>NW_026991713.1:129404589-134404589 GCF_029215605.1 Mirounga angustirostris
TAAGTCACTCCCCTATGGTACTCAAAACAAAACAAAACAGATTGTTTTTAAGCTGCCCAAAAGTTATGTCAAAATGTCAAAGCAATCAGCTGAAATTAACTGCATTCTGAAGAGTGAGTCACCACCATCATCTGTACAACTGGGGGGATCTTTAGGCGCTAATGGAGCCTATAAATGTCAGACAAAGCAGCTGATGGGTTGGGGGAACTTGATGTCCATGGTTATGACAGAAGCATAAGCACTCTTATTGAAGAGATAAATGACTTTGACTTCCTTAATTATTAAGACCTTAAAAAGGGGCACACCTGGGTGGCTCAGTCATTAAGCGTCTGCCTTCAGCTCAGGTCATGATCCCAGGGTCCTGGGATCGAGCCCCGCATCGGGCTCCCTGCTCAGCAGGAAGCCTGCTTCTCCCTCTCCCACTCCCTTGCTTGTGTTCCCTCTCTTGCTGTGTCTCTCTCTGTCAAATAAATAAAAAATCTTTAAAAAAAAAAAAGACTTAAAATCAAAACATCCCATAACCCCATTTTTAAGGCAATGTTACTTTTAAAGGAATCTTGTGACCCGGTCATCTATCTGTAGGACTGACTCTTACCGTTCTGCTGACCAAAAGGGAGCACAGATCATTTAAACGAAGACCTCCTCAGAATAGATTTATTTAAAATCTGACCTTAAGTTAAAGGCCATAGGAGTCTGGTAGAGAAGTTCAAAATAATAAACCAAAATGATATTCTAGTCTAAATACAGCCTAAACTTAATTTACATAAATCTTCAGGAGGAAAAAAAAATGGGTCTAATAATTTGCTGGCAAGTTGGCTCTGAGGCATTCATTCAAATGGAGTAATTAAAATTTAACCAAAAATGGAATTTATACTCATCTGTCATTGTGAGAGCCGTAGGATTACATATTTATTAGCATTCCATTTTAAAGTATCAGCTGATTTTAAAGTATCACTCTCAGTATCTGAACATAATATACAATCTGCAGTTCACAAAACAGACCGTTCATAAAACTCCGGGTGTAGTGCTGTGAACGTGTAAATCTCAAATATGCTCACCAGGCATTTCCACCACCTAACCGGAATTGTATTTCTATAAAACCAGTTAGAGTAATCACTTTGTTATGATTTAGAACAAAAGGGAAGGGTGAAGCAGTTCAAAGCCTCCCTGTTTCCCCCTTTCTTTTAAAAGTCCTTTTTAGGAGGAGTCCAAAGCTCACAGTAAATGAAAAAGAAATCCCCAGGAGGATAAGGAGGTTTCCATCCCTTCACATCTAGATTCAGAGCATGAGACGATTGGATGGCACAATTAAACAGTGATGATGCTAAAGGGGAATAATTATTTTACAATTACCTGAAAGCATCGCATTTACGGCACTAATTAGTTTTTGTTTCCCACAAAGGTTTTTCCAGGAATGTGCAGCTCCATTTCTCTTAGCTTTAGCAAGAGCTCTCTCTTAAGGAAAAATAAAAATACATTTTCTGCACTGCTACCCAAGTGGTACGCTGTGAGGCTGGCTCTGTCGTGTTACCGGTCCCTCCCTGGTAGTGGAAACAGACACGAGGGCATGGGACCTTATTGGTGCTAATGAACTGGAAACCATTAATACTTTGCAGACCCTCCCTTCTGTGGTGTGTAGAACACATATCGCATGGACAAAGAGCTGACTCTTTGTGGTATCCTAATCTGCAAACAAAAAGAAAAACGTGAGCCTCCCCTGAAAAAAACACAACCCTCCAGAGTGAATACTCTTAAGTTGGAAATAAAGACCTCTCAAGTTTGGATGAAGTTCAGCACAGGAACTGCAATGCTTCGGTGACTTACGATTTTAGCTCCTTGAAACAGGTTGAAAATATCAGGTTTTCCAGGGGAATGCCAACCATATAAAGGATGCTTACAGTATTGTTTAACAGTTGCGAGGTGGATTTTAAAACGTGCTATTATGACATCAGTGACCGTGCAGAAGTTTACATATAAGCCTCAACAAATGAGCACGACCCCTCATTTTGGCACAATAGCTAGAGGTCAGGTCCCTGTACTGGTTGTAGGACACTCCAGTTTATCAGAGGATTTTGCATGCCAACGTAGTACCTGTCGTTAATGAGAATCAGCATTTCATCTGTAAACAACAAAACCACAAGGAAGGGGGGTAAGGAGAAATGAAAAGTTTGCAAATTTATGTAAAAAAAGGGTGGGGGAGTAGATTTCAGTCTTATCAGAGGCCAAATATACTGCTGTTACAGCTATTGGGGGGAACGGGGAGAACCACTCTGAGGTGGAAAATATTCTAAATGATCCCATGAAATCTTAATTACTAGGTTCCTATCTGAAAAATCTGATCTCCTTTTTTATCTTGTCTTGCAAGGTTCTTGTTGCCCCCAGTTCACAGCATCTCATCAACAGATGCTGGAGTAATCTCAATCCAGCAAATTACAATTAAACAGCAATACTTAACAATTAACATAATACCTCTAACCCAGATCAAAGATAACATTAGTGTTCCAAAACGCCAATATGGGATGAGTTTTTGGTTTCAGGAAGCAGCTGATACTAAAATATGTATTGCTTACTGAGAATTGCTACCTGAAAGTACACTTTTAGAATTTTCCTTAAAAACCCATATATATATAACTCTTCTTTTAGAACCTTCTGTCTTTAATTCCTCACACGATCATCAAGGAATCAGGTGATAAGTCTCAGTTATCACTGTATTTTCTTATTGGCATTTTCCAAATATACTTCAAATGCCATCTGGGGAAAAAAGGGGGGGGTAGGACCCTAATGCTTTTGACCTTCATCTTGCTGGTACCTTGTAAACCAGAAAATATTTTTCTGGTGTGTGAGTTTGAATCAAATATGAAGAGTGTGAGTTTGAATCAAATATGAAGTCAATCCTGAACAAGCGATATGTATTTCCTATAAAGCTCAACCATTCTCGTGTGGCACAATTTTGGTTTCCTGATAAAAACCTATGTCGAATATTTAATTCACAGTTCTCTCTTCTCTCCCCAACAACATTGGAACTGGCATTTCTGTAACACACGCACAAGCCAACCGCAGCTTTGCTATTTACTGCCTCTGAGGCATGGGCAAGCATAGAACCTCTTTAAACATGACCTGTAAAATGGGTAGAATACACCCCCTGCACATCTGTTGTCAAGGTTAGAGACAGGTAAATCAAGTGCCTTGGCACACAGTAGGCATTCAATTAACGACTCATGTTATTGTCATTTAAGGAGGGAAAGGGAGAAAGCAATAATTGCCTTGCCTCCCAGAACTGGTCACATTACCCCAACAATAGTTTCTTAATTTAAAAGGAGGAAGTTTGACCAGATGGTCTCTAAAGCCCCTTTCAACTTGAACAGTAAGTCCCTAGAATCACCTTTCAGTTTAACTGCACACTGATAGACGTTTTTCCAGTTATCTTAACTTGGGAGGACTTAATGAACAAAAATGGTGAATTTACCAAGTTGATGAATTTACACTCAGGATAACTTTTCTCGTTTCCAACAAGGTTACTTACTGAAGATGAAAAAAAAAAATAAGATTTCATGTTAATTTATTGCTAGCTTCTTGGTGTCTTATTCTAACATCACAGATCAGAATAATTTTAAAGCTGCATTTGTCGATTTTTTTTCCACCTGCAATTTCTCATTTCCAGGACATTATTTCTTAGATTTTTCTGTTTAAAAATTCAAAAACATCTAAAAACCCCCAAATACCTACATGATCCTTAAAAAGGTTAAACAAAGGAAACACTCATCTCCACCCCTGTCCCAAACTGCACCAGTTTAAAATAACATTTTTAAAATCAGTTCCTATTCCTATTTTCATTATGCTTTGCTGCAAACGATATTCTATAGCAACACAAAGACAACAAAACATTAGTAGTTAAGATTATTTAAAAGGTCTATTTCCATTTACAGTTTCGACCCTGAACGCTTAAAAAACCAAGACTTTAAAGCATATGTCCTCACGTTTCAGACCCACTGCAGACTCTCACATGATCTGGGCTCTTTAAACACTGGATGGCTTGTGGGGCCACCAAACATAATAATTCATCTCAAAAGGTATTTGTTCATCTGCCTTGAGGACTCAAACATATTACATCTTGCAAACTTATGTAACATATTCTTGTGGGAGAACACCATTGAAAATATGTCCTACTGCTTTAGAAAAATCAACACCAGAAAAGCCCCTATGCTTTATTTAAGTTCCTTTTAGGAATAGGCCAACATCTAGCCGACTGCAATTTAGTCCAAATGGCAATATACCATATGTGACAACCAGTCCCCAAAACAATAAATCTGCACAGCTATCTTCCCAACTGCATGCATATGGCAATCAGATACACTGCTAGGTGGGTTTCAAACATGTTCAGCTTGTCATATGCCCTCCCACACAACTCTGTTCCCCAAAGATAGTCTCCAATGTGAGTTAATTATGAACTATTTTGGAAAACATGCTACAGTACTCTCGGGGCTAAGAAGACAGAATAGTTATCTTGGAAACAAATATTTACAAATCCTCTTTCTTTTTTTAAAACAGTTCAATTAAGCAATAGTTGACAGCACTGAAAACAATGAGAGTTTGGTTCCAAAAGATACCGTCCTGAAATAACTAGTATCTGGAAGAGAAGTAGGGTAGAAGTTATGGTAAGGTTTGCATAGGAGACTCTGTGGCTGAGATACAAAGGCTCTATTCAGAGCAAACAGTTTGAAAAAGCCACATTCATCCACCAAATGAAAAGGACGAATTAAACTTTCATAATTCATAATTTAACTGAGAAGCGTCAGCATCTTTCGGAGACCATTAACATATTAAATTCACAGAGCATTCATTAGATGTATATGGTCACCTAAGTAGCAGGTGATCATAAATTCACAAGCATGATCAGGACAATTCTTTTCCCCCCACACTCCTCTAGAGAGCAGAAAACACAAAACTTTCAATAGCAAAGGTGCAAACAAGTATTATGTATCTATACAGATACATATATATATACCTTGAATATATATATATATATATATTTTTTAAGGGGGACAGGACAAGATCTTATAAAACATGTATCATGGGAACGTTACTAATCAAGATAAATTTCCCAGAGAAAACTGCCAAAAGGAAATTCAATATTTTAATTTACGTTATCTGATTATCTTAGTTGGGACAATGAACCAGAGCGAGTGTACAAGCAAGTTAACATTCTTCATATCGACTGGAAGGACAACTGCACTTAAGAGATTCTATCATACCCCTCCCCCCACTTTTTTTTTTTTTTTTTTAATCCTAGGGGCTCAAATAATTAGCCACTGCGGAGTTTCTCAAAATCTCTCAAACTGGGCGCCTGGGTGGCTCAGTCGTTAAGCGTCTGCCTTCGGCTCAGGTCATGATCCCAGGGTCCTGGGATCAAGTCCCACATCAGGCTCCCTGCTCGGCGGGAAGCCTGCTTCTTCCTCTCCCACTCCCGCTGCTTGTGTTCCTGCTCTCGCAATCTCTGTCTCTGTCAAATAAATAAATAAAATCTTAAAAAAAAAAAATCTCTCAAACTCATAACACTTAACATGCTAGAAAATGAATCTAGCACCGTAGGGGAAAGTTAGTTGCCAGAGAAATGGATCATAAAGCTCTGAATGGCCTACAAATTGCAAAGGGTACAGTAAGGTGCCAGAAAGAATATGGATGTGAAATCGTACAGTGGGTAGAAGAGGAAACATTTTATATATACTCTTACCAGGGATAACGGTCCTTTTCTTTTTTCCCCACTAGATTAACTGCAGCCTAGATTCACTAGCAGATGTCTTGCCTGGTAAGAGAGAATTTTATACATTCCAAGTCTAAAATGGACACAGATCTTTCAGACCCGCTCTGGCAACCCCTTTAGGTTTCTTTTTCATAACACGACTGAATACGAGTGGATACTATTGACTCCATAGCGCCTGAGCTGATAAGAGAAACTTTCCTGTCAAGACCAACGAGCCAGATAAAAATTAGATCTACTTTCCTCAGAAATCCCAGCTCTTTACTTCTCCCAATAAACTCTCCACCCTAGTTTGACATGTAAAACCACCAGGATCACATTAATTATTAAATTATAGACCGCATATCAGACAAACCACCATGATTACGTAAAAATTACCTCTAATTTCTGCAACAGAGTACACCGGGCTATTTTAATGCCTTATAATTATCCCCCCCCTCCCCCCCACCTTTTTTTTTTTTTTTTCCCTCTTCTCTCCTTCCACTCTCCCACCACCGGAAAGGAATCTTTGCAAATGTAAGTGAGAGGAGCGGGTAATTTGGTAAGAAGGGATCTTTAAATGGGCCACGAGAGCTCCATCAGACCCGCCTTTCAAATGACACGAGCGTGCACGCGCACCCCGCCCCGGGACGCCGCGCCCCGCTCGCCGGTCCCCGCCGGCCGGACCCCCGGACCCCACGTCAGGCTCGCCGGTCCTCACCTGGTCCCCCGCTCGCCGGTCCCCCGCCGGGAACCCACGCCCAGCCGGTGCCGGTGCCGGTGCCGGTCCCCGCCCCGACCCCGACCCCCGCGCCCCGCTCGCCGGTCCCCGCCCCGACCCCGATCCCCGCACCGCTCGGCGCAGCACGTCCGGACACTCGCCCCGCTCCCCGCGCCGCCCCCGAGACCTAGGGAGGCGGCAGCTCCGGAGCCGCCAGCGCCCGCTCTCGCCCCACTCGCGGCTCCGGGAAGGAGACCCGGCGGCAGCCGCCGGGCCGAGGGCGCGGGGAGAGCGCCCCGCGTGCCCCGCGGGCTCACACTTACATTCTGTCGGGAACTAGCAGGCGGCCCTCGACCATCATGTCCGGGAGGAAATCCAGCTTGAAGGCAGAAGTCATGTTCTCGGCGCGCGCTCTGCGCTCGGGCGGCGGGGGGCGGCTGTGCGCGCGTCCGAGCGGCCGCGGGCGGCGCGAGACGGGCAGGGACAGGTGCGCGCGGCCTCCCGGCGGCGGCCGCCCGAGCCGGCACGTGTCACATTCTCCCCCTCCCGCCCTCCGCCAATCCCCTCCGAAATCCAGCGCCCCGCGACGGTCTGCGGAGCGCCAGGTGCGGCGAGCGGGGGCGGAGCTCCGCGCCCGCCGCGCCCGCCGCGCCGCCGCTTAACCCCTGCGGGCCCGGAGGGAGGGGCCCGGCGAGGCCGGCGGCGGGGAGGCTGAGCTCACCAGCTTTAAAAATGGCCAGGCTTTCCTGGGGTCCCCAGCCTCCGGAGGCGCAAACCAGTTCACCACGCTGACTCGGTCCGGTTCCACTCAATTCCCTGTCTCCACGGCGCCTGGCACGAGGCCCGAATAACCGCTGCAGCAGATTTAGCGCCACTGTATTGCCAAAGCCCTAGTTCACACGCCGGTCAAAACCCAACTCCCAAGCCGAAGAGAAACGGAACCCTCGGGAGTTTTTGCTGAAACGCTTTTCTGCGCGATAATAATAGTAACAACTGATACAGCATTCGTGGGTTAGCCCAGGCAAACATCAGATGAATGGCCCAAGTGACATTTAGGGACTTATCTCAATGCTTTAAGGACAAGGATGACTCCGTCTCCACACAATTACATTTCCTTTGTATTCTCTCGAAAAACGAATTAGTTAGGATAAGGGACTGAAAATGTCAATCGCAGTAATCATGTTTTCTTTTAAGGAGAAATCCAATCTGTCATTTTCTAGTATTTAATAATAAACGACCGAAAACCAACTTTGACTTTATCGAAAGGCTGTGGGATCTATAACGTAGTGGACATGAAGCTTAACACCCTTTAAGATTTGTGACTATTTACTAATAGGGCTTGAGGAAAATGGCGAAAATCTCACAAATGAATAGAAGCAGGGAGTTTAATTTTCCCAAGTGATTTGCAAAATTCTTGAAAGGTTAAGTAAGTGGTGGGGCATGCTCATTCACTGTTGTCATTGTTTTGTTGTTTGGTTATTAGGATGAAACCAAACTTTTCACAATGTCACAAGTACGTAAAACTCCTATCTCATGTGCTAAAGCGTCATTAATTGCATACCAGAAGTTTACAGTTTCCCTCTTTTTTGGTCATCACTTCTGTTTTGTAATGACATCACACCTGGCGATGTAGTCATGGTAACCAGGGGATTAAACAAGTAAGTCACGTGTGTAGTCAAATATATCAGGTGTGAGATGTATCGGACACCATAATACGGAGAAAAGATCTTTTCTCACCAACTTCTTGTGTGACATGAGAACTGACCATCTTTGGAGATTATGAAGGAAAAGAAGTATTTATATACCAATTTTAAATCCAGGCTTGATGGATTGAGCACTACGAAGTAACAGGACTGGAGTATTCAACTAAGTCCATACATCCTTAATGGACTTGATTTCTTTCTTCAGCTGAACAAGATATCTGGCTTTGACCAACATAGTTCTAATTCCAAGACCAATGTAGGGCTAGGACTAACCTTCATTTGAAAATATTGTCTTTCTGAGGAACGAGGTCTAGGTTCATAAGGAATTGAAAAACAGATGCAATAAAATGAATTCTTAGATCCAAATACCCAAACTTTTCCTGATAGCACTAATTTCCATTTATTCCCTATTCCTGCTACTCTAGGCTGCCTTCGAAATTATAAGACTTTTGTTGGTCTTTCAATAATCTTAATAAAGTAATTAACTGGATAAATGAGACCAACCTTGTCAGTTCTTGGTTTTCATGTATTATTTATATAAATCCCAAATGTATATAATGAGCTGACCGTATAACAAATTTATTTTAAGAATGAACAGAACTGGCCTCCAGAACAGAAGCAAAACACAACCGCATTAATCAAAGAGAGAAAGATTTCCAAATCAGCTGTGGAATAAAGCTACATATCTACATTCTGTAAGGTAGAAAAAGCTTCATTAACATGTACACTTCTGAAATATTTATTTTCTCTTTAATTGCATGTGAATTAGTTGGGAGAAGCTGCAGGGAAGCCCTCTTACTGACTTAAGCCTTCTCAGCAGTTTGTTAAATTCTAGCCTCAAATCCCTTGAGGCAATAGTGGATTCAAAGCAGCTTTTAATCATACTATAAGGAGGGTGAAGTAGTATGTAAGTAGGTCATAGAGAAAGAATTACAAGTGCATAGGTTATTGCCTTATTTAACAACTACAGCGTACCCGAGTTTTCAAAGCACATTTGCTTTTGCCATTTGCAGTTCGAAAGAAAACCAGGGTCAAATACAAAAGGAAACTCACTCTCACATGGGATACCGTGACGATGTGAACCAAGGAATGCTTACGGAGTGTAGCTGAGTTTAAATAGTTTGTCTGCCAAATACATAAATAATACAGTGATTGTACAGGTACTTGATGGAGGTGCCAAAGAGAAACAAAATACACACACATACACACACACACACACACACACCCCATAAGGTGTTGTTTCCATGATCATAGCACATGCACAATAGCCCTTTTAAAAAATACCAATTTCAAAAGCTCTTGAGTCTAAAAACGAAAACAAAACCAAAACACCCAACCAAATACCACCCGATGAAAAGCGTAAATTTCTCTTTTCACGGCTTTGGCAGAAGGAAAAAACAAAAATCCAAAAACAACTCAATGGGGCCCTTTTAATTTTCATGCAGTCATGAGCCATCAGGTATCATGTTTTGGCAGTTGGTGTTATTTGGCAGACAGTTCCACTGGGCCGCTGTTGAACACTCGGGTTCAATGGAGCTCTTTTATAGCCAGGGATCTTATCAACGGCACTGAAAGGGGATGAGGCCGTCAGGGGGCCCCTCTCGTGGACTTGACCTGGTTGGTGTCACCTCTGTATGCTGCCATCACTGGGGACGGTTCTGTTGGGAATGATGAAGTTTCCTCACAGTTTTCACTTCACGGTAGAAAAACCTTAAGCTCTTCCCTAGGCCCATCCCCCTACCTTCCCTAATTGTCTTTTTTTTTTTTTTTAATCAACTTGCTATTCATTTCCCAAACAAAAGGCAATTCAAGAATTGGAAGCACTTCAAGGGAAAGTTTCTGAATGACCTCATTTTATATGAGGCCTTCCAAGGCAATCGGGTGCACCGTGCTGTTTCAGCAAGCCGCTTCCCCCCTCACGCCTCATCTCAAACTGAGTTTTCTCTAATGGTCATTGTTTGAGCACTGAATTATCACTGGCATTAAAAAAAAAAAAAAAACACCACGAAACTCTCAATAGAAACAGCGTGCTAATAAAATGCATAGAGTACACACTAAGAGAACTAGAAGAGTCTTATCCCCGTCACCCCACTCGATCAATGAACCAGAACATAGTCCTCTGATTATAGAGCTTTCAACATTTTGGCACAAAGTTTATAACCATATCTTACAGACAGGTGCTTGATATATGGTGATTAGTGTTTACAAGCAAACAATTTTTTCCCCTACAGACAACCTTGTATATTTTATGACAAGTTTCCATTTTTTAATGGTTCCTATACACAACGTCACACCTTGCAATCTCTTTAAAAGCAGAAGACTATCAGCTCTGTTATCAGAGATGTATCAGTACTGTTCCATCTACTCAAAAAGCCTCCTTCACAAAAGGGTCTCCCCTCCCCCCAACTTCTGGCTCACCATTGCAAACTGGAATCCAAAACATCTTTCCCCTATCACATTTTCAAATTCAAATTTTATTAACATAGCTGTTTCGGCTTAAAAAAAAAAAAAAAGCCTAATGTGCTCAGAGCCACTTGGAGCAAGAAATACAGGCCCTACAAGGGGATTTCCTATCATTTCTAGCCAATAAATTTGAAATCCACATGAATTTTAAGTACCTGAGAGAGTATCTGACTTTGTGGCCATGTGTTCTTGGCTTACCCCAGTTTCATTAGCAACTTGCAAAAATAAACAATGGTGTTTTTGATCTGCTTAAAAAAACCCAAACAGATCCTTAAGTGATACATATAAATATCTTTTCTTCATCCCATAAAGGTATCCCTTAAAAAATACTTATATGGCTAATTATAAATTTAAAATGATCACTTTATTATTCACCAACTCCCCCCCCTCCCCCCGCCCACTCCTATTTTCAATTGAAAGCTTCTGGAATGGTGACTGTCACATTCCTAAAATGACTTAAGTAAAATTAAATGCCAATAAAGATGAAGTAGTTATTAAAGTCTTATTTTACATTTCTACAGGAATTTTAGTCACTCTCCCTTGAGAACAGCTGCTACTAGCTTTCTGCAATCTTGTGTTTTTCTGAATCTGTTTTTAATAGAGCAAAAATACATAATGGTGAATTTATCTTCCTTCTGAAGAGGCCCTCAAAATGAAGATGGTTCTTTGTATACATACCTTCGTGCTCCGAAATGAGAGGCCCCTCTTGAGTTTCCAGAAGCTTCCATTCCAAGGGGATGAAATGCTAACACCGTGGGTCTCTCAGACGCAGAGCCCAACCAGCCCATCACTTCCCTCCCCACCTTGCCCTTTCCCTTGCCTTTCTCCATGATACCGCCACTGCCTCCTTTTTCTCCCCCTTCTTAGCTTTCTCTCTCAGATGGCAGCCAGGCAATGCCAGAAGCTTCCCCCTACAGCTGTGTCTGAGGAGGCAGGTGACTACCAACGTTGAAGGGAGTTGCGGTTGGTTGCTTATCTGCAGGAGAAATCAAGTTTGCCTCGCCTTGACCAAAGCTGGTTTCTGAACTGGGAACAGCTGTCTCTGGGGTGAGCCGTGGGATTCCTTTCCAGACGTTACCAGAGGGTGGGAGGGGGAGGATGCAAGTCTGTGTCCCATGAAGTGAGGACACAGAACATGAACATGGGGAAGAATGGAGAAACGGTGGCCAGAGGAAAAAGGTCTAGTGTGGTGGTTTGCACACGAAGGCACTCAGTGAAAGCCTCTGAAGGAATGTTCCAGTGGCCTCTTGAAGATCCCGAGAAGGGTCGGACTACACCAGGTACCCTTATCTGGTGCCAGCCTGGCGGCAGGAACAAAATTTATACCTATCAGAATGAGGCGTTTAATTCTCTGGCAGTCTGCCCTCCAACAGCCCCCTCCCAGCCCCCGCAAAAGGTTTTCCCCGATTGGCCACAAGTTCTCATCTTACTGTCACGTGTTGTTCGATTAAAAAAGGAGAAACGTCTGCTTGATGAAGCGCAACAGCTGAGCGGCAACAGCTGGGTGGGTACAGCAGTGGGGCAGACATGAGGTCCAGAGAGAGAGAGAGAGAGAGAGTGTGCAGCAACAGGTGGGGGAGAAGGAAAGGAAACAAGGAAACAGGAGATTCAAGCCTTGGGGTGGGGCTGTCTGAGACAGATCTTGGCAACAATCAAAACCTCAACTCAGGAGGTATGACAGCCCCCTTTGCCGGAATCTCTCTCTCTTTTTTCCTAAACAAATACATCTGGAAGAAGAATGAAGATTAAGAGAGCAAAATCTTGGGTTTCTGTAAAACAAAACACATGAATCCGCTTTACCCACAATGGTGACGGATCGCCTTCGAAGCACTTTGGTTACCAGGATCAGAAGCCATCTGATAGGGTGCATGCAGGTCAGACTCTTTAAGGCAAATGCTACTTTCCAACGGAGTGGAAAAAGACGAGAAGATTTAAGAACCAAACCTGTTTGATTCTGCATTTGATTCTGTCAGATTGTTGACTGACACTGGAAACGTATCATTTAATTTACTGATTCATCAGCTAGACCTCTGTCATATGCGTGGCCATCCTTTCCTCGTAGGGATGAATGGCTGAAAAATCAAAATCTACCATGATCCTCAAATAAAAGGTGCAATGTGTTAACCTAATTATTACTACAGCAATTATATAACAAAGCTATTAAAATGACATGTAGGTTGAAAATACATTAAGGTTTTGAGTACAGGAAATTTATTTTTTCCCTATAATAGGGTTCAAATCTCTAGCCATTTTTAGCTTATGATAGAGGTTTTTAAAAATCCCAAATGACTTTTTACTTAAATTTGCTTTTGATTCTAATTCCCCTTGAAGTCCATTAGGGGCAAAAAAAAATTTCTTTTTCCTTCTGCTTAAAAGAACTACCCAAAATCTTCATGGGAAGGTGGTGTAGCTATCTTCCCAAGCTAAGTGGAATGTGTTCTATCTTACCTCCACTGCTGAGTGTAAACCTTTATGTTACCCCACAGTTCAGTCTCAATACTCTCTGGAGGCTCGTAGGTGCATTTGCCCTATTTCATAGGAATATCGCAAGGTTAGGGAGCAGGAGAGGTGTGGAAGACTTTGGGTCTGGGGAAGAAAGGAGAAGAAGTTAAGATTTTGTTTTGCTTTGTTTTAATAACGGGACACCTGCTTTCTCCTCCTCACTCACCCCACGCTTCAGACCAGATCACCTCCCCGTCCTCTGCATCACACCCCCGATAGCTTTCTACCTGCTGCTCTTTCTCCGTTTCATGACTGTTGTGAGTTTCTGGATGGCTGGGACTATATCTCATATTGAGCGCAATATATATCTGTGCCTTGACTGGTTATGATTGCAATAGGACATCTTTTGGCCTCTCTTACAGTCAAAAAGTTACATTTCAACTTGATAATGCTTTAAAATTCTCTCTTTCTCCTGCCGTCACACCTACTCCCATTGTACAACTGAAAGGCTGAGAAAAGTGAGGCAAAGGATGCTTTAATTCAAAGACCTCGTGAACTAGAAGACAGATGAGTGGGGATAGAAGGCGAGTCATTAGAAGCCGAAAGCAAACACCACTGTGATTTTTCCTGTCGCATTCATTATTTTTCTTTTCTTACTGTACCACTTCCTCGGTGGCAACACTCTGAGGCACGTACCAATCAAAGGCCATGGTGGAAATGCAGCACCAGAGGAAGAGATGACTTTAAAGTGTCAGATATGCAATAGTTATGCTTTCAAGTTGGCACAGGAGGAGTTTGGCTGAGTTCTGAGTTCGAATCCCTCCCTTTTGAGCTATGTGTCCGCAGGCCTATTACTTTACATTTCTCTCTCAGTTTTTCATCTTTAAAATGGTAATAACGTAACTACCTGCAACTCTTGGATGCCTGTGAGGATTAAATCATATAAATTAAAAAACCCACCTAATGTAGTGCCAGGCATAGACTGTTAATAAATTTTGGTTTTATTCTTTACTTCCAATCATAATCCTAACCCCCCCCCCCACACACACCACCCAACCCCGCCAACCCAATCTTTGTTTAAACCTGGAACTGGCAGGTAGAAAGTAAAAGAGAAAGCCAGTTCTAATCCTATTGTTCTTGTAGCATTAAAGTTTCACTGACACCTTCCATTTTGAAGGCCAGCAGCCTAATCCAGAGAGAAGGTAAAGGTTTTGGTTTACAGAGAACAAGCACTGAGCATCCTGGGGCTTGGGGTGACGTCTCTATCCCTTTTCAAATTAGGTCAGTTTCCAAAGAGAAGGTCCAAATGAATCCTAACTGCTGACACCAGGAACTTAGCGCCTCTTACCACCAACTCCGAGAGTTTTCATTTTCAGAGATGCTTCCTAAATCATCTCTGAATGAATGCGTAAGCCAGTTCACAGAGTCCAAAAGGGACTTTTTACCCATAGCAGCTGCAACCTTTCTTAAAACAGGGATTAAAAAAGCCAGGAGGTCATAGGTGTATCATCGTTATAACTTTCAACCTCAAGCCCTCCTTGACCAAGACAACAAAGTTTGTCGAGCTGAATAATTTTCCAGGAAGATTCTAGTTTCTATTTTTCTCTGAGAGCATGCTGGCAAGTTCTGCTTTATAAAGTCCAGTGATTCACCAGGATCCTAAGCAGCCAATCATGGGCAGGTCAACTTGGAATGGGCTTAGATGGCAGCTTGAGCCGCCCTGGTAATACACGTCGCTCCAGGCTGGTGTCATCTCGTCCCCACAGACGCCATTTCCTGTTAACTGTGATGGTCTTGACATACAAGAAAATGTGCTGAGATCAGTCACAGCCAGAAAAAAAAAGCCACAGAGCTGATAAGCATACCTGTGCATGATAATCCCTTACGACATTGCATGAAGCAGAAGGTTGTGTGTGGGGACAAAGGGTACCTCATCCCACATCAGGGTTAACCAGCACATTTCTGAGTTGAGTGGAGGTTCACACACACACACACACACACACACACACACACACACACACACACTCTTACGTGTGCGTCTAGCTTCCGTGTCACTCCCATCTCTGTAGATTGCTACCATGTGGCTGGAAAGGTGCTTCGGCTCCAGGACACCTCATTTCAGCTCTTAATGGGCAACACATTAAAGCCTCACATATGCTTTCCTTCCTCTGACACCCTCTTCCCAATGTCAGTTAAGTAAAATGCCACGAATTTCAGTCCTCTGCAAACCACTGCCTTGTCTTGCCTACGGAACAGAAGTCACTGTGAGTTCAGAAAAACTCCCAAAGCCAATCACAATCAGAGAAGCAATAGTTTTATGAAAGGGGGAAACCTGCCCCTCTCCACCAACCCCCCAGGAATTACCAAAGTGTGGGAAGAAATTCAGCGACGGCTGATAAAGATGAACCAAGGCATTACCACGACGGAACGGACCGTGCTTGCTCTTGCTGGAAAAGGTGCCGAGAAATGCTACGGAGCTGGGAACAGGCCAATGAACGAACTGCGTTCTGTTAACGACTTTACAGACCTCTCCATATGAGAAATGAAGTTGGGCATTTCTTATTTCCCCACTGCCACGGTTATACCAGCTCACGGTATGGTCTTCCTCTATAAATTCTGGCCCCTTAAACTTGGAACCACCATTCCCACACAAACCTCCTCTTTCTGCATTTTACCTGTCCTGGATGTTTCCAGGGCTGAGCACAATGAACTTTCCATCAGCCACATTTCCACGTAATTAACCCCCCGATGACAATAATTGGTATTGAGTCACTCTTTGAATGACTTCCTAGGTATTCAGGCACAATCTGCACTTGCCATAAAGTTCTAGATATGAATATTAATCAAATGCTCTCCTTTGTTTTTCAGCCCCAAAGGGGTATTTTTGGAATGGCACACACTCCTATTTTAAAAAAGAAAAAAAATGTGAGGTTTCATTTGAACAGATAAAAGAGTATTAATACCCTGAGCCTATAGATCTCAGTCTGTGGCCTGCTGAACACATCTATGTGAGTATTCCCAAGGCTCGTGTGTGAAGGGACTCTGGGTACAATCATTACTCTATTGAAAGAAGCCATTTTCCCAGTTTGAATCTTTTGCTATTCCTTTTCTGCAAGTCGTGGCTTAGAATTAAAATTTACTTTGACATTTTGTTTAGGTCACTACAGAGGGGGATCATCACACATGGAGGCTAATGGCAGGGTACAGATTACGTATCTTCTTACTGCTGTGGAATTAGATGCAGACAAGTTTGCCAACTTCAGGCAACCTCACACCGTCCCCATCAGGCTAAAGGAAAGATATATACAAGCTGGACACTGGAATGGGGGTCCCTGAATTCCGAAAGCCGATGATCAATCAAACCACAGGAGAAGCAAAGTAAGAAAGGATCTCCCTTGTTCTTGGACCTAATTATGACCACCCGGGGATTAAAGTGAATGGATCACAGGTAAATAATTGTAAATATAGTCAAAAATTCAACATGGAGGCTTCCAAGTTATTTCTTTATTTCAGTGTGCTACTGACAAGCAGGTAGGGAGCAGAGATGACTACTTTTCTCCCAAACCACAGAAAAATTGCTTGCAGCCTTTGTTTGGAATAAAAATTTCCCATGAAAGCAGAATCTAGGTGTGCTGGTAACAGTGGGCTTCAGATATAAAGCTTCGCCAATTACCTTTTATGTGCTCATCCTAAAAGCAATTATTGGCATACCTGATGGAATGAGCAGTTAGATCCCATTGGAAGTAAGAGAACATAATAAGGATGCATTTAAAATCCACTCTATTCACAATGGATAACTTCTGAAATATTATTATACTACAGATACATTTTGGGTCCACCCAGGTTCTGGATATACTGTCAACAGAAAATTTATACTTGAGAATTCAATTTATTTAGCCTGAAACATTAATTTTAATAGTTCTGAATTAGATATTTTATAACATTTCAACTTAAGTTAAAAAAATTAAAATGCATGTCCAAACTCTAAAAAATAGTTAATGTTCCCTGTGTGTTTATAAGGAATGTGTTTTGTTCCTTATTTACTGAGAGCATCCCTAATTTGAACCATAGTACAATTCAAGAGGAAATATTTGTAACTAAATATTTAAAAAGAATTTTTTTTTGCCCTTTAAAATGATTTCCCTTCTGTGTTTAAAAATTAGGTCCTTAATCTTCCTTTATAAATTTACTAATATTTTTCAATATTTTGCTGTGGCATGAACAACCAATTAAGCCAGATACTCAAGTGTTAGATAAGATAAATTTTTTAAAGAAACCAACCTTAGTAAGATGATTTTCACGTAAATCAATGAGCACTGAATATCCTAGGACCAGTTCTTTTACATTAAGCATGAGAATAAGAATGGTTTCAATATTTGAGAACTTTGAAACAGATTTTCCCATTTCCTCTTTTTGAACTCTGTTTTCACCTTAGAAACCAGTGCTTCTGTTATAAAAAGCAAGATTTTTGAAGACATGAGAAATGTTTGCCCTGCATAAAAATTCAGGCACATAACCATATTTTTTTGAGCACATAACCATATATCAAAAACCAATATGTTCCATAGAGACCTTTAACTTAGTAACTTAAATAGGCTATGGAACAATAGTTTATGACCAAAATTCTAAGGGCAAAAGTTCTCACGTGTCCTTGAATTTCAAAACTGTCTATCTACCTGGATGCCGAAAGAGGAGGTAGAGGCTAGAAATTACAATTTACTTAAATATTAGAAATATCCCCCTTAACTTCTCTTTCCTGCTACGTTCCGGGAGTCTACCAAATAGGCAAATTTAAAATCCCCCAGCATTAAACACTGTAGAGCCATGTCTGATAACAAGGTATTTGCCAGAATGATAATGGTATTACAAGCAGTCTCAATCAATACATTGCTTTCTGTAGTTAACAGAGAGGGAAGCAATAAATCTCTAACTTAATCCAACCAACATAGCTGCAAAATGCAAAAAGCTTTATGAATGGTAGATATTAAATTTTTTTAAAAGCGCAAAACCAGAAACAAGCAGTTCTAAAAGCTCTTCATTCTGTAGAGTCTATACAAACAAGATTAAAGCAGATAAAAAGGGTGTTGAGAAAGAAAAAAAAAAAAAGCCCCAGACATGCATTAAGCTAGTTTGACAGCTCCATTGTTCAACCGGTCCCATTGTCAGACCCAAAGATGTATTCAGTGCTACAATGTCTGCTAGCAAATAAACAAAAGACTACATTTTTCAAAGCAGGATGCCAATTCCATCATAATTCTTTCTCTGTTTCCCAAAAGGTCAGTGGTGGCTCATTCTTGGTATGTGATCGAATCCTAACACAGATGCAAGAAACAAATATTTGCTTTCAATACATAGGAACCCAGGACGCCATGCATGAACAGAGGTCTTTAAACAGGTACACATTTTGGCAAACAGGATAAAGTGATCCAAACCTGGTAACACTGAAGGACTATTTAGGTAGGCTAAGTCCAGATTAGAGCGGTATTTGGAACGCAAGTCTAATATGGAGTCTCCTTAGCTCCTTTTTCGGTGATTATTCCATGCAGAGTGCATGATAATGAGAGGCTTAGACATTGTAAAGGAAAAGACAAACCAAGAGCCAGATTCAGAGCCTTTAAAATTATCCACTGGCCACTCACAAATAGCAGGGAACAAATACATGATATGCTTTCAAAAGGCAACGAGTGCAAATATAACTCGCACTGGGCAGTCCTTTTCCTTTCTCTCGCTGGCTCCCTTTCTCCCAGTCCTTGGTCTCGATTTCGTTTCCCTCTCTTTCTCTCTAGATTCTTTTTTTCCCCCTCTAAGATAAGGAAGCTACTTGATGCCGAGCATGATTATTGTCTCAGCCAGCTCTAGAAACTAGAAAAGCACACATTAAAAACAAAGGACACAACAACATACCTTAAAAGCAGCTCCTCATTTCTCATAGTAACAGCGGATTTGGGACAGCGCATGCTTTCTACACTGATAGACTGATAGTCTCAACAAAAGCTGGTTCAGAAGTACGCTCAAACATCAATGCCACAGTAGCTGTTCCCTAATGCGCTCTCTCTCTCCCTCTCTCTCTCTTTCCCCACTCTCTTCTCTAGTCAAATTCTGAATGGTGGAGCAAAGGGGCTCCTGCAGATTCACTAAGTAGAAATAATCCTCTCTGACAAGTTATGTTGTCTAGGCATATTTTTACATTAATACACTGTGCTGCCTATAGGGGTCTTGTTTGCATTCACTCAAGCCTGCCTGGTGTTAGTTCTCCTAATTACCATCTTAAAAAATTGGAAAGAAAAATAAGTAACTCATTTACCTTTTTCTTATACATATCATAGCAAAGCCAATGCCACATTTTCTTTTGGCTAGCAACTATCAGCAAGCATCGCAGATGACTACCAGAGGATTTGGATAGGGCAGTGTGCTAAAAAGGATTTTTGCTTCTCTTTTCTGGGACACTGAATTCACAGTTGGATTCATCTATTCCTTTCCTCTTGTCCTCAGGAAGAGTGACAAGGTCAAGACCCTTAACCCCACCCTGGGTCAGGGATGCAGAAGACAGAGATCGGGGGACTTGGAAATATTTTAACTCTGTGCACACCAGAGCTCTTGCAGATCAGAGCATAGTTCACCTGAAGCAGGACATCTAAAGGAGGCAGGCAATGAAATGCAAAGATTGTTTGGTCATATTGAAGTCCCAGCTGACACCGGAGCATCGTCCTCAAAAGACCAATTAAATGGTCTTTTCCAAAATAAGAAAAATCAGCTTCCCTGCTTCATTATACTCAACGGGCTTAGCAGATACAGTCAGCCAGGAAAATGCACATTATACTTCTGTTTATTGGAATTAGAAGAATTCCATGCAGATTAGCCAAGTAAAACAGCAGGTTAAACACATAAAGAAAAGATGAGATGCTATAGACAGAGTGGTCAGTTGTCCAGAAGTGCAAACTAAGGCATCATTCCTCTGTGCTCACAGGAAGCCAAGAATGCTCTCAGTTTGGATGGAACAATGCAGGGCACAGCCTGAAACAGAGCTGGATCACTGAGCACTGGATTCTTCACCCCCAGTCTCAAAGTAGGTCCCTGTCCTCCATTAGCACAACCATGCACCTCAGTAATCATCTGGAGTTACAACGTCCATGGGAATAATAGTGGGGTGGGGAAAATAATGGCGAGCTCTGTCTCTCTCCTATTTGAGGATCTGGAACACCCAATATCTTGCTAGATCTGTGACCTCTGAACTTAGTCTTGGTCCACAGCTAGGGAAATGGGAGATGTTCTGGAAGGTGTTGAGGGTTCTTCAATCTACTGCACCATAATCTCGCTTAGTTTATCAAGGCACTGAGGACAATAAACAGCGGTGACTGATAGCAGTCACCATCCCTATTTCTGGATGATAGTGAGACATGATGAATAACTCGACAAAGGTCAAATGATGAAATAATGTTTGTCCCTAAAACAGTCATATTTTTACATTTCCCTCCTTCATTACAGCACAGGGGAGTTATAGAGTGAATATACAAAAACTAATTACGTTGCCAAAGAAAGATATTGTATAAAACCTAAGATGTTTTTTAGAAGCAAGATAAGTATCACATAAATGAGCGTGGAACCAGAGAGACCTTGGAAGGTGAGAAAGAGTTGGAGCCATTCCTCTAGTGACTTGTGGAGGCAGAAGTCACTTAGCCTCTCTGTGGCTCTCTTTGACCCCCGTTCTTAAATGGGGGGCAACAAATGTGAATTCGTTTAAAGCATCTGAAGCTCCTGTAATGAAACTGGGTGTGTCCTGTCAGTGCAATTTTTTTTTTTTTTTTTTTTTTTAGGAGTGAGAGAGAGAGCGAGAGCGAGTGGAAGGAGGGGCAGAGGGAGAGGGAGAGAGAAAATCTCAAGCAGGCTCCCAAACAGGGTGGAGACCAAAGCCAGCTGGATCTCACAACCCTGAGATCCTGACCTGAGCCAGAATCAAGAGTCTGATGCTTAACTGACTGAGCCACCCAGGCGCCCCCTGTCGGTATCAATATTAATAAAAAGTGGAATGAGTCACCTGACATTGGCCATGGTTTTGTCTATTAGAAAAAATCTTAATATTTTCATAAATTTCTTTACAATTTTTTAAAAACAATTTTATTGGGGTATAACTGACATATAATATTAGTTTCAGGTGTACAACGTAATGATTTGGTATTTGTATATACTGCAAAATGATCATCACAGTAAGTCTAGCTAACATCCATTACCATAGATAGCTACAAAATTTCTTTTTTTTTTGGTCATGAGAACTTTTTAGACTTACTCTCTTAGCAACTTTTAAATATGCAATACAGTATTATTAACTACATTCACCATGTTGTATGTTAAATCAACATGATTTATTTGATAACTGGAAATTTGTACCTTTTGGCTCCCTTCACCAATTTTGGCCACCTTCCCCTCTGTTCTCTATATTTATGAGTTCAGATTGTTTTTTAAATTCCACATATAGGTGAAATCATATGGTATTTGTCTTCTCTCTGACTTACTACACTTAGCATAATGCCCTTAAGGTCCATCCATGTTGCAGCAAAAGGCAAAATTTCATTCTTTTTAATGGCTGAATAATCTTCCAATGTGTGTGTGTGTGTGTGTGTGTGCATGTTCTTTATCCGTTCATCCACTGATGGACATGAAGGTTGTTTCTCTATCTTGGATATTGTACATAATGCTGCAATGAACATGGGGGTGTATATATCTTTTTGAGTTCGTGTTTTCATTTTCTTTGGATAAATACCCAGAAGTGGAATTGCTGGATCATATGGTAGTTCTATTTTTCTCGAGCAACATCCTTATTGTTTCCCACAGTGGCTGCACCCATTTACTTTTCTACCAACAGTGCACAAGGGTTCCCTTTTCTCTACATTCTCTCCAACACTTGTTATTTATTACCTTTTTGATAATAGTCAATTTGACAGGTATGAAATGATATCTCATTATGGTTTTGATTTGCATTTCTCTGGTGATTTTTGATGTTTAGCATCCTTTCATGTACCCGCTGGTCTTCTGTATGTCTTCTTTGGAAAATGTCTATTCAGATCAATTTTTTTCTTTGCTATAGAGTTGTAGGAGTTCTTTTTTTTTTTTTTAAGATTTTATTTATTTATTTGAGAGAGAGAGAGAGAGAGAGAGATATCACAAGTAGGCAGACAGGCAGGCAGAGGGAGAGGGAGAAGTGGGCTCCCCACTGAGCATGGAGCACGGAGCCCGATGCAGGGCTTGATCCCAGGACACTGGGATCATGACCTAAGCTGAAGGCAGATGCTTAACTGACTGAGCCACCCAGGCGCCCCTGTAGGAGTTCTTTTTATATTTTGGATATTGACCCCTTATCAGATAGATAATTAGCAAATATTTTCTCTTCTTCAGTACTCTGCTTTTTCATTTTGTTGATGGTTCCTTTGCTGTACAGAAACTTTTTAGTTTGATGTAGTTTCACTTACTGACTTTTGCTTTTTTTGCCTTTGCTTTTGGTATCAGATCCAAAAATATCATCACCAATACTGACGTCAACGAACTTATTGCCTATGTTTTCTTCTAGGAGTTTTAAGGTTTCAGGTCTTATATTCAAGTCTTTACTCCATCTTGAGTTAATTTTGGGGTATGGTATAAAATAGGAGTCCAGTTTTATTCTTTTGCATGTGGCTGTCCAGTTTTCCCAACACTGTTTATTGAAGAGACTCCTTTCCTCATTGTATATTCTTGGTTCCATTGTCATCAATTAATTAATCATATAAGTGTGGGTTTATTACTGGGTTCTCTTTTTTTTTTTTTAAAGATTTTATTTATTTGACACAGAGAGAGAGAGAGTACAAGCATGGGGAGTAGCAGGGAGAGGGAGAAGCAGACTCCCTGCTGAGTAGGGAGCCTGACACGGGGCTCAATCCCAGGACCCCAGGATCATGACCTGAGCCGAAGGCAGACGCTTAACCAACTGGGCCACCCGGGCACCCCAAGGGTCCTCTGTTCTGTTCCATTGATCTATGTGTCTGTTTTTAGGACAATACCATATTGTTTTGATTACTATAGCTTTGTAATATAGTTCGAAATTGGGAAGTGTGATGTCTCCAGCTTTGTACTTCTTTCTCAAAACTGCTTGGTTTATTTGGTGTCTTCTGTGGTTACATATAAATTTTAAGACTGTTCTACTTCTGTGAAAAATGCCACTGAACTTTGAATAGGGATTTCATTGAATCTGTAGATTTTTTGGGTAGTTTGGACATTTTTACAATACTAATTCTTCTGATCCATGAACATGACATATCTTTCTATTTATTTACGTCTTCTTCAATTTCATCATTGTCTTATAGTTTTCAGTATACAGCTCTTTCACTTCCTTGGTTAAATTTATTCCTGGTAATTTATTCTTTTTGATGCAATTGTAAATGAAATTGTTTTCTTAATTTGTCTCTCAGATAGTTCATTATTAGTGTATAAAAACACAATAGATTCCCGTATTTTGATTTTGTATCCTACAACTTTACTGAATTCATTCATTAATTCTAACAGAATTTTTGGTGGCCTCTTGTGTTTTCCTTATATAATATCATGTCATCCACAAATAGTGACAGTCTTACTTCTTCCTTTCCATTTTGGATGCCTTTTCTTTCTTTTTTCTTGCCTAATTGCCCTGGCTAGGACTTCCTGTACTATGCTGCATGGAAGTGGTGAGAGCGGGTATCCTTGTCTTATTTCTGATCGTACTGGAAAAGCTTTTCACTTTTCACTACTGAATATGATGTTAGCTGTGAGCTTGTCATATATGGTCTTTATTATGTTAAAGTACGTTCCTTCTATAACCACCTTGTTGAATACTTGTATACAATTTCTAATGGGGGCTAAACTATGAGGCAAGTACTAATGTATAACAATAATGCATTTGCTTATCCATAAGGAGATTCTTAGCATCAGAAGCTGGTGCTGCAGTCCATGCATCTATTCCAATAGGGAAATGAATTATGGATCCACAGTAGTAAGGAATGGAAGTGAACCAAACCATTAAAGATTTATATTTTCTCCACTCCTTTTTTAGTCTAGGGACCTAAATAATGAGACAGCTATTGAGATAAGTAAGACTTTAGTACTTGTCCAAACTCCACTAAGATGAACAGATTGAGGGTCTTACACCCCAGTTGTGCTGACTTTGGGGTTACAAAGGTGAGTGAATAGAAAGAAGATGTCTTATTTCTAACATTTACACATTGTGTGGTAAGTCTTTGTCTCTACATCCATGGGGATTAATCTCTGCACTTCTTAATCCACCCAACAGAACTTTCTCATAGCTAGTACTTAATAAATATTTGTTAAATAAAGGAATAAATTTATTTTTAACATGGGAACTTTGGGGAATGGACCATTTCATTTTCACAATTCCTTTATGTAGTTTCCTTAACAAATATGTGGGAAAAAACCCATAACAACTCACTTTTTATTCTAATTCACGCATTCAGTTGGCGTAGCTGATGTCACTAAGAATTCCTTACATGTTGCTGTGTTTTAAATTTCAGGACTTTTTCACATTTAGCAGCTCATTCAATCCCCATAACAACACTGTGGGGCAGGAGGAACTGGTATCAGTGCCTTCTCAGTTGAAAAAGTTCACATGTATAAAGACTGAGCAGCTTGCCCACAGAAGGTGCAATAATGACTGAGTGTGGGAATTCAGTCTAAACCAACCCCTGGGCCCACATTCTTTCCACTGCTCCACAGTGTGATCCAGTGTTTCCACTGTGGCCAGGGGTTCACGGCATACCCAAGCAAGGCATGGTTTTTAAGGAGTGTATAATGCAGTGAACTTTATGTTTTTTTTTTTTTTTTTAAGATTTATTTATTTATTTAGGGAGCACAAGTAGGGGAGTGGCAGAGGGAGAGAGGGAAACTCAAGCTGACTCTTCTGAGCATGGAGCCCAACATGGTGCTTGATCCCACAACCCTGAGATCATGACCTGAGCTGAAATCAAGAGTCAGATGCTTAACCAACTGATCCACCCAAGCGTCCCAAACCTTATGCTTTTCTAACGCGATGGTAATAAATGTAGAGGATAGATAATAAATAAATGGAAAATTGATTAAAAGGGGTTTTTTTGGCTACTAGTATTTACTGATTCCTTTCAAAACTTTATTTCAAATGAAGATTGAGTTGAAACTAGACAGACTAAGCAGTTTAGGGGATGATTTTTTTTTTTGAGGTCATCTACAACAAGAGTTGATTTTTAGCAACACTGATTATTACTAAGTTTGGTTTGTAGGGAAAATTTTTCAAAAAGATTATGATTGGCAAAGAACAGCAACAAAAAATTTGTTTATCTCAATGCCCTCTATACCCCTCTCTATGTGTTTTTAACTACACAAATTGAAATTTTAGCTAATAATGCTAAACTTGGGGAGGGAAAACTGAAAAATGCCTGCAACGTGGGAATATGGGAGTGAGCTGAGAATCAGTCAGATTTCTTGACCTTTCTAGATTTGAGCTTCCCAAAAATTTTCTCAAAGGTAAATTATATGTGCATTTATCTATGTTTAGGTAATTTCTAGAATTAAGAGCTGAATTTCAAAATGCAACATTAACAACTCCAACTTTTTTCTGGCTTCTACACCTTATAATCTTTGTACTTTGATATTTACATTGCAAAGGTATGTAGAAAAGAGTGTTTACATGGAAGTGTACAATGTGATGTGTGCTAGAGATGTAGGGCCATGCAATACAGAGTCCTTCTTTAATGAAGGATGGGATAGTACCAAAATCCAGCCCAACTCTTAGCTTCCCATCCAGAAAGAACAATCTTGGAATATGGAGGCCCCAAGGGCATTAAATCTCTTTAGCTGCTAGTTTTAGAGACTGTCTTAGTCCATTTGGGCTGCTACAACGAAATACTATAGACTGGGTGATTTATAAATAACAGAAATTTATTTCTCACAGTTCTGGACACTGGCAAGTCAAGATGCCAGCATGGTCATGTTGTAGGGAGGGCCCTCTTCCTTTTCATAGCTGGTATCTTCTTGCTGCATCCTCACATGGTGAAAGGAGCAGAGGATCTCTGGGGGGGGTCTCTGTTATGAGAACACTAACCCCATGCCTGAAGGCTCTACCCTCATGATCTCATCACTTTCCAAAGACCTCATTCCGTAATACCATCACATCGGGCATTAGGATTTCAATAAATGAATTTTGGGAGACACAAACATTCAAACCATAGCAGATACAAAGAACTACAAACCATAGCAGATACAAAGAAGAAGATGAAAAGAACATACAGAGAATGCATGAAGTAAACATGAAGCAATGGCTGAGGTCTACATGAAATGGATTTCTAGTATGCTCAGTGAGGGACACATAGTAGGTGCTCAATAAAGTTGGCACATCTGTGTATGAATGGATAAATTTCTATCCAGAGCTGGTCTCAAGCAGAAGACACAGAGTTTCCCTGGTCAGCTTCATCAGCCTCTGAGGAAGGGTCTCCATGGGCAAAATGGAGGCCAAGTAGTGAAGTCTGTCTACAGGGGTGAGCCGAGAGCAGCACCAGAAGCAGGGGCTGGAATGAGTGGACTATGGAGCAATCCTGTTCTCTCAGACTCCGCGGCTCTCTTTTGCCTTGAGGGGATAACCCTCCAAAGCCAAAAGGACATAGGTATCACAAATCACTACCTGAAACATAAAACTGACAGTTGGTTTAAAGTAAACCCTGGCAGTGTTAGTAAAGGAAGGGTTTGATGGTAACCTGAGGATTCATGTAACATGAGTTCCTGTCACGGGAGCACTCAAATGTTACCTCCAAGTCCGACTTCAGAAGCAGGAGGTCACTATCCCAGGAACAAGCCCAAGGCCCCCAAGTTCTCAACAAACATTCCTTCTATAAGCCAAGGGGCTACTGACTCGTTTCAAAATGGAGAGGTTTACTGGGATGAGTAGGGCATGGGGCTGAGTAATTAGCAAGAATAATTGGAAAGGGGGCACCTGGGTGGCTCAGTTGGTTAAGTGACTGCCTTCGGCTCAGGTCATGATCCTGGAGTCCCGGGATCGAGTCCCGCATCCGGCTCCCTGCTCAGCGGGGGGTCTGCTTCTCCCTCTTCCCTCTCGTGCTCTCTGTCTCTCATTCTCTCTCTCTCAAATAAATAAATAAAATCTTTTAAAAAAAAAAAAGAATAATTGGAAAGTTCCTTAAAATAAAGTGTGATATTTATCAATAAGTAGATATAAATAATAAACCATAAAGTACTTAGAGCTCCAAGAAGCCACTGGAAAATATGCACTAGATAAATTTAAGAGGTATTATAAAGAGTAAGGATGACTGCTTGTTATAAAGGGAAAAGGCTATAAAGACAAATACCAGGAAGTGTGTCTGGACAACTATTTCTGGGTAGGTAGCAAAGAAAGTAAAGGAATTCCCATGGAACAGATGGGCTACTTAGTTGATCAAATAACTAACTCTGGTTCATGAACCTTTATGACTTAGCAAATAACATGTTTACAACTGAGCAGTGATTTTCGGCCTAATGTTTTGTCAAGGACCACTCATGGGCAGATGGGAAATCTTGAGAAGGTCACAGGTGACTATACTTAAGTTAGGCATTAACATTTGCATGGAGAATGGGCCAAGTTTATGATTGCTATTTTTAAGATGGACCCATGCACACAGAGCTGCCTTTCTGCCTGTTCAAACGGCCATGTCGGATAGGTTCTGTAAGTTGACTCTTGTTCATGAGTCCTCAATGGACATGTAGACTTTGGTGCCCTTGGGGATCCCTCTTGCTTAGTGGTTTTGATCCTAGGGGATCCTAAGGAGTAAATGGCACAAGTATAAGGAAGGTTGTGGGGGGAGCAGACAAGTCTTCCTCACGGGAAGGTGAGGCCAAGATTGGGGATTTGCATGACCCTATGGCAAAGATGAAAAAGAAACTCAGATGGTTCAGGAAAGTGTTCCCGAAACCCCCACAACACATTCCCAGCTCTTCCAGAATATGCAGGTGCTTTAAATGTTACATTTCTTTATATAAAACTCTGAAATTAAATCATCTGCTTGTTTGTTTATTATGTTTCCTGCATCTGAAACTAAGTCACATGAAAGCAGAAACTTCCCCCATTTTAACACAACTTCAGAACAATGTGTGGCATATGGTAGACACTTAATAAACATTTGTTCAATGGCTGGATTTCTCTGGGAGGCACATTCTTCTTGTTAAGTGACTGGATCTCAGTGGCTCACAGCTATCTGATACAATTTGTGAAACACTTTGCATGCTCAAATATGGAAACTAAGGCTCGAATCTCTGAGGACACAAAGATTAGGAAGGCCGGTTCTTGGCTTTAAGTACGGTAGAGATTCACTGAGATGGAATGATTAGCTTGCTGTTTTAATCATTTCTTTGAACTTTAAAGTACCATTTATATGGGTTCATAGAAAATCAAGTGATAAACAGATATAGTTCCCTCCTTTACTTTCCATAATGCTGAAGTTTGGGAGTTGGTAAATTGCAAGCAGGTAGGACTGGGCATTGATGATGAGATGCATGGACAAAACTTTCAGAATCAAGAGCAATGCAAATTGCAGAGTGCTTTTTTTGTAATGTTCTGGAAAAAGCAAGTGTCCTTAATGGGTAAGGATTAAGAATCAGAGGCCAGTCTAATTTTGGTTTCATTCATTTTCAGGAGGAGATCTACACTGTGTAGTTAACTCTATAGTTAACTGTGCCATAGCACCAGGAGTTGGCAAATGCTCCTTTGTGCCAGGGAAGTCCTGCCTTTCATTCCTGTCACTCACTGGGGTCCCCGAGGTCGACAGCAACTCACCTTCTTGTCACTTCTATCCTCCGCCTGTTATTAGAAACAAAACAAAACACATATTTCCTTAAGTCAGTTCCTCAGGGGATGTATCCTCACTTTTAAAAGGGCATTAATTTGATTTTGTTTTATGTAGCAGGGCTAGACGTTCAACATTATTTTGATTTTCCTATTTCTGTTTATACACACACAGAGACACACACACATACACACACATATATATACATATGTATATATCACATTAAATATAGTTACATATATTAATCATATTAATATTATATATAACTTGTATATATAATAATACATACATTAATGTTGGTATGATATATATGGTAAACGTTCTAAGAACATGACTGAGTTATGATCTTCAAAGGGAAGCTTCTAGAGGCCAAAGGGATGATAGAGATGAGACAGAAAGTAGCCTGCAGCTAAAGAAGGAAGGACATTGCATTCCACACTAGAAACTGGCCCTAGGAAGCCATGAACAATTTTACAGCATCTCTGGCCCTAGATGGATAGCTGTTTTGGAAGGGACAATAAAGCAAGAATGCAGATAAGTCTGGAGGTAGGGAGGGCAGTCGGGAGGCCACCGTACAAGCAAGAGAGGACGAGGTGGTCTTTGAAGTGGGTTCTTCTATTTATTGGAGACGTTCCATGTAAGATTAGATCACTCCCTTCATGTCACAATGCAGCCAATGGAGATCATCATCCACATTACACTACCTAGGACACGGGGGTTGGGGGTCAGGAGAGGCCACGCTGACAAATGCAGTATGTGGCAGAGATAGGGGGTCAGGCTCAGCCCTCTTCTCTATCCCACACTGTCTATGTGGTAGCTATCCAGAAGGCAGAAAGGGGGGCAAAAGATAGCTTAGGGATAGAACCATTATATGGACCACTGAATGGGTAGAACAGAGAAAACAGAGGAGGGGAAGATAATTCTGATGGTGCTAACATGTCGGCTTGGCAGATGATGATTCTGCTAACCAAGATGGAGCCCAAAAGGCACAGCAGGGGAGACAGGAAAGGTGCAGGGTCCACGCGGAACCAACTGAGCTTGAGATGTGGGTGGCAGTCCTCCTGCGTGGATGAGATCAGCTAGGAGGAGCACTGTGGGGACAAAATGAGAAGTGGAGCAAGACCACAACCCCAGGGCAAATGAAACACTGAGGAGGAGGCACAAAAGATGCCCCAGCGAGAGGGAAGAGTGGACACATCACTAAGGGGCTTAAACATCACTGGAGAGAGAGAGAATCTACACCCCTGAAGTTTGGACTTACCTTGCTGGCTAGGAGATCATGAATTATTTGTTTGGATGTGAAATGAAAAAGCAGGGCAGTAACAAATAAGAGGCAGGAACGTTTCGAAAGTTTCAGGACTCAGTTGGGCACTGCGGTGAGAACTCTAGAAGGCAGCCTCGTTTGAAAAGGAAGCAGGCCACTTCCATACCCACATACCACTGGGAAAGGAGCCGGGGCTGCGCCGTCGGGGATTCCCAGGTGAAACCCCTCTTTGCTCCAGCCTGACTCTCTAGCCGAACCTTCAGCGGCTTGCCCTGACTCCCGAGTTAGAATTGAAACATGCCCCACTGTTCTTGTTCGCCTCAAGTTCACATGCTTCTGATGGGCTGGCTCGATCCAACAGGTCAAAGAGGCCGACAGCAAAAGTCGTTTTTGAAGGTGTCTATGAACTTTGCCAGATAAGGATTCCAAAAGTTATAAGGAACCATAAAACTCTAGACTTGGATGACATTCCTAGGGTCGACTGTTTTCAACTTTTTAGCGAAGCATCATAGAGAAAAGTAGCCATAAGCGTCCAGCTCCCCGATGTTCACAGAGCGAACACAGCTGTGCAATCAGCATGCAGGTCAACCCGTAAAACCTTTTTTTTTTTTTTTTTTAAACCAAAACTTGCTTTTAATTCCATAACCAAAGCAGGATTTGATGAATATAAATATCTAGGAACTAGAATGCTTGGAAGTAAAAATTGCCTGAGAGACAGTGAGAGTCTGTTGAAGAAAACTTTCTCAAGAACTCACCTACTTTTCACCATCTGCATGACCCGAATTCAGGCTACCGGTCTCTAAGGGGCCTCTCTCCCTCCAGTCTCACTGGCTCTGAACCACTTGGCACGTATCAGCAGTTATGTCTCTGCTACTGCAAAATGGTCCCAGTTGCCTCCTGCTCAGCACCCCTCAGAGGCTCCCTCCTCCACCCTGAAGATGAAGTCCAAGCCATAGATCATGATTCACAAGACCCATCCCCACCTCCAGCCTCATCTTACGGTCTTCTTGGCTTGCACTATGCCCTTTGCACAGGTCTTCTTGGCTTGCACTATGCCCTTTGCACAGGGAACTTCTTTCAGGTCCTCACCCAGAGGGTCTCCCTCGCCTCTGCACCAGGCTTTGAGGTTGCCCACATGCGCAAAACTCTCCAGCGATCCCACCCCCTCACCAGGTTTATTTCTGCGTATCCTTCAGGACTTGGCTTAAACATCAAGTGCTGGGCACAAAAATAGTCACTCAGAAATACTTGCTGGCTGGCTGGCTGGCTGAATACAGGAGTAAGTCAAGGACACCATCCCGGCAGCAAAGGAAACACAAAGATGTCATAATGTGGTCCCAGTTTAAAAAGGAAACAAAACTATGATGTAATAAACCAACTACACTTTTTGTATCTGAAGGACTACCATGTTATTACCCACAGTTGAATTCCAAAGAGGTTCTAGAAATGGCCCCTGCCCTCGGGGAACAGACAATCCTATTAGACACACAGAATTTAGCCACGTGGAGCAAAGAACAATACAGGGTCTGTTGCTGTGATGTTTTCTAGGAGTTGTAGGAAGGAGACATCGTAAGACTGGGCTAGAGTAATCTGAGAGTCCTTCGTGGAGAATCTTGAAGGGTATGCTTGCTTTGGGGGAGGATGTGCAGGGAAAGCTTGAGGGCACCCCCAGCAGGGGAGACCAGGCTGAGGAGGATAGTTTATGTGGGTGACGGCGAAGAGAAAGTCTGGGTCAAACAGCACAAGTGTTGGGCAATGTGAGGGAAGAAAAGAAACTAGGAAGTGTGAGGCCAGGCTGTGACTCTGGTAGATAGAGCAAAGGCATCTGGATTCAACAAAACAAGCATTGGAGACTCCGCGTTGTTTCTGGATCAGTGAGTGAGACTGCTCTCTGCATATGCCAACAAGAAGGCCGAGAGCAGACCCAGCAGCTGGTAGCTGACAGGTAGGCCATGATGTTCCCAATGAAACACAAACAACTCTCCCATAATATAAAAATATCCAGACTTCGAGACCACGTGGAACAAGAGAAAGACAAAGACATTGCAACTGCAAAAATAACGACATAGCCCCTTCTTCCAACTGCTTCTTTACGAAGGACGACTCTAGCTCTGCTCTCATTTTCTTGCTCTCTATACAAAACCTACCAGGGTACCTGTATTAGTCTGTGGGAGCTGCTGTAACAAAATACCACAGACTGGGGGTGCTTAAACAACAGAAATCTGTTTTCTCACAGGTCTGGAGGCTGCAAGTCCAAGATCAAGATCAAGATCAAATCTTACAGAAAAATCTCACCATGCTGTATAAAGTCAACCCCCCTCATAACAACTATGTATGTAGCTACCATTTATCTTTCATCAATCTATCCATCCATTATCTATCTGCTATTTTTCCATCCATCCATCAATTTATCTCCTATTGATCTCTTTTACCTATCCATTCATTATCTATCTTCCATCTATCTATCCATCCATTCATCACCTATCTCTCCATCCTATCGAATTTGCTTGCCTGGTTGAACCCAGACTGATATACCCCTCTTCTAAGATATTTCTCTGTACTTCCTTGAAACCTTGAATATACTTCTCTTGTACCATTTATCATACTCAATTGTGGTAGGTTAGATTATCTTGCCAATTCTTCCTGCCTTCCCTCTACCATGTTGCCTTGTAATGCACAAGAATGGTGGAATATATTTATTTCCCTACTCCACTGACATTGGGCTTAACAATGTGACTTGCTTCAGGGGTGCTTGGATGGGTCAGTTGGTTGAGCGTCCGATTCTTGGTTTCAGCTCAGGTCATGATCTCAGGGTCCTGGGATCGAGCCCCACGTCAGGCTCTGTGATCAGCATGGAGTCTGCTTAAGGATTCTCTCCTTCTCCCTTTGCTCCTCCCCCTGCTCATGTTCTCTCTCTCAAATAATCTTTAAAACAAACAAACAAAAAACAATGTGACCTGTTCCAGCTATTGAAATGTTAGCAGGTATTTTATTAAATGTCTTTGTGTGGTTTAGTTTGGGTCTTCATTCTGTGCCTGCCATGAGAAAACCATGCCCCAGAGAATCTGCTGCCCCTTCCACCTGGGCCTCAGAACAAACACACATGAAGAAGATCTGAGCCCAACCTGCAGCCTGGAGCCAAACACAGCTGACTCATGGCCTGAAAAACAGCTACCCAACCTAGATCTGCCAGACTACAGTTGACCTGCAGACCCATAAGTGTAAGAATAAATGTGTATTGGTTGTAAGCCGCTGCACTGTGTAATCATTTGTATGCAGCTTTATTGCAGCAATTGACTAGTGAATTAGTTTTCTTTTCTGTGCCCCAATTAGAGTGTCGGCTCCTTGAGACTAGAGGCCATGATGATAATTTCCGTATCTCTGATGCCTACTAAGATGTCTGATACATGGTAGATGCTCAATAAATATTTGTTGCATACCAAAATAAATAAACAGATTACCAAATGATCAAAGAACCATAATGGAGAGAGGCACGGCACAGGGGTGTCAGGAAGTAGAAAGTAATAGAGATGCATAAAATGGAAATGGGGGAGATGAGTCTAGAAGCAAGTGTAAGCATAATATGGTCCATGCACAATTTTATGATCAAAAGTTATCTTTTATTTTCAGATGCTCAAAGGTTCAAAAGGCCATAGAGGTTCCATGTGACTCAAGTCATCTTCAAAGAGCATTTTTTTTCCCCTACTGTACACTCTCATAAATCTTTGGGGGCAGCTCACAACCAAAGCTCCCGTGCCCGTCTGTAGCCACCTACACTATAAAGGAAATCGACAAGGATAAAAAGGCTGAACCTCCTCCAAAAACAATCAGAAAACAAAATACCTGGAAAGTAAAACTTTCTTACTCCTCCTTCAGGTTACCTTGTCTCTGTGTAATGATCTAATCTGATGGGGGCTGTTTATGGCCACCTTGACCCATGGATCATTTTCGTTGTTGTGAAAAGACCTGTATGATGGCATATCTGAAGCTCTCAGCCTGGTCACCAGGGGTCTATACAGCCTGCTCTCCCCAGGGCAGAGCTTGGGAGCTGAAAGCAGGTCTCTGCAGCAGCAGTCCTCCCAACTGGGACTGTTGTCACATTCCCTTAGAGCATGTGTCACAGGCCTGTCATTAGAATCACTCCTTACAAGACACATCTTGAAGGATGCCAAATTCATTAATGTCTGTGGGTGAACTTTCCAAACCTTTTCCTTACATTAAACAACACACATGCACACACACACACCCACACGTGCATGCATACCCACCACCACAGATACACACACACACATTCCTCTGTGCGTTGGAGAACAAAAGAGAGGCTGCATTTTGCTTGGTGTCAATCATAACTTGAGATTAAAGTTGCTGTTTTAAGCATTTGAAAGTTCTACCCGCCAAACTCATGCTTTCTCTGCCTAAGCTCTGAACTTCAAAAGCAATACTTCATAGGAAAACACACACACCACAGCAAAACACACACATACACATTAACCTCAAAAAATGCTATAAGGACCTGAATGCATTTCATTCCCATTTCTATACATGAAGGCTTGTAGGCAGAACATCTGTAAAGCCATGAAGGTTGTACAAAGCTATGGGGAACCCAAACTGTCCGCCAGGATACCTGAGCCATGTTAACATACGCAGAACAGCGTGTTGGTGGATGAGACTGTGAGCACTATCCTGAATCCTGCTTCCAGGTTGTTTCAGGCTGAAACAAACCCTGTTGTAACAATTACTTATCCTGAAATCTCTGGAAAATAATTTCCTTTGTGTAGTCTATATTTAGCATCTTGCTACAAATGAAACTTATCAATATAATATACTGAATTCCCACTGAGCATATAATACTATTAAAACTTTAACATTAAAATGTTCTTAATTTAGATACCATTAACTCAGATTTAGTGATAATTTGGACATACAGTGTGATTCTTTTTTTTTTTTAAAGATTTTATTTATTTATTTATTTGAGACAGAGAATGAGAGACAGAGAGCATGAGAGGGAGGAGGGTCAGAGGGAGAAGCAGACTCCCCGCCGAGCAGGGAGCCCGATGCGGGACTCGATCCCGGGACTCCAGGATCATGACCTGAGCCGAAGGCAGTCGCTTAACCAACTGAGCCACCCAGGCGCCCCTTACAGTGTGATTCTTGTAAAAATAACGTTTATTATTTTTAATGATTATAAAAGCAATTCATGTTCACAGTGTTGCAGAAATACATTTAAGTATAAAGAAGAAAAACTATCATCACCTAAATCTGACTAGAAAAAAGAACTGTGTAACTTTTGGCACATTTCCTTTTAGTCGTTTTCAATGCATATACTTCATCTTTCCACATAAAATTGGGGTTGTGTGGATCATATTATTTTTAATCCTTTTTTTCCCAATATGAGCAATTTTTCTCCCATAAGTAATGATTTTTGAAAACGTGCTCCAAGGATTGCACGTCATTTCGTTTTACTGATGTCCCATAGTTTATTTAGCTACTTTCCTAAGGTTAGATATTTACAGTGTTTCTCAATTTTTACTTTCACGTAGAACACTGAAATGAGAACTCTTAAATGTGAATGTTTGTGAGCATTTCTGATTTTCTTCTAAACAAATTTTTTTTTTAAGATTTTTATTTATTTATCTGAGAGAGAGAATGAGAGACAGAGAGCATGAGAGGGAGGAGGGTCAGAGGGAGAAGCAGACGCCCTGCCGAGCAGGGAGCCCCTGATTTTCTTCTGAGAGAAGGGAATTGTGTTAAGTCTTAACATATATTACCAAATTGCTTTGCAGATTTGCAACAGTGGACACTCCCCCACAAGACCAAAGTACATGACTCGGCACCCTCTCAAACACACTATTATTTAATTTTAAATTTGAGAACATGATGAGTGAAATGTGTTACTTCACGGTTTCATTTGCATTTCTTTCTACTGAAGATAAATATTTTTCCCTAATATTTATTGTCATTTGTCTTCTCTGATGATTGGTCAGTTCATGTACCTTCATCATAAACTGGGGATTTTTGAATTGAGTCGTTCTACATATATTTCTGTATTGTAATTCTTTTTTAAAAAGGATGTGTAAATTTATAAATTTCCCCCAGATCATTATTTACTTTTAATTTTTTCCCCCTCTGGTACTAAATTTTAATATTTCTATATAGCTATGCATTTCAATAATTTCCCTTATAATTTTATTTTTTACATCAAAGGTCTTGCTCATCCTAAAAGTAGATTAATCTTTGCCTTTGTGTTTTGTTGATTTTTACTTTTACTATTTGTTTCATTTAGGATTATTTTGGAAAGTAAGCTGCAACCTGAATTTTCTTTCACAAATAGGCAATTTTGCCGGTATCATTGATTACTCGATCCACTCTTTTCCCAATGGTTTTTAGGGTATGGTATGTTTATGTATGAGATTCGGTGCTACTGAGTTTCTCTGTCATTCCTTATGTTGGAACCTCATTGATTTAAGCAGGAGAACTTGGTAGCTGTGTTTTATATCATCCAGGATGGCAAGTACCCTAATTATTACTCTTCCTGTGCAAAGGGAACTTCAAGTTGAAGTTCCAAACAACCTTGCCCATTTGAAAAATCTCTACTGAGATTTTGATTGGTATTTGAAGGGAAAATTTATATCTATTTGGGAAAATTGAACATCCTTATAATATTTGCTCTTTCCACCTGGAAAGATGGGTTAACCTTCAATTTACTAAAATCTTCATTTATTTCTCTCTCAGGGAGGACTTAATGTTTTCTTCAAGTAGTCTCCTTATCTTTTACTACCGACTTTTAGTAAAGTTGTTGATTTAAACTATTTTTTATTACACTATCCTTAAATTCTTAGAGGTTTTTCAGTGATCACCTTGTTTTTTCATGTTTGTATTCATACCATGTGTAAATGATACATTTTTCATCTTTGTTTCTAATTAGCATATCAGTATTTCAGTTCCATGTGTTATTGCTATGACCAGAGCTTCCAGAACATCATTTAATGAATGATGATAATTTGCAAGCTTGCTCATTTCTCATCCAATGATTGGCTTAAAATACCTGCTTTTTATTAAGTTTTTGAAGTTCCTGGTTTTCTAAGGAACCCCCCCCCCCCACTTAGGATTTAATTTTATTATATATCTTTTTTTTTTAGTTTTTACTCTTTTTATTATTTTTTTAAATTTAATTTAATTTTATTATGTTATGTTAGTCACCATACATCATTAGTTTTTGATGTGGTAATCCATGATTCATTGTTTTTGTATAACACCCAGTGCTCCATGTAGTACGTGCCCTCCTTAATACCCATCAACATGCTAGCCCACCCCACCATCCCCCTCCCCTCTAAAACCCTCAGTTTGTTTCTCAGAGTCCATAGTCTCTCATGGTTCATCTCCCCCTCTGATTTCCCCCGCTTCATTTTTCCCTTCCTTCTCCTAAAGTCCTCCATGCTATTCCTTATGTTCCACAAATAAGTGAACCATATGATAATTGACTTTCTCTGCTTGACTTATTTCACTTAGCATAATCTCCTCCAGTTCCATCCATGTTGATGTAAAAGTTGGGTATTCATCCTTTCTGATGGCTGAGTAATATTCCATTGTATATATGGACCACACCTTCTTTATCCATTCATCTGTTGAAGGGCATCTCGGCTCTTTCCACAGTTTGGCTATTGTGGGCATTGCTGCTATGAACATTGGGGTGCATATGGTCCTTCTTTTCACTACATCTGTGTCTTTGGGGTAAATACCCAGGAGTGCAATTGCTGGGTCATAGGGTAGCTCTATTTTTAATTTTTTGAGGCACCTCCACACTGTTTTCCAAAGTGGCTGTACCAACTTGCATTCCCACCAACAGTGTAAGAGGGTTCCCCTTTCTCCACAACCTCTCCAACATTTGTTGTTTCTTTCCCTGTCCATTTTTGCCATTCTAACTGGTGTAAGGTGGTATCTCAATGTGGTTTTGATTTGAATTTCCCTGATGGCTAATGATGATGAACATTTTTTCATGTGTCTGTTAGCCATCTGTATGTCTTCTTTGGAGAAGTGTCTGTTCATGTCTTCTGCCCATTTTTTGACTTGATTATTTGTTTTTTGGGTGTTGAGTTTGAGAAGTTCTTTATAGATCTTGGAAATCAGCACTTTGTCTGTAGTGTCATTTGCAAATATCTTCCATTCTGTGGGTTGCCTCTTCGTTTTGTTGACTGTTTCCTTTGCTGTGCAGAAGCTTTTTATCTTGAAGAAGTCTCAAAAGTTCATTTTTGCTTTTGTTTCACTAGCCTTTGTAGATGTATCTTGAAAGAAGTTGCTGTGGCTGATGTCAAAGAGGCTACTGCCTATGTTCTCCACTAGGATTTTGGATTTGGGTTTACACTAGGATTTTGGATTTGGGTTTAATTTTATTGTATATCTTTAAAAATTTTTTTTAAATTTAAATTCAATTACTGTGTATCTTTTAAGATCATTTATTTTTCCTTACTGACCTGCTGAGGTGATGTATTTTATTAACAGATTTTCTTTTTTTTTTTCTATTTTTAATTTATTTTATTTTTTTATTCTTATGTTAATCCCCATACATTACATCATTAGTTTTAGATGTAGTGTTCCATGATTCATTGTTTGTGCATAACACTCAGTGCTCCATGCAGAATGTGCCCTCCTCAATACCCACCACCAGGCTAACCCATCCTCCCACCCCCCTCCCCTCTAGAACCCTGTTTGTTTTTCAGAGTCCATTGTCTCTCATGGTTCGTCTACCCCTCCGATTTCCCCCACTTCATTCTTCCCCTCCCGCTACCTTCTTCTTCTTCTTTTTTTTTTCTTAACATATATTGCATTATTTGTTTCAGAGGTACAGATCTGAGATTCAACAGTCTTGCACAATTCACAGCGCTTACCAGAGCACATACCCTCCCCAGTGTCTATCACCTAGTCACCCCATCCCTCCCACCCCACCCCCACCCCAGCAACCCTCAGTTTGTTTCCTGCAATTAAGAATTCCTCATATCAGTGAGATCATATGATACATGTCTTTCTCTGTATTAACAGATTTTCTAAAACAAAAACATCTTTTTATTCTTGGCACAAACCATAATTGGTTGTGGAGGATTTTTTTTTAATTTTATTTTATTATGTTATATTAATCACCATATATTATATCATTAGTTTTTGATGTAGTGTTCCATGATTCATTGCGTATAACACCCAGTACTCCATTCAATACATGCCCTCTTTAAAACCCATCACCAGGCTAACACATCCCCTCACCCCCCTCCCCTCCAGAACCCTGTTTGTTTCTCAGAGTCCATAGTCTCTCATGGTTCATCTCCCCCTCTGATTTCTGCCCCTTCATTTTTCCCTTCCTACTATCTTCTTTTTTTAACATATAATGTATTATTTGTTTCAGAGGTACAGGTCTGTGATTCAACAGTCTTGCACAATTCACAGCACTCACCATAGCACATACCCTCCCCAATGTCCATCACCCAGCCAGCCCATCCCTCCCACCCCCCACCACTCCAGCAACCCTCAGTTTGTTTCCTGAGATTAAGAATTCCTCATATCAGTGAGATCATATGACACATGTCTTTCTCTGATTGACTTATTTCGCTTAGCATAATACCCTCTAGTTGCGGAGGATTATTCTTTTAATGTATTCTATCTTTGAATTATGTCAGGGGGAATACATCAAAACACCATTGTAACCAGAAATCCCCCCATATATGTAATTCTTTTGGGGTAAAATTTTAAAATTTAAAATTTTTTAATGATGTAACTTGCCATTTTAAAGTTTAGAAAGCACATTTAATATAGTCCTGTTGTGATATATTTGTTTTCTTTTTTTTTTAAAGATTTCATTTATTTATTTGTCAGAGAGAGAGCATAAGCAGGGGGAAGGGGAGAGGGAGAAGCAGGCTCCCTGCTGAGCAAGGAGTCCGACACAGGACTCGATCCCAAGACCCTGGGATCATGACCTGAGCCAAAGGCAGACACTTAACCGACTAAGCCACCCAGGCGCCCCAGTGACATATTTGTTTTCATTTAACATACTTCATTCAACTAAGTAGTATATGTGTTCATTAGTTTAGTACAATATTTATAAATATAGTTTACATTTGGGAAATTCTCCAGTTTTCAGAGACTGTTTTGAATTAGGTTTTAACGCACTACCAGGAATGAACAAAGTCTCTGAAGTTGGGTTAGCGTCTTTCCACTGCAGACTGATCAGATGCTTTAAAGTTACTGGCCACCTTGTTGCCTGGTTTCTGCAGTCAAGAGTCTTAATAGCCTTGCCAATCTTAATTTCTTTCATTAATACCATGAAACATGTTTCAAGTAGTAGAATCAAATTGAGATGGCGGTATTCAAAAACTTAAAGATCACCATTGCCAAGAAGTCCGTCCATGGCTGACGTTCAGAAAATCAGTGACTTTTAGCTTCTTCCCATCACATGAGCAATTTATACACTTCTATAGCATTCTCTTGACATTTTCATCAGTTACCCCTTGGATTTGTGCCTTGGTACTACTGCCGAAAGTCCTCAGAGCAGGGGGCCCTCTGTGAGTTCAGTGCCTTCGTTAATAATCTCCTATGTACCTTTACATATGGCACTAGGCATGCATGACCACTGGGGTTCTGGCTGCCAACCTGTCTCACACGTTCCTTCTGAGCCAGACTGGCCAGGCTGCAGTGAGGGAGGCATGGGGAGATCAGCTGAATCACCCATTACGGCTGTGCCCCAGTCATGTTAGGTGTGGTTTAAACTCCTTGAATTCATGAATTCAATTTAATTAAAAAAAAAAATCACCCCAAAGCTGCCGTGTGCATGGAGCCATACTACAGAAAAAGAAACTCAGTCTGATTATATGAGACTCCTTTCTCCTTCCTAGGTAAATTAAAATTTTAATTTCTGCTAATTAGGTATCAATATCTAACCTAATCTCAATATTTTTAAAACTACTGAAAAATCATCCATCATGCTTTTTCACTTTTAATGTGATACATTTATCTCACATAAAACCCCATAAAACCCATAAATTAAATAACAGTAGGAAGATGCAGTAAAGCAGATAAATCTTTACGAGATTAATCAGACTCACATTAAACTTGACTCTGTCCAGATTATAAAATATCTTATAAGATATCAGGGGGGAAAAACTCTATTGGTAATTTGACTTATCTCAGAGTCTAGCAAATTAGGTGGAAATTAATCTTTTGAATTTTTTTCCCTTTTTCATTGTTTGAAATACACAGAATATATTCTATATTTTTAAGGTTTACACTAAATAAATTCTATTGTTATTATAGGTATAAGGAAATGAAGAAAAGTAGGAATTAATTAAAATTTGGGGAAAAATATAGGAATGATTAGAATGCCCTCTCAAATGCAGTTATGCTTTTATATTTTGATCTCAATATAGAGACTGTGTTAGCCAGAATTTCTAGATGGTAAGTCCACAAATTTCTGGGGGGCAGGGGGAGTCCAAATTTCCCAAACAAACATGGCCTGCATGCTTCTTCAGTGGCTTGACAGGATAAGGTCAATGCCTGTTGGCTGCCGAGGAACAGGGGCCCACATCATCAGTGTGGCCAGCGTTCTGGAAGCACGGAGACCCAGCCTCATGACCACACATTCATATGTCTTTAGGGAGGTGAAGGAAAGGAGAAGAAGTGAGAAGGGGGACTCTGGGATTGCAGAGTGGAAAGAAAGCTCCAACTCTTTTATATATTATGATAACAACAAGGAGTAAGGGTTAAAGGTGGCTGTTGCTAATTCCAAATCTCACCAAGAACCCTGTTCGTAGCATGAACCAAACTCCCACACACTGCATCAAAATCTTCACAAAAGGAAACTTGTAGAAAGATGATTACCAAGCACATACATGAAGACAATGTGTTCTTTGTGATCAATTAAAGTGCAAGAATAGTCTGTAGTGGGGCGTCTTACAAAGGCCCCTTTCTTCTCAGTAATTTAGAAAAGGCAGATCTATCAAACTTATGATAATGCATTACTATGCTGATTTAATTGTCAATTGCATATTACTTAAGTGTACTTTAATGATCTATATAAAGCCTTATTTTTTTTTTTTTACCTCTAATAGCTATTAATGGTGGTTAAAGAAAATGAAGCCACTTTACTGAATTGTAATGTGGGGGTCTATTAAGAATAAGTTTTTCAAAATGATAAAATACTATCACAAAAGTGTGAACCCCTGTATATTTTAATATTCCTGAGTAGGTCAATCTTCATTCCTCTTGAAGAACATTTCCTTCAAATTGCACACAATTACAGTTTAAACATCTTCCTATGTGTCATATGTAGAATAAATTTTACCTAATTCCCAGTCAAATGCTTCTTCAGAAGATGGGGAAGGAGTGGGGCAACCTATTATTACATTTCCTCTCAAAGTTTCACAAGGTTTGCAATGTGGGTCGTTAGAATAAACTTGGGTGAACACACACAGCCCTGGCTCCCTTCATCTGGGCACTTGTCCCTTGCTTTGAGAATTATTACAAGAATGAATGAGATCACCTGAGAAAAGCATCTTGTGCTCTACGTAAGGACAAACATTTGATCAATTCTAGAGGCAGATGTGCCCCATTTAACACAACAGAAACATTTTTTTTTTTAAGATTTTATTTATTTATTTGACAGAGAGAGACAGCGAGAGAAGGAACACAAGCAGGAGGAGTGGGAGAGGGAGAAGCAGGCTTCCAGATGAGATCATGACCTGAGCGGAAGGCAGAAGCTTAATGACTGAGCCACCCAGGCGCCCACAACAGAAATATTTTTTTTTTAAGATTTTATTTATTTATTTGAGAGAGAGAGAATGAGAGACAGAGAGCATGAGAGGGAGGAGGGTCAGAGGGAGAAGCAGACTCCTTGCCGAGCAGGGAGCCCGATGCGGGACTCGATCCTGGGACTCCAGGATCATGACCTGAGCCGAAGGCAGTCACCTAACCAACTGAGCCACCCAGGCGCCCAACAGAAATATTTTTTAAAAGAAGTGTCATTTACATTCATATATTAAAATACTATTTTAAATATACTAGAGGCCCTGACTGATTAAACAAAATTTGTGGTGAATTCCTTTAAGAGAGAAGAGTTGTTTTGTAAGCAAATAATTTCCCAGTGTATCTGTAAGCTTGACTTTTCTGAATGGACTTGTCTTTAAAGGGGGACACATTGTCCCCCTAAGGACCTCTGAACATCCACAACTAAAGACAAGCTGAAAATGTACCTTTCCTTATCCTCTAGGACACCCACTAGACAAGGAGCTATTAGGAATATGAAATTAAATATAATTAGAGTCAGAATAAAACTGCATGAGGCTTATGTCCACATAACCTAAAGTGATTTAGAGACTTTACAATTATCTCTTTAACTTGTAACTGTAAGACAGTTAAATAAGCCAAATTAGTCAAAGCAAAATACCCATTTTAGATTCTTAGTTTATTTTATTTGGCCACCTACATTGATCACATTAAGCAGCTATCCAAAATTTATTTAATTTTATATTTTATGGCTGGATGTTAAGTGTACTGGAAAGAAGATGGATTTTAGAGTAAGACGAAACTGCAAGTGCAATTCTGACTCAGTGACCCTCTGTGGTTCCTTGAGCAAGTTTCTTATCTGAACCCCCTCCCCCATCTGTAAAGCAGGGATGATGCAACCTTACTTGCAGGTTGCAAAGATAAAATAATTGAATAGATGTCAAGGACCTGTCACGTAATAGACACTTCATAAGTGTTATGTTCCTTATCATGATCTCTCCATCCCTGAGGTCTTAAAAAAAATCAGCAAGCTCACATAGATGAGACTTCATGCTCCACTCAGTACTTCAATAACTGAACGCAGAGGTTACATGCAAATTGAAAGCCTGGTTTTTAAATCATTGAGGGAAACTTTCAAAACCTACATTAAAAATATATATATATCTCTTCACTAGCACCTAGCAGAGCATTGGGCCTTTATAGACAATAAAAATCGTAGATTGAATTTCTGAGTGCAGGGGAAGAGCCATGCTATATATATGTTTGCTCTTCAGGTCAACCCAGTAAGCTGTTAGGTGAGGGAGGATGTGCCAACTTGCGTACAGGTTACTTATGAAGACCCTCCCCCAAACACCCTTGGTTTATTTCACTACGATGTGTGCATAGAATGCTATATGGGAACATGTGGTATTTAAGTAAAAATGTTTAAAGTACATCATTCAAGCATTTTACTAATTTTAATATTTTCATCTTTATGAGCCCATGTGTCTGTATTTATCTTCTGAAAAACTGGTGAAAATTAGTACCCCAGCCAACCTGCTGGGTTAAGATGCAGCCTTCAAGTCAGTGAAGGGTTAATAACCCCATTCACAGAGCAGAACTGCTGGGGTAAGGGACTTCTTCAGTCCATAATCCTGACAACATACTTTTTGACAATTTAAATGCATAAATATAGAAGCACGGTGTTCCCATAAAATTTCCAACATGAAAAAAATCAAGAGGAAAGCTCTAGTAGGCCCTAAGAAATTAAAGTCACTTCAAAAGCAAAATCATTTTAGAAATTGAAGATTTGGGGTAGTTATGAACAAGAATGGGAAAACTGGAAAGTGCTTGATACGTTAATTAGCTTTAAAATAGCTGCAGGGAAGATGTAATACTCCAGTTGCCTGAATGAATATGCCTCAGGTCATAAAATGAATCTAGTCTTGGAGACGGAACCAACTTCTTTCCTTCAGATCAAAGCTGAAAGTACAAGGTAATAAGAAGGTGTTAGATACACTTTCTTACTCTGATTTGATGAGGAGCTCTTTCCTGGCCCTCACTGCTACTCACTCTGACCTCCCCTCCTTTCCCTTAGGCCTCTAGCCTGGTGGGACTGGGTTCTAGTCCGCCATTTCTTCAAGGGACCCAGATGTTGCTAGATTAACCTCAAGTCTGCCCCCAGGACAGCCAAGTTCATACATTTCTGGAGCAGCTAATGATTCATTTCCTGTTGGTTTGGAAGCTGGTTTTGTCACTTGAGAAATAGAACATAAGGGGCATGAATTTGGAGGGTTCTGGATCATCTTACACTTCGACCTATGATTTCTGTGCAATCCAAGTGTGCAAAATTTTGAGGGCCAGGGTGTCAGGAAGTAGCGGAGGTGGTCTACAAAGCAGTCAGGAACAGAGGCTTAGAAATGTGACAGACCAAGGTTGAAATCCTGAGTAACTGTGTGGCTGTTGTTGTCTCAGTTTTCTCAGTCAAAGATGAGAATAATACAATTTTACCTGCTTAATAGAGTAGAGAGGATTAAATGAGAAAATGCATGAACAGGGCTTGGCACAATGCCTCGCACATAGAAAGTGCACAAAAAATGTTAGCTATTATTATTTCTATAATATCTCAGCAGGAAAAGGTGAGGCAAAATGTAATAAAATTAGTGAAGCCCTAGAAAGGGGAGTAGCTATGGTCAGCACCGTTCAAAATACTTACATTTTCTAAGAGTTTCAGTGAAAATGATGCATGCATGGGCACTAGAGGATGATGTATATATTTTTGTTATTTATAAAGCAGGTATAGAAATGCAGTGTTTTAAAAATATAGATGCCAACCTATGGAGTACTTATTAACTTGTGCAATGACTGTAGGTGCAGATTGTCCAAGCCTCGATCTATCAGACTACGTGCATCTTCCTTCTTCTAGTTAATACTTTTTAGTGCTCTCAAAATGCAGCAAGAGGCTACTTCTAAGTGAGTGGTAAAAGCCAATAAATGCTTTGACAGGTGAGTACAGTTTAGTGAGTTCATTCCCCACTCAGCCTTTCAACAAATCACATCGTTCTAACATCTGCACTAACTAAAGAGAAAAGATCTTTGATTCTAGGTATTTTATAGAAGTCTATATAATAAAGTGGAATCCAAATGAGAAGAAAGGAATGAGATAAGTAGGAAACATTCATTCATTTAATAATATTTATTGGGCAGCTAATATATACCAGCTCTGGGAATTCAGTTAACATGTCATGGGCCCTGATGTGCCACTGACCCACAGCCCTCATGTGCTAGTAGTTCAGGACTTTGTGACAATCTTTGGTATAAAAACCTACGTGTAGATATGCACAAATTAATATGTGATCCCAGGACAGGTGTTGAATAGCAGAATTAAAATAAAAAAAAAAAGTAAAGGAGGGCAAAGGTGATGAGAGGGGTAGGGTGGGTTAAGGGATATTTTATATATGCTGATAAAGAAGGCCTTTCTCCCTTTTGCCACATCTACTGCGAGGAAGACCATTCTCAGCAATCAGACTGTCGATATTCCAGGAAATGTCGATATCACTCTGAAGGGACACATTATTATTGCGAAGGGCCCCAGAGGAACTCTGCAGAGGGACTTCAATCACATCCATGTAGAACTCAGTCTCCTTGGAAAGAAAAAGAAGAGGCTCTGAGTTGACAAATGGCGGGGAAATAGTGCGAACAGTACCAGAACATGGTCAAGGGTGTTGCACTGGGCTTCCGTTACAAGATGAGGTGTATGCTCGCTTCCCCATCAATGTTGTTATTTGGGAGAATGTTCTCTTGTTGAAATCTGAAATTTCCTGGTTGAAAAACACATCCCAGGGTTTGGATGAGGCCAGGTGTTGCTTGTTCAGTATCTCAAGCCCAGAAAGATGAGATAATTCTTGAAGGAAATGACACTGAACTTGTATCAAACTCAGCTGCTTTGATTCAGCAAGCCACAAGAGTTTAAAAAGCAAGGATATCAGAAAATTTGGGGGTGGTATCTATGTTTCTGAAAAAGGAATAGTTCTGCAGGCTAATGAATAAGATTTAAGTTGTCCAGCTACAGAAACAGTAAGATGCCAGATGATTTTTCAGACCTATTTGTGATATCTTAAAGATACAATAGAAGCTGTGTTCATTGGGGGTGGGGGGAGAGAAGCCCTTTTTGAGGCGGTGATATAAGACCAGACTCAAATAACAAGTGTGTAAGAGAGAGAGGGAGAAAGGAGAGCACATGAGCCATCAGAAAAGCATTCCAGTCAAGGAAAGAGCAAGCACAGGCTCCCGAGGCAGGATCCAGTTGGTGTTATAGAGAACCAGTAAGATGGCCAGCACAGCTGAGCAGATTTGCTGAGTACAGCATGGTAAATGAGAGGGCTAGGCTGCAGAGAATGTGGGCTTTGTAGGACACAGTGAAAACAGAGATGTAGCAGAGCCTCAGATTCAAGAAGGTCTCTGAAGATAATATTTTTTTTTGTAAAATAAGATGAATACCATTTTGGGAGGGAAGAGAGAAAAAGACAAAGCTTCTTTTAAATAAACAGGCTCATCTATAAAGATAAAACTCTATGATTTGGGAATAGAAATTCTAATGCATAACAAAATAGAGCACCAGCACAATCACTGGAAATGGTAGAAAATAAAATAGAACCAAGGTTTGACAATGTCCCACATGTCTGTTTTTGCGTTTGTTGCCTATGTTTTTGGTGTCACATCCATGAAATCATTGCTAAGACTGATGTCACAATGTACCCCCCCATTTTCTTCTAGGAGTTTTACCATTTAAGGTCCTATGTTTAAGTCTTTAATCCATTTTGAATTTTTGACTTTGGTGTGTGGTATAAGACAAAGGTCCAAAAACTTCCATGTAGCCAAGGAAACCACAGAGTGAAAAAGCAACCTATGGAATGGTAGAAAATATGTGCAAATCATATTATCTGATAAGGAGCTAATTTCCAAAATATATCAAAAACTCCTACAACTCGGGGTGCCTGGGTGGCTCAGTCGCTTAAGTGTCCAACTCTTGATTTTGGCTCAGGTCATGATCTCAGGGTCATGAGATCAAGCCCCACCCTGGGCTCTGCACTAGGTGTGGAACCTGCTTAAGATTCTCTTTCTTCCTCTCCCCTTACCCCTCCCCCCTCTCTCTCTCTCTCTCAAAAAAAAAAAAACAAAACACCCCACAAAAAACAAAACAACAACTCCTATAACTCAACAGCAAAAAAACTAACAACTAGATTTAAAAATGGGCTAAAAACATGAATAGGCATTTCTGACATATAGATGGCGACCAGGTACCGAAAAGACATCCAATGACACTAGTCATCAGAGAAATGCAAGTCAAAACCACAATGAGATATCACAGACACTTTTTAGGGTGGCTGCTCTATATTAAAAAAAAGACAGCGAGGGATGGCAAGGATGTGGAAAGACTGGAACCCTTGTACACAACAGTTGAGAAGACAAAAAGGCACAGCTGCTATGGAGAACAGTAAGGAGGTTCCTCAAAAAATTAAAAATAAAACTACCATATGATCTAGCAATCCCCCTTCTGTGTACACATTCCGAAAGAACTGAAATCAGGATTTTAAAATGACACGTGCACTTTCAGGTTCACTGCAGCATTATTTACAACAGTGAAGATGTGAAAATAACCGAAGTGTCCACTGATGGATGAGTAGATAAAGAAAATGTGTATATACACACACCCATATATACATACATACACACAATGGGATATTATTCACCCTCAAAAAGAGAGCCCTGCAGTATTCGACAACATGGATGAACTTTGAGGACCTAATGCTAAGCGAAATAAGCCAGTCACAGGACGGATACCTCATAGTTCCATTGACCCGAGGTCTCTAAAATAATCAAACACAGAGAAGGAGAGAGTGGAATGGCGGTTGTCAGGGACGGTGGGGCGGGGCGGGGGGGGTGAGGGAGAGGAGGACATGGCTAATCACCAATCAGAGGGCATAAAGTTTCAGTTATGCAAGAGGAGTAACTTCTGGAGATCTTCTGTACAACATTGTGCCCGCAGTTAACAATACTGTATTGTACTCTTAAAAATCAGTCAACTGTAATCTGTAATTGCTCCGCTGTTGTTACTTTCTCTGACATTGGAAGTGACTGCGATTTCTCTTTCTCGCTCTCCTTGCATTTTTTGTCTCTTTCATCTGTTTTTAGCAATTTATTGGGGGGAAAAAAGTCAGATGTCTTTTAACTGAATTATGGGGCCTAGAGTCCCGGTTTGCTTCGTGTTGACTTAACACTGTCTTCTTTATCACCTTTCGTTTTGTCTCTACAAGTGCTGTCAACATTCTCTCTAAAAACAATGCCCATTGGCTTTCTGCAAACCAGCATGGTAACAACAACAACCACAAAATCTTCTTATCCAAAAGGGGCTGGGGACATAGTTACTAAAACCTTTGCAATTATAGAATTTTTCTCCTTCAGTTTATTAGTGTCAATACTCCATTTTCCCCCGATTCCCAAGTTTTGCCAAATATGTTCTAACGTCGTGCTGCTCCTACAAGCATCGTAAAGTTTGATTTGCTTTTTAGCAGAAACACTCTGCAAATTGTAAAGTTATAATCCAATGTGATTTTTATTGTAATTGTCATTATCATTACTGATTATTTAAGCAATTCCCACGATGCTCTGCCATCATGCCTTCTTGGATATACAACTTGAAGTTTGCTGATCAGTGACTTTCTAGGCCTCATCTTATCTGGCCAGGTGGAAGGCACGTGCCTGGAACCGAGAAAATAAAGGAGGGTGTGCAGGAGGGACCACCCCCCCCTCGCCACCCCCCCCAATACACTCCACCTCAGTATTTCCTTGTTCTCAGGCTTCTGTGTTTCAATCACCTTTTCTCCTGGACAATGCTGGCCAACTCTGGGGCCAGAGAGTGAACAGAAGAACTTCAAGGGCAGAGGATTGACTGGACCTTGAAAGTTGGAATACAGTTTCTAGGGTTTTCGAAATAAGAAGTCCGGATCCTAGAAATGGGCTATGCAGTCAACACTAACTGGGTCCTGCCAAGGAGCCAAAACTGGTTCCCAACTTCTCAGAAGGCATGAAACATGCTTACATAAGATTCTCCTTGCTCCTGAATATTTTTGTTAATTTTTCTCACAGGCATCAGTAATCCTGATGTTGTTGGGAAACCAGCTTTACAACTGTCCCTTCCTATGTTCATAACTTTTTTTTCCTCTCTTCCTATTCCGTTTGCAGGCTCAGCATAATAGCCTCCAACATAATCAGTAGCTGTTGAGTCTGGCCAATTTCTTCCTGCCCCCCTGCTTCCTAGACAGTTGGTAGATGTGGCTCTGGTATCCCATTCATAACCTACTATAATATTCCAAATTGTTGTTATTGCATTCTTGGCACGTATGGTACAACTTTGAGTTTTAATTCAGTCAATTATTCTGGAAGCTGGTCAAGTTGGAACTGCCAGTCTCCTATCCCTTTTATGTCTTGAAAATACACAAACCACATCAGAGACCTAAGTGCTACATGGAATGCTTCCGGTCTTGCCTTCTTAATTTGCCCCCTATCCAGGTCATCGACAAAAACATAAATATAAGCAGAAAATCTTGAGCTAACCTATTTTTTTAACACAACTTTTTAAAAAGAAGCAAATCCTGTCTGATTCACATTTGATTGTTTTTCCCCCCGAGACTTAAATGATCAGAACTGCAAGACGGCAGTGAAACTGTTAAACTACAACAGAGCTGGGTTTTGCCAAGCATTAGGCTAAAATTAGACATTTGGTTTCTGAATAACTGAACAGTGGTGTAGAACCAGTGTCTTGGGAAGTCTGGAAATGTTTTGAGAGCAGTTGTTTTGTTTTGATTTTTGAGTCATGTAATTTCGATATGAGTCAAGTATGATGATTTCACAGAAACGTTTTTGTAAATCTATGATCAACTTCAAAAAAGAATCATCTAATGTACCACCTTTCTCTGAAAGAAAAAAACCCTTATACCTTCTTTAGTACATTCACTCCCATGGAATAGTGAAATAGCAGCTAAAATAGCAACATTTATTGAGCGCATTCACTGCACTGGGCACTGGTTTTAACTCTTTGTAGGTAAGACATTTATTCCTGACAATAATCCGAGGAGATGGGGGCTACCAACATCCCCATTTTACTGGGAGAAGAATCTGAGCCCTGAGGAGCCAGATGTCATGTTCACGGCCATAAAGCTATGAAGCAGTGGAGGCAGAATTTGAGCTGAATCCAATTCCAGGGCACACAGCTGTGAACTGCCAAGTAGACAATGATGTACCTGAATGATAAGCCCAATGAAGACAGTGTGCAAAATTTTTCTATTTTCCTTTAAAAAAAACTGCAAAGTTTCCCCTCATAATTTCGGAAGGGGATGAAATTCTGAAAAATGCTTTCTTTCCATTTCTGTGCTTCAGAGTATCCAAATCAACTCACTCCTAATCTTTAAAATTTGTACATTTCACACCAGGAAAGACAGTCAGAGAAGGGAACATTTTATTCCCAAGTGACATTCTGGGTTTAACTATCCTTTGCAACAGTTTTGTTTTGAAAGATCTCTGTGGCTGTATAGGAACCAGCCAGATGTCAACGATGAGTCTACCATGTACGATATTCCCCGGAGACTAAAAATACTCCTTGCTGATAGAGTATCTGGAAATACCACGCGAACACCATCGGACCTGATGCATCACTAAGTGTTTATGTCAACGTCTCTGAAACAACAGATGTTCTGGGCTCCTGCTGTTCCCTCTGAATAACAAAATGACTTGTGGGGAGCTGAAGTTTCCCTCACTTTTCCACAACAGTTTCAGGAAGAACCAATGAGTTTTCACTGTCACTTCGACTTCTGAAAGGAGCCTTAGACACTGTGGAGGTCCTGGGATCCACCTGTGGCTACCGGCAGATTTCTGCAGGTGTTTGCCCGTGGGAAGCTGTCAAGAGTCCGTCCAAATCAGGGCAATGCTCCTGACAGAAGAAAATTAACCAGCGGGAACTTTCTAGGTGCCAGAACATCTTTCCGGGACACAAATATGTAGGTGGAATCTGCACTCAAAAATAACTCAATGATGGGAACGGGAGAAAAGACGATGGCTGAGCAGTGCAGGCAGAAGAGCAGTTACCTGGAAAATGTACCGGGAATGATGAGGTCTGACATCCAGGATGCGACCCAGAAAGGGACCCAAGGTTGTAAATGAGCAGCATTTTGAGTTCCCTCAAGGGAAGATAGGTAAATCTCGAAATTCAGATCCTAAAAGGCGGAGGGAAAATGACATTCAATAGAAATGGAGATGCAACTGTGGTGTGAGCTGCTGATCATCAACACCTTATAGCCACAAGCGCTCAGCAATCTCCAAAGCCTCGTTAGGTGCACTGCGTCATCTGCCCAATCAGGAACCTGGGACTAGAAAGTGGAACCAGGTCCTGAGCCCAGAAAAGGGGATAGAAGTAAAAGGGGACAAATCTAAAGGCAATTTCAAGTTCTCCTCCCTGAAACCGAAGACAGGAGAAAGGAGCAGGGTAAAATAGCTTCAAGTAAGAAGAATCACCAAATCTGACGTGAGATAAGGCACGCTGACTTCCCCAGGATAAATGCAGATACAAACGGCGTCTGCAGCACAGCCCGTGATGCTCAGGAGAAGCACTAACTCTCAGTCAGAAGACGCACGTTGCGGACTGGGCTCAGTAACTTACCAGCCGCATCACCCAGGGTGTGTCAGTTACCAAACCCCAGCCCACTCTTCTTTATCTGCAGAACAACAGTGAAGGGACCTGCCTTCCACTATCTACGCAAATGCATTTATGGTATTGTTTGGCATTTAGGAGGCATGCGAAAATGTCAGCTTAAAATGATAATTGGATTGCTCTCAATCACTTACAAAGGTGTCTCAGGATAACAAATTCAAGTCTAAGATCGCCACGAGGCAGATGTTGTTCTCATCCTACAACGAAGGAGAACTGAAATTGAATGGTCAATTTGTGGACCTGGCATTAGGAATTGGGTCTTCCCATTTCTGACCCCTAGATCTTTTCATTGGGGGAAAATAAACCATCAAAATAAACTATCCCAAGTCACAAAGGTAGAAAAGAGGAGAGCGTGAGCTTTCTGTTACATGTTTTCCCACTAAAAATTGCTGGCTTTCTTCTCCACCATCTATCTACTGCTGATTACAACAAGTGACAAACACTCATTTTCAGATAAATATCTAAATAGTGTTCTGCCAATATGGGAAGATAATTTTTTTTTGAGTCAGAACACTGCAAAATCGCTATGTGCTTTGCCTTTACAGTAAAAACAGAAGCTCAACTCCACCTTGTGAACTGCAAATTCATTTCAGTCTCGGTTCATGAGACTTGGACTAGGCAGGACCCAAAGTTTCTTTAAGATGGTCTCTTCAATTTACTTATCAGAGTCGAGAGGTGGGACTAGGGAAAGGAGCAATACAGCAAGCATTTCTTCTCCTTTCACTAATAGTAAATTGCTGTCTATAATCCCATAGCCATCGGGCATAGCTTAATGCACTAAGCTTCAGGTTTGCTATGCCTAGGCTGTTTAAATAAGTTCAAATCCCAGAAGAGTCTATATGACTCCTCATCTCCTTGAGTTTGATCATTACATTTCATAGATTTTTATTATGTGAGAGACTTAAATAAGGCTTTATAACCCAAATCCGGTTTATCTTATGGAGACTCTAAATACCTTGTACTTTTTATTTATCTAAATATTGAGTTTCAGGCTTACTGTCTCTTAACACCTTCCCAGCACTTAGCGAGGAAATTGTGTGAAAACTTTTAATTAGGATGAGAATATTCTGGTGGAATCATGAGCTACATAATTTATATATGTAATCTTTCAGTACAGGTGAAAGAATGGAGGTAGGAGATCCAGTCCATGAAGGAAAGACAAATCCAACATGGTACCTGATAGTAACCGCCATTTATTGAATGGCTACCACGTGCTTGGCACTTAATGTGAATTATCTCATTCAATCCTCATGGCTCTCCTATAAGGCAGATATTTTAATACCCAGTTTACAGAGACTTCCAGATGCTTTGTCCAAAGCCACATGAGCTGAAAGAGGAGAATAGGATTTAAACACAGGTGGGTCTGATCCCACGTCCATAATGTTCCATTTACGTACACCGCCCTACAACCACTGCATGTCTAAATAGAAAGTAACAACAAAGTATACAGAAGGCACCAAAAATGGAATTGTAAAGTGAAAGCCCAAGCCAGGACGACAGCAGGACCCAGGGACTCGAGAAGGGAACCTGGGTCAAACTGTCATAATTTTATATCAAGACTGTCTTTAAAGAGCTGATGACTGATCTTCCCACTCACACCATGCCTCATCCACATGGTGAGTAGGCAGGCTTATGGGCATGGTCTCTAGAAGAGCCCAGTGTGGGTGGGTGCCAGGGTGTAATGCCCTTTAAAAATGTCACAGGCGAAAGTTCTTATACTCAGTAGAATGTGTACTCTGCTGAGATGGCGTGGTATGGAGAGCTGGGGCCCCAGAAGTCATACCCCATCTGGGATCATGTTCTGTTGTCTTCTGCTCTGTCTAGTCATCTCCCTAGCCTTCTGCATTCTTTGCCATGAAAAAAATTCTCCATCCTCCGTTCATAGCCTTCTATCACATGGCCATCCTGTTACTGAATCTGGAGTGAAGCTACAGGCAAAATCAGCTGTGCCCCACGTTTTCTGGGAAAGCTGATTCAATGGGTGCCACTAGCTCATACCATACAGTCAGGAACAAAAACAGGTCAAAAACAAGGGGTGGGAGTGGAAATAATCATATCAATCTGAAACATGTTAGATTTAAATTGCTTGAAGATCATCCAGGGGAGACATATGCTCAAAAACTGGATATAGAGTCTCAAGCACATGGGAAGTTCAGAAGTAGAGACCTAGACGGGGAATCACTGATATTCAGGAGATACATTAAATCACAGAGGATAAGCTCACCCAAGGAGAGAATATATAAAAAGAAGAGTAATGGGTCAACACTAGGAAATACAAAAGAGAGAAGGAGAGAGAGACAAACACAGAAAGAGAGGAGAATTAGGAGGACAACCACAAAAATTAGAGAACTGGGAGAGAACAGTGATGGGGAATCATGTTTAAAGGGCAGCATTTCTCAAAGGGTATTCCTAGTTTTATAGTAAGATAAGCTTTACAGATTAAAGTAAAACTGCCTTGCTAATTTGTACCGTGAATCTTTAAAGAGGATTATATAGAGAGAGCTTTCTAAAAATATCTGACCACAGAACTCTTCCTTTTACATAAAACCTATTCCCCTCCTTCAAAACTCAGGTCCCCTAGAGCACACTTTGGGAAGATCCAGAGGGAGTTTCCCTAAACAAGAAATTGTGACCTCAGTACACAGAGAGAGCCAATATATAAGTATTCAATAAGGGCTACATTTTGACAATTAGCAAGGCATTGATTACCCTCACTGGAGCAGTTTTAGTGGATCAGTAAGGACAGAGGCAAGGTAACAAAGGACTGAGTAATAAGAAGGTAGAATGTGAAAACAGCACACGTTGCTTACTCTCTCCAGAGACCTGGGTTTGAAAGGCAAGACACACAGGGTAGGAACTAGAGAGGATGTAGTTTCAACAGCACATTTCAGGAAGAACTTTGTGCACATTTATAGCCTGGAAGGAAAAACCAGAGACAGAGAAAAGCCACAAATATGTGGGTTGAGAGAGTGGGTAGAAGGGGTAGGTGAGGGGACAAGGCACAAAAGACGCGGACAGGAACCAGATGGAAGAGGGATTGTGGAGTGTGCACATACAAATAAAGTAGCCAACCACAAGAATACAGAGGAGGAGCAGCTCAGGACGGATGGGAAAGACTAGGCAAGGCTCCTTGCAAGAGGCAGCCTTTGACCTGGGCCTGGAAGGAGCGGGAGAGAAGTAGAGAAGACAGGCACAGCAGAAATGCAAGCCATTCCAAAGGGACAGGAACCAGAAGGAGAGGTACGGAGATGCTGAAGAACAGAGTGTGCCCAAGAAAGGACATCTGGGATTGGCATCCCAAGTCTCTTTATCCTTAGCTGTTTCCTTTTCATTGGATGTCACTGATTCCATGTAATAGGATGTCTAATTGACTACAGGATCCTTAACAATGACATACCCATCCATCTGTTGATTTGTAATTGGGGGCCCTATTTTATTATTTGATTCCCGATACCTAAAGTCACACAACCCAAATTTTCTACTAAAAAGGAAAGGAGAGTAAAGAAACACACAGTTTACTCTTAGTGGATTGAAGAGTATAAATAGACAAGCTGAGCCAAAACCAACCACAATCTTGTGAGTAAAAAAAAAATTACATGTTTGTTTTGCTAATCTGGAACTAAGAGTCCAGTCAAGCAATTTATGCAAGACCAGAATCTGGAAAGAGGAGTGTACAATAGATCTGAACAAGATTATATTTTCCACCTTGTTGGAACTACATCTTTTTCTAGACAAGAAGATGGGAGTTGTTCTTGGTGATTACTGTTTACCACTTACAGGGATGAAATAATCAGTATTTTTGGTAATCGCCTTAAAAACAATTATTTTACAAGGTTTTCTTGCCTCTGCGATTCAAAGCAAGAACTCACTAAGTTATCTCTAGCTTTTGGAGAAAGAGTGAGTACTGGGGCTCGGGCTTATGCAGAAGGCATTTCTGCAAAACATTTTTTGCTCTACACAGACTGCATAAACCGAAGCCTCTCAGCTGTTTTCCTCTATAACATTCCAACTCTTTAGCTAACGTCATGTTAATAAATAATAACAGAAATGGACACTATTCCGTTCTAAGGATGTAGTTTTAATCAGAAGGCAGTCCCCTTCCATTCCCTGATGAGGCCTCATTGTTAGTCTACGTAGCAGCTGGGGGAGGTTGTTTCCCAACCCAAGCAAGTGTTTAAACAATTATTAAGTGGCAAATTGGTAACCTAAGACACCAGTGCCACCAACATCCTACTGAAGACAGGACCATTCAATGTACCTATCTTTAATTGCCACCGACAATTCAGCTTGTCTGAGGACAAACCTTGCCATTTCTGTGGGGAGGCTTCTATAAACAGACCTCAAGTACCCACTCGTTACTTCAGATGTATAGGGAATGCATCTGGATTTGGTATGTATTCCGAGGCAAAGAACTAGAGAGACCATTCCTTCCTTTTTGTAGAGTGGGTTAGTGAATACATGACCAGGTCTATGAGTGTGTGTGTGTGTGTGTGTGTGTGTGTGTGTGTGTAAGAGACACAGAGCCCGCGTGTAATATTGCATGAATTTTTGTATGTATAGCAAAATAGGAATGTTTGTCGTTTGCTCATTATTATGTAAATTACGGGGACAGACTGATTGATCTACAGGCAATTATTTGCTCTACTTAATGGCTAAGTCTCCACTTGGGATAAGAAAATGCACCTTCAAATCCTGGAAGCCTCCCTGAGTCACAGTCCTTAGAGACACCTCCTTGTTTCTGTTTTCCCTTCATGCCCACCCTTGCCTGTGACTTATTGGAATTCAATCCATGCCTTTTGGGGTTTGCCCAAGTCCCCCATTTTGAAACAGTCCCCGGATACTTCTGCCATAATCATACCCCCAACCTCAGCTGTTCTTCCTCTCAGAAAAATCAAGGTCTTTGTTAATCCCGTTTCTGTATTATTAGAGTCAAAGTATTCTCATTCTGAACAAGAGAAAAAAAGGTGTTTTAGACCTTAGAGTCATTACCTCATTATGAATTTTACCTCCAGTCATTAGAAGTGTATCTCTTTAACCATCCCCAAAAGAAATTTTATCAGTGATCACAATGGTCTTGCCTTTAGTCTGGATTCTTTACCAAGAAAATATTGCACGTTAAGCAACTGTCCCACTCTGATGCCTGAACGTCTTTTACCACTTCTTAAACAAAATCCATTGATATGGTGTCATTTTTGTTACGCATTATTTTCAGCCCAAAAGAACAGAGGGAAGTACGATACAATGCCCAGGCAGCAGCAAGTCAACTAAAAGGATCCCGCTCCCTGGGCAGCCCCACCTCTCCCAAACAGCAGAAAATACACAGTACGCGTTGAGTTCTGGAAATCAGAACTCCTCATTTCTCCATTTCGACATCAGAAGAGACACAAAGCAAATTATTTACATAGTTTAAAATACGGCATGATATATGTATATATGTATATTTAACTTTGGGAACATCGCTAGGTGGCAGCTGGTATTCTAAACATCATTATGCATTCCACCCAGTGCAATGGAATACAGATTATTTATAAAATGAAGAATTAGGTGCTCCACATTTAAAGGCCAAGATTTTTTTCTAGGTCAAAAGAAGGAAAGTTTTAGCAATCCTTAAAAAAAAAAAAAATAGATGCACTGCCAATTCTTGCTTATTAAGCAGCAATGATTAAGTTGGTGCTTTTCCCAGCACCCCCTCCCCGCACAGGGGGTGTCCCCCCGCTGCTCCCCCCCATGGCTGACAACTCTAGGCATTTTGTTGCTGCTTCATCGAGCACCGAGAGAAAAGGGAGGCCAAGGCCATTTTGCTCCTCTTACCAGCTCTTAATACCAGTCCAGAGGGACAGATAGGCTGAACCTGTAGGCTTAAAGCAAAACTCTCAGATCATGGTGGATCTTAGTGACCTATGCTCTCCACTTTCTAAGTACTAAAGATAATGAAGCATTTTTCCTTTCCTTTTCTTTTCTCTTCTTGTCTTTAATAACCAATATCATCACACCATTCCCACTGCAGAGCACAATTTTCACATTTGCCTGAGACACTTTGGCTGTTGGCCTATGCAGAAGGACACCCACCTCTCAGAACACTCCAACTACAAGAGGCATAACTGACCAAGGACCTCAGCTGCTGGGTTCTGGAACCATCAGCACACTGGCTCCAGGTCATGCTTCTCACAGGCTGATCCCAGCCACTGACTGGGCACAGAAGGGATATTAAAGACAAGCCCGTTCCTGGAAGACACAGGACAGCTCTCACTCAAGGACTCCTAGAGCCTTGTGGAATCTTTGTCAGACTGTCCTTGGGTTTGGGAGCTTCCAAACAGCCTTCCCTTCCCTCAGGTCAGCCGTGCACTGCTGTCTGGCCGCTCTGCCAGCCTCTTACAGTTCCTGTCCCATTTCCTCTCACAGACATTTCTCCTCATAAAATCCTTACACATTTATTTCCTTCTTGGTGCTTGCTTCTCAAAGTACCCAAACTCATACAGACTATAATTCTATGTGAAATCAGGTGTAGGAAAGGATGAATCAGGAATCAATGAAATCCATGTAGGCATTAGGCATTACATTGTGTGTGTGTGCGTGCACACCTGCACATGTGTGTTTCTTCAGGAGTTCCCTGGTTCACAATTGGCCAACTTGGAATAGCTGTTCTGGTTCACCCTAAACAATACCCATCAGGTGGACAGAGGAATTTCTTTTTCTTTCTGATTTGTCAATGATGATTACTTTCTTCTATTCCTTTAGCCCCAAATGATAAGAGAACCAGCTGTTACCTGGGATTGGGCGTGGGTTCTGAGGCAGTCCATGCAGTGACACCGGGCTCCAGGGCTGAGGCTAACTCACGATGCCTTGCAGCTATTCCAGTCCTGTCTCTGGCCACCTGGTCCTGTCTACTGATTTCCTCAATTCCCTATTCCCAGACATGCTTCCCTTTCTCAGTGGAGAAGACTTGCTCAGCATCAAGTACTTTGGGATTTCCCCTGAAGAGCAAGTGAAAGAGTGTCCCAAAGAAACATCTCTATCAGCAGCTGTAAGTTCTTTGTAAATGTGAACAAGAGAAGATTGAGGGTACAGTAGGAAGCCTATGGGAGAAGGTGAGAGAGGAAGCAAACTACCGTGATGGTGACTGAAATATCTAAGTAAGCTTGTCCATTGCTGGTCCTTGAGAAGAAAGATAGGAGTTATGAGAAAGAAGACCGGAAGTATCCCCAGTGGTTTATGCCACATGACGGGCAGCTCTCCCTGGACCCTTCAGCCCCACTGTGCTTTGCCATGACCCAGCAATGGAAGAAAGACACATCCTTCTCCCACATCACTGTCTGGCTGACAAAAAGGGAAGGGTGAATGGAATCTGAGTGAGCTGCAGCAGAGGTGGGAGTAGCTCCATAATACTGCATGGTGGCTAGCACCCCAATGTGCCAAGGAAAACTCCATGTATCCAAAACAGAACTTCCATCTCCTCCCTCCCTCCTCTTCTGTCTGGGGTCCCTATTTCATTGGTGGTGATTTGTATCACTGTAAATCCCAAGAGTTTCCCCTGAGAAACCCAGCATTAGGATCCATGGTATTATTAGCACTATCTCTGGGTGCATTATGAGTTAGAGAGACATTTGCTACCATTGCTTATCACAATTCTTCTATGGCAAAAAACATTTCGAGTTCCAAGCAACAGATACTAAATAAACTAGAATATGATCCATTCATAAGCTGGGTAGTAGCTGTGCTAATGATGTGGAATACATCCTCACTTAGAAAATTATTGTTATCATTAATCAGTTAGAGCTATTCATTCATAGTCTGATATATTTGGAGCTCAGCTTGATTTCTTTTAAGTCTTTTAACTTCTCTGCTTAGCAGCTAGTTACAGGACAACATTTGTTTCTATGAGTAATGTTGCTTTGTGCTCTTAAACTCCAATTAAAAATTGGTAGAGATCTGATATATCAGCAAACAAAATTTGAAGGAGACTTTAAACATTAATCGGATGTGATGATTCTCAGGATATGGCCTCGGGATCAGCAGCATCAGCATGACCTGGGAATCATCAGAAATGCAAATTATCAGCCCCACTCCACACCTCCTAAATCAGAATCTCGGGGATGGGGTGGGGCCCAGAGTTGCATTTTAACAAGCCCTCCAGGTGATTCTGGTCCATGCTCAAGTTTGGGAACCACTCGCTTCACGAATCTATTATCTTTAGACTAGGGATTATATCAATCATGGGTCCTGTAAGTGGTTTTAAGTGTGCTATAGGTAATAATCCCTGTAGAAAGCACTGAAATAACTACAGGAATGAGTCTTGCCTTTTATTTTTTTAAAGATTTTATTTATTTGAGAGAGAGAGAGAGAGAAAGAGCGCACAAGCAGGGGGAGGAGCAGAGGGAGAGGGACAAGCAGACTCTGCACTCAGTGAGGAACCCAACCCGGGGTTTGATCTCACGACGTTGAGATTATGACCTAAGCCGAAATCAAGAGTCAGATGCTTAACAGACTGAGCCACCCAGGCGTCCTGAGTCTTGACTTTTAAAAGAGTTTTCAGTCCAGTTGGAGAAACTCACACACATGAGATTAGCAGAAAGCTGACAGGACAATAAATCATCAAATGTGCACAAATTGAACTGTACTACAGGATATTTAAGAGAGGGAAACATATTGTTGGACTATACCTATTTGGATATGATTCAATATTTGCCTTACAAATCTATAATTCATATTGATGGCCAGATATCCTTCTAGTAAATGAGGAAATAAAGAGGCTAAAGCCTTTTTTCCCTGGACCCCAAGAATTGGGTTAGGGCTAAATTTAATCTTATCTCTAAATGTGCTTTGTTTTCATCTTCAAAGACAGTGACTCCACAGCCTTTCTGAGCAACTCCTGGCAGTATTTTACAACTGTGGGAGCTGAGGGAGGTTTTCATGCCCAGCTGAGAGCTTTTCTTATTGACCAGAAAAAAAGCTCTTCATAGCTAATTCATAATTGCTACTGTGAGACAGTGGGATGGGAAAGCATTTTGTAAAGTTTAAAAGTTCTGCAGAAGTTAGGTATTTGCTACCGTTATTATTACTATTGTTTGATTTAAACAGTGGCACTGCTTCTGCATGAGAAGGCTTAATGATTGTGTTGATTCTAAAATGACTACGCGAGAAGGGAAGGTTCACATGCAGTGTAAAAATTAAAAAAAAAAAAAAAAAACCCATGTCCTCATTCCTTCAGTAGATGTGTCTGAAAATGTACAACAGACAAATCAAAAGCCCCAGGCTTTCTGTTGCTCTCAAGATATTTTTTTTTTTAAGATTTTATTTATTTATTTGAGAGAGAGAGCAAGCACATGAGAGGGGGGAGGGTCAGAGGGAGAAGCAGACCCCCTGCTGAGCAGGGAGCCTGATGTGGGACTCGATCCCGGGACTCCAGGATCATGACCTGAGCCGAAGGCAGTCGCTTAACCAACTGAGCCACCCAGGCGCCCTCAAGATATTTTTTTTAAGTTGCTGAAATGACATCAAATCAAATCCCTTTGAAAGGTGGATGGCCTCACGTATAATTCTATAGATCTGATCCAAAAACTCAAAAAAGGGAATCATTTGCTTACTTTTGGTGGTCATTAATTCTTTCTTTCTTTCTTTTTATTTATTTTTTTTAAGATTTTATTTATTTATTTGACAGAGAAAGACACAGCAAGAGAGGGAACACAAGCAGGGGAAGTGGGAGAGGGAGAAGCAGGCTTCCTGCCGAGCAGGGAGCCCGATGTGGGGCTTAATCCCAGGACCCTGGGATCATGACCCGAGCTGAAGGCAGACGCTTAACCGACTGAGCCACCCAGGCGCCCGGTCATTAATTCTTTAAAGTTACAAAAGTACCAATTAGTAAATTACCTTTTCCAAGGCACTAAATGACATCTTAAAAATCTGCAAGTGTTAAATCACCTTCCCAAAGTGGTCAGTTTACCCCTTAACCACTGATAACATCCATCCAAATAGCTTCAATTTCTTTAGTGCTAGATTCTGATAAACATAAGGCACTTTTATAGACATTATCAAATCATCCTTAACACCAAAGTTGGTGTGGGGAAAGGGGACCCCCCCAAATGATTTTCGAACTTCCCCAGTAAAGGAATATCATGGATTTCAAAGATTTTAATTATAAATTTGTCCAATAGTTCCAAAATAATATCCAAATGTCATGCTTTCTTTTTTATTGGTCATGTTTTATGACACCGAAGAAGATATCTAGTCTAATATCTTCTTGATTCTAATTTATCCTTTCTGGCTGAATGGGAACATATGGTATTAGAATTTAGATTTTGGCCTAGGAGAACATCTTTCTGAATTTTTTTGGACAACTGTGAATATGGTGGGAACTCAACAGCCTTGTTCATGAGGCATCTCCTGGGGTCAGTAGGCATTTCCAGGCTAGAGCAAGGATAGCTGAGGACTCATTGCTGCACTTATATTGGGATCAACATGGTCAGGTGACAGCTTCAGGAGGGTGAGCCCCTTTCTTTGCCTAAATGGTCACCACTACCCTATTCACGTGACTTTCACCCTGACTTAAGTTTGCTACTCTTCCCTGAAAGTCATAAATTAAGTCTAGTTCATGAGCTACCTTATTATTTTCCAATAAACCAAGTGACTAAAAGCCTCCTTCAAAGTAGAAATTGGTCATTACAAACATATGTGGGATAGGGTGGATCTATCATTAGAGGTGAACACATAGAGGAACTATGGAGAGATTTCAGTCTGTCAGGCAACAGGGAGCCCATGTATGTTCTTGTCCCATTCTTCGCCTAAATCTCTCTAGGTTTTAGCTTCATGGATTGCTTGTATACATACTTCCGACAAATTGTGAGGGAAAGCTCTAAGCCTCAATGCTGGAGGAATGTGAAAGACCCCATTCAGTGGTCAACGTTAAAGACAACCACCTTAAGTGTGGAATAGAAGGGAGATACTTTTTCAGTGTTGCTTAAAACAGAATTTACTTAGAGAGAAGGTTAGTCCATTTGACTTACCACGATGGTATTTTACATTAAATCATGACACTTGGAATGCAAGGATCAGACCATGCAACAGAGCAGAACCTACCTCAGCATGAGCCAAGGGTTTGGACAAACTTTGGAGGTCTTCAAAGAAATATAAAATTTTTCTCTGACTTTTTTCCTATCATCTCCCCTCTTCCCTCTATTTCCTCACCAAGTTGTTGGAAAGAGACTTCTTATTATACTCTATTTTCTCTGTCACTTCAAGCACAAAAGCCTCTTATGGCAGAATTATGGTCTTATCCTAGAACAAGTGGTGGTTCCAAGGGCTCTTCGAAGTTTGTATGTTGCTGCAGAAAGCCAAAGGAGACAGGGCAGGGCTAGAGGACTGGCACCCAGGACCCCATTCCATTTCTTCCAAAACCTCCCCCATGTGCTCCCATGGGGCTTGTGGGTTAAAAGTGGGAGAGAAGAAACAGTCTTTTATAACTTTGGATTCGATTTTCGCCTTTCATCTGGACTTGGATTGGAAAAAAAAAAAAATCTAAAGAGAAAAAAAAAAAGAGAGGAAAATGTATACCCAGGAAGACAATGAAAGATTAACTGAGAAAGCCCAAATTAAAATAATGTGGAAAAAATTTCAAACATCTTTTTTTTTTTTTTAAACTAAATCTTCAGTGTCACTGGCACCATTTTTAATTATAGTCAAATGAAGAAATCTACCTGGATGAGAATGTCATGCATTCCTCCTTCAAAACAGTAATATTTCACAATGTATTTCTGGTTTTTCTCTTCAGGAAGTCAATATCACCAACTATAAATACACAGTGTAATCTTCTGTCAATAAAATGAGGTCAGCTTTCCTTTGGGTCTCCTTTAAAACTTGAGATCATTATCCCCTACTCCAAATCCCCTCACCTACTTAAAGAACTTACCTCTTCTCTCTTTTTTTTTTTTTTTAGGGAAAAGAACGGAGGCGTTTTAATTCCCAATTAACTCTTTGGCCTTCCTCAGGCCTCAAAAGAAGAAAAAAAAAAAAGAGTTATAAAAGGATCATATTGGAATTCAAAGTCCATTGAGCAGCTGCGGGCTGTGCTAAAGAAACAGGTAGAGGTATCAGAGCAATGAAAGAGATTCTCATCGTTGTTATGTTCTCTTTAATCCCATTAACCAAAGAGAATGCTGTACTTTGAGAAATTTAGGAGCAGCGAGTTGTCTGGCTGGGGGCGCAACTAGTTACAACACCTCCCTCTAAAATGTGCCTGGCATATTTAAACCTATAAAGCTAATGCCCAATTAAGAAGAAAAAGGAGGCATGGGCGCCTGGGTGGCTCAGTTGGTTAAGCGACTGCCTTCGGCTCAGGTCATGATCCCGGAGTCCCGGGATCGAGTCCCGCATCAGGCTCCCTGCTCGGCAGGGAGTCTGCTTCTCCCTCTGACCCTCCTCCCTCTCATGCTCTCTGTCTCTCATTCTCTCTCTCGCAAATAAATAAATAAAATCTTTAAAAATAAAATAAAAAAAAATATAACATATAAAATTAAAAATAATTAAGAAAAAAGATTTATGAATCCTCACAGATGTAGGAAACTACACAGAAAGTAAAGCAAGTCAAGAAGACACGATGGGGAAGCTACAAGGTCAGAAATTATTCGAATATATGTATATATAATTTACAAAATTATATAAATACACATTATAAATATATATTAAATTATATAAATATATAAATATATAAAATACAAGTTGAAAGGGCAACATGAACAAAGACTGTCAGCGTACAGGTAATGGAACAGTTAACTCTGTGGATCAGGAGAAGGGATTGAAAGCCTTGATTAGAAATCACAGAAAAGGGGGTGCCTGGGTGGCTCAGTTGGTTAAGCGACTGCCTTCGGCTCGGGTCATGGTCCTGGAGTCCCGGGGTCGAGTCCCGCATCAGGCTCCCTGCTCGGCGGGGAGTCTGCTTCTCCCTCTGACCCTCCCCCATCTCATGTGCTCTCTCTCTCTCATTCTCTCTCTCTCAAATAAATAAATAAAATCTTTAAAAAAAAAAAAAAGAAGAAAAAGGAGGCAGATTCTCATACCTATTAGGTTCGCCGTAAAAAATAAGAACGACCTAATGCCTTGAGCAGAACAACCAGCCAGATATAGCAAGGAGTCTCTGCTACCCTGCTCTGTTAGGAAAAGGGATGTGGTTTTAAATCAAACACTGTTTAACACTTGGAACCACCACTTGCTTTACTCTCATGAGTATCGAAAATACTAGGTATGCATTACCAATTTGCAAGATACAGAATGCAATAAAATACTTAACACTAAAAAACATGGAACATATTTTAGTCTTTCCCTGATGATTCAAGACATTTAAGAATATTTCACTCCCTCGAGGTCACCACCACGAACCGCAATTTTCACTATGCCCAGTGAAGCATGGGTATATCAATTAATAGAAGTTTCCATTTGACAGAATGTTCTAACAACTACCTTTAACAGTATATTGTTTCTACTGGGTGGGTGCTGGACACAACGTGAATACCAAGCAGTTGGGCTTTTTTTTTGCACAGGAAGGCAGCCCATTGGTTCAGCGCCTCGAAGAGTACTGGCTTCCTGTGGTTCAAATGGCAAAGATTTAGGGGAAAGAAGACTCTCCATTAACAGTGGGTAGTAATGGAGAGAGGAGTACACGTTGCTTCCATTCCTCCACCATTATCCTTACAGCACGCATAACAGAAAGCTTTCCAATTGTAAAATCTCCAGCTTCTAGAGCTCCAGTATCCTCAAGGAAGAGTGTGCCACAGGCTGGAAGGTCTGCTAGGAAGTTTACTCTCTGGCTATAAAATCCAAACAGCAGTTTAAAGCCATCCTGAGTGGCCGGAGAGTTTTGAGAGTTTCAGAGACTGAAGCAGGAATCCTGACAGCTTCATGTGTATGCTGTGCTGGAATAAAAGTATGCTGGTGTTAATCTTTTTTCAGTTTGGGTCACACAAGGTGACAGCTACTGGTGCTAATTGAAAAGGAAAACGATAATTCAATGCTGTAACACTTTTCACCTACCTCATGCTTTTTCATCCAGAAGACTAAAAAATGTTTGTTTTTGTTCTTGTTTTTATAAAGGAAAATAAGGTAACTTCCCCCTGGGGTCTGGGTCATTCTCTGTCTTTGAAAAGTCCAGGCAATACCTATGTGATGAGAGTGCCTTCTGCAGATGGGCCAGAAAGACCCGAGGAGGAAAAATGTAACATTCAACCCTAGAACCGCACTGAAGAACACAGGCTGGAGATTCAAGAACATTCTTGCCATCCCGTGTCTGTCAGAGCACCCAACTGGAGCCTTATCAATCTCCCCTGTAAAATGTATGTAACAATTTTCTAACATTTTTTTTTTTTTCCTGAGCAGAACTCAAAGTGTTTTAAATACTCAGTAAATATTTATGGATGATAATCACAGTCTTCCATTAAAAGTAAAATGCCACATAGAAACTATGACGGGCCATAAAGAAAGCGTACCTAAGCTGATGACGGATCTGCAGAAGGTCATAGTTGGAAAGTACCACGATAGGTGAGGTGGTATAAACAACAAACATTTATTTCTCATGGTTCTGGAGGCTGGAAGTCTCAGATGAAGGTGCCAGTGGGTTCTGGTTCTTGGTGAGGACATTATTCCTGGTTTGCAGATGGCCGCCTTCTTGCTCCATCTTCCCATGGCGGAGAGAGATGATCTCTCCAGATCTCTTCTGATAAGGACACTAATCCTATTCATGGGGGCTTTACTCTCATGAGGTAATTACCTTTTCTAAAAGTCCCCAAGTCCTAATATTATCCCACTGGGAACTAGGCCTTCAACATATGAATTTGGGGGAGGGGGTACTCAGGCAAGCAGTCCATGGCATTATTAAACTGGATCTGGAACTTCCTGGGACTACAAAACTATGTCGGCCTAGTTTGTGACATGCCAACCCAACATGGGACATAGGTACACAGTAGTGATAACATGGCCCTATTTTTTGGGTGTTTTCTAACATATCTGAAAGGCAGAGCAGTGAGAACACACTTCAACATGGAGGGCAGGGCACTCAGCTTTCCCAACCCCAGGCCCTCGGTCCCAGCTTTGCCAGGAGGCTCTGCGTTCCATGCACGTGCTCTGTAGCACCTCAGCCTGGGGCAAAATAGCTCAGGCAGATGGCTGGGTTTCTCACTTCCATCTCACTGGCTCCACAGTTTGTGCCATCTTCCCCTTTTAAAATGTGGTTCATTCTAGAAACAGCTGAATTGGTACACATAGTACTTCTGAGGATAGATCCACGGGAAGTCAGCCGCGGAGCCTGCGAGAAGCACTATCTCTGGGAAGAAGCCAAGCACAGATTTCAGTAGAACATCTCCCTCAAGCTCGAACAAGTTTTTCTTTCTTGTTGAAACCTGTTCAATTCCCTCCCTCCACCCTCCTCTCTAGACAGATGGACAGACAAGGAGACGGATCCATGCTTATTTTGGTCTAAACATTTCTTTTGACGAAGTATAGCTTTCAGCCAGGCTCAGTTACGTATTGCTCAAGTATCCTTCACATCCAATCTGTCTACTTCACCCCAGCCTGCGGAACGCTTCATAAACATTCCCGAAGTCCCAACACTCTTCAAAAACAGACAACAGAAACAGCAACGCTAACAGTACTTCCCAGAATGATCTTCTCCCAAACTACAGGAAGCGCTTCTAATGTCTCATGTAAACATCACCGTGGCCATCACCGTGGCCTGGCGTGAAGATGTAGTAGACAATACCATCCCAATGAGGGAAATGGGGACACTACGGAAATCTCAGTCAGTTTGAGAGTAAAGGACTTGTAGATCTGTTCTGGCCTCCACCACCAGTTCCTACCCACCAGCTAGCAACTCTTTTGAAGAGTCATAAATGCTGAGACCAGTGAAAAGCTGGGGAGCTCTGTCAGTGGTCAGTCATTTTACTATGAGGCAGGGACAGTGGAAGTTGTCATGTGAAGTCTTGTCACTGACCTTGACCTGTCTGCTTGCTTTCTAGGAAGTGAGAGAGAGACACACAGAGAGAGAGGACGGAGTGAGGGATTATTCGACAGTCCACCAGGCAAACTCCTGAACAGCTGTTTAAAGCAGAACCTGGTTATTCCAGTGGTTTCTTAGGGTCTTAGCTCACACTGCCTCACAGGTGAATCAATTCATCCTTTTATATTCAAACAAAGGGCATTCTGGGATCATCTTTCAGAGAGGGAGTGACTCCCTTAGGATGCATACACACAAAAGGCACGCTAATTCTACCACAGTGCTAATCATTACTAGTAATATACTGCTTTCAATAAATTAACCAGTACCTGAGGTCATAGGTAAATACATGAACCAGTTTGAGTGAATCAGTGGGAAAACTGGTTACATAATAGACTATGGATTACCATATGTGGAAAAGTCAACAATTCCAGAGTGCTAAAGCCAAGAGAGGACTTGGGAGAGAAGATGGATGCTTTTCCATAGTTCGAGGGTTGTCCTGTGGAAGATTCTACACATGCTCCTGAGGGCCCAGAACACAGAGCTGGGACCCACCACTGATGATACAGGGAGGCAGAATTTGTTACATTATAAAAGGGTCTAAGATTTCAGGGGCATCTGCTAGGTGTGAGTCACTCTGGAGGGTGCTCAGAGAACTGCTTGCCCCCCATCCTGTACAGTGGTTATTATTTAACACCGTGGTAGAGAGACACCTGGGTGGCTCAGTTGGTTAAGTGTCTGCCTTTGGCTCAGGTCATGATCCCAGGGTCCTGGGATCGAGCCCCACATCAGGCTCCCTGCTCAGTGGGGAGCCTGGTTCTCCCTCTCCTTCTGCTGTTCCCCCTGCTCGTGCTCTCTCTCTCTCAAATAAATAAATAAAATCTTAAAAAAAAAATAACACCATGGTAGAGAAGTTAACAGCCGAGGATCAGAGAAGTTGAGACACTTGCTTCAGGTCATAGTGCTTATAAGAGGCAGAAATAGGATTGGCTCCAAGTCTAGGCCACTCCCAAGAGTGTGCCCATGTGACAGTTGCCACCCACAGGAAAATGGCTGCTAAGAAGGGACAGGAACACGCACCTAAACACAGCTTCTGGAACAGCTTCCACCCGCGACAGGAAAAGCAGTCTCTCTAAAGAGAATCTTAAAACCCTAAAACTTGGAGTACAGGATGCTCTGGAAGAAATAGAGTGGAGAGACCATAAGCTTGCATTCATCTTTCCTTCACTTCTTATTAAGGGCAGTTTTGTGGCAGCAATAAAGTAAAATAACTCAGTTATCGACGTTAGGTAAGCTCCCCATCAAACACCGAGAAAAAAGGGAAGAAGGATGTTGCTATAAAAATATCTGCAAACTGATGCATCCACATAAGACCACTTTAAAAGCCAGGGCAGGTGGATTCTCAGTTGCCCTTTCCTTCCCATGTCTGTCTAACAAGTGCAATCTTTCCTCACTTCCGTCTGAACAATTCCAAATGATGACTTGATTTGCAGTGATGGGCCTGGGAGGAAGCCGGAAGCTCTGCTAAGCATTTTGAGCCTCGTCCTCCTTTGCCTCTCTGAGCTTCGGTCTCCTTGTGAGTAGCATGAAGGGACTCCTGTGGTCTCTTTCTCCTCCGCCTACACAAACACCAGCACATCCCTATGACAACATCCCCACGTCTTGTCTTATGACTGAAATTACTGTGTATGAGCACAGCATGTGGCTAAGAATATCACACAATGGATGACAGCCCAGGAGCCGGACGACTTGGCCTTAAATCTCAGCCCCCACCCCAGGACTAGCTGTGAGACCTGGCAAAGCATTTACCCTCCGTCCTTCTCTGAGGCCGAGTTTCTGCATCCATGAAATGGGGGTATGGACAGTAGCCCCTGCATCACGTGGTTGTCTGACCATTCAATGAGTGAATGAGTGTGTGTTATCGTTACTATGATGGGGTGGCAGTGTCTTCTGCGGATCAGCTCATCTATGGGCCTTTGAAAAAGCCCCATGTAAAGGCTCTACTCCAGAAGGTGGGAGCAGTAGATCTGGGATGGGGCCTAGGAAGCTGCCATGTCCGAGGGGGACCCGGATGCACAGCTAGAGGCAAAAACGCCGTGGTCCCCAGAGGCAGGCAAGGCTGAAGTACTCAGTATGGTTGAGTGAGAAGCACACAATGCTTTAGACTCACACAGGCTTGGGTTCAAACACGGGCTTTGCCATTTCTTAGTCATGTGGCCTGAAGCTAATCACTTATGTCCGGTGCGTCTCAGTTTTCTCATCTGTAAAGTGGAGATAATTAGTACCATCTTTCTGAGAGTGTGGCTGTGAGGCTTAAAGAGAGATCTGTGAAGGCTCCAGCAGGCAATCAATAAATGATGCTTTAAAAAATGTATACGGGGGCACCTGGGTGGCTCAGTCGTTAAGCGTCTGCCTTGGGCTCAGGTCATGATCCCAGGGTCCTGGGATCGAGCCCCACATCGGGCTCCCTGCTCGGCGGGAAGCCTGCTTCTCCCTCTCCCACTCCCCCTGCTTGTGTTCCCTCTCTCGCTGTCTCATTCTGTCAAATAAAGAAATTAAAAAAAAAAAATGTATACGTATCCTTACACAGATTGCTCAAACCAGAAGGAAAGACAATAGAAATAGGAGAAGTGCTGGCTACTTGGGACCTTTGGAACAGGCAGTTAATCTTTTAAGAACTACGAATTATAATTTTTTTAGATAACAAATACACCTGTATGCTACTTTTTTCCCCCCTTTTGGACAAAACAAATTTATGTACTCTTGGCTACATATTGCCTTTTTCTTTCTTTTCTTTTTACTTAACAATATATCTTGGAAATTTTTCCAAATCAGTACATACAGAAGATCCTCATTTTTATTCTACAGAAACATGGTATTCTGCTGAAGTGAGGTCTCATGACTTAACTGGTTCCCCATCGAAGGGCAGGCAGGCAGTTTTCGAGCATTTTCTTGTACAAACGGTGCAGAACTGAATAACTCTTAAATAGATCTTTTCACACAAATATATCTGTAGGATAAATTCCTAGATGTGAAGTCACTGGATCAGAAGATTTATACATTCGTCATTTTGTTAGAAATCACCGACTCACCCTCTATAGACTTTGGACCAATCTGTAACCCCATCGGCAATGAGACGGAGCCTGTTTCTCACACCACTGTCAGCATACTCTCTTGCTAACCTTCTGGTCTTTGCCAATCCAATGGTCACAGGGTGGTCTCTCATAGTTTAATTTGCCTTACAAGTACAGTGGTGCCTATTTTAGTATGGTTTAGGACACTTTGAATCCTCTTTTCTGGGCAATAATCATATCCTTTGCCTATTTCTCTGTTGGTTTGTTGGACTTTGTCATTTTGATTTATAGCAGCTCTTTACATATTTGAGTTGGCAGGCCTTGGTCTGTGATATGAATTGCAAATATTTTTTTCTAGCTTGTCATTTATTTTTTGCTTTGCTTATTGCTATTTTCCCCCCGCCCTGTATATGTTAGTCATGCAGATTTTTTTTTTTTTTTTAGGGAGTTAAGTTTATCTACTATTTCTCTTATGGCTTTTGGGTTTTGTATCATAGTTTTAAAAAGGCTTCCCCACTCTGATGTTATCGGAGAATTCTCTCCTAACAGATTTATTGTTTTGCATTCTGCACTGAAATCTTTGATCTATCTGAAATGTATGCTGGTGTAAGGTACATATCTAACTGTTTCTTTAATTGACTGAATTCTCTTATATTTAGAGAAGAAAAATTTATAAGAAATTATATGTACGGTAAGGAAAAAAAAACAGCCTTGAAAATTTCAAGCAAAGAGAAAATGACCAGTTCTTTGTGGTAGGTAACTCCCAACAGCCGACTTTCTTTCCGTTTTCCTGGTGTGAAAGCACATTCGATATTCTTCTCCTTCTTTTCAACAGTTGTCACTCATTTACTAAAAATATTAATCTTCACAGTGAATCGAATTAAAAATTACAGATGGTAACAGTGAGTGAAAATTTCTGAAGATGGCATCATTGTCCCCCTTTCAGATGATTCTTTTTTCGTGTGGGCAATCCTATCTCCTTTATCTCCAATGCTTTTAAACGCTTCAGTGCAATAACAATATAATCATAAAAGCTAATTAGTAAAGATTTTGTGTCTTGTTAATGATGCACAATTGATTATGGCTTGAGGACAGAATGAGACTAACCATTCATCCGTGAGGAGCATTGCATTTTATCTTCCTACAGTATGGAGGTGATGGCATTTTTATTACTGTTCTTCTATTATGTAGACATCTGAACCAACTCGCCGGTCTGCTTTTCTCTAGTATCATCTTTTACTATTGCCAAACCTGAGCCCCTTAAAAATGTACAGATCATTCTGGATGCCTGATTACAGGAAGAACGAGGAAAATTAATTACACATGGACCAAATGGTGAACAACAATCAAGGCATCACTACTCCACTCTATCTTTGCTTGAGTTTTTAGACTATATTTCTTCCCACAGAGCCATAGGCCATAATCATGTTCTACAAGTGCCTGAATAAAAATCACTTTAAAGTAGCCACTTAAGTAACCATAATCTTTTTTTTTTCTGGACCATCTCATAGTCGCTAACTCTTTATTAATAAATAGATGTCACTAGACACAGATATAGTTAAGTGTTAAAATATTTATGTAGAGAAAGGGACACTATAACAGAGACTCTGGGGCTCCCCAGCAGATGTCACTTCCCGGGGTTCATGCCCTGCCACATTCCTCCCCTGAGTCCAACTCCCTTCCTCCTTCTTCTCTGTCTTCTTTCTCGGTTAAAGGTTTCCTTCTCCACCTCAAGAGTCTCCAACTCCAAAGCTGTTTGCAACTGTAGCTGCTCTCTTTGGAGGTATGGTGCAGTACCCAGTTTTTCAAAGGGATGGGAGTTTGGCTCTTGGCTGAGTTGGTGTGGATCGCACAGCCGTGATGAGAAAAGTACATACTAGGTGCAGAATTTCAACGGGTAAGGATTAAGAGTTTGTTATGACACAGATCCTCCCTCAGAACATACAACGAAGACAGTAATTCTGGCATAGTAACTCCCTGTTGCTATTTCCTGACATTTGAAAATGTCCAAAGACATTCTCCTTGGATGCCTGCAGGGAAGCTCTGGGGCCTTCACTCCCATGGCTCCTGTGGCCTTCACTCCCGAGGGCAGCACTGTTCCCTGCCCGACCCCGAGCCCTGCTCTGGCTCGATGCTGCCCTGTCTCCATTTGCCTTCCACTCCCCTTCTTCACTTTGGACGGTGGGGCTGAAGTGGCCCCGGGCTGGTGGGACAGCTCCAGAAGCTCCAAGTGTGGAAGACTGAGAGGGAATCTCTCATTGGAAGAAGTGTTTGGCTCTTCGGAGAAGAGACCTAGACATCTCTTCATCCAGAGTGCCCTTCCTCTCTTGTGTCAGTGTGTTTGCTTGGCCATGGCTTCATTATATCGGGGCTGCTGGGCCAAAAAGCAAGATGCAAGGTTGCATGGGGGACCAGAGCATCATTTAAATAGAAAAGTGTGAGCCACCTTCCTTCCTCTTTGCCCAAGAGTAAAGAGGCTGGCTTTAAGGGAGAGACACTGGCTGAACTGGGAAGCCTGAGCAGAATGCACAGAACTGAGGAAGGCTCCAGTGTTCAAAACAAGCATCCTTGGAGGAGTGAGACAGCATGGCGCCATGTCCACCCATCCAATCGCCCTTCCACTGGCGGGTGCTATTCACTGAACAGAGACTTACCAAAATCAGGGCTTGAGTACTTGGAACTACAAACCAGAAGGAGGTGCTGAAGATAAGTTCGCGGGAGCATTGAAGAGTGTATCCTGATGGCTCTGGGAACTGACTTTTATAGACACCCAATGTCTAGCTAATGAGATCATGCAATAGGGATGGTCACCAATGGGATGTGAGCTGCTTTCACGAGTTACCACAATGAGATCTCAAGAGGATGACTGTTGCCCCGTACCATCCAACAGAGTTAAAGTCTGACTGTGCTGAAACTTGACTTACAAGGTGTTTCTCATGGAAATTCTACTTTGGTTTGGTGCAGACTTAGCCTGTCGGACGCCATGCGTGACCTACCTTCATAACAGGCATTTAACAGGAGACATCTTACTGTGCGCTGATGGTTCCTGTTGTTCTGTTTCATATACTTTAACTGAGCTTTTACGTTTTATACTTGTGGCCTGAGGCAACTTAATCACAACCATTGCAATTTTATATGCAAAAAATGACAAATAAGTAAATGGTATTCAGTTTCCAAAAGAGGGTGGCAGTGGTGGGAAATCAGAGAAATAGTCACAGTTCCTGTCTCCCTGGTGAAATCCTTGCACGTCCTCCACACTTCCCTGGAAAGGGCAGTCCCTGGGAGAGGGGGGAGAGCAGACCCCTTTCCCCACCCCCAGAATAAAATCAACAGAATATTAAGGACCATACCCATCGCCCCCTGTGGTTGCTACTATTTACAAGAACATTGCGCAGTTCCTTTGCCCTTTGTCTAGACCCCCATCTGAGATCCTAACGGGTTTAAGCCTCTTGCTCTACAGGCTCAGACCCAGTGTTTGCTGGGGCCATGGACAGAAGCAGACCCTCCTAAAGGGCTTCAAGGTACGTGCTCTCAACTGCAACTTCCTTCCTCAGCGTTCCCTTAGAGTAATTTCCTTGGGGTCTCCAGCCACCCAAAGCTATAGGACACTCTCAGAAACACCCTACAGATCACGGTCCTTCCCCAGCTCAAGCCTCCCGCTCTGTTCAAGAGCATACAGTGAGGGCAGAGGCACACAGAACCTGCAAACCAGTTAAGAGGCACAAGTGTGGCCAGAGCCCCACCCAGCCCTCCCCCAGGGGATAAACTCAGAACGAAGGAGGGAAGCATGAGGAGGGATGGCTCCCTGTTTGCCACAGTAATCCGAAAAGCCCCCTCAAGCAACCGAGGATCAGAAAGGGCACAAATACTCTTTTAGCATAAAAAAAGTCAACCTGAAGAATGTGAATCTCTTATGTATATAAAGGAAGGGTTTTTAGCCAGAAACTGATCCTTATGGTGTGAGTCTGGATTTCTAGGTGGGATTTAAGAAGCAATCCTCTGCAACCCCGAGTGAGAACCCCTCCTGTCATTCCCCCATCCATGCCATCCTGTCCTTCACTTTGTACTCTGCATCCCCTCTCTCTTGTCTACAGTGGTGAAATGAGGCTGGGGAGAGACCCCTTAGAGACATGTCCCACTTGGGAAGCAGTCAGATTTGAGGACTGATAGGATATTCCAGAAAATGCAGGGGCTTTGGAAGTAGGACAGAGATTAATGGAGAGAGAAAGAATATGGGAAGGGAGGGGGTTGTAGGGGCTGGATGAGGCAGACTTGAAGGAGGAGGGACCATCCATAGGGAGCACCCTCAGGTTCTGGGAGGGGAGACTTCACATGGGGTCTTAGTCTGCTCCCAGGGCTCTAACACAACACCTTAGACTGGGTGGCACTTAAACAAAAGAAATTTAGTTCTAGACACTGGAAGTCCAAGATCAAGGCACTGGCAAGGTCATGTTCTCACGAAGGCCCTCTTCTTGGCTCATAGCTGGTATCTCATCACATGGTGGAAGGAGCTGGGGAGAGGGGTGCTCTCTGCTGCCTCTTTTATAAGGTCACTAATCCTATTCATGAGGGCTCCACCCTCATGACTTAAGGCCCCACCACTAATACTATCACTTTTGGGGGTGGGGACTTCAACGTATGGATTTTGGGGGGACACGAACATGCAGAATGTATCATAAACCAAATATTTTTCACCCTGAATTTCCTTCTCCTTCCCACTGGAGATTGCCCCCTGGCACCCCTAATTCTGTTTGAATAAATACCAACTTCACCCATTGTGTGTATGTGTGTGTGTTCATTTGGGGGAACCAAGGTCAAGGCACTATTTGGAACTAAATGAAAATAATACAGAAAAAACCAGTTGCTCTTCCTCTGCTATGTCCAGTGGCAGGCAGCACACATTTTAGATAAGTAGAGTGGGAACTAGCAAGATGTGCCGGAAGCCAGAGGCAGCCAGTGCGTGGGGCAGAAGGAGTTTGAACAAGGGATTGATCACATGAAGAAGGACCATGGGAGGTGGCGAGGGTCCATGACTTAGAAGGCAAAACGTTATGGCCTCTGTGCAAGGCAGTTTGCTCGTCTTAGAGAATGATGTGTGCAGGTGGAGAGGGAAGTTCTCTGTGGTTCAGACCACTGGGCAGAATTGAGCCTATAGTGGAGAAGACCCCCCACTGAAAAATGGCCAAACTTTGCCCTGGCTTCCTGAACATCCTCAAGGCCCTCTGAAATGTTCTGAAAACAGCTAATGAGGTTGGAGGAAGAAAAGGTTGGGGCCCACAGACCTCTAAGAAGCTTGATAAAGCAGCAGAATATCAAGGTGAATGGCCAAACACAGAAGCATCATGAGACAATGTGAAGTTCCGGCAGCAAGCCCCACATTTAGGACCACCCAAACATTCAAGGGCACAATGCTCCAGGCCTAAACTTCAAGGGCACCCTTGTGAGGCTACTCCATTTTCTGCTGCTACTCTGGATAAGAAAGAGATTTAATGGCAAGCTGTAAACTCCCAGAGACTCCCTTCCTGGTGATAGAGAAGAAAAGCATAGCAAGGGCTCCACTGGACAGCAAGCTTTATTGCAGGGCCGCCCAAGAATATGGAATTGTAGGGCTGTGGTGAAAGAAAGTACACCATGCTGTGGTTCCCGTAAGTCCTCCCATATGTGTCAATGCACCCACTCTCTCGTTATGTGGTCTGACGTGGTTTTTGGTAAAATGCACACCCCCAGCTTAATTGAGAGAAGTGGGCACCACGGCGGTAGTGGGCCAGGATCCTAGATCCATACCAACCCTAATCCCTTCTGAGCATTAGCCTGTGTGACCAGGCCTGAGTCAGTAATCCGCATCTTCTCATTTCTACTGTGTATCCTGTGTGCCTTCACATAGAGCCAGATGGAGGCTGGGAGCAAAGAGAAGCTTCTTCTGGCTCACCCCAGCTGGTGAAGTCCAGAACATGGCTCAGTTAGCCTGTGTCAGATGGCTTCGTGCAAGGTCAGGGGTCTGCAGCCTTACACTAAGGGGCAAAGAAGAAAAGGAGCACAAGGAATTCTAGTTTGAGAGGATGCCTCAGTGCATTCTAGGTTTTGTGCTACCTCTCAGTGTCTCATGGAAAAGGTAGTTGGGAAAATGAATGGGAGGGGCTGGTGTTATTTGGCAAAATATTACGTTTAGAAGGGCATTAGGGGGCATGAGTAATGGTTCCATCACTGGGCTGGACTGTCGCACAGGGGTATGCTTGAAACTATCCTTTGATGTGTGTCAATTTCGTGGAACTTCAGTGAATGAGGTAGGACAAAGTATATACTAACCAAGGGGATCACAGAGCTGAGTCCTACTTCTGCCCTGAACACAGGCCTGTCGCCCTAACCACGGAGAACAAATCGAGGTATGAGGGCTCTGTGGTATTGTCAGAATTGGTTGCTGACACTCAATGATTTGACCTATGGCTTGAGGCAGCCCTCGAATGGATGAATGAGCAGGCAGGTCCACTGTTGCCCTGAACCACTGAGGAGCACTGGGAACTGGGACATGGCGTTTGGGAAGTTAGTGGACCAGATCATCAAAGTGCCAGAACTGACTTAAACCAAAGGGCCCTTTGTATTACACATAGAAACGTGCTGTGAGAAGTGGGAGGCAGGTCAGTGTCTAGAGGACCCTCAGAGAAGGAACTGCATTACCAGGGTTAGTTAGAGTCGCATAGCAAAATCAATGCCTTACCAGGCTAAACTACTGTTGTTCTTATGGAAAAGGATAAGGATTACACGTGTGGAGGCCTTTCCAAGGTTGCATGGATACTAATGTTCTTACCTATGTATTGGCCGGCCTGAAACTGGATGCGGCCTTGGGATGCGTTGACAGAGCAAAATTTCACCCTCCAAAGGTTCGCCTGGGCTCAGCAGTAGAGATGCTGATGCTGTTGCAGGTGCCCAGGCTTGGGCCATCATCCCATTGAGAGACAAAGCCTAATGGGTGCCTCTCTACTGGAGGGGGGGTGCAGGGTGTGGTCCAAAGTCTATGGGTCCCTCTGGGGCTCTCCCTTTGCAATCCTCTTACGAGACTGGAACAGAACATGGAGAGGAGGAGATCCAGAGCTGTGGAGATGGCTGAGGGGAAGGGCTGGTAGAGCAGATGAAGTTTCTTCCATAGACCTGGGGACTCTGGCCCTGGCAGTAATGCCCACTAGCCAATGGGAGATGGACCCAGGATTGCAGGGTCCTGGCTCAGAACCAAATGATGCTGTCAAATTATGAATTCTGTTCTTCTTAATGCCGAGAGCACACCAGACACACAAAAGTGCGAATAGGAAACAACAACAAAGTTTGTTTGTTCAACAAATACTTATGGAGCAGCTACTCTATGTCAGGTCCCATTCTAGGCCCTGGGGATATGGTAGTGAACAAGAGACAGAAATCACTGCCCTAGTGGTGCTAACATACTGTGGGAAGAGACAGACCAAGAAACAAATAAACTAGTAAATATGCAGTATGCCCAGTGGCAGTCAATGCTGTGGAATAATGGCTGGGAACTTTTACAGAGAACTTCTTTGTCAGGCAGTGTTCTAAATACTTTACATATGTGAACCTATTCTGTCCTCACAACAACCCTGTTATTGTTATATCTCCATTGTACGGATGAGAAAACTGAGGCCTCAAGAGGTTGATGTAACCACCCAAGGTCATGCATCTGGGAAACTGAAGAGCCAAGAATTCCCTCCCCCATGGGCAGTATGGCCCCACAGTCCACACTCTCGGTCATCTCTACACTGCAGGGGGAAGGGGGGCAGAGTGGAAGGGATGCTGGGGGCAGGGTCGGGCTGGGAGGGGTGGTTTTAAATAGGGACATCATGGAAAGCCTCATAGGGAAGGTGACAGCTGAGCAAAACCCTGCACAGAGGTGAGGATGGGAGACAGGCGTCTATCCAAGGGAAGACCATTCAATCGCAAAACCCTCAAAGCTGGAGGGAGAGGAATACGGGGTTGGCCTGGCTGGGGCAGAGTGACCAAGGTGGGGACCAGGAGTGGCTGAGGCCGAGCTTCCTGGGCTCGGAAATGCAGAGGAGGCCTGTGGCTTTCAGTCCGAGTCTGAGCGGAGGTGGGGCATGGTCTGATTTTCATACTAAAGTTCTTACTGCTGGGCTGGGAATACATGAAGGATTTCTGGGGCAGAAGCCGGGAACCAGTCAGAGGATGGTTGAACTCCAACAACCCAATGGATACCATTGCAGGCAGGAGGCAGGAGGGGTGAGCAGGCCTGAGGGCCCCACCAGGCTCATCCGGAAGTCTGTGTGGACGTGCCCCAGGGCTGGGCAGGCCCCGCCAACTGCACTGTCCACACAGACCCGCTGACCTGCAGAGCAGGGTCTGGAGACTCTGGACACCAGAGGAAATACGAGTTTCCATTCTTGGCTGCCCTGTGCTCACCAGATATTACCCATTGACATTCTTGGGTGACTTACGTACAAGCCGTTCTCGCTTGCCTCACCTCACTTACTTTCCCTCAGGGCTCTGATTCCTCCTCATTTCCTCAACCAATACTTCTGTGGGAATAACCTTGAACTCCATAGCCCAGCCCACACATCTCTAACTTCCACGAGTGCATCTATTGTTCCTTATTTCCTATCCCACAGACTCAGCTCCACGACCCCTCCCATGTGGCTCTTCCTCTCAACCTCCCCGATTTCCTGACCACTGGTCCCCGAGGTCGGATGTGTAGTTGTACCTCAATCCTCCTTTGTTTTTTGCTCTTGTCCAAATGACTGCAATTTCTATAAATTATTATCTGAGACCTCTCTTTCCATTCCCACTGCCATGCCAATGCCCCTCCCGTTTCCCTTACTCTCTCCCTCTGGATGATTCTGATAGTCTCCCAACTGGTTGCTCTTCTCCCAGATCCATCCCTCACTATGGACACTTGCGAGCTCAAGCTTGCCAAAGATGAGCTGTGACCCTTGCTTCGAACTCCTCAACCACTCCTCACTGCCTGGTGTATAGGCACACGTGCCTCAGCGTGCAGTCAACAACCCCGCAATACGTCAGAATCTGTATCCAGCTTCATTGTTTCCTTGTGTAGCCTCTACACACCTAATCCTGCATGCCACGTGACTTGTGAGTCTTCTGCACGTTCCTGCCTCATGCTCTTGGAGCTTGGAGTCCCACCTGTCCTCTACCAGCTTTCTCAGCTACCCTCTTCATGAAGACCTTCTTATTCCCCTGAAGCCAAAGCACTTCTCTCTTCTAAAATGACATATTTCTTTTATGCATTTGTGGTACAGATGAGGATTTTTGTCCTATTGCAATATTTGTGACCTTGGATGCAGAAAGTTGAAGGCATTACTGAACGTCTGTAAGCATCTAGCAGGGAGTACTCTAGATGCTAGATACCTAGGTGCTAGGTACCTGGGTATAGATCCTAGGTACCTAGGTGCTAGGTGCTCACTTACTCATTAATTTCTTATTCTGCAAACATTGAAAGCTAGGCATCAAGGACACAAAGGTAATAAGATACTGTTCCCCTCTTCAATATACTTGTTAGGTATTTAACACAACATGAAATAATTTACAAATTACGGGAGTGGTAATCCGACCATCCTCAGTTAACAATTATGTTTCATGCTACCTTCTACTCCTGCCCTCATAAATCAAGGTAATTACTTGGCAATCTGGCTAGGCCTTGTAAGGCAAAAGAGCTGTTCTTGTCTTGTGTCAACCAGTGAACAGGGAGGAGAGGAAAAGGGTAAATGACCCTGCTTCCCATCTGTGCCCAATCAGCTCTAAATCTCCAGGAAAAATGTGCTCAGGATCGCCAAAGACAGATCCTTCTAACTGTGCCTCAAAAGCAGGGTTTTGTGCAGTAGGTAAGGGGCTGGCTATAGCAGGTATGTAAGCCTATCTGAAACTTGGTGTTGATCTTTTATGTTTGAGAGAGAGCGCGTGCACTTCTAATGGATTTAGAAGGTTACCTTACCTCCCCCAACTGTACGCACGGCGCTCAGAGCGGGGCTCTGAAGGTCTGACTGTGGCATGCACTGCACATTTTAGAAAGGCCCCATGAAGTGGAAAACACCACTGTCTGCTCAAGCTCAAGTGCCATTCTGATAACTTCCCAACCTTTCATCCAACAACATCTAACATGCTGAGATTTAAAAGATGTGTTCTCGGGCGCCTGGGTGGCTCAGTTGGTTAAGCGACTGCCTTCGGCTCAGGTCATGATCCTGGAGTCCCGGGATCGAGTCCCGCATCAGGCTCCCTGCTCGGCAGGGGGTCTGCTTCTCCCTCTGCCCTCTTCCCTCTCATGCTCTCTGTCTCCCATTCTCTCTCTCAGATAAATAAATAAAAAATCTTTAAAAAATGAAAAAAATAAGATTTTATTTATTTGGGCGCCTGGGTGGCTCAGTTGGTTAAGCAACTGCCTTCGGCTCAGGTCATGATCCTGGAGTCCTGGGATCGAGTCCCGCATCGGGCTCCCTGCTTGGCAGGGAGTCTGCTTCTCCCTCTGCCCTCTTCCCTCTCATGCTCTCTGTCTCCCATTCTCTCTCTCAGATAAATAAATAAAAAATCTTTAAAAAATGAAAAAAATAAGATTTTATTTATTTGGGCGCCTGGGTGGCTCAGTTGGTTAAGCAACTGCCTTCGGCTCAGGTCATGATCCTGGAGTCCTGGGATCGAGTCCCGCATCGGGCTCCCTGCTCGGCAGGGGGTCTGCTTCTCCCTCTGCCCTCTTCCCTCTCGTGCTCTCTGTCTCTCATTCTCTCTCTCTCAAATAAATAAATAAAATCTTTAAAAAAAAAAAAAAGATGTGTTCTCATCAGACAGGAGACTCCAAGATGGGGCCAGTGAGTACCTTAAATGCCCCCTAAAACTGAAAATAAGGACAATGTGTGTAGTCAGTGTCTCGTCATGGTTAGGACTCTGGAGCAAGTCTGCTTGGGCTGGGACCCCAACTCTACCACTTACAAGTTTTGTGACCTCAGAGGAGGTCCATCTCTCTATGCTCCATCTCTAAGTGGACATAGTAATAGTCCTTAGAAGTGTTACTGTATTGAATGAGTTAATATTTAAAAGATGCTTAGAACAGTGCCTGGCAAGCATTAGCACCATTTAAGTGTTTATTAAATAAAATAAAAATTGGGGGTGGGGCGCCTGAGTGGCTCAGTCAGTTAAGCTTCCGTTCAGGTCATGATCTCAGGGTCCCTGGGATCGAGCCCCACGTCCGGCTCCCTGCTCAACGGGAAGTCTGCTTCCCCCTCTGCCTTACCCCCAGCTCACGCACGCACTCTCTCAAATAAATAAATAAAATCTTCAAAAAAAATTTTTTTAGACTTTACCATTTTTTTAAAACATCAATTTTAAGAAAAGCAGCATAGGGAACCTGTGCCCATCAGTAACCCCACACGGCATGGGGACCCCTTCCTGACCTCACCATTTGTGTGTAGGATGACTCTCTGTTCCCGACGGTCTGGGGGGGGGCGCCAACATTATTTGTAGGAAAAGGAGGGGAGTAAGTTCTGTTGTACACAGTAAATTTTTATACTCACTCCTCTCTTAAACAGAAGAAAAACATCTAAAGAGGAGGGGGAAAAAATCTTCTCCAAATGATACTTGAATAAACCTGAACAAATGAAAGCTCTGTGGGTGACGTAACCCTCTGCATAGGTGACACGTAGGCTACAGCATTAATGAGCATCACGTGCGGCTCTGTGGGGAGAGAAATTCCCCAAATTGGCCCTCTTTATGCCTTGTTTCCTCCTTTATGTGCAATTTCATCTTTCTGGGGCCCACATAAATCTCTCTCAGCTAGTATTATCTTCCCATTATGAGTGAGCAGCCATAATGACAGCCACCTGTTTTAATGACAAAGCCAGGATGTCATCATTTTCAGCAGAGTGTTGTTAATCTAAGTAACCTTTCCCTTCAGGAACGCCATCCCCACCCTCATGCAGTTACAAGCCATTTCCAGAGCACCTGTGCCCCCTCTAGTTTTAAAAGGTAAATTCCTCCCCAAGGGGGCCCCCTGCTCCTACCCCAATCCCCTGCTATGCTATTTGTATAAATCTTGCACTTGCGGTCGCGATGGTTTTCTCAATCACACCAGCAGGGGGAAAAAGTGGAAGATGGAGACATATTGTACGAGCGAGCACATTAACACCCTGTAATAGCCCAGTCAGAAATTTGTCAACGCAGTTAACCGCCACCTTCCCGGGCTTCCGTCCTGGAACAGCGACAGACGCTGCCCCCGGGCCCTTGCGTCGCCTCCCCGCCCCCGGACGTCAGGGATGCGGCAGCCACCAGACCTGTGGGGTTCAGCTTCAGAGACAGCCAAGATCAGCGCTTGCCACTCATCCGCACAGAGCCGCCAGCGCTCTCAGCACCTGCCCTGAGCCCGAGCGCCCGTCCCAGGCTCCCCAACCCCGTTCCCGCAGCGAGGCACGGACACTGCCAATGTGGGAACGGTCTTGGCAAGCCCAGCTACTGCAAGCCCACGTGGCTCTCGACTTGCCTGCATCCCTCAAGACACAGCGTGGCACCAAGTGGAGGCGACACAGGCCTCAGGTCGGGGGCTGGCTCCTAGTCTTGCCAACCGCAAGCCCGCAGGTCAGCCTTGGCACCTCTGACGAAAGGCTGTGGTGAGACAGGGGGACACTTGCCAGGCCTTGGCAGGGAACAGGTTCTGAGCCTGCCTTACCTGCTTTCCTCCCTCCCTTGAACACCTAAGTCCTCACCATCCTCCCCATCCTCCCAGGCCCGGGCTGAGTCCCACCTCCTCCATGAAGCCTTCCCAGACTCTCCCTGCTTGCACTGCTCCCTTCCTGGCCACACTGGGAACTCTTCCCCTCTTCCCATTCTTCTTCTCTTGTCTGTCCTGCTGTACACACCTGCTCATCCACTGCCCAAGAGCAGGGGGCAAGGCAGGAAGGAGGGGAAATGAAGTGAGTTGTCTTCACCCTAGCCTTGTCCTTCCTGCCCTGTGTCAAGCTCATCAACAGCATCCCCTGCTCCTGGGCCACTGGCCTACTGTTCCAGTCTACTCTTGGATGGAATGTCCAGGAGACCACTGATGCCACCAGTCCCACAGATTGCTCTGAATCCCCTGCTACCTTTTCTTTCTTCCATCTTCTTTTTTTTTTTTAAGATTTTATTTATTTATTTATTTGAGAGAGAGAATGAGATAGAGCGAGCATGAGAGGGGGAAGGGTCAGAGGGAGAAGCAGACTCCCTGCCGAGCAGGGAGCCTGATGTGGGACTCGATCCCGGGACTCCAGGATCATGACCTGAGCTGAAGGCAGTCGCCTAACCAACTGAGCCACCCAGGCGCCCTCTTCCATCTTCTTTAAATGGAAGTGTGGGCTCTCTCCTCCTCAGCTGATCCTCCACCTGTGCTCTGGGAGACATACCCTCTTTCCTTCTCAAGACTATACCCCTTTTCCCCACCCTCTCTACTGACACCTTCTATGCATTTAGACATGTGTACATCTCTCCTGTCTTTAAGAAACATCCTGCCTCAAAGCCCATCATTTTCCACCAGTGACCACTGCCTCTCTCTTGTCCCCTTTGATGCTGAGCTTCTTCAGTGAATTTTCTAGACTTGCTCACTTCCTTTTTTTCTTTAAAGATTTTATTTATTTGAGAGAGAGAGAGAATGAGAGAGAGCGAGTACATGAGAGGGGGGAGGGTCAGAGGGAGAAGCAGACTCCCTGCCGAGCAGGGAGCCCGATGTAGGACTCGATCCAGGGACTCCAGGATCATGACCTGAGCTGAAGGCAGTCGCTTAACCAACTGAGCCACCCAGGCACCCAAGACTTGCTCACTTCCAACTCCTTTCTAAACCCACTCCAATCTGCCTAACTTCTTACCTCTCAGGTCAATACTTGTGCTGGATACCCCTCTCCCCCTAGTCCAGGCTCTCTGCCCTTCATATGCAAAATTCCTTCCAGGGTCAAATATGCTCCCAAGCTTCAAAGGTCATCTGTTTGCTAATGACTTCTGAAATTATATTTATATCCACACTGAGGGAAGAAGTATTTCAAGAAGAAGGAAATGGTACACGATATCAAATACTGCTGAGAGGCTCAACAATATGTATGCTGAAGTGTCTATACGTGGGATTGGATTTAGCTATACATGAGTCACTGGCAAACTCTGTGAGGTTCTGTTGGTGGGAGTAGCGGAAAAGCTCTCATTTTGCAGATCAACCATCACCTAAACCTGATGAGGCGACATGTGCCCACGGCATACTGGTTATATCATTTCATAGGGAGTATAGTCTGGGCTTTCTTACTCCTGTGTCAGCAGAACACTCCCCTTTGGGCCCTGGCCAGCCCATCCTGCTATGGTCAAGTTACAAAGTCAACCCATTCAGGAACCATGTGGGGTAGGTGACAGAACTAGTTTGTTGAGAACAATGTTTTGCCTAGGGCTCAAGAGCATCCCATCCCTCCCCAAATCCAGTCCTATATTAGGTACCCCATTGTTCCCTATCAGAATCTGCTCATTCTAGTAATTAGTGCACACTTAAGTTTCTGTTCTTACCATCTATCTAGATCCCAGATGCACTGGTCCTTCTCCTTTCAGAACTCAACCAACTCTTCCTTCAGTGCCATGGGGGAGTTCTGCCTCTCACGGGGTGTCCTTCCATAGTGATACCTATCTCATCATCCCCTAGAGCAGACACAGAGTCCTGCCCTGAGCCTACCCTTGGCTTCAACTTTGGTTCCTTCTTAGCTATGGTGGAACAATTTTCAATTACTGAAGAAATAATTAATGATCATATTTTTATTGGCCCTATGATTTCTTCCTTTTTCACCATCAAGGTATTAATCCACATCACCACAAATAAGTGAGTTTGTCTTAGAACACAACATTTAAACTACAGCAAAAAACAAACAAACAAACAAACAAAAAACCCACTCTCCATCAGATTGCAATTTGGAATCATATTTGTGTAAGCAGCTTCTATAATGGTCCCCAATGATCCATACCTCCTGGTATTCATGTCCTTGTACAATCCCTCTTTTGAGTATGGGCTGAATCTTGTGACTCATTTATAATGAAGGGAATACAATACAGTGATACAATATCACCAATGAGATTAGGTCATAAAAAGACTGTGACTTCCATCTTGCTGGCCATTTCTCATATCTGCCTACAGTAGAAGCCATCTTACCTATGGAGAGGCCCACATAGCAGGGAAGTGGGGGGAGGCCCCAGTCAACAGAAAACCAGGTAGTGGAGCCTCATTCTAATAGCCCACAGGGAACTGGATCCTTCCAACAACCACGTGAATGACCTTAAAAGTGGGTCTTTCCCCAGTTGAGTTTTCATATGAGATCACAGCCCCAGCCACAAACCTCACTTGCAGCTTTGTGAGAGATCTTGAAACACAAGCCCTCAGCTAAGGCATGCCCAGATTCCTGACCCAGGGAAACTGAGATAACATGTGTTTGTTGTTTGAAGCTGCTAAGTTTTGGGGTAATTTGTTACAGAAAAACAGGTTTAAGAGTAGGGAAGAAACACATCCAAGACATTTTTTTTTTTCCTGAATCCCAAGTCAAGATGGAGATAGAGAAATGCATTGCTGAAAACTGAACATGATGACAAATGTGGTGTTAGCGAAGGTCATTTGACTTTTGATTTCCAATGTTAACTATTAAGAAGAAAATAATATTCAATTCCCACCATCCCAACAGAATAAATGGAGGAGATAATGAGTTGTCGCTTGCTTGGTGTCACTTGTTTGTTTTATGTAGCTGTTTTGCGCAGATGGAAAGTGAGTCTAGCATCCAAGTGCAGTGTTGGCATTAATGAATTACCAAAATATTCTTTTTTTTCTGGGGTAAATTTACTTTATAACTACCACCATTGCCAACCAAAAATTAAATCAATAAATCAGGATGAGGAAATTGTCAGGAGCTAGGAGTCCTGCTAGAAGAAAGCAAGTGTTTATGGGTTGAATTCCCACAGCACTCTGTAACTGGCCTGTCACCCAATTCCAGGGCTATGGGAGGCCCAGAGAGAGAGAATTAGAGAGAGAGAGAGAGAGAGAGAGAGGCAGTTGCAGGCCTGGGGGCATGGAAACCCTTCAGTACTCTGGGTCCATGTGGGCCTTAGTGTCTTTGAGGCACATTTCTCCACTACTCGGAAAGGGAAAAAAAAAAAAGCAATCATTGCCAAACTCTTTTTGTTTGTGTTTCTGTTTCTGGCAAGGAATAAGTGTTTCTAACTTATTAACTCTTTGCTAGTACTATCAAACTCTGCACGCTTGATACTGCTTTCCCACGTGCCTCTTTTTCTTCTGGTGTGATCGGTCTCCCAGCAACATCACTCATGCCCCAGAAAGAGGGGCATGAAAGCAGGCGTGGACTACCAGTTATGATGTTAACACAGTTGTCATAGTGGGAGAGGGTTGCCTGGTACAGAAATGGCCCTTTGAGGTTTTTTACGTATTCACTGATTCAAGGGACAATCGTGAGTGCTTCAAAAGTTACACATGATCAACACTGGCAAATGAGCCAAAAAACAAAAAACAAAACAAAACAAAAAACCCTAACAACAAACCCACTTATTTTTGGGAGGAGCCCTCCCTTAAGCCCTCCTCGCAACATACATACATACTACCCACACATACGAACATATTCACATCCATGCTTGGTTAAAGAGAAACACTCTCAGGTGATAACAATCTACCCACATAATGAGAACTACCAGAATAATAACTGCAAGCAATACACGCTTTTTCTAGATATTCCTAAGCTTAGTGTCATGTATTTGAAACATCTATGTGATTTACTGAATGTTGTTCTCTTCATTCAAATATGTCAACAGAATGTAAACATAGCTATTTGTGTTGTACTGAACATCTTGCTCTCTGCAAACATCCAGGTAAGCAAAGTAATGTTTCCATTGCTGTCTAGATGCTAGACGTTTGCTGTCCCAGCCCTTCTTCCCACAACCAAGAAGCCAGTCACTTTCCTGTTTTCTAGTCTAGGGCTTAGCTTGGATAATCCACACAGCTAGCTCTTCAACGATTCACTAATACCTAGAAATTAGCTGGAATGTTGGACATTCATACACAGTAAATAATCAAAGATAAATATACTGTTAATCTTTTGAAAAATTAAGTGGCTATAAGGCAACTGTGGATGTTCAAGGTGGAAGTCCCCTAGTGCTGACCCCTCAAATTGAGGTGGTTGATATGCCGACTATTTGCTCTCATGCTTACCCTGTCTTTCCTTTGCCCATCTCCACATGCATAATAAATTTGGCAAGCACAAAATTTAGATATTAACTTGGGGACCTAAGTCAGAAGTAAAATACCATTTAAAAAAACTCTTTCTGGGTCACCAGGGTGGCTCAGTCAGTTAAGCGTCCAACTCTTGATTTCAGTTCAGGCCATGATCTCAGGGTCCTGGGATCAAGCCCCACATTGGGCTCCATGCTCAGTGTGGAGTATGCTTGGGATTCTCTCCCTCTCCCTCTGCCCCTTCCCCCAGCTCATGCTCGCTCTCTCTCTCCCTCTCAAAATAAATAAATAAAATCTTAAAAAAACAAAAAACAAAATACCTCTCTGTAATATTTGATGTAGCGACATTGTCGGCTCATGTGTAGCCAATGCTGGCTTTTCCAAATCTTCTGAGTCATTCATTTTTTTCCCTCCCCTCCTCCTCTTCCTTCTTTTGTTCACTGAATAAATATTTATTAAGCATCTGCTAGGTTCCAGGCACTGTAACAAGTGCTGGGAATAGAACAGTGATGCACTGATAAGATACTGTCCATGCTTTGCTTTAATGCCCTTCGTTTGCCATGAGGGTCACCTGCAGATCCTTCCCTAGAAGCCTGTGAATTTCTGCCTCTTTCTGTCTTTCAGAGGGTGAAAGAGCTATTTTCATGGCCTTTGGAGTGCTTGGCCTGAGCACAGGGAAGATGAAGTACCCAAGAATGGATGTTCCCACAGGAACATCAACCACTGAAGGATAAGCCATTATGGACAATAGCCCAGCTGGCTTACCTCTCAGTGGAACAGTATCCCAGAGGTGCCTGGTCTGCTTGGGTCCCCATTGCCCAGGCAGTAACCCACTCATGAGCATATGTTTACTCACTGTCCTCCCTTCCTGCATCAGTTCCCCACTCCCTCCTGTCCTTGGACTCCAATCTTTGACTCAGGATTAGCTTTTGGGGAAACTCATTGACCTGACAAACTCACTGGGGAGACACAGAAAAGTTACCAAATTGTCACAAACTCCTATTTTTTTTTCCAAGTAGGAAAATAGCAGAATGCTAAACTAATTCAAATCAAGAATCATCTAAACCTAAGCTGCCTGGTAGGTTTGCAATGGTATTTTTAACATATCCCTAAGTGTCGTGAAAATCCATAAAGTATTAATTCAAGTGAAATTTGAAAGACACAGAAAACACAGGCATATTCTCTGAAAGAATTATCGTGTGACTGGCATTTTTCATTCTCTAAATTTAAAGATAATCCTTTGGCATTTGGGTCTTTGGACTGGCTGTACGGCTCAGCTTTTTGTGAAAGCTAAAAAAACATTTCCTATTCTGCAAAACAGCATTAGACCCTGAACCAAACCAATTCTTCTTGGTAAACTTTACTCGAATGCTATCTTTTATCAACATCACATGCCTATTAGAAAACAAAGAACAGCTGGCTTTTCACTAAAGTGATTATTTTTCATTATTGAATTCTGAATATTCAGTGTTACCTGTCTTTCTCTCTCCCCGTCTTGAGTCATTGCAAATTAGATTGCTATATCCAAGACACCTTAGTTTACTTCAGTAAAGGGGACAGGATGAATAGGAATAGAGGTAGAAAGAGAGAAGCAATGTTACTTCTATAATAGTTTTCAGCTTCATATGGAATGAATAAAACAAAGACAATTTTAACATCTGCGCAGAATGTCAGTGTCCAGAAATCAGCTCCATAGCCCATGAAGTGACGACAGTGGTGAAGCTGATTCCTGAATATGAGTATGAACATAGATTTTCTGTCATGCCACCTAGACTTTTATGGTCTATGGTCCCTGTACAGAATGGACACTCAATTACTTGACATAAATAAAACTTCATATTTGCAAAATATAAACTTTCTAATAGCCAAACTTCTGGTCTCTCCTCCGATTATAGCTTAGATGTTGTAAACTCAGAATTCAAAGTCAGATCTTGATTGATATTGTATCCTAAACTTATACAGGCTTGATAATAGAACACTGCCTTTATTTAGTTCTTTTCAATCTGCAGGCTTCTACAGTGGTTTTATAGTTACTCAGAGTTTGAAAAGAAATTACTACTGCAGTGGTGATGTCTTCTCAAAAAGTAAATAGTGACAAGCCAACCAGAGATAGGTAGAATAGTATGAATAAAAGCATCAATTTCTGAAGGCTTGGATTAGAATTTGGTAAGTGACTGTTGCATCTTGGTGGTTTCCGTGGCCCCTTGTTGCTGACCTGGTGGCCCGAGGACGGGAATCCTTAGAACTCCCATGGAAACTCGCTAGAAATGCAGAAGGTCAGGTTTCACCATGGCCAACTGAATCAGAATATGCATTTCAATAAAACCTTCTGGTGATGTACACGTGCACTCAAATTGGAGAAGCACTGTTGTACAACATGATATAATATAGTATAAATGGAAACAACTGAAAACGAAGTTTTTGTCCTCAGGGCCAGGAGGGGAGTGGGGCAGAAGTTATCAGAGAAGTGTGGGGGGAGGGAGGTCCAGATAATCAGAAAGTAAAGGGGTTTCTAGGCCTATGGCCCCCCAAACAAGCCCTAATAATAACGGGACTTCATCCACACCAAGCAAATATCAGCTTGACCAGCAAGCCTGAATTGGGTGGTCAAGAGAACTTCCTTTTGACTCTCTGAAGCTCAGTCTATTCATCTGTTAAACAAGGAAATGACACAGAATAAGCTCCGTCTAGCTCTAAAGTCCTATCATTCAACATACAAAAAAGCAACAGGGCTGAGGTATATAGTTGGGGGGGAGAACGTTCATGTTAACACAAGGATATTTTCATAATTCTTGTGCAGATTTCTTTGTGATCTTGGGGCAATTTTTACATTAAAATGGGATTATTGTTCCACTGAGTAACTTTTTTTTTTTTAAGGAAAAACATTTATTTGTGAAGAATTTATTTTTGTATTGAGAGTAACCATTTCTTCACCCTTGCTTCTTCTAAAGGTCTTACTGCTTCTTTCTACTTTCCGAAAGTGAAGTACACTGCACACATGTATCAGAGAAGGGAGAGAATCCAGCCGGAGGTGGAGAGGAAGAGAGAAAAGTGAAGTATGTCGGCACTTTCGGCACTCACTGGGCTGAGAAATCATGGCACCCACTCTGACTTCATTGTGCACTCCAGACCTTGGTTCTTTCATGGGGTCTCACTTCCCAACTCTAAAGTAATGCAGTCCACCCTCTGCCCCCCCCGCCCCTTATCCACAGGAGACACATTCCAAGATCCCCAGTGGATGCCTGAAACCTTGGCTAGTACTGAACCCTATATACACTGTGTTTTTTTTCCTATACAAACACACCTATGGTGAAGTTTCATTCATACACCAGGCACAGTAAGAGATGAACAACAATAACTAACAATAAAATAGAATAATTATAACAAGATACCATAATAAAAGTTCTGTGGATGTGGTCTCTCAAAATATTGTATTCTACTCTACTCAACCCTAACTCTTTTTGTGATGATATGAGATGATAAAATGCCAACGTGATGAGCTGAAGCGAGGTCAATGATATAGGCATGACACTGTCAGGCTACAATTGCCCTTCTGACTATGTCAGAAGGAAGCTCATCTGCTTCTGGATGTGGTTGACTACGAGTACCTAAAACCATGGAAAGTGAAACCATGGAGATGGGGGACTACTGCCCTGTCCTTTACTGTAGCTAGAACAGGAACATAATGTTTTATTCGACACAAGCATCTGCGTACGATGTTTGAATGGCCACACACACTGACAAGCAAAATTTAAAATCTACATGGTTCAACAACCCCTGGGCTCTAAGCTACCAGGTAGCTTCTTTGGGACCGATTTTCCCTTAACTGTTATACCGAAAGTTGTCCTGAAGCATCCCCAAACTAATCTCTGCTCTTTTACAGGAAATTGTAATTTATAATGTTTAGGCAGTGCCACAGTGAGGTTATGAAATAAACAGCTAAAACGTTGCACTACTTTTGGGTTTCAATTCACTGGGATATTAAAGAGAAACTCTTGCATGATGGAAGTTGAACTTGGACAGAACTTTCTCAGCTGAACACTGTCAGCTGCCGGAGCTTCAGGCAAGAACCCAGAAAAGATAAAACTCCAGTCATGATGGAATTAGCCAAGCAGTACCAGGCCAAGGCCAAATGAGAGAAGGCGGCATACACCACTCTGTTGTCAACCGAACCCCTCTAACAATGTCACATACCAAATTTTCGCAGTGAATGTTAGCAACAAGATGGCAGTTAAGGTGGGTGTTTAAAAGGAAAGCATAGTTGAATATGTAAGGCACTCCAGAGGACTCTTTGCTTTATTCCCCTGAGAAGTTTCCAGAATGAACTAGAAACCATTTAAGTATTACACTTATCTCTGCTGCAACATTACTTGTCCTCGAGGACTCCCTATCAAATTTGCATCTTCCCTAATTTGGCAAGGGACACCACTATGAAAGACAACTGCAAAACCCATTTGTGTATATGAAATGACAACGAAACTTTCACGCAAACAACTCCCAAGACCACCAGAAACGTTCATCTAGATATCTGGCCTGATCTCAAACTCAATAGAAAACAACCCTCTTTGTAACCCCACATTTCCCAGCAAATTCTTCCTCCAGACCTCCCTGGGTTTTGTGGGTGATACCATGACATTCCCAAACTGGAAACCTGATAATCATTTGGACTGTTCTCTCCTTCATTGCCCGTGTTTAAGCAAATCATATTGATTTGTTTTTCCCAGTATTTTCTGTAATCTACCATTGCTTTTTTCTTTCCATGGAGCCCAGTCTAATTCATGCATTTATTACCCTCATTTGAGCTATTTAGAAAACTCATCTCCCATTTACTCAGTAATTGATTTGGTGCATATTTGAGCCCCTACTATGTGCTGTAGCCACTGTGTTAGGGGTTTGAGGATAAAAAGGGGAGCAAAATGGACATGGTCTTAGTCCTCAGGGAGTTCGTGGGCTGGTGGAGCTCTTCCCATTACGATACATTTTGCAGGACACCATCAGGTTACCTTACAAACACACTCTGAATCATATATTCATCCTGCTCAAATGCCTCCAACAGCCTACTGAAAATAAAGCAAACCAAAAGGAAAACTCTTCCGACCATTTTAAAGCTTGCAAACTGGCTTCTACCTGCTTCTCTAGTACCCTAATTTATTACTGTCTCAACAAACCATCTGGTTGAAACCGGCTCAATCTTCATTTCAGGACACTCCATATTTTTTGCTCTTTGTTTTGTTACTGCCGTTTCTTTTCCCAGAAGATCTATATCCTCCACCATGATATTTTTCAATTGTCATACCAAAAATGTTCTTTCTCCCTTCTGAACTTCAGTATTTGGTCAATTTACATAATACTTAATGTATTCAATAAAAATGTTCCTGACTTCTCATGTGATAGACTCTGTGCTAGGGACTGGAATCTAAGGAAGAGCATACTTTCTCCTATTATAATTCACATTTCCACCTTTAGAATCTTTTGGTTCTTAAAGGCAGGGATCATAGTACCTTGCAACCTCCATAGGACCTCATATATTTCCTTGTTCACAGGGGTAGTCAATGATGCAGCTAGTAATAATGATATTGTTAATACCAACAGTCATTTTAAAATTTCACTATTTATATGTCAAAAATCATCTTCATTATTCATTAAATATTTTTTTAATGGTGAATTATCCACAGAAACCTATTTCACTTAAAGCCTAATTTGGGAATGATGTCCCTTTACCTTAGGAGGGGAACTTGGTGCACTATAATGAATTATGAGCCACCAGATGTCATTCTTGTAGATGCTAGTTCCATTGGTCTGAATCTGGGTGAGGAAGGGTCTCGAATGTTGTATTATAGTGGTAAAGTAGAAGTTCTACTTATTCACTGGATACTCGTGCCCCCCATATGGAGTTCTCTTTAGAATCCCTTATGTAGCTCAGCATTACTCCTTAAAGTTACATCCTCCCTCCCCCACAAAAAGCATAACAAGCAGAGGGTTAAGGATGAATAGTCTGGCTAAATGGTGAATTTATTTTCTCTGTTGGCTTGTGTCACTGCTCCAGTTTGGTTTTATATAGTGTTATGTGAGTTTAATGTTGCTTATTTGAAAAATGAAAACAACAGAGGATGCTTGAGTGGTTTGGACCCAAAAGGAAATCTGTATTTTTGCCAGAAAGAAGGAAAAGGGAAATCCATAACAAGAACATTTACAAAACCTCATCCGAAAAGAAAGGTTCGTAAGGTTTAAAAACATGTATATATACATAAAAGTGAATTTTATTAATTTATATAATACTGGTAGCTTGAAAATCCCAAACCTCAGTGGAGGCAAGTGTTTCCGAAGGTATAAAAACCAAACCAGCCCTGAACAGGGACAGAAACTCTCCCACCTGGTGTTCTGTCAAAGCTCGGTGGACAGCAAAATCAGGAACCCTTCAGGGAAGCCAGAACAGCTTTTTCTCCCCATGAGTATATTTTCTACAACAAAGTGGTATTAAGTAAATATGAGAAAATTGTATTTAACGTATAATCTTATCTTGGCAGTGTCCCTTTAAATGCAAAAGAAAATGAACGATAGGAGATTAGGAAACAAAATTATCCAAGAGGCTACAATAGCTCTTTGAATGTTGGAGTCAGGAATTCTCCTTATTCTGCTCTGGCTTGCCTTCCTACAGGCTGTGTGTGTGTGTGTGTGTGCGTGTGTGCGCGCGCGCGCGTGTGTTTTCCCTTCAATGTTCTCAAGAAGTGCAATTCTGACATAGCAAGTAAGGAATTCTAATTGCAGAATTATATCTTCCATGGAAACCATTTTCTACTCCTTTGCTCTAGAAGCTCTGAAGATATGGATGCTTCCACAAACAGAATGAATGAAGCTCCAATTCTCTATGGTGACAAATTCAGGAAACGGCAGGTTTTCTCTTAAAGAGTTTAACAGATACACAAAAGCTCTCGTGTGCAAATAATGGAATTCTCAAATTGGGATAAATGCGTTTTTAAGAATTTTTATTTTGATCATTTATTTCAGGTAACATTGTGGATAATATAACATAGCTTTGAAATACAGAGCAGATAAGGAAAATCTAAAAGGAAAAAAATTAGGGCAGGCCTTTATTAAATTTTAAAGTATGCCTTTGCTATACTCTTATAAAGAGCCAAATAGGGTATCAAAATCTCTGGAGATCACCGGTATAATTTCTTTATCATGTTCCATTTAAAATTTAATTATGCAGTCTACAACAAGAAGAATCTGAGCTGTTTAAATAGGTCATGCAGTGAGTAACTTAACGATATTCTAAAGTTTTCCTTGTAAAGATCGTTCTTTTGATAGTCTGTTACACATCAGAACACTATATTATAAAACAAGTGTAATTTAATTCAGTCACTACGGACTCATATACATCTACAAAGAATGAAATGTTTTGATTTAGGTAATTTAGAGAGGTAATGAAAGTCAAGTTTCTGAGAGAGCTGCCCATGTTGGATGGGCAGTATCTGCATATATACTTTCTTTGTGTAATCATTTTCATGCAGGATAGCAAGGTCAATGGAATTTTTTATTTAACGTTTGGGGCATTTTGCTTTATTATTTTTCAATAATCATTCATAGCAAGGCAAAAACCTCCACCACTGAATAATTAAGATATGAATTAGAGGTGGGTATGGCCTCTGGCTTGCTGCTACTCCTTCATTCCCCACCTCAAATTTCAACCAGCATGGAACTCTAATTTCTTTATAATAAAATAACAAAGTAAACACTGTGTTGAACACTTTACTTATATCACTTCATTTTATTCTCAGAACAATTGGTCTTATTAGCATCCCCATTTTTCAGAGAGAGAACATGAGGCACATAGAGGTGAAGACACTCATCCACGATCACAGAACTAGTAAGTGGCCGAACTGTAATTTGAACGCGTGCTGGAGTTTGGCTCCACAGCAAAAGGGAAAAACCACTTCACTAGGCTGCTTTTTACAATACAAAAGGGACCTTGTCTTAGATATGGACAGTGCTCAAATGTTGGTGAAAATAATTAGCATAAATCCATCTTTGAATGGACCACTATAATAGGTACCATGTATTGATTACTTACTGTGTGCCAGACACTGAGCTAAACTTATTCTATGCTTTATCTTCTCCCACGGACACTCTGATGCAGGTATCATAATTTCTCCAAATTTACAAATGAAAAACTGAGACAGATATTAACTAATCTGCTCAAGGTCACTCAATTAAGAAATAGCAGACACAAGATTCAAGCATATCTAAAGCCCAATCTTCTAAGCTCTATGCTAACACATACTCAACAGCAACAGCTCCAAACAGCCTAGTAGTAACAGTCAAATTTAGGTTGGTAATTTTTCAGCTATTAAGATGAATGTTTCTGGGTGCCAAGTATATAAAGCAGTGAATAGCATGTGAAGGTGAGAAAAGGCAGAAATCACACATCTGGTCTACCACTGGTTCTCTGGGTGAAGGCTTCTTCAGTGCTTCTTCCCCCCCACTTCCTACTACCTCTACGTCCCCAAATCTAGTATGTTGAAGCCCTAACCCCTAATGTGATGGAATTAGGAGGTGAGGCCTTTCGAAGGTAATCAGATTTAGATGAGGTCATGAGGGTGGGGTCCAGATGTTGGGATTAGAACCCTCAGAAGAGACACCAGAGAGCTTTCTCTCTCCCCCCACTCCCAGCCACAAGAAGATATGGCAAGAAGGCAGCCATCTGCAAACCAGGGGTCAGGTCCTCACCCAGACACTGAATACTGAATTGGCCAGCACCTTGATCTTGGACCTCCCAGCTTCCAGAACCCTGAAGAGTAAATGTTGTTTAAGCTATCAGTCTATGCTATGGTATGGTGTTTTGTTATAGCAGCCAGAGCTGACTAAGATACTTTCTAATTCAAACTTTTATGCCCTCAGATGGTCAAAGACTAATATAAATATTTTTTGGGGGGCCTAACATATTCAGGCACTGCTAGGCACTGAGGATAAATAATGAATAATAATGGTTTCTATTCCATGAGAGATGATGGACTCTGAAAAACAAACTGAGGGTTCTAGAGGGGAGGGGGGTGGGAGGATGGGTTAGCCTGGTGATGGGTATTGAGGAGGGCACGTTCTGCATGGAGCACTGGGTGTTATGCACAAACAATGAATCATGGAACACTACATCTAAAACTAATGATGTAATGTATGGGGATTAACATAACAATAAAAAAATAAAAAAAAATAATGGTTTCTACTTAGTGGAGAAGGTGTAAAAGTCCTCCATTAAACTGCAGTATCAGGTAACACAATGCTAGGAGAGGAGTTAGCACCTGGGGCTTTGGAAATTAACAGAAAAAGCATAAAACCTTTCAGGACAAAGAAGCCTTCATAGAAGAAATGGCATCTAAGATGTGTGGCTTCTTTTTATTGTTAGCTAGGTAGTAAATCTGAGAGGGAAGGTTCTGGGGATTGTAAGTTCTGGGGGTATAATGGTGTCCTATGTGCAGAATTTTAATTCCTTTTCTTTCCCCAAATCCATCCTATTAATTTGCCCAGATTGCTCTTTAAAAACAGTTTAGCATGTTCTCTGGATGAACAGTATCAAAGAGAATAACAGCTCCTCAGACTGGGGTCTAAACTCTTCACATCAACCAGTCATCCCCTAAGCTCCTCTTCCCACCTCTGCACATGATCCAACAATATGGTATCACTTCCTGTTCTCTGCATATCATCCCTGGGCCTCTGTGATGACTTTCCCTCTGTGTGGAGTACACAGCCCTCTCCACTGACACATGCTTCATTCTGACCCATCTTCTCAAATCATGCTCAGGTTGATTCACGATGCAGTCCTGTTTCCTCCAATCAGAAGTGGCTCATCTTGTTGCTGAAAGCCCTTAGTGCCCTTTGTTTGCTTATCTAAGTTGTCTTATCTATCTTATGGCATTAAACACTTTCCACCCAGCACTCTGATGAGCTGTGCCTGCTACACCAGACTAAACTACTCAAGGGAAGAGATAATGTTCTGTTTGTTTTCTACCAAAGGGCCTACAACTATCCTTGGCATATAGTACTTGGTGTGCCTTTGCTGAATTAATGAATAAATGATAGATTTTGTAAATGTTTAACTGCACCAGACTTGGGTCCAGGAAAGTTGGGGGAATTATTCTTTCTTAGGGATTATAAAGACAGGAAATGTTCATCAGTTCCAGATTACTTAGTAAGAGGTTGGCCTGGAAATACCAATATTTTTTTTTCCCTACTTCCTTCACTCCCCAGCCCCTGGAAAACAATTTTCTACTCTCTGTTTCTTTGAGTTTGATTGTTTCGTTTATTCATTTGTTTTGTTTTTTTAGAGTCCACAAATAAGGCATACCATGCAGTACTTGTCTTTCTCTGTCTGGCCTATTTCACTTAACATAAGGTCCTGCACATCTATTCATGTTGCAAATGGCAGAACTCCTTCTTTCTCATGGATAAATAATATTCTAGTGTGTGTATGTATGTACGTATGTATATAGACACGTCTTCTTTATCCATTCATCTGTTGACATTTAGGTTGTTTCCATATCTTGCCTATTTTGAATAAAGCTACACTGAACACTGGAGTGTAGGTATTTTTCTGAGATCCTGTTTTCATTTATACTCAGAAATGAGACTGCTGAATCATATGGTAGTTCTATCTTTAATTGTTAGGGGAAACTCCATACTCCACAGTGGCTACATCAATTTACATTCCCACTTGTAGTTCACAAGGGTTCTCTTTTCTCCACATGCTCACCAACATTAGTTATCCCTGGTCTTTTTGATGATAGCCATTCCAACAGGTGTGAGGAGATATCTCATTGTGGTCTTGATTTGCATTTCCTTGATGATTAGTGATGCTGAGCACTTTTTCATGTACATATTGGCCATCTGTATGTCTCCTTTGGAAAAACATCTACTCAGGTCCTCTGCCCAGATTTTAATTGGATTGTTTGTATTTTGACTATTGATTTGTGTGAGTTCTTTATATATGTTGGATATTAAGCTCTTATTAGATATATGATTTGCAAATATTTGCTCCTGTTATTTGGAGTTTGAACTGAACAGATTCCATGTAATGGAAGAAAAAGACTAAGATTTCCGATTGGCCATATTTCTCAGTTATAGGCACTGGGTTTTAAGTTAGATGTCTGTGCCCTGTGGAGGGCTTTGGTAAGTAAAAGAATCTCATATTTCTTGTTGTCTTCAATATGAAATGCTATCTTCTTTAGAAATTAGAAGATAAAAATGTTGGTGACACCAAAAGAAGAGGCAACGAAAGCAAAAATTAGCAAGTGGGACCATATATCAAATTACAGAGCTTCTGAACAGCAAAGGAAACTATCAACAAAATGAAAAGGCAACCTATGGAACAGGAGAAACAATTGAAGACCAAAATTCCATAGGCGAAATTGTAATATAATGACTTTTATCTCTGGTAGTCACATAAACAAGCAGTTCTATCTTCTTGGTAGAGGATCTCAAATAATAATCCTATGGCATTTGCTGGCACCCTAGAAATCGGGGGCTCGGTTACAATATATTTAATATTTATATTCCCTAATCCCCTCAAAGAAGGCACAGACAAAAGGTCAAGTTGTTGGATTAAAATATAAGAAAAAAGTCCAAGTTTTTCTTTCATGACTTTCACCTTCGGGCTCTGCCTCCAATAGCTAAAATCTCATAAAACATGGCCTCTGAGTTACATACTTAATTATCTTAAGCTTCGTTTATCAGTGATCCTCAACGAGCATCCTGACCTCTGGGTGTTGTGCTATAAGAACTATTGTAGCACTTCAGCTACTTCTACTAGGGTCTATTCCATTGCTTTATTTTCCATACTATTTAGTTTCCGTACTACTTTATTTCCATACTATTGGGAAAGTGAACTGTGTCAGCAAAGAATTAAAATGCTCTCCCTTTTTCAAAAATAGCCACCAATAGTACATGATTATACTAAAACCTCCATTAATATAAATCTCGTTTATACCTGTACTCTGCTATCCAAAATCAAGGGCTAGCTCTGTATAAGCATCATTTATATTAAAAACCCAGCTGACCATAACTAATTTAGTGCCTCCTTTCCATCTGAATAGTTGGGGGTTTTACCATAATTTAATTAAAACACATCTACCTAAACTAAACACCCTTCACCATTAAAAAAGATCTTGAAAGACATGCTTGTAATGGGAAAAAACAAAACAAAAAACAACCAACTGTTCAGATTGCTAAATTGTTCTTTGCTACAGCAAAATAAAAGTGGGGAGTCACCTGTGAGACTGAAAATGATCATTTTTCACAGTTCAAGAGCTAGAAACATACATTCCATTTCCAGGACACTTCAAGACAAAAAGGGCAGCATGAATAGTACGTGTAGCCAGTTTAAATATTTGTTTTAATCCCAACAAGATCATTGGTTTTAATATTTATAATGTAATCACAATGCTTAGTGCATGTTGCTCATATAATCTAATTTTTTCTGGTGACATATTATTACCGGGCTTTAATTTCAGCAATGGCAAGAATTCAAAAACACATTTAGGCTATCGTTAGTAACGAAAAACAAACCTGGTACCTGTTCAAGCACCTTGTGCACATATCTCATTTCAACTTCAAAGCATTTTTAACTACCAAGACACAATCCACTGCTACATGATTTGTACATTTTCACAGAATATTATCAACCAGCGGCCAACTACTTTAAATTAATGCCATGTAAAGCAATTAAAGTTGAAATACTCCACCCCTGTGCAATATTTGTAAATGGCCTTTCAGAAAATTTCAAGATAGTCAAAGCCAATGAAAACCAAACCATAAAACTGCTTTCAAATGGTACCGTCTTTCTTCCCAGCCACATATCACTAGTTAGCAGTTGCCTGAATTCTCCATTTTTCCTAGATGTCAAAGCATAAGCATGTTTTTAGGACTCAAAGGATAAAAAACACAAAGTGTCATGTTCCACTCATCATTAGCCGACCAACAAACAGAATGACTACAGGTGCCTTGTTCTAAATAGCACCAAGGTTTTCCGGGGCTCATTTGCACTTTGCCAGTGACAGGCTGGAGAAATGTGCAATAGAGGGCTGGAAGCTGAACGACTGATTGAATTCTACAAGACCGTACAAACAAACAAGTGCTAGCAAAAGAAATTGTCTGCCACCAGCAGAAGGATTCGTCACCAACATTATTAACATTATTTCATGTTAATGCGAGGCAGAGAAATAATTGTCAGTGGATAGGTCCCACACTGCCCTGGAGAAAGTAAAAAGATACCTGAGACCACATTAGAAGAAGCATAATTGAGGAAGAACTGACATATTATTTCTCACAACCTAATTGCTGTGCATTACAATGACTGTGAATTGCAGTTAGGATGGGATTGTTGTCATGTTTATTTTCAACATGATGCAACATTAGAATAGCAACAACCCATGAAAAAAAATAGGTAGGCTCATTACCAAAATACCTCCCACCAAACTGCAGAAGGGATCAGATCCTCCCTCAAGTAATAAACCAGCTACAACGGAAGACCGTTCACAGTGAATACGGGCATTGGCTCTTAGTATTCACAACAGAACACTACTTAATAGAATTCAAGGTGCACACCAGGTCTCTCAGACATCTGAGTAATTTTTATCTGCGTGATTATAGCTCCATGTGGGTTTCATCTGACAATACGAGGGTGGTCTGCTCCTCAGCCGTCCTAGAAAAGTTTGAAAGTCATTCTGCATTCCATTATTTTGGGATTAACTTCCTCACCATAAACATGTTCAAGTCTCTCTCTCTCTCTCTTTCTCTGAAAATGACAAATGCTTAGGTCTTCACAGCAAACTTTCTCCAGAGTGAAAGCACAATGACAAACCCAGTGGGGACACACATACCAGAACACACGTCTGCTTCAAACCCTGCAAACCGGCACGGACTTGAAAAGTTTCCTTGGGACAGTATCCAAAGAATTAAGACATAGAGTAATTTAAATATTTGGATCACAGTAAACAGTTTTTTTTTTTTTTTGGCAATATTAATCATGATCCTATAAGCAAAGATTTTCTTTACATAAAAAAAAGCAACCAAATGTGCTTATCTCCTGGAGCAGATGGTGACGATATGTACTTTCTCCCTATTCCCTAGTGCTGTTCATTATCACATTCTGCTGGCTCTTCTTTTTCTTGTTCTTGAGATTCTCATCATTTTCATTTCCAACAGTTCCCAGGAAATACCCTATGCCCTATTCACTCATTCATAAGTGGTTATGGAGCACTTTTAAAAACTAAGGAAAGATGCTAAGTGCTGCCTACAATGCCCACTAAAATACCTCTTAAAATACTGTCACTCCCTTTTTTCTTTTCTTTCTTTCTTCTAATAAATAGTAGTAATCATTTTTGATAGCTAGTTGTCTATAATATGCATCCTGTTAATCATATCTTATTTCCTACAGTGACATAAAATATCAAACATATAAGGCACACTGATCAATGTATATATTGATTTCTTTTCCTGGTGAGACAATATTACTAAGTTTTTATTTCAATGACAATAAGAAATACAAACATATTGTCATCAAAACTATGATGTAAGTTCTTTCATGGAAGCTAGGAATTCTTTCATAACTCTGTAAGTCCTTGAATGCAATCACAATAGTAGATACACTGAAGAAAAATACAATTCATTTTGCTAATTCCCATGAATAAAGGAAGCAACATGTTTATGATTTCTGCAGAGAATATAGCTCATGTATATATATTTATACATCTCCAAATGCATGATATAACTTTCAAAAAATGAGAATGATTTCTCTAAGTCATACATGGGCATTTCTCTCATTTCTTCTTGGTTACATCTCTTATATGTGACTCATACACAATTTTTGGCATTTACATTGCCAAAATATGAGGTCTTAAAATCTGATGTGAGGAAGAGAAAATTACAAAGGCCTCTCCAAGAAGATACAGCACTTCTTTTGAGGTGCATCAGAAATCATGCAAAGAGTAAGCAAAGCCAACTTGCTCACCTTGGTAGACTTCCCACTAACTCGGTGGTTGTCTCTCTGGAGGAGAAAAAGAAGATACGTATGATTAGCTTATTTCAGTAAATTATAAAAATTTGTTTTATAAAACCATAACACAACACACCAGGGCATTATAATATCATATGTGTGAAGAAGATACTGTATATGCACCTGTTTAGAAATTTACAATCGACTAATCACATTTCTCATTAATTCCCATAAACATTTCAATGGTTATTTTCAATGTGATTTTACACGCATGCAAAATATCTGCCTCTGCTTTCTGTTTAAAACATTAAAATTTGAAAATGTACAACACACAGAAAGAAAATAGGAAAGAAAAAAGTCCCCAACCACCTTTTAGGTATTTCGCAGTTAAACAAAGCACCTGTATTTCTTTTTCCAAGAATCCTTTAGGAACAAGTTTCTTTAAGAATGTGTCTCTGTGTTGATGATCTCTGTCACCTGAGGTTTATGAAAGAACACTGTATAGCACAAAATCCAATTCTTTTAGTAGCAAATTGCTGTTTTTTATTTCTTCATTACAGTGTCCTACCAGGTGGGATTTTTGAAGGCACATGCTATGGTAATTCAAATGGCACAAAAGACAAGTCACTAATTGAAAGCTTTATAATATACTAATAAGAACGACCAGAGACAGATTTCAAAACTACCTTTTTCCTAATTGCAATATCCTATCTTTCAACCAGAGATGTGTTCTTGGAAATTACAGGAAGCAAGGAGTGAGAGGTGGAGATGGAGGCTTAATGATGAGATATTTTAAAAGTGGAGGTGGGCTCAACTTTGTGTTGGGGGATTAAAGGTGCCATTCTTAGGAACAGTGGTACATAATCTTCTTCAGGTCATATAATCCCTTTAAGAATCTCAGTAAAGATACAAATCCCTTACACAAGGTAAAATAATAATACACCTGTACATAGGCAATGAAATATGGTGCACAATTGTGGAAGGTTTGTGGACCTCCTACAACTAACATGTCAACTCCGAGTTAGGAATCTCAGCCTTAAGCTCACACTGTCTTTACTCATCTTGACCATCCACATAAAGGGCTTCCTCCTCCAGGAATTCTCTCTGGCCCTCCCAGCCTCTAGAACTCTCTCCCACCTACTGTCAGTGACAGTCCTTGGGCAGCACAAGGACTCGCCGGCTGCTGTACAGCCATACCACCTTCAATCAACAAACAATTTATAAATGAGTGAATTAAGTTGGGCTCCTATAGAAATATTCTTTCCTAAATAACCAGACAATATTTTTTTATTCTTATGTTAATGCCCTACATTACATCATTAGTTTTAGATGTAGTGTTCCATGATTCATTGTTTGTGCATAACATCCAGTGCTCCATGCCGAACATGCCCTCCTCAATACCCATCACCAGGCTAACCCATCCTCCCACCCCACTCCCCTCTAGAACCCGCAGTTTGTTTTTCAGAGTTCATCGTCTCTCATGGTTCGTCTACCCCTCCGATTTCCCCCGCTTCATTCTTCCCCTCCCGCTACCTTCTTCTTCTTCTTCTTTTTTTTCTTCACATATATTGCATTATTTGTTTCAGAGGTACAGATCTGAGATTCAACAGTCTTGCACAATTCACAGCGCTTACCAGAGCACATACCCTCCCCAGTGTCTATCACCCAGTCACCCCATCCCTCCCACCCCACCCCCCACTCCAGCAACCCTCAGTTTGTTTCCTGCGATTAAGAATTCCTCATATCAGTGAGATCATATGATACATGTCTTTCTCTGTTTCACTTATTTCACTCAACATAATACCCTCCAGTTCCATCCATGCCAGACAATATTTTTTTAAAGATTTATTTATTTATTTTAGAGAGAGAGTGTGAGCACAAGTTGGGCAGCGGGAGAGGGAGAGAGAGAATCTCAAGCAGATGTGGGGCTCCATCCCATGACCCATGAGATCATGACATGAGCTGAAATCACAAGTCAGATGCTTAACTGACTGAGCCACCCAGGCGCCCCAATAACCAGATAATATGAAACCTCCAGCTTTTATTGCTACAGAAACTAGTTTTTGAGAGAAAGCCTCCATTCCTTTAGCAAAAACCACAGTTGAAAGTTTTGTCTGCGACACTGTTCAATGCTTTACATGTATTCCTCTCTTCTAACAATTCCCTGCCTGCATGAGAAATTTCTCATTCCAAACAGAATCAGAACTGTGGGTACCCCAGCTAAGAGGCACCCCTCCCTTTAGTCCTCCTTTATAACACTGATGGTAACAAGCATCTTTTAAATTCTATTTTAGTATTTATTATTTTGTAACTTGAGGCCAACATATGTGAGTACTCAACAAATATTTGTTCGATTTGCAAGGAATGAATTAATGAACTTTTCTGACCTTCTTGTTGCCCTGGAGGGTTAGATCTATGTTTAGAGCTTGCTCATAACAATAGCAGCATCCCAGGGTCAAGGTACATTATCTTTCCTTCTTTCTAATCTTTTAACTCTTTAGCTTTGCTTTCCGTATTATATGTACTTTAATATTATGAGTCCCCCTGGTATCTTTTCTAAAAATGTTGGACATACATTATAATATATCCACTTAAATCACACTGTGCAGCATTTCTCGGCCTCACACTATAATGACAGTTAGGGCTGAATCCTTTGTCATAAAGGCTGTTCTATGCATTGTAGGATGCTTAGCAGCAGCGTTGACCTCTACGTACTAGATGCCAGTAGTATGTGCCCCCCACCCCCACTTTGTGACAAATAAAATGTCTCTAGACATTGCTAAATGTCCCCTGGGGCGGGCACCTGGGTGGCTCAGATGGTTAAACGTCTGCCTTCGGCTCAGGTCATGATCCCAGGGTCCTGGGATCGAGTCCCGCATCGGGCTCCCTGCTCCTTGGGAGCCTGCTTCTCCCTCTGCCTCTCTCTCTCTGTCTCTCATGAATAAATAAATAAAATCTTAAAAAAAAAAAAAATGTCCCCTGGGGCAAAACTGCCCTCTGTGGAGAACCTTTGCAGCAGAACAATAGAACTAAAGTATCCATAATTGACTTCTGTTTCAAAACCTTACTGGATTGAGCAATATTCTCCACTCCCACGGAAAAACATGGCAACCAAGCCCTGTCAAGAATGCCCGTCTCACTCTGGCTCTTGGCACCTAAGTATGCATGCTGACTGAGAGTAGGCTGTGTTTGTTTCCCAACCAATTTATGTTAGGGAGACTCATTCTTATTTTCAAATCTAATTAAACAAGATATAAAGCCAATGAAAATGGACCATAGAAGAGTTCTCATTTCTTTGAAAACTAAGTGGTATTCTTTGGAAAGAGCAAAAATGACAAGTAGCTTAAGAAAAACGGATCTTGAATTAGGACTAGGGGCAAGACAACCATAAATACTGGGGGATGAAAGACGTGATATTCACACGTGTCTTTAAATTCTTATTCCTCTTCAAAAATAAACTAGAGGGGCGCCTGGGTGGCTCAGTTGGTTAAGCAACTGCCTTCGGCTCAGGTCATGATCCCGGAGTCCCGGGATCGAGTCCCACATTGGGCTCCCTGCTCAGCAGGGAGTCTGCTTCTCCCTCTGACCCTCCTCCCTCTCATGCTCTCTGTCTCTCATTCTCTCTCTCGCAAATAAATCTTAAAAAAAAAAAAAAATTAAAAAAAATAAACTAGAAACAGGTGGTAAATTATAGGTGTAATTTATGCATGAAAGACAATGCAGGACTCCACTCAGTAGATCCACATACTCAAAGTGTTGGCCTTACTTTTAGAGAAGAAAGGCTGCGAAAGAAAGTTCTGCTCTCCACATAGGAAGTACCCATAGGGAAAATTTATGTTTTACACGAGTGTGTACTCAAAAATGTACATTAGAATTACAGACATTACTTCATAGGAAAAGTAATTTTTAGTGAACATGCAGGAATGGATGAACACAGTTTAAATTATAAGATGTTACCTAAAAACCCGATGATTCTATTGGAGCATGTAGCTCCATGATTTTAAGAAAGAACACGAAGAGGAAAAGAACCATTATATCTGACTACAGTAATGCAGCTGGAATCACCAACCAAATGCCATTTTCGAGATCAGCAAAACACTAGAGCTTTTTAAAACGACAACTTGTTCATTTTTACCCATTTACTATTGCTAATAAATAATCTGAATTATTCATGTTTTCATGAATGTATACCTTTTGTAAAGAAATCCTTGAGGAAAATACATTTAGCATAATATGCTACACTTCATCTGGATAATGCTCTATCAAAACCCACTTGAGAGAACAAAAGATCATACAGAACATTTTTAGGGCAGTGAAACCCACTCTGTATATGATACCATAAAGGTGGACACATGTCCTTATACATTTGTCTAAGCTCATAGAACATACAAGGCCAAGAGTGAGCCCTAATGCGACCTATGGACTCTGGGTGATAATAATGCATCAGTGTAGGTTCATCGATGATAACAAACGCACCATCCTGGTGGGGGATGTTGATAGTGGGGGGAGGCTGTGTATTTGTGCGGTCAAGGGGAATATGGGAAATCTCTGTACCTCCCTGTCAATTTTGCTGTGAACTTAAACCTGCTCTAAAAAATAAAGACAAAGCTTTTTTCAATGAACTTGCATACGTTGCTAATGTCCATTATTAACATGACTTTTTAAGCATAATTCATCTTCAGCACTAATATTTATTTATCCAACATATTCACTTAACACTTAGCATATGCTCAGCGCACACCATGCTGGGTGCTTTTGAGGTACCAAGATGAATTAGATCCTGATCCTTCTTTCCAAGTGTTTCTACTCCAGTAAAGGATATTATATAAGGTATAAAGTGGTGGATACTTTTGAATTTTATGCTACTGAGAGCTCTTCTAATCCAAAGACCATGCCTTACTTGTTATTTTGAATACTCAGTTCCTAGCAAAACCCAGACACCTAGTATATATGAGTGGAGTAAAACCAAGAAACATTTCTATTTGCAGGTAATTCCCACCTCCTACATTGATTTCATAAAATGCCCGTTGGAATTGTAGCAATTTCACTAATTTCCTTTCTTTAGTTACCATTACTAAAATAATCTGATTTCATGAAGAGAGCAGAATGCTAAAAACTAAGTGAAAACAATGATGAAAAAAACAACAAAGCATACTTCTGTGTTCCAAGACATAGAGCTGTCCTGGGGGCTAAGAAGGAGACTGAAATGATGGAGGGCGTGCGACAGGTTGCATATCCTTGGGCAATTTCTTCTGCCTCCTGGCTCTCTAAATCCCAGAATGTAATAACAATGCTGCCCTTTGATCTAGAGTTGTTGGATCAATCACCAATGTGAACAAACAAGAAAGCTCTCTGCAAATCTGAAGTTGTGCTGTAAATTCAATGTTATCAGAGAAAAGAAAAAAAAAAGAAGAGAAAAGCACCTTTCAAAAGAGATGAGTGTCCCGTGGGTATTACACAGCTTTTCTTTTTTTGTAGATTATTTAGCATCCCTTAAAAAAAAAAAAAACCTTTAATTTTAAATGTGGAGAACATTCGCCAGTGCACAGTGGTGCCAGGTTTTATCATCTGTCTGAAATATCGTTCTTCCTCATCATGTCCTATCCCTTTCCATTCCTGAACTATGCAAACAGTTCTTTTTTTAGGAAGTGTTGAAGCAAGAGCACACCATCTATTTCTGTGCAGCTTGCCAGTTTCCAAAATTAGCTGACAACTATAAAAGAGAGGACAAGAGCCCCCATGCTGATGGTGTGGCGGCACGATAAATATTTTTAAGACCTGGAATGCTTCTCTCCAATAGCAGGTACCTTGGATTCCTCCAGAAGTCCCAAGACTTTTAAAATGTCAAAATGCATTTTATTCTTATTGTGTGTCCTGCAAATGATTGAATGTTTCAGTCACAGAAGAGGTGAGGTTTTCTTTAATTAAGAGTGAAAGTATGACAATGAAGCAGATTTTTTTTTCTTTCTTTCCTATTTATTTATTTATTTATGTCACCTAGCGTGGGGCAAAGTGTGGGCATTTAAAGTTGATCTATTTCCCAATATGACACCCACAAGAAGATTCACTTAGAAGCATCATTACAAATGCATACATTAATTTAAGACCATTAACTTTTGTCTTACATGGTGAACCTTAGCTCCAGGAAATCTAAAACACCGTAGAGATTTCCTGTCTGATGAAGAAAGCCCAAAGACACTGTTCATTCCTCTTAGCCCAACATCGTTCTCTCCCCATCAGTCGTTTATCTGTCTTTATGTTCTCTTTGCCTCTTCTTTATTTCTTCCCTCCTGCTCTACCACTCCTAAACTCATGCTCACGTGATTAAAAGATCAGTGTGCATGCTGCCGTGCCCGAGTGTCTGTGCATAGACAGAAGCAGTTATTCCCACGCCATAAAAACTATACACACCCACACAAGCTCACACTTTTCGGATTCTCATTTAATACCAGCCACTATTATAGGCCATTTACGTGAGTTTACTCACTTAACCCTTATAAAAGCTTCATGTAGTCGTCACCATGATAAGAACACAATGGAGATGAGAAAAACGAGGCAGAAAAATGTAAGTAGCTTCTTAGAGCCATGTGGCTAGTGGATGGGGCCAGGATTTGAATCTAGGAATTCTGGTCTCAGAGTCCATGGTTTTGACCAGGATGCTATATTGCTATGCAATATTTACAAGCTACAAAATATATGTGTGTGTGTGTGTGTGTGTGTGTATACATGCATTTTTTTTCTTTCTTCTTCTTTTTTTTTGCAGGATGGGACCCCAGCAGAAAAGCAGGGGGTGGGGGCAAACCTACAGAATCAGTTGGAAGGGCAGTGGCAGGGCTGGAGGGAAGAGGGGTGGGAAAGAAAGCCAGCCAAGGTGGCCTGGAGACAGAGGTCACATTGAACCCTCCATGACAACAGAATGAGGGGGAGGAGAGTGGGGTCTCAGCGGCTGGAAGGGGTCAGGTTTGTGGCAGGGCGAGGGTGGGGTCCGGCCTCATCTGAGACCTGCAGGCTGCCCAGGCCTGTCCTGTGGCACAATGCAGGCTGAGGGCTCAAGCAAAGCCCCTTGTGGGCAGCACAGGAAGGAGGGGCCCAGAAGCGCAGGGAAGGAAATGGGGTGGACCCTGGGCAGTGGTTCTCAGGGTAACGGGGCTGCTGCCCGGCAAGCTCACTAGAGGTAATAAAATGGGGGCACATACAAACACACACATATTTTATATATATATTTATATTTATGTACATATTATATATATATAATACATTTACTTTTTTTTTATAAGATTTTTTTTTTTTTTTATTTGACTGAGAGACACAGCGAGAGAGGGAACACAAGCAGGGGGAGTGGGAGAGGGAGAGGCAGGCTTCCCGCGGAGCAGGGAGCCCGATGCGGGGCTCGATCCCAGGACCCTGGGATCATGACCTGAGCCGAAGGCAGACGCTTAACGACTGAGCCACCCAGGCGCCCCTATAATACATTTACTTATTTGGTTTGGGTTGTGTGCTATAGCAGGTAACAAAGAAATGGCCCCACTATCAGGAACTTTACGATGTAGAAGGGGGAGATAGACCCAAAACTAATGAGCACATGGATATTTATTATTACCTTCCAGAGTATGGGTAACGAAGAAGAAAGGAGCAGGGTAGGCACAGAGTGCTACCGGGGGAATTATTTTCTACAGGGTGGCCAGGAAGGGCTCTCTGTAAGGAGACCCAGGGAATGTGTTAATGCGCGAAACACACCCACTCCCTCTCCTACCTTAACTTGTTTGCCCGTTTCTCGCCTTGGCACTCACTATAGCATTTCACACTTCTTTTCAGCAACTATTCAACTAGGACCCACTGCATGAAGCAGACAATTCTAGGTGTTGCTTTGGTGGAAAAAAACATGATAGGCGGTCTGGATCTCTATACTCAACATGCTGGCAAAGGAAGAGGGGAGACCAGCCCCTCGGATACACTCATGACCTCACTTAGAGAACGTCGGGTTTTGGCAAGAGTTACTTCAGGCTGCTTCAGAGGCCGGCCGGCCCCCAGACCCACTCTAGCCAGCAACACTCACAGAAGGGGTCCTGCCTGCTGACCACCTCCACGAGAGCACCACTCCAGGCTCCTTGGCCCAGCCCACGTGTGCAGAGGTGACCTCTCCCACACTCTCGGGCAACGGCCTCAGGTCTACAAGGTGGCGTTTCTCTTTAAATCACTTTTGGTGTTTGGCTCCAGCTGAGGGTTATCACCATGGGGAGATGGAGCTTCCTTCCACCAAGTCCCGCAGGAAACAGGGACAAACTACAGGGGTGTTTAGATGTAGGGATTTGCATCCAGCAGCATGCACTCATGCAATTTGAGTTGTCAGAAGACTGGCTACATGAAGATTAATTCAATCTCGGGGCGCCTGGGTGAGTCAGGCGGTTAAGCGTCTGCCTTCGGCTCAAGTCATGATCCCAGGGTTCTGGGATCAAGCCCCGTTTCAGGCTCCCTGCTCATTGGGGAGTCTAGTTCTCCCCGCTCATGCTCTCTGTCACTATCTCTGTCACTATCTCTGTCTCTCTATCTCAAATACATAAATAAAATCTTAAAAAAAAAAGATTAATTTAATCTCATCACCTCATCCAGCCTCCTAATAGGGCATGTCCTATTCAGAGTGCTTGCTAAGATTTCTTTTGCCTCAAAATTTCTTCGGATTATTTTAGCATTCCTTATGTAAAACAGCCACAACTGTATGCCTTTCTTTGTGTTCTTGTGCTCCAGTGCCTGGAAAACAAAATCGCCAAAGATTTCTCTCCATCAGCTCTGCAACATGGCCCATCTGGCCCCACCGGTCACCTGTGAGGGGCCCCTGAGAATAGCCCTGCTGCCCCTTCTGTCATTTTGAGACAGTGTTAAGGGCTTTTGTTTTCCTTTCTTTCCCAAATGTCATCTGGACACTTAACTAAGGAACTTAGCACCTGAGAAGGGGAGGCTTGTCCTCGACGCTGCTGGTGGCATTGGGAAGAGAGACCATCTCCACACACACACTTGGGTTTACCCGTTAATCATCCTCCTCTATGCTCCCGAGTCTACCACAGTTAAATCACGTATCCAGGAAGGACCTGAATCGGCCACGAGTAACAATTCCCACTCCTTAAAACTCACTTATTTAGACTTTAGAAATAGCAAATGTAACCAGCCCTGGAGGATGGTCGCAGAGCCTACAAATGGCACATGACATTTCATTTACCAACTTGTACTCTCAGAGGCAAGAAAGCAAAAGCAAAACCAAAACAAAAACCAGACAATGTACATGCAAGGCTGTATGCGCATGGAGGCTAAAGAGCATCCTACTGAAGAATGAATGGGTCAACCAGGAAATTAAAGAAGAATTAAAAAAATACATGGAAACCAATGAAAATGAAAACACAACTATTCAAAATCTTTGGGATGCAACAAAGGCAGTCCTAAGAGGAAAGTATATAGCAATACAAGCCTTTCTCAAGAAGCAAGAAAGGTCTCAAGTACACAACCTAACCCTACACCTAAAGGAGCTGGAGAAAGAACAGCAAATAAAGCCTAAACCCAGCAGGAGAAGAGAAATAATAAAGATCAGAGCAGAAATCAATGAAATAGAAACTAAAAGAACAGTAGAACAGATCAACAAAACTAGGAGCTGGTTCTTTGAAAAAATTAACAAGATTGATAAACCCCTGGCCAGACTTCTCAAAAAGAGAAGAGAAATGACCCAAATCAACAAAATCATGAATGAAAGAGGAGAGATCACAACCAACACCAAAGAAATACAAACAATTATAAGAACATATTATGAGCAATTCTATGCCAGCAAATTAGATAACCTGGAAGAAATGGAGGCATTCCTAGAGATGTATCAACTACCAAAACTGAACCAGGATGAAATAGAAAACCTGAACAGACCTATAACCACTAAGGAAATTGAAGCAGTCATCAAAAATCTCCCAAAAAACAAAAGCCCAGGGCCAGATGGCTTCCCAGGGCAATTCTACCAAACATTTCAAGAAGAATTCATACCTATTCTTCTGAAACTGTTCCAAAAAATAGAAACGGAAGGAAAACTTCCAAACTCATTTTATGAGGCCAGCATTACTTTGATCCCAAAACCAGACAAAGACCCCATCAAAAAGGAGAATTACAGACCAATATCCCTGATGAACATGGATGCAAAAATTCTCACCAAAATACTAGCCAATAGGATCCAACAGTACATTAAAAGGATTATTCACCATGACCAAGTGGGATTTATCCCTGGGCTGCAAGGTTGGTTCAACATCCGCAAATCAATCAATGTGATACAATACATTAACAAAAGAAAGAACAAGAATCATATGATCCTCTCAATAGATGCAGAAAAAGCTTTTGACAAAGTACAGCATCCTTTTGTGATCAAAACTCTTCAGAGTATAGGGATAGAGGGTACATACCTCAATATCATAAAAGCCATCTATGAAAAACCTATAGCGAATATCATTCTCAATGGGGAAAAACTGAGAGCTTTCCCCCTAAGGTCAGGAACGCGGCAGGGATGTCCACTATCAGCACTGCTATTCAACATAGTATTGGAAGTCCTAGCCACAGCAATCAGACAACAAAAAGAAATCAAAGGCATCCAAATTGGCAAAGAAGAAGTCAAACTCTCACTCTTTGCAGATGATATGATACTTTATGTGGAAAGCCCAAAAGACTCCACCCCAAAACTGCTTGAACTCATACAGGAATTCAGTCAAGTGGCAGGATATAAAATCAATGCACAGAAATCAGTGGCATTCCTATACACCAACAACAAGACAGAAGAAAGAGAAATTAAGGAGTCGATCCCATTTACAATTGCACCCAAAACCATAAGATACCTAGGAATAAATCTAACCAAAGAGACAAAGGATCTGTACTCAGAAAACTATAAAATACTCATGAAAGAAATTGAGGAAGACACAAAGAAATGGAAAAACGTTCCATGCTCATGGATTGGAAGAACAAATATTGTGAAGATGTCAATGCTACCTAGAGCAATCTACACATTCAATGCAATCCCCATCAAAATACCATCCACTTTTTTCAAAGAAATGGAACAAATCATCCTAAAATTTGTATGGAACCAGAAAAGACCCTGAATAGCCAGAGGAATGTTGAAAAAGAAAAGCAAAGCCGGCGGCATCACAATTCCGGTCTTCAAGCTCTATTACAAAGCTGTCATCATCAAGACAGCATGGTACTGGCACAAAAACAGACACATAGATCAATGGAACAGAATAGAGAGCCCAGAAATGGACCCTCAACTCTATGGTCAACTAATCTTCGACAAAGCAGGAAAGAATGTCCAATGGAACAAAGACAGTCTCTTCAACAAATAGTGTTGGGAAAATTGGACAGCCACATGCAGAAGAATGAAACTGGACCATTTCCTTACACCACACACAAAAATAGACTCCAAATGGTTGAAAGACCTCAATGTGAGACAGGAGTCCATCAAAATCCTAAAGGAGAACACAGGCAGCAACCTCTTTGACCTCAGCCGAAGCAACTTCTTCCTAGAAACATCACCAAAGGCAAGGGAAGCAAGGGCAAAAATGAACTATTGGGACTTCATCAAGATAAAAAGCTTTTGCAAAGCAAAGGAAACAGTCAACAAAACCAAAAGACAACCGACAGAATGGGAGAAGATATTTGCAAATGACATATCAGATAAAGGGCTAGTATCCAAAATCTATAAAGAACTCATCAAACTCAACACCCAAAGAACAAAGAATCCAATCAACAAATGGGCAGAAGACATGAACAGACATTTTTCCAAAGAAGACATCCAAATGGCCAACAGACACATGAAAAAGTGCTCCATATCGCTCGGCATCAGGGAAATCCAAATCAAAACCTCAATGAGATACTACCTCACACCAGTCAGAATGGCTAAAATTAACAAGTCAGGAAATGACAGATGTTGGCAGGGATGCGGAGAAAGGGGAACCCTCCTACACTGTTGGTGGGAATGCAAGCTGGTGCGGCCACTCTAGAAAACTGTATGGAGGTTCCTCAAAAAGTTGAAAATAGAGCTACCATATGATCCAGCAATTGCACTACAGGGTATTTACCCCAAAGATACAAAAGTAGGGATCCGAAGGGGTACGTGCACCCCGATGTTTATAGCAGCAATGTCCACAATAGCCAAACTGTGGAAAGAGCCAAGATGTCCATCGACAGATGAATGGATAAAGAAGAAGTGGTATATATATACAATGGAATATTATGCAGCCATCAAAAGGAATGAGATCTTGCCATTTGCAATGACGTGGATGGAACTGGAGGGTATTATGTTGAGCGAAATAAATCAAACAGAGAAAGACATGTATCATATGACCTCACTGATATGAGGAATTCTTAATCGCAGGAAACAAACTGAGGGTTGCTGGAGTGGGGGGTGGGGTGGGAGGGATGGGGTGACTGGGTGATAGACACTGGGGAGGGTATGTGCTCTGGTAAGTGCTGTGAATTGTGCAAGACTGTTGAATCTCAGATCTGTACCTCTGAAACAAATAATGCAATATATGTGAAGAAAAAAAAGAAGAAGAAGAAGAAGGTAGCGGGAGGGGAAGAATGAAGCGGGGGAAATCGGAGGGGGAGACGAACCATGAGAGACGATGGACTCTGAAAGACAAACTGCGGGTTCTAGAGGGGAGGGGGGTGGGAGGATGGGTTAGCCTGGTGGTGGGTATTGAGGAGGGCACATTCTGCATGGAGCACTGGGTGTTATGCACAAACAATGAATCATGGAACACTTCATCTAAAACTAATGATGTAATGTATGGGGATTAACATAAGAATAAAAAAAATAGCAAAAAAAAAAAAAAGGCTGTATGTGTACATTTTAAAAGCTTTGTTCACAAAATGACATCTCTCCGAAAAAACCAAAAACAACAACAACAACAAAAGAGAAGAAAAGGTATATTTTCTTCAAATTCTATGCTTCCACCACGGGGGCGGGGATCAGGTTACTAAAAGGTCTCTGCATTTAATAGTGCTGGGTTATTGTGTTCTAAGCTTTACTGCAATTCCTAAGTGGGTTTAAGGGAAACTCTACCAAAAAAATTATTAATCAAAAATAATTTTTTTCTTTGATACATCAGTCTGAAAGGAGGCCCATTTTTCAATAACGCCTAATTTTTCTCTATTAGCTCCTAGGGATGTAATGTCACCAATCAGTCCTCTTAATGAGAGAAAATCATTCCCACTCCTGATAATTTCTGGATCAAAGAGGGATTTGCAAATACCAGCTTGCATTGCAATGTTTGACTAATGGCCTAATCCATCAACCGACAAGGACTGGTACCAAGTTCATTACCACATATTATTAGCATGTATTTATTAATTTGCTCAACAAATACATTTCTACAGCTCCTACTACGTGCCAGCATCTATGTGCTAGGGATTGAGCAGGGAATAAACATAGACCCCTCCCTCACAAGTTTGACCATGTAGTGTGGAAACTATCCCAGCAAACGCTTACACAAAGGAATGCCTGCTTATAAGTCACAGGATGAGATTTTATCTGCCTCCATCCCCTGACGATCTCCGTCAAGGTTTCTGGGAATAACAGATCCAGAGAGACTTCATCAGCATAACACCAAAGTCTTGACTGATGAACCAGATATTTTGTCTTACAGATGCTGCCCTTTCCAAGAACTAAATTCAAAAACCACTGCCCAGCTGAGATGGATGTGAGAACTTGCAGGACATTGCACCATCTGGAGAAGGGCTCTGGCCTGGGGGAAGGTGGTGGAGGACTGAAGACTCGTGGGGGACACAGGGGAGGAGAGAAGAGGGAGAAGGTGGTGGCTTCTGACAGCCACGGTCATACTCTAGGCAGGATGAAGTGACGGAATGAAAAAAATGTAGAGATGGTTCCACCACCTCCTGACTCGTGGTCTGTTCAGGATCAGAGAAGAGTCCGATTACTTCCTGCCCCTTTGCAGCAGAGACCCGGAGGTCTGCCGGAGAGCGCTGGCTGCCGGAGGGCTCTGAGGAACACAAGCTGGAAACCAGGACTTGGGGCCTTGTTGGTTTCTGCCCGATATCCAGGAGTAAGAGACAGATATGCTCCTATTTGGCATGGAATGTAACCATGACCTCTGCCAAATGAACATCCCTTCAAAGAGCTTCTCTATGTCCGTCCATGGACTCTGCAGTTGGAAATGGGGCTCAGGCCAATGCATTGAGGCCCTCCTTCCTCCTTTTTTAATGAAAAAAAAAAAAAAAGATAAAAAACAGAAATTCTGTCAAAGCTGACTCTGGCTATAGGGTTAAAAGCTCGTAACAGCCATTCATAGAAATTGAAAAGTAATATTGTGCTGATGTGATTTGGGGGAATCTTATTTTTTTGTTTGTTTTTTCACTTTCCAGTATAGTTGCCATAAACACATAATCAAATGCTGAAGCCAAAGAACTCACTTCTTCTCTCCAACAGTATATTTACTTATTTTTAATCTACCCATTTATATAGTTCTCAGTGAGGAACAACCATGCTATTACCCCTCATCTCCCAGACCAGTCAAGTGGAGTTCCAAGAGGTTCCAGAATTCATGATAAAACAGTCAAGTCAGGGAGCCCAGCCCTTCTGACTATAAAGCCTGGCATAGATATCAGAGGTCTGGGCAGAAACACAGAACTCAATCTGAGTTCTGGGCACAGAGAGAGAGGCGAGATGAAATTTCTCATCCAGGGGACCCTTTCACCTTCTTAAATTTACCCATTCAAAATAACAGGACTCCAGTGCTATCCGCAGAGGGGTAGTTAATGCTATTTTAGATCCTTCTTATTTTCCCGGTCGCTTCTTGGACTCTGCTGGGTAAATTAAATGCAGTATTCAGCACCACCTCGGAAAATTCAAATCTGTGTATTCAACCACGATGGGTCATGTCCAAATCTCTCATTTAACAATCGCCAATGTGCCTTTTCAGTGGCAATAGGAATTTTGAACCAATCCCAGACAAAATCTCCAACCTTCAACACATTCACAGATGACAATTATATCGCCACAATCACTAAAAAAATAAATAAATAAAAATAAAACCAACAGAAATGGAATCAACAGTAAAAGAGCTAAATTATAGATAACAGAATATTCATAAAACTATACCTCATATCATGAATGTGGGTGTACTTTCTGTATGCCAGGATTTCTTTAGCCACTGGTGATATTCAGCATATTGCAATTGAGTGCAATTACAGTTAGCTATAATTAAGAACAATTACAGCTTTTATTTCTACTTGTTCTTTAAAAGCACATTTGTAATAAAACTTTTTTTAAAAGGTGAAGAATATAATTATACATCCTTATAACGTCTCAAATAATTAGTTTGACTAAAGTTTCTTCTGGAACAATTTTCATTTTAACTGTCAGATCTGCCATTTATAGTCAATGGAACATACTTTTAAAAAAATTCCATCATTAACCTTTTTCACCCCATATAGCTCTATATGAATTATTGGTACAAATTGGAGGTTTCAGTATTTAAATCTCTAGGGCCTGCTGTATGCCATAAAAAGAACTTTCCCTCTTAGTTGTCTATGTGTGTGGATGTTCATGCATGTACACATGCGCACGCGTGTGTGTCCTTTAAGAAAAAAAAAGAAATGCTACATTTTTAGAGTATGTTTTCTGGCTCAAGATTTTTGGAAAAAAATTTGCTTGTGTTAGAGACATTCTCTAGTTCTATATTACAGAACACTGTCTCTTTGTTTATTTACTGCATATTTATGCAGGACCCAAACTATGCAGTGCCAAAATGAAGTCCCTGGATTGTGACAAACCTGTGTCTTGGTTTAGTAACTCATGGATTGTCCGTATCAGCGGAATGGGACCAGGGCCTCATCAGGATCAGCGAAATGTTACCTCCTCATAAATCTGGAACTCCAACTCAACTCGACCCAATCACTGTTTATCCTCCTAGAATGTAAGCCCATGAGAGCGAGGATGATCTCTATCTCTGTCACCAGCACCCAGATCAGAGAGTGGCCATAGAACATGCTCACTAAGTTGAATATGTTGGAAAAATGAAGAGTGGTGTTTTGTTTTGTTTTGTTTTGTTTTGTTTTAGGTCTTTCCCATTTATGTTGGGAATAACTGAAAATTAATCACCCAGCTGACTTTGAAGATAGAAGAAAATTAGTTAATACAACTCTGGAAATTAAGGATATTTTCACTGCTTATCTGATTGAATTAGCTGTCCTGGGAAAGCCATTGTTAGACAAAGTCTGCACACCTGGATGGGGGTGGGGGTTGGAATGGATCATCTTTTAAGGTCCTTTTCCTTGGATTATCTAATACCCAACATAGATGGAATCTTAAAAGCAATTAACATAAGCCTAACACAGGCTTGTGTAGTAGTGTGTGGGGCAGATAAGTACAATCTCATCCAGAAGACAGACCATCAGTATCAAAGATGCTAATACACTGAGAAACTGCTCCTGTTAAAAATACTCTCAATATTCAAAATACTGAAATAGATTTGGATGCAATTTATATCATAAAGCTTATTTATTCTGTAACAACCATCCATTACTACATACTTACTATGTTTCAATCGCTTTGCTTAGCACTTCACATAAACTTTCTCTCATTCTCCACAACTGTTTATTAATATGCCCATTTTTCAGATAAGGAAACTGAGTCTCAGAGAAGTCAAGTAAATTTGAACCCAGGCCTGTCCAACTCTAAAATAAACAGTTAAAACAAGATAACAAAACAACTCATGGCAAATCACAGTCAAAAGACACCAAAAGTAGGATGATAACCTGGGAGGGGCATTTCTATAACGACCTAATGGCCCAAGTGAGGGAAAAAGGGATCTAAGAAAAAGTTTCACTCCCAAATTTACTTATAGATCTATAAGCTTTTATCTTACTGGTTCTCAGACATACTTTCGATGAAAAAGATCCATATGTACTAGAAGTATTGAAAGGGAGTATCAAATGGGTCAGGTTTAGGGCTACAGGCTAGCTTAAACTACTTCTGGGTATCTATCCTTGCCCAAATGCACAAGAAGGCATCGACATGGCCATTCATCGTCATTCTGTCTGCAACTGAAACCATCTAAATGCCCACAAATAAGGTACTGGCTACACTGTCCAACATCCACAGTGTGGAATACCTATGGAGCAGTTAGAAAGAATGAGGTAGCCTCCTGTGTTCTAAAATGGATAGAATTCCAAGGCATGCTGAATTATAAAAAGAGTAAGTTGCAGAATATACGTTGGGTTTTATGCTGTTGATGTTAAAAACAAACTGAACAGGAAGTTCCGCAAGTACGTTTGAGTATGGAAATGCAGAGAAACAGGCCCAGAGGATATCAGCAGGCTGATAAGCGGTGGCCTCTGCAGAAAGGACAGCAGTAGGCATAGTTCAGTCTTACACACAGAATTTGTTTTTTTAAAGGGCTGCCCAGCTGACCTGAGGGCCCAGTGAGACCGCATTTCCAGGACAACAGCAGGGCTTTCAGCCTTCTGGAGAAAGGAGGTGTCAGGGCCCTCCACGGTGCACAAGCTGATTGCAGCATCTGCTGAAAGGTGACAGGAGCCGGGCACCAGCCCTCTGTCCCTGCTCCATGGGGAAGGCCACTGCCTGGGGTCTGAGATGGGGCAGCGGGCACGCATCATGCTCTGCGCATGCTACCTGCCTCCCACTCCAGAGACACCTGCCTGCCGTGGAAGGGACACTTCCTGTACCCAAGGCTGGGCCAGGTCCAGCCACATTCCCAGCAGGTTGCTCACGGTGTCCGGGTGTGCATGGATCTGGGATCTGCCACGTGGGGAAGTGTGACGATGAGCCTGACCACTTCCCCAATGGCTGCGCAGGGGGCCTCGCATCCTCCAGGGGCGCTAGAGATCCAGAGGGCCCTTGGCAAGAAGGCTCAGCAGCACACGAGGCACCGCTCTCTGCCACCTTCCACGTTCCACCAAAGGCTTCTAGGACTGGGTGAGGGGGATATAGGGTGGACATCCAGGTCCAGAGAGCCCCACCCAAAGAAAGGGCAGTTTATTAAAAAACTCAGTCACTTGGTCAGCCTGGTTTAAGAGTATGAGGATAGATTCCTGAAATATGTGCAAAAGACAATTTTTAATGTATTGAATCAAGTTTAGATGCCCTCAAGAAACTTTGCTATTTCCAGGGACCCTCTGGGGACCCTATTTTGGTAAGGAATGTGATCAATCTTTCACTTGTTTTAGAATTAGTATTTTCATAAATCATTTTGCTTATTGGAAAATTTTATAACTTATAGAATTCTCTGTGGTAAGGGTTAAGGAGAAAGTAAGGAGGTATTTCTAATAATAAAAAAAAAAGAGTCTTAAACCACAACTGTGCCCTGCATTCTATATGTAGTCATTCACTTTTTCATCTAACATCCTGGGACTAGAAAGGTTGGATTTTTCTGAGTGGAGCCCTGAAGTTCCAAAAATATCACAGAGAAGCTGTGAAAAGTACATGTGAATAGAACCACCTGAGCAAACATTCCTGTGGAAAATGTCACTTAGCTTTACATGCATAGTTCCAGGCCAGTCTTAACTCAGATTAGGAAATGATATTGGGCAGCCTTAAGGAAATTTTCACTTTCCTTTCACTAACCTAACCTCCCAGACCACTTCCCTAAAAGTTGAAATTTCCTTCCTTCTCTTCCTTTCCTTCCCTCCCTTCCTTTCTCCCTTCTTTTCCTCCCTTCTCCCCTCCTTCCCCTCCTTCCTTCCTTCCCTTTCTGCTCCTCTTCCTTCTTTAGGAAGAGTTCCTCTTAGCTTTCTTAAGGTGTAACTGATATACAATAAACCGAATATACTTACAATGTAGGATTTGGTAAAATTCGACATATATATACACTCATGAAATTATTGCCACAATCAAGTTAGTGAACATACTCATCAACCCCAAAAGCTCCCTTCTGCCCCACTGTAATCCCTTCTTCCCATCCCCCCTATTCCCAAATCACCACTGATCTGCTTTCTCTCACTCTACATGCATTTGCATTTCCCAGAACTTTATATAAATAGAATCATACAGCATTAATTTTTTGGGGGGGGTCTGGCTTCTTTTACACAGCATAATCCTTTTGAGATTCATACATGTTGTAGCCTGTATGGATAGTTCCTTCCTTTGATTGCTAAGTACCATTCCATTGTAGGAATATGTCATGGTTTGTTTATCCAGTCTCTTCTTGGTGGACATGTGGGTTGTTTCCATCTTTTTTGACTATTACAAATAAAGCTGCTATAAACATTCATGTACACATCTTTGTATAGACATTGTGTGCTTTCCTTTCTCTTAGGTAAACATCTAGGAGTAGAATGTCTACATTATATGGTAGGTGTATATTTAACTTTTAAGGAAATCACCAAACTGTTTATCTGCAGTGACTGGAACATTTTACATTCCCACCATTAGTGTATAAGAGCATATGACAGGTCCAGTACTTCTCCTCTCACCATGATTTGGTATGATCAGTCTTTTTAAATATATTTACTCTAGAGGCGCCTGGGGGGCTCAGTCGTTAGTTAAGTGTCTGCCTTGGGCTCAGGTCATGATCTCAGGGTCCTGGGATCGAGCCCCACATTGGGCTCCTTGTTCAGCGGGGAATCTGCTTCTCCCTCTGCCTCTGTTCCTACTCCCTGCTCATGCTCTCTCTCTCCAATAAATAAATAAAATCTTTAAAAATATATGCTTTTTCCAATAGGTGTTTATAGTGGTAGTTCACTGTGGATTTAATTTAGACTTTCCTAATAACTAATGATGTTGACAACCTTTTCATGTGCTATATATCTTCTTTGGAGATGTGCCCGTTCAAATCTTTTACCCAATATTTAAAATATTGGGGTTTTTTTCTTATTGAGTTTTTAGGGGTCTTTATCTATAATTTACAAATTTTTCTCCTGTTTGTGACTTGTCTTTTTATTCTCTTAATGGTTTCTCTCAAAAAGAAGATTCTTTTTTTTTTAATGAAGTCCAATTTACCAACTTTTTGGATTATTCTTTTTAGAGTTGTATCTAGGAATCTTTGCCTACCCAAAATCACAAAGAGTTTCTCTAATGTTTCCTCCTAGAAGTTTTATAGTTTTAAGTTTGGATTTAGCCCTGTGGCATTTGGGGTTAATTCTTTTTATCTGGCATGAAGATCAAAGTCTGTTTATTGTGTTTGGAATGTCTAATTGGTACAGCACCATATGTTGAAAAACTTATCATTTCCCCTTTGTATCCTTGTTATAAATCAGGTTTCCATATATGTGTAGGTCCCCTTCTGGCTTCTCTATTCTGTTCTCTTTACCTGTTTGTCTAATTTTGTATCAATATCACACTGTTTTGATTACTATAGTTTGATAATAAGTCTTGAAATCATGTAGTGTTAGCCTTCCAACTTTGTTCTTCCTTTCCACAGTTATCTTGGCTATTTTAGGTCCTTTGCATTTCCCCATGAATTTTAGTCAATTTCTACAAGAAAAGCCTGCTGGGATATTGACTGATATTGCATTAAATCTATAGATCCATTCAGAGAGGACTGACATCATAACAGTTGTGAGTCTTCTGAATCATAAGTCAATGTGCCTCTCCATTTATTTAGGTCTTCTCTAAGTTCCTGCAGTTTTGTGGTTTTTAGTGCTCAGATTTTCATCTTTTGTCAGATTTCTTCCCAAGCACTTAATATTTTCGATGGTATCATGAGTAGTAGTAAATAGAACTACAGTTTTCTATTATATATAGATCTTATATCCTGTCAATTTGATAAGCTTATTAGTAGCACTAATAGCTTTTTTTTTTGTAAATTCTGTAGAATTTTCTAAATAGGCGATCATGTTGGTTTTGACTAGACATTGCACTTCTTTTTCAGTACTGGTGTCTTTCATTTTACACTTTTATACTGCAGTCTTGCTGCTTACACTTGCTCGAACCAGTGTAATGTTGAATGAAAGTAGAGAGGCAGACACTGTTTTGTCCCTGATCTCAGATGCAAACCATTAAGTCTTTCCCTATTAAGTATGACAATAGCAGAGAATTTTTCATAACAGATTGAGGAAGTTCCTGTCTGTTCCCATTTTGCTGAGACTTTTTTCCATGAATGGATGTTGAATTCTGTCAAATCCTTTTCTGCAGCTATTAGATGATCGTAGGGTTGTTCTCTTTCAGTTTGTTAATACAGTGAATTACAGTAAGTGATTCCCAAATGTTGCATTTCTGCCATAAAACCTACATGGCCATCATGAATTTTCCTTTTTACTTGTTGTGGATTCAAGATGCTAAAATTTGGTTTAGGATTTTTGCATCTATGTTCACATGGATATTGATCTGTAATTTTCTGGTAGCATCTTCATCTGGTTTTGGTGACAGGGTGACACTGGTCTCATAGATTGAGTTGGGAAGTATGCCCTCTTTTTTGCTTTTCTGGTAGAGTTTGTGTAGAACTGTATTATTATTTCCTGAAATATTTGGTAGAATTTGCCAATAAACCTCTCTGGGCCTGGAGTTTTCTTTGTGATAAAGTGTTCAACTAAAAATTCAATTTCTTATTAGATATAGGGCTATTCAGGTATTTTACCTCTTCCTGAGTAATATGTCTTTCAAGGAATATGCCCACTTTATCTAAGTCAGCAGTTGGTCCATAGCCTATAACCTAAGAGTGTTTAAAAAAAATTTTTTTTTTAATTGAAAAAAAATATGTGACATAGACCATGTGTGGTCTTCAAAGCCTAAAATTTTTACTATCTGGCCCTTTACAGAAAAAGCTTATTGACCTCTAATCTAAATTTTGAATTTACTGGCATAAAGTTGTTCATATTATCCCTTATTATCCTTGTAAATAGCTGGAGAATCTCTAATGTCACATGGTTCTTTTTTTAATATTAGTAAGTTGTGTTTTTCCCCCTAATCAGTCTAGCTAGAGGTTTAGCCATTTTATCAATCTTCTCAAAGAACCAGCATTTGGTTTCATTAATTTTCTCTGTTGTTTTTCTGTTTTCTATTCTACTCTCATCTTTATTGTTTCCTTTCTTCTATATCTTTTGTGCTTAATTAGCCTTTCTTTTTGTAGTTTCTTAATGTGGAAATTGAAGTCACTGATTTGAGACTTTTCTTTATTTCTAATATAGGGGTTTAAAAGTCCCCCATAAAACTGCTTTAGTGACATCATACAAATACTGATATGCTTTGTTGCTGTGTTTATTCCGTTCAAAATATTTACTAATTTTCCACGTGATTTACTTGATACTTGGGTTCTTTAGAAGTATGTTGTTTTAGATTCAAATATTTGGAGATTTTCTGTTATCGATTTCTAATTCAATTCTGTTTTGTCCAAGTGTGTACTCTGTGCCATTTGAATACTTTTAAACTCATTGAGACTTGTTTCATGGGCCAGAATGTGGTCTATTTTGTTAAATGTTCCATATGCACTTGAAAAGAATATGAATTCTGTTGTTGTGTGTAATGTTCTATAAATGTCGATTAGGTCAATGCAGTTCAAGTGTTGTTCAAATCTTTTATGTTCTTACTGATTGCCTGTCTGCGTGTTCCATCAATGATTGAGACAGGAGTGTTAAAATCTCTGACTACTGGGGGACTGTCTGCTCCTCTATCAGTGTGTGCTTCATGTATCTTGAATCTCTGTTGTTAGATGCATAGAAGTTTAGGACTTCTATCTCCTCTCGATACACTGATGAATTGACCCCTTTATTGTTACCAAATGACCCTCTTTGTCTCTGGTAATATTCTTTGCTCTGAAATCTACTTTGTCACTATTCATAAAGCCATTCCAACTTTCTTTTGATTAGTGTTACCATGATGTATTCTTTTCTTAGGAGAGCTGTAACAAAATACCAGGAAACGAGTAGCTTAAAATAACAGAAAGTTGCTTTCTTGCACTTCTGGAGGCTAAACCTCCAAAATCAAGATGTCAGCAGGGCCATGCTCCCTCTGAAGACTCCAGGAAAGGACCCTTCCTTATGTCTTCCAGCTTCTCTTAGCTGCCAACAATCCTTGGCGCCCCTCTGCCTCGACTGTCACATGTCCATCTTCCCTGCGTGTGTCTATGTCTCTTTGTCTCCTCTCTTCTTTTCATAGGACAGCAGCCATACTGGATTTAGGGCTCGCATTAATCCAGAATGTTCTCCTCTTACCTAGTTACATCTGCGGAGACCCTATTTCCACACAAGGTCACATTCTGAGATTCTGAGTAGACATGATTTTGGAGGAATACTACTCAACCCAGTGTCTGCTATCTAGACCCCTAAAATTCACATTCATACAACATGCAAAATATATTCACTTCAACACCCCCCAAAGTCTTTACCCATCCCAGCATTAACTATTTTTATTTAATGTTTCAAGTTTTTATTTAAATTCTAGTTAGTTAATATATAGTGTAGTATTAGTTTCAGGAATAGAATTCAGTGATTCATCACTTACATACAACACCCAGTGCTCATCACAAGTGCCCTCCTTAATCCCCATCACCATTTAGCCCATCCCCCACCCACAGCATTAACTTCAAATTCAAAATCTCATCTAAATATCACTTCAAAAAAAGTTAAATATCATTACATAAAGCGTCTAAATTAGGTATGGGTGAGATTGTGGGTATGGTACATCCTGGGAAAGTTCCTGTCCATGTGTGGGCACGTGATACTTGAAAATAAGTTATCTGCTTCCGAAGTGCAAGTGGGCAGACATAAGATAGACACTTCTATTCCAGAGGGGGGGAGGGGAAGAGGAGCAGATGGGGAGGGGAGGAGGGGGAGAAGGAGAGAGAGAGAGTGAGAGAGGAGCAGAAGAGGCAGGGGGAAGAAGGGAGAGAGAGGGAGGGAAAGAGAGAGAGAGAAAGAGAGAAATGGAAGGAATAAAGGAGCCATTGGTCTAAACAGCTTTGCAGCCCAGCAGGGCAAGTTCCATTAGGTTTCAGAGCCTGAGGCTAATTCTTTGAGGCTTGATCCATCTTCTGCATCCACCACGGCTGAGCCAGCTCCTGGCTTTCCGGGCTAGCAGAAATCCCGTCAACCCCTGCCTCTGAGCCCATGGAGGCCCCAAGAGCCCCTCCCTTGGGTCTGCCTCTCTGACCTCTCCATCTGCAGCTCTGTCCTCAGAGCCTTTCTTCCATTTTATTGAAATTTAGAGCATGTTTGTAGCTGAGTGGTTCCATCAGCTCTTTCCTGCTCCTAGAATCCCAGAAATCAGACAGCCTTCTGCCTTTTCACCCTGTCTTTGTCCGCTTCTGTCCAAATTGTAAGTGTTTTGCTGATAGAAGGTTCTCAAAAACCTTGTTGGTCTTCTGTGTATGTCTTGGGGATCCACAGCACTACACAGGAGGATTTGCTACAGATTCTTCCTGGATAACCCATTTCCATTCCTGGCTTCTGCTGAGATGATTGATTGAATCCCTGAGTCACACAGCTGATCTCTTCAGCAAAGGTCTGGCCGGCCACCCCTTGGCATTGTTTCCAGAACACACGCTGGATAGCCTGATAATTTTCCGAGGCATCAAGTTCTGCTTCTTTTTGCTTAACAGTTCCTCCCCCAATTTATTTTTTTCCTATCTCATTTTACTATAAGCAACAGGGAGAAACCAGGCCACACTTTCTATACTTTGCTTGAAGTCTCCTCAGCTGAATATCCAGGTTCATTGTGTCTAAGTTCCACTTTCTACCAAGCATCATAATGCAATGCAACCAAGCTTTCTGCTGCTTCACGACAAGGACTGCTTTTCCTCTGGCATCCAATAAGACGTCTATTCTGAGGCCTCCTGAGGGGCACCTGAACGCTCGTGCCTACACACATCCTGTTCACGATGATACATGCATTGTCTACGACAGAAGCTTTCTCCACCGTGGTCTTTACGTCCTTGTAAGCCTTCACCAGAATCACCTTTAATGTCCAAATATCTACCAATAATCTCTTTGAGGCAATCTAAACTTTTTTTTTTTAATCATGCACCTCCAAATTCTTCCAGCCTCTACTCATTATCTAATTCCAAAGCTACTTTCACATTATTAGTTATAATAGCACTCCCCATACCAAAATATCTATTGTTTTCTTAGGGCTGCTGTAACTAGTTATGAGAAACTGAGTGGATCAAAACAATAGAAATGTGTTCCCTCATAGTTCTGGAGGCCAGAAGTCTGAGGTCAAGGTGTTGGCAGGGCTGTGCTCCCTCCTCTGAAGGCTCTAGGGGGGAAGCTCTTGCCTCTTCCTAGCTTCTGGTTGTTGTCACCAAGCTTTGGCATTCCTTGGCTTACAGCTACACTATTCCCATCTCTGTCAGTCATCCCATGTCTTCTTCCCTGTGAGCGTCTCCGTTTCTGTGTCTCCTCTCCTCTTCTTATTGGGACACCAGTCAGATTGGATTTAGGAGCCACCCTCCCCCAGGATGCTCTCATCTTCACTAATTACATTTGCAAAGACCCTATCTTCACATAAGATACATCAGATTTTGGGTGGATGTGAATTTCCTTTTATTTTTAACCTATTTATATTTTTACATTGGCAGTGCAATTCTTAGAGGCAGCAGATAGTTGGGTCTTGCTTGATTTAGGACTTATTATTCCCTATTAAGACAAGACCCTTCCATGTGCTAGACACACTGCCCTGTGAATCTTGAGGTCTTCCTGTGTGGCTATGGAAACAGGCACCATTCTCAACCCTTAGTGAGTGCCAGGCACTATTACTTCTAATCCTTTCAGATGGCTCTTCCCCCAGCCTCTAGTAGCTTCTTCACATTCATTAATTGACTCAGCTGACTACTCCAGAAGGACCTTCCGAGACGTCTGGAGTTTTTTCTCTATGTAGCTCTCTGTTCTCCAAGACTCACGTGAACCCCAGCCATGTCAGTGTTCTGAAACTCTCAGCTTTGTGTCCTCAATTCAAGGAGTCCACTTGGCTCCACCCCAACACACCCGCCATGCTCTGGCCATGGCCTGGAAATTCTCTTAAGACAGTAAGCCAGGGCAACTGAGAGCTCACCTCATGTGTCTCTCATTTCTTAAAGATCACTGTCCTTCGTCGTTTGGTGTCCAGTGCCTTGCAAACTATTGTCTCTCTCTTTTTTAAAATATATTTTACTTTTTTACTCAACTTCTAAAATATATCTTGTCCCTTTTTCTTGTTGTTTCATCAGACAAGAATGCAAGTCCGGTGCCTGTTACTTCACCTTGGTCAGGAGGAGAAATTCCCCAGCTGGCTTTTCTTGGATTGGAAAATAAGCTTCCAATTTGATAATTACAGTCAAGATTAAAATGTGTCTGGTGGGTAATACTGTCAGGTTCACATCAAGATGACTGATATCTCTTTCCTAGGAAAACAGTGTTACCAGGTAAGTCCACGAAGGACATCAGGAGGTGGCACAGTAATGTGGATCAAAAGTCTCTGAACACCTGGGTTCAAATCTTGGTTCTGTCCCATGTAAGCATGTGACCTTGAGCAGGTTTCCTCCCCTGTGCACCTCAGTGTCTTTGTAAAATGTAGCTAAATCTGGACTCCTGGGGGGATTTAATGTACTATTAGATATCAGTACACCCAGCACAGTGCCAGGCATGTAGCAACTAGCATTCAATTCTCAATTAAATGTTAGCTGTTATTGGTACTTCTACTTCACAATATTGCGAGAGACTACAGGTGTAAGCAATGCAGGGGAAATTCTCTAAAAATACAGCTTTGGTTTCTCAATGCACAGACACTTTTCAGCTTATAAAGAGAGTATGAAATCCTGTTAGATTTCCAGTGGATCCATCATCAGAGTGGATTCACCAGAGGGTAGGAGAAGGGGGTTCACCATGGGGTAGCATGCATTGTAAGTTTGGGAATTGCACGACAGGCTGCTTGTCTTCAATACAAATTTATTTTTCAGGTGGCACATTTTATAGTTAATCACAGTAAATTACTCTTTCTAGTTAACCATCACTTTCCTAAATTCAGACAAGCTTTCATAACTAACTGCCTATAACCCAGACCTATTGGTATGATTGACTGTCCATGTTATCTTTTAAAGTGCCCCATGTATCTGTGGCTTTGACAGAGAGAATCCACTTTGGAACAATACCAGCAAAATCAGGTTACTCTTAGAATCTCACGGTGTGGTTGGGCTACTTACAATATCAAAGCTTAGCAATTTTACACATTACATTAAAGCAATTGTGTTGGTGCTACAGACACACGTTACCAACTCTTATCCTCAGACCCCAATTTTATTCTATTTGGCTTTTTATAATCCATTTTCAGGCTCACATTATACCTCCTCTTTGAGCTGCAAATTTTGGCCTCTGGTCCCAAGAGGTAAACTTCTGAGATTACCTCCAATTCTTTTGGGACCCAGATGAAAAATCTATCACTGGGACTTTCTCTGCCCTATGTAGGAACTTCACCTACACCCTATGTAGGAATCAGGTCAAAAACATTTTTTTGTTAAAATTATCTTTACAGTGGGCGCCTGGGTGGCTCAGTTGGTTAAGTGACTGCCTTCGGCTCAGGTCACGATCCTGGAGTCCTGGGATCGAGTCCCGCATCGGGCTCCCTACTCGGCAGGGAGTCTGCTTCGTCCTCTGACCCTATCCCCTCTCATGTGTTCTCTCTCTCTCTCATTCTCTCTCTCTCAAATAAATAAATAAAATCTTAAAAAAAAATTATCTTTACAGTTCTGATTCACATTCGTCACTGCCACCCTTAACATGGTCATTCCAGTCCAAGAACTTTGGTTCTAGAAAGCATAAATAGCACTCAGTGCTTACCTTCCTAGACTCAGTCTGCTCTGGATATCTGCACAGTAGAGCCAGGTCAGGGTTTTAGGCCCTACAGCCGTATGCAAGAATGTAGTGGCAGCTTTCGACTCTTACAAACCTTACATTCTGCTCCTGCCCGACTCTGGGGTTTCAGCTGGTTGCTCCCGACCTCATGGCAGTTGATATGGCAACCATTTGGACTGGGGAGTAACTGTTGGATGCCTCAGATATCATGACACTTCTATCATCTTAGGGCTCAAATAATTAAGATCTTTCTATATGTGTAATTGCTTCCAAGCCATTCAGTAACTTGCTGTGTGGCCTTGAGCAAGTAATTTACCCTCTCTTGTGTCTCTGTGTGAAATGCCCTGCATCTGTGAAATAAGAAGAATTTTACTGACCTCTCTCATTGGGATTCGGGCTGGATTAATCTGTTGCTGTATTTAAAGGGCAGTTAATTCTAATCCCCGCTTCAAAGCAAAATGTGCGAATGTTCTGTTCTCACGCTGTCCGGGATGCCCCAAAGGAGCCAGTGTTAGAAGGAAAACAATCAAGAGGAAACAATCATGAGAAAAGTGATAGCCACATTTGGCTTTTTGGCCCTTCCTCTATTCTCCTCTCAAGCACTACTTCCTCCACCTGAAAGGAGGTACTGACTGTTGACAAACACATTTTCCTGTGCTCACCTTGGACAAAAACAATCATCTTCGTGTGCCTCTGATCTTCTCTAGTGCTGCAGAATGCCCCCCCCCCCACAACCGATGGTAAACAAGACTTAGGAGTGACATGGGTAGTTTTCCAGTGAATTGGGGCCATATGAAGAGCCTGACAGTGGGTCAGAGAAACGACCAGTTCAAGTTCAGTCTGTACCCCCAGATAGTTCAGGTTACCGTGCAAACTGATTTTCCCAGTACTATCTAAGGCATATAACAAGAAAAAAAACCACATTCATGAGACTGTTCAGGAAATGGATCATGCTGATAACTTGCAATTTCTATTTCCAGCCTTCGTGGCTGAAAGTCTTTTAAAAAGCAGTCATTTCATTGAAAGTAAGCATAGCCTCCAGGAATAGACAGGTGTGCCTTCCCATGTGGATGGAGAAGATCTGAGGAGCTCCCACTCTGAACACGAGTGTGCATAATATCAGGCTAAGGAGGAATGAGGTACAGAGAGAAATTCAGGAGAGATGTGACAGAAACAGCCCCAGGAACCTGGGCTGTAGGCTTCTCGTTGAGGAAGTGACTTGATGTCTGTGGTCCCTACAGAAACTTTCTGCTCTAATGGTCTTTGACTGTGACCCCAGAAAAATCTTAGAAGCTGTTTGGGATTTTTAGCAAATCCATGCTTTTCACTCATTTTCTTATTGTTTCTTGCTCTCACAAGCAGAGTTCAAGAAAACAATAAAAACAAGGTAGCAAATTAAGAATAAATAATCTATTATTAATAATCTATTAATAAATAAATAAATCTATTTATTTGGGCTCTAATTAAATGAAGGATTTTATTGTCTATCATTGCTTGTACTACTTGATAAATGTCCATGCCTTACAGTAATACAAAACCCTTAAGACAAATGTATTTTTAAGAATAAGCCTTGCGAGCAATACCACTCCAAGAAGGAAGGGTCATAAGCAGACCTTGCATCTGTCTAGCACTCAGTATGCATTATGTCATTTGGTTCTCCCAGCGATCCTGTGAGGATTGAAGGCCCAATATTAACAACACTTTACAGATGAAACAATAGGCTTAGAGTGATTAACAGACTCTTCCAAGACCACAGAGGTAATAAGTGACAGAATTGAGATGCGAAGCCAGAGGTTATTTGACCTTAAGGTCTGAAGCCCTGTAAATCCATCCATCCAGCTCATCTAGCTAATAAACATCGAAGGCGCAGCACAGAGCAGTGGCATGAAGTGAGGCCTGAGGTCAGATGTGTGCTGAAGTCCCAGCTCTGCCTCTTAAAGGCTCTCCAAGTTACATCAAGGATCTGAGCTGCTGTTTGTTCACTTGAAAAATAGGAAGTAGGATCCATACATCCCAGAGTTGCTGTAAGAATGAAATTACATGAGCTGATGTATTTAAGAACTTGGTACTGCATCTGGCACATAGAAGGAATTCAGTACAATCTGCCTATTATTATTGTTATTATTATTATTGCTATCATAGGTGATGAAAGATAAAGCTTCTGGATTTTGTCATTTCCAGCTTTCAATTCCCAGCATCCTCAGCTACTCTTTCCAACCTCTTTTAGAAGAAGGAATAGTGATTCTTCTACTGAGTTTGACTAGGAAGGTTACAAAATAAGTACTGTTTCCTTCCCACCCAAATGACCTGCTTTGGCTAAGGATTTCTATCAGAGAGGGTTGACAACACAGCCAATCCCCAACTGCTCACACTAATGTGGTCAGGAAATCAGTATGAATACTCCTACACAGGTAATCCAAAAGTTATTTATATTGGTTCTGACTTAAAATATGGATGTTGAATCTTCTGGAAGTAATTTTAAACAAAAGAAAAAAATCACTCTGAACACTGACCTGCCCTACTCCCTCTTTCTTCTATAATCACCGTTCTCTCTTTTCTGCTGTGGATTGTGACCAAAACCCAAATTCACTTCTCCCAGGAAGCATCCTCACTTCCAAGGCAGAGAGGAACATAGTGCTTCAGGACAAATGCTTTCAGTGCTTTCAACAAATGGACAAACAGTAAATGAAATCACATTCATGTTAATCAGACTGGATTGAAAAATCAGGAAGATTATAAAGCAATATTTTCAAGGCTTCATTGTAATAATGAACCACTGAATGCTGTATTATGCTTTTTAGTTTCCAAAGCAGGTTTTCCATGACACGCTATGGAGCTCAGCCAGTTTGATAAGTTCGCCTAGTATCATGCAGCTGGGGAGTGGCAAAGGGATGTGCGCTTCTGTATCCTCAAACTCCAAATGTGTGGTCCTTCCTCCATACTTCACTTTGCGTGGTATGGACAATTCAGCCCTGAGCACTCCAGATGTGGAGATAATGATCTATGGAAATACCACTGATTTCCAGAAGTTTGGAGAATAGTTGACTGGATGCTCTTCCATCTGGGTATGTCATTATCTCATTCTCTTGGGCAATTAACTTTACTCTCATTTTGAAATGGAAGAGAAGACAGTCATGATAATTAACTACATTCATAAGTCACGAAAACTCTGTTCGTTGGGCTAGATCTGGACATTGCCCATTACTTTTATGAGAAAGCAAAGGTCAGATTGACATGGGCCAGAGACCACAGGAGGTCTTTTGAAATAAAAGTTGTCACCTAGATCTTGCATGTCTCTGGTTCTTGAGTTCTGCCAGCCTATGTGCAAAACCTCTGATCTTAATGAAGAAACTACTCACAATAATACACACTTGCTTTGGGGATGGCAAAAAAAAAAAAAAAAGTATTACCTACAGTGATAAACATCAGCTTATTTATCACTGCTTTGTACCATGCTGCCTAAAAAAGTAAAACCCCAGGGCCCCATGAGTAGAGTACAGTATATGATTTCTTTGGAACTTCATTATGTGTAGATTAACCCCTGCAAAACACTTCTATCACATGGAATTACTGGAAAGAGGTGAAAACAACAAGAAAGCAAATCCATGGATTTCAGAGTGAAAATCCCCTAGGCTTACTTTCTTCTCTGTTGGATCTGTCCACATGAACATTTTATATTAGAGGATTTTAAATTCTACAACCCTTTTCTGCTTTCTTCATCAGAGAAGGTTTTACATTAAGAGTTTTACATGCTTGGACCAGATAAGAAATACAAAAGAGGGTGATAGGCTATCCCTTGGACTGGCCGGTGTTTTTTCTCTCTGGGCACAGAGTCATTCAATCACTGATTAAGCACTCACTGAGAGTCTATGATCTGCTTGGCCAAGGCAGGAATACAGAGGTGAAAGTCACTGGGGGCTCAGTGCCCCAAGAAGCTCACAATCTAGTGGAGGGGGGCAGACCATGTTGGAGATCAATAGCAATGAACTGGTCATAAAAGAAGGAAGTACAACGTGTTAGTGGATTTCAGAGAAGAGATACTCACTAGTTTTCATGAGAGATGGCAATGACTGTTCTGGACCTTAAAGGAGGAGTAGGATTTCACCAGAAGAAAAGTGTTTCAGGCATAGGGAATAGCTCAAGCAAAGGTGGAGAGGCATGAAAAAATTCATTCACATTTGGGGAATGCGGGCTTGTCAGTGAGGCTCAAGTCATGCGTTCATGGGACACACATGATAGCTGCTGGAGGAGGTCTTTCACGTAGAAGACCCCGCCCTCCAAGTGTTACATTCATCAACATTGGGATTCATGTGTCTAACAGTTCCTTACAATCACATGCTGCTCTGTAACCAAGTGATCATTTTTAGCTGTGCTTAAAAGTGATGCTTTGACATAAAGCTGCTCCCCCAACTTTTCTCCCAACAGACTTCAATTCACAGGAAAGCCTCCTCCCTGCCCCTTAATACCCTGTGTGCACAATTAAATTTCCTTTGGAATGTTCCCAGTAAGCAAGTCATACCTTAAAGGATTGTTCTTTATGCTCCCATCAAACCCGAGGTTTTTTTTTTTTTTTCACCATTTAAATCTCTTGTCATTTAGAAATTTACTAACCCAAATAATGTGTCATTTCATCCATTAATCTTACACACATACACAATTTGACATGCCCAACAGCCCCCCGCATGCCCAGCTGGAGCGTCACTGTGCTTCCGACTTTGCTCCAAGAACCTTCGGAGACAATTTTTAATTTTTCAACTTCTTGTTCTACCTGGAGCTATTATATATTAATTTCCAAGATGTAAAATAAAAGGACACCTGTAAAAAAAAATACTCCTTTTCAAAGTGCGTAGGATAGTCTGGAAGTGGCTCGAAAAAATACATACCAGCAGCCACGGGGCCTCATCTCTATTATGTGCACATGGGTTTCTGTACTCAAAGTACTTGTTATTCTCACGCCACAGAAGCCCAGAAAAATCAATGGAACAAGAGGCCTCGTCGATTCAATTGAACTTTGCAAACTACCGCACTGTCATAATAATATGCACCGAACAGCCTGCCCAAACTGCTTACATAATGCAGCTCTTATCACATGAGATTTATCAGCAGCCACATTTTTCTTAGTAGGCTGGAGCCCAGTGAAGTCAATGGTGAGAGAGACCCATTAATCACAGCTGAACTTTGTGTGCTATCTGTGATACCTTGCAAAAGGAAGGGTGATAAAAAAGATGCATAGTGACACTCACTGTCAGAAATGCTTACGGGATGATGTGCTCATATCAGATGGCTTTGCAAGTTGGATTGGCATTAAATATTCCACAAGTGGAGTTTAGAAAAAAAAAAAATAACAATGCTACAAATCTGGGAAGGAATAGCTCTAGGCTTCTGCCAGTCCCCAGTTATTTTAGACCTGGCGACAGGGAGTTAAGGCTTAAGAGAGGCTGCCAAGGCACCTGTTCTAAGTCACAAATTCAGGAAGTTGTGACACCCAGACAAAAATCTGTACCCCCCCACCCCCAACCCCTCCCTGTCTAGAAATGCAACTCCCGTGACAGCTCCTTGCTTGGCATGTTGCAAACAGCTTATAAATAATGTCAACACGTTACTCATTTACTTTTTTAATGCACAGAAATGTTCTGGACTTGTTCCTTCCAGTTGTCAGACCATTCTCTGTGTATCTCTTCACAACAGTCTCATCTGTCCGGAAGTCTAAGTCTCAGGAGGGCAGCCCCTCTGTCAGAACTTTGCCAGCTTTCTGAAATTTGAAAGGTTCAATGAGGGTGCTAACATATTGATGCTCAAACTTGTTTATGGAAGGCTCATCTAAGGAATGACAGCGGAATCCCAATGGCTTTGTCTCGAAGGAACAGTCAAAACAGAGTTGGGCGGTCAAGTGTCTTCTGTTGGTACCGCTCACCTGGGCTGAAACCAGTGCCTAACACTCAGCAGGGACTCACTAATTACCTATAGAAAGAGGGGGAGGAAGGAAAATAATCCTGGATGGAACACTGATTCAAAAATATAAAAGACCCTCTGTCTAGACCATTGGAATAGCTGAGAAGATGGAGTCCCTTCTGGTTTCATGAGATATGGTGGGCAGAATAATGACCCTCCAAAGATATCCACGTCCTGATCTCTGGACCCTGTAAATATGTTACTTACATGGCAGAAAGGACTTTGCAGATGTGATTAAGTTAAGGATTTTGAGGTGGGAGAATACCCTGGATTATTTAGATGGGCCCAATGTCATCACAAGTGTCCTTATAAAGGACAGAAGGAGCAGGAAATTCAGAGTCAGAGAAGGAGAGGTGAAGGCAGAAGCAGAGGTGAGAGAGGAGGAAGGTTGCAGGTGCAGCACCCTTGGCTTTGAAGATGGAGGAGGGGCCACAAGTTAAGGGTGCAAGTGGCCCCTAGACACTGGAAGAGGCAATGGGGCAATTCTCCCCTAGAGCCTCCAGAAGGAATTCTGACCTCCAAAACTATAAGGGAATACCCCTATGTTACTTAGGCCACTACATTTATCAGCAATAATAGGAAAGAGATTTCTCTTTTGCCTGCCAGGGGCTTACAGAGCCATTTTTGTGATTTAACAACATTGTTTTTTGACTTAGTTTTCTTCTTATATGTAACTGTTTTTGTAAATTTTAGAAGGTTCATTGAGGTTCATGATGCAGCTCATCACCATAAAATTCCTGTCTTCCGCTTATTTCTTGCTAATCCAAAGCCGAGATTCTAGATTCAGACAACTGTACTTCTGATATTTCTTACATAATATTAAATAACAACCATCTATCGTTGACAGCTTTGTTATGAGTTCCTTTTTTTAGCACACCTAGAAAGCATTTTTCCTTTAACATATACCTTTGTGTGATGCAGATACACATATCTGTAAGGACCTATTTTTTAAAAAGATTTTATTTGAGAGAGAGCAAGTGAGTGAGAGAGTGAGAGAGTGAGAGAGTGAGAGAGAGAGAGAGAGAGCACAGAGGGGCTCAATCCCAGGACCCTGAGATCATGACCTGAGCTGAAGGCAGATACTTAACTGACTGAGCCACCCAGAAGCTCCATCTGTAAAGACCTATTATTTAATGTTAAAAATCAGTCACTCAGCACTAACCATGTGCCAGACACTGCCCTAAAGGCAGAAAATGTGACAATTAATAAACTATAGATAGATGCATTTACACAGATAAGCCCTGGATACAAAAAGGACTAAGGGGTCCAAAGAAATACACAGTGGTACCCTTATAAGTGCAAAGACATGGAAGGTTGGTTTTCATTGGGAAGGCTTTCACAAAGAAGAGAAAACTTCATCTAGGCCCTCATTTATATAGATTTTTCTCAAGTTCAGGAGAACATCATGAGTAGGCAGTTGTGGTCATTTAAGTACAAGGTATGTTTTAGAAATGACATTGGGTCTTGAGATGGTTAAAACACTGTGTGTGTGTGTGTGTGTGTGTCTCGAGAGTGGCAGTAGGCAAAAGAGTGCAACAGATGAAACATATAAGAAAGGAGAAGATGAATTCTGTTCTTAGTCTTTTTTTTTTTTTAAGATTTTATTTATTTATTTGAGACAGAGAGAATGAGAGAGACATAGAGCACATGAGAGGGGGGAGGGTCAGAGGGAGAAGCAGACTCCCCGCCGAGCAGGGAGGCCTATGCGGGACTCGATCCAGGGACTCCAGGATCATGACCTGAGCTGAAGGCAGTCACTTAACCGACTGAGTCACCCAGGCGCCCATTCTGTTCTTAGTCTTAAAAGTCAGAGTAAAGGGGCACCTGGGTGGCTCAGATGGTTAAGCGTCTGCCTTTGGCTCAGGTCATGATCCCGGGGTCCTGGGATCGAGCTCCACATTGGGGTTCCTGGCTCAGCGGGGAGACTGCTTCTCCCTCTCCCTCTGCCTCCCCCCCGCTCAAGCTCTCTCTCTCTGTGTCTCAAATGAATAAATAAAATCCTTTTTTTTTAAAGATTTTATTTATTTATTTGAGAGAGAGAGAGCACATGAGACGGGGGAGGGTCAGAGGGAGAAGCCGACTCCCCACTGAGCAGGGAGCCCGATGCGGGACTCGATCCCGGGACTCCAGGATCATGACCTGAGCTGAAGGCAGTTGCTTAACCAGCTGAGCCACCCAGGCACCCATAAATAAAATCTTAAAAAAAAAAAGTCATAATAAAGAATGTAGACTTCACTTTGAACAGAATGAAATTAAAAATTAGGGAATGCTGAGAGCACACTGTTGTTCAGATTTGTGTGAACTGAGACCCCGACCTTCGATCTTTCCAAGTACTGCCGGGTTAGCAAGGGACAGCAGTTCAGTTCAGAATGGAGATGAGAAGCATCGGTTACCTTCTGCATCACCAAGATCTCTCTTGCCAGCAGTGGGCATGCACGGGTCCAACCCTCCCAAGGCCAGCTGCTGGATAATATGCAGCTTCTGCTCTCAGGGAAATCCAATTTAGTTATGGTTATTCTTCATGGAGTCACTAGTAGGGAGAGTTGCAAAACTGGAAGATGACCTTTGAGATGACTGTCAACTCAGCCCTGGCTGTTTTTTCAATGCATGTTTTGTTGGTTTTGTTTTCAAATTGAATGGAAAGAAAAAGGAGAAGTTCCTTGGGATTCCTTGGGATTCCTCACTAATTCCTAAATCATACTGCCAAAAAGCTTCTGATGAAGAGCCGAGGAGGCAAAGAGGAAAGAGGAGGGAAACCACCGTGAGAGCGACTAACTTTTCTTTTTAAAGAATTATTTATCTATCTATTTACTTAAATTTTGGGTAATTAACATACAGTGCAATATTGGTTTCTGGAGTAGAATTCGGTGATTCATCACTTACATACAACACTTAGTGCTTCTGACAAGTGCCCTCCTTAATCCCCATCCCCCATCTAGCCCATCCCCCCACCCACCTCCTTCCATCAACCCTCTTTGTCCTCTACCCTTATGAGTCTCTTATGGCTTGTTTCCCATTCTCCTTTGTTTTTCTAACTTTTAATACCCAGCTGCAGGACAGGAATGTGTTAGGTAACCACATGAAATAGTCATTTTTGTAAGTAGAAGTGGTCAAGTATCAGCAGTTTATTCTGGTTTAACCTGTCCTTCTCCTCCGGTCTCCCATTCCCCCTTGAGACGAGCCTCCCCTGGACACATCCAGGCCCAGTGTCATCTCAGAGCGCGTCACCACAGTGGAGGCAGCGTGGGGTGGTGGGGCCCTCGCACACACCCACCGGGGGCCCTCACGGATACAACCTGAGGAGCACACAGCTCTCTCCAGTTGTGGCTAGAAACGCTACTCTCGGCAGCAGTGGCCACGATGGGTGATAGCGGCGTGCAGGAGAGACCAAAGAGTGCCGGTTGATGTACGGAAGGTGCCTTCCAAGTAAGAACCCTCCCAGAGATGCTCGGGAAGTTCAACATGATCACGTGACTAAAACATCTTTTTTCCTTATGATGTAGGAAATAACACTTTGCAATATGAAAAATGCTGTACTTCTCAAATTTTATTTCTTAAATGCCCACTTTCTATGGGGAATTTTAAAGCTGGAAATAAACACAGTGAATCTCAGTTAACATACAGTCTCATTTCCTGTTCTGCAGTTTTGTTTACATATATATGTTTGTCTGTATATATGCATATATATATACTTACACATATATATACACATACACACACATACACACACACACATTTGCTCCCCCAGTCGGTATTTAAATTTGCAAAGCTTGCCAAAGACATTGCTCTTGAAAAGTGGCATAGATATGCATGCTACTCACGGAAAGGGTGACTGTGTCTGTTACTAAGTTAGCAAAATTGACAGAGTATTGGTGGGTATCTTATGATGGCCTTGTTAAAATATAATAAGAATGAAAGCAAACTATTTTTTTTACTCCCAGTGCTATCTTATCTTAATTAAAAAGTGTGGGGCTAACATTTCAAGACACAGGCAGAATGACAATAGCACTTTTGTCATCCTCCAATGTGCAGAGCTTAGGAAATAGGCAAAAAATGTTAAAAATATCAGAGCATACTTAGCCCGAGGTTGCATTGAGGGGGCAAGCAAGCATCCCAAAGCTTAGTGTTGTACCCACAACATGATGGTGAGTATTTAATGTTTTAAATTTTGGAATAACAGAATAATAACACAATAAGAGTAGAATAATAAAAGGCATTTTATATTTATTTATCAAGGGCCCAAATTGCAGGAAAACCTTCGGGGAGGAAATTCACATGGGGCATATCCTTGTCATTAAGTATACTATTTTTCCTCTCTTAGTACATTACTGAGTTTCTCTCATCGATGAAGGAATTGCTTTTTAGTGCAATAAAACCCAATGGAATAATTCAATTTGTTCATGTTAGCAGTGGGATTTTCCAATAATGAATTGAATTTCATAAGGAAAAAGAGGGTCCATTTTCATTGCTGTGAATGAGGATTAAACCAATATAAACTTCCTTCCCTGTTCAGGAAAGTAATTTAGTGACAACAGAGCACTTTCCCTTTGTGGTCAAGTAATGAGAGTAGAGATGAATGTCAGAAACTCCAAGGGAAACCACATTTCAACCCTGCTCTTCCATGGCAGTGTAAGCAGTCCTGGGGCCATTCCAGGGAGTCTGTGATTTTTTTTTTCTTCTTTCCTCACTTCCCTTCCTCACTGTTTCAACTTCCCTTTCTTGCTAATGGCTTTATTTTAAGAGACAACACTAAAAGTGAGTAGTAAGATGCCAGCCCATAGCAGTCTAAGTGATGCTGATGACCACTATGGAAGAAATGGGAAATCCAGCCAAATAAATAGATATGGGAGCAGTACTTGCATTCTTTAGAATTATGATGGTGACCTGCTAGCTATGCCAGGTTCCCTCCCTACAGTCTCCTGCCATGTCCTTCAAAATACATTAAAAGATACAAATGTGCAGTAGCACTACCAAAGAAAGCTACCTATTGAAAATGTCATTGATCTCTGGCAGAAATTTCCCCAACTGCCAAATAGGTGGATCATATTGAAGAAGGAGTACTATCCAGCCATGCCTAGACTTTGGAAACTCAACATGGTAGAGTCGTACTGGATTCTGGATAGCTGGGCAGCAGAAACGTTGTGGGGCATGCACCCGACCACTTGCTCTCAAGCTTCAGATCAAGAAAAAGGGGTTCTAGAAGCACCAGATAGACTGGCAGAGGAGATGAATCTCCCATAGACACCGGGTGCAGGAAATCTTTCTTTGTTAAAGAATCAGTTAAAAGAACAACAACAGATATTTGATGTGGGGGTCTATGAGAAGTGCTGCCATAAAAGAAATGATCCACTATCCTGTAGATGCACTGGAAGTATAGCTTACAAAGGAGGACACCAATAGTATTATTTTGTCATTAAGAGTGTGGCGGGGGGGAGGTTTGGAAGCCAAATTTCTGGCCTAAAATCTTAAGTTGGCCATCTATTGGTTATTTAGCCTACTGGGACTCCCATTCCTCATCTGTGAAATGAAGAGGATAACAACACACCACATGGTGTGAAGATGAAATAAATTAAGATACATAATGTCCTTGACAAGGTAAGGGTACACTGCTTGCTGTCACTGTCATCGTCAACATCATCATCACCATGATCATCGCCATTACATGAAACCACAGACTAGGGAACGCCATATTCTTTTCAAATGTCAAGGAAGCATGGATTGAATAAAATAAGAGATTACAAAATTAGAGGGGGCACGGATCTGGCTAAGGTGTGACAAGGCAACTGACAGAGAAGAAATTCATCGAAGAAAGTAAACACAAATACCTAAGTAAATGAAAATGTGCATTTAAGGCAATGACAACACAGAATGGACAACGTGTAGAGAAGCACACTGTTGCTGAGGAGAAGTTACAGATAATTTATAGGAGAACAACAACAAGTAAAAACGATCAAATTGATCAAACTGATAATCCTATATCTAACAAATCCACTAGTCCCAAGAAATCAGAAAGGAAAACAAAACAAAGCAAAACACCTATGTAATACTGCATCTCTACGATGCTAGAACAGTTTCCCCTCTCCCATCTAGACCTTTTAATAGTTGTAAAAGCAGGAGGCTATCTTCTTGTTGATGTACGTATATATACACACACATATATAAACACCCATGGACATATGTATATATACAGCTATAACTAAATCAATGATGTATAGTACAATTAGTGGGATCTTAAAATAGAAAAAAAAAGTTCAGTAAACACTTTCTTGAACTAAGAAAAACCAACCAATAGGAAAGGATTTATCTGTGTTCCAGAAAAGAATATTAAGTGTAAAGAGACACATAACTACACACATACCAAGCTTTTTAAAATGTCAAGACTGAAGCAAAATATTCACATCAAACATGAGATTGGGAATATCACTAATTCTTAACATTTTATTTCTGTAAAAAGGGAAAGAGATCTGAGGTATGGTTGAAAAAAAAAAAAACCCACTTCATTATGTTATGCCTGGATGATGGGTTTTCCTTTGTCTAATTTTACTAATCTTTGGACAGTGGCATAGATTTGAAATATTTTACATTTAATAAAAGCAGTCTCCCTTGCTCAGACTTTTCTTTCTCCACTTGTAAACTCCAGTAAAAAATGAAGTCAAACTTTTTTCTGAAGGAAATAGTTGGTTTCTCAAGAATTCTGTACACAGCCAGATGGCTTTCAGATTTTAAGGCAACAGTTAAGTCTTGCTTAGATATGCAAGGTCTCCGAAAATATATCATCCATGTACTAGTTCTAAAAATTTATGCAAATCTATTCCAGTTAGAAGTGAGATGAATCAAAGGCAAAACTTGAAGCCTGGGAATGTCAAGGTGTGAAAGGACTGTGGTAAGTAATCAGAGAAGCTAAACCCATAGGATTACATTCAAATCACAGCTGTAAATAAAGTCGCAAAACCAAACACGAATGTTAAAAATAATTTCTGAAAGAAAATCTCTCTGTGACAATTAACAATTGAGTGATAAAAGTTATGAGGCAGTAATAACCAGGGTCTGGACTTCTCTCCCACACAAGGATTAGCCAGGAGGTTAATTTCTCATCATACAGGAAGGAGGAATGAAAATAATGATTCTTCACTTGCATCATTAGAGTGAATAAAGTTTTCTACCTTCCAGAAATGTACCTTCCTCATCATTGGAAAGAATAAAAGCAAAAAAGACAAAATTAGGCAAACAGGCACGTAAACATGAAATGTATAAAATGACAGAATTTGGTCTACACATTTTGGCCAAGACAGAAAATCAATGTGTGAACAAGGTTTAAAATCCCCTTTAAAAATGAAGACTCAAAGAATTGGTTTCAAAAATCCAACTATAAATTTGTTGTAAAGGGAAGCAAGAGGACAGATAAATGTTAAAGGAAAAAATATATAAAAGCTAGTATTTACCAGGCAGCCACACATAAAAAGAGAGCAGAGGTGGTAATAATAATCGAAAGTAAATATGAACTAAAGACAAGAAACATTTAATGAGAAAGAGTATCATTTTCATTATTAAAAGTTAAAATCCTTCAAGAAATTATCCACCATGTAGGTGACAATTCTGGTAGCATGTCAATAAATCAAAAATTTAGGAATAAAGAAATGGACAAAACCAAAATTCTGTGAGAATTCAACTCACTCAGTCTTTGACAGATGAAGAATTTTTTAAAAAAGGCAAGGAGATAAAAGATCGGAATATTGTAAAATGGGTAAATTGAATAAATACATATTTAATTTTATATGGCAGCTATCAGGGAATTGTTACAAAACCCTGGATCCAATCATAGGCTATCAAAAGATTTTTTTAATCCCCCAAAAAAGAAGGAACTATGAATGCTGTAGATTCTGACCAACCACAATGCAATAAGACTGGAATTTCATAATGAAAATTTACAAACTATTAGAAAAATTTTAAAACCTTTACTAACTAATATGGACTAAAAATGTTAAAATACAACATGTGAAAGTTTACAAGTGGGTAGATTTATTAAGCAATGAATAAAAATAAATTAAGCATATTTATGAGAGTAAGAAAAAGATGAGAAAACAGGAAGATGTAAAAGATAATAGCAGAAGTTCTAGAAAGAGAAAACACAAATAAATTCAGAAGTTAATTAGTGAACTAATTATTTGGGGGGGGGTAGAAAAATGAAATGAAATCAAGACCATGAAAACTACAAAGGCAACACAAGTAAAAATGAACAAGGGGGACGACATTAAACTTAAAAGTTTCTGCCCAGCAAAGAAAACCTTCAACAAAATGAAAAGGTAACCGACCAAATGGGAGAAAATGTTTTCAAACCACATACCCATAAGGGTTTAATATCCAAAATAGACAAGGAACACTACAACTCAATAGCAAAAGAGCAAAACACAATTAAAAATTGGGCAAAGGATCTAAATTGACATTAAAAAAAAAAAAAACCACAACACACAAATGGCCAACAGGTATATGAAAAGGGGTGCTCAACATCACTCATAATCAGGGAGATGCAAATCAAACCCATTATGAGATATCATCTCACACCTGTCAGAATGTCTATTATGAAAAGGACAAGACATGACAAGTATCAACAAGGTTGTGCAGAAAAGGGAATCCTTGTGCATTGCTGGTGGGAATGTAAATTGGTGTAGCCACTATGGGAAACAGTATGGAGGCTACTCAAGATAGTTACAAAAATACATATATTTAAACTAGAACTACCAGATATCTGGCAATCCCACTTCTGGGTATATATTCAAAGAAAACGAATCATTTTCTTAAGGAGATATCTGCACGCCTGTGTTCATAGCAGCTTTATTCACAATAACCAAGGTATTGAAAGAAGCCTAAGTGTCCATGGACAGATGAATGGATAAAGAAGATGTGCAAAATATTATATATATATAATGGGATATTATCAGCCTTCAAAAAGAAGGAAATCCTGCCATTCGCAACAACACTGATGAATCTGGGGGGCATTATGCTAAGTGAAATAAGCCAGAGAAAGACAAATACTGCATGGTATCACTTATATGTAGACTCTAAGACAAAAGTGGAATGCATAGGAACAGAAAAGAGGAAAGTGGCTGCCAGAGGCTGGTGGGTGGGTGAAGCAGGGAGGTTGGTAAAAGGTAACAAAATTTCAGCTACCCGGGGCGCCTGGGTTGCTCAGTAGTTTAAGTGTCTGGCACTTGATTGCGGCCCAAGTCATGATCTCGGGGTTGTGAGATCGAGCCCCACCTTGGGCTCTGTGCTGGATGTGAAGCCTACTTAAGATTCTCTCTTCCCCTCTGCCCCTCCCCTTCTCATTCCTTTCCTAAAAAAAAAAGAAAAAACAAAAAGGAACAACAAAATTTCGGCTACAAGATGAGTAAGGTCTGAGGTTCTAATGTATAATATGGTGACTGTAGCTGATAACACCATACTGTATAACTGAAATTTGTTAAGAGTAGAATTTAAATGTTCTCACAAAAAAAAAAAAAAAGGCAACGATGTGAGGTGATATATGGGATAATTAACTAGATGGGGGATCCCTCCACAGTGTATACATATATCAAATCATCACTTTATACATTTTCCCTTACAATTTTATTTGTCAATTACACCTCAGTAAGTTTGGGGAAAAAAAAAGAAAAGAAAACTGAAACCAAAAAGTAGTAGGAAAAATGACCTTCTTAATAGGCTCCCATTATCAGGTTTACTGGTGAGGTTTTTCATTTTCCTTAAACCCTTCACACTTGAAAAGAAACAACAACAACAACAACAAACTTTTGGGCACCAATCAGTCCCTACTACATGATTTGTTTCTGAGTATAAGGAAAAACATCAGAAGTACTGTGTTTATAATCAGTTATTGTACAAGAATCCTCTCTTCGTCCTGGACAGGCACACAACTCTCTCAGGACCCAAGGATATGCTGCTCTGCCCACAGTCCTTCCCTGGTTCTCGCCCTTTAGACAGCAGGTGTTATTCAGATCCGTGTTTGGGGGTCAGAGAGAGTCAATTTCCTTGTCTTCCAAGACAATCGTGTCCTCGTCCCCTCATGGAACACAGAGACTTATTTCCACTTCTGTTGGCTTTGGCCTGGTTGCAGCTCCTTTGAAGAGGGGTAACGTCAGAGGACATACAATATTACAGGTCTCCCTAGCCTGCCCTTCATGCTTCAGAGACTGGGCCCTCCTCTACAATCCACAGGCCCCACAGATTTTTGCAGCAGAGAATACAGCCAGTGTCTCTATAACCCAAATCTCATTTGAAGAACACTTCAGGTTAGTCACAGTTCCCTAAAAGGCTTTGGATAAGGAGATGAGCTTTTCGGGATCCTTCTTTATCAGACCGTACTAAGAAATGAGGCCTGGGAACTTCTAGAGTAGGTTTATTGTCCTATTGTCTTGTTGTCTTATTGTCTCTCTGCTCTGAATATTCAGGCCTAACAGGTGAGTGCACTTGGTTTTCCAGATACTTGTTAAGTTAAAAGATGGCAGAAACTACAATATATGCCCATTAACAGTAGGCATGGAAGAAAGGCTGAGTCTTCCCAAACCCAAATCCCAGGCTTATCCTCCCTGGTAAAGCCCAACCCCTGAGAGCCCCCATAGAATGTGTAGGAACCAATCCTTCCTCAGTGAGTAAGGAACGGCTTTTCCTTGTGCTGCCCCCTGACTCACACTATGTTCTCTTATTTAGCTATTCACAGACTTAAGATTTACGGCCCTTGAAGATAGGAACCTTATATCACCCTCCTGACTCCCATTAGATTGAGCACATTTTCTTCTACTTAGCGGGCTGAATAAATATTTGCTGAATGGATTTAAAAATGAAAATTGAGCTGCTTGAGTTCACCCCGTGTCAGATTTCTCAGGAGGTTAGATGTCAGGTTTTCTAATTAGGAAGATGGTCAGTCTGTGATGCCATTACTGTTGGACTAGACAAGAGAGTCCGCAAAATGTGTGTGTGTGGTGAGGCGGTGGGTGGGTGGGGGCAGTGCAACTCTCTGAAAACACCAGAATTCCTGGACTGGGTGAAGAGGAGGCTTAGGAACAGGATTTCAAGTTATGAAGAAGAGTTACAGAGAGGCAGCATTTATTTCTGTGTAGAAGGCCAAATGGACATAAGCTAATGGGATTACGTTCTATTGGGAAGAATTTAGGTCAGGCAGAATGAGATTCCTGAACTGAGCATCAAAGGATTTAGATGGTTGCCCTGTAGACTCTTTTCCTAGAAAGCCTTTTAAATAGAACTGCCATCTATCCATTCAGAAAGGTTTCAATGTAGGCCTTCCTGGGAAAGTACTGTTAAGTTCAACACCATATTTTATTTACAATTCTGAGAATCTAGGATATAAACGACGTCAAGAATGAGTTTTACAACAACTTGGCTCTAAACAACTTAATTTTCTTTTTCTTTTCTTTTCTTTTTTTTTTTTAAGATTTTATTTATTTATGCGCGCGCACGCGCACGCGAGAGAGAGAGTGCGTGTGCACGCATGAGTGGGGAGGAGGGGCAGAGGGAGAAGCAGACTCCCCGCAGAGCAGGGAGCCTGATGCGGGACTCGATCCCAGGACCCTGGGATCATGACCTGAGCCGAAGGCAGATGTTTAACGACTGAGCCACCCAGGCGCCCTAATTTTCTTTGGAAACACATAGCCAAAGTGACATTTCTAGTTCGGGCTTAACTAAGTTGCATTTAAAACTATTAGCCAGACATGGAGCACTGGGTGTTATGTACAAACAATGAACCATGGAACACTACATCTAAAACTAATGATGTAGGGCGCCTGGGTGGCTCAGTTGGTTGAGCGACTGCCTTCGGCTCAGGTCATGATCCTGGAGTCCTGGGATTGAGTCCCACATCGGGCTCCCTGCTCGGCGGGGAGTCTGCTTCTCCCTCTAACCCTACCCCCTCTCATGTGCTCTCTCTTTCCTCTCATCCTCTCTCTCAAATAAATAAATAAAATCTTTAAAAAAAATAAAAAATAAATAAAACTAATGATGTAATGTATGGGGATTAACATAACAATAAAAAAATAAAAAATAAATAAAAAAACTATTAGCCAGAGTGTGGCATTGCTTCGTCTATACATTTGAGCTGTGCTGAGGGGCAGGTGTCCGGAGAGAGACAGGAGGAGCCGCTGTTGTTTTCCATCCTTGCTGCGGGCATGGTGGTGGATTCTCCAGGCCTCTTCCTTAAAAGTTAGCTGCGTTAGAAGAGTGACAGTGTTTACTTTCCATTGTGAGGAAGTACAGTGTTGTGCGGACTTGGAGTTAACCGTCATCATTTGATTACCTAAAGGATAACTACCTGTGGGTACAATCATCCCAGTTATTTCCCTGGAAATGAAGAGACAAGGAATTAATGGCCCCACGTCCATCCTTACAAAACCGAAAAAGGATGTGTCCTGGGAGTTAGGCCTGTGAAAAGTACACGATCAAAACTTCATTTGTTTCCGCAGACAATGCATTCCAGGGCAGTGGGAGGGGCTCGAGTGGCAAACTGGTCAGAGCTCTTCATTTTCCTTGACCCTGACCTTCACCCAGAGCACGACAGAGACAAGGAGGTGCTGGGATAAGGCCGTAACAGGTCCAGCTGCTCTCACCTGTGCATATGAGGGAAAGAAAGCCATGTTTTCTATCACAAACAATTACGTGGTCTCAATTCTAATTAGAAACAAACACTCTCCGCCACAAGTAGATATGTATTGTTCCTCAGAAAACCTTCCACTCACCCACGATAGGGAGAGTCTGGTCAGCATACGCCACGGCTGGAGAGAGCTCGGGCCGAAGCTGAGGGCATTAGTGCAACTGTGGGAGGTGCTCGTCTCGGCCTGCCCATCTGGTCATTTGTATACAAGATCTTTAGGCAGCATCCCTCCCACAGAGGGGACAGAAGCCCGAACCACAGGCTTGCGAAGGTGAACGGACAGTGGTGTAGCACAGACGTGCAGGCCGGGCTCGAGGTTGTGTTCAAGGGAACTGGTTCACGCACACAGGAGGAGTTTGCTCAGTGTCTTCCTCCCTTCGAGAGGGTAACTCATGGTGCTCAGAGACTCACAGAATGGTCCGTGGTTTATATCCCAAACCCTCCATGTAGCAGAGGACAGGGCGGCTCTCGGGCCCATGCTGGTGGACAATGACATTGTGATCAATATTCTTCCCTCTAATTTAGGGATAAAAGATCCCAATATAGTCACATTGTGTGCTTGTGTGTGTGTGTCTGTGGAGGGGGACCTTCTGGGCTCCTCACACTGGATGGTGTGGGGGTAGTAGTTCTGTGCACAGCTGGGAAATCGCTACTGGCAGGCCACCCATCTTCAGTTTGGATTGCTGGGCTTCTTGTGAGGGCAGGGAGGCCCAGTGACCCATTGCTGCTCTTTCCACTCTTGGCCATCCCCCTTGGTCTATGAATTTTCCACCTTGGAAGGGCACAGCTTCATTGGCGTGCTCTGGTTCAGGCTGCTAGAAAATCAGGTCCTTTCTGGTTGAATGACTGAAAGAGACACAGGCTGTCAACTGAGGAAGCTAAAGGCTGTGCCCGGCCTGTTGAACTCATGGGCATAAAGTAGAATGGATGGTTGGATGGATGGATGGATGGATGGATGGATGGATGGATGGATGGATGGACCCAACTATGGATGGGAGTGAACTGGCTCCCTCCTATCCAACCCTTCCACTCCACTCATTATCTCCCAGCCTTTCCCAAATTCCAGGTAGCTGAGAGATTCTCCCATCTATTCAAAAATTTTTTAGTCATACTGCCTTGAAGGCTGGGATGAAGGAAAGTTGAATCACTGCCTGCCTACATCACTGAAGCCCTTTTGGCCTATTCATTGTCTACACCAGTTGCTCACCAACATGGAGCCATACCTGAGAGTTTTTAGACGTAAGAGGATTAGGACTCTTCAAAAACAATGTAAAGCTGCTCATAGAAAAGAGTGTAAATAAATTTTCCAACTGCCATTCAGCCGAGGGAACGCAAGTTTAAGAATTTCAAGGGAGGATTGATCTTCACACACGCAAACATATGTGCATGGTACCAACACTGACTGAACACTGCTATGCTTTAAGAAAAGCAGCTCTGAATCTATCTCTGAAATTTCACCTTCACACAAAGGAATGTATGATGATGATTCTTTCCTGGCAGCAAGTTTTAGTAGGAGGAAGGAAGCATAGGAAATCCTGGGAGAATCATTCCTTTAAGGGGAGGAACGTTCCATGGAGCAGGGAAACCTGGCACATGGAGGGAGGGCTGAGGCAGTGAAGAGCCATGTCCATATTTTACGAGTTTATCTTGCAGCCATCAGAAAATCGAAGTGGTCAAACTGCATTAAAACTGATTGGCTTGGGGCACTTGGGTGGCTCAGTCAGTTAAGTGTCTGCCTTTGGCTCAGGTCATGATCTCAGGGTCCTGGGATCGAGCCCTGCATCAGGCTCCCTGCTTAGTGGGAAGCCTGCTTCTTCCTTCTGCCTCTGCCTGCCTCTCTCTCTGCTTGTGCTCTCTCTCTCTCTGTTAAATAAATAAATGAAATCTTTAAAAACTGGTTGGCTTTATAAAATGCAGCCCTTTTTGCCACATCTCCTTTTAGTGAGTCCCCACTCTGTGAGAGGAGAGTCAGAGAGGGGACATATTGTGCATCTACTTTCTTGTCAGTGGTGGGCCTCTCTGGGCCAAGCTGGGGACTCTGTCTCTGAGCACATTTAACTGTAGGGTTAAATGAAATCTCAGCAGACCGGCCCATTGTGACAGCTTCCTCCAAAGCATCATCCTGCTTCTCAACCACTTGGCATTTCTTCTACCATATTACAGAAGAAGGCATTTCTCCGGTTGGTATTCAAATGGAAACTGACATTTGGTTCACTTCTAAGACACTCTGATGTATGTGAGGCTTTTTTTTTTTTAATAGGGCCCTTTCCTCCAACCCAGAGATTAAAATGAGCCTCGACATAAACCATAGGGAAGAGGCATAAAAATGATTCTAAACCTCACCTATGCTCAGCTGACAGCTGTAAAGCACAATTGTGTTTTAATGATAAACCTCTGGAATGGCTCAGGTAAATACAGTGCCATATGCAAAGCTCTCAGGTCTCACAAATGCCACCAGTGCTTATGATCCCTGTGGGTAGGTTTTCTCTTGCTGTGTTCAAGTCTGAATGGAATATAAATGCACCATTAAATGTGCCCTCGAAGTACAGAGAGTGGCCATTGCATAGTTAAGTGAAAAAGGCAGCATTTTATGTCTGATAGAGCAGTCATCTTGTAAAGAACAAATTGGTAGAGAGAGACAGGGGAAAACGATGTATGGAGAGTGGCCTCAACAGGACAGGCAGATGGAAGTCTAAGTTCTTTTATAAATTCCTTTTAAATAACACATTTTATTGAGCTGTTGGAAGAAAAATGCAGATTCTTTCTGAAGCTTAGAAAGAAGGTGCCTATCCCCAGCCTCCCACTCCAACACACACCCATCAAAGCGACTATGATCGCCAGCGCCATTGTTAGTAAGAAGGGGGAAAGAAGAGAAACAAGAGTAAAAGTCATCTTTCACTACAGCAAACAAAGCAAGTTTTGCTTGTCACAGTAAATGATGAATGGCTACCTATCACTTTCCCAAAGAGAGAGAAACCAAAGATTGTGTATCAATTTTTATAATTTTAAAGCTCAAAGATAATAACTGCAGAAATGGAGCAGACCACATAAAAATCCCCTCTGAAAATGTGATTACACATAAAAATCCATAAAAACGTACAAAGTGATAGATGAACCAAAACTACACAAATGCAGTTTTTTATCCTTTTGGAACGGAGCAGAAATGGCATATGTAGAGAGAATGATTTTATTTTGTATTTTTAAAAGAAATATTTGGAGCTTATTTGAATTATACTTCTGGTGGGAATTGAAATATTTAGCTGGAATATTGGGTTTTATTTTAAACTGAATTCCTTATTGAAGAGATGAAGAAAGGAACCACCGTGAAGTATTAGCAGTAAGGCTGACCCATTTCAAAACACTAAAAAAGCCACACATAATAGAAGGTAGTACATTTTCTTCCCACACTCTCTTAACCCCCAAAGGGTCTGTATTCAGTATTCTTGATAATTCTGATAAGGAAATCATCTTTGAGCTATTCTAATTAAATCCAGGTTACATCTGATATTTATTTCTTGAGATTCTTTTTTTTTTTTAAGATTTTATTTATTTGACAGAGAGAGACACAGCAAGACAGGGAACACAAGCAGGGGGAGCGGCAGAGGGAGACGGAGAAGCAGGCTTCCTGCTCAGCAGGGAGCCTGATGTGGGACTCAATCCCAGGACCCTGGGATCATGACCTGAGCCAAAGGCAGACGCTTAACAACTGAGCCACCCAGGCACCCTTTCTTGAGATTCTTAAAATTTACTTTTTTTGTGTGTGGTTACCCTGCTAAATCTGTTTACCATCCCCCTGCTTTCAATTTCATATCAATGAATCTGGAACATGTCTTGAGATGCAAGTCTCCTTTGGCTTATTCCATAGAAGTTATCGAGTTAATCCCCAATTTTTTCCCCACACCTTACAAATATATATTATTTTTTATTCATTTTAAGATATTTTGTTTGCGTTGGGCCTTCAAGGGCTTCATGATGTCCCCATAGGTAAATTTAACCAACAGTATTGTGCAATAAAATGTGCTTAAGTTTTTTTGCATTTAGAAATCACACCAATAATTTGTATTTCTTTAACGATTATGGTTGATGGAAAAAAATGCCCTTTTCTCTTGAAAACCTCAAAAAGCTTGTGTCAGAAGTCCTTAGAGGTCTGCTTAATATTGTTGAACAATATATGTTATTCAACTATACCGTTGTATAACACAGGTGAGGTGTTTCCTTTATGTTGCAATCCAGGTAAAGTATATCGTAAATAGAGCAGTATGGTTTTTGGTATGTAATTTCAATGTATTATTTACATCAACTAGGTTTAGGGAATATACAGAGGCTAGCTTAACATCATGCCAATCAACTCTGTATTTTTTTTTTTTTAAGATTTTTATTTATTTGAGAGAGAGACAGGTATTGACAGAGATAGTGAGAGAGAGCACAAGCGGGGAGGAGAGGGATAAACAGGCCCCTGCTGAGCAGGGAGCCCGACTTGGGGCTCTATTCCAGGATCCTGGGACCATGACCTGAGCCGAAGGCAGCCGCTTAACCAACTGAGCCACCCAGGTGCCCCTCAAGCCTGTATTTTAAATGGCCATAAGGAAAAAAAAAAAGAACACATCCCATAGGTTAACTTTGCTTCTAGCAAACCCTTTCCTCCACACCCTTAGAACGGCAGCTGTACGAGGAGCGAGGTTCTGAAAATCAACCATAAGGACTCAGGAGAAGGAGAAGTGGACGAGACTACAGGGTGGAAAGATGAATTCCAGAGGGAGCTGAAGGTGGAGATTAAGAAGCTGATGGCTTACTGCTAATTTCTTTATACCTTGGTGAAAAACCCAACACGTGTTGTATAAACTTCCAGGCCTCAGCTGTCCCGATTCTTATTAGAAGAGACCTAGCAAGACAAACAATATGCTAGGAGCATGGGGGTACCTGTTATAAAGAGTCTGAACTGCAATTCATCTTACTAAACATCTTGGACACCAGCCAGCTCAAGAATCGTAAAACACCTCAGAATACGAGATGCTGTCACTGAAGAAACCCTGTTTGCTTATCAAAGAAAAGGCAACCAATTAATAGTTTTATTACTAATACCATTACCCCAAGGGCTAAAATTAGGTTTATTTATTTATTTTAAGTTCAACCCACTAAATGCCACGCTAACACCCAACAAGGTACAGCTCATATTACAAATGAATAACTTAATTAAAAAACATTGATTTTGCTCATTGACTGCTGCAAATTTTATTAAATATTAATGATAACATTTTGTATTTTTTATACTAGTCATGAAAGTTTTATGTGCTCTCTCCCCTACAGCAGCCTTAGATTTTATGACAAAATCTTAGGCAGCTCAAAGTACAAACATAAATATTGCATTGGCCAGCTTGGTACAATATATGTGTGTACATAAGCCAATAAGAGGATGTTTGTACATTTACCCAAATATGCACCGAGTTAGGAGGGCTGACTCAACGAAGTGAGGGAGAAACTTGAATGGTTTAAGTTTGTGTTTTATTTTAACTGCCAACAAGGGTCACCCAGAAACTACTGGAAAAAGCACCCTATGAAGTGGGACCTCAGAACCCTATAACCAAATGTGTACTCTCCCCAAATCCTCTGTGTCATACAAAGCACAAACATGACTCCAGAAATAACGTAATTTTACATTCCAAGCCCTCTATGGCAAGAGGTTTCACCAAAAGGACAACATTCTCCTCTTTCCTTACCTGGTGGGGCCCCAAACACTAAAAGCTCATCAGCCTACAGAAGAGACTTCACAATATTTTGTTGTTGTTTCTGTGGGCTTACTTTACATGTTTATAGTAGAGCTGGTACGGCTTTGGACTTTTATCAGAAGGAACCCTAACCTTGTTCCTCCCAGCTCTCAAATGAAAACCATCAATGTTCCGAGTCAGCTGACAGCTATGTGAAGTGAATCAGATGACACATTATTTGGGATGTTTTTTCCATTCTTTGGAAACTTTTTACTTAAAATTTTGTAAAATGTTAGCAGAATGCCGCTACTTTGAACTTCTGCAGGGAGTTTCTTCTCTCTGTGTCTCAAAGTCATTTAAACAATTGAGAATTTAAGTCACTTCCTCAAATCACCTCAGAGGTCAGAAGGACAGGTCAGGCCTCTGAGTTACACAAGGCTTTCCAAAACTTAACAAACTTCCTTAGGAATACAATCATAGCAACCCAGACTTGAAAACAAAGTTTGAGCATTATTAAGTACTTGTTAAAAAAAAAAAAAAATCCAGCCGTACTCTGCATAGTTTGCCAGTGCCCTCCCAGCAGAAGGTGAGGGAGGGAGACAGGATAGGAGGACTGCTTTCCAAAGGGAAAGACTTCACATGAAAAAACACTGAAGCATTTTCTAGAAATGAGGAACTAAAAGGCAGACTGGAAGATCTTTCAAATAGATGCTTTTTTGAAATGCAAAATATGTTTTTGTAAAACATCGTTGGAAGGTAACATGCAGAAAGCAATGTATTCAATTTTTGTAGTTATGGGTGACCTAAGTACGCTTGGCTGCTTTGCTCTGTATCCATTATTCGTTGTGTAGCCCCCTCTGATCTGCCACTACCCCCAATCTCAACTGTCCCTCTGGGCTCTGGGAGGCTGAGCCCTAAGAATGCCTCTCCCAGCCCTTGACAGCAGGCTCCTGTCGGGTTGGGCCAAGGAGCGCAGCTGGAGATAAAAGGGCAGAAGGAGAGAGAGAGAGAGAGATGGGGGTATTTCTGCCCTGCTGCTCCTTACGTTTGCCTCTTTGGAAAAACCATGCCCTCTCCTTGCTCCTGGATCCTGCTTCTGCCTGCGGTCTCTGGGTTCCCCCACATTCCCTGTACACCCAGGCTGTACACCCAGCAGTGTTCATTACAAGACTTCGGAACCCTGTGAATGAGAATTTCTTTCTTTCTTTCTTTTTCTGCTAAGACTGTGACTGACAAGAGCAAAGGAGCTGTAGCTCCTACTAGGTGTCCTTTCCAGGTTGTGCTACCTAAAACAACAACTTCAGACATCAGGTCACGGGGGGCTTTTAAGAAAGGAGCCTTCTAAAGAAGGCTTTTTGTCGTCCATGAGACGACAAAAGATGAAACGATCACCAATCGACATGCCAGTCGCTGCCTGCGTTTTTCTGTGAACTTACAGACACACAGAATGCCACGCAGTTACATCAGTATCATATCCCTTTCTGTAGCGGAGTCAAGTCTCTCCCTGATGGTGAGCACTCGGGGAAAAACGAAAACAAAAACCCCCAACCATTCCTGGCTATGGTGTTCGGTGCTGGACCTGAGGGCACGCGCTCTGTAGGTCTGACACATTTTGAAAGGAACTAGTGTCCCCAACTCAGCTTGACTGTGAACCAGGTCTATAGAGCCACCTTTAGTCCTCCCAGGGAATAAATTAAATCTGCATCTTGACTGTGTTGCCTGGAAGAGATTGTTAAATTATTTATGGTGCAATTGCAGGGAGTTGCTCTTCTCCGCAAGTTGAGGGTGGGGAGGAGTGTATTCTGCCTGCTGTCTACTCTGGGCCACTGTGTTCCTAAGTCCAGTAATGTCTAGAGAAAAATAACAAGGCTGGAGGCAACCAAGATATATTAACAAAAAAGCGGCAGTAAATCACTTTTCACTGTTCGGAGATGGCTTTCCGCCTGCAAGGGCTGCCGTTTTGCTCTGGTTCTGCCTGGGACCTGATGGATGTCTGCTGATGCCTGGCTGGAGAACGTGGGGCAGGGGATGGGCTAAGGACCACATGGATTGAAGGGTGAGGTTTTAAAAATGGGAATAAGAAGAAAGCCAAGGATTTGTGGAAGGGATTTTTGCTAATCTGGAAACTCCTTCCAAGTTTTGCTCTTAGTTCGTATATATACTCAGTGTCAAAACAGCTTTACACCGAGCATCAGAAGACCTGACTGTTTACATAGGGCTGGTTCAAGGATGGATTTCTTAAAGCTTCTGGGTGATTTACTGGTATTCTGAAAATCACTGAAGGATGGAGAGCCTCAGGGATGTTCCCACTAGGGGGGACCGTTCCTGTGGACGTTTATCCCTTGTGCCCTGATGCCCAAATGGCTTTCACATGGAAAGAAAACCAAAACTACTGTATAACTATAGAGAAGATTTAAATGCACATACTTGGTGCTAACACATTGACGCATCCAGGTAAAATGATCTCAATGACTAATCACTGATATTTTCAGAGATCCATTATGGAATGAGGCAGAGTGAAAGCATATACTGTGAAGGAGGCACACAGAAAAAGTGGACACAGCACAGGAGGAAAGACAGATGATGAAAAGACTTCCTAGTTCGTATTTCTTCCTAAATCCAGAGCTTAGGAAATGTTTTGTCCTACTTGCTTGGACAGAGAGAAATTCTATCCTAAAATGTATATGCAGGACCATCTTTATTTCAACTTGGAAGGGATATTATTTTATCTAACTTCGTTGGAACTATAACAAATTAAATCCGTTATATTTACATGAACATATTCTCTTCATAGACCTGAAAACCTTCTCCATATCTTATCGAATCCCTCCACATCCGAGTTAAGAGGCCAGTTTATTACCTCATTTTCCAATTAAAGAAAGTAAGGCATGGAAAAAATGAAATTTTTTGCTTTCCTAGATAAATAGAAAGATGTGTAGATGGACAGATGGGTGACAGAAATATAGAAATAGTAGTAGTTTTATTTATCCTGATATTAGCATGTGTTATTATAACATTCTGACTTTTATACTTGTGCTAAACACTAATTAGTTCTCTAGTCTAGGAAGAGAGATGCTAAGTCTGAGGTAATACCTAGCACTGAAGTTAGTACCAAAAATGCATATTATGAAAATCCACATGTTTGTTTAATTCTTCCCCTTTCCTACTATGTTTAAACTGTTTAAAAAATATTTATTTATTTTAGAGAGAGTGTGCAAGACCAGGGGTGGGGGTAGAGAGAAATCCAAGCAGACTCCAAGCTGAGCATGGAGCCCGATGAGGGGCTTGATCTCCACGATCCTGAAATCACTGGGCTGAAACCAAGAATTAGAGGCTTAACCAATTGTGCCACCTAGGTGCCCCTAAACTTTTTATTGAAGTATAATACACAGAGAAAAGTATACATAAGTAATAAAGTCATTGACCTCTCTCTCTCTCTCTCTATATATTTTTTTAGCGACACAGAGATAAGAGCTTGCTTATGGGCTAAGTCAGGAGCGGAGCCAATAGGAAGAAAGCAGATGAAAACTAGATTTTCAGTACTGGCAGACTGTAAGTCCCAAAGGTGACTGTAATAATACCTCCCATCCCATATGTCCTTCTGCAGAGTGACCTTGCTATTCCTTCATCAAGCGGTAGTTGATTTCTCCACTCATATCTTTCTCCACTCCTCTTTCTCTACTCGTGTCTAGGCGGGCTCTGTGACTGCTTTGACTAATAGAATACAAGTAGACACGACACTGTGTCATTTCTGGGCACAACCTTTAAGCTACTTCAGTAGTCTGCCATTTGGAATATTTGCTCTTGGCGTGCTCTCTCTCAGAACCCAGCATTGGGCTGTAAGTAGCCAAACCACATGGAGGGGCCATGTGTAGGTACTTCGCTCACACTCCAGCTGAACTCCCAGCCAACAGCCTGCATCAACTGCCAAACACCCGAGTGTGCCATCTTGGGTAGCCTGCTCAGTGAAGAACTCAGATGACTATGGCTCCAGCCAACGTCTGACTTCAATTGCATGAGAGAGCCCAGGGAGAAATGCCCAGCTGAGCCCAATCAACCCACAGACCCATGAGAGATAACAATAAATGGTTTTAAATCCACTCATTTAGGTGGTAGTACGTCAACCAGACACAGATCACTGGAACAAGTACCAAAACACTGATACAGAAATTTCACTTCTAGAGGAGGAAAGCAGAAAAGGGACAAGAATGAGCAAGATGGTACATATACTTGCAGATTGAATGGATGAGAAATGAGAGGCAAAAATTTGGAAGCAATGGCATTTGGTGAGAAAGAGAAAAAGGGTATCAGGCTTAAGAAAGGGATAGATATTTGGAATATCATATATGTGCAACTGGAGACAGTCCAGCAAAAGTTTAGGGACACATTTGAAGACCAGGCTGATGTTGTAAATCATCATTCTGAAGAACAACATCTGCCTGGGGCTAGGATTTCCTCCATCTGAGTTTGGCTGTGCAGGGTAGGAGAAGAGAAATCATATGACTGGACTGATCTCAGATTACAATTTTAAAGAGCAGATGAGGAAGGAAGGAAGAACAATACCGCCGTGGGTTCTGGTAGGTATTAGTTAAAGCAATGGACCATGGCTTTTAACCTGTGTAGGGAAAGGAAATGAAACTGGGAGAGACCTGATTTTAGAAGTGAAAGAAAAGAATCTGCAGAAAGTGGACACATAAAAGATTAGCTATGTGAGAGCAAGGAATGAGAAAGCTGGAGAGAGAAGTTTTGATCCAAAAATAAATGTTATGAATTCTTTGACGCATTTGTATTTTTTATGACCTCGTTATACTTAAGATTGTTTCACCTATAAAATATTTAAAGGCTAATAGATTAAAAAATCCAAACCCGTTACTATTTCTACCTGTCATTAAACATGCCTGGATAGGAAGATGATTCACAATGAAGGGTTAGACTGTGGCTTTATTTGCCAATATCCAGTGCTAAGAGCTGACTGGGTGCAGCTTTCTAGATTTGTGCTCAGTGACATCATGGTGTTAGCTTGAAATTGGCCGTGATGGAACATATACATTACAGAAATTTGCAGACACAACAATTCAGGGCTTCTGTCTGCCAGAGGGTGGGTTGTTAAACATTTATCAGCACACCACTACTCACTCCCTCCATATACCCTGTTTACCACAAGAAAGAGATTTTAACTTTCTATATTTCTTACAAATGTGTATCTACTAACTCATGCCTTATTCTTCAAAGGACATGCGTGGAGGATCATTTCAACACAAATGCTGAGTTCAAGATAAGTAATTTATTACATGTGAAGACACACTTCTCCCTCTTTCCTATGCCAGAACATTCCAAGACAGAAGGAAAAAGTCAACAGAACAAGCTGAAGTAAGCAAAGTTCAGCCATGTGAAGATGTAGGTCCTATAACAGCTATGGAATTGAAAAAAGGATTAACTCTGAGAAGATTATTTTAAGAGATTGAAAACTGGCGTACTTTGTTCTCTCTTCTCAGTGAGCTTGTGGCAAAGAAGAATTGAAGTCAGGATAAGTGTTCTCCTGGGTCTTTGCAAATACACCCACCCATGCTACCTGCAAGTCACGGGACTAGAAATCCACCCCAAAATGCCTGTGTTCCTTCCACGTTTAGTTTGTGAACACTATAATATTGGCACTGTAAAGAATGCTAGTAAACCAATCACTCAAATTTTTAACCTCTCCAATTTGCCCCACAGTGTAATTGACATATTATAATCTACAGCAGAACAGGCTCATTCTCTCACTTCATCTTTTTGGAGAGGTGTTTTTTGTTTTGTTTTTTCAGTTCAGTTTTTCAAATACTGTCTGCATTTTCCTTTCTCCCTCATTTTGCTTTAGGATAGTAACAAAAATTAATGAATTAGCACAATAAAAAGGAAAGGTTACTGGGAATATGAATGAAAACATAATCCTCAGAGGATCTCAGCCTGATAAATTTGAAGGAAGACACAAAAATGTTATCTACTAGGCAAAGCAAACCTGGGAATTTTGAGCTGTCCCTTAGTATGCTAAACTATATTAATATTTTTTTTTTACATTCATGCAATAAAAACTTATTGAGAATGACTTAGATGTGAATATAAGGGTAATAAAGCGCTTTGTGACTCACTCTCAGAATTGCAATACAGACTTGAAAGGTTTCATTAAAATTAGAAGCATTTTAGCTTGTTCTGTTTCTATTAAATGGGAACAAATTAATGTATTTTATTTGGGGGGAGGATTAGAAGAGATGAATGTATAATAACTGGTGTTGAAATGCTGGGTGATATCTTTGAGACAGGAGAAAAGCACTAACAAGGGCGCCTGGGTGGCTCAGTCGGTTAAGCGACTGCCTTCGGCTCAGGTCATGATCCTGGAGTCCCGGGATCGAGTCCCGCGTCGGGCTCCCTGCTCGGCGGGGAGCCTGCTTCTCCCTCTGACCCTCCCCCTCTCATGCTCTCTGTCTCCCATTCTCTCTCTCAGATAAATAAATAAAAAATCTTTAAAAAATAAAAAAAATTAAAAAAAATAAGATTTTATTTATTTGGGCGCCTGGGTGGCTCAGTTGGTTGGGCGACTGCCTTCGGCTCAGGTCATGATCCTGGAGTCCCGGGATCGAGTCCCGCATCGGGTTCCCTGCTCAGCGGGGAGTCTGCTTCTCCCTCTGACCCTCCTCCCTCTCATGCTCTCTGTCTCTCATTCTGTCTCAAATAAATAAATAAAATCTTAAAAAAAAAAAAAAAAGAAAAGCACTAACAAAACCTCCACACTGCTTGAATGCTGTTTTGTGACATTCTTTATCCAGGTGGCTGTTTTGTGACGTTCTTTATCCAGGTGGCTGTTTTGTGACGTTCTTTATCCAGGTGGCTGTTTTGTGACGTTCTTTATCCAGGTGGTTTCAACAATAATCCCATTAGGCACTTGCAGGTGTTACGCTAGTCACTGGAAGGCTTCCTTCCCTATTTTCCCTTGAATACAGTAGGAAACATGGGAAACAGACCATGTTTCCTACTGAGAACAGATGAAGAGTGAGGCACAGGGTGAATTCTGTGTAATGGTTACTCTGTTTCATGAATGAAAATTATCTAACAGGGAAAAATAATTTTCCTCATTTTTCCTTCCAAGGGCACTTATTAAAATGGATTTTTTAAATGAATATGCAATGATACAGCAAATTAAACCTGCTGTATCAAAACAACAACACACTATGAGATTTTGAAAATACCCAAGGTTCTTTTATTGTGTAAGGAGAAACTACTATATTGTGGATATATATTTTTCATTACTGAACTTCAAGACGATAGAATTTGGAGACAAGCAGGGACTTTAACATTTCAACAATCTTTTCCTGAGGGAAAAGATTGGGGACATAGATATAAAAGCTAGTTTGTGGTGGACTGAATGTTTGTGTCCTCCCAAAATACTTATGTTGAAGTTCTAACCCCAGCATGATGGTATCTGGAGGTGGGGCCTTGGGGAGGTGATCAGGATTAGATGAGGTCATGAGGATGGGGTCCTCATGATGGGATTAGTGACCTTATGGGAAGGAACAGTAGAGAGCTTGCTCACTCCCCTTCTGTGGACACAGGCAGTTTGCAAGCCCGGAAGACTCACTAGGATCTGACACCTTTATCCAGGACTTCCCAGCCTTCAGGATGGTGAGAAAACAGGTACCTGTAGTTTAAGCCATCCAGTCTATATTTTGTTATGGCAGCCTGAGCTAATTAATAAATAGTCTCTGCCTTCAAAGAGCCCAATCTAGAGGGGGAAGGTATACACATGGTTTCAGTAAGAACTGTGGCAGAAGTATGCATGAGGTGCTAATGCAAAGCACTACTGAGGATTTACGTACTTTTCTGAGATCTAATACATAATGAGGTGAAGAAACTGTGCCTATCTGTTAAAATGATTTGGGTCAAAAATGGTTGGTGGCAGAGCTGAATACTATCCGAGATATTGCATGTATGTTTGTGTGTTTATATAGATAAATCCATTTTTTACCCATTCACTCAATTGTTATTAAGCCCTCACTATGTGCTATTATCATAAACATTGATATGCATATCTAATTGTAACCTCACAACCACCCCAGCTCCATTTGACAGATGAGATAACCGAGGTTTAGAGAGATTGACTAACTTGCCCCAAGTCACATAGCTAGTACCACTGGAGCTGGGCTTTGAACCCAGATACCTGAACATCAATGTTTTAGGAAGGTAAGAAATGTAAAATGACTTGGAGGAAATTAAGTTGTAAACAAATGCTGATCAGTAGATCCCTAGCATCTGCTAACATGCTATTAACACATACAAAAATACATAAGCTGTATAATTTTCTCATCAGTAAAATTGGGGTAATACCTTCCTCAGAGGGCTAATGTGAAGATGAATGCTACTCTAGTGAGAACGTTTCTGTCTCTTAGCCCATGTGGCTCAGCTGGGAGGAGGGATGAGAGGGCTCCCCATTCATCCATATTCTTTCTAGACCATTGCAAAACCTCTGCTACTTTGAGGCTCACAGCATTTGGCTGCACCAGCCTCTCACCATAACTGGTGCCATCCTTCCTAAGCACCCTTAATTTAAGTTGCCATCATTTTAAGGAACTCTAAAATCTATGCAGATGACACATCCAACACTCTGGCTCTCAGATCTTGTCTGATCACTTCCTTTGCTGCCCCGCCCCCATCCCAGCAGCACACCCTTGACTTTGCCATCACATCTGCAATCACAGGTTCATGCAGTGCATTTCCCAACACAGCCTCCTCTCCTTCCAGCTCACTTGCTTAAAGGGCCCCACTGACAGGGCCCATCAAGTGGATAGAGAACTACTTCCCAACACACAGATGCCTTTGCTTTCAGCCTCTTTAATTCTGGGTTAACTCAGTTCAGATTCCATGGTCCCTCCACCAGTGCCATTCTCTTTGTCCTCTCCTCTCATCCACATGGCCTGAAGAGAACATTCCCTACTTACCAAAGTCCTTGCCTAAAGGTATTAAAACAGAATATTGTGTTCCATCACAACTCGTTCTAAAGGCTGAAGCTGATAACAAATTCTGAGTGACCCAGGACACCAGACTTTACTGGTCCTCTACACCCAACATGGGGCTCAAACTAACAACCCCAAGATTGAGTCACATGCTCTTCTGACTGAGCCAGCCAGGCTCCCATAGAGAGGGATTTCTTTTTAGTTTTCTGTCCATTTTTACATCCATATAGAAAATGAGGTTATATTAGTCAACCCTTTGTTGAGAATATATGAAACTTCCCTATATGTACATGTTTTCACCAATCAGAAGAAGAGTAAAACAATTCTTCTCTCAATAGTTTTCTCAGAACTTACCTGAAAAGTTTTTAATACAGTATTATTTACTTGAACAGTAACTCTATCAATGGCTTAGCAACCTGCAGCTTTTAACGAATTAACTTTAAAATAAAAGAATTCTTCAGAATTCTTAGAGAAAGGTTGCTTCCTTTATACAGACTACAACACTTTTAACAGAGTCAAAATAAGAATTCTAAACATAAACTTTTTCCATGTGACCATGAATATTTTAGATTATAATAAAGATACAATGAATTTTACTGACATTACATTGTCTCCACAGGAAATAATGAAATATTAAAGCAGGCACTCCAAACTTTGCATGGAGTGTCGATTTTGAAGCATGTCTGCAAACTACTAAACATTCCTCCCATTGAAAGGTAGGGTCCATGTGCCCTCCTCTTCAGTCTGGGCTGACCCTGATGACTTTCTTGCAACCAAAAGAATACAATGGAAATGATTCCAAGTGGGTTCTGAAGCTGGATCAGAAAAGGCTGAGAAGTTTCTGCCTAGTCCTCTTAAGATGTTTGTTCTGGGGTAAGCCAGCCAGGTGCTACATAAGAAGTTTGAAATTGTCACACTAGAAACTGTCACACTATAAAGTCCACATATAGGCATTCTGATTGACGGTCCAATTAACAACCTACATCAAAAGCCAGGCAGATGAGTGAGCCAAATTGGATGCATATGCCCCAACTGAACCTTCAGATCATGTTGCAGCCCTGCCAACATGAGAGACCCTAAGTGAAAACTGCACAGCCACATCCTTCTTGAATTCCTGACCTACAAAACTGTGAGCAAAATAAAATGATTGTTTTAAGCTAAGCTCAGTGATAATTTATTCACAGTTAATAACCAGAACACATGGATATTAGAACCATTACATGCTTAAATGTCCTCTGTTCATCTGGTCTAACTTACAGCCTTGCAAACTATATATTAATATTTCCAAAGACATATCCCTCCATAGATAGAAATCATATGTTAATATAAAGAGCTAGCTTTATTTTATTTATTTATTTATTTATTTATTTTTAAAGATTTTATTTATTTATTCATGAGAGAGAGAGAGAGAGAGAGGCAGAGGGAGAAGCAGGCTCCCCAGGAGCAGGGAGCCCAATGTGGGACTCGATCCCAGGACCCTGGGATCATGACCTGAGCCGAAGGCAGACGCTTAACCATCTGAGTCACCCAGGCGCCCGCTAGCTTTATTTTAATTAAAATGTCCCAAAAACCTTGACTGTAAGCATTTTGGAGAGCTGGGCATAATGAGAATTTTAAAAAATAGGTTCACTCTGCCAATTCCTTTTAAAAATTAGACCTGTTGTGTTTTAAAGATTATTTCTAATTATATAATGATTAGGGAGTCAAGGGCCTTTGTCTACCTTTGAGTATATTAATTATCTTCTGTCTTAGTTTCACAAATTAAGGATATAATTTTTATCTACCTTGATCCTGTCTTCTAGGAGAATTGGAATTTTTAAAATAAACTTTGAACACTTTTCACTTTAAAAGAAAACATTTTTTATAATTTCTAAAGTAGGGATTTCCAATTCTTACAAGATATTAGGGATTTCCAAGTAAGGAGGGGGACTGGGAAAGCAGAGAGTGGCCGATTGGTTGGTAAAGTGGCTGGAGGCTAACTCTTTCGATGAATTTACCTACCACACCCTTCAAAGCTGAGAAACATCCTAGGGATCCTCAAGTTTTACAAGACCATGCAAATATATTTTTATTTTATAAAAATGTACCAAAATTTATCAACTGAATTAAAATTGAGTTTTGCTATAGTATCAAAAGGAAAAAGGGGCACCTGGGTGGCTCAGTTAAGCATCCAAATCTTGATTTTGGCTCAGGTGATGATCTTAGGGCCGTTGGACTGAACCCCGCATCAGGCTCCTTGTTGGGCATGGAGCCTGCTTAGGATTCTTGCTTTCTCTCTCTATCCCTCCCCCAGCTCATGAGCTCTCTCTTGCTTTCTCTAAATAAATAAATAAAGTCTTTAAAAAAAATCAAAAGGAATAAAATTTACTTTTTTTCTCTTATACTTTTGATAACTTGTCATTCCTTTTTTATAAGTCATACAACTGCCATCAGGACACTCTAGTCAGAGAGAGAAGTTCTTTGAACTGATTAGGACAGACATTCTCAAAGTGTGGCCTAGGGACACCTGTGGGTCCCAAAAACTATTTTTAGGAGGTCTGTGAAGTCAAATTATTTTCCAAAAAATGTTAAGACTCTTTTTGCTGTTTTTGATCTCATTCTTTCTGAGTGCCCTGTGGCATTTTTCTAGAGCCTGCACGGGGTGTGGTATTTCAACAGACCGAATGCAGAATTATACATGAGAACCCAGTTGTCTTATTATGTAAGATACTAAAAAGGTTTGCAAAAATGTAAAATAATACCACTTTTATCACCAATTAATTTTGGTAAAATATAACTGTTTTATAAAATTATTAACAAATTATGAATACATTTTCTTAAAAAACTATTAACATGTAATGGATTTACTATTAAATGAATTAATATTTTTAAATTTTCTCAGTTTTAATTTCTAAGTTTAAATATTGATAGATGTAACACATATAAAAAAATTCTTTGAGAATCCTTAAAATTTTTTTTAAATGGAAAGAATGATGGGAGACCAAAACATTTGAGAACTCCTAGGTTAGGAATTCATCTGAGGAAATAAACATTATTTTACTAATAACTAATAACATCTATGTTTCTAGGTAAATCAAAACCTTAAACTTTTAAATCTGTGTTATGCTGCAATACCCCAAAATTCTAGTAAGAATGAGAAACATCACTGTGTCATATATGGGCTAACTGATAGACCTAGGTAGGCCAGTTATTTGGAGTTCTCTGAACCACAGATCCCAGCTAGGGTAAAAAGGTATGTGTGTGCATGTGTGATTATTTGATAGAATGGCAGAAAACCAAGAAAAAATGTCCTGTGTGAAATACCATTAATTGAAGTATTAGGTTATCTTCTTTCTAAATCTCTCTCCTCTTCTCTTTTCAGACTAGATAACAGAGGCAGGCTGTTGTTACTGTTCATCATTTCCTTGTTAGCTTAGCAAAGTAGGTAATATGAAAAATATGAAAAATGGTCAGATCCTCCTGTTCCAAAGTGTTAATACTCACTCCATTTAGCCTTTTGCCTCTGAACCAGTTCAATGAAAATACCAAATCACTTTTAAGAAGTCCTGAAATCAGATTCTAATTAGAGTAATAAAAATTAACCACCCTGACCAACCTGAGCCTTCGACCAAACCTTGATCTGATTATTAAGTTCTAAGGAAATGTGCAATTCATTGTTGATGTTGCTGTTTTTTTGATGAATTGCTTTCAGGTCTTTAGAATCACATTTTTATTGAAAACCAAGTGAAAGGTGACTAAGTGTGGTTAAAAAAAAAAAAAGTGTGTGGGGGGGAACCCCACATAATCTTCATAAGACTTCTTGAAAAAGTCCAGTTCTTACAGTGCCTAGACATGATAGTCTGAAAGTCAGTTTTTCAAAGAAAAATAAATATTTACTTATTATCTGTTAGTTATTGAGTACCTTGTGGGAATATAAAAATTATACAAGGGGTGCCTGGGTGGCTCAGTCAGTTAAGTGTCAGCTTTCGGCTCAGGTCATGATCCCAGAATCCTGGGATCGAGCCCCGCATCAGGCTCCCTGCTCTACGAGAAGCCTGCTTCTCCCTCTCACACTTCCCCTGCTTGTGTTCCCTCTCTGGCTGTATCTCTCTCTGTCGAATAAATAAATAAATCTTGAAAAAGAAAAGATAAAAGAGACCACATTGTCTTAATATTAAATTATACCTGTATGCATAGAGCTTTATCAAGAGCTGTGAGATAAAACTACATTCCTTCTTGGTTTATAAACTCTTTTAGCTTTCTGAATCTTTTAACTGAGTTAAAAGAATTATATACAATATAATCCTATTATATATGTATATATATGTATATATGTGTATGTATGTGTGTGTATATATATATGTATATATATACACATATATATACATATATGTATATGTATATATCTGAGAGCAGTAGAGAGTGAGAGGGAGGGGGACAGAGGGAGACAGAATCTCTCTCTTAAGCAGGCTCCACACCCAGCACAGAGCCCACCATAGGGCTCCATCTCAGTCCCTGAGATCATGACCTGAGCCGAAATCAAGAGTCAGATGCTTAACCGACTGAGCCACGAGGTGCCCCAAGACAATATTATTTAAATGTACTACTGAAAAATAAAGACTGTACACCCTATGTGCTTTTCAGAAAATATATCTATTTCTGCATTTTTAAAATTCATTCAACAACTATTTATTGACCAAGTACTATGTGCCTTTGCTGGAAATAAGGCACTGGAAAAGAACGAATGTCATGGAGTTGATATTCTAGTGGGGTAGATAAATTAATATTTAGTATAATTTTGATTACTTATAAATGCTAGGAAGAAAAATAAAACAAGAATATAGAGCGTGATAGGATGTGAAATGGGATATATTTAGATAGGATAGTCAGAAAGACTTCTCTGATGGAGTAACCAAGTAGATTACAAATGGCCACACATTGTTTTTATCTCAATGTACCCATCTTTTTGAAATGTGGCTTTGCTGTTTCTCTCTCCAAAAGATATAGTTTATTTCTCCAGCCTTTGAATCTGGCCCAGATCATGTGATTTGCTGTGCCAACTAGACATAAGAAAATGGGACATAAGCAGAGTCCTGAAAAGTAGTCATCTAATGGGATCTTCTCTCTCTTGCTACTCCTTCTACTGTATAAACAAATCAGCACCAGACTACTGAATGATGGCATCCCTGCTTTGTATCTGTGAAGTTCTTGAATTTTGGTGTCTGTGGTTTTCATCATGTTTTTAAATATTTCAGTCATTATTTCACCAACTATTTATTCTGCTCTCGCTCCCTTCTGTGACTCCAAATTACATTTAAAGTCACTTAAAATTGGTTCATGGCCCCCTGCTTGTGTTCCCTCTCTCTGTGTCTCTCTGTCAAATAAATAAATAAAAATCTTTTTTTTTTTAAAAACAGGGTGCCTGGGCGGCTCAGTCATTAAGCATCTGCCTTCAGCTTGGGTCATGATCCCAGGGTCCTGGGATGGAGCCCCACATTGGGCTCCCTGCTCAGCGGGGAGTCTGCTTTTCCCTCTCCCTCTCCCCTAGCTTGCGTTCCCTCTCTTGCTATGTCTCTCTGTCAAATAAATAAATAAAAATCTTTTAAAAAATAAATAAATAAAATTGGTTCATGGCTCAATGGAGCTCTGTCCATTTTTTTCCAGCATTTATTCTGATTTCTTTCTGACTTTGGATAATTTCTATGCTATGTCCTTAAGTTCAGTGACGTTTTCTTCTATATTCTCTAATATGCTCTTTTGCCCATTTAGTGACTTTTAAAATTTTTAGAAACTGTATTTTCTAATTCTAGAAATTATTTTTGCTGTGTTTTATATATTCAATTTCTTTACTCATTACATCCATGTTTTCCTTTAAATCCTTCAGCATATTTATAATAAGCTGCTTTAAAATCCTTTCCTGCTAATTTTATCATCACAGTCATTCTTGGGTATTTTTCTATTGGCTTATTTTTCTTTTGGTTATGCATTACATTTTCCTGCCTCTTTGTACATCTAATACTTTTTGATGGGATGCTGGACATTTTAAATATTACACTACTGTCTTCCTTTAAACTATGTTTTGGTAGGCAAATAAGTTAGTTGTGGGTAGCCTGATTCTCCTGAGACTTGTTTTTTAGTCTTATTAGAGTGAGTCTACAGTATTCTTTACTCAAGGGCTAATTTAGTCCTACTCTAAGAAGTAATATTTTTGGGGTCTTTTCTGAATAATTTGGGTGTTCAACAATGTCTCTCCACTCTATCTGATTAGAATTCAAACATCTCCTAGTCCTCTGAACACTTGGTAAAGTTTGTAATTTATAGGATCCTTGGTACTTCTTTACTCAACCTTGTGGATATTCACCCAATCCACGAGAAACTTAGAATCCAGTCAAAGACTTAAAGTGATCTTGTGGATTTTTAAAGCATTTTATTTGCAAAGCTTCTTTTCTGGTTCTCATCCCTGAAAACTCCATCTGGTTAAGCCTCTCTGAACTCAAGTCTTTGTCTGCTCAATTCATTGAGACTGCTGTTCCCCCCTTGGGTTCACCCTTCCTGTACTGCACTCCTGAAAATGGCTCCAGGCAGAAATCTGGGGTGATCATGGGACTTAACCATTTGTTTCCCTTCTCTAAGGGATTAGAATCCTGTGGTGCCAGCTGTCCAATACCCAAATTTGACTTGTATATTTTACTCAATGTTCTAATTGTTTACGATGAGAGGGCAAGCCCAATACTAATTTCCCCATCAAGTATGGAAATGGAAGTTCAGAAGACTATTCTTTACTTGTTTGAAGAAGAAAGATACAGCAATGTTACAGGCCAGTGGGAATGATCCAATCAGAAGAGAAATCTGGTGAGGTTTGAGAGAAGTATTTCAGAAGCAATTTCTTCAAGAAAGTGAGAATGGATGTAAACCAATGCGTGACTAGAAGGATTGACTTTAATAAGCAAATGGGAATTTTATTTATTAGCCCGGAGTTAAAGTAATATGCTAACAAAGTCAAAATAATAAAGTAAAACTTAGTATGTAATAGGAATACTATATCCATTATGTATTTTTTGATCAAATGATTTGAGTGAGAAGAACAACAAATACAATAAAGCATTTGTTCTTTATCTTTGGCCAAAATGGAGTTATTTTTTTCATCCCAAATTACAAACCTTTAAATATTTAGTCCCTCTGTTTCACTATGCATCTATTTTCTTTTGAGGATCTCTATATCTAGAAGGATCAAATAAAAGATATAAAAAATACTATGTGTGTATGAATTATTGTAGATAAATTCTACAATAATTTTGTGCTTGTCAATTGATTGGTTTAAAAAAATTAGCATTCTATTACTTTCTAGTTAGGAAAACCAATGTAAGTTTGCATTGAGATTAATAACCACATAATAGGGTTAGTGTTAGGATTAAAACAAAATATAATCAATGTGCCAACCATAGTTGTCACTGAATATCAATTTCCATCTTTTCTCCTCCTTAGGTAGTGGAAGTTCTAGTTCACATAGTTCTGTCTTCCATTTAGAAATTTTAAGTGTTCTGGAAACATTAACTTGGAAGATAATATTAGATCCCATTCACCAAAGAAGCCTAATGAATTTAGTTCTTTTTCTGTCCAAATTCCCTTATGAGACTTATTCTTAGATCCAGTTTCTCCAAACTGAGATCTCCTTACTACCTTTCCTGATTTTTGTATCTTTTGTTCATTGATGGATCTTCAGGTCCTAGAATCATGCCTAGCACACAGTAGGAAGTCAGTAAATATTAAGTTGGAATTAATGCTGTTAATACCTCCAAGGACCTTAGTATTCCATGGAACAAATTCTGGAAACTATTGCCATGGAGCATAATTCAGTTAACCACCAAGATTTTTTTTTCTCTGCGCTGAGACCTTCAGTAGCACAATGAATGGGAAGTTTTCTTCTTTGTGTATGTCAGAAAGAGGCTATATCCTAAGTCTGGTAGCTAAACCTTTTAAAGTCACAATCTGTGTAGGACTTATGGGCCAGGGATATTGAAAGGATTAAATCTTTCTATGCTCTGCTAGTCTTTGGTGATAGGGCACTATATTTCCTGTTATCAGAGCCCTTGTCCTTGGCTCTCACCCTGGTGCCAATGGATTTAGATGAGCAGGCTGTGCATTGCTGTTGTGTGTACATGTGTCAGCTGCAGGAAGTCCGTCCTAGGTGACAGCAGTGTCGCTTTGGTATCACATCCTCTTTTACACCTGATCACACTTGCAGGTGGGAATGCCAAAAGCACCTTTGAGTTATAAGGCTGGAGGAAGTGACTGGGAGAATAGATGCCAAATGGACATCTTGACATGCAGAGGGGGCCTGAAGACCCCCAGTGTGAGTGCTGTGAAAAGATATAAAGCTTGCACATCATGCACAGATTCTCACTGCGACTGGAATGCAGGGCACAATGTGGTAACAATTCAGGAACCAGGGAGAGGTAGGTAGACCTACATTTATGACCCAAAGATGAAGTTTCCTATGCAGGCAAAGGTGGACTTTGATGGACTTCTGTCTGCTTGGCATAGCCGTATCTATTCTCATGGTGGTGATGATGTGAACTTACTCATCCATACTTGACAGGAGAGCTCTGTCCCTGATTTTCCTCACCTGGAATCCACTTCTGCCCACTAACATGTAACTAAATCATTGTGTAACAGAACCCAACATTATCATGAGTGAGAAGGGTCTTTACTCTTCTTGTCCCCCAAGACCTCTATGCCCTTAAGCAGATCAAAGCAATCAGCTAGGAGATTGGGGTGGGGAGAGGAGAGGAGTGAGGATATCTGACTTGCACTCAGATGTTTTAATATTTATATGTGAAGGGGGAAATATCAGCTGACAGAAAGATGAGTCATAAGAATGGGTTTGGATTGAGAGCTGAAGGTTGGGGGAAGAAAGAGTCCTCAGGTTTGTGGTGTACTGAGGTAGAGAATAGAGAAACAAAGAAAGGGTTTGGGAAAATGTGTGGGTTAGAAATTGGACACAATGCATTTAAACTTTTTGGGGGGAAATGCAGATAAAAATGGGATCATTTTTGCTAGTAATATTCTTGGTGCCTGGACTCTGTTCCTTTGAATGAGTTACTGGGCCAGAAATAAGCTTCATAGATCCTGGGGTTTACTTGGGTTATGTCTGAATAGAGTCAATTTCTTACCTGTGGCCTTTTTGCTGACTGCACCTGTATGCTCATTTCTAGAGTGAATGGCCATTCAGAAGGAGCCATTTGCAGGCCTGGCACAACATCTTGTGAGTAGACACAGCACATATATAACTTGACTCCTGATTCTGCCTTACTTTGCAGTTTTTCACAGCCGTGGGCTGACAGCATCTAAAATAGGTACACTGTCCCTAAATAGTTCCTTAGGGTGGGCCAGCTCCAGACAAAGCTAGAGCAGGTACAGCCTTGTTCTTAATGTCAACATTCCAGAATTTGTTCTCATGTTGATACAGAGCCCTCTTAATGTTCCCCAGACAACTTTGATGTTAATATTTATGTATTCTTGACTTGGTATTCTGCCAGTACCAGGAGAATGCATATTTTAAATGGACTATTAAATGAGGGTTCATTCTTAATAGAAAAATATTCCCAAATGATAGAATTTTAGAAACTGTACAAAGAAGGAATTTGGGGATGGAAAAATTGCCTTCTCAGTACTCTTTAAATACCACACTCCTTGACTTTTGTATATGTGTCTTTTTCTCCCTTTGACATCCTTGTCAAGGCAGACATTCATCGTAACCTGGTCAGCCAGCATGCATTTCTCCTTTCTAATGGCTTCTCCATTTTCTCTAGGGGAGCCACACCTTCTACATTGTGGGAAATTCAGTGCAATGTTAAATTCTGGTGTCTGGCCCTCACTGAGGAAACCAAGAAGGCCAGATCCTTGCTTTCATTGTTTCTATATGGGCAGGAGGGAGGCACATGATTTAAGTCTTGTGATGGGAGGCCTTTCTGCTAGACTTTGGCCCATAAGCAAGTAATGTTCTGACCGAAGAATGCTTGAAGCGCATTCTTCCTGGCCACCATGCCTCTCCAGCCACCTGTTCCTACCAGAAGACCACTCTATTTACGTGGTTCTGTTTCCTAGACCTCCAGAGCTGCTTTGGTTTCTCCTCATTTCCAAAACTGGTTCTGTAGCCCTCCAGTGGATTTTCTGAGCTACCCAGATCCTTTTACTAAATAGCTTTTTTTGTTTACAGTAGCGTGATAATTAAGCCTGTTCTTATGACTGCAACCAAGAATCTAAGACTGATAAACTTGAAAAATACGAAGTTAAAATAATGATTAATAGTTGTATCATATATGCACAAATCATCCTGTGCCCAAGTAAAATTAAAATGTTAATTCTGTGTTCTAAAAAAGGATAGACAAAAATAAATTATATGTTTCGGTCCTGCCTCCAACATCAGCTTTTGAAAAGTAAAGACCTGAATAAGGGTACTTCATCTTATCCTGTTTTGATACGTGTGTGTGTGTGTGTGTGTAAACTTTTCATTTTGAAATAACTGTAGATTCATATACAGTTATAAGAATATAGAGATCCTTTATTATTTACCCACTTTTCCCCACTGTTAACATCTTATAAAACTTATAAGTATGATATCATAAGCATGATATTGATGTCAATACAATCTCTGGATCTTATTCAGATTTCCCTATTTTTTTATGAACTTTTTAATGTATGTTTCATTTCATGCAATTTTATCACATGTGTAGGGTTGTGTATCCATCACCACAGTCAAGATACAGAACAGTTCCATCAGAACTTCCATCCGTGAAGATTCATCATGCTGTCCTTCTATAACCACATACCTCTCTCGTGCCCTCTTCTGTCCCTAACTCTGGCAACCACTAATCTGTTCTCTTTTGCTATAATTCTGTCATCTCAAGAATTTTATATTAATGGAATCAAATAAGCATTTAGCCTTTTGGAATTAGCTTTTTTTCACTCAGCATAATTCCCTTAAGACCTATCCAATTTGGTGGTGTAAATCAATAGTTTCTTTCTTTTTGTTGCTAAGTAGTATTCCTGGCGTGGATGTACCACAATTAGTTTAAACATTCACCTGTTGAAAGACATCCAGTTTGTTTCCAATTTGGGCTATTACAGATAAAGCCGCTCTGAACATTCACGTACACATTTTTGTATGGAAATATGAATTCCTTTCTCTTGAGTGAACACCTAGGGGTAGAATGTTTGCATCAGATGGCAGCCATATATTTAACTTTTAAAAAACTACCACACTGATTTCTAAAGTAACTGTATCATTTTGCATTCCTACCAGCCCATATAAGAGCATTCCGGTTCCTTCCCATCCTAACATTTGATACAGTCAATTGTTTAATTGTAGCCATTCTAATGGGCATTCAGGAGTAGCTCATTATAGTTTTAATTTGCATTTCTCTAGTGACTCACAATAATGTGGGGAATCTTTTCTGTGCTTACTGGTCATCCATATATCTTCCTTGGGGATGTGCCTATTCAAATCTTTTGTCTATTAGAAAAACTGAGCTATTTGTTTTCTTATTGTTGAGTTTTGAGTTCTTTATATATTCTGTATGTAATTCATTTATCAAAGATATGATTTGTAAATATCTTCTTCCAGTCTGTGGCTTTTTTATTCTCGTAAAGATATCTTTCAAAGAGAAGACTTTATTTTGTTACATTTTGTTTCAGTGAAGTCCAATTTACTAATTTTTGGATCAGGGTTTTAGAGTCCTATCTAAGAAATCTTTGCCTACACAAAGCCACAAAGATTTTGTCCAATGCCTTATCTAGAAGTTTTATAGTTTTAAGTTTTATATTTAGGTCTGTGATCATTCTGAGTTAATTTTTTGAATGTGCTGTGAGGATCAAAGTTTACTTTTTGCATATGAAGGTCTAACTGTCCCATCATCATTTGTCATTTGTGGTGGGAGGACAAGTCTGGTACCAGAGAGCTGCTATGAACATTTGTTGTGTGAACTTAAGTTACTTTTCATTTCTCTGAGATGGATGCCCAAGAATGCAATTGCTGAATTTTAATAAAAACTGCCAATTTTTTAATATGTGTTTGAAAAAAGACGCGTGGGTTAAGAACTTGTATGAATTCGGCTTTTGCTTCCTAGGAAAATTCTTAGGAATTTTGAGCAACTTACTGAATATCTTTGTGCCTTTGTTTCCTTATTTATAATTAGGGGAATAGTATTATCCACCTCACTGCGTTGCTATGAGGATTCAGTGCATTAAAAAGTATTTAAAAGAATGCCTAGCATGGAAGGCACGGTCAGTAACATTAGCTGGTATTGTTGGCAACTGGCATTGCTACTATTATCTTTTGTGGCTGTTCATCATCTTTGAATACCCTTCCTATATTCTGAGTATTTCCCACATTATGAGATCCTAGGAATCAGCCAGAAAACTTGCATTTCCATCTTTCCTAGCAGTTGGCAGTAAAGGCATGTGACTTGGTTCTACCAATCAGGCATAGCTATTCAGAAGTGAGCAATAAAAGCAGAGGGCCATGTGCCAGCAATTCACTCTTTCAAAGAACTTCTAGGGGCAGCTGTAGCAATGTTCTAGAATTCAGTCCCAAATGACATAGGTATGAGCAGAGAAGCATTGGTTTTTCTTCCTGGAGAGAGCCTTATCTTTTGTTTGGGCTTTTTATTCCCTAGCTGTGTAGCTTCAGAGTGTGGTTGTCAGGTCTTTTTGGAGATTACCAAACTAATATTATTTGATATTAGCAATATTAATATTATTTAATAATTTAGTTAATATTTAATAATTTTCCTTGCCATTTTAATTAGCCAATTTTAAAAGGTCATGTGTGTGTATGGTTTAAATAAATTTGTTAGACATATACACATATACACAATATAGGAAACGTTTTTAGCCATATATAAATCAGAAAATATTTATTCATATGTATACAGGACATTTGAGGGACAGTTGAAGAACTCTGAATGAGGTGGATTGTATCATAGTACTGTTTTTCACTAATTTCCTGATCTTGATAATTTTACTATGATTATTTAACAGAATATTTTTGGTTCTAGGAGATACACACTGAAGAACTTATAAGTAAAATACATCATCTATAACTTATTCTCAAATGATTCAGAAAAAAATATGTACAAAAGATGCTCGGGATGCCTGGTTGGCTCAGACGGTTAAGCGTCTGCCTTCGTCAGGTCATCATCCCAGAGTCCTGGGATCGAGCCCTGCATCAGGCTCCTTGCTCAGTGGGGAGTCTGCTTCTCCCTCTCCCTCTGCCTGCCGCTCCCCCTGCTTGTGCTCTCTCTTGCTTTCTCTCTCATGTCAAATAAATAATATCTAAAAAAAAAAAATACGTACAAAAGGATGCTCAAGCAGATGTGGCAAGACGTTAAGAAATAGGAAATGTGGGGGCGCCTGGGTGGCTCAGTTGGTTAAGTGACTGCCTTCGGCTCAGGTCATGATCCTGGAGCCCCGGGATCGAGTCCCGCATCAGGCTCTCTGCTCAGCAGGGAGTCTGCTTCTCCCTCTGACCCTCCCCCCTCTCATGTGCTCTCTCTCATTCTCTCTCTCTCAAATAAAAATAAATAAAATCTTTAAAAAAAAAAAGAAACAGGAAATGTGGGAGAAGGGTATATGGTATCCTTTGTACTATTCTTGCAATTTTTCTGCAAGTTTAAAATTACTAAAAAAATTAAATACAATGAAATACAAAATTTAAAAGGAAAAAAATTAGTCAAAGTGGATTTTATTGTTTGTAATTAAGAACTGTATTAATAAATAAGAATTATGGGGAGTTGAGGATCAAGACGGTTTTTGTCAGCTCAGGCTGCAATAAATAGCCTGGGTGGCTTATAAAAAACAGAAATTTACTTCTCACGTTCTGGAGGCTAGAAGTCCAAGATAAAGGCACTGGCAGAGTGTCTGGTAAGAGCCACTTCCTCTCATAGCTCTCTTCTTGCTGTGTCCTCACACAGTGTGAAGAGAGACAGCAAGCTCTGGTCTTTTCCTTTTCTTCTAAGGACACTAATCCCATCCTGGGGGCTCCACCCTCATGACCTCATGGAAACCTAATCACATCCCAAAGGCTTCACCTCCAAACACCATCACATTGGAGATGAGGACTTCAACATGTGAATTTGGTGGGGGTGGGGTGAGGACACAAACATTCAGCCTACAGCAGAGAGGGAGGTTGTCCTCATGATTTCTCCCCCTTCACCTCCAGAACTGGACAACCTCTCCTTGAGACCGCATGAGGGCAGTCGATAGTCATGGGCTGGAGAAGAGAGGGCCTTTTTAAACAAGGAGCTCTGATGTGGCCTAAAACATGGTGGTGTCTCCTCCTACCGGACTCCCTTGTCACACCTGCTCTTCTAACGTCCCTTCTCTGTCTCCCCCACAGGCCTGGGAGGATGACAGAAACCACACAAAGCCAAAACTAACACCCCCCTCCTACTCTGAAGGGAAGACACTAGAAATTCCTACACCATCACAGGAGCCCTCCAGAGAGAGAGACAAAATGGAACTCTTACCTCAGCGAGCCTTCTATTTTGTGTGGCTCCGAACTGTTTTAATTAAAGACTGCTGTCTTAATCCCATTCATAAATTTAAACCAACTTGAATTTCCCATGAAGCGTCTTTTGGTGAAAAGCAAATTTCCTAGTCTTTAGCTGTTTTTAAGCGTCACACGGAATGCTTCTCAAGAGCGCGATACCTAAGACGATCCCACCTCCATAGTCAAGGCACTGTTGCTAATTTTACAGAGCGCAGTGCACCAAGGGGAAGGTGTCAACGCGAACATGAGATTCACAAAATGGTTTCACTCCCTAACTCAAGACCATTCAAACTTATTTAGGTCCATACTATTTTTATCTCAACAAAGAGGTACTGAACACATCAAATAGAAAAGCTTTTACCTAAAATGCACTTGTTTAAAAGGGTACTTTCATATAGGCATAGGAAATGAAATCTCCTCTGAAGGATTTAATCTGAACTGATATGCACAACAGAGCAGGAAATTGTAATCTCCAGTTGTCTGATGGACTTGTATACCTGGAGGGTAAGAGAAAGGAGAGAGAAAGGTAGGGGCGTGTGTGTGCGAGATCATTCCACATATATGTGCTGTGATAGTCTCCCAGTTAAAATTCAATGCTTACAATATTTACTTGAATATAGTCATTGCAATGTAGTCACCTTACCTGGATGTGTATTAAATACTGTATTTTCCACTTCAGAGAGAACGCTATAAAATCTGGCTGCCCATTAGCATCGCGGAGGCACTTCAAACTACACCCTGTCTGAGTCCCAGCTGAGACCCAGGGAATCAGAATCTCTGCAGGGGGCGGGGGGGGGGGGGCAGGTGATCCTGTGGAACAATGAGAGGCCAGGAGCCACCACTTTAAAATATGCATTCTGCTTTCTACAATAAACACGCTCCTGAAAACAGAAACCTTTTAAAATTCACAACAACCTGATATTGAAAGTCCTTCTATAATGATGCTGTTTCAACAGGAAAGCCATCCTCCCTTTTAGAAACATGAATCTGATTTTTTTTTTTTATACTGTTATTTGTAGCAAATCATGTGAGTATTTACAGAGCAAGGCACCTGGACTAAAATGAACGTGCTTTTCTTCATACATGTGTGGCACGGGGATACCACCTGGACTTCACATTCACATTTTTTTTTCCTCGAGAACATTTTCTCATTTGAGCCTATAAAGCAAGTAGGTCAGATAGTATAATCACTGTTTCACAGATTAATAGGAATCGGAAAGAACTGAAATGACATTTTTGAATTCTCTTTGTGACAAGACTAGCACAGTTTTCTTTACACCTAATGCAGTGCTATTTCCCCCCCTCTCTCTACATATATAAATACATTGATATATAGAAACTACTTTCATATAATATATACTTCTATATAATAATATATAATTGTATGTATATATAACATTACTGCATATTACTGTATCTTTCACTTGTGTTTATATACATATTTGTTTATATATATAATATATACACATCTCCTGTACATAAAAATACTAAGGTACTGCTTAGGTGTTTTAGACTGCCTTCATCAAGGTTAATAACAGACTTAGCTATCAAAATTGTACAACAAATATGTAGGTAATAAAAGAAATCACATCAGATGTATCTTTCTTAACCGTAGGCAAGCAGGTATGGGGAAATTGCAAGAGGGAATTACAAACAGAAAAGCAAAACCTGTAATCACTTGAAAGGGTTCAAATCTTATTTAAACAGCATGTACAAAATTTGGTGCCTGAACTCAATTTTTATTTTAGGAAAACATAACTTTTCCTTAGATTGTTTTCAAACCTCATTTCAGCAAAACAGAGCTTTATCTCAAGATTCCTATGTACTGCACTCTGCTCGCAGGCATACCTATAAGGGTGTCTTTCTGCTTTGTGTTAAATGTAAACTCAAGGTATAAAGCATCCATAACAGATCTGGATCATTCCGGGATTCACACTGGCTTTGCATGTCGTACTCTCTCACTCAGAAGGCAATTACTGCTTTCTCCCACAATTTATGGACTATCACATACATAGATTCTTCTGGGATTTTTGGAAAGTTATTTGCTTATCTGAATGATATTTGCCAAGATGAAAAGACACCAGCGGATTCCTTTAGACTCTCACTGACCAGGCAGCAGCTGCTTTATTGATACAGGGAACATCTGTGAAAGATTCTGGGCAGTGAGTGGGGAGATTTCATTGTCAGCAAAAAAGCTCTAGGAACCACCAGGTCCTGGAAAGCACAAAGATGCTGGGAAACAACACTGAAACCTTGGGATACAAGAAGGCCATACTACACAGATTCAAGCGTGAAAATGCTGGGACTGAGCAGAAGAGGCGGGGGAAGAGATTTCTTGCTATAAATAGTCCTGAAGATTGTAGAAGGAAAGGCCTGCTCCGATTTGAACTCAGGGAGCATGGAAGGATCCGTTCAAATTACAAATGCCAAAAATAAAAGTTACCTCCTGAGCCAATGAACCATTTTACAGATGGGGAAACTGAGCCAAATAGATACACATACATTTTGACTTACTCTATTGAAGATTTGCTCATCACTGAGCCAAATGGTTACATAATATCCACTTTCATCTTCTGCTTTTAGAAGCGCTCTTAGCACCTCTTCCTAAGGCACTTTCTCTTGGAAAAAATAGCTCAGAGACAGATGGCAGGATTTAGCTACAACCCTGTGTGTGTGTGTGTGTGTGCACGCGCACATGCATGCATGTGTGTGGTTTTATTATTTTATTAAGTTTTAAAATTTTAGGGAGTTTCCATACATATCATCACAATACCAGAGGGCTATTTATAAAAACAACTCCCATTTTCTTTGGAACAAATTGCTGAAGGCTAATGGGTGGAAAACTGGGATTGCTCTCTTTCTTTTTCCCTTTAAGAAAACTAATTTGCACTTGGAAACATGTTTAAAACAAATTTCTCATCTGAGGCCCTCAAAGAATAAGCTTACCCTCTCAGAGACTCCAGTTATTCAAGCAAGAAAATTGGTCAAACTATTTCCCCCCATCCATGATGGCAAAAGCCACTCATCATTAAATAAAACATTTAAGCAGTCATATAAATATTCAGGCTACGAAACTGCTTAAGCAGTGAACAGGAACTGGAATTAGAAGACCAGTCCTGTCCTTGAGCAAATAATTAAAACTTCACTGTTTCTCACTCTTGTCTACAAAAATGCAATGAAAATCCTGGTCATTCATCTATCTAATATGAAGCTCTGAGAACTAATGATTAGTTACAAGGCTCCTTCTCAAAAGAAAGTCCTTGTGGCAGAGAAGAGCAATATATAGCATCTGTACTTTTCCTAGTTTCCAATACAATACTGATTGAAAATTTTCTGTCCCTTTGTCAGGTCATATGTCAGGCCCTGTGCCAGATTTTTCTCCTAACCTTAATCGAACTCCCCTTCCTTAGGGACCTAAAACATAGCTACAATTTCCTAATGTAAGAAAATCCCAAGAAAAGTCAACAGAGAGTACCTAGAGGAGAATGGTTTAGGAAACCTCCTTAGTGTCAGGCACAAGACATATGCTGATTTGCACAACTGATTTATAGACATCATAAAAGAGTCACTTGCCAGCATTGCCCTAGGCTCCTCATTTTTCTGGGAATAAAAGTGCAAATAGCAGTAGGGTAAATCCTCCCTGGACTGTTTCCACTTAGCAGAATCCCCTGTGCTATCCAAGTTCAAATGTCTTAGATACAGAGTTCTTTCTCTTTCTCTGCCTCTGTTTCTCTTTGTCTCTACTTCTGTCTCTGTCTCTCCTTTACACTTTTATTCCAGGAGAAGGCAGCAAGAGAATCACTGTTTTGACCAGAAGTATGGATTAAGACTCCATATTTTCTTCAACTTTTCCAGACTCGACCCTTTGGCTCACAGTGGGGTATGGATGGCTTTCCCCTGGGTTTGAATGTTTTAAGATGGGCACTTCATATTAGAGGATGATCTAGGGAAAAGCTAGGAAGATATTTGATCCTCCTAGGTCTCCCAATAATTATACTCTTGCATATTGGTCAGAGGTAACAGATTAGGTTTTACCAAACAGGTAACTTCTCTTACTGAGAACAAAATTAGCAGGTCTATGAGGCAGAAACCAGAATGGGAGCAAAGAAGGAGTAAAGTCAAATAAAAAGTATCCCTAAGAGAATCCAGGATTCCACAGTTGGAAGACCCTTAGAAATCAACAAACTCAATTTTATCCTGATTACCCAGTGTAATTTTTTTATATCTCTACTGCCAAAGAATTCACTATCATCACTTTTCAAGGATACTCATTTTCATAGTTCATGGAAAGACAACTGGGGCAGACCCAGAGAGAAGGTGGATCTGCAGTGTTTGGGGGTGATTTTGTTTCAAAGATCAAAACGTGGTCAATGCTTCACACCCCTCTCAGTAATTGACAGATGAAGCAGGGAGAAAGTCAGTCAGAATATAGGTGATTTGAGCAGCACAAGCAATCAACTTGATCTAATTGACATTTACAGAATACTTCAACAACAGCAAAATAATTTTCTTCTTAAGCTCTCAGGGAACATTCACCAAGACAGACCACATCCTGAGCCATAAAACACACCTTAACAAATTTAAATGAATAGAAGTCACGCAATGTATGCTCTCAGCCTACAATATATAATTAATCTATATCAATAACTGAAAGATGGCCATAAAACCCCTAAATATTTGGAAATTAAATTATCCCTTCTAAATAAGTCATGTGTGGAATAAGAAGTCTAAAGAGTACTTTAAAATAACCTAAATGAAAATAAAAATACAACCTAAGAAAATCTATGATACATGGCAAAAAGCAATGCTTACAGGGAGATTTATGGCATTAAATGCATCTATTAAAAAGAAGAATGATCTAAAATCAATAACTGGTTTCTACTTTACGAAACTAATGAAAGAAGAACAATCTAAGCTGAAAGCAGACAGATGAAAACAAATAACTAAAAGTTGGAAACAATGATTGAAAATAGGAAAACAATAAAGATAATCAATGAAACCAAAAGCTGGTTTTTTGATAAGATCAATAAAGTTAATAAATGTCTAGCCAAATAAGAATAAAAGAGAGGACACAACTTGCCAATATCAGAAATAAAAGGTGGGTCATCATCACTGATCCTATGGACATTAAAAGGATAATAAAGTAATATTACAAACAACTCTAAAATCAGATTGCTTAGCTGAAATGGACTAATTCCTTGAAAGATACAAGCTTGTGAAACTCATGGGAGAAACAGACAATCTAAAGACCCTTATATTTATTAAAGAAATTTAATCAATAGTTAACAATCTTCAAAACAAAGAATCAGGTCCAGGTGGCTCCACAGGTGAATTCTACCAAGCATTTTTAAAAGAAATATCAATTCTCTACATTATCTTCTGGAAAACAGAAGCAGATCCCTCTGCTTCTTAACTCACTCTAGATCAGCATTATCCTAATATCAAAACCAAATAAACACATCGTAAGAAAGAAAACTGCAGGTCAGTATCTCTCATGAATATAAATACAAAAATTCTCAATAATTGTTAGCAAATCACAAACAACCTGTAAAAAAAAGTCATACATCATGACCAAGTGGATTTATTCCAGGTATAGAAGGCTAGTTCAACATTAAGCAATCAATCAATGTATTCCACCATATCAGCAGGCTAAAGCAGAAAACCCTTATGATCATACCAATTGATGCAGAAAAAAAGAAACATTTAAAAATCCTAACACCCATTCATGATTTCAAAAACTCTCAAAAATACAGGAATGTAGGAAAATCTCCTTAATTTGATAAAGAACATCTACAAAAAAACCTAAAGTTAACATCATTCTTAACAGTGAAATACTGGATACCTTTCCCCTAAGATCAGGAATAAGGCACAGATATTTTCTCTCACCATTCCATTTTAACATCATACTGGAAGTCTCAGCTAATGGAAAAGGGCAATGAAAAGAAATAAAAAGAGGGGTGCCTGGGTGGCTCAATCAGTTAAGTGTGTCTGACTCCAGCTCAGGTCATGATCCCAGGGTCCTGAGCTGGCTCCCTGCCTAATAGGGAGTCTGCTTCTCCCTCTCCCTCTGCCCCTCCCCCCCACTCGTATGCTCTTTCTCTCTCAAATAAATAAAATCTTAAAAAAAAAAATGCTTTACAGATTGGAAAGTAAGAAATAAAACTGTCTTTAATTGCAGATGACATGACTGTCGATGTAGAAAATTGCAAACATCTACAAAACTCTCCTGACAAGTAAAGCAAGATTGCAGGATACAAGATCAATATACAAAAGTCAGTTTTTTCCCCACACATCAGCAATAAACAATTGAAACTTAAAATTAAAGAAAAATACCAGTTTAATAGCACCAAAGAAAAGGGAAATACTAAGTATAAATCTGACAAAACATATATAGGACCTGAATACTGAAAACTACAAGAACACTGATTTTAAAAAATCAAAAGTTTAAATAAATGGAGAAACAATCTGTGTTTATGATTTGAAAATTTCAACACTATTAAGATGTCAATTGTTCCCAACTTGATCTATAGATTTGATGTGCTCAGAATCCTAGCAAGTTATTTTGAGAACATTAACAAACTGATTCTAAAATTTATATGGAAAGGCAAAGGACCAAGAACAGTCAAAACAATATTGAAGAAGGAAAACAAAACTGGAGGATTCACACTATCTCATTTTAAGACTTACAATTAAGCTACAATAATCAAGACAGTATGGTCTTAGTGAAAGAAGAGACATACAGATCAAAGAAACAGAATAGAAAATCCAGACAGAGTTACACAAATACAATCAACCGACTTTGTTTTTTAAAAGTTTAAGGTAATTTCGTGGAGAAAGGATAGTCTTCTCAACTTCTCAAACTTCTAGAAGAAAACATAGGAGAAAATCTTTATGACCCTGTTTGGTGATGATTTTTTTTTTTGATATTACATGAAAATCACAATCTGTTTTAAAAAAAATGATAATTTGGACTTTATTAGAATTAAATCTAGTTTGAGAAAGATACTGTTAAGAGAATGAAAAGACAGGGCGCCTGGGTGGCTCAGTCGGTTAAGCGACTGCCTTCGGCTCAGGTCATGATCCCGGGGTCCTGGGATCGAGTCCCGCATCGGGCTCCCTGCTCTGCGGGGAGCCTGCTTCTCCCTCTCCCACTCCCCCTGCTTGTGTTCCCTCTCTCGCTGTGTCTCTCTCTGTCAAATAAATAAATAAAAAATCTTAAAAAAAAAAAAAAGAGAATGAAAAGACAAGCCAGGGCGCCTGGGTGGCTCAGTCATTAAGCATCTGCCTTCAGCTCAGGTCATGGTCCCAAGGTCCTGGGTTCGAGCCCTGCATCGGGCTCCCTGCTCAGTGGGAAGCCTGCTTCTCCCTCTCCCACTCCCCCTGCTTATGTTGCCTCTCTCACTGTGTCTCTCTCTGTCAAATAAATAAATAAAATCTTAAAAAAAAAAAAAAGACAAGCCACAGATTGGGAAAAATATTTGCAAAAGATATATCTAATAAAGGACTCGTATGTAAAATACACAAAGAATTCTTATAATAAAACAGGTAATCTGATTAAAAAACAGGCAAAAGATATGAATAGATAACTCAACAAATAATATGTGCACATGGTACACAAGTATATGAAAAGATGCTCAGTATCATTTGTCATTTGGAAAATGCTGATTAAAATAATATGAGATAGCACTACACATGTTTTAGAATGACCCAAATCCAAAGAACTGACAATTCCAGTTGCTGGTGAGGATGTGACACAACAGAACTCTCATTCACTGCTGGTGGGAGTGCAAAATGGTATAGCCATGTTGGAGGACAGTTTGGTAGTTTCTTACAAAGCTACACATAGTCTTAGTTTATAATCCAGCAATCATCTTCCTAGGTATTTACCCAGCTGATCCAAAGACTTATGCCCACATAAAAACCTACACATGAATATTTATAGCAGCTTTATTCAGAATTGTCAAAAGCTGGAAGCACCAAGGTGTTTTTTGATAGGTCAATGGATAAACAAACTGAGGTACATCTACATACTGGAATACTACTCAGTGATAGAAAGAAATGAGCTACCAAGTTATCATGCAAAAACATAGATGTATCTCAAATACATACTGCAAAGTTAAAGAAGCCAGCCTGAAAAGGCTACATACTGTATGCATTTATGTATATGACATTCTGAAAAAACCAAAACCAAAGAGACACTAAACATCTGGGTAGTTGTCCAGGGGTTGCGGTGGGAGCTTGAATAAGTGTAGCACAGGGAAAAGTCTAGGGTGGTGAAACTATTCTCTTTGATACTGGTGGATACATGACACTGCATTTGCCAAAACCTTTAGAACCTTACAGCACAAAGAGTGAGCCTAAATTTACACACATTAAAAAAAAATCGTTTAGGAGTTCAGGGGATCCCAGGATGCAATTCAGAATGGGACAAAAAAGAATCTAACTGTATTCACATGTGAAACAACCTCACAAAAGGGGAAAGATTCTGACCTAAGTAACTCTGGAAATGAGTGGAGTATGTAAGACTAAAGACAAAAAGAACTACACATAAGCACTGTACTCTAGCTGATAGCGTTATTTCCAAGTGGAGTTTAAGTATGGGTTAACATTCTGAAATCACTATGACAAGTGAAATTGAACACTTAAGTTAATGGATGGCATAGCTGAGATCCAGGTGTCTCACTGTGAGAGTGGGAATCTGCAGATAAAAAGGGGGAAGTTAATGGATTAGAGTTGGAGACATTAGTATGAACTTATCTTTAGCTTAATATTGCTATGGAGTGTTATATGCAGAAATATTTAGAGATATGTGTATATGCATGTGTTATTATACATGCCCATATTTCTTAGCCCTGTCAGCTCCATGGGTCTACATGCAATGACAACCCAGTAGCAGTCAGCATACCTATTACCCTGATCTTGGTTCTAATACCATTCTCCAATAAACAGAAATGAGGACCCTTAGAGAAATGGCTGATACTAACACTAGGGTGGGAAAAATTCAAGATGCACATGGAGCATCTTGTCTTTGAGCAAGGAAGTACTCAAAACAAAACATAACCAAAATCCCATAAAGACAGGGTTATTTCAAAGGGGCTAATGAGACAACTGGAAGCTCCCAATCGCCAAAGCTGGGACAATTTGAGCAACGAAATGAATAAAGTAGTGTTAGATTATAAAAACATAAGATAAATATCCACCAGCTCGCCATGATATAAGTAAATGGTTTAATAACTAATTAAATGGAGAACAAGAGACAAATTTCCCATGCAGAAGAACGCCAAATACCCCACCCTCAAGTAGGTAGAGCATAACTCCCTACTGCTTAAGTGTGGGCTTTGCATTGTGACTTCTTTCCAAAGAGTACGGTATGGAAAGGAGGGGAAAAAGAACAACTTTATAGCGGAGACACGTGGCAGACACCAGGTGATCAAGTCAACATCAATAGTGACAAGCCATGTTGATAGACCACAGCCTTGGCATGATGTGATGGGAATGGTGGCACTTAGCTAACTTTGTGGCCTTCCTCCCCAAAACCCACCACCCAGTCTAATCGTGAGACAAACATCAGACAAGTCCAAAGTGAGAGACATTCTATATGATACCTGGCCAGCACATCTCAAAACTGTCAAGGTCATCAAAAACAAGGAAATCTAAGAAACTTCACAGTCAAGAGGAGACAAAGGAGACAGGGAGACTAAATGTAATGTGATACCCTCCATGGGACCTCGGAAGAGAAAAAGGACATGTACAAACGAAGGAATCAAACAAAGTATGGACATTAAACAACAACAACAATAATAATGTATCAATATTGGATCATTAACTGTAACATATGTGCCACTTACTACAACATGTTAATAATCATGGAAAGCGAATGTGAGGTATATGGAAATTGTGTACTATCTTTGCAATTTTCCTATAAATCTAAAAACATCCTAAATGTTTTAAAAAGATATTAAAAGCAAAACAAAACATGGTTACTGGATCAGGATCTTATCATTCTGCTAGCCTTTTTCCTCAGACAGGCATCTATAGAGGTGTATGGGTAAGTCTGTTCTTGACACTGACCCTAAAATTAGGAATAAATGAGTGGATAACATCACCACCAGTCAGGCAATTAATCCCATGTACTAATATGTATAAGATTACATGTTGGGAAAATGCTAAGTGTAATGCCCATTGCAGTCTCTAACCTTTGGTAAGATAAAACATAAAAGATAACATGAATAAAAGCAGTATTTGATAAATGTCACAAGAGGGGTTATAGACAGAATGTGCTGTAAAATTCAAAGGGTGAAAAAATCAGGGCAATCATGAAAGCCTCCATCTGGGAATTGGGACACAAAGAAGTGCGCAAGGAATTCTGAAAGTAAAGGGAGCAGGGCAGTGCATAGGGAGTCATCTACAGCCTCCCACTAAAGAAGGAACAGAATCAGACGAGAGTTTCAGGTGATGGTTCACTGTCTCCCTTTCCTTCTCTCCCCTTTCGGTCCACTCCAGAATGGCTTCTGCCCAGCCACGCCTCCACTGGTCATCATCTACTTCAGCATTAGTAGTAGGGATCGTTCCTCCTTGAAATGAGCTTCTGTAACACCCCCACTTCCTGATTTCCTCTTCGCCTCCCTGGCTACTGTTCTTTGCTGTTCCTTCTTTCTCTCTCCAACCTTGAAGTGACCTATGTTCTTCCAGTCCTCTTGTTCCCTTTTCTTCTTCCTCTGCATGCTCTCCCTAGTTGACCTCATTCATTCTCATGGCTTGGTTCATTTCCATCTGTCTGATTTTATTCCACAATTTGTATCTGTAGTAGAGAATTCTTCTCTGAGTTCCACACATACAGATACAGCTGTCTGTGGCAGCTTCTCATGGATGCCTAAGAGTTATGTCAGAGCTCTCTGCAATTTAAGATCTCTGAAGTTGTTCTCATGATCTCCCATTCCTCCTTCTTAAATTGTGCTCCAATATCTCGCATTTCCATAAATAGCACTACCCTCCTCCTACTTCTACACAGAAATATGGGAGATGGTGATATTGACCTTTGCCTCACTGTCCCCTCGAATCCATTAGCTAGTTCTATCGGTTTTACATTTTAAAAATTACCTGAGGGGCACCTGGGTGGCTTAGTCGTTTGAGCACCTGACTCTTGATTTTGGTTCCGGTCATGATCTCAGGGTTGTGGGATCAAGCCCTGTGTTGGGCTCTGTGCTTAGCAGAAACTGCTTAAGACTCTCTCTCCACCCCTCCCTCCCATGCTCTCTCTCTCTCTAAAATAAATAAATAGGGGCACCTGGGTGGCTCTGGTCATGATCTCAGGGTTCTGGGATCAAGGCCCACAACTGGGCTCTATGCATGGAGCCTGCTTAAGAGTCCCTCCCACCCCACCCCCTTTTCTCTCCCTCTCTCCCTCTTAAAAAAAAAAAAAAAGTGAAAATTACAAATAAAATGTGGTATATATCTACAATGGACTATTATTCAGCCTTAAAAAAAGGAGGAAATCCTGCCATTTGTGACCACGTGGATGGACCTAGTGGGCATTATGCTAAATGAAATAAGCCAGACACAGAAAGATACACACTGCATGATCCCACTTACACGAGGAATCTGAAACAGTCAAACTCATAGAACCAGAGAGTAGAATAGTGGTCAGCAGAGGCTGAGGGTAGGGGAATGGGGAGCTGTCATTCAAAGGGCACAAAGTTTCACTTATCCAAGATGAATCATTTCGGGACATCTGTACAACATGGGTCCTATATTGTACTGTATTACATACTTAAAAATTTGCTAAGAGGGTAAATATTATCATAAGTGTTATTATAAAAATAAAAACATTAAAAATAAGTAAATAATAATTTTTAATTACCTTAAATGTGTCTGTTTCCTCCATTCCCTAGTCCAAGCCATTGTTCTCTCTTGCATGAGGCCCTGAAGGTGCCTCCTAACAGGTTTTCCTACTTCCTCTCTTATTTACCTCAATCCTTTTTCTCTGCCATAACAAATGCCAACCAGTTACCCTGTACTGAAAATACCTGTGTGGCTTCCCTTGGCTCGTAGGATAAAAGTCGAAATATTTAACGTACCCTGCTTGGTCTTGCCCCATCTCCACCTCTGGCCTCACCCTGCTTCACATTTTCCTTGCTCCTTGTACTTCAACCACAACAGCCTTCTCTCAAAACCTAAAATACACATCTCATCACACAACAGCCCTCACAGTCAATGTGAGCCCCCATCTCACACGGAACAAAACCTACACTCTTTGACAGGAACTACAAGGCCTTGTGTGAGGAGACCCCTGATCGCTTCTCCTGTCTCATGTCAGGCTCCATTCCCCCTCACCCTTCATCACCCAGCCAGACAAGCTCATTTGTGTCTTGGTGCTTTTCGCCTGCTGCTGCCTTTGCCTGGCCATCTCCCTTCTGACTTTTCACAAAATGAGCTCCTTCTCAGTTTAAATATCACCCCTTAAGAGAGGCCACCTTACTTAAGTGGGCTCATCACTGTCCTCTATCCCACTACCCTACTTATATCCTTTGGAGCTCTGTGGTCTTAATATTAAGAATTGGCTTATATGCCTTGGTCTATTTCCTCCACTAGGTCATAAGCTTCAGGAAGATAGGGTGACACCTGTTTTGCCTCCCATGGCATTCAAGGTTAGGCTCTGATGCATGGTAAGGGCTCAAACATTTAAAAGATTAATCTGATCACAAGCTGCATGACACAAAGCAAAGTTGGGAGGAAATGCAAGAGTCCAGGTATCATATCACTGACTTATACCCCAGCCTCCTATATAAGAGAAAACAGAGAGAAGGGAGGCACAAATGTGAGAGCTATATTAAGAAGGTTAAGACAGTCATCACTGTGTTACTAATTTGACAAGTTTGGAGAGAAGAGAAGAAAGGAACAGAGATGATCCTAAGGTGTGGAGCTTGGGCAGATATGCCGGCTCATCACCGACACAAGTGCTCTGGAGAGAAAGTGGGATAAAGTCACCTTGAACTGCTTGCCTATTAGGAATCTGCCCCTTAAGTATATCAGGTTTCCTTCTGTGCTGTTTATGAACTTTATAATTTTATTATGTATCACATAAAACCAAATTTCCATCTTAAGTGTGATATTTAAGATATCGAGTGAGCTTTCCAGTTCTTCTGGAAAGAGAAAGGCTTTGAGATCAAGTAAAAAAATTGGGTATTCCTCCCAGTCTGCCACTCCCTGGTGTGTGTCCTTGGCATGTTAATTAACCTCTCTGATTCTTGGAATCTTCTGTAAAATGAGAACACCAACTTCATGTTGTTGTGAGAATTAAAATTACACACATGGCCTGGAATGGTCATGGCACCTGCCTTGCAGTCTTAGACATCCCAACCCATCCCTCATCCTTCCCAATTTAGGTCTGTTCCCATCCTCTCCTTGATCTTCACAATTGAAAATCCTTGATTATATTCTTGCCTAGTTTCCAGTGACAATGTGAGAATAAATGAGATAATACGGTTTACTCCTAAATACCCACTTTGTAGCTTATTTCCAGCAAGTTCTTACTATTGGTTGAGCCTCCCCCTGGCCTTAGGAGATGTCTTGGCAGCTTCTTTATACCATCAGTTGCTAAGCACTATGGAAAAGGAGCTCAAATTGAATATCAGTCTAATAAACACAGTTGGTAAGGAAAAATGCCATGTACATTCCAAAATCAAGCATAAATGCCTTTTAAAATTATTCGTGGTTTTGAATTATGTCTGGAATTGCTTCATTTACATTAACCAGGTTGATGAGAATGGGCTACATGCCATATTTCTGAAAAGACTTAATGCTTTTTGGAGAGAAGACAAACCATAAACATAAGGCATTATCACAAAAGTTTTATGCATGAGAAATGATCCTCAAAAATATGAAGGTTAAAAAGTGGCTATACTTTTCCTCTTTACTAAAATTTTTGCTTCCCAGAACTCACATTTTAAAAATACTACTTACACCTTCTGTGTGTGTATTAGTCTCAAAAACTTCAAACATTGCCAGTTGATGCACCTGGCATGGAGAACTCGAAAATGGTGTACGATGGTGGTTCCTAGTAAGGAAAGTAGATTTCGGAGGGAGGTGTCTCATTCATGACTGTTTTTAGTAACAGGCTGAATTTGCATTTCATCTTCTCTCCCCTAGAATTCTAGTGCATTGGATGTGCCTTCTCAGGGGTTGTTTTGTTTGTTTGGTATTTCCACTCTAAAAACAAGGCATGGGGCAGAGAGGAAATAAGTTTGAGACTGTTCTCAAGGACCCTAGGGAGAAGATCCTGCAATCAAGATGGGTCCTAGACTCTGAATCGTGGCCTATGTAGTCAACTGATTCCACCTGCACACTCACCACAGAGCTCCAACTGCTCCTAGAAAGGGTTACTCTTTCCTTGGGTCTACTGTTAGAATGGCAGGTGTCAAGAAGTTGAGTTTGAGTGTGAAGCTGCAAAAGAAGAATGTGCTTGTGCTATGGTTGATGGTGATCCCATTTATTTTCATGTCTGGTGTCTTATGAGAGGTCCCAAGGACATTCGACTGTATCTGTGGCTCCAGAATTCCTGGGCTGAGCCCATTTCACAAAGTTCCCTAAAGTGGTGTTCACTCAGCAAGTATTTATTAAATGTCTACCATGTGTCAGACGCTGTACGGTTTTCCCTGAGGGGACACTGACACAGGACAGGTTGCCTTGGTGGAGGGCAGGCTTCGAGACCATCCTCAGGGGTCCCAAATGTGCCTGTGAGAGTCAGTGATCTCCTCATATATGGTGAAATAAAGAGCTGTCTCTTACCCCTACCTTGTGGACAGGATAAGTCCAAGAAAACGAAGCTTATTATCCCATTCTCATGTTTCTTTCAACATCTTCCTTTAGGACTTATGGAATCACCTCTTTGGGCAGAGGGCCCTGAGGCAACACCGGGGCACAGGGAAGACAGAACTGCCTCTGTGAGCCCTGATCCAGAAGGGCCTTTGCTACCCTTTGTGTCAGCCATGACCCTCAGCCAACCCCGAGGAGGTAAACACCAGGGAATCTGGGATCGTATTCAAGTATCTCAAAATATTCATTTCACCATAAGAAGTCAACACTGGAGCAATTTGTTCTAGAATAATGCTAACATACTTGAAATTTGCAACTGGGAATTTAATTCATCTCAGTGTATAAGAACATTTCTGTCTTTGTTCTGCTGGCTTTAGAAAAAAAATTTTTTTTCTTTTCCCCAGGATACCACCACTACCCATTTCCAGCACTTTTGATTTATTTGAGGCAATTCCCTCTCATGCTGCCTCAGACAGCCCTACACTTAAGCTAGATCAGGGACTGAACATAGAGTTAAGCGAGTTTGGAGTAATCAGAAATTTGGAATTTGATATGGTGATGTCTTTTGTTTTTCACACATTACAAAACAAGTTAGGGGAGTGGATTCATTGACAGATGTGTATGATTGTGATGAAAAAAGAGTTTTGCAATATATTTGTGTTTTGCAGCTAGGCAACCAAAAATGACTAACACACAGGAAGTATGTACTTGTGTGCTTCTTCCAACCAAATTATGGGAATTGCAAATCTCTTATGCTCTTTACATGAATATTCTCTATGTAAAAATAAAGAAATCAATAAATAAAAGAAATAAAGGCCCTTGGGTCTAGAGGGCTTGTTTTGGACGAACTTCTCTCCTACAGTCCTTTTATTTTCTTTCTTTAGTTAGTCCTTCCCACAGGGCATCCCGAGTGGGAAGATCTGTAAAAAGAAAAGAAGGGAATGGATTGTGAACTATTAATTAAAAACAACAACAACAACAAAAAAACCTTCAAGGACCCAAGGAAGAATATTATAAAATGAGGAGTCAGTCTTGGCTTCGTTATGGAGTAACATACTATATGATCTATGTTATATTTTTTTTTAAGCTTTCAGGAAATAGACTGGCATTGAAGTAAACACTATTGCAAAAAAATAGCTATGATTACATTGTAACTCAGATTCCAACAATCTGCCATAAATACTGTTCGTATTATTTCTGTAATTCTACAATATCTTCCTGTTGAACCTTTTTTTTTTTTTTAAATCCATGGCATTTAATAGCCCACAATTTGTCCTGCCCTATGGAAATCTTTCCACACGCAAGGTACATGATTGCTTTTGTGTATCCAAGTGAAGGGACTTCTATTCTGGGATATCATCCATGGATTTTAAAGAAAGGAGTCTTACAAAACTTCTTGACAGGAATTGTTGTATCTTGACCCTCGACTAGCTATATCGTTCAAAAGCCTTTCCATGCTGATTCCAGGCAGCCAAAAAGGTAAGTGTGATAGAATAACAAATAAATGGTGGCCAGAGAAACAGAACTGGCCAGTGGGTTACGGGTTGCTCCTACTGGATTTTAGAAAATGTAGTTGTATGTGAAAGATGATATTACATAAGTTCCAAAGATTAACTACTTAGAATGTTGAGGGACTCCATTAGAACACATGCATCGCATTTATAGAAGTCAGCCTCTGCAGGGCCGGCAGCCAACCATTTCAGTTCCGACAGGGCAAATGTGAGCAGCTCACGTATGTCCCAAGCGCCTCAGTCTTCCCCCTTTGCTTCTTATCTCTCAGGAGGTTGGCTGCCCAAAGACATAGAGGCAGAAGTGTATTTTAAAGGCTTTTAATAGAAAGGTACCCAGAAGAAATCCATGTATCTTACATCCCAAAGCCTGCTGTACCTACATATCTAACAGAGCAATTACCCTACATTAACTGCTGGTAAGGAATGAAGGTATTTAAATCCAAATTACATGAAATTAATTAAGAATTTTTTCAAATTCCCTATTATAGACAAATTGATCAGAATCAACCAAAATTTCAAATTCATGAATTCATAGAAAGTCATCTCTGGAAAGAACCTTATCCAGAAGGCTAAAGATGTTATCGATCTTAAAATGAGTCTTAAAGAGAATGTGATCTATCCAATCAAGGTCTATAGTTTAATGATTAGATAGGGACAAATATACAGGTTTCCTCACTCCTGGATTAGGGACTGATTTCTGATTAAAAGTATTTTTAAACAATTCCATGTTTAATAAGCAAATAATCATGACTATTGCAGACTATCATTCTTTGCTTGTTTACTTAGCTTTCATCAAAAAATGACTCAAAAGTGGGCAGCATAGGTAGGTTTGAAAGTCAATATTTAAGATAAACATTAGTCCCTATTATGCTGATAAAACAGCAGAAGATGATACTGATAATAACCATCCCTCAACACAGGAGACCATCTTTATGGGTTTATTCTGCAACCTGTAAATTCACATTAGAATTTTTTTCTTTCCATGTATACTCCTTTTGGCTATTGTGAGACTTTGAGTCTTTTCTTTTCTTTTTTTTCTTTCTTTCTTTCCTTATTTTGAGAGAGAAAGAGTGTGCACATGCATGTGTGAGGGGTGGGGAGGGCCAGAGGAGAGGGAGAAAGAGGATCCTAAGCAGGCTCCACACTCAGTGCGGAGCCCTACATGGGGTTCAATCTCACAATCCTAGGATTATGACCTGAACTGAAATCAAGAGTCAGATGCTTAACCGACTGAGCCACCCAGGAACCCCTAGACATTGAGTTTCTTTTCTTTTCTTTTTTTTTAAAGATTTTATTTATTTGTCAGAGAGAGAGAGAGTGAGAGAGAGAGAGAGCACAAGCAGGGGGAGCAAGGAGCCCAATGCAGGACTTGATCCCAGGACTCTGGGATCATGACCTGAGCCGAAGGCAGATACTTGCCTGACTGAGCCACCCAGGTGTCCCGACGTTGAGTTTTTTAAAGGCATATGGTATCTTTCGTTTTGTGACTCAATGGGCAGTGATAAAAGGCAGATAAGTACCCCTTCAACCTCCCCTTTTCATGCCATTGATAAATATTACTGATCAGGCTCAGCATCATTTCCAGTAAGTCTATACATTTATTATTTAATGCATTCATTTCATTCTTATCATAAATAGTCATTGAGTACCCATTAAAGTACCTCAGAAATATCAGTCTCAGCCCTGGACATTCTTGGTCTAGCATATTGTTTGGAACATAATAGATGTTCAATAAATGCTGCTTTTATAAATGAGCAAATGACCAAATTAGTTTTATTTATTTACTTAGTTATTTTTAGTTATGGTAAAATATACATAACATAAAATTCACCACCTTAACCACTGTTAAGTGTACAGTTCAGCAGCATTAATTATACTCCTACTGCTGTGCAACCAATCTCGAGAACTCTCCCATCTTACAAAATTGAAACTCTATAATCATTAAGCTACAACTCCTCATTCTCCTTCCCTGCAGTCCCTGGAAACCACCATTCTGCTCTCCCTCTGTATGAATCGGAGTACTATAAATACCTCATATAAGTGGAATCAAACTCTATTTGTCTTTTTGTGACTGGCTTATTTCACTTCTCAGAGTGCCCTCAAGGTTCGTCCATGTTATAGCCCATGTCAGCATTTCCTTTCTTTTTAAGGCTCAGTAATGTTCCATTGGGTGGAATTCCAAAACACTATATTTTGTTGATCCATTCAGCTGCTGATGGACACTTGGGTTGCTTTCAACCTTTGGCTATTGTGAATAGTGCTGCTATGAACATGTATAGAAATACCTCTTTCATACCCTGCTTTCAGTTCTTTTGGTTATATAACCAGAAGTGAAATTGCTGGATCCTATGGCATTTTATTTTTTAATTTTTTGAAGAACCACCATACTGGTTTCCATAGTGGCTGGACCTTTTTATATTCCCACTAACAGTGCAACAGGGTTCCAATTTCTCCATGTCCTTGTCAACCCTTGTTATGTACCTTCTTTTGATCATGTCATCCTAATGAGTTGATGTGTTATCCTGTGGTTTTGTGCACCTAATCCAAATTAGTTCTATTTTTTAAAAGTGTGAAAAATGAGATTTGTAACACACACTTCTCCACCCATGATTTGCATTATTTCATCTTTATAATAAATGCATCCACACACATGCGTGTGTGCATGTGTGCACACACACACACCCTTTTGGATGGTATTTTTTTTACATATGGGGAATACAAAATTAATGCCAAATACGACACAAGGACTTTTTAGACGTATTTTAGGGAGTAACTACGCTTCCCAAGCATAATCCCGTTGCACTGGGACACACAAGGGGATATGAATAATTTCCACATCCAGAGGAAGGGCTCTCACATCCACAGTCTACTCTAGGTCATCCTCGGTAACTGGGGCCAAGGACATGATGAATTCGTAAAATCTATGGATAAGCCCTATTTAGTCATTTCTTTAAACATTTTCTTCCCTAATGCTTTTACAGAGTGGTTTGTTGCAAAGATAAATGATTTATGTTTTGTTATTCTTTTTCTAGTGTATATCTTCAAAAAGAGACATTATGGAGAGGTCCGAGTGTTAGTTGTGAAATAATTCTTAGCAAGTTAGTAAAATGAAGGAAGAAGGGCAAAAATCCCCATGTAACCCACTGTTTAGATATTTAGCTTTGAACACTCATGGGTGGATAGTAGCATCTGTTCATGTGAACATAAAATATTTGTAAAATGGAGAAGAACATGCCCCTTGGTGGCCCGAGGATCTCGGTCAGGAGAGTAGAATTCCTTATATAGCTACCTACAAACAGTTTGACCACAATACAATTTTCAGGAAGCCAGAGGATTACTTAGTTCTATCTAATTAGTGCTACACCACCTGGAACATTCCTTCACCCCTCATTCCCTAAAAAGTCCTCGAGAAAGGAAGTTAAGTCATTGCATTTTAGATCCAAGTAGCTTTGACTCTGCATAGTGTGTGTCCTCATCTATAAAACAAGGGATTTGAATCTACGGATTCTAAAGGCCATCCACGTCCCAGCACTGAAATTCTATAATTCTGTCTCTCTTGATTACTTTGCATGAACTATCCTGGTGCCCACAGCAGTGCAAATTCTGGACCCCACAAGCAAAAATCCAAAACAGGACTCCTAAAGCAAAATGAGTAGTCTCAGTTTCCTAAGGTTATTCAGGTGCTCTTGTGGATATTTCTACTTTCTATTTATTGTTTCAGTTTCATCCTCTGGATTTCAAATTTCTCAGAGATAGGGCCTCCTGATTATCCTGAACACATCTACCAAAGAACAGAGATCCAGATTTTATCACAGAATGTTCTTACAGATAGAGCTGCCCAATAAAAATACAGGATGCTCAGTTAAATCTGAACTTCAGATGAACGATACATTTTTTTTTAGTGTAAGTATGTCCTGTGCAATGTTTGAGACATACTTACACTAAAAAAAAAAAAAAAAAAAAAAAAATCAGGGCACCTGGGTGGCTCAGATGGTTAAGTGTCTGCCTTCGGCCTAGGTCATGATCCTGAGCTCCTGGGACCGAGCCCCGCATCGGGCTCCCTGCTTTCTCCCTCTCCCTCTGCTTGCTGCTCCCCTTGCTTGTACTCGCTGTCAAATAAAAAATCTTTAAAAATATATACATATTTTAAAAAATAAATTTAAAAAATCTGTTTGTTGCTTATCTGAAGTTCAAACTTAACTGCAGAGCCTCTATCTTTATTTGCTCAATCTTGCAACCTTGAGAGCATGAGTCCTGGTGGATGTGAAGCCTACTGTGGGCACATGTGGATGAATAACTGAGGAGATTGCACAACCTCCATGCTTCTTGGTTTCCTCACCTCCTGAATGTAAATAAGAATCATCTTCCTCAAGGGAGGGCCAACTCAATATAAATGGAACCCTGGAAAGACTAATGATTCTTTTTCCTCCATCCAATTAATATTTATCAAATACCTGCATGAAATTTGTTTAGTAAAAGTAGGAATAAGCTGTTTTCTTTTAATAATAAATTAATGCTCAAATGAGAAGTTTTAATTTATCAGCAACTAAGCCTCTTACGGCTTGATTACTGTGGCATCTGTTTGCTTATGTAGTCCCCTAATCTGACTCCGTTAAGGGTTAACAGCAGAGATTGTACTTCAGGTTCCTAGTATGGCTCCTGGTACAGAGTCCCTGCTCATCAGAGGTAGACAATATTATTATTATTATTATTTTTTTAAAGATTTTATTTATTTATTTGACAGAGAAAGACACAGCGAGAGAAGGAACACAAGCAGGGGGAGTGGGAGAGGGAGAAGCAGATTCCCTGCCGAACAGGGAGCCCGATGCGGGACTCGATCCAGGGACTCCAGGATCATGACCTGAGCCGAAGGCAGTCGCTTAACCAACTGAGCCACCCAGGCGCCCGACAATATTATTATTCTTAAAATATCTCTGTATGAAAAACCTGCCCCATAACCTGGAGATGGATTTACAAGCATCCTGTAATGAGAACTTCAGATCTGAGAGATGATTTGGTACAAATTTGTCATTTATCAGATAAGGAAATTGAGGCCTTAGGGAAATTAAGTTATTTACTCAGTCTCCTGGCCAGGCAGGTACACAGCCTGGTGTCCTCTGCACTCTTCATAGTTACATCGTAAGACTTTGTGGACATGTACGCTACTGCTGTAGATATCTAGAAAGCTGAAATAATTCATGAAGGATTTACCCCTACAAAGCAAAAATAAGAGGCATATTTAAACATGTGTGCAAATATTAACTGTACCATTATGACAGTTTATAGGAACACAGAGATTTTACTATCACCACTGGAAGCTTAAACCTTTGGCATCTTTCCCAAGAAAGACCCACTGAAATCATACAAGGGAACACCAGGGAGGTTGAAGCTAATGATCCTACTAGAGCCATCTCCAAACAAATGCCAATTTCCAATTGTGAAACAGCTCAAATGAGTATCCAAGTCTCTTTGGAAACTATTAAGATGCTTGTGCAGATTACAATTACAAATGCTTATTAAAACAGCATGCCCAAGAAAGCAGAGAGGACAAACAACGATGCTCAGAAAGGTCACACCGCCTGATGAAATATTTCCATGAGGCAGCCCAGCACCATAGTCTTCCCCTGGTTTTCCCTCCTCATCAGAGTCTAAAGAGGTGTGAGTGAGTGCTGGACTTAACTTTCCGTGAGAACTGAAGCTTTCAGCTTACAATTCATTGTTCTAAACATTTTCTTGTGTTATTTGGCAGCTTGACCGTGCAGGCACGTATCTGAGCTGACCTCCTTTGGCTGGGGTTCCCTCGCAGTCTGCTCCGCAACAGAGACTAAATACTTCCAACACTGCTTAAGAAAGGAGTCATTCTAAGTGAGTTTGCACTTTGCATTCTTATGGAAGGTATGGCTTAACAATACTAGCGTTAAATGCTCCAGTCAGGAGACCGCACATAATTCTTATCCCAACCTCACGTGGAGAAGGACACGGGGATGCCTGACGTGTGTGCTGAGGGCTGGTCTGACATGGATCTCACATACCCTCAAGTTCGGTTTGCTTTTATTCTTTGCAGAGTTTTGGGGCAATGCCTCCGGTTCCAGATATGCATTTTTTTTTTTAAAGATTTTATTTATTTATTTGACAGAGAGAGAGAGACAGTGAGAGAGGGAACACAAGCAGGGGGAGTGGGAGAGGGAGAAGCAGGCTTCCCGCTGAGCGGAGAGCCCGATGCGGGGCTCGATCCCAGGACCCTGCGATCATGACCTGAGCTGAAGGCAGACGCTTAACTACTGAGCCACTCAGGCGCCCCCCAGATATGCATTTGAACTTTGGGAGTTTGGCGGAGAAAACGGAGAGGTGAGAAATATTGTGAGATGAAACAAATGGAGAATTCTAGGAAACTGTCTTTGCTCGCCAAATAAATAGCGATCTCACTTAATAGCCTCCCATATAGCACAGCTCATTATTTAGATGATAAAACAAAGGGTTTCCACAAAGTTCTTACATAGATTTTTAATATTCTAGACTTTCTACGTTTAAGCTTTAGTAACTAAGATCACTTGTATCATAGGAACAAAAATTCTCAATGGTCTTTAAAGGGAAAATGAACTTTGATCTCTCTGTTGTGATGATATCCAATTCTATCAGCCATAAAATCCTTTCTCTGTCCATATATGTATGAAATTTATATATTTTAGAAATTATGTACATTTAATAAAGCATACAATAAAATTTATACATAAATATAAGTATGTACATGTATTTTTTGGTTTAATGTAGTTATTGTTCATTTGTCAAAGGAGCTGAAAGAAGCAAACATGCTGATGGCATGAATTTAGGCAAATTTGGTGCCTTGTTTTTCTCATCTATATAATGAGGATGATAATATGGTACCTGCTTCACAGGGTTGTTGCAAGGGTGAAATGAGATAATAAGTGTAAATATTTAGGATAGGGCTTGGCAAATGATCATTATTCAAGTAGCAGCTGATATTATAAAGGATTTATTATTGATACTGTTATCTCTGCCACATTTAGTTTTGTATTTTTTAAACGACTAAAATTGTTTTGATGGTTTTCTTATATATTGGACACAACTCGGTCACTCCACTTTTTGTCTGTAGGAAAACACACACATGTACACACACACACGTGCATACACGTATATGTACGCATGTTTTTTCAAACCAAAAAGCAAATACACACACATATATACACGCATACACACACACATACGTGCATACACACACGGCTCAGTTTGCAGACTCCCTTACATGATTTCTCCTGCCTGTAGTTTGAAAGCATTATGTGCAGAGAAGAGGGAGCTCTAAATCGGACAGGTCATAGCATGAGATGACTCAAGACTCCCCATTCCCAGAACCAGATGGGGTGATAGTCCTAGAACAAATTTCCATCACTGCAAGGGCTCTGATCCCCTCACTTCTCCCTTCGTCCTGTAAGACTGTGCTAGAAAGGTCTGTAAATGCAGAATTTGTGCAACTAAAATGCTTTGAGACAGTGCCCTGATATTGGATTTTGACTTACTAGTATGTAATTTCAACTACAGGCTCATTATACATTTATTTTTAACTAGAACTCAAGAGAGTACAGGTCATATCTATATATATTTTTCCGTTTCTATGTAGCACAAACATGCTTTAAAAAGTGTCTTCTGATTGTGATTTTTTTTTTCTCCAAGGAAACAACAAAAGAATAGAATTTTTAAGGGCCTTTTTGCTCCATCTCAACAAAATATCCTATTTTCAAGAGCCCATATACATGCAGGCTCCAGTCAAAATAAGTAAATAATTTCTAAAAATTCCATTTTGGATTCATCTGCATCCATCATAGCCCCTTACAAGTGAAAATCCTAGAAATGTAGAGAAATTATCTTTATAAGTGGATTCTTTGGAATGCATCAATTTTAGGCACTGTATTAGGGCCAGCTAGCTGCTTTCTAATCAAGATGAAAAATAAAAATTTGTAATAAATAGTCTAATTTTCTTTACTTCAAATGGCTAGGTTTCAAAACTTATCCAAATACATGTTCTCTCTCTCTCTCCTTCTCCCTTCCTCTCTCCTTCTTTCTCTCTTTTTCCCTCCTTCTCCCTCTTCCATATGAAAAAACAGTAGGCAAAACACCAAGATTGGAGAAAAACAGTAAACTAGTAAGTCAGGTCTACATACAAGTAGTACAGAGAGTTAATTGCTTAAAAAGACACCTTTTCCCCTGAGGTTCTTCAATTGAAGTTTGAACTTTTTCTTACTAAACGCATATAATCAATCTGTGGAACTTAATCCAATGGGGTTTTGAGGGCATTTTATTTTGAGGAAAAATAATGTCCTGCCTAAACCGGTAAGGCAGCTTTGACTATTGACTTAAAAACACATGATTGTGTATGCATTACTCTTTCTTTTAAGTATTATTTATATAATGCCTCCCTTTTAGGCAGGGAGATTCCCTTCACTTGCTGCCAAAGCACCTCTGAGGTCAGTAAGAGGCAAAGGGGTTGCACCTGCATTCATATCAACGGAAGCGAAGGTCAACAGACAGCAGTGTTTACATCGGGGCCTACTCCTAGAGGCCAATGCTGTTCCAGGCTTTGGAGATACAAAGATGGATAAGGTCTAGAGCCCCCTGTTAGAGAGCTTATTGCCTTTCAGCCAGGGAGGAAAGAGACTCTTGAATTAGTAGCTACAGTACAGGGTGACTCTTGCTAGGCAGACATATAAACAGGGTACTTGCAAGAGAACAGGAAGTCTCACAAGGCTTGCAAGTAGGAGACCAATGAGCACACTTGTCCTTTAAGACGATAATAATAGCAGCATAGTGGGAAGCACTGGGGTCATGAAGGAAAGTGGCAGGAAGCCCTGTGAGAATCTAAGAGCATTGGAAAGAAACAACGAAGGCCTCCATCATGGCAGAAGCAGTAAGGTAGATGAGAAGGACCTGAGCTCAGGAGGTGCTTCCAAGGAGAACATGGAAGTATTTAATGACAATGAAATACATGTGGGAGGGACAGGAGCTAAGCCATGGACCACTGGCACTTTTCAAGCCTCCATCCGAGGTCTTGCTCTCTTCCTCTGCTAATGTCTCATGTAGGCATTTGACAGCCACATGCACATTCAATTATCTCCCCTACACAAATGATTCACAGATTTCTCCAGCTAGCTCGTTGGAATTCCAGAAGCACAGGGTCAATGCGCTGCTTGAGATGTCTTCTTAGCTGGGTTGGAGGCACCTTGGACTCAAGATTCCTGAAATCAACCCCAACTCCGGTTCTCTCGGAGACTTCAATCTTGGCAAATGACACCCCCATTGTGCCAGACACTCATGAGTCATTGTTGAAAAATATGATGGGTTTCCATTGCTCTGAGGATGAGTGAGCAAAATCTTCCACGTGGCCCAGATCATGCCTTAATACCTTTTCCTGCTCTTTTTGCTACTTAAGCCCTACACACATTCTGCTGTCAGCTTAACTATCCCACAGGAGCACCTTTCCGGACACCCCTAACTAGGTCAGAGACCCATATATAATTCTTATAGCACGACATACACCTATTTACCCCTTAGCACAGGTACCATTTTGTATTTATTTTTATGTTATCTCATTCATGTGTTTCTCTATAACCAGACAGTAAAATCCATGAGGCAGGGACCAGGTCTGTTTATGCTCACCACTGAATTCTCCTCCTCTAGCCCAAAGATGGTACACCTTAGGTACTCAATAACATTTGCATGAAAACAGACTAACCGAAAAAGTCCATGGTTTCTAATGAGGAAGAAGAGGGAGATGGATGAAGTCATTGCTCAGAGTTGAGAACAGAGCTAGACCATGGATTTGGTCTGAGGCAAGCTATAGACCTCCATAGGATACTCAGGAAGGGGATGGAATATATGAAATAGTTTTGAAAGAAGTTTCGAGAGAAGCTGAAGAGTCATTATGCATGAGTACTTGAAACTTTGCCCTGCTAAGGGTGCAGCTACAGAGAATAGTTGCAAGCTCACATGCCCCCCGGGACCCCCCAGAAATGGGACAGCAGGAGACAAGTGGCCGTGGGCATGAACCAGAGGATGTGTGCTCTGTTGTAAGGCATGCACACTCAGATCAAAACAAAACATCTTTTCAGCAAGACAAAATACTTGTGTAAATTCCACCCAGCCCTTTTGGAGGGCTGTTTGGTATCTTGGAGAGTGGAGGGGAAAAAAAGGTCACAGATAAAGACCTAGGAATGCAGAGAAGAAGCCAGCAAAGGCGAGGAAAAAGCACTGATCACCGAGGATAGAACCAGTGGAGTGTGGTCTCTCGGAAGCTGAGAGAGGAAACTTCTTAAAGAGGAAGGGTGAGTCAACGATATTAACACCTCTCAGAGCTCAAGTGCAAGGACGATTACAAGTAGGCCACTGGAGTTGGACCAGCAACCTCAGCAGGGGCAGTTTCATGCAAAACTTAGGCTAAAATTCAGGGTTTCCAGCTCTGGAGCCAGGCTGATTTCAGCGCTTTTTCTGTAAGTGGGGTTACTGCAGAGCACGGCCTCTGCCCTTGGTTAACTCGGGTTCCCTTCTGCTCAGCTGAAGTATCTCACTTTCTCCTTCAATGTTATTTTAAAATTCCAAATAAAATTTAGACCAATACTAAAACAAAATCAAAGAAAGAGTAATTGTGAAAATGCTTCACATTATCCTAATAAGCTGGAGAGGTAGATGGGACAGGAATTATCCCCATTTTCTAGATGAGAATACAGCAGCTCAGGGAAAGCTGGGGCTTCTCAGGGGTCACACAACCCGTTATATGCCCCCCATGACAATTAGCCCGAATGTGGACTGCTCCCTTGTGGCCACACTGGATGCATCCCGGTTAGTCTACTTGGTGATGTGCTATTAATAGCATCAGCCAAGCACACCCCTACTACAGGAAACACACACACACACACACACACACAGGAAGCCAAGTTAACCGTGGTTCAGAAGTTCAACTTTCCCCACAGAAGAAGCCATCCCGCTCCCTGGAGCTAGGGAGGCTGGGACCTTCTGCAGACCCCAGAAAATAGGCTGCCTGGTTTTTTGCTCATCTGCCTCTATGATCATGTCTTTGATGGAAGCTGAACCTCATCTCTCGAGAGAAACCATTTCTTCTGGATGTACTACATAAGTGGCTGGGAAGTCAGATCTGCTCGAGTCCTCAGCTCTTGGCACCTGTACGTACAGTCGACATGCCCATGCCAGCGACATGACTATCTTGGTCTGGCGAGAGATGTGAGGGTCACCGCGCATGCGCCTACAGGTCTCAAGAATGCTTACTAACCCCAAACTAACGGCATAGGATTACCTCATAAAATTTTGCTTGGGAGCCTCAAAACATAGTTTCTGAATAGATACTGCCAAAACAATTTTATTTACCTCAAAGTCAATCCCAGGAACATCAGAGGTGTGTGGTTTTACGTACAAGAGACATTAACAGCAACAGCAGCTTGTTGAGTAAGTACTATGTAGCAAGAAATTCTGAGGATAGCAACAGGTTGGCTACCATTATTTGACTACAGAACAGTGTTATTGCCCCAAATTTTAAGAGTTTAATAGAGAGGGATGGCTCATCTCTAAAGCTGACTCAGATGAAACATCGATTCCCTTCATGCAAACTCCCCCCGCTCCACTGCCTATAGTGTTTGCTGTGTACCATCTGGATATTCTGGAACCAGTTTCCAAGTCACCTGTCTAAATTGCTGACACCACATAACTCTGACCTACAGACTTCCAATTTCCTTTTCCAACTCCCAATTTTCATTCTTAAGGAAGAGTCAGAATAGTGCCTATTAACATATTTTATCTTTCCTGTACTAGAGGTTTTCATGTTGAAAATTCTAGTTACAGCCTCTGGTTACATGCTGTCTTTTTAAAAGAATATCTGCTTAACTTTAATCCATTACCTGAATCTGGACTATACTAAACTCAGTTGTTATATGGAGTCACCTGTGGAGAGTTTAATGGAAAAGCAAGGCAGCAAATTAGTGCCATATGATCAGCTTGAATAATAGTAAGTTTGTTTACCCAAGGTCCCTCTGAAGAATGGACTGTATTTTTAAGATATGACTCGTTTTCCATATCTGCACAGAGACTTGCCATTACTTAGCTGGACATTTAATTTTCCACATATTCATTTTCCTCCTTACAGGCAGCTCTTTGGCTATTCAGTATGTGCATACTGCAGAGAAAAATAATTATAGGAAAGGGGACACAGAGAATGTCATAATTAAACCATGCATTTGCAAAATACATTCAGTATACCCGAAACATCGTGATTGCTATAATCAGGTAGATTAGGTTTTCAGCAAATACTTTTTTAAACAGAGGTTTATCTAAAGTCAGAAGCGAGAGGCAGCCCTCAGAATCACCTTATAACACAAAATTAACTAAATTTGTCTCCAATTATTTTTTTTGAATCAGATATAAAGAGAAATCAAAATGTAAATCAATGGATCTGTGAAACATCAAGGCATTTTTCACGACCTTCTAGAACAGGTTTATTTTTCCCTCATCTGAACTCACATTAACAGAAGTCTCTGTGTGTACCAATGGCAAATGCAGAAACTTAGTGCCTCAAGATGTGATTTAAACTTTGATTTCACAGTTTGGGGATTCAAATTCAGAGCAAATACAGTCACAGGGGTCAATGAAAGTAAAAGATCTATGTGGGAGAATGGTGTTACCACAAGTTAAAAAACAGTCATTGCTTTTTTAAAGAAAAAACACTGTCTGCCAAAAAATACGAAATGATGATCAAAAGGGATTTAAGCCAATTACTGGGGCAAAAAAACCCGAGCTATGAAAGAGTCAAGGACTGCAAATCCTCTTATTTCTCTCTTTTTCTACGCCACGGTTTATATGCAAAATATTTCTCTCTGATCCCCATCTAACTAATGGGCTCGTTGAGAGTGCGGGTGATTGTGCTGATTTGCTGAATGGTGACCTGCGGAGAATAAGTAAAAAGACAAGGAAACCAATTTTATGGAAACAAAAAAAAAATTAACTAGAGAATTAAAGCTTAATATAGCTTTATCCTCTAGAGAGCTCTGCCTGATTGCAGACAGAGCTTAAAACCAGGATTTGGAAGCACAACACACTAGTTCCCTTATGAGATCTCTGCCCAAGATATGTTCAATAAATGGAAAACCACCTTTGCCGCCTGCCTTCTGTAATGAGAGAAGACAGGAAGGCAAATACTAGTCTGGGAGCCAGGGAAACGGGTTTTACTCTCCAACTCAGTTACTGGTTTTTAATGAAACAATATCCAAGTTCTCAGGAGCTGTTTGCCTCAAACACACTCACCCCCTCCTCAGCGATGAAAACAATGACCCTTTCCTTCCTTTCCTACAGAAATATGAATTGAGCAAATTATGCTGTTCCTTCCTGCCACTTTCTGTCCATCATCAGCAATGCCAGGTGCCCCTAGTTGAAATCTGCCTCCTGTTTTGAGGGGACAGCAGGGAAGGAGGAGGACAAAGGTAGCCAGTCAGGAGGGGACCTGATTAGAATCCAGGGTGGGGCGGGCGCCCATGGGGGAAGAAGTTATAAATAAAACTAAGTCTTTAAGAAATTCTGCCTCAAATCACTTTCCAGTGGTCTTCTCTAAGCCCCATTCTCGTGTAATTCTAGTTCTTTGACAGGGAAACTGACACTTTTGATCCGGTAATTTAACGGCAATTTATTGTGAAGTGGTAATTTATTAAGTAAGAGTCAAGAGTGGAGAGAGCTCTCATAACCAAGAGTGTTCCTGACTCAGGTCTTTCTAGACAGAACCTATGGGGCTTGATTTCAGTGATACCCAGAGCCTCACCAGACTTCTTTTAATTCCTTAATTCTTCTGTCCCCACCCCCCCCACCCCCCACACTCCATACAGCGTAATTGGAAGTAAGCCTTAAAACGTAAATTCCCTGATGTCATCTTATGTTGATTTAAATTCATAGTAAGCTATAACTGATCTCTCTCTCTCTCTCTGAAGAGCCCTACAACACAAGAGGAAGCTGTAAAAGCCCTATTACTTTATTTGGCCCCAGGGCCAGGTCTTAATCCTAAATTTCTGCAAAGATACTCTGCTTATTCTACAGTGATTGTGATGAATGGCTCGTCATGGTGGGGGCAAAGAGTTATCTGTTGTAAGCAGGAAATGTGCGCTTCCATGAGATGCTAAATCTCTCTGCTTGCTATGATCATACATGTATTTAATCTAGCATTCATTCCATAAATGAGATTTATTTTTGTTTAATACAAAAATGCATGGCCACATCTTGAAGAAAAGGTTAATTTTGTGGTGATGAACACAGCAATAGTGGGTATAGACCAAAGGCACCGAGAATCAAGTTATATTTCTTTAGAAGTCATTGTCTCTGGGTATCGGGCAATAAATTACCCCATCTGCCTTCTGTCCACAGATTCCTGCAATCCTTGTTGGGCAGGTTTTACAAAGATCCTCTTTTCTTCCCTTCCTTGGTCTCATTTCACGACCTGGCCCCTTCCCCAAAGGGATGAGTTCTTGTTATGGACTGATGAGATCCCAGGTAACTCTCAAGGACAGGTGAGAAGTGCTGGGTCTTCCCATTAAAGGCAGAGTGTGCTCTGTTTCTTGCCTCAATCTGGCCCAAGTGAAAAGTGATCCTGGGTCTGAGACAGTCCAGCCATCCCTCCCTCACTCCTTATATACTCTCTCTTCTTTCCAGGGGCCAAAGCCCAGTACAGCTTAGGCCAGCTCAGCACAGAGCATCTGGAGAAACATATTCTCTCTTGCTGATTTCTCTAGTTCAGGTTCCCTACTTCTGTCCAGGCTGCCTTGGCGCTGAAAGGTCTAAAACTCAGGGGAGCATATATAGTCCTTTGGCTAACCTAGGAGTCAGCAAACTATGGCCTGTGTGCCAAATCCAGCCCACTGCCCGTTTTCGTAGAGTTTTCTAGGAATACTGCCATGCCCACTCATTTGTATATTGTCTCTGGCTGCGCTCCAATGGCAGAGTTGAGTCGTTGTGACAGAGACCATATGGTTCGTCAGCAAAGCCAAAAATAGTTACTAACTGGCCTTTTATGGAAAAAGTTTGCCAACCCTTGGTTTAGACCATTGTAAAACGGAGCTGAAATATACCTGCGGCTGAAACATTCCTAATGAACAGACCGAGGTTTCGATGTGAAACAGAGCAGAAGTTATTTGGGACAATCTAGATTAGATTTGGGGGTTAAAACGGGATATTCTACGTAGTCTGGCCCAACTTATTGGATTGATACATATTGGGGTTTTGAGGCAATGCTACATTTAGTTATAAACTATTATCTTGCTTCAATTTGTCCTTGTTTCTCTTAGGCCACGAGGGTCTGGGTTTGGCAGAACTGGCAGAATGGGAGGCTAAGTATCATAGAATGTTTCAGCCTCCCCCCACAAAGCGATTCCCGAACAAATGGTTTTCAGAATCCTCAGCTGAGAAAATGATGGGCCCCATCTTGGTCCTTCTCTCCTCAGTCCCTCTGGAAACGTGTACATGAAGGGTAGCCACAGTCAATAGCAGGACCCAAATATTCTTGGGTTTCCTGAGCATAATGCTATTGAACAGCACCCAATCTTACTCTCCATCTGCGTGTAAAAGAACTACATTTGTTATGTCACTCAAATGTGCACATTTCATAAATACCCAGCACAGTGGGCCTTCTGATAGGGACATAATTTCTGCTTTCATGGAAGTTGCTCTATAACCCAAAGGAACAGATAAGAAAATAAAAACAAACACATTCCATTCTGCACAGCAAAGAAACCATTGACAAAATAAAAGGCAACCTACCAAATGGGAGAAAATATCTGCAAAGGATATATCTGATAAAAGGTTAATATCCAAAATATACAAAGTACTCTTACAACTCAATAGTAAAAAGCCCAAATCACCCAATTTAAAAATGGGCAGAGTACCTGAATAGATATTTTTTCCAAAGAAGACACACACCGGGCCAACAAGTACATGAAGAGGTGTTTAACACCATTAACCATCGTGGAAATGTAAATCAAAACCATAATGAGATATCACCTCACACCCATCAGAATGGACAAGCAATAACAAGTGTTGGCAAGGATGTGGAGAAAAGGGATGTGGAGAAATGGTTGGTGGGAATGTAAATCGATACAGCCATAGTGGAAAACAGTATGGAGGTTCCTTAAAAACTTAAAAATAAACTGAATGTAAAAATAGAAAAAAAAAATACAGCCCGGCAATTCCACTTCTGGGTACTTACCCAAAGCAAATGACAACAACACTGATTCAGAAAGATATTTGCACCCCCATATTCACTGCGGCATTATTTACAAGGGCCAAAATGTGGAAACAACCCTAGTGTCCATCAATAGATGAATGGATAAAGATGTCTCACACACTCTCTCACACACACACACACACACACACACACACCCCATCAGACACAGAATGGAAACAGAATGGAATACTCCTCAACCATAAAAAAGGATGAAATCCTGCCATTTGTGACAACATGGATGGACCCCTGAGGGCATTATGCTAAGTGAAATAAGTCAGACAAAGAAAGACCATATGATCTCCCTTACATGTAGATTTTAAAAAACAAGCAAACAAACAAGAAAAAAACCATCAAAACCCAACTCATAAATACAGAGAACAGATTGGTGGTTGCCAGAGGTGGGGGAGGGGGTGCTTAGGGGGATGGGAGTGGGCAAAATGGGTGAAGGGGCTCAAAAGGTGCAAACTTCCAGTTATAAGATAAATAAGTCCCGGGGATGGAATGTACAACATGGCGACTACAGCTAATACATACATACATACATCTTTAATACATCTTTAATACAGCTGTACCGCATACTTGAAAGTTGCTAAGAGAGTAGATCTTCAAAGTTGTCATCACAGGGAAAAACGATCCTGTAACTATGTGTGCTGATGGATGGAAGTGAACTAGGCTTACGGTGGTGATCACTTCCTAATTTATGCAAACAACGAACCATGTTCTGTATTAATTACACCTGGAAAAGACCCCACCTTCCAAGTAGTCATTTAAACTACATCCCTGTAGCGTCGTAACTAAATGTTGAGGGAGCTCTGGAGAGGCAAGTGGCCGATTCGAACAGGGTTATCAGGCAACGTTACACTCAGGAGCTCCAGTTAGAACAAACCTTTTAAACACCTGGTTTCCTGGGGAAGAAGGTAAGAGCATTTGAGCCGTGGGGCACTCGATAACGGTTGTGATGGTCAATAATGATGCTAAGGACGGCGGCAAAGAAAGGTCATATGCAGAGTCTCAGAAGCAGCACTAAGTGCCATGTGTAAATATCAAACTTAAACTAGGGCAACATTTTTCCAGTTTACAAAAATCTTTCACTTACCCACCAGGAAACACAATAAAATATATAAAGCTGCTGTTTCCACGGGCCTCTGACAATTCTTTCTGGCTTAGACATTTGTGTCTCTGTAAGAATGAAAAACTAGGGCAATGAAAAACAAAAATGGAGTTCCGAAGCTGTGGTTACCTGACGCACCTGCAACCTGGATAAGACTGCAATATCCAGCCCCGCAGGACCCGTCCTACGATTGCTAATGTCTGTACGTGTCAGCAAAGCTCATCCCTGGAACAGCTGATTTACATTACAGGCCTGGTTCAGAGACAGAACATCTGAAAACAGGTTTGTAGTTTAGGCCATCAACTCTATGGAGGGATTGGGAATAAAACAGCCTTGAAAGAAAATAAGGATCAATATAAAGAGAATTGCTTTGCTGCGAGAAAAACTTGACAGTGTAGGAGAAGGATGCATGGGATGGCTTGGAGGTGCGCCTGCGGGAGGGTGCCTCTTTGTTCTACCGCACATTGATCATATAATTTTACAGATGCGGATCCTTCGATATAATCTGGTTCCATCTCTCATTTGACAAATGAGGAATGTATGGATGTCTGTGCAAATACTAGCTCGGCCAAATGCACTGTCTGCGGATATAAAGGATGCAAGTGGATGGGAAGATGAATCAGACAGGGACCTTCCCCATCTTCAGGGAGTTCTTCGTTCTGCTAACGGAACTAAGATGTACATAAATGTCACAGAAGAGAAAATGTGCACTTGCATTGGAGGCTCTAAGGTTTCGATTCAGTGCTATGATCATTGAAGGGAAGAAAAATCTTCCTTCCTGTTGAGAAGAGGGTGGGGTGGGGTGGCACAGAGCGAGGTTTAGTGAGAATTCTCAGTCGTAACTAGGAAGTATCAAACCTGGGTCAGGACTAGGCACAGCTGGAGACAAGAGTGGTAAACACGACAGACAACCCATGTCTGTGAATAATATGGTGTTGGGGTGGGGTAGAGATTTTTTTTAATAGACTTGAAGAAAGAGGAGAGTGATCAGTGGATCCCTCAAGGTACCCTCTCTCTCCTTGCACAAAAGTGGAGAGGGGAGGTTAAGCAGGGGCTTTGCATGAGAACAGACAGGAAACCTATACCCAGAGTCCTCTCCTTAAGCATCCTTTACAGCATGTGATTCTAGGATTCTGACACTTTGAGCCTGAACACATGTGTGAGAGGCAGGTAAGTGGCACATTCTGCTTTCTGTTCCTAAATGATAGAATAAAAGTGGCCTGTGATTCTTCTTTATTTTGTGAAAACAGTTTCACTATGATCTCTGACCTTTGGGAGATGTTACCTGATCAGAGGAGGAATTTTTTCCTGCATTTCTCTTTTTTTTTTTTTTTTTTTAAGATTTACTTATTTATTTTAGAGAGAGGTAGGGAGGGGCAGAGGGAGAGGGAGAGAGAATCTCAAGCAGGTTCCGTGCTGAGTGTGGAGCCCTATGCGGGGCTCAGCCTCACAACCCTGAGATCACAACCTGAGCCAAAACCAAGAGTTGGATGCTCAACTGACTGTGTCACCCAGGCGCCCCCCTGTGTTTCTCCTAACAGGGGATTCAAATGATCTGGATTTGTTGGTTTTCTACTTGATACTTTGCTAGTTCAGCCCACAAGTGAAACAGACCCATCTAGGGTTGGGGGGAAACATACTTGTCAACTGAGTATATCTCTACTGATTATTTGTGTCAATGGAGTGGAAACAACTTATGAGGGTTTTTTTGGTTTTGTTTCAATGCTGGAATGAGACAAAAACGTGATGTCAGTAGCATCCAACCAACAGATAACAGGATTTCTCTACATTTTTATGTGATTTTATGTCATTATTAGTTATGTCATGGGCTACATTAATCATGCTTTGTGAAAAATAGTACATTATTCTCCAACATAATAAATTACTTAAAAGGCCCAAGTCTTGTATTCACTTTTCATAAACACACAGTTCATTCTACCTTGAGAATCATTACTGTTCTATTTTCATAGCCTACTTCCCCCCTGCTCTGCAAACTTTTTTTTTTTTTTTTTTTTTTTTTTTTTAAGTACCCAGCAGTAACTGGGTCACAATTCTTCAGACTTCCCTAAGGGAAAAGGAAGAATGATGTGGTGCACATTTTTCCCACCTGAGACATAGTTAAGTTAAGGCAACATGCTTCATCAAGTTACCAATGTACCAAAGCAAGGTGCTATGTCAGGACAGTATATGACATCCTCTGTAAGTGCTCTGGCTCTTCAAAGTTGAGTTAGCCAAACCCAACTCCACTTTGTGGCCAATGGGAGCAACAGCACCAACACCGACGTCATAGGGCTGTTGCAAAGATTAAATGAGCTTTTAAATATAAAGCACTTAGCATAATGCCTGGCACAGAGAAAGCACGAATAATTCTTATGTCACCCTCAAAGAGGACTAACCCCCGCTCTGCAGATGGCCAGCCTACCCTCAGTGGACATCAAGAGAGCTTCCACATAACCTCTCTCCACTCCAGGCATCTCCAAGAGGTCACGTCATGGAAGCTGAAGAGTATGTACACATGGCCTTCATTCAAAATTACAGAGCATGTTTTCCTCTGTGAATGTGGAATTCATTTTGGGAGATTTATCAGGCATGTGAAAGGGGAATGTCTCCTAAATGAGCTAGAGCAAAAGCAATGAGAAAGAAATAAACGGGGCCAAACAGTAACTTAAAACATGTCAGGATCTGGTCTATTTTTTCCATCAACATGTGCTGTTCTCATTAATGAGAGTTTCTCACACACTCTGTAAGGGAAAAGGCAAAAGTGTATCTCATTATACTGTTAAGACTCATCTGAACATTTAAGGGATATGATAACCCATAAACTTTCTCCAGACTATAATCGCATCTTTGTGAGGTCACATGCTCATGACCTAAGACATCTCTGACCTTTGAAATATCACTAAGGCTCTTTTAAATTTTTTTTCCCAATAATGAGGCAAGTTTACAATATGCACTTTGTCATATGAGATTTGAAAACATTTCTCTGTCAAAGCCACTTCTATTTTCTTGTGAGTCAAATCATTAGCCTAGATAATAAATGAGAGGTGGACTATGGCCAATGGCCCAAACCCGGCCCACTGCCTGTTTTTGTAAATAAAATTTTATTCCAAAACTAGGAGCTGGTTCTTTGAAAGACTTAATAAGATTGATAAACCCCTGGCCAGACTTATCATAAAGAAAAGAGAAAGGACCCAAATAAATAAAATAATGAGTGAAAAAGGAGAGATCACAACCAACACCAAATAAATACAAACAATTATAAGAACATATTATGAGCAACTCTATGTCAGCAAATTAGATAATCTGGAAGAAATGGATGCATTTCTAGAGATGTATCAACTACCAAAACTGAACCAGGAAGAAGCAGAAAACCTGAACAGACTTATAACCACTAAGGAAATTGAAGCAGTCATCAAAAAACTCCCCAAAAAAAGAACCCAGGGCCAGATGGCTTCCCAGGGGAATTCTACCAAGCATTTAAAGAAGAATACCTATTCTTCTGAAACTGTTCCAAAAAATAGAAATGGAAGGAAAACTTCCAAACTCGTTTTATGAGGCCACCATTACCTTGATCCCAAAACCAAAGACCCCATCAAAAAGGAGAATTACAGACCAATATCTCTGATGAACATGGATGCAAAAATTCTCACCAAAATACTAGCCAATAGGATCCCACAGTACATTAAAAGGATTATTCACCACGACCAACTGGGATTTGTCCCTGGGCTGCAAGGTTGGTTCAACATCCACAAATCAATCAATGTGATACAATACATTAATAAAAGAAAGAACAAGAACCATATGATCCTCTCAATAGATGCAGAAAAAGCATTTGGCAAAGTACAGCACTCTTTCTTGATCAAAACTCTTCAGAGTATAGAGATAGATGGTACATACCTCAATATCATAAAAGCCATCTATGAAAAACCCACAGTGAATATCATTCTCAATGGGGAAAAACTGAGAGCTTTCCCCCTAAGGTCAGGAACACGGCAGGGATGTCCACTATCACCACTGCTATTCAACATAGTACTAGAAGTCCTAGCCACAGCAATCAGACAACAAAAAGAAATAAAAGGCATCCAAATCTGCAAAGAAGTAGTGAAACTCTCACTCTTTGCAGATGATATGATACTTTATGTGGAAAACCCAAAAGACTCCACCCCAAAACTGCTAGAACTCATACAGGAATTCAGTCAAGTGGCAGGATATAAAATCAATGCACAGACATCAGTGGCATTCCTATACACCAACAACAAGACAGAAGAAAGAGAAATTAAGGAGTCGATCCCATTTACAATAGCACCCCAAACCATAAGATACCTAGGAATAAATCTAACCAAAGAGGCAAAGGATCTGTACTCAGAAAACTAGAAAATACTCATGAAAGAAATTGAGGAAGACACAAAGAAATGGAAAAACATTCCATGCTCATGGATCAGAGGAAAAAATATCGTGAAGATGTCAATGCTACCTAGAGCAATCTACACGTTCAATGCAATCCCCATCAAAATACCATCCACTTTTTTCAAAGAAATGGAACAAATAATCCTAAAATTTGTATGGAACCAGAAAAGACCCTGAATAGCCAGAGGAATGTTGAAAAAGAAAAGCAAAGCCGGCGGCCTCACAATTCTGGACTTCCAGCTCTATTACAAAGCTGTCATCTTCAAGACAGTATGGTACTGGCACAAAAACAGACACATAGATCAATGGAGCAGAACAGAGAGCCCAGAAATGGACCCTCAACTCTATGGTCAACTAATCTTTGACATAGCTGGAAAGAATGTCCACTGGAAAAAAGACAGTCTCTTCAACAAATGGTGTTGGGAAAATTGGACAGCCACATGCAGAAGAATGAAACTGGACCATTTCCTTATACCACACACAAAGATAGACTCCAAATGGTTTGAAAGACCTCAATGTGAGACAGGAGTCCATCAAAATCCTAAAGGAGAACACGGGCAGCAACCTCTTCGACCTTAGCCACAGGAACTTCTTCCTAGAAACATCGCCAAAGGCAAAGGAAGCAAGAGCAAAAATGAACTATTGGGACTTCATCAAGATTAAAAGCTTTTGCACAGCAAAAGAAACAGTCAACAAAACCAAAAGACAACCAACAGAATGGGAGAAGATATTTGCAAATGACATAACAGATAAAGGGCTAGTATACAAGATCTATAAAGAACTTATCAAACTCAACACCCAAAGAACAAATGATCCAATCAAGAAATGGGCAGAAGACATGAACAGACATTTTTCCAAAGAAGACATCCAAATGGCCAACAGACGCGTGAAAACATGCTCAACATCGCTCGGCATCAGGGAAATCCAAATCAAAACCTCAATGAGATACCACCTCACACCAGTCAGAATGGCTAAAATTAACAAGTCAGGAAATGACAGATGTTGGCGGGGATGCAGAGAAAGGGGAACCCTCCTACAGTATTGGTGGGAATGCAAGCTGGTGCAGCCACTCTGGAAAACATTATGAGGTTCCTCAAAAAGTTGAAAATAGAGCTATCCTATGACCCAGCAATTGCACTACTAGGTATTTACCCCAAAGATACAAATTTAGTGATCCGAAGGGGTACGTGCATCCTGATGTTTATAGCAGCACTGTCCACAATAGCCAAACTGTGGAAAGAGCCAAGAGGTCCATCAACAGATGTTGGATAAAAAAGATGTGGTGTATATATATAATGGAATATCATGCAGCCATCAAAAGGAATGAAATCTTGCCATTTGCAATGACATGGATGGAACTGGAGGGTGTTATACTGAGTGAAATAAGTCAATCAGAGAAAGACATGTATCATATGATCTCACTGATATGAGGAATTCTTAATCTCAGGAAACAAACTGAGGGTTGCTGGAGTGGTAGGGGGTGGGAGGGATGGGGTGGCTAGACATTGGGGAGGGTATGTGCTATGGTGAGTGCTGTGAATTGTGTAAGACTGCTGAATCATAGACCTGTACCTCTGAAACAAATAATACATTGTATGTTAAAAAAGAAGAAGATAGCAGGAGGGGAAGAATGAAGGGGGGGAGAATCGGAGGGGGAGACAAACCATGAGAGACTATGGACTCTGAAAAACAAACTGAGGGTTCTAGAGGGGAGGGGGGTGGGAGGATGGGTTAGCCTGGTGATGGGTATTAAAGAGGGCACGCTCTGCATGGAGCACTGGGTGTTATACGCAAACAATGAATCATGGAACACTGAATCAAAAACTAATGATGTAATGTATGGTGATTAACATAACATAATAAAATAGAAAAAAAAAGTTTTATTCCATCACACCCAAGCTCAGTCATTTGCATATTGCCTATGGCAACTTTCACACTACCTTGGCAGAGTAGTTACAACAGAGGTTGTGTGACCCCCCAAACCCAAAGTATTTACTATCTTTGCCAACCCCTGGTCTAGATCATTCTCTTGTGTAGAAAGAATAAATTCTGCTTGAATAATAGGTACCTATCTGATTCTCAGAGAATTTAGAAATGTTCCATGTTATCAAATGCAGTCACTGCAGATTAGAACAGGAATGAGAACCTGAAGATGAGATTATTCAACTGGGAGTTAGGAGTCCTTCATTCCTTCCACATCACACAGCATGACCACTGTGATAAATACTGGCATTTCAGTGTGAACAAAATACATAAAGCCTTTGGCCTCGTGGAGTGTAAAATCGATGAGGGGGAGACAACCATTGACCACTTCATTCTTTTTTCATTAATTCATTCGTTATCTGTTATGTGCCAGGAAATATCTTAGGTACTGGTTATACACCAATTATCACACAAACCGTCTATTCTAATGGGGGAACAGAGGGAATAAATAAGTACATATGAAAATAGCAGGTATTAGTAAGTGCTACCAAGAGAATATTAGTTGAACTACACGAAATTAAGATTTTTATTGGCCAAAAATTACTAAATACTGGCAATTGGATATAGTTCAGCCTATCAAGGAGATATGCTATCAAGTGACTTTGGGCAACTTTAAATTAGGGGGATCAGGGAAGGCTTCATTGAGGAGATGGCATTTGAGCTAAGACTTTAATGACAAGCAGCCTCCTGTCCCGCAAACAGCTAAGGAGATTTCCAGGCCAGGAAAGAGAGTCCTTGATGCAAATATCCTAAGGCCAAATTAAGCTTGGCTTGTTTGAGGAAGAGAAAGCGGACCAGAGAGGGTGGAGGAAGATGAGCTGTGGGAAGGAGAGAGGAGGCAGCCTGGAGACGTAGTCGAGGGGCTAGGTCAGATGGGGTCTTGTAGGTCAGGATGAGGATACTGGCTTTTATTTGAAGAGTAAAGGGGAGGCTTTTAAATAGGAAAGTTACATGATCTGATTTATGGATTCCGAAGTGTTCTCATTCCTCTTGTGTGGAAAATAGGCCACAAGAGCATGAATGGAAGCAGCGAAATGCTTGAGGAGGTAGTGTGGAATTCTGAGCAAAACAGAACGACAGCAAGGAAAGGGGAGGAAAGTGGAGAGTCTGTGAGTGTCTGAGAGTTGAAATCAACAAGAGCTGGTGATCGTGAGGATGTAATTAAGAGGGGGAAATGAGGGATTGGGAGGATGCGTAGCTTTCGGATTTGAGTACCTGGCTGGATAGCCGTGTGATTCATAAACCTGTGAACACCGGAAAAGAGCCAGGTCTTGGGGGAGATTATATGCACAGTTTGCAACCTTGAGTCATCTTTGGGACATACAATTGGCTTTGCTGAGGAGATGTCTGGGAGCTCTGAGGACAGGTCTGGGCTGAGCGTCTCAATCGGGGGAGGAGGGATGGGCATGGAAGTGAAGGTGGTGAATAAGCCCCTCAGAAGATGGGGGAGTGGAGACAACTTGTCCTGCTGATGAGTTCTATGACTTCATTTATCACTTCATCTTCTGGGCTCAACTCTCTCATCTCTCAATGGGAGAATTAAGCTAGACTTGGGATTTTCTAGACTCTTCCACACAAGTGATACAGGGGCTGGGCAGGGGCACCAGGGAGGCCAGGTATCCAGATCTCCACCTGGTTAATTCCCCCCCAACTGTCAACTTTTTTCCCCCAAGAAGTATCAGTGAATATTAAATCTCATTTAATCATATGGCCAGGCTTGTTCCTTTTGTTGTCACTTCCTTTTTGCTCCTCTGTGTGCTAAGCATATTTTTTTCTTGATTTTTAGAGGATTTTGAATCTTTGAGTGAAGCTTTTGTGTTTGTGCTTTCTTGATGGTCAAGAGGGGAGTCTCCTTGGTGAAAACAGTTGGCGTGCGTTTTGGTGGAAGTGATGCCCATTGAGGTAGACCGTAATTAGAACAGCCAACGCACCCTTCCCAGACTTGATTTTTCCATTTGACAAAATGGACCTAGGCTGGAAGGACATCAAATATGCAGTTCTTGAGAAAGGTTTATGATCTGAACCTGGGTGCCCCCCACCAGGTCGTATGTTGAAACACTGAAATGTGACGTAAGCAGATTTAAAAATTGTGCCCTGTGATCACTTTTCAGGAGCACGAGGTGTGGCAGAACCCCAGGTATGTGGCCTGGAGCAAACACCTGAAAATACTCCAGGTTATGCGGGTTTGAAAGCCTTTCCGCCGGTATATAGCAAGCATTCTGCTCATCTGTTAATCAGACAAGGGCAGCAATGGTGCCCCCTTTCTGCATTGTAACTGGGGCTCCCACACCTGGATTTCGGACATTTTACTGACATAACTCCTATCACACATAATGCCCTGTATGGCGTTAGCATACACCTCTTCATTCTCCTGCTAGATTATCCCACTTATGAGGTCATGTTATATCTTTCCTCTTCCCACGTATGCTAGGCAGCCTCTTATTGCTGGCCGGCGAATGGCTCAATGAATCAGAATTAGCCAAAAGGATGCCTCATTGTACACAATTATGGAATTTAAAATGCAATCCATAAACACTAGCCCCTTTATAATCCCTTATCCCAGGAGAGGATTAAACACAGTTAAAAGCTGATGGAATATGCTTACCAAGAAGAGGTGTGGACAGAATGAACTTGGGGTACCCTAAGTGGTCACTGTAAAAATGTCGCTCTTTCTCAGGCCTTGCCAGTCCCAGTTTGTGAAGCTTTACTTATTTTAGCCACAAAGTCAACTTCAGTTATGTTAGGCACACATTGAGGGGAAACACAACAGTATCACTGAGTTTTAAATGGGTTAAGACCTGGATCATTATCTAAAAAGGCCTTCGGAGGGCTGCATTGCCACAATTTGTAATCGGAGTCACACACATTTCTGAGCTAGGGTCCACCTTATCCACTTGCACAATACTGTTAATAAGTTAATCACCCAAAACAATGTTTTTAAAAGCACTCTTAAGAAACATTTCAATTTTAAAAGTAGGTTACTAATCCAGTTAAAGAAGCACAATAAAATTTATTTGAATAGCTACATCAAAAGAACACTTACAGAAGTACTTTTCCATCTCTTGATTAAAAATAAAATTTAAACCTACAAACAAGAAAGTATCACAGACAGACCCATTAAAATGTTCGTGCCCTTTCATCTAGAAATCTTGGGAATTATTTAATGAAAGCAAAAAGCTATGTGCGTGGATCCTTCAGTAACCTTTCTCAAATGTCACCTACTTCAGGAACCCTTTCCTGATGCTCCAGATGGACAGCCTGCCTCCCTGGAACCCCAGAAATCCCTTGTCCCTTTCCTGTAGCATTTCACGTGGTCTCACCTGCTTCTCAACAATGAACTTCTTGCAGCCACCATCTGCACGATAAGAACCTTTCTCGTCTTTCTGAGCACCCAGAACAGTGCACCAATAACACTGGGCTGCTGGTTCGTGGGAGAGTTGTATCCTATGCAGTCAGAAGTCCTTTAAGGAATCTAAATACCATGACAGGTACATGAACAATAAATACTACATCCCATTATGTTGTCCTTCAGTAAGAAAATAAAAAACCTTCTGCCCTTTTCTTACTCTTCAGAAAAGGGAAATACTACCAACACATCACTAATAGCTTAAGCATAACTTTTCAGAAATTTGTTTCCAAGTAAATGAGTTGAAAAGACTACTTAAAACACACACGCACACGCACACACGTATATAAGCTATCGGCACAAAGATGTTCATTGTGTTGTTGTTCATACAAATCAAGGACTGGAAACAATCTAAATTTTCAATGAACAGAGTAATATAGTAAAATGAGGTACATCAACATCACGGTGCCTCATTAGTCATTGAAATTATGGTTATGAAGAATAGGTAGAAACATGAAAATACATTTGATATTTAACTCGAGAAAGGGCAGATTATAAAATGGCACATACTATATGATGTACATGTATAGCGCAAAGTTCTAGAAAACAAGAGGTATGATTTAAAATAAGGAAATTAAAATGAAGATTGGCCATTTTTTTCGTTATTTGCTCTTTCTATTATGTTGTGGGCTTTTAAAAAGAATACAATTAGACAAACACTAAGGGAGAACTCTTAAGAGGGAAATAAGTAAGGCTAATTAATACAAGATAAATGTCAGGAAAAAGAGGTCCCAGTAAGGTACACACTTCTATTCCTTCTTTGGGTCTTGGTTTGGTTCCAATGGAACCATGCTTGGGGGGTAGGTATTTGGGACAACATGACATCATGTAGAACGACTTTTGATAAAAATCCCTCAATTTAACACTTTCATATTTCAAAAATTGCCCAAAGTGGGTTTTTGCTGGGAAATAGCATTTGGTGTTGAGTGGAACCTAAAATTCCTCCTGAAGCCTACCAAAGGGGCCAGCTTAGACCCAAGTGGGGGTGATGCATGAGCTCTGCCCCTTTGCGCTCCTTGTGTTCTAATTTTCCTGGGCCTCTGAGAGATGAAGAGGTCAGAGTTCACCTTCTTAGGGGCCGTCCGAGAAGACCCCAGCTCATAAATTGTGCTCATTCAGTTTTAGGGTCTGCTGAGCTTTTCATACGACTGGCTTTGCCAAATTAGACCTGGCCAAGAGGAGGAAAACGAACCCACGTTTCCCCAGACTCTCTCACAGGAGGAGGAGGAATGCGGTTCTCTGGAAGAGGTCCCGAAGAGTCGGGCACATCCCGGCTCGCCCGGGGGCCTGAGCGCCCCGGGGACGCAGGCGCGAGCGTGGGCGCGGGGTCCGCGGGGAAGCCGCTGCGGGCCCCCCACCTCGCGAGCACGGCCCCTCCCTGGCCCCCCGCCCCCCCTCCCGCCCCCCCTCCCGCAGACGAGGCCTCCCCGCGCCTCCGGGGCGCCTGGGCCGGGCGCGCGGGGCAGGAGGTCCGCCCGTGCCGCCGGCGGCCCGGCGCGGGCGGCTCCGACGACACCGGCTTCCCCGCGGGCGGGGAGGAACTTGGCGGCGAGCGGGACAGCCGGGGCAGAGAAAGAAAAGCGGGCCTACCTTAAAACTTTCCAGTCTCTGAGTGGCTCCAAGTCGGACAGGAGGGACACCATGGTCTGGGGGCGGGCGGCGAGCGCAGGCCCGGGTGGGGAGCGGGGCGAGGGGCAGCCGGTCTCGCGTCGGGCCGGGCGGCGGGGCGCCGGCTCTGCCCACTTCCCCGGCCGATGAGCGCTCGCGCGTCCCGGCTGCTCTCCACCCCCACATCAGTCCTGCGCTATATTACTTCCCGGCCCGGCTCATTTCTCCACACCACCTTTTAAAGCCCCTGTAATCTGCTCCAACTGATCAAATTTGACCTTTTTGTAGCCCACTTTATTCCAAGCACAGCTCTCGGTTAAATCTCTCTTTATTAACACCGTCCTCCTTGGCTTTCTTTTGGAACAAACACAGATCAAGCCTGAAGCCTCCAGACTTTACCAGCAATCATTTACAGATTACGGCAAGCTGCACGCAGCCTCCTCCTCTGGGGCACTCCTCCTGCCTCGCGGATTTTTGCTTTCATATTCCTGTCAGAAGACTGGTTAGGTTTCTTTCTTCGCGCGTGTGTGTGTGTGTGCGTGTCTTGGGTTCTGGGACACTCGTGTGTGTGTTTGTGTGCGTGTGTGCGTGTCTTGGGTTCTGGGACACTCGTGTGTGTGTGTGTGTGTGTGTCTTGGGTTCTGGGACACTCGTGTGTGTGTTTGTGTGCGTGTGTGCGTGTCTTGGGTTCTGGGACACTCGTGTGTGTGTGTGTGTGTGTCTTGGGTTCTGGGACACTCGTGTGTGTGTTTGTGTGCGTGTGTGCGTGTCTTGGGTTCTGGGACACTAGTGTGTGTGTGTGTGTGTGTGTCTTGGGTTCTGGGACACTCGTGTGTGTGTGTGTGTGTCTTGGGTTCTGGGACACTCGTGTGTGTGTTTGTGTGCGTGTGTGTGTGTCTTGGGTTCTGGGACACTCGTGTGTGTGTTTGTGTGCGTGTGTGCGTGTCTTGGGTTCTGGGACACTCGTGTGTGTTTGTGTGCGTGTGTGCGTGTCTTGGGTTCTGGGACACTCGTGTGTGTGTGTGTGTGTGTGTCTTGGGTTCTGGGACACTCGTGTGTGTGTTTGTGTGCGTGTGTGCGTGTCTTGGGTTCTGGGACACTCGTGTGTGTGTGTGTGTGTGTGTCTTGGGTTCTGGGACACTCGTGTGTGTGTGTGCGTGTGTGCGTGTCTTGGGTTCTGGGACACTCGTGTGTGTGTGTGTGTGTGTCTTGGGTTCTGGGACACTCGTGTGTGTGTTTGTGTGCGTGTGTGCGTGTCTTGGGTTCTGGGACACTAGTGTGTGTGTGTGTGTGTGTGTCTTGGGTTCTGGGACACTCGTGTGTGTGTGTGTGTGTGTCTTGGGTTCTGGGACACTCGTGTGTGTGTTTGTGTGCGTGTGTGTGTGTCTTGGGTTCTGGGACACTCGTGTGTGTGTTTGTGTGCGTGTGTGCGTGTCTTGGGTTCTGGGACACTCGTGTGTGTTTGTGTGCGTGTGTGCGTGTCTTGGGTTCTGGGACACTCGTGTGTGTGTGTGTGTGTGTGTCTTGGGTTCTGGGACACTCGTGTGTGTGTTTGTGTGCGTGTGTGCGTGTCTTGGGTTCTGGGACACTCGTGTGTGTGTGTGTGTGTGTGTCTTGGGTTCTGGGACACTCGTGTGTGTGTGTGCGTGTGTGCGTGTCTTGGGTTCTGGGACACTCGTGTGTGTGTGTGCGTGTGTGCGTGTCTTGGGTTCTGGGACACTCGTGTGTGTGTGTGTGTGTGTCTTGGGTTCTGGAACACTCGTGTGTGTGTTTGTGTGCGTGTGTGCGTGTCTTGGGTTCTGGGACACTCGTGTGTGTGTGTGTGTATGTGTGTGTGTGTCTTGGGTTCGGGGACACTAGCATCCGGCTTAGAGCTTCCCCTCAGAGGCTGGAATTACATGACTGTTAGGATTTGTTTTTTAAAAATAATTTGGAATCGGGCTGCTAACAAGCTAGAATTTACTGTGTGTTTTCTGGCAGTGATTTTGCTACACCGCTTTTTTTTTTTTCTTCTCCTTTCTTTCTTGTGTTTGTAAATAGCATGAGGGAGGGGATGTAGAATCTCTGACTGTTAAGGGAAAAGGGTGTGGGCTTTTCTCCCTCAACTTGTGTATCTTTTGTCCTTCCTTTAAAGCTGAACATCCTTTCAATGATCATCTGAAACTGTGCATAGCAGATGTTAGAAAATATATATATATATATATATATCTCAAGAGTAGGATTATTTTCCTCTAGCATCTCCAGAGCATCTCCTCTCTGCTGATGTAGTTTCTTTGTGAGTGTACAGATTCCTTATTTTCATAAAGCACTTCCTCTGAAGCATGGTTTTCTGCTTTCCCCCGGTTCCAGCTAAGACTCTACAGCTGAAGCTCTTCCTCTTGTCCTAGCAGGACTCTGGAGATAAAAGACCTTGAAATCATCTGGTACAGTGGGCTCCGGACAGAAAGTCTCTCAGGTCACTAAGATTCCTCTCAGAGCTGCGTGCCACATGAGCTTTACTTGATATTCTCTCTTTATCCATCAAATTTCTCCTTTTCCTACACTTATTTTAAAAGGAATTTTCAAGGTCATTACCATAAATGGAAAATCAGCTTCACTGGTCTAATAAAACAATTGACCCAGACACATAAACCAGCTAAAGGCACTGATCTAGGGCTTTTTTTTCCCTCTTGGTTGAAAAGAGAGTTTAACCAATGTTAGGGGGTGTTAAGGAGACACTCACACGAACCGGGGACTTGCCCAACAAGGAAGAATAAAGATTTATTTATTTTAGCAGGGGGTGGGGAGCAGAGGGAGAGAGACTCTCCAGCAGACTCTGCCCTGAGCATGGAGCCCGAGATGGGGGGCTCCATCCCAGGACCCTGAGATCATAACCTGAGCTGAAACTAAGAGTCAGATGCTTAACCCACTGACCACCCAGCCACCCCAGGAATAGTAAAGATTTAAAGGGAACATGAGGGCGCCTGGGTGGCTCAGTCAGTTAAGCGACTGCCTTCAGCTCAGGTCATGATCCTGGAGTCCCGGGATCGAGTCCCGCATCGGGCTCCCTGCTCGGCAGGGAGTCTGCTTCTCCCTCTGACCCTCCCCCCTCTCATGCTCTATCTCATTCTCTCTCTCAAATAAATAAATAAAAAAAAATAAATAAAGGGAACATGATACAATTCAAATTTTGTGAATACCTTACTACCTAAAATCATCAGCCAGGAGGAAGGATTCCTGTCTCTTGCTTTTAGGCAGAACCTACCAAGAAAGAAGATCTCTGTTCTTTCCAGAGTCTCTACAGGGAAAGATGTGGTGACAGCTATTGGAAGCATGCTGCTTTTATTATCAGGAACTTTTCCTAGTCAACTCCAAATGCCCCCTCACAGCATTTTAAATCCGTTTCCCATCCCCCTTTTCTCGAAGGACTCCATCAAAATATGCAGCAAACACTCAGCCAACATATGTTTGTTCTTCTACAGTCAAATATACTTTCCTTAACGGCTGGAAGTGACTCTCTTCAGAAGTACAATCCTCTTTATACTGAAATTAAAAAGAAGTTTATACCTTTTACCCCAACTATTGCCTCGTTGGGGCTTCATGCTTCTTCCTGGGCTGTATTATTGTCCCACTGGGGATCTTGGGCCACAAAGTAATAATGTGGAAACATGTACATAACACTTCTAATCCCCAAGGACGTCACCAAATGTGGGTGATAATAATAACATTTGTGCAGAGTGGACCTCCAAAGGGTTTCAAAGGCTTAGATAATTTGTAACGTGTTTCTCCCTTTAGAAAGTTAGCAAGAGAAAAACAAAAGTTTATAATGAAATAGTTTCTGTGACTGTAACGGCATCATTCTTATATCATGAACCCCCCACACCACTGAATTCAGATCTGGGGAAAGACAGAGAAGGAGGCCTTAACTCTTGGGGTTCAGGGTTAATGGGTGAAAGGGGGAGGAACTTGGCTTCTGGTCACAGGACAAAAAGACAACAGCATGCTCATAAACTATGAAATAACATTTTAAGGCATTAGTCCTTCCAAAAACTTTTTAAGGCAGTAGAAACTTTCCTCTGAAAAAAGTCTGCACCAAATTCAAGTAGAGAAAGAGACAATAGCAGAAGTTTATTACTAGGTAGAAGGAACTGTTCTCATTTCTTTCAGGGTATTAACTTGTTCAGTCCTCATAACTAACTTGTTAATGAGGTGAATTACCAGAAGCACCCCCATTTTGTTAATGCAGATGAGGATATTTGGGCACACAGAAAGCAAGCAAATGGCGGGAGCTCCCAGGGCTAGTCGCCCTTTGGGGGAGGGGTGGGACCCAGAAGGTGTGCCTATGGGACCCCAGGAACAACCATTGCAGGCACGCCCCCCCCCCCCAACAGAGAGGAATATTTGGGCAGAGAGCCTCTGTTCAAGGGTAGGACTGGGGCTGGGATCAGGTTAGGGATGGGTAAGAGGGGTTGCTTAAATCTCATGCTTTTATTCCTAGGGCTCCCTAGAGAGATCCTAGCTTTAAGGACACACTTTGAAATCCACTTCCTGGAAGTACTTGGTGACGAGGGAGATGAATGATCTTTTAAAGGTCGTATTGAGTCCAAAACACACAGAATATTTTGCCCTTTGCTTTCTCAACGCTGAGGACCAAGTGTTTCCTTACATACCTCTGGAGTAAGCCCACGTTTTCTATATCGCGGATTCCTTTTCCCCTTCCTCCAAGGACTACGTTCCTGATTCTGAACAGCTTCACATCAGATGGATCCTTCCTACTAAGAGAAAGCCCATCAGAGTGATTTGCTCACTAAAGACAAACAAAAATACTGCTCTGTTCAAAACTGGGCCAATGGGTGTACCTGGGTGGCTCAGTTGTTAAGCGTCTGCCTTTAGCTCAGGTCATGATCCCAGGGTCCTGGGATCGAGTCCCGCATCGGGCTCCCTGCTCTGCGGGAAGCCTGCTTATCCCTCTCCCACTCCCCCTGTTTGTGTTCCCTCTCTCACTGTGTCTCTCTCTGTCAAATAAATAAACAAAATCTTTAAAAAAAAAACAAAACAAAAAACTGGGCCAACGACTCATCTATAAGTCAGGAAAAGCAAGAATAAAATTTCTATACATAAAACACAAAGGTTAAGGTTACTTAGCCTTGCGCAAACTCGGGCCAAAAAATATAATCTTCCTCCATGTCACAGTATGAATTACAGGATTTAATTTGATCTGTGTTCCTTTTTTCATATTTTCATAAATTTGTGCCTTTAAAAACTCAGATTACTTTGTCATTGCTTATAATGGCTCTTCAATAGTTGGCTCTTTGGAATGCTCCCTATGTATTAAGAAAGAATCCAATCCATAAGAAGCAATATTCATGAATTGTCTTACTATTACCAGCGCGAGACTCAACATTCTCCTGTTCATATAACTAAGGGTTTTGTGCTATCCCTGCCTCTTTCCACGTACAGAAACCCAAACCCAAATCCAAACAGAAGCAACCCCACAGTCTGTACCTTTTCCATCCAAAGAAAACCCCAACCCCATGAGCCTGTGATCTCCACAGGTATTGGGCTTAAAGTCACCTGGAAAGCACATTGAAAGGCAGAATCTCAGTAGGGAGACAACAGCAGGAGCCCAGGAATCTGCATTTCCCACCAGACCCAGGACCTTGCAGAAGACCCCGAAAAATGCTGAGAAAAAGTCAGCAAGCATGAAGTTTACCAGGTCATATAGCCTCTCACATGGGCGTAGTCAATGTCACTGGAGCCAAAGCTGAAGATCTGTGGAAGCTCATCTTATATGTCAGAGGATCAGGAAGCACCTGGAGTTGTGAATTAGCCAAAGAACAAAAGAAAACAGGCCTTCTCCATCAGCGGGATGTTAGACTAACTCCTGAAGAGAGGTTTGGAAAGCAGGTATGAAGTCTCAGGAAATTTCTCTCCCACAAAATGTCTAACTTCCTGAGAGTAAAAAACTTAAAAATTAAAAAAATAAAAAATAAAAGCACCTTCGCTAGGGAAAAAAATACACATTTTATTTATTTATTTATTTATTTATTTATTTATTTATTTATTTATTTGAGAGAGAGAGAATGAGAGACAGAGAGCATGAGAGGGAGGAGGGTCAGAGGGAGAAGCAGACTCCCCGCCGAGCAGGGAGCCCGATGCGGGACTCGATCCCGGGACTCCAGGATCATGACCTGAGCCGAAGGCAGTCGCTTAACCAACTGAGCCACCCAGGCGCCTTTTTTTTTTTTTTAAATGCAATCTTTTTTTTTTTTAAATTTTTTTTTTAAAGATTTTATTTATTTCATAGAGAGAGACACAGCAAGAGAGGGAACACAAGCAGGAGGAGTGGGAGAGGGAGAAGCAGGCTTCCCACTGAGCAGGGAGCCTGAAGCGGGGCTCGATCCCAGGACCTTGGGATCATGACCTGAGCCGAAGGCAGACGCTTAACCGACTGAGCCACCCAGGCGCCCCCCCAAAATACACATTTTTAATGTCCTCTTTTTCATTCTCTGTTTGTCTCTTGATTCCTAGGAATATGATTATCCTAAATAATTTTTTTTTTGTTTTAGGAAGTCTTGCTTTACACTTATTTGTACCTGATTCTGTTACTTCCTGATAAAGATTCTTTCTCCTTCTGTTTCTCCCAGGCTTTTTTTTCTCTTATTTGCCAGCTCTTAACTTCTCCTCAAGTGGATAAGTTCCCTCTGTCCCTATAAGAAACTGAAATGACTAATTGGAAATGCATTCATTCTACTTCTGTTAAAGCAGCTTTCCTGGTCTTGTTGATGTGCTAGTGTTTTAAAGTTGGCAGTTGGATCCAGCCCAGAATCTCCAGCACTTGTTCTTGACCCTGGAAATAGGATCCAGCTTTGCATGCTTTACATAGCAAACCATAGTGTGGTAATGATGATAGACAAGGGTTGCCAGATAAAACATAACACACTCTGTTAAAACTGGATTTCAGAGAAACAACGAGCAAATTTTTAGTGTGAGTATGCCCTCCCCAATAGGGCATGGGACATTCTTACAATAAAAAAATTATTTGCTCCCCCCCACCACCGAATGCCAACTTTAACTATGGGCCCTGTGTTTTTATTTGCTGAATCTGATAACCCTATGCTAGATTGATTCTTAAATAAAAATAGCAAGATTATGGTGATTATTATTTTTCTATTTCTGGTGGTCTATAAAGGCATCCTGATGTCATTGGGTAGGCATCAAAATGCATTTATTTAAAAGTTCTTAAAGCTTTTCTCTTGTCTTAGTTGTTATAAGCCAAACATAAAAAGCCACATTTGAGACTGCTTTTTCAACAAAGCAGGGATTTGATTAAAGTATGCTTGTATCTTATTAGATATTGGATATCAATATTGGGCATTAGGAAATGCCACCCAGCCATCTTGTCTTAAGCCTGGCTAGTTGAATGCATTTTTAATTGGTGGTAGCATTGATATGCTCAGATGGACTAAAGCTGACATTTTATAAATTGGGCAGCATCTTTATATTTATTTTATACAGAGTGACTTGGCAGTTAACACAGCTGCTGTGTTTTGTTTTTGTACCACACATCAGCTCCTGCTGGAAGAAATCTGTACCTGAATAGTTAACCATTAATCTTCAGTTATATAAAATGTGTATTGTACATATCCTCACTTTAATGATGTCTGTAGAGATGAACTTCCAAAGATGGTCGGTTTTTCTTCTTCTTTTTTTTAATAAATGAATATAACTTGAATGGAATTTCAAGTGCTTCCATGTTTGGCTCACAACACCTGATGCAATGGAAAGCCTATGAACAGAGACGTGTGTTTTGTTGCTACGTCAATGGCTTGAGAATTACTATTATGGGACACTAAAAAAAAATTGCTATTATTTATTTTGTTAAAATTCTAAAGGGTCTCTGAAGAGATAGCTTCGAAACCTGCTAAGTATAGGGAAAGGCCAAACATGTTATTCAGGGTCTACGTATGTACCAAATATTTTCTACTGATGCAAAGGCCCTTCTAGCAATTGAGAAGGAATGCTTTTTTCATTTGGAACCTTAGTCAGCTGAACAGGAGGGCAAAGTGGATTCAAGCTGGGGGAGGGGAGTGTGGGGTCTTTGCCAGGCATATTTTACAAGTGAGAAAGGAAGAGAGAGGAGACTCACACCCAGCCCGCTGCTTTTCATGCCATGCAAAGGAATCAGAGGCCAAATTTGATACATACAGTGGGAAAGAAAGGAAATTCAAGCTTTAACTCCTATATTGCCATGGAAGATGAGATTTTCAAAGCTGTGTAATGTCCTTCTTTGAATTCCCAGTCTGCTTTTGTTAGCATTCACGGCTTACACCAACAGGGACAAAGGAATGCCCAGAAAAAGGATGTATTGTCCAGACAGTCCCCAGGGCCCAGGCCTGGGAATAAAACCTGCAACATGGATCTTATAATCTTGTTCTGTTTTTCTTGAAATGGCAGTTTCAGATTGCTCTGGTGTTTGTGTCCTTACAGACAGGACTCCTCATCGGTTTTTAAAAGGGAAATCTGAGTTTCTGAGACAAGGCAAGCCCAATGGCCAAGTTGCCAGTCAATGAGACAGTGTCAATTTCTGCCCCTGGGGGAGGACTGCCTGACCAGGACTATTGCCCTTGAATCACTAGGAAGAAAAGATAAGCTTTGCATCATTCTCCCTGAATCGAACCCCCCTTTTTAAATTATTGAATTAATAGACATAAAATTTACTCTACATAACTGCTATGCTTGTGTGAACTCTTAACCCTAATTATTATAAACTCTGTTTACAATTTGTTACAAACAATCCACAGACCTGCACTGCTCTGCTTTTCAAACACTGAGGAGTTACTGATGCAAAGTATGCTACAAAAATTCTAAAAAAAAAAAAATTTAGATACTTTTAAAGAATAATTTTAGGGTCTGTATTGAATGAATAGAAACTATATCCATTTATATTGTTGAAGAAACAAAAAAAAATGCACTAAACTCTTCTAGTAAAAGATTAAAAATTAAAATCAATTAACTTAATAGCCAATTGATGCCAAAGATTCCTTAAGTCACCATTTAATGAGAAATTTTAAAATCACTTATAATTACATTAATGCTCTAAAAATTGGGACTCGAGCTCAGTGAAAATAATTCTTTGTTGACTGACAAGTTTGGAAATTACTAACTGCTTGTGACACCGCTCCAACTGGTTCCTCTAATTCCTATTTTATTCTTCATTAGAGAGAGGAAAACAAAACACAGCTGCCAGTTTGCCACAATTTAAGATAATCTCAATATATGAAAATCCAAGTGTACTGCCCAAAGATTACGTTTAGATTACAAAATATTGTGAAGAGTTCCTTAATATATTTAATTTCCTCTGGTGTATGTAAGCATTTCCTTAGATCACTAAACAGTTGAGACACAGTTATAGGTAGAAGGGCCTAGAAGTGAAAATTAGAGGGAAAGTGTGTTGATTTAACAAACCTATAGCACTTACTATGTACTAGACACTGTTCTAAAGTCTTTGCAAAAATGAACTCACTAAATCCTCATAACAACCTGTGGGGCAGATATTATTTCTGTCTTCATTCTACAGGCATGGGAACTTTTTAGGTAAGAGGGAAGGTAAATGATCATTGTAGGGTCATAGCAGAGGCAAGATTTGAAGCCCATGGGTCTGGCTTTAGAGTCACTCTCATTCTGTACATGGCGGGTATCTTGTAATTGACAATCAGAAACAAGTGTAAAGCATTTTAAAGTCAAAATGTAATTCAACTGGGTGATTGAATTAATGAGCATGGTGATTTCAATAAGACTTTCCCATGAACATATCTAACTCATAGATCAAGGCAGAAAGCAGAAACCATAGGTTTCTTCTTTTTTTTTTTAAGATTTTATTTACCTATTTGAGGAGAGAGAGAGAGAGCGCATGTGCACAAGCAGGGGGAGGAGCAGAGGGAGAAACAGACTCCCCACTGTTGGGGAGCCAGAGGCAGGACTCAATGCCAGGACCCTGAGATCATGACCTGAGCCCAGGGCAGATGCTTAACTGACTGAGCCACCCAGGCGCCCCACCATAGGTGTATTCTTAGATCTCTGAAGATGAACTGATCATCCATTCACCTCCCTTTAAAAACCACTTCTCTCAGCGTCCTTTCTGAGTGAGATAACTATAGTAATATAATGACCACTTGCTTGCCTTTGTAAACATCCATCCCTAATTGGTCCTACATAGGAGGAAACAACCCCTGCTTCAACCCTCATATATGTCATTTATACATACTCTACCAGAGCAAAAATATGCATATAAAATCTCTATAAGAATCAAGAAATATAAGTTAAAATACAATGAGATACAGTGTTTTACCCACTAAATTGGTAAACATCTTTAAATGGTTATATGTAATGGTAGAATGAGGTACAATTAAATGGGCCCACTCATATATGGCTGCTGAATGTTTAAACTGTTGTCAAGAAAGCCATTTGGTAATAAGTGCCAAAAATTTTTTAAAAAATATCCTTAGTATTTGACCCAGAAATTTCACTTCTAAAGGTTTTTATTTTCGAGATTTATGCAGAAGGATATTCATTGCAATACTAATGATATTAATGAACTATTAGAGGCCACCTAAATGTCCAACAATTTAAGGTACATGAATATGTTGTAACTATGTTACAATGTTTGTAACTACAAAATGGGATATTATGAAGCCATTAAAGCCATGCTTTGGTGGAATAACTCTGAAAAACTTTCCAAATAAGTGAAAAATGTAGGACATAGTACGTTAAATATACATATTATCAATATTTTGTGTTGCTACCAGGGATTGGAAACTCAACTGCCAACAGTCCACAGAGGCATTCTAGTGAGTGAAACTGGCAAGGAAGAGGTCCATTAAAATGCAACAATCTTCCTTTCTCCAGTTTTTCTGGAATATTCAGTCTTCTTTCTCTTTTACCATTGTGTTTCCTCCCCCTACCACCCATCTTTCTTTTTCCCACTCTTATTGAAGACCAGACACAGAAATATCTATCTATACTGTACACACGTGTAATTACTCGCCATGGAAATTCAGCACACAGAGGAGTGAGAGCGGCTCGCTAGAGAGACGAGCCTCTGGGGGCAGGAGTCCTACCCAATCTATTCTTGCCGTAACAGGTGGAGCCCACAAGTCACCCCTTCATTCAAGGATGACAGAAATCTTACTTTTTTAGGTGAATTCTGATTTGTATAGTTGACTTAAGATTTTACACACACACACACACACACACACAGAGCGAGGACCAAACAAAACACATTGAGAGACTTCAAGTTTGTGACTTCCAGTATCCACACTTACGTGCAGGAATGCAAAAACAACTGTTAAGAAACATATAAAAATACAATGACTAGCATCATTTTGGACGAGATTGGGTGCATCAGGGGTGGTACAGCTGTAGATAGCTAGCGTAACTTCAATCGTTTTATTTTCTTTTACACGTTTGCTATTTCCTAAGTTCTCTCCATGTATTTTTTTTTCTCTCCATGTATTTCTTTTTATAATCAGAGATCTATGACCTCCTCTTGTATTACTGTATCTATTTAGTAATCCTTTTGGGAGATATAGAGTAGTTTAAAAAACATGCATGGCCCTCTTTTGAAGTTTGTCTCCCATCTTACATTTCTAGGTATGTCCACACACCTACATGGTTATAGATCATGTTCTTATTCATGAAATCATTACTTCTAAGCTGTCAGAAGCTTCTTTGAAAAACAGGAGTCTAAAAACTTGTCTCATTTTTTTTTTTTTTACTCCTATGTGGCTTACTCCTGTGATTTTCTGCTTAAATTCAGCTGCATTTTTCTTTTCTTCTTCAAATCACATCCAACCTTCTCAATTATAGCTAGGTGATGTTAAGCTATTTTCTAATCTAGTGGTGGAGACCTTTGATGGTAAAATGCTGGCAGTTCACCGGCCAAAGTGCCTTTTATTTTTTAAATGATTAGGACATTCCATAGCTGTTTGGACAGGCGTGGCTTTGGGAACAGAAAAGACAATTTTAAGGTTTAAGTTAGCACTGCCACCTCTGACGCATGCTTCTCTGGACAGTCACCTTAACAAAAGGGGATTAAAAAAAGAAAAAGGAATGTAGCCAACAAGTACAGTACTCAGTCTAGGAAAAAAAAGAATGTAACAGGCTCAGGCGATTGAGGGTTAGGATGAAGTAACCGGTGAAAACGACAAAGCCCTCTCTTTCTGTTGGACAAAGCATGCTTTTCACAAAGCTCAAAACGAATTAATTACGGAATTATGGCTGCACACATACGGTAAACTTTATTCACCCTGACCCCCTCTGGGTGTCTTCTGTTTAAAGGGTGAGGCTTCTTGGAAACAAGCTTGTTTGACCATTTCTCTTGTTTATAGAGCATGCATTTTACGAAAATTGGGAACACAGAGAGAAAAATCTGGATTTCATTTTTAACCAGCCATTGTTTTTCTAATTTCTCTGTTTTCCTGAAAGCATATTGTATTTTTTAAAGTATTAAATAAAAAGAGAAAATGAAAATTGTTCACATTATTATAGAATAAAAACAAGTGTATCCTAGCCATTAGGCTGACATTATTCGATCAGAAAATAGAGTAATTCATTCTCAAAGGAAGGCTTGATAGAATCTTTAAAATGAGGTGTGTGTGTGTGTGTATGTGTGTGTGTGATATCAAACCTTAGGGCTTTCTTTCCGCTGAAGCATTAAAAAGTGAGAATTCTGATTTCTTGTTGACAATGTTTAAATGAATATGTCAATTTATAATTACAAATGGAAAGGGAAACTTTTTATAACTGAATATTTAACATATATTACAGTCATAACACAAACTACATAATGTGGTTCTTGCCCCATTTTGGCCATGCTTCTTTTCTACAAAGGAGGGATCTCAAATCACTCACCTTAAAACTTGAAAATAGTTTCCTGAGATGGTGAGTTCTCTATGAAAATGGGGGTAGATTATTCTATGGCCTTTCCTTTAATGTCTATGTGTGTGTTTTAATAACATAATCCTTACAGGCAAATAAAGATCAAAAGGAGTCGAAGGCAAGTATTTCCTGTAGGGGCAAAGGGTGCAGAGAGGTTAAACTCACTATGTTTGTGATTTTCACTTTGCTTAATTGTAAAATGCTTCTTGTTTCTATAGCACCTTTGACCTCCATGACCCCCTGAAAATAAGGCTAGGCCATTTATTTCCTGTCAACTTGATTTCCATTCTTTGAGTTGAATCACAGAGTATAGAAAACTTGTCAGAGCAGATTGAGAAATATAGAAATATTTCAAGGGTTTCCGCTCTAACTTCCTTTTAAAAGAATTAACCTTTTACAGTTTTTTTTTTCTTTTTCCAGATGAATCACAAGCTGTGACTCAAGACTTCTCATCATCCAGATCTAAGTTTTATGACTGGCCAACTGTATGCCTTTGTGATGTCGTGGTGTAGGGCCATTTTTAATGCCTTTTCTGAATACCCACATGACCAGAAATCTGTAAGTAGACAGTCAAAGGAAATATTTATTCCTGATAACACTTAATATGGGCCAGGCACTTTATATACATGATCTCTTTTAATGCTCACATAAATACTATGAGGTATGGGGCGCCTGGCTGCCTCAGTCAGTGAAGCTCTTGATTTCGGCTGAGGTCACGCTCTCAGGGTCCTGAGATGGAGCCCAAGGTCAGGCTCTGCACTCAGTGGGGCATCTGTTGCCCTCCCTCTTCTTCTCCCTCTGCCCCTCCTCCCGCCCACTCACGTGGGCTCACTCTAAAAAGAAATAATTAAAATCTTTAAAAAAAAGACTATGAGGTATGTATTATTATCATCCCTGTTTCACAAATGGGGAAGTGCACAGCCATTACACGGCAGACCACAATCCCAGCTCACGTGTGGCTGACTCCAGAATCTATGCTTTCCCAGTGGTTTTCAATCTTGGCTTGGAGCTTTCACATCTCAATGTCCAGGACAGCCTCCAGATGAAATCAAAATGGAATCTCTGAGGGCGGTATCACCCAGGCATCATCAGTATTTCTAAAAACTTCCAGGTGATGCTAATGTGCAGGGTGGGTTGATACCATTGCCCTACAGGGATTTTCCCTTCCTTTCCTCCTTCCTTCCTCCCTCCATCCTTTCCTTCTTTCCTTCCCTCCCTCCCTCCCTCCCTCCCTTCCTTCCTTCCTTCCTTCCAAGAGAACGCACAAGAGCACAAGCGGTGGGGGAGGGGCAGAGGCAGAGGGAGAGACAGAATCTCAAGCAGGCTCCACGCCCAGCATGTAGCCCAACACAGGGCTCAATCTCATGACCCTGAGATCATTACCTGACCCAAAATCGAGAGTCAGACGGACTCTTAACCCATGGAGCCACCCAGGCACCCCTAGGGACTTCTTTATTGATCACCACAAAAAAACAAGGGTTGGCTGTAATTCAAACTTGAGCCACATGCATAGGGAAGTTTTATGAATCTTCATTTTGTATTTGAGAGTAACCCTTCATAATGGTTTCGGCGTGCAAATACGGTGGAATTTGACTTGAAAAATTTAAAATTATATAATTAGGCACTTTCAACTTCCGCTGTAAGCATTCACGGATCCAAGCCTGACAATATGAAATCAGGCAGTGGAGGTGAGGGTACAGGGAGGACAGGTACCCACACATCAGCCTCCCATACAGGTGATGTGGGTCCACGTGTGTCCAGCTAGATATAGCAAGCCATCTAAACCCCAGAAACCTTCCTAAAGGCAGCAAGTTTGAGATCATGACCTCCCATTCTTATTTTGCTTGAGAACAACCCCTGCTGGAGACTGAAAGGATTCTTGCTCAGAACTTCAGCTAGAGGGCATTTCAGGTCTTCCAGAAATAATAATGTATTAGTTTCCTGGGGCTGCCATAACAAAATACCACAAACTGAGTAGCTTAAACAACAGACATCTATTGTCTCACAGTTCTGGAGGCTAGAAGTCTGAGATCAAAGTGTCGGCAAGGCTTGTTCCTTCTGAGGGCTGTGAGGGAGAAGCTGTTCCAGGCCTCTCTCCAGCTTCTGGTAGCCTCAGGCATTTCTTGGCTTATAGATGGCTGTCTTCTTTCTTTACGTGTCTTTGCCTCTGTGTTCAAATTCCCCCTTTTCATAAGGCCATAGTCATATTGGATTAGGGGCCCACCCTAATGACCTCATCTTCACTTGATCACCTACCAAGACCCTCTTTCCACAGGTCCTGGGTGTTAGGAACTTCAGTATCTTTCAGAGGGACACAATTCAGCCTGCAACAAATACCGTCTGCCAATGGAAAGAAGTTATCACTAACTAGAAATTGTGAAAATCCCCAATGAGAGGAAATTTCTTAATTTTTCCGAAAGAAGATAAGAACTATACCTTAAACATGTATAGCACTTTAAAGCTTAGAAAACATATTCTTAGACACTAACTCATGACCCTCACAGAGGCCCTATAGATTTACTAAATAAATGAAAATCAGAGAATTTGATTAAACACTTTGGGGCCACACAACTAATAAGGGTGGTGGGAGAGGTGGGGTCTATGGTTGAAGCTGTCATCCAACCCCACAATCTACTGCTGACCCCAAATAAATTAGAGGTCCAGCCTGACTCATCACAGACCATGAAGCATGATGGCTGAGAAACCTCACATTGACTGAGCTGATGTCACAAAGAACCGGAATGGTCTGACCATGAGAAGGCAAAAGAAGGTGAAAATATTCTCCCTCATGGAGCAGAGCATTCAAGATGAGACACTGAGGGGATAAAAGGAAACTCAATGCTTCCCATAAATACTGGTTATTGACAAGGGGAGAAGGACACTGAAGACTCGCTCTTTCAGTAAGTGGGTTCATTTTCACAAAATGCTTTCTTTGATGGAATGCTTGATTTCTTAGTGTTTCTGTGATGACTCAATAAGAGTAGAATGTTTTATCAACCATGCATGTTGCTTCTTGAAACATGCTGAGCCCCTAGTGGAACAGTTACTCAGAGTCTATAATAACTTCAACTTAATACCCATTGACAGGGGCACCTGGGTGGCTCAGTCGTTAAGCGTCTGCTTTTGGCTCAGGTCATGATCCCAGGGTCCTGGGATCAAGCCCCACATCAGATTCCCGGCTCCTCAGGAAGCCTGCTTCTCCCTCTCCCACTCCCACTGCTTGTGTTCCCTCTCTCGTTGTCTCTCTCTTTGTCAAATAAATAAAATCTTAAAAAAAAAAATCTTTTATTCTTATTCTTGACAGATATTCATATGTACAGAATTTGGGTGGGACTGGGGAGCTCCACAAAATGGCTCTTTGGCTGTAGACTCTACATTAAAATACAACAAAACAAACAACAAACAAAAGAGCCAGAGTATTCAAATCATATCAGTATATGTCCAAAGGTAGGATTTAAAAGGCACTTTCCTTAAAGAAAGTGTGCTTATCCCTCTTGAGAAAAACAAAACAAAGCAAAATAAAACAAAAACACAAAACCCTCTCCTATCAGAGATACCAGGACTAACCAGGTATGAAGGGTCAGAAACTACCCCTCTCTCCCTCTCTTCGTATCTTATCTGCAACCAGCTTCCCCTCTCTTCCTCTGTAACTCCCAATCCTGACCAAAATTTTCCTCCAGGGATCCACCAATATGGGCCTTTGAGTGGGATGTCTGAGACTAGAAAGTTGTCAGTTTTCTTAAATATCGTTCAGGCCAATGACCATTTTACAGAAAACAACAACAACAAACAAAAGAGCCATGTACTTTGCAAATGTCAAATCCTTATTCAAGCCAGGGCCTGACCTGAGGAGCAGTGGGCTCCTCTATTCTTTGGACCTTTCCATTCCACCTTTACAAAACTTCCAGTCTCTCCTTCCTTCTCCTTCTTCCTGTTCCTCTCATCCCTTCTCTAGACTCTGACCCCTTGCTCCAGCATGGAGCATGGCAGTAGGAAGCTTTCTGTTAGCAAGCACTGGTCCCAGCGCTCTTGCTACAAATTGAACAATTGAGGCCATCTAGAAAGCACTGGACTCAGTGCCCTCCTTGATGCATCTTTACACTTTTTGTGTTGACCCTCAGTGGAAATAGTGTGTATCCAAATTATAAATGGGGGAAATCATTAGCTAGGCCTGATGCAGCATCCAACTGGTTATCAAGACCTATTGTCTACCTTTACATCTAAGCACAAATGTCATCTCCTCCATGAAGCCTTCCTGGACTTCCAGCAAGAATTTTAGTTGTTCCCTCCAGTGTTCCCATTGCCCCATATATATATCTCTACTAGAACCCACTGCTTCATAGTTGCTTGTATCTTTGTTTCTCTCCCCAGCAGACTGAGATTCACAGAGTTCTTAATTGTGACTCATTTTTTATTCTAAAACATGTATTCATTTATTTATTCTTCTCACATATATTTATTGATCACCATTATTAGTCAGACTCTATGGTCTGAGCAAGGCATGTTTTGGTCTAGTTAGAGAGATAAACAAATAAATAGGTGATTACTATTCAGAATAAGTGGAGCAATACAAATCTCAGTTTATAACTCAGATGTGGAAGGAATATGTCTTTATTTTTTCTTTAACTTGGCTTTATTTTTTTGAGTTCCTATGTCACCAGGGAAGCTCAGCTTTCAGTTAATGTATAATTTCTCCCCCTTTTCCTTGCTTTAGTCTAAGTTCTGGGAGCTTATAATTTACTAAGGTTTTGGAGGCAGGAGGGTCACCTGATGCTTAAGCATCTGTGTAGATATGTGCTTGTTTGGACATCCATGCAGAAAGGCAACAAGACATCTCACATTCTCACCTACCTGGCCTCTCCAGGTTGTATAGCTTTTTCTCTCAGGTCATTGTAGTGCTTAAGATTCCTGTTGAATCTTCCCTGAGAACTTGACCTCACCAGGCACTATGCCCAAGAAAGTAGGATAGATCCTTCATGCCCCAACACACTTGATCCCTCTTTCTTCTCATAAACTCAATCATAGTTTTGCTCCTACTATGATGGGATATTTTCAAAAAATGGGGTCTAGGATCCCTTTCTGCTGGACCCAGATATGCCAACATCTACTCTCATCAGGAAGCAGATTTTTTGGGTGGTGGTCTAAATAGGGAGGGGGATGCTTTCTTCTCTATTTCACTCAAAAAAAATGGTGGTTGGTGCTACAATAGGAGCATATGAGAGGGGAAAACTGGGATTGGAAGTAGGGCATAATTTGGTGAATTCTTGCAGGAGGTAATTCTAGGCTGAGACCTGAAGTTGTCAAAGAGAAAAGAGGTGTAACCCAAAGACTGGTGTGCAGGCAGAGAGAAGAGCTTTGAGAGAAGTGAGAGGAGGGGTGGCCAAGGGACTGCCAATAGTTTGTCATGATCAGGGCATGGACTTGGAGGCAGGGAGTGATAATCAATTTGGAGCAGCGTAGGCAGCAGCCAAATCATGGAGGGTTTTGAAGTCATGCTTAGGAGTGTTGGTTCATCCTCAAGGAAAAGGGGCCTGGGGTGGAGGGCCACTCACAGATTTTTAAGTAGGAGATTGTGTGATTGATTTGCACGTTAAAAATACCAGCCTGAGGGCAGTTGAGAGAAACAAGACCTAGGGAAGTGAGACTAGTTAGGTAGCATGACACTGACAGAGGAAAGAGATGTGAGAGGATCAAATCAGGAGAGTTGTGGAGCAGGTAGAGGAGAGTGGGCATAATGGAAAGATGCTATGAAGGAAGAATCAGATTGAACTGAGCCAGTCATCACATGTTGAGGGTGATGGAGAGAGAGGAGTCAGGTATGACGTCTCTGATTCTAGCTTGAGCAACTTGTTAGATTGGGTGGTATTCTTTAAGACAAGAAGTGTAGAAGGAGGCACTGCTTTGGAGAAATGCTTACAAATTCAGTTTGGGGTACAGTGAATTTTTAGTACATGGGGACATATCCATGTGAGGATGCGAAGGGGCTAGTTGGACACACAAGCTCAGAGCCTGGAAAAAAGATCTGGGCCAAAGACATCATTATCACAGAGTTGTATTTGAAGCATGTGCAATAGAAGATATTTTCCTGGTTGGGTGTGTAAAGTAAGGAGGAATTAGGGCCCAGAATACAATACTGAAGAATAGCAACCTTTAAGAGTAAATGGAAAAGAGAATCCCACAAAAAAGACTGAGGAGTCAGGGAAGGGCAGAGATGAGGAATAAAATTCTAGAGAGAGGGTGTCATGGAACTCAAGGGAAGAGAGGATTTTAAGGAAGAAGAGACTGGGTGATTGGGCCAAGTGCCATGGAGAAGAAGAGAAGAGAATGGGTAACCTTCGCCATATCACTGTCAGAAGAATGATGGAAACAGAGCCAGAGGCCAAGGAGCAAGTGGAACAGAAAGAAGACATCATCAGATCATCTGAAGCTCCTGCTTAAAACTCCTTATTGGGCTCCCATCACATTTAGGATAAAACGTGAAATCCTCTACAGGACCTAAAAGGCCCCCGTGGTCTGTTCTTTGTCCGTCTCTACGACTATATTGTTCCTACCTTCTCCCTTGACCACTCCTAGAGGCCCCAGGCCTCCTTTCTGCCCTTCAAACACACCAAGCTCATTCCTGTTCCAGGACTTTTGCATTTTCTGCTCCTTTGCTCTAATGCGCTCCCCCAGATACTTTCAGGCTTGCCTCCTTACATTTTAGGTCTCAAGTCAAAAGTCACCTCACCCCAAGAGCTCTTCCCTGAGCAATCTAGAGGGCATGTCACCACCACCCCACCCATTGCCCCCCCTTTACCACACAATCCTATTTTAGCTTCTTTATATTATGTATCAGTTCTCCACATTTGCATATTCATTTATTTGTCTGTATTTATTTTATGTTTCCTTCCATGAAATGTACATTCCTTAAAGTCAGGGACTCCATCTACTGTGTTTGAAATTATATTTCCAGCACCTAAAGCAGTGCTGAGTAAATGTTCAATGACTATTTCTTGGTTCACTGGAAGTGTTAGCGACATATAAAGAACACTTTTAAAAAATTACCAGGCAGGAGCTCAGGAAGATAGTGGAGTAGGAGGACCCTGAGCTCACCTGGTCCCACATTTACAACGAGAAAGCACCCACATCCAAGTCAATAAGCTAGAGAGTGACCCAAAGACTTGCAGAACAGACTCCACAACTAAATACAGAGAAGAAGCTACATCTGAAAGGTTAGGAAGTTCAGAAACCAGAGGGGCTGAATTCTCTAAGTTTGTAAAATCAGGGGGACATGGAGCCTGGAGCTTTAAAAGTCAGCTGACTCAGCACCTGGTGAGCCAGGAAGGCAAGTGGTAGCTGGGTTGCTGCCCTTAAAGAGACAGCAGCCTGCCCAGAGAGGCAGCATAAAAATGGCAGTTTACACACACAATGCCAGAACAAATGGGTGACAGACCTGTTCATATTGATTTGGATCATGTTGAGGGGTCTCTGAAAACAAGGGAGCTGGTATGTCCCATTTTCTTTTTTTCTTTTTTTTTTTTTTTTTAGATTTTATTTATTTATTTGACAGAGAGAGAGACAGCAAGAGAGGGAACACAAGCAGGGGGAGTGGGAGAGGGAGAAGCAGGCTTCCCGAGGAGCAGGGAGCCCAATGCGGGGCTCAATCCCAGGACCCTGGGATCATGACCTGAGCCAAAGGCAGACGCTTAATGACTGAGCCACTCGAGCGCCCCTGGTAGGTGCCATTTTCCTTCCCTGACCCCCAGCAAAAACACAGAGCCACCTGTGGGAGGCAGTGCTGCCCAGATACTTGCTACCTAACCTGCTAACAGTGACCACATGCACAAGTTCTACTGAGGACTTGCCCACTACAAGCCTGCTGGCCTCAGTGCTGGGCTCAGGCAAATTTTGTTAAGGGCACTCATGTACCCCACTCAGCCACCAGGTGCACAGTTGCCACCCCACGTGTTGTGCTCAGCCTCATGCCCCTGGCCACCCTGGCACACATCCCCTGGCTGCCATAGCGCCTCCAGGGATCCGGCATAGGACTTGTGGCCCAGTGCAAATTTTGCTAACACCACCACCCTGCTCTCAAGTTCCCAGTGGGCACGGCCCCTCATAACTGGCCTGCCTGGATCTCACTAACACCACAGAGAGCAAGCACAGCCCCCAACAGGTAGAGTCAGTGCAGATGACCGTACTGAAAGGAAAAGTGACTCAGACACAACACCCATAGGATACTCTCCTGAATGCCAGGTTCTGGTGAACAGGGGACACTGCACTGAAGGGCACCTCTTCTTCATAAAATCACTACTTTCAGAGCAAAGGACACTTTCCTAACACACAGACTTCCTTAACACACAGAAACAGACACAGAGAGGCAGACAAAATGAGAAGACAGAGAAATGTATGCCAAATGAAAGAACAGGACAAGGCCACAGCCAGAGATCTAAGGGAATTTAAACAATGATCATAAGATTATTCACCAGACCTGAGAAAACAGTGGAAGACATGAGTGTGACCCTTAACACAGAGATGAGGAATAACATAGCAGAGATAAAGGGCTCAATAAATGAAATGAAAGCAGGATGGAGGAAGCACAGGAATGAATTAGTAACCTAGAATACAGACTAATGAAAGTAATCAAGCTGAACAAAAGAGAGAGAAAAGAATTATGCAAAATAAAAACAGACTTAGGAAACCCAGTGATTCCATCAAATGTAGTAACTTTCATATTATAGGAGTCCCAGAAGAAGAGAGAGAAAAAAAGGCAGAAAATTTATTTGAAGAAATAATAGCTGAAAACTTCTCCAATCTGGGGATATTCAGATCCAGGAGGCACAGAGAATGCCCAACAAAATCAACAAAAGCAGGCCAAACCAAGACATATTGTAATTAAATTCACAAAATATAGTGATAAAGAAAAAAATTTAAAGCACAAGACAAAAAAGTTATTAATTTATAAGGGAAAAATCATAAGGCTAGCAGGAGATTTTTCAACAGAAACTTTGCAGGCCAGAAGGGAGTGGCATGATATATTCAAAGCACTGATTAGGAACACTCTGCTGCTAAGAATATACTCTATCGACACAGTTAGGTGATCATTCGGAATAGGAGGATAGAGTTTTTCAGACAAACAAGAACTGAAGGAGTTCATGACCACTACACCATCTCTGTAAGAAATATTAAAAGGAACTCTCGGAGTGGAAAGGATAAACCAAAAGTGACAATATAGAAGTAGGAAACACAAAAGCAGTAAAAAAAAAATATTTCTGTAAAACACCAGTTAAGGAACTCTCAAAAAAAGGATATAAAGTATAACCTATACCTAAAATGTGGAGAAGAGAGAAGAATGGATTCAAACTTAAGTGACCATCAACTTAATATAGACTGCTATATATAGAAGAGGTTATATACAAACACATTGGCTTTGAATGACATACTGGACCAGATGGACTTAACAGGCATATTCAGAACATTCCATCCGAAAACAGTAGATTACATAGTTTTTTCAAGTGTACATGGAACATTTTCCAGAATAGATCACATATTAGCCCACAAAACAAACCTCAACAAATTGAAGAAGATCAAAATTATACTATGCATATTTTCTGACCACAATGTTATGAAACTAGAAGTCAACCACAAGAAAAAATCCAGAAAGACCACAAATAAATTACTACTAAACAATGAATGGGTCAACCAGGAAATAAAAGAAGAAATAAAAAAGTCTATGGAAACAAATGAAAATGAAAACACAAAGATCCAAAACCTCTTGGTTGTAGCAAAAGTGGTTCTAAGAGGGAAGTTTACAGCAATACCTCAATACCTTCTTGCTACCTTAAGAAGCAAGAAAAACCTCAAATAAAGAACCTAATGTAACACCTAAAGAAACTAGAAAAAGAACAACAAACAAAACCTGAAACCAGCAGAAGGAAGAAAATAATAAGGATTAGAGCAGAAAGAAATGTTACAGAAACTAAAAAAACAATAGAACAGATCAATGAAACCAGGACCTGGTTCTTTGAAAAAAATCAGTAGAATTGATAAACCTCTAGTCAGACTTATCAAGAAAAGAAGAGAAAGGGCTCAAATAAAATTACAAACGAGACAGGAGAAATAACAACCAACACTACAGAAATACAAACAGTCATAAGAGAATATTATATAAAACTATATGTCAACAACTTGGACAATCTAGAAGAAATGGATAAATTCCTAGAAACATATAAACTATCAAACTGAAACAGGAAGAAATAGAAAATTTGAGTAAAGCAAAGAAATTGAGCCAGTAGTCAAAGAACTCCCAACAAACAAAAGTCCAGGACTAAAGGGCTTCACAGGCGAATTCTACCAAACATTCTACCAAAACCTATTCTTCTCAAACTATCCCAAAAAATAGAAAATGAAGGAAAACTTCCAAATTCATTCTATGAGGACAGCATTACCCTGACACCAAAACCAGATGAAGTCACCAGGCCATATCACTGATGAGCATGGATGCAAAAATTCTCAGTAAAATACTAGTGAGGCAATCTGAAACAAATAATGCAATATATGTTAAGAAAAAAAGAAGAAGAAGAAGAAGGTAGTGGGAGGGGAAGAATGAAGCGGGGGAAATTGGAGGGGTGGACGAACCATGAGAGATGATGGACTCTGAAAAACAAACTGAGGGTTCTAGAGGGGAGGGAGGTGGGAGGATGGGTTGGCCTGGTGGTGGGTACTGAGGAGGGCACGTTCTGCATGGACCACTGGGTGTTATGCACAAACAATGAATCATGGAACACTTCATCTAGAACTAATGATGTAATGTATGGGGGTTAACATAAGAATAAAAAAAAAATAAAAAAAAATAAAGAACACAAAGCAGAAAAAAAAAATACTAGTGAGGTAAGTTTAACAATACATTAAAAAAAATCATTCATCACATTCAAGTGGGATTTCTTCCTGGGTTGCAAGGGTGGTCCAATATTTGCAAATCAATCAATATGATACATCATATCCATAAGAGAAAGGATAAGTACAATATGATCATTTCGATAGATGCAGAAAAGGCATTTGACAAAGTACAACATGTATTCATGATAAAAATCCTCAACAAAGGTTTATAGGGAACATACCTCAACATAATAAAAGCCATCTATAAAAAACCCACAGTGAACACTATCCTTAAAAGGGAGAGAAAAGGAGAACTTGTCCCCTAAGGTCAGGAATAAGACAAGGATGTCCACTCTCACTACTTTTATTCAACATAGTACTGGAAGTCCTAGCCACAGCAATCAGACAAGAAAAAGAAATAAATGGCATCCAAATCGGTGAGGAATAAGTAAAACTTTCACTATTTGCAGATGTCATGATACTATATATAGAAATCCAGAAAAACTCCACCAAAAAACTGCCAGAACTAATAAACATGAGGTGCCTGGGTGGCTCAGTTGGTTGGGCGTCTGACACTTGGTTTCATCTCAGGTCATGATCTTGTGGTTGTGGGACTGAGCCCCACATTGGGCTCTGCACTCAGTGTGGAGTCTGCTTCGGATTCTTTCCCTCTGTTTCTTTCTGCCCTTCTCCCTCCCACTCATACATGGGCATGCTTTCTCTTTCTCTAAAATAAATAAATAAATAAATCTTAAAAAAAACCCTAATAAATGAATTCAGTAAATTACAGGACACAAAACTGATGTACAGAAATCTGTTGCATTTCTATACACTGATAATGAAATGGCAGAAAGAAAAATTAAGAAAACAATCCCATTTACAACTGCACCACAAATTATAAGATACCTAGGAATCAAACCTAACCAAGACATGAAAGACCTGTAATCTGAAAACTATAAAACACTGATGAAAGAAATTGAAGACAATGCAAAGAAATGGAAAGACATTCCACATTCATGTATTTGAAGAACAAATATTGTTAAAATGTCTATGCTACCCAAAGCAATCTATATGCTTATTGCAATCCCTATCAAAACACCCAACAGCATTTTTCACAGAGCTAGAACAAACAATCCTAAAGTTTGTATGGAAACTGAATAGCCAAAGCAAACTTGGGGGGGGGGGGGGGGGCGGCGGGAAAAGCAAAGCTAGAGGCATCACAATTCTAGACTTTAAGTTATATAACATAGCTGTAGTAATCAAAACAGTATGGTACTGGCACAACAACAGACACATAGATCAAAAGAACAGAATAGAAAATCCAGGAATAAACCCATAATTATATCATCACTTAATCTTTGACAAAGGAGACAAGAATATTCAATGGGAAAAAGACATCCTCTTCAACAAGTGGTGTTGGGAAAACTGGACAGCAACATGCAAAGAATGAAACTGGACCACTTTCTGACACTGTACACAAAAATGAATTCAAAATGGATTAAAGACCTAAATGTGAGAACTGAAACCATAAAAATTCTAGAGGAGAACACAGGTAGTAATTTCTCTGACATTGGCCATAGCAACTTCTTTCTAGGTATGTCTCCTGAGGTATGGGAAACAAAAGCAAAAATAAACTATTGAGACTACATCAAAATAAAAAGCTTCTGCACAGTGAAGGAAACAATCAACAAAACTCAAAGGCAACCTATGGAATGGGAGAAGATATTTTCAAATGACATATCCAATAAAGGGTTAGTATACAAAATATATAAAAAACCTTATACAACTCAACACTCAAAAAGCAACTAATCCAATTAATAAATGGGCAGAAGGCATGAACAGACATTTCTCCAAAGAAGACATACAAATGGCCAAGAGATACATGAAGAGATGCTCATCATCACTTATCATCAGGGAAATACAAATCATAACTACAATGAGATATCTCACACCTGTCAGAATGGCTAAAATCAACAACACAAGAAACAACAGGTGTTGGCAAGGATGTGGACAAAAAGGAACCCTCGTGTACTCTTGGTGGGAATGCAACGTGGAAAACAGTATGGAGGTGCCTCAAAACGTTGAAAATAGAATTACCATATGATCCAGCAATTGCACTACTGGTTATTTACCCCAAAGGATACAAAAACACTAATTCAAAGGGATACCTGCATACCGATGTTTATAACAGCATTATTTACAATAGCCAAAATATGGAATCAGCCCAAGTGTCCATCAATACACGCACACACACACACACACAACACACACGGAGGAATATTATTCAGCCATAAAAAAGAATGAAATCTTGCCATTTGCAATGGTGTGGATGGAGCTAGAGAATATAATGCGAAGTGAAATAAGACAAATACCATATGATTTCACTCATATGTAGATTTAAGAAACAAAACAAAGGGGAAAAGAAAAGAGAGAGAGAGAGACAAACCAAGGAACAGACTCTTAACTATAGAGAACAAACTGCTGGTCACCAGAGGGGAGGTGGGTGGGGGGGTGGGTGAAATGAGGGATTAAGGAGTGCACTTACTGTGATGAGCACAATGTGTTGTGTGGAATGGTTGAACTGCTATATTGCATACCTGCAACTAATATAACCCTGTATGCTAACTAACTGGAATTAAAATAAAAACTTAAAAAAAAAGTTACCAGGCAGTATTGAAGACCTGGCTTAGATTTGGGACTTTGAGTCTCTGGTAGCACCAATCTTGGCTGATTCTCTCCTTGAGGGTAGAAAGTGGTGAATATGGCACTGACCCACAGTCATAGTTTTACTGTGACTCTTGGGAGGAAAATGATGGAACAGATGGGGGCTGTGGTCTGGGCTACATGGGGAAGGAAGTAGAGAGAAGGGCACTCCTCTATAGGCGAAAGGTCAAAGTCAAAGATGAAGAATCACAGAATGGGGGTCCTGGGGGCTGGACTTTAAAACATATAGTGATGTCTGCGCTCCCACTCAATTCTAATATACAGCCAGGGTTGAAAACCACTGAAGGCAGAGAACAAATGTATCAGATTGACCACATTAAAACTTGGCACGCTGCTCAAATAGTGAGCCTTAAGTTGTTCCAATGGCTTATTTTTCTGATGCAACACACTAAGCTTTATTGAAGGAATAAGCTCATATATGTATAAATGCCTAAAAGAATCTTCAATGTCATTATTAAACCAAACCACCAAAAATAATGCAGGACCTGGAACTACAAAATGAAGCAAAAGGCTTTCAGGTGAAGTGCTTCAGTTTGAAAAGTTATAGGAAAATTTCTCATTTTCAGTTTTTATACCTCTATTTTATGTATTTTAATGCCCATAGCGATGGGCTCCTAGAGATTTGCTCAGGCAGACACACCCCGTCCCCCCGCCCCCCCACACACGTACACACAGCACAACAGCCCCTTGACCGTGAACAGTCTGAAAGGTAGGGGGTTATTTTTTTCCTTCTCTTGTTCCATATTCTTTTGAAATCTACACCATATTTGGGTTGAAAGAGATGTTCTATATATTTTTCAGTAAGCGGTAGATCCTGTTTACTGAATAAATGCTCAATCAGCATGTGTCAGTTTAAACTTCCTCATGCTATCTCCCCGATTCAAATTTGATAATACAGATCTTTAAAGATATACCTTTTAATGAAGTGTTATCATGCTGCTAAATTTTCTTCTACTGTATAGAAATTAAAAGCAACATTTCTCTGGCCTAGAGCTAACTTTTTATGACTCCCTTGGTACTCTCTTTTTTTATCTTGATTTTTTAAGATGTTCAAATAAGTGAGTTTTCTTTTTGCTTGACACATTTTCACATATGTTGCCTTGATCTTTCACATCTTTTACCCATATGGGAGACTGCCTTAGAAATAAAGGATCTGTGTTTAATTATCTCCTGGGGACAATTTAAAGGGAAATCCAGAGTTTCTCCTCTGTAGTTCTACCTTAAAGAGGAATAAGAAGCAATGGTGAGTTTATAGCTTTTGGCTGTTGATAGAGATTTCTGAGTTCCCTCTGTGGGAGTACTAATCCCACCTGTTCACTTGGGTACGTCCCAAGCTCATTGATTCAGACCTTAATTTGTGAACATTTACATCAGGGCTGGGCTGACGTATATGGCATGCATTTCACAAAGGTTTGCTTAGCAAATTTGCAAAATATAAAAAAAGATAAAAGAGAGAGTTTGAATTGAGACCAAACTAATTTTATCCAACTTTGCACATTTAACAATTATGTAATGTTTCTATAATTTAGCTTTAATAATTTTAAAGCTGAGTTTTTAAAAATCTAGAATCAGATAGTTGACATTTTACAGTTAAAACTGGACTGAGAGAGCTCAAATGGTTGACCTAAGATCATGCATCTGATTGGGGGAAAACCAAGGTTAGAAGGCAAGTTCGCAGACTCACTAATATGCCATCTTGCGTTTGCGTTTATTCACCAAAAACAGGTCCCCAGGAAACTTCCACTAGTTCGAGTTGTTTCTGTTCCTGGATGTAATAATGCTTCTCATAAAACACATTCTACCATCTAGAACTTTCCCCCCAATTTCCCTTCCTGTTGGCCAGTCACATTATGAGTGTCTATTCTATTCTGCTCTAGTATTAGACGTATCATTGTAAAAGGCTTTCTTATCCACGCAGATAAATGAATCCAGAGAAATGAATAACAGGTTGATGTTCTTAGGAAAAATTCACCTTCCATGTATATGTATTAATCAGGTCTTTTTCTGTTGTAAGAGACTGAAATTGATACTTTTGGCTCCCATCAGTGGGAAGGATACTGGGGCAGCACACAGGATTGAAGGAAGAATTCCAGGAACGAGGGACGGGAATAGGTACTCATATGTCATTTCTGCTTACCTTTGCTTGGCTTCATTCTGTAGGCAGACTCCTGCCAATATCTGGGAAGATGACCACCAGTGGCTGGAGATTTACACTGAATTAGCAACACCACTATAAATGATGGCTTCCAAATCCATTTCTTGAAGCTCAAAAAAAGTCTCTGATGAGTTCTTCCTAGGTCATAAATCCCACTGTGTCCAGAGGAAAATGACACCAAAGTTGTCTCGGATATCGCAAGATGGATCAGAAGTGAATACAAAAGTGAAAAGAGGGGGCACAGAAAAGCTTCATAGAGAGACAGCAACGACAACCACCAAAGTCAACTACATATAGAAGGAGTTACTGATTTGAGGAGCTGGAAGAAGGCTCATCTATTCCCCGGGCGTTATTCCATTGACTTACCTCTTTAATGGAGATATTTGCAAAAATTCAGATGTTCAGTTCCCATCCCAGAGTGACTGAATCAGAATTTCTTAAGTTGGAGCCCAGGGGGAGCTAATTATTGAAATAGCACAGCAGGGGACTCTGCTACGTCTAGTTAAGAACCACTGTTTTAAGTCATTATCATCAGGAGTCTATTTTCCGGATGGATAACATATCAAGCATTCATCAGCCATCAATATCTTATCATGATTAGTTCAACAGATTAGCCTAATTCATTTAGCTGGATTTCAAAAGCATGAAATACAGGATGAATACAATTTGATGGGAAGAAAAGAGGAAAGGGGGCTGGCACTAATGGGGCTTGGCCTGGGCTACAGAGAGGTGGGATGTGGCATTACAGTGGGGCCCTGCACAGTTAGAAATGATCTTAAACTCATATTCCAATTTCTGACCACAGTCCATTATTCTAACTCCCTCACGTCCTCATTCTTTGCAACCTCTCCTCCGTCTTAAACATCCAGTTCACGATTTCTCAGTTTTGTTTTCTAAATTTATACTGGCCTCATTCTACTCTCCCACTAGCCTGGACTATAGAGCTGATGCAACTCCTTTGTAACTTCCTCCTTTTAGGACCCCCAGCCCACCAGACCTCAGCCCTTGATCAGTGCCATATTTTGCTTTATTCCCTCCTTCTTGCCAGGTGAGGCTCACTGTTGAGGAAATTGTACAATGACACTCCAAAGTTTTGATTTATTATGCTACCTCTTTATCCTATTATCATTAGGGACTAGGTCATATCTGCCCTGTTCTCATCAAGCCACCCACTCAACCCGCAGGTCCATCATATCCTTTCTTCCCTACTTCACTGAGAAAATTGGGGCCATCCAGCCCACCAACTTGAACATCAAATTTCTCTGAATCTAGATGTGGACCCTTACTTATCACTTTCTCTTTATTCTCAGAGAATGAAGCATTCCTCTTTTTGTTCATGGTAGCATCTCTACACGCTCCTGACCAACAGAACTCTTCCGTGGGTCCTGTTTTTTCTCTCTCTCTCTATTCCTTCTCTTTCTCTTTGTGGGGTACTTGTTGTCTGCCTTCTACTTACACATTGGACCTCGTTAAGGATATATTCATGGTCCACTCATCTCCTCCCTTTAGATTATTGCCTTAGGTGATCTCATATATTCTTATATTTTTAACCACCAATTTCAGACTGATGATTCACACATATTTCCAGCCCTAGCTTCCTTCTAGATAGTCCTTGCATGTTCCATGGGCATGTCAAACGTAACATATCCAGAACTGACTGTATCATCTTTTCTGCCAAAGCTTTATATTCTCAATCCCAGCTAATTGTACCACACCCTCTCAGGAATTCAAGTTCAGAAAACTTCAAGTTACCTAATGTACCTCTGTCAATCACCTCTGCTCACCTCAACCTCTATATCTAATTGGTTATGAAGTCTTACTGATATCACCACTTAAATATATCTCTAACTTCTTTCCTTCTCTCTGACCCTCTGTAACCACATTACTGGTTCAGACCTTTATCGCCCTTTGCTTGGACAACTGCAGTAACATTACAATTAGTCTCCCTGCTGTTATAAATTGATCCTCTATTCTTCAGCCAGAGTGATGTATGTAAGAGGTAATTCTGATTTTTACTCTTTCTGTTTAAAATTTTACAGTGGATTGACATTACCTACTGAATCACCATCTAGTTCCTGATTATGACATAAAAGATCTCCCATGATGTACTAGTCCCTAGCCAGCCACTGTATCACATTTTATGTGCAAGTAACATACAACTGATTGCAGTTCTCTCTATACCCTGTGCTAGCCTCCGTGCCTTGATCAGATGATTCTCCCTTCCTGGAATTCCTTTCCCATGATTTGCTGGACCAATTCTTACTCATCCTTTACGACTTAGCTCAGGAGTCATCTTTTTCAGGAAAATTTGGTTAGTCCTCCAGGTTAGAAGAAGTGCCCCAATTCTGTAGTGTCTCTCCTGATAGATCGTAAGATTATCAGGACAAGAGTCACTTCTTTAACCTCTATCTACATTCTTATTCTGTAGTACAGATGCCAAGTTAATAATTAGCCCTAAGGAGATCCAGAAGAAATGAGTAAATTACATGAACAGATAATAAATATCTGTTTTACTGAGTTGAGGATAATTTGCTGAAATAATTCCAAAAGGAAGTAGTAAGAAGTAAGAAGACAAAAACTCCCTGTGCTTACTTTATAATTTTGTTTATAGTAGAGCATATACTTGGTGAGTAGAAGCAATGATGGAGAGGAGAGGGCATTATTAGCACCATAGATGACAGCTATGGGTACAGATACAGACCCTAATAGAAAACAAAAATTAGAAAAGAAAAATCAGGACCTGGACAAGGGGAATGGCAGAGGTAGAAAGCTTGTATCAGACAGTCACCTTCTTCAAATCCTCTTGACTTTACTGGTTTCCGGGGCCTTTGGCCACTTCTTCCTGCCTAGTAGTTGCTTCAGCAAACTCTTAAGAGCTCCAACCTGCCAGCACTTTGCATCATGTTCCTGCCACATTACTTCTTATCCCCTACCCTCAGGCTTTGCTTTTGATGCTGAGGTGTGAGATGCCCCCATGCATCAAGGATTCGTGATTGCCCCATGGGTATTCATGATTGCCCCATGGATATTTGTGATTGTCCCATGCCCCATGCATGTGTAGCCCTGGAAGATTGGGGGCAGCTGCTGCATGGACCAAATCTTTGACCAATTGGTTATGGGAGCTGGCAGATAAATTTTTACTCCCTACTTCCCACAGATGGATTGTTTGAAGATGAAACTATTCATACAGCCCTTTCAAAGACACCCCCAGGAGACTGAATAATCAATCATGCTGAATACCAAGCAGCAGTCTGCTTACTAACACTCTCTGCATGGGCTGTCTTTTTCTCTGCCTCACTCCCTCTTTCCCTCATCTTGCTTGCCTTGCACTGTACTCCCTAATACAGCAGCATATACTTATTTATTTATTTTATTATTATTGTTTTCATCCTAGGCTCTGCTCCCTGGGGAACCCAGGATAAGCAAGTTGCTACCAGGGATGGCCCTTGAAAACACACCCTAAGGATAGCATTTTGGAAACTCTTGATTTGGAATTTCCAAATTCCAAATAGGTAGCTCAATCCTATCATGTGGTACAAGAAGGGGCAGGGAGAGTATGTCTGGAATCCAGGGATAAACTGTAGTGTCTCCTGGTGCTTTCGTGTTTAGTGGGGAGAGAAACAGACAGTTACAGCAACTACAGCCCAACAAGGAAAGGACAACCAGTCCCTCAGTCTCCTTAGTCCCTCCCTAAGGAGATCCAGAAGAAATGAGTAAATTACATGAACAAGTGGCTTGATCTACTTTGTCATCTACTTCTAAAGTGCTAATACTTGTCCTTCAGTTCACACCTATAGCATCATGGTGGTGGTGGTAGGGTTTCGTATGATCAGTTGAATGTGTTGGGGCTGTTTTATAGTTCATTGATAGGTCAGCATGATATACTGATACTAGTATAAATTAGACTAGTGTTACATTTTAGCTCCAATAAAGCATAACCCCAAAAGACAGTGATGAAGGGAAATACACTCACTGAGCAGGACTTCTGGCAGTATATTTAGTTGTTCCTATTAGATTGATGGAGAAGTGGTCTGAGATAGGGATCTATAGGGACCATTGGGAACAGTGAGTGAATTGATTGGTTTTTCGGGGGCTTAGAAGAAAAAATATTGGAAGATCAGGGACAAAGAGGTCTGTGGATGGGCATCTGTGAGTTGGCACGAAGCATGCAGGTCTTTGTGTCTCATGGTAATGCCCAAGGGAGAACATCCACTGAATTAGAGGGTCTCAAAAACTAGGGAATAGGATGACTCATTCTGTGTACTCAGCCTTTCCATCTTTGGCAGCCCTGGTGCAGGTGTCATGGATCCATGAACAGAGTAGCCATGGTGGCAGGGATGGAAGTTAAACATGAGCCCAACAGCATGGTCTCCCTCTCACCAAGATGCATCTAGATATTGCTACTCCTGACTACCCAGCCTCCCAGAAGCAGAGCTTGATGCTGAGCCTTCCTATGCACCATTACTCGAGGAGCCAGGTCAGATACTAGTGCAGGTCCCTTACACCAGACCCTTCCATCCTGATAGACATAGCAGTTTGTGGTTCACCTTCCTTCTTGTCAGGGCCTCAACCTATTGACCTATCCTATATAAGAACATCTTAGACATATTTTATGACAAAGGAAGTGCAACTACGAGCACACAGCAAGAGAATTCTCTCATTATTCTATATGAATCCTTACCCGAAAGAGCTGGCCTTATGGAGCAAAGGACTGGCCTGTCAAAGGCTCAGCTAAGGCACCAGCTTAGGGAAAACATCCTACAGGTCAGTGTGTGATCCTATATCTATTAGTATACATGCAGTTCTTACTAACCAGTGTCTGATATGTTATGTTCTTAGTAGCTAGAATATATGAGCCTGGGAACCAAAAAGACAGAAGTAGGATTGGCCCCTCTGGCCATCATCCAAAGGCCAAATTATCACATTTATGGTTCCGGCTCCTGCAATCTTCGTTTCTACTAGGTTAGATGCTCTGGTTTTCAGGATTGGTGGCTGGGACGTCCACTGGGGTCCTTGGTTTCTCAGGTCAGTATGTCAAAAGCCAATAAAGCAGTCCTTGTAAATTGGTAGCTCAATCCTATCATGTGGTACAAGAAGGGGCAGGGAGAGTATGTCTGGAATCCAGGGATAAACTGTAGTGTCTCCTGGTGCTTTCGTGTTTAGTGGGGAGAGAAACAGACAGTTACAGCAACTACAGCCCAACAAGGAAAGGACAACCAGTCCCTCAGCCACGAAGCTTTGGTCAGCCCTCCAGGTAAGCAACACAGACCAGCCATAGTGCTGGTTGAGCATAGGGGAAGTCCAGAACGGGGGGTGGGGAACGATCTATCACGGCTTCAAGACCAACTGCAAGAATGGGGTTGTAGTTGCTTCTGATAGACTCATCTATCTCCGGGGCCCTTGGACCCTGGCTCTGGCTTAGCCACTGCTGCATAACCCGCCCTGCTTGGGTTCTGGCCAATTTCCTGCAGGCAACACCCAAGAGCAGACTTTGTCACTGCAGCAAGCATCCCTGCCATCATGCCCTGGGCCTTCTATTTTTATAAGAACTGAAGCAAGAGAGGCCTTGAGACTTGCTCATTGCCATGTTTGTGCAACTCAGATGTATGGGGCAGTTATCCCATGAAGTGAAACTTGACTGGTGAGAGATGGGAGCTGGCAGAGAACGTCTTCCTCTCTCCTTCCCCAGACACATGGTCTGGTTACACTTGTTCACATGGCTCCTTGGATGACAGTCCTACGAGATCAAGCACCTAGTGACACTCAGTCCCAAAGTGGCCAGCTTGGTAATGATAACCTGCCCTATATTGGGTCTCATATCCCCTTCTTATTCCCCTTTTCTCTTAATCCCACTTTCCTGGGATTGTACTCTCTAATAAAATATTACACATAAGCTTTTGCCTCAGGCTTTACTTTCTGGGAAGCCTAGCCAAGGCTGAATTGAAATAAGAACGCAGAGATTTGAGGTAGAGTGAGTTTGTACAGAGGAGCTAGAAGCAGATGTTTAGCTGGGCAGCAGGGGAGGGGGGAGAAGTGGGGGAGGGGCCTTTTTTCTTCTTGACTGTTTTCCAATTCAAGACATTTTGAAATATTGGCATGAGGATTTATAATATTATTAAAAAGACATTAGGAAGAGTGGAAAGTAAGATTATGAGACACGTAAAGAAGGGGACCATTTCCTTTGTGCTTTGGCCTTGACTCGTCTCAGAAGACACTTTGTGCAGAGCACACGTGCAGTGCAATGTAGTGCCACTCTATTGTTTGATTAGGGTTTATTTATTTTTATTTTCTAAAGGTTTCATTTCTTTATTTGAGAGAGAGAGCACAAGTAGAGGGGAGGGGGCAGAGGGACAAGCAGACTTCCTGCTGAGCTGAGCTGGAAGTCTGACGGTGCTCCATAGGAATCCCAGGACCCTGAGATCATGACCTGAGCCAAAGTCAGATGCTTAACTGACTGAGCCGCCCAAGCCCCCCTTTGATTAGGTTTTAATGAGCAATTGTGTTGGAGCCTTGAAATGTTCTGCCACAAGCCTGTGTGTTTATCCCTCTTATGTGGAAGCCCAGGTTAGGCGCGTGGAAATGGCTGAGTGTGAAGGCATGGCATGGGATCTGTGCCAAATTGTCAAATGGAATTTGGGTGGGAAGTGTGCCTTTTAAAAACTCCTGTTTGAAAGACGGTTTGATTTGTAATTTTTAAAGGACATGTGATTTCCCTTTCAAATGTGAACCATTGGGGTTTTATTGTCATTGTACACAAGAAAGTGTATCATAAACAACCTCACAGCGAAACATGTTAATCTTCCTGAAGAGTCCCCCTGACATCTACTTTCCTTTTCTTCCCTTTTGAATTTTTACATGACCCCAGAGTGGCTCTGTTACTAATAGGCACGAATGGCTGAATGCACACTAAAAGCATGGGGCGCTGCTAGTCTGTGGGTTACCATTTAAAACTCTTTCAGATAGTAGCACAGCGTGAAATACTAATTCATTACATCCACAATACCATCCATTAGTGCTTTCTCATCCTGGAATTTAAATAGTCCAAAGCTGAGAGAGTCACTAAAGAGTAATTAATACAATAGCACAATTCTCCATGGTTCAGGTGATATGATGGACTGACTTACCTGTCACAAATAAGTATTATAGGAGCCGGTCTCCTTCTGGTTTGCATTTTTAATCAGTCTCCTCCTTCTCCATGTTCCACTGTTCTTTTTCTGGCTGGATTTTATATTTTTGCCGAGTGAGGGTACATTTGACCCTCTGTTCCCGTGATCATGCTTCATGCTATTTAAAATAGCTCCACAGTTTGAATGGCGGCACCATTGCAAAAACTATGCACAAAAGGGACATGGTTTATAGGTTTGGGTCTCACCTGTCATTATCTACCTTTCTGCCTGCTCTCCCTTGAAGGGGAGCAGAATTTGTCACCCCCAAATACGCCTGTTTGGCATACGGATTATTTTGGACTGATTATTTTTAAGAACTAGCAGACACAGGGAAAACTGACAACCAAGTCACCTTCTTCCAAGAGCTTTTAGATTTATAAGGGAAATCACCATTTGTCAGGCTGTCTCCCTCTTTGTACTAGGAAGGGAAGGATGACTAAGTCCCTAGAAACTTCTCAATGGACAAGGCAATGATTTAGATCTCTGCAACAACCTTACTCTTGTTACTTGTTATTTCCTGGTAACCTCTCAGTGATAGGCCTTGCCCACTGGCAACATCTGTCCTTTGTCTCTAGCTGAAGCTGGTGTTAAGGTGATGGCTTGGACCATTTTGGCGAGTTCTTGTTTTCCTGGGTCTCTCCCATGTATACAGGAAGTATGCATGTTATTAAAGTTCTGTTTGTTTTTCTCCAGTTCATCTGTCTTTTTATTACAGAGGAGTCTCAGCCGAGGACCTAGAAGGAAAATTATTTTTCCTCTTCTTCCAATCTGCTTCATCTTCTTTCATATTCAGGGTACAGATTCCTTATAAAAGAGCTATTCAGTCCTAAGACCCTTTGGAGATAGTTTTCTTGACCTAGGAAGCCTGCCAGTTTTTGTGAGCTGCACGGCCTCCCTATCATACTCAAAGACTCTGACTCTTTGGGATCTAATTTCTATGCCCATTATCAAATATATCTCATAAGCAACTTCACACGGCTCACTACAAGGGGTATGGTTGCTTTTGTGCAGAGTAAGTGGGGGGTTAAAAATCTCTTGCAAATGGTTGGAACTGTTCAAATGACTTATTTGCATAGGAGAAAAACAGGTGCCCCATAAATACAAGTTTGGCCAGCATTTTAAACTTAGCAACACACCTTCCCATGCCTTATCTCGTTTGATTCCCACAACTGTTCTCTGAGTTCAACAGCGCAAGTATCATCAGGTATATTTTTTTAACAGATGAACTGAAGCTCAGAGACGTTAGGAGATTGCATATAGAAAATCTTGGATTAAATCTAGGACTTGTAACATTAAGTTTTAATTTCTAATCTGAAGGCCTAAGACTCCCCAGAAATGACAGCTCCAAAAACATGGCTGTTTTTCAAATCGTTGTTTTATCCTTCTGGAATTGTTTGTGGGAGAGAGCAGTACATGGTTGTACTCATATAAAAGCCCACTGGCACAGGGTGTGTATCTTATATACGATATGAATCCAGTATGAGATCTTCCCCCCAAATCTAGAGGTTAGGCTTTCCCAGAACATTCTGGAATGTTGTCTCAGTTCCTGAGCACTTGTTTGAACTCTACTGACATGTAAACATCTAGTCTTGGTGACTCCTCTTCCAGGACTCCCAAGTGTCTCTGTAGCTACCATCTATTCTCTCTTATGTCTCTTACATCAATTCTCAGATGAATTTCCTACTTAATATCTCTATCTCCGCATCTCTATCTCTTCTAAGTCATGCTTCATATTACTTCCATTTGCCTTCTGCCAGCATGATTCATAGTTAGATGCCGTTACAAGCACTGATTTTTGTATTGCTCGATTCAACTGACACTGCCCAGTCACTCCTTAAATTTACCACAGGGTACACCCATCTGCCTCTTCTTTTTTTTTTTTTTTTTTAAAGATTTTATTTATTATTTGACAGAGAGAGAATGAGAGAGAGAGAGCACATGAGAGGGGGGAGGGTCAGAGGGAGAAGCAGACGCCCCGCCGAGCAGGGAGCCCAATGCGGGACTCGATCCCGGGACTTCGGGATCATGACCTGAGCCGAAGGCAGTCGCTCAACCGACTGAGCCACCCAGGCGCCCGCCCCATCTGCCTCTTCTTGAAGCATTCTCTTCCTACTTCCATGATGCCTCAGTCTCCCACTTTGGTCCCTACCTCTCTGGTCATTCCTCCTCTGTCTCTTGTTGGATCATCATCCTTCTCTATCCAACCCCTAATGTTGAAATGCCTCAGAGCTCAGTTTTAGAATCTCTCCTTTTGCTCCTGATTTTAGGCTGTCTCATCAGTCCCAATGGCTCCATTTATCATCTATATGCTCAGAATTCTCAATTTATATCACACACTCAGATACCTTTAATATTAGAGTTCTCCAGAGAAACAGAATCCAAAAGATACATATGTACACACACACACACACACACACAGGGGAAGACATTTATTAGAAGGAACTGGCTCATGGAATTATGGAGGCTGAGAAGCCCACATCTGCCACTGGGAAGCTGGAGACCTGAAAGAACCAATGCCATAGGTCCAGTTCCAGTCTGAAGACCTGAAAACCAGGAAAGTCAATGGTGTAAGCTCTGGTCTGAAAGCCAACAGGCTCCAGAACCAAGATCTGATGTTTGGGTTCAAAAGTCCAAAGTCATGAAAAAGACCGAGATCCAGTTGAAACCGTCAGGCAGGAGGAGGTACTCTGGCTCACAGGGGGGTCAACCTGCTTATTCTAGTCAGACCTTCCATGGATTAGATGAGGCCAGTTCACATTTGGGAAGGCAATTCGCTTGACTCAATTTACCAATTCAAATGTTAATCTCAAACAGAAAACATCCCTACATACACACTCAGAATAACATTTGAACAGATATCTGGGTGCTTAAAGGTCCAGTCAGGTCTACACACAGAATTAACCATCACAACTTTTCAGAAACTTATACATCTGACTACCTAATTACCAGGGCTACTTGGATTTCACAAAGGTAGGTACCTAAAATTTCACCTGTCGAAAAAATAATGTACAGGCTTTTCCTTCAAATTTATCCCCCCCCCCCAATAGTCCTAAAAACTGTAAAATGACACCATCACCCTTTTAACTGTTTAGGTCAGAACCCGAGAGCTGCCTTTCACACCATTTTCCTCACATTTCCCTGAATCATCAATTTCAGCCAATTCCAATTCTGAGGTTTTTGTTGAAGCTCTCTATTTTTTCCCATTTCTATTGTTACTTAATTCAGGTATCATAATATGTTGTAAGAACTATTGACCAAAATGATGATCTGCAGACTTTGAAATTCCCACCGCCCAAATCCAGACTCCATAAAGCACTGAGGGATTGCTTAAAATGCTCATTAAATCATGTTACCACCCAGCTTAAAATTCTTCTATGGCTTCCCATTGCCCATATGATAAATCCAAACTCCTTAACAAGCCCTACAAAGCCTTGCATGATGTGACCTTTGCCAACATCATTAGCCTTATCTTGTCGATCTTTTTCATTCACTATGCCCTGCTGGGAGTTTTTTTTCAATTCCTCCCACACAGAGTGTTCTTTTCCACCTCGAGAATATTACAGATACTGTTCTTTCTGCCAGAAACACTCTTGGCCTTTTACTGACTTTGCCCAGACAAGTTCTGTACAGCCTTCAGGACCCAGCTGGCATGTCACTTCCCCTGGGAAATCTTCCCAAGTCCCCTGATTAGGTATACGTGTACTTAAAGCACCTTGTGCTTCTCCATTTCAGCTCCCATCATAGGTATCCTTAATTCACTGCTTTTGTAATTACATTTCATGCCCATCTCCCCTACCAGACTCTAAGTTTTATCCATCTGAATTATTTGCATCTTGTGAGTGATGCAGGGCTCATATAAAGTATGAGTCATTTAATGAATAAATGAATAATGATTTTGTGAGTAAATGAAAGGATGAACCATTGAAGTAACTGGCTCTTCTAACACAGTTGGCTACCAAACCAAGTAACAGTAGCAGAATCTCTTCCCCATCCAAGTGTCAGTCTGGATCATGAAGGGGATCCAAAAGGCAGTCACAGATAACTCCTAGCATCCCAAATCCTTAGAGATAAAGAGGAGAATTGTGGGAGATAAAGAGGAGGTCTGGATGTACCAGGGCAGGAAGAGTAAGAGTCAGAACAGTAATAAAAAATGTAAAACCCTGGCTAGTTAAGCTACTATTTCTATTAGGAATAGCACTCTTGGAGTGCCTGGGTGGCTCAGTTGGTTGAGTGTCTAACTCTTGATTTTGGCTCAGGTTATGATCTCAGGGTCGTGGAATCGAGCCCCATGCTGGGCTCTGTGCTCAGTGGGGAGTCTGCTTCTCTCTCTCTCTACCTCTCTCTCTCTCTCAAATGAATAAATCTTTGCCCCTCCTCCCCTTGTACCCTCTCTCTAAAATAAATAAATAAATCTTAAAAAATAGAAGAAATAGCACTCTCTTTTCTAGAATATAATTTATCTTCTCTGTGGTTTTCCAAAGGCATACATATCCAGGAAAAACATGGCATCTGATACTGATACTCATTTTTTGGTGAGAAGGGGAAGGTAAACATTTAGACTTTTAAAACCACTGGAAGGACCTTCTATCACAATGATGATTCTCCTATCTGTTGCTAGGGCCACATGGCTCAACTTGGGGGTGACGCCTTGTGTGAGCCATTGTTGGCTGCTGAATGAGATCACTGAGTTTAGGTAATATTCACTGCTTTATGGAGGATGGGTGTGTTAGGCTTGGCTTCTCCATCTATGAGTGACTATTTCATCTTGATTTCATGGAGTATTACTCTTTGAGATTTGGCTTCAGTGATGAATTTATATGTTGTGCTCAGGCTCAGAGAATGGATGGCAAGAACAGTGTTATGAAGCAATCAAGGATTAGATGTCTCCTATCACAATGAAGCAAAGATCCATGTCAACTAAAGGGAACTCCAGCTTTTGACAAGGTTAAAAACATTCAGAGGACTGTCTGACAGTGAGGCAATAGAGAAAGCTATCCGAGTAGTTTTGTTCAACAACGGCAGTTTTAATCAAAAGACAAATGAAGTTAGAGGACACATTGCATTGATCTTAGGGAAACTGAGAGATGCATATGCCAGGGGAGCAAGACATGTACAAAACAAAGGAAGAAAAAAGGAGAGGCTCTTATTTTGGACTGGGTGGCTTATTGCATTCCACCTTATTAAAACATGCTCGAGTCTGTCAATTATGCAGTGGATGCTGCATTATAATTTTTTGTTTACCACCATGCAATGTCTGAACTATCTTTTCCCATTAAGGTACCAAGGTCAATGATACAGATAGTTAACCAACTGATTTAGTGCATTAATTTTCCTTGAAGTTCAAGCATGAGTCTCACTATCCAGCCTTGAGATTCCTACTCCACATAGACACCGGGACAAGGGCTGGCTCCATATGGAACACTGAGGCAATCCACAGCTCAAGTGCTGTCTAGCAGCATCGTGTGTCTACTTAGATGATGATGAATGCTATCTTTGTTCCAGGCAGGAAGATGTCATTATGCTGGCTCATATTGCTGACCTCCCAGGGCTTCCCACTAAGTGTTGCCAAAGGGTTGCAGTGCCGATAATTCCTTACAGAGCTCTGAAGAGAATAAAGCGGAGAGGTAAACCTGATGAAAATTGGATAAAGAACCCAAGGTGAATTGAAGCTTAATATACCAAACAGCAGAGAGCGTGGCGGCTTTCTTTTCCCACCTCTTGTTTTCCGTTCCACAATTGTAGGCAGCACTCCAGCTGTTATTTCTGCCCTCTCAAAGCATTCTTCAGTCACTCATATCCAGTCCTGCACTTCACCTATCAATAAAAGGAACTTGCAATCTTTCAACACAGAGATATTATTTCTGCTTCAACTGATTCCAGGATGCCACAGTTCACAATGAAAATCTGCAGATTACTGATAGCTCTGTCAATATCATTCAACTGCTAACAACACTTTATTTGTGGTACCTGTAGATAGAGTGTAGGCATCTGAACCCATCAATAAATGGAAAGAAAGTCCTGGGGCTCAAAACAATTTGGTTTTACAAGGAGCCTGGTTTACAAACTTTGCTGCTTCGTTACAGAAGAATTCTTTACAAGTTTTAAAGGATGTACGATGTAATCATCTTCTAACAACTTCAATGGTACGATAGTAAGGGCAAGAACTGTATGCTAAGAGGATTGTTTGCTGTAATGTATTATTGTTTTGTATCACAGGTGTATATTCAATCCCTTCAAACTATATATTTAACAATAAGCTTCTTATGGTTTTAGAAAATAGTTCATAGTCAATCTCACTAGTATTTTTATTCTTAGGCTTTTGAATATCTTTTCCTATGTTTCTTCATCATTTCTTTTTCTTTTTCAGCCATTTTCCTCTTTGATTTTATGGTCTTTCATATACACAGATACATACATACATACACGCATGTGTCTTCATTGCCATTGTTGAATTCAATGAATTCAAAGAAGTTTTGTTTTTATTACAGATACTGACCTTTTGTCTAATGATTAACAAAACTATTGATTCTTTAAGTCAATCTGATTTATAGGGTCTTGATATTCACACTGTTCTAGGATGATGAGTCTTAGAAAATTACTAATCATGAATGAATTTCAGTGAAGTGGTAGTACAAGAAAAGAAATATGAAAGAATCAATAAAAAATATCATTTTTATCACTGGTTAATGTAATTGAATCAATATCACTGAGCCATTGAAAGTCAACATATCAGAGAGATATATTCAATAGAAATCTACTTTCTTTGAGATGCCTCTGATGTTCAGTGAAAAATGATTAAACAAGTAGAAAATAAACCTATTTGATACAGTATGGATTTTATAAATCAAGATTTAATATTACTTTAGGAGAAATCAAAATAAATTCTCTATCTGAAAACTATGAAGGTACTATTATTTTCAGGAGACCAAACAACAACAACAACAACAACAACAACAACAAAACCCGAAAAACAACTCTACCCAAACATAATGACTTCATCCTGAATATCTCATGGTGGGTCTATTAGATACTATGGGCCAATGCTCATAAGCAGAGGTATTTTCTTACTGTATTCCTTATGAATGAAATGATAAAGATAAAATTTCCTTACTACCAAATGCTGTCATGGCAACAGTGACATAACTACCATCATTAGTAATCAGGGAGCTAAGTTTTCTTAAATATTTTTAAATATACACTGAGCACCTTTGAAAGATCTTCGCCATCAGAATATTAAGTGACCTGAGAAGTATAGCTTTTTTCCAAAAGAAACTACATAGAAATGGAAAGAAACAGCATCAATATTTTTGGTGAAACACCATGTTCCTGGCATGATTTTAGGTACACAGGATACAGAGAAAAAAAAATTATTCTTGATGTTCTATGAAATGGACTCTTCCCAAATAAATATTTACTAGTTTTCTCCAATGATATATCTGTAAAATTATTGTTGGAAGTAGACTCTTTGCCCAGGGAGCATTTTATATTTAACAGAGTTAACACATCTTAATACTGAACAACAGAGAGATGATCATTAGAATGGTAGCCTTTGGTTCTACTGGTTTCTTTGAAAAACTGAAGTAGTGGTTGTTCTTAGTTGCCTACTTAGCATCTTTTCTCTCATTTCTTTTTCCCCAGAGAACCCCAGTTTTGTTAAAGTATCTTCTTCCTTTCCAGTCAACTCAGGTGTCTCAGGTGAGTCTGAATCCACCCACAGTTCCAAGAGTGAGCATGACTGGTCTGGTTAAGTTTGTAGGAGGGGGTCATGTGATAGAATTTGGCAACAATGGCTCATGGACATCATGCACGTGCAGGATCATCTTAGGAGAGCTCTTCCCTGCTGTCCTGGGAAAGGTTACAAAGACGACCCTTTCTCTTTTCCCTTTGAATAATCTGTCCTGTGCAAACATTGGGTGTGGAACTATTGCTTCATCTCAAGACCAGCTGGAGGAGAAAGCTAGCAGACACAAGAAGGCATAACCAAATGAATTGCAGGAAAATGACGTGGCACCAGAAGATTCAGGCAAATCTTGAAGCCTGTCTTATCCCTGCATTTCCAATGTTTTGGGCCAATAAATGCCCTTACTGTTGAAGCCAATTTGAACTGGATTTTCTGTTACTTTCAACCAGAGTCATCCTAAATAATACCTAATATTATCTAAATAATTGGAGTATTAGTAACTATGAAGAAGAGGCAATAGAAGATAAATACCAGTATGGAAGAAATGCATGCTCTAAGTCCAAGTATCTGGTGAAAATGATCAACAGTTGTATTGATTATCTGCTAATCACCTACTAATTCTTCATATGTCCTAATATGAAGATTTTTAAGACATTTTGAGATTTTATGCCTATCTTTTATCATTCTTTATTTTTTCTTCATTTCTCTTTCAAGTTTTCATCCCAGTATTGGTCTTTTGTAGACATGATCTTGGAATAAATTGGAAGTGACTGATTAGTGTCATTTCTGAACTCAAAGAAGATGGTCTCTGTTCACAGGAAGGAAGTAATCTATTTAAGGAAAGAAATAATCTAAGTTTTAAAACACAATAATAACTAACGTGATACATGAAAAATATTCTTATTGTTGACTGATTGAAGCAGACAGTGTGTGCCTCAGGAACTTGGGATGGTGTGACTTAAGGCTTTGTGGAGAAGAGAGGGAGACAGAGAGGCTTGGGAATGACAGAGAGTTATTTGGGCCTTCAAAGAACAAGTAGAATTCAAATCTACATTTGGCAAGATGGAAGTCTAAGATAAGACACCTAAAAAATCTAGACTTGAACCTAGGAGCAATGAAAATAGACCTGGGACCAGGCACCCTTATAGCATCAAATTCCGAGATAGCAGAGTTCACTCTGAAGCCATTTTTTTATGATTATGCGCACTTGTGTTTATCACTTGAAGCTGGTCTGGTGCCTTCATGTCTCCTCTAGGACCTTAAAGAACATGAATAAGAACACTTCTGCCTCACCACTGAAATGGTTAATTTAAAATGTTTTTCAAGTCGAATGTTAAAAAAAGCATAAATATCCAAACAACCTTTGTTTATATTTACTTTTTTTTTTTTATTTTATTTGACAGAGAGAGACACAGCGAGAGAGGGAACACAAGCATGGGGAGTGGGAGAGGGAGAAGCAGGCTTCCTGCTGAGCAGGGAGCCCGATATGGGGCTCGATCCCAGGACCCTGGGATCATGACCTGAGCCGAAGGCAGACGCTTAATGACTGAGCCACCCAGGCGCCCCTGTTTATATTTACTTCTAATAAGAGCTATAAAACATGTCTCAACAAGCAGCAATTTAATTACATCCATGCATTTGATCTGCAGAATATCCTGTTCATAATAAACCCTTACCTATAAATACACATTGAAAATACAAATTAAGCATCCATGTTAAGCAGTGTGGTCTGTTTTCTAGATGCCCTAAGTTTTGCTCTGGAATTGTTTGTATAACCTCAGGGAGGCCCTATATTCTTTGTATGGTCCATTGCATAAAACTTCAGTTTTAATTTGGGAAGTCAGGGACATGTGACTATTTTCTCAAGGTAGGAATATCACAAAGAATTTTGTAGCTTCAAGTCAACTGCTCATCCTAGGAGTTTTTCCAAAAGACTTGTGAATTTCTTTATATAAGAAAGAAATGCTACTCTTGATTGGTTGCCCAGGAATAAAAGCTATAGTCAATCACATGGTGGGCTTCCCCATCGCTGATCACATTTCATTTTGGGGGGTGTGTTCACTTTTCATAAGATGCTATTTGTTAGCAAATTTCCATAACGTTACCAGTGAGCAAAAGAAGAGGATGTTCTACTACTTCTAAGTGGATAGGATAGGGAGCAATGGTGGAGAGAGTTGGAATTCTATGGTAAAGTGTTTATTGATTTTTTTTTGTGAATTACTCTTTTGTTGTAGAATCACACCCACACACATACATACCCATGGATGCGTAAAAACCCAAGCACTCTCTTGTACTTTGCCCTGGTGTGCACATTCATACACATAGAGCTTTGAAAATTGGAATTCAGTTTTAGTAAGGAATTTTAAAAAGTGTGACCCTCTATTTCCAAAGAGACATAAGCTTCCTATGATATTGGATTTAAATTTTATTTCACATTGTGACATTATATACAAACCCACTAAATATGCACAAAGTCAGACATTTCACTAAGCCATACTTGCCTTTTGAATATGAGATGCAGTCTAATAATTTTTTATTTTATAGTACCTTCATTGAAAAATAAACAAGGAGGGGAGCCTGGTTGACTCAGTCGTTAAGCGTCTGCCTTCAGCTCAGGTCATGATCCCAGGGTCCTGGGATCGAGCCCCACATCGGGCTCCCTGCTCAGCAGGAAGCCTGCTTCTCCCTCTCCCTCTCCCACTCCCCCTGCCTGTGTTCCCTCTCTTGCTGTCTCTCTCTCTGTCAAATAAATAAATAAAATATTAAAAAAAAAAGAAAAAGAAAAATAAACAAGGAAAGTTTACAACCCATAACACCGATGGGTCATATCAGTTGAAAAACACTGTCTTTAGGTACATTATGTAATGTTTCTGGACAATTGTAATGCATATTAACATATTTACGTATTGGTTTGTTAATATGTTAACTAGATTCTCCTAAGTCAGGGATTACTACTAGAATAATTCTGAGACTCAGTATTTCTCAGTGTTTCATTTTTAATGTCATCATGGTAGAAATATTTTTGGGCCAGCACTTTTTCCTCCTGGGTAATATCAGTAAATTATATAGCCTAAATTCTTTTGGATCTCCAGAAATCTCTTGAAACACAAAGAAACACCAAAGCAGCTCACTTCTGCCATGTCATATTTCTAGAACCAACTTTATTTAAGAGCTCCAGCTGTTCAGATGTTCCTAGTGGCATTTTCCAGTGCAAAGAATATTCCACAACATGATGAATAGATTAGCAATTGTTGATAGTGACGGAAAACCTCCAGGGAATATCCATGGGCTGGATTACAGGACTAGACTCTCTCCCATAAGGAGTACAAGTCAAGTGGAACCAGGATTTGGCACAAGCCCTATTGTTGGAAATGCTGAAAAGCAACACTTCTCTGCATCCTCTTGTGTGTTTTCAGTTAGCATATCAGTAGGTTAGGTAAAACTTCACCTTCATCAATTCAATGACCTAAGCAGGTCATAATTTGTTGTTATATGCACATCTTTTGCAGAAAGGATATTGGTCTGCTTGACTTGGGAATGCATTTTAAACTTTAATCAAACAAGAAGAGGTAAGTAGTGCTTGGCAACAAATGAATACATTAGTGCTGGAAACCACACTGGAGTATTTAACTTCTCACTCAATTTTTAAAAAATGTCCACTCACAAATTGGAAATATGATACATACATTCATATATATACATATATATGTGTGTATATACATATATATGTATGTATATATAATCTCCAATGATATATAAGTCAAACTCATTAAAGCATAATAGTAAGCTATGTTTCCAAAACCAGTACAAGATTTGTGCTGATTCATCTCTGTTTTCACCTTACTCCTTCATGAGCATAGGGTAATAACTAATAAAGCTTAGTCATGAAATCTACAGCCCCAAGGAGAGGTAATTTGACAGATCAATATTAAGATTGAGTACAATGCTTTGCCTCATCAGCATGAAGCTCTATTCAAAGGAACTGTGGAAGAAAAAGGCAAAAGGCACCATCTGGATGGAATGAAAAAGTGGCTGATACACATAATGGCTTTGTTAATGGTGGTCTATTTTGCCCTGAAGGAGTTACATTATAATTCTGTTCCCCTCAGAGGCAAATTTGATTCTGCTTCAGGTGTGGGTCTATATCTGAATCAGAATTTTGTTCTTTTACTTTACTATCTCTGGACTAGAGTCCACTGACCATGCTTTAAAGCAAACATCCTCATAGGACACTGGACAGTCACTCCATTTGATATAATTGGCAGTGACACTTTTTTTGGGGGGTGGAGGGGCAGAGGAAGAGAGAGAGAGAGAGAGAGAATCCCAAGCAGCCTCCACACCCAGCATGTGAGCCTGGTGTGGGGCTGGATCCCTCAACCCAGAGATCACAACCTGAGCCAAAATCAAGAGTCAGATGCTTAACTGATTGAGCCACCCAGGCACCCCAACAGTGATAGTTATTTTTAAACAAAAGGACAGGGGGAGGGGCTACCAGAAAATCTGCTTTATAAACAGACGGCCAAACCAAGATTGTGGAAAGATTTGGCACAAGCCCAACACTCCAATATGTCTCCGAGAAGGAGATATTGTTAGAACAATGGAATCTTAAGCCTACTGGATTCTATTAAGAGCATAAGGAATATTCAGGGATTTCTAGACATCTCTGAAACATTTTGAAATCCTGGAACAATTATTTTGAGAAGTGAGGTTTGTTATTTTCGTAGGTCTTTAGATCTGCTTTAACAAAGGGATTTGGATTTTACAGATGCTAGTGTCTAAGTTGGAATAAGAATGGACTGGATTTGGTGACGCTGGGGACCTCACTATCTGCACCCATGGCAACTACATTGGAGCAGTGTCTCACCACATCAGTTTCAAGGACGCCTTTACCAGCTAAGCTTTAATTAATGATAAATCAACAGACAGGTGACAACCATTATATTCTTTCACCTTATCACTGGGGCTAGAATTAGTGACAAAAAGTTTTAATTAAATTTTAACTTCAGGGGTGCCTGGGTGGCTCAGTCGTTAAGCGTCTGCCTTCGGCTCAGGTCATGATCCCAGGGTCCTGGGATCGGGCCCCGCATCAGGCTCCCTGCTCTGCAGGAAGCCTGCTTCTCCCTCTCCCACTCCCCATGCTTGTGTTCCCTCTCTTGCTGTGTCTATCTCTGTCAAATAAATAAAATCTTTAAAAAAAAATTTAACTTCATCTAACTTAATTGACTTTATATGAAGATGGAACATACATACATGCATGCACACACATATATTTGCATGTATGTATTTGTTTAGTAATTAAAGTTTTCCAATTTCTTATTTTATATTAGAGAATTTATGGGGAAAGTGATAGTATTTAACCCAAATTAATCCAGTATAAATTTAACCTTCTGCAAGTGTCATTCTCAAACATAAAATACTTAAGAGTGCCTGACACATAGTAAATGTGCAATAAATGTTTGTTAACGATAACAATTTTACTTGTCTCATTTGCCTGCCTTTGTTCAGAATCTCTCTCTACTCTTCTGCACATTTTCCCCATGAGCCTGTCCATGTGATACACTGGCTATAAATAATAAAAGTATTGATCTTTTCAGTGACTTAAGAGAAAGTAATGGCCCTGTTTTTCATAGATCCATTCCATTCATTTCACTTAGGGGTAGGGGTCATATCTACATGCTCCTCCTAATTCCCCAACGCTCCTGTCATGGTCCCCTTTTCTTGTAGGGAATTACCACCACCTTTAATTTAGAACTGTGGGGAAGGTTCGTTATAAAACATTTAAAAACATTTAAAAGCATAGAGAAAATATGAAAGTCACTTTAAGTCTCATCACCTATTGATAGCCATAACTGACATATTTACTAATTTCCTTCGTCTTTTTTTAGATGCATAGATTACTTTCAGTCTTTAAAGAATACTAGGGTTGGGTGCCTGGGTGGCTCAGTCATTAAGTGTCTGCCTTTGACTCAGGTCATGATCCCAGGGTCCTGGGATTGAGCCCCACATTGGGCTCCCAGCTCAGCAGGAAGCCTGTTTCTCCCTCTCCCACTCCCCCTGCTTGTGTTCCCTCTCTCGCTGTCTCTCTCTCTCTCTGTCAAACAAATAAATAAAATCTTTAAAAAAATAAAGAATACTAGGGTTATCCTACCAATGTGCCCTAGTGGCCTACTTTTCACTTAGACATTTTAAATACTATTTCATGTCATTAGATATTTTTCAAAACCATTATTTGCAATGACCGCTTAACATTCCTTTCTGTGAATATATCCTATTCAACCTTTTCTTTGCTGTCAGACATGTAGATTGTATCAATATTTTGCTATTATAAATAAATAGTAATATTCTTTGCACACTGATTATTAGTAAACATTGTTGACGGATTCCTCTCACTCAGGTGACATCCACAATTTGATGGATAGGATATGAAGCTGTAATTTAATTCCTTCCTTAGGAGCACTGTCAGCTTGTTGTGATGTGTCTGTCTCATGACACAGCCTAGTGGAGGGCAGCAGAAGGCAACGCACCTTCTGTAATGAAGCCAGCCCTCAGAGCAGCTCCAAGTTGATTTTATATCCAGCCCAAACTTCCCCTAGATCCAGAATCACTTATATTCTATCATAATAGAACAGCACCGGGCACAGAGTGGGCAGTCAATAAATCCTTGTAAACTGAATATCCAAGCATCTGTTGGACATTTCACTTGGTTGTCTTATAGGCATTTCAAACTTAACACACCCACATGCTAAACTCATAATAACTGCCATGAATCTCCCATAAAACCAACAAAACACCACCTATATCTCTCTCCCTCCTCCCCATCTCAGCAAATCGGACCATGACTCACATGTGTCAAACCAGAAAGCAGGGAACCATCCTCCACACGTTCATCTCCCCCACCCTCCCCCCAGTAAGTCACGTTGCTTCCTGTCCAGAACCAGCCCTTCCAACCCATCTTCTCGCCACCGCTGCAGCCACCACCCTGGTCCGAGCCACCATCAGTTCACGGTGAGCACTTCTTTCTGGTCTTCGCACTTCTACTACTGACCTCTTTCACACAGACATGTTTTAAAATACATTTGTGGCCCTTTGAACATAACATGTGAACTCAGACTCCTTTACCAGGACTCACAAGGCACTACCCGATTTGCCCCTGCCACAGACCATTTTGTAGGTTCTGTGGAGATTCCAACGTGTCTCATCCTCAGGGTATCCACTTCCACTGTCCCTTTGTGTTCCGTATTTGTCTCCCCCTTCCCTGTTGCCCTTCACAGAGCTGGATTCTTCTTACACTTCAGGTCTGAACCTATCCCACCTGTTCTAATACCCATCACTCTCTGTCAATGTATTTCCTTCACTGCTTGGACCATGATTTACAAATACATTTATTTTTATTTTTCCTTTGTCTCTCTCTCTCAGTGAAAACTACAAGAAAACAAGAGCCATACTACCTTTTCTATTTATAGGGTTTTACTCACTGCCTAGCACAGTGTGTGGCACATAGTGGACCCTTCAGGGATATTTGAAAGGAGAGATATGACCTTAGGATCCATCACTCTGGGATGGTTTGGGGATAACTTAGAATAATCTCCATCTATAGGTCCCCCAGCTTACAGGATCCCAAAGAATGCATCTTTTCCTAGTTGGGCAATCCCAGGAACCAGTTCAGTGTTTTTTCAAAGCTCCCTGAAAGAATTCTATCCCTGAGAAAATTCTTGATGTTTATTTTTTTTAAAGATTTTATTTATTTATTTGAGAGAGAGAGAGCGAGCACAAAGCAGGGGAAGCAGCAGGCAGAGGGAGAAGCTGGCTCCCCGCTGAGCAGGGAGCCCGATGTGGGGCTCCATCCCAGGACCCGGGGATCATGACCTGAGCTGAAGGCAGACGTTTAACCGACTGAGCCACCCAGGCGCGCCTTGATGAGTGTTTAATAAGTTCAACAAATGGTTTCTAAGCTCTTTCTTCAAGGTGGCCATATCCTACAGCCCGTGTTACACTCTGACTACCCAGCTCTCCCTTAGACATGAATCTAAGTGTTGACTTCTCTCTGACTTCTCATCGCACACCTGGCCGTACCGCCGAGGCAGGGCCTGCTTATAATGATCCCAAGGAGCATGGTTCCGTGGTGATAGTGCACTTATCTACTTTGTTGCCCTTGAGGTGTTTCAATTATCATTGTAATCATTTCATGATATAATTATTTTATTTTATTAATTTTTACTAAGAATAGCAACTCCAAAGCCAATACCATGCAAATTTCCAGTTTTGAGGCCTAAGAGATTTAGTAACAGGTGTAAGAAAATCAAGAAATGGACTCACAGTGATTGCTGGTTTCTGCTGAGTGTTCAGCACAGAGATGACAGAAAGACAGTGAGGATTCTCTCTGACAATATGCACTGGGGCTTATTTCTTGGGTTTAGCCTCACTCAGAAGCTAAAGTGAAGATAATTCACTTAAATGTCTACAATTTCTGATTTAGAACTCTATCAGATGGCTAATCAACCCCAAAGTGAGGTCACTCTCTCTCTCTCTTTTTTTTTTGGCTGAGCCTATTTAACATAACCTCTTTCCAAGAGGCTGCTAGCACTAGTGAAATTCTTAAATTCTCCATATGCAGAGAGTGTGATTATAGCACATTTTGCCAAATAAATGCATAATTGAACATTAAACATCTGGTTTTTAAAGTCTGTGTCAATATTGTCCACGTTCTCTGTTGTCCTGATTTTCTGCAGATTTACTTGTTGCCCTCAAAGAACACAGATTATTCGGTTTTCATAATAACAAATCCTGCTGCAGGATTTAAAAGTAAGACAGTGAATGAAAGCAGTGAAAGGCAGGACAGCTGATTTGCCTTAGATGAATGGTGAAGATTTAGGCGACACAAGAATTCATGCCCTGGACTGGCCATATAATTAAAATGAGAAATGACACAGGCCGCAGCTAAGCAGTTTGGGGAATTACTAATCAGGCAAAAATGCAAAATAGGGACACTATTGTTTAGAATGCTCGTTTGCATCTCTATGTCACCCAGTCCAAATGACAGGCAGGAAATAATATCAGCAAGATGCAGACAACATTAAAAAATGTTTAACCCTCCTGTAGCACAACATGGATGGGAAGAACAGATTATCAGTCTCGTTCAAGTACAGGAGTATTGAGGATTTACCAAGGAGTATGTGACTTACCCAACGATACCTACGTCAAGGTGGAAGATAGGGAGTGTTGATGATCAGCTAGTTCCCTGGTCTCTTTAGAGGGGTCATCCTCCATTAGACAGACATGAGCAGAAAAGAATCCACAAGTAGTGAAGCAGAACGAAGGTAGGTGGTCTTTGCAGGGATAGATGTACCCACTGGAGGGGAATGGAACTGGTTTACAATTACACTAACTATTGGCAAGCAGGCCAGTTAAAAGGAGGTTAAACACAACGCACAACTCAAACCCCCAGGAGGAAGCATGCTGCTTTGCTGGGAAGGATCTGCCAAGTTCTCTACTTCAAAGAGAGCTCAGTAGGGGTGCAGACGAAGGGAAGAATTTGGATGAACATGTGAAAATGTTTACATGGATCTAGGAGAAGAGATTGAACAAATTCACATGGACTAGAAAACTGCCTTGAAAACCATACAAAGAGATATGAGTCAAGAAAGGAAAATGATTCAGTGAGCGAGCCAGGTGCTGAAGCAGCAGTTTTGACCAACAGAATGTTATTGTGCACATGAGTCCTAACGCTGGTCCTCTAACTTCTTGCTTGTTGAGTGATGATGGAAAAAAGAATCACAAGTAGGCCATGTCCGCAAAACAGGCCTCTTTGCAAATGTCTCTTCAGTTTTTATCAGAGATTTTTTTTCCCCCTATAGCTTTACATGGCATAGTTTTGACGGATTTGACAGCCAGCACATTCTGCATATCTTTTAGGGAAGGAGCTTTTCCCACAGGAATAAACTAACAGTCATGTCTCTGAGTTGGCTTTTCTGAGTCTTGACGCTCTGGTTATGTCCAGGACGTCTGGCTATGCATGGACTGTTTTGCAAACCTCATTTGTGAACCCCACATGCCAGGAAAGTTTGGTAAAATGGAAACAGGGGAAGGTTGCTAACTGGCTTCTGGTTTAGGTAGAGAGTGGATTTAGGCAGGAAGAGATCCTGCCTCTTCACACAGAGCTTCCCTGTGACTTACAGATCTTGGTCCTATAGTCAGAACATGAGGGAGAAAAGAATTAATGGCAGTATTGGCTAATTTAATGTCAGATTGGAAAGGGCCCAATTCAGACACTCAATGGATGCTTGCTGAAAAAAATAGGAGAATCATTTTCTAGTATGACAGGGACAGATATAAAAATATGTTTTGAAGTAAAAAAAATGCAATGTCTTTTCATTGCAGAGGCTTTTGGTAATTGGCATGGAGGGTGGGACATTCTTGGTTGGACAGGACGAGGTATGTGGGCCACCCACAGTGGTGTTCACTTGCTAGAGATGTCTGGGATGGCATAGGATCAATATAATCACTTGTGTCAACTTTTCCTTAATTGGGAACAAGTAGATATCATAGGGAATTGCTTTGTAAAAGTACTAGTTAAACATTTTAGAAATGCACTAATATAAATAAGTACTAAATTGCATGTCCTATTACTGCTAATTTATGACCAAAGGATTTCTCCTTGTTTTTGCAAATGTGAATAATTACACCTAACATCTCCAGGCACTGAAATTATATGCATTTGAATGATTTAGGATGCAAAATAACACTGATCGTTTTTAAGCTCAATGGGAGAGAAAATATGTGTTTAGAAGAGACTGTGACTTCTAATGCTACTCTCATGGTACAGGTGGTAGAGTGAGCTAATAACATTTTCACTTCCTTATGTGGACTTGAGATTTTAGAGCTTCTTTGAGCAGTTTTGGATCATTTTCACTGCTTCAGATATTTGTAAAACAGTCTTACCAAATTACTTGGAAAAAGTCCACTTACGAGCAAATAGATTAAAAAAAAACTGTGTAGAACACAATGAGTGTGAAGAAGGAAAAGGGATACTAAGAAAAATTTTACCTCTGTATTTCACATCTTTAACTATCAAAGATGACCAATGATGCTGAACTGGAGTCATTTCACTTCCAGTAGAACCCCTTATTCCCTGTTTTGATTTCCAGGGTTTCAGTTAACCCTAGTCAATGGCATTCTTAAAGTGGATGACCCTCCTTCTGATGTATGGTCAGAAGGTCAATAGTAGTATAATACTACATCACAATGCTTGCATCAGTCATCTCACTTCATCTCATCATGTAGGCATTTTATCATCATGCATCTTCACAAGAAGGGTGAGTACAGTACAATTATATACTTCGAGTGAGAGAGATTCCACATAACTTGTATTCGTATATTGTTTTAATTGCTCTACCTTATTATTAGTTATTGTTTTGATATCTTACTGTACCTAGTTTATAAATTAAACTCTATCATAGGTATGTATAGTATATATAGGGTTTGGTATTATTTGTCACTTCAGGCATTCACTGGGGGTCTTGCAATGTATCGCCCAGGGATAAGGGGGGACTACTGTATATCTATATATTTATGCTTCCAGAAATCTATTTTTTCTCTAGTTTCTCACTGGAACATTTGCCTTAAATAGTGTCTTTAAGAGTTTATATGGTCTGGGGGCAGAGCAGGATGGCGGAGGAGTAGGAGACCTGGATTTCATCTCCTCTCAGGAATTCAGCTGGATAGGGATCAAACTATTCTGAACACCTATAAACTCAAAAGGAGATTGAAGAAAAGAATAGCAACAATTCTCTGAACAGAAAAGCGACCACTTTCTGGAAGGTAGGACGTGTGGAGAAGTGAATCCGAGGCGATATTTGGGAGGATAGATGGCGGGGGAGGGGGCCTCCGTCGGCCACTTCTGGCAAGTGATAGAGCCGCAGAGCACAAAATCAGAACTTTTAGAAGTTGGCTCCGCTGAGGGACTTCGCTCCAGTGGCTAAGTAGGGGGTGGAACCCTCATGGGACAGTGTGGTCTCAGGACCCTCGGGGTCACAGAAAGACCAGGGGTGCCTGAGTGCCGCAGAGCTCCCAGGTATCGGAGCGGGGAAGCCGGCTGCAGAGATGGAGCTGAGGTGCAGGCTCTCAGCTCGGGGCTGCCATAAACCATGATCCACAAGCAGGGACCCAACAAGCAGTAGATTCGGGGAGACTCCCCTTCCTCCCTTGGGAGGAGTGGCACAGGAGCACACCGGAGGGATCTGCTGGGTTTGGAGACTCCACACAGGGTCGGGTGCCAGAGATAGAAACACACGGTCACAGGCCGGGTGAGCACGGAATGCGGCTGGAGACCGGGGAGCCGGGAGTGACTGACTGCTTTTCTCTGGGGGCTCACTGAAGAGCTGGGCCAAGTTCTTGGCTCCTCCGGGGTGGAGATTGGGAGGCCGTCATTTTCACTCTCGGCCTCCAAAGCTGTATGGAAAGTGTGCAGGGAACAAAAGCTCCCGAGAGCAAACCCGAGCAGATTACTTAGCCCGGACTGGACAAGGGTGGGGCAATTCTGCCTCTGGCAAAGACATTTGGGAACCATGGCAACAGGCCCCTCCCCCAGAAGATCAGCAAGAACAGCCAGCCAAGACCAAGTTTACAGATCAATGAGAACAGCAGAACTCCAGCGCTAGGGGAATACTGCACATAGAATCCATGGCTTTTTTACCATGATTCTTTAGTCTTTCAAAGTTAATTTTTTTTAACTGTCTTTTTTTTAAATTTTTTTTTTCCCTTTTTCAACCAACATCTTATCAATCCCTTTTTTAAAAAACATTTTTATTTTTCATTTTTAGAGTCATATTCTATACCTTCATAGTAGTTACCCTTATTTGGCATATATATATATAAGTTGTTCTCTCTTTAAAATTTTGAGATAGTTTCTTCTGACAGATCAAAATATACCCTAAATCTCTAGTGTATGGTTTTGTTCTACTCTCCTGCCTGATCACAATCTCTCTCTTTTTTTTCTTTTTCTTTTTAAATCCTCTTCTTTCTTTTTTCAAACAACTTCTTATCAATTCCTTTTATAAAATTTTTTATAATTTTCATCTTTATAGTCATATTCCATCCCTTCATCATATCAACCCTTATTTTTGTACATATATAAGTTTTTCTTTCTTTAAAATTTTGGGAGGCACTTTCTTCTAACAGACCAAAACACACCCAAAATCTAGTGTGTGGCACTGATCTATGCACCAGCCTCATCATATTTGATCATATTCTGGTTTTTTTTTGTTTGTTCTGTTTTTGTTTGTTTTTATCTTTATCTTTTTCTTTTTCTTTTTCCTTTTTCTTTCTTTCCCTTTCTTTTCCCCCAGCTTCAGGTCTTTTCTGATTTGTTTAGAATATATTTTCTGGGGACATTGTTACCCTGTTAGCATTTTGTTCTCTCATTAATCTATTCTCCTCTGGACAAAATGACAAGACAGAAAAAATCACCTCAACAAAAAGAACAAGAGGTAGTACCGACTGCCAGGGACCTATTCAATAAGGACATTAGTATGATGTCGGATCTAGAGTTCAGAATCGTCACTTTAAAGATACTAGCTGGGCTTGAAAAAAGCATGGAAGTTATTAGAGAAACGCTTTCTGGAGAATTAAAAGAACTAAAATCTAACCAAGTCGAAATCAAAAAGGCTATTAATGAGGTACAATAAAAAATGGGGGCGCTAACTGCTAGGATAAATGAGGCAGAAGAGAGAATCAGTGATATAGAAGACCAAATGATGGAAAATAAAGAAGCTGAGAAAAAGAGAGATAAACAACTACTGGATCCTGAGGGCAGAATTCGAGAGATAAGCGATACCATAAGAAGAAACAACATTAGAATAATTGGGATCCCAGAAGAAGAAGAAAGAGAGAGAGGGACAGAGATATATTGAAGCAAATTATAGCAGAGAACTTCCCTAATTTGGGGAAGGAAACAGGCATCAAAATCCAGGAGGCACAGAGAACCCCTCTCAAAATCAATAAAACTAGGTCAACACCCCGACATCTAATAGTAAAACTTATGAGTCTCAGAGACAAAGAGAAAATCCTGAAAGCAGCTCGGGAGAAGAGATATGTAACCTACAATGGCAGAAATATTAGATTGGCAACAGACCTATCCACAGAGACCTGGCAGGACAGAAAGGACTGGCATGATAGATTCAGAGCACTAAATGAGAAAAATACGCAGCCAAGAATACTATATCCAGCTAGGCTGTCATTGAAAATAGAAGGAGAGATAAAAAGCTTCCAGGACAAAGAAAAACTAAAGGAATTTGCAAACACAAAACCAGCCCTACAAGAAATCTTGAAAGGGGTCCTCTAAGCAAAGAGAGAGCCTAAAAGCAACATAGACCAGAAAGGAACACAGACAATATACGGTAACAGTCACCTTACAGGCAATACAATGGCACTAAATTCCTATCTTTCAATAGTTACCCTGAATGTAAATGGGCTAAATGCCCCAATCAAAAGACACAGGCTATCAGATTGGATTAAAAAACAAGACCCATCAATATGCTGTCTGCAAGAGACTCATTTTAGACCCAAAGACACCCCCAGATTGAAAGTGAGGGGGTGGAAAACCATTTACCATGCTAATGGACACCAAAAGAAAGCTGGGGTGGCAATCCTATATCAGACAAATTAGATTTTAAACCAAAGACTGTAATAAGAGATGAGGAAGGACACTATATCATACTTAAAGGGTCTATCCAACAAGAAGATCTAACGATTGTAAATATCTATGCCCCTAACATGGGAGCAGCAATTATATAAGGCAATTAATAACAAAAGCAAAGAAACACATCGACAACAATACAATAATAGTGGGGGACTTTAACACCGCCCCCTCACTGAAATGGACAGATCATCTAAGCAAAAGATCAACAAGGAAATAAAGACTTTAAATGACACACTGGACCAAATGGACTTCACAGACATATTCAGAACATTCCATCCCAAAGCAACGGAATACACATTCTTCTCTAGTGCCCATGGAACATTCTCCAGAATAGATCACATCCTGGGTCATAAATCAGGTCTCAAACAGTACCAAAAGATTGGGATCATTCCCTATTTTCAGACCACAATGCTTTGGAACTAGAACTCAATCACAAGAGAAAAGTTGGAAAGAACTCAAATACATGGAGGCTAAAGAGCATCCTACTGAAGAATGAATGGGTCAACCAGGAAATTAAAGAAGAATTAAAAAGTTCATGGAAACTGATGAAAATAAAAACAGAACTGTTCAAAATCTTTGGGATGCAGCAAAGGCCATCCTAAGAGGAAAGTATATAGCAATACAAGCCTTTCTCAAGAAACAAGAAAGGTCTCAAGTACACAACCTAACCCTACACCTAAAGGAGCTGGAGAAAGAACAGCAAATAAAGCCTAAACCCAGCAGGAGAAGAGAAATCATAAAGATCAGAGCAGAAATCAATGAAATAGAAACTAAAAGAACAGTGGAACAGATCAACGAAACAAGGAGCTGGTTCTTTGAAAGAATTAACAAGATTGATAAACCCCTGGCCAGACTTCTCAAAAAAAAAAAAAGAGAAGTGACCCACATCAACAAAATCATGAATGAAAGAGGAGAGATCACAACCAACACCAAAGAAATACAAACAATTATAAGAACATATTATGAGCAACTCTACGCCAGCAAATTCGATAACCTGGAAGAAATGGATGCATTCCTAGAGATGTATCAACTACCAAAACTGAACCAGGAAGAAATAGAAAACCTGAACAGACCTATAACCACTAAGGAAATTGAAGCAGTCATCAAAAATCTCCCAAAAAACAAAAGCCCAGGGCCAGATGGCTTCCCAGGGGAATTCCACCAAACACTTCAAGAAGAATTAATACCTATTCTTCTGAAACAGTTCCAAAAATTAGAAATGGAAGGAAAACTTCCAAACTCGTTTTATGAGGCCACCATTACCTTGATCCCAAAACCAGACAAAGACCCCATCAAAAAGGAGAATTACAGACCAATATCTCTGATGAACATGGATGCCAAAATTCTCACCAAAATACTAGCCAATAGGATCCAACAGTACATTAAAAGGATTATTCACCATGACCAAGTGGGATTTATCCCTGGGCTGCAAGGTTGGTTCAACATCCGCAAATCAATCAACGTGATAGAATACATTAACAAAAGAAAGAACAAGAATCATATGATCCTCTCAATAGATGCAGAAAAAACATTTGACAAAGTACAGCACTCTTTCTTGATCAAAACTCTTCAGAGTATAAGCATAGAGGGTACATACCTCAATATCATAAAAGCCATCTATGAAAAACCTACAGTGAATATCATTCTCAATGGGGAAAAACTGAGAGCTTTCCCCCTAAGGTCAGGAACACGGCAGGGATGTCCACTATCAGCACTGCTATTCAACATAGTATTAAAAGTCCTAGCCACAGCAATCAGACAACAAAAAGAGAGAAAAGGCATCCAAATCGGCAAAGAAGAAGTCAAACTCTCACTCTTTGCAGATGATATGATACTTTATGTGGAAAACCCAAAAGACCCCACCCCAAAACTGCTAGAACTCATACAGGAATTCAGTCAAGTGGCAGGATATAAAATCAATGCACAGACATCAGTGGCATTCCTATACACCAACAACAAGACAGAAGAAAGAGAAATTAAGGAGTCGATCCCATTTACAATAGCACCCCAAACCATAAGATACCTAGGAATAAATCTAACCAAAGAGGCAAAGGATCTGTACTCAGAAAACTAGAAAATACTCATGAAAGAAATTGAGGAAGACACAAAGAAATGGAAAAACGTTCCATGCTCATGGATTGGAAGAACAAATATTGTGAAGATGTCAATGCTACCTAGAGCAATCTACACATTCAACGCAATCCCCATCAAAATACCATCCACTTTTTTCAAAGAAATGGAACAAATAATCCTAAAATTTGTACAGAACCAGCAAAGACCCCGAATAGCCAGAGGAATGTTGAAAAAGAAAAGCAAAGCTGGCGGCCTCACAATTCTGGACTTCCAGCTCTATTACAAAGCTGTCATCTTCAAGACAGTATGGTACTAGCAAAAAAACAGACACATAGATCAATGGAACAGAATAGAGAGCCCAGAAATGGACCCTCAACTCTATGGTCAACTCATCTTTGACAAAGCAGAAAAGAATGTCCAATGGAAAAAAGAGTCTCTTCAACAAATGGTATTGGGAAAATTGGACAGCCACATGTAGAAGAATGAAACTGGACCATTTCCTTACACCACACACAAAAATAGACTCCAAATGGTTTGAAAGACCTAAATGTGAGACAGGAGTCCATCAAAATCCTAAATGAGAACACAAGCAGCAATCTCTTCGACCTCAGCCGCAGCAACTTCTTCCTAGAAACATCGCCAAAGGCAAAGGAAGCAGGGGCAAAAATGAACTATTGGGACTTCCATCAAGATAAAAAGCTTTTGCACAGCAAAAGAAACAGTCAACAAAACCAAAGGCAACCGACAGAATGGGAGAAGATATTTGCAAATGACATATCACATAAAGGGCTAGTATCCAAAATCTATAAAGAACTTATCAAACTCAACACCCTAAGAACAAATGATCCAACCAAGAAATGGGCAGAAGACATAAACAGACATTTTTCCAAAGAAGACATCCAAATGGCCAACAGACGCATGAAAACGTGCTCAACATCGCTCGGCATCAGGGAAATCCAAATCAAAACCTCAATGAGATACCACCTCACACCAGTCAGAATGGCTAAAATTAACAATTCAGGAAAGAACAGATGTTGGCGGGGATGCGGAGAAAGGGGATCCCTCCTACACTGTTAGTGGGAATGCAAGCTGGTGCAACCACTCTGAAAAACAGTATGGAGTTTCCTCAAAAAGTTGAGCTACCATACTACCCAGTAATTGCACTACTGGGTATTTACCCCAAAGATACAAATGTAGTGATCCAAAGGGGTACGTGCACCCTGATGTTTATAGCAGCAGTGTCCACAATAGCCAAACTGTGGAAAGAGTCAAGATGTCCATCGACAGATGAATGGATAAAGAAGAAGTGGTATATATATACAATGGAATATTATGCAGCCATCAAAAGGAATGAGATCTTGCCATTTGCAACGATGTGGATGGAACTGGAGGGTGTTATACTGAGCGAAATAAGTCAATCAGAGAAAGACATGTATCATATGATCTCACTGATATGAGGAATTCTTAATCTCAGGAAACAAACTGAGGGTTGCTGGAGTTGTGGGGGGTGGGAGGGATGGGGTGGCTGGGTGATAAACACTGGGGATGGTATGTGCTATGGTGAGTGCTGTGAATTGTGCAAGACTGTTGAATCACAGATCTGTACCTCTGAAAGAAATAATGCAATATATGTTAAGAAAAAAAAAAAGAAGAAGATAGCAGGAGGGGAAGAATGAAGGGGGGGAAATCGGAGGGGGAGACGAACCATGAGAGATGATGGACCCTGAAAAATAAACTGAGGGTTCTAGAGGGGAGGGGGTTGGGAGGATGGGTTAGCCTGGTGATGGGTATTAAAGAGGGCACGTTCTGCATGGAGCACTGGGTGTTATGCACAAACAATGAATCATGGAACACTACATCAAAAACTAATGATGTAATGTATGGTGATTAACATAACAATAAAAAATTAAAAAAATAAGAGTTTATATGGTCTGAATGGTACCCAACCAAAGGTAATTATCCTTTGTGTGTGATATTCTAATCATTTCCATAGCAACCACTTATGGGTTAAGATGTCACAAAGAGGATTGAGACTTCATTTGTGGAATAAACAACCGGAATGAATCATCACTAAGATATAGATGCTGCTTTTGCATTGAATAAATGAGTGGGAAATAGACAAAATGGAATAGCAGTATTTTCCAATTAAAAAATTCATTGCACTTATAAGTTGCCTGTGAGTGAGGGAATCCTTAAATGTGAGTTTGAGCAGATGGTGTCCTCTCATCAGGGGTGATAAAGACCCAACTGTATGTAGCCATTTAGAGATTAGAGGTATTCTCTGTTTCTCAAAGGGCAGTCCTTTATCTAGCTGCATAGCATGAAACACTTTGCAGAAAAAGTGTATTATTGTGTATAACCTGCAACATGTCATTTTAGTTTTTCATCAAAAATGCTCCAATTTCTCCTAATCCAAAGAAGCTTGCTTTGCTTCTAAAGACTGCCCCTCATTCCAATGGAGAGAGCCAGCTGCATTCATACAATAAATCACAAGGAGCATCCTTGGGTACTTTCCAAGTTTGGACAAACTGTTTTTGGGTAAAGATTAAGGCTATTATGGGATCACAGGGATCTATAGACTGTGGAAATACTTTCTAAAGTAGGAGGTAAACTCCCTGAAAAGCAAGACTATTTCCTTCACCATTTACGCAGAAATGGAAGCAGTCTTGGGCACATAGTAGGTACTCAAAAAGTATTAAGTTGATGAATAAATGAAAGTAGCAATGGCTACCATGAGAGCAAAGTCAGAAATGCCTATGATGTAACTTTTAGAAGACTTTACCACGAAGTTAAGATTCCAGCTTCAAAGAACACAAACTTGAATCTCCCCTTTGCACGAAGTTGCCACACTCCTTTTTTTTTGTTTTGTTTTGTTTCAGTTCTTTTTTTTTTTGCTAAAACAGATCATAAATCCTGTCTTAATGTGCATTTGCAGTGAGATACAAGACCCTGGCTAGGGGAGAGAATATTTAGCCCTGGTTGTGGAGAGATGAAGCTACAGTGGCAGGTGGAGACCAAGCCATACCGGAAACCACGACAAGAACTGGCTGTGCCTCCCGCCATTTCTAGTTAAAACTTTTCTCTTTCTCCATGGATAACTGAATGCTACCTCTTTCCTCCAACCTGATTTATTCCTAGTTGACTTCACCTGAGTGAATATGTTCTTGTAAAGAGATGGTGGAGAGAAGGGGGTGTGTGGCCATACGTAGGAATAAACATTACCTTGATTAAGGACCTAAGTGTAAGAAGGAAACCATACAAGCATTGGAAGAAAATATGGGTGAATTCCTCCTTAACCTTGGGGCAGGGAAAGGCTTTTCAACTATGTCTTAAAATCTGGAGGTAATAAGAGATTGACATCTCTTACTACATAACAATGGAAATATTTTACATGGTAGAAACCTCTTATAAATAGTATCAAAAAACAACTGATAAACCTGGAGACAATATTTATAACATATAGACAAAGGGCGAATGTCCCTAATATATAAAGCACTTTTAAAAACTTGAGAGACAAAGGATAAAAAACTCAGTAGAAAAATGGGAAAAGATCCAGACAATTCATGAAATGTATATGAAAAAGTTCTTAAACATATGGAAAAACATCAGTATCTTTAGAGTGTAATCTTAAATTTTAAATTTTAATGAAAAAATAAATATATTTCTCACCTATCAAATTAGCAGAGATTAAAAAACATCATAACACAGGCTGTTGTTACACGTTACTAGTAGGAATACAAATTGATAAAAAAAATTCTACACGGGATTTGGCAATACCTATCAAAGCTACATACGCACTTATCTTTTGACCCAAGGGTTTCACTTTCTAGGCAGATGCATCTAAAAACAATAGGAAAATGGATATATGTGTAAGATTATTCCTTATAGCATTGCTTGTAATTGCAAAATATTGAAAAAAAAAACCCCTAAATACACACATATAGGAGAACCATTGAATAAACTATTGTATAGCTGCACAAGAGAGAAAACAAGGGGGATTTCTGTGAACTGGTATGAGGAAATTTCCAGAACATATTGTTAAGTGAAAAGAACAAAATGCAAAATAGAATCTATAGTATGCCACCACCATGTAAGAAAATGCACACGTATTTGCTTACTTATGCACAAGAAATACAGAAAAGATAAACAGAAACTGAAGAGACTGGTTTCCTAGCAGAGAGTGGGTAGGGAAGGGTGAGGGAGAATGGGAATGGAGCAGTCTGATAAGGAGGGATTAACACTTTTCTGAGTATATCTTGTTGTATAGCTCTAACTCTTAGAACTGCAGTTTCATTTCACATAGCCAAGAAAATCAAGAACAAGAAAACAAGATGTGTGGAAAGCCCAAAATTAAATATTAACAAAACCAAGTGAACCTAAAAATGGATTATAAATTGGTGACAGAACAACACTGAAGGGGGTAGGGAAGAAAAAAACTAACCAAAATAACTTTGGGAAACAATATTATGATTAAATGCTGTAAATCCAAAGACAAAACACACACACACACACATACACACAGCTGTATACAAATTCAATTATTAAATTTGTCACAGGGGTATGGGTTATAACAACTTTATATGTATATTAGGATTGAAAAAATAAGTAAATACATTGTAGATAATGAAGACTAGGTTCTTCACTGTTAGAAAGAAGTCATAAGGAAGGTGAAAATGAACCTATGGTATTGGATTGGAATCTCTTTCTCTCTCTGAAAACAGATGGATATAGAATTACAGCTCTCAGTGTGTATGTGTGGGTTGATATACATACATATATTTACTACCCCTTTCTGCTCAGAGGTCCTAGATACAATGATTTTTCAGTAGTAATTGCATACCTTGGGTCTAGATTTTGGTTTCTAAACACTATTTTCCAATAAAAGAGACAAGGGCTCCTTGGAGATGTGGTTTGTTCCAGGGTTGGGGTAGAGAAATACAAGAAGAACCTGAAACATCTTGTGGTGCTGTAAGTAGCAATTGCTCCAAAACAGATGGGGGCATGTTTGGAGTCCACCCTAAGAAGTTCCTCATGGCAAAGTCTGGAACAATTTGATATATTTATGCTTTTTATATATTTTATTTAAAAATAAATAATGATAGGATTGGATAGAATGGTGTAAGTTCATACTGATATGAATACATAAATAAGGAAGAAGGAATGCCTTTTTCTTAAGGATTCCAACTAATAAATATAGAAAGAATGAAATAGAAAAATCACCATTGGACAAACAACCCGGTGATAAGTGTTACAGACAAGAGCCACAAAGTGGATGCCAAAATTAGGAGACAAAGGCTTGATCAGGAATCAGGATATTTGCATAGTCTCGAAGTCCTACAAGGGATAAGGAATTCCAAGAGAAAAATAGTAACTCCATAAGTGGAAATATCCAGTATACACACTGTAACCAAGTGGTCAAAGTCAGTTTCCCCAGTAATAAGGCATATCAGCCTCATGAATGCCCAGAGGTGATGCACTGAGAAGGGCAATGTCATTTCTAGGGTGTTCTTGCCAAAATAAGTAACCTCCTCTAATTAGGAGAAAATATCAGACAAACCACAAATGAGGGATATGCTACAAAATAACAAAATAACTCTTCAAAAATGTCAAGTTCACAGACAACGAGGGAAGACTAAGCAACCCTCACAAATTGGAGGAAACTAAGAGATAAAGGGCAACAGTGGAAAAACTGGTGAAATTTGAATATGGTCTACAGTTTTGTTAACAGTCCTGCATCAATTTAATTTCCCAGTTGTGATCATTTTATAGTGATTACGTAAGATGTCAACATAAGGGGAAGTTGGATGATGAGTATCAGGAACTTTTCTGTTTTTACAACTTTTCTGAAAGTCTAAGATTATTTCAAAATAACAAGGTAAAAAGGGGCACCTGGGTGGCTCAGTCAGTTAAGCATCTGACTCATGATTTCAGCTCAGGTCATGACGTCATGGGTTGTGGGACTGAGCTCTGCATGGGGCTCGTGCTCAGTGGGGAGTCTGCTTGAGAGTCTCTACCTTTGCCCCGCCCCTCTTTTTCTCTCTCAAATAAATTAATAAATCTTAAAAAAAAAAAAATAAAAAAATAAAAAGGTGAAAAAAAAAGGAATACAAGGTGCAATAAAATTTGTTCCCATTTCTGTGTCCCCATATGGTACAGTTTTTAGGAGTTTGCATTGATCATTGGTTAGCAGTGGTAAAACTAAACATTTGGAAGGTTTGAATAAAAAAATAAACAAAAATCAACTTCACAATTATTTAATAATTAAATAAAAATTGTGAAAAAATAGAAAATAAGCAAAAAGAAAAAAGTAATTGGTCACCTCACTATTAATCTGCCCAGATTTTCCTATGGACATGTATATGCATATATGTGCATGTATATAATTTTTGTTATAATCAGATTCTGTTTGATAATTTGCTTTTTTCACTTAAAATTAAACTAGTCACATATTTTGTGTAAATACATATACACTTAGAGCTTCACTTTTTTCCCTTTTAGTAGACTTCAATTTTTAGTAGGGCTTTAGATTTATAGAAAAATTGAGAATATTAATACAAAGAATTTCCTTATACTTCACACTCAATTTTTCCTACTATTAACATGTTATATTAGTATGATAAATGTGTCAAAATTAATGAGCCAATACTGATACATTGTTATTAAGCAGAGTCCATATTTTATTCAGAGTTTTTTTTTTTTTTTTTTTTTTTTTTAGTTTTTACCTAATTTCCTTTTTCTGCTCCAAGATCCCATTCAGGATACCAAATTGCATTTATTTGTCATGTCTCCTTAGGCTTCTCTAGCCTGTGACAGTTTCTCAGATTTTGCTTATTTTTGATGACCTTGACAGTTTTGAGAAGTACCAGTCAGGTATTTTGTAGGATGCACTTCTATTGGAATTTGATGTTTTTCTATTGAAATTTGATGGAGTTTTGGGAGGAAGACCACGGAGCCAAAGTGCTATTATAAAATATTGAGGGTCTATACCATCAATATGATTTATATTAATATGCTGATGTCAGTGTTGATCACCGGTCTGAGGATTGTTAATCAGCCTTCACTATAAAGTTACTCTTTTTTCCATTTTTCCATACAATACTCTTTAAAAAGAGGTCACTACATACACCCCACATTTAAAGATAGAGTCTAATTTTAATGGCTTCAGAAATATGAAGTGTTGTGGTATATTCAATCAATTTAATTTTTGGTGGACAGAGAGAGGGTTTTCAACTTTTAATTACTATAGAGAACCTTTGCAGTGCATCCTAACCAGAAACATTTATCTGTTCATGTATCACTGATTATTTCTTTAGAATAAAAAGTAAGAATGAAACTCCTGGGTCAAAAACATATGTGGCAAGGCATGTGACACATAGTGCAAAGTAGATTCCAGAATTTTTGTAGGAATAGTCCCACCAGCACACATTAGTAAGAGCATGCCATTTCTTTATACCACCTGTGTATAGATGGTGTGAGTGAGTGTGATATAAGAAGATGTTGGAGGGACGCATGGATGGCTCAGTCAGTTAAGCATCTGCCTCTTGCTCAGGTCATGATCTCAGGGTCCTGGGATCTAGCCCCACGTTGGTCTCCCTGCTCAGCAGGGAGTCTGCTTCTCCCTCTCCCTCTTCCTGCCACTCCCCCTACTTGTGCTCTCTCTCTCTCTCTGTCAAATAAATAAATAAAAAAAAGAAGATGTTGGAGGGCTGGAGAGAAGCCCAATTGTGCAGGACGTACAAAGAGTTTGCCTTTTATTCTCAGTGTAATGGGAAGCCATCAAAGACTTGTTAGTAGGGGAGAGACCTGATCTGCTTAACGTAATGTATGTCATGCCTTCATTTCTTAAAATGGTCAATTAGATTATGGTTGGGTGTTTCTCTTTGACCTTGGCTTGAGGTCATAAAACAAAGGCAATGTGACAGATGACCTGCCATTCTTTCTTATGCCGATCTAACTTGCCATCGAGAGGGGAAACACAGAATGTAGGGCTGGAAAGAGAAAAGAGAAAAGAGTGCCAAGAGGATTTATTCAGAGGGAGGGTCTCGGGTGGAAGAGTGGGATGGGGCAAAGAATGGGGAGAACCTCCCCACTGCTGAAGGTCTTCCGAATGACTGCTAATGAATTCCACCTTGCCGGCTGCACATCATGTACTGCATCGAAATGAAGAGCAATGGGGAGATGAGAGGAACAACTCCCAGACAGCTGACAGTTTTCTGCTAATTTTGCATCCTGGCAGCAAACACATTACCCAGGATGAGAACATAAGGTAGCATCAGAAAGAGCTGTTCAGGGATAATTCTGTGTGAGACACTATATCTATCCTTTGGTGTGACTTAGTAATTCCTCATGCAAAGATGTTTATCACACTTGGGATGACAAAAGGCTCATATAAAGCACTAGAATCTCCTAAATCTTCATAGCGTTTCAAAAATGAGGATTAAAGAGAATGATAGGAACAGTATATGAGCTATTAAGCAGACCCATCAGAAAACTTTTTAAACATTTAGAGAATAGTTAGACAGGACCAATAAATATATTAAAGAACAAAATGCTAAAACTTTTCACACGTTTTCTCTCTAAAAGTCCCTGCCATTGATTGGGATGTATAAGTACCAAGGTTCTTTAAACATCTCAGGAACAACCAGATGGCACATCCATCACAGGGCCTACTGAGATTTAGAATTAATCTTTAATTACTTATTTATAATTTATAATTACCCAGATAGGGGCAGCTCATCCTACTTGAGTAGTTTTCTCTGTGGGATTAAATTGTGCCATTTGGAAAGCAGGTTGACTCTTTCAATCCCTAGAGTTTTAGAAACATGTATGTCAGGGCACCACATCATCACGAGCAAGATTATCAGTCAATACTCATACAAAACTACTGAACAAATTGGTCTTAGTGGGTGACTTTTTAAAAAATGATGAAATCATCTTAATAACTGAATCCTGAAAAATTGATGGTCAGCACATTTGGGCCACTAAGAAGGCTGAAGAGATTGTGTTTGAACTTTTTCTTTTTCTTTTCACCCCTAACTCAATCATCTCACCCTATGGGGATGATTTTGTGAGCCAAGACAAGCAAGAGAGCAAACAAAAATAAAGACCCAATCTACTTCTCTTAAGTTGCATTATTTTAAACTATATTTTATCAAGTGCTGATATACAGATATTCAAATTTTGCCAGTTTGATATGCTTGATACATCTCTGTAACCAGGTATGCAAAACAGTTTGGAGAAGGGCAAAAAATGAATAGAAATGATCTCAGCAGCAAGAAATTCTGAGCTAGAGAGTGGGCTACATTCCTAGCACCTTTATTTTAGAAGCAAGCAGGCTATCATGAGCATTTATGGGAAAATAACAAAAGAGGCAAGGAGAAAGCCCTACCAGTATGTTGGGTCAGATCCTTTGTTAGGGTCTTGTGTCTTGCTTGGGATGTGCAGAAAGAATCCAAGACAAAGAATGAAAAATAGATTCTAAGATGGCAGAATTTCAGGACTGGACTGGTACTCAAGAAAATCTAGTTTAATTGTTTTATTTTATTTTATTTTTTAAAGATTTACTTATTTGTTAGAGAGAGAGAGCACACAAGCAGGGGAAGTGGGAGAGGGAGAAGCAGGCTCCCCACTGAGCAGGGAGCCTGATGCGGGACTCGATCCCAGGACCCTGGGATCATGACCTGAGCTGAAGGCAGACGCTTAACTGACTGAGCCACCCAGGCATCCTTAATTTCCCTATTTTAAAGATGAGAATGAGTTAGCCCATGGAGGTTTGGTGACTGATCTAAATTCATACATTGAGTCATTGGCAAGCTTATTCATTTAGCAGGTGTTTATTGGCTATATATTGACTGTATTGAGTATTATTGCATTTTAGGCACAGAAAAGAGAGTGGCAAGTAAGCTGTCATTCAGTTTATCTTCCTACCACCACACTGCTTCTCTCAAAAATGACAACAGGACACACTACTGTTTAACTTAACCTAGGAAAGACTAAGGCACAATAATTGTCCACAAGATTATGAAATATTCCGAGGAAGAGGTTGACCATTTATTATCACCATAGGGATGCAAACAAGACAAATGGGTTCATGTTACAGTGGAATAGAATTCAGTTAAAAATGAGGAACCACTTCTTGGATGCCATGGTGATTAAGCATTGTAATTATTGAGGGAATTTGTTGATAGTATAAAATGAAAGAGATATTCATGTTTTCAACTCTAGTTTTCTTACAAATTATTCATTTTGTTTCTCATGAGGTTCTGTTTCAAATGACTAATTCCATGGGTTTTCTTACAAATTATTCATTTTGTTTCTCATGAGGTTCTGTTTCAAACGACTAATTCCATGGGTTTTAGTCACAAAGTTGTTTTTGATATAAAGCATATCATTGTTGCTCTCTCCAAGATGTTAAAATTCATAAAGACAGTTGAGCTGTTGTATTACTGTGTTTATGCACTTTTTTTTTCACATCATACTGCTATATAGAAATAGTCCAGGAGATATGACGGGGATGGGATTCAAAAAAGTCAGCTGTAAAGTTAAATTCTGAATTTAACTTTTTAATTTTTTATCACTGACTTCACACCAAAATATGGAAGCCACGTATCCATGGAAATATTTTGGTTCCTGATGTTAATAATAGTCTGTAATAATAATTCCCAAGGGTTGAATTCCCTTGATACTTTATACTTGTAAATCATATAATACTCTCAAGCAACCCTCTTTTATTCCCATTAAAAGATAAGGAAACTCAGAAGTTGAAGTATATTGCCCAATGTCTTGCCATAATGGCTGGTGGGACAAGGTTTGGAATCATAAGTTGACCATGAAGGTAGTGAAATCTGAGTTTTGGGACCCCTCATTCACACAGGCCCCTTCAAGGCCCTGGGAGGTGCCCTAGAAATTGTGTTTATGAGACACTGCATCCAGCTTCCTAGTTGGCCTGGGACAAAGTATTTATTGGCCTATGGGGCTTCCTGTGCTAAAACTGGGACTGTCCTGGCAAACTGGGATGGTTGGCCATACTATTATAAAAGGTCATATATATATTTTTTTAGATTAAAAAGTGAGATATCCAGTGATCACAGTGGACTGAAACAGCTGTCTTCTCCCACTGGGAGCTGATTCCAGGTTAGGAATGGCTTCCAGGACTACTCCTATTCCCACTTGGCCAGACCACCTAGCCCTGGGACAAAATGATGCAGGGGCAGAGGTCCAGTCGTGACATAACTATATCCTAATTAGCACCCTGTACTGGGAGCATGTGGGAGGTGGAGGGAAAACAGGATGTGAAATGTACAGATCAAGAAGCTGTGCTGTAGAAAATTCTTCCAAATTTCAAAGCTCATCAGGAAAGAAACTTGAAAAGGTTCTCCCAAATTTAACAACAATCCTAAATAGGTACATACTATTACCAGTGACAAGTTGCGAAGTTTGGAAGAACTCACAGTAGTGGTAATAATCACCACCAGTTTCTGGTCATTCTGGAAGACTGAATTACCTTTCTGTTTTTTCATTAAAAAGAATACAAGATTGATATCATATCAAAAGGTAATCAAAGACTATGAAGCCAAAAAAGATATGGAAAAAATCATATTATTGAGGTATGTTAAACAGCTATTAATATATTTATGTTATTTTTCTGGATTTTTTATATTTCACAAATTTGTAATTTCCTGTAATTTCTCATCCTAAATAGATACTTCTGTGCTAATTTTGTTTTTGTCATTTTGTATCATTCTTAAAGAAGCTGTACCAATTTAAGTTTTAGGTCCCACAAAACCTGGGAACCACCCCTGAATGGACCTATGGTCTTAGGTGAGACAGATTCCACAGGATGTCCTCTCTCTGCTGTCTCCCCTGGGCACACTTTCCATTTCTTTACATGCTTAAAGTCTGTTCCTCTGATCACTGTAGTTGGAACATTTATCTGTATCAACAGATAGAAAAAGGGAAAGTTTGAAGAAAAAATACAAATTATGGGTGCGATTATATGAAATGAGAAAAGCAAATCTCTTAGAGAAACAGACAGGTGGAATAGACCCTGGCATAGACTTCTACTCTGCAGAATCAGCACCGAAATATGCATCAGGCACTCTGCTTCTCCCTAATGAGTGTGGTCTCCATCGCTTGATTCATTGCTAGTAGATTGCACTCTGATGCTCCTTTTAATGACAAGCTCTTTTTTGTGTGTGCATGCCATACACAGGTGAGCCATTTGGCATGACTAGGAAATTAGATATTCTCGCTAATCTATATTCAGGAATAATAAAATAAGTTATTTGGGGCTACAAAATTTAAGAATTGAAATTAACTTCAAGAATCATGTAACTCCACCCCCTTATTTTATGGACATGGATATGGAGGGCAAGGAAAACAAATGTTCTTGCAGTGTTTAAGGCTCCTCTGGAATCAGTGACAGGCCTGTTTAAATTTTTCCCCATAAATTTAAATAAAATTAAATATACCTAATAATAAAATATCATACTTATATTGTACTCTTTTTAAAATGATTTTGAAATAACTTTGGGATCTTCATGCCTGAGATTCATCTTAAGGAATACAAGTCTACATGACGTTTAAATGCACATGAATCTCACCTATCCAGTGAAAGGTATGAGTCCTACGTCTTTTCAAGATTTCCTTTTCACTTTTCTAAGTACTGTTTTGCCACCACTGATCTGAGTTGCAGACTAAACTCATCAAATATATGTTTAATATTAATATTATTAGTATCAATGATAGTGACTATTTATTGAATATGTACAATGTACTGACCATGAAGCTTACATGATTTATTCACTCATGACAACAACCAGATAAATGCCATTAATTAAAAAGTGAGGGGTCGCCTGGGGGGCTCATCAGTTAAGCGTCTGACTCTTGATCTCAGCTCAGGTCTTGATCTCAGGGTCATGAGTTCAAGCCCTGTGTTGTGCTCCAGGCTGGGTGTGGAGGCTACTTTAAAAAATGTAAAGAATGAGAAGGTTCAGGTAGGAGCAAATGTCTTGCCCTGGACACATAGCTGGGAAGTAATCCAGATGGGGCTTCAACTCATATCTTTCTGTGTTAACTTTTTTAAAATAAAGAAAACTGTCCATCAGTTAACTTCCAGAAGATAACTACTCTATGCTCCACCATTGCCTGATATTTTCTTTGTAATTTCCATTGCTTAGCTAATGACCCCCATTATAAGTTTCTCTTCATGGAGAGTTTGGGGGTAGCTTTTCTAATTCCAACCTGACTCCTGAAATATGGCTCCTTTCACACCGTCTGGAGGTTGCCTATTTGTACAGGTACATTCCTTCTTCTGTTCCTTCTGAGTCATCTTGAGGTTGTACATTTGTTGTGCTGAATGTTGTATAGATATATTAAATAAACGACTTATTCAAAGTAGGACTGTTGGTGGCAGTATTCCGAAGGGTAATCTTTCTAAATAATTTTCTCTTTGGAAGTGTTGTTTTGACAAGCAAGGATCCTCAAATATGGACTAACCACATTTTATCTCTTATTTTACATTTCACACTGCATTTAAAAATACCAGTTTCCATATTTCCATAACAGATGCTGGAGAAGTTTTCTATCCACAACTTTCAGAACAGAATGTCATTTATGTTAGATCCTCATTTTTCCCACTTTATATAATTATGTCATTTTTTCTATTAATTATGCATGTGCAATATAATGGAACCATCAGTTCAATAACATTAGTCATGGAAAGTCAGAAAACTAGTATCTACCTGAATGACCATGCTAATCCTGCTATTTATGTCAAGTCTGTTCTTCTATATTGGTTAAGAAGATAGTGACTGAAGTTACTTAGGTGTGTGTGTGTGTGTGCGTGTGTGTAATTTTCTGCACCCATCTTTGTCTCCTTAGCATTTAAACCCACTTTGGAAAGAGATTTTCCACTGGAGGAAAACCTTCAGGTGTGGACTACTACAGTATTTATGGTTCAGTCTCACTTGCTCCTTTGGGAATGGGATGGAGATTGGGAGCAAGGTTAAATTTTAAAGATGTATACCATGTGGCATTTTGGTAGGAGAAGCAATGTTTCTCGGGAAATATTAGTAGCCACTCTATCCTTGTACTACTGAGGATAATCTGAGGGACTGAGAACAACAAAAGGTTATTTTCCCTCATGCATTACGCCCACAAGTTAGCTGAGGACTCTGCTCATTATAAGTAACCTGGGATTCAAATTGACAAAGCAGCTGGTACAAACATTGAGAAAGCGGGGAAAAAACACTCCGCTGGATCTCACACCAGCAACTAGAGGGTCCAAGCCTGGAAGTGACCCAGATTACTTCCCTTCACAACTGATTGGTAGAAGCACTTCTCACGTGGCCCCACTGAACTTTGTGGGGACCAAGATTCCAACCCTCCCAAGTATCTGGAATGCACAGAGGCAAAATTATTTTATGAACAGGATTGATGGTGTTCATGTGGGGTATATTTTAACCTTCCTTCTTTTGATCTCTGCATCTAGCCATCTGTACATTACTTCAACATGTGCTTATTTGGTCCCTAGTATGTGCAAGTTACTGTGCTAAGTGCCAGGGCACAGAATGATGAACCCACTCTTGGTTCCCGAGATTGGTGTGTGGAGTGGAGGAAGAAAGCAGCAGATTTACAAAAGATTGAAGAAGTCCCCCAATAAAGTTCATTGATGTTGAACTGTTCCCATATTTCTATAATCGCGGGATGTGGCACTTTTCCTATCTTAACCTATAGGTGATGCTGAAGATTTATAAATCATCAAGTATTTTCTACTGTTTATAATCCATTACTTGTCCCAGGCGGCAATGTTGAAAAACGTTTGTGTCTATCTACTTTTCCAGCTATGGATGTTAAAAGTTTGAGACCCACCAGGAATAACCAATATAGTTGGGAGTATGAAAGAAGATTAATTTTAATTTGTTTTACTATCCAAGTAGTAATGCACAGCTTTCATGGTAATAACAATAAGCTTATCATCAATAATTGTGTTGGTTATTTTTATACTTTTCTTTAAGACTCTTACATAATTCTACAATGCTGTTACTTTTTGGGAGAATTAACTACAACTAGAAATATGTTAGAACCTGTGGTTTTTTTTGGCTTGTTGCTTTCTAAGAAGAGAACCACAAGATAAATCTCACCTGAAGAAGCCCTAGTGAGAAGGAACAGGGCTTTACCAATCTAAACCAATGTATACTTCAAATCAAAGACATGAATTAAATATTTGATTGGATTTATTTCTTTTATCATCATTAGTCTAGTGAATTTGGATTTCAAAACATTAGGAACTTATCAATTTACTCATCTGCTAAATAGAGGGCACAGCTAAGGTCTTAGAACATCTGGTCAAAAGATTGGATCTTCTTCTCCCGTGAAGACTGGGATTTTTATCTGGTATCCTCAGTTTGTCTGCATAATTTTTTTCCCCACAAATTGGTATTTAAACCTCAAAACCTTTAGCTAACTACATCTGTCATTGATATTTTATTGTTTAATTTTCTTTTTATGGAGCCAAATTACATCTCTCCCACATACAGCCGGCACTTTACATGTCTAATTTGTCGACATGTTCTATAATGATAATTTCATTGATTTAGAAAGTGACATTATGAGCAACATATGTTCAGTTTAGCAGTAGACCTTGTTATGGCAATCAATTTTTTTCCCCTCCAGAACTCAACTATATTCCACATTTAGAGGCGGCAAAATAATTTAACCAGTTCATGTTCTTAGGGTTTAAAAAACGAGAAAGAAACCTGTTTTCCTAAGAGAATAAATTTTCACTTGGTGCAGTTTGCAATGTGCATATATTATCACTATAGACCAGAGGCAGGTGAAGGGAAATAAAGCCATAAAGGCATTTAGTAAAATGGAAAATGACATAGAAAAAATGTTTTCACGAAATTCCTTTGACTGTCTCCTACCCTCTCCTGTTCACCCCACAACCTTAATCAACAGTTCTGCCAATATCTGCTGGAACTCTCCAGAGCAGCAAGTGCAATGCTAAGCACTGGGTTTCCCTGGACGCTTTCATGCCCCTTTCATGCTCTTGAGTGAATTTTTTTCCTTATCCCTATACTTAACGGAAACAAAAAATAAAATCTCGTATTTCAAGATCCAGCTTAAAGGTCACCTCCGCTCACAGGCTCTTCCCAACCTCCTTCTCCAGGTAAGCATGAATCATGCCCTCTCCACCTGTTGTTCGTGTATGTGACTCCCTCCTCACTCTCCTGTAAGCGACTTGGGGGAGGATCTTATTCATCTTTGTGTCCCTAGCAGCTCAGTGGCTGGCTTATTGTAGTGCTCAATAAAAATGAATTGGATTACATAGAAAATATTTTCCATTTGACAAAGTTATTGTACCCCATAAAGGAATCTTTAAGATGGCATCCTGTTTTTCTTTATCAAGCAATCAAAGGCAGGTGTTCTGTGCTGTTGCTGATGGCGATTTATAAAGCCAGCGAGTTTAGTTCAATATCAAGACAAAGTGGAGTAGTTTAGAAATGATATGGGAAAGAGCTGAAAGGAGGTATGAAAACCTCTAATAATGCTAGAATATGTGGCTGCATAAAAAAGGAAAAGTGGCATAGGAAAACAGAAGCAAGTAGACCTCTTATATATAAACCATATTTTTGCCCAAAAAGAATTTTCAGGCCTTAACTTATAGTAGAGGCTAATGTCCTACAGCATTGAGATCGACTCTACTATGTAATTATGATAGCCAATGTAGCATTATTCTTAATTATAAAAGATTAAATTATGTTTTGTATAGGATGCTTGTAAAGGTAGGAAACTGGGCAAATACATTAGAAATTTTTTTTTTTAAACACTAAAACAGAAAATCTGTGTCTCAAGTTCATGACCAAGGTGGAACAAACACATCCATTTCTCCTGTTAAGTAGAGCTAAACAGTTGGGATAGTATATATATGAAACTCACATGAAAAGATTTGGAAAGGTGGTAAGACAAAGACAGCCCAGGGAAGTTCCCTGGGACCTGGTTAACAGCAGGGTGGCGAATTCCCTGGATTTTCTTTGTGCCTCAAGTATCCCCAACTGGGGACCACAGAAGGACACTTCAATGAGTATAGACAAAAGACGTCAGACCAAAAGTCGGCTCTCTACCAAGAGAGGGTTGTGAACACTCAAGACAGAAAACTTGCAGACAATAACCAGCCAAAAGCAATGGAAAAACTCCTGAGTCCCACTCTCAGCCCTGGATGCCAAGTCTGTGCTTTCTTCCCTGAGGAATGATCATATCTGTGTATCAAAGCATACCCCAGGCAACCAGACTAGTGTACATCACTTAACTGGTGATAACATCCCACCAAGAGAACCATCATCACATTCTACATTTACCACATGGGGACGTGCTACTCACAGAAGTTGTTATCTCTGGCCCAAGTTGGCAAGCTCATAAGTGGAAGAAATAGAAATAGAGACGGGTCCATCTGGCTCTAAGCCATGCTTGTCCCATTTCAACGCACTGTCGTAAAACTTCATCCAAGGTGGGAACACAAATTACATGAGGTGAAATTTATTACAAGCAAGTTGGGATTTTCGCTGGCAGTCCAAGGAGGACCACCAGCAGTGAATATACATTCCATAAGGCCATAAAGAAAGAAATCCTTTTTGTTCTTCCCCCTTCAACCTTGTACTGCTATAGACTATTTAATAGCTACTACATTCCACCCCAGGTGATTGAATCGATCACTTTGACTGAGTTTGTTTATCACCCTGTCAAACGGGAGAAGTGTTCCATCCTCCTTTGATAAAAAAAAATCCTATATAAATGTAAACACTTACCAGTAGAGTTATTATTATTATTTCTGTTAGTGGCAGCTAATTAGAGTCACTTTTCAATTCAGATCCAGAAACAAAAAAATTGATTTTTCAGTAATACAGAAAGAAAGCTACCCTTAGGGAAATTACAGTCAATAACTGAGCTATGAATTGGAATTCTGGTAAAAGCAAAAGTAAACCCAGGAATAATTCACAAAAGTTAGTCCTGAAATTGAGCATTGTTTCAAAGCAGCATAAAACTAGGGTTGAAAAGTAGTTACACTAATCAGGATGAAATATTTCAAGCAGAGCTGCCATCTTGTACATTTTATTTATTTGTTTGTTTGTTTGTTTATTTATAAGTAGGCTTGATGCCCAGCATGGAGTCCAATGCAGGGTTTGAACTCATGACCCGGAGATCAAGACCTGAGCTGAGATCAAGAGTTGGTCGCTTTACTCACTGAGCCACCCAGGCGCCCTTTGTACATTTTAGAATTGAACTAAAAATCATACTCGCTTTGGAGCTTTCTGAATTTATATGAAAATTACTGTCACTTATAAACATCCCAACAGATAGACATGAAGTCAATTCCTTTGGGCCATTTGGAGTCATTTATATAGAAACTCATGGGCTAGAAACATGTAGAGGAGGTGAGGATTTGAGAAAGAGATGAACAGTTAGTATCTTTTCAGTAGGAATGCCAGGCTAAAGAGTGAACACACAACAATGTTGCAGTGTACATTGCACTTTAAATCACAAAGGAGTCAAACAACCCATAATCAAACTCTAAGTTCAATTTTTAGTTGAGAAAACTGAAGCCAGGAGAGGGGCAATGACCCAAATTTGTACAACCTAGCAGAGATGGCCCTGGAATTAAAAACGTGTCATGATTACTACATGGGTGTTTCTGGTTTTCACTAAAAATAAAAGGAATGGAGTTTTTATTGAAAATGCACAGAGGTGACTTACCACGGTTGTGTCCAAGGGAGGGGGCCTCGACTTCTCTGCAGCTCTAAGTCATCCATCACAGGGCTAGGCTTGGGACACAAATGTGAGGGACTCAAATTTTCATTTACTGAATATATCAATTACTGATTCTAGATTGCTTTGATGAAACAGATCCCTATGTAGTGTTACTGGCCCTTTAAAGATTAAATATGGTGTTTGCTTTAAAAAAAAAAAAAAAAAAGAAAGAAAAAAAAGCCGTAGTCCTTTCCTTAAAATGATATCTAAAGAAACTATTCGACCAAGATGTAAAGAATACAGACAATGAGATGTGATTTTTAATAAGTATAAGAAATCATTTTCAAATGCACTGACGTTTCTTGGGATATTATACGGCCTCTTTTAATTTTCATCTCCTCCAGAATTCTCTTTCTCTTCCTCCCCAGGATGGCACAGGAATTCTCTACTTTATTCTTTCCGCCTCCCTAACATCGGTTCTCTTGTCCATGTAAGTAGTGTGGTCTTGTAGTTAAAAAAATGAGGGACTATGTAGCACTTTTCAACACACTTCAAAAAACTGGCTTACACCTCAAGGTAAATGCTAATTGGTGAACTGTTTGGAATTTCTGGAAGAATTTCCAGCAACGCAGGCACCTGGGTGGCTCAGTTGGTTAAGCAACTGCCTTCGGCTCAGGTCATGATCCTGGAGTCCTGGGATCGAGTCCCACATCGGGCTCCCTGCTCAGCAGGGAGTCTGCTTCTCCCCCTGACCTTCCCCACTCTCATGCTCTCTCTATCTCATTCTCTCTCTCAAATAAATAAATAAAATCTTAAAAAAAAAAAAAAAAGAATTTCCAGCAACTCAAATGATATTCAAATGATAATTAACTAAGAGCTGAAAATGTATTCGGAGTCTCCAAACACAAGAGGAGTCTTTAGCAGTGTCTGATACAGCCACACTTTTCACTGGATCTGTTTGAGTAGCTCCTGGGAATTTCCTTTCTAGGAGGTTGGGGACACTGCTTAGAAAGACTTTTAAACCAAAAGCTCTGGTATGTCAGCTTGCCAAAAGCCAAGATATATTTGACCTTTTTTGAGAGAGTGACACTCACTTTTATACACTCATCATGGAATGCTTCCCATTAAAACAACAACGAAAACAGCCATCATCGGCAAAGCACAGACCCAGGCAGATGGTCACATACTCAGAAGATGAATTTAGGGGGTATTTTGTATTTCCAATTGACTACAACTGGATCAAAAGTCCTGTTCCTCGTAGATACCATTGAATTAAAATTCAGAGAAAAGACAAAACACGAGAATACCATAGTGCACACGGATTCATGAGGAATCAATTTTGCAGTGAAGACTTTAGCATTTCCTTTTAGAAGAATCAAAATAAGATTAATATCAACATCTGAAATTGAGAAAGGGATCATTTCCTTGTCAAAACAGGAAGGGTCTTTCTTCATGATCTTTAACTTGTCCAGTCCCTAAATCCCAGTTGTTGTCACCTTGCCCAAATCAAGATAGCCAAGAAGGTACTGTAAAAGGAAATGCTAAAGTGTGCTTCTGGAAAAGAGTGAGGACTTCTAATTCACTCATACGAGTTATTCTTAATTTCTCTGGTCCTCATGGGATGGCTGGTCATGGCAGTTCAGGTGTCATTTATAGTTCATGAACAGCAGAATCTTTCCCTGTTGAAACTCACATGTTGATGCCTTTTAAGCATTAAGCTACACAATTCTTTTCTTGAAATTTTTTAAATGACTTATTTATTTATTTGAGAGAGAGAGAGAGCACGAGCTCGAGAGGGGCATAGGGCAGAGGGCAAAGGGAGAAAGAATCTCAAGCAGACTCCCTGCTGAGCATGGAGCCTGACACAGGGCTTGATTCCACAACCCTGAGATCCTGACCTGAGCCGAAATCAAGAGTCCGATGGAAGAGCTATCCAGGTGCCCTGACAAAATTCTATTCTTGAGAAAAAATTTTAATTACAAAAATAATTTTGTTGTTAGAGGTTGGCTTTCAGTCAGAGTTGAGAGGAGGAAGGAGAAGGGCATAGCAATTCAGGCTTTAAGGAACCGCGCTAACTTACTTAATTTATTTTAGGGAACAAAGTTATTTAAGCTACGCAAATTTGTATGAGCCTACATGTATGTCATACCCTTCAACTTCTTTCAAATATTTCTTACTCTGCGAAGGCCTGCAATTTTAATAAGACTGCATGTATATACATCATTTTACTATTTTAAAAATGTTTCCCTACACTATGTCTTGTTTAATCACTGTAACAGCCTGCTCAATGGGCAGGGTGGACTCCATTATTCTCAGTAAGCATGGAGGGATGCTCATTAATTCATTCGTGGAACCCTGAACCTAGAGCACATGCTAGGGTTTTGCTGCCCCCAGAGATGACAGCATTCACCTGAAGTAATGCAAGAGGAAGGGACCAGGGCAGGGGAGATGCTGCTCTTTGCTATAACCGACTGGTTAGTGATTTTTGAAGAGAAGGCAAGTATGCAGTGAGAGGTGAATACTATTAGCTTATCTCCAGTGAATTTTGAAAAGGTGATAGATATATCTGTTGTCCACGAGAAATGCAGATTCTTGATAGAGATTAAAATTTAATTCAAGAAAATATTCATTGTGCTCCATTTTCAAAGGACGATGCCAAGAAGGATCAGGAGACAGGGTATTGATAAGCAGAAGAAGCATCAGTGAGGGTGAGACACTGATGTATTATTTTGCTCCAAAACTTTCACTTGGTAAACATTAATCAAACAGAGCAAATAGTAGCTTTGAGTTCTACTGATTACTTTTCCTAAACAGACACTAAATATTTGATGGTTGGGTATAGATTGCTGTTAAATTCCGAGTGAGATTTCCGTGTAGATTAACAGGGGTAAAATGCATTAAGTGTGGGTAAACACATGATTAATATTTCAAGCTAGATCCACTGGGCTACTTTTAAAGATTGCCCTTACCCTACTTCAAGACCTCTGCCCAAACCGAGTATTTGGCTTCTCTTTTCCAAATGGAGCCCAAGTAACTTTTCACCAAATGCAGTTGCATACAACATTAAGGCTCTGAATTTAAAAGAAGATATGTTTTTAAAAACTCATAAAATGCAAATGTTTATAGTCTCTGAGCAGAAGTTGCAATCTGTGCGAAAGTGCTTTACCCACGCTAAATTGACTAAAACATTACCTGTCTAACATGGCTTAATTATCTTATTAATCTGTGTTAGCAGGCAGAACATTTTGTTTTACATCTGGGCGGGGGGCCTAAAGGATAGTTTCAGGGTTTGCATTCGTGTTTGTCCCAACTGACTTTCTTAAGATGTTATTTCTGCTCACCTTATTGGGCACGAGATGCTGAATTCAGTTTTGGAGAGGGAGCCTATCAGTAGGTTTGCAACCTCATCTCAGGCAAGAACCCAGCTGGGTTACATGCAATAGTTGCTCATGGGTGATACTTGGGTCTGACACAGTGGAGGATCTGCGGCATCGGGGAAGAGTGTGCGTTTCTGTGCCCAAGATTTGAATCCAGACTGCTACTCATCACCTGGGTGAGCTTGGGCAGGCTATTGAACCTCTCCAAGCCTATGTCCTTCTCTATGGGCCAGGGACAATATGCAATCCCAAGTGCAATTTTTTTTTTAAAGATTTTATTTATTTATTTATTTGACAGAGAGAGACACAGCGAGAGAGGGAACACAAGCAGGGGGAGTGGGAGAGGGAGAAGCAGGCTCCCCGCAGAGCAGGGAGCCGGATGCGGGACTCAATCCCAGGACCCTGGGATCATGACCTGAGCTGAAGGCAGTCGCTTAACCAACTGAGCCACCCAGGCGCCCCCAAGTGCAATTTTGAGGATGAGAAATAATATATGCAAAGAGTCTTGTGTGGTACCCAGCTCATGGTAAGTTTTCAATAAATTGTAACTAGTAAAAAAAATCACTTGAGTCTTGATCAAATGACTGGACTCATGATAAAACAGTTGTGTTGGACAGGGGCACCTGGGTGGCTCAGTCGGTTAAGCATCCTACTCTTGATCTCAGCTCAGGTCTTGACCTCAGGGTGGTGAGTTCAAGCTCTGAGTTGGGCTCCACACTGGGCATGGAGCCTACTTAAAAAAACAAAAAAGTTATGTGGGATAAAGAAGTTTAGATAGGCAGACCTCAATGGAACTCTTAAGCTTCTCAGATTATCTCCAAATTTCTCTATTTTTTAACCAAGAACGTCCAGTCAACATGGACGTCATGTATACTATGTACATTTACTCCAGCATTTACTACTATCCTGCGTACACAATGTATGTATGTAAAGTATCCTTTACTACATCTTACATACATACTATAGGATAATCTAACCCTTGGCATTGCCCCTTTCTTCTCAAAACCCTTGTGCCTCAGATTCTTTATGTAGGGGAACAGGTGCAGGTAGAGAAATGAATTAGGGAAGGGAGGTACTATCTAAAGAAACTATCCTATTGGTTGTTACCTGCTTTACATAAGTGATCTCATGTAATCATTTCTACTATCAATTCGTGGGCTTTCCAAGAGAGGGTGCTGGTGGCGGAGACTATCTCGAGCCGTTGGATATCGATGGCAGCATCAAAGCAGCCAGGAGGAAACAGGCAAATTAACTGATGGCAGGGAACAGGCCATTGATGAGGGTAATGGTTTCTTATATTTGCCTGGCATTCTATAGTTAATATAGCCAGGTTTTTAAATTTGTTTATTTCACTAAACCTATGAGATAAGTAGTATCATTATTATCCCTATTTATAAATGAGTTACTTGCCAGATGCCCTACCCAGAGGTAAGTCAGAGATGGGGCCTTCGGGGCCTCTGACTCCAACCCAGTACTCACCATCACATTTCCCGGCCTTGCTTCATGAAAAGAAGCCCATCTGATTTGCTCCATTGGATTAAGCTGTCGCGTTTTAGGACTGAATGAGAAATCTTGAACTTTAGGCAGATGAAGGGCCTAATAACCAGTTGGGACCTGTGACTGACTCGATGGCTGCTGTGCCCTCCTCACACCTAGGGAAGGATCCAGACCAGCAGATGTCCCATCAATGGCAGTGAACTTGTCGCCCTGTGATAGTGAACCTGATTGCCCTCTCTCCCAACACTCCAGACTTCTGGACTGAAAACTGCTTCTGTCCTTGTCACATTTGGTTATGTGTTGCTCTGACCCCCACCACCAAAGTCGGAATCAATAGCTAGCATTTACTGGTGCTTGCTACGTGCCGCATGCTCTGCTAACTGTTTTACCTCTGTCAATCTTTATAATCACCCTATGGAATAGGTACTATTTTAATTCCTCCTTTACAGATTAGATGAGGCACAGAAAAGGGTAAGGTTACACAGCTAGGTCAAGATTAGGAAAGAAGCCCGGATAATTTGGCCCCAGTGCTATTATGCAGTTCGTAGAGTTGAGGGGGGCACTTGACCACCGTCACGCAACCTACAAAAGCAAAACAAAGCTTCCAGTAATTAGTTATCCTGGAGGGAAGTTAGTTAGGCTTCCTCAGAATCAACGGGGACGTTTCAGTAATTATTTATCTTTGCTTCTTGAAAATGTTCGGGCTAAAGAAGTCTGGAGTGTTGGGAGAGAGGGCAATCAGGTTCACTATCACAGGGCGACAAGTTCACTGCCATTGATGGGACATCTGCTGGTCTGGATCCTTCCCTAGGTGTGAGGAGGGCACAGCAGCTGCACAGGGTATGGTGTTCAGTGGCCTGACTTTGGTCGGCTTGCTGGAGGAGACCTCCTCGTGACAGCTAGGTCTCAGCCAAACTGTTGAGCAGGAGGGTGGTGAACCTCCCATGTAGCTGTTTGTTCATTAAGTGAATTGAGGGAAGGAAAACAAACCTATTTCCCCGGAGCAAGGAGCCGTCGAGTTCTTGCGTGACGACGACTGTGTTTGCTGCGGCATGTTGTCAGCACTCCAGCTCTGTTTGCACATTGAACATTGTGTTAATTGTGCAAACACAGTGAGGCAGAGCTGTTCCTACCCTACCTCTGAGGGCTCTGCAAACATGACCAGCTGGTGTGCGGGGCTTTCCATGTTCTATCCCCTTGGTGTGGTGGGGGTCTGAGGGTGAAACTCACTCTGGAACCAGCCCAGTGAAAGATGGAGAAATGCCAACAGGAATGGACACGAGAAAAGCAGAACAAAATTTACCAGGACTGTGGTGTTGATTAGTACCACACAATATAGTATAGTGTGACAGGGACATCCTCATGATCTATGCTGTGGGGCACGTAAAGCTTTTCCATCCCATGAAAATGACTGTAAAAAAATCTCAGACTTGCAGGTAGTGAAGTCGCCAGAAGGATAAAAGAATAGAAAAAATGATGTGTCTTTGGTTCAATTTTTCTAGTATTCTTTGGCTTCCTGTTCAGGACAAGATAGCACCCACTTTTTCAAATATGGCTCTCAGATGTGTTTATTTAAAACCTGAGGAATTTAATGAAACTTGGATTGGTTTGTTAGGCAAGAAAACATTTATAAGTGGTTTCTTCTCCCTTTGAGACTTCATTTCTTATATTCTAGGGATAAAAATGATCTTCTCTCCCTGTCTTTAACACGAAATACAAAGTTGTATAATTTGAATGAATGCATCTTGTCGCTGGAAGAGAATAATCATAGCTCATGAATTTGCCTCAGGGGGAACTAGGATTCTGCCATTATTTTAATTATTTATAATAATTTAGGAGCCCTGGGGGTAAAGTGGGGGTGAAGAAAGTTTTCCTAGCAAATTAATATCCACAAAGACACTAACTTATAGTGTAGCATTCCCTCTGGAGAAGACTGGGGATAAATCTATTAGATAGAACATACTCTGATGGGTCAAACAGAACATCTTATCACTTCTGTCCTCTTCCTTCAGATGACCATGATTCCTTTTTTCTCTGCTTTTTTTGGGGGTTTTAATTTAAGTCATCACATAAAATGGTGATTCATTCTTTTCATTCTTTTTGCATTTTACTTCCCAGAGGTCAATCTGTGACTTAAAAGGTAGTGAAAACTCTCAATTTGGGAGGCATGAGGTTAACTATTTTATACATAAAATGGTTCATTCCCATTTACATGAAAGGAGAGAATCAAATATAAATTTATTCTTAACATAATGGGCTGAAATTTTCTTTCATGAATAAAAGTAATGGCCTATAAAGTAGTTTAAAAAGCCATTCAAGAAGCTGTTTTGATTAGGTGTCTGTATTTGACTAAGATACATTATTTTCTTAGTAAGTTTCATTGCCTTTGGTGACTCCTCTCTCAAAAGGGGAAAAAAAAACCCCTAGTAAATTAAAGGTACACGCTAGCACATTAAAAAAAGCTCCAATGGCAGGACACAAATTATTTTATTACCACACCAACTGAGACACTGATACTTCACAATTCATGAACAAATTTTCCATTACTATAGAGTCATGCTTTTATTGACTGTTATAAAATCATCATTTGTATCTTTTTTATCCTGCTGTGTTTCTATTTTATTGGAAAAGTCCTATAACAGGTATAACATCAGCTCAGATTACCAAGAAATCTATAAAATAGCTTCCTGCTACTACCTTTGGTACAGATTGAAAGAATACATTATGATCCCACTGAGTCTCTGACAAAAACTGTGATTCATATGCCCACATGATTTATTCTTATCTATCAGACATCCAGGCTTCATCTGCTCTATTAAATTATGGGAGCATTTCACTGGTATTGATTAGCTATGTTAGGCATAATTATAGCATCTGGGTCATGAAATTTAGGTACAAACTTTGGGCATGGTAATAAAAACAAAACAAAACAAAAGCCAAAAATGCTGCAGTGAATAGGAGAGTTGCAAAGGTAGGTGATTCTCGCCCGTGCTTTGGTTGACTCTGTCCACTTCGGTCTCTGATACTCTGATATGCTGACCACTTAGGGTTAAAATAAAAACCAGGATAAGAGCATGACAATAAGCTGAAAAGTAGCTCTAACTGGCTCATCTAAAAAAAAAAATTGCAAAAAAATGAAGAGAAGAAAACCGAAGGAATTCATTTTTAAGGATCAATCTCAATAATTTTTACAAAGAGTGTGTATACTATGCTAGAACTTTCATAAACCATTTGACCTGCATCTTTTGAATATTAATAGAAGAGCATTATTGATCAAATTGCTCTTGAATGCCAATGGTGATAGAATTTCTATCTGTGATTATATCTATGGGCCAGCTAGGAAATTCAGCTGGATACCTTCTCATTTCCTTCCACATGGTTTCACTTGATGTTCACAGAGAACTCTTCTAGCAAATGGGGAATGAATACCATATCTGGACTGTACCCACTTCAGCTGACTTCAAAAGAACAGGTCACATGGTAGAGGGAGTGATCCTTCATGACAGATGAGGACATGCCAGAAGGTTCGATCTTTCCTGGACATCTTAGAAAGACTTTCTAATCATCTGGTGCTCATAAATGCAAATGGCACACCAGGGTTACATAGCACTGTTTCTATTAGCTTTGTGTGTAGCTAGGTATGCATCTCAAAGAGGTTTCGGAGAGCTCAGCCCATCTTGTCCTTATAATAATCCTATCGGGCAAGCAGATAGAGGGGTTATTTTACCAGTGAGGAAAATGTTGGTTATGTAATAGAATCAAAACTCGGTCCCATGACCTGCTCCTCTGCCAGAGTTTTTGGCTCATGTGTCAGGAGTTTTTGGTTTCATAGTGAAGTGCTGTGGTAATTTTTACCCACAATCTGAACCCACAATGTAATGTAACATAGATTAATAAAGGGAACTGATGTGAAACTTTTCTTTTCCTTATAAAGGTAGTGAACCGTAAATATTATAAACAAGGCTTTCATAAAAGAATAGAAAATATCCTTTGGCCAAGAACAATGTCTAGCGACTTGAAAGTAAAAGGCAGTTACTGAACACTGAGCATAAGAGTTTTAGTATATGAACACTTATTCCATATATGCAGTTTGATTGTCTAGCTTACGGGTGGAGGATGGACTGTTGAAAATTCTATGGAGATAGTGTGGAACAAGGATATTTTTGTTCCAGTTACTGAAAAAGCAAAGGGTCCATTTTCTCTCCTTCATGGCTTTTGATTAACTACCAATGTCCTATTTTATATCATGTTTTTGTTCTTTAAAATGATCCATGAAGTTCTTAAAATGTTAATTTACTTTCCTATCGACACATTTGATGATTTCAGAGTTGCTTTATTTTTATTTCTGATAGCTCTCGAATTGGTTATGGCTTCTAGAATGTGAACTTTAAATTTCCATCTTTCTGTCATTCTTGGTCCAGTAATAATCTCTAAGCAAACACTTAAAAACACAGGAGAGCTCTCTATGAAGTCATCCAGTGATGGATCTTTCGTATGATAGAAATAAAAGCCCTTTGTAATATAAACTATTTCCAATAAGTCAGATTTTTTTTTTATTATATGGCTTTTTAAATGTTTATGTTTGTATGGTGCAGGGATGAGAAGAGGCAGGGCACATTATAGATCTAAGCTAACATAATTATTTGTCAATTAAAATATAAGCAAGTGGATGCAAAAGGAAGCATTTCACCATACCTGCTTTTATATTTTGGAGGAGTCATTTTCCCTATGATTAAAAGATATCCCTTGTAAGGAACTCATCAAAAATTCCCTGTCCTTCCAGAACTGAAATGATTGTAATTCTGTCAACATGTCATAGGGGCATATATAACCTTCTTTTATTGTGTCAGCCACAGGCATCCTTGATCTCAATTGGTGTGAATTTCATTTAATTGCCAAACTGTGGGAAGATGCAAGGTAGATTCTGTGATTTTTATCCCTAGTTCACACTTTCTTTTCCTCTTGAAGCTGAACATGTCTAACCAGCAGAGCTCCCTAATTCTGATGGCTAGCCTCTAATTAGTTATAATTCAGCTACCATCCTGCTTTAAATTTCAGGTCAATATTGGTAATTGTACCACATGCTTTCTTTATTTTTCCAAATGGAAATTTCTTTTACCAATGATGGTGCTGATGACATTGGCAATAACAAAGTAATTATAGACAAAATAATAGTGGTATAAATGCAAAAAGAAAAAAATGAGCCTCAGAAAGTTGCCTCAGTTTAAGGGTTGCTCTTGAAGGAAATTTCATATTTTCTAGTGGCCAGAACTCTGATATTTTGGAGGGAGGTTACATTTTTATTTTTATTTTTTTATTTTTTTTAAAGATTTTATTTATTTATTTGCGAGAGAGAGAATGAGAGACAGAGAGCATGAGAGGGAGGAGGGTCAGAGGGAGAAGCAGACTCCCCGCCGAGCAGGGAGCCCGATGCGGGACTCGATCCCGGGACTCCAGGATCATGACCTGAGCCGAAGGCAGTCACCCAACCAACTGAGCCACCCAGGCGCCCCCGGGAGGTTACATTTTTAATCACTATCTAAGCATTGCCTGAAAGTAGAGTTTATCTCATTGCTCTAAAACCATGTATAGCCATGTTTTCCTTTGGTGCTAGCTTGATTCATTCTCCATGACTCATTCATTCTGTCCTTGATGAAATGGTATAACAATACCGGCATCACCAGAGCTCAGAGGTAAGCAAAAATGTGAAAGCAGAATTGGATGACAAACAGGAATTGGAACCAAGCTATTTGGGATCAGGAGTTCACCTGATTAGTTCATATTTGGGCCTTACAATCACTGAAGGGCAATTTGGGATTATCTACAAATCTCAAGATGGATAAATGCACTCTGGTGGGAGGCAGGCACTAGAAAGAGCAAGCAGTGAGCTTATTACACAGCATTTAACTTATCAGGCTTTCCCCCCAATGTTTAGATTCTAGCTAGATATCCCGCAAGTGTTTATTAAGCTTCTCTATGTGTCAGGCACTGTTCTTGGCTCCAGGGATAGAGCAATAAACCAAATAGAGTAATTTCCTGCGAGGTGCATATATTCTAGCCACGAGGACAGACGAGACATGTAGCAAATAAGTCATTTCAGAAACACACTCTGTGATTAAGATAATTTCACAGGAATGACAGGGTGGGGCTGCTTTACCAGGTAACGAGGGTTTCTTCAGAAGTTGGGATCTTAATGATAAGAAGATCGCACCTTACAAGGATTTGGGGAAATGAATCTTGCAAACATAAGGAACAACTGGCAAATAAGCCCTTGCCACCAAAACAAACCAGATGTTCTGTGACAGAAGGTCAGTGTGACATCTGTATTGCAAGTGAGGGGAGGATGGTGGGAAGCAAGGGCCAGGTTTTAGAGGCCCTGTAGATGTTAATAAGGGTTGTATTTCACCCCAAGCTTAATGGGAAGCAGAGGATTTAAAGCTTTAGAAATATTTTGTTGACAGAGCAATGATTCAAAGATTATTGCATTGATCCTGGGGAGAGATGCCAGTGGTCGGCACTAGGGTGTAAGAGTGGAGGAGATGAGCAGTGGTTGGATTTGGGATATATTTTGGAGGGCTGGATATGAATATGAAGCAAAGCCAGGATGACTCGTAGGTTTGGGAGGGGATTGGGTCTGTGAGTGGACTAATAGGTAGAAGTGAATATGGAAATCAATAGTTGTATCTTGGTCATGTTCAGTGTAAGATGTCCATCAGGAATCCCCATGAAGATGCCAAGAAAGAGTTGGATAAAAGAAGATAGAACTCAGCGGAGTGGTCCAGGCTGTGGAAATAGATTACTGATGTATGGGTTGCATTTGAAACAGTGGAACTGGATGAGATCACCCAGGAGGAGGGGGTATAAGGAGAGGAGGGCTGAGGACAGGGTCCTGTAAACACTGAAATATTTCACAGGTTTTATAGAAGGATCCAGTAAAGGAGCTTAGAAAAAAAATTGTGACATAGGAGGAAAATGAGGCAAATGTAGAGCATAGAAGTCAAGAGAATAAAATGATGAGAGAACAAGAGCGTACTGGGTCATGACAAGGGCTACTGAATGTTAAGTCAGCGCTATCCACTCTGAAAATTCCTCCCTCTTGTGAGGAGGCAGACCTCTGATGGATTCACTCAGTGGTGAGCTATGACATAAGCCTGAGCTGACCTGTCGCCAGGTGACCAATGTACCTTTCCTGTTCTGATAGATTAGTTCTTTGTCTTTATATCCTACCAATCTCCATGAAACTTCATCAAACTACAGAGATATGCTAAAATCTTTTAAGGGGAGAAAAGTCAGAGGGAGAAAAGGCTCCTCAACTATTTTATAAACAGGAAAATGAAGGGCTTGAAAACCTAAGGATTCTTTGAACTCAACGCGGCTATCATGGCCTCCTCAATGCAAACCCAAAGGGAAACAGTTTGCCACCCTCCTGTGAGGAAAACAGGTAGCAGGATAAATACATTCATATTTCCCTCTATTTTCATAGTACACATGGTTAGTCATTAGAATTAAGTCCGAGGTGTGCGGAATTGGAGAGAATGCTAGCGGTGTCTCTGCTCAGTGGAGTTGAGGAATGGACTCTGGACACTGGGCAGCCAATGTTACACTGTGACTCAGAAAGACAGCCCTGGGACCAGGACATCCCAATGTCTTTCATCTTTTTCATAAGAAAAGAAAACCACGAGTCACAGGATAAAACTATAAATTCCAGAGTGTCATAGTTCCCAGCCTGTGTGATTTCTTGGTTTAACTTAGAGCAACTGTGAGTCTTGATGGAGAGAATCTGAAAAGGCCTCTGAGATACTCAATTTTAAAGATAAGTCTTATTGTCTAAGCTCCTCTGTTTCCTAGGGTTGGTGAGCTGGTTCCTTTTGTCCTGTCTGATCATTGTTTAATAGGAAAGGGGCAACACTATGGCTGAACATCTTATGTCCAAAGGAAACCAATTAACCGAGTTACATCCATCAAGAAATAAATAATAGTTATTATAAGAAATTTTAAAAATCAAGCACTCAGGTTTTTTTTTTTTTTTTTTTTTTTAAATCCCAACAGTTGGGATCAATTTGTTATCTCTTACTCCTTTTACTGGCTCAGAATGCTATTGCTTGATATGTGTTGGGAGGTCCTCAATTTCCCCTCTAAGTCACACTGGTGTAGAAGGAAGCTCAGTCTCCCCAAGGGAACCTGATGGCTTGGTGCTTGGGTGAATAACATGGCTAATAACATTTGCTTTGTCCATTCTTTCCCTTCATGGCTTCTGGCTCCATCCTGGGTCCCTTGACCCCATAACGATGTTCTGACTGAGGATTCCACGATACAGTCAGGAAAACTCACGGAGCCCTGTCTGCCATTTTGCAAGGACTCCACTCCTGTCGCACTAAATGAATGCTCTAAGCAGCAAATGAAAAGCAATTTTCCTACTAGGGTATGGGGCACAGGCAAAGTACCTTTGCAACAGAAACAAGGAGGAAAACGCATTTCTCAAAGTAAAATCTCCAGGCAGGTTAAAGTTGTTGCAATCATATAGTGGGGTGAAGAAACAGATTTGAACTAAGAGACTCCATCATCTGGAGATAATCAGTATTCCAGGCAAAAATTTCCTAAGGCCAGGATTTCATATGTCTAAGTAGGAATAATTACATGGAAGCACGAAGCACCGTTTAATGAGTGGGCATTGCTTACTCAAGAAGCATATACCAAGCACATGCGGCGTGTGGTGTACTGTCTTAGAAGCATCACTGAGTCCAGCAGACGTAGGTTTTTGATCTGATAATATGATTAGGGAAAGAATCATTTGGTTGAAAATCAATTGCAGTGGCTACCCGCTACCCAGTGAGCTTAAAATCTGAAAAGTAATTTTTTTATTTCTGTTCCTCTCTTGGAACAACTTTAAATGTCAAATTTAGTCTCAGGAGCAGTGGGGGTTTCATCTGCAGTCTCAGTGACATAAAAACTTCACAAGAAATGCTAAAATGAACTAATACAATCAGTAGAACGCTGTGGGCATTTTTGTGTCCTTCTAATGGAATACCGTTCTCGTTCCCTTTCTTCAAAAGTGAAACAAATGGCATAAAACGGAGACACTGCTATTGTTACATAATGGTAGAAGAGTCGGGAGAATGAATGAACAAGATTGTACGCGCCATCCATTTTAAAATTAAGTCTCACGGTGAGAGTGAACTACGGTTTTTCGCGTTTTCTTTGCATCAGAGTTTTTCACTGACACTACTGACATTTTAAGTCAGACAATTCTCTGTTGCGGGGATTGTCCCGTGGGTGGCGGGGTGTTCAGCAGTGTCTCTGGCCTCCCCCCACCAGGTGCAGGAGCAGCCCACCCACGCAAGCCAAAGTGCCTCCTACTGTCCCTGGGGGTATCAACGTGCCCCTGTCCCCCGTCCTCATGGAGAACCTCTGCTGTATGTTGATGCCTGACAGACAGTGGATCCTGTGAGTCGCTACTGGCCATAAGAGCAAATTTCGATTTCAATACACCACGGTTGCCTAAGTTAAATCAAGAAATCACATAGACTGGGAATGATGACCCTATGGATTTTGTAGTTTTATTGTGAGACTCATGAGTGTCTTTGCTTAAGATGGGACAGTTACTTCCTATCCTGTAACTTTTTGTGGAAAAGGAGTAGCATTCCTTAAACACAAGAATTTTGCTAGCTTCAAGATCAGGGACAATAATTAAATGTGAAAGGAGGGGAGAGATCAAACACAGCAAAAATGAAATTGTGAGAGAAAAGAATGCTAAGAAATTAGAAAGAGATTTGGAAAAGGGACAGAGGAAACTGGAGATTTCTTTTCAAAGGAGTCCCCATACTCCCGGAGTACATTCCTTCTGAATGTTAATTACAGTCTTTACCTTGGCATTTTGCTCTCATATCAGGGAAGCAATTACTGGCCTAATTCAAATTCATAGCAGCCATTAACAATGAACAAACAGATACATTATTTTAATTCCATTTGCTGCTTCCTTTCTGCTGATGTATTGACCCATGAAGCTTTGACTGGATGTCCTGTAATTGGCATTTGGCAAAGGGTGCTATCATCATCATCCTTTTCACATATGAGTATTTATTAAGCATATATTGCATATATATTACCTTGCACGGGCAGGCAGCTTAAAGACCACAGGCCAGAAATAGCCTTTGCTTTTATAGAATTTATGTAATTATGCCTTCATCTTTTTAGATAAAAATTTAGTCTGTGTGTGTGTGTGTGTGTGTGTGCGCGCTTGGAAGGGTCAAGGTGAATACCAGTATGCTAACAGGATTATTATTTCTTAACTTAAATCTCATTTCCCACTATTTTCAGTATATTATTTCAATCATATATAACTTTATTCTGGGCTCAATAATACCATGTATATCAGAATCCAAGGCAAGATCTCACAATGAGATATAGTTAATAAAAAGAGAAGAAAACAAAAGAAATAGCTCTCAAATGGAATAACCTATAATGCTTTTCCTAAAATTTCCTCTTCTTTCTTTCTTTTTCTTATCATTGCGCTCTATAATATTCTCTTCCTTGCCCTTAGTTTTGCACACTGACGTGATTTTTATGTTTTAATTTGGAGGTATTTTATATGCGCCTCGTCATTTGTTTGCTTTTCCTTCTTCAGGGCCATTTAATATCATTGTCTTGTGTCCCAAGACATCAGCCCTTACAAAGATTAATTGATTTGGCTAGAAACAGTGCCCAAAGCCATCAGTACCATGTTAATCCCAGGAAATGTGGGCAAGTCATTCACCTTCTTGGATCTCATTTTCCTCATCCACAAAGCAAGATTATGGGATTCTAGAGAGTCTTCCAGCTCTGAGATTTTTATTTCTTTTTATTTAAACCTCTATGTTCACTATAGAAACATGATCCTTGTGTTTCTCAGCTTGTGGACTTAGCCAGTGCTATGAAATATTGTGCAACAGGAAATTTCCCAATAATTTCTAGTAATAATCCAAACATTACTAAAATCAATTTATAAAGGCTAAATTGTACACAGCCTGGTTTTAGGAAAAAAATATCGAAAAGGAGATCATCTTGTTCAACTGTCCCACCTAATGCAGCAATCCCATGTACATCACCTTTGACAGATGGTCATTAGGCTGCTTCTGCTTCAATGGTGACCAGCTGCTTATGGATTCTTGTGGCAGGTCATTTATATTGTTGATCAGCTCTGATGGGGAGGGATTCTTTTCTTTATGTGAAATGAAAATCTGCCTCCCTGTACTCTACCCAATATTTCTAATTTTGCCTCTAGATTAACAAGGAATGCATCTGACATTGTCATCGTTCCGGTGTTTAATGATAACTATCACTTCACCATTATCTGACATGAATTTCATGCTATTGACCTCTTTTTCCTATCTTAAATAAAGGAAGGAAATCTATCTGCACCCTGCCTGACATCATCAAAAGCCCCTACTAGTATCAGATGGCTAGGCTTTTGCTGACATTTAATAAAGTGTCTGGAGATTGAGGGTACACACTCCAATGGAGAATTTCTAGATCAAATTGTACACTGATTAGAGAGTCTGGCTTCTGTAATTAGTACCCTAAAATTGAGTTATTATGTATATTGCCACTAGAGCATTGTACTCAAAGAACTGGCATTTCAAGTGAATTTGAATATTTAACTGAAATTGATAAAGCAGGAGAAAGCCAATCACCCCCAAAGTCAGAGCTCATGATTTTAATATTTATTTCAAGGATTGAGGTTCTATTGAAAAACTGACCTGATTTGGGAAGATAAAAGCCTGAGTTCTAGGCCAGTCGGGAATAGTTGCTCTCCTACTTATAAAATTAAAGGCTTTCTGAGTTTTGTTTGGTGTTTTCATCTGTTTTATCTTCTCTCCTTCAATTCAGTAGAAGACCCATAGGGTATCTTTGGTTGGCTGACCAATCTACCTGCTTAAAATTTTGGTAAAAGGTTAAAGTTGTAAAATCTAGGTTAAAAAAAGGTGACTGGACTATTGTTCTGGAAACGAGTATTATTCTTGACTCTGCCACTAACTACTATGATCTTTGACAATACATTTGAATTCTTTGGATCTTAAGTTTCTTAATATTTAATCTGAGAGGATCTAATTGAATATCTTTAAGACTCAGCTATCCATTTATGCTCAACAGTAATATTCTTCAGGAAGGATTTTGAACTACTTGAGAATTTTAATACCAGTTCCCTCTTGCTTCCCATTATCAGGAATAACTAAATGTTGGGTGCATTTGGTTAGGCACCTGCTAGGATGACTTAGGCCCACATTGAGGCCTATCAGTTTTATTACTGTGAGGGCAGAAGCTGAGAAATACAGTATTGCAAATGCTGTGAGTCAAGTATGAGGCTGATGGGTTGAGGTTGATGATGGAATGAAAATTTCTTTGAGATCTTGGTTATGTGATTGGTCCTTGCTAAGTCTGGGCTCCATTTTCCTAAGAGATCTGGTTGGGGACAGAGACTTGGAAGGGGTTTTCTCTCTCCTATTTCTACAACTGGTTACATGAAAGGCACTCATTCAATTTTGGTTGAATTGAATTCAAATGAATTAATGGTAAGTCCCAACAGAAGAGTTTTGTCACTTACTACTATTACCTTATTCCTAAAAAGGTAATCCATTTAGATACAGTCAATTTCACTATTTGAAAACATTTCATGACTTACAGAATTCAGCATATGCATAGATAGTCACAGAGTTCTGTCTAGATTTTAAAGTTGTGAGAGTTGACCAAGCTACATACAGACAGAGGTAATTGAAAAAGAAAAAAAAATGTGTGTGTTGGGTTTGCATTCTAATGAGAGAAGACTGGCCACAGGATAAACATTGACTTGTGTCTTGTGATACATAACATTATTCTTTTCTGCACCAAGTTTAGGCAAAATTTATGAGCCACTTATGTAAATGAATGCAGCTTGTATTACTTCCACATAGCCAATCGAAGCTTTTAACACACAGTTTCTCATTTGTTCAATCTTCTTATTTCTATAATCAGTGCCAGTGTCATTAATTTTTCTTGATTCCCTAATTTCATGGGCTAGCTCCCATTCTCTCTTTCCCCTTCCCCTCCATCAATATCATTTTTATCATTTGACACTCACCTCTGATTCTTTGGAAAACCCGAGGTCTTGTTTGTTTTACAGTGTAAGAGCCCATGCACACTCTTTTCTTTCCCATCCTTGACTGCTCCGAAGGCAGGAGGGCCCAGACACTGTAAAGTGGAGGCTATTGATGGAGGATGTGAAGCTGGTTAAGATGGGCTGCAGGGATGGGTGGTGGCATGAACAGAGAGAGGGAAGATGCAAGGTTCCCCCGTGTTACTGACATCATCCACACATTCATTCATCCACTCTCTCACTGAACAGAAATTTGGTGAGTGTCTACTTGGAGCCAGGTGCTATGTAGGTAATAGGAATAAAGATGCATAAGCAAACACATTCCTGCCTTGATAGAGCATATGGTCTACCTGAAGGATACCATGAAAGCAACATGATTTATTGAGTCCTATCAGGAAAACTGCACACTGAAGGGACTCCAGCCCCAGCTTGGCTTCTTGGGGGAAGAGTCACCTACTCTGAAACCTGAAAGATGAGGCTGAAATAGCCAGGGATGGGTGGGGAGGGATAGAGGAAAGAAGACTGCTCCTGACTGAGAGAACACTTAGAGCAACTGGCAAATTAAGGACACTTAAAACAGTTGATTTCAGCAGGGAAGTGACAGGGGAAACCCAAGAAGCTTTTTGGGGAAAATATGAACACAAACTCTTTTCTGATCTTCTAAGTGCTAAGTGAGAGGTCTGAGGCTCCACTTTAGATTTTTGTGTACAATTTCAGGTAGAGTTTCTTTACCCTGCACGTACCCTTACTCCCTCAGCCCTATCTTGACATTGAAACACAGCCTTTCATTACATAGCAGGAATGAAATGTTTTATATGCAAATGCTTCAGAGGGTTTCCCCATTGCTAAGGAAAAGACTTGCTATGAGTTTTTCTAGTTTCTTAGACAGAAGGAGGCAGACTTCAGTACTGAGCTCAGGGATCTCTGAGTCATAGGAGAAAGGAGAAAATGGGCTTCACACATTCACATGGTTTGAGAGCTTCACAAATGTATTCTGTGAACTGATGTTCATTTGTGGAAGAATCTGGAGGGAAGTAGGGCTGGAGCAGGGTGAAGTGGGGTTGGGGAATGAAAAAAAATTCTTATATAAGCTTTTTCATCTCTGCTGGGATGGGCTGGGGGGCATTTCAATGGGAATGCTGTTACTCTTTTACCATTAAATACTATGATCACCATTAAAACTTCTATTTCTATGATTAAGAGCCTATGCTGGGACCCAGTAGGCACGATGCACTGGGCATCAGTGTAGACAGCAAGATGAGGGAGAAAGCAGTATGCCTGGCTGAGAGTTAACTAAGCCCAAACTTTCCAGCAAAAATGTCTCACAGATAAACCAGAGATTATACCTCCAATGTCATGGGTGATGATCAGCCTTTTAATTTTGCAGTTTGAGATAAAGTACCCCTTGATGTACATTTGATTATTAATTATTATATTATTGTTCATTATTTCTGAAAAGTAATAACATGTTTAATAAAAATCTGAGCTACTATAATGAAAATCATTTAGATAATTTCGAGCATTTCAACCTCCTGAGGACTTCAATTTGATTTCTAAAATACAGTAGAAACTTACTAATTCAGACTAATGACAGAGAGCCCCATTGTGAATTACCAAATTTTGCAGATGAGTGGGTATGCAAACAGAAAAAAAAAATCAAGGAAAGTAAATCACACAATATGCTTTATCCATTTGTTTTGACAATGGTAGTTCAGACTTAACAGTCTATGATAAAACTGTGCTGTATATCAGTAAATGTATGGTCGCTTGTTTCATAAAGATGATGAAGTCTCGGTGATCAGAAATCTCACTATAGAACACAGACATTAAATCTCTGCTCAGAGATGGCTCTGGGACTGCAGGGGTTTCAAATAATTATCTGGCTTACAAAGTACTGAAGTGAGAACCATGGAGTTCTGTAAATGCAAAGTGAGGAACAGAGGCAAAAAGGTATTTTAATCCATCTTATGGTTGCCATTTAGTGATGCTATAATATTTTTTTCTCTGAGATCACAGATCTTTTGAGGCAGAAGAGACCTCCTATACATTCTCTTGCCCAACCTCCTATAGTCTACTACACTGCTGTATAGATTACGATTTTACGATTTTTCCTTCAAGAAAGAGGGAGATCCAACTTAAGTACACACATTTCTCCCTTGTCTGAGAAAGGGTGACACATTTTTATGTGTGGAATAAGACCCAGGCCCAGGGGTAATATTGGGAATTCAGAATCTAACGCACCTCAATTTTTATGACCCATCATTTTGTGCTACCTCCTTCTCTTCTCCTTTATATTAATCTTGATGAATGGTTCTCAACCCTGGCTGTCCACTGAACCATCTGGGGAGCTATTTAAGCACACCATTCCCCATGGGCAGATTTTCTGCCTTAATTGATGATTGAGAGCCACTGAGAAACCATACTTGAGAGGACCCACGTAGAGCTATGTTTTTATCTTCGGTGTTCTATTCTGTGTCCTTCCTAGAGCCACAGCAGTGAGGATAAATGTAGATTTCAGGGTAGGGTAGGGGCACCTGGCTGTCAGGTGGAGGAACAGAGTAGAAGCAAGCACTCAGCATCAGCGTGCCAGGTTTGAATTTTTATCTTTGGTGTTTTTAGAGGGAGGACTATTTCTTAAAATGCTTGCTTCTCTATGGAAGGAACTATTGTAGAGATGTGATAGGCCTGGTTGAGATGTCCCCAATACTGACACAGCTACTCTTTTGGGTTGGCGGGGTTGGGGGTGGGGTGGGGGCTCCTCAGCAAGGTTAAATTCCAAAGACTCACAGGTGAGAGACACATCAAGGAGTGAGTCAAATGAAAAGGAAAATTTTAGCAAGAACAAAAAGTTAAGCATACCACCAGCACTCCTCTCTCTAAAGTGAAGCCCAGATTTATTGAGAATTTGTAGATTGTTCATTTTTTGATTAATATTTCCCTTGCTCGTGGCAAAATTTACATTTTTGGGGGCCTCTCCTTCCTGTTCTGTATCTTTTTGTTTCAAGCCAGGCAAGGCTCAGGGAAGAGAATACAAGTTTAATACTGGCTTAAGCCAAAACTAATTAGGGAAGCAAACCCACTGCTCCCCGCAAAAATCAAACATTGCATACCAGAATCAAGTAAAAATGACTTTTAGATTGTCTGTTATTTGGGAATATCTGTACAGCGGCTCCTTCAATTACCGAGTCTAATTTGGAGTTGACTGCAAATTTAAGTACTTTTAGCAGGAGAAGTTCATGAGTCATTCAGACTAAATCTAATTCATTTGTACAGTATTTCTTGGGCAAAGGTGGGTAGCTAGGGATTCACCTAAGTCTGGAGAAGGGGAAAACAGCAGTGTGAAGGACTTTCTAAAGGTCCCTAAGTGAGGGCGGCAGCTGAAATGAACGATCGGATGTGTTCTCCACATCTCCACCCTGTCCTGCCTTCTGGCTTGCCTTTACTCGCCTGCTGGCATCTCTGACTGTCCCCGCCCCTAACTTCCTCTCTCCCTTTGCACAAACATGCAGAGGCTATTTGGGGGGAAAACAGCCTGGTTGTGGCAATGTTTACACATATGATGGCTACGTGCATCTCCACATTGCACACATCCTGTAAAAACCTGGAGACCGCAGTATTTGGATATAATTGAAAGGGTGCATGCTAATTTGGACCCTGTGAGGGCACTGTAACCAAGATTTACAGTTGCAAATGGTTGACAACTCAGCTATTGGGTGAAAAGAGGGTGCTGGGGATCTGATCTGACGGGGTGACCCTTTCTGACATGTGAACAAAGAAACCTGCATATCTATTTTTAACCAGGTTCTGGAGACTTCCAGTAATTGACATGTGGAGCAGAGGTTCATACTTGTCCCAGTTCCTGGGGATATTTGCATCTTTTTCGTATTTGGGTTTTGCCTGTCTGATCCTTCAGAGCAGGTTGGGAAGCAACATTAGTCTCTGCAGTGGCAGAAGGCTGAGAGTCCCTCCTCTGGCACGTGGTCCCTGCATTCTGCCTTCATCCTCTCTGTCTGGGGCTTCAGACTGGGAGTCTGATGTTTTCTATTCCAGGAAAATTGCAAACATTACTCCAAGCATTTATGAGTTGTTCTGAGTGCCGTTCGTAAACTAAGTATTGGCATCATGGTTGTTGGGGGAGAAAAAAATAGGACACATCAAGACTGCATCCTTGAGTTGAGGTATAACAGAAAGAATAATGAAGCCAGAACTCCACAGTTGGGGTTCGTGCAAATTTTTCTCAAACAAGGTAGTGATCAGATTACAAAATGTAAAGTCCATGAGTTTGGTTTCTGGGACTTCCACTTGTCTCCCTTTCCGTTCTTCGTGGTGAGACTCATTTTGCCCTGTCCATCTTCCTATATTTGGGTTTTATTCTATCTCTTACTAAACAAAACCTCTTCCTATGAGAGGGAATGATTGATCCATACTGAGGTATAATTGACAAATGGGGTTCATCTGCTAGTTCTCAGAGTGTGTGTTTTATTTTATTTTAGCATTTTAATAGGGATAAAGTCTTTAAGCCAAAGGGGTAAAACTTTTGCTTGGGGATTTCAGATATCTAGCAGACGCCATATTTTCAGTTTAAGGTGGAGGTTGGGTTTATTTTTGTTTTTGTTTTTTTTTTCTCCTGGAATTATTAAAATGTCAACATTTAATACTGAGATACAACTTCTCTCTCTATAAGACCAGTCTCCCCTAAGATGAAGGTAAGAAGAGTGTGAAATCTGGAAAATATTTTGATGACACCATTCTATCCTTCACATCCAATCACTCCAGTTGAGAGCCAGAAGCAGTTAATAATGGCTCTTAGAATAGAGACCAAAATCCTTTGGGAGGTCAGCAAGGCCCCAGGAGGTTCCAGCCTTCTCTGGCAACCCTGCTCCTTCTTCTTCCTGAGCTCCCCCCACCCTCGACAGGCCTTTTTCCAGTTCCTAAGTTATATAATCCAGTCTGCCTCAGGGAACCACCTCCTCCACATCAGGACATCTGATCATCCCTCGTCCCTCTGCCTGAAAGGTGCACCCTCACCTCTCACTTCCTCTCCATCCCCCACCCCACCTATCCATCTAGATGAATACAAATCACTCTGCAGATATTGGAGCAAATGTCACTTCCTCAGGGAATATCTTGATGATTAGATCACATCTCCTTGTTATTTGCTCTATTCTTACCCATTACAGCACTGAGACAATTTGCAATTATACCTCTATTTGTTCCATTATTTACTATGTGTCTAAGTATCCACTTCAAGGACGAGGGCTGCATATGAATCATTTACCAGTGACATTCCCATCTCTAGCACCCTGCCTGGCTCACAGGGAGCAGTAAGTAGCAGCTTACATGTATAACTGACAAATTATATCGAAACCCTGAAGTTTTGCAGGAATTTTCTACTATCCTGGTTGGATGATCATCATGATGGTTAGTTTAGTGATCAGAAAGGATATATACACTGTAGTATGTATCTCATACACCATATAGCATGCATATAGCATATATACTGTATATATACTAATTCACTAGTATAAAATTATATATTATACATATAGATACCATATATATAATATATACAAATTTACCACATTACATGTATTTACAAAGAGCCACACTGTAGGCTACTTGCAAAGAAAGAATTCATTACTGACTTATGGAATCAAGAGTGACGGGTAAGACAGCGTTGACTCTATGTGGGTGTTGTTGAAAAGCCTGACTCTAGACAACCCTTCCTTCTGTGTTGGCATGTGCGAAAATGGCTCTTCTGCTGTTTGCTTATGATAATAAATAAATGCTTTGCGAAGTCTTTCATTGCTGGCTTTTCTGTAAAGTGAAAGGGAATAAAACAGTAGTGAGTCAGGAAGCAGTTCAGCCCAAATGTGTTTGTTGCACAAGCACATTATTGAACCAGAGCCCCAGACTTACAGTTTATTGAGGATGCTGCTCCACTATTTGGATGATTACCCTGAAAACTGATGGATACATAATTTTAAGAAAGTATATGGTTTCTCCTTTTCAGGTACATGGGATTAGAAACAACAATAAAAAAGAAAGTTACAAAAAAAAAAGAAATTTACATGTGTTTCATTTACTTTGCATCAAGGACTTTGCTCAGTACTTCTGTGTTTTCTTTAAAGATTTTTCTATTTATTTTAGAGACAGAGAGAGAGAGAGCATGAGCAGGAGGAAGATAGAGAGAGAAGGAGAGAGAATCTCAAGCAGACTCCATGCTGAGCATAGAGCCCGACATAGAGCTCGATCTCATGACCCAGAGATCACGACCTGAACTGAAATCAAGAGTTGGACATTTAACCAACTGCGCCACCCAGGTGCCCCAGCACTTCTATATGTTTTGTCTCTCTTATTTAACTCTCCCCATATGTGAGAGACCTAGGTATTTTTAGTGACATCTTATAGCAGAAAAGTCAGTTAACTTGTATAACATCACCTGATTTGTGGAACTGTTCTACCACTCTGAGCTCCGTGAATCAATTCCATTGGTTTAAGATCTTCTCCTGAAGCCCTTTTTCCAGTTAAAATGAATATTCCACCATAGACTTACTGTCCTATTAGATGAGTTTCTAGGATCTACGAAATGAAAAGACTGGTATCATGTCAGGGCTTGTGGTTACCATGCCAGCCCTCATGACTGCCTATAAAGCTGGTCTGTATACAGCTCCCAGGTCTTAAACCTTGCCCTAAGCACTGCTTTGGAACATTCTTAATGAGATGGGTGTCCTGTGGTCCTTTTTCTTCGCAATGGAAAGTTATCATCCAAGAGCAACTAAATTCATCAATTCTCTATACCTCTGTCCCATTGGAAACATCCTGTAAACAACCACTACCATGTTGGTAATTCCCAGGCCTTGTTGATGCTCCTGTCTTGCTATTTATTAAGCCCTACAATCATTTGTTATACTCCTCTTCCTCCAACATCCAGATTGGATGCTTGCTCCTGGTGGCCTGCTACTTCTTCTGCCTTGTTCTAAGGCAGGCTGTCATAATAATATGTCCTATTCATGATACCAAGCATCTTAAGTATATTTCATTATCCAATCCATAAAACCACACTGTGAGATAGGAAGTATTGTAATCCTCCATTTTTTTTCTGAAAAAGAAACTGAGACAACAACAACAAAAAGTTTTCTTAAGGACATACCGCTTGTGAGAGGTTGAGCTGAGATTTATACCTCCAGGTGTCCTGTCTTTACCTGAACTATCACCAGCCAGTACCTACTGATGGGACACTTGATGGGGGCAGTTGGGCATTCTTGACTCAGTTTTCTACTTTTATTTTGGCGAATCAGTATATACATAGTGTACTGCTTTAGCATAGATATGGATAACTCTTGTTAAATAAGACACATAGATACTTTTAATAATATAGAATTGAAAGACAGGAAACATACTTGTCATGTATAACTCAAGCCTCAGACATAAGGGAATTTCAGACTGGAGTACTTCATACCCTGGAGGTGACATCTGCAACTCAGACATGGTAATGAGCCAGTCAAGTCAAGTTACCAAGTTACATGGTTCTGGAAATTTCAAGGGTGAGGTCAGAGTATCTTCTGTCATGGAGGAAATCCCTATAGTCTCAGGGGGTAATGAAGAAGAGGAGAGAATTTGGAATTTGGAGGAACGATACAAAGAGAAACTATAGTAGTGACCAGAGACCGCAGGCCCTAGCAACTGTGAGTGCCTATTACACTTCCTGCTCCACAGAGCTAGTCACTATTTAAACTTCATTGTCAATCCTATCTACTCTGACTCCTGCCATGGGACTCTGTCTGGTGCTTGGATTATTATCAACCTGGGAAATATTTTCTGTGGGATTTCATATTTGATTTCAATCATATTTGATTGGATTGGATTTTAAATTCAGTAGAAAAATGTTATGTGTATGTATATAGAGATAATTTTGTTAGAACATATGTATTTCAATGAGTCTGTAGCATCGTGTGGAACTGCTTTCACTTCTGTTTAAAATCTTTGGCTGAATATAGGGGTTTCTTTGCAGATGTTGGGAAAACACTCAGTTATTTGTTAATCCAGGGTCTTTGGCAAATCTGTCTTGTGCCATGGTGATGTCTATGGCTTTCTTGGGTGTTTGCTTAGGAGCAAATTCATTGGCATAAAACCATCCTTGAGCAACTTTTGTTAATATCTTTAGCCTCTGTGTCCAAAAACATTTCATAGTAATATGAAGTATATTCAAACTCTAGTTGCAATTTTTCATGTTATGATTTTATACTTTTTTTGACCCAATATAGAGCAAAAGTGATAAAAGATTATGGCACTCCAAAAGGATACCATTCATTTTCTTACAACCAATTCTATCATCTTGGATTAGTCTTAAGGTGTTGATTCAAATGCTAGGGAAGCTAGATGCTACAAATCTTGTAGAGGTGCCATGAATACTCAGTTGTTGGGGAGCAATGCACCCTGGACTTTCTCTGTCCTGGACAAGCAGCAAGTATCCTGTTGGTTTAGTCCATTGTGGTATAAAGTCACCAGTAAATTTGGAAATATAGTTAGCCACAAATAGGAAGAGTCTGGGCAGGATCTGGGCAGCATAGGAGAACGGGGATGATCTATTGGCCTCTTTTCTTTCTGAGTCTGGCCATTGAGATGGCATCTTTGAAATTTCATGGCATTGCTTCAGTGTTCCCTATGTGGAAAAGCAGTTCAGATCTGTTCATAAAGAAGCATTTTATCTCCTACCTCACAGGCTTCTGCAGCATAGGGTCACCTGATAATCCCATGCTGAAGTTACAGGACCACTGTTCTTATTTTGATAGTAGAACAATTAATGCATCTGCTGCCATGTGGAAATGAAAGAAATGCAGGTAAAATACCCCCCAATAAAAAACTCTAGAGTGACCATAACAAAGCAAATTCTCACAACTCAGGGAATCTTGACAAATGTGTTCATGAGTGTTAGAAATGTGGCAGCCACAGGGGCCCTTGCCGGGAATATGTGGCTTAGAAAGAACAACTGTAGAAGTTTTAGATGCTGGCATCACAAGTTGGAATGGGAGCAATGATTTTGCTATCTGGTCCTTTGAGAAGGCCCATTTCTCCTTTTGGCAGAAATTCCCAGACATGCTGGCTGTTCTGATAACTTGTTTCCCCCCTGCTTCAGGGAGTGAATTACCAGTGGATTGGAGAGTAAAGATGTGGGGGTAAGAGAAATTATGTAGATGTTGCATGCCAGCAAGACAAAGTTCAATCCCTTGAGGTCTTTAAATGGTATTAATTCTAGAAATAAGACACAAAACTTAACCTTTTCATGTTAATAATGATTTCATAAAGAAAAACTCGTTAGTAAAGGTGACAAATATGAAGTTCTATTGAATGTTTAAATTCCAGAATCTCAGTGAATGCCCTGGGGAGATATTTACCTAGCCAATGACTTTCTGATATTATTAAGAAGTAATTTATTCAAGAAAGTCTCCATTCATGAGTTTACATAAGAACAATATCTACTTTACAAAGGCTTGTGTTCTCAGTATAGCACATACCTGATTTACAATGACTTTTGGTTAAAATTTTCATTAGGTTGGTCCAATAGTATTTGATAATTTTAATTTAGTTTTATGAGATCCCAGGTTCCCATTTATAGGAAGAGAAAATGAATACAGAGGAAATAAATTTTTAAAGAGCAAATTTATCCCTTAAATGAGCTCTGCTAATTTCAGCAGTAAATCTCAGGTGGAGAAAAGTTAACCTTTAGTATTTCTACGGCAGTCCTTTTGGGCATAGACTATGGGCATCCATTAAAAAACAGCTCAGACTCAGATGCTGATATCCATAGTGATTCTATGAGACACCCTTTTGTGAAATGCTGAAGTGGAAAAGGAGCCCCAGGGTTTAAGCACAGGGTGTTTTCATGGGCCTGAGCACAGAAAAGAACAGTGGTCCTCAGGCATAAATCAGGCCGATGAAAGCAGAACCAAAATAGATGAGAAATGAATGCTACAGGATCCTGAAACAAGGGTTAAGGAGTATACAATTACCAGAGGTCAGGAATTTAGGTAGGACGGCCATGATTCAAGCTTTAGTCAAGAATGTGAAATCAGGGCAGACTCAGAGTCCCAAATATAAGATGAGAAAGCCACATCATAGGGCCCATCACTGGCGGATGGACCAGCCCTGACATTGTGATGTGGGATTTGCCCTGCTTGATTGGAAAGGGATGAGTTAACAAGAGGTTGTTATACATGTGCATGAGCGTACACACATACACACAGAAAGTTAAGTTTTTTAGCAACTAATTTTTCTGGTAAAGATACCTGATTTAGACTTCCATGGGGATAACTCCAAACTCTTTCCCAGCTAATCTGCAAATAGCATAGGGCAATGCAAAGTGAAACACTTCCCCCATTTTATCAACAAATTGAATGAACCTAATACTATTTGCCAACAAGGAAGCAAGTCCAACTTCTCACAATATTGTCCCCATGTTGATAGAGGGATTGTAGATGAAATTCCCTGTCACATCATTCAGCAGGGTCCTAAAAATGTAGCTATGGGTCTTTTGTGGGTGCAAAAGACCACAGAAGCCAACCCAGTCCCTGCCACGCCACTACCATTCTGAACTGGCCTCTTTCCTCCAGCTCTTCAATGAGGGAGAGGACTGCTAAGCAATTATTCAATGAGTTCGATCAATGTAGAAAACCACACTAGATCATTCACCTTCTATATGTCAGTTTCTGTTTACTGAAGGCTCACTTGTGTTTATTCTCTTTACCTCATTTGTGCAAATGTCTGTGGTCTATTAGGAAATAGACTGTTTCACAACTATATCTGGAACAGTCTTCTGTTTCATCAGTAGGCATCCTGGGCTATAAAGTCAGCCTCAGATCAAGTCAGGATTCAAATGAACATCAACTAAGTTTTTAGGTCTTGGCTCCTGAGACAGCATATAAAACCACCGAAACCAAAGTCAAAAGCCCTGTGTGTTAGTTGTATATGGATTATACAGTCTGTCTAAAATACATTCTGCTAGAGTTGGCAGTGAATCTACAGAATATATTGTGTGTGACTGTCATTGTCATTATAAGTTAAAGCTCTGTATTTTATAGTATATAATGAAATGAGATGATAAAAGTGACATCAAGCTTTGGATTCTAGTGTCTAAATCACCCATTTTATTCATCATTTGGCAGCTAAATGTCTTTTAAATACTGTGAAAGGTTTTATGATTTAATGTTTGCCTAAAGAATGGAAAGAAATGTGTTAAGCTGCATTACTAAGTAGAATCAAACTCTACTGCATAAAACCATCAGAAGACAGGTGTTTAATCCAGTTTTTTTGGCCTCTAAGAAGAGGAGTGCAGGGCCAAAGTTTGAGCTGGTCTATCTACCTCTGGATATCCCATTCCCCAAGGCTCATCAAATCCATGCTATGCACCAAACAAAGTAAGAGTTTACCTGTTTTCTACTACTACATTTAACTTGTTCTGAAAATCCTTTCAAGCTCTTCTTTTCTGCTAAGAAATTGATATTTTGGTCTCTGGTGGTCATTTGTGTTTAGCCTTCTGTCTTTGTTAGCTTTGCTGTGACCAAAGAGAATTCATCACTGGGTAAGAATCTTAATTCACAGTGGTTAAGAGCTCAGTGAAGTAGCTTCCAGTGCTATGAATATTAGGTGCTTGCTAGTTTTCCTGAAAGACTCTGAAGCCTATGCACCTTGTTTCTCCGATTTAGGAGCTTCAGAGCAGGACAATTCTATTCTTGTGATGGAAGGTGGCCTAATTTGACAAGGCATCATTATTTGTGATTTTTATTTTACTGAACTCTCTGTCAATAGAAAGAACTTCCCATACCCCTCCCCCACATCGTTCATATTCCTGGTAAGAATGGAAGAAACAGCCACATCCATTCCAAACTCACTTTGTTTTGACTCATCCAATAAATAATCATGGTCAACCCTCACATTCATGGAGGAGTAAGCCGCTTTGTACTGAGAGCCCCATGATGTTAGGGGACCTATGACAGTCCTTTTACTCCCTAGAATGTTCACCCATCTGTTGGCTCATATTAAAACAATCCCAATTCTCTATTATCAGTGCTTTCTCCCTTTATCCCAAGGCATGAATGCCAGGCAATATGTGAAAACTGTAACATAGATAAGTCCCCAAGATGTTATTAATCATTCCTCTAGGTGCAGGAAAGTTTTCTTTTTTGTAAGAGTAGGAGGCCATGAAGGTAGAAATTCTATAAAGGGGTGGAGAAAGGAGACCAAGGAGGGAGAAGGATAAGAAACTGAAAATTCAGAGATCCTGGAGACACTCTTGCCTAATGGCCTTTGCCTTTGGCTCTCTTAAAAAAACTCTAGGGTTTGACAGGCTCTAAATTTTTTTTTTGTCACCCTCTCAGTTAGAGAGGCTAATCCTAATATTAATGAACACTGCTGAGCAATAAAATGTGTAGGGTATCTTTCCTCTCATAACCAAGAGATCATATATTATCCAGATCACAACTGCAACCCAGGCAATGTATATGTATTTTAGGATTAAGTAACTTTTTCCTTTTCCATCTGTGCTCTAAATCTGTGCCATATGTCACCTAACAAGGTATTTTCCATTATTCTTTTATTCAGTTCACTGCATTTTGTTCTTCTTGTCCCTTGAAAATTAGCCTGTCTGTAATCAGAAATCACTTCCATTCACAGTTCAGTGCATCTACTGTAGACGTGGCAAATGCTTGTTTATGGGGCTGGTAATTGGATTAAAACATTGAAAAGAAACAGAAAAATGGAATGTATTGAAAAAATAAAAAACACAAGCATAAAATCAACAAAACCAAAACAAATTAAAAAGCTCTAATGAATAAAATTGCTATTAATGGAAATCATTTATCAGTACAATGTTTCTGAGTCTGTGGTCCCCAATATTCAATTGAAATGATATTTAAAAATCTAAGAGACAAAGGGAAAGGATTCTGAGTAGCTTTTCTGTGAGCATAACTTTAAAATGCTGATTAGTTTCTCTGTATCTTCTGGGCTGTCTTGAGAAATGGGCAGTGCATAAATCTTCACCAGGTCTGGATACAGAAATACCACAGTCAGGAAAGCACTGCTGTGTTAAGTTATTTAAGGGAAATTAATTATTCTTTCAAATTTGGATATTATTATTTAGAACTTGAAATCACAGAAAAGAAAAAATAAGTACGGCCTCTTTCTACCCAGCCTTGCTAAGTGGTATGAACAGGTGATTGCGATGTTGACAGTCATCAGGCATAATGTGCCATTTTGTCAATTCAGGAGTGATGGAGTTGGTGTATAGACCGCTTACAATCTAAAAACTATACCCATAGGCCTAATTTTCTTAACATCCTTCCAATAACCTTATTCGAAGTATTTTTTAAAAGAAGCCCATATTTTAAGAAAACAAAACAACTTGCAACAAAATAAACCAATAGTAGTATAGGAATGTGAAATCAATTAGTCATACAGGAATGCCAATATCCAACAACAGGTAGGCTTTGATATAAATGGGATCCAAAGAGACAAAGGATCAGACTCAATAGTAAACAAAACCCAGAAGAGAAAAATCCAAAGAGAAACAACAGAACCGTTCATATATTAGAAAGCATGAGAAGCAAAAATCAGATAATCAAATCCATGTGATTAAACCACCACCACTACCTTTAGCAGGTGTCTTCAGGCAGTCCATCTTAAACCTACAGAAGAGGGAGGCTCTTACCTGCTTGGCTGGATCACTCCTTTCCTTAGTTCTGTAGACCTAATGATGAAAAAAAAATAGAAGCAATTAAGTTCAGTTCTTAAATTTGAGAAAGGTATTCTATGCTAACATATCTTTTAAAAAAATGCTCATTTTTTTTTTTTGTTAAAAAAGTTGCGGTAAAAGCAATGTATAAGAATTAAGCAAGCAAGATGAATTTTGGGTTATTTGCCATTGCAAATTGCTCATTGTGCTCACTGACTTAAAGTGAAGGCACAAGTGAAATTTAGTTGCGGAAGACCTCTTCAATTTTCAGAGTAAAATGATCGTGCTGTATTTATTGATTTCTAATTTCTGCCACTCCTGTGTTGATACGATTTTTACTAGAGTTTGTCTATATTACCTTGGGGATTTTGATGTCTGATGTTTACCTTTTATTTGATCCATATCAGTTGAATTGGGGGGCAGGAAGAAAGTTAATGTCTTTCTGCCACTGAAATTCTATCAGAGATTATTGTGGGAATCTGCTTGGTCTGTTTTCCTATGTTGTAGAATCTAGAACATTAGCTAGTTGTTCTGGTCCAATGCTTACTAAAATCCATTTACTATGTGTAACACTGTTATTTTTTAACCAAGCAATACAAATTGGGTTCTAAAATGTTTTAGATGAGTTACATTTTGTTTTTGTGATTGTCAGTCACAATTGTCAGTCAAAATTGATGAATTAGTGAGAAATGAGGAGTATTCTATTATAAATGGAAAACCTGAACCCAATTCTAGAAACCCTGAATCCATTGTCCTAGGCCAGGAATTGGCAAACTATAGCCCGTCGGCCAAATCCAGCCTGCTACCTGTTTCTATAGGACTCATGAGCTACAGATGGTTTTTACCTTACTAAATGGTTGAAGAAATCAAAATAATATCTCATGGCATGTGAAAATTATACAAAATTCAAATTTCAGTTTTCATTAGTAAAGTTTTATTGGAATATGGCCACACACATTTGTTTACATGTTGTCTACGGCTGCCTTCATTCTACAAAGGCAGAGATGAGTAGCTGGAACAGAGAGGACATGGTCTACAAATTTTAAAATATTTGCTACCTGGTCTTTTTAAAAAAAATGTATTGACCCCTGGCTTATGCTGTGATTGATTTCATCTTTGTCAACCCTAATAATTAAGGTTAATCAATATAGATAGGTGAGTGATAGCTTTTATTAAAATAAAAATGACTGTGTTTCATTGTGGGGTCATTTAGGTGACTCATCGCCGATCGTGAAGGGCAGACTCATGGAAAAATGGAGTCCTTAACCATTTGTGTAGGAAGTTCTAAGCTGGCTTCATTGTTGCACTGTAGTTACTTATCAAATCTACTTTTCATCTTATAACAGGACTTCAAGACTCTCCTTTATATTTGATAAAAATATCTAGAATAGTAACACAGTATGGAATAAATAGAACACAAAGAAACAAAACAATATATAAGTATATATATAATGATTTATATGAAGCATTTGTACGATGTTCAGAAACAGAAACAAACTATATTTTTAATGAAAAGATATATATATATACATACATACATAATATATATTTCATATATGTGTAAAAAAGGATTAATCTTGCTCCGAGAGAGGTTTGGCGTTTGCCCTTTCCTCTTGGGAGATAATTTATAAGCTTTTGGAATATGTTGCCTGATGATAGTGTCATTGTTTATCTGGAGGCCAATATGATTTACATGATTTATGGCACCTAGGGGGGGGCCTTGGATCATGGACTATCACCTCAACTTCTAGAGAAGCTGAAGACAAAGGTCAGCCCAGCAGATGATCAACATGTTTATGTGACTACGTCCCAATAAAATTGGATGCCAAGGCTTGGATGGGCTTCTATGGTTGGCAAGACTATGTACATATTGTTACATGTCATCTCTGGGAGAGGTAAACCCTGCTCAACACAACTTCCCTGGGAGGAGACCACTAAATGCTGTGCACGTGGAGCCTTCCTGGACCCTGCTCCATGTGCTGCTGTCCTTGGCTGTTTTTCTGTCCTTTCACTGTAATAAACCATAACTGTTGAGTATAGCAACATTAGTGAGTTCTGTGTATTGTTCCAGCAAATTATGGAACCTGAGGTTGGTTTGGGGGACCTGCTAGCTTACAGCTGTTGTCAGAAGTGAGGGTGGTCGTGGGGACCCCTGAAAACTGTAGCATATATATACTGTTAAAATTTGTCTATACACATACATACATATCACCAAAAAATCACATTATGGTTATTGGAGTTGTATAGTGGGCATGACATGTGGTTTCTAGGATGCTAGCATCCAAGGAGCTGATGGTGGTTAAATAGATACTAACATAAAATTATTCCTTAAGCTTTACATATACATTTTATATACTCTTCTGTATTTATGATATCTCAATATTTTGGTTAAAAGAGGTAAAAACTCCCCATAGAGCATGTTACTATAAACACACATAGGCATACACACACACGAGGTCCAGGGTATGACTGAAAACATTCAGCTTCAAAAAATGTTGCCATTCTGTCCTCAGTTTATTACTCAAGGACTATTACCTATTTTTCATAAAAAAAGTCACTTTGTTGTTCAAGGATCAAAATCACAATTCCCATGGTCATGTGCTAGAACATTGGTTTTAGTTTGTTTTATTTGCTATTTGCAGTCTCGGAAATTCTGTCCCAGTTACATGTGTATCTTGGAAAGGAATGTGTGAGTTCTCTTGTTTTGACTTAGTTGTAGCAGAGTGAATGACCTCTGTACAGGTTAGATGAAATGACTAACATCTTAGCTACACAGGAGAGTCACATATGATCATAACAACGAACTATAACTTCCCCCATGAATAAGAACTGAGATTTCTCTCCCCCTTTCAGCACCTACCCCATTTCTGGAAATATTGTGTGCCTGGGTAAATAATTTTAAACTGATTGACCACAAGGAGGATTTAAACCCATCAACACTAGGTCCTCTGTGTCCACAGAGATCCATCTGTTTCCAGTTTCTAGACTCTTTGCAACCATTGCCATGTCTACACAGCACAGGCAGTACTGTCATATAGAGAGACCACCATCATCTTCCATGCAGGAAAGAGTGGCTTGAAAAAAGCACATGATTCTATACAGACAGATCACTGACCTTCTTTAGCTGTTGCCAAGTGCTTTGTGTCTGACAAATCTGATAGCCCCATAATAGAGATGTTTTAATATGGTACCAGGTAAAGCAATTTTAAGTATTCATTTAACTTCTTAAGGTATCAGATATAATGTACTGACCTTTAAAAAGAACCTAAAAATCAATAGTTTGGAAATATTTTTGCTAGATGTTGGGTGCATGAAATCTCTTCTAAAATAATAAAATTATGGGTAACAGAGGCAAAAGATTGTAACAATTGATGGTAACTAGTTACATTGAATAGTCAAAGTATGCCAAAGTAGAGTTTTGCTACAGACCTTTATCAGTGGTCCGCTCAAACAGAGGGACACATATAGACTGAAGACAGAAACATACTGGGTCATCTTATAAAGTAACTGTCTTTTTGAAGTCACCCAGATCCACGGTCAGAAGCCAATTCCTGGTAATTGCATTATCTGGGCTTCATCTGATTCCATTGTTCACATGGCCCCAAATAATCAGGCCACTCTCATTGATTAGTGGCTTGTTCTGGCCAACTGAACAACTCAATCAAATTGACCCTATGGCAACTTGTTTCATTGTTTAGTAGATAGCAGTTAGGATTCCCCCAAAGCCGGAGTCAGCCATATTTGGGTCATTTAAAGCACTCAACACAAGGCTGCTTCCAAGGAAAGAACGTGGTGGTGGAGAGCGAACCACTGGGTAGCACCATCGCATGCTCTTAAAGATGGAGCTCGGACACGCTAAGGGAGGTTCTCACAGGTTATTGTGTGTGACAGTCACAAGTTCATGGAACTTTGGGAGAAATCCTGATTCCCAGGCCACATTCCAGAGATACGGATTCAGTATTTTGTATTGGGGCCCCAGGGATATGCAATTTCAAGAACTACCTAAGTTATTCTCCTATTGATGGTCTCAAAGAAACTTAGAAAAACACTAACCCTAAAATGTCAGAACTGCTTCTAAGCTTTGAAAAGGGCCAGCTGGTTCCTACTGTCACCATACAATTCATGTGCTTAAGGCCAGGACCTTTTAGTGGCCTCACATTCTATGACCCAGTAGAAAAGGTTACATCCGATGGTCCTGTCCACAAGCCGTAGGATTCATCTGGCCATTATATAAATGGTGCTTACTTGGCTTCTATATAATTTTGAGGATGTGAAGGATGTGACCCTCTGAAAGCATCTTATTAACATCATGTAAATGTATACTCTAATGTCCCCAGAGAAGAATCTTGGCAGATTTCTTTCCCCAGACTGTACATTGCTAATAGTCATCATTACCTTACAGCTATCAAATAAAACCATGAGCAGCTGGCCTCAACTGGTCTGCTTTGTTTTGTTTTGTTTTTTTTTTTTTTTTTGACTATATTAAAAGATTTTATATTGTTAATAAAGGGAGACAATTAAAGGTTAAGTATTTAGTTCATCCAGCCCTCAGAATAATGACTATAAAGACAGTTTCAGTTTAATTCCCCAAATTTAAATTTGGCATTCACAATTATTAAAAGTGTAAGAGCTAAACTATAAACAACCCATTTTAAATTTTATCAAGTTTTAATCAGAATTTTGTTGCTTGGTAAGTGACCTGTTTTGTCTAATGGTCACAGCTGGGCTGGCCAATCAGTAAGGGTATTATTACTCTCACTGGAAACTCAAACTGGGACTGAAAGTCCACTTAATCTAATTCAACAATTGTATGCAGAGTATGTGCTGTTTAAAGCATGTATGAGACTCAATCCTTGCCTGCAAGAGAATGAAATCTTAAATAAGTAGCAATAATGTTATGAAACATGTGTAAGATCTTGAAGAAAAGTTCAAGTGCCTAGGGTTCAGAGGGAAAGGAAAGTCTATCTTGTGAGGATGAATGAACATGTATAAAAGGGGTAGTATTAGCAAAGGCAGTTAAGCATGGGCTGAGTTGTGGAAATGCGGACTCCAATCTGAGTGGTCTGCAGACTGCATTTTGGGAGTGATAGTAGATGACAGACCTGTTATCCTTCCATGTGTTCGAGTCCAGGCCCCTTGCAAGGCAACGCTAATTTCAGATTAGGATCAAAATTTGCACAACCCCTTTAGAAGGAATATGCCATGAATAGTTTGGAAATAAAATCATGTCATTTAGCTTTCCACGCTGTAGTCTTGTGGGAGCCAATGAGATGTTGTTCTGTTCCCTAGCTCTGTAAACTCACTTGTCTGCTCTGGGTCTCCATTTCTCCACCCATGCAATACAATACTTAGGACTCTACCTCATCTCAAAGGAACATTAGCATAATAAAAAACTTTTATTTGATTAAGAGCTTACTCTTCTCAAAACAACCCATATGTTATCTCTTTTGATCTATATAACCAATCTTTCAGGGAATTGGGGCTGACATTTTAATCTCTAATTTTGCAGGTGAGGAAAGTAAGCTGAGAGAAGAAAAAAGCATATTGTCTGAGACCACGCTGCTTTCGTTGAGAGGGCCACAATTTAAACCCACATCTACTGCCACTAAAAACCACCATTAAGCTGCCTCTCCTGACAGTGAGGAGTGAATAGGGTGGGTATACAAATATGTTGTAATAGAGACAATGTCAAAACTCCGTGAACTATAACCCAAGTAATATTCTTGTTCAAGTTTCTAGATTTTCTTATGTGTAATTTTTAGGAAAAAAAGAAATCATTAAAAGCCAAACAAAGAATCATAAAAGGACAACAAATAAAAGTTAGTTTCAGAGAAAGTAAAATAAACATAGTTGGGTCAAGCAGATATTAAGTGCCTCTGATATAATGCAACACTTAAAACATATGTTGTTTTTGGCCCAAAATGCTTAACACAAATTTATCAGCCTCTAAACTGCACCTTCTACTTTATAGAAAACATAACAGATAGGGGAATAAGCTAAATGGCACCAATAGGAAGCAACCAGTCTAAATCTGGAAGGTGGGGCATTCTGGAGGGACAACTTTCTTGGCTTCCTTAACAGATGAAGGTCCCAAATTGGAGGATGGAGTTGAGCAATGCAGGGATGAGTGGGAGGGAAGGATTGAAAAGAGACCTGAGGAGAATCTGGGGTGCTGTCCTAACTGCAGTGATGATCTCACCGATGACTACATTGTACGTTTTAAGTATGTGCAGTTTATTGTACGTCAACCACACTGCAATAAAATCTACACTTTTCTGTACCAAGAGCTAACAGTGATCTTCTAGAATATGATGGTCACTTCCTTATTTCAAATTCTTCCAAAAAAAATTTCTTCAACACAACCGAAAATGCCCTTAAAATGAAGTCTTGGGGCGCCAGGGTGGCTCAGTCAGTTAAGTGTCCCACTGTTGATTTCAGCTTTGGTCATGATCTCAGGGTTATGAGATCGAGCTTCGTGTCAGGCTCCACACTCAGTGGGGAATCTGCTTGAGATTCTCTCTCTCACTCTCTCTCTGCCCCTCCCCACCACACGCTTTCTCTCTCTCTCTCAAATAAATCTTTAAAAAAATTTTTAAAAATAAAGTCTTAATGCTATAAAACAAAACAAAATAAAATGAAAACAATCCTAGTCGATACAGTTGATGGTATTAAAATGGTGTTGTATGGTGACAGATGGTAGCCACACTTGTAGGGAGCATAGCATAAGACATACTTATCTAATCACTACATAACATTGTGTGTCAACTATACTTCAATTAAAAAAAACATTAAAAAACCCAAAAAATCTGTTAGAGATGTAAATGGTGGAAGTGATTCACAGAGCTGAAGAAACGCTCATTCTAAGTTCTGGATATCTGAGTCTCCCCCTCTAGGCTGGCGTTTTTCCTGGATTGTCCATTTCATCCCTTTGAACAGTAGGAAAAACTAAAGGACTGGTTCAGCTGCTTTGGAGAATTTGTGCCTCTTCAGGGCACATAATTTGAGCAGTTAATGTAGTCAAAAGGACTAATGTAAGGGTGTGCAGAGAATCATGGGTTTAGGTTTCAGGGTAAAAAGCTAAAATGAGATACCCTGCAAACTCCTGACTGGGAAATGGTAAAATGGTATGGGATATGCCCCTGGAGAGCTGAAAGTCTCAATTTTATTTCAATCTGAGCTTTCTGATTCCACCTTATGCACTTATCCCAGGTGTTCCAGTGGATTGGGACGAATGCATGTGCACTCACAGAGGCCCCTTTGAAAAATCAAATTTGCATAAGCCCACACACTGCAGAGTGTTTAAAAGATTCATCAATAAGTAGAATATTGCTCCTGCAGATAAAAATAAAAAGACTCCTTGAAATTTAGGGAACATATTCAAAAACTTCAATAATGCTTTTTAAGTTACAGGAAATATTGCGACACCGATTTAGTTGTGACCAGTGTGACAACCACTCGGGGGCCTCTCCCGCTGAAAAACATCTCCATTTCAATGTGCCAACACCTGTGAACACTCGCCCAAAGCTACAGATACCTACGCTTTCAGGAAGCTAAACGCAGGAATGCATTCTGAATGTATTATTTTTTCTAAAACAAATGCTTGTTCGATTTTCACAACATCCACTGATAGAGGCAGTCCCTAAAATAGAAAGCTGACCCCAGACACTCATCTTGATTCTATCCTGTAATTCTTTTTAAGTTACCTGTTTGAGCAATAATAACTAACAGCCATCGTCATAATGCCAGTGGATTGATTCATTTATTCAAACAGCGCGGTGCCATTCAACCTTTCTTAAAACATTTTTAAATGAATCAGGGACCCTTTGGATTGCCCAGAATGCATATTCATTTTCCTTTCTAGTCACTGCTACTCCATCAGGTTCCCATCTGATGTACTTTGGGGGGGCCTTTGGCTTACCAAATGTAGGCTGAGGTGCGTGTGGGAACATGTACGTGCAAAAACAATCCTCAGAATAGGCTCCAAGGTGAACTAGCCTCTTTCTTGCTGGCACACAACCTTCCCCTTCAGGTAGGAACCTTGTCTGTTTCTTTTGTTTCTTTTTTTTTTTTTTTAATATTTTATTTATTTATTTGAGAGAGAGAGAGAACAAGCAGTGGGGAGGGGCACAGAGAGAGAGAGAGAGAGAGAGAGAGAGAAGCAGACTCCTAGCTGAGCAGGAAGCCCAATGTGAGGCTTGATCCCAGAACCTGGAGATCAAGACCTGAGTCAAAGGCAAACACTTAACTGACTGAGCCTCATAGGTGCCCACATTGTCTGTTTCTGAGACAAGTCCCTCACCCTCTGCTACTCCCATTGCCACTTGAGACCTTTGCTTGGTTTCTTGGACTTCACTCAAGGGGAGACATGATGGGGATGGCTGGAGGTGATGACACGCAGGTTAGAGGCAAAGCTACCACCAACGTGTGGCTGCCCGGGGCTGTGCAGGGTGCTGACCGGTGAACTTCCTTCCCCTGACTCACGTCCTCTGGGTCGACACTGAGCCCATGTGGGCCTTTCCACCCGGAACTGATCTGACCAGTGAGAATCTACAAATCTACTCAGTCACTAGTGCCTGGCTGGGACTTTTCTCCCAGAATAGGGAGAGGGTAAAGCTTTGCAAGCCCTCAATAAGAAGAATGGATTTGCACTGCCAGGTTGACCAGTGGATTTGGAAACCTTGGGAAATGAGCTTGCAAGAGAGGAAAGCTAGATGCCCTCGAGCCTACCCAGGAAGGCAACAGTACCAGGGGAGGGAGCTTATCCCCTTCATGAGCAGGGAGAAGGATAAAGCATGCTGAGAACACCCCAGCCCTCCCAATCACCTGGGCCTGGCACAGGTGGAGGCATGGTGTGGAACCCTACAATAGGTTTCAAGGACCTTAGCTTCATTCTTGGACCATGAGTTGCTGGTGATTGCATGGGATAAACTTGCACAAATAGTTTATGTGGCACTTTTTTTTTTCTCTTTCCTTAGAATTTGACAAACTTTTTCTACCAAAATGAGCTGTCTTGTGCACCTTAACATTTAGGAATAGTTTGCAAGATATTGATATATCCAACCCTACCTCCCTTAGCAATCCTAAATCCTAGAGTTTATTGATGAGTGATTTGTGAAAATAGAGCGTTACTCTTCTTGGAAGACGAATTGGTGATGCACTGAAATGGAAATGAAATAATAAAATGATATTTTCTTTGTTATATCAGTATTAAATTTATTTTCAACTACAAAATGAGTGTTTGCTAGATACCAGAATTTTAATGCTTGTTGGTAGGTTTACACATCCAGGTGAGACATGGGTCTTCTGAGGGAGCCTGCTCCTATCTTCTTGTGGACAGATAATTAAAGAGATAATTCAAGGTATTTGGATTCCAAGAAAGAAGAGAAATTTATTTCTCGCTTATCCATATGTTTATGTATATCCATAATATATTCCTGGGCATATTATGTGTCTGTAATGTACAGTCATTGGAAAGCCGATTTGCAGACAATTTTGCTAGTTCCACAAATTTATGGGCATAAGCTCTGTCTTTAATTTTGATTTCCGTGGTCTTTTCCACGAGCAGGCATAGTCCTTGGCCCTAGGAACAGGTTTTGACCTTTTCAGCTCTTTTATTCAGTTTGACATTAATTTTTCTTCTTTATTCTTAACAGGTTTTCATTGTACTTAGTGAACAATACAGGGGCCCTGGGGGCTAAAATAAACCCGTAAAGTGCCCATGAATTTTAACCAAAGACTTACAGCACTACATGATTAAAAGCTTTAAATTCTCAAAGAGCAACATGATTAATCCAGTACCACGGTGCTGAGTGGCTTCACACTGGCTTCATTTGTTGGTATTGTTATTTTCCTTGGTTATATTTGATTTGTTGGAATGATGATGATTTTAGTTTGCACAGTTAATGTGAATCTCCCTCTGCAATTGCAAAAATGTCTTAACTATTTCAATAATTTTTTTTTTAAACTACTCCTAGCCGACCTTGTGAGGCAAAGAATGCAAGCCCAAGATATGCCTATGAAGATGGATTCACACACCTGGGGCTACTACCATGAAGGCAGACATAAAAACTCTTTTCAGTTTATTGTACAGTTCGTAGAAATGAAGGCAGATGGTTTAGATGCTTTTTTATTCTGTTTTTTTTTCAGGCTATTTTTAAAGATTTCTAGGAGCCTAAACTTCTCCTTGATGGGCCATCCCAGGGCTAAAGTTAAAAAGTATGTGCAACAATTTCTAGCCCAACTCAACTTCCCCACTTTCTCTTTTGCCTGTTCTTTGCACAAATAGATAAAATCCACTTTGCGTCTTCTTTGTGATACTGATTCAAATACCCATGGGTTCCTATGAGGGTAGTGTTTTTGCTTCATTTCTCCCAGTTAAAACAGTCCTATTTTTCATTAATCTTTCATCACAGAGCCTGCTTAATATGATATTGTGTGTATTTCCATATTCATGGTTAAAAACTTGAGCCCCAAATCAGTTGTAATAAAAAGTGCTACAATGTATATATCTGAATTGAGTGGTGGTTTCACTTCCTGCCTCATCTTATTATTCTGAAGCAAGAACTGTAGCTGTTCTCATCATGCAATCACTATGTCCACACTTTTTAATTGTTCATAATTTATCTTCAGCTTGCAATCTGTGAGGACTACCAAAACTGTGTTTGCCTGCCTTGGTCTCCCTATCTTTTATCCAGATTTTGAATGGATTCATAATTTTTTGACGTTAAGGATGTTAATATGCATCTATCTTCAGTGGTTTTTATCCTTAACCTAATTTGCTTGGAGAGTTCAAAGTTCTTTGAGATAAGCTCCAGAAGGCTAAGTAAATGTTAAGTTTTCAAAGTCAGTATCTCTTTCACAATGTCACTTACAACAAAATGGATTTCTTTTGCTCTAGTAGGTTAACTACTGGTAGAAAACTAAAGATGACATGCTGAACAATCTATTTGTGCTGTAATTCTATAACACGTCGCTACTATCGAGTTAGGAATATAATATTTTGGCTACATGCTGTGATTCATCTCTGAGGGAAAGGAGAGATATCCAGGGCCATGGACATGTGTCTCTGTTATCAGTACTAAGTCATTTCAAACATAAACTCACCCTCAAGATATTTTTCAATGGGTCAGCCAACTGAGGCTTCGCTTATCACCTTACCATGTAATTTCCTCTATCCACGGACTCTCTTACTCTCTTTTCTGACAACTGGGAATTATGTGAAAAATAATGAACTTTAGGTATTTCTTGCTCTTTTCCCCCTTGGTTCAGCTGCTGACATAGATGCTCTTGGGGCCACAGTTAGCAAATGGGACAGCTTTTGTAGCCGAAATTAATGTCATAGGACTTTGAGAATGACCAAAATTTCAAATTGAAAGATCACTTCCTCTTCATCAGTGTGTAAATGCCCTACCCTTTTCTTGCATTTTTATTCTTTTGGGGAATCTGGGGCTGAGTTGCAACTTCTAAGACTACCCCACTCGAACGGCCCGAAATATTAACGTGTGGCTGCTTGCTATTGAACGGCCACAGAGAAATAACCAAAGATTAATAAACGTGGCTCAATTTCATGGTTGTGGTTCTTGGGCAAGTCCTTCCTCGCAGTATTTTGAGTGCACACAGCAGCTGCAAGCTTAAAATGAAAGGTTTTCCAACTTCACCTCTTAGCCCCTGTAATATTTCAGCTGAGCCTGCCTGAGGACTTCCTTTCTTCGAGGGAAATAATAAACTATGATGAGTTTGCAATAACAGCTTTCATTCCTACCACTGTCTTATTTCTAAGAAGTGGAACAATAGCTCCTTTTATTGCTGAGAACAAGACCCTCCAGAAGAGTGGCGTTGAGACTGCGGAGTCAGAATGGGGCTTCCTTTGCACAAACTGCCACAAAGGTTATGGAAAGACATCTTGACATTGAGTTGCCATGGATGCATTATGATGGTGTAGTGACACTCCTCTCTTTCAGCAAGTGGTGATGTGCACTCTAATGAACGTGTCACAAAGCACAGCCACTGGGCCACACGATCATCCGGGGCCTCCTAAGGCCCCTCTGCCTATCCATCCCTCCACCATTGCTTGTTCGGCTGGAAAAAAAAGGTAATATTCATTTTTTGCTGTTTTGTGACCTTTTCTTTTTCATTTTTATACCTACTCTGTCGATTTAGAATGAAAATATCCCTCAAAGAAAGATTCCACTTGCTCCAAAACCAGGTCTCTGGAGAAGGGGTGAGTTTTTAGTGTAAAAAATGAGACTTCTCTGAGAAACAAACTGAGGGTTCTAGAGGGGAGGGGGGTGGGAGGATGGGTGAGCCCGGTGATGGGTACTAAGGAAGGCACGTATTGAATGGAGCACAGGGTGTTATACGCAAACAATGAATCATGGAACACTACATCAAAAACTAATGATGTAACGTATGGTGATTAACATAACATAATAAAATTTAAAAAATGCAAAAAAACAACAAAAAAAATGAGACTTCTTAGGCACGTGTATTTCACAAGCCATGCCCTTCCTCATATGGCTGCCAAGCCTGCTAGGTCTACAGATCTTTGCTATGAAGTGGCGACCGAACCTCCAGGATACAGGGGTAAACAGGCACCACCAGGAGCTACGTCAGGGCGGAAAGATTGTCAGAAAGAAGCCACATTGTCCCTGAAGTGCAAGGTCGCTAAGCAGAAGTTCAAGGTTGACAGCTACTGTTGGCTTTTTCCTTATTGGGAAGTCATGCAAGTTTTCGGGCATACACTAAACCTGGGCAGATAACTGTCATCTAGGGTCATTGGTTCTGGGCCACAGAGGTGAGCTTTTTGGAGTAGTTTCTGAGTGCCTTTCTTTGTATGGATTGTCCTATCCTGAGCCAGTGCAGGTACATTGTGGTGTGGAAATAATTTATGCATTCTAGAGACTGACCTGGTAGAATGGATGCTGTTTGAGTCCTGCCCAGATGTCGTTGACCAGTTCGATGCTCCCCTCCCCCAGCTGCTGTGAGTGTTGGCTCTTCATGGCTCACAGTTGCTTTCTTCTCTAGTGAATTACCCGTGGTCCCCACAAGAGCCACTGACCCAAAGAGATGCCTGGGAGTTTCCTCCCTACATGTGAACTCCACTGCCCTGGACGGGGGCTGTCTCCAGCAAACGACTGTGAAGTGTCCAGCTCTCCTACCTGAAGGTGAGATGCTCTAGAACTTTCGGTGAGATAAGGGCGAAACTGGGCTTCAGGTGAAACCACCTCTGTGCTTAGCTTCTTCCCTGTCTTATCCTGCTTCCCTCGCTCCCCGGCAGGTTCCTCCTAGAGGCACCATCTCAATATATCACCTCCACAGAATCCCTGTCTCAGCCTCTACTGCAAGGGAACATGACCCAAGACACATGGTAACTAAGTCTACTATTGCAACACACGAACATACAGAGGGCAATTATAATAATTTATTTCTTGTATATTCTAAAATTTATGTGCATATAATCCATCTGGTAAAATGCAGATATATGTTTATAATGTGAGCCAATAATTCCACTCCTAGGTATTTATCCCAGAGAAATGAAAACATATGTCCACAAAAACCCTTCGACAAGAACATTCATAGCAGATTTATTCACAAAAACCCAAACCTGGAAACCCAGATGTCCATCAATAGAAGAATGGAAATGTAAACTGCGGTGTGTTCCTAAAATGGAACCCAACTTAACAACAAAGACAATAAACTACTGGTGCAGACAATAACAGAGGTGAATCTCAAAAATACTAGGCAGAATGAAAGAAACCAGACACAAGAAAGTATACCACTATGTGTTTCCATCTAAATGAAAGGCTATAGCGGACAAAACTAATCCAGAGTGACAGAAATCAAATCAGTCTTTACTTTGGAGAAGAATGTGGAAGTGACTAGAAAGGGGCAGGAAGAAATTTCTGAGGTGATAGGAATGTTTTTTCTTTGATTTGCATTCATCAAAACTGATTGAAGAACACACTGACGATCTGAGCATTTCACTGTGTGTAAATTATGCCTCAATTAAAAAAAAGCAGATGTGAGAGATGCATCTTTTTCTGAGTTTTGTTTATTTTGATCATAAACTTGTGTTGAACAGGGACTGTGGTGAAGGTAGCTCAGAGTGAATCACCAAAGTGATTGGTTCCGTAGCCCCCCTATGCATCTGTTCTACACACTGTTCCATTTGGGTTCAATTTACTTCAGGTTTCCTTTGGATTAAAAGGGAGAAAGAGAAGAGGCAGAGAGAGAAGGAGAGAAATGGTGCTGATTCTCTTGATTGCGTTAAAAAAAAATGAATGTAACACAGGTCATTCTTCTTGATGACACTTTATATGCAAAAATATAAAAAGTGTCATCATTCACTCATTTTCTCCTATCAAACATTTGTAGTTTACTTGTAGTGTTGCAGGTACTGAATCAGATGCTAGGAATATGAAGAAAAATACATCATTTTCTCAGCCTTAAAAATGTGCTGAAGGAGTTGATTGTAGCTATTGTAGTCACAGAATCCTAGATGGACCAGAGTGGAACTAAGTAACGTCTGGGGCACAGCAGATGTCGAAGGGACAGGGATGGAGAGACCCATCTGGGGGCACTAGAACGAGCTTCTGAAAGGAGGTGATATGTGAAATAAGACACCCAAGGCTTTAGTAAACCACAAGAGACAGTGTGGTCCTGCTAATGTAGGACAACTCTGGATATAGGCAAACCTACTTAAGAGGTTTGCTCCAAAACACTCTATCACTTTGGCAACTGACTTATCCTTCTTTTTTTTTTTTTAAAGATTTTATTTATTTATTTGAGACAGAGAGAATGAGAGACAGAGAGCATGAGAGGGAGGAGGGTCAGAGGGAGAAGCAGACTCCCCGCCGAGCAGGGAGCCCGATGCGGGACTCGATCCCGGGACTCCAGGATCATGACCTGAGCCGAAGGCAGTCGCTTAACCAACTGAGCCACCCAGGCGCCCCTGACTTATCTTTCTTGAGCCTCTACCTCATTATTTCTAATTTGGGATAATAACACTTGCAGTGCTGCTACAACATTATACCTAGTTGTTATTATTATTATTATTATTATTATTATTATCTGGAAAAGATGATTAAGTTATGATCATCTATTAACACTTTGCCTTATTGGATTAGCAACCCAGTCTGATAGAAGCAAAGGTCACTGAAGAACTTTGACTTGGGGGCCAACAATCAAATTCCTTTCTTTGTCTTTTCCAGCTTCTAGAGGCCCCCAGCTTTCCTTGGCGCATAACCCCTTCCTCCATCTTCACAGGGGTACAGCATCCACTAGTCTCTTCCTATCTCTCATCTCTGCTTTCCCTACCAGATCTCCTACTTTCTCTCTGCTTTGTCATCACATCTACTCCAGGTTCTTGGGATTGGATGTGGACATCTTTGTGGAGGGGGTGACATTCATCCTATCACAGAATATACGTGAGTTGTCCTGAGACCTTTTTGGAGAATCTGAGAAGCTGAGAGGTGACATTGGTGGGACTTACTGGATGAGAGGCTGATTGAGGCCAGGGAAAGGTCATTGAGAGGGAGCTGGAGCTGAGGGCCTGAAGAAGCCCCACAACTGACAAGCTCAGCTCTGTGCTTCAGGGATCCAGTGTGGCTTAGGGTACAGGATGGCTTGCAAGGGTCTGGGAACTGGAGGTAAGGCCATACCTTGGAAGTCACTGCAATGGGCCAGGAGAGGTATGAACTAGAAAGTTCCCCAATTTCTTAATCATGCCCAAGATGAATTCCATGCTTAATCACCATAATGAGGGTGGAGGTTTAAAGAGAAGCATATGAAGAAGAAAAGGAGAATGAGAGGGAGAAGCATGGATTTCTTGTCTTCAGAGTTTTGGCAATGGGTAGTCATGAAAGGAAAATAACTTTCATGGGACTTATTTGTAATTACTGACTTTGAAGTTCCTTTAAATATTGCAATGCTGAGGGTATTTTAGACTTGGAAACATAAATATTTTATTAAAGAGCAAACAATTCACCAACTAACCTGATAGCAAGGAAATCCCCTCATTATGAAAACACTGGCAAGTTATTTGTATACAGGGCATGATCTCCTTGATATGCACCTGTTTTCTATATGAATTGAGGGATTAGATGGGTCAAGAAAATCTTAAAGAACAAAACCCTTATTATCAAGCTCTTGAGGTCATTTTATATTCAATAAAATAATTTGAACAGCATTTTTATAAGAGACAAGGTAGCTTATGCTTGCTCTTTCTAATAATCAGAAGTCAAACATAAATTTTAAGCATTCTTCTGGTGAACATTCATTACTTTAAGCACCTCAAACAGTAATACACATTGATTTATGAACTCAGCATCAACTGTAGATAAGATGCTACAGATGCTTCTCAAACCACAGAAAATGCTCCCTCCTCTCCCTTGAAGATTCTACAATTCTCAAAAAAAGACCTGGCATTTTCTCTGAGTTATCCAGGCAAGAAGTACAAAGTCTTAGAACATGACAAGTTCTGGCTAATGACCATCTAGATTCTATGAGGAGCAAATTCTATTAAGCCAGTTAACATGTTAAATACTTGACTTGGAAAAGAGCCAAAATGAATTTATAGAGAATATACTCATATATTCAGAAATTGTAACAATATAGGATGTATTTTATAAGGTCAAATTTGCTGAATTTAAGTCTTTTTCTACCACAGAAAAATTGAAAAAAAAAATGCAGAAAAATAGGCCTGAAATACTTTGACAACAAAAAAACATTTATTAAAATTGGCAAACAGGGCAAGATTTTGGCATCCTGTTAAATGGATAAATGAAGTTGCTTAGTCTATAGGAGATCTGGTCCTAGGTCCAGCATGTATAGATTTATATTGATTTTATTAATAAAGACAAAGCATTCTCATCAAATAGCTTGATGGTTGATAGCACTTATAAAATTGTCAATATTATTTTGGATTCCAGGCTTGAAATTTAAGATAATATCAAAAAGTGGAGATATGATCAAAAGAGAAATGATCAAGTGGTTATTTGACAATCTATGACGCCACATATACATCAGCACTCTTAAGACCCCAAGCAGCAGAAGACTGGGAAAAGTAAATGAGCAAAAAAGACCATGATGGTCCTAGTGGCCCACAGCTGACCATGTATTGGCTTTTTTTTTTTTTTAAAGACTCAATATTTAGATTTTAGAAGGACATCACCAGATAGGAATTAAGTAACCATTCTCAACAGGGGAATAGTGGTGATAACTTAAAGACTTAACGTTTTTATGGGGCAAGTGTGGGAATATATTGCTAATTTCCTTCAAGTTTTATAGTGAGATGTTAAGGTTGCAACCAAAACTCATAGGGGATTTAACTTCTCTTTGATCTTACAACTCAGTGTAAGCCTAATTAATGGGAGCAGAAAGTTACTAATAGGTCAAAGCACACTCTGATAAAATTCAGCTGATCCTTCTGGATGAATGAGCTTGTTGGTAATTATTATTATTTTTGTTTCAAAATTGCTCAAAAAATTAAAAAGACATAAAGGATCTTATAATGAATATCTTGTATCCTCAACCAAACTTAAGAAATAAAATATTATAAGTGGAGTTGGAAACCTTATACAAATCTTCCAGAGCATGTTTTCCCTTCTCATCCTCTTATTTCTCCTTAATTACCTGTATACATATATCCTTAATATAAATATAGTATTATTTGGCAAAATATTTAAACTTTATATAATTAGAATTATATCACATGCATCCTTTTGTTTTTCTCACTTAACATTGTGTTGTGGGAAATAATCATGTTGATAACTTTGCTTCTATTTCACTTTTTCCTTGTAACTTTTTAAAAAAACAGCTATATTGAGATATAATTAACATGCCATACAATTCACCTACTGAAAGCATACAATTGAATTTTTTTGGTAGTATATTCACAGAATATGCAGCCATCACCACAATCTGATTTTAGAACATTTTCATACCTCCCCCCAAAGCCCTCTGCACCCCTTAGTAGTCACTCTTCCTCACCACCAAGCTATATACAACCCCTGACCTACATCTTGTCTATATAGATTTATGTGTTCTGGACATTTCTAATATATGCATTTATATGTTATTTGAACCTTTGTGTCTGGCTTCTTTCACTTAACATAATGCTTTCAAGCTTCATCCATGCCGTAGCATGCATCATTGCTTTATTCCTTTTTATGGCTGAATAATATTCCACTGCATGGATATACCACATCTCACTTACCCATTCATCAGTTGGATGGTATCCACTTTTTGGCTCTTATGAATAATGCTGCTATAAACATTCATGTATAAGTCTTTGTGTGAACATAAGTTTCATATCTCTTGGGTAGATGACTAAGAGCGGAATTGCTGGGTCCTATGGAAACCCCATGTGAAACATTTTGAGGAATTCCCAAACTGCTTTCCAAAGTGGCTGTACTATTTTACATTCCTATCAGCAATGTATGAGGGTTTCAATTTCTCCATAACCTTGCCAACATTTGTAATTTTCTGTCTTTTTGATTATAGCCATCTTAGAGAACGTAAAGTGGTATCTTGTAGTGCTATTTCATTTTTGAATGCTGTATAGTATTCCATTTTGTGAAAAATATTCATTTTCCTGTTATTAGATACCTAGATTGTTTCCTTTCTTTCTTTTTTTCCCTCAAATAAGGCCATATGTATAGTTTTACACGGACCTTTTTGTGCACCTTTAGGAATCTATTTAGGATTGGAATTTCTAAGTATGCCTCTCTTCAACTTCATGAAAAATTGTGGTAATTATTTTTTAAGCAAGAGTGAGTAAAATGAGTAGACTTAATACTTTCACAGTGAGATGGATAGCAGAAGTTTGGATGTGCTTGATGAAAAGAATTTTGCTTCTCTTGCTAAGATGTCTTGCTCTTTGTCTATTTCTATATAAGTGATTGCTTTGACTGAAAGCTCACAATGCTTTCAAAAGGGGGTTTTTGTTTTGCTTTGTTTTATTTTTGTTTTCAATTTTCTTTTATTGCCTCAAATTGAGGATTTAATAAAATACCATTAAGGGACAAGGCTGTACTTTGCATTGTTCTTTATCATTCCTTGGATTCAGCAACAGTATCTGCAGAGCATTAAATAGTCTGAAAGTTTTCGGCAGATTGCAATGCAATTGGAGTTCTTGGAGCTAAGCCCACATCTATCCATACAGAATGAGCAGATTATGGCGGGGTGGATATCTTTGTTGAGCTGTCTAAGGAATCGATCTAATCAGCCACTTAAATCATTCCCCCGCAGAGATTGATGTGGAGGTGGCAGAAGTGAACAGATGGACTGCCACAGTCCGGGGGAACCTGAATGTAAACTCTCAGGCATTCCTGAAAGCAGGTGGGTACACTCAGTTTATCTACACTGTACACTGGGTCTTTTCATACTGCTGGAAAGCTTGCAGTCAGGACCCAGTGTTTTGGGGAGCTCTGGAGAAATCTGGGGTTATGGGAATCTGCTTACTTCTTCTAGAAGTGTTAATCATTGCATCTTTAGATGCTTAGAATCTGCTCTGCAGCCTATTATTACACAGAGGTTGTGTCTGTGAATTCAGACTGTCACCTAAGATAAGTTGTGTGGCTTTTGGTGCTATATTCCTCTATACAGGATGTACCTATATGTAAAACATACAAAAAAAAAAAATCTTGGGGATGGTCTAGCTCTTTTTTTTTTCAGAGAAAATAGTTGGCAATAGTGCCCTGAGTAAATATAAAAGAGAAGACACATCCTACCGTGTACTTATAATTCCCAACCTCCCCAATAGAAAAGACCTGCTTTTTTATTCTAAGATCGTGAAGGCAAGTATATTCAGAAAAGGTAGTTATGTTTTATTTATTAGGTCATTTAGAAAAATGAAAGCCTCACCATTCTTGGCTATGAAGAGTGTGTAAGTGTGTGTCTATGAAGAGCTGTGGTTTTACCAGAGTGAAAATATCAGGAGATAATGGTTTCTTTAGACATAGTACCTCTTTCAAAGAGAAATAGTTGGGAAATCAGTTATAGCCTAGCTGCTGAAAATCCAGGATTGAAATCTCAAACCTTGAGAAGTTATAATATATCATAAGAAAAGGTAAGGTACATATAACATTTCAGTTCTGTGGCTCTCAGGGCAGGTTGGAGGAGACAAATGGGAAAGAGCTTGCTCATCCCACCCCACTGCCTTCTTTCAATCATTGAATCAAATGGGGGCAGTTACAGTAATACTTTTGAGACGACCAAATTTCAAATATGATTGTTCTAATATTTTGGGATAAATAATCATGACATTTAAGAATGTCTTCCTTCCAGCTGCTGGGTAGTATGGTCAATCATCTTGGATCTTAAGAAACAAAATTATAAAACTGTAAAATATTTTTCAACAGGTAATAAGAGGAAATCAAAATACACACCTGGCCCATTTAAGCCACAGACCATTACCTCCAGAACGCTATATATCATCCCATAGAGTAGACTGGAAAAGCTGTAGACTGGCCTGGTTCAACCCTGTGTTATGTATTCATTGTTGCAATTATGCTTTAGCTTTGGCTCTGGGGAAAATGTATTTTTTTTTTTTTTTTTACTCACTTCAAACCTCCTGGCCCAGTTTCAGAAAACTAGGAAGCTAGTTCATTCATTTGATAACTATGTATGGAGGAGCAGGTAGGATAGGCCAGACATTGAGCTGATTAAGGAGATGTGCTAAGATGCAGAAGAGGTGATCCCTACGTCCAAGGACTTTATAGTCGAGTAGAAAAGGGCAGACGTCTGCTGATAATGATGGCAGTAAGGTACTCCAATGGGCTACGATACGGAAATAAATAGGGGGACTGGGGAGGGTGCTCTCGTCTCCAGATTGGCTGCGGGATGCGGCTGCAGAAGGGATCGGAGCTGAGAGCTGTGCTCAAGGTTCTCAGTGGAGTAAATCCACAAGGCATGGGGTCCGCAGTGCCTGGGCAGTAGGTAGTTCCATTCATTGCTTTAGCAGCTGGTGGTGGATAAAAGGCACGACTTCATATATCATGAGGCCAGTACAGCTGGAAGCTTTTTGAGGGGCGAAGAAATTTTCGCATGGAGTTTGGAGTTAACACATTTGCGTTTGAATCCTGGGCTGTCACTAATCTGTGACCTAGGGAAATGAATCATGCTGAGGGTCAATTTTCTCTCCTATCGCAATGAATTAATAAATGTCTTACCTCTTTCACAGAGCAGTGGAAAGGATCAAGTTCAATGTCATCCCAGTGTTTTTCAAACTAGTATTATAAACCCAGGGAATCACTGTGGACTAGCATTTTTACTTAATGGTGAGTGATCTACAACATTTTAAAATAGAAAATGCGTGGGCTTATCATGGCAGATAACAAAATTCAATGAAGTTTTAAAATAAAGCAAGAGACTTAAAATATTTTATGCTTGCCTGCCTTTTGGAGCTGTATCCCCATGCCCTGGGGAGCCCCATCCAGGGTGTCAGGTAGGAAAAGTCTGAGAAGTGCTGTTTATGGAGGCGCTGGGTAAAATGCGTGGTGGCGTCCAAATGGTGGTCTTCCTGATTTACAGTCACCATTTATTGATGGGTCAGCCTTACCACGTAAGAGCCGAGCTTTGGCTGTAGCTGTGGCTTTGGAATTGGTGGCTAAATTTTACCCACATTTATGTTGGCATTTACAAAGAGTTCTTATTTTGTCAAAAACATGCAGAAGAGTTGGATCAAACTGAAAGCAGCATTTAGGTAGAGGCAGTGATACTGAGCGATACTGTGCGATACTGTGGGTGGGATGGGAGTGGGTTCAAAGGAAAGGAAACCTCAGGGACCAGGGTCAGCAAGAAAAATCTTACAGCTAGGAAACAGTTCAGCCAAGCCCCAAAAGAGGCTTAGGGTTTCCACTGGAGGTTAGATGGGGCAAGTGGAGTTGGGCGTGAAGGGGGCAAGGGGCAGGGGCTGGGCTGCAAGAAGGGGGGCCAGTTGTCAAACTTAGAAATCAGGGTTCAATCCAAGAAGGACAGGAGGGGCGGACACGTGTCTGTGACCCTATGAAGTCACAGAGACATTCCGTGGCAGGAAACGTGATGCATTGTTCAGGTCATCATCACTCACACCAAGGAGGAGGCTTGCAGGAAGTGGATAGGGCAGGACGTGCACAGCGTGCCCAAGGGAGGGAGAAATCATTACTGTGGGGCAACCTGCTCACCCCACACTGGATTCCATCTCTCCACTCCGAGCACCGACAGAGCGGAGCTGACAGAGTGAGCGTGAAGCAAAGCTGACATATTAGAGAGAGGCTCTTGGCACACAAGTGCCACGCAAGTTCCACGTAATGATGTGGCACCTCGATGGCACTTGTTTCTAGTCAGAACATCCCGGTTCAATATTTTATCACAGCTTGTCATAAATATTCCATGGAACAAAACTCAGGAAGTAATACTGGATTTGGATAATTTTTCTAGTCTCGGAAGTCGTGGCAGCAATTTTCATTTTCAAAGCATCTAATCCATTTCTTAATTATGCATGAAGATGGATGTGACTGCTGTAATATTTAACACTATCAAGTGTTGTAGCAGTGGAAGAGACTTGGTTAAATAGTGAGGGAGCTGGGTAAGGGACAGAGGGACAATGTGCAGGAAACCAAACACTCCTCATGAGTGTGGCAAATGCCAGTCCCGGATTTTATGGGAAAATTGGGGGATTAGCATCAATTCCATGTGGCTTTCATGTGCATGGAGTTGTTAATTTTCATTGTTCCCAGGAACATTGTCTGCTTTTATTTGTGGGTGTTTACCGATTAGTCATTGGGGAAATAGTGAAGTCAGTGCATTTTGGAGTTGGTGTTCTACTTCCCTTTCTGTCCTTGCTTGAGACCCCCACTCTTTGTAGGTGCTCAGAACACCTAGGTAGTCTCAGATGCCACGTTTCATAGGAAAAAATGGGACCAAGACAAGCCTTAATTTATTATTAGCAACCTCAGGCCTATGAGCCCTTCTCTGGGAATTTGTGCATTCAAAGGGGAATAAGAGGTCAAGCTCCCCAGGATCCTAAGCCAAGGGAAAAATAGAAAACCTGCTTTTTTATTCTAAGATCGCAAAGGCAAGTATATTCAGAACTACAGTTCCCTGATTAAAAGAAAGTTTTAGATAGGAACCTCTTTGTATTAAGTCATTCTTCCGTTAAAGAAGAAATGTATTGAGCCCCTGTTCTGTGCCAGGCATCTGCAAAACACAGAAGATACCTAGTGAACAAGACACTGTCCCAGCATCCTGGAAGCTTGTCCGCTCTCAAGCAAATCATTTCTTTCTTTTTTTTAATGTTCAATTAGCCAACATATAGTACATCAGCAAATCATATCTGAATCACAAATGTGGTGATTAGGAATCATGAGTGGTGGTGACTCTCTTCTGAGGCGAGCAAATGGACCCTTTCCCCAAAACATCCATTCAGCAAGAGGGGATGCAACAGCCCTCATCAATGGGGGATTCAATCGTGCAAGCCAATAACCTCCCATATCCACTTAACAAGTGAGCTACATGGAATCCTACTGCCCTGAAAGAATCCCTGTGCTTTCAAAAGAGGCCAATATCCCCAGGAGATCATTCACAACCCTGGCAGGATATTTTCATTTTCAGTTTGTTTTCACAGCTGCTGGTGGAGAGGAGCTCTTTCTTAGTGTATCAGCTACATTTACTAAACAGTGCCCTGATGCACAGTTGTCCCATTTCATCTGCCTGTTGCTAGGATTTCGGAAACAATGTGAAAAAGTTGAATTCCATCTGACATATTCGAAATCATTGCTGATTTGTTGACATTCTCCCAGTTGTCCGGGTGGCAACAGTGAGATGTTCCCAAGCACACTCGTCAAAAGAGCCCGCTGCGTGTGAGAAAGGGCTGAGCAAGCTGAGGGGGACCCTGGGAAGCTTGTAGAGCCAAAAAAAAGGCTTTTGGGGTTTTGAAATAAACCAATTCAGAAAAGAAATCTACAAATACCCCTTAATACGCAGATGGCTACCTTGCTCAGGTTGACTCCACCTCTTGTGAAACCAAGGGACCAGGTGAAGATTAGTGGATCAGACTTCTTCGTGGGGGTGCATGCTGGGTCCCAGCGTGTGGTGCACTGGGATGGGCCCCTGCCTCCAACCGGGGTGAACACTGAATCTGTAAGACTCAAGCGGACACTGCTCTGTCTCGAAGCAGATACTCTGAAGTGCACACACACACACAGTGCGGTTTCCTAATTGAATCTAAAATGTAAGTGCTTTGCTGTTTAAAAGGACCTTGCTATCTTGATAAGAAAAACTAATGAGATGCCCTTTCCAGAGCTGGTCACACAATAGCCCTAGTGACAAGGACCCCTATCAAGAAATAAAGCAGAAGATAAATGAGATTTTTCTAATATGCATTTCACCCATTGTTCACAAGTGTCAGGCAGTACCGATTCTATTTATCACAGGGTGGGAGAGAGGAGACATGCTTTTGTAAAGAAAGCCTAAGTTGCAGCATCGGATTTTCAGCCATAGGTAAACCTCTTTTGTCACCTGGTAGAAAACAAAGCAAGGCTTGGGTTTGCGGGGCGGAGAGTGGAAAGTTGTCCACATTTCTGCATTTTTACCTCAGGGCTCCCAAGGGGCAGGAAATGATCATTTGGAAGACAGGTGAGAAAGAGATTCTTTCTTTTTTTTTTTTTTTTTAAGATTTTATTTATTTATTTGAGAGAGAGAATGAGAGAGAGAGAGCATGAGAGGGAGGAGGGTCAGAGGGAGAAGCAGACTCCCTGCCGAGCAGGGAGCCCGATGCGGGACTCGATCCCGGGACTCCAGGATCATGACCTGAGCCGAAGGCAGCCGCTTAGCCAACTGAGCCACCCAGGCGCCCCAGAGAAAGAGATTATTTCTGACTATGGACTATAGGAGTCTACTATTTATAACCCATTAAACGGTAACTGTGTCAAGTGTTCCAAACACAAATGGAGACTACAAAATTGCCACTTAAGATTGATGCAGTTTAGAATTTTCACAAGCTACACTAAGACATAAAGTAAAATACAGAAGTTCAATTTCAGGCCTAGGAGAAGGTTGGGTATGTTTACAGGAACTCCCAGGGCTCCTTTCTCTAGAAGGGACTCCAGGGGGATTGGTATCTATGTTGTTCCGTAAGATGCATGATTAATAAAGGAGAACACCGGACAACATTATCCGGTAGAAACCAAGAAAATATTTAAATCTCTGTGGTCCCACTTTGCAAAAATTTGCATTTGTAAGAATGACATAACTGTCAGTCATCTGATCCTGCAAAGGGCCCACTCAAGTGAGATGCTGAAAGCTCATATGTCCTCTCCCCACCCTGTTCAGCATTACAGGGAAGGTAGCCCTGTGATGGTTAAAACATTTTTAATATTTTACATTTCAAGAGAACTTTCTAATCTGCAGTCTCAGAGGGCTGTGGGCGCTCCAACTCCAATTCTCACAACTGCTGCTTACTGCGGATGCAGATGAGGAATGTCCTTGCTCTTTGAGAGGGGGAGCTGCCGCCCCCAGGCTGGCTGAGGGGCAATCCACGTGGAGTGACAGGCCTGCCTGGGCGCCTGGGATCTCAACAGGCACCCCTTCCCTGGCTTCCGGTCTAAGCAGAGAGGGCAGGTCTCCCCCAGCACCCCTACTGTCCACAGACCCGCTGGGAAAAAGAATGATTCTGAGCCAATGTTAATTTACCCTTCTGGGGACTTTTACTATGCCTTTTGCTATTTTTAAAGGAAGTCTGCATTTTTACAGTAAGCATTTCTTCTCCAAGATTCTTATATATTTTCATATTATTGGTGCCCTCTAATGTGGTAGAGATAAGCATGGGTGGGGGGGACAACACAAATGCTATCTTCTAACAGATTTTCTTTTTCAAAAGAGCTAAAGAACAAGCACAAAGGATTCATTTGCATTTCAATAAACACTTTCTCTCTCTAGTTGTTTCCGTGCTCAAAAGACATCCTCAGTCTGGGTGTGACATCATTATTTAATGCAGGCAACCATACACACTCTCAGTCCTATTTGGTAGCATAAATTTTAAGGTAATCTGAGTTTGACTTTGGGACTTTGCTGGAGAAAAGATTCGTAGCGGTATGGACGGTGTGACCTGTCTGATGTCCCTTTTGCTCCATCACTCTAGTGACAAGATAACTGGGCAATGCTGGTGAAGGAGAAACTTGCGTCAGAAGGTATATAGGAAAAACCAACAATCCTGGTGTTCATAAATATCCTTCTGCCAAGGCAAGAGGAATCCCTTCTTTCTGCTCTTCCATCTATGTCTAGCAGGCTTCCTGTTGTCTTTTTTTATTCCAGGATGGTCTTGGTTGACTATTGAATAAATGGATGAAGAATCCATCATTTACTGACCACCTACTGTCAGGTCTTTACTAGGCACTCAGAATCAGAAATAAAAGCAGTGTCGTTCCTCTCAAGGGGTTTATGATCTAGTTTGAAAGCTTATCAAAACAAACAGCATGAAAAATTATGATAGCAGATAACATAGAATGCCTCAGGAGAACAAGAAGGGAGACCTAATACAGCCTGAGGGTTACTGAGTTGAATTTTGATAGTTATTTTAATCCACTTTTATCCAAAAATTATATTGGGGGTAGGGGTGAGGGATGTGGGAGAGCCAACTGGGATAAAGAGAAATTTGTTTAAAATCTCTTTAGTGTTTCACCTATAGAAAGAAGGAAAAGAATTCTTAGTGTGTTTCTAGACACTGCCAAGTGTAAGCATGTACTATGAAGTTTACTTCTTAGGAACAACATGATAAAGTACTATATTACTGCCATTTTACAGATGAAGAAACTGAGACTAAGTCACTTGCCAAAGGTCACTCTAGGAAGTGGAGTTACCGATTTAAAGCTTGGTCTGTCTGTACACAAAGTCTATCATTTTTTCTATGACCACATGCTGTCTTCTAAATAAAAATATTACTGTGGACGAGGTGAGACTATGGGAAGTTGGTGAAATTTCAAATTTATCTGGAATGTCCAGTAAGGTATATGACCTTGACTGGTGTACCACAAATTCTCAATAGTGTAGTTTATATTCTATGCAGAGAGATTTCAAAGCTTTTCTTTTACCCTAAAGGAGGTATATCATACTCATGTAATCAACTTATCACCAGTCAGAAAGTCTTTGCTTCTTACAGCCAAGTAGATGGGACTGGGTGGTGGGTAGAGTGTGGAAGAAAACAAAGATGACGGGGCGCCTGGGTGGCTCAGATGGTTAAGCCTTCGGCTTAAGCCTTCGGCTCAGGTCATGATTCCAGGGTCCTGGGATCGAGCCCCACGTCAGGCTCCTGGCTCAGCAGGGAGCCTGCTTCTCCCTCTCCCTCTGTCTCCCCACCGCTCATGCTCTCTCTCTCTCTCTGTATCTCTGTGTCTCAAATGAATAAATAAAATCTTTAAAAAAAAAGAAAAGAAAAGAAAACAAAGATGGCTGAGGGGTGAGCCATCCATTGCCATAACTGGGCCAGTGGACTTTCACAATGAATAGTGGAAGTAGAAGGAAAATAAAGTCAAAGATTTTGTAATATGTTTAGTCAGTTAAATTTCTTTTCTGAATTTCTTTGATTCTCTGTTTCATGTTTAGGAAATAATACAAGAATGATAGCAAGATGCATTGATTTATCCACCAAATTACATTTTGACATCCATTCATTCATTCATTCTGCAAATATTTATTGAGTGCCTATTATGCTAGTCTTAGAAATTCAGCGATAAAAGAAATGATTCCTGTCTTCGAGGAACTCATAAGACTACTAAGACCACTGTATAAATAAGTCATTATAGAATCATGCCATGATTCAGGAAGATAGAGATTTCTATGGAAGTGTGCAGGACAGACCCAAATCTCTCTTGGCTGTTGGTGGAGAGGAAAGGGATAATTGAAGAAGGCTTACTACAGGGGCATGATAATTGGGGAGGTCCTGATGTATGAGTAAAAGATTTGGGTAGCAAAGTGGGTAGGACTTGGGAGAAGGTGTCCCAGCCAGAAGGAACAAACAGTAGGGACAGTCATGTAGGTGAGAAAGACTATGATATCTTCATAAAATTGCAAAAATAATTGAAGCCAAGCATCTATTGAACACCTATTATGGTCCAAATATTGTTAGGACAGAAAGATTCAAAGATTTGATAAAATTTTCATCCTCAGCATGTTTAACATCTCATTGGAGAGACAGAGATCTACATAATGGCATAAATAAAATAAATAAAGACATGATAAAAATAGTGTTAAATAGAGAGTGGAAGCAACATGCCCACAGTACAGGAGAAGTGGTGATGAGTTAAGGGATTGTGAAAGGCTTTTTGGAGGAGATGACATTTGAAATGGGGCTTGAATGATGAACAAGCTTTTAATAGACAATATCAGAAGAAGGCATTCTTGGTAGTAAGGAGAGTGTGCACAAAGACAGGAAGGTGTGACCCATTCCAGGAATGGAAGCTATTCCTGTGGACTGGAGGACACCACACACAGGAGGGGTAGTGACAGATGAGCCTGGCCATGTTGACTCCATCCCCTCCCACAGTCTTAGTCTCATTGATTGTCCCTAGGGAATCTCGTTTGCTTGGTCTAGACAACAGGGGAAGGCCTCACATTTGGAAGTTGACTCTCGGAAAAATCAGTTGCCAAACTAAAATAGATTTATTTTTAAATTTGGTAATTATTTGCCCCAGTGAGAAACTACACTAAGCAAAACAAAAAACAAAACAAAAAACACACAAACCAAAAAACAAAACAAAACAAAAAACACACACAAAAAACCCCAAAACAAACAAAACAAAAAACAAAACAAAAAAACATGATCAAATGTTTATTGGGGACTGCCTAGAGCCCTTTCATCATTGTGATAATGTTTTTCAAGGATTTTAAATATATATATATATATATATGTATATATATATATATATATGTATGTATATATATATTCAGGGCAATTAAAAGCCATTTGCCATAAACTCTTATAAAATATTGTTTGAACAAAGTTCAAGGGGAAATGGTAAAAAGAAAAAGAGTGAACTTATCATTTGCATCAATGCTTTGTGAAAATAATTATCTCCTCTAACACTCATAAAACTCTCTAAATGTTTTTCATTTTATATTTAGTTTCTTAAAAGATAGGAACATTTTCGGGCGCCTGGGTGGCTCAGTTGGTTAAGCGACTGCCTTCGGCTCAGGTCATGATCCTGGAGTCCCGGGATCGAGTCCCGCATCGGACTCCCTGCTCGGCAGGGAGCCTGCTCCTCCCTCCGACCCTCCCCCCTCTCATGTGCTCTCTCTCATTCTCTCTGTCTCAAATAAATAAATAAAATCTTTAAAAAAAAAAAAAAAAGATAGGAACATTTTCAAAAAGGCACAAGTCCTATAAATGGCAACCACTCTTTCAATATCCAAAGAGGGAAAATCTCAAGAGGTATGGTACAAATTTGTGGTATAATACAGACTAGAACATATTATTTTGTCATAAGTAAGAGTGCTGTATGCCACAAGCTGACAATAATACTAGCTATTAAAAACACTGAAGACGCTTAGGATATTCAATGCCTTAGAAAGAATTTTGTAACGTCCACGCTAATCACACAATCCAGAACTGCAAATAGAGCTAGGAAATATCTTAGTTTGTTTCCTCATGATCATAAAGTCAGTCTGGTATTACAAGCTCTCTCTTGGATTTTTTTTCAAGAGTAAGACCAAGAACCAAATAGAATCTTTCCATCCACACATGAAGCAACTCTTCACCGCCTTGAAGAGAGTTCTACACTTAAAAAGAGAATTCCATCCAGAAAGCATAGAGAATTTTGTCCTTTGCCAGTAGGTCTTGACTTGCTCTGAGGCAGATGCTGTAATTAGGCACCTATTTTCATCTTATACTCCTAATAGCAACTTCTTTGTGAGCACCTACTTCCAGAACCTTATGTGTCTTAATAGCAATGGATGCCCTCCAATATGAGTTAGATGCAATGAGAATTGGTCTCTAGATGAGCATTTCTATAAAATGTTCCTTTTCTATTAATGTCTCAAGCAGAGAATCTGGAATTAATCTTGTTCAATATTCATGATCTTCCAGGAGATATTTCACAAATTAGTGCACAGTTCCAGGCTCTTATTGGACCACAACATGACCATTTACCACTCACTCATAAATGAATGAATGGATGAGTGAGTGAGTGAATAAATGCATTCACGTAGGAATTCATGAAGGCATGAATCCTTCAATGATAAGATAAACTATAAGCTTGGAGGAGAGGATACTTGCAGCAGAACTTCAGACATAGAAACCAAGAGGCTCCATGAATTTATAGAAGCCCGGACCTTTTGGTAATCCAGAGTGCCAACAATGCTCCTCTGGTTGCATTAACTTATATAAATGAAAGAAAACAGTATTATGGGTGTTTTATTCTGTGTACCAGGCAGACATTACAACATTTTTTACAATATTTAAACATACTCCACTCTATCCATGTCAGTGCCCTTAATTAAACTGAATATTTCCCCAGATTCTGTTTTTGATGAACTATTCATAAATTGAACCAAAGGAGAGACCACATATAATAACCTTAAGATTTTTCTTTTCTTTTTTTTTCCTAAAGAAGTACAATTTCTAATTATTATTGAACTTTATAAATAATGATGCTTATTTTTAGGACCTCAGAAATTCTACTTAACCCCTATTCAGGGTGTGGAATTTAGTGTAGCTGCAATAAAGGGGCTTCTGATGTAAGGGACCAAAATGGGCTAGAATGTTCTATTCAGGTTAATTTGAGCAGAGCAGAGATCCCATGATAAGTTCAACTCATTTGAGACTCAGTGATAAATTGAAAGGTGAAATCGGAATTTTCAGATCACCATTGCAATCCAGTGCCCACTGAGGAAGAGCACGTTTCCTAGTTATATTTGCTGGGCATTCCTTGCTTTGAAATACTGAAGAAATCATGTATCAGAGTCCTGAAAGCCTTGGGTTCTCTAAATTTTGCGTGATGGCTACCAAGTTATTTTCTTACCACCTATTACAAGAGCCAGTGCTGATTTGGACATTTCTCCCCTGCTTTGAGGAAAACAAAAGCTCAAAGGCAACGGCTGCAGGATGTATTATTCTTCCTTTGATGGCCAGGGAAGTAGTACAGTGCTGGGAAAATTGGGATCTAGAAAGACCAGGTCCCAATCTTCAATGAATAAATATGTGATCTTCATCTGAATGTCTCTGCTTGGGATTCAAGCACAATACAGTATGAGTTCAGTGGATACAGTGAATTCCAATGGGATACAGACTATAATTCAACACTGATAGCTTTCCCTTATTAATTTGCCAGGGGTGGATCATTCATGTGGTGCAATGGAGAAAAGTGGATCGAGGGGGGCCAGGACACTGGGTTCCAATGCAAATGCCATTGGCTATCAGCTGTGTGTCTCTCAGAGACCTGGTTCCCTCATTTACACAACTTCATGATATCTAACACACTTTGTACCCAGAAAATCTTTCAACTTGCAGATATTGTTGATGTGTTCCACCTAAATCTCTTCCCTAGAGATACATTTTAAAACTTATACACTGATATGAAAGTAAGACTTACTTCTCTTCATCCCAATAATTTCATTGCCACATGTGCAAATGTCTCACAAGTCTGGGTTTCCAGAATTTGGTGAACCACACCCTGTTATAATCTTGCTTACAGATTCTCTTCACAGGGAAGGTCTTTTTGACAATAGACACACTTAAATTATTGACTCCATAATGTTAGGGTGAAGAATCTCAATCAATGGGGATATCCATTTCCTCAGAATTTGGGAAAAAAATGGCTATTGGGCACCTAATGGATTATTGTTAGTAGGTGTGGATACAACTTCCATGTTTGTCCTTGGTGATGGCAGAGGAATTTGAGGGTGCCATATTTCCATAGTATTTTTTTTTTCCCACTTAAATTGCCCAATGCAGTAAACACACAATTATTGTGATGCAGCTCACTGACTTTCTCTGAAACAATATACTCTGCTCTGGCATGGGGCTATTAACATAATAGAAACGTGAATCTGATTTTAGTGTTGAACTCAAGGCTACTTCAAAATGTAGAAAGAAAAATGTTAATATATGCAGCAGAAGGTATTTTAAATAAATATCTGTCATATATAGTTAAACTTGGACTTCTCTGGTGTTAATTATGGGACAATCAGAAGAGAATAGAGAGGAAGCTATTTACTGCAGGTTGAAAAGCCAAATATTAGCTCTGTGACAAAGTAAGTCAAGTGAAGTAGCAATAATGTATTGTTTTGATCATGCAGGGAATTCTTTAAAACAGATATTTTCTTGTGTATATGTTATTGATCAGATGGGAATCATTCAGATAAAAACTCTGACTAATTGGCTATTAAGATGGTATTTTGGAAGTGTTAAAAATCCATTCCTTTAGGTTCTTTGCTATATTTCTTATGTGAAAAATATTCCCACTTGATCATCTTTCCTTCAGGATATTTGTCACATATATTTCTGTTTCAATTGACCCAAATAGGCCCAAGCAAGAAGGAAAAAAATTTCCAGATTATAATAGGCACTCTTAAAACATTCTTAAAACATGAGTTGTCAGAAATTATATTATCATAGTCACCATACCAAGCCCTAAGAAGGAAGGATCTGGAGGTCACATGGATGGTATCTGTTTACCAACTAAGTAATTACCTTGCTGTGGATAGAATTTGAAGAAAATAATGCCTAAAACTCTTTTCATAGGCATGTAGAATCTCTCCTACACCAATATTTTTTTTATTTTGCTAATTATTTAGAGAGAACTTGGACATGTTTATTTTTCATGTTGTGGCTTTTGAGGAGAGCAGGTGGAGAGATAAAGCTATATGTATGTATACATATACATTCATTCCCCTTCTACACATATCTCTTAAAAACAAAGATTTTATGTAACATACAGTGCTTAAAGGAAGAAAGTCTGTCTCCTTTCCTCAGATGTACAGAGCTAATCTAGAATTAAAGGGATAAAACATGGAAGAATGGGGTGCCTGGGTGGCTCAGTTAAGTGGCTGCCTTCGACTCAGGTCATGATCCCAGGGTCCCAGGATCGAGCCCCGCATGGGGCTCCTTGCTCAGCAGGGAGCCTGCTTCTCCCTCTCCCTCTGCCACTCCCCCTGCTTGTGCTCTTGCTCTCGCTCTGTCAAATAAATAAATAAAATCTTAAAAAAAAAAATAAAACAAGGAAGAAAAAAATCAAAGAGATAAACCCTGCAGTGGTATAAGATTAGTACGTGGAGTGGCCCCCTGGAAGAAACATTGATCAACCGGTACATGGGACCTTCCACAGAGGAAGGTGGCTTGGAATGACTCCTCTGATATGTTTGAGAACTAGACTTTAATAAGGATTCCTTTTAGCAAGATCTGAAATGATTTTTTGAATCATTCAAATGTAATTTTTTTTTTTTTTTTACTTGCAGGATGAGAGCTAAATGAAGGAGCTACTTCTGCTGGGGCAACTGGACGATTTGCTAAGTTGGACAAAGGAATCACGGGAGAAGTCACATTGCATTGCATTGAATGATTTCTACTGCCAAGGATGCAGTAGGATTGCTCTGCCTTGCCCCTTGGATTAGAGTGCAGTGTCACTGGCTTTGAACAATGAAATGTAAGCAGAAGGGATGTGTGTGTCTACTGGTTTAATTGCTGATACCCAGCTCTTTGTTCGTCATTTCTGCTACACGGGCTCCACGGAAGCATGTGCTAACAGGAAGGTGCAGTTAAGGTTCGCCTGGAATGCCCAGCCAACACAGGGAGGATTGCTGTCCTGGAGAATTATCTGGAGCCACAGTAGACTTTGGTTGGGCAAGAAATGTTTGGTTGTGCTAAATCTCTAGGAATTTGAAGATGTTGACTACTGCAGCCTAACCTAGCTTATCCTAATAGAAGCTAAAAACCAAATTAAGAAGGAATATTTGCAGTTGGCATGTTATTTACTTGCAAAACACAGGGAATTGGTTGACAAACTACTACAAGCAGTAGGATAATTCAGTAAACTGTCTGGTGAAAAATTGATATGCAAAATGACAAGCCTTCATATATACAACCAAGAACAAATATAGAAGTGTGGTAGAAGAAAAATCCCTATTTACAGTTACAGCCCCAAGTTGAGAATATACCTATGAATATAATTAATGAGGTATGTGCATAATATATATAAAGAAAATTTTAAAACATTACTAGAGAACTCAAAAGAAAACTTGAATGAATATAAAAGCATGTCAAGTTCTTGGCTAGGAAGACATGGCATCATAAAGATTTAAGAATCATCTTAGGTTAATTTGTAAATTTCCTGTGATCCAATTGAAATAGCAAGATAAGCTTATTTCAGAGTACTTATGATAAAATTAAAAGCAAGAAATCCAGGGAAATTCAAGGAAAGCAGAGAAAGGGAGAGTAGGCTGGCCTTAGGACTTACTAAAATGTATTATAAAGCTATGATAATTAAAAACTGGTGATTCTGGTAGTTGAATAAGCAGAGAGCTGGAACAGAGTTTAGAAATTCAGAAATAAGTCCAAATACATACAAAGTTTTAATATATGATAAAAATGGTATTTGAAATCAGTGGGAAAAGAGGCAATATTCATTAAATAACAAGTGGTTAAGTATCATGCAAATAGCACGTCTCTATCTCACTACTTACACAAATACAGTAGAGGAGTCCAATTGTTGAAGGTTAAAAAAATTAAAATCATTAAGATACTAGAAAAACCAATAATCTCATAGTAGGAGTGTTCTTTCTAATATGACACAAAGTCCAGAAGATCTAAAACACTGAAATGAAAAATCTGGTTACATACAAGTAAAAACATTTTCTATGTGACCAAAACCAAAAATCAAATACAAAGGTAAATGAGAAACTATAAAAAAAGTTTGCAACTCATATGACAGAGTTACTGTTCTTAATATAAAAAGATACAAATTAATATAAACAACAATCCGGTAGAAACACGAGCAATGGATACAAAATAAAGCACATAGGAGAGAACAGAAACATGCAAAAGGATACCATGTCAGAGAAAAGTAAGCAAACACTACACTGAAAGATTATTGTCACATATGAGCAAAGATCCAAGCAGCCTATGAACAGTATGGGTGAGGATGTAGGAAAATATTAACTCACCTGAATTTCTGGTGGTGTAACTGTTAAAACCTCGATGGGAGTAATTTAACAATGTCTACCTTTAAAAAAAATCCCTATAGTTTTTGAACTATTATTTTAATTTCTTTAAATTTGTCTTATACACTCATGCAAGTATGAAATGAGTAAGGCTCAAGTATAGCTCCCAAAATAGTTTCTGGGATAATGAATAATGATAATAATAAAGACTGAAGAGTGATTTTAAGCTCATAAGAGAGAACATTTAAAGAAAAGCATGGTACCTCCATACACTGGAATACTATGCAGCTTTTATAAAGAATGAGGCTTCTCTACATGACTCACACTGAGTGAGCTACAAGCTATATTGGGAAGTGAGAAATGCAGCACTCAGGTGCCAAACCTAATATTGGTATATACTTGTACCTTTGTGCGTGCATAGTATAATTCTGGAAAAATATTCTAGAGCCCTGGCAGTCAGTCTTGCCTTTCGGGACAGGAACTGGAATACTTGGTTCAGAGTTAGGAAGACTTCCTTCCTACCTTATGAATTCCATACTACATGTCTTCATTACCTACTAAAATAACTGGAACAACCAAACACAACTAAACAAAAAGGAGGTTTAGAGATTTTAAGGAGAGTGCAGATTTATGATGGCTTAGCAATTCTAACGGAGCTGCAAGGGACAGATCGCACCTGAGGGCTGACTGTTCACAGTGATCCAAGTGCCAGATGGCCCAGTGTGTTCACTGTATTCATCTTTCCTAGAAGATCTAGATGATCTACGCTTCCATACAAAAGAAGCTAATACCTTTTTTTTTTTTTCAATTTGGAAATTTGGAAATGGAATTGTGCCTGCAGAATCTACAACATGAGGCTTCTAGAACTACCTGTGAACATCAAAGAAATCACTGGATGAGCCAGGTGATGACTTACAAGGTTAGACAGTGACTATAAAACTCATTTCATACCTCGCTGCACCCCACCCTTTGTGCCTATGTCTCTGAGAAAGAAGAAAGCACCATCTGCCTTGCTCCTGTGTGTGGAAGGTATGGATCGGCTTCATGTCTTAAAATAGACTCAGAAATAATAACTTCCCCACTTTGTTTTTAGTTATGAGAATATAGCTTAAAACATTTGGCATTTGAGAATAAAGCAGAAGGGGAGAGCTGGAATGAGGATGGGTTGGTATGTGGGAGCAAAAAGAACTAATAGTCGGAACCACCTGCCATGTGGTGGGCACTGTGCTAAGTATTTCACGTGGATATTTCATGTATTCCTCACAATACTAAGAGGTACGTGCTAGTAATATCATTTTATGCATGAAGAAAAGTGCAGCCTTGCAGCTGGTAAGAGGAAAACCATGTTCCCAACCCCACAGCACCAACAATTATTTTATTTGGTAACTTTGTTCAATATATTCCCATTTTCTTATCTTGCATTGTGTAGAACATCATCCTTCCTTCATGAGTAGAATTTCACCTGTGCTAGGGAAAATTCTGATGCTAAGCATTTAGAAGAAGAGGAGCTCAATGTCAAATGTGGATGCTCTCCAAAAAAGAAAAAAGTCTGGTGATTCACTAAAATCTCAACTCGTTCATGTTCCAGGAATTTACAGCTTCCCTCATGTTTTCTTCAAATAAAGTAAGATCTTATGTTTCTTAGTATTAGGCAAGTTAAGTAATTTTGTTGTCAAGTTTTAAGTCATTTCTCAATGGAATGGTGGGTGCTGGGATGACTTCTTTATCCCTGCTTTGAGACAGCTTCTGGAATTTTCTAAAGTTAATATTTTTCAGACTGGCATGACCTGTTGAGACAAACGTGAAGTATATTTCTGGGTTGGAGCTGGTAGGTTAGCCCTGAGCCCTTCAGGTTCCTTCTGTCTGCACACAGAAGAGTCTCAGGTCCAAAGAACAATTTCCAAATATATGTCCACGCTTTTGAACTTTTGAACTAGATTTTCCTTTATCCCTATTCTAAAACTCCCCATGAGTTTGGCTTTGTTTCTAATGAGGAAAGGTGCCTTTGTTACTTCTAAAGACTGCTATTTAGAAACAAAGTTCCAAATGTCAGGCTGAATCTGGAAGTGATTACTCATAGGAATAAAACATGGTAAGTACATATTTGAATGAATGCTCACAGCTGTGTTTTTTATTAGAGAAATTCAGTGAGAAGAGTTTTAATGCTGTGTTATAGTTGAGAATGTTAAGGTGTATAACATTGGCAATTCCACATTAGAGCTCCCCTGGCAACTGTCACTCTGTGACATCACATTTTAGGTAATGAGGCATAAAAATGTACACTTTGTGAACTCCACAGCAAATTCATGTGCAGGGGGAATGGGAGTGAAGGGGGTGTAGGAGCTGCCTCTGAAATCTTAGTTAAAATGTTTCAACTCTTCAGTTTCTTTGTTTGAAGCTCTATTTTTGCAGCTCTTACAATTTAGTGATTCTAACACATTGCACATGCTTTAAGTGTTAAAGAGAAAATACTCAATCCCTTTTCCTATTCCATTTATCTGACTCTCGTTAATTTCCCTTCCAATCCGTAAGATCTTGTGGAGCCATCAACAGGTTCTATTGTCCAAATCTCACTCATTTTATGAGCTGTTGGCTTAATGGCTACAAAAAGTTTTATAGCATCTAGTGACAATACCTACTGAGTGGATCTAGTTTCAACTAGTCACCAGAGTCCTGATTTTGGCTTCTATCTTTCTAATAGCTAGCTAGGGGACCAGTCACTATTGAATACAGATCTGAGTGGTCTCGGATCCAGATGGTGAGTGTAGGGATTATCTCTTCCCAGATGAGACAAAAGTCCTTGCCTAATATTCAGCACAACCCCTGCTGAGCAAAAGGAAAAGTTGGTGAGAACCGAGATACCCTTGGATGGCCTTTATAATTGCTAACTTTGAGTTGCAGAGGGAACTTTGTGCTTGTGAATGCCCTTACATTCAAAATGTGAATTGAACAAGCATTAATTCCTCAGTCCTTTCCCCCAGACGGAGCCACACAGATGGGCTGATTAAAATCATAGGTCTGTGTTAAAGGGAAATTATTGCATTAGAGGAAGCATTTGGGGAAAGTGGGCGATGGGCTGGGGAAAAAAATAACAAACAAAAGCAGATGGAGCATCTTGCTTGGCAAGATATTATTCCATTATTCTTTTATTATCTAACTTTTGAAATGGGAGCACGTAGAATAATGGTAGATACAGATTTGTCAATAATAAAACATCAGGTAAAACTCCTTCAGGGCCATAACAACTAATAGGCTATTGTTTAATAGTTTTGCAAAAGCTTGCTTCTTTTTGTCTTCATTCGTGCTTTGCAGTGGTTTGCTGAGGCAAGGAGCTACTGCATGCCATGACATCATGTGCAATGTGTCCAGATCCCTAAGACAAACCCCTCCAATTAGTACCCTGAGAAGGAGTATACTGGCCACTCCAACATCCTCACTAGAAAACAGTTCACTGAAAGAGTTCTGCTATCTTTAAGCACACTGGTTCTTTTGTTGGAGAGATTGTTATTCCCAAAGTATCTTGGTTTATGTAATCTGAAAAGAATGTAGCTCAAGTTACAATGATTTTGAAGTTTATGTTGAAGAAAGCATGATAGGCATTTGTCTAAGATGATGTAAAGAGAGCTTTAATTAAACTTAAAGAAATCAAATTTTGAAAAGGAGGTTAAAAACAGTTTGCAGACTTTCTAGGGAATATAAGGACCGTGCCATTAAAAAGGAAACACACCCACTAGTCCAATAAATCATAAACTGGATTCCAGGCATAGGAGTGCCTTTTGTGAGCACAGTTTCCTTCTAAAGCCATCGCAGAAAATTACTGACTTCTGGCTACTTCCAAAGAATGGGAAAACGAACCAGGGTAGGAGAGCAAAGAAGACCAGCACCCAGGAATATTTGGGGCAGAGGTCTAAGGTCAGGGTGCTGAAGAGATTTGGGGTAACTATTCATCAGAGTCCAGTACCTGGGAGAGTCATCATTACACAAGCTCCAAAGGGAGTGGAATCCTTGTCTTCACATCACAATCTATTAGTGCTATTGGATTAAAAATGTGGGTCCTCTCTACTCTTGAGAAGCTCTGGGGTTTTTTTTTTTTTTTTAAAGATTTTATTTATTTATTTGAGAGAGAGAGAATGAGAGACAGAGAGCATGAGAGGGAGGAGGGTCAGAGGGAGAAGCAGACTCCCCGCCAAGCAGGGAGCCCGATGCGGGACTTGATCCCGGGACTCCAGGATCATGACCTGAGCCGAAGGCAGTCGCTTAACCAACTGAGCCACCCAGGCGCCCAGCTCTGGGGTTTTAAAAGGTGATTCTCTTATTTAGTAGCCCACAAGCAGAAAAAACTTTCAGAAACACTGAGATATAACTCCTGTAATTCCAGTCATCCCTAAAGAGCCCCTCCCCATCCCCTGCCCAATCTACACTTCCCTATGAAGGTCCACGCACTTATGCAGAGGTTTTATTGGCAAGTGTGAGAACCCTGAGATGTGAAGTCATAGGGACCTAACTCATAGCAATTCTTGCAATGAAAGCAAGTTTGTCCTCCTCCTTTCAGTGCATAAAATGAGGCTCTTTTAGGGGCTGTGGAGGCCCCACTTACATCTTTATTGGATGGTCCTGGGACTTGGATTTCTCTGTTAAATTCTTTGTTTTGTTACAACAGCCACTTAGCAGGGGCTTCTTTTTCTTCCTTTTTTTAAGATTTTATTTATTTATTTGAGAGAGAGCGAGTGCACAGGCAGGGGGAGCAGCAGAGGGAGAGGGAAAAGGAGACCCCCCCCCACTAAGCAGGGAGCCTGACTTGGGGCTCAATCCCAGGACCCTGGAATCATGACCTGAGCTGAAAGCAGACACTTAACCCACTGAGCCACCCAGGCGCCCCAGCAATGGCTTCTTAAATGCCAGAGACCTAGAGTTTGGGATCAGAGAAACCCTCCAACAACTTGTGCTGACTTCCCAAAGTCCCATCAACCGTTTAGGGAATGCTAAAAAAAATAATAAAACCCTCTGAGCCCTGTAACACTTGGTACGACATCGGTCCATCAGTGGTGTTGACAGAGAAAAATACTTAACATCTTAATATTGCATTGTAAACAGGTGATTAAGGACAGAGTTTTCAGGATTTGAGGACTCCAAAATTAATATACAAGAGACAGCACATTTTAATAAGCTGTCAATGAAGTACACCAAATAGAAAATAGACTGCTGCCTGCTATCAGAGCTAGCCAGCTGAAGAATTATTCTGCTTCAACTCAGTAATATAGGAACCCTTAACAGCATTAAATATTAAGTTCTAAAATAAGCAAAGAAGGTGGGAAGAATAAAAATCTATAGCAAAAAGACAAAACCCTAGAGGGAGAATTCAAGAAAATCTGTTTATTTGTGATCTCCCATCCACCCCCATTCCCTTATGAAAGCTTTGTCAGTAGTCGATGGGTCTCACATGCGTGAAGCTGTTAATCACATTTAGGAAATTTACATGCAGTTAACTGCATATGAAACTCACTTAAGTCGGGCAGATTTACTACCCCAGATCAGTCTTACTTCATTTACTCTACTCCTATCACTAATACAAATGCACTCTAACATGAGTCTGGGAGTCTTGACTTGACAATTACCTTTTCTTTTTCGTACGAGTGAGGCCTGGATGCAGTTCCTGACCTGTTGGAAGAAGGTATGGTTCAGAAGCTCCCAAACAGGAGTAGACTGTAAATCAACAAAGCACTAACATGCTTCATGATTGGGCATGGACACACAAGATCACACTGGCTTAACGAAAGTAAACTCAAGGTGGGAGGAAAAAGTCGACATCAGCTTTTTATTTTGGTGCAAGTTGGGCGCAAATGCCAAAATGTTCTGTTTCCAGGCGAAACCTGGACTCCAGTGGCAGGTGAAGGGGATGTTAACTGCACTGTTCTATGCTTGAAACTTGTTGGTGGACAACTTGGTATTTTCAGAGACAAAAAAAAATCTCATGAAATAGATCCAGAGGCTACAGCTTTCAAGACATGAATAAAGCAAATGAGGAAAACCATCTGGTTCAGAGACACCCGGATACTTAGATCCACCCTGTCCCTTTGGGGCTCAGGATGATGAGCCGTGTGTGACTTGGACCTTTTGCACTTCTTCAGTAAAGAGGGGATGAGAAGTCCAAGTGGAACGCTCAGGCTGAGGATGGAAGAGAAGGATGCAGTGAAGAAAGGGTTGCTGAAGGAAGCTGGTCCTACAAGGAAGGACACTTTCTAACGCTCAAGTTACAAATGATCAAGTAAGGAGTTTTCACTTTGGCCCCAAGGCCATCTTATTATGGCGAAAACCTTGCTTCTCAGAGCTTCGGGATTTGCAGTTTTGAAACTTGACTACATTCCCAGCTGATCCAGCAAAGCATGATGCTCTTCATTCTATGAAAATACAGGACATCATTACTGTGCTTCTAACACATGCAATGTAGCCTCCTGTGCAAAATGGGATTAATATTTGTACCTGCTGAAGTGCCTTACAAAAGGTTGCCATGAGTATTGAATGAGTTAATTCACAACGGCAGCTTCACCTAGTACAACAGCAATGAAATCTAGCTGCTAGTGCTCTTCTTGTCATTACTGTGGCCATATTTCCATAGGAAGAATTGTGCTAAGTCACAATACTCAGAAGGCAGGTAAATGATAACACTGTAAGTGGATTAAAGGCCAGCTGGGAGGAATTCTAAATATTTCTCTTCTATCCATTCTATACCTACAGGATTAGGGAAGTGTTACCAACTTCTCTACATTTTTACTTAGCTGCCGCCTAATTAAACTAATCATGGAAAACTGTAAGGGCAAAAGAAGGTCACAAGAGGGGCAGTTCAAAGTTGGAATTTTTTAGTTATTTTGTTTATTTTATTTATTTATTTATTTTTAAAAAAATTATTATTATTTTCTCTTAGAGAGAGGAAATGTGAGCCTGGGCGGGGGGGGGGGGGGGGCGGGCAAAGGGAGAGGGAAAAAGAGAATCTTAAGCAGGCTCCACGCCTAGTGTAGAGCCCGACATGGGGCTTGATCTCACAACCCTGAGATCATGACCTGAGCCAAAAATCAAGAGTCAGATGCTTAACCAACTGAGCCACCCAGGTGCCCTGATTTTATTTTATATTATATTTTTTTTGGGGGGGGTAAATTTGAAGAAACATTCTCATCCACAGAGACTTGGTCATGGTGCTATAGATAAAAGACATTAGCAGAGTGGATATATGTGTCTATGTGACATCTTATTTTATTCTGAACAACAAAAGTGGCAGAACCAAGACCTTTCCTTCTGCCATCTGCCTCTTTTTGTCCCTGAATTTGCTCTTTCTCCTCTTATTCCCTGGAGGAAAGATGATTATCCATTAGTTATTTCAACAGTGCAGAATTCTTCTTAAAAATCTCCATAGCCAGGATTATTGCCTTAATTCTTCAAATTCTAGGAATACATCTGAATATAGTATGCTATTCACAGATTTCTAGATCTAGTGGGATTTGAGACTGTCCCCCAAAGATTTTCTGCAATCAACATATATAATAGCATCAGGACTAGGTTTATATGTTGAAAACATGGGGCAGCATTAATTTGGGTCATTTTTACAAGCCATTATATATCGATTGACCAAATTAGCTGGATGTGATGTGAATTGATTAAGGTAGCTAGATTTACTAATTGATTGTACTGAAACAAAAATCGTTTTGATTCTATAGATGCAGACCAAATCTTTTAAGTGACTAGAATAATGCACTGCGTGAGAGTTACGCCGTGGAGAAAGCTCTATGTGGCCCATGGGAATATTCTTCCTAGTGCACACTGCCTTGCGTACACTGTTCTTTCTCATTCCAAGACACAGAGATAAGTAAAAAAAGGAAAAGCAAAATGAAACGCTGAATAGTCAATGGAAATGCAGGGACAAGAGCATAATCCAGAAGACTTGCTGAGTCCAGTTTCATCAGTCTTGTCAGATGGGCACTCTACCTTCTTGGGCGTGGGGTTAAGCACATCACCCTGCAGTCACACTCCCTGGGTTCTGGGCCAAGCTTGCCAATTTCACTCATTGGCTGACACTTAACTTCTCTGCATCTCAAATTTTGGATCAGGAAATCAGGTATGATCGACCCTATCTTGTAGAACCATGTTAAGCATTCGATGAGATAAACTCACCTCGAGCACTTAGGACGGTGTCTCGCACATTACAAATCCTCAATAGATACAAGCCCTTTTTTATGCTCCTCCTCATTATTATATCTGTAGGTCCTCCCCCTTCATCATCTCTGATTTATCTTGGCTCATCCTGCTTCCTAATGCTTGGGTTCAGGTATGCTTCCTCCGAGATCCAGAAGCCGCTCGTTTTGGCGTGCTGTTTCCAAGGGAACTTCCTGTTGCACTGGCTTTGGGTTCTATCAGTGGCTGGGGAAAATGGAATGAGAGCCAACTCTGCCTAAGGGAGAGAGGCCTGATGCCATAAAACACCGCTAGTATGACATAGTTTCCCACTGCTAAGATTAGCATCTCTGCAGAATCAGAATACGGTAGGAGAGATAACTCAGAGTAAATTAAATGATGACTCTGCAATCAACTAACAAACTGCCCTTTCACTTTTAGTAAAATAGGCAGCTCTTTTCGGATGCATGTTTATGACACAGATTACCCACGTTTGCTGCCCTCTGGGAAGTAAAGAAGAGCTCTCTTCTAGATACTCTCTGCAGATAGGTTTCAAATTCTGGCAAATAGAGACAGCGATGCTATTATTCACAGGAACAGATTCCACAGGCTGTGTCTCCCATGTGAGTGAAAAGCATTTCATCAAATTGTTGTATTGTTGAAAGCAAGGTTGCTTAGAGCCGTAAAGAATGCTCCAAACACCTGCTTTGAAACCAGGTACACAAACACACATCCTGCCTGGAGTCTACTCCTTCGCCTTGTTACGAACCTTGATCTCAACCTTGAAACGTTCCGTTCTTTTCCCAATCCAGAGCCTTAACCCTGGCATTTTTCAAGAGCCAGTCCGTGCTTTCAAGATGCTTATCCTTCACTGAGTTATATTAAAAGTAGGTCTCGGGGCGCCTGGGTGGCTCAGTTGGTTAAGCGACTGCCTTCGGCTCAGGTCATGATCCTGGAGTCCCGGGATCGAGTCCCACATCGGGCTCCCTGCTCAGCGGGGAGTCTGCTTCTCCCTCTGACCCTCCCCCCTCTCATGCTCTCTCTATCTCATTCTCTCTCTCCAATAAATAAATAAAATCTTTAAAAAAAAAAAGTAGGTCTCAAAACCAAAAATACATTCATTTGAACTCTGCTTCTAAATTATCTCAATCAGAGGATGCTCTGTCCTGGTGGTGGTTAACCCCAGTTGTGCCTCCAAATCACCTGTGGTGATTTTAGGGGGATGTCTGGGCTTCAGCCCCATGGGGGAGGGGAGCATGAGGCCTAGGAATGGGTACTACTGAAAACTTCCACAGGGTCTACATTGTACGGCCAGCCTGTGAACCACTTTGCTTTTCATTTTGCCACTTTGAGTACCCTCAAGGTCCTGCGTGAGATACTCCTTTTAGAATTCAGAGCTGAAGAAATTTTTTTTTTCTCGTAAAGAAACAGCTTTCTTTCTTCTAAGTAGAGAGATTTATATAATACACTTTACTTCTTATTATACCTGATAGAAGGAAACTTACAGTAAATTTAAGGTTCAATCACAGAAGCTGTCTGAGCTCTTGTGGCAAGTATATTTAAGCCCTTATTTTTTGATTTAATTTTAATATCTTTCATAAATATGTTTGTTATATATTTTACTGTGAGTTTCTTCAAATTCTTGAGGGAATCGCTTCTTGGTTTTGCTCTCTGATTTTCTCAACTATCCAAGAGTGAAAATGGGCTAAATAATAATAATAATTACTACTACGACTACTACTAATGATATTTCTTGCTGTTTCTTGAATGCTGTATGTACCAGGCACTGTGCTAGGGGATTCATGTATGCAACCCACATCAGTTGCCCTTCCTCCTTTGCAAAGGGGGCTAAATTTGGATTCAGCACCCCGTAGTTGATAGCCTGCTCAGTTCCTGATCAGGAAATCCCTCTTGGGGATTTCTGTTCATTCTGAGCAGGAATGCCAGCTCTCTATAAGATGCTATAGCCAGCATCAATAACAACATGCGGCTTTGTCTCACATGTGAAACTCAACTTTCCTTCAGCCTTGTTATTGGAAGTCCTCTCAGAAGAAGCTTCATCAACAAACTAGCTCTTCCCAAAGAATCAAGGGGGCTGAGGATGTTTACACTACACATTTAATTGCACAGTAGACCTTTGTGATATCAAAAGTTCTGTTTTGCCCCTCTAATAAGGGAAGGGTTTGCCCACTGGTTATTTCCCTAGATTAGGGATCAGCAAAGCTCTTCTGTGCAGGATGGGAAAATAACTATTTTAGGTCTTGTGGGCCATATGGTCTCTGTCACAACTCCTCAACTCTGCCCTGATCCTACATGCCGCAGACAGTATGTAAACAAATGAGCGCTCGCTGTATTCAGTACAACTTGATTCACAAACAGGTGGCAGGCTGAATTTGGCTTCTGGGTCATCAATTGTCAATCTTGCCCTTAGAGTATTGCTTTTGATATTTTGTGGGTTCTTTCTCCTTTCTCTGTTCAGCTCTTTGTCAATTCTGTTCCCCATCCCTGGCATCACCAACAACGCCAAATGACCTTTTCTTCCTATGTAGAGTGATTCTCTCCTTTTCTCTAGAACCTTGACATCAGATGGTACCTAAGCCCCTGGGGTCTCAACTTCTACCCTAAACTGTTATGAAGATGTTTTTGCAAGCAAAGACAGTTCTCCTATTGAAAGGGATTCTGGCGCTAAATGATTAGTTTAGATTCGATTACAGCGTTCTCTGCCTCATTCAATCCTATCATCTCAACAATCCTGTAAATCAGTTGTCAAAAACACTAATGCCTTCCAGATCAGGCAGTGACCAGGTAGGTGAGACCACAGGGAGTGAGGAAATAAGAGCTGAATTGGAAAGGCATGCTATATGCTTGAAGAATTCACATTAATCTTTAGAAACGGCGGTGTTCATAGACAAAACATACCTATGGCCTAAGGTGAGCCCAACGACTACCAGCGTGCAAGCTGTTCTGTAAGGTTTTTAGGTTTTATTTCTACATGTTTGAGAGTAAGACTCAAAGTCCAAGTGCTTTTTCCACAGCTAGTAAGTGGCAGAGCACTTGAGAAAATATTAATTGAAATCCTGCTTACTATATGCCAAGCCCTGTGATTGGCCTTGGAAATACCATGACAGACTAGGGGCAGTTCCTGTCCTCAGGGGACCTGCAATTTGATGGGGTGAGAGGCCATTACAGTGAACCCTGAGAAGCCCCCAGTGGGGACTGGTTAGGGTCCTTTGCGCTTACATGACAGAGTCATTGAACCCCATCCTATGTGGGAGTGGCTTTCTGGATGATGTGATAGCTCACTTGATATGCAAAAGACACATGGGATTTCATGAGGCAAATTTTATACTGAGCCAGAAGGCCAAGGGTCCAGAGAGTGCAAAGGCCCTGAACTAAAAAGGAACATGCTCCTTTCAAAGAAAAACATGGAACATTGAGCCACATTGGGAGGGTTGCAGAAGAGACTGGTTAGAAAGAAAGACCCAGATCATCCTGCATCTTGAAATGGATTTATTCCTAAGGACACTGGGGGCCATCAAATGGTTTTAAGTATCAAATGTACGTTTTGAAAAGATCCTTCAAGCTGGATTATAGAAAATGTGTTGGAAAGGTGCAAGCCTAGAAACCAGAGTTGGGCTATGATAATCCAAATAGGATGTGGTGGTGGGCTAAATGAAGGTGTGAGGGTTGAGAGAGCTGGTCAGAGCCTGAAGTAGTAAGGCTTTGCATTGATGAATTCCAGATTGTTTTGCTTTATAGAAGGTGTCAGGGAAAGGAAATAGTCAAGAGTCATGTCTGGGATCCTTTCTGAGCCTTGTGCTGCCTGATTCTGGCACAGGAAGTTAGTGCCAATTAGAAAAGAATGGGAGGGGTGTATGGAATTGGAATATTAATGTAAATTAGATGTATGCCCTTTTTGGCAATGCTACTGCCCTTTGGCTTACAGTTACTTAGTCCTGAGAAAGTGTTGTCCTTTGGTTCTCTCTCTGATTTCCCTTCTTGTACTTTCTTTTCTCTTCTGGACCTACTCTTCCTCTTCCCAAAGCCCAGAACACTTTTGAGTTTCTGGTATTTTCATGTTTCCTAAGAGGATATTTGGGGGCTGCTGTAGTTAGCGGCTAAAACCAAGAATCTGCAATTAGAAGACCCAAGTTCAAAACCCACTTTAGCCACTGAATAGCTGTGTAACCTTTTTGGCAAGTTACCTAACCTCTTGTGCCTCACCTTAAAATGGGCTTGACAACAGTCTGTCCCTCATAGTGCTGTTGAGAGTATTCCATGAGTTCCCACCTATAAGACTGCCCAGCACAGAGCGAGTGATCAATAAATATTAGCTATTATTTTGGCATTCTGTGTAAGCCGACTTTCCTGCATCCCCATTTTGTAAACCCATACTCCCAAAGTTCTTATTCCAAACTATCACCACCAAAACTCATTCTTTTTGGAGATACAGCTGCCAGACATCTGAGAAACTATCTGATGGATATGAATTGATATTGGCCAATCTAGGATTTTTCCAATTTAAAAAAGAATGTTAGAGAGGAGGAAGCAACATTATTGGTCCTGTTCTCCCGGAGGGCACTTGATACGTAGCCTCATTCTGCCTGAAAGGAGCTCGGCTGCATCATGACACTACCAGCATAGCAGAATTTCTCATGTTAGGATCAATATGGAATCCCATTTATTCATTCAATAAATGTTTATCAAGCCTTTCCATAGAACCTGACACCTGGAAGCAACCTTCATGTAACCCCTTTATTTTATAAACCAAGATGAGCCCGGAAAGATAGAGAGACTTACTACAAACCAACATCTATTTAATGGTAGGGTCATTTCTTTTCTTTCTTTCTTTTTTTTTTTTTTTTTTAAAGATTTTATTTATTTATTTGACAGGGAGAGACAGCCAGAGAGAGAACACAAGCAGGGTAAGTGGGAGAGAGAGAAGCAGGCTTCCCGCCGAGTAGGGAGCCCGATGCGGGGCTTGATCCCAGGACCCTGGGATCATGACCTGAGCCAAAGGCAGACGCCCAACGACTGAGCCACCCAGGCGCCCCGGTAGGGTCATTTCTAAGACAGGAGGCCATGGAATCCTCCCATTTCTTCTGAGCAATAGATTCTGAATTTGCTTTATAGAAGAACTTTAAGATAATGGAAAAACATTTTTTTTGAATCTATATAGTACTTTTTACTTCCCCAAATATAGCTGATGCTTATTTGTGGTAGTTGTGTTCTATAAAAGTCACTACAAATACTAAATTAGTAAATACAGAGCCATTGCTCCTAGGGGAAATATAAGGTTAAGTTTTTCTGAGATTCTGGGCATAACATTTTCATCAACTAACCAATATATAGCTTTTTTTAATGTGTTTAAAGTTTAAAGACACCTCATTTAATATAGACTGTTGATTCATTAGCTTTGAGCTCATGGCCAACAGCACCATAGCTTATGTCTGAACGAAGTTGATCAAACACAATGTACTTTCTCTGTAAGGCATAACAAACTTCTTGCCCTAGAACCCTAGCGGCCACTGCAGCCCTGTGCTTGGGGGGAATGATAAACAGTGAAATCACCAACAAAAAGCACAAAAATGTGAAAAATGTTGCACAAAATAAACCATGTTTACAGCATGGCAGCTAAAGCAAGTAGGACTTATTGGACCTCAGCAGGGAACACGCACGTTTGGGTTTTTTGCTGCTTTATACATGCCCACAAATGATTGGAAAGTGCTGTGGGTATTGATTTTGGGGTTAAAAATAAATCTTAGTGAGTAGGCCACTTGATAGATTTGGAATCAATGAATAACAAGGATGGACTGTATGGACTATATTTTGATATATATCTTCCCAATAATTGCATGAAATCTTTTTTCACTCTACTTTTATAAATTTCAACAGAGAACAGTGAATTAAGTCACACAGTCACATAACAGGGACTAGAACCTAGTCGGCCCCATTTATTAATGGGAAGATGGTTCCTAAGCTGGGAGACAGGAGCCAGGCTAGACAAATTGAACGTTGTTCAGTTGAGCCTATAAGTACCATCAAGCTCTTCGGAGCTTTCCCAGCCAGCTCTTCTCCACACATGATCACCACCCACCATTCTACAGGAAAGACTCTGTCTGGCTGCAAAAGCACTTTGGTTCACTCCTATGTCTGCTTCCTAGAGGTTGGACTTTTCATTTCCAAACTCACCTTTGCCTGAACTCTGGCCAGTACTTGCAGAGAGAAAAATCCCCAATTCACTATCCAACTTTTCCAATCAGTGGCTTATAAACCCAGGTGGCCTCCTTTCTCTTAATAGTGCAAGAGCCACGAGCAAGGGCACTAACATGAAGATAAGGCTGGACTCCTATCTCTCCCTGTCAACAGGCCTGGCCCTCTGCTCATTTTTATTCGTGAATAAGTATCTCAATCAATTCTCCCTTGTGGAGCTCCTTGTGGCAGCCTCTGTGAAATTGTGGGGAATGTTAATCACTTACAATCAGTTCTGGAGACAGCAGAATTTTATAACTTTTGTTTTGTTTAAATGGAGCCATTTGCCATAAGATAAATCTGCCTTTACAATCAGAAAAACAACTTCTGTGGAGACTGCCTTATGAAATTTGCTGCTGATGGAGAGACATATTTCACATTGGCTTCATGGTGGAGGCCTGTGCCCCAGAGATGGGGAAAATCGCTTATTTGGAGGGAAATGGATGGGACGTGGTCATTCTTCTGCTGCTCCAGTAGAGTACAAATGCTAACAGACATCTAACAGGTGTTAAATCCAAGGGCATAATAAGAACTATTAAAATTACTAAAGGAGCAATGGGGGAGAAAGGAGACATCTGGTCAACCTATTCAACCCTAGAGATCAGTTAGCCCAGATCCTCAAATCCACATTACTCTAGAAACACAAGCTTAGTCTCCCTTCTACAGACATTACTCTGAGTACAGCCCATGGTCATGAATTCTATATTAGTTGGGGAGAGGGCCAAGGCATTTGTTTATTCCCTCATTCTGACTTAACTCTCTATTACACATTTGCTAGCACAAATAATGACATTTAAAAATTATACACATTGAGTGCAATAAAAAAAATGCAACCCTCATTTCCAAAAAAGCTGATCACCTTATGCAGGAAGGTGCAATAAATCTAAGGGACATCAGCAAGATGAATAAGCATTTCGGGCAGGTTATAGTACTCCAAAGCATCATTTCTATTTTGCACTGTGATTATCTCACCATAATCATACCCTTGTGTTACATTATTGCTCATAATAAAAGTCCACATATTGGAGAGGAAAAGTGTTTTTTTCTAAAAGCATTTTCAGGGAGAATTAAAAATTATTTGAAATCAGAGCAATAGCAAACCTAACAAGAGACCAACTTACATACTTCTGCACTCAACAGTTTGAAAGCAGGCTAATAGTAATTAAGGGGGAAAAGTCAGGAATCTGCTACATTCTGCCATCTCCATAATTAAACAATAAAACTACTATATCATTTCACAGAGACATTGTAAATACTAAATTAAGAAGCTCTGATGAAATGTCAGAAGCGTTTTCTTATGAGTTTATATCAGCCATGTGACTATCATATTGATTCTGCATGCCAATGAGAGAACATTCCACTGTTTATTTTTCTCCCAATTGCCTTCCAGAAAGTAATAAAATTAAATCCAATATGATATTAAATGTAAATATGCATGGATATTATATGTAAATACCCATTTTAAACTCTCTTTGCTTTTTGATATTTTCTGAGCATAATGTTGTCAAGCAGTAGTAATATTCCTCTCCCTCACATGGCCCACCCTTATTTCCAGGACCAAGAAAGAGAACGCCGTTTGTAATTCCACTTGACATTTGTTTCATGACTTCTGGAAAAAAAATCTGCTTTTAAAAGTTACTGAGCTAAGAATTTAAGAGTTTACAAGCTAAGAAAGTTTGATTTTCAACAGTGATGTCTTGAATGAGTGTTTGCTGTAAGCCTCATTAAACACTGCCTTAACTTTTTTTATGTTAATTTTTTTAGATTTATTTATTTACTTTAGAGAGAGAGGTGGGGGAGGGGTAGAGGGGAGGGAGAGAGAATCTCAAGCAGACTCCATGCTGAGCACAGAGCCAGATGAGGGGCTCAAACTCACCACCCTGAGATCACGACCTGAGCTAAAACCAAGAGCTGGATGCTTAACCAACTGTGCCACCAGACGCCCCTATGTTAGTTGTATTTTCCTCTAAATCTGTCACTGCATGTTAACTGGATAGTTAAAACAATTTCCCTCATCTGACTGTTGATTGAGATGTCCAGCTAGGACTCTATCCTTGCAACTCAAACATCAACAAGACTTTTCTATTTATGGAAAACAAGGATTTTTATCAGGATGAAGTGACCAGTCACCTTTGCTGAGGCATGAGGACACAATACAAGACTCTGGCTCTGAAAGTACATGCAAATTGTTCAGATGTGATAGCCCCAAATGAGAATAACAAAGGGTATCACAGCATTAGCAGAAGGGGATCCAGTGCAAATCAATTATTTTTAAGTTGAGGTCTGGAGGAATTAAGAGGTTTGCTGGCCATGGCTCAACCTCCTTCTCTCATCCTAGTAAGTATCTTCTGTTGCAGAACTTTTATCACTTTGCACACGTTTTCCCTCTATCCAGAGAAGGGAAGCTACTTGCTTCTATCAGAGATATGTCTCTTATTCAGAATGATTTATTTGCCCTTTCCTCTCTGGCTTGTATATCCTTACATCTAGCAGAATTCTTGGCACATAAAATTCTTGGTAATTGTTTGGTGACAGGATGCTTAAGGTCACATGGCTAATTAGCCACAGATCTGAGATTAAAACTGCCTTCAACTCAGGTCATGGTCCTGGGGTCCTGGGATAGAGCCCTGCATCGGGCTCCCTGCTCCACGGGAAAACCTGCTTCTCCCTCTCCCACTCCCCCTGCTGTATTCCCTCTCTCACTGTGTCTCTCTCTGTCAAATAAATAAATAAAATCTTTAAAAAAAGAAAAAGAAAAGGCTTTATTTTTCAGAGAAGTTTTAGGCTCACAGCAAAACTTAGCAGAAGGTACGGATGTTTCCCAAATACCCCCTGTGCCCTGCCCTCTGCCACCCACCAGCCTCCTCCATCATCAATATCCCCCATCAGAGTGGGACATTTGTTACACTTGATGAACCTACACTGACACATCATTATCATCCAAAGACCACAGTTTACGTTAAGGGTCACTCTTAGAATGTTGGACACTCTATGGGTTTGGACAAATATATAATGACATGGATTGATCTTGATGGTATGACACAGAGTAGTTTCACTGTTTCCCAGATTCTCTGTGCTCCACCTAACCATCCCTCCTCCCCATGGCCCCTGGCAACCACTGCCTTTTTTTTTTTTTTTAACTATCTCCATAGTTTTGCCTTTTCCAGAATGTCATAGAGTTGGAATCATACAGTACATATAATGGGGCCTTTTTGCTGTTGTTTCTTTTATGGAAACACCACTAACTGTACTTTGGATAAAAGCCACTGCCACATTTTTATGGGTGGGACCTAATATTGCAATGACTAGTCTTGAAGAGAAAATTTCACTTTTCCAACTGATTGTTTCTGCTACACAATACTGTAAGAAGTAGATAGGGTGTTTCTTTTTCTCTTTTTCCTTGAATTAAGAACTGAAATATAAGACTGTGGAGTCGTGTTTAATGTTTAGATAATGCTGTAAATGCATACAGAATCCCTGCTTCCTCCCTCTGCCCAGTTATGATGGGCTATGCTAAATTTGTGCCTGGTTTGCCTTCTGACAAATAGCTTGCTTTTACTAGAGAGTTGGCTGGTCATAAAAGAAATATAAAAGGAGATTATATATACATATAAAATATTATATATGTATATATATTTATATGCGTGTGTATATAGACAGAGGGGGGATGGGGGAGAGAGATATGGATATGTGTGTATGTGTATGTGTGTACTTGAGTGTTTGTATATAATTAAAGGGCCTCATGTGTCTCTGGCCTAATTGTCATTAATCTCTAACTTAACCAGGAAATCAAATCAGACATGGACAGAGATGACACTGATTTTCAGGATCTGTTCAGGGAAAGGGCTTTGCCACCATGTTGAATTTTTTAGGGGCAATAATTTGAAGTGATCTCAGTTGTGTTTTGTTATAAATATGGCTTATTACAACCATGTCTTCATTTCAAGTGTTTGTGATGTTGGGGTTCTAGAAGGCATTACTAATACAATAATGGTGCCCCTTTTTCAAGTGTCTTGCCAAGGTAAATGCATCGGAGGGGGCATCCTTGCAGCTCAAAGAGGAAAAGTCAAGTGAGATGATGCAGATGCATGCCAAGTTTCCTTAAAGTAACTCACTGAAGGAAGTTAGGAAGAGAAAACTATGCTTGGGCCTCTATGTCTGACTACAGGGTTAGCCCCTTGAAGGACTGTTTGTTATAGAGATTTTCTGCTGGTAACTACGCAGCAGACAGGGTGCACAGGCTTCCAGCTGCCTTCTTGCAGCCATGCCTGCATGAGGCCAGCAGCAGAGTAGTTCAGGGGGTAGAGAGTGATACACCTGATTTGGCCCCACTACAGGGTATTTCCCACTCTCTCCTGTCCAACTCACATCATAGTTGGATCATAGTAGAACACAGAGGGCATCCAGAAGAACATCCTCCAAACTCATCACTCTTATCTCTACTTTCCCATTCCTGAGAGACAGTAAGTAATATAGCCCTAAGGCCCGTTTTGCTTCCACTGTCTTTATTTGGACCAATACTAACTCACAAAACTGTCTGTTGGCTCTATTGTCAACTGTGTCTCTTTGTTTTCTCAACCCAGAATTCTCCAATTTACTCCCCCCAAACACCATAAACTGGTCTAAAAGTGAGACACTGAGCCAATTAACTTGTTTTCCTTATACTTATCAAAGTATGAGTTTCACTCTTTTTTATTGACTTTTCTGAATCCACTGTTGGCTTTTCTGGCATCGTATAGACAAAAACATTTATTGGCATGAAAGAAGAGTTTCATATATATTAAATGGAGTTCAATCAAAGAAAAACTCCTTTCTTCAAACTTCTAACTTCCATCTTGAAGAACATGCAAGTGGGTCTAAAGATAAATTTAAGATTTTCAAGTTGTCTCACATTACTGAAAACAACTTGGAGCAATAATCACTTTAAATGAACCGTCAAAAAATGTCAACTCCAAAAAAATATTACCATCCCCTCACAGAATAAAGTCATATTCACACATGCTCTAAAATTTAGAATGAAAAATTTTCTTTGGCACCATTTTAAGGAAGCATTGAGGGAGACGGAATGTGAAGATGTATCTTTACTTGTGTAGGAAGAATATTTTTACATTTCTGAACCATGAATATCATAAAGATACAGCTCTAATTAGTAATGCTGGGTGCTGTGGCACATTCAATCAGGCTCATAGCATATTCATCTTGATAGATCTTGTTTAACTGACGGAAGAAAAGCAAGGTTCATATTGTTGCAGCCTTTTAGTTTTGATCAAAATATCAAAGGTATTTCAGCATGAACTAGTTATCTTAATTGATACGATGCACAGCAAAATATATTGATCCACATGAATAGGTCTGAGATCAATTGTCCTTTTGAAAATAATATTTACATTTAGAAAGGACCCCAGAAACGCATTGAATCCAAAGGTTAAAATTAATTTCTCCTTAACAACAGTGATTAGTTGGATTCCTTTATACCTTGAATAGGTTTAAATTAATCCAGAATCTCTGAGAAGCTTTGTACTGTTGTTCCTCAGAACATATCAGAGGCAAGTAGGTGCAGGAGCTGGTGCGGCCCATTATTTTAGCACATTAGCAGATGGAGAGAACAGAGTCACAAGCCAGTTGGGTGATTTGGCCAACACCACAGTATCTACAGTGATTACTGCAATCCCAGAATAGAGTTCTCAACTCCTACCTCCCATCTGTTCTTTAAAGTGACTTCGGAAGCCAATTATCTGTTCTTTTGTTAGGAAGAATCTATTGATTCTCTTAGTAGGGATGAAGCTGGCCCCAGCCAAGGTTGCTTAGATTTCCCCACTCCTGTGCCACTTGCTCGTGCCCTACCCAACCTTCCTTACCCACCATGTTTGCCTCCAACCACAACACTCTCATCCACTAGTCAAGCCTTCTGCTTTGATGCTCCAGGAGAGGGGTATGTGTGCTCAGGTGGTAAAGGGAGATCCTTGATAAAGGAAAGATTTATTAACCATTTTCTCTGTTGCAAACACAGCTCTGGGTAGTTTGTACCCTTCTCTTATCCCAGCCTCATTAGTACTTATTAGAGTGGGACCATATTTCATCATGTACATGAGAGATGCCAGACAAATAAATTGAAGATGGTGGTCCTGGTGGTGGCAAGGCAGAACATTTACTGAACCCCTCCCCCCCAAAAAAACTGGATTCTGGCTTTGCCTGTTACACTAAACCTGTGTGACCTTGGTTCATGCATTTCCCCCCCCCCCCTTTCTGGACTTAATTCTCTCACCAGAAATACAGGCAGGACACAGTAGACCAGATGAACCCTCAGACTGTACTGACTCTAAAATTGTATGAGAATATGATTGAACTTGTTCAGTTAATGTGAGGGGGATCACTGGTTCTCTCAAGGGAGATCATGTTTGCAGGAAGGCCACTTTTCAATTCTGGTTTCATTTCAGCCAGTGTCCTCAAACCTGTCCTCAAACAGTGTAATTAGCTGCCTAACTATAGCTACCCCCCAGTCCCCAGGACATTTGAAATTTCTAATACTCAACCTGCTCATTCAGGGGGTCTCAGGGCATCTAACAGCCATATGTTTCTAAAGGGATCCAGAGGTGTTTCTGATGGGTACTTCTAGATAGGTAGTTCTAGTGAGGAGTCACTGCTGTTACCAAGGAATTCCAGAAAATTGGGGAAGATACTTGGCAGAGAATCGAGGATTTCCTGAGACGACTCCACTCACACCATCTCTCTGGTCTCTGTGTGAGTCTAGACCCACCCATTAGGCAGGCCATTGGGCTAGGGAGAGTTTGGGAAAGCTGGAAAGGTATTGATCGTAGGACCCAAGTTGAATGCTGTCTGAGAGGTCAGGTTTCATTTGCTTTTATCTCATGCAGGTCTTTTTCCCCTGCTGCCAATTCAACCTGCATAGAGTTTTAAATCTTTCCTTAAAGAACACCCATTAAAGATGATGGAATAGTCTGGCTCTCAGATCCTTTCAGCCCCTCAAGCTTTAAGATGACATAACAGAGGCATCAGCACTGTCTAATTTTGTCTTTGGAGCTAATTAAGTATCCTGTGGGATGCACTAAGTCCAGGATGTTATTTTGTGGAGAGTAATGGACAGTCAGTAAGGATGAATGATTTTAGGTCCCCGGGCCAGTATTAATCTTGTTGTCTTAAGGTAAACACATATGATGTTCCAAAACGCTCTCTCATTTAACTCAAATAGCGATGTTAATCGGCAAATCCCCAAACCAAGTATCTTTTGTGTACTTTCATGGATTTCCAGGATGTAACCAAGGTTATAACACATGCTTTTCCTTACTCAAGTGATATTTAGACCTTTCCTTTATCGGTATCCAAGAAAACAGTCTTGTGTCGCATTGAAATGCCTGGACTCTTACCCTCAATGATCTTGGGCAAGTAGTCATACCTAATTGAAAATGAGTCACTCACTAGTTTTAACGTATTCCCAGATTTTATACTTCTTGCCTGGTGTCTCGCATCTGCGGAAGGAAATTTACCTAATGGTCTTGTTCTACAATTAACAGAGAAATGAGTTCTTAATACCACTCTCTTTCTTTACAATGTTTTCCTTTTGATACCTTTGTGTTTCGGGGGGCTCTGAATCAGGACGAATGGAAAACACCTGCTGCTTTTCAGAATGGGATTCCATCCATGCTGGGCTTTGAGATCTATCAAAGAGTAAGCCTGTAATTTCAATACTTGTATTTTGAACCCACGAGTTATAAATGGAAGTCTCAATTCCTGTGGCAGGCTTTTTGTTAGGCTGTCAGGTAGCTCATTTCGCTGCTGTTTCCTATTTTTAACATTCTCTTTACATAAATAAAATGTAACACTGTGAAAAATGAAACACCTGAACAAAACATACGATGAGGTGCACCAGAGAGCACTCGCATTAGTCATTTCAAGCAGTTGGTTGACGCATGATCTTCGCTGAATGTTTCAGTGTTAGAAACATTACTAAGGTTATAAACTGGTAAGGAAATAAAATTGCTCTTGGTCAAGGATCATCTTCTAGCATTAAATAGCTTTTGAATATTTATGGGGAGCATGCAATACCACAGTGGTGTTTAAAGATGACCTCAGTAATATTTTTCCTCGGTTTCTCCTTTAATTAGAACTTTGGAGGGTGCCTAGGTGGCTCAGTCGGTTAAGTGACTGCCTTTGGCTCAGGTCATGATCCTGGAGTCCCAGGATCGAATCCAACATTGGGCTCCCTGCTCAGTGGGGAGTTTGCTTCTCGCTCTGACTCTACCCCTTCTCATGCTCTCTCGCTCTCTCAAATAAAGAAATAAATAAATCTTTTAAAAAAAGAAAGGTATTAAAAAAAAGAATTGTGGGATTTTGGGGTACCTGGGTGGCTCAGTTGATAGAGCATGCAACTCTTGATCTTGCCACGTTGGGCATAGAGCTTAGTTAAAAACAAACAAATCAACATGGAATTTCAGGTCTAGAAAGAACTTCAGAGTAAGATGGGGATAACCATTCCCTAGTTTACATGGTTGATTCTTAACAGACCCCATCTAAAACCTTAACCTGTTGTCTTCCGCTCTTGACATGCTTCTACCAAGCCATGCATCTCCAGATAAATGAACCAGACTTTTCCAGTCCATATCATAGTTGACCCATCCCAAGTTTATCAAATAAATTCTGATTTGAGTATTCTAAGGTTACTCTAGTGACTTCAGAAAGATTCAAGGTACAGCTCAAAAAAGGGTCAATAGAATTTATTTCACAAAATCTTAGTTGGTTAGAACGTGTTACAAGGAACCAAATTTGTGGATTTGAACCCCATACAATGCTACTTAATTTTCTCCTGTGTGACCATGACAGATACCTCTACCTTGTGAAAACATGTGCCATCAGCCCAAAGAGTGACCTTGGTGCCTGCTTCTGCTCAACTTACCATTAGTAAATCATGTCCAATTCAAAGGTCATTCTCAACTCCCCAATGGGTCAGTAGCACAATGCTGATTTACAAAAGACATTCATGCTAAAAAATATTGCCTTTAGTTTCAGGACTGGGATTAAAACTTAGAACTTTTATTCTCTGTCCAGTGGATTTTCCATCACAGTCTAACTTCTCCCAAAGGACTGAAACCAGCCAAGTCCCCTCGGTCACATTTTTCTCAAACACAGATAGCTCAGTGCTGCAGATATATCATTGGATGTGCCTTCACTTATAGAACCCGGGACAGCCCACAAATGCAGGCAGCCCTGTCATTTACCTCTGAAACCAAGGCTGTGTCTACTTAGTTTAAAGGGGAGGCAAGGGTTGGGACAAAGAGGAATGGGAAGGGCAGGGGAAGTAGCACTGAGCCCAACAAAACTGCAGCACTTTCTAGCTCTGAGTCACATGCAGGGTTGTAAAATGACTTATAGCCCTGAAAATGTTGGCAGAACACTCAGCATAGATCATGCATTTCAGGCACATGATACAAATGCTTTTTGGCTCATGATTACAGGCTAGCAATTTCCAAGGCGCTAGTGCTGTTCCAAATCATTGTATTCGCTTTCTGTACTAAGTCCCTTGGACTGATTAAAGGAAACCTTCCAAAAGCATGCCTGTACTTGCTGTATGACTTTGCCATTTCTCACATGGCTGAGGTGACCCCATGCTCTTGCACAGGGTTTTATAGACCATTTGTGTGAACACACACACACTCTCCCCTTTCCTGGACGCTTCTCAGAGTAAGCATGCTTGTACAACGTGGTCAAATTGGCCAGTGCGCCAATGCTTTAAGCTATTTCGTGTTGGACAATGTGGTAAACCACAGGATCAGCCATCCACTCTGATTTGACCAACAAACCAGCCAAAAGAGTAATCACATTAGGGGCAATTCAGCTCTAAAGGAAGAGGTTTTCTTTAATATATGGAAAACCTAAAGTTTCATTCTGTACTTGGGATTACGTGTTTTTATTTGTAACAATTTGTAATGGAATAATGATATAAAATATACATATACAAAGGACATGACATCAAGAATATTGCCATTTTGGGGGCACCTGGGTGGCTTAGTCAGTTAGGCGTCTGCCTTCTACTCAGATCATGATCCCAGGGTCCTGGGATTGAGCCCCGAGTGGGGCTCCCTGCTCAGCTTCTCCCTCTCCATCAACCTCTGCCCCTCCCTGCATCCCGCTCATGTTCTCTCTCTCTCTCTCAAGTAAAGTCTTAAAAAAAAGAGAGTATTTCCATTTTTTACGCAGTATTTTCATTAGTAATTACTGATTTGAACAAAATATTTGTACTAACCATGATAACGTTAGACGTGTTTTTTTGACGATTTTATCCATTATCTGTGCTCATACCTGATAGGCTGCTGGTTAGAACAGGTGGGTAATTTTAGTAAAATCTACTGGAATAGCTCTTTTAGAAAGAACAGCAGACTAATGTCAATACATCTTTTTTCCTATGCATTTATGTTTGTTCCTCAGCCTACTCATCATAATTTATATAATGATTCAGTGAATTACTATTTCTGCTACTACTGCATTATGAAGAATCTTAGAGGTCACTTTACTCTGTCTACTGGAGGTAAACCCACTGAATCTAATAAAGTCAACATTTTTTTTTTTAAAGATTTTATTTATTTGACAGAGAGAGACACAGCGAGAGAGGGAACACAAGCAGGGGGAGTGGGAGAGGGAGAAGCAGGCTTCCCGCCGAGCAGGGAGCCCAATGCGGGGCTCGATCCCAGGACCCTGAGATCATGACCTGAGCCAAAGGCAGACGCTTAACGACTGAGCTACCCAAGCATCCCCATCAAACTTCTTTTTGACTAGAACAATCAATTCATTAATTCCTAGTGAACCACAGCCATATTCTAGTATTAAAATACTAAATATATAGTGTCTTAATTTGTTTCACCTTCTAAGAGTTAGCTATTACGTGTGAATCTTCTGAACATTTCAATCATATTCCTGTCTGATGCACTCCAACCTTTACCATTTATATCACAAAAAATATTCACTTTGCAAGTTAAAGTTTTTCTTTTTAAGGATGACTTTTTTCTTCCTTCCTTCCTTCCTTTCTTTTTTCTTTCTTCCTTTCTTTCTTTCTTTCTTTCTTTCTTTCTTTCTTTCTTTCTTTCTTTCTTTCTTTCTTTCTTTCTTTCTTTCTTTTCTTTTCTTTTCTTTTCTTTTCTTTTGAAAGTATCCCAGACATTGCTTCCTTACTTTGTTTGTCTTTAGGCAGTTAGAGATCTGACCACTTTCTGAGTAGCACTAAAGACTTAGAGGTTTATTAGTAGGCTATTAGAGAAAAGACATTTATCTTTATTTTATTCAGAGAATGGATTTTTTTTATAGTAAAATAATTCAAGTTTTTGTTTAAGTTAGTGGTTTTAGTTCTAGTGATAAGATGAATGATGAAGTCTACTTTTATGATAATCGGCCCCCTCTCCTCCCCACTTTCCCAAAATAAGAAGAGAGTTTAGACAGAAATGCATCCCAGGAGGCAGGAGACAGTGGCCCCAAGGTAAAAGCAATTTAAGCTTTCATCTCAGGTTTGCTCCCTTAGCTGCTCATTCATTTTGTGGCTTGAATGGAGAATGCATTGCCTGGATTTGCAAAATTATATGGAAAATAATTCTACCTCCAGTTCATTGTCCTCTTGGCTATTTTTCTCATTTTGAAGCTGCATGGGACTATTTTGGGCCTTCCCACTATACTTAACATCACTTTAAAACAGATTTAAGTCTCCCTACAAGACTGAATTTCCAATTCTCCATCCAACAGAGCAGCATGCTATTAAAGATCCACCAGGTGTTTCAATATGCACAGTTATCTGACTCTTCTTCTAGTTAGAAATAATAGAAAATGAAATCTGAGATTTATGGGTACAGTGCGAGGTGATGAAAATACTGGTATGAAAGCAGGTTTATGACCGCTTGGTGAAGATACAAATGAGATCCAAAATATTTTTAAATGTAAATGTATACTCCTTCTTTGGATACCTTTTTGATAGGCACAGTTTCGTATTTTAGAGAGCTGCAAATCCCCCAAAACCACATCAGTTAGGAAAAGACAGGAGGAGTGATCTGTGAGTTACTGCTTATGGTTTGTCACTTTTGTGGCTCATGTGTGACGAGTTGTTGAAAGTAAAAAACCAGTTCCCTGTTGCAGTCGCTGATAGGGTTGTGATGCCTACCTCGTTTTTATAAATAGATATGTGGTCACCATGTGTCAATGAATCAAAAAAAAGAAAAGAAAAGAAAAGAAAAAGCTGAAACACCTGGCAGGAAATAAAATTCTCTTATCTCCCTCCAGCTTTGGGGGAACTCATGGCCCAAATTATAATTTATTAATTTTTTGAAATCTCATCACCAAACCTCAAGTTTGGTGTACAGTAGATATTCAATAAAATATTTGTGAAATGGGAATGAATTTGCCTAATAATAAAGGATTTTATTATTTATTATTTATTATTATCTGCTGCTTTTGGTTTATCCAGGTAATTAGTAATGAGGCGCCAACTGCGTGCATACACCTGCAATCGTTTTCTTTTCCGGCCGGGGTGAGCAGACAGAAGTAAGACTGAGTGCCCTATTTAAGGAGCCCAGGCTTGAGGCCAGGGTTCAGAGATTTTGTAAAACTGTATAAGGTCAGCAAAGCCTGGAGAGGTTCAGGGAAAACCCAAACACAGAACCCTTCCTAGTGGGTGCAGCGCCCTTCCCAGGAATCCAGAAATCCAATGCTTAAGTCACACGTGCTATCGAAGGGAGCACACATCTAGGAGCTAGGTTTGTTTTTTGTTTGTAAGAGGGAATAGAGCACAGATGGGCCATTCCTTAGATTTACGATGCAGCCAATTAGACATTTAAAAGGTTAGAGACAGAATGTTTTGAAGAGAAATCAACTGCAGTTTAAATGTGCCTCGTTTCAGTAGGTCTCTCTCGGCCGGAAGTTCAGGGAGCAGTCTGTTTCTCACTTACCCAGGTATCTTCTTTCGTTCGGTGCAGGTGTGGGCTATGGAAAGCTCTTTACAATTCCCGATTAAATCCTCTCACCCCGACTGGAGATGCATGACAATTCTTACACCATTAAACTCCTCTCCTCTGCTTTGCTGGGGCTCCCCACCCCCGCTCCCCCTGCCAACGCAACAATGACTTGGAGTGCCTTTCTCTCTGTTCTCCCTTATTCCGCCTTTGGAACATAATTTTTAAGATCCGGAGAGACTGGGCCTATCTTTCGCAGGATTTCAGTAGGGAAATTAAAACCCCATTTGGTTGTGAAGAATGCAGAGGAAAGGGAGTTCTACAGACGACGGTGCTGGCTGAACATTTTGTAGCCAACAGATCATTTGCTGTTCTTCCCCATTTCTCATCATCTGGCTGTTGGTCTGGCCTCTTTAAGACCTATTCCTCCTCCTCCACAGTATCTTCCCAGACCTATCTAATCCTGGAGCCAGGCTTTCGGGATCCGAAACCTCGGATCGACCCCTTGCAGGCTGTGGGATCTTGAGTCGCTATTTCTCCTCTCTGTGCTTCAGTTCGCCTATCTGTAAAATCAGCAAATACAAGGCAGTCCTGGCCGTACCTACTTCACAGGGTTGCACAAGATTTAAATGAGCGACTATATACAGAGTGCTTATAAATGCCACATAGTGCGTCCTACCGGTTTGCTCCTGTTTATTTATTAAACTTCGCATAAGATCATTTTAGAAGAAGGACCTCAAATCTCTCTGTTCAAGATTTTCTCCCTCCCTTGTTTTATGTGTCCAACAAATACATTGGTTCTTCTCCCTCTCACACTATCAGGACTGTCTCCTTTTTCTCTATCATCCGTCATCTGAACGAAAGCTTTTTCTCAAAGGTCTGCACCCAGATTTCATGCCTCCTCCTCAACTTTGGGATATTATTTGTTTCCATGGCTACAAATATCACCACCATGCCAGCAACTTCCATGTCTAGTTTTCCGCCAAATTATCTCTTTTAAAAATATTATAAGCAAAAATCCTTTCAATTAAGACTACAAAGTGGCATGGCAACTGCGCATGTCAGGAACAGTGCCGTGGTCTTCAGCACGACTTCAGAGACCCACCAGGCTCCTATGAAGAAGTTTTAAAAATAGATTTTGGTAATTGACTCCCTATGAATGCCAATTGAGAAAATAACTTTTAAATGAAGTCTTACTCTGCAAAATCCTCTATCTTCACATCATAAGCCAGCTTCCCCCCACCCCCCGCCCCCCGCCCTCACAACCCCCTCTTGGGATGCATGAATTACTCTGCATTTTCCAGATGACAGAGCTGTCAGTGTTCCTGAGCCCCCACCACATTAGGCTGTTAAAAACTGTTTAGGATTTAATAGCGCATTTGTGCAGGAGGTCAGCATTAAGGCATACAAATAAGAGGGCCAGAGAATAAACAATAAAGGCAACAGTGAAAAAAATTAAAAACATGTCATAGGTGGCTTGGCAGCAAAGGGCAAGAGTGATAATCTTGTCACCTTTTCCAGGCATGTTTTCCACTCTCCCCTTTGCACGCTTATCAGCCTCAAAGCTAACGCTTCCCCTGCTGTCCACATCCCATAGTGTTACTGACTTGATGGGCATGCTTCATGATATCAACTAGGGTTCAGAAACAGAATAAATCCTTTACAGTATGGCTTTGTCTATTGCTGGGAAACATAAAGATGGATTGCTAATATTTATTGCATACCTATTCTAAGCTAAGCATGGTACTAAGTGCTTTTAATGTATCTTTTTCATTTAATCTTAGTAATGCCAGAGGGATAGACTACTTTTATCTCCATTTTACAGGTCAGGAACTTGAATCTCCGAGAAGTTAAGAGCCTATGACAAGCTCTGGTCATAGTTTATAAGGGGCGGAGTAAAAATTCAAGTCTCATCAAAAGCCATGGTTCTTTTTTTTTTTTTTTTAAAGATTTTCTTAATTTATTTGACACAGAGAGAGAGACAGCTAGAGAGGGAACGCAAGCAGGGGGAGTGGGAGAGGGAGAAGCAGGCTCCCGGCTGAGCAGAGAGCCCAATGCAGGGCTCGATCCCAGGACCCTGGGATCATGACCTGAGCCGAAGGCAGACGCTCAATGACTGAGCCACCCAGGCGCCCCAAAAGCCATGGTTCTTAATGACTTCTTTATGTTATTGCCTTAGTCTGTTGGGGCCGCTATGACAAAATACCACACACTGGGTGGCTAATGAACAATAGACATTAGTTGCTCATAGTTCTGGAGGCTGGAAGTTCGAGATCAGGTACCAGCATAGTCCGATTCTGATGAGAGTCCTCTTCTGGACTGCAGACAGCCAACTTCTCTGTGAGGTCCCATGGAAGGGTTGAGCTAGCTCTATGGGGCCTCTCTCTTAAGGGCACTAATACCATCAGGAGGACTCCACTCATATGACTTAGTCCCCTCCCAAAGGCTGCACCTCCTAGTTCCATCACACTGGGGGTTAGGATTTCAACATAATGAATTTGAAGGCTACACAAATATTCAGACCATAGCAACTTTCTTCCAACTTATATTAGTTAATGGTTTTCATCAATACACCAGTCAGCTTACAAATCGGGCCCAAAAATGAGCTCAGGGAGGGCAGAGAAGCAGAGTGCTAAATTCTGCACAAATTAGAACATCAGCCCTTGGTTTTCAAAAATTGCCCAAAGTTGCCAAAATCCCACTGATTGTTCAGAATGCCTAAGTTCTTCTGCGTCAGTGAGTTATCCATCTAGACAGTGTGCTCTGAATATCCATACACATTTACAGTAAGTTACCAGGTATGGACACCCCCCCCAACTATATGCATATGTATTGTGACTCTGTAACTGGAACCAGCATGCTGTCAAGTCAGAGCCCCGGGCCCCTTCACCACACCCCAACAACATGAGTGAGGCATTTGCTGCAGTATCTCAGTTTCACATTTTGATATTAATTATTACAGCTATCCAACCTGAGTCACAGTCTTTGTGCATAACCCATGGCCAAGTCCCTGAAGAACTATGGTAACAGTTAAAAAAAAAAAAGCTCCTTGAAAGAATGATGACTGACATAAATCTATAAAGGGCCTTTTCCAAGGAAGGACTGAGACTACAGGTCATAAATATGTTCATATTTTATTCATGCCTGAGGTTCCAGAACACAATCTTTGGCCATATCAATATCTCATACTAAATACTCAGGTGGAATATAAGATTTGAAATTAAGTGCTCTGGAAGTGCTCCATTCATTAGGACCCCTACTCTCTGGACTCAATGTTTCTATCAGTTTAAGAGAAAGTATTTGAAATGCTTTTTTAGTCCAGGCACCAAAGGATTCCTTCCCTCTTAACTAGAAAGCACTATTTTGATAAATGATATCCCTTCTGCACAAAAAGGTAGTCTCCCTATACTAGATTCATTAGATTAAAGGGCTCACGCCTGGATTTTATTGAGAAGTAATATTTATGTGTTAATCTTGGACACCGTTTTCCTTTGGAACACACTGGGGAATATTTAAAGGAAGATATTTAATTGGACAAATGTGTTGCTTTATCTATAGTCAAGTGTCAGGGTCATTAGAACAAGCACTTGAAAAAGATTGGAAAACACTGCGCATTGTGGGAGAAGAGGCCTAAGGATCACGGCACTTGAAATGTGATTTTTGCTAATGTTGCTGCACTTCATTGCATTCATTTGTCCAATCTTACCATTAACTTGGAATCAACTACAAGGATTTTTTAGAGGACTGTGTATCACGCACTGGTCCTTTAAAGTTAATTATAATTACTATGTAATATCAAAAGGTTATTATACAAAATGTTCTCTTGGTCATTAGAGTTGATTTTGTCTAGGTCACATTTGTGCCTGCCTGGAAAGGATTTAGAAGTGTGGCTTATCCTTCTTAGTCAATAAACCCAAAGCATTGAGTACTTGTTCCACAGCTGCTTGTGTTTACTTTCTACGAGATTTCGGCATGCGAGATAAAAAGAAATGACATGGCCAAGGCTTATTTTAAAATATCCCCATTGTTCCAAATGGTATTTCCAAATGTACCACCCTTCGGAGTTCAATGTAGACAATTACAAGGCACTGAATTTCCTTAGGCAAATTCTCTTTCTCTTAGATCGAAACCTCTATCTCCTTCCCAAATTTAAATTACTAGAAAGAGATATATCTCTTTCTATTCTGGATGAACTCAAGAAACTCAGATTTGGTTTGTGAGTGGGAAGGGGATTAAGTTTTACTGATATCTGAGAAGAGTCGGTCTCGTGCGTGAAGTTGGAGGAACCGCTGTATTCTAGCGGGTTGAGGAGGAAGGGACACTGGTGGGAGGGATCCGAGAGAAGTTAGGGAGTTGCAATCGCAGTGAGGCTGAAAAACCCTCATCCTTGAGCACCTGGCCATCTCCACCCCTTTCGGTGCTGTGCTTCATCCCAGGGAGGGGAAAAGGTGGGAAATTCTCAAGGGGAGGAAGAAAGGACAATGGAGACCGAGGCTTTTCTCCCTTCTGAGAACTGGGGAAGGAATAAGGCAACAAAGGCATATATATGGAGGTGCTGAGCAGAAGCCCACCTGGGACCATCCAGCTCTTTGAAGCAAGGAGTGGTGAAGTGGCTGAGGGGACTCAAACTCCATCCCCTATGTTCCTATTTGCTCAATACAGAACTTCCTGGTGCTCGTGGGACACCTACGCTTTCTGCAGTAGCAACTGGGTCTCCTTCTGCACAGATTGCTACCCACCCACCACAGCAAAGCAGACCCAAGCCTCATGCACACAGTGTTCCCTGAGAGGACATTGAGCCACACGTACAAATCAGAGACAAAGGCAGGGAGTGGGTGGGCTGCCCGGGAACGATCGTCTAAACCCAGTTATGTGAAAAGTAAGTTTCTTAAATGCCTCTTTCAAAGTAAACTTGATAACGGAGACTTATATTTGGTATTGTTAGGGGTTTTATTTTTGTTTTTTTGTTTTTTTAGCAGGTAGAAGTCAGAATTCCTTTTCCATTTCCAAAATTCCTTGCTTTTTCACTCAGCTCCATCCTATTAGCCTCAGTACCTATCCCGCCCAAATGGAGCAATGCAATGGTTTTCACAAACTACTTTCAGCATGTCATTGTCAAATCTCTCCATCATTCCAGCTAACATCATTGTGGAATAGTGCATTCCTGTATATCCTTGCCTTGACCTGGTCCCTGCACCACTCTTGAGAATGAGGACTCCATTACCCAGTGACTCTTGTGTTCCCTCCTACCCCCTTTCCAGATCTATGGTGTTAGCTTTGGGCCCTCAGATCTTTAGGTTTTCCATGGATAGTCTTTAAAAGGCTTATGCAAGTCCTAAAATCATTTGGATAATTGTGTGTGAATGTGAATTTTCATGGTGAGATAGTTTATGGTTTTCATCAGTTTAAGAACTAATGACCTTGTAGTTAATATTTTAGGACCCCTTGTCCTCTACATGAGCATGTTTGGGAACTGTCCTGTCTGCACCAAGTCCAGGGGCAGAGGCTCCAGCTACTTCCACTGTGCTGCCTGGGGGCAGTTCTCCAGATGTCCAAGCAGGGACAAACCCCCAGCTCACCCTCCGAAAGCTCTTCTGCCTGAAAGACTTTATGGCAGGAGACAGATGGAGTGGCCCCTGAGTTCTGAGAATTAAAGGTTGAGGGAATTCCTAAAAGAACTGAGTTTATACCCTATATTCTCCCAGTAAAAGTTCTCCAGTTCTTATTAAGCAAAGCTGTATCTTTCTTTTCTTCTTGCCCGGTGATCCTTGATCCTCATCATTTCATTGGGAATCTGCAGTGTCTTTGTTTGGATCAGTCTTGCATTGCTGTCCCCAACCAGAGAAGGCAAAATCCTGTCCCATTTCCCCCAGGTTTTTGTTTTCCCCTCTGGTTGGCCACTTTTGGTCTTCTCTGCTTCCAGGCATTTCCCCTAGCTCAGCTCCTTCCAACCGAGACCTCTGATGGGATGATATGGTGAGCACTGTCTTATCTTCCAGGGAAGCTTCAGTCAGTTAAATAACATTGAACAAAACTAGGAATTCCAGCCACCTATGTTTGCTTACGAGGGTCTAGATTTTATGGAGGAATAAGGGTCTATTCATCTCTAAAAATACAATCCTTTAAACTCCTCATGCACTGTTGGTGGGATTGTAAATCAGTGCAGCCACTATGTAAAACAGTATGGAGGCTCCTCAAAAAATTAAAAATAGAACTACCCTAAGATCCAGCAATTTAACTTCTGGGAATATATCTGAAAGAAATGAAAAGACTATGCCAAAGAAATATTGACACCCCCACATTCACTGCAGCATTAATCATGATAGCCAAGACATGGGAATGAGCTAAGTGTCAACACAGACAAATGGATAAAGAGGTTGTAGCATATACATGCAGTGGAATATTATTTAGCCATAAAAAATAAGGAAATCCTGCTATTTGTGACAATATGGATGGACCTTGAAGGCATTATGCTGTGATATTAGTCAGACAAAAAAGACAAATACTCTATCATCTCACTTATATGAGGAATTCAATAGCAACAACAACAACAAAACTCACAGAAAAAGAGATCAGATTTGAGGTTACCAGAGGTAGGGGGTGGAAGTGGGAGAATTGGCGGGAGGTGATCAAAAGGTACAAACTTTTAGTTGTAAGATCAATAGGTCCTGGGGATGTAATGTACAACATAATGACTACAGCTAACACTGCTATATTGCTATATTTAAAAATTGTTTAGAGGGTAGATCCTGAGTGTTCTCATCACAAGGAAAAAACAGTTTCTCTTTCTACCTCTATGAGATGACAGATGTTCACCAAACTTGCTGTGGAAATCATTTCACAATATATGTAAGTCAAGTCATGATGCTATATGCCTTAAACTTACACAGTGCTGTATGTCAATTATATCTCAATAAAACTAGGGGAAAAATGAAACCTTTTGCCTAAAAGTGTAATTAGATTAAAGTTAGGCTTTCTTTTCACATTATGTAATCTCATGGCTGGGCACAGGTAGGCTTAAAGTTCAACTCATGGTGTCTGTCCAATGAGTACCCATAAGGCTAGATTCTCATTGGTATCTCAAATTCCCCTCAAAAAACTCATTATTTTTCCTTCTAAATAAGTTTTTCCTCCTATGCTAACTGTGTCAGTTAGAAGCAAACAGTTCATCCAGTAACCTGAGCTAGAAAATCTGGAGATTTCTCTTGAGTTTTTCTTCCTAGAGTTCCACATGCAATCAATTTCCTTCATCCTCCAGTGTTAACCCCCAAATATCTCTCAAACCTTTCTTCTCTGCCTCAGATACTAGTGCTCATTTCAGGCTTTTATCATCTCTCACCTGAACTTCTGTATCTGGGTCCTAACTGCTCCCTCAGATCCATAATAACAATAAAGTAATAATGGCTAATACTTAATGGGTGCTTATCACCAGCTCTAGACTATTTTGAAGTGTTTTAGATGCTTTATCTCATGTTAATCCTGGTTATAACCTTATGGGCTAGGCATTTGGTGTTATCTCCACCTGACAAATGGGAAGACTGAAGATTCTAGAGGTCAAGGAACTTGCTCAAAGAAAGATATTTAGAATGTGGTATGGTCAAGATGCACATCAAGTCTGCCTGTCTTTAGAGAGTGAGTTTTTATCACCAAGTCTATAATTTCTCTGAACTAATAGTTGTCTGGGTAGTTCTTTTAAAATATAAACTTCCTGTGTTTAGGTGCCCAAAATGGTCTCCCATTTCTTTAGCACATTACTCAAGGCCCTCTATCATCTTTACCTCCTGTGGCAGATTGTTAAGAGTACCAGCCTGCAACATATCACACTTCCCTGTATCCGTGCCCTTGATGGTCCTCTCCCACACAGACTGTGGGCTTGACCAGTGTCACATCAGCAAGTGTAATGCTAGTGAAGTCTTGAAAAATACTTTCACATGGTGCTTGCATTCTGGGAATCTCCTGTCTCTCTGGGAATCCTTTGACCTCCATAGAAAGAATCCAAAGCAAACTTCCTCCAAGATGAGAGACCACATGAAGTTATCTCAGTCATCCTACATGAGATCTCAGATGTGTAAGCAAGGACATCCTAAAACATCCATCCCTGGCCAAGCTGAAAACCAAACCAGGAAAACTGCCCAGATGACCCAGAGTCATGAATAAATAAAATGGTGGTTATTTTAAGCCAGTTTTTGGGGTGGTTTGTTTGGGGGTGGTTTGTTACACAGCAAAAGCTAGCTGACACACCTGTCTAATCTTCCACCTTCATCTCTCACCACTTCTTGCCTGCCATTAATTATCTAACAATGGCATTCTGTTTATTGGCCTGTGATTCTTCCCTCTTTGCCTTTGCCCTTGTTGAGCACTCAACTGGGAATGCATTTCCTCTCAGCCTGGTTAACTTTTATTCATTCTTTACTACTTAGTTTAGATTTTATCCCCTGTACCTTCCTTGACACTTCTCACCCTTTCTTGTGGTCCTTCAGGCAGGATTAGGTAGGTACCTCTTCCAACCATTTTCAAAAATCCCTATCATCACACTTCCAAATAATTTTATAATGGCCTATTTATGGGTCTATTTCCCGGCTAGATGTTGGGGTTTTTGAAGACAAAGTCTTGCTTTGTTCTCTCTTCTCCATCCCCTCAACATCTAGCAGAGTGGCTGACACTTAGTAGTAGCCGATAAAACCTGTTGAATGAATGAATGACAGAAGGAATAAAGGAAGTCGGGAGGGAGTCTGTAGCTAGCTGGGGAAAGGCCCCACATCAAAGGCGTTGTTTGTGTTGACACTCTTTAATTCAACCTTTATAAAGCTTCATCCTATCTCAATACAGCATGAATGTGGCAAGAAAACCCAGATGAACTTTAGGCAAAGAGGGTGGTAAGGAGCCAGGAGAACAGACATCTCAGAGATTTCAAGTGTGCATTTTGGATGATGGTGTAGAAGAGTGGTAAGTAGCTTAGAGGAAACATACAGAAAGTAGGCCTGACGTAGATTATTGAACTTGTTCAAGTGTTCAAAATGGAAATCCGAATCTGTTTTCCAATAGGTTTCCTGTAACTGGATAGAAAAGAGCTTTTTTTCCTTTCTTTTCTCTTTCCCAAACCTCCTAGTGCCATCATAAAACTCACCCTGAGACAGAGTTGATAAACTGACAGATAGTATCAGATGTCAGCCAGGGTTTCGTCTCCATCCTGAGGCTCTTGGGAACAGCATTTGAACAGATTGTTCTTGCCAGAGTATCTCATTATTTTAAGCAAATTGAATTTCTCATTGATTATGTTGAAAGGTTGTACGCTAGTTATAATTACCGGTTTTACTTAATTTCCTTTTATAAATAGGTCGGTACTCTGTACTTGAAAGTAGTATGTTGATTACTGATTTTTTTTTCCTTTTGGCCTCAGGGGCTGTTTAGAGCAGAAACTGCTGACTGAGCGAATTTAATGAAACAAATACATGTCCAATTACAAGAGGGAGTATGTGTGAGAGCACACACAGGCACACAGGTAACAAACACACACTAAGCCAAAATCCTAAGGGTGACAATGAGTACAGAAGAGGCTTTGTGTTCTAATGGCGGCTTAGACACTTTGGAACTGCTGGTGAAGAAAGCTGCCCAGCTGGGAGGCTGGAAAATGCCCCCCTTGCAGCATTCTCTTCTCTACTTGAATTGCCCTTGATTTCTACTCATGGCACCCCTGTGTCCTGATCAAAGTCAGCTCTCTAAAAAAGTGAAAACATGTTGTCTGTGAAGGGGATGATCAAATTGTCAATTCATTAAAAATGCATTTTTTTCCTAATTATAAAAGTGATGCATTTTTTTGGGGGGGTGGGGGAAGCACACTCAGAAAATGAAATCTAAGGGAGAAAAATAATAAAAATTACCTATAATCTCACCACCTAGAGATAACCACTCAGAATTTCACGTTTTCTTTAAATTTATATATATATATATATATATGTACTCATGTACAACTTTGTATCTTGTTTTTCACTAATATTAATATATTGAAAGCATATCCCCATGTTCTATGCCTTTGTAAATGTAACTTTTAATGATTACATATTACTCCATAGTGGAATAGTGGGTAGACTGTGGTATCTTTAACCATTCCATTATTATTATTAAATGTTTCATTTCATTTATCACTTCTGATATTATAAATAGCACACTATTGAACATTCCCATACTTAACCATTGTACATATCTTTCACTATTTTCTTTGGGTAAGTTCAAGAAATAAGATTTATGCATTAGGGGGTTTGAGCTGTTGTCTTTTTATTTATTTATCTATTATTTATTTATTTATTTGAGAGAGAGAGAGCATGCACACATGCGCAGGGAGTGGAGAGGCAGAGGGAGAGGGATAGAAAGAATCCTCAAGCAGACTTGCCGCTGAGTGTGGAGCCTGATGCTGGGCTTGATCTCACGACCCTGAGAGTCAGATGCTTAACTGCTTAACTGACTGAGCCACCTGGGCACCCCTGAGCTCGTCCATGTCTTAATACAAATGATAAGATTGCTTTTTTAGCAATGTTGTATCAGTTTATATTAAATGGTACATAAAACTGCATGTTTCACCATATTCTTGTGAACACAAGGAATTAAATATTCTAAAATATTGCTAATGTGATAAGTGAAAAGGTTTGTTTCATTTTTTTAATTTGCATTTCTTTTGCTCTTAGTAGGGACAAACAATTTTATTTGTCTACTATAGCAATTTAACTTACACATTTTGCTCTGCAAGGGAATAGGGTTTGAAGGAATGGGACACAGACAAATAAGGCAGGAAAATGTCCAGAGCCTAGATGCAGCTGCATGAAAGAATCAGCTGAGGAATCTATGAAGATTTTGACTTACCTGCTTATAGAGAGGCCAGGTATTGGTACTTTCTAACAGCTTTGCAGGGAGATCTAATACAGAACTAGGGGTGAGACAGAGCTTTGCCAGCAAGAGCAGACCTGTGTGGGTGGCCTGGGTGGGTTCCTAAGAGAGGGTAATGGTGGGACATGAAGGCATTTGGACTTCCACAGGGCTGCTGGTGGTAACAGCGCAAGAAAGTTGCCAAACAAGAATCCAAGATAAAATAGCCTACTGCAATTTTGCCTTTCCTTATACCACTGATTCTTGATTTGGGGCTGATAAAGCTGCCTTTTATTGTATAACTTACTCTCCACTTGGAGCTGATAATTCAGTTTGTGAATTGTTTTGGTTCCTGGGTTTTCTTGCTCCAGGGTGAGTTTAGACACTTCCTTGCTCATAAACACCTCTATGAAATGTTACAAGTAATGGCTAGCATGAGGGTTGGAGATTATCTGTGGATTCCAAATAACCAATTTTCCCTCAACCCCTGTTGCCACAAAAAATAACAAATTAACTTTCAGAAACCTTTTCTCCTCGTTCCCCTACCTCAAATAGAGACAGGTTATAGAAAGGGTGTGTGTGTGTGTGTGTGTGTGTGTCCCATTTTGGGTCGAAGTGATTTGATGGTCCCGGAGGACTACCAACGTCCAGTAAAGCAGCCTCTGCAGGGTGGGGAATGCTTCCCAAGCTGCCCATGAACATAGTACACCCAGCTGCCTCTGACTTCCTAAAAGCTGCCCTGCCAGAGGTGGGCCGCCTCAACCCTAGCACTTTTAAGATCCTAAGGACACTACTCCTAGTGTCTGTGGGACTCTAGAACTTCATCCAGTGTTTTAGAAGTGGCAGGGTGCACAAAAAAGAGTATAAGCTCTGAGTCAGGAAAGCTGGTTTGTAGTCCTGTCTTCTGCCACCAATAGGCTAAATGGCTTTTGAGGAGTCACCACATTTCTCTGGGTCTTATGATTTTCTCCCATGAGCAATGAAGACAGTGACTCCTGTCCTCTGGTATGGTGGAAAGGATGCATTCTGAGCCTCAGCTGGGCCAGGCACCAGGCACTAGTTCATGGCCTGGAGTGGTCACTGGCCTTGAGGAGACTTACCTTCATATTCTATTAAATGGGGGCTAACAGCTCCACCTACACCCACCAAGCACAAATTGTGGAAAGGTGTAGGGATCCAGGAAGTTACTATGTGTAGAAGCGCTAAGGCAGTGTGAAGTAAGGAATGCTATGGCACCAGACAGAATAAACTGGAATGTCAACGTAAATTGGCACTTCGGCTAATATTGGCATCCACGCCAGAATGAGGTGGGGGGATGTGCTTCAGCATCAGGGGAGCATGGCCCAGAATACCTTGATGACAGCCAGAGGGGTTCATGGTTCCATCAATGGGCTTTGAGGTAAGAGTGCTCTCCTTTTAAACTCATGAACTCTTGATAAAAATATGTCTCATGTGCTTCTTCAACGCCGTTTGAAATGTCAAAATACAGTTACTACCAAGACCAAACTGAAATCATCTACAACCCCTCAAGGAGCTGCCCTTTGTTACCCCACCTTCCACACTGCTATATTGAGCATCACGGCTCCAAGATAACCCCAAGGATGACAGCAACAGTTCCCCTCAATGCTCTTGGGTATCCCAGGATGATGTGCTGGTGCACCGGGACCAACCTTGCAATCCCAGAAAGCCAGAGCTGTGAGGCTCATTTGAGGTTTGGAGCAGTAAATGACAAGGCACAGGGTCCCCACGCCTGCCGGGCAGTTAAGGACAAGATTGGAGTCAGGATCATTTGTCTCACTGACCTGCTCTTTCCTTTTGGTGAAAAGCTCTCAAGGTTGAAGCAATATCCCCACTGTGGCTCAAAGTTCCTATAACAATCCTTAGGAGACTCCAGGGGGTCTCCAGCCTCCCCTGGATTTGGAGGAATGAATGAGTTACCGGGGTGACCACCAGCCCGTGAAGAGACTGCCAGTTGTAAAACATGCACAATTTCAGGCCTGCTGGCTCAGTTGGTGGAACCATTTCTATGCTTTTTTCACATGTAATCTGCGAGAAAGGGGCCACGTCTTTATTTTCAACAGTTAACATTTTATGTCAGGTAAAAAATAAGAACGTAATCTACACTGTTCTTTCCTATTCTTCCTCCTCAGGGGGTGGGTGGGGGCCAGTTCAGATGTGCTTGGGTTGGGACATCTTGTAAACTATCTCAGGCCTGCAAATATCTAATTATAAGCTGCCCTAGGATTTTCCCCAGCAAGCCCAGAAAGCCAGAAGCTAGTTTTCCGTATCAGCTAAGCCCTCATTTCTTCTCTTGAATTTAGCTAAGTTGGGCTCAGAAAAATGTAGAGGGGAAAAAGGAACAAAAAAGAACAAGGAAAGAATTGAGCTGGAAATCTCAGCAGGCAACACTGGGACTAAACCGTATAGTTCTGATGCTTTAAGCTCCTTGGAACTTAACTTGGGAAGAGACAAGAAAATACATCCCTAGACTTGACTTACTTTTTTGCTTGTTTTTATTTTATTTTTCAATCCACAAAATGATCTATTTTGCACATGAGTCAAAGTAATTTGGAAGGTTTTCTGAACCTTTAGTTGGGTAGCAAGGACTCACTGTCCACCATCCACGTGAATTTACTTGTTTGGCAAGGGTTCCATGAGCCCCACTTAATTGTACTAAGAGGGATCCCAAATTCAAACACTCTTCAGGTTAGGCAGGGACACACATAACTGAAATGAGTGAAGGAAGTTGGTTATAAGACAATAGGATGGTGAGGCCAGAGCAATGGGGATGAGTATGTCTTACCTACATGTGTCACACCGAATTCTTAATCCATCCCATGCAGGCCACACAAAACATGCACTTTGCCCAACGTGGGACCTGTTGCCTTCTCATTCTGCTCAGTGATGTGGACTCCCTTTCCTTCCCCTTTCCCTTCCTTCCTCTAAGCAGCAGCATGACAAAGCGGTTAGGAACATGGATGCTAGAACTCCAGCGATTAACCGTGTAACTCTGGGCTCGAGATTTCACCTCTTTGCGCCACAGTTTCATTCATCCGTAAAAGGATGAGAAGAATAAACAAGGCTATCAAGTGCTTAGATCACTGCCAGGTACACAAAAAAACATTACATATCTGTTTTCTTTTATTATTCATTCATTATCCATTTGTCATTATTCAAGCACCTCTCATGTTCCAGGTGTTGTACTGGCCTGACTGGGAGCTATGTCGGTGGATCAGATAGGAATACTTTGCTTGATGGAAGCAGGGGAATGAAGAATTAATATTGTTTTGCCTTTTAAGTGCGAGGTATGTTATGAACTTTTCAAACATTATCAGTTTAATCTTCAAAGGAGTTTGTGAGATATGTTTTATTGCTCCTATTTTTTAAGGAGGCAGGGGAGCAGAACTTCTCAAGGCGACATGGCCATGAATGGTGGGGCTCAGGTTTGAATCCAGGCCTCTGAAGTTTGTGGGTTTCAGACTTCTTACAGGGTCTAAAAGCAGAGCAAGTGATGCTTATGTGACCACTCTTGATTAACCATTCATGCTGGTGCCCTTCCTCACCTAGCCCTGGACTTGGCCTTATTCTTCTTACAAGGTTCCAGGCTCCACCACTGGTTAGCTATAGTTGGCATGAGAACAGGAACATATTTCTCATCCTGACAATGTTCTAGGCTGCCTCAAGGGAAAATTTTGACCAGTCACACAACCATTTTCATTGTGCAGATAAGAAATGGCCTTGAGTGAATAGGAAAGGCCACAGCCCACTTCTGGTTCTGCTTTTGTATTTTATTTGCATGATCCAGACAAGGAACCTTTTCTTCCTGAGATCTCCTGTTTATCCCCTGCATGGGTATATTTAAATCACAGACATTGAGAACAGGAAGGGACAGTAAAAAATGCTTGAGTTCACTAGCTGCCATATACAACCCACTAGGTTCCTTTGTGTATGATGAGAACCACTAGAGGAATTATATGACATCATATATATATATATATATATATATATATATATATATATGGAGAGATAGCACTAAGGCTACACATACAAGACTGAAAGACAACCTGACCCCTTGTTTTCCAGTTGTTTTGGGGTCTATGATGATGACTGCCATATATATATATATATATATATATGACAGGTAAACCATAAAACAGACTTTTAACTGTAGAGAACAAACTGAAGGTTTCTGTAGGGGTGGTGGGTGGGGGGATGGGTTAAATGGGTGATGGGGATTAAGGAGGGCACTTGTGATGAGCACTGGGTGTTGTATGTAAGTGATGAATCACAAAATTCTACTACTGAAACATATTACACTATATGTTAACTAATTAGAATTTAAATAAAAACTTAAAACATCTATATATGTATATATAGATATATATGTGTGTGTGTATATACGTGTGTGTGTGTATATATATATATATATATATATATGTATAGGTAGATTCATGGGCCTCACTCTTTGCAAATTCTGACTTAGTAGTGCTGGAGAGAGGCCCAGGAATCTGTATTTAATAAATTCTAATATATAGACAGATTAGGAATCCACTAATCAAGCCAACCCTCTTAATTTCAAAGAAAAAGAAATTATGTGATTTTTCTCAAGTTTACACAGCTAGTTAATATCAGTTAGATTAGGACTCAGCACTGCTGACTTCCAATTGAATAGGTTTCCCACTACCTTGTATAGTTTCTAAAAGGGGGCTTTGACCAAGTCTTTGGGACTATTATTTTCCTAATTTGTGACCAACATTAAATTGTAGGATTTGACTGTTAGTTTAAGGGTTGGAGCATTGCTTAAAATCAATACATGCAGAAGAACACACAAACACAAACATGTTGATGTCACCTGGGCAACACACTTATGTAGATTTCCCTTGGCCTGAATTGGAGCAATCTCAGAGGGAGTGAACCATGGCCTTTTGTTATCCCGGGATATTTCAGAGAAAAAAGAAATAAAAAAGATTTTAAAAATAGATGGCAACTAGATTTTAAGAATAGAAAACCTATTTTCCCTGTTACAAGGTTATGGTCCCAAGGGAGAGATGGAATAAGTGTAAAGCATGCCTATTTCAAGAAAAGATTAAACACAGACAGACCAGCCTCAGAGTTGTTAGAGGAAAAACATTTGCAATGGAAAAGCTTAAAAGCATGTCTTATTTTTATTAGCATCCACTTCTTTTCTGAAAGGCTAATTGTAAAATTTATAGGGCTGATTATCTCTCTAGATTAATATTTATGAATACACAATAGCAAATGTGAGTTCCAAGTGTTGTATTAAGCATTGGCTTTTCTCCTTTCACACATACAAGCAAACAGCAGATAGCTCAAGGTGATGTTAATATTCTCTCTACAATGTATGTAAACAGTCATGCCAAATTTTTCTTCCCAATTGCTGCAAATTGGTATTTACCCAGCAACTGCAAACTATTTTTAACAGTTAATAGTCCTGAAATGTATGGGGACCTTTCTGCAATATGACAAAGAGCTTGCAAAATCAATTGCATAAAGGCTCCCCTAATCAAACACCAAGGAGCAAGACTTCTCTTTATTGACTCCTCTTAACCACATTTTATTCTTATAAGAGACAGGAAAGATAATCAAAAGCACTTTGTTGTTCTTCCTGCACTTGGAATATGGAACTAATGGTTCCTTCATTTTCAGAAATGAGAGAACAAGGTTAAATATTGCAAAAAAACCACACTGCGCTTTTAAATAAATCCAAGTGTGCTTATGCCAGCACACCCAGCTGATTCCCAACCTCTGTGGTTAAATCTGAGCTAGTTCTATTATCCATATAAAACATGAAATTTACATGACCCAGGGTAAAGGAAGATGTACAGAGGATAGGATGGGGACACAATGAAAGCCAAGCTTGATGACAAATGAATGGCTTCGGGCCAGTCCTGAAAGTCTGTGTTTTAGTGTTCCTGTCTATAGACTGAGGGGTATTTTGCTATATTAGGATTTCCCAATCAGGGATTTGTGGTTTGGAAATGTGGCAGTGGATGAGCTTTAGGGATTCTCTAACTCTCCTACCCGAAACCTCATAGAAATTTATCATATAAATCAGTACATGCCTATTACTTGCTGTGAATACCCACTGCTTTCAGCAATTCTCAAAGGGCACCAGAAACTCAGGAAGGTTATGAGCTGTTGCACAAGATGACGTCTAAGGTCCCTTCCTGTTATAATTTTCTTCAATTTTTGCTGCATCTTTGCTCTAATCTCCAATTTCTTTGATTGCCCAGCCTTACTCTTATGCATCTCAAACTTATTTCTCTCTAAGCTTCCTTCTTCTAAGATCTTAAACTGTGCTATTCAACGTGGCAGCCTCTAGCCACACATGGCTGTTGAAATTTAATTAAAGTGAACTAAACTTAAAAATTCAGTCCATTAGTCACACCAGTCACATTTGAAATGCTCAATAGGCTCATGTGGTTTGTGGTTCCTGTATTGGACAACATAGATATTGAACATTTCCATCACTGCAGAAAGTCCTGTTGGATAGTGCTTCTTTAAAGACAGTGATTTCTAAGCTGTCATTCTAAGAATCTGCATTTTTAATGAGCTCCCCAGGTGATTCTGATGCAGAGGGCACATCATGCTTGGAGAGATAGCACTAAGGCTACACATACAAGACTGAAAGACAACCTGACCCCTTGTTTTCCAGTTGTTTTGGGGTCTGTGATGATGACTGCCCCACTGATCAGTCTCTATCACAAAAATCCTACTTCAGTGTCTAAGGTGAGTAAATAGCATTAGACTCCTACACTCAGAATTGGATGGGATCTTTAAGCTTATCTTGTCCAAACCCTTGTTTATTGTTTGAGTCCTCTCTAGATGACTTTCCATGAGGTGCTTGTGGAATATGCACTTGAATAGGAACAGTGATGGGGGAAAAACTTTCAAGGTAGTCCATTTGATCTGATAAAAGCCCCATCTATTTACTAGTCTTCCTTTACATGGAAGCATGTCCCAGTAGCTTCCCCTCGTTGGTCAGAGCTTTCTCTGGTCAGAGCTCAATCTTGACTTTGGTGTTTAAGGCCGATGCCAGTCAATCCCTATTCTCCAGGTGTCATGCTCTATGAACATATTTTATGGAAGCAAGAGGCTTTTGGAAAAGATAAATTTTGGGTGATCTGCCGTGGGTGTGATAGGAGAGAATCTTGTCTCTGGTTTTACCCCAGCAACCAGGTCTTGGACTTTAATGGGAGAAGGTATGGTCTCCTCATTTAGAGCAACATGGAAGCAACTTTAAGCCTAAAGGGCCCATAGATTTTTGCATTTGAATGATTTTAAAGTTTTGGAGGCACACAAAGACCACATCCTTGGTAGAGAAAGAGTATCTACCAGCAGCAATGGCAGTCAAGAAGTACTTCTGTCATGGGGCTCATGAGCAATGGAGTGAGAGCAGAAAAATACAGAAGGGAACAAATGGTATTTAGAAAATAGCCTGAGGACACACAGACATAAACAGGGACGAGTCTGAGGGGTGGGGCCAAACCCTGCAGTTATAAGTGAGGAGGGGCAGATAAATAAAATCATTTATACCCTCAGCCTGGTGCTTTCAGAGATCCTCCAGTTATATATGTCTGTAAGATCATTATGCTCTTTCAAACAATTACATTACAAGACCTTCTCATATTTGAAGACAGCTTTCGTTATTGCCCTACATCCTCTCTAAGTTAAGGTCTGTATTATTCTTCAATCTTTCTTTATTCTACATGGTCTTGGGATTTTTCATTATCCTCTGAACATCACTTGTCTAACTCCTCTTAAATTGAGAATCCAGGACTGACTGTTTTATTCCAGATATGGTTTGATCACCCTTGCATAGAATGAAACCATCATCTCCTTCTTTCCAAATCCTATACTTCTATTAACATAAATCACATAAATCACCACCACTTTTTGTTGAAGGCCAAGGCTGGCAGAATATAGACGCTCATGACCCATAATGACCTGATATTTTATTTATTTTACTTTGTTTTCTAAGATTTTAATGATCTTAGTGAAAACATCATGATATATACAGTTCTACTACATCCTCTAAATCAGCTAGCAGAGCTTGGGGTATGATAAGTACTCAAAGCCTATTGATTGCTTGAAAGTCTAAGAGAGAATATGCACAACTGAGGAAATTACAAAATAAATGACACAGTTATTACCTGGGGAAAGGATTAGGAGAGTGGGATGGTAAACAATTCTAGGGAATGAAGTTTGCCTTCCATAAAGTGAGAAGCCTGGACTCCATAATCACTTAGTTTCCTCTTCATCTCAATTTATACATTTCTATGAAAACACATACTGGATCCCAAGAAGCAAACTCAGTCATTAGCAAAAATATGACCAGCCTTTGTAATATCCTGGTAATCTAGACATGATTAAAAGCCTCACCAGAGACACATAACCAAAAGCTAGCTAATCATGAGTTCTGTCAATATATATACCTTTTGAGAAAACATTTAAAATCTTATAAATGTAACTAGTTACATCAACTAGTTATAACAAATATCTTTAGTACCCAAGCTGGGATTCAGATGCTTGGGGTAGTATGCAAGAAAACTGTGTCAAGTAAAATGAAATTTTATTGGAAAGGAAACTTTCCCAAGTTGTATAAAGAATTAGGGAAATGTTCACAGGAATGAGTTAATCTTGCTTCTGCTGCTTGAAATATGGGACTCTCTCACCCTTAACATAAGTGGTAGGTATGTGACGGTATCTTAATAATTGCCAAATCTTTAGATTAGATATTTTCTTGATTTTCAAATGGACTCAGAGACAGCCACGTAGCATTGGTCTCCAGGGCGCCGATGGCAGCTGTTGCCAAGTTTCTGTCTTCATTCCACTCCTTCTTTGAAGCCTTGTGTGACTGAAATACTCATTTGCCTGAAGGTGGGAGGGAGATAGAGTGGTCTTTTTCCATTACTGGTGTCAGTGTGTCAGCTTTTCTGAATACTATTGACGCAATTTCCATCCCTGCCAAAGTCTTCCCATCATCTCTCATCTTGACTGTCACCTCCTATTTGCAATGGTCAATCCATGTTCCAGCGCTTTGGGCTTCTCCATCAAGGCACCCTCTTGACAGTCAATGGATCAAAATCTGCACTATTTCCAGCTTAGCTTTCATAGATTGTTCCTTGACTCAAATAACTGGCTACTTCTAAAAGTCTTTTATTTTATTTTTTTTAATTTTAATTCTTTTCAGAGAGAGAGAGAGACAGTGAGCCAGGGGAGGGGCAGAGAGAGAGAATCTTCAGCAAGTCCCACCCTCAGTGTGGAGCCTGATGTGGAGCTCCATCTCACGACCCTGAGATCATGACCTGAGCCGAAATCAAGAGTCAGATGCTTAAACGACTGAGCCACCCAGGTGCCCCCTTTATAAAATTATTTTATTTTTTTAAAGATTTTATTTATTTATTTGAGAGAGAGAGCATGAGCGGGGGTTGGGGGGCAGTGGGAGAAGCAGACTCCCCACTGAGCAGTGACCCAGACATGGGGCTTGATCCCAGCACCCTGGGGTCATGACCTGAGCTGAAGGCAGATGCTTAACTGACTGAGCCACCCAGGCACTCCTAAAAGTATTTTAAATACACAAGTTACAGCTAAAGGTTATACTTAAGCTAATATCTGGGGAGTGCCTATTAGCAATTTGAATGAATAGGGCCCCAATCTTTGTTGAGTCTGTGAATACTACCCATTTGTTTGCTTGTAAACACCATATATCTTCCACAATAATCATGTGCAAGCACTGACATCTTATACTTGGCAGGAGATTCAAATATGGGTAATTCAACAGCATTTAAAAAATAAAAACACATTATCTCTGACATACGAGCAGTAATGACCACATTAAGCTGAGATAGCCAACAAAGAGCTGTAATAATGAAAGTGTAATTGTGACCTGAAAAAAAAATCTGTTTCTCTAAAATTGTGACCTTCCCATGGACAGAAGCACAAGGAAGTAAAATTTATAAATGAAAATCATTTCCTACAACTTGCACTGTATTTTCAGGTAATTCTATTGACTTCTACGGGGTTTATGCAGTCACTATGAGATCTATTCACCCGTTGACTCAATCATATAGTAAATATTTACCAACCCGACAGAATACAGTTTGTTAAGCCATTTCTATTGCCTTGTCTCTGACTCTCGGGAGATAGAATTTCCAAGAGGAGAAAGCTTGAAATTGCAAAATACGTTCATTTGGATTTTACTTTCTCATATGTATTATGATCTATGCCATGTATTAATTCCTTAAAATCAAAGTTGTAACACTGTCAGGGACTTGGAATTTGTTAGTTTTGAGCATTCTATTTTAAATATGGGTAAACTTAGGCCCAGAGGAGTGAAGGAGCTTTCTCAGGATCACATAGTTGATTAGTGACAGGGCCAGAATGGTCTTCTTGGTAAACCATAGTATCATTTATGTATTCAAAATGCAAATTGTTTTTACTCGAGAACAGGTTATAAGCTTTGAAAATTAGAAAAAGGATTTCCTGAAGTCATTCCTGAGTGAATCCATAGAAGAAATATGACCTGGAGTCTTCATTTCAAGGAGGGGCTCTAGATAGTTAAGAGATTAAAAGCAAAATTAAATAAACTAACCCTTGCAAAGTGCCTGGATGAGTCTGGGAAAGTAATAAATACTCCCTCCCTCTCCCCTTTCCTCTGCATAAAGTTGATTCCATATTGATTAATCCAAAAATGATTATAGGCTTTTCAAATGGCTTGAATTTGTAAGCTCATTCTCTCATTTTGAAGTTCATATGGAAACAAATTTTTGTGATGCGGTATTTTAAGGAAAATATTTAAATATGTTTTCCTCGTGTGGCAACTATTATTGCTGTGTAGAAGAAGAACATAATTTATAGTAACCTTTTTTGACATGTTGTTGAATCCCTAGATGTCAATCCATATCTTAAATTCTTTGTTATCTGTTTCTGTAATTCAAATCTCTCCTTCACTCCATCAGTATTCTATTTATAAATCATTCCATCAATATTTCATTGTGTTTTGGGCATTTCTTTTTTACTTTGTAGGTCCCACTCAAAAACAATTTTTTTCCCCAGATATGTGGAACTTCTAAGTATTCTAGGGTATCAGATAGTTAATGCTTCCCAGAGGAGATTAAAAATCCCTTCAATGTATTCTGAGGGGGAAATCTGTGGCACTAAAAGATGAATGATCTTATTATTCTGGGGCAGCATTGTTTCTGTAGAGAGACTGCCTATTTACCCTCTTTTACAGATGCCACCTCTTCAAGGTGGGAGAAAGTTTATTCTAGATTATATGTTTTACTTTTATCCTAATCCCAAAGCCATGCAACAGCCAGAGTTTCTAAGGCTAGTAACAAATGCAGCATGATGAAAAAGTCATTTTAGGTAACCACATAACAACCTATACTGATCCTTGAGGATCTACTCAGATGAAATGAGGCTTCTCTTTCATCTTTACCAGAGAGCCTCCAACCAATGGAGAAAGGCAAGGATGTGAAGAGTGCTGAAAGACAATGAACACAGCTCTAACATGGATGGTTTCTTCATGAGTTTAAGTCACACACTTGCAGACTTCTTGAACCCAAAACCCCAAATCCATAACATTCCTTGATGCATTTATTGAAATTTGAATTTTCTAGGAGTCCAGTTGGAAATTCCAAGAAATATGAACCTAGAAGAAACTTATTCTCTTACAGCAATGTATTTGTTTCTTCAATCACTTATTAAAATGAAATGTTTGTTCTAGTATGTGTACAGAACTAGCAGGTATTTTGAAATTTTCAAAAGAAGGAAATATAGTTCCTATGTCCTAGACCTAGAGATTATAATGTAGTTGAAGAGCTAAGACATGATAAGATAAACAGCTAATGGATATAAACATTGCTAACCTTAAAAACATCTAAAAATACAGAGTCTTGGAATGATCAGTGTAGAATTAAATTATTAGTTTTTAATAGGTAGAATTAACATAAAGATTTAAATGCCTAAAGAGTCTCTGGACCCATGGAAGGACCAAATATATGCATGAATGCGAGCAACTTAAGTTGTCCTAGTGAAAGCTGTAAATGCAATGAAGGGATATCCGAAGGAAAGCATATCTGGTTAAGACAATTATATTTTATGTATGGAGTATGCTCAATTGGTACTTTGCCCACTTTGTAAATCAATACTCTACTTGAAATATTCTTGTAGGGCAAACCCTGGATATACAGTTACATTGGGTAATTTCTCTGATGTATGGAAATTGAAGACCTCATGAAAACTGATAAATTGATTTGTTGGGAACAATTGAACCCAAATTTCACAATAAGAGCAACATACAGATTTTTACTTCTACCAAAAACATCTGAAGAACTGTACCATGTGATTTTTGCAACTCCAGTTCCTCTCTACAAAGGAAAAAAATAACCCATGGCCACAGAGTCTCGGTGAATAGATCTAGTCTGGTCTACATATTCTTCCGGGTGTCCTTCGATATTCTCATCACTCATTTTTGGCCTGAGGCAGTTTGCTTCTAGCTTCAGGGCCCCAGGTTTAGTATTTGCCTGTGCACTTGCTCAAAGTACAGTATTCTGACTCTGAGTTTCTCTCTGCTGTGATATGAGACCTCTACTTTGATGGCTTCCTTCTCCTTGTGTGATTAGTATTTTCCTTCTTGCTGTGGTAATGAGAATGGCTTGGTAAGCCCCTTTGCGGATAGCATAGCCTTTTCCTGTTTGACTTCTAAAATGAAAATGAGTTTCCCACTTACCCATGCTCAAGAAACACTCTATTTCCTGTACAACACAATTAAACATTCCACTGGTAAGAGTAACTCTGGTGTTGGTTTATTTACTTTACATAGGTTCTTCAGGATCACAAGACATGTATAAATGAGTGACGGTTAAGTGCATGAGGAATGAGAGAAAGGACCAGACTGGATAGAATTGGGCAAGATGGAGAAAACATCCCTTAGAAGATAAATTTATGCTAAGTTTTATTGTTTGGTGAAGGATGGTTGATGGATAGTCCAGATAAGGGAAAGAGCATGAGTAAAGGCACATGATGGGAATATGTAAGTCATCCCCTCAAAATGAAGGCAAATGCACAAATGCAGGGCATTATTGTACCTGATCGAGTTTTCACTGTGAGTTGAAGTAGGCTCACAGAGTAACCACAGAACAGCCAACATGTACCAAGAGCTTGGTAGGAGAGAACCCCTGTACCGAGTGCCCTATAGCTATTAACTCATCACTTTCACAACTGCTTGGAGGAGGCACTATTTTTATTTACCCTGTACAGGTGAGGAACCGAGGCCTAGGATGTTTAAACAACCAGAAATGGCATTCGTGAGTAGCAGACCCAGGACTCAAACCTAGGTAGTTTGGCTCAAAGGAGACCAGGCACTTGTTCTGAAGATTGCCTTATCTGTCCACTGATGGCTTCAGAGTTACTAATTCCTTGACTTGCTAACTAAAAGCACCAGAAGCCTATTCTGGGGTCAATTTCTTCTTTCACAAGTGCATCGTATGTCAAAACATGGGCCCAAGAAAGCAAATGCTTGAGCTCACTGTGATCTTGCTAAAGAATCTAGAAATTAATCCAGGCAGTCTCTTGGGCTTGCATTAACTATGAACTTTAGAGAAAGGGGCAACAGGGAGGAAACCTTCAGTTAGCTATACCCAGTCATCTGACCCTTCCAAGTCCTTTAACTTCTCATCCAGCCTGAAGCCCCTGATTTGGTCTCTATCTCTCTAAGGGGATGAGACAGAGCTCTTGGAGTTCTGGCCATATGAAAAACAGAAAAACTCTGGGGCTAAAGGCCTTTAGGATAAAGAAGCCAGTGGATGTCTGTATATATTGTACTTTGCAGTTTTTGCAAAGGATTCAAAATGCAGAACCTTTTCTATCAGTCCATGAGACTGATAAAATGCCCACTCTGATTTGATTTAAAGTCTCTTTTGATATGATTTACTTTTCCAAATCTGGAGATAATGCCTGTTCATGACTCTTGACCTTGCTAGGGGTCACAGGATTCCTTTGATGCTATTTTGAAAAAATGTTTTTTGAGTGGTTGAATTTTACTGAGAGTACCCAACACTCCCAGTACAAGCCAATATGAAACTTTCATTCTTTTCCCCCTTAATTATGTAACTTCAGATGGGTAAATGTCTTGTCCCTTGTAAGGCTTCTGCCTTTTATTGTCTATTCTGAACTGAATCTGTTTTAATTGGATATGTTGACCTAAAAAATTAAACACATGACTTCAGTAGCCAGAGGAAAGCTAGGCTTTCAGTTCTGGTAATAGACAGTAGCTATTTGATGCAAGGTCAGACAAAGAAATTCCACACTGAGAGTGTATTCCTTTTGTATGGCGGTAGAATGGATCCTGCGTTGGGGAAAAAAAAATCCTGGCACGGTACATAAAACACTCAACAGAAGAAAAGCCTGTCTAGATCATATATTTTGAAAATGAAAATTTCTTTACCTTTCCACAAGAATGAACTCCAACATGAAGCATGTTTTGTCAGTACTTTAATCTATATGAAACACCAATAAATTAAGGCCAATAACTTTTGCTAATAAAGCAACATAAGAAAAGTATAATCTAAACACAAAGCATGGATTTACTAAGATTTCTTCCATGATTTGTACCTTATTCTACATCAGGCTTTTATATATTCTCTTTACTCAGTGTCTAATGTGCATCAAGAATGAGTTAATGAGTAATGTGTATTCTTGTGTCTGTTTGTTCATGTGTGTGTTGCCATTATTAGGAGCACCCAGCTCAGTGAAACACGGTACACCTGCACAGTGATCGATTGTGCTTTTATTTATATTTTCAGTGTTAAAGCTGTTTTTAAAAGTTATTAAATGTACTTAGCCTTTCTAATAAGAAAAACAAAAAAAAGTCATTTGCTTGAAATAAAACATTAACATACACACTGCCAGCTCTCAATTTGTGGGTTGCTTTGTACACATTATGCTTCACAAACACAAGAATATTAAGTTTGAGCTGAAACAGTTTTTTTCCCTATTTTGTACTATGTTCATGAGAAATACCATAATTTCCTCAATGAAACTGAACTCCTGTTGGACCCTTTGGAATCCCTGATTTATTCCTGCTGTTATTTCACTGCTGATGATTAGTAATGAAGTCTATTAATTGACCATAATGTCTTTCTCATTTAGCCATCTATTTTTTCTTTCTCTCTTACCGCTGAAGTACACTTATGTCTCTTCAAGCCTAGCACTGAACTTCTAACAGTTTTATGCCTCTAATGTGTCTCTTATACAACCTTTCCTGTACCTTGTCATCAGTCAGTCCTAAACTGCTGACTTCATGCTATCATTTATCTGCCCCCAAACTTTCCCTTGGCTCAAAGAACCTATGGATTAATGTCCTTGGCATTCAAAGCCTTTCATCCTGTAATCTGTATTTTTCCATTATTACCATACAAATACCCTTTATTTAGGAAAGCTGGTTCTATGAAATAGTCTTCGCAATGCTATTTCTAAATTTGTATTCAAGACATTTTTAACTTTCTATTTCTTTTTAAAATATAGAATCTCTCTGAGGTTCTCTTTGAGCAAATCAGACCACATTGACCCTTTTCTACTCTGAACATCCAGGGTAATTTTGTAATAATCTGGGTAATTCTTCTTTTGACACTCACTATGTATCAGCTTTTATAAAATATTAGATATATTTTAAAAATATTTAAACTGAAATTCTGGAAAGTAGGGACATCGTCTTATACTTCTTTATATCACCTGTGACACAGAAACTATCACCTAAAGTGTTCAAGGAGCTCAATAAATATTTTTCCTTGATTATTTTCAAATCACATGAAATCTAAAATACTTGATTAATCAGAATGTTCTACTCCTTATGTAATCTGAGCCTAATTTATGGATTTGAATTTATATTACAGATAGATTTTATCTATATACTGCAGGATGTTTGCATATTTTATTTACAACCAATATATAATCAATATAAGCAATAAAACATACAAGTGCATGTACTCATAATGATCTATTTCCTGTTTTTTTTTTCATTGGACTGTAGATTCCTTGATAAATAGACTTCTGAATCTTTTTTGGTATAGATTACTTCCTCAAAGAATAACATATAGTTCCATACAACTTATGAAATTGTAAAGCAATGCAAACAAGGCATAAGAACCCTTCCAAGAATCCTGAAATTAAGTCAGAAGATCTAATCTTGAGGCATCCAGAAAGAACAAGGGAACTCAATAGACACTAAACTGCCCTTAGTGATTAAAAAATTAATTTTTTAATCTAATTTAAGCCTTGCAAGTAAGAAGTGTTAAAAGACGCATTTCGCAGTGTGGTCCATTGGCCCAGACTCTTTCTCAGGAACCCACACTATACATGTTGTCATCATTTAGGTGTAAAACAGAACATCATACTGTCAAGAGCTGCTCCTCATGACCACACCCAAGACACACCACTCCATTTCCTCCTTATTGCCTTCATTTACAGATCACACCATCACTTTTAGCTTATTGAACCCTCAGATTTCTGACCCTCTGCCCTCTCCTTCATTTTCATTCCCATCCCATTCTGAGAAATGGTGGAATTCTGTCACTTCCTAGAATTCACTCCTAAATTTTTTTCCTCTGTCTCATCTCATGACTCATACCCATGGTCATCCCATCACAGCAATACCTCAGAAATTTACTGCAAGGATGTGGTCTTTGACACAGCTTTATATCCTATCTTACCAAGGTCCTGACTATAACTTTTCCTTGACCTTACTGAGGCCTCCTAATGTTACTACCATTTTTGCACTAGTTACCATTGCTCAGATGCCTTTACTTTCTTTATAATTCTATTTACAGCCTGTGGTCCAACATTATTTTTATTTCCTGATACACGATCACCAACCTGGTCTTTCTCGCCTGCTTTTAAAACTGATGTGGTAGAGGGGCGCCTGTGTGGCCCAGTTGTTAAGCGTCTGCCTTTGGCTCAGGTTATGATTCCAGGTCCTGGGATCGAGCCCCACATCGGGCTCCCTGCTCTGCGGGAGGCCTGCTTCTCCCTCTCCCACTCCCCCTGCTTGTGTTCCCTCTCTCTCTGTCTCTCTCTCTGTCAAATAAATAAATAAAATCTTTAAAAAAAAAAAAAACCCAAAAAAACTGATGTGGTAGAAGCTCAGCTATTTACATTCTTTATGCCAACACTTGAGCTGCTTAATATACTTAGATTTTGGAGAAAAAATAAATTATTTGGGTGATTGGATTTACTTTTTTATTGTTAACAGTGAATAATATTTACCAACATTTTCATCAATGTCTTACTTGTAGTTTCTTCTTTTATCCCACACCAACTGAATATGTTCACTTATTATTCTTGCTGAAGTACATTGTTTAATAGTAGTTACAGTAAAGGTCTGTGGGTGGTAAGCACTCTATGTCTTTGAACGTCTGAATATTTTGTTTTGCTGTCATTTAAAAAAAATCTAGTCAATCTAGGCATAGAGTTGTTGTTGCCATTTATGTTTTTCAGTCCTCTGAAACTAGCATGACATTTACTTCTGAAAACATTTTATTATTGCTGATGAGAATTCTGATGGTAGTGTACTTGTCTGGTTCTTTTAAGTCATCTTTCTTTTTTTCTCTAGAAGCTCCTAAGGTTTTAACATTATCCTTGAGATGCTTTTATTTAATTATAACTCATCTCAGTGTGGGTTTATTTTTATTTGAGCTACTTAGTATTCATAGTATACAATTTTAGAAAAACTATCTTTTTTTTCCTTTTGCAAAAATCTCAGAAGTATGTCTCCAAATATTATTTGTCCATTATTTCTTGCATTCACTTTTCTGAAACTCCCTTTAGATGTAAAAGCATCTGAAATGATCCTCCACATCTCCTAATTTCTTGTTTATGTTTTAATGTCTCTATTGGTGTTTCAGGTGACTTTGTCAGTACTGTGTTTCAATTTCCTAATTCTCTCCTTAACTATGCTAATTTTGTATTTATGGCATCTATTGATCTTTTTAATTTGATAACTACATTTTAATTCATAGACTTTAAGTTTCTCTTTCATATCCACCTATTTTCAGCCAGTTTTTCTTTCACAGTTATTATTCTTTTGAAGTTGATATTATTCTTTCATTTATCTCTTTGAACATCCTAAGCACTTGTGTACAATTAATTTCACCAGCAGTGAATTTGTATTCTAATTACTGATTTCATTGCTTTCTTAGGATAAATTTAAGTTGTTTTTCTGCTTTCTTTGTCTTGCACTTTCTCTTCATTAGTTCCAACCTAGCAGTTACCTCTACCCTGCTTCCTGGTTACAAAACTTAGCACTAAGTCTCACAATGGTGTTTCAGGGTTCACCAGACCATTCGCTGAGCCAGGAGGTGATCTGACTCAGTTTCTGGCCCTGAGACTTTATGCTACCCCTAGCTACCTCAATAGACCCACAACTCTCTGTAACATAAGACCCCAGGCCTCTGGCAGCAGCCCTTTCATGTTATGCTATCTCATTGTGGTGGATACTAGATTAGTTTCTGCCATTTCTTTTTCCTTTTATCTGGAGAAGTTAGAAAGCTATAAACTTTCTCAGATGTGAAATAAGTACCTTCATGCTAGATTTGGAAAGTGCAAGTAAGGTAGAGGCAATCTTCCTAAAGCCTCTGTATGCCTCTGTTGGGATGCAAGGGCACAGCTTTCCTGAGGCAGTTTCAGGTGGACCAGGGACTGATGAAGCTGCCAGCACAGACAGCTCCCAGAGCAGGTGAGGTTGTATCTGACTCCACGGTATTCTGCCATCATTCCAAGATGTCTAGCTTAGAACCCGATTCTTCAACCCTCCCAATGATTTATAAGCACCTGATTCTCTGTACTAAATTCCTCTATGTTTCAAAATTCTAGAGTGCTTTATATATTTTTTAAGATTTTTAAAAAATTTATTTGAGAGAGAGAGAGAAAGCATGAGGAGGAGGGACAGAGGGAGAAGCAGGCTCCTCAGTGAGCAGGGAGCCCAACATAGGGCTTGATCCCAGGGTCCTGGGATCATGACCTGAACCGAAGGCAGATGCTTAACTGACTGAGCCATGCAGACACCCCAAGAGTGCTTTATATTTTTTTCTGCTGAACCTGATACACACACCCTAACTCCAGCTTTAAGAGTGAGCCTAAAATTAAGCTTATTTTATCTCCTACCCTGAAGAACCCAAACACACAGCCACCAATGCCTGATTCTTCAAGTGAACCTACTCCCTTACTTTTTTGCTCTGTTTTGGGTATATGGAGATAATTATCTTCTTCCTAAACTCAACTGAGTCTTTTTATTTAAATTCTATTAATATATTATTTCTCACTGCCTTAGATTAGAGGAGAGAGAATGCTGTCAAAGTATAAATTTATTACAACATCATAACTAGTGGGCCCTTCATTAAATTGGGGTTACTTTAAATTTGGGGCCATGAGCTCCAGTGGATGTGCACCACCACCTGTTTCAATTCTACTATGCTTCCACAGTAAAGTAAGCTTTTTTATTTTCCAAATCAAGAGCTTCAAAACCTCTTTTCTCTTTTCAAATACTTCTAACTCCTTCCTTCACACTTTTACTTAATATGCCACCAAGAAAATAAAAACCATCAAAATGAAACTCCTTTCTTTTCATCACCACCAATCCATAACCCTACCTGTCTCTGTGTGACCTTCTTTGCCTTCCCTCCTGTTACATCTCAAGAAGGGCGCCTGCTCTGTCCAAGATGAGCCTCTTCAGATCTGCCCTGGATCCCATTTCCTCTTACTGCCTCTAAACCAGCGGTCAGCAGACATTTTTTTGTAAAGGTCCAGATAGTAAAAGTTTTAGGCTTTGTGGGCCATGAGTTCATTCACAACAACTAAAGGCTGCTGATGTCGCATGAAAACAGCCATAGACAATAAGTAACCAAGTGAGTGTGGCTTTGTAAAGCTTTATTTACAAAACCAGATGCTGGAGTTGGGGCCCTAGTTTGCTGATTCCTGATGTGGAGCTTGCTTCTTCAGTTACCTTTTCTCTCCTGACTCACCCTTCCCTTCTTCTCTACTCATCTGCCTTGCAAACATCTTAAGAAAATATCAATGATCTTTTTGACACAAAGTCCTCTTGTAGTTATTGTCCCGATTTCTCTCCTTTACCTAATAGTCAATATTTTCAAAAGAATTGTTGGCTCACATTCTCTCCACTCCTTTGTCTTCCATTAACATTCTTCAATCCTCTCTCTTTGAAAGGCTCTATTTAAAGTGGCCTCTCCTTCTCCTCATCTCTATCTTATCACTCTATTTTCTTCATAGTACTAACACTTGGTAATTATTTCATTTGTTTGTTTGTTTCTTTTTTTATTTTTTTATTTTATTTTATTTTTTATTTATTTGAGAGAGAGAGAATGAGAGACAGAGAGCATGAGAGGGAGGAGGGTCAGAGGGAGAAGCAGACTCCCTGCTGAGCAGGGAGCCCGATGCGGGACTCGATCCCGGGACTCCAGGATCATGACCCGAGCCGAAGGCAGTCGCTCAACCAACTGAGCCACCCAGGCGCCCCCATTTGTTTGTTTCTTAAAACCCCTTCCTTATCCTCCAGAGTGAAAGTCCCTTGAGGGTGAGGACCTGGTCTGCTTTGTTTATCACTCGATCACGGCCACCCTAATTGCAGATTGTGAGAGTTCCATAAACATCCATTGGATGAATACATGAATGAGTACAGTCTGCTATTTTAGACACCAATATGCTGTTCAGGTCCCCTTTTTCAGAATTTATTTCCCCAGATGCTGAGAGTGCTCCTGACAAATGGCTCTTTGCTAGTACCTTTGCTGAAGGGAACCACATTGCTCAAAGTCATGGCATTCCTGGGGAGGCCAACCCAGTGAGTAATCAGTGTGGGAGTTACAAGGGCCTGGTCCCCTCTGGACCCAGGACCATTCTGAAGGGTTAACCCAACTTTGGAGCTCCTTGTTGAGCAAGTGGAAGCCTCTGCTGAGACTGCAGAGAACCTCAACTTTCTACCCAATTCTGCTTCAGTTCCTTCCCTTCCATCCCTTTTCTTGGGTGTTCATCCCACATGCACCCCCAGATAAATCTCCTATTTCAGAATCAGCTTCTTTAGGGAACTCAACTCAACTTGTAACACTTGCTGAAGTTTAATTGATCTGTAAACGGCAACCTGGGATTCAAACAAATTCTTACTGAATTTTAAAGTCAATGCATCTATTTGTTGGAAGTCTTACATGATTCTTTAGTTTTAAAATAAACCCCTGTCCCTTCTTTTCCTTTTTCAGTTCTCTTTACCATTAAAACTGACTTAGAGCAATAGAGTGTTTATTTTACTCATCAAATCTATATGCATCTATTATTTAGTTTAGAATAAATCTATCCAGAAATTTTAGTCTTTGATACATCATTAGGATATCTTTTCTTAAATGCCTACCACCTTTCTATTTGCAATGATCCTCCTGTCAGTAGCAGATGTGACCAGTATTTAAATATGTATAATTATACATATGTATATTTAAGTATTTATGTCTCTGCAAGCCAAAATGCAATGTGTGTTCTTTGGCTTTAGTTTAGGAAAACCTAAAAAAAAAGATTTATTTATTTAGTTGAGAGAGAGAGAGAGCACAGCAGGGAGGGGCAGAGGGAGAGAGAGTCTTAAGAGTGTAGAGCCCGATGCAGGGCTCAGCGCAGGGCCTGATCTCACAATCCTGAGATCATGACCCTGAGATCAAGACCTGAGCTGAAGCCAAGAGTCAAATGCTTAACGGACTGCACCACCCAGGTGCCCTAAAGAGAAAACCTAAAAATTTAAGGAGGGATATTGGGAAGAAACACATTCTGGAAGAGTTATTTATTTCCAAGAAGCTAAATCAGTTTCCAGGGTGTCTTTTTAAAACATCCCAAAATAATAGCCTTGGAAAATCTAAAGCCTTCGGACTCAACCTAGAATTCAGCTATATATAAGTATTATGGACTTACACATATTATATAAGTAATGGACAAAAATGACCAACCTGAAAGTTTACAAAATGTGATTGCTTCATCTTCTTTGTTTGAAAGTTAAAATTCTTTATTTTATACTGCCATGGCAGGTCCTTAGAAGAGCTTGGTGCAATCATTGACAATTGAGACACATTTTTTCTACATGTTTTCCGTATAAGAGAATGGGAAGCCCTGCAAAATTCTAAGTCTTTGGCCCTCAGCTTGATCATATCTACATAGATTATAGTTCCCATTTTCCCCGGAGGCTTCTTTTTAAATGATGTCTATGAAAGTCTTATATGGTTATGCCTAGACTCTGAGTTCCTTGAGCAAAGGGACCATGTGGGGTTTGGTTGTGTGTCCTCAGGTGCTGAATAAATGCTTGTCCCCTAAATATATGGGAATATGTGTAGGGACACATTTCTGTGTTATTTCCAAGGTTCTCCTTTACACAGCTGCTCAAGTGCAGGAAAACGGGAAAATGATGCAAAATTACAACTATGTTTAATTTCTGCTAACTAAAACATAAAGTCAAGCATGTTAACCTCAGCTGCCGCATTAATTGCCAATCTTCACGATACATCATTAAGAATTGAGCCTAAGTAAATGCAAAATTAGATAAGCAAAGCTATTACCTTCATATGTAGCTAATATAGCTCCTTATTTAATGATTACACAAACTGGAGCCCATGATGAAGGTGTTATTTGCATTACTCCCATACTTGTTAAAAGGAAAGCTTGAAGTCTGAAATTTTTCCTGCAGAAAAATTAATGAGCGTGCACAAAGTCTTCCATGGTCTTATATATTCTTGGGCCAGAAACAACCAGGAATGACCCAGATAGTCCTCTCAAGGGGGCCTTTTACACCTCTAGAGCCAGGTCTCACAGAAGTTAGAATCAGGAGCTGCATTTCTCACCCAACACATCTGCTTAGGGCTTGACAGAATGAGGGTAATTGGATTATACCATTCATTCTCTAGGCAAGACCCTTTCCCTATTCATTTTAAAGTATTCTTGTTATGTTTGTTTCCCCTCTGTCTATCCCTGTGGGTTTATGATCACCATCATTACTGCTTAGCATTTCAAAACTCTTACCTATTGTTTATTTTAGTCTCTCGTTACATAACCCAAGGAAGCAGGTCAACATTGCTATTAACATTTCCCAGAAAAATGAAGGAGTAAGGATGCAGAGACTTGCTTAGAAAGGTCCCAGCTAGTGCACAAGGACTCCAAAGCGCTGATAATAGCGTGGACCTCTTGACTACATACCTCTTCCCATCTACCTTTTCTCAGACCTGAGTGAGAAAATCAGTCCCCTTATCAATTAACTCAAGAGCATGGGTTCTGGAACCAGACCAATGTGGGTTACAAATCCAATTCCGACACATAGGGCTACACGATCTTAGGCAAATTTCTTTCTCTCTCTGAGCATGCATTTCTGAATTTGTATAATGGTGAAAACACTGAGCACAGAGTATGGTGATGAAATGATTAAGGCAAAGCTCTTCCCATGGTCTCTGCACATTGCTGTGCTCAATAAAAGGGAAGTCCTTGCTTTGGGTATTCATTTGACTCGCTATTTCTTGTGGATGTATTTTAAGTGCACCTTCTGTTTGTGTTTCTTGGTGGGAGAGAGAAAGAGCAGACAGGGATACAGTGTAGTGTGTGATTCTCTTCTCTGTCTGGGATTCTATTTTGGCACTCTACTTATTCTTTCAGAATTTATGTCTCTCTTAGAAGGGGAAAGGGCAAGTGGTAATGGCTAAAAGAGTCAGGAACAGATGAAAGAGGTAAAGGAGTGATAGAAATTATGGTAAGCACTTTGTCTTCATCCCTAGCCACTTTCACACAAATGCAATTCAAATGATTTGCTACAAGAAATTATATCTTTACAGGTATGAAGCATTGAAATAAAAAGAGGAAAATCAGTATTGCACAAAGAAATCAAAATGACTGTCTTTTTTAATTATTATTAATTCCTTACACCAAGCGCCACCAAGAAGGAGACCTGCCCAGCCTAGCTTTTCCTGACGAATGTGTTGATGTGTAGCCATTTCTGCTGGTGCATTTTTAAGCAGAGCAGCAGGGGATGTCATGTGTTGCAGCAATTGCCATGGAAACCATTGTTGTGGAATGAATAGGAGAGGTTTTAAATCCTTGGTAATGAGCTTGAGAAACTAAGTAGGTCTTCAAGTTTAACTCGCTTGAAAGTGGTTCATATTTCACACAGAGATATCGGAGGCAAAATGTGGGGGGCAAAGGATAAGAGAGAGGAAGTTTCTAAAAAAAATGCAAATAAACTAACCTAGTATGTTACACTTCTACTAGGACTTTTTAATTAAAAAAATACCAACAATGCATAGTATCAAGCCCTAAGCCTTGAGCAACACTTTTGTCTATCGAACAAAGTGTAATTTTGATATATTTCCACTGAAATCAACATTCAATTCACCTCACACAAACCTCAGCAAGTGAGAATGTGAAATATTTTTAAGGCAATTAATTAGCAGGTTTATCTGGATTGTGAGATCCTTGAAAAGGAGGGCTGAGCTTTGTCACCTTTGTATGACCCCAGGTTGTAGAATGTACCATCATAGAATAGAGAGTCTCAATATGTGTCTTATATTAGAATGGTGATCGAGGAATGACCAGTGACTAAGGGATTCCCACCTCGGCCATCAACCGTTTCTGAGGATCTCTCTTCTTCCTTTCCTTTTCATGGTTCTATAATCCTGGCACCTTCTCTCTGACTCAAGACTTTTTCAAGCTGGGTGCCCACTAGGCAGGACTGGTGATAGATGCATTGGAAGAGACAAAGAACAATGGATAAAGGGCCAGAAGAGTAAGCCTTGCTCTTTCCCAGTGGCAGGGAGCTCCTCATCCACCTCTTTTCCCTCAGCCAGAGACACTGTGGCATACATACGTGGGCTTGGGGATATAAAGTGCTTCCTGAATACTTATATGGTGAAGGGGACCCAGACACACTACCCCAAAATGTGCCCCTTTGGTGTAAGAACAATTTTTTTTTTAAAGATTTTATTTATTTATTTGAGACAGAGAGAATGAGAGAGAGAGAGCACATGAGAGGGGGGAGGGTGAGAGGGAGAAGCAGACTCCCTGCCGAGCAGGGAGCCCGATGCGGGACTCGATCCTGTGACTCCAGGATCATGACCTGAGCCGAAGGCAGTCGCTCAACCAACTGAGCCACCCAGGTGCCCTGGTGTAAGAACAATTTTGATCTGAAGGCATTTATTTGAGTTTCTGAAATCTTTGATCTGCCTGAAAGTAGAGCCTCCCCCACAAATTCAACTGTCATAAATCCCCTCCCCAGGCAACTCTGCTCTCTCCAGGCACCACATGCAGCCCCTGCCACATACTATCACACCGCCCATCACTTCATCTAAGGGCCCGCTTAGCTTTCCAAATAGTCCCTTGCTTTCCCATAAGTGCCTTTCTCCTCCTCCCTCTTCCTGCTAAGTTAGGTGCACAGGGGCGCCTGGGTTGCTCAGTTGGTTAAGCGACTGTCTTCGGTTCAGGTCATGATCCTGGAGTCCCTGGATCGAGTCCGCATCGGGCTCCCTGCTCCGCAGGGAGTCTGCTTCTCCCTCTGACCCTCCCCCCTCTCATGTGCTCTCTCTCATTCTCTCTCTCTCATATAAATAAATAAAATCTTAAAAAAAAAAGTTAGGTGCACAGACCCCAAGTCCAACCTAACCCTCCTTTGAGTTACTGAGGACTGGGCACCATATGAATGCAGGGTGTACCTGTTAATAAGCTTCTGTTTTTCTCTTGTTGATCTGCTTTTGTCAGACCAATTTATAGGGCCTGGCTAGAGAACCCAGCAGGGTGGAAGGAAAATAATTCTTCCTCTCTCCCCTACAATGGTAACTTTGTCATTCTCGGCAGGATTTTAAGAGAGAAAAGAAGGTGGTGACAAAGAAGGGCCCTAGGAAGAAGTCTTCACGTTCTGTCTCTTTATCTTTGTTACTAGTGTTTAGCAAAAGTGTTAGAAAGGCTTCCCAAAGGTTCTGTGCTAGAGAGCAAGGAGAGCATCCTTGGCTGAAAGAACCACGATGATAGTGGAGGGCAAAGATGTGAAGTCAACACCTGACCCAGAAACTAAAAGAAAAGAAATGGGAAAGGAAGGGAAGGGAAAGAGGGAAGAAAGGAACAATACCATGGGAAGCTTGAGGAATCAAAGCTTGTAGTTCCTGTGGGTAACCTAACCAATGAGGAGCTTTCCTTTTAAATCATCATATTCCAGTATTCCACAGAAAACACTGCATGGTCTCTAATATGAATGTTCTGGAGCCAGACAGCCTATGTGTCTTAGATCTGCCATTACTTGCTGCAAATTACTTCACTTCTTTATGCTTCATCCTCCTTAAATGTAACAAGTGGATAATTATATAAATAACAACAAAATTATTGTGAAGATTAAATACAATGATATATGTACATTTTCAGGAAAGTGCTAAAACATAGGAGTTTCAATAAAAAGTGATCAATAACAGTGAGTATGGTTATTCATCTCTAATTGCACAGACCTGCTCCCTTTTAGTCTTCACTGAACTAGAAACCCAGACCTGGCTGCAGAGTTGTCATTTCACAGTTTTATATTGGGAATCTGCTCTTCCTCCCTACTCCACAGAAGCTTAGGGGGGATGGAGAGAAGAGAGATGCCAGAGGGCAAGAGTGTTGTTTTAGTGCTATTTTAGAGCTATTACTGCTGGAAATACAGCAATTTGAAAATCCTGTCCTGCTAATAACTTCTACATCTGGGGAAATTCTCAAAGGAATTCTAGGCAATGACCAGCAGAGTTGATTGGTCATGTTAGTAGGTTTAGAGCCCTCTGGTTAATGCTGGAATTGGAGTTCACAGCTTAGATTTTCTCTGCAGAATTTAAGATTGAGATTGCACCACTCCCTAGCTAGGCTCATAAAGAAATGAAGTCAAGAAGAAGGGGGGAGCAAGATGGCTGCATCCATAGCCAGATCTTAGGTCATAATGCCTCCTTCTCAGTGAAGTTGACCTCATCTGTCCTGTCTTAAAATACCATACCAACAACCCCCTATTTCCTGGCTTCATTTTTCTCCTTAGCACTTATCACCTGAGATACCCAATGTTTTCCTTATTTAACTTGTTAATAAGAATCACTCACAACTAAAATGTAAATTCCATGAAGAAAGGGATTTTGGTCTGTTTTGTTCACTGGTTTATCTCAGCAACTAAAACTGTCTGGGATAGAGAAGACACTCCTAGTATATTTGTTGAATGAATGAAGTAGAAGAAAGGGCATGAAGCATGTCTGTGTACCTCGTAACACAGAGTTGGCCACGCAACTAGTAAACCCCAGCCTGATAAATGGCCTGGGATGCTAACCTGTCAGGTAAGTCTTCTACTGGGATCAGGTGGCAGTGTGGCTGGGAAGGGGAGAGAACAAACAGACATGATTCTGCTGGAGAGAGAGGAGGCTGAGAATTTCTTTGTAAGTGGAGGGAACAAGTGAGAGAATCAAAGGAGGGTATGACAGGTGACAGAACACCATCCCCAATCCCATCAGGACAGGAAAAAGTATATGCTGGACTAAAGTTATGTTCTGGACTCCTTTTTCCATGGGGCATTACATGGTTAGGCTCTTTGTTAGTAATAGTTCAGTGTGTTTCAGAGGCATACACATTATGGTAGTGACGTGGAAATATAAATTCTATGTTTTGACAAAAATAAGCATGTATGTTTTAGTATGCCTGTATTTGATTTATGCCTACCTATCATTCTTTTGAGGAAAGAATAAGGAAGTGGAGAGCTGTGCACCTCAGAAGGAATGGATTCAGAATAAAATTCCTTTGCATGGGCTGCAGGATGCTAGTAAGTAACAGCTATTCTTGGAAAGTTGACCTGAGTTTTGGGAAGTCTGTCCAGTCATAACAGAGATAAATCAGATTGAGGATTTCATGACATTGAGACTTCATTCAAGATTTCCTCTTTTACTTGGTTAATTGGTTGGAAAGCCAACCTAAAGCAGTGTGAGGTTGGCTTTGTAGTATATATTTTTTAGAAGCACAGAGAGCTATCAGAGACTTCTAAAGCTTCATCAAACAGCAAATTTGCATTCAATAACTATTTCAGTGCACATTTTTATACTCCCAGAGCTCTTTACCAAAGATCACAGCTAAGGTTGTGGAGGTCTTGGAGACAAGGGGAGAATATGGCAGGTAGCAGAGAGTGGTCCATAACTGAGCAAAGGGAAGCATGCTTCGCTCCTTTCCTTTTGCCATTGGCATAAATCCTACCTTGTAATTCCCAGGTAGGCCATTTAATTGGGTTAGAGATTTAGATGGTTTGTAATTAATAAAGAGTTAAGAGAGCCTTTACAAATAACACTTTGCTGGAGGGGTCCTTCCTTCAATTTGCATCAGTGTATTCACTGACCACTGATGTTGCTTGAATTGACATGGTGACTTTTATGCAAAGTCAGTTCTATATTACCCACCTGTTCTCATGCACACTTGATTTAAAAACAAACAAAATAATTGGTATTTTTATGAGCAGCCACTGTATGTCAAACACTGAGCTAGGCACTTTACATTTGTTTTCCTTAATCTTTCTAACATCCTGTGGGGTGTCTAACTGATGAGGAAATTAAGACTCAAAAAGTTTAATAACTTGCTCAGGGCCACACAACTAATGAATGCTAGATTCAAAGCCAGATTTCTCTAGCTACCAATTTCATTTTATTTTGCCATACTTCAAGCCTCTCAGAAGAAACACTGCTTTTCCCAAATCACCAAGAAGTGGTCAGACATGCTGAGTGTTGGTGGTAGAAGGGGATTTGAATATCGTGGTACTTATTAGAATTTGTCTTTAGATGGATGATTATTTAAACTGTCCTCAGCAGCATACACATTTTTTAATTTTTTAGTAACCACATTAAAAAAGTGATAAGAAACCATTAAAATTAATTTTAGAAGCATATGGAATTTGGAGAACCTGGGTGGCTCAGTTGGTTAAACATCCAACTCTTGATTTTAGCCCAGGTCTTGATCTCAGGGTTGTAAAATTGAGCCCAGCATTGGACTTCACGCTGGGTGTGAAGCTTGCTTAAGTTTCTCTCTCCCTCTCCCTCTGCCCCTCACCGATGCACCCCCGCCCCTGATTGTGCTCTCATGCTCTCTCTCTCTCTAAGAAAAAGTATATGTAATTTAATGTCTAAAATATTACTACTTCAACATATAATCAACACAAAAAGGATTAATGCAATATTTTATATCATTCTTGTATTAAGTCTTGGAGAAATCCAGTGTGTATCTTATACCTACAACATATCTCAATTCAGATTACTACCTTCAAAGTACTCAGTAGCCACATGTGGCCAGTGACTACCATCTCAGACAGCAATTGTGGAGAGTCAGGTGAGGCTGTCATCTTGGTGTGTGATATATTTGTTGCAGTAGTTTGCTGAACTGTAAATTCTTGAATTAACAGTGTTTGCAAGATAGATGTAAGTGTTAGAGTGCGTGTGTGTGCGTGTGTGTGTGAGTGTGTACACTCACCCAGGGAGGTGGAGAGGAGGCAGAGTTTAACTTATTTAATGTACTAAATGGTGCAGGGTATACTCTATGCCAAACAATGTGGGCTATTTATAAAAGCCACAATCTGGGTCATTCCCAGCACAAATTGCTAATACACAGGTTATATTTACAACTGAGCAAATCCAATTTTGTATTACACTAGAATTATCCTCATGAGTATAAAAAGGTCCCAGCTCTGAACAAATATAACTAGGGTTCATGCTTTTGCTTCCTGCCCTAGTATATTATTTATTTACCAATGATACATAGACTGTACAGACACAATATTTTTTTCTTTTTGGTAAATGGCAATCAATATAGAATGGAGACTGAACAGCTACCATGGCTTGGTGTAGACTTTAAGGTGAAAATTATTTTAACTGTATCATAGATAAAGTAAAAAACAGAATAGACTTTTTGGTGTCCCACATTTCTATATTTTGCTAATATAGCTTTCTAATTATTCCTCTTGAGATTCTACTTTTAGTTGTTTGTTCATGACACTTTGCTAAAACTTACCTAACCTTTGTTATATATATACATATATCTGTATAGCAATGGTGTCACCCTAGGGCTTGCCCTTGGCAAATTTGGAAGCAAGTTAATCTTGGCATGTTTCACTTTCCTTTTCTAGCCCCTTCATTCTCTGACCTTCTCCTTGTGATTCTAATGTCCTTCTACCCCAACCCCACTGCATCCTGTTCTCTTATACCCAATATATACATTGTGCTGTCTGTGGGCAAAACCATGTCCTATGTATAATTCAATTTTTAAAGTCTTCTAGGATTATTTGCATCTTAAGCTTTCTATTTCATGGTGGAAGAAAACTAATGAGTATCAGACATTGGTAAGTAGCTGGAAGGGATGTGTGTGTGTGTGCGTGCGTGTGTGAGTGTGTACCCTCACACAGGGAGGTGTCCATATCTGGACTTAGTGATGTAAGAACCACGTGAAACAAGGTCAAACCAGGCAAACAGAGGGAACTTCATTCAGAGAAATAGTTTGGCTGAGAAGCCAAATGGGGGTTACTGAGATAACCCAAAGACTGGTAACTAGAAAATTGGATAGCACTTAGTGTGGGGGGATCAGGGAAGAAGACTGTGTTTGGACCAGGGTACCAGAGGGTAGCTGGAAGCAAGGCAGCTGGAAGCAAGGCAGACCTGTCCTGCAGCAACTGGAACTCTAGGAGAAACTGTTTAAGACAGAGAAGCACCTGGCTTGTCTTCCTGCCATCTACTCTACATAGCCTCCCAATGGCCAAACTCAGCCAGAAGTCGTCTCTACAACAAAGACTGCAGGGGCCAGCTTCTCTGTAATTAGAGCAGAGTGGAAGAAGGGCAAAATGTGATGTTCTGATGTTGGAGGCATACCCTGAGTGCTCCATGTGAAGAATGAGGCATATGAGATCTGAAATGTGCTGTGCGCACACATCTGGGCCAGATCATTCTGTCACGTGTCAAGGATAATGAGATTCGCTAATTCCCTTTCCTTTGTCCCCTGGATCTAGGCTACTGTCAAATCCTGTTGCCTTTACCTCCTCAGTAATGCCTGAATCAGTTCATGCTTCTCCTTTCCTACCATTACCACTCCAGTCCAAGCCACTGATGTCTCCTGCTTGGGTTACTGCAATTACTGCCTACCATCCACCAGCATCCATTCAGACTTGAGCCACTTTTTAGTCTGTTCTTTACACTGGAGGCAGGGTAATAATCTTCTCAAACTGTGAAAATGATCATGCTGCCTTTAGAGGGATCACTTTGTATTGTGTAGGCAAGGACCTGCCTGGTCTGGCCCCCACTGACCTCTCCAAGCACACCCTGCCCATTATGCTTGCCTGAGCTCTTTCTGCTCCAGGTACAATGAGGACCTTCTTTAGGCTTTGAACTTGTCATGTTGGCTCTGCTATGGGGCTGCCGCCTATACTGCCCTCTTGTCTCAAATGCTCTTTTCCAGTTGACCTCTGCTCATCTCTCAGATCCCAGTTTAGTCATTTCTTCAGGGAAGTCTTCTCTGACTTCCCTAACTAGGATATGTCTCTCTCATCCCAACTTTGAAAGCAGAGACCTTATCCCCACTACCCCCTTCTTTCTAGGCATAGAAGGTGCTATGGACTGAAAAATATTCCCCAACATATTCATATTCATATTAACATATTGAGTCATCTTGAGACTTAAGATGCAATGCGATTTGCCTTGCTGGGTTTTGGCTTGCTTGGGACCCATCACCCCTTCCTTCTTTTCTATTTTTCCCTTTTGGAATGGGAATGTCAATGCTCTGTCTGTCTCACCACTGCATTTTGGATGCACACAATTTGTCTCATTTCACAGGGTCACATCTCAAGAGGAATTTTGCCTCAGGATGAATTATACCTCAAGACTCCCTCACATCTGATTTAAATGATATTTAGATGAGCCTTTCGACTTTGGACTTCAGACTCCATGCTGGAATGATTTAAGACTTGTGAGGTTGTTTGGGTGGAAGGATTGTAATTTGTAAGTGAGAAGAACATAAATTTTAAGGGTCAAGGGGCAGAATGCTATGGGCTGAATTGGGTTTCCTCAAAATGAAAACGTTGAAGCCCCAGTGTGATGGCATTTGGAGATGGGGCCTTTGGGAAGTAATTAGTTTTAGATGAGGTCATGAGGGTGGGGCGCTCATGATGGGGTTAATGCCCTTATAAGAAGAGAGCCAGAGAGCTTGCTCCCCCCTCTCTCTGCCATGTGAGGACATAATGAGAAGGTGGCCATCTGTAAGCCAAGAAGAGAACCCTCACCAGGGAACCAACTCTGCTAGCACCTTGATCTTGGACTCCTAGTCTCTGGAACTGTGAGAAATAAATGTTTGTTATTTAAGCTGCCCAGACTATAAAATTTTGTTATGGGAGCCTGAGCAGACTAAGACAGAAGGTGCTCCATAAATGGAGAATTAATGAATAAACAATGCTAACAGGGAAATGGCAGCCAAACCAGCTAGAAGGTTCCCTTGGGATCTGTCTCTGATCCCTGATTCACATAACGTGAAATAGCCTTTTCTCCTTTTTATCCATTAGGCAGGGTGTGAATCTGTTTTACAGCACCCCACAAAACACTTAGAGGGCTCCTTTGAGGTCAGAGCAAACTGTTTCATTTCACAGCCTGAAGCATTTTGCTTCTTTATCCTCCCTGACATGGTGGGTGTGAGTTTACACCTGGAAATAGGATCCACCTCCAGGAGGTATTGAAGGACAGGCCACATGAGGTTTTGTCCTTGGGAGAACAAATATATCGGGCAAATCTCCATTTATTTTCTGCTAGTCTCCATTAGGAAAAGCTGCAGGCAAGAAGGATACTATGTACTTCTCTCACTCCCACACAGTGCCTTTCTTTACTTAAAATTCTTTATTTCTTGCCATCCATTCATTGCTAGGTTACATTTTCTGGAACAATAGGCTACCATTTAGCTTCTCTCTCGAAGCCTCACTGTGCCTCAACCCAAGGACTCGCCGCCATGAAGTATTATTGCACAGTTTGGAGAGGCACGTGGCTCTCCCAAATGGACTTTCATTTGCACTGATCAACAGCAACCACAAAAGCCTCGTGTCAGAGATACAAGGCAACCTCTTTGTCTGAAACCACCCCCTCCTCTTTTGTTTTCTTCCAGAGCTCACTGTGCATTATGTTCCACATGCTCTTCTCTGTGCCTCTGCAGATGTGAAACTTTAAATGCAGGGTATTTAAAAATAATAAGAAAAAAAACACCCAGAAAATTACAGAGCTTTGTAGTTGAGCAGCATGCGTCTCCCTAAAGAGCTCTGTATATCAAGAGTTCAGATGGTTTATGGATTGTTGATTTGAGCTATCTGGATGACAGAAGGAAGGGGGTCAGAGGGGAGGGAAGTTAAATATCAACACTGGAAAGTACCTGAAAACCAGCTCTCCCAGACCCTGTTCCTACTCAGCAGAAACACATTAAATAGATTTGTGTGGGAGGCCAGGATTCTCCACTTGAGGATCTTGCTTGAGGATCTTGCTGTCAAGGAAGGGCCTTGTGGACATGCACACTGGGGCCATGGAAGGGAAATCACGCCAGCTCCAACTACATTCCAGGGACTAAGTATTAGTACCTATGCTTGTCTCAGTCAGTTCTCATCAAAATCCTATGAAATAGTGAAGTTGACATTTACCTCTCCAGTGGAAGTTGGGGGCACCACCGTGCACCCCACCTTCAGGACCAAGGCACTCAATCCCCCAGCCACCAAGCTGAAGGTTCACATGGATGACCTTCAATTACAGGGAGTCTCCTGGCACAAGGACTTGCCTCCTTCCCTTCCCTGGGGGCACTCCTTTCCTGGAGGCATCAGGTCAGTGTTGGGGTACAAAGACCCAGCCCTCTGGCCTCAATTTGGGGCAACTCTAAAGGGTCATCCTAGCTCCAGAGCTCTCTGTGGAATCACCAGGGGCCTCTGTTATGACTCTCTTGTGGTTCAACTTCTCTCATGGCCCAATGGCGCTTCTTTCACTTCTTTACTGACTTTATTCCTGAGAGCTTGCCTACACCCCACCCCTTGTAAATCTGCTGCTTGCAGATAGCCATCTTAGGGGCTGTTGCCCAGGGAACCTACCTGGTGTGAGTTGTGTTCCTCTAAAATTCATATATTGAACACTTTGCCCCCCAGAATGTGACTGTATTTGGAGATAAGGTCTTTAAAGGGGTGATTAAGTTAACATGAAGTTTTTAGGATGGGCCTTAATTCAAAATGACTGGTGTCCTTATAGGGGGAGGAAATTTGGACACACACACAGAGATACCAGACACTGTACACACTGAGGGATGACCATGATGACAGACAGGAGCTTCCATTTGCAACCCAAGGAGAGAGGCCTCTGAAGGAGCGAACCCTGCCCACACCTGCCTCCAGAACTGAGAGAAACTACATTTTTGAAGCTTAACCACCCAGTCTGGGATACTTTGTTATGGCAGTACCATTAAATTAATACACCACCTAAGACATCTTCTCTAGTTCCTCTCTCTGTCCATTTTACAAATGAGAACCTGAGGGTCAGAAAGGTTAAATAATCTGCCTGAGGTCTCAGAACCTGAAAGTAAGAGTCCTGAGCCAAAGTCCACACCTTTCTGCTACCAGAGATGAAATCTAAACTTCCTATTGCCACCTGCTTATCCTTCTGCAACCACTATTAACCCTCACTACAGACACTAAGAACTAAATTACACTCAATATCATTTAACCCCTGGCCAGAATGAAGGCTCCTTCTAACTGGGGTTGATCAAGAGGAACAAGCTACAGATTGCTATTTATTTGCTTTACTAATCATTAAAGAAAGCATGTTCCCCTAACCCCAAACATACTTAGAAAATTCAAGGCAATATACAACTTGAAAAATAATTATGGGAAGTAAAATGGATACTTATTTATGAAAACTACAATAACTTTAAACCAATATCAAAAGACAGATTAAGAAAACCTTGATGAAATTTCTCAGAAATAGGAAATCATGATCTACTCTTAGCCAAGGGAAAATTATAGATCCATTGAGGCAGACAAAAACCTACTTATATTTAGGGGTGCCTGGGTGGCTCAGTCGGTTAAGTGCCCAGCTCTTGACTTAGACTCAGGTCATATCTCAGGGTTGTGGGATCGAGTCCCTCGTTGGGCTCCTCTGTGATCAGTGCGGAGTCTGCTTGTTCCTCTCCTTCTGCTTCTCCCCTGCTATCTCTAGAACAAATAAATTGAAAAATCTAAAAAATACCCTACTTATATTTAATTTTGCAAAACACTGTGATCCCCATAACATAAAATAAGTTCAGTTCAAGTCTTCAATGTTCAAACATGTCAAACATACCAAATTATTTGTACTACTAGGATATTTATTACCATATATATATTCATAATTAAAGCTAAAACCTTATTAAAAGGGCTTACAGGCTCATCTCTCCAACTGTCACTACTCCCTGTCCTCGGAAAGAAAGGCTGATGGTTATCTAGGTATTCAGGGGGTGTGAGGCTGAAACCTGGGGCTGAGACTGTGACAAATCCCCTTCAGGAGGAAACATCAACCAGCACCTGCATTTTGGCAGGGGTAATTATAAATAGGGAGGTTGGCAGTGAATGATTTTGGATTGTATGTTAGGCTGGGAGGGACCTTGGAGACGCTCTAGTCCACTTAATAGATGAGGGAGTGGGCCCAGAAAGATGAAATGATGTGTTCGCAGTCACCCGCTCATTAATTTGGGAGCCAGGGCTGGAGCCAATGGCTCCCGGCTGCTCATCTGGGGATCTCTCCCCAATGACTTGCTGCCTTTTCTTTCCACAGAAACTGAACTTAAAATAAAAAGGTAACCAAATTAAAGGAAAGCCAAGAATAATCTTTAGAATAGATTTTTTGTGAGTGGTGTTCATCTTTGCATGTTGTAGGTGGGATTAATTTATACACCACGCTTGTATTCTATGTCCCACAATATAATATTAGCTCTTTGAGGGTGGGATGATAGATATTTTATATAGAACAGGTCAAAACTTGCTCAAAACAAAGGTTAGAGCACAAGGGGCCCAATAATTTCACCTGTCTGATGAATCAGGTTCCCAGAAAAATGGACACTGCTGAGATGACAAAAAACATCATTGCGCTAAGGCTACTTGCACTCTTTGCTGTTTTAAGAATAAAGCAGTGCAATTTTGTGGGGAGGGGACCAGCAGGAGTGAGAGACTGGGTGACTCACACTTGGGTCAGTGACTCCTGGTGACATAAGAGGCAAAGGCTCTAGACACTTGAAGAATAAATTGCCCATTGAAAAGACACTGAAATATAAGGCATACGAAAATATAAGGCATGTTTCTGTGCTCTGTGCTTGAATATCCTGTGGTATTCATGAAGCAAGCTCACATTTATCTCTTATTAGCTATTTTGCTGGAAAAATCAGTGGATATAAAATATCCTGCTGTCTAAGACATATTTCTGACAGTTGTAGGACCAATTGAGGTGATTATTGTGTGGTGTGGTAACCCGGTCTACAGCCTGGCTTGTCAGATAGCCTCAGGTGGGGCTATAGTTTTGGCAAAACAATGACAAGGGTGCAGTGGAAATTTGTGGATAGACAAGTACTTGGGTAAGGGTCAGGATTCAGAACACTTGTCTCTCCAAGATTCCTCCTCCCTGCCCACATACATACCAAACCATTTTTATTCATAGGTGCTTCCTTGAAAATCGAGTTTCAAGGCACCATTAAGGAAAACAAAATGTCTGTGAGATACCTCTTCCCTCCCTTTTCACTTTTTGGGGGAGGATGGTATCGTGTCCTTTCCTGACAAAAGTCAGGAAAATAATTTACCTACAACATATAAATTCATTCTAATGTAGCCTGTTCTTGACTAGAGAGTAATTATGGCGTATAATTGTCTGGGTGAGCTAGCTCATTACCCTACAGTACATATCCTTTCAGAGAAGAAGGGGGTCGCACTTTGACCCACACAAACACTTATAACCAGTTTACTTATAATGTAGTCAGCTTACCGTTAAAAATACAGGGTTCATCTACCTAAGTGTCCTGGATGTAAACTCACTAATGACCATGAAAACCCTCTCCCTGCCATCTGCATCAACTAGTCCAGATTAACCAAAATCCAGATGAACTTTTGAAAAAGATATCTACCTGAACTCTGTAAACAAAAGCATCTGTTATGCTATTTATAGATACTTTATCAAAATTCAGTGGGTACAATTAGCAATATAGAGATTATTTGGTGATGACCGCCACATTATCCTGCACTGGATGAATTTGCATAACACCCTGCATGACAATCTGTGGGAATGGCTTTCATGTTTAGTGGCAATTTGGTAGAGAACTGCCATTGGATATACGGCCCCAGTGCTTTGAAAGCTGTTTTGAATGGATTATTGGTGCCAGGTAACTTAGGTATGAATAATTTTTTAAAAGTGCTTGTTAGATTTCTTTCCCTGATTGTTATCAGTGTCGTCCTATATCCTGAGGGGTTTTTAGCACAAGGTCTGTTCTCTGAACTTCTCACTGGATTGTTATCTTTCTCCAGGAGCATAGCCAAAATTACACACCTCCTCTGGGGACGTATTCCCACTTGTCTTGGTGCTTTTAACCACAGACATGGCCTTATTTTAATATGCTCTTCATTTAAAGGCTGCTTCTGCTAGAACTCATGCATCCGCTGTTATTATTCCTCAGTGCACTGCAAAATGTCTCTTCGAGGGGCTTTGCTACCTCACTCATCTTAAAAGTATGAACTTCTCTGTTTTTTCTTTTTGTTTTCTATTTGAAGATTTACTCCTTCTTAACATAAAAAGATTATATACTTTTATTTTGAGGATGATATCACTGTAACAAAAGCATCGCTTTATTTGGGGCTTTGTGTTTTATTCATTTTTCTGATTCACTGTTGAGAAGAATGCAGTGGATGATCAGCTCATTCTTAATATGATAGGAAATCTTTGTCCTTAATTAAAACATCCTTTTTCTTACTTAGAGAAGCACACTTGGTGTCATTTCTTTATAGTGGACCTTGTTTGGGTTTCTTTGGATTGTAGGCAGAAATACAGTTAATCCAGTTATAGGATGACTAGCCAGACTAGATTAAGTAGAATATTTATAGCTAAGAATATCTGCTGTAACCTGAGTGGGGATATGTAATTGAATTTTTTTATACACACACAGATGCATGCACGCACACACATGCACACAGACCTGCCTACACACATCTCCATAGATCAGGTCTGGCTTTCAAAATAAATCACAAAAGAATACTTTAAGGTAGAAATGGGCAACCTTACATAAAAAAAAAAAAATTAGAAAGCATCATCTTTCAGGTTTTATTGTGGTCTCTCATTTTATTCATCAAGTGTTTGAGGAGAGCCAAGGAGTTGCGGGGGCTGATTGCTTAGTTCTATGTGTGTATTGAAGAGAAACAGAAAATCCATTGAGATGTGTGCATTACGGTGATTAGGAATCCAGGTGCTTCAGGTTTAAGAATTTTAAAGATGACTTTGGACAAAATATTTTCTTTTAGGTGTAGAACCAGACACTCATTCAAGGGTCCTAGAAAGAACTGAGTTTATTTTGCCACTTTTTGCCAATAGAATATAAATAATGAATTATTTTATATGTATTATTGGAAGGGCTGTTCAGATTTGTTTCAGTACTGATTGGCGAGCAATCTCTTACAATTCCATTTTAATTCCACATGTGGCTTCTGAAAGGAAAATACTCCTCTCTCTTCTCTCTGCACAGTTAAAGGTGAGAAGGGCTTGCAGAATTTTAGGCTTGCTCTTTTCTTCTTTTCTTCTTTCAGTTTTCCACTTGTTTTTGTTTTGTTTTGTTTTTTTTCTATGCAGCCATCACTTTGGTGTATAATACTAGAAGTATTATACAAATAGTCTTCTACATGGAATCTTTTAATTTTACTTTAAAACGCTTTTTAAGTCTATACACAGATCTATGCACAAATATCACATATATATTACCTGTGTAGCTCTCTGTCAGGTATAATGTCCACTGAAGCCCAGAGAGGGAGGTGATTTGCCCAAACACTTCGTCCGATAACTGAGTCAGGTTAGAGCCCACGTTTACCAAGCTGCACACTATCCTTGCTGTGCTGTATGTAACGGGATATTCCTCACATCCACTCTCCTGTGACCCTTTTCCTGGTCCCAAATTGCTCCCTTCCAGGAGGAGTGAGTAAGCTCGTCGCCTTGGCCAAACACTCCATACCTTCTTCAGCATTTTACTGACATTACCAATGGATAATGTGCTTCTGGGTTTGTGCTTATCTGGTAGCTGGAAGGAGCCATTGTTCTATTTTATGTTAGAGTCCAATTTTAACACTGGTCACTAGCACTTGTTACATCAGGACATTCATAGGTAGGATGCTGGCATCCTTTTAATTGTGTTCTCCTCCTTTAACATCTTTAGAACATATATCTGTACTTGTTGTGGGTACATAATTGAGTCAGGTTCCCAAATGCAAGCACTTGTGTTAGCTTTCATATTAACTTTGTGTTAGAAAGAGTCAATAAAATCACAGCTAGAGCCATATCTTATTAGGGGCTCATGTATTTCTCAAGGCAAAACTCACTGGATGCTTAGTGTTGAATTTGTTTGTCATTCGCTCAAGTCATTGAAAAATGGTATCTCACACAAAAGACTGTAGGACTCTCTGAAGGCAGGGGCATTATATTCTACTTCTTTTATCATAATGAACAGAGCTGGTTCTCAGGGGAAAAAAAGTATTGTCTATCTGTGTTGTCTATATTTGAGATCCTCTGGGATATGTTTGCTCTTCTTGAAAACAGAGCCATCTATTAACAGAATGAAATGTTGTAGGCTATTGCGTAGGTCACCAGCTGCTGAAAAGGAGCTCAGTCTTTGGGAGCAAGCAAATTGAACAGGTTCGTTATTCTCCAGTTTACTTGTGCAGTAATTTTGAGATCTGAATTTTAGTTTGAAAATGGAACGAGAAATTCTCCCCTCCTTCTTTTTCAGCTAAGACCTTAGCCAAACTTTGACATTTCCTCTGCGGGCATGATTGGGGATAAGGCCAACGGTTTTTCTACCTCTTGGCTCTGCACCACTAGGCAAATAATAAGTAGTAAAAGAGAGATCAGCACCAGGAAATTCAACAGACATCTAATCTGCCAGAAATCAAGACTTTGACCTGATTCACAAACCTGCTCCAGTGAAAGAATCTGCTGAGAGCTGGAAGACTCTTTTCGAGAAGGAAGCCGCCTTCCATGCTGGGAGAAAATGAATGATTCTAGGAGAGTCTTCTGCCTGAGAGATTAAATATACAAGCTGACAATGGCCAGACCATATATAAAAATAGGACTGTGACCTACTATCTGCAACAACCAGTCCAGGAAACTGACCTACTGTCCTTAGTAACCAGCTCTGGAGGCCAGCTATCTAGAAGCCAGACTTATAGAAAGCCATATCAGTATTTCTAGAAGACAGTCCAAAAAGCCAAACAAGAACCCGTTTAATGACTGGCCTCAAATGACCAGGACTGGATTGACAACTGACAGTGTTCCTAATTTTTGTCTCTGCTTCTGACTGAGAACCAACCAGAAAAAGCCAAATGTGCACCTCTAACCAATCACATGGGGTGACCCACTTCCAATTAGCCTGCCTCCAGCCTCCCATGTCAACAGCATCCAGTCAGGTCACATCTGAACCTTTCCCTTTCGTCCTTCATGCACCTTTCCCACTCAGCTCCCTGAGTCTTAGCCACAACATAAGAGATGGCAGCTGACTCTTTTTCCTCTAGCAAACTCTGAATAAATCACCTGTGTCTGTTCTCATTTGCTTGCTCTTCGTTTATTTCCACGTGCCCCAAAGTTTCTTTCCCTATCTTGTTGTATAGCAGTTAAGTATGGGCTGTGGAAACACGCCAGTCGCCTGTGTCCTTTGGTAGGTTACTTAACCTCCAGGTGTCAGAATCCTCATTGTAAATGAGGTTGATCACTGCATTTGCTGCATAAGGTATGTGAGTTAGATGACTCAATGCCCATGAAAGCATCTAGAACTATTTATTATAAATGTGACTGTGAGCCATTTTATCAGCCCTATTACAATTAAGTTCATTGTCCCATTACTCATTTCTTTGACCTGCATTATCAGGTATAAATCCTGATAAGATGTAAATCCTATCTGAGGAGGCAGCACTGGAAACTGTTGACATTTATTCACAAATTAACCTGAATTAGTAGATAAAATTTATTAACCTAGGAAGAATCCTGAAATTTTATATCAGCAAGTCTTGAGAAAGGCTTTACATGTGTGGGTCTTCAGGGTAGTGAGGTTGCTGGGACTTCAGTGGGCATCAAATGAACACCGACAGGGCAAGAACAATGAGAGGACACTGAATTTTTTAGGATGTGGTTGTGGTTGGGGGTGGGGGTGGGGGAGGATGTTTGGGAATGGACACCAGCACTGCGAAATCCATCCACTTAACGAGGCCAGGATTTTCACGGTGGACACAGTCCTGGTAGCCTCATATGTTTTAATAATTGGTGGAAGTAGATGGACTGCCTTCTCCAGAAGGAATCCAGGGCTCCCTGTGCAGATTTTCTATTTCTGTTCATCAGGAAGTTATCTCAAGAATTTATCATTTGTAACATTCACCAATTTGGTCTCAGGATCAGCCTTTCCCTCCCTGCTGTTCTGCAACCTCCTGTTTAGTCATGAATCACTGTGTGGGTAGGCAGGTCTTCTAGAGTTAAAGAATTAAAAAACAAACAACAACAACAACAACAAAAAACCGTTTTGCTCTGTCAAAAGGCAAACACAGCTTAGGCATTTGCTAGAAAATAGGCAAAGCATGAGATTTCTCTTGATGGCAACTGTGAACAGTCCCCTTAGCAGAAAGTTCCCGAGAGGATGTCAGTTCAAGCCTCAGAGCCCAGACCTGTGTGCAGCAGATAAGGAGAGCACAGGTGTGAGAAGCCAGGAGCATGCAGCCCTTTGTCTCACATTAAACTGAACCTGTTCCTGGGGAGTTCGGTTTGGGGGTAGATGTATTATGCTGTGTGTGCCGACATGCCTGCTTCCAGACTCTCTGATGAAATAGCTTGGACTTGATCTTGAAGAATCAAAACTTCACCTTGACTTAAAGGTGAACCTAACTGAGGAAGGTTGCCTCCAGCAAAAGAAGTTACATGGTTCTTCATATCAACTCTGCTGTTCAAAACTGAGACACTGAGCAACAGGAATTATTACTACCTCAATCTTTTTTGGAAAGAGATGGAGTATAAGTATTTAAAAACCAAAAAAACAAAAACAAAAAACCCACCCCAAAACAAAACAAAAACACAAACAAAAAAACCCCAGTGGAGCCAGAGAAATCCCATTCCCCCTTTACCTCTGCTGAAATACTCTTGTTTCTTAAAATTTGTTAGAACTACACCTGGCAGTTTTCCCTGAGTACCCGGGGGAAAGGAAATAAAAATCTAGGAAAGATTCCTTTATTTAGCCTGACTTATTTTCTTACTTTCTGCTTCAAGTAGCCAAGTTATTTACTTTGAAAGCTTCTGTAACTGAACATGTATATTTGCTGAGCTATTTCAAATGGGTTCTATTATGCCTCAGCCTTTTTCAGTGATGGCCTTTGCACATAGTTCTAATGCCTGGTGGTACAATTTCTAACTGGGAGGTGTTCTCCATGCGGGCTGAATAAAAGCAGTAGCACGGTGTAGGAATAAAAATAATCTCTTCAGAGTTGGTATTCCAGAGTTTCCCGTTGAGCTCCAACAGCCAAGTTCATGCAGCCCGGTTCAGGGAGTGTGCCCTTTCGGGTGTTGCCTTTGCCATATGGGTGGTGGGAGTGAACTTCCTGCCCCAACTTCCTTTGCTGCAGTTGTGATGAGAGAAATCCTAATGGGTGAGTAAAGTAGCACAGAGAGGGAGGGTCCTGGTTCTTTGGATGCCATAGAGTCCCTCTCAAGTTAGCCAAGCAATTGGCCTGAACCTTCTGCACTGGCCAACCCCATAGAGACCCAGGGCAAAAACTAAACACTGATCCCTAGGGGTGATCAATGAGGATTGTGCTAAGTCCTCTTATATAGATTATCTCTTTTGGTATTTACAAAAACAGAATAGGTACTGTTACTTTTTTTCCTTTTTAAGATTTTTATTTATTTGAGAGAGAGAGAGAGAGGGAGCATGAGCAGAGGGAGAGGGAGAAGCAGACTCCTGCTGAGCAGGGACCTTGGGGGCGCAGGACCCCAGGATCATGACCTGAGCCGAAGGCAGACACTTAACTGACTGAGCCACCCAGGTGCCCCTACTTTTTCTTTTATAGGTGAGAAAAGGCTCAGAGAGGTTAAGAAACCTTCCCTAAATCTCAAAGCAACACTGTAACTCTAGGATCACTACTCTTAACCACTTCATCAATGACTTTAGGGCCAACTCCCAGAAATCTGGAACGTGAAATAGATATTCGTATTTTTAAAGCATCTGGATGATTCTGTTATGAATCAGTGGTCATCAGACTACTGAGAAACATTGAACTATATTACCATTCACTGCCCTGCTGCTATTTATTATATACATTTGTATCCTACTTGTTTCTTAAAAAAATTTGGGAAAGATTTTAAAAAAGATGTCACCCAAACAAAAAGGTTAAAAAATACTAGGGAACATCAGAACTAATAAGGAGACCAAGAGACCAAAAAAAAAAAAAAAAAAAAAAATGCTTTGTTCCAGTTAACAGGACCAGGAGCAGTGGTATTTGTTCAGCATGATCAATCTCTTTTCCCCGATATTTCTTCTTTCCTTCTTCTTTTCCTATATGCATAGCACACATGGCTGTTTTGAGATTTCCAATCTCAATGCCAAACTGTCACCCATCTCTCTTCTCTTCTGTAGAATGTTCTGGGCTGGGCATTTAATCCCTGACTATATTATGACTAGGCTGGGCTTTCTAGGGGGCACATGAGGTTGACCCTAGTGGTAGATGATAGAGGAAAGCCAGGAGGGCAGATAGAGAGAGAGATGTAGGGGTTTAATCACAGACATGTGGGACCAGGCATGGCATGCAACAAAAGCTGGAGGGACCAGTGTACGGGTATGTGCTATAGTCTCTGCTTGCCCCTCCAGACCCATCCTTCTCCACCCTTTTCCATCTCCCTTTGTGCCCTGGAGGTTGAGCTCTATGGGCTCTGTGGGCTGTGTCATCTGGATTCTCTTGTGCATTGGCTTCCAGTTGGGGTCAGCCAATGGGGAATAATGGTAGGAAAACGGAGGCAGGGGGAAAGGGGTATTTATGTCCTGCTGATCTCCCAACCAGGCAAAGGGGTGGTTGGCAATAGCGTTCCTCTGCTGAAGGCCACACCCTCTGTCAGATAATCCTCTCCTATAGTTGCAGTTGACCCTTGAACAATGGGGGGTGAGGAGTGCCCACCCTCTGCATAGTTGAAAATCCATGTATTTATACCTTTTGATTCCTCAAGAATCTAACTACTAATAGTCAACTGTTGGCTAGAAGTCTTACTGATAAAACAGTCGATTAACACATATTTTGCATGTTATATGTATTATATACTATAGTCTTACAATAAAGCAAGCTAGAGAAAAGAAAATATTAATAAGAAAATCATAAGGAAGAGAAAATACATTTATAATACTGTATTTATTTATTAAAAAAATCTGTGTATAAGTGGATGTGTGCAGTTCAAAGCCATGTTGTTCAAGGATCAACTGGATTTTCTTATTTTCTGGTGACCACTTTCTCTCCTTGCCCCTTCATGCCTACAGGTCATAATGGGTCCTGCCCTGCCCTTAGTTCTTGTACAGGTTCTGCTTTGCCCCTCTGGCCAGAGCCCTCTTCATGCCATGAACAGTCCTTGGGGACAAGGTGTCATTCACTTGAAGGACATGGATTGCCCCCTTCTAAGTCAGGCTCCAAGCACTAGGGACACCAAATTCTCCATACAAATGGCTCCAAGCCTAGTGGCAGGTTCCACCAGGACTTTTTCTGGGCTGATCATGCACCTGTAGTATTTTCAGCCATAGCCTCTGGGGGATGGTTAAGGCTCAGCTGCTTGTGGGGGAGAGTGAACCTCATTTGGGTCATATGGGCTGGGTTGTCCAGGCTCATGCATGTGAGTCCCCTTCATGGGACAGTACAGAGCCGGCGGTTGGGAAGAAAAGGGAGGGTACAGGCTGACGGCTCTCCTTACACCACAAATTTCCAGCAGAACTCCAAGGAGTCCCAGAATTGTTAATTCAAGCCAGCTCCCAGGCCATCAGAAAATGACGTTTGGTTAGGTAAGTGGACAAGATGTATTTTATTTCACAGTTTGTTTGCTTACTTTATGACTTTTAAATTTAGGACTTATGGGAGGTAGGTGTCCATTTGTGCTCTTGCCCTGGGCCTCACACATATTAGGGATAAGCCTCCTAACTCCCCCCACCTCTGCCAGCCCTGGGATTCCCCACATGCCTTGCTAGTTTCCCCTGATGCTGCCCCACCTTTTGGAATGTTCCTATACTGGTTTTAAAGCTATTGACTCTCAGCTTCAAAACTCACCCCCCTATACATTTCTTTGTGATCCAGTTTATATCTGGATCTGGTTTACATCTCTGCTAGGTTTACATCTCTGCTAGATTTACATCTCTGCTAGGCCAACTAGCTCTTTGTTAGATTCTTCATGCCAGAGGGATGAAGAAGGGATTTCTCCCTCTCGTTTGCTTCTTGTTCTTATCAGAAGAAGAACATCTCAGTTCTTAACATGGCAGCTTCACCTTACACTCTGGTGGTGGCATTTTATTCCACAGCAGCAGCAATTGAATCCTGTTGGTCCAATTTGCTATTTGTTCTTCAAAAATTGCAGAACCAGCCCCATCATGCCCCTTCAGAGCCATCAGCTCCTGCCAGTGGAGCCCCTTCCTCTGAGGTTTGGTTCCCATCGATGAGGGCCCTTCTCTACTCTTTAATAATTCCAGTTGCTGCCTGTAATTTCTCCAGTTCAAGCTCATGTACCATCTGTGATAATTCAGTGTTCTCTTTTTACCCTTTCAGGTACCCAGTAGACATATCCTTATATTAAATTCTCTGTGTTAAAATAACTGGTGCAATTTCTGTTTCTGATGGCATCCACCATCAAACTCTTTTGAATGGCTTGATTGTGCTGTGTGCTACCTGCGGGGACCCTGAATGATATTCCTAGCCAAGAGTTATGCCCAGCAAAGTATGTCCAGCTCTACTACACGGTGTTCGAAATCCTGTCTCCAGAGTCACAGTTTAGGGCAAATGATGAGTGTTGCCATCCACAAAACTGACTTGATATTTAATCAGTGGCTTGGGATTCCTTAAATTCTCCTCAGCGAGGAACACAACACTTAGAGAAAGAACATATGCTTACAGAGCAAATGCCATTGCAAAATAGACCAGAAGCATTAGGAGGTATTTATGTGAGCAATTCTTTTCATGGTGCTTTCAAACCGTGTATGTGGAAAGCATGTAAGGTATTATTCATACAAATCACTCTAGTAAGACTCCAAAGCTTTCCTGCAGCCCCACCTGTCCCCGGGCAAAATGTTTTGTTATCTCAAATTCCAACACAATCCCACTATAACATGATTACTTATTATGTGGAGTTGCTTATGTTGTGGGTGTGGTATAAAGCACAAAAGTAAGGCTCAGTATTATGTGCTGGCTTGACATTTGGTACAATCAGAAGGGCTTTGAATGGCCTAACCACAGGTTTCCCTGCCCATTCTGCTCCTGTGGCCAAGTAAGGGCCTCTGCATAAACAGCCCTCCTTACTAAAGGGACCCAGTACAATTCCTGTTTACCCCTGAGTAGTATGCCTCGGCTCCCTGTAGGCCTACAGATTTATTCAAACATGTAAATCGCATCCTCCCATGGGAACCAGGGACCCCTCACCTTTTTGATACTATAAGGCCTACCTCCCAGAGTCCCTGGTTGTTCATTCTGTTCCCTAATGCACCACCCTGTAGCCCTGAGTGGCATGTGGTACTATCCTCCTCCACGCTGTGAGTTTATGTAACCAATAACCACAGTTGATTTCACCCATCTAGTGCTGGTGTCCTGTGTCCAGAGCCACCATCGTAACCCTGGGGTAGGGGTTCTTCCTTCACCAATGAAATGAATGGGAGGTGTTTAAGAAGTAGGTAAAACAGATCTCCCCAAATGTATCCTGGGGCTGATATAATGGGATTTGGTTCATAGAAAATATATTTTTTTCTTTCCTGCAAACTGTTCTCTCTCTCTTTTTTAAAAGATTTTATTTATTTATTTGAGAGAGAGAGCACAAGTGGGAGGAGAGGCAGAGAGAGAGGGAAAAGCAGACTCCCTGCTGAACAGGGAGCCTGATCCCAGGACTCCGAGATCATGACCTGAGCTGAAGGCAGATGCTGAACTGACTGAGTCACCCAGGTGCCCCTCCTGCAAACTTTTCTGAGTAAGGAGTTCTTAGTTTCTTATCTGGGCATATAGTCACAGATTTGTTTTAACATTGCATTTTTTTTTCTTTTTTTAAAAATTTTATTTTATTATGTTATGTTAGTCGCCATACAGTACATCATTAGTTTTTGATGTAGTGTTCCATGATTCATTGTTAACATTGCACTGTTTATGAAGAAGATTCTTAAAGATCTCTTTAAGTATGAACTATTCTACATTATGCCTAATCCTACTCAGAGAAAGAATTAAGTTGCCCCTCTTTCAAAGTGCATCAATTCTTTTAGACCATAATGATGTATCAAGACGACCTCTTGATTTTTAAGAAATACCTCAGTGGCCTGAAGTTAACCATTTCTTAAAAATGAACACACATTCTTTTCTTCTCAAAGATAGGATTTTACTTTCTATCTGGTAAGAGGGGGCAGCAGGCACAGAGTAAGAGATAAGTGAGGAAAGAGAAACCAAATTGGAGCATGGGTCCATATTTTCAATTTAGTGAACGCTCACAAAATCAATCTGTATCTCCCTTTACCCTTCTCTCTCTGGTTTAGACGAAAAATATTCTCTTTTCCAAGGTTAACCTAACTTTGTGTCCCTCACCTTGTTTCCTCTTTGGTTCATTGGAAACCCGTTTGATGTATTCCTCTTTCTTTCTGAGCTCTTTGCCCCATCAACAAATATACTCTGGTCTCCCAACTTTAAAAGAAGTTCTCTGGATTGCCTCAAATGATTGTGCTATTTTTCACCTCTCCTTTCACCCTAAACTTCTTAAAAGTGTGTCTGTATTTAGTGCTTGCCCTTCCCTACTACACTTACTCCTAATCTCTTGCCTTTTATTTTTCCAGCCCTGATCTTTTTTGATGACTTTAAAGCATTTGATCTTGTGGTCTACTTTCTCCCACTCAAACAGTCTGTGAAATGGAAGTTGGTTTTCTTGGTTGTCTTCCTATTTCAGCTGATCCTCTCTTGGTATCTTTAATTACCACTGATCTCTCAATTTTCCAAGCATATCCTTAGAGTTACTCTTTCTTCTTTCTACTCTTTCCTGTTCTAGTTCTCTCTTGGATCCTGATACCCTACTTCCTGTCATATATCTTTTCCTGGATGGTCTGCCAGCATCTCAGAGTCAACATACCAAGACATTAACTACATATTTATTTCCTCAAAGAGATCTCCCTGTCTGGGTATAGTCTTTGTCCCATCATCTCTGATTCTATTTCTCCCTCATTTGTGAATCCTACCTCTCAGAGTAGTTAAGCCATTTACCAAGGTCATACAGTTAGCCAGCTGTGATACAAGGGTCACATCAAAGTATGTCCAGCTCTACTACACGGTGTTCGAAATTTCCTGTATTAGCCACTCTGAGGTGGAGAGATGAATAAGACCTAGTTTTAGCTCTTGAAGGACTTATAACAAAGTTCAGGGGGTAGTATTCTGAAAAATTAATGACCCTTAGTAAGTTCTTAAAAATTGCTATTGTAACTTTCTACCTCCTCATAATAATCAGTAAAGGTTTGTGTCATGATTATAAAAAAACGAATTATGTTATGTTAGTCACCATATAGTACATCATTTTGGTTCTTCTGGTTCTTCCAAAATTTATATGGTCTGAATATTGGACAGTAGCCCCTTCCCACTGCCCCTTCAAATAGTTTTTATTAAAAGACAAAACAAGTCTGTTTGATCAACATTTATAGTTAAAATGATAAATGACAACTTGAAATCAAAACACGTCCCCATATTTAAGCCTGTACTGTAAATCATACTCTCCACATTCAAATGTACTCTCTCTAATTAATTTCAGGTGTTTAAAGCTGTATTATGGTAAGTTGTCATGGTTTCGAACAAGTGAAGATAATTTAGCCATCTGCACTATTTCTTCTCAGTTACAAACCCAGCATTCTGAAATAAGATGGATTTAAATCTGCAGAGACAGCATTCAGAGAAAGAACAAAGCCAGAAATGCTAAGTTCATGAAAATTCCCATCAGCCCAAATCTCCCGCCAATATTTGGAGGGTGTCTGATTGAGCGTGGCTGCTCTACATTTATGTTGTATTTTGACTGATTTCTTTCTTCACGAAAATGATATCTCCATTTATTTTTTTCCTCTTGTATCATTGCAGCATCTAATCTCCCAGTGATATACCAAGATAGCTCAGAAAGCTCCCAGATCTCTAGTGAGTAAACGATTTTTTTTTTTGCAACAGAAATATGTGATACCTAAAAGAGATATAAAATTCACTAACAGACAAGGACCCACATTTAACAAGTGATATCTAAGACTAACCTTCACGTTGGCTGTATCCTATTTAGAGATCAGGACTGCAGCAAACAGAACAATGCTGAGATATTTTTTAACTTGTGTTGTGCTGCTTCCAGTATTAGGTTGTGTAATCACAGAAACCTTTATCACAGGAGAGTATACCTCTCTCCCTTTAACTTGTGACTTCCATTTAAACTGTGAGGATTCCAGCTGTGCAAATAAAAGTGCTGTTTAGGTAACAGCTTGTGGAGAGAACTTCATGTTTCCCCAGAATGTACTTGAAGAAGATTAATGAGTCCTACATATATGCCAAGTCAATCTGTTCCTCCCCGTCAATCACCATCCCAAGAACAAGCTTCTCTATCTCTGCCTATATGTTTTCAAACAGATGCATGGGTTAAGTTTTAATTAGATAATGGAACAAATGATTACTAAAGACTTTCCAGATGCATGGCCAAGGAGTTTTACGGTGGTACCACTGTACTGTCCACTCCTGCAGTTCTCAACCAAGCAGTGACAGTAAGGGTTGAAAAGATGTTGCCTGCCTGTCATTGGAGGAAGTTGAGTAAGTTTTACTGTACTAGTTATTCAAATACTTAGGACTTAAAATAGTGTGTTCTTTCTTCTTTATTAGCCATCTTCATCTAAGGATCTCCAAACACTCAGTCAACTCCCCAATAGTGTGCTTTCCTCATAGAGTAATGGCTGCATCTACAGCCATTAATACAACTGCAATACTGTGAGAGGGATTGGAGCACCATGTCCTGGCAGAGCCTCCTGAGAACACCAGCTCTTCCTGGCTGGCCACAGGACCAAAGGGTGCTAACTATCACCACAGTTGATAAAAATCATGTTCTCTCTACAAGTGGTCTGTTTCCAGTTAAACAATGTCTAAAAGGAAAATCTCAGTTGATTCATTCGGATTCAAAATTTATTTAAAAAAGGAGACGAGAAGAGAAATTGAACATCGGGGACTTAAACACCAGGCTTCTCCTGCAGAATTCATGGGTAATCATATCTGAACCCTAAGTGAACAGTGTACTGCCTAGTGCCCCAAGGACTGGGCAGAGTTGGCTCAGTGTGAAAGATTCAGCAGTGGCTGATGTCCGAATCCAGAATTGTCTAAAGAGATACCAGAGAGAGTGATTCAGAAGAAGATCTGAGGTCAGGATCTGGGGCATATGGTCAGGTATCAGAGCCTGGCAAACAGTATTTTCCCTTCATAAGACTGTTTGTGTTGTTTGTTTCATTATCATAAAGACATTACAAGACTTTGGTCAATTATATGATTTCGTTTTAGAGAGTGATTCTCAAACATGGCATCCATCAAAACCATGTAGGACACTAAAATGCAGATTCCTGGAACTTAGCCCAGTAGATACAGAGTGAGGTTAAGGAATCTGTATCTTAAAAAGTGTCCCCAGTGGATTCTGATGTATGTGGTCCTCACTTCCTACTTTGAGAGACCTTGAGATACTATGGCTTAAAGGAACACCAATTTAGACTGAGGTAATGTATGATCACAGGTGAATGCCAAGTCAAACGCATTTCTATTTTTTTAAAGATTTATTTATTTATTTTAGAGAGAGTGAGTGTGTGTGCACACATGAGCCAGGGGAGGGGTGGGGGGCAGAGGGGAGAAGGGTGGGAGGGGGGGAAGAGGGACAAGCAGACTCTGCATTGAGCACAGAGCCCAACACAGGTCTCCATCTCACAACGGAGCCCAACGCAGGGCTTGATCTCAGGACCCTGAGATCATGACCTGAGCTGAAACCCTTAACCGACTGTGCCACCCAGGTGCCCCTCAAATGCATTTCTTTAGAAGATGTGGCTAGCTTATCTTTGAAAGATCTGGTATTGAATTAACCATTAGTTTCTAGCTTGTGGATACTGTACAGGGTAAAAGCACAAAGAGACACAACCATGATTTTCTGTGCTAATATCAGCAGAAAACTACCACCTGACCATCTTCTTAATTAGATGTTTTGTATTATAAATACTATGAGCAATCATCAGCTGCAGGTGTTGGTCCACCCTCTAGTTTACTCCTATGTAATTTGAAGACACAACATTAAAGAGACAATTCTATTCTGTATCTGGGATAAAAGAACAGTACCATTTCAGCCCTGAAAATTGTTTTTAATAAGAATTAGTGAATAGCATGCTGTACTTATTCATTGCTTCAGAAACCTTTCTTCATTCAATACACCCAGCCCATCTCTACACTCACTGTTTTCAAACAACTTTGTAGGTAACCAGGTATCAATATACAATGGTTGTATAGCAACTGAGAAAGGGTCTCCACCCTCTCTGCCCTAGCCTTCCCTGCATTCTCAACCTTAGAGCTGACAGGGCTCCTACACACCCAAAGAAAGAGTTCCCCCTGGATTGTAGGTGTGTATTTGTGCATGGGTGTTGGAGGGGGATAGCACATAGGAAAAAGAAATCAACATCCCTCTGCCTTAATCTCCCATTAAGACAGCAGAGCAGCTCTAGAAATTGTTCAGCTCCTAGGCAAGGGATTCTTCAGTGTTCTGACTGAGGCAGGGGTAGATTTCATTTACTTTAGCCATCCACCAAGGAACCAGATATGAAGGTGGCTGGAGGACACATTCATAAATATAAGTGGTCTCCAAAATATGGCTAGTGAATATTTGACTAATCTTTAAGACTACTGTGCAAAAAGAGCAGGACAGCTCTTTAATATTTTATGAACCAAGCTCTGATGTGGAAGGCTGACAGAATCTTCACTCATTAGAAAGAACATACCAGCCCTACTGCACATACCACCTCTGAATGTGACAGGGCAGAAATAAATGGCATGTCTACTAAATATCATTCAGTAGTAGCATTAGACTCTGTCCAGGAGGATGAAATGGACTGGATTTGCTATAATGCTTATTTACATTGCTTTTAATGAACATACGTGTTTAACTCACAGATGAAGAAGTGCTATTGTACACCCAGCTTCCTTCAACCCCACTCAGGCTGATAAGACATTCTCCAGACAATTGTAATTATGGGCAATTTGTAATAATAATAATAGCTGCTTTTTATTAGATGCAATAAAAATCAATTCTACATTCAATTACCATTCTTGGCTGTGCTATGATAGATAGTCCTAAGCAAATACTAGTGTCAAAATCAGACTAATAATAAGGTTTTAAAGGACAAAATCCTCCTTTTAAGATCAAAATATACCCCTTTCTTTAGGTCTCTCCCATACCACTGAGTCATGAATGAATTATCTGCATTCTTGTTTCACTTGTTTGATGATAAAGGATCTTAAACAAACATTGCCACATGTAATAGCACAAATCTTTTCAAGAATGTGACACCACAGTAATTATCACCACTCATTAAATAAAGGGAATGGATCGCGAGTACGGGCCAAACATCAGTTCAGCATTGACATGGGCCAGCATTGCAGACGGATTCATCCTGGGGGTATATAGATGGGATTACTCATCCCCAAAGTTGTTAATTTAGAGGGGGTAGATTAGCATATTCATTTCTTGGGTTCAAGAGCCAGGTTTTTAAGCTTGAGACTTCCCTCTTGTTATGTAGATATTGTTTGCTTCACGGGAACACTCCCATATTAATATTAAATGCCAATGTCAACTAGCTGCCCATGTGATAGCGAGGAAGGCCAAAGGTATCTGCTGTCCCAGAATCAGTTTTCTAACCTCCCTCCCTTTGCCCTCTAGGCAATCTGTGACTTTTGTTCTTTATGTCTTCCATCTTAGTATCATCTTCTCCCAGAGAGTTTGGTGAATTCACTTACTCCTTCTTGGTGCATTTGCTTTGTGACCAAAACAAAATGAATGTATCTCAAGTTGTGAAAATTCAAGCACCGATGAATTGAAGTAAATCCAGTGAGGTGGTTTGGTTAGCAATACTTGCATGATGAGCTAGACCTGGGGAGGTATGGGGTCTAATGTGAGACCCTCCACTAGCTGCGTGATCTTGGGTAAATCATTTAACTTCCTTGGGTAAGTCATTTAACTTCCCTGAATGAGACAATGTATGGGAAAGTCCTGTCCAACACTGAAGGAAGTTTCATATACATGTCATAGAGTCAATTTGCTGGCTTTCCTGAAATGAGCTTTGCTTGAGTGAGGATTATAGGGTCAGGTCAAAGAAATATGACCACTTAGGACTCTTCACAGTGATTCCATCATGATAGTTTGGCCCTGTCCATGCACTTACTCCTGAGGGCATCAAAATCCCAGAACAGCTATATAAGCAACAACGCTGTTTTTCCTGTAAAGAATTATTGTCAACCACTGGATGCAATAATTGGTACCTCAATTGCTGTTTGAGATTTCCTTGGACATTAGCCAGAATATCCTCTGGTGCCCCAGCCATGTAAAAAGTTAAAGACTCACAAAAGAAATAAAAGCACCATTTAGAAGAACTCAAGTATCAGAGTTACCTAGAAGAGTCAAATAAATTCTATGTACACTATGGTATATATTATCTTTAAAAGGGGCATCATGCATTAATATATTATTCTACCCTGTAGTTTGGCTAATTAAGAATAGGCCAGATTCACAGCCTCACACTTCATCATTGGAGTGTGACATCACTGAGCACTTCAGTGCTGGGAGATGGTTAGCCCAATATTAACCGACACTTATATAAGTGTGTGTGCAAAGAAACACATCTGGATCTTTTTCTGCTTGTAATGAAACCATAAAATTTTGCTTACATGGGTCAAAATAAAGTACTACAGATGATTTATTAACTGTGGTACAAGTTTAACATATCCTTGCCTGATGCTAGTCTAGAATATGCTTCTTTGCTCAGGTGACCAAAAGTCCAGCTCCCCAGTGCTTGTCTAGCCTGTGATTTACTGAAAGAGTGGCAGAACCAACCCTATTTGTAAAGGATCCATCCAATTTAAAAGAAATCCATCTATCCACCTCATTATATAGAAAAATGAATGCTTGTCTTCCGTATGACATTTGTTTAGCAATTATTGCAGATAATTCATTCATTTATCCAACAAACATTTATTTATTTATTTATTTATTTATTTATTTATTTATTTATTTTCTTAAAGATTTTATTTATTTATTTGAGAGAGAGAATGAAAGAGAGCAGGGTCAGAGGGAGAAGCAGACTCCCTGCAGAGCAGGGAGCCCGATGCGGGACTCGATCCCAGGACTCCAGGATCATGACCTGAGCTGAAGGCAGTCGCTTAACCAACTGAGCCACCAGGCGCCCCCAACAAACATTTATTGAGTAAAAGAAGAATAGGAAATGGCAAAGTGTAGGGTTGGTGGGGGATGAGCTCCAAGTCGATCTGTGGAATCTGAGATGTCTGTGGGCCATCCGGATGGAAACGTCCAGCAGGCAGCTGGATAGACATGTTTGAACCTAAGGGCTGGTTTAGAAGCCATCAGTATCTGCTGTGTATGAAGTCATTCTGAAATTAAATGGGGTGGCAAAAGATGATGGTAGAGAGAAGCTTACGAAACAGCAACAATTAAAGGTGTACAGAAGGAACTTACTAAGACGTCATCAGACAGGTAAGACCAGTCCCATTTGCTCCTTCGTAACATTACTGTGATGGTTCTCCATAAAACTATCTGAAGTTTTAATTCCAGACAAGATATCTTCAGGGAAACCTTCATACACTGAATTACAGTGGTTTTTGACTAGAATATTTTTTATATGTGACAGCCTATTATTTTTGATTCTATAATGTTTTTACAGTGATAGTTGGAAGAGAAAGGGGTATATACTTGGCTAATAAACAGATTTTTATCTAATAAGTTCAGTAGGCAAATCTTTAAAAAGCTTTATTTTTTATTTTTTAAGAAGCTGAGGAACTTAGAAATATGGCCCCATTTCAGAACGCTCTATTGTCAGGGCTAGAATGATGATTTTATCAGAAACATATGCACATATTCACACACACATATGAAGACTTAATATCCACTGTACGCATGGCATATTTGTAAGCCTCCAGGCACTAAATAAGCAGTAGATGCTGACCCTTTCCTCAATAAATATACAACCCATTCTTCTAAACAAAACTTAAGTTTCATTCCAAGTTTCAACACTACTTTGGTAATTTATTAGCTCAAAATGATGTCCTCACATCCTCAAACAGTGTGAGGCATCATTTGAATCCCGCTATATAACAGAATATAGATGACAGTGCTTGAAATCTCTTTAAAAACCAAGTCCCCATTCCTGGAAGTATCAGTGAGAGGAATTCCATCACTTCTATCACTTCTGTCTCCTAAATCATCATTTCTGAAAGCAAAATCTCCTTCAAAGCAACTTAAAATTAAGGTCATGGATTGCCTTTGGTGTGATGGGCAGTTTCATGGGGTAATAGTATACAAATGGTCATGGACCCCAATCTCAATCCCATGTTAATACTGATTGAACATCTATTCAAGAGTTTGTCCATCTTGTGTTCATACTAAGCAGGAAGTGATTTTGGCCTTAAGATCTCTGGATCTCCTAGATTATTATTTTTATTTTAGACTTGTGTATACACATACACAGAGAGAGGCACACTTATATGCACACATACACCCAGAAGGAATATACTCTTTCAAACTTCTATCATGAACTTTTCCCTCTGAAACTTATTTAGCTCAAGCACAAGATGTCTCTTAAGGGTCCCCATATACTTTGCCATTCCAGTTCTTTCTTCTTCCTTCCATTTTATTTTGATCTTTCCACATTTCTTATTATTTTAAGTACCAACTCTCTATAGAAGACCTCCTTCATTAGAAGACTTTCCTGCCAAATAGGAACATACAGATTACAAATCTCTCTGTCCGATTTCTATTTGTGCAAAATTTAAACCAAATATGCTTTAATCATTAATGCATAGAGTTTATCTATAGCATTTTGGCATCGTATAATTTTGCTGGCTGAAGAATTTGGAATGGAAGCTGGAGGGTGCCATTCATAGGTGTAAGATGCTCTTGTTTTGTGTGATCAACCAGACTGAAGTATGAAGTCTTTCACTTACTGAATGGAAATTGTGGGCAATTCCTGGGCTGCAGGGTTGGAGGTGCTGACCCCACTCTCCCACAGCCCTACTCTGGAGATTGCACCTACACCATCAGGCCTGGAAGGGCAGGGACTGTACTATGTCTCTTTTTATTGTTGCATCCCCAGTGTTAATTATAAAGAATTGTGTTCAATGAACATTTGTTAAGTGAATGAATGCTGAATGGAGGTTGAGTGGATTCCTTGATGTTCCTAGCCCAGCTGCAAGTATGAACTTCTTATTTTGATTCCAGGAAATGTCAGCTATGGTAGTAGAGACTAAGGGGGTCTCCTAGGCTGGTTTTTTACTAAGTTAACAAGGTTTCACTAGCTCCCCAGCAACATATAGCTAAGTGTACACAGCACTGTAGTAAGATGGCTCCAAATTCTGGGGATGATTCACCTTCTGACCACTAATCAATAAAAGTTGAAGTACCATGGATGTAAGTGGCCATAATCAGACTAACCCACTCTTAGAAATGGTTTAAATGCATGTAGTTGAAGTACCTAAAATGTTCCCAGATATTCTTTGAAAGATATATGTATAGTCAAGCCTCGAATGTTACTGAAGAATGTTGTAACCTAATAAATTGCATTACAACTTAATGGGCTGAAGGAACTGCATGGTGCATATAAAAAGGGAAATTTGACAAGAGGAATCTGTCAGTGTTTATCTGTTAGGTCACTGTTGCCTGCCTGTCCCTCCCAGCCTCATCTCCCAGAGGCGGACTCATGCGGCTCTCCCAAGGAGGCACCATTCTGCAGAAGACTCTAGAATCGACCCTTCCTCTCAGCAGGGGAGATTGAAAAGAGTTTCAACTTTTTGTATCTCAACATCTAGCATCTTTTCTGTTTGCCTGTTTCCATCCTAAACTTGATCCTGGTCTGACCATTGTGCTAATGTCATCCAAGGAAGAAATATGCCGAGTATGATTAATAATAACCTTTGTTTCCCTGATAGGAATATGCTATTGACATTTCAAAAATAAGGAGTGCCCTACAGGATGTTACACTTTCTGTGGGAAGATGGTTCCAATGATCCCCAACCTTGGGAAATGCTGTATACTATATCCTATTTATGCAAACCTAACAATTCAAATTGGCATGTCCAAGATTGAGAAGTGACATGGTAAATTGATTTTGCCTATTTGAGCGCAACAATTCCCAATGTTTGTTGAATGAACTTCCCAAGCCAGGAAGTTCTACTTCTTGGGTCCATGTTCACCAAGCATCCTACTGACAGTTAATCTGATGCCCCAGACACCTTGATACCAAGAAGAAGCGCTGCACAGAGTACTTGCAAGCATTTTGGCAAAAACAGAATCTTGTCTTACGCATGGAGAAGGATGCCTGGGGCCCAAAGATTGCTGGGATTATTTAGCAGTATTTGCCAAGGCTGCAGCAAGGGTGAGGGACTCATTTTTGTCATCCTTGCCTCAGATAAAAGTGACCTCACCAAGATGCTGCCACCCTATGAGACCCTGGCTGGGCTATAGCCATTCCCTTTCATTAACTGCAGCCAAGTGTGGAGCACCACTGCTCAGTTACCCCGATTCATTCCTTCTTCATTATCTGGGAGTTAGAGAAGGATGTGGTAAGTATGCAGAGCCTCATACTTTTTCTTTGTTAAAATAACACATCTGCTTATGGCTTTTTTTTTTTTTTTAAGTAGTATGGACATCTTGGTAGGACCCTGTGAGTTCCGTTTAGATGACAAATTACGTAATGAATTAAATTTCATGTACTTTGCTTTAGTTAACAAATCAAAGAGGTTCTATAGGTTTTATGAAGTTTAGCATGAGCAAACAAACAAAAAACAGAAAGAGACTCATCAATTCCGAGAACAAACTAATGGTTGCCAGAGGGGAGGAGAATGGGGGGATGGGCAAAACGAGGGAAAGGGATTGGGGGCTCTAGGCTTCCAGTGATGGTATAAGTCACAGGGATAAAAGATAAAAGGAATCTAGTTAATGGTAGTGCAGTAGCATTGTACGGTGACAGATGGTATCTACACTGGCGATCAGCGCAGTGGAATGTACAGACTTGTCCAATCACTCTGTTGTACACCTGAAGCCAATGTAACACTGTGTGTCAACTATACTTCAGGAAAAAACAAAACAAAAACAGACAGACAACAGATCAGTGCAGCCACTTCCCCTTATTACACCATTCTAGCTCCATCTTTTTTGGATCATTTAGATGATGAATCTAAGGCCCCAGGGAAGATAAGAGTTTATAAATTTTAGATAATAATAATACCTATCTTATCAGGTTATCGAGAATAACAAATTAAAGACATACACAAAATACTTAGCCCAGTGCATGACACAGATTAGTAATGCAAACCATTTTAGCTGTTATTAATCTGAAAACTAAAACCACAGAACCTTCACTCAGCTTCTTAGGGCTTTGGCTCTCCTGTTACACCCCACATCCATGGCTTCCCACGTCCACCCTGGGCTCCCACTTTGCCTTCTTTGATCAAGTGCCTGACATTTTTATGGAGCCACGGCAGCTCCATTTTGGAATGTGATACTTCCACGGCTTCAGCCCAAGCTCTTGTCCACCAGTGGCCCCCCTGCCAGTTGTTCTTGGTCTGGGGCTGATGACTCTTCTCTAACTCACCTTGATGGTCCAATGGTGGGGATACCTGTGCCCCTCTCCCAGGGTCAATGCTCTGGTTTCCAGTCATGTATATCCTCTTGCTCAGTGCCAACCCTGCATTTGCCTCAGACTCCACCACCTGAAATCTTCTCACTCCTTCAACAGAATTTTTAACAGAAACTTGCATTTCAGAAGCTGGTTTCATTACCATAGCACTATGGCTCTTGTCAGGGCCTGATGTGAAACCATCTAGCCTGACTAAGTAGTTACTAATCTGTTTGGTTTCCATTTAAACTTCCTTTTTCCCCCCACCATGTGCTCATTACTGTGGTTTATATTCAGCTTTTGATGATAGCTAACCATTTTTGTGAAGCCTAGAGCATAATAGGTATTAAAAGCTCAAGCCTTCTGATGCATCTGCTATTTGTTTTCCCTCCCTACTAATTAGCGGGTCTACATTCTCCTTTGTCTTGTTCCTAATGTATTTGTGAAATATTGTCTGGCTACCCTTTGTTTCTCTTGCTAGTTGCATCTCACATTGTGCTGTGGCTTTCCGGCTGCTGTTCCCATATTCTACATGCCCTATTCTCTTACCCTTGCCTTTAGCAGTGTGCCCTCATTTCCCCTTTGCATGTCATTTTATCCTGGCAGCTTAAAACTCAGTGTGGGTTTTGCTTTCCATAGAATCACTAGCTGGGTGAAAGCTTGAGGACAAGCTCTTAAGCACTGGAGAATAGGAATATTTGGCTCTATGGTATCTAGTGCTTAGCACAAAATGTAAAACATTCCAGTATGTTCTGGAGAGTTGACCTGCCCGGACCCAGCAGGCTGGACAGTTGGCCATGGTGTTAGGTCAAAGTCTGGATATTCTAAGGTATTCAGTGGTAGTCTTTGTTGACTTCCGTGAAGGTTGGACAATGCATCAGGTAGGAAAGGGGCTTTCATTCCTTTTGCCCTCTCCTGCTCCCATGAGCACTAGTAGAAATTTCAGATTTCTCCATAGGTCATTAAATCGATGCTTACAGATTGTTGGGGACAGTCTAATGTTGTCATGCCATTGTTAAAATGTGAAGCAGGCTCAAATCTTTTGTCTGTTACCTGGCTTGGCACTCTGAAAGATTTAATAGACCCAACTGTGAAGCAAAAAGTAGAACAATGAAGTCAATAACTGTGGTGCAGATTTCCTCAGCTGGTAATAAGATGGGGGCCCACGAGGATGGTCATGGCCCCTCTTCAGCTTAATCTTCTTACATTCAGTAATCAGCCAGAGGGTCTGGGCTCATCTAGACAGAAGCACTCCTTATCTTCTGTGGGCTGTGGAGCTCACTTCCGGCCCTCTGGAGGAACGAGGGCAGCCGCTCATCTATGCCTCACGAGCATCTCTTGAACCCAGTATTTACTGGTTTCATAGTAAACACAAGGGAGAGCAACCCAGCCAGTCCGACTCAGGATTCTCACTAGTTTTTGAAGCTGGGACGGACCTTATGGTCTGGCCTAGCTCAGCATCTGGGAGGTGGTGTTTGTAAATGGAACAAGCTGAAATTGTTCACCTACAAGAAGGCTTTCTTGAGGAGAATGGGGCCTGGCAGGAGCACCGTGGGTGTTTCTTTCATTTTTAGCACTCTGCTTTCATGCACTACATCTGTCAGGACTATTTTTCTTTTCTTTTTCTACCACTAGGAAGTCAGATCAGCTGTTGACTTGTGAAGTTCCAAAGCTTCTCTGATGTTATCCTAAAATAATAATAATGCGGACATATCTTATCTACCATAATATAAACTGTCAAAAGTAATGGCCTGGGTCATTTCATTTATTAAAATTTTGATCCATCCACTCATGATCTGAATTCCCTTTTTTTTTTGTTTTGATTTAGTCTACAATGAGGCTATATTAATTTGCTTAGAAGATTTATCCAAGGTATTCACACATCCTTATTTTAATAGGACTTTCTGAGCCTGACCTTTAAAAGACAATTGTTTCCAGAAATGATTAGAGGCTACACTTCATAAACACATAGAATCGGCCCACAAAATAGCCAAATAACTTAGCGTTTTGCTAAATTCTGTGTCTGGCTTGCTGCATGGCCTACCTCCCCAAAAATCCATGCCAGGCTGCTTTTAGATTGGTATTCATATTGAGCCTCAGATCATCCTATTTAATGTTATTTTATTTTTTTGATTGATTTCTTGGAATTTTGCTTATTTTTCCAAAAACCTGGCTCTTATTCATCCCCTTTCTGACTCTTTTTGGATTGAACTCCTAACAAGTTTTTGGCCACTTGGAAAGCTCTGTTGGGCTCACCTCAGGTGCCCAGCTCCCAACAATATGTTTCCCCATCCACATGGAGAAATTTATTTTCTTCAGAGATGGTCTCTCACCTAACCTATCCTCTTCTGCACCTTTGGAGCTTGGGTCACCAAATAGGATGGTCCTTAAAAGAAGCTACTTCTGAGTATGGAGCTGTTTGTCTCTTATAATTTGTGATACGCTATATCCATTCTGATGTTCACCAGATAAAAGTACATGCCAACACTGGGTACAAACATTGCATTTTATCAGATTCTGTGCATCATCACTTACTACTAAGAATTTTACTGAATTTTAGTTAATAATTTGTAGCTCAAGATAATAAGACAGAATTCCTACTCTTGTGGTGTTTAGAATTATAGAATCATTATACTAAAAGAGTCTGTAAACACTGCAGTACAATCTCTCTCAATATCTATGAGGAGCCCAGAGAGGTTCAATAACTTCTCTGAGGGCACACAGCAGCAGACCAAAACATGGAAATATAATCTCCTGCCTTTTATTGTATTTTTTCCTTGGCACAGTTTTAGTTTCAGGCCAACATAAATAATGTACATTGCATGTTGGTGTGAAATCTGGGTTTGAGAAAGCACACTATTTGTCTTAGGGCCTTTCTAAGTATAGCACTGAGCCTAGGAAAATAATCATAGTCTCACAACTGCTCACAACAGCTTCCATTAGAGAGAAAGACACAGATGCAACGACAAGGGGAAGCATCATTTGTGGGGTGCTGGTAGAAGTTGGCCTGGGCACTGCGGAGAGACCCCCTGTCTAGTAGTGACATGAAGCCGATAGCCAACAAGTGTGATTCGGCTGTCTGTTTAGCTGGGTGGGTTTTGAGGAGGTAGTGGGTGGTTATGACACGGTTTGTCACCTCTTCAACGGAAATGAAATGCAGCATGCCAGAGAGGCCACTGAACTTCTGCGAGAAACTGGCACACCCCAGGTGCAGGCGGCTAGAAAGCCGGAAAAGGAAATGCCATTTTATAAAAGATTTTCTAGCACATTAACCGCATAATTCCTCAGCAGGATCGTGAGCTCTGTGCAAAGTGCAGCCCTCTCCCACGTAATTGCCATAGTGGGATTGCTTCGGAAAAGCTTCAAAGCTCTTGTTGAGAGGTTCAGCAGCATTTCAGTACCTAGTGAGATTACGCCCTCCTGGCTACTCTCTTTACCTATCTTTTTAATGCTGCCAATCAAAATCGCTTTCTAAAACTGGGCTAATTTCATGAGACAACCTGACATGAGTCCTTGCCGATGTTTTCAATGCACTTGACTAAGGGATCCAGGCTGCAGATGTAAAATACGGCTCTGTGTGTCAGCCCAAACTCCAGGAGAGAGTCACATGTCAAAATATATTTCTTATTATGTGAACTGAGCTGACAAAGGTCAGGATTATGAAGGTTTGACAGCCTTCCCGTTTTTCTAACTATGATGCTCGCCTTTCCTCCTTCATGGCCAGAGTTCTCATACCAGGAAGGCAAAAATGAGTAAATTGGCTAAAAGTGTGGGCTCGAGGGTGAAAAACAGCCTGGGTCTGGATGGAAACCAGCTCCACCTCCTACTCCTTCAGGTTGGTTTCCCCCCAGCCTGGGAGGCCCGGGTCTCAGTTCAATTCTCCTTAAGCTGTAGCACGATTCAGTCACTGAATTAAGAATGCCTACCTACCTTTGACCACAGGGATGGTGAGCCTTGGCCGAGACAAATGGCATAGGGTCAACTCTCAATACACATTACATGTTGTGTTGCTGGCCCTTGCTTCGTAGGAAACATTAATCAATGCATGAATGTTTTCATGCCCCCGTCCCAGCAGGTTTAGCATTAAACCATGAGTGAGGGTAATGGAGGAGACCATGGGGGCCCCCTCAGAGGGCACCTGTTGGTACCATGGCCAAGGAATGAAGAAGCAGATGGAGCCTTCTAGGACTGGGTGTGTATGATCGTGGTGAATGAAGATGCCAGGCTGGGAGACATTTTACGGAGATGAGTAGGGTGTGTCGGAACAAATGACTTATCTAGGACCGGGGAGGGGACGTGTCCCCCCTCCAAACTTCAGAAGAGTCGGGGAAGAGAACGCAAACATAGCAGAGGTGAAGTCTGCATTTTTTTATGCTCCTGAATATTTATTTTCTGCCATCTTTTCTCTCCAGATCTATGGACATAATTTACACAGGACCCTGAGGGTAATTAAGCCAGCAATTCCTTTGCTGGTAAAATGAGAAAAGCCAGTTCGCAGTAAATTCTGCATTCCACCATGGATGTTGTAGAAACAGAACTAAAAACAGCTGCGGTTTATCTGTGCTGCAGAACTGACTGTAATTTGCTGCCACTCTTACCCTTACCACATAGCAATCAGTGTACAGAAGTACAGAATTTTAAGATGATGAATGTTTTATTTCTTAAAATAAACAGTAGCGATTTAGAAACACATTTATGTATCTTACATTTTTTTATATAGTAAAAGTATATTGGAAACTTCCTTAGTGTCAAAATCCTTACATGCACTTGTCAAAAATATCAAGGTGACAAGCTAATACGGAATTCAGATTTAAATAATAGACTTTTCAGATATATTCCGTGAAACTTCTGATTGTAGTGTTTGCACTGACCAAGCCATGCCTATTTCTCATTCATGGCTAGGTGTCTTAAGTGTTTCAGACTTAGGTCTGAGCCACCTGGGTGGCTCAGATGGTTAAGCGTCTGCCTTCGGCTCAGGTCATGATTCCAGGGTCCTGGGATCGAGCCCCATATCAGGCTCCTGGCTCAGCAGGGAGCCTGCTTCTCCCTCTACCTCTGCCCCTGCCCCTGCTCATGCTCTCTCTCTCTCTATCTCTGTGTCTCAAATGAATAAATAAAATCTTAAAAAAAAAAAAAGTGTTTCAGACTTAATAGCCATGCATTCCAAATGTTAGTGCTGGACCAACATGTGAGCTTCTCTTTCTTTCTTTCTTTCTTTTTTTTTTTAAGTTAACTTTCGTCCATCCAGCAAATTGTGGTCACTGACTTAGTTTGCTGGGTTGGAGTGATTCTCCCAGGTTAATAAACTGCATGCATATACTTGCCACATTTGTAGCTCTCTCACATGATCTCATCAGAACTGGTTATTACTGTCTTTTATCAAATCTAAGATGCATGGATTTTTTTTTTTTTTGAGACATACCGTCATTTCATTTATCACGAAACAACAACAAAAAAGTGCTGCCCACAAAAATGTGCTACAACATAGGTTAAGATGTTTCCCCATTTCAGTGATGTTCAATGAGAAAAAAAAATGTTCTTAGAATTCATGAAACACGGCATATCCACTTTTCAGAGGAGAAAACCTGCATAGTGACTGATCAAAGTTCACATAGCTACTAAGTGACAAAAACAGGAGACGAGAGTGTTTCTGATTCCAGAGACCTTTCCAACTTAGCTTGTCTAACATTGTGACCTTGAGCAGTCACGAATTCTCTCTGTGCTACGTTTCTTTTCTTCTTTGTTTCAAGGGAAGTTAACAGTGATAATAGCAGAGTGTTAGTGAGGCACACTAGGATCCTGGGTTATAAAAGATTCTTTGAATTCAAATGATCCTCTGCTCCCTTCAAGGTCACTTGATTTCTCTTTTACCAGATTGAATGATGCTCATTTTTTCCTAATTATTGAATATAAATGTTCAACTACTATATGTTAGTGTTTGAAGATTGTGTGGTAGTGGAAGATAATTCAGCTCAAATGAATGACCTTTAGTCAAGGCAATTGAGGGTTTGGGAAGATCTGATTGGGTAGTACATATCATAATTGAGTGATTTCATGAGTTTACACAGCTCATGTCGGCCAGATTCATTACATATATCAAATCAATTGAGAGAACTTGATATGTTTATAAAATGTGATCAGATGCCACCGTGGAGCTCAGTGTCACTATAATAGCTCAGAGGGCATTTCATGCACTCAGTACCCTCTGTCCTTAGTAGCTCTTCTCAAACTTGGTGGGCTTTTTTTTGTTTTATTTTTGCATTTTCAGATCTCCTTTCAAGTCAAAATGCCATAGGCATAGCAGTTTGGTCCTGCTGCTATCACACATTTACATCACCTGTTATATAACTTCTACTTTGTCACAAATGCTAATTAGCAGGACTTTGCAAGGCTCCCAGAGGTTATCCTGATTTTGCTGGTGAGGAAATAGGTGAGATTTATTTGGGAACAGGAGTTTGAATCACACCAAATGGGGACCACAACGGTGGTTTCAGGAATTAGCACTCATGTTTTGGATTTTTAAGTTCTCTGTTTAAGCTGTGGACTAAACAGTCTGGCTATTTGTTTTCTTTGGAAAAGGACCCAGAAACCATGTCTCTTGAGGGGGCAGTTCCCCTGGCCCCTCTACTACTCAGGCCATACCGGCTGCTCTCCTTACCACACAGTGAACCCCCAAGCCCATCCTGCTTTCTCCCGGGCTCATGCTAGGTTTCTGCTCTCAGCCAGGGTTCAAGGCACTGCCCTCAGGAGGCTTTCTGAGCCAGGAGGTTCCCAGCATTTAACCATCCTCTTTGCCCCATGCTTGTCACTTTCTGTGTTCTTCAAATACATTCCCGAGGAGCAAGGAATGTGCCTTTTGCTTTTCTTTACCCTTCGCCTCACCTGGAGTGTGCTGAACATAACTTCCCCAAAATAATTCATAACAAAAGGTATATTTGATCCAGTTGCTCATCATCCCTCAGTAAGTCAATTATGTACTTGCCCAACCAACTGAAAATCCGTTCCATGAATGGATCAGTCTACAGCTGCAGTCCAAGGCTAACTCTTTCTATAAACTTCTCCAATTCCACTCTTCCAAACCGAGTTTTACCATCTCTCATTCCAGAATATCGGAAATCAAGAACTTTATATTTGCGTACATCCCCCAAGGACCTAGGGATAACATCTTCTAAAGCCCTCAGGGGTTCTTTGTGCTTGGCAAAGAATATGAATGAGCCTGTCAGGATGGCAACCATCAGGAGTGGATGGCTTTAGGGTGTTTGAGTAGGTGATAGAAAGTGGGAGGTCTGCTGGCAAGAGAAAGAATCTAGGCTTTGTTTAGAGAAAGAACTTGGGCTTTGCTTACATACATTACTTTTGCTCCTTCTTTGGAGCCAATTTAGAAAGTGACAGGGTCTGTAGCCAAGTGGAATCTGAATGTTTGTTTTTCAAAATTAAGTCTTTGAAGAAAGTACATACTTTATGATTTAGATTTACAATACATCTTTTTACATTAAATGATACTATCAGCTCAGCTATTTTGCTGTCATTTGAACTTTCTACTATATGTAGGTAGCTCTGCTAAAACAATCAAACTGTAGGATAAATTGAGGTTTTTTGTATTTCTCTTATTTTGGGGGTTTCATGTTTTTTTTCTCTCCCCCACTTTACACTGAATGAAGGAGGATTTCACTTAATTGGACAAAAGTATTTGCTCTTATGGGTTGATGGACTTTGTCTTCCTCTTTAAAAAGCTTTGAAATAGAAAGTAGAAGAGGGAAATCTTCTGACCCTAATAAATTGGTTGTGCCAGGATAAAGGAAATACTGCTCTTTCAACATATCAGGACTAGTAGGACTAGTTGTGAGGATGATCTGGTTGTGACATCTGTCATCCTTTGATTACCAGAGTGGATTGGGTGATGTCATTTCTTAAGTGTGTCATAGAAAATTCATGGGAAAAACAAACAGGCATAAAAATCTACAGCGCCCAACGAACTGTTAAGGTACATAGCATTTGGTCCATTATTAATGCTTAACCTAAATCTTTTAATAGACACTGGATTATTATCATTGTGCCATATTCAGAAAAAACAGGAAATGAGAGTGCGTGTCCCAGATGATCTTATGTATCTGCAGAAAACAACCACCTTCACACCCTTTTCGTTGTGTCAGATGAATCACTGAACTGTTGGACCTCAACTTTAGGCAATAAGCAGCTTCTTATAAAGTAGGAGGCTAAAATCATCAGAAAACTATTTCTTTTAAGCTGGAAATGCAGGCCAGAGTGTTGATTTGACCACCCACTAAGACTAATAGCTTATCTTTCCATCTTCTGGTGCAAAAGGAAATTCAAAAAAGGAATGAAAGAGATGACTGTGTTTTAATTTTTAGATTCATTTATTTATTTTAGAGAGAGAGAGAGAAAGAGGGTGTGTGCTCGAGAGAGCGTGTGTGTGCATGTGATGGGAGGGGCAGAGGGAGAGAATCGCCAAGCAGACTCCCTGCTGAGACTGGAGCCCAACCCTGGGCTCAAGCTCAGGACCCTGAGATCATGAGTCGAAACCAAGAGTCAGACACTCAACCGACTGAGCCACCCAGGCACCCCTAGATGACTGTGCGTAAGAGTAGAATAGGAACTACCAAACAGCAGAATCCAAAATGTCTTTAATTAATCCTGTTAAGAGTTCCCTGTTGTCAGGGGGGAGATTACTGACATTTGGTGTGAGAAATTGCACATCCTGTCACTACAGATGCTGCCATCAGAAGCACAAATATCTACTGAGTTCCTACTACAGGAATAGAGGAGGAGGTGTCTTTCATCACAAACTGCTTGCTTCACTTATACCCTAGATAAAGCTGCTTGTTAATTTATTTTAAAAAAATGAATAATCAGAAATAAAACCTAGGATAACTCTGCCAGATTCCCATGGTCCTTCAAGAATATGCCCATTTCGATATCCCTGTGTTTTGGAATTACAGTTGCTGGATTCAACAAGCATCTATCTATGGGCAGTCTAACGTTTACAATCTCTTGTTGGCTCTACAAAAACTAGCCAGGAGAAAAAGAGATGGTTCTCACATCCCTAAATCTTTTAATCTTTTTGAAAAGAGAAAGTATGAGTGCGAAATACTAGCCTCCATAAAGAAAATATAATAGCAAGCCTTTTTATGGTTCTTCCTGCATGCTGCGGCCTATTCCAAGTGGTTTACATATATTTACTCATTTGATTCTTACAGCAACCTTTGAGGTAGGTGATAGTGTTATTTATGTTTGATAGATAAGGGAACTGAAACATGGATAGGTTGAAAGATTGAAATAAATTATCCAAGCTTTCATGATAGAACCAGCGTCCCAGATACACACACACCCACACATATATTTTTAAGTAAAACCAATCATATGAGACTCTGATTCAAACCACTTGCTTTGCTTCCGCTCTCATACAGAAACCAATCCAAACCCCCGCACAGGCTTGTTGAGCCTCCAAGTTCGGTGCTGCCCACCTCTCTGAGTTCTTCCAGCCCCTCCTCTCTCTGTCTACCTCCCCTTAGTGCCAGTGGCCTTTCTACTCTGGGAATGCCCCATACTCATTGTCTCTTTAAGCCTTTGCATTTGCTATTCTACCTGGGAGGCTCATACCCCAGCTCCTTGCATGGCTCACTATTTAAAATTCATATCTCTGCCCATCTCTGCCTATTTCACCTCCTTGGACACAATCTACAATGGTCATCCCACTGTTCATTCCGTTACTGCCTTATAAATGATTCTTATCAGTATCTAAACATTCATAATTTATGTGTTTGTTTATTGTTTGTCACTGCCATTAGACTATAAGCTCCAACAGGGTAGGGATTACATCTATTTTGTTCACTGTTGCCATCGCCAGTGACAAGAACACAGCCGAGCACATTATCAGTGCCAATAAGTATTTGGTAAATGAAGAAATGGACAAATTGATAAAGTATCACCTCAGGGAAGATAAACTTTTTGTCAAGGTAAAAATAAGTTTTAAAAGATGTTTTTTTATCTCTCTCCACTCATTCTTATGTTTTTCAGTACAACCTAAAAGAAGCTCTGCTAAGGGCTTACTTTATTAGATAGCTGCACAAGGGCTAGAAGCCACTGACTTTCTGAATCAAGAATTAAAGGATGACTTTTCATCAGTGAAAATATCTAATTTTCATTCAGGATAATAGCCCTTAGAGGTTTGTGAATAGGAAGCAGATATGATGATAAAATGTATATCTGGAGGGATCCTCACTAAAATGGAGTCTCCACCAAGAAAGATCTAATAAATCAATGTTCAAGGTGACTCTGGCTCAGATAAGTATACCTTCTTTTCTAGAACAGGAGCAACAACATCCAGTAGTAAAATGCAAGGGGAAGGACAGAAAAGTTCAGATGCCAGATTCTCCCTTGTTCACATAGAAATGCCTGTGCAGATGCTAGACCTCGGTTGTAGAAATAACACATCAAGTTACCAGGTCTCTGACGTGCCTTCACCTCCTAGCTCACTGTTACCCATACTGATGAGGAAACTGAAAACAGCATTCTTTGAGTCCTCTAGGAATGTGCTCTTAAGATATCATGCAGATATTATGCAGACATCCAAAGGAATGAAATCTTGCCATTTGCAACGACGTGGATGGAACTGGAAGGTATTACGCTGAGTGAAATAAGTCAATCAGAGAAAGATATGTATCATATGATCTCACTGATATGAGGAATTTTTTTTTTTTAAGATTTTATTTATTTGACAGAGAGAAACACAGCGAGAGAGGGAACACAAGCAAGTGGAGTGGGAGACGGAGAAGCAGGCTTCCCGCGGAGCAGGGAGCCCAATGCAGGGCTCGATCCCAGGACCCTGGGATCATGACCTGAGCCAAAGGCAGCCGCCCAACTGACTGAGCCACCCAGGCGCCCCGATATGAGGAATTCTTAATCTCAGGAAACAAACTGAGGGTTGCTGGAGTGGTGGGGGGTGGGAGGTATGGGGTGGCTGGGTGATAGACATCGGGGAGGGTATGTGCTATGGTGAGTGCTGTGAATTGTGCAAGACTGTTGAATCACAGACCTGTACCTCTGAAACAAATAATACATTATATGTTAAAAAAAAAAAAAGAAGAAGAAGATAGCAGGAAGGGAAAAATGAAGGGGGGGAAATCGGAGGGGTAGACGAACCATGAAAGACTATGGACTCTGAGAAACAGACTGAGGGTTCCAAACCAGGTTAGCCCGGTGATGGGTATTAAGGAGGGCACGTACTGAATGGAGCACTGGGTGTTACACGCAAACAATGAATCATGGAACACTACAACAAAAACTAATGATGTGATGTATGGTGATTAACATAACATAATAAAATAAAACAAAAACAAAAAAACAAAACAAAAGAAATATTTAGGTGTCCGTGCCATTTTGTCAGCGGACATAGTGCCCATGAATCAGAGGTGACCATGTGGACAAGAGCGATGTTCGAGAAGAGGAATGTGGGATCCTGGATGACCTTATAGAGCTGAGCCATCTACCCACCATGGACCATCTTCCCACCTCTGGATGGTCACAGAAGAGAAAAGTAAACCCACTGAATATCTATGGTCTTTTATCACAGCAGATTAGCCTGTACCCTATCTAACACATTCTTTACTATAGTAAAATTATTAAAACCCTAAAAAAAAAAAAAAAAAAAAAAGAATATCATGGAGATTTTCTCCAATGGAACTGAAGTGGTTACAGTCCCACTTTTCCAAGACAGAACCAAATCTGAAACAGTGACTTGGCAGGACATGTGGTAAATTTCAAAGGAGATTCCCAAAGAATGGCAGGGACTCCCAGAGATTATTCTTTAAGGTGAGGTTTTCTCCCAGGACAGGCTGGGGGTTTTTCCATAATGGAACGTCACAGACATGATGGAATTTGAGCAGTTTCCTCAAACAAGAGTGAGTGAACCCGTCCCTTTCCAATCTCACTATAAGCACCTCCTGATCTTCTTAGTACCTGAAGCTATTTATGAAAGGGAAATCAAACATGCTGGCAAAACAGTAGAAAATAAAGTTAAGTAGAGCCTCTGATCCTAGAGTGTGTCTAATTCTGAGGAACCACGTATTTCTCATTAAAGAGTGTTCTAGGTTTACCCAACCATGTGGCCATCTTAGGATTCAAGTCATTTGATCATTATTATTTCATTAATAGAAAATATGTTTCTCTTCCTTTTGAGAAATCTGGGTGAAGGCAGCATTGAAATTCTATGCAATTAGACCCAAACACAGCCAGTATCCCTCACTGACATTCCTTCCTGTGGAATATTGGGAAATGTTCCTGAATAATTCCTAATGGGAGTCATGGTTCAGATAAAACTGACAGTGCATTAAAGATGGCTGGGGCAGCTCAAGAGCATGCTGAGGCTCTCTGATCTCAGTTGTTTGGCTTAAGGTTTTGAGGAAGCAAATAGAAGCAGCTGCACTAAGGATTTTCTGCAATTAGGTTCATACAGATTCTGGAAGTTGCTTATTAGGTCTGTCACTTTCAATCCATCTGGTACTTTCATGTTCAAGTAGTATTGCGAGTTGCTCAGTGGGGTCAGTGGTTTTCCTTTTACCTGCTAGACAGCATTGCACAACCGTGAAGGCTTATCTGCTAGAGGCAGGATGCACAATTTGGCTGCCTATTGCAAAGCACATGAATTTTTGATTTGTCTGTGTGAGACAGCACAGACACCTCTTAGGAGTTCCAGTTTGGACCAGTTCAAGATTTAAATAACATTCCTAAATTGTTCTGGGCTTATTTATTTTTATTTTTTTTTGCATGTGTACTTTCCCCTGGAGGCTTATGTAACACAAAAACCAAAGGTAAGTGCTACGGAAAGCTAGCTATTTCCATTTTGTTTTATCACCTGTCTGGTATTGATTCAGAAAGTTACAGGCTAAATTAAGTGGTATCCCTGGAACAAGGCTTGACTCTTCCAGACTTCTGCCATATTTGAGGGCTCTCGGTAATAAAGACTGTATCTGATCCCTTAGAATCTGCTAATTTTCAAAACTATTCTCTCTTCTACCTTTCTCCCTGAAGTGCTTTTATAGCATCAATCTTCATTTGGATTGAGGAAATTTGAATTCAAAGACATTCAAAAAAATTTCACGTTGATACTGCACATCCTTCTCTTCCCACAACTTCCTTTCTTTCTCACCCTAGTACCTCAGTTTGCCAGAAATTTTCAATGCAGGTTTGGGGATGCACTTATTTGGAAATTCTGTACCTCTTCTTCCTTGCTACTCACTTGGTAACAACATGGGATTACGCTACTTCATACCATATCCTCTGGATTATGCAGCTATGAAACCTTCCAACTCCCAGGCCTAATCCTTAATATTTTGTGTACTTTTTTTTTTTTCGTATTTGCATCTGACTTCTTGAGACTTTGAGAACAATTTTTTTCCAATTAGGCACAGAAGGGGCCTGGGCCAGAGTTTATTGGTTTTCCTTGGCTTGTTTTATTTATGTTATCTCACTTATACTCAGAGTTTAAATTTGCCAAAAGATGATAACCAGAAATGCCCTGCATTTCTTATAACATATACTGAAATAGTGTTAGAGCAGGGAGAGGGGTTGATTTAGGAAGATGAAGTGGCTGCCTATTCTCTTTTATCTTGGCAGTTATGCAGTGGGTCCCTGCAAAACATACACCGTCTGGCTCGTGCATTTTGCCAGATGGTTTCCATGCTCTCCTTCCCACCAGAGGTGGGGACACATGGGGTGGGGAACTGGAGCACAGGGAAAGTGACTCCTTTACTTACCACAGTGCTGCTTGGAAAGAAAAGAAAAGAAAACAAAACAAATAAGCTTGCAAAATTGGTGGTGATTTCAGTGAAACATTGGTGGATTTTTGCTTCTCAAAACTGTGGTTCCTTTGAAGTATTTCTGCATATTCGTATGACGTATGCTTAGAGGAGGCCTCTTGCATTTTTGACCTACAGGGCTACAGAATCAGGAAATAACTGTAGCCAGGTTACTGGTAAAAGAAAAAGAAAGAAAATGGCTCATTTTAATGAAGTCATTGAAACTTGAGGCTGGAGCAGCTGAAGTGGGGAACTGAAATTCCTCTTGGTCAATCCTATAAACTAAATCCCAAACATCTGCAAATCTTCCTTATCCAATCTACAAAGCATATACCCGATCTGGATTTCCACTACGAAACATGATTTTAACCAGAACAGGACGTGGAGTGGTGTGGTGAATGACAGGTGCACTATGTATGCACTCTTCCAGAGTTCAGGATGAGAACTTGTGCTTCCCAAGGATAAACTCCATCAAGTTCTGCAGCCTCCTCTCTACCTTAATGGAAACTAGGGTGGGCTAGGGAATGGGGATAAATATGATGGCTGTCTCTGGCATTCAAGCTCCACCAAGTGATTTCTGGTGGCCACTATGGTATTATTTGAAAAGCATCAAATATATGAATAGCATTTGGTATTATTTGATTGGGCTTTTAGGGACCCACATTTACTGTAAAATTTGTTGGTGGTAGACATTCAGTATGAGTTTAAATTATTTATCATCAGAGACACACACACACATACACACACACATGCACACACTTGAATGCACTCACTCAACATGAGCATCCTGAGGATTTGATAAGACTTGAGTGAAAAATAAAAAAATAAAAATAAAAAAGCATGAGACCCAATGGTAGAGAACTGATGATTTCCTACTGAAATGGACAACCTGAGGCAGTTTTTTCCCTTTATTTTACTGTTGCAAGAGGTATAACAATTGACTCATAAGTAAAATATTTTTTAAAAATTAGTAAATACTAATTTCTGCTTCTGGAAAGACAGAGTAGATATACTTTTTCTTCTCAACAGGAGGTTGTTGGAATCCCTGAACATTATATATAAAACAAACATAAGAAGATTGTGATAGAACAATTAGAAAATCGCAAGGATATAGAAGATCTCAACAACACCATCAACCAACAAATATTTTATAGAACATTCCACTCAACAACTGAATACACATTTTTTTCAAATGCCTTGGAACATATATCAAGATAGTTTATATCTCATGGCTAAAATGAATTTCGATAAATTTAAAAGAATTAAAATTATACAGAGTGTGTTTTCTAGTCACAATGCAATCAAACTAAAATCAATATCAGAAAGATAACAAGAAATATCCAAACATGTTGAAAATAAACAGCCCAACTCTAAATAATCTATAGGTCATGAGGAAGACTCAAAGGAAATAAAAAAAATATTGAACTGAATGAAAATTAAATATACCATATATCAAAATTCATGGGACATAGATAAAGCAGTGTAGAGAGGGAAATTTACAGCACTAAATGAATACATTACAAACAAGGAAAAGTCTCAAATCAATAATCTAACTTCTCACCTCAAGAACATAGGAATAGCAGAGCAAAATAAACATAAAGCAAGCAAAAGGAGAAAAAAAGATAAAGCATGGAAAGCTTTGAAATTAGAATCAGAAAAAATAATAGAGCTTTATAAAAAGATCAGTAAAAGTGGCAGTAGTCTAGCAAGACTAATAAAGAAAAAAGAGTATGCAAATTACCAATATTAGAAATGAAACAGGGGACATCACTATAGACTGTGCAGACATCAAAACGGTAATAAGGAAATACTACCAACAATTTTACACACTTGTATTTGACAATTTAGATGTAATGGACCACTTCCTCAAAAAAGCATAAACTAGCACAATTCACCCACATGAAATAGTTTGAATAGCCCTATACTTATGAAGGAAATGAATGCATAATTTTAAAACTCACAAAAGAGAAATCTCCAGGCCCAGAGAGTTTCACTGGAGAAATTTGGAACCCTGATATCAAAGCCAAATATGAATTTTAAAAAAAGGATTAATATCAGTTCTACAAAGTTTCTTCCAAACAGGAGAAAACACTTCCTAATTCTTTTCCTAAAGCTAGTGTTATCATTATACCAAAATCAGACAAAAGATAATTCATAAAAAGAAAACTGCAAATCAATATCCCTCATGAATACGGACATAAAAATGCTTAATAAAATATTAGCAAATGGAATTCAGCAATATATAAAAAGACTTATACACCAAGACCAAGTAGAGTTCGTTCCAGGAATACAAACTTGATTCAATATTTGAAAATCAATTAATGTAATCTACCATACTAGCAGACAGAAAAATAAAAATAAAATGGTAATACCAAGTGAGGTAGAAAAACCATCTGTCAATCATTTTTGATAAAAATTCTTACAAAAAACAGGATAGAGGCAACTTCCTTACTTGATAAAGAGCACTACAAAAAATGTGCAACATACATTATACTTTTTTTCTTTCTTTTTTTCAATTTAAATTAAAGTTAGTTAACATACAGTGTATTATTAGTTTTAGGGTAGAGTTTAGTGATTCATCGGTTGCATATAACACCCAGTGCTCATTACATCAAGTGCCCTCCTTGATGCCCTTACCCAATTATCCCATCCTCCCACCCACATCATACTTAATCATTAAAGACTAAATGCTTCCCTGCAAAGGTCAGTAGCAAGGCAAAGATGTCTTCTCTTCATTCTTCTTCAATATAGTGATGGAAATTTTAGTCAGTTCATTAAGGCAAGAAAGGGAAATATAAAACATATAGATAATGGAAGAAATAAAAGTGTGCTATTTGCAGATGACATGATTATCTACATAGAAAACTCAAAGGAATCTACAAAAACACCTAGAGCCATTGAGTTCAGCAAGGTTGCAAGATAAATCAATAATATTTGTATATATTAACAATGAATACAGGGGAACCAAAATTAAAAATATATTTGTAATTGTTAAAAAACAAACAACCCCCCCCCAACTTTCAAATACTTAGATGCATATCTAACAAAACACTTATAGGACCTTATGCTGAAAGCTGCACAATGCTGATAAAAGAAATTTCAAGGAAGATCTAAATAAATAGAGAGAAATAGTATGTTCAAGGACTGGATGATGAAACATAGCAGAGATGTCAATTCTCCCCAAGTTGGGATATCGGTTGAATACAATTGCTATCAAAACCATTGTGTGTGTGTGTGTGTGTGTGTATAAAGGCAATATAGGGGCACCTGAGTGGCTCAGTCATTAAGCGTCTGCCTTCGGCTCAGGTCATGATCCCAGGGTCCTGGGATCGAGTCCCGAGTTGGGCTCCCTGCTCTGCGGGGAGCCTGCTTTCCCTTTGTCTGCTGCTCCCCCTGCTTGTGCTCTCTCTTTCTCTGACAAATGATTAAATAAAATCTTAATAAATAAATAAATAAAGGCAATATAATTCTAAAACCTATGTGGAAAAGAAAAGGAACTAGAATACCTGAAACAATTCTGAAAAAGAAGAATTCAGTGGGAGGAATCAATCTAACTAATTATAAGACTTATTACACAGAGTAAGTGATATTGGTAGAGGAGCAGACACATGGATCAATGGAAAAGAATAGAGAACCCAGAAAGAGAACCACACAAATATGCCCAATTGATTTTGATAAAGAAGCAACAGCATTCAATGGAAGAAAGAGATCTTTTTCAACAAATTGTGGTAGAACAATTAGACATCCATAGACAAAAAAATAAACTTTGACCTAAGTCTTGCACCTTATACAAAAATTAACTCAGACTAGATCACAGGCTTAAATGTAATACTACATAAAACTATAAAACTTCCAGAAAAAAATACAAGAGAAAATCTTCAGGTATAAGGCGGGGCAAAGAATTTTTTAAAACATTTTATTATTTTTGTATCTTTTAGGCAAAGAATTCTTAAGGCTTGACACCAAAAGCATGATCCATGAAAGGAAAAAAAAAAACGATGCATTGTAATTTATCAAAAGTTAAAATTTTGTTTTGTAAAAGACATGTTACAAAGATGAAGTGATAAGCTTCAGAGTGGGAGAAAAACCTTTGCAAACCACATATCCAACAAAGAGCTACTATCTAGAATGTATAAAGGAGGGGCGACTGGGTGGCTCAGTTGGTTAAGCGACTGCCTTCGGCTCAGGTCATGATCCTGGAGTCCCAGGATCGAGTCCCGCATTGGGCTCCCTGCTCGGCGGGGAGTCTGCTTCTCCCTCTGGCCCTCCCCCCTCTCATGTGCTCTCTCTCTCTCATTCTCTCTCTTTCAAATCAATAAATTAAAAAAAAAATAGAATGTATAAAGGACTTTCAAAACTCAACAGTAAAAAAAAAAAAAATTTAAAGTGGGCAAAAACAGGAGGAGACGTTTCATGGAAGAGGATATGCAGATGCCAGATAAACACATGAAAATATATTTCACATCATTAGCCAGTAGGAAAATGCAAAATAAAACCACAAGGGGATATGACTACACACCTATCAGAATAATTGAAATTAAAAAAAAAAGTGACAAAACCAATGTTGGCATGGATGCAAAGAAACTGGATCACTCATACATTGTTAATGGGAATGCAAAATGGTACAATCTGGAAAAGTTAGGCTGTTTCTTAAAAAAAACAAACAAACCCCTCAAAGCCCCCCCCAAATAAAACATAAGTATCATACAACCCTGCAATTATACTTCCAGATATTTATCATAGAGAAATGAAAACTGAATTCACATAAAACCTATACAGAAATGTTTATGGAAGCCTCATTCATAAGAGCTCCAAACTGGAAACAATCCAGACGTTTTTTAGGGGGTAAATAGTTATTAAACTGTGGTACAGGGTGGTACATAGCATGGAGTACTAGTCAGCAATAAAAAGGGAGAAACTATTGATAAATGCAAAACCTGGAAGAATCTCCAGAGAATTCTGCTTAGTAAAATAAGCCAATCCTCAAAGGTTACATACTGTGTGATTCCATTTATGCAATATTACTTGAAATGACAAAATTATAAAAATAGAGAACAGATTAATGGTTGTCTGGGGTTAAGGAAGGGACAGAGAGAAGTAGGTATGGATATAAAAGGGCACCAAGAGAGATCCTGGTTGTCATACCATACTATAGTATTACAAGATGTTACCCTTGGAGGAAACTGAATAAAGGATACTTGGGATCTCTCTGTGTTATTTTTCACAACTGTATGTGAATCTACAACAATCTCAATTAAAATATCAATTAACTCATTTAAAGTTTAATTAATTAAACTTAAAAAACTAAGTGAATAGGTTAATAATGCTTTGGACAACAGAGTAAAATAGATCCTACCCCCAAATGTCACATCATTATTATGTAGTGCCCAAATGAGATTTGAGATAGTCAAGATGCTACAATGTACTGGGTCTAGTTCCTATGACCCAATGTAACTGAGATGCTGTGTCCTGTTCTAGTTTACACGATGAGGTCGTATTTCACCCTCATGTTTCATGGAGCCTACACTGAGCTGACTTTGCCTGACCTGCATGCATGCCTCCCTCTTGCCCTACGTCATAGTTCCTGGTACTGCCATTAATGGTTCAGGAATGTCCAATTCTGCAGAACATCATCCCAGCCTGTTAAAGGACCCACATTATGATTCTTTCCCTCCCTTCCCACCATAGCCCAACTTAAACTACCAATACAAACCACTAAGCAAATTCATCACAGCACTAAACAATCAGGTGTGAATTACCAGTTTAACCCTCCTTCTGGATGTCTTACATTTTAAAAGAAACAATGATTTAAATGACCCTCCCATTGGTAGAATGCTTGGGGGAGATCCGGTTGTCCATATGTGGGGGGTGGTTGTAAAGGAGCAGGGAGCCTCCCTTTGACTTCTCCCCTCTGGATTTTTGTGAAGGAGAACAGGGCAGGGCTGGGAAAATACCAAAGCATATGCTTGGACTGCCCTTTCTTCTTCTCCAACTCTCTCCCATCACTCTGTGGTCCTTCTCTAATTTGTGAGTAAATATTTTAATGAGACTATTAATTGTGTTACACTATTTTGTTTGTGAATGTCCTTTTTAATGAAATGAGTTAATCAAATTTTAGCTGCAAATCCTTACCTCCTAATTTTCCATGGACTTAATGTTCTCACTTGTTACATGGTGTTTTTCATCAGTGTGCCTCTGTGTTAGCTGTTAGCTTCATGATGAGAAAGAAGGCAGAGGAAGGTGAAGGCTGACTATACTCTGCAAAATAATGCTTGCCAAAAAGGCATTGTCTTGTGAACTCAGAAGGCATTCTGTGCTAGATTTATCTAGTTCCTTTTACCCAGTTACAGTCTTCTTTATGTCATGCTTTCTTCCCTAGCTTTTACTCTTTCCTCAACCACTGGCAGTCAAAGCTCTTTCCCTAGCAGCTGAGCTCAAATAGTTCTCTTGATCAAACCCACTGGTAGCCCATCTGTGGTTTTGGCCTGACCACCCACCTCCTTACTTTTGACACTCTCTCTCTCTGATTTCATGAATGCTAACCCCCCCATTCTCCTTAAGATGGGCCTATAAACTGTTGAGTCATAATCTGCCTTTGGATGGGTCACTGGCATGTCAAACTTAATGTGTCCATCACTGAGCTGCTGATAATAACACAAATCTGCTTTCCCATTTCAGTTAATGGCAACCCCAATCTTCCACTTGTTCAGGCCAAAAATTTTGAGTATTCCTTGACCCCCTCTTCTCCCTCCTTACATCTGGTCCATAAATGAATACTCCTTGCTTTTCTTAAAAATATATCCAGAATTTGAGCACTTCTTATCACCTCTATCATCACCACCCCCATGGATGCCACCTTTACCATTTGTCTGGATCACTTCAATAGTCGCCTGTCTCTGCTTCTGCCCTTGCTCTTCATCTCTTAATTCTCAACAGAAAAGCCAGCATGATTATGATAAATTGTAGCAGATCAAGTCTCTGCTAGAAACCCTTCCTGTCTCGCGTAGAGTAAAAGGCAGTCCTTATAATAGTTTGCACCACTGGCTCGCTCTCACCTTATTACATTATCCTCACTCCGATCTATCCCCACTGGCCTCCTTGGTCCTCTTGGTCATGCCAGGCAGACTCCTGCTTCAGAGCCTCATGCTTGCCATTGGTTTCCTCTGTCTGAATGCTCTTTCAAGGGAGCAGCATGGCTGATTTCCTCATGTCAGACCTCAGCGGGTTACCTGAGGTCCTCCCCTACCACCTGTGGAGAAGTTGAAAGCCCTCATCCCAGACACTTCACCTCTCCCATTCCTATTTTATTTGTTATCAGCAGTATTTATGTCACATAGTATATATTTGACTTAATCTTACTTAGTGCCTTTCTCTTCTACTAGGCTGTGAGTTCAGTGGGCAGATATGTTTGTTTTTTCATCGCTCTGTTTTCAGCATCAAGACTAGTGCCTGGCACACAGACTCACAATAAATATTTCTATGTGAACTAAATGATTATTTTCTTTGTCTTTGTGTCTCTCCATTTCTCTCTCACTGTCCCTTTGTTGTATCCTCTCCATTCCTGGCTATTCTTTCCTTCCTCTGCTTCAAACATCTAGGTATGTCCCAAGAATTTCTCCTGGGTGTTCTCATCTTTTCTTTATTATGTTCCTTTTCCTTTTTTCCTTCCACCTGCCTCCCTTGGCCACTGATCCCTGATTCCAAGGTACATTCATCTTTCCTTCCTTTTTACACTTCTCACAGGCCTCCCGACTATTACTAGGGGTGCTGCACATCTAGATCCTGCAGGGCAAGAGAAGCAAGTGAACGGGTGGCATTCACAGAGATAATTTCAGTATTGTTTATCATAAAGGCCTTAAGTTTCCACCTTGGGTTATAGAAACAAGTTTATATGTTCTCTTTCCTTTTGTCTGATAACCTTCTTAGGGGCAAGAATCATACATTGTTCATGTTTGTATTCATCTATCCTTCCCTGCCTCTATCTATCCTTCCACGCTTTCACCAACAGATATGTGTTGGGCACCCACTACGTGCCAGGTCTTTTTCTAAGACTCTGGGAATGCAAAGTTTAGGTAGGTAAAAACCGAGATAGCATTAGAACAATCAGAAGAGCTCAAAGGTTTCAAGTTATGAAGATCAGGGACACAGTGAAGAAGACTGAAGAAGACCAAATAGGAGACTACTATTGCACTATAGGCAAGAAATTAAGGCAGTTTCTAAAGGAGGGTGGAAATAAGTAGCCAGATGTGAGAGATAGCCAATGAACGACCTACCTAGGTAGTCATTCAATAGTATTTACTAAATGAAAGAAGAAACTTGATTTGTCATAGAAGGAAAGAGTGGCTTCTAGGAACTTAGGACTTGAAGTTGCATAGATCTGAGTTTAAATCCCCCCAAGCTCAGCAGTTTGTTAGCTGTAAGGCTGTGGGCAATTATTTAATCTCTCCAAGTCTCAGTTTCCTTAGCTGGAGATATGGGCAAAATCCACCTCATAGGGTTTTTTCAACGATTAAATGAGGAAATACATATAAAGTGAACAGTACAGGGTCTAGCACAAACTAAGTGCTATTTACATTATAATAAACATTTACTGTTACTATTTGAAGAGTGACAAACAGATACTCCCAACAGGTTGAATTATCTCTCACTCAAATAGAAATAAATTAAAATATTATTTCAATTATATTCTTTTCTTTCCTGGTATATGGGGATATAAGGAGAAAATGCCTATAGTCCTCAGAAAGTGGATCAAGTATAATAACTAGTGAGTTTTCTCCGCTGGGACACAAGGGCTCACGGTAGAACACAGCAAACAGAAGTGTCCAAGTCTGTCTGTCTCTTTCTCATTGTCCATGTTGCTTTAAAACATTAAGCAAAAAAAAGGTCATTTAGAGTCATGTTAATTGTGGTATTGCCAGAGAGCAGTGGATAACTATTTCCTCTGCCAGAAACCTTTATTTCTTTTTTAAAGGAAGGGGAAAAAGCAGGAGGTGCTCAGTGGAGCCATTCTGGTCATTTGTGGACCCTGCTGCCTGCTCAAATATAGGGAACATGCATTAAAAGGTGGATTTTTTCAAGGCACCTTTGAGGTTCTCAATAGATGATATCTACTTTAGTAACCTTAAGTTCTATACTAGTACTTGGTTATTTTGAGATACAGAGTGGAAAGGGTAATTTTCCTTTCAAGAGACAACAAATTAAGGCCACACAGCTATTTACTAGCATGACCCATAGCTATCTAATGTTCCATACATAATATGAACTTTCTTTTTCTTATTTACAAAGAGATACATTTTTTAATGGGACAAGGCAGATTTTGAATGCAACCCTTGATTGCTTGTGGACTAATATTAACTTAAAATAATTCAAGCAGAGGGTATCCTAATCCTCCCTAGTTTGATTTTCTCTATTTTTGGCTAAATCCATATATTTTTTTGTATGGATAGATACATTTAGTGTTTGTCTGGGATATCAAAAGCCCAGAGTTTAATCTTGCTATGCCTTTCTTAGATGTGTTTGATAGTGATTGCAACGTTTAGATGATAAACTGTGAGAACATGGACCGGGCCCTTTACATGTTTTATATACCCCTCACTCCTCTCCCCAAGGTCAAGTACAGGAAAGAACATGTAATAGATGCTCAACAAACCCTCACTGATGGCTTTAGTGTTTATGAGAACACCTCCACGGTAGAATATCATGGTGAGGAACTTTGATAGGTGTATAAAATAATGGGTTAAAGAAGAAATTGTCAAATCTCCTACTCATATATCTATTGCTTTCTTTCTATGATAATTGGAATAATCCATCAGCTTTTCTATGTATTGATACTACTACTTGTAAGATGAGATACTGGAAAGTTATTGTCTCTAATATTAAGAGAACTTGGGATATACAGTGGTATTTCACAATGCCCATTTCTTTGGGAATGGTCAAAGACACTGGGTTACTCCCAATACTTTACTGATCAGTAACAAAATCTACTAAAAGAAAATGTCCATATGGTATTAGGAAAGGAAGTGCTTACATCAGGTCAAGTCAACTTTAAAGGAAAACATTCTCAATTCTAATATTTCAAAATCCTTCTCCATTTCACTTGTGGCAACTACCTTTTCATCATTTCCCTTTAAAGGAAAAATAGTAAACTGGACATATAGTGATTCTTACAGAATGTTCTACATGGTACAAGACTGACATTCATGTATTAATTCGATGTGTATGAAACAACCCTTGCTCTGTGCCAGACAAAAATTGCTCTGCATTTGAGAAATTGACCCCGTCTTGGGGGAGAGAGTAGGATAAACCTCTCAGAGATTATATGGTACTGATGCTGTAGGGCTCATGAGAACAAAGACTCATTGGGTCTCCATGAAACAGCAATGTATATCCTGCTCTGGATTGTCAAGGAAAGCTCAGAGCTAGGCTGGCAAAGTGGCATTTTCTAGGCAGAAGGACATCACGAGCAGGGCTTGGAGGGATGAGGGCACAGAGTAGCCTATGGCTTAGTAAGGAATTTGGGCTTTTGCTAAAGGCAGTGAGGTTTGATTTATTTTATTGTCATAAAATATACATAACATATACTTTACCATTTTAATCATTTTTAAGTGCACGGTTTAGCAGCATTAAGTATATCCACACTGTTGTGCAACCATTACTACCATCCATCTCCAGAATTTTTTCATCTTGTGAAGTCAAAACTCTGTATCCAGTAAATAATAACTCTTCATTCCTCCTCTACCAAGCCTCTGGCAAGCACCGTTCTACTTTGTGTCTCTATGAACTTGACTACTCTAGGTTCCTCATAGAAGCAGAATCATACAGTATTTGTCCTTCCATTCTACTTGGCTTATTTCACTTAGCACAATGTCTTCAAGATTTATCCATATTGTAGCATGTGCCATGTTTTCCTTCCTTTTTAAAGGTGACAAATACTCTGTTGTGTGTATAGACCCCAATTTGTTTATCCATTCTTCTCTTGCTGGACACTTGGGTTGCTTCCAACTTCTGACTATAGTGAATAATGCTGCAATGGACATGGAAAATACATGTATGTCTTTGAGACGGTGATCTCATTTCCTTTGGATATAGACTCAGAAGTGCAACTGCTGGATGATATGGTAATTCTATGTTTAATTTTTTGAGGAACTGCCTTAGTGTTTTCCACAGCAGTTGCACAATTTGAACATGCCTAAATGAGGTTCGATTTTTTTAAAGGATTTTAAGCTAGTGAGAGACTGATCATTTGGTGGAGAGAGCTCTCTGCCTGCTGTGGAGAGGATGGATGAAAGGCAGCAGAGCTGGAGTTAGGTTGCTGGCAACCAGCTTAGAGATGAGGAAGATGGGAACCAAGGCTAGCTAGTCCTGTGTGAATGAGGACAGATGATGAGCTGCAGAGATTCTCTGAGAAGTACAATCAAGTGCTTAATGAAGCTTTGTTATAATGGCATCACCAATAACCAACCCCAGCCATGGTGGAAGATTAAGGAAAGAGTAAATCCTAAACTATTAAATGAGTTACCTGGGAAGGGGTGGGGAATGGAATAACAGAAGAAAAAGAAAAAGAAAAAGATGTACTTGAGAAGTAGTGAACAAAGCAAGAGATAAGAGAAAATTTCCTAATTTTCCCTATATTTTGTTTTTAGGAACAAGCCACAGAAAACATGTTAGAAAGAGGAGGAAGAAGGAGGAAGAAGAGTGGGACAGGGAAATCCAAGGAAGAAAAGGAAAAAGACTAGAAGAAACTAATCCTATGAATAGGTTTATGAAAAGATAATCATGTAGTCTTATACACCACAGAACTTTTTAAAAGTTTATTGAGATGTACTTGGATGGGATAACCTGGTGATGGGCAATAAGGAGGGCACATGATGTGATGAGCACTGGGTGTTATACACAACTAATGAATTGTTGAACATTACATCAAAAACCAGTGATGTGCTATATGTTGGCTAACTGAACATAATAAGAAGAAAAAGATGTACTTGAGAAGTAGTGAACAAAGCAAGAGACAAGAGAAGTATATGTACTTCTCAAATAAGAATGGGGTAGTTATAGGGCAGACCAGCCAGTTCATCACTTTTATATTGTGGCTTAACTGGATTACCTATTTAACTGAGCAAAAGATCACAATGGCTTTGTGTGTGAATGTAAAGTGCACTTTTGTTTTTGAGATGAGAATAGGAATTCACATTCCATAAGGATTCACAAGTCACAAAAGTAAGAAAACCAACATACACAGTTTGGGCAATGGATTTCTTGCAGTTCAGCTGAGAAAATACTAAGATTAGACATACAGTCCAGTTACCACCCATATTCAGGGAAACACAGGGTCATCAGCTTATAAGTGTGATTAGAATGGAGATTATCTTCCTGAAGATATTGAAGAGCAGGAGCAAAAGAGTACCAAATGAATGTGAAACTATTCCTAGCGCAGACGCTGCTGGAAACCTCATTTAGCCATATTTTCGAATGGATATGCTATGCAAACAAGTGTAATTTCTGTGCAAGACAATTCTGCATTTATTGAATTTGTCTGGATGAAGTTTTTGAAATATACTGAATAAAATATATTCAGTAGATTGTAATGTTAGTGAAAGGGGCTGAAGTACCTAGACGCATTTGTTTGCTCTGCTGGGGAAGCCTCGTTGCCAAGCAAGTTCCTCTAATCTTGACCTTGGGAGACAAACCGCCTCAGAGCAGGAGGAATCAAGTGGTTTTCTAGCTGTGATGAGATTTAAGTTTTCTTTAGCTTGTCCCCCTACAGACATTTAAATAGTATTGATTTTCTTACAATAGCCACTGGGGAGCAAATAATAACTAATTTTATGAGAACTTCATATAATCTGCCCGACTACTGCTGTATTTTTATGTGACCTTCTCATTTTCAGTTTGGAAGGTCATCTTTTGGAGGTGAAACATCTCAGGTCCTAAGATGCTTCCATTTGAAACAAAGCTTATTTTCACTTCCAAGAAGCCTTTCTTCATTAATTCCCTTGGGCGAGTTTTGTCAATTCCTGTTTCTTGGTTTCCACCTGATGACAAGCCTATTTACCTCTCAGGATTCAGAGATGGGAGAGAGATGGCCATTCTCAGCCCAGAGACTTGCACTAATTTGTAACCTACCCACATATTCCTACTAACTTCCCTTCCTCCTCCTCTTCTTCTGTATTCTATGTAGTGTGTGTGTGTGTTTTACATTAATATGTGTGTGTGCATGTGAATAATTTCCAATTTATTGTGTATATGATCTCTCCTTGGCCAGATACACTAGAGACTATAATCTCTGGAATAACATTTTCATTTCTTTTTTTTTTTTTTTAAAGATTTTATTTATTTATTTGACAGAGAGAGACACAGCGAGAGAGGGAACACAAGCAGGGGGAGTGGGAGAGGGAGAAGCAGGCTCCCCGCAGAGCAGGGAGCCCGATGCGGGACTCAATCCCAGGACCCTGGGATCATGACCTGAGCTGAAGGCAGTCGCTTAACCAATTGAGCCACCCAGGCGCCCACATTTTCATTTCTTATAATTTTTTTTTTCTTCAAAATCATCAAAGACAGGTTTGCCTCCACACTGAATACCCATTAGTGTTTTCAACGGAATGAAGTCCAAAAGAATAACTACAGTAAAACTTTCTGGTGAAGACAAGGGCATTTTTCAGAGAATAGTCATGCTAGGATAACTGGCAGATGTCATGTGATAACAGAGAAAAATGATTTCTACTTATGGGAATTTTGCAAGTCTTAAGACTAAAATTTCCAACCATAGTTCCCCCCATATCTTTTAATGGCAGAATTGTTTCCAATTTAGGCAAAATTGACCTACTCTCTAGTAATTAGGTAAGCCAAAAGGCTCACTTTACCCATGTCTTAATATCAAATGGACACCATCCTAAGAAATGGTCAACAATTCATTTAAATTCGGGTGTTTTAATAGTTTTTATTTTTTGATAATATGCTAGAAGTGGTTTTCCCCATGACATACCAGAGAATTTTATTGGGAAAATCATCAAGTGTGATTTTTCAGATAATAGAAATTTATAAGATTCAATAATGTTATAAAAAACTCTGCACTCCCTTCTGACATCTGAGTCTCTATACCAAATAGTTACAAAAAGGAGCATTCCTTCTAAATAACGGCAACAGTCATATATATGCGGCATATATATATATATACATATATCTGTATATATATGACTTTCCCCCAAATCTGAGATATATTCATGTAGATTAAAATTTTTAAATTAAGGGAAATGAATGGGAAAAAATTATTTTGCTGAGATTCTAGAACTCATGAGGTTATTTAATTAAAATTGCCAACTTTGCTCCTGAAATCCTGCCATTTTACTAATTTTCCCTATATTTTGTTTTTAGGAACAAGCCACAGAAAACATGTTAGCACTAATTGCTCTCAAGTAATCCATGGACTACTTTATGACAAAACTCCTTCAGAATATTGCAAAGCCCAAACATTGCCAAAAAATTGGCAGGAAATTTTGGTCTCTCATACCTTGATGATAATCTTCAACTAGAGTTGTTATTTTTACTTGACTGAAAATCAAAACAGTGGGGGCGCCTGGATGGCTCAGTCAGTTAAGCGTCTGCCTTCGGCTCAGGTCATGATCCTAGGGTCCTGGGATCGAGCCCCGCATTGGGCTCCCTGTTCGGTGGGAAGCCTGCTTCTCCTTCTCCCTCTCCCACTCCCCCTGCTTGTGTTCCCTCTCTCGCTGTGTCTCTCTCTGTCAAATAAATCAATAAAATCTTAAAAAAAAAAAAATCAAAACAGTGAAATCCAGGGCATTTGTAATACATGCTATATATTCACTGAATTATGTGAATATTTGGGGGGCCCTATGTGAAATTATTAAATAAGGAAAATAACAAATTAGTGAAGAAACGTGAACAATACAATATCTTTGGACACAGTCAAAACAATAAATCCTGGACTAAGCTGACACTGAAAAAATGTGTCCCATTTTTAAATGATCAGTGATGAGGATTCTCAGCATAAGTATACCTAAGCTGTTCTGATTAAAATTCTGAAATCCTACAGGCGCCTGGGTGGTGCAGTTGGTTAAGCATCTGACTCTTGGTTTCACTCAGGGCCTGATCTCAGGGTCGTGAGATGGAGCCCTGCGTTGGGCTCTGTGCTCACCAAGGAGTCTGCTTAAGACTTTCTCTCCTTCTTCCTCTGCCCCTCCCTCCTGTGCTTGCTCTCTCTCTCTCTCACAAATAAATAAATAATATCTTTAAAAAATATTTTGGAATTCTAGGGATCCTCTGGATGAGGAATATGACAGGACTAACATCTCTGGACTGTTTGTAAGAAAGATGCTTTCTAGCACTTAAGTGACATTCATATTAGGTTGAATTTTTATTATCCTTCAATATTTACATTCCACAGAGTATGAGTTAGGTGAAGTGGATTTTTGGTGAAAAAATTGGTTTGGAAAGAAGTTATTCATCAATGAGATGTTATGGGCGGCTGGAAGCTGTTGTACAGGGCTGAAGGTTTGGAGTACATATCAGAACAGCGTCCTGATAATTAAGTGAAGATCTGACATGTCGTCCACACTTTGTTTGGAAGTTGGTTACCATCACCATTCCCTACTCTCTACTTTGCCACTTATAATAGGGAAGGAAGGAGGTTCAGATGTTTTGTCTTTATGCCGTTGTTGGAAATTTTGACCTTTACTATCTCTGATGTGGTTTTTCTAAGCCTTGAAGAGGAAGAATTGAAAGATGTGTATTAAATACAATCCTAGTTTAACAGCTGCATTATTTTACTGATCCAAATTAATGTTACCTTGGTCAGTTAATCTTTGACCAAGGAGGCAAGAATACACAATGGGAAAAAGACAGTGTCTTCAACAAATGGTGTTGGGAAAACTAGACAGCTACATGCAAAAGAATGAAACCAATTCTGTACACCATACGCAAAGATAAACTCAAAATGGATTAAAAACCTAAGTGTGAGACCTGAAACCATAAAAATCCTAGAAGAGAGCACAGGCAGTAATATCTCTGACATTGGCCAGAGCAACATTTTTCTAGATATGTCTCCTGAGATAAGGGAAACAAAAGCAAAAATAAACTATTGGGAGTATATCAAAATAAAAAGCTTCTGCACAGCAAAGGAAATAATCAACAAAGCTAGAAGAGTCCTAAATGGGAGAAGATATTTGCAAATAACATATCCAATAAAGGGTTAGTATCCAAAATATATAAAGAACTTAAACAATTCAACACCAAAAAAAAAAAAAAAAAAATCCCCCCCCCCCCCCCCAAATCCAATTAAAAATGGGCAGGAGACATGAACAGACAGTTTTCCAAAGAAGACCTAGATAGTCAAAAGGCACACAAAAAGATGCTCAACATCACTCATCATCAGGGAAATGCAAATTGATAACATAATGAGATAACCCCTCACATCTATCAGAATGGCTAAAATCAAAACACAGAAACAATAAGCATTGGTGAGGATGTGGAGGAAACAGTGCTCTGTTTGTGGGAATGCAAACTGGTGCAGCCACTGCTGTGGAAGACAGTATGGAGCTTTCTCAAAAAAGCAAAAACAGAATTACCAGATGATCCAGTAATTCCACTACTGGGTTTTTACCCAAGGAATATGAAAACACTAATTTGAAAAAGATATATGCACCCCTATGTTTATTTCAGCATTATTTACAATAGCCGAATTATGGGAGCAGCCCAAGTGTCCATCAATAGATGAATTGGTAAAGAGGATGTGGTATATATATACAAATATATATGCAGTTTATTTCCACTTTGGGGATTTTTGTCTCGCCATAAACTATTTACTGGAATTTGCTTATTTAATTAATAATATACTGGCTTCCATTTTTATATAAAAGCTACCATGCAATGAAAAATTGTTAAACAAAAATAGAGCCCTAAAAAGATCGCAAATAAAAATTTGCCATCTTTGTATTACAATTGCAACTTAACTGGGGTGCCTGGGTGGCTCAGTTGGTTAAGCATCTGCCTTCAGCTCAGGTCATGATCATCAGGCTTTCTGCTCAGTGGGGAGTCTGCTTCTCCCTCTGCTCCTCCCCCTGCCTGTGCTCTTTCTGTCTCTCAAATCAATAAATAAAATCTTTAAAAAAAAACAAACAAATGCAACTTAACTTCCATTTTTCATTCTTATGTTGAATTATTTGCTACAAATATACTCTTGTGTAATTTAAAGGGTTATGCATAAAGACCATCATTACTAATTCATTTGGCATTCATTATAAGACCTTTAATCATGATGTATTAATTTGGTATAAATATGGATATAATATATAATTTCTAAGTAATTCCATTATAATTTACTAGTTAAATAGTCTATTGTAATAAAAAATAGTCTATTGTTATTTCAGTATCTTCTCAAATATGCATCAAAGTGTAATGTTTTGTTTCTTTATGAAACAGCCAAAGTTAAGGAAAGCACCAAAGCATATTCCTTTCTCCAGTGTAGATACAGTCGCAGAATCTCCAGTAGGAGGGTAGTATTATAAAAATCACAAAAAGCCCATCTAAAACCACCCACGGTTCATAACACAAACAAATGTACTGCGGTGTGTTCGATTTGAAATTTCTGGAGGTTAATGCACAAACCTTCAGAACCACCCCAATCCATGACAGACCAAACCAATCAGGCTGCGGTTTGGCTTTTTAAGTAGCTGAGACCTAAAAGAGGGATGTTTGGACTATAAATAGCCACCCAGCCTTTACGTGGAGCGGGCCCCTGTTGTGGTCATTTGGCCCTTCTCTATTTTAGATTTTACATCTGTGCTGTGACTGGCAACCCATGCATGTTGCTATGGAGAGAAACTGAAACTGCAAACCAAGAAGGGGTATCTGGAAAGAACATGCACCCCACATGTTCTATGAGAGCCATTCCAGAAACCATAAGAAAAATCATCTTCCTTCTGAAACAGACTCACCTCTATGTCTCCAACTGGAAAATGCTTGCACATTCTCTAGTAAAATGAAAAACACCCCTAGACCTATACAATGGAAGAGGAAATTTCATTTTATACTGGGGACAGTGAGGAGAGGGTGGAGGAAAAACACAGTTGATCCATTTATCAACTTGTTGCTTGAGTCCTTTGTCATAATTCTCTCTGCTCCTTTTGGTGTTTACTGACCTTCCGCTGACTAATTCTTCCCCATCACTGTTGGATCCTTCTGCTTTTAACCTCCTGGCAACGGCTTCCTAAATTAATGTGTGAACAGCAGGACAACAAACCCAGGGATGTTTACCTAGAGTATTTTGAAAAAAATACAGCAGTATAAAGAGAGTAAACAATAAATAAATGACACACAATGGTGTGAAATGTGTAAGTTACTTTTGAATAGAAGACAAAAAATACAATTTATTATGAGTCATTTGAGCTCTGAGGGTTAGCAGTTGCTGTGCTAAATCACAAATAGCTAGATCATGGTATTAATAGATCATCAGAGGGGCCAGTCTCTAAGCTCATGTGTGTGTGTGTGTGTGTGTGTGTGTGTGTGTGTCTTCGTGTATAGTTGATCAATGAGAAGAGGGTAACGTCTGGGCTCCTTGCTTCTGTGTTCATAGTATCTATTCACTGTTTTTCTTATTGCTTTGTCTAGTCCAAATTTAGCAGCAAGAGGATGAGGGCTCTCAATTCCTCACCACCAACTCTTCCACATGCTCTTGGGAGTCTCTTTGACCTTTCCAGGAGAATAAAGAGGATAATCCTGCAGAATCTATAACGTTTCTTCAATTTCCAGATGCTGTTATTCTACATTTCTATGATTCTAATTCTACTCCATGCTCTAATGGATGCAATTAACTCATTTTAAAATGGTGTCTTTCTTCACAGGACTGCCAAGTATAGAATCTAAAAGTTTCTGATCATAAACACTGATGATTTGGGGGGTGATTTCACTTGCTCTCCTGTATTTTTCTACATTGGAATCCACAGATTTTATTTATTTATTTTTTTTACACCAATAATCTTCCTATTCATCCTGATTAGGCTGAGGTTCTGCAATTTGGCTTTGCACTTGTATGCCTCGCTTGGAAACGGACAGGATGGATATGGTGAACTTCAGTAACAATGGCTGCAGCACTTCTGGGAGTATTCTGGGAAGAGGTGCTACATAAGCACAAAGCTCTCTGCAGAGATGGTCTTATTCGTCCTCATAACATCTCAGGAGGTGGGTATGCTGTGAACCTTGTTAATACAAAGTTGCCGGTGCCACAAATAGAACAGAGATGATTTTCTCTCCCTGCAAGAGGAATGACAACTTTTTGCTCACATTTCTTAAGGAGAATTATCCATTGGTTGGCTTTGTGAATGCCAGCCTGGATGTATCTGTCTGATTGCTCGCAAACGTGACCTAAAGACTTATTTGCAAGAAAAGCAATATCCCAAGCTTAAAAGTTTATACTTACGCAGGCGCCTCTCACTGCAAACCAAATTGAAAAAGGTTAATGTGGTATACTGAAACAAAAATGTGTAGGACTCCTTATAGGGAAGAGCATCTGTTGAACAAGGAAATTAATACATGTTACCCCTGGACATTCATACCTTAAAAACGCAGGTCCTTGGTATTACTCATCATTGCTTTTAACATTTTAATAAAGATTATGCTGTAACAACATGAATTTTATCTTAGCAATAAGGCTCAGAAATGGAAGTCAATGTAACTAAATCTATTATCAATGACTGAGTAAGGAGTTGACTCTTATGTGAAGCCAATCCCCCTTAGCAGACCACGTAAAAATTATTACTCAAATGCCCAAGTGAAATGTCATAGTGTCCCCAGAGGGCAATTCCTGGTAGCATCAGAAAGAGTACATAAAGGGATATAAAGTACAGGCTGCCCATAAAGCATTACCAAGAAGCTATCTAAAAAAGAAAAATTCAACAAAAAGGATCATATTTGCATTGGAAAATACCCTTTTCCTCGTGGCAGATTTGGAATGCAAGATTTAAAAAAAACTCATATCCAGGAAAGCAGATATACTGTCTGCCTAATTATGAGGTGTACTAATTAAGCATGGCATTATACGGTTAATGACAGTATTTTATTTGGTATATTTCATTTTTAGACTCTTCACCTGTTGGAAGTTGAGTTAAATTTTGATCATTAAAATGCACAAACATGACTAGCTGCATATAGATCTGAGCATGGCTTAGATCCCTAACCAACCAAGAGGTCACAAGTACATTAGTTGAAATCCATCTTCAGAGGAATAAGATTTTATAACTTGTAGAGTTAAGAAGAAAATGTTTTCTTTATAGGATACTTTGAATTGTTTAATTTGCTACACTGTGGGGTCCTCCTTTCAGTGAACAAACACAGGTCTAGGGACCAGCCTAGTTGGTAGAATGTATAAAAAATGAAATTGATCTTAAAAAGACCTGACTTCTGTTTCATTCCACTACCAAACAAAGAAGACACAAAGCAAACCGGAGACACAGACAGCAATCTTAAAACTGTCTTTAAAAAAACTGGTTGATTTTATTTAAGGGCAAATAAATATGACTTTTTCATATCTCAAGGACGATAAATGGCTAATATGAAACTTTACTCGCTCTTTGGTATGTGCATTTCTCTATTTACATACTGAATTTATGTATATACTTAAGACACTGAACTCCTCACTTTCCCAGAAACTGTATTTTACATATCCTATCTTACTCAATTTTCAGAGTACTTTCTGAGGGATTATTACTATCTTTTCCATCTTACAAATGAGGAAATGGATGCTCGGGGAAGTTAACTCATGATATTTTAGATAGTAAGAAGTAGGGCTTGCTTTGAACCCAAGGTGACTTCAAAGTTTATGCTCGTTTTTACTCTACCAGTGTTGACCAGACTGTTTAACACACTATTTATCCTAATCGTACCTGTGAGAATTCAACTTAGAGGGGTGACTGAGTGATGACACACAGAGGGAGTTTTTATTGCTTGGGGTGTCCAAGAGAAGAGGGCCCACCAGCTCATGTAGGGCTACACAGGGAAACACGGGTTTGGTCAAGAGCAGGAGAGGAATGCATGGCCCAGAGCCTTCATTGTATTCTTCAGGGAAAGGAGGATACAAGGAAGGTTGAGCATCAGCACAATCTTAGGATTGGATAATTTGAATAATTTCAGCAGGCTCCAGGCTATAGAGGTGGTCCACAGTTGTCCACGACCTGGCCCTGGGGTGATCTGGGGCAGGGAAAATACTGGCCTGGTGTGTGAGTTAGAAAAAGTAGGTAGCTGGGATGTAGACAAGGGATATGTTTGTCTATGACATATATGTTTGCAGGTATTGTGATCTGCATTTTTGTGTTACCTCCAAATTAATATGTTGAAAGCTTAACCCCCAATGTGATGGTATTGGGAGCTAGGGCCTTTGGGAGATGCTTAGGTCATGTGAGTGGAGCCCTCATGAATGGGATTAGTGTTCTTATAAAAGAGACCCCAGAGAGCTCCCTCTCCCCTTCTATGTTATGAGAACACAGGGAGAAGTTGCCAGCTATAAACCAGGAATAAAGTCCTCACTAGAACGGGACCATACTGGTGCCTTGATCGTGGACTTCCCAGACTCCAGAACTATAAGCAACAAATTTCTATTGATTAGAAGCAAACTGGTCTGTGGTATTTTTAATAGCAGCCCAAACAGGCTGAGGCAGCTGGAAAGTTACTGTCTTTAGGAATTAGCTAGATCAGGGAGGAGTAGTCTGTCAAAGATTAGCAAGGCCCCCAAGATGTCAAAACATCATAAAATATAGAAAAAAAAAAAACCATTGTTCTTTGAAAAAGAAAATTGTCTCTGGTATGAATTTGGTAAATCATGCAAACTTTATACTTGGCTTGAATATTCACGATGCCTATTAGCATATTTAAGTTTGCATGAAGTCCTACAGTAAAGTAACCTTTTTAACACTGTTTAACCCAGAGTTCCTTAAATTGATTTGACCCAACACCTATTAACATTTAGCAGAACATTAATTTTCTGAACTACAGCTTTTTACCTAACTTTTTTCATATTTTAAATTGGGTGATTTTTTAAAATCTGTCATTGAACATTAATTATAAATACATTTCATACGCTTTGTGTATTGGCGATATTTCTAATGTTAAAAAAATACAAAGTGCATTGGGATATTTTGAAACAATTATCCTTCTAAACAGAATTTTTTCCCGTGCAATAAAAAGGTTTGAATATAAGCAACCACTTCCAAAATGGGATCATCTCCTCAAAGACATTCACAAAGCAAACCACTCGCAGTTCTTTTTCAGAGACAGTGAGTAAATGTGCAAATCAATACTGTTCACCTACTTTTAGCAATTCCTATAATGCTAACTCCTATACCTGCTTTAAAAGATAGGAAAATGATTCTTAACATTAATAAGTTTAAGAACATCCAAAACCTGGACATTGAGGATTTAGAATCATGCATTGCCAGAAATAACTTTTGCCTAAATTGGACCTTCTACATATGCAATGAGACCTGATTCTGTATTATTTCATGTACTGCTAAGCCTGTGTTTCTGTCAGTGAATAATTATTTTGAGTTATTAGAAGGAAAATGAAGCATAACATTTGCATGATTTCCCCCATACTACAGAATTGAGTCAACAATTAAAAGGGAAAAAAATCAGCACACAAAATTGTGTGCTCTGAAAACAAAGGAATGATCTTGTTCCCCTTCTTCCTCATCTTCCCAAGTCTTGCTGACCCAATTACAAATTTTCCGGTAGTATCATATGTAATCCAAATGGCAAAGGTACTGGCTAAACTTTTAGTCCTTTCAGAGCATCTGTGCCTAGGATGATATCTTCGAGTCCAAAATGACTCAACTCAGAAGAGGGAAATGGAGAGTGGGAAATCTGCTTACTTCAGCTTTGGAGTTAAATTGCTGCTGAGAGAATTTTTCCTTTGTCATGCTTTTCTTGCCCTAGAGAGTTATCTTTATGGTAGTTCAAAGTGAGGGCTCACTTAACTAGTTCATTCATTCCTTCTTCATGTGGTATTTATTTACAAGCCAAAATGGCTTTGATAGAAGACAAAGTCCCTGCACTCATGGAGAAAATTCTGTAAGTGGAAAGAACTAACAAGCCAATAAATAAGTTCATCAATAAATAAACATGAAAATATGTAGAAATCAGTGATATAGGGAAAATGGACAGTTTGATGTAAAGGGGAATGACTTGCTCACTGCTATGAATTCAGTGGTCAAGGGAGAACTCTCTACGGAGACAATTATTTTTTTTTTTTAAGATTTTTATTTATTTATTTGAGAGAGAGAGTGAGAGAGAGAGAGAGCACAAGAGGGAGGAGCGGGAGAGGGAGAAGCAGACTCCCTGCAGGGCAGGGAGCCCGACGCGGGACTCGATCCCAGGACTCCAGGATCATGACCTGAGCCGAAGGCAGTCGCTTAACCAACTGAGCCACCCAGGCGCCCCGGAGACAATTATTTAAACTGAACAAAAGGATCCAGGGAAAAGCATCCCATTCACATCTTCCTCCTTTTAAAATACACTGAACAAGATTCCCCATCATCTGAATAATATCAAGGTGCACACAACAACAACAAAACATAAGTTGTGTTTGAGATGAAAAATAAGTAATGGAGTGTTTAAAAAACAGTTCTCAAAAGAATGGTTTCCTGTAATGTAGATGACTCTTTTCCCACTTTGAGCTTTCTTTAAAATGCACAGATTTTAGTGATTCTTTCTGGTTCTCATTTTCAAAAGCAGTTGTTAAATAACCATCTTCAAATGCTTAAGTTACAGGGTGAGTTTGTTCCCTTCAGTTCAGGAGTTAGGAAATCTGTGACCATTTTGTCCTTGATAGCAGTGATTTTCAAATGAGGCAGCATCTCTCTCACTTGGGAAGCTTGTTAAAATATGAATACCTCATCTGAACCTCCAGTCATTCCAATATAAACTATATCCCCAAATTGTTCTGACTTCATCTCAAACTGAGGGAGCAAAAGGCTGGGCTAGCAGAGATTGGATTGTAGGTCTCTGTGTGTGGGGATAGGAGTTGAGCTACACAATGGGAGAGCTGGTTCTCCAGTAAACCTGGACACTGAGCTAAGTTCCAGAAGATCCACTACACCATTGGGTTTCCTAAGGGGTTGATGGAAGGCTGGGATCCTCAGACATTCTTCAGAGCTTGTAAAGTAAAACTTTGGGCTCCACTTCTGTGTAAACTAGAGTAACTTTTCCTTTGACTGTATTATATATTGGGGTTATGTATATGATTTCACTTGGAAAACTTCCATTTCTAAAAAGATTAAACACCATTGAACTACATAGTGGAGAAAGAGCTGGGAACTATATTTCCATAGAGCAGGCAAGGTCCAGAGTCCACAGATTCTAGGCACCAGAAATGATAGATGAGCTTTTGGACCTGGGGTAAATTTATAGGTCAAACTTAATGCTTGGTTAAGACTTTTAAGGCACAGTTATGCTTTCTTTACACAGAAAAAGGTGAACAGGGTTAAATTGTGAATAATAATAATAAATAATTTATTAAGGAACCATTAAATTACAAGATTGCATACTTTATGTCATTTATTTCACACAATGACTCACTGAGGAAGGTGTTAATATTCCCATTTTCCAAATGAGTAAATTGAAGCTTGGAGAGATTAAATACCTTCTCCAAGGTCCCCCAGCAGATCTAGAACTTTAACCTAGGACCCATCTGGTTTCAAAGATCATGTTCTTAATCACAACTTCCAAGTAGATCAGACCTTATAACAAGAGGGTTTTGCCTTTTTAGTGGTGAGATTTACAGATGATTTGATAAAGTCGTCATGATACTTAGCTCATTCCCGTCATAAGTTTATGCAGTTTAGAAATCAATCTAGATGAACCATCTCTAGTTAAGACTGAGGGAAAGTAGGAGAGGACATCTCTTTACTTCTCCATCCATTTCAGAATGTGAGAGGCAGTCCTTGTGTGAAAAGAAAGCTGTGTAAAAATTCAGGGCTGCACAAGTGCTTTGCCAATGATGTAAGGAAGGGGCAGAGGTTGCAGGGCTGGGAGCATGAACAAAAGAAAGATTAAGAAATCCTTCCAGTTTTACCAAACCACACCAAACAAAAACAATTACTTTAACCTATTCTTTGTGCTTTTACCCTCTTACTGCTCTCAAGCCGGATAAAATATTCAGTTGCTGCCAGTAATTTACTGTGAACACTTTTAAAGCTGAAATTGTTCCAGCCAGAAATAATGGAGGTCTGTTTCCAGAAATGTCTGGGGCTAAAGAAAGGCATGGTCAATTGTGTTCTTATGGCCACAGTCCCTGAATGGCAGCCACTTCTGTCATTCTGATTTAATAATTTATTTAGAATTCTCTGTCACGGACTATATTCATGGTGAGTCCAAACAAAACTGAAAGATCATTTTCCTCTAATGACTATATAACTCTGTTTTTAGATTTGGGCAAATTTACAGAGGACTCTATCTTCTACAACTGATTGTTTTTCCTAATCTAAAATTAAATGTAGTAACAGTGCCTCCACTGCTGTAAAGAGAAATGTATACATTAGGCCCTTCCTTCTAAATTGGGCATTTTCTGGAGAGTGTTTGAATCCTAGTAGGCACAAATCAAATGTACAAAATGTATAATATACTTTATGATGAAGAAGTACAACTGGGGTTGTAAGTTTCAATAAATCAAAACAGTCTACATTGGCCAGATTTCAGCTTTGAGTGGGTGGAAACCCATAATGTAATTGAGAAGTAAACAGCATTGGGGTCTACAGTTTTTCCCATTGAAGGTTTGGCTCACCTGCTGACAAAAGCAATTTATGTGCTGCAGAACATAATCTTCTATCAGACAAAAGATTGAAAAGCTGATGGCCATCTGTTTCCTTGAAGGGTATGTAAGAAAACTGCTCAAATGGAAACTGGTATCAGAGTGATATTTTTAATTGATGTTTGTCAGTGACTCAACCACAAGAAGATGAAAACAACCTCTGAAAGAGTCTTGTCTATAGCATTAAATTATGTTACTGATATTGTCACAGCAGAAATAAATAACCTGCCACTTTATATGCAGGCTCTATTTCCCTTGGGGAGCAATTATTGATATTCTTACTAAAATAATATGAGGAATGTAAAGATTCTATATTATAGAGTTTAAAATATTGTAAATCCTATAGTTCAGGGGTTGGCAATATTTTTTTCTATGAAGAGCCAGTCTATAACTATTTTAGGTGTTGCAGTTATACACAGTTTCTATCTTCTATTTCCCTTTCTCTCTCTCTCCCTCTCTTCCTTTCCTCCTTCCCTCCTTTCCTTACTTCTTTTTCTTCCTTCCTTCCTCCCTCCCTCCCTTCCTCCCTCCCTCCCTCCCTCCCTTCCTTCCTTCCTGCCTGCCTTCCTTCCTTCCTTCCTTCCTTCCTTCCTTCCTTCCTTCCCTCCTTCCTTTTAAAACCTTAAAATTACAAAAACATTCTTACCTCATGGGCCATACAAAACAGGCTATGGGTCTTTTAATCATATTTAATTTTTAGGGATATTACATAACGATAACCTTCTGCCTAGAAAATGGCTGAGTCAAGAAGATAAGGACAGGATGAGGATATGCAAATATGATTGACAAAGTTTAATTAAGAAAAGATTACCTTCAAAATTTTGGATGTCTGAATGCCCACCAGATTATTTCCATTTTCTCTACTTACTTAGCTATCAATACAACTTGGGCAGACCAGAGAGATGAAACATTTTGGGGCCCACCCATTCTATTTCAGCAGTCACGCAAAAACTCTTTGAGTCAAAGGCAGTACCAATACAGAGTGGACAGAGTTGTAATTTTTGTTGTTCATGATCTACAGTAACCTATTAAAAAAAAGCTTCATTTTTTTCTTAGAGTGGTTTTAGGTTCACAGCAAAGTTGAAAGGAAGAAAGCAATTTCCCATATGACTTCTCTAACTACCCCCTACACACACACATAACCTCACCCATTATCAATATTCCCCCACCAGGGGGTACATTTGTTACAACTGATTAATGTACATTGACACATCATCATCACCTAAAGTCCATAGTTTACATTAGGATTCACTCTTGGTGTTGGACATTATATGGGTTTAGACATGCATATGATAGCATGTATCTACCATTATAGTGTTATACAGAGTAGTTTCACTGCCCTAGAAATCCTCTGTGCTCTATCTATTCATCCCTTCCCCTCCAACCCCTAGCAACCACTGATATTTTTACTGTCTCCATAGTTTTGCCTTTTCCAGAAAGTCATATAGTTGGAATAATATAGTATGTAACCTTTGCAGATTGGCTTCTTTCACTTAGAAGTATGCACTTAAGGTTCCTCCATGTCTTCTCATGGCTTGATAGCTCATTTGCTTTTAGTGCTGAAAATTATTTCATTGTTTGGATGGACCATAGTTTATTTATCCATTCACCTACTGAAGGGCATTTAGTTGCTTCCAGATTTTGGTAATTATAAATAAAGCTGCTATAAACATTGTTTGCAGGTTTTCATGTGGACATAAGTTCTTAGCTCCTTTCGGTAAATACCAAGAAGCACAATGACTAGATCAACAACCTTAATTTTAAATAAGTTAAATTTGTGCCTTTTTCTCTTAAATATTATGGGATACACTATGGAAATGCCCAATAAGGGGGCTGACCTGGAGTGGCCACTGTTCTCAACCTTATGGTTTGATTCACAGTGTAATTCTCCATTTTAAAATATAGGATGAAGGTTAACTATTTTGAATTGCTTATCTCTCCAATTTCCTGCATTTGTGCAGATATTTTAGTCGGCTTTTATGGAAATTAAATAAAAATAATGTATTTGTTTAAATTACTTAAGTTTCTAGAGTTTCTTCTTCATTTCTTTAGTGAGAATAATTTCAATTGTGTTACTTTATTTGTCCTCACAATATCCTGATCTACTAAAGGAATACATATTAATATATATATATGTCACCAAATGGGGCATCCAAAAGGAAGAACAGTTAAGATTCTCATCCAAGAACACATGGCATATGTTGGGCTTTTAACACAATCTAGGAGAACCTGAGCATTAAAGACCAAAATGGGGACAAAACGGGCAGTTTACTAATCTCAAAAGCAAGAGGGCTATAGAAAAGCATAGCTCTGAAAAAAGCAAAAACAGAACAGTGTGATTGAAGAAAATCCAAAGATTCTCATCTTTTAAAATACTTTATAATCATTAATGCTCTGATGAAGAATAAATTTATGTTTTCCCACCAGGAACTGGTAATCTGTTAGGGTATTTGATCCTTTACTTTTTCAACACTTGCATATTAGCAAACACATTTAGTGCAAAATGTTACTTACTATAAAATATAAAAGTCTTTAGGGTTTAGACATTTGGAAGTAGGACAAGAGCACAGACACCCATTCACATACTGATGTTAGAATACCAGCAAAATGGGATTACTTTGATAACCCGTCTTCTTTGTTTCTGAAGCTAATCCCCTTTTCACTCAAGAGATGTTTATAGATACCATAACTCGGTTAATGTTCTCAACTTGGTAATAAGTGACTGCTTTTACATTCAATTAGCCCTTGGTCTCAGCATCACAATTGCTTTTCAAATATCTTCTTGATAGTAACCCCAAAGTTGAATAATTCTTGCCATTATTGACTGATAGGGACTCAACATCTTCTCTGACCTACCTGGGGTGGGGCGGGGCAGTGGGGAAGGGCTGTATGATTAAAGTTAGATCAGAAAGCAGAGCTATCGGGCAATAAAAAAACTACCTTCCCTTATAAACATGAATGGCATGAAATTGAAACAAGTTGAAATCATGGGATTTTGCCAAGAGCATTCTTGAGTTTGAGAAAATTTCCCAAGTTATTTTTCAAATGCTTCTTACTGAACTCTGCTAACTAATTCTCTGCCTTGGAATAGCTATTCAAGAAAGCATGAAAACCCACAGTGTCGATATTGGAAAGCCTCAAACTGGAGTGGAACCAGTTGCCAAAGTGACTCAGAGGCAATAGTTTACAAAAGGAAAAGGAACTGTCATCAACCACTACAAAAGAAAAAGCTAAACAGTTTAAAAGTGGAATATACAACAGAAGAAAAGGAAGAAAATATCTGCCTGCTTGAAGAAAAATGTACTCCCTGATCTTAATTGCTCAAAATTGAGAGTTTAACGGTTCATTATTTAAATGTTCAGCCTTTCTATGCATTAAAAAATACTGACAAGGTCTGAACAAATTGTTAACAAGTAATCAGGAGCATTCTTTGCTAGCCTTAAATTACCTGTGTGCACAATGTATATTGAGCATATGAGTTAGGGGCAAAATATTCTAGTTATGGCACAATGGTTTCTTTGTCCTTTTTCCACCAAAAGATTGAATTATACTTGTTCCCCAGAAAGAGGCCCTCAAAAATCATATAACTAAATTTTTGTTTCTTCCTAGATAATGATGCTACCCTGAAAAGTTGATCTGGAAACAGAAAAGAAAATTACTTTTCAATTTTTTTTTTCCCCTCTGAGTGGCCAAGCACAGAGCTTGACTAATTCTGCCAATAACTGACTTGCACACTGATAACTCAATGCCATTGCCTTGTTTGCACATCTACATCCACCTGAGTGAGTCAGAGGCAAACTGGTGTGGTAGAAAGAGTCCTGGTCAAGGTGTCAGAGAACTTGGGACCTATAGGACCAGGCACCCAATGCATGCTTCTGAGCAAGTTCTGTAATTCCTTGTGTCCAGCTGCTTCATTTTCAGAGTGGGCATGACAATAACTGCCCTACCCAAATCAGGGAGATGTGTAGGGTAGTCATGTTTCTGTAAACACAGAAAAAATATAGCTATAGACATAGATACTTCTCCAAAGAAGACATACAAATGGCTAATAGACACATGACAAAATGTTCAACATCACTAGCCTTCAGGGAAATACAAATCAAAACCACAATGAGAAACCATCTTACTCCAGTTAGAATGGCAAAAATTAACAAGACAGGAAACAACAAAGTGTTGGCGAGGTTGTGGAGAAAGGGGAACCCTCTTATACTGTTGGTGGGAATGCAAGCTGGTACAGCCACTCTAGAAAACAATATGGAGGTCCCTCAAGATGTTAAAAATAGAGCTACCCTATGACCCAGCAATTGCACTATTAGGTATTTACCCCAAAGATGCAGAAGTAGTAAAAAGAAGGGGCACATGCACCCCAGTGTTCATAGCAGCAATGTCCACAATAGCCAAACTGTGGAAGGAGCCGAGATGTCCTTCAACAGATGAATGGATAAAGAAGATGTGGTTCTTATATGCAATGGAATATTACTCAGCCATCAGAAAGGATGAATACCCACCATTTGCATCGACGTGGATGGAACTGGAGGGGATTATCCTAAGTGAAATAAGTCAAGCAGAGAAAGACAATTATCATATGGTTTCACTCATACATGGAACATAAGGAATAGCGTGGAGGACCACAGGGGAAGGGAGGGAAAACTGAATGGGAAGAAATCAGAGAGGGAGACAAACCATGAGAGACTGCACTCCAGGAAACAAACTGAGGGTTACAGAAGGGAGGGGGGTGGGAGGATGGGGTAACTGGGTGATGGGTATTAAGGAGGGCATGTGTTGGGATAAGCACTGGGTGTTACACACAACTAATGAATCGTTGAACACTACATCAAAAACTTACAACGTACTATATGCTGGCTAGCTGAACATAAAAAAAAAATCCCTTCATGCATGGGGGAAAAAAAGAAATATAGCTATAGGGAGTTGTTCAAAATATAACTCATAAGTATTCTTTCCATTATGAAAGCTCCTTAACCTTTTTTTTTTAAGTACTACTTTGGACATTCTGACCCTGAATCTTAGTCCTCCTCTTCTCCATCTTCCCTATTGACCTCCATGTTGGGGATGCCATTCCTAATTCATTAGTGAAATCTTTCAGATCTACTTTTGAATAAGTCCCAAGGCTGCCCCCTTCTTACCATGTCCAGAGCTCACATCCTGGTCCTGGCCTCATCATCTCTTACTGGCTAAGCCTAACTATTTTCCTTGCTGCCATGTGTCCTCCCCCAACAGTTTACTCTCCACAGAGCAGCCACAGCAATCCTTTGAAAATAAAATTCGGGGGGCGCCTGGGTGGCTCAGTCGTTAAGCGTCTGCCTTCAGCTCAGGTCATGATCCCAGCGTCCTGGGATCGAGCCCTGCATCGGGCTCCCTGCTCCGTGGGAAGCCTGCTTCTCCCTCTCCCACTCCCCCTGCCTGTGTTCCCTCTCTTGCTGTCTCTCTCTGTCAAAAAAATAAATAAAATATTAAAAAAAAAAAAATTCGAATCTGGTCATTCCTTGGTTCAAAATCCTCCTGATGAGTGCTTCTCACACAGAGAATTTCATCAGAAGTCCTCACCCTTCCTGCAAAGCCAGTAGGGGTGGCAAACTACCATTTTTGTACAGTCCACAAGCTGAGGATGATTTTTACATTGTGCAATGGTTGTCACATGAACATACTCCATAATTCAAATCTCAATGTCCATAAAGTTTATTGGAACATAGCCATGTTTAGTCATTTACAAACTATCTGTGGCTGCTTCCATTCATCCACAGTGCAGAGTTGGGTTGTTGCTAGGTACACATCATAGCCTGCAAAGCCTAAAATGTTCACTAGCTAGCTCTTAACAGAAAAAGTTTGCCAACCTTTGCCCACAGGGTGTGATCCTTCTTCTTTCCTACCATTCTTCTCATTGTTATTCTGCTTCAGTCATACTGATAGCTTATTCTTTTATGCTTGTTCTTGCTACGGTGCTATTTTATATGCTGCTTCCTTTTGCCCTTGGATATTTTCCTGGATATTCTATGACTTCCTCTTTCATGACTCTAGAATCTGGTACTTTTCCCAAAAGGGTCTTCCTTAACAATCTTACAGAAAATAGCACTGTTATAAAATTTAAAATGGTACATAAGAATTTTTTTAAGCTCTAATCCATGGTTTGTCAGAGCTCACACTCTCTTTTAGATACTAAAATTTGTAATTGTTAAAAATCAGTGTCAAGTATCACATATTTGATATTTAATGGCTCAGTTGGGAGGAAAAACTGGGAATGAAAAATTACATGCTTCTTTTTTTTTAGCTCTTCTAAGAGCTTACCAAGTGCCTTTGGACAAATGATTTAGCATAAAGAGCCTCAGTTTCCCTTCAATGATTTAATGATTATTCCATTTGAGCTGCATTATAAATATGATGGATAAACATAAGCATATAACAATTACATTTTTAAAAGCCTCAAGAACAGCAAGAACGATCAAACATCTATTCAGCATATTATAGCATATGTTATATTCTTACCAGGATTCTTACCAGGATTTCATTCTCAAGACTTCTCCTTAGAAAAGTGACTGCCTTTACCAAATGACTATCTTTACGTAAACTTGCAAAGCACATATCTAGCAAAGGCACCTTTATTGGCTTCCTAGCTGTCATAAAAAGTACCACAAACTGGGTGGCTTAAAACAACAGAAATTATCGTCTCACAGTTTGGAGGCTAGAAGTTCAAAATCAAGGTGTTGGCAGGGCCATGTTCCTCTGAATTCTGTAAAAGAATCCTTTCTTGCCTCCTTCTACCTTTTGGTGGTTTGTCAGTAATCTTTGATGTTCATTGGCTGGCAGCTGCACAACTATAACATTTGCTTTCTTGTCATAAGGTATTCTCCCTGTGTGTCTCTGTCTTCACATGCCTACCTTCTTAAGCACACCAGTCACACTAGATTAGGAGCTCACCTTATACCTGGATGATCTCTAAAACTTTACCGATTCCAGCCTATGGCCCTAGCGGCCTGATGGCAGCACATTTCTAAAACTTTACCAATTCCGCTTGTAATGACTCTAAATCCACTAAGGTCATATTGTGAGGTACGGAGAATGAAGACTCCAACATTTCTTTTTTTTTTGGGGGGGGGGTACAATATAACCCACAAGAGTACCCAAAAGTTAAATGGCAAGGATCTTTAATACTTATCTTCAGGAACACAGGTGAACTGCTTACTCTACAATGCATATTCTTTCATGTGAATTTGCTCATTATCATTGTAAACAGCATTTGGGGTGTGGGTGGAGTGGGAAGAAAATCAACAGTTGGTACTGTGATTGTCCAGTTTCTTTCAGTGGTATTTGATAGTCACTGTTTGAGGCCCGAGTTGAAGAAGAAGAAGGGGCAACCGATGATTTCATTATCTGCCTTATATATGGCACTAACATACTTATGATCACCACTGGAGGCCCATAGTCAGCTACAATGAGACCTTTAAGTCATTAGATTAGTGGACTGGAATCTTGTCAGTTTGTTCTAAACTAGAAAAAAATCTCATGAAATGCTGTTCATTCACAGACCTTTTTATATAAGATTCAATGCTTTCAATTCTTAAAATGAATGAGTTGTGAACATATTAACCAGTTAATAAGAGATTGTAATGACCACAGGGCAGATTTAAATTGACATACATGAAAAAGTCAAAGAATTTCCTCCTTGGATTAGTTTATTTCTTACTTTTTAAACAGTCCCTGTGACATATCAGACACACAAAACACACTAATATGCCTACAAAAGGAACGTACAGTCATGGCAGTGGAGTTAAGTGGTTGTGCCAACCCTTCCACAGATAATATTTATTAAAACTGGATAAAACATAAAAAGCCCTGATAATTTAAAGACACTGACACATGTGTCCAACAGTGTACAAAAGCTGGAAGGAGCTTATTCTTGAAAAAAAAAAAAAAGAAAGAAAAACATAGTTACAAAGGGTAAGAACTGAGGGTATTTCCCAATCCCCATGGCTACAGCAGAGGAAAATCGTGGTGGAAAAACAAAGCCTTGTCAAATGTTTGCAGAAATCAGAGTTTAGGACTGGAAAAGATCTGGAAATGTAAAGATGAAGCTCTGAGGGCAAGATAATTGCAGAGGAAGGAAACCAAAAATCCATAGTGTTTGATAGATAAACTATGCATGGTGACAGGAAATTCTATAGCCCCTGCAACAAAGCAGGAAGAGGTCAGAGAGGAATCTACTCTTGAAAGATGAAAGATGCATGGGACAAGATATATAATTTTGCTGCTTTTTAAGCTGAATACATTTTCCAGTTGCATGAAACATAGCCAGCGTAAGGCTGAAGCCTCAGGGATTTGAAGTGTCAGAAGTGAGATCCTAAGGATATGCCACAGAAGCTAGATTTAGAAGGAAATTCCTAGAAGCAAAAAAATCTATAGAAAGGAGAGCCCCAAAATATGAATAAAATCTTGGCCCAAATCCCTCACTGCCAAATTACACAGGCACAGGGAAGAATTCCAAGAGGTTAGACTAATAAAAGCATTTGGAATTCTTAAGAACAGTCCAGAGATATCAGTAGTTACATGCTACAATAGAAGATAAACATTGCATTTCATGTTCAGGAAGATTAATTGAATATTGGAATAAAAGAGCACAATTCTCAGGACACTAGAAAATCCACTGTCACAACTATGTATTATCTTTATTTTATTTTTTTTTAAAGATTTTATTTATTTATTTGACAGAGAGACACAGCGAGAGAGAGGGAAGACAAGCAGGGGGAGTGGGGGAGGGAGAAGCAGACTTCCCACTGAGCAGGGAGCCCGATGTGGGGCTCGATTCCAGGACCCTGGGACCATGACCTGAGCCAAAGGCAGACGCTTAACAACTGAGCCACCCAGGCACCCCTCTATGTATTATCTTTAATGTTCAGTTTACAACCAAAAATTACTAGACATGCAAAGGCACAGAAAGTGTGACCCATAAATAGGATCAAAGACAGTCAATAGAAACTGACTTCCAATGGTCCCAGGTGTTGGATTTAGCAGATAAAAACTTTGAAGCAGTGATTATAAATATGCTGAAATAATTAAAGAAAGTATGATGCCAGTGAGTGAAAAGAAAATCTCAAAAAAGAAATCTATAGAAAAAAAGGAAATTTGACAACTGAAAAAAATCAATAAACTTTAAAAATTAACTACATAGACTTAACAGCGTATTGGAGATAGCAGAATAAAGTATCACGAAACTTGAAGATTGATCAATACAAATTACCCAATTTGAAGAACAAAGAAAAAAAATGATTGAAGGAAAATAAATAGATTCTAAGAGGCTTATGTGAGAATATCAGTTAGGCTATTATAAATGTAGTCAGAGTTCCCGAGGGAGAAAGAGAAATGACCAGGAAACATTTTTTAAATAAGAAATAGCAGAATCTTTCCCAAATTTGATGGAAAACATTAAACTCAGATTCAAGTTACTTAATAACTTCAAACAGGAGTAAAATAAAGAAAAAACATTCCTAATTACATTGTAGTTAATCTGTTGATACCCAAAAATAACAAATAAAATCTTGAACTCAGCTGGAGAAAACATACACATTAATAACAGGTGAAGAATGCTATGATTTACTGACTTTTCTTAAGAAATTATGGAGGCCAGAAGATACTGAAATGACACAATAAAACTGCTACAAGAAAAAAGCAGCTGTCAATAATAAATTCTATGTTTAATAAAGCTATCCTAAAAAATAAAAATGAAATTAAAACTTTTTCAGATAAATAAAAAGTAAGAAAATTTATTACCAGAACCACATTACAAATAATGTAAAGGAAGGTGTTTAGGTTATATAAACATATTTCCTTTTCTTAATTTCTTTAAAAGAGAAATTGTTGTTTAAAGCAAAACCAAACAACCCCCTTCAAACCTCCCTCCAAAATAAGCAAACCCAATAAACAAAAAACAAAAACAATTTATTGATGACTTTAAAATGTATGTAAATATCATTATATAACAATAGCTCAAAAGAGAAGGTAAATGGAAATATACTGTTGGAATATTACAATTAACCTTAGAATGTATATTTTAATTTCTAAGAAATCATGAGAAAATAATTCAGAAAGATATAACTAGAAAACCAAAACATAAGTTAAAATGAAATTTAAAAAAACACCTGATTAACACAAAAGAAGGGAAAAAAGGAAAAATTAATTGAAATAGAGTTAATTTCTAGACACACAAAGATACAGAAGTGTGTATGTATAATGTATTATATATGTATATACATGTATATATATAATATATACATGTATATACATATTATAAATGTATATACACTTAATAATAACACATGAATGAAAATCTAAGAGAAACTAAGGGGGAGAAATAGACAAATCTACAATCATGGATGGAGACTTTATACTATTATCAGTAATTGATAAGACAAGTAGACGAAAAATCAGTAAGAAAATATAAGATCAAAAGGACATTACCAAACTACCTGGCAATTATAGAACAATACACCAAATAACTGCAGAATACACATTGTTTCTATGAACATTTCGAATTCTCACTCTAGTGAGCCATATGTCAGGACATATATTTAAAAATTATGACATTATGGAGTAAGTTCTCAGACTAGAATGGAATTAAAATAGAAATCAGCAACAATAATATATGTAGAAAAAATTGAAGTATCTAGAAATCAAGTAACACACTTCTTAAAAATCATGAGAAAAAGAAGCAACCACAAAATAAAATTATCCTGAAAGGAATAATAATGAAGATAATATAAACTAAAATTTGTGGAATATAGCTAATGTGGTGGTTGGGGAAATTTTATAGCTTTAAAGGCATATATAAGAAAAAGGAAAAAAAGGGCAAAGTCAGTTATGTAAGCTTCCAGCATATGAGGCAGAAAAATGGACTCCCAAAGAGGTCTCTGCTCTAATCCCTGCAACCTGTAACTACGTGACCTTGGATGATAAGAAAAAACTTTGCAGATATCACTAATGGTATAGCCTTGAGATAGGGAATAACTTGGATGGCACAATCCCATCAATTGGGTCTCTACAAATGGAGAGACTTTCCCAGTTGGGTTAAAGAAATAAGATGGAAGAAGGAAGGAAGATTTAAGTGTGAAAGGAACTTGACCCACGATTGCCACTTCAAAGATGGCAGAGGGAGTCCACAAGCCAAGAAGTGACTTTTAGAGGATGGGAATGATCCTCAGCTGATACCCAGCAAAGGAATGGGGATCTCAGTCTATAACTGCAAGGTATGGAATTTTGCCAAAAATGCAAAAGGGTGAGGAAATAGATCCTCCTCCAGAGCCTCCTGAAAGAAATGTGGCTCTGCTGATGCTTTAGTTTTGGCCCAGTGAGATTTGTCAGACTTTAGATATACAGACTTATAATGTAATAAACTTATATTGCTTAAGTCACTAAGTTTGTGGCAATTTGCTATAGCAGAAGTAGAAAACTAATGAACTGATTGAAAAAAAAAAAAAACAGAAAACACAAACTACTAATACTAAGAAAGAGAAGATGCTACTACTGATCCTACAGTACTCAGAGGATAAGAGAATCTGATGAACATTTTATGGTAATAATTGTGATAGCTCAGACAAAATATACAAATTCCTTGACTAACACAAATGACCAAAGCTAACATAAAAGGAAACAGAAAATTTAAATAACTGTATCTATGAATAAAATTGAATTTGTCCTTAAAAGTCTTCCCACAAAGAAAACTCAAGACCCAGACAGCTTACTGATAAATTTTATCAAACACCTAGGGAAGAAGAAAAATCCTAATCCTATACAAAATCTCTCAGAAAATAAAGAAGGAAGGCATACTTCCCAACCTATTTTATAAGATCAATCTTACTCTGAGAGCACACCAGACAAATAAAAGAGAAGAAAGGTGCCAACCAGTACCTTAATGAACAGAGACACAAAAATCCTTAATCAAAATATAAGCAAATGAAATCCTTGGTATATAAAAACACAGTGCCCATTCATTAGTAAGACTCTCAGCAAACAATGAACAGAAGACTTCCTTTTGTGGTCAAGGGTATGCATAAAAAACCCTCTATGAACATCATACTCTGTGGTGAAAGATTGAATGCTTCCCCCTAAGACTGAGAACAAGTAAAGGACATTGATTCTCACTATTTATATTCAGTGTTTTCCTGGAAATCCTAGCTATTTCAGCCAGTTAAAACAAGGGATAAAAGAAATATAGATTGGAAAGGATGATGTGTTTTGATCAAAAGTTGATATTGTATTTGGAAAATCCTAAGAAATACATATGCAAAAAATACTCACTAGAACTAATAAGTCAGTTTGTCAGGATAGCAGTACAGTGGTCAGTATATAAAAACCAAAAGTCTTTATATATAACAGCAACAGAAGTTGGAAAATGAAATAAAAAAAAAAAAAAACCAATTCCACTTCAGTAACATCCAAAAACATTGTATACTCAAGTTATAAATTTAACAAAAATTCTAAAATACTTGTTTACTCAAAACTACAATCCATCACTGAAACTAAAGAATAACTAAATAAATGTTTATGGATGGAAGACTCAAAGTAGTTAAAATGTCAGTTCTACAAATTGAACTATATATTAAAAACAATTCTAATAAAAATTTCACCAGGCTTTTTGGAGGGAAAAATTTATAAGCTAATTCTAAAATTATATGAAAATGAAAGGAACTTAGAATAGCCAAAGTAATTTTGAAAAAGAAAAACAAAGTTGGAGAACTTATACCACCTGTTTTCAAGACTTACTACAAAGCTATCTAAAGTGTGGAATTAGTGAAAACATAGATTATATCACTCAATAGGGACTGCAGAAGACAATCAACATGTATATGGTTGATTGATTTTTGGTAAATGGTTCAATATAATCAAATGGGAGAGTTTTTCAATAATGATCCTGGAGCTTTTGGATATCCATATAAAAAAACTGAACCTTGATTTTTACCTCATACCAAAGATAAAAATTAAAATGGGTCATAGATCTATATGTGAAAACTAAAATTACGAAACTTATAGGGGAAAATAAAAAAAAAAATCTTTGTCACCTTCTAATAGGTGAAGATGTCTTAGAATACAAAAAGTATGAAGTATAGAAGAAAAAAATTCATATATTGGTTATATGGTATGTTTTGGATTAACCCAAATTTTTAAAAAATGTTACGCATTGAAAGATAAAATTAAAAAAAAAAAAAAACACACAGAAAGAAAAGTCACATGCTGGGAGGAACTATTTTCCAAATAGATATTTGAAAAAGACTTCTCTCCAAATACGAAAGAACTTCTACAACTAAATATTGAGAGAAAAAATGGACAAAAGATTTGAACAGACACTTCACAAAAAGCCAATGAGCATATAAAAAGATGTTCAACATCCCTACTTTTCAGGGAATGCTGATTAAAACCACAGTAAGATACCACCACATACCCACTAGAATGACTAAAATTGAAAAGTTGGCAATATCAACCATTGGCAAAGATGTCTAGCAACTAGAACTCTCCTTTAGTGCTGGTGAAAGTATAAAATTTTACGGCACTTTGGAAAACTGCTTGATTTTCCTTACAAAGTTAAACATACACCTGTCATAAGACCCAGCATTTTCACTTTTAGCTGTTTGCCTGAGAGAAAAGAACTCTGGCCACATAAAGACTTGTACTTGATTGTTCATACAGCTTTGTTCATAAGAGCTCCCAAATGGAAACTACCCAAATGTCCATCAACAGGTGAATGGATAAACAAAATGTGGTGTATACATACAATGGAATGCCCTCAGCAATAAAAAAACACCTACTGATGCACTTAACAATATATGTATGAATCTCAAAAGCGTTATGTTGAGTGAAACAAGCCAGACACTAAAAGAGTACACATGGTATGGTGCCATTTACATAAAATTTTATAAAATGTAAATTAATCTGTAGTGATAAAAAGCAGATCAGTGGTTGCCTAAAGGCTAGGTGTGGAGAACAGGATTGACTACAAAGGGACACAAGGAAACTTGTATGAATGGAAATGTTCTGTACTATCTTAATTGCTATGCTGGTTTCACAGGTGTACTCATTGCGAAAACTCTTCAAATTGTACACTTAACATGGGTTCAGTTTATTTTCTGTAAAGTACACATCACTTTAGTTGATTAAAATACTGTCAAGTATCTTTCAAAATGAGGGCAGAATTTCCGGGATTTACCCCCAACCCCTCAATTAAATAGAGGTCAGCTATATAATAGGTAAGCCTAGTATAATAGAAATACTCAGAGAATAGTACATCTTCGAAGTATGTTCTTACCAGGAAAACATGCCATTACATCTTTATTATAATAACCTTTAAGAAGATGAATATTCAGGGGCACCTGGGTGGCTCAGTCGTTAGGTGTCTGCCTTCGGCTCAGGTCATGATCCCAGCGTCCTGGGATCAAGCCCTGCATCGGGCTCCCTGCTCGGTGGGAGGCCTGCTTCTCCCTCTCCCACTCCCCCTGCTTGTATTCCCTCTCTTGCTGTCTCTCTCTCTGTCAAATACATAAATAAAATCTTTAAAAAAAAGAAGAAGAAGATGAATATTCAGAGAGCGTTATCTCCCTATAATATCATCTGTAGACTACAGGGCTATTTTAATATACAAATATGGTGGAATTAAACATGAACAGAAGAGCTTGTTCTGTCCATTTCTCTGTGGCCTGCTTACATCATCCTGTAACTAGTAGATTCTGAGGAATGCTATTTGTATGGTTAAAGTGCTACTTTAAAAAGCACACAGAATATTTCAGACTCTATGATGTGGCTATAAAAACAACTTTAGTAAAATGTTTCCCAATTCCCTTGAACCTTGCTTTCTTTATTATCACTCATTAGATCAGACTCTATGATGTGGCTATAAAAACAACTTTAGTAAAATGTTTCCCAATTCCCTTGAATCTTGCTTTCTTTATTATCACTCATTAGATCAGCTCATGACCTGTTACTCAGGTCAACTACAGTTCCTTAAGAAAGTCTAGAGATCCCAGCAAAGCCACAGTTACCATGTAAGAAAGAACTACCTTATTTCAGATGATCTGGCCCACATTCCAGTAGATTCTGCACATATACAGAACACCAGAAAACTCTCTACTACAGCCCCTATTTGCCATCTAACCCACTGGTTGTGTCTCATCATCTCCAATTATGCCTTATCTCTCCATTTCTCTTGGTGTCTTCATCTGAGTCCTTGAAATGGATACCTATTTGGATATTCTATTTTAGTTTTTGTTCCTCTCTGTTTCTGGATCTGTCTCTCTGAGCCTCCCTGACTCCATTCCCCACATTTTTGAGCCAGTCTCTTGCACTTCTGCACTCAGACCCAACTTCTGGACCCAAGCCCAGAAATAGCCCTAAGTCTACTGATTAGGATGACAGTGACACCCAACATTCATTAAACAAGTATTTACTGAGCACGTGCTATGTGCTAAGTATATCTAGATGCTAGGGATTCAGCAGTAAACAAAACAGACCAAAATGTCTGCCCTCATGAAACATCTATTTTAATAGAGAGAGATCAACAATAAACAAAATACAAAGCATATGATACACTATAATGGAAATGATAAGTTCTTTGGAGAGAAAGCAGTGAAGGAGGATAAAGAAGGTTAGGGTGAGTTGTAAAAAGAGTGGTCAGAGAAGGTGATACTTGGGCAAAACATGAAGGAAGTGAGCAAGCAATGGATATGGATATCTAGAAGAAGAACGATCCAGGCTTAGAGAAGATCAGGTGCAAAATCCTGAGGTAAGAGCAGACCTGGTGTGCTCTCTGTGTGTATAAGTGCGTGAATGTGCCTAGAATATCAGGGACAACAGGGGTAAGGAGCGAGTCAAGGTGATGTGTAGGGTTAAGTTATCCTTGTTGGCCCTGGACAGCTCCCTTTTATGTGGTTGTCCCATGGTAATTATTAATATTATCAACTTTCACTCTCAAAAGTGTCCAGGTTTAAATGAAAAATTATGTACTCAATTTTGCAGTACATGAATATTACATAAAAATTCAAAAGGTGTAATATACAGTAAATGCAAGCCTTCATCTTATCCCTAAGTTCCAGGGATCCAGTTTCCCTTCTTGGAAACTACTGTTACCAGTTTCTAAGGCATCTTATTGCAGCATTTTGAGCAGAGGAGTAACATCTTCTGACTTATATTTCTAATGGACCACTCAGGCTGCGTATTAAGAAGAGACTGCTGTAGAAGCACAGGGCCAGTTGGGAAGTTATTACAAAAATTTAGGTAAGTAAAGAACTTCCTTAACTCAGCTACCCAAAGACACAAGAAAATAGAATTACGTATTTTTTTTAACTTCAGAAAAAGTTAGCATCTGTATCTTTGGGTTAGAACAGCTTTCTCTGAACCCACCAACTTCAACTAGTCTCCCCCACAGTTTCTGTCAGAGCACTTGAACTTTTCCTTCACAGCACATAACACAACTTGTAATGATCCCTTTTGTGTTCATTTGTTTAAAAATGTCTTACATTTTAAGCCTTTTTTAACCTTCTTTTCTTCTTTTATTAAAGTATAGTTGACACACAATGTTACATTAGTTTTGGGTGTCAAGCATAGTGATTCGACAACCTATACATTATGCTGTGCTCTCTGTACCATCCGCCACCATACAGTGCTATTACAATACCATATTCCCTGTGCTGTACCTTTTATCCCTGTGACGTATACATTGCACAAGTGGAAGCCTGTGTCTCCCCCTCCCCTTCACCCATTTTGCCCATGTCCCACCCCATCCCATCCAGAAACCACCAGTTTATTCTACGTGTTAATGGGTTTCTTCTTACTTTGTTTTGTTTTTTCAATTCCACATATAAGTGAAATCATATGGTATTTGTCTTTCTCGAACTTACTTCATCTAGTATAATACCTCGGAGGTCTATCCATACATTTTCCCAAAGAAGACATACAGATGGCCAATAGGCACATGAAAAGATGCTCCGTAACACTAATCATTGGGGAAATGCAAATCAAAACCACATTGAGATATCACCTTATACCAGTTAGAACAGCTAGTATAAAAAAGTGTTGGTGAGGATATGAAGAAAAGGGAACCGTCGTACACTGTTGGTGGGAATGTAGATTGGTGCAGCTACTGTGGAAAACAGTATGGAGGTTCCTCAAAAATTTACAAATAGAACTACCATAAGATCCAGTAATTCCACTACTGGGCACTAGCCCAAAGAAAATGAACACACTAATTTGAGAAAATATATGCATCCCTATGTTTATTGCAGCATTATTTACAATAGCCAAGAAATGGAAGCAGCCAAAGTGTCCCAACACAGATGAATAAAGATGATGTGGTGTACATCTATAATGGAGTATTACTCAGCCACAAAAAAGAACAAGATCTTGCCATTTGCAACAGTTTAAGCTTTTTGGTATCTGTTCCTTTAGCCAGGGTATTTCAGTGCCATTTATAGAATAGACATTTAAGAACAAATTTTGAATGAATGAATCAATGAATTAATGAAGAAATCACAAGTCCTGTCTTGCCACTTTTCCTGCAAAAATAATCTAAGAACAGCTCGCCTTCTCTCTGTGTCCATCCACCTGGGTTTCTTAATGATTAATTAACATTTGGATCAGAATAAAAGGGAAAAAATTAAACTAGTTTCTCTATTTTTACCCATGTATCTCTCTATCTTCATTCTTATAAAAACAAGAGAAAACCTGGGAGGCAGGAAGAAAGCAAAAGGATTATAAGATTTAGTATAACCAAGCATGTATATATTTACTGAGAAAATAAAAGTTGGGTATATTAGACAGTTTTAGTAATAGGCATTAGGCAACATTCGAATTTTACATTTATAATATGTTTTAAATTATTAATATATAGGTTATAAAGTGACATTTTTGAATTATTTCATTACTCGAAAGGGTTAGGGATAGGTATACACAAGAATATTTTTATGTGTTTAAGAAAACATTGCTATACGTTTTAGTTTCAAGGAGAGCAATGTTCTCTTTATTCTCTTAGGTCACATGCAGAAGTATCTCAACAGATGGTAGAACAGCATTCTTTATATACACTTACTGTTCTGTTGCAATGATTCTCTCTCGTCCTGTGGGCATTATTACATCAGTGAAGCGAGAAGAGGATACGAAATCAAGGGATTGGCTTAAGCACACATTGACTCAGCACGATGCACAGGCTAGGACTTATAGCTTATAACTGGTCATTTTGTTTAAACCACTTGACCACAGTGCCTACCCAAACTGACATTCCCCTTTCTCTTCCTTGGGAGTTACCCACCTTCAGCGAGGCAGAATTAAAAAAACACTTCACTATTTGATGGGGCCTCTTCCTCTTTGCAAAGATGAGGAGACAGAGGCCCAAGAAGACTAACTAACAAAGTCAGTGGTAATTAAGGACTAGGATTGATATTGCCTGTTATCCAGCTTAGTATTTCTTGCTTCTTTTCTTATTATAGTGGAAAAAAATACAATATTATGACTGTATCAATAATAACAATAATTTTTAAAGACCACAAGAAAGAGACAATACATACGTGACTATAGAAAAATTACCGAAGTAAATGTGAGAACTGAAGAATATGCCAGTTCCAAGAGGTCAGAAACAATACTTCAGAATTTTTCTTGATCCTGAGAGCCTCACACTATGCTAAGTTTGCCAAAGGCTAATTAATCAAACTACACTTTTTAGTCTACCAGTTAAACTTCTACTACATTGTAAGTCCCTTGATGACCAAGAGATGGCTTTTTCATTTTTCAATTTCCTACAGATCCTAACATAGTTGATGCTTAGTAAACACTTATAAGGAATTGAGCAAATGACATATTTTCAAAAAGCATGACTTATACGTTTATATTGACTTTATACCTTCATTCCAGCATTGTATATAATTTTGTCTGTGTGTGTAAAATGACAATGTTTACTCTCTCTATAAGGTATTTTTCTACTTCAATATGTAGTGCAATTATAAGGTGAAAACTATCCCAAACGCAACAAGAGCTAAATGGCAAGTGCAGAACTACTGTTAAAGAATTTTGCTCTTAAAATTGTAATGTCATAGCACTTCAGCAAGGGGAGAAGAAAAGACATTCTGGTATTATGCATGCTTAGATATTGGGATGTGGGGTTATTACTGGTTCTTTTTCTATTGAAAAAATGGATAGGGTAAAATCTAACTAAAGTAATTTCAGTGTTAGTCAATATTTTATTAATGGGGGAAAGCATCACTTTAACTGCAGCCATCTATAGAATTATGGACTGATTACTAGTTCAAATGACAGAGTCCTACAGTGAAACCCATAATTTTACATTACGTTCTGCAAGAGATGATAGCAGTTCTTCACATATAATGGTATTGCTAGCCCAGAATCTTGTTAACACTCATAGTGTGAGAGGTTGTGCTTATCTTCTTTCATTCTTATTTTGAATCAGAAAGAATTTTTTTTCAGAGATCTATTGGCCTTTATTCTTTATATATGGGACTTCGGTCAATTAGACATTTTCATAGAAGAGATGCCTCAGGTAAGAAATTTAAGATTTTAAGTAGAAGGGTAAAATTACAAAGAAATGAATCTTAAAAAAATAAGAAATGCCCGTGCTGTGGTTTGACTTGTATTTAGCTCTTTGTAGCTATTTCTAGTCACTGATTCTATGGAAAGTAGCTTCAGTTTAGTTGCTTGTTACTGGGCAACAATTTATTCCAATTATAACTGAAATGTTCCTAATAGACAGTTACTGGCGGATAAAAACAGATTTTAAAAATGAACTATTAAATCCATAGTATTTTCTCTTGATGCAAGAGGCAGAAATTATTCTAACAATTGACATTTTCTAATGTTCCCAGGTCTTTTCAGACATTTCAAGTGATTTGGGGGGCATTGGTGAGGACCCAAGGGGCAGCATGGTTCAGAGCTGTTAAATGTAGAAATGACACAATTAGATAGAATAGCTACAGAGATGGGGGACCAAATGTTACCAGCGTATGGAATGCCACATTTTCTATCAGATGCAAATGGCATACAATCTTCAAACTTTCATAGGAGAGTTTTTCTTTAGAAAAAGGTCTTAATGGTCATTTGGTAACTACGTTCTCTTTCTGGCAATCTCCCTATTATCTTTTACTTATCTACTTAAGACAAGAAGCAAAAAAAAAAAAAAAAAAAACCCCAAAAAACCCCAAAAAACAAAATACCACAGTTAACAAACAACAATGGAGAAGAGCAGGAAATACCCCTTAATATTTTATATGTATTTTTTAAGGCAAAAAAAGAGAAAATCTTTGTTCCTAAGTTTCTCGACCCAAATCCAACCAGACTCACTGACAAGCCTAACCTTTCAAAGTATATGCTAGCCTCTGAGGCTAGAATCTGGATAAGCTCAAATAAAGTTTGCCACATGGATATATTTTTAAATGAGATGTGTGGTTTGTAAGAAAGATGTCTTTGTTTTCTCCCTTCTTTATAATATTAAAATGCAGTAAAAAATGTACTGACCATAGTTGCCAACTGACATAAAATTACATGCATGGAAGGAAAAGAAGTACATTGATTGTAGATTTAACTTTGGGAACTTTATCTCATAGTCAATAGTTATGTGTTTTGAAATGGATCTTAAATGACCTGAGCAGTTCTAATGGTAGTAAGAAAAGATTGCTGAAAATTTATACCCCTTAGCTTCAGTTTCTCCCCATAACAGAGTAACAGACAAGAACATTTTCAGCACCAGTCCCAGGCACAGGATATAGAAATACTTGTTGAATTAAAATTAAAATTTGTCCTTTTAAAGAATAAAGTTGGCTTCTCCAGTCCAAGGTCCACAAATGATCTAGGCTCTCCACAGCTGACTGTCTAATGAACTCCTGACTAGTTACAGATCAAAGGGATTAAAACAACTTTACTCAGCCCTCACTTTAGTCTGTTTCATTATCTGAACTAAGGAAGTCTAGGATAATTACAGTGTTACTTAAAAAAAGTTTCACCATCGTACTTCCTGTTTGGTGAGTAAACAACAGAACAGTTATGGTCTGTAACGGACCTATTAAAACCCTAACACCCCTGCAAGCGAGTAAGTTGGAGAACTCAAGAATTCTCCCTGACAGGACACTGAAACGCCAACCCTCAATGATCAACAACTCCTTGCCATAGCGTGACAATCTTAACCCTGTTGCAACTGAGTGACCAGTCAATTTGCAGGGAGAAGCATCATCGTACACAGGAACGCTGTTATTACCCATTATAAGTATGACGCGGGGGTCACATATCAGGCAATTACACCTTTTCATTACATGCTAACCTCTCACGGCAGGAAAGCCACGCTTATGACTGCATTTGACAGACAAAGCCTTCAGCTCTTTAAAAAAAAAAAAAAAAAAAAAAAAAAAAAAAAAAAAAAGCCCAGAAGGGGGGGGGGGGCAAAAAAAAGAGAGAAAAGATAAAAAAAATTAAATTCGTTTTCTTACCAGCACGTTGCAGCACCAACTCGCTCACAGGGATGTTGCCTTTACAGGTTTCTCTTTTAATTATCCTGGAAGCAGGGAGACAAAAAAAAAAAAAAAAAAAAAGGCAAAGAAAAAGAAGCAGGGTGGTTAAATTAGCGTGCTAGAATCTTTTCAGTTTGTTGCAGAGTAGAAAAATAAAAAAGGAAAAAAAAGGCTCAGGAATTTAAATTTGCTCTCAGTTCAGGCTGCATCGTTGGGTCCCGCCCCTTCTTCCCGCTGGGTTCCACTACCTGCAAGGCTGGAATTCACAGCTACTGTGCAAACAAAAAAGGCAACAAGCATGCTGGGACCATTCTGACTGCTCTTTGGGTCTCACTTGTCCTGACAACTAAAAATCATCAGTGGAAAGGTATTCTACATTTTCTAGTTGAAGCATTTGCATGTAATTCCCTTCCATTTTAATGATATACCAGAGCTCATGATGATGGGGTTTGATTCCTGTTTGGGTTTTTTTTCCTTGCATTTTTTTTCTAAATATGCATAATAAATATAGTTACTATTATTATTTATATTTTTACTCTAATCATCTGTTCAGTGCCATCCTTTGGCGTTCCTTACTGTCCTGTTGAGCTCTCCAAGACACGTACTCTCCTGTCTTTTCCTTTTACTCATAAACATTGATATTTCTAGGGATGATAGAAATATCAAAATTATCAGTTTCCACTTCTCACTTGATTTTTTTTTTTTTTTTGAGCATAGACTATTGAGAATAATTCAAGGGACAGAAGGGCCTAGGAAGGAGATTCCATAAGCACCAGAAACTTCTAAAAAGGATGAAGTATTAATGTAAAAAGTCTCCACAACCAAATCCAAAAAGTTCATTTTCATTTTTAAGAATGGGGCAAATAGCTACAAATCATACAGAGAAATGTGCTGTACATTGCAAATTTAACATAAGGCAGCCCCTATAGAAAACCATTTTAATTTTAACAACAAAAATAAAATGGCTACTTAATGTAGGAGAGAAATTATGAAAGGTAATAGAGCCCATCCTTCTTCTGTCAGAATGTAAATAGCTTATGGAAAATTTACAACAAGCTTTTTTGTTGTTGTTTGCTAAACTTTCTTTTCAGATGAGGCTGCTATAGACTACTTTGGTATGGAAGTTATTATAAGCCTGCATGTAGTGTGGATTATGCACAAGTTTGCCTCTTGATCTGAAGCACTGCTTCTATAATGTATATAGCACTGGGTCTCCTATTAAAATATGGATTTTCTTAGCTAGTCCTACTGCTCTAACATAAGAGTACCATGCTGATTGATGTGTCATGTCACATACTCGGGTTGGGTGGCTAAGGAGTAAAGGATAAAATGCACATAGTTCTTTGCTCATGGCTGCAAATATGAAGTTATTTGTATATAGGATAGTTATTCATATATGACAGCATTTAGTTTACTTTTGCTCGTTAGTTTTTGTATTTTTTAAAATGTCTTTCCCTTATCCCTACCTCAAGTCATTTAAATGCATTTCACTATTTCTGTAGAATTTGTAGAATCCCTGAAAGTCAAGAGCGAGCTTGACTTAATGGACTTTAATGCACTTTACTTCTTACAGTGAGATTTTCAAAAGAGAAATGATTAGCCACATAACTTAAAGAAATGTGATTTAGCTTTCTCAACTGGTAAAAAAATTAGCTGAATACCAGATATCCATATTGTCATCTGAAGTTTCAAGATAAAGTCAAACCAACCAAAAATGGAAAGAGCCGAGGAGGTAAAGAGCAAAGCTATATATTTGCCTTGTATTATAAACTTTATTAGGATTATTTTTCTGCTGGCAACGAGTGCCTTCACTCAATTCCCATAAACAGTGATAGTGTAGAAAAATAAGGCAGGTCAAGTACCCAAGAAGCCATCTTAACTTCCCAGGTAGTTAGGCAATCAGCTTTAATGAAACAGTGGTAAATTACACCAACGTGCTAATTATGGTACTTTGTCACAGCATAAAATGCAATAAAACCAACCCATATCTTGGCTTAAAAAGTGTTATGCATAGATTTTTTTCAAAAGATTTAACTGAAGAGAGATTTTATTTTCCTGAAGCATTCTGTAATTTCAAGTGGCTTTCCCCCAATCCTTTCCTTTTAAAGAAGCATTCTAGAAAGATATGTAGCTGAAAAAAATTATGTAGAAGAAAAAAATTATGTAGAAGAAAAAATATGGAGAGCTAGAAAAAAGCAATGATAATGGCTTATTTTAAATTGGTGTCTTACTTCATAATTATACATTTTTATGACTAATATGCCAATAGTAAATACTTCGGTATCATTGTGAATAGCATAACACATTTTGAACATGTTAGGGTATATACAAATACACACAGAGCTGCACATGTTGGTTTATATTCTGCACATCTCTGTTTTAAATGAAGAAGAATATTTTTATGGTTGTCAATGCTGACTGAGTACAATTTGCAGAATATTAGTCTTAAGCAAATAAAAAATCCCGACACTGAACTTTAAAAAAGAAATAGGCTTTAGGAAATGTATCAGCCCCATGATTTCACTAGACATTTAACCTGTTACTTCAGAAGTTACTACTTGGTTTTGAGAAACCAAGTACCATTTTATTGTGTATCTCATAGCCAACCTGGGGGAAAAAAGTACTTCAAAAATATCCTACTGAATTGTTAGGAATTCTGTGTAGGAATGTATATTTGGATGGCTTTCAAATCATGGCAACAAGTCTTAAACATGCTGAACAAGTCTACTAGAAATGTGATTTCAAGAAATTCTTTCAATAGCTTTAATGTCATACACTATTTAAATGCTCATGCTCAGAGAAACTTAATGTCAAGGTGGGAAATGCTAGTTCATTTTTTTAAGTTTATCAAATTAATACATGTTTATCTTCTCACTTATAGTTGATGATTTTTTCAAACTTACTGCATATTTTAAAATTATTTTGTTACTTTTTGATAAATGTCTCTCCTATTCTGAATCAACTCTCTTCACTGTGATTTTACTGTTTTATCTTTGAATGGTATTTTGTGACCCTCCTGTCTTACTGACCACAAAATCCAATGAGTAATTTTTTTTATTTCAATAGAGTTCTGAGAAATTGCTCATATTTATTATATCACCTAACTATCATAATTAATCCCTTTAAACCTGATTAATCCAAAAATACATCACCGCTGTCATAAAAATGGTCTGCTACTCTTGGCTTGTCTTTTGAAACGTGTTTCCATTATTAAATAAATTTTATTAAATTTATGAAAAGTATGTTTGAGTTTTTAAACATACACACACACAGACATAGAATTCTGGATTTTAACGAGATTTTCACTATCATTTCATTAGGACCAAGTACATACAAAGTTATGGACAGTTCAGTCTGGGTATTCCGATTACAAAAGTATTGACTCAGAAGCCGACACTTGGCGTAGGATAGAACAAAGGCTGTAGGATACCTTAAACTTCTATAGGTCTTTTCTATCTTGATATATTCTCACACAGGCATATAACATATGAACTATTCTGAAGTGTAAGGTAGCCCATACGAGTGTGAGCTCCAATGGCTAAACATAATGTCCCTTTACTAGTGGTGCTGGGAACACATGATACATGAAGCACAATGGCGGTTATGATGGGAGTCAACATTAAATTCTATTTCTAAACTGAAAGTATACATTGCTCCTCTGATATGCAAACATACAAGATGTAAGCAGAGGACACTGTAAACCACAGAAAATACAAAGAATTCTGACGTTAGAGAGACATGTAAAGAACTAGAGCATTTTATAGACATGCTCATTCCTGGTTAAATTGGCAGCTAGAATTTTGTAGAGCATACTGGAAAGCAAAGCTTCCTTAAAAATCAGTTGGAGAGAGAAGGTATTTTAAGAAATTTTAAGCAAAGATGAAAGTCCAGGAAATTCAAGTCCCTATACTGACCAAGGTGACATAGGGCTTATCAAATAGGATCAGTAGAATACATTCAGTGTTTGAAAGGAGGGGTGACTTCTCACCTGGATAAAGAAGCAGACAGTAGCACCGTTCATCCTGTGGGGGCTGCAAGGAGATGCAAGTTTTGCACAGTGAGTGATGGTGAGGTTAGTTTGGAACACGTCAATGTGAGAATTCAGTTGGACAAACTACAGAAGATGGCCAGTATCTGGGTCTAGCCCCCAGACGAGTGATCAGAGGAGAGATGATAGTGATGAGAGTTGTGAGCATATAACAGAAACCACATGATGATGAGCAAGCGCTTCATGAACATGCCAAGAAAAAAGAGAAGAATTTCAGGGATGGCGAACGAGGAGCTCAAGTGACAGATAAAGAGGTAGCATGAGAAGTGAGAGGGAATGTGGAACAAGATGGGGTCAAAGCGTTCAAGAGAGATGATTTGCACTACTCCAGAGCATCAAATTCTGCAAAGATTTCAAATATATGTAATCCGGACTGGAATAGACTAGAAAATATTAATAAGAAACAGCAAGCTGAAGGCTATTGGCAAAACAATTTCATTGTAGTGGTGGGGTCAGTTGCCAGATAACACTGGTGAAAAAAGAAAATTGCTAAAGACATAATTTCATGGAGTTAACTACAACACAATTAAATTTAATTAGAATTTATTAACCATCTTACAGCAGTTCTATCTGGCAACGTAGTTTAGTTTAGGTTTTAGATAGTAAGGGATACAAAAAAACAAGAGTTCAAAGTTCCTGTTCTCGATCTATTTAGAATATATGACAATCTATTTTGAATACAGTTGGTACTTGAACAACATGGATTTGAACTGTGCAGGCCCACTTATATGCAGATTTTTTTGATAAAGTAAAATACAAATACAGTAAAGTATAAATGTATTTTCTCTTTCTTTAGTATTTTCTTAATACCAGTTTCTTTTCTTTAGCTCAGTTTATTGAAAGAATATAGTCTATTACACATAACATAGAAATATGTTAATCAACTATTTATGTGATCAGGAAGGCTTCCTGTCAACAATAGGTTATTAGTAGTTAAGTTTTTGGGGAGTCAAAAGTTATACGTGGATTTTTGACTGTGTGGGGATTGGGGTCCCTAACCTCTATGTTGTTCAAGGGTCAACTGTATATACAACTGCGTTTAAAGCTTTATTTTAGAAATCTTTCTTTTTCATATAGAGAAAATTGTGATATGATTGAAAAGACAACATAAGTAAATGTATATAAAACTATCTCTTACCAATATATAGCATTCAACTTGGCAGAAACTATGTTTGTACATAATTTTAAAGATGATTTATGGCACACCTAATAAGCCAAGAAAATATCTGTGGATAGCCTAGTCTATAAATATGAAGTACACTATAATGCACCTTATATTTAAACAAACATCCCAGAAATCACACAAGCATAAATGTATAATGTCACTTCGAATAGTGCGTTATTCAATTGTTCATTTTGGTCTGAAATGGAATTATTCCATCCTTGTTCCAAGTTCTTCACTTTAGTCACTGCCATGAGTTTTCTCAAATTAGACTCTTTATCAATTGATTTATAAGGAAGTTTAGCCTTCCCAGCTTACAGATGTTCTCCAAAATGCTCTTCAACATACTTCTATTATCTGATACTGTTAGGAAGGCAGGATTAAATGACTTGTTATTTTGGCACTTTAGCAAAGGAATATAGAATTTCATTACAAAACTCGTAATTTCTTTTACAAGCTCATGGTGAGAAAGTCTTTGTGAAAGCAGAGTTATTTATCCCAAACCATGATTATCTGTTATCTATCAGAATTGACAAAATTCTCCTTTTTTAGATGTAGGAAGAAAAACAAAGGGCATGATAGAGTGGAGAAGATAGGATTTGAAATAATTTTTTTTTTTTCTGAAATAATTTCCCACTGTCATTTAATTTAAAGCTGCTTCAAACTTGAGGATTGTAGGTATAGTTTTCCTGGACTCTGAGTTAACTTATGTTTAACAGTTTGCTACATAGTCGCCTAACATGTTAAGATTTTATTGATTTATTTAGACAGCAGTTGAACAATTCATAGTTACATTTTTATGCTCTGTCTTGCACGCTCTCCATTTTCTGCAACATGACATAAACCTTCTAGAATTTCCATTACTTGCCAAATACAGTCCAATACTTATCATTGTGGGAAAAAAAGAAAAACAAAACAAAATAAAGCAAACAATCAACAATAAAACCAACTATCCCTAAGCTCACTATTGTGAAAAGGAATGTCTTGCTTTATAATTTTGATGAAAAGGTAAGAGAGTACATTTTCATAGAAACATATTTGTATGTTTTATTTTCCAAATGGCTTAGTCAAATGCAGACATGATGTGCCTAAGTGATCTTATGTCAAGATTGCATGAGTGAAGGTGTCATAAAGATCTATGTACAACTTTATATGAAGTTTGTGTCTCACCTTAGATGCAATGGGAAATCACTGAAATATTTTAAACATGAGTGAGACATAATTATATATGTATTGTTGAAAAACAAATCTGCTAGCAGCATTTACAATAGGTTGAAGTGGTGAGAGTTTCTTCAATGATGTATTTACCTGATAACATTTTATCTTGCTTGGTTAAAAAAAAGATTTAAGGTAGTTTACAGGGAAACATATAATCCAACAATATAAAATAATGATCTTGAAGAGAGGGAAAACAAAGGCACAAATACAAAGGAAATCAGGAATTAAATTAATGAACAAAATGATACTCTAATATTATAGAAGTAAGAGGCAATTTGGCTCTAATCTTCCCAACACTGTAAAATAAAAAACACAACAAGCTTCATGTGTGATACTATCCATAAGATAAAAACAAACCAGTTGTTTAGAAAAAATACAGATATTTGAGATGAGAAATTAGAAAGACATTTCTATCATAGGTTCTCACAGAGAGGTCCCGGATTTTCTCAATACATTTATATCTTATATACAATGGGACCAGTTTTGGTCATAAATGGGCCAAACTTCTTATATCAAAGCTCAAAATAATTATAATTTTAGGCTGAAAAGAAATCAAATGCTCTACCTCAGCCCTAAAACAAACCAAGAAAACATAGTAAGCAATTGACTAGTCAGGTAAACCAATATTAAGCACTTTATTTGTGCCAGGCACTATCCTAGTTACTGGAACAAGAACTAATATTTTCTCGCAGACAAGTGGGGATAAAGACAAGTTAATAGAAAACAGAAATTGTGAGTGATGAGTAGAGGATGGGGAAGTATAGTATGATATGGGAGGACAAAGAGGATAGTGCCAGATGATAGTCAAAGAATTCAAGATGGCTTCCAAGAGGAAGTGACATCTATGCAACATCCTGAAGAAAAAGAAAAAAAACAACAACAACTAAGAGGGTACTAGGAAAATGGAAATAGATAAAGTTGTCACATTCAAAGGGAATAAAGAAGTGGACAACTTTCCTCAAATGAGTTAGCATTTGTATCTCTAGTGCCTACAACGGAGAAATCTAAATAAATTCTAAATCAGTTCCTAAGCAAAAATAGTCTCAACAAAAGTTGATAGAATGACACTTACTGAAAACAGTTAATGTCATTTACCTAGAACTTATGATGAACATTGTGTTGAATGTTGGAACTCAGAAGCAATCCCACTAGAATCAGAAAGATGAGAGTGACTTCTATTATCCTTGTTATTCACCATTTTCTTAAAGATTTTTACCAATAAAAGAAGATGAAAAGATAAGCAGTATACATTTTGAGAAGGAAAAATAAACTATAATTTGTCTTTTTTCTTTTCAGATGATATATTTATCTATAGAGAAAATTCAAGAGACTCTACGTATAAATGTAACCATTTATAACTAGCAGAAGATCATCAAGGTTACTGATATATAAATAAAATAAATATATAAAACTTAAGGGCGCCTGGGTGGCTCAGTTGGTTAAGTGAATGTCTTCGGCTCAGGTCATGATCCTGGAGTCCCTGGATCGAGTCCCGCATCGGGCTCCCTGCTCGGACCCTCCCCCCTCTCATGGGCTCTCTCTCATTCTCTCTCTCTCAAGTAAATAAACAAAATCTTTAAAAAAAAAAAACTTAAGAATATTCCTACCTTTCAGCAATAAACATAAAATTTATTGGAAAACACAACTCTCTATACTGGAAACAAAACTGTGGAGCCTTGAGGAACAGACTTAACAAAAGATGTGCAAGATCTTCTTGGACACAATTATAAAATATTATTGAAATATATAAGGTAGGATACAAATATCTGAATTACACAAGGTTGTAGAGATCTAATATTCCTCAAATTAATCTATAAATGCAAGGCAATTTCAGTCAAAATCTGATACCTTAGAACTCAGGGAAGATCCAAAATCTATTGTTTAAACTGTGCACTCAATCTCTTCAATAAAATACTGATTTCAATTTCAGAATTTTTAAATAATTTTATCACATTTACATGAATTAAAGGAGAACACAAAATGAATGTTAACAGATGAAGTAAAATTATCAAGACTGACAGCTTTAAACTGTCAAAATGTATGTAAAAATAGAGTGCTATAAGAAATATAGTAAATATTTAAATGAATATATTCAAAAATATAGAGTAGAATAAGAAAACCTGAGGACATCCCTCCTAATAACCAAAATTTCTGTGTATTTCCTCTTCCCCAGGAGTAGTGCTCTGTCTGGACCAAGACCAGATTTTTAGTATTTATCACATGCTTAGGGCTGAAAACTACTTTTATGGCTAGCCTAGGACCTCATTTCACTCCTAACAGTTTGTTTCCTCTTTAGAATTTGACTCCCTTTCACCCTCATTGCTTCTATAGCTCTATGGTACATTTAAGTATTTTAATTTTATAATGTATCTAGCACTTCACATTCTTCTCATTGGGAGAGCTGGCATGCTGTGAACACCTCCATCCTATCCTTCCCAAAATATAATGTTATTTCTGCTTATTTTTAAGTTTTATATAAATGACACCATGCTGTATTTCTGAAATTTGTTGTTTCACTTAGATTTCTACTAAGCATACAGATATTGTAGCTGTAGATAATCAATAGTCACTCAAGTAGAATATTCCATTTTTAATATTACAGAATTTATTTTTCTGCTCTTCCACTGATAGATATTTGCATTGTTTCTAAATTTTTGTTTGGTTGGTTTTGGCTATTATAAAAAGCACATACATCATATATCATCTGTTGCACATTTCTAGTTATTTTGTTATGAAAAGTGCACACTGTCAGCTACATATTAGAGGTTTTAAACACTATATGCCCAAGATTATATTGTTGGTTTATAGGAGAGAAATCTCCTAATTATGTACTTCCACAGCTTCAAGAAACACCCAAGGAAAATGAATAAAAAGAAATCTGCAATGATACATAATGAAGACAAAAGGAGTGGCTTCTAGCCATGATGCAAGAACTAATTGTTGGACTTACCTTCTTGCTATGAACAACTATAAACCTGGGTAGAACATATGAAATTGTATAAGAAACACCTGAGGTGAGCACCATATTTACCCCAGTTTTCTGCCTAGGAAGAGACTCCTAACAAAGCAGAGTATCAGTGTCTCACTGAACATGAGGAGCTGAGAACAGATTTCAAGGCTGTTGAAGCAGCTGAAATGTGCAGAATGACTGCCGCAAAGGAGGAGGCAATAGAGAGAGGGAATCCTTAGTATGTGTTCCTTGCTTAAGGTGAGTGTAAGCATTGCCTAGGTGAGAGTGGTTGTTTCAAGGTTGGGAGTGGAACCAAGAGAATGCACAGTTCCAGGAAATGCTGTTGTCCTGATTCAGTCATAATGGTAGGACCTTGTTAATACAGTGGACATTCAGCTGACATACCAGCACAGTTATACCTTAGGGGTAACCATCATGCTCCATAGTAATTGTAGTGTTTCTTAACAAAACCTAAAACTAAGTTTCAACAAAATCATTAAAGATGCCAGTAAATTTACTTTTTTTTTTTTAAACAAAAGACAACATTCCTTAAAAGGAGACATTAATCCAGACTTATTATAACTGATCATCCTTCCCAACTGGCATTCTTGCATGCCTTCTAGGCAGTAGAATAGGCAAGAAAATAAACATACATATTTATTTAACCAAAAGGAAGACATGGAAAAAAAGAAGCAATAGGACAACAATAGATGGGGCAGATAGAAAAGAAGTAGAAAGATGACAGAATTAACCCCAAATATGTCAATAACTACATTAAATGTAAATGAATCAAACACTTTCATAAAAAGCAGAGATTAGCAGACTGTATAAAAAAGTAAGACCCAACAAAATGCATTCTATGAGATTCACTTTAAATTATAAGCCACACCTAGGTTTAAAGTAAAAGGATGACAAAGTTATACCTTGTAAACATTAAATGTGTGACAACCATGAAACATATGAAAGCATATAAAGGCTAAATTTGTATCAAACTAACATTTCCAGATAAGGAGTATTAGCAGAGATAAAGGGGGAAATTTTATACTGGTAATAGGGTAAACTCAACAGGAAAACATATAGTCTTAAATGTGCATGTGTCTAGTAACAGAACTTCAAAAAATATGAAGCAAAACTTACAGAACTAAAGAGAGAAATGGACCAATTCAAAGTTAGAGTTGGCAATTTTGACTCTTCTCTCAGAAATGGTTCGAACAAGTAGACAAGAAATCAATAAGGATATAGAAGATCTGACCTCAGAACATCATATCCAGTAACTGAAGTATATACTTTCGTTTCAAGTGCACATGAGGCAGTCACAGATATACCATATTTGGGGCCATAAAACAGGTGTTAATAAATTTCAAAAGATTGATGAGAAAAAAATAGAAAAAAATTACCGATATTAGGAATGAAAGAGAAGATATCATATATTCTCCAGGCCTTATAAGAATAAGAGAACATTGTCTAAAACTCCATGTAACAGGTCAGATATAAATTACAAATCTGTTGAAAAATTCTACTTACCTTACATAAGAAGAAATAGAAAACCTGAAAATCATTTATTAAAATAATTAGAATTGTAATATTATATCTACCTGCAAAGAAAACTCCAGACCCAGACATACTGGTGAATCTCTTGAATGAATAATATCCATTTTTATACAAAGTGTTTTGAAAATGGAGAATAGAACACTCCCCCAATTAATTGATGGAGCTATAATAACTATAGTAACTAACACTACATGGACATTACATAAAAGAAATGTGCAATCCAAAATCTCTTATGATTTAAAGATATCCCAACCCAGTTGCTCTGTAATGCAATTCCCAAGAGTTTAACTAAGAGAAACAAAAACAGTTATCCCCAAAAGAATTGTACTTGATGTTAATAACTGATTTACTCACAATAACCAGAAACTAGAAATAAGAATAAGCTTAACAGATGATGGATAAACAATGTTTATACAATGGAATACTACTTAGCCGTAAAAATAAACTGAAAGATATACTCAAACTGAAGATATACTCAAGAAAATAAATTCCTCTTATAGATATTATATTTAGTAAAAGAAGTCAGATATAAAATAATGCATAGAGTTTAATTCTGTTAATATCAAGTTCTCTAACTGCCAAAACTAATCTATGCTGATAGAAACCAGAGCAGTGGTTATATGGGGTGGGGTTGGGGAGATGGACTGCAAAGGTATGAAGAAAGCTTTCTGGGGAGAAGAAGATTGTGGGGCAGTTGTTACATGGACATATATATTTGTCAACATTGAACTGTACACTTAAATCTATGCACATTGTCGTATATTTTGTATGCACAGTTTATAGTAAAAGTTGTGGAAAACAGAGAAAATAGGTGGAATAGTTACAAAACAAGGACAATTGAACTAACTGTATATATTTTAAATACAACAAGGTAAGTCTGAAGAAAATGGAATATTAATTTTAAAACAGAAAGAATATCCTAAACAAATATGTAAATTTAAATTCTCTCTGTATAAAATATTATTAATGTCCATTAATATTGGGATTTTACTGAGATTTTCATCAAAAGTGAAAATTTAAATATTAGACAAAAATAGTATGTATGTCCTGGGAAAGATGAGTAGATTTAAAATCTTAGAATCTTGTTTTCTGGAAACAAATCTTGTTTTCTAGAAAGGCTTTGTTTTGGTTTTTACCTTTATTAAGTTAAATATTCATGAAAAATATTTCAACAGTAGTCACCAAAAAAAAAAAAAAATAATAAAAGAAAGAAAAAATAGGGAACTTAAATTTCAAATCATAGAGGAAAAACATGGAAAATAAAATAAGCAAACAAACAAAGTGAAAAGGTCATAAACGAAAAAGAATTGTAATTGTAACATACTCATATAGTGATTCCTACAACCAGGGCTGGTTTAACCACTTTATATATATTAACTAACTAAATCCTCACCACAGCTTTATGGCTTTATGACTATCCTCATTTTACAGAGTAGGAAAGTGTGACACATAATTTCATAAAGCTACTAAGTGGCAGATTCAAAACTAGGCACCTTGGTTACAAAACCCATTCTTGAAACCAATATCTTATTCTTCCCCAAAAAGTAGAGCAGAGAAAATAAAAAAGAGATGGAATGAAAGGAATTCCAAAATAATGACAATTATAATAACTGTATAACTGTGTATGATAATGACAATTGGTAAAAATATAGATTTTCAAGGGAATTTCAAAAGTTACCTCTATCCCATTGTGAGTGGTATATGTACAATATGAAAAAGCTGAAAGCACGATGAAGGAATAAGATAGATAACGAAAATAGAAACCAAAGTAAATATTAGATAGCTATATTTATATAAAAGTATACTTTAAGACAAAACATATTGAGGATAGAGAGGATCACTACATAATAATAATAAGATTCTATTCACCCGGAGGCTATAGGAGGTTTGCAAACTTGCATGCATCTTATGAAATAGGCCCATAAACACAAAAATGAATAAAACTGCTTTTGAGGTTCAGCTCATGCTAGTGGTCAATAAATGTTGATGAAGTAATTCAGATAGAAACTTGAGCCCCACCTTAAGAAAATTTATGTTGTCGAATATTTTGATATGTTTTAATATTGATTGTATGTAGAAATTATCATTTTGTTTTTAAATATGGTGATGGACATTTTTGCCAATAAGGTATTTCCTCATTATCATTATTTTTGCCTTAAGTTATATTTATAAGGATGGACTACTGACTTAGAAGTTGTACACAGTTCTCAAGGTTCTGATATATATCATTTATATTGTTAAATTTGTCTCCTGAAAAATCAAACTAATTTACATTCAAATATTGACATATGAGAATTTTTTAGGTATTTTCATTTTTATTTTTTTAAAGATTTTATTTATTTATTTGAGAGAGAGCACATGAGAGGGGGAAGGGTCAGAGGGAGAAGCAGACTCCCTGCCGAGCAGGGAGCCCGATGCGGGACTCGATCCCAGGACTGCCAGGATCATGACCGGAGCCGAAGGCAGTCGCTCAACCAACTGAGCCACCCAGGCGCCCAGGTATTTTCATTTTTAAAAAGGCTTTCACATAGATAAAATGTAGTGAATGTATATTATTATAAATTGAATTTGAATTCTAGGTCATTTATATAAGATTTTTTTCTTACTTGTCATTTATATATCTTGTTTGGAGGCTGTTTTCATGTTTTGCCCAATTTTCTGATAGGGTGTTTATGTTCTTTTTAAGTTGTAAGAACTTCCATATATTAAAGATATTAAAATTTATATTTTGCATATATTAAATTTTCTGATAACTTTTTTATAGACACTTGTTTTTTTGTTAAGAAATTTAGATGTTCGATGTACTCAAATCTATCAGTTTTTTCTTTTAGGATTTTTTTTACTTTGTCACGTTGAAAAAAACTTTTACTATTGCGAGATTATATAGTGATTTCCATGTACTTCTATGCATGGAAATTGAATATATGCCTAAGTAATTCATATTTCAGTAAAAAAAATCACAATAAAAATTATAATTAGAATTGAGTAAAATAAAATTATACTGAGAAAAAGAAATTACAAGTCAAAACATGTTGAATGCTGTAATAATAGCAATAAATTGAGGGAAGTTGAGGGTCATGAATATTTATTTTAGGAGATAAATAAACCAAAAGAAAGTATAAAAATGGCAATAAACCAAAGATTAGAAACCAATGGATTAGAACATAAAGATACCACAGATATTCAAAAATTCAATAATTGTTTTCTTCAAAGGAATAATATAACAAACCTCTTATAAATGAACAATTAGCAATGAAAGGGGACATAATTAGAGATAGATTTAAAATATAATCAGAGAATGCTATGAGTGACTCAATGTCATCAAATTAGAAAACTTGGATCAAATAGACAAATTCTTAGAAATATATAAATTCTTATAGAATGCTCAAGAACAAATAGCAAGCTCATTATAACCAAAGAAATATAATTAATATTAAAAATCATCTCCAGAAAAGGTCACCCAGCTTGAATGATTTTTTCCAGTGAATTCTACAAAACTCTGAAGGAAAAGATCATTCCACTTTAATTCTCTCTCCTCCAGAAAATGGTAAAAAGTGAAAATACTCTCCAACTCATTCCATGCAACCAGCAAAATCTTGAAGCCAATCTCAATTGTGATCCTATATCCAAAACTCCTTAAAAAACCTAATGCAATACTGTATTAAAAAAGACCAAGTTACAAACTCCCTCTGGATGTGTCTATATTTACTTGAAACACCACTGAATTTTGAAATCAATTGACCACTACAGGTGGCCAAACTCTGCAAGTATGTTTCCAGGATTTCTTACCAGCTTGCTCCTGGCTGGGTTTAACCAGTGGGAAGCACTAGAGGGGAGATATGGGGGTAGAAGGAAGGGGAAAGCCAGAACATTTCTCCCTGGCTTTATTTTGGATGGAATTTCTAGTAGCAACTGACTCTTCTGTGGCTCTAGCCATCACTGGCTGGCCTTGCCATGACTCAGCTTTCACTGGGTATTCCCCAGCACAAGTGCCTCACTATCCCTGTCCTGATTGGCTTCTGCCTGTTCTATCACCTTTGTAACCAATTCCCTGGATTAAACTGTCTCCACAAAAGGACCAAGTAACATTTATATGAGGAATATAATCACCATGTTAAAAGATTTTAGGGCGCCTGGGTGGCTCAGATGGTTAAGCGACTGCCTTCGGCTCAGGTCATGATCCCAGCGTCCTGGGATCGAGTCCCGCATCGGGCTCCCTGCTCCTTGGGAGCCTGCTTCTCCCTCTGCCTCTCTCTCTGTCTCTCATGAATAAATAAATAAAATCTTTAAAAAAAAAAAAAGATTTTAAAAGACATCTATATAATCATTTTAATGATTGTAAAAATAAATTTCGCCCTTGACTCATTTTTAAAAGTCTTAGGAAACTAAAGCACTTCTATCTAATAAAAGATAGCCTACAAGATATCATTCTTAATGGCAAAACCTTAAAAAAATTTCTGGGGAATGTCTATTATCACCATATCTTTTCAGCCTCGTATTAGATGCACTAGATCCTAAAAATTAAAAAGAAAGTAGATGTAGAGGTATAGGAATGAGAAAGAAACAGATTCTTTTGTTCACAGAATATATAATTATCTATAAAGAAAATAGAAATTAATCTTAATTATTATCAATAATAAGGATGTTTGGAAATGAAGCTGGCTAAAGAAGTAAGTCAAACAAAATTTGTGCAAGACAGGAATGAAAAAAAAAAACAAGGTAATTTTATTAAGAGACATTATAAAACAACCTAAAGATATATATAGACATATATATATATATATTCATGAATTGGAAACCTCAGTATTATATTTAATTCTTCCTCAAATTGATCTATAGATTTAATGATATTTTGATCTAAATTTCAAAAGAACATTATATGGGACTTTATAAGTTGATTCTTAAATTTATACAGGGTGCTCAGAGGCCAAAATTTGCCAAGAAATTTCTAACAAAGAAAAAGATGTGTATAAGTGTGTAGGATTGCTTTACCAGGTATCAAGACCTGTTATTAAGCAGTAGACAGCGTGGTATTGGCTCAGGGATAGAAAAACCAATCAATGGAGCAACATAGGGAACTTAGAAATAGATCCATCCATCCATGAAAACTGAAGTCCCTTTTCACACTGACTTTGCAATAAAATAGGTCATTTAGTTCAAGTTTATATTCTGCGGGATTCTATGTCAGTAACTGGGCATTCTCTAAACCCTCTCAGGATGGTTCTTGCAGATGCACCGAGAGTATAAAAGGAAAATCCATATCCTGCTTAAGTGTCAGTTCTGGTAAGAATGAATTACTGGCCCTCTAGGATAGAAGAGGTCTGATGTAACAAATTTTACCCCAAGTGGCTGGCTAATCTCCTTGCATTATGATACCATATTGAGAGCTCAGGTTTGGTTTCTGCTGCTGGCAGGGTTGGATATTTAAGAACAGCAAAAGGTAGCTGAGCCTGAATGAGGAAGAGCCTTGGTGAAAAAGAGTCACTGGACTCATGCATAGCTTCATCTCTATCATCTTTTCTTCTCCATTTATGGGCCAATTGTGCAGGGACAGAAGATGGCCAAGGACAGAGCCTGCCTGATATTCACCTCCAAACTCAAGCTATCTAGCTGTTGAGTGCTTCCTTTTCTGGTAGGTTTTGATCTCATGGGCCCATCACATGTCTCTTTTCCTCTTCTTTGTTTCTAATTTTTCAGTGTGGTTCCTTACCAATCAGCCAAGTCATTGCTACAGATCATTCATTCGTTATCTTCTCACTCCAGATCACTTCTCTCCATACCAAAGTGATGACCAAGTCTACTGCTTGTAGCTCTGCAAATAGATTTTTCACCGTGGTTCTTGGAGGTCATCCCTGATTAGGACTGTAATGCATCCACTCTCTGCACCAACATATTGAACTAAGTCATTTTTGAAGCAAGGCTTTTCTTTTTTCTTTTTGTAGGGAATACTCCATGAGGCCATGGTTGTGCACTGGGGGAAAGCCAGCAATGCAACAGATGTTGGTGATATGGGTGTTTGAGGCATCTGTCCTTTTCATTTTGGGGGCCATTTGGACCTGCTAATGACAAATTCTGAATGTATAATTTTTATTGTATGATGGCTTATGACAGCATTTGTCCAACTTTATAACTTGGTGAATCTGAGCATACCAAGCTTATCATGTACAGTAAGGTCTTTTTTTTTAGTCAATTGATGTCCCATGATTAGGCATTTACAGTCTGCTAGGGCCAGGGAGCATGCCAGGAGCTGCTTCTCAAACATAGGTGGTATCTTGCTTCAGAACCCTAGTGTTCTCTACAGTGACTTACCTATTAGAGTTAGCCAGAGGCTTTACATTGTACCTTATCTACCACAGATACTTCTGGCACCATTGGATCTGCAAGTCATATCATCTGAACCTGAGGCAAAGTTCTCTCTTGCTCTGTACAATTAAAACTGACAGCATTTTGAGTCATTCAATACATAGACCGAACTACTAGGTACAAATACATTATATGCTGCCTCCAAAATCCAAAGAAAACCATCAAACCTGTGGTGGTATCTCTCCCTCAGTGATAAAGGGTAAAAATTTCAACATCTAGCCCTTTTCTTTAGATGGGTATCAGAGCATGTCCCAAATTATTGGAATCTTGTGAAGATTATGAAAGTGGGAGGTATCTGATTCTTGTGGGGTGTGCCCTCTGGCATATTTTCTACCTTTACAGGGCATCCAGATTCTGATGATACTCTCATCAGGGCATTTTAATATAATAGGATCAATACAGCAGCCATGAAGATGTTTTACAGAATGACAAGATCATCAAAATGTCTGTAGAGTATGTTGTGACAGAGAGCAGGAGAGTTGACATAGCCTTGGCGCACAACACTGAATGTGTACTGTTATTCTCACCATGTCAAAGCAAATAGCTTTGATCCTCTTTACCTATGGATATTGAAATTAATTCACCATATCAATTGATATTCACCATATCAACAGCCAAAAATCCAAAGCGTCAAAATCTGTGATGATCTGTCACATCAGCAGAGATTGGCACTACAACTTGGCTAGGTTTACAGTAATGGACCACCACCAGGCATAATGCATATACATATTTTTTTCACATAGGCCATAAAGATGAATAGAATAAGAATATAATTGAGGCCTGTTGACTGGCAAGTGATCCATTCTAGAATTCAATTAATAAAAAATGCATTAAATAGCTGTTTATGATCACGGGTAACTGGGGTTCAAGCCTTCTAGTAACTCTCTGAGGGTCCATGTACAACACAACATGGTAGAATTATACCAGGGGTTGCTCCTGAGAGTGTTTATATCCCACATTTGGGGGTTTTAGTTCTGCATAGTTGGGAAGACTCTGTGGCTTTGGAGGAAGGCTAGAGGCTACAAAGCAGATACCTCAGCAAGGTCTTTGTGTGGGAGGCTGGCAACATGCTGTGCCAGAATGAAGCTTGTATAGCTGCATGGAGATCATGTAGACTGCATGACAGTGACATGGTAAGTTATAATCACTTGCAATACCCAGAATTGTATACAAATGTTTTTTTTAGTATGACAGCTCCACAGGGTCTTAGTCCACCACATTACACAGATGCATTGAAGAGGATTACATTTCCCTGCACTTTCTGAAGTGAGGCAAAGCTATTTGATTTGCTTTGGCCAGTGAAATGTGAGTGAAAGTTATGGGCATCACTTCTGAATGGTAACTTTGAGCCAGTATGCTAGTAGCCATTTTTGCTTCCTATTGCCATGGTGATAGTTTAAGTATTGATGCAAAGTCTATCCATGAGCACACTTCCTGCTCCAACTAATCTGTGTTGGTCATCCTGTGAGAAGAAATGAAACTTTGGTTCTGTTAAGCCACTGACATTTTGAGGTTACATGAAATCTTAATACAACTTAAGATTGGCAAACTATGGCCCACAGGCTAAAGCTGGCCCACTGCCTGTTTTACTTAATAAAGTTTTATTGGTACTCAGCCACATCCATTTATACATGTATTATCTCTTGTTGCTTTAATGTTATGATGACAGAATTGAGAATATCCCTTATGGCTTCCAAAGCCTAAAATATTTACCATATGGTCTTGACTGAAAAAGTTTATTGACCCTGGTATAACTATTCTATAATCATAAATATGAACAAAAATGTCTGAAATCCAATATAGCCCCAAATCAATTAATAATGAGAATAATTATTTGGTTTTCGAAGTCATTGAATTTTGGGATGATTCATTATGCAGCATTATTGTTGCAATAGCTAGTGGATTCACCATATGATTTTATAAAGTTCAAACATGGACAAAACTCATCTATGGCGTTTGAAGTTAGGGTAGTGGTGACCCTTTGGGGGTTGTCACTAAAGGAGGACACAAAGGTTTCTTGACTACTATTAAGTTCCAGTTCCTGATTTATGTGCAAGTTCCATGGCAGTGTTCAGTTTTTGAAAATTCATCAAGTTGTTTACTGATGATTTTTTAGTTTTTCTTATGTATGTTATACTTTAAAAAAGTTAAAAAGAGGAATGAGCAACGTTTACATGTATTTATACTGAATGACATCAAGATACTTTGTTAAGAGGGAAAGTAGTCTATAGAATGGTCAGTATGAATGGTTTGGAACCATTTGTATAAAAACCAAAAGGTAGATATGTGCACATAACTTTGGTGTATAAACAAAATATATCTGGAATGATAAAGGTACTTGCCCCTAGAGAGGCTAATTGGGAGGTAGAAGTGACAATGAACCTAATTTTTCACTGTGTAACCACCCCCCCCTTTTTTTTACTGTTTTAAATTTTTGCCATGTACAAATAATGACTTTTAAAAGCCTAAAAATATCAAAACTAAAATCATAATATATATAATGCCATTACATATTCCCTTCTATTACACGTTCAGTAATTTCTAATCTTTATTACTACTGTTACTTAAAGAACAATGCAATTAACATCATTGTTTATAAATCTTTACTTCTTGGATGATTTCTTCAACATAAATTTCTAAAACAGAAGATGACTGGGTCCAGCAATGAATGACAGTTAGATACTCCTGAAACTTGAGTGAATTACTGACACTGACACTTTTATCTTGCAGTATCTTTTTCCATATATAGGTGAAAATAATACTTAGTATTTTAAATAAATGTTTAAAGTTTGGATAAAAACTTACAAAGTTTTAGGACCAGATTTTATAAAATAATCAGAGTTCTTCTAATCATTTATAATAATTCCGATTCATATCATTATTTAATATTGTTTTGTAATTCTTTTTTTTTTTATTTATTTGAGAGAGAGAATGAGATAGAGAGAGAGCATGAGACGGGGGAGGGTCAGAGGGAGAAGCAGACTCCCTGCCGAGCAGGGAGCCTGATGCGGGACTCGATCCTGGGACTCCAGGATCATGACCTGAGCCGAAGGCAGTCACTTAACCAACTGAGCCACCCAGGTGCCCCTGTAATTCTTTTTCATTGGTCTCTCATCTTGCTATTTAAAGTTAAGAGCACAAATTCAGTATGTGTAAACCTGAAGGACGATTCTCCTGATGGAAGAATGAGTGGGGGTTATTATCTAACCACTTTTTAGTCTAAGAATCACTACCTGTAATACATACATAGATACACAAAGAGCCATACAAGTTTTTGTTGTGATGGGGTTTTATCTATCCTGAACTATGTCTAAAGGGCTTATTTTCTCTTGGGTAACTCAAATTTCACAATAGATTATGTGAATTTATATATATATGTGTGTGTATATATATATGTGTATATATATATATATATATATATATATATATATATATATACACACACACACATATATATATATGTTTTGCCTAAATATGATCTTCATTTCTTTATTTGTATAGAGGAAAAAGAAGACCTGATTGTATCTTGTATAATTCCCATTTCTGGGAGTTTCTTTTCTGTGGGCTTCTCCCCCTTTATACAATTTTTCTTGGCAGAGAATGACACTGCTGTTATTTTACTGATCAATAACTGAGATTATAAATCTTTATTATTTTCTAGTGTTTTGCCAATGGAGTATTTTATTGCTGCCATGCATGTGGTCATGCCCTCAGGGGTGTCATGCAGTGTCTATACAATCAAAATATCTGGTATAAAATTCACTGCAGATTTTTTTTTCCTTGGGAAACAAAAATTCCCCAGATTTTAATGCATTAGCACTGTGGTTATCTTTGTTTAATCTTTTAAAAAAATGATTGTAAAAGCAATTAGGATAAAGAAAGCACAGCTCTTACTTCTTGTGATCATGTTTTTAAGAACTTTCACTTTAGAAGTAAAACATAATTGAATATTTTCTTCTCTACAAATAATTGTAAGCCTTCAATGCAAAGGTGATATTATCAATTCTTTAAGAAACCCCATTTAACAAAAAACTTCGTTCATGATATAGTTGGTATACAAGTAGCTAGTGTCCTTTTAACCTGAGAAACTGAGTAAAAGACATAGAATCAAGAATTTTAGGTTTCAGTGCCAATTGCCCCACTGGGAAATTCTGTGCAGATCACCCAACTCTCATAGACGGTGCTTTAGAAGAAACTGGCAGAAGTGCCTCCAACATTCTTGTGTTACCATTAAATTTTTTCTTGTTTATGATATGGATTCTAAAGTCATGCTTTTACATTATTCACAGGAATATTTGGTGGCAAGGAAAGTTAATACTTCCATAGAAGGGTTTTGAAGACTCAAAGAAGTAAACATTGCTATGTAAAGCTTATATCCTCAGAGAAGATCTCAAATTTGGGTGTGCTTAAGACCCCTGAGTACATAAATCAGCAAAAGAAAACAATTTAGGATTCAAAGGAGAGAAGAGATAACTAAAAGAAAATATAAATTCATGATGAGTTTTAGTTTTCTAGAGTTTTGTAGTAAAAGTCAGGGGTCTCAGAATTTTTAAGACATTTGTTTGCTGAGTGACGTTAAAAAGTAAAGCCAGTTTTCCCCTATGAGAAATGAAGAAATTGGACAAGATGACTCTTAGGGTCCTGTCCAGATATTCTATGTCTCTTGTATTATATTAACATCCCTTAAGGTTGCGCTTCACTTGCTGGGATATTTAAGTGCCTTGGTCATCTTCTTTGAGATTTTCTGTTGGCACAAACAAATTACGCTATTTGGGCCCAAAGGAGATGACTTGGAAAAGTATGTTAGAAATTGCAGCCTGTGTAATTCCCAGTGGTTCTGTGAAATCTCACTGCAAAAATATTCTTTGACTCAAGCCATAGCATCAAATTATAAGTGATTATTTTAGCGTAAAACTTTATCTTCTGTTATACTGAGACAGATCAGCTTGGAAACTAAAAGAAATGCTGGTGGTGTTAAAAAGATGCTCATGCTTGTAATTCTGGCACATTATGCATTTCTAATAGATCAACTTCAGTTATATCCCTTCAGGAATGCAGCCTATTATCATGCATTTTCAGATGTATCCAACATGGCATCCACATAAGGAGACAGTCTATTCTATTAATTGGGGTAATTTCATCTGCTTTAACAAATAATCCCCAAACTTTCAGTCATTCAACCCTGCCAAGGTTTATTTCTTGCTCAAGTAACAGTGGGATGTGGATGTCCGTGGACTGCGGGAAACTTTCCACTGTGCTGTGATGGGGGGGCCTACACTCTTTTCTACTTGGAGTATCCTACTGTCCTTCATGGCCAGAGAGTCCTCTACTTCCTGCCAGTAGATAAGGGAAAAGAGTATAGAGAAAACAAAGCATTTCTTAACCCCCTTGGGTTGAAGGTAGCAGGCACACATCATTTCTGTTCCCTTTCTGGTCATACCACAAGGGCAACTGGGAAATGCAGCCCCTGATGTGTGGTTACTTCGCAGAGTGACTCTATACTATGGAGGGGAAGTGTAGATGTCAACAGCTATTTCTGACTCATCTGATATATCAATTAATGTTAGGAGGCTTTTATCAAGCCTGTCCTTTAATGCTCAGGTCACTGTGTTTCTTTATTAAGTGACCACCCACACATTAGTTTTTACCAACTTCATTAAACCATAAATGGAATTTTTGGCTGAGGCCTGTCCCAAGATTGACAACAGTGCTCCTCCATTTATGACTTGAATGACTCTCATTACATTCATTACGAAAATAGGAAGGCATGCCAGAAGCAAAGTGGTTATTAGACAAAGCAGTCCTGGATGAATTTAAATGAAGATAGTCTTCCTGAGCAGATGATCTCCTTTTTTGATGATTAACTCAAAGTTCCTGTTCAATAATGGACAGAAGAGCACTATCTGTGTCATTAGGAGACCTGGTACTAAACTCTTCCCTCCCTTGACCTCCGTTTTCTTACTGCAAATAGAGTTTGCAAGTTTCCTTCATACTCTAAAATCTCTATAGAGTTTGATGGGCACCTATAATATTGCTTGCATACCTTAGGTCTTAGAATTTCTGCTCTTGTGGTCATTCACACTGATGTTTTTATTCACACTGACTCTGCTCATGTCTGACTCTTTTTACCTGTGTGATCTGTCAGCCACTTCCTAGCCCCCAGCAGCTCTGTTGCAGAGTTTTTAATCATGAAACATCCTTTCCTGCCACTATTTCAGTATCTGGAATTTGGCCTATATGCTCAAATTCATAATCAGTTTCTTGAAGCTTTATGTTCAAGCTTAATGATAACTGAGCTACTTAACCCTTTAAAATATATTCCCCAGGTAAATATCACTCTTTTCTCTTTGAATCTAATTTAATGCCCATGAACGTGATCCATTTGATGGGACCATCTGTTTTTTTCTTCTGCCAAAGACATTCTGCACATTTTGGCAGCTTCCCTATGTGTACTCAATAACTCATGCCAAGTACAGTTGGAATGCTTCATGAGTCCAAACTCTGAAAACAACTGAACCCAGCAGTGTTCATCTGAAACTGATTGTTGATTTGTGATGAGTCAAGTAGCACTGGCCTGTACATTGTAAGGTCTGGAAGAACAGAAAGTTGAGTTAATGTGATAACTATCCCTGGTTGATAATGTAGAAGTTATTTAAATTTCTAGAATAGTGACATTTATGAGATTTTATTCCCAGAGGTCTATGCCTCAATTTTGGGATTTACAACTTCCATCCACATAAGCACCACTGTGATCTCTTTTGTACACATAACCCTGTGCACACCAAGACATAGCTGTTTAGTTCAGAAGAGGGTGTCTGACTCATGCTGACTGAAGCTCAACTCCTCTAGGAAGTAGGTGTATTGAGAACCCAGATGGTGTCTATAAGAAAAACAGCTTGGATGTTACAGGTCATCATGACTCTTGTCATATAGACTAGACAAAGAAAGGTAGCCTGTCTTTAATAAGGGGTAGGGGGAAGGAGAGATAAGGAAAAACAGAGAAGAACAGAAATACAGATAAGAAGACAGAGTTCAATATCATTTGTGCTTCTGGTTTTTTCCGAGTGCAACCATATTCCTCTGCTTAAATTCCATGAAATATTAGGCTATTTTTAAAGACCCCCCCCCTTTTTTTGCATAAGCAAGTCATGTCACTTGCAAACTAAATATTGTGTATCTATAGAAAAAAATAAAATTTAGTATCCTTCCAGTCAATATGAGGCGTGAATCATGTATCAGTTGTTAGCAAGGAATTCAGATTTAAAAATAAAATTTGAGTCATCTGGAGGTTTTCTCTTTATTTAGGATCAATTATTCAAATTATGACAGTTTTCATAATTTACTTGTTATCTAAACAGTATGTATTTCCCATATGTCCAGGTTCTGGAGGGTTAATCCTGGAAAATAGTTACATCTTTAAGCTGGACTTTTAATATCTCATTGGGTAAAAGATTGGGATGCAATTGATTTTTTCATGTTTCAACATTAAACTTTCTTAAGAGAATCTTACAAGTCTTACAAGTTACTCTTACTCAATATACTCCTTATAGTTCTTATTTGTATAAGAGAAAACCCAACCATGGAAGTCAGCATGAAATACAAAGAATGTTTTGAGAAATAAGCTTAAGATAAAGCTTATTTTTAATGCCAGTATTCAATTTGTTCAGAATGTAGAAAAGAATGAGTTAGCCAAAGAGGCAAGCATTATTCCTGATTTCTATCACCAAAAATTCACATCACATTTAAAAGACAAAGTCTTTTAAAACTTTATTAGTTACATATATAACATATCTTAAAAGAAAATTAAAGCACTACCAGAGTCTTGGTATTAGCATTTAGAAAGAGTGAACTTCAAACGAGGGCAAATGTGGCTTATGCATTTTGATTAATTCTCGATAGTGATTTTATAAACATTAATATATATATGTTCAGATTTTAGTGAACCTGCTAATATTACATTTTTCTTCAGCTTCTTGTTCCATTAAATTTGCCTTGCTTTAAGTTGTAGAGCTCTTTTAGGGAACATAGCCTTTTCCAAGTGAGTTAAGCCAGGAACCCATCCATTGAGGTGGCAGTGTGATGCAATGAAGTGTCTTTATCTTCTGATATGGAGCTCTGTGTTAGAATTCCAGCTTCAGAAATTACTAAATGTTTGTCTTTTAGAATGTCATTTCACCGCTCCAAATCTTATTTTGTTCATCTCTAATATGATGATAATAAAATTTGACTTGAAATGTGATTGCAGAATTAAAGGCAAGGGCACAAAACACTAGATATGGAGTTGTTAGTAAATAAACCGTTGCAATTATTATTCACTGGTGTCCTCAACCAGAATAGGAATTCTCTTTTAGCCCCCACAAAAGTTTTCCTAAATGAATTGGGTCCTTCCATTCTTGATATCCAAGAGGATTACTCCAAGGCAAATGGAAGAAGAGTTTTTCTCCTTTTCCAGGTATTTCCATGGAATCAGTGATTTGCATATGAGCAGAGATCTTGTTATGGCTACCATCCACTGTGAGAGCAGAGGATGCGGCGATGGAGCCATTCCTAAAGCTGTGACATTACAGAAGGTTTAATAAAAAAGGCTCCCATCCTCTAGTTTCCTATAGAGACTTGCTGAAAAATCACCCAAATACTTGGTTTTCTTTTAATGACATGCTGTCAGCAGGACTGAATTCTTCAATTTGTTATCTGTTTTGACCTTCTACTATGACATATATATTAATGAGAAAATGTCTTAGTCCATTCAGGCTGCTATAACCAGGATACCATAGACTGCATGGCTCATAAGCAACAGAAATTTATTTTGCACAGTTCTGGAGGCTGGGAAGTCCAAGATCAAGGCTCTGGCAGATTTGTGTGTGATGACAGCCCACTTCCTGTTTCAAAGATGGCAGTCTTTTCACTGGGTCCTCACATGGTAGAAGGGGTAAAGGAGCTCTGTAGGGCCCCTTTTATAATAATGGCACTAAGCCCATTCAGGAGGGCTCTCCCAAAGTTCCTACCTCCTCCTACCATCACCTTGGACTTTAGAATTTTAACATATGAATTTTGAGAGGACACAAACATTCAGTCTACCGTAGGAAGGAAACAAGATAGAAGTTGTTAGCTTTCCCCCCCCTCTTGAAGACTGATCTAAAAAAAACTGTATTTCTATTTGGTCAAACAATCAGAAAGTAGAAAAACACCTACGCAATTTTAAAGGAGATTTTCCTATTCTCTACTTTTTTCTTACCAAAAAAGTAATGTTAAAAAAAAAAAGTACATTCCAAGTTGATGAATGAAAATAGCCTTTGAATGATGGATTAGAAAATGTATTGCATTCCTTCTGTAAAAAGTCTCATGGTAGAAAATAAATTTGCTCAATACCAAGGTTTTCAATTATTATCAAATAAAAGATTTGAGTCATGTCTTTCACTATTAAAGTCAAGAAAGGCATGAGTGTCCTGTTTGTTGTTATTCATGAAGAGTTTAGCAGATTCACGATGGCTGGCTTTATTCAAATTTATCAGTGAGCATTCAAAAACAATTTTGAAAACAAATTTTCTATTTCTTGCTACACAAATCAGCACAAACAAACCACCATGATTTTTATTTATTTATTTATTTTTTTAAAGATTTTATTTATTTATTTGAGACAGAGAGAATGAGAGACAGAGAGCATGAGAGGGAGGAGGGTCAGAGGGAGAAGCAGACTCCCTGCCGAGCAGAGAGCCCGATGCGGGACTCGATCCCGGGACTCCAGGATCATGACCTGAGCCGAAGGCAGTCGCTTAACCAACTGAGCCACCCAGGCACCCCAAACCACCATGATTTTTAAAGGCTCAAACACTCATTATAAATATCTATTCCAGCCATGTTTTAATTTTACTATTCCTTAGAGAGTTTTAACCCTTATTTTGCTTACTAAGAGCATGTCAGTCTAGAACAGTGACCAGCACATAGTAGGCATTCAAAACTATTTCTTGAATTAAATTTATTTGTATGCTAGAAATGTGTATTTCAACCTTCAGTATTTGAAAACATATGTTTTATCTCTACAAAATTTTCAATTAGTTCAGTTAAGATTGTTTATTTGTCTGTTTCACTAGGTTCCAACCAAAAGGGCAGTGCACAAAGTTAGGTGTAACCAAGAGAGAGACAGAATGAATGGATTTGCATATTATTTCTCAAGTAATATATACCAGTGTAAAACACCATGAAACTTTCTTTTTTCTATCAATTTATCAAATTTTATATTAGGTGAATTATTTACTGGACTTTTAAAAATTCATCTTTACCAAGTTGCACAACTGTAGGATGTATATACCACTCATTTCTTCCTCTTATACCCCACCAACTGCTTTCTTACTTGCTGTACTTTTTCCTTTTTTCTTTTTTGTTTCTTTTACTTATACAACATTAGGTCAGGTTTAATTTAGTTTAAAAAACCCTCTCTCCTCCAACAATTTAAAGATCTTGAGGATATCAATATGCTTCATTGAAACTTGCCAATAGTTGACTTATTTGCCATTAGTAATTCAGTAGTGTGCTGTTATAACAATGCAGAGGCATGAAACGAAGTATTTAAAAGAATTTTATCATGATGAGAGCTCTTCAAATGCATAGTCACATGGCCATTTTACCTTTTGTCCCACTGCATGGAGGTTTGAGGCATTGAAAAAAATAGCAATAAGCAGCAAAGATAAATGTATGTGGTTTCCAGGTAAGAGGTACTTTGTAGAGGCACTATCCTTGGAAGTTATTCGTTCTTATCAAAAGGATATGGTAGGGTAAATTGTTCCTTCTAGTACATGACAATAGAGGTATAAATGAAACTTTGGGATGTGACCATCATGGTAAAGATGGCGGACAGTCTAGTGAAACCGCGTTGCTCAGCGACCAGAAGCTGTGGTTCTTAAGTTTTACAAGTTTTATATCAAACAATCACTATATCAAATAATCTTGGTCCCACTATGAAAGAAACCTGCTTATGCTTTTTTTTTAATATTAGCATGTTTGTTTATCTGATTTTTGTTAATTGCCCCAATAATGGCTATATTAATGCTGTCATACCTAGTTTACTTTTGTTTACTATTACCAGTTCATGTTCCATAATTGGAGAATCACCGTCAAGAGACATACCAGATACTAAGGGCTGAATATCCTAAACTCTACTTTGATGACACCAGCTAATCACACAGCAAGCAAAGCCTTGAGAAAGAAGAATTAAATGGTATCACAAGAAGCATTAATTCAATATGGGGAAATGGGGGCCATCACAGATTGATGCAGTGTACCAAAAGCAAAATGTGAAAGATTAAAAGAATAATTTAGGTGTTCTGACTAGAGACAATTGTGTCCTCATAGGCAGTCCAAATATCAAGAGAGAGATGGATGAAGTAGGCACATTAATAGTAATAACACAGCAGTAACTATAGCAGCAGTGATTGTAAAAGCAAGAAGCCCTAAGGCATTAGGAATCTGATGCTTATGAAGACACAGAGATTCTGAGGACATTCTAGAGTAAGGAACTTTCTGGAAATCCTATGGGAAGGAGACAGCTGATAGGATGGTGACAGGCAGGACCTGAGGAGACCAGGACAAAGACTGCCTCTTTCACTTACAGTGACAGATTTTATGAACCTTCAGAACGTGTCTGTCACAGGATGTTCAATGAGAGTCACATCTATGAATTTCTTTTAAGTTCAAATTTAGTTCTTAGTAAGACTATACATGCACCACAGTGTTGATTTTTTTTTTCTTATGTATGTCTTTGCCACGTAATACTTTTAAAATACCCATTTAGAAGTTAGAATATAAATGATTAAACTCAGATGGTTTCAACTGGTTACATGGTAATGACCTAGAAACTTAGGCAGGTACTGCTTTAGTTGACTCTTCAGGCTACATGTTAGAGCTGGAAGAAGAAGGTTTTGGGTGTAGGCCTTAATATGTCTCCTGTCTTCTGCTAGAGATACATGCACATAGAGTAGCTTTGTTGGTCTATTATTTATTTATTTATTGCACAGATTTGTTACTTCACAGAAGAACCAGAATACACACACACACACACACACTCTCACCTACTTGTCTACATCGGTACCCACTGAAAGCATTTCTTCTCCTTCTTCCTGTATGTTCCTCCTCACAAGAAGAAGAAAAAAAAAAATCATGCAGGATAAAATAACATAGTTTGTCAATCTCTTCCTAAATTTGGAATCAGCCCAGAAAAATCCATGAGGAAGTTCAACTCAGTGACAGCTAATCTGCAGAAAATCTACCCCATGTGACTCCTGCACCCCCATCATTGCTGATCTCTTCATGTATTCTTTATAATGAATCCACTGAACTTTAATTAATATGAAAAATTCAGGTTTTCATCTGATTTAAGTGTGACTGACATTGTGCTGCTACTAAAAGTGACACAAAGTACAAACACAGTGAAAATAAAGCCTGAAACCTGCCTGGTGCTGGCCACAGTTCTATTTCCCCACTGCCAAGTCATGGCTAGCAGTCGCATGATGCATGACAGGGACAATCAATAGCATTTTCCAGGAATCTTGACGCCCATACCTATAAACAGGGACACCCTTGAAAAATGTCTATACTCAGGAAAGGACGTCATTCAATATCTGTCTTTAGTTCCAAATGTCCACGTTAAAAATGAAGGAAGCTGCACAGTTATAGGTATACAACTCCAAAAGGGTCAATGGGGTAAAAGGGAGGGAAAGTCTTTAGAACTGAAAACGCATACACACCTATATCCATCTGCCCTTTGCCCCCACACACCTTTCTCCTCATGTTCAGTGAACTGTACAGAGTAGGCATAAATATGTTCTTGGAGAGGAGCTGTGTGACAGAGGTCACCTTCTTCTCAGATCCTAGCCACTAGCATTCTGCTTGTCATGGACCAGACTGCTGTCATGTTCATGTATTCTGCTTACACATGTGGATGGCATATGTGCCCTGATACGGCACAGCACCTGTCCTACATCCTGCTTCCTCCCCAGAACCTAATATGCTGACATAGCAATATATGAAGACCTAAAACATTGACCGCCAGAGCAACATTAACACACTTTTTTTTTTTTTTACTTCAATAAAATACCTTGGGCTTTGCATTTCAAAAACCTCAAGTTGGCTGTTAAAAAATGATTGATCCTCTCTCCCTCCCGCCTCTACCACCGTGTGTGCGGTTGACCCCCTCCTTGCCAAGCCTTCTCACAAGACTTTCAGGATCAGCAACTCTGGGCCAAGAAACAAAAGCAGAATCCTCTCATTTCCCCATGGATATGAATGAAAATTGCTGATGAAATCAAGAACAACTGAGAAGGAGACATCGGGGAAGAACCAAGGTGAGTCTATAAGGAATCCCACATGTGACGGCTCGTGTATTTAAGCTGTGTCAAGGTCACTAAAATCTTAACCATATCAAACTGAAAACGTTACCACTATCTGGATAGTTGGGCATGTTTTATTGGAGAAATAATGATTTTTTGTTTTTATACCTCTTTGCTAGCAGATTGGTTCAGTAATACATATGTGAGATCTACTGGTTAAAAAAAAAAAAGATTTAAAATTAGGACTTTGTTCCAATTCTGTCTATAGGCCTTGGTCAAATAGTTCTATGTACACCTACCTCTATTTCCTAGTACCACAGATTAAGAATAGCATAGATCTCTTACTGTATAAATGTGATTATAGATCATTTGAAATCTTGTAAACTCTAATTGAAGTGTAAAAATTCTGAGAGGGTGAATCTCATTAAAAAAAAACAAAAAAACACCTGAAATTCTAGTCAGTTCATCTAAAATCTGAAGCATCTCAATTTATTTTCAATTCAACATCAATTTTTTTCTTTTCCCTATAATCTTTGATAAGTAAAGATACTTTTCTATAGGTACATACATATACAAACTTGCACACATATGTGTAAAAGTTTAAAAAATCATAGTAAAAACAGGTGGCATGGAAGTAGTTTGACTTTAATGTAATCTTGTTTAAAGAAATCATTCCAGAGATGGTAATGAAAGAGAGCTGATGTCCGTCTTTGTTGTTGATTAGCTGGGGTCTTGAATTAAAAAGGGCAGATTGCTTCTGCCCATTTCTTAATTTTTTTTATATTTGTTTTGGTAAATTCTGTGGACATTTAGGTGTGTTTGGTTTAACCGTGTATTTCTATCAAAGCATTCAAGATCTGCAAGAACATGGGGATGGTTTGGGAGGGTGGGGTTGGTAGACAAATCTGTCTGTGTCTCCAGCATTTTTGAACATCTTACAGAGAGAGAAACTATTTGCTTTTGTTCTGGATTATCTATTAAGGATGTTTGTATGGTGAACAGCCTTGGAAAATACAGATGGTATCTCTCTCCAGAGCAAAGGGCAGGCATACTTACTGTCTCGTATAATAAAGTTAATGTCTCTTACTGGGGCAAATGTCAGGCAGGCTTATTGCCCATTATAAAAGATTCATGTTCTCTAAACTCAGGGTGGTTTCTTTCCCTATAATGCAATGCACTATGTTGCAGTTATTACCTGCTTTTTTTGTGTTGCCTTGTAGGAATTAGGAATTGGGGAACCGGCACAAGAAATGTGGATGTTTTGACTCTGCTATTACCATGAGTAGTAAATTTTCCTTTGTTTCTGACCCAGGAATCTTGTGTCTTATGCCGGCATCTTTGAAACTGTATCAGGCTAATTTATTCACTTGCAAGTAAAATCCCAGATTCTATGCTATTCTTAATAGCTGGGTATTTGGCCTAGTAGGAATGCCAATTCCCTATTTGTTACAGCACCATTCCTATGAATATCAAATAACAGGAATATTTCCTTTGGAGTGATATATCAGTGAGCCTATGTTGTAGACTAGGGATTGGCAAATTGCTGTCCACCTGTAGACCAAATCTGGCTTGCCACCTGTTTTTGTAAACAAAGTTTTATTTGGACACATGCATGCATGTCCTTTACATGTTGTCTATGGTTACTTTCACCTATAATAGCAGAGGTGAGGACTTGAAACAGATGCCATATGGCCTTTGAAGACTAAAATATTTACTATCTGGCTTTTTAGAGAAAAAGCTTGCTGACATTTGTTATAGAGCAAACAAGGCATAAATTCAGATTATCATAAGTTGATTTAGGAATATTTAGAGTAGAGAGATGAAGATAAAATAGATCTTGAATGACAGGATGAAAGGGAGCTTAATAGTTAACTGCAGATAAACTCTCTGTCTGTATATACTTTACTTCTACAATATATTCAACAAATATGCAAGCCACAGCCACACATCCAAATCCTTTAAGACTCAGCTCATCTCTCTAAGAAGCTGACCCTGTTTCAGTATTAAGAAATTTATTTTTTCTCTTCAGAGCTCCCACAGCACTTTATCTAAACATCTTCTATAACCAATTTTCTACCTTATGTAATATTTACATACACATGATTTCTTAGGGTGAAATCCATATCTGTAAACAGATTAACAAACTTATTTCCATGATCCAAATTTTGGGGTAATGATCCACCTTTAGGGACCTAGAAATTGATTTGAGCAAACCCTTTTCTTAAAAGTAAGAATCATTAAAATAGGATTTTTTCTCCTCTAAGTCTAAATAGCAAATTTTGCCCTTAAATTGAAAACTTAAATATGTTTTAATGCACTGTCTTTGTAGATTTCCTTTTGCATTTATACTTCTTAAAGTCAAATTGCATTTTCTTTGGGTTTCAACTCAATAAAGGAGGAGGGTGACATAGAATAGAATCATTCCTGTTGGCAGGGGAAAGCATGTATACGTATCAATTCTTCTTGAGAAGGTCATGTTGGACAAGATACAGAAAGAGATGTTGCTTTGAGATTGACATAGCCATCTCTTGGAAATAGAAAAAGAAGGTGGGCCAAACAGTTTGTCACCAATTACATGTTACACAGTCATGAATAGAACTCAGGTGTAGCAGGATTCAGGTAGGTATAAATGGAGTGCCACAGGACTGTTGGATCAATGCACAGAAGCAGATTCTTAGAGAAGGAAGAATCATGCATGTGTTGGGGGTTAGTGAGCTGAGTCACTAGGGGAAACATTTCCCTAGTGCAATTTGCACTAGGGAAATGCAATTTGACTTTAAGAAGTATAAATGCAAAAGGAAATCTACAAAGACAGTGCATTAAAACATATTTAAGTTTTCAATTTAAGGGCAAAATTTGCTATTTAGACTTAGAGGAGAAAAAATCCTATTTTAATGATTCTTACTATACCTATTCAGGTAGGTATAAATGGAGTGCCACAGGACTGTTGGATCAATGCACAGAAGCAGATTCTTAGAGAAGGAAGAATCATGCATGTGTTGGGGGTTAGTGAGCTGAGTCACTAGGGGAAACATTTCATGAAGAAATGGCTGAACACCATACAAGAAATTTAGGATATACAATAATAATAATAGCAACAACATTACTGAGTGCTTAAGAGCCAAATGCTCTGTTAAGCAATTTAACCATCGCAAATACTTTATAAAGTAAGACTGACACCCTCATTTTATAGCTGAGAACAATGGCTTAAACAGGTTATGTAATGCTTAAGGTCACACGAGTAGCAAGTGACAAGTGAAGTTTGATTCAAGTTCAAACCACTTCACTCCACAGCAATAACTTTTTTTGTAATTATATTCCACTGTCTTCATATGGGCAAAGCTGCTTCTCCATAGGCCTCCTATGAAGGAAAGCCTTAACCATCATTGCTCTACTGGAGAAACCTCATGAAGTTGGGGTGCTGAAATAAAGGGATTGATCTATAGTTTCAGGTATGATTTACTTCTGAAGCTCATTTAGTCCCCTGAGACATGTTTCTCTATTCTCAGTTCAAGGATCAGGGAGTGGTCATTCCCCTGCTCCCCAACCAACTCCATTTGCTGATAATGCCACTGCATATATTCACAGTTCAGGTGTTCTTACTTCTAGCAATCTACTTCTGTGCCATTCACACTTACAGGCAGAGTATTCTATTCTGATAGCACGCCACACCATTAACATACTTAACACTTCAGAATAAGGAGAGGCAAACCTTGATCTAAATCTTTAAGATGTGCTAATAATTTTTCAGGCAAATCTCATTATTTCTTGATGCTCTCAGAATAGTACAACTCTGAAGTAATTATGATATATACTAGCTGCTGGTCCAGAGCTCCACGGTTTCAAACAAAGACTGAAATCTCTTCAGAGAAGCCAGCATCTTGAAGGAGGGCAAAGGCATGGTGGCAGGAAAGTTCTCAGCAACTGGCACTCATCCTGGTTTTATCTTTTCATTTTGAATCAATCACTTAGTTTCACTCTGACCTTAAAAAAGTCTAACTGAAAGAAAAGTAAAACTTTTATAGCCAACAGGATAGGAAGGTGAGAAAGTTTGAGTGAACAGAGAGACAACTTAAAGTAGAAATTCAAGAATAGTGAAGTATGCCTTTCATGTGGAACAGAAATTAGAGAATTTAAGGTGGAGTGAACTTGTCAAGTCTTACGGGTTTGCACAGACACAGACCTAAGAATAGTCAGATGCCACAACAGTCCACATTGTATTATTGCTGCAACTCAGAATATATACCCACAGGCTGAAACTTGATTTTTTACTTTGGCAGGCAACTGCTACCGTCAGCTTCATAAAGAACAGCTGCAAAGCTGAGGGAGAAAGCTTGCGTGTTTTTTTGTATCCTATAGAGACAAGGTTTGTTTTTGACTTTTTAGCTGATCCCTACCAGCCTCCAATTCCAACAGAGTAAAACTATTTTCAAATGAAGAGCAAAAGGGATATGCTTCTAGCATTTTACGTTTAGATAAACACTGTAGTGTCAATGGATAATCAGTGATTGTATTTATTTCTGAAAACTGTAACTAAAATGTACCAGTTATTTAAGGTTTGATACTATGTCCTACTTCTCTTTTACATGTACCCTCTACCTTCAAAATATCATAGTAACTCACTAAATACTTATTACATGGAGTCAGTAGCATGGTTTTTATAAGCTAAATGGATTGATGCAGTTATGGTAATAAATATTCATAAACCTATAGGCAGGATAAAAATTGTTCTGATTTTTCCTATATCTATTATTCTGTATAATGGCTGTAAGATAAACTCAGTTAGCTGTATTTTTATTACCTTCACATGGTGTGTATTCCCCACTAGGAATGCCAGCTGAAATGGACGTCAGCTCTGACCATGAAATTGTCATTGGGTAGATGCCAATTCTTTTCTGAAAACTGTGGAGCCATAAATTTTGTTGGGAAGTTGGCATAATTTATTTACTAATCAAACTATTCGTATCCCACACCAAATATCACTTTTCTCCTGAAACTCGTTCTCCCTGTGTGTTATAAATTTCAGTAGTATCTCCCAGTTTACAAGAGCGAAGTCTAGATTAACTGTAGACATCTCCTCTCCTTCCCTGTTCACATCTATTCCATTCTGAACTCTAAGGTTTCTGAATCCTTTTCTTTTGTTATGCCAATTTATGAAATATGAATGGCTTATATCCTGTACAAACTTAGAAACATTAGCTATTATCATCAGCTGACATTTTTGAGAGGTTAGTTTTTATGCCTCTAAAAACAAGACTTTACATTTATTCCTATGATGTTTTATCTTCTTAGGTTTTGTTTTTGTTTTTTTTTCAAACCCCAACTCAGTCATTCATTATCTTTTTGACATTAGGTGAATTATTAAAATTCTTTTTTTTTATCATTTTATATTTTGTGCATCATGGTTAAGTGTACTCTTTAATTCCCATCACCTTTTAAAACCCATCCCCCCATCCATCTCCCCTCTGGTAATTGTCAGTTTGTTCTCTATAGAGTCTGTTTCTTGATTTCTCTCTCTCTCTCTCTCTCATTTTTCCCTTTGCTTGTTTGTTTTGTGTCTTAAATTCCACTGTTGAGTGAGATCATATGGTACTGGTCTTTCTCTGACTTATTTCACTTAGGATTATACTCTCTAGCTCCAACCATGTTGTTGCAAATGGCAAGATTTCATTCTTTTTTATGGCTGAGTGATAGTCCACTGTATGTATGTATGTGTGTACATATATATACATACACATATCACATCTTTATCCATTCATCTATCCATGGACACTTGGGCTGATTCCATAGTTTGGCTATCATAACTAATGCTGCAATAAACATAGAGGTGCATGTATCCCTTTGAATTACTGTTTTTGTATTTTTTTGGTAAATATCCAGAAGTGTGATTCCTGGATCATAGGGTAGTTCTAATCTTTATTTATTTATTTATTTATTTATCTATTTATTTATTTTTATTTATTTATTTATTTATTTATTTATTTATTTATTGGAAGCTGTGTGCAGTTTTCCACAATGGCTGCACCAATTTGCATTCCCACCAACAGTGCACGAAGCTTCCTTTTTCTCCACATCCTTGCCAACACTTGTTGTTCTTGTGTTTTTCATTTTAGCCATTCTGATAGGTGTGAGGTGATTTCTCATTGTAGTTTTGCTTTGCATTTCCCTGATGATGAGTGATGTTAAGCATGTTTTCATATGTCCCTTGGCCATCTGGATGTCTTCTTTGGGGAAATGTCTGTTTATGTCTTCTGCCCATTTTTTTAAAGATTTTATTTATTTGAGAGAAAGAGAGCATGAGTAGGGGGGAGGGGCAAAGGGAGAGAGAGAAGCAGGCTCCCCATTGAGAAGGGAGCCTGACTCAGGGCAGGATTCCAGGACCCTGGGATCATGACCCAAGCTGAAGGCAGATGCTTATGTTCTGCCCATTTTTAATTGGATTTTTTATTTTCTGGAGTATTGAGTTGTATAAGTTCTTTATGTATTTTGGATACTGATCCTTTATTGGATGTGTCATTTGCAAATATCTTCTCCCATTCGGTACGTTGCCTTTTAGGTCTGTTGATTATTTGCTGTGTAGAAGCTTTTTATTTTGATGAGTCCCATAGTTTCCATCCCAAAGCAACAGAATACACATTCTTCTCTAGTGCCCATGGAACATTCTCCAGAATAGATCACATCCTAGGTCACAAATCAGTTCTCAACTGGTACCAAAAGATTGGGATCATTCCCTGCCTATTTTCAGACCACAGTGCTTTGAAACTAGAACTCAATCACAAGAGGAAAGTTGGAAAGAACTCAAATACATGGAGGCTAAAGAGCATCCTACTAAAGAATGAATGGGTCAACCAGGAAATTAAAGAATTAAAAAAATTCATGAAAACAAATGAAAATGAAAACACAACTGTTCAAAATCTTTGGGATGCAGCAAAGGCAGTCCTAAGAGGAAAGTATATAGCAATACAAGCCTTTCTCAAGAAGCAAGAAATGGCTCAAATACACAACCTAACTGTACACCTAAAGGAGCTGGAGAAAGAAAAGCAAATAAAGCCTAAACTCAGCGGGAGAAGAGAAATAATAAAGATCAGAGCAGAAATCAATGAAATAGAAACCAAAAGAACAGTAGAACAGATCAATGAGACTAAGAGCTTGTTCTTTGAAAGAATTAATAAGATTGATAAACCCCTAGCCAGACTTATCAAAAAGAAAAGAGAAATGACCCAAATATTTTTGCTTTTTTTTTTCCTTTGCTTCAGGATACATATCTAGAAAAATGTTGCTACATAAGCTTTTTTAATATTTACCTTGTCACTCCCCCAACCATTTTTAGTTCTGATTGAACCACTGCAATAAATTTCCAATTGGCTTTCCTGAGTCTAGATTCTGCCCTCTCCAATACAACAGTTCTGCCAGATACATCTTCTATATATGCTCTTTGTCCAAAAACAATTTAATGACTTCAATTCCTCGTAAAGTCCATTCTTCAGATATTTTTAAGAAAGGCTTCCTAGACATTAGCTTTACCTCTACCCAGTAGAAAGTCCAGTGATATGATCAAGATCCATCAGCTCACAGAGTTCCATTTCTTTTATTTAAAAATCAAGAGGGTGAACCTGTTTCTTTTGGGCTTATTGTTCATAGGGTAAAATATATAGTGCTTATTAAACACCTCAAATTTCCTGCTATTCCCAGAATATGATCTACACCAGAAGGTTCCTAAACATTTTTAGGATATGGACCTTTTATGATATTTTGATAAAAGCTGGGGAGCCTACCCACAGAAGAATAACATATAAACTTCCATAGCATGAGTGCCTCTGATGGTCTATGGAATTACCCTGTACTTTCCTCCTGTAACATATTTTTTTTCACACTGTTCCATGGATCTACACTTTCCAACATATCCCAGGAAACTTTTTTTTTTTTAAAGATTTTATTTATTTAACAGAGAGAGACATAGTGAGAGCAGGAACACAAGCAGGGGGAGTGGGAGAGGGAGAAGCAGGCTTCCCGCAGAGCGGGAAGCCCGATGTGGGACTCGATCCCAGGACCCTGGGATCATGACCTGAGCCGAAGGCAGACGCTTAATGACTGAGCCATCCAGGTGCCCTCCCAGGAAACTTTTTGAGATCTAATTCAAATGTGATATTTTCCATTATCTTCTTTAATTTCATTAATTGGACATGAAGGACCTAGTCTCTAAACCTGCATAGAATTTTGTGTGCACTTTCCTCATACATTCTTCCTAATATTTTAATTCTTTGTGTTCTACTCTAATTCTCTTCACTATTGCAAGACCCTTGCCAGCAGGACTGGTGTCTTACTCCTTTTGCTTCCTTTTATACAATTCATCCCACTCCCTCCACTCTAATATAGACCTTAAACATCAGAGATATTCAGTGAACATTTATCAAGTCAATGACTAAATGAAGAGTTAGGATACCAGTGTTAAAAGCTCTAATCTAACTTTTCATTTACTTGTGTATTTGTTTTGTTTTTTTTTAATAAAAGTAACTTACGAAATATCCTAACAATAAATAACTGAAAATAAAAGGTAAAATTGGGCCATTGGGCAGCCATAGAATTTCATGGAATATTTCTGAGAGAGAATAGATTTTGTCCAGACTCTGTGGTAAAGCAATGTTACTCCCTATGATACTAAGGTCAACTTTCACAACCATGAGTTCTGTGTTATATTTGCAATTCAAAATGTTCAACTTTGAAGAACCTGTTTTTTTTTTTTTTTTTTACCTTGGAGAAAACAAAACTCATGCCCTTAGTTCCTTAAAGTGATATTTTCCAGACGAGAAAGCGTTCATAGAGCACTTTGCAAAAAGCACCATTTTCTTACCAAGGTAGTGGTTTGTGTCCTATTGAGTAAGTAAATAAACTTTTCTTACTGTACATCTGTTTCTCCAAGGGAAATAATCCTAACACATTCCTTCCTATTAGATTACACTTTTATTTCCATGATAGTCACCTGAGAGTTCTCTGATTAAATGACTATAATGTCCCTGATTTCCTGATTTATAGACCACCACTCCCCTTGGGAAATGGATACACCCCACCTTACAGAGATTATTTTAAACTCTTTAAATTAGCTCGTCAATATGTCCATGAACTTCAGAATCCAACATTCCACAGTAAGAAAATGAATTTCTGTTGTTTATGAGCCACCAATCTTAGGCCACTCCTACTTGGCCTTTAACAAGATGAAAATTGTGTTCATTACATGACTCATGCATGCAATCTCAAATATATTCACTTACTGCATATATTCATTAGACATACTAAAAGAAATTTTTAAAAACATATATTTGTACTAAATTGATGTAGAGGTATAACCTAGACACTCCCCTTTAACTGGGGGTAGGGTGGGAATGCAGGTGAGCCATATTTGGAATAAAAAATAATTTAATCTAAGCTCATACTTCTAATCCTGATGTCAAGAAAGAAGACATCGACAGTGATATGGTGGTTCTTTCAATATAAGACAGGCCCAGAAAAGAATGAATGCTCATTAAAACAAAACTGTTGTAGTTTTTGTTTCAAAGGAGCTGTGGTCATGTTAACAGGAGGGATAGACTTGTCTCAAGTGGACCACACTGTGCTTTTTCTGGAGAAATATATCACTGGCCTTGCTGAGGGGTACTGGATCCCTAGATCAATTAATGAGTTAATCAGCACCAGCCCTGCTGCAGTGGAACCTGAACTGGATTTGGAAGGCAAAAAGGAGGACTCTGAACTCCATAAAACAGAGGCCTGCACAGGTTGGAGGGAGAAACAGTCTTGGTGCAGAGGAGGAGCACTTACGAACACCCTTTTTTGGGTCGACCTTTCTTTGAAAGCCTAACTCTGTATGACACTCTTCTGATACTCAGTACGGGGGAATAAAGGAGCTAAATACAGCTTCTTTAGCTAGAAAGCATAATAATTATTGTTATGGTCTTATTGCATTTCCCCAATATTCATGTGTTGAAACCTTACCTCCAAAGGTGATGGTATTAGCAGGTAGGGCCTTTGGGAGGTAATTAAATCATGAGGGTAGAGCCCTCATGAAAGGGAATAGTGCCCTTCTAAAAAAGACACCACAGAGCTCTCTCACTCACTTTCTACCATGTAAGGATATAGGGAAAGGCAATTATCTGCAATCCAGAAGGTCCTCAGCAGATCTGACCATGCTAGCACCTTGATTTCAGACTTCCAGGCTCTAGAACAGTGAGAAATAAATTTCTGTTGTTTATAAGCCACCCAATCTATAATACTTTGCTTCAGCAGCCCAAACTAAGATGACTACATATGTATATAAAATAATACATACATGCATTAATATCATATAAATTATATTCTTTAGAGATATACTTGAGTGTTGACTAGAAAACTCTATGTCCTTCTACTGAATCTGTTTTATGTTTTGCCTGAGAAACACTAGAACAGTGGAATCCTTTTGGGTGCAGGATGGTAATCATTTCCTAGCTCCATCATCTTGCTCAGCCCAGACAGAAATGAAAATGAACTGCTTCCATGCCCATTGAATAAATAATTACTAAGCAGGGTCACTGCAGGTGATGGCAGCAGTAGGAAGACTCAGTCCCCCCAGGTGAGGACTGAAAGAACCAAATTACCTGGCAGAAAAGGGAAGGGCTTCTCCTGCCTGAATCACACTGGTAGCTCTTTGGAATGACAAATGTGGTTTCTCAGGAGGAAATATCCCTAAAAAACTGTCCACATAGAGCCTGTGACTGTTACTCATTTAACTTTCATACAACTCCCCACTTCATACAAAAGATACTGGCATTCCTATACCACCTTTCTTTTGCAGAATTTAATTATTAGGGCTCACAAAAGAATGAACATTTCAGGCTTTCTAACAGAAGTTCTTTCTGAGAGGAAAGTTTGAGCTTCAGTCAAGGTGGCATGGGCTTTTTTTTTTTTTTTTTTACCAGGATGAGTCCTGATGCTGGGTTCTCCAGGGAGACAGAGTGGGGGCTTGGTCAAGTCTCCTCTCCTGAAAGGATGAAACCCCTAAGGGTGAGAGTCTGGAGTTGGCTTAATCAAAAGTGCTTGTGTTGTGGCATTTGCTTATGGTCAGAGGCAACTTTCCCTCTTTGCAGAATGATCACATCCTCCTACCTTCTCTCCTGGTCACAGTGGAGCACAACCTTGAATTGGGGGAGGAAACCAGTCGGGGACATTTATCAGGCAGCCACATGCTTGTTTACTCAATAGGATTGAGGAGGTTTAGCCATTTTGGCCCTAGTCAACTATTGAGTAATTATGACCGAGAAAGACAGAGCTTTCTCCCTGCTAATATTCCAGGAACTAGTACGCTCCTTTGGGGCAAGTATAAAGACTAGACCTGTGAGGGGTAGGAAGGGCAGTGGATCTGTGCAAGTTGTTCAAAATCCCCGGTTTTCTGGGATACCTGGGAGTAGCCTCCTGGCCTGGTTGACATCTGTGACATTTTTGTTTAGCTGAAAGGTTGCCTTGGTTTAAAGAGAGGTAGTGCCTGAATGAAACATGGTTATAGGTTGACAGTATCGAACTTTGCATGAGGCCATCCAGTATATATTTTTCTGGTTAAAAAATACATATATAAAATAAATCAGAGATGTACATATTCCTCTTTTCTTTTGCCATTTAAAATTTTTTATTTTACAACAGGATTCACTAAAATTGGAACTCAGTATCACTGAAAACTTGAAGGCTGGAAAAAGAGACAAAATGTTCTCCAAAACTACCAAAAGGTATGTCTCAATGCTCTATGGACAAAAGTGGCCACCCGTCTTACAGGCTGACAAAAGTTACTTGGTAGACCCTCATGGTCAAACAATGCAAGATGAATACTTATTTTCCTACTTATTTTCCTTAGATTAACTCTGGGTACTGGCAAAGTAATCTAAGGGAAGGTACTTCAAACAGAGATATTATTTTTGTTTATTCATGTAACAGAAGAAAAATTAATGTGAGTAGCATTTCTAGTTTTCCACCATTGTGGGGATGAAGTGACTCCTTCCCTCCCCAAAGAAGCCTACCCAGAGACCTCAACTGTTTGACTTCCCAAGTGATTTAAGGAACACATTGTATATCAGAAGAGGGGTCTGCTGATACTATCACAGTACTTTGAACCAGTCACTTCCACATTTACTGTATCTCTAAGACTGAAATGAACATAAGACTCCATGAAATACAACACTCATATTATCGAATGCTCTGCCTCACCCAACTCTCCCTCGCCCAGAACTCCTCTCTCTTTTGGGTGACTCTAAACCCTCATTTGGCACTTCACATTTGAATCTTATATTTTTTTAAGATTTACTTATTTATTTTAGAGAGAGAGAGAGCACGAGTGGGAGGAGCAGAGGGAGAGAGAGAGAATCTCAAGCAGATTCTACACTGATCTCACAGAGCCTGATGCAGGGCTCGATCTAACAACGGTGAGATCACGACCTGAGCTGAAACCAAGAGTTGGACATTTCACCGCTTAACTGACTGTGCCACCCAGGCACCCCTGCATCTGAATCTTTTTTACTTGCATGCTCTCCCTTAGCAACAGATTATAATTCAGCTCAATCCAATCCCATTCTGTTTAAAATATTTATTCTGTATCTATTACATGTCAGGGACTGTGCGAGGTGCTGGTGATAAATATCTAAGACATGGTCCCTGGCTTCTAATAAACAGTTTAATACATAGATGAGGAGGCTGGCACATGACTCAGGTTTAGTGGGATAAATACAACCATAGAAGTATGGCCAAAGTAACAGGTAGCAGGGTGGGAAGTTACAGGGCTGAAGGCAGAGGTGTCAGGAAATGGTTGTTAGAGATGTGACATTTGCTATAGGCTCTGGGATATGTTGACGTCCCTCAGGCAAGGGTAGGGAAAGGAGAATTCTATTTCAGGCAGAAAGGAAGTATGTGCAAAGGACTGGAACATGTAATATCCGACCCATTTGGGGAAATGAAAGTAGTGCAGCACCAATAGAGCATAAAATTTAAAATAGTGGAGATCAGCAGGAGATGATACTTGGACTCATATGATTAAGGGTTTTGTATATTATGCTAAAAAGCTTGGATTTTTACCCTAAGGTCAAAGAAAGCCATGCAATGATTTGTAAGATTAGCAAAAGAAATTACTATTATTTTTTGGTAAAGTGTGGAGAAAGTTTTGGAGGAGGTATATGGTGTGGAATGAATCTTTGTGTCCCTTTCAAAATTTGTATGTTAAAACCTAATCCCCAGTGGAGCATCTGGCTGGCTCAGTTGGTAGAACATGTGACTCTTGATCTCAGGGTCATGAGTTTGAGCCCCACACGGGGTAGAGATTACTTAAAACAAAAACCTAATCCCCAATGTGATGCTATTAGGAGGTGGGGCTTTGGGAAGTTTATTAAATCATGAGGCGGGAGGCCTCATGAATGGGACTAATGACTTTATAAAAGAGACTCCAGAGAGTTCTCTCTCTCCTTCTGCCATGTGAGGACACAAAAAGATGTTAGGAAGTGGGTACTAATCAAACACAGAATCTGCTGGGACCTTAATCTCGGACTTCCCAGCCTCCAGAATTGTGAGAAATGAATGTTTGTTATTTAAGATACTCAGTCTAGGGGCGCCTGGGTGGCTCAGTCAGTTAAGCATCTGCCTTCGGCTTAGGTCATGATCCCAGGGTCCTGGGATCGAGCCCCTCATTGGGCTCCCTGCTCAGCGGGAACCCTGCTTCTCCCTCTCCCACCCCTCCTGCTTGTGTTCCCTCTTTCGCTGTGTCTCTCTCTGTCAAATAAATAGATAAAGTCTTAAAAAAAAAAAAAGACAGTCTATGTTATTTTTGTTATAGCAAGCTGAATGGGTTAAGACAATGTATATTGACAGTAAATACAGTAAGAAATGAGTTAGGAGGAAGCAATTGGGCACAAAGAACTATTTAGTTGACATAACCTAAAGAACTTGGTAAATGAGAGGGGTGGGAATGGGGAGGCGTCTGGAATCATCCCCAAGTTTCTGCTTTAGGTATCTTGGTGAATGCTGGTGCCATTAACAAGAAAAGGAATGAAATAGGAGTTAGAGAAGCTTTACGGAGAGAAAAATGAGAAGTTTGTTTTGGGTCTTTTAAAGTTTTGCCTATTTCTACTGGTGGGGCAACCTGAGACGACTAACTGCCCAGCAGGCAATCACAAGGGTAGATGTGGAATGCCAGGAAGAAGCCTAGCTGTGTGTCCCATTCTCAGTGTGTCCCCTGAGCCCACCACCTTGGCCTGGCACTGCAGCTATTCATTTCAGGTCTTTGATAATGGTAGTAATTATGGTGCTAACAAGGATGCATCTTTAATCAGATATGTACTTTATCTCAGGGTATGACATAGTTTAGGTAAGAACAATTTTTTTTTTTTTTTCCTGAGGATGGGCTTAAAACATTTTGGATGGCTCCATTAAATTATTCACCCTCTCTGTTATGTAATTTCCTTTGATGTGTTCTTTGTGTGCAGTGGAAGACTCTAACTAGACTCTCCTGAGAGAACACAGGGCCCGAGGTGGTCTGATGCTGCCCACAGGGTACCATACCTCCAGCTGTTGCCACGAGAAAAACAGCTGTCTCCAGAGCATTACGATGGTGTAGTCACTCACGACTGAGGGAAAAGAAAATCTTGCTTTAAACACTGTCATCCACTAACATTAATCATCCTTTGCCTCAGGCACTCTACCAGGTGTTTTGTTATTTATTTATTTATCTCTTTCCAGAAGACCAGTGACCTATCCAGTTCAACATATAAAACTTCCAATAATATTCTGAAAACAGAAGTATTAATTTATTGTGACAAACATAAGAAAACTGATTCAAATTTCTCTGAAAGCCTGATTATATTTCAGAGAGACTATTCTTATTGGTAAGCAATCGACTGACTTCCCCATATTAGTTCCATCAGGTGGCAACATGGTATAGAAAATTGTTTTTCAGTCCATTAGCTATCAAAATAAAAGAAGCCTGTCTCATTGAAGTAGCCAAGAAATGTCCTTTGTCACATGGCGTACTGGTTGGGTACTCAAAGAGCTAATGTGTCACTCAGCTTTATGGCTGGGGAGAAAATTATGGAAGCATAGCTATTAGGAGACTGGCCATGGTCAGTCTTAGCTCTGATTGGCATCAGCCTAAACTAGGCGGGTAATGAGGAACTGGGAAAGCAGAACTCAGTACTACTAGGCAAAGGCAGAGTGAAAGACGGAAGTCAAACAAGGAAAACCAGAAACACAAGAGAGACAGGAAGAACTATAGAAGGAGAAGGTGTAATCAAAATGAACTTCCTTTACCTGATCATACCTTGTCCTTGACTGCTTTTGTCAACTTTGTTCGTCTTATTTTCTTTTGTTGCTGAAATTTTTGTTTGTTTTTGTCCTCCCTATTGTCTACATTCTTTTTGGTTATTTTTCATTTTCTAGAAAATGGTGGTTAAAACGTATTTTATTGAGTAAGTAAATTTTAAGTTAAGTATTTACTGAACGAATCTCAAGTTTAAGTCTCTGTATGAGATTGGTTCAATGGAGATTCAAATAGGTAATGTGTACTGTCTCTCCCCTGGATGGGATTATAATCTAGTGCGGAAGGTAGAATATGAATGTAAATGACTACATTGCCAAGCAGAATGGAAAGGGCTTGATGTCTGAAAACTACAGTGGAAGCCCAGAAGTGGAAGGAATAACTCCTAGATGAGAAACCAGAAAAGGACAGAGTGGCAACGCTTTTAGCTGACCAGTGAATTATGGTTAGTGTTGTAGTAGGCAGAGGTGTACAGGGAAATACATGAGCAAAGACCCAGCAGTGGCAAAGCAAATAGCAGAGTAAAAGAGAGTCTGACAAAATTATCAGGGTAGAATTTGATAATCTTAAAGTCTTTTGGTTTGTTTATAGATATATATATATATTTTTTGCACATGAATTTAATTTTATCATTCTCATAATTTTGTCAGAAAATACAAAGATCCTCAATTAAAACCCTATACATTTAGTTACTATATGAATCCCAGCAAACATTACTTTCAAATATTTTTAAAGCTCTGTAAATAAAATATGGGCTCAAGTGATATTTGATTGACTTTGAATAATTACGGTCATATGTTTATTCTTTTGACTTGTCAGTTGAAACTTTATTAGGCATGGTTCTTCAGTTATTTGTAGAGGAAAACAATTATAATGGCAATGTGGATTTTGCATTTAGAAGCCTACCAAGTCAAAATCACTTTATTTAAAAACAACTTTATGTTATCCAAATTGTAGATTATCATTTTTGTGAGTGAAACTGAGGGACAGAGCAAAGATAAGGCATATATATCCAAGTCTACCATTTCATAACTATATTGACCATTTGATTATCTCTTTTTAAGAAGTACCTGCTTACTATTTCACCTATGTTTATATTGGGTTGCCCACCACCTTCTTACTGTTTTGTAAGACTTCTTTATATATTCTGTATATTAGTCCTTTGTAAAACTTGTATTATAGATATAGTGAATTCTCATTATCTGCAATAATTATGTTCTATAAAGTCAAATGATTACTGAATTAGTGAATGCCGAATCTTACTCCTAGAGGACATAAAGGATTGCATTCCTAGAAGCCCCTAGCTACAACATTTTTCTCAACTGATCAATGCATCACCTTATTTTAAGTATTTTCTGTTTAAAGACACCTCATCTTGAAGATGTCAATGCTACTTAGAGCAATCTACACATTCAATGGAATCCCCATCAAAATACCATCAACTTTTTCAAAGAAATGGAACAAATAATCCTAAAATTTGTATGGTACCAGAAAAGACCCCAAGTAGCCAGAGGAATGTTGAAAAAGAAAAGCAAAGCTGGCGGCACCACAATTCCAGACTTCAAGCTCTATTACAAAGCTGTCATCATCAAGACAGTATGGTACTGGCACAAAAACAGACACATAGAATCAATGGAACAGAGTAGAGAGCCCAGAAATGGACCCTCAACTCTATGGTCAACTAATCTTCGACAAAGCAGGAAAGAATGTCCAATGGAAAAAAGACAGTCTCTTCAACAAATGGTGTTGGGAAAATTGGATAGCCACATGCAGAGACTGAAACTGGACCATTTCCTTACACCACACACAAAAATAGACTCCAAATGGTTGAAAGACCTCAATGTGAGACAGGAGTCCATCAACATACTAAAGGAGAACACAGGCAGCAACCTCTTCGACCTCAGCCGCAGCAACTTCTTCCTAGAAACATCACCAAAGGCAAGGGAAGCAAGGGCAAAAATGAACTATTGGGACTTCATCAAGATAAAAAGCTTTTGCACAGCAAAAGAAACAGTCCCCAAAACCAAAAGACAACCGACAGAATGGGAGAAGATATTTGCAAATGACATATCAGATAAAGGGCTAGTATCCAAAATCTATAAAAACTTCTTAAACTCAACACCCAAAGAACAAATGATCCAACCAAGAAATGGGCAGAAGACACGAACAGACATTTTTCCAAAGAAGACATCCAAATGGCCAACAGGCACATGAAAAAGTGCTCAACATCACTCGGCATCAGGGAAATCCAAATCAAAACCTCAATGAGATACCACCTCACACCAGTCAGAATGGCTAAAATTAACAAGTCAGGAAACGACAGATGTTGGCGGGGATGTGGAGAAAGGGGAACCCTCCTACACTGTTTGCGGGAATGCAAGCTGGTGCAGCCACTCTGGAAAAGAGTATGGAGGTTCTTCAAAAGGTTGAAAATAGAGCTACCATACAATACAGCAATTACACTACTGTGTATTTACCCCAAAGATACAAATGTAGGGATCCGAAGGGGTACATGCACCCCAATGTTTATAGCAGCAATGTCCACAATAGCCAAGCTGTGGAAAGAGCCAAGATGTCCATTGACAGATGAATGGATAAAGAAGAAGTGGTATATATATACAATGGAATATTATGCAGCCATCAAAAAGAATGAAATCTTGCCATTTGCAAAGACGTGGATGGAATTGGAGGGTATTATGCCGAGCGAAATAAGTCAATCAGAGAAAGACATGTATCATATGACCTCACTGATATGAGGAATTCTTAATCTCAGGAAACAAACTGGGGGTTGCTGGAGTGGGTGGGTGGTGGGAGGGATGGGGTGGCTGGGTGACAGACATTGGGGAGGGTATGTGCTATGGTGAGCACTGTGAATTGTGCAAGAGTGTTGAATCACAGATCTGTACCTCTGAAACAAATAATACAATATATGTTAAAAAAAAGAAAAAACGGAAGAAGATAGCAGGAGGGGAAGAATGAAGGGGGGGAATCGGAGGGGGAGACGAACCATGAGAGACGATGGACTCTGAAAAACAAACTGAGGGTTCTAGAGGGGAAGGGGGTGGGAGGATGGGTTAGCCTGGTGGTGGGTATTGAGGAGGGCACGTTCTGCATGGAGCACTGGGTGTTATACGCAAACAATGAATCATGGAACACTATATCAAAAACTAATGATGTAATGTATGGTGATTAACATAACATAATAAAAAAAATAAATAAAATAAATAAAGACACCTCATCTGATACAATGTTGATTCATTAGCATGAACCTCATGGCCAACAGTACTATATCTCATGTCTACAAAGTTTGCTAATACACGTTCTATGTAAGGCACAGAACAGCCCTTTCCTCACCTATAAACACTGAACAGCACTTCAGCACTAGGCTTGGGGGCCATTTGAAACAACAAAACACACACAAAAAGCTCAAAAATGCACATAATGTGGTACTAAGTATACTGCAAAAAGGACACTTGTTTACGTATGAGAGCTCAAAGAAGAAGGCAGAATGTCTCTTTGTTTAACCTCAGCCGTTACCATGCATGTTGGGGAACTCAAATTTGTTACCACTCTGTTCCTGTCTGTTAATGACCGTAAAAGCACTGGGAATATTTAATTTGAGGTTACAAATAAATTTTAGTGCTAAGCAAATTCACAAATGTGAAATCCACGAATAACAAAGATTGACTCTACCTTATTCTTTAGTTTGCTACTCTTACTGTCATCTTTTAAACAGAAACTCTTAATTTCAATATAGTCCATTTTATCAATCTTTTCCTTCATGATTAATGCTTTATGTGTCATGTTTAAAAGATCTTTGCCTACCTCAGGATCATGAATAGGATCTCCCATAATTTCTTCTACAATTTTAATACTTTGCCATTCCACATTTAAATTTATAGTCCATCTGGAACTGAGTTTTTATATATGGTAGGAGCTAGGACTCATAATATTTTTTCCTTGTGGATATCCAACTGACCCATACACTTATTGTAAAGATTATCCTTTTCCCACTACACTGCAGTGTCGACTTTGCCATAAATCAGTTGACTATATTTGTTCATCTACTTGTGAACTTTCTGTTCTGTTCCATTTGTCCAGGTATTTGTCTTTGCCCTAGTAATACACTATATTTTAATTACTGTGGGTTTTTTTTTTTAAGATTTTATTTATTTATTTGAGAGAGAGAGGGAGCATGTGTGGGATGGAGGGGCAGAGGGAGAGGGACAAGCAGACGCCTCACTGAGCAGGGAGCCTGAAGCAGGGCTCGAAGGCAGATGCTTAACCAACTGAGCCACCCAGGCACTCCTTAATTACTGTAGTTTAAAAATAAGTATTCACTGGTGATGGGTATTAAAGAGGGCACTTCCTGCATGGAGCACTGGGTGTTAGATGCAAACAATGAATCAGGGAACACTACATCAAAAACTAATGATGTAATGTATGGTGATTAACATAACATAATAAAAAAAAAGAAAGAGAGAAAAGAGAAAGAAATACTGTGGGGCTTATGGGGTTGCACTGAATCTATAGATTAATCTGTGAAGAATTTGAGATTTTGAGTCTGCCAATCCAGGTTCTCAAGATACTTCTTTAGACTTTCTTTAATTATACTCAGCAATGTCTAGCAATTTTAGTAAAGAATTCTTACACGTTTTGAGTTCATTTGATGTTTTCTGAACCTATTATAAATGGAATTTTTAGTTATTTTTTGTGTTTTACTAATACATAAAAATACAGGTATTATATCAATAGCCTTTTTTTTTTTTAAGATTTTATTTATTTGACAGAGAGAGAGATAACGAGAGCAGGAACACAAGCAGGGGGAGTGGGAGAGGAAGAAGCAGGCCTCCCGCCAAGCAGGGAGCCCAATGCGGGGCTTGATCCCAGGACCCTGGGATCATGACCGAGCCGAAAGCAGACGCCTAACGATTGAGCCACCCAGTTATTGGAGTTATTGGAGTTATTGGAGTGCCCCCTCCAATAACCTTTTTAACATCACTTACTAATCCTGATATTTTATTTGTAGATCTTTGTGTTTTTTACATAGACAACTTTATGATATGCAAAAAATGGCATTCTATTCCTTTTTCCATCCTTATATTTTTTATTCTCTGTCTTGCCTATGGTACTTGCTAGGACTGCTAGGACCTAAAATACAATGATAAATACAACTGGTGATAAAGGCCATCTTTGTCTCATTCCCAACCACAAGAAAATCTCTATAATATTTTTCTATTAATTATATATGTGCTATAGGATTTTTCTAGATTTCCTGCATCAGATTAAGGAACTCTGCTTCTATGACTTATTTGCTAAGAGGTTTTTTGCCTAAATAATACTGAATTTTACCAAAGGCTTTTTCTTCATCTATTGAAAGATAGGACTTTTCTCCTTCTCTTCTCCTGACATGTGGTGAATTGCATTGATTTTTGTTCAAATGTTAAACAACTAACTGTGAATTCCTGAAATAAACTCAACTTGGTCAAGATGTGTCATCCCTATTATATATTGCTAGTATCTATTTTCTTAAATTTTATATAAGATTTTTGCCTCTAGGGGCGCCTGGGTGGCTCAGCTGGTTAAGCACCTGCCTTTGGCTCAGGTCATTATACCAGGGTCCTGGAATCAAGCCCCACAACCAGCTCCCTGCTCAGTGGGGAGCCTGCTTCTCCCTCTCCCTTTGCCACTCCCCCTGCTTGTGCTCTCTCTCTCTGTCAAATAAATAAATAAAATCTTTAAAAAGTATTTTTGCATCTATACTCATGATAGGTAATAGCTTATAATATTCCTCTTATAATATCATTTATAATTTTTGATAGAGATTATTTTAGATTGTATCCCCCCCCCCAAAAAAAAAAAGATTTTGAGACAGAGATTTGCCTGCAGATGAACTCCTATAAGGGAGTGAAGAAAAGAGTAAAGGGTAAAAAGGAAGAATTTGTTGTGATACAGTAACAACAGACGCCGCAGACAACCCAGGGGAGTTCATGTCCCAGGGTGGTCTTCAGCATTATTCTGCAAGGCCTGTGGGCTGGGCATTTAGATCACTCTGTTTGGCCACTAGAAATTCCTCTAGTAGGACTAAACTGAGAGCTATCAGCTGCTAATACCAAATCAGTGAGGGAATTGGTGACTCTGTCAAGAATTTAGCATGCCATAGAATCTACTACAGTTCTGCTGGCCTCATAAAATGAAATGATATTACCTCTTTTTATAGTCTCTAGAAAACTTTATTTTTGTTGTTCCCTTCCATGTTTTGAAGAATTGACTGGCTAATACATCTGAATATGGGAAGAATTTAAATTACAGGTTTAAGGGCGCCTGGGTGGCTCAGTTGGTTAAGCGACTGCCTTCGGCTCAGATCATGAACCTGGAGTCCTGGGATCGAGTCCCGCATCGGGCTCCCTGCTCGGCAGGGAGCCTGCTTCTCCCTCTGACCCTCACCCCTCTCATATGCTCTCTCGCTCTCATTCTCTCTGTCTCAGATAAATAAATAAAATCTTTAAAAAAAAATTACAGCTTTAATATCTTTAATTTACGTACAAGTCTACTCAGATTTTCTATTTTTTGTGCCAATTTCATGACTTGTTTTTTCTAGAAATTGGGACATTTCATTTACATTTTCCTATTTAATTGGGTTAATAAAATACTTTAAGATTTATTTTACTTTCCTATTTACTTTTTCATTTTACATTCTTCTACGGTTCTTGTAGTAGTGAAATAGTATCGCATGGCTGCAATATTATAAGTTGAGAAATGACAGGAGCCCCCTAGGAACTGACTCCTCAATCCTACAAATACAAGGGACTGAATTCTTCCAAAAACAGTGGCCTTGAGAGAGGATCCTGAGCCTCAGATCTTTTTTGTTTTACTTTTAATCAAGGTATATTTAAAACAAAGTACTTGCTTTATTTTTTATATTAACTTTCTTCTATTCTTTTTCATTTTAAAAATTAATTTATTTTTTTATTATGTTAGTCACCATACAGTACATCATTAGTTTTTGATGTAGTGTTCCATGATTCATTGTTTGTGTATAACACCCAGTGCTCCATTCAATATGTGCCCTCCTTAATACCCATCACCGGGCTAACACATCCCCCCACCCCCCACCCCTCTAAAACCCTCAGTTTGTTTCTTGGAGTCCATAGTCTCTCATGGTTTGTCTCCCTCTCCGATTTCTCCCCCTTCATTTTTCCCTTCCTTCCCCTAATGTCCTCCATGCTGAGCCTCAGATCTTGAACCCTGGCCAACACTGATTTCAGCTTGAGCAGAGAATCCAGTTAACACCTGCTGGACTCCTGGCCCAGTAAAATTTTAAAATAATTCATTTGTTGTTTTCATAAGCTCCTAAGTTTGTATTAATCTGTAGATAGAAAATACATTTAGAAAGTTTAATGCACATTTCTTTTCTCATATTTTAAAATTAATGAACTTATTTATTCTTAACCAATGTAGCCAGATAATGTAACTTTAACACTAAACTTTTAATAAAGTTTGTCTATTTTGTTTATTTGTGGTGCTGTAAGACATGGTGATTTTCATGGTTTATACTTCCATTACTCATTTATATTTACTCACACATATACCATTTTCTTTGCTCTTTATTCTTTCTTACATCTCATACTATTCACCTAAAATATGTCACTTCTGACTAGTATATATACTTTAGAATTTTCTTTTAGTGACTTCAACTAGTGAAAAACTCACTTTTTGCTTGCCTGAAAATCTTTTATCATTCTCTCATTTTGAAAAGCATTTTTGTCTAGTATAGAATTCTAGATGGACTTTTTTTCATCACATTGAAGATAGGAATCCAGTAACTTCTGATTTTCATAGTTGCTGTTGTGAAGTCAGCTAGTAAACTGCCTTTTCTTATTAATGCATGTTCTTTTTCTTTGTTGCTGCTTCTTTTCTCTTCTAAGAGCTTACCTCATTATGTCAGTACCCCTTTCCCCCAATATAGTCTCCCTTTTGAGCAATTCAAAGTCAAATGATTAGGGACCTCCATTACATCTGCAAAATCCCTTTTGCCATAAGCAGTAATATAATCATGGGAATGATATTCCATCACATTCACAAATCCTGCACACACCCAAGGGGGAGGAGGTTTATAAAGGCATGAATCATTGGGGTCATCTTAGAACTCTGCCAATAACACTAAGTGACCTGAAAAAAGATGGTTCTTTAAAAAGAAAGTGTAAAATTCCAGGATAGTGATGCTAAAACAGAAAGAAAAAGAAAGAAAAATTGCTCACCACAGTAAAAAGGCAAAAATGGAAAAAGGAAATATTGAACATGGGGGAGGGAGAAATAAAGCACAATAAATGTAATATCATTGATTATACTAAATAGAAATGGATTGAAGGCTCTAATTAAAGACAGGCTGGAAAACAAAACAACAATAAATAAAATCTGACTACATGCTCCTTACCAGAGACATCTGAAATATATAGCAAGGTTAAATTAAAGGGATGGAGAAAGACAGTCTAGATGAATTCTTTTCCAAAAGAAACTTGGAGGTAAATGCATTATTAGGCATTAAAGGATTAGTTCATAGTGAAAAAACTCCAATTTATCAGAAAACTTTATTTTTAAACAAAAACAGACAGGACTACAAGATTAGAAAGAGAAATTCACAGTCACAATTGGAGATTTTAATACAACTTTCTTAGTAATTGACAGAACAAGTAGATAATAAATAAGCAAGAACACAGAAAATTTGAACATCATAATTGTCAAACTTGATCTAGTGATTTATATAGAGATCTGCATCCTAAAATTGCAGAATACACATTCTTTTCAAGTGCACATAAAAGATGTATGGAATTTGATCATGTGCTGAGTTATAAAGCAAGTCTCAACAAATTTCAAAGGAATTAAATAGGATAGAGCATATTTTCTGACCTCAATGCAATTAAGTAGACGTCTAAAGGATAAGAGAAAAACCTTATGTTTGGAAATTGAGAGATACATGTCTAAGTAACTCATGAGTCATAGAAAAAATCATATTAAGAGTTAGAAAATATTTTGAAATTAATGGTAATAAAAGGCCATATATAAAGCTTTAGAAACATAAAGATTTTCACCAGAAAAAGTTTAAAAATGACTGATCTAGGGGGGGCCTCAGTGTCTAACTCTTGGTTTCACTCAGGTTGTGATCTTGGGTCGTGAGATCAAGCCCCACATTGGCTCTATGCTCAGTCCAGAGTCTGCTTAAGACTCTCTCTCTCTGATCCTCCCCCCAACCCGCTCTTTCTCTAAAATAAATAATTTTTTTTTTTTTTAAAAAGGACTGATCTGGGATGCCCAGCTGGCTCATTCAGAAGAGCATGCAACCCTTGATCTCAGGATTGTGAGTTCAAGCCCCAAGTTGGGCATGGAGACTACTTAAAAAATAAATAAATAAATAAGACTGATCTATGTCTCAGTTCCAAGAAGGTCAGAAAAAAATAGCAAAATGAGTCCAAGGAAAATAAAATATCAACAAAGAAAAATACTCACTCTTTGAAAAGAAAGGATCAAAAACAGAAGAGATAAAGTAGAAAGAAAAGACAAAATCACTGTCTACAGATGTTAGAAACATTGAACAGATTATAATATTATGTATATAAATAATTATATGTCAATATATTTGAAAATTAGGTAAACCAGACCATTTTCTAGAAAAATAGAAATCCAATTGCATACAGCAATGTGGAGGTAATTGGTTATATTGACAAGAACAGTTTTAGTGAAGTGATGAGAAGTCCTGATTCAAGAGAGTTTAAAGAAGATTAAAAGAAGAAGATTTGGAGTTAAAATAATGCTTTTGAATAATTTTGTGGCATGGGGAAATAGGGAACTTCAGTGATAGGTGGAAGGAGAAATGAGGTCAAGAGAAGGTATTTGTTTAAGATGGCAAAAATAGCATATTCATATAATGATGGAAATAATCTGGTAGAGTTGTAGGAGAAAAAGGACAGAATTGCTTGAGAGATGTAGCTTGATAAGGCAAAAGAGTACAAAATGGGCAGGATTGGTTGCAGGTGGGAATATGGGTTGTTCATCTATAGCGTTTAGAGTGTACTGACACAGACACTGGTAGTAGAGTGGATGTGTGGTTTGGGATCTATGGAAATCCTCTTCTGATAATGTATTAATAGACAGGAAAACTAAATAGTGTATAGATGTAACACATGCTAAATTATTCCAGAATTTAAGTGTAATTTAAGCTAAAATCACTATAAAATTTTAGAATTGGACCATCTGATCCTAAATTTACTTGACAAAACAACTACCAGCCAATTTTGAGAAAGAGGAAAAGGGTATGTGATCTAGTGATTTATATAGAGATCTGCATCCCAAAATTGCAGAATACACATTCCTTTCAAGTTCACATAAAAGATGTATGGAATTTGATTCCATACATGGCGGAGGTTACTATCATATATTAAAATTTATTTTAAAGCTATAGCAACTGAGATAATTTGGTATTAGCATAGGAGCAGAAAATAGACAAATGACACTTACCCCAGATATGGACCCAAGAATATATAGGAACTTAACATGAAAGAAATACAGTTGTGCATTACTGGGAAAAGGAAGTCACTTAAATGATTTGGAATACATGGTTACCTATATAAAATTTTTTAAATAAATTCCCATGCCACAGTGCACACAAGAATAAATGCCATACACAAAAAAAGAATAAATTCCACCTGGATGAAAGACCCACATGTGAAAAATTAAAATGCAAGACTTACAGAAGAAATAGAAATATACATAGTCTACATTTTTTTCCTAGCAAATCTTTCACTCTCTAAGCTTTTATTACTCAGGCCCTAAATTGACTTGAATAATGTGGTATCTCTCACTATGGTCTCGGTGATGAAATATAATCACTAGTTAATTGGTAAGACAGAACACTAGGATTTATGGTGACATTCTCTAATATCCTTACTGCTCCTATCCAAGTTTCCCTAGGGTTAAATTTTACTGAAAAAAGAACAGATGCATTTTATTTATTCTGCATGTGCTACATAATCATGTGTATCTGTATCTTATATAGCATATAGTTTCGATTATAAACATGTTTATATATAGATAGATAGATGATAGATAGATAGATAGATAGATAGATAGATAGATGTATGATGGATGCTTAGATCAGCTGTATTAGCACTCATGTGGGTCAGAAGAAAGGGGCACTCTTTTGTACTAAAATGCATCCATAGAACTTTCTTTTCCCCTGTTCAGCCTTTCTTTCTTCCTGTCTTTGGTCCATTCCTCGCCTGGGTCCATGCTCCACAGAGCTGATCTAAGCCTGGCAAGTCTTTGAAATCAATGGAAGCTCTGCAGGGGAGCGGGGGAAGCTGAGAAATGGGACCTTTGTAATTCTTACCTCTGCACCTTGCAGCATTTATCTAAATTTTTCGAATAGAGATCCAAACACTTTGCTTTGAATTTTGTGAGCTCCTTAGATCTCTGCCACAGACATTCTTCTTAAAGTACTTCCAGCCAGATAATGATCCCCTGAGATACCCACCTGCTCCAGGGCCACCCATGCCTCAGTGGGACTTGTTGTAATGTGCCATATTCTTGATCTTTATTTCTGAGAGTTGAAGTTTCAGCTAAAAAAAATGTTAAGGGCATCAAATTAGCATGAGAAGCACACAGCATCTTCCATATACACTACTTTTTTTCTTCTACATTAATTCCAATCCAAAATAGGCTCACTTAAAGTGGCAAGTTTAAAGAAAGCAGGTTGAGTGAACTCTCTATTATCGTCTGTAACCATGGTTCATATGGCTAGTGTTTTGATTTACCCTATCTATCCTTCCCCTTTGTTGCCCTCAAAATCCTTGCTGAATATTTCTTTAAGATTTTTCTCTGTTTGTAAATCATTAATAAGGGTCAGCAAAAGGCCTCAAGTCTCCCGTGTAGAATGGGGAGTTGGATCAATCAAAACCGGGGTACATTATAGTGTCAGGAAGCCTCAAATAAGAGCAATCCAAAAGAGGTCATGCCACTGTACTGGGGACAAGAATTTGGGTAAGGCAATTCAGTTATTATGAATCATAGTGGCAAAACAACAGTTGAGTGTTTAGGGACAAGAACGTAGGGAGCTAGAAGCTGGAAGTATTGAGATTTAAGGGTAGACCCTTGAAATAGGATAAAGAGGGCAGTATCAGTTTTGATACTTGGAAGCAGTTATTGGTGCCTTGTTTTTCTGAATGAGACACACAGGGTAACCTTTGTTTATACAATTTATGTCCTCTCATAAAATTCACGCTACCCGTAAAAGGAATTAATTAAAAAATTCTGTCATTTTAATACTATCAATTCTTTTATTTCTGCCATAAAAGTGAATTGCCAAGAAATATGCTGAACTGTGAACATTTAAATGCTGTAGGATTATCTAAAGTCTGGAGCTGTCAAACTATAAAATGTACATCATCAGGTAGTGAAAGGCCCCATCACAAAGTGGAAACTGAATGGCCAATTGCCAATGAATTTTTGCAATGGGTAGAAAGTTGAGCCAGATGCTATCAGTTATCATTTCTATGAGCCAACTGTATATGAATTATTATTATAGTTGCTAAAATGATCAGAGTGGAATTGCTTTCCAATTCTACCAGTTCAACTAGTTGCTAATTAAGCATCCTATGTTGACCTGAAATTACATATAGAATGAACATAATGCCTCTGGATGCTAGGGGGAGGGGAACAAAATCTAACACAGAATATAACTGTAATTAATATCATGTAAATTGGATTTCTAAACAGATATCATACTTCAATCAGAATATATAACAATTTCGCATTTAAGTTTATAATGATCCTGCTATTTGAAATAAAGCAATGCAGAGATTGTTAACACTAAGTTGTAGTCTAAATTATATATACACTAAAAACAAAATATCAGCACAGGGTTGGTATATGAGTAAATGTGGGGGTAGCATGAAAAGAATATGTTATGTGGACAACATTAAAGCCTTTATTTTCTGCTACTAGTGTTCTCAAATATTATTCACGGGGATCTGATAATAAAGAATTTCATCTCTATGTTTTTACTCAGGCCTTAAGTTCATTCACATTAAATGATTTAATATTATGGGAACATTGTTACTGAATAGATCCTGTACTTAAAACAATCATTAACTATAGGATTTCTGATATAGGCTCCAATTCAAATATCCTCTTTTATTATTCTATTACAAATTGGAATATCAAAAATAATAAAAAAAAACACAACCCTTCAACATGTTGGCATACTCACTGCCTTTTCTAGACTACCTATGGGCACCCTTGAATGGAAAAAAATACTGTTATCAGGTCATGTGTTTTAACAGAGGGTTTATAAAATATGATCTTAAAACAGCCATTTATAATTAAAAGAAACTCTCAGCAATGAGCATATAGAGATAACATATCTCAACATAATAAAGCCATATATGACAAAAACACAGCTAACACCATATTCAGTGGTTAAAAATTAAAAGCTTTTCCTCTAAGATCAAAAACAAGTCAAGAATGCCCACTCTTGACACTTTTATTCAAATTATTATTTCAAGTCCTAGCCAGAGCAATTAAGCAAGAAAAATAAATAAAAGGTATCCAAATTGGAAAAAAAAGAATAACTTTTCTTATGGCAGATGGCATGATAATATATATAGAAAATCCTAAAGACTCTAACAAAACACTGTTAGAACTAATAAACAATTTCAGTGAAGTTGGAGAATACAAACTCAATATGCAAAAATCAGTTGCATTTCTGTACACTAATGACAAACTATTAGAAAGAGAAATTAAGAAAACGATCCCATTTACAATTTCATCAAAGAATAAAATATCTGGGAATAAACTTAACCAAGGAGGTGAAAGACTTGTACAATGAAGCTATCAGACATTGGTGAAAGAAATTCTGAAGTCACAAAGAAGTGGAAAAATATTCTATCCTCATGGATTAGAAGAATTGCTACTGTTAAAATATCCATATTACTCAAAGCAATCCACAGATTTAATGCAACATCTAACAAAATTTAAATGGCACTTTTCACAGAAATAGACCAAATATTCCTAAAATTTTTATGGAACCACAAAAGACCCAAAACAGCCAAAGCATTCTTGAGAGAGAACAGCAAAGCTAAAGTCATCATGCTTCTTGATTTCAAACTAAATTACAAAGTTATAATAATCAAAACAGCATGGGGGCACCCAGGTGGCTCAGTCAGTTGAGCATCTAGCTCTTGATTTTGGCTCAGGTTTTGATCTCAGGGTCCTAGGATTGAGCCCCACATTAGCCTCAGCACTGCTGAGCATGGAAACTGCTTGGGCTTCTCTCTCTCCCTCTCCCTCTGCCCCTCCCCAACTCTCTCTCTCTCTCTCTCTCAAAACAAAAACAAAGGCAAAACAAAACAAAAAACTGTATGGTACTGGCATAAAAGAGACACATAGATCAATGTGATAGAATAAAGAACCCTGAAACAAACCTACACAAATACAGTCAATTAATTTATGAAAAATAAGCCAAAAGTATGCAAAGAGAGAAGGATAATTTCTTCACTAAATGGTATTGGAAAGACTAGATATCCACATCAAAAGAATGAAACTGGACCACTGTTTTAGGCCATACACAAAAATTAACTTGAAATGGATTAAAGACTGGAATGTAAGTCCTAAAACCACAAAACGTCTAAAAGAAAACATGGATGGTAAGCTCCTTGACATTGGTCTTAGCAATAATTTCTTTAGATTAACAAAATGAAAAAGTAACCTACCAAATGTGAGAAAATATTCACAGATCATGTATCTGATAAGGGGTTAATATCCACAGTATATAAAGAACTCATAAAATGCAATACTAAAACCAAAACAAAAACAAAATCCAATTTAAAAATGGGTAGAGGATATGAATAGACATTTTTCCAAAGAAGACAAATAAGTACATGAAAAGGTGCTCAACATTAGTAATCATCAGGAAAATGTAAATCAAAACCACAATGAAAGAACATCTCATACCTGTCAGAATGGTAATTATAAAAAAGACAACAAATAGCAAGTGTTGGTGAGGATGTTGAGAAAAGGGAAAACTTGTGTACTTTTGGCAGGGATGTAAGTTGTTATAATCATTATGAAAAACTGTACAGAGGTTCCTCAAAATTTTAAAAATAGAACTACATATCATGCAGCAATTCTACCTTGATGTATCTATCTAAAGGAAACAAATACACTAACTCAAAAAAATATCAGGATCTCCTTGCCAAGTAAGATGATGGAGTAGGAGGATCCTAGGCTCACCTCATCCCATGGATACACTTAGATAAGAGCCACATCAGTGTAAATAACCCAGAAAATGACCCAAAGACTGGCAGAACAGGCTCTACACAGCTAAATATAGAGAAGAGGCCATGTCAAAGAGGGTAGAAAGGGCAGAGATACTATAAGGAGCTAAACAGACCCAAATGATTGTTCACAGGAAGGAGGGATGCCCTGGGCATGGAGACAGGGGAGGAGTAGATCCCCACATCAGGCATGGGGGAATCTGCATTGGGAAGACAAATTCCCATAATATTTGGCTTTGAAAAGCAGAGGGGCCTAATTTCACCAGTTCTTACAGTCAGTGGGCCTTAACATCTGGAACTTTAAAAATCAGCAGGCTTGGCTCTGGGAAAGCAGGAGGGCAAGTAGAAACTGAGCCAGTATCTACAGTACTACAAACTGAGACAGTATAAAAAACAGCCCCTCTGAAATACAGCATAATAGCAGCAGTTTGAAAAATGTCTGGGGTATACGGGAGAGATATTTGTTTACTTATCTCAGAGCATGTGCTGGAAGGGCTGGGATCATTGGGAGACTTCTCAAAGAACAAAAGAGCTGGTAGCCCCCTTTCCCTACCCCGCCCCTCAGCCTAGGTACATGGACATTTACAGAAACCAGTGCAGCATGAACACACTCCAACTAGCTTGCTAACAGAATGCCTCATCCCTTGTGGTCTTCAGTGGACCTGCCCCCTTCACCATATACTTTGCAGGATTTTTAGAAAGTAGCTACAGGTCCCCTCCCATGGTAGACCTTGCACACTTTGCTAACACCACATGCCCTGCCCCTATTTTCTCCTGCAAACGCACCTTCTCCAATGCATCTGAGAGGAATCCATCCAAAATTGTGCCACAAGTCAGGCAGTATGCAAGGAGTCTCAGCAGGGATCATCACCAGCAAAAAGAGGTTCCTGCCCTGGGGGGAAGGGAAGAAAACCACATACACCATTTTGGCTGTGGCCCCAGCAGCAGGCCGAGGGCAGACATCTGGTCTGACTGAAGACCCTGCCCACCAATGAAAGCTTCTCAGGGGACAACATAGGAAGAGAGTCTTGCAGTTTGTGTGTGACCACAGCTCTGGCAAATGCCTGCTCTGACTGAACTCAAGCCCAAGGTGGCCTCGTATTGGCCCATTAACAATACAGGGACTAAGCCCTGCCCACAACAGGCAAAGAGAACCACTGCAGACCACTACACTGAAGGCAAATGTGGTTTAGCTACAACAATAGGACACACACAACACACATATAAGAGACCACTGAAGCACCAGGTTCTGATAAATAGGAGACATTACATGGCAGGGAACCAGAACCTCTTCTTCACAAGACCATTATGTTCAAGAGCAGGAGACATAGCTGATTTTCCTAAAACACAGAAACAGACACAAAGAGTTAGACAAAATGAGGAAACAGAGGAATATGTCCTAAATGAAACAACAGGGGAAAAAAGTCACAGCAAGAGAACTAAATGAAATGGAGAAAAGTAATGTGCCTGAGAGAAAATTTAAGGTAATGATCATAAGGACATTCAGTGGACTTAAGAGTGGGGGACCTCAGTGAAATCCTCAACAAGGAGATAGAAACATAAAAAAAGAACCAATCAGAGATGAAGAACTTAATAACTAAATATTAAGAACTTAATAACTAAAAATACACTAGAGGAAATAAATAGTAGTCTAGAGGAAGCAGAAGAACAGATCAACAACTTGGAGGACAGAGTAGTGGAAAGCAATCATGCTGAATATGAGAGAGAAAAAAAGACTAATAAAAATGAGAATAGATCAAAGGAACTCAGTGACACCATCAAGTGTAAAAACTATTGCATCATAGGGATCCCAGAAGGAGAAGAGAAAGAAAAGGAGGAAGAAATTTCATTTGAAGAAATAATAGCCAAAAACTTCCTGAATCTGGGGAAGGAAACAGAAATCTAGGTCCAAGTTGCACAGAGTTCCCAACAAAATCAATCCAAGGAGGTCCACACCAAAACAAATAGTAATTAAAATGGCAAAGAGTAGTGATAAAGAGAGAAATTTAAAAGCAGCAAGAAAAAAGAAAACAGTTACATACAAGAGAAACTCCATAAGGCTATGAGCTGAGTTTTCAGCAGAAACTTTGTAAGCCGGAATAAAGTAGCATTATATTCAAAGTGCTGAAAGAAAGAAAAAAACCTGCAACCAAGAACACTCTATCCAGCAAGGTTATCATTCAGAATAGAAAGAGAGATAAGTTTCCCAAATAAACAAAAGTTAAAGGAATTCATCACCACTAAACCAGCCTTACAAGAAATGTTAAAGGGGATTCTTTGAGTAGAAAGGAAAGACTATAAGCACAGTAAGTAAAACAGGTGGCACAAAAACAGAAAAATGAAGTATATCTATAAAAAAAAAAAAAAGTCAAGGGATTCACAAAATAAAAGGATGTAAAGTATGACACCATATACCTAAATGTGGCGGGGAGAAGAGTGAAACTTTAGTGCTTTTAGAATGGATTCAAACTTTAGTGACCAAAAACTTAATATAGACTGCTATATGTATAAGATGTTATATATAAATCTAATAGTAACCACAAATCAAAACCAATAATAGATATACAAAAAATAAAGAGAAAGGAATCCAAATATGTCACTAAAAAAGCCTGCAAAATAGAAAGAGAGCAAGAGAATTAAAAAACAGAGAAAAGCCATAATAACAACCATAAAACAAGTAACAAAATGGCAATAAGTATATATGTATCAATAATTCCTTTGGGGGCACATGGGTGGCTCAGTCAGTTAAGCATCTGACTCTTGATTGTGGCTCAGGTCATGATCTCAGTCATGAGATCAAGCCCCACACTCAGAAGGGAATGTGCTTGAGATTCTTTCTCTCCCCCTCTCCCTCTGCCCCTTCCCCCCACTCTCTCAAATAAATAAATAAAATCTTTTTAAAAAATAATTACTTTGAATGTAAATGGGCTAAATGCTCCAATCAAAAGACATAAGGTGACAGAGGGGATAAAAGAGCAAGACCCATCTCTATGCTGCCTACAAAAGACTCATTTCAGACCTAAATACACAGGCACATTGAAAGTGAAGGGATGGAAAAGCATTCATCATGCAAATGGAAGTGAAAAGAAAGCTGGGGTAGCAATACTTTCATCGGACAATATAGATTTTAAAGCAAAGACTGCAACAACATGAAGAAGGACACTACATAATCATAAAGGGAACAATCCATCGAGAATATAGCAATTGTAAGTATTTATGCACCCCAATAAAGTATCTAATAACAAACATAAAGGAAGTAATTGACAATGATACAACAATAGTAAGGGACTGTAATACCCCACTTGCATCAATGGATAGGTCATCCAAACAGAAAATTCACAAGGAAACTGTGGCTTTGAATGACACATTGGACCTGGTGGATCTAAGAGATATATCCAGAATATTCCAACCTAAAAAAGTGGAATACACATTCTTGTCAAGTGCAAATGGGAGATTCTCCAAAATAGATCACATGTTAGGCCCCAAACAAGTCTCAACAAATTAAAAAAATATATATTCAAGTCATAGCAGGCATCTTTTCTAATCACAACACTGAAAACTAGAAATCAACCACATGAAAAAATCTGGAAAGAACATAAATACCTGGAGGATAAACCACATGCTATTCAACAATGAATGGGTCAATGAAGGAATCAAAGAGGAAATTAAAAAAAAAAAAATACATGGAGACAAATAAAAATGAAAACACAATGGTCCAAAATCTTTGAGATGCTGCAAAAGCTGTTCTAAGGGGGAGGTTTGTAGCAATATAGGCCTACCTCAAAAAGCAAGGAAAATCTCAAAAAAAATAATCTAACCTTAAACCTAAAGGAGCTAAAAAAAGAAAAACAAACCCAAATCCAGTAGAAAGAAGGAAATAATTAAGATTAGAGAAGAAATAAATTAAATAGAAACTAAAAAACAATAGAACAGCTCAATGTAACCAGGGGCTGGTTCTTTGAAAAGATCAACAAAATTGATAAACCTTTAGGCAGACTCATTAAAAAAAATGAGAGAGAGGACTCAAACAAACCAGAAATGAAAGAGGGGTGGGGCACCTGGGTGCCTCAGTTGGTTAAGCATCTGCCTTTGGCTCAGGTCATGATCCCGGGGTCTTGGGATTGAGCCCTGACTCAGACTCCCTGCTTAGCAGGGAGTCTGCTTCTCCCTCCCCCTCTTCTTATGCCCCTCCTCCTGCTCATGTTTTTTCTCTCTCTCTCAAATAAATAAATAAAATATTTTAAAAAGATAAAAGAAATGAAAGATGGGAAATAACAACTGACACCACAAAAATACAAAGGATTATAAGAGAATATTATGAAAAATTATATGCCAACAAATCAGACAACCTAGAAGAAATTGATAAATTCCTACAAACATGCAACCTCCCAAAACTGAATCAGTAAGAAATAGAAAATTTGAACAGACCAATTGCCAGCAATGAAACTGAATCAGTAATCAAAAAACTCACAACAAACAAACATTCAGGACTGGATGGCTTCATAGGTGAATTCTACCAAACTAAAGAAGAGTTAGTACCTATTCTTCTCAAACTATTCCAAAAAACAGAATAAGAAAAACTTCTTAATTCATTCTATGAGGCCAGCACTGCCCTGATACCCAAACAGATAAAGACATTACCAAAAATGAGAACTACAGGCCAAATATCTGATGTACACAGATGCAAATGTCCTCAAGAATATATTAGCAAACCGAGTCTGACAATACATTAAAAAGAATTATTTACCATGATCAAGTGGGATTTATCCCTGGGATGCAAGGGTGGTTCAATATTTGCAAATCAATCAATGTGAACATCACAACAACAAAGAAAAGATAAAAAAACATGATAACTTTAATAGAGGGAGAAAAAGCATTTGAGAAAGTACAACACTGATAAAAACCCGCAATAGAGTAGGGCTAGAGGGAACATACCTCAACATTATAAAGACGATATGTGAAAATCCCACAGCTAACATCATATTCAATGGTGAAAAACTAAGAGCTTTCCCCACCTAAGATCAAGAACAAGACATGTCCACTCTCATATCTTCTATGCAACATAATACTGGAAGTTCTAGCCACAGCAATCAGACAAGAAAAAGAAATAAAATGCATCCAAATTGGTAAGGAAGAAGTAAAACTTTCACTATTTGCAGATGACATGGTTCTGTATGCAGAAAACTCTTAAGACTCCAACAAAAAAATACTGCAACTGATAAATGAATCAGTAAGGATGCAAGATACAAAATTAATATACAGAAATATACTGCATTTCTGTTTTAAGATTTATTTATTTATTTGAGAGAGAGAGTGCACATGAGCAGGGGAGAAGCAGAGGCAGAGGGACAAACAAATTCTATGCTGAGCATGGAGCCCAATGCGGGACTTGATCCCATGACCCTGAAATCATGACCTGAGCCAAAATCAAGAGTTGGACACTAAAAACACTGAACCACCCAGGTGCCCCATCCATTGCATTTCTATATACTGATAATGAAGCTGCAGAAAGAGATATTAAGGAAATAATCCCATTTATAACTGCACCAAAAATAATAAAACACCTAGGGATAAAATTAACCAAAGAGGTGAAGGATCTGTACTCTGAAAACTATAAAACACTGATCAAAGAAATTGAAGATGACACAAATGGAAAGAGATTTCATTCTCATGGATTGGGAGAACACATATTGTTAAAATGTCCATACTACCCAATCCATATATATATTTAATGCAGTCCCTTTCAAAATACCAATATCATTTTTCACAGAACTAGAATAAATAATCCTAAAATTTGGGGCACCTGGGTGGCTCAGATGGTTGAGTGTCTGCCTTCAGCTCAGGTTATGATCCCAGAGTCCTGGGATCAAGCCCCGCCTCGGGCTCCCTGCTCAGCAGGAAGCCTGCTCCTCCCTCTTCCACCCCCTCTGCTTGTGTTCCCTCTCTTGCTGTGTCTCTCCCTGTCAAATAAATAAAATCTTTAAAATAAAAAATCCTAAAATTTGTATGGAACCATAAAAAAACCCTAATAACCAAAGAAATCTTGAAAAAGAAGAACAAAACTGGAAGTATAGCAATCCCAGATTTCACGATATACTGCAAAGTTGTAGTAATTGAAAGAGTATGGTACTGACACAAAAATAGACACATAGATCATTAGAATACAGACACAAATCATTGGAACACATGAGAGAGCCTAGAAATTAACCCAAGATTATACAGTCATTTAATCTTCAACAAAGGAGGGAAGAATATGTAATGGAAAAAGTCTCTTCAACAAACAGTGCTGGGAAAACTGGATAGCTATATGGAAAAGAATGAAACTGGGCCACTTTCTTACACCATACACAAAAATAAACTTAAAATGGATTAAAGACCTAAATATAAGACCTGAAACCATAAAAATTCTAGAAGACAGCACAAGCTATAATTTCTCTGGCATTGGCTATAGCAACTTATTTTTGGGTATGTCTCCCCAGGCAAAGGAAACAAAGGCAAAAATAAACTATTGCGACTACATCAAAATAAAAATCTTCTGCATAGCAAAGGAAACAATCAACAAAACTGAAAGACAACCTACTGATTGGGAGAAGATTTTTGCAAATAACCATCTGATAAGGGGTTAGTACTCAAAATATATAAAGAACTTATATGACAACACAAAAAACCACAAATAATCCAATTAAAATGGGCAGAAGACATGAATAGACATTACTCCAAGGAAGACATACAGGTGGCAAAAAGACACATGAAAAAATGCTCAACATCACTCATCATTAGAGAAATACAAATCAAAACCACAATGAGATATCCCCTCATACATGTCAGAATGGTTAAAATAAAAAACACAAGAAACAGCAAATGTTGGCAAGGATGTGGAGAAAAAGGAACCTTCATGCATTGTTGGTGGGAATGCAAACCGGTGCAACCACTGTGGAAAACAGTATGGCGGTTCCTCAGAGAGTTAAAAATAGAACTACCCTAAGATCTAGTACTCAGAGTACTGGGTCTTTACCCCCAAAAATACAAAAACAGTAATTCAAAGGGATACACGTACCCCTATGTTTATAGCAGCATTATTTACAATAGCCAAATTATGGAAGCAGCCCAATTGTCCTTTGATAGATGAATGGATAAAGAAGAGATGTGTATACACACACACCCCGACACACACACAATGGAATATTATTCAGTCATAAAAAAGAATGAAATCTTTTCTTTTTTTTTTTTTTAAAGATTTTATTTATTTATTTGACAGACACACAGTGAGAGAGGGAACACAAGCAGGGAGAGTGGGAGAGGGAGAAGCAGGCTTCCTGAGGAGCATGGAGCCCAATGCAGGGCTCGATCCCAGGACGCTGGGATCATGACCTGAGCCAAAGGCAGATGCTTAACGACTGAGCCACCCAGGTGCCCCGAATGAAATCTTTTCATCTACAATGACATGGATGGAGCTAGAGAGTTTTATGCTAAGCAAATTAAGTCAGAGAAAGACAAATACATATGATTTTACTCACATGTGGAATTTAAGAAATAAATAAATAAGCAAAGGAAAAGAAAGAGAGAAAGACAAACCAAAAAACAAACTCTTAACTACGGAGAAGAAACTGATGGTTACCAGAGTGGATGTGGGTGGGAGGATGGGTTAAATAGATGATGGGAATTAAGGAGGGCACTTGTTGTGATGAACACTGGGTGATATATGGAATTATTGAATCACTATATGGTACACCTGAAACTAATGTTATGCTGTATGTTAATTATACTGGAATTTAAAATAAGATAACAGCATCCCCCTGTTTATTACAGCATTATTTACAATAGCCAAGACATGGAAGCACCCTAAGTTTCCACTGATGGATGCATAAATAAAGAAAATGTGAGATACACACACACACACACACAGGAATATTATTCAGCCATAAGAAAGTAAGAAAATTCTGACAATCACAATAACATGGATGGACCTTGAGGGCATTTAATCAGACAGAGACAAATACCATATGAATTCTCATATATGTGGAAAATACAAATAAACAACAACAACAACAAAAAACCTCACTCATTGATACAGAGAAAAGATTGGCAATTACCAGATCTGGGGGCAGAGAGACAAAATGGGTGAAAGTGGTCAAAAGATACAAACTTTTAATTATGAGATAAATGAGTCCTGGTAATGTAATGTAAGGAATGGTGACTGAAGTTAATAATGCTGCATTGTATAATTGGAAGTTACTAAACGGGTAAATCTTAAAAGTTCTACCACAAAGAAAAACAATTTGTAACTATGTGTGGTGGTAGATACACAATATATCCATTTATCAAATTATTATATATCGGAAACTTATATGTGAATTATATCACAATTTAAAAAATGAAAGTATGATCTTGATACCATCAGTGATTAGATTGGATTTTCAAGAGAGGGACAAAGAAGCAAATGCATAAACCTTCTTGGCATCCTAATATAGGACCCAAAGAGACATTAAATTCTTGTAATTGGTGCTAATTTAGAAAAATGCTCAGATACAGTTAATTGTGACAGAAACACAAACTTATAGGTAAAAATGGTGTGTAGTTGAGTTGATAGTGACTCACTTATCATTCCATAAGAATGTCACCACTAATCTATTAAAAAAGTACAACTTTATTTTACCTTTGAAGTCTAAGATTACTGATGGAGGGGGCCAATGTGGGTGACTGTAAAATTTCTAAGGCATTTGGGAGAGAGCCAATTGATTCTGACAATAATGTTGCTAGGCAGAGGCAGGGAGGATTTAGCACCTTGCCTCTTTTCTTGCTATGAATTCTAGAAAACCAGAAGAGGGTATGATAAAGAGTGGCTTGGAATTAAATCAGGTAAGACTTTGACTTTTACAAGTAAATTTTTGAATTTAGGGTATCATGTCAATGGAATTCAGAAATACTTAGTTTTATTCTCACTTGCATTTCATTAATTGTCTTGACAAGTGTATATTTATTACATGTGAACTATTAAAAATTACCCTGGTAGGCACTATGGGGGATAAAAGGCATGTAGTAGTATATAAAAAAAAATTAATAAAAAAAGCTTCATGCCAGGTACTAATCTAAGGGCTTGTCATCTGTTTTCTCATTCAATCCTTATAGAAACCCTGTAAATAGTCTTTTGATCCCATTTTATAACTGAAAAAAAAAACTGAGGCACAAAAATGTTTACATTTTGTAATGTGTGCAACAGTGTGGAAAAATCTTTGTGCTATTACATGAGTCTATTATCGAAGACATATGTATGTGTGTGTGACACAATATAATCACAAATATTCATCACAACTACTCAAATTAATTATAGAATTGTAGCACTATTGCATTCTAGCTTCTTACCTCAATTAACCAGAGTTGATGAGCAACATGCTTACAACTACAAGATATGCATCCTTCATGTATGCAGACATACTTAGGAGCCCTCTCTGAGCTCTATGCATACAATTACGTATGGGGCCAAACTATTACTTGTCCCACAGGAATTCTAATTTCACCATTCCCAAAACGTACCACCTGCTCCAGACCTGCTCTTCTTTCTGTAACTATGTTTCAGTGACCTGAAGTGTCATCCAAACCAAAATTCTGAGTTGTCTTGGAATCATCCTTCTGACTTATTTTATGTCCCACCAATAAATGCTCCTATCAATTCTATGTCTAATTATTTCTCAAACACCCTGGGGCAATCACATTTTCTTGGAAGTAAATGCTAAGCTGGAGACATGAGCACAAGCACTTTATTCAGGGGTTTCCACTGTGAAAGATAACAGAGGGAAAGAAGCAGGATTGGACAGTAAGAGCCATCAGGTTGTGTTGCAAACCTGATAGGGCAGGGAGTTTCAGACAACAAGGCAGATCTTTCAAAGTCAACCCAGTAGGGAGTTCAGCACTAGGGACTGACAATTACATGAGTCCCATGTTGGGAAGAAATGGCCAGATTCCAGTGCTGTAGGTATGCCAGCCACTGGTTGGGGATCCCCAGAATGAGCACGATCTCAATACAAATGCTGCAGTATATGTCAAAGACTACAGCAGGAGGCGGTTGGCTAACTGCACTTCTTGAAGCTGAATATAAAGTTCTTTCTTGAAGACAAACCCTAGTGACACCTCAATGGTTGCCACATACCCCCTCTTCTTTCTATTCTTCCTGTTACTGATTTGATTCAGATCCTCACAATGTTCACTGAGATCACTACAATGGTTTCCTAAGTGGTCCTCTTGACTCTAGTCTTGCTCACCTCCAATCCATACTCCACAATGCCACCATAGTCGTCTTTCCAAAGAGCAAAGGAGAAAAAGTAACTCCTCTCTTAAAACATGTCAGAAAATTATAGCTTCACAATATAATGTACAAGGTCCTTCATGATAGATTACCTGTTTGGCTTTAACCATTACTTCTCCCCCTGCTATATACACCCACGGCATCATTCCAACATCATCTCTTTCCAAGAAGTGTTCCCTGACTATGTCAGCCTATGATCTGTCTTTTGCTTGTTTGTTTGTTTTCCTCATTAGACTGTAGGTTCATCCAAGGCAGAAAACACGTTTCGCCTCCCTTAACTCTCATGCCAAGCTCACTGCCTGAACTTAAACTCCAATATACATTTATTGAATAAATTAAATAATATGGGCAAAAATGATACTTAATTGAAGATGAAACCTCAAGAGAATTGATATATCTATATGTGTATATATAGATATATATATAGTTTTATAATTAAAAAGGAAAATTACTGAATCTACCCCATCATCAATAATAAATTTAAAAAATCAGCATTATATGATTAAAACATAAAACATGTTTGCTTACATGCAATATATTTGGGAATTTAAAAATGCCATGCTTATTTGTCTATTTTTTGAGGGGAATGCATGATAATTCATTTAGGCTTGATTCTGTAAGTGTCATTCAATTTTATTTTAGTGACCTAAGCTGTGGGCATGTCCGAGAGAAAATCAACAGCATCAGATTTCTAAGGAGATGGCACATTTTGTAAGATGCAATAAAAATTCTGTTTAATTAATGTGTTTACAAATCTTTGGTCATTATAAGTGGAGAAAAATTTAAGATTCCCTTTTCCTACATTTTTTCTATGCATAAACTTATATGTGTTCTCACTATAAGATATAAAAAATTCTTTACATTTAGATTTTTCCTCCCAAATTTTGTCTTTTAGCAGGAAGAAAATAAAGATGTTTATTTTCTGTCCCTCCCTCCCTCTTTCTCTTCTTTCCTATCTTCCCTTGTTTTTTCCCTTCTTTGTTCCTTTTTTCATCCCTTTCCTCCCTCCTTCCCTCTCTCCCTCCTTCCTTGCTTCCCCACCTTCTCCTTCCCTTTCAAGAAGAGTATTACCTACAGGAAGAGAATGTGTTGTTTCACAGGTCGGTAAATGGCATAGCTATTTACACTTTCATCTGACTAATGACTTGTGTGAGAGTCTGGGGTCTTAGGGTGATAAATACGGTAGAAAAAGTGTCAGAAGAAACGAAATGACAGTGGCTGACACATGGATATCCACAAGACTCAGGGTGAAATTCTAAGAGTACATAAGAATGTTACTGGCTGGTCAGTGGAGAAACTGAAATGTGGAGAGGCCAGCCCTAGAATAAGGTTAAACCTTAGAGAAACGTCTATATATATATATAGAACATGCCCCCCCACCCCCGACAACACTTTTTCTTTACTCACACAAAGACAGAATAAAAATGCCTGTGAATAAACTTACTGTTTTACTAATGATAAAAAATATTAATTTCTTGAGAGAGAGAGAAAAAAAAAGAAATGTGGGGAGAAGTTGCAATTCTTCCTGTGACCTCTGTCTGACCTATGGGTATATTATAAAGCCTTGGCAGTTGTTTTGTTTTGTTTTGTAATGCAAGGATCAGACTTAAGCTACATTTGCCTAGCATCCGTTTCAAAGAGGCTATCTGCAATACACATTCCCAGCCACACCCCTAGATAAACAGCTGGGCCACTGCCACCCTGTGGGGCTCCTTCATTTTAAAGATATTTGTTGATTTCAATAATCGACCTTTTGGGCCACTTTTTCTTTTTTTCTCTACCTGTACTTCAATTTCCCACTCTCATATTTCAAATTCACCAATAGTGAGCGAGCCCACAAAGCCCAAGGCCCCCACCTTCGACCCCATAAAAGCAGAACCCCACACCTGTTCTCCCTCCTCTCCCCTCAACCTTGCTGTGTGGCCTGAGGTGTGCTGTGCAGTTGCTAGGTCTTGTAAGTAATATACCTTTATTTATTTATTTTTTCAAAATTTCCTGCTGGTTATTGCTGAAGGGCATCTTAAGAACCACAAGGGTTGGTCCAGTCATTCCACTGGTTTGGGAAGGGGACGCATCTGTGGGAAGTTCACAGGGGCCCAGGTGAGTGCCCCCAGGCATTTCTAGAGGACAGCATCACTACTGATGGGCTGAGATTGGCACAAAACAAGAGCTTTCTATCACTGAGAGTTGCATCTCCTAATATCCTTCATTTGGCAACCCTTCTGATTCATGATTTTCTATCCAAAACCCATTGCCACAACTCCTTATTTCTTTCTCCTCCTCCAACATTCTCACATTCAGCTGGTAACTTTGATCTTGTAGCTCTATCAGATTTTTCTGTTTTCTACTAAATAGCTCTGGCATTTGGGCTTATGTTCAGACTTATTGCAATCCTGTTCATTCAACAAATATTTATGAACATATATTAAATACCTAGATCTGCTTGGATACAAAGATGAGTAGGATGTATTCCTGCCCTAAAAAACTCACAGCCTAGAGGCAAATATGGAAAACATGCTTAGACCAAATTTCAATAGCACATTTTAAAAGCACGTATCACCAAGAGTGCATTTTAGATAGCATAAAATTTCATTAAGAATCTCTCACACTACATTCAAATACAAGTAAGGAAAATTAGATCCATATACGTATAAATATATTTTTGCTCCTAGGAAACATAGTTTATAAGTCCACAATATGCCCCTCTTGGCATTAAAAAGCCAAAGAGAGGTGGAGAAGTGTTATTGTTTGTAAAATGAATGTGCATTAAACATCTGCTTTATGTAAACAAGTAAGAAAAGATCCAATAAACAATAGTGTCTCCCCCGTGTAGGCCTTAGAAATAAACTTTTATTTTGATGATGTTTGACTATACTGTAGCAATTTTGATATTCAACCAAGCTTAGTAAAATGGGAATTTTACCTTAAGTGGATTTCAAGCTAATATGCCTATTATGCCATGTCTCATATGGCATGTTTTTCTCTTATATAAAATACAATAAGATAGGATTATTTTCACATAAGTTGGGTAATAGGCTTATGTTCTGTAATACTCTTTGTGATTACAGAAACATGCAAGCACATGTCTTAAGGACTACCAATTTATTTTTATATAAAATTGGTGCTATCTCAAGGACATAAAATAAGCAAAATTATAATATGGAAAATAAGAATTTGGGTTAAAATATGTGATGGGCTACTTGAATATATAGTATAGGATTGCTCTAGAATGCTATTACTATTTATGTCACAGAAACATAGTTATACATTATAATAAAAGCCATAGAAATTACATATGTTGCTCATTTTTGGCTTTATAACTTTTTAATATGATGAATGATGGCAAGCCTGGAGTTGCCATTCTGTCATTGACTCATTGACTGGCATCACTGGGAGTTGGGCAATGCAACAACTTTGTGGTGTCCATAGCTGTTCTGCATGTCTGATTTAACTATTCTCCAAATGAAGTACAGAGTTCTTAAATAACAGTCTGTGCTGAGCAATATGGGAGATATGAAGATAATAGTAACATTGCTTTGGCTTCTAGAATCATGTAACAGGTAGAGACAGGCTATAGTTTTTGTTTTCAAAGGCTACCCATTTCTCTTTCTCTGGTTTCCCATTTTTGCTTTTCTGTAGGCTTGGGTTGCCCTTGTTTTGTAATGGTTTCTGTTTTAACAGGAAGCATATTAGAAGTGCTTTTCTGAGTCAGAATCCTGTCTCCATTTTGAGGTCACCTACGAACTCCTGGGTGCTGAAGTTTATGTGAACTCAACCACCTTCTGCTATGCCTTCCTTCTCTGATTTGCCTTGGCACCTAACAATGCCCAATATCTTAGCTCTTGCTGTGTCCATCAAGGTCTCTCTAATGGACCACCGTATCATGGTTTCTGATAATGAAGTGGTCCTTACCCTTACTTGTTCATGTGGCAAACATCAGCAATATTAATTTACCAAATAGCTCTAAGATTCCTTAGACTGATAACCATCTATTTTTTTTTAGTGCCATGATAAACTTCTTTAGATGTGAAAATTTGAGACTTGTGGGGCTTGACTTAAAGGTAACTGGAGGCAGAGTGCTAACAGATATACCGTGTACAATAAATTAACAGGATGTTTTCAGTCAGAAATAAATAGGAGAAAAAAGAGGGAAGTGGTCCGTGAATCAAGGAGAAAAAAGTAAAAGCCTGTGGAGACAGGAAGGCAAGAGAGAAATTCCAAGGGTCAGGGAGGCCACATAACTTTTAAGAATAAAGATAGTCTAACATTCAGTTTTCAGTTGTGTAATGTGTTCTGATATAAAAAGCCCCATCATCTCAAAATATCCATAAACAGTTATTATTCACATAGCATTATATCAAGTGTATTTTAGAGAATGAAGAATTGAGGTAGTATTCAGAATGAGGGTTGAGTGGGGCTACAAAGGGACAGCAGGTATGAAGTGGTGGGCTCATCTTTGAATTCTTTTGAAATAGGAATTCAAAGTAGAGATAATTAGGAATACATACCCTACTTCCAGTGGGTGCAGGAGCCAGACTGTATTAGCCCCTGAGAGTCAACTGCTAAATTTTCAGAAAAGTTGTGAGCTTCTTATTAAATATAGTCACTATTAAAAGTTAAGTTATATAAGCATAATTAAATGAATTATTTTAAAAACAGAAGTAATAAATATTCAAAACATCACTTCCTAATGATTTTACTACTTTTTAATATTAGTTACAGGCTTTATTTATGTCTACTGTATCTCTACAGTGGAAATACAATATAACTGTGCAATTGCACATGCCTCCTCTACTCCAAATTCAGTAATAGATTGAATTTTGTATCTTGAAATTGGCTATGGTGGGGGTATTTACACCATGGACACTTGCAAATGCTATAAATCAGACATTTTTGTGGAAAGCCGGGTTCTTAAATATTTACCAGCAATCATTGCCACTACTCAGCTCACATGCAAGAATTTCAAGAGATTATCAATAAGTGGTGGTCCAGGGCATGTTGGGAAAGAAATTAGAGGGGAAAAAAGTCTCCAGAGACTGAGTAACTCCTGCAAGAGCTGAGTCATATGTGAGTTGCATGACTTCACCTTGCACTTCAGTCCATGGTTCTTGAATATTGAATCCAGAGCTTAAAAATCTGTGCTCATACTGCCCCATAAATCCAAGCCCCACCATTTTAGTTCTACTGAAACATCTCATTTTTAATCTTCTGTTTTGGAACTGAGGTGACATAGACATTTTTATCCCTTTTTGAATCAGTTCAGTGATGTTAAGAAACTCTACTTCTGACAAAGAAGGTGATAAATCTCTATAACTACATCATTTTATGGTATTTAAAAAGGCTCTACTAGATTTATATATTTTATCATTTTCTGGCTTTATATTACATTCCTAAAATCATGCTTATTGGATTTATCTTTGTTGATTAGGTTAACCAAAGAGGATAATACAAGAATATCCAACAGACCTTTGATTATTGGAGCATTTGTGTACTTCCTACATCATTTCCTCATCCCCTATTTTCAGTATCCCATAGCTAAAGTCACTGATAACTTGCAAGTTCTAACCTTTACACTGTTTTATAACCTTTTAATTTTTTATAAAGATTTATTTATTTATTTGAGGTGGGGAGAGGCAGAGGAACAAGGAGCCAGAGGCAGGGCTAGATCCCATGAGCCTGAGATCATGACCTGAGCCAAAATCAAGAGTCAGATGCTTAACCAACTGAGCCACCTATGTGCCCTTGTTTTCTGACCTTTGATGGAAGCAGAAGAGCAGCTCCAACCTCCTGATAGGATTATATACTGCGTAATTCTCATGGTTTTGTGAATCATTGATGTAATGTAGGGATGAGGTTGTGGGCTCTGGAGCCAAATTGATTCCAATCTTTGCCCTTTTACTTGATAGTTAGGTAACCTTGGGCATCTCTCAAGCTTTCTGAGGTTTGGTTTCCTCATCTGTAAAATATGGACAATGGTGTTATCTATTTCGTGTGTGTATCAGTTTCTTATGGTTGCCATAACAAATCACCACCAACCTGGTGCTTAACACAACAGAAATTTAATTACTCATGGTTCTGAAGGCCAGAAATCCAAAATCCAGGTACTGTAAAGGACGCACTCCCTCTAGATGCTCTAGGGGAGATTCTGTTCCTTGACTCTCCCAGCATCTGGTGGTTACTGTTGTTCCTTGGCTTGTGGCTGTATCACTCCATTCTCTGCCTCCATTGCTACGTTGCCTCCTTCTCTCTGTCTGCCTCCTCTGTATGTCCCTTGAAAGGACACTTGCCATTGGATTTAGGGCCCATTGGATCATCCAGGATGGTCTCATCTCAAGATCTTTAACTTAATTACATCTGCAAAGGCCTTTTTTCCCCCCAAATAAGATAACGTTCACCGGTTTTGGATATTAGGACCAGATATATCTTTTAGGGAGCTACCATTCAACCCACTAGAAAGGGGTAGTAAGAATTCAGTGAGTGACTACAGATAAGATCCTTAGAACAGTTCCTTGCACAGAATAAAGGAACATTAAATACTTCTTCTCTTCCTTTTCCTTTCTTCCTGCTCTGTCCCTCCTCTTCTTTTCTCTCTTCTGTTTTCTTCTTTTTATTTATCACAATCACTAAGTTTCCATATTTAGCTCTAAGTCTCAGGATTCAGTTTTCAGTGAAGTCCTTCATTGCTTCCCAACCAAACCTAACCTCAATTTCGATGTTAGAGATTCTGGAGCAGAATTCTTCAACTTGAACTGTTTAAGTTCAGATGAAACATCTGTCCTTGTCTTCATTACAGAATATTTGTCTGAGTGCCTGCCTAAGAACACCTATCTCCTACAGCTTGGTTGCCTTTCTCTTTCCAGTTTACCTTCCAGGGCCTGGATAACTACTGCTGGCCCTCAAACACATGAGCCATGCTTCTGAATGCTTCCAGCAATGATTATGATTTAAAATAACTCACACAAAGAGGCAACCCACAGAATGGAGAAGATATTTGTAAATGACACTACAGATAAAGGGCTGGTATCCAAGATCTATAAAGAACTTCTCAAACACCCAAAAAACAAATAATCAAGTCAAAAAATGGGCAGAAGACATGAACAGACACTTCTCTGAAGAAGACCTACAAATGGCTAACAGACACATGAAAAAATGTTCATCATCATTAGCCATCATGGAAATTCAAATCAAAACCACATTGAGATACCACCTTATACCAGTTAGAATGGCAAAAGTTGACAAGGCAAGAAACAACAAATGTTGGAGAGGTTGTGGAGAAAGGGGAACCCTCTTACACTGTTGGTGGGAATGCAAGTTGGTACAGCCACTTTGGAAAACAGTGTGGAGGTGCCTCAAAAATTTAAAAATAGAGCTACCCTATGACCCAGCAATTGCACTACTGGGTATTTACCCCAAAGACACAGATGTAGTGAAAAGAAGGGCCATATGCACCCCAATGTTCATAGCAGCCATGTCCACAATAGCCAAACTGTGGAAAGAGCTGAGATGCCCTTCAACAGATGAATGGATAAAGAAGGTGTGATCCATATATACAATGGAATATTACTCAGCCATCAGAAAGGATGAATACCCAACTTTTACATCAACATGGATGGGACTGGAGGAGATTATGCTAGGTGAAATAAGTTAAGCAGAGAAAGTCAATTATCGTATGGTTTCACTTATTTGTGGAACATAAGGAATAGCATGGAGGATATTAGGAGAAGGAAGGGGAAAATAAAGGGGGGAAAATTGGAGGGAGAGATGAACCATGAGAGACTATGGACTCTGAGAAACAAACTGAGGGTTTTAGAGGGGAGGGGGGCTGGGAGATGGGTTAGCCCAGGGTTGATGGGTATTAAGGAGGGCACGTACTGCATGGAGCCCTGGGTGTTATATGAAAACAATGAATTGTGGATCACCACATCAAAAACTAATGATGTATTGTATGGTGACTAAGATAACATAATAAAATTAAATTAAAAAATAAATAAATAAATAAAATAACTGCACACTTTGTATTATGCACACTTACTCTTCTGGTTCTCTTTGCCTGAACCCAGCTTCCAGATGTCTCTGCTTGCTGACTTAGAGACACCAATGATGATCAAGCCCTGAGACAACCGTATACCATGCATTATGTATTTTGCCCTCCTCACTTCTCTGCTGTCAGTTCCCAAAGGAGGAACAGCTAACTTAGTTCCTGACTCATCCTAGTAGGGAAGCCTCAGGAACCCTGTCTTCTCTGTTCCACTTTGTGTCTTGGGACACAATGCAAAGTGGCCCTGGACAAACATGAGATACAATGGACTATTAGCAGCTAGGCTAAATTCCAAAAAATTGAGCAGTTTGAATAGTTTAATAGTTTCTTAATATTTGGGGGAGTTGTATTGAAGCAAGAAGTAAGTGGTTTGTAAACTGAGAATATTTGAATGTCTAGTTATTCAGAGAGTCACCCATGAGTCACACTGGCAAACAAGCTGATTTTAGAGGCAAGTAAAATTTGACTACTCCCAAATTCAAAGAATAAAAATAATGCCTTCCATCAACATTTAAGAGCAGAACTCTTTTTCAAAGAAGTGGGAGATATATATATATATATATATATATTTTGCTATACTTCAGCATTGTGTAACCTGTTTACTACTCTGGAAAGAACCCTGATGTACTTATTGTTTTATGCTTTCATTAATTCTTAACTTTACACCACAGATTTTACTGTGGATGAGTCCTGACTTTTTAGGGGTTATCTAAATACTTTACCTGATATTCGTTTTACAGGAAAAAAAAAAAAAAGGATTTGAGATCAAGTTTCCTCAAAGGATTACTCTCTGCAGTACAGAAATGACTTTAAAAAAAAAAGTTACATTATCTGAGGACTGCAATGCATTAGAAGGGATTGTAGTAACAAGAAAAAATCTGGTAGGATTAGCTCACTGTAATACCATATTGCACAATATTTTCAAGTTTAGTCATATTATACTACACTGAACTTTTCAGTTTATTGATTTTCTGTACATTCCTGTTAAGATAGTGTAATGGCTGTTCAAAGCTCTAAATTGAAAAGAAAACTAAAGGTAGGAAAGTAACTTTTAAAGTTCTACTAATTAAATTACTTCACTGGGTGGTAGTTTACTCCATTTAGCATTAATTTTCTGGTCTTTTAGGAAATTAATGCAACTTGTTTAATGAACATAAGAGGTGTGATTTGCTTCCTGCATCTGGAACACAGCTTCAAAAGGAGTCTTTCCAACTTACCCTCTTATGACATCAGCAGGAATTATCTTTCTTGTTTTGTTTTGGGTTTTTTTTTCTCCGTTAACAGTAATAGAATCCTCAGTGTCCTGCCAGGACTTCAGAAATTACCATAGAATGTTTATCCTCTCCTGCTGAAGCCATATCCTAGTTGTGATACTTCCTTATTACACTCATGCCATCAACATTCTCCTGGAAACCAAGATTTGAAATATAGACCTTATTTCTCATCATTGTAACATTTAGAATATGCTTCAGCTCTAAGTTACTCAAAATCTCCAAAAACAGTGGCTAAAAGCAATTAAAGTTCCTTTTTTTCTCATGTTCAAGAAGTCCGGATTCAGGAAATGCAAGGATAGAATGACATGCCACAGTATTAGAAACCAAGGCTCCTTCTATCTTTTATATCTCAAACATCCTCAGCATGTGGCTTTTGCTTCATGGTCTCAGTTAGCTACTCATGCTCCAACCATCCAATCCTCATTTCTGGAAGAAGGAAGGGGCTAAGAAAGAGATGCCTCTGTTTCCAGTTCTTCATGTAAGCACCTTGGAAGTCACCACTCTGTCCTGCCAATAAGTAAAAAGTTGAACTGACTGAAAATTAACTACTCTTCTTGAATTGGTAAGACAGAGGAGGAAACAGGGAAAATCACTATCCCCAATGTTGCAGACAGACAGGGAATTGTGGTTTACTCAAGCAGAGATGAAGGAGCAGAAAACACTGTGGGAACCAGTGCTGGGGATAAGAAAAACTGAACTGTAATTGACAGATTATTGAAGACTCAGTGTGGACAAGTATGAGAACATATCCCCCCCTCCCCTACCCACCAGCAGTGTTGTGAGATCTATCTCAGGAGTTTACCCAAGGTTGTCAGAAAAAAAAAAAAAATACCCTTTTGCTTCCAACATGGGGAGGAGAAAAGGATGATTGTGGAATACACAAGAGGATCTGTTCTTCTCTATAAGGTCTGCCCTCTGGAGAAACTAGTTAATCAGAGCCTAACCTGCTGGGTTATTATCAGAGCCTAACAGACCTGGGGGAAGGAAATAACCAACTCTAGCCCACTCTAGTTATCCTGTTCCACCTAAGGGGAGAAAACAAATCTGAGACACACTTGTGAAGTTCACAGTCCAGAGACATAGGCTCACTAAAAGACTGAGACCTAATCATAAACTATAGAACACTTCCCCTCCACCCATACCTCACCATCATGAAAGGTCTACTTACAGCAGCTCCTTTTATTTGGTGCATCATGTTTAATTATCAAGAAAAGGTATGCCAAAGGCAAAAAGCACAAACTGAAGAGACAGAGCAAGCATCACAACTAGATGTGGCAGGGAGGCTGGAATTATCACTCTGCTAACTTAAAACAACTATGACTAATATGCTAAGGTCCCTAATGGGTAAGGTAGACAACATGTAAGAACAGATGGGCAATGTAAAAAGAGAGATGAAAACCCTAAGAAAGATTAAAAAAAGAAATATTAGATGTAAAAACAACTGTAACAGAAATGAAGACTGCCTTTAATGGGCTCATTAGTAGACTGGGCAAGGCTGAGGAAAGAATGTCTGAATTAGGGAACATATCAATAGGATTTTCCAAAACCAAAAACAAAGAGAACAAAGATTAAAAAACCAAAACCAAAACAAAAGAGCAGACTATCTAAAGATTCTGGGATACTTACAAAAGGTGTAACATATAAATAGTAAATACCAGGAGAAGAAAGAGAAAGGAATGGAAGAAATATTTGAAACAATAGTGACTGAAAATTTCCCCAAAGTAATGCCAAACCCCAAACTACAGATCTAGGAGGCTCAGAGAATACCAAGCAAATAAATGCCAAAAAACTACATGAAAGCATATCATTTTCCAACTACAGAACATTATAAAGAAAAAATGAAAAATACCAGAGGATAAAAACATCTTATCCCCAAAGAACAAAGATTAGAATTATATCCACCTTCTCCTCAGAACTCATGCAAGCAGGAAGAGATTGGAGTGAAATATTTAAAGTATTGGAAGAAGCTCCTCCCCCAAACCTATTAATTCTATACCCTGTGAAATTATCCTTTAAAAGTGGAGAAATAAAGGCTTTCATAGACAAACAAAAATTGAGGGAATTTTTTTGCCAGTAGACCTACCTTGCAAGAAATGTTAAATGTTAAAAGTTCTTTAGAGAAATTTGGATCTATAAGTAGAAAGAACATCAAAGAAGGAATAAGTGAAGGTAAAATGAAAACTTTTATTTTTCTTATTTTTAATTGATATAAAAGATAACTGTTCAAAATAATAATACCAAAAATATATTTAATTATATATATATGTGTGTATATTTGTAATATGAATAGCAGCAATGATACAAAGGATGAGAGGGAGGAATTAGGATTATTTTGGTATTTTAAGGTACTCATACTACACATTATGTGGTATAGAGTTATTTGAAAGTGGATTTAGCTTAGCTGTGAATATATATTCCCAAACCTAGGGAACCACTGAAAAAGGTAAAAACAAAGTATAACTGGTATGCTAAGGAAGGAGAGAAAGTGGAATCATATAAAATGCTAAGTTAAAACAACAAAAGACAGAAAATTGTGGAAGACAAAGATAGGAACAAAGGACAAGGGCAACATATAGAAAACTGTAACAAATATGGTAAATATTAATCCAACTATATCAACTTATAATTATTTAACATGTCAATCATCTAAATGCATGAATTAAATACAGAGATTGTCAGAGTGGACCAAGACACAAGATCCACATATATGTTGCCTCTAAGAAACCCATATAAATATAAAGACACATATAGATTAAAAGGAAGTGGATGAAAAAAATATGCCAGGATGGAACTAATCAAGAGAAAGCAAGAGTAGCTATATTAATTTCAGACAGAGTAGACGTCAAAGCAAGAAAGTTATCAGGGATAAAAAGGGCATTACATAATGATAAAGGGGCCAATTCCTCAAGAAGATATAGCAATCCTTAATGTGTATGTGCCTAACAACAGAGTGTGCACACGAGGTAAAAGCTGATAGAATTGCAGAAAGAAATAAATGAACCTCCTAGCATAGCTGGAGACTTCAATATCCATCTCAGAAACAGACAGATTCAGCAGGCAGAAAAATTAGTAAGGACATAGTTGAAGTCAACAACACCTGTAATCAATTGGATATAATTAACAACTACAGACTAATACATCTAAAAACAGCAGAACACACATTTTTCTCAAGTGCACACATGGAACATTCACCAAGATAGGCTATAGTCTGGACCATAAAATGCACCTTAACAAATTTAAAAGATTATGAATCATACAATGTCTACTCTCAGAACACACTGAAATTAAGCTAAAAAACAATAAGAGAAAGATAACCAAAAAACTCCAACATACATGGAGATTAAATTTCACATTTCTAAATAATACATAAATCAAAGAAGAAATCTCCAGAAAAATTAAAAAAAATATTTTGAACTAAATGAAAATGGAAAGAAAAAACTTGTCAAAATTTGTAAGATGCAACAAAAGCAGTATTTAGTGGGAAATTTATAGTATTGAATGCATATATTAAGACAGATGATCTAAAATCAATAATCCATTTCTAACCTTAGGAAACTAGAAAAAGAGAAAATTAAAAAAAAGAAATAAGACAAAGTAGGAATCAATGAAACTAAAAACAGGAAGTTGATAGAGGAAAATTAATGAAACCAAACACTGGTTTCCTGAAAAGACCAATAAAATTGATAAACCTCTAGCCAGGCTATTTAAGAAAAAGAGAGGACATAAATTATTAATATGAAAGAAATGGAAGAGGTGTATCAGGACAGACCTTGTGAATATTAAAAGGATATTAAGGGATACTATGAACAATTCTGTCCCTACAAATTTGATAACCTAGATGAAATGGATCAATTCCTTGAAAAACAGAATCTATCAAAACTCATGCAAGGAGAAATAAACAATCAAAATAGGTCAATATCAACTGAAGAAACTGAATCAATAAGTAATTTCAGTAAGGCCTCTCAAAAGAGATCATCAGTCCCAGATGGGTTCACTGGTGAGTTCTGCCAATCGTTTAAGGAAGAAATTATACCAATTTTCTACAATCTCTTTCCAAAGACAGAGGAAGAGAAAATACTCCCTAACTCATTCTGTGAGGCCAGCATTATCCTAATACCAAAGCCAGGCAAAAACATTACAAGAAAAGCAACTACAGACCAATACCTCTCATGAACATAGATGCAAACATCCTAAAAAAGAAAAAAAAAATGGGTAAATGGAATCTGACAACATAAACAAAAAATCATACATCATGACAAAGTGGGATTTATCCCACGTATGCAAGGCTGGTTCATCATTATAAAATCAGTCAACATAATCTACTACATCAATAGAATAAAGAAAAAAATCATGTGATCATATCAATAGATGCAAAAAAGCGTTTGACAAAACCCAACATCTACTCATGGTAAAAAATCTCAGTAAACTAGGAATTGAGGGGAACATCTTCAACTTGATAAAGAGCATCTTAAAAAAAACAACAGGTAATGTCATGATCCAATAGTGAGAAATTTTAATCTCTCCCACAAAGATCAGGAACAAGACAAGGATGCTTCATCTCACCACTACTTTTCCACATCATACTGGAAATCCTAGCTAGTGCATTAAGACAAGAAAAGGAAATAAAAGTTATACAGATTGGGAAGAAAGAATAAAACTGTCTTTGTTCAGACTGCATGATCAACTATATGCAAAATAAAAAAGAATTGACAGAAAAATTCCTGGAAATAATAAATAATTTAAGCAAGGCTGCAAAATATAAGGTTGAAATACAAAAGTCAACTACTTTCCTCTATACAAACAATGAACATGTAGAATTTAAAATTAAACACCCACTAATATTTACATTAGCAATGTCCCCTAAAGCAGAATACCTTAGTATAAGCCAAACAAAATAAACATAACAAAAGTAGGATAACTATAAAACTCTGATGAACAAAATCAAGGATTTAGGGGACTAAGAACACATGTATCTCGATGAGCACTGAGTAATGTACAGAACTTTGAATCATTATATTGTACACGTGAAACTAATATAACACTGTATGTTAATTATACTTCAATTAAAAAAAGAGCAAAGGAAAGAAATCAAAGATTTAAATAAATGGGGAGATAGTCCATGTTTGTGGATAGTAGACTCAATATTTTCAAGATGTCAGTTCTCTCTAACTTTATCTATAGATTCAATGCATTACCAATCAAAGTCTCAAGTTATTTTGCAGACATTGGTAAGCTGATTCTAAAGTTATAAAGAGAGCCAAAAGACTCACAACAGTCAACACAATATTGAAGGAAAAGAACAAAGTTGAAGGTCAGACACTACCTGACTTCAAGGCTTCCTATAATGCTACATCAATTAAGACAGTGTGTTATTTGCAAAAGAAGAGACAAATAAATCATTGGAATAGAACAGAGAGCCCAGAAAGAGACCCCATAAATACAGTCAACTGATGTTTGACAAAGGAGCAAAGGCAATTCAATGGAGCAAAGATGGTCTTTTCTACAAATGATGCTGGAACAACTGGACATTTACATATGAAACAACGAATCTAGACACAGACCTTATAACCTTCACAAAAGTGAACTGGAAATAACCACAGACCTAAATGTAAAACACAAAACTATAAAACTTCCAGAAGATAACATAGGAAAAAAAACTACATGATTTTGGTATTGTCATGTCTTTTTAGATACAACACAAATGACAATGATCTATGAGAGAGATAATCAATAAGTTGGACTCCATTAAAATTAAAAACTTCTCTGTGAAAGACAATGTCAAGATAATGAGAAGACAAGTCACCAACTGGGAGAAATATTTGCAAAAGACACATTTGATAAAGGACTGTTATAAAAATATACAAAGAACTCTTAAAACTCAACAATAAGAAAAAAAAAAATTCAATTTAAAAATGGGCCAGGACCCTAAGAGATACCTCAGCAAAATAGATTTACAGATAGAAAATAAGCATATGAGAAGATGCCTCCACATCATATGTCATCAGCAAAATGCAAATTGAAATAACAATGACATATCAGTACAGTGCTGTTAGAATAGCCAAAATCTGGAACACTGAGGACATCAAATGCTCACAAGGATGTGGAGCAACATGAACTCTCATTCACTGCTAGTGGTGATGCAAAATGGTACAACGACTTTAGAAGACAGTTTGGCAGTTTCTTACAAAACCAAACATACTCTTACTGTAAGATCTAGAAATTTCACTCTTTGGTATTTACCCAAAGGAACTGAAAACTAATGACCACACAAAAATCTGCAAGTAGCATCTTTATTTATCACTGCCAAAACTTGGAAGCAACCAAAATGTCTGTCAGTAGGTGAATAGATAAAGTGTGTTTATCCAGATAATGGGATATTATTTGGTGCTAAGAAGAAATGAGCTATCAAGCCTGAAAAGACATGGAGGGACCCTAAATGCACATTACTAAGTGAAAGAAGTCAATCTGAAAGGCTACATGTTATATGATTCCAACTATATGACATTCTGGAAAAGGTAAACCTATGGACACAATAAAAAGATCATTGATTGCCAGAGGATGAGGGTTGCGGGGGAGGGGTGAATAAGGAGAATACAGCAGATTTTAAGGGCAATGAAAATAGTCTAAATGATACCATAATGATGAATACACATTATACATTTTCCAAATCAACAGAATGTCCAGCATAAAAAGTGAACAGTGATATAAATTCTGGGTTATAATAATGTGTCGATGTAGGTTCATCAATTGCAACAACGTACCACCTGGTAGGGGAAGGTTGGTAATGGGGGGAGGCTCTGCATGTGTGTGGGCAGAGAATATATGGGAAGTCTCTGTACTCTCAGTTTTGCTGTGAATCTAAAACTGTTCTAAAAAATACAGTCTTGGGATGCCTGGGTGGCTCAGTTGGTTAAGCATCTGACTCTTGATTTTGGCTCAGGTCACTATCTCAGGGTCCTGAGATCGAGTCCCACATCAGGTTCTGAGCTGAGTGTGGAGCCTGCTTAAGATTCTTTCTCTCCCTCTCTCTCTGCCCCTCCTGCTTGCATGTGCACTCTTCCTCTCTTTCTAAAGAAACAAAGAAAAACAAAGAATACTCTTAATTTAAAAGAGAATATAAAAGAAATGGGAGGAAGGAGAAGGGAAGGAAGAAAGGAAAGGATGAATGGAAGGGAGGGTGGGAGGAAGACATGTCCCTATCTCTTTAAATATACTCAGTGAGGGGCGCCTGGGTGGCTCAGTCATTAAGCGACTGCCTTCGGCTCAGGTCATGATCCCAGGGTCCTGGGATCAAGCCCCGCATCAGGCTCCCTGCTCGGCGGGAAGCCTGCTTCTCCCTCTCCCACTCCCCTGCTTGTGTTCTCTCTCTCGCTGTGTCTCTCTCTGTCAAATAAATAAAATCTTTAAAAAAATAAAAATTAAAAATAAAAATAAATAAATAAATATACTCAGTGAAAGGCACACATGACACATGTGCTTACATTTTCTTACCAGAGTTTGGGCACATGATAATTCCTTGCAAAGGGGGCTGAGAAACGTAGTCTTTATTTTTGGCAACTGTGTTCTCCAGTTTAACCTTATCCTTTATTTAGATTTCTTTTAGTGTAATCTTAAAAGTTGTATTTTTTATTTCTACAATGTGAAAGTGAAGAAATTATATAGTAAATAATATAAAAATTGCAAAATAGAAAAAAATAGAGACTGAAGGTCTAAAATTCTTCACCATAAAGAAACACAGGTTAGTGTCCAGGGCATAGGCTTTCAATTTCATATCTATGTAATATATAAGATTATACATAATTTATTTAACTAAGTATCTTGGAATTTTTTTCCATGTCAGTATATACATAGGCACCATACTGATAATTTTATCCAATCTTGGTATCAGCATTGACGAGAAGAAAAAATTTCCAATTTCTAATTCAGGCCCTCTTCTGTTTGAGCCTTCATTATACTTTATGAAATATTTTAAATTTGTATAACATGAAACATGAATAGTCAAAGTAGCTTGTGAAATATATTCCAAAGCCAGTTCAAATTTATAATCATCAAGACATATTCTCTAGTTTGTTTTGTTCCCTTAGGCTGATAATAAAAGCCACCTGTAAAATAGTTTGTTCCTTGGTTTGCCAAACCCAACGATGATAAGACTTAGATTTAGGTTTTTCTCCCTTCCTTATTTGGCCTAAATATTTCAGATCACTAACATACTCCTCTACTCCCTCCATCTCCACACTCATATTTAAAATCTCATGCTCACTGAATTTTTTCATCTATAGAACCTCAGGTTTCTATAACTGGGGCATTTATTTATTTAGACCAGTTTATCGGTCTCTACAGAACTCACAGGTAGCAGATGTGCCGTACCCATCACAGAATTACTAAAAGTTATGTTTTGTCATCTTTCTATGACCATATCAATGGCAACACCATAGGATTTACTTATCTAAAATTCACTGTGGTCTTCTAAAGTAGGGGTTCCCAAACTGTGCTCCTTAGACCAACAGTAAGAACATCACCTGGGAACTTGTTTAAAATGCAGTTTATGGACCTACTGATTGAGAAACAAGATGGGGCCCAGTAATCTGAGTTTTTTTTTTTTTTTTTTTTAAAGATTTTATTTATTTATTTGACAGAGAGAGACCTAGCAAGAGAGGGAACACAAGCAGGGGGAGTGGGAGAGGGAGAAGCAGGCTTCCCGTGGAGCAGGGAGCCCGATGCGGGGCTCGATCCCTGGACCCTGGGATCATGACCTGAGCTGAAGGCAGACGCTTAACCATCTGAGCCACCCAGGCGCCCCCAAAATAATGATAATCTTACTATAGCTGCCACCCTACCCTCAATACCTCTCATTTTCTTCATTGACCCCTACATTTCCATCAACTTGGGAAAGATAACAAATCCTTTTTATTTCTTTTAAAGATTTTATTTATTTATTTGACAGAGAGAGACCTAGCAAGAGAGGGAACACAAGCAGGGGGAGCGGGAGAGGGAGAAGCAGGCTTCCTGCTGAGCAGGGAGCCCGATGCGGGGCTCGACCCCGGGACTCCAGGATCATGACCTGAGCCGAAAGCAGTCGCTTAACCAACTGAGCCACCCAGGCGCCCCTTTTCATCACTGTCTTATTCTAAACTATATGTTATTCTAAGGAAATTAATAACTTGATTATTATACCTATTGACAAGCGAACTGCTACTGGCTTCTGAATCTCCCTCAGACATCTAGTGGGTGTGTTCCCATTACTGCAGAACTCAGATAGAATCGCAGTTTTTTTTTTTTAATTTTTTTTAAAGATTTTATTTATTTTTTGACAGAGAGAGAGAGAGACAGCGAGAGAGGGAACACAAGCAGGGGGAGTGGGAGAGGGAGAAGCAGGCTCCCCGCAGAGCAGGGAGCCCGATGCGGGACTCGATCTCAGGACCCTGGGATCATGACCTGAGCCGAAGGCAGACGCTTAACCATCTGAGCCACCCAGGCGCCCAGTAATCTGAGTTTTAACAAGCTTTCTGGGTGATTTGAAGCACATCAACCTTTGGTAGCCACTCTCTAAATCAGAGGATTTTGACCTTGCTCACACACTGGAATTACCTGGGGATCTTAAAAAAAAAAAAAAAAAAAAAAAAATGATGCCTAGGTTTTAACCCCAGAAATTCTGAATTAATTATTCTGGGATGAGGCTAGAGAATTGAGAATTTTACTGGCTCCCTAGGTGATTATAAAGTGCAACCAAGGTTGAGAACCACTGCTCTAAGTCATTTGTAACTTCACATTATATTTGCCAACTCCAGGTTCTTTGAGCTTTCTTCTTTCCCTGAGGATCTATGCCATATGAGGATACAGAGAGGCTACAGCAAATTAGATACTCCCTTGTTGTGAGTGGTTTTAGATACTAAATGGAATGTGACACTGCATCGTATCATTTCCTTTGGTTTTGTCTATCATACATGATGAGCCTTTGAACTTGAAGCTGAATTAATTTAATGCAATGTTTCCTTTTGAATCTATTGGATTTTGTGTGCATTGGGGTGACATGCAAAGCAAACATCTAAATGCTCTTCCTGTGATCTTTGGGAAAAGCACCAGAGGAGAAAGAGTGTCCACGGTACATTAACCATGTAAAGTGAGTTTAATCAGATGGAATTGATTTGTTTAAGTTACACTTACATGTACAAAAAGAAATGTTCTGGACTAAATAAATTCAGTATTAAAATTGCCTTCACATTCCATACCTAACCAATTTCATCACCATATATGCTACCAGTTAGATGCTACTTGGGGAAGAAAACGTGATTCTTCAGCTGGCAAATGAAGAGAGATAGCAAGAAGTAACTTCTTCATGGTTTCAGTGGGGAGGAATATGTTAAGTACCTTTTTTTCCCCCCTGTTATGCCAGACGTGGATTAGAAGCACTCTGAACTCGTTTTTTAACAGACAATGAATTGCTTTCTTCACACTCAGTCAAGTGTTTTAATCTTGTCTTTTTAAAACAAACATCAACCAGTGACATACCTCTTTTTGTTTTCAATCTCATTTTATATGTGGAGAAAGATCAGGGGTGACTATCCTTTGTAAGACAGGCTCGATAGTGGGAAAGGCTGCTTTGAAACTGGGATTCCTATTGTTTTTGAGATAAGAGGAGTCTAGAAAACTCAAGGCCACGTGACAGCATTTAACCAACAGAAGCAAGATGGATATAATTACTGAAACATGCAGCAAAGGCAGAATGGCAAATAGGGCATTTTGACTTGCAAAGATCTGTGGTGTGAGATAGATGGTCCAGCAGCAAGGGTACTCTACTTGAGTTTATAACAACAATGACGAGAAATCAAGAGCAAGGAAACAGAAAGCAGATGTCAGCTTTTGAAATGAAAAGTCATGTCCCCTTCTTCCCATTCCAGAGATGAGCAAATTCTCAGATCTTGGGCCCATCTATTGAAAGAGAACCAGAGTCCCCAAAGGAAGAGCCCTGAAATGTCACAGGAAGTATATAGTATAATTGTACTTTTCTCCCAATCCTCCTCTAAGGCAATTTAGCAGAGCATACTAAGAAAACGGGAATATCCAGATCTTTTGAGGCCTACAGGATATATGATCTGAGATGACACTAATACCAGAGGAACCAAAATGTTATCATGGTCCCTCTGTTAAGGTAAGAATCTATAGAGGTCAGGTGATACATAGAGTCCTGGCCCAAGTTCATCACACAAGGGTCTAATGAGGAGTCAACAAACTGGCCCATGGCCAAATTCTGCCCACCATCAATATTTAAAAATATTTATTGGAACACAGACACATTTCCTTTTTAATGTCTATATCTGCTTTTGTGCTCCCATAGCAAATCTGAATAGCTGCAATAGATACCATATAATCTGCAAAACCTAAAGTATTTACTCTGGCAATTCAGAGAAAAAGTTTTTCTGATCTTTAGTCTAATGGGTCCCCAGACCTATCCTATAATTTTTTCCATAGTCTCTGAGTAGAAAAATTAGGATGAATGTATCTAACAGTGGGCAGATTCCTGGCAGAGGTTACTTGCCTTATAGAATAAGAGCCGTAACAGTAGACAAGTCAAGTGGAAGCTCTTGAACATTCCACTCCCCACCAGCCAAGAAAGTAAGTCAAAAGCAGTAACACAAATCAGGTGGGATGGTTTGAATAATACTGCTCTTATAGTCTTAGAGTATGCAGGGGTGGCATTCCACATCACACACACACAAAAATGTAATTCACTGGAATGGCCCTCCATAAGCCATTGGGCTAAGCATAAATTTTACCAGTTATACTTAAACAATCAAAGCTGTCATGTCAAATATCATATTTTTACTTGGACAGATAAATACAGCCTTTGGAACTTGGTATGTGACTATTGATCCTGAAAAGGCATTATTTTCCATCCTTATGATAAGGAGAAACAAGAGCATTTCACATTCAACTAGGATGAATAAAGGAACATGTTTATAATCTTGGCCCAGAGCTATCTTACTTCTCCTACTCTTTGGCATAATATAACCCAAAGATAACTTGATCTACTTGACATTCTTTCATTTATATTGGTCTATAATATTGATGATACCTTATTAAATCAGGCCTAGAAAGGAAAATTTGACAAATACTCTGAATGCCCTGGTGACACCCCAGAGCACCAGAAAGTGGGAGAAAAATACTACAATTATTAAACGTTCCTTCTCATTGGGTTTGCGTTTTTAGGAGTCCATTGTTCTGTGACATACATATCCCCCCTAACATGAAAAACAGGATACTCTACCTTTTAGCTTCTATCGATAAGAAGAAGACACAACACTTGAAAATTCCTTTCTGATTTTGGAGGTAGCCCATACCACACTTAGGAATTCCTTTCTTGATTAACTCAGAAGGCTGTCCTTTTTGAGAAGAACTGAGAGTAAGAGGATTATAGTCCAGTTTTAGGCTATGAGACAATATAAAAGCAGTTCTGTTTAGTCAATGTAGCCTGCTAGATGCAAAGATCTAGAGGATACACAGTGGATATTATGGTTAATTTTATATGTTCACATGGCTAGGTTATGGTGCCCAGTTGTTTAAACACTAGTGTAGATATTACTGTGAAGTTATTTTTTTTAAATAAATTGATACATTTACAATCAGTTTATTTTAAGTAAAACAGATTATTCTCTGTAATACGGTTGGGTTTCATCCAGTCAGTGAAGACTTTAAGAGAAAGACTGAGGTTTGAAGAACAAATTCCACCTCAAAACTACAACATAGAAATTATACTTGAATTTCCAGCCTCCTGGCTGTTTTGCCCCACAAATGTTGGACTTTCCACTGCCACAATTGTGTGCATGAGCCAATTCTTTAAAATTTCTGTCCCTATCTATCTATCTATGTATCTACCTACCTACCTACCTATCTACTATCACCTATCCATCCAACCATTCATCCTATTGATTCTGGGTTTTTTTTTGTTTGTTTGTTTTGTTTTGGAGAATTTGGACTAATAGAGTAGATGAAGATATGGATAGGAGATTGGCAGTGAAGAAGTATAGGATTCTGAAATCAGGTTATGCCATATGAAAGGCAGCTAGTTGCATCGCACTATCTCCTAATAATGAATACTTAACCAGGCAATATTAATTGATGATGGGACCTGAGCTATGCCTTATGAGCTAGTATTGGCATAATCACTAAATCAGACTAAGTGGACACAGCAGTGATACATTATGCAATGGAAAACCTTCATTCAGAATTGGTCCCACCCAGGTCTTCAGAGTACAGATAAATTACAGGAACTAGGGGTTCATACTCCATTTATCTACCTGTGTCACATCAATGCCTTACCTCAGTTCACACCATGACCAGCTGATGGGTAGAACAGCTTGTTTGTTAATGCAAACCAATAAAGAGCTCCTAATCCACTAAAGACCCATACAAGGATATACCCAAAGAACAGTGATCAGGAGAAATCTTCTCAGAATCAGTAGCCTGGGTAGTGCATTTGGTCATGCACTTTGTTTGAAGAAAAATGTAGTCTGAGTTAGGAATAAACATGTCTCATTGGCAGGGGTGAATGGCTTAGAGGTCAGAGGCAAAGAAATGTATATGGATGGACCTATGGGAACAGACACAAAGTGTGTAGAACTCCGTCTCATGTCAATTTCAACCATAGAATATCCACTGGAATATTCCATTTCAGAGAAAGGACTGAAAACTAGCTGTCCAGAATGTCTCATTCAGTAGATGTTAGCCAGTAACTGCCCTTGGTTTTCCCACTGTTTCCCCATGAACAAAAGGGTCATGATGGCAGCAATGAAAGCCATGCATAGTTGAATTAGCATTAACTCCATCTCACCAAGCTTATTCTAGCTACTTAAGATTGCCTCTACAATTCCTTAAGGAGATGATTTAGCCCCTTGTTGGCAAGCTAGTAACATTAGACAACTCCTACCCTTCTATGATTTATTTTCTCAAGAATGATACATATTCCAAGTATGGATGTGTCTTCCTTGCCTACAGTGCCTCAGTGTCAGAGGGCTCAGGGACCCACTTTACAGTAAAGTAAGTATGACAATGGGCATATGACTATGAAGCCACTAGTCCTCCTATGAATTACATCACAGGAATCTGATAGCCTGATAGTAATGCAATCTTCTTAAAGGTAGAGCTAAGCCACAGCATGGAGATGACATTCTGTGAGTTGAGGTGCTGTCCTTCAAGATACAATTACATGGTACTCTGTCATGACACAGTGATAAATATGGATCTGGGAACCAAGGGGTGGAAAGAGGAGTTGCTCACTCTCATCATTAATTCTAATCAATTTACTGGGAGACTTTGTGCTTGTTACCAGCAAAACTGTAGATTTTGTTTCATTAGAGATCCTGGTTCCTGGTAGAAGGGGAACACTTCTTTCAAGGTACAGAAAAAGGATTCTGCCAAACCTAATCAAACTGCCATGTTGTCATTAGGGGACACCTCATGCTTGTAGTTTAGCAGGCAGAAAAAAAGAATTCCTATATTGGCAGGAGTAATGATCCTGATTATCATAAAGGTATAGGACTCCTATATAATGAGAGTGGGGACAAGAATGTCTACAACCCCTGGATGTTACTGGGGAACATCCATGGTGTTCCATGCATAGTGATAGCTATGAACGGGCAGCTGAAACAGCCACAGTTTAAGAAGTACATAATAACGGGGGGCTCAGCTCCCTCAGAAACAAGTCTGCGTTACTCCATGGGACAAAAAACCCAGACCAGCAGAAGTACAGCTGAATATAAGAGCAAACTGGGATGGAAAGTGCAGAAAGATGATGAATATCAATTATGGCTTTGTAATGCTGTATCTTGTTCCATGAAACCTCTAGTTATAACGGGTTATGGTTTTACTTTTGTTTGTTTTTTAGAAATTGTGACCGGATACCACTTTCAAGCAGCACAGACAGGGCATTAGAACAATGAAAACTTAACAAGAATTGTAATTCAATAAATTAGCTTACACTCTGGAAAATAAAAGAAGTATATGCAGTAAAATTTGTCTTTAGAAAGCATGTAACTTCTTTTCTTCTCTTCCAAAATATAATGAAGGGGACTTGAGAGGTTACCTTGCCTGCTATTCAGAAAAATCTAAATTTAAGACATTCTGATAGGCAAAAAACTTTGTATGTGTATATGTCTATATCCCATTGCTCAATAATACTGATGAAAAGTTAAAAAAGCTTCATCTGATCTTAGATCTTACCTAACTTCCTCCTGTTGCAAGCTACACTTGTTCAACAACTGATAAGTATTCATTTCTTTGCCACTCTGTATTTCTACACCATTACAAAACTATCTTCCAACATCTCCAGTAAATAATCTTATTTTTTTAAAGATTTTATTTATTTATTTGAGAGAGAGAGAGTGCACATGCATGAGTTGGGGGGAGGAGCACAGGGAGAGGGAGAGAGAATCTGAAACAGACTCTGCACTGAGTGTGGAGGGACATGGGGCTCAATCTCACCACCACGAGATCAAGACCTGAGCCAAAACCAAGAGTTAGATGCTTAACCAACTGAGCCACCCAGGTGCCCCAATAATCTTACTTATTAAGCAGAAATGAAAAGACAGAAGATTTTGTTTTGGGATTTCCAAGTTCCTGCACCTATTACCTATCCAGATTGTTTTTGGAGCTGAGAACCTAGGATTTAAACAAATAATTCTTTAAAAACCTTTCAGATACAGATTTTCATATACATGGCTCTTGGAACATACTGGCTCCTAAATTATGACAGCAATCCAATGGAGGGTTTTATTGACCTGATTCTCATTTGTCTCAAACCTAGCCTCCAGACTTCTACCAGTGTACTCTTAAAATGGAAATCTGATGATGTTGGTTTTCTGCTATAAATTTTCAGATGCTCCTCTATCATTCTATAAATCCCTCTGTGTTTTGGTCTCTAAAACACCTTGCCAGCCTCATCTGCTGACACAATTCTTTCTTTTGTGTCTAAAAATGTACTCAACATCATAAAGTATTGTTTCTGTGTTACATCCATACATGGCAAATATATTGTAACTAATTGTCTATCTACTTCTTTTATATGCTTTTCAAGGGCAGATTCCCCATTTCCTTAATGAATAATAACTGTGCATTGGATTGGGCCATACCTTGGAAAGATGCTACTGGCCAGTAGACATTCCTCATACCTAAAGAAACTTGAGAAGCCTTGGATGAGGGAAGTCAAATGTAATTGTGAAAGCCACAAGCAAAATAATGTAACTGGACCACTATCTTATGCCATACACAAAAATTAATTCAAAATGGATTAAAGACTTGAATATAGGACCTGAAACCATAAAACTCCTAGAAGAAAACATATGTGGTGAATTCTTTGACATTGGTCTTTCTGCTATTTTGGATCCAAATGCAAAGGCAACAGAAGCAAAACTAAACAAATGGGACTACATCAAACTAAAAAGCTTCTGCACAGCAAAGGAAATCACCAACAAAATGAAAAGGCAACCTACTGAATAGGAGAAAACATATGAAAATCATATATCTGGTAAGGAGTTAATATCCAAGATATGTAAAGAATTCATACAACTCAGTAGCCAAAAAAACCCACATTCCAATTAAAAAATGGGAAGAAGATATGAATAGACATTTTTTCAAAGAAGATACACAGATGACCAACAGGTACATGAAAAAGTGCTCAACATCACTAATCCTCAAGAAAATGCAAATCAAAACTGCAATAAGATGTCATCTCACACCCATTAGAATGGCTCTTATCAAAAAGACAAGAGCTTGGGGGGGGCGGAGCAAGATGGCGGAGGAGTAGGAGACCTGGATTTCGTCTCCTCTCAGGAATTCAGCTGGATAGGGATCAAACCATTCTGAACACCTACAAACCCAACAGGAGATCGAAGAAAAGAAGAGCAACAACTCTCTCATCAGAAAAGCGACCACTTTCTGGAAGGTAGGACGTGCAGAGAAGTGAATCCACGGCGATATTCGGTAGGACAGACGGCGGGGGAGGGGCCTCCGTCGGCCGCTTCTGGCAAGTGATAGAGCCGCGGAGCATAAAGTCGGAACTTTTAGAAGTCGGCTCCGCTGAGGGACGTCACTCCGGTGGCTAAGCGGGGGGTGGAACCCTCCGGGACAGTGTGGTCTCAGGACCCTCGGGGTCACAGAAAGACCGGGGGTGCCTGAGGGCGGCAGAGCTCCCAGGTAACGGAGCAGGGAAGCCGGCTGCAGAGGCGGAGCCCAGGCGGGGGCTCTCAGCTCGGGGTTGCCATTGACCGTGATCCGCGGCACAGTCGGGCCCCTGCTCCTCCAGCAGGGACCCAACAAGCGGCAGATCCGGGGAGACTCACCTTCCTCCCCCGGGAGGAGCCGCGCGGGAGTGCACCGCAGGGATCTGCTGGGTTTGGAGACTCCAGACCGGATCGGGTGCCAGAGATAGAAACGCGCGGTCACAGGCTGGTTGAGCACGGAGTGCAGCTGCAGACCGGGGAGACGGGAGTGACTGACGGCTTTTCTCTGGGGACTCACTGAGGAGCGGGGCCGAGTTCTCGGCTCCTCTGGGGCAGAGATTGGGAGGCCGCCATTTTCACTCTCCGCCTCCAAAGCTGTACGGAAAGCTCGCAGGGAACAAAAGCCCCGGAGAGCAAACCCGAGCAGATGACTTAGCCGGGACAGGGCAAGGGCGGGGCAATTCCGCCTCCGGCAGAGACATTTGGAAACCACGGCAACAGGCCCCTCCCCAGAAGATCAGCGAGAACAGCCAGCCAAGACCAAGTTTACCGATCAATGAGAACGGCAGAACTCCAGCGCTAGGGGACTACTGCACATAGAATTCACGGCTTTTTTACCATGATTCCTTAGTCTTTTAAAGTTAATTTTTTTTTTAACTGTCTTTTTCTCTTTTTATTTCTTTTTGAATTTTTCTTTTTCCCTTTTTCAAACAACATCTTATCAATCCCTTTTTTTAAAAAAAAAAACATTTTTATTTTTCATTTTTAGAGTCATATTCTATCCCTTCATAGTAGTTACCCGTATTTTTGGCTTATATATATAAGTTGTTCTCTCTTTAAAATTTTGAGATAGTTTCTTCTAACAGATTAAAATATACCCTAAATCTCTAGTATATGGTGTTTTCTATTCCCCTGCCTGATCACATCCTCTCCCTTTTTTTTTCTTTTTCTTTTTTCTTTTTTAAATCCTCTTCTTTCTTTTTTCAAACAACTTCTTATCAATTCCTTTTATAAAATTTTTTATAATTTCCATTTTTACAGTCATTTTCCATCCCTTCATCATATCAACCCTTATTTTTGTACATATATAAGTTTTTCTTTCTTTAAAATTTTGGGAGACACTTTCTTCTAAAAGACCAAAATACACCCCAAATCTAGTGTGTGTCACTGATCTATATACCATATAGATCATATTTGATCACATTCTGGTTTTTCTTTTGTTGTTGTTGTTTTGTTTTGTTTGTTTTTGTTTTTATCTTTATCTTTATCTTTTTTTTCTTTTTCTTTTTTCTCTCTTTCCCCTTCTTATCCCACTGCTTCAGGTCTTTTCTGATTTGTTTAGAGTATATTTTCTGGGGACGTGGTTACTCTGCTAGCATTTTGTTCTCTCATTAATCTATTCTCCTCTGCACAAAATGACGAGACAGAAAAAATCACCTCAACAAAAAGAACAAGAGGCAGTACCGACTGCCAGGGACCTACTCAATACGGACATTAGTACGATGTCAGATCTAGAGTTCAGAATCATCACTTTAAAGATACTAGCTGGGCTTGAAAAAAATATGGAAGTTATTAGAGAAACTCTTTCTGGAGAAGTAAAAGAGCTAAAATCCAACCAAGTAGAAATCAAAAAGGCTATTAATGAGGTGCAATAAAAAATGGGGGCGCTAACTGCTAGAATAAATGAGGCAGAAGAGAGAATCAGTAATATAGAAGATGAAATGATGGAAAATAAAGAAGCTGAGAAAAAGAGAGATAAACAACTACTGGATCATGAGGGCAGAATTCGAGAGATAAGCGATACCATAAGACGAAACAACATTAGAATAATTGGGATCCCAGAAGAAGAAGAAAGAGAGAGAGGGCCAGAAGGTATAATGGAGCAAATTATAGCAGAGAACTTCCCTAATTTGGGGAAGGAAACAGGCATCAAAATCCAGGAAGCACAGAGAACCCCTCTCAAAATAAATAAAAATAGGTCAACTCCCCGACATCTAATAGTAAAACTTACGAGTCTCATAGACAAAGAGAAAATCCTGAAAGCAGCTCGGGAGAAGAGATATGTAACCTACAAGGGTAGAAACATTAGATTGGCAACAGACCTATCCACAGAGACCTGGCAGGCCAGAAAGGACTGGCAGGATATATTCAGAGCACTAAATGAGAAAAATATGCAGCCAAGAATACTCTATCCAGCTAGGCTGTCATTGAAAATTGAAGGAGAGATAAAAAGCTTCCAGGACAAACAAAAACTAAAGGAATTTGCAAACACAAAACCAGCCCTACAGGAAATCTTGAAAGGGGTCCTCTAAGCAAAGAGAGAGCCTAAAAGCAACATAGACCAGAAAGGAACACAGACAATATACGGTAACAGTCACCTTACAGGCAATACAATGGCACTAAATTCCTATCTTTCAATAGTTACCTTGAATGTAAATGGGCTCAATACCCCAATCAAAAGACACAGGCTAACAGACTGGATTAAAAAACAAGATCCATCGATATGCTGTCTGCAAGAGACTCATTTTAGACCCAAAGACACCCCCAGATTGAAAGTGAGGGGGTGGAAAACCATTTACAATGCTAATGGACACCAAAAGAAAGCTGGGGTGGCAATCCTTATTTATCAGACAAATTAGATTTTAAACCAAAGACTGTAATAAGAGATGAGGAAGGACACTATATCCTACTTAAAGGATCTATCCAACAAGAAGATCTAACAATTGTAAATATCTATGCCCCTAACATGGGAGCAGCCAATTATATAAGGCAATTAATAAAAAAAGCAAAGAAACACATCGACAACAATACAATAATAGTGGGGGACTTTAACATCCCCCTCACTGAAATGGACAGATCGTCTAAGCAAAAGATCAACAAGGAAATAAAGACTTTAAATGACACACTGGACCAAATGGACTTCACAGACATATTCAGAACATTCCACCCCAAAGCAACGGAATACACATTCTTCTCTAGTGCCCATGGAACATTCTGCAGAATAGATCACATCCTAGGTCATAAATCAGGTCTCAACCGGTACCAAAAGATTGGGATCATTCCCTGCCTATTTTCAGACCACAATGCTTTGAAACTAGAACTCAATCACAAGAGGAAAGTCGGAAAGAACTCAAATACATGGAGGTTAAAGAGCATCCTACTGAAGAATGAATGGGTCAACCAGGAAATTAAAGAAGAATTAAAAAAATACATGGAAACCAATGAAAATGAAAACACAACTCTTCAAAATCTTTGGGATGCAGCAAAGGCAGTCCTAAGAGGAAAGTATATAGCAATACAAGCCTTTCTCAAGAAGCAAGAAAGGTCTCATATACACAACTAACCCTACACCTAAAGGAGCTGGAGAAAGAACAGCAAATAAAGCCTAAACCCAGCAGGAGAAGAGAAATAATAAAGATCAGAGCAGAAATCAATGAAATAGAAACTAAAAGAACAGTAGAACAGATCAACGAAACTAGGAGCTGGTTCTTTGAAAGAATTAACAAGATTGATAAACCCCTGGCCAGACTTATCAAAAAGAGAAGAGAAATGACCCAAATCAACAAAATCATGAATGAAAGAGGAGAGATCACAACCAACACCAAAGAAATACAAACAATTATAAGAACATATTATGAGCAACTCTATGCCAGCAAATTAGAAAACCTGGAAGAGATGGATGCATTCCTAGAGATGTATCAACTACCAAAACTGAACCAGGATGAAATAGAAAACCTGAACAGACCTATAACCACTAAGGAAATTGAAGCAGTCATCAAAAATCTCCCAAAAAACAAAAGCCCAGGGCCAGATGGCTTCCCAGGGGAATTCTACCAAACATTTCAAGAAGAATTAATACCTATTCTTCTGAAACTGTTCCAAAAAATAGAAACGGAAGGAAAACTTCCAAACTCATTTTATGAGGCCAGCATTACCTTGATCCCAAAACCAGACAAAGACCCCATCAAAAAGGAGAATTACAGACCAATATCCCTGATGAACATGGATGCAAAAATTCTCACCAAAATACTAGCCAATAGGATCCAACAGTACATTAAAAGGATTATTCACCATGACCAAGTGGGATTTATCCCTGGGCTGCAAGGTTGGTTCAACATCCACAAATCAATCAATGTGATACAATACATTAACAAAAGAAAGAACAAGAATCATATGATCCTCTCCATAGATGCAGAAAAAGCTTTTGACAAAGTACAGCATCCTTTCTTGATCAAAACTCTTCAGAGTATAGGGATCGAGGGTACATACCTCAATATCATAAAAGCCATCTATGAAAAACCTACAGCGAATATTATTCTCAATGGGGAAAAACTGAGAGCTTTCCCACTAAGGTCAGGAACGCGGCAGGGATGTCCACTATCACCACTGCTATTCAACATAGTATTGGAAGTCCTAGCCACAGCAATCAGACAACAAAAAGAAATCAAAGGCATCCAAATTGGCAAAGAAGAAGTCAAACTCTCACTCTTTGCAGATGATATGATACTTTATGTGGAAAACCCAAAAGACTCCACCCCAAAACTGCTAGAACTCATACAGGAATTCAGCAAAGTGGCAGGATATAAAATCAATGCACAGAAGTCAGTGGCATTCCTATACACCAACAACAAGACAGAAGAAAGAGAAATTAAGGAGTCGATCCCATTTACAATTGCACCCAAAACCATAAGATACCTAGGAATAAATCTAACCAAAGAGACAAAGGATCTGTACTCAGAAAACTATAAAATACTCATGAAAGAAATTGAGGAAGACACAAAGAAATGGAAAAATGTTCCATGCTCATGGATTGGAAGAACAAATATTGTGAAGATGTCAATGCTACCTAGAGCAATCTACACATTCAATGCAATCCCCATCAAAATACCATCCACTTTTTTCAAAGAAATGCAACAAATCATCCTAAAATTTGTATGGAACCAGAAAAGACCCCGCATAGCCAGAGGAATATTGAAAAAGAAAAGCAAAGCCGCCGGCATCACAATTCCGGACTTCAAGCTCTATTACAAAGCTGTCATCATCAAGACAGCATGGTACTGGCACAAAAACAGACACATAGATCAATGGAACAGAATAGAGAGCCCAGAAATGGATCCTCAACTCTATGGTCAACTAATCTTCGACAAAGCAGGAAAGAATATCCAATGGAACAAAGACAGTCTCTTCAACAAATGGTGTTGGGAAAATTGGATAGCCACATGCAGAAGACTGAAACTGGACCATTTCCTTACACCACACACAAAAATAGACTCCAAATGGTTGAAAGACCTCAGTGTGAGACAGGAGTCCATCAAAATCCTAAAGGAGAACACAGGCAGCAACCTCTTTGACCTCAGCCGAAGCAACTTCTTCCTAGAAACATCTCCAAAGGCAAGGGAAGCAAGGGCAAAAATGAACTATTGGGACTTCATTAAGATAAAAAGGTTTTGCAAAGCAAAGGAAACAGTTAACAAAACCAAAAGACAACCGACAGAATGGGAGAAGATATTTGCAAATGACATATCAGATAAAGGGCTAGTATCCAAAATCTATAAAGAACTCATCAAACTCAACACCCAAAGAACAAAGAATCCAATCAAGAAATGGGCAGAAGACATGAACAGACATTTTTCCAAAGAAGACATCCAAATGGCCAACAGACACATGAAAAAGTGCTCAATATCGCTCAGCATCAGGGAAATCCAAATCAAAACCTCAATGAGATACCACCTCACACCAGTCAGAATGGCTAAAATTAACAAGTCAGGAAACGACAGATGTTGGCGGGGATGCGGAGAAAGGGGAACCCTCCTACACTGTTGGTGGGAATGCAAACTGGTGCAGCCACTCTGGAAAAGTGTATGGAGGTTCCTCAAAAAGTTGAAAATAGAGCTACCATATAATCCAGCAATTGCACTACTGGGTATTTACCCCAAAGATACAAAAGTGGGGATCCGAAGGGGTACGTGCACCCCGATGTTTATAGCAGCAATGTTCACATAGCCAAACTGTGGAAAGAGCCAAGATGTCCATCGACAGATGACTGGATAAAGAAGAAGTGGTATATATATATACAATGGAATATTATGCAGCCATCAAAAGGAATGAGATCTTGCCATTTGCAACGACGTGGATGGAACTGGAGGGTATTATGTTGAGTGAAATAAGTCAAAAAGAGAAAGACATGTATCATATGATCTCACTGATATGAGGAATTCTTAATCGCAGGAAACAGACTGAGTGTTGTTGGAGTGGGGGGTGGGGTGGGAGGGATGGGGGGACTGGGTGGTGGACACTGGGGAGGGTATGTGCTCTGGTAAGCGCTGTGAATTGTGCAAGACTGTTGAATCTCAGATCTGTACCTCTGAAACAAATAATGCAATATATGTTAAGAAAAAAAAAAAAAGAAGAAGAAGAAGGTAGCGGGAGGGGAAGAATGAAGCGGGGGAAATCGGAGGGGTAGACGAACCATGAGAGACGCCGGACTCTGAAAAACAAACAGGGTTTTAGAGGGGAGGGGGGTGGGAAGATGGGTTAGCCTGGTGGCGGGTATTGAGGAGGGCACATTCTGCATGGAGCACTGGGTGTTGTGCACAAACAATGAATCATGGAACACTTCATCTAAAACTAATGTTGTAATGTATGGGGATTAATATAAGAATAAAAAAAAAAAGACAAGAAATAACAAGTATTGACAAGGTTGTACAGAAAAGGAATCCTTGTGCACTGCTGGTAGAAATATACATTGGTGCAGCTACTATAGAGAACAGTATGGAGGTCCTAAAAAAAAAACTAAAAATAGAACTACTGTATGATCTAGCAATTTACTTCTGGGTCTTATTTGAAGAAAACAAAAACACTAACTCAAAAAGACATTTGCCCCCAAATGTCTGTTTTAGTGTCTGTTGATGGATGAATGGAAATAAACACGCACTCACATACATACACACAATGGAATATTATTCAGGCATAAAAAAAGAATGGAATTTTGCCATTTGCGACAACACAGATGGACCTTAAGGGCATTAGCTAAGTGAGATAAGTCAGACAGAGAAAGACAAACACCATATGATCTCACTCATATCTGGATTCTACAAAATAAAAACAAAAGCAACTCATAGGTAGAGAGAACAGATTGATGGTTGCCAGAGGCAGGAGGTAAGGGGTGGGTAAAATGGGTCAAAAGGTATAAACTTCCAGTTATAACATAAATAAGTCATAGGATGTAATGTACAGCATGGTGACTACAGTCAACATACTGTACTACATATATGAAAGTTGCTAAGAGAATAGATTTTGATTTCTTGTGTCCACATCACAAGAAAAATTGTAACTATATATGATGATGGATGTTAACTATATTTGTTGTGGTGATCATTGTGCAATATATACATATATCAAATCCTGTTGTGCAACTGGAAACTAAAAAAATGTTTTATGTCAATTATACCTCAATGGGAAAAAAATACAATTGTGAAGAATAGATTTGTGACCAGAGGAATAGCTCATACGATAGTGGTAGACTTAATTAATTAGGACATAAGAAGAGCCAATATGAGATCATTCACTATAAAGATCCAATGAAACCATGGATGGCAATGGGAATTGAAAAAGAGAGTTTGCAGAAATCCACCCCTGAGGGAGGAATTCTTGTCATTCTTTAACCAATCTTTTCACGTAAGAATGTAGATCTCATCCCACGGGTGAGGGAAGACAGAAAAAGGAGCAATACGGAAGTGAGAAGGCATGTGTCCTGAGATGTCTGAGGCCACTCCACCTAGACCAAATCACATTTTCCAAGGTAAGAATGTTCAACAAATTCTCTAAAAGTTCTCGGGGATCAATAAGTACATTATGTAAAGGCAATAGAGATGATATGGTATTTTTGGTGTTTGGTATATTAGATGAAAAGCCACCTGATATTTTAACCGGTTGTATGACCATTGATTTTGATTTCTGTTAAGAGATAAAAATGCTGACAGTACCAGCTGTTTCTTGGCCAAAGATGCTGTGGGTCCCCAGCTTTGTAGTAAATGACCAACATCCCTGGATGAGTTCAGTCACCTGCAGCCTGCCTTGTCAGCACAGTTGGCTATTTAGGAACCAGTGGGGGTTTATTACAAGTTTATCTTTCAATAGAACCACCTGCCTGGAGTTGAATTGTCTGAGATATAAATATAGAAATAGTGCACAGGATAGTTTTACCATTAAAGAGGAGAAGAACATTAGATGGGGGCAGAGGAGCAAATATTCATTCTACTTTATAGGAGCCTGGGTAGGGTCTTGGGAATTTTTATCTAGTTAGCTTTGGAACTGGAAAAGAAAATAACATTAGCAGCACCAGGATGTTTCAACATCTAAAATCTACTGAATGTCATTCTAATCTCTTAAGGTCAGGGAAAGAATGCAGGGTGGGATATTAGCCTTGTCAACCCTAATGGCAAAATGACAACCCATAAAGCAAACCATTGTAGTTACCTCTTGAGGTTACTAAAAAGTAGAACATACCCAGTTCTGCAAATACCAGCTGGGTACAGTTCAAAGCACTCATAAACTCTTTAGAATAATGCATTGTATTATTGGTAGGGTCAAAAATGTCTCGATCAGTGCACATTTCTATACCAATGACCAATTTGTTCTTGAGGTGTGCAGTAGAGTATCCTTATAATTTTATGATGTAACAGGTGAAAGATCAGAATTTTTAAATTTAACTTGAATCTACTGTACCAATGATATTTATCTAAATTACTGGGCCAAACCAGATTAACTTTGTTTTCTGCTGCATTGCATAAAGATAAATGCACACAGTTTTATCTTTGTTTCATAACTTTTTTAATTTCTAATTTTTTTAGTTTGTAAAGTTTTTGAGATTTTAGAATTTGATTAGTAGTATCTTTGAATATTGTTTTCAATTTTTTATTGTGCTAAATATTTTTACTTAGGGGCGACTGGATGGCTCATCGTTAAGTGTCTGCCTTCAGCTCAGGTCATGATCCAAGGGTCCTGGGATCGAGTCCCACATCGGGCTCCCTGCTCGGCGGGAAGCCTGCTGCTCCCTCTCCCACTCCCTCTGCTTGTGTTCCCTCTCTCTCTGTCTTTCTCTCTGTCAAATAAATAAATAAAATCTTAAAAAAAAATAAGGTTAAAAAAATAAATATTTTTATTTAAATGAAAATTTATAATTTTTATTGTAAAAAATTTTTAACTTTTAAGTATATGCTTCATTGATATTATACATTTATAATGTTGTACAACCATCACCACCATCCATGTCCATAACTCTTTTCATCTTATAAAATTGAAACTCTATACCCATTAAACAATAACTCTCCATTCTTCCCGCCTTGTAGGCCTTAGCAATCACTATTCTACTTTCTGTCACACAGATTTTTAAGGAAAAGTTGAAATCAAATATTTTTCCTATTTATTTATTTACTTCACATATTTTCCTTATTTATTCTGATCAAATATAAACATTGACAAATTATGATGCTCTGAGCGGTACTGACTTCACACTGACTTTTTATGTGTGTGAAGATGTAAATTTGTGTTTGTGGGAATGTAAGCTTTCACTTTGCTAGGGTAAGTACTGAGGAATGGGACTGCTGGATCGTGTGATATGTGTTTAGTCTAATAAGAAATTGTCAAACTGTTTTCTAAAGTTGCTGTGCCATTGTGCATTCCCAGCAGCAGTGTATAAGAGTTCCACTTGCTCCAAATCCCTGCCAGCATTTGGTATTGTCAGTGGTTTTTTGATAATAGCCATTCTAATATGTTTATAATGGTATCTCATTGTGGTTTTAATGTGCATTTCCCAAATGACTAATGATTTTGAGCATCTGTTTATGAGCTCATTTGCCATCTGTATATCTCCTTTGGTGAAGTGTATGTTCAAATATTTTGCCCATTTTTCAAATTGGGACTTTTGTTTCATGTTTTCTTATTGAGTTTTGAGAGTTCTTTATGTATTCTGGATACAAGTTCTTTGTCACAAGTTGTTTTCACTGTTAATTCCTTTGCTTTTCCATACAAATTTTAGAATTAGCTGGTGATATTCACAAAAAATCCTGATGGGATTTTGACTGGGATTGGGTTAAGCCTATTGCTCAATCTGGTCATATAGATAGATAGATAGATGGAGATATGGATGTATAGATAGATAGATAGATAGATAGATAGATAGATAGATAGATGATAGATAGATGACAGATAGATATGAGTGATGGTTTTACATATATATAATTTCATATATGTTTAGGAGGTATAAAGGGTAACTCACAACCAATTAATCAAATTCCTGCATTTAAAAAATATCCACCCTTATCTTTCATCTACCTAATCAACCTCACCTGTGTTTCACTCCACAAGGCTTGGGTTATTCATTTGCATACTAATTAATCCTTTCAATGTGCGTTTATTGAACACATATTATGTGCTAGAACTGTGGCAAAGACCCAAGTGATAAAGATGCAACTTTACCCTTAATAAATTTGCTCAAGCTTGAGATATGAACAGATGCTCTGGAAGTACAGAGAAAAGGCTTCTAAATCAGACTGCATAGTAAATAAAGGCTCTTCAGAAGAGGTGGTTTGAGCTGAAGTTTGAAGGAAAGGTCTCTCACTATATATATGTGTTATATATTTTACCATTTTCTACCCTTAGTTATCATTGTCTACCCAATGTAAGGCCCTAGTAAATGTGATGTGGGCTTTGTAATTCAGCTGCCCCACCACAGTTGATGGGATCAGGGGCACACACCCTTGCCAATGCAATCAATCAATTGGCAGGACTTATCCTCTTGGTCTCTACCCAGTAATCTGAAAGAGGAGGGTTGCAGAAGGACAGTCCAGTTTTGGTGCTGGATTCTAAGGCAGAGATGTTACTACTACAGAGACAATGAATTGGCTGCCCCCTTTAGGCATGTGAAAGTTAGAGAATAAGCAGGGAAAGCCAGATTTCCATGAGGGGAGAAAGAGTAGGAAGATAGGGACCCCAGAGGGAAGATGTCAGAGAAACTGGTACCCTCGGAATGTGCTGGTTTTCCAGTTCCTGTAGGGTCCAGTTGAACATTGCTTCCTTAAGCTCCCTGTACAATTTTCTCACAAATTTGACTTTTCATTAGAACAAGATAGGGATGACTTCTGATTTTTGAAGCCGAAAGAGCCTTGACTGTATTAGAGATTTAGCAGGAGGGGTTGAACCCTTGAGACAATGTGGGATTGATTATATCATCAAGGTGGAATGGAGCTGCTGACGAGCTAACTGGTGATAGGGCTAGTGTGGACCAAGGTTCTAATGGTCCCTGTCCTCTAAACCATGAATAACAATTACTTAACCTTTCAGGATCTACTTTACTCCTAACTTCAAACAAGTAATTCTCATTTGATTTCTTTCCTAAATATTTGCCTGTTCCTTAATGTCTCCTTTATTTTTTAGATCAGGGGTCAGGAAACCTTTTGTAGAGAGCCAGATAGTAAATATTTTAAGCCTTATGGGCCATGTGTTCTGACTACTCAACTCTGCCTTATGGTGTGAAAGCAGCCATGGCAATACATAAACAGATGAACATGGCAGCCTTCCAATAAAACTTTATTTACTGACACTAAAATCTGAATCTCATATTTTCACATGTGAAGAATTATATAATACTCTTTTGATTTTTTTCCCCCAACCATTAAAAATTCTTAGCTCATGGGTGTACAAACACAGGCAGGTGATAGCCCTCCAGCCTCTGTTTTAGAGGCTCAACAGGACTCTTGTTTTGCTTCCTTGGAAACTCTTTTTCCTCTCTGCCTGAGAATCCATCTTTGTTCTTCTGATTAGTTTTTCTATCCCATGATTGACTTTCCAAATTATGTGTTAGGTACATAATTTCCTTGGTCGTCATGTCCCACTCCTGCCATATTTGCTTAAACCATATGCAAGTTTATCCTAATTCTTTAGCTGCAAATCATTCCCACCTCCAGTTTTCCTACACCTGTTCTATAAAACTCTCTTCCAGGTTAAATTCTCCTAGGAGACTCCTGACCCTTTGCTAAATCTTTCTTCTCCGGCATGCCACATGTTCAGATCTTTTCCTTTTTCTTCTTCACCATGTCTTTGGCCTCTATATTTCAACTCCATTTTATATACAAAATGCATGTAACAAAACAAAATACAATATAGGCAGTGTCAATGACAATTATCTCAGAGTAGCAGATAATTTAAGACATTCAAAAATAGAAGCATACTATATCCGTTGGGCTTGGTAAGCTCAGTGCAATTTGTTGATGAAAATATTTCCATGAGAATAAATATAGTTGATATTTAAATACATAATAAATTATTATCCCGTAACAATATATAATGTATATAATAATTTATTTAATCAGTCACCCAATTTGGGACATTGTGGGTAATGGTGTTTTTTTCACCTTCATTAATATTGCTGTGTTGAAAACCCTAGTGACTGCATCTTTGTACACATCCATGATTATTTAACTATTTAATTAGGATACGTTCCTGGAACTGGAACTGCTACATCAAAATGTTTTCATATTTTAAAGACTGTTCATTCATATTCAAAAATTACTCCACAAAAGTTACCAATTTTTACCTCCTGGGGTAATGCATTGAATACTCAGCTTTTTCATGGGCAAACCAATGCTGGGCATTAGTAATTTTTTTTAAATTGCTAAATTAATAGGTGAGAAAATAGTATGCATTAAAAAATATTAAGGGCTTTAGTACTTTGCCTAACATACATTTTCCAATTATTTTCTCAGTTTATGGAGTCCTTTTCAATTTTATGACTTCTTATGTCAGAGAAGTTTTTAAAATTTTCAGACTCGAATATTTCATTTGTCAATTTTTTTTTCTTTTCAGTTTCTGCTAGTTGGTTAGTTTAGCTAGTTAGTTAATGGTATTTATTATATAATATTCCATTTTTTATTGATTAGAAATGCTACTTCTTACTTATAATAAAAACATCATTTGGGGAACACTTTGTACTTCTGATTTTTTTCCACTAATATTTCTGTATATTCCTGTCATACTCTTTTAAATATTATAAATATATAATATATAACTTTCCCTATTATTTTTTTCATACTTTATATATGAGTCTAAAATGAATGGATGGTTTCCAGGTCATATAGCCTTAGCTGGTGTCAAGAAATGAAGTCATGGAAATACTGGATTTAAGTTCTCTGTTTTCTTTTTCTTTTTTTTTTTTTTAAAGATTTTATTTATTTATTTGAGAGAGAGAGAATGAGAGAGAGAGAGAGCATGAGGGGGGAAGGGTCAGAGGGAGAAGCAGGCTCCTCGCTGAGCAAGGAGCCCGATGCGGGACTCGATCCGGGGACTCCAGGATCATGACCGGAGCTGAAGGCAGTCGCTTAACCAACTGAGCCACCCAGGCGCCCAAGTTCTCTGTTTTCTACAGCAACCTCATTGCACTAAAGAAACTTCCTGTTATCTCCACACTAGAACATGTCTCAAGATCAAGCACCCTTTTCACCCATCCCTGATTTCTCTGTGCCAGTCAAAGTTCTGGTACTTTATCCCAAGCCCCTGATTTTATGAGATTAGGGCACTGCTTAAAGGCAAACTGCAAGTGAGTAAGTTAGCAGAGAAACAATTAGTTCCAAGTTTTCTTGACTTGTGGTTTAGTGGTTTTTGCTTTGAGTTTCTTTTTTTAATTCATTGTATTTCTTATTTATTTCTGTAAATGCTGAAGATTCTACTGAATCTTCATTGTTGCTTGTTTTCAAGGAATAAACTAATAAACTAATATAACTAATAAACTAATATAACTAATATAAATGATCTAAGAATTTAAATTTATTTACCATAAAATAAGTGTTTAGTGAAATTATACTTTTAAATATAGATATATTTTAAAAGTCTTATTGTAGATCAAGATTATAATTCCTTTTTAAGTTGTTTACATTTTGGGAATGAACCCCTGGGGAGTCACCTCTGAATCTAGGAGTGCCTTATACTTGATAGAAATTCAATAAATGTAGTTAAACCAAACTGAGTTCTCATTATCCAATCATGCAGCAGCTTTGATTTTTTTTCCCCATCACACACACGTATGTACATACACACATAAACTGGTTTTTAAGCACATGTGGATATTCTTTGTTGTATTTGTTACACCTTAGCTCAGTTGTCTATATAGGCATTATATTTTTTTAGATAAGAATGTCCTATAGGGGAAGACTCATTCTTTAAGATGTGATTTAGGGAGTGCCTCCCCTCTCCATCCTCCTCCAAATCTTCCTTGATGCCTCAGGCTTAGTTGACCCTTCTCTAGATTTCCATGCTGGCAGTTATCATTTTGCATACTTTGTATAGTTATCTGGTATGTAATTGTTACCTCCTCTACATCATTAATCTAGCACAAATTCTAAACTAAGGAGTTTGTCATAACTATCTGTTAATGAATGAATGAATGTACAATGTGCATGATTTAGAGCCAACCTAGGGTTCAGGCAGATAGGTGGTTTACCGAGGATTTTCAGATTTGAAATCTATCTAAAAAACAACCTGAGACATTTATAGAATTTAACAAACAGCTGAAGCATAAATATCCTGTTAGGAATGTTTTATAATCTTCTTTTATTTTTCTTAAGATTTTATTTATTTGAGAGAAAGCGAGTGAGCGCATGCATGAGCAGGGGGAAGGGCAGAGGGACAAGCAGACTCCCTGCTGAGCAGGGAGCTGGACACAGGGCTCGGTCCCAGGACCCTGAAATCATGATCTAAGCTGAAGTCAGATGCTTAACCAACTGAACCACCCAGGCACCCTTGTTTTACAATCTTCTTTTGAATTAACATGATCAATTCCTGTCTTGCACAATGTATACAATTAGTGTCCACCCAACTAACTCCAGGTCTGACAGCATGTCTCTATGTGGGGTCAAGAGTTCAGAGTAGCTACAAGACGGGATGTCCTAGAGTTTCTGGACTTAAAGTCACCCCATGTATATGGTCTTGTATATACAGAAACATATATCAGAAGGATGGAAGTACATTTAGAAATGTTCTTTCTCAATATATAAAATGTGTTAGTTACCATAGCAACAACAGATATAGATTCACTTATTCTTTTTTTATTATACAAAAAATAAGCAGTAGCTGAAATATTTTACAATAAACTTTTCCATAGATGTCTAGAAGAATATTTTTGCAATCATCTATGATATTTGAAAGAATATATTAAAATGGGAATGGAAGATTTTTTTCTTAATAAAAAGTCACTGAACTATTCACAAAAAGCCATCAAGTGACATATACTTCTAAATAATATGAAACCTCACAGGGTAGGATGAATAATATTTTGTTTTTGCTACTTGGATCTGAAAAGGAGTCAGATTTATTTTAAGTGAACAATACCTAAAACTTAGGAATATGAATATCACCTTTGATGGCAAATGCTTTCCTTTTTTATATATAATATATAATCACAAATGAGCATGTTTTACATTTTTAAATAAATAAGAAGTTAATGACCAAAAATAACCTCATTGCAAAAAATATTAACCACTGAAGAAAACAAGAAAGAAACCCTCACGAAGACACAGGAATCCCAGCTATTGAAATAATAACCACATCATTATTATATTGGTTAGGATGGAGGGTCTAACTAAGTTGGTTAACATATTGAATTAAAATATGCAGATATAAATTAGAAGAGTCACCAACAAACTGTGTTAAAAAATGTCTTAAAATGGTAGTTTACACTTTTCCCTTGAGCTTTAGACATAGAGCTTCCCTGAACGCTCAACTCCATTTGGACATTTCACAGGCTCCGCAGCTGAAGTTAGGATCTCTAACCACACCTCTTTTTCTTCCTGGCCCCCTTCTTCCCATAAATGGCAGCACCACCCACCTGGGAACTTGAGCCAGAAACATCATGACCGTTTTATAACCTCTCCCTCAGGACTCCCTTTTCACTCCTCCAAAACCATCCAATGAATTTCCAACTCCTCAGGGTGATGGCAGAGCAGCGCTGGTTTAACAAATTCCCATCTTCTCATTTCCTCACTCAAACCCCTCAAACAGCCCCCTGCCAACTACAGATAAAGCCAGAACTCCTGTACATGGCATTACCTAGCTGCCGCCTTCTCTCCACCCTCGCCCTCTTCTGTTCTCCAAAGGACTACTGTCCTCTAGTAATTCCAAGCTGCTTGGCATTCACTGTGCATGAAGTTTCTTCACACTTCTGTACTTTGGCTTGTGCAATTTCTCTTTCCTGGAATTTCCTTTCCCATCCCCTTCATCTGCTATATTCCTGCTCATCTTTTAACACACAGGCAACATCTCTTCCAAGAAACCTCCCTGGAACCCCCAGCCTGGCTCCCTTCCTCTCTGCTTCTGCAGCCACTACCATTACTAACATTTATGAAAGTGCCCATCACCCTACTGAATCCACCCTTTTGTCTTCACTCCTTTGTAAACATCCTATGGTCAGGAAACAGATCTTTCCCATCTCGAATCCTCAGCGCTTGGCAGTAAACTTCTCTGAGGAGAGGAGGCTGAGCTTTTAACAGGCTTAATTACCAGGAAGTGCAATTTAAAGTTATTAATATGATATTATCACTTCTGGTGTAATTGTCTGCCAACTCTTTTTAAATGAAGAAAATGTATTTTTCCAAAGTTCTTACTAGACATCTCATTTTGAACCAAACCTAAAACATAAATAAAACAAATAGAACCCTGGAATGAAAAGCAGTATAAAATCTGAAAAAGGAAAAAAAAGAATACCATCAGGAGAAGCTGTCCACCTGTTCCTTGCAGAACAGACAAGAAGATGCTGTTTCAGGATGCTGTTTTTGTGTGCACACACATTCCTGGGTGGAAGAATCCCATGCTGGGTGGGCATACCGAGCCCCAGAACCACATGGCATTAACTAGAAAACAGTATCTTCGGAATTAAGGGAAATGGCCAAAACTCCTCCGAAACCAACCAACCAACCAACAAAAAACAACTTCCGGGTTCTATTACCTCCAGTGATGCACTTGGCTGTTTGTCAGCCTACTCTTGGGTCAGGAAAATACATTATTCCATCTCTACCTCATTCCACTAGGCACTATTTAGTGTTTGCAGACATGGCCAGCTCTGCCGGTTACATTTACTCCAGAAGCAAGAAGGCAATAAATTGAATTCTAATGGCTCAGATGAGTAAGTACACCCCACCAAACACCTCACTTACCACTAGCAGATGACTTAGGCACTGGGGGTCCTTCTGTTCATTAACAAATGTGGGTTAAGTGCTTATATGGGTAGCTGTGAGTTGAAACGTTCAGTATTTATCCAGACAATGGCCCCTCAAATGACACATATCTTACTTAACCTTTGAAAACAGAGGGGCAACCAGATTCTGATTCTGAGGAGGAGGTAAGGTCATCTATCACAGCCTTCCATATGCTTGCTCAAAAAATATATTGCCATGTGTGCTGGGCAGGACTATTTAACGTCACAGCCAATTGTGCTTTGCAAAAGCAACTTGAAAAGAGGCATTTAAGGGAGTTGATCTCTATGATGGTCTTATAAATATCAAGGATGACATTTCCATTAAAAATGGTCCAGATACTTTCATTGCATTTTAAGAACCTCAGAATATATAGAAAGAGAAGTGGGGTGTCACCCTGTCTGTTCCAATTGTCTACCAGTCACTGTCAAAGCAAATATCCAAATGGCTACAAGATGTGATCTGATTCTGTAACTGCAACTAGTGATTATAGAAGTATAATACTTATTATACCAAAAACATTTTTTCTGCCTGAAAATGAATATATATACATATGTCCTTCTGCATATTAGCAAATTGCTGACTTTTAAGAGCATCGGTGCTGTGAGTTATCCTTGCTAGTAACAGTAATAAAAATAATTTACCACTTGAATAGTATTTTATGCTTCTGAAAGTACTTTGTCACTTTCTAATTTGATTCTTAGACAGAGGCTATGAAATAGAACAGCAGCTACTGCCCTCCTGTTATTCTACCAAATGGCAAACTGGAGAAAAGACTAAGTGGAAAAGCTATGATTTGAACTGAATCTTCTGATACTTAATGACTGTCTAGCTTTAAGCATCAAGGGCCTCTGAGTTAGTAAAAAATCGGGGACAGAAGCTTTGGTAAAACAAAAAACAAAAAACAACATATGAATTATTAAAAACTCTCCTACATATATTCTGCTCAGAGTTAGCTTAAAAAGTCACAATTTGCCATGTAGGATATATGACAAGGAAAACATCATATAGTCGATCAAAAGGGCAGAGTGAGCTATTTTGAAACTTAAAGACTTCAGCTTAGGTATTGGTCATGGAGAATAAACCACAACCAGCTGGCTGAGAATAAGAATGAATGTTTAAAAAAAAAAAAGTGGAGCTGGGGCAAGTTGGCCAGGGGCGTACTGCTCAGTGGTGACCTGGTACAAAAGCCACAGAGGGTCTTGGGATTTTGTGGGATCTTGGTAACCTTGGAACTATGCAAAAGCTGTGGCCAGAGTTAAGATTGCAGAGAGCAGAAGAGAAGAATTAGCAAGTGCTTAATATTATGAAGAGATGCAAACTGGGATCTGGGCTTGATCTCAAAAAGCACTGCCTCTCATACTTGAATGTGCACCTGAAGCACATGCATAGCTTGTAAAAATGCAATCTGTCTGGGGCGAGGCCTGAGCTTCTGTATTTTTAACAAGCTCCCAGGTCATGCCATGCTGCTGGTCCACATGCCATCTTGGAGTAGCAAGGTTTAAAAGAACCACACCAGAAACCCAGTTTTTTTTTTCTTCCCCAGCTCAGTCATCTGTACTTCTCAGTTTATAAATCAGGTCACCTTTAATGTTTGAGGAGACCTGGTCACATGTGCTGGTTCCAGAAGGCTCCAGAGCTATGCACACCAAGAGCCAGAAGTGGGGCAGGAAAGAAGTGATCTCCACTATTTTATCCCAGCAATCATTTACCCTCTCCCTAAAGAAAATACCCCTTAATATCTGTTACTCACATGCCATTACAGTTTATTGCAGAGAAAGGTAAATATAAGTTGTAGATGGAGAGGTTGTGTATCTATGAATTAAAACACCTTCCGGAAATCAAAAAATGAGAATTCAAGATAAACATGTATTTCTTGGATATAAAGGCTCATTTAATATGTGGACAGTTGCCCAGAATATCTCATTTTCTTTCTTTCATTTGGGGAGACATAGAAAGACCTCGCTTGTGTTGGCAGTGCAATCCACCCATGCTTGTGCATGGGGGTGACCCCGCCTGGACTGTACCCTCACCCACATCTACTAGTCCTACTCTTGTTGGAAGATCTTCTGAGATTTATTTTTCCAGTCATTACATACTGTTGACCCTCATTATTCCAGATTCTGTATTTGCAAATTCACCTACCCACTAAAATGTCTGTGAACCCCCAAATCAGTACTGACAGTGCTTTCCCAGTCATTCAGGGACATGCACAGAGCAGCAAAAACTCTGAGTCGCCTGATGTGCACATTCCCAGCTGAGGTTGAACAAGGCGAAATTTTCCCTTCTTGCCTCAGCTCTCATATAAAGGAGTGTCCTTTTTGGGGCCTATTTAATGCCATGTCTTTTTGCAGTTTTGTCCTTTTTTGGGTGATTTTGCTGTTTAACATGGCCTGCAAGAAGTACTGAAATGCTGAATAGTATTCCTAAGCATAAGGAGACCGTGATGTGCCTCATAAAGAAAATAGGTGTGTTCAATAAACTTCATTCAGGCAGGAGTTAAAATGCCAGTGGCTGTGAGTTCAATGTTAATGAATCAACAATATATATTAAGTAAGGTGCTTTTAAATAGAAACTCGCTTAACACAAGGTTATGTACTGATGGGTTGATGAAAATGAGGTTAGAGGCTTGCAGGAACCCAGCCCTGCATTTCCCCAGGGTGGTATTTCCCCAATGAACAGTGTTCAGTATCTGCTAATTCAGAGTTCACAGTAACTGTATAGGGCATAGTTAATATGGATAATGAAACTGGACTATAGCTGTGTTTGTGACAAACAAGTAACTTATGGTTAAGCAGGTGGGCTCTAGAGCAAGACTCTGTGAGTTCAAATTCCAGCCCTACCACTTACCACCTGGTAGAGTTTGGGTTTCAATTTCCTCTCTTGCAAAAGGACCTCATTCATAAGAATGGGGATGAGGTTTAAAGGAATTGGTGCCACACGCATGCTCATACAGAAAACACTCAAAATAATATCTGGTAGGCAGCAAGTACTCGACAATATTATTCACTGTCACTACTGCTCATTATTTTATAGGGCATGAAACCTCAGAAAGCTCTGGGAAGGTGTATAATATCATACCATAAGCAGCTGAACTGAGACAGGAATGCAGTTCTTCTGAGTCCAACACCAAACTCACAGGGGAAGCTATCCAAAGGAGGAGTGAGAAGTGTTTGGAGCCTGTATGTACATCTGGTCATCGCCCTAAATACAGAGTTGTAGGCTGTGTATTGAAAGGCACAATGGGATGGGGTCAATCAGCAAGAGATAGGAAAAGGGGTGCCTTTGAGTGATTGCAGCCATTTTCAGGTGTCAGATCTCAGACCCCTTGGTTTTGCAGCTTTTTATAGAATGCCTGTGGAAACATAATGTTAGGCAGGGGTGACTGCAGTTCAGCATTTCAGACATATCGTCTTTTCTCTATGTGCTGCAGGGGTTATGCTACAAATTGAAAGATCCAGCTACATGAAAGGGAACTGACACATGGAGCCAGAAAGTCTTTTCTTGTGCGGAAAGCTCTGATCTTTAAGTTAGCCAATCCGGAAGGAGCGTATTTGACAAGAACAATTTCAAATTTTGTACTTCCGGAGACCACAAGCATAACAAGGAAATTAGGGCCATATCCGGGGAAAAATGCAAATGCGAAAGTGAGACAAGGATGCCAAAAATTGCATATAGAATACCCCCCAAGTGCTTCCCAGTCCTACCAGTAGGACAAGTTCATGCTTGGGAGTCAGGAGTAAGCTCCTTGGGTTAGGGGTGCTCAGAAGACACACCTCTTTCTCTTCACTGCCTGCACCATGGTAAAACACGATCTCTTCACAACTTGCCACCCTACCCTAGGAAGCAGAGATGCTCCTTTGCCTGGAAGCAGCCTCTTAAAAATATTCATCCAGCTCTGTAAAGAGGAAAGAGGTGGAGAGCAGATGGCTTGCCTTCTGGTATTTTAAGATTTTTGGCATTGGGAAAACAGATTTCCCTAAGGATCAGAGAAGAAAGGGAGATCATTTTTAAGAAAGGAGATAGTGCAATGGAGGAAGATTATGAGTAGGTGTCTCAGGCACACAACGGGGAGTTAAAGATAAGAAGAAACATTCATAGAAGTTTAGGAAATCGACAAGCTTAAGGAGTAGAGAAACTTATTATTACTGTCCAGTGAGCATTGTGCTGAATGCCACCAATCCCTCCAGTTAGTTATTGCCCCTAACAGTCCCAGAAGGCAGTTATGATTTTCCTCATTTTATTAGAAGGGAAACCAACACGGTGAATTTTTAAAACCTACACGGGGCGCCTGGGTGGCTCAGTCGGTTAAGCGACTGCCTTCGGCTCAGGTCATGATCCTGGAGTCCCGGGATCGAGTCCCGCATCGGGCTCCCTGCTCAGCAGGGAGTCTGCTTCTCCCTCTGACCCTCCTCCCTCTCGTGCTGTCTCTCATTCTCTCTCACAAATAAATAAATAAAATCTTTAAAAAAATAAAATAAAATAAAACCTACTCAAGAACACATAGGTGGTAAACAAAGGTGGAGGAGAAATTCAAGATTGTAAAGCTTGAGCTCTTTGTAACAAAAAAAGCCCCCACAAGAACAGTAATAAAAGCTAGTATTTATGAAGTACATTATAAGTGGCACACACAGTACTACAGATTGGACATGCATTAACTAATTTAATCTTCGTGGCAATCTTGAAATTTATGTACAATTGCACCCATTTCAGAGATGCAGAAACCGAAGCTTGGAGAAGTTAAGAAACTTGCCTAACCTCTCATAGCTAATGATTTTTAGAGCTCTGATAAGCTACATCAGAGGGAAGCTTGCTAGGGCTAAAGAGAGATTCTTAATAACATCTGAATTGGTATTTAAGCAAAGCCTCAGAGTGTATGGGTACAGCCAGGAGTGGTGACCCCAGCTATAGGGAATGGACACCTGACTGATAGTCTCAGAGAAGATGAACAGGCTAGCCCAAAGCAGAAGGCCGCGAGGTAAAGGAAAGCGAAGAAAGCCAGAAAGGTCAGGATGGGATAATGGGGTGAATGTGGGGAGGTGGAGAAGTGAGAAGCTGGGAAAAAGTTATCTTTTTTTTTTTTATAAAGATTTTATTTATTTTTTGACAGAGAGAGAGACAGCGAGAGAGGGAACACAAGCAGGGGGAGTGGGAGAGGGAGAAGCAGACTTCCTGCGGGGCAGGGAGGCCGATGTGGGGCTCGATCCCAGGACCCTGGGATCATGACCTGAGCTGAAGGCAGACGCTTAATGACTGAGCCACCCAGGCGCCCCTGGGAAAAAGTTATCTTAGCCCGTTGAGTGGCTCAGCTCAGCAGCGCTAAGTAAGACACTTGTCATAAGCCAGAGAAAAGACAGGAGCTGAGCCGGCAGCTCCAGAAAAACTAAGAAGTTGTCTCACTGTGAAGCCAAAGTAGTGGATCTGAGGCCCAGTCAGAAAAGGATGGTATTTTTTCCAGGAAGTAAGTCTAGAAGAGAGCTAGGCTAGCCTGGAGGCTAGTGGTATATTCAGCAGGAGCCATGGCCTCAAGGACTTAGGGACTTTGAAGTCAGGGACAACAGGAGAGCCTGAAAGAGCCCATCTACAGAACGAAAACCACACTAAGCCAAGGAGTAGTGTGAGGTGTCCTTGGTCCCATGGGCATGTGCCCAGCCTGGCCCCGTGCTGGGCCAGAGGGACTAATGGCAGAAGGGGCACCTGCCTGGGAGGAAGAGAAGGTGTGAGGAAGCTCTGATCCAATGTGTAAATGCCAGCCGCAGAGACAGCCTCGCTTTTCCCAAGTAGTGACAGCCAAAATCCAATCCTTGCTGCCCTCCCAAAGCAAGATGCTTTCACTTCATTATTTTACCCAGAATGGTCTGCTTGCAAGTGTCAAAGCCTGAGTCAGAATGATCTCTGTGCCCAACAATTTATCCCTTCATGCACCTATTTTAATATATTTTCCTAACTAAGTCAGTCCAGTCCCTCTGCAGGATACCACACCCGGACAAATGTTCAGAATCTCACTTTTCTCTGACTCTCTGCTCTTGGGTATAGGAGTATCTTCTGACGGAGCCAGGCAACTCCAAGTAAGATTTATTTTAAGAGAAAATTGCCCACCTTTTAGAGTAAATAAAGCTGAGAGCAGAGCTGAGAGACTTCATTTCCACTTCCTAGTATAGCGACTGAAGAGTGAGCTTCCTTCAGCTTCAATTGCTTTTCTCAGAAAGTTTTTATTTAGCTTACTAGAAGAAAGCACAGTTTCCAGACCAAAGAGGAAGAAAATAAGACAAGGCAAGGCAAGTAAGTAAAAGACATTTCAGCTCTGGCTTTTTTTTTTTTTTTTTTTAAATAATCTCTCTCTCTCTTTCTCTCTCTCAGTTTTATTTGTATTTTTACCAATAATCAGTCTTACTATATAATATGAAGCATCACTACAATAGATAAAGGCGTGGTATACATATGACAAGAGAAGAGCGGTGGAGAGAAATGAACTGAAATATGCATTCAAAGCTATTGCTGTAAATAATATATCTTATAAAAAATGTCCACAGGGGAGCTGGTATATAAATAGAACCACAGTGTGAAATAAGAATTGTGCCTTATTTTCTGTAGGAGCAGCTGTTTCTATGCCAGTAAGCAAGCAAAGATGCTAACAAAAAAATACACTAAGTAATGTCCCTTAGATGTCTGTCCTTCCCATGGCATATACGTATGTTATATACGGGGCAATGGCATGTGTGCTCACTTTACCCACCTACAGACTTGATTTGTTTTTAAGGATTAAAGGACAGTGTCCTACATGGAGCTGTCATACATCAGTCAATGTGGGTTGATATGAACCACAGTGAGTGACGCCCAAGTGGGTTTAACCTGAAGGGAAAATGAAGATACCGTACTCCCCAGAACTTTAAAGAATGGCATATAAATTATTTATTTCTCAGGATGTAATTCAAATAACCAACAGGACAGAAAAAATAAGAGAATAAAAGGTTGTGCATTGTATTTTGTGCAGGATAGGTGTCTCAACCTAATGAGTCTCCTGGATCCTCGTTTGCTTCTGAATATCACCAGGGGTGATTATAGCTTGCAAAAGTAGACCAGCAAAAGGCATGCTTTCCTAGGTCTTGGGCTGTAATTAAAGCCACAAGCCATCAGATAGCAAAGAGGCCAGCTGCAGCCCTTCAAACCTTTAGTACCCTGACATTAAAAATAGATTACAGCACAAAATATGTACCAAAAATAATCCCAATAAAAAAATTTGCACATTTGATTACTATAATTGATTTTTTCTTCTAGATATGAATAAATGACCCAGGCTAAATGCCAGTTCCTTGCAAAGAATTTCATTTAAGCTTCACTGAATTGAAAAGGCTCAACCAGACTCAACATTTCCAACTTCCTAGCAAGTAGCAGAAAATCTACCTGACAGTTGCTATGGAAACACGAACAGGAAGAGTGAACCACCAGCCTATAAATCCACAGAGAAACCTTTCTTAATTGGAAGGCCTTTAACCCACACATTTTTCTCATAGCTGCAGAGCTTATTTCTAAAGAGATTATTAAATTCCTCAATTGACTTATGAAGGATGCTTCCCACTATATTACTGTGCTTTGGGTTCCTCGTTCCTTTATATCTGTTTCCAAAATTACAAAGCAGACCAGGGATAATAAAAGTTAACACAGATGTTTCAATGAAAAATCCATATGATGTTCTGAAAATAACTTTTGCAGCAATGCTGAACAAAAAGGATTCCAATACAAGAACCAAGATGGTGTAGACGTGTTTGTCTCAAAGCTATATCTAAGTTACCAAACTTTGTCACCACCCTCTGAAATTCAAAATATTAATATGAGTAGGAAATCCTGACAGCATTTCCCAATGTGTAAGAACAGTGACCAGATCAGAAGAAAATGAATAAATGAGGTGGTGGGATATGTTAATTTTATGCTCACTCTTGATTTTTTAAAATGTTCTTTATAATTGAAAGTAAATACTAACCAGTATGTGACTGACTAGATAAAAAGCAAATAAACACAACCCACTGTCTTCATGAACCTCAACAGGATCAGAGTAGTGTTGGTTGGCTAATTTAAGCCTGACTAAATTCCATAATACAATCTACATGAAGAGCAGGAGTTATGACAGAGAATATACACATGCCCCTATTCAGAGGCAACCTTCTCTCTCTCCTTCCTTCCTGCTATGTTAAAGAAATGTTCCTCCTCCCAGCCTGAGCTAATGTTCTGCTTGGATTTATTTCCCACCCTCTTCAGCTCCCTTTGGCACCTTTTTATAGGAATCAGGCCTACAAATCAACAAAGCCCCCCAAACCCATGTTCCACTCTGTACTGCTATCTCTCTCTGCTTTCCTTTCAGCCTTGTATTTGAATGAATTTTATTTTCCTCACTGCCTCTAGGTCCTTACTTTCTGTTCTTTCTTTAGCTCCCTCCAAAATGGCATCCATTTCTTGTCACCATACTTGGTTGTTATGATCCCTGACTTCTCTTCTGGCATGGTGGACCACTCATGTCTTCTTTATGTGAATTTTTCCCTTGTTTCCATTATACAGCACTCTCTTTGCTTTTCTTCCATCTTTTCAATTGTTCACTCTCTGCCTACTTTGTGATATTCCTCAGGATATTTCATAAACCCTCTTCTTCCAGTTTCTATCTCCATTGGACAACTTCAAACCCTCCCATGTCTTCAATTACTATCAATGCAGTAATGACTCACAAATATTTATTTCAACCTTGATATAAAAAGGGGAATAAAAATATCTACCACATCAGGCTATTGAGAGCACTGAAGACAACATTTAAAACTTGTCTGACACATTTTTAGCAGTGGAAACATTAGCTATTATTAGTATGTATTTGAGACACCGTAAAAACAGCATGTACAAAGCTGAACTCTCTTCTCAAAGTGTTTCTTTCCATAGATTCATTCTCAGTAGATCTCATACTTGTCCTTTCAGCCCATTTTCATCACCAACTCCTTCAAGAACCATTCCCACCATCCTTCTTGAGTCAGGGGCCCCTCTTCATCTATCAAATCATGCTGTATTATAAATGGCTGTATCCTACTGCACTGTAATTGCCTATTTGCTTGGATCTATTCATTTGAGGGGGTAAAACTCTATAGTTTTATGCACTGTTTTATCCCCAACCAATATGTATTGAGCCATGAGTGAATGAAACTGGATTAGTACATAAAATAAACCATTAACTAGAAATCCTTAACTTATTCCTTCATGGTTGTCCTGTGAGGTCTTTGGCGATTTCTTCAGTTTTATCTATCCAAACCTCCTTTACTGAAAATCTAGTTGTTGCCAATTAACCTTATAGAGGTGTCCAATATTCTTTTGGTTTCAAAATTACATTGGATGACAAGAAATCTTCAAGTAATATGGGGGGGGGGGCAGGGAGTTACAAAGTATGAGTGAAAAAAAAACTGCTGAAAAGTTAAGAATATGATGTAATCAAACATATGCTCATCTACAAAGGTAGTATTTTCCCAGCATTCAGACTGAAATGGCTCCTGAAAAACTCACCTCGTGTCTATTTTGACCATTAACTACCTGTAGAAAATACTCTTTGAAATCATTTGTTTAATGATGTGGACAAAGACTTTCTCTGGCTAATGTGCTCAAGAAATATTCTCAAACCACATGCTTTGAGCACTCTCACACTGCCTACTTTGGGGAGCTGCCAGAGATTTAGGGTTTTCATTCAATGTATCCAGGTAACAATTGAGAGAAAATAAGTAGGGGTCAGGGGATTATGTAGATTCCATCTAGCAGTTTGCTACAGAAACAAAAATACTTGCAATCAGTATGTATACACAATTATCTCACAAACAATGAGTGTGGCCAAAGCACAGTGTCTGGAAGCACTTCTGATTTCCGTGGATGACCACACATTTACACATGCACTCATACATTCATGAGGCTGTCACTTTGTGGCTTACTTTCTCAACCAAAGAAATCTCTTGGTGTTCTGTTTCACATTCTTCCAGCTTGCAAAATGGTGGAACACTTGCAACAAACACAGTACGGGTTACTCTGATCTTCTTAACCAATATAGAAGCCATTGAGATTTCCATGACTGTCCACTTGGGGAGGGTATACACAACAGTGGAGCTTTGGTGCATAAAATATGGGATTCTGAATCCAGCTATGTCTCTTGCTGGGCCTGTGACTTTGGGAAAACTTCCTGAACTTCAGCTGCCTCTATTGTGAAGAAGAGAAAATAGTACCAGCCTTAGAGGATTGTTGACAAAGGTATAAGAGGTTATACAGATAAGATTGTTTAGGTTAATAAATGTTCCTGGGGTAGTTCAGTCAGTTAAGTATCTACTTCTTGATTTCAACTCAGGTCATGATCTCAGGGTCATAAGATCGAGCTGAGCATGGGGCCTGTTTAAGATTCTCTTGGGGTGTCTGGGTGGCTCAGTTGGTTAAGCATCTGCCTTTGGCTTGGGTCATGATCCCAGGGTCCTGGGATTGAACCCCTCATCATGCTCCCTGCTCAGTGAGAAGTCTGCTTCTCACTCTCCTCCCCGCTCATGCTCTCTCTCATCTCTCTGTCTCTCTTTCTCAAATAAATAAGATCTTTATTAAAAAAAAATTCTCTTCCTTTCCCTCTGCCCCTCCCCCACTCATGCTCATTCTCTTGCTCTCTCTCTCTCAAAAGAAAAAAATGCTCAGTAAAATGCAGTTAAAGAAGAGATGAGCCATGTAGCTCCAATCTACCTGAGGTCATCTCAAGTGAATACTGCTGCTAAACCTTGCCACTGGATCAAATAGATGTGTGAATGAATTAGCTCATGTATTGTTTTCCACCTGGAACATCACTTAGGATGTGAACATTAGTAACCGTAGCTATCTCTTTAGCTCTGACCCTTGTTGGAACACATAATTAAAAAAAAAAAAAATCTTTTGTAGCAGGTTTTCAGCCTGCTCTTTAAAACTTATAAATGGAAAATTTAACTTGTTCATTGAAATACATAAAATGCTGAAATAATGTTAGTGATCTATCTGTACTGTACAGATCAATTATATATTTATATGAAATAAAAAGTAATTCTTCCTTATAGACAGTGAAGTCCAATATCTTTTTGATTTTGCTTTTCTTTAAAAATAATTTTTAAAAATTGCCAAAAACATACATCCAAACAAGAGCGAATTTGGAAGTTTGGCTCACTCATTTGATTCACAACTTCATTCTACCTGTTTCTACCATATGATATCAGGGTACATATTTTCACATCAGGTAACTAATTTAATCTTTATAATAACATTGAAATATATGTAGGTTTTTTAATATTATTGCCATTTTTACATATGAGAAGGCTAAAACTCAGAGAAGTAATTTCCACAATTACACCAAGAATTAGGTAGAATCAAGATTCACACCCAGCTGTCTGATAATAAAGACTATTGTTTTTCCTTAACATAACTTTGTCTCCTGATATAATGACACTTCACCTTCTGTATATTACAGTAATTTTATAATCCTAGTGTTCTCTATTCTCCACCTTTCCCCTCTCTTTCTCCCTTCATGTGTATCTTTTAGCACATGTGTATTTATCCTGCCTGAAGCTCCTCCTTTTTCTACCCAGTGTTAGGAACTTTATTAGCATAGCAATTTATCTGGAAAGACTTCTGAGAGGTGCCATTGCTGGTTTCCTTTTCTAGTGAAGGGGAGATCCTTCTATAGCACAGTAGTGTCCTCACTCCAGGACTGCCCTTCACTGTCTAAATCTGAAATATAAGTGTAGGAATGTATGTGTTTTGTCCCCCCCTTTCTTTTTCAATTTGTTTATTCTGAATAAAGGTAGATAAATAAAATCATGGACTAGGAGACTCCAAAATTTTAGGAATGTGAATTTTATAAAAAATCCAAATTCTAGTTTATAAGCTTCAATATCCAATATTTCACAAGTAGAATTTTCTCCTAGTAGTAAATATGATTTATATATATGTGCACAATGCTGTTGAAACTATTTTATAATAGTTGATTATATAGCTAATTTGAGGGAACAAGTTAAAAGTACTAAGAAGTACCACAATAAACAGGTTGGAAAATAACTTTTTGAGTAAAAGAGGAATCATATGGCATACTTATTGGCTTCAGTCAAGAAAACAATCCTTTTCCATGATATATCCAAATAGAAACACAATTCTCCTTTTTTATTAAACCTCTCTGTGCTATAATTTTCTTTGTGGCTTATGCTTTTCAAAACAAACAAAGAAAAACAAAACAAAAAAAAAACTCCACCAATTTCTATTTCTCTAACTCATTTCTCAAAGAGGATCTAATGAAAACAACAGCAGATAGGCCAGTAGCACCACCTTTTCTTGCAGTTAAAAATTACTGGGGAAGGCAACTTTTACCTGAATCTCTCTTTCCCACAAAGGAGGCAAAGTCAAGAGCAAGGAATGAGACACAAGTAAGGCTATGTATTGTTACCTGTAGAACTTAACAAAAGAGATTCTTACAGTCCATACACCTCTCTTACTTGCTTTAGGCAACCTGGGGATCTACAGTAACTCAGAGCTCTCCCCTCCCCAGTAGTGTTTACATTGCTTCAAAATGTTAAATTCAGTCTCCTTCAATTGAGGGATTGGATAAGGAACTAATATCTTTTGAGAATCACACATCCCAAGGAAAAGGGCCATTTTTTAAAGAGGAGGAAAATGAAGCTTACAGAAGGAGCAACTTGCCCACAGTCAGAGATGTGATCTAGGTTAGAACGGCAATTCAGAGTCAGATCTTCACACTGTGTTATTATACTTCTGTTACCCACACATATAATTCATTCTTTTAGATAAAAAATGAATTCATGTTTTAAAATATCTTTAGGTTCTGATTTTCAGTAATTGCAGAGTTGCTTGTGTTGGACTAGTTTTCCTGCTGATAAAAATTGTATTTAAAAGGTGTTTGAAGAACTAGAAAGTGACCAAAATCAGGTAGAAACTGGAGGGGCCTCAATTTTTGACAGAAGGAAACCACAATGGGTAAGACCTAGATGCAATAACTTTTGCCCTGAAGGGAACTCCCACTTGCCCCAGCCCCCAGCTAGGGATGAATAAGATCAAGACGAAGTTTGATTAGCCTGATGTGCAAGAGGATGAAGTCTGGGGTAGCTGAGAATTCCAAAAAGAGGTGAGGGAATTCCAAAATGAATGGTGCCACAGAGGGAGAAGCCCCCAAACTGGCATACGACTCTCTTTAAATACTTCAAACCCTGAAGAGTGTATGTGCAAGGCAAGTCACCAGGGGAGCTCAGGAGGAAAATGGCAGTTAAAGCCTGAAAGAGCTGACAGGGATCTCAGCAGCTGCACACCACATAAAAGACTGAATTAAGAATTCAGGTCTCATCAAGTTAGAGGGGCTTGGCAAATATTTTGAAATCCCAAAAGGGCTTTGGGATTTATGGGTAGAAGTACTACCCAAGGACTACAGCATTTATACTAGGATTAAGACAAAAGTAAAAGATTTACCTTAACAATATTAAAAAAAAAAAAAAAATCAAGCTTCTATCAGTCCAAGTTGATTTGTAGCAACTTAATTGCCTACTAGAATAAAAGTTTTCAGATTCCTTAGAGAAAGATAATAGAATCCAGAGTCTCAACAGGATATAATCCATAATTTATTTAAAAAGGAGATATAAAGAGAAAAATCAGTTTGTAAAAGTAGACCTACAGCAGAACCACATGTAAGCATTAGAAGGCAGGGTTTTTGTTTTTTTTTTAAATTGTGATAAATAATCTCATAACAAGAGTATAAAGGAAGAGAGGGGTATAAATGGAATTACACTGTTGTAAAATTTTTACATTAATCACTAAGTGGTATAATATTAATATCTATATCTAGATATTATATTCTCAAATGCTATATTAAATATTATACAATGTAGTTTGGATAAAAAAATTAGTAAAGGAATTGGAATGAATTACTAAAAGATATTTGATAAATCAAAATAAAGAGAAAAATTAAGGGGAAAAAGGAACATAAATCAGAGAGGACAGTGAGAAAATAATAAGATGGTAGATTTAAACCCCATAGTTTCAATAATTACATTAAATTTAAACAGACTAAAGTATTCTTTTACTTGTAATGAGATTTTCCTCCAAATATTTCAAAGAGTTTTTGCAATAATTATCACATATTGATATTTTAGTAACAACGTTACTGATAGTAAATATCTACTTATCAAATCTATGAATGACTGGAAACTGAGTTTACCAATTTGATTTGCTAATAGAATCACTGTAAAGAGATACCAACTAACCCCTATAATCATCCTGGATCAGAAAAATAGGCTAACCCTAACAAGATGAAATAAGTTACAGAATAGGGCAGACCCAGATTAATAGTTGTTCATATGAAAAAAACAAAAGGTCAATCTATTCTAGAAGTGCATCAGATAATAATAGTAAATGCCAATGTAGGCGCAGTAATAGAACCGGGTGAGGAAGTCAAGGTCAATGCATATATCAGTCTTCTGGGCATCACATGACTACATCAGATGTGCAGTATTGCATTCAATTCTGGGTTGTCTGAAGTGGCATACTGCCAATGAGAATGCATTAAGAGGAGGATAAATAGGGTGGTGAAGTCTCAGATATCATATATACATCAAGGATAAACCTGTACAACAAGAGAACAATTAAGCTGGAGAAGAAGGGCCTCGGGGAGATATTTGAAGGATCATCATGAGGAAAATGCATTTGTTTTATACGTAGTTCCAAATGGCTCCTGCATCCTCTCTGTTTCCATAATGTCACATATAAATAGAGTGATATGTGGTGTCATAATGTGTGGCACACCATGTAGGAGGACAGATTTTGTTTAGGCATCACTTAATGAGATATGCAGCTTATTTGATCTGTCCTCTATGGGTACCAGAATCTTGACTGTTAAATAACTATCACTCTTTTATGCTGACCTTTTACATTGCTATTAGTAAATTAGTGTTGTGAAATATTTAATACATATTTTTCAAGATAATGGATGCAATCTCTATATATCATGTGTGTATGTGTGTGAAATATATGCAAATGATTTGGTAGGTGTGACTATGACAATCGTCTGTGGCCCTGTTCTCTCCAGAGTTTATTCTCCCCTCAGTTGGGATTCTACTTCAGTTCATCTTTTTTTTGAGGATAGAATTAATATGGTTGGCTCTCTCCATTCAGGGCTCATCTGCAAAGTCCAGAGAATCTCTGTTTTCATATAATTGTTCAAACTTCCAACATATAGAATATGTATTTATTTGGTTCTAGATACTGTTTTTATACTTTGTGTTTGCTTAGGTAATAGCAGAATTCAAGCAAATGACAGTCCTTTTCATGAAGCTCCCATGGGAAAGAGCTTCTGTCTTGCAGTGTGGCATGGTGGCTGAGTCCAAACTCAAGAACCAAACTGTCACTGTGGACATCCCAACCCTCCTGCGTGCTAGCTGTGGGACCTTAGGCATGTTACTTAGCTTCTTTGTGTCCCAATACCAACCTCACTGTGTTATGTTAATATTAAATGATTTAATAATGTAAATTTCTTAGAATAGTGCCTAGGATATAATAAACACTATTATTATTTGTAATTCTCTGTAACACATCTGGAATGCCATCTGGTAGAAGTTTCTATATAATGTCCTAGTCATCACTCAGTGTGCTACTGGAAGTAATATATTTAGGCAACCCCTTGGTCTTAAAGCACAGACCACTTTTTTTTTTTAAAGATTTTACCTATTTATCTGACACACTGAGAGAGAGAGCACACACATAAGCAGGGGGAGCAGCAGAGGGAGAGGAAGAAGCAGACTGCTGAGCGGGGAGCCCGATGTGGGGCTCATGACCAGAGCCGAAGGCAGATGCTTAACTGACTGAGCCACTCAGGCACCCCAGACATTCACTTTTTAATCACATAAAGCTTGGTAAATATGAGTGTTATAATTGCTCATCTTCAGGTCTGTTTTCTCTACTAACTTTAGAGCTTCTTGAAGTCAGGGACAAGGTCTTATATTAACTAGAATAAAACTAACACATGGTCAAAATATCTTCTGGGTAAATACTTTTTGAAGTTAGAGGATGACACCCTCTAATTTAAGGAAGAAGTAAAGTAACAATATGAGTTGTCAAAGAATATGGACTTCCATTTTTTAAATTGTATAAAAGCCTAGAATCCATATATTAAGAATATTACAAAGAGATTCCAACACTGAATCAGAAATTTAAAAATTACTGCCTTTCATTCCTAAGATTCTATTATTTTCTATTTCTTGAATATACATTTATTGAGCATTTATCATTAATCAAGCATTGTATTAAGATGTAGAGAAATAGTTAATAATCACAAGGAACTTTCTAGACTGAAGATAAACAAATGAAGAATTACAATACATAGTTTCAACTTTAATAGAGGTAATTAGAGTATGTCCTACAGGATCAGTTGAGATGGGAGGTCACCTGAAGAAGTAAGTATTGAGCTAAGTCACGAATGATGAGGGGCAGCCTGGTGGAATGGCCAGGTTGGAGAAGGTCTGGTAGTCAGGAGGGTTAGAAAATTCACTCTAATAATGTATTCAGTGATGGGAGCTATAGCTATAACCCCATTTCCCAAAAGGAAGAATAAGATATGGAAAAGTAAACGGAATGTCTTATTTTAAGGTTATTAATGACAGAATCAGGGACAATGTCCAAACTTTTCAAGTTCCATCTCCATTCTAAATAGTTGTGTCTTTCCATAAGCACATGATAATTGGAGAGCTAATTTTGCACCCTTTTGAAGAGTTGACTCTTTTGTATTGATTAGTTCTTATAATATCAAACAGTAACATATATTATAATTAATGTTCTTAATAAAAAAAAACACTAAATTGAGTAATCTTTTCAGGCAAACATTTTAAAATTCTCCATCTAACATCCATTCCCATCTTAAAATTTGATCATTTTCCCAATGGTCAGTATTTTGAATGCCCAGACATCTGAATACAGCCTTTCTTTTTATTCCTTCTTTTGGTCTAAGTGGATATTAATCTTAGGATTCATAAGGACTCCACTCTAGGCCTATATACAGATATACTACATGTTATAGGTGATTTGAAATTTTCAAGGTTAATTTGACTATACATAATTTTTACTTTATAAGCTAACATTAGAATGAAATCTTCACATAAGATAGTTTTTCTGCTGTTCTATTGTTTCAAATATTAGCTATTCCAACTATGATCACCAAGCTTATTCAATACTCTAGTTCTATTTCTATTATTAAGTTGATTAGTTTCATTTCATATCAAAATAGATAGAAAAATTCACATGGTCATAGTGCTTATCCTTAATGTCTCCCCCCTCCACCCTCTGCCTTTGCCCAAGTATACTTTCTTGCAAATACCTCAGAAAGAACCCCTTGCATAGGCCACTTGCTCAGTATTGGCACACCCAGGAGGCCACTATTGGTAGGGATAGCAGTTAAGTTCATCTTTCTTAGCCATAACAAATACCCAAGTACCACCACAAATAGGGTAATAAGACAAACTCAGAGAGAAGCACTATCTAAAGAGGATAAACAGCAGACATTGCAAAACAAAAAAAAAAATGATTCCTGTACCCCTTTACACATCTGTATGTGGAGCAACATCTTCCTCTCATACACAGAAGAATCTATTTTCTCCTGCACCATTTCTTTTCCTCAAGAGATGTCAGTTTTACTCCCTTCCTTGGAATCATATTCTGTAAGATCAGGACCATCTGGGGATTTCAAGAGCAGTTTGGCAGAAACTATGAACTTGCTCATTCAATACACAATGTGATGGCTTCTAATACACAAAGACTGACAAGCTAAAAACTCTATTTCTAACACTCTCTTAAGGGTAGGGTATCTACGTGTGTTTTAGGTTCTGCCAATCAGATTTCCTCTTGGAGTCCTGGATTTGAAGGAGTCAAATGAGGACAGAGGCAGGACCTGGGACATGCATTGAGAATGGACTGAGGCAGAGACAGTGTGGTCTTGGACCCAGAAGTTTTTCTGACTTTTTTTTTTTTTTTTTTTTTTTTATTCTACAGCTTTCTGATTGAGGTGGAAGCAGTAGCACTTTGGTGACCCACTTCTGCAGTATGGATTTAGGAGTCATTCCTGGAAACTCAGCTTAGAGTTTGTTTCTTCACCCTCTGAACTAATTTTAAGTCATCTAATACCATTTCTGCTCAAACTTCATCAGATAATAAATTTCTTTCAGCTTAAACGCTCTGAAATGGACTTTTTCCTTAGACATTGAACCCTTCCTAATATGTTCTGAGAGGGACATTAATGCAGAGCCCCAAACTGAGAATTCCTAAAGGGGCAGGGTTCTGAAAAAAAATCTCTGTCCTTTGGTTTTATTTTAGCCCATGTTTCTTCTGCTTTTCTGAGTCCTGGACGCTTTCATTTAGGTCTGAATTCCCATGTGGCCGGGTAGCTCCTAGGGTTAGTGAAGAGTTACATGTTGCTGCAAGACCCAGTGTTTTCAACAGTTTCCATCCTTGTCAGGTACAGTGAAATATCTCACTAAAAACTCTTGTCACCAGCTTTGCAGTTTTTTTGGGGTAGAGTGGGGCTCTCTTGCCTTCAAGGCTGGCATTGGAAAAGACAAAATCTGGTCTTTTAATCAAGACCCCACCTTAGCAAGTTCACTGGTGCTTAATATTCTGCAAAGTTTCCTACTCACATACCCAGTTCAGATGTATCACACATTAGCAGGTGAACACACTTTTAAAAATGATTGAAGGTGTGATATATTATTTTAAAAATCTTTCCATAGCTTTCCTTTACGATTTACCTCATTATTCTTTCCGTTGGGCAGTTATTCCTAAATACCCTTGATGCAATTTTGTGTTCATTCTTTCTTATCTAGAACTCATTAGTATAACCTAAGGTGATTTGGGTTGTGTATAAGTCATTTAAATTTGCATAATGAGCCCCAGTGCCTCTCCGGTATGAACTAAGAACTAAGAAAAATTTGACGGCTTCAGGAGAGCCATAAAATTGGCTCTTTTGGGGGGCGATCCCTTTATAATATTTTAATCAGGGTTTGAAGACAATATATCCAAAGTGTCAGGAGAGACCAAGTCAATGACCCTTAATTGTTATTGCACAAAAGTTAACTCCAGGAGGGAGAAGATGTCACCTTTGTAGTGAAAACAGGTCTTCCTTTTGCACAGGATCTTTGAGAAGCCAATAAACTACATTACATACAGAACTGTAAAGGGGAGCTATTTCTAGGGCAATCTCCATTAAGAAAACAAAGCTGATACAAAACAGAAGACATAAGCCCAAAGAAGAGGATATCCCTGATCAGGTAAATTTCAGGAATTTAGGGCTTTGAGGGAACAGCTGTACTAATATATGCTTTGTTCTTTTTTTCCATAGCTAACATATCATGACATAGTGCTCTGTATAAAATATATTCATTACCCTATTTGACCTTCACATAATCCTAGAGAGTTGATGTTGTTATTGCCATCATCTTACTGATCATGAAATCATGGCTCAGACATATTTCATAATTTCTCTAATGTAATACAACCCAGTAGAACTGGGCTTATGATGTAAGTACTCTAATTCCAGTTGTGCTCAGAGAACTCTATGTGGATAATCTGGATCACTAAGAATATATTCATCAGACATTAGACCAGCACACCAACATAACAATATGGCAAACTGAGTCAGAAAGTGACGATAGCAAAGCAACTGCACAAGAATATACCACAGGTGAGCCATTCCATTAAAGGCAATGGCATGCACATGTGGTCTAGATAAAGATTCTCTATTCATAAATGGATCAGCCACTCCTTGGGAGATGCTGAAAAACTCTTTTAGAGCTAATAACTATTTGTTACTTATTTTTCTTTCTTTTGATTATATTTCTCTCTAATATATCATGGTTGCACTGCTTTATCATTTTTTAAGATTTATTTAATTTATTTGAGAAAGAGAGAGAGAGAATGTAAGTCAGGGGAGGGCCAGAGTGAGGAGAGAGAAGCAGACTCCTGGCTGAGCATGGAGCCTGAGACACACAGGGCTCCATCCCACGACCCTGAGATCATGACCCTGAACCAAAACCAAGAGTGCTACACTCAACCGACTAAGCCACTCAGGAGTACCCGTCACATTGCTTTAAAATGAAGTCTGCTAAAACTAGTGAGGGTATATTTCTAAGCTTCTGACTGTGAGTTTCATTTAAAAGGAATCTACAAGACTCACACCAGAGGTAATCTGGAAGTTAATTCCACAGATATATCTGCATCAGATGTTACATTAAAAGGTTGTTGTGCATCACGATTCTCTGATATTCTCTGGGATAGAGCATGATGCAGTTCAAAGAGTGCAATTTTTACAACTAGGCAATCCTGTGTTAAATGTTTGCTTCATCATATGCTAGCTTTGTGAACGGTAAATCACTAAGAGTCTCTGAACTTCATCTTCCTCAACTTTAAAATATTGAGAAAAAAATATTACCAGGGAGTTTGATAAAAGGATTAGAGATAACCTGTTAAGATCTATTTGCATGCTAGTAAAGGGGCAACGCTCTACATGCAGGACCTGGTCTGCACCCAGGCAAGACCCGGATTCTTATCTCATACAAAGGAAGGAAGGAAGGCACCTTGATAATGACAGAGATTGCATTTTTTTCCCCAGCCAGGAGAGTAGTGTCAGAGTAGATTAAATTTGGTGGATGAGGGAAAAAAAAAAGGAAAGAAAGGAAGAAAAGGAGTATCACTTGTTTACCAACTTGTGTATTATAGAATAACTTTTATAATCATAACAGTACCGCTGTATGGTATGTATGATTTTAAAAAGGCATAGGCTACTTCAAAAATTCTTCACAATTGAGAATTCATTCTCATTTAGTATTGAAAGGTATAATGCTCTCCCCGTGCCCCCCCAACACACACAGAAAAGCAACATATGAAGGGTTTATTAAAAAAGAGTAAGAGGGAGGGAGAAGATAACATACAGATAAGGTACTGAATCATAAATAGTTTGGATAAGCTTTCAGTCAATAGGAATGAAGGCTTCGCCTCTTAGATACTGAGGCAAGGAGAGTAGCAGGAAAGAAGATGTAACGATGGAAAACCCTACTATGTGCCCAGTAGTCTGCTATGTGTTAAGAGACATCAATATTTTGACCTCCACTTTTGTAGATGTGGAGAGCCTCATCGGATTTTAATAATTTGTCTATGTTCATACAGCTCGTAGGCAGCAAAGATGAGATTTCTGACAGTACCTTTTTCTACTATTGTTCTTTCTGCCATACCTGGTTGTCTCTTTAAAGTGTCTAGTGCTCCCTGGGGGGAAGCAATTTTGCGGCGAGTCTGAGATGCTTCAAATGAGCTTATTGAAATTTTATGTCATCCGCCTTTTAGCTGGGAAACTCTAATTTTAAATAGGCTGCAGGAATTTTTCGAAACTTATAAATTTTTTAGCCATGCGACTAAATATTTAGGGAGAAGAAACACAAGTGATTGGAACTAGGGATCATCTTGAAATGCCTCTGTAGGCCTGACAGCAATCCCGGTCCTCGGGCAAGTTGTCTTGGGAAACAGTCCTGCTGAGGTTTGGATTCTTCAGCTCTCAGCTCACCTGTTCCTGCTGTTCACACCTGTGACTGAGGGCTAGGCCCTGCCTTCCCCTTCGTTTTGGTGACAGGAAAAGGCTTTAACTTGTTGGGACAAAGATAAATTACAAGAGGAAAATCTAGCTGTTGTAAATTATACATACTCCCACTACATTGTCTCTCACTCCATAGATATAGGAAGTTCTGTTATCTTTCTTGATCAGAAGTCTCTTTTATTTTCTCGAAAATAGAATCTGTGCCAAATCAACCACCAGACATGCCTCCTCTTAAGGGAATTTAACCAAAGAGCACATGGAAACTGGGCATCTCACCAATGGATCAGGAAGCATGGGCCACATTTGCCTTGAAGATTTTTTTTTTTTTTCTGGTAACATTTCACACATTAAGAAAAAAGCAGAATGCAAATTTTTAAAATGCTGGCAAAATAATTATAGTAGTTCTTGAAATACCCAGAGAGGCTGGATGAAAATTCAAAATGCTTATGTATGAAGAAGCAAAGTGGCATTGTTAATTTTAGGATGGAAAGTGTCTTTCCCTTGCCCTATCCCCCAAACTCAGTAAGCAGTATTTTCAGCAAGCAGGTCAAGTAGAAACAATGCACAAGCAGATGAAATAAGTAAAATCAGATGAGGTGAATGGTTTGAATTTAGGAGGGCAACAACATCCCCATTCTACATTTTCAACTATTCTGTGCTGTAGCCACAGTGCCAGTCAAGACTAGCAGATACTTAAACAAGCAAGACTCGGTAGTTCCATAAACAGAGAAAGATGTCTGAGAAGAACAGATGTAAATGTCATCCAGAAAGTCCTTTATATTCCTGTTTTTCTTATTTTCTTATTAAGTGTATGTTCCTCCAAAAAGTAATCAAGAGGTTAAAGAATATTTTTTGGTATAAAATATCTTTGAGACATGTCCATTTTTTTCTATCTTTCTGTTTTCTCTCTTGCTCTGTCTTTCCATAAAAAATTGGTCCTCGGGGGTAATGAGTTGAGTAAATAATTTTTCAAGTCTCAACATGGTATCATCATGAGTCCCCATTTTGTCTGATTTTATTCTCCTCTCCTTTATTTCAAATTCCTTGCATTCCCAACTCCTCAAAAGTCTCCATTATGTTTTAAATGTATGTCATTATGCATATATAAACATATTTTACATGTAAACATATTAAAACATTTATATAAACAGACATGTAAATGTCTCATGAACACATATATGCATATATATAAATCTCTATATGTATGTGTATCTATATATGGGTAGATATACATATATCCTTTAAAATATAGGACTTTTGTTGTACGTGTATGTACTTTTAGTTTACATAAGTAGTATAGTGCTATGTATCTCACTCTTCTTCTTATTCTTTTCAGTCAACATTGTGTTTTTTAAAATCTTGTCCATGTGTCTTAGCCTGGCTTCTCCTGAAAGAGAGAGAACCTGAGACAAAACTTCTGTGGAGAGAGTTTATTTGAGAACGATCCCTGAGTGCTGGTTGAGGGACAAAAAGAGTGAGCAGAGAAAGGTCAACACATGAACAGGCAATCAAGTCATCTCCACTGTTACCTATGATGGGCCTTCAACCCCCAGAGTTTTCTTAGGAATTGTATGAAATGTATCTCAGAAGTTTCTGCCCAGGGGATCAAAGGAAACATTTGTTTATCTACTGGCTTTTGTCCTCCACTGGCTGAGTGGAATCTGATAGGCACTAATTTCCCTATACTTTTTTTTTTTTTAAGATTTTATTTATTTATTTGACAGAGAGAAAGAGAAAGACAGAGAGCACAAGCAGGGGGAGTGGGAGAGGGAGAAGCAGGCTCCCCACTGAGCAGGGAGCCCAACTCAGGGCTTGATCCCAGGACCCCAGGATCATGATCTGAGCCAAAAGCAGCTGCTTAACTGACTGAGCCACCCAGGTACCCCTAATTTCCCTATATTTTTGAGTGGACCTGCCCACTTGTGGGGAAGAACCCATAGGTGTCCCATACCACAGCTTCTGAGAAGCCCCAGGGACGGAAACAATGGTTTACTGTAGGGACCAAGGTCAGGAACTGTTAAGTTGCACCTGGCCAAATCTCTTAAGTGCAAAAGTGGTTGCCACAACAGTGACTGGAGTTCTTGGGGAGACCTACAAAATAGGGAGTAATCCCCCAGAGGAATCTGATGCACTAGGCTACTGAACATGAATCTGTGACCATTTGAGCCACTTTATATTTCATGGTTTGCAGACACCACATTTCTCTGTACCCCCAGACCTCTCTTATGGCCTCCATACTCAAGGAGATGACTGCCTGCTTAACATTTTCATCTGGATATCTCACAGGAACTTAAACTCAACAAATCCCAAACAGAATAAATGATTATTCCCCTCCAAACCTGCTTCTGCAGGTTTCCTGCCTTGGTAATGGAATAAATCAGCTACCGAGGGATTCAAGCCAGAGATTGATATATTCACATTTAAACAATCATAAGGTCCTATGATTATATTGCTTAAATATCTTTTGAAGCAGTCTGCTTTTCTTCATTTCCACTTTCCCACTCTGTTCTAAGAAACCATCATCCCTCTCCCATATTATCACAGTGGGTTACTGAATGGTCTTTCTACCTCCAATCCTGCTCTCTGCCAAACGATTTCCCATTCTAGCCAGGGTAACCTGCTAAAAGTGAAATCTAGTTATTTAACTTCCCTATCTAAAATTCTTTAATGGTTTCCTTCCATATCGTGTATAATAAAGTCCCACAGACTCAATGAGGCCTGTAAGACATGGATTTTTCTGGTCCGGTCTCATGCTATTCTTTTCCTTACCTCCCATGCCCTGGCTCTCAAACACAATGTGCTTTGTCTCTCCTTAGAATAGGGGCAAATGTTCTTGGTTTGACCTTGAATGCCTTCCTCCCTATGATGGACTAAAAGATGGCACATTTTTTTCTCCTTATTCCCTTCTAGAGGCAGAATTTATTTTCTCTGTCCTTGAAACTGTGCTGGCATGCAAATGCTTTAAACAATCCGAGGAGGTTCTGTGTCTAAACCTTAGGAAAACTTGGTAACTTTTTCTTTTTGTGGTTTATGAGTGTTGAGCTGCCATCTAAGAAGTTGGGCTACCTTTATGGGCAAACTATGTGGAAAGGCCATATGAAGAATCAAGATTTTGAAACTACACACACACACACACATGGAGAAAAGCCCAGCCATCCATCTGACCCTAGGCTTCAGGACATCCACCACCTCTGTGACAGACAGCTTAGACATTCCAGCCCACTGACCTGCCCAATGACTTGCAGTAACAACTGACATCACATGCAACAGAAGAATTACCCAACTGACCAATCACACAGGAATAAAAGATAATAAAATGATTATTTTGTGAACCCACTATGTGTTGAAGTGGTTTGTTACACCTCAATAAAGTTGCATCGTCAGAAGAAAGGGATGCTCTACAATGCTTAGGGCACTCTGTAAATCCAGAGATGGTGATTTGGGCAGAAAAATTTCCAGCAGGTTAAGTGAGTAGTAATGAGTAAATGATTTCCTCTTTCATGATGGAAATAGTTGAAAGTAATCGTCCTGTCCTAGGTGGCTGGCTGGTGATCTTTGGATTAGTACTGGGTCAGACATTCAGTTTTAGTCCCTGTTATTGGCATGTTAGACACTCAGAGGTGTCTCTATCTGGGCTGGTTTTGGAAAGTGGAATTCCAAGTTGCTGGATTTGCCTACTATCATGACGACTTTGTTCATGAGCCCATTGGGCAAGTATAGGGGAGGCTGGCTTTCAGGAAGTAATTGGCTTGCTGCTACATAACTCAGGGGAATATGTTTGAAATTCAGAAAATTGTCTGGAGTATCTAAATTATTTCAAACCTAGTATGATTTCAGGATATATATAATGCACCAGTCTTTCTATGTTAATAGTCAATTTTTGAAAAACAAGAATACATGGTTTCCATCAAGAATAATGCATATGAGGGGCACCTGAGTTGATCAGTTGGTTAAGTGTCCAACTCTTGCTTTCAGCTCAGGTCATGATCTTGGGGTTGTGGGATTCTCTGTCTCCCTCTGCCCCTCCCCCTTCCTCTCCCTCTCTTTAAAAAAAAAAAAAAAGGGAAGAAGAAGAAGAGGAATGCATATGATTAGACTCCAAAGGACTGATATCTAAAGAGAACCTTTGTTTTTGAGAAGAGAATTAGACTTGGAAATCAAGTCCTGGCCTATTTAGTTACTACTCTGGGTAGAATTCATGGGGTCAATTAATTTTTACTGGTTAGAGGATAAAGCAGACAGTCCACTAAATGACAAGGCACTGGCATATGATTCAAAAATAAAGATGCCTGAACTGATAGGAAGCTGCCTAGGAGAGAAGCCAAAGATAATGCAACCTGACCATAAATCAAGCATAGCTCTGCAAGAGCAGATCTTGCTGCAAAAATGCATGCAAGAATTAGGGAAGTGGTTTTAATACTCATTTCTTCCCCCCACATACACACTCCTGTTTTCATCGCCATCAACTCTGTCTTCCATGAGTATTCGAGAGTAATCGAGGGCACAGAATAAACACAGATTACAAGTAGTGTATTTATAAGAATGGGATGTCAGAAAGTATGATCTAATTTCAAAGAAAGAGGTGTCTGGGACTGTGTCATATCATATCCCTTCCTTATCCTCACAAGTCCGACAAATAAAATAGTTAAGAAACCCCCAAATATCTCAACTTCTGTCTTACTCCTAATTCCAAGAAGGTCATAGCTACCTAAATAAGAAGATTCTGGAATAAAACATTGAGCAACTCAATTTCTCAAGCCTCAGTTTCTTCATGTGCATTGTTAGGATTATACTGATTTTGCAGTGAAGTGGTAACGATGAAATGAAATAGTGTCTCAATGGTATCTACCACAGTGTTAGAGTTCTTTAAAAATACATATTTAAGAGAGAAACTAACAAGTATCTACTGAGCACTTAATGTGCTGTTCTTTGAAATAGAGACATTGAACAGACTTCAATGTCATTAAATTTGCAAAACTACTTATTATAAATATAATAATCTGTGGATTTATGAGCTTGATAAATAATAATCATGTGCTGGCTAAAGAAGATCCCATGAGTTGATTAAGGTCTTCCCTATACAAACATATTGGCTGAATCGATGTACCTGCTGTACATTATGTAAAACAAGAAATATAAACACTCCTAGAACATGGTGTCTTAGAAGTTAAATCTAGATTTTTCTAAAGCCTGAACATCTCATTTAAATAAAGCAAACATTTAACCTCTGCATTAGACATTTAAACAGGGCTTTAATGAATCAATTAATTTCCTAATTTGTTTTGGAAATCATTAAAGTATTCATCTATAATCTGGCACACATGCACTTTGGGATGCTTAGTTATAGAGAATTCTTAACTGTTAAATAAGAGGGTCAACTCATATTCTAAATTCCGCCTTTCAGAATTCTTTTATTTCTATTTCCAGAGCTTTGCTTGGGCAGGAAATGCTTTTACCCCCTTTCATATGGAAATTATTTCCACAATACGCACCATCAATATTCATCAAGTATCACACCAATTAACAAACCATGAATAATCTGGAACAAAAATGTAATGCATGAAAACCCACAAACATCTAGGTGGCTGTTAATAAGGCTATGTTTGAGGTAATCACACACAAATTTAATTTTAAATATACTTCCCTTAAGGAAGGGGTATCAATGTTAATTTAAGAATTTAATTTGTATGGTGTTTTAATAAAATGTCTTTCAAGAAATGTGCAAAAACATCATGCTAGGAACTTTGCTTATCATGCAAACATTTAATTTTCTTTTATGGAATAGAAATAGACAATTCCCTTATATTTATATAACTTTCTATATCTCCTTTGTGGAGTTAACATAGTATCTTAGTATAAGACAAGTAATACAAATTCTTTGAATATATGAAGATATACTTCATAAAACAATTACTTTTGAAATTAGTAGCAAAGGAACTTTTTTTTTTTCAGTTTTGGGCACTATTAAAGTTTAGTCAAGGCATATTGAGGTTGATAATTTCTACAAGTGAGTTACAGTGATTTACAAACTTACACATATTCTAATTGGCTTTCCAAGCTTCATGGTTTAAGCTGGCAAGTATTAATCCCAGATAAATTCACATTTGTCTTTTGTCTAAACTTAATGATGCAGAAAGAAGGGGCAGCAACCTCTCCTAAACAACGAGAATGCCCAGGTCCAAAAAAAACCAAAAACCAAAAACCAAAAACCAAAAAAACAGAACATGTACATAACTTTTCCAACGACAAGTGAGTGGCAGAATGTCAGAGCCAGGACTAAGATTTTCCCCCTTTCAGTCAAGGAATAAAGTAAAGCTAATAAAAGTTGAGGAGAGGAAATTGTAAAGATACAAGCAGCAGTTAATTCCATTAAAAATAAAGATATAACAGAAAATATCAACAGGATGAAAACTGATCCTTTATAAATATTTGGCATGACAAAACAAAGTAAAAAAAAAAAGCACAGGTAAGAAATATTAGAAACACAAAGATTAATTATAGCTGGGATTAATTATAGAAGTCTTAAGTATTACATGAGAAAACACACAAAAAAAGGCCTTTATGACAAATTTGAAAATAGACAACAATTGCCATTCACTAAAAAATATAATTTACCAATGCATACTGAAGAAATAGAAAACCTGAAGAGATGATTCACAACTAAAGATTTTCAATCTATAGATAAGAATTTATCTCTCCACAACAGCAAAAAAACTCAATAAAAACATTATAGGCCCTTATGACATTTCGGGCATCTTCTATCAAATATTCAAGGGAGAGATAATTTCAGCATTATACAAACTCCCAAGAGCAGAAAAGAAAAATGGGGGTGACACATAATCATCTGACTTTATGAAGCTAATATAACTTTGTTAGCAAAATCAAGTAAAAAGAATATAAAGAAAGAAAATCATATTTCCATAATATCACTCATGAACATCGAGGAAAAACTCCAAATAAATGTTAGCCAACCAAATCCCACAGTGTGTATTTGGAAATATCAATTAGCTGTTTTGATCCTTTCAGAGAATCTTTGTCTTTCCTCTAGAGCATTTAATGAATTTGCACTTATGTGATTTCTGATTTATTTCTATCATTAAACATTTTCTACGTGTCCTGATATTTTCTTCTTGGTTCTTCCTTTCTTATGTTCTCTTGGCGGAACGAATATTTTTTTTCTTTCTTACTGTTTTTCATTTACTTGTCCTTTTCTGCTGCTCCTTTTTCTCAGCTTTCTTGCTCTCTCCCCTACTGATTCTGTCAATTTTCTTCTTGTTTCCTTTCCCTTCCTTTATGTGTTTGGAAATTGGAGGCTATGATTTTCTAAATTTAACATAGTCTAAATTTCATAGGTATCTTTACTTCACTCTCAGCGAATTCAAGGACTTTAGAAAGGTTTAGCTCTCATCGACCCCCTCTCAATTTAATATATTGTGGTCTAGTGTTTTAGTCTTATCCTATTTTTTCCCTTAACATTTTATTGTTTGGTATGTTTATTTTGACTTCCCCACAAACTTCTCAACATCTTTGTTCACCAGTCCTTTTTGCATTTTAGACTTGCTATCTGAAATAATTTTCTTTGAGCCTGAAGTATTTCTTTCATGATTCCCTGTACTGAAGTTGTTCTGCTGGTAGTAAATACTGTCTATTTATTTATTTATTTATTTATTTATTTATTTATTTATTTATTTATTTATCTATCTATCTATCTATCTATCTATTTATTTAATGTTATTTATTTGAGAGAGAGAGGGAGGGGGAGAGAGGGAGAGAGTGCACTAGAGGGGTGGCGAGGGACAGAGGCAGAGGGAGAAGCAGGCTCCCCAGGGAGCCTGACAAGGGGCTCCATCTCAGGACCCTGGGATCATGACCTGATCCCAAGGTAGATGCTTAACCGAGTCACGCAGGTGCCCCAGTATCTCAGTCTTTGTTTGAAATTACTTTGTTTCACCCTCATATTTGAAAGATGGCTGGTGGTTGTAGCAATCAAAGTAAACAGTTATTTTCTGCATTCATTCTGCATAAACTGAAGACAGTATTCAACTGCTACTTCCTGCTGCGCAGTCTCCAGTCAGCCCAATGTCTTTTGGTAGATGATCAATGAAATCCCTGTGAGTGCCCATAACACTTTTCACTGCTGGTCTGTAGCTTCACTGGCATGTGTTTAGGTACAAACATTGGGACTTTTCTTCTCTCTTGACCCCTCCATCTCTTCCTCCCTTCCTTCCACCCTGGATTTTGTTGGGATTCCAAGATTTGAAGAATGGTGAATTTCAATAAGTCTAGGCAAATTCTCAGCTACTATTTTTTGGATATTGGTTTGTCTGATTCTCTTTTAAATTTCCTCCATAACACTGGTTATTCTTTTTTTTTTTTTTTTTAATTTGGATTTTGTGTTTTAACCTCTTTTTCCTATTTTTCCATCTCTTTTTCTACATTTTTTTGGTTAAGATTTATTTGAGAGAGAGAGAGAGCACAATCAGGGGAGGGGGAGAAGGAGAAGCAGACTCCCCACTAAGCAGGGAGCCCAATGTGGGGCTCGATCCAAGGACCCTGAGATCATGACCTGAGCTGAAATCCAGAGCTGGGCACTAAACCGACTGAGCCACCCAGGAGCCCATCTTTTTCTAGATGTTTTAAGCCATACTCTTTTTGGGTTATATTCATCAGTTTCCTAATTCTTTTGTCATATGTGTTTATCTCTAATTTACTCCAGCCATTTAGGTTTCACATTTAATTTTTTTTATTCCTGAGTTTCATTTGCTGCTTTTAAAATAGTTTCATAATCTTCTATAGATTCTATTTTTTTCAAAGTTGTATTTCCAGCCTGTCAGTTATGTCTTTTTGTATATAAATGTAGTTATAACTATATATACATTTAGCTTTTCACAATATTCTTTCTGAATGGTTGTTGGAATTTCTGGATATATCCTAGGTGTCTCTATTTTTCTTTTGTATCTTATGTCTACTTTACAGGAAATGTACTACATTCCGGAAAAATACTTTGATATTCTAGTTCATTGACTGGTTTTATTAGAGTTTCTTTTCAGCAATTCAGTCTATTTTTATTTTGAAAACATGTTTAAATTTCCATGTTTCACACATATCTTAGAAGGATATTAGGGGAACTTATTTTTTAGGTATTCAATTTGCAGTAAAAGCATTGTTTTTTGGGGGGGTGTCAATTTGCTATCCCTCCTTAATGGGTGTGTGTGTATATTAAATATGTATTATAATTATATAATTATATATTTTATTTGAATTATATTTTTATTTATATGTATTTTATATATTATACATTATAATATATAAGTATATATAAATTATATATATACACATATGTGTGTGTGTGTGTATATATATATATATATATATATATAAATATATATATATAATTCTTGGTTTACCATATCTTGTTTCTCTGTGAGATCTGCCTCAGTAGGTTTAGCTGAGGTTGGTTATGACTCTAAGAACTTGCATCTGGTGATCATGATGGAAAGTCGGCCTTGGACGTACAGCCCCTCCTTAGAATTCTGTCTTGGAATCTGGAGGCACCTGGGTACTGTCTCAGCTCTGTACCCAAGAGTCACAGTTGATGCTTGGTCATATGTGGACATGTTGCCTCCTGCTCAATCCAAATGGTTTAAGGTTGAACAAGTCAATGGCTTTCTGTGAGACTGCATTTCCCCAATTTCAATATGGTGCCCTTCTGCCCCTGCTCTAGGTAATTTTGGGCTTCCCTGAAACTGCTCCTAAGCAACCATGGTCTCTTCCTGCATGTGTTTTGGATCTTCATTTTCTACACTCTTGTTTCTCTGATTCTGATCTCATTTCACTTCTAGCTCTTAGGAATTCCTCAGAAATTTTTTTTTCCTACAAATGTCTTTCCTTGTTTTCCAGTGCACTTATGATTTTATTTCCTTGAACACAATTTATTATGACATTTCACAGAGATTTGGTGGGGGGGAGGGAAATTAGGTGCTTGTGTTCACCCTACCATTTTTTTTCCCAATCCAATTCTGATTTTTTTTTCTATTTCTATTCTCTCATTTGTTTAAATAAAATTATCATTTTAATGACTCCATAACATTGGATATGTCACTATACCATGGTTTATTTAAACATTCCCTACCATTTGCTACCTCAGCTCTCTTACTAATGTAAATAACACTAGAGTAGACATAGTGCAGGAGATATGCATTTTTACATATCCAAAATTATTTCCATAGAAACATGCTATAAATATGATAAATTATAGTATATTATTAAATTATAAATAGTATGTTATATATTATTAAATTATAAATAGTATGTTATATATTATTAAATTATAAATAGTATTATAAATAATATTAGTACTAATATAATAGTACTATTGTAAATAGTATTATAAATCTGTGAATTAGATAGAAATTACTATTAATGCCCTTAAAAAAAAAAAAAAAGAACGGAGAGGGTTTGTAGACAGTGACCAGTGGATTTTAACTTCAAGTTTAAGGTAACACTATGCGGTGTTGCTCAGTTTTCTCTAAGGAGGCACAGACATCTCAATTTTGGGAGCTATTACTGTCAGCCTATCTGTGATGCTGATTAGAAATAAATCACTGGTTTCACCACACTCACTTTCACACCAAGAAAAAAAGGTAACACTTCTACCAGCTGTTTCAAAAACAGCTTCTGTGCAATATGCATGTAAAGAGTGGAAGGAGATGTCATCACTTCTATTTTTATACCTGATTCTACTAATGGTATTTCTGTATCTATAGTTAGAATACATAGTTAGAATATATATAACTATCTGTCTACACATCACATAGAGGTATGTATGTATATATTATGGACTGGATGCTTGTGTCCGCCCAAAATGCATATGGTGTCTCCTAACCTCCAATATGGTGGAATTTGGAGATGGGGCCTTTGGGAGGTATTTAGGTTTACATGCGGCCATAAGGTGGGGCCTCCATGAGGGGATTAGTGCCCTTATAAGTAGAGACAGTAGAGAGCTTGCCTGCTCTTTCCACCATATAAACACAATGACCAGGTGACCCTCTACAGGCCAGGAATAGAGCTCTTAGAACCCAACCATGCTGGCACCTGACCTTAGACTTCTGAGAAATAAATGTATGGTTTAAAAGCCATCAAGTCTGTGGTACTTTGTTTTGGCATCCCGAGCTGACTAAGACAGATTTTGGTCCTGAGAGGTGGGGTGCTGCTGTAATGAATGATTGTGGAACATGTGGGAGCAGCTCTGCAACTGGGTAATGGGTAGAGACTGGAAGAATTTAGAAATATGTACATTAAGGGTGATTCTGGAGAGGTCTCAGATGGAAATGAGGAACATGTTATCAGAAACTGGAGGAAAGGTGATTCTTGTTCCAAAGTAGCCAAGAACTTGACTGAACTGTGTGTTAGTGTATTGTGGAAAGAGAACTTGCTGGTGATGAAACGGGATATCTAGCTCAGATTTCTGGAAAAAGGACTGAAAATGTGCCTTGGTTCCTCCTGGCCATTTATAGTAAATGTGAAGAGAGAGAGATGAGTTGAAGAAAGAATTGTTAAGTGGGATGCCTGGGTGGCACAGTCCTTGGGCGTCTGACCCTTGGTTTCAGCTCAGGTCAAGATCTCAGGGTCCTGAGATCAAGCCCAAAATGGGGCTCCATGCTCAGCTTGGAGTCTGCTTTAGATTCTCTCTCCCTCTCTCTCTGCCCCTCCTGCTCATGCTCTCTCTCTTAAATAAATAAATCTTTTTTAAAAAATAAAAGAATTGTTAAGCAAAAAGGAACCAGAACTTGATGATTTGGAAAATTCTCTGTCTGTCCATATTGCAAAACAATAAGAACACTTGTTCTGAAGAGAACACTAAGTGTGTGATTGAAAATGATGTGATAGAGAACTCATGAGTGTGACTCATTAATAAAGTGGAATAATACCAGCAGAGACACTGCCAGTTTGAACTAAAGGAGGGACAGAGAAGGTGGGACAGAAGGCAGGCAGGCGTCCAGGCTTGTTGGATTTTGCAAAGATGGGACTGTGGAGCTATTCAGCCGGGAATGTGAGCTAGCTTTCAAGAAGGGAAGAAAGATCCCAAAGATGAGTCATCAATCACCAGGGTTACCACCCCAGAGTTCATAGGCACATGTGGCAAGCCAACCTACCCCTTGGTTTCAGGTCCATCAGCAGAAACCTCAGAGAGCCACATGGTGGGGCCATTGAAAAGAGCCATGTGGTCTCAAGAGAGCCAAGAGAGCCTGAGGATGATGATGCTGCCCCAGTGGACAGCATCAAACCAAAGGGGATTATTCTTGAGGCTCAAAACCTAATAGAATTTGCCTTGCTAAGTTTTGGACTTGGGTGGGACCCACCACCTCTTCCTTCTTTTCTATTTCTTCCTTTTGAAGTGGAAATGTCTGTCTAACACTTGTCCTTTTTATTTTGGAAATGCATAACTTGTCTGGTTTCACAGGTTCACAGCTGAAAAGGAATTTTGCCTCAAGATGAATTCTACCTTGAGGCTCCTCCATATCTGATTTAGATGCTATTTAGATGAGACTTTGGACTTTAGACTTGAGATTGATACAGGAATGAACTAAGACTTTGGGGGCTGCTGAGATAGAATAAATGTACTTTACATGTGAGGACATGAATTTTGGAAGGCCAGGGGCAGAATATGATGGGCTATGCCCTCCCTGCCAAATGCATATGTTGAAGACCTAACCCCCAGTATGATAACAGCATTTAGAGTTGGTGCCTTTGGGAGGCGATGCAGGTTAGATGAGGACACAAGGATAGGACCTTCCTGTCTTTATAAGACACCAAAGAAAGAAGAGGCAGAAAAAGAAGAAGCCATTTGAGCACCCAGGAAAATAGCAGCCACCTATGAGCCAAGAGAAGGCCTCAGAATGAAATGTACCTTGATGGCACCTTGATCTTAGACTTCCCAGCCTCTAGAACTGTGTTGTTTGAGGCACCCGATCTGGGGTATTTTGTTATGGCAGCCCAAGCAGACTGATAACAGTGTGCACATAAACATACAGATATATATTTCTTTCCTTTAATCCAAAATGGAAAGGTTTCACAGATACAACTTGAATTTTAACCCAAACATTTACAATCCTAACTGACGAATTACCTTCCTTCAGATCTTTGGGAAAGCCTTAGAACAATGGTCTGTTTCTTCTTGATTCAGATCCTGGGCCTTGGTAACTCCAGTATTTCTAGGTTGCTACCAAATAATTTGCTATTATTCATAAAATTAAATCCTGCTTTCAGATGAGCCTTTTAGTGAAAACTTTACATTCTTTTTGCTTTATTTTCTGTTAGTATTATGAGAGATCTCAAAATTTTGGTGACCTAATATCATACTTTATATCCTTGTCCAATGAGAATATTATCATTTGCTAAGAGATTTTTGGCTTATGTGGAAGATTTCCACACCTGTGGCCAGCCCTGCTCCACCATATTCAGAAAGTGTTTTTTTTCTTTCTCCTTTAAATTGAAATGAATGGGGGTGAATACAATGATATCTCCAATCATTGTGCTGTATAAATGTCACATTATACCAGGACTTAAAAAAAAAAAAAGACAAAAACACTATTCCAGCAGGCAGATTTTCTGAGATGAAATCACAGGAAGAGAAGAAATGCGGCTTACCATGGGACAGCAGATTAAGTATAGAATTTGGAACCCACATCCCAGTTGGACTCCTGCACCTATAGTGTGCTAGGTACATAGCTTTGAATGAGATACCTAATTTTCCTGACTTTAATTCTGTGGTCTCAGAATGGGAATAAACATACCACTCCTTAGAGGTCATTAGGAAGATAAATATACTTTATGCGAAGTCCTCAGATTGATTCCTGGCCCTTCAATGGTCCTAAATGGCAATTGTTAGTATTATTATCATTGTTATTGCTTCTATTACTACTTTCACCATTTTTCCTTCTCTACCGCCAGCCCTTGCAAAATATGGACTAATCCTTATACCTATTCCTTGTGTGGTCTGAGTGTCATAAATTGCATGGGGTTTTGAGTCCTATAGCATCAGGCTACCTTCTCAGTTCTTTTATGTGCTGACCATGTAGTTATGGAGAAACTATTCAGCCCCCTGTAAAAAAAAGGATATAATAACATCTGCCTCCTAAGTCACTGTGAGCATTAAATACAATAATGCATGTGTGTAAATGCATAGGAAGCACTAAAGTAAAGGCTTACGATAAATTACAGTTCCTATTAAAATACTTAATATTATTAATTCCATGACAAATCCAAAAAGCAAAAAAACAAGAAAGGATTTTGGGCAAAACACATTTAAGAGACTTAAAACTTCTCTTGGTTTGTTCCATACCCATTCATATCACAATATTCTCTCTCTTCTACCCAAACCCCAAATTATTTTCTTTGTTTGCTTTATAAGGGAAAGATGTCACAGAGAGGAAATCAGGCAAATAATGCAACTAGAAAAGGTTGTTAAAATGCACACCCCTAAACACATTTTAAAAACAGATACTAAATAACCCATTGTCCCCAAAGAAAAGAAAGGCAAACAGATAAGATCGCAACACACACCATGGAAAAAATCCCGAAGTGAAAAGGTAGTTATATAAAGAGCTCATGAACAATGTAAGTACTATAAATACATACATAATTTCATCATCCACTGTTTCCCCGTTAGATGTGCTCCCTTTCAGATTGTTCTCACGCATCTGTTCAAGACAAAGCCTCTGAGCCTCTTAAATTACTCACAGCCTTTAAAAACATACACTTTGGGTTGCAATTTTTAAAGTATTTAGATTTTATTTAAATGTGTTTAAAGACTGTTTTATGTCCCTAGATTTGGAAGAAAATAACATATTTCCCATAACCAAACCCCTCAAACATTTAAGGACTGTACTGAATGCTAATTAAATCTGGAAAATACATTGGAAAAAAATTAAAACTCCAGGCTCATTTAAACTACACTTTATAAGGTACTTTAAAAGATAATGAAGGTCTAGTAAGTAGCAGTGAAAAATTAACTGGTAAGGATTTTTACTTTTGGTTTACTTATTTATTTCCAACATCTTATTTCTAACCATTCTGTATTCATGAATTTATCTAAGATGTTTCATGATTTTACCTCTAAGACTACATTACATACATACCGGCTAAACTATTCTATCCTAGATAATGAGATCTTGAAAACTGTTCCTTTATAATTCAAGAGAATACTCCAGTAATACTTCCATAAAGTGTGTTCTAGATTTTGTGGTGCCCAAATGGGGTGCCTCTCGATCAGATGGGGGCCCCCAAATGTGGGGCAGTGATGGGGTAAAAAGTCAGTGGTATGGGCAGTGAAAGGATTCACTTGAGGCAGAACAAAGGAGCTAGAAGTTTATTGCATACACCCCAAGGGAGCATAGGGCCGGAGAGCAGAGGAGAGACTATCTGCAAGGAGGCAGTGGGTGGGGGCTGTATTTAAAGGGGAAAGGCGAGGAGGGATAGCAGCATAGGGAATTCTTCCTTTTCTGGTAACTGTGCCTGGTTTTAAGTAGCCCACTTGTTAGTTAGGGCCTGTGGATATTTTGAGGTAGGCTGCCTGATGCGCCTGCCTGTATTCAGCCAGGTGGTGGCTGTGACCCTTGTGCCTTGGTCGAGTTCCCATTGCTCATACCTGTTGCCTAAAAGCAGCCTCTACATTTCTCTACCCCCACCCCCCAACAGATCAACAATGACAAATCTTTGGCATTTGGGCAGAGGTCTCAGTAGCTTCTTTCTGCTGAACGAGGGGCACAGAGATGTCCCTACCTAAACTTGTCAGTCCATCAGGGGTTCTGGGCAGTCATAGATCAGAGAGTGGTATTATATTAATGTGCAGATAGGCAATTTGAGTGAAATTCCTTGATTGTCAGGTCCATGGGATTTGGGGAAGGCGACCTTCCGATGGTACGGGCTGGAATCCCTGTCAAACTATCATTCGTATATGGAATTGTTGGATTTTAGAAGAGACAGATTTAACAAAGAGATTAAAGAGAGGCGGACCAATAATTAGGAGTATTGAGGCCAGGGGTCCCTAAGAAGGGATAAAGACAGGAGGGCCATGAATGGCTTTCTTTCCAGGAAAACCATCCCTGTGTTGCACGGTCCCGGAAGGAGGACATCAAAAGGTTCTAATGAGAAAGACAAAGCCTAGCCCAAAAAGGGGTGAGGATTATATTGTAAGAGCAGGACATGGGGGGTGGGCAACTCCAGGTAAGTTATGATTTCTGACCAAGTAAATTCAGAAGGGTACCCTGAAGGCAAAGTTCAAGAACTAAGTTTTGGAATTTGGAAGGAGAAATCATTAGAATTTGGGAAGAAAAGTATTGAGGGAGGTTTTCTAAGATAATATCATAGAATGATTGAATGTGAGAGAGTAGGGATTGGCAATGGGCCAGATTCATGAGCCTCTAGGCCTCTGGGTATGTATCACTGAGTCTCAGTTGAATAGCAGTCATAGATCTCCAACCTGCTCATAGCTATACTTGGTGGGTGGAGGTCTCCTCATCTGGGACCAGAGTGGTCTTGATTTTGGAAAGATAAGTCCATGGGAGAAGCTGTTAAGTTTTACCACTGTTGGAGCGGTCAAGAGAACATGATAGGGCTTGGTCCTGTCAGGTTTGAGAGGTTTTTTGTTCTGCAAAGGGTCTGAAGGTATACCTGATCCCTGGATGAAAGTTTTGGATATACGTTACCTAAGAAAGAGGGGTCAGATTTGGGATTGTACTAGTTTTGGTGGTCATTAATGGCAAAGAATGTTTGCCCTAGGGATATCCTTCGATAGTTGACAAAAATCTTCCTCCAGTCCAGGAATTTAACCAATCATTAAAGGAAAGAGAGGGATTGGTTATAGCACTAGTTTGAGTATTCAGGTCTTCTAGCAACTCTGTCACATTTTTGTGGTAATCTGGAGTATATACAGAACACTGTTTTAATAAGGCATAGGTTTCTCCTTGAGCTGCAATCAGGATATCAAGGGCCATTAGGTTTTGGAGGGCCATCTTTTGAATTTGCATGTCGAACTTAGTTAAAGGTGGCTGCTATATGCTTGGCTAAAGTCTCTACTTGCAATTTTGTATCAATAGAGGTGACTTCTAGGATAAATATATATGGCCAAGGATAAAGCCATTAAGCAGCCCTCTGTTTGAAGTCTAGCCTTAACAATAACCTCATTACGAGGAATCACTGCCAGAGGGAGAAGACTGGTCTTGTGATAAGGGCATTCCCAAGGGCATCACCTAATCCAATCATAGGGAAATTGGGGCCATCCATTATTTCTACAAGTCCATAGTCAACTCCGTGGAGTGGGGTACATGCTGGCTTTTAAGGAATGATTCTGTTATTCCAGCCACACAGAATTGGTCAAGGTGATAGCTGAGTTATATAATTACTGGAGATTCAATCCCATTTTCCACCTGTTCAAAAAATCTTATGTCTGTGGGGTCCTGTTATTGTCCCACAGAACAACAAGCACAAAGATGTTCTATACATGAGCTATTGTGGCAGTTTCTCTGCAGTTTACCTCAAGTTGTCTAGCTTAGGCAAACAAGATTCAAAGACAGTCAGAACTAGAATTTAACATCCATAAAGGTGCGTTATTGAAAAATAATTTTTCTCTCCAAATCACCTTTATTTCCAGAGATAGCCAAATCAAGACTAATTTGTTTGCAAAGCAAGTCCAATTTTTAACAAACTTGGCCTGTTTATTTATATAAGCTCAGTGAGAATAGTAATCAGCCATATAGATCTTTCAAAATCTGCTTTGCTGAACTTTTCATAAGGAATCTCGATTGAACTTTTAGTATCCTCTCAAGGCCAGAAGCCAAACCAAATACTTACCATCGGGCATGTCTGCAGGACCTGTAGATTTGGGTGAATTCCTTTTTTTGACGTCGCCAAATATCCTGAGGTTCCTGCACCTGCCAGACAGTGACATTCTTCACTTACCTGGCAAGGCTGCTGGGAACACTGTAAACAAGGTATCCGGCCAACATTTCCAAGGGGCTTTATGGCTGTGTTTCATAAAGTCAACCTAAGTTCCTTAAAGCTATTTTGTCATATCTGAGTCTATGCATGTCTCTCTCAAATACGACATTCCTGTCAAAGCCTTAGTAAAATAACCAATATTTCCAATGGTGTCCTAGTTACAAGGAGAACAGATTCTTATTGAACTTATGCAAATAATTATGATTGCCATGGAAGAAAGAATACTCACTGAGACTTTTTGAATTTCAGAGGGTTCAGGTAGAGAGAAAAGTTAAATGCTTGAATTTGTTCACAAATGAATATTTTATCATATTTTTGTAAGTCATAGATATTTTAAGAGAAAGTTTCCTTAATCTGGAAGAGCAAACATTAGAGAACCAGCGATGTTTCAGAAATAAAAGTTACAAAAACTATAATCATCTTTCTTAATTCCTTTAATCCCATGTTACTAATTCTTATTCAGTTTGAATGCAGTTTTTTAGTTAGTCCTGGAAATTTTTACCCATTTTAGTTTTCTGATCTTAAAGATATCAAATGCCTGTATTTGTCCTAAAAGTCCTTTTTATGAATCCCCTTGAAGATGAAATACATTTTGCAAAACAGTAAGAACAACTATAAATGACAAAAAAACTCAGAAACGGACACTGTTAACTATCTAATAGGAGAGTTCATTATGATGCAAGTGATAAGGAAATTGTTATTTCTGTGACATAACATTTCAATAATCAGAATATACAGTGGTGACCTTATACCAGAAGGTAACATACTAAATGAACAAGACTAATTGGTCAAAAAGACTTTGTTTACAATTTAAATTTTGGGGAAGTTTGTTAAAACCTTAGAAAATTTTAAAGCACATCCCTAAATAGGATTATGGATCATCAAAGATGAAATAAAGATAACACAGTGAAACTGTTTTTTCTGGGCAAAGAAAAGAGAAAACAACTTTGTTTATATTTTCTTAAAGAGCAAACCAACCATTCAAGAAAATGTTGTCTTTTTAACTGAGAGAAAGTAGACTTTCAATCTCATACCAGTGTACTTTTAAAATGCACTCATTTCAACCTTAGTCCATCCTAACCACACATAGAATTACTTTCCAAAGACTTCCCTTCACAAACCTTCTACAACTTTCCTTTTCCTTCAACAAAAATGTATTCCCGTTCCTTATATCTTTCTTACAGAGTTGCTTTCTTATTTCCATCAGTCTTAATTACATTTAGTAGAATTTTAACTCTTAAAAACCTTAGGCTCCAGTGAAAACTAAGTAGTAACCAGTTATGAATGGTTACATCAGAACTCTTTAGATGGCAAATTTCTGAATCAATCAAGCACAAAGCATGTTTTCCAAATGACCCAAATATCCTTAGTTTCTTTGCAATAAGAAGTCAAAAGCACAAACCTTATGTTTAGTAATCAATGCTTTAGAATTTCATCCTATTTGGAAAAGACCTAGATGTCCACTGAATTCAATCCAATCTATCATTCAAGCAACACTTTAGTTTCAGGTTACCAAAGACTTTAAAAGCTATCTTAACAATTACCCATGAAAACTTTGAGACAGACAAAATTAACCATTATTGTAGGTCATCTCTTGCTGACAAATTGCAATAGAGATATCATGAAGTTATTTGACCTTCAGTAAACCTTGGTAGAATAAATTTCAATTAGTTTAAATACCAAATTATGTTCCACCTGGGTCCATTCAAAAGTCAATCTATTTGTTCCCCATTGTCAATTTTCACCTGAGGCACCAATGGGGCACTCCGAAGTGGGCAGTGTGTGCAGGCCACATGCAAGGTGGTGCAGCGACAGGAGGAGGGGGAGGTCGAAGAGGCGAGGTGCTGCTAGAAGCCTGAGAAAGGGAGTTCCTTGTACTTAACCTCATCAGCTCAGAAATAAACAAGGGAGAAGCCCCCACATCTATTAGGAGTTGGAACAGTTAAAGAGGAGACGTCCAATAAGTCGGGAGGTGGCTGGTTATTGGCCAAATACCTTCTGCAAAAGACTCTTAGGTCAGGGTCCTAATTTAGGGCCATGAAACTGAGCAAGACACATATAGGACTTCCGAACATTTGGAGGAGTTCTAGCAAAGGAGGTCAAACTGCAAAAGAGTATTAGAGAGAGTTCCATGGGAAGGCCATGACTCTTGATCTGGGAGTTTGTACTGAGGCCAGAAACATCAGGAGTTGGGGGTCAAATTTGTTCCAGCTTTTAAGACCACAGCCCCAGGGTGAGTCCAAAGAAGAGAGGGGGTGGGAAAGACTGGCTGATGATTCCCAAAAGGGTCTCCCTCCAAAGGGAATAGAGTTCTGACTCATGGTCTCCCAGGGAGAAAAAGGACCACACCTCTACCAGGAGCCGACTCTTCTGGTGGTATCCCACCACGAAGAGGAGTTGAGGCAAATATGGGTGACTCTTTTGGCATGTCCCACCAAGAGGGTTGAGGCAAATGGCATGGTACTTCCTGTGGGGGCATCCCCTGGCAACAAGGGGAGCCTGACACCAGCTTGGCCAGACTGGGTGGGTGAAAGGTGGAGGAGGACTCACCACTCAGATACATAGGATTGTGTTTGTCCACAGATCAAGATGTCTGCTGGACCTGGAGGAAGAGAGGACAGGGGCAGAGGCCCAAGGAAGTCAGGGCACTGAGAGTCAGCCAGCATCAAGAAAGGGTCCCAACCAAGTCCATAATGTGTGTGGTTTCACCCTGAACAAGCTGCCAATCACACCGGACTCTGGGAACAGAACTTGAGGGCAGAGCGAGAAAGCAGAAGAAAGGGGTTCTTCCTCACAGGTGCAGCCATCCAACCTGTTGGCCCTCGGATGTTCAGACCACACCAGGGAACCAACCTGGCCAGAGGCCCTCAGTTGTCTGAGGAGTACTAGGGTTAGACTGTCGAAGGGCCGAAAAGAGAAAGGAGATGGAGGGAAGGTACCTCTGAAGAGCAAAAGGGGAAATCCCTCACCCTTTCCGAGAAAGGGCGGTGGGGCTGGTTCCCTCTTGGAGTTCAGATCCTCACCGAGGAGTCACCTTGGCTGGAGGTCATCAGCTCCCCAAGGAGAGCTAGAATGAGTCCACAGAGGGAAGGTCATGAGAAATTCCCAGAGAATCCAGGGGACAGTCCTGGAACTGCAAAGGCTCCTCCTGCAGGGGGTTCCCCTCAAATGTGGTGGGGTTACAGTCTCCCTATGTAGGGCCACCAAATGGGGTGCCTCCAAAATGATGGGGGTCCCCAAATGTGGGGGGGCGGTGGCGTGGGGAGTGAAAGGATTCACCTGAGGTGGAACAAAAGAGCTAGAAGTTTATTGCATACACCCCAAGGGAGCATTGGGCAGGACAGCAGAGGAGAGACTGCCTGCAAGGAGGCAGTGGGTGGGGGCTGTATTTAAAGGGGGAAGGTGAGGAGGTAGGGGGACATAGGGAATTCTCCCTTTTTTGGTCACTGTGCCTGCTTATCAGTATTCCATTGGTTAGTTAGGGCCTGTGGATATTTTGAGGTGGGTCACCTGATGGGCCTGCCTGTACTCAGCCCCGGGGTTGCTGTGATCCTTTGTACATTCCATCCCTCAAGCCTATTTGCCTAAAAGTGGCCTCTACAGATTTTTCTTCATATGATCTTACCTCAGAGTTTTTACATATTTTTTATTTTTAATAAGATAGTGCTATATTTTATGTCTAAGTCATTTTATTTTTAATTACTTTAAAAATATCTAAGGGAGAAAACTGGTTCCAATTTTTGGCCAGAAATCTGGTTGGTAGTATAAAACTATCTGGAGACAGTAGACTACATGTTACATTTTCTTCCGTAATTTCTGTAAAAATGGCATTGATGAGGATCATGAGGTATGAAGTGTGACCTCCTAAAGTAGACTTGTTTGCAAGGCAATGCTCTGTTGATGGCAATAGACCACCATTAGGAAATCTAGTTTACAGACACATCCCACTTTTTTCTATTTTTCAGCAAGAAACTAGGAATACATTGACTTCTTTTTTCCTCACAAAGGAATGGAATGAAAACAGAAAACAGAGAAGCAGAAAGCCAGTCATATACCTTATCAAATGTGAATGGAGAACAACTCCAGAGATAATTAGAAATGCCACGGATGAAACTTAATGTCTTCTTTATAGTAAATGCACTGTTTATAATCCATTGAAACCTTAATTTGGCCAGAAATAGAAAGAACCTGAGGGAGTAGGACAAAGGGCAGTCAAAAAGCTCAGAGCCTCAGGGAACATTGCAGGGGGATCTCTCTGGTGGTAACAGGGACACAGGTTGCATTTGTTTAAACTCTTTTTTTTTTTCCTGCTATATAATTGTGATTTTGCTCTTAAAAATAAAAGTATATTTTTAATTAATGCATTATCATTAGTATATATGAAACTGAATTGTGTGCTAATTTGGGCTTTCTCCGATACTCAATTTAGTCAAAGAATTTAGATTGAGTCTCTTCAAGGTGTTGTCTATGGTGGCAAAACCTTGAATTTTAAGCCAAGTGTCTAAGAAAAATTTGCTTCCAAAACCCAACATACTGAGATAGGTAACTTCTGAATAGAGAACACTAGCATTTACTTCACTGTTTTAATTATCTACTGAAGCCTACTACAATGTCCATAATAGGGACATCTTTTTTTTTTTTTTTATAAGGCATAAGACACCAAATGTTGCCTGAAGTAATGTGCCTGTCAAAGAGAATACTTTGGAAAACAAAGGGGCCATTCTGAAAGACTATGCTAACCACTTTTTATTGGGTTGGAGAAGGACTAGAATGAAAAAGGAGCAACTCCAGGCACAATATAAGAGAATCTGGGACAGGCAATTCTATGATTAACATAATATAATCTCTTTTAGGGGCACCTGGGTGGCTCAGTTGTTAAAGGTCCACCTTCAGCTCAGGTCATGATCCCAGGGTCCTCGGATCGAGCCCCGCTTCAGGCTCTCTGCTCAGCGGGAAGCCTGCTTCTCCCTCTCCCATTCCCCCTGCTTGTGTTCCCTCTCTTGCTGTGTCTCTGTCTCTCTGTCAAATAAATAAATTAAATCTTTTTAAAAAATAATCTCTTTTAGCTCCAAGTTATGATTCAAGTTGATTTCTCATCCTTACTGAATCACTTATGTGAATGTTAAGGCACTGGTAGGGAAAGAATGGTGTCCAAGAATTGGAATGGAGATGAATGAAGGTAGATTCAAATGAATCCTCCCTATAAATTCCTTTAAACCTTCCTTACCAGCAGATAGTGCTCCTCCTTCCCCGTCTGAGAAAGTAGATTGTCCTACCATGAGGATACTGTAATGACCTTACATTGCAAAAGGTCCATTGTCGCTACCACTCATGGCCTCCACATACATACTAGAGCCAAATCCAACCTAACCCAGGGAAATGAGTACCACGTCTGACCTGGGAGGAGTCACTTTACACACTGACAAAATTGCAAAATGTGGTTTATATCAGCAGGAATATACGTGTTCATCAATGGACTATGACTGTATTTGTCCAGGGTGGAAGGAAAATAAGGCTGGAATGGCCAAATGTACCAGTATGGGTGCACTTATGAGGGATTCTGGATTCCTTATGTTAGCTTGAACAACTGGCAAAGGCCCTCACAATTTGCTCACATGTCGACTGAAACCTGAGTGTCATATTGGTCTATGTTAAATGAAACTGAAACGTGCAATTTCTTTGCTGTCATGTAGAGGAATACATCTAATGGCTTAAGGAAACAGGAATGTTGGAGTGGATTTCTAATGTGTGATTGACTCACCCATCTGGCAGGGCTTAGAGGACACTCTTCACAGAATTGTGGAGCAATATTTGATGAGAGGAGTGCTGCCATCCTTGGAAAGCTCTGCAGACATCCTCTGTAGGATGGGACAAGGGCAGATCCTTTTGAAGAAGTGCCTGCTAAGCTGTCACAAGTGTGTACTGTCCATGCTTCTTTTGCTTTCCTTCTCAAAAGGACTTGGAGCCATTAGCTTGAGTCACTGAGTCTTTCAGAAAGGGAAATAGGGATGTTTGGGGTTACTGGACCCTGAGTTGGCATTAAACCTGAGGAAGTCTATCAGTCAAGGTGGGGACTTCTGAGGGTTGGGTGATAAACAGGCTTCTGGCCTGACTCTGTTTCCCAATGTGTGCAGTGGGTCTACAAATTCTTCTGGAGTGCATTTCCCATTTTTTGAATATGCAATAGAAAGATACTACCTGACAGATGTCATAATCCACTCTTTGGTTTCCAGACACATCCTTTTCTAAAATTTTCTTCTTCTTTTCAAAGAAAAGCATACCCTTCATCCAGAAGGGTTGGTAGCCCTTAGCTAAGTTATAAAGTTTACAGGGCAGTCAATAAAGTTATAGATACTGCTTTGGGGAAAGTCTCCCTAATCCTGTAGGTCTTCCTGTCTTTTCTCATCTTGTACATATTCTTATGGGGGGGGGGGGGCGTAGAGCTGGGTTCATGAGAAATATTCTGAATTTGGAACAACCAAAGCCATTAGAGTATGAGAATATGGATTTTTCTTTTTTCTTTTTTTTGAGAAAATGGATTTTTATAAATATAATTAGAATGTTCTCATGAACTACATTTCTTAGTCTCTTCATATTACATAACAAATTTTTATGTGATTTCCTTCAAATTGGGTGTGTATGATTCAATAAATAGTTAAAATATAGTTAATGAGTTGTATCACATAATATCTCAATTACTCATCCAACCTAATCTTATATAATATTTATTATGGACTATCTCTTAAAAAGTAGTATGTAATGCCATATTTGAAAAACTTAAATATGCATGAGAACATACCTAGATTTTCAGAATTCCAATAATGAATATGCAAGCAAACCATTTGCTATTTCACATCATATCATGGAGTATCATTATGCAGGAGGTTGAAATGCAAACAGCAATGGGCAGCAAGCATGGAAAATTCACTCACCAATTTGGTAATTTGTGCATTCAGTGATTTTAGTATGTCATTGGCACTCACACAAAATGACAACAATGTGTTAAAATTTTAAGTTGTTTTTTATTTACCCTTCTCACCTCCTCCTAATTATAAATGAAATGATGTGGAATGCATGGGAGGGGCTGGGAATGGGGAAGGGGGAGAGAAAGGAGGGCAAGCAGCAAAGTGCTGGCAGGGAGCACCCATTCCAACATGTCAGCTTTAATGTGGATGTAATTGACTAAATGACAGAGTACCCAGCAGCTGTGTGTGGACCGAACACTTTTTCAGCTTCCTCCAAAAGCTTGAGGAAAGAGCAAAGGTTAGTCAGGATTATGAGGTGGTGACATCCATTCAAGTTTTTCTGACCTAATCTGAGTTTAAGTCAAAGGGTATAAACAGAGGATGGACAGGCTTTCCTAGTATATCAGAGTACTCATTATCATCAATTGATGCTGGAACAAAGTATTTTAAGGATCAATAATACAGGACATTATATTACAGTCAGCACATATCATGTGTTATACCCCTGACAGGAACATGACTTGCAAAGGGCCATAAAAAGCTTCAAGCCAAGGTTCATTACTGGATGGGAAACACATATGGGAAAACAGAGATCCATAGGGATGCATCTCTGATGTGGGGACACCACACAAACCATACCCACCTAGAAAATGTCTCTAAGACACACAATCTGAAGCCAGGTGGACCCTGACCCAACATAGCATTTACAATTGGAATTCCAGAATTGTGGCAATGTTGTGGGCTGAGCCCTCTCCCTCTATAGCTGATCTAATTATGTCACTTTTTAAAAAGGATTTTATTTATTTGACAGAGAGAGAGCACAAGCAGGGGGAGTGGCAGAGGGAGAAGCAGACTCCCTGCTGAGCAGGGAGCCCGATGAGGGACTGGATCCCAGGACCCTGAGATCATGACCTGAGCCAACAGACACTTAATGGACTGAGTCACCCAGGCACCCCTAATTATGTCACTTTAAAGTCCAACATGGTTTCCATCATCTTTAGGACACAAACCTGAATCCCTAACACAGCTTGTAAAGCCCCATGTATTTTGGCTCTGGCCAATTCTCTAGCATCACCTTGTTTCTCTCTGTCTCCACCTTCCAATACAGCTCTTCAGAATACATCCTTTTTCTCACCACAAGATATCCCATACACTGTCCCATCTGACAGAAAGTTGTGGCAATTCTATTTCTCTTTCAAATTTCACTTACACATCACTCCTTGGCCAGGGATCTGTCCTAGACTAAATGAAGCACCATTATAGAGACCCACTGTTTTGTTTTTGTTTTTTTTTCTTCCCATTTCTAGCACTAAGCATCTGTGTAGCTACTCATTCAGACTCCGTGTTCCCTGCTAGAGCTCCACGAAGACAGAGAAACGGTTTTGACTGTGACCATATTTCATGAGGAGTATGGTTTCTGGAGGAGAGTAGACACTAAATAAATACCTGGACAATGAATAACTTAAAGTGAGGATCATGATGGGTGCCTGGGTGGCTCAGATGGTTAAGCGTCTGCCTTCGGCTCAGGTCATGATCCCAGGGTCCTGGGATCGAGTCCCGCATCAGGCTTCCTGCTCAGCGGGGAGCCTGCTTCTCCCTCTGCCTCTCTCTTTCTCTCTCTCTGTCTCTTATGAATAAATAAATAAAATCTTTAAAAAAAAAAGTGAGGATCATGAAAAGGGATACATTATGTAGGCAGCTCTATCTTTTGTGATTTTTTTCCCCAGTTTTACTGAGGGATAATTGAACTGCAATAAATTTCAGATACTTAAAATGTAAAATTGGATGAGTTGTAACACATGTATATATCTGGTACTACAGACGGAATATTTATGTTCCTTCAAGATTCATATGTTGGAATATAATCCCAAATGTGGTGGTATCTGGAGGTGGGGCCTTTGGGAGGTGATTTGGGGCCTTGGGAGTGATCATGATTCCTCATGAATGGAATTAGTGCCTTTATAAAAGGGATCTCAGAGAGCTTCCTCACCTCTTCTGCCCTGTGAGGACACAGCAAGAAGACATCTATGAACAAGGAAGTGATTTCTCATTCGATACTAAATCAACCAATGCCTTGATCTTGGACTTCCAAACCTTATTAACTTAAGAAATAAATTTCTCTTATTTATAAGCCATCCAGTGTATGGTATTCTCATACAGCAGCCTGAAAAGATGAAGATACCTGTAAAGTCATTACCATAATCAAGATAATGAACATTTTCATTATCCTTGAATTTGCCTCATACTCATGTTCCCCCTCACTGGTCCCTAGTCCTAAGCAACCACTGATTTATTTCTCATGGAGGAGATCGGTTTGCATTTTTTTAGCATTTCATATGAATGGAATCAAACAGCATGTATTCTTTTTTGTTTGACTTCTTCTATCAAGCATATTTTTTTTGAGGTCCACTCACGTAGTTGCATGAATCAGTAGTTCATTCCTTTTTCATGTTGAGTAGTTTTTCATTGTATGGCTATAGTACAATTTGGTTATTCATTCACCTAGGTCTGGACATTTGAGTTGTTTCTATTTTGTGACAAAGTTGTTATGAACATTCACGTGTCAGTCTTTGTGTGGACATCAGTTTTCATTTCTTCTCTGTAAATATCCAAGAGTAAAATGGCTGCATCAGGCAGAAGCTACATATTTAACTTTTTAAGAAATTGTCCCACTGATTTTTAAAGTGCTTGTACCACTTTATAGTCTTATAAGCAGTGTATGACAATCCCAGTTCCTCCATATTCCCAGCAACATTTGGTATGATCAGTCTTTTTAGATTTTTGCCATTCTAATAGGGAGTATCTCATTGTAGTTTCAATTTGCATTTCCCTAATGACTAAAGGTATTAAATATCTTTTCACTTGCTCTTATTTGTCCCCCTCATTTTATTTATTTTTATTACAGTAAGAACACTTCACATGAAATCTACCCTCTTAACAAATTTTTAAGTATACAATCCAGTATTGTTAACTACAGGCACAATATTATGCAACATATCTCTAGAATTATCATGTTTAGTGAAGTGTATTTAAATTTTTGCCAAATTGGGTTGTTTCATCATTATTGAGTTGTGGAAGTTCTTTTTTTTTATATTCTGGATATAAGTCCTTTATCACATAAATGCTTTGCAAATATTTTATTCTATTCTATGATAATGTCTTTTGAAACAGAAAATTTTAATTTTGATAAAGTCTAATTTTTCAATTTTTTTCATGGTTTTAGCACCATAGTCAAGAAATCTTTGCTTCGGGGCACCTGGGTGGCTCAGTCAGTTAAGTATCTGCTTTGGGCCCCCGTCATGATGCTGGAGTCCTGGAATCAAGCCTTGTGTCTGGCTCCCTGCTTGGTGGGGAGCCTGCTTCTCCCACTCCCTGCCCCGGCTTGTGCTCTCTCTTACTATCTCTCTCTCTCTCTCTCTGAAATAAATAAAATCTTTAAAAAAAATCTTTGCTTAATTTCAAGTTTTTCTGTAAGTTTTGTAATTTTAGGTTTTATATTTTGTTCTCTGGAATACCATATTTTGGTCTATGATCCATTTTGAGTTAATTTTTGTATATGATACAATGAAGATATGAAATTTCATTTTCTATATCAATGCTTAGCACTATTTGTTTAAAAGACTATTCTCAATTTAATTGTTTTTATACTTTGTTGAAAAATTAGTTACACACACACAAATAACACATGTACTCTTTGTGAGTATTTCGACTTGTTTTTTTCTCAAAGGTATTTGGGATATTCTAGATTTTCTACATTGCCATAAAAATTTCTACATTAGCTTATAAAATTCTACCAAAAAAACAAACAAAAAGCCTGGAGAGATTTTGCTTAGGATTGTTCTGAATCAAGTTGGGGAGAACTGGCATTTTAGCAATACTACTCACTCTAATTCATGATCAAGTTATATTCTCCAATTTCTTAGACGCTTTTAAATTTATCCCAGCAAAGTTTCATAGTTTTTAGTGGAGAGGTCTTGCATATATTTTTCAGATTAATTCCTATATATTTCATACTTTTCAATATTATTATAAGTGACATTTTAAAACACTCCAATTGAATGTTCATAGCTAGTATAAGAGAACACAGTTGATTTTTACATATTGATTTTTATATCCTACAACCTCACTAAACAAACTTTAAAGGTTTAGGATTCTGGAAAGTAATAGTGATGTAGAAGATTCCAGTTTTCCTGTCCCCCGACAAAGATCAACGATTAGATAGCTAACCACAAACAAAAACAGCTCTGGAAGACCTCTAGAATCCACTTAGGAAGTTTTAACAATGCCACGGAACAAAAAACAAACAAAACAAAACAAAACTGAGAATAATCACAGAAGAGAAGGAAGAAAACTTCATTTTGCCTGCATCATCCCACCCCCAAGCTGGCATTGCTCAGACTAAAGAGAAATTTCCCAGATAGCAGGGGTTCCTCTCACCAAGAAAGGGAGAGAGGAATGAATGACCTCTACCCTCTCTGGCAATGTGTGAAGGTCTTACCTCAGCTTTCCCCCAGCCAAGTCATCAGAGAGCTGGCTAGGAATACGGAAGAAAAGCAGAAGCTGTTATAAGCAAACGCACAGTGGGAATGGGTGCAGTTCACATATACCTGCCCTAGAGACAAATTCAGCAGCTTCTGCCACCGAAGAAGTCACCCAGCCAACCCATAAGTACATACATTCACTAACAAGAGCTGCCTCAGTCTCTCCCTCATCACCAACCCCCGCCCCCCCCGACACTGGAGCCAAATTGATAAGGTATTGGAAGCTGTGCAAGTATAAGACATAAGCCACCTGAGTCCCTTCTTGATCCAGTAGGAGCTGGGGAGATACGCCCACCACCAGCCTGGGCTTCTGTAGCTGCTTCAGTGCAAGACACCAGCCTAGGTGCTCTTAGCTGACCCCCAGCACTGTTCCCCCCTCCAACTCTACCTGCATACCACTGGCATGACATCTGTCATTGGCCTCCACTGCAGCGTGTGCGTGCACACACACAAATTGAGGAGAGAGTGTGTAACTCTGGGTGAATGTACTGATAGAGCCACAACTGCTCATGGGCCCAGCTCAGGCCCTGCTCCTGTCACTGACTGGCAACACCACACCCACCTGTAGGTAGCCCCTCTAGCTTTACTCCAGCATGTTCTCAATGTGCACATCCAGGAAGAAGAGTGTGCAACCAGAGAAGAGCACACGGGCATCCAAGGACCCTGACACTGATTGGAGGTGCTGATTAGGCCTTGCCTTCTGTCACTGACTGGCACCACCATACCTACCTGTCGATAGCGCCTCCAGTTGTACACCTGCAAGCCTCCTGCCCAACTATTGTCAGCAGCTTCCACTCCAGTGTGCATGCCCAGGGGCAGAGAGAGCAGCCACAGGAGAGCACATGGACCTCCAGGGACCTCATGGCTGCTTGTGGGTCCAGATCAGGCCCTGCTTCTATCACTGGCAGGCACCCCATGCTTGCCTGCAGCTAGTCCCTCCAGATGTGGATCTGCAGGCCTCCCAGCCCTACCCTTGTCACTGGTTTATCCAGGGATAGAGTATGAAGCCACAGGAAAGCATGCTGACATCTAGGTCTCTGCAGATGCCAGTGAGCCCATCATTGGCCCTGGCCCTTGCTACCTGCCCTGACCCCCATCAATATGAACTTGTCCACAAGTGCCTTCTGCCACTATACAGGCACCTGAAACTGGTTTCTACAGCCAAGTGTATGCACACCACTGACTCCAGCCACCACTAATGCCTGCCCAAGTCCTTATAAGTCTTGGAGGCACCTCTTAGAAGCCCAACAGCACTTGTAGCAGTGCTTGCCAAGGGCCACACAACTGTAAATACTATGGACCCTGATGGCCTGAGCCAGGGACCTCACACCTTGGATCTGGTGCTGCCACACCACCCTGGACTTGGCATGCTGCACCACTAGATACAGGATCACAGCATGATCGAGCATGCCCTTATTCACAGGTGAAAGGATGCTTTACCAAAATTAGCCCATAAAGTCTTTAGGAGGTGACTGCTTCTTCAAATGCACAGACACCTTTGCAAGGCTACAGGGATCACACAAAAATCAGGAAAACATGATGGCACTAAGGGAATTCAGTGACCCCCAAAGACAAAGAATTTGAAAAATAATTTAAAAATAATTGTTCTACAGATGCTCAGACAGATAAAAGAAAACACAGATAAGCAGTTTAATGATAGACGAAAACTAGTGCAATAACAAAAGGAGAAGTTCAACAAAAAGAATCAAATGAATTTTGAACCTGAAGAATACACTGGCTGAACTGAAGAATTCAATAGGGAACTCTGACCATCAGACTTGAACAAGCAGAAGTGAGAGTTAGTGAGGTAGAAGACAGATCAATTGAAATTACACAATTAGAAGATAAAAGAAAGCAAGAAGGAAAAAAATAAATAAAAAAAAGTATGGGAGATATGGGATACCATCAAAAGAATAACATAGGCATTATAAGACTCCCAAAAGGAGAAGAGAGGAAGAAAGGAAGAGAAAGTTTATTTGAAGAAATAATGGCTGGGAAATTCCCAAACATTAGGAGAGATTTGGATATACAAGCTGATGAAGCTAACAGGTCACCTCAAAATTTCAATCGAAAACATTCTTCTCCAAGACACATAATAATAAAATTGTCTGAAACCAAAGACTAAGAGAGAATCTTCAAAGCAGCAAGAGAAAAAACATTTTTTCATTAAAGGAAACCACCGTAAGGCTATCAGCAGATTTATCAGCAGAGACCTTACAGGACATGAGAGAATGATAACACACTCAAAGTGCTAAAAGAAAGAAACTGCCAACCAAGAATACTTTACTCAGGATAGTTCTCCTTCATAATTAAAGGTGAAATAAAGACTTTTCCTAATAATAATAATTAATAATAATAATATTAAAAGCTAAGGGAATTCATCAGTACTAAACCTGCATTACAAGAAATGCTAAAAGGATTTTTCAAGCTAGAAAAAAAGGATGCTAATTAGTATCCTGACATCACATTCTGAATACCCTAATACTGTAAAATGGTAATGTATAACTTATAAATCTAGAATAAAATTTAAGGGACAAAAATATTAAAAATACCAATAGTTTCAATAATCTGTTAATAGATACACTAGAAAAAAAAGTAAATGGTGTCATGAAAATGTAAAAGGGGGTAAAAAGATAAAGTTTTCTGTGTGTAATCAAAGTTAAGTTGTTATCAGCATAAAATAGATGGTTATATCTATAAGATGCTTTATATAAACCTCATGGACACCACAAAGCAGAAATCTACAAAAGGTACACAAAACATAAAGAGATAGGAACCAAAGCATACCCCTCTGGAAAATTATGAATTTACAAAGGAAGGCAGAAAGAAAAGACGAAGGGAAAAATGGAACTATAAAACACACAGGAAAAAATTAATAGGGTGATATTAGTAATACCTATCAATAATTACTATAAATGTCAAGGAGTTCAATTCTTTAATCAAAAGGCATTGAGTGGCTAGATTAAAAAAGAAAAAAAGACAAAATGCAGTGTATGCTGCCTACAAGACACTCACCACAGCTCTGAAGATACACATAGATTCAAAGTGAATGGATGGGAAAGATACTACACACAAGTGGAGAACAAGAGAGAGCAGGGACAGGGGCGCCTGGGTGGCTCAGCTGTTAAGTGTCTGCCTTCGGCTCAGGTCATGATCCCAGGGTCCTGGGATTGAGCCCCGCATCGGGCTCCCTGCCCTGCAGGAAGCCTGCTTCTTCCTCTCCCACTCCCCCTGCTTGTATTCCCTCTCTCGCTCTCTCTCTCTCTGTCAAATAAATAAATAAAATCTTTAAAAAAAAAGAGAGAGAGAGAAGGGACAGCTATACTAATATCAGACAGAATAGATTTTCAACCAAAAATGATAGTAAGAGACAAAGATCACCATTATATAATGATAAAGGGGTCAATTAATCAAGAATATATAACAATTATAAATAAATATATTTATCAAAGCACCTGAATATATTAAGCAAATACAGATCTCATGGGACAAAAGCAATCATAATAGGAGACTTCAACCACCCACTCTATTTTTTTTCACGTTTTTATTTATTTTTAAAGATTTATTTATTTTAGAAAGAAAGCAGGAGAAAGAGAAAGAGAGCAGGGGAAGGGGCGAGGGAGAAGGAGAAAATGCTCAAGCAGACTCCCCTCTCAGTGGGGAGCTGGATTCAGGACTCAATTCCAGGACCCTGAGATTATGACCTGAGCCAAAATCAAGAGTCAGACACTTAACTCACTGAACCACCCAGGTGCCCCTCAAGTTTTTATTTAAATTCCAGTTAGTTAACATAGTGTAATATTAGTTTCAGGTGTTAACTTTAGTGATTCATCACTTACATACAACACCCAATGCTCATCATAACAAGTGCACTCCTTAACCCATTTAACATGTCCCCTACCCTCAACTCCCCTTTAGTAACCCTTAAATTGTTCTCTATAGTTAAGAGTCTGTTTCTGATTTGCCTTTCTCTTTCCCTGCGTGCACCCCCCCGCCCCGCCCATGTTCATGTTTTGTTTCTTAAGTTCCACATATGCATGAAATCCTATGGTATTTGTCTTTCTCTGACTTATTTCACTTAGCACTATACTCTCTAGCTCCATCCACATCATTGAATATGGCAAGATTTCATTGTTTTTGATGGCTGAGTAATAAAACATTGGTATATATACCACATCTTTTTTAAAGATTTATTTAAATTTAATTAATTTATTTATTTACTTGGAGAGAGCAAGCACAAGTGGGGGGAGGAGCAAAGGGAGAGGAAGAAAGAATCCCAAGCAGACTCTATGCTGAGTGCTGAGCACAGAGCCCATTTGGGGCTTGATTCCAGGACTCTGAGATAATGATCTGAGCTGAAATCAAGAGTCAGACACTAACAAACTGAGCCACCCAGGTGCCCCAATTTATTTATTTTGGGGGGGAGCCTAAGGAGGGGGAGAAGGAGAGAGAATCTCAAATAGACTCTCTGCTGAGCTTGGAGCCCACAAGGGTCTCGATCTCATGACCCTGAAATCACAACCTGACCCGAAACCAAGAGTTGCTCACTTAACCTACTGTGCCACCCAGGTGTTCTTATACTACATCTTTACCCATTTATCAGTTGATGGATGCTTGGGCTGTTTCCATAATATGGCTGTTATAAATAATGCTACTAGAAACATGTATTCCTTTGAATCAGTATTTTTGTATCCTTTGGGTAGATACCTAGTAGTGCAATTGCTGGATCATAGGGTAGTTGTATTTTTAACTTTTTGAGGAACCTCCATACTATTTTCCAGTGGTTACCCCAGTTTCCATTCCCACCAACAGTGTAAGAGGGTTCCCCTTTCTCTACATCCTTGCCAACATCTGTTGTTTCCTGTGTTGTTAAATTTTAGTCATTCTGACAGGTGTGATGTTGTATCTGATCATAGTTTTAATTTGCATTTCCCTGATGATGAGTGATATTGAGCATCTTTTGTGTCTGTGAGCCATCTAGATGTCTTCTTTGGAAAAATGTCTATTCATGTCTTCTGCCCATTTTTTAACTGGATTATTTGTTTTTGGGGTGTTGAGTTTTATACATTCTCTATATATTTTGGATACTAACCCTTTATCAGATATGTAATTTGCAAATATATCCCCCCCCATTCCAAATGTTACCTTTTAGTTTTGTTGATTGTTTCCTTCACTGTGCAGAAGCTCTTTATCTTGATTAAATCCCAAATGTTTATTTTTGCTTTTGTTTCCCTTACCTCAGGGGACATATCTAGTAAGAAGTTGCCATGGTTGATGTCAAAGAGGTTACTGCTCATGATCTCCTCTAGGATTTTGATGGTTTCCTGTCTCCCATTTAGAACTTTTTAAATTTATTTTTGTGTATGGTGTTAGAAAGTGGTCCAGTTTCATTCTTTTGCATGTTGCTGTCCAGTTTTCCCAACACCATTTGTTGAAGAGACTTTTTTCCATTGGATATTCTTTTCTGCTTTGTTGAAGATTAGTTGACCATATAGTTGTGGGTTCATTTCTGGTTTTCTGTTCCATTGATCTATGCATCTGTTTTGGTGCCAGTACCATACTATAGCTTTGTAAAATATAACTGCAAGTCCATTGTGATGCCTCCAGCTTTGCTTTTCTTTTTCAAGATTTGCTTTGGCTATTCAGGGTATTTTGTGGTTCCATACAAATTTTAGGACTGTTGTTCTAGCTCTGTGAAAAATGTTGGTGCTATTTTGACAGGGACTGTTAAATGTGTAGATTGCTTTGGATAATATAGACATTTTAACAATATTTGTTCTTTCAATCCATGAGCGGAATATTTTCCCATTTCGTTGTGTCCTCTTTAATTTCTTTCATCAGTGTTTTACAGTTTTCAGAGTACAGATCATTTACCTTTTTGGTTAGGCTTATTTCTAGATATCTTATGGTTTTTGCTACAATTCTAAATGGGACTGATACCTTGATTTCTCTTTCTGCTGCTTCATTATCACTGTATAGAAATGCAACAGATTTCTAAATGTTGATTTTGTACCCTGTGACTTTTCTATATGTTGATTTTGTATACTGTGACTTTACTGAATTTTTTGGTGGTGTTTTTTGGGTTTTCTATAGAGTAAACGTCATCTACAAATAGTGAAAGTTTGACTTCTTCCTTGCTGATTTTGATATCTCTTTTTGTTGTCTGATGCTGAGGCTAGGACTTCCAGCATTATGTTAAATAATGCAGTGAGAATGGACATCCTGGTCTTGTTCCTGACCACAGAGGAAAAGCTCTCAGGTTTTCCCCATTGATGATGATATTAGCTTTGGGTTTTTTGTATATGGCCTTTATGATATTGAGGGTTTTATTATAAATGGATGTTGCGCTTTGTCAAATGATTTTTCTGCATCTCTTGAGAGGATCATATGGTTCTTATGCTTTCTTTCATTAATGTGGTGTATCACATTGATTGATTCACAAATATTGAACCACCCTTGCATCCCAAGAATAAATCCCACTTGATCATGGTGAATGATTCTTTTAATGTACTCCTGGATTCGATTTGCTAGTATTTTGTTGAGAATTTTTGCATCCATGTTCAGCATTGGCCAGTAGTTCTCTTTTTTAGTGGAGTGTTTGTCTGCTTTTGGAATTAGGGTAATGCTGGCCTCATAAAAAGAGTTTCAAAGTTTTCCTTCCATTTCTATTTTTTTTTGGAATAGTTTGAGAAGAATAGGTATTAACTCTAATGCTGCAGGACAGATCACATGACGGTTCACAAAACAAGTCTTAGTGAATTTAAGAAGAATAAAATCACACCTCAGTATTCTTTCCAACCACAAAAGTAGAAATAAATAACAAGAAGAAATTTGGAAAATTAACAAATACATGGGATTAAGTAGCATGCTCCTGAATTACCAATGGGTCAAAGAAGAAATCAAAAGGGAAAACAAGAACTATCTTAAATAACCGAAAATGGAAGGACAACATATTATAACTTATGGGATGCTACAAAATTAGTTCTAAGAGGGAGGTTTATAGTGATAAATGCCTACATTGAAGAAACAAAAATATCTCAAATAAACAACCTCACTTTATACCTCATGGAAGTAAAAAAGAATTAAGCCCACAGTGAGAAGAAAGGAAATAGCAAAGATCAGAGCAGAAAGAAAACAGAAAGATCAGTAAAACTAAGGTTTTTTTCTAAAAAGATAAACAAAATTCACAAAACTTTAGCTAGACTAACTCAGAAAAACAGAGAGAGGACTCATCTATGGTCAGAACTGAAAAATGAGACATTACAACTGATATTATAGAAAGACAAATGATTATAAGAAACTTCTCATAACAACTATATTCCAAACTGAATAACCTAGAGAAATGGATTAATTTTTAGAAACATAATCCACATATAGTATATTTGGTCTGAACATGATTCAGCCTGAATCATGAAGAAATGGGAAATCTGAGCAGATTAGTACCAAGTAAGGAAATTGAAACTATAATAAAAAATCTCCCAGGACAGAAATGCCTCAGACCAGATGGTCTCACTGGTGATTTCCACTAAACATTTAAAGAAGAACTAATGCCATTTCTTCTCAAACTTCTCCAAAAGCATTGTTCCAAATTCACATTTATGAAGCCACCATTACCTGATATGAAAGCCAGATAAGGATACTACAAGAAAAGAAAAATATAGGGCTATCCCTGTGAATATAGATGCAAAAATTCTCAACAAATGCAGCAAACCAAATTCAATGCATACTATAAGGGTCTTTTACCATGATCAAGTGGGGTTTATTCCTGGGATGCAAATATTATTTAACATATGCAAATCAATAAATGTGATACACAACATTAATAGAATAAAAATAAAAATCATCTCAATAGATGCAGAAAAAGCACTTGACAAAGTATAATATCATTTCATGATTAAAAAAAAACAGTGAGCAAATTAGGTATAGAAAAAAACATACCTCAACACAATAAAGCCCATATATGAAAAACTCACAGACATCATCAGAATCAATGGTAAAAAGTTGAAAGCTCTTCCTCTAGTATCAGGAACCACACAAAGGTATCTACTCCCACCACTCCTATTCAACATAGTACTAAAAAATCATAGCCATAGCAATCAGGTAGGAAAAAGAAATAAAAGGCATCCAAATAGGAAAGAGAAGTAAAATTACCTTTGCAGATGATATGATGTTCTATATACAAAATCCTAAAGACCTCACCAAAAGATTGAACAATTAGAAAACAAATTCAGTAAAGTTGCAAGATGCAAAATCAACATACAGGAAACAGTTGCATTTCTATACACCAATAATAGAACATCTCAAAAAGAAAGAAAACAATCTCATTTACAGTAACATCAAAAACAATAAAATTTAACCAATGAGGCAAAAGATTTGTACATTGAAAGCTAGAAGACATTGATGAAAGAAATAAAAAAAGACACAAATAGAAAGACACCCTTGTTTATGGACTGGAGAAATTAATACTGTTAAAATGTCCATATTACCCAAAGCCATCTATAGATTCAATAGAATTTGTATGAAGATTCTATTGATATTTTTTAGACAAGCAGAAAAGACAATTCTAAAATTTATATGGAACCATAAAAGACCCTGAATAGCTAAAGCAATCTTGAGAAAGAAGAACAAAGTCAGAGGTGGTTCCTGATTTCAAACTAGATTATAAAGGTATCATAATCAAAACAGTATGGTACTGGCATAAAAACAGGCACACACAGCAATGGAAAAGAACTGATAGCCCAGAAATAAACCCATGCACAGATGGTCAACTGATATTTGACAAGGGAAACAAGAATACTCAATGGACTAAAGACAGGCTCTTCAATAAATGGTGCTGGAAAAAAAAAAAAAAGGATATTCACATTCAAAAGAATGAATGAAACTAAGACCCATATCTTACACCACCCACAAAAATGAACTCAAAGATGTAAATGTAAGACCTAAAACCATGAAACTCCTAGAAGAAAACAGGACAAATACCTCCTTGATATGGGCCTTAGCAATGATTTTTTGGAAATGAGTCCTAAAGCACAAGCAACAAAATCAAAATAAACAAGTGGGACTACGTCAAACTGAAAAGCTCCTGCACAGAAGAAATGATCAAATCAACAAAATGAAACAAACAAACAAACAAACCTATGGAATAGGAAACATATTTGCAAATTATATCTGATAAGGGGTTAATATCCAAAACATATAGAGTTCATACAACTCAATAGAAAACCAAACCAAACAAATCCAATTGAAAACAGGCAAACAACCAATTAGACATTTTCCCAAGGATATACAAATGGCCAGTAGGTACATGAAAAGATGCTCAACATCACTAATCATTAGGAAAATCAAATCACAATGCGAAATCTCATATCTGTTAGAATGGCTATCATCAAAAAGACATGGGATAACAAAATCTGGTGAGGATGTGGAGAAAAGGGAAGTCATGTGCACTGTTGGTGGGATTGTCAGTAGGTGCAGTCACTACAGAAAACAGTACAGAGATTCCTCAAAAAATTAAAGATAATATACTACCATATGATCTAGCAATTCCACTTCTGGGTATTTATCCTAAGGAAATAAAGACACTGTCCAAAAGGTATGTGTACCCTCATGTGCCTAATGGCGTTATTCACAACATCCAAGAAATAGAAACAAGCTGTGTCCATCAATGGATGAATGGATAAAGAAAACTGGTATATATACAGTAGAGTATTACTCAGCTATAAAGAATAGGGAAATCCTGCTATTTGCCACAACATGAATGGATCTTGAGGGCATTATGCTAAGTGAAGTAAGTCAGAGAGAGAAAGACAAATACTGTATGATCTCAATCTGAACTCTAAAAAGAAAAAAAAACCAAATATCACATTTTTGTTACAGGAAATAGGGGTGAGGGTGGGAGTAGGAAATTGGATGAAGGAGGTCAAAAGGTACAAGCTTCCAGTTGTAAGATCAGTAAGATCCCTAGGAATGTAATATACAAAATAATTACTATAGTTAACACTGCTGTATGGTACATTTGAAGGTTGTTAAGAGAGTAATAGATCCTAAGAGTCCTCATCACAAGAGAAGCAACATTTTTTTCTTTCTTTTTAATCTGTAGGGGATGATGACTGTTAACTAAACTTACTGTGGGAATCATTCCATAATATTTGTAAGCCAAATCATTATGCTGTACACCCTAAACTTACATAGTGCTGTATGTCAATGCTATCTCAATTGAATGGGGGGAAAATATGGGAAAAAAACCTACAATGCAGAATTGATACATATCCTGTTGCAACAAAAATATAACTGAGAACACATATCTTGCAGGATGGAAAAATGATGCACATCGGAAGATCAAAGTCATCATTGCTTCCAAAAATTTTCCAGAAGGTAACCATCATATCCCTGGCTCAGTTACCTTATACTATGATTAGCCAATCCTTATCATGACATAGGATACTAACAGTTGTAATTGTTAATGCATACTGTTGTTTTACTCCTCTACCTCATCTTCCTTCTTTTTGAAGCATGTATCTCTCTCCCTCTATTGCTAGCTCTTCATTTCATACAAAGAGCCTTGCTGCTTTGTTCAACCTTGAGGCCCTATTATCTTAGCATTCCCTGACATTCAAAACTATTTGTTTACGTGGTATGCTGATTTGGTGCATTTTTTTATGATGAGGAATGTTTTATTCTTATAGAATTCTTTAAAAATTGAGGTATAATTTACATATTGTAAATTACACAAATCTCAAGGTTACAGGTTGTTGAATTTTGATGAATGTATGTATCAGGCAACCTGCAACTGAATTAAGGAATAGAACATTTCCATCATTAAGGACAGTTTCTTCATGCCATTTCTAATCAATCCCTCTACACCAATAACCACTATTATGATTTCCATTCCCACACACTAGATTTATCTGTTTTTTTGAACTTCCTGTAAAAGGCAACATGCAGCTGGCACTCTCTTGATCAACATAACATTTTGGCAATTTTCCATGTCATTGAATGTATCATTTTATTCCTTTTTTGTTGCTGAGTAATATTCAATTTTATGAATATAGCACAATATATTTCCTGTTGTCTTGGTGATGAACATTTGTTTCTAGGTTTTTTTTTTTATTATATATATTTTTTGAGAGAGACACCATGAGCAAGAGGGACAGAGGGGGAGGGAGAGAGAATCTCTCAAGCAGACTCCATGCTGAGCACAGAGCCCAATGCAGGGGTTTGATTTTCATGACCCTGAGATCATGACCTGAGCGGAAACAAAGAGTTGGACGCTCAGCCAACTGACCACCCAGGTGCCCCTATTTTATATAAAGGTGCTATGTATATTCTTGTACAAATCTTTTTGTATACATATAAACTTATTTTTCTTGGGCATATAGGACTGGGAATGTCTTGCTAGATAAGAAATGTCTGGTTAATTTTATGAGGAACTTCCTAATTTTCCTAAAGGCTTACAAGATTTTACATTCATACTAGTAATGTAGGAGAGTTATAGTTTCTCTGCATCCTTGCTAACACAATATTATTTTTCAATTTTAGACATTCTTATGTATGTGATAGTATTGCATCATGGTTTTATTTTGCATTTTCCTATTAATAAGGTTGAGCACCTTTTAAAGTGACTGTTGTGAAGGGAATGTTAAAATATTTGCCACTAAATTTTTTTGATTAATTGATTTGCTTTATGTTTTTATATAAATAAATGTGATTTCTTTGTATTATGAATGTTTTCTCTGAGTTACTGGCTTTTTTTATTTGTTTTGTCTTTTTTTTAATGGGTATCTACCCTACAATTTTGAAAATTTCGTATTTCATTTTATATATGCACCATCATTTACTTAGTTGAATTATTTCAAATGTTTATTTTAAATAATATTGTATCATATCCTTGAAATTATTTTACATATTTTCTTAAGATATATTTTATAAGAGACTTAGAGTCAGAAAGTGTGTGCACAGGGAGGAGGAGAAAGATGGTGGAGGAGTAGGAGACCTAAATTTCATCTGGTCCCAGGAATTCAGAGGATAGGGATCAAACAATTCTGAACACCTACAAACTCAACAGGAGATCAAAGAAAAGAATAGCAACAACTCTCTGAACAGAAAAGAGACCACTTTCTGGAAGGTAGGACTTGCGGAGAAGTGAATCTGAGGCAATATTCGGGAAGATAGACAGCGGGGGAGGGGGCCTCCATCAACCACTACTGACAAGTGACAGAGCAGCAGAGCACAAAATCAGAACTTTTAGAAGTTGGCTCCACTGAGGGACGTCGTTCCAGTGGCTAAGCAGGGGGTGGAACCCTCGCTGGGAGAGTGTGGTCTCAGGACCCTTGGGATCACGGGAAGACCAAGGGTGCCTGAGTGCAGCTGAGCTCCCAGGTATTGGAGGGGGGAAGCCGGCTGCAGAGACGGAGCCGAGGAGTGGGCTCTCAGCTTGGGGTTGCCATAAACCATGATCCGCGGCACAGTCGGGCCACTGCTCCTCCAGCAGGGACCCAACAAGTGGCAGATCCAGGGAGATTCCCCTTCCTCCCCTGGGAGAAGTGGCGCAGGAGTGCACTGCAGGGATCTGCTGGGTTTGGAGACTCCACATGAGGTTGTGCGCCAGAGATAGAAACACTTGGTCACGGGCCAGGGGAGTACAGAGTGCAGCTGGAGACTGGGGAGATGGGAGAGATTGACTGCTTTTCTCTGGGGGCACACTGAGGAGCGGGAATCTGAGTTCTCGGCTTCTCTGGCATGGAGATTGGGAGGCTGCCATTTTCATTCTCGTCCTCCAAAGCTGTCCAGAAAGCTTGCAGGGAACAAAAGCTCCTGAGAGCAAACCCAAGCAGATTACTTAGCCCTGACTGGCAAAGGGCGGGGCAATTCCGCCTCCGGCAAAGACATCTGAGAACCACTGTGACAGGCCCCTCCCCCACCAGCCAAGACCAAATTTACCGATCAATAAGAACGGCAGAACTCCAGCACTAGGGGAATACTGCACGTAGAATTCATGGCTTTTTCTCCATGATTCTTTAGTCTTTCAAAGTTAATTCTTTTTTTTTTTAACTTTCTTTTTCTTTTCTTTTTTTTTTAATTTTTCTTTTTCCCTTTTTTCAACCAACATTGTATCAATCCTTTTTTAAAAAAAAAATTTATTTTTCATTTTTAGAGTCATATTCTATCCCTTCACAGTAGTTACCCTTATTTTTGGTATATATGTATAAATATATAAGTTGTTCTCTCTTTAAAATTTTGGGATAGTTTCTTCTAACCAAAATATACCCTAAATCTCTACTGTATGCCTTTGTTCTAGTCTCCTGCCTGATCACATTCTTTCCTTTTTTTTTTTTTATCCTCTTCTTTCTTTTTTCAACCAACTTCTTATCAATTCCTTTCATAAAATCTTTTATAATTTTCATCTTTACAGTCATATTCCATCCCTTCATCATATTTACCCTTATTTTTATACATATATAAGTTTTTGTTTCTTTAAAATTTTGGGAGGCACTTTCTTCTAACAGACCAAAATATGCCCAAAATCTAGTGTGTGGCACTGATCTATGCACCAGCCTGATCATATTCTTTTGTTTGTTTGTTTGTTTTGTTTTTGTTTGTTTTTATCTTTTTCTTTTTCTTTTTCCTTTTTCTGTCTTTCCCTTTCTTTTCCCCTGGTTTCAGGTCTTTTCTGATTTGTTTGGTGTATATTTTCAGGGGACGTTGTTACCCTGTTAGCATTTTGTTCTCTCATTCATCTATTCTGCTCTGGACAAAATGACAAGATGGAAAAAATCACCTCAGCAAAAAGAACAAGAGGCAGTACCAACTGCCACAGACCTAATCAATACTGACATTAGTAAGATGTCGGAACTAGAGTTCAGAATGATGATTTTAAAGATACTAGCTGGGCTTGAAAAAAGCATGGAAGATATTAGAGAAACCCTTCTGGAGAAATAAAAGAACTAAAATCCAAGTCGAAATCAAAAAGGCTATTAATGAGGTGCAATAAAATATGGAGGCTCTAACTGCGAGGATAAATGAGGCAGAAGAGAGAATCAGTGATATAGAAGACCAAATGATGGACAATAAAGAAGCTGAGAAAAAGAGAGATAAACAACTACTGGATCACAAGGGCAGAATTTGAGAGATAAGTGATGCCATAAGATGAAACAATATTAGAATAATTGGGATCCCAGAAGAAGGAGAGAGAGAGGCAGAAGGTATACTGGAGCAAATTATAGCAGAGAACTTCCCTAATTTGGGGAAGGAAACAGGCATCAAAATCCAGGAGGCACAGAGAACCCTTCTCAAAATCAATAAAAATAGGTCAACACCCTGACATCTAATAGTAAAACTTATGAGTCTCAGAGACAAAGAGAAAATCCTGAAAGCAGCTCGGGAGAAGAGATATGTAACCTACAAAGGTAGAAACATTAGATTGTCAACAGACCTATCCACAGAGACCTGGCAGGCCAGAAAGGACTGGCAGGATATATTCAGAGCACTAAATGAGAAAAATATGCAGCCAAGAATACTCTATCCAGCTAGGCTGTCATTGAAAATTGAAGGAGAGATAAAAAGCTTCCAGGACAAACAAAAACTAAAGGAATTTGCAAACACAAAACCAGCCCTACAAGAAATCTTGAAAGGGGTCCTCTAAGCAAAGAGAGAGTCTAAAAGCAACATAGATCAGAAAGGAACACAGACAATATACAGTAATAGTCACCTTACAGGCAATACAATGACACTAAATTCCTATCTTTCAATAGTTACCCTGAATGTAAATGGGCTAAATGCCCCAATCAAAAGACACAGGCTATCAGATTGGATAAAAAAAAAAAAAAAGACCCATCGATATGCTGTCTGCAAGAGACTCATTTTAGACCCAAAGACACCCCCAGATTGAAAGTGAGGGGGTGGAAAACCATTTACCATGCTAATGGACACCAAAAGAAAGCTGGGGTGGCAATTCTTATATAAGACAAATTAGATTTTAATCCAAAGACTACAATAAGAGATAAAGAAGGATACTATATCCTACTTAAAGGGTCTATACAACAAGAAGATCTAACAATTGTAAATATCTATGACCCTAACATGGGAGCAGCCAATTATATAAGCCAATTAATAACAAAAGCAAAGAAACACATTGACAACAATACAATATTAGTGGGGGACTTTAACAGCCCCCTCACTGAAATGGACAGATCATCTAAGCAAAAATTCAACAAGGAAATAAAGACTTTAAATGACACACTGGACCAAATGGACTTCACAGATATATTCAGAACATTCCATCTCAAAGCAACAGGATACACATTCTTCTCTAGTGCCCATGGAACATTCTCTAGAATAGATTATATCCTAGGTCACAAATCAGGTCTCAACTGGTACCAAAAGATTGGGATCTATTCCCTGCATATTTTCAGAACACAATGCTTTGAAACTAGAACTCAATCACAAGAGGAAGGTCAGAAAGAACTCAAATACATGGGGCATGTATTTTAGTAGTATGTTAAGGAGAATCCTACTAAAGAATGAATGGGTCAACCAGGAAATTGAAGAATTAAAAAATTCATGGAAACCAATGAAAATGAAAACACAACTGTTCAAAATCTTTGGGATGCAACAAAGGCAGTCCTAAGAGGAAAGTATTTAGCAATACAAGCCTTTCTCAAGAAACAAGAAAGGTCTCCTATATACAACCAAACATTACACCTAAAGGAGCTGGAGAAAGAACAGCAAATAAAGCCTAAACCCAGCAGGAGAAGAGAAATCATAAAGATCAGAGCAGAAATCAATGAAATAGAAACCAAAAGAACAGTAGAACAGATCAATGAAACAAGGAGCTGGTTCTTTGAAAGAATTAACAAGATTGATAAACCCCTGGCCAGACTTATCAAAAAGAAAAGAGAAAGGACCCAAATAAAATCATGAATGAAAGAGGAGAGATCACAACCAACACCAAAGAAATACAAACAATTATGAGAACATATTATGAGCAACTTTATATCAGCAAATTAGATAACCTGGAAGAAACGGATGCATTCCTAGAGATGTATCAACTACCAAAACTGAACCAGGAAGAAACAGAATACCTGAACAGATCTATAACCACTAAGGAAATTGAAGCAGTCATCAAAAATCTCCCAAAAAACAAAAGCCCAGGGTCAGATGTCTTCCCAGGGGAATTCTACCAAACATTTTAATATGAATTAATACCTATTCTTCTGAAACTGTTCCAAAAAATAGAAATGGAAGGAAAACTTCCAGACTTGTTTTATGAGGCCACCATCACCTTGATCCCAAAACCAGACAAAGACACCACCAAAAGGAGAATTATAGACCCATATCCTTGATGAACATGGATGCAAAAATTCTCACCAAAATACTAGCAGTAGGACCCAACAGTACATTAAAAGGATTATTCACCATGACCAGGTGGGATTTATCCCTGGGCTGCAAGGTTGGTTCAACATCCGCAAATCAATCAATGTGATAAAATACATTAATAAAAAAAGGAACAAGAACCATTTGATCCTCTCAATAGATGCAGAAAAAGCATTGGACAAAGTACAGCATCCTTTCTTGATCAAAACTCTTCAGAGTATAGGGATAGAGGGTACATACCTCAATATCATAAAAGCCATCTATGAAAAACCCACAGTGAATATCATTCTCAATGGGGAAAAACTGAGAGCTTTCCCCCTAAGGTCAGGAACACGGCAGGAATATCCACTATCACCAGTGCTATTCAACATAGTATTAGGGGGCACCTGGGTGGCTCAGTCGTTAAGTGTCTGCCTTCAGCTTGGGTCATGATCTCAGGGTCCTGAGATTGAGCCCCGCATCGGGCTCCCTGCTCGGCCGGGAGCCTGCTTCTCCCTCTCCCACTCCCCCTGCTTGTGTTCTCTCTCTAGCTGTCTCTCTCTCTCTGTCAAATAGATAAGATAAAATCTTTAAAAAAACAAAACAAAACAAAGCAAAAACCATAGTATTAGAAGTCCTAGCCACAGCAATCACACTACAAAAAGAAATAAATGGCATCCGAATTGGCAAAGATGAAGTCAAACTCTCACTCTTTGCATATGATATGATGCTTTATGTGGAAAACCCCAAAGACTCCACCCCAAAACTGCTAGAACTCATACAGGAATTCAGTCAAGTGGCAGGATATAAAATCAATGCACAGAAATCAGTGGCATTCCTATACACCAACAAGGCTGAAGAAAGAGAAATTAAGGAGTCGATCCCATTCACATCTGTACCCCAAAACATAAGATACCTAGGAATAAATCTAACCAAAGAGGCAAAGAATCTGTACTCAGAAAACTATAAAACACTCATGAAAGAAATTGAGGAAGACATAAAGAAATGGAAAAACGTTCCATGTTCAGGGATTGGAAGAAAAAATACTGTGAAGATGTCAATGCTACCTAGAGCAATCTACACATTCAAAGCAATCCCTATCAAAATACCATCCACTTTTTTCAAAGAAATGGAACAAATAATCCTAAAATTTGTATGGAACCAGAAAAGACCCCGCATAGCCAGAGGAATGTTGAAAAAGAAAAGCAAAGCTGGCAGCCTCACACTTCCGGACTTCCAGCTCTATTACAAAGCTGTCATCATCAAGACAGTATGGTACTGGCACAAAAACAGACACATAGATCAATGGAACAGAATAGAGAGCCCAGTAATGGCCCCTCAACTCTATGGTCAACTCATCTTTGACAAAGCAGGAAAGAATGTCCAATGGAAAAAAGAGTCTCTTCAACAAATGGTGTTGGGAAAACTGGACAGCCACATGCGGAAGAATGAAACTGGACCATTTCCTTACACCACACACAAAAATAGACTCCAAATGGTTGAAAGACCTCAATGTGAGACAGGAGTCCATCAAAATCCTAAAGGAGAACACAGGCAGCAACCTCTTTGACCGCAGCCGAAGCAACTTCTTCCTAGAAACATCGCCAAAGGCAAGGGAAGGACAAAAATGAACTATCGGGACTTCATCAGGTAAAAAGCTTTTGCACAGCAAAAGAAACAGTCCACAAAACCAAAAGACATTCGAAAGAATGGGAGAAGATATTTTCAAATGACACATCAGATAAAGGGCTAGTATCCAAAATCTATAAAGAACTCATCAAACTCAACACCCAAAGAACAAATGATCCAATCAAGAAATGGGCAGAAGACATGAACAGACATTTTTCCAAAGAAGACATCCAAATGGCCAACAGACACATGAAAAAGTACTCAACATCGCTTGGCATCAGGGAAATCCAAATCCAAATATCAATGAGATACCACCTCACACCAGTCAGAATGGCTAAAATTAACAAGTCAGGAAACGACAGATGTTGGCAAGGATGTGGAGAAAGGGGAACCCTCCTACACTGTTGGTGGGAGTGGAAGCTTGTGCAGCCACTCTGGAAAACAGTATGAAGGTTCCTCAAAACGTTGAAAATAGAGCTACCACATGACCTAGCAACTGCACTACTGGGTATTTACCCCAAAGATACAAATGTAGGGATCCGAAGGGGTACGTACACCCCGATGTTTATAGCAGCAATGTCCACAATAGCCAAACTGTGGAAAGAGCCAAGATGTCCATCAACAGATGGATAAAGAAGAGGTGGTACATATATATAATGGAATATTATGCAGCCATCAAAAGGAATGAAAGCTTGCCATTTGCAACGACATAATGGAGCTGAAAGGTATTATGCTGAGCAAAATAAGTCAATCAGAGAAAGACATGTATCATATGACCTCACTGATATGAGGAATTCTTAATCTCAGGAAACAAACTGAGGGTTGCTGGAGTGGTGGGGGTTGGAGGGATGGGGTGACTGGGTGATAGACATTGGGGAGGGTATGTGCTATGGTGAGCGCTGTGAATTGTGTAAGACTGTTGAATCACAGATCTGTACCTCTGAAACAAATAATACATTATATGTTAAAAAAAAAAGAGGAAGAAAAAGATAGCAGGAGGGGAAGTATGAAGGGGGGAAAACAGCAGGGGAGATGAACTATGAGAGATGATGGACTCTGAGAAACAAACTGAGGGTTCTAGAGGGGAGGGGTGTTGGAGGGATGGGTTAGCCTGGTGATTGGTATTAGAGGGCATGTACTGAATGGAGCACTGGGTGTTATATGCAAACAAGGAATCATGGAACACTACATCAAAAACTAATGATATAATGTATGTTGATTAATATAACATAAAAAAAGATTTCAAAGTATAAAGTGAAAAAAAAGAAAGTGTGTGCACAGTATAATATATATATGATATATATATATGTGTGTTTTTGTGTGTGTATAAACAATTCCCTCTTTTTCCACTTCATATTCCGTATAAACACATATTAAAGAAGTCCATCTAGATCTTTGGGGCCTTGAATTTTAATTTTTCAATTCCACTAATTATTATTTTCAGATATAAGCTATGATTTTCCCCTTTCTTGTTATACATTAACCATATTTCTCATTAAAAATGAAAGTGCCCTCCCAAATGTAATGTGCAAGAAAAGGAGTAAATATTTATTGAGAACATGAGAGGCACAGAGCTATCCTCTGGATATAAATGATCTCATTTGATGCACAGATCAAACCAATGAGTTTTTTTTTTTCTCATTTCATTTTTTAAAACTGAAAAAGCTGAGATCTGAGACATCTAAGCACATCCAATTAGCAAATGGTAGAGGCGAGTTTCAAATCAGGTGGTCTGCTTCTAAGTCTCAGTACTTTTCTCCATTCAACTGGCTACCTTCCTAATAAAATTCCCATAAAACAATGTGGCAAAACTGATGTAAAGGCACAATTTAACCACCACTTTCCAGTTCCACATGTAAGTTATGTGAAATGTTGTGGTTCGGGAGCAAGAAGGAATTCTTGAGAGGTCTTCAGTGCAAAAAATGTGGTTTTATTAAAGCACAGAGACAGGACCTGTGGGCAGAAAGAGCTGCAGAAGGGTTGTTTTGAGTGGCCAATTATATACTTTCACGTTAGGAGGGGGTTAAGGATAGATAGCAGGATATCTCTAAGGAATTTTGGAAGAAAGGTTTCCAGGACCTTGAAGGGCTAGCTGCTGTTAGGGTAAGGTCATTTACTACTGTCAAGTAAAACCTTAGTCATGAGACCCTTCAGGTGTCTATCAGTGAGCCATATGCTTGGAGGATGATTACTAAGATATATCTTGGGGCCAGGGGAAGGGGGTAGAGATAAAGGAAGTTTCCAAAGGAATTTTTATATGTTAAAGAAGATTTATAGGATCCTGGAAGTTGGGCTAATGTCAAGCTAAGGTTGCCTTTTGCCTCTCCTCTAGTAAAGTATCAACATCCAGGCTGTTGAGTTCCTGGAGGAAGGTCACCCTGTCAGTCTTAAGTCCTTGCCAATGGCCTGCAAAGGAAATCTTTTTTTATTTTCCAACATTTCCTTTGCCTTTGTTCTCCACATCAGTGAGGAGCTTGGAAGTCACCACTCCATTCTAACAACAGGTAAAAAACTGAACAGACTGAAAAAATTAACAGCTCTCCTTGCATTCATAAGAGAGAAGAGGACACAGAGCAAACTATTGCCTCTAAGACTGGAGAGACCGAGAAACAAATGTAGGTCATCATGGCTTACCAGAGCAGAGACTCAGGAGCAGAAAATGGTGCAGGAAGGAAAACCTGAACTGTAACTGACAAAGTGCTGGAGATTCAGTGCAGATAAGTCTGAGAGTTAAAACTCCAGGGGCACCCAGTCATAGGAAGGGCCCCAGAATATTGAGAAACTTACCTTTAGGAGCTCAACCAGGTCCACACAGTAAATACTGGAGAAAAGTCCTCTTGGCCTTATGTCAGGGAAGTGGAAACAGAACCATTTTGAAATATGCCAGAACACTCTTTTCTTCTTAACAAAACTTGCCCTCAGGGGAAACTAATTAACCAGAGCCTAACCTGCTGGACTGTTATCAGAGCATAACTGACACCTGGGGAAGGGAACTACCCAACCCCAGCTTATTTTAGCCATCCTGTCCTACCTAAGGGTAGAAAATAAATGAGAAACACTTGAGAAGTTCACAGTCCAGAGGCATAGGTTCATTAAAAGACTGGGACTGTGTCATAGTACTACAGAATGCTTCTCATCCTGTACACCTAACCACCACACTACTAAAAACCTGTTCATAGCAGGTGCTTTTACCCAGTACATCATATCTGGCTATCAATAAGAGATTAGAAGGCATACCAAAAGGCAAAAAAACCCAAAACAAAAAACCAAAAAAAACCCAAAACAAAAAAAACCAACAACAGAATTTGAAGAGACAGAGCAAGATTCAGATCTAGACTCAGATACGGCAGGGAGATTGAAATGATCAGATTGGGAATTTAAGGGCTCTAATGGCTAAAGAAGACTATATGCAAGAACAGACAGACACTCTGACCAGAGAGATGGAAATCCTATGAAAGAATCAAAAAGAAATTCTAAGTATAAAAACAACTGTAATAGAAATGAAGAATCCCTTTGGTTGGACTTATTAGTAGACTGGACACAGCTGAGGAAAGACTCTCTCAGAAGCTGTATCAATAGAATCCTCAAAAACCAAAGAAACTAAGACCTGGCTTTTTGAAAAATTCAATTAAATTGATAATCCTCTAATTGGGCTACTTAAGAAAATAAAAGAGATGACATAAATTACTAATATCAGAAATTAAAGATGGCACATCACTACAGATATCATGGACATTAAAAAGATACTAAAGAGGGGGGCGGAGCAAGATGGTGGAGGAGTAGGAGACCTGGATTTCGTCTCCTCTCAGGAATTCAGCTGGATAGGGATCAAACCATTCTGAACACCTACAAACTCAACAGGAGATCGAAGAAAAGAAGAGCAACAACTCTCTCATCAGAAAAGCGACCACTTTCTGGAAGGTAGGACGTGCGGAGAAGTGAATCCGAGGCGATATTCGGGAGGATAGACGGCGGGGGAGGGGCCTCCGTCAGCCGCTTCTGGCAAGTGATAGAAGCACGGAGCACAAAATCGGAACTTTTAAAAGTCTGCTCCGCTGAGGGACGTCACTCTGGTGGCTAAGCGGGGGGTGGAACCCTCCGGGACAGTGTGGTCTCAGGACCCTCGGGGTCACAGAAAGAACGGGGGTGCCTGAGTGTGGCAGAGCTCCCAGGAAATAGAGCAGGGAAGCCAGCTGCAGAGACGGAGCCCAGGCGCGGGCTCTCAGCTCGGGGTGGCCATAAACCGTGATCCGCGGCCCAGTCGGGCCCCTGCTCCTCCAGCAGGGACCCAACAAGCGGCAGATCCGGGGAGACTCACCTTCCTCCCCCGGGAGGAGCCGCGCGGGAGCGCACTGCGGGGATCTGCTGGGTTTGGAGACTCCACCCAGGGTCGGGTGCCAGAGACAGAGGCGCGCGGTCGCAGGCCGGGCGAGCACGGAGTGCGGCCGGAGACCGGGGAGACGGGAGTGACTGACGGCTTTTCTCTGGGGGCGCACTGAGGAGCGGGGCCCCGAGTTCTCGGCTCCTCCGGGGCGGAGATTGGGAGGCCGCCATTTTCACTCTCCGCCTCCAAAGCTGTACGGAAAGCTCGCAGGGAACAAAAGCCCCGGAGAGCAAACCCGAGCAGATGACTTAGCCGGGAGGGGGCAAGGGCGGGGCAATTCCGCCTCCGGCAGAGACATTTGGAAACCACGGCAACAGGCCCCTCCCCAGAAGATCAGCGAGAACAGCCGGCCAAGACCAAGTTTACCAATCAATGAGAACGGCAGAACTCCAGCGCCAGGGGACTACTGCACATAGAATTCATGGCTTTTTTACCATGATTCTTTAGTCTTTCAAAGTTAATTTTTTTTAACTGTCTTTTTTCCTTTTGTTTTTTTTGAATTTTTCTTTTTCCCTTTTTCAACCAACATCTTATCAATCCCTTTTTAAAAAAAAACATTTTTATTTTTCATTTTTAGAGTCATATTCTATCCTTTCATAGTAGTTACCCCTATTTTTGGCATATATATATAAGTTGTTCTCTCTTTAAAATTTTGAGATAGTTTCTTCTAACAGATTAAAATATACCCTAAATCTCTAGTATATGGTGTTTTCTATTCCCCTGCCTGATCACATCCTCTCCCTTTTTTTTTCTTTTTCTTTTTTTTTAAATCCTCTTCTTTCTTTTTTCAAACAACTTCTTATCAATTCCTTTTATAAAATTTTTTATAATTTCCATTTTTACAGTCATTTTCCATACCTTCATCATATCAACCCTTATTTTTGTACATATATAAGTTTTTCTTTCTTGAAAATTTTGGGAGACACTTTCTTCTAAAAGACCAAAATACACCCCAAATCTAGTGTGTGGCACTGATCTATATACCATATAGATCATATTTGATCACATTCTGGTTTTTCTTTTGTTGTTGTTGTTTTGTTTTGTTTGTTTTTGTTTTTATCTTTATCTTTTTCTTTTTTTTTTTCTTTTTCTTTTTTCTCTCTTTCCCCTTCTTATCCCACTGCTTCAGGTCTTTTCTGATTTGTTTAGAGTATATTTTCTGGGGACGTGGTTACTCTGCTAGCATTTTGTTCTCTCATTAATCTATTCTCCTCTGCACAAGATGACAAGACGGAAAAAATCACCTCAACAAAAAGAACAAGAGGTAGTACCGACTGCCAGGGACCTACTCAATACGGACATTAGTACGATGTCAGATCTAGAGTTCAGAATCATCACTTTAAAGATACTAGCTGGGCTTGAAAAAAATATGGAAGTTATTAGAGAAACTCTTTCTGGAGAAGTAAAAGAGCTAAAATCCAACCAAGTAGAAATCAAAAAGGCTATTAATGAGGTGCAATCAAAAATGGGGGCGCTAACTGCTAGAATAAATGAGGCAGAAGAGAGAATCAGTAATATAGAAGATGAAATGATGGAAAATAAAGAAGCTGAGAAAAAGAGAGATAAACAACTACTGGATCATGAGGGCAGAATTCGAGAGATAAGCGATACCATAAGACGAAACAACATTAGAATAATTGGGATCCCAGAAGAAGAAGAAAGAGAGAGAGGGCCAGAAGGTATAATGGAGCAAATTATAGCAGAGAACTTCCCTAATTTGGGGAAAGAAACAGGCATGAAAATCCAGGAAGCACAGAGAACCCCTCTCAAAATCAATAAAAACAGGTCAACACCCCGACATCTAATAGTAAAACTTACGAGTCTCAGAGACAAAGAGAAAATCCTGAAAGCAGCTCGGGAGAAGAGATATGTAACCTACAATGGTAGAAACATTAGATTGGCAACAGACCTATCCACAGAGACCTGGCAGGCCAGAAAGGACTGGCAGGATATATTCAGAGCACTAAATGAGAAAAATATGCAGCCAAGAATACTCTATCCAGCTAGGCTGTCATTGAAAATTGAAGGAGAGATAAAAAGCTTCCAGGACAAACAAAAACTAAAGGAATTTGCAAACACAAAACCAGCCCTACAGGAAATCTTGAAAGGGGTCCTCTAAACAAAGAGAGACCCTAAAAGCAACATAGACCAGAAAGGAACACAGACAATATACAGTAACAGTCACCTTACAGGCAATACAATGGCACTAAATTCCTATCTTTCAATAGTTACCTTGAATGTAAATGGGCTAAATGCGCCAATCAAAAGACACAGGCTAACAGACTGGATTAAAAAACAAGATCCATCGATATGCTGTCTGCAAGAGACTCATTTTAGACCCAAAGACACCCCCAGGTTGAAAGTGAGGGGGTGGAAAACCATTTACCATGCTAATGGACACCAAAAGAAAGCTGGGGTGGCAATCCTTATATCAGACAAATTAGATTTTAAGCCAAAGACTGTAATAAGAGATGAGGAAGGACACTATATCGTACTTAAAGGATCTATCCAACAAGAAGATCTAACAATTGTAAATATCTATGCCCCTAACATGGGAGCAGCCAATTATATAAGGCAATTAATAACAAAAGCAAAGAAACACATTGACAACAATACAATAATAGTGGGGGACTTTAACATCCCCCTCACTGAAATGGACAGATCGTCTAAGCAAAAGATCAACAAGGAAATAAAGACTTTAAATGACACACTGGACCAAATGGACTTCACAGACATATTCAGAACATTCCACCCCAAAGCAACGGAATACACATTCTTCTCTAGTGCCCATGGAACATTCTCCAGAATAGATCACATCCTAGGTCATAAATCAGGTCTCAACCGGTACCAAAAGATTGGGATCATTCCCTGCCTATTTTCAGACCACAATGCTTTGAAACTAGAACTCAATCCCAAGAGGAAAGTCGGAAAGAACTCAAATACATGGAGGCTAAAGAGCATCCTACTGAAGAATGAATGGGTCAACCAGGAAATTAAAGAAGAATTAAAAAAATACATGGAAACCAATGAAAATGAAAACACAACTGTTCAAAATCTTTGGGATGCAGCAAAGGCAGTCCTAAGAGGAAAGTATATAGCAATACAAGCCTTTCTCAAGAAACAAGAAAGGTCTCAAGTACACAACCTAACCCTACACCTAAAGGAGTTGGAGAAAGAACAGCAAGTAAAGCCTAAACCCAGCAGGAGAAGAGAAATCATAAAGATCAGAGCAGAAATCAATGAAATAGAAACTAAAAGAACAGTAGAACAGATCAACGAAACTAGGAGCTGGTTCTTTGAAAGAATTAACAAGATTGATAAACCCCTGGCCAGACTTATCAAAAAGAGAAGAGAAATGACCCAAATCAACAAAATCATGAATGAAAGAGGAGAGATCACAACCAACACCAAAGAAATACAAACAATTATAAGAACATATTATGAGCAACTCTATGCCAGCAAATTAGATAACCTGGAAGAGATGGATGCATTCCTAGAGATGTATCAACTACCAAAACTGAACCAGGATGAAATAGAAAACCTGAACAGACCTATAACCACTAAGGAAATTGAAGCAGTCATCAAAAATCTCCCAAAAAACAAAAGCCCAGGGCCAGATGGCTTCCCAGGAGAATTCTACCAAACATTTCAAGAAGAATTAATACCTATTCTTCTGAAACTGTTCCAAAAAATAGAAACAGAAGGAAAACTTCCAAACTCATTTTATGAGGCCAGCATTACCTTGATCCCAAAACCAGACAAAGACCCCATCAAAAAGGAGAATTACAGACCAATATCCTTGATGAACATGGATGCAAAAATTCTCACCAAAATCCTAGCCAATAGGACCCAACAGTACATTAAAAGGATTATTCACCCTGACCAAGTGGGATTTATCCCTGGGCTGCAAGGTTGGTTCAACATCCGCAAATCAATCAATGTGATACAGTACATTAACAAAAGAAAGAACAAGAATCATATGATCCTCTCAATAGATGCAGAAAAAGCTTTTGACAAAGTACAGCATCCTTTCTTGATCAAAACTCTTCAGAATATAGGCATAGAGGGTACATACCTCAATATCCTAAAAGCCATCTATGAAAAACCTACAGCAAATATTATTCTCAATGGGGAAAAACTGAGAGCTTTCCCCCTAAGGTCAGGAACGCGGCAGGGATGTCCACTATCACCACTGCTATTCAACATAGTATTGGAAGTCCTAGCCACAGCAATCAGACAACAAAAAGAAATCAAAGGCATCCAAATTGGCAAAGAAGAAGTCATACTCTCACTCTTTGCAGATGATATGATACTTTATGTGGAAAACCCAAAAGACTCCACCCCAAAACTCCTAGAACTCATACAGGAATTCAGTAAAGTGGCAGGATATAAAATCAATGCACAGAAGTCAGTGGCATTCCTATACACCAACAACAAGACAGAAGAAAGAGAAATTAAGGAGTCGATCCCATTTACAATTGCACCCAAAACCATCAGATACCTAGGAATAAATCTAACCAAAGAGACAAAGGATCTGTACTCAGAAAACTATAAAATACTCATGAAAGAAATTGAGGAAGACACAAAGAAATGGAAAAACGTTCCATGCTCATGGATTGGAAGAACAAATATTGTGAAGATGTCAATGCTACCTAGAGCAATCTACATATTCAATGCAATCCCCATCAAAATACCATCCACTTTTTTCAAAGAAATGGAACAAATCATCCTAAAATTTGTATGGAACCAGAAAAGACCCCGCATAGCCAGAGGAATATTGAAAAAGAAAAGCAAAGCCGCCGGCATCACAATTCCGGACTTCAAGCTCTATTACAAAGCTGTCATCATTAAGACAGCATGGTACTGGCACAAAAATAGACACATAGATCAATGGAACAGAATAGAGAGCCCAGAAATGGACCCTCAACTCTATGGTCAACTCATCTTCGACAAAGCAGGAAAGAATGTCCAATGGAACAAAGACAGTCTCTTCAACAAATGGTGTTGGGAAAATTGGATAGCCACATGCAGAAGAATGAAACTGGACCATTTCCTTACACCACACACAAAAATAGACTCCAAATGGTTGAAAGACCTCAATGTGAGACAGGAGTCCATCAAAATCCTAAAGGAGAACACAGGCAGCAACCTCTTTGACCTCAGCCGAAGCAACTTCTTCCTAGAAACATCGCCAAAGGCAAGGGAAGCAAGGGCAAAAATGAACTATTGGGACTTCATCAAGATAAAAAGCTTTTGCAAAGCAAAGGAAACAGTTAACAAAACCAAAAGACAACCGACAGAATGGGAGAAGATATTTGCAAATGACATATCAGATAAAGGGCTAGTATCCAAAATCTATAAAGAACTCATCAAACTCAACACCCAAAGAACAAAGAATCCAATCAAGAAATGGGCAGAAGACATGAACAGACATTTTTCCAAAGAAGACATCCAAATGGCCAACAGACACATGAAAAAGTGCTCAATATCGCTCGGCATCAGGGAAATCCAAATCAAAACCTCAATGAGATACCACCTCACACCAGTCAGAATGGCTAAAATTAACAAGACAGGAAATGACAGATGTTGGCGGGGATGCGGAGAAAGGGGAACCCTCCTACACTGTTGGTGGGAATGCAAACTGGTGCAGCCACTCTGGAAAACTGTATGGAGGTTCCTCAAAAAGTTGAAAATAGAGCTACCATATGATCCAGCAATTGCACTACTGGGTATTTACCCCAAAGATACAAAAGTAGGGATCCGAAGGGGTACGTGCACCCCGATGTTTATAGCAGCAATGTCCACAATAGCCAAACTGTGGAAAGAGCCAAGATGTCCATCAACAGATGAATGGATAAAGAAGATGTGGTATATATATACAATGGAATATTATGCAGCCATCAAAAGGAATGAGATCTTGCCATTTGCAACGACGTGGATGGAACTGGAGGGTATTATGTTGAGTGAAATAAGTCAAAAAGAGAAAGACATGTATCATATGATCTCACTGATATGAGGAATTCTTAATCGCAGGAAACAAACTGAGTGTTGTTGGAGTGGGGGGTGGGGTGGAGGGATGGGGGGACTGGGCGATAGACACTGGGGAGGGTATGTGCTCTGATAAGCGCTGTGAATTGCGCAAGACTGTTGAATCTCAGATCTGTACCTCTGAAACAAATAATGCAATATATGTTAAGAAAAAAAAAAAAAGAAGAAGAAGAAGAAGGTAGCGGGAGGGGAAGAATGAAGCAGGGGAAATCGGAGGGGTAGACGAACCATGAGAGATGATGGACTCTGAAGGGCAGGCAGGGTTCTAGAGGGGAGGGGGGTGGGAGGACGGGTTAGCCTGGTGGTGGGTATTGAGGAGGGCACGTTCTGCATGGAGCACTGGGTGTTATGCACAAACAATGAATCATGGAACACTTCATTTAAAACTAATGTTGTAATGTATGGGGATTAACATAAGAATAAAAAAAAAAAAAAAAAAGATACTAAAGAAATACTATGAATAGCTCTATGCCCACAAATTTGATAACCTACATAAAATGGATCACTTTCTTGAAAGACAAAATCTGCCAAAATTCACATAAGAAGAAATAAAATATCTGAATAGGCTTGTGTCTATTAAATATATTGAATCAATAATGAATAACTGTCCAAAACAAAGATCATCAGGCCCAAATGTGTTCACTGGTGAATTGTATCAAACATTTAAGAAAGAAATTGTACCAATTCTCTACAATCTTTTTCAGAGGAGAGAAGCAGGGGTGGGATACTTCCTAACACATTATATTAGGCCAGCATTATCCTAATACCAAAACCAGACAAAGACAGTCAAAGAAATAAAAATATGGACCGATATCTCTCATAAATATAGATGCAAAAACCCTCAACAAGTATTAACAACTTTGGATACAAAAGAGTACAAAAATTATACAACATAACCAAGTGGGATTTATCCCAGATATGTGAGGCCAAATCAATGTTTGAAAATCATTAATGTAACCTACCACATCAACAGACTAAAAAATAAAAATCACATGATCTTATCAATAGATGCAGAAAAAGCTTTTGACAAAATCCAGTATCAATTCATGTTAAAAACTCCCAGTAAACTAGGAATAGAGGACAGTTTTCTCAGCTTGATAAAGACTATCTACAAAAACCCTACAGCTAATATCACACTTAATGGTGAGAAACTTGAAGTTTTCCCACTGTGATCAGGTATAGGCAAAGATGTCCCCCCTAACACTTCTTTTCAACACTGTACTGGAAGTCCTTACTAATGCAATATGGCAAAATAAGGCAAAAAAATAAAGGTATACAGATTGGGAAGGAAGACATAAAACTGTCTTTGTTCACAGACGACATGAATGTCTATAGAGAAAATCTGAAAGAATTAACAAAATCGTGGAACTAATATATGAATATAGAAAATTTGTAGAATACAAGAATAATGCACAAAAGTTTATGGCTTTGCTATATACCAACAATAAATTAGTGGAATTTGAAATTAAAAAGATATTATCATTTACATTAGCACCCAAAAAAAATGAAATACTTAGGTATAAGTCTAACAAAATATGTACAAAATCTGTATGAAGAAAACTATAAAACTGATGAACAGAATCAAAGAACCAAAAAACTGGATAAGAAGACAATATGTCAAGATGTCAGTTTGTCCCAACTTGATCTATACATTCAGGGCAATTGCAATAACAATCCTGGCAAGTTATTTTGTGGATATGAACAAGTTGACTCTAAATTTTATTTGGAGTGTCAAAAAGACCAAGAATGGTCAACACAATATTGAAGGAGAAGAACAAATTTGGAGGACTGACAGTACCCTATTTCAAGACTTACTATGAAATCACAGTAATCAAGAAAGTGTGGTATTAGGGAAACAGACAAAAAGATCAATGGAACAAAACAGAGAGCCCACATATTGATCCTTATGAATATAGTCAGCTGGTCTTTGACAAAGTATAAAAGGTAATACAATGGAGCAAAGATAGTCTTCAAAAAGTGGTGCTGGAATGACTGAACAGAAATATAAATCTAGACACAGACCTTACAACTTTCAAAAGAATTAACTCAAAATGGATCATAGACCTAAATGTGAAACAAAAACTATAAAATCCTGGAAGATAACATCAATTGGGTATGGTGATGCCTTTTTAGATATAACATCAAAGATACAATACATGAAAGAAATATTGGATAAGCTGTACTTTATTAAAATTAAAAACTTCTGCTTTGTGAAAGATAATATCAAGAAAATGAGAAGACAAGCCACAGACTGGGAGAAAACATGTGCAAAAGACTCACTGAATAAAGGACTGTTATCCAAAATATACAAAGAACTTTTAAAACCTAATAATAAAACAAACAACCCATGTTAAAAATGGACCAAAGATCTTACCAGACAGTTCACCAAAGAAGATACAGATGACAAATAAGCATATGAAAAGAAACTTCAGATCATATGTCATCAGAGAAATGCAAATTAAAATGAGAAACCATTACAGTCTTATTAGGATGGCCAAAATACAGAACACTAAGAACACCAAATACTGGTGAGGATGTGGAGCAGCAGGAACTCTCATTCATTGCTGGTGGAATACAAAATGCTAAAACCACTTTGGAAGACAGTTAGCTGGGCAATTTCTTACAAAACCAAGCATACTCTTACCATACAATCCAGCAATTGCACTACTTGGTATTTACCCAGAGGAACAGAAGACTATGTTCACACAAAAACCTAACATAGATATTTAAAGCAGCTTTATTCATAATTGCCAACATTTGGAAGAAAACAAGATGTCCTTCAGTAAGTGAATGGATCAATAAATTGTGGTGCATCCAGACAAGGGAAATGAGCTTTCAAGCCATGAAAAAACATGGAGGAACTTTAAATGCATACTGTTAAATGAAAGAAGCCAATTTGAAAAGGCTACATCCTGTATGATTCCAGCTAGATGACATGCTGGAAAAGGCTAATCTGCTGAGGAAAATGCAGCTCCTACAAAAGCAATAATCAGGGATCAGAGACAAGAGGAAAACATTCTTCCTGACCAATACATTTGAAGCAAAGCATGCTGCAGCAAAGGTAGTTTTTACAGCATTTTGAGCCTGCTGGTTTACAGATTTATTTTTATAAGATCCTGAATTTGAAATAATAAATGGTGGAGTTGGGGAAAAGCAGAATTGACATATCTGAAATCTGGGAAATGCCAATCACTGAAGAGAGTGAAACTACTCTCAGAAGAGGTAGAGGATAACCACTACCTCACAATGACAATCATATTTTGTTATGAGAGTCCCAAAGTACATGTGTGCAGTGGTTGTGATGAGGCATTTTTAGTTGCCAAGATTTCAAACACATTGTACCTTGAGATTCTGCCCAGTTAGGTAAAGAAGTTGAGAGGAGGAGGGATGGTTTTGAGATAGGAGAATGGAAACTTACTAAAGCCATTTGCAGATCTGTAGGAGAACCTTAAATATTTTACTCCTAGTTTCAGGGTAATTTATAGGTTAAATTTTGATATCTTGTAGATTTTAAGAATTGACCTGTTTTTGAAGTAACATTTTTTCTTAAAACATTTAGGTTGACCCAAAGAGAACTCCTGCTTCCGAGATTCATGAGAAAATCAGATGGAATTATCTTGGAAAATTTCATATTTTTAGGTAATAGGAGACCATATGTTCACTTGCCACTACTAAATACTAAAATACTAAATACTAAAATAAAGCTTTGGAATGTGCAAAGTAAACCATATGTAATGATTGCATCTTCCTATCATGGATTTAAAAAATAATTAATATTTTTACATAGGCCTTATTTTTTAAAACAATTTTATATTTCCAGAAAAAATGATTTTTAAAAGACTTTATTTTTTAGAATAGTATTAGATTTACTGAAAAATTAAGATTGTACAGAGAGTTCCCATACAATTTATACAAAATTTCCCCTATTACTAATGTCTTACATCAGTACGATTCATTTGTTACAATAAACAAACCAATGCTGATACACTAAAGTTCACTGTTTATTCAGATTACCTTTACTTTGACCTAATGCCCTTTTATCATTTCAGGATTCCATTCAGGACACCACATTGAATTTAGTCATTATGTCTCTTTAGGTCCCTCTGCACTGTGACAGTGTCTCAGACTTCTCTTGTATTTGATGAGCTAGACAATTTTGAGGAGACAGTTTTGGTCAAGTATTTTTTAAGATGATTCTCTACTAGAATCTTCTGATGCTTTTCTCATGATTAGATGGGGCTATGGGTTGTTGGGAGAGCAGAAAGTTAGAGTGCCATGTTCATCACACCACATTAAGGGCACATACTAGTGCCATGACTTATCTCTGTTGATATTGACCTTCCCTGGCTGAGTAGAGTTTGGCAGTTTTCCCCATTGGAAAGTTACTCACTTTTCCCTCTCCATATCATACTCTTTGGGGGAGAAGTCATTATAAGCACAGCCCACATTTAAGGAGTGAAGATTTATGCTTTTGCTCTTGACGATAATGTGGCTGCATAAATGTTTTGGAATTCTTTTGCATGGAGTATTTGTGACTTCTCCAGAACTTATTTACTTACTTAACCATTTATTTTTATCAGTATGTATTAACGGAAATTTAATTTATACTACGACTTTATTTTGTTCTTCAAATGTTCTAGCCTTTGGTCATTAGAACCTCTTTCAGTTGGCTCCTGGATCCCTTTGACTTACCCTAATCAATCTGTATGTGTGTGTGTGTGTGTGTGTGTGTGTGTTTAAAGCATTCCTTATTTTCCAGCACAATAAGATACTCCAGGATCATCTTGCATATGTTCAGTGCTAGAATCAAACATTTCTCCAAGGAAGTCCTGGTTCTTTTTACTGTAGAATTAGAATTAGAAACCAGGACCGGGTGCTGGGTGTGCTTGTTCCTACTGGGGTGTCATTTCTTTTAGGATCTCTCAGCTGACAAAGCAAGAAAATGTATGTACGTATACTAATCCAAATAAATATTTCTATGTGTAACCATCTGTATCGGTTTTAAGGAAAACCTGAGTACAACCTGAAATGTACAACTGTAATCTATTATATCATGGATCACTCTAGCCTTGTTCCCTTATCTGTAAATTCCCTCTATAATAGTTGAAAACCTGGCTCCTGCCATCCATCTCCATTTTTACTTAGTTGTTCAGTTCCCAGTATATATGTCTAGCAGTAACAGAATTGATAATCATACCCAATACTCACGTGTGAAACAACCACCTGTAGTGCAGTGCTTATGTGCAGTTCCTTTGCCCTTAGTCTTACAGACTCTACTCAGTTTGAGTTACTTAGGTCAGCTCTTTCCCCCCACATCCCCTTGACTGAGGTGGTTTCATACATTTGAAATACAGTTGGATTCTCTTGTGACAGTGTGCATTCCTTCCTTGGAATACTCAAACTTGCATGAAGTTTACTCTTTGTGTTATGAGTTTTGATGATGTATAATGTCATGGATTGACCAGTTCACTATCATACTGAATAGTTTCACCATCCTCAAGATTTCTTGTGCATCACCCATTCAATCTTTACTTCTTTCCTCAACCCCTGGTAACCACTGAACTTTTTCTGCCTCTACAGTTTTGTTTTTTATTTCCAGAATGTCATATAGATGGAATCATTCAGTATGTAGCTCTTTCAACATGGTTTCTTTCATATAGCAATGTGCATTTAAGATTAATTCTGGTTGGGGCACCAGGGTGGCTCAGATGGTTAGACATCTGACTCTTGATTTTGGCTCAGGTCATGATCTCAGGGTTGTGAGATCAAGCCCTGAATTAAGTTCAGCATGGAGTCTGCTTGAGTTTCTCTCCCTCTGGCCCTCACCCATGCTCGCTTTCTGTCTCTCTCTCTCAAAATAAATAAATCTTTAAAAAAAGATTAATTCAGGTCTTTTTGTGTCCTTAGATATTTCTTTTTATAGCCAAATTATTTTATATTGTGTATGTCCTCCACTTTGTTTATTCATTTACCTTTTGAACAACCTCATGCTAGCTTCTGGGTCTGTCCATTATGAATAAAAATACTATAAACATTTATTTTGATTTTGGTGTGGAAATAAGTTTTCTTTTCTTTCTTAAAGATTTTATTTATTTATTAGAGAGAGAGTGAGAGCATGAGAGGGGAGAGGGTCAGAGGGAGAAGCAGACTCCCCACTGAGCGGGGAGACCAATGTGAGACTCGATCCTTGGGACTACAGGATCATGACCTGAGCTGAAGGCAGTCGCTCAACTGAGCCACCCAGGCGCCCTGGAAATAAGTTTTCAATTAAATCAGATAAATAGCTATAAATGTGATTGCTCTATGGTTTGGCAAGTCTATGTTTAGCTTTGTAAGAAACTGGGAACTATCTTACAAAGTAAATGCATTGTTTTACTTTCCTACCAGCAATGAATGAGAGTTCCTTTTGCTCCATATTTTTGTCAGAAATTAGTATTACCACTTCTTAAAATTTTAGGCATTTTAATAGTTGTGAAGGTATCTCATTGTTGTTTTGATTTGCAATGAAAATCAATGTTGACGAATATGTTGAGAATCTTTTCATATACTTATTTGCCACCTGTGTATTTTCTTTGGTGGAATGTCTTCTGCTCAGATCATTGCCCATTTTTTAAATTGTGTTGTTTTCTTATTGTTGAGCCTTTTAAAAATTTATGGGGAAAAAAACCCATAATACAAAATTCATCACATTAACCATTTCTAAGTGTAAGTTAATAGTGTTAAGTATATTCACATTGTTGTGCAATCAATCTCTAGAACTTTTCATCTTGCAAAACTAAAAGTCTATACTCAATAAATAACAACAAAGTAAAATATTTTTTGTTAACCTAAAAAAAAAATAAACAACAATAAGATTCTCAAGATTCATCCATGTTGTAGCATGTGTCATATTTTCTTTCTTTTTGAGGCTGGGTATGTATAACCTACCTTGTAGGTTATACTGTATGTATAATCTACATTTTATTTATTCACTCATCTGTTGGTGGATACTTGGGTTGCTTCCACCTCCTGGACACTGTGAATAGTGCCATTGTGAACATGCATGTGCAAATATCTCTTTGAAATTATGATTTCAATTCTTTTGGATACATACACAGAAGTGGAATGGATGTTTTATTTAGTAATCCTATTTTTAACTTTTTGAAGAACCACCGTACTATTTTCCATAGTGGCTGTACCATTTTGCATTCCCATCAAAAGTGTACAAGGATTCCTATCTCTCCAAATCCTCACCAATTCTTGCTATCTCCTGATTTTTTGATGGTAGCCATCCTAATAGGTATCAGGTGATATAATTATCATTTTGATTTCCAGCTCCATAATAATTAGTGATATTGAAAATCTCTATATTGGCCATTTGTATATCATCTTGGGAAATGTCTATTCCAGTCCCTTGATCATTTTTAATCAGGCTACTTGATTTTTTAATATTGAGTTGTAGAAGTTCTTTATATATTCTGAATACTAACCCATTATCAGATATATCACTTGCTGATATTTTTTTCTCATTTCATAGATTGTCCTTTCACTCTATTGATTGTGTCCTTTGATGCACAGCAGTTTTAAATTTTGATGTAGTCCAATTTATTTGTTTTTCCTTTTGTTGCCTGTGTTTTGGTGTCATAACTGAGAATCCTTGCTAAATCCAATGTTATGAAGTTTTCCCATATGTTTTCTTCTAAGAGTTTTATAGTTTTAGGTCTTATATTTAGGCTTAATTCCATTTTTAATTGTTTTTATGTATGATGTAAGATAAGGGTCCATGTAGATATCCAGTTTTCCCAAATACCATTTGTAAAAGAGACTGTCCTTTCCCCCTTGAATTATCTTATATTAAATCCCTTGTCAAATATTATTTGGCCCTTTGTATAAGAGTGTATTCCTGGACTTTCTATCCTATTCTCTTGGTCTATATGTCTGTCTTTATGCCAGTATCATACTGACTTAATTACTGTAGCATTGTAATAAATTTTGAAATAAGGAAGTGTTAATCATCCAATTTTGTTAAGGCAGTCTCATCATAAAGTTCTTTGACCCATATTCAGCTACATAAGAATGAGCCTTGGACCTGGAATACTTCTTTACCAAGAGATAAAGAGTCCTCACAGCCTGTGCTGAACTTACCACATTATGTGGGAATATCTCTCCCTGTCTCAAATTTAGTGTGTGCTTCTTTGTTCTGCTTAAGTGTGTGCATCATATGGCATCTGTCCAATCCTACTGCTATATCTCTCCCTTGTAGGGAGGGGATGGAGTCCCTCTGAAGCTGCACAAGAAGGGTGTGCATAGGACAACTTCCATGTATCAGCATCTGGGAGGGACCCACTGGCCAGGAGGAACTGACTCCCACTACTGAAGTTAATCTTGCTCTGTCTCTGTGTGAGTAACATTATTGTTTCATTTGATCCCTGACTATGTTGTGTTTCCCTGGTGACTCTGATACCAAGATGCAGTAGGTAAAAGTGCTCAGAGTCTTACTCCTGACAATAAGCAACAGATGCCACCTACACAATAATGTTCTTGTTTTTAATGATTCTTTTGGCCATTTGAGTTCCCTTGAGATTCCATATGAATTTTAGAATGGGTTATTCTATTTCTCTTAAAAATGTCACTGGGAGTTTGACAGGGCTCGCATTAAATTTGTAGATTACTTTGGGTAGTATTGACATCTTAACAATATTAACTCTTCCAATCCATGAACATGGGATGTCTTTCCATTTGTTTGTGTCTTCTTTAATTTCTTTCAGAAATGTTTTGTAGTTTTCAGTGTACAACACTTTTGTCTCCTTGTTTAAGTTTATTCCTAAGTATTTGATTCTTTTGGATGCTCTTGTAAATGGAAAGAATTTTTTTCTTCCTTTTTTTGTATTTTTGGATTGCTCATTGTTAGCATATAGAAATACAATTGAGTTTTGTGTCTTAATTTTGTATCTTACAACTTTACTGAATTTGTATTTATTCTAACAGTTTCCTTTTGGCAGGGGGAGAATCTTTATGGTTTTGTATATAAGGACATACCATCCAGGATAAGAGATAATTTTACTTCTTTCTTTCCAATTTGGATGTCTTTTTATTTCTTTTTCTTGCCTGTTTTTTTCATCTGTTGTTGAGTTTTTTTTTTTTTTCCAAAGATTTTATTTATTTGAGAGAGAGAATGAGAGAGAGAGAGCACATGAGAGGGGGGAGGGTCAGAGGGAGAAGCAGACTCCCTGCTGAGCAAGGAGCCCGATGCGGGACTCGATCCTGGGACTCCAGGATCATGACCTGAGCTGAAGGCAGTCGCTTAACCAACTGAGCCACCCAGGTGCCCCGGTTGTTGAGTTTTAAGAGTTGTTTATATACTTTGGATAAAAGACCTTTATCAATTGTTTGTTCTGCAAATATTTTCTCCCAGTCTATGGCTTGTCTTTTTATTCTCTTAACAGTATATTTTTCAGAACATAAATTTTAAGTTAAATCCAACTTATAAATATTTTCTTTCATGGATTGTGATTTTGGTGTTGAATTTAAAACCTCATCATCTCAAATCCAAGGTCAACTACATTTTTCTCCTACGTTTTCTTCCAGAAGTTATGCATTTTATATTTAGGTTTATGATTCTTTTTGAGTTAATTTTTTGACAAGTATCAGATATTTTTCTTGATTTTCTTGCATATTAATATTTAATGTTTCAGCACCATTTGTTGAAAAGATTACTTTTTTTCCCCTCTGAATTACCTTTGCTCCTTTATCAAAGGGGCACAGTTAGTTGGCTATATTTGAGTATAACTATTTCTGGACTCTTTACTCTCTACCAAGTGTCTATTCTTTCACCAGTGCCACAGTACTTTGATTACTGTAGGTCACTATTAAGTCTTGAAGTTGAGTAGTGTCAGTTCTCCAACTTTGTTCTTCCTCTTCAGGATTGTATTGGCTGTACTGTGTCTTTTGACATTCCATATAAACCTTATAATCAGTTGGTAGTTTTCTATGAAATAGTTTTCAGGGATTTTGATTGAGATTGCATTGAATTTACTATTCATAAAATTTTAAAGCTAAAATGTTCTTTTCCTATGAGGAACTCTCATTTCCTATGAGGCACTCTCATTTTACAGATGGACAAACTAAAAATCAGAGACGTTAAGTGACTTGTCCAATGTGAAGCAACTGAGTCAAGCCAGATTTCTGATCCTTTATTCCAAATCCATTATTTTCCACACTACACCATCTTGTTTTTTTTCCTTGTGAAGACAATACTTTAGGCCCTGTGCATAAAATAATCTTTCTACAGAATGCTGTTACACATAGAACACAGAATTGTCAATTGCTTTATCTATACATAAAATTTTAATGAACTTTCAAAAGGAATGCAGTGCATTAATCAGCTAAGTTATCCTCTTGTAATGAATATATCCCACATCTCAGTGGCTTACAACAAAGAATAATTTTTCTCTAACTGACAGTTATCATGGGCTATCCTTGATTCTTCATTTTAGGACCCAGCCTAGGAAGAAGAAGCAGCCTTATCTAAAATATTTTTCGCCTTCAAGAGAGGGGGGGAAACGGGTGGAGAAACAACACCATTGTTCTTAAATTTACTTAGAAGGGGCACATATCACTTGCACTCATATTTAATTGTCCAAAGCAAGTCACATGGCCAAATGTGACTTCAGTGAGGTCAGAAATATAATCCTGCCATAGGAATGAGTCTGGTAGGGAAGGGCAGCAAATATGTGGACAACAATAAAACCTACCCCTACTAGTTTTGCCTACTGATTAAGACTACAGACTATGGAGGTAAACTGACCAAGCTTTAAATCTTGCCTCTATCAGTTATCAGCTAGATGACCTCAGGCAAATTACTCAACCTTTCTCTATATCAGTTTCCTCATTTGTAAGATTAAAATAATTATATTAGCTACTTATTAAAATAAGTGTACTAGATTGAGATAACACAGATGAAACATTTAGCCATCTCTTTGACACATGGTATACTCTATGTTTTCATAATTAATACAATAATAGCAGCATTCAAGTGAAGGCAATGTTTTTTGTTCAGCCTCATTCCTTAAATATTTGCTTAGTGCCTGTTAATGGGCAGATTTTTTTTCTTTCACCCAAAATATTTCTTTCTTTCTTTAAAGTTATTGAGTTCATTTTTTTAAACCCAGTAGGATTTATCTTTAATTACAGACATGGCATATTCATAAAAAGCAATGTAGGGAAGGCTTGGTGATGGGAGTCATATTGTTTCACTGTCAAAAATTTCATAGATTTGTTTCACTGGCTACTGACTCAATTTCCCTAAATTGACAGTGGAACAATTCAGTCAGGCAACCACTCTCTGAATGCCTACACTGTGCAATGAAGTGGGAATATAAAGAGCAAGATACTACTACCTTTGATGTTTTATTGTCTAGTGAGGGAGACAAATATTCACATGAAAGGCAAAACATTATAGGTGTGGGTGAGGAGAGTGAGAGGGGAAGGGAGGAGGAGTGGTAAATTAAATATGGAGAGATCTAAATGAATAAGACTCAAAATTAAATGTAATGTCTAACTGCAACCTGGGCAGCCTATTTTAGATTTAATGAAAAGAACTATCTAGTGCAGTCAAAACATGATTTTGAGGCTACAAAGTTAGCAACAACTCATACAAAAACAATGAAGGGACAATTTTAAATGTTTGTTAACATTAAATGTAAAACTTACATTAACTTTTTTTCTTATTTAACAATGATTATTCTAATTCACTTTGTTATTTTACCATTAGTCCCACTAGTTGTTCGTGGCCTCTAATGTGGTGAGGCTTCTGAGTTGGCAGCTTTAGTACAAGTTGAACAGCAGACTGTGTTACTGGACTCTAACTACAGAACTTAAATAAATCATATAATGCTGGGATCCCTGAGAAATATTTGTACTTATTTTTCCAGGCCTTAGATATTCCAAATGTAAGGCATATTTTAGTTCTTTTCCTTCCTTTGAGGTTGGAAATACCAAAGATGAAGTGGGATTATAAGGTACCTATCAACCTTGAAGTTTCCTAGCCTCTTTGGAGGAAAGTATAATTTGCCTTGTTAAATCAAAAGGAGAACACAATTTCTGGACACCAATAGGCAGAGACCTAACAAAGAGTTTCTAGATTCCCTAGAAAATGCAGTGTCAGGCATGCCAGGCAATACCAAGTATGATCCCAAGTCAGGACAGCTACATAAATTTTGGATCCTGGTGCAAATTGGAAATGCAGGGTCTCTTGTTTGAAATTCTTAAGAATTTTGGTGATAGTAGAGGATTAAACAATTCACAGGACTCTTCTAAGTGCCGGGTACTGTGTCACACAGGTGACACCCCCATGAAGCCAGCCCTGCCAAAGTTCACCACCTGAAGGTGGAAATTTTCAAATGTCCATATGGTCCTCAAGCCCAAAGCTGATATTTTTCTCAGAGAATGGAGGTGATGGCAGCCCGTACTATACAGTAATCCCTACAATTCTGTCCAAGCCACTTTTTGAAACTTGGGCTTTAGGGAAGCATTTAAAACTTCTTTATTGAAATGCAAAGAAGCAAGTAAGCATAATTTCCATAAAAGAGAGTATTAATTGGAAAAAATTTAGACTTTCATCTTTTCTTTCCTTGTCTAAATCTTCTTGAAGGGTACAAGATAAAAAGTGCATGCTTTATTTAGACAATAATTAAAATCTGTTGATTTTATCTTGCTCTAATGAGAAGAAAAAAATAGTTTAATGGTGATGTATTTGTCAGTATAGACAGGGTTATGCTATAGAAACAAACAGACCCCATCCTGCAAGGGCTAAATATAACAAAAGCTTCCTTTTCTTATCCAGTGTGGTTACAGGTGACTCTTCAGGGGAACTGTCCTTTATGTGGCAACTAAATTTAGTGATGACTTCAAATATGTATACAAAGGAAATCCATAAACTCATTGCTAGGGCAGAGATTATACACATTTGAGTGTCTTGCCCTCAAACACATGTTCACTGCCTCCACAGTGGTAAACTAGGTCCAGTGTATTATATTCAGTAATAGAATTTAGTTCACACCTTTTACAATTGTGTCTTTTCTTGCCAAACACTAAAAAAAGCTACCCTACTAAGTTTTTATAGGAAAGCACAATTTCATTTCTCATGGCAATAGGCAGCGAAATTCTGCATTAGAAAAAGTGCAGCTATATCTCATATGCTTTTGCAGCCTGGAGAATCTACTCACTTTCTTTGTTCTAGCAAAAATCAACACAGAAACCAGATGATACATTTCATTTCAATCAAGAGTTTCACAGAGCCTCAGAGACACAAACAAGATTTATGGCTTTTTAGAAGCTATAGTGTAAAAACAAAATTACTTCAAAAACTCTATTTTCTTGAAGTTAAATGCAAATCAAATAGGACCTAATCTACTCAGCATTTATCTAGTGCCACTTGCCATAGTGCCTAGAAATTTAATATGATTATTTAGCATTTATATGGCACTTTCTATTTGCTGTTTTTAAAAATCACTCTGCTCAGTCATTTTTAATCTATTCCCTGAGTTTTGACAGGCCAATTGGTCCCATTTTACAGATGAGGATATTATGAAGTTTTGAAGTTCCTATGGTATTATATGGAGCCAAGTGCTTGATCTTGTAAGTCTGCTGCTATCTAAGAACATGTCCTGCCAATGTCAGAAAATAGGCTTGTCAGGGAAGTTGGATGTACCTCCAACTTTCTTTAGTCGTCAATTGGTGACTTTTCTTCATTTGATACCTGCTTGAAAAATTAATATTTACTGGCAGACATACCCTCATTTGTTGTATTAGATTAGCATAAGTTTTCTGAGTAAAAAAAATAATTTGAAAATTATGTGTAATTCACAGACACTTGGTTGTATCTTTATTCTCTCTTTTCCACTGGTTGGAACTCACTGATGTGGCTTGGCACCATAGTGTAAAGAGATTGAATGAGACACTGAGATCAAGGTCATAGTTGGTTCCAGCATGGGAGCGTCATATTATTGAATTTCTTATGGATTAACACATGGGTGCTCAATTTATAAATGAGTGATCATTCCAAAGTTGGTCCTGGACACACATGGATCAGTACAATCCATCACTGGGGCAAGTCTCCCACTATGGTTGAGAAATCAATTCAAACTACGTGAACATAAATCCTCACTTCCTCTAGAAAACATTTGAAGTTCTCCTTGATAGAATTTTTGCTCTTTCCATCACCAGATTATAGCTCTTGTGCACCTGCACATAACTGCTTTCATGTGGTTTTTGGATATAGGCTTCTTTCTTGTGTGGGTACATCTCCCTTTCTCAAATGTAAAGTGCCCTGGGATTAAGGTCTTTGCCTTTGTCACTTCAAATACATTCACATGTCCTAATACAGGATTTCTGCACATAAGCTTCCGATTCATGTATGTTAAATATAATTTAATAACATCAACATTGATTTCAGAGTTTCTGAAGATATCTTCATTTTTGGTTCTTTGTCCACCTGTGCCTAGGTGTGATTATTTATATTAAAAATGCTTTTGGAGTAATTTTCTGACCCACTTCTTTTAAAAACTCTGAGTAAGAGTTTTTACCAGTCCACAGAGCTAAAAGAGACTCTAAACCTAAACCTCTAAGCTTCAAATTAAATAGAGACTTAAAATCCTACTTTGCTCGGGTGTTCTAGGACTCAATTTACGTCACCTTATGTAAGGAAGCTTGTGCAGGTATTCCTCGATAGAGTCAGGCACTTCCTGTGTTGTTAACCTCTTGGAGTACTTTGAACTCTGCTGGAATTGTAGCATGTGGTACACTGTGTGACATTTATCTATTTACATAACTGCTGCTAATAATAGAATGTAAACTCCTTGATGGAGAGAAATGGTGTTATATCTCTATAATCCTAGTGCCTTGCAAAAGCAGTGTTTATAATGAAGCTTGACACATTTTTATCACACATAAGTCATTTAAATTTTGAGTATTAGAGACTGACCAAGATAACTCCTAAGTCCACTTAAAGTCTATGACAGAACACTCTTATTGGATGGACTAAAACAAATTTTATGTAAAACAGATTTTATGCAACCATAAAACCAGATAGTTTCCTGGTAGCTGGAACAGAATAAGGAAACCTGATTAAGAGACTAGAATAATGACGTCTACTCCACAATTCCCAGTAGACTTGCAAGCAAGGTCTCTGTAGCAAATATATAACCATTCCAACAAGGTCCGTCTGTGTTGAGTTCCTTTAGCAAGATTTCTTTGCATTTCTAAAAGACGCATAATCAAGTGCTATGGAATTTCCTCAAAAATGTGGGGTCATGTTGTGTGGATGACAGCAGTGGATGGTGATGGCATAAATATAATTGATGCAATTTCAAAGCTGCCACCAAAGAATCTTTAGGAAACTCTTTTTTTTTTTAAATCTTCTTTTCTCATCTCTCATTTGGGGTGGAAGTGATAAATTGAACAATAAGCTTAGCTACTTCTTAATGTTTGTTTCTCCTCTCCTCCTTGGTTATAACCTGGTTTTGTCCCCTGTTTACTGAGTACTCTGAAAGATGGGACCGATGTTTAAGTCTTAATTTAATTAAGTTTTAAATGGCAATCTGCTTACTCCATCTTCCTTTCAATTTGCATCAATAAGCACCTGCCAAAAGAATACTTAGAAGCATTTTGATTGAAAGTTTGTTTTAGTAATTATCATGTCAACCTCAGGCTTTCTTGTTTTTCTTTTTTTATAACTTCTCCACCACAATTCTTCCTATATGTTAAAGTGTCCTTGATTTAAAGAGTTAAGATAAATATAAAAACAGTTCTTTGGAAGAAGAAGAAAAAAAGAAAGATCCACAGTAAGACACATTTTGATTCAGAAAATAAAAATATGAAAAAAATAGTACATTTACAATACTCAGATTTTACCTGAGATATTTAAATGACTTCAAACCAGAGTTGCCTTTACTTTTTCTTCAAAATGTTCAGGAAATTGTCCAGTCCAGTGAAAGAGTTTCTAGGTCCAGCAGGCTATTGCTACTCCCTCCATTTAATGATAAAGAAGAAAAAAATTTGCTGGTCTTATCGAACTTGAACACTTGTCCCTTGAACACTGTTGAGCTATTGATCTGAGTTATTCAAGCTTCTCTCATCATGGTCTAGATTCCCCTGCCTCCTACTAAATCCTACTGCTCCTCCCTACATACCCCCTACTCCCCAATTTCAGACACGAAGTAAATCCAAGCATCTGTTTCTTTGTTTCTGCTTCAGAGATGCTGAAATCCAATTCTGAAAAAAACATATTTTGTTCTTTATTGTCTGTTGCTCCCTGCAGATCCATTCTAGCCATCTCTGTCCTGCTGGAGACTGGCTTCCCTCGATTTGATCTCCCAGACTTACCAATGTCTGCCAAGCATCATAGCTCCTATTGAAAGGCCTTCTCTAAAGCTACAGATCTCATTAATGCTCTTTCCTATTTCCCTCTCAGGGAAGGGCAGCTAGCCAACCTGTGGCTTGCTCTAGGATACTTCATTCCCAGGACAGTTCGCCAATTCTTCTTGATTTCTCTTTACCCTACCAATGTGTTTGTAAATGAACCTTTGCGAAATTCTCCTCAATTACTGCATTTGATAGGGTGTTGCCTTTTTCTTGTCATGACCCTTACAATATATAATCACCCTCACATACAAATATACACATACTTATATATATATTTAAATTGTTAAGTAATAAAAAGATACAGTAAGACATCTGACACGTATGTTTAGCATTATAATCTTTTCCATGTTTTCATGCTAAACAGATCTTACTTTTATAAAAAAAAAAGATTAATATGCATAATGAAATGATAGAGTCATGTGATTTGACATTAGCTTTGCTCAAGGTGCTACTAGCCAATATCATTTTCATCCCTAGTTAATTCCCTAGCCCATCCCACATCTGAATATTTCCTAATCTTCTCTGCATATGCAATCACCCTACACTCACTTTTTTCCACTAATGGAGCTTCGATCTCAAGGAAGAAAAGCAAGTACAACTAATGTCAATTCCTCCAATTTCTTTATCACTTCAGAACTCTATAGCTTCAGTAATATTGACTATTTTCCTGTCTCCAAGAACTTTGAAGCCATTTTTCTAAGATTTACACTGCACCTCCCTAAGATTTACACCTCTAAGATTTAAGATTTACATCTTAAAACCATCTACTCTTACATTCCATAGGACTTATCTCCATGAACTACCTCTTTGATCTCTTCAATCTCTAGTCTTATCCTCTTCACTGATTTTTTCTTTAACCTCCATAAACATCTTCCATTCTCTACTTTTAGTTTTAAGAGGAAAATGCCTATTCCCTGTGGTCCTTATCATTCAACACCTACTGTTTGCTCTACTCCCTGTTCTTTATTTTTTCTTATTCTCTCCTTTGAAATTATACTTTCAAAGGTCATCAATGTCTTTACATTATCAAATACCAATGGTTTAACCCTAGACCGTGGCATCTGAAAGTTCTGAGAATGTTTTTTCCTGAATTCTCTTTTCCCTTGGCCTCAGTATCACTCCAGGCACCTTGTACTTTTAATTTCCCTATAGAGATTCTTTTGTGGATTCCTTCACTGACTCTTCTTTACATCCCATTTGTTATAAGCTTTTCTGGTATGCTCTCAATCCTCATTTCTTCTGATTTTACACGCTTTGGGGACTTAATATTCTTCAGTTGAATGGTCACAAATTATATTTTTATCTCCCTTTATAGCTAAACAGGCAAATTCTCAACTATTTCTCAGTGTCTCAATCCAGGAAACATGAAATTTGGATGTTGTTTTGATGAACTGCTTCATCTTGGGTCTTCTTTGAGGTAGCCTCCAAAGCAGACCATTAAACTTTACCAGTCTAAGTCTGCATCAGATTTCCTTGCTGATTCTTCATTTCTCACCTGAATACTAGCCCAAACTCCTCTCCATAGTAAAGGCCATTCTAAAATCTCACTCTGAAGCTTTTCAAAAAATCACATACCATCCCCTTCTTACATGTACTCAGATGTTCTCCTTTTCTTCAGAATAAATTCTAGGGGCGCCTGGGTGGCTCAGTTGATTAAGCAACTGCCTTCGGCTCGGGTCATGATCCTGGAGTCCTGGGATCGAGTCCTGCATCGGGCTCCCTGCTCGGCGGGGAGTCTGCTTCTCCCTCTGACCCTATCCCCTCTCATGCTCTCTCTATCTCATTGTCTCTCTCAAATAAATAAATAAAATCTTTAAAAAAAAAAAAAGAATAAATTCTAAATTTCATAGCATGGCACACAAAGCAGGTCTATGTCACATGCTGTATTTTTTTGAAAGATTTATTTATTTTAGAGAGGGAGAGAATGTGCAAGTGCATGGTGGGAGGGGCAAAGGGAGAGGGAGGGGAAGAGGGAGAGAAGCAGACTCCCCAATGAGCATGGAGCCCCATGTAGGGCTTCATCCCATGACCTGAGATCATGACCTGAGCTGAAATCAAGAGTTAGATGCTCAACGAACTGAGTCACCCTCGTGCCTGCTCTATTTTTTTTTTTAATTTACTTTTTGTACCTTGTTATCCAACAATGGTGAACTATTTGGTAATTTCTGAATACATCATGCACTTACATGGCTTTCTTTTTAAGCTATCCCCTTGGGATACTCTTTTTCCCATCTGTGTTACTGAAATTCTACTCATTTCTGAAGTCCAACTGACATCTTAATAGTGAGTATTAAATGCTCCCTTTTTTCATACTACCACAACATGTTGTTTTGCAACCATATTCCCTGCATATTTATAGGTAGCTCTCCCTCAATTCATCGTGAGCTCCAATGTCTTCATACTTTAATGAAAAATGAAAATATAATTTTGGGGTCATATTATAGTCAGGTTCTAAAATGGAGATGGGAAAAAGGGGAAAACAAAACTACTAAATGTCTAGGACTAATATGTTATCTTATTAATTTATTTTGTATAAATAATGGTCTTTTTAAAGGTATGGTTGTACCAATAGATAGTTAATTTGGAGATCTTTCATCCTGTATTTTATTTTATCTTATTTAATTTTTTTGAAGATTTTATTTATTTATTTATTTGAGAGAGAGAGACAGCACAAGTGGGGGGTTTGTGCAGAGGGAGAGGGAGAAGCAGACTCCCGTGAGCAGGGAGCCCAATGTGGGGCTAGATCCCAGGACCCTGAAATCATGAACAGAGCACCAACGGCAGATGCTTAACTGACTGAGCCACCCAGGCACCCCATCCTCTATTTTAAATAATTACTCAAGAGCTTTTAATTGCATATAGTTCTTAGATATATTCTTCTAGAAAGACTATTTGCCCTTTCAATTTGCTTAGCAAATTACTTCCCATATAATACAAATGTAAACTTCATAAGTGTGTCTCTCTATATTATACCACATTCTAAATTAAAACTGTCTAGGTAAATGAGGATTTATTACAGTCTAATACATTTTCTTTTTATTTTTATGGTACTGCAGTGCTTCTAAGGTCTGCATAACCATTAATTACTTTTATGCTTATGATACTGCTATGAGCTAGGGAGAAGAGAAACATTATTTTCCCCTGGTTTAAATATAAACAAAGAAAGGGACAGGCAGTTTTGAGTAATTTGTTAAGATCAACCTGAGATAGAGACAAGTCCTGAACCAGTTTTCCAACCTGGGTTATTGTGCATTGCCCTATAAAGGTTACTTTCATGTTGTGCTCCTACTTCACCAAATAAATTTAAAATATTCCAACTTAATCATGGGTTTTACTGATTTTTGCCTATATTTTCTTTTTTTTTTTTTTAAAGATTTTATTTATTTTTTAGAGAGCGAGCGAGAGAGAAACAGCATGAGAGGGGAGAGGGTCAGAGGGAGAAGCAGGCTCCCCGCTGAGCCGGGAGCCCGATGTGGGACTTGATCCCAGGACCCTGAGATCATGACCTGAGCCGAAGGCAGACACTTAACCGACTGAGCCACCCAGGTGTCCCTGATTTTTGCCTATATTTTCAAAAAGAAAATTAAGCCATGGCAGAAAACTGCTGAACTCATGTGATTTCTGGGTTATATGAGGATCATTTCCCCCCAGGTGGTACATTTTTATAAAACAGGCTCCCCTATATTTGGTCCAAAATTGAAGGATTTTGTTTTCCAGGTTTGCCTTTTACTTGAAATGAAAGCATGTGCAATCCAAGAAAACCTAAAACAGTGTGAGTGGTACATACTTAATTGAGGCTATTCCTACAGGCCTAATTGTCTGTTAACAGTATTTTAAAACCTGGAAAATCCTGTGCAATAATCTTAATTCCACTCCTGAGCATGTGTGTGTGTGTGTGTGTGTGTATGTATATATTCCCCCCCAAGAAATGGAAAGCAGCCCATTCATCACTTTATTGTTCAGATTATATGGAATCTCATTTACCTTGGCTGATCAGACTTTTAAGATAAGAGTTAATCCTTTAAAGTGGATGGTTCAATAGAGTGAGCCAATGGGGACAGCCAAGTAAATTTCAGCACTCTGGGAATGGAAAGGAAATTGCCAAGAAAATGTAATCTCCTGTAGATTTTCCTACCTGAAAGGCCAATCTAAGATTTGAAACCTACCCAGTTAATGGCAAGAAGCCCAGAAAAGTGAAGCACCTGACTCCCCTAAGCCAAGAATCTCTGGAATGGAAGAGACAGGTAAGCAATGAAAAAGAGCCTCATTCTAACAGCACAGATGGCCAATGCCATCCCTGCCAAATGGCTCACCAGGTCTGACAAAGGGGGCAGGTGATCCAACAGACTAAGGCTGAAATGACTGTTCTAAATAGTACTGGAAAGTATGACAGGGATGGGGGAGGCAGATAGAAGCAGAAATAGCCAATTTATGGAAAAATTATTGTCATCTCCACCTGGCAGCATGTCCTTTTGACATCTGCCTTCCTAGGTCTCCTGGATTTTCTCAGCCCTGGCAAGTGGAGATCAGGTGCTTGGGCAGATGATATACTTAGTTCCTGCTGGGATGGAGGCTGAGTTGCTGTGCTTTGTCAGTTTCACCCCCATGATTGATGGGGTGGTGGGAAAGTCACCATTCCATTGGCCCAAACACATTCTCTCCCTCCCATCAGAGAACCAATTCTGCAAACAAAAGTGGATGCCATTCAAGAGTTACAAAAGGTTGGGGAAAGAAGAGAAGTCACTGAAAATAAAGGGGAGAGTTTGCAACACAGGACCTTCCCATAAAAAGTGTCAGTAGATATTAGTTTTGTTTTCCTTTCAGTCAGACTCTGAGTGAGGTTATATATTCACTAATTTCTTTTTTGTAATCACCCCTCTTTCATCCCAATGCTTTTCACATTTCTATATACAGAAAACATGTCAGTATAGATCTTTTTAAAGCAGAATCATGAAATACACCCTCTGCCCTATTTAGTCTAATCCACAAGAGAACTGGGAAGTTCCACGGAGTCTTGATCAGTTCAATTACCCAAGTTTATCTTATCAGACAAGTTAACAAAAGGCTTCCCTAAGAAAGGGCAAAAATTAATTAATTAATTAGCTAATTAATTGTTCTCCTGAAATGCTACTGTTGAGGAGTCTGGGCATAACATTTCTAGAAGCCCTTTAACCATAGGTGGACCATCCTTAGGAGTTTATATAGCCCTTGATCCAGGAGTTCATTACCTAGAGCTTTTCTCTAAGAGGGTAAGCAGAGATGTGTACAAGAATGTATCAGTTAGGATATTCATTGAAACATTAGATGCAACTTAACTTCCATTATGTTATTTATTACATTAGCTATGATATATGGCAAGATTCTAAAAAGATTCAACCACTGAAAGTAATAATATCAACAAATATTAAATTAATACCATTATCAGTATGTTCTAAGTTATCTTGTGATAAAAACAACAAATTCTCAGGGTTCCTGGGTGGTGCAGTCACCAGGTTTCAGCTTGGGTAGTGATCTCAGGGGCATGAGATCGAGCCCCATGTCATGCTCTATGCTTCAGCATGGAGTCTGCCTGGGATTCTCTCTCCCTTTCTCTCTGCCCCTCCCATTCGTGCTCTCTCTTTCTCTTTCAAATAAATAAATAAATAAATCTTTAAAAAAAATTCTCATACCCTAGTGGATTATAGAAATATAGGTTTGTACATAGTTTACACCACATGTCCTTGGTGGGCTTAATGGGAGTTTTGCTCCACTTTTCCTTACTGTGGGATAAACCTGAGGTAGGGTGAATAATGAGCCTCAGTCGTATCCAGATCCAGATCTGTGGAATCTGTGAATGTTACCTTAATTGGAAAGGGGTCTTCCCTAGATGTGGTTACATTAAGGATCTTGAGATGGGGAGATTATCCTTGGATTATTCAGGTGGGCCCTATATATAATTACAAATATCCTTATAGCAGGGAGGAAAGGGAGATTTGATTCCTGGCAGGGGAAAAGAAGGCCATATGACAGAAGCAGAGGGAAGCAGAGTCAAAGTGAGAAGGAGGAAGTCAAGAAATGCAGCCATAGATGGTGGAAAAGGCAAGGAAATGAGTTCTTCCTTAGGGTCTCCAGAAGGAGCACAGCCCCCTGCTGACATCTTGATTTTAGTCTTGTAATACTCATTTTCAATTTCTGGCCTAGAGAACTGTAAGAGAATAAATCTGTGTTGTTTAAAGCCATCAAGTTTGTGGTGATTTGTTGCAGTAGCAATGAAAACCTAATAGAGAGGTGAACAGAACAGGCTCTATCTTGATCCTTGCCAGTACCATGGCAGAAAGGAAAAGAGCTTTGGAGGGTTATCCTCTGGAAATTAAGTGTTCTTTCCCAGAAGTAACACAAGTTATTTCCACTAAAACTTCATTGGTCAAACTAAACTTATGGCCCCACCCAAACCTTAGGGCTCCAGGAACTCTACCATGTACCTGAAATTAGGAGAACTAGAAATATTTGGTTAGTAGTACTAATGACTATTCACCACATTGAAAATATGGGTAATATATGGGGTGCCTGGGTCGCTCAGTCAGTTAAGTATCTGCCTTTGGCTCAGGTCATGACCCCTGGGATCGAGCCCCACATCAGAGCCTCAGCAGAGCAGGGAGCCTACTTCTCCCTCTCCCCTGCTTGTGCTCTCTCTCTCTACTAAATAAATAAAATCTTAAAAAAAAATTAAAAAATGAAAATATGGGTAATAATAAGTAAAAATCAGGTTATAAATCATGTTCTAGAACAACTGTGCTACCAATATGGGAAAATAAATCAGGAATGTGTACCTACACTTAAATATAAAAAAGAGCCTGGAATGAATACTGTAATTTTTTTCTGGAAAGTGACAGAATAGGTGACTTTTCTTTCTTTCCTTTTAAAAAATTTTTAAAATTCTTATTTTATTTTTAAATTTTTTATTATTTTTATTTTTTATTTTTTACTTCTCCTTTTTAAGTGTCATCAATGAGTATGTATTTTCATAAGAAGCAAGAAAATACACTTTCCCAAGTAGATTAGCAAGTATGCACTAGTATAATACTGTATAAACCTATACCTAATATTTATTTATTTACTTCTTATTTTTTTACGATTTTATTTATTTGAGAGATAGAGAGCACGAGATCAGGCTCCCTGCTTGGAGAGGAGTCTGAGAGGGAGAAGCAGACTCCTCTCCAAGCAGGGAGCCTGATCTGGGACTTGATCCCAGGACCCTGAGATCATGACCTGAGCCAAATGCAGACACTTAACTGACTGAGCCACCCAGGCACCCCCTAAACCTAATATTTAAAATATAATATTCATTTGTGAAAAATGTAAAGTCAGGAGTTGGAAAGTATCACAGTTTGAAGGGGTCTGAGAGGAAATTAAAGCCCAAAAAATGAAAAAAATTATTTAAGAATTTTGTAATACTAGACCCTGGGCAAAACTTTCAGCTTTTCTGATTTAAAAGGTAGTTTGTTTGTTTGTTTTTTTTTGTTTGTTTGTTTTTGCTTTTCTTACCCCAATGCTAAATCCAATCTTTTGCTTATTTACTAAATTGATAATGTCACTTTTTTTTTTTTTTCATTTCTCTTCTTACCCCTACAACTTCAATGATGATTTTTGGAATAATAGAATCTTAAATATAGCTATTTAATTTGTTTTGCCCCTTTTCATAAGGGAGATGCCAGGTTCCAGTAACCTGTTTATGTCTTAGAAACAGCACACTGTCTTTTCACTAATGCATCCCAAGCACCAACCCACATGCCTAACTCAGATGTGTCTTTCAAATAATGACAATAATTTCAATCAAAAATAAAATGGTGGCTTGAGATATGGTGTCTATGGTATTAGAACTTGTAAGAAATGTTATATATATATGTCTTTATCCACAGTTCCTGGCTTACAGCTCCCCAAACCCTTGGAATTTCCTGAGCAATAGGAGCAATGAGATAATCTTTTGCTAGAATATTTGGTTTCTTGTCCTCAATTCCTGAAATCTCTTCAGAACTATCAAGGTAACATGGGTGTCTTGTTATTCTGAACAAGCTCTTTCTACCACAACTGGACTTATGTTAATGAAGGTAATTTTTGCAAAGCTCCTAAGAATGAGGGTTGGTTGCCAGGGGAACCAACCATGAATGGAGGGTTGGAACTTCTAGTCCCACCCTCTGATTCAGGGGATGGGAGAGGGGCTGGAGGTTCAGTCACTCACCAATGGCAAATTATTTAATTAGTCACACCTACATAAGAAAGCCTCCATAAAAACCCAAATGGAGGGGTTTCAGAGAGTTTCCACACTGGGGAGCCAGACACCTTCACAAACCCCATGCTAGGACCCAAGTTCCACAAGGACGGAAACCCCTTTGTTCAGGATCTCACCCTAGGTACCTCCATGTGTCTGTTGATTTGTGTTCTTTAATATCCTTTGTAATAAACTGGCCATCTGTGGTCCCTCTAGCAAATTAATTGAACCCAGCAAAGGGGTCAAGGGAACCTCCATTTTATAGCTGGTCAGTCAGAAGCACAAGTAACAACCTGAGCTTATGACTGGCCTCTGTAGTGGAGAGTGGCCTTCTGGGACTGAACCCTTTACCTGTGGAATATGATTCTGTCTTTAGGCAGGTAGTGTCAGTATTGAGCTGAATTCTCAGACACGCTGCTTGTTGCTGAGTGGAAACCTACACACACATACACACACACACACACACACACTGGAATTGGGTCCAGGAACCGAATTTAGTGTTCTTCTTGTGAATTCAGATGTATTAGTTTGCTAGGGCTGCCAAAACAAAGTACCACAGACTGGATGGCTTAATCAAGAGAAACATTTTCTCATAATTCTGGAGGCTAGAAGTCCAAGATCAAGGTATTAGAAGGGTTGGTTTTTCCTAAGGCCCCTCTTCTTAATCTATCTTCTTTCTGTGTCTTCACATAGTCTTCCCTTTGTATCTGTGTCTTAATCTTTTTTTTAAAGATTTATTTATTTATTTGAGAGAGCAAATGCATGCGCTCACACACACACACACACACACACACACACACACACACGAGTTGGGGGAGGGGCAGAGGGAGAGACCTCTTCAAGCACACTCCCCACTGAGCACAGAGCCCAAAGCAGGGAACCCATGAAATCACGACCTGAGCTGAAACCAAGAATTAGACACTCAACTGATGGAGCCACCCAGGTGCCCCTTAATCGTCTCTTCTTATAAGGACTCCAGTCATACTGGATTAGTGCCCGGTCTAATAGCCTCATTTTAATGTAATTATCTCTTTAAAGATCTTATCTCCAAATATAGTCACATTCTGAGATACTGAGGGTTAGGACTTTAACATATACATTTTTGGGGATACAACTGAGCTCATAACATCAGGTTTTTAGGGAACAGCTTACTGACATTAGGATCCTCTGTCTTTTGAAACTGATGGAAATGCTATATCTAAGAGAGAAATTGCTGTTCGGCAGAGTTAAGTATTATTTGGCCTAGCCTTTAAACTTATCCTTGGAGACCAAAATCTTCTTGGAAGAAGAGACATATGTGTGTATTTAAATTTACAAACATGTCCTGCAGGCCTCTTCTTTCTGTAAGAGATCTGCATACAAGCACATCGATATTCCTGGTGCCTCTACTTCAACACAACGTTTGTAGAAGGCAGAAGCTTCCAGGAGAATGGCAATTTACCTCATTCCCTGCTGTAACACACAGCAGGTGTTAATTACTTTGTTATTTCAATTGATCAAAATGCCCCTAATGCCACAATGACTCTGGGCACACTTAGCAATGCTATTCGCCCCCAACACACACCATTTATTTAAAAAGCCTGCTTCGAGTGTCTATTTGTTCAGCCAACATTCTATGTTCCAAATTGTTATTGCCTAAGTCTTACCAGAATATGAAATGAATTCCCAAAGTTGACCCTCAGACACGGATTTCAGACACTAATTGCAGTGAAAATATAAGGGGGAGCTAATGTTTATTTTATCACAGGACAAAAATCATATCCTTTGAGTCCCTAAAACTCACCCCCATACAAATTGGGGCCAATTTTACCCAGGCCATGGGAAAAGGGCTCCAATTTCCGAAGTAGCATGCGTGGGTGCATGGGCGCTCACGCGTGTGCACATGTGTGTTTGTGTATGTGTCTCCTGTTCAAATGCTTACAAAATACAGCTAAGTTGGGGCCTCTTGAGCTTTTTGTGATTTAAATGCATAAACATTGGTTCATGGAGCCAGCCACTCAGTGTAATGGGGGAGGCCATTGCCCCTGCTTCTTCTATCCACTAAACAAAATGTTTGTGGTTTTATATTTTATCCACTTTAATCTTAGGAAAGATCAAAAGAAACTATGAACATTCTATTCAAGCCCTTTGAATATAAAGCAATTAGATTTCAAGTAAAAAATGAAGAAGGTCATCCTAGAAGTAGTGAGTCTAGGTTTGCATTATCTTCCCCCTGACTCTGTGACACCTAGCAAGTCCTGATGCCACTCAGAACCTCGGCTGTCTCATCTGTCCAATGGCCATCAGATACCACCTGACATCAACATAATGCTTTATAGCTTAGGAAACACAATGAACATTTGATGCTTATAGCTAAGTCAGCACCAGAGACAGGAAAAGTTGATTAAGACGATCATTTACTATATGAAGATCCTGAGGCTCAGAAAAATGAATTGCTCATGGTTACAGAGCCAACAAGTATGGAAACAGTACTCATTTTCTAAAGGTAGAAGGGTAAAAAAACCACATGCACTTTTGGTATCTCCTCCTGCTGCCTAATCTGCCATTTTATTAAAAAATTAAGCCAACTTTTAGAAAGTTTGCAATAACCCAGCAAAAAATACTCAAGCCAAATACCATTTAGTCATACTAAAGAGATCCAAGGATAACATAAATAATTTATATCTCTAGACAATACAAATCCTATTTTGCTTCTACATAGTTTCATTTGAACAAACAAAATAATATGTGTGAAATCATCTGCAGTGTCTAGTTTATATTAGATAATATATGTTGGCTGAATTGAAAACTATTAAACCTATTTTTTTTCTCATAGGTTTTTTTATTTTTATGGGTTTTTTGTTTTGTTCTTGTTGGTGTTTTCATACAGAACTGTTCTCCTTTTAGCATGCTCCACGAATCGTGCTTGAGGATACATCAGATCCCAGGAAGGGAAACAGTTTTTGGTGGAACCCATTTTCAGGACCAGGACAAGGAATAGCTTTTCCAGAGCTATGTCTGGAACATTCTCTATTTCCAAGAAACCTTACTGAAAACCTAGAGATAAATCTCAGGTTTCAGAATGAGTAGATACTATATGAGTGGTAGCCTGAAATGAATTATCTTACCAAATCTCATTGCTTTTGGCCTTAATATATTAGGTTCTATTACTCCATATACTGCTTTTATGGTTATTCCTAAGTAGCTTTATGTGCTTTCTTATAAGGAATTTTAAGACAGGATCCATGAATTCCTGTGTTTTTCTTTCTTTCCCACGAAAGCATGTGACAAGGGGGAGTGCAACCAGCGATATAAAGAAAGTGGGCTTTGTAGTTAGAAGACTTGAAGTACTTTAAGTACTGGACCCTCAAATTTTCAGGTATGTGACCACAGCAATTCATACAGCCATGAACCTCTGATTCTGCTTCAAAAATAAGGATGTTGACTAAAATAATTCACAGGATTTTGACTCATTTGTAATCCAATGAGTCAAAGTGGATGAAAGAGATCTATAATGGCACAAGAGCTATACAAATGTAAGTTCCAATATGAAAAAACCTTAAATGTTTCATCTTTGAAACTGTGTATTTTGGGGGGAGGGTGCTCGAATATGTTATATTTCAAAGCATCCTTTGCAGTTTCATGAGTCTATTTAACTGAGTTATAACCAGTGGGATGGGCAGAAAGTGACACACATTACTTTCAGGTCTAACTCATAAGAAATTACCCATACAGATTCTCTCTCTCTCTCCATGTCAGTTGATTAGATGTTAATGCCCAGAGTAGCCCTGGAAACTATGTACTGAAAAATTGTAGAGCATTCAACAGCTTGGGTGCCTGAATAACCTCATGGAACAGAGTCCCCATTCCATCCTGCTACCAACTGACTTTACATAAGCAGCAATTAAATCTCTATTGTGTTAATTCATTGATGATTTTTAGTTTATTTGGTCCAGCAGCTACCATAGCTCTAACCAATAAGGTATTATTACTAAATGTTAGCCAATATTATTTTATTCCAGTATTTGTGGTTATTTTCAGCTTTTCTGTGTTGGCAGCACACTTTCAAATACTAGAACTTTTAGTAGTACACTTGAAAGAATTAAATTCAGAATTTGTGAAACCCAAGGGATACACACAAGGAATCCGATTTGGGATTGGCAGTTCCAGCAGTGTTGGTTACTTCAAGGCATGGACCACAAACTCCAGCAGAGGTGATCAGCAAGGCTCTCCTAATTCATTCCATAACACACTGATCAAAAGATTATCTCTAGCATCCTCTCAGCTCTGCCATGCAGTTTTAGTTTGCAATTGCTTTCATATTTTCTTTGAGCCTCTATCTTTTATCTTTTATCATATATTTGTGCCTGTTTCTTTTATCTTGAACACTTAACTTATGGTTCCTAATTCATGTTTATCACTCTATAGTTCCTCGTACAGGATGTGAACAAACTAGGAGTTCAACAAAGGTTGGTCTGTTATCTTCTGATGTGAATATAACAAGCATTGCCACCCCTTGGCACCCAAGCCATGGTTTTCAAAAGCACATTCATGTACCTAACCCACCATAACTGTGAAACCAGAGGGGCAAAATTCCCATGTACAGATGGGGGAACATGAGCTCAGAGAGATCAATTACATTTTTATGTCTCCATGACTAATAAGAGGCAAGTCTGAAACTAGCTCTACTCTTTCCTAATTTTCAATCTAGTGTTCATTCTACTGAATCACACCTGGTAACTACATCATTCCAGTGCTGATAGAGATAGTCTTTATCCTGAAGGGGCCACAGTCATATCGGTTCCCTACCACAAAAATAGAAATGGTCAATAAAAGTGACAGCTAAGGCTTTTGCCCCTAAGGGCCTATTTTGAACATTTTTGGAATGAGTACTATTTCTTAATAAGCCAGATTTTCTGGAGTAAGTTGATAAAACAACTGCAATAGTTTGCCATAATGGGTTGGGCTATTGTGATTGCTTGTGTCACAACCTTCTATCCCAGATGTTTAAATGAGACTTCATATATGTATAGAAAGGCTATTGGAAGGGCACTTAGCTGGCTCAGTCAGTTAAGTGTCTGACTCTTGGTTTCAGCTCAGGTCATGATCTCATGGGTTGTGAGATCAAGCCCTGCATCAGGCTCCATGCTCAGTGTGGAGAAGGCTTGAGATTCTCTCCCTTCCCCTCTACCCCTCCTCATGTTCTCTTTCTCTCTCTTTCTCTAAAATAAATAAATAAATAAATCTTAGAAAGAAAAGCTATTGGAACCGGTTCCAAACTGAAAAGATAAAGATGGAGGGGGTGGTCCTCACTGAGATAACTTGGAGTACTAAAGAGATTACAGGAGCATCGATAAGACTTGGCAGAGAATGCTAACTAGCTAACCAAAACTTGTTGGCCCTAGACTATATCTCACAAGTCTGCCGTGTAGTTAGATGTGTTCACATGAATTAGTACCCTCAAATGTAAGCAAGAATGGTATGTGCCACTTCTAGCTTTGATCCATAAAAAACCACTGATTGTGGACCACCATGAATTTTTCTCATGGGAGTAGCCACAAGATGGAAGGAGCTTGGATCCATGTATAATCACATTTATGTCAACATGACTACTTCTATGTCTGGGATTTTTTGTTACTTAACCCTAGCCTATCCTAACTAATACCAGTGGTCAACAGAAGTATGTAAAGTAGAACTGAAGATAGGAAACAAACAAATAAGCAAATAGTGACATCCTTCTGAAAGGAAATACTTGGTCCTTGTAAAAGAGCAAGCCACAGAAAGAATAATTTTCAAAAGGAAATTGGTTGATAAAAATATAGCATCATTTTAGGAAATTCCTGTTATTCATTTATTTGAAGGATGAAATACTAATATTTATCATCCAGGCAAATGGCTGATTTTAAAGACAAAAGAAAAAAGAGATTGAAGTTTTATTTCCTTCCTAAATATCTCAACATTTGGTCTAAATAAGCTATCTATATTGAAGTATACAAGGTACTCTCCAAAAGTAATTATCATAACTTCTTCTTACTAATTTGGGAGATTAATAATGATTTATGACATTTCTAAAAGGAATAGAGTTGGTTACAGTTTGACTTAGATAACACTGAATATCAGATCTACCACAGCTACTTTGTTTTGTGAACACGCTAGCTAGCTAGCTACCCACCTGTTAGGGGCTCTGAAATCAGACTACTTGTGTTACCATCCAAGCTATGTCACTCATTAGCTGTATGACTTTGGGTAAGCTGTGTAACCTCTCTGTGTTTGTTTTTGTTTTGTTTTGTTTTTTTTAATCTACTGTGAGATTAAAGGAGTTTGTGCATGTAATCACCATGCAAGTGCACGGCTCAGCTCTCCCACTGCAGGGAGCAGATTGACTGATGGCCCCAGGTGCTAACTTCCTGGATTTACCCCTGTGTTCAACAAAGGTACGAAGGCAAACCCAATTCCTATGAGATGAGGAAGACCTTTAATGGGGAAATTTGGCATAAGAACTCCTCTCAAAGTTCCTGGCTGAATCTTTCTTTGGACTGCCTTAGAGACTGAGACACTGCTCCCCAGTCTCCTGTATCACTGACTAAAGGCTCTTCCTGTTTTCTTTGGCTCCCTTCCCTTTATCCTTCACAGCTGTTTTCTCAATAAATCTTGTGCCTGTCTAATCCCATCTTGGAGGGTCTGCAGTAACACAAAGCATGTGAAGAGCTTAGCCAGAGTAAGTGCTTGATTCATATTGTCTATTATTATTCATATTCTTTATGTTCTTAAAATAGGAGATTCCATAAGCACAATGGTAAAGTGGCAACCTTTGGGGGTAGGGAGGATTCAGAGTACACATTCAAGATTAGGAGAAAACACGTACAGCTCTAGTAAATCTCACATCATAGGGAATATTATGATATTGTCACTTAAAAACACTATGAAATATAAGCAACAACAACAACAATAAAAATACAAGGGCTGATTTATAATCCATGGTTGGGATTAAGTTTTTTTTTTTTATTTGCTTATATAAATTTAAAATCCTAATTTTAGTGATGTGGAGGAAAAAATATTGAAGGATTGAAGGAACAAGAAGTCTGGCTTATCACTTATTGAACATTTGAATTTTAAAAGATGTACACAAATCAGCTCTTTCCCATACTTTGGGTTCGGAGAAAAGAGACAAGATGAAAATGATGTAATGAAATAATATATTTCTTATGTAAACAACAAAAAAAACCCAGAGTATGTTTTTCCACTTGCAAATTCTTAATAGCAGGCAGTCACTCCTGTATTTACTGAATGCTGACCCCAGGCACAAGTCTAAAGCTATGTGTTTTGGGGGAAAAGTCAAAGAATGCAGGGTTATGGTCCCTGTCTTTGGGCTATTGAAGGCTCAAATGAATCTACATATGTGATATTTTATTAATGAATGGTAATAAGTTCAACCCATGTACAGAAGTGCTATAAAAACCTGGATAAGAATACTAGCTCAACAGCAAAAACAGTAACAGTGATTAGTACTATTTCTTGAATATTTACCATGTGTCTAGCATTTTATGGACGTTATCCCATTAAATCCTCTTTACATTACTGTGACGTCTTCTATGTTTTATGAGTCAGAAATCTGAGACATACACCAAATAGGAGACCCAGGATCTTAACTTGTGTTTAAAGGGGCCAGGGTCTTGATTCTTAACCAGTGAGGGTCCACAGTGGATGCAGCCTGTAATCCAATAAAAATGACTTTTCAGGAAAGACTATTTTAAGGGAGACAAATTTTGAACAGTTAGTATATGTTGTAGCTTTCACAGAAGGTGATAGAGAAGTGAGTATTCCACGAGTGGACTAGCGAAGCAAGAACAAAGACATACAATGGAAAGGGAGCAAACCATGTGTACAAGAGAGGAAAAGATGCTGGCCTATCAGTGTTAGAAGCTTTGCCTGGCGAAGGAGGGGAGGGATGAGGCAGTAGAGGCAGAGGGAATTACACAGTTGATACACAACCTGAAATGCAGACAAGGCAGGTCTGACACCTGCTGTGGAAGGAACCCTATTCTGGCAGTGGTGGGTCCTGCTGTGGTTGGTTTCCTGGGCCTAGAGTCAGGGCATGAGGGTCTGGTTTAGGGGCAAAACTCTGGAAATGGAAAGCATGGCATGAAGCAGGGAAAAAAAAAAATTACAGAGGAGGGGCGCCTGGGTGGCTCAGTTGGTTGAGCAACTGCCTTCGGCTCAGGTCATGATCCTGGAGTCCCGAGATAGAGTCCCGCATCAGGCTCCCTGCTCAGCAGGGAGTCTGCTTCTCCCTCTGACCCTCCCCCCTCTCATGTGCTCTCTCTCCTCTCATCCTCTCTCTCAAATAAATAAATAAAATCTTAAAAAAAAAATTACAGAGGAAACAGTAGGCATAGCTGGGTGGGTGATATCATGCAAACATCACATGAGGAAAGAAGTCGGCACCTGTCTATGGCCACGCACTGGTTCCATGCCAAACAGGGACATTATAACACTGGGGGATTCAGGAAATGTGGCCTATGACCCAGGCAGTAACTACAGCCCCCCACAGCCCTGCTTTCACCGTATGTCAAAACTCTGGGTTAGTTCTCTACAGCGCTGCCTAGGAACAGGAGGCTAGGACCCCACCCAGGTGTGGCATTGCTGGCCTCGGTGAGGACAGCATGAAAGGGGTCTCTGTTCAAGTCAGAGCTGGCCAGAATGCAACAATCAGGCATCCGCAAAGCCTGCCAGGGGAGTTTTGCAATTGCCCCTAACCCGATCTTCTCCCACACCAATAGCTAATCCCCCATAAAAAATGCTGGAGCAGCAGCTACTTTCTCCCGGGGCATCACTGTGTTTTTCTGAGGCTCAAGTGGGCCCAGCACTAGCAGCTAACAGTCGGCGGCGAAGGACACTGCTGCCACACCACAGGGCTGGCTAATCAGTGCTATTATGCTCTAGAAAGCTTCACTGATGTGCCTCTTAAAGTTTTACCACCGACACACCTACCATCTGACACCGTACAATTAGCCCTGCGTTCTTGGAGCCCATGGTAGCTGTAATATTACCATATCAGAGAAATCATTACTTGAGATTCAGAGCAGCCCGTGTACATGCAGAGTCCTATGCCCTTCTAGGGCAAAGGATTGAGGCTGTTATTCTTTATATTGTCGAAAAGTGTTAATTTTCCAGAGCATTTTCTCTTAAGAAAACCACTGTGCTATATTGTCATCTGATCCATTACGATTAACCCCACTGAGAAATGTTACTCCTTCTCTAGACTAGGAAGTAGGACCTTGCTGAGCATTTCCTCGCATGTATGACTGGAGAAGAATATCTGTTTGGGGAGCTCTGTGACATTTCAGTCCACCAGATAATCCATGATCTCTCTGTGGGTTTTACATACTCTGATGTCTCACCCCCAGTCCAGAGTACCCCACTCCCTGTCACACACACATACACACCCAGACCTGAAGTAGACACAGAGACATGCAGGACAGACACACAGACACAAATGCACACAAACACTCATATACACAGGAGTCGGACTCAAATCTAATTTAAAAATAGGACAGACCAAGACAAGGTAAACGTCCAGAGAAAAACGATGCTTTAAGATTTCCCAAGCATGCAAAGCAGGCAAGGAAATGGGTGTAAGTACTTCGAATGGCATTCTGATATTAAAAAAAAAAACAGGCTCATGATCTACCACGTACAAATGTACTTTTGAACAATGACGACAGAGCATTAAAACTTGATTCTTAGAATATTCAGATATATATAATTGTCAGGGGCATGGAAAACAGCCAGTGGCCAGGGGAGCAGGGGCCAGGGCTTTTTTGAGCTGTAAACTAAACCACTGTGCTTCTTCTGGAGTGATGCTTTGTGGAGGAGGAGGAAATGTGTTCAGGGAGCCCTATTTACATACCACCTATTCCGAGATGCGATGCAAATTTGCTGGTGAGGGGCATTAGGGAGGCACGGGCAGGGGATTAAAGGCTTTAGGATAAAGTAAAATATTCCCTCGGGTGCTGGTTTTATAACTAGGGAATAAGAAAGTCTCCACCTTTCTCCAAATCTGTTTTTATCCATCTGTAGTCTCAGGAACTGAGACAGCTCTCCTGCTGCAACTTAAAAAAAGCTGAACCTTAGATACCAAAACATTTGATAGCTCTTCTTGCTACTGTTGTTTTGGAGGTAGTTGGGCTCCCTATTTTTCTTCTACTTCATCGCCTGTTCCGAAATCTGGGCCATTTCTTGGGAAGTGCCAAGAGAAAACAGTTTTTGCTGAATTTCCAGCCGGAACTTTGAGGAATTAAAATGTCCCAGTATGCCAGTACTTGTACTATTTCTAGTCATGTTTTGAATCAGATTTAAGTAAGAAAATGGAATTTCAAATTCTGGCAAAAAAAAAAAAGAAAAAGAAAAGAAAAAAAGGCATCTTTACCTTGAAAATACTTTGAAGACTTGCCAAATACTTACCTCTTTGTTTGGGGTGGGAGGTGGTGGCTCACTGAATATTTCGTATTACAGAAATGTTGGAAATAGATGTGTCCCCTATTTGAGCGCTGCTTCGGAAGTCAGACCAGCAGCTTCCATTATGTATTAGAATATCTTTATAGCACAGAAAATGTCTTTTTCTATTATTATACCACAGATTCCCTCAATGTATAGGTAAACAGACTTGAAGAAAATAATTGAATGCAAAGACCTGAAATCAATGTCAGCACATCTTCTAATGAGCTATAACCACAGTGAGCTGCTTTCCCTATGAGACCACCTGCTCCAAGCAGACAGATGGTGGCCCGATGGGGGTCATGGCTCCCCTTGTAACGAAGGCTGGAGTCCCATACGTGCACAGTTTTGGCAGGAAGAAAGAGACCAAGACATTGACACTTCACAGAAGAGAGTAGTGACTTTGTTAAAGAAATGTCAGCACTCTCAGCTCCCTGACTCCCTCTATTTCCTATCATTTTACTGGGTTGGGCAGCCTCATCCTTCCTGAAGAGCCTTGCACTTAGAAGAATAGCTTCAGAAATTAGCATTCTCAGAGGCTCAGCAATCATGCAGATGGAATAAGCTGAATATGTTGAGTGACAAAAATAAAACTCAGGGCAGAGCTTCTATTTGGATTCACACTCTCTTAATCGCAGCCCTACAGCAGTGTGAGATTTTGGATGATTGAAGATAGCACTGAAAAGGGGCACAAAGAAGGGACACCGAGTAAGAGGTTGGATGTGGAAGAAAGTGGCACGTTGGATAGGAATTCTGTTTTTAGGACAGTGTATGCATGAGCTATACTATGAGGAGGTCCTTAAGGAGATATATTAAAGGAAGAAAATTTGTAATTTGAGTTGATTAAAAGTATGTTCTGTCTTCTAGTAAACAAATTAACAAAATTCACATTAAAATGTGACTACAGAAGGTGGTAAAGTAGATCACCTCTTTGTTCTATATAAAATATAGCTTTATTTTTATTTTTTAAAATGTGGCTTTATTTTTATATTAATGTTTGAGTTTTAAAGACTTCAAAATCCCTTTTCATTTGTTCTGGAAGCCATGTTTCCATTGTTAGAAAAAATTTTGATTGCATTTATTATATAAGCAAGAGATAGATAAATTCATTCATTCAATCATCTCTCCACCATGGAGCACTATCTTGCACGCCATTTAGAATTCATTATTGGTTCCCACCAACTAAATGCCTTGAGCATTCCCTAGTCATAGTGACAACCAAAAAAACAAAAAAGCCCAAAACAAAAACTACTCATTTCTCAGCATTCTAAAGGAGGAAGAATAACCACCACCACCATTCCCCCCATCCCAAGTTGAGAGGTCTTAAAAAGAGGCTACAGACATAAAACAAAAAATATGGTTCCTCACTCCAAAAAATGAACAGTCTGAGGGAAAAGAAATATGCCAAGTGTAATCATTTATTGATGTAACGCCACTCATTCCTGTCATTTAGAGTGTGATAATCAGCTTAGAGCACAGCTCTTCTCTTTCCTGAGCTCAGCCTGGAGCTGTGCTCCTAGAACCTTGGTGTGACAAGGAGGGTATGCAGCAGACAGCTGGGTGGCAGAGGCCCCCTTATGAAACTGACTATGCTAGTCTGGCTGATTCCATCTGGTGCTGGTGGCCTCTGCTGTAGGAACTGTCTCCAGATAGGTGGTATGTGTCTGATTTGGGGGACCAGCTGTTCACCCTCACTGTGTATCTCCATTGCTGAGGAACTCCTCCTCAGAGAAACAGCATTAACTCCCTTTGGCCCTGCAGCAGCTCATATTCCTGGTCTGTTGTCCAGGTTGGGTTCCCATCTTTGACAGAGCAGTCATCTGAGCATCCCTATAGCTCATGCTCATCTGTACCTCTGGGCTCCCCCATATGGAGCCATATGAACAGATGAGGCCCTCTTGTTCACTCTTGGAGAACCAGAGAGTACTGGAATGGGGTGAGGAGTATCCTCATAGCCTTCCCAGATCCAAAATATGACAGTTCCTTCAAGCACCGTGTCATGGGATGCTAAAGTAGATCTTCATTCAGAAGTCTGTGGATCAGAAAAGGGATGACACTGTATGTACAAGTATACTCCCCACCTTCAGGACACATATGTCAAGCACTGAAGAGGCACAAAAGGGTCTGAATGAGACAACTGGACACACTCCTGGACTCCTTGAACTCTTTCCAATGAATCCCTGCTTGGGAAGCAGTACCAAGGGGAGTTTGAAGGTTCTACAGCTCAGCAAAATTCATCCAGGGGAAAAGCTCTCAATGTCTCTATATTGACATGTAATAATCAGAAAAACTCCACTGATGATGATCCTAACATTCACTGTTTGCCTAACAGGATGTCCAGAGGCCACTGGACTCAAAATATCATCAAGCAACTAGATATCTTTTATCATTATTTCTCTTATACATTTTACTTTTGTACTTATGATGATTACCCAAGACTCAGGATTAGGCATTGTTTTCGTACACAATAGCATCCTTTTGAAACAGTCTGCAAGAGAAGGGGACCAAAGGACCTTCTTGTGCAGTGTTCACTTTTGTCAGGAAGCCCCTGAGTCCCATCAAGGACTTACAGTCACATGACTAAGTCACATAACCACATCTAGACTCATCACTGGCAAAGGGGAAGGAAATGACCAACTGGCCCAGAACCATCATGATTCATTCTCAGGGGATGAGTACATTGTCAAAAAAAAAAAAAAAAAAAACTTAAGTAAAACCAGGATAGGATGGTTTTAGATAGCAAAAAGGGGGAGTGTATTGGGGAAGCACCAGAAGAGAAGTCAGCCACATTTTCTTCTTTTAGATATACCTGAACATCATAAAGGATCCTCTTGGACTTCCCTTAACTTGGCTTTAGGGAGAGAAAAGGGAATATCTAGGAGGAAAAAGAAAAACATTTTTGTATGCTCTAATAATTCTAATTATTTCCCCCCTCTTTGCAGGGTTCTTCTTCTGTTGGCTGGGAAGTTGGGTAGTTTGGTTATGGAGCTGTCCTCACAACTTGTAGCAACAACTGTGGGAAAATGCCTGATCCTGAATGAGAACCAATCCTTGGAGGTCCTCTGAATTTAAAATGCAGGGCATCCTGGTCCTTTTTAGCGTCTTAGCAGAAATTTTCTACACAGTGGGAAATTCTGTCAGAATATCCTATTAGACTTGAAAATGCTATGAAAATGTTAATTGCTTTGTGGAAACATAATGTTGAGTGTAGCACAAACAAATGCTATGCACAAGTGCTGAGACAGAATGCTACAAATTGGGGGTAAGTAGTACAAGGACTAAACTTCATTTCCCTATAAAACAACCTAAAACTTCTTGGAGGAGAGGATGATTGCAGGGCTAGGGTAGCAGATACATAAGATGAGCCTGGAGTGTTTTGTCAGGCCAGAAAATCCAAAGAAACTTCACCTGCCAAAAACAGCTCCAAATGGCCAAAGATGGAACAATTCAAACAGTAAGACAAATGACACAGTATTAGATTATAACCCAAGGTATGAAACAAATATATGTGAAGACTAGTATTTGTAGATATTTCCCCCTCTAGGAGATAGAGTTTTTTAAAAAACTCCCAACCCTTTTGAGTATGGGCAGTTTCACTTCCAAATAGAGTATGGAAAGGAAAAACAAAATAGTAACTTCCCAGGAAGAAAGCTTTCTAACACTACCTTGACCAAGTCACCAAGGTTAACGGAGTCATTTTGATATCACGTACTCCTATGATGTATGACGTGATGAGAGAGAGACTTCATCTCTGTAATGCTTTCCCCCAAACCTATCACCCCAGTGTAATCATGAGGGAACCATCAGCTAAACCCAAACTAAGGGGCATTCTACAAAATACCTGACTAGCACTCAAAAACTATCAAGGTCAGGACAAATTAGAAAGACTGAGAAACTGTCATAGGCCAGAAATGACTAGGGAAACAGGATGATGCAGTGTAGTGTAGTATCCTGGGGGTGAATCTGGGAATTATTTTCACCTAATAAATGACATTAGGTGAAAACTAGCACAATCTGAATAAAATAAGGAGTTTGGTTAAGAGTCATGTACCAACGTTGGCTTCCTCGTTCTGTTAACTATACCATGGTAACATAAGATGTTTACCTTCGGGCAAATTGGGTGAGGGGGTCTATGAGAACTGGTACTATCATGGCAACTTTTATGTAAGTCTAAACTTACTCCAAAATAAAAATTTCTTTAAAAGAAATCAAGAAGAGATTGGAACAAAGTTTGGCTCAACAGCAGACTAATGGCTTTGTCAAAAAATATTTTATGTCATCTATGAGATACTGAAAGAATTTTCATTGGAGGAGAAACACGGTCAGGTTTTTAGTCTAGAAAGATTAAACTGGAAGCATTGTGGAGTAGAGACAGGGGACGGGGCAAAAGGCAGGAAGTTGGGATGAGCTTAAATACAGAATGCTGTGCTAGAGTCTGGTGCATGCCCATGTATGTGAATGTGTGTACACCTGCATGGCAGGCAGCCTCAGAACAAAGACATTTCTTGTCAAATGCTGAAAAGGGAAGTATATACATTTTATAATAAAAATGAGACATAGATCATTGTTTCTATTTTGTTGCATTAGCTCCAATAGGCTCCTTTCAGTTGTTTTAATGCTATTTAAGGAAACAGACAAAAGAAAAGCATTTGAAAATAATACTACAGATTTTGGATGAAAAAAAAAAAAACCCTAAATTCTGGTACTTGATCAGCTCTTAGCTATGTAATCTTGGTCTAATCACTTCAATAGGACTATTTCTAAATAGTTTCTCCATTTCTAAAACAAGAAGATTGAAATAGAATGCCGTTGATTTCCAAGATACCTATCAGGGATGTTGCAATGAAATTACTACATTTGGAAAATTATTGGATTAGAAGATGATTAATCTAAAGGGAGAATTAATACTTGTTGAGTGCTTACTAGTCTAAAAATATTTTTTATCATTAATGATTTTTTTTTAATCCTGTGAAGGTAACATTGGCCTAAACCACATAAACTGAATTGATTAACAAGAATTCATTTCAAACTTTGCCGTTTTATAAAACTTCTATGAATTTCAACATGAAGATCCATGATTTCAGCATTTTCAAGCCACGAAACTTGTTTTGTAGCTAGGGAAGTGTTTGCAGTTTTAAAATTGTTCATAAAAATAATTTTTATGCTTTAAGACTTCTGAAAAAGAAATCAACCATGAACATGTTAGACAGCCTGTTCCACAATGGATGTTCGCTGATCAAAAACAGCCAAAATGTTGAAATTTTATAAGCCTGCATTACAATTTTTTTGTGAACTATTACTAACAGAAGTAGGACATTTATTCCAGTAAGGCAAAAGTGAAGAATTTAGCACATTTAAGAAAATTTCCAAGCTGACAAATTTGATATGATTTCACCGGGACAGGACACCAAGTAAATAAGATTTATGCATCATTTAGTTACACGTGTTTATTTTTTTCCTGAGGAAGGCTGAAGAAAACGTGTTAATCATGGCATTTACACTTCTATGACACATCTATTTCCTATTGCTTCCAGTTCCTAAATTATTTCAGATTAGAGTTTCTTTGACATTAAAAAATCACCTGTCTTGGAATTAAAAAATAGACTGAGTTGCAGAAACAGTTTGCCTTTTAAAATATATAGTGTGGCACTGATGAAGCTCTTGGCAATTTCTATCATATGTACACAATAGAATTCTTCCTCACAATGTGTAACACTTAAAATCACATCAGAAATCTTACTATGGATCCTTTAAAATAAAAACTCATTATTGGCAGAGGACAGATAAATATACGTGACTGCAACTGAGTTTAATTATATTCTAGGGTCATAAAGGAGGCCTTCAAAAGCAACAGAAAGAAAATCTTTGCAAGACGCAGAGTGTGGCTCTGTAAATAATTTCCACTCTGAAGAAATTGTTGAAGGGAAGGAGTGCCTTATATTGGCCTTGCCTTATAAATTAGAGTAGTAAATCCAACTCTGATCTGTCAGAAACTGCTGAAGCTCATTTCTACTCAGCATTTATTTGGCTCTGTTTCAATTTATGCCATTACTGAATAGCTTCCTCACTTTTAATTTCATGAAATTTAGAATGTTGAAAGCCCACATCAGGCATGAAAGAGAAAAAAAAAATGATGTATGATTACAAACATAACTCAGCAGAACACACTAAAATTTACATATGATATGCAAAGGAAACCTGATATTGGAATGACTTATTCTGACAGTTTTAGAGAAATATAGAAGGGAATGGACATCTTAATTGGGGCATACCCTCATGCCCCATTTTAAATGAGCATTACATAAATATCCCCATAGTTTCAATTTTGCAATAACACATTGCTTTTACCCAGCTTTCTGAGCCTTGATTCTTAATTGCATCCCATTCCTTCTATTACACCAATACTTATTTTTCAACTATTTTGAGAATCTTCCAGGTGTTAATCAAACAAGAAGGAAGCTGCTGTCTCTGCAAGATCCATCTCTATGTGTTCCTATGGTGTTTCTTAGTCATTGGGGCAGCCTTGACTTTTACTTTTGTATCCATGACCCATATGATAATGCCACCTGAATGGTAACAAGAAAGGAAAGAATAAATGGAACACAATATTAAAGAAGCATTTTAAAGGCATCTCAAAAGTCCAAGCAACACTTTTTCTTTTCTTTTTTCTTCTATGTAATACCAGAACTCACAGTCCTTGATCTTCCAGCCTGTTATTTCAGACCACTGAGCCATGTTGCCTCCCTGAATAAATGGACAAAGACTCAGAAATGCCTTTACAGTGTGGGATGACTTTGGAAAATACATTGCATCTAGAACAAAGAAGCAATGGTGCCTTTCTAATTGATCTTGTTACCACCGCTCCTTAAATCTGAGGTCCACTGCTTTCCTATCATTGAAAGACTAGGCAAAGATCCACTTCTAAGACTGGTAGAGCACAAAGATACAGCTGGTTTCTAAAATAAAACATAAAATTCCTGATCTGATTTACACACAGAGCCTGAGTGTAAAGTATTCCTGATCTGATTTACACACAGAGCCTAAGTATAAGAAAGTTTCATTTAAAAATTAATGCATGAGTGCTTCAGAAGATTTTCAGATGATTGATAATGAAAGTCACTTGTAAAACTGAAAAAAGAAATCGGCATAAAAGCAATAGCACTGGCATATAATTATTTTAAAATATTAAAAGATATTTGGCAAATACAGCCAGGTGTACAAGTCTTTCCTTTGACTTTCTGGAAATATTGTTTTCTTTCTTTCTTTCTTTCTTTCTTTCTTTCTTTCTTTCTTTCTTTCTTTCTTTCTTTCTTTCTTTCTTTCTTTCTTTCTTTCTTTCTTTCTTTCTTTCTTTCTTTCTTTCTTTCTTTCTTTCTTTCTTTCTTTCTTTCTTTCTTTCTTTCTTTCTTTCTTTCTTTCTTTCTTTCTTTCTTTCTTTCTTTCTTTCTTTCTTTCTTTCTTTCTTTCTTTCTTTCTTTCTTTCTTTCTTTCTTTCTTTCTTTCTTTCTTCTTTCTTTCTTCTTTTTTAAGATTTCTTTTTTATTTATTTGACAGGGAGAACACAAGCAGGGGCGGGGGGCAGGAGAGGGAGAAGCGGGTTCCCAGCTGAGCAGGGGGCCAGATTCTGGGCTCGATCCCAGGACCCTGGTATCATAACATGAGCTGAAGGCAGATGCTTAACCTACTGAGCCACCCAGGCACCCTTAGAATTTTTGTTTTCTTTAATAAAATGAAGAATAAAGAATATTAACAATCAGATATTGAGGCTTTCCTAAGTTTGAAATCAGGAACCAGATCCTTGGAGTCTGTGTTTTCCAAAACGTATAGCAATTGGCCTTACATATCCATGAACTGTAAGTAAATTAAAGCATCATTCCTTAGTTTCAATTCTCTTACCTGAGGTAGATACAATCCTCTACTACCCTCAAAACATTCCTTATCACACATATTGACACTAAAACAAAAGTGTTCATATTTGATTTTGTGGGAAAGAGGGCTCACACTCATTCTATTAGAGGCTTTCATACTTCTTATAAACAAACATATATCTCAATTAACTAGATTTCATATTTATTTTCAAAGTCTATGATGGTATAAACTATAAGGTTAAGCATTCAAAAGAAAACAATGTTATCACTTCAAATGTATACATTGTTACAAATAAGCCTGTAATTCACTTTCTTCTGCTTTCTGCATGATAATGACATTTTAAGTAATACAATGTGTATCTTCTGTATAAGACACGCTTAGGTAAACTAGATTTCTCTCAACCAAGCTGACCCCCAAAAGTTTTGGCAACATTTTTGGAAAGTTTGAGATTACTTTTTTTCTCTATTACTGTCCAAAAAATAGAATATCCAGAAATTAGGATATGTTTGGGTAGTTTTTGATGCTTCATGACAGTGCAGACTGAAAAAAAAAAATTATAAACTTTTTCCTATTAGCAGAATGAAGTGAAGGTCCAGTATACTTTCTGTGTGTTCCATTTCATACATGTTGTCTGCTACTTTGACTCAGAATTGAATAACATTTATTAAGTATGAAACAAAATGGTAACAATTATACTTAGAATCATTCATCTGAGCTTAATAAAACTTAAACATTTCATTCATAAGACCGCCAGGAAAAAAGTAAATGGTAATTTTGTTCAGAAGTCATTACTAGATGAGGGGGCCTGGGTGGCTCTGTCAGTTGAGCATCTGACTCTTGATTTCACCTCAGGTCATGATCTTGGGGTTCGGGGATGGAGCCCTGCATATAGCTCCATGCTCAGTGGGGAGTCTGCTTGAGGATTTCTCTCCCTCTCCCTCTGTCCTCTCTCTCTCTCTCAAATTAATAAATAAATCTTAAAAAAGAAGTCATTGCTAGATGAAACAAAGCATCACTGCAATTGAAATCACAGAGAATAAAATAAAGTGTTGAATATTACACAAATAACAGGCTTATCTAATCCCACGTTGCCTGTTCTACTGGTCTGTGATGACATTGAAGATGCAAGACTGGTCATCATGGTAGTCCTTAGTGAGAGTCAGCAACTCTGCTGGCTTTTCTCTGTGGACACACAAGACTGTGCTTCCCTGAAACCCTGAGGTTAAGTGACTGCATGACTTGTTTTCACAATGACATGTGGGCACTGATGATAATTCTCCATCTTTCTCTACTCCTAGGTCAGCGATTGTACATATTCACAGGTTAAGAGGGAGGAATGACAGGGAGCCCCCAAATGACAGGGAGATAGGGAGAGAGACAGAGGCTCTCTTTCCTGGAGACTAGGCATGAGATAGGACAGCAAGAGCAAGAAATACACTTTTACTGCTTTAAGCCACTGATATTTTGAGGCTGTTCCTTAATATAACATACCTGGCTATCCTGATAGATACATATCCTTTGCCTTAAATAAATATCTTAAAAAATAAGCTTGAAATTTTTCAATTATGCAGAACAAGTAAATCCCTATGATGCCAACCTATAAAGTTAATTTGCAAGGGGAAATGGCACATCTTTCCATCTTCTAGAATACTACCAAAATTTTTTCATGAGAATCCTGATAACAGAGAAATGGGTTTCTTTCTGGCTTATAGAGGCCATAAAACAAATTACTGCTATTATGTCACTAATTTACCTAAGATTTCTTCTCAAAATCAACATTATGGTAATTTCTCTATTCTCTCTCTCTCTTTCTTCCTTTCAATCAATCTTCTTTTCTACAGAGTTTGACTGGACAAGCCTAAAAACATATTGAACTATGTTGCTGCAACTTTTAGGTAATATATATATATATATGTATACACACAGTATATATATGATTCAAATACACATGTATACACACATATATTCACATATATACACATACATGTACTATATATATAGCTTAACATTAGAGATCATTAGAATCATTAGAAAAAGACAAACACAGGAAAAACTGATCTGTGACATAGTAAAGATCTACATAGGTAAATATAATTTTAGAACTAGAGGAAAGGCTTTTCATTTGCAAATAAAAGCTTACAAAAGTCCCATAAAATAACACAAGGGATAAATTTCACTTCTTTTAAAACATTTCTTCTATTGTATTTAATCCACATAGCACTCAATTCTATAAATATTTCTTGCATTTTTGCAAATGATGATACTATGGCAGAGTTTTTCTAGCTAGTTCAGACTGATAATAAACAGCAGAGTTGGACTTCAAACTCAAGGCTAACCCCAAACCTCTAAGTTACATAAATAGAAGTGGTCTTCTTAATCTCTACTCCCTGCCTGCAGAATGTAGCTACAGCATGGGGTTAATGGAACCCCTGAGGGTTTCTAAATAACTTTTGAAAATTAATGAGCTTATAGAAACTCATATTTCAATAATTAACATACAATTTTAGAGCTCATTCCACTATGCCTCATGAATGAAATTTTAGGTTAATGAACCTAAATAGACTATTATCGATGGGTCAGATAGTTTCATAAATGGCTCAATGGGAAAAACTCTCAAGTAACAGTCATTTTCCATATTGTTTATAAGATTAAAAGTGGAATTTTTTTCTATAGTCAGATGACAGTTATTTCGTGATGCATTACCATTTAAAATAAGCAGTACTGTGTTGTAATATACAGTTCTGCTCCCATAAAGCAACTTTTTGTGCAGTACAAGGCAGAGAGGGGACTTGAGGCCAATTTGTAGATCCATCAACTGCTGTCCTCTTTACACTGGATCCACCAAAATCAGGTGGAAAAAAAAAATACAGCCCCAAGGAAGCTCTTGAGAATGCAGATGTAATTTATTCCTTTTATCATTAACCTCAGTTTTTCTCTTCATAACTTCAGTGACTATCTGCAGAACAACCATTCCCACTTCTCCCCAAAATCTAACCCAAAACCAAAAACACTTCTTCCAAAGACCATCCCTAAAGATGGATGGATCAGGCACAGTCCTGAATATATTTTCTACCTCTCTGGTTGCACCCAAACTAATTCTCTATCTACACACACACACACACCCACATACACACACACATCTAATGCACACAAACACATATATAATATGTAATATATGATATATAACAGATATACACAAAGGAGGGAGAGGAACAGACAGACAGATACACACACACACACACACAGATTTATTATAAGAAATTTGCTTTCAGAACTACTGTGAGGGTCTAAAGTCTCTAGGCTAGGCTCCAGGAAAGGGATAAAGGAATATCATGGGCAAACTCAAATTCACAGACATGGGTAGAAGCTACTGACCACAGACTGAATTGCGTTTTCTTGGGGAAGCTTCAGCTTTGCCTTTAATGCATTTTAACTGATTGAATCATGTCTGTATAGATAACCCAGAATAATCTTACTTATTTGGTTAAATTTTAATTATATCTGCAGTAACACCTCGATTAGGGTCTGATTGAATAACTAGACTGTAACCTACACAAGTTGACACATCAAAAAAATCATCACAGTGGAGATTTAGACCACATACAGTTTGCCCACTTAAACATTTTGCCTTATTTAGAGTTTCCTTTTTTATCAGTCTGACCATAATCATTACTTGGCTCTACCAATGCTTAAAATGTAAGGAGATCCAAATGTAAGGCAATACACACGGGAGCATGCTCTGAACAATCTCACCTGCAACTTTTCTTCCATTTGGTTAAACATCAGCTCTCTACTTTTTGTGATGGCAAACATACCTAAGTTTTCCTCCTTATTGTGTCTATTGCTTCTTAAGGATTTAAGGACCTGTACATGTTCATTAACCTTATAATATTAATTCACTAATTTCTAACTTGCCTTTATATTTTCACTTTCTATCTATGAGAAAGTAAACTACTTCTGTTCAAAACTACACAGCCAACTAACTACAGATAAAAGACGGACCTGCAAAATCATCAGGTTGAAATGAAGAAGGAGATGGAAAGATATGCTCAAGATTTGGAAGGAAATAAGTCAATAGTATAACAAAGATCTACATGGACTGTAATTACTAACATGACTGATGCATCAAAAAATTGAATCAGAATGTACAGAAAAACAGTGATAGAGAAACAATGGTTATGAAGGACAAAACAAGAAGAACCAACATGTAAAGAGTTTGTATTTGTTTAAAAGATAAAACAAAAAACATTTGAGAAGATGCAGTAGTCAAAGATCTAATGGATACAGTATTACCTAATTCAAAGAAATATTTATGCATGAAGATTGATAAGTATTATCGTCTGCCAAGGAAAATCAATAAACTGGCATGTAGCCAGATATCTTTACAAAGATATTTAAAGAGTCAAAGAAAGAATCCTATCGATGGTTACGTAGCAAAAACAGGTTATATTCAAGGAAACAAAATTAGGTAGGCCTCTCAGATTTTATACATCATTAAATTTGAAAAGAAAATATGAAGGGAAAATATCTACAGTCTTTTGAGTAAAATGAATTGGAAATCAAATTTTATACCCATTGAATTCCATTTTCTACAAATGCATGGAAAATGATACTGTTGTTACCATACTGTCAACCTTTTTAAAAAAATAAATAAATAAAATAATAATTGGAGATTTCTAATGGAATATGGCAGACAAACCTGACTGCAAAATCTCTCTTTTTTTCAAATTGATGAAATTAGCAAAAAAAGTAAGCCTGCAAAAAATGTGCACCAGCAGTAACCGAGCAAATAAAGGTTAAAATTCAATGCAGATTTCTGCAACCCAACCTGATAGAATAATTTCTCTCAGTCTTGACAAAATATATAAAGTAACTATTTTCCTGAATAGCAAGACTAATTCTGAGAAGAAGGACAACATATGAGGTATGTTTCATATCTGACCTGGCTTTGTGCCTGGGTGTCTTCCCGACCACAGCAGAGGATGGTGCCCACCCAGAACATGATGATATCACTAATCTGAGGAGGCCTTGATCAGAGTACAGAAGTTAGGCTATTGAAACAATTGGAATTATTTGTGGGGCAGGACCCTGGTGTGAGGGATCTGCACAAAAGAGGGAACATAGAATTCTTAGTGTAGATTTCCCATTGGTGTCCTGGGACATACAGGGCATGGTGACTTTTGGAGGCCTAGTAATGATAAGCTGCAGCAGAACTGGGAGGTGAAGAGAGATACAAGAGCCATGTGCTAGGACTAACCACAAAACCAAAACAGATCTTACCTAAAAATAAATATTCTAAAGACTCTCAGGATTGCAAAATAATTTAATTAACTATAAGAACAAATCTCAGCATCCCTTAATGGAAGACAACAAAGCTCTGCTATGTTCATTTTCCAACTATAATGTTCAAGTTAGATCAAAAGAAATTAGAAGACAGTGAAACCGCAAGATACAGATGTCCTATAATCAAGGAAGGAAGGATGGATGAATGAACCTGGCAAAATAAACCTAACTGAAGGTGGAATTAGCAGATGAAGATTTTAAGAGAGTAATTATAAATATGTTCAAAGATGTAAAGGAAAGTATAGGGTGAAAAATTAGAGTGGGAATTACAGCAGAGAATGGCAAGCAATAAAGAAAAGATTCTAGAATTAAAACGTAAATAACTGAAATAAAAAATAAACTAGGGAAACCTAAGAACAGATGAGAACTGTGGAAGAAAGGATCAATAAACTTGAAACAAGTAAATAGAAATTATACCATCAGAAATGAGAAAGTTAAAAGGGGGGGGTAAGAAGAATAAAAATGAAGAGAGCCCCAGGAATCTGTACAACAACATTATAGGATCTAACGTAAAAAACAAGAATAGCAAAAGAATAGGAGATATATATACCAAAATTTCCTGAAATTGGGTTAAAATTACCACCTTACAGATTTCAGAAGTTCAACAAATCTTAAGAAGTACAAACAGATAAAAATCAAAAAGCATACCTATACATATTACAGGAAAACAGTAAAATGAAACAAATGGTGACTTTTACTAGGGAAAAAATGGACACCATAGGATATTGCAATGAGATTACAAAAGTGCTAACAGGAAAAATAAAACCAGCCATCCTAGAATTTTATATCTGGCAAAATGTCTTTCAAATATGAGTGCGAAATAAATAAGTTTTTAAACAAACAAAAGCTGAAATAATTTGTCACTAGCAGATCTTGACTATGAGAAATTCTAAAGGATGTTATTCTGGTTAAAAAAAAGTAGTAATAGAAGAAACTCTGATTAACATGATGGAATGAGAAACAAAATGGCAAATAGGTGGGTAAATATTAAAAACTGACTTCTTAATTTTTTAAAAGACAAGGAACTGTTAAACATAACACACATCACATTATGGGTTTATTACATATCCAGTGGTAAAGTATGATAAAAATAGCACAAAGGATTGGGAAAAATTGAATTTATACTGTTGTATATTTTAGGTGAAGTGGTACCATATCAATTCTGAGTGTATGCTAATAATTTAAAGATATATTTTGAATCCCTAGAGCACCCAGTAAAAATAAAGCCAAATAACCAATAGAGGAAATAAAAAAAAGAACACTTTAAAATATATCAATTGATAACTAAAAAGGCAGGAAAGAAGAAACATGAGTACAAAAGAAAAATGTGTGATAGAACAAATAGAAAACAGAAGGCACAATAGTAGGTATGAACTCAACTATGCCAATCATTACAATAAACAATTGAATTAAAAAGCAGAATTTCTCAGACTGGATCAACTAGCAAGACCCAACTATATTTCCTTTTTGTGAGGTACACTTTTTAGAAATTAGTCTGTGAATATTAAAGCCTCTCAGTTTGTCTGAAAATAACTATTTTTTTTCTGATTGCTGAACAGGGATTCATCTAGTATATAATTCTAGCTAACAAGTCCCCCCTTAATCCAATATTTGGAGGAAACAGTGGAGCACTGTAGTGAATGAGGTAACTAAGAGAAGGTTTAGGTACTGCTCTACTGAATAATTGCACATAAGTGACAGAAGGCAGGAGAGGGATCTACAAGGAGAGAAGGAAAGAGAAGAACCGAGAGAGTGTGATCTAGTTTGTACTATTTGTTAACCTTGGAAAGAGTGGGTTTGGTGGCATGTGCTGAGGGCTACAGTGAATTACAGAGTTTGGGGGATGTGAAAGAAAGGTGAGAGCAAATGTAGAGAGTTTATGTAAGACATGTAGCTATGAGGCATGTAATGCTATAGGGGTTGGAACATGTATAATGATGGGAGGATACAGTTAGAGAGGGAGTGGTTGACAATAAAGAACAGAAAGGGCTTCACCAGTAATATTTAAACACTAGATTGTAGAAGGTGAAATCCAAGGAGCAGGGTGTAGGCAGAATACCTTTTTTACTAAGAATGTGAGAATTTGGCATTTTCTACAGAGGGAAGAAAAAGAACCAGGCTGCCCAATAAACACGATGTGTGTAGGCAGGGGGGTGGTAAATAAGATGGTGAAGCCCTTTAATTCTTCTCTATGAGAAGACAGTAGAGGCATCAATACACATTATTTTAAGTGTAAATGAGGTATATTAAAAGACAAATGATTTTTGGAGAATGGAATGCATGATTTTATAATTTCAGAGATGACAAGGCTCAGAATTTTCCTTTGGGAAGGAGTCTCTTAAAGTAGGGGAAAGTGTCTTTGGAATTGAGGGAGTTGATGGAGATGAGAAGCCATCATAATACCTAGGCACTCCTGCTAGGAGAACCATACTTTAGAGGAGAGGAAGAATGTGATGCAAAGTCTTCAATATCTGAAGAGGTGGTAGATAGATGATCAAGCTGGAAAGGAAGACAAGTCTTGAGCTTTAAAGGAGCAAAGATTCATACAAGAATATAGGGATTAATTGCTGGGATGCAACAGTCCCATTGAAAATTGAGATACTGGGCATTATGGAAGAAGACCAGCCTCTCCTAGAGTGGGTTATGGAGGAGTGGATGTGGAAGGGAGAATTGAGTTCCATCCAGTCCAACAATGACTTAGGTGGACCTGGGAAGTCTGTTATGGGATTACCCCAAAACTCAGTGGAACAATCTGGAAATGATGGAGGAGTGGAGATATTGCACAGTGTACATCACCTCTGCTTACCCAGTCTAAATGATTGCTTGGGAAAGTATGATTGATCTGCAGGGGCAGGGGGTCCTCCCTTTTTCACATTGACTGAGAGGATTCATGATCCAAGTCACGGTCAGAATTAGCTGACCTCATGGTTGTGGGAAAAAACCTAGGCTAGTGGTTCTCAAAGGGTGGTCACCAAGACAACAGCATCGTACCAACTGTGAATTTGTTAGGAATGCACATTGTTGGCTCCCAGCCCAGACCTACTGGAAGAGAAACTCTGAGGTTGGGCCCAGAAATTCATTTTTTAACAAACCCTTCAGGTGACTGTGATACATGCTCGAGTCTGAGAACCCCTGGCCTCTGCAACTGCAGAGTGGCTACGGAGGGAACACTGAGATCTCTTGATTTATTTGTGGTTTGGAAAGGGACCCTGAGGAGAGGGAAGCAGGTCAGGAGACAAAGCAGTGGATTTCTTTGTGATCTTCAAGCAGAAAATGTTAAAATGCATTATAAAATATCATCTATGTCAAAAAGCTTTTTGACATCCACAATTTTGTTCAGCAGTATATCGACATGCTCATCTAATTAAAATATTACTGTCACAGAAAGACAGGCTAATAGCTGTGACATACAAAACACCTAAGGTATGATGAATGAATATTCATAAATATTCATTCATTCATTCATTTATTCAAAATATATTTGAGCACCTACTACTGTTGGATATTATGGGAAGTGAGCACTGGAAATTTAACAATATGTCAATAATAATAATAATAATAATAATAATAATAAAATTCCTTACATTCTAGAGGAAAAATAAGTGTCATCAACAAATTATTAAAATGCAAAGCAGGGCTAACTGCTAATTTTTAAAAAAGATTTTATCCATTTATTTAAGAGAGAGAGAGAGAGCACGACCGGGGCGGGTGGGCAGAGGGAAAGGAGACTCCTCGTTGAGCAGGGAGCCCAACCAGGGGCTCAATCCCACAACCCTGAGATCACGACCTGAGCCAAAGGCAGACACTTAACCCACTGAGCCACGCAGGCACCCCAGGTTAACTGCTAATTTTTAAAGAAGAATGCAGTCTCTACTAGGGAGAGAATAACGTAAAGTGCCTAGTGGAGTCATACAACTTTTTATAAATGCATTACCATTGAGTTGTATCTTAATAAGCAAGAGATTTACAAATAGAACAGCAGAAGAAAATCAGGTAAGACGGTATGTGCAAAACCGAAGTGTTATGATAATATATATGGTATGGGTGGGAGAATAGGATATGTGTGTGTGTGGAGTTTAGAAAAGGAAATTGGGCCATTACCTGTGCCTGACACATGCTTTAGTGTCATTAAAACCATCTTTTAAAAAATACATACTTCTGAATACTTTAATTGTATTTTCTACAAATAAGGGTATTATGAAAATACAACCAGAACAATCAGGAAATTAACATCAATGCATGACCACCATCTCATCTTCACTCCCCATCCAAATTCTGTCAGTGCCATTTACAGCAAATGGACCATGTCCACGATCATGTACCACATTTTGTTGTCATTTCTTTTTAGATTCCTTCAGTTAGGTCCTTAGTCTTTTTTTTTTTTCCTTGAATGTAGCACTTTTGAAGAGTATGGGCCAGTTACTGCATAAATGTTTCTTACCTGGGTTCTCCCTGATGTCTCTTTAGGACTATTTTCAGGGTATGCATCTTTGACAGGAATTTTATGAAGTTATAACAGTTCTTCTCATTGTGTCTTATAAAGTGGCACAACAATTTTCTCATATGTCCCTTAATATGGTAATATTAAGTTTGATTACTCCATCTAGGTGGTATCTGCTAGGCTTTTCTATCATAAAGTTTCTTTTTCATTCGTATGTAATTAATTTTTTGTAGGAAGGTGTATTTGTAGACACACGCATTTCCCATTCCTTATCAAATTTTAATTTCTTCCCTGGGGTCCTATTTTATTCAGTGGGTTATTATTTCTTCTTATTACTTATTTTGATGCTCAGGCTGTCCTATATTTAATCAGTGGGAGCCCCTACAAGCTGGCCCCTGTGTCCTTTTACTTGTTCCTGCCATTCTTTGAGCACACACCTCCTTAGTTTTAGAAACAAGATATTCTGAGATCTTATAAATTCTCTTCCCCATACCTGGAATCAGCCAGGTTCTTCTTAGGGAAGAATGATATTTATTAACCAAGATCCAAGCACTAGGTCAGCTCATTGCTGTTGCATTACTGCTGTTCCCAGGTTCTCTTGGTAGGTAGAGCCAGGAGACATGTGTGGATGTATCTGGGTACACAGAGGCATACATGCATACACACTCTTACTCACATTTACATCTGTATTCTGGATCTACCCATACAGGTTGAGTGCACGCCAACATCTTTAATTCCCAATTGGCTCATTCTGTTTGTTTTTCTTCTTTCCCCTTTCTCTATTTGTAGTTCTATTCTCTGAGATTGATAAGCATGACTGTCAGTATCTTTACTTACTCAATTATTCTTCCTACTTACATCGATCTCTTTTTGTCATACAATTGCCCCAACCCTACCAGTATCTTTTTACCCTACTCTGCCTCCAGAACCCTGCTTGCACCACCACCACCCTTGGTTGTGGTGCATCCCCCTCACCCTGCCCAGGCTCAGAAACACCTGGAGGGACCCTGTTAAGGTTCCTATTAAGGAAGCCCTCATCACCCTTCTTGGGCTCCAAGTCTCTGTGATGGGCAGCCTTCCCCAGCATCACCTTCCACACCTTGTTCCAACATTGGGTAAAAGGATCTCCTCTGACCTCCAGCCCCATACAGATTCCCTCCTCACCTTGCCCTGCCTCACACATCTCTCCCCTGGTCGGCCTCCCCACACCTTGCATGAATGCCTTTCTCATCCTGCTAGGCTCTGACATGGGCAGAGAAATGCCACACAGTGCCAGCAAGACCCTACCTGGTCAGTCTCCAACACCCTGTGTTGGTGCTGGGGGCTGGCTGCTCCAGCACCCCATCTTCAGTGCCCCTCTTTCCTGAGGCATCCTGTTCTTGCTAGGTTCCACCTAATGACCTTAGGAGTGAATTTCCAAAAAGGGAAACATAGGTAAATGGGATGGGGAAGAAGAGGAAAAGGAAGAGACAGACCTATCAGTATTCGAAAGTGGAGGCAAGGATGTGTTGGATTTGAACTTTAGAGAGATGTATTTGGAAACAATAGCGGATTGGTTCTGAAGCCATAAGGTTAGTAATGTCCTTTATGAGAAACTCGCATTACGTAGTACGTCAGATGCTGGTATGAGTCTGAAATGTGAACATGACTGTGGGTTTTTTTTAAAGGAAAAAAACATTTTTGAGGCTAAAAGAAAATGATGATTAATTAGGTAATCTGGAGGTAAGGGAAATGAAGGGGTCACACTGACACTGAGTTTTAGCTCCAGTTTGGGAACTGGCAGGAGGCGACATTCAATCATTTGGGAATCCGTCCTCTAAATTATCCTTTCTTTCTCTTTCTTTGATCCTTCGTCTGGCCTCTGACCTTCCTAGGTATACTTTTAGATCTGTCTCCCTCTCTTTTAAGACTCATACCCGCCCCGTGTACCTCTTAAATTTTAGTATGTCCTTTAAATTTCTCACTACAGAATTGTCCAATCAGTAAATATTCCTCAGATAGCTATCTTCTCAAATGATGTAATCTTATAAAACTAGCCAGATCTTTCATTTTGTTCTGAGAGATCTTATCTTTTATCATATTTTTTCTTCAGTATCATAGTCAATGATAAAACATAAATAGTAATAATCTCGATAAGTTCCTGTTTACCTGACTTTTTTTTTTAAAGATTTTATTTATTTATTTACATGGAGAGAGAGAGAGAGAAAGTGCACAAGCAGGGGGACAGGCATAGGTAGAGGGAAAAGCAGGCTCCCTGCTGAGCAAGGAGCCCGATGCAGGGCTCGATCCCAGGACCCTGGGATCATGATCTGAGCCGAAGGCAGAAGCTCAACCATCTGAGCCACTCAGGCACCCCTGTCTACCTGACTTTATACTCCTCTCAGAAATATGAATCATCAGTAGGTCATAATATCAATAGAAAGCAGGGAAAGTCACATCACTTAAGAGTTATTTAAATTGCAGCAAAGTCAGCAACCATGAACTTGAAGGTTATTTAAGCTCCTAAATTAAGCATTTCTCTACAAGAAAATGGCTTCCTATCCAATTAAAAAAAATGGCTGGAGTGAACATTAAAGAATAAAATAGAAAACAACAAATGGAGCCTGTTTTGTAATCAAAGTTTTAAAACATGCAAGGGAAAACAACTTTGTTCAATTTCTGGAAGTTGAATCCTATATCACCAATTTCTTTTTCATTTCTTGTTCCTGCTCCAATATCCATAGGTTATTATCAGCAGAAGCACAGCCAAAACCTCTCAGTCATGGATGACTCCTCCTCACTGGAAGTAATAACACACAATTCCTTCCCCCAAGATGATGCTTAAAAAAATCAGGTGATACATTTTGGGCAGGGGAATCTATAGGATCTAGAGAAAGCTTGGGGAAAAAGAAATTGAGTATTTGAAACTTCTTGGGTTATAACTTTTGCCTGAAATGTCAAAAGACATCTTTTCTCATTGCTTCATCATTCCTTGTTTCATTTTTTATTTTTTCCTGTTTAGTTTTGATTTCCTAAGCCACATTACAGCATCAGACATACATGATGTGCTAAGTGTTTGCTGCTTAAGCAAATTTGGCATCGTTTTAGCCATTTGTAAAATTGTCACAAAAGCAGAATAAAAATTTTGTTAATATCAAGATAGGCAGTTCTCATATGGCAGACCCCTCCTTATGGAGTTATTTATTCATTAAAAGAACTTATTGAGCATCTGCTATCTTCAAAGCGCTGCACATAAATTTGGACATGAATAAAATTATTGATTGTTAATGGCTCTATCTTAAAAGACTATTTAATATCATAGCAGTGATGAGACATGGAAATCAGCCTGTATTAGAATTATGTATTAGAACTATGTAAATGCTAGAAATCTCTGTTCAGATGTAAAGAAGGAGGAGGAAAATAGTATAAGTTAAACCGACATGAAAAGAATCATTAGTGAATGATAATTGCTTTAAAATACTGGTATTTGCTGACATGAATTTCTAAAAGAAGAGATAAGAGCCTCACATAATTCATATGCTCCACATATTATTCTTCCTGAGACTTAGTTATGTTATAAATTTTTTTCCAGCAACCTTGCTAACATTAAATAATGATTTTAGTCAACAACACTGTGCTATGGGTAGAATCTATATGGTGTAGAAACAGAACTATCATACACACACACACACACAAAATTTAAACTTGGCATGCAATGCCTTTAATTATTTCAATCCATTCTCTTTTCTACCTCTATCATCCATAATTCCCTGTGGTAGAGATTACACTATGTGTTCAATACACCATTTGCTCTCACTCTTAGATATGCAGGAAGATGTCACTTCCCATCTGGCATCTAGGAGGTACCACTGGTTAAGTTCTGATCAATGGAGTGTGGTCAGAAATGATGCACCGTGCATCCAGGACTGATGTCTAAAACCTTATCAGTAATACTCTTTTTATTTTAATCTCTTTCATTGTAAGATAACTGAACTCTTTGTGGAGATCCTGGAAGAGAGTATTGTGTCAAAATGGAGTCATCATGTATCATGCTGCCTACAAAACAATTCTTGGGACTGGGATGTGAGCAAGAAATGAAGTTTAGTTTGTTAGGCCAGTGAGGTTTGGAATAGGTTGCAAAAACTAACATAAATTACCTTAGTACATGCTATCCATGCACTGGACTCCAGTCTGTTAATATGGCATGTCTTATGTACTCCTATTTCCACCCACTCCTGTGACTTTACCTGGGTTACATTCCCCAACATGTCCACTTCCCAAAATACTGTACATATTTCAAGACCCAAGTTAAATAATACCTTCCCATAGATTCTTTCTCCCTCATTTCCAACTAGATGAAATCTCACACTCCACTGAACTTTTATAATCTTTCTTCTAGCACTTATAGTAATCTTTTCCATATGCTACTTTTATACACATCACCCCAGCTTCTAAATCTGTTTAATGATGTACATTCAGTGTTATACTATTTATTCTGTATTTTCCTACTGTATTACTGTGCATAGGTTCTATAAAATAAACACTCAACCAACTGAGCCACTCAGGCACCCCTAGAATCATTTCTAAAGCATCTCCCTATGATAATAAGAGTGAAGCAAGACTAGATCTAACTGGGTGCTTGAAGGCAAAATGAGGGATATGAAAACTATTACCACAATCAGAGGACTACCGCCATAAAGTTTACAGGGGAATCTGAAACAAACTCAGAGACACACAAAATGATGAAGGAATAGTAAGTAATCAAAGCACTAGCATTATAACTGGGGAAAGCTATAGTTTTTAATACTGGGAAGCCAGAATTTTTAAATAACTTTTCAAAATGAGAGAGACTGTTCTTTTTTTTTTAATTTTTTAAGAATTCTTACACCCAATGTGGGGCTCAAACTCACAACCCCAAAATTTCAAGGGTCACATGAGAGAGACTGTTCTATTTTTAGATATAAAAAAATTGGATATGTCACTTTTAGAAAACACTTTCTTTTAAGTAAATCCTTGGTGTTGCCTTGAGAATCTTATCCTGAAGTGCCTTACCTACCACTCAGATTCTGCTTTCTGTTTGATGGCCAAGCTTTAACTAAACCCATATACATTTCTGATCTTTGCCCATATGAACATTCCTTATTTAACATCTATTATTCAATACATTTTCTTGGTAATCTTACTTATTTTTTCTCCTGGATAATTTTTGTCCTTGATTAATCCGATTCTATCTCTACTAAGGGAAGATACGATTTTCTGATAGACCTCTCAACTGAGAAAAGGATTCTTAAATAAATTGAATATATTGGCTTTTTTTGCAACAGGAATTATTCAGTCTCTTATAACTAAAGCTATGGGTTGAGGACCCTGCACCCTTTTCTCCTCCCCAAGAGACCCAAATCTAAGATAAGAAAGCCACAAGGAACATAGGTATATTTCTGAATACTTGGGGTGTATCTTTACTTCCCACTGCTATCAGCCACTTACAACTTAGAATGCAAATACAATTGGGCAAGGAGGCACATTCCTTCAAATGAACATTTTTCCAAAAATGGTAACATGAAAAACTTAATGCTTTTCAAAAGAATTTCAAATAATAGCAAGAAGAGACAGAAAGTATGGGCAAAGAGGGGCCCTCTTGGAACTCCTGCCATTAGAAAACAGGAAGCTATCAATATTTCAGACTCTTCATTAATGCATATATTTGTTTCCAAAGTATTACTTACTTTCTTTTTTTTTTTAAAGATTTTATTTATTTATTTGAGACAGAGAGAATGAGAGAGAGCAAGCACATGAGACGGGGGAGGGTCAGAGGGAGAAGCAGACTCCCCGCCGAGCAGGGAGCCCGATGCGGGACTCGATCCAGGGACTCCAGGATCATGACCTGAGCCGAAGGCAGTCGCTTAACCAACTGAGCCACCCAGGCGCCCCAAAGTATTACTTTCTATGCTTATACACTGTATACAGTAAGTAGTACCTCATATTAATAGTAAAGGAAATGACAATGTTCATGAGCTTTGTGATAGCATACTTGTATTAATTTTAGGTGCTATGTTTTCACTTTGACTTTGGAAAAAAGTATTAATAAATTTGTATTCTCACATTCACAAAATAACTTCAGTGGGTTTCACTGATACTGTAAGAGATACACAAAACCCTTTGAATCATGAGGTCTCTAAGTATTGACAATGAAGGTTATAATATAAAATATATTTTTCTAAAAAAAGGCTGAGAATAAGCAGTTATGGATTGATCTAAGTAAAGCTATTTCAAATGCCTTACAATGGCACTAAATACTATAAACCTCATCTTAAATAATTCTAAGATGTTAGATGAAAAAGCCCATTTCTATTTGGTTTGAGAAGAGGCATAGAAAATCACATTAATATCTGAATTCTGGGGAAATGTGGAAATCAACACAAGATTATTAGTTAGCAAAGAACTCACTGTATATGCTTATGCTCAGGGTCATGAACACTAAACATGATTATAGTCCTTCATGTTTTACCCCCTTATATTTCTTGGTGCCAGGACCCCCAAAGCCTTGGTTTGGTTATGAGGGACCTACATTACTCCTAGATAGAACTCTATATCAAGACAAAAATACTAAAGAAATATATCATAGTGCTAAAAAACCTAGATTCTGAAGTAAGACAGATCTGGGCTGAAACTGAGACTTATCTGTTTTCTGTATAACCTTGTTCAAGTTACTGTGTGTCCTTTGGCAAACTGATTTATCTGAGTATATGTTCTCAGTCATAAATGTGAAGAAAGCAGTATCTTTCTCTCAAATTACAATCAGAATTAAAGGTATAACAGGACATTTACTTCTGGCCAGTTGTAGAATTTTGCAGTAGAACAACACTCCCATTAGAAACAGCTTGAAAAGCCAGACAAAATACAACAATCATTGTGTAAAGTTATCATAGACCTGTGGAAGTAATGAGGACTTGTGTGACCAATGCTATAGTGAGGGGAGAACCTCTAAAAAGCAAATTGAGGGTATAGAGCTGATTTTCTCCTAGGAACATTGCTTGATTCTTTATATTGCCTAGGGTCTGAGAATCTGCATTTCTTTGTACACAATGTCCAATATTTAATAATCACAAAGAATTCCAAATGTTCCAGTTATTGTTATTTTAAAAACCATCCTAGGGCCCATTAATTTGCAACATGAGCACAGTATAATAGAGATGGCTTATCTCTATATCACACAGTGTCAGCTTGGGCAGTTCGACTTGGCCTGGAAGATCCACTTCCAAGATGGCTCTCTCATATGAATGACAAATAGTGCTGGCTATTAGTTGGGAACTCAGATGTAACAGTTTTTTGGAAGTCTTGGTTCTTTACACATGGACTTCTCCATGGGGCTATTGGGATTCCACATGACATGGTTGCTAGCTCACAAGAGTATTAGAAGAGGTCTAAGAAGCTGAAATATTCTTATGACCTAAACTTTGAAGGTCCTAGAGTATCACTTTCATCAGCTTCTAGTGGCCAAGCAAATCAGTAAGGCCAGTCTGAATTCAGGGAGAAGGGAATTGGATTCCAACTCTCAATGGAATAAATAGGAAAAAAAGTGTGATCATCTTTAATTTACTATGTCAAGAAACAAGACCATATGACTAAAAACCAAGAGAAAAAATACAGAATGGGAACAGACCAATAGATAACATAGACATTGGAGTAAAGAGATAAGAATGTTAAAATAAGTATTAATTTTGAAGACAATAGAGGAAAAGATAGAAAATAGAACAAAATATTTGATGACTTACCATGATAATTTGAATATAAAAAATATCAAATGGAAATCTTGGACCTTAAAAGTAACAACAGAAATTAAGAAAGTAATGGATATATTTAATGTAACATCATACATACCAGAACACAAAACTGGTGAACAAGGAAACAGATAATAGAAGACATACAAACTAAGTGCACAATAATTAAAAAGATTGGAAAGCCACACCGAGGCACATTTTAGTAAAAACTATGAGAAACAAAAACCAAGTTAAAATCTTAAAAATAGTCAGAGAAGTCACCTCAAAAAGAATAGCTTCTGACTTCTTAACAGAAATCATGGGAAGCCAGAAGACAATGGATAGCCATCTTTTAAATGGTAAAAGAAAATAACTGAAAACACAGACTTCTATACTGAAGAAAAATATTATTCAGAAATGAAGGTGAAATAAGGATGTTTTCAGGAAAATAAAAACTCTGAAACTTCAGCACCAGCATTCTTGCACTGAAAAAAAAAAGTACTAGTGAAAGTTATTTAGACTGAAGTATAGAAATGACAGATAAAAGAGAGTGTCATAGAAAAGAGCAAATATACAACAAATCTAATTGAATTTTGATGCTACAAAACAACACTTATGCCATATGATATTTTAATTACATAAAATTTCTATGACAACTACAACACAAGAAACAGGAGAGGATAAATGGAGTTAACGCATTCTAAGGTTCTACTATTATTAGAAAAATGTAAACATATTTTCTTTAGAATGTAATATATCAAGGACACACATTGTAATCTCGAAATACACGCTAAAAGAATCACTCAAAAATATGTAATGAATGAAGAGAAAATAAAATAGTTTTAAACATTTTTATTAGCCCAAGAAAAGTAATGAAAGATAAAACGAATGTAAAGCTAATGTGTCGAATAAAAAAAAGTGAAATGATAGATATTAATTCAACTATGTCAGTAATTACATTATATTAAATGGAATAAATTTTTCAAGAAAAAGACCAATATTTTCAGGCTAGATTAAAACGCAAAATTCAATTATATGCTCCTTACAATATATCAATCTCAGAAATAAAACACAGAAATGTTAGATGTAAAGGGATAGAAATAGATACGTGGAATAAACACTAACCAAAAGAAAGCTGACATATATTTATAGTAATATAAAACATAGTAGATGGTTAGGTAAAAAATATACTAGAAACAGAGATATCTTTCAAAATGATAAAGAAGTCAATCTACGCGGAATATTTCACAACTGAAAATCATTATTCAACAATAACACTGTTTTAAAACCTATCAAACAAAAGATTGGTGAATTAAATGGAGAAATAGACAAACTCACAATCAAAAAATCTCCAAGTCATGAAGATTTAAATATACCTTCTTCAAAAGGCTAACAGAAAATAAGAGAAAAACATCGGAAAAAATAGAAGTCTAAAAAATTACAGTTCAAAGTGTTTACCTAATTGGCATCTGTGGAACCTTGCATCCAACAAATAGTTTAATTCTTCTCAGCCTATGGGATATTTATTTAAAATGACTATATGCTAGGTTATAAAGCAAACCCCCACAAATGTTAAAAGACATAAAAAGCCCAGATTACATTCTCTGACTTTAGTGGAATTGGACTAGAAATTAACAACAGCAACAAAAAAGAGTGAATGAATGGATTTACACAACTCTCAATTGGTTGGAAATTAAGCAATACACTTTTAAATAACTCACAGATTAAGAGAGAAATTACAAAGAAAATTTAGAAATATTTTGAATAAATATTTAAATAATGATAAATAAAAATACACCAGTACTCAGAGAGGGATTTATATTCTTATATTCATATGTTAGAAACAATGACTGTCTGAAAAAGAAATGATCTAAGTTTCTATCTCATGAAGCTAGATAAAAGAACAGCAAATCAACACCAAAGAAATATGAGGAGAAGTTAATGAAATAGAAAATAAATGTATAATAGAGAAAGCCAATGAAGCCAAAAGTTAGCTGTTGGAAAATGTCGAGAAAAATCAATAACCCCTCAGAATAACTGACCATGTTGTGGCAGTGAGGCGAGGGGTGGGGGGAGTAATAGATTAGTGATGGCAGGTTAGAAAAAGAGAAGGGAATGAAAGATCAGGAATAAAAAACTGGGCATCACTTCACCAGGCATTAAATAGATAATAAAATAACACTATAAACAATTTTATATTAGTTAACTTAAAATTTTAGATAAAAATTGGAAAATGTCTTAACAAATATAATTTTCCATAGCTGAAACAAGAAGAAATAGAAATTCTATATACTACAGAATTGACTAGAGAAATGGAATCTGTTACTTTCAATCCTTCTGTAATGAGAATCCCTAGCCTCACTGACTTCTGTAATTTATCCCCCATATTTAAAGAAGAGGTAAGTCTGAACTTACCCCAGCTCTTCTAGAGAATAGATGTGTCAGTTTGGGTCTCATAAAAAGCAGTTTGGGGGATGGTGGTTTGCTTTGTGATTGACAGATCTAAGAAGAATTGTGTTTTTAAGGTTTTTTTCAAGCTTTTTTCTTGTGAGGAGTGATGATTTCCAAGTTCTTTAGTGTCAGAATAGAAACTGGAAGTTGCACTTTTTTTTTAAACTATGTAAGCACATACATAATAAATACACATTATGCACAGATATGTAAAATGTATATATAATTTAAAAAAGGCCTCTTTTAAGAATTTTGAATCACTACAATTAAACCTAGGCATAAGTGAATTTTAGCATCTTTTTAAAATTTTGGACATTTGAAGTCAAATTATGCCTTTTTTTTTTTTTTTTTGGTAAATAGGCTCCACACCCAGCGTGGAGCTCAATGTGGGGCTTGAACTCACGACATTGACATCAAGACCTGAGCTGACATCAGGAGTCAAATGCTCAACTGACAGAGCCACCCAGGTGCCCCAAATTATGCCATTTTTATAGTAATGTTTACATGGTATTTTCTCCTAACTCACACTAAATACCTCTCCACATTCATAACCAAACTCTTATAGGGATAACTATATTTTTCCCCATGATGTAAATATGATTTCACGCACTTTGTCCTTCCTAAATCTAATATTCTCTCCCTGAATCTACTAGCTTCTAAGTGCATTTCCTTGCTAAGGTTCCCGTACACAAAATAGCTAGATACCTACCTTGTAGATCCAGCCCTCTCCAATAAAAGTCAGATAGCTTCCTTCCAAGATATTCTCTGCCATATCTGAAATCCCCAGTGTCTAGCAGAAACTCCAACTCCTTCCATTCGTATCAAGACCCTTATAGTTTCTAGGAGGTGTCAAAGGGTTGTTGCTTCCTTCTGATAATAATCCAAAACTCTAAAAAATATACTGTCTCTGGCTCCTTGACCCCAGCAAAATGTCTTTCCTTTAAACATCTCAGGCAATTTTGTTTTGTTGCTTTCATTAAATAAAATATCTTGTGGTGCTATTTGTCATTTTACATTCATACATATTCAGATATTTTTGTGTTTATAGCTGCAGTGGGGGCCTCACTGGGTAAATGACAAGCCTCTGATCAAATAAATTAGACAGTCGTCTCAACTAACTCATCTGACAGAAAGTAAATACACAGAAAGTAAACATCTGGATGTTGACCCAGATATCCCCATTCTCTCAATATGAGGTGATATCAATGTGTTTTAGTGTTAATAAGCCTTAGGAAGCAGTAAGTTTTCTATATTTTTCTTGTACCATGTTATTTTTTTAGGTCGGTTCTCTATATTCTCTGAAACATAAGTGTCTTAAAATTTGCAACCGAAGAAAACAACTATCTGGTATTTCACTAGCCCATAGGTTATTATGAGAAACTGTTGGTAAATGGAATTCTACTGCTCTAATCAAGGGGAACAGTTGAGTTTGGGAGGTTGATTTTAGCAGATATGTAGATATTTTGAGCAGATGTATAGTTTTCAGATCTTTTTTCAAGAGAGCTCAGAGATGTGAATGATTGTCAAAGATCTATGTTTAACTCCCTGTACTTTATTTACTTCAACCTAAATCCTTATCACATTGAAAAATTTCAGTTATTGCAACTTTCAGAAAGAAAAACAAACTTTATTTTTATTTACTGAGAAAAACTAGAACTAGAATAATATTTTTTCTCATTATCACCTTAATGTTTATAAATTCAAAATAGAAATAAGGTAAGAATACAGGAAGAATAAAGAGGTGGAAAATACTTTTTTAATTTGTCAAATTTTGTATAAACTTTGAGATCTTCAAAGACAGGGGTTATGTTTTACTGATCTTTGGAATCCCCACCCAGTCCAGTTACAGCAGATGAAATTTTCTCAATGTATGTTTGTTAACTTAATCACTGGATTTATGTCTTTCCTCTGATCTTATTGAGGGCAAACACTGTAGTCCACTTATGTTCTAGTCACGCATAGCAGCTAGATGAAATTTTACATAAGGGTTTAAACTTTTCACAGCCAGGATTAAACATATCCTCTTTCCTCTATTACCTTTCCATATCTGCACTTACTTCTGCTTGGGGGTCAGTGAGGATGGCGCTGAAAGTGGAGTTTAGGGTAAGATTGACTGGGAACAAGTCCTAGCTTATCTCTGTGACACCTTGGATACATTGATTGCTATTTCTGTGATTTTATTTCCTCATCTGTAAAATGGGAATTATAATAGTTGTTGCTGTAAAAATAATAAATTTTTGCATGTAAATCACTTAGCACTCTTTCTGGCATACAAAAATAGTCATAAGAACTAAGTATTATAAATTCTAATTATGTTAAAATGATAAGTCTCCCAGTTAACCAAAAACCAAATGTTAACCATTCATTAGCAACTTATCAAACAAGTGTCAATTATATAACAGAAATTCTGCTATCCATTAGATTAACTAAAAAAGAAAATAAAGCAAAAAAAGTGTGGATAATTTTATGATAAGGAAAATAATAGGAAGCTATGAAATCTGAAAGTAGAGGTCCCTAAGGATAGGGAACTATGTTCATTGAGAAATTATATCATGACTAAATGCTAACTTCTGTCAAATTATTTTTCTGCACCTATGGTGATCATATTTTTATTAGACTTTTGGTATGGTGAATTATATTAATTGATTTTCAATAGTGAACTACCACCATGAATTCCCCACTCAGTCATTTCATATTATCTTTCTATATATATGGCTTGATTTGCTGAATTAAAAAAAAAAAATCATAAAGGAGTTTGCTCTTTTTTTTTTTAATGTCTCCATGTGATTTCAGTATCAAAGTGATGCTGGCCTCATAGTATAAGGTGGGAAGTATTCTTTTTTTTCAATTTTCATGAAGAGTTGGTGCAGAGTTGCTATTAATTTTTCCTTCAATATTTGGTAGAACTCACAGGTAAAGTCATCTAGCCACAGAATTTTTCTTGTGGGAAAATTTTATTTTATTTTTTCAAGATTTTATTTATTTATTTGAGAGAGAGAGTGAGAGCACAAGTGGGGTGAGGGTCAAAGGGAGAAGTAGACTTCCTGCTGAGGAGGGAGCCTGATGTGGGACTTGATTCTGGGACTCCAGGATCATGACCTGAGCCAAAGGTAGACACTTAATGACTGAGCCACCCAGGCACCCAGAAGATTTTAAACTATAAATTCCATTTACTTAACAGATAGAAGGTTTTATCAGGTTACATATTACCATTTGCATGAGCTTTGGTAGTTTGGGTCTTTTAAAGAGTTTTTCCAGGGGCACCTGGGTGGCTCACTTGGTTGAGCATCCAACTCTTGATTTTGGCTCAGGTCATGATCTCAGGGTGGTGGGACTGAGCTCCGTATTGGGCTCCATGCTGGGTGTGGAGCCTGCTTGAGATTCTCTCTCTCCCTCTCTGCCCTTCCCACACTGCTCTCTGTCTCTAAAAAAAAAATTAAAGAATTTCTCCATTGCATCTAGGTTGCTGAATTTATTGCCATTAAGGACATTAAGGACATTCCTTTTAAAAGGAAAACCATATTTCCCCTGTTCACAACACTTCTGACACCAAATATGTGGGATTTTTTTTTTCCATTCCAACCAATTCTTCAACTCTTTGGACACCAATCGGATGTCCTATAATTCATTTATGACACTAACTGCCCAGAGGTAGCACAAAGCTCACCATTTAAGGACTCAGTCCCACAAGACTGCCCCCCATCCCTACTACAGATGCCAGTCCCAAGTACCAAGTTGTCTCTTATATTTCTTACAATATATTGGGGGTTCCAACATCCCACTCCTCAGGTTTGATAATTTGCTATAAATACTCTCAGAACTTACAATGAGCAGTTCATTATAAAGAACAGGATAAAGGATTCACATGAACAGCCAGATGAAAAGATATGTAGGGAGCGACCCAGAGGGGCCTGAGCAAAGGAGTTTCTGTTCCTATGGAGTTGGAGTGTGCCACTCTCTCAGCATGTAGATGTTTTCACCAACGCAGAAGAAGTCCGAACCCCATAGTTTAGGGACTTTTACGTAGGCTTCCTCACACGTGAATAATTATATTATTAACAACCAGCCCCTCTCCCCTCCCTGGAAGACAGGGATAGGACTGCAAGTTCTAATCTTCTAATCATGGCTTGGTCTTTCTGATGACTAGTCCCCATCACAAAGCTATCTAGAGGTCCCCAACCCCCAGTCATCTCATTAACATACAAAAAACACTACTATCACTCCAAAGAGTCCAAGGGTCTTAGATGTTCTTGTGCCAGGAACCATGATCAAAAATCAAATATTAGAACAAAACATGCTCCTAGCTGCCTATACTAAAGAAACTGTAAGGGTTTTAGGTGCTCTGTGCCAGGAACTGGGGACAAGACCCAATATATTTCTTATTACTCTATACTAATATTTATAGAATGAGTAGGGAGATCATTTTTCTCATTCCTGGTACCGGTAATTTGTGTCTTTTTCTTTTGGTCTTGATGAATCTCACTAGACATTTACCAATTTTACTGATCTCAAGGGAAAATAAATTGTTTTATTAACTTTTCTATCAATTTTCTACTTTCTATTCAATTTATTTTTTTTTTATATATGTTATATCCTTTTATTCTATTTACCTTGAGTTTAATTTGCTGTTTTTTCTAGTTTCTTAATTTGGAAGTTTAGATCATTAATTTTCTCTATAGTTTTCTTTACTTGTAACATCTTTACATCTGGTTATGGTATTAGGACAATGCGGATCTCATATGATTTAGAAAGCATTTCCTCAGCCTCTATTTTCTGTAACAGATTGTAAACAATTGGTATAATTTCCTCCTTACCTGTTTGGTGAATTCACCGGAGAACCTATCTAAGCCTAGTGCTTTCTGTTTTGGAAGGTTATTAATTATTGATTTAACTTCTTTAATAGATAAAGGTCTTATTCAGATGGTATTTTTCTTCCAGTGTGAGTTTTAATACACTGTATGTTTTCAAGGACCTGGTCTAGATTTTATCTAGATTATCAATTTATGACCATAGAGTTGTTTGTAATATTACTTTATTATCCTTTCAATGTTCACATGGTCAGTAGCAATGGCTCCATTTTTTCATTTCTGATATTAGTAATTTGTGTCTACTCTCCCTTTTCCTTAGTTACCACAACTAGAAGTAAACAGCTTTTGAATTTATTGATTTTCCCTGTTTTGTTTTCAATTTCATTACTATTTACTTTATTTTTCTTCTGTTTATTTTAGATTTAATGTGCTCTTCTTTTTCTAGTTTCCTAAGAAACGAAATTAGTAGATCATTGATTTTAGATCTTTCCTCTTCTCAAATTTATTCATACATTCCTATAAATTTCCCTCAAAGCATCACTTTTGCAACATTGCACAAATTTGGTAAGCTTTATTTCATTTTCATTGAGTCCAAAATATTTTTAAATTTCTCTTAACTCTTTGACCCATGTGTTAATTAGAAGTGAGTTGTTTAATTTCCAGATATTTAGAAATTTCTGGCTATCTTTGTTATTGATTTCTAGCTTAATTCCACTGTGGTCTGAGCACATAACACTTGTTAAAATATGTTTTATATCCCAGAGTTAGTTTATCTTGATGAATGGTCCATGTGAGCTTGAGAAGAATTTGTATTCTGCTGTTTTTGGACGTAATAGTTAATAGATGTCCCTTATATCCAGTTTATTGATGTTGTTCAACTATATCCTTATTGATTTTCTGTCTACTAGATACCTCCATTACTGATAGAGGGGTGCCGAAATCTCCAAATATAAAAGTTGATTCATGTATTTCTCCTTGCAGTCCTACCAATTTTGCCTCACATATTTTGATGCTTTCTTGTTAGGCATGTAATCATTAGGTATTAAGTCTCTTTGAGAATTAGTTTCATTATCATTACATAATGCCCTTCTTTTTTCTGATAGTTTTCCTTGCTGAAGTTGGCTTTGTCTGAAATGGATATAGCTACTCCAGCTTTTTCTTCAGTGTTATCATAGTGTATCATCCTCTCTCCCTTTATTTTAAATCTGTGTCTTTGATTTAAAGAGTGTTCTTATAGACAACATATAGCTGGTCTTTTTTAACCCTCTATGATGTCTGATAATATCTGTCTTTTGATTGGTATAGTTAGACTATTCACATTTACAGTGATTATTGATATAGTTGAATTTATTTTACCATATTTGTTGCTGTTTTCTATTATTTGCCCTTCTTCTTTGCTTGTTTCTGTTTTGCTTTTTTTTTTTTGGTTTCCTACTCTTTTTCTACCTTCTCTGGTTTTAGTGGAGCATTTTATATGCTGCTATTTTATCTCTTCTCTTAGCATATCATTTATACTTCTTTAAAAAATTATTTTTAGTGATTGCATTAGAGTTTGCAGTATACATTTATAACTAATCTAACTCCACTTTCAGATAACACTATACCATTTTATTGCTAGTACAAGTACCTTATAACAAGGTATTTTTAGTTTCTCCCTTCTATCTGTTAAAATATTGCCACCATTCATTTCACTTATCCAATAAGCTATAATTACTGAATATATTGCTGTTGTTACAACTTTGAACAAATTTTTATCTGTTAGATCAATAGGAGTAAAAAAAGTAAAGATTTTATTTTATATTCATTTATTCCTTTTCTAATGCTCTTCTTTTCTTTATACAGATCTGAGTTTCTGACATACATCATTTCTTTCTCTCTGAAGAATTTTTTTTAACATTTCTTGCAAAGTAGGTCTATTAGTGACAAATCCTTCAATTTTTGTTTGAGAAAGTCTTAATTTCTCTTACATTTTTGGAGAATAATTTCACCAGATACAGAATTCTGGCTTTGACAATGGTTATTTTCTTCAACACTAAATATTTCATTTCACTTTTGCTTGCATGATCTCTTAAGAGAAGTCTAACATGACTCTATCCTTTCTTTCCTATAGGTACAGTGTTGTTCCCCCTACACCTGACTTCCTTAAAGATTTTCTGAAGTTTAATCATGATATGCCTAAGTGTATTTTTTTTTTGGGGGGGGGGTATTTATCCTACTTGATGTTCTGTGAGCATCTTGGGTCTGCATTTTGATGTTTGCCATTAATACAAAAAAAATTCTCAGCCATTGTTCTTCAAATATTTCTTCTGTTCCTTTCTGTCTTTCTTCCCCTTCTGGTATTCCCATTTGACATTCATTTTGCCCTTTGTAACTGTCTAACAATTCTTGAATATTCTGTTACATCTATTTAAAATTTAACTTCATTGAGGAATAATTGACAAATATACATATATATATATACACACACATATACATATTGTATGTGATGACTTGATATACAAACACAATGTAGAACAATTGCCAAGATCAAGATAGTTAACATATCCATCACTTTTCTTAGTCAACATTAGCTAACTTGTGTGTGTGAATAATTACAATCTGCTCTTAGCAACATTCAGTAACAATACCATATTGTAAACTATAGCCTCCATGCTATATGCTAGATGTTCAGAACTTATTCTTCTTCTAACTGAAAATTTGTACTCTTTGAACTACATCTCCCCATTCCCTCCCATCCCCCAGGATGGGCAACCACCACCTTATTTTATTCTATTCTCTGAAAATTGGATTTTTAATTCCACAAAGAAGTGATAGCATATAGTATTTGTGTTTCTCTTTCTGTCTTACTTATCATAATGCCATCCAGATTAATCCATGTTGTTACTAATGGCAAATTTTCTTCTTTTTCATGGCAGTCTATTTAATTTTTGTTTCTGTTTGCATTTCAGTTTTGGAAGTTTCTATTGACCTCTCTTCAAATTCACTGATTCTTTTCTCAGTTGTTGTTGTTTGTTGGTGTGTCCATCAAAGGCATTTTTCATTTCCATTAATGTGTTGATTCTTTCTTAGAGTTTCAATCTCTGCTTGCATTGCCCATTGTTCTTATATGTTGTCTTTTTTATTAGATGCCTTAGCATATTAAACATGTTAATCATAGTTATTTTTCTGGGGTGCCTGAGTGGCTCAGTAGGTTGTGCATCTGACTCTTCATTTTAGCTCAGGTCATGATCTCAGGCTTGGGGATCAAGTCCTACATTGTGCTCCACACTGGGCATGGAGGCTGCTTAAGATTCTCTCTCTCCCTCTGCCTCTCCCCTTTCTTTCCCCCTCTAAAAAATAAAAAAAATAAAATAAAATAAAATAAGATATTGGTCTGGTAATTCCTAGATCTCCACCATATGTGAATCTAGTTTTGAGGCTTGCTCTGTTTCTTTAAATGGCATTTTGTTTTTAGTATCTCTTAAAATTTTTGTTGAAAGCTGGACATGGTATCCTGGGTAAAAGGAGTCTATTACTGGCTCTAATGGTGGACTTCTGTTTCTGTACATTGCTCTAGCAAGCTGCAATTCCCTGTATTCACCAGTCTCTTGATTTTGAAGGCAGACATTTGCCCAGTGACCCCACTTCTCTAGTGAATATAAGACTTGTTGATTTTCATCTTATTTAGCTCTTTTTTTGTTTTGAGGATTGTAGTGACTTCCAACCTCATTATGTATTGGACCAGAAAAAATCTGGTTCTGTTTTGATTGATTTATTTTTATGTTCATTATGCATCATATTATTTTGCTTTTCATTGCTTGTTACTTTTTTAATATATGGCAGACATTGTGAATTTTTAATTATTGGCTTCCAGATAATTTTGTATTAAAAATATTATTAGACATTCATAATAACTTGGAAACAGCTTGACCTTTTTGCTGTTTTCTTTTAAGCTTTTTCAGATGAAATCAGAGAAGATATTAGTCTAAGGCTAATTTTATCCCCTCAACAAGTCACAATTTTAAAGTATACTACCTAGTGCTCTGTGTATTATGTGGTTTTTAAAATTTGACTGCGATCCAGTGTAAACTCTTTTGTGAAAGCCTACTCCTTTCAGATGCTTCTTATCCCATCCTAATATAGCTTCCTTACAAACATACACTAACCATCACTATCTGAACACTTGGGGTTGATCCAATGCAGATTTCTGGTGATCTTTCTACAGTTCTCTCCTCTCTGTGACTATGCCTTGCAATCTCTAGCTGCCTTGGCCAACCTTAATTCCCACTTTTACATCTTCAACTCAGGGAGGGTGCTGAGATCTGCTTCAGTCCTCCTTCCTTGTGCTGATTCCTGGAAACTCTCAAGGCAGTAAGCTCACCTCATTTCTCCCCTTCTCTTAGGAATTATTAATCCTGATAATTTCCATAATGTTCCTCTTTAGGGAACTCGACACTTTGCTTCTGCCCTCTCAATCTGTCATCTTTTTAATGATTTTTCTTGTCCTATAGTACTAACTGGATTTTTCTCCAGTATAATGTTGAAAAGCAATGGTGATAGTAGGCATCTTTTTATTAACCAGTTTTTAAAGAGAAGGTTTCTAATGCTTCACTGTTAAATGTGATGTGTGTTGCAAATTTTTCATATTGACCATTACTAATTTAAGTAATTTCTTTTCCATTCTGTACTTGCTAAGAAATCTTAACACATATGTGTTGACTTTTATATACATATTTGCATTACTAGGATCATATAATTTTACCCTTCAGTCTCTTAATATTAAACTCTTCCAATATTCCTTTTGATGGAATCTACCTAGTAATGATATAGTATTATTACTATTTATAATGTTGACTGTAGGCAAGGATTTCATCACTGTGATCTCTTCATGCCTCATAATACTTATGAGCATGCCTTGCAAATAATGGATACCAAAGGAATTTAGTGAATTAAATCCATTTGAATTCATGTTATTTGAAATCTCTGAAGTAGCCCATAAAATTAAAAACAATTGTTCAAGCTCTTCCAATTCCTGTTCTCTAACTTACTTAATTACAGTCTAGAGTATCTACCATATGTCAGGTAGGAAAAAAGAACATTTTGAATGAAGGAAGCTAACGGAAGATAAATAATTTTCATGGAATCACTGAAGTGTATACAAGATGGCATTCCAGCTGCTAAGTTTTGGTTCAACAAATATAATTTTCATGGGTCAGTAGGTTGGGCCTAACTAGAAACTACTGCAACTATGAAGCATTTCATCAATTTCATTGGCACGCATGTAGGTGACTCCATGATGAGGCTTTTAGCACTTAACTTTTATACAGTAACATGATTGCTTTCACAAGAACTCAAACAGGCACACACACCACAGGTTTTCGAGAACAAGTAATTCATTGTGGTGCCATATCTTTATGTATAGACCTTGAAAGTCAACATGTGTGCTTGTTGATCTCTTTCTGTTTTATTTTGTTTGGTTGATTTTGCATCCTAGATGGATTCTTCTTCAATTGGCACCCCCTTGTTCCCGAATGATAAAATCTTTCTACATTCTTGACTAACTAATGGAGATATTGGATGAGGTGGTGTCGGAGATGTGATGGAAGGTAGGGGGGAGAAGATTTGCAGGAAATGAAACGGATTGCTAAAGAAACCAGTCCATTACATTTTTATGAGGCCTGGTCTCTAAGCTTGAGCTAAACTCAAGAAGTCATAGAGAAAATCAGGTGGACTGTAGCATACTTAATAAATTAACACATTGTTAAATATTCAAATAAAACTCTCTTAACAAAGCACGACTTAGAAGTATTTACAAAAAGTCATAATGTACAGAAATTACTGAAGGCTTGCCTCTGGACAAGCTCTGTGCTGGACACTATCCAAGTCATCTCACTGAACCTCCAAGAACTGTGACTGGTAGGAAGCCCTACTTGTATTTTACCAACACAGACAATGAAAATAGGGAAGTTTAAGTAACTTCCCCATAATCACAAAGACCAAAGGTGACTGAAGAGTGATTGAAATAAAGAACAGTCTTATTCTAACATTAATGTCAATATTTAATTGCTAAAACAAATTCTTAAATACACTCTTAACAATATAAAAACTTAAAAAAAACTATATTGGATAGATGTGTTCTTTGGTCCTCAGAAGGCTTAAAGAATTTTCTCAGTGGAGAGGCCTAAAATTTTAGCCTTTTTTTTTAAATCATTCCTAGGATTTTGTTTCCCTAGTGCTACGGTTCTTACTTTAAAGCTGTTTTTGCACAATAGTAGCTTAAATCCATGGCTCTTACAATAACTTTGCCTCCCTTTGTGTTGCTATTTGTCCTTCCATCTACAAAGGTCAACATACTGAGATGACTGTTCAAGATCCAAGGCCCACCCTTCATTCTGCAATGAATCATTCTCTATGTGTGATTGTTCACATTTTTATTAAGGGAATTTTATTTTTTGTAACTGAATATGATTTTTTTTTCTCTTTTCATTCCTATGTACTTGAAATGCTTTACTGTAAAATCACACATTTCTTCCACTCAATTCATGTAATTTTTTCTCTAATTCATTCTACTAGCACCCACCTGTCTTTCACATATAATTCAAGCTTCTTAAGCTTAGCATTAGTAATTTACTTCACTAATTAATTTATTTCTACAAACTTTTTTTTTCCATTATTCCATCTAGCCTGCCATGTTAGTGCTTCCTTACTGTTTTTTTCCCCCTTTCCAAATTTTCCTTCATGCCACTTTTCTTGTGTTTTCTGGTCATTCACACAATATTCTCTAAATTCCCATCACAAAAATCACTAGTTAGTCCTGATTAGCCTAAAACCTGAAACAAAACAAAAATACCCTCTTTTCTCCCTGTGTTCTCCAGCTCAGTGTGAAACATTTAAAATATGTAAAAATAGTTGCCCCAAAATGTCTGTCATTGTATCTGAACAGATTCAGTTTAACACTGTGTGTGTGCACATAAGAAAGGCTTTTCTAATTTCTGTTCTAGCTGTTCTTTCTGTTTCTTTTAAAATCTGTGTCTATAACCCAAGGCAATTCAAAAGCTAAGTGATACTGTATATAATATAATAAGTCCTGTTTATGCTAGATCAATAGTTTCTTGTTTGATAAATAGGAGGAAGACAGATGCAGATGTAGTGAGTTCTACTGGAATAAAGGAAACAGAGATGATTAGCTTGGTCTATGTTATGTTTTCAGTTTAACACAAAATAAAATAGGACTATAAAAATAATTACAATACTGGGATATATGTAAGTGCCATAAGAAATGCACAAACTGATATAAGCATTCAAGTGAGGAAAGAATCCCAAACAGTAGTGGGTGTTAGGGAAGGCTACCTGTTGGTGGTAACATCTGGGTTGTACCTGAAATAACGGTGAGATTCTGAATGTCAGAAAAAGTATGGAATATACAGGCATGATAAATGTATGGGGTCTGGACACTATGGGTTTATTTGGAAGGCAGCAACCGGAGCTATATTTAATTGGCATATATATTGCCGTGTAGGAAGTAAGTTTGAAAGACTAAAACAAAATCATAGGATGAGGGGCCCCAGATGAGAGACCAAATTTCTCCTTTGGTAAGTAGTAGCTATAAAATTTTAAATTGTTTGAAAATTTGAATGATTTGTTTTATCTTGTTTAATCTTTTTTCTTTCTGGCATTTAAAGGAAGAAAAAAAAAAAGGAAAGTTTTAACAAGAATCCAGGAAGTATTAGTAATTTTAAACTGAGAGGAAAAATAGAGGCCAATCTTTTGACACGTAAGGGTCTCCCTGATAGCGAAACAAGACAAAATGATACATACATGAATTGTGTGCCTCAGGAGACTAGGGAAGAGAACAAAAAACTGGGTTTGTAGGAATAGAAGAGAGTCTCACTTTCAACCTGGGTTTAGGTTCCTTGTGTACTTCCAGAATTTAGAACAGAAAGTAGTTAGAAAAGAATCTGAAATTACATGTGTATATGTTTGTGTAATATTGCTACATGTTCAAGTATGTTTGTGATTTACCATCTGGAATTGCTCGAACTATGCACCACTGTGACTTTGTCACCACCTGGTGACAGGTTGCTAAAATTTTAGATTTGTTTATTACCCATTCATTTAAAAATTGTGTGTAAAACTATAAAACAGCATTACATACATGACAATGGAATCTGAAATCTGTGAACCAGGCATTTCTGTTGCCAATGGAATGGGAAGAGGAAGCATAATTTATCATGACATCCTTTCTGTATTCTCTGATTCTATTTTCCATTGTTCAAATCCCTTCTATTGTTAAAAATTTGCAAGGCAAAAATTGGGGTTACAGGGAAGCAGAAGGTATTATTTCTTCTTGTACTTAATCATCAATTGTAAAGATAGAGTCTATACATAAAAGATAAAATAATACAGAACAGGGTGATACTAAAAACAATAATTGTTGAAAAGAGGAAGAGATCACTATGATTGGCACAGTTAAGAAAAATGACACAGAAACAGTGAGTCTTGAGTTGGCACTTGAAGCAGTAGGGCTTAGGGACATGCAGGCTATGTCAAGGGAACATGAATGAGAAACTCACAAATGTAGAGGTAGACATTTGTCACAGGAATGATGTGAGATAAACGAACAAGCTGAGGAAGCATGGCTGTTTTCCATGATAGAGAGAAAAGAGCTCACATAAATAGCCACCCAAAAAAATGCCTTTCTAAATCTTGTTTAAATCTTACTTAATCATACCCTGTGTCCTATTTTAACTACATGCATATGTATTTTCCTCATCACAGGAATATACATTATTATAGAAAAGATTCTTTTTTTTTTTGTATTTCTTTAATGTCAAATACAGTGTTTTGTATTTATTAGCTAACTGAGCAATCTTTCTCAAATTCAAGAAGGAAGGCAGCAAGGAAAAGAATGAAGAAGAATAAATGAGATCGGTCATATTTTAGAGGGTCTGGAACAGCAAAATGAGAAATATTGACTCACCTACCTTTCCTTGTCAAGGATGGAAAATTTTGCTTTTGGTAATAAGGATGTGGTGTAAATGACAGTTATGCCTTTATTCAGATTTTTAATAGCTATGAGTTAGCACTGATTAGATAATGCCATTTTGATGACTAAAACATCCCTTACAATTCTGCACTATTTATATGTTCATTAATATATGTGATTGTGTCAACAGTTGTATGCAAAAACATCTTACAAATTCCCCATGCATGATTTGCAACCCACATAACTCAAAGCCTGCCAGGCAAAAGCCATCTTTAAAGAGGAGAAACATCAAAAAATGTGGTGGGTTTGCATAAATATTTTAGGATCAAGGGTGAATGAGACTAAGTTTCCACTCAAAAGTCCTGTAAGTCAGAATGAAAGTAGTTTCTCCTTTCCTCTCTTCTTAACGATTCCTGTTGTCACATGTATGCTGGTCAAGGCTAGGGATAGCTAAAAAGGACCTTGTGAGCCTTCTCACAAAGGTTCTAAACCCTCATTCTAAGGTTACAAGTAGTTAAGTCTTACTTTCCATAGTTTAACTTTTATTAAAGAGTAGTACTTACTAAGGAGGGCACTTAAGCATAATTCCTTCATAAGTAGGATATTTATCCGTTTTGGTTAGGACCAAAATGTTACTACATGTTGGAACAGTCAGCCTGACCAGTCAAGCCCTAAACCCCATCTGAGATGGATCTACCAGAAAGATCTAATTACACTGGACCCTGCTTACCTCCTTCTACCCTCTCAGGGGAGGAGAGGGTGAGGAAGAGAGGCAACTCATACATTTTATATAAACTACATATGGGCATGTGACATTCTTGAGGAGGAAAGATATTCTGCTAGTCGGTCTCCATGTTTCCAGAACACTAAACTTCCAAAATAATTCAAACCACAAAGAGAAGAAAAGCCCGTTGTTTCAAAACAAATTTGCTTTTCAACAGAATGTTTCTGCACCCCCATTACTTGAACACTGAGGATTTGAAAGCCTTTATTAAGCTTAATTCACTGAGATTCAAACCATTCACTCGAAGCATAGTTGCTTATTTTAAAGTCCAAAGACAAGTCTAATCATTATTCTTTTAGAAGTATTCTACCACGGTGATATAAAGTAGGGGAAGGCAGTCTTTCAACTTACAAAGGTTGGGTTCTTAAAGTTATTTTGTGCATTTTGCTTCAAATTGGCACAGATTTTCTCATAAAATATATTTTTTCCATAGAAAATAATTAGAAAGAATAATACAATTGTCTATAATTATTATCTTTTAAGGGTAAAACAAACAAATAATAGACACCAAAACTAAGTGGAAAAATCATGTGGGACATTTTTTTGGGCATTTTTCACATAGCTACTGTCTCTACAAAACGTGAAAAACAATCAAGATTTGGCATTAGATATTGGGTGTGTGACATTAAAAGTCACATATCATAAATATGTCATTTTTTTTAAGTTTAAACTTTCTTTGCATGAGTCACAGAGTCAAAATAGAACAGTAGTATTTTTGAAAGGACAGTAAAAAGCTAAAGGTAGCCAAGGACCTAGCAGATAGTAGTTGTTGGACACCCTAAATGTACAGACCAAGTCAAAAGAGAATATAGGGATTTCCATTCCCAATTTTTTCCCACATCATAGATATGCCTTTCCTACCAAGAAACAATGTTAATAAAAATGAGACTTTGATGGGGTACCTGGTTGACTCAGTTGGTTAAGCACCTGACTCTGATTTCAGCTCTAGTCATGATCTCAGGACCGTGAGATCGAGCCCCACGTGGGGCTCCATACGCAGCAGGAAGTCTGCTCTCTCTCCCTCTCCCCCTGCCCCTGCCAAACCCCTGCTCATGCATGCTCTCTCTCTCTCTCAAATAAATAAATAAATCTTTAAAAAATGAGGCTTTGACTAATAATATAAATGGCAATATCCTTCTTGATTATTATTAATAGAATCCACATGCTCATTTCAGCTCATGATTAATGGGAAAAGACAGGAACAATATAATAGTGGTTCATCCATATAAAGAGATTTCTGTTTCCTATTGAGAATGACACATTGGGTACATGATACAGAAACCATGTTTCTTTTTTTTTTAAGACTTTATTTATTTGAGAAAGAGAGAGAGGGAGCACAAACAGGGACAGTGGCAGAGGGAGAGGGAGGAGGAGGCTCCCCACTGAGCAGGGAGTACAATGCGGGGCTCGATCCCAGGACCCCGAGATCATGCCTGAGCTGAAGGCAGACAGACACTTAACCTACTGAGCCACCCAGGTGCCCCTGAAACCGTGTTTCTTTTAAAATAAATGTAGAGTAGATGACTTCATTTATTTTAAAATTGATTGTTGTTTAGTTATATCTGTGGAATGGAAGACCATCCAGAAGCTCCAGACTGAGGTTCCATTATACAACTTTAGCTTCATATATAAATTTAAAACAATTACAAGAAACAAAGACAATTTGGCACAATCCTGAGAAGCATAAATTGTGCAATAGAATGGAGAGAAAATAAGAGTTTTTATAGCATTAATGTATAAAATATAAAACCAGCCTCTGTAAACAGGCACTAATTAAAAACTTGAGGAATTGTTAATGAAAGTACATTCCATTTATTAAGACTCTATTATCTAATAATCCTAACTATATTTTTCTTTAACATATAAGAGTGAGCTATAGCCATTATCAAAAATATATTTTAACCCTATAAACAAATTCATCTACAGCTCTGCTTTGTCACAATTATCATGTTAATGGATTAATATAAATTTCCTCTTCTAAGAGTAAGTGAAAGAAACTGAATGAACCAACTGTATATTACAAGCACATGTATTGAAATGTTTGTGATTACACACCAACAAAACAAGCAAACTCTACTGATCCAGTGTCTTGTCTAATTAACTTCCCTGAGCCCTTCCAATATATTGAGCTATATCAACATAGACCTGCCTTTGTCCCTGCCTCTCTCCCCATCTATTGACCCACACCTAAAGATTCAGATTTATCTTAGTTTTGGTAATGAATTTGGCCCTTGACAAAGGAAATATAAAGACTTTTACCTTACAGTGGGGAATTGTCCTTCAAAATTTTTAGCTCAGTTCTTGGCCAGATTGACTCCAGTCAATTGTGTTTTGATCTTTATTTAATACTTCTTTGATTCCCTTGCAAGTGATAGCCATAGCCTAGAAGTAATATCACTGCTTCTTACTTCTTCCCCAGCCTTTTCAAAGTCTGAAATCTGAGCTGGATCTCTCCTAGATGATGCTAATTCTCGGACTGGCTTAGACTGGACAATGTGAGGACAGCCAATTATTGTCCATATTATTAAATCTGATACAGATGTGCCCATTTGAGCCTCCACCTATTATTCCTCACCATTCTCTTCCCTTCTCTATGCTACTAATACTATGGTTACGGGAGGGTATGTTCTGTGAATTTCAGGGGACCCTTCTTATCCCCGAATCTCAGTCATCCTTAATTTGGCACATTTAGCTCTGATAAAATACTATGCTAATGGCTAGTATGATCATGAAATATGGCCAGAAACTGAAAACAACACTATGACAGTCTCTGAATAGATTCTTTGACCAATTTGGTTTTCATAACGATTACAAAGAATAGCCCATTCCATACTATTTAGAACATCAGGATCTTGATATTCAACATGTTCTTAACTTTTCTTTCAGCAGTAATATAATTAGCATTAGTAATTTGGGTGGCATTTCTAAAAAAAAATGTCAAAAGACATATTGAATTATTACACAGAAGTTCTGTTATAAATGTACTTCTCTGAATTTCAGATGAAGAAAATAAAAGGTTTTAAATCAGACAGCATACAAACTTCCAATCATCCAAATGTAGTATGTTAATGAAGAAACTCAATTTTCATGTTTATTAAGGCTGTACTCCTTTTGTTATGTCTGTGGATGAAGTAATCACATCCATGGAAGCTACATTTTTTAATGGACTTGAGTTTTACTACAGATAAAAAGGAAAAATCTCTACCATAGAATAATAGTGTACATATTTCCTGGAGCCAGATAGGGTGATATTTTATTTTATTTGTTTTAATTTTTTAGAAGATTTTATTTATGTATTTGACAGAGAGAGACACAGCGATAGAGGGAAAACAAGCAGGGGGAGTGGGAGAGGGAGAAGCAGGCTTCCTGACGAGCAGGGATCCCGATGTGGGGCTTGATCCCAGGACCCTGGGATCATGACCTGAGCCGAAGGCAGACGCTTAATGACTGAGCCACCCAGGCGCCCCGACAGGGTGATATTTTAAAAGATGAGATGACTAATGGGGATATCAGTCTATTAAAAGCTAAATATGTAAGAGTAATATTAGCATATGCTTAATAAATGATGTATTCTTATTTATGATGATGTGTTACACTTTAATTACAAAGCAAAAAGAAGACATGAATAAATATAACAAATATTAAGAAGCATATTTAAGCTCCCATAAACTTAAGGGGAAACTACTGGGGTAAAAAACTGAAAGAGGAGTAGCAAAATGGGTTGACCAAGAGGTTTCTCAGGAAGATTCAGATCTTGATAACCAATGAAGAGTCTGAAAGGCTATCAGGAACAGAAGAGTACTTGGACCTAGGTTAGTTAAGTTGACATTTAGACCACCCACATAAAGCCAAGGTTTTGATGGCTACATCTTCATTGAAAAGATAGACCACAAAAGCTGTCCACCAGTCCAGCAGATATAGACAACAGGGAAACTTGATTATATTGGCCTGCTCTTTTGGTGGGAATAATATGGTATGTCTTGAGAATTCATAGTCCTAGAGCTACCATCAAAAAGTTTATGGTTCCAATGTGTACTACCTGCAACATAAAGGATTTATTCTTACATCAGGGAATTATACATCAAAATTAACAGTAACAAGTGGTCCTAGTGGGAGAATATCTCTGAATTAATTGGTAAGAGCAAATAATTTTTATAAGGGAAATACTTTAAACCAAAACCTCATAGTTAGCTAAAATTGATCTCACATAGGAAACAACATGATTATACCCCAAGAACCTCATACATACAACAATTAAAGATCATAAATATAAAAATTATAAATAAATTTTTAAATGGAAAAGACATAAACAAAGTATTACAATATGAGGAAAAACAAGCCACATATCAAAGGACCAAAATTATTTCAGAAAAGAACACATAGACACAAAAAATGAAAATAGATCTGATGAAACCAGAATATATACAGTAACAATATTAGAGTATACAGAGGGGAAAAACATATCATTTACTGAAGGAATAAGAATCCTTCTATTCATCAAAATTATAGACTGCCTAGTCGCATCATCATATACCTATCTATAAGTTCAAATGTCCCCAGCTCTAGTAATATGCAGTAAATTGTTCAGTATAGGATGCCAAAACACTGAGAGTATTAAATCTAAAACTATCTGATAGTGACATTTGTTCCTGAAATGACATTTAACCTCAGGAGATATCTACTTAATAATTACCAATTATCACTCCAATTTTTATACCTATAACTGAGATTCTAGACAGACATAAGAGGTAAGAAAAAAAATGTATGAGATTGGAAAGACCATTTCTTAGGAACTTGGGGTCATTATGCAACATAAGAGGTAACTTGCAAGGCCTCTGTGTCTAAATATCTATCCACAATTTAGCAAATGGCATGTTAGTCTACCTTAGTATAAATGTCATTTAACACTTTTAACCAATAAATAGAGCAAATATATATGTTCTTATTTATCATAATGGCAGTAATGTTGAAGTAGCAAATCTCACAGTGGTGCTATAATTTCTTTAGTTTAAAAGGAAGAAAATGAACCTATGAAAACAAACTATTATTCTTTACCTCTTTGACATAAATTACCAATTCCCCAGAGGGGAAGCCTCACTGCCTTATGGGATAAAAGAGGATATAAGTCATTTGTTACGAATCTGTGATAAATATGTTCTCCTCTGGCCCAGTTATTCACTGAGGCATACATTGGTATACATTCCTTTAACTTATTCCATTAGAATAGACATTTCCCAAAAAATAATGACCAAAGGCTAATCTTCTTAATGCAATCATGTCTTTCATGTCAAAATTTAAAACAAGTCTAATTTCCGAGGAAGCTTTTAATTACAAAGAAATACCCTGACCCTCCTCACCCTCTATGATCTAGCCAAAGTAATGCCATTGTCTTTTTTTCTCCAGGTTTATTGAGATACAAATGACAAATTAAATTGTAAGACATTTAAAGAGTTCAATGTGATGATTTGATATATGTATACATTGTGAAGGGATTTCCTACACTGAGTTAAATAATACATCCAATACTTCACATGTTTACCTTCATGTGAGAAAGAACATTTGAGTTCTACTCTCTTAGTAGGTTTTAATTATACAAATATAGTATTATAAACTATAGTTACCAGGTTGTACATTAGATTAACTGAAAGTTTGTACCCTTTTACCAGCATCTCCCTATTTTTCCAACTACTTAGGCTGTGGAAACCTCCATTCCACTCTCTGTTTCTATAAGTTCAACTACACAATATATGACTACATATATATGATTATATAATACCACAGAGTATTTGTCTTTCTCTGTTTGGCTTATTTAACTTAGCATAGTATCCTACAGGTTCATCAATACTGTTGCAAATGACATGAGTTCCTTCTTTTTTAAGAATGAATAATATCGGGGCGCCTGGGTGGCTCAGTTGGGTAAGCGACTGCCTTCGGCTCAGGTCATGATCCTGGAGTCCCTGGATCGAGTCCCGCATCGGGCTCCCTGCTCGGTAGGGAGCCTGCTTCTGCCTCTGGCCCTCCCCCCTCTCATGTGCTCTCTCTCTCTCATTCTCTCTGTCTCAAATAAATAAATAAAATCTTTAAAAAAAAAAGAATGAATAATATCCAGTGGTACCCAATTTAGACATACCAAATAGAAATTTTTCTAAAGAAGACATATAAATGGCTAACAAGAACATAAAAAGATGCTGAACATCATTCATCATCAGGGAAATGCAAATCAAAACCACAATGAGATATCACCTCACACCTGTTAGATTGTCCAATATCAAAAAGAGATGATAAATGTCGTTGAGGATGTGGAGAAAGGGGAACCCTTGTGCACTGTTGGTGGGAATGCAAACTGGTGCAATCACTCTGGAGAACAGTATGGAGGTTCCTCAAGAATTAAAAGAATAGAACTACCATATGATCCAGTAATTCCACTGCTGGATACATATTCAAGGGAAATGAAATCTTTATCTCAAAGAGATATTTGCATTCTCATGCTCACAGCAACATTTTTCACAATGGCCAAGGTATGGAAACATCCAAAGTGTCTGTCAAGGAATGAAAGAATAAAGAGAACTGTCCACAGTTTTGATAGAGCTACTCGATTTTAGGCATTCAGAGAAATGAATCAGCGATGTTATTATGATGAACTTTGTAAATTATGTTAGTATTTTGTAAATGAAAGAACTAGTATAGAGATATTACATGTCCTTCCTCATCAGGCTCCTCCTAATAAATGAGATAGGGTAAAATTACTAATAGAAAGTGCTAGAAGCCTACCTGTGCTCGTCAAAACTGAACTCTGATTTCTTGGTTTCTTCTCCTTCCTTACCAGTTATGTTGCTCGGGCTTAAATGCTACAATTTTTTTTTTAAGTTTCTTTATATATGTAATAAAGTGTTCGGGGAAAAATGATATTTTGGACAGGCCTGGGAAGGTTGGATTTCAGGGAGACAGAAGAGAGAGATTTCAGGTTGCTTGTTCTAGGTTGCACAGTATCTTCTGAGTGTTTGGAAAACATAATTAATTCTGTGTTTACAGAACTGCATCAACTCTGAGTGGCCTCTGATTAAAAGATATAATATTATATGTCATGAAGAAAAGCAAATGCTGCTCTCTAAACTATGACACAATATTAGTTGATTTCAAGAGATGTATGAGTGTGAGGAAATGTGTGTCTTAGAGTAAATAAAATTCAGTAAGTTAATTAGAACTTGTTTCTGATTGTCATATTGTTTTTCTTTTTTAAGAACATTATTTTGAAACTTGGCCACTCAGGAAGTGGCTTCATTTTCTATATTCCATAACCTTTGAGAGATCCCTCCTCTTCCGAAAATGCAGAATTGCTATGGGGAGGGGTGAAATGAACTAAAGACGCCCAAGAGGAATTCTCAAAAGAAAACCAAGACACAAAAAGGGGAATACTCCCTATGAAGCCACAATGAGGACTCTGGAAAAGCATGGTGAGTGGACGGCATTTTTGCCTAAAGGCAGAGTGCCAAGTAGGCAATGATGAATGGGAAAGAAATACTTTAGGTTTTGGTGAGTCACGGGGTCCATGGAGTATGGGGGTAAGGCAGGAACAGACTGGAGAAAAACTGTTAGGTATTATGACTTGGAACCCCTTAATATCATTCAGGAAAAGGCATGAATTGTGGAATCCTTTTAAATTATTTTGTATGTGTTTTGGACTGTGCTTTTTAAAATGTGATCTGAGTTGTCATTTCAAAATCATATTAAAAAACATGTAACCTATTGCCTCTACCAACATATATATATATATATATATATATATATATATTTTAATGGCAGAAATGGGACAAAGTCAAAGAAAAACAAACCAAAAAAACCCCCCTAGAAATAAAAAAGAACTTGTAGAATAATTTACACTGTTTACTTCCTTTTTAATTTTAATGCCCCCTTTCTGTCTTGTCAAGTTCCCTTTTCCAGAACAGCTTTTTGGAGAAAGGACCACATGTGCACAGAACCCTACTGGTTTCAGGTTCAGCTACGCCATCACATCCTGGAGATGCGATTTTTTTTTATTGTTGTTTTATTTTGTTTTGTTTTGTTTCTTTTATTGCCTATGCATGGTTGGAGCTGGGCTCCATCCTGAGGATCAGAAGGGAGTGAGTAGATGGGTGGGGAGAATCCAACACCAGAGAGGGAAGGCTGATTTTACGCAAGACCAGGGACTGATCAACACAAATCCCAGGATCATGAAGGCGTTGTCCTCAAACAATTCTCTCACACAGCTCATCCTTCATTTGTTTTTCCTTCCTATCCTCTTTCTTCCTCCTCCTACTCTTCCTCCTTCCCCTCTTCCTCTTTCTTTTCAAAAGGTTTATTGAGATATAATTGATAGAAAAATTCACTCTTTTTAGTGTAAGGTTTATGAATTTTGACATACAATCATATAACCACCACCACTATGACAATCATAATGCAGAGCATTTCCATCTCCCCAAAAAGTTCTCCTGTGTCCCTTTGTAGTCATTCTCTTCATCAGGCCCAGCCTCAGGAAATCACTAATCTGTTTTCCATTCCCTTAGTTTTTGCTCTTGCCAGACCGTCATATAAACAAAATCACACAGAGTTTATACAACTTTTGGAAATTGGCTTCTTTATCATATCAGTATGCATTTAAGATTTATCCTTGTTACTGAATGCCATTTTTATTGTTCAGTAGTATTTCATTATATAGATAAACTATTTGCTAGCTCATAAATATTTGAGTTGCTTCTAGTTTTAGGCAAATAAACAAATCCACTCTCAATGTTTGCATGAATGTTTTTGTGTGGCCATACGTTTTTATCTCTCTTGGGCAAATAGCTGTAGGATTGCTAGGTATTATTGGTAGGTGTCTGTTTAACTTTATAAGAAACTGTCAAACTGTTTTCCAGAGTGGCTACACTATTTTACATTCCCCACCAGTAATCTATGGGAATTCCTATTGCTCTGCATCTTCTCCAGCACTTGGCATTGTCAATTTTTTTTTGTAAGCTCTTCTGGTAATTCTAATAGGTATGCAATGTTAACAGGTTTTTGAAGATTATCTTGAGGAACATTGCAGGAAAGCAAAATTTTATCAACAAATATATGTTCTGATGAGGCCTGTGCTGTTGACTTACTTTATTTTATAATCATTTTAAATGATTACAAAGAAAGAAGTAGCAATGAGATGTGGCAAATGGGTTATTATTGGAAGATACTGAGTGAGTGTTTCCATAAAAGGAGAAGAAAAAAATTGGAGATTGTTTGTATTCCATTAGAGTTACAAGATCGTGTTCTATCACGAACTTGGTTGTACTTTTAAATGTCACTGACTTTAAAAATAATAAGAAAGGAGTAGTTAGTTCTCTTGAAACTGTTACTTGAAATAATTTTCTGGGTTATTGATGGTGACAATAATAGCAGTAATGTTCAAGGTTAACTAGACATTTAGGTAGTCAGGGCCAGGTTCACCAACAAGAAAACAGGGAGCCAGGACAGCTAAGACAAAACCACACTAGCATCCTGTTTTACAGCTTAGACAAGAACACAATAGCATCCTGTCTAGCAGCTTCTGCAGGAGTGACTTTTCCAAAACATCCTGAAATAAAACAATTAACCATAAAACATTGGTCACTATCACAAGTTGAGACCGTCTCCAGGTATCAGCCCAAAAGACCAGCAACACAGGATCTATCTTTCAGAAGAGATTGTAGAGAATTAGTATAATTGCTTCCCTAGATGTTTGATAGAATTCACCAGGGAACTCATCTGGGCTTAGTGTTTTCTGTTCTGGGAGGTTATTATCAACTTAATTTCTTTAATAGTTATGGGCATATTCAGATTGTCTATTTCTTCTTGTGTGATTTTTAGCAGATTGTCTTTCAGGGAATTGGTCCATCTCATCTAGTGTTTCCAATTTGTGGGCATAGAGTTGTTTATAATATTGCCTTTTTAGCCTTTTGATATCCATGGGATCTGCAGTGATGTCCTTTCCTTCATTTCTGATGTGAGTAATTTGTGTCTTTTCATCTTTTTTCTTAGTTTGCCGAGCATATTGATTTTATTGATTTTTTTCATAGAACCGGCTTTTAGTTTTGTTGATTTTTTCTATTGATTTCATTGATTTTGCCTCTAATTTTTATTATTTCTTTCTCCTATTTCTTTTTTCTAGTGTCCTAAGGTAGAGGCTTAGATGATTAATTTTAGATCTTTCTTCTTTTTCAATATATGCAGTAAGTGCTACATATTTCCCCTAAGCACTGCTTTTTCTGCATCCCACATATGTTGATGTTTTATTTTCAATTTCATTCAGTTCAAACTATTTTTTAAATTTCTCTTTGACTCATGTGTTATTTAGAACTGTATTGTTTAATCTGTAAGTATTTGGGGATTTTCCAGCTATCTTGTTGTTACTGATTTCTACTTTAATTCCACTGTGTCTAAGAGCAGACACTGCATACTTTTCATTCTTCTAAATTTGTGAAGGTGTGTTTTATGGTCCAAAACGTGGTCTATCTTGGTGAATGTTCCATATGAGCATGAGAAGAATATATATTCTTCTGTTGCTGGATGAACTAGTTGATACATGCCCCTTATAATCCAGTTGATTTATGGCACTTCAAGTTCTACTATGTTCTTACTGACCTTCTGCCTGTCTATATCTGATATAGGGGTATTGAAGTTTCCAACTACAGTAGTGGATTCACCTATTTCTCTTTCTGACACTGTTTTTAGGTGGATAACACATAAAGAATTGCCATGTCTTCTTGGCAATTTATTCTTGAGGACTTTCCTTACTATGAGGTCTAAAGGAGATTCTCCTGCTTTCTTCTGATTAGCATTAGCATGGTATATCTTTCTCCATCTCTTTACTTTAGAACTATATGTGTCTTTATATTTAAAGTGGGTTACTTATAGACAACATATTGTTGGGTCTTGTTTTTTGGTCCACTCTGACAATCTCTATCTTTTAATAGACGAATTCAAACCATTGACATTCAAAGTGATTACTGATTACTGAAACAGTTGAATCAATATCTACCATATTTGTTACCATTTTCTATTTTTGGCCCTTATTCTTTCTTTTTATTTTTGTCTTCCACATGTTTCCTGCATTTGTGGTTTTAATTAAATGTTTTATATGACTCCCGTTTTTTTACTTGTGTATTTTTTTTTGCTTGTGGTTGTCCTAGAGTTTGAAACATGCACTTACAACTACTTTAAGTCCACTTTCAAATAACAAGATAGTACAAGTACCTTATAATTACAAAATATTTCTAATTCTTCACTCATATCCCTTGTATCATTGCTGTCATTCATTATACATAGGTATTCATAACCATATGTGTATGCTTTACACACACACACACAAGTATACATAATTGAATACGTTGTTATTATTTTTAAAAAATGTTGTCTATTAGCTTAATTAAAAAATATGAAAAAAATAATAAGCTTCCTTTTACCCTCTCTTATTCCTTCTCCAATGCTCGCTCTCTATATAGATCTAAGTTCAGATCTACATCATTGTCCTTCTACATCATTGTCCACTGGCAACACATTTTCCTGGTTTTTGTTTGTTTAAGAAAGTCTTTATTTCTCCTTCACTTCTGAAGGATAATTTTTGAGGATATAGCATTTAGGATGGTGGATTTTTTTCTCTCAATATTTCAAGCATTTCATACCAGTCTCTTCTTGCTTGCATGCTTTCTGAAGAGAAGGCAGATGTAACTCTTATCTTTTCTCTTCTGTAGGTAAGGTGATTTTGTTCTTCTGGCTTCTTTCAGGACTTTTTCTTTATCTTTGATTTTTTTCCAGTTTGAATACAATATGCCTAGGTGTAGTTTTTATTGAAGTTTATACTGGTTGGTGTTCTTTGAGCATCCTAGATCTGTGGTGTGGTGTCTGATTTCATTTAAGGGAAATTCCCAGTCATTATTGCTTTAAATATTTTTTTTTGTTCTTTTTTTTTGTTCTCCTTTGGTATTCCCATTACACATATGTCATACCTTTTGTAGTCACCTCACAGTTCTTGGATATTCTGTTTCTTTTTTTTTTTTTCTTTCAGTGTTTTTTCCTTTTTGTTTTTCCATTTTGGAAGTTTCTATTCACACGTCTTGAAGTTCAGAGATTTTTTTCTTCCCTCAGCCACACTCAGTCTACTAATTAATCTATCAGAGACATTTTTCATTTCTGTTACCATTTTTGGTCTCTAGCATTTCTTTTTGGTATTTTCTCAGAATTGTCATCTCTTTGTTTACATTGTCCATCTGTTTTTATATGCTGTGTACTTTATTGAGTAGAGCTCTTAAGATATTAATCATAGCTGTTTCAAATTCCTGGTCTGTTAGTCCCATATTCCTATCATTTCTGAATCTAGTTCTGATATTTGCTGTCTTTTCAAAGTGTGTGTGTGTGCACGTGTGTTTTGCCTTTAGTCTGCCTTGTGATTTTTTTCTTGACAGCCAGACTTGAGGCACTTGTTGAAGGGAACTGTTGTAAACAGGACTTTGGTAAAGTGAAGCAAGGGGTGGGGGGAAGCACAAGCATTTCAATGTCCAGAGATCAGCTCTTTGACTTCAGGTGAGCCTGTGCATCGAAGATGTAAACTTCACAAGTGCTTCTTAGCTCCCCAGTCCCCTTCAGATAGGACTGGATGGCTAGAAGGGGTTAGAGTTGGGTATTTACCTCCCTAGGTCAGTTAAGCTCTGGTAAAACCTCAGTGGTTTAGGTTCTGTTAAAAAAAAAAATTCTCTTGAAGGCAGGCCTCTTCAAGAACAGAATATGCTGATATATTTCAAAGTTGTTCTTTATACCCTCCCTTTGCTATATGCAGATGTTTTTCTGGTATATACTATGAAAAGTTGGTCAAGTTTATGGAGGTAAAACTCACAGTATTGCGGGGCCCCCCAGTGACTGAGCTCCCCCGGAGTCTTTAACCTTCAGACTTGTCCACTGTGTCTCCAGAAATTTGTCAAATATAATTCAGGCTTTTCCAACCTTAAGAATGGTTCCCTTGGAGGTTTCTGCTCCAGTAAACTGTAATTCTTTGAATTCACCTGTCTCCGAATTGAGGGCAGTGGTTTGTTTCTGTGACCTCACTTCCTTGACGGGGCTAAGAAGAGTTCTTGATTTTTCCAATTTGTCCAGATTTTTACTTTTTTCTAGGAGGGAGTGGCAACTTCTAAGCTTCTTACATGCTGGACCAGAAATGAGATAGAGCTCTTGCAGGCTGCACGCTCAGCAGGGAATCTGCTTAAGGATTCTCTTTTCCTTTCCCTCTGCCTCTTCCCCAAATCGTGCGTGCATGTGTGTGTGTGTTTGTGTGTGTGTGTGTGCTCTCTTTAAAATAAATGAAAAGACCTTTTAAAAAATAATAATAATAAATAAAATAGGGGAGTCTGGGTGGCTCAGTCGGTTAAGCGAATGCCTTCGGCTCAGGTCATGATCCCAGGGTCCTGGGATGGAGCCCCGCATTGGGCTCCCTGCTCAGCGGGAGTCTGCTTCTTCCTCTGCCCCTCACCCCGCTTGTGCTCTCTCTCTCTCTCTCTCTCACACTCTCTCAAATAAGTAAAATCTTAAATAATAATAATAATAATAATAATGAATTAATTAACCTACATTTTTAATCCACTTCCTCCGTATCATCAATTCTTAAGACCCATGCCTTCCAATTTGTTAACTCTTCTTTCTCAGATGATTCTTTAATAATCCTTTTACTGAGGGATTGATGTTTGATAAACTCTCTTACAAATTTTTGAAAATATCTTTATTATTGTGTAATTTGGCTGAGTTTAAAAATTCTTTGTTTCAGGTATTTTCCTCACAGGACTTTATATCTATCTCTTCATTGTTTTCTGGCCTCTGTTGTTGCTGATAATTAAATCTCCTGCTGCTTCTCCAATTGTCATTTTTATTAGGTGACCTGAATTCTCACCCTGGTTGCTTGCTTGCTTTCTTCTGTCCCCTCCTCCCTCTCTCCCTTGTCCCTCCACCCTCCCTTCCTTCCTTCCTCTCTCTCTCTCTTTTTTTCTTCTTTCTTTCTCAAGATTATTATTTTGTATTTTCAATAAATATGTTTGGATTTTTCTGTATTTATCCTACTCAGATTTTGGAATCCACTTTCCTTTAACCCGAGGACTCTGTTTTTGTTTGGCTCTAGAAAAACGCCATACCTAAGTTTTTTAAATATTGGTTTCATTCCATCGTTTCCATTCTATTTATATCAGTTAGGGTTCTCCAGAGAAGCAGACCAATAGTTTATATCCAGAGAGAGACGGATATTTGTTTTAAGGAATTGACTAATGCAATTTAGGGGGCTGGCAAGTTAGAAATTTATAGAGCAAGGTGGCAGGCCTGGAATTCAGTAAGAGTTGATATTGCAAGACTGAGTCTGAAATCCATAGAGTAGGACAGTAGCCTGGAAACTCAGGTAGAATTTCTTTATTACAGTCTTAGGGCAGATTCCCTTCTTTCCTGAAAAACTTCTGCTCTTAAAGGCCTTCGACTGATTGGATGAGGCCCACCCATGTTATGGAGGTAATCCGCTTTACTTAAAGTCATCTGATTGTGATTAATCACATCTACAAAATACCTTCACAGCCACATTTAAACTGGTGCTTGACCAAAAACTGGACACTACAGCCTAGACAGTTGACACAGAAAATTAACTATCATCCCTTTATGCAAACCAATAAAAATGTGCTAGAATCTCTCAATCTATTCTCCATAGAAATTGATTACTTTTTCATGTTTATTTTTACTCTTTCATATTTCTTTTTTTTTTAAAGATTTTATTTATTTATTTGACAGAGAGAGACACAGAGGGAACATAAGCAGGGGGAGTGGGAGAGGGAGAAGCAGGCTCCCCACTGAGCAGGGACCCAGATGTGGGGCTTGATCCCAAGACCCTGGGATCACGACCTGAGCCGAAGGCAGACGCTTAACCATCTGAGCCACCCAGGCGCCCCACTCTTTCATATTTCTAATGCCATTTTATTTCTGCTACATTTTGGATGAATCTTCCAATTCATGAATCTTTTGGCAGATATTTTTGTATTTTGTATTATCATATATATATATTTTTTAATTTCAAAGACTATGCTTTTCATTTTTTTTTAAGATTTTATTTATTTATTTGAGAGAGAGAGTGAGGACGTGCACAGGAGCAGGGGGATGGGGGAGGGGCAGAGAGAGAGGGAGAAGCAGATTCCCCACTGAGCAGCAGGGAGCTAGATGCAGGACTCAATCCCAGCACCCTGGGATCATGACCTGAGCTGAAGGCAGATGCTTAACCGACCGACCCACCCAGGCAACCTATGCTTTTCATTTTTAATACATGAATAGGTTTTAAAATATATCTTTCTGGTTTTGTATCATTTCTGTTTTTGTTTCATAATCTTTACTTACTTTAAAAAACAAAAACGGGGCACCTGGGTGGCTCAGGCCCCATTAGTCATCTCATCTTTTAAAATGTCGGGGTGCCCGGGTGGCTCAGTTATTAAGCATCTGCCTTCGGCTCAGGTCATGATCCCAGGGTCATGGGGATCGAGCCCCACATTGGGCTCCCTGCTCAGCAGGAAGCCTGCTTCTCCCTCTCCTACTCCCCCTGGTTGTGCTCCTGCTCTCACTCTCTCTCTCTGTCAAATAAATAAATAAAATCTTCTAAAAAAATAAAAAAATAAAACCCAAAAACATTATTTTATACATAATTATTTCTTTTGAGGAATTATTATATTTATCATTTTGAGCATTAAAATTCTATTTAAAGGTTTTTTTCAAATTCTGTAAATAAATACTGTATCTGAAATTAAATCTGTATCTATGGTTCATTTTGTAGTGTTCTATTTTTTTTCATACTTTTGAAATTTTGACTTAATGACTCATTTTAAGCAGAAAAATTTTATTTTGAATTTTATTTGTCTTTTTTTTCCCACTCTCCAGAATTTCTTATCTAAAAATTTGGATATTGCCTTCACCTGATTGTTTATAGCTCCCAGGCAAAAACTAGGTTTGGGATCCTTCTCTGCAATGATATTGGGATATTTACACATTTATTCACAAAATAGATGCTATTTTGTTCCACTCTCTTGTCATCAGAATTCATCTGTCTTCTGGCCTACCTGGGCCCAGAGTTTCTCAGGAAGTCATGAACCCATGCAGTGGCAGGTTCCCAGGTTCTCCCGTGTATTGTTAAGGATCACTTTAAACCCCTGGCTTTAAGTGTAGGTCTCTATCTTGTTAGGTCACCTTGTATGAAACACTTAGGCTTTGTTCCCTGGCAGGAGCCAAGGTCTTAGCTGCCACTGCCTGCCATTTTTATAGCTCTCAGTTTTCTGTACTCTTTGCATATGCAGAAATGTCTTTCCTGTTTATGAGGCTAGAGATAGCCTACTGATTATCTTATTTAGATTGTATCTTTTATTGTTCTACATTTGTATCATTTGGGAAAGTATGACAAAGCATTAATTTATTGTGCCATATTTTTAAGAAATATTTCTTGATGATTCATTAGTCTTACAATACTCTCTAACCTCCCAAAATTTTGTAAGCTGATAAATTGATTGATTTAAATTCCTTTGCCACAAATTCACACATTTTCCTCTTTATGGTTACCTAACACCCATATGTCTTTCAGAAAGAATGTATTATCAATAAAAGAATTATAAATGCCATACTGGATGGCAACAACTTTCCATTTCCTTTAGAAAAATACTCTTTAGGGGGGAAAAAAAAGAAAAGAAAAAGAAGAAAAAGCCCCAATTCCTAAATGTAGCAATTTTGAAAAACCATCTAGCTTGTTAAAATGGGATCATAGCAATGCTATTCATTTTCCAGACTTGTAACTTTTATTGTCATCATCCTCATTAAATAGCATACAATTGAGTGTTCCTTTGGTATTTGGCACTGTTCTAGGTGTTTTAGTATTTAGCTAAGGAATTAATGAACAGTGGAAGCAAATCAGTACATGAGGTTTTTATCTCTCCAACAAATAGCCAAAATACACCCAGGGCAGCTTTTTGGAATTCAGATAGCCCAATACAATATAAAATGTTGTTACTCCATCACCTCTGTGGTGATTACTGCAGCCCTATAACAGTGCATGTTCCAATGTTCATGATCATTTATTGAATAATTAATTCAACAAACGCTTAATGAGCACCTACTTTGGGACAAGCACTCCACCAGATGGAGAGACAAATTATTCCATGCCATTATCTCTGGTATGTGTCTCTTTATAATCTCTCTTAATATAATGCCTAGCTTATATTAGGCTCTCAGTGTATGCTTATGGAAATTAATGAGTGAATCAATCAGTAAATAAACTTAAACACCTTTAGTAGAGAAAAGCAATATAATTGTAATATGTAGTTTTGTTCTTCTGATACAGTATATTAACCCTTTAAATTTTTAGCACAAAGTCATCACATGGAATGAATTAATTTACCCATTAATTGTCCCATGTGCCCTGGCTTATTTACTGTTCACCAAACTCACTTTCTGTTTTTCCAGGACTCATAAGGCAACCACAGTCCCAGACCTCCCTTGCCCTTAGGAAGTTCCAACCAAAGCAATATGAGCAGAAATGATTTAGTGCATAGAAGTGCAAGTTTGGTATGTTCTTTCCTTTCTCCAACCAACTAGAATAGTGAAAAAGTACCTGGGAACATGTTGAAAAAGATAGAGCTACAGGATAGATGGAGGTATCACCAAATCAGTACTTGAAGAAGAAACACTCAAGTGGAAAGGCTCACATGTCCTGTTAGGTCCACTAGATACAGACTTTCATTGTGCTAAGCAATTGAGGTTTTAGACTTGATCTGCTACAGCTGTTAGTGACACCTTAATGAATCAACTCTTCTCGCAAGGACAAGTTCCCATGATAGTGTAAGAATGGAACCATATGATCTCTTCATTATTATGTGTAGATACTACATCATTGCATAGTTTAGCAAATAAGGATTACTTTATATATATATGTTTTCTTATTTTCTTATACTTAACACCCACTAGAGATTAAATTCCACAAAGAATTAGGAGGAAGAATGCAAAAAAAAAAAAAGGAGCAGTCGATCATTTTATCAAGATACATGAGCTGATCATTTTGTGTTTTATTTTTCCAAAAAAAAAAAAAAAACAAAACACTAAAATGAAGTATTACTAATAGCCCTGTCATAGGGAAGATTGCGGTATTATAAAAATGTTTGCCACCAAATCAAATCTGAGGGCATTTTAGTCCATCAAATTGCCATTCATCTCTATAAAGTCTGGTCATTGACTGAACGCACATTCAGCAGCAGCAAACTGCTTGTAGGCATTAAACCTAGCATGGTGTTTCTTGTCTTTCTGCTTTTGCTGTTCATTTCTTCTTTCTCAGTTGACCTTGCCTGCTTCTTCGCTGGGTTACTCACTCTTCATTTTGCTTCAGGCATTACCTTCTAAAAGGCTGCCCCCTCAAGGTTGGGCTAAGTGACCTTTGTATACTGTTATTATCTTTTTCTGTCTGTTTTACACATCAGTAGGTCCATCAATGGCATGGACTATGTCCTCTCATCATTCAATTCCTGATACCCAGCACAGTGCTTGTTATATATACCTGGGCCTTAGTGAAATTTGTGCATGACCAAAAGAGCTACAGGATGGGAGGGCTCACTTTTGGCTAGAGAGGGATAAGATAATATGAATATGGAGGTACACATCATCAGCTTTTAAAAAAATAGGCTGTCTTTCCACATGCTGTGGAGAGGCAAAGTACCCCAGAAGAAGCAGTGCTATAGTTAAGGGTGTTATGGAGTTACATAAATATTTAGGGAGACTCTTGAGAAATACTATGTGAACTAGATAAAATATATATGTATGTTAGTGGGGACAGTGAAGCCTAGAAAGGTAGATTATGAAGAGATTGTGAAGGACCTTGAATTATTTGCCATTTTACACCGCTTGACCTTCATTGATTAGAAATAAAAGATAATTTTTTAAAAAGATTTATTTATTTGAGAGAGAGAGAGAGCACGAGCGAGGAGAGGGGCCAAGGAAAAGGGCAGAAAAAGAGAAGCAGACTCTCTGCTGAGTGCTGGGCTCAATCTCACAATCCTGAGATCATGACCTGAGCTGAACTCAAGAGCTGGAAACTGAACCTACGAAGCCAAGCAGGCACCCCAGAAATAAAAGATCATTTTAAAAGGTTTGAAGAGGAAAGTGGCCTCTGTCATATCATCTAGGAATTACATAACAAAGGATTTTACTATGACGAGAAGAATGAGATTGAAAAGATAGGAGTGCATGGGACAGATGACAAAGTAGATTAAGTTGCAGGGTCCAGTAATAAATTTTAGTTTTTGGTAAAAAGGAGGCAGTCAATGATGGCACCAAGTTTCCACATCTGAACACTCGGGGAATAGCTGCTTCAGTTTATCATTTGGGAGTACATTCAGCTGCACGTAACAGGAATCCTAATTTACAGCTGCTGACGTGGCTAGCAGATTACTTTTGCAGTTACAAGAGGTCTGAAGTTGAGTGACGGTTGACATGGATTCAGTAGCTCAACAAAGAGACAGATACAGATTTATGTGATTCTCTTGGCCTGGCCTTCCTAGACACAAGTTGGAGGCTGAAGTGTTAGGAACACGTCTGCATTGGAGAGAAAAAAAAAAAGTGAGGAGTGGGAGGCTTCAGGAGTGGCAGCCATCCTTTTTTTTTGCCAGAGAAACAAAAACCTTTACAAGAATTATACCTCGGCAGGCTTCAGCTATGTTTCATTGGCTGAAGCTGTGTTATTTGGGCATATCAAGCTATGTGAGGAGACTAAGTAAGAAAGTTTTTAAAATGTGTAGCCTTCAAAGTGTAAAGCGTCAAAGAAGAGAGTTGAGAAAGAGTGTCTGTAGTTAGATAGTCTGTAGTGTCTACCAGAGTAAGGGGATTCAACTTTGAGATATTTCCATGAGATGGAAATAATTTAAGCAGAATTGACTAAGAGATTTTCAAGGACTCTTACAGATTAGTTAGGAGGCTCTCTAAAACCTTCCTGTCCAATATAAATATAATGTGAACCACATAGGCAATTTTATATTTTCATGGAGCTTTATTTTTTTAAAAAGCTGAAGTAGAAAAATTAATTTTAATAATATATTTATCATATCAACATACACCAAATATAGTCATTTCAACATGTAATCAATATAAAACAATTAATACATTTTCACTATTTTTTATATTTGGTCTTCAACATCCTGTGTGTATTTTATACTTACAGCATATCTCAATTTGGACCAGCTATATTTCAAGGACTAATTCAAGAACTTGTGGCTACTGGTTACTATATTAGACAGTGCAGTTTTAATCACTGTAAAAATCACTAGAAATCTTGGGGCACCTGGGTGGCTCAGTTGGTTAAGTGATCAACTCTTGATTTCGGCTTAGGTCATGATCTTAGGGTCATAAGATCGAGCCCCATGTCAGGCTCCGTGCTCAGCCCTGAGTCTGCTTGAAATTTTCTCCCTTTCCCTCTGCACTCTCTCTCTCTCTCTCTCTCTAAAAAAAAAAAAAAAAATCACTACAACTCTCGATCAAAATACCAGCAAATTATTTTATGGATGCCAAAAAACTGATTCTAATGTTTATTTTGAGACTCAACAGACACAGAATAGCCAACACAATATTGAAGGAGAACAAATTTGGAAGACTAGAAATAGACCCCTATAAATTTAGGCAACTGATCTTTGACAAAGGCAATACAACGGAGCCAAGATGGTCTCTTTAACAAATGGCTCTAGAACAACTGGACATCCACATGCCAAAAAAAATGAATCTAGTTATAAACCTTACATCCTTCATGAAAATTAACTCAAAGTGGATCATAGACATAAATATAAAACACAAAACTGTAAAACTCCTAGAAGATAGCATAGGAGAAAATCTACATGACCTTGGGTATGGTGATGCCTTTTTGGATACAAGACCAAAGACACGATCCATGAAAGAAATAATGAATAAGCAGGACTTCATTAAAATTAAAAACTCCTGTTTTACAAAAGACAACATCAAGAGGATGAGAAGAAAAGCCAGGGACTGGGAAAAAATATTTGCAAAAAAACAAAACAAAACAAAGCAAAACCAAAACCCAAAAACATAAAAAAGGACTGTTATCTAAAATATACAAAGAATTCTTGGGGCGCCTGGGTGGCTCAGTTGGTTGGGCGACTGTCTTCGGCTCAGGTCATGATCCTGGAGTTCCGGGATCGAGTACCGCATCGGGCTCCCTGCTCAGTGGGGAGTCTGCTCCTCCCTCCGACCCTCCCCCCTCTCATGCTCTCTCTCTCTATCTCATTCTCTCTCTCAAATAAATAAATAAAATATTAAAAAATATATATATACAAAGAATTCTTAAAAATCAAGAACAAGAAAACAAACAACCTTGGGGTGCCTAGGTGGCTCAGTTGGTTAAGTGTCTGACTTCAGCTCAGGTCATGATCTCAAGGTCCTGGGACTGAGCCCCACATAGGGCTCTGTGCGGGGCGTGGAGCCTGCTTAAGATTCTCTCTTTCCTTCTCCCTCTGCCCCTTCCCCCCGCCACTCACACGTGCTTGCTCTCTCTCTCTCTCTCTGCTCTTCTTCTGCCTTTACAGTTTTCTATGATTAGGCTTCAGTTTAATTAAACAGGAACTAAGTAAAAATGTGGAGAAGTTGGTAACAGAATTCAAAACATAAATTTTTCTGCTTAAAATGAGTTGTTAATTGGGGCACTTGGGTGGCTCAGCCAGTTGGGCCTCCGACTCCTGAGTTCAGCTCTGTTTTGATCTCAGGGTCATGGGATCAAGCCCCACGTCCAGCTCCATGCTCAGTGGAGAGTCTGCTTGTCCCTCTCCTTCTCCCTCTGCCTTTCCCCTCCCTCGTGCTCTTTCTCTCTCAAATAAATAAAGAAAAGAAAACAAACAACCCAATTAAAAATTGGGCTAAAGACCTTAACAGATACCTCACCAAAGAAGATACACAGATAGCAAATAAGCGTATAAAAAGATGCTCCACATCCTATGTCATCAAGGAAATGCAAATTAAAACAACAATTAGATATCACTATATAAATGTTAGAATGGTCAAAATTCAGGCCACTGACAAAACCAAATGTTGATGAGAGAGAGAGAGAGACAGAGAGAGCAAGCACGTGTTGATAAAAATGTGGACCAACAATAACTCTCATTCATTGCTGGTGTGAATGCAAAATGGTGCAGCCACTTTGGAAGATAGTTTGGTGGTTTCTTACAAAATTAAATATACTTTTACCATCCAATCCAGCAATAATGGTCCTTGGTATTTACCCAAATGAGTTGAAAACATGTCTACACAAACACCTGCACATGGATGTTTATAGCAGCTTTATTCATAATTGCCAAAACCTAGAAATGACTAAGATGTCCGTTAGTAAGAGGATGGATATAAAAATTTTGTACATCTGGACATTGGAATATTTTTCACCACTAAAAAGAAATGATCTATGAAGCCATGAAAGGACATGGAGCTTAAGTGCATATTAGTAAGTGAAAGAAACCAGTCTGAAAAGGCTACATACTGTGTGATTCCAACCATATGACATTATACAAAAGGCATAACTATAGAGACAGTAAAATGATCAGTGGTTGCTAAGTGTTGTTGGGGGTGGAAGATGAACAGGCAAAGCAAAGAGGATTTTTAGGGCAGTGAAATTATTCTGCGTGATTATATAAGGGTGGATGTGTCGTTATATATTTATCCAAACCCAGAGAACATCAACAGTGAACCCTAAGGTAAACTATGGACTTTGAGTGATTATGATGTATCAATTTAGGTTCGTCTCTGGTAAAAAATGTGCCACTCTGGTGAGGGATGTTGATAATGGGGGAAGCTATGCATATGTGGGGTCAGGGGTATGTGGGAAATCTCTATGCCTTCCCCTCAATTGTGCTGTAAACCTACAACTGTTCTAAAAAATAATAACTTCTAAAAAAAGTCACCACAGAACAAGAGAAAAGATAGAGGAAGGCACTCTCCTTGTTGAAGCATTTCCATACAAACGACACAGTCAGAGAGTGGACTGAATCTATTATAAAGAAATCCGATCTTTACCTTTCTTATGCAATGATATCTCATAAAAACAGAAAGTCAGGAGGGTGACAATTTTGTTGATATTTTAAAAACAGTTCCAAAATGATCTTACTTTGTTTCCTGCCTGCTGGAGAAGGCAGAGTGGAATGCAGCTTTGGAAACCACGAAGGGCAGGGGGTCACAGGGACACATATTACTCCTTACCAGGCAACAGGGTTGACTGCCAATAGTATTCTTTTGCATGATCAGGTGAATTCAAATACTTTAGGCTGATGATAAATACAGAAGGACCCTCACTGATACTTCTTAGGAGATAATGAAACCAACTACTTGGTAGTTGTTATATTTTCTCTTGCCACAAAGCATTAGATGGGGCTACTGTAATGAATGTTGCTGCTTCCTTAAGAGATAGGGCTCTGCATTCATGGAGGCTTCAGAACCCTGTGACTGGGGCACTAAGAGAGCAGGCTCTGATGCTCTATTTGTCTGGGACTTGATGTCAGTATTCCCAGAGCTGACAGTCATTATTCTGATGAGAATCAACTAGTCATGAGAGGAAATCTAGCTAGAAGTCACCAAACATGTCCTCCCAGAATCACCATTGCTCCTTTGTTCTTCTGGAGAAGAAGGCCACCCCAAAATATCACCTCCTCTGTGAAGCCTTCCCCGATTTCTCCAGGCAAAAGTCTTCTCTCTCTCCTACACCACCATAGCTATAGTAAATAACTAATACATCACATGGATTTTAATAAGATATCCACTTACATTATATATTCCTAATTAAATATACAAAACTCCTCAGAGCATAAACTTAAGAATAGCCTCTTCAGATACTGTCTTTCTACTGGTGACTATGTCTGACCAGTTGTAGGCACTCAATACATACGAATATTGGTATAATTTTCTTACTTGTATCTAATTTCATAGCTTACAGTTAGGAATATCAAGCTTTTCGTTGGTAACATGGAGCAAAATTATCTTTCCTACTTTACTGAGTTGTGGTACAAATAGAGTGAAATGTCTATTCATGACAGACTTTATATAAAATATTAATTCAAAAGTCACTCTGTCTTTAAGAATTACTAACTTATGCAAAGTGTTGCGTATGACATAATAGTAACAGCAAACACCTCTATAGTGCTTACCATGTACCTGGCTCTGTTCTCAGCACTTTCATGTTTTGACCAACTTAATCCTTACCCCAGCTTGGAGGCAGTTTCTCTCATTATCACGTCCACTGTGTACTTTAGAAAGCTATCACAAAGCGTTCAAGTCACCTGCCCAAGCTGGTAGAATTAGGCAGCAGAGTTAGAATCAAACCAGGCCTCCAGTGTTCGACGCTAAGTGCTTACCTACCACAATGGACCATCTTTTCGGGAGCCTAACAGGATGGCGGGGAGGTGGCCATGCCTCCCAGCAGTAACACTAGCAAAGCTACCAGCCCTTCATGTCATCACCACTGAACGGGGTTCCCGAGGGACCATCCAAATCCAATGGACTCTACACTTCGCTCCCTGGAGAAGCATTCTTTTTATCAGCACCTAAAGGACAATTCAGTAAATATCATAAGGACACGTCTGAGAGAGAATAGACTGTCGCAGGATTCCGGGGCGGGTGTGGCCTCATCTGAACACTGAGAGTCACAGGGAGTAAAAGGAGCGGAGGTGAGTCAGTGTCTCCTTGAAGAATCTATGGTGCCTGTAGGTGACACCAAGAAGCTTGAGTTTTGTTTGTGTTTCCGCAGCAAGTTGAATAGATTTTTAAATTGTGGTTTGTTTTGTGGAAAAGATATAAAATCATAGAATACTAATGCTGGCAATGACCTTAGGTTCGAGTTGAACAGCTTCATCATACAGTCCATGCCTGGAGGGACAATGTATGTTTTTATGTTTGTTTAGGTTTTTGTTTTTACAATAACAGCATGTGGTAGAAATTTACACTATCTCTGTGATTCACCATTTTGAAAACTTTGTGGCATGGAAATTAACTGCAACAATACTTCATGTGCCCCCACTGAAATGGCCATGTGATGTATGTTCACTGAATTTGACGATTTTAATCAAATAATTATAAATACTGGGAGTGGATACAGGGAATCACAGGTCACAGATCCCAGTGAAGTGAATAGGAGTTAGGGTAGGAAGAGATATGAGGGAGATTTGGCTTTGGAGGGGCTAATTTTTACCCTGGATATATTGCTATGTTTCTATCTTTATGACTTCCCTTTGAGATAATGTGGGATTCAGGGATAAAAATATCCTATGCCATATGTGAGAGACATGTTGTACTTTAGAAATCTCAAATGATATAGGTTTGCCTGTCAAATGAATGATATAAGGACTTCTAATTGGCACAAGAAAGCAGTCTTCCCCTTAAATATTCTCCTCTGGCTTGAGCACATATGCTCAGAACTAGTCACATGTGTCTTATGCCTTTCTCTGCCTTCTCAATTTTAGAGACTCTGAGTTTTCTGCTTGGATGGTACACAGTTCTCTGTTCCTTATCAATTTGGCAGCTGAGGCCAGCTGCCTTCCCCTTAAAGCAAAACCAGAGCTGCTCTGCCTTCATCCCTCTCTTCGTGGAAGCTTAATCAACTAAAGCTGATCAGGAGCTTCTTACAGTGACATCAGGGGCTTATGTCGTAATCAATGATAAAGCAAAGTAATAAAAATGGAGATGATTTTCTGCAGAGCTAACAAAAAGAGAAGGAATTTCTAAAGATGATGGCAAGTCTCCCCTGTGTCAGAGCTAAATGAGACAGTGATCAGAAGGGGATTTCAAAAGTCATTGCTTGAGTTCATAATATTGGCTACTTGTAAATGGACAAAGACAGTCCTAGAATGGAAATCTAAAATATTTACCTGGTTTTAGTTAATAGACAATACTTCTCTGAAGGGGAAACCTCCTTGAAAGAGATTGCCTTTATAATCCACAGAAAGGAATGTTTAAAAAGAGCATTTAGACATGATGTTTTTGAAATCAAACTAAGCTTCATCTCAGAATCATGAAGAAGTTCCCACCAACATGGCCACAAAGGCAATGGAGAGGTCACCTCCTGGCGTTCAAAGAGCAGAAATATTAGCACCATGTGACCTTAGAGATTGTCTTATCTGATATTCTACAGTTCACAGTGGTAAAGTAACTTGCCCAAGGTCATAATTTAGGTAATGACAAAATAAGAAGAGTGTCATTTCAGGACTGCAGTCCTGGGCGTTTGACCAATACACTTCTGCCTCTTGGTCAAACTCAGAATCCAAAGCCAAGATATAATTTTTCAAACAAATTATGATTTACTCAATGAATGTGTTTAAATTGTATTTTATGCCATTTTAGAAGGAGGATGTGTCTGGAGGTGTCCTCTCCAGATACCCCTGGAAATTTTGTCTGGTGTCCCAGAATCACCGGGACTTGCTTTTAGGATGTTTTCATGTTTTCTGACCCTTTCAGAGACACCAGGACATGGATTATTTCCCCAAGGTGAATGGTAAAAACCCCAGACATGAACATTTATAACATTGCCCAGAAAATGTCAAATGCACATAACATAGAGGCATGCAGAGTTCATCAATTTAACAAAAAATTGCCATAAATCAGTATAACTTAAATGGCGATTTACTCAGTAGGACCTCTACATCACATAGAATGTGGACTTTGGCCAGAAAGTGGAGCCTGTGGAACAATTCACATGCATTGAGAATAAGACTTGGAATTGATGTGGTCTGTTATATTTTCAAAGTCTCTCAAAATCATGCATTATTTAGATTCAGGCTGAGTTTGGGAGCTGACACCCCATGCTGAGCACTCTGGGGAAGAATGAAAGCCAAAAATAATACACACCAGAGTTATGGGAGGTCCTGGCATCCCAGCCCTATCTAGACCTCAGACTGCACAGGAGTTTTTGCCCAGCCCTGACTGGGATCTTGATTAATTTATTTATTCCCCACATACCATTTGAACTCTGATATGTGACAACTACTGTGCTTGATGCTGGGGATTCAGTGGTGAAAGCACAACGAATAAGGTCACAGACAAGGTCTTTGACCTCATGATGCTTATGTTCTAGATGGGAAGGGCAGGTAATAAGCACTTAAACACCTAAATGAGATCATTTCAGATCGTGAGGAGGGATGCAAACAAGAAATCTGAGTAATGGGGTAGAGTGAGATTGACGGAAATGGGTGAGAGCAGCCACTTTCCTTTAGACAGTGTAGTGGGTGAAAGCCACTCTGAGACAACATTTAATGTGGAACCTGAGTGATGAGAAAGCCAGCTAGAGAAAGATCAAGAGAAGAGAGTCCCCAGTGGGTGTCTTAGGAAGAGAAGGAGCTTGGAATGCTCCAGGTCAGGAAGAAGGTGGCCACTGTGACTGCTGCAGAGAATGAAGGTATAATGAACATTGGCAGGTTTCCACAGTCCTTTTCTCAATGGTTAGACAATTTCTCACCCAAGACATTCTGGTGGGAAGCAGAATTTGCTTCTTGCATGGAAACTAAGAACCTGAATTTCTTGCTTCTGCAGTTTTTCTACACCAATGCTAAAGAAGGCAGTAAAGGCCATGAGCATGTGTCTCAGGTCAGACCAATTGGCCATACCTTATATTTGGAGCTAGAAATGTATGACAAGATCTAGTAGTGACAGGGTTACCAGCAGAGGCCTCTAAAGTCTAAGATAGCACCCACAGAGCAAGCTCATGGAAGGCAGCAGCTATGTCCCATGAGAATGGACCTGGATATTTCTCTCTTAAAGTCCCTCTGCTCTTCCCAGTTTTCATTGCCTGGTTCTCTAGAGTTCCCAGTAAATCTATGGGCAACTTAATGGCCTTCCACACATTTTTTTAAAGATTTATTTATTTATTTGACAGAGAGAGAGAGTGCACAGCAGAGGGAGAGAGAGAAGCAGACTCCCTGCTGAGTGGAGAGCCCAACGCAGGGCTCAATCCCAGGACCCTGATATAATAACCTAAGCTGAAGGCAAATGCTTAACTGACTGAGCCACCCAGGCACCCCACAAGTTTTATTTTATGCTTGAATCGTTGAGCTGGCTTGGTTACTAGCAAATAAAACCCTTTTCAGATTGACATAGAAATTGGTTCCAGGAATGGTTGCACATAACATCATGGAGGAGAGTGGAAATTGTTTTCTGCCTTGGTTGGATGGAAGGCAATAAAAATCAGGTAGTATTAGGGAATCTGACCTTAGCACTTCAAGGCAAGCAGTGGTGCAGAAACTAATTTAATATCACCTGTAGTTGTTAGAAATGAAGTGACATCAAAGGCAGAACTTTGGGGAACTGAGTGGACTCTCCCAGGAAGGGGACGCTGAATTCAAAGACTATGGATATGAGTAGTTGTTTCTTCTTCTTCTTCTTCTTCTTCTTCTTCTTCTTCTTCTTCTTCTTCTTCTTTTTTTTTTTGAGAGAGAGAAACAGTGAGAGAGAGCATGCACTAGAGTGGTGGGAGGGACAGAGAGAGAGGGAGAGAGAGAATCTTAAGCAGGCTCCACTCCCAGTACAGAGCCCAATGCGGGGCTCAATCTCACGACCCCGAGTTTATTACCTGAGTGGAAACCAAGAGTTGGATGCTTAACCAACTGAGCCCCCCAGGTGCCCCATGTGTGGTTGTTTCTAACAATGCTGGGAAGCTAAAGAAAAAGGACCACCAATCTGAAGTTTCTATATCTTCCAAACAAGTTATAGACTGATTCTCTGTGTCTATGCTAAAAGGGATTTTTATGACCGTGTTAAGAAGAATCTCATTTCTTGCCACATGGAGGCTGAAATATCTTTTTTCTTATTGCACCAGAAAGCGGATCTAATGCGCTCCATGATTATAAGCTCACTTAAATTTATAGTTTCACAAGGTCTCCTATGAGAATTTTAGGACATTTACTGGGAAAGTATAGATGACCTTGAGTATTGGAATGATATCTTAAGGAAAGCTTGAGGAGTTCAGAGTTCTTTGAACTATTCTTGTCCCCACTCTTGGCAGCACCCAAATACTCCTTAATTCTCTTTGCGAAATGAGCAGCCTCCTTCTATTATCTGGAGTGATTTACCAACCTTCCAAAGATGTTATTCAAGGTCACCTGCAAGGGGAAGCCAATTGTCCTCGTGCCGCAGTGGCAACCAATTCCCATTGTTTCAAAACTATTGATGAGAGGGGCGCCTGGGTGGCTCAGTTGGTTAAGCGACTGCCTTCGGCTCAGGTCATGATCCTGGAGTCCCGGGATCGAGTCCTGCATCGGGCTCCCTGCTTGGCAGGGAGCCTGCTTCTCCCTCTGACCCTCCTCCCTCTCATGCTGTCTCTCATTCTCTCTGTCTCAAATAAATAAATAAAATCTTAAAAAAAAAAAAAAAAACACCTATTGATGAGAACCAAATCCCAGTGTGCCCCAGGACTGGTGCAAATGCAAACTTCACCTTGGGAGGACAAAGCTCACAATTCCCCCAGAGTAATAAAATTTTATTTATTTATTTTTTATTTTTAAAGAATACCTGAGCAATATACATGGAAATAGACTCAAGCAAATAGGGTGGGATAGTATTTTGGATCAGAGTGAATTTACCAATATAGATTCATTGATCAAGGATTTTTGACTGAGGGTGCTAACTGGGATAGACAGAGCTGATTCTACATTTTCACAGGGTTAGTTAATCGAATCCTAGATATAATTGTGACTGTATTTCTGAAGGGTCCCTAATACACAGGACCAGATTCCCTGCCTAACTGAAGAATAATCTTAGAAAGGATTTACAAAGAGTAAAGATGGAGGCAAATATCACCTATTTAGTTGGGTGGCCTACTGATAGAGACCCCTAGGAAAATACAGTTTTAGGTCTGTTAGCCAGGTATGCTTGCTAACAGTGAGCCCCAGACTTGGGAAACTATTTCATAGAATCATAAGAGTGCTGGATCAGCAAAACCTCCACAAATTTCCCTCTGTCCAATTTTCTCCATTGGCCAGTAATTAACCATTTAAACCTGTAACTCTACTCATTTTCACTACGGTGCACACAATCTAGCCACATAAACTAACTTAAGTATAGCAAATCTTTTTTCTCATTCCAAATGCTTCAAAGGCTTATAAAATGTTTACTTTCCCAATATGGAGCTGTTGCCTAACCAGACATACCAAGAGCAGGCTGGTGGGGCCAGTCAGCCTGGTTTCAAACAATAAGAAGATGCTTTAAGAAAATGAAGAACTATACTAATACTTACTAAAAGCTGGTCTAATTTTTATTACCATTCATCAGTAATCCTAAAATGCCAGTGATAAAATATTCCTTTCTGATAAAACCTTTTGTTGGTTTAAGTTTGAAACAATTGCTACCATTAAATTTTAACAATAAATAAGCTTTAAATTTACACACTTTTACCTACCCTTTAATAAACATTGTGTTTTTATCCGGAAAGTAATTCTGAGCACCCCTATAAATAGTCAGCCCCTGACATATGCAGACTTCTCTATATACATTTGTTTCAAAAGCCAGTGTATAAATGTTTAGAATTGTTCAAGTTTGTTTCAAGTGCAACTTGTATCCCCAGCCCTTGCTGTATTACATATCCCTGCGTTTAAACCATAGATTCAAATAAACATCATGGCACAAGTGATTGCAAAGGCAAAGAAACTAACTTTAGTCTCTTTGATTCTGCCTGTGCAAACACTGAAGTTTTCATTTGCGTTTACTCTTTGCAAGAATGAAACAGAATGCCAATTGTGAGATGTAGGACTTTTGTGTAGTTGGTCTAAATTTCAGTTCATACATGAAGCATTTTGCTGAATTTCAATAATATCTTTAAAACACAAATTTATTCTTCCTTTTGACTTAATTATTTTACAACTAAAGAACAAGCAAAAATAATTATATTATTACATGGTTATAATGGGAAATAATTTTATCATACAGAGGAGGGGTTAGTAAAAAATTCACTCTGGGGGTGCCTTGGTGGCTCAGTCAGTTCAACATCTGACTCTTGATATTGGCTCAGGTCTTGATCTCAGGGTTATGAGATAGAGTCCCACATCTGGCTCCGCACTTAGCAGGAAGTCTACTGGACATTCTCTCTCTCCTTCTCCCTCTGGTCCTCCCCCCTATTCATGCTCTCTCTATTTCTCTCTCTAAAGTAAATAAATCTTTAAAAATTCATTCTGGATACCAAATACCTATTAGCCATAATCATATCTCCTCAGCAAAAACTAAGGTAGTAAACTGACGTGGACTTCATTTTTACATCCTGACACTGAAGAAAGGGTACAAACCTGCTAACAATGCATGTAGCTGGCCTTTCTTGCTAGCCCCCAAATTTTGATTAAAGCCTGCAAGACTATCTTGTTCTTTATCCACTTTTTGACTTAGGACACCTGCCTTTTGGCTCTAATCTGTGGCCTGTGCTTTGTAGAGGTCCAAGAGCCTTTGCTTGATTCTCTCCTTGTGCAGAAATAAGTACTGGGGTGCCTGGGGGTGGCTCAGTTGGTTCTGTGACCTGTGCTTTGTAGAGGTCCAAGAGCCTTTGCTTGATTCTCTTCTTGTGCAGAAATAAGCACTGGGGTGCTTGGGGGTGGCTTAGTTGGTTAAGCGTCTGCCTCCAGCTCAGGTCATGATCTTGGGGTCCTGGGATCGAGTCCTGCATTGGGTTTCCTGTTCGGTGGGGAGTCTGCTTCTCTGCCTCCCTCTGACCCTCCCCCCTGCTTGTGTTCTCACTCTCTCTCAGATGAATAAATTTTAAAAACTTAAAAACAAAAAAAGAAAGAAGCACTTACTTGTAGAGTCAAGTGCAGTCAGCCCCTGAGGTCAAAATACCCATGGCTGATTTAAAGCCTCTTACTCAAACTAAAACAATTTAAAGCCAAGTTCACAACTATAAAAAGCTGCCCAGATCAATCAACACAGGCTCATTAAGGTACCCTGCCCACACCCAAAGCACAAGCAAGGCCCAACATCACAGACCCTGGCTCCACCAAAACTGTACCCAGTTTGTGAACCCAAATTCCATTCTCTTAAAAAAAAAAAAATCTCAGTGAAGACACTATGTCAGAAATCTTCTGGAATATGATATGAGAAATAATCAAAACAACCACAAAGAGAAGAGTGCTAGAATGGATTTATGGTGGCCTATCCCAACACACACCTGAGACCAATCTGTGGTCCCTGAGAGAACCCAAAAGATGGAACCACTCCAAAGCCTTGAGAAAATACTTGTGGGAATTGAGGGTAGTGAGCCAGCTCTTTGGGAAGAAACATATGACTATTTGGTAGCTCAGATCTGTAGCAGAGTGGAGGAGTTTGCTGGTGAAGTGGGCCCCCTGACTTTCGGAGGAGACCGTAAGATCTTGAGGGGGTGGAGGCTGACAACAAGCACTATACCAGCAGAAGCAAGGGGTGGTGGCGACCATGAGAGGCAGCAGCCCAGCACTTCCCCATCTGTGAATGCCTGCTCATGAGATCACAGGATCAGATAGATGTATAACCCCAAGACATATAATGGGAAAATTCCACGTTGGCCAAAGAACAGCCTGATTGAAGAGACCTCATTGGAGTCACAACTTCTCTCTTAATTCCCTGAAGTGAGTCACTTTATAAACCCAGAATCAAAGAAGAGGGTGTAGCAACTTTGAGTAAGAGCTCTGTAACATCTGAGTGATATCCAGGATATGTGGATCTTGGGATGAGGGAAATATCCCTGCAGAGCTTTCAGTGTGTCTCTGGGGATCCTGCCTACTATTACCATCTACACGCTAGGGTGAGACTCAAGGGAATCATTTGATCAATACAGTTTGGGGTGGAGTCAACTGCACAAGATGGTCCAGGGTATCTCAAACCCTTACCGTGCTTATTTCCTGAGTTTCTAAGTGTGGTTGGAAGGGCTACCCTCAGTGATAGCTTTTTGATCTCTTCAGCAAGGAGTTCTGATAGGAAGAGACAGATAAACACAAAACAATCTCTGTTGCTGAGGAAACTCTGAGGGTTGTGTCCTCACCAAGGTCTTGATAGAGGCAGGGTAGCTAACATCATACCAGCTGCACTTTCTTTTTTCTTTCTTTCTTTCTTTGAGAGAGAGAGAGCAGGGGAGGGCAGAGGGAGAGGGAGAATCTTGAGCCAGCTCCATGACCACCATGGAGCCCCACTCAGGGCTTGACCTCACAACCCTGAGATCATGACCTGAGCTGGAATCAAGAGCTGGGCACTTTAACCAACTGAGCTACCCAGGCGCCCTCCCCACCAACTGTATTTGATTCTGGTTTGATTAGTGCATATAATAAAATGACATAGAGTTATGGTTCATTTATTTGGGTCATTATTATAATCTTAGGTTCTTTTCCATATATATCTCTTGTTACGATAAATCAAGAAGAGCCTTGGAATTTAGGATGCATTCCTCATGACAGTTCAGGTCCGTCTTTGCTGCCAAATGATCTACTAAATCTTAATTTTCAGAATTTTTTTTTAAATTTCTTGATTGCAGACAAAAACTCCCTTCCAATGTACCCAGTTATCGGGTTTTTTCTCATCTTGTTCAAAGGCATTACCTCCTGCCTATGCCTTAGATGCTGTCATTTTGCAGCACTGAATTCTAAATCCACTTCTCTTCTAACTCAATGCACTCCCTTTGGGTATCTTTATCCATTCCTCTGGATTCAATTTCTATCTGACTTTCATGAATTCCAAGTCTATAACTGCCGTCCAAGTATCTCCCATGAACACTAGTTTCCATATACCTGATGGACTTCCATTTAACTCCACTACAGACAGATCAACTTCATCATATTCAAAATGAAACCTGTAATCTTCCACTCCAAACCTTCCTTATCTCAGTAAACAGTACCCATATTCACACCAGAACAATCCCTTCAGCCAGAATACAGAAAAGCATGGCTGCCTATCCAGGATCCGGAAGCCCAGGGGTCTGGTGCCACTTTGCCTATGAATTTCGGCACAAGATCTTGAACAAGTCATTAACATTCTGGAACCTAGACTCTATCACTTATAAAATGGGATATTTTTAATTGGAAGGCCTAGGTTTCAGACCGGGTGTTACCACTTAACTAACTGTGAGACTTTGATCAGGAAGACTTTGATTGTGACTGACAACTCAGAGCTGATGACCATTCAGGCCAGCATCCTTGGGTCTCAACTTGCTCAGGCCCACAGTGAAGCTTTGTTTGGACCTGGTTTAATTCAGCACCAGTGCCCTGGAAAATGATCAGAGGCGTTTTTGAAAGTTAAATGTGCAAGGGGAGAGCTTCCTGAGCAGGGTAACCCCTTCATCTACTTCCTTCCTCCTTTTAAAGGCTTTCAAAGAGTGTAGCGATTTAGCAATTCCTTTTTTTTTTTTTTTAAACTTAGAGTCTTTTCAGTTCCAGCACGTCTAACTCTTGTCTCATTATAATTTCACATATTTCTGTGAAAGAAACCTGACAGTGACAGAACATTTGAGGGAAGAATGGAAGGAGGGTGGGCATGTGGGGGAGTGAAGAAGCAGAGAAAGGAGAGGAAAAGAAATGTGCCCATGGCTGAGAGTCCTCAGTGGGCTCCTTTGGGTGCTGCTTTCAGAGAGGCTGGCATCTCAGCCATATGGTTACACAGTCTCTTGGCATTATCTTCAGCAGGCATCCGGAGCATTAATAGAAATGGGATGAAATCATCTCAGCTTAAATAACAGAGAAGTAGCCCAATTTCACCCTAAATCCACAAAATACTTAGATCCTTTACAGGGAGCTTTAGCTGATGCTGAACATCTGTATCTCCACCTATGTTCACTGCAATCCATGATGTATGTTCTTGCTAGAGGCACCAAGTTCATACTAATTCATTCATTCATTTATTTCTGACTTCATTCCAAAGAGTAAATTGAAGGGTGCTATTAACGGACTGGGTGTCTGTGTCTCCCCCCAACCCCAATCATAGGTTGAAACCTAATCCCCAAAGCGACGGCATTCAGAGGTCTGGCCTTTGGGAGGTGATTAGGTCATGAGAGTGGAGCCCTCACAAACGGGACTAGTGTCCTTATAAGAAGAGGCCAGAAAGTAGCTCTCTCTTTTCATAGTCTGAGGATATGATAAGACATCAGCAGTCTGTGAGGGGAAGAAGGTTCTCACCAGAACCCGACAACACTGGTACCTGGATCGCAGACTTCTGCCTCCAGAACTGTGAGAGATAAAGTTCTGTTGTTTATAAGCCATCCGGACTGTGGTACTTTGTTATAGCAGCCTCAATCGACTAAGTCAAAGGGCTACGCATCTCACTGTTTTCACATAACCTGTCCTCTCTAATGAAGAGTTTCTAGCACAGCAGTTTCATCAAACCATCTGAAAAAGATTAGTTGTTTTCCTATGGAAATAAAGAACCAAGGACAAGAAGAAAAAATCAGTCCTGATAATATATTCCACTGCTTCCACAAGCTTAGCTTAGTCTTCATATTCTCTGTAATCCTACCTACCATTTAGACTCTAGTGCAATATTGACTGATGAATCTTTTTGCAGCCTCAGTATGTTGTAAATTAAACCCAACCCTGTTTTGATCATTGTAACTGACCTGAAATATGAAGTACAATTTTGAAATAAAAAGTGTTGCTTACTGATTTATCAAATTTGAGGAACAGATTAAAAGTACAATCTAGATGATTCTCCTTCTGTTACTATTGCTAATGTAGCATAAGACAAATTTCCCCTGTGCTTAAAGTAAAACAGAAAGAAACATGTTTTTGTGCATTTGTGGATAAAGGCATCTGCCCATGACTCATGGTTTCTCTGTAACTTTTACTAACTTCCATAAAGTTACCTAAAGATAAATTCTCTTGAAGGAACAATATATTTCCTTTTATAACTTTCATTTCCTTAGAGTTGCTGCTGATTTTTTTTTTTTTATATATATACATTTTGGAGTGGGAAGGAGATGGGGTTTGACAGCTTGCTACAAACAGGAAGCTGGCAGTCCTCAGGAGTGGAACTAGGGTATGAAGATGCAATTGATGGCTCACCCACATTTGATAGATTTAACAGGGATCATTTGATTCTTTCATACATTTTTTTTAAAGATTTTATTTATTTATTTGACAGAGACAGAGATAGCGAGAGCAGGAACACAAGCAGGGGGAGTGGGAGAGGGAGAAGCAGGCTTCCCGCTGAGCAGGGAGCCCGATGCGGGGCTCGATCCCAGGACCCTGGGATCATGACCTGAGCCGAAGGCAGTCGCTTAACCAACTGAGCCACCCAGGCGCCCCTCATACATTTTTAATTGTTATTCTTTCCAAAAGGAAAAGTCTACACAGGTTCAGGTTTATAACATTTAAAATCACTCTTTTTTTTTCTACCTTGTCTTTGTGAGTCTTACCTGTACTCTTGTCTCCTCAGTTCTTTTAAGAATCATAATTGGTGTGATTATCGCTGCTCTGAGAATAATTAGCCATAGCTTTTTGACACTCTAAATTGGGAATACAGAATCTTCAAGCAGCGGGGACTGAACAGCTAAACCTTTCCACTTTGAAACTGAAATGGGTGCTGCCAATTGGATTCAGGTGCAATGATTCTGAGTCTTTTGCAGTTTTTACTTAATAAGGTAGAAGGGAGAGGGCGCCTGGGTGGCTCAGTTGGTTAAGCGACTGCCTTCAGCTCAGGTCATGATCCTGGAGTCCCTGGATCGAGTCCCGCATCGGGCTCCCTGCTCGGCAGGGGGTCTGCTTCGTCCTCTGACCCTATCCCCTCTCATGTGTTCTCTCTCTCTCAAATAAATAAATAAAATCTTTAAAAAAAAAAAAAAAAACAAGGGAACTTACCCATGAGGCTTGTTTAAAAAAAAAAAAAATAAGGTAGAAGGGAGAGATAAAGCAGTTCACATTTCCACATGAGAAACTGAACAGAAATCTCCTTAATGGGCTAATTGCCTGTTATGACCAATAAATAAAAAGAAGTGAGAGATCAGTATATTGAGAATCAGACTTTTCCTCATTGACTTATTCCACTGCCTCAGAAAATGACTGCAATGTTTTAAAAATTCAGACAAGAAAGCTATAATCATGATAGCAGACTTAAACATTTGCATTACCCATCCTCCCTTCTACCATTAGAATGTTCTAATATTTGAATGAAATGGGATTTTTGTTCTGAGTATAGATAAGTTGAAGAAGCTCTGAAATACCTAGAGGGGATAGCATATTCATTTACATAATCATAGGGTTATATTTTATGTTTATTTTGATAATCTAGTGTAGTCAATTTTACTTTTCCTAACATTTATATAGCTCTTTTATCTGAATCCCAAAAATGATTCAGGAACATTGCAAAAATAAACAATGAAGAAAACATAAAGAGGAAAATAGAATTTATCTGAAATTCTTCCTTCCAGAGATTACTGAAATTTGCACTATGGTTAATATTCTTCCCCATAAATGAGGTCATGTTATACATCATTTATAAATCATTTTTGCTTTCAAGAATGAGTGGCAGTTAATACATACTGTATAGTCACTAAAAATAGCATGTTTATTCCATCATAATAATATACCATAATTTATTTAGCCAATTTTCTATTGATGGATACTCACTGTTTGGCCATATAAACAATTCTTGAGAGAACATATTCCGAACACACTGAATTGTTTGGGGAATTTTTCTGATTATCTTCCTCCAGTGCAATCATAGACTTATAGGGCTACATGGTAGTTTATAGAAGACCTAATCCAACAAAGGTTCAAGAGTTTAAAATATTTGCTCAAGGTTACGAACTTAATTAGTGGCACAATCAAAATGATCTATTTACTGAATGCATAAGGTGAGCACAGTATCATGACAAATGATGTGGTGAACAAAAATGTACATTTCAAGGCAAGAGCACCAAATGTGCCATTTGGAACCCATCAAGGCTGTTGTATGTAAACTGTGGGCCATGTAGAAGGTGCTTAATAACTATGTGGTTGTTATATTAAAAAACTCACTCGATACCAGAGCTTTTACAACAGCATCCTAACTCCTGCTCAGTCTCTCATTATGTCCATCCAAACTTGCATCTTGCTATTAGTTAATGAGTTTAAGAACCAAAGCTCTTTATGGCATAGCTCTTATAATCCTTTATCTTTGCAACTCTTGCTGAACATAAAATGATGCTGGACATAAAACTGCGATACCTTGCTGGTAGAACAATGAACGGGTAAAGAGTTTAGATACCATTCCATAGAGAATTGGAAGCTGTTAATTTTATTGAACAGATTATTAATAAATTAGAACTAGTGTGCCTTTAGAAGTTATAAATAAGATGATTTACAAGGTAAACCTGGAAGCAATCTTGGATGTGGCTAATGGCTACAGGACTGGTGAGAAGAGGCCAGCTCAGAAAGACAGTGTGAGGAACAACTGGAAAGACCAGAGCTTTGGTCCAGTATGCTAGGACTCACCGGGGAGTTAAGGAGAAGGAAGAGTTTGAAACACTGCTACAGCAATGAGTCTGGGGACCGAAAAGAGTGACCTTTTCTTTTTTCTTTTTTTTTTTCTTTTACAAATTATGAAAGCTGAGCACGGGAAGTGCTTAGGTAAAAATAGATGATTTCATTTTAGATTTGTGAAATATTATTCCACTCTTACTTAGTAACTAATTCAACCCATTAATTGGGTAAAGGATGACCTTACTTAGGCTGAGGAACGTAGGATGCCAGGAGGGTCTTTCATAAGCTTATGGACAAAATCATATTTTCTGGAATTCTAAGACTTTAGAGACCATCAAAAATAGACAAAAGCACTTGACTATCATATAAATAAATACATATTTAGGCTATTGGCTGTTTAATAAATATTATCATTCTATCAGTTTAATAATTTATATTATTTTAATGATGACAGGTTGTTGCTCACCAATCTATATTTTTTGGATTTATATGTGCTATTATGTAAAATATGTTTAGAATTGTATTGAGCATATTAAGGGCTCAATAAATTATAACTATGTATAAATTCATTCAATAAATATTTATTGAACACCTGTAAGTGAGCACATATGATAAGTGCCTAGTATATTGTAGCTACTTCTGAATTAAGTATTCTTTAAAAAAAAAATCCTGGGTGCCTGGGTGGCTTAGTCGTTAAGTGTCTGCCTTAGGCTCAGGTCATGATCCCAGGGTCCTGTGATTGAGCCCTGAGTTGGGCTTCCTGCTCAGCAGGAAGCCTGCTTCTCCCTCTCCCTCTCCCCCTGCTTGTGTTCCCTCTCTCACTGTGTCTCTCTCCATCAAATAAATAAATAAATAAAATCTTAAAAAAAAAAATCCTTTCGGGTGCCTGGGTGGCTCAGTTGGTTAAGCGACTGCCTTCGGCTCAGGTCATGATCCTGGAGTCCCGGGATGGAGTCCCGCATCGGGCTCCCTGCTCGGCAGGGAGTCTGCTTCTCCCTCTGACCCTCCCCCCTCTCATGTGCTCTCTCTCATTCTCTCTCTCTCAAATAAATAAATAAAATCTTAAAAAAAATTTTTTAAAAATCCTTTCTTTCCTTTTTCCTCCTTCTTGCCTTTGACTTGGATGTGACTTTGACTTGAACTGTTCACCTTCTGGGGTGTATCCTATCCTTACCTGGCTGGACTGTTCTTCCCCAGACTTCAATAGTGAAGTCCCCTTGCCCCATTCTTCAAGTCTCTGCTTAACTGTCACTGTCACGGAGAGAACCTCTCTAACCACCTATACAAACAGCAATGTGTCTCTTCTACCACCACCTAGCTTTCCAATTCCCTTATTTTGCCTTAGATTTTACTGTCATGACATTTTCACCACCTGACTTATTGCATGTATTTTTACTTATTTTGTTTATGGCCCCCACCCCCTTCCCACCTATAGAGCATGGATTCTGTCTACTGTAGTCGATGTTGTTTGCCTGGCACCCACCATCCAAACACTTAATAATTATCTGTTGAAGGAATGAATAAAGGAGAAGAAGAATGACAACCATCTATTAACTGTTGTGTCAGACAGTATGCTAAACACTTTGTATACCTGTTTCACTAATACTCAGGATAACCCTATGATAAAGACTTTATTATGGCCACTTTAAAATTTGAAGAAATGACAGTTATAGCTCCCTAAAACATGGGGAGAGTTCCTCTTTGTCTCTGCTGAGGAGGCAGGAATAAATGCCCATGGAGAATGAGTTCTTAGTAGAAATTCAAACACTGAGAACTCTACAATTTGTATGGGTTTGATTTCAATGCAAAGAGATCTGTGCCACTGTCCCTTGGGATGCTTTTGTGCTGAAGCCCACACAGGTTCCCCTAATGTGATTTGGCTTGAATTATGTACTTGTTAGTCAAGTGGAACTTTTACATTTCATCTGGTGCTTTGCCATATAAATTACCTTGTCTTTACTGGACACAAGATTATGTACTAGCCTGACTGCCCTTTTAAATTAAGCATTACAAAATCAATGAGGTATCATTAGGGTACACTTCCTGAATGAAAAAAAGCCTAAGCAAAAGCCTTTTATGGTTCTTTCTGGGTTGGGGGTTGGGATGGGGACTTAATCTTTGGAGCTACCAGATTGCACAGGCTGTTTTTATTTCTCCCTACACTGTTTTGACATATTGATGAATCACCCCAGAATGGGAAACAGTGGGTCTGATATGAATATCCCAGCTTTCCCTATTACTACAAAAACATCCATTAAAATATGTCAAAACCAATCAATGATAGGGAAGTTAAGCAAGGGTAGGAGGTTAGAAGAACAGAAAAAAACAGAAAACCCAGATCTGTTTTACAACTGAAATCAAGATAAATTATAGACATAGTAGGCTTATTTTGTAAATTACATGCACACTGAATTGGATTCTCTTTGTCCATGTGGAAGTGACAGAGGGCAGGATCTTCCTCTATCCTTGGGTTTGGATATTTGATTTTATAATGTTAGAAGAAAGATCTCTGGTTAAAGCAATTATCTATGCAAGTTCACTCAATGAAAAGACCCTCATGGGGCATATTGTGTCACCCAACAGGTCTGACCCTTGGAATTCTTTGTATGGTTGAAAAAGTACTGGATTAGGAGTCAGTGGTAGAATTGAGACTGTGATCTAATTCCTCACAGTGTGCCCTTAACATCATACATATGTACACATACATGTTTATATATATATATATTTATATGCATACATATATACATGTACATACATTTGTATGCATCTACTGTGAATGGAGAGCTATATGCTATCATTTCTGATTCTCAAACATTGTACACTAAAATACATTTACTTCTCTTGATTCTGAAATTAAGAAGTAATTATCTTAATGTTTTATTTCCACATCATATGATCACTCCCAAGGATTGTGGGCCAGGTGGATAGAGGAAAGAGATCATGATATGAAAGAAATGAGGGAAATAAGTCAACAGAAGTTTTTGTAGTAGCAAAACCCTGTAAATGGCTAGAAAGCAAATCATTTTGATTTTGTTTTGATATAATTTATAAGTAATTACCAACACCAACAAAGAAAGTACAACCAATTCTGGCTAAAATACATTATGAATGAATGCTAAAAAGAAATTGTGCACTAAGAGATACAAAGTTATGCAAGGGTTGGACAGGATCATACCTGTATGTGGGTAGGTCTACCAGACACCAGTGCGGTAGAGATTCCAGGGCCAAAGTCTCAGATTTAGTGGAGTTGTAGTCACGTGCTAAAAGTTTTATGTGTTTTTATATTCCATAATTATTACAATATTATTGTGAGTTTTTCATTGTGGCATAAATAAAACTATGCACTTCATACATGTGGCTAAAATATGAATCCATCCACTAAAAAAGAACCCTGAATTTTTCCACTTGAAATTCTGCCTACAACTGGGGCACACTGTGTAATTTCTGGATTCACTCTCTTTGACTCTAAAATGAAGGTAATCTCTAAAGACCCTTCCAGCTTTCACATTCTTTGATCCAATAATTCTGTTTCTGTGCACTTGGTCGAGATGAGAGGCAAAGCATAAGAAACATTATATGGAAGGGAAAATGATGTGGAAGAAAGAAAATGCAGACATCCCAGGAAGAATAACTTGCAGAATGTGGGTTTAAGGATGAATAACCATATTAAATATTTCCTGGATCCAACCATATTCATCTCTGCCCCACTCATATTATGTCCCTGGAACAGATTAATAACAGGTATTACCACTCCCCAGAAAGAGTATTGGAATTTGTGGAGATTTTTTTACTGTCCTAATGTTTGTGGTGCTAATTACATTGAATAGGCCATGCAGTAACACTAGATGTCTTCAAAGACATGGTTTCCCACATCACACAAAACCTTCTCAGGCTTGGGGCACCTGGGTGGCTCAGTCATTAAGCGTCTGCCCTTGGCTCAGGTCATGATCACAGGTCCTGGGATCGAGCTCCGCATTGGGCTCCTTGCTCTGCTAGAAGCCTGCTTCTCCCTCTCCTACTCCCCCTGCTTGTGTTCCCTCTCTCACTGTATCTCTCTCTGTTAAATAAATAAATAAAACCTTAAAAAAAACAAAAAACAAAAAACCCTTTTCAGACTCTTCTAGATATTTGTCTAGATGCAAAGCCCATTTATAATTGAGAACCTAACTCTACATGTAAATGCTATATTATTATATGCTTTTCATGCACACTAAAGTTTACAAGAACACAACTCACGTGTAAATTGAGAAAAAAGATGTATTTCCTTTGGAACTCAATCAATAATTGTTCTCCATTTTCAGAAAAGTGTCCTAGTTATGACAATTACATTCATGGCACTGAAGTAACCAAAATAATGTACCTGTATTTACTTGCATGAGCCTACCACATTCCTGGTTATTCCACACATAGATGCAAGCAACCCGAATACTTCCCTGTATCTTCTACAGAAGTCAGACCAAACATTTACATATGGAAACACATGTTATTTTATTATATTTTATTATTTCTCTTAATTGTTACCTTGTATGATAGTCATATTAATTTTAAGGTGGGCATCAGTGGGTTCTATAATCAATGAATTTCATTTCAGGATGGTAAATAGGCATTACAAAAGAGTGTGTATAAAGAAGGGAGCATTGGGAAAAATAGGGTTGAGAATCACCATTCTGGAATATTCTCTTTCCATCTGCCTATCACAGTATTTTCCTTCTATTATTTCTTCCAACTTTCAGGAGGACAAGCATAAATAGTGACACTTAGAAATCCTGCTATCATCTAAACTTTCCAAGTCAACGTGTATAAATCTAAAGGCAGGACCTCATCCTTCAACCAACTGTAGATGTAACTTGCCTGTTTCATTCTTATCTAGATTGAGACTCTTTGGTACATCTTTGCTATGTCCCTTTTCCCCTTTGATTTCCATCGCTGAGTACCTAATAGGGGTTGTGGTTGAGATCCTCTGTCTGTCCTATCTTTTGTGCTAGTAAACATGATACTGATGATGGTGGAACTCTGGCTGGGAATCCTTAAGGACAGAAGGAATAGTCTATCAGGGACTGTAGAGCTACTCAGGCTAAAAGGACATCACAGAAACTGGTAACATAGCCATTATGGCAATAAAGAACCAACATTACAATAACTGTCAGACGCCAGGTCCTGAAGTCATAAATTTCTTGGATATGCGTTGGACACTTAGACTAGGACAAATGTCTGTTTTTGTCCTTCTTTTTGCCCACCTTCCCACTGACATTTTATTCTCTATCACAGCACACCTGGAGCTCTGGGTGCCTGACCCACCCTAGATGGTTATGTCTCTCTCCTAACCTTAGAGTTTAACCCCTTTTAAATGAAACCAAAAACTGTGGTATAGCTGACATTGATGCCAGTTGAGAGGCTAAACCAGTTTTCTCAAAATGCACTCTTATCATGCCTTCTGCTCTGAATGATAATCCTCAACTTTCATTTCTTATAAAAATATTTTTGGCCTGGTTTCTGAGGCTATCAGTAATCTCATGCTTGTATATCTAACTATCCTATCTTTTACTTCTCATTCCATCTTATTCTTACTGCTTCTAACTTGCTACAATTATTTCTAGTTCCAAGTATCTGATCTTATACAGTTTTTTCTTCAACACATGCCCTTCCTTCTCTCCACTTATCCCCAAAGTATTTTTACTAAGGGCCCAGCTTGAGTCATACCTGCCCTCTGCAGTTTCCCCGGGCTGTGTATTGAGTACACTGATTTCCCCTTTCTCCATAAATCCCTTTGGCACTTATTGAAATTGTTACTTGAACTACTATATTAACTATTTATTCTATTTGAGACTTAATTAACACATTCAGTGCTGGAAGGCTTTATACTTTTTTTGTATGCTCTCTTAGTTGGCACAGAGCTGGTATTCAGTTGGTTAACTGAATAAATTGAGTTGAATAAATCAGTTGAATAAATAAGTCATTGCTAAAATGAATAATTTTTAAAAGGTTGAGGACCAGAAAAATGAACTCAGTCTTTGATGAAATTAGGAATTATTTCTAAAAACAAAGCATAATATATGAAATGGATAGAGTTGAAAAACTGAGAAATGATTTATCAAACAGAAAGTAGTTTATATTTTTGATGCTGGGAGAGATTTAATAGAAAGAATGAGGGGTGGGCGCCTGGGTGGCTCAGATGGTTAAGCGTCTGCCTTCGGCTCAGGTCATGATCCCAGCGTCCTGGGATCGAGTCCCACATCGGGCTCCTTGCTCCTTGGGAGCCTGCTTCTCCCTCTGCCTCTCTCTCTCTCTCTGTCTCTCATGAATAAATAAATAAAATCTTAAAAAAAAAAAGAAAGAATGAGGGGCTCAAAATGTTTGAAAGTCTAGGGAAGTGAAGGTCAGGGAAATCAGAGAATTGCAACAATTAAGGAAAATTAGTAATCAACTGCCTTTAGCACTGAAGTGCTTGATCGTAATAGAATGCCAGGAAACAACTGGCTAACCTTCGTATCTTTCATATGCAAAACACAGGTATCTGCTGTGATGACTTTTGTTTCTCTTCCACTTCCAAAACTTGAACACGTGGCTCTTATTGGTGGAGTCTAAACTGGAATATGGCTACTACAAAATTCTGGAACATGCATGCAGCTTCCAGCCAACTACCAGCCTCTGGTAGCAGAGGAGAATACTCGAAGGGAATGGACATGAATGTTGGTTTCCAGTGTGTGTGTGTGCGTGTGTGTGTGTGTGTCTGTGCATGCATCACAGCAGTCAACCCTGAGCATCTGCAAGTAGAGGATTCTGAAGAAGAAAAAACAAAACCACTTGCCCTGAAGCCACCCAGAGATGTTCAGAAAATTGAAAAACTGAAATGTAATGGAGTGAGTTTGGCAGCTGAAGAGAAGGAAATGAAAGTCTGTGTAAGTAGAAATGCAAAAATGAGACAATAATTTACTACAGTAAAAAATTACAAATATGGGGCACCTAGGTGGGTCAGTTGGTTAAATCAGACATCGTCTGGGATAATGATCTGAGAGTCCTGGGAGCGAGTCCTGTGTCAGGCTCCACCTTCAGCTGGGAATCTGCTTCTCCCTCTGCCCCTCCCTCCACTCATGCTCTCTTGCTTACACACTCTCAAATTAATAAATAAAATCTTTAAAAATAAATTATAAATATATAAATAGTATAATACAGGAAGAAATCAGGGGTGTATGACAAAATATTCAGCCATAAAAAGAGGAAGTAAGTTGATATTTACTAACTAGTGAATATGTCATATCAATATATCAATTACTTAGAAATTTGGCAGTTTATTTTTTTCACAAAAGTAACTGTTGAAGAGTTAAAAGATTTTGTATTAGGGGATTAAAAGATGGGATAGGAAGTTGGAAACAAGAGACTAATTTTTTTTCAATTTGATCTTTTGCTGTTAAATGGCATTTTAGCTTTTATTTAATGTTACATTTGTAGGACAATACTTTGACAAAACAAAAGTAAATCTTAAATAAGAAAATAGGTGAAATGAGAAGTCAAAATCATATCAAAATATAGAAAAAATAAATAATGATTTATGTAAGTTTTGGAAATTTAAAAGGCAAAGAATCAGGAAAACATTATTTGAAGATATATCAGTAAATAGAAAATACCTTGTCAGGAAGGAGTAAGGACAAGCTCATGTGTCTGCACATGGCAGGTTCTCAAGACTTACCCTTTCTGAATCTAATTACTTTACCCATCAGAACTTCACTGAGAGTCAAATAATGGGGAGTAGGGTCAATTCATTATCTGCAGTAGAATTTAGTTTAGAAAGCTCATGTTCTATAGCCATCATGGAGCAATTCTGTAGTAAGATTTTCCAAGCCATCCACACTCTAGCAAACAGTGAATGTTGTCATTTTTTTTTGTCCTAAGTCATTATTCATTTATAGAAAGATAGCATTTTACTCCAAGATGGGATATATACTCTTCCATGTTCAATATTGAAAAGTTACAGCCATAAGGAATATTTCTTCTAGCTTGTGGGGTAATTCACCTTAAAAGAAAAAAAAAAGTCTAAATATTTATTCAGTGTCAGTTAGCTATAATCCTTCAGTGGTTTTCCAATGCTCTTGGGGTAGAGGCTCTAACACCCAAATGACCTCAGAGTCCTAGCTAGTCTGGCCTCTACTTTTCTTGGCTGTTTCATGTGGTTCTGTCTTTCCTTCAAAAGCAGCAATGCTCTTTTTCACCTTAGGGGCTTTTGCTTGTTCTGTTTCTTATTCTGAATTACTGTTTCTCTTCTTTGCCTAATTAATTTTTACATATATATTTTTTAAAGATTTATTTATTTTAGAGAGAGAGAGAGAAAGAGCATGAGCAGGGTGAGATGCAGAGGGACAAGGAGTGAATGAATCCTCAAGCAGACTCCCTGCTGAGCAAGGAGCCCAGTGCAGGGCTTGATCCCAGGACCCTGAGATCATGACCTGAGCTGAAGTCAAGAGTTGGATGCTTAACCAAGTGAGCCACCCAGGGACCCCTACATATCCCTTTTTAAAAAAAATCAGTTTTAATATTGTTTTCAGGGAAGACTTTCCCAGCCAAATTCCCCATCCCACACCAGACCAGGCCTCCTGATATTTATAGAACACTCTATCTTTTTTCTTCAAAGCACCTGACATAACTTACCATAATACATTTCTATCAGTATTTGATTAATATCTTCCAAGCCAACCCACTATAACACACTGCTAAGTCTGTATCTGCTTTGTTCCACCATTGTATCCATAGAATCTAGCACCAGAGGTGGCATATAGTAGTTATTCAATAATATTTTTAAAAATGAAGGAATAAATGAAAATCTAGTTTTAAGGCTAAAAACTGTTGAATAAGAAATGCCTGAGCAAATAAATCTAATAATTATTTCATTATTTGAAAGGCATTATTATTTCTAAGATATGTATTTGATTTAAAAAGAAAAGATTCAAGAGCTGTAAGATTCAAAAGAAATCACTCAGTTCTTTTTCTTTTCTTATAAGGGATGATATTTGATCATCATATTCAGGACACAAAAATAAGCACTTGAAATAGTCAAAGTACTTGTTAGTAATGTAGTTAGCTTCCTTTATTTGCTCTAGGTGAGACCAAATTTTAAGAAAGCAGTGATGGGATTTCAATTAAGGCACTCTGATATATAATAGAAAATAAAAGCAAATTATTTTACTAAAATCTCAGTGCAAAGTTGCAATTGATGGTGGATATTTAAATGACACTTCTCATAAAAATAATCCAAACGTCTTTTAGTTGTTGATTTCTGAAAATGCATGGCAATTTGTCAAACACTGTGGCTTGAAAATGACTCTGAAATAGAATGGGTTCATGACATTGGTGCATAGGGTACTTAATGATCATTATTACGAACTTTTACATTAGTTTATTTTCCTACAATGATACACTATTAAATACTTACAGCAAGAAAGGCAAAGGAAGAAAGATAATAGACAAACTTTACGAAGAAATGTATCTTGATGTTTCCTGATGTATCTTGATGTTTAATTTATTCATCCATGATTTTTTTTTTAATGGTGAATATGTGCCAGGGAATATCTGAATCCCTGGTTGTTTCTTTTTTACAATCTACCAAATTAAAGTACTCATTATTTCATCACCCTCTGCTACTTAACTTAGAGTATATTGTGTAATTAATAAAAAATGACTTTTTTAATAGGAAAGTCTTCGTTCAAATGTCAACTGTAAACATTTGGTCAATATACTGATTCTACCCAAATTTAGTTTTCTCATTAGTACAATAGTGCTAGATTATCTACCTCCTGGATATTTTTTTGTGGAGATTAAATAATACATTAAAAGTGCTAGACTCATAGTAAAGGAAAAAAGTTTGGAAAAACCTTGAAATTACAGTGATGCTTTGAATGTGAAAGGTAAGAAATAAGAATCACCTAACCTCCTCTAGTCTCCTGAGTGGTATAATTCTATAACCTCTTCTTGCAATGTTTAAATTTAAAGATTTCTTCACAGGGTCAGATATAATAACTATGACATTTCTTAATTAATTGCCATTTAAATCCAATAATAAAGTTGAGAACATCTGCATTTTTCTTCTATAAACAGTACCTTATTTTAATGAATAATACATATTGTACCCAAGTTTTCTGATTTTCTTGAATGTTGTTTTGAAAGCTGTTTTAAAGCTGTGATCAATAACAGAAGAAATGGTTTGTCACCAGCTGTGTTCAATACCTACAGGCCATTAAAATTCTCCTGATAAAATTCTCCTTTGGTGTATAAGGTAATACATTTGTCAGACTGACGGATATAGATATAATTTATAGATTTCTAAGGAAGCAAACAGGGAACATGCATAAATATAGATCTCTGCAAAAAGAAGACAATACAAGAACCAATAAGCATATATATTTCCAATAGACTCTTGTAATATTCTGATGTCTTCTTGACCACATTTAATTTGACAAAAGCTTTTAGCTTTTAGAGTTAATGTTTCCCATTGACTTCTAAAATTAACAACAACTTAGGGGAAGACAAAGACATAATAAATAGCATCTGTTTCACAAAGCTGCTTAGTGGACAAAAACTTGAAAGAAAGTATAAAATGAGACGATGTAAATGTATTAATGCACACACACACATGCACACATATACACACACCAATTTTAGGTCTAGCTAAATCCAGAAGTCTGTTTCAGCTCAGCCACAATTCAAGAGGGAAAAGTTTATATTTGTCATTTGTCAAAGTTTATTTTAGTACATGATAATTGTCTGGGTGTAAATGTGTAAATACAATTGTGAGATAACCAGTCAAATCAATTAAAAAACTGAAACCTGGCTGGAGTGAAAGAGGACCCTGAGAAATAGTCAGGATATATTTGCATGCAAAGAGCAAAGTGCAGATGAGGCATGTATCTAGATAATTTAAGTAAAAACAATTTTTGAACTGTTTTTCATTATCTTGAAATATCAGACATAGTGGGAATTTTAAGGCCTCACTTATCTGAATAATTGCTTTGAATTTTTTTCATTGTGTGTGTATGTGTGAGACATGCACATGCAAGAATTTAAAACTATTCTTTGCAACATCAGTTAAAAAAATGAAAAGGATAGGGAAGCATCTAAAGTCAATCCTTTCCACTTTTATTTCTGTTAGAATGAAAATCTACTAGGTATGGCTTATCATCATCATTTATCATTATAACTCAGCAGCATTGTCCTAATATTGCCCTAAACAATATCATGGAGGAAAGAAAAAGAAAGGAAGGAAAGGAAGGAAAGGAAGGGAGGAAGGAAGGAAGGAAGGAAAGAAAGAAAGAAAGAAAGAAAGAAAGAAAGAAAGAAAGAAAGAAAGAAAGAAAGAAAGAAAGAAAGAAAGAAAGAAAGAAAAAGGAAGAGAGAAAGGAAGGAAGGAAGAAAGGAAAAGGAAGGAAGGCATAAGAGCAAAAAATGGATCATTGAAGCTGACTTGGTTGGAAGTAGAGCTGCTTGGCAATTGAATTACTCTTAGGAGTTAATTGTTACTCTGTATTAATCTAATATCTATTAAATGGAAAATGTTTTGGTTTGTTTTTTGTATTTTAATTACTGGGAGATACTTCTGGATATTGACTTTCTGATTGCTGAATTCTCCTCTATTTTAATATAAGTCCAGTGATAATGTGAATATTGATAAAAAAGTTTAATAATTTAACATAAAGTTTGGGAATTGTTTCATATAGACTCAGGCAAGACTTAAAAACATACTACAGTTGTTATGGCAAAGAAAATTATATGTGAGGTGGATAAAAATTTGCAATGAAGGCAAGTTCTAGTATTACAGAGTGTGAAAGATCCAGGAAAGGGTCTCAAAAATCATTACTTTGTCTTGAGAGAAGATTTCATCAAAATTGTTCCATCCAAAGAAAGAGCAACTAACATCCTTCAGTTAAATCCCTAGCACTTCACAATCCTACTGAAAAATTATTTTTTCAAAATCTTTTATGTAAAAAGAGAAAACCAAGTGCTTGAATTTTTTTGCTTTAAATAATTGTTTTAATGCACATATAAAGTGCTCATTTAAAAAATAGGTGACTGGATTGTGGCTGTTACATTTAAAAGTAAAGTATGTTCAGATGATGCATTTTTAGAATTTCAGTATTTTTTCTTTACATCAATATTCAAACTCAACAAAACCTTAATCAAAACAATTAGCATGGAATGTTAGAAACACAATACAAATTGGACTTAAAATTAAAGAGAGACATTTTGTTTCCAACCCAGAGGGAGTCACAGGTCAGAATTTACCTTCACATTAGAGACTAAGAAAAACAAAAGACGAAATATAAGAAAAAAAGTGATTTTAAAGAAACTGGACATCAGGCAAGAGAAGACAATGATTTCTGAGAGACAAGAAACAAATGAGATGCTCTTGCATTTCTCATTTATTGCCAAGTGAGAATTTCCAGGCCATGGCATCCAATGGGAACTATGGCAGTGCCCAGTGGTCTCTTTGAGATGAGATAAAACTAAAATTCTGATTAGGAAAGACACCTAAAGTTTATAGGACAGGGTGAGAGAGCTGTACACAGAGAGAAAACTCTGGAGAATCCGCTCAATTCTTAAGCTGAGTATTGATCAGTGAATGGATGTGAAAACATGAACTGTGGCTGGGATAAGTACCATTAAAAGGATGAGAAGGAATAATCCCTCGGGTTCAAACATGGCTAAGAATGATTCCTTTTCCTACCAGCCAGAGTGAGAAACCTCATAATTCACAGGGTGTCACATGGAACATTCAGAAAAGCTTTGCCTCAAAAGTGGGACAAAGTTAACCCCGGGTGAGCACTGCTCTGGTCCCCCATAACAAACATGAAAAAGCAAGACCTGAAAGGATCAATTTACTAGCAACTTAACTGAATCACATCTTGTTCCCACAAGTCAAGAACATTTATAGGAATGAAAAAATGTCCAGTACATAATGAGTAAAATCTAATTAAAAAAATTACTAGACATGCAAAGAAGGTGAAAACTATTTTTCATAATTTGTAGAACTGTCAGTCCATCAAAACCAACTCAGAAATGACACAGATAACAAGATTAGTAGATAAGAATACAAAAAAATAGTTATTATAACCTTATTTAATATGGTCAAACCTAGGAGAACGATTGAGAATGTTATATAGAGGTATGAACGATAATGGGGAAAAGATTCAAAGTTGACTTCTAGAGATGAAAATTACAATGTCAGAAATGAAAAATATGCAGGAGGAATTAACAGTACATTATATATTACAGTGGTTAAGATTAAATACATAGCAAAAAAACTAAAAATTAAGAAACAGAAAAAAGACAAAAAATAAACCAACCCAGAACATCATGATTTGTGAAACAACCTCAAGCATTTTAATTAGAATCTGTGAAGGAAAATGGGCCCCAAGAAAAGTATTTAATAAATAATGCACCAGGGGTGCCTGGGTGGCTTGCTTGGTTGAGTGACCAACTCTTGATTTTGGGTCATGTTCTCAGGGTTGTGAGATATAGTCCCATGTCAGGCTCCATGCTTAGCAGTCTGCTTGAGATTCTCTCCCTCTCTCTCTGCACCTCCCTGCCCCCAACCTCCACACACTCTCTCTAAAAAAAAAAAAAATAATAATAATCTTTAAAAAAATAATGCCCCAAATTTCCAAATTTAATAAAATAATCATCCCACAGATTCAAAAACTCAATGACCCAATAAATAAATATCAGAATAAAAGCAGATTTCTTATCAGAAACAATGCATGTCAATCGACAATGGGATAACAAATTTGAAGTACTGAACTGATTAAAGCAACAACAAAACAGCTTAGATTTCTAAATCCAAAGAAAATATCTTTTAGAAATAAAAACAAAATGGGGTGCCTGGGTGGCTCAGTTGGTTAAGCAGCTGCCTTTGGCTCAGGTCATGATCTCAAGGTCCTGGGATTGAGCCCTACATCAGGCTCCCTGCTCAGCCAGGAGTCTGCTTCTCCCTCTCCCTCTCCCCCTCCTCCCAGTTGTGCATTCTCTCTCTCTCAAATAAATAAATAAAATCTTTTAAAAAATAAATAAAAGCCAAATAAGTGCCTTTTAGACATAGAAGAGTTGAAATAATTCAACACCAATAGAGGTACCCTGTATGAAAGGTTAAAGGCAGAAGGACAATGGTAAGATGAAAATATAGATCTATACAAAGGAATGAAGAACAGCAGAATTAACAATTACATTGGACCAAGAGAATGAGAAGAACAATTACATTGGACCAAGAGAATGAGAAGACAAACTACAGACTGAAAAAAAAAGAAAAGAAATAGGAATAAGAAAAGAAATAGGAAAAAGATCTAAACAGACATTTCACTAAAGAGATGACAAATAACCATATGAAAAGATGATCCATATTATATATCATAAGAAATTTTAAATTAAAACAACAATGAGATACCCATTATCGTTCATACCTCTATATAACATTCTAATACACCTATTAGAATGGCTAAAATCTAAAACACTGACAACACCAAATTCTGGCAAGGGTATAGAGCAACAGGAACTTCCATTCATTGCTGTTGAAAGTGAAAAATTGTACAACCACTTTGGAAGGCTGGCAATTTCTTACAAAATTAAAAACATACTCTTACCGTATGATCTAGCAATCACTCTCCTTGGTATTTACCCAAATGCATTGAAAACTTATGTTCACAGAAAACCCTGCAAATGGATGTTTATAGCTGCTTTATTTATTACAGCCAAAATTTGGAAATAACCAAAATGTCCTTCAGTAAGTAAATGGATATATAAACTGTGGCATATTCAAACAATTGAATATTATTCACTGCTAAAAAGTAATGAGCTATCAAACCATGAAAAGACATGAAGGGAATTTAAATAAGTATTTCTAGGTGAAAGAAGCCAATCTGAAAAGTCTACGTACTATATGATCTCAGCAATATGACATTCTGAAAAAGAACCATGGAGACAGCAAAAAGATCAATAGTGTCCTGGGGGTAATGGGGAGGGAAGGATGAATAGGCAGAACATAGAAGATTTTTAGAACAGTGGAATGATTCTGTATGATACTACAGTGGTACATACCTGTCATAAGACATTTAGCAAAACCCATAGAATGTACAATCCTAAGGTAAACTATAAACTATGATGATAATGATATGTCATTGTAGGTTCATTGATTCTAACAACTGTACAGTCTGGTACAGGATGTTGATAGTTGGGGAAGCTATATATGTGCAGAAAAAGGGATATATGGGAACTCTCTCAACTCTCTGATTTTGCCATGCACTTAAGACTTCTCTAAAAAACAAAGTCTATTAACAATGAGAATAAATTATTTAAGGCAAAAATAATGATTGTCTGTTTTATAACATGTGCATAAGTAATTATATGGTGAGATTAGTTCAAAGATTGGGAGGACAAAAATAGAAGTATATGGTCATAGGATTATTCTATGTGAAGTAATTATTCACTTAAATATAGAATGTGATGAGTAAATGACATACAAATCCACTTTAGTAATTACTAAAATAGCATAACAAATAGTTATAGCCAATGTAGCAACAAATTAAATAAAATGCAATTATAAGAAATACTCAATTAAAAATGAGGCCAAAAAAGTAGGGGTGTAGGAATGCTCACAATATTTACTCAACCTTTAACACTCTATCTTGTCCATGCCCATGCAATGATCTCCCTCAGGGCAGTGCATTCCAGGCCACATGGAGGTTAATGTGCACCCTGACTGGAATGAGGGAAGACTTGTTCTGATATCCCTAAGGTGTCACTTCAGATACCTAGTAGAGATGACTAGTGTGCAGATAGTGCCACTTTGGATAACTACCCTGTGACCTCACCACCATGCCCTTCACTGTACAAAAGCTGGGGAGCAGTCTCAGGACTGGGCAGAGAATGGCTGTGTACTGCCTGGATCATCCATCCACCCGATCCTCCCCATCAGTAAGTTACCCTGAATAAAACTCTGTGTAAGAGGTATGGAATGGCTTGTTTCATTCTTTAGTCTTAAACTACCTTTTCAGTTTGAAAGATAGTTTACAGACACTCCTCCATTCTTCTAACTGAGGAAAAATTGGGGAAATTCTTAAAAAATCCAACTTTATCAATAATCATAATATGTGATATTATCTGTATATCCCAAATTAAAATGCAGAAGTGACCATTTGCTGAAAAAATCAAGGCCCTATTAAAAACTGACCTAAATATAAAGACACAAATAGGTTAAAAATTAAAGAATAAAAAAAATACCAGTAGGAAAACTAATGAAAACTCTATTAATATCAGAGAAAGTAGATTTCAGAGTAAATAATATTACTGAGGATAAATATGGCCATTTCAATATGATAAAGGAGTCAATACATCTACAACAATTCTAAATAATTATGAACCTGATTATAGAGCTTCATAAGTCATAAAGTGAAAATGGAAAGAACCACAAGGAGAAATAGACAAATCTACAACTATACTGAGGAATTTTAATAACTGACTCTCAAGTATTGATAAAATAAATATAGAGGACATAAGTAAGACTATAAAAGGCTTGAACAATACTGAACTAAGTTGACCTAGTTGATGTTTTCAGAATATTCCATCCCAAAACAACAGAATCAATGAATACAAGATTCTATGTACTTTTTCAAGTGCATATGGAACATTTACTAAAAACAAAATAGTCTGGTCCATAAGACAAGTCTCAGTAAACATAAATGTACTCAAATCACATAAAATATGTTATCTATCCACAAGGAATTTAAATTCAAAATAAATAACAGAAAAAAAGACATAAAAATTTGAAATGTTTGGAAGCTAAATAACACACTTCTAAATAATTTTGAAGTTAAAAAAGTAAAAATAGAAATTAGAAAATATTTTGAACCCAATAAAGAGAAAACAAAACAGATATATTTAAAAACAAAGAGATTCAAAGCAATACCCTCAGCTTCTACCTAAAGGGAAATTTTAGAACCAATTAAGTCCCAAATAATAATAAGAAGGAGATTGTACATAGTAGGACAGAAGTCAAATAGAAAACAGAAAAATAGAGAAAATGAATGAACCCAAAAGCTAGTTCTTTGATAAAATCAATAAAAATATTCAACTTCTTTGTGGGAAACACAGAAGGAATAGACACATGATCTGTATTAGCAGTGAGAGTGGTGGCATCATTAAAGGCTATAGAAACAAAAAAGATAATTATAAAATATTATGAACAACTCCATGGTAATAACTTTGAGAACATAAATGAAATGGAAAAATTCCTTGAAAGCCTTCAACTACAAAAGCTCAATCAAGAAGAAACAGACATCCACAATAGCCCCGTATGTATTAAAGGAAGTTGAATTTATAGCTCCACACTTGCTGCTTCACCTTGCATTTTTATGTTATGGAGATGGTTTCTTTCCTTAAAGCTTATGAACCAACCTCTGCTTGCTTTAAACTTTTCTTCCTCAGCTTCCTTACCTCTCTCACCCTTCACAGAATTGAAGAGAGTCAGGACCTTGTTCTGGATGAGGTTTTGGCTTAAGGGAAAGTTGTGGCTGGTTTGCTCTTCTATCCAGACCCCTAAACCTTTCTCCATATCAGCAAGAAGGTAGTTTTGCTTTCTTATCATTTGTGTGTTTGCTCTAAGTAGCACCTTTAATTTCCTTCAAGGACTTTTCCTTTGAATTCACAACTTAACTAACTGGTACAAGATGCCTAGATTTTGGCCTATCTTGGCTTTCAACGTGCCTTCCTCACTAAGCTTAATTACTTCTAGCTTTTGATTTAAAGTAAGAGACCTGCAACTCTTCCTTTCACTTGAACACTTAGAAGCCAGTGTAGGGTTATTAATTGGCCTAATTTTGATATTGCTGTGTCTTGGGGAATAGGGAAGTCCAAGGAGAGAAAGAGAGAGACAGAGAGAGAGACAGGGGAAGGAACAGTCAGAACACACACAATGTTTATTGTTAAGTTCACTGTCTTACATGGGCATGGTTCAGGGTGCCCCGAAATAATAACAATAGTAACATCAAAGATCACTGACTAGCATAAAAAATGTAATGACAAAAAAGTTTGAAATATTGCACGAACTACCAAAATGTGACACAGATACACAAAATGAGTAAATGCTGTTGGGAAAATGATGCTGATAGACTTGCTCCATGCAGGGCTGTCACAGACCTTCAATTTGTAAAATATGCAATATCTGTGGTGCACAATACTGTGAAGCACAATCAAATAAGGTATGCCCATACCTACTTCTGCATCATTCCTGGGTTCACTTACATTAATTTGCACAACAAAGTAGGTAAGTCCACATCACTAGAACTAGAGGTCAATCATGAGCTATGTTTTATACAGCCAGTACCAAGAGTTAGACTGAGATGGAAAGAAATGGAAGATACAGAAAGTTCAAGTAGGTAAGGATCAGGAAGTTGACTGGGGATCTAACCATGCATTTAGTGTTTTCAGGTACTTTGTCAGTTTGTCATAGAAAATTGAAAAGCAATAAAAAACCTAATTCATGCCTCCAACTATTAGAGTCCACAGTTAGTTAGGCTTTAACAGGATGCCTGAAGACCAACCAAGGGGGAGTCAAAGCCCCTTATCAGGAAACTGAGAACCCTGGCCCAGCAGCATTCCACAAATTGGGCCACAAGAAGCCAGATCAAATCAGAAAGGCCCAAGACTAAGAAGGCTGGAGACCTTGACCAAGTAAGGAAGAAAAAACATGAAACCCTGCTCCCACACAAATCCCCTCCCCAAATAATAAATATTCCATCCCTTAGTTCACAGCTGCCAATAAAAAAATAAAGACCCAAACCCTGGGGAAATGCCCACCATTCATGGCCAAATGCCCACTGGTCTTCAGTGTTACTAACAGCAGATTCCCCCAAAATACCATCAACATAATCTGCTGATAAAGCAAAGCTAAGTTTATTACTGACTGCTGCATAAGGTACCATTTCCTCCATAAGAGGAGAGAAGAAACAGGCAGTATATTAATGAAGTTTTATCTAGAAAAGGGGGGGGCGGGTCCTATTAGTGGTTTGGGAAGCTACCGATAAGGCTTGAATATAGTTTATGACCTAATAGTGTGGCACTGATGAACAAAGCCAGTTGAGGGTTTTAAAGCAGTGTTGGCTATCTTAGGTAAAAAATCTCTTGGTCTAAGGACTTTTGAAAGTCCTCTATTGTTTGAATAAATGGATTTCGGGGAGATTTCTGAAACATAGTTACTTGCAACCCTTCATCTACCTGGGTAAGTGTTTCCTGAAATTTTTTTATCATTATAGCTTTATTAGATATATTAATACATGCAGTTGGATAGCATATTATGTAAGTGTTGACAGTAAATGATGTAAGTGCAGATAGTTTTGCTCTCAGTAGTGGCAATCATTGACTAAAGGAAAGGACTGCCTAAGAAGCAGTAAGATCTAGTGGCCAATAATATACAGGGTACAAAGAAAAGGACAAATTAGGATGGTCTGAGGGTTGATATTTTGAAAACATTGACCTAATTGTGATATTAGAATTATAATTTAAAGGTAAAGATAATTTACAATAAGCATTGAGGACAGAAACTGTTGACTTAAGTATTATTAAATTTAGGTAATTATTAACCATTCAGAATTCAATGTGTATTCACTAATATAATTACAAGGCATGATAGTCACTACAAATCATTTTGGAATCATCATAGGTATATATGATGAGATAAAAATAAATGAATTGTGATGCATTAAAATTCAGGTTGATAATAGAGGCTATATGTTCATTTTAAGTGTTTGTGATGTGGTTTTGGAATATAGGTGAGGTTCCATGGAGTGAGGTCCAGAGCCCATGGCCAAGAAAGAATTCTTGAGATGTCTTTGGTGCAAAATGGTGGTTTTATTAAAGCATGGGGACAGGACCCATGGGCAGAAAGAGCTGCTGCCCTAGGGTTGTGAGGGGTGGCTGTTAATATACTTGGGAGTTGGGGGAAGTAGGCAAAAGGGAGGTCTCAAAAGAACTTTCACATGCTAAAGAGGACCAACAACATAATGGAGGCCTTGCCATTGTCAAGTTAAGGTTGTTTACCCTCTAGCAAGGCATTAACATTAAGAAGTTTGGGAGATTACTGGCAGAATGTCACAAATATCCCACCCAGGAGAGGGGGTGGGGGGGGTTGCATGGGGTCAGCTTATGCTTTGTCTTCATCTAGCCTTCTGCTCCCTCATCATTTGTGTATGTAATTACAAAGCAAAATCTCTCTTTTAAGAATGTCTGGTGACTTTTCCTGTACTAATTTACAAGACTTTGGTTTTGTATTAAATGAACTATACACATGATATTACTCCCATACATTTTGTATTCCTTGTGGGTATCAAAGAAAAACTACTGGACAGAATTAAACAGGCAAGGAAGACCTTATTTAAGAATATTGCAATAACAGAAATCCAAATCAAAACCTCAGTGAGATACCACCTCACACCAGTCAGAATGGCTAAAATTAACAAGTCAGGAAATGACAGATGTTGGTGGGGATGCGGAGAAAGGGGAACCCTCCTACACTGTTGGTGGGAATGCAAGCTGATGCAACCACTCTGCAAAACAGTATGGAGGTTCCTCAAAAAGTTGAAAATAGAGCTACCATACAATCCCAGCAATTGCACTACTGGATATTTACCCCAAAGATACAAATGTAGGGATCCGAAGGGGTACGTGCACCCTGATGTTTGTAGCAGCAATGTCCACAATAGCCAAACTGTGAAAAGAGCCAAGATGTCCATCGACAGATGAATGGATAAAGAAGAAGTGGTATATATATACAATGGAATAGTATGCAGTCATCAAAAGGAATGAGATCTTGCCATTTGCAATGACGTGGATGGAACTGGAGGGTGTTATGCTAAGTGAAATAAGTCAATCAGAGAAAGACATGTATCATATGACCTCACCGATATGAGGAATTCTTAATCTCAGGAAACAAACTGAGGGTTGCTGGAGTAGGGGGGTGGGTGTTGGGAGGGATGGGGGTGGCTGGCTGATAGACATTGGGGAGGGTATGTGCTATGGTGAGCACTGTGAATTGTGCAAGACTGTTGAATCACGGATCTGTACCTCTGAAACAAATAATGCAATATATGTTAAGAAAAAAAAAAAAGAAGATAGCAGGAGGGGAAGAATGAAGGGGGGGGAAATCGTAGGGGGAGATGAACCATGAGAGATGATAGACTCTGAAAAACAAACTGAGGGTTCTAGAGGGAAGGGGGGGTGGGAGGATGGCTTAGCCTGGTGATGGGTATTAAAGAGGGCATGTTCTGCATGGAGCACTGGGTGTTACGCACAAACAGTGAATTATGGAACACTACATCAAAAACTAATGATGTAATGTATGGTGATTAACATAACAATAAAAAATTTTAAAAAAAGAATATTGTAATAAGGGATTGAGATTGAATGCAACCCCACTAAGCAAAAGGCAGGATAATTTTTAAGCCTTGGGAAAGTGGAAAGGGTATACTGGAGAATGTGACGGAGGAAGTTAGGCTTCCTCCATGAGTAGGCTGTTTGCCAATTGTCATTTATTTGTCTAAAGTTTAGGCCACCTCTTGGTCAATGGTTGAAACATTTGTATCCATTATGCACTTACCCCTTTACAAAGACCAATGCCTTGTGCAAATTAAACATTTCCTAGAACTGTAAAATGTTAAAAATGGAAAAGATCTTACAACTAATCTGATCTCCTCATATATATATATATATATATATATATGAATTACAAATTGCTGTAAATAAATTACTACACATATACTAAAAATATCTACATGACAATTTCTATACAAGGTCTTTGTGCTAAGAAAAGTCTGTTTTAGTTAACTTGGGTATTTTTTAAAATGAGAACATAGGCTTTGATCCTGCTGGATTTTCCTTAGATCTTGAAAGGCTTAGTAGTTGCTAAAAGTTTAAATCAGCTTGAAAGATAAACATCTTCAAGGGTCTGACTCATCCAACATCTATTCCCAAACTTACTGCACTTTGTAACACAAAAATTCATTCTTCTTTCTTAAATTCTGTCTTCTTTCAGAAATGATATTTTCAGTTGGTTACTTCTAAGACAAATCAATCTAACCCTGTTAAGAATGGAAACATTGCCAACACCTTCTTTAAAAAAAAAAAAGGAATATATAATTTCCCTCGTTTCTTTCTCCCAATTGCATTACCTCTTCCCATCAGTGAATTCTAACCATTACAGAGTCATGCCATATGAACCTAACAATTCTATGTTAAAAACTGTTTCCAAATCTATACAAAGGCCCTTAAACTATTTTATCAAGCATTTTTTTAATGTGAGAAGATAAGTCAATACTATTTTAAAGTCAATATTATTTTATTTTATTAAAGCCTTAAAAAAACTGCATCCTTAAGATTTACATAAAAAAATGAATCATGCAAATGAACTCAACTTTGCAATATTTGTAACACAAAGATTTCTGTCAAAAAAACAGTTGGAAATAACATGCTGTTTGTAATGTAATTGTTACCATTCACTATAGCAGAAAAGGCAAATGCAAAGAACTAAAAGGCTGACAGCCTAGTCATTTAAAACTACAGGTTGTCTCAGGAATGACAATGGTTTTGAAATTCAGCTCAACCCATGCTGAGAAGTTTGCTAGCTCTAGAAATCAGAGAATATTTAACACTTTAGTTGAAGCAGTGTTTCTCCTTATTTTTTCCTCAGAACATCTCAACTAAACAAGGAAATCTTAGCCTTAAAAAAACAAAAAACAAAAAACGAAAAAAAAACCTAAATGAAATATTAAAATGGGCACTGGTTTTCTCTGCTGCTACCTTCTGGAATCTGAATTTTTAATGAGGACATTTGTTTAAATGTGTATGATCAACAGAGCTGTAAAACCCACAAACAATTAGTTTCTTCTTCTAGGGGGAAAAAAAACCAACAAACCAAGCCAAAACATTAATACAGTGCATATAATTGTTCATAGACCCGCATATTTGCTTAACTTTTTTTTTCTTCTTTCCTTCTTAAAACAATTTCAGTTGCTATTCTGAAGCTGATGTCTCACCTAAGAGATTCTTGCACTTCCGTGTGTCCTTCTGAGTGCACTGCTTGTCACTGATAAGGACTCTCTTCCTGATCAAGCTTTTGTCAGGCTCTGGGGAGGCCCCTTCTCCAGGATGCCTAGACCTTTACCCTTCCCTCTCCCGCCCCCAGCCTTGCTGGGCCTGCAGAGCACCAGTAACACTGGTAAGTCATTTTAGGGATACTCACCCACCATTGATACCTACCTGATCACCTTCCATATCTGACTGAATATGCCCCAAGTGATGTCTTATCATGGTCTGCCCTCACAAGAATCTCATTAGGTCAGCTTGGCAAGATTAACCCCAACCCTTGTTCTCTGACCCTCTCATTCTGTTCCTTCACCATAATTCCCTACTTGAGCTCAGTTCCATACCGACATCTCCTTTCTTCTATGTAATAGTTTGTGACTGAAATTTGTTTTTACCACTCTAACTACTATGTCTGGTTTTCTGTAACGTCCCCACTGGCAGCATTACCTTGAGTGAATTCAGCTTCTTTGGAGGCCCTTAGTTGTGTTGCAGCTGCTACAATGGTCTTCACAGACAAGAAGGTCCAAGAGGTTGGCTAGTCAATCTTCAGCTCTCATCTTTGTGACTGCTGTCTTCTGATTGCACAAAGGGAAAAGACTGAGGTTGTGACTCTGCTGTCTTCTGATTGCACAAAGGGAAAAGACTGAAGTGTCATAGTCCACTCTCTGTTGAACTCTTCCTTCTGTGGCCCTTTTTCTTTCCCAGCCTTTGAGCTCACAGCTACTCAATGATCAGAGAGATTAAGCCCACTGACTACTTCCCTCCTCCCACCCTCATAATTTATATTAGCCTAAATTTAAAGGCTATCCATCCAGTCCATCCTCCAATCTACCACCATTTTACAAATGAGGAAACTGCAGCTCAAGACTTTGTATTTCTACTAAATGGCAGACTTAGGATTAGAAACTGACAGCTTTTAGCTTCAATTTAGGGTTCTTTCTACTAGAATATATTGCTCCATGAAATTGACATTTTCTAATGGTTTGTACTCTTTTTCATTTTATTGGCATTTTATCCATTGGCAATAGACTGATTTGCCTTCAACAACATAACATTGCTCATGCTTAGTATCCCTTTTTCAGAGATGCTAAAATAGGACCTATGATGTCAGACTCATGTGAGTGAATTCAAGACCTGTTCTCCCAATTACATGTGACCTCTCACCCCCTCAATTTTAAATGTGTTAAAGAGAGATTGGAGTTATTAATAGAATTTAATTATCATCACAAGTTATAAATGTGATATTGTAATATCCTTGCATGAGTTGTTATACAAAGTTTCGATTGATTGTTTTGTATTTTAAATTTCAGATCTCATCAAAATGCTTATAAAACAAAATTATAAAGAAAATTACCAATATATACTTTGTAGATGAAAGAGCCTGACTAGCACAATATATGTTGGTTGATTGCTCCCAGGAAAATCTGCATCTGTGATTGGATTTGTAAATGTCAGAGTTCAAAGTTAATAGAACATGGTACTTAAAATATCTGTTACACAAAAAATGCTCAGCATCCTAGCTATCAAATCAAAGATAATGCAAGCTGGACTTTATCCTTATTTTCTCTATGTATACAGCAGTTTATGTGGTACTGGATTTTGGTCCATTACTAAGACAGGGTGTTTTTGGATTTTTGTAGTGACAGATTGTGGTGTATGATGAAACTCTTGTTACATTCTTTTTTCTTTTTGGTTTCCAGGAAAAACTCATCTTTAAATAACACTCAAAATGATTGGCATTATTTTACAGAATATAAATGAGTAACTACTACTGTAAGGAATTTATTTGAAAAGTAAAGTTCATTTCTTATTACAAGCACTGTTATTTCTTCTTTTTCTTCTTCTCCTTCTTTTTTTTTTTTTTTTTTTTTGTATACATCTTCTTGCCCTCAGCTAGTAATCCTCCTTTGAAATACCATGGAAACAAGCAAATATGCCTCATTAAACTTTCCTTGCAGGAGAAAAATTGAAAGAATTTTTAAATCGTAGAGTAGATAAAAATAAAACAGATTTCTTTTAAGGGTGATTAGACTGTCCTTTTAAATTCTTTAAAGAAAGGTACCAGAGTTGGCAGGGAAAGAAAAGAGACCACGTGTTTTCAAATTTGTGAAATTGTGACAATTTTAAAGAATGGACAATTTGCTCTATTGCTTAAATAAATACAGAAAATATCACTCTCAATTATATTTCACATTTGGTCCTAAAGGACATTTCAGGTATATTATGAAAGTAAAGCGACCATTTCTGATAATGCACACACATAATTATGAGTGACATTAAAGAACTTCTCTATTAACAAGCTGCGTTTGCATAATGCTTTTTGTTAAGAAAAACAGCCTTATTTACTCTTGTTCTGCAGTATCCCATGAGTTAGGCAATGGGTATGCTTCTTTGACAGATGAGACCTAAAACAGCTGGGTAGTGAGTTGTTTCACAAAGTGAGTGAAACTCCCAAGGAGGCAGGGGCTACTGAATTCTCCAATTCTCGAGTCTTTCAATGGCCAAATAACAAAAGAAAACTCTTTTGTCTTAAGGAAATTTTAGCTCTCCTCCAAAATTGAAACTAAAATTGACAAATTCATTTAATAGTAAGGGTTGATACTCTCACATAGCTTAGAACTTGGGAATGAAATAAAATATTAGCTTTCAGTAGTCTTAATTTATTCCCCCACTATCAGAATAAGCCTAATGAATGGATCTGAGAATGTACTTAACAATTCCTTAGAATCTCCCACTCTTTATTCTGCCAACTTGTATTGTGTACTCTTAACTGAGGCAGCAACTATTAGGAATGTGCCTTGAATTAAACATCCAATCTTTGAAAAATGGAATGATGTTTTTAATGGCACACTGTGAAGTGGAAGAAATTATTGATTTTTGTTGAGTTAGTATTTTGTACATTGAAATCCACTTTAACAATAAGAATCAATATATAACTCTTTCATCTCACTGTTTTTGAGTTTTTTCGGTTTTATTTTTCCTTTTTTTACTAAACCATGGCTATAGTTCATTTAGCAACATGTTAATTTCCTATCTGTCTGGATTGAAAGGCTTCTATGTTAGTGATGTATTAATTCAGGCACCTAAAAGGTATACAGAAACCTCCAACATATTAAGCAAACACAAGTGCTTTGAGCTGTATTACATGACAAGCCCAAAATGTGATCTGTATACAGCGATCCATCCTCTAAATCTAAACAACGTTGTTATGCTTCAGCAATTGGTGGCTATTTGGGAGTTGCAGATCTGAGTTTTATTCTGTTTCTTATAAAAAGGGCATGAGGGAGTAGGGAGTCATTATTAGATTTGCAGAGTTTAGGTATCAGATCTATCTAACCCCTTAACTGATGGTTATGGTCCCAGTCCACATTGTTGGTATGTATCTCAATAACCTAAATCTCAGTCTAGATTAAATTGAATAAGGTAGGGGGTGGCTGGAGGGCTCAGTCCGTTAAGCATCTGACTCTTGGTTTAGTTCACGTCGTGATCTCAGGGGCATGAGATGGAGCCCCAAGTCAGGTTTGTGCTCAGTGTGGTGTCTGCTTGAGATTCTCTCTCTCTCTCCCTCTGCCCCTCTCCCTTGTGTTCTCTGTCTCTCTCTAAAATAAATAAATAAATCTTTAAAAAAATAAACTGAATAAGGTAATTGAAAGTTACTGGTAATGCCTGAATAAATAAGCCATTTCAATATTGTCAAATTTTCTTCTTTCTCTTACATATTTTTCTAGTTTGCCTTCTCATCCATAGTTTCAATTCACTTGTGCTCTGAAATCCTTTTGCTTGGTAATGACATTCCTGTAGGGACCAAGGGCAGGCCACTCCAAGATGGACCACTTTGGCCTGAAGATTATTTTGAGTTATACAGCCATCAAAACCCAACAGATTCAGGAAAAGCTCTTTACCTTCCCTACAACTCATAAAAAGAATTTAGATAGAGGACCTGCTCCAGGAAGAGAGCTATCACCGTAGCTACTACATTATGATATGAACCAGGTATGGTGGACAGGGAGGACCTAGCAAGGCTACTTTTATCAAAGTCCTCCCTTTGTTCCATGGTTCTGAGTAGCCACTTACTTTTTTTCATCTTCCTGTGAATTGCATTCCTTCCCTTTGAAATCCCAGACCCATACCCCTATCTCCTTAGTTCAGGATGACATATATACCACATTTTGCCTGACTTTGAAATTTCCATATTTGTGTGGATTCCCTGTATGTACACTATTAAATTTTACTTTCTCCTATTAATCTGTCACATGTTAATTTGATTCTTAGTCCAGCTAGAAGGATCTAGAAGGCGATAGGAATTTCTTGCTCCCCAACACTCCTTACTAAATGACAATACAATAATATAACAATTATAGTATGTCTATTATCATACATGAAGAATATTTTTTCTTCACTGATGATCAAAGTTATGTTGCTTTTCTGTTTTTTTATAAACTCAGAAATAGATTTCACTTCTTTTCAAGTATTGATAACATGAGAAAAAAATATACTGACTCTGCTTGTCATTTATTTAAATCTTGCAGGATATTTTCATCCCCAATTTTATAATCTAATGCCGAAAGGAGCACATAGTGTTTTTTAAATTGTTGTGCTTGACATTGAAAATCTATAAGTTTTACCTTATAAATTTACTTACTTTCTTTTGTTTTGACATTTGTAAATGTAACAAGAGAAAAAGACATTAGCAGCCTATGAAGATTTCCAGAAGAGGGAAAAAAAACCTCTTTACACCTATGTGTATATATCAAGGAAATGTGTCTTTATGTGGACTTCAAGTAAGAAGTTACATGGTAGATAACATCCTATACTAATTTTGACATGGCATCATTTGCATAATTAACCTACGTTTTACAGAATTGTTCAAGTTCTTTTATTGGTATTTCACTTTCTATAATTTATTCATTGAAACACACACCCATGCTCATGCTGCATGTGAGTTCAAATCATTTTTATTATCAGTATTTTACGGACTTAAAAAAATCAATCTCTTTAATCCGTTCTGATTCTGAATCTCAAGCTTTAGAGCAAATTCTATGGTAAAAGAAGCATGAGGAACTAGGACAGCTCAGACAGAGATGATCAGGATCAGGAAGGGCTTTATGAAGAAAGTGGTGCCCTAGCTAGGTGTAGAAGCCACTAGCCAGGCAAATGGAAAGAGACTGTCAGAGAACAGAGGGATATACTTAGTGGAGGAAAATAGAGGGATACAAGGCAGGGAGGCATAAAAGAGCATAAGCTGGGAGAGGATGCTGGTTGGGGGCTGATTTCAGATGATCTGGCAGGACTTTAACAGGGAAGACTGGAGAAGCAATTGTAAGGAGCTTGGATTCAGAGTATGGCCTCTTCCTAGAAGTCCCATTCACTATATTTCTATCAAATATTAACTTACATTTTAGCAATTGGCTATGGGGTCCTATCTTCTGCTGTTCTCTAATGTCCCTCCTCTGAGCTCCTGCCTTTTTTTGTTCATACTTCCAGTATAACATAGTGAAAAAAATCATTCAGAATATAATGAATCTGACCGGTCATGATTTAAGTTATTTGCCCTTGAGATCTTTTTATGTTTGTATGTATGGAACTATTTCACTCTTTAAAACAGCTTCACAGCATTCCATAGTGTGGATTCAGTTCCACAAAACTTCATTTACTCTCAATTTTTTGTAAATATTTATTTGTGAGTTGATGCTTTTTCTTGTTCTTACATTTCCTTAGAAATCAGTTAGGTTAAAAATTCTTTTTGACATTTTTATTATGTTTTCTGTTATTTGCCTTCATATGTATACTCTATTCTCTACTGTGTTGTTTATATGCCTTTTATACATAATTAATATACATTTATTAATTTATATATCCACAGTATTTCATCTCTGTTTCATATGTTGTATTTTCTCCCAAATTGTTCCTTGTACTTTCACTTTATTTATGGCATATTTTGTTACAAAAGGTGTTCATATTTTGATATCATTGAATGTATCAGATTGATTAGGGATGATTAGGAATGAAAAAATTATCAATCTTTTCCATATAAATCCATGTTGTGGATAACCTGTATTTTCTTCATAATAATTTCTTAGTTTTATTTTTCTTATTTGTTTTAGTTTCCTTATTTTTACATTTAGATCTAACTGGAATTTATTTTTCTTTGTAAAAAAAACCCATAAAATTAGATCTTTATCTCACATCAAATGGTCAATTGTCCTAATACCCTTTACTGACTAGGCCATTCTTCCCCAATAATTTGTAATGCCATCATTTTCATACTCTAAATTCCCAGATACATACTGCATTTACTTGTGAACTACCTGCTTTGGTGATATATTTGTCTATTTATGTACAAATATTATACAGTTAGCTGGTTTTCACATTTAATATCTCAAATAAATTTTTTAGTTAGCTTTTCAAGTTCATGAAAAATTCCTTTTGAAATTTTTGAATTGAATTGCACTGTATTCCCAGATTAAAATCTTTTAAATATCAAGTCTACCAATCCATGAGCATTGTCTTTTTCTACATATTCAGATATTGTTTCATACCCTCTACTTCTATGGTGTTTTTTATAAAGGTCTTGCACATTTCTTGATATGCTCATCCTTATGTATTTTATAATTTTATTACTGTTATGAATGAAGTGCTCTTTACTATTATATTTGTAATTGATTTACTGAAATATAGAGAGCTATTTGGTTATTTTATATTAACCTTGTATCTAATCAACTTACGAAATTCTCTTTGCAAGTAGTTTGTTTGATAGAGCATTTTATATATGTATATAATCATAAAAATGCCACTTAAAATCTAAAATTACCATTTAAAATCTCACTTCCATGCTTTTTAAATTTTGTAAATTACAAGTATAATATGTAGTAACTATGGTGAAAATAGACATCCTTTTCTTGTTCCTGACTGTAATGTGAACGTTACAGTGACTACATTTAGAATGCTGTTTCTGTACATTTCTGTTAAGGCCATTTTGCTGTTGATTGTTTATGCTTCTCATTCTGTGGCACAGTCGAGAAAAAAAATGTTTACAACTTTTAATCATTCTTTCCCAAATGAATGGGTGCTTCTTGGATGCTGGGATAAAAAAGCCAGTCTCAGAGATGGAGGCTGGTGTCTTCCATGGCTATTGCAGAAGGCTCAGGATGGTTTATAGGTATATTAAAAGAAGGAACATTTTCTGATTATTTTCAGCATCTGATACTTTTGATATCTCCTTCTTCATGATCTTAAAAGTCCCCGTAAGAGAGATAAGGATTAATGGTTTAGAAGATAGTGAATAGCTAGCACATTTTTAAACACTATAACAGAAACTATGCTTAATAAGTTTTATTATGCAATGTAAAAAGGAACTAGGAAGACTTCTGTAACTGAAGAAAGGACTGTTGAAGCATTTTTATTTCCAAATTCAACCTAGAAACATATGTATATGGCTCACTAAATGTAACATGAGCATAAATTGGAATCTATTGGTACCATTCAAGCTATCATTTATGTTTTAATTCACTTCGTCCACTAACATGTTATCTGATATTTCCAGGTTGGATTAATTTTTGATAAATAATAAGAAAAATACTTGTGTATTTATATCTAGGGTTAGAATGAAAAAGCAAATGAATGAGGACCATTCCAACATATGGATAAATTCAGCTCTGCAAGAAACTCTTTCTTTGGTTCCTGTGATGGTAAGGGAAAGAGCCTGAAAGAATGTAATGCTAGAAGAGTGACAAAACTAACAAGAACAAAGGAAGGACTTGTGTAGAAAAAAATTTTAAAAATTCAGAATTTCATTTAATGGCTTGAGTTGTTGGGAAATAAAATATCCATTTTTTTTTTTTTTTTTTAATGACACATGGCCCAGTAGAGACCTGGACTCAAAAGAAACAGAAGCGTGCATTCATGGGCACCAGGAATTTGAGTAAGTAACCACTGCTGGTCAGGGAGCAGCAATCTGTCAAGAGAACATGCTCTGGGTCAAGTTGCTTAAGAACTTATTTTTCAGAACCCTCTGGTAAGTTAATAATATTTTAGATGGAATTTGACTTCAAAATTCTCCCAGGGAAATGAACTGCTTGACCTGAAACAAAAGATGAGTACCTGGTTTCTTAAGTCCAAGGAACTATAAATATTGTGTTTATTACTCCAAGCATAGGTCTGACTGCTAAGCAAATAATTCAGAAAATGACTTTATGTTTTTGTCCTTGGACCAATGGAAAATTAATAGGACACAGTACTCTAGTGGAAAGGGCATGGAATTTTTATCTCATGCCCATACAAGCTGGTGTAATGACTTGGATATTTTGCATCTGCCTTTCTTTCTGTGTCCCTTAGTTTTCTTCACTACAAAATGAATTAATGGACACACAAGAATTTTGTAGTGCAAGCTAGGCATCAAACAAATCAAATGCTCAATATATATAAACTCCTAGTTGGTCTTGGTGATAGAGGGATGAAGGACCTACCTCCTAGTCCTCTTGGCCTTCCCCCAACTTTGAGGCATTTCTAAATAAAATACAGGTCTCTGTAGTTCTCACCTTCTAAGACTTTATGTGTCCTGTTGAGAGTTGTCTCTTTTCTCTAGCATTCTCTTACATGGTTGTGCTCTATAAGCAACAGTTCAGGACCAAGCTTTCTTTGATGCTGCCCCGTTAGGTCAGGTGATCCTGGGATTACCCTTCCTACCAGCACTGCAATTCAGGCTGCTTCAGGCTTCCTGATGCTGGATACTGGCTGGAAATTTTTTAGTGGAGACTTGAAATTTAGCCCGTTTTTAGATTCCTTTGGGGGAAAACAACACAAACATTATTCAAGTTAATATTGAACCAGAAATATTTCAGGATGTCTCTGATACCTCACCACCCTCTGGAGGAATCCCTGCCCCTAGTATTAATAAGAGAGACAAAGTTATCTACATTTAAAGCTAGACTATATACTCCCTGAGGGAAGATAACATAAGTATCTTCCTTATCATTTTAAAAATTATTTATTTATTTTAAAAATCATTTTATAGAGGCATAATTCATATACAAAAGCTGTACATATTTAATGTATGCAACTTAATGAGTCTGGAGATAAGTATACATCCATGAAACCATCTCCATAATCTATGTCATAAAATAGCCATCACCTCCAAAAGTTTCCTCCCACTTTCTTTTCCTCCTCCTTCTATTTCTTCTTGCTGTTATTCCTGTTATTTTGTGATAGGTATACATAAGATCTACCTTCTTAGCAAATTTTAAAGATTACAATGCAGTATACTATGGGAACTGTGCTGTATAGTATGTCTCTAGGACTTACACATCTTGCCGCCTAAAACTTTATACCCTTTGATAAATACATCCCGATTTCTCCTTCCTCTAATCTCCTGGCAACCACCATTCTACTCTATATTTTTATGAGTTTGACTATTTTATATTCCTCATATAAATGGTATCATATAGTATTTGTCTTTCTGTATCTTGTTTATTTTATTTAGCATAATGTCCTCCAGGTTCATCCATGTTGTTGCAAATGCAGGACAAAATAGAGTTTCAGTTAAAACTATCATAAGAGATAAATAAAGTCAGGGTGCCTGGGTGGCTCAGTCAGTTAAGCATCTGCCTTCAGCTCAGGTAATGATCCCAGGGTTATGGGATTGAGCCCCGTGTCTGGAGCCCTGCATCCTTGAGCAGGGATCCTGCTTCTCCTTCTTCCTCTCCCCCCCTCCCCCCGCCCATGCTCTCTCTCTGGCTCTGCATGCTCTCTTTCTCTCTCAGATAAATAAATAAATAAATAAATAAATAAATAAATAAATAAATAAAATCTTAAAAAAGAGAGAGGTAAAGAAGGTCATTACCTAATAATAAAAGGGTCAATTCACCAGGATGATATCACAATTATAAACATATTTGCACCCAACTTATCAGAGCACTTAAGTATATAAAGCAAATAATTGACAAATCTGAAGGGAGAAATAGACAGTAGTATAATAATAGTAGGAGACTTCACTATCCCATTTTCAATAATGAATAGATCATCCAGACAGAAAATCGATAAAGAAACAGCAGACCTGAACAATATAGACCAAGTGAACCTAACAGACATGTACAATACATTCCACCCAACAGCAGCAGAATACGCATTTTTCTCAAGGGCACGTGGAACATTCTTTAGGATAGATCCTATGCTACATCACAAAACAAGTTTCAATAAATTCAAGAAGACTGAAATAATTCCAAGTATCTCCTCCAACCACAATAAAATAAAACTAGAAATAATAACGAAAGGACTGTGGGAAATTAAACAACACCCTGTTGAACAACCACTGGATCAAAGAAGAAATTGAGAGAGAAATTGGAAATGTCTTGTGATAAATAGAAATAGAATGCAATTTACTAAACTTATGGGATACAGCAAAAGCAGTACTAGTAAAGAAGTTCCTAGTGATAAATGCCTACATTAAAAAAGAAGGAGGGGCACCTGGGTGGCTCAGTCGGTTAAGTGTCCGACTCTTGGTTTTGGCTTGGGTCATGATCTCAGGGTGGTGAGACTGAGCCCCGCATGGGGCTCTGCACTCAGCGTGGAATCTGCTTGTCCCTCTCCCTCTATTCCTGCCCCCTGTCTCTCTCTCTCCCTCATAAATATATAAAATCTTAAAAAATATATAAAATGAAATAAAATAAAATAATAAAGACAGACAGAAAGAAAGATCTCTAATACCTCAAGAAACTAGAAAAGAAGAACAAACTAAGCCCAAAGTTATCAAAGAGGAGAAAATAGTAAAGATTAGAGCAGAAATTTAAAAAAATACAGAAAATAGAAAATAACAGAAAAATCTATGAAACTAAGAGTTGGTTGTTTTTTTTTGTTTGTTTGTTTTTAAAGATTTTTATTTATTTATTTGACAGAGAGAGACACAGCGAGAGAGGGAACACAAGCAGGGGGAGCGGGAGAGGGAGAAGCAGGCTTCCCGCGGAGCAGGGAGCCCGATGCGGGGCTTGATCCCAGGACCCTGGGATCATGACCTGAGCCGAAGGCAGATGCTTAACGACTGAGCCACCCAGGCGCCCCAAGAGTTGGTTGTTTTTAAAGGTAAACAAAGTTGACAAACCCTTAGCCAGACTAGCCATGCAAAAAAGAGAAAAGACTCAAATAAATAAAATAAACAAAGAGGAGATATTACAACTGATGCCACAGAAATTTTTTAAAAAGTATATATATATGGGTGAATATGACTAATATATGCCAAAAAATGGGAAAATCTAGAAGAAATGAATAAATTCCTAGAAACATCCAATGTTCCAGGACTGAAACAAGAAGTGAAAGCATTAACAGACCATTAGCAAATACAGACATAGAATCAGTAATCAAAAGTCTCCCCCCAAAATAAAGCTCAAAACCAGACGGCTTCACAGGTGAATTCTAACAAACATTTAAAGAATTAATATCAATCCTTCTCAAACTCTTCCAAAAAATTGAGTAAGACAGAGAGTAGTTCCAACCTCACTCTGTGAGGCCCATAGCACTTTGATACCAAAGCCAGACAAAGCACCACATGAAAAGAAAACTATCTTTTCCCAGTACTCTAATTTAATCCCAGTATTATCTTGCTCTTTGTTTGAAGGGCTCACCTATTCTAAAGGCCATAGTATAGGTCTCCTGTGATGCAAACTCATTATTCTCTCTAGTTATAAGAAACTACAGTATGCAGTATGTGCAAGTGGTGTTTGAAATTACTGAACATGGCATCTATTCTCCTGATCTCCAACACAGATGACTGGACCAGGAATGATAGAGAGCTGTCCAGAGGTATCAAATGCAGAGCCCCGGGGAACCTGATTTGGAAAGTTGATTTATGCTAAGCAAATTCTCTCCTTCAGGAATGGAAACTCAGAGAGAACACACTTATAAGCTAAGGGATGTCTGGCCCCACTCAGTCATTGGTATGTGTAGTGACAGAAAGTCTGTCATTAAAAAGAGGTGAGAAGAAAAACAAGGGAGATTATTGAAAGGCAGACAGAGATACTTTTTTTTTTCTTTTTACATTGGGAAAAACCCCACAAAAACATTTCCTATTTGTGAAGAGTTCACAGTGTGATCTGGAAGAAAAAAATAACATAAAAATGACACTGCAAGAATGAAGCTGGACCCTTAACATCACACACAAAAATTAACTAAAAATCAAAGACCTAAATGTAAAGCTTAAAACTATAAAACTCTTAGAAGAAAACATAAGGAAAAACTTCATAGCATTGGATTTGACAATGATTTCATATACATGACAGCAAAGCATAGGCAACAACAAAAAACAGACAAATTAGACTTCATGAAAATTTTTAAAAAGAAGTACATTAAAAAACAATATTGATAGAATAATAAGGCAACCCCCAGAATGGGAGAACATATTTTTAAACCATATTTCTACAAGAAATTAATATCTGGAATATACAGAGAACTCTTAAATTCAACAAAAGAAAACAAACAACCCAGTTCAAAAATTGGCACAGGACTTGAATAGACATTTTCTCCAAAGAAGATATACAAATGTCCAATAAGCACATGAAAATATGTTCAACATCCCTAACCCTTAGGGAAATGCAAATCAAAACCACAAGGACATACTACTTCATACCCATTAAAAAACAGAAACAAGTGTTGGCAAGGATGTGGAAAAATCAGAAACCTTGTGTATTGTTGGTAGGATTGTAAAAATGGTACAGCCATTATAGAAAATAGGATGGTGATTCCTTAACAATCTAAACATAAAATTACCATATGATCCAGCAATTCCACTTCTAGATATATATCCAAAATAACCAAAAGCAAGGTCTCCAAGAGATATATGCACATTCATGTTCATAATGGCATTATTCACAATAGCTAAAATGTGAAAGCTGCCCAAGTGTCCATTGATGGATGAATGGATAAACAAAATGTGGTATAAACATGCAGTGGAATATTATTCAGCCTTAAAAAGAAAGTTCTACTACTATATGCTACAACATGAATGAAACTTGAGAACATTATGTTAATTGAAATAAGCCAGTCAGAAAAGAACTAATACTGTATTTTTCCACTTGTATAAGGTGCTTATAGTAGCCAAATTCATAGAAACCCAAATGTAGAATACTGGTTGACAGGGTCTGGTGGGGGAGGGAAAATGGGGAGTTAGTGTTTTATGGGGATAGTTTCAGTTTTACAAGATGAAAAGAGTTCTGGAGGTGGATGGTGGTGATAGATGCATAGTTGCACAACATTATTTTTATATATTCTTAGTGGGGGGAGGGGGAGAGGGAGAGGGGGAGAGAGACTCTTAAGCAGGCTCCATGCCCATCGAGAAGCCCCACACAGGGCTTGATCCCACAACCCTGAGATCATGACCTGAGCCAAAATCAAGAGTCGGATGCTTAACTGACTGAGACACCCAGGTGCCTCTACACATTATTGACGGATTTAATACCACTGAACTGTATACTTAAAAATGGTTAAGATGGTAAATTTTATGTTATGGTTATCATAGCACAATAAAAAATTTGGAAAGAGAATATTACACTGTAGTGTGACTAATACTAAGATTGAATGATTTGTGGTTTGGGAGTATGTAGATGGGACATTTTAATCAAAAGGGAGGGATAGGATGGGGTTGATTGCTGACCTTGGAAAATCCATAGAGAAGAGCTGTTGTCCTACACCCCACTGCAGGCTAAATCTGCGAAGGTTTGCATTTGCTGTGTTTCTATGAAATGCTATATGACAATTATTATTGTCGACTTCAGGAGGATTGTCACTGAGAAGAACATGCTTTCTAATCCTTATCTCATTCACCAGAGAGTAATGGGATCAGATCCCATGTGATCTGCCTTGAGGCCCTCAGCACAGACTTTCCTCAAACAAAAGGGACAGCTAGAAGAAACCTTAGCAATCACCTAGTCTAAGTGGAAAACTAAATAATTTAGCCAAAGTCACTGAGTTATCTGAGAGCTGGATGTGTGAAGCCAATTCTGTAGCCCTAGGTCTACATAGATCTCACAGATATGGCGCACACAGCTCGTGGACAGGTGGTAAGATGTTACTTTTAGACAAAGGCTATTCTTGCAGATGATATTTGAGAGCAAATCTTGATGACATATGGGACTCTGCCATTGACATATCTAGGAATTAGCAAATTAATGGGCCAAGTCTGCTAAAAGTAAAGTGTTGTTTTTGATGGGGTAATATTAAATAAGTGTAGGAGTTAAGCCATTGGTAAAGAAGTAGTAAAAAAAAAAATAAGGGCTGTCTGAACAGTGACTTAGGACATCAATGGCACACATGGAATGACATAACCAATTTCTCTACTCACTAGGCCATAGGGAGCCTCCCAATCTATCACTGAATATGTTCTGCTCTCGGATTTCATCTACTTCTCAAACTGTTACTGACATCAAAGTAAGCCCCTAGCTTTTCATGAGACACCTCTGCAAAAACTATTCACTCTTACTCACATATGAGCAAATATTCTATTCTTCTGGAAGAGACAAGTCATTTAAAAATCTTAAATAGATTCTACTATAAAAACCAGAATTGCTGCTTCAGGATATATTAGATTCTTTGATATTACTTGTGTAGAGAATGCATTTTTCATAAAATATCATAGAATGGAGCTGGTTTTCATCTATCCCTGGAATAACACAGAGCATATGAGTATGATACATATATTAATATATGAGTGTATGATACACTGTAATATGCTTGATCAAAATTTAGCCATTCTTTCAAAACCTGACCAAAGCAAATGGGAAATAGGGACAATTTAGAGAAAAAGAATAAAAGAAAAAAATTACCAGGGACATTGTTTCTGGATGATTCTATCAGTTACTAAATTAAAAAAAAAAGTGATATTATTTCTCTTTATCTCTGCTTCATCTTTTCTTTATTCTCTATATGATTCCGACAGACTGTATATCCTATTACTACTATACTCAGAGATAGAGTGTATTTGAGTAATCCAGGTTTGAGGAATAAAGAAATACATTGGGAAATCATACAAGAGATGAATGGACAGAGCGCATACATAGGATGAATGGAAGGGGTTTGGTAGGAGTGAAGAGAACAAGGAAGGAAAGGGGAGGGAGGGAGAGACAAAAGAGAGACAGGAAGAAAGGGAGAGAAGGAGAGGGAGAGAAAAGAGAATATGCAATTGGTAAAATTTATCTTTTACTACCCAGTCCCCAGTGTTAGTCTCTGAAGAATCTTAATTACCAGAAACTGAGATGTATAGAGAGGGTTGAAAATGTTCTTCTCCAGGGACACTGACATTATTTTAAGTTATTTACTTTGGGACCACTTTCATTTTTTTTTTAAAGATTTTATTTATTTGAGAGAGAGAGAGTGTGAGAGAGAGAGAGAGAGCACAAGAGGGGGTAGAGTCAGAGGGAGAAGACTCCCTGCTGAGCAGGGAGCCTGATGCAGGACTCAAACCTGGGATCTGGGATCATGACCTGAGCAGAAAGCAGTCGCTTAACCAACTGAGCCACCCAGGTGCCCGGGACCACTTTTTATTTAAATAGTAGCTGTTTGAATTTATAAGCTGAACAAAGATTCAAATTCAAGTGAGGGATACTAATGTATAACGATGAGTTTATAGTCATTTTGTACCTGAAAAAAAAAAAAAAAAGAAAAAACCCATTCATTATTTCTGTGACTTCAGGAGAGAAAGCACTGCTATAAGCCTTTGAGAAATGCCAAAAAATACACTAAACATATATTTGCGTTTCATGTTTATGCAACACCTTTTGCAGACGTAGTAAAATATTTTGCAATACAATATCTGAGCATTGTGTTGAGTGTCAATCTAAAATTCCTCTTGTTGAAACAGAGGTATATTCCCCATCATTTTAGCTTCAACTCCATGATTTTTAATAGTCATGAATTCATGTTTTCAACAAATATGTATTTGCCTATCATTTGTCTACCATCTACCATGTATTTTTCTATGTGCTGGCATAGAGTAGATTTTAATACAGACACTGTCCTTTACTCTCATGGAGTTTACAGTGTTAGAAGATGCAGGTCATCTAAGCCCCCACTATATACAATACATCCCACATGGTATAAGAACTAAAAATGAATCTTAAAATCATATAATATAGTTTAACAGTCATTTCTTTGAACCCCCCCATTAGAAATAAAAAGAGAATTGGTTTTAGATTATCCTTTGCAAATGGTTAGCATGTTTCTGCTTAAATATACTAATAATAAGTAGCTCACTAATTTGTAGTTGACATACTGTTTTTTATTCAGTTCTATTTAGAAGATATTTACTATATATTTATGGTAGACTGTTGGTTGCCCTGATATCCATTCTCCTCTGATTTTATAGGAATAGAGACTTAACTGACATATGGCCATATAGCTGAATCCTATATATCTTAGTCTCTGTTTTAGCAAGGTATGTCCATGTGATTAAGTTCTAGGCAAATAAATGAAGAATAAATGATACATGCTATGTCCATGTCTTGCCATTAAAACAGTTAGACGTGCACTGCCCTGTACCCTTTATTCCTTGCTATTGGCTAGAGATATCAATAACTGAAGGAGTTATTTTGACTCTGGAATTCAAGACATGTATTCAAGATAGCAGGACTATCCCTTCAGTCTTGGAGCCTTTACTATAGCTGACAGAGAAATAAACTTCTTTCTTGTTCAATCTACTATGTTTTATGATGTCTCTGTTACAGTAATTTAGAGTACACCCCAACAAATACAACAAACACTTTGTAATAGTATAGGGAGACTGATTTCCCTTCATTGGCTAGCCTTTTAAATATTTTACAACAGTTATAAAATCCCCTCTTTATTTAAAGCATTTAACAAGTATTCATTGAGTGCCCACTACTGTAGGGAATCATGTTAGGAACTGAGAAGAGTGGTGGGATGGAGGGAGGGGGAAGAAGAGGGGGGTTTAGGTAATAAGAGCCTCTGATTGTAGCTCTGAGAAAGTTTCAGCCAGGTCAAATAGAGCCCCAGAGCAAAGATGGCCCATTAGAGGAGTCTTACATTGGATAGGAATGGCCAGGCTCTAGTACTTCTGACATGCTCACTCATTTGCTGGGAGCTTGACTTCAATGGGAACAGCCTGACCTCATTGTGAATGTTGTGGTGGATTTCAAAGCTGTCAGCTAACTAGTTCTTCATAGCAGTTTTTTTTTTTTTTTTTCCCACATAAGGAGATCTGAAGAGCTTCCACATGTGGAAATACGTTAAAAATGTATGTAGCATGTAGGATATTCTCTGACACTCAAAAAGTTTGAATACTAGTTTCCCTAGAATTTTTATTTTATTATAATCAAATAGTAAATATTAATTAACTACTATAAGAAGAGAGCTATGGAAGGATGAGACATAGTCTCTTGCCTTAAGCTTATATTTTAGACAGTAAAAAACTGTCACATAAACATATAATTTTAAAGTTATAAAATTTGTATCTACTTACTGGCAGACCTACCCTATTTTGGGTATGACAATGAAAGAAAGATTCATAAATGAAAAGGAGGTTAAGAAATGATAAGAATACAGTGAGCCTAAGTATGGAAATCAAAATTGCAAGAAAATTTGTGGAACAATGAATAGACCAGAACTTACAGCAACAGTGGAATGGTTCCTTCCCCACTATAGACACAGATAAAGGATGGATGAATTTATGACCACAGTGATTGTAAATATAGCCAAGAAATAAGGAAAGTCAGACAGGAACAAAGAGGGAACTCAAATACAATGTAATGAGCTTTAATTGAAGCTTTGGCAGTCTAGTGGTGCATAAGATTTAGATATAGGTTGAAGGAATTGGTGGCTGGGGTGTTGGGACAAAGTCCTTAAGGTTTTAGGAGATAGAGTTGTAACTAAGCACTTCATGAAGCTAGAATCCACTTGATACTGAAAAGCAAGCTAGAAAATACCTCTCACTAGCCCAGAGAAGTAGTTGTAATACTTGCTACCTGCCTTTGGATTTGCACAAAAAATAAAGATGAATGAATAATTTTTTTTTTTTAAGATTTTATTTGACAGAGAGAGAGAGACAGCGAGAGAGGGAACACAAGCAGGGGGAGTGGGAGAGGGAGAAGCAGGGTTCCCGCAGAGCAGGGAGCCCCATGTGGGGCTCGATCCCAGGACCCTGGGATCATGACCTGAGCCGAAGGCAGACGCTTAACAACTGAGCCACCCACACACTCCAAGATGAACGAATAATTTTACAGAATGATTTCATGTGAATTAAAAACCCCCAGCCTGGGGGGGGGGGCTACAATTATGACACCTTCATGATATTGACATCAGCATGGGAATCCCAAGCTAACAGTCAACATACCATCAAACCTGAAGCAATGTCATATGTAAAGCTGTATCAGGAATAAGCCAAAATTATTCTGAGGAGATAAGTTAATACCCTAGAGCACACAGAACTCCCAAAGAAAAATGTGAATACCTACTGAAACTAAACTTACAGTTAAATTATACACCATGTAAGAAAAACATCTACCAGGAAGGAGAATGGACAGATAAAATAAATAAGAAATTTTAAACCCAAAGATCTAGAAATAATAGAATATCTGAAAGAGAATTTTAGAAGCTTAAGTTTGTTAGCTCTAAAAGGGATAGAAATTATAATAAAAGAATGAGAGACTGGGGCACCTGGGTGGCTCAGTTAGTTAAGCGTCTGCCTTCAGCTTAGGTCATGATCCTAGGGTTCTGGGATCGAGCCCCACATCGGGCTCCCTGCCCAGCGGGGAGTCTGCTTCTCCCTCTCCGCCCCACTCATGCTCTCTGTCACTATTTCTGTCTCCCCCTCTCTCTCTCTCAAATTAATAAATAAAATCTTTTAAAAAAATAAAAGAATGAGAGATGTAAAAGAAGGTCATATATGAAAAAAACAACCAAAAAAGGCATCAAGAAATTAAAAGTAGTCATTGTAGTTTTAAAATAAATGGATTATTAAAAAATAAAATAAAATAAAATAAATGGATGATTCAAAGATCAGAGTAGACATAGCAGAAGACATTTGTGTGCTTGGAGACAGATATAAGCAAAATACTGTGGAAAATATAAAAATGTCATTAAGAAACAGGCAGGATGAACTCAGAAGGCCAGGTGTCTAGATACAAAAGAGTTCTGATGGAGTAAATATAAAATAGATAATATTCAAAGGGATGAGATTTTCCCAGTACTGAATCCAGCAAAAATATTTTCTTTCATTCAACATGAAAATGTAGTTTTTATGGAAGCACATTCAAATATTAGAAAACTATATAATGTAATTCACTACATTAACAGGTTAAATGGGAAATATTTAATCATGTAAACAGATACAGAAAGATCATTTGATAAATTAATAATCAATTCATGAGAATCAGACTTAGTGCACTAGAATAAAAGAGAACTTTTTTACCCTGATAGAGTACATCTATCAAAATCAACCTTAATTATGAAACATTAGAAGTCATCTGATCAAATGAATACAAAAATAAGCCAAAGATGATTCCTATCACTACATTTATTCAACATTGTGCTGAAAGTCTCAGATAATACAATGAGAGAAAAAAGTAAAGGAAGTAAAAGGCTGAAGAATTTAAAAGGAAAAATCTAAACTTATTATTAATAAAGCACTATCTAGATAGCAAATTCAAAAGAATATATGTAAAATACAGAGGTAATAAGAATTCAGTAAGCTTGCTGGGTAAAGATCAGCCTACATGGATCAATATTGTTCTAATATATTAGCACAGTCAATTTAAAAATGGAGTTTAAGAAATCCCCTTCCCAATAAGAACACAAATGCATAAAGCATAAATCTAACCTAAATATTCCAGATGTTTATGAAAAAGACCCAAAATATTATGTTCAAGGATGGAAAGATTCTATATCATAAAGATGATGTTTCTTTCCAGATTTATAAATGTGATGCAATACCAATTATTATTAGTTACACTTTTCTGGAACTTGGCAAACTGATTAAAATGTATGTGAAAGATTGGCCCATAAAAATGTAAGGTTTATCATGAGTTACCGGACATATAATTTATTGTAAAGCTATGGTATTTAAAATAGTCTGATGTTGCTCTAGGGATAGATAGACTAGTGGAGCAGAAATGTAGGCTCAGGAACAGACTCAAACATATAAGGTACCTTGAAATATTACCACACTAGACGTAAATCTTGCTTGCCTTCACAGAATTCCTTGACCTCTCTCTCTTTTCTCTCTTGATTGGCTGATGGGCACCCTCTCCCCACCATTTGGTCGCTTTTGAACTGGAGTAATACACCCTACTGTGTTGCGTGGAATATAGCTTTCTGAGAAATGGCTGAGATTTGGAGATGTAGCCAAGCGGTGCAGGAGGAGCTAGCTCCCTGCGCCGGGCACTTCCACCAATGGAACCATAGAGGAGGGAAGCAGACAGGCAGATACCTTTCCTCCTGTCCTCCCTCCGGGGGACAACTCAAAGGTAATCCACATGGAAGTCTTGCCAGAGGAGCCTGGAGGGAGGTGTGTGTCTGAGCAGTGGGTTCCCTTGGAAGCAGCATAGCTGGAACAGCAATGCAGGGTATGGTCTCCTTTCACATCTTACCCTACCTCACTTTTCTTTTTTTCTCACCCTCATTACCTCCGCTTGCATTTTACAAATGCAGTGTTAGCCCTTAATCCCGGCCCAGAATTTGCTTCCTGGTAAACCTTGGCTAAGAAGTTGCAGGTGGTATTACAATAAAGCATTTTAAGAATCAAACAATTCAATAAATGTGTTTCAGAGGAATTTCACACCAAATCAAAAAAAAAAAAAAAGAAGAGAAGTTCTAAGTAGTTTAGAGATATAATTATGGAAAGCAAACATTTAAATCTGGAAAATAAAACACAGGAAATTATCTTTTATTAAATCAGATTAAGGAATATTTCCTGAATGAGCCATAAAAGGCAAAGCTTAGAGGTACCTGGGTGGCTCAGTTGGTTAAGCGACTGCCTTCAGTTCAGGTCATGATCCCAGCGTCCTGGGATTGAGTCCCACATCAGGCTCTCTGTTCAGCAGGGAGCCTGCTTCTCCCTCTCCCTCTGCTGCTCCCCCTGATTGTGTGCTTGCTCGCTCTGTCAAATAAATAAATAAATAAATAAATAAATAAATAAATAAATAAATAAATAAATAAAATCTTTAAATAAAAAGGCAAAGCTTAAAGAAAAATATAGACACATTTGAATCCATTAAAATTAAAAATGTAAATATAGGTATAATATTTAGTTTTTAAAAAGATTAGACAAATAACTGTTATTACATAGGATATATAGAGAAGTTCTTTAATATTTTTTTTTAAGATTTTATTTATTTATTTGACAGAGAGAGAGATAGCGAGAGCAGGAACACAAGCAGGGAGAGTGGGAGAGGGAGAAGCAGGCTTCCCGCCGAGCAGGGAGCCCGATGTGGGACTCGATCCCAGGACCCTGGGATCATGACCTGAGCCGAAGGCAGACGCTTAACGACTGAGCCACCCAGGCGCCCTAGAGAAGTTCTTTAAATCAAATGAAGCAAATAAGTGTCCATCTATTGTGTTAGCATTGGAAATATTGAGAAGAGGCCAGATTCTGCATGTATTCTGAAGGCAGTGTTGAAAAGATGTCCTAAAGGACTAGATGGGGTATAAAATAAAGGAAGAAATTAAAGATGGTTGTGAGATTTTTGGCCTGAGTAAATGAAAATATGGTTGCCATTAATTGATTCTGAAGCCTCTCAGTGGAGCAAATGTATGGGAGATCAACATTACAGGTTTGGACATGTCAAATTATAGATGTCCATTAAATACCTAAGAGGAGAAGAAGTCAAGTATACACCGGGGTATTTGAGTTGGAACTACAGTGAAGTCTGAGCCCTACCTATCCATCTGACGTTAAATGACTGGTATTTAAAAGCATGTGATGAGATGAGCTCACCTAAGTTGGGAATGTTTGCAGAGCAGAGAAGAGGGACAAGTGTAGGGACTAAGCATTATGATACTGCAACACTATGAGGCTGGAAATAAGCAGAAAAATATCAAAGGAAACTAAGAAGGCATGAACAGTTTGGGTAGGAGGAAAGTAAAAGTATAGCATCCTGGAAGCTAAGCTACAAAAGTGTATCTGGGAGGAAATGATTAGCTGTGTCCAGTGCTGTTGATTTATTAAGAAAAAGTGAGCAGTGAGAAATGACCCCTGTATCTAGTGGAGTAGAAATCACTGATGATCTTGATAAGAACACTTGTAGTATTGTGACTGGTGTGAAAGTATAACTGGAGTGGATTGAAAAGAGAATCAGAGAAGACAAAACAGAAAAAATGGACAACTCTTTCAGGAATTTTGGTAGCAAGCAAATGGAGGAAGTAGATGAGGCTAAAAGTAGACTCAACAGAAGTGTGTTTTAATGTGAGGAAATAATGCTATGGTTATATTACATATACATACACATATGGAAAGAGGGGAAGAGAGAAAAATTTTCATGTGGTTTATTTTTTACATGGTGAGAGGCACAGATGAATAATTTAAAAATATATGGATCTCCAATTTCTCCAGTATTATTTGTTGAAAACATTATACTTTCTCCACTACATTGTGTATCCCCTTGTAAAAAATAAATCGAATCCATGTGTAAGTATATTTCTGTTTCATTGATCTATTTATCAATCTTTACATTAAGAGTACATAACAACTCTTGAAGTTTAGATGGTATCTTCTTTTTACAAGTAATTTGGGCCATTTTAGGTCCTTTGCATTTTCATATGAATATTAAATTAAGCTTGTCAATTTGGATTTTTTTTTTAAGATTTTATTTATTTATTTGACAGAGAGAGAGAGAGCACAAGTAGGGGGAGTGGCAGGCAGAGGCAGAGGCAGAGGGAGAAGCAGGCTCCCCGCAGAGCAGGGGGAGCTCGATGTGGGACTTGATCCCAGGACCCCGGGATCATGACCTGAGCCTAAGGCAGTCACTCAACCAACTGAGCTGCCCAGGCACTCTCAATTTGGATTTTTATTGGGATTGTACTGAATGAATAGATCAATGTGGGAAATTGATATCTAAATAATATTGATTTTCAATTCATAGACATGATATTTTGCTCAGTTTATTTATAACCTCTTTGATTCCTTCAGCAATGCTCTGTAAATTTGTGTGTAGGTCTTGCATATCTTTGAACAATTTTTTCTCAAAGCATTTTATATTTTTGGTGTTATCATAAGTGGGTTTTTTATGCAATATAAATTTTATTTTAAAAATGAAATCCTACCACTTAAAAATTAAGCCATAGATTCTTTTTTCATACAAAGAGAGGAACATATCCATTTAAAATAGACCTCAAGTGCATTAATCATTTTTTTTTAAATATGGTAAGAATACTTAACATGAGATCTACCTTATAAGTGGTAATGTTTTTCAATTCAATTTCCAATTGTTCATTACTGGTATACAGAAATACAGTTGCGCTTTGTATACTGATCTTGAATCCTGCAATCTTTCTAAGCCCACTAGTTAGTTCTGGTACTATTTTTCTAGATTACATAGAATATTGCACATAGACAATCGTGTGTCTCAGAAAAAAAAAAAACAACACACATTTTTTTGTTCCTTACCAATCTGAATGCCTTTTGTTTTTTCTTCTTGCCTTATTACACATGCTAGAAACTTACTATAAGTGAACAGAAGTAGTAAGAGTACACATCTTTTCCTTATTTCTCATTCTAGTAGGAAAACGTTCAGGTTGTGGCCATTAAGTATGTTGTTAGCAGATGCCTTTTTTAGATTAAGAAAGTTCCTATCTATTCCTAGTTTGCTGAAGGATTTTATTAGAAATTAGTGTTGGATTTTATCAAATGTTTTTACTGCCCCTTTGAGATGTGCATGTGTATACAAAGTTTTTTAATCTCTTAATATTATTAATTACATTGATTTTTTAAATATATTAAATAAATCTTGTACTGAGATAAATGACACTCATAATGTATTATTTTTATATATTCTTGGATTCCATTCGCTAAAGTTTTGTTAGGAATTTTGCTATCTATTTGCACAAGGGATATTGGCCTGTAGTGTTTTTTTTAATGTCTTGGTCTCATTTTGGTCTCAGAGAAACACGGACCTCATAGAATGAATGGATAATGATTCCTTCTTCAATTTTCTGGACGAGTTTGTGTAGAATTGATATCATTTCTTCCTTATAAGTTTGTTAGAATTTACCATTGTTGCCCTCTGGGACTGGAGCTTTAGCTGTGGGAAGGTTTTTAAAAAACACATTCCATTTCTTTGATAGAAGAAGGGTTAATCAGGTTAGCTATTTTTCCTTCAATAAGTAGTTCACATCTTTCAAGGAATTTGTTCATGTCATCTAATTTGTGGAATTTATTGGCAAAATAATTAATAATAAATGTTCATAATATTCCTTATTATCCTTTTAATCATTGTAGAAGCTTTTGTCATGTTTAGTTCCTGATATTAATCATTTGTATTTTCACCTTTATTGTCTTGATTAGTCTGGCAAGATGTTCATCAATTTGATTTTTTCAGTTTTTGTTTATCTTTTCTACTGTTATCTGTTCTCCATTTCATTTATTTCTCCCCTGATCTTCATCATTTCCATTATTCTGATCATTTCAAGGTTCATTGTTTTTTTTCTTTCTAATTTTTAAGGTAAAAATGTAGATAAGTGATTTGAGAACTTTCTCTTTTTCTAATACAGATTTTTTTAAAGTTACAAATTTCCCTCCAAGCTCTTCTATAGCTGCATCTCACAAATTTTATGTTTTGTTTTCATTTTCATTCAGTTTGAAATAATTTATTTCTTTTGAATTTTATCTTCGGCCTAGGAGTTATTTAGAAGTGTTATTTAGTTATTGTATTATTTGAGGGATTTTCCAAATATCTTTCTGTAAGTTATTTCTAATTTATTTGCACTGTGGTCAGAGAACAAACATTTTGTGACTTGAGTCCTCTTAAATTTGAGATTTGTTTATGGTCCAAACAATGGTCGATCATTATAAATTTTCCTTGTGCCCTTGAAGAAAATGTGTATTCTGATATGATTAGTTGGGGTCTTCTATGAATGTCATTGATAAGTTCATTGAAAGCACTGTTCAATTCTCCTACAACCTTACTGATTTACTGTCTGCTTGTTTTATAAATTATTGAAAGAGGGATGCAAATTTATTTCTTCTTGGTGTTCTACATCTTTTTTTCTGCATGGGATTTGCTTTATTATCAAGTTCATGCAACTTCAGGATTACTACTTACTGTTGGTAAATTGATACTTCTTTTATTATCAAATGATCTTTTTTCCTGTTAATATTCTTTGCTCTGAAAACTGGTACTAATATAGTCACTTCTACTTTCTTTTGAACACTGTTAGCTTAGTATATTTTTTTCTATTCTTTACTTTTAACCTTTTTGTATCTTTATATTTAAGTGAATTTGTTATAGGAAGAATATAGTTGGGTCTGGGTGGTTTTTTTTTTTTTTTTAATCCAATCTCTCAATGTCTAACTCTCTCTGGCATATTTAGACAATTTTCGTTTAATGTGGTTGTTGATCTGAGTTCAACTTTCATCTTGCTCTTTGATTCCTATTTGTCCCATCTGTCCTTTGTTCCTTTCCTTCCTTTTGTGCTTTCTTTTATACCATTTGAGTATTTGTGATGCCCTCAATAAAGAAGAGGTGTAAATAAACTTCTGTTGTTTTATTAGCTACAACTTTCTTTTGTGTCATATTAGTAGTTATTACAGGGTATATAGTATGCATCTTTAGCTTATGAAAGTCTATCTAAAATGGTATTATATCACCTCATATGTGTCCTATATAGAGACACTTCAACCACATATTTTTATTTCCCCTAGTTAACCTTTGTTTTACCATTGTACTGCATTTTACTAAGATGTATTTTAAAACCTCATAGCATATTGTTATTTCTACTTGAAACCATAAATTTTACCTTTAAAATCTTCACTTAATAAGAAAGACAACTTTACATGTTTATCTTTGAAGTTACCATTTCTAGTTCTTTACATTCCTTTATACAGTATTATGTTTCCCTTTGGTATCATTTTTTTCCTTTAATTTTTCTTATAATGCAGTTTAGCTGGTAATTAAATCTTTCAGTTTTTTCTATGTCTGAGGAAGTTTACATTTCAGCCTCATTTCTGAAAAAACTTTGCTGGATATAGAATTCTTTTTTTTTAAAGATTTTATTTATTTATTTGAGAGAGAGAGACACAGCGAAAGAGGGAACACAAGCAGAGTGAGTGGGAGAGGGAGAAGCAGACTTCCCACAGAATGGGGAGCCCGATGCGGGGCTCGATCCCAGGACCCTGGGATCATGACCTGAGCCTAAGGCAGATGCTTAACGACTGAGCCACCCAGGCGCCCCTGGATATAGAATTCTAGACTGATTATTTCTCTTAGTAATTTACTGATGATCTACTATTTTCCTATGTGCATTGTTCCCAAGGAGAAATCTGCTATCATCTTTTTCTTCATTCTTTTTTATACAATGTATCCATTTTCTCTTGCTGCTTTTAAGGTGTTTGTTTTTTTGTTTGTTTGCTTGTTTTTGTTTTTGTTGTTGTTTTTACCACTGGCTGCAAGTAATTTTTTTTTTTTTTTTAATTTTTTTATTCTTATGTTAATCCCCTTACATTACAACATTAGTTTTAGATGAAGTGTTCCATGATTCATTGTTTGTGCACAACACCCAGTGCTCCATGCAGAATGTGCCCTCCTAAATACCCACCACCAGGCTAACCCATCCTCCCACCCCCCTCCCCTCTAGAACCCTGTTTGTTTTTCAGAGTCCATCGTCTCTCATGGTTCGTCTACCCCTCCGATTTCCCCCGCTTCATTCTTCCCCTCCTGCTACCTTCTTCTTCTTCTTCTTCTTTTTTTTTTTTCTTAACATATATTGCATTATTTGTTTCAGAGGTACAGATCTGAGATTCAACAGTCTTGCACAATTCACAGCGCTTACCAGAGCACATACACTCCCCAGTGTCTATCACCCAGTCACCCCATCCCTCCCACCCCACCCCCCACTCCAACAACACTCAGTTTGTTTCCTGCGATTAAGAATTCCTCATATCAGTGAGATCATATGATACATGTCTTTCTCTGTTTGACTTATTTCACTCAACATAATACCCTCCAGTTCCATCCACGTTGTTGCAAATGGCAATATCTCATTCCTTTTGATGGCTGCATAATATTCCATTGTATATATATACCACATCTTCTTTATCCATTCATCTGTCGATGGACATCTTGGCTCTTTCCACAGTTTGGCTATTGTGGACATTGCTGCTATAAACATCGGGGTGCACGTACCCCTTCGGATCCCTACTTTTGTATCTTTGGGGTAAATACCCAGTAGTGCAATTGCTGGATCATATGGTAGCTCTATTTTCAACTTTTTGAGGAACCTCCATACAGTTTTCCAGAGTGGCTGCACCAGTTTGCATTCCCACCAACAGTGTAGGAGGGTTCCCCTTTCTCCGCATCCCCGCCAACATCTGTCGTTTCCTGACTTGTTAATTTTAGCCATTCTGACTGGTGTGAGGTGGTATCTCATGGAGGTTTTGATTTGGATTTCCCTGATGCCGAGCGATATTGAGCACTTTTTCATGTGTCTGTTGGCCATTTGGATGTCTTCTTTGGAAAAATGTCTGTTCATGTCTTCTGCCCATTTCTTAATTGGATTCTTTGTTCTTTGGGTGTTGAGTTTGATGAGTTCTTTATAGATTTTGGATACTAGCCCTTTATCTGATATGTCATTTGCAAATATCTTCTCCCATTCTGTCGGTTGTCTTTTGGTTTTCTTAACTGTTTCCTTTGCTTTGCAAAAGCTTTTTATCTTGATGAAGTCCCAATAGTTCATTTTTGCCCTTGCTTCCCTTGCCTTTGGCGATGTTTCTAGGAAGAAGTTGCTTCGGCTGAGGTCAAAGAGGTTGTTGCCTGTGTTCTCCTTTAGGATTTTGATGGACTCCTGTCTCACATTGAGGTCTTTCAGCCATTTGGAGTCTATTTTTGTGTGTGGTGTAAGGAAGTGGTCCAGTTTCATTCTTCTGCATGTGTCTATCCAATTTTCCCAACACCATTTGTTGAAGAGACTGTCTTTGTTCCATTGGACATTCTTTCCTGCTTTGTCGAAGATTAGTTGACCATAGAGTTGAGGGTCCATTTCTGGGCTCTCTATTCTGTTCCATTGATCTATGTGTCTGTTTTTGTGCCAGTACCATGCTGTCTTGATGATGACAGCTTTGTAATAGAGCTTGAAGTCCGGAATTGTGATGCCACCGGCTTTGCTTTTCTTTTTCAATATTCCTCTGGCTATGCGGGGTCTTTTCTGGTTCCATACAAATTTTAGGATTATTTGTTCCATTTCTTTGAAAAAAGTGGATGGTATTTTGATGGGGATTGCATTGAATGTGTAGATTGCTCTAGGTAGCATTGACATCTTCACAATATTTGTTCTTCCAATCCATGAGCATGGAACGTTTTTCCATTTCTTTGTGTCTTCCTCAATTTCTTTCATGAGTATTTTATAGTTTTCTGAGTAAAGATCCTTTGTCTCTTTGGTTAGATTTATTCCTAGGTATCTTATGGTTTTGGGTGCAATTGTAAATGGGATCGACTCCTTAATTTCTCTTTCTTCTGTCTTGTTGTTGGTGTATAGGAATGCCACTGACTTCTGTGCATTGATTTTATATCCTGCCACGTTACTGAATTCCTGTATGAGTTCTAGCAGTTTTGGGGTGGAGTCTTTTGGGTTTTCCACATAAAGTATCATATCATCTGCAAAGAGTGAGAGTTTGACTTCTTCTTTGCCAATTTGGATGCCTTTGATTTCTTTTTGTTGTCTGATTGCTGTGGCTAGGACTTCCAATACTATGTTGAATAGCAGTGGTGATAGTGGACATCCCTGCCGCGTTCCTGACCTTAGGGGGAAAGCTCTCAGTTTTTCCCCATTGAGAATAATATTTGCTGTAGGTTTTTCATAGATGGCTTTTATGATATTGAGGTATGTACCCTCTATCCCTATACTCTGAAGAGTTTTGATCAAGAAAGGATGCTGTACTTTGTCAAAAGCTTTTTCTGCATCTATTGAGAGGATCATATGATTCTTGTTCTTTCCTTTGTTAATGTACTGTATCACATTGATTGATTTGCGGATGTTGAACCAACCTTGCAGCCCAGGGATAAATCCCACTTGGTCATGGTGAATAATCCTTTTAATGTACTGTTGGATCCTATTGGCTAGTATTTTGGTGAGAATTTTTGCATCCATGTTCATCAGGGATATTGGTCTGTAATTCTCCTTTTTGATGGGGTCTTTGTCTGGTTTGGGGATCAAGGTAATGCTGGCCTCATAAAATGAGTTTGGAAGTTTTCCTTCCGTTTCGATTTTTTGGAACAGTTTCAGAAGAATAGGTATTAATTCTTCTTGAAATGTTTGGTAGAATTCCCCTGGGAAGCCATCTGGCCCTGGGCTTTTGTTTTTTGGGAGATTTTTGATGACTGCTTCAATTTCCTTAGTGGTTATAGGTCTGTTCAGGTTTTCTATTTCATCCTGGTTCAGTTTTGGTAGTTGATACATCTCTAGGAATGCATCCATCTCTTCCAGGTTATCTAATTTGCTGGCATAGAGTTGCTCATAATATGTTCTTATAATTGTTTGTATTTCTTTGGTGTTGGTTGTGATCTCTCCTCTTTCATTCATGATTTTGTTGATTTGGGTCATTTCTCTTCTCTTTTTGATAAGTCTGGCCAGGGGTTTATCAATCTTGTTAATTCTTTCAAAGAACCAGCTCCTAGTTTCGTTGATCTGTTCTACTGTTCTTTTAGTTTCTATTTCATTGATTTCTGCTCTGATCTTTATGATTTCTCTTCTCCTGCTGGGTTTAGGCTTTATTTGCTGTTCTTTCTCCAGCTCCTTTAGGTGTAGGGTTAGGTTGTGTACTTGAGACCTTTCTTGTTTCTTGAGAAAGGCTTGTATTGCTATATACTTTCCTCTTAGGACTGCCTTTGCTGCATCCCAAAGATTTTGAACAGTTGTGTTTTCATTTTCATTGGTTTCCATGTATTTTTTTAATTCTTCTTTAATTTCCTGGTTGACCCATTCATTCTTCAGTAGGATGCTCTTTAGCCTCCATGTATTTGAGTTCTTTCTGACTTTCCTCTTGGGATTGAGTTCTAGTTTCAAAGCATTGTGGTCTGAAAATAGGCAGGGAATGATCCCAATCTTTTGGTACCGGTTGAGACCTGATTTATGACCTAGGATGTGATCGATTCTGGAGAATGTTCCATGGGCACTAGAGAAGAATGTGTATTCCGTTGCTTTGGGGTGGAATGTTCTGAATATGTCTGTGAAGTCCATTTGGTCCAGTGTGTCATTTAAAGTCTTTATTTCCTTGTTGATCTTTTGCTTAGATGATCTGTCCATTTCAGTGAGGGGGATGTTAAAGTCCCCCACTATTATTGTATTGTTGTTGATGTGTTTCTTTGCTTTTGTTATTAATTGCCTTATATAATTGGCTGCTCCCATGTTAGGGGCATAGATATTTACAATTGTTAGATCTTCTTGTTGGATAGATCCTTTAAGTATGATATAGTGTCCTTCCTCATCTCTTATTACAGTCTTTGGTTTAAAATCTAATTTGTCTGATATAAGGATTGCCACCCCAGCTTTCTTTTGGTGTCCATTAGCATGGTAAATGGTTTTCCACCCCCTCACTTTCAATCTGGGGGTGTCTTTGGGTCTAAAATGAGTCTCTTGCAGACAGCATATCGATGGATCTTGTTTTTTAATCCAGTCTGTTAGCCTGTGTCTTTTGATTGGGGCATTTAGCCCATTTACATTCAAGGTAACTATTGAAAGATAGGAATTTAGTGCCATTGTATTGCCTGTAAGGTGACTGTTACCGTATATTGTCTGTGTTCCTTTCTGGTCTATGTTGCTTTTAGGGTCTCTCTTTGCTTAGAGGACCCCTTTCAAGATTTCCTGTAGGGCTGGTTTTGTGTTTGCAAATTCCTTTAGTTTTTGTTTGTCCTGGAAGCTTTTTATCTCTCCTTCAATTTTCAATGACAGCCTAGCTGGATAGAGTATTCTTGGCTGCATATTTTTCTCATTTAGTGCTCTGAATATATCCTGCCAGTCCTTTCTGGCCTGCCAGGTCTCTGTGGATAGGTCTGTTGCCAATCTAATGTTTCTACCCTTGTAGGTTACAGATCTCTTCTCCCGAGCTGCTTTCAGGATTTTCTCTTTGTCTCTGAGACTCGTAAGTTTTACTATTAGATGTCGGGGAGTTGACCTATTTTTATTGATTTTGAGAGGGGTTCTCTGTGCTTCCTGGATTTTCATGCCTGTTTCTTTCCCCAAATTAGGGAAGTTCTCTGCTATAATTTGCTCCATTATACCTTCTGCCCCTCTCTCTCTTTCTTCTTCTTCTGGGATCCCAATTATTCTAATTTTGTTTCGTCTTATGGTATCGCTTATCTCTCGAATTCTGCCCTCATGATCCAGTAGTTGTTTATCTCTCTTTTTCTCAGCTTCTTTATTTTCCAGCATTTCATCTTCTATATTACTGATTCTCTCTTCTGCCTCATTTATTCTAGCAGTTAGCGCCCCCAATTTTGATTGCACCTCATTAATAGCCTTTTTGATTTCTACTTGGTTGGATTTTAGCTCTTTTACTTCTCCAGAAAGAGTTTCTCTAATAACTTCCATATTTTTTTCAAGCCCAGCTAGTATCTTTAAAATGATGATTCTGAACTCTAGATCTGACATCGTACTAATGTCCGTATTGAGTAGGTCCCTGGCAGTCGGTACTGCCTCTTGTTCTTTTTGTTGAGGTGATTTTTTCCGTCTCGTCATTTTGTGCAGAGGAGAATAGATTAATGAGAGAACAAAATGCTAGCAGAGTAACCACGTCCCCAGAAAATATACTCTAAACAAATCAGAAAAGACCTGAAGCAGTGGGATAAGAAGGGGAAAGAGAGAAAAAAGAAAAAGAAAAAAAAAAGAAAAAGATAAAGATAAAAACAAAAACAAACAAAACAAAACAACAACAACAAAAGAAAAACCAGAATGTGATCAAATATGATCTATATGGTATATAGATCAGTGCCACACACTAGATTTGGGGTGTGTTTTGGTCTTTTAGAAGAAAGTGTCTCCCAAAATTTTAAAGAAAGAAAAAGATATATGTACAAAAATAAGGGTTGATATGATGAAGGGATAGAAAATGACTGTAAAAATGGAAATTATAAAAAATTTTATAAAAGGAATTGATAAGAAGTTGTTTGAAAAAGAAAGAAGAAGATTTAAAAAAAGAAAAAAGAAAAAGAAAAAAAAAAGGGAGAGGATGTGATCAGGCAGGGGAATAGAAAACACCATATACTAGAGATTTAGGGTATATTTTAATCTGTTAGAAGAAACTATCTCAAAATTTTAAAGAGAGAACAACTTATATATATAAGCCAAAAATATGGGTAACTACTATGAAGGGATAGAATATGACTCTAAAAATGAAAAATAAAAATGTTTTTTTTTTAAAAAAAGGGATTGATAAGATGTTGTTTGAAAAAGGGAAAAAGAAAAATTCAAAAAGAAATAAAAAGACAAAAAGACAGTTAAAAAAAAAATTAACTTTAAAAGACTAAGGAATCATGGTAAAAAAGCCGTGAATTCTATGTGCAGTATTCCCCTAGCGCTGGAGTTCTGCCGTTCTCATTGATCGGTAAACTTGGTCTTGGCTGGCTGTTCTCGCTGATCTTCTGGGGAGGGGCCTGTTGCCGTGGTTTCCAAATGTCTCTGCCGGAGGCGGAATTGCCCCGCCCTTGCCCCCTCCCGGCTAAGTCATCTGCTCAGGTTTGCTCTCCGGGGCTTTTGTTCCCTGCGAGCTTTCCGTACAGCTTTGGAGGCGGAGCGTGAAAATGGCGGCCTCCCAATCTCCGCCCCGGAGGAGCCGAGAACTCGGGCCTGCTCCTCAGTGAGCCCCCAGAGAAAAGCCGTCAGTCACTCCCGTCTCCCCGGTCTCCGGCTGCACTCCATGCTCAACCGGCCTGTGACCGCGCGTTTCTATCTCTGGCACCCGACCCGGTCTGGAGTCTCCAAACCCAGCAGATCCCTGCGGTGCCCTCCCGCGCGGCTCCTCCCGGGGGAGGAAGGTGAGTCTCCCCGGATCTGCCACTTGTTGGGTCCCTGCTGGAGGAGCAGTGGCCCGGCTGTGCCGCGGATCACGGTTTATGGCCACCCCGAGCTGAGAGCCCGCGCCTGGGCTCCGCCTCTGCAGCCGGCTTCCCTGCTCCGATACCTGGGAGCTCTGCCGCCCTCAGGCACCCCCGGTCCTTCTGTGACCCCGAGGGTCCTGAGACCACACTGTCCCGGAGGGTTCCACCCCCCGCTTAGCCACCAGAGTGACGTCCCTTGGCGGAGCAGACTTTTAAAAGTTCCGATTTTGTGCTCCGCGGCTCTATCACTTGCCAGAAGCGGCAGACGGAGGCCCCTCCCCCGCCGTCTATCCTCCCGAATATCGCCTCGGATTCACTTCTCCGCACGTCCTACCTTCCAGAAAGTGGTCGCTTTTCTGTTCAGAAATTTGTTGCTCTTCTTTTCTTTGATCTCCTGTTGGGTTTGTAGGTGTTCAGAATGGTTTGATCCCTATCCAGCTGAATTCCTGAGAGGAGACGAAATCCAGGTCTCCTACTCCTCCGCCATCTTGCTCCGCCCTGGCTGCAAGTAATTTTATTTTGGTGTGTCTTGTGGCAGTTTTCTTCAGGTTTGAAGAGCTTGAAGTTTGCTGAGCTTCCAGATCAGTGATTTTATGTTTTTCTTTTTTTAGTCCATTCTATTTATCTTAAGTAACCTTATTATTTCAAATACAGAATCAGAATTAATATATAGTGAAACTAATATTTTCTTCCTTTAGGTCCTCAGTCTCTTTAAAGATGCTTGGCATCTTTTATACAAAATGATTCCCCTGAATAATACTTAGCCTTAAGTCCCACCATTTCTATCTCTCCTCATGTCAAAATTTAGAATATTGTGAAGGTATATTTCACAGGACAGATATAATGAAATATCTTGCTACTAATACCATTTCATGCAAACTTCTGTTGTTAGGTGAAAATAAATTGTATATTTTACGCCTGTTAGCAACATCTGAAAGTGAGCATGGAACTCCTAGATACACAATGATTTAACCTATCTGAATGGGATAATCCTAAAAATAGGATTACCAGGCAGAAAACATAACTGGTATAGAATATATCCATGGGTAGAAAAGCTTCTATAATATAAGTGAATACTAGGTCTATGTGTAAGACTTGCCCTGTACAACATAAGTGAACTATCTGAAAGTCTTCATTTATTATGACATACTTCTAAAGGCCAGAAAGTGAAAACTCTTTGGATACTACCAGTTTATGTCTTTGATTTTTTTGTGAATGGATGTTGGGGTGGGACAGGGAATAAGAATGCCTGGCAATAGTTTGTAGAAAAGGGTTTAATGAACTTCCATCCCTACCTTTAATGAAATTGCCTCAAGGGGCTCAATAATAGTCTTTTTCAGTTTCCAGTCCCTGAAAAAGTGCTCATTTTATTCCCCTTATGTTTTTTTTTTTCTTCTTCTCCTTTATGACCTTATTAGTAATGAGGCTTAATTGAACACATCCTCTTTTAAAATGATAAGCATTTCCAAGTATATTACATTACCTCTAGGATTGATGGAACAAAGGATTCAGTGGAATGCACTGTATTTCCAGGTGAACGAAAACTAAGGCTCCATGATATTTTCTCCTACTGAAAATAAACATGCTGTCATTGCTCACTCATAATTTAAAAATACCAAACCAAATTCTCAGATGATAATTCTATGCTTTTTATTCCCTTAAGCTTGTAGTAATGAGTCTATAAAATGTACCCTTTGGCTCACATATGTACTTAGAGGCTAAATTATATCATAATCACATTATAATAAAGCCTTATAAGCAGCTCTCGTGGGAAGTCCAACTGAACTCTTAGGTCAGAGCTCAAACGTTGTTGAATAATGATCTCATGTATTTAGATAATACAGTCAGTATTCAGGTACTAAATCTATAGGAAATAACATGTTAAGTGTGCCTTTCCCATACCTTTCTCTCATGGAATTCTTTGGTAAGTTTCTTTTAAACTCAGTTATTTCTCGCTCCAAATGATCAATGGCCTGTTATATGATGGTATCAAGTATAACTCAAGATACCAGAGAGTTTAGATGTTTTCTATGTCTTGGCCACTCAATCCACCCTACAATTGTCCAGTTTGGCTTCACTTAAATATACACTTAATCTCAAGAGAGTGGATTTCACCAGATTCGGTAAAGTGTACTTATAATATAGCACAGTGTTCTGGCTGGACTATCTGAGTATGATTCTAGTTATTATCTTATTATCCTTATTACCACTTACTCAGTAATAACTAGGTATCTAATATGGTAATATGCACTTTATAGTAATACCTCACTTAATTCTCTAAAGAATATGAGTTAGATATTATTGTCCTACACAAATACAAGAAAATTGAAGTGTTTAAAAATTAACTTATCTAGGCATATTAGATATAAATCATGTTCCTCAAAAATATACTATATTGCTTCTGGCCAAACCTGCTTCCATAAATCCACTTTACAATAATATACAACATATAATCAGGAAGAAGAAATTTCAGTATATTTTGGTAGTTTCTATCATCTTCTGAAGTCATGCATTCAAAGGGACATGCTGTCCTCTGAATCTGGGTTAAGTCTCCAAAAAAATTTTTTTTTAATTTTTTATTTCTTTTTTAAATTTTATTTTATTATGTTATGTTATCACCATACATCACTAGTTTTTGATGTAGTTCCACGATTCATTGTTTTTGATAAGTCTCCAAAAAATTTATAGAGTGAGGCTATGAAATTTTTCTAAGACTCAGAAGCAGAATATTGGGCCCACATATCTACACAATTATATTGACTCATTATTTAATAAAGTGAAAAACTTTAGAGAATATTTTGTAATTGATTAAGACATGATTCATTTTGAGCTAACTGGGTTCCCAAACATGTGCAAACTAATCTGGCTGCTTGCAAATAAATTTAATGTCAAATGATGTACTAAACAGGTATGGGGGAGATAAATAGAAAAAGAAAATTATAGGGGCGCCTGGGTGGCTCAGTCGTTAAGCATCTGCCTTAGGCTCAGGTCATGATCCCGGTGTCCTGGGATCGAGCCCCGCATCGGGCTCCCTGCTCTGCGGGAAGCCTGCTTCTCCCTCTCCCACTCCGCCTGCTTGTGTTCCCTCTCTTGCTGTGTCTCTGTCAAATAAATAAAATCTTAAAAAAAAGAAAAAGAAAATTATAAAATGCTAAGTATGAGTAAAATGAATATATTATGCCAAATCTTCTTTACAGTATTGGAAGATAACTAAAAATATATTGGGACAGAATGTACAATAGTGACTTTATATAGAATTCATAATATAGAGTCAAGTCTGTCACTATATCCACCTGCTTGTTTCATAAGATTGATCACACACACACACACACACACACACACACACACACACCAATTCTCCAGGAAAGTAAACTTCACCTAATGGTTATAAAAATAATAAGTGTGGAAAATATTTTTGCATATATGTAATTGGAATTAAATCTTTTGAGAGAAAGTGGGGCGAAAGAAAAAAATGTTAGCTGATGGGGGAAGAAAGTGGAAAGACATTTAAATTTGAGTATAATCATTGCCAAAAAAAAAAAAGATAAAAAAAGAAAAGAAAAAAGCTGTCATCCAGGACAGTATGCATAAATCTTCCAAGTTGCAGAGAATGAAGAATAGTTGCTTCTGGATCAATGCACAGTCATTTAGTGGGCCTATCAAGCTGACAGTGAGAGTACCAAACCTGATACACATGAATGCCCAAGAAGAGTGTCTCTGAATGTCAGCCTTGTGTATGTCAATGAAAAAAGAGTACAGGAGTATCAAAGCACACTAACACACCACTGGTAAGCTTATTTCTGTTACAAATACAAAACCAAAGGTTAACTACAATCTACTCTTTGAAATGTATGCTATAGCACCAGTGGCCTTTAAGGCACTGACCCACACCTACTGGTATGGCAGGAAAATAATAGAATCTGAGACATGAGTGAGAACTTGCATTGCATCTGAAAAATGTAAAACTCATTTGAATGGTCACAATGACCTAACTTTTGGATTAGTTTTGTGTATCTAGTCTCCATCAGCACTAATGAATTTGTTATGATGGCCATTTGATATGTAAATGACCTAAACTTTATCATGTGGCAATTAGTCATCTTTATAGTAAAGTCCTACAAAGGGTTGTGCTGTCCATAGTGCTGATTTTTACAGGTATAAACTAAATGATTTAGTTCAGTGGTTTCAGCAAAACATGGGATTCTGACTTTACAAAATCCTTTCATTTACACGAAGAAATGATCCTTTTGTGTCTTAGTTTAAATATATATATATATACTGATAAAAGCCAGCACTGTTAGGAAACTAGTTTGTATGTTGTGGCTGTGTAATGAATGGGGTTTTCATTTTCATAGCATTCTTAGGTATTTGATAACTAATGTGTTCTACTTTAAATCACAGACCAAACATAGCATTCCATTATCCTATAGCATTTAAAAATATATCTACATATTCCAAAGATTACACTGTTTCCTCTGAACCATAGCAAGTACCCATATAAAAAATATCTGCTGTAACATGGTCTACCTACAAGATAATGATCATTATCCTTTTTCCTTAATACTAGAATGGTGAAAGGTTAATTGTTTTTTTAGAGGGGCTTATTACTAATATGAAACATATTACTTAGCTATCTGGACTTTTTATCAACAAATATTCCAACAGTTTGTCAATGGTCTTGGCAATGTTATGAATACACTGTTAGTGCCTGAGAAAAACATGACATAAATCCTTAGGCTATAAGGGTCTGGGAAATGTATATGGTTCTTCCTATGTTAAAGCCACATTTGTTCTTTTTTTTTTTTTTTAAAGATTTTATTTATCTACTTGACAGAGAAAGACACAGAGAGAGTGGGAACACAAATGCGGAGTGGGAGAGGGAGAAGCAGACTCCCTGCCGAGCAGGGAGCCCGATGCGGGACTCGATCCAGGGACTCCAGGATCATGACCCGAGCCGAAGGCAGTCGCCCAACCAACTGAGCCACCCAGGAGCCCAAAGCCACATTTGTTCTTGCATAGCAATTGACCTATCTGAGAATAATTACTAAAATATTGAATTACCTCATACACACTAGTGATCTGAGTGGAAATAACTTGCTCTTCAGCAGATGGCATAACCTTTACTTCCCACCCATTATATAAACCAGCTGATTGCTCTTTGCTTGTCTCTATAGTTGACAAATATATAAGATATGGTAGAATCCATAAAAATAGTCATATCTTTATGCTAATAATCCCAATTCTGAGAACTTTAAAAACATAAATCAGCTTGATCAAAACCTCTTTGGTATAAAGATACATACACACACACACACACACACACACACATATATGTTTGGTCTGTGATTTAAAGTAGAATACATATATCTATACTATATATATAGTGATTATACATATAGTGAATATTATGCATGTATGTGTGTATATATGCTATATATGCACACATATATATAATCTAATAATGTCTAATAATGAGGGAATTTATGTAATCAGTGAAGATATACAAACCAAGTAATTATTAGGTATCCATTAAATTATTCTTATAAAAATCATAGAAATTTGAGGTATGTTTATGCCAGTTTAAGTAAAAACAGCAGAATGTGAGCTGTTATGCAGAATACCTATGCACATATTTTTCTTTAAAATTCTTGAGCTCTGAATTCAGGCTACTTGGATGTGAATCCTGGGTTGTAAATTTACTCCCTATGGAATCTTGGACAAATTACCTATCCTCCTTGTACTCCATTTTCTTCAACTATTAAAGGGAAGCTAGTATTAAATAACATAATATGTTGTTATGAGGGTTAAATAAGATGATTCCTATAAAGCACTCTGTGCAATAACTCTAATAAAGCCAACATATAATAAACATTTACCTACTACCTTTTCAATAATGAGGAATGTTTATAGTAGAAGATATGCTCTCCCATACCTCGCTGAGATAGTATGAGAGGAAATAAAAAGGAGTGACAAAGTCTGAATTTTATACAGAGAAGGTGTCAAGTACATGAATGTTACCATCTTCATAGCTGGACTCATTGCTTTTACTCAGGAATTTTGTTTCATAGGATTCTATTGCTTGAAGGAAACACGATTGAGTAATTGAGTGCTACAGTAAATCTAAGCAAAAGAAATAACTAACTCCTATCATTAAGATGAGAATATGACCCCCATATACTCTGTTTACTTGTATAATGCTAGCATCCAACAACAAAATTTATGTAGAAAGAACCATTAGTTTTATCTCAAACATAAAAGTTTGAAGGTAATAAACTCAGAATTGTCTACCCTGTTGCTCAGTGTCCACTATAAACAAGAGTGACATCTCTCATCTCGAAGAAGTACATGGTTTTAAAGGTTAGTTAAGCATGACAAAGAGAAAATGTCTTAGTTTGGGAGGCTTTCAAGAAATGCCAATAAATTTCCACATCTGCTCTATTATCTCAATTGCAACCAAGAAACATTCTCCCAATTAGTTAATTAACTTTAAGAACAAACCAAATTAGTTTAAAATGCAATTTAAATTCAAGCCTATAAATGGTAATTAAAACTGCATGCTATTGGTATAAATTTTTCAAAATATTTAAGGAGAGTGAATTTCAAAAAGATGCACATTTTATGGGAGACTAAGAGAGGCAAAATCATTCAAATGGTAGACTTTAAAAATAATATTTTAATTAGCCCTTTACTCACAATGATTTAGAATTCTAGATAAGAAAATAGTATCCACTCATTGTAGATGATTAATATTAGATTTATTTGTCTCTATGTCAATGATAATAAAGCAGGGTTTTCCTAATAAACCAATTCATTGATTAACAAAACTAAAATATAAATCGAGTAAGAATTAAAGACTCTTAAAAATTGCCAACAACACTAGTTTATAAACTCCTATGAGGCTACTAATAATGTGTTACTCGAACATCATTATTAATATCAATATTTAGAATTCACAAATAGCACTGTAATGTTAAAATTTCTCTGGATTAATCTTACGCATGTATAGAGAACAGGAACTTATTTAAATGTATTTATTGTAAATCAAATTAATGGTTTTATTCTCACTAGTCATGTGTCACTAATAAGAAAAAGCCTCATTAATCAAATAAAACCTGGAAGAGTAGGCTTTTCTTTTTTTCTTAAAGGAGGGAATATAATTCCAAAAAAAAAGGACTGTTTTTTTTTTTAAATGTCTAGAGTGGAATGCTTATAATTTTAGGCAAGGCATGAACTAAGTTGGGTCTTTTTCTTTTTTTTAAAGATTTTATTTACTTGACAGAGAGACACAGTGAGAGAGGGAACACAAGCAGGGGGAGTGGGAGAGGGAGAAGCAGGCTTCCTGCTGAGCAGGGAGCCCGATGCGGGGCTCGATCCCAGGACTCTGGGATCATGACCTGAGCTGAAGGCAGACGCTTAACGACTGAGCCACCCAGGCGCCCCGTAAGTTGGGTCTTTTCAACAAATGGTACTCTAGGTGGATCAAACTTTTTGACTGATCTCATTATCCTTTAGAGGGAGAAGGAACATCTAAGGGATTTGGGCATTGGTGGAATTTGGTATTTTGAATATTTATTTTGTCAGAATGTTCTTCCTTATGTCTTTGCTGATTCTCTTCCTTTCACCACATTGATCTGTTTTTTTTTTTTTTTTCTTGTCCTGTCATCAACATCATCAGAGAACAGATGGAGACCCACATATTCAACTTAGGCATGAAGTAATTTCTTAAGTAATCACTCAGATTTTCCTTTGGATAAAATTTCTCTCTTTTTATAGATAAGTCGTAAGATTTCTAAGATTCTGAATGTGATAAAACTCAGTTGAAATCTCTGAAGGTTCTGGTTAATTCCCTCTTTCAAATTTTGTTCACAGGCGTTGTTATTCATAGGCTTTGTCATTAAGGGGTATAGATTTCTTTAATCTGATAGGTTTTATTTGAACTACAAGTATCAATTTCCTTCTAGATATTTAATATTGTTTTATATATCACATAAGTTACATATTCCCGCTAAACTACATTAAAGAACTAATGGGAAGAGAGATTTATAAAAGTAAAAGTAAAAACATGGGGCTCTTGGGTGGCTCAGTCAATTAAGTGCCTCACTTTTGATATATATATATAATATATATATATAAATTAAACCCGCATAGCCTTTTTTTTTTTTTACAAACTTCTTTTACAACAGTTTTAGGTTCACAGCAAAATTGAGTGGAAGACACAGAGAGTTCACATATATCCTTGCCTCTACACTTGCAGAGCCTCCCCATTATCAACATCCCCCACCAGAGGGGTACATCTGTTACAGTTGACAAACCTGCATTGACACATCATTATCACCCCAAGTACATGGTTTATATTAAGGTTCACTCTTGGTGTTGTACATTCTATGGGTATGGCAAATTATTAATGACGTGTATCCACCATTATAGTGTAATACAAAGTAGTTTCACTGCCTAAAAAATCCTCTATGCTCTATCTATTCAAGAAGCTATATATGCCCTTGCTGCTCCCTAATCATAGTCTTTTTCTAATTCCTGATAAATTGAGCTTAATTAGGTGTGAGAGTACAAAACCTCTTTCCTCTTTTCCACTCAGCACTGTCTGACTGTGGGGCGGGCACCCATCACCATTCCTGCCCTGCAGTATGACAAACAGAGGAGGCTTCGCTCCCCACACCCAAGAGTCACTACATAGTGGACCTAGCTTTATGAGGCCCCTGCTTGTCAAGATGTCAGATCAGACACAAAAGACCCCTTTATAGAAAGTTATAGGTGCCCCTAAAGTTTTATAATTACTGAATCTCTCCCCCCTTCTGTCACAATTTAGGTTGTGACAGAAAGTTAGGTATTCTCTGCTATAGGAATGTTTTTGTTTTTGGAATTCTTTTGCAACTGTTTCCAACTCATAATATATAAAGTTCTTTTCCATTTGCCACATCAGACATACTTCTAGTTAGTTTAGGGCTTAATGATTTCATTTTTGTTGTTGCTTGTTTTGTTTTTTAAGAATTGGAATTGGAGCTCTAGTTAATTATTTTCTGCCTGATATACTGACTGGATCTCATGAGAAGATATTCCTTTTCAGAAAAAAAATCCAAACAAATCTACCATGTATTTAGGCAAAAAATCAAGACATGTTCAAAAATATAAACACAAGCATTACATATTATGTAAAGAATGGTATGAAGTATTGAATAAAGCCATGACATGGACCCTTCGTGAATCTAAAAGTAGCTCATCTTGAGTAGAGTTGAGTTATGGGGTGAAGAGGTAGGCAAACACAAGCCCCCCAAAAGGGCTACATATGGCCAAATTGCTCTCTGAAAAAACTGTATCACTTACAGGAGCTGCATGTAAGAGAATCCTAGTTCCTGTTTGTTCCTTGTTTGGAACATCTCCTCATTTATCTATACAACTAATGGGTATTTCTCAAAATCAAGAAGCTATATATGCCCTCCAGAAAATCATCCCATGGTACCTTATCCCAAACTCACTCCTAATGATTAGCAATAGTATTTATTTTGGAATTTATCCAATATTGCTTGGTGTTGTTTGTTAGGTTATTTATTCTTATATATGAACCTATTACATACATACACTTACAGATTAAAAAAAATGACATGTAACACTTGAGTACAATGGTTTTGCCTGCCCAGAGTAGATTTTTCTTCTTCTGATAACAGCATCCATATCATTCTTGGGAAATCATCAAGTCCCAATTGCCCCCCGCCTTTTTTTAAAGTAATCCTTTATAGAAATATAACATGCATACAGAAAGCACACAAGTAATGAGTATATAACTTGATAAATTTTCATAAATTGAACACAAATATGTAGCCATAATCTAAATCAAAAAATAAAACATAGCCAGCACCTCAGAAGTCCCGTTGGTCACAGGCACTACCTTCCCCTCAACTATAAATGCTATTCTGACACATGCAGTAGTTTTGCCTATTTTTTTTGAACCTTATATGAATAGAATCATCATATAATACGTTCATTTCTGTGTATGGTTTCTCTTACTCCATATTAACCTTGTGCAATTTACCCATATCATTGCTCATAGCAGTAGTTTGTTTATTCTCCTTGGTGTATTGTATTCCAATTTGTGAACATACCTCAGGGCAAGCAGAATAATGACCTTCTAGATATGTCTATGTCCTAATAATCCCCAAAAGCTGTGAATAGGTTACATTACTTGGCAAAGGGGGATTAAGATTGCAGATGTAATTAAATTTGCTAATCAACTGACTTTATAATAAGGAGATTACCCTGGATTATCCAGGTGGGCCCAGTGTAACCCCAAGGGGCCCTAAATGCAGAAGAGAGAGGCAGAAAAATCAGTGTCAGAGGGATGGGATGTGAAAAAGCCTGACTGACCATTATTGGTTTTGAAGAAGGAAGAGTGCCATAAGCCAAGAATGAAGGTGGCCTCTTCAAGTTGGAAAAGACAAGACAATGGGTTGTCCTTTAAAGTTTTCAGGAAGGAATGTGGCCCTGCCAACATGTTCATTTTAGTCCAGTGAGGTTCATTTCAGACCTCTAATTTCCAGAACTGTAAGATAATAAATTTTGACTCTTATGAAAATGCTGTTAATCAATATATTTGAAACTCCTCTGGTGATAATTTGTACATGATTCTGTTAAGTATATAAAGGCATTATAAGAGAAAGATGTCCAATAACACAATATCTTTATCTTTAGCTTTAGGAGATGGTGTCAAATATTTTTCCAAACTGGTTTGGCAAATTCACATTTTTACCAGCAGTGGATGATAGTTCCAATTGTTCCAAACCTTTCCCAGCACTTGTTATTGTCAGGGTTAATTATCCTTATTCTGTGGGTCTACAGTGATAACTCATTGTGATTTTAACCTTTATTTCCTGGATGCCTGATGAAGCTAGACACTTTTCTATATTATATAATTTATTTGATCTGAATATCCTTATTTTTGTAAAGTAACTGTTCATGTATATTGCTCATTTTTATAAATTGCTTGTCTATTTCCTTTTTGATTTTATGAGGTTTTGCATATTCTGGGTACAAATGATTTAAAAATATGTGTATAAAAACCTATTTCCACTTCATAGCTTGTATTTTCTCTGTTAATGGTGTCATTTCATTAACAGAAGTTCTGACCTTTAAATTAGTACTTTTTTTCTTCATAGTTTCTTTCGGTAATTTTTTTTCATACAGTGTGATATTAGTTTCAGGTATATAATATAGTGATTCAACACTTCTATACATCACCTGGTGCTCAACATGACAAGTGCCCTCCTTAATCCCTATCACCTATTTAACCTCTCCCCCTCCCCCACCTCACCTCTGGTAACCATCAGTTTGTTCTCCAGAGTTAAGAGTCTGTTTCTTGGTTTGCTTCTCTCTCTCTCTCTTTTGCCCCTTAACTTGTTTGTTCTGTTTCTTAAATTCCACATATAAGTGAAATCATATGGTATTTGTCTTTCTTTGACGGACTTATTTCATTTAGCAAAATACTCTAGTTCCATCCATGTCATTACAAAAGGCAAGACTTCATTCTTTTTTATGGCTGAATAACATATATATATATATATATATATATATATATATATATATGTGTGTGTGTATATTCCATCTGTATATCCATTCCAATACATACACACACACACACACACCAAACACCCCCCACATCTTCCTTATCCAGATTCATCAGTCAATGGACATGGGCTGTTTCCATAATTTGGCTATTGTAGATAATGCTGCTATAAACATTGGGGTGCATGTATCCCTTGGAATTAGTATTTTTGTATTCTTTGGGTAAATACCTTGTAGTGCAATTGCTGGATCATAGGATAGTTCTATTTTTAACTTTTTGAGGAACCTCCATACTGTTTTCCAGAGTGGCTGCACCAGTTTGCATTCCCACCAACAGTGCAAGACAGTTCCCTTTTTTTCACATCCTCACGAATACTTATTGTTTCTTGTGTTGTTCATTTTAGCCACTCTGACAGGTGTGAGGTTATATCTCACTGCAGTGTTGATTTGTATTTCCCTGATGATCAGTTGAGCATTTTTTCATGTGTCTGTTGGCCATCTGTATGTCTTCTTTGGAAAAATGTCTATCCATGTCTTCTGCCCATTTTTAATTGGATTATTCAGATTTTGGGTGTTTAGTTTTCAAGTTCTTCATTTATTTTGGATACCAACCTTTTATCTGATATGTCATTTGTAAATATCTTCTCCCATTCTGTAGGTTGTCTTTTAGTTCTGTTGATTGTTTCCTTCACTGCTAGAACCGATAAACGATTTCACTGAAGTCACAGGATACAAAATCGATGTATAGAAATCTGTTGCTTTTCTATACACCAATAATGAAGCAACAGAAAAAGAAATTAAGAAAACAATCCCATTTACAACTGCATCAAAAATAATAAGATACCTGGGAATAAATCTAACCAAAGAGGTGAAAGACCTGTACTCTGAAAACTAGGGAACACTGATGAAAGAAATTGAAGATAACACAAAGAAATAGGAAGACATTCTATGCTCACGGATTGGAAGAACAAATACTGTTAAAATGTCTATACTACCCAATGCAGTGTACACACTTAATGAAATTCCTGTCAAAATACCAACACCAGTTTTCATAGAGCTAGAACAAACAATGCCAAAATTTGTATGGAACCATAAAAGACCCCGAATAGCCAAAGAAACTTTGAAAAAAAAAAGCAAAACTGGAGGCATCACAATTCTGGACTTCAAGTTATTTTACAAAGCTGTAGTGATCAAAAGATTATGGTAAAGGCATAAAAATAGACACACTGATGAATAGAACAGAATAGAAAACCCAGAAATGAGCCCACAACTATATGGTCAAACTAATCTTCAACAAAGCAGGAAAGAATATCCAATGGGGAAAAGAAAAGTCTCTTCTAACAAATGGTGTTGGGCAAACTGGACAGCAACATGCAAGAAAATGAAACTGAACCACTTTCTTATACCATAACCAAAATAAATTCAAAATGTATTAAGGACCTAAATGTGAGACCTGAAGTCATAAAAATCCTAGAAGAAAACTCAGGCAGTATCCTCTTTGACATGGTGGTAGCAGCTTCTTTCTAGATATGTCTCCTGAGGCAAGGGAAACAAAAGCAAAAATAAACTATTGGGACTTCATGAAAATACTGTGTAATGTTTCTTACTTCTGGCCAATAATTTCCTTTAAGTGCTTTACTGCTTTATCTTTCAAATTTAGATGTATGGTATACCTGGAATTGAAAATTTTGTGTGCAGTGAAGTAGAGATGAAAATTATTTTTTTCATATACAGATCTAACTAATCAGTATTATTTATTAATAAAATCCTTACCCTCACCATACTGCAGTGCCATTTTTTTTCTCAGTGCCATGTTTTAAATGTAGCCAATTACTGTCTGCAACAAGGCCATACCTTCTGATGGCTGCTCCTGGTCAATTACTGAGCATCACAGGGATACTGAGGTGAACACAGGACTCCTCTAATAAGCAACTTTGTCTTGAAGATTCCCCTGCATCTTTGCCCATATCTTTTTCCTGAGACCACCTGCATTCTAGGTCACTTCCATTCAAACTCTTGTCCCTCTCTCTTTTACAAAGGGTCAGGATTACAGTCTGGCCTAACAACTTCCCAAATTTCTCCAGCACTCTCCCAATTTCTCTTGCATAGGTATTTTCTCTAATAAAATACTTGCATGTTTAATTTCATTTCGAAGTCTGCTTCTCAGAGGATCTGGGCTAACATAAGTGGTGCCAAGGGATCTGAGAAAACAGGCAGTAAGATGGGTATTTGGGATTGCCTCAAAGATGGGATGTGGCATGGATATAGATAGGATAAAGTAGTGGCTTGATTGTTAAAGGTTTCACCAGTAGTGACTTGGGAAAATATCCCAGTGGAGCAGGGATGCTGTTGCAGCCTCAGTGATATAGGCATTTGAAAGATATGAAACAAAGCCTACAGATACAGCAGAGTTGGCTGGTAACTGCCAAGTTCTGTTGACTCCCCGCAGAAGGATAATGAGAGGCTAGGGGCTGTTAACAAGCAGCTATTAATGGCTGAGTGTGAGAGCCAGGGAGCCCCAATGGTGGCTATAAAAGGCCCTTATCACCTGTAGTGGAAGGGCAGACACAGACAAACAGCAGGTTGAAGACTTAATTGTGAGAACAGAGCTCCAGAGATGCTTTAATTTTCAGTTAAGGTAAGTCTGTTATGTGAAGGTCATGGCCATATAGAGGAAATCTGAGATCCTCAAAATTGAATGGATGTCCCTAAGAGGGTTGACTCTATCCATCCCCCCAGACTTTCTGGACATACAGAAGTGGTCCACCCTTCTCTAGTAATAGTTAGCACTTAATATTGTGCTGGAACATACTGCAGATGTCTCTTTCCCACAAAGCAACCAATGTCCCCTCAGGAGCTGCCCCACCTTTCATCCTAAAGGCTAGGCTAATACCTGGGTTCAAATCCCAGTATAGATGCACTGCTGCCTCCCCCCCCTCCAATGCTGGGCCTGTAAAGAGAACATTAAAATAAAGAAATATAAGAATTAGACAGCATGTACCAGCAGGACCTAGGGGAGTATTCCCGGGATTGTATTTGTATCTAGTAATTCAAGACTGGATAAAGGGGTGTTTCCTCAGGACACATGATTTGCCACCCCACAAGAACACTAGGGAATGAGGTATCTTTGCTACTAGGGTGGCTCCTAGAAACCTGTAAGAAAAAAATGACCAACTCTCAGCAAAGTAAAAATGTCTGAGTTACTGTAGAAGATGGTCAAGGAAGGAATAAAGAGTCTAAGAGAAGTGGATGTAATGTTAGTTTTGTGTGTCAACTTGACTGTCAACTTGACAGAGTGCCCAGATATTTGGATAAACATTATTTGTCAGTATGTTTGTGAGGGTGTTTCTGGATGAGATTAATATTTAAATTGATAGACTGAATAGAGCAGATGGCCCTCCCTAATGTGGGTGGCCTCATCCAAACCACTGAAGGCCTCAATAGAATAAAAGGCTAAGTAAGAAATAATTCTCTCTCTGTCTGACTCTTTAAGCTGGGACATCCATCTTTTGCCTTCAGGCTTGGACTTGGACTGGAACTATACCATAAGCTCTCCTGGGTCTGGACTTCTCAACTTCTATAATTGTGTGGCCAATACCTTTTAATAAATATATTTTATACCTACACACCCTATTGGTTCTGTTTCTCTGGAGAACCCTGACTGATACAGATTTTGGTACTGAGAGTACTTCTAGAGGAACAGAGTTTTAAGGATAAGTTTTCTGAATTGTTTCTGGCATTTCTGGAATTGGCTCTAATCTGACTAATCTAATCTTTCTAATCTAACTAGATTTAAAAATGCTGATGAGGGATCACCTGGGTGACCCAGTTAAGTGTCAGATTCTTGATTTCAGTTAAGGTCATGATCTCAGAGTCCTGAGATTGAGCCCTGTGTCCAGCTCCACATTCAGTGGGGAGTCTGCTGGAGATTCTCTCTCCCTCTCCCTCTGCCCCTCCTCTCTCTCTCTCAAAATAAATAAATAAATCTTTTAAAAAATGCTAATGAGTCTATTTCCAGTGGTGAAGAGAGTACTGATGGTCCATGGTGTGATCTGGCCACCGACAGATGCAAAATATCCCCCTGGATACTCCCAATCAACCACTTGCAAGAAGCAAGGAGCTGTGTAATTGTGTATGTGATACTTTCGGACATTTTTGGAAATCTAATGGATATAATGAGGTTGACTGGTTACTCCTGATGCTGCTGGAATGAGAAAAGGATGAATTTAGGAATTCAAATTCCCAGCTCAAGCTCCCCATAAATTACCCAAAAGCTTCTCACGGAGCCTGAAGCAGATCCTTATTTCCCATAGCCTCAGGGATGAGGTTGCTGAGGATAGAATGCAGGATCTTATCCTGTGAGTGACAGCCGAGTTACACAAGTTGAACTTTCAGCCTCACAGGGTATCTGAAGGAATTGACTGGGAAAGAATGGGATTCTGTAAATTGGAATAAGAATGGGTGGAAAGATCTTGAAGCTGGGGACTTTGAGTCCCTAAATTCTAATGATTCTTCTTTGCCAGTAGAACAGGCCTCTACACTCTCTACCTGGGTCTGAGGAGATTAACACTGCTTTTTGCCTGAGGAAACTAATGGTTTTTCCTGAAGCAGTTGCTATTCAAGACAATGGTGATTCTACTAAGGACTCACCCTTACTACTCCTTTTGCTTCTAAACTTATAACTGACTCAAGTTCTGAGAGACTCCTAAAGGTGACATGCACAAAATGTGACTCATGAGGAGGTATACTACACTCCAAGAACTACTTGCATTTTCTAATTTACACAGAAATCTGGGAAATATGTGTGACAGTGGGTATTTAGATATGGGATAATGGTGGAAGGAACACCATTTTGGATCAGGCTGAATTTATTTACATGGGTTTACTGAGCAGAGATTTTTGTATTTAATATTACCACTCTGGGAGTTTGAAAGGGCTCTAAAAGTTTGTCTGAAAAGTAGACCAAAAAGTGGCCCACAGTGAGTGAAATGGAAATTCTGAACCTGCCTTGGCTTAACATAGAGGAATGGATTCAAAGGCTTGGGGATTTGGGATTAGAGTGGATTTGTCATTTAAGACCTACTCATCTACTCTGGGAGGGTCCAGAAGGCATACCTTTTATCACTACTATGAAAAATAAATTTGTGAGGAGAAATCTGGCATCTTTGAAGAGCTCTGTGATCACTCTTCTCTATTGGCCAGACCTTGCAGTGGACACTTCAGTCAGTGGTTTGGAAAACCACTTCAGTTAGTGGTTTGGGAGTAATTGGATCCTAGGATGGCAGGGGCCAGGTGGTGGCACTCAACCAACAAAGGCAAGGTGAGCATGATTACCTTAATGGACAGCAGAGTTAAAGCAGCAATCAGAACAGTCTGACTTGCACAGACCTATGGCATTGGCTAGTTGATCTGGGTGTTCCAAAAAGTGAAAGTTGGCTAAGCACCTGCCTTTGGCTCAGGTCATGATCCCAGGGTCCTAAGATCAAGCCCTATCTCGGGCTTCCTGCTCAGCAGGGAGTCTGCTTCTCCCTCTGCCCCTCCTCCTGCTTATGCGCTCTCTCTCTCAAATAAATAAATAAAATCTTAAAAAAAAAAAAAAAAACAACACCTGGCAATCTTAGAAAATACTCTGTATATGGATTAGAGAAGTGCACCTTCCCCAAAAATATATAATCCATCAAAAATTCTCATTAGGCATTGCATTTCTTTTTTTAGTGATAAGATACGCCAAATGTATTAATTTGTTCTCTACTTTGGAGAGGTCTTAACATGCCCAAGACCAGTGGACCTCTAGAAATCTCACCAAGGTGGTAGAACCCTGAACTTTTGTATTTTATTTTATCTCCGGGAATGAATGTTTTTGTTTTTGTTTTACCAAAGTATCAAGGATAGCTTCTAGCTTTTGGTCAATAGGTATCATCATGATATCAACAATCATAATGAAAACATTGATGTAGTAGGCCAAACTGATTTCCTGTCGAATGGTTAGATGATCATTTCTTTTACAGATTAAATTGTGGTAGAGTGCCAGACTGTTGGTGAGTTAAATCTGTTAAGGTATCCTGCTGCATTTTTTAGGTGAAAACAAACTGCTCCTAAAATAAATATATAGGGAAAAAAATTGACAGATAGATACCTGCATGTCACGTATCCGTGTTTTCTGCTCCCCAAGAGTAACTGCATCTGCAATAGTAGCTGTATCATTGCAATCCTTCTAAGCATGTGACATTGCTTTTACTATATATATTTTGGCAGATAAAGGCAGTTGCAGGTGTTTAAACTTGGCCTTTCCTAAAATAACAATTTTCATTTCATATGTGAGAGAATCAATATGAAAATTTTACCAGTTGCTGAGTGTATCTATTCCAATTGTATTTCAGAAGTGGGTGAATAAACATGGGATTTGTTTCGGCATCCACCAGGCTGGCTGTGAGATAACCAAAGTTAAAACGCTATTAATTGCCTGAATCCAAAAGCCCCCACTTGTACTGGTAAATCACAATGCTTTTTGGTTCATGAGGACTTAACATTAGTTCAGAGTGAGTGTCCAATAATGCCCCCAAAGCCTTCATATTTTCCTTTTTCTAACACTTGTTTATCTGGATGAATAGCTGTACATTCCTTTGAGGCAAGTCCACAAGGATGACTTACGGTATAAAGTTTAGGCATTGTTTTAAGGTTCTTCAAGGGGACCTCAGTCTTCCTTAAGGCTTCCTTTCATTCAAGGGATTCTGGGACTAAAGTTTGGGATTAGGGAGAGAGCCATGACTAAATAATGATGACTCCGGTCAGATCGCAGTTAACTGAAGCAACAGACTTTTGCTTATACAAATTATGTAAGACATTAGCATAGTAGTCTCCTCTCATTGGCAATTTTGCTTTCCATGGTTTTAGTTATTCTTGGTCAACTGCCATCTGGAAGCAGATAATCCTCCCTCTGATATATTGGCAGTAGGTAAATAGTAGCCTACAGATACATTCACCTACCATCACATAGGAATTTTATCATCTCACTTCATCTTAAGAAGAAGATGAGTATGGTACAATAAGGTATCTTGAGAGAGAGAGAGAGATAGACCTAGAGAGACAGAGTATATTACAGTATACCATTATAATTGTCTTATTTTGTTATTAGTTATTATTTTTAATCTCTTACTTTGCCTAATTTATAAATTAAACTTTATCATACATATATATGTATAGGAAAAATACATGGTATATATAGGGTTCAGTACTATCTATGATTTCAGGTGTCCACTAAGGGTTGTGAAACACATCCCCTGCATATAAGGGGGGGCTACTGGAATAACCATTTTTATTGCCAAAGATCACCAAGGATGGAATTATTCTGATAATTCTTTTAGTATTCATTCTCATTACAATAATGCCCACTGTATCTTTGTTGACTGAATGCTGCCATTTGGATTCTGTCCCTCTGGGATCCCATCATTGCCGCTGATTTCAGGAAGCCCATTTTGACGGCAGCATCTCCCACTATAACTTCTAGCCTTTGGAGAACAGCCACTGGAGATATTTTTAAAAACTAGCACTCGCTTCATCACTGTAGTTTTCAAAGCCCTGTCTCAAGAGGTATCCTATAGACCTTTCCAGGACAAATAGTTAAGGAAAGGAGTAGGTTGCTTATGATAAGTCCATCTTCGTGTTCCTATCTAAACCTTCAGATACTTTCCTATACAGTTTATAAATGAAGTTCTGCCATTATTGTTTCATTAAATGCAGGCCACTTTTGGGTTTGGTTTCATTCAACCAATTAAGCCAAATGCTGGAACCACTATCAAATGTTCAAGCTAACAAACTGAATCTAGACTATCTACTTAGTGCATTCATAGCAATACATTTGTCTCGTCTCCCAATGTTATATTCCTTCTACCCTGAGAATTCATTCTCATACACATTCCTAAGATTTCTGTGAATCTTAATTGGAAAAATCTTGCAATTCTTTGAGTGTGCCTATAATATCTTTCCAGGTCATACTTGGAATCCATACCTCTAGGGTCTGCTGAGATTTAAATCTGGTTACAAGTTTGGCAGCACTGAGTGTTGATTGGTGAGAGAGGGAGAGCTTGAGGAATAGGGTTTTTGTTTGTTGGTTGGTTGGTTGGTTGCTTTTTAACTATAACCATTCATAGAAAGTGAAAATGGCTATCGCTACTGATAATGGAAGATGGGCAGATCTGGGGAGTTTCACAGAATCTCCCCATATGTTCTGATTACATTTTTCAATCACTGCTGTAACTATTTGAAGAGGCCCTACAAGGCTGTGAATACTGTGAATTCCATATGTGCTGAAATTCAGCAACTGGAAAGATCTAACTTGGGGTTGGTGTTTTTGTTTGTTTGTTTAAAGATTTTATTTATTTATTTGAGAGAGAGAGAGAGAATGAGCAGAGGGAAGAGGCAGAGGGAGAGGGAGAAGCAGACTCCCCGCTCAGCGGGGAGCCCGATGCGGGACTCAATCCCAGGACCCTGGGATCAACGACCTGAGCCAAAGGCAGACGCTGAACTGACTGAGCCACCCAGGCGCCCCTGGGGTTGGTTTTTAGGAATCTTTTCCCTGCAGCTATAGGGATGAAAGATTCTTTCAGAATGACCATGGAAACTTTCTGGTTCCTTAACTAGGCTTTGAGTTGGGAGTTTAAAGCCCTGGGCTCATTATTTTTCTATGAGTTTACTAGCATAATTAGAAGAAATCAAGCAACCTCAGTCTTTATAATTTTTATTTCCACTATAATGTTTTACTGTAGCAGCTATGTGATCGCCCAAAGCTTTGCATCGTGACTGGACTCTTCCAGGGGACTTCAGGGGACAACTTAAGAAAGTGTTTTGACATAGTATGCCATTTGCAACCCATGTTCAATTTGCCACTAGAAATGAAGTCATGAATGCCTTTAAGGCAAAACAGAACAGAGACTCAGTTCTAAATTTCTCTCCTTAAGGTTATGTTCCCCTGAAGCACCTCCATTACCAAAACCTTTGTAAGTCTGGGTTTCATTGGAAAAATAGAACTACTACATGTATGTTTTAGATTGATTTCCATGGACTTAGAGTCTGAGACAAGGATTCTCTTGAAAGTGACTGAGAGTGTTCTCAGGAGAAACTGCTAAGAGAGAGAGAAGCACGATAGGAGCTGGGGGGTAGGGGACAAATAAAGGTGTTATTTTAGCTCAAGGCTAGCCTTAGTTTAACACCCTGAGGAGTTCTTGAGCATGAAGGGCACCATAGAATTGCCTCACCTTGATGAAAGGGGCTCAAGTAGATAAAGGTCACCCCAGGAATTTTGGGGTGAAGTGGCATCTACAGGTGATGGCAGTGCTTCAGAGAAGAGAGAAGCCATGTACCATTAGCTCTCAATGGTCACAGAACATGGGGAATGGGTGCATTGACCAGTAAAGGGGATCTGGGCAGATCACCAGCAGTGTCTACTAAAAAGTATAATGGGAATGAGGAAATTAATAAGGGCAAAAGAATTTATATAAATGTGGGATAGTTGGCTAAGTATAGGAAAAACAGTGGTAAAGTCTCAGTCCGATGCCCTAGAGCAGGAAAGAATGCTCTAATATCAGAAAAATCTGTGATCTGTTGTGATAGTGAAGTGTGAACTACTGTAAAGTCTGAAAATCTGCTGCACCTGACTGCCAAGATCTTCCAAAGACTGGCTTGCTTCATTTCTGACTTCCAAACCTCCAAAGTCCCTGTCCTTATAATCTGGAACTCTACAGGGAATTCTATTCTGGAAAATGGGATTGTTGGTAATCCCAGCTGATAACAATCAACCGAGTACATATGTCAATTAGGTCAAAGTTGATATTCATATTTTCAAATCTTATATATCATTATTAATTTTTGTCATCTTTCTCTATTAAGTCATTCTGAGAGGTGTGTTAATGTTTCCCACTTCTGTTAGGACTTGGATATTTCTTCTTTGGGTTATATCAACTCTTTTATATATATCAAGGCTATGTTATTAGGTACTTAAAATTCAGAACTGTATTATCTTCTTGGTATGCTGGTATAATTTTATTATAAAATATTCCTTTTTATCTCTAGTAATGCTTCTTGCATTTAAGTCTATTGTGTCTGTTATAATTGTGACACCAGCCATCCTTGATTATTGTTCACATGGTATATCTTTTTCCATCCTTGTTCTTACATTTGAGGTGTGTCTTTAATAAACAACATTAAGGAAATGCATTCTAATAATCTTTGTTAATTGCATCATTTGTCCCATTTATATAAAATTTTAGTACTGTGCTTTTATGGTTATTTCTACCTATTTGCTTTTCATTCATCTCATTTGTTCCACTTGCTTTCTCTCTGATTTCTTTGTTCATTAATTTATTGTTATGATTCTACTTCCCCTCCATAAACTTATTGATTTTAAATTATTTTACTATTCCTTTACATTGCACCCTAGAGATTACAATATGTATCTTTAATTTAATGAAACTTAATACAAACTGGTATTTTTATCATTTTTCAGGCAATGTGAGAACCTCAGAACTCTATGTGTCCTCTCCCACATTTTTTCTTATAAAAAATAAGCTTTGCTTATGTAGCTTTTACCTGAAAAATCCTCATGTAGTCATTATATTAATTTTGTTTTTAGTGGTTTTTCTTGTTTATTTATTTTTGTTTTGTTTTGTTTTGTTTTGTTTTGTTTTGTTTTGTTTTGTTGTACAAATCTACAGGTTTTAACACAGGCATAGATTCATGGAACTGTCACCCACTCAGTATAGAACTGTTCTGTAACATAAAAATCTTCCTCAAACTACCCCCCTTCATCACACCTTCCTCTGAACAATGCCATAATCATGTTGCATTCTCCATCACCATAGTTTTAAAACTCACAAGACATTCTTTTTTTTTAAGATTTTATTTATTTATTTGAGAGAGAGAGAGAGAGAGAGTGTGTGAGCATGAATGGGGTGAGGATCAGAGGGAGAAGCAGACTCCCTGCTGAGCAGGGAGCCCGTGTGGAGCTCCATCCCAGGACCCTGAGATCATGACCTGAGCCAAAGGCAGATGCTTAACCTACTGAGCCACCCAGGCGCCCCACAAGACATTCTTGTTATTGCTTACACAGTTAATTTTTGTTTACACTTAGCCAGATATTGACCCTTTCTATTATACTTAATTTTTTCTTTCATTATCATTTTTCTAAGATATTTACATTCTGCATAAACTGATTTTAGCATTTTTTAAAAATACATGCAGAGCTGATTTTTTTTTTCAGTTTTAATTTGGCAAAAGTTGGTTTTTAAAATTTTTTATTTTATTTTGCCTTAACTTCTAAAGGATATTGTTGTTGGGTATAGAATTAGAAGCTGGTGGTCATTTGTTTTTAGCACTTTATTTTTCATTTTTTTAAAAGATTTTAAAGATTTTATTTATTTGACAGAGAGAGGGAACACAAGCAGGGGGAGTGGGAGTCTCTCTCTTATTTATTTGAGAGAGAGAGCACAAGCAAGGGGAGCAGCAGAGGGAGAGGGAGAAGCATGACCTGAGCCGAAGGCAGACGCTTAACGACTGAGCCACCCAGGTGCCCCGTTTTTAGCACTTTAAAGACAACATTTAATTTTTTTAAATTTCATTTCTAAGTAATCTCTCCCAACGTGGGCTTGAACTCACAACTCCGAGATCAAGAGTCGTGCCATACTCTACCGACTGAGACAGCCAAGGGTCCCCCTTTAAAGATAGCAGTTTATTATCTTCTGGTTTTCATTCTTTCGGCTGAGTAGTCAGATGTCATCTAAGTGGTGTTCCTTTAAAAGCGTCCAGCCTTGCACTGGGCTCCCCACTCAGTGGAGAGTCTGCTTTTCCTTCTTCCTCTGCTGCTCCCCCTGCTTGTGCTCTCTCTTTCTCTCTCAAATAAATAAGTAAAAAATGTGTCCTTTTTACTCTGGTGGTTTCTAAGATTTCTCTTAGTGTTTGGTTTTCATAAGGTTAAATGAAATGTGCATATAGGTAATTTCCTTTTCTATATTTTCCTTCTTTCGTGGTCTCTTTGCTTCAACTCATACAATTTTTGTTGATCTATCTTCAGTACACTAATTCTCTTCCGATTCTTATCTGCTTTAAGGTAATGTATTTAGTTTTTACTTTCAATATATTGCATTTTTATTTAATTTTTTTCTTTTTAATTAATTACTTGGCATTCTCATTCTCTGGAGAAATTAACCATCTTATCAGTTTTTGTGTTTAAATCAACTGTAGGTTTGTTTCCCTTAATTGGGCTTTTTTCTTTTTATTTTTTTAAAGGTGAGGCACATCTTTTATTACAAGAGTTTTTATTTATTTTTTTTAAGTAAGCTCTATGCCCAATGTGGGGCTTGAACTCATGACCCCTAGATCAAAAGTCACATGCTCTGCTCACTGAGCCAGCCAGGCCCCCTGTTACTAGAGTTTACAAACAAGAAGGATAGGTGGGGGTGCCTGGGTGGCTCCGTCAGTTAAGCATCTGCCTTCAGCTCAGTTCATGATCCCAGGGTCCTGAGATCCAGCCTTGCACTGGGCTCCCCACTCAGTGGAGAGTCTGCTTTTCCTTCTTCCTCTGCTGCTCCCCCTGCTTGTGCTCTCTCTTTCTCTCTCAAATAAATAAGTAAAAAAAAAAAAAAAAAAAAAAAAAAAAGATGGGTGAACAGAAGGAAGGAGAGGAAAGAAAGAAAAGAAAAGTCTTTTTGTTGTTGTTGTTCCTGGTTCTAGGTACACCAGGTAATTTTCAATTGTGTGACAGATACCATATTTGATGAATTGTGGGTTGTAATGATTTTACCTCCTCTAAAGAGAGTTTATTTTATCTTGTGGTAGTATTTAGGTTCAGGATATACCACCTTAATATAACCAGGGACTAACCAGATTTGGGGCCAGATTATAGTTTGGGGGGGCTCTGGTTCATCACTACATTCAGCACATAGCTCTCCAAGAATCTCAAATGAGAGCCTCAAGAGATTATTAGGCTCATCCAGGTCTTCAGAATAGGTTCTGAACTCAATTCTTTGTCTCCTTTATATCATGAAACTATGAAAAATCTCTAATCTGGTTTCTAGTGTCTTTCCTTTTAGCATCTTAGTCTCTTAACTCTATGCATTTTAGGAATATGGCAACTTCCTTGTGCAAAAATCTACCACATATGGAATTCACTTTTTTACTCTTCCTTTCTTACAGGATTTTAGTGTCTTACATCCTAGCAGTCCTGGCAATCATGAACTCCAAAATCATCTTTCTACCTCTTTGAGATGGTCAAAAATACTGCTGGCTCTTTGTATCTTCACAGTATTCAGTTAATCTTTGACTTCTGGCTTCTAGCCACCTGCATCTCCACCAATAATCAGCAAATGCCCTCATAGACAATATGGCTCTGAGAATGTAGAGAGAATGTATTTGTCAGTTCTCTTCCTAAATTCATGTTTCTGAGACTTGTCGTGTCTCACTTGACTTTTATCCCCATCATTGGCCAAATAAAGTCAGAACCCCTTATGGAAAGTTCCAAAAAGGGCACAGCAGGACTTCAACTACAGAATAATGTGGCTCCTCAAGTCCTATTGCCTCAATAGTTCTCAATGATGCTTTAACATTTCTTGTATGTTGTTTGGCTTCTTCACTTTATAGCTTATATCTTATATTTCCTGTCTTACTAAGAATGTGAGTCTCCGTAGGATATTACACCTTGTCAAAAGTGTAAGTCCAGCTTGCACTGCTGTTGAGATTATCAGTATTGGGCCCTGACTTTCTTGGCTAATGACGGGAAAAGAAATCAAGCGAAACACAGCAAGTCCAAGAAATATAAATGTGATCAGGATATTAGAATGAATAAAGAAAGTTTAAACTGGACAGCTGTTTGAAAAGATGGCTCACTAATGGGGCACCTGGGTGGCACAATTGGTTAAGCCTCAGACTCTTGGTTTGGGCTCAGGTCATAATCTCAGGGTCATGAGATAGAGCCCCGTGTCAAGCTCTGTGCTAAGCAGGGAGTCTATTTGAGATTCTCTCTCCCTCTCCTTCTTCCCCTCCCACTTGTGCTCTCTAAAATAAATAAATAAATCTTAAAAAAAAAAAAAAGACAGCTCACTAATTACTGCTACTCTAAACAGCCAACCCACTTCTGTGAATTCTACGGTTTTGCAGTTGTGGTTTATCCCCTTAATCAATAATGAAAATTATCCTTAAATTATTAATATATGTGCTTATAGTCAGTTTCTACTGCTGACATCCAAGAAACCTAACCAATTTACTCAAATATGTACACTTATATGTATGTATCATATGTCTCCACAAGATTATGAGGCTATAAAGACAAAATATTTTTTATTTCTTTGTTTGTAACACATTTCTGAAGATTGCATATTATGTTAACTGTATCTGTGTTGAATTAAAGTGAATTTTATATTTCATTTCAGATTCCCAAATTAATAAAATATTTTATCATCCAAAGTAAAACAAAACTGCAATTCAAATAATTCTATAATATAAACCATGAAAATAAATCAAAAGCATTGACATGTGTTTACTTATGAAGATGATTATGGTTCATTCTAAAACATTGCCTTTCTGATCCTAGTAGTCAAATCTAATCATAGTATGAAGAATACAGGAACTAGTCAATATGTGTTCAAAATATATTTTTACCAAAGAGCATGAATAAAACAGGGAAAGGAGAATGACCACTTAAAGATTAGTAGCAACTTGGAAATTAAAATTCGCTCCTAATGCTGTGTATATTTCATGCACACAGAACTAGAACAGACTGCTGAAATAAAAGTAGAGATTTCTATAAACATAATAGGCTGTATTAAGCCAGCCATTATGTTGGATACGATTTCCATTTAATGTCAGAAATTGGCTTTTGAAGATGGCACTCTAAAAATCAAAGCTTTCAATTTTTGCAGTTTCTAAATTGATTAAAATAGAAAAAGAAGTAAGTGTTAAAGAAACATTTTGAGAATATCATCATTCAAATCTCATTTTTGAGGGGTGGGGGCAGGTAGTGCTTTGTTTTTATTACATAAAGAAAGGAAAAGGAATGATTGGGACAGCAATAAAAAGATAACTATGTCAGGGAGGGAAAAGTATTCACACTGGAGCTCTCTAAGCCCTTCGCTATTAGAATATAAATGCTACATCTTGAAATAAACTAGAAAATGAAGGAATCTATCTTTCTCTTTAAAGTGCCAAATCAGAAGAGGCGAGCTTTTTTCTGAGAATCAGGAAAGCTGCCTTCTGAGGTTTCTGTGATCAAAAATGGGGAAAGCACTGATGTGGAAAGACTGATATTTGAATCTCACAAAACTGGTTTTCAGCACCAGTAGTGTTAACAGAGAGAATATCAGAGGCTCCAGGACCATCTAATCCATTCACACAATAAATTTTTGCATGGGCAGCTGGGGAAATCTAATTCTAAACTTAAACGGGAACTCTGTTCGATTATATTTCTAGTACATGAATATGCTTCGCTCATGTAATTTTTTGGTTTTATTAAGTCAATAAGGGAGGATTGTTATTTGTAGTAAATTGGGGGTGGGAAAAGTAACACTTTGTGCCCTTGGACTCCTGCAGCTTATTCAAGGGGAGGGCTTCTTCTGTGGGCATTACTATTATCTCTTAAAGAGAGTATCTCAGTGGTATGAACTCGGTTTTATTTCAACTGAGTCACTGAAGAAAAGAAATAATGAATTACAGATCTTAGGTGAAAAATTAGTAAAGCCCTTTCCTCCAAACTCTGGTTGTTGCTTGACACATCTCTGGTAATTTTTCATAAATGAATTCATCTGAACTGTGGTTGCCCCAATTACATACAGGGTTTTACTGAGAAACTGCTTTAGTCTCTGCATCATATTGTTCATTTAAAAAAGTCTTAGTGAGAGGGGTGCCTGGGTAGCTCAGATGGTTAAGTGTCTGCCTTCCGCTCAGGTCATGATCCCAGGGTCCTGGGATCGAGCCCCACATTGGGCTCCTGGCTCAGTGGGGAGCCTGCTTCTCCCTTTCCCTCTGCCTCTCTCCCTGCTCATGCTCTCTCTCTCTCTGTGTCTCAAATGAATAAATAAAATCTTAAAAAACAAACAAACAAACAAAAAGTCTTAGTGAGGGGCGCCTGGGTGGCTCAGTCAGTTAAGCATCCAACTCTGGTTTTCGTCTCAGGTCATGATCTCAGGGTCCTGATATTGAGCCCCACATCAGGCTCCACACTGAGCACAGAGTCTGCTTGTCCCTCTCCCTCTGCTCCTTCCCCTGCTCTCTCTCTCATAAATAAATAAAATCTTTAAAAATAAAAAAAAAATAAAGAACTCTTAGTGATTAGCGCTTAGCATAAATTTGATGCTCAAAAATATCCATTAAGTAACCATTTTAGTCCTAATCTGAATACCAATAAACTAGCATAAATTTAGACCAGGTACACAATTCTATAGATCAGTTAGGAACATCATTTACTGGGCATGTGACATTTACAACGAAAAATTTATTTAACTTCTCTTAATTCCAGCTTTCTTGTCTATGAACCTTTATATGCTTGTCCTGCACATTATAACATCATATTTATAAAGGGCCTTCCACAAAGCCTAATATATCATCTAGGCTATTATTATTTTTATTGCTATTAGAGACATTTGCAAATGACCAATGAGCCTTCATCTCCTAGATTTGTAAAACCATTTTTCCTCTTCATTCAGTAACTCAAGAAATGATTATTTATGGGAAGCAAAATTTCAAAGTCCTACATAATCATGGGTCAATTACAAATAGCATTTTGTTTCATTTGACATTTTTTTCCAGGACATACATACAACTTCACCACTCCATTAGGTAATTGTATAGAGTTTTCTGTAATTTCTATTAGAAATGTTATTCTTTCTCTTGTCATCCATCTATCATAAATTCTGAGGGCAGGGACCTGATTTTCAAACTTCTTTCTTATTACCCAGGGCTTCTATTCACTCCCCTTAAATGGAATACTCAAGTGCTCTGAAAAGGCACTGAATGTTACAGTGGTGGTTGTTTTACTACTTCCAGGAATTGACAGGACAGGATATTTCCAAGAGGGGCTATTCGGGATCACACTTATTAATTTTTATTTATACTATTTGGATGAAGTCTCTAAATACAAAGAGCAGGCAACTGAGGCTCACTGTACACTGATAAGGGGCAAGATGTTCATTTCAGAGTGTGAGATTAGGACAAAGCTGTACTCAGTTTTGGGTGATAATCTATTTGTTTAATGGAAAATACTATTGCTGGAAGCTGATCCTCTTTCAATGAGAAAAGCCCTGCACACATTCAGCCCATAAATGGAACAATGGTTCGATTAATCCATTAATCAGAATAAGGAGGTATTTGCTCTAAACCACGTTTTACTGATGCCTTTACATGACTTACTGGTCACAAAGTGAGGGAAGCAACACTCACGCATGGAAAGGAAGTGAGGATGGGATAAAAAGATGGTACTGCCTTCAAATAAACACTGGCTTTCTTCAACCTTTACTGGTATGATTACTTATTTAGATGAAGTTACATTTATATAAAATTCATGTTAAAAGTGGGAGCACCATGAAGTCTTTCCTCTCTCACTCCCCACTTTTAACCATCTGCCATACTTCATGATCTCTACCTACTTCAAAGCACTCATCTCTGTCGACACTGGCAATGAACCATGTCTAGCCTCCAATCCGGCCTTTGTTTCTGATTTTGCTTCATTCCAACCCATAGAAAGAGTCATCTTTCTAAGCTAAAAATCCCCCCCCCCTTTTTTTTTTGTTCTTTCACCTACCTGTTAGACTCCTTCAACTATTCCCTATATCTTTTGGGAAGACACTCAAATGTCTTATGATAGCCTCTCACAATCTCCCAATATGGCCATGTAGTGATTTTTTTCTTCCTTTTAGAGAACAAATGAAATCAACAGATTGTAACTTTTCAAAAGCCAGATAAGCCAGAGTCTGCATATCAGTTCTGAAGAGAAGGAATTTTCAGCATCTGAAAGTCTGAGTGTCTTCTACCAAAAGTTTCTTAGCTAATAACATATCTGTGTCTGAAAGTTTCTTTGCCAATGTCTCTCCTCATTCAGAAATTATGCTTGCTTTTTTGAAAATGAGATAAGTGTATTACATATTTGTGTGTATTTCATTCATTTTTCATATTTCACTCACAGCTAGGCCTTGGTGTTCTCTTGTTGTACATAAACCATTTTGCAGAACAACTCAGACAAGGCTGCCATGGGAGCATGATGAAAATGAGGCCAGAAGCAAGACCACTTCATATTTCTGTCTATTCACAGACATAAACAAGGTCACTGTGCACACCACAAAACATCCCCCACCTCCCGGCAAATATGAGTGCCTGCTGCTTTTTTAAATTAATTATGGCTTGATCCTTGCTTTAGTCTGTCCTTGTTCTAGATAAGATTAACATATCCAGTCACAGAATTTTTCCATTTCCTGATATTACCTAATGCAGAGAAAAATCCCTACTTCCTTGAGTCCTCCCCTAAATCACCTAACCAAAGCCCATATTCTTTAAATTCTTTCTCCCACCTTCTTACTGAGATGCCCCATAGTTTCCCACATTGCATGGTCTCCCTAGTTGTTGCAACAGGAATGAAATATAATTTATTCACAACTATAGATGTATTCCTAGTGATCTTTGACGAGTGGTCTTTGACTAATATATACATATATATATATACATATATATATATATAGACTATATTATCACACATATATACATACATACACACAAACACACTGAATGGTTGAAAACACCCACTGGTTAAATCCAGAGTTCTTAAGCTCTATAAAGCAACAGGTCCCTAACCCTGATGATACTGATACAAAACTCTTCTGAAATGGAGAAATTTACAAATGTGAGCAGAGTAGAACTCTCCTCCCAAAGTATTCCAGAACACCCCTATCCCCCCCCATACACAAGATAAGAGAAAAAGAAAGAAAGGAACCTGGAAACATGGATACAAGGGAAGGGAACACAACAACAAAATTAAACAGAGCACCATAGTTTGACCCAATTATTAATTAAAAATTTATTAAAATTAGTTACCAACAAAAAAGTAAAAGGGCTCTGATTGACTCTCATACATGACCAAGGCAGGTTCTGAGTTAATCTAATAATCTTCTGAAATGCACCAATGGCAAAACTTCATGCCCTTAATCAATGCTTGGGCTCAAATTACAATTACATGTGGGCATCTCACTAATTTAAACAAGGTACACCTTATAATCATAGGAAAATTCCTGGACATAAATTAGTAGCCAGAAAAGTACGTCTCATCATAACTATTGAAACTACATCTTGGGCGCCTGGGTGGCTCAGATGGTTAAGCGTCTGCCTTCGGCTCGGGTCATGATCCCAGAGTCCTGGGATCGAGTCCCACATCGGGCTCCCTGCTCCTTGGGAGCCTGCTTCTCCCTCTGCCTCTCTCTCTCTCTGTCTCTCATGAATAAATAAAAAAAAAAAAAAGAAAAGAAACTACATCTTAATGTGTTCAAACAGGGCCTTCAAGGATTGAAACACATTATATAAGACCAGTTAGTGAAGGAGTGATTTTCCCCACTGCATTTCTATGTAATAGCCTGATTTACTTGTTCTTATACATGTAAAGTATGGATGGCGCCTCAGTGTGGATTACCACAAGCTTAATGTTGTGGTTTCATGCGTTAAAGTTCCCATAGTCAATATTATTTAAATTACTGACTCCATCTAATTAGCAACTATTTCGGTAAGTATTTTACTATTATATAGATTTGACTAATATGCGCTGTTCTATGCCTATTTCAACAGTTTCTCAGCTGCACTTTGCCTTCACAAAGAGACATAGTATACCTTTCCCCAGCTAGACACGAGGTACCCAAATAGCCTTGCCATACACATAATCTTTCAGGCAAGATCTTAACTGTATCTACCTTTCTTCAGAAGCATAGGTATTTCATTACATCGATGACATTCTCCTCTGAGGAGATTCATTTGACACACTCATTCAAGACATACAAATACAAAGGAGCTCCTGAAAAGGGAATGGGGCATTACTCTGCACATAGTACAAGGTTTTGCCACTTTGATTAGCTTCCTGAGGATTAACTGGTAAACACAGGACTGCTCTAACCCTTCCACAGTCAAGAAACTGCTATTAACCTCTCAGCACCCAAAATGTAAAAACACGCTCCCAGTTTTTAGGCTTTTTGGGATCTGTAGGCAAAATATATTCACTGTTTATAGATTTTACTTAAACTCGTTTACACTGTGACTTGCAAATTGACCCACCTTGAATGGAAGCCCATCTAGAATCTGTCCAAAATTGTAATACAAGTGTGGCCTGCGAGGTACCTGCATTATAGAAACTTTAGCAAACTCCTTTCATACCTCTTAGAGTCTCTGGATCACTCATGATGCCCATTAGTTGTCCATGGGCTTCTGTTGTGAGAAATTACCCTGCACTATGTGCCAATAGAGTGGCAATTGTTGGTTATCATATACTGGGCTCTCTGGAAAATAGAGGCTCTCACCTTATGAGAGCTTATGACCCACTGCATCCAGCTGCCCTTTATACCTTAGATCATAGAAGCTCAAAATAGCCATAGAAACATCTTGCTGTAAGATAAAGCCAAATCTGAGCCCTCTGGCATATTGCTCTCTATGTGAGGTGGCAGCCTTCTTTATCTTCAGTCTCCTGACAACTGTCATGGTGCTAGAGGAGGTCACTCCTCTCTTGGATCCCTTGGCTAGCTGGGCAGCTCCGTGGGATCAACTGAGTGAACAGCACCGTAAAGTCATCATACCACTGCATGTGATGGAACCTAAAGAAGAACTACTGCTTTTCATCACTTAACCAGGATGCCCCTACTTAAGGTTGGGACCCAAGGATCAGCCCAACTGGCCTAATTTGGGACAGTCGTCTTAGTACTGGTTGCCCTGGCCAACAATCAGCCCCATCTGTACATTTTTTTTTTTTTATAGATTTTTGGGACATTACCAGTGGTTTGGCTGTCTGATACAGCCAATGTCAGCAACAGTTCCTTGTCCAAGTTGCCTCTTTTAGGGAAAAGAACTTGGGGAATCCCTTTTCTCATAGATACCTATAATTAAGTAAAAGTTATATGTACCTTCACATATACTAACCACAGTATAAGGCCTCACCAAAGGATTCCTTATCCCCTTCAGAGTTTCAGACATTACTGGATGCATTTAACTTCTCAGAATATACAAAGCTGGGCTCTTGAACATTTAAGACATTTAAGGAAACTTCATCTCCCTGATGGTCTCAGGCTGCAGGCCACAGAGAGAACCAGCATGGCTTACTTAAGCAAGTTCAAATTCAATTAAATGAAAAATGGCACATTTCAGTCATCAGTTAAATATCAAGGGTGAATTGTAATAGACTGCTTTTTTTGATGTTTGCTGACAGCCTTTAAGCTTCACTCCTCATCTTCCCCTTCTGCTCCATATCTGGGCAAGCTGACAAGAAAGACCAGCAGCCCCCTTCTTTGGTCTTGGCAGGAAGTTCAAACCGTGCAAGCCCCTGACCCTTGTGCAAGAGCCATCATACAGGCCCTATACCCTACCACCATAAAAATCCCAAGGTAGTATGCTTTTCTTCTTTTCTCAAGGTATTTTTGGTAAAGCAGGAAAGCCTTCTCTGCTCCTTGTCCATCCTCACCAAAACCTCGTATGTAAGTAACAGATACTTTCATATTCTCTTGGTATGTATCTGGCTTTATCAATCATGACAGCTGAACCAAATTTTGAATAGGAGTCCATCCTGTGTCTTCAGAGTGTCCACAACATGGTCTTCAATCCATCTTGAGTGAATTTTTGTGAAAGGTGCAAGATTTTTGTGTACATTCATTTTTTATGCATATGAATGTTCCAGTACCATTCCTGAAAAAATGGTCTTTTTCCATTGAATTGCCTTTGCCCCTTTTTCAGAGATCAGGTGACTACGTATGTGTGAGAATAGTTCTATGCTCTCTATTCTTTTCCACGGGTCTATGTTTCTCTTATTTTGCTGTACTACATTGTCTTCATTATTGTAGCTTTAAAATAAATCTTAAAGTCAAGTAGTACATCAATCCTCCAACTTGGTTCTTCAATATTTTATTGGCTATTCTGGATCTTTTGCCTTTCCATATAGAATATAGAACTGCAGAATAAGTGTCAATATCTACAGAATAGCTTCCTGCAATTCTGAATGGCATTTCATTGGCATCTTAGCAACACTAAGTCTTCCAATCCATGAACAGAGAATATTCTTCCATTTATCATTTTCACTATAGTTTTGTAGTTTTCCACATACAGATCCTGTATATAAGTATTTGTATCTAAGTATTTGATTTTATTTGTGCTAATGTAAATGACATTTATTATAAATTATTCCATTTATTTAAACAAAAACAAAAACAAAAAAAACAATTCACTCGTTCTTCCTACCACCCATCCCCTGCCTCTGGCAACCTCTCAGCACCCAATCGGTTAATCTGTTTCTGTATCTATGAGCTTTGGTTTATCTTACTTTTAAATTAGCTTCCACATATAATATGAAAGATCATGAAGTATTTGTTTTCTCTGTCTGACTTATTTCACTAAACATGATGCTCTCAATCATGCAAATAGCAATATCTCATTCTTTCTTATGGTTGAATCATGTTCCATTGTTTATATATATATATAACATGATTTCTTTACCCATTCATCCATCATTGGACACTTATTTCCATATCTTGGCTATTGTAAATAATGCTGAGATGAACATGGAGTTACATATATCTTTTCAGGTTAGTGTTTGTTTTCTTTGAATAAGTACCCAAAAGTGAAATTGCTGGATCATATGGTAGTTCTACTTTTTCAATTTTTGAGGAAACTCTGTACTGTTTTAATAGTGGGTGCATCAATTTACATACCCACAAGTGTTTTCTTTTCTTGACATTCCCACCAACACTTGTTGTTTATTATCTTTTTGATAATAGTCATTCAAGCAGGTGTGAAGTGATACTTCATTGTGGTTTTGTAATTCCCTGATGATTAAGGATGTTGAGCTTCTTTTCATGTACCTATTGGCCACCTCTACATCTTCTTTGGAGAAATGTATATTCAGGTCCTCTGACCATTTCCTAACAGATTACATGTTGATTTTTGTGTAAAGCTGTATGAATTCTTTATCTATTTTGTATATTAGTCCCTTAACAGATATATTATTTGTAAATACCCTCTCCCATTCTCTAGATTGCCATTTCATTTTGTTGATGGTTTCCTTTGCTCTGCCAAACCTTTTTAGTTTGACGTAGTCCCACTTATTCATTTTTGCTTTTGTTGCTTTTGGCGACAGATTAAAAAAAAACAATCATTGTCAAGATCTATGTCAAGGACCTTACCGACTATTTTTTTCCTAGGAGTTTAATGGTTTCAAATCTTACATTCAAGTCTTAAATCCATTTTGAGTTAAATTTTGTGTATCTGTTCCAGTGATCTATGTGTCTGTTTTTATTATAATACCACACCGTTTTAATTACTATTATTCTATAATATAGTTTGAAATCTGGTAGTGTGATGCCTCCAACTTTGGTTATTTGGGATCTTTTGTGATTCTGTACCAATTTTAGGCTCTTTTGTTCTATTTCTGTGAAACATGCTGTTGGAATTTTGATATGGATTGCACCGAATCTGTATTTTGCTTTGGGTGGTATGGACATTTTAACAATATTAATTTTTCCAATTCATGAACATGAAATATTTTTCCATACATTTGCTTCTTCCTCCATTTCTTTGATTAACACCATATAGTTTTCAATATACAGGTCTTTCAACTCTTTGATTAAATTTTATTCTTTTTTGATGCAATTGTAAATGAGATTGTTTTCTTAATTTTGATTTCTGATAGTTTATTATTATTGTACAGAAACAACAGATTTTAGTGTATTTATTTTGTAAAGGGCAAAATATTTATGTGATCTGAAGAGAAACCAGAGTGTTAGTGTATCTATTTTGTATCCTCAAAATTTACTGAATTTTTTTTTATTAGTTCTAGCAGTTTTTTGATGTAGTCTCTAAGGTTTCCTATATAATATCACGTCATCTGCACATAGTGACAGTTTTACTTCTTCCTTTCCAATTTGGATGCTTTTTATTTCTTTGTCTTGCCTAATTTCTCTGGGTAGGACTTTTTTTTTTTTTTAATGTTAGTCACCATACATTACATCATTAGTTTTTGATGTAGTGTTCCATGATTCATTGTTTGCATATAACACACAGTGCTCCATGCAATACCTTCCCTCCTTAATACCCATCACCAGGCTAACCCATCCCCCCCCCCCTCTAAAACCCTCAGTTTGGTTCTCAGAGTCCACAGTCTCTCATGGTTCATCTCCCCCTCTGATTCCCCCTTCGTTTTTCCCTTCCTATTATCTTTTTTTTTTTTTTAAACATATAATGTATTATTTGTTTCAGAGATACAGGTCAGTCTTACACAATTCACAGCACTCACCATAGCACATACCCTTCCCAATGTTCTGGCGAGGACTTCTAATACTATGTTGAATAGAAGTGGTGAGAGTGGGCATTTTGTCTTTTTCCTGACCTTAGAAGAAAAGCTTTCAACTTTTCACCACTGACTATGATGTTAGCTGTGGGCTTGTCGTATATGGCCTTTATTATGTTTAAGGTACATATATACCTCATTTATCTTCATGTTCAAAGATAAATATATAAGAATATTAACTATAGGATTTATTATAAATGTGAAACAATTTAAATATGTCAGTATAGGGAAATGAATGCACATACCATTTCAGGTATAATAAGTAATGAAATATTACATGTCTTTCAAAATCTGATTTCAAAGAATAATTAAATGCATAAATTTGTCTTCAAAATAAAGATTGCAGGTAAAAATCTATACAGAAAATAAGATCAACCTTTAGAAAATAGGACTGAGAGGAAATGCCAATTGTGTTTTCCTGAATAGTGTGATTATAGGAGATTTTATAGAGAAATAGGTGCCCAGGTTGTGTTGGCTATTATGATTTTTATTAATATTTAGCTTTCTTTTAATTAATTTTCTTGAATTTCTAAATGCTATACATTAAGGGGTGCCTGGATGGCTCAGCTGGTTGAGTGTCCTACTCTTGATTTCTGTTCAGGTGATGATCTCAGGGTTGTGAGATCAAGCACTGTGTTGAGCTCTGTGCTCAGCAGGGAGTTTGCTTGAATTTCTCTCTCCTTCTCCCTCTACTCCTCTCCCCCCACTCTCTCTCTCAAATAAATAAATCTTAAATAAATAAATAATGTTATAAATTAAGCATGCTTTACTTTTATAATGAGAAGATATTTAATAATATAAATGTAATATTCAATAATGTTCCTCTAAATTTACTTCTTTAGAAAATAAGCCCCAACCCAAAAAAAGGAACAATTGTTGAGTTCTTAAGATTTTAAATACTCGGGCGTCTGGGTGGCTCAGTTGGTTGGGCGACTGCCTTCAGCTTGGGTCATGATCCTGGAGTCGCGGGATCGAGTCCAGCATTGGGCTCCCTGCTCTGACCGTACCCTGTCTTGTGCTCGCTCACTCTCTCTCTCTCAAATAAATTAAAAAAAAAAATTAAAATCTTTAAAAAAAAGATTTTAAATACTCATGATTAGAAATGAAGAGTTATGAACTATATATATCCCACATGGAGGAAAACCTTAGCCATAGAGAAAAAAATGGCAAGGATTAAGAATTTTTCCATTTCATATAAAATCTAACTAGCCTATTCAGCATTGACAAAGAGGAATCCTTAATAATAAAATAAACCAATCTTTACTGTATAAGCACTGGAACGTGATTCATACAATTACCTTTATAAAAACTAGCTTGATGGTAAAGATACAATAAAGAATCTGCAAATTGGAGCATCTGCCCTTCTGACTTTTGATGTGGGGCTTTTATTTGAAATTACTACTTATCTTTTCTGTCCATGGTGTTTTAATATATTTTGGCAATGTCAAAATTCAGTACTTGTACCTCAATTTCAGGTGCTTAAGAGGGAAATGCCTCTATTTTTGAGATGCTAATGAGAGCCCTACAACAAGAATTTTAAGTATATCACATAGTCTGTAGTTTAAGACAGAATATCCCAAATACAACTTCCCAATGAAAAAATAATCACCATTTTAATATGATATGGCAACAAATACACAAAAGCTTCATTTTATTTATGAAATATTATTTGTATGTTTGAAATGAAATGGGACTTTGAATGTTAAAAGAAACTCACTCTAAAATCCTAAGGATTTGATGGAAACTTTCTTTAACTATCATGATATGAAAAAAATAGTTTGGAATTGAAAAATTGCTTTCATCTGTTTAGAGTCCTATAAGACACTCATTTTTTGTGTTTCTCTTTTGATGTGATTATGAAGTTTGACCTTCCACTTAGAGATGAGAAAATCAAATCATGAGTTTATATTCCTTTATATTTCTATTAGAATATTGCCCGAAGAGGGAGATGATGTAAGTGATTTCAAAATTATGGAATTTGACCTTTTTTTATTGCAATGCTTAAATGTTGAGGCAGCACCTATTTACACAATATTCAAAGTGCTACTTTTGGGACAAATAAGTCAGTATGTTTCATGTCCATATTCATTAGTCAGGATTGGCCGAGTTATCCTGCAATAATAAAGAATTCCAAATTTTCAAGATCTTAAGACAATGGTAGTTAATGTCTTACGCAGGCAAGATTTGCTGTGAGCTGAGGCCACATGCCAGGACAGCTGACTTCCATATGTAAGCTCAGCGTTACTCCTCCATGCTACCATAGGCATTCACAATAGTCATGACAGTAAAAGAGGAAAGGTGGAGATTTGTGTCCCAGTAATGAAATACCTCTGCCCCCAAGGGACACACATCATTTCCACTAACAGTCCCATGGCTGTGCCTAATTTCCAAGTCAGGATATGGAAAGGAACATGGAAGTATAAACCTATGGTACACTAGAAAGAAGTAAATCCAAGGTGAACAGTTGTAATATCTGATATGCTATTTAACTGTGATTTGCCAAAACCAGAATTATTCATCATTAGTAAATAAAAATAGCTTTTCTTGATTCATTGTTTGCATCATATAGAGGTTAGACCTCTAGGTTTCATATGTGTGCTTTTATGTGTTAACACATTTCACTAACATGGAGACAAACAAATAATTTTTTTTAAAGATTTATTTACTCATTTGAGAGAGTGAGAATGAGAGAGAGTACATGAGAGGGGGGAGGGTCAGAGGGAGAAGCAGGCTCCTCGCTGAGCAGGGAGCCCGATGCGGAACTCGATCCCGGGACTCCAGGATCATGACCTGAGCTGAAGGCAGTTGCTTAACCAACTGAGCCACCCAGGCGCCCGACAAACAAATAATTTACAAGCATTTTGTATGGTGATTATTTTTTTTTTCATCATATTGGGAAGTTGTATTTGGAATATCCTGTCTTAAACTACAGACTATGTGATATACTTAAAATGCTGTGGTATATGATTCCCCTAACTGTAAATATTACCTAGACTTTCTCCCCAATGAAAAAACATACACAGAAAGACTCTAAAAAACTGATTATTCCCTTCAGTTGACTAGTAGAAGTGAAAGCATTGATTTTGGAGAGAAACAATCCTGAGTTTTAATTCTAGCTTTTCGGAGTGACAGGTAGCTTTCCTATAGACTATATTGGAAAAGTCCCCATTTTATTGGTGGAGAAACTAAAGCACCAGATAACAGGTATAACCTTATTTGAGACATACAGTGGCTGAAATTAGAGCCCATATCTTGTTCATATTTAACTGAGGCTCTTGTTCATATTTTTAATTGAGGCTCTTCATTGTTTTTTAAAGTTTAATTCAAATTAAGAGCTCATCCTATGATACAAAATAATCCATGTAATAACATTAATAACATTTAGTATAAAACACACCATAAAAGCAGGAAATGTGGATGATTCAAATTCTTTAGAAAATATTTTATGTAATAAAAGTAGGTACCAAAAAATGTATTACGATAAAGCATATCTCTCACTAAATGCCAAGTTATAATTTTATACTGGTAGCAATTTCTATCATAAAACTATTAAGACAACTTTTATCACAGCAGACAAATTACATGTCGAAATTGTAAGGTAGACTGGGTACAATTAAATATGAGTTTCTATCACCCAATGAATCATTAAAGTCTTTACCTCACAGACAAAACAGCCACCTCTATGATTTCAAACAAAACAATTTTTCCACTGCCAATTTTTTTTTTACAAGTTATTAAATATTTTCTTTTGTAAAATGATGAAACAGGGTCAAAAGGTGCTCTCCCACCCAAAGAGTTACAGATTAGGAAAAAACATGTTTCATATTGTGTTAATGGTCTTAGACCTGGAATTTTTCTACCCTGAGTCTACCCTGAACTATATTTACAAATTACATGTATTTACCTATCTTTCATAATGGTGATGAGGTTGTTTTATCCGCTAAGTTTTTAATTTGGGGTCATGGCATCCTTTTCAGACTCACAAATTTGTTTTCATGTCACATTCTCTGAGGCTTAAATTATTTTTGTTGAATGAACTATCAATAGATGGTAAAAGATTGCCTCAGTAAATGGTCTAATAGTTTATATATAGTACAGATGAAACACTTAAAATTTTCTTTCCATGCTGAAATCATCAAAAAAAGTTAATAAAAATATTTTATAAATACTCTCTAAGGATCATCCACCTTTGGAAACAGTTAAATTGGAATAAAGAGGAATGAGGGAAAGGAAGCTCATATTTATTGAGCTGTTAATTTTTATTCATACTAGCTTGGTGTTTTGTAAGCCTTTCCTAGCATACTACTTACAAACAAATATGTACACAGTTGTATCCATAGGTAGAATTAAAATTCAGGATTGTTTCCCTTCTAAGTCCGTGTTCATTCCAGTGCATTCAGCAGTGGAAAGGAATAGTACACTAGTAATACCACAATTAATACAACCATGCTGCCGCCATTTTGACTACAGCAACCATGTAAACATCAGCATTAAAACTATTGAGCTCTTGTTATGGTCCAGGCAATAATCTTTAATGTGCATTATGTTAAATCTCATGAGTCTATGAACTAAGTATCACCATCACTTTGCCCATTTACAGATTAGAAAATTGTAATTTAGAGAGTTTTGAGTTACTTGCCCAAAGTGACACAGCAAGTAACTAAGTTATTGGTGGATCAGGAATCAAAACCTAAGTCCATTTGACATCAAAGTTAAAATCTGAAACCAATGTTCAGCAAAACTCAGAATCAAAACTGACAAGGAGTCTTTGTTTCCTCATTTGTACAGTTACATGTGACTGACAAAATATTTGTCCAATTGAAGGGAGGCGGCTACTGTGGAGGCTTCTATGAAAAGCAAGAAGGTGCAACCCTAAATTTTCACTATCTGTATGATAAGCAGAAATTCCTGATCATTGTAAATTACTATTTAAAGGAAAAAGGACCGTCAGACTCATTTGCAGGCTGTTACAGGATCTTTTATGGCTCATTAGCTTTTCTCATCCCTTTCATTTCTGTTTGACTTCTCTGTGACCATTTGTTCACAATTAATCAAGTTGTCCAGTGGCAAGGTCAGGGAGCGTGCCTGGGTTGACACAAATCTACCAGCTCTACTGTTAAAAACAGCTCAGTGCTCCTGTCCTGCTGACAAGTGGGTTAGGAGAATCTCTCCTATACAAAAAGGTTGGCATTTTTGCATTTCAGTATTGTGCACAGGTCTCTCTTCACTAGAGCGTGACACCAGCAGAGACACAAAACTCATTACCCATTCTTAACCAGAACATGGGTGGTTCTAGTCCTCTTCTGCACTTTTCCTAGCTGGTTGCTTGCTATGGTAATAACAACAACCATTTACTGAACATTTTAGCAAATGTTGGGTGTGTCCCACCCATGTCCCTCAGACCCTACCAAGTCTATATACCTGGCTGATGTCAATGGCAGTATCTGCATCTCCTGCCTGAGGAATTTTTTTCCCATTACTACAGGTCCTTCTGCCCACAGATACTGTGGGCCAGAGGTGCCAGGGAACTCATACCCTAGGAGTAGCCCTCAATCAACCAATACTGGGAATTGCTATGTAAAACCCAGCTCACACACCTCTGAGCTGGTATAATCTAAGGGGTGTGTTTTATACTATTTCCTAAAGATGCCCTGTAGGATTAAACTCCCATTACCTGCTGTGGAAGTTGGCTAAACAACATACCCTTTATTGGCTGCCTTCCTATTCCTATATTTCTTCTCCACTCCCACACTGGTAATCCTCATGCCTTTTGAATAAAGAAATTGTACTTGAATCTCTGTTTCAATGTCTGCATTGGGGGAGTCCCACTTAAAAAAAATACCTAGAGTGTGTCAGCACTATAATAGTAATTGAGCATGCAACAATGATGAAGACACTCCTCTACTTGGGAGACTTTACAGTAAGGACGAAAGGGCCAGATCTGAAAACATGGAGGAAATCTCATTTGATGAATAAGAGTGAATTTTGTGAATTCAGTGGAAAAGGGATTTCAGGCAGAGGGGCAGCGCGAATAAATGCATGGTTGTTCATCAGAGCAGGTTGCTTTACTTTTTTATTTATTTTTTATTTTTAAATATTTTTTAAAATATTTATTTTAGAGAGAGAGTAAGAGAGAGAGAGCATGCACATGTATGGTTTGGGGGAGGGACAGATGGATAGAATCTTCAAGCAGACTTCCCGCTGAGCGTGCAGCCCAACACTAGGCTCCATTCCAGGACACTGAGATCATGACCTGAGCTGAAACCAAGAGCTGGAGGCTTAACCAACTGAACCATTGAGGCACCCTGGAGCAGGTTGCTTTAAATGTTCCCCTCCCTCCCACCATTCAACCCCAATTCATTCCTTACACTGCTGAGGAGTTAATTTTCTTAAGGAATGATTGGTCAAGAGAGGAGAAATTGTAACAAAAGAGGTTTGAAGGATAACAATGAGACCTGACAATTTATTAAAGTATTTCCTTGACATTCACCAGAAATTAATCTCAAGATCTTCCCTGATACCCAAATGCACACATTTTACTACAGCAAATGTTCTCAGCTACTAAATGGAAACCATAATACTTACTTTCCAGAGTTGCTACAAAAACTAAATCAGACTATTACAGTTTTGTTGAGATGAGAATGATAAGAGATTGGTGTCCTTACCAGAGCCTACTTATCTGTGATTAAGATCAGTGCCTCATAAAAACCACAATTTACTAGAGGTCATGGATCATTGAGGTTTCCCCTAAAAACTATAAACAGAGAATTGTGCGTCCTACCATTTTAAGGTCTGCTTGCTCTTACTATGGGCAATACTGAGCATGCTAATTCATCTCTCATTCTCACTTTTTCAAAATACGATATTGTAGAAGAGATGCCAGTGAAGTCTTGGCTAACATTACAGATTTTTGGATCTTTACTAAACTTTGGCAATCCTCCAGTGGGCCTCCAGTGCCAAATAAACTAGGTTTAAATGGCTTAGCCTGGCATTCAAGGTCATCCATCATACTCTCCCAATCTAATGATGTACATTCACAGCCATCATTTTCTATAAAGACAACCAAGATTCCAACCAATATAAGAAAACTGCTATTCTCTAATGACAGGCTGTTTTTCCCTCAAGCTTTTGCTCTCATCATTGCCTTCCTTTAGAATGACTCCACTCCTTCCCATGCTTCTCTCTTTCCTCAAAGCTTGGCTCATTCATCCCCATCTCTGCAATGGCCTTTATATTAGTCCCTCAAGTCAGGGGATGCTCCCTCCACTTTTTTTCTAATGTCCCTTTCCACTTTTTATTCTGGTACACATATTTAGGTTCATGTTGAGTCTCCTACTAGAATGTAAATTCCTGAGGAAAGATAAGATTTTTACATGTCGCTGTATTCCCCAGAGCATCATGGCATACACCATGCACACAGTAAGTGCTCTTTACATATTAGTGAGGAAAAATTCAATACTACATTCATCCCCTGCCATGGAATCTCAATGAAGTTCTGGAGACCTTCTAGTTCAGTCTTTATGAGGTCCTCCTAGAAGTATAATTAAGTCTTCTAGTAAGGGAAGGAAACAAATCTCAGGTTCCTCAGCAGATAATAGTACATACATTTTATGCTTTATTACCTTCAATAAAATCATCTTATAAGGAAGCAGCACAGAGATTAGTACAGGAAAATTGCTCAACACATATAAGTAGGTCTAATTATAATTATATTCATTTTTGTTTTTCACTTGAGTGTTGAGCAATATTTGGTATTTACATTAAAGTTATTTTTTTTAAATGCCATCTGGAATTCCTTTTTAATAAGTGCATTCTAGAAAGTGATTACCAGGGTCTTCTTGGCAGAACATTAGAAATAAAGGATGAGTTTAGGGTTTTCAGAGTATTTAAAGATCCACATTAAAAAGAAATACAAAACAACAACAACAAAAACAACAACTTTGTCAGACAATAAAAAAAAACTGAGGGAATTTGTTCCCAGTAGACCTGTCTTGAAAAAATGTTAAAAGAAATTCTTCAGGGAAGAGAAAGACAATAATTTAGGTTAGAAAATCAGATCTATATTAAGAAAGAGCATTGGAGAATGAACAATCAAAGGTAAACTAACAACTATTTTGATTATTCTTAATCTAACAGATGACAAAATAATAGTAGCAACAAACTATTTGACTTTGTATGCTTGCATACACACCCACACACCGACACATATATATACAACTATATATGGTTATATACAGTTATATATAACTGAAATAAGTAACAGCAATGATACAAGGGATGTGAGGGAGGAATTAGAAATATTTTGTAAGTACTTGCACTACCTGTGAAGTGGTAGAGTGTTATCTGAAAGTGGACTGGAGTTATCTGTAATCATATATTGCAAATTCCAGGGCAACTATAAGAAAAGTAAGGGGGGGAAAAGTATATTAGATACACTAGAAGGGGAAGAAAATGCAATCATATAAAATGCTCAATTAAAACCAGAAAGAGTAGAAAAATGTGTGAAAGACAAAAAAAGAACAAAGAAAAAAGATAAAAAATAAAATAAATAGTAGCAAATTTGGTAGATATTAATACTACTACATCTGCAAAGGGAATAGATGAATTCACTATTCTAGTTGGACACTTTAACTCCCTTTTATCAGAAATGGACAGATCCAGCAGGCAGAAAATGAGTAAGGACATAGTTGAACTCAGTGATACCATCAGTATACAGAATACGGTTCACATTTATAAACTACTTTATCCAAAAATGCAGAATATAGATTCTTCTCAAGCTGACATGAAACATTAAGATAGACCATGAAACACACCTTAACACATTTATAATAATAGAAATTATAAAATGTCTGCTCTTAGACCACAATGAAATTAAACTAGAAATCAATAATAAAAAGAATAAAAAGAATAAAAGAATAAAAAGAAAACTGGAGAAATCCCCAAATACTTGATGATTAAACAATGTATTTGCAAATAAAGTATGGTCAAGGAATAAATAACAAGAGAAACTTTAAAAATATTTTGAACTAAAGGAAAATAAAATTTATCAAAATGTGTGAGATGCAGCAAAAAGCAGTGCTTATAGAGGGGAATTTATAGCATTGAATGCAAATTTTAGAGAAGAAGGAAGATATAAAATCAATAATCTAAACTTCTGCTTTAGGAAACTACAAAAAGAAGAACAATTTAAATCAATATAAGCAGATGAAAAAAATAATAAAAATTAGAGAGGTCAATGAAATTGAAAACAGAAAAGCAATAGAGAAAACTGATAAAACTAAAACCTCAATCTTTGAAAAGATTAATACAATTAAAGCCCCTGGCCAGAATAAATAGCAAAAAATAGAAAACACATACTATCAATATGAGAAATGACAAAAAGGTACAGCACTACAGATCTCAGGGACATTAAAATGATAAGAACGAGTATGACTATTAGCCTACAAATTTGATAACCTAGGAGAAATGGACTGTCTTTGAAAGATACAGTTTGCCAAAATTTATACCAGAAAAAACAGACCTTCTAAATAGGACCATACTTATGAAAGAAATTAAATAAAAAAATTAATAACCTTTCAAAACAGAAAGTACTAATTCTAGCAAACATTTATGGAGGAATTATTCCAATTTTCTACAATATCTTTCAGAAAAAAGCAGAGAAAATACTACCTAACTAATTCTGTGAGGCCAGAAGTACCCTAATAACAAAGCCAGGCATAGAAATTATAAGAAAACTACCAACCAATATCTTTCATGTACGTAATCCTCAAAAAATTAGCAACTTGAATCCAATAACACATAAAAATAATCTTACACCACAACCAAGTGATATTTATCTCAGGTGTACAAGGCTGGTTAAATACTGTAAAACTGATTAATGTAACCCATCACATCAACAGTTTTAAAAAGGAAAATCATATGATCATGTCAGTAGATGCAGAAAAAGCATCTGACAAAACCTAACACCAATCCATGGTAAGAAAAAAAAAATCTCTTAGCAAACTAGAACTAGAGGAAAACACTTCATAAATAATATCTACAAAACAAACAAACAACAACAACAAAAAAACCCTACTTAACACCATATCCTAATGGTGAGAAACTCAAAGCTTTTCCTCAAAGATTAAAAACAAGGCAAGAATGTTCCCTGTAACTACTGCTTTTCCTCATTGTACTGGAAATTCCTAGGTAATGCAATGAGACAATAAAAGAAAATAAATGGCATACTGATTGGAAAGGAAGAAATAAAATCATCTTTGTTCACAGATACATGAACTTCTATGAAGAAAATCTGAAAGAAATGACAAAGAGAAACTGCTGGACCTAATGCACAATTATAGCAAGGTTGCAGGATACAGATTGATATGCAAAAGTCAATCTCTTTACTATATACCAGCAATGAAAAAGTGGAATTGGAGGTTAAAAATTCATAACCATTTATAGTAGCACCCCTCCAAAATTAAACACTTAGCTATAAATCTAACAAAATATGTATAAGATCCATATGAGAAGAACTACAAAATAAGGATGAAAAACACCAAAAATGAACTAAATAATGGAGAGATGTTCCATATTCAGGGAAAGACTCAATGTCATCAAGAAATCAGTTCTTGGGGAGGAGCAAGATGGTGGAGGAGTAGGAGACCTGGATTTCGTCTCGTCTCAGGAATTCAGCTGGATAGGGATCAAACCATTCTGAACACCTATGAACTCAACAGGAGATCGAAGAAAAGAATAGCAGCAACTCTCTGAACAGAAAAGTGACCACTTTCTGGAAGGTAGGATGTGCGGAGAAGTGAATCCGAGGCGATATTTGGGAGGATAGACGGCGGGGGGAGGGGGCCTCCGCCATCAGCTTCTGGCAAGTGCCAGAGCAGCGGAGCACAAAATCAGAACTTTTAGAAGTCGGCTCTGCTGAGGGACGTCTCTCCAGTGGCTAAGCGGGGGGTGGAACCCTCGTGGGACAGTGTGGTCTCAGGACCCTCAGGGTCACAGAAAGACGGGGGGTGCCTGAGTGCAGCTGAGCTCCCAGGTATCGGAGCGGGGAAGCCGGCTGCAGAGACGGAGCCGAGGCGCCGGCTCTCAGCTCGGGGCTGCCATAAACCATGATCTGGGGCACCGTCAGGCCACTGCTCTTCCAGCAGGGACCCAACAAGCGGCAGATCCGGGGAGACTCACCTTCCTCCCCTAGGAGGAGGGGTGCGGGAGCACACTGCAGGGATCTGATGGGTTTGGAGACTCCCCACCGGGTCCTGTGCCAGAGATAGAAATGCTCTGTCACAGGCCAAGTGAGCACAGAATGCGGCCAGAGACCAGGGAGACAGGAGCGATTGACTGCTTTTCTCTGGGGGCGCACTGAGGAGTGGGGCCCCGAGTTCTTGGCTCTTCCGGGGCAGAGATTGGGAGGCCATTTTCACTCTCGTCCTCCAAAGCTATACTGAAAGCTTGCAGGGAACAAAAGCTCCCGAGAGAAAACCCAAGCAGATTACTTAGCTCGGACCGGCAAGGGCGGGGCAATTCTGCCTCCGGCAAAGACATTTGGGAATCACGGCAACAGGCCCCCTCCCCCAGAAGATCAGCGAGAACAGCCAGCCAAGACCAAGTTTACCCATCAATGAGAACGGCAGAACTCCAGCGCTAGGGGAATACTGCACATAAAATTCATGGCTTTTTTACCATGATTCTTTAGTCTTTCAAAGTTAATTTTTTTTAACTTTTTTTTTTTAATTTTTCTTTTTCCCTTTTTCAACCAACATCTTATCAATCCCTTTTTTAAAAAAACATTTTTATTTTTCATTTTTAGAGTCATATTCTATCACTTCATAGTAGTTACCCTTATTTTTGGCATATATATATAAGATGTTCTCTCTTTAAAATTTTGAGATACAGTTCCTTCTAACAGGTCAAAATATACCCTAAATCTCTAGTGTATGGCTTTGTTCTAGTCTCCTGCCTGATCACATTCTCTCCCTTTTTTCTCTTCTTTTTTTTTTTGAATCCTCTTCTTTCTTTTTTCAAACAACTTCTTATCTTATCAATTCCTTTTATAAAATTTGTTATAATTTTCATTTTACATTCATATTCCATCCCTTCATCGTATTAACCCTTATTTTTGTACATATATAAGTTTTTCTTTCTTTAAAATTTTGGGAAACACTTTCTTCTAACAGACCAAAATACACCCCAAATCTAGTGTGTGGCACTGATCTATGTACCCGCCTGATCATATTTGATCACATTCGGTTTTGTTTTGTTTTGTTCTGTTTTTCTATGTTTTTATCTTTTTCTTTTTTTTTTTTTTTCTCTTTCCCTTTCTTTTCCCCTGATTCAGGTCTTTTCTTATTTGTTTAGAGTATATTTTCTGGGGACGTTGTTACCCTGTTAGCATTTTGTTCTGTCATTCATCCATTCTCTGGACAAAATGACAAGATGGAAAAAATCACTTCAACAAAAAGAACAAGAGGCAGTACCGACTGCCAGGGACCTACTCAATATGGACATTAGTATGATGTCAGAACTAGAGTTCAGAATGATGATTTTAAAGATACTAGCGGGGATTGAAAAAAGCATGGAAGTTATTAGAGAAACCCTTTCTGGAGAAATAAAAGAACTAAAATCTAACCAAGTCAAAATCAAAAAGGCTATTAATGAGGTGCAATAAAATATGGGGGTGCTAACTGCTAGGATAAATGAGGCAGAAGAGAGAATCAGTGATATAGAGGAGCAAATGATGGAAAATAAAGAAGCTGAGAAAAATAGAGATAAACAACTACTGGATCACGAGGGCAAAATTCGAGAGATAAGCGATACCATAAGATGAAACAACATTAGAATAATTGGGATCCCAGAAGAAGAAGAACAAGAGAGAGGGGCAGAAGGTATATGGAGCAAATTATAGTAGAGAACTTCCCTAATTTGGGGAAGGTAACAGGCATCAAATCCAGGAGGCACAGAGAACTCCTCTCAAAATAAATAAAAATAGGTCAACACCCCAACATCTAATAGTAAAACTTACATGTCTCAGAGACAAAGAAAATCCTGAAAGCAGCTCGGGAGAAGAGATCTGTAACTTACAATGGTAGAAACATTAGATTGGCCACAGACCTATCCACAAAGACCTGGCAGGCCAGAAAGGACTGGCAGGATACATTCAGAGCACTAAATGAGAAAAATATGCAGCCAAGAATACTCTATCCAGCTAGGCTGTCATTGAAAAGAGAAGGAGAGATAAAAAGCTTCCAGGACAAACAAAAACTAAAGGAATTTGCAAACACCAAACCAGCCCTACAAGAAATCTTGAAAGGGGTCCTCTAAGCAAAGAGAGAGCCTAAAAGCAACATAGACCAGAAGGGAACCCAGACAATATACAGTAACAGACCTTACAGGCAATATAATGGCACTAAATTCCTATCTTTCAATAGTTACCCTGAATGTAAATGGGCTCAATGCCCCAATCAAAAGACACAGGCTATCAGACTGGACTAAAAAACAAAACCCATCGATATGCTCTCTGCAAGAGACTCATTTTGACCCAAAGACACCCCCAGATTGAAAGTGAGGAGGTGGAAAACCATTTGCCATGCTGATGGACACCAAAAGAAAGCTGGGGTGGCAATCCTTATATCAGACAAATTAGATTTTAAACCAGAGACTGTAATAAGAGATGAGGAAGGACACTATATCCTACTTAAAAGGTCTATCCAACAAGAAGATCTAACAATTGTAAATATCTATGCCCCTAACATGGGAGCAGCCACTTATAAGGGCCAATTAATAACAAAAGTAAGAAACACATTGACAATAATAAAATAATAGTGGGGGACTTTAACACCCACCTCACTGAAATGATCATCCAAGCAAAAGATCAACAAGGAAATAAAGACTTTAAATGACACACTGGACCAAATGGACTTCACAGACCTATTCAGAACATTCCATCCCAAAGCAACGGAATACACATTCTTCTCTAGTGCCCATGGAACATTCTCCAGAATCGATCAAATCCTAGGTCACAAATCAGGTCTCAACCAGTACCAAAAGATTGGGGTCATTCCCTGCATATTTTGAGACCACAATGCTTTGAAACTAGAACTCAGTCACAAGAGGAAAGATGGAAAGAACTCAAATGCATGGAGGCTAAAGAGCATCCTACTAAAGAATGAATAGGTCAACCAGGAAATTAAAGAAGAATTAAAAAAAATTCATGGAAACAAATGAAAATGAAAATACAACTGTTCGAAATCTTTGGGATGCAGCAAAGGCAGTCCTAAGAGGAAAGTATATAGCAACACAAGCCTTTCTCAAGAAATAAGAAAGGTCTCAAGTACACAACCTAACCCTACACCTAAAGGAGCTAGAGAAAATCAGCAAATAAAGCCTAAACCCAGCAGGAGAAGAGAAATAATAAAGATCAGAGCAGAAATCAATGAAATAGAAGCCAAAAGAACAGTAGAACAGATCAACGAAACTAGGAGCTGGTTCTTTGAAAGAATTAACAAGATTGATAAACCCTTGGCCAGACTTATCAAAAAGAAAAGAAAAACACCCAAATAAACAAAATCATGAATGAAAGAGGAGAGATCACAACCAACACCAAAGAAATACAAACAATTATAAGAACATATTAGGAGCAACTATATGGCAGCAAATTAGATAATCTGGAAGAAATGGATGCATTCCTAGAGATGTATCAACTACCAAAACTGAACCAGGAAGAAATAGAAAACCTGAACAGACCTATAACCACTAAGGAAGTTGAAGCAGTCATCAAAAATTGCCCAACAAACAAAAGCCCAGGGCCAGATGGCTTCCCAGGGGAATTCTACCAAACATTTCAAGAAGAATTAATACCTATTCTTCTGAAACTGTTCCAAAAAATAGAAATGGAAGGAAAACTTTCAGACTTGTTTTATGAGGCCACCATTACCTTGATCCCAAAACCAGACAAAGACCTCATCAAAAAGGAGAATTACAGACCAATATCCTCGATGAACATGGATGCAAAAATTCTCACCAAAATACTAGCCAGTAGGATCCAACAGTCCATTAAAAGGATTATTCACCACGACCAAGTGAGATTTAACCCTGGGCTGCAAGGTTGGTTCAACATCCACAAATCAATCAATGTGATACAGTACATTAATAAAAAAAAGGAATAAGAACCATTTGATCCTCTCAATAGATGCAGAAAAAGCATTTGACAAAGTACAGCATTCTTTCTTGATCAAAACTCTTCAAAGTATAGGGATAGAGGGTACATACCTCAATATCATAAAAGCCATCTATGAAAAACCCACAGCGAATATCATTCTCAATGGGGAAAAAATGAGAGCTTTCCCCCTAAGGTCAGGAACGCGGCAGGGATGTCCACTATCACCACTGCTATTCAACATAGTATTAGAAGTCCTAGCCACAGCAATCAGACAAGAAAAAGAAATAAAAGACATCCAAATCAGCAAGGAAGAAGTCAAACTCTCACTCTTTGCAGATGATATGATACTTTATGTGGAAAACCCAAAAGACTCCACCCCAAAACTGCTAGAACTCATACAGGAATTCAGTCAAGTGGCAGGATATAAAATCAATGCACAGAAGTCAGTGGCATTCCTATACACCAACAACAAGACAGAAGAAAGAAAAATTAAGGAGTCGATCCCATTTACAATTGCACCCAAAACCATAAGATACCTAGGAATAAATCTAACCAAAGAGACAAAGGATCTGTACTCAGGAAACTAGAAAATACTCATGAAAGAAATTGAGGAAGACACAAAGAAATGGAAAAACGTTCCATGCTCATGGATTGGAAGAACAAATATTGTGAAGATGTCAATGCTACCTAGAGCAATCTACACATTCAATGCAATCCCCCTCAAAATACCATCCACTTTTTTCAAAGAAATGGAACAAATAATCCTAAAATTTGTATGGAACCAGAAAAGACCCTGCATAGCCAGAGGAATATTGAAAAAGAAAAGCAAAGCTGGTGGCATCACAATTCTGGACTTTCAGCTCTATTACAAAGCTGTCATCATCAAGACAGTATGGTATTGGCCCAAAACAGACACATCAATCAATGGAACAGAATAGAGAGTCCAGAAATGGACCCTCAACTCTATGGTCAACTAATCTTCGACAAAGCAGGAAAAAAATGTCCAATGGAAAAAAGACCTTCTCTTTAACAAATGGTGTTGAGGGCGCCTGGGTGGCTCAGTTGGTTAAGCGACTGCCTTCGGCTCAGGTCATGATCCTGGAGTCCCTGGATCGAGTCCCGCATCGGGCTCCCTGCTCAGCAGGGAGCCTGCTTCTGCCTCTGACCCTCCCCCCTCTCATGTGCTCTCTCTCTCTCATTCTCTCTGTCTCAAATAAATAAATAAAATCTTTAAAAAAAAAAAAAAAAAAACAAATGGTGTTGGGAAAATTGGACAGCCACATGCAGAAGAATGAAACTGGACCATTTCCTTGCACCACACACAAAAATAGACTCCAAATGGTTGAAAGACCTCAATGTGAGACAGGAGTCCATCAACATCCTAAGGGAGAACACAGGCAGTAACCTCTTTGACCTCAGCCACAGCAACTTCTTCCTAGAAACATCGCCAAAGGCAAGGGAAGCAAAGGCAAAAATGAACTACTGGGACTTCATCAAGATAATATCTTTTGCCCAGCAAAAGAAACAGTCAACCAAAGCAAAAGACAACTGACAGAATGGGAGAAGATATTTGCAAATGACATATCAGGTAAAGGGCTAGTATTCAAAATCTATAAAGAACTTATCAAACTCAACACCCAAAGAACAAAGAATCCAGTCAAGAAATGGGCAGAAGACGTGAACAGACATTTCTGCAAAGAAGACATCCAAATGGCCAACAGACACATGAAAAAGTGCTCCGCATCACTCGGCATCAGGGAAATACATATCAAAACCTCAAGGAGATATCACCTCACACCAGTCAGAATGGCTAAAATTAACAAGTCAGGAAATGACAGATGTTGGCGGGGATGCGGAGAAAGGGGAACCCTCCTACACTGTTGGTGGGAATGCAAGCTGGTGCAGCCACTCTGGAAAACAGTATGGACTTTCCTCAAAAAGTTGAAAATAGAGCTACCATATGATCCATCAATTGCACTACTGGGTATTTACCCCAAAGATACAAATGTAGGTATCCGAAGGGGTATGTGCACCCCGATGTTTATAGCAGCGATGTCCACAATAGCCAAACTGTTGATAGAGCCAAGATGTCCATTGACAGATGAACGGATAAAGAAGAAGTGGTATATATATACAATGGAATATTATGCAGCCATCAAAAGGAATGAGATCTTGCCATTTGCAATGACGTGGATGGAACTGGAGGGTGTTATGGTGAGCGAAATAAGTCAATCAGAGAAAGACATGTATCATATGGCCTCACTGATATGAGGAATTCTTAATCTCAGGAAACAAACTGAGGGTTGCTGGAGTTGTGGGGGGTGGGAGGGATGGGGTGGCTGGCTGATAGACATTGGGGAGGGTATGTGCTATGGTGAGTGCTGTGAATTGTGCAAGACTGTTGAATCACAGATCTGTACCTCTGCAACAAATAATACAATACATGTTAAAAAAAAAAAAGAAGAAGAAGAAGATAGCAGGAGGGGAAGAATGAAGGGGGGGAAATTGGAGGGGGAGACGAACCATGAGATACAATGGACTCTGAAAAACAAACTGAGGGTTCTAGAGGGGAGGGGAGTGGGAGGATGGGTTAGCCTGGTGATGGGTATTAAAGAGGGCACGTTCTGCATGGAGCACTGGGTGTTATATGCAAACAATGAATCATGGAACACTACATCAAAAATTAATGATGTAATGTATGGTGATTAATATAACAATAAAAAATTAAAAAAAAAAAAGAATTGAGTTCTTCCCTGCTTGATCTATAGATTTATTACAATCCTAACCTGAATCCTAGCAAGTTATTTTGTAGATATTGTTAATTTGATACTTAAGAGTTTATATGGAGAAGCAAAATACCCAGAATGGCCATCACAATAATGAAGAAGAACAAAGTCAGAGAACTGACACTATCTGATGTTAAGGCCACTATAAAGATACAGTAATAAGAGAGTGTGGTATCAATGAAAGAACAGACAAATTGGTTAGTAGAACAAAGTAGAGAAGACAGAAGCATCCCACATAAATACAGTCAGTTGGCCTGTGATGAAGTAGCAAAAGCAATACAATGGAGAAGACTTTTCAATAAATGAATGCTGGAACAACTGCACAGCTACATGCAAAAAAAAAAAAAAAAAAAAAAAACCAAAATAAAGACATAAAGGTAGAATGCAAAACTACAGTATTCATAGGTAACATAAAAAAATCTAGATGACATTAGGTATGACAGTGACTTTTTGGATAAAACACCAAAGACATGGTCCATGCAAGAAAGAAATAACTGATGAGCTGGACTTCATTAAAATTAAAAACTGCTCTAGGGGTGCCTGGGTGGCTCAGTCAGTTGAGCATCTGACACTTGATTTTAGCTTGGGTCATGGTCTCAGGGTCATGAAATCAAGCCCTGCCTCAGGCTCCATGCTCAGCAGGGAGTCTGCTTGTCTCCCTCTACCTGTCTCTCTGCATCCCCCCAACTCACATGTACTCTCTCTCTCTAAAATAAATAAATAAATCTTTAAAAAATAAAATAAATTACTCTGTGAAAGGCAATGTCAAGAGAATGAAAAGGCAAACTTCAGACGGGGAGAAAACATTTGCAAAAGGCACTTCTGATGAAGGCTATTGTCCAAAATATACAAAGAACTCTTAAACTCAACAATAAGAAAACAAAGAACTCAATTAAAAACAGTCAAAATAAGGGGCACCTGGGTGGCTCAGCTGGTTAAGCATCTATCTGACTCGATCTCAGCTCAGGTCTTTATCACAAAGTTGTAAGCTGGACAAAATACTTGAACAGATACTTCATCATGGAAAATACACAGATGGAAAATAAGCATATGAAAAGATGTTCAACACCATGTGTCATTCTACAACTCAAAACAACGAGATACCACATATTTAATAGATACCTTTTAGAATGGTCAAAATCCAAAACATTGACAAAACCACATGCTGTTGAGGAAGTGTAGCAACAAAAAATCTCATTCAATGATAATTGGAAGGCAAAATGGTACAGCCACTTGGAAAGACAGTTTAGTGGTTTCTTATAAAGCTCAACTTACTTTTACTATATGATCCAGCAGTCATGTTCTTTGATATGTACCCAAATGAACGGAAACCATAAAACTTGCACACAGATATTTATAGCAGCTTTACTCATCACTGCCAAACTGTGACGCAGCCAAGATGTCCCTCAGTGGGTGAATGAAGAACTAAACTGTGGTCCATCCAGACAATGGATTCATATTCAGTACAAAAAGAAATGAGCATCCAGCCATGAAAATACATGGAAGAAACTTAAATACATATTGCTAAGTGAAAGAAGCCAGTCTGAAAAAGCTACATACTGTATGCTTCCAATTATTTAACATTCTGGAAAAAGCAATATAGACATTAAAAAGATTGGTTTTTGGCAGTGGTTAAGAAGGAAAGAGGGATGAATAAGCAGAGTACAGAGGATTTTTAGGGCAGTGAAACCATTCTACATGATATAACAATGGTGGAAATATGTCATTACACATTTGTCAAAACCCAGAGAATGTACAAAACCAAGAATGAACCCTCATACAAACTATGGATTTGGGGAAGTAGGATGTGTCAATGTAAGTTCATTGGTTGTAACAAAATAGATCATTCTGGTGGGGATGTTGATAGTGGGCAGAAGTTGGGCATGTGTGGGGAGAGGGAACTCTGTATTATGGGAACTCTGTACTTTCTAATCAGTTTTATTGTAACTTTAAAACTGCTCTAAAAGAAATTAAGTTCATGAATTAAAAAAAAACTTTCTAGCACTCCAAATCCTTGCCATTAGTGGTGAAAATATTCCTTTAATTTAAATCTTTGTATCCTCACAATCTCAATAAAATAAAAATATGTTATTTGAGATAAAAGCCACTCATCACACAATTAACAATCTTCAACACATAAACAGAGATTGACTTTTACTATATCATATGACTTAATTGACTCCTATTCGGATTTAAGGGATTGGGAATAATAACCCCTAATGAAATCAGCTCCAGTTGCTCAAAAGGAAGAACAGACAGTAATTATAAGATTGCAACACAGGTCATATAAATTTAAATTCGCATTAACTAAAATTTTAAAAAGATATTAAGTTTATGAAAATCCATAAATTCTTCACATTTAGAATTCTATGTATATGTCTCTTAGAGAATGGATGCTTTTAGTCTGATTACACACTTTTAAGTGACATGTCACAGCTTTCATGTCATATATTTTAGTGTAAGTTACTAAATAAAGGTGCTAGTTATTTTAAAAACTAGTTATTATCTGAATTGTTCCAACAACTCCATTTAGACTACTTTTACATCAAAGGAGCGGAATTAATTAAAATCATCAACAGATGATTTCCAAGGACAAGTAGTTCTTGAGCTTAAATAGAATTGGAGAATGGAAAAATTCAACCAAAATATTTTTTAAAATGCTTTGGTTTCAAATTTTCACTATAAAAATTAATATTAAGGGTACATTTTAGTGTGTAGTGAATTCACAACTCCTTTAAAGTATGTGCCTTCAAATGACCCTGCTAATAGGTGTAAACTTAATATGTACATCAGTTATAATTTTATATGTGTACATTTAAGTAGTATGATTTTTAAAATGTGTTCAAATATTCAGTAAAGAAGTGCTGCTTTTACTAATGTATGTTTTTTTTATTATTCAAATGGTGCTGAAAATAATTCATAAATGTGGGTTTAAAAGAGTGAAAAGTATGCCAGCAAGAAAATCTAACTTTCTGAGTAATAGCTAAAAGGTTACTGCGTGAACAATCACTTGATATTTGCATGGTCTAATACTGAAAATAAAGCATCTGTTCCATGTCTCATCCAGGGAAAATTTAAGCTATGCTATTGACCAAAAGGGCAGAATTTTTTCAAGATAATTTGACACATCAAAATATCTCTTTACTGATAACATGTTAGTGGCAGAAAAGGTGAAAGTGTTTACTTAATTAGTGAGAGAATGAGAGGTGTTAGGTATAAGTCCAAATGTGTTGAAAGCCTGAGAAAACATATCACTTTGGGAGAAAAGTCAAAGTATGAGAAATGTGTATAAAGAAGTTGAAAAGTGAAAAACACTAGGACTTGATGAAAACAGTAAAGAAAGCAAATAATAATAACAATAATAATAAAGTCTAAGATGCTGCAAAGACTGACCCCAATTTCCTCTCCAATTACCGAATTGTATCATTTCTGTATATCTGGATGACACACTCACTAGAGTGTTAAGGGATTAACTAATGAAGTTACTGGAACATTGGCAATTACTTTTGAAAAGTCTTCTAGAATCGGGAAGGTGATATGTTGGAAGACCATAAAAAAATAGAACCAATTTTATTTCTGGTATTCAGAAAAAACAAGAGCAATAATCCATAAACTCATAGGCCAGTTTTCCCAACCTCAATCTTATTTGAGAAAACAAAGAAAAACCTTCCACTATATTATTCTGCAATTTAAAACAACAACAACAAAGGAATTTCTGATGAGGAGCAATCTGGATCCATTCAGAGAACTAAGGATTGGGGAATTTTTTGTTTTTGTTTGAATTTAACGGTGTCAGTGTGCCTGGGTGGCTCAGTTGGTTGAGCATCTGCCTTCTGCTCCGGTCATGATCCCAGGGTCCTGGGATACAGCCCCCCACCCTGACTCCCTGCTCAGCGGGGAGCCTGCTTCTCCCTCTCCCTCTGTTCCTCCCTCTCCCTCTGCTCCTCCCCTCCCCTGACCCAACCTAATGCTCTTTCTCTCTCAGATAAATAAAACCTTAAAAAAAAAAAAGAATTTAATGGTGTCAAGGATAGGGGCATGGGGGAGTGGATAATAGGGAGAAAACTTTTATTATTATAATGCAAGGAAGGACTGCTGTCTTGAAATCATTGAGGTATTATAGTTCACGTTTGTTTACGTACGTGCACTGCTTCATGAGTCTAGAATTGGCAAGGCATTCAGGACAAAGAGAAATGATAAATGACGTGACATCATTTCAAATGGGGAGGGTAAGACCAGAGGGACTGAAAAGATTGGTGTGAGGTTTGTTTAAATGTGATGTCCTCTCAAATGATCCAAGAGTGAGTAGGAGCCAAATATTAATAACAGCTGTTGATGATATGTGAAAAGGAGGTGTTATAAACACCAATCAGGACTAAGGCAAAATAATAATTCTTTTAAGGCCCATGGAGAATTGAAAAATAGGCAGGACATAACAAATGAGGTTCAACTTGGAAAATATATCAGGAGAAAAATATTCTGAAGCAGATAAGGACAGGAAGAAGTTGAAGTCAGAGCTGTGGGAGGGTTATTTCCTCTAAAGAATGTTTTATTTTATTTATTTATTTATTTTTTAAATTTAAATTCCAGTTAGTTAACACACAGTGTTTCAGGTGTACAATTTAGTGATTCAACACTTACATATCACACCCGGTGCTCATCACAAGTGCAGTTTTCAAAAGTTGCATGCCTCCAAAGAGGGTTTCTGGTTAGCCCAGTGGGAAATTCCCACTTTGCATACAGCCTCTCTTATTCGAAACTTGATAATATTTTAACAGTTCTCTCCAGAAAAAGGTTAAGAGGCAAGTTTACTATATTAAAGATGAAGATATTATGCACAAACAAGTGAATTGGTTGTTTTAAGGCTTGGCACATTTCTCTGTTCCCGGAAAGATACCCCATGCTGTTAAGATCAATTCATAATTAAAAAATGATTGAGGTAAGTCATCTGACACACAGTTAACTGAGTACATATTAGTTGCTGATGATGGATGATTACAACACAGTCCCTAACCCCAAGAAGCTAAAAAAATCTACTAGTACTCAGTGAAAATGGGGATGGGGGTAGAGAGCAGATAATCAGAGATATTCATCAACCCATAGCATGTCTTTGTCAATTGGTGGCCGACTCTTCAATTTAGATCCATGGAAATGAAGGATCCCTACTGTATAGAGGCATGGGTTAATTTATGCAATCTGTGAGCATGTGAAATTAGCCAAATTAAAAAATCAAAAGATAAGGTACAGACAATAGTTTCACATGATAATAAAATGGGTTAGGGTGAATATCTGCAGATCAGTTAGGGTAAAATAAAATCATACTCTATTCTCAATTCTAAGAAACTGTGATGTTTCTACCAATAGTTTCTAAATATGATCAAAGTACCTCATAAAGAATCATTATATTCATTTCTTAATATGGATTGAACAGAGAAGAAGTATTCAGACGTCCTCCTCCTCAGTAAGTAGTTGGGTGGGTGCAAAGACACACACTGTTAGAGTCTTAGATTTGAAGTTTAGATGTCCTCTGCAAAAAAGGGAATGACTCATGTTCATTTTGCCAGGGTCATCACTCTACTTCTGCAAACAAACCTGGCAATTTCCCAAAAACAAAATCACTGACTCTGGAAATCTGGCATAATCTAGAGTATGGGAGTCCATAAGGGCACCATCCTCCATTTGTCAGCAAATTGCCCTTCCTTCACAGGTACCTTGAAACATTTAATTAGCTAGTGATTTTCTGCCTTTATTAAATTGACTCCTGAGCATTTGGAAATTAGGGTCAGATACTTCCATGGGGGCAATCAGGCATCTCCTAGTGGTCCTTTGGCAACATTTTACTTCATGTCGTCCATCCAGCATAGAATGGATTTTATATGTGCAAATGTCCCTTGATTTTTGTATTATTAAAAGAAGGCATTGTGGGGAAACAGGTACAAAGGGAACGAGGTTTAGGGGATGTGGATAGCTAGGACAGTATGTTGTATACAAAGTCAGGATGGCTAAGTATTGGATTTATGTCCCAGCACTAGAAGTGTTATGCTTAGTTTTCATGAGTATTACCAATTTGACCATTTCAATGTCATTTTGATGCCATTTCCTTATTGTACTGACATGTATTTGTTGAGAATATCATTATGAATGCAGCTCTGTGTTAGGTGCCTGGGGTGAGAATAGAGTGAAAACAATCTAGAGTAGAAACAATCTCTCAAGCTCATCATGTAGTGGGTAAGATAGGCATTACAAATAACAAAACACAGAAATAATAATAACTATTAACAATATTTATAACAATTATTATTAATAATAACAATATTATTATTTCTCTGAAGTTGCATAACAGAGTTAACTAGGCATTACAGGTACACAGAGGAAGCAGGAATGCAGTCCAGCTGTGGATGCTGGATGTTGGAGAATTTCAGCTGAACCCTTGTTTCAGCAGTCAGAGTCCAATCAAGAGACAGAAGTCAAAGAAATATTAACTATAAAGAAGTATTAACTAAGGCATAAAGAAAAATCTAAAGAATTACAGGAAGAGCAGATGTGGGGAGCAGTCATTACCCCTAGGGCTCAGACAGATTACCTATGGCAGGAAGGACCAAATCTATGGGAACCTCTCTCTCTGCCTTCCTTACTATCCCTGGACTTAGACACAGACCTTCATCAAGAAGGGGAAGCCATGGCCCACTGTGCAGCAAAGAAGTCCTCTGAGGTGCCACACCAGCAGAGATCATTACAAAGCTACCCTCTGGAATGCCAGAGCAAACCCTCCATGGGGAGATGTTATGCATTAGATGTCACTGTGAAACTGAAATGGATCTGAAATGTTACCACTGTTTCTATTTATGTAATATAATCATAATGAAAATGGCATAGGGCTTAACATTAGACTATCTATGTTCAAATCCTCTCCCTGCCTCTTAACAGCTGGTAATTATTTGCCTTCTTTAAAACCTGGGTTCCTCAACTCTAAATAATCCTAGCCACCCTACTTTAACCTCACGATGGCCCTGTAAGGATTAAATGGTGGAACATCTGCAAATGTGCCACTAATTATAAAGCTCTACAGAAATATTAGTAATCAAAGCAGAAGAGCAAATTGTGAAATTCTGCAAATCCTTACCCCTGCCTTCATATCCATTCTGTGGCAAACCAGGAACATCTTCACATTCACTCCTCAGTAGCAAGAAGACCTCACATGTCCACTTAGTGGGCCTTATGTTCATTTCAGGAGGACCTCCCAGCTTCCTGCCTCTCCTTCTCACATCACCTCACTGAGCCTCTCACAGACTGTACAGCCAAGCATCAGAAACTGATGGACACTTCACTGATCCATGTCCAGTCTGAGAACAAAGCCACACCATTTCACTCGGCCTCCCATAAGAATAACAGCTAACATTTGTTCAGCACTTACTACATGCCACGGATGCTTCTCAACATGCCATTACTCATTTAATAATCACAAATGCCCTTTAAGATAAGTATCATTATTATCATCCCCACTTTACATATGAGAAGACAGTGGTTTAGAGTTCTCAGGATATCTGCCCAAGATCCCACTGCTAGTTAGCTGTATAGCTAGATATCAAACCCAGGTTCGGCTTCAGATATGATGCTCTTTAGCTGCCCCCTGTGAACCTTGCATACTCTCCACAAACCTGTTTGCCTGTACTCTTAAATCCTGGACAGCTTTCTTGAGATTCCCTCCCTGCCTCTTATTTAAAGCCAGGCAACAGTTGACATCTCCATGCTGAGAGATCTGAACTTCTGCAGAGGACAAACCCACCCCAGGAAGCCTGTCTCCTGCAAAATTTGAGAGCTATTTCCTTCCACAGCCCCAGTCTGACCCCAGGGGCTCAATGTGATTGACTATTTTATAACTTTAAGAGCAGTTAAGTGCATCATGCCATTATCTTTGCTCTCCTGGCCCAGTACCCAAGGTCGAAACCCAGAATCATCTGTCCTGTCTCAAATTACAATCCCCACTGTGTTTTATGTTTTTCATTTCCTCCCTCAAACTCCCACCATTCTCCTCCCTCTTCAGCTTTTCTCCCTTGTTATATGGATCCTCACTAAGTTATGCTTTTCCATCTTTTCTCTCTTCATTAAACATTCCTTTTACGTTAGTGTTGCCAAAAACTTGGCTCATTGCACAAGATAGAATTAATATATACTTCTGAGGCTCTGGCTTAAGATTCCTCATCTTCTGCCTTCATTTGCAGATTATCTTCCCTATATCCTTATGTAAATTTCCCGCTCCTTTGCAGTATACATCTTTAGATATACTGTCACCCATCCCTTTTCACTACTACAATTTGAAAACTTTGATCATTATCTCTAATTCATTAAGGACTTTGGCCCCAGACTTCTGGTTTTCCTTCTTATCAAGCTTATCATGGCCAACACTTAGGGTCTTCTACAATGACCTTCTCTTCCATTGTCTTGACCATGCTCTCCCACGGCCACATCTGAATTCACTTGAACCCAGTTGTTACTGAGTAGCAAAGTTTCCCACAACAATTACTATTTCTATTGCAGAAAGCTTATCATCATACACTAAAAAGAAAAACAAAAAAGCTTTGGCACAATACAACAGGAGGTGTTTCCTTCTTCAAATAAAATGTTACAAGAACTTGAAGATTTTCCCTTCCACCCAGTAACATACTGGGAAGAGAATAAAGGAGTAGTATAATTACGCCCACATATCTTCTCTTAAAGAGAAAATTAACAGTAACAACAACTTCTTACACTCACCAGGTTAAATTTGAGTCTGCTTGGAAATAGAGACCCTCTCTAGCAAGAGGTCTGAAAGAATGAGAGATAAACTAAGATCCAGTGTTCATGGGCACTAGGCACAATGGCCATGTAATTTTCATTTAATCTGGGACAATTGTGAGAGACAGTGGACACTGTGAAAGTTATGCTCTGGCTACAGTTTAAACTGGAACTGTCCTGAAAACATTGGGACATATAGGCTATGTGTCTTTTTTTTAAGATAATAGTTTACATATATTACATAATAGTTTATATATATTAATAATATTATACATTACATTATATAAATACATATTATGGCCCTGAAATGTCCCAAGGTGTCTACCCCCTCCCACCAAGCACCACAAGGACTGTGAATTTTGACTTCATTCTTTTACAATGCAGTCCAACTAAAAAATCCTCCTTTACTACAAATTCCTTTACTATAAATCTGATCATGTTATTGCTTTCCTTAAAATTCTTTACTAGTTTCTCATTTCCCAGCAGTTTACATGACTTACAAAGTCCCTCCCTAAGTCTTTAGCTATATTATTATTATTACTCATAGCCTGACATGCTATAGTCAGGCCACACTGAACAAAGAGAACCTTTGTTCTCTCCTTTCTCTTTTCATTTATTTTACATGTTTTCCATCTACTTGGGACTTTTCATCTCCTTCACTTGGCCAATTCATTGCCCATCAAATCTCATCTTAAACATCACCTACGCCAGGAACTGTTCCTCAATCCCCCTTTGAACCGTCAGCTGTCTTCTGAGTGGTCTCCCAGTATTGTATGCTTCTGTCAGAGAACACAGCATTCTTTATTGATACTGCATATTTAATTTTTTTGTCTTTTTCATTACAAAGAAAAGCCCCAAGGTCAGAGAAATTTCTTTCTCCAGCACCAGATACAAGGATGAGGCTACTGAAAGATTAAGTATATGAAGCATACTTTTAGTTGAGCACTTACTATGTGTCAGGCATTTATTCCTCTAACTGTCCCTATAAAAAAAGTACTTATTTTCCCTACTTTAGAAGTGAGGAAACAAAGGCAGAGAATTTTTTTTTTAATTACCCAAGTTCACATAGCTAGTAAGCAGAGGAGCCAGAACCCAAACTCCAGCCTATCTTCCAACATTTGAAGGTTTCTTTGTATGTATGTGTTGTCTTAATGTGTGTTCAAGAAGTTTAATTAGATCTCTAAGGTATAATGTTTGGTATAAGGCATAAGTAAAATCAGTTCAATATAAAGTTGAACCTCTAAAAAATTGATCAAGAGAGACTACTTGCCTGTTTAAAGAGTGAGCTCCCCATTATCAGAAGAGTGTAAATAAAGCCTGGTTAGCCTTTGTGAGAGCATTCCAGAATCTGTTAGAAAGCTAGGAAGCTGACCTAGTAGGACTTTAAGAGTCCATGAAAATAACTGGCACTTAAAGGGCAACTGAATGTCTGCTCAGCTCAAAGATGTGGCGGTATGAGAGATGACCCACAATTTTAGCACTTATCCCGCAACCTTCAGTCTCTGTAAATCCTACCCAATCGGCCGGCATCGTGGACCTTCTTTCCAGTTAGTTTTGCCGACATTCAAACTTAATTGGACCCTAAATGTTTTCCCTGTAGAGCTCTTATCTTGTGAACCAACTGCTTAATCTATTTTGGCAGATCCAGGATTCATAGCTCTTCAGGGAGCTGTAAAATACCTTTTTAAAAAAAGTCAGCCTACTCCAGTGGGACAGCCTAGTGACAGACCTCATTTTCTATTCTGAAATTTTCCTCTTTCATGGTTATTATATTATTATGCAATGCTTTCTAATGTCTTAGAATTGTAATGCCATCTTACGATGTTTGAACACTCAGGATAGTTCTGTAATTGTCTAATTAATCCAATCAACAAAGAGAGTATTAATGGCTCTTTAAAAACCATACAGTATAATACAACAGTAATTTTTTTTTTTCAAATGAGATGAAATATATTGAGCCTTCAGCTCTATGTGGACTAATGGTAAAATTCCAGAGTGAGAAAAAGACTTTCCTTAAAGCTCACTTCCTGTCACAGATTCATTGGCTAGAAAGAAATTCTTGGCAGGCCAGACACTTTGCACTCCAGTGTGCCAGGATTGATTTTACCAGAAATAACTTATTGTTCATCTGATAATATTTCTGCTTAGATTTAGTACTTTTTGTAAAGGAAAAGAGTTATTTTTGTTATTCTTTGAGTCATGACTTTTGGATCTGAAACATATTCTTCTCTCCAGGTACTTAAATCTGTAGGGAGATTATCATTCAGACTTGAGAAGCTTTCTCTTTCAGAAAGAAACCACAAAAAGTTAAAAAAGTTAAAACCTGTGGGTAGGAAGCATGGAAAGAAACAAGAATTTGACAAAAAGCAAACTAAGTGTGATGGACTTTTTTTTTAATTAGAAATTGTACATCTCTTTTTTGTTTTATTTATAAAGCACTTCATGGTATGATTAAATGTTTGGTATAGATAAACATATGAGCTATATCTGAAACACTGAATATATAGAGCAAAATTATGACATAATCTGCATTAGATAGTTTTCATCAACCCTAGGTTAGATCATGCTTTAGTTCTTGTTTACTAGCACTTTGGAAATAATTATTCAATGAACAAATGATCATTGTATATATTGCGCATCAATCTCTGCTTTCAACAGCATTGCAGATCTTGAATAAAGTCATGCTTAAGCATAGAATAAATGTATTCCATAAAATAGTATTCAATGTTTGCAAAATTTAGCAGTTACATACAAGGTTCAAAATAACTCCTTTGTTCTTCTTATTAGCATTGCTTACTAGAATAAATTAAGGAGATAGTTGAATAATGAAAACTAAGTATGGGGGGAAAGTGGAATAAAAGTTGTAATTTAAACATGTTCTTACTAAAATTATTATTTAAAGAAATTAAAAAAAAAAAACCCACAAAAGTAATTAATCTGGACTCAGAAGGCTTGTTCCTTCCAGCATCAAAAAAAAAAAAAAAAAAGTGCTATTTGAAATCCAGGAAAAAAGTTCATACATTTTTATTTCTCTCAGTCTTCCAAACGTGGTGTCTATTAAAGAATCATTCTGTTGGGGAGAACTACAGAAATGGTATTTAGGGACAGGTCATAAAATCCTGTCCTAAGGGGAAAATAAGATTATCGGAAAGTGTTGGAAATTTCAGTGAGGATAAAACATTTCAAAATCTAGAGACCACTGAGAGGGAATAATAAAATAATAAGCAGGATTTGTAATATCCCACAGCTCACATCTACTTCTTTCCTTTAAATGTTGTAGACTATCTCTCCTGTATGCTTATCCAAGCCTAAGTTCTACACATGAGCATGAGAAACAATTCCTTTACTGCAGGGCCATTTTTAATAAAATAAATCCACTTATTGGCATAATCAGCCAATACCAGGTTAAAAATTTTTAGCCTTCCAACTTCTGTATCCATTATGCAACCTGTTTCTGTATAATGAGAACAAACAGTATTCTAATAACATTAAAAGGAAAGATCTTCTTTAATATAGAAAAAACAACACATTAACACATTTAATTTTGATTTTTAATGTGATTAATACTCATTGTAAATACCTCCAAATCTTAAAATAGTTCAGCATTAAAATTAGCTCAGTAGGTATTCTTCAACCATTACCTAGTGCTTTCTTTCATTTTCTGTGAACTTTTCTGTTTTCTTCAAAGGAACAAAGTCACAGAATTTAAGGAAAAAGCTATTTGTCTAATTAAAAGTTGGCAATTCTTGCTTCTAATATTATTTATTACTTCTGTGTATCTGTGGGCTCAATATGGATGCTGATAATTACAGGAGCCGCCAACCTCCTTTGAGGCACTTCTGGATAGAACTACTACTTTTATTTTACAACTTACAAAATGAATGTACACAATTCCTAAAGAAACAAATGATCAGATTATCAGATCTAGGACTCTAAAGTCTATATACTTATTATGATGAATTTTTACTTCGTCCTTGTAGGTATTTGCTAATATACAATATGTAATATATTAGCAGTTTATCTATCTATCTATCTATCTATCTATCTATCTATCTATCTATCTATCTATGACAAAATACATAGCAAAAGTATAAGAATGAAAAGAATGAAGGAGAGAGAGGGCAGGAACAAGAGTTCACATGTTTAATATGGTCCTTTTCAAATGGATTTCTTACCTGAGATGTTCAGAAAACTTGGAAATATTGTGCCCTGTCTCTTGCAAGGTGGTTCTCAACTAAGATGCTTTGGGTACTTATTAGGTTTGCAGAATAGGTGAAATATGCCTGATTTGCCTAAGTTCTGTATATGGGCTGAGGTTACATTCTACTTGTGTCTACCCCAGACAATAAGACAGTTCTGAACACATAAACACTTTCTTCCTTTCCTACAGTTGTACTTGTAAAACATGTAAGCCACAGTTCTATTTTATGTTTTTATGGAACTTAACATCTAGGGGCTTAAATTTCTCCCAGTTTGGTACAAATAGCACCCACCAGTTGGAAGGGTGAAACGTTGCAAGAGAGGGGCCCTAACTGTGGCCCTTCCCCAAATCATCTGTGGAAGAATTCATGCTGGATCAGGTTTTTTTTCTTTTTTCCCATTATTATCAGAAATAGATGACACCAGGGAAGAATTGAGAGGCCTCCATTCTGCTTTCTAGCATATTTTAATGACCTCCAGATCTGACAGCTCTGCTAGGTCTTACTGCTCACAGCCACACTGCACTTTGTTGTATGTTCTGAAGAGGCATAAACACAAAATTTTAGGGAATAAAACAGTGTACCTGACTTGCCATCCACAGCGTTTCAAGAAAGCACTAAAGGGCCCTAAAGGCAGAAGGAGGGAGGGTTGGTGAAGGAGTAAAAGCACTGCTATCATAAAAAGCAATTTCGGAGACACTATGATAGAATGTAGATGACTTTAATGTAAATATTATGCAAAATTTTCTACATACACCCTGGATCCTCTATTCATGGTACTAAGGAAATGGATAAACAAAAAACAACAACAACAAAAACCATTCACTGCTTCCCAGTCAGTCCTAGTACCCATAGACCTACTATTACTGAGAGACACCCCTGGATTTTGAAACAAACAAAAAGGCAGAGGCAGCAAGTATAAAAAGTTTAGTTGACCCTTGAACAATGGGGGTTAGGGGTGCAGATCCCCCCATGCAGTCGAAAATTCACATATAACTTCTGATTTCCCCAAAACTTAACTACAGTAGCCTACCATACCAATAACACACTCTTTATATATGTATTATATAGAGTGTTCTGACAATAAAGTAAGCTAGAGAAAAGATTATTAAAAGGCGAAAGATTTATACGCTCTGAAGAGAAACCAGAGTATGCTAGAGAAAAGATTATTAAGAAAATCATGAGAAAATACATTTATAGTACTGTATTTATATAAAAAAAATCCCGTTAGTGGACCCTCAAAGTTCAAATCCATGTTGTTTAAGGGTAAACTAGTTGTTTACCTTCCAACCTCTTTTGTTGACTATGATCAGTAAATTGAGATTTAATAAGACTGTGTGATGAATATATCTTCCGATGAATAGGAAGACATCTACAAAGTAAAATTGATAGGAATGGTAGCTGAATGTTTGATATGAGAAAGAAGGAAATAACAAATTTGAATGCATTTACCTAGGGTGGGCATTTGGGTGAACGGTGATCTCACCTAGGAGAGAAAATGATGTTCTGACTTCAAAAATATAGTCAGAGCTTCTAGGTTCCTGAGGCTAGTCACTTTTTACCTGGTTCTCTTGTTACGTTAAGTTAGTCATAGCTGAGACATTTTATCACCCACTTTAAAAAGAAACTTTCCGAAGTGTTGAATATCTGAATCTCTGAGTATTTCTATTTCAGTGACTAGACCTCATTTTTCTTAGGAATGACCATTCACCATATGCGGAGTGGCCTTTTACCTAGGGCCAAATTTAGGGATGAAATGCCAGCAAGTCCTACTGCTTACTACCTAATTTCTCACTGTTCTCACCATGCACAAGATCTATGTAGCAAAATAGTATTATTGATTAAAAATATACCAAAACCAATAAAAAAAAGTAAGACTCTAAATTCTACTAAGATAACTAAGAAGTTCCACTAGTGTCTTTGTTATAGATAGATAGATAACAGTTCAATTTGGGAACTAAACTCTGTTAGGCTTAACCTGCAATCATGGCACCATATATTCAGCCTTGAAATTTTGTTCAGTGGCTGCTCAGAATTGTCCAAACACCTCTTAAGAATATTAATCATAGCGTTTCAACCAGTGCCTGCCAAAACTGACCTCCAGTTTCTATTTCTTTGCTGTGGTTTTAGTTTTCCAGTTTATCATATATTTTGTAAACCTCCAAAAATCTTTTGTGAAAGGAAGTATATAAATAAATCTATATAAATCAGTCCTCATTTTTTAGTACAAACCCAGAGCTAGAAACACAGCACATATCTACATCTTCATTTTCACTTGAATCCTCAAGTGAAAACTTTATGCCCAAACAGCAACCGTATGCCAAAACATCTGGAGCTTCTAGTTTTACTGGAAGACTTGATACCTGAAAGCTTCCCTACCCTAACCTACTATTGTATGTGATTCAACCTCAATATTGTGTTGTTCCGAAGGCTAGACCACCTAAAACCATAAAACGGACATGGAAGGTATTTCCAGCCGAGATTTGGCTGACATAAATAAATTCTTGTATAATCTGCTGGGTCATTTGTTCATAAAGGATATCTTCTTGGGAGAAATTGTGTTGTTATTATGGAAGATAAACATTGTACTGCTTTGCCATACCATACAGACTACACCTAGAAATGTCCACGTGGAAACACTGGCTAGGTGCTATTGCATACGAATATGTGGAATATATTACGTAAATAAACACACACACACACACACACGTATAACTTTAGCCAGACTATTCAGCATACCTTTCTGAAGTTACTTAATTTTCAATAGGAAGACTTGAAAAACGAACTATTTCAGAAGGACTCCAAAGGAAAGGATTACTTTAGGTGGGTGTTTCTAAAATGTCTAAATGATCCTCCATTTAATCATTTCATTCAGCAATTGCACTCCTGTGCCAGTGATGCAAAAGAAAATGGTAGCCATTCTTATGGTAATAAAAGCGTATTTGCCTAAATAAATTTAAGAAATCTGTATGAAGAAGCTTCTTTTTTTTTTAAAGATTTTATTTATTTATTTATTTGAGAGAGAGAGAGAGAGAAACAGCATGAGAGGGGAGAGGGTCAGAGGGAGAAGCAGGCTCCCCGCTGAGCCGGGAGCCTGATGTGGGACTCGATCCCAGGACTCTGGGACCATGACCTGAGCCGAAGGCAGTCGCTTAACCAACTGAGCCACCCAGGCGCCCAAGAAGCTTCTTATTTTAGCTCTCGCCACAAATAAATAGCCAGTTTGAAATGAAGATAGAGATTATCAAGGATAAACATCAGTCACTACTTCAAAGAAATTAGTTAGAGACATGACACAGATTTCTTGCTACAGCCCATCTTTCTTGCCTAAACATCGGAGCCAGCACCCCCGTATTGCATACTCCCAGAGGCAGTCCCAGAAGTCGTTGCACAGCCCCCATAACTATACACAGCAGTTCTGAATGGAATCACTGCTGCTAAATGAGATCTCAGGACTTTTCTCAAATATGCCTATTCAAATGTCCATGAGAATTTATAAGATAAAATATGCTATTTTTTATAATAAAACTTAATAAATACAAAATTTATTTATTATATGCTTTTAGTCAGTTGTACATTAGGAGTCTGCTAAAATCATAAAACTAAACTATCATGGATCCTTGGCGTCTGGGAATCAGTACAGATGGACCAGAAAGGTTGACCCAATTGACCAAGTGTCTTCTCTAGGGCGGGAGGTGAAATCAGCAAAAATATGAAAAAACACCTTCTTGACAGCTGTCTAGCATATCCTCCTTTGACAGTCCCGCAGGAGGTCATACTAGAATTACAAAGTAAAGAAAGCAGTAATTCTGCTCTGGTGGTTGTTAGAACACAGACACCTGATAGGACTAATATAGTAGTTCTCAAATTTTACATTTCAAACAAATTTCCAGATAACAGTGTTGCTGCCAGCCTGGAGACCCCACTTTGAGGTTGATGGTTCTAATATAATAGAGAGATCATCTAACCAGTAAGAATCCATGTGGACTAAAACATGTTCATAGATAAGATAAAAAGACAGGATACAAGTTTTATGCATGGTATATTCCCAAACTTGTAATAAACCAAATATTATTGATGGGATAGTATCGTTTGAAATGCATAAAGTTGTTTACTGTGGTTGTCTTTGGGTATTGAGAGCATGGAAAATTATTTTATATTTTCCACTTCATTTTCCAAAGCGTAATGAATTTTAATTACACAATAAAACAAACAGCAGCAGCTTTATTTTGAAAGGTGAGGAAATCAAATGAGTATTTTTTGCATTCTGGGGAGAATGGAAACAGAGAAGCTCCAGAAAGACATTAGGCATGAAAAAGGGTTAGAACAACTCTAGAAATAGGGAACATTGTAGAGCAGGGAGAAGAGGCAGTCACGCAATCCTGAAGTGAACTCTAACCAATAGAGAGAAACATGAAGACATATGTGTTCTAATTTAAAGTGATGGCACTAGGTTACTGCAACTCATTAATAGGTCTGCCCTTTACATTCCTTAGAATTGTAAACCACATGGTTTTTGATGGGATTATCACAGGGTGGTTGGAAATTATTGTGTATTTTCTGTTACCATCCTACACTTCCTATATCCTATCGCAGATAATCTTCCTAAACTACAGTTCTGTCCATGCCACATCCCAACTGAAAGACCTTTAGTAATTGTTATTGTCTACCCCCACAAAAAAAAAGAAAGAAAAAAAAAGAAAATTCATACTTTCTGTGAACTGCAAGCTAATTCTGTCCTATCTTTAGAGTTTTATCCCTATGCACCTGCCAATTTGACTTACTCTCATTCCCTAAAGGTACTTGAGGTATTCTAGCTGATTGCTTTTGCCCATATTATTATTCTGCCATCATATAGTCTGCCCTTCCTCTTCCTCATCTACAAATACTATCCATCTTCAATATGGATTAAAAAATATATCCATTTATCAAAACCCAACCAGAAGTATTTGAAAGATTTCTTCCTCCAAATTGCATATGAAACCTGTCATGTAAACTGTTTATCAAACTGTTTCCCCCTTTGAAGAATCTGAAGATTTATTATATTTTAGATATTTTTAAATGGATTTTGCACCATTCAGAATTGTTTATCTCTTATACTCACTTTGGTCACAAAGTGATTACTGTCATTTCATGCATTTGATTGTCCTTAGTCATCTTCTCCTTGAGGTGCCCCCAGGCAAGAGGAACTGATATTTCCCATTCTATTTTTGGAGACCTTATACAGAATGGTTTAAGATGGGAGGTTCCGTTAATCATTCCTTTGTTTTCTTTTTTTTTTTAAGATTTTATTTATTCATTTGAGACACAGAGATACAGAGAGAGAGAGAGCATGAGCAGGGAGAGAGGCAGAGGGAGAGGGAGAAGCAGGCTCCCCGTTGAGCAGGGAGCCCGATGCAGGGCTCGATCCCAGGACACTGGGATCATGACCTGAGCTGAAGGCAGACGCTTAACCATCTGAGCCACCCAGGTGCCCCCATTCCTTTGTTTTCTAAAGGTGATCCTATGGTTATAGAACTGTAGATAGTATATAGACTATTACAAAAAAATTTTTTTAAATCACATTTAGTATACATCACAGGAGTCTCCTGAAATCATGAGACTAAACTATAAGGGATTCTGGAAATCCAGGGATAAGAGCACAGATGTAACAATAAGGTACTAACTGTCTTCTTTCCAGAAAAATTGAAATAAAAAAAAATATTAAGAGTACCTTCATTACCGCTCCCTGAGGCTATGAGCTGGCTTCTTCATGGTCCTTCTCCTCAGTCTATAATCCCTTGCAAATCTAACTCATGTCAGGGTCTTTAGAGAATTGCAAATGGCACCTCTTGCTCAAATATCCCAAACTAATTAATATTGAAAATCAAAGCATTTATGCAAACATCTTCATGGATCAACTAGGAGATCCCAAGGAAGAGAATTCACAATACTGTATTCTGTGAGAGACTGAGTCCATTCAGAGTTCCCTGATTTAGGAATGCATATTCACCACACTGTTTGTTTTCCACATAATGTTAAGGTAGAGAAAGTCCATCACAGATTCCTGTAATGTCAAAAAATATTTATCATGGGTAATGGGGAAAAGACATTGTTCATTCATTTCTCATTAATATAATCATATGGGGTAAAAACAAGAACACTTTCCTACTTTTGCCCTGACTCTGCAACTGCCTACTTGTATGACCTAAGCAATCTGAACCCTGTCTTCCTAAAATTGAGTTACCTAGATCAGTAGTTCCCAAATCTGCCTGATGACTAGAGATATTTAAGAAACTTGTTAAAATATAATTTCTGAGGACTTGCCCCTGCATATTTTTATTCAGTAGTTCAAAGAATCTCTATTACAAGAAATTTCTCAAGAGACTTCCAAAAATTAGATTTCAGAGAATCACTTGTCCATATGATTTCTGGAGTCCTTTCAAAAATCTAAAAATCTATTTTTTTTTCTTTCTATTCCCTTCCTATCCCATCAATAATAAAAAATATATTGTAGGTGGTGAAAAACTGAGAGTTTTTCCCATGGGTCAGGAATAAGAAAAGGATGTCCACTCTCACCACTTATTCAACATAATATGGGAAGTCCTAGAAACAGCATTCAGGCAACAAAAAAATAAAAATCATCCAAATTGTTAAGGAAGAAGTAGAACTTTGCACTATTTGCAGATGACATGATACTATATATAGAAAACCCTAAAGACTCCACTAAAAAAAAAAAAAAACCTACTAGAATTGATAAGAATTCAGTAGGGTCACAGGATACAAAATCAATGTACAGAAATTCATTGCATTTTTATACACTAATAATGAAGCAGCAGAAAGAGAAATTAAGAAAACAATCCCATTTACAACTGCACCAAAAGTAATAAAATAGCTAGGAATAAACTTAACCAAGGAGGTGAAAGACTGGTATTTGAAAACTATAAAATACTGATGGAACTAACTGAAGATGACATAAACAAATGGAAAGACATTCCACGGTAATGGGTTGGAAGAACAAATATTGTTAAAATGTTCATACTAACATTAACAAAAGAAAGAACAAGAATCATATGATCCTCTCAATAGATGCAGAAAAAGCTTTGGACAAAGTACAGCATCCTTTCTTGATCAAAACTCTTCAGAGTATAGGGATAGAGGGTACATACCTCAATATCACAAAAGCCATCTATGAAAAACCTACAGCAAATATTATTCTCAATGGGGAAAAACTGAGAGCTTTCCCCCTAAGGTCAGGAATGCGGCAGGGATGTCCACTATCACCACTGCTATTCAACATAGTATTGGAAGTCCTAGCCACAGCAATCAGACAACAAAAAGAAATCAAAGGCATCCAAATCGGCAAAGAAGAAGTCAAACTCTCACTCTTTGCAGATGATATGATACTTTATGTGGAAAACCCAAAAGACTCCACCCCAAAACTGCTAGAACTCATACAGGAATTCAGTCAAGTGGCAGGATATAAAATCAATGCACAGAAGTCAATGGCATTCCTATATACCAACAACAAGACAGAAGAAAGAGAAATTAAGGAGTCGAACCCATTTACAATTGCACCCAAAACCATAAGATACCTAGGAATAAATCTAACCAAAGAGACAAAGGATCTGTACTCAGAAAACTATAAAATACTCATGAAAGAAATTGAGGAAGACACAAAGAAATGGAAAAACGTTCCATGCTCATGGATTGGAAGAACAAATATTGCGAAGATGTCAATGCTACCTAGAGCAATCTACACATTCAATGCAATCCCCATCAAAATACCATCCACTTTTTTCAAAGAAATGGAACAAATCATCCTAAAATTTGTATGGAACCAGAAAAGACCCCGCATAGCCAGAGGAATATTGAAAAAGAAAAGCAAAGCCGGCGGCATCACAATTCCGGACTTCAAGCTCTATTACAAAGCTGTCATCATCAAGACAGCATGGTACTGGCACAAAAACAGACACAGAGATCAATGGAACAGAATAGAGAGCCCAGAAATGGACCCTGAACTCTATGGTCAACTCATCTTCGACAAAGCAGGAAAGAATGTCCAATGGAACAAAGGCAGTCTCTTCAACAAATGGTGTTGGGAAAATTGGATAGCCACATGCAGAAGAATGAAACTGGACCATTTCCTTACACCACACACAAAAATAGACTCCAAATGGTTGAAAGACCTCAATGTGAGACAGGAGTCCATTAAAATCCTAAAGGAGAACACAGGCAGCAACCTCTTTGACCGCAGCCGAAGCAACTTCTTCCTAGAAACATCGCCAAAGGCAAGGGAAGCAAGGGCAAAAATGAACTATTGGGACTTCATCAAGATAAAAAGCTTTTGCAAAGCAAAGGAAACAGTCAACAAAACCAAAAGACAACCGACAGAATGGGAGAAGGTATTTGCAAATGACATATCAGATAAAGGGCTAGTATCCAAAATCTATAAAGAACTCATCAAACTCAACACCCAAAGAACAAAGAATCCAATCAAGAAATGGGCAGAAGACATGAACAGACATTTTTCCAAAGAAGACATCCAAATGGCCAACAGACACATGAAAAAGTGCTCAATATTGCTCAGCATCAGGGAAATCCAAATCAAAACCTCAATGAGATACCACCTCATACCAGTCAGAATGGCTAAAATTAACAAGTCAGGAAACGACAGATGTTGGCGGGGATGCGGAGAAAGGGGAACCCTCCTACACTGTTTGTGGGAATGCAAGCTGGTGCAGCCACTCTGGAAAACTGTATGGAGGTTCCTCAAAAAGTTGAAAATAGAGCTACCCTATGATCCAGTAATTGCACTACTGGGTATTTACCCCAAAGATACAAAAGTAGGGATCCGAAGGGGTACGTGCACCCCGATGTTTATAGCAGCAATGTCCACAATAGCCAAACTGTGGAAAGAGCCAAGATGTCCATCGACAGATGAATGGATAAAGAAGAGGTGGTATATATATATACAATGGAATATTATGCAGCCATCAAAAGGAATGAGATCTTGCCATTTGCAACGACGTGGATGGAACTGGAGGGTATCATGTTGAGTGAAATAAGTCAAACAGAGAAAGACATGTATCATATGATCTCACTGATATGAGGAATTCTTAATCGCAGGAAACAAACTGAGTGTTGTTGGAGTGGGGGGTGGGGTGGGAGGGATGGGGTGACTGGGTGATGGACACTGGGGAGGGTGTGTGCTCTGGTAAGCGCTGTGAATTGTGCAAGACTGTTGAATCTCAGATCTGTACCTCTGAAACAAATAATGCAATATATGTTAAGAAAAAAAAAAAGAAGAAGAAGGTAGCAGGAGGGGAAGAATGAAGCTGGGGAAATCGGAGGGGTAGACGAACCATGAGAGACGATAGACTCTGAAAAACAAACTGAGGGTTCTAGAGGGGAGGGGCGTGGGAGGATGGGTTAGCCTGGTGGTGGGTATTGAGGAGGGCACGTTCTGCATGGAGCACTGGGTGTTGTGCACAAACAATGAATCATGGAACACTTCATCTAAAACTAATGATGTAATGTATGGGGATTAACATAAGAATAAAATTAAAAAAAAAAAAGAAAGAAAAAAATGTTCATACTACTCCAAATACTCTACAGATTTAAAGCAAGCCCTAACCAAATACTAACAGCATTTTCCACAGAACTAGAACAAACAATCCAAACACTTGTATAGAACCACAAAAGACCATGACTAGCCAAAGCAATCTTGAAAAAGAAAAACAAAACTGGAGGTATCACAATTCCAGATTTAAAGTTATATTACAAAGCAGTAGTAATAAAAACAGTATAGTACTAGCACAAAAACAGACACATAGACCAATGGCATAGAATAGACACCCCAGAAAATAGAGACCCCAGAAAAAAGAACCTATTATAGTCAATTAATCTTTGACAAAGGAGGCAAGACTACTCAATGGAAAAAAGTCTCTTCAACAAATGGTGCTGGGAAAACTGGACAGCTACATGCAAAAGAATGGAACTGGACCACTTTCTTACACCATACACAAAAATAAACTCAAAATGAATTAAGGACCAAAATGTGAGACCTGAAGCCATAAAAATCCTAGAAGAGAGCACAAGTATTCATTTCTCAGATATTGGTCACAGCAACATTCTTCTAGATATGTCTCCTGAGGCAAGGGAAATAAAAGCAAAAATAAACTACTGAGACTACCTCAAAATAAAAAAGCTTCTGCACAGCAAAGGAAACAATCAACAAAACTAAAAGACAAACTACTAAATGGGAGAAGATATTTGCAAATGACATATCCAATAAAGGGTTAGTATCCAAAATATATAAGGAACTTATACAACTACACACCCGAAAAAAAGCCCCACCAAATAATCCAATTAAAAATGATCAGAAGACATGAATAGACATTTTTCCAATGATACACAGATGACCAACAGATACATGAAAAGATGCTTAACATCACTGATCATCAGGGAAACGCAAATCAAAACCACAATGAGATACCACTTCACACCTGCCACAATGGCTAAAATCAAAAACACAAGAAACAACAAGTGTTGGTGAGGACTGGAGAAAAAGGAACCTTCATGCATTGTTGGTGGGAATGCAAACTGGTGCAGCAATGGTGGAAAATAGTATGGAGGTTCCATAAACATTAAAAATAGAACTACCATATGATCCCGTAATCCCAATGCCAAGTATTTACCCAAAGAATATGAACCACTAATTTGAAAAGATATATGCATTACTATGTTCTATTATAGCATTATTTCCATTAGCCAAATTATGGATGCAGCCCAAGGATCCACTGATAGATGAATGGATAAAGAAGATGTGAGACAGATAGTAGAATATTACTCAGCCATAAAAATAATGAAATCTTGCCATTTGCAACCATGTGGATGAATCTAGAGAGTCTAATGCTAAGCAAAATACATCAGTCAGAGAAAGACAAATACCATTTGATTTTAACTTGTATGTAGAATTCAAGAAACAACAAAGAGAAAATAAGAGAAACCAAAAAAATAGACTCTTAACTGTGGGTGGTTATTGGAGGGGAGGTGAGTGGGGAATGAGTAAAACAGGAGAAGGGGATTAAGAGTATATTTATCTTGGGTGCCTGGGTGGCTCAGTTGGTTAAGCGACTGCCTTTGGCTCAGGTCATGATCCCAGGGTCCTGCGATCAAGTCCCACATCGGGCTCCCAGCTCAGCGGGGAGCCTGCTTCTCCCTCTGACCCTCTCCTCTCTCATGCTGTTTCTCTCTCGCTCGCTCTCCAATAAATAAATAAATAAAATCTTAAAAAAAAAGAGAGTATATTTATCTTGATGAGCACTGAGTAATCTGTAGACTTGTTGAATCACTATACTGTACATCTGAAACTAATAAAACACTGTATGTTAACTATATTGGAATTAATTTTTTTAAATATGTATTATATACACACAAATATTTATAGCAGCTTTATTTGTAACTCACAAAACTTGGAAGTAACCAAGATGTCCTTCAGTAGATAAATGGGTAAATAAACTGTGGTCCATCCAAGCAGTGGGATATTATTCAGTACTAAAAACAAATGAGCTATCTAGCCAGAAAGAGACATGGAGGAAAATTAAGTGCATAATACTAAGTGATGGAAGCCAGTTTGAAAGGCTACATATTGCATGATTCCAACTGTATGACATGCTAGAACAGTGAAAAGATCAGTGATTTCCAGGGCTTAGAGGACAGGTGATAACTAGGCAGGGCACCCAGGAGTTTTAGTGCAATGGAACTACTGTGTATGACACCATATGTTGTATACATGTCATTATATATTTGTCAAAACTCACAGAATGCTTACAACACCAAGAGTGAACCCTAATGTAACCTTGGACTCTGGGTGATGATGATGTGTCAATGTAGGTGGCTATGCATGTCTGGGGGCACAGGGTATAGGAGAAATCTCTTTACCTTCTGCTCAATTTTGCGATAAACCTAAAAATACTTTAAAAAATGGATTCTACAATACAATAGGAGTCAATGGATAGCCATTAATTTTTCAGTTTTTTTTTTTTTTTAGGGAAAGATAAAAATGATACTGTAGGGAAAACTTTAGTTTTTATTTTTTACATCAGTGTTAAAGTTAAGTCCCTTAAGTTGGAGATAATAAACACTGAGTTAAGGCAGTTGATAATGTGTATTCTCTGTAATGTAATGAAATTATTTCTTACTATTCTGAAATAATCAGCACATGCTTTTAAGGGGTGCCTGGTGGTTCAGTCGGTTGAGCATCCGACTCTTGATTTTGGCTCAGTTCATGATCTCGGGGTTATGGGATCAAGCCCTGTGTCCTGCTCCAAGCTCAGCAGGGAGTCTGTTTCTCTCCCTCTGTCCCTTCCTCCTGCTTGCACTCTTGATGCACGCGCTCTCTCTCTCAAATAAATCTTAAAAAAAAACAAAAAAAAACACCTTTCAGTAGCTTAGACAATATGAGTGTGAGAGAGAGGAAGAATAGAGCCTATTTTTCTTGACTCAGTTTCTTTGTCACTGTAAAATTCAGTTGAAGGATGCTCATTGAGTACTCTGACACTCTTAATATAAAGCACATACATTATTCTTAATCAATATGTAGAGAGAAAACACATCTCCCAAACTATGATATTTAAATTGTTCTTTTCTTAAAATGATGCTTTTTCAGTCACCTTGGAAATATGTGCAAATGCAAATCTAAATCCCATATGCAGTAATGATTTGGTTGAAACAAATACTATTCCCTCAAGCTATGTTGGTTTGGGGGGAAAAATGACTCCTCTAATGGGAAGATTGCAATGGCTCTGCTCCTAAGGGAAAAAGGAAAAAAAAAAAAAGTCATACAGATAAGATGCTCTTATTTATAACATGTAACAAGATACGTTGTAAGACACGAGCATCTTTCTGATGACTTATCCTGCTGATCAGAGTACAAAAGCGTTTATTTTCATAATTACAACAGATGGAAAACAATAAAATAATACTTTAGGCTAATGCACTCTCACCCTGATTATCCTTTTTTTGTATGTGTGTCTCCCCTGTAGCTATTTTATAACAATATAAAAATTGCAGAAATATGGTACCGCAAAAGCCTGACCAGATTTCCTAATTATCTGTCATGACTCAAGACTGCAGTGAGAAATTAGCTCTCCTGGGAAAGAAAAAAACTGATGGAACTTAAAATAATAGAAAGAATCTTATGATGTCTTTCCTCAACAAGTTGAGAAAGAAATCCATCCATTTTTAGTAGGATTACCCTAACTTTCTCTTTTCTCTTTTATCTATATATTTTTATCTCAGCTACAGAGAGGTATGCTAATCATATTCTTCAAGACATGACATGTTGTCATGGAAAGATTCACTCTTGTTTCATTAATTAAATTTTATTCACCTCCAATTCTATTCCATTCCTATCTTCTTACTACAAGTGTTAATTAATGTATATAAGGAATAAGATGTATGTACTTGTGAGATCTCTGTATCTGTATCTGTAACTATATACCTATATCTATATCAACACAACTACTTCCTTTTTCTCCATATTTCCCACCCTCTCTTGTACTTAGATATGCCCATGTGAGTCAATTCCGACCAATGGAATGTGGGGAGAGATAATATGCACCTGTCCCCAAACATCCTCCACGTGCTCTTTTTTCTCTTTTGTCATCCTTTAGATGGATAGCAACCCACATGGTGACTATAAAAAGTACTCACTGAAGATGAGAAAATCTTCATCACATTGGGTCCTTGAATGACTATAGATCTTAGAAATTATCCCGCAACACATACCAATGATAAGACTCTTACCTGACTAAGAAAAAGACTTCTATGTTATTAAGTCACTACAGTTTTAAAGTTTATTTGTATTCCACTTACCTCATTATTTATTTCACTGTAAGAGACCACCTTATGAGGGACACATGTTCTTTCTGTTACCAAGTCTTTTAATCAAATTTGTCTTTTGTAATTCAAATAAAATCCCTGGAAAGCCAGGCTAGAGGGAAGATGGCAATAAGCCAACTGACTTTTTCCTCTTAACCTGGTTCATTGTGATAGTGTTGGACGCTGGACTTATTGAGCAGCTTAGATGTCTTATTGATCACTCAGCCATCAATTCCAGTCAGAGTACTGAACCCACTTTAGGAGGTCCAGGCAAACTACCTTAACCAAAATAAAAGGTGGTAACATGGTAATATGTATCCTGAGTACTTTGACATCAGGTAAGAAGATAAGTGCCTGTTTTAGCAGATTAAATGTAATCTTGCTGTTTGCAAAAAAACAAAAAACCAAAACAACAAAGGAACAAACAAAAAACCTACCTCTAATAGTAATAAGCCCTCTGTGAGACTAAATCACAAAAGTTTCTGTCAGAGAACGTCTACCCTTCCCTAAGTCCATTTATTGTGCTTGAGGACTGCCAGATACATAGATGGTTTAGGGATGCACAGGAATATTGGACATGGTAGTATTAGAATTCTCCATGAGATGAAGTCATTATTTTTAATAGACTATTTTAGGATCAATTTTAGGTTTACACAAAAATTGAGCAGAAAGTACAGAGAATTCCCATATATCCCTTCTCCTCCATACCTCCAGCTTTCACTATTATTAACATCTTGCATTCCTGTGGTACATTTGTTACAATTGGTGAACCAATATTGATACATTATTAATTAAAGATCATTAACATTTGAGTTTACTGTGTAGTGCAGTCCTATCAGTTTTGCCAAACGCATAATGTCATGTATCCACTATTATAGTAGCTAACAGAATACTTTTATTGCCCTAAAAATCCCCTGTGCTGCACTGATTCATCCCTTCCCCTGAACTCCTGGCAAACACTAATCTTTTCACTGTCTCTAGACTTTTGCCTTTTCAAAAACGTCATATAGTTGGAATCATACAGTATACAGCCATTTCAGACTGGCTTCTTTCACTTAGCAACATGCATTTAAGGTTCTTCCATGTCGTGTGGGGGGGGGGGAGGCTCAATAGCTCATTTCTTGTTATCATCGAATAATATTCCATTATATGCATGTATGACAATTTGTTTATCCATTTACCTATTGAAGGGTATCTAGATTGTTTCCAAGTTTTGGCAGTTATGAATAAGCTGTTGCAAGTATTTGTGTGCAGTTTTTTCTATGGACACACATTTTCAACTTATTTGGGTAAATAACTAGGAGCATAATTGCTGGATGCTGTGGTAAGACTAGCTTTGTAAGAAACTGCCATTCAGTTTCCCAAAATGGCTCTACCACTTGGTTTTCCCACCAGCACTGAATGAGAGTTCTTGTTGGTCCAAATTCTCTCTGGCATTTGATGTTGTGAGCGTTTTAGGTTTTTGTCATTTTAATAGGTATGTTGTGGTAACTCCTTGTTTTAGTTTGCAATCCTTAATGACATAATGTTGAGCACCTTTTCATATGCTTATTTGGTATTTGTCTATCTTTATGAGTTCAGATCTTTTGCCCATTTTTAATTGAGTTGTTTTCTTACTGTTGAGGTGTAAGAATTCTTTGTATATTTTGGAAACAAGTCATTTTTCATACATATGCTATTCAACTATTTTCTCCCAGTCTGTGGCTTGTGCTTTCATTCTCTTAACAGTTTCTTTCCCAGAGTAGTTGTTTTTAACCTTATTGAAGTCCAACTGATTTTTTTTTTTCTTTAATGAGGTGTGGTTTTGGTGTTGTATCTAAAAAGTCATTGTCAAATCCAAGATCATCTAAATGTTCTCCTGTGTTACCTTTTGGAATTTATTTTTAATCCTTAAAAAAGTTATAATCTTCATACCATTGAGGAGAAATAGAGCCATGAGCTCATGAATTACATATGTGATTTTGTACAATTTTGATTGGTCCATCCCATTTCTGACATGCATAGTATTTCCCTATTCTGAGAAATCATGATGTGTTTGTCGAGAAGGGACGCATATTTTTTGCTTGTCAGCCTAAATTCGTAACTTTTTTTCTGAGTCCTTAAGAATCCTCCTGGGAGTGGGGCAAAACATCTTTACTCTTGGGGAGTGAGGGGAAAGTGTACCTGCTAGACCAGAGCCATGGCATTGGTCTCTTTATTCCTACAAAGCCATAGACATTATATATTTAATGAAGGCCTTCTTTTATAAAAGGAAAACATATCCTACCTAAGTCAATGATTGACATTAGCAATGGATAAATTGCTGACATCTTCCCCAAGGGATAGCTCAAAGATTAGCAGCCAAAGCTGGAGAAAGGCAGGGTGTATCTCCTCTCCAATATGACTCAAGAGAAGGGAGATCAAGTTAAAGAGAGTGTCAGCCTTCACTAGTGACAAAGTGGATCTTTAAATAGAAAGAGGTAGATATCAGCAAGTGGAAAATTTCTATTCCTGGGATGTTTGTGTTTATCACTGAAAGTTCTGACTATATAATAAGGCAAAATAAACTTAATTTCTCATTGTAGCATTCTAAAAAGTGACTTACTTATTTCAAAGATTCTGTCATTGTTAAGACACTCTCACACCTATTCTTTGGAAATACGCTTCTTAAAGCATTCATAAGAGGTCAAAGGAAATTAATTCAACTTGCTCTTTAATCATGCTTCAAATGAATGACTATTTGAAAAATAAAATCAATAAAGTTAGTATTAAAAACTGAAAACAATAAACAATTAACTTGACTGTACTCAGATTCAAACTAGAATAAAAAGAATCTATGAACATACAACACCAAGAGTGAACTGTAATATAAACTATGGACTTTGGATGATTGTGATGTGTCAGTGCAGGTTCATCAGTTGTGACAAATATACCACTCAGGTGGGGATGCTGATAATGGGAGAGGCTGTGCTTGTGTGGGGCAAGGGCTGACGGGAAATTTCTGCATATATATATATATATATATATACACACACACATATATATATAGTGTTCATATATGTGTAAGTACTATTGTAGAGTGCTATTAATATTTATTGAACTTTTATTCCCCACCAAATGAAATGGTTCATTATACCTTGTATCTTATTCATGTAGTTTTTCCTTTACCACGAAAACCCACTAACACTTTTTTATCTCACCAGTAACTACTTTTCTAAGATAAAGTTCGAGGGCCTTATCGGTCCCTTAAATAACCACAAAGAATTCAACATTCTGTGCAGTTACTTCCATTATAAAACAAAGCTATTCTCCTAATGGAGTCAGTGCTATTAGAACTCATTTCCCTGAGGTCTATTTCTCCTCTTACCTTTTTAGCAGACTCTTAGTCCCCCTTTCTAATTTGTATTATAAACTCAGGGGAGGGACTGGTTCTTACCTTATGTCAACTAGGTGTTCAATAAACATTATTAATTATTATTAAAATCATAATGATGTCAGGCTTGGCCTAATCAATTTTAATTCAGTTTAATCTAGTTCAATTAAGTTTAATTTAGGATGTACTGCCCTGATACACACACACACACACACACACACATTTTTAACCTAGATTTCCAATTTACCTCTGCAATAGGCTCATTTTTTTTTCAGCCTCACAAATTTCTTCTGTAGGCAAGAAATTTTCTTTGTGCTATTGCTAAGGTGCATTTTATCTGACAAATGCTTTTAGACTATTTTGATTTCCTTACCCATTCAGAAGTATTACCCACAGCTTTTCATGTTATAGCTAATTCTTCTCCCAATGAACTGAAAGAAGCTGACTTGAACAAAGTCACTCTGGGTAGTCATGGTGAATGTTAAGAAAAGTGGGAAGAAGATCAGGGTGCCACCTAATTGTTTCTGTGCTTTCAAGAAAGCTCTCCTGGGGCCATGTGTAAGATGGATTGAGCTGAGCAAGAGTGGAGACAAGAAGATGTATTAAGAAACTACTGACATTATCCATGTTAGTGATGAGCAAGGACTGCACAAAGCTTAGACAGTACAGATGTGGAGCTTTGGGTGTAGGCATTGAGAGAAGAAGACAAAAGAGCAATTGCTGAAGGGCAGGAAATGGATCTGCAGGCAAGAGAGGGGTCAAGGATGACCAAGGGGCATGCTGTGCAGTACGGAAGAGCAGCAGGTCCCGTGGGTGTGACGGTGTAAGCAGCAGGCATGATTGAATTAAGAAATGAAATTTGGAAATGTTGTGAGTCACCCTTCCCCACGGAAGGCTGGTGGCCCCAAAGTGAGGAGGGTAAGTAAATACTAAATGAAAAGGGTAGAGTTTGGGGCTATCAAAAACACCAGTATTTATGGAGACCAGTGAAGAAATACAAATCATAGCAGTGTACTGAAGTAGGAGTGAACAGAAAAATAGGACAATGAAGAAAACGGGTTATATAAGCCATCTGTTATTTTATCATCAGAAGCTCTTGAAAAGGAGAAGGGCATGCGATTTTGACCCTTTGGGATGTGCTCTCCTTCGAGAGAGATTAAATTATAAGACACACTAAACAGAACTGGTATGACCCAAGGGGGGTTATTTAGCTGATAGGCACTAGTACATCTCTAGAGTCACTGAAGTTAGTATCTCTTCTGATAAATTAACCTATGCTGGTTAAAGTATTCAGAATATCCCCTCTGACTGAAACTGTAGCCTTCTCTACTTCCTTCCATCTGCCCTACCTATGGAGCTTGTTACTTTAAGAGTAACATGGTTTCCTGCCTCTTGTTCCTAAGTAAGATCAGCCCTAAAATAATTTGTGAAGGTGTCATGATGCAGCCGGATAAGGATTTATACACACCTGGAGTCTGACATATGCTGCTTATTAGCTTTGTGAACTTGAATTAAGTTATTTAAACTTTCTGAATTTTGACTATCTAAATAAAAATAACCCCCAAAATGCAAGAATGTTAAAAATAGAAATGACCTGCCATGAATGAAACTATTTAACATATAACCAACATGATATAGGTACTCTAAATATTCATTTTCCTTTATTTCTGCTAAGTCAGTTGTATCTCTCCTTTCAAAGATGTTTTCGCACCCTGGTATTCCTGAATCTTAAAATGAGGGCCTGAGTACCCTAGTCTTTGCTAGGGTAATTAAGAACAGCACTGCATTCTTTTTGGAAAGAACTCTTTGAAAGAAGCAACTCTTCAAAGGGGAACACAGGAGAATTAATACCTACATGGAAAAAAAATGCACTGCTAATCATTCCTTTACCCAGTCTTACAAACTCCCCTTGCCTGTATTTTTTTAAAAGATTTATTTATTTATTTTAGAGAGAGTGTGTGTGTGAGCAGGGGGAGGGGCAGAGAGAGAGAATCCTCAAGCAGACTCCCCACTGAGCACAGAGCCCAAGGCTGTGGGGCTCCATCCCAGAACCCTGAGATCATGACCTGAGCCTAAATCAAGAATTGGCCACTTACCCAACTGAGCCACTCAGGTGCCCCTTGCCTATATTTTCTTAAGCAATCTGAGTAACATTGCTGGGTAACATAATGTCTTTCATTGTTCACTCCTTCTTCCATTTCAGCCCTTATCTTCTTACTCTTTAGGCAAATATACAGTGATAGCTCAACTGATGAAGTGTTGAAATAAACATCTGCTCATACACATCCTGTTGAAATGCAGACTAAAGCCTCAAGCATTTTTAGCTGACAAGATCTCTGTACATATGCAGCATTTTACACTTACTAAGAAGAATCTATATGCTAAAAGCACTAAAAAATGTGATCTCCAGCACCATAATATATGAAGATTTTCCTTTGGGTTCTGTAATTTCCATGGTTAGAACCATGTATACCCATGATGCTATAGCCTAAGTTACGAGGCTTTTGATCTTCATGTGGGTGGTCAAAATGAAGTCATTTTGACTTATTTGAATCAAACAAATAATAGAAATCTTTGATTTCCAGAAGCAACAGTATTCAACTGGAGATGCAGTGGATGAGAGAATTCATAAAAGAAAGTTTCAAAATAAGGATCCCACTAGGCTCATCTGCAACAGAGATGATGAGAGATAGCATGCGGTAGTAAGGTAGATTGGTTATCTAGAGTCCTGGTGTTTTACACCTGAGTGGTGTAAAACATTTAATTAATTTTCTTGACTCCACTATCAATATCTCTAGAATGTGGGTATTGGATGTAAGAACTCTAAAAGAAAGCAAGCTAGAGGCAGATGGGACATAAGAGGTCACTAACAAATTCTAGTTGCCCTCCTATAATTATAATCTCCATGCTATGAATTTAGAGCTGATGACATACAAACATATTCAATAAATATATATGTATTTTGATATTATTCATATACAATTGTGTTTTGGTTGAGTCTACCACAGTGCATTTACAGCAACTTCACAGGAAATGTAATAGTCAACTCCTTCACTCTACTTCCTTACTTAATGTCTTTCAGAGTAACAATTTTGAATGTAATGTTTTGGGTAATAGGGAATCTTCATATTATCTAAAGCCAGGTCATGATGTGGGTAAGTTTTTGGGTTTTTTTTTTGTTCATATAACATTGTTTGAAATAACAATGTAGATGGGTTAGTCAATAGTTTTCTTAGTAGAGCAACCCCCAAAACTTCACAACTAATTCAATACTATAAAATATAAATCAAATGTATAAAAGTGTTCATTCATCCATTTCTATTTATGTTATGAGAACACAGAATGTGTCAGCATTTGAGCAAGACAATCTACACATGGAGTTTCAAAATAGACTTCAAACAGTGGCTGGTGCAGGGCTTTTTGCATAGCATAAATAGCTAGTGCACTGAATTATTTCAGATGAACTGAAATCACAGAACCAAGTCCTAGCCCCACAGGCAGTAGAAAGTTTGGGTTGATTAGCCCATTACATCCTTAAAGTTCAGTGATAGATTATGGGTAACTGCATCAAGATTGGTTGGTAGAGGAAACCTGCAAGGTAGTCAACAAAGAAAAAAGAGAGAAAACTTAGTAACAACTGAAAAGTAAAATCAAAGGTGATGCCTTGACCTGGACTTAGAGAGGCTGAGAAACTCAGCAATGATGTTTTTCACTTCATCTATAACACACGCTGTTCTTCTCTGGTCCTGAAAATAGCATGTGACTTACGGAGCATCCTGTTAGCTGTTTCAGGAAAGCACATTTTCTTCTGAAAATAAACTGGTTTAAGAATAAAAGAAACAACTACAAACACAAAGCCAAACACGGTGTAGTCTACATTGGGCACTCATTCAAAATGTCATGTCATCTGAACACGTCTCTAGTTTTCAATGGTGCTTCACTTGGGTCTAATCACATTCAAACCCTGCTGGGTTGCATGCTATTATATGCTTAAAAAATGTATAGCCAAGACACAACTAAAATAAAAAGCTCATACAAGCCAGCAGCTGAAGCACAGAAAGAAGACACCTTTGGGATTCTATTTCATCTGGTGCAACCAAATCACAAGGTCATCTGTGACTTGTTGCCCACCTGTGTCTCTGTTTCCTCATTGTTAAAGAGTGATCACTAGAAATGATTGATGACCTAAGGCTGTCATATTTATTTTCTTTAAATTACATTTAGGAGCCCGTTTTAGGACACCAGACAAACAGCTCTTCTCTTCTTCTTCCCTTTACCATTACGAATGAAAGATCTTGGGAAGACATATTCCCAAACATCTATTTCTACCAAAATGTGAGCCATACTATTTCTGTATTTTCTAGGAATGTCATTGTTCTGAAAAGTTTCAAATGAAAAAATGATATAAAACTTTCTTCCTAAATATTTCAAATGATGAATTTCTTTTTCTGAACATTTTAGCTTTGTAGAAGGTCATATCAAATTGTATGTGCACATCAAACAGTGTTATGTATCTTTAGGTGAGTACATAGGGATAACTCATCCTTTGATTATTTTCCCCTGAAGTTTGAACATTTGCTCATGAAGCCTCTGCTCTGTTTTTATTTTTTATTGTTGACATTCAAATGGAATTGAACCAAGAGTTTTCTGGTCAGGAGAAGAAAAGAGATAAAACCGTTATAAGCAAACGGAACTTGTGAGAGTGTCTGACCATTTCCCAATGTGGTTGCTTCCTCATCCCAGATGTCCGAGGGATGTAATCAGAAACAAAGTGCATTTTATGATAAATGCCTTGAGGTAAATGTAGCTCACAAAAGATATTACAGTTTTCCTCTATTTTGCTTCCTCAAAAAAAGAAAAAAATGCTTTATTTTGAATTGTCTTAATATTAGCAGGTTCTCCAAGGAGAAAGGGAAACACACACACCTGCACACTCATCAAGTTTGGCTGATGCAGCTAAGAGGTGACCACATTATGTTTTATTTTCCTAATCCCAGAACAACTAAACATTAACATGTTTTGCCCTGAGTAACCGGATGTGACATGAAATATGAAAGATATATCTGAGGTGGAGACAGCTATTCCCAAAATAAATTAAAATGTCATAGGTTTAAAAAACAGGAGGGCTGCATTCCACCTGCAGAACTCAATCTGTGCCAATGACCACATAATCAGACACCAAGAACAAAACCATGATCCGGCCACTGAGCTGGAGGCTGGAGTCCAGATGCACTGGGCAGAACATGTTGTTAAGCTAACGAGATACTGCTGATCTGCGGGCCCTGCGTGGGCTTGGTGGGAGCTTCTGTGAGCTACTAAAGGACCACAGTGGTGGGGGGCAGGATTTCAACAGATCCAAGGGGCCTCTGTGGCCACAGTAGTACCATGAAGGGGTGGACTCCGTTTTAGATGAGCAGCGCGGGAGTCACAAGAAACAGTAAGTGTACATTCTTCCCTGGCCTCAGCCCAAAGTGGGAAGCCCACCAAGTGGCAACCAACACCCTTCGATCAGACCAACCACCATTGAGAAACACCCTAGCAACATCATAAGAGGCAAAGCTTTAAAATAATGGAGTGACCTGACATATGCAGGGGCAGGACCACCTCCCCATCTACTCCCAGCTCAATCTTCCTTTTCCGGGTTAAGTCCAGAGTCAGGTAAAAACCTGATGAGACTGGTCTGTTATTCATAAAACTATATTAATAAAAATGATTAATGATTAGATGTAGAGATATGGTGACAACTGCTTGAGGACCAAACTCAAAGATAACATGCAGTGCTTAGACTGCATTTTGAAAACTTATCTTTTAGTACTATATTTTAAAAAATAATAATGTTTTTTCCAATACCAGGGAACATTGTGAATTATGAAGCAAGCATGAGGTCAACTGCTAAATGATCTTTAACATTTACTCAGCCCAGTGCTCTAGCCCAGAAGTCTCCTGTCCTAGGGGTACTGCCATCTACCCTAGATGTCCTATTCTTACCCTGGAATGAGTACAAATTTAACTAGCACCTCTGTGACATGAGCAGAGATCTGAAAGCTGAAGCCTGCTCCTTAGATCAGCAGTTCTCACCTGGAACAGGTACCAGAATCACCAGCGGGGCTTTTTAAATTCAGATTGCTGGGCCCTTCCACTCAGGCTCTATGTCTGTAGGTCAGGGACAGGGCCAGGAAATGTGCATTTCTAACAATTCCCAGGTGATGCTGAGCCACTGCCTTATGATTATCACCCATAATTGTCTCTACTACTCTCTCCATTACATAAAAATAAAATGCCAGAGCTGAGATGATTGTAGACAGCATCTAACTCACTTCCTTTTTGAGGAAACTGAGGCCCAGAAAGCTTAATACATATCATGAATGCTATAGCCCAGGTTGCTTGATTCCAGTTCAGAGATCCTTTCATGCTATCACCCTACTTCATGGCTGGTTTCTTTTAATATTTTCAATGAGTTTTATCCCTGCAAAGTTCAAATTAATTTTTACTGGCTGCATAAAACATTATGAGAGGCTTTTAGGGGCGCCTGGGTGGCTCGGTCGTTAAGCGTCTGCCTTCAGCTCAGGTCATGATCCCAGGGTCCTGGGATCAAGCCCCGCATCAGGCTCCCTGCTCCGCGGGAAGCCTGCTTCTCCCTCTCCCACCCCCCCCCCGCTTGTGTTCCTGCTCTCGCTGTGTCTCTCTCCGTCAAATAAATAAATAAAATCTTTAAAAAAAAACAAAAACAAAAAAACAACACTATGAGAGGCTTTTAAAAAGGAATATGACTCCTCTGTGTTAAGCCCCAAATTAAAGATCAAACTCTCAAGTTTATAATGATCATCTTTAGATGATTAATTTTTAAAGGTAAGTTCTTCATTTTTATATTAATTAGACTATTCCTGGATATTTTGTAGAAACCAAAACATTTGAATCTGTTGGGTCTGTTGGAATAAGGTTTTATATATATAGTCAGCAGCCTGTTTGTTCAATTTTGCTGTAAAAGACAGCTAATAGTTTTTAGAATAAAACTCTGAGACAGCACCTTTCTTTCTTCTAGAGTTGAATTTCCAATATACTTTTTTGACATCCCTCAGCCATTCTGAGTGTGTGATTTTGTGTGTGTGTGTGTGAGTGTGTGTGTGTGTATTGGAAAAAGACTGGAGGAAGAGGTTATGGAAGAATCAGAGGGATGCAACAATGCTGTCTCTTTTGTGGCTTCATTTTCCTTTTGCAGTTGACTGTTCTTGATAGGGATCATTTCAAAACCATTTCAATTTTTTTCCAAGACAGGGCTAGTTCTTTGGTTGTATTTGCAAACAAAATTTGACTTAGATTCATGTGACAGTGTAGGATGGATCACAAACTCAAATCGCATGGACAGAAGTCTAATGACCATCACCTGCCTGAAAACCCACTTATAGACAGGGACAGTTCCACATGTGTCCTATTCCAGAGAATTACTGAGATGGATTTTCAGGTAATTGTTCTTTGGAAGACCTGGGCTTTCAAGGAAAAAGTCTGAATTCAAGAATTTTTGGTTGGTTTTTGCTATTCTCACTGCCAAATACTCCAAAGTCGGATCTGTCCCCATTTTAAGAGAGGCATGAAATAGGATACAAACATCTTCACTACAGGTGAATACCTGGTGCAGAAGTGATAATGGCAGGAAGCAGGAATTCTTCAGAAAGCAGTGGCAGGTCCTTCCTCCAGTATCTTAAGCACTTCCTTAGAGTTGCCAATTATTTTCAGTCCATCTAAACTACTGGCATCCTTGGTTACCTGGCAGCAGCAAATAATATTCCTTTGATGTTATCCACCATTACAGTGATTCAAATGAATCTACCTCTCTCTGAAGCTACCTCTCTTAAAATACTTAAAAATGGCTGTACCAACTTGCATTCCCACCAACAGTGTAAGAGGGTTCCCCTTTCTCCACAACCTCTCCAACATTTGTTGTTTCTTTCCTTGTCCATTTTTGCCATTCTAACTGGTATCTCAATGTGGTTTTGATTTGAATTTCCCTGATGGCTAATGATGATGAACATTTTTTCATGTGTCTGTTAGCCATTTGTATGTCTTCCTCAGAGAAGTGTCTTTTCATATCTTCTGCCCACTTTTTGACTTGATTATTTGTTTTTTGGGTGTTGAGTTTGAGAAGTTCTTTATAGATTTTGGATACCAGCCCTTTATCTGTAGTGTCATTTGCAAATATCTTCTCCCATTCTGTGGGTTGCCTCTTTGTTTTGTTGACTGTTTCCTTTGCTGTGCAGAAGCTTTTTATCTTGATGAAGTCCCAAAAGTTCATTTTTGCTTTTGTTTCACTAGCTTTTGGAGATGTATCTTGAAAGAAGTTGCTGTGGGCGATGTCAAAGAGGTTACTGCCTATGTTCTCCTCTAGGATTTTGATGGATTCCTGTCTCACATTGAGGTCTTTCATCCACTTTGAGTTTATCTTTGTGAATGGTGTTAGAGAATGGTCGAGTTTCATTCTTCTGCATGTGGCTGTCCAATTTTCCCAGCACCATTTATTGAAGAGACTGTCTTTTTTCCACTGCATGTTTTTTCCTGCTTTGTCAAAGATTATTTGACCATAGAGCTGAGGGTCCATATCGGAGCCACTTTGGAAAACAATGTGGAGGTTCCTCAAAAATTTAAAAATAGAGCTATCCTATGAATCAGCAATTGCACTACAGGGTATTTACTCCAAAGACACAGATGTAGTGAAAAGAAGGGCCACATGCACCCCAATGTTCATAACAGCAATGTCTGCAATAGCCAAACTGTGGAAAGAGCCAAGATGTCCTTCAACAGATGAATGGATAAAGAAGATGTGGTCCATATATACAATGGAATATTACTCAGCCATCAGAAAGGATGAATACCCAACTTTTACATCAACATGGATGGGACTGGAGGAGATTATGCTAAGTGAAATAAGTCAAGCTGAGAAAGTCAATTATCATATGGTTTCACTTATTTGTGGAACATAAGGAATAGCATGGAGGACATTAGGAGAAGGAAGGGAAAAATGAGGGGGGGGGAATTAGAGGGAGAGATGAACCATGAGAGACTATGGACTCTGAGAAACAAAGAGGGTTTTAGAGGGGAGGGGGGGGGGATGGGTTAGCCCAGTGATGGGTATTAAGGAGGGCATGTACTCATTGGGGCACTGGGTGTTATACGAAAACAATGGATCATGGATCACCACATCAAAAACTAATGATGTATTGTATGGAGACTAACATAACATAATAAAATTTAAAAAGATACTTAAAAATGGAGCAGCATGAGGACTTCATATGGTTTGTTATGTTATGGATTTTTTAGATTTGGGCTTCTAAGAGACAGAGGGCTATGATGAGTCTACTTATTTACAGTGGGACCTCAGGTACTCCTACTGTGCAATTCACTGTGAATCACCTTGACCATCAAAGGCAAAAATCTATAGTCAGTTAGACCTCACATCTCTGCACTTGTCTGTGGGAACGCAGCATTGTCATAAGGGAAAGAACCTTGAAATATCATCTGGTTATAGACATCTTTGCTTATGGAAATAAGTACTCAGATAATCCAGGATAAATATTGCCCATTTTCTTTTTCCAAAGTTTACAAAAATAATTGTTTCTGAGTTAATTCTCTTTTAATAACCAATGAAATGAATATATTAGATGCATAATGGTCCTTGGCCCAGAAAGCTTATAATTTAGTAGGAGAAGCAGTCAAGTAAGTATTAATTTAAAGTATAGGTAATAATTAGATAAGTGGTCCAGTATAAATACAATGAAAATGTGGATTGAGGGACGAGTTATTTAAATTTACCCAGGGACACAGGAGGAAGGTGTCAGTAGAAGGTAGCATTTGAGCTAAAGCTTTAAGGACCAAACCAGCTCTGGTAGGTAAAGAGAGCTTTAGGACAGCCACCAAGAGTTAGGGATCTACATGGGATTTGTCTGGGAAAATGGTGAATGTAACCAGAGTGAAGAATTAAGCAAGGTGAAGAAGTGAAACTAAACATATTGGACAGTCCAAGTCGAGCAACACTTTGAATTTATGTTAAATAATTTGAAATGTATTCTTCAGACAATTGCAATCCATTGAAGATTTTGAGCAGAGGTACAACACCACTGTTACCATGCTATAGGGGAATTCGACTGGTACTAACCACCCGCCTGAATTCATCTCCTACTGGCTTTCATTCAACTCCAAACATGTTCCTATCACTAGGCTTTTGAACTTGCTCTTCCTTCTCCCTGGAAACCTCTTTTTCTAGATATTCGTATGACTTCCTCCTTATTCCTTCCTGTCTTTCATTTGTCTGTGCAATTGTCACTTTGACTTGATGACTCTAAAAGTACAACACCCCTCTTTAAATTCCCATCTCCCTTCTTTGCTATATTTTTTCAGTAGTACATGTGACATCTAATATACAATTTATATATAAACTGTATATCCCTACAATTTACTTTCCATGAGGGCAAGAATTTCGTTTTCTTTCCTCCTTTGTTCATTGCCCAGAATAGTGCTTGGAGCATATTTGAGGCTAACAAATATTTATAAAGTGAATGAAAAAGAGACAGAAAAAAGGAGCATGTCTTAATCAGCTCAGGCTTCCATAACAAAATACTAAAGATTCAGCAGCTTAAAAATTAGAAGTGCAGGGGTGCCTGGGTGGCTCAGTCGTTAAGTGTCTGCCTTCGGCTCAGGTCATGATCCCAGGCTCCTGCTCAGCGGGAAGCCTGCTTCTCCCTCTCCCATTCCCCCTGCTTGTGTTCCCTCTCTCACTATCTCTCTCTCTGTCAAATAAATATAATCTTAAAAAAAAAAAATAGAAATGCATTTTTTCACAGTGGTAGAGGCTGGACATCTGAGGTCACAATGCCAGCATGATCAGATCTGGTGAGAGCTCTCTTCCTGGCTACAGATGGCTGCCTTCTGGCTGTGTCCTCACATGACAGAAAGACAGCAAGTTCTCTTCTGTCTCCTCTTACAACAACACTAATCCCATCATGAGGGCCCCACCCTCATGACCTCATCTAGAACTGGTTTCTTCCCAAAGTTTCCATTTCCAAGTAGCCTCACATAGGGGTTAGGGCTTCAACATATAAATTTTGTGGAACAATTAGAAATCAAAGAGGAAAAATAGGAAGGAGATGTATCTGATTTCAAAGGATGAGGTGCTTCTGGGCAGCATTAGCCAGACTTCCCTTCAGCCTCTAACCTAGTGCTGGTAGTTGCAGAGGAAAAGTGGATATTAAGAAGGATGACTACATGTCAGAAATGTAAAGTGCCTTCTAGAGGAAGTAAAGATGGGGATGTAATGAAAGGGGCAGAGGTTCAACTGTAAATAAGTAGACATGAAAGCCAAAATCCCCTGTCCTTCAAACATTGCTCTTTGGGAAGAATGAGGGACACTAAGCTAAGGAAGAACAGAAAATCTCTGCAAGAAGGCACTGCTGGGAAGGCCTGGATAAAGCTTCCTTCCCCACCAGACAATAGTCAGAAAGCCTAGTCAATGGCATGATTCCTGGTGTGGGTGGTGACAATTGTATTCAGGGGACCTGGGGGGTGTCCCTCAGGGCCAGGTGAGGGCACTCAGCACAAAGGTCAGAAATGAGAACACAGAGTAGAGAGAACTCTTATTTATTTTTTTCCTGGTAACTGACTATATGGAACAGAAATCTAGGCCCATTCAAGCTTCCCACTAGATGAGAAGGCAATAAAATTCATCACATCTATAAAAAGGTAAATGGGTCAAAAAGAAGAGACCATCTTGCTAAACAAGAGGAATTCAGCTCTCCAAAAGAGACAGACTGGATGAAGGAGAAGACACAGACTAAGTTAGAGATTAGTTCCATGTAAACTTGGGAAATATATCAATTCAACTACTTCATCATGTTAAAGAGAAAAACATTTGAGATTTGGAAGAAAAGACAAACATGCCTGCCAAACTAAAAGTTAGTGGGAAATCACCACAGACAAAAAGATAGAGGAAATTATTGCTAATGTAGATGATAATCTTTAAAAACTCACCAAGAACTCACAGGAAAAAGATAAAGAGAAAATGTGAGAGACATGAGAAATAAAACACAGAGATCCAACCTATATATAAAAGAATTTCCAGAATTATGAAAGTATTTTTAAAAGAATGGAAGGACAAGTTGAAATAACTAAAGAAATACATGGGCATAAAGAGCAGAGAAACTAATTCTGTGTGGATCAGAACAGACCATGACACAGCTCCTGCCAACCTACCCTTTCCTGGCACCCCAACTGCTAGTCTTGCCCTTTGACCTCTTTCTCCTTTGAGACTTTCCTCTCTCTACTTGTCTCATAGTCCCTGTCTTCTTATCCCTTCTCCTCCAGGAACTATGTTTTATCTCAATGGGTTGTTTAAACGTGCATAGCATCACTGATAGAATAACACAGCAGGTGTGTTATGTTTTATTATCCTAGATTTATTACTTACATATTAAATCAAAAATTAAGAACTCTAGGTGTGCTCATTTTATTAAAAAAATAAATAAACAGCCGATGCTACCTTTCATTCGTTTTGAAAAGTGATCTTGACTTTAAACAAAACAAAACTAGAAACAGCTCTCTGTCTAGTGAAAATGACTTGGATGTTAATAAAACCATTTCTTTCGGCTTGCAGAACAATGAGTTGGGAGCCTTGATAGCTTTGTTCAAACTATTTCTGGATTTGGTTACTTTTATTTTTATCTCTCCTGAGTCTCATTTTTGGCCACCTGTCCAACTTAAGTAACTTTTAGACTTTGAAAAATTCTATTGTGATCCTTGGATTAGAAACCACAGGAAAAACAAGAACAACTGGTAATTCTCGAATTAACAAAGAAGATATTATTTCAGGGCCATGCTGGACTTTGAGCACAGATGTCTACTTGACCTCTGACAGTCAGCTCTGGGCCCCTTGCCCAGCTTTGAGAAGATCTGTAGAACCCAGCTGCTGCCTATCCTTATGATGATGCCAACATGGTTTGGGGCCACTTAAGCCATCATATCATTTGCATTCCTTGTTTCTCAAATGACTTGTATCAAGGGCTTACAGAAAGTTTGTTATCTATGGATCCTGCTATGCATGGTACTAATTTTCTGATAAAACAAAGGCACTATGGACAAACAGAAAACAACCAAATGTGCACCTAAATGAACGTAGAGGATCATCATTCCTTCAGCAGTCTCACCCAAAACTGCTCAGCCCAGCCCAGCCTAGCCCAGCCTAGCCCAGCTCAGCTGAGCATGGCACAGCTGTCTTCTAACTAAAAGGCAACAGTTTGCTTTACCTTGATCATGGCAGTCTTCTGTAACATGCAAAGGGATTTCCATAGGCAACCAAATAGTCCCTTGTTTGTTAAGAGAGATTCTTATTGAAGTAAAGCAATTTATTTTTGCTCCAGCATTCAGTGAAACAGATATTTATGGAAGGTAAGTAGACTATGCTTTGATTTTGCTATTTTCCCTTTTATCTTGCACAAAAGAGTAGGGAGGCTTAATACAGTGGACTTTTCTTAAAACCCTCCGCCTATGTGTCAAAGAGGAAGTGAAATGGAAGTGTTTACTAACATACAGTTATTCTAGACAAAGTCTATTATATACCTAATGTATATATAGGGTCATGGAATATAAAAAGTGCATGGGACCACAGGAATCATACTGATCCAGTTTCCTCTTATTATTACTTTCTGGGTTTACTAAAAAGAAGAGAGAGAGAGAGATACATGTTTGCTTTTGCTTTTGTCTTTGGATTTCAATTTAGAATTATCGTTGATAAGTAATATGCATTGTATTTTCACAAATAATCCCTTCAGGTTTCTGTAATAGTGAAGGATCAGTATTATCCTTAAAATTCCTCCAACAATGCAAATTCACCATGATTTCTTCTTACCTTAATAAAACATAATTTAAAAAACTGTTTTAGCTAAACAAAAACAACAACAAAAAGCTTAAGAATCTCCTCCTGCCCCCAAAAGAAGAAGATAAAGATGAATGCAAGGATGAAGAAGAAAAATAAAATAAAATACAATACAATAAAATAAAATAAAATAAATAAAATAAAATAATAAAATAAAATAAAAAAAAACTTCCTCCAGTTTTCACCAAAGGTCCTGTGTCTTTTGACTTCTGATTTCTCAGAAACTATAGGTAAAACTATTTGAATAGCTATTTTGAATGAATCCATTTAAACTTTAAATTTTCTAATTTTCTGAACTTTGTTCTGTAGAACAAAAATGTACCTTGAAACATTAAATGATGTTTTGTTGGAAAAAATGTTCTATGATCCAAGAAATTTTGGAAATCTTTATGTTCTATACCCTTTTGGAGAGGGGGTATATAAGAGCTCTAAGGAGTCCTACAGAAATATGTTTCTGTTTGTAACTCAAAATTGCCCACACTTATTTTACCACAGATCCTTATAAAAATGCAAGTCTGGCTTACATTAATAGGTAAGAATCTGATTGAAAGGAGAAATTTAATAGGTTTTTTAAAAACAGTTGTTTATTATTTCAATGTGTATTAAAATTGCCTCTTGGATCACAATAAAACACCACACATGACCAACTCCCTTCAACTCGGAATGCTCCTTATCTGCTTATTTATGTCTAACTCAGTGCTGGAGTGATGATTTCACAATGGTAAACTTTTCTGTGCTGCAGTGCTGATAAAGTTTAAAGACAGGCTTTTTTCCTAATAGCATCTCTAGTGGTATTTTTATTTTCCTTATGCTTCTTTGGTTCCCAGAACATGACCTTTGTCTATTTCTGTCATTTGATGATTATGGGCATAAAGAGACTTAGATATGGAGGCGAAAAGATAATTGCCCTGGGCCACAGGAATAAGTAGTGACTAAGTGTATAGAGAAGATTATACATCTTGCAATGTACTTTCCCCTGGCACCATCATTACTGTGGCCACCACCACCCCATGAGGTAAGGGAGCTCACTTATTTCTGAAAGTAGTTAATAAAAAAACAAGGTTCAAAGAAAAAAATATTTAAAAAGTAACAAAAAAAAAAGCCCTACCCCTTCCACCTTATCCTATTCTTGGCTAAACAGATATGCCACTATCAATTTGCATTCATTATATTTGATTTATATACCTATGCCTAATCATCCAATTGTAGCCTACTTAAAAACTGTGCCTACAGCAAAACAGAATTTGTGTCCCTAGCGTAACTGTAGCCGGGGCTGACTTGGGTTCTGATAATGTCAACATACTTAAAATTGCATTGACTGTTTCATGGGCAAGTCCAAATGCCACACAAGCGAAATACTGGAAGAGAGAAATAACTTGAGAATGGTTGATAGTTTTGCTTATTTTCTTGTTCTCTTATGTTAAATTTTTTTGATGGTAAGTGTGTAGGTACAAGAAGTCTATAGTTTTCAGAGATCAGCACTTAGGGAGACTTGATATCAGAGGATGTTTTTGCTTCCCTATAAAGGAAAATTAAATATTTACAGCCTTCTTTGTTTAATTAATATTGACCTGGAGCATAGATTTTTTTTTTTTTTTATTAGCAGAAGCAAGCTGGCAAGCACCTCTATAAAGTGCTGCCCAGCCTGAAGCTGGAGACCCTTCATGCTAAACATTATGGAGGGGAAGGAGTGGGATAAGAGGCTGGCTGAGATAGGTGGTAGGCATCAGGGCAATAGGAGTCTTTTCCTCTGCAAAAGGAACATACATTTCAAGAGGTTGGCATCTAACATCTACTTACCTCATGGCTTCCCACTCTCTCTGCGTACCTCTGATCTACCTTGGAGTTGTGTCTTTCTTCTTAGATAATTCACAATTTCATCTTTCCTACCTTCTCGTTATGATCCAATGCAGGAGCAGTGCTCTGTTGGTTTATGAATAAGTACTACAAGCACTAGTTGACACTTAGGTCATGCCTCTCGGGCAAATATTTTTTGTTGTTTTGTTGAGTTTTGACTCTGTGAGGCTGTGTCTTCAGGAGCTCTTTCTTAGATTTTCTGATTTTCCTGGATTATTGCAACTGAATTTTTAATCCTAGACCTAGTGAGACTTGAACACCTTTGTCTGATGGATCCAAATACCTTGGTTCAGCAATGGCAGCAGAAAGCCTACAAGTCACCTCGAACTTTAAGAATCCAGTCCAGTCTCCAAGTCTAAGAAAGTCAAGAAAATACAAAAAACCCAAATACTTAAATTCACTAGCAGAGTGTTTGGCAATAAGTAAGGAATTGTAAACAAAAGGAAAGATGCACAGACCAATTTAAAGCTGCCCCAAATCTTTCCAAATAATTTCTTTAAGAAAATAAATGAGGCACTCAAACGTATGCATGCACACTTTAAAATGATTAAGTGACTTAGATTCTCTATAGTGTACTAAAAAGGCCCTCCTAGACCGTTACTGATAAAGCAAATCCCACTTATTTTGATGGATTATTATTTTTAAAAAATTTTTAAAAGATTTTATTTATTTATTTGAGAGAGAGAGAGAGCATAAGCAGGAGAGGGAGAAGCAGGGTCCCTACTAAGCAGGGAGCCTGACAAGGGGCTTGATCTCAGGACCCCAAGATCATGACCTGAGCTAAAGGCAGACACTTAACCGACTGAGCCACCCAGGCACCACTTGATGAATTATTTTTTAATACCTTTTCAATAAATAATCTTATACAGTTGTAAATAGAATGACTTTAATTAGCTACCCCTTATGTAGAAATTCTGCTTGTTTGATTTATAGATATCCCAAATCGTGATCCATGTCTTAAATCACTTACTCTCTGTGTGAGTTCCAGGATTTCTACCTGAGCATACAATTTAATCACATGTATATTTTAATATCATTTAGGGAAAGAAGAATAAGAAGAGGTCTGAAGAGTAAAATCCTAAATTATACAATTTCTTGAGGATGAAAAAATCAAGTCGTTTCCAAGTCAGGGAAATGAGAGTGATCTTAAGGATGGCCGAATTAAGTCCTGGATTTGTTTCCAAGGTCTTTTAGCTGATGTTGTTAAAAGCGGCAAGTGGGAATTGAAATACAATTGATTAGAAAGTAAGAAGTAGAAGTTCAATCCCCCATGTGACTGGGTCAGTAAGTATGTAGGATCAACAAATTGAAGTAAATGCTCATGACTTTTGTATTTAGTCAATTGTGAATCCCCAGTGCCTGAGACTGGGAATGAGGAGAAAAACAAACACTGGCAAAATGCTACGGTCCACCTGAAATGCCACGTCGGTCCTTGGAGTTCCCCATGAACACCTTGGGGCAGAGAAGGCCTTCCTTTCAAAAGAGCATTACTATATAATGGCGTCTATTCAATTCTCCACGGCAGGGTAAAGAACAAAATATTAGTGCCATATCATTTTTCCCCATTGTCTATGAAATATTTGAAGTGGAAATGGCTTCTTTCAACACCAGAGACCATGTGGGAAATGACCTGTGCGCAGCATAAGTTGACAGGCACGGTGGGGAATTTCATTACACCTTAGAATTTGACTGGCATGAGCAGCTCACTCTGGGCTCTCCCTAACCTCTGGCAAGTGCTTGGAATTGAATCTGTAAATGTTAATCAATATTTCAGGCCTATTAAATAAAGAAAGGCATTGTGAAAATCAAAGTACTAATGGCCAGCCTGGCTCTGTGAAGGTCTGTTCAGCTGTCAAAAGCATGAGATCTAGCAAGACAGAATATATTTTAATAAAATTCTTTCAAATATATATAAAATGCAATGTCTTTGTTCTACCACAGTACATATAATATTAGTGCCTCAGAATACTCAAACATGTTAAAAAGAAATAAACTTATTTCTTTCTAAAAACACTGGGAACTAATGTCCCTTAAGCATACTGAGGGAAAACAGAAAATAACCTTTTAAGATAATCTGCCAGTCATTTAAAATTTTAGCAAAGGAGCCATGTCACGCCATTCATACTACACTCTCCCCCAAACAACAAAGTCCAGGCACATGTAAGAGCTAAATGTAAAACACAAAAGTGTAAAAACATTAAAATAAAATATATCGCTGGGGCTGGGGATGTTTTCCTAAGGAGATACAAAATGGAATCCATGAAGGAAAAAAAAATATGAGTAATTAAAAATCAGAAATTTCTTTACAAAGAATCCATAATAAAGTTAAAAGCATACATTATTGTGAGAGAAAGTATTTTAAAAAGAGACATCAACTGAAGGAATTATACTCAAAGATGTAAACAGTTCTAATTAATCAAATGAAATACAACTATTGCTAAAGAAAAAAATAGCTAAGAAATAAGTAATTCATATAATATAGAGAAGTGAGTTAAAAATATGAAAAAATACTTTTGTTCACAAGTAATAAAAAATTATTACTACAATGAATACAGTTTATGTTTATTAAATAGACAAACATTCAAGTGATTGATAATATCCATTGTTGGCAAGGACAAGAAGATGGACAGTCACATAACTATTGGTATAAAGGTACCTGATGGGTCATGATCCCAGGGTCCTGGGATCAAGTCCCATTTCAGGCTCCCTCCTCTGCCACTCCCCCTGCTTGTGATCTCTCTCTCTCTCTCAAATAAATAAATAAAACCTTAAAAGAAGATAAAAAAAATAAAGGTAACTGATGTAGCACTGGAGGACCATCAGAAATTAAAACGTCTATACTTTTCTTATTAATAATTTCATTCTTAGGGATCTATTTTACAGACAAATGCACACATCTGAGCAAAATTCATGCATGAAAGATTTATTGGACAAAAGCTACATGTTAGGCATCCTTCTAAAAGATACAGCTACAGAAGAAAATACAGAAGAGATACAGCAGAAAATACAAAATACAAATCTTTGCCCTGCCTGGGTGGAACAGGCAATAAACAAAACTAATAAGTAAGGCACATATATTGCATATAATATATAATGGAGGAAGTGCTAAGAAGAAGAATGATATAGGGATTAAGGTTTGAGATGTCTGGGGACATGTGTTGCAACTTTAGATAGGATGGCTTAGTAAGGCCTCACTGTGATGCTATTTGAGAAAAACTCACATAAACAAAAGAATAAGCTATGTAGACATGGAATGACTGAGTATTCCAGATATAGAATGTGATATGGATAAAGATGCTAAGACTGGATACATGCTCACAATGTTCAGTGAGCATTAAGAAGGCAGCTGGGTAAGGAGAAGCAAAGGAGATGAGTTAGGGAGGCAATGAAAGTCCAGACAATGCAAGGGTTGACTCTTGTCTGGATTTGGCTTTACTCTGAGTGACATGGGGAGTCCAGGATTTGTAAGGCTCTTACAGGGTCAAGCTGACTATTGTGTTAAGGAAGCCTGAGGGGCAAGAGCAGATTCAGGGAGACCAGTCAGGAATTGAGTGGAGCATATTTGCATATCTGCTCCAACACTATAACAAAGAGAAAAAAAAATACCAAAAACTCATCGACATTGTCTTACAGATTTAGCTAAATTATGATACTGTAGAATATTATGTGGCCGTTAAAAAATGAGATAGACTTAGTCTAATTCACATACTAAATCCTCAAGACACATTATTGAGTGTAAAAAAATGTATTCACATTGAATCCCATTATCTAAAAAAGAAAGGAAAAAATATATGTGCTTATCTCTACATGTTAGTAATGAAGAACTTTCCAGTTACATATACAACCAAGAAAGGGAAGGACAAAAGGAGTGGACACTTACATTCTGCTCTATGCACATTCATTGTTCTTGGATCTTATATAAGAATATATTCATTATTATTGTGTGACTTTATTTATTTATTTATTTATTTTTTAAGATTTTATTTATTTATTTGACAGAGAGCGAGAGAGCGAGAGCAGGAACACAAGCAAGGGGAGTGGGAGGGGGAGAAGCAGGCTTCCCGCCGAGCAGGGAGCCCGATGTGGGACTCGATCCCAGGACCCTGGGACCATGACCTGAGCCGAAGGCAGACGCTTAACGACTGAGCCACCCAGGCGCCCTATTGTGTGACTTTAAATATCATATCTTTGGATCTGAGTAGACATTTTTCCGAAGAAGACATACAGATGGCCAATAGGTACATGGTCTAAAGATGTTCAATATCACTAACCATCAGGAAAATCATCATCACTTCAGCCCTGTTAAAATGGCTATTGTCAAATAGACAAGAGGTACAAGTGTTGGCAAGGATGTGGAGAACTGGGAACCCTTGTGCACTGTTGGAGGAAATGTAAATTGGTGCAGCTACTATGGAAAACAGTATGGAGGTTCCTCGAAAAGTTAAAAACAGAACTACCATATGACCCAGCAATTCCACTTATGATTATTTATCTGAAGAACATGATAACACTACCTACATGCACCCTCATATTCACCCCAGCATTATTTATAATAGCTAAGATACAGAAACAACCTAAGTTTTCCATGGATGGATGAATGGATAAAGAAACCGTGAGATTAGGGGTGCCTGGGTGGCTCAGTTGGCTAAGTGACTGCCTTCAGCTCAGGTCATGATCCTGGAGTCCCGGGACTGAGGCCCCCATCAGGCTCCCTGCTCAGCAGGGAGTCTGCTTCTCCCTCTGACCCTACCCCCCCCATGCTCTCTCTCTGTCTCATTCTTTCTCTCTCAAATAAATAAAGCTTTAGAAAAAAAAGAAACTGTGAGATTAGATACAGATATAGACGCAAACATATACATACAATGGGATATTATTCAGTCATTAAAAGAATAAAACCTAGCCATTTGTGACAATCTGGGTAAAGCCTGAAGGCATTTTGCTAGGTGAAATAAGTTAGACGGACAAAGACAAATACCTTATGATCTTGCTTATATGGAGAATCTTAAAACAACAACAAAAACAAATTCATATACAGATTGGTGGGTTGCCAGAAGCGGGGGGTGGGGTGGGCAAAAGGGGCAAAGAGGGTCAAAATGTCAAACTATCAGTTATAAAATAAATAATGTACAACACAGTGTATATATAAAAAATAATATAATGTACAACACAGAGACTATATAGTTCACAATGTATTGCATATTTGATTATTTTTAAGAGAGTAGTCTTAAAAGTTCTCATCTTAAGAAGAAAGAGAACCTTGCAACTATGTATAGCAATGGGTGTTAACCAGATTTATTGTGGTGTTCATTTTGTAATATAGACAAATATCAAATCATTGTGTTGTACACCTGAAACTAATATAATGGTATATGTCAATTACATCTCAACAATATAAATGATTAAATAAATAAATAAACCTTTTTAAAATGGGAATAAAGGAAATTGTAAATGCAATACATCTTTCTGAGGGACAGCTAAAAACATTTTATTTGTATCAGACCTTTGAAATTAAAATGTCTTTATTTGTTCCACACACAGGAAATATTCTTTAAAACATATGTCATCTTTTATTATTATTTAGCTATTAAAAAGGAATCCTAAAGAAGAAAAGTAATCTCTAAAAGCAACAAGACTCAAAATACAATGAGTTTTGTATACCATTGTATACATTCTGAATTGCTAATAGATAACCAGAACTGAAAGAGAATATTCCATGCAGCACAATTCTTTAAACAGATGGGTAACTACAATCTAGGTCAACTTTCTAGGTGGCTTTTTTTAAAGTGAAATAATTTTAGTACTTCAACTGAGCTACAAAAAAAAAAAAAAGTGAAGGAATGCACAGGTTGTGAATTAAGTCAACTTTTCTTGACTGGGAGCTTCCAAGCACAGGGACATCAGTTGGACACAGAAAAATCCAAAGTGACAAATTCAATTCAGCATTTGACATTACCTTTTAGACTTTTCAAACAAAAGTTTGAAAATAAATAGTATTTGAGAGCTGGTTAAGCAGTCAGGAGAAAAAAATATAGGTAAGATTTCCATCACACACTTTCGAAAAATAATTCAAAATTCAAAAGATAAAAAATGAAGTATTAAAATTACCAGAATAAGATATATGTGAATATTTATGTAATTTTGATGTGGGGAAAGTGTTTCTTATCTTGGCACCAAAGTAAGAGACTAAAAAGACAAAAAGTTAAAAAACGATAATTTGAATAAAATGAACAAGTAGCTCTAATATATAATGTGTTCTTTTTTAAAAAAAAATTCTTTTTTTTTTTTAAAGATTTTAAAAATCTTTTTAACAGAGAGAGAGAGTGAGAGAACACAAGCAGGGTGGGTGGCAGAAGGAGAGGGAGAAGCAGGCTCCCTGCAGAGCAGGGAGCCCAATGCAGAGCTCAATCCCAGGACCCTGAGATCATGTCCTGAGCCGAAGGCAGATGCTTAACTGACTGAGCTACCCAGGCGCCCCTATAATAGGTTCTTACAAAACAATAAGAAAAAAATGGGTAATCCAATAGAAAAAAAATACACTTAGGATATTAGCAGGCAATTTACACAAACACAAAATAATGTAAATAGGTAATTAGTAAATAAGATTCAACTGAACCAGTAATATAATGCAAGTTCAAAGAAGCTACCCTTTACATCAGCAAAATTAACGTGTGTGTGTGTGTGTGTGTGTGTGTGTGTGTGTGTGTGTCAGAAATAGAGACAGACTGAATGTAACATCTCACAGATCTACTCTCCTTAACACCGTCCTCTGAATAGGATAATCCCACCAACTTCCCATCAAGCTTACTTCTCCCAATATGAATGAATGAATGAATCAATCTCCCGTTCCTAACTTTCTCACTTGCTACTACCTTATCCTATCTTCTCCACCCTTTGATAAACTTCTTGAAAAGTTTTCATCTTACTGGACATTTTTCTTCCCTTAAATTTTGAGGCACCACACACTCCTGGTTTTCTTGTCACAACTCTGGTCATGTTTTCTCTCTCTTTTGTTGGCTCATTACCTTTACTTGGCTGCCCACTGTGGTTAATTCCTCTAGACTCAGTCATGAGTCCTTTGTCTCTTCTCCCTTTACGTTCTCTCTTTAGGCCAACTCAGTTTCATGACAAGTAAACTACAGGTGACTCCTACATGTACATGTTCAGTCTCTGAAAATATCCAGAACTGTGGACTGGTAGAACAAAACTACATGCTTAGTATCTTCGCTTGAACATCCCAAAGATGTTTTGACTTCATTTGACCAAAAATAAATTAAGTGATCTTTCATCTTCCAATATTATCTATTTCAGTGCATGACACCTCCAACCACTCCCGTTATTGAGAGCCAGAAATATAGGAGTCATCATTGGTCTCTCTCTTGACTACCTGCATCCAACCCATCACAAAATCCTATGATTAAAAAATGAGTCATAAAGCCTCTCAAATGTCTTTCCTATCTTCATCACCATCACCATCATCCAACTGCTCTCAACCCCTATCTGGAGAGTTACAAGAGCCTCCTGATTTCCAGAGCTTTCATCCATGTGCCATGCTGGTATGAATGTTTGGATGGTATCAAAACATGTATCCTATCAGGTCACCCCCCCCCAGCTCCCAACTCCCACTTTAGTGCCACTATTGTTTCTAGAATAAATAACAAATTTCCTGACATGTCCTCTAAAGCTTGAAGTGGTCTGTTCCCTACTAAACCTTGTGCCAGACCATGTTTTCTTGAGGTCAATTGCTTCCGAGTTATGATCTTCAGACCACCAGCATCAGTATCACCTGGGAACTGGTTAGAAATGCAAACTCTCAGGCCCCACCCCAGCCTACTACATCAGAAACGTTGTGGGGTGAGGGAGGAGGCCCAACAAGCCCTCCAGGAAGTTTTGATGCATGACTGCTTCAGATCCCTGTGTCCCATGAACAGTGGCCTTTTCTCTTCCTGGCATTGATCATATTCCCTTCTACCCGAGGGCTTTTGCATCTGCTGTTTCCTCGGCCTGACAGTTTTTTTCTCTGCCCTTTCAAATAGTTATCTCTTATTTTTCTTTCTGATCATAGTACATTTATGCTTGCTCACCAGGCAAATTCCCATTTGTACTTTTCTCATAGGTTTGTCTCTTTTTCATTAACACTCACCACAGCTTTAATTTTAGGTATATTTTTAGGTGATTGTACGACTATTTTCTGTCTCCCTCCAGCAGAATGTAATCTAGTTATGGCCACACAGTTTCTGTTATGGCTTACCATTGTACTTGAAACATTTGATACATAGCTTGGCACAATATCTATTTAAAATAGATATTTTAACTGAATGAATATTGGTTTATAGATTGGCATGTCTATAGACCTAAATATTCTTAGTATTATTCTCCATATGATTGAATGAATATGTTCTTTATACTTCTCTGCATTTATACTATCTTAAGTACACATAAATAGGACTTATAATAAAGAAACAAATATATTCAAGGGGGGAAAGAAACAATACATTGTAAGTACAGGTTAAATGTTCATAACTCACTGTGATGGTTCATTTCATATGTCAACTTCACTGGACATGGGAGAACAGGCATCCCAGAAGATCCCCTGATGATACAGTCAGTACCCACTGAAGATAACCACTACCCCTGATTATTAACAGTTTATATTGGTTTTACCTCTTTTTGTATACTTTATATAAGTGAAAACAAACACTATATGCCTTTAATGTCAAACTTGAACAGTATGTTTGTTAGATTCATTCTTATTGTTGCATATAATTCTAGGCCATTCATTCTCAATGCCAAATAATAGTCCATTGAGTGAATAAACAGTATTTCTTTATTCATACTACTGTTGGGTAATTTTTTTTTTTAAGATTTTATTTATTGGGCGCCTGGGTGGCTCAGTCATTAAGCATCTGTCTTCGGCTCAGGTCATGATCCCAGGGTCCTGGGATCGAGTCCCACATCAGGCTCCCTGCTCGGCAGGAAGCCTGCTTCTGCCTCTCCCACTCCCCCTGCTTGTGTTCCTGCTCTCGCTGTCTCTCTCTCTGTCAAATAAATAAATAAAATCTTTAAAAAAAAAAAGATTTTATTTATTTATTCATGAGAGACAGAGAGAGAGAGAGAAGCAGGCTCCCAAGGAGCAGGGAGCCCGATGCGGGACTCGATCATAGGACCCTGGGATCATGACCTGAGCCGAAGGCAGACGCTTAACCATCTGAGCCACCCAGGCGCCCCCTATTGGGTATTTTGTAACTTTAGGTTAGGACCTATTAAAATCAGTGCTTTCTTGAATATCCTACATGTGTTTTGATGAAGATTTGCACTAATTTCTGTCTCATGTATAGCTAGGACTGGAACTACAGAGTCATAGAATATGCATATGATTAGCCTTGATGGACACCATCAAGCATTTTGGCAAAACAAATGTACCAATTTACATTACATGCTCACGTGCAATTTGAGTCCTAGCTGTTCCACATGTTTGCTAACATTTGTATTTTCCAATTTATAAATTTGGCCACTGTTGTAGTGAGTGGTAGCATAATTTCAATTAGTATTTCCCTGATGAATAATAAAGTCAAATATCTTTTCAACATATAATAGTATTTTAAATACTGAATTCAGCTTTTCAGGGTCCAATTTTACAAGTGAAAACAATGAATTTAATATAATATAGATTCCTGAAATTAATTAAAAAATCACCAATTTCTTAAATGTACATATAGAGAATATATATATCTAATCTGAATATATATGTCTGTATTTGCATGTACATACATACACACATGCATGTACTCCATTTTGAAAAATATCTTAAAATAGTCTATTTTTTAAACCAAGACCCTTTTTGGTTCACCGTTTCATTATTTCCAATAGTGTCAGTTAAGTAAAATGATCTCTAACATTGAAATTCTCAATAACTTTGGCAATGACACCATCAGAAAAGACAGCATCTACTCACTTAAAAAATTCCCAGTGAAAAGAGAAATCATAGCTGTCTTCTCTGCTATAATTCTAGGGAGTTTGAGGCAAATATCCCATCTCATTTAGCCCTGTTTTAGACACCTCATCTTTTATGGCCTCTAGGCAAACTCCAAGATTTCTTTTTTATTAGGCTACTGAAATTAAACTAATATGGTGGGCTGGAATCATTTTCAAAACTATAATGGGCACTAATAAACCAAGGAGTCCCTCATAGTGAGGAAAACTAGGGCAGAACTGTTCAGGTGACACTGGAACATTAAGTGGGGGCAGACATCCATTTAGACTGATTTCTTGGTTGTCATTAAAATCTGCTTGGGGGATTACTGTATAGATGGGCTAATGTTTCTAACCATTCCCTGAGAAAATCAAAGCTTTCACTATTCTACTCAATACAAAAGCTGCAAATGCACTTGGAAAAATGTTTTCCAAGTGTATTGTCTAAAAGAATTTAGTATTCACTACCACCATTCCAGTTGGGGCCCTTAATCTTACTTGGAAAAATGCATTAGCTTTCTCCTAGTTCTTCTCATTTCTGGTCACTTATGGGCCACATTCACTTCACACATCTCTGCCGGATTAATCTGCAATCCCCATTTAGCCTCTCCCAGGGACTTCCAAGCTATTGCAAAACACTTTTTTTTTTTAAAGATTTTATTTATTTATTTGACAGAGAGAGACACAGCAAGAGAGGGAACACAAGCTGGGGGAGTGGGAGAGGGAGAAGCAGGTCTCTTGCCAAGCAGGGAGCCCAATGTGGGACTCAATCCCAGGACCCTGGGACCATGACCTGAGCCGAAGGCAGATGCTTAACGAATGAGCCACCAAGGCGCCCCTGCAAAACACTTTCAATGTGCTCCAGCGTATTGCAACTATTGCTGCTCAGTGTCCTCAGTCTAGTCTGTAAATATGACATCAACGGACTTTTCACCAGTACTTTCAGTTTCTTTTCTTTTTTAAAGATTTATTTATTCATTTGAGGCGGGGGCAGAAGGAGAGAGTGAACCCACAAGCAGATTCCTTGCTGAGTTTAGAGCCCATGCAAGGCTTGATCTTACAGCATGAGATCACAACCTGAGCTGAAACCAAGAGTCAGATGCCTAACTGAGCGACGCAGGTGCCTCTCGATTTCTTATTTTCTGCTGGAAGATACTATGAACCCCTCTCTGGTGGTCAAGTTGAATGTGCCTTTAAGGCAATATCCAATGCCATGTTCTCCAATAAACTTTGCTGGATTCTTCCAAATGATTATAATCTCTCATAGTTTATATTTAAAGGGTTTTGTGTGTAAATATATCTCATGAAATTTGTCATACTTTACTTAAGTTGATAGTTATTTTCTGGAATGTTCAAGTTTCCTTAAAGTTCATTATTCCAACCACCTTTATATTGGTTCAATGCATTCTGCTACTCTATAAAATCCTCACCAAGAGTCTAAGACATTTCAAGACATATCTTAAGCTTCTTATTCATTCATACTATAAATGGCTTAGTTCATATTCTTGTTAGTTATTAAAATATTGATTTTAATATAATCTTTAGTACACACAAAAGAATAAATGGAAGTCAGAGTAATAAAGCGAGCACCCATGAACATACCACACAACTTAAGAATTAGAATTTTATCAATATCAAAGGGGCGGAGCAAGATGGTGGAGGAGTAGGAGACCTGGATTTCCTCTGGTCTCAGGAATTCAGCTGGATAGGGATCAAACCATTCTGAACACCTACGAACTCAACAGGAGATCGAAGAAAAGAATAGCAGCAACTCTCTGAACAGAAAAGCAACCACTTTCTGGAAGGTAGAACGTGCGGAGAAGTGAATCCGAGGTGATATTCGGGAGGATAGATGGCAGGGGAGAAGGCCTCTGCAGGCCACTTCTGGCAAGTGACAGAGCAGCGGAGCACAAAATCAGAACTTTTAGGAGTCGGCTCCTCTGAGGGACGTCGCTCCAGTGGCTAAGTGGGGGGTGGAACCCTCGTGGGACAGTGTGGTCTCAGGACCCTCTGGGTCACAAAAGACCGGGGGTGCCTGAGTGTGGCAGAGATCCCAGGTATCGGAGCGGGGAGGCCGGCTGCAGAGACGGAGCCAAGGAGCAGGGTCTCAGCTCAGGGTTGCCATAAACCGTGATCCGCGGCACAGTCGGGCCCCTGCTCCTCCAGCAGGGACCAACAAGTGGCAGATCTGGGGAGACTCCCCTTCCTCCCCTGGGAGGAGTGGCATGGGAGCGCACCGCAGGGAGCTGCTGGGTCTGGAAACTCCACACTGAATCGGGTGCCAGAAATAGAAATGCTTGGTCACAGGCCGGGTGAGCACGAAGTGCAGGCGGAGACCGGGGAGACGGGAGTGACTGACTGCTTTTCTCTGGGGGTGCACTGAGGAGCAGGGCCCCGAGTTCTTGGCTCCTCCGGAATGGAGATTGGGAGGCCACCATTTTCACTCTCCTCCTCCCAAGCTGTACCGAAAGCTTGCAAGGAACAAAAGCTCCCGAGAGCAAACCCAAGCAGATTACTTAGCCCGGACCGGCAAGGGCAGGGCAATTCTGCCTCTGGCAAAGACGTCTAGGAACCACGGCAACAGGCCCCTCCCCCAGAAGATCAGCAAGAACAGCCAGCCAAGATCAAGTTTACCAATCAACAAGAACGGCAGAACTCCAGTGCTAGGGGATTACTGCACATAGAACTCATGGCTTTTTACCATGATTCTTTAGTCTTTCAAAGTTAATTTTTTTTAACTGTCTTTTTTTTTTGAATTTTTCTTTTTCCTTTTTTCAACCAACATCTTACCAATCCCTTTTTTAAAAAACATTTTTATTTTTCATTTTTAGAGTCATATTCTAAAATATCTTTCACAGTAGTTACCCTTATTTTTGGTATATATATATGTTCTTCTCTCTTTAAAATTTTGAGATACTAGTTACCTTTCATAGTAGTTACCATTATTTTTAGCATATATATATGTTCTTCTCTCTTTAAAATTTTGAGATACAGTTCCTTCTAACAAATCAAAATATACCCTAAATCTCTAGTGTATGGCTTTGTTCTACTCTCCTGCCTGATCACATTCTCTCCCTTTTTTAAATCCTCTTCTTTCTTTTTTCAAACAAATTCTTATCAATTCCTTTCATAAAATTTTTTATAATTTTCAACTTTACAGTCATATCCCATCCCTATATCATATCAACCCTTATTTTTGTACATATATAAGTTTTTCTTTCTTTAAAATTTTGGGAGGCATTTTCTTCTAACAGACCAAAATACACGCAAAATGTAGTGTGTGGCACTGATCTATGTACCAGCCTGATCATATTTGACCATATTCTGTTTTTTTGTTTTGTTTTGTTCTGTTTTTGTTTTTATCTTTTTCTTTCTTTTTCGTTTTTCTCTCTTTCCCTTTCTTTTCCCACTGCTTCAGGTCTTTTCTGATTTGTTTAGAGTATATTTTCTGGGGACGTTGTTACCCTGTTAGCATTTATTCTCTCATTAATCTATTCTCCTCTGGACAAAATGACAAGATGGAAAAAATCACCTCAACAAAAAGAACAAGAAGTAGTACCGATTGCCAGGGACCTACTCAATATGAACATGAGTACGATGTCGAATCTAGAGTTCAGAATCATCACTTTAAAGATACTAGTTGGGCTTGAAAAGGCATGGAAGTTATTAGAGAAACCCTTTCTGGAGAAATAAAAGAACTAAAATCTAAACAAATTGAAATAAAAAAGGCTATTAATGAGGTGCAATCAAATATAGGGGCGCTAACTGCTAGGGTAAATGAGGCAGAAGAGAGAATCAGTGATATAGAAGACCAAATGATGAAAAATAAAGAAGCTGAGAAAAAGAGAGATAAACAACTACTGGATCACGAGGGCAGAATTCGAGAGATAAGCAATAGCATAAGATGAAACAACATTAGAATAATTGGGATCCCAGAAGAAGAAGAAAGAGAGAAAGGGGCAGAAGGTATAATGGAGCAAATTATAGCAGAGAACTTCCCTAATTTGGGGAAGGAAACAGGCATCAAAATCCAGGAGGCACAGAGAACCCCTCTCAAAATCAATAAAAATAGGTCAACACCCTGACATTTAATAGTAAAACTTACGAGTCTCAGAGACAAAGAGAAAATCCTGAAAGCAGCTTGGGAGAAGAGATATGTAACCTACAAGGGTAGAAACATTAGATTGGCAACAGACCTATCCACAGAGACCTGGCAGGCCAGAAAGGACTGGCAGGATATATTCAGAGCACTAAACGAAAAAAATATGCAGCCAAGAATACTATATCCAGCTAGGCTGTCATTGAAAATTGAAGGAGAGATAAAAAGCTTCCAGGACAAACAAAAACTAAAGGAATTTGCAAACACAAAACCAGCCCTACAAGAAATCTTGAAAGGGGTCCTCTAAGCAAAGAGAGAGCCTAAAAGCAACATAGACCAGAAGGGAACCCAGACAATATACAGTAACAGACCTTACAGGCAATACAATGGCACTAAATTCCCATCTTTCAATAGTTACCCTGAATGTAAATGGGCTAAATGCTCCAATCAAAAGACAGAGGCTATCAGACTGGATAAAAAGACAAGACCCATCGATATGCTGTCTGCAAGAGACTCATTTTAGAACCAAAGACACCCCCAGATTGAAAGTGAGGGGGTGGAAAACCATTTACCATGCTAATGGACACCAAAAGAAAGCTGGGGTGGCAATCCTTATATCAGACAAATTAGAGTTTAAACCAAAGACTGTAATAAGAGATGAGGAAGAACACTATATCCTACTTAAAGGGTCTATCCAACAAGAAGATCTAACAATTGTAAATATCTATGCCCCTAACATGGGAGCAGCCAATTATATAAGGCAATTAATAACAAAAGCATAGATACACATTGACAACAACACAATAATAGTGGGGGACTTTAACACCCCCCTCACTGAAATGGACAGAATATTTGAGCAAAATATCAACAAGGAAATAAAGACTTTAAATGACACAGTGGAACAAATGGACTTCCCAGACATATTCAGAACATTTCATCTCAAAGCAACAGAATACACATTCTTCTCTAGTGCCCATGGAACATTCTCCAGAATAGATCACATCCTAGGTCATAAATCAGGTCTCAACCAGTATCAAAGGATTGGGATCATTCCCTGCATATTTTCAGACCACAATGCTTTGAAACTAGAACTCAATCACAGGAGGAATGTCGGAAAGAACTCAAATGCATGGAGGCTAAAGAGCATCCTACTAAAGAATGAATGGGTCAACCAGGAAATTAAAGAAGAATTTAAAAAATTCATGGAAACCAATGAAAATAAAAACACAACTGTTCAAAATCTTTGGGATGCAGCAAAGGCAGTCCTAAGAGGAAAGTATATAGCAATACAAGCCTTTCTCAAGAAACAAGAAAGGTCTCAAGTACACAACCTAACCCTACACCTAAAGGAGCTGGAGAAGGAACAGCAAATTAAGCCTAAACCCAGCAGGAGAAGAGAAATCATAAAGATCAGAGCAGAAATCAATGAAGTAGAAACTAAAAGAACAGTAGAACAGATCAACGAAACAAGGAGCTGGTTCTTGGAAAGAATTAACAAGATTGATAAATCCGTGCCCAGACTTATCAAAAAGAAAAGAGAAATGACCCAAATCAACAAAATCATGAATGAAAGAGGAGAGATCACAACCAACACCAAAGAAATATAAACAATTATAATACCATATTATGAGCAACTGTATGCCAGCAAATTAGATAACCTGGAAGAAATGGATGCATTCCTAGAGATGTATCAACTACCAAAACTGAACCAGGATGAAATAGAAAACCTGAACAGACCTATAACCACTAAGGAAATTGAAGCAGTCATCAAAAATCTCCCAACAAACAAAAGCCCAGGGCCAGATGGCTTCCCAGGGGAATCCTACCAAACATTTCAAGAAGAATTAATACCTATTTTTCTGAAACTGTTCCAAAAATTAGAAATGGAAGGAAAACTTCCAAACTCATTTTATGAGGACAGCATTATCTTGATCCCAAAACCAGACAAAGACCCCATCAAAAAGGAGAATTACAGACCAATATCCCTGATGAACATGGATGCAAAAATTCTCACCAAAATACTAGCCAATAGGATCCAACAGCACATTAAAAGGATTATTCACCACGACCAAGTGGGATTTATCCCTGGGCTGCAAGGTTGGTTCAACATCCACAAATCAATCAACATGATACAATACATTAACAAAAGAAAGAACAAGAATCATATGATCCTCTCAATAGATGCAGAAAAAGCATTTGACAAAGTACAGCATCCTTTCTTGATCAAAACTCTTCAGAGTATAGGCATAGAGGGTACATACCTCAATATCATAAAAGCCATCTATGAAAAACCTACAGCGAATATCATTCTCAATGGGGAAAAACTGAGAGCTTTCCCCCTAAAGTCAGGAACGCGGCAGGGATGTCCACTATCACCACTGCTATTCAACATAGTTTTGGAAGTCCTAGCCACAGCAATCAGACAACAAAAAGAAATCAAAGGCATCCGAATCGGCAAAGAAGAAGTCAAACTCTCACTCTCTGCAGATGATATGATACTTTATGTGGGAAACCCAAAAGTCTCCACCCCAAAATTGCTAGAACTCATACAGGAATTCAGTAAAGTGGCAGGATATAAAATCAATGCACAGAAGTCAATGGCATTCCTATACTCCAACAACAAAACAGAAGAAAGAGAAATTAAGGAGTCAATCCCATTTATAATTGCACCCAAAACCATAAGATACCTAGGAATAAATCTAACCAAAGAGGCAAAGGATCTGTACTCAGAAAACTAGAAAATACTCATGAAAGAAATTGAGGAAGACACAGAGAAATGGAAAAACGTTCCATGCTCATGGATTGGAAGAACAAATATTGTGAAGATGTCAATGCTACCTAGAGCAATCTACACATTCAATGCAATCCCCACAAAAATACCATCCACTTTTTTCAAAGAAATGGAACAAATCATCCTAAAATTTGTATGGAACCAGAAAAGACCCTGCATAGCCAGAGGACTGTTGAAAAAGAAAAGCAAAGCTGGCGGCATCACAATTCCGTACTTCCAGCTCTATTACAAAGCTGTTCATCAAGACAGTATGGTACTGGCACAAAAACAGACACATAGATCAATGGAACAGAATAGAGAGCCCAGAAATGGACCCTCAACTCTATGGTCAACTCATCTTTGACAAAGCAGGAAAGAATGTCCAATGGAACAAAGACAGTCTCTTCAACAAATGGTGTTGGGAAAATTGGATAGCCACATGCAGAAGAATGAAACTGGACCATTTCCTTACACCACACACAAAAATAGACTCCAAGTGGTTGAAAGACCTCAATGTGAGACAGGAGTCCATCAAAATCCTAAAGGAGAACACAGGCAGCAACCTCTTGGACCTCAGCTGAAGCAACTTCTTCCTAGAAACATCGCCAAAGGCAAGGGAAGCAAGGGCAAAAATGAACTATTGGGATTTCATCAAGATAAAAAGCTTTTGCAAAGCAAAGGAAACAGTCAACAAAACCAAAAGACAACCGACAGAATGGGAGAAGATATTTGTAAATGACATATCAGATAAAGGGCTAGTATCCAAAATCTATAAAGGACTCATCAAACTCAACACCCAAAGAACAAAGAATCCAATTAAGAAATGGGCAGAACACATGAACAGACATTTTTCCAAAGAAGACATCCAAATGGCCAACAGACACATGAAAAAGTGCTCAATATCGCTCAGCATCAGGGAAATCCAAATTAAAACCTCCATGAGATACCACCTCACACCAGTCAGAATGGCTAAAATTAACAAGTCAGGAAATGACAGATGTTGGCGGGGATGCGGAGAAAGGGGAACCCTCCTACAGTGTTGGTGGGAATGCAAGCTGGTGCAGCCACTCTGGAAAACAGTATGGAGGTTCCTCAAAAAGTTGAAAATAGAGCTACCATATGATCCAGCAATTGCACTACTGGGTATTTACCCCAAAGATAGAAAAGTAGGGATCCGAAAGGGTACGTGCACCCCGATGTTTATAGCAGCAATGTCCACAATAGCCAAACTGTGGAAAGAGCCAAGATGTCCATCGACAGATGAATGGATAAAGAAGAAGTGGTATATATATACAATGGAATATTATGCAGCCATCAAAAGGAATGAGATCTTGCCATTTGCAACGACGTGGATGGAACTGGAGGGTATTATGTTTAGTGAAATAAGTCAAACAGAGAAAGATATGTATCATATGATCTCACTGATATGAGGAATTCTTAATCGCAGGAAACAAACTGAAGGTTGCTGGAGTGGGGGGTAGGGTGGGAGGGATGGGGTGACTGGGTGATAGACACTGGGGAGGGTATGTGCTCTGGTAAGTGCTGTGAATTGTGCAAGACTGTTGAATCTCAGATCTGTACCTCTGAAACAAATAATGCAATATATGTTAAAAAAAAAAAAGAAGAAGAAGAAGGTAGCAGGAGGGGAAGAATGAAGAGGGGGAAATCACGGGGTAGACGAACCATGAGAGACGATAGACTCTGAAAAACAAACTGAGTGTTCTAGAGGGGAGGGGGGTGGGAGGATGGGTTACCTGGTGATGGGTATTCAGGAGGGCACATTCTGCATGGAGTACTGGGTGTTATGCACAAACAATGAATCATGGAACACTACATCTAAAACTAATGATGCCATGTATGGGGATTAACATAAGCATTAAAAAATTAGGGCGCCTGGGTGGCTCAGTTGGTTAAGCGACTGCCTTCGGCTCAGGTCATGATCCTGGAGTCCTGGGATCGAGTCCCACTTCGGGCTCCCTGCTCTGCAGGGGGTCTGCTTCTCCCTCTGCCCTCTTCCCTCTCGTGCTCTCTGTCTCTCATTCTCTCTCTCTCAAATAAATAAATAAAATCTTTAAAAAAAAGAATTAAAAAATTAAAAAAAAAATAGAATAAAAATAAAAGCAGTTAAAAAAAAAAAAGAAGGCACGTTCTGCATGGAGCACTGGGTGTCATGCACAAACAATGAATCATGGAATACTACATCAAAACCCAATGATGCGGGCACCTGGGTGGCTCAGTCGGTTAAGCGACTGCCTTCAGTTCAGGTCATGATCCTGGAGTCCCGGGATCGAGTCCCGCATCGGGCTACCTGCTCAGCGGGGAGTCTGCTTCTCCCTCTCCCGCTCCCCCCTCTTGTGCTCTTTCTCTCTCTCACTCTCTCTCAAATAAATAAATAAAATCTTTAAAAAAAAAAACAACCCAATGATGTAAGGTATGGTGATTAACATAACAATAAAAAAGTCAAAAAAAGAAAAGAAGCAAAGGCAAGAAGCCCAACTTCTAAATCTAAAAAAAAAAAAAAAAAAGTTTATCAATATCTTTCTTTTTCCTATGTGCTTCTCTTATCCATAACCCACTTTCCTCTCAGAGGTAAACATTATCCTGACTTTTGCAAAAATCATCCATTTGTTCTTATTTACAATTTTGTAACTACGAATCTATCTTTAAATAATATAATATTTAGTCTTGACATTCTTGATGCTTCAAACAAATGGAATCAAACTTTATATGTCCTTTTGCAAGTTGCATCTTAAACTCCCTTTATGGATCACTCCCGGGTCACTGTTTCATTGTTCTACTCTTGTTTGTACTTGGAGGTCAGTTCTAGTTTTCTAAAGTCATTATTGATGCTAGTATAGCATTCATTCATTTTTTTTTTTTAGATTTTATTTATTTATTTGACAGAGAGAGACAGCGAGAGAGGGAACAGAAGCAGGGGGAGTGGGAGAGGGAGAAGCAGGCTTCCTGCAGAGCAGGGAGCCTGATGCAGGGCTTGATCCCAGGACGCTGGGATCATGACCTCAGCCAAAAGCAGACACTTAATGACTGAGCCATCCAGGCACCCCATAGAGCATTCATTCTTGTATGTATCTTTTGACATGCACACATAAGAGTATCTCTAGGATATATATACACACACATAACAGGAGAATTACTGAGTTACATGGTAATAAGTGTCCACATTTAAAGGATAATATCACATTGTTTTCACAATTGCTGTACCAATTTTAAACGTGATCTGCTATGTATGCACATTGAACCACATCCTCTCTAAAATATGAGATTATTAAATGTCTTAATTTTTGTCGATTTTCATGGGTATAAAGCGGTACGTATCTGTGGTTTATATTTTCTTTTACCAGACCACTTTGAGTGTTGCCTCTACTTTATCATTTCTCTTTCTGGCATCCCATTATATGTTTGTTTATTATTGCCCTTAGACCTGGGCAAGCAGGGTTTCTGCTCTAGGTCCCATGCCTCAGGGAGCTCTGTGCTTTGGAATGTCTTCCTTAAAATTTTCTAAAACCTTCTCTGTGGCAATGCCAACTGGGCCCTAAGCTGGGCTTGCATGGGCCTCAATCTTTGTGTCATTCCTTTGAAGCACTCTCTGGCCCTTTATACCACATGAGGGTCAATTAAATCCTCCAAGAAGCTACTGAGCTTCTGCTTATGGGGTTGTTCTGGGGCTCTATGCTTGAAGGTCAATTTCAAAAGGACAGCTCAGTGAATGGATTGTTCCTGCTGGCCAGTGCAGTACTTCTTTTATGGGATCATGACATATTGGGCTGCCAGATTGTACTGAAATGTTCTTAGTGACTCTTATTCATGTTGGACATGGTACAAGTTCAGAGTTCTGAACTACGAATGGTCCAATGCCTATGTAAATGGATGTGGATATCAGCTTGCACTTAGCCATGTTCTAACTGGGGTGCTATTTTTGATCTATAGCACCTGAGGGCAGAGGGAGTGTCAGCAGGCATCTTTTACCCTGTGAATTCCATATCACAGCGCTCACAGAAGTCACTTACATCCTCCACAGGCTCTGTGGCATGTGCCAGGCAGTCCTCTGAACATGGCTGTTCCTATCTTCTTTGAGGGCTTTGAAGACCATGGCTTTACAATACCAATGGACCTTTCCAGTTGCTGTTCTCTCTTGTGTCAGATAGTTGTAGTGACATTGTGCTTTCTTTGGTCTCCATTTAAGCCATGTTAGATGAGGAATGGGTGTTCCTATGTAAATGAGGTGGATCTTCTTGCTTTGCGTACCAGCCCCTTGTCTATCTCCACCCCTCACTCCGGGGTAGGGTATAGAAAGCAGGGGTGCAATCAACATTGGAGGAGATTGCATTTAGGAACTTCTTGATTATGGCCCAAAGGGTTCAAGAAAAGACATGGCTAGATGTGTTGATCTAGGTTTATGCTATGAAATTCTGAACAGTGAATTTAACATAATCATAAAAGATTAACATTTTCCTTTGTCATCTGGGTAAGACCTGCATTAGTGTTTGTCATCGGTGAAGCACAATAAACTCTGAGTCACTGAAAAAGTATTTATGAAAGAGACGATGAGTAGTAACATGAGTAATGATGCAACCAGCATTCAATAAATGGTCCTAGAGAGCTTCAGAGGCAAGGAAATCTGTATTGTTTCAATACGATTGATTTCCAAAGAGCCGAAATAAAAGTGCTACTTTTTCTCACAGTAGGAAATATAAAGTTAGCCAGGAACCACACATTTGATAAAAACAAATATTAAGGGATGGCTCCCAGACCGGAACAGGATGAGATGATTCTGGATGCTATAAAACAACTTCATGAACACTGATAGGATAATAACAAGCACCTATTATTCTAAATATGCCATTCATTCACTAGGAGATCAATTTTTTTTATAAAAATTTTCAATCGAATTACTTACATAATGGGTTACACACACAAATACACACACACACACATTTGCACATTTGCTGGGGTCCTACATATCCTAGGGAAATCCTCTTTATATTATATATTTTTGTTATATTTTTATCTCTTATCTTCTGTTCTTCACTTTTTAAAATTTTTCTTACATGCTTCATTGTGCTTACTTCAACTTAGTTTTCAGACGTAGAATTCTCTTTTCAAAGTGTTTAACCTGATCTTAAAGCCTTTTTTTTTTTTTTGATATCCTATTGGGAAAATGATATCCTAAGTTATTTCATTTTTTTGGTTCAAGCATATCTATCTGTTGCTTTTAGTAATCTTCATGTCCTTCTTTATCATGTTGAGTCTTCCTGAAATTCTCAAAATGGTCTTTTTCTCCTCAAATACAGCAGTGATGTTATTTTATGAATTATTATGTTTCTGATAACTTCAATATCTGTACCTATATTGGTGTGTTTGTGCTATTTTTAGTTCATGGTTCACTTTGCTCACTTCTGTATGTACTTAGTAGTTTTTTCTTATTTTGACAGAATTTTTAATTTGAAATATTCTTATATGGATATAATTTAGGGTAAAGAGAGGTACATACAGGGGCACCTGGGTGGCTCAGTCGTTAAGCCTCTGCCTTTGGCTCAGGTCATGGTCCCAGGGTCCTGGGATTGAGCCCCGCATCAGGCTCCCTGCTCTGCAGGAGGCCTGCTTCTCCCCCTTCTACTCCCCCTGCTTGTGTTCCCTCTTTCGCTGTGTCTCTCTGTCAAATAAATAAATAAAATCTTAAAAAAAAAAAAGAGGTACATACAGATTTATTTCTGACAGGGGCACCAACAATTAGGGATTACCTTCTCCTCTTTTAGGGCTGGAAGTTTTTGAATTTAGATTCCACTGTCTTCTAGGACATCTCTATTTCTGGTTTATTCTTTTTTTTTTTTTTCTCCCCTATGGTGCAAATTTCAGGGTCCTAAAACAAAGCCCATGGAATTTTATCACAACCCACACTTTGGCTACCTCTGTATTCAAACTTTGGCTCTTATAACACTGGGAATATGTCAAAAAACTTCTCAGGTACTCAGATACTCACTGATCTTTCCCAGATTGGCAAACATCCCCAGGGGGAAAAAACATCCCCAAATGTCAAACTTGCTTCTCTGGATCTCAACTGTCTTCTCCTATATCTTGGCTTAGAAAACAATTTCTAGTATTTAGTGGGAGAATTTTTCCAAATTCTGGGCCCATCATTATAAAAAAATAGAAGCCCTTATTTAATTCTGGAAAAAGCTTGGGCAGTAGGTTTTATTCTCTCCAGCACAATCCATCAAGAACTGAAACTCAGAATTTTAAGTTACTTGCCCTAGGTCACACAGCGGTAAGTGGCAGAGTCATGACTCAAACCACGTCTTTAGATAATTATTTTGTGTGCTTTTCTGTAAACCTGACTTGGTCCCACAATACTTTAGGTGCTCATTCCTTTAGTTAACTATGCATATATGCAACCTTACCACTAGACAGTTTTCTAAATTATAGTCACCCTATTACATATCTTTATCCCATGTCTTATTTACCTTTTTGCTTACTTTTGCATTTTTTTATTATGTGCCCATTGTGAGCCTGGTAGTGCACAAGAAAAACATCTCATAAAATGCTATATCCACAGTAATGCCAACAAATATTTGTTGAATGAGTATGTTAATAAAGGCAGGGAATAAAATATAATGATGGAATCATTATTTAGAAGTTATTCTGATTTGGTGGTTGGTTTTTCTAGATATATTGATTATATATTGTGAGATCAGGGAGGAGAGTTAAGGCAAGAGGGAGAATTGGCCAAGATGGGGCAATGATGAAATCACTGTACCTTAATCTTTCAACTTGGAAGTGACAAAATTGGTGGAATACTTATTCCCACAGGTCTTAATGAAGGACACAAAAACTAATATACTAGTAGACCTAATTATATATTCTGAAATTGTGCCAAATGATGTCAAAATAATTGGTTGATTCCATCAGCTCAGTGAACCATTCTATCAATGCAACTTACACCTCCTAATAGACAGGTTTGCTTATTTTATTTTGCTGCACTTTCAGTACCTGCTTTGGTCTTCTGTGTTCAAAGCTGCAAACTCTAGTGTAATATTCATAATATTGGATTCAACTTAATAGTTACATAAAAAGCATGTGTTTTAAAAAATCAACTAATTTTTATCCTTTGTAAGATAAAGCTTGAGGGGAAAACTATATCTGAGCCAAATTTTTGTCATAAGATTCCCCTAACTCTGGTGAATCCTAACTTTCTCCTAGCATTTCAAAGTAATGTGTCCTGCTTTAAAAAATCAGGCTTTGTCTACTTGCAGATTTTCATTATATTATTTCAGTTTGGTGGTGTTTTTTGTTCTATTCTTTTCTCTTACTTTTGTTTTCTTCCCTTTTTTTCTTTTTTAATCACACATTTTTCCTTCCAAGATTTACCTGCCAACACATCACTGCTTAATTCTTTGTGTTTTTTGTTGCTTTATTGGATATCTGCACTAGTGGTTTCTTAAAGATTATTTATTTATTTATTTGACAGAGGGATAGACAGAAGAGCTCAAGCAGAGGGAGTGGCAGAGGGAGAGGGAGAAGCAGGCTCTGCACTGAGCAGGGAGCCTGATGCAGGACTCGATTCCAGGAACCTGGATCATGACCTGAGCCGAAGGCAGACGCTCAACCATCTGAGCCACCCAGGCACCCTGCACTAGTGGTTTCTTGATAAAATAGAACTCAGAAATCCAGAAAGTTCTAAGAAGAAAGAATTAAAAATATCAGTATGAGAGTAAGCGTCTTGTATATAGAGGTGATGAATTTCTCAATTAAGGGACAGTCTATTTTAGGGAAAGCTAAAAATGAGAATAATTCATTTGGAAAATGCATCTTGGTTTTATACTAAATTTAAGCAAAGCTTTGAATGACCCGGATTTATCGGACTCTTTATTTATCCATCTTTTTTCCACATTACTTGCAGTAATGATATTCAAAGTGGAGGGTGTTCATCCTAGTGTGCGTACAAGGTGAGTCATTGGTGTGCAGAAGGCAAATATGAGAATGTCTTTTCATATTTTTATCTTTCATCTCATCCTTTAAATTTTTGTATCTTCTCTATACTGAATACCAGAGAGTACTGCATCTTTGTTCAATAGATTAAAAAACCTAAATATCATGAAAACCATTTCACTTGGGTAACCTTCAGAATGAAGGGGCAGTTGTAGAATATTAATATATTTGGTGAAATTGTTTAAACACCATCAGAGGTTTTGTGTCTATGCAGGAAGAATATTTTTTTGACTTCAAAAAGCTGTCAGTGGAACTCCGATAATGACACTTACTGTCAAACTTATCATGCCTCAATTATGTTAACACCTTCTTTTGAAGTTTTCTTTTTAACATGAAAAACACAATTTATTATAAAAGGTCTCTGCATAAGCTGAAATTATTCAAAGGCCTCCAATAGGCTGCTCTTAAAAGAACTGTAGGCAGAAAAAACTTTATATTCATACTGTGAGCAACTTAGTTTCACTTGCTGTGAGAATAATAAATCATAAGAAAAAGTGCAACTTGAAGGATGTGAGGCCTTCATAAAAAAAAATTTATAACATCTGAACCAGTCTTTTTGAGGCTCCCTAAAAATCCCTTCCAAATCTCCAGTCAGACGATCCTCCTGGCTTCTCAGACATGGTGTTGCCACGTTTTACTAATCCAATTGTAACTTCTCTGTTTCATGCATTATTCCCAGTCCTTGCTTTTCTAATTTTCTATTGCTGCACACCATTTGTTCTTTTCTCGTTCTCCAAGACATCTACCACATGTGGGTAAAGGAAGACTCTCATCATTGCTGTATTTTAAAATTTCTTTCTCTTCCAAATCTTAATGCCCAAGAGGCAGAGACTACTGGTTATACTTAGATCTAACCATTTTCTATGAATTATACTTATCTATATCTATTAATGCCTGTGAGCCATGGATGTTCACCAATCAATGCTGCTCACTTCATGTACCTATTTGCTGTAGAGTGAATCTGTGTGTGGGGGGGTATTGCTAACCGTTTCTCAAAGTAGGCATGTTGCACAAGAAGATTATATGCACTTGCTTTCTTATCTTTCCCTTCTTTTCACCTCCATTTATGTTCTTCCTGCTCTTTAATCTTCTTTGGACCACATTTATCATGAATACTTCTTCTCTATGAATCCTGTTTTCAATTTCACTGGCAACTGAAATCTGCATTCTCTCCTTTGTTATATGATTTAAGAGGAATGTAGATATATTAAATATAAGAAGATATTCCTCAAGCAAAGAATACTATACCCTTTATAATATTCTGAGTTTAGGGGCATCTGGGTGGCTCAGGTCATGATCCCAGGTTCCTGGGATTGAGCCCCACATTGGACTCCCTGCTCAGCGAGAAGCCTGCTTCTCCCTCTCTCCCTTTGTTGCTCCCCCTGCTTGTGCGCTCTTTCTCTGTCAAATAAATAAATAAAATCTTTAAATATATATATACTCTGAGTTTAGAGAACAAATGTTGACACAAAACTGTATTATCATATATATCTGTAATTGTGCTACAGATTATACAAATATATTTTTGGCCTCCTGGTCCAATGCTTTGTGGTATTCTCATTTATGTTGGGCATAAGGGAACTTATGCTACTAAAATGTATCATACTTCATAAATCTCTCCCCTGCCAGATCTTGCATCATATCCACCATGTGGTAAAAGGGGTTTTGCATTTTTCAAAATAATTAAATTCTCTGACATTCCAATAAGCAAGCATTCATAAACTATTTTCCTGTTAAAATATCCATTCTTCCTGTTGGTTAACTCCATTAATTTCCTGTAATTGAGGACTTCTGTTTTCTGTATGTTTGATTCAGGTGTTACTCTCACAGAACAGAAATGACAAATTCTTAGCATAATCTTTCCTCTAGTATCTATTGTAGATATAATTAATCATGATACTCTTTTATACTAGCAAATATAGGTCTACAATATAATCTTGCTGGAGCCACTATTCATTTATCAGAATGGCATGTAAATTAAAATTTATTTGACATCTTTGTCATAGACACTATATTTTCCACAAATGCATCTCCTAAAATATATATTTACTAAAAGTATAAGTAGTATTTTCATTTATGGGTAAGTGCAACTTACTTACCATATTAAGAATTTTATTCATTATAGCTTTTAAAAATATGTTTTATATTCTGTTTGTAAATAAATTGAAAAGAGAAAACAACAGTACATGTTCTTTCTCTATTTCTCATAGTCTTTGCTACATGTTATATCAGACTAATCTGAGGAGATGGGAGTTTAAAAAAAATTTTTTTTTAATTTCCAACAATTAGAGACTGGGAGTGGGCCACCAGATCCAATTTTCCTTTATATTCATTTGCACACAAACAGGGAAAAAAAAAAAAAAGTATTTGCATCTCTTCTCAGTGTTGTCTTTTCCTATTTGTCTTCCTTCTTCCACATATTTATTTAAAAAAAACTTCAAAACATAATTTGACCATCAGAAATGAGTATATGGTGACAAATGCTAACAATGAGTCAATTCTTTTTTCCAGAGTAGGCGTATTTGCTTTAGGTTATACAGCTAAGACACTTAAAGTACAGGAACATCTGATGGAAAAGGGCTACTGCTGTGTCATCTGGGACATGCTTTTATTTCAGCTTCCAGGATAAATTATAAGTTAGAGGAGAATAGAGAAATTCTTTAACTTCTGGTTTTCCCTTTTAGTGAGAGCAATCATGGAGAAAATTATGATCATTATCTAGGATATTCATTTAGATAACACAACTGCAAGAAGCAGCTCGTTGGCACATATTTTGCCTGAGAAAGAAAGGTTCCAGTAGTACCTACCATGTGACACTTTATGGTCTTCTCAAAGAAAAACATAGACAATCAAAAAAGATTTTCACAAGAAATTAAAGCAACCAGGTCAGACTGTCCAAATGACTTGAGAGTATTTCTGAGACTTGAAGTGTGCTTGGAACTTTCTCCTTCAGGTTCTCCAAAATAGGGGCACAGGAAAGACTTTATTATGAATAAGTCACCCAATTACCATGATTATGGGTATGAACAATCCAAAAGCACAATTTGTTTCCATCCTGTAGGGTTTTATGCTCTTGATTTTTTCCCCAACTTATTAATGCTCGGTGGCATTGGTAACTCAGAAGGCATGCACTAATGCTCCTGTCTTTGTGAGACCAATCTTGGAGACCAGCATCCTGAAAATATTCTTCTAGCTGGAAGTTGTTGGTGGTCTGTATCAGCTATGTATTGCTATGTAACAAATAACTCCAGAGTGTAGTGGCTTAAAATACAAAGACTTACTTTTTCTTATAATTCTGTGGGTTAGGACATTGGGTAGGGCTCATAATGGCACTTGCTATTCCCCACCTGGTGTTAGCTGAGATCACTTACTCAGATACACTCAGACAGAAGCTGAGCAGGGCTGAAAACTCCCATAGCCAGTTTGTACTTCCTACATTCCACACGTTCATTAGGTATGTCGTCTATATTTTTTACCTTCCATGTTGCTGCAGCGGTATAACCTTTCTCTACCCTCAAAAAGCCATTTACTCACTGTATTTCAAGACCCACTAATAATCTCTGCACTTTTCCTGGGGCTTCCAATCACCCCCTTGTTATAGAGCCATTAGCACCTATGTTAGGATTTTTGTTATGGTGACAACCTATTTCTTGTACCAATTTTTTTTTTTAAAGATTTTATTTATTTATTTGAGAGAGAGAGAATGAGAGACAGAGAGCACGAGAGGGAAGCGGGTCAGAGGGAGAAGCAGACCCCCCGCTGAGCAGGGAGCCCGATGCAGGACTCGATCCCGGGACTCCAGGATCATGACCCGAGCCGAAGGCAGTCGCTTAACCAACTGAGCCACCCAGGCGCCCCACTTGTACCAATTTTTTGTTTTATTTTTAGTTATCTCATCCTGGGTAAATAAAGAATCTAGATCCCTAGTGGCTTTAAAGAGCAAAACAAGATTATTTATTATATACCTTTGGGAAGGAACTCAGGGAGGGCTCATGTCGTTCTTGAGCCCCACTGGACAGTGGGTGGAGGCACTTCATCAGCTGCATTTTGATGGTAGTTGCATGAAAATGGAGGATCCAACAAGGCATTATTCACATATCTGGTGCCTCAGTGCTTTTCCAGGTGGGCTCTCCATCTCTCTACCCCCTGTCTCATCATTTAACAGCCTCGCTCAAGCTTCTTTCCATCATGGCAGCCTACTTCACCAAACAGTACAGAAACAGAAGCTGCCAAGCCACTTAAAAGCTCGGCACATTATCAAAGCTGGTCACAATTCCAGGCCATGGTCAAAGGGAAGGAAGCAGACTTCACATCTTGATGAGAAGAAAGGCAGACATGTGTGTACAGGGGAGGGAGACATCGTCCTAGCCATAGCCAGAATCTGTCTACCACATGATCTAATCTGTACTGTAAATTCCATGTAAAGGCTCTAATTTCACCACTTTTCAGCGGAGTGACTAAATCCTTGTCAATATACCCTATTTTTAGAATCAAAGGACTTCCCAATATAGCACATTTTCTAGCATCTAAATATTACCATAGGTCTGAGCAGTTTATGTGCAGAATTATACTTGCATTAAATATATATTTAATTCCATCAAAGTGTATTACTTGGAAGACTAGAATCCTCTTTTAGAATCCCATTTCTTACAAAAGACTTTGGCTCATATGCTTCTGAGTTACTCCACTTTAAAGCCACACTTTTCTAGTGTCAGTGACAGCTCTCAACTCTATGTCAGAAATCCTTTTACTCACCCATTGGTCTCCAGCTCAAATTCTTAAAGTGTTGCCACTCTTCTTTCAGTATTACAAAGTAACATTAATACTAGACTCTACTGAAGCTTAAGGGTAAAATACCAGATGAAGAATTTGGCAATTAAATTCCAATCTTACTGAAACTACAAATAAGCCTGTTATTTACGGCCACAAATTCCTTGCCAGTCATGTCCCACTCTTAAGTTCTAACCTCACACATTGTCAGTGAACATAACTTTCTCTTTGCAGAGACCTTGCTTTTTCTTTCTTCTCAGGTTTCCCACCTATAATGACTCTGCATACTTAAGTCCTGCTAGTCTTTTTTAATACATCAATTTGTTCTTCTTTTCTCATCTTCTCTCATCTATCAAGGGTCTCCTACATTTTTCAAAGGAAAAAGTCCATCAGTAAATTTTCTAAAATAAGAATCACTTATCTCAGAGGTAAATTATTACTTTTCCATAGTGGCTGCTTTTAATATTTGTTTTAAATGGCAAAATTGCCCTTCCCTATAAAGATATACATGTATGGGGAAGATATGGATTAAAGGTATATGCTTTTAGAAGGGTTAGAAGTGATTCTTAAGTTGGGATGAGGTAGAAAGGGGTATATTAAAATCACTTTGGGTATTCTCAAACTGTATCTAGCATTACCCTTAGCTATGGAGGTTTGGAGTGGGAGCAGGATGTAGGTCCGTATTAACCACAGCTTAAGGAATGCTGTGGGAGTGAACCTGTTAGCACTGGATTATTTTTTTTTTAAAGATTTTATTTATTTATTTGAGACAGAGAGAATGAGAGAGAGAGAGCACATGAGAGGGGGAAGGGTCAGAGGGAGAAGCAGACCCCCGCTGAGCAGGGAGCCCGATGCGGGACTCGATCCCGGGACTCCAGGATCATGACCTGAGCCGAAGGCAGTAGCCTAACCAACTGAGCCACCCAGGCGCCCCAGCACTGGATTATTGTTGGGTGTTGTCTCTTCTGAGTCCAGTATGTCTGGGTGGAAAAGTTTGATTTCAGAATTCACTAAATATTAATTTGTATATAATTCAAAAGTCAGAAGTATGATTTAATTTTCATTAATTATAATATTTATTAATAATAAGCCTTGTAGCACTCCTCTTTTACAAATAAATTCTGTTAGTGTAATTCAGGACATACGAATGGGCCAGTGTATATATCTTTGAAGGATGAACTAAGATTTGAACCTAGGTCTCTCTGATTTCAAAGTATACATTCTTTCTGCAACAGCTAGCTGGTCTGCTTAAAATATGTGCTCCTGTTCACTGCTCCCAGTTACGAACTAGGGTAGAGGGTTGAGGAGCTCTCTTTTCAGTTTCTAGGATCAGGAAGCTCCCTCTTCAAGGGGCTAGTAGTCTGCTCCTGGACAGTAGTTTGCAGGGGAGGTTGATGAAGACAGAATTAAGAAGAGAACATGTAATGTCAAGTCTACTATGGCAAGTTTCGCCTGCTTCCATGGAAATGGGGAAGTTGCCAGAGAATAGAGGGGTCAGAAAAACTTCTGATTTGAAATCCTGTCTTACATCTAAGATGAGAAATAAAACATTAGTTTTGCAATAGGATGTATTCCCATGAGCAGCTATCATCTAGACCACAAAGCTCCCTCTCTCCTTTCTTCCTTTTTTAAAAGTTTCATTGAGATATAATGCTGTTGAGATATTCACCACATTGTGCAGCCATCACCACAACTATTTTTTTCTTTTTATCTCCCTTAAAAAAACCTATCCCCTGGGTGCCAATTCCATTTCCCTCCCCAACCCCTCCTCTCATTCTGAAGCAACTAATAATGTATTCTCTTTATGTATTTGCCCATTCTAGATATTTTATGCAAATTGAATCATATGTGATAGCTTCTTTCACTTAGCAGTGTTTTTGCTGTTTATATACATTGTAGCATAATAAGTATTTCACTCCTTTTTATTGCTAAGTAATATTCCATTGTATGAAAATACATCATTTTGTTTATGTATTCACCAGTTAATGGAAATCTGGATTTCCAGATTTTGCCTATTATGAATAATGCTCCTGTGAACAATCATTTGCAAGATTTTTAAAAAGATTTTTATTTATTTTAGAGAGAGAACACATGAGAGAGAGCAGGGGGAGGGGCAGAGGGAGAGAGTCTTAAGCATATTCCTTCCTGAGCCTAGAGCCTGATGTGGGGCTCAATCACAGACCCCTGAGACCATGACCTGAGCCAAAATCAAGAGTTGGATGCTTAGCCAACTGAGCCACCCAGGTGACCCTCATTTACAAGATTTTATATGAACATATGTTTCCTATTCTCTTGGGTGATTACCTAGGAGTGGAACTGCTGGGTCCACATTTTTGGCCGTTATGAACAATGTTGCTACAAGCATTCCTGTGTAAGCATTTATATGGACATGTTTTCTTTTCGGGGGGGGGGTATGTACCCAACAGTGTGATTGCTGAGTCAAATGGGTAACTCTATATTGAACTTTTTGAAGAACTGCCAAACTGTTTTCCATAGCAGCTGTACCAACTTACATTCCCACCAGCAACGTATGAGATTCCAATTTCCCCACATCTTTGCCAGTACTTGTAACTGTCCATCTTTTTGCTTATATCCATCCTAGTGTGTGTTAATTGATGCATTTTAGATTAAAATTTTAAAAGTGTGTTTTTTTCTGTCAAAAAATGAATGAGATCGTTGCCAGTGTGGTTAGATTAACTTGTGTAACAACTGCCAAAATAACAGGCTTAACAAAATAAAGGTTTATTTCTTATGCATATCTGAGTACGATGTGGGTAGCAGAATGTCAGGGTGAGCAGGAAATGAGGCTGTAGTCACCCAAGAGAGCTCCTTCCTATGACTGGTTATGCCATCCTTTCTGCAGAGAAAGGCATATAGCCAGCATGGAGGGCTATTTGGGAAGCATTAGGCAATAGCCTATAAATGGCATGTATCGCCTACCCAACATTTCATTTCTCAGAATTCAGTCATCTGTCTCACCTCCCTTCAGGGAAGACTGGGACATATCATCTTGTTGGGTGCCACCACACTCATGTTATAAATAAGGACTGAACAATTTTCCCTAAACATGTTCTTGCTAATAGAAACTTTGGTTTCTAATATCGACTGATAGAAATTCATTGTGTGATCTTGGGAAGGTTGTTAAACATTTTTGCTGATAATTCTTCATCCTTAAGTTAGCTCCGGTATCCACATGATTTACAACCCCAATTTTTTATTGCCTTTTGGTGTAAAAGAAACTTGAACATCCACATCATTGTTTTTTTAAAATTTTATTTATTTGACAGAGAGAGACACAGAGAGAGAGGGAACACAAGCAGGGGGAGTGGGAGAGGGAGAAGCAGGCTTCCCGCGGAGCAGGGAGCCTGATGTGGGGCTCGATCCCAGGACCCTGGGACCGACCATGACCTGAGCCGAAGGTAGACGCTTTAACGACTGAGCCACCCAGGCGCCCCAAACATCCACATCATTGTAATGGAATTTAATGGTCTCTGGAATTATTAAAGAATCTATTTCACATGTTTTAAAAAAACAAAATCATCTGTGATATGTTTGTTTGTAAAGCTCCCTAAATCTGGTGTTTAAACTATTATTATAATAGAAAGTAAGATTATGTGCTCACATTTAAAGTTTATTAGGTTATTTTGTACCGAACTGCTGTTTGCAATACAGATTGTAGCCTGTGTCCATAAATATATTTACCAAGCTTTTAAACTGGTCTTATTGGCTCCATAAATACTGAAATCTTCCTTGGCATTATAATATCCTGTGGTGTAAATCTTGTATATTCAAATTTCATATGCATATATATTGTATGGATCATAATATTATTACCAGAACTCTAGGCAGTAACTGTTGGACATAAATTTCATTCTTTATATAAAGATTCAGATTTTAATTCTTTAAATTTAAGAAGCTTTTTATCTGCAGATAGAAAAATTAAATTCTGGTTTTTATATTCATATACCAAACATAGTCTCAGAAGTGTTGCATCTTTGTTCTTTAAAGACATTTTTTCATATTTATATTTCTGCTAAAGTGGCGAGCACTTGTTAATCCATCCTTTTGATTTCTACTTTCATTTCTTTATTTAAACTATTAGCTTTGCCTGTTGTTATTTTTCTTTTACCCTTCCTTTTTACCTTGTCTTCTCAATTCCACTTTTCCATGTTAGCTTATACTCTCAGAACTTCCCAGATAGCAAAATAGTGATCCATATAAATGTTGATAAATCATGTAGAAAATGCGGACATATGACTAAAGACCAAAAACTAAAAAGTAATGTTGAATTACTCTATAAACACAACTTGCTCCTGAATTATATATGATTTAGTATAAAAAAATACAGAAGGTAATACTGAACTGAAAGATGGTTTATTGTAAAGTTTATTGGACACAAAGTACTAAGCATTATTGTCTATAGTTCTGCGGCTTCTACCATAGGTCTCCCATTCATCCCCTACAAGACAAAGGAGAGCTATATGGAAATTCTGTTGTGACTTAATTAATTGTCTATGTGTATTGATAATATAATTTGCAACATTTTAATTGCTCTAGAGAGTTAAGCAACGTGAGGCAAACCTGAACCTCTAATGTCATTCATAAGACAATTCTGCTTGTCTTTTTGTTAACTCATGCCCTGATAGTTTGTAATAATAGAATATGGCTTCATATTTTTTCATTTATGATGATGGATATTCAGTAAAACCTGGGAGGCTAAGACTTATGCCTTTGAATACTGGGCATTTTGGGGGGTATTATTTCTTCAGTGATTCTTTCTCATCGATTTCCTATATCCTGTCTTTTATCATTTCTATTAATAGGATGTTTACTCCACAATTTAGATTCATAATTTTTTTATTTTTTATTTTTTTCTTATATTCTGTCTTTGTCTCATACTTTTCAAGAGCCTACCTTAGTTTCATGTTACAACTTTTAAAACTGACAGGACTACTTTTCTTAACTTTTATCTTGAAATAATTATAAATTCACAGAACTTGCAATGGTAGTACAGAGAGGTACCATTCGCCCTGCTTCTCCTAAGGGTCACACTTTCCCCATTAAAGCATAAACTCAAAGCCAGGAATTTAGCATCAATACAATGTGTGCACATTGTTTCATCACTTGTGTAGATCTGTGTAACTGCCACCACAATCAGGATACAGACGTACTCTACCACCACAAAGGTACCTCCCGTGCTACCATTTAGAGCTACCCTTATCCCCCCCACACACTCTTGCCCTACCACCCACCATTTCTTTGCCTGGAAGCCATTAATCTGTTTTCCATTTGTATAATTTTGTTATTTTGAGAATGTTACATAAATGGAATCATAGCGTATGTGACCCTTTGAGATTGGCATTATTTTTACTCAGAAAGGCAACCATCTAAGTTGTTGAGTGTATCAATAGTTAATTCCTTTTTATCACTGAACAGTATTCCATGGTATGGGAGCACCACAGTTTGTGTAATCATTCTCCTATTAAAAGACATTTTAATTGTTTCCAGTCTTTGCTATTATAAATAAAGCTGCTGGAATAATCTTATACAGGTTTTTGTGGGAACAAAAGTTTTCATTTCTCTGGGATATTCCAGGAGTGAAATTGCTGGGTCATATAGTAAGACTATGTTTAGCTTCTTCAGAGACTATAAAACTGTTTTCTAGAGTGGCTGTACCATTTTACATTCTGGTCAGCAACATATGGTGGATTCCATTTCTTTGCATATTTTCCAGCATTTGATACATATTTTTTAAAATTTTATTTGTTCTCATTTTGTGAAGTAATAGCTTCTAATGGTCTTAATTGTTCCTGATCTTATGGGGAAAGCATTCAGTCTTTTACCATTAAGCTTAGCAATATTCTTCCGGACATGCCTTCCCAGGCAAGGAAACAAAAGCAAAAATAGGGGCGCCTGGGTGGCTCAGTTGTTGAGCGTCTGCCTTCAGCTCAGGTCATGATCCCAGGGTCTTGGGATCGAGACCCGCATCAGGCTCCCTGCTCCACGGAAAGCCTGCTTCTCCCTCTCCCACTCTCCCTGCTTGTGTTCCCTCTCTCGCTGTGTCTCTCTCTGTCAAATAAATAAATAAAATCTTAAAAAAAAAAAGCAAAAATAACAATTGGAAATACATCAAAATAAAAAGCTTTTGCACAGCAAAGGAAATTACCAGCAAAACCAAAAGGTGAACTACTTAATGGGAGACGATATTTGCAAATGATATATCTGACAAGAGGTTAATATCCAAAATATCTAAAGAACTCACACAACTGAACACCAAGACACCAAATAATCCAATTAAAAAGTGGGCAGAGGACCTGAATAGACAATTTTTTTTCCAAAAAAGACTTATAGATGACCAACAAACACATGGAAAGATGCTCAACATAACTAATCATCAGGGAAATGCATATCAAAACCACAATGAAATATTACCTCACACCAGTCAGAATGGTTAGTAAAGACAAGAAATAACAAGTGTAGAGAAAAGAGCCCTCGTGCACTACTGGTGGGAATATAAATTGGTGGAAACTGTGGAAAACAGTATATTTTCCTCAAAAAACTGGAAGTAGAAATATCATACAATCCAGTAATCCCACTATGGGTATTTACTCAAGGAAAACAAAAACACTAATTTGAAGAAATATATGCACCCTTATGTTTATTGCAGTATTATTTACAATAGCCAAGATATGGAAGCAACCTAAGTTTCCATTCATAGATGAATGAATAAAGAAGATACGGTACACACATACACACACACAATGGAGTATTACTCAGCCATAGAAAAGAATAAAATTTTGCCATTCACAACAACATAGATGAACCTAAAGGGTATTATATGCTAAGTGAAATAAGTTCCACAGAGAAAGACAAATACATATAATTTCACTTATATGTGGAATCTAAAGAAAAAAAAAAAACGAACACAGAAACAAACAACAGCAACAACAACAAAAAGAGAAACAGACTCAGAGAAAAAACTAGTGGTTGCCATAGGGGAAAGGGGAAGGGAATAGGTAAAATAGGTGAAGGGAATTAAAAGATACAAACTCCTAGTTTAAAGTAAATAAGTCATAGGGATGAAAAGTACAGACAGCATAGGGAATAAAACCGATAATCCTAACATTGTAGTAACTCTGTGTGGTGACAGATGGTAACTACACTTATTATAGTGAGGATTTTGCAATTTATAATTGTCAAATCAATATGTAATACACATGAAACACATATCAACTATACTGTAATTTAAAAAGTTGTTGTCGGGAGCCTGGGTGGCTCAGTTGGTTAAGCGACTGCCTTCGGCTCAGGTCAGGATCCTGGAGTCCCGGGATCGAGTCCCACATCGGGCTCCCTGCTCAGCAGGGGGTCTGCTTCTCCTTCTGCCCTCTTCCCTCTTGTGCTCTCTGTCTCTCATTCTCTCCCTCTCAAATAAATAAATATTAAAAAAAAAAAACTTGTCAGTATTTTGTAAATACTCTTTATCAAATTATGAAACTTTTCCTCTATTCTTATCAGTCTTTTTATCCTGAAGGTGTGTTGAATTTCATGAAATGATTTTTTCTGCACCAACTGATACATTCATGAGATTTTTCTTCTTTAGCTTGTTAATATGGTGGGTTACACTGATTGATTTTTGAATAAACTCTCAGCCTTGATACCTGAAATAAATTCATTTGATCATGATGTATAATGCTTTGTATGTATTTCTGAATTCTACTTGCTAATGTTTGTTAATAATTCCTTCCTTTTGGGGTGCCTGGATGGCTTAGTTGGTTAAGCATCCGCCTTTGGCTCAGGTCATGATCCCAGGGTCCTGGGATCAAGCCCTACTTTGGGCTCCCTGAGTTGGGAGACTGCTGCTCTCTCTGCCACTCCCCCTGTTTGTGCTCTCTCTCCTTCTCTGTCAAATAATTAAATAAATAAAATCTTTAAAAAAATAATTCATTTCTCTCTTCCTTTCTTGTATTTGTCTGGTTTTGGTATAAAAGTAATTCTAGCTTCATAAATTCATTTGGGAAGTATTTACTCCTCTTCTAGTTCCTGGAAGAGATTATGTAGGATTGGTGTCATTGTTCCTTGTCTGTTTCATAGAATTTTTCATTGAAATCATCTAGGCCTGGAGATATATTCTTTGGGAAAATCTTTAACTATGAAGTCAATTTCCTTAATAGTTATTAGGGCATTCAAATTAATTATTTTATTTTGGATGAACTGTGGTATTTGTACTTTTGGGGGAATTGGTTCATATTATTTAAGCTATGAAATTTAAGTATATAGAATTGCATGTATTATTCCCTTATTATCTTTTTCTATCTGCAGGGCCTGAAATAACATCTCCTCTTTTATGCCTAGTCTTAGTTATTTGTGTTTTTTTTTTTTCTCTTGTTCATCTTGTAAGAGACTTGCCAATTTTACTGATATTTTTAAAGAACTAGATTCTTCATTGCTTTTCTCTCTTTCTGTTTTAATTATCCTTGATTTCTGATCAAGTCTTTATTATTTTCTTTTTTCTGACTGTTTTCCATTAATTTTCTTATCCCACACCCTCAGTTCTTTGATTTGGGGACTTAGATTATTGATTTGATACTTTCCCTATTTTCTAATACAAGCATGAATTGCTATGTATTTCCTTATAAGCACTACTTTGGATTATCCCATAAAGATTTTTTTTTCATTTTTATTTTCATTCAGGTCATCATACTTTTTTTCTTTTTTAATTTCCCTTAAGACTTCTCTTTGACCCATTATTTAGAAGTGTGATGTTTAGTTTGGGCATGTTCCTGATACCTTTTACAGTTTTGGCTTTACAATATATTGCAACTCTGTTAATGGGTGCATCCAAATGGAGGATTGCTGTATCTTCTTGGAGACAGAACCTTTTATCATTATGTAATGTTCTCCTGTCTCTGGTAATTTTCTCTGATCTCAGGTCTACTTGAACTGATATTAACAGAGCTATAGTTGCTTCTCTTTGGTTAAATGTTTGATGGTTTACTTTTTCTTTACCTTTAACCTATATATACCATTGTATTAAATTGTTGCCAACATACAGTTGGGTCATTTTTTTTCCCCACTCTGCCCATGTATTTTCATTAGCCCTTTGAGACCATTTATATTAAATGTAATTATTGGTATATTAAGGTTTAAATCTGTTTTCTGTTCACTCTGATTTTTCTTTTTCTGTTTTCTTTTTCCTGACTTCTGGTTGCTTACTTAAACATTAAAAATAATTCCATGTTGGTATATCTATGGTTCTTTTTAGTGTATCACTTTGTTCAGCTTTATAATGGTTGTTCTAGATATTGTATCATATATTCACAACTTAATAAGTCTTATGGTGTTGACATTTTACCCACTAAAGTAAAGCATGGAAAACTTCTTTCCTTTTATGTACCTTTCCCTTTCCCTATATATAATGTAGTTTCTTAAGTATTACTCTCTACATACTATGAGAACATTTCAAAGTGTTATAATTTTTGTTTCAAATATTAAATATAACTTAGAAAACTCAAGAGGAGCAGGAAAATGTACTGCATATGCCCTTTTATTTTTTTCTCTTTCTGTATTATCTTTTTGATGTTCCAAGATTTCTTATCATTTAATTTTATTTAGAAAACCTCCTTTATTATTCTTTTAGGATAGATTTCTTGGCAAAAAATTATCATAGTTTTCCTTCATCTGAGAATGGTTTGATTTCCTTTCACTCCTGAAGATGTTTTCAGTAAGTATAGTGTTCTCAGTTGATGGTTCTTCATGTTTAGCTCTTGAAAAATATTGTGGTGCTTCCTTCTGGCCATCATGGTTTCTGATGAGAAATCTACTGCCATTGGAATGGTTTTTCTTTGTCAGGTAAAGCATAATTTCTCTGTCTTCTTTCAAGAGTTTTTTTCCTTTGTCAGTTTGCAGAAACTTCACTATAAAATGCTTTGGCCTGGAATTCTTTGGGCTTATTCTGCATGTGGCTTACTCAGCTTCTTGCTGAGTTTGGGAAGTTTGAACTCATTATTTCCTTAAATATTTTTCAGCCTCATTCATTTTATCTTCTCCTTCTGGGGTTCCAACAATACAAATCTTTTGTTATAGTCCCACAGGTTCTTGCAGTGTTCTTTTGTTTTTGTTTTTTTGTTCCTTTTGGCCTAATTGATCTCTGTTGTTTAGATTGGTAATTTCTATTGTTCTCTTTCAAAGGTCACAGATTCTTTCTTCTTCCCTCTCCATCATATTGTGTTAGCCCATTTACCCTTTTTTTAAAAAAATATTTGATTATTTTTTTTTTCTAAATTTCATTTGGTTGCTCTTTAATATTTGACATTTTACTCTTTAATTTCTAATATTTTACCTCCTTGTTGAGACTTCCTATTTTTCTCCATTTGTCCATTTGTGTTTATAAATGCTCCCTGAAGTATTTTCATTATGGTTGCTTTAAAAATTGTATCAGATAATTTTTTTTTTCACCTAAGACAGGGAATACTTTATTCAAACCCATCAGAGGAATGGACACCTTGGGTCTCTAATGAAGCACTGTGTTTTAAAGCATACGTCAATAACTGTATATGTTACTACACATTGCTACATACAAATTAACTATCAGGACAATTTTCAATGTTCAAAACAGAATAAGCTTCTCTGTAAAAGCAGCACCTTTGTGACATTTTTAACTTTAGTATTCCTCTTCTTCTTCTTCACCTTCTCCTTCAACAGAATCTACACCAACCTCCTCATAGTCCTTCTCAAGGGCAGCCATGTCCTCATAGGTCTCAGAAAACTCCCCTTCCTTCATGTCCTCACCCACATACCAGTGAACAAAGGCACAAATGGCATACATCAAGTCAAACTTGTGGTCCAGGTGAGCCCAGGCCTCAGCAATGGCTGTGCTGTTGCTCAGCATGAACACAGCTTGCTATACTTTGGCCAGGTCTCCACCAGGTACCATAGTGGGGAGCTAGTAATTAATGCCCACATTTTTAGCCAGTGGGGCACCAGTCCACAAACTGGATGGTATGCTTGGTCTTGATGGTGACAATGGCATCACTGACATCTTTGGGAACCATGTCGCTGCAGTACAACAGGCAGAAAACGGGGCATTTATCATGGCAAGGGTCACATTTCACCATCTGGTTGGCTGGCTCAAAGCATGCATTGGTGATTTCTGCTACAGAAAGCTGTTCATGGCAGGCTTTCTCAGCAGAGGTGACAGGGGGATATGTGGCCAGAGGGAAGTGGATGTAGGGATAGGACACCAAGTTGGTCTGGTAACATTCAGGGCTCCATCAAATCTGAGGGAAGCAGTGATAGAGGACACAATTTGACCTAACAAGCTCTTTAGGTTAGTGTAGGTTGGGTGTTCAATATCGAGGTTTCTAGGACAGATGTCATAGATGGCCTCATTGTATACCATGAAGACACAATCAGAGTTCCCCAAAAGTGGTGTGGGTAGTGAAGATGGAGTTGTAGAGCTCAACTGCAGCTGTGGGAACCTGGGGGGCTGGGTAAATGCAGAACTCCAGCTTGGACTTCTTGCCATAATTGACAGAGAGACATTCCATCAGAAGCAAGGTGTACCTGGGACCACTTTCCCCTCCAAAGTTGCAGAAAACCAAGAAGCCCTGAAGACCTGTGCACTGGTCGGCCAGTTTCCAAATTCAGTCCAAGACAAGGTCAACGATCTTCTTGCCAACAGTGTGGTGCCCTCGGGCATAGTTATTGGCAGTATCTTCCTTGCCTGTGATGAGCTGCTCAGGGTAGAAGAGCTGGTGGTAGGTGCCAATGTGAACTTTATCAATGACTCTGGGTTCCAGGTCTACAAACTCTGCCTTGGGCACAACCTTGCCAGCACCCATCTCACTGAAGATGGTGTTGAAGAAGTCATCTCTTTCCCCAATGGTCTTGTCACTTGGCTTCTGACCATTGGGCTGGATGCTGTGTTCTAGGCAATAAGAGCTCTCAGCAGGCATTGGGGACACCAGCCTGGTCAACATGGATGGAAATGCATTCATGCATAGTTGCTGCCAAGCAGAGGGAGGAGAGGACGGGGAGAGATTATTGCTTCTTTCACTGTTACTCTTAGATGGTCAATGTAAGAAAACCTTTAAAAACCATGTCAGAGAATTCTAATATCTATGTCATCTTGGTGTTGAAATCTGTTTGTGGATTTTTCTCACTCAATTTTAAGTCTCCTTTCTTCTTTGCCTTACTCCTGCTGAGGGGTGGTGGTGAAAATCCTGACTCCAGTAGGAGTCACATCTTCTGTCACATCACCCCAGCAGGGAGGGAAAGGCTACCACATTGCCCCTGAATGGGGGGTAGAGATCCAGTCTCCTGTGTGATCTACACTGACACTATGGAGCTTGGGAGTATTTTGTTATAGCCTGCCAAGGGTAGAAGTCTAGGCTCCACATGACCTTGGCTAGAAGGAGTAGGAAGAGGACTACAGTTTTCCTTTGGTGTTTGTCTGGAGTAGGGCAGTTATTGTCTAAAAGTATTCTTTTGTTAGGCTCCCTCTTTCCTATCTTTTGGCTAGAAAGAAAACACTTTTTCCAGGCATTTTTTTTTCCCTGCACCTGTTGACATTTCCCAGTTGCCAGCTTCTCTAGAACCTGTATGGATGTATAAGACAAAAAACAGAACAAAACAAAATCCAAAAACCCAAGACTATCATCACTGTGTTGTTCCTTGGGTTCCAAGGTCCCTAGTCAGTCTACCTTCTTTATCAAATACCTTTCAGAGTCTTCTTTCATTTGTTTAATATATAATGTTTAGTCATTCTTAGCAGGAAGAAGAAGGAAAAAGTTTATATATTGTATCTTCCTGGAACCAGAATATTCAAGTATTCTATTTATAATTACAAAGAGTTCATTCTTGTTCTGATTGTTTCCTTTTGTTTTCCAGAACATCTTATTTCATATCTTGTCTCTCTAATGACCGTAATTATAGTTGACTTTTTTTAAGTTGTCCTTTCTTCAGACAATTTTCTATATTTATTCTAGTTTTTTTAAATTCTTCTCCCTTTTCTGTTTTTCCATACTAAAAATTCCAGGAATCTTTTTATTATTTTGGTAATTTATTTTCATATTATATCATAGGCATTTTCCATGTCACTACACATCTTTTATAATTTAATATTAATTCCTCTACTTGTTCATTTCTCATTCCCATGACTATTTTAGAATCTATAGCATTCTTCATTTCATATTTTTAGACTTAATTTTTTAGAGTAGTTTTAGGTTCATAACAAACTTGTGATCAAGGTACTGAGATTGTCCATATACCCTTCTGCTACACCTGAATAGCCTCCCCCATTACAGCATTATTCACCAACGTGATGCATTTGTTACTAAGGATGAACTTACATTGACTTATCATAATCACCAAAGGTTCATAGTTTACCTTAGTGTTGTATATTCTATGGGTTTGTGCAATTGGTGTTGTACATTCTATGGGTTTGTACAAATGTATAATGACATATTTTCACCATTATAATACACAGAGTAATTTCACTACCCTAAAAATTCCCCATCCTCTATTTATTCATCCCTCCCCTGTCCCATAACCTCTGGTAACCACTGATCTTTTTATTGTCTCCACCATTTTGTCTTTTCCAAAATGTCATAGAGTTGGAATAATATAGCATGTAACATTTTCAAATTGATTTGTTTCACTTAGTAACATGTATTTAAGTTTCCTCCATGTCTTTTCACACTTTAATACATCATTTCTTTAGAGCACTGAATAATATTCCATTTTCTGTATGTATCACAGTTTATTTATAAATTCATCTACGAGGGACATCTTGGTTGCTTCCAAGTTTTGGCAATTATGAATAAAACCACTATGAATATCTGTGTACAGATTTATGTGTGGACATAAGTTTTCAACTTATTTGGGTAAATACCAAGGAGCAAGACTGCTAGATCATATGATAAGAGTATGTTTAGTTTTTTAAGAATCCACCAAACTGTCTTCTCAAGTGGCTGTACCATTTTGCATTCCCATTAGGAATGGGATGAGAATTCCTGCTGTTCCATATCCTTACCAGCATTTGGTGTTGTCAGTATTCTTGATTTCAGGAATTTTAATAAGTGTGATTCATTCAATTTCCACTTCTATGATGACATATGATCTGGACCATCTTTTTATATGCTTATTTTTACATCTGTCTGTATATCTTCTTTGGTAAGGTGTTTGCTAAGGTCTTTGGCCATTTTAATTGGGTGGTTTCCTTACTGTTCAGTTTTGAGATCTCTTTGTATAGTTTTTTTTTTTTTTAAGATTTTATTTATTTATTTGACAGAGAGAGACACACACACAGCGAGAGAGGGAACACAAGCAGGGGGAGTGGGAGAGGGAGAAGCAGGCTTCCCGCTGAGCAGAGAGCCTGATGTGGGGCTTGATCCCAGGACTCTGGGATCATGACCTGAGCCGAAGGCAGACGCTTAACAACAGAGCAACCCAGGCACTTCTGAGATTTCTTTGTATATTTAGGATAACATCCTTTATCAGTTGTCTTTTGCAAATATTTTCTCCATTCTGTGACTTATCTTCTAATTTTCTTGACATTGTCTTGCACAGGGAAGATTTTGATGAAGTCATGCTTATTGGTTATATATTTCATGGGTCGTTTCTGGTGTTGTAGCTAAAAAGGCATCACTGTGCCCAAGGGCATCCAGGTTTTCCCCTATGTTATCTTTTAGGAATTTTATAAGGGGACTCATTTTTTAAAAGTGGGACACTAAAAATTTGATTGGAATTTCTGTGTAAGTGGTCAGGGCTTATCAACCATTGGGTTTATTATAGTGTGAATACATGAAAAGGTAGCTTTTTAAATTGAGGATAATACACAGTTGTTGACATATAGATGTCCCTTTTTTCTGGGGTGGTTTAGATTCTCTAGTCCTCTGATGCCGTGCCTTAGTTAAGATGAGCCATAATCCCAGCTACTTAACATTCTAAAAATGGGTACAGCAAGAGAGGTGGGTGCCCAAATATCTATGTAGATTTTCATCTAATCTTTATCTTCAACAGCTGTCTTTTCTTCCCACATCTTCTCTATGTCTTCTCTCATGTATCCTGGTTACCCTGTCTCTCATATCACTAAAGTCTCAAAGTCTGCTCTATGTCTAGTCTCCCACCAACAGAAGGGATAGTTGACTGGTCTAAACATTCCATATCTATATTTTCAACAAATTCTTATGGTTTCAACTTAGCCCCTGGCCTACTACTCCTGGGGTAAGCTGGGTTTCCAATCCCTGAGCATTTGGGGGATTCTATGGGAAAAAAGTAGATTTGCCTTTTATTAGTATTAACCTCTAGTCACCCAAGTTATAAATCTCCTCCATTAACCAAGCAAGTGACTGCTCTTTCATCTCATTTATATCTTGCAAATTGTTAGAATTACTTATCTGCTATTATCTCTTCTCCTTTTCTTTTTGTCTTTGTGAATTTTTTCTTACTGACATTTTAATGGAATTTAAAGAAGAAGAAATAAGTAGGTATGGTCACTATGCCATATTAAGAAGTTTTACACTACCACTATTTACATCTCTAAGATTTGCACTATATGTTAAAGATTCCTATTGGGTCACTAAATAGGTGATACTGTATGCTTAGTGAGGTTGATTAACTATGATTATCCTAACTTACCTGAATACTTCAGTATATTCTCTTAATGTTCCATGTTTGAAACTCTTATACTTTAATCATATATTAAGCTATGTATGCCAAGACTCATGAATAATATAATCACTAATACATAATTGCATTTTTACCTTTAAAGGACCAAGTAAACTTCAAACAGACAATGGTAGGCTAAGACTATAAGTTCATTTAAGAATAAATTTATTAAAATGAGGAAAGACAAAACCATGACTTACTAATCAATTTTGAATTTGTCTTGGTAATCATAAAATAGAGTGAAGAGTCACTAAAATTTTTTCTAGGTCTTCATTTTTTATTAGTAGTTTGAACTACTGAATTCATGTATTTGTACTATATAAGGTGAGCAAGAATACTCATTTAAATGATAGTTCATTGATTTGCACATAACTCTACTTAGTTCTCAATAGCCTATGGATTCAAATGAGCCTATTATAATTTAAATGCCCAGATACTGTTATTTTATTTTCCCTAGTTACGTACTCAAAACTTAAACCCTCTTTAAGGTAACTTCTCCCATCCCTTCAAATATTGCTGGGCTATATCAGGAGCTGAATCATCTGTCTATGGTATCAATGTGCATGATTGCTCCTTAACCTTAGCACTGCTTCCTTCATAAATCATCTCTCTGATCCAAGCTCAGTTTGGAACCTCAGCTCACTTTGGCCATTTTAAGATTTGACCAACCACTGTTATTTCTATGTGCCTTCGAAACGTAGCTTTAGGCATCCTCTGTCCTTGTGTTAGTTGCTATATCCCAGTGTCACTGTTAATACTTGCTTTTGTAGCTTCTGACTCAGTGCTGATGATTACCACTGCTGCAGCTGGTCCAGGGTCTGCCCTGCACCACCTCTGACTTCTGTCATTCTGACAACCCATGGGTGCACAATTCTGCTGACCACTGTGCCTGTGGGAGCAACAGTACTCAGTCTGGGGTAAGGTAAAAGGGAAATGGATTCCTCCTGTATGCGATGACAGAACTTTGTGATTCCAAGGGGAATGCTGTGTGCTTTCTAACATGTTGCAGCATTTAATAAACACCTCTCTGATTTCACTCATGGGCATTTTCTCTCTGACTAGAACACACATTTTAGGTGGCAGTGTCAGAACAGAATCCAGACCTAGAACCTAGACCTTTTGATCCTAATTTTCATATGCCAGTGGTTTTCACCTGGAGATAATGTTGTAACCCCACTCTTCCCAGGGGACATTTGTCAGTGTCTGGAAACACTTTTAGCTGTCATTATTGCATCTACTGGGTATAGGCCAGGAATGCTCCTAAATGCTCCACAAAGCATAGGTCAGCTCAGCTCTCCACAAGGAATTATCCACCTCTGTGACAATATGGAGAGACTATATAATACTATGGATGGATGAACCTAGAGAGTATGCTAAGTGAGATAAGATAAAGATAAATACCACATAATCTCACTTACGGGTGGCAACCAAAAAATGTAACAAATGAATAAACAAACAAAAAGCAGAATCAGACCTATAAATACAGAGAACAAACGGATGTTTGCCAGAGGGGAGTGAGGTTGGGGGATGGGAAAACTGGGTGAGGAGGAGTTGGAGATACAGGCTTCCAGTGATGGAATGAGTAAGTCAAGGGAATAAAAGGTACAGCATAGGGGATATAGTCAATGCTATTGTAACAGTGTTGTATGGTGACAGAAGGTAGCTACACTTGTGGTAAGCACAGCCTAACATATAAACTTGTCAAATCACTATGTTACACACCTGAAATTAACGTAACATTATGTGTCAACTATACTCAAATAATAATAATAATAAAAAAAAGTCAATTGCATCAGGATTGAGAAAGCCTGACATGAGGAATACAATGGAATGGGCAGGCACACCACAGTTATAACAAAGAAATCCTGACAACTCTAATCTCTCTGTGGATGATTTGGATTTTTTTCTGCAGAAATAAAAGCTTTAGCGATGTTCTGAAATGAACTCACTATATATATACCTAATTTTTAAGTCCTGGAATGTTATAACAAGTTTCCCATGTAATAATGGCTACAGAATTTGTGGAATGACATGAGAGAACACACAAATCTAAATCCTAACTTTTTAGCAAGTTTCTATCATATTAATTTTTGTCTGGCAAAAAGATTTCCTTTGGTTTTAAAAATAAATTCAAACAGGGCGCCTGGGTGGCTCAGTTGGTTGAGCGACTGCCTTCGGCTCGGGTCATGATCCTGGAGTCCAGGGATCGAGTCCCGCATCGGGCTACCTGCTCAGCAGGGAGTCTGCTTCTCCCTTTCCCGCTCCTCCCTCTTGTGCTCTCTCTCTCAAATAAATAAATAAAATCTTAAAAAAAAAAAAAAAAAAATTCAAACAAAGGGAGGTAACTGTGGGTTAAGATGATATGATCTAGACTAATATGCCTCCTTTCAGGTGTCTACAAAGGTGTAAATTTTTTACAAGTATGAAAATGTCCAAGAGCAGTAGAAACAAAGGCTAACAAGAGACCTCCTGGTAGCATCTGAAAGAACTTCTGATAAATGGGAATGAATTGAGATTAAAAGCCACAGAATCTGAGTTAGAACGCCCTGGCTGAATGGGAATGAATTAAATAAGCCTTCAGCTTTCTTTTACTGTTTGGCATAGTTAGGGAGCACAGTGGTTACACCAAACAGAAATCTGAGAATTCCCATGCCACTTTCGTCCACAGCCATTATGTGAAAAATAAACTGTGAGACAGCCAGAAATATGTCTTCTTTTTATACTCTCATTTCCACCCACTTCAAACTTTTGTATTTTCTTTCCATCCATAACTTCCAACATGCAGTACTGGAAGAGGAAGGGAGGGTGACAGCATTTTGATCCTGAAATGTACATATACAGCCATGCAAAATACTAAGGGTAGAGGCAGACTTTCTGGGTGAGTCCCAGAAGGACTGCACACTTCCAGTTCTGTCCCGTATTGTACTTGGACAAAGAAATGCATGAAAATGCTTCTTTGGCAAAGAATTTGGCCATCTCAACCTTAGCAGACTTATATTCTGTCCAAAAGGTCACGCTTGGTGAGTTCCCGTTTGATAATACAAACTGTATTTAGGGATGTCAAGAGCAATCTTCCACCTATTTCAGATGTGAGAAGGGGAATCATGAGACATCTAAGTAGACAGTGAAGGCTGAGGACGTTGTCTGTTGACATGCCTGGGGATAGGGTATGTGGCTTGTATTAGTTTCCTATTGCTACTTACCACAAACTGAAAGGTTTAAAGCAACACACATTTATTATCTTAATCTCAAGGTCAGAAGTCTAACATGTGTATGACTTGGCTAAATTCAAGGTTTTGGCAGGGCTGCACTCTTTGTGGAATCTCTATGGGATAATCCATTTCCATCTCTTTTTCAGCTTCTAGAGGCTGCCCACATTCCTTAGCTCATGGGCCCCTTCCTCCATCTTCGGAGCCAGGAGTGGCAAGTTCTCCTCATGCCTCATCACTTTAGTCCTCTGCTTTTGCCTTTATATCTCCTTCTCTGACTCTGATTACCCTACTCCCTTCTTTTTCTTATAAGGATACTTGTGAATACATTGGGCCCATCTGGTAATCCAGAACAATCTACCTCAAAATCCTTAACCAATCCATATCTGCAAAGTTCTTTTTACAAGGTAACATATTCACAGGTCTGGGGAACCAGGACTTGAATATATGTAGTAGCCATCAAATGCCTACTACATAGCACTTCACCAAAGAATAAGTACACAAACAGAAAACCTGCAATTTGTGGCATGTAAATTAGTCTACCTGAAAGAGAATCCAATAAGGAGAGTTAAATGTGAATTCTTATTTCTCCTCACTATAGGAAGAATTAGCACTGCTTCCCTCAGCACTCACAGTGCTCCTTCATGGTATCTACTCGTGCGAGGCTAGACAGCACTTACAGATATATTAGATAATCTGTGGACACAAAACAGTCACAAACAGCTGGTTCTGTCTCAGACTACAAGCAAAAAGACTCAAAAGCAACCCTTCATCTGTACTCTAGACTTTCCTTGTACTTCCCTTCACTGGTTTCTCTAATCAAGATGCTTTCCCAACTTGTCCCTTTAGTTCTTCTTGTTCCTTTTTTAAAAAAAAATAGCTGTTGAGAACTTACACTGTACCAAGTATTACTCCAAATACTTTATAGGTATTATCTGATTTAAATATCTCAACAATATATAAGGTAGCATTCTTATCAGACATAAATTAGGGACACTCTCCTTCCTACTCTGTCATCCCTGGTGGATTAGCAGAGCAGGATCAGATACCAGGCACAGTGCTGATACTAAATGTATTAAATAAATTGAATGAAACACCAATGTTTTATTTTTTTTTTCCTGATAAGACTGAGATGGTGGGGCAGAGTTGGATATTTCTATTTCAGTTAAAATTCTTATCAGTCTCAAATCCTATCAGTATATTCACTTAATCAGAAGTGGAAAAAGCTTGTGACTACCCTAAAGAATCATCATGAAACTAATGTGTTCATCTGTCATTGTAATTGCCAATTTGTCAGTATATATACAAACACAAACCTATGACAGTCTGGAAACCCTAGCAGAACACAGAAGATAACAGCAAGGCAGAAAGAAAAGACCCTTATTTTAGAAAAATAAATCATAATACTTTTCCCTATTGCCATTCTTTCTGCCCATTTGTTCTTCTACTTTTATTGACTTCCTGGTCTTTCGTTTCTGCATGTTTATACATGCAGTGCGAATCTGAAGAAATGAGGAACAAAAACCACTTAGTGGAAGACAAACCTGGGTTCCATTCTTGGCTTTGCCAATCACTGCATGTATTTCTGTGATTCCATGCAAACACCTTCTTTTTTGCAACAGTTTCCTCATTTGTAAAATGGAAAGAAAATGGCCTGTCTTGAGGGGTTATTTTTGAGGTTTGGTTTATGTTACAGAGTAGATGGTCAATTATTGCTAAATTATTTTGCTGATACTATTTTTGATATTGTTATTGTAATGACATTCAACTCAGCATATTTGAGGATTTAATAAGTAAATATATTGAGAGTTTTAGAACAATGTCAGGCAAAAAAATTCATTTCATATAAGTTTTAGCTATTAGTATTTTTTAAAGCAATTTTTATTTTATTAATCAGCTTATCTTTGCTTCATGGTTTCTGCCTGCCCTTTAAAACCAGTTTTCCCATTTCTCATCTAAGCAAGTATCCAGACTTTATACTCAATCTCACTGCTTTGTAATACTGGCATGCCTCTCCTGATATTATTTAACATCCTTGACATGACCAATTCCATCTAAACTCATAACATATAAAAACATCCTTCCACCTAAATAGCCTCCTGGAATTAGCTTGACCTCTGCTGACTCTCCTTTGTTCTACCATAGTGAACACCCCAATATGACAATACCTTAGGCCCTATGAATATTATAAAATCATAAAGCCAAGACATGATTTGATAAGTTGTTGCTCTGTGCATGAAAATACTTCTCTATGTCTCATTCTCAATCGTGATAGTCTAGAGTTGGGCATGACAAATATTTTCTGTAAAGGGGCCAGATATGAAATATTTCAGACTTTGTAAGCCAGACAGTCCGTGTGGCAACTGAGATACAACACAGAAGCAGCCATTAAAATACGCAAATTAATAAGTGTGGCTGTGTACCAATAAGTATTTACAAAAGTAAGTGACAGGCTGGATTTGACCCACAGACCATACCTGGCTTATCCCTGTCTTAGAGCATGCATTTTTCATCAGGGGTGATACTACCCACAGCAGGGTATAAATTGGATCTTGGGGGGCAGCAAAAATTCTTACTCTTTTTGTACAAAGCACAAATGATAATACATATAGTACAAAAACAGATTCTGGGTTGAGTAATGTCTCCAAAAATTCACATCTACTCAGAACCTGAATGTGACTTTATTTGGAAATAGGGTCTCTATAGGTATAACCGAGTTAAGATGAGGTCATATGGGATTTAGGGTGGGCCCTAATCCAATGACTGAGGCATTTGTAATAAGAGGGAAGTTTGGCTGGAGACCAGCACAATGGGAAGATGGTGTTAGAGACACACAGGGAGAATGCCATATGATTGAAGTGATGCTTCTACAAGCCAAAGAATGTCAAGATCACTGGTGACCAAAATAAATAATTAATTAAATTAAATTAAAATTAAAAAAATTAAAAGGCAAGCTAGAAAGAAGCAAGGAAGATCCTTCTCTATAACCTTCAGAAACAGCATGGTCATGTCAGCATCTTATCAGATTTCTAGCCACCAGAATTTTGAAACCACAAATTTCTGTTGCTTTAAGCAATTTGTGTTAATTTTGTTATGGCAGCCTTAGAAAAGTAATACCACAGACACACAGAATATCTGTGGCATTAAAATTTCATAGGAATATGAAGATGATTATGGGCAAATATTTTAAAAAGCTCCCAGGCGTTGATAAATTTAAAAAAAATGTTGAAAATCATTGCTGTACATGTACTGTTTTGCTGATCAGTTTGACAGGGTTTCAGACAAGAACTAGAATTTATTTTTTAAGATACTTTCTGCTTGGGCACCTGGGTGGCTCAGTTGGTTAAGCAACTGCCTTTGGCTCAGGTCATGATCCCGGAGTCCTGGGATTGAGTCCCACATTGGGTTCCTGGATCAGTGGGGAGCCTGCTTCTCCCTCTGACCCTCTCCTCTCTCATGTTGTTTCTGTCTCTCTTGCTCTCTAATAAATAAATAAAATCTTAAAAAAAATAAAATAAAATACTTTCTGCTTATTTAATATGGCCCCATGTCCACCCCTTCAAACACCATTGATTGAATTTCATCCTCAATTCTTCTCTCTTGTTCCAACTACGGAATGATGACTTTGCCTTTCATCAGATGGATTTAACCTTTGTCTTGTTCACATTTATCTTAAGGGATGAAAACCTGGAATGATAAGAATTGAAGTGCTGATCCCAAATTAGGGAGCTTCTCAATGTCTAACACACTAAAGAATTTGGCTATTCCAATTCTAACTTCCAACAGGAGGTGGAATGAGATATAAAAGAACCGTAACAACTTCCAAATTCCAGGACACTACTGAACTTATATTCATACTATCAGATTATGAACTAAATTCTGAGAGCTCAATATTTCTAAGCCTGATTTAGAGAGAACAAAGCTGAAGCCTGGAGATGCTAAGAAACTTCCTCAAAGTTATAAAGGTCTGAATTGTCAGGTGTGGATCTGACACAGGTTATTGTATTCTTAATACTGCGTTACTTTGTATCTGAGACCCACAGGAAAGAAGAGTATAGGAGAACCACACCTAAATCTGCCATCACAGAGGTTATGACTCTTACTTAGATGCTCATACCAGAATGGATGATACTTGGAGGATGAAAAACAGAGCTTCCATACTTAGAAATTATCCCTTTTTTTAAAGATTCTATTTATTCATGAGCTCAGAAATTATCTTGACAGGTCAGCCAGAAAATACTTGATGGCCAGCCACCTATGCAGGTGGGAAACATCTCACTCCAAATGTCCCAGATTGAGCTATCTTGGGCTTAACTCCTGAAAATTCCCATCTGTCATATCACCCTCCTATGTCCCCAAAACGACAGCATGTTTTATTTAATAAATGTTAAGAATCTTTAATATGTAGGAACTCTTCTAGGGCTTGTAGAAAGGCCAAAAAAAAAAAAAAAAAGGAAAAAAACCCAGGTTATCCTGGAGCTTATATTGTAGTCAGAGTGGAACAGACAGACAATAAATAAGTAAAAATATAGAGTATACCACAGGGTGCTATGAGGTGGTTAAGAGCACAGAATAAAATGCATGGCTCCAATACATATGTGTATGACCTTAGTCGAGTCACCTCTGTGTACTTCAGTTTCTGCATTTGTAAAATGAAAAGAGTACCAGAACTTGCCAAATAGGATGGTTGGAAGGACTGGTAGAGGGGATGCACTAATATCTCAGCCTGGAACACACACCTCATTAACTCTTCCTATATGAAGAGAAACAAAGCCAGAGGTGGCACATGGTGGAGGTGGGGATGGCTGAGGAAGATGAGGCTGAGGCTGAGAAAACTCTGGTTTGGGATCTTGCCTCTGTCACTTACTCTGTTACCTTAGAAATATCTAACCTCTCCTGAGTCTTTGTTTTTGTGTTTTTTTGTTTCAGTAGGATATAAAACAGAACTATGACTACTAACCATGTGGATTTGAGAAAGAATGGGATGCAGGTTTGAGATGTAAACTCAGGGTTAGGTTAAAGCTCAAAGTGGCATGGGCATGGAAAATGGAACTCATGACTCTTTGTTTTCTTCTTTATCCCTCAGCCACGGTTGACAGGGAGGACTTTCCCAAAGTCCTAGATGGAGAAGACTGGCAGCATTCCCATGTGGCCCGAATCTCTCTAAAGAAATGTCAAAGGACTTGATATCAGCATGGTCTTTTACTCTTGTCATTTAATAGGGCTCTCCTCTCCAAATAATACTCTAAGAATATCATTAACTATCTCTATTTGTGGATAATTTGGATCTTGCGATATGTCTTAGCTCAGGCTGCTGTAACAAGTATATCTTAGATTAAGTGCCTTAAACAAGAAACATTCATTTATTACATCTCTGGTGGCAGAGAAGTCCAAGATGAGAGAGTCGGCAGATCCATTCTCTGGTAAGAACACTTCCCAGTTTGCAGATGGCCATCTTCTTCTTGTATCCTCATATGGTGGAGTGGAAACAAGCTCTCTAGTGGCTTCGGATAAGAGCACTAATCCCAAGAGGGCTCCACCCTCATGACCTAATTACCCCTCTAAGATCCCCACCTTCAAATAGCCTCACATTGGAGATGGTGGTATCAAATATGATCAGGCTGGTGAATAGATCAGTGCCACACACTGGATTTTGAGCATATTTTGGTCTGTTAGAAGAAAATGCCTCCCAAAATTTTAAAGAAAGAAAAACATATATGTACAAAGAAGATGGTGGTATCAATAAAAGAGTTTTTTTGGGGGGACACAAGCATTCTTTCCATAGCACATATCCCTATGAACCCTGGCTCCACATTCACAATAGCATCAAGCATTATATGAGCTTTAATTCTTATCCATAACCTTAAAATGAGATAACATGACTCCCAGAGATTAATCTTGGGAAGACCTCAACCACACTACCTGTTACTTCAAAGTAGTGTCAAGTGGATTCACCTATAAGTCCTTGCTAAAATTCCACTATTCTTTATTTTTTTCCTAAACAAGTGAACATACTTCTTTTAAAAGTACCTATTTGCCAAGTCAGTACTTTTCGTACCAAAGATACTGTTATCCTTTGATATAACCATTTCTTGTTAACTCTAGAATCAGAAAATCAGCAATTATGCCTTTTTCTAAGTGGAATGAGGTCATATGTTTAAATAATAATAATGACAAAAACATAATTCATCAGTCCACAGTTGGTTCTCAATTAGAAAAAAAAAAAGCAACCTACTCTATCTTTGTTTCAAAATTGTTTAAACATCTTCATCAAATTACATAAGGTGAAAAAACAAGCCAGAAAAGATACGGACAGTTCTGAATTATGTAACACTTAACACATTTCAAATACCTATCTAAATAAATCTTTGGAATTTTTCTTAACCAGTCCATAATAGAACCTTCTGGAATTAAGCATATCTATATGAGGCATCATGCTTTGACTCTGTTGAAATCAATTTCACACATACACATACACAAATATACACATACACAACTGACCAAGCCACTGACTGAGAACTTATAAAGTATGAGAAAATCTCTTTTGACAGAGAACTACCTATTTTAAGAGTTTTTTTTTTAAGTTTTATTATTGAGGTGGAGTTGACATACAATGTTAAATTAGGTGTGCAACATAGTGATTCAACAATTCAATATACTACTCAGTGCTCACCATGATAAATGTAGTTAACATCTGTCACCATAAACACTATTACAATATCATTAACTATATTCCCTATGCTGTACTTTTCATCCTTGTCACTTATAACAGGAAATTGCTACGTCTTAATCCTTTTCCCCTAAGATATAGTAAATATACATAATGGAATATTAGTCTTAAAAAAGAATGATCTTACCATTTGCTACAGCATGGATGGAACTAGAAGGTGTCATGTTAACTGAACTAAATCAGTGAAAGACAAATGCCATATGATTTCACTTACTGTGGAACTGAAAACTAACAAAACAAAAAAGAAAACAGAAAACAGAAACAGACTCACAAAGACAGATGAGAAACTTGTGGTAGCCAGAGGGGAGAGGATTGGAGGGATGTGAAAATTAGGGGAAAAGGATAAAGATAAAGCAACTTACTGTTATAAAATAAGCTACCTATTAATATAGTTATTAAGGCTTAGGCATTTATTGAGTTTATTGAGATTTATTACTTTCATATTATGTGGGGTTTTTTTTCAAATTTTACCAACTTTTATGACTTTATGTTTAAAAAGATGGCTCTCCAATTCTGAAGGATGCCTGTTTCCTTCAACAACTTCAGTAAGTTTAACAGAATCTTTTCCTCAGCCACCATTTTGATTCTATGTTGATAGTGCCCCGTGATTTGTGATGCAGGTAACCATGGCCGGGCCATTAGGACAACTTAGTTATAAATGCTTTAGGCTGTTAGCGTCAGAAGATTCCATAAAGAGAAAAGCAGGCAGGTGGGCATTTTTCTTGATATAAAAAGAAGTGTGGGGTTAGTCTACTGATGGTCTTGATTGAGCATCTCAATAATGTGCCACCAGGGCTGGCAGTCTTTGTATTCTTGAAGGCCTGCTTTTAGTATTCATGGAGGTCCTAAGATAGCTGCAAAGCTCCAGACACCACATTTGTGTTCAAACTCAGAGTATGGGAAAAGGAATAGCACCAATACATTCCTCCTGCATCGTCAGAAAATTAAAAGCCTTTCCAGAAGTCCTCCATTTCATTGGCCACAACAGAAATCTACACAGTAACACAGATTAAAAATCACAGTAAATCATCATGGAAGGCCAAATACAATGTAGTAGATATTCTTTAGAATTCTCTTGTTTTAATTTTATGTGTACATTTACTATCAGAGTTTTCTATATATTCAAGTTCCCATCAATATGGTCACTACAACAGTATGCTCCTGGATAAATGGAATGGAGGAATGTTTTTCTGTTTTTTTGTTGGTTTGTTCTGCAAAATGCTTAGCTGGCTAACAGCTGCAATGAAGCTTTTTATAAAAATTTGATATTTAATAGTAAAGAATAATTGGATTTTTTCACTATATTCAAAAGTCTTATCACTAAGTTTATTTAGCATAACTAAGTATTTCAGTTGCTGGAAAGAGCCAACTCACATTTCATAGAAAGGTTGTAGTTGAAATCTGTACTCTCTCCTAGAGGATTCATTTATTAATTCATTTGATAAATATTTATTATTTATATCATGGAAAATGTGTCCATTTCTGGGAATAAAATTGCATAATAGGTGGTCTCTGATTTTAAGGAGCTTATATTCTTGGAAGCTCCATGAGGGCAGAAATTTTTACACTTACACCATGTTTTTAACAGTTAGAATAGATGTTCACCTTCTTAGCTACCATGCTTTTTAAATATAACTTTTCATATTATAATTATATAGTACATATATTTATATATTACATATTTATATATATTCTATATAAAATATGTAATTAATAGACCATATTATATATTTTTAAAAGAAACTTTGAAAATATATAATGTCCTAGCCCTAAATCTGATCATTTAAATCAGGATGTTTGGGGGTTGGACCTGGACATTGCTATTATTTTTTAAATTCCTTCTGTGGTTCAAGAACTGCTATTATAGGGGAGAAAAAAAATTGAGTACACACAATTTGTCCAAATACCATTTTAGATTCCTTATACTCTCATTTACTCATCACAAAAACCCTATAATATTGGTACTCTTACTATTTTAAAGATGAAAAAACTGTGACTAAAAGAATTTACATAACTTGAACAAAGTCATATAGATAGAATGTTTTGGAGATAGGATTTGAACTGGACAGTCTGCCTCTTGTTCAGTATGTTCTACTATTATGTGCATGGCACATCATAGCCACTAAGTACTTGTGTAAATGAATGTATCAAAGTAGAAAAAACAAACAATTAAATCCAAACAACCTTCAAGAATGTAAAAATGGTGCATACCATTACAGAGGTGGGTGTATAATGATAGGCTGGGGAAGCCATCTATATCCGTTTAAAACACAAATCAGGGCTCAAGGACTAATTGAAGAATTTTCAGTACCTAGGCTTGCCTTTTTATTTCTTTCCTTAATGATTTCAAATACTGACAATTGGCATTTAGAAGGAATAGAGTTCACAGTTTTATACAGTAGAAGCTCATATTGAAAACTTTACAATATGGATATACCCACGAATCTCATTCTTCATGGGGTCTTCCTAGTTTTTTTAAGACTTAATGATACTCCAAGTATTATTTGAGGAAAAGAAATAAAAAAGTAAAGGTATTATTGCTTTAAAAAAAAAAAATTCTTGGGCGCCTGGGTGGCTCAGATGGTTAAGCATCTGCCTTAGGCTCAGGTCATGATCCCAGGGTCCTGGGATAGAGTCCTGCATCGGGATCCCTGCTCCTTGGGAGCCTACTTCTCCCTCTGCCCACCCCCTCTCTCTGTCTCTCTGTCTCTCATGAATAAATAAAAATTTAAAAAAAAATTCTTGAATGAGAAACATGGGAGATAATTTTTTTAAAGATTTTATTTTTAAGTAATTTCTATACCCAAAGTGGGACTTGAAATTACAACCCTGACATCAAGTCACGTGTTCCACTGACTGAGCCAATGAGGCGCCCCACTTTTTATAAATCAAAAGAAAATAATTCTAAGCCAAAAAAATAGCCTAAGTACAGCAAAAAGTATGTGAACAAATAGCATTTTCAGAAAAAAATGCAAGAATTTTAAGATGGGGCGCCTGGGTGGCTCATTTGGTTAAGCGACGGCCTTCGGCTCAGGTCGTGATCCTGGAGTCCCGGGATCGAGTCCCGCATCGGGCTCCCTGCTCAGTGGAGTCTGCTTCTCCCTCTGACCCTCCTCCCTCTCATGCTCTCTGTCTCTCATTCTCTCTCTCTCAAATAAATAAAATAAAATCTTTAAAAAAAAAAAAAGAATTTTAAGATGACTGAAAGGTTAATCACTGATGCCATGCTTGCAGAGTTCAGAGCAGTACCTAGAGAGATGCTTCCCTGGACCTGGACCTGAAGAGCGCAAACTCTTCAATCTCTTTACCATTCTATTTTCAATGAGGCTAGCTACTGAAGGAGAGAATTTGTGGGAGGCACATGGCACTCCATATTTTCCCCAGCTCTTGAGGTAAACATTCATCCTTGCCAAGCAAAGAAACACAGGATCTAGTGTTTATGTCAGAAATGTATTATATAATAACAATCAGTTCTTGGCTTTCTGCAACACCCATTTAGTCCGTCAGTGCTTATTGCACAAATTTAAATAGAGATTATGCAAGTACCTACCATACGAGGATGCCAACATAAATTCCATGGTGTTTCTCAAAGCAGAGTAGTACCAGAAAAGGCATGACTGTCAATTTAATTGCATTAAAACTGGTCTCTTTGGAATATTTTATTGGAAATAAAAAGGAAATAAAATTGCATTATCTTTGTTTTTTGGCAGAATTGCATATTATAGAAACAATTTACCACTTATGAAAAAAGACCCAAGCCAATTTCAGGGTATGTCAAAGATAGTAAATACTGGAACTTAAATCTAAGTTCCATAAAATGGTCAGGGAAGAATATAGAGAACATCAAATTATAGACTATACTGGATAGGAAATGAGTCCTTCTACTAATTAAATTCTGTGTCTGTGGCAAAAGCAGTCTGTTCTTTGAAAAGGTATAAAGGACAACTAATCAACATCTATTTGCCCTTTTTACTCTTCTGACCATTGGTAATTTTTTTCTTCCAGTATGCTGTCTCTGAAAATATGTTTTACAGATATAATGGTTTAGAGGTGCACCTTAGCATCGTAACACAGCACACAGACTTGCCAGTATGCATCAAAATGGTATTTTACTTCCATTTCTTAGGGTCTCTTTCTGAAATCAAACAGAAGTGCATTCTTCATCTGTCTTCAGTAAAGCATTTAGCTATATAGGTGCAGACTCACCAAAGAATTTCATGATAGAATGATAACATCAAAAGGTAAGACTCCCCTTTTTTTCATAATATCCTCAAAGATTTTCTTCATCTACAAAATACCATTTCATAAAGAAAGCAAGCTCAATGGCTCAAGCAATAGGTTATGCTCTTGTATTGCCCTCAAAATATGAGGAACTAGCAGACAAATGCAGTAGCAATAACTTATTTTAAAGCATGGGTAACATGTGATTTTCTTACATTTTTTCCAAAAGAAAAAAATCAGCTTGGGCATAGAATTGAAAGCTTTTTTCTCCTGTTGGAATATAATGTAGAAATTGAGCCAGGCTTGTACCAACTAGGACATACCCCAACTCACAGGTAAACAGCTTCTTCTTTTTTTTTTTTTTTCAGAAGGCCAGATGATAAAAAATATAAGCACCTATTTTATATAAACGTGAATCTATTAATACATTAACATTAAACATATAAATATATATATACATACATACATCTTCCTCTCTCTCTCTCTCTACACACACACACACACACACACACACATATATATGTATTTGTGAATTCTACCAAAGATGGCTGTCATGTTATTTCATAAAAGTGCCTGATTTGTCCTCTTTCTGAAGGGTGAGGTGTCCCTTATGGTTGGATGACTCCAATATGTGTTGAGAGTTGAGAGTTGAATAAAAGAAAATTTTACGCACACCATGCCTTTGACTTCAAATTCCGTTTTCTAACCCCTGAAATTTCAGTGAAAAAATGTTCTTTCTCTCCTGTGCTGTCAGGGAAACCTTGCTGCAGTTATGTTTCTAACATCTGGTACTGCTTCAGTCACAGGGTCTTGCTGATGGAATCATTCTAACTGGACTGGAAGGCATGGCCCCTGAGCCTCTGTGCTCATTTGCTTGGTGACCCCTCAATGAAGGGTGATGAATTGCCTGTTACTTTTCAAGTTTCTCAGAGACAGAGAGACTACCATAAGCTCTCGGGAGATGGTTTTAAGTGAAGTTATTTTAAAATCACCATTACTAGTTTATGGAAAATGAGTTTTACATAATTGTATCCACTTATGGTATACCAGCCTAGGTCGTTTCTCTAATGGGAGAGTTTATGTATGTGCACACACACACAAATAGCTTTGTTTTAGTAATGCTTGGTAGTATTATTTCAAATAGGAACAGACATAATGGAGATAATGGTTTTGTGACAAACAATTCTTTCCAATTGGCAACACAGGTAATTTATTTTAGGAACAGTGGACCATGTCCACTATATCATACATCCCCACTGGAATGAAAGCCTCAAACAAGAATGTAACTTGCAAGATATTAGAAGTTGCCCTGTCTTATTTACCGTTGTACCAGCAGCACCTAGAACAGCCACTGGCACACAGTAGGTGCTCAGTAATTTTATGTTGAATCAATGATAACAGAATTTTTTTAATGAATTATAAAATCCTTCATTAAACTATTTGGGCATATTTTTGGCATTACTTGATTTATTTTTCATTCTATGACAGCACTTACAATTAAGTTCTTATGGTCAAATACGGCCATGAAAAATATTTCTCTCAGTCTTTTGTCTTTTTGATTATTAAAATTCTCATTAAAATACATGCTAATTTATAACAAGAAGAAATTAAAATAAGTGAAGAATAATACATATTACTTTTAGCGTATTCTACAGACAAATATTGTCTTTTACTATAGGGCTGTAGCTGACAGCCCAGCTTTAAGATAATTCCTAAGTGGGTTTATGGGAAGATGGCAAAGTAGGAAGACCTTAGACTCACCTTGTCCCACAAATACACCTAAATAATACCCACACTGGTATAAATAACCTAGAAAACAACCTGAAGACTGGCAGAACAGACTGTCCACAGCTAAATGTAGAGAAGAGACTTCATCAAAGAGGGCAGGAATGGTAGAGATGCAGTTGGGAGCCAAACTGACCCACAGGACTGTCCACAGGAGGGAGGGACACTGCAAGCAGCTAGAGGGAACAGGAGCAGATCCTATCCCACACTGGAAAGACAAAAGCCCATACCATTTGGCTTCACAAGTTTGTACAATCAGTTGGGATCAACACTGGGAACTTTAAAAATTAGCAGTTCTGCTCTGGGATCACCAGAGAGTGACTGGAAACTGAATCCCTGCCTTTGAAGAGACAGCACAACCAATAGCCCCTCAGAGGTACTGCACAGAAGAAGTGATTTTAAATATGCCTGAGGTATACAGAAAGGATATTTATTTATTGATTTCAGAACTTGTGCTAGAGAAGGGCACCTGGGTGGCTCAGTCGTTAAGCGTCTGCCTTCGGCTCAGGTCATGATCCCAGGGTCCTGGGATCGAGCCCTGCATTGGGCTCCCTGCTCAGTGAGAGGCCTGCTTCTCCCCCTCTCACTCCCCCTGCTTGTATTCCCTCTCTCGCTCTCTCTGTCAAATGAATGGATAAAATTGTAAAAAAAAAAAAAAAAAAAAAAAAAAAGAGCTCAGGTTATTAAAAAAAAAAAAAGAACTTGTGCTAGAGAGGCAGGGATCTTTAGCAGACTTCTCCAAGAACAAAAGAGCTGGGAGTCACCGTTTCCTTTCCCCACCTCCCTCCCCACTGCTCCCCCACCAGACCTAGATACAGGCACACATGCGGGATCCAACAGGAACCAGCGCAGCCCCAAAACTGTCCATCTAGCTTTCAAATAGCAAGCCTAGCCCCTGTGCTCTTCTTCAGACCTGTGCCTTTCAGCCTGCCCTCAGTAGCTCTCCAAAGGGGCTCCAGGATGTCCTCCCTACCACAGCAGACTGGTACAGAACTTGCTAACACCATGTAGTCTGCCCCTCCAACCTGCCCTTGGCTAGAGTCCATCCAAAGCAGCATCACAAGCATGGCATTGTGCAAGCAGCCCCAAGAGCTAGCATCACTCCAAAGTGAATCCTGCCCCAGGGAGTGGAGATGACCACACATACACACGAGTTCAACTTTTGCCCTGGCAGTGGGCTGGGGGCAGACATCTGGTCTGACTGAAGGTCCCACCCCAAAACAAAAGCTTCTCAGGGGACAATACAGGAAAAGTGCCCTGCAGTTAGGTGCTCCTACATCACTGGCAAATGCCTGGTCAGACTCAACTTTAGCCCAAGGCAGCCTCAGACTGGCCCACTAACAATACAGGAACCAAATGCTGCCTAACAATAGACAAACAGAGCCATTACAAATCACTGGACTGAAGGAAAAAGTGGCTCAGTTACAAGAGCAGGGCACATGCAACACACACAGAGGATACTCTCAAAGCACCAGATTCTGGTGAACAGGGGACAGTATACAGCAAGGCACTGCAAGACCTCTTCTTCAAAGGTCACTACTTGCAAGAAAAGGAAGTGTAGCTGACTTTCCTAACAGACACAGAGAGTTAGATAAAAAGAGGAGACTGAAGATTATGTCCCAAATGAAAGAACAGGATAAAACCACAGCAAGAGACCTTCTTACTCTAAGTAAGACCCTCTACAAAGAGAGTAAAAACATAAAGAGAACCGCTCATAGATGAAGATTTATTAACTGAAGTTAAAAATACATTAGAGGAATAAATAGTAGACTAGTGGAAGTAGAAGAATGGATTGGTGACCTAGAAGACAAAGTAATGGAAAGCAATCATGTTGAACAGTATAAAGAAAAATGATTAATAAAAAAATGAAACTAGATTAAGGGAACTTAGTGACACCATCAAGTGTAACAGCATTTGCATTATAGGGATCCCAGAAGGAGAAGAGAGAGAAAAGAGGGCAGAAAAATCATTTGAAGAAATAATATCTGAAAACTTCCTGAATGTGGAGGAAGGAAACAGAAATCCAGACCAGGAAGTATGGAGAGCCCCAAACAAAATCAACTCAAGGAAGGCCACACTAAGACACATGTAATAATTAAAATGGCAAAAATGTCCTGATAAAGAGAGAATTTTAAAAGCAGCAAGAAAAAAGAAGACAGTTACTAACAAGGGAAACCCCATAATGCTATCAGATTTTTCAGCAGAAATGTTGAAGGCCAGAAGAAAGTGGCATGATACAAAGTACTGAAAAGGAAAAAATCTTCAGTCAAGAATACTTTATCCAGCAAGGCTATCATTCAGAATAGAAGAAAAGATAAAGAGTTTCCCGCAGACAAACAAAGTTAAAGGATCTCATAACCAGTAATCCATCCCTATAAAAAAATGTTACAGGGGAAACTTTGAGTAGAAATGAAAGACTATAAGAAAGAGTAAGAAAAGGAGGAAACACAAAATAGCAAAAATAAGTATATCTGTAAAAATCAAAGGATTCACCGAATTAAAGGATGTAAAGTATGACAATATAAGCCCAAAACATAACAGGGAGAAGAGTAAACAATTAATGCTTTTAGAATGGGTTCAAACTTAACTGGTCATCAACTTAATGTAGACTGCTACATGAATAAGATGAATCACTTCACTATGATTCTGCTCTGAGGGAAGTGCAGGTGCAGTGGTGATCGGGATGGGGAGGGGGTGGTTCTGCCAACCCTCTCTCTGGTGGAGGCTTTTGGGATTGGGAGATGAGTGGTATGGGGAAGCAGCTCAGTCTTTGTAAATCAACTAGGCACAGAAGGAAATCCAGAGGGAGGAAAGGAACTGAAAGGGCCTGGTTTCCTTTAAGACTAGATCTAGGTCCCCAAAGTGAAAGCAGCGAAGAGAGGGTGCAAAATAAAATGCCAGATGCCTAGTTAAATTTGAGTTTCAGTTAAACAATGAATATTTTTAAAATAAGTATGTTATATATGTGTGTGTGTATAAATATATTTTACGGTTCGATAAAAAAAAAGATGTTATATATAAACATAATGGTAATCACAAATCAAAAAACAGTAATATATATTAGATATACAAAAAAAAAAAGAACAGAAATCCAATTCTATCACTAAAGAAAGCCAGCAAAGTGCAAAAGAAGAGAGCAAGAAAGGAATAGAGAAGAACTACAAAAATAAGTCATAAAACAAGTAACAAAATGGCAATAAGTACATACCTATCAATAATTGCTTTGAATGTAAAGGGGCTAACTGATCCAATCAAAAGACATAGGGTAATGGAATGGATAAAAGAGCAAGACCCATCTCTTTATTACCTACAAGAGACTCACTTCAGACCTAAAGACACATGTAGATTGAAAGGGAAGAGATGAAAAAGCATTCATCAAGCAAATGGAACTGAAAAGAAAGCTGGAGTAGCATTACTTGTATCAGATACAATAGACTTGTAAAAGGAGACAAAGAAGGATACTACATAATCATAAAGAAAACAGTCCAACAAGAAGATACAATTGTAGGGTGCCTGGGTGGCTCAGTTGGTTAAGCGACTGCCTTTGGCTCAGGTCATGATCCTGGAGTCCCTGGATCGAGTCCCGCATCGGGCTCCCTGCTCGGCAGGGAGTCTGCTTCTCCTTCTGACCCTCCCTCCTCTCATGTGCTCTCTCTCATTCTCTCTCTCTCAAATAAATAAATAAAATCTTAAAAAAAAAAAAAAGAAGATACAATTGTAAAAATTTATGCACCTAACATGGGAGCACCCAAATATATAAAGAAGCTAATAAAAAAGAATAAAGGAAGGAATCAACAGTAATAAAATAATAATAGGGGGCTTAACACCCCAGTTAAATCAATGAACAGATCATCCAAACAGAAAGTCAACAAGGTAACTGGCTTTGAATAACACATTGGATCACATGCATCTAACAATCATATTCACATTCCATCCTAAAAGAGCAGAATACACATTATCTTCAAATGCACATAAAATATTCTCCAGAATAGATCACATGTTATACCATAAGCAAGTCTCAACAAATTCAGAAAGATTGAAAATCATACTATGCATGCTTTCCAACCACAACACTATGAATGTCAAACACAAGAAATAAATCTGAAAAGAATATAAATATACAAAGGTTAAATAACACTCTACAAAACAATGAATGGGTCAACCAAGAAATCAAAGAGGAAATCAGAAACACATCTAGACAAATGAAAATAAAAATACAATAGTCCAAAATCTTTGGGATGCAGCAAAAGCAGTTCTAAGAGGCAAGTTTATAGCAATACAGGCCTACTTCAAGAAACAAGAAGAATCTCAAATAAACAACCTAACTTAACACCTAAAGGAGCTAGGAAAAGAAGAAAAAAATAAAACCCAAACATCAGCAGAAGGAAAGAGATAATAAAGATTAGGACATTCATAAATGAAAGAGAATCTAAAAAACAACATGACAAATCAATGAAGCCAGGAGCTGGTTCTTTGAAAAGAGTAATGGAATTGATACACTGAGTCTTTAGCCAGATTCATCATTAAAAAGATGATTGGGGGGGGGCCTCAAAAAAAAAAAAAACAAGATCAGAATAACTAGCACCACAGAAATACAAAGGATTATAAGAGAATTTATATGCCAACAAATTGGACAACCTAGGAGAAATGGATAAATTCTTAGAAACATATAACCTCCCAAAACTGAATTAGGAAGAAATAGAAAATTTGAGCAGACCAATTATAAGCAATGACATTAAATCAGTTATCAAAAAACTCCCAACAAAAGTACAGAATCAGATGGCTTCACAAGTTAATTCTACCAAACATTTAAAGAAAAGTTAGTACTTATTCTTAAACTATTCCAAAAAAATAGAAGAGGAAGGAAAGCTTCCAAAGTATTTCTATGAGGCTGGCATTACCCTGCTACCAAAACCAGATACAAACACTACAGAAAAAGAGAATTACAGGCAAATATCTCTGATGAACATAGATATACAAATCTTCAACAAAGTATTAGCAAACTGAATTCAACAATACATTAAAAAAAATCATTCACCATGATCAAGTGGATTTATTCCTGGATTGTAAGCGTGGTTCAATAATCAGAAATCGATCAACATAATACATCACATCAACAAGAGAAGAGATAAAAACCATATGATCATAGGGGCGTCTAGGGGGCATAGTTGGTTAAGCATCCAACTCTTGATTTCAGTTCAGGTTGTGATCTCATGGTCGTGTTAACTTCTTGTTAATGTACAGCATTGTTTTAGGCACCAGCAATATAATAGTAAAAAAGTGGGTGAGTGGTAAGGCTTTTGCAAGGCTTATAACTAAATAAAGTGGCCAAGACAAGTGACTTCTGAGCAGAGACTTGAAAGAACCCAAGAAAATTGAAACAGTAAGTCATGTAGACAACTGGGGGCTGGTGGTGGGGGAGGGGGATACTCCAGGCAGTGGAAGGACCAAGTGTGAGGCCCCAAAGCAAAAACATGCTAGTTTTTATAAAAGTAAGGAGGCTAAGATGTCTGGAGCAGAATGAAAGATGAGTGAACATTAGAAAATGAGCTCAGAGAGACAACGGAAGCCATAAATAGAGTAAAATGTGGTTAGATTTCGGACATTTTTTGACAGTAGAGCTGACTTTTTTTAAGAGAGAGAGAGTGTACACCCCAAGAACACGAGTGGGACAGGCAGAGGGAGAGGGAGAGAGAATTTCAAGCAGACTCCCTGCTGAGTGGAGCCCGATGCAGGACCTTGAGATCATGACCTGAGCTGAAACCAAGAGTTGGATACACAACTGACTGCATCACCCAGGCGCCCTGAGCTGATAGGTTTAAAAGAAAAAGAGGAATCCATGGTTTTTGGCCTATATCCTGGAAAGATGGACTTGACATTAATTGATATGGAAAAAACTACATGTGGACTAAATTTGAGTGGTAGATTTTCTGATAGATTGAATGTAGGAGGTTGTGAACCAGCAAAGAATATGAAACTCAGTGGATATTTGCAAAACTAAAGAAGATCTAAATCTATATAGAGAATTTTGTTACGTTCACTCCAGTGGATATAATAAACAGTGAAAAAATCATCAAAGTAATATTTTCAAATTATTTACATTTATCATTGAACTATTAAAAACACCAGAAGACTGTATAATATAAAATTATCTAATCTATATAAACCAAATTTTGTTATTAATACACCCCATAAAACACCCATATACTCCCTTGCAGTCAGGGTAGAAGCCCACATTATCCTAATATCAAATTGGAAGTCTGTGATGATTCAGTAGACACTGGATGTACAGGTGTTTGTGTTTCTCAAACTCATAGACTGGATTATTTAATAATTTGAAAGTAAGTTTCAGACATGATAATTCTTGTCTCTGAGGGACTTCAGAGTTTATTTCCTTAGAATAAGGACAGTCTTCTATATAACCATAAAATCATTATCACAACCAAGATATGTAACAATAATATAGAAATATTATCCAATATACACTCTATATTCAAATCAGTTACCCAAAATTATGTTTATTGCTTCAATCTAGGCTACAGTCATGTACCCCTCTTTACTTTTGGACTTTAATCTAAACAACTCTGCTGTTTAATGGCACTGAAATTTTTGTAGTGCCCAGAAAAGCTGTCTTATAGAATGCCTTTGGATTTGTTTGATTATTTCCTCATAATTCTTCCCAGGCTTATATTCTGGCAAGAAGACTACAAAGGTAACATACTTCCCAAAGCATCCTATCAGGAGACATGATGCTGGTTTGTTCCATTAATGACAATAATAAATGCCAATAAGAAATGGTAAAGATACCACCTGTCAGATTTTAGACTTTTAAAAGTACCTTTTCCCTTTCTATTTAGAACATTTATGGATTGATACTCTCATGGATGTGTGAATATTTTCTTACCCAATGACTGTTCATCCAATGCTCTTAGGAAACATTTGATTATGTGAATCATATTTTAGGTTAGCAGTTGCACAAAGTGATTCTCTAATTCTGTCATTCAATCTGTATTTATTAACTGGCATTTCTCTCCTTTCTCTTTGACTCTATCACTGTAGACTTCTGTGCTATAATCCATTAATATCACAATATTGTTATTTTTTTCATGCTCAATTTGTCAGAAAGTTGAGTATTGGGAGTCCCTTCTAACTGGCTCCTGCTCTCTCGACATCTCCCCATCAACTGTAAATCGTATCTCGAAGATTCACCTTGACATGGAACAAGCTATTCTCCAACAGGCCCAGAATCCTTTTAAGAGAGGGACTTGGCTTAGAAATCATGATATAGACATGTTTATTAGATCTTGTAGAGTGAGTAATCACGACTGAGATTGATGCCCCTCATGGTAGGGCTCTGTGAACAGAGCTAAGAAATTGAGTTCTAAGAAATTAGAGGTTCATACTGATATCTCAACATCAAACCATACACCATACAATTCTTCCTCAGCATTCTACCTTTGAATCTTCCTTCTCCCATAGCAAAATATCACTAGATTCACTTATTCACTCTGTCTTAAAATATACACAAAATAGTTCCAGAATAACTCATGGGTTATGTAGGAAAGTGTTATTTGATTCCTGAATATTTGATGATTTTTTTTTTCAGATATCATTTTGTTATCTCAAGGACCACAACCTAAATTGCCTCTTTCTGAAAACAGGTGTTTTGTATTTTCCCATAAGCAGTTGTTTAGGGGGGTGGCTGGGTGGCTCAGTCGTTAAGTGTCTGCCTTCAGTTCAGTTCATGATCCCAGTATCCTGGGATCGAGCCCCGCATCGGGCTCCCTGCTCAGCGGGAAGCCTGCTTCTCTCTCTCCCACTCCCCATGCTTGTGTTCCCTCTCTCGCTGTGTCTCTTTCTGTCAAATAAATAAATAAAATCTTAAAAAAAAAAAAAAAGGCAGTTGTTTAGGGTAAGAGATACCAGTTAACATGATCACAAGTAGTCTTTTAATATGAATATTTGGCTTTAATATTTTAAATACTTTTTGAATATGTAAACACCTACATATTTCAAAATTCAAAGCCACAGGAAATGTAAACAGGTAAGAACCACTGCAATCCCTATTACGTCTTTTTCCTAATTATCCCCCATAGGTTACCATTCTTATTAGTTTTTGGTTTATCATTAGTTCCTATTTTACTTTTTACAAATACCAGCAAATAATGCACTTTAAGAAAATTCTGTCTTTTCTACACAAATTTCACATACTTTATAAGATCTTCGCATTTGTGCTGTTTAGTTAGCAATGCATGGAGATATTTTTCATTTCATCACTCTCTGTATCTTTCTCTCTCTCTTTACATTTGCATAATATTCCATTGCTGGTATGTGCCCTAGTTTATTCAACTAGTACCTCTAGTATTTTGCTTATACAAATAATGCTCTGTAGGTCATTTTGTGTTTGTGGAGAAGTATCTTCAAATACATTTCTAGAAGTGTGTTTTTACTTCCAAAGGTGAATGCAAAACCAGTTTTGTTATATTTTACCAAATTTCTTTCTATAGAGGTTGTATTATTTTGCAGTCCTATCAGGGAAGTATGCCTGTGCCTATGTACTCATAGTATTTTAAGGATTTTTTCTTCATACTTTATGGGAAAATAATTTATTATAAAATGTATTATATAACTCATTTAAAAAGACAAGCAAGCAAGCAGCCAGGAAATCATTGAAAAATAAATGATGAAGTAGAGCACTAACAAGTATTAGACCATATGCATCCTCTGTCATTTAAAAAGTTTGGTTTGGGGGCACCTGGGTGGCTCAGTCGTTCAGCGGGAACCTGCTTCTCCCTCTCCCACTCCCCCTGTTTGTGTTCCCTCTCTCGCTGTCTCTCTCTCTGTCAAATAAATAAATAAAAAATCTTTAAAAATAACAAATAAAAAGTTTGGTTTTGTCACATGAATAGACAATGAGGTCTCTGTGTAAGCAGTGACCCTCAAAGAGGAAGATGTATATATCCTGCTCTTAACAACACTACTCCTTCAAGTACACCAGAACTAAATTGTTTTCACGTGTACAAGAATGTTCGAAGCAATGTTATATGAAATAGCCCAAATCGAGAAACATCCAAAGTGTACATTACAATAAAAATGTTTAAAATTTATATAATTTTGTGCAGCACAGAAAATGAATGAGCATACATTCATACACGAAATAACATGGATGAAGCTTGGGAACGATAATTCAAACAATGTTGAATGAAAAAATTCTAAATTCAAAAGACTCTGATAGCATACCATTTTTATAAAACTGAAAACAAAGAAAATAAAATTGTATATGTTTTAAGTTGTGTGATGCTTACTGATTTTTTTATTTTACCATAGCTGGGAAATAGTACATACAAAACCCAGAACAGTGGTCACCTTAAGGAGAGGGAAGGCATTGTGAAGAAAATCAATAGTTTCCTTGACATAGATAATGATTGAGTTATTAAATTCCATGGTAGTTCTTCCTAGTAGGTTTTATTATGATGATTCATAATTTTTACATATAATATGTAATGGACACTGCTAGTGCTTTGCCCATCTCTCTTCAGATTCCATTCACTGTTAATGTTTCTTTTTTAGGCTTTTCTATCTTATTGATTATAAAAGCTCTTAACTATAGTGCTTTTAGATGATTGTCATTAGCCTAATAGAATCACTTCAGCTCTATGCACAGAGAACCAACAGTACCTGCAAGTTCATTTCCCCTTGGGGTGGCCCTTACCTAATGAAGAGAAATCAATGAAAAGAGAAATAGTTCTATTGGACATTTCTTCCCTATCTCCTTTGCTAGCTCTATTTCATATTCCTGCCTTCCAGTACTGGAATAGATTAGGTTCTCAGTCTTTGGTCTTCTTCCCTTTGTTGTCTATATTTCATACTTCTATGAATACATACTCTCTCATGGTTATATGGTCATGACTCTCAAAATTATATCTTTTGCTTAAAATTCTGTATCAAACTTCAGACTTGTATATCTGACTGCCTAATTAACATCTCCTCTTAGATGTTTAATAGGCCCTTCAAATTCAACAAGTCTCACAGTGAGAACCTAACATTCCTCATAAACTTATTTTCTTTTTACAAAGTTCCTATTTCAGTAGATTCTCCCAGCTTCTCAGGCCAAACCATCAGAAAGTTTTGGCATTTCTCCTGCAGAAAGGTTTAACTCCCTAAACCAGGGTTGTTCAAATCCTACACATTCCAAAGAAGCATTTGTCTTCAGGACTGGCCTTTCTGGGAGATGAGTTCTGAGCTCTTAAATATTCTACTTGTTAAGACTGATTTTGTATGCTTGAGACCGTGGGCCATTGCTGTACCAATCTGAACAGATAAGTCTGTCCTAACAATGTAAATTATGGTATATTAGAGTTCTGCACAGAGACAGACTCAAAAAAATATATAAAGATATGTAAGGGGAGACATTCTAGGAATTTACTCTAGGAATGGTTAAGGTGTCTGAGAAGTCCAATGATCTGCCGCTGTAAGCCAGGGAACCAGAAAAGCCAGTGTTGTAATTCGGTCCAAGTCCAAGGGCCTGAGAACAAGGAGACTGATGGTGTAAGTCCCAGTCTGAGTCCAAAAGCCTGAGAACCCAGAACACTGATGTCTGAAAGCAGGAGAAGATGAATGTTTCAGCTCAAGCAGAGACAATAAATTTTCCTTCTTACCCCTTTTTGTTCTATTCAGGCCCTCCACAGGTTAGATGATGCCCACTGGCATCAGCGAAGGTAATCTTCTTTACAAATGCTAATCTCTTCCTGAGGCACCCTCATAGACACATCCAGAAATGTTCATGAGGGAAATAATCATGGATTGAAAGACTCAATATTATAAAACCATCACTCTTCTCAAATTGATCTATATGGTAAATATAATCTCAATCAAAATCAAAGACCAAGAAGAACTAAGATGATCTTGAAGAAGACTGGAAGACTATTGTGTAATTAAATTATTCCAAAGCTACAGAAGGACAGACATGGATAGAGAAACAGAACAATGAAACAGATCATCAACAAAGAGACTCACATGTATATGGATACAGCTAAAGAGAAATGATTGTCAACTTAATAAATGCTGATTGGATATCCATAAAAATAAAATGTATTTTTGCCGGGCGCCTGGGTGGCTCAGTTGGTTAAGCGACTGACTTCGGCTCAGGTCATGATCCTGGAGTCCCTGGATCGAGTCCCGCATCGGGCTCCCTGCTCGGCAGGGAGTCTGCTTCTCCCTCTGACCCTCCCCCCTCTCATGTGCTCTCTCTCATTCTCTCTCTCTCAAATAAATAAAAATCTTTAAAAAAAAATGTATTTTGCCTATACCTCACACTATACACAGAAATCTATTCCAGGTGAATTATAATCTAAATCTGAGAGACAAAACAATGGATCTTCTACAAAGTATCATAAGTCTTCTTGATTTAAGGTAAGTGAAGTTGTTTTAAATAAGAAAAGTAGTCATAATTGGTAAAAAATTAAAACTAGCAATGCCAATCCATCAAAAACTGCCATTTATAGAATGAAAAGGCAAACTTTATTGAAAAAATGGGCCTGGGACTTGAACAGAGGATATTCAAAGGAACAATAAATACAGAGTTTGGAGAGGATGTAGAAGTGACACTTATGTACTGTTGGTGAGAAGGTAAATAGTTTCTATGACTTGGAAAACTATTTGGCAGTATTCACTAATGCTTGCTGAACATAAACTTACTCCATGCCCCAGCTAGTGATGGACATATCTATGGAAAAGCATTCCAGGTGCAGGGAACTGCACGTCCAAAGTCCTCAAGAAACTTGAATCCCTGATGCATCTGACCAACAACAAAGAGGTTGGTGTGTGTATTTTTTTCTCTTTCAACCCCTTCCATCATAATTAGCTCAGAAAGAGATGAGAGGTGTCCTGTTCACTTATGTGTCCCCAGCAGTTAGGCTTGTACCTGGTATATACTATAAAAGCTCAATAAATATGTATGGAATTAAGGAAGGAATAAATGAATGAGAGAGACACATCCAATGTCCTTGCTTTTCATTAGTACATCTCTGTTACTTTATTAGTGGTGTAAATCTTTGCAATGGCCCAAGTAATTAAAGCATGACAGCTTCTGCCCAGGATTATATTTCTTAAAGTGTTTTTTGGTGGAGCATTAGTTCTACAAATGCTCATCAAAATAAAAACAAAACCAAAACAGGTCTCACAATCGTATATGGAAACTGTGCTTACCATACCTCCTCCTGAAAAAACCGCACTGTACTTTAGCATATTAAAATAGTTTTAAAAGAACATTAAAATATAACAATATGTAAAAGCATATACAAATGTAAAATACAAAAGTTGCAGATTGAGTTCTATGAGTTAAAACTACTGCCATTATAATTTTTCAGGTATTTCCCAGATTGATTTGACCTGGAACCGTTTTTACTTTGTGTCTATTAACATTCCAGGAAAGCCAGTGCTCTGCCGTTTACTTGGAGCATTAGAAAAACACTGATGAACAAGTCTTGCTGTTAATAGTTCTGCTGGGGTAATGCAGAATAAAGGTCAAAGAGGCAGGTAAGTAGTAGTTTGTAATGTGATAAGGAGGCCAAAGGACCCCTCCTCTTGTCCTTTTCCTTTGGCAAGGTTTTAGGTAAGAGCCATGGCTTCAAAGGGGGGAAATGGATTAATGGAGCAAGGAATGAAAAAATAAATAAAATGAAACACGGTGTTAAGATTCCCACAGAACCAGTCCTAAAACTCCTGTTGCTTTCAAAGACCATAAAAGAGTCTAAATTCAAAATGAAAGTGAATTGAGGCACATTCCATTGGGACGACACCGAGAGCTTAGTATCATCTCCTGCAGTCCTTGCCTAACACAGGGAGAGGGCAGATTTTCTTTATAGCCATAATAAAACATAAAAAGAAGGATGAAAAGGAGTGGGAGAATCACTAGCGATTATCCTCATAGCTGAGTATTTGTTGTGTGGCTGAAAGGGCACTTGGTGGTCTGATAAATGACTCCTACATTTCCCCTTTTCTCATAATGTGACTTTGAAATTGCTCCCACATTTCACAAGTGTTCCCCATATATTTTCAAGTCCAATATTGCTTTTTCTGAGATGTGACTCCGGTTACATTCAGGATCCATGCTTTCCTAGAAGATTAAGCATTCTTAATAGCGAGTTTTGCTACCAGAAAAAAACAAACAAACAACTTTTTTACTCAGCATTACACAAACAAGTCATATCTAATTCTCTGAAGTGAAAGTGCCATAAAAGATATATACATATATATTCTTTCAGCTAAATTGGTGCCATAAAGCTATATTGCAAATACGAGTAATGCTTTTCTGGGTGATTTTTAGAGCTATACAATACAGTTCAGAGACATTTGGGTTTCTTCTACCTTTGCAGGATAAGTCATTAAAAGAAATCATTACTATATTATTGAAGATAAAATTGTTGGGTTATGGCATTTTTATATGGTGAACCTAGGCCAAATATTGAAGCTAGCATTTATTTTATTGCTTTTGACATCTCTCGTTTAAAGGCTCTCAGAAATGAAAAATTCCAGTGAAGGCCATATTGAAGTTTATTCATATAATCTCTATAAAGTAAAATCTCAATAAAAATTTATGTCACCTATTTAATGAGAAGACAGGAAATGGAATCATACTTGGAGACATTTTTAAATGGTCAATCAGGTATAATTTAACTACTGCATGATTATCTTTACACGAGTAGAGATTACAGGATGTGTTTTCAAGGAGAAGTGTCCCTTTGATGCCTCTTTATTCTACAGAGAACTAACTGGAAATTATTACAACATTCCACACTACACTGATTGTAGTAAAACAATTCAATAATATAGTTACAATGTTACCTGGGGTCTATAAAAATATATTAATTCTCCCCCTATCTTCCTATGGTTCAATGGTCCTTTAAAACCTCTGCATGCTAGAATACATATGTGATAAGGAAAACTGATATATTATTAAAATTCTATGGAGAACTGCTGCTATAATCTTATTAAATGCTAGATGGATATTATGTTGAATTGTATTAAAAGTTAAGTTTGGAGATAAAAACAATAACCTTTTTTTAAATTTTTCTCATAATTTGTGTAACTACATGTTTGAATAAAACAAACCTCTTCAGTTCCTCATCAGTAAGTAAAAATTATGCTCTGGTCACATGGATTTTATGTTAAAATTTTTCACCAAACAACTTGGGGAAAATATACATGCGCGCATATGTATATTCTATATACTAAAGATTTAACTAAATATGTATAAATATGTATATACTATGCAAATAAATGCTAATCAATAACATCTGTCCACTAAAATTTTAGGGGGAAAAAAAAACTCTTTCACAGTTTGCCTCCAGTCAAACTTACTGCCTATTTATCTATCAAACAGGTAACTTCTTACTTGTCTAGTAAGGAGAGCTTCTCCCAGGTACCTGAACAATAACATCAGTGTCTCCTCAGGAACTGTGTCCTGTCTGTCTGCTCTTTCTGGACAATCTTATCCACTATTTTGACAAAACAGTAATGTCTCCAACATTTTCTAACTAAATATTTATCATGAAATCCAAACACCACTTGTCCAAATTCACTGGATAAGCCCCTCCCCACTTTGGTTGTCCTATTAAACACATCAAATCCAATTTCCTACAACCAGAATTATTAAAGCCATCAGTGGTTGGCCAGATGTCAGAGTGTATTCATGGTCAGACAGTTAATGAGCTAGGGAAAGTCAGCTGGCCCTGCCTTCTAAGGAGAAGGTGGACCCTTTTGTGACTTCAAGTGACTATTTAGAACATACTCATATTAGAAGCATTTGTCTCTAAAGTTATGTTACCAGATTAAGCAAATAGAACACAGGGCTCCCAGTTAATTTGGGATAGTCAATAAACTATGAAGATACACACACACACACACACACACACAGTACATATAGTTAATATAAGTATGGCTCATATAATATTTGGAATATACTTATAACAAAAATATTTATTATATGACATTAAAAATGACCTAGATATCTTTTATTTTATCTGGCAATCCTAAATCTAGAGACAATCTGCACATATGCTCTTGGGTTTGTCTCTAGATAAAGCAGAAATGAAGACTGACGACATTTGTTTTCTTAGTTTGGGCTATACATAGTGTTACCTACATTTTGAATCCTTTGTATAGATTTGTTGTACTTTGAATAACTATATCTTTCCTAAATTTTACTGATTAGTGCTTGATAATAGTTTGGATAATGGCTCCAAAATATTTTCTATCTGAAGATTATATTTGATTATTCAGAGAGAAATGTTATGCCCCTTCCCAAATATATTCCTCTTTCTAGCTCATCCAGAAACTGAGGAGCAGAAGTATCTCTAGCACATTTATCAATTTAACCTCATTACACTGGGCATGGTTAAATCATAAATAGGAAGCAAATAATGTTTTAAAAAGTCTCAGTACTGACACTCAATTCTCTGTGCCTAACTTTAAATAAAAATGTAATATCCGTATAAATTCAGCATCCATTCTACTTCCTTTTGGCTCTCCATACATTGCCAGGAATGGCCAGCAATCCCTGTAACTGACGGATGAAAGGTTACTCCAAACTGCCGTGAAAGAGAGAAAAAGGCAAGGGGGTCAATGCTCAGAGACAAAGACCCTTTGCTCTTCTTGGCTCCCGCTTTTATTGGTCCTTCAGCATAATCACAAATCCTTATCACTGTTTCTCAAGCACATGATGTATGACAAGGGGTCTTACTGAAACTGAGAGGATTTATGGCAAAGATAAAATATGCTAATCTGTGTTTTCTACTAAACGTAGCCTAAGGGACAATGCATACATCTCTTAGATCACAGGTGGCTGTTTGGGCTAAGAGAGCTTCATTCCAAAGGCAGCGTGGTCTCAAGGGCCAGCATTCCAAAGGCCCACGCCCTTTTCCAAAACCCTCCCTTGCCCCCAGTGGCCTCTGTGTTACATTTACATATGGCTGATTTCATGCTCTCCATTAACCCCAACAATACATTCTGAATTTGCTCCCATCTCTGCAACATTTAGCATGGGGCTGAGTATGCTTACACTTCAGCACAGACTGCTTATCCCAGTATTTGAACAAGTTCACCTGCTCCAGTGATACACACTTCTGTAAAATGTTCCACAGTTCTAGCCTCTAATACTCTCCTCATCTCTGAACGCTTACTGCACTTCTAGTATCATCCACCTGCATTCACATTTGAGTCTAAGTCATCACTGATCTTCAGTTGCTTTCACTGTGTAATCTTACTTGCACAAATAGTTTATGAGATCATGCAGGGGGAAGCTACCCTACTACTTACACAACACCACACACGGCACCATGCACTCCAATAAATTCTCGATGAATGAGCTACCTATTCACTTCTTAAAACTTTTGAAATAAAAAAATGTCAGAAGAGGTAGTTAGGAGTTATATTTTCCTTTGAAATTATATTTACAAACATGTAGTAGGCATAAATTAAACAGTGATGCACGGAGCCATTGCTGCCCTTGTAATTTTTCAGTGATTCTGTCATATGGAAGCATAACAACCCCGATTTTAGAAAATTTAGAAATTTAGAAAATTGGAAGCAGTCATTCTGTCATATGGAAGCATAACAACCCTGATTTTAGAAAATTTAGAAATTTAGAAAATTTCTGAAATGGAAAAAAATTAGAAGAAAAAACACTGATAATTCTACCTTCCCCTGTAGTCCATGTAAAGTAAGTGATCAATTTCCTTTCTCCTCTGAACATGCAATATTAAAACCAAAGTTTGTGTAAAATTTTGAATCTGGGCTTTTTTTTTCACATGGGACTGTATTGTAAGCATTTTTTTTCCCATTTTATTAAATTAGATGCATGAGGCTGAATAATTGTGTAGTGATCTTTAATAAAGATAAATAGCTATTATATATAAGATTTTTGAACATGTAGCCATGACTACAATTCGAATAATTCCTTATTAGAATTATCAATACATGGTCAAAGTCATCCTTTATTTAAATCCTCTGATGCAAATTTGCAAACTTATTTCCAGAAGGTTTGTGGCAATTAGGCTCTCATTAGCAGTCCATTTTAACACATTCTGATAAATAACATTTTTGTTCATTGTTTACCAATTGTATATGTGAAACAGCATATTATTTTTGTTTAACTTGTTTTATTGTATTTTAAAGTAAATGTACATTTACATGTTTTTCTCTTATTTCAGTGTAAGAGGTTTTTACAAGTTAATTACACTCTTCGGTTGTCCTTAGTGTTGCAAATAATTTTCTTATTTGGCATTAACCTTCAGAGCTTTGAAAGGAGTGGCACAGCGTGGTGGTTAAGAGACAATGGCCCTCCTGTGTGCTGATCACTTGCACGTATAAGTTGACTTCTTTGTTTTTCCATATGTAAAAGGAGGATAATAGCAATACCTATTTCATAAGGATTTTTAAGGATAAATAAGTTAGTGCATGTACACAGCATCTTAGAGTTATGCTTGGCATATTATAGTTTCCAATAAATGTTACCTATTATTGGGCACAGAATTTTTTAATAGCTTTTACTGAGATATAATTCATATATATCATAAAATTCGCTCAAGTGTTCAAAATTCAATGACTTATAGTATATTCACAACATTGTACAACCATTACCACAATCAATTTCAGTCAGGATTAGAATCAATTAGAATATCTTCATTACTCCAAAAAGATACCCTGCCACTCTTAGCCATAATTCCCCAGCCCTGCTCAGCCCTTAACAACCAATAATTTACATTTCATCCTATAGATTTGCCTGTTATGGACATTTTATTTAAATGGAACTACAATTGAGGCACCTGGGTGGCTCAGTTGATTAAGTATCTGCCTTTTGGCTCAGGTTATGATCTCGGGGTCCTGGGATCGAGCCCCACGTTAGGCTCCCTGCTCAGTGGGGAGTCTGTTTCTCCTTCTCCGTCTGCTGCTCCCCTGTTTGTGTTCGCTCTCTCTCAAATAAATAAGATCTTTAAAAAAAATAAATGGAACTGCAATTTCAACAGTCTGCAATCCTTTGTGTCTGGTTTCTTTCACTTGGCATATGTTTTAAAGGGTTATTCATTTTTGGGATATATCAGTCCTTAATCACTCTTTATGTTTCAATAATATTCCATTGCATTAATATACTACATTTTATTTAGTTATCAGTTAATGGACATTTGATTGTTTTCCACTTTTTGGCTACTATTCATGATGCTACTATAAACATTACCACAAGTTTTTATGTAAGCATGTTTTCATTTCTCTTGGGTATATACCTAGGAGTGGAATTGTTAAGTCTTATGGTAGCTGTAAATTTAATCTTCTCAGGAACCTCAAGAGTGTTAACCAGAGCCATTGCATCATTTTGTAGTCACATCAGCAATGCAAGAGGGTTCCAACTTCTCTCATATTTGTCAATGTCTGTTATTATGTGTCATTTTTTTCACAGCCATCCTAGTGGGTACGAAGTGGTATCTCATAGTGGTTTTGTTGTATTCCCCTTGTGGCTAATGATGTTAAACATCTTTTCATATGTTTTCTGTCTACTATACATCTTTAGAGAAGTACAGATTCGTATCCTCTGCCTATGTTTTAGTTGGGCTACTTGTCTTCTTATTATTAAGAGTTCTTTTTATATTTTAGATGCAAGTCTTTTATCAAAGACATGATTTACAAATCTCTTCTTCCATTCTGGAGGTTGTCAAAGTGCTATGCCTTGCAGCATAAACATTCTCAACTTCAATGACACCCAATTTGTCTATTTTTTTCTTTTGTTCCTAGTGTTTTGGTGTCATAGCTAAGAAATCATTGCCTAATCCGAGGTCACAGATTTAAACCATGTTTTGTTATAGAAGTTTGATAGTTTTAACTCCTTATACTTAGGTATTTGATTCACATAAATTTTGTAGATGGTGTGAGATAGTGGTCCAAATAAATTCTTTTGCATGTGGACATCCAGTTGTCCCTACAATGTTGGTTGAAAAAACTATTCATTCTCCATTGAATGGTCCTGCCAGGCTTGTCAAAATTTAGTTGACTGTAAATGTGAGTTTATTTCTGTACTCTCAATCAAGTTCTGCTGATCTATATATCAGCTCTTATGCAGGTAATGCATTGATTACTGTAGCTTTGTAGTAAGATTTCTTTCTCCACCAAATATGATGTTGGCTATGAGTTTGTGTTTTTTTTTTTAATTTTATTTATTTATTTGACAGAGAGAGACACAGCGAGAGAGGGAACACAAGCAGGGGGAGAGGGAGAGGGAGGGAGAAGCAGGCCTCCCGCGGAGCAGGGAGCCCGATGCGGGGCCCGATCCCAGGACCCCGGGATCATGACCTGAGCCGAAGGCAGATGCTTAATGACTGAGCCACCCAGGCGCCCCTGGCTATGAGTTTTTAGATGCACTTTATCATGTCAAACCATTCCCTTCTATGCCTACTTCATTAATTTTTTTTTTCATGAAGGATTATTACATTTTGCAAAATTCTTTACACATGTCCACAGAGATGATCATGTGATCTTTGTCCTTTTTTTTTTCTATTGATATGATGTATTACATTAAATGATTCTTGGATGTTAAACCAACCTTGCATTCATGGGATAAACCGCACTTGGTGATAGTGTATAATTCTCTACAGGTGCTGGTAGATTCAGTTTGCTCATTTTAGTCAGAAGTCTGTGTCTAAACTTATAAAATATACTGCTCTATAGTTTTATTTTCTTAACATCTTAACTGGTTTGATACCAGGGTAATACTGGTCTCAGATAATAAGTTGGTATGTGTTTGCTCTTTTATTTTTTGTAGAATTTATGAATAATTGATATTTAGTCTTATTAAATGTTTGATAGTATTCACTAATAAAGCCTTCTGGTCCTGGACACTCCTTTTTGGGCAGATTTTTAATTATTAATTCTTTTTACTTGTTGTAGGCTGCTATGGAATGAACTGTATTCACCTTAAAATCCTATGTTGAAGCCCTAACCACCAATGTGCCTATTCTTGGAGACAGGACTATAAGGAGTTAAATGAGGTTAAATGAGGTTATAATGATGGGACCTTGATATAATAGTATGTGTCCTCATAAGAAGAGTTATGTGGGCGCTCTCACTCTCAATTCCATGCATGACCAAGAGGTCAGATAAGCACACAATTGAGATGATAGCAGCCTATAAGCCAGGAAGAGGTCTCACCAGAAACCAACCAAAATGGCACCCTGATCTCAGATTTTCAGACTCCAAAACTGTCAGAAAATAAATGTTTGTTGTTTAAGCCAAAACCAGTCTATGGTATTTTCTTATGGCAGCTCAAGCAAAGACACAGACCTATTATGACCTTCCCTTTCTTCTTAATTCAGTTTCACTAGTTTGTCTTTTTATGAATTTATTCATTTCATCCAAATAATCTAATTTGTTTGCATATAGTTCATTGTATTCCCTTATAAACCACCCCCTTTTTTTTTAAATTTCTGTAATATCAGTAGTACTGTTCCTTCTTTCATTCCTGATTTTAGTAATTTGAATCCTCTCTCTTTTTCTTGGTCAGTCTTATCGAAAGTTTTGTCAATTTTGTTGATCTTTGAATTTTGGTTTGCTGATTTTTCTGTTTTCTATAGTATTATTTATTTCCCCCTTATCATTATTATTTTCTTCCATTTGCTTTGAGTTTTCTTTTCCCCAAGTCTTTTTTTTTTTTTTTTAAGATTTTTATTTATTTATTTATTTGACAGACAGAGACACAGCGAGAGAGGGAACACAAGCAGGGGGAGTGGGGAAGGGAGAAGCAGGCTTCCTGCTGAGCAGAGAACCTGATGCAGGGCTTGATCCCAGGATGCTGGGATCATGACCTGAGCTGAAGACAGATGCTTAACAACTGAGCCACCCAGGCGCCCCTTTTTTTCCCCAAGTCTTAAGATGGAAGGTCAAGTTGTTGATTTGAGAGTCTTTTTAAAAGGTTTTTATAACTATAAATTTCCCTGTAAGCCCTGCTCTATCTACATACAATTAATTTTGGTATATAATGCTTTCGTTTTCATTAATCTCAAAGCATTTTTTAATTTCTCTCATAATTTCCTCTTTGTCCTGCTGGATATTGAATGGTGCTCTACATATTTGTGGGTTTCACAAATTGTATTCTGGTGTGAATTTCTAATTTCATTCTATTATGATCAGGAAACACTATTTCAATCCATTTAGATTTGCTCAGGTTTGTTTTATGACCTAGTATATAATTTATCCTGGAGAGTGTTTCATGTGCACTTGAGAAGAATGTTTATTCTGCTTACATTTGGTAGACTGTACACAGATGTCTATTAGGTCTCCTACTGTGTAAGCCTTTGATTTCTTTGCCGATATTCTGTTTTTTTCTAGCCATTATTAAAAGTGGGGTATTGAAGTCTCCAAATATTATTGCTGAATTCTCTACTTGTTCCTTGAATTCTGCCAACATTTGCTTTACATTTCCTGAGGCTCTGTTGTTAGGTGCATATATGTTTCTGTTATATCTTCTGAGAGACTGACTCATCATTATAAAATGTCTTTATCTCTATTAAAAGTTTTTGGTTAGAAGTCTATTTTTCTGATATTAGTATAATACTGTAGCTTTCTTGTGATGGTTGTTTACACTACATATTTTCATCTATCCTTTTACTTTTCACCTGTGTCTCTGAATCTAAATATATCTCCCATAGACAGTTTACAGTTGGATCTTGAATGTTTTTATCCATTCTAACAATCTTTGACTTTTGATTTGTGGTTCAGTTGGTTTCCATTTAATGTTATTATATGGTTGCATTTACATCTGCCATTTTTCTTTTTGTAATCTATATGTGTTATGTGATTTTTGTTCCTTTTTTTTCCTTTCCTGCTTTTCTTTGCATTAAGTGAATATTTTCTAGTACAGCATTTTAATTCCTTTAAAGACTTTTTCCATTATGTTTTTTGAGATTTTTTTTGTGTGTGTGGCTGCTCTATGGCTTTTCATATAAAGTCAAAAATGGATTCCAGATTATACTAATTCTAATGAGATATAGAAATATTACTTCTATAATGCTCTATTCCCTCTTCTACATCTTGCACTATTTTTTATTTATACTTACAAATACACATATGTACATACATATATATACATAACATAAACATGTTACTTTATATAATTAATGTCACTTTATGTAATTTATGGCTATTAAAGAAACTGAGGAAGAGAGGAAGTATGTTTTTAGAGTTTGCTACACTTCCCTTCTTATTTACCATTTCTGAATCTCTCCATTTGTTTCTGTGGATTCCAGTTAAATCTGGTATTGTTTCCTTCAATACAGCTTTTTTTCCCACCCACCTCCTTTGTACTATTACTTTAAAATATACTACATTTCTTTAAGCTATACGCTTGAGAATACATAGATATTGTTTTATACTATTTCTTTTTAAATCAAGAGAAAAAGAAGAAATATGTTTTTATGCTGTCTTTTATGATTACATAATTATTTTTGCTGTTGCTCTTTGTTTTCTTGTGCAGGCTCAATTTTCCATCTGTGCTCACTTGCTTGCAACCTGAAGAACATCCATTTCATGTAAAGCAGGTCTGCTGGCAACAAATCTCTCCATTCTTGTTTATCTTGGAGTGCACTTTGTCTTCATTTTTTAAAGATAGGTTTGCTGAAGATAAGATTGTTGATAGTTCTTTCTGTTCTTTCAGTACTTTTTCTTTCATATGTCATCCTGTTTTCTGGATTCCTTTGTTTCTGCTAAAAGTTAGCTGTTAATCTTATTGGGGTTCCCTAATAATAGAGGAGTCAATTTCTATTGCTACTTTGAAGATTTACTTCTTGTCTTTGTCTTTCAACATTTTTACAATGATATGTCTATTTTTGAATCTTTGTTCATTTATGCTTCTTAGAATTCATTGAACTACTGGGATGTATAAATTATTTTTTTTTAAACTTTGGGAAGTTTGCAGTCATTATTTTTTTGAGTATTTTTTTTCTCCTTTATCTTTCCTTACCTCTTCTTGTATTCCATTTCACATATATTGGTGCACTTAGAAGTCTCCCCATTTCTCTGAGGCTCTGTTCTTTTCATCTGCCCCCCACTCTTCTGATGTGTAATATCCACTGATCTCTCCTGAAGGTTTGCTAATTCTTTCTTCTGACAGTTCACATCTACTGGTGAACACCTCTAGTGAATACCTCATTTCAGTCATTGTACATTTCAATTCCAAAATTTCTATTTGGTTATTTTAAAATAATTTCTCTTTCCTGATATTCTCCTTCTGAGGTTGCACTGCCATAATACTCATAGTCTCCTTGTGTCTATAATTATGATTTATTTTCTTTCTTTTAACATACTTACCACGGCTACATTGAAATCTTCTGACATCTGGTCATTCTTACCAACAGTGTTGCTGTCTCTTTTTTTCCCAACATCTAAATTATCCTTTGTTTCATATCTCATAATTTTTTTTTGTTGGAAAAGAAACATTTTAAATGATATATTATAGTAATTCTTAGTATTTATTTCCGTGCACACTCACCACTCTTCCACCCCCTAAAATTGGCCATTTCTCCAAAGAGCCCTATTTTCTCTTATCGGAGAGTGGTTTTAGAAACTATTATCTAGGTGATAGTTGTATGCTCATTGCTACTGGGGTGCTGTAGTTTCTAGACCCTCTTAGCTAACAAAACTAGGAGATATATATGCACATACTAACCGGTGCATATACACATATCTATAAATAAGTCTCTGTGTAACCATCTGTATCTATATTAAGTCAAAACTGAGTCCTTACTGATTTGTCCAATTCTGATCTATTATCACATCAATCATTTTAGACTCCTCTCCTTGCCTATGTATAAATTTCCACTTCAACAGTGAGAAACTGGCCCCTACTATTCATCATCCATTATTTAATTGTTGAGTTCAGTATACATGTATAGCAGTATCAGAATTATTAACCTGTAACCTCTGGGATAACCTTATCTACAAAGTACAGTGGGTTATATGCAGTTCATTCTGCCTCTAGTTTTAGACTCCTTTCATTTTGAAAATTACTTAGATCAGCACCTTTTCCCGAACTCCTTCAGTGAGGTTGTTTCATACATTTCTAATGCCATTAGATTCTTTTGTCACAGTCTGCATTCCTTCCTGAGATCCCCTGACCTAAATGGTTTTTTGTTGTTGTTGTTACTCATATACATTAAGTTCACTCTTTGCTCTGTAAAGTTCTATGGGTATTGACAAATGCATACTGTCATTTATCCACCACTGGAGTACCACACAGAATAGTTTCACCACCTCAAAACTCCCTGTGCTTTACCTCTTCATCTCTTCCAAATTCCTGGCAACTAGTGGTCATTTTACCGTCCCTGTAATTTTGCCTGTTCCAGAATGTCATATAATTGGAATTGCCCAGTATGTTCAGACCAGCTTATTCAACTTAATAGTCTGCATTTAAGGTTCTTCATGTCTTTTCATGGCTTCATATCTCACTTCTTTTTTTCATGATATATATATTTCCTATGTTTACTTACCACCTGTTTCTCTTGTTTGGTGAGATGTCTATTCAGTTCTTTAGCTCATTTCGTAACTGGGTGGTTTTTCTTATTGTTGAGCTTAAAGTATTCTTTGTATATCTTGGATATAGGTCCTTCATTATAATATGTGTTTTGTAAATATTTTCTCCTAGATCTGTGTCTTACTTTTCATGCTCTTAACAGTGTCCTTTGTAAGCTTTTAATTTTAATCAAGTTTTGCTTATTAGAATCTTTTTCTCTCATGGATCATACTTTTAGTTTTGTATTTAAAAATTTATCACCAAGCACGAGGTCAACTACATTTTCTCCTTAAATTATTTTGTAGGCATTTTATAGGTTTACATTTTACATTTAGGTCTATATTCTGAGCTAATGTTTGTGAAATGTGTAAATTTAGTGCCTAGATGATTTTCTTTTATATGAATGTCCAAATTTCCCAACAACATTTTTTGAAAGCCTATCCTTTCTCCATTGAATTGCCTCTGTTTCTTTGTCAAAGTTCAGTTGACTATATTTATGTAGACCTATTTCTGGGCCCTCAGTTCTGTTCCATTGATCTATGATTTTATTATCAATACCATGATGTCTTGATTGTACAGCTTTATAATAAGTCTTGAAGTTGAGTCGTGTGTCTTCTAACTTTGCTATTCCTTGGTATTATGTTGGTTACTGTGGATATTTTTTCCCATGCATATAGGAGTCAGGTTGAGAATATGTTAGAAAGACTCATAGGATTCAGAGAAGTTGTTACAATTGTGGATCACTACATCAAAAACTAATGATGTATTGTATGATGACTAATATAACATAATAAAATAAAATTTAAAAAATTTGTGTTTATTGTTTATTACAGCAAAAGGATACTCATTAGCTAAGGAAAAAAGGCCTATCAAGTGTAACCTATTAAAAACTAGGCACAAGCTTCCAGGTGTGTTCTCTTAGTGGAGTTACACAATATACTTAATTTTCCCAGCAACAATGTGTGACAACTTGTCCAAAGTGCTCTCAACCAAGAAACCTCAGCCAAGGCTAGGGTCCAGTATTTTATTGGACGTAAGTCACATATGCATGCAGTACTTGCAAGACTGACTTCAGCTACACAGACACCAATTCCTCAGGGCAAAATATGTGTTCACCATTTATAATGTTGGTTAGCATAAATTATATGATTGATTTGGTAGCATTTGGCCCAAGGCCTAAGGCATACAAAACTGGTATTAACAATAAAATGCATTTTTAAAACAATAATGATGATAAACTATATTATCAAACAAGTGTATCAAAGCCCCATACTTCACTCAAAGAAAAACACTCTTATCAGGCAAATATTCCAAGACTGCCCAGGGTCCAGACAATCGTTAATCCTGAAGATAGCATTTTAATCACAAAGGGCAGAATTTGAGGAACATAGGCCTATGAGTCATCCCTTTCCTGCACACTGGTATAGGAAAGCAATTGGCTTTTGTATATTAACTTTGTATTCTGCCACATTGCTCTAATGGTTTATTAGGTCCAGGAGTATTTTTTTTTTTTTTTTAATCCTTTTGGATTTTCTACACAGACATCTGTGAACAAGAACATTTTATTTCTTCCAAATCTATATACTTTCATTTCCTCTTCTTGTTTTATTGCCCTAGCTAGGATTTCTGACATGATGTTAAATAGGTGCAGTGAGAGGGAACATTCTTGCCTTGTTCCCAGTTGTAAGGGCAAACATCCAGTTTCTTGTCATTAAGTTTGATTTTAGTTGAACATTTTTTTGTAGATGTTCTTTATCAAGCTAAGGAAGCTTCTATTTATTCCTAATTTCCTGAGATTTTTTAAGAAGGATGTTGGATTTTGTGAAATACTTTTTTGTGAATCTATTGATGTGATCATATAGTTTTTCTTCCTTACTGTCAAATTGAACCAGCCTTGTACAACTGGAATAAATTCCACTTGGTTGTAATGTATGATTCTTTTTATGAATTTCTGGATATAATTTGATACTATTTGTCAAAAAATTTTATGTCTATGTTCATGACAGATATTGCTCTGTAGTTCTGTCTTGTAATGTCTTTATTTGATTTTGGTATTAGGGCAATAGTGGCCTCATAGAATGTGTTAGGAAGTGCGTCCTTACTTCCTCTGCTTCTATTTTCTGGAAGAGATTGTAAAGAACTAGTGTTATTTATTCTGTAAATGTTTGATAGAATTTACCAGTGAATCCATCTGGGCCTGGTGCCTGTTTGCTTTCTTTCCTTTGTTTTTTGTTTTTTTTTTAAAGTTAATTTCTTTAATTTCTTTTATAGACATAGGCTTATTCATATTATCTATTTTTCCTTTATAAATTTTGGTAGAATGTGTCTTTCAAGGAATTATTTCATTTCATCCATGATACCTAATATATGGACAATGAGTGGTCTGTAATATTCCTTTACTAACTTGTAATGTCCATAATATTATAGTGATAAAACTTTTTTCATTTTTTATATCAGTAATTAGTATTTTCTCTTTGTAATGTGACTAGAAGTTCATGAACTTTAATATTTTAAAATAGTCTTAACTTTTTTTTCTGTGTTGATTTCTGCACTCATTTTTATTTCTTGTTCATTCAGTTCAAAATATTTTTACATTACTCTTTAATTTTTTTTTTTTTGGCTCATGCTTTATTTAGAAAGGTGTCTGTCAATCTCCAAATATTTTAAGATTTCCAGCTATCTTTCTGTTATAGATATGGTTTAATTCCATTTTGATCTGAGAACATACTTTATAGGATTTCTATTATTTTAAATTTATTAAGTGTGCTTTATGGTCCAAAATGTGGCCTATCTTCCTTAATGTCCCTTATGAGTGTGTGATAAATATGTATTTTGTGGTGGAATAAACTATTCTATAAATGTCAGGTAAATCTAGTTGAATGTTGGCGCTGTACATTTCAACTACATCCTTACTGATTTTCTATCTGTTGGGTTTACCAATTATTCAAATCAATTGTTGAAGTCTCTGGCTCTAATAGTGATTTTATTATTCCTCACAGGTCTATCAGGTTTTGTGCCTCACATATTTTGATTGTTTTTAGCTGTGCAATTATTATGGATTTTTACATCTTCATGGGTATTGATCCCTTTATCACTATGCAAAGACCCTCTTAAACCCTGATAATTTTCATTGTTCTAAATGAAACATTGACTGATATAGCAACACCAAGTTCCTTTGGGTAACATTGTCAGAGTACATTTTTCTTTATTTCTTTATTTTTAACCTATCTGTGTCTTTATAGTTAAAGGTGGTTTCTTAGAGAAAATATAGAGTTGGGTCTGATTTTTATACCCATGCTGACAGTGTCTATTCTTTAATTGCTGTATTTAGACCATTTACATTTAAAATAATTATTGATATATTTGGATTAACATCTACCATGCTTGCAACTGTTTTCTATTCATTGTACTTGTTCTTTTTCTTTTTTTTTTTTTAGTCTTTGCCTTTTTGCTTTGATTTTAATTGAGTATTTAAAAAACTCATTTTCTTTCCTCTCTTAGCATTTCAATTATAATCATTTTGAAATTCTTTAGCGGTTACACTAGAGTTTGTAATATACATGTAAAATTGATCTAAATCCCCTTTAAGTAACACTATAATGCTTCATGGGGAGTACAGATACATTATAACAGAGTATTCCCAATTCCTATTATACCTCACATCACTTATCCAAATACATTATTATTTTTAACAATTATATATTAAATCAACTAAAAAAAAGAAAAAATTATTTTATCTTCATTTTTTCCTGACCCTCTTCCTTTATGTAGATACAAGTTTATGACCAATATAATTTTCCTTTTCTGTATAGAACTACTTATAACATTTGTTGCAATGAAGGTCTATTGTTAACCAATTTTCTTCGTTTTTGTTTGTCCAGAAAATCTTTAATTATTTTTTAGTTTTGAAGGACAATTTCCCTGGGTATAGAATTCTAGGATGATGTTTTCTTTTCTTTCAACACTTCAAATATTTCCCTATACTGTCTTCTTGTTTCTGTGACTTCTGATGTGAAGTATGTTGCAATTCTTAGGTTTGTTCCTATATAGGCAAGGTGAGTTTTTTGTTTTGTTTTGTTTTTTTGTTTTATCTCTTGACTTTCAAGATTTACTCTTTGTGTTCTCTTTTCTGTGCCTTCAAAATGATATGCAAAGGTATAAATACCTATCCTGTTTGGTGTTCTCTCAGATTCTTGGATCTGTACTTTGGTATCTGTCATTAGCTTTGGAAAATTTTCAGCCACTAGCCCTTCAAATACTTCTTCTGTCCCTTTCTCTTTCTCTTCTCCTTTAGGTTGTCCCATTGTCCATATATTATGCTTTTCGTAGCTATTCTAGTTATTAAATGTTTCATTTCATTTGTTTAATATTTTTCTCTTTATGTTTCTCTCTGAAAAGTTTCTATTAACATATCTTCAAGCTCACTAATTCTTTGCTCAGCTTTGACCAGTCCAATAATGAGACCATCAAAAGCATTCCTCATTTCTATTAGAGTGGTTTTGATTTCTAGCATTTCTATATTGTTTTGCTTGGTTTGCATTCTTTCCTAACATTTCTACTTTTCTGTTTATATTACCCATATCTTCTGGTATGTTGTCTACTTGTTACATTAGAGCCCTTAACATATTGATTGTAGCTATTTTAAATTCCTTATGTTATTACCTGCATCATAGTTTAGACTGGTTCTGATGCTTGCTTTTTCTCTTAAGATTATGTGGTGTTTTTTTTGAGTGTTAGCATGTCCTAAAATATTTTTTGAAAGCCTAAAGTGATGTATCAAGTAACAGGTGTGAAGTTTAGTGTGAAGTTTTATATTGATGTTGATGGGAGCTGAGTTATGTTTAAATGTTTTCTATAGCCCTAGATTGCCAGAAGCTTCAATTTCTCTCAGTGTATTTGTTTATCCCCTTGTCCTTAAGTTTTCCTAAAACCTGTCTTAAATAGAGTCTTTGACTTGTAGCTCTATCAATTGTAATCACTGTTATTATACTGTAGCCCAGTTGATGTGGTGGAAAGGCCTGAGAGGGGGGTGCTTCAGAATCTTAAAATTCTGTAATTTTTTAATGTAATTGAGTTCTTGGGCTATGACCTTCAGATTTGTTCCTTAACCTTTTTTTACTTTCCCTTAGGTAAGAGAGAAAGGCTATAGCAGTTGGATTTGGCTAAATGCCATTTCCCCAGGGAGATAAAGCACCGGAGAAGCCATTTCCTCTGGATGGTAGACCTTTGTTATGTAATATTCCCTTTTCAGTCTGAAACATAAAAAGGATTGTTCTTGGAATTCTCTATGAAATTAAAGCCAAAGGTATCTTATTATTTCCTTATAAATATTTTTTTAAAAATTTTCTATCTTTGTAAGAACTCCTTCATGCCTCTTGACAATGCTTATAGTTTATAGATATTTGTCTTTTTAATATTTATATGTAGGACTTCAATACTCAGGACTTTAATACATTTGGGAATTATGTTTTATGGATATTCAGATGATATCTAGTTATTTAACACTATTAAATTATTTATCTTCTAACTGCACTGTATCTTTTATTAGAATTGTTTTATTATTAAGTCTATTTCTGGTATTTCTATTCTTCTCTTTTGCTTTGTCAATTAACAAAGATTTATTTATTTGATTATAGTTGTTTTGTTCTTATATCTAATGAGGTTAATTTCACCCAACATATACTCACTGCTATTGTTTAAATAGTTTTCTTGGTTCTTCTTGGTTAAATTTATTTGAATTGGATTGGATAAATAAATTTATTATTTCACAAAATATTAAATATATCCTCAATTCAACAAAACAAAGAAATTGTGATTTGAATTGCATTACATTTATATAATAACTTCAGAGAAGTTGATATTTTACTGCCTCCCATACAATTCAAAAAGATGAAAAATAAAATGTCTTGCATAATCTAAATCCCAGGATCCTTAAATGGGGATGGTAATGCCCTACTAATAATAATATTGAACAGTGGGGGGCGGAGCAAGATGGCAGAGGAGCAGGAGACCTGGATTTCGTCTTCTCTCAGAAATTCAGCTGGATAGAGATCAAACCATTCTGAACACCTACAAACTCAACAGGAGATAGAAGAAAAGAAGAGCAACAACTCTCTCATCAGAAAAGTGACCACTTTCTGGAAGGTAGGATGTGCGGAGAAGTGAATCCCAGGCGATATTCGGGAGGACAGACAGCGGGGGAGGGGCCTCCGTGAGCCGCTTCTGGCAAGTGATAGAGCCTCAGAGCACAAAATCGGAACTTTTAAAAGTCTGCTCCGCCGAGGGACGTCACTCTGGTGGCTAAGCGGGGGGTGGAACCCTCCGGGACAGTGTGGTCTCAGGACCCTCGGGGTCACAGAAAGACCGGGGGTGCCTGAGTGTGGCAGAGCTCCCAGGTAACGGAGCAGGGAAGCCGGCTGCAGAGGCGGAGCCCAGGCGCGGGCTCTCAGCTCGGGGTTGCCATAAACCGTGATCTGTGGCACAGTCGGGCCACTGCTCCTCCAGCAGGGACCCAACAAGCGGCAGATCTGGGGAGACTCACCTTCCTCCCCCAGGAGGAGCCCCGCGGGAGTGCACCGCAGGGATGTGGTGGGTTTGGAGACTCCACCCGGGGTTGGGTGCCAGAGAGAGAAACGCGCGGTCACAGGCCAGGTGAGCACGGAGTGCGGCCGGAGACCGGGGAGACGGGAGTGACTGACGGCTTTTCTCTGGGGGCTCACTGAGAAGTGGGGCCCCGAGTTCTCAACTCCTCCAGGGCGGAGATTGGGAGGCCGCCATTTTCACTCTCCGCCTCCAAAGCTGTACGGAAAGTGCTCAGGGAACAAAAGCCCCGGAGAACAAACCCGAGCAGATTACTTAGCCGGGAGGGGGCAAGGGCGGGGCAATTCCGCCTCAGGCAGAGACGTTTGGAAACCACGGCAACAGGCCCCTCCCCAGAAGATCAGTGAGAACAGCCAGCCAAGACCAAGTTTACCGATCAATGAGAACGGCAGAACTCCAGCGCTAGGGGAATACTGCACATAGAATTCATGGCTTTTTTACCATGATTCTTTAGTCTTTCAAAGTTAATTTTTTTTTAACTGTGTTTTTTTCTTTTTCTTTTTGAATTTTTCTTTTTCCCTTTTTTAACCAACATCTTATCAATCCCTTTTTTTAAAAAAATATTTTTATTTTTCATTTTTAGAGTCATATTCTATCCCTTCATAGTAGTTACCCATATTTTTGGCTTATATATATAAGTTGTTCTCTCTTTAAAATTTTGAGATAGTTTCTTCTAACAGATTAAAATATACCCTAAATCTCTAGTATATGGTGTTTTCTATTCCCCTGCCTGATCACATTCTCTCCCTTTTTTTTCTTTTTTCTTTTTTTAAATCCTCTTCTTTCTTTTTTCAAACAACTTCTTATCAATTCCTTTTATAAAATTTTTTATAATTTCCATCTTTACAGTCATGTTCCATCCCTTCATCATATCATCCCTTATTTTTGTACATATATAAGTTTTTCTTTCTTTGAAATTTTGGAAGGCACTTTCTTCTAAAAGACCAAAATACACCCAAATCTAGTGTGTGGCACTGATCTATATACCAGCCTGATCATATTTGATCACATTCTGGTTTTTTTTTTGTTGTTGTTGTTGTTGCTTTGTTTTGTTTTTGTTTTTATCTTTTTCTTTTTCTTTTTTCTCTCTTTCCCTTTATTTTCCCACTGCTTCAGGTCTTTTCTGATTTGCTTAAAGCATATTTTCTGGGGACGTTGTTACTCTGCTAGCATTTTGTTTTCTCATTAATCTATTCTCCTCTACACAAAATGACAAGATGGAAAAAATCACCTCAACAAAAAGAACAAGACGTAGTACCGACTGCCAGGGACCTACTCAATACGGACATTAGTACGATGTCAGATCTAGAGTTCAGAATCATCACTTTAAAGATACTAGCTGGGCTTGAAAAAAATATGGAAGTTATTAGAGAAACCCTTTCTGGAGAAGTAAAAGAACTAAAATCCAACCAAGTAGAAATCAAAAAGGCTATGAATGAGGTGCAATCAAAAATGGGGGCGCTAACTGCTAGAATAAATGAGGCAGAAGAGAGAATCAGTAATATAGAAGATGAAATGATGGAAAATAAAGAAGCTGAGAAAAAGAGAGATAAACAACTACTGGATCATGAGGGCAGAATTCGAGAGATAAGTGATACCGTAAGACGAAACATTAGAATAATTGGGATCCCAGAAGAAGAAGAAAGAGAGAGAGGGGCAGAAGGTATAATAGAGCAAATTATAGCAGAGAACTTCCCTAATTTGGGGAAGGAAACAGGCATCAAAATCCAGGAAGCACAGAGAACCCCTCTCAAAATCAATAAAAATAGGTCAACACCCCGACATCTAATAGTAAAACTTATGAGTCTCATAGACAAAGAGAAAATCCTGAAAGCAGCTCGAGAGAAGAGATCTATGCCCCCAATTAACTAAAATAACCAACTGGTTCTAGAGCTATTAATGAAATTGAATCAACTGCTAGATATTTTTTCCACAAATAGAGGAATCTTATTAAAACATTTAAATGACAACCAGCACTAACAATACAAACAACAGAAATGCAGATAATATTGATAGAAATTCAGAAATAAAGTGTCCTCTTCAACTCTATATATGATGCTAGTGAATCTGATAACAAATTAAAAATAGTTTGGTACTGAAATAAAATAACATGGCAATATTACTTATCAATAGTAAAGTTAAAAAAATCTAAAAAGGCGTAAGAAAGATATTACATTTTGACTATGTTGGGTCTCTCCTCTTTGTGAACAGTGGTTCAATATTGGAACATTTATCAATGTAATTTACCACATTAACTGATTAAAACTAAATAAAATATATGATCCTTCCAAAAGATATAAAAAATAAAACCAAAAAAGCAAAATCAATAAAATTCATCCATTCAAGGGATAAAACAACTCTTTTTTTTTTTTTTAAGATTTTATTTATTTATTTGACAGAGAGAGACACAGCGAGAGAGGGAACATAAGCAGGGGGAGTGGGGGAGGGAGAAGCAGGCTTCCCACCGAGCAGGGAGCCCAATGTGGGACTGGATCCCAGGATCCTGGGATCATGACCTGAGCTGAAGGCAGATGCTTAACGACTGAGTCACCCAGGCACCTGGGATAAAACAACTCTTAGCTAACAGAATAGATAATAATTTCTTTAACTCAATAAAAGGTATCTATAAAAGATCCACATGAAATGTTATACTCAATAGTAAAATCTTTTGGGCAGTTATTTAAATAAATAAGGACAGAAATAAAATAAGGATGATTGTTATCACTCTCTGAATGGAGAGAGCTTCAGGTTGGAGCTCCTAGTCAGGTCCCTAATTTAAGATATTTCTTTTAGAAACAAAGTGTGTAATGATTAGAAAGGTTTTAAATGCATATGATGTGTATACATAGAATTCTATTATAAACCCAATATGCTACAGAATTCAAAGACTGTATAAGATGAATAATTAGAATTATAAACAGAGTTTGGCATTATTGTCGTATAGTAGATCAATATGTGAAAGTAATCTGCATTTATAGCAATAAAAGATTTGATTTTAACAAACTATAACTTACAACAGCACCAAATATATATTATATATAACATATACGTAAGTGATCTAACTGTAAATAATTTTGTAAAATGATAATAATAATACTTCAAGAAATAGATTAAAATCCCAAACTATGGGAACCACAGTATCTTCACGAATAGAAAGATTAAATATTTACTCTCTGTCAATTTTCCCCAAAAATATTTAGTACAATTTTAATCTAAATATCATCTCCATTATCTATGAAACTTGATAGGCTGATTCTAAAATTTATATGGAAATGTAAAATTCCAAAAACAGTTAAGACCCTCTAGAAGAACAAGCTGAGAAATCTTATCCTCTCAGACATTAAGACTAATAATAAAGTTCAAGTTATTAAGATTGTCTGAAATGCAGTAGGGTTAAACAGGACTAATGGACCTGAACAGAGAGCTCTGAAATAGACCCATGGATTTACCATATTTGATATTTGGTAAAATCTAAATCTTAAATCAAAGAGGGGAAAAAAATTCATTAAGTACTGCTGCAACATTGGTAATCTATATAGGAAAACATGAAATTGGATCTCTATCTCAAACTATACTCTCAAACCAATCCCTAATGAATTAAGGATTTAAATATGAAAAACAAAAGTTCAGATTTTCAAAGAAAATTTAAAAGTATGTCTTTGTATCATCAAAAATGTAATCACTGTAAAGAGGGTGAAAACACTAGCTACACCTTTGGAAGAGATCATTATTAAGAAAATTAAAAGAGGGGCGCCTGGGTGGCTCAGTCATTAAGCGTCTGCCTTCGGCTCAGGTCATGATCCCAGGGCCCTGGGATCAAGCCCCGCATCAGGCTCCCTGCTCAGCGGGGGGCCTGCTTCTCCTTCTCCCACTCCCCCTGCTTGTGTTCCCTCTCTCTCTGTCTCTCTGTCAAATAAATTTAAAAAAAAAAAAAAAAAAAGAAAGAAAATTAAAAGAACTCCAATAAATCAGTAAGAGAAGAACCATCAGGTAGAAAAAGCAGCAAAGAACTTGAATAGGCATTTTGCAGGAGAGGAAATGGGAATAAACAATGTAAAAAGAGTGTCCACCAGATTAATAATCGAGGAGGTTCAAATTACAATCACACTTGCATTATAATTTCATGCACACCAGATCTGCATATACCCTGCTAATAAAAGTGTAAGTTATACGTCTTTTAGAAAGCAATTGAGTATTAGTAAAGCTGAGCAGATATATAAATATACTCTATGACCAGTAATTCAACTATGAGATGAATATCCTAAAGAAACCTTAGTTCATTTCCATCCAAAGGGATACTGAACATTGTACACAGCCACATCATTCATAAGATCAAAGGACGAAACAATTCAAATGCCAGCAACAGCATAATTGGCAATCGTGAAAAGGAATACAATCCAACAGTAAAAGTAAACTGTAAACTATAGTTATACACTTTATGATGTACAAAGAAAAAAATTCATCAAAGAATGAACACTTACAGAGTATAATTCTATTCTTATCTAGGTCACAAATAAGCAAAACTAAACAAAAAAGTCAGCAAATTAATTTGTATAGAGAATTATTAACACAAAATCAAGATGGCAATTACTTCCAGAGAAAAAAGACTGAGATAAAATCCAAAAGATGCCTACAGGGAATTTTCAACAATATCATCAATGTTCTATTTATTTAGCTAGACACAATGCACGCACATGAATTTGTTGATTAGTATTCTTTATACTGTACATATATGTCATATCTATAGGCTAAAATAAAACAATCATAATGGTATTTTAAATGAAGTATGCTTTTTCTTTACAAAGAAAATACAAATATATTCTCAAAATGTAAATAATATACTCAATGTTTCCTGCTTGGGATAAATTATTTGGGGAGAGTTTATTGAATCTACCATAAGAAAGATGTCTTGAGAAACTGGGAATAGTTTCTTAAAGGGAGGTGAGTTGATTTTATGATAGGTGACCTTTAAATTTTTGTGCCTTTAGGGGTTTCTGCCCTGATTCTGCTTCAAGAATCTGCCAACATTTATAATTATAATTCCCTTATAAAATCATTCTGTATTTATTGTTTAATTCTCCTGACAACACCTTTATTTTATGAAGACCCCTGCCTCAAACACAGTGGTTCCCTGAAGGTACTTAGTCATTACTGTAGAAATCCCCAAACTGAATTATGAAGCTGCTTTACCCTGAAGAGGCAAACCAAACCAGAGGAGAAATCAAATGCACTCTGAAGAGACAAAACAGAGCTAATCACTTTAGATAGCTATTCCATTGCTTGCACAGCTGGGCATAATATGCTCATTTTGTAAATATGCTTTGTTATTTTCTTAGTATTAGTCAGTTTGCTTGAATGGATTAGAAATTTGAAAGCTGCTTTGTCTAATGTCATGTTAAATTTGTATCCTGATACAAGAATGCTTATATCCTGATAAGCATTGATGTGCCCCTTACCCCACTCCCCACCCAATTCCTTCTCCTCATGTTGGAAGCCAAGGGGAGAAATAACACACAAAGTCTTAAATTCAAGATTCCTAAGCTTTTGTAGCAGCTTGGAAATAGTTTTAAAAAAATCCATTAAATTGACTATAATAGTCAAACTGCTGGCATAGTTCAGAACTCGAAGAGAAGAGAGATTCAGGAAAAATACACCCTTTCTTCTTTTCACAGAGGGTACCTACAAATAATTTCCCCACCATCATTGGCAGAGGTAGCTTCATTAGGTATCCACACTAAATATCTCTAGAATACAGGATAAGATGATAGAAATACTCTGAGTACCACATTACTGATTAAGTGGGTAGAAGATATTTAAAAGGCATTGTGGGGGGGTGCCTGGGTGGCTCAGTCTGCTTCTGCAGCTCCCCCTGCTTGTGCTCTCTTGCTCTCTCTCTCTGTCAAATAAATAAGTAAAATCTTAAAAATAAATAAATAAATAAATAAAAGGCACTGTAGGTACTCAGAGTTGGATGAGAGGAGAAAGGCCTAGGGCTATTTAGAATGGAGTTAGAGACAACATTTTTTTTAAAAAGTTTTACTTATTGGGGCGCCTGGGTGGCTCAGTTGGTTAAGCAACTGCCTTCGGCTCAGGTCATGATCCTGGAGTCCCTGGATCGAGTCCCGCATCGGGCTCCCTGCTCGGCGGGGAGCCTGCTTCTCCCTCTGACCCTCCCCCCTCTCATGTGCTCTCTCTCTCTCTCAAATAAATAAAATCTTTAAAAAAAAAAGTTTTATTTATTCATTTAATAGAAAGAGAGAGAGAGAGACAGAGAGAATGAGTGGGGTTAAGGGCAGAGAGATTGGGAGAAGCAGACTCCCCCTGAGCAGGGAACCCAATGTGGGGCTCCATCCCAGGACCCCGAGATCATGACCTGAGCTGAAGGCAGATACTTAACCAACTGAGCCACTTAGGCACCCTTGGAGACAACTTTTAAGAAACATCTGAATTGCCCTAATGGGTAACAATTACATTGATAAAAGATCATTTGTGTGTGTGTGTGTGTGTAATTATGTTTTGTCCTTCAAAAGCCCATGATAGTATCTACTAGCCCATATGTTCTTCTAGAATCTTACCACTCCTCCATCAAGAGGTGGAGTCTAAGTCTCATCTCCTAGAAACTGGGTGGCTGTTTGGGACTTCCCCCTCACATACAGGTAAAGTACCACTGTATGACTTTGGAGAGCAGAACATAAAATGCAACACAGATTTCCAGCTGCTCTGTATTGGGATGCTAACATTTGAAACCCAAGCCAGAGGAAGCCCAGGACACATGGAGTCTAGTAGAACAGAGGTCCCTGCTCTCAGCCCCACCTGAGCTTCCAGACTACAGCCAGGGAATACCAGCTGTGGCCATATGAGTGAGCCAGACTGGAAGCTGATCCTCCAGCCCTCAGCTGAAGCTGTCTTGAGCAGAGCTGACTCCTTCTCAACAACCTTGCCCAAACTGAAGGTCTGTGAGCAAAATAAATGTTATTATTTTAAGGTACTCAATTTTAGGGTGGTTTGTTATGCAGCAATATATAACTGGAAAAGAATACCACAAATAATGGCTGGGTAGGAACTAATAAATAAGTGGGCTCAGAAAAAAAGAAAAAGAAAGAAAGAAAAACATTGATAGGCTTTGAAGGAATTCTACAGTCAAATTTTGTTTTAAGTTCTTCAAAGAAAAACTGTGTGGGACCATTGGAAAAGGTTATTCAAAGTAAGCTTTGAATTAAAAAGGTAATTGAGAAAATAATTAGATTATTTAATTTATGCTTTAATGGAGTTTCTTTGGAAGAATCACTATCCTTAGTTCTCCTTTGAAGTAGGGATCACCAGTGCAGGTAAAGCCTTCTAGAACTTCTTGGCAAAGGAGATGCAGTAATTATTGGGAATAATAAAATCCTCTCAACTTTTGGAGGACTGAAATCATGGAAATGCTGAATATAATATGTAAATTATTATTTTTACAAAGGTTTTATTCTAGGTGCATTAGTAATTTAAAGGATCATTTGTTTTTAATGTGAATGAAAGTCAAAGAAGACTCTCCAGTTGAATAAAATGTACTTCCATAAAAGTAGATTCCTAAAGTGTTGAGTACGTTTTAAGACTGTTGATCACTTACTTAAACATACATATAAGGTAAAATAGATTCTGTAGGGGATATAATCCTTGACTGTTAGGAAAGATATATAATATCCATAAGTATTTTTAAAAAGCATTTAATAATATCCTACAGCATATGTGTATTTATTTGTTTGTTTACTTTAAGAGAGACTGTTGGATTCTATGGGCTCCAAGCCACTCTGGTAAGTACACCTCTCTATAAGTTTCTTTGCTCATGTTGATGTATCCCTAAGGATAGCAGTTTCTCATTGTGGCTCACCTAACTCCCCAAGTGTAAATCAGTTACTCAAGAGAAGAATTATAAGGATGATGTTGGACAGTTAAGGGATACCTGGAGCTCCTTTCATTCCACTTGATTCAACTCTACAGGTAGTTTTAAATGTATAAGATGTGAGAAAAAATGGAAGGTGAGGACATGATATCAAGCAGATCATTTCACAGGCACAAAATCAGTATCTCACCACTCACACTTTGATGGCCGGTCTATCTATCATCTATCTATCTATCTATATCTGTTAGATTAGTGTAGTTTTGTACAAGGTGGTAATCAAGGAATTATACTGCTCCGTCCCTATTTTCCTGGTCATGTAATGTTAAGATACAAGTGTTTTTGGTGATACAATCTAGTTCCATAGTATAGAATGAATTAAATTGGTCTTTATGAAAACAAGCTCTTAATCTCAAAATTAGCATAGAATTTTAGCTAACTGTGCATACATAGGATTTTGATGGATTCTTTTGAGATTTCTACATATAATATCACATTATCTGCAAATAGAGAAAATTTTACTTCTTCCTTACTGATGTAGATGACTTCTATTTATTCTTGTTGTCTGATTGCTGTGGCTAGGACTTCCAGTACTATGTTGAATAAAAGTGGTGAGAGTGGACATCCTTGTCTTGTTCCTGGTCTTAGCGGGAAAATCTCTCAGTTTTTCACTGAGAGCCATGAACTATGAACTATATTAGCTGTGGTTATTTCATACGTGGCCCTTATTATATTGAGGTATGTTTCCTCTAAACCTAAATTGTTGAGGGTTTATATCATGAATGGATATTGTACTTTGTCAAATGCTTTTTCTTTGTCTATTGATCATATGGTTCTTATCCTTTCTCTTATTGATATGATGTATCACATTGATTGATTTGCAAATATTAAACCATCCTTGCAACCCAGGAATAAAACCCACTTGATCATGGTGAAGGATTTTTTTTACTGTATTGTTGGATTTGGTTTGTCAGTATTTAACTGAAAAGTTTTGCAGCTATGTTCATCAGGGATATTGGCCTGTAGTTCTCTTTTTTAGTGGCGTCTTTATATGGTTTTGGTACCAGAGTAATCCTGGCTTCATAGAATGAATTTGGAAGTTTCCCTTCCTTTACTATTTTTTGGAATAGTTTGAGAATAATAGGTATTAACTCTTCTTTAAATATTTGGTAGAATTCTCCTATGAAGCCATCTGGTCCTGGAGTTTTTTGATTATTGATTTAATTTCTTTGCTGGTTATTGCTGTGTTCAAATTTTCTATTTCTTCCTGTTTCAGCTTTGGCAGTTCTAAGTTTCTAGGAATTTTATCATTTCTTCTAGCTTGTCCAATTTGTTGGCATATAGATTATCATAATATTCTCTTATCATTGTATTTCTATGGTGTTGGTTGCTATTTCTCCTCTCATTTGTGATTTTATTTAAATCCTTTATCTTTTTTTTTCTTGATAAGTCTCATTAGAGGTTTATCAACTTTATTGATTTTTTCAAAGAACAAGCTTCTGGTTTCATTGATCCGTTCTATTGTTTTTTTAGTTTTTATGTCATTTATTTCTGCTCTAATTCTTATTACTTCCTTCCTTCTGCTGGTTTCAGGTTTTGTTTGTTGTTCTTTTTCTAGCCCCTTTAGGTTGATGATTAGCTTGTTTGAGACTTTTCTTGCTTCTTGAGGTAGGCCTGTATTGAATTTTGGAAAAGTCCTCAGTAGAGTCAAATTCATATATATACAATATATATTATATATATATTGTATAAATAAAATAAAATATGTTATATATTATATATGTATTACAAGGTCTATCTCTATCATCTCTGTATTTTTCTCATGCTAATGAACAGAAAATCTAATAAAACATTACATTTATGGAAAAGCAATTTCTCATCCTTCAGAATAGAAATGCTGGCACATCTCACTAGTGAAGGGCTATGAGGTATTTTGAAAATGCACATTTGTATACAATTAGTAAACTGTGCAGCATTCAGATGTGGGGCATATCATTGAATCCACAGAGTAGGATACTTTAAAACGAGTGTATTCTTTTTATTTACTTATTTTTCAATTTCAGAGGGTGTCTACTTTGAAAAGTATCCACTGATTTAAAATAGGAGAGGTAAAAGGAAATATTTTAAAATTTAAATTGAGATTGATGTATAATCACATTAAACAACATATAAACTAAGTATAGAACAAATATTAGACATGTAGTCCGCTCACAATTGCATTTCATTTTCTTTAAAAATTTTGGCTAACTGAAGTCAACACAAGTTCAATTATTTGTGAATGTTATTTACTTTCAAAAGCAATGTGCTAAAGATTATTTTATATATTTATACATTTTTAAAAAAGGTTCAGCTAGCTTATTTATTCATGAAATGTTGAGGGGTCCCAGACAAATCCCCAAAGTGATGCTAATTTTTAAATTAAATATACATAAATTAATCCACATAACTCTCGGAGCAAAATAATTCTTAGAAAATGCATGGAATTCATTATGAGCCATTAAAAAAGCATTTAGTAATTACTAGTGGTGAGAACAATTTATAAAATAAACTTGCACTTTTTTTTCTGTTTTGTGATAAAGCTTACTTAGATTTAGAGAATCCAATTGCTTTTTGTAGTATTTTCTTAAATGAATAATTTTAAATTTTCTGCTCTTCTTGTAGAAAAAAAAAATAATACTAAAGCTTCAAGATACAGAGCTTTGAATGGAAAATTTTTGACATGAATATCATTAAAGCTTAAAGTTACCTTATAATCTCGGTCTTTTGTTACTTAAATAATTAATCCTCTCCCATAGACTTGTCAAAAGAATATTGTATGAATGAGCTTAAACATTAATTCACTTGTGTCCATCATAATGATAGTGTATTTAATGTCTATAATGGGCTATATCCTCTCATAGGTATGTTACTTACATTATCTCAGTTATTCTGAATTACTTCAAACCTATGAGCTAAGCTCTAGTGTCTCCATCTTACAGATGAGAAAGTACAGTACTTTGCTCTTCATCAGAGGTGGGCAATATATGGCCTATGGTCCAAATATGCCCATCACCTGTTTTTATAATTAAAGTATTACTGGAAGCTATGCCCACTCATTTACATCTCGTATATGGATGTTTTCTCTCTACAGTGGAAGAACTGAGTATTTATAACAGAAACCATATGCCCTGCAAGGCAAAAGTATTTACTATCTGGTCCTTTACAGAAAAAAGTTCCTGATTCCAGCATTAGGTCACCAGGTAAGAACTGCCTTTCAGATGGATGCTAAAGTCAGTGCTCCCTTCACTAGATCATGGTGCATGCCAAAGGAATACAAATGTTAAGGTGGGGAATAAATAATAACTTATTAAAAAACAAAAACAAGTATTTGCTTCATGACTTATAAAAATAAAAAAAAATGAGGGTTCTGGATTTAAATCCTGTCTTAGAAATGTATCACCATCATGAATCTAGACCAGGCATGTAAAAGTTAATGGACTCAGAACACATCATTTAAAACATGGAAATCATAATACCTGATGTCCCTGCACGCAAAGGTCAGGGATGGATGGGCTCTTTCTCACACTATGACCTATTATTCTGTAATTCTGATTCCCAGGTCAGACCTAAGGCAGGTCTGACTCAATTGGAAATGATCCAAAATAATTTAAAATAATTTTTTTAAATATATAGTACAGATGAACTGTGTTCTTAGACACAGAAAGTAATAGATATATCACATTCTTATGACCTATGTGGTTCATTCAGAGCAATTATGAAAATAACTCATAATAATTCAGTGCAATACAAAAAGTGTTTTTCAAAATTTTTCCAGCATTCTGTGAGGCCCTCTAGGGGGTAACAGAATTAATATTTGCATAGCTACTGATTTAATGTTAGAGTCAATTTTACATATATTACTTCTTTTGAATTACTCACATACACAAACACATACTATGTATAAGCAAGCATGGTCTATTTAATCTAATTAAAATTTAATAAGCAGATATAATGTACGAATTATTATGCTAGGTCTAGACATCAAATGCTGGTATTATTGACGGGAAGGCAGATTATAAAACACTTTTTTTTTTTTACAATATTACACAAAAAATTTCTAGCAAAGTTAATGAAGACAGTATGGCAGGAAGTATGTCAGTGTAGAGCAAAGGTTTCTCAAAATCAGTGTGTCAGCACCATTGACATTTTGGGATGGATAATTCTTCGTCATTCTATCTTGTTTATTGTAGGGTGTTCAGCAGCATTCCTGGCTTCTATTCACTAAGTGCCAAGTAGTAGCCCTATGTTCCCTAACGATGGCAAGCAAAAATATCTCCAGACATAATCAAATGTCACCTAGGGGGGTAAAATCATCCCTTGTTCAGTAGCACAGTGTAACAAAGAGACGGGAACGTGTATAGTCAAAAATGAATGCAAGAAATGAAATTAGTTATGTTAGTCATTGGGCAATGAGCAGAAAACGGAATGATATAAGGGTATCTTTTGGAGGCTGAATATATAGCACTCGATGAAGTGAAAGTGGATTGTAAAGCATTTTCAAACCTTAGTGGGAGGGAGAATCATTAGGGGTGTCTGTCATGAAGTCTACCTTATAGCAATTCTGATTCATTTGGTATATGAAGGGGCCCAGGAATCTAAGTTTCAACAAACATTAGAGAAAAAATGGATATAAACCGGAGAGCTGCAAGAAGACAGGACCAGAGTTAATGAGAGAGTAGCTGAGCTTGTCGCTAAACATAATTAGAATGGTCGATGAAGAAATCATATACCCACTTTGGGTATATCTAGAGCCAATGGCTTATAAAATGTTTCTTTTTGGAAATCTTTAACATTATGCCATCTTTAAATTGAAGCCACAAATTCTCCAGGCCTGGGTTACTATGCTGGCTTTAACAATTCCAGGAATAAATATATATATATTTACATACACACACACACACATACACCCGTACACACCTTCCTGTTTCTAAATGGCAAGGAAGAGGGATGTGTTCTTCATATCTGCTGGAGGGAGAGAGTGGTACTCTATCGGGCCTTTGTCATCTGTGCTAAGTTGGAAGCCGCTGAAGGCATTAGCTCCTTGGAGGGAAGATTCCTGTCAGACAACGATGCCTTCCAGTACTTTCTATGGTTTACTGTGCATGGCCTATGTTCAAGAGCCCTGTTGTTGATGTTAATGAAATGAGATTACCTGGGAGAAGCATAAGAATCATACAAATAATCCTAGATATCTAGTATTCTGATCTTGTGACCTCAATTCTTAAGATTTCACTAAGCCATGTATAATATTAGGCCATTTATTTAGTATTTATTTATGATAAACATATTTGTTTTTATATATTTCATATTTTAGGTACTTATATGAAATACTTTGTAAGTTTATATATTTATTTATGCTAAAAATAACTCTTTTGTACAAAGGAAAGAGGGCCAATTTATTCCCCCAAATTACTGACAACAGTTTAAAAAAGGAGCCAAACAGAAACATTTTTAAACATTTTCTTAAACACTTGCTAGTGTAAGTGAACTAGAGAAGCAAGGGTACAGAGGTCAGCATATCCATCCACCAGTCATGCATCTCCATTTTGCTAAAGAAAAAACACTGATCACATTATAAATCTTTTGTATCGTAATTTTCTTTAAAATTCTTCCACATCAATAGCATGCAATTTGTCTACATTATAACCTAAGAGAATTTAGTTAACATTTGTACTCTAATTGGATATCCATAGGCCAATGAAGCAATGGTATTTTCATTAGCATGCTGCATATTAGGAATGATTTTTTAATGCTGAAATTCTGTGATATTATAGATATATGTTTTGGATAGAAATATTGTAGAGGCCCTACCATCCTGGTCTGAACGGTATATAAGAAAGAATATAAGTGGGCTCCTGGGTGGCTCAGTCGTTAAGCGTCTGCCTTCAGCTCAGGACATGATCCCAGGGTCCTGGGATCGAGTACCGCATCAGACTCCCTGCTCAGTGGGAAGCCTGCTTCTCCCTCTCCCACTCCCCCTGCTTGTGTTCCTTCTCTCACTGTGTCTCTGTCTCTTTCAAATAAATAAATAAAAATCTTAAAAAAAAAGAAAGAATATAAGTGATTCATAATCTCTCATCTTTGCAATGGAGGCCTATGTTATAATACTCTTTCTGTGGCCTGTGTGTAGCTACTTACAGAAGGATTTTGTCTCATGACTTGTATCAGAAGGTTAGTGAATTCCAAAATACCTAACTTCATTTTGGTTGCCTTTCCTTGACCTGCAAGTTAATAAATGTATGTGCTTGTGGGAGAATCAGTCTGAAACTTCTTTCTTTGAACCACAACACCTTATAGCAAAAATGTCAGTAAGGAGAACTAAGGCTATATTTTACTGATTCTAAAATGCATCTTCTAAAAATAATATAACATTTCTGAAGTTGGGACATATTTTACAATCTGTTGGCTAGATGATAGTCAGCATATACTTGTTATTATCAATGCATTCTGGCACATTAAAAAAATAGTGCCACCTTGCCAGCTTGCAGAATAGGCATTAGTCTAGAAATTAGGGATAATGGTATAAACTCATTTAAGAGATGTTGCATCAGTAATATTAATGGCACAAAGGATTATACTGCAGGGATGAAAACAAAACAAAACACTGATATTGACGCTTCTGAGTCCCAAGTTGATTGAGAAGGGTTGAATTTTGAATGTGATGACGTTTTAGAAACCCTCTAATTAATGCATTTTCCTATGTTTTCCATTTAATGTATACAAAAGAATGATCTCCTCCTCCTCATTATCACAGTCATCATCCTATGTCTAAATCAAGTAGCTCATACCCTATGACCCAGCAATTGCACTACTGGATATTTACCCCAATGATACAAATGTAGTGATCCAAAGGGGCATGTGCACCCCAATGTTTATAGCAGCAATGTCCACAATAGCCAAACTATGGAAAGAGCCTAGATGTCCATCAACAGATGAATGGATAAAGAAGATGTGGGGTGTGTGTGTGTGTGTACGTGTGTGTATGGAATGGAATATTACGCAGCCATCAAAAAAATGAAATCTTGCCATTTACAACAATGTGGATAGAACTAGAGGGTTTTATGCTAAGCAAAATAAGTCAATCAGAAAAAGACAATTATCATATGATCTCACTGATATGAGGAATTTGAGAAACAAGACAGAGAATCATAGGGGAAGGGAGGGAAAAATGAAACAAGATGAAATCAGAGAGGGAGACAAACCATAAGAGACTCTTAATCTCAGGAAATAAACTGAGGTTTGCTGGAGTGGAGGGGGGTGGGAGGGATGGGGTAGCTGGGTGATGGACAGTGGGGAGGGTATGTGCTATGGTGAGCACTGTGAATTGTGTAAGACTGATGAATCTCAGACCTGTACCCCTGAAATAATACATTATATGTTAATAAAAAAATTTAAAAAATAAATTAATTATGTAGCTCATTGACTCAGCACACACTCAAAAAAATTAAATGGTAAGATTTATTTCACAATTTGGCTACAGCAGATCTTTTCTTAGCTTTACAAAGATATAGAAAACAACAAAAAAAACCAAAAAATATTTATTTTACAATGAATGCCATTTCAGAATTGATGGCATGTGGTCATCTTGAATGGTAGGCATGCCTTAGTTTATTTCTTACCCAAACCTTGGTGCAGCCTCTCTGAGAATTAGCCTGAAGAGACTTGTCACTCACTCCTGAGAGCTCACAAGCTCAAATTCCAAGTACACTTGTAAATACTTTGAAATTTCTTTTCAAATTCTGCCCCCATTTCCACCCCAGGCCATCTGTATGAATTTAGCCCAAGGGACAGCATAGTTCCCTGAGGTAAATATGCAAATGAACTCTACCCATGACCTTGGGCAACACTGACTTGGGAAATAATTCTTTAAATTACTTTTAGGGTGTAAATTTAAACATAAATAAACCCAGCAGGTTCATAGGTTAAAATTAAATTGCACAACAGAACTTTAATAAATCAGAACTTTAATAGATAAAAAAGTTATTAAGTCAAAACCTTTGTGCTTTAATAAATCAAAAATTTTGTCAAGCTTAAGAAAATATGAAATGAATCAAAACTACTACTTAATAATTAGTGTTTTTCCATCCCTCACATCTGAAAGTGTAATAAAGGATCATTGCTGGATATCAATGTATAAAGGACTTTATATAGGATGTCCACTTTCCCCATTATAGGGAAACAATATTCTGTTGCTATGTTGTTGGTTTGGTTTGGTTTTGGTATGTTTATTCTTATTTTTGTCTCCTTTACCCCATCCCTCAGATATTTAAATTCTTCACAGTCTATAATGATTAAAACATCAAAACTAAGCACAAGCTCATTGGAGAAAAAGGCCAAAAACCATTCCAGTATTTAGTGCAATTTTGTTCATAAACTAAGAATAAGCACAAAGTCACAAAATATTGTCCTGAGTCAAAACATATTGTAAAGGATACAAATGGATATTTCAAGAAATTCTGTAATTAGAAGTTGCTGAAGAGAAAGTCTGAAATCAGAAGAAACGTAATACATCAACAAAAATGAACATATATCATTGGAAGAGCACTGCATTTTAAGTCAACACAATTTGTGAAAAAATCTAAATTTACAAAGAAAAATTAAAGAATGGACCTTGTAAATGAAGTCATCAATTCAATAAATAATTTTGTGTATAGTTTTTCATGTGCTAATTACATAGAGAGTAATGTGGCATTAGCACAAGGAAATTCCCATCAGTGTCACCCCTGAAAGTGAGTGGAGGGGCTTTAGAAGGAAATGTTAAAGGGAAAATAAAGGTTTCCAGAAGAAATTGAGAGTAACTCTTGGCTTCCACAAAAAAAGAAAAGTGAAAATGATGTAAAGGGGTATAAATTGGTAAAGGGAGTTTCACATGAAACTCAAACACCTCTCTTTTATCAAATTGGAGGTGTCTGCATAGAATGTATGTGTTTCTGTAACAAGCAAAAGCAAATTGCTAAAGGCACTGACTTTGGTGTTGGTGGATGCCTCCCATAAGTCCTTGCATTTTTCCTTTCCCATCTGTTTAAAGGCTTCCATAAAGAAAGGTCATGAAAAACAGAAAGGTGTCATCTGCTATCAGTGAGGTAATGAATAGAGAATACATTATCAATATCCACTAATGCATACATGAATTTAAACTTAAAGAAGTGAGCATCTCACTCACTCACGATGACCTGGAAATTTGCCATGAAGGAAATGAGAATCCCAGATATAAGTAGAGAAATCAGGCTCAAAGGAATAAGGAATGTCAAATTATTTACTGGTAAAATTGAAGCCCACCAACCATCTCTGGAGAGATGGGAAGGGCTCTTTATAGGATGTGGAAGGTCTGGGCTTGTGCTAGTTGATTCTGAAAAAGGATTAGTGAAGTGGGGCCCTATTCAGGAATGGATATTATGAAGCACCAGAAACAATTCAGTAATGTTATACTGCAATAATTTTTGTCCTCAAGCTGCGAAGATTAAAGTAGGGCCTATGATTATAAATGGTGAGGAAGTAGTGATATTTTAAAATACAGTCTGTTAGTCATTTGGAGGATTACTCTTTGGCCTAGTCTATGGTCTATCAGTCTTGTCGGACATATTGTTATGTCACATTAGGAACATTGCTTCTTGATTACCAGCTGGGAAGATCTCCATTTCCTCAGTAGGATTGACCGGAAAATATAATGAAGTTCAAGATTTACCAAAAAGTTCTATATATAACTTACTTATTAACTGTCAACATCTAAAAAAAACCAATATGAATGAAATGGCCAATGTGCATGAAAGCAGACAGATTGATTATTCTGGTAATACAACAAAACAGCAAAAAATAAACAGATGAGTCAGACTGCATCCCACTGTGTAACAGGCACCATGAAACTCTGGAAGTCACAAGCCAAGTAGAAGAATCAAGATTGTAAGGTCAACTGAGTAAGGCAGGCTTGATCACAAGGCATTTGATACCAAGGGAAGAATAAACTGGAGGTTTGGCAGCTTCATACTGTTGCCTGACATTAATTTAATATTAATACCTGGAGTTATATTTTCTATACTTCTGTGAATTAAATGGTGTGCTCACCACTTGCTTTGAGTGGTAGGCATTCCTAAGGGTTATACATATGAAATTAAGAAAGATGTCTATAAAGTCCTTGTTCTGGGCCCACTGAGCCCTTAACAGGACTAGGAGGAGAATTAAATGGAAGAAGTCTAGACACCAGGATTTGAGTCATACATATCACGTATGTGAACTTGGAAAAAGAACTTAACCTTTCTGAGCTTCTGTTTCCTCACTATAAAATAGGGATGATGATATATACCTTTTAGGGTTGCTAACAGTGTTAGCTAATATATGTAAAATGATCCACAGAAGGCATTCAGTTGGTATGGTTAAATTCTGAATAAAAATCTAATTCCTGTTACTTCAAAAATGTACTTGGCAAATTTTCAAACTATCTCTTAGTTGACTAAGAAGTACCTATCTTAAATTCTTGTGGTTGTAAGGTTGCAAGTAACACAAAAATATATGAATTGTGTAAGACTGTTGAATCACAGACTTGTACCTCTGAAACAAATAATATATTATATGTTAAAAAAAAAAAGAAGATAGATAATAGGAAGGGAAAAATGAAGGGGGGGAAATCGGAGGGAGAGATGAACCATGAGAGACTATGGACTGAGAAACAAACTGAGGATTCTAGAGCGGAGGGGGTGGGGGGATGGGTTAGCCTGGTGATGGGTATTAAAGAGGGCACATACTGAATGGAGCACTGGGTGTTATACGCAAACAATGAATCATGGAACACATCAAAAACTAATGATGTAATGTATGGTGACTAACATAATAAAAAAAAAAAATATATATATATATATATATATATGAATTAGCCTTGGCCAGAGGAGGAGGAGGAGAAGGAGAAGACAAGGATAGGGGGTGGGGAGAGAGAAAAGAAAAGAGGGAGGGAAGAGGAGGAGGAAGACATAAAAACAAGACTGAGGGTAGAGAGGAGGGCACTTGTAAGAACACAGTGCTTCATTTCTGGGTATCCAGGGGAAACAGATCTAGAACCAGAAATCAGTGAAGCCATTACAAACACAGCCTACACTTTCTCCATTTCTTGCCTCTCCATGTGCTTCCATCTTATTTATATCTCTTTGCAACTCAGATTTTTCAATGCTTCACATCTACATCTACTCAACAATTAAAAGAGTACATATTCATCATTCAAGAGAACACCCAAACTATGTAGCTATCTCTTATTTCAGCTCTTCAGGGAAGAGGATTTGATTGTAATGTGAGGCCAACCATAAAATGTAAAACTAACAGCCAGAGGCTCAGATTTGGGGAATAGCAATTGTGGGTTGCTCCTGAATAAAGGGTGTCAATAGGTCACTAGGAGTTGGGAAGATATAGTAAAATATATTTACCATGAATATCTAGTAATTTGTATTAATTATTTTTCTAGATCATGGTGGCAGGAGTAGAATTTAAATTTAGCTTTCATTTAAATATTAATTTGACTAAAATAATAATAGCTATCATTATGAGTTTTTACAGTCTATGGGGCATTTTTACAGGCATTATCTCATTAATCTCTACAAACTCATGGGTAGGTGCTTTCATTATCCTCAATTAGAGATGAGGACATTTAGGCCAAGAGAGGATGTTCAAATTTGCATGCTTTAAGATCTATAATTGAGGGTAGAATGACTCTAAATCTGTTAAATAGTCAAAAATAGATTTGGGGACTAAATATCACAAGTATGCCAATAAGAATCTGAAAGAAAGTGGAAGACATTTTCCCTGAATGCTAGGCACATTTTTTGCTAAGACAAGGAAGGCAAGAGAAAATTCTCTGACTTTAAAATAACAAATGTTTTGAAAATAACAAAAATGATTATGATGAACCTCAAAGAAAATCGACACAGAAATTTCAACCTATGATTTCAATGAATCTCCTAATTTTATGTTTGTAAGTTTTTAAGCACTGAAATTAAACAATTCTAAATATATCTTTAGATAATACAAGGACATAAGTAAGATAGTGTGCGATGGTACTAATTCTTAGCATTATAAATTATGGCAGTTTAACTAATGCAACTCAAGAGTAAATTTGTAAGGTATGTGTCCTCCAAACTTAGAGAATCATGCAACTAAGAGCCAAACCCAATTCTGTACTTAAGAAAATGGTGAAATGAAAAGTAGCCTTCTGAAGGGGGTAAAAATAACCAAAAAACACATGAAACAGGATATAGAGCAAGGATAAACGTGAAGGGCAAAGTCAAAAACAGTAATTATAATCTCTTGTGGGAGAACCAACTTTTAGAGTTAAAACTTGTCTTACAATTTTGTGAACATGGAATTATTAACCTGATACAAAGGGAAGAGGGAAATAGCACATCAACTTGCATGCTACAGTTCAAACTCATACAGATTTTCAGCAAACACATCTTCATACAGGAAATAAAAGAGCCTGGTTTTATATAGGTTGCTGTTCCTGAGCCAACATTCTATAAATACCCCACTGATGTCAAGTGAATTACAGTCTTCTCCAGCTAAGGAAGCTGTAGGCAAACCCAGAAGCCTATTAAGAAGGAAATGACAAGCTTCAGGCATCTAATTGCATTAGCTCATCACCAGTAAGACACCTGAAGTCTAAAACTAATCTGACTGGGGATTGACTGGAATTGAATCTACTCTAGGATGTTTTTTTCCCCTCAGCCTTGCATGTTTAAGGAGAAAAATCTGTTTACTAGTTTGGTCAAAGGCAATTTTATTTTCTCTTTTACCCAATGAAATAAATTGATATGCTTTAATTTTACTAATATTTATAATAAAAATATTTATAAGAATTAGAACATACATATTTGGAGACGAAGTATGCATTTACTATCTACTAGTCATTGGTGATAGTCTTAAATTATAGCTGGTATATCAATATATCCTCACCTCACTGCAAACAACTCTCTTTCCCTACCTTCACCCTGTCAAAATTCCCTGCCCTCTCTGCTGTTCATGGTGGGTACCTACAATATGTGATCTGTTTCTTATTTGGTTATCAAGTGGCTACTGTCACTTGCAGCAGATATAATCCATGCTCTGCCCAGATGTTTCAGAACACTTACTTATTCTTTAGGCTTCTTTCTGGTGGCTCTGTGCCTTCACATAGCTTCTAATAGCCCACACTTGACACTCTTCTAGGAGTGCCTCCCTTGAGCTATGGGAGCACCAAGCCTTCAGACAAAGAGCTGGTCAACAGTGAAGTTTGAATACCAGACCTCTTGAAGGATACAGTTACAGGGGTTAGAGCATGAAAGCCCAGCACCCTTGCCTCCAGTCAGGGAAAACAAAACAAAACAAAACAAAAACCTGAAGTATGATTTATGTTCCAGGTCTCCCTTGACAGAATCAGACTGAGGCTGGGATTTTGCCTGAAATCATACCCTTGCTTGATTTCCTTTCCTCCCCTGCCCTGTGCCCCACTATTCCTTACTGGTTACCCTCAGGACACTCCCATAATAAATCACTTGCAGATGAATCCTCCTCTTAGTTTGCTTTGGGAATATTGACCTAAGTTACCACTTTTCTCTCCTTTCCTGGTTTCTTTATTATTATTCTCACTTAGCACTCATTCATTAGAAATTTCTTAAGTACTTAGGGTGGGCCAGACAATTTCCTATGCTCTAGGACATCACAGTTTATTGGGATAAAAAAGAAAATGGGGAGGGGCTGTTTTTACATGTTCACAAGGGAACCTTCATGTGCATTCTCACATGCAGGACCCATCATGGTGATCTCTTCCTAGGATGTATTGCACTTGATTTATAAAGGAGCAAGAAATGGTTGGAAAATCTTGGCTTTTATAAAACCAAACAATCAATTCCAAAACACATTTTTCATACATTAAGTGTGAACCAGAAGGCACATACAACCCCAAAACATGTAAGATAACACCCATCATTTCTTAGTGTATTGATGAAGTAAATAGAAATGAAATTTGATCCAACAAGTTGTTAAATGATATGAATTTGAATTCTAACTTTTTGCTCTTTGCAAATCAGAGTAAGAACCCTTATTACATTTGCAAATTAGAGGATTAATTTATTAACCTATAGATTGAAATTAAACATAAGAACAAGAAACTACAACTGTTTTATGAAATATAATCACACATAGACAAAACAGAGAAAGATACTAAAAACAGGTTAGTTGATCAAAAAAAAATTGGGGGTTATTAATTAGTAAAAGGATGACAGAAGCCATATAGTTTCACTGTTAAGAATAGTGTTCCTAAAGGGGCACCTGGGTGGTTCCATCAGTTAAGTGTCCAACTCTTGGTTTCAGCTCAGGTCATGATCTCATGGTCATGGGATCAAGCCCCACGTTGAGCTCCTCACTCTGTGCAGAGTCTGCTTCAGAGTCTCTTTCCCTCTTCTTCTCCCTCACCCCTCTATCCCTACCCCCATTTGCTCATGTGCATACTCTCACTCTTTCTCTCTCAAATAAATAAATACAATTAAAAAAAAAAAAAGAATAGTATTCCTATGACTTCCAGGGAAGATGGCAGAGTAGCAGGACCCTAAGCTGTGTCCCAAGGATACCATTAGATAACAATCATATCAGTGTAAATAACCTAGAAACAAGCCAAAGATTGGCAGAACAGCCTGTCCACAGCTAAATGTACAGAAGAGTCCACATGGAAGAGGACAAGAATGGAGACACAGCCTGGAGCTATAGGAACTTGTGGGATTGTTCATGGGTCAGAGGGACACCAAGGGTACAGAGAGGAGGGAAAAAAAAAACAGACTCTCACACCAACCACCTCCGGCATGGGAAACTTACACCAGAAGATGAATCACTATAACATTTAGCTCTGAAACCCAGGGCCAAATTTTGCAAGTTCTTATAATCAATGGGGCTTAACACCTGGAACTTGAAAATTCAGTGCCTTGGCCCTGGGAGAAGCAGAGGGTAAGAGGAAACTTAGAAAGTCCCTGTTCTTTTTATTTTTTTCATGTTAGATTTGGGTTTGTGGATTTTTATTTATTTATTTTATTTTTATTATATTATGCTAGTCACCACACAGTGCATCATTAATTTTTGATGTAGTATTCCACGATTCAATGTTTGTGTATAACACACAGTGCTCCATGAAATACGTGCCCTCGTTAATACCTATCACTGGGCTAACCCATCCTCCCCTCTAAAACCCTCAGTTTGTTTCTCAGAGTCCACAGTCTCTCATGGTTCATCTCCCCCTCTGATTTCCCCCCTTCATTTATCCCTGTCTTCTCCTAATGTCCTCCATTCTATTCCTTGTGTTCCACAAATAAGTGAAACCATATGATAATTGACTTTCTCTGCTTGACTTATTTCACTTAGCATAATCTCCTCCAGTCCTATCCATGTTGATGTAAAAGTTGGGTAGTCCCTGTTCATTTTTTAAATTTTTTTAAATTTTTTTATTGTTATGTTAATCACCATACATTACATCATTAGTTTTGATGTAGTGTTCCATGATTCATTATTTACGTATAACACCCAGTGCTCCATACAGAACGTACCCTCTTTAATACCCATCACCAGGCTAACCCATCCTCCCACCCATCCCAGAACACTCAGTTTGTTTTTCAGAGTCCATTGTCTCTCATAGTTCATCTCCCCCTCTGATTTCCCCTCCTTCATTCTTCCCCTCCTGCTACCTCCTTTTTTTTTTTTTTTAAATATAATGTATTATTTGCTTCAGAGGTACTGATCTGTGATTCAACAGTCTTGCATAATTCACAGCGCTCACCAGAGGACATACCCTCCTCAATGTCTATCACCCAGCCATCCCATCCCTCCAACCCCCACCACCCCAGCAACCCTCAGTTTGTTTCCTGAGATTAAGAATTCCTCATATCAGTGAGGTAATATGATGCATGTCTTTCTCTGACTTGTTTCACTCAGCATAACACTCTCCAGTTCTATCCATAATGTTGCAAATGGCAAGATTTCATTCCTTTTGATGGCTGCATACTATTCCATTGTATATATATACCACCTCTTCTTTATCCATTCATCTGTCGATGGACATCTTGGCTCTTTCCACAGTTTGGCTATTGTGGACATTACTGCTATAAACATTGGGGTGCATGTATCCCTTCAGATCCCTACATTTGTATCTTTGGGGTAAATACCCAGTAGTGGAATTGCTGGAGAATATGGTAGCTCTATTTTCAACTTTTTGAGGAACCTCCATACTGTTTTCCAGAGTGGCTGCACCAGCTTGCATTCCCACCAACAGTGTAGGAGGGTTCCCTTTCTCCACATCCCCATCAAAATCTGTCGTTTCCTGACTTGTTAATTTTAGCCATTCTGACTGGGGTGAGGTGGTATCTCATTGAGGTTTTGATTTGGATTTCCCTGATGCTGGGCGATGTTGGGCACTTTTTCATGTGTCTGTTGGCCATTTGGATGTCTTCTTTGGAAAAATGCCTGTTCATGTCTTCTGCCCATTTCTTGATTGGATCAATTGTTCTTTGGGTGTTGAGTTTAAGAAATTCTTTATAGATTTTGGATACTAGCCCTTTATCTGATATGTCATTTGCAAATATCTTCTCCCATTCTGTTGGTTGTCTTTTGGTTTTGTGGACTGTTTCTTTTGCTGTGCAAAAGCTTTTTATCTTGATGAAGTCCCAATAGTTCATTTTTGCCCTTGCTTCCCTTGCCTTTGGCGATGTTTCTACGAAGAAGTTGCTTCGGCTGAGGTCAAAGAGGTTGCTGCCTGTGTTCTCCTTTAGGATTTTGATGGACTCCTGTCTCACGTTGAGGTCTTTCAACCATTTTGAGTCTATTTTTGTGTGTGGTGTAAGGAAATGGTCCAGTTTCAGTCTTCTGCATGTGGCTGTCCAATTTTCCCAACACCATTTGTTGAAGAGACTGTCTTTTTTCCATTGGACATTCTTTCCTGCTTTGTCAAAGATGAGTTGACCATAGAGTTGAGGGTCCATTTCTGGGCTCTCTATTCTGTTCCATTGATCTATGTGTCTGTTTTTGTGCAAGTACCATGCTGTCTTGATGATGACAGCTTTGTAATAGAGCTGGAAGTCCGGAATTGTGATGCCACCGGCTTTGCTTTTCTTTTTCAACATTCCTCTGGCTATGCGGGGTCTTTTCTGGTTCCATACAAATTTTAGGATTATTTGTTCCATTTCTTTGAAAAAAGTGGATGGTATTTTTTTTTTTTTTAAAGATTTTATTTATTTATTTGAGACAGAGAGAATGAGAGACAGAGAGCATGAGAGGGAGGAGGGTCAGAGGGAGAAGCAGACTCCCTGCCGAGCAGGGAGCCCGATGCGGGACTCGATCCTGGGACTCCAGGATCATGACCTGAGCCGAAGGCAGTTGCCCAACCAACTGAGCCACCCAGGCACCCAAAGTGGATGGTATTTTGATGGGGATTGCACTGAATGTGTAGATTGCTCTAGGTAGCATTGACATCTTCACAATATTTGTTCTTCCAATCCATGAGCATGGAACGTTTTTCCATTTCTCTGTGTCTTCCTCAATCTCTTTCATGAGTATTTTCTAGTTTTCTGAGTACAGATCCTTTGCCTCTTTGGTTAGATTTATTCCTAGGTATCTTATGGTTTTGGGTGCAATTGTAAATGGAATCGACTCCTTAATTTCTCTTTCTTCTGTCTTGTTGGTGTATAGGAATGCCACTGATGTCTGTGCATTGATTTTATATCCTGCCACTTGACTGAATTCCTGTATGAGTTCTAGCAGTTTTGGGGTGGAGTCTTTGAGTTTTCCACATAAAGTATCATATCATCTGCAAAAAGTGAGAGTTTAACTTCTTCTTTGCCGATTTGGATGCCTTTGATTTCTTTTTGTTGTCTGATTGCTGTGGCTAGGACTTCCAATACTATGTTCAATAGCAGTGGTGATAGTGGACATCCCTGCCGTGTTCCTGACCTTAGGGGAAATCTCTCAGTTTTTCCCCATTGAGAATGATATTTGCTGTGGGTTTTTCATAGATTGCTTTTATGGTATTGGGTTATGTACCTTCTATGCCTATACTCTGAAGAGTTTTGATCAAGAAAGGATGCTGTACTTTGTCAAATGCTTTTTCTGCATCTATTGAGAGGATCATATGGTTCTTGTTCTTTCTTTTATTAATGTATTGTAGCACATTGATTGATTTGTGGATATTGAACCAACCTTGCAGCCCAGGGATAAATCCCACTTAGTTGTGGTGAATAATCCTTTTAATGTACTGTTGGATCCTATTGGCTAGTATTTTGGTGAGAATTTTTGCATCCATGTTCATCGAGGATATTGGTCTGTAATTCTCCTTTTTGATGGGGTCTTTGTCTGGTTTGATGATCAAGGTAATGGTGTCCTCATAAAACGAGTTTGGAAGTTTTAGAATACTATATCCAGCTATACTGTCATTGAAAATAGAAGGAGAGATAAAAAGATTCCAGGACACACAAAAACTAAAGGAATTTGCAAACACAAAACCAGCCCTACAAGAAATATTGAAAGGGGTCCTCTAAGCAAAGAGAGAGCCTAAAAGCAACATAGACCAGAAAGGAACACAGACAATATACAGTAATAGTCACCTTACAGGCAATACAATGGCACTAATTCCTATCTTTCAATAGTTACCCTGAATGTAAATGGGCTAAATGCCCCAATCAAAAGACACAGGCTATCAGAATGAATTAAAAAACAGGACCCATTGATATGCTGTCTGCAAGAGACTCATTTTAGAACCAAAGACACCCCCAGATTGAAAGTGAGGGGGTGGAAAACCATTTACCATGCTAATGGACACCAAAAGAAAGCTGGGGTGGCAATCCTTATATCAGACAAATTAGAGTTTAAACCAAAGACTGTAATAAGGGATGAGGAAGGACACTACATCCTACTTAAAGGGTCTATCCAACAAGAAGATCTAACAATTGTAAATATCTATGCCCCTAACATGGCAGCAGCCAATTAATTATATAAGCTAATTAATAACAAAAGCAAAGAAAGACATTGACAGCAATACAATAATAGTGGGGGACTTTAACACCCCCCCTCACTGAAATGGACAGATCATCTAAGCAAAAGATCAACAAGGAAATAAAGACTTTAAATGACACACTGGACCAAATGGACTTCACAGATATATTCAGAACATTCCATTCCAAAGCAACAGAATACACATTCTTCTCTAGTGCCCACGGAACGTTCTCCAGAATAGATCACATCCTAGGTCACAAATCAGGTCTCAACTAGTACCAAAAAATTGGGGTCATTCCCTGCATATTTTCAGACCACAATGCTTTGAAACTAGAACTCAATCACAAGAGGAAAGTTGGGTAGTCCCTTTTATTTTTTTTTTAAGATTTTATTTATTTATTTGAGAGAGAGAGCATGAGTAGGGGGAAGAGACAGAGGGAGAGGGAGAAGCAGACTCCCTGGTGAGCAGGGAGCCCGATGTGGGACTCAATCCCAAGATCCTGAGATCATGACCCCAGCCGAAGACAGACGCTTAACCGACTGAGCCATCCAGGCATCCCTGGGTAGTCCCTGTTCTTAAAGAGACACCACAATAAACAGCCCCTCAGAGGTAAAGCATAGAAGCAGCAGTTTGAAAAATGCCTAAGGTATACAGTAGGGAGATTTGTTTACTAATCTCAGAGCATGTATGGGTGGGGCAGGGATCCTTGGGAGACTTCTCTAGTAACAAAGTAGCTAGCAGACACCATTTCCCTCCCCTGTCCCCAGCCTAGATAAAAGGATATCTGCTGGAACCGGCACAGTACAAACACGCATAACCCAATTTGCTAACAGTGTGACCCATTAACCCGTGCTCTCCTATAGACATGCCCCCTCCACCTAGGCTTTGGTTCCAGGTCTCTTTCCACAAAAGACCTGCACTAACCTTGCTAATAGTGGGTGCCTTGCACCTGCATGCTTCTGTGGATATGCCCCTTCCAAACAGGCTGCCTTGGTCCCCAGCAGCTATAGGTACCTTCCTGCAGCAGATCTTTGCAGAACTTGCTAGCACCATGTACCTGGCCCCCACATTCTCCTGCAGACCTGCTCCCTCCAATGCCATTGGCTAGAGTCCATCCAAAGAGGTTCCACAAACCTGGCAGTGTACAAGTAGCTTCAAGAAGGGCCAGCAACTTTCCAAAGTGACTCCAACCCTGGGAGAGGGGCAGATGACCACACACACCAATCCAACTACAGTCCTAGCAGTGGGCTGAGGGGCAGACATCTGGTCTGATTGTAGGCCCTGCTCATCAACAAAAAGTTCTCGGTGGACAATACAGGGAAGTGCCCTGAAGTTTGGTGCTACTCCATCTCTGGAAAACACCGGTCTAACTCAATTTAAACACAAGGTAGCCCCAGATTGAACTGCTAACAACAAAGGGAACAAACCTGCCCACAACAGGTAAAGAAAGCCATTGCAGACAACTGGACTAAAGGTAAAAATGGCCCAGGCACATCAGGGCCCAAATGACACACATGAAGACAACTCTAAAGCACCAGGGGACACTGCACAGCAGGGCACTACAAGACCTCTCTTTCATAAGGCCTACCTGCAAGAGCAGGAAATGTAGCTGACTCTCCTAACACATAGAAACAGATACAGAGAGACAAAATGAGGAGACAGAGGAGTATGTCTCAAATGAAAGAATAGGACAAAACCACAGCAAGAGATCTAAATGAACAGAAATAAGTAACATGCTTGATAAAGAACCTGAACTAATGGTCATAAAGATATTCACTGGACTTAAGAGAGGAGGACTTCAGTGAGGCCCTCAAGAAAGAGAGAGAAAACATAAAAAGAACCAATGAGAGCTGAGGAACTCAATAACTAAACTGAAAATAAACTAGAGGAAATAAATGGTTTACCAAAGGAAGCAGAAAAATGGATCAGCAATCTAGAGGACAGAGTAATGGAAAGCAATCAAGCTGAACAAGAGAGAGGAAAAATAATAATAATAAATGAAAATAGACTTAGGGAACTCAGCGACAACATTAAGCATAATGACATTTGTATTATAGGGATCCCAGAAGGAGAAGAGAGAAAAAAGAGGGCAGAACATTCATCCAAAGAAATAATACATGAAAATTTCCTAAATCTGGGGAAGGAAATAGAAATCCAGATACAGGAGTCAAGGAGAACCCTGAAAAAATCAACCCAAGGGGGTCCATACCAAGATACACAGTCATTAAAACAGGGATGCCTGAGTGGCTCAGTCAGTTAAGCCTCTGCCTTCAGCTCATGTCATGAATGGAGTCCTGGGATCAAGTCCAGCATCAGGCTCCTCGCTCAGCAGGGAATCTGCTTCTCCCTCTGCCTGCTGCTCCCCCTGCTTGTGTGTGTGCTCTCTCTCTCTCTGTGTGACAAATAAATAAATAAATAAATAATCTTAAAAAAAAAGAAAAGTAAAAGTACTGATAAAGAGAATTTTAAAGCAGCAAGAGTAAACAGTTACATAGAAGGGAAACTCCATAAGGCTATCAGATTTTTCAGCAGAAATGGCACAGGCCAGAAGAGAGTGGCATGATACAGTCAAAGTGCTGAAAGAAAACAAACAAACAAACAAACATGCAGCCAAGAATACTCTATCCAGCAAGGCTATCATTCAGAATAGAAGGAGAGATGAGTTTCCCAGACAAATAAAAGTTAAAGGAATTCATGACCACTAAACCAGCCCTTTAAGAAATGTTAAAGGAGATTCTTAGAATGGAGCAAAAACACTGTAAGTAGGAGTAAGAAAACTAGGAAGTGTAAAAGCACTAAAAATAAATATATCTATAAAAGTCAGTCATGGATTTACAAAATACAAGGGTGTAAAATATAACACCATATACCTAAAATGTGGGGGGGTAGAGTAATGAATAGGTTCAAACTTAAGTGAACAGTGAAATTTAGATTGTTATATGCATATGATGTTATATACAAACCTTATGGTAATCACAAATCAAAAAAGCAGGAATAGATATGCAAAAATTAAAGAGAAAGGAATCCAAGTATATTACTAAAGAAATCCAACAAACCATAGGAGAGCAAGAAAAGAGACAGAGAACAACTACAAAAACAACCATAAAAGTAACAAAATAGAAGTATATACCTGTCAATAATTACTTTGAATGTAAATGGACTAAATGTGCCAATCAAGACACATTGAGTAATGGAATGCACAAAAAGCAAGACCCATCTATATGCTGCCTGCAAGAGACTCACTTCAGACCTAAAGACAATGTTGATTGAAAGGGAAGGGATGAAAAGCATTATTCATGCAAATGGAAGTGAAAAGAAAGTTGGGGTAGCAATACTTATATAGGACACAAAAGAATTGAAAACAAAGTCTGTAACAAGAGATAGGGAAGGACACCAGTCATAAAAGGAACAATCCAACAAGAAGATATAACAATTATAAATATTTATGTACCCAACATGGGAGCACCCGATACATAATACACAAACACAAAGGAAGGAATCAACAGTAATACAATTACAGTGGAGGACTTTAACACCCCACTTACATGTAGGCAAATGAAAAATGAAAATACAATGGTTAAAAACCATTGGGATGCAGAAAAAGCTGTTCTAAGAAGGAAGTTTATAGCAATGCAGACCTCCCTTAACAAACAAGAAAAATCTGAAATAAACAACCTTATACCTAAAGGACCAAGAAAAACAACAACAACAAAAAAATCCCCAAACCACTAGAAAGAAGGAAATAATAATTACAATAATTAGAAGAGATATAAATGAAATAGAAACTAAAAACAAAGACAATAGAACAGACCAATGAAACCAGGAGCTAGTTCTTTTAAAGGATCAACAAAATTGATAAATCCTGATTCATAAAATGAGAAGGGGGGAGAGAAATAACAACCAACGCCACAGAAATACAAAGGATTGTAAGAGAATATTATGAACAACTATATGCCAACAAATTGGACAATCTAAAAGAAATAATAAATTCCCAGAAATATATAAACTACCAAAACTGAATCAGGAAGAATACAAAATCTGAATAGATTACCAGCAATGAAACTGAAACAGTAATCAAAAAACTCACAACACACAAAAGTCCAAACCACATAACTTCACAGGTGAGTTCTACCAAACATTTACAGAAGAGTTAATACCTAATCCTCCCAACCTATTCCAAAAAATAGAATAGGAAGGAAAACCTCCAAATTCACTATATGAGGCCAGCATTACCCTGATTCCAAAATCAGATAAAGACATCACTAAAAAAGAGAACTACAAGACAATATCCCTGATGAACATAGCTGTAAAATTTATCAACAAAATACTAGCAAACTAAATCCAACAATACGTTAAAAAAATCATTCACCATGATTAAGTACGATTTATTCCTGGGATGCAAGGGTGGCTCAATATTCACAAATCAATCAATGTGATACACCACATTCAACAAGTGAGCATATGATCATTTCAGTAGATGCAGGAAAAAAACATTTGACAAAGTACAACATCCATTTATGATATAAACCCTCAACAAAGTTGGTTTAGAGGGAATATTCCTCAACATAATAAAGGCCATGTATGAAAAACCCACAATTAACATACTCAATGGTGAAAAACAGAAATTTTCCTGCTAAGATCAAGAACAAGACAAGGATGTCCACTCTCACCACTTTCATTTGACATAGTAATGGAAGTCCTAGCCAGAGCAATCAGACAACAACAACAACAAGTCATCCAAGTTGGTAAGGAAGAAGTGAAATTTTCACTATTTGCATATGACATGATTATGTATAAGAACCTCTAAATAGGGGTGCGTGGGTGGCTCAGTCGGTTAAGAGTCCAACTCTTGGTTTCTGCTCAGGTCATGATCTCAGGGTCATAGGACTGAACCCTGTATCCAGCCCTGTGTCAGGCTCCATGCTCAGCATGGAGTCTGTCTGAGTTTCTCTCTCTCTCTCCCTCTGTCTCTCTCTTTCTCTCTCTCTCTAAAATAATTAAATCTTAGAACAAGAAATCCCTAAAGAATCCACAAAAAAGCTACTAGAACTGATAAATGAATTCAGTATGGTTATAGGATACAAAATTAATATACAAAAATCCATTGCATTTCTATTCACTAATAATGAAGTGAAACTAAGAAAGCAATTCCAGTGCACCTGGGTGGCTCAGATGGTTAAGCATCTGCCTTCGGCTCAGGTCATGATTCCAGGGTCCTGAGATGAAGTCCCGCATCAGGCTCCCTGCTCAGCGGGGTGCCTGCTTCTCCCTCTCCCCCTGCTTGTGCTTTCTGTCAAATAAAATCTTAAAAAAAAAAAAAGCAATTCCATTTACAATTGTACCAAAAATAATAAAAGAGCTAGGAATAAACTTAACCAAGGAGGTGAAGGACCTGTACCCTAAAACTATAAAACACTGATGAAAGAAATTGAAGATGACACAAATGGAAAGATATTCCATGCTCATTGATTGGAAGAATAAATAAGGTTCAAATGTCCATATTACCCAAAGCAATCTAAAGATTTAATGCAATCCCTATCATAATACCAACAGCGTTTTTCACAGAACTAGAATAATCCTAAAATTGTTATGGGACCCCAAAAGACCCTGACTAGCTAAAGCAATCTTGAAAAAGAAGAACAAGACTGGAGGTATCACAATCCCAGATTTCAAGATATACTACAAAGTTTAGTAATCAAAACAGTATGGTACTGGCCCCAAAAACAGACACATAGATCAATGGAACAGAATAGAGAGTCTAGAAATAAACCCACAATTATATGGTCAATTAATCTTCGACAAAGTAGGCAAGAATATGCAATGGGAAAAAGACAGTGCCTCCAACAAATGGTGTTGGGAAACTGGGTAGCTACATGAAAAAGAATAAAACTGGACCACTTTCTTACACCACACACAAAAATAAACTCAGAGTGAATTAAAGACCTAAATGTAAGATCTGAAACCATAAATATCCTAGAAAAGAGCACAGGCAGTAATTTCTCTGACACTGGACATAGCAACGTTTTTTTCTAGTTATGTCTCCTGAGGCAAGGGAAATTAAAGACAAAAATAAACTATTGGGACTACATCAAAATAAAAAGCTTCTGCACAGCAAAGAATCAATCTTTAACAAAACTAAAAGACAACCTATTAAATGGGAGAAAATATTTGTAAAGGACCCACCTGATAAAGGGCTAGTATCCAAAATATAAAGTTATACAACTCAACACCAAAAAACCCCACAAATAATCCAATTAAAAATGGGCAGAAGACATGAACAAATATTTCTCCAAAGAAGATATATAAATGTCCAACAGACACATGAAAAGATGCTCAATATTACTCATCATCAGAGAAATGCAAATCAAAACCACGATATCACCTCACACCTGTCAGAATGGCTAAAATCAAAAACAAAAGAAACAAGCAGTGTCGGTGAGGATGTAGAAAAAATGTAACCCTCATGCACTGTTTGTTGGTGGGAATGCAAACTGGTGCAGCCACTGTGGAAGACAGTGTGGAGGTTTCTCAAAATATTAAAAATAGAACTACCACAGGATCCAGTAATTCCACTACGGGGGGTTTAAACAAAGAATATGAAAACACCATTGGAAAAGTTTTATGTTCCCCTATGTTTACTGTAGTTTTATTTACAATAGCCAAATTATGTAAGCAGCCCGAATGTCCATTGATTGATGAATGGATAAAGAAGACTGGTGTATATACATGATGGAGTATTATTCAGCCATAAAGAAGAATGAAATCTTGCCATTTGTAACAACATGATGGATCTAGAGAGCATAATGCTAAGCAAAATAAGTCAGAGAATAACAAATACCAAATTTCACTCAAATGTGGAATTTAAGAAACAGAACAAATGAAAAAGTAAAAAGACAAACCAAGAAACAGACTCAACTATAGAGAACAAACTAGTAGTTACTAGAGGGGAGGTGGATGGGAGGATGGGTGAAATAAGTGAAGGGGATTAAGAGCACACTCATTATGGTGAGCACTGAGTAATGTGCAGAATTGTTGAATTACTATATTATACACTTGAAACAAATATAATATTGTATGCTAGCTGTATTGGAATTAAAATTAAAAAACACTATAAAATAATAGTATTCCTATTATTATTATCATCATTATTGATGTTTGGTAGAGAAAATGCTGTTTTTAACCACATGATTTTCTCTTCCTGGACATACAAAAAGACTCTGTTCACCCAGTCATATTAGTACCATGAGACTGAGCTCTGACCAAAACAATATAGTGACCTAATGTGACCTAAATGACTTTGAGACTTGGTTCTTTGAAAATACAGTTTAATACTGAAACTTTGACCTTCTGAAGTTCATGATAGAAACGGCTCAGATTCCTGAGGCATGAAGAAAACCATTCCTCTATATCTAAAAATCTTTGTGAGTGGAAATAAGTCTCTGCTTAACAAAGTTTTTGAGATTTTAGAGTTTATTGTTTACCTATGCATAGTTTAGCCGATTTTGACTAACATGGTTTTGAGACTTTGGTAGTATACACTTTATCAATTACAAAAAGACTAATTAGACCCCTAAATAAAAATTTCTTTATAATATACTAATGTGTGTGCGTTATAAAATTTGCAAAATGTAAAAAGAAAATAGAGTTAAAAAGCAGACTTGTCTTTTTACACAGGAGGTAGCAAGCCTCAAGAGAATATCAAGTAACAATAATCCAAGTAGTCTACAAAGCCATATAATTTTTAACCCATCAGAGAGGTGAAGATGGAAAGACATTAATGATCTACTGTCTAGAAATGAAAGGACCCTTTTAGGAAAGATCATGGCTGCCATCAGCCTTGATAGAAGTTTGGAAGAAGTTATCATAGATACAGGTAGGTGTAAAAGCTACACTTTTAATGAAGTTTAAAGGCCAAGAATGAGCTGGATTAACAGTTCATGATTCTCTGGATCCCCACTGACAAAGAGAATTTGAAGTGAACTGTCAATTATTCTCCAGGGGGCTTCACCAAAACAATCACGACTGAGGGTAGGGCAGAAAAGCTGAGAGACCCACCCTCACCTGAAATGCAGGCTCATGGGCCCCCTGAATTCTGAGGTTAGTAAAAGAAATGAATCTCTTTAGGCATTTTTGTTCTTCTGATCCTTACCGAGACACATTATCCATTGCACTACTGGGCATTCTGGTTCTTAAAACTGAGTAGGAGAGACTGGTGGTTCAAACTTAGATACAAAGAGAAAAGGTATCAAAAGTGGAAAATACCAGGGCGCCTGGGTGGCTCAGTCGTTAAGTGTCTGCCTTCGGCTCAGATCATGATCCTGGGGTCCTGGGATTGAGCCCCGCATCAGCCTCCCTGCTCAGCGGGAGGCCTACTTCAACCCCTCCCACTCTCCCTGCTTGCGTTCCCTCTCTCGCTGTGTCTCCTTTTGTCAAATAAAATCTTAAAAAAAAAAAAAAAAAAGTGGAAAATACCATCCAAGATGTGTGAGCAATATCAAAATGTCTATCGTATTTGTTACTGGGCTAGGAGGAGAAAGGTAGAAAGTGCGGCAGAAAATAAAATATTTGAAGAAACAGATTATATATATTTGATAAAAGATATCAAAGAAGCAGGAATTTCAGCAAACCCAAAAGTGGGGGAAATACAAAGAAAGCCACATTTTGGCATATCATAATCAAACTACTGAAAACCAATGATAAAGGGTGATTAGAACATTCATTCTAAGTAACAACAATAAAAATGATGGCTGTTTTCTCACCAGAATCAATAAAGTTCGGAAGACAACCACATATTTAAAGAAAAAAATTGACAATCTGAAATGCTATATGCAGAAAAAATATCCTTCAAAAATGTGAGCAATATATAGACGTTTTCAAACAGACAATACATGAAAGAATTTATCTCCTGAAGACATGAGTTACAAAAAGGCTTAATTAAGGAGGTCCTTTAAGCTTCAGTGAAATAATAGCAGGAATATTCTTGGTTTTGTAGAAAAAGAGTAAATGTGTTGGAAAATATTAAGAACTTAAAATATTTTCCTGTTTTTATATGTATTTAAATCTCTTTAAAAGGCTACTGACTGTTCAAAGTAAAAATAATAAAATGTATTGTGCAACTTATCACATACTTAAGTATGTGATAATAAGAGTATAAATACTGGGAGACTAGTAAGTGGAGGCATACCTGTGTAAGACTTTATATTTTTAATTATATATTAACCATATAATATATTATATATTAACTAATAAGTTTAACTAGTAAGTTAAATTTACTGATTATCATCTCTAGAGCCACCACTAAAAATTAACAAGAAATGCATAACAAAAAAGTTAATAGAGGGATGTCCAATTCTGGCTCATTTGGAATACCTCATTCCATGATATTCCTCTCTCTTACAACCAAAAGACCCTGGTCATAAACAGGAAGCAAACACAGGAAGACTGAAATGTAGAAATCAGAATGAGGACTGGCTAGGGACTTAAAGACTTCAGGGATGCTACACTATATCCCAGATGGACACTGGAGAAAAACCTATAATCTGGAACCATCAACAGCTGAGTGGAAACACAAGCAACAAAGCTCCAAGAAAAGCTTGCTCCCCAGGGTGAAAGCACTGGCAAAGGATGGCTTAGCAGAACAGAAGACCACTGTGGTGACACCTATCCTGCTTTCACTAAATACCCCAGCCATCCTATCACCACGACTGACTGGGACGCTAGGCTTCCTGCTGCACCTGACTATCGGAAGTGTGAAGTCAGAAGACTTCAGAGACCTGTAGGACAATAACAGAAGGTCTAATAGTCCTATCATTGGACTTCCAGAAAGAGAAGAGAAAGAGGATGGGGCTGAAAAGTACTTCAAAAACGTAATAGCTGAAAACTCCCAAATTGGGAAAAAGAAATAAAACCATATTCAATAAACGTAGTGGGCCCCTGACAATGTCAATCTGAAGAAATCATGCCATTATTATACATATTAATCTAACTTCACTTGAAAGGGTTTAGAGAGAAATGAAATACCTATAACAAAGTAACAACAATTTGAATGACCATGGATTCCCCATCAGAACCAAGAAGGCCAGAAGAAAGGGACACTTTCTTCTTTTGTTTTCTTTTTAATTAATATACTATTTTTTTTTAAATTGAGGTATAACTGACATACATTATATTAGTTTCAGGTGTACAATATTATGATTATGATTTGATATTTGTATATATTGCAAAATGACCACAGCAATTAACATGTGTCACCATATATGGTTGCTGAAGTTTTTTTTTCTGTGATGAGAAATTTAAAAATCTACTCTTAGCAACTTTCCAGTATGCAATACAGTATTATTAACTTTGTCACTGTGCTGTATAGCACATCCCCATTACTTATTTGTAACTGAAAACTTGTACCTTCTCACTCCCTTCAGCGACTCAGTCCACCTCTCACCCTCTGCCTCTGATAAGCACTAATTTGCAATATGTTCTCTATACCTATGAGGTTTTTGTTTTGTTATGATTCCACTGTAAGTGAGGTCATATGGTATTTGTCCTTCTCTGAGTTATTTCATTTAGCATAAAGCCCTTAAAGGCCATCCATGTTGTCACAAATGACAAGATTTCATTATCTTTTATGGTCTGAATAATTTTCTATTGTGGGTGTGTATGTATGTGTTCTTCATCCATCCATCCACTGATGGGACACTGAGATTGTTTCCATATCTTAGTTATTGTAAATAATGCTGCAATGAACATGGAGCTGCATATATTTCTTGAAGATAGTGTTTCTTTTCTTCAGATGAACAGAACTGCTAGATCATATGGTATTTCCATTTTTAACATTTTGGCGAACCTCCATATTCTTTTCCATAGTGGCTGCACCAAATTACACTTTCACCAACTATGCACAAGATTTCCCCTTTCTCTATATCCTCTCCAACACATGTTATTTCTTAATATATTATTATTATTATTTTTTTAAAGATTTTATTTATTTATTTGAGAGAGAGAATGAGAGACAGAGAGCATGAGAGGGAGGAGGGTCAGAGGGAGAAGCAGACTCCCCGCCGAGCAGGGAGCCCAATGCGGGACTCGATCCCGGGACTCCAGGATCATGACCCGAGCTGAAGGCAGTCACCCAACCAACTGAGCCACCCAGGCGCCCTCTTAATATATTATTTTTAAGAGAAATTTTATGTTTATAGAAAAATTAAATATGAACACAGTTTCCCCTATTGTTAACATTTCCTTTAGTGTGGTACATTTTTTACAATTAATATACCAATATTGATACATTATTATCTAAGGTCCATAGTTTATGTTAGGATTCACTCCTTGTGTTTTATAGTTCCATGTGTTTGTTTTGTTTTGACAAATGTATAATATCATGTACCTATTAAATTATCATACAGAATAGTTTTGCTTCCCTAAAAATCCCCTCTGCTTTGCCTTTTCATCCCTTCTTTTCCCCTAACCTCTGACAACCACTTATCTTTTTACAATCTCCATACTTTTGCCTTTTATAGAATGTCAGGTAATTGGAATCATATAGCATGTAACCTTTTCATACTAGCTTCTTTGATGCATTTAAGATACTCCCATGTCTTTTTGTGGCTGATAGCTCATTTTTTCTTAGACTGTATAATATATTTCATTGTATGGATGTACCATAATTTATCCATTCACCAACTGAAGGACATCTTAGTTGCTTTCAAGTTTTGGAAATTATTAATAAATCTGCTATAAGCATTTGTCTTCAGGGTTTTGTGTACAACTAAGTTTTCAATTAAATTGGGTAAATGCCTAGAAGTGTAATTACTGGACTGTTTGGTCAGACCACATTTAATTTTGTAAGAAACTTCCAATCTGTCTTCCAAAGTATCTGTACCATTTTGCATTTCCACTACCAATTATTGAGTCTGTTGTTCCATATCCTTGTCAGCATTTAGTGTTAAGAGTTTGGGTTATTGGACATTCTAATAGCTGTGCAACAATATCTCCTTGTTATTTTAATTGGAAATTCCCTGATGACAATACGATGTGAAGCATCATTTTTTTATATGCTCATTTACCACCTAATATCTTCTTTGGTGAGGTGTCTATTCAGGTCTTCACTCATTTAAAAACTGAGTTGTTTTCTTGTGGAACTTTAAGAGTCCATTGTATATTTTGGATACCAGACCGTTAACAGATATGTGCTTTGATAATATTTTCTCCTAGTGTACGGCTTGTCTTTTTATTCTCTTAACAATGTCTTTTGCAGAGTGTAAGTTTTTATTTTAATGATGTTCAACTTGATTTTTTTCATGGATCATGCTTTTGGTGTTGTATCTAAAAAGCCACTACCAAACCCACAGCTACCTAAATTTTCCAACATTATTTTTTAGAGGCTTTATAGTTTTGTGTTTTACATTTAAGACTCTGATCCATTTTGAGTTAATCTTTGTGAAAGATATAAAGTCTGTATCTAGTTTTTTTTATATGTGGATGTCCATTATGCTCATAGCATCTTTATTCATAATAGCCCCAAACTGCAAACTAATTAATTCATGGATCAAAGTGGAAGTCTCGAGGGAAATAAAACATACATAGAACTGAATAAAATTTGTGGGATGTACGTAATACAATAGTGAGAGGGAAATCTGTTGTACTAAACGCTTATATCATAAAAAGTATTTCAAAATAATAATCTAAGCTTCCATCTTAAGTGACTAGAAAAAAAAAGCATGCAGAAAAAAATAAATTATAACAATTAGAGCATAAATCAGTGAAATAAAAAACAGAAAAAAATAGAGAAAATGAAGCAAAAAGCTGTTCTTTGAAAAAAATAATGGAATTTAAGTGTAAATCTAGCAAAATGTATCCAACAGTGGTTTGATAAAAAGTATAAAATGGTGAGAAAGGAATTACAGAACATATAAATAAATGGGAGAGACGTAACATGTCCATGGATCAAAAAAACTCAACATAGTATGTCAATTACCCTCCAAATTGATTTACTGGCTTAATGCAATTCCTTCACAATCTCAACAAAATTGTTTTGTAGATAGAGGCAAATTTATTTGAAATTCCTCATGGGAAGGCCATGAAACTAGAATAATCAAAAGAGTATCACAACATACCTTTTAGAACAGCTTAATATTTTTTAAAGTTGCATTAATAGCAAATGCTGGTGAAAATATGAAAAATCCAATTTCTCATATCATTCATAGGAATAGTAAGATTGCACAGCCACTCTGGAAAACAGTTTGGCAATTTTACACTTTGCATAGAACCCAGTAATTATACCCCTTCGCATTTATCCCAGGAAATAAAAACTTATGTCTACACAAAACCTGTATATTAATGTTAATAGCATCTTTATTCATAATAGCCCAAACTTGGAAACTACCCAAATGCCATTCAAAGGGTTCAAAGGATGAATGGTTCAACTGGCATATCCATACAATGGAATGTTACTCAGCAATTTAAGAAAGAGACAATTGATAGTACAACAACTTCAATGGATCTCAACAGAATTTCACTGGATGAAAAAAGCCAATCTTAAAAGGGTACGTACTGTATGAATTACTTTATATAACATTCTTGAAATAGTGAAATTATAGAGATGAAGAGTATGGTAGTGATTGCCAGGGGCTAAGGATATGGGGAGAAGAGAGTAGGTGTGACTGTAAAAAAGTAGCATGAGGGATCTTTGTATTGATAGAAAATTAAACTAATCTACATATGTGATAAAGTTGCATAAGACTACACACAAACTCACAAACACAAAAACAAGTACATGAAAAACTGGTGAGATCTAATAGAGTTATAGATTGACCATACTGATTGACCATTGTCAATTTTCTGGTTTTGACAACAGATTATTTTTACATAAGATGTCCTCACTGGAGAAAACTAGGTTATGGCTACACAGAATCTGTTATTTTTCTAACTTCCTGTTAATCTATAATTATTTCAAAAAAAATTTTTTTAAGATTTTATTGATTTATTAGACAGAAAGAGATAGCGAGAGCAGGAGCACAAGAAGGGGGAGTGAGAAGGGAGAAGCAGGCTCCCCGCCGAGCAGGGAGCCCGATGTGGGGCTCAATCCCAGGACCCTGGGATCATGACCTGAGCCGAGGGCAGACACTTAACGAGTGAGCCACTCAGGTGCCCCTAATTATTTCAAATTTTAAAAGGAGTCAAAGAATATACAGAATGCTAAACCAAATGAACAATAAAACCTCAATTCACCCATGGGAAGACAGATAAAGGAAAACAAAGGAAAAAAATAGTGGATGTGACCCATCAAACTCAAATAACAAAATGGCAGACTTAAGCACAAATATATGAATTATAGATATCTGACCAAGTTGAGGAACATAATAGAATACTATTTAGCAATGCAATGGACAACTTTCAACAGAAGTGATGAATCTTGAAAGAACTATGCTCATGAAAAAAAAAAATGCAAAACCCAAAGAACACAGAGTCTAGTATTGCATTTGTTTGAGGTCTGAAACCAGACCATGTTAGACTATGGTAAGACAAGTTAGAAAAGTGGCTGCTTGGGAGAGAGCATATTTGACTGAAAGTGAAAAAAAAGGGAGCTCTATAGAATGATGGAAATATTCAACACCTTGGTAGATGTGTGGGTTTCACAAGTATATGCATTTGTCAAAATGAATCAAACTGTTCACTTAATGTGGGTACATTTCTATGGATGCAAATTATACTTTAATTTTAATATGTTCTTTAAAAAGAACTTTAAAGGTTTTCCCACATCCATATGAATCATTTAATATACTTCCTGGGAAGCCCACGTTCCATTTGGGTATCACCAGAACAGTGATATGATACGGTAGTTGTAGGCACTTTGAAGTTAGATCTCAAAAGGTTTGGGCATCCGTTTTTTTACATGATTACATATTGGCCAGATGCTATTCAAATAATCCACCTTGTTTTCACCCCCCACATTTTGAAGAAAAGACATAATGATAAAGCCTCAAAGTGTTTTTAACCAAAAGATAGAGATTTTAAATCCATTACAGGAGAATACTGACAACTTCTCCGCTTTCTTAAGAGATAAAATAAAAGAGCCTCAGGATGACTGCTGCAGTGAAAACTTCAGTTAGACTTTAGGAAACACTTGAATAACGCTTAAAGATTAAATGTAGTTATAATCATGATCTCTGAAAATAAGCAAATATATTGTATACAAAACCTATACTGTAAGACTACAAATTTAAGGTGAAAATCTTCCTCTCAGATGGACCTTTAGTTCCTTAAGAATTTGTTTCCCACCATTTGAAGAACTGATGTTGCAAAATCTTTTGTCTTATATTTACTTACTGTAAGCTATTCTCAGAAAATGATTTCTATGACACACTGGTTGGAATACCCAGTCCCTATCTTCCAATATAATTTTATTTTACCTGACTTAAAAGACCAGAAAATAGTTCAGCTAAACAATAAAGTGGACACAGTGTAATGTTACCAGCTGTACTTATAGGAATATTCTAAAAAATATATCATTTTCTGAGAATAGGTAATAACCAATAAATATGGTAAAGATACTACTACAGTAGGCCCTGAGATGTCCTGCCAGCTGATCAGGAATGAATAACTATATTAAGAAGCAGTTCAAATCAAGCTCAAAATAAAGTATAACCAAGATAACAAAAATAGGGCAATTAGGCGTGGATAGCAATACCTCTACGTAGGGTTTTTGACATACCCCAGGCCTTTGTAAAGTGTTGACTTTCGCTTTGTTGCTATGCCCTTAGTGTTTTACTTTTTCTCTTGTGCATTTCAAGATTCCACACTCATGGTGTCTGGCTCTGTTCTATTAAAGCAAGTAAATAGGTAAACTTATTTATTGAACAGATATGTACAGAATCCAGCAATTATTCTCTGCTGAGAAGTCTAAAATGGAAACACAGATCTCTGCCTTCATGGAGACTGGCATCTTGTACGAGTTCACAGATATGTGTTGAACAAATTAGTAAAGGAGTATCAGGAGTGCAGAGGGGGGAAGGGTGACGGAGAACTACCATTTATTTGTTCATCCACAATTCTTGTCTCTATTAAGGCTTCTGTATATCATCTTATTTAATCCCACCCTTGTCTCCTTCTAGAGATGAATAAAGGACACTCAGAATACTTAACTCTTCAAAAGCACACAGCTTAAAAACAAAGCCATAATTCCTAGCTGCTAAATATCGCACTCAATTGGACTGCCATCCTATGATATCACAATTTTTTTTAAGGGGTATGCTCTTTTATTTTTTATTATGTTATGTTAATCACCATACATTACATCATTAGTTTTTGATGTAGTGTTCCATGACTCATTGTTTGCGTATAACACCCAGTGCTCCATGCAGAACGTGCCTTCTTTAATACCCATCACCAGGCTAACCCATCCTCCCACCCCTCTCCCCTCTAGAACCCTCAGTTTGTTTTTCAGAGTCCATCGTCTCCCATGGTTCATCTCCCCCTCCGATGTCCTCCCCCTTCATTCTTCTCTTTTTTTTTTTTTTTTGACATATAATGTATTATTTGCTTCAGAGGTACAGATCTGTGATTCAACAGTCTTGCACATTTCACAGCGCTCACCATAGCACATACCCTCTCCAATGTCTATCACCCAGCCACTCCATCCCTCCCACTCCCCACACTCCAGCAACCCTCAGTTTCCTGAGATTAAGAATTCCTCATATCAGTGAGGTCATATGATACATGTCTTTCTCTGATTGACTTATTTCGCTCAGCATAATACCCTCCAGTTCCATCCACGTCATTGCAAATGGCAAGATTTTATTCTTTTTGATGGCTGCATAATACTCCATTGTATTTATTATTCAGTGATGACTATAAAACTTCAAATCAGAATTATATCACTTTGAATTATCTCGCTTTAATGGTTCATATTTTGTGGTTTGCACAGTTCTTTAGCTTTAAGTGTTCCACCAGAAAAATACAAATGTCACTTCCTCAGAGAAGCCTACCCTAGTATCTCACGCTATTCAAATCCTTTTTTTTTTTTTAAAGATTTTATTTATTTATTTGAGAGAGAGAGAGAGAGAGAATGAGAGACAGAGAGCATGAGAGGGAGGAGGGTCAGAGGGAGAAGCAGACTCCCTGCCAAGCAGGGAGCCCGATGCGGGACTCGATCCCGGGACTCCAGGATCATGACCTGAGCCGAAGGCAGTCGCTTAACCAACTGAGCCACCCAGGTGCCCCTCAAATCCTTTGATTATATGATCTCCTAATGCCAAGTACCTTCCCTTCATACCACTTACTCTTTACTTACTGTAAGGTATTCTCAGAAAATGATCTCTATGACAAATAGAATACTCTTCAGCAATGCAAAGGACAACTTTTCTCTAGATTATAAGCATAGGGGGTGAGGCAGCGAATGCATATGTTTTTGCTTAACTGGTACACTGCTAAGACTACACTGGGCATTAAATAATAAACTAGAGTTGCTGAATGAATGAACATTTTAAGGGACCCATAGAGAGTAATTAAAATGCCAGAGGCCTAAACCTGATAGCAAATTATAGGTAAAAATCCTCTGAGGGGATAATTAAGAGACAGTTAGGTACAGGGGAAGAGAAAGAGAGGGGCTATTGAAGACACACTAAGAAATTCAATGCAAATATGCACCTCAAACAAGATCAAGAATTTGGTTATTTCTGTATGGATACTAGGTTGCAGCGATTCTTGATCAACTGGGACAGAGAGCTCTTAAAATCTCAGACTTCTCTGGACCAGAATTGTGAATCCATCTTCTCAAATTCCCAAACATTGAACTGAAAAAGCAATACTGAGTATTCTGTCTTTCAAAACTGTTCTTGAGTCACCCAAAAATTCTATTCAGAATTTGAGTTTTGAATTTGATGAATTTTACAAACATAAGAAACAGTTGGCCAAGAGGCTCGGCGGAGGGGAAGTGGATGCCCTTCATTCAGCACTACTATATTCATTTTTTTTTATTGTTGTTACTTTTTTTTTTATGTTATGTTAGTCACCATATAATACATCATTTGTTTTTGATGTGGTGATCCACGATCCATTGTTTTCGTATAACACCCAGTGCTCCATGCAGTACGTGCCCTCCTTAATACCCATCACCGGGCTAAACCATTCCCCCACAACCCTCTGCTCTAAACCCTGTTTGTTTCTCAGAGTCCACAGTCTCTCATGGTTCACCTCTCCCTCCAATCTCACCCCCCTTCATTTTTCCCTTCCTTCTGCTAATGTCCTCCATGCTATTCCTTATGTTCCACAAATAAGTGAAAGCATATGATAATTGACTTTCTCAGCTTGACTTATTTCACTTAGCATAATCTCCTCCAGTCCCATCCATGTTGATGTAAAAGTTGGGTATTCATCCTTTCTGATGGCTGAGTAATATTCCATTGTATATATGGACCACATCTTCTTTATCCATTCATCTGCTGGGAAAATTGGACAGCCACATGCAGAAGAATGAAACTCGACCATTCTCTAACACCCTACACAAAGATAAACTCAAAATGGGTGAAAGCACTACTATATTCAGTGATATGAAAAGTATTTGGAAGAAATGAGTTCACTGCAGATACAAGTACTTAAAAAGGATGCTGCACATGTGACTCAAACACGTTATAAGTGATTTAAAGAAAATTAAATTCATTTACAGCTCTTATTTTATGGTGACAAAACAGGAAAAATAAATAACCTAAAAAAAAAAAAAGTAATGCCCACTTTGTAATTATAGTGTTCAAGGAAAGCTTCTGGGTTTAGAAAGAATTACTGAAAAAAAAAAAAAAACCCACAAAGAACCTTTGATTTGCCATCTGATTTTTTAATCATAAGCGTAGGTTTAGTGTCAATTCACTTCTTTATTTTTTGCATCCCCTATTAACCAATTCAGCTTTGTCTCTATAGTTGGTACACAATAAATACTGGTTTGTAAATGAGCACATTTTATTGCTACTTATGCTCGTGCATTTGTGTGTTTGTGAGAGAGAGAGAGGGAAAAACACTTTGTCATGCCAAATAATGTCCAAAAATGTAAACTGATCTAAAAAAACTTTAGAATAGCATTTTATAACATAGTTAATATATATTAATTGATGAAATCTGAGCAGAAAATGATAATGAAGCTGAGTATTTTTTTAGATACTAATTTGTGTTCACTTTTTTCATATTTTTTCCCATTTACTTCCTCCCAAATTAAGAGGTAAGAGCACTGTGAAACAAAGAAACCATGTTTCATTGCTTCAGTAAGTTATATGGCAGGGCCCAATACAAAAGTATACTATCATACTTTCTGGCTGTTGTTTTTTTCTTTTTCTTTTTCTTTTTTTTTTAGGATTTATTTATTTATTTTGAGAGAGAGAATCTGTGCACAGGGGTGTGGTGGGGGGCAAAGGGACAGGGAGTCTCAAGAGGACTCCATGCTGGGCGCCTGGGTGGCTCAGATGGTTGGGCGTCTGCCTTCGGCTCAGGTCATGATCCCAGGGTCCTGGGATCGAGTCCCGCATCGGGCTCTCTGCTCCTTGGGAGCCTGCTTCTCCCTCTGCCTCTCTCTCTCTGTCTCTCATGAATAAATAAATAAAATCTTTAAAAAAATAAAAAATTAAAAAAAAAAAAAAAAGAGGACTCCATGCTGAGTGTGGAGCCTGAGCTTGGGGCTCAATCTCATGACCCTGAGATCATGACCTGAACCTAAACCAAGAGTCAGATGCCTAACTGACTGTGCCGCCCAGGTGTCCCTGTTTATTTATTTATTTTTAAAATTTTTTGGACATTCTTTACATATCTTGTAAAAAATATTTTTCAGGTTTTTATTTAAATTCCAGTTAGTTAACACACAGTATAATATTAGTTGCAGGTACAGAATTCAGTGATTCATCACTTACATACAACACCCAGTGCTCATCACAAGTGCCCCCCTAACACCCATCATGCATTTACCTGTCCCCTCACCTACCTCCCCTGTGGCCACCAGCAGTTTGTTCTCTATAGTTAAGAGTCTGTTTCTTTGTTTGCCTCTCATTTTCTTCCCTTTGCTCTTTTATTTCTTAAATTCCACTATGAGTGAAATCATAGGTATTTGCCTTTCTCTGAGTGACTTATTTCCTTAGCATTATACTCTCTAGCTCCCTCCACATTGTTGCAAATGGCAAGATTTCATTCTTTTTGATGGCTGAGTAATATTCCACAATATATGGATTCCATGACATAATATATATGAATAAAAAATATATTCCATGACATAATTTATATGGAGATATAGATGATAGATAAATAGATAGATAGATAGATAGATAGATAGATAGATAGATAGATAGATAGATGTATCACCTCTTTATTCATTTATCAGTGACACAGCCCACTTCTACAGGGTCCATTCTAGGCTTAGACAAGATGCTTTGTCAGTGGAATGCTTGGTTTCTCAACATCCTCCTCCCCACAAAAAGGAGTGTTTCCCTGGTATTGTCTGTCTTGACATCTGTTCAGTAACAGTTATGGAAATCTAGGAGCCATCCTTGATTCCTCCCTTCCTTCACCCCACCAGTACATTCCCTAATCAACCCCAAAGTGAGTCCTGTCATTTCCACCTCTCTCTCTACACTCTTTACTGATTTTTCCTTATACCAGACATTCTCTGTATTCTTTTCTGTAGCTCCCTAACATCATCCATTCTGGCTTTCTGTCAAAGCATTCTATGAAATAGACTACCATTTAATGTAAATTAGATTATGTCATTCTTCTTTCAAAATCCTGAAGTCTTCCTCTCATTTAGACTAAAAATACAAACTATTACATAAATTCCCTGCATAATCTGGACTCTGCCTCTTTCTCCACACTCACCCTGAGACCCTTTTACTACCATTTGACTTGCAATCCTGTTTTTACCTCAGGCTTCACCAAGTTCTATTTTCTCTGTCTGAGATGATTTCCCCTGGAGTCCTCTGTCAAAGGGACCTTCTTATTCAGTCTCTATCTGTATCTTCGCATCTTCAGATTTTTCCTGGCATCCAGCCCCTGCAGGGAGTGGCTCTTACTAAGTTTCACAATGTGCCAGTTGGGCTATTTCAACTAAAACTGAGAAAGGAAAAATTCACTAACTCACCTCTGATTACTGTTATTTAGTGTTGGAATTTAGATTCCGAGTCTAGAAAAATTTGCACACTTAGGTCCTGTGCTATTTATGCTTGGATTCTAAAATTATTTGTTTAAAGAATTAAAAAAAAATGAATGTCAGCTGAAAGGATGATGAACTGGAAATTTCATCCACATGCCATTCCTGGGTTCTATCTTATCTTCCTGGAGCTTGACCTTTTACAAGGAGAGACCACATAAGAACTAGGATAAAATATCCTTGAAAACTGGTAGAATGGGATGTCAGAGCCATATTAATTTTATGTAAAATAAATGACAAAAGTGATTTAAAAAAACGAGTTTGTGGACTAAGATTCCAATAATTTTAGAGTGCATTTTGGCTATATTTTTACACATTATTAGCTTTGTGATTCCAAAATACATCCATGCTATCATTCTTCACCTACTTCCTAAGTTTGTGTCTTTTAATTTTTTTTAGACACATGATATCATACATTTAAGGACTGGATATGAACAGAAGAGTAAAAGCCCTGACAAAGTTGAACAGAAAAATTGGTTGAAAATACTGTAAGCCAAAAATGGCAGAATTCAAAGAAGTTGGTAAAGAAGACGTACAAAGTCAGGTAAGTGGCCTGCAACTGCTTTTTTTTCCTCTAGAATCTTCTTTGAAGTGGTGCTTTAGGAATCATAAATAACTTCCACTGTCCTATGAAGGGCAGGACTAAGGCCCTGTTATTATGAAGAAATAAAGGCTTGGGTCATTGCAGCAAATTATAGAGGCTTTAGCCAAGTGGCAGTGGAAATTACCTTCTCTGGTTTATAGTGTCTGTTGGGCATGAAAATAATTGGGAATGGCTAAAGTACCTGATATCATGAAAAAGTTTATTTCTAGGAAACCAATTCAACTCTCAAGCTACATCCTATTCTTAAAGAGCCTTTTTTCCCCCTTTCTAGTTACAATTGAATTCTTTCCCTCAAAAATAGACACAGTACTCCAGAAATCCATTTCATTTAGCAACATCTTGCTGGCAGCAGAGTTACCATGTTAGATAGGTGGCATATTTTGGTGTTCTAGATACCTTCTGGTGTTACTGACACATTCTTACTTCAGGTCTTTGAGTTGCATACATAAACACAAATTTTACTACACAAAACATTCATGAGTTTTCCCTTATATTTTTATCTCCCCCCTACTCCACCTGAGAAACAATCAGAGTAGTAAGGAGCATGCCCAGACAAATTAGCTAATGTTGCGATTAGTGTCCAATTGTGAAGTCAATAATCTTTTTCATTCAGGTTGAAATAGATCATGGTTCCTATTGTCATCATGAGTCCTTTTTAAAGGTGATGCTGTTGGTTGGGGGAAGGGGTGATGGTGATGGTGCTAGATTGGTTGTGAAAAGTTATCTTTATGTTTATCTCTGTCCTAACAAATGTATGTTACTCGCCCATTGGATTTTTCTACTACTTCATTTACTTTTAATTTTCCCTCCATTGAGCGAACACATCTTGCACAATTTACCCTCTGCTGCACCAACATTTATGCACATTTTACAATAAACATTATGGCACTTATAAATTGAGGAATTAGATTGCTGATCAAGAAACAGGCATCTGATTAATCACTGATATGAAAGTTTAAATTTTTTTTAAAGATTTTATTTATTTATATTATTTTTTAAAATTTATTTTTTGACAGAGAGAGAGACAGTGAGAAAGGGAACACAAGCAGGGGGAGTGGGAGAGGGAGAAGCAGGCTCCCCGCTGAGTAGGGAGCCCGATGCGGGGCTCTATCCCAGGACCCTGGGATCATGACCTGAACCGAAGGCAGGTCCTTAACGACTGAGCCACCCAGGCGCCCCAAGATTTTATTTATTTACTTGACAGAGAGAGAGAGAGAGCGCGCGCACAAGCAGGATGGGGAGGCAGAGGGAGAGGGTGAAGCAGGCTCCCCACTGAGCAGAGAGCCAGGCATTGGGGCTCCATCCCAGGACTCTGGGATCATGACCTGAGCTGAAAGCAGATGCTTAACCATCTGAACCTCCGGATGCCTACTGATATGAAAGTTTACATGAACAGCCATCCTTCCTAGGTAGAATATATATAGACCTCTTTTGTAGACCTCTCTGTACATCTCTTTCTATTCTCTATTATTACTTTTGTAAGTTTACACATCTATAATTTACTATTATCTTTGGCCAAAGGAAAAATGATATACAGTACAATAATTGTTGAAAGGCACTTGTTAAAATTCACATTCTTAATTTTAAGAAGATTTAGCATATAGCAATAGAAGGAAGTGACCTAAAAATTATTCCTGAAAAAGTTATCAAAAGCAATCAGTATAGAGTATGTTTACTGATATAATCATTTTATTCACAGTCAGGAATAAGAACCAAAGACCTGTATTTAACACTGCCATTTATTTTTCTAGTTGTTCTAGAAATTTAATTTAAAAAAAAGATTGGAAGGAGAAAGGCAAATTTGCCATTATTTTCAAATGATGTGTCTTGATACTGAGAACATACAAGGTAATCTTCTGAAAAACATTTAGAACTTATACAAGTTTTGTAAGATGATGAAATTGCTTACAAGATAAATAAGAATAATTTATCTATATTAATGCAGCAACCAGTAGGAAAACATAATGCAAAAATAATATACTTACAAAAGAAAAACTAATTCCAAGTTAAAAAAAAAAACACAGAATCCAGTGGGAGCCAATTCTTTTTTTTTCACATTTATGGCAACTTTTCAAAATTTGACACTCACCTTGAGATTTTGTTGATTATATTCTAAGTATAGGATCTTTGCATTTCCATCATTCGTAGCCCACCCACAAAGTGTTTTGACATTTTATTTGGTTTCAATAGCTCTTAATGATTTTAGGCAAAGCTGATGTGATAATAGATAGGCACAGGCAAATGAAAAAAAAAAAAAATCCACAAAACCACAAATACATTTGTGCATGCATGTATTCAAAGCCAGTTCACCCTTATAATTTCTTGTATCTCCTTAGTGAATGTATGATTTTCTGCACTGTTCTTTTAATTTCCTTCTTATAAATCAACTCCTCATGCACAATTCTTTGAAATATAAAGACATATTCAAACAAATTTCAAAAGGGGCCATATGTGCCATGCCAGAGACATGGAGCCTGATTAGAATGGGACTTGGAATCTTTTTATGGTGCTGAATATAATTTAAGACACCATGTTGTTACTTGGGAGGAAGCCTTATTTATAACATCAGTACCATGCTGCATAGCAGATGCCAGTGGAAAGTGAAACTATGATGAATTTAATTTGACCTTTCTCATGCCTGCAGAACGTAAATCAGATATATTTAATAAAGATCAAGTTTGCAAGAAATAGCTTTGACTTCAGACGTGTAAATGCTTCAATGAAAGAAATGAAGGCAACACTTTGTACATTTCTGACTATAGTTTAAATTAAGCAAAAATGATGAAAAATGTAGTTTGGTGATGTGCAACTTTTCCTCATTAGATATATGTGGCACACTGAGTAATCCAGTAGTTTTATTGCATTTTTCAGGCCATTAAGACACAGGCAGGTATCCCCTCTTGTGTATATAAACAACAACAACAAAAAAATTGATGCCTAACTAGGATAACTGCATTAAGCAGATTTTGACATTTATTTGGGGATGATTTTGTTACCAAATCTTCTTTAAAGTCTATGATCTAATTTTTAATAAGATTCTGAGAGTTTTGAAATCTTTATATATGAAAAATAATGGAGCAATTCTTCCTCCAAATAAAAGCAAAATGATTGAAGTTTTTCTGGCTAGGAAAGAGGGCAAAAGTTTATTCTGAAGACAGAGATTTTCAAGATTAAAGTCAGGTTTGGCAGGAAGCCTGCTTTATTTTAATGAAAGAATGGACAGGGGCCAAACTCATTACTATTGGAATACCCAGCTGCCCCCAAGCACATAAGTAAATGTAAGAAGATACCACATGCATTTTAGCTTGTCAAGACCGGGACAGAAAGGAACAAAGTTCATTCATTCATTCCATCATTCATTCATTCAAAAACCATTCCCTACCATGTACAGACTCTGGAAAAGTAAAATGAGTTAGAAGCAGATACTGTTTTCAAAGTGTTCTCATCAGATTGATTGCTACCATTTGCTTGCAACACATCTCTTTCAAATGGCTAAATGCTGTAATTATGGCATGTGTAACATTCCAAGGAGCACACTTCTGCCTGCGGACTATCAAGAATGACTCTTCAGAGAACCTGACCTGAGTCTTTGAATACAGACATGAATCCACAAGGCTGAGAAGAATGCATGTTCCAGGTAAAGGAAAAAGAATGAGGAAAGGCACAGAATTCAGAGTGAGTATGAAGCGTCTTAAGACATCATGAAATGGAGATTAAATTCTATCATAAAAGGAATGAAGAGTTTAAAAAAATGGATTAAGTCAGAGGAGTTTATGCCTCTAATTGCCCTCTAAGAAGGTGGATCTGATTGTGAAGTGATTGTGAAGATGGTGTGCAGTGAGCAGGATTCGGGGAGGCCTTTTAGGAGGGTCTGGAACCAAACCAGAAGGGATGAGGGTCTGCATTAGCATGTCAGTAATGGTGGTGAAGTGGGGAGATGGGTTCAAGTGATCTTTAGGAGGGTGATTCATAGCATTCCTGTCTCATTAGATAGATGGGGAATTGAGACAACATCAAATGCCACATATTAAAATACTTGGATTTGGGATGCCTAAAGGAAACCCAGCAAGATGTCCAGGAGGCTTCAGAAATAAAAGACTGACTGGGAAACACATGGTGAGAGACATAGTTTCAGAAATCATTGGCACAGTAACCTTTTGAAGCCATAAGAGTGGATGAGCTGGTCCAGAAAGTGGATACAGTAGAAGAGAGGGAAAAAAGCACACAGATGAAATAGGAGAAACATAAACATTTGGTTGAAAGAGCTGGGAAGTGTGGCTAGAAGGCGAGGCCGGTGTTGGCAGCGGAAGCAGCAGCTCATAGAAGAGAAAATATTTAGAGGACCTCCTCTGTGCCAGGTAGAGTGCTAGGTGTTTTGTACATTTCTCATAATAATGCCCAGTATTTTGTTTAGTCCTCATAACTTCACGCCCACTGTATAGATGATGAAAGTCAAACTCAGAAAGGTCAAGTAACTGTCCTTGCCCACTAAGCTATTAAGTGGCAGAAGGTGGATTCTAACCCAAGTCCGTCTGATTCCAAAAGCGTGTCATCACTAGGAATAAAATTAAATGTAGTATACATTTCTGTTCTGCAGGATGTGGTAAAAATGCTGTATCTTTCTTAATAGGGCATGATTTCATGATAGGATACATTGTCTGAGCTAAAAATTGTATGGCCACATTTGTATGTTTTGAACTATGTAAATATGAAATATTTTGTAAAATATCGATATAAGCATTTTATAGACTCATTTGAAATGTAAATGCCATGATTTTTTTTAAAAGTATGTGCTGCATAATTTCACAGCTAATTATAAGCTATGCCTACATTTTTGTGGTTCTACTTTAGTTGGTAAGTGGAAATTCCGTGTAACATCCGTTGTTAGTAGCTTGTGAAAAATCCTGTTGTTAAATTAAAATTTCTGAGTTATTTTGGTGATTATTGTGCTATCATTTGAACATTCTGTTATTATAATGTAAAATATTTTTAATGTCATATAAAAGTGCCTTCTAAACATGAGTTAAGTGGTGGACCTTGTGCTGAAAACACACTGGACATCAGTAAGGCTGGAATATAAATTAGATGCAATAAAAACACTATGAAAATGGCCAAACAACTGCCATGATATGCTAATTTAGTAAAAAGCGCTCTATGAAATATTAGAGATAATGTTGAATAAACAGGCAATATTAGAGCAAGTAAAGCTTTACATTTGCAAAAATTATCATATAATCAGGCATAAATAATCCAAAACTGAAAAAGTAAAAAGAAAACACAAAAACTTGACAAGTACAACATAGAAGAAATGTGATTCTAAAGTGAGATTTTTATAGATTAATACGCTCCTAAAATAACTTAACCGCTTTTACCCTCCCCACAAACTTGCATTTAGTGTTTTAAAATTGGTCTTGAAATAAATGTTTTTGTGTGACCTAAATTTCCTGTATTGTGACTATCCCGTATTACAATCCATGGGGCTATGAACACAACATTGCTGGGATTTACGAAGGTGATTTGAAAGGAGAGAAGAAATTCCAACCATAAAGGACATTGCTAGGAGAGGAAGTATAATAGCAGGTAGTTTGTTGAGAAGGGAAGACAAATAGGGAATGTCTGAATACTACACACCCGAGCATTGTTCAAGCGTGCCCGCCCACTTCCACGCAGAGCCTGCCCTCCATACCCTCACTGAGTTAGCAGATGATCCCGGAAATGTCAAGGAGCAGACAAGGGCTTGCCGCTGTTTCTCCTAGGCCTCCCTGCACAGCCCTTAGACTAGAGTCTTGGGAGGCAGCCATTCCTTCTAAAATGTTTGTTTCTAATGCTAGAACTTGGAGAGATTACAGAGAAGTCTTGATCCTCACTCAAGTATTCACCAGAATGCTGGGGAAACTAGAACAACTAATTACTGATCCAATTCAAGCAGCATCCAGGTTTCAGCTCCTGTCAGCGATGACAGCTTTTGGATTTGGGAACAAGTCAAGAGTTTTGGGCACATTTAACTGTGAATTGAGAATTATTCTGTGGTTCAGATTTCACCAACAATGTATGCACAACAAAGCAGGTACTTGGCTCTACCTGACTTGCTAGCAACTGAATATTCATCTGAAATTGCATAGCTTTGCTTCCAAGAAAGTATCACCTTAACATTGTTGTGTGTATCTTAGGTTTTAAAGTCTATGATAAGTACAAGACACTGAGCAAGTTCACAAACCTGGACAAGATCAATCAGGGATGGGTAAGGATTCTTCTACATGCAGTTTACAACTACTCTGATTTTTAAATGTCTAAGGCCACATTCTATCTTATGAGATAGAAGTTTATTATAAATCTTCCTCCCTGAAGAGATTTGGATTTTAGTTTAAAAAGAACCATCTGGAATGCCTGTGTTTCCTGTTTAAACTACCTCAAAAATAAACAAAACGAAAGTTAATTTTTACTGGGATTTAATCTGATGTTTTTCCATAACCAAATGTCTTTTAGAGTCTGTTCTATTATACAGGTGCCAAAATAACAAAGAAACTAAAATATTTTTATCTACAATAATGCAATCAATTTCTCAAACAGTATATATCAAAAATCCATTATTCTAGCCTTGGTTACCTGAAACTGTTGAGGACAATATTACAGTTGTTTTTTTTTTTAAATATAAAGTATGACATACCTCTCCCATCTCATTTTTCCCCCAACATCTTCATCATTTTGAAAGGATCACGCTTTGAACAAGCAGCAGATGTTAATATAGAAATATAGAACATCTCAATTTTCTCACTGCTAACTCAGCTTACTGAGCCAATTTCACAATTCTCACATTCCTGAGTCCTAGGAGAAAATGCTAATTTAGATTGTTAAAATTGACACGGGTTAGGGTATAAAGGGCAATTAGCATAAAATCCTACACAAAGTGTTCTTAGCACCATTAATCAACACCCACCTAGGCATACACTTTCTTAGTCAGAGCTGATGTTTAACGAAGCTGAAAAATATCTAAAATATTCTCTTCTAGTTAAGTAATAAAAAATGCAGAGTTTGTCCTCAAATCCAGTTTGGGGGGTTTTAAGGAAAAATACCTAATGTGCAGTTCATGCATAACTTTTATTTTATACTTAAGGATTATTTAAAGCATATGAAAGTACTCTCTTGAGGAAAACACCTTTTAAACGCTTGTGTTTTTGACATATTTGTGTCAGTGCTGTCCTGTACATGTGTTGTTACTGCTGAAACAACTGATCTGTTTTCTTTTTCCTCCCTTGGTGCTTGTAAAGGCTGTTGCATTTGGCACCTGTATTCCCATTTTCAGGACAGAACACTGCTGGTGATTCTGCCTCTTTCCTTTGCCAGACTCCTAATCACACACACACACACACAAAGTCACGCAGGTCTGAATCTGCTCGTCAGTTCAGAGGTGCTCTGGGTTTCTCGTATTTTGCAAGCCTACTCTAATTAATTATGCCTCCTAATGATATGAACCTACTGGTGAGAAAATGGTCTTCCAGTTAGAGGAATGATTCAAAGTCACATAAGTTTTCTGCTTAGTTTCCTCATTTACAAAATAAAATAATGGCAAAAAGATATGGCAAATATAACAAAATTATATCAAAACTTCAGAGGTACAGGAATATATGTTGCTAGGAGCCAGTCCAGGTATGTTCCTGGGGGCATCACTGAAACCTATCTTCAGAAGTTCTATCTCAGAGACCCCAGAGAAGGGAACAAGGCTGCAAACATGTTACCATTGAAGTCCATTTATTCTGCATAAGATAATGCTGCTTTGTGTAAGGCATGGTTAAACACACAGGTTAGAAGCTGACAGAACAGTCTCAGGAGAGAGATTGTTTAAAACAAAATCCCACAACCAGAAGATGTGTGTTCTGATCAGTGTTGGTGCTGTGAGAACACACAGCAGGAGCACCTAAATGAAATTGGGAAAAAAAGCTAACAGGAAGGACAGGCACGACTGGCCTGGGTGAGTCACAACATGGAGTGAATGTTCCTAACATTGAGAAGGGCATGTGTGCAGATCAGGAAGAAAGAGAGTTTGGTGAATCCTAGGAGCAGAAATTTCAGTACAGTTAAGGAGTAGGACCGAGGTGAAGCTGAGGTGTCAGGTGATGAGTCTCATGCACGTGGGTAAGAATCTGAAAAGCACTGGCAAGTATATGAAGGGTATTGAGCGGGGAAGTGTACAAGCATCCTTATATTTTAGAAAGATCAATCTGACTGCAGGATGCAGAAGAGACTGGATCCTGGAGAAGATTTTAGGCAGGAGGTCAATGGGGAAGCTATTGAAGTGACCCTCGTGAGAAAGGCCTTTGGTAGGAGGCAGAGGGGCAAGATGGAGGGTGGGGGCAAATGATAAGAGAACAGCTCACGTGTATGAGTACTATCACAGGCTAGAACAAGTGCTTTTCCTGCACTGTCTCATCAAACTCTCTCTCTCTCTCTCACACACACACACTAACATGAATCCCATAATACAGGTACTACTTTTCTACTTAAAGTTGAGGTAATTCAAGTTTAAAGAGGAAATCAGCTCAAACTCAGGCATTCCCAAAAAGGCTAAAGCTGAGTCTGAAGCCAGGAAGCCTTGCTCCAGAGCTCTGTCCATGATCTGCCCACCAAACAAATTTAGGAGGAAGAACTGACAATGCTCAGTGACAGACTGGTAGAGGTGGTAGGTGGAAAAGGAGGAGGAGGTCAAAAAGATGAGCACCTGCATCATCAGGCCGTGAAGGAGGTAGTTCACTTAGGTACTGAATGCAAGAGGAGATTCACTGTCAGGGAAGGGCAGAAGGACTACATTAGTGGGCACCCTGCGTCTGACGTGCCTGCAGGATATCAAAGTGGATAGGCAGTTTGAAGGGTGGATCCATCTGGAGAAAAGGGCTTGCACTGGATGCAAGTAGGTTTTGGAATTATTAGCAGTATACCAGCATAGTCCGTGTGGATGAGGTCGCAGAGGAAGGCTGTGTTGGGTTAGAGGATAAGGGAGCCTAAAAAGGAGCAAAATCAGGAGGCTGTGTTGTCTGAAGAGCCAAGGAAAGTGGTGCTTTGTGATCAGGGAGTGACTGAAAGCATCTGATAACCTGGGAGGTTAATACGATATGGAAACAGAAAGGAGCTCTCTGATTTTGTAACAAGAGGGCTTCTGCCTGAAAACAGAGGGCATGGTGGGCACACAGTACAGTGACCATGCACCTTAACTGCTACCACTCTACGGATGACACAGCTACACAATTGTACAGAGGACACGATGTGGACAAGGGGCTGCTGTTGGGCTGTCTATTGCCTCCATAACCTCCAGTCCTCTCTTCATTCATGCCTGTCACTCGAGACACAGATTCCAGTGCCACTGAACTTTGGCTTAAATAGTTGGTAAGGTCACATCCCTAGCCCCTTGTGATCTACCAAAGGGACACAAAGCTGGATATTTATTATAAAAGTGATACCCCCCTCCTCTTTGACGGTCTGATACCATGGCGAGAAAGAGATCATGGCAAGGAGATATCATGGCAAGAAACTTCTTTTAATGGAGAACCTCTCCCAAGATGATGATTTTTTTTTCCCCTAAAAGTGATTATTAGCTTTTTTTTTTCTTTTTAGTAATTTATATTTTTCATGCTACTTTCATTGATGTCTTCCTTTAAGATGGTCCATGGGGGTAAAACAAGCTGGCAGGAGAGAAGAGAGAAAGAGAAAAAAAAAATTGTGGCATGTATAAAAACAGCACTGGGAAATATCCCACGTTTCTAATTCTTGACTTTTTCAAAATTGATTATAAATGTAATTTAAAGTACCCTTCATGCACAAGGCTCTCAACAAATTAACAACTTATATAAACCCTGTGAGGCTCAACAGTAATACTCACTTACTAAAGGGAAATGATGCATTTATATTACTTACTTCAGGTCGCATAAAATATCAGTAACACAGTGGAGAAGGAAATCAGAAAGAAAGCTAGAATTATAATTTCCCCAATTCTGAATCTTTTGCTTTAACTCTGTTGCACAGAGGATTAACAAATTTAGTTTTCTCAGAATAGGAAAGATAAGATTCATCTTATTCCTGCTCTGTTTGAAATTATGAAACCAAATTCAGTTTCACAGAATATTATTTGGAAGCAAACCAAGCCCATTCGCTATGTAAGGAAGTCTCTCTCTGCCAGCAAATGTTCACAAGATGAATGTACAGATGAAAGACAAGCAATTTATTTTTATTTCATACTGAGAATGGCAATTTAAACTACAGTAAATTTGTCCTTTGAAGGGAATGCAAAATATAAATCAAATATCTTTATAACTTTATCAACTTATAAATAAGTAATAAAAATAGTAATGAAGCTGATTTTGCACTACAGGACAAGTGTAGCGATCACACATTTCATTGTAATGTTAGTATCAGTCCATGCGATGTATACATACACTAAGATTCAGAAACCACATTCTAACTCCTGTTGCTGAGCGAGAAATGCCTGGAATACCATTCCATTGCAAAGGGGTCAATACCTCATAGCTCTAAGTGGGACATGAATGAGCTGAGATTCTGTTCTACACTGGGAACTATATAGCACACCCTTTTATCAAGTGTGTGTAAAAGTGATACTTAAAAAAACAAAGTGCAAAGAGATGAAAATAAAAATCCTATCATTTTCAAGCTGGAAAGGGTCTTTAGAAAATATCTTATGAGATATGTAAAACAAATTTCCAACAGGTGGTTCCCTATTACTTACTGAGACTCCTAAGTGTCATATGTGAATTCCAGTAGAAGAAGTAATGGGAAGCACAGCACATCAAAACAAGTAATCAATACAAAACCGTGGAATAACATAACATGTTCTAAGATGATAATAAAGCACAGATAAAGCATTATTTCCCAAAGTTAAGAATGCTCATGGACTTCATTTGCAACTTTGAAACCTGAGAAAGAAAGGAGATATAAATGTGTGGCCGGGCAGTTTTTATAATAACCAAATGAGAGGCATACCCTGAACACTGCATTTTATCATGAATCAACTAGATGTGTCTCATAGCATCTAATCTCTGAATCTTTTTGCTGTAATTATCATAAAGGCCTTAAACTCTAATTTATTACAGTGGCATTTAAAAATAAGTTTTCTCAATTTTCATTTTAGATAGGTTGTATTAGAAATATCTCCTATTTCTTAAGTGGTTGGAAAAAAAGCTGTTAGCACCTATCCCCATGCCACCCAAAAGACCTTATTCTTTGCTTTATTATCTTAATGGTTCTTTCACTAAAACTGTAACTTTCGAAGTGGAAAAGGTGTGGATGCAGGCAGTGAGAGCCATCTGCCTACTTTTCAACGTTGGTCTCCGCCCAGGAAAACAAATACCTTCTCTCAGAAGAGACTTCCATACTCTTTCTTGTTGGAAAAATGCTGCTTAATTGCTTACCCCATTTCATTTTTTTTACTCTATAATTTACATACTTTGAGTAAAGTAAGTCCCCTTTCTCTTCAGCTTCTTTATCTCTTTCTCCTCCCCTCCTTCTCCCTGTTCGCCCTCCTTCCTCCTCTTTTGACTCCTTCTCCTCTTTCTTTTCAGTGGAAAGCATGTCCCTGTTTTTCAACAGCTTATTTTGAAGATTAGAAATATGACATTGGAAACACATCATAAAATATAAAGTTTTATGCAAGCAATCCTCTGATATTTTCGGATATTACCACGAAATGGGAACATGGCATTTATCTTATGACCTTAGGATTTCCATAGAGCACACAAGCCCTTCTAATGCTCCTTCTCAATACTAGCTAATCCCATGTTCCATTCATTTGGGATATCACCATTACTTGGGTAGGTCCCCTAGAATTTTTCCTTGGAATTGAACATGAGAATTCACTCATCCTACTAGGCAAAAATAGTCTAGCTCTTCTATGTCCACTTAATATCTAAAGAGAAATAATGATAGGATAAAAGGGAATCCTAACAGAATTAAATGTCTATGTGTCATCTACCTACTTACCTTTCTCTTTCATCCATCCATCCATCCATATTTTTGTATCTATCTATCTTTCTATACCTATCCATCTACCAACTTAAAAGATTTTCTGCTACACAGTTAGTGAGAACTAAATATTAACAACTTATTGTTTTTTAGAAGAGTTGGTATTGTGGTTCACCTTAAACTAGTCTGAGAGGCATGTATAGATTAATCTGAATATGGATAATCAATTTAAAAAAATTACTTGGGCTCACTTCAGTTTCCAGAGAAAAGATACTGGGAGACAATGCAGCCTTAGCCTCAGAGTTGTTTGGTAATAACATCTCAGTGATGATGTAACTCTACATTTAAAAAATACAACAACTTTTAACCTAGCAATTATACTTTCAGAAATACAGTTGAAGGACATAACTATATTCATAAAAGACAGAGCTACAAGGGTACTCATTATAGGACTGTTTATAGTGGCAAAAAGTTGGACTCAAACTAAATGGCCAGCAACATGAAATGCATTTAATAAACCTTGGTAGCACTCTGCTAGAAGAATATTTAACAACATGGAAGTAGCCTCACATGTGTATTTTAAAACGGAAAAGCAGGTTATAAGACTTCAAGAATATGTGGTACTAAGTAAATATATATTGAATCCTGCATTCTTCAACTTTCCCAGTTCTCCTTCCACCTGATCCTATCACTCCACTCAATGGTAATCTTTAGTCCTCACCTTATCTGCTTTCACAGTGGCAACTGACAGGATGAACTCTTCCTTGAAAACCACTCTCTTGGGATGCGTGGGTGGCTCAGTCAGTTAAGCGGCTGCCTTTGGCCTGGGTCATGATCCCAGGATCATGGGATCGAGTCCCACATCAGGCTCCTTGCTCAGCAGGGAGCCTGCTTCTCCCTCTCTCTCCCTCTGCTTGTGCTCTGTCAAATAAATAAAATCTTTAAAAAACAGAAAAAAGAAAACCACTCTCTTATGTTAGCTATATAACCCAACACATTCCTTCTTTATGTCTCCTAGAATTTTTAAAATTATTATTAAGGCTTTATTTTTTACAGCAGTTTAAGGTCCACAGCACAATTGAGGGGTAGGTAGAGAGATTTCTCATATATCCTCAGCTTCTCCTACAAAGCCTCCCGCATTGTCAGTATCCACCCCACCCATCCCCACAGTGGTGCATTTGCTACAACTGAAGAACTTGCACTGACACATCCTCATCACCTAAAGTCCATGATTGGCAGTACGGCTCACTCTTGGTGTCTCCTACTGCTCTGACCGCTCATTCTCCATGCCTTTGTCAAGCTTTCTCTGTGCCACCTAACATGAAATACCTGAATCTCCCCAGCCATAGGACTGGGCCCTCTCATCTTCTCATCTTAGTTTCCACATTTGGGGGCTATCTCTCATGCCCTTGGCTATAACTTCCCTCTGTGCACAGATAACTTGTGTATTTATAGTCTTCACCCAAACTCTCATTTAAGCTTAAACCATATGCCTGACAATGTAGTCGTGGGGCTCTTGGTTATTTAAAAAGCACTTCAGACTCAACATATCTAAAATGAGACACATTATTACTCCCTGAATCACCCATTTCAAATTGGTCACCACCTGGTACACTTTCAGATTCCTATTTCTGAATGGAACTGCTCTCCATTTAACTTATGCAAGACACAATAATTGTTATTCTTAATATCACCCTTACCTCCAGTAACAAACATAGCACAAGTCCTGTCCACTTCCCTTATGAAATTCTCTCAAACCAGTCACTCTGCAGCGTTGTCCTTGCCTTACTCTAGGTAACAATGAAGTCTCACCTGAACTACTGTCATAGCCTATTTAATGGCCTCTCCATAGGCACTCTGCCCTACCTCCAACTCATTGGTGTATATATAATCATGTCAGCCCTTCCTTGATTAGTACGCTTTGGTGATTTCTAACTACACATAGGTAAAGACAAGTCACTTGACTCATGGCTACCATGTGTAGTAGTCTCATCTAGTACAGCACCCCCCTCTTTCTCTTCTAACTACACTGGCCTTTTATACTCCCAGGCTCACTAATTCTGCAGAACTTTTTAGCATGCTGTTCCCTCTGCCTGAAACAGCATCCCTCCTCTTTCTCCTGATGATTTGGTAAGAGTGAGCTAATTGATGCAACAAGCAACTCCCCACAATTTCGTAACATAAAAAAACAGAACAGCCATTTTGGCTGGTAGCCATAAAGAGTAGCTAATAGACATTCTATTTTCCTACCATTTTTTGGCTCCAACTTACCCGCATGTCCTGGGTCCCCTTCCCTATTGCTCATGTGGTCCAGTCAACCTATTTGTCTCTATTTTTCAGGCCTTCCCTCTGGGTTTCCAAGCTACTGTTCCCAGTGCTTTCTCTATGGTCCCAAAAAGCTAGAGTACAGATGAAATTTTCAGACAGAACTGTGAAATTTGAGCCACTGGGTTAGGTACTGACCAAGCCCAGGCAATATAGCTCATTCCTCTTCTCAGGTGAGAGAATCTAGAAAACCCAGATTCTTTCACTGGCTTGTCTTTAGCTCTCCCTGATAAGCAGCTGCCAATAGTATGTGACTTGCTTTTTTTTGGCCACAAAGCAAAGAAAGCAGTACGTAGTTCTAGGCCCTAAGTTATAAAAGAAGTTTGATCAATGTCTCCAGAATGATCCTGAAATAAACAGCCTCAGACAGCTAGAAGTGTCGTAAGATTCAATTAACCTGTCAATGAAATAGTAAGAACAAAAATACCCTAAGACAAAGAAATTTACAAAGTAGTCATTGTAATAGCTAATTTGTCTGATTGCTTTTTAAAAGTATTATGGCAGTCCTTTGAGATTCTATGTATAATACACGGAACAGAGAAGTTATTTTTCCCTGGGAACAGAGAAGTTATTCGGCCAAAATCAGGACACTAGTAAATGGGATGGCTACAGCTCCAGCCTGGATCTACCTGATTCTAACTCCTGCACCACTCTTGAACAACTACAGGCTCTTCAAGGAAGTGGCCCGTCAGGCACTTATGTACTGCCCACCACATGCCTACAGTACTCAAGCATCACTCCACTGGGCCAACTTTTGAGCTCTCAGTTGTTAGGCATGAGAAATGCAGACCCTTCCACAAACCTCATTTCTCCTGGGGTCTCCCACAGGTGATCTGAGTCATAAAAATGGCCTGCCTACCAGTGTTCTCCATGTATAATGAAAACAATGGTTGGCTTATCAAGGGGCAAAAATAACAATAGCTTATGAATGGAGAATGTGATACAGTAAGACTATTAATATTCCATATTCCACACTGAATTTTCAACTTCAACCTAAAAACTAACAACTTTTATTATTGAGGGCAGTATACTAAACATATATACTTAAATTATTTTTCTTTTATTTACTCCACCTTTATTAACCACGAGATAAGTACTGGGAACTGTGCTAATTAAAGGATAGGCATGGTCCCCGAAACTGAAAAGTCGAAATGCAGTGGTGAAAGGAGACAAGAAAACAGTCTGACTGCAGAGTTTAACAATTAGAGTCCAAGGTGGGCTGGCAAGGTGGGCAAGGTGCAGAGAGTGTACATGCAGGCTGTGTAGGTCAGGGTTGCTGGGGATCTGGAACAGAGCAGCTGTAGGAAGAGGCCGGTCATAGTAGTAGGATACTTGGGGATACCTAGCTAGACTAATGCGCAGTATAAAGAGAAACTAAGCTAGACTTGAAGGATGAGTAGGAGGTACTCAGGCAAGTGAGAAAGGGTTGGTGATGAAGGATGGACTCTAAGCAAAGACCATACAACAAAGCAGACATGGGAGACCCAGAGTATTCTAGGAACTCCATGTACTTTTATGAAAATATTTCTATGTATTGGGAATGGTGTAAAAGACAAACTTGAATAGATAGTAAGAGGGTGTATTTTTTGGCTCCTTAGAAAACTTGCTAAGAAGTTTGACCATCCTGTCGCAATTCTGAAAAATCAAATCACATTATCACAATTATGTTTGAGAAAGAGCTCTTATATAGCATAAACAGATTGAATACCTTCAAAACAGTCATAGTAAGTTTTCTAGAAGTAGCTACCTGAAGGCTATAAAATTTCCTTGCATTCTCCAGAATCGAAAAGACAAACGTAAGGAGGAAGATTATGAAAAATATGTTAGCAACGGATGAAAGAGTAGAGTGGTTAAGACCCAAGCTTCTGAGTCAGAAAAAAAGTGTTTTTTTTTTTAATCTTGACTCAGCCAGTTAAAGCTATATAATCTTAGGATATCGCTTAATTATTTTTGAGTTTCAGTTTCCTTTTCTTCAAAAACAGTGCTACTTCAGGGACTGACTATGAAGATAAAATAAAACATCCATAAATTTTGGGCGCCTGGGTGGCTCAGTTGTTAAGCAACTGCCTTCGGCTCAGGTCATGGTCCCAGGGTCCTGGGATCAAGTCCCACATCGGGCTCCCTGCTCCGTGGGAAGCCTGCTTCTCCCACTCCCACCCCCCGCCCTTGCTTGTGTTCCCTCTCTCATTGCGTCTCTGTCAAATAAATAAAATCTCTAAAAAAAAATTAAAAAAAAATCCATAAATTTTAAAGTGTATAGCAAGTAGTGTATGTTTAATAATTATTTTTAAATACTTGAATATTCTTTTGGAATAACTTTTATGCATCTATCAATGCAGATATTTGTATTCATTTGACATATTTTATTAGAAATCTAACAAAATTGACATAATATTATGAAAACTCTTTTTTTAAAAAAACAGATTATTTCTAATCATATTTAATAATAGTATCTGGTCATTCCAATATTAATAATTGATTTTTATGTAAGCCAAAAGACTTGATTTGGTTGTCAGATGTCTTGAAATAGGAAAATGAGATTGATAAAAAGGAGTCAGTCAGTTCAATTTCAAATATTCCCTAGGGATCAGATTGATCATTAGATCATAAATTCAAACTGAAGGAAAATAATGACAAGATCAATCATATTGGACATATTGCGAGTCTGCTCAAAAACTGAAGGCATTTGAAATCCCAGTACATAAGGTTGGATGACTAATTGTGCCAAGTGTCATGTGAATGATTTTCCCAGAGGGACAAATAAGGAAATCCAAAAAATCAATGTGCCATGAGGTTGACATTTCACGTACTGATTTCCATAGCTCCTTTTTCTCCATCTTTGCTATGTACAAAGGAGTAGAAATGTCCTCTGACAGATGTCCACATAAGTAGAGATGGACGCACTCGCCAACTGAGTTGGAGGCACCACATACTGCCATCTTGGTTTGACTCATTAGATGCCAACCATGTGCATACAATTCGAAAGAAGGGACATGGGAAGACATCTGGATAATAAGAAGCAGACATAACTCAGCTTATTAAAATTTAGTATTTTTGAACAAAGGACAGTGGTATAAAGCTCTCAAATCCCCAGGACTCTACTTATTAACATCCAGGTTTTATGAAAACTTTTTAACATCCAGGTTTTATGAAAAGTTCTCATTCTGATTTGTCTAACTCACTTTTATCCTTGACAAAAGAATGCCCTTCCCCTAAAATAGCCAACCTATTTCTCAGTGACTCAATGGCTACAAGTCTCTTTGTATCTCAGAACTCCTCTGGATGTTTAATTCATTTCCTTTCACTCAGACTACTGTAAGGTAGGGACTTTTCCTCTCCCATCTATTTACTCACCCAACCCATCTACTGAATGTCATCCCAAATGAGAGTGGTGATTCTGGACCAGCATGGCAATTTGTATAGCAAAGGGAAAAACAGATGAAGGTAAAGTATTGTCTTATATATGTATCTCCCTTAATAATAGTAACACTCCCCTCTAAACCTCATTCCTACACTATTTTAAAGCGCTTGCCAGCATTTAGTGTCTGTGATGAAATGCAGATGAATCTTATCCCAATTTTTTAGTGGCCAAAAATCCACTTTTAGGGGGAACAAATATTTCTTTTCACCTAGAGCTGTCTTGGTTTACTGCACAGGTATTTTGCATCCTTTTCATTTTCAAAAGTATCCTGTTTTGGGGGGAAAAAAAGTATATGGGTGCTTATAGTGTCTAAGTGAAAAAAAATGATAAAAGAAATGAGCACAGGAAAAACTCATTTTATCTCTTTTGTCTTTTGCATTGCTAGCAGAAAACAACCCATCACTTAAAAAAGCAGTGAGGGAGGGTAGAGGAAAAAACCAAACCAACAACAGTGCAAACCACAGACTCACACACATACACAGCCACACACAGAGCAAGGGGACTAGGTCCTCTATCTGTATCCAGAGAATGGAGGAGCACCCAGGAAGAAACACTGTCTCAGCAGTGGAAGAGAACCTGGCTGGTTAAACTCTACCTGATGGTGGAAAAGCAGGGACAGGAGAGGCAAACTGTTTGGGGACATGTGGCTGCGGGGAGGACAGGAGAGGGTGAGCAGAGCTAAGACTCCTTGACTGGGCTGTAGGCAGTCATTTGTTTTCTATCCTTCTGTCCTTAGAATTCAGAGCCTATTTTTGCAAGAACACTGTATACATGGTGATTAAGTTCTATAATTTCATTAGTGGAATACTAAGCTTCAGATACATTGGGCTTAATTAGGCTTTTATGGAAAGGGAACTAGGGAATTAACCACAATGTATAACACTGTTCATTTGAGAAAATGTATTTCCAAATACAAATACTACTCCACAAACTTCTGGTATACCATTCCTTTGACACTTATAGATGAGAATCAGGTCTGATCAATTTTTCTCAATTCAGGCTGTATATTTATTTGAACTATTGAGGAGCTTATTTTAAAATCATACTGTTACCTGGGCTCCATACCAAGAGATTCTAATTTAATTGGCCTGGGGTGAGGCCTGGAAATTAGTATTTTTTAAAAAGCTCCTTAGAGCAGGATTGAGAACCACTGGGCTAGCAAATGCTTCTTAGATCTGTATTTGAGTAAGTGGCTTAGGAGGGTTTTTCATTATAAAGAAGTCTTTTTTGGGGCACCTGGATAGCTCAGTTGTTAAGTGTCTGCCTTCAGCTCAGGTCATGATCCCAGGGTCCTGGGATCAAGCCCCGCATCGGGCTCTCTGCTAGGTGGGAAGCCTGCTTCTCCCTCTCCCACTCCCCCTGCTTGTGTTCTCTCTCTTGCTGTCTCTCTCTCTGTCAAATAAATAGATAAAATCGTAAAAAAAAAGGTCTTTTTTTCACAATAGGACTCACTTCCAGTTTCATTTTTCAAGTGTTATTCAACCTAAAATAACCTCTTTAGCTGTGCCTTTCCAAACACACACACACACACACACACACACGTGTGGCATAAAAATAAATAAAACATCTTGCCAAACATACAGTTATCATTGAGTCTTTTAAAACCTTCAGGATATTGCCATAAAGGAAATAATAAATCCCAAAATACTGACAACAGAAAATTTAAGAGACTAATTCTATATATTTGAGAGATTTCACTCCCTCTCAGTCCCACCTCCACTGGGATCCTGGCACAATGTTAGGATAAATGTGAGTCATGAACTACTCCCTGAAGGTCCTCTGAGCCAGGTTTTGCTGCTCCAGCAGAAACCAGGGTTATGGAGATACAATTTATTAAGCTCATAAACTCTTCAAAGTTCAAAAAGGAAGGGAGGATTCTAAGAGTCAAACTTTACATAAGACAGACTTAATAGTATTACCTCCTTGGTGACATCCAGGCAATTCAGCAAGCCCTGTGGTGTCCCCTTCATCCTTAGTGTCATAAATGAGGTGACTGAACACCACTGGAGCAACCTCACAACCATGCTGGGAGGTGTCTCCTCCCCCAAACCCGGGCTCTCTTTCTTTCTTTCTTTCTTTCTTTTTTTTTTTAAGATTTTATTTATTTATTTGAGAGAGAGAGTGAGAGAAAGAAAGAGCACAAGACGGGGGAGCGGGAGAGGGAGAAGCAGACTCCCTGCTGAGCAGGGAGCCCGATGCAGGACTCAATCCTGGGACTCCAGGATCATGACCTGAGCCGAAGGCAGTCGCTTAACCAACTGAGCCACCCAGGCGCCCCCGGGCTCTCTTTCTGTTACTGTTTTTCTCGTTCACTTACTTTCTCCTTCCCTACCAAACAAATGCACTAGGATATCTTCTGAAAAAAACTGCCTAGAAAGTAAAATTCCATGTACTGAAGATTATTGCCCCATTGACTTTCTTTCAGTAACTGTAAAAGTATGCATAGAAGTTTTTGTTGTTGTTGTTCCCCTTTGAGATAAATTGTGAATGGTAAAGAAGAGGGAAGGGTCCTCCATCAGATTTCTTTTTCCCACATTAGATCTATGCTCATTTGGTCTCAGGCTGTGTGGGAAATGAGTGAATACACTCACTTTTCCTGCGTATATATACATATGTATGCATATTTTATGTCAAGTTATGAAGTCTGTCTTTACCTTTATAAACTATATTTTAGCCATCTTTGCATTACTTTTATATGTGCAGTGCTATTTTCAGTTCTTAATGACTGTAAATTTTACAAGCTTAGCTCTGATAACATTATTTGGAGTGCCTATGGTCTGTTTTGTTTATGTTATCTTCTTATGGGACTATCTTTTGCTTTTTATTTTTTCTTGTTGTATTTGCAGAATTTTTTTGTACAAATGTCTTGAGTCTCTGGACAAAATGATCTTTCTTCAAAGAGGAGTAACATTTCATTCTTCTAAGTGTCTATTTTTGCAATCTCAAAATCACATTATTCTAGTTTTCTGTTTTGTAAACAGAAAACAACTAGGTCTAATTTTTATTATCCCTAAAACAGAGTCTTGTGTAGTTACTTAGTGCAATTTTGAAGAACACAATAAACTGATATGTGTGGAATTTATTTGGTTTCAGTTAGGGAGATTATGAAGAATGATCCATTTGTTGAACAAACTTCTACAGAATAACTACTATATGCCTGATAGGATTCTAGGCACTGAGGATAGACAAGTGAACGACGAGTCAAAAATACCTGACTTCATGCAACTTACATTCTAGTGGGAATTTACAGCCTTGTAACATCTAATGATGCTCTTGAACCTGGGTCTAAAGTTTGTTTCTTAAACCAAATTTCAAATCAATATTCATCCAACTAAATTTGTCTCCTTTTTTCTGTAGATACTGGGAAGAATGAGATAGAGAGTAAAGGGTTTCGCCTGAGAAACAAACTGAGGGTTCTAGAGGGGAGGGGGGTGGGGGGATGGGTTAGCCTGGTAATGGGTATTAAAGACAGCACGTTCCGCATGGAGCACTGGGTGTTATACGCAAACAGTGAATCATGGAACACTACATCAAAAACGAATGATGTAATGTATGGTGATTAACATAACCTAATTAAAAAAAAAAAAGACTTGCTTGAAACACCAAAAAAAAAAAAAACCTCATAAAAGAAAATATATTTATTTATTTATTTTTTTTTTTTTAAAGATTTATTTATTTATTAGAGAGAGAGAGAGAGACAGCGAGAGGGGACACAAGCAGGGGGAGTGGGAGAGGGAGAAGCAGGCTTCCCGCAGAGCAGGGAGCCCGATGCGGGACTCGATCCAGGGACTCCAGGATCATGACCTGAGCCGAAGGCAGTGGCTTAACCAACTGAGCCACCCAGGCGCCCCAGAAAATATATTTATTAAAAAAAAAAAAGAAAATTTCATAGCATTGGGAGGTTAGAATGGGTAGAAAAATCAATGGGTTAAAAAAAATTCTCACTCTACAAAATTCTCTAATCCTAAGAGTTGTAGGATCAAAGTCGACTACTCAAAACTAAAAAAATATTGAAAGCCAACCCATTCTTAAGTGCATTTGCTTAGTTTTAATCCATATGCATGCTTTTAAGAGGCTTATGGTGATAGCCTCAATGCTACATACACTGTCTTACACACTTAAGTCATGATCATGATAATAGAATGGGGAAAATAAATCTTTCCAAAGTCACAGCCAAGTACAGGCCTAAACAGTGAGTATAAAGAAGCCTTTGAAGGGTAAATAAATGGAAAATTAAGTGGGAAGGAGCATGCAGAGAGAAACAGTGAAATCAAGGACTACCTGAAGTAATTTTGCCTAATAACTTGAAGGGTAAGAGCTAACTGCTGGCAAGGAACAGGCCAAATGCAGGTGCTGCTGGGGAGGACAGAAGATGGCGGGACCTTCAAGCTGAGGAGAACACAATGGCTTTGTATAGTTCTGAGGGATGGTGGGAGGCTGTGATTATAAAATGCAAATCCTAATGAGATATCCCAGTGTGATCCTCTTTCAATGCTTTAAATTTGCTTCCACCTATAAATATCATTTTTAAGATAATGACCAACAGGCCAAGAGAAACCATCCTCCCTCTCTTTCTAAGCCATGTCTGAATTACCACTCCTTATAACAACACAATGCCTGGAATGGGTCATCTATAAATTCTCATATAAAATAGACTCTTTGAGTTTCTGGAGGAGAATATCAGCGATGCACATATTTTCTTGCTTCTCTGTAGATTAAGAAGATTATACTGTAAAACATATCAGGGTGCTTATACGTGGGATTTTTGGTACAGTGAGAAAAAAATGCTACGTTCTCAGTGACAAAACATCTTTCTCCCAAAGTGCTTATTATCAGAGCATCCAGTGTCTTTCTAATAATGAAGACAAATGCATTCAAATACTGCACAAATCAATCTTTTCTATGACTGGAACATAGATATGGATGGGATTATATTAGTCAAGATCTTAAAAATAAGTTTTTTTTTTTTTATAGGGGATGAAAACTATGGCAATCTATTCAGTATGAGATTTAAATTCCCTATCAATTCAGTGGAGTACTTTCAGTCAGTAATTTGATTTAAGCTAAAATTAATTTTCATTTAAGAAAAACATGAGTTTCAAAGACTTAAATGTATGAATTTCAAATATATCTTACAGAGAAAACAATATATTAATATAAAACCTCACTTAAAAACAACAAATTACACAGAAAAACAAAATATAGGAAAATAGACATATTAATTTGGACAATTCCAGAAATGTTTCTGTATTAACAAGGGTGAAAATCTTTTGGAGTAGAAAGGTTTTTTTTTGGATTCTATATTATCTCGTATAACAGCACATTTTAACATATATTACAATTAAAATATTTTAATTTAAATATTGCAGGCTTAAAAGCAAGATTCAGAAAGAATAAAAGCTGCTTTTGAATAAATACTCAAAAAAATTTGAATTTTCTATCACAAATTTAATTTTTATTCCTTGATGGCGAGAATTAATTCTTTTTGTGTTTGAACCATCACTACACATTTTCCATGTTGTAAATGTTTCCTAAACATAGGATGGACATATATCTTTGTGTATCTGGAATGGTCCTATAACCCTACTGTAATTATTAATGGCTCCCCCTTTCTGAAAGAGAGCAACTCCATGACAAACTATGTTGGCCAATCAACCTAAATTATACTAACTTTGTGATGTTGACAAATGTTTACAAAAGAAATGGGAATTACAATTTGTGTTTATCAACCTGGAAAACAGCAAATTACACATGCTTAATAGTATTACTATTAATATGAGCTACCATTTATTGAGTGCTATAATTTGTAAGCTGCCACGCTTTGCCCACATTACATCATTATGCTACATGTTATTGTCCCTAATTTATAAAGAAGGAAAGTGGAGCTTGAGAAGAGTATGTAACTGGCCCAAGGCATATAACTAGCAAGGAGCAGAATAGGAATTTGAAGCCAGGTCTGATTCCAAAGCCTATATTAAATGAATGACTACTGTAAATACCTATGATAATATTTATGCTAGCAATATTGCGAATGAATGCAGGGAAAGGAGAATGGGAAAATGTCATATAGGTATTTCATTTTTTTTTTAAGTCAAAAATTTTGGTGTGACTCTAACTGCATTAATTTCCATTTAGAGTTTCCATTTCAGCTTCATAGCTAAAACTTAATCTAGGCCCTTTTAGGTATATGCTGTCAGATTCAGCCATGTTCCTCCCATATCTATTTCTCCTTAGGATAAATTCTAACCTCAGGGGTTTATGCAGTGCGAAAATATTCATGGGTGTGTTGTTGAAAACAACACTGCTCGACCTTGATCCATCCTGTGTTAGCTTTCACTGAGATGTGTAATTGTTCCTTATGGTCTTTATTAGAAGTAATATCCACAGTATCTAGGTTTACAAATCCTGACATGCCCCCTGAAACAACAACCCATCCTTTAAAATCCTCTCTTCATAAACTTGACAACCCTCTGGATCTATGGTTCTTTTATTCTGTCTGTCTATCTTCCCTATCTATCTAATCTATCTTCCCTGGCTTTCTGGATACTAGAAATATTTAGCTATTCCAGAATCCACACAGATACACAGATATGACTGGGCTCCTCAATGCTTTTGTCTCTGCATCCAGTGGAGTGATTAATTCCCTACAATCAGCCATGCTGTAGTGGTATAGGGCACATGTAAAAACCACATCCCCCACCCCCACTGACTTCCAAATGGAAAGCAAGTATAATCTCCTCTACTCTTAGAGCTCCATATTTTAAGGAATATCTATCATCCTTCTCAGTATCCTCCTAGACCAAAAAGATGGGGGAGTAGCAGAGTTCCCTTTATCATCCACAGTGGCTTCCAACTTTCTTGTTTCTCTAGCTATTACTCCTTTCCCTCAGCATGGAGCTTCTTGTGTGGAACCCAAAAGCTATATATTTCAGCTCTTCCCTCTTTTACTGTTGGATGTCAGCTTTTGAACCTGTAAGTACAAAATTGGTCACTTTTTTGTTCTCATTTCAGTGTCCCAGATGAGAGAAAAAACAAAACTAGCAACAACAAAAAATGAAAAAACTTTGTTATACAACTGAATGAAGGGAAAAGCAAATGTTAATGCTAGTTAATAGGTAAAAAGTATTACCCATCCCCCAAAGAGGCAAAGTCCTTTATATGGTTGACTATGTTTTGGAATACAAGGAATTAGTCAAAGGATTAAAGAAAAATATTAAAACAGAATAAAGCAAAAATGGAGAGAAGACAAAAAAGGAAGAGAAACAAGAAAGGTGACAAGTTGATAAGGAAAAACAGAGAATAGGATACAGGGAAAGAAGATAATTGTAGTAAGAAATAGGAGAAAAGAAGAAGCAAAAAAAAAAAAAAGGAAGGAAAAGAACAGAGAGAAGATAAAGGCACAGAAAGGAGAAATAAGAGATGAGAGAATGGGGGAAGAGAAGGAAACGTCAACAAAGAAAAATAAGCAAAAGAGATAAAACAAAAAGAAAATAAAGGGAACATTTTCAGAGGAGGAAAACATTTACTTTTGCAATTCCTAACTTGCACAGACAATCAAACATGGCAGCCTGAATCCACTCTCCCCATTCCTTCTGCTGCCCATAGGATGTTTCCAGATTCTCAGCTTTTCAGCCCTCCACTCTAAGTATAAATAGTCAGATAAGTGTAAATATTACAACTCTTAACCTAAACTGCTGCTCCACAGTAGCTAGTTACTTTTCCCCTATTTTTTTAGTGTCAACTGAATCCCAGACACTTATCTAAAGGGCTTATGCACATTATCTCATTTAATCCTCATAGCAACTGTGTGGGAGACACTATTCTTTTTCCTACTTTACTATATTGAGAAATTTGAGGCTTAACGTGAGTAAGCAACTTGCCCAAAATGCATAGCTAGCCAACAATGAAGCCAAAATCCAAACCAGACAATAGACATCAGATTCTCTGCCTTCTTAACTGCTTAGTTGCATTCTCTAATGTCCCAAATCATTAAAATAAACAACCTACCTACTTTTAATTTTATGTATGAAAGAGTAATATAATGTTTGATTCAGTCCATGGTTTCGGCAACTGTTATAGTTTCCTTTGGTGTTGATTCCCAGTTCAAATTTCCTTACTCTAATGGTCATGGAACAGATGCTTATTAAAACAAATCACAGGCAGCAAACAATGTTTGGGTGTAATTAGGAGGTATTACTTTATAGTCCCGAAGAGAAGTCATGTGTTTAAATCTGTGCATACCCAGCATGGCTCCACAAGAGTATCTTTAACATAATGTTGGATGGGAGTAAAGATGTTGCAGAGTCCTGAAGCTGAAATGGGACAATGATGGGAGGATAATTCTTATGCCAGGAATTACAGCTGTTCTCTATTTATCATAAAGAAAGGCACTTGAGGGATTTTAGCCACCCATCCAACATTCTTCTCAACAATGAAGAGATGAAAGAAACATTCCTACAGATCAGGTGAAAGAAAAAAAAAAAAAATAGAAGCCTAGAAGGATTTGCAGTTTTCTCTAAGGTCAGCAGCAATGTTATGAAAACTCCCTCAAAAGTTCATGACCCACCTTCAATGTGATTTTGTTGTTGTTGTTGTTCCCTATGTCTTCCAGGATGCTCCAATTTGAATGATATGTTGTTTTCATAATGCTTAGCTCATGGCATATGGCTCCTTGAGAGCTGGGATGACCAAACATTCAGTCAGGAAGTCCTGAATTTACCTTCCATGATATCATCTTTGTCACCTTAGCAAGGTCATTCCAAGCTCTCAAAGTTTCACTTTCCCCATCTGTAAACGGGGATAATAGTAGTTATCAACCCATACTGTTCTTATGAGTATTAACTAAATTTGGCATGTAAAGTACTTGATATGCTCAATAGATTTCAGCAATGATAATAGTACTCATCATTCTTATCTGTAGCCCCAGCATTTGTCACAGTACCTTGCACAGCAAACTCTCAACAATTGTTTGCTAAATGAATAAATCCTATGATTTAGAAGTAAATGTTATTATATGTATACATTCTTAATTAAAAATGACAAAGTACTGATATAAAAACAGAAACAATGCTCTCAACTCACATTAAGTTTCATCATTTTTGGAAAGCAAGTACCTACAAAACATTACTCTGTAATGACTCTTGGCTTAATGCTTCCTTCAATGTTTTAAAAAACTATGACCAAAAATGAATGTGTAGATGGTGGTAGTTCCAGTAATCTACAAATTTCCTGGTATGTATGGAAAGCTTAGAATGATTATTCTAATAAAATTATAAGCCAATAATCAGGTCCTTGATTGATCTACTTGCATTCTGGTCAGAGAATTTTATCAAGAGCTTCTACAAAATAGCTTTGTTCTTCACCATTCCTCTTCTGACATAAATCAATGACTAGCTTAAGCTTAGTTAACTCAATGTGCTATATTGCTAATAAACATTTATACATGTGTATATATAACATTTTGAACAAACCTGTTGAACATAAGACTAAAATTACATTGCATCAGTCTACTAACACTGAGAATGAAATGACTACATAATTAAACAGCAAAAACTACTTTAACGTTAATGATGCATCAAACATTCATTTTTTGTTAAGTAACAGAACCTTGTTTATATCTAGTTAAATGAGACATCTACATTGACTTAAAACTATTTGGACTTTCTTGACTGATTTTGACCTCTAAGAGTATACGAAATTCCTGATTTAGATGTGAACAAAGCATAACTGAAAATTAAAAAAAAAATCTTTCCCCCATATTCCCCCTAGGACAGCTGAATATTAGGACTATTTCCAACTGAGCTGCTTATTGCAAAATTTTAAGGCAGTTTATTTTCTCAATCTTTGTGCAATTTGTCACTCCCCAAATCAGCCTCCTTATTAATCATCTCTGCACATATTACAGTTTTTAAAAGTATATCATGTTTTTATACTGTATCTTCCATAATGCATGCAGTGTTGCATACCCACTAATATGTCATCAATATGTCATCATGGCATGTCCTTCATTAGGGTAGGAGTGTGTACTTACTAACTCTGATGATCAGAAAACTGAAACACAGCTTCTTCCAACATGTAACAATTTTAGCATTTGAAGATCAGTACTTTTACAAAGTAAAATCAAATTAGATGATGAAAATTATGCATTGGGAACACTGATGGAAGTGTTTTGTTGTATATGCTGATTTACTCTGATTCCAGTTTATCAGAAAGATTATCTTCTATACTGTCACAATTAAAGTCTCAATAGAAGATGAGACTATCACAAATACTTAGATTTTAATTTTTGTTCTGCTGGGGAGATCATGTCACATTATTCATTTCTTTGCTTTCAGTTATAATAATGCATGGAAATACCACAAGGTTTTCCCCCATCACCCCCTTTTCAATTTTTCCATGCAAGGCTTATTTAGTGATGATTAAGTTCTTGGAAGACAGACTATTTATAGAGTAAAGGCAGTATTGCCAAATATAGGCTGCGGTGCTTTACATCTTATAAATTTAACAATGAGCTGCTCAATCAAGAAGGAAGAGTTTCATTTATGAAAGGCCATATGCATTGCAGGCCTCTTAAATGAGCCAATCCCTCCTCCCCACCCTCTGAGGAAAAGACTCCTCCAATATAGAGGTTAGTTCTTGGCTAACAAGGTCATCAAATAATGATGCTTGACTAGATTTTCTTGTAATTAAATAACTTAAATGCAAAATAACTGTGGGTCCTTATCAACTGATCAAGAGGGATAGATGGTTTCAGAGCTGTCAGTTTCAAGACTCTGGTGACGGGCTAATTTCTCTGAAGTGTTGATTTGGTTCTTTTCTCTTGTAAGAATGTATAGAATGATAACCCAGCTGTGCCCTAACCATATGTTCAGATTCACACAAAAGTCAAATCAGCTTTCTTTTTCTAAATTACTTCCTCCCTTGATGTATGGACCTTATTTATAACCTCCCTTTGTGCAGCCATAACACTATCACATAGGGCTTAGTTTCTGAAAACCATAGCAATTGCCTGAAAATTGATTTGATATCTTTTGCCCATCCCTCCCTTTGGTCTCTGAAGACATTTTAACATGAGCCATGACATTATGATGGATGAAATCTGGCATTTTACTGTAGCAATGCTACTCCCATGTGGAAAATAACAGCTTGTTCAAAAGCTGGTCTTCCAGCCAGATTTAGGATATACAGTAAGACACATTTCCAATCTTCCCCCTTTTCTTTCCTTTCAAAATATCCTTCCCAAACTTTTTTGTGTTATCAAATTCTCCAGGTGTGACAGGTTGAAGCTGGTGTGACATGATGAGAGTGATAAACATGTCACCAAAAGGCAGGTCTAATTATGAATAGGAAATAGTGTAGATATTTGAACACAGAATAATTTCCCAATACAAATTCTACCCTGCAAAAATACAAAATTTCTGCTTATTTGTGAAATAATTACACCTTTTTAAGATACATTGTAAGGTTGAGAAGAAAGTCTCTAATGCCAGTAGAACAGATTGGGGGGAAAAAACCCATGAGCTTATTCTTTAATAAACCATATGTTCTTATTTGTAAATTACAACTTATACTTTTTAGCTTTAATATTAACTACCACAGTGAACTCTTTCAAGGATAATAAATACAACTGTATTTACACATTTCCTAATCAAAAGGGGGAAAAAAGGTATTTGATTCCACTAGATTGTGCAATTCCTACTACTTAGATTCAACTGTAGGTATATATCATGGGCCTTGGTGTTTTAAATACACTGGGTTGTAGGACATCTCCAAGGATGATTAGCTGCAACCATGTTTCTATTTATTCTTTGGTGTTCTGAATAGACCTATGTCCCCTACTAAAATAGAATGGTCAGGATAAGGAAAATGTGGAAATATATTGTAATTAGAGCACTAGTATTTGAATACATGTAACTAATATTTATGTCCTTCACCAACAGAATTCAATATTTATTTGAAGACCTGTAGCAAGTAGATGATTATTATAGTGAAAGAAGGATGGCTGGTGGTGTGTCCTGAATTCAGGGGGCCTGACTCCCCAAGTACTGCCCTCATGCCTTCAGTCCTGCTCCATCTCATTACAGAATAGCCGTGACATTCCCCACACTCTTTCATGTTTCAATGATAAAACGAGGCCATCATTGTCAATAAACATATAACCCTGTGAATTATGTAGCCATATTCATAATTTTAATGTTCATAGGGTATTGAACTGGAAGGTAAAACCTAGTTCATGACACTGACATTTTGTATCAGTCCAGTTTACTCTGTGTGCATTAATTTGACTTAATTTACTTTTCAGTTTCACTTTTATTTTGTTCACTTTTTGCAGCTACCTCTTTCAAATTCCTTTGACAACCTGAGAATGTCTTGCAGCTGAACGTAATATTAATTACATTTCAAAGCAAACCTTTATTCATTTGGGGACAATCTGTGAAACAGAAATCTGTGACTGAAGCTGCTGCCAAGCCAATTACTGAAAAATAACTCAAATATGCCTCGACAGATTGCATTTTTCCTATTGTTAGATTGTTTATTCCGTAGATCAAAAGTCTACATTTGCCTTAATTAAAATGAACTAACTCGCATAGTTAAATATATCAACCATTCCTTGGAACCATATATGGGTTTATGTATAGACAAGAGTGCACTAATAAAAATCCTTGGATTTTTTTTAAAACTGTATAATTCTGTTTTTTGTTTTTTTTTCCTAGATGTTTCCAGGCTTACTTTATGTCAAAGCATTCTTTGTAGGAACAAACCAGAGAAGAAAGAACTAATCAGCACTGAGGAGCAGAAAGCAAGGAAATTATTCAGTGCTCAAAAAAATTCACCCTAGGCACACATTGCATCACACATGCAGAAGAGATTGGTGAACTGCAACAGGTTCAATGGGATAAGCACTTGACATTCAGAGGCTTATCTGAACTTTATCTGAATGATCCAGATTTCTTAGTTCCACAATACAAGGCTGAGAATTATTATTGTTAATATTTTCTGAAGCTCCTGAAACACTGTTTATGAAGTTTTAGAAATGTCTCTCTCTGTTTAGGATGAAATAACATCAATCAATGTATTAATCTACAGAAGAATACGTTTTTAAATTTTAACAATTGTGAGATATATGTGTGTATATATATATATATATATATATATATATATATATATATATATATATAAAAGCATTTAATAGACTGTCATTTCCTATTTGTGCTTTTGCCATTCTGCCATTCAGAAGTAAAAAGTGGCTTCATAGTCCCAACTATCATCTCTTAAATTTTTTCTGACTATATTTAAATTTAAATATGTAAAGAAGCACATTTAAAGCCTATAAAGGATCTGCAAAATAAAATTATTATAAGCTGAAAGGCCCTCATTGCCTTTAACAATATCTGACAATGATTTCTGTCTTTCACTTCAGGGAATTTGGTAACATTTAAGGAGAAATCTGAGCAGTTCACTCTGGGAAGACAAAGAATCACAATGACACAAGCTCTGGGAAGTTTGAACTGTAAACAGATGTGGCACCAGCCATGGGAAGGACAATGGAGAGTGTGTGAACACCACCAACTGGGCTAGAAAACCCTGGGCTCGCTAGTTTCCTCCTACCAGTACCCCTCCAGGCGCCAGGGCTCACAATCAGGTCTTTCCATTTGCCAGTACAGCGGGTGAGAAAGGAAAGTGTTCTCAAACATACAGTGTCATGGCTCAGCACTGTTGATCAATGCTGTCCTGGGGTTCCCTGGCTGGAGTGAATTTCAATAATCTGTACCCACTTGCTACATTGTTCCACTTCCATTTCTGTAAACTGTGACAAAGTCACTGGTCCACAGAAGGCTGGCTTTCTATCCCATTGTTCTGCTCTGGGCTTTTTCTTCCTCTGACACCACATCAGACTCAGGAATCATCTGTATCCCTATTTAGCAGGGGATGATGTAAGTTGCCCTCAAATAGAAATGGTTGATTCATCTTTCTCTCCTTCACTTCTCTGACATACGGCTTAGTCAGCTTGGGCTGCCACAACGAAATACCAGACCTGGTGGCTTTAACAACAAAAGTTTATTCCTCACAGTTCTGGAGGCTGGGAAGTCCAAGATCCAGGTGCCAGCATGGTTGAATTCTGGTGAGAACTCTCTTCTTAGCATGCAGACAGTCGCTTTCTTGGTGTGTCCTCATATAGCAGAGAGAAAGCCAGCTCTGGTTTCTTCTTTTTCATATAAGGACTCTTACATGAAAGCCTTACTCTCAGGACTTCATCTAAACCTAATCATTCCCCAAAGGCCTTATTTCCAAATACTATAACTTTGGGGGCTAGTGCTTCAAGGTACAAATTTGGTGTGGGGGGTGGCACTAACATGCAACCTACAACAAGAGCTATTTTTGTTCTGCTTCCTTCTGACCCCTCACCTCTAGCTACCTTACAGGGAATTTGCATATTTCCCTTCTGACACCAAATTTATCATTTGGATCTGTACCCCACCCTCTCTCTCTCTTTGGACCTACAAAGTTGGAAAGGGGGTTTAAATCACAAGTAAGCCACTTGGACTTTTGAAATCTGTAATTCAGGTCCAAGTACTTCTGACCACAGGCATCGACAGGACTCTGATATTTGTGTTTCTGGTGATTAATGGATTATAAGTGATATTCAACAATACAGAATAGAATTCCAATAATAATTCATCTATTTGGCAAAAGAAAGAATGGAACTATCAGCCAACTTGGAAATATGACAACATTTTAAATAAAATAACCCCTATTCTATAAAATTGCTAAAGAATGTGAAACATGTTTGTCTATACATAACTTTCTCTCTTCAAAATGCTTATCACTCTTTAAAAATCCATATAATCATTATTGAATCCCAGGGAAAGAATAAAAAGTTGAGAAGATTGCATATAATCAGCTTTAGCTTCAGAAAGACTGAGGGATGACCAGTCTAAAATACGTATTTACATATGTATGTGTTCGGCAGCCTTGGGCTTGCACCACTCAGGTCTCCCTTCAAGAGAGAACCTGCTGTACCAAGAGTAGTTAGCTAACAGCTTCCTGCTGCCGCACCTTCAGGATCCACCCCGCAGGGTTCGGGGCCAAGGCCTCAGTCTCCCCAGGCTGTCCCTAGCCAATGTCTGCACTTGGTAGGAGTACTGGAGTCAGCCATGCAGGAACTATTCTAACGGGCAGGCTTTTTCTGGAGCTTACCATCAGCTTGGCAAGAATTTCTCAGAGTTGTGCTATAGTCCGAAGCTCTTCTTACTCCATCCTCTATCCTTCCCTCTCTTCTTTCACACATGTCAGACCCATATTGCCACTGGAAGGTTCCCCCTTGACTACTTCTGCTTCTTCTCTCCTTTACTCTTCACAAAGGTATCCCAATGAATTCCTTACACTAACTCCCATCTTGGCACAGGTTTCCCAGAGGACCAGAATTGACGCAATATGTGTGTGTATCCACATTATACATCCTCATTAGGTGCAAACACACATGCATGTGTTGATATGTATATACCAACATATATACACACACACACATATACACACACATTTTCATGTCTACGTGTACATATGTATATAGATGTAGATGCACACACAAAAACACACTTATTTAACCCATTTCAAAAGTTAACAGACATTCTCACACAGATATGCTAAGAGTACATTAAAGACAATATGATTTTTCTTTCACTGTCTTGATAAAGATTCTTACTGATAGGCAAGAAAGCATTCTTACATATGTGTTAGAGAGTATGTCATAATGTTTATTAATGGCATGATTGCTTATACTAAGAAAGGCAAAGCCAAAGCTAAACTCAAAACTATGGCAAGACTAATATATCAATTAGTATATATATATCTATTCCATTAAAGAATCTGGTGTTTGTTCTAGTAGGTATGAATTCACAGACTATATTAATTTTACAATTTTAACCTGGTATTTGCTGATGTTATAAGGATTCAATCTTCTATGAATAATCTTTTATGAGAATGTTACCAAGGACTAAGCCCTCCCTAAAAATAAGAATGGTATTTATTTTTACCCAAATAGAAGTTGACATTTATGAAATTACTTTAAGAATCTTTCAACACATTTTCCTTGAGCATTGATAGATTTCAGGCTAGTCATGGCATTTTCAGTAAATTTTATCTGATGGCATGTTGATGACTATCAACCTTTTGATTAAAAATCCATGATTTTGAAACTACATTGTGCTGAAATTCCTGAAACCAGCCAGGACATATAGCTCCAAATGAGATATTTGGGGAACATCTTTAGATATAACATAATTCCATATGATATTTATTTCTGTATTTTAGAGTTTACTTTAAGTCTAATTTAAAATATTTCCATAACTTGAGGATTGATGTGAGAATCAATTTCCATGATATAATACTACATTTTTATATAAATGTAATGAATTGATACAACTTCCTAAATACATACATATTTTGCATTCTTTTATTTCAAAATGTCTCATTTACCTTTTCTTTTTTAACTTATTAAAGTCCAAATTTGTAGAACTAAAGTAATTTTTATAAAATTTGATTTTGTAATCAAAGAGTATGTTAAGCAGAAGAAGCCTTTTTTAATATCTGAATTTCTCAGGGTTTTTCCAGCACTCTTGATTCAACAGTCATGGCTAGAGCCTGGAAAATTCTATTAGTCTTAATCAGAAAAATGTAGTCCATATGTTGATTAGGACATATAATTTCTGAACATCATACATTTTAAAAACAAGAAGAAAAATATATTTCATGCTATTTCACACATTTTAAGTGCCAGAAGATCTAAAAGGAACAGGTACTCTTTCAATGTTTGTTGAAGCAGAAATTAAAAATTTTAGTAAAGTATCTCTAAGAAAGTAAATTTGTTATCTCTAGGTCTTTTACTGATGCTGCTATGAAAGGAAAATATTACGTTTCTTCTTTCCATTGCATTTTAATGAAAATTAGATTATGTCTACATGCTAACAAATGATAAATTACTTGAAAAGAAATAAGAGTTAAAGAGATATCATGAGAACTGTCCCTCATTCCCCCTTGCCTCACTGTTGACCTCCAGGACTTTAATGTGCTCTTACCTAGCTCTGTGAGGCAGTACGATCAGGTTGGTTGTTCAAGGGGATGAGGTGAGTTCGTACATGTAGATCATAAAACATTTGCACTTTTTTGAGAGAGAAAGAGCATATTTTAAAATCTGATAAAACCCTAAAACTCTCTCTCATACTGGACTTCAAACAGTTCTTCAGAAACCAAAATATAAGAAATGTCTAAATGAAACACAGGGGTATCATATCCCTCAAATTTCTAGTTTTTTGAAGTTATTAATAATTGTGGCAGCCAATCATGGATTAAATATCTAGAAGTTTTGGAGAAAGATGATCTCATCAGGTTCCTTATCCATGCTTGGAGCATATGCCCTCTATAGCTAAAGATACTTAGACAAAAGATACTTAGACAAATATCACTCATATATCTAGTGATTTAGAGAATTATCTCATGATGGTCAAGAGGACAGAGTAGAGTAGGTTAAGCAAAAATAGCTATGAATCTCTGCCTCTACTCAACATTTACTTTTTTAAAGATTTTATTTATTTATTTATTTATCTATTTATCTATTTATTTATTTATTTATTTATTTAGAGAGTGCAAGAGTGAGGGGAGGGGCAGAAGGAAAGAGAGAGAGAGATCAAGAAGACTCCACACTGTGTGCAGAGTCTGACACGGGGCTTGATCTCATGACCCTGAAATCATGACCTGAGCTGAAATCAAGAGTCAGACGCTCAACTGACTGAGCCACCCAGGCACTCCTCTACTCAATATTTAAATAAGTGTGGATTCCTCTATCAAACATTATTTAAACACTGTTATGAACCAAATGTTTGTATAACCACAAAATTCTTATGTTGAAGTTCTAACCTCCAGTGGGATGGCATTTGGAGATGGGACCTTTGGGAGGTAATTACAGTTAGATGAGGTCATGAAGGTGGGGTCCTTATGATGGGATTAGTGCTCTTATCAGAAGACACACCAGAGACCTTGCTTTCTCTCCTCCTCTTCTCACCATATGAGAACGTAGCTAGAAGGCAGACAGGAAAAGAGCTCTCACCAGAAACCAAATAGAGGATTTCCAGCCTCTAGAACCATGAGAAGTAAGTTTCTGTGGTTGAAGCTGCCCAGTCTATGGTATTTTGTTACAGCAGCCAAAACTAATGGGTATAAACACTTTTCCCCTTTTCATCTGTGTATTTTTTTCCTATTATTTAAACGAAAGAAGAAAACCACAGATTGTAAGTTCCAGTCATATTGTTATTAGTCCTACTGCAGTGAAACTTAAAATAATAACCAGTCTGATTTTGGAAACTTAACAGAACTTTGATTTATGTAAGCCTCTAAGAGACAGGAAAAGGAATCAAGATCAAAAAGGGTGAACATGCATATTCCACATATTATGGTCTTAAAAATCTAACATCCTCATCAAGAAGGCATGCAGTTTTTAGAAGGGACCCATATGGCAAACTTGTAGAGGATGAGAAATAGTTTTGAGATCAAATCAGTTTTAATAGAATGATGGATGTTTGGGGCAGGTCTTCTTCATATTCAAAGGACATTTCCTGGTAGGTCTCCTGGCTTTTGTCTATGGCTACTTTCTCCCCAAGCCTACTTCACTAAATATTTCTTTGTCTACTAATTAAGCACAAATGTCCTCCTGAGTTCTGTTTGAGAGAGAGAGTGTGAGTGAGAGAGCACAAGCAGGGCAAGTGGCATAGGGGGAGGGAGGAGCAGGCTCCCCGCTGAGCAGGGTGCCTAACAACAGAGGGCTCCACCCCAGGACCCTGAGATCATGACCTTAGCTGAAGGCAGATGTCTAACCAACTGAGTCACCCAGGCACCCCAGATTCTTGCTATTTATAACCCCCCCCAACACACACAAAAAAGCTTAAAATGGTTAAACAGGTAAAATATATGCTACATTCAAGGGTAATATATCATAGATTAACCTAAAACCAGGTGACTTCTACACAGATTGAAGAGATATTTTTCTCCATAATTCTTCATCTGGAAAATTTGTATTTTTCTTATTTGTTTACATTTATTTTGCCATCGTCTAAACTATGTGAGTTCAGATTCTTTATATAAAAGAGAGTAAATATAGTAAAGACTCGCTGAAGAAAGAGGTAACTGATTGTTTTGCATATTGTGTAGACTCTGGGTGGGGTGGATTAAGTGCAGCTAGATTCATGGCTCACACAGGCATTCAGAGCTTGGTTTCCTTCTCTGCTGGTTCCAAACTCCATGGATCAGCAAGCTGGTAGCGGGAGTGCTCAGTTACACTTCTCAGCTTCAAGCCCAGATAGAGAAGTTACTTGCACTGTTTCAGAGAGATCAGCAAAATTTTCATGATTTATAATCCCTGAAGCAATCATTCTGGCCTAGGGGCTAGGCTGCTCTCATTGATCAAGTATGAGTGACAGGATTACCTTGGGTTCACTGGAACCACATTGAGTAGAGGGATTTTCAAAATGAAAACCAACTGTTAGTAAAAGCAGAGCAAGAGGACATCTATTGGTTACAGAGCAAATATTTCCCAGAGCACAATGCCTTTGGCTGCCTTTTAACCCATAATTTCTTCCTAATATTCCATGAAAACAAATAACCTTTATCTTCATAAAATGTACCCACTTCTTCCACCAAGGAAGGGGTGTTACTTCTCAGCAAAGTTTAAGATCTTTGAGTGATATACAGAAGTATATCCTGATGCACTTTGTATGCAGTGGAGGAAAGAGAAAAACTAACATTACATTTTAGCTAAGAAAAGGAGGAGGAATTTTGGCACCATGTTGCCTCTGGACATAAATAGCGAGAACACACTGGCAGTTAGAGGGAGTTTCTTAGCTTCTCCCAGGGTTTGCCCCAGATGCTGCTGCTTCTCAGGGGGACATCTCCCTGGTCCATGATACTTGTCATATATGACATAAAATGTGATTCTGGGACATGCAATGGAGGGACCCAAAATTACCTTCTGTGCATTCAAGAATTCAACTGATACCGTAGACAAGCAAAATTGTGATATGGAAAGAGTAACAAAAATATCAACAAGAGGGGCACCTGAGTGGCTCAGTCAGTTGAGCGTCTGCCTTGGGCTCAGGTCATGATCCCAGGGTCCTGGGATCAAGTCCTGCATTGAGCTCTTTGCTCAGTGGAGAGCCTGCTTCTCCCTCTGCCTCTCTCTCAGTCTCTCATGAATAAATAAATAAAATCTTAAAAAAAAAAAAAAAAGAATATCAACAAGAGTGTTAGAATTGGTGCGGGGAGAAGAAAGAATGGAGACAAAATACTATGAGAGATAAATGGAAGAGTAAATATTCAATCTGCAAATTATAAAGGTTTCTGAGGAACATTTGGGATGAAAGATATTCAAAAACAGTTGACACAAAATCAATAACTGAATAAATAATTAAAAGAAACTTTCCTATATTGAAAATCGTTATTAAACAAATAAAACCTTTTATTGAGTTTGGCAAAACCAATGGGAAAAAAAAAAAGATAGATACATCTATGCATACTGGAAGAAGTTTTGAATTCTAGGAATAAAGAATTGTATACCTAGGTACCTTTCCAATATATCTGGAGAGAAGCAAAATGGAAGTCCTGCATTTCTTTGTGCACAAATGATTTCTTCCTAATTTTAAACTCTACTTGTACATAACTGCTTGAAGTAACTTCCTTCACTGTTCCCTTTTTGGAAATTCTAACTCAGCTTGATTCAAACAACAATGGGCATCTTTTCTGATGAGACTGTTACTCTTTGAAATCTAAAATATGGTTAGCAATAAATGTTGTGTTAGCATCTCTCTGCAAGTTAATTTGCTTGCATCCTTTTTCCAAAATCTGGAAGATGGGAGGAAATTGAATAAATATACATCAACTATATCTATCTCCCTACATATATATGTGTGTGTGTATGCATGTATATACACATATGTGTATAAATGTAGTTTTACATACAATTTTAAACAAAATTACATAGAAAATTTCAGATTTCAGATATACATGATGGGCTATATGTATGATTAAATTCTTATGAACTATGATATTACATTAGAACTACATCAGAACAAAGATACATTCATTCAAAGGCATAAACAAGAAGTCACCTAACAAAAAAACAATCTTAATAATTAAAAGCTTACTACAGCACAAGAAAATTTCAGGCAGATATCTAAGGTCAAGAATCACTTCTCATATATTGGAGCAAATTATAGCAGAGAACTTCCCTAATTTGGGGAAGGAAACAGGCATCAAAATCCAGGAGGCACAGAGAACCCCTCTCAAAATAAATAAAAATAGGTCAACACCCTGACATCTAATAGTAAAACTTACGAGTCTCAGAGACAAAGAGAAAATCCTGAAAGCAGCTCGGGAGAAGAGATATGTAACCTACAATGATAGAAACATTAGATTGGCAACAGACCTATCTACAGAGATCTGGCAGGCCAGAAAGGACTGGCAGGATATATTCAGAGCACTAAATGAGAAAAATATGCAGCCAAGAATACTATATCCAGCTAGGCTGTCATTGAAAATACAAGGAGAGGGCGCCTGGGTGGCTCAGTTGGTTAAGCGACTGCCTTCGGCTCAGGTCATGATCCTGGAGTCCCGGGATCGAGTCCCGCATCGGGCTCCCTGCTTGGCAGGGAGTCTGCTTCTCCCTCTGACCCTCCTCCCCTCATGCTCTCTGTCTCTCATTCTCTCTCTCTCTCAAATAAATAAATAAAATCTTAAAAAAAAAAAGAAAATAGGAGAGATAAAAAGCTTCCAGGACACACAAAAACTAAAGGAATTTGCAAACATGAAACCAGCCCTACAAGAAATATTGAAAGGGGTCCTCTAAGCAAAGAGAGAGCCTAAAAGCAACATAGACCAGAAAGGAACACAGACAATATACAGTAACAGTCACCTTACAGGCAATACAATGGCACTAAATTCCTATCTTTCAATAGTTACCCTGAATGTAAATGGGCTCAATGCCCCAATCAAAAGACACAGGCTATCAGATTGGATAAAAAAACAAGACCCATCGATATGCTGTCTGCAAGAGACTCATTTTAGACCCAAAGACACCCTCAGATTGAAAGTGAGGGGGTGGAAAACCATTTGCCATGCTAATGGACACCAAAAGAAAGCTGGGATGGCAATCTTTAGATCAGACAAATTAGAGTTTAAACCAAAGACTGTAATAAGAGATGAGGAAGGACACTATACCCCACTTAAAGGGTCTATCCAACAAGAAGATCTAACAATTGTAAATATCTACACCCCTAACATGGGAGCAGCCACTTATAACGGCCAATTAATAACAAAAGCAAAGAAACACATCGACAACAACACAATAATAGTGGGGGACTTTAACACCCCCCTCACTGAAATGGACAGATCATCTAAGCAAAAGATCAACAAGGAAATAAAGACTTTAAATGACACACTGGACCAAATGGACTTCACAGAATATTCAGAACATTCCATTCCAAAGCAACAGAATACACATTCTTCTCTAGTGGCAATGGAACATTCTCCAGAATAGATCACATCCTGGGTCACAAATCAGGTCTCAACCAGTACCAAAAGATTGGGATCATTCCCTGCATTTTTTTCAGACCACAATGCTTTGAAACTAGAATTCAATCACAAGAGGGAAGTCGGAAAGAACTCAAATACATGGAGGCTAAAGAGCATCCTACTGAAGAATGAATGGGTCAACCAGGAAATTAAAGAAGAATTAAACAAATTCATGGAAACCAATGAAAATGAAAACACAACTGTTCAAAATCTTTGGGATACTGCAAAGGTAGTCCTAAGAGGAAAGTATATAGCAATAAGCCTTTCTCAAGAAACAAGAAAGGTCTCAAATACACAACCTAATCCTACACCTAAAGGAGCTGAGAAAGAACAGCAAATAAAGCCTAAACCCAGCAGGAGAAGAGAAATAATAAAGATCAGAGCAGAAATCAATGAAACAGAAACCAAAAGAACAGTAGAACAGATCAACGAAACAAGGAGCTGGATCTCTGAAAGAATTAACAAGATTGATAAACCCCTGCCCAGTCTTATCAAACAGAAAAGAGAAATGACCCAAATAAATAAAATCATGAATGAAAGAGGAGAGACCACACCAACACCAAAGAAATACAAACAATTATAAGAACATATTATGAGCAACTTTTTGCCAGCAAATTACATAACCTGGAAGAAATGGATGCATTCCTAGAGATGTATCAACTACCAAAACTAAACCAGGAAGAAAAAGAAAACCTGAACAGACCAATAACCACTAAGGAAATTGAAGCAGTCATCAAAAATCTCCAAAAGCCCAGGGCCAGATGGCTTCCCAGGGGAATTCCACCAAACACTTCAAGAAGAATTAATACCTATTCTTCTGAAACAGTTCTAAAAATTAGAAATGGAAGGAAAACTTCCAAACTCGTTTTATGAGGCCACCATTACCTTGATCCCAAAACCAGACAAAGACCCCATCAAAAAGGAGAATTACAGACCAATATCCTTGATGAACATGGATGCAAAAATTCTCACCAAAATACTGGCCAATAGGATACAACAGTACATTAGAAGGATTATTCACCACGATCAAGTGGGATTTACCCCTGGGCTGCAAGTTTGGTTCAACATCCACAAATCAATGTGATATAATACATTAACAAAAAAAAAGAACAAGAATCATATGATCCTCTCAATAGATGCAGAAAAAGCATTTGACAAAGTACAGCATCCTTTCTTGATCAAAACTCTTCAGAGTATAGGCATAGAGGGTACATACCTCAATATCATAAAAGCCATCTATGAAAAACCCACAGCGAATATCATTCTCAATGGGGAGAAACTGAGAGCTTTCCCCCTAAGGTCAGGAACGCAGCAGGGATGTCCACTATCACCACTGCTATTCAACATAGTATTAGAAGTCCTAGCCACAGCAATCAGACAACAAAAAGAAATCAAAGGCATCCAAATTGGCAAAGAAGTAGTGAAACTCTCACTCTTTGCAGATGATATGATACTTGTGGAAAACCCCAAAGACTCCACCCCAAAACTGCTAGAACTCATACAGGAAGTCAGTCAAGTGGCAGGATATAAAATCAATGCACAGAAATCAGTGGCATTCCTATACACCAACAACAAGACAGAAGAAAGAGAAATTGAGGAGTTGATCCCATTTACAATTGCACCCAAAACCATAAGATACCTAGGAATAAATCTAACCAAAGAGACAAAGGATCTGCACTCCGAAATCTAGAAAATACTCATGAAAGAAATTGAGGAAGACACAGAGAAATGGAAAAACGTTCCATGCTCATGGATTGGAAGAACAAATATTGTGAAGATGTCAATGCTACCTAGAGCAATCTACACATTCAATGCAATCCCCATCAAAATACCATCCACTTTTTTCAAAGAAATGGAACAAATCATCCTAAAATTTGTATGGAACCAGAAAAGACCCCGCATAGCCAGAGGAATGTTGAAAAAGAAAAGCAAAGCTGGCGGCATCACAATTCCAGAGTTCCAGCTCTGTTACAAAGCTGTCATCATCAAGACAGCATGGTACTGGCACAAAAACAGACACATAGATCAATGGAACAGAATAGAGAGCCCAGAAATGGACCCTCAACTCTATGGTCAACTCATCTTTGACAAAGCAGGAAAGAATGTCCAATGAAAAAAAGACAGTCTCTTCAACAAATGGTGTTGGGAAAATCGGACAGCCACATGCAGAAGAATGAAACTGGACCATTTCCTTACACCACACACAAAAATAGACTCCAAATGGTTGAAAGACCTCAATGTGAGACAGGAGTCCATCAAGCTCCTAAAGGAGAACACAGGCAGCAAACTTTTCGACCTAAGCCGCAACAAGTTCTTCCTAGAAACATCGCCAAAGGCAAGGGAAGCAAGGGCAAAAATGAACTATTAGGACTTCATCAAGATAAAAAGCTTTTGCACAGCAAAAGAAATAGTCCACAAAACCAAAAGATAACCAACAGAATGGGAGAAGATATTTGCAAATTACATATCAGATAAAGGGCTAGTATCCAAAATCTATAAAGAACTTATCAAACTCAACACCCAAAGAACAAAGAACCCAATCAAGAAATGGGCAGAAGACATAAACAGACATTTTTCCAAAGAAGACATCCAAATGGCCAACAGACACATGAAAAAGTGCTGGGTATTTACCCCAAAGATACAAATGTAGGGATCTGAAGGGGTACGTGCACCCCGATGTTTATAGCAGCGATGTCCACAATAGCCAAACTGTGGAAAGAGCCAAGATGTCCATAGACAGATGAATGGATAAAGAAGAGGTGGTGTATACACACACACACACACACACACACACACACACACACAATGGAATAGTATGCAGCCATCAAAAGGAATGAGATCTTGCCATTTGCAATGATGTGGATGGAACTGGAGGGTATTATGTTGAGCAAAATAAGTCAAACAGAGAAAGACATGTATCGTATGACTTCACTGATATGAGGAATTCTTAATCTCAGGGAACAAACTGAGGGTCCTGGAATGGGGGTGGGGTGGGAGGGATGGGGTGACTGGGTGATAGACACTGGGGAGGGTATGTGCTCTGGTAAGTGCTGTGAATTGTGCAAGACTGTTGAATCTCAGATCTGTACCTCTGAAACAAATAATGCAATATATGTTAAGAAAAAAAGAAAAGAAGATAGCACGAGGGGAAGAATGAAGGGGGGGAAATTGGAGGGGGAGACGAACCATGAGAGACAATGGACTCTGAAAAACAAACTGAGGGTTCTAGAGGGGAGGGGGATGGGAAGATGGGTTAGCCTGGTGATGGGTATTAAAGAGGGCACGTTCTGCATGGAGCACTGGGTGTTATGCACAAACAATGAATCATGGAACACTACATCTAAAACTAATCATGTAATGTATGGTGATTAACATAATAATAAAAAAAGGTAAAAAAATTCTGTATACTTAGGTATAAAAAAAAGGGTGCACATTCTGCATGGAGCACTGGGTGTTATACATAAACAATGAATCATGGAACACTACATCAAAAACTAATGATGTAATGTATGGTGATTAACATGACAATAAAAAATTTTAAAAAAAGAATCACTTCTCAATAGCATCCTACTCCACAAGGTTTATCCCAACACTTTGCACAGTATAGGTAGGCAATACAATTACGTGCTTCTAATATGTGAGAACAGACATCTGAGCCCAGGAAACCAGCCCTGGATAACCTCAATTTAAGGGAATGAGAGGTGGTGGATAGAAAGCATCCTTCCCAGGGAGGCACATGTGATTTAGAAAAAAAAAAAAAAAAAATATATATATATATATATATATATTCAAGAGCAGGTGGAAGACTCTGATGCAACATGCAAGGGGAACCTGATAAAATATATGTACTACTGTATGCAGAGCTGGTAGAAAGCAAGAGCACTCTCCCAGGGCCAGAGAGCAAACAAAACAACAGCATGGGGAAGAAAAATAAAATGAAAACACTGAAATGCAATAACAAAACCCAACAATATGTTGTTAGCAAGAAATAAAACTAAAATATAAGGACACATAAATATTAAATGTAAAAGGACACAAACATAGAACAGTATCAATCCAAAGTTAAGTGTGTCTAATTATCTTATTTTGAAACAACATAAATTTAAATATAAAATCCATTATTAAGGGCAAAAGCTCATGCCAACCATTTTAAGTCTCATGAGCCTAAAATATTCTAAAAGGATACAGCAGAAACCGATAGAACTATAAGAAACGGACAAAACCATCATCACAGTGAGAGATTTCAACATCTTTGAAACATTATCAGTAGGTTAAGCAAACAAAGAAACAAGGATAGTATAGAAGACTTATTATTATTAGATTTAGTATTAGCATGATTGACCTCACATATATATTTATAACCCTATATCCTCCCCTAAGCAAAGGTCGGTATTTTTCAAATGACTATTTACATGGACACAGAGTAAGTCAATAAATTTCAAAAGAATAGGTACATATGATGACCACACTGAAATTAAGTTGAAAATCAATAACAAAAGTAACCCTTAAAAAATATACAGTTGAGAATTTTAGACCATGTAAATATGTAACTTATGAGTAAATAATAAATTTTTAAAATACTTCCAACTTTAATCATAATAAAAATAGTTCAGATTGAACTTACGAAAAAGTCAAAACAGGATTTCAAAGGACATTTAGGGGTCTAAATGTCTACGTGGAAAGAAATGAAGGCTGAAAATGAATTATTTATAATGTTAGTATTTCAACAGAAATGCAAAGAAAGTGAAATGAGGGGAAAATAAGAGCAGAAATTAAAGAATATAAAACCAACCATACAATAGCATTAATCAAGAGAGTAAATAATTGGTATTTTATAAAGACTAACAAGATAGACAAGTATCTGCTGAGATTGATAAGGAAAAAAGAAGAAGATCCAAATAAACAGTTTTAGGCATGAAAAGAAAGGACATGACTGCCTATACAGAAATCATAAAGATTAAAGGCATTTCCAGTTTCTTGGTAGATTTTTAGGCAATAATAATGAATTCTCTTGCTAGAGACAACCAAACAAGCCTGAAAGAAATAAAAATACAAATTACTAAATAGTATTCATGTTCTAACAAAATAGTAACAGATTTCTGGGCAAGAATTCAAAGATGATAAGCACTCAAAAAAGTGAGGTTTCAATTCCCAGACTATCCCAGGTCAGAAAAGGCAGCTAAAGAGTCTGAACACGTTGTTGCTAATGGCTTGAGGCCATGGGGCAAGGGTCAGAATCCTAGGGCTGTTTGGGGCTCCCTCCAAGGCTCTTCTCTGACTGGTGTGCTTCTTTCTCCTTAGAGTACAATCTAGAACTGCAGTTTCACCCTGGGACTGTGTATCTCAGGAGGCATCCAAAAGTAAGACCTACCTGATGGACACCAGATGCTGAAGGAATCAGAAATCTTATAATAGCTACATAATAATCTACAGTATGGGTGTTCCACAGTTATTAGTGTTAGCCATTTAAAATGCCTTGCTTTCACTGTTACAATGTACAACATATTTCCTTCACTACGCCTGTGCACTAACATATAATTTTTCTAGTGTAGATACCTCAAAGTGGAATTGTTGGATTATAGAATTAACAGATTTAAAATTTAATAGATAGTCCTCACTTTATACTAATATAGGAAATAATCAGTTTAGGTACATTCTCATCTATAACTTGATGTTACTGAATTTTAGAAATTTTAAAATATGATAGGATAAAAGTTTCATCTCATGGTTTGATTTGTACTTCCTTGATTACTAGAAAGTCTGAGAATATGCTATTTATTTTTATTGGTGTTATTCATTGTTTATTGTTTATGCTATTTTTGTGTAATTTCCTGTTTGAGCATATGCTATTTATCATTATTATTGTTTGTTGCCTATTTAATGCTATATTTGTTTAATTTCCTGTGAATTGTCTGATCATATTAAAATATTCCTTCATGACTTTTATTTTACGAGTTTTCTGATCCAAAGTTTTGTTTTGTTTTTCCTATCCCAAGTTTGTAAACATAATTTTTCCATACAATTTTAATAGTTTTGAGATTTTTAAAAGCGTTTAAGTTCATCTTTAGGTTTAGATGTGTACAGTAATTAGAATATTGAGTATTCTGAAATAATAAAACTCCATTTTATTTTTCTAAAGGAATAGTTATTTGTGCTAACACCATTAATTCAATGATATGTTCTATCATTGATTTGAAAATGCTACATGTATCACATTTTGAATTCTCACACACATATGCATCGAACACACAAACACATGTTTGTCTAAATTGTAGAGTCCATTCAGTTCCATTGGGTTAATTACTCTATTTCTGTCCAAAACCAAATTGTTTATATTCTGTAATATGAGTTTTAGGGTGTCCAAAAAATAATCTGACATACAATGTCCTCAAGACCACTTTATATAAGGTAGAAATGCATATCTAACATATATATACACACACAATATGTATTTTAATACCATATTGTCTTAGTTAGTTTAAAACAAAAGTACATATGTGTTTATGTATTCCTCCTACATTTTTCTTCATCTACAAAACTGTCTTAAGCATTACTGGCCTTTTATATTTTTTAGAATAACTTCAAAACTTTAAATACATACATGGACACTGGGGTTTTGACTGAAATCACATTCAATATATACATACTAATTTCGGAAAAATGGACATATTTTGCATTATTGAATTTTCCAATATATGAATATGGCCTGTTCCTTGATGATTTAAATCTTCTTTGACTTTTCTCAATGATGCTATGTAAGTTTCTGTGTCAAAGTCTTCTACATTATTTTGTTGTATTTTATCTTGTATTTTTGGGCTCCAACTATAAATTGTATCTTACATATTTTCATATTCTATTTATTTATGAAATATAAAATACAAGTGATTTTTTATACTACCTGTTTAACTTATTTTTAATAAGGGATATATTATTTTTCTGATATAATCACATCTACTTGCAAATATGAATATTTTAATATACTTTAAGATCTCTATAATTTTGATCTGTCTTGACTTACTGCAGTAACTACATGGCCAATCAATGTTGAAAAGTAGCAACTAGAGAATACCTCCAGAAGGTTGCTACCTTGAAGAGTTTTTCTAGATCCTCTTTATCTGAATAAGGAAATTCATTCCTAATTGTAGTTTGCTAATTTTTTTAAACCAAGAACTGATGTTGACTTTTATTTTTTTTAAATATTTTAAAGATTTTTATTTATTTGAGAGCGAGAGAGAGAGAGCATGAGCACAAGCAGGGGGAGTGGCAGAGGGAGAGGGAGAAGCAAACTACCCACTGAGCTGGGAGCCCAACATGGGGCTTGGATCTCAAGACCTGGAGATCATGACCTGAGCTGAAGGTAGACGCTTAACCATCTGAGCCACCCAGGTGCCCCTCATGTTGAATTTTAAAAAATGCCCTTTCACCAGTTGAGATGATATGATTTTTCCTTTGTCAATCTTGGGAATTATGTTGAGTTTAGGATGTTGGATAAAATTCCATTTCTTAGATGAATCTGTTGATTATATAGTTCTTGTTTTAATTTGGTAATACTACATTTACAATATTTAAACCAAATTCAATATTGGGATTGGTCTATAACTTTTTTTTCATTACACTTTTATCATTTTTTATTTCAGTTACCATTTCATGTTTTTTTTTTTTTTTTAAGATTTATTTATTTGAGAGAGAGAGAGAGAGGGAGAGAGAGAGCATGAGCAGGGGGAGAGGCAGATGGAGAGGGAGAGGAGAGGCAGACTTCCCTGCCGAGCAGGGAGCCTGATGCGGGGTTTGATCTCAGGACTCTGGGATTATGACCTGAGCCGAAGGCAGATGCTTAACCAACTGAGCCACCCAAGTGCCCCACCATTTTATGTTCTCTTGACTTTGTAAAGTTGACACAATATTTTTTTCCTTAAGATTTTACTGATGAAAAAAAAATTTTACTAATGAAGACTTCTACCTTGAAGCTCTTTCTATGGAAAGATTTTTTGATTGGAGACTGAATTTATTTAGTATCTATAACAATGTCCAGATTTTCTCTTACGTCTTTTTTGTTTTAATAAGTTGCATTTGCTAGGAGTTTTACTATTTTAGTTTTTGAATTTATTGGCATAATTTGTTCATCATAACCACTTATAATTGTTTTAATTTCTCTATGATCTAGTGGACAGCCCTTTTTAATTCCCTTTTTTCAGTAACTTCTCATTTTTTATCTTAGTCATTCAAAGAATTATCAATTATGTCAGACTTTCTATAAACCAATTTTAATTTTGCTAATCCTTTTGAGTATATTTATATTTTATTCATTTCTGATTTTTCTATTACTTTATTACCTGTACAACTTATTTCAATTTGTTGCCCACCTCTACTTTCTTAAATAGATTTTTTGGATAATTTCAGCATTTATTTTTTCTTAATATATACATTTAAGGTTATAAATTTCCCCTATAACAAAAGTTTAGTTACACTAAAGATTAGCTTTAAATATCAAGTATATTATCATTTATTTAGAAATATTTTATTATTTTGATTTTATTTTTTCCTTGAATCATGAAGAGTTTAGATATATAATTTTGTTTTTGAATTTCCAGAGTTTTCTCAGTAATCTTTTTGTGGTTAAATTCTAGCTTAATTACAGTATGATTAGAAACATACTATAAGTGTTTTAATCCATTTGAAATTTGAGATTTGCTTTGTGATGCAGCATATGATCAATTAAAAACAAATGCTTTATGTGCACTTGAATAGAATGTATATTTTGCAGATGTTGGATGGTCTACATATTTGTAGACTTATGTTGTTAAAGCTTCTATATTACTGCTTTATTTTGTCTGTATGGTGAGCTGTACTAAAACTTATTATGAACTGATGTGTTTATCAATTTAGGGATTCATATTTGCTTTTTATGTTTTATGCTATATTTTTAGGCATATAAAAAGCTAGAATTTTCATATATTGGCAAAATGCAATTTTCATGCTTATGAAATGTTCCTCTAGCTCATGTAATGATTTTTTCCTTTAATCTTCTTCATCTGGTATTAATGTAGTTCAACCAGTGTCTTTGGTTAATGTTTGCAGAGTATAATTTTTCCATATTTTTTATTTTATTTCTCAGTTTTTTATTTTAGAGATTTTCCTTTCAAGAAACACATTATGGGTTTTGGGTTTTTATCCAGCCTGGCAATCTTTATCTTTTAATTGGAGCAGTCTCTTTCATTTACAGTTAATGTAATTACTGATATATGTAGGTTTCTTTTGAAAAACTAGTTATCCCTCTTTATGTCACTCTTGGAATGGCATGTCATTTCATATCCCTGGTTGCTCCAAGACTGTCCCTTTGTCTAGCTTTCAGTGGTTTAAATAGCATAAATAGAACTTCTAAAACCCTAATTGTGATTCATGGGTACTGCTTGATCTCTAGCTTGATTTTATTGTGTGTTAGTTTCTCTTGGTTTTCAGTCACACTATATTGTCTTCTCACATACATTATTAGTTTTGATTGGGCATAAACATAGCATATGAGTAACTGAAGAAATATTTTTGGTTCTGGGATGTTTCTTCATAGAAAACCATACATACATTTACAATACTGGCAAGCATTTGGCGACACTGGCTATCCTATATCAACTTCATTCAATTTAGGAACTAAAATGATTTAGAGGCTTTAGCACCTCTTGAGGGCTTGTCTATTTATGGGTCATTTTTATTCTTATCACATAGCCTTTTGGTATCCCAATCCAGGTCTCCACAGACCCCTGACACAAATTTTTGTGTCTCTATTCTATGTTGGCTGAGTTGTATCTGTCTCTGTGTTTTTTTCATGTGACCTCTATGCCTATGGTCTTGGGAAATGACCCTAGCAGCTGAGCCTCCAAACCTATTCTGCCTGAGATAGTATGTACTACCCAATATAATTAATGTATTAATTTGCTACTGACGTTTGCCAGAGTTGGCTTCTGTGGCTGTAACTACAAAACCTGACTGAAATCAATAAATTTCATTATCTGTCAAGGAGAGTCTTTATTTGCTACCACTTATTTTTCTAAATTATTCCGTGAAATTCTCACTTATATTCTCTCCTGTGGACTTTAAAGTCATTTTAGTTAAGTTACAATTTAGAATTCTGACTGAAATTGTCAATTTGTGTAAGACGGGCATTTTTAACATTAGCTCTTCTAAGAATGATACTTCTTTCTAATCTTTCAGCCCCCCACTTTTTTTTACTCTTCAATAAAGTTTGGTGATTATCTTCTTATTAAATCCTATACTTTTATGTTATTTTGATTTTGATATTTATTTATTTTGATTAAATCCTACACTTTTTTTATTCTTCAATAAAGTTTGGTGATTATCTTATTAAATCCTACACTTTTATTTATTTTGATTATTTAGTTTTAATGTTATTAATCTAAGATCTTTTTCCTTCCATTTCCATTTCCAAGCGTTTATTGTTATTACAGAAAATCTATAGACTTTTACATATTTATTATGTATATGTAGGTGATTTATCTAAGTCTCTTACTAATTCTAACAGGTGACTCCTTGTTAGTTTTTAATTATGTATTTTGAGTTTTCCATGTCTGCAATCATTCATAGGCTTCTAACTCATTACTGATTTGAACAGACACAGTCAAGTATTTGAAATTTTATATGGTATTTCAGATATGTTTGAAAGAAAAAAAAATCCCTTGGTAGGTGTCTCTTCCTATTTTACTTGAAAAACGTATCAATAATGACAGCTAAGTTTTAAAATATCTAAGTATTCTGAAATTGTATGTTAATTTTTTATTGTAATAATAAATTATAATACATTAACAAACACAACAAACTGTTTCTTAGTGTTGAAACATCTTTCATTTCTAGAATACCTCACCTAGTCATGGCATATTGGTATATTTATTGAATTTGATTTGTTCAAATTTTATTTAGAACTTTCATCTTTATGTCTACCAATAAAATGAAACATTTTTGTGTAACTTTAACATAGCTACAATTTAGGTATATGATGGATTTTAAAACAAGTTGGGAAACTATTATTTGTGTTTAAAACACATAGATATATTTGTTAAAATAGAAATCAGCTGAAAAACTCTGTCGTATCTTATTATCTTTATTGGATTTTTCTTACTCTTCCCAATTTCTACGATAGATAGTTTGATTTTTTCACTCTTCTTGGGTCAATTTTGCATGTAATATTCTTTGCTGTTATTTTAACACTTCCTGTATCTGATTATATGTCAATTTATATTCCATTTCCTGTTTATTTGGGTTTGTTTTTTTAAATCAGGTTTGTCAAGTGTTTTTCTATTGTTTTCAGAAACCTAAATTTGATTTTATTATTCTACTACTTTATGTTCTTTTATTTCATCTGAATAATACTTTATTCATTTTTCCTTTTTTTTATCTTTGTATAACATTGTTTTCATGTTATAAATTTAAACTATTGTCAGTTTTTCTTTTTTTTATAATAAAATAATGTCTGTCTCTAACATTCCTCTTAACATAGCTTTACTTCTATACTGTATATTCTGATATGGCTTAGGTTTTTAGTTAATTTTTGAAGGATTTATAGTTTCATTTTTATCTTCAGTTTGATTCAAGAATTATTCACGAGGCAAAGCTGATGGTGTCTTCTGAGACCCCTGCTAAAGCTACAAGGATTAATATTACTTCTGGTAACCCAATACGGAAGGGTTGCCAAGTTGAAATCTTCCCTCCAGTTTTGGCTCCTCAGGCTCAGGCTTTCCAGGTGCAAAGGGAAAGGGGAAAGGGCTGGGGAGAGGGGCTGGCAATGTGGCCTTCCTCCGAACATACTGATGCCAGATGTCTCAGGCAGCTTCACTGTCCTTGAACAGGCTTCCCAGACAACAAAAAGCTTTCTGTGCTCTCTCCTCTGGATAATGCAAGGCCTCTGAAGCAGTCTGTTTTATTTCTGAATCTGTTAGGCTTGTTTTATTAGTCACATTGTTTTAGCACGGAGCTGGGAGGGGAGAAGTTTTGTGAAATGCATTCAGCACGCTGTCCTCAGTAATATATGTTATTTTTTTCCTGAATATTTTTGGAAACCCTACTAATTATCACCTCTTCCACTACTGTTGTCTTAACCAAAAGCCTTATTAGCTCTGTCTTGGACTGCTGAAATTATTTCTCAGCTGGAGTACCTCCTGCTTGTATCACCCTAAAACCAATCTGTCCCTCATACTTTTAAAACACATATGTGGGGGCGCCTGGGTGGCTCAGTCGTTAAGCGTCTGCCTTCGGCTCAGGTCATGGCCCCAGGGTCCTGGGATCGAGCCCTACATCGGGCTCCCTGCTCGGCGGGAAGCCTGCTTCTCCCTCTCCCATTCCCCCTGCTTGTGTTCCCTTTCTCGCTGTGTCTCTCTCTCTCTGTCAAATAAATAAAATCTTTAAAACAAACAAACAAAAAAAACACATATGTGAACTTTCTTGCCAGAGCTATCAGTAGTTTGTGCTGTTTACAAGAGCATCATGAAGTCCAAATTCCTCAGGATGGCACACACACCCCTTTAAAGCCTGGGCAGCCTATCATAACAATATCATCTGAGACTCCTTGGCTTCACTTTCTCCTCCATCTGAATCCATTTTCACCTCTTTCCTTCACTTGTATCCCTTTGCACAGCCCAAAAGGTAAAACCTCCAAATTAGTTGTTTTACCCGGGTCACTACTTAAGATTTTACTTATTCATTTACTTTAATACCAGGATCAGTTATGGCAATTGGACACTTTTGATAATATTTTTTTAATTGGTCTGGATGATATTTCATGTCAAAGACCATGTCTAATATTTATACCAAAAAGATTACGGAAGTTTAGATAAGTTAATCACAAATATTCATTGTATTATATTACACAGAAAATTTCTGAAAATTTTCAAATTCTAGTTTTCTATTTTGTATTTATGACTTCTTCAGGGTGGCAAAAATTTAGGGGTATAATACACACCATAAATTATAGGCTAGAGTATAAAATAAAGAACTGGGATTGTTCTGTATCTATGAATGAAATATTTTTTAACTAAAATCACTCTGTAAAAAGCCCACCATCAAGAAAAATCAGAAGTGGTCATCAGCCATTTAACGATGCAACTAAGCACAAAAGTAAACTTGTGGCTGTCACAAAAATCTAGCAAGTAGGCCTCGTAAAAAGCTTGACTGGCTACTAGCCAAGAAATTAGGCACTTATTTCCATATGGCTCCTGTTGGAAAAAAGATAAACGTGAGAGCCCAGCATCTGTGCCTTGGAGTTGCCAAGAACATCCACTGAGTGACCATTCTCTTGGCTTAAATAATAAAACATACTGAAAGGGCGTACGGAAGTAGACCAACTCCTGCATTGCCAGCAGGAGAAGAGGTGTGGGCCAAGCTGGTATCACAGACAACATAACAGCCAATTAGCTGGGTAATTGTATTTTGCCAATAAGAAGGCAACACTGTATTTGGAATACTGCAAATTCCATGCATGTCTACAGCATACTGCAATTTGAGGTAAAGGTGAAAACATCGATTTTCTGTTGTTACTGTTAAGAAATAACTGGTGATTTTAGGAGACGAGTTAAACATAATGGAATAGCTAGAACAAACCACTATGATGAGCTTTTGTACAAGAAGACCAAATACGATGGCAAAGAACTGTCACTGATCAATGGGACTTCAGGATATAAGGGAACGAGTGATCTTGTGACTTTGTGTAAGCAAAATCTATTGCCTTTATGTGTATGGAGGAGGGAGGGTGATTTTTTATATGGAAGAATAATTACTTCTTGTGAAATACGTACCCAGGATAAGGTAACCTACAGAACAGAAGGCGACAGTTTTATTTTCAAGTAGCATTATCTTCATTTACCTTGTTTTACTCAGGAATCATTAAGGCAAAAGCAGAGGGTGGAGCTAGAGGAGGATGCGATGACAAGAAGTATCCTATCTCGGACTCACACCAAAAGAACAATCTAAATTTTGAGCAGATTTGCATTTATCTATCATTATAACTGAATTATTAGAGTAGAAATGAAATTGAGGAGTGATTTAGAGAAAGTTTTGCATATAATCTAGTAAGAAACATTTGTGAAATCAGGCACATTGAAAGAATCTTAAACTATTTTTCAGTTGCTGTTGGTGGTAGGTTACTCAATGTGTAGCTTGTTAACTGACTCTTCCTTCAGGCTACAGTTTCCAAAGTGTGGTCCACAGAATACTGGCTCAAAGGAAGTTAACATACTCCATGAGTAAAGGGATTTTTGCCCACAGAGGTTTTTAAATTTTTAAGACCAAGTTAAATAGAATTATTAGTGTAATACTTTGCAGAATCTTTAATATGGAAAATTTCTAAGGAGATTGAAGAGGTAGATTTTCCCAAATTTACTTAACCAGTGATTTTGTCAGTGAACCTCTTATAGGAGTAATCTTCCATGAAACAAATTTTAGAAAACACAGTACTGGCACATGCTTATGGGTTCATATTGCTGAACTGTTTTCAGAAATTTCATACAATATTTTCAATTGTTTTGTGAGAGTTTTTCTGTTTCTCAAGGAAAAACATGACTTGCAAAATGTGTATCTAGAAAGTTAATTTTGTAGGCTAATGGAAGAAGTTTAAGTAGATATATATTAAGTATAATTGATATACCATGTTATATGAGTTTCAGGTGCACGACCTAATGATTTGACAATTCTATACAACATGCAGTGCTCACCATGATAAGTGTAGTTACCATTTTTCACCAGACATTTTTACAATATTATGGGCTATATTCCTAGTGCCGTACTTTCCACCTCTGTAACATTTATTTTATAACTACCTCTTTGCTCCATCTGTAGCCTGCGACTTCCAGGTTGCATAAAATTTCAAAAGAGAAACAGTGTTTCCCACTGGCAAGATCAATTTTAGAATTAACATGAAAGCTTACATGAAGTCATTTAACAAAGTTCAAAATATCTAATTTCAACATCTGACTTCTCACCAGACACAATGGAGCCCAGAAAGCAGCTGCATAACCTATTTAAAGGGCTCAATGAAAACCCCTGTCAGGCAAGAATCCTGTATCCATCAAAGCTATTTTTCAAAAACAAATACAAAATAAAGACATTCCCAAGTAAACAAAAACTTAGAATTTGTTGCTAGCAGATACCCCTTATAAGAAATACTAAAGTTTTAGGGGAGCCTGGGTGGCTCCGTCGGTTAAACGTCCGCCCTCGGAGCAAGTCATGATCTCAGGGTCCTGGAATCGAGCCCCGAGTTGGGCTCCCTGCTCTCCTGAGAGTCTCCTCCTCCCTCTCCCTCTTCCCCTTCCAACCGCTCGTGTGCCCATTCGCCCTCTCTCAAATAGGTAAAATCTTAAAAAAAGAAAAAAATGCTAAAGTTTTTAGGCTGAAAGATAGTAATTCTAATTAAAGTGGAAAAAATCAGAGATCACAGGTAAAGGTAATTAGGTAATTATACAATGAAGTATTAATGCATATTTCTTCTCCTTTCTTCTCTTACCTGATTTAGAGAAGCAATTATTTAATAACAAAAATAGATAAGCACGGGGTTTTGTTTTAATATCCCTGCTTCCTACGGCCCCTTACGCTTCCAGAGCCGCCTACCTTCTCAACTATCTCTTCTTCCTGTTCTATATGTAACTGCTTCTCATGTGGATAATTTGGTTGAATGGATACGATGAGTCAACTTTGTCACATTTCGAAAATCAAACCAAGAAACTTCCCGGTTCCATACTCGTATTACCTACCACTTTCTCCTTTCCATTCTCAACAGTAGTTAGGACAAGTTTTGTCCCTTCTTGCTTCCTCCACGTACTCACCTCTTAATGCACTTCGGTCAGCTTGGCTCTCAACACCTCCAAAAGCGCTCTTTTCGAAGTTGTGAAGGACGCGCCGGGAAAGGGCGGACTAAGCGTCCGTCCGCCTCAGAGAAACAGGAAGGCAGGTCTGCTGCTGCGCGGCTCAGACAACACGGCCCAGAGGCAGCCTAATCTCGCGAGATCTCAGGAGACGTCCGTGGCACCTGGAGAACTGGGAGGAGAAGCCCGTGGTGCCCGTGTAGCGGCAGAGTTTGGCTCGAACTACCTAGCGCGCAATCACCAGTGCTCGTGGACTCCTCGACCACCCCGCGGTCAGTCACTGAGTCACAGTTTGGGGCTCCTGGCCTCGGGGGCCTGGCCAGGTATTGGAGGACGCACACTAGCAAATGCTGTGCACAGCAGGGGCCGCCTGAGGCCAGACTGGGGAGGGAACTGCACCTGGCTGGCAGCGAAACCGTAGCCTTCCAGAACCCCGGGGGCCCCAATACAGTGTCTGCCAAAGTCCAAGGCCTGCAGCATCCAGAATGCACAGTTGCAATCTGAAACAAGGCCCGAAGAAGAGCTGAACCAGAGCCTGCCTGCTGACGTCGGGTCTGTCTGCTTAGGTCGCCTTCCATTGTCCGTCCGCAGCCATCCTCCGCGTTCTCCTCTTCCTGCAGACCTGAGTACCGTGCCCTCCAAAGACCATTTGCTTCTGTGTCCACACCAACCCAAGACCGTGTCACCCCCTGCCTAGGGCTTACATTAGCTAACAGAGCAGAGCACCGCAGTTCGGCCATGGCCTGGGAACACACAGATCTAGGGCCCGCAGGGGGACTCCATCCTGGATGCCCTGGAGAAAGGCTCACTGAATCTTGGTCCCTGCAGTGCACCAGGCACCCACAGTTCACTGGCACGCACCAGCCTTCCAAACCATGGCAAAGCCGATGTTCTCACTATATCTGGGAGAGATGGCCTTTGCCCAAGTTGAACTCGAGGTTAAAAAAAAAAAAAAGCTCTAGCTCCAGGAACCCAAGGTATACCAGAGTACACAGGATAGGCTGGTCCTAAGGCACCTTGGACTCTGAGTCATGGACACTGCTCTCCAGAAAAGGTTAGCTGTTTAGCCAAATAGTGCATTTTGCTACAGTACAAGAATAAAAAAAATACATGCCCACACTCACACGCAAAACATAAACAAACAACCCCCCCCCAAAAACCCAAGCACTCATGCCCATCCTCATAGCCAGTTGTTCCTAGGCAGCTGCTAGATTAAAAAAGAAGTAATCTAAAGCCTGTTTTTCCCTCCTCATTTAACTTGACTCTTCAGCAGAATGTAACAAGTTGAACACTCCTGTGTCTTTAAATAGTATTTTCCATAATTTAAAAATTTGACACAATATTCTCCTGCTTTATTTTCTCCAACTACTGTGGTCACTCCTTCCCAGTGTCCATTGGACCATTTTATTCAGGTTTTCAGGCATCAGTTTCCTCAACACACAGCCCTAGGTCATTCTTTTCTCCCTCCCTGTGTCGTCTTAACCTGAGTTGTCATGATTTCAATATGTTGAGGAAACATTTATAAAACCTAAGGTATCACTTGAGTTCGAGGATCATATATCCTGAGTGCCCTCTCCACTTAGATGTTTTGTCAAGTATTATGTTTTTGCCTCTCACCTCAGCTCTAAGCTCATCCTTTTGTGCTCTCCTTCTTTGTGATTCTCTGGGGCTCAGAAACCACATTTTTTTGGCCAACTGGATTCCTCATAGCCTCTGCAAATAGGAGGGTAGGGGCCGAGTGAAGGCTGGGAGAAGAGTCTCAATCCTTTTTTCTATCTTTGTGTGCATGTTTGCTTCTGATGGACTGACTTCTTGCATGAGGTTATTTTAAGTATTGTTGCTTCTTCCACCAGCAGAGGTTCTTTCCTGCAGCAGCAACTGAAACCCTTTGCATGATTCCCAACACTTGCAGGAAGAGCTTCAACTCAGAGACACCAGAAGAGCTGCCAGGGCCCAGTTCTTGGAAGTGCGTGTCCTGGGCCTGTGGGAGCCCAGTCTTTGATTCAGACACACTCCAGGCCAGTTGAGGTGCCTCTTTCTCAGAGATGACTTTCTGGTTTTCGGAGACCCTCCCCTAAGATCCTAAGTCTTTCCTGGTGTTCCTTGTCTTCCCTCAGCTGGAAGGATGGCACCTGTTCCTGCAGTTTACACCTCTGGGATGTCTTAATTTTTTTTCTTTACCTTTTCATTTGTTAATAATTTTATACTTAGTTTAACATTCTTTGTTAATTCTCCTTGTTGAAACTACAAGTATGTTTCTGTCTCCTCAGTGGACTTTAACTGATACAGATGCTTAAAGTCCTTCAAACTTCATGCTTCTAACTCATGATCTGTCCTCAAAAGCCTGACCCTCTTTCAACACACTTAGGGATTGGCATCCCCACTCACTCAGTTGTGCAAGCGTGGATTTAGAATTTACCCTTGACCTTCTCCCCCTCCCTGATGTCATCCCTCACACAACCCATCAGATCCTCTCAGTGTGACCTTTTCTGTCTTTTGACTCCATCCCTTTTTCCCATGTCCACAGCCACCACCATATCTAAAGGTGTCATTATTTCTTGCTAGAGTAAAACAAAAGTTTGCTTTTTTTTTTTTTGAAGCCCAGATCTGACTCCAGCTGCCCCATGCCTTCTCTTTGCTCTAAGAGTGGAACAACATCATCATAGTGGTTACAGGCTCTGCATGGCTCTGCTCCTCCCGTATCATGCTCCCTTTCTTCCCATGGTTTTGTGCCCAGCTATGCTGGGCTGCTTTCGGAACTCTCTCACATTCACTATGCTCCCTCCTAGGCTCTTTACTCTTGTTCCACCTCTATCTGGAATGTTCTCCCTGAGATATTTCTTTTGCTACTTGACAGTCACTCATCCATCAGAGCTCAGTTTGAGGTTTGTTTTGTGTTTTTTTTTTTTTCCCTTGGGCAAGCCTTGCTTGATCTCTGGTCTAGCTTGGTTTCTTTTGTTCTTTCACCTCAAAGCATCAGATTCCCTTCCATCACAACACATATCTCACCTACTGCCTATCATCTCTGATTCCTGGATCCGTATTAACTCACACAGCAGATCGTAAGCTCCATGAAAACCGAGTCTTGCTAATCATTGTCTTCCCAGCACCTAGCAACATGGCTGCAAAGTGACAGGTTCACATCAGATATTTGTTAAATCAAACAGTACATGAATTTATGAATAATATAATGTGAAAGAAGTAGTACCTTATGGATGGAGATCTGTATATTTGAAGCGAGGAAATAATACTGATGCTCCCTATCATATGGGAAGTGGCCTTTATTTTAATTGATGCATTTTTAATCTGAAAAGTAATTTTTCTCTGAGATTATAATATGTAATATTTTCAATAGTTTATTTTCACTTAGTTCAATTAAATAATTAAATTAATGTTACTAATATACAATTACTTTCAGTAGTGAAATTATAATAGATGGCCAATCCTCTAGGGATGTCAAGAGGATAAATGTGGATATAAAAGCCTGATACTTCTAAGTCCAGCCAATAACAAATATATTGCAATAACTACACTTATAGACGGACATCTTGTCTACATCTTTACGTGTTATATACAGATGGGGAAATTGAGATCAAATGTACCAAAACTCTCAAAATCCCACCATGGTTATGAAACCGGATCTGTGTATCTGTCTACTGGGGAAAGGATGTCTGTTAGAAAAAGAAAGCAGAATGTATCTAGGAAGGAAGATGCAATTTTAAATATATTTGAGGTGTTTTTCATTTTAAGCAAGAATTTGAGTACAAATTATATTTAATCATAAGGTTTTTTTAAAATTTTCATTATCCAAACTGTCATGCAGTTTATATACACAAACATACATTTGCATAATGGGTGTTGTCCTGTTGGCCAGTATCTTGAAGTTTGAGTTCAAATCTAGTGAATAATTTATATTCTAGTGATAATCTAAAATGTTAGAAATGTTAAGTTCTTTTTATAGTGGAGAAAAAAAAAGACCAAATACATTTCAAATATAAAAACTGGAGCAAGAAACAAAACTGTTAGTTATGTTTATTATTTTTCATGAAGAAATATCACTTAGACAAAATTCACAAAAAAATGAAAAAGATTTTGGATCATTAATTTTGTGCCCTACATGCAAGTTTCAAAATGTGCCTTTCCTGCTGTCCTCTTTCACTGTCCCCTTTCAATTATTACAAAGGAGAGGGACAAAAATATATCTTTCAGAATGGTAAACATTAAATAGTAAAAAAAAAAAAAATCTTTGACAGTGTCTATAACTATGACTTAAAATTACTTGGAAATTAAAAATTAGCATTTCTAATAGTTATTCTAAGAACTTAAATAATATATTGTGCTAGTTGGGGAAAATATTGTGATATTGCGCAATTTTGCAATTCTACTATTATATGGAATATTTAAACCAATTTTCTGAAGGCTAAGGGCATATAGGTTTTAATAGTCTTCCCCATGTGGTGCATAGTAAATCAGACACATGTACTTCTACCTTTTTGCAGAAAATGGTATTTTTTTTTTTTATCAGTTCACTCTCCTCTTATCCCTGGGGAATATTTCAGGTATTATGGTGGGAGTCAACTGTATAGACGAGAGACTAACATAGTAATGTGGGCCAACCAGAATTTTGTAATTCCAAGTTAAGGATAGAAATAGCCCAAGCTTTTTGAAATATTTGTACCAGAATAGCTCTTGGATGTCCTAGTGAAAAATGGCTTGTTGAAGGATCTGAGGATACCACAGAGGAGAAGAGGAAAATTGGACTGGGGGCATTTAAGAGCTTTTGTTAGGTCTGAAAATGGAAAAGATGTCATTTTAAAGAATTTTACAAGAAGTTTTGAGTATTAGCAGCACCAATTTTGAAGAAAATGCCAAGTGACTACTTCTGCAATTGAAAAACACTGTCCCTAGGCCTATTCTCAAAACTTATAGCTACATTTCATCACTTAAAAAATGAGAGGAATAAATATCCTAATTATTTAATATTTATTGCATGTCTAGATACAATGTACTAAACTGCTCCCCTTTACAAATCATTTTATACTATAACTTGAACAGAGTGAAGGCACATGAAAGAATTAGCTTTCCAACTAGAAAAAGATCAATAGGAAGATTTTATAATAATTTTAAATTTACTAAGCCCCCGCCTCCCCCTTCACCCGCCTGGAATGTGGCTTGCTGGCTACAGCTCACCTTAGGCAGCCACCTTGAGTTCATGAATTAAGCTCTAATATGAAAGTCAGTCACTAGGGATGGTAGAGCAGAAAATTTGAAAGAGCCTGGTCTCTTCATCATACCAGGGCCAAACTACCATACCAGCTTCCAGAATCCAAGTCATGTTGGGTTCTGTGGGGGAGAATATGTGGGTGTGGGTGTATTAGTTCTAGGCCTACTACTGTGGACCCAAATGTGTCACCTCAAAATTTATATTTTGAAACCTAATGCCCAATATGATGGTATTAGGAGATGGGGTCTTTGGGGAGGTAATTAGGTCATGGGTATGGAGCCTTCATAATTAGATTAGTGTTTGCATTCTCTTTCTCTCTTTCTGTCTGTGCTATATGAGGATGCAACAAGGTATTCGTCAGCAAACCAGGAAGAGGGTTCTCACCAACAACCAAATTTAGCAGCACTATGATCTTGGACTTGGCAGCCTCCAGGACTGTGTGAAATAAACATCTGTTGATTAAGCTCCCCCAGTCTGTGGTATTTTTGGTATAGTAGCCATAATGGACAAAGAGAGCTATCATAACAAAATACCACAGACCAGGTGGCCTAAACAACAGACATTTATTTTCTCATAGTTCTGGAGGCTGGAAATCCAAACAAGATCAAGGTGTTGGCAGATTTGGTTTCTCCCCAGGCCTCTCTCCATGGCTTTCAGAAGACCATCCTTTTGCTACCTCTGCACAGGATCTTCCCTCTGCTAATGTGCACATTCCTGGTGTCTCTCTGAATGTCATAATCATTCTTATAAAGACACTAGTCACATTGAATTAGGGCCTATCCTAACAGCCCCATGTTAACTGAATTACCTTTTAAAGCCCCTGTCTCCAAATACAGTCACATTCTAAGGTACTGAGGGTTAGGGCTTCAAAAGATCCATTTTGGGGAGGCAGGGACACAATTCAGCCCCTAACAGTATGCATACATGCTCCTAATTCGTTTAAGCTACTGTTATTTTGGAGTTTTGTTCTTAGCAGCCAAGTATAATTACTAACTGATACAAAGAGTTCATATAGGCATATTACTTATAGATGTATTGGTTACCACCCAAAAAAAACTTAAAACAGAAATAACAAAGGGCTTTCTTCTTGGGTATTAAACTGCTTGTATTGTAAGCCTTTCTGTTTATTTAAAGTCATATGCATGTGTTATGTTCATTAAAAACTAGCAAATTAATAACTTGCTGAAAATTATCATGAAACTTGGTAGAACTGATAAGCTGCATTTCAGATTTATTTTTAGGAAACACAACTGAGCTAACATGTCAAATATTCTCAGTTATCCTCTCTTGTGGTCAGTATACCTTTTTAGTACCTTGAAGAAAAATCAAATATAATCTGATTCTGGTACAGTGGCAATGAGCAGAAAAATAGTCCGTGAATAGGCTAGCTCATACAATTAAACAAAACTGTAAAAAAAAAAAAATGCAGGCATCAGAATATACCAGCAGGGATGTTAAAAACAAAAATATGTAAATTTTATTATATTGGAAAATAGTTTGATAATTCTTTTCGAGTATGATTAACATATAAGTTGTCTAGTGATCATAAGGTAGTTATTATTTATAGCTTCTTTTATGTTTTTCATTTCACTATAACTGAATATCGTCTTTTAATTTTATGTATTTCCTTGATTAAATTTCACATAATGTCTATTTTTCTTATTAAACAGAAATTGAATTAATTGCATTATTTTTGTCTTTTATAAGTTGTTTTTTTAACTTTCATTTTTATATTATTATTTCTTTTATTATTATTATTATTATTATTAGGTAAAGTATCCTTTTTTATTTATTTTTTTAAGATTTTTTTTTTATTTATTCATTTGAGAGAGAATGAGATAGAGAGAGCATGAGAGGGGGGAGGGTCAGAGGGAGAAGCAGACTCCCTGCCGAGCAGGGAGCCCGATGCGGGACTCGATCCTGGGACTCCAGGATCATGACCTGAGCCGAAGGCAGTCGCTTAACCAACTGAGCCACCCAGGCACTCAGTAAAGTATCCTTGATGCAACATAAATGTTACTACAAAATATACTCAATTCTTTACCTGCACTCTCTCCTTGTCCTCATATGTCAGATACCCATGGGTTAAAGAGGCAATGTTGTAAATTGTTAAAATTCTCTACCATTCCTGTGGGTACAGAAACTGGTTTAGAGAGATTGAGAAGTTTTAAACATAATTTGTAGGTAATAAAATCAAAATTCAGAATCAGAGGTTTTGGTTCCTAAATAGAAGTTAAATAGCACTTACTTTCAAGGAATTTGCAGTATAGTGAGGGAGAAAGGAAAGTATGCTAGACTGTAGTAAACATCAGTACAAAAAAAGTGCCAGGAGTAGATGGAGAGCAGGTGATTTCAGTTGGAGAAAGGACTAGCAATGAAAACATCCCGGAGGGTGGGTAACAAGGAATTAATTGAAGTCAAGGACACCAGTACAGACAGAAGTTCAAAGGTTCATAAATAAATACCATTTTTGAACAAAAGCAAATAATTTGGTGCAGCCAAAGCATGCTGTAAAGAGTGAAGGGGAATAAAAGCAGGTGAAATGAGAAGAGTAAGCTGAAATCCTGTCATGAGTAGTAATAAATGCTTTGTTCAAGTAATGGAACTTTTTCATTTACCAAGCAATAATGTATGGAGTTGGAGTTGTTTGTTTGTTTGTTTTTTAATGAGGATGACTTGATTAGACCTGAAAGACAAATAGTTATAGAGATGAATATAGTATTATTATGTTTTTAGACAGAGAAAGAGAGTGGGGAGGGGCAGAGGGAGAGAGAGAATCTTAAGCAGGCTCCACACTCAGTGTGGAGCCCAACTCAGGACTCAGTTCCACGACCCTGAGATCATGACCTGAGCTGAAATCAAGAGTCGGATGCTTAACCGACTGAGCCACCCAGGTGCCCCAAGAGATGAACATAGTATTATGGAATGTAGATTAGAGATGGGACAAACATTGTATCAAGGAGACTAGTTAGTAGAATATAATATGATATAGAGTATATGATATAGAAGTCATAAACCAGGGCCCTGGCTGGGAGAAATAGAGGTACTGGAAACATCTTTGAGGTTGTATTGACAGGACTTGCTGATTAACCAAGAGAGGGAAAAGAGTCCTGTATGATCCAGGGCAAAACATTCACGGATGTCAGATATTTTTGGAGAGCAGGTTTTGGACATGTTGAGATTAAAGACCCTCATTACCTTAAGGCTGCAAAGTCCAGTAGGTAAATATGGCAGAAGGCATTGGGGCTTTAGGAATGATCATCTTACTTAAAACTGCAAACACTTTGAATCCCTCGGCCATTTTTTCCCTCAGTACAATGTGTTTTATTCACCCCAAGGCATGTTTCTCCACACTTGAACATGTCTGAAATCGTATGTGACTTGTAATCTATGGAATCTTACAATTAAATTGTGTGTAAGATACATAAAAGAGCAGTGTGTCTCACAGTGTATCTTCTATTTGATGAAATTCACCATATGCTGTCCTTTTCCCAAACTGTGAATTCTGTGAGGACAGTATTTTTGTTGTTGTTGTTTTCCTTTCCATTTTGTTCAGTTCTGTTTCTCCAGTGCCTAAAATGGTGTCTGGTACATAGTAGGTGCTCAGTAAATATCTACTGGATGGATAAATGATGCAGACTATTTTCAACAGTTGCAACTGAGAAAGTGGATATTTTTGTTGCAGGAGAGATCAAATACATGCAGGAAAATGAGAAGACTTGAATGCTGATAATCTTTTTTTTTTATTCTTATGTTAATCCCCATACATTACATCATTAGTTTTAGATGTAGTGTTCCATGATTCATTGTTTATGCATAACACCCAGTGCTCCATGCAGAATGTGCCCTCCTCAATACCCACCACCAGGCTAACCCATCCTCCCACCCCCCTCCCCTCTAGAACCCTCAGTTTGATAAAGAAGATGTGGTATATATACACAATGGAATATTATGCAGCCATCAAAAGGAATGAGATCTTGCCATTTGCAACGACGTGGATGGAACTGGAGGGTATTATGTTGAGCGAAATAAGTCAAACAGAGAAAGACATGTATCATATGATCTCACTGATATGAGGAATTCTTAATCTCAGGAAACAAACTGAGGGTTGCTGGAGTGGGGGGTGGGGTGGGAGGGATGGGATGACTGGGTGAATGCTGATAATCTTTTGACAAAGCTCAGGAATCAGGAAACCTGAAATGCTTGCTCAAGTAATAGAGCTCCCACCTGGGAGGACACTACATCTCAGGGAAGCAGCCTGAAAAGACAGGTGGTAAAGAGAGTGATATGTAACATATTTCAATCATTTGAAATTCCTTGGGACACCTGGGTGGCTCAGTCCATTAGGCATCTGCCTTCAGCTCAGGTCATGATCCCAGGGTCCTGGGCTTGAGTCTCGTATCAGGATCCTTGCTCAATGGGGAGCCTGCTTCTCCATCTCCCTCTGCTGCTCCCCCTACTTGTGCTCTCTCTCTCTCTGACAAATAAATAAAATCTTTTAAAACAATCCTTTGGAATTCCTTTTAGAAGCCCTAAGCAACAGATTAAAAATGGTCTTTCCATTGTGTAAGGGAGATGTATGAGAAAAATTTTAGTCTAGACTTAAAGGGAAGAAGTTATTCTAATTGCAGATTTGTATAAATTATAATAGGCTAGATAGTAATTTTATTTCTGATTTATACGCTATTAAACACATTCAGAAGCCACACACACACACACACACAAAAGTTAATACATATGAGAAACAAGTTCTCACAAGTTCTACTCAAACAATTGAAAGACTTTCTCAAGGGAACAAAAGTTTATCCTACTGCAGAAGATGTACTTAAAACCAAGAATTACATGACAATTACATGGCAACATTTTGGCTCAAAAAGGGAAGAATATTCCAAGAACTAGAACTGATTATTATTGGCATTAACTGACTTAAAAAGTTATGAAATGTATAGGCAGAGACTTTTAAAAGAGATGGTATAGGACTCTGTGCAATCTCTTTTCACTATAACACATTTCTGCATTGCAAAATAGGATGGTAAATTCACCCTTGCATGTGAGGGGGATGCTGTCATCATAATGTGGAAGTTGCATTGGTCCATGTGTGATTTTTCCAAGGATGTGAGTGGTATTTTCCTCCAAGTAGTGCAAAGTAAACTGAGGCCGTGGACACATCGGCTACTGAATACAGTGTTGTACAAGTCATGCATTTTCCTCTTGATCTTCCCCTTGGCTGCCTTTGGCTTTGTGTTTGGTCTTGCAGAGCTCTGTGCACAGGTCTGTGTCCACTTTTCTCTTGACTCCATAACTCAGCAGACTCAGCCTTTCTTAGGGTTTGGGCAGTCTGGTCTAACTGGTCTTCCCCCAACACTATTTTCATGCATGCTATTGCAAAACATCAGGGTGTTTTGGGAACATATATATCACATTATAGCATTGGAAAGGAGGTTGGAGAGATGGACTCTAGTTTTTGTTCTAACTTGGAAGTTCTATGATCAGAGAAGTACCTGCCTAACTAGACTGAATGAACACTAATTTGTGAAGACCAAAGAAATTTGGCGTGACTGATCTTAATTGTTGTTCATTTGCTAAAATCTGAAAGTTAATGTTAATATTTAAGTATAAACTAATTTGAAATTTGATAATTTTTATTATTAAGTCCACTTACAAGTGAAATATGTCAGATTCTTTAAAACTTTACCAGTGCACCTGGGTGGCCCAGTCAGTTAAGTATCTGCCTTTGGCTCAGGTCGTGATCCCAGGGTCCTGGGATTGAGGCCCGAGATGGGCTCCCTGCTCAGCCAGGGAGCCTGCTTCTCCCTCTAGACTCTCTGCCTGCCGCTCCCCCTGCTTGTGCTCTCTCTCTCTCTCTCTGTCAAATAAATAAAATCTTAAAAAAAAAAAAAAAAACCTTTACCAAACAACCTATGCCCTTTTCTGTAATTTTATACTGACACTAACAGCTGTTCCAAATGTATAGGTTTTCATATAGGACATTAAGAATAGTCTTGATAATTATCTCAGAAAACCTTGTGCATTTGTTGAGGGAATGCTCTGAAAAGAGAAAATACATACTTCAGTTTTAATTAATTTATTTATTTGAAGGACATCAGTGTTTGCTCCAATATTGGTCCTTTTTTTTTTTTAAAGATTTTATTTATTTATTTGAGACAGAGAGGATAAGAGACAGAGAGCATGAGAGGGAGGAGGGTCAGAGGGAGAAGCAGACTCCCCGCCGAGCAGGGAGCCCGATGCGGGACTCGATCCCGGGACTCCAGGATCATGACCTGAGCCGAAGGCAGTCGCTTAACCAACTGAGCCACCCAGGTGCCCCAATATTGGTCCTTTTAAAGTCTTGTCAATAATGCATATCCATCAGTCTGAAGACTTTGCCTTTACTGGCAATATTACTATTATGAGATGAAAAAAAAAAAAAATGAAGGCAACCTAATTGCAATTCAAATTCTCCAGATTAGCATTGAGGTAGTACTTTACTAGTAGAATGTAACAGTTAATTTGTTTTGTGAGCCATGAACTAGGAGAATTACTCATGTGGTGAGTTGCAATGTTGACAGCCTGTAGCACTAAATGACTTTTTTATAGACTGGAAGAATTACCTGTATTTCTTTAGGACACGCTTGTTTTCTATCTTAGAACAACATAGTGAATTTCTATCCTGCCCTCTTAATATACTGATTTCCTCTAATACTCTTTTGGGAGTATTTTGCTGCTTGTGGAATCCCTGATTGATGAGAAATGATTATACTGGTGAACAAAAAGTACTTACCATCAGAGAGGCTGCAGTCATAGCAGATCACCATTTGGCACAGGGGAGGAAGAGCATGGGACAAGAAGTTAGTTAGAGGCTTCTTCTAGTCCCCACCTTTCCACTTGCTGCCTCAGTTCCTGCTCTTTTTCTCTCTGGTCTTCTGTTTATTCTTTTGTAAAAGGAAGTAAAACTAGATTGGCAATTCTTTAACTGGGATGGCATCAAAATCAACTGTGCACATTTCACACAAGAGACGAGTTGTTCCCCTTTTGAACTTCAGGGTCACGGTCGCTAGTGGTGAAGCCCAGTCATGTGTAATTTCGTGTCGCTGGGTTCTACTGATGTGCAATGCTCGCTAAGAAACCTAATTATTTTCAAAGGACTTCTCTAGCATTATCATTTTATGACTCTCTATATTTCACATTAGTATTAGAATAATAAACTATCACATGAGTATAACAACATTCACAGATGTAACAGGATTTTAAAATCCAGTTGTGTCTCAATAATATGATATTATCAATACATAAGTATAGTTACCAAAATGAGTGTGACATAAATCCTTCAGCCAGATCAAAGATATAGAAAGGAATTTGGAAAGGGGAGAAATTTTGTAGAGTTTTTTGTTTGTTTGTTTGTTTGGTTTGGTTTTTGTTTGTAGAGAAAATAGCATTACAAGCAACATTTGCCTTTCCTCTCATGGGGAAGGAACTAGCTGAGCTACTTAACCAAGACAGAAAAGGCTTCAGCAAGGTGCCACCATGGTCTGAGGTGTGAGGGCAAGAAACAGGTGTGCTTTGGTGGTGAGACCACCATCAGCAAGCACTGCTTCTTTGGAATTGGCTTGCACTCCAGAACGTGTCAGAGCTGAGAGGGGACCATAGTGTAGGAAGAGACAGACATTTGAAAAAGTCCAGGTAAGAACTCTGAGGAGTAAAGGGATTTCAACAACAGAGTCTTATGTGGAGGGCTCTCTGGAGAACCTTTGTGGGGAGCAGCCAGCTTGGGAGACCCTCTTGCTACTGAGTGAGAATCATAGGTGAGAATACCCCATGAGAGAAAAATATGTCAGGCTCTGAGAATAGAAAACCACTAGGTCAAGTAAAAACCAGCTTCTCTCATTCTCTTCCTGCTGAGAGCCTAAGCAAAGGCTGATAGAGTAATTTTCTCACTGGGGAGGAGGTTTTTCTTAGGAAAGGAACTAAAGACAGATATGCCCCTTTTCAAAGGCAGGGAGCAGCAAGGACCACCTCAGCCTGGAGAGGAAAGACCCCCCCCCAACATTTATAGGACCAAGATAAGAATACAAATGCAGCCCACATGTGATATTTCTAAGTATTTAAAAGTTAACACATCAAGTTAACTGTGAAAATAATGTTCTCTTGTCCTACTTTGACATACCCTTTATAATGACCGTATAAAACAAATACATTTAAATCTACAACATTATTTTCTTGTAAGTTGTCAAAATATGAAAGATAATAGAATTAGCTCCCAGTGTCCAGGATTGGGTGTTCAGGGCTGGGCCAGCAATGTTAGGATGTGTAATCAAAAAAGAAAATGATCTGAGGCACCTGGGTGGCTCAGTCAGTTGAGCATCTGACTCTTGATTTCAGCTCAGGTCACGATCTCAGGGTTGTGGGATTGAGCCCTGCATTGGGCTCTTTGCTCAGTGTGGAGCCTGCTTGAGATTCTGTCTCTGCATGCCCCACCTCCCTCTCTCTAAAAAAAAAAGAAAAGAAAAAAATGATCTATAAATTAAGTATTTTTCCATATAATATATTTTTATTGTTTTTATTTCAGAAAATTCACTAGTTACAGTATTTAACATTTTCACATAAACTGATCTATTGACAGTATTGCCAAATTAGACTACCTTTCTTGAATTACTTTAAATAGACTTTTTTTAATTATTACTTTAATTCAGGGAAACTTCACTTGACTGGTTGCAGAAACTTAAAGCAATGAAATTAACAAAGCAATATTTATATCAGGATGAAATTATGATAATACATGTCATACAGAATTAATTGTGATGGACCTAGTGTAATGAATTATCATTATAATGGGAAATATATTTTCATGTATCATATAAATTATCAGTTTTTAATCTCTTAAAGTAATACCTAGATGTATATAATATTGTGAAAGATTGGTATCATCTTTCATAAATGTAAGTCCCTCTATATCTATCACTTATCTATATATTATCTTTTTATCTATTAGGATTTTAGATTATTCTGAACTGTGTATTACTGCAAAATATTTTTAAGTAACTCTTGTGACAGTTTAATTCATGAATACTGCCAGAACCATCAACTGAAACATAAAAGCAAGAAAATAGACATTTAGTGCTACTAGAAAATAAGACCTCAGTATGCAAAATCTATTTATGCTAATACTTTCTTGAGAAGGATTTGACAAATTGGTTGCTTTTTCTCTTGGAAAAGACAGGTTAGGTGGTTGACCTGCAAACCAAACCTGGGCTGGAGTGGGCTGGGAGGTAGAGAAGAACAGGCAACCCAAATAAATTTTCTGGTAGACATGGTACTAATAGAAACCTGGACAATAAACCAATGGTATTTTCTAGTAAGTAGCCCTTGTCTATGACACCCTTCCAGCAGGATGATCCAATCTATACTAGTTCATTTACTCAAGCATTTCTACTGCCCATATATTCCAGTCATCTCATGTAGTGTCTGTCTCTGACATCAGCAATGACACAACCCTTAAATCTTCATGACATTCACAGTTTTGTTTCAAGAACATAGGATAAGAGAGTTGAATATGTGTTTACTGTGCCCTAGATGGTATTAATCAAAGAGCTGGATGTTTAGGGTTATGGATTATGCTTTCCCATCCTTGAGCACCAGAATCCCAAGTGACAGAGGTACCCATATATTCTTAAATGTTTTAGTTGGTATTTTTTGTGAAACATGGGATACAGGGCAGGGGTTTCTCTCATCTGGATCTAAAGGTGGTATTGGAATAGGAGAGGAAGAAATCTTTACTTTGAATGGTGATGAAGTGTTTATTATTGTTCATGATTGATCTTATTTTAATTAGTAAATCAAGCTATATTTTGTGACATAGAATTGCCATATGATATTTATTTAGTACTAAACAGAAAAACTAAGGACTTTTCCCAATCTTGCATTCCAAAGCAAAAAAAAAAAAAATAGTTGTCACAGTCTAAATGTGAAAGTACTATTTATTGGGAGGAATAGGTAATCAAATTGTGTTCATCATTTTCCAAAGGCTATGCACTCAACATACCAGTTGTAAAGACATAGTATTTTCCCATTTAATAAAGAAAATGATGAGGGAAATAATCATGGAAAGTACATCTGAAGCCAGAAATAAGCTCAATGTAGTATGAAACTTGTCGTCCTGGTAGAAATTAAATGCGAATCATATTGCCATCTCCTTACATTCATTGTGAGAAGATTTGTCCAGATTCATCAGGTGAAATGTATGTAAGGGTCACTTTTTGGGTGGTTTGTCTTTTAACCTTTTCAGTGCTTTGGAATTGGACACTTTTAATTATTGCAGCGGAGCTTAGACAAGATATTTCCAACACCCCCTCTGCTGTTCTAGAAATGATTAAGGAGAGAGCTGCTGACATGCAAGATGGCCAGTGTGTTTCTGCCAGAGCAGTGGGAAGCAGTAGGGACTGGTGAGCAGACTGCATTCGGGGGCCCAGCTGGACACCAGGAGATATGGAAAAGGCTTCTGAGTGGTGGCAATAGCATGCCTTTCTTGGAGGCTTTTAAAAATCAGATGGGCACCCTTCTGTCTGAGTTGGGTAGGATGAATAAATAGAAGATTGTATTGTGTTGAGAATCTGCCACGTGCCCGCTGATGAAGACACCAAATGGACTAAGTTGATAGGACTGTGCTTTCCTGGGTCCTGAAGTGCTTATCATCCTCCGAAATAGATACTCAATGATGAATGGCCTTAGGTAACAAGGACATCTCTCAGTCAAACGTGGCTCTTCATTTTAGTGAGAAGTGGAGACTAAGTGTAGCTTGTGGAGCTTTTTTTCTTTGTTTGTTTTGTTTCGTTTTCTTCTATGAGTTTCCTAAATCAAATTTCTGAAGTAATGAAGCTTGTTAACATATGAAGAACCCCTTAAGAAAACCATTTTGATGTAGACTTGGTTCTCAGTTAGGGTATTGTGGGAGAAGTTTTACTCTATTAAGTTGCAAATCCTAAACTATTATGAATCTTTCTATTGAAGGAATATGCCTAGGGCTGTGCATATTTTTTTTTCTGGACATAAAGAGATTTGCTACACAGTGTTAAATGAACCTCACAGGGAACCAGTGGAACAGCAAATATCTCTGGCAGGGAGAATGCAATCTAGTAAAGGCATCCCTGCTCAACTCCCACAGTGAATGTTTTTTGCTTTGTTATATTTTGTTTAAAGGACCATATTTTCAGGAGCAACAGAAACTGGAACCAGAGTGAAGAACCAGGAAGTGTAATCATTAATCCTACTCTATTTGGGGATGAGGATGGATTATTGGATAATCTCAAGCACTTACTCTCTTATAGAGGGTTAAACAATACCTAGATCACTGATTACAAGTTACATTTTAAAATGCAACACATTGGGGTGCCTGGGTGGCTCAGTCGTTAAGTGGCTGCCTTTGGCTCAGGTCATGATCCCAGAGTCCTGGTATCGAGTCCCACATCAGGTTCCCTGCTCAGCGGGAAGCCTGCTTCTCCCTCTCCCACTCCCCCTGCTTGTGTTCCTGCTCTCGCTGTCTCTGTCTCTGTCAAATAAATAAATAAAATCTTTAAAAAAAAAATAAAAAAATAGAAATAAAATGCAACACATTGCAGTCAATGTAGCTTTGCTGTGAATCTTTTCATTCTCTAAAGTACAACTTGAAGGAATCTAGTTTCTTTAGCTCCCAGCTACTTGAGAGAACCCAACGTATGCACTCTTTGGGTAAGAAAAATACCATCCCAGCTCCCAAGTAATTGCTAAGTGAAGTTTTAAAATAGAATACCTGACAGTTTTGTTGTTTTTTGTTTTTTTCTTTTTGAGGGGGGGGAGAGAGAGAGAATCTTGAGCAGGCTCCATGCCCAACGCAGAGCCTGATGTGGGGGCTCAATCTCTTGACCTTGAGATCATGACCTGAACCAAGATTAGGAGTTGGATGCTCACCCAACTGGGCCACCCAGGCACCCCTGACAGTTTTATAATATAATTAGACACCTAAGGAGAGAGACAAGATGAACAAAAAAATAACAAAAATAATAGACAAGGAGACCTTTCGGAGTTCTTGATATTGAAATTTTAGACTCAGACTTTAAATTGCTGTTCTTATAGTGTTCAAAAGGATAAAAGAACAATTTTTCTTCAGAGGAAGAGTAAAAAGTATAAAAAAAGTTACAAAATTGTAACTATGGTAATGAAAAATAGAATAATTAAAATGAAGTCTCAGTGGATAAATATAAATAGATTAGAAAAAGTCAAAGAGAAAATAAAAATCAAAACATGGATCAGAAGAAAATAAATAAAAGGCAAGACAAAAATTTGAAAATATGGTAGAGTTGGAGATAAAGAAGATAGAGTCAGAAGCTTTAAAATTTGTATAACTTGAGTTCTAGAAAAAGGTGAAGAAGAAATGGGATAAAAGTAATATTTATCAAGATAAAGACTTATCAGCTTTCCAAAACTGATAAAAGACACTGTGTTACAAATTTAAGATGCCTTATGTCTTCTAGAGGAGTTACAAAAGGATGAAAGGAAGGAGTAAGAATAAAGTTTTCAACTTTATTATGTTATGTATAATATATATATAATTATTTTATTACATATATTATTTTATATATCATACTATTATATATAATATATGTTATATTTTTATTAAATCCTAGTGAAATGCCCAAAGCTAAAGATAAGGGAAATATCTTCAAAACAGCCAGAGGAAGATAGATTAAAGGTAATGCAAAAGGAGGTCTTCCAGTATAGAGAATAAGAACCCACGTGGTATTTCAGATATGCCAAAAGGAATAGGGAGCAACAGAAATGGTATATATGTGCATAAGTCTAAATGAGTATGACTTAAAAATACTACTAATTTCTGGGGCACCTGGGTGGCTCAGTCAGTTGAGTGTCTGACTCTGAGTTTTGGTTCAGGGTTATGAGATCGAGCCCCATGAAGGGGTCTGTGCTCAGTGGGGAGCCTGCTTGAGATTCTCCCCCCCCCAAATAAATAAATCTTAAAAAAATATTACTAATTTCTTGTGGTATTTGTATGATAATGCTAAAAAATTGTAAGATCAGAAAAGGGGAAACAAGGTGGTGGTAAACAGTCAGTGTTCTAACCTCTCACATTGAAGATAAGTTGCAGATTAAATTTAGTCTCTAATAAGTGACAAATGCATGTTGTAATCTTCTAGGTAAACACTAAAATGCATAATTTAAATAAATTAAAGTGCATAATTTCCAAGTAAGGGAAAAATGGGAAATAAGTATGCTCATTTAGACAGAGGACCAGAAACAGGAGAATAATGACATTGAACCAATGAGGATAAATCAAGATCAAACAAGAAAAGAGAAAGGTTAGATATAATATGCCAGTAGCTATATAAAAATAAAAGGAAATACATGTCCCACATGAATGATAAAAACCATCAGAATAAATTTTTTTAAAGTCAGCTTTGTGATATTTTCAGGTTATATGTCTAAAAGTAAAGATTACATAAAGTTGAATATTAAACATGGGAAAAGATATGCCATGCAAACAAAAACCCAAATTAACTGTGAATAAATTCAAATCTATAAGGAAGAAATAATACTAATATTATGCAAACTATTTTAGAGAGCAGAAAATCAGGAACATTCCACAATTCGTGAAGTGTAATATGAGCCTACCTCCTATATTAACACTCAAAAATCCTAAGCAAATATCAGCAAATTAAGTCTGGCAGTATCAATCCAGTAATATGGCAGTGTGCAAAAATGGTCACAGTACTTAGCAGTAAGTCCTATCAAGAGGTAGAACCTATTTTTCCATCCATTGTTGACCATAAAACTTGCTTTGGCCATTGAGACATTGACAAATATGATGCAAACAGAAGCTTAAAAACCTCTTGAGCACTGGAGCCTATCATTCCTGCAATATTATTGCTACGTGAGCAAACCTGAGTTTGTATGGCAGATGATGAGTCACATATGGCCAAATCACATCTATTGCCCCATTTGACAGTTAGCTAACTGCCAGATATGGGAGGCCATTCAGGAACCTACAGCCCCTAGCTAAATTGAAAACTACCTGTAGACACCTGAGAACATAGTTCAAATAAGCCATACTCATCCTAGATGAAAACAACTCAGCACACTTGTAACCTGAATAAATGCTGCTTTAAGCTGTTCTTGTTAACTGTTCGGAATATCTGACCAAGTAGGTTTTATGCCAGAAATCCTAAGGTGTTTTAACTTAACCTCTATTAAAATGTATTCTATTGGTAAGGGTCAAATCAAAGCAAGTGTCCTAACCATTGATTAAATTAATAAAACAATGAAAACACTGAAGATGTATCTTTCAAATTCACAAAATAGCTTAGAAAACAGAGGTTAAGATGTCACTCCCTTTTGAGAGTCCAGTTGACTGTCTTACATAGAATATTGAGAGGTTGAATGTCAAAAATAGATATAGGGATGAGAAACAGAATTGTGGCATATCTCAGAAGTATGCCCCCAAACCCTGTATATCTAGCTATTACACTGTGGAGTTGACACAAATCAAATATAGAAAATGGAGTTTTTGAGATAATCATATTGCTAATGGAATTCCTGGCCTAAAGAGAAGTAACTATTTGAAATTTGAAGCAAACTGTTAGATCCTCCAAACTCTAATGTGCGGGAAGGTAGATAAGAAATTGACTGAGAAAACAGCTAACGCATATTCTACGAAGCTCTATTCAGATGAAGCCAAAGACCGAATAAAAATAAATAAATAAGGACCTCCAAGAGAGAGGAATTTGAGAGTCATAAAGTAGGGATCTAAAACCAGGGATCAGAATCAGATTCCACTCAAAGAACATTACCCATTCTAAAATGTACTTTTTTTTTTTTCTCTTCAAATTAGTGATTTTATTTCCTTTGCATGCACGTACAAAAGCGAGCTTGCTGGATCTAATGGTAGTTCCATTCTTAATTTTTTGAGGAACCCTCATGCTGTTTCCCATAACGGCTGCGCCTATTAACTTTTCTTACGATTATACTTGACACACAATGTGACATTTAATTTCAGGTGTACAACGTAGTGATTTGACAACTCTATACATTATGCTGTGCTCACAAGTGTAGCTGCCGTCTGTCACCATACAGTGGCGCTATTACAAATACCATTGACTCTACTCCCTGTACCATACCTCTCATCCTGTGACTTACTCATTTCATAACTGAAGCTAAGGGCTATTTTTCATGGCCTTCTAGAGGGACTTAGTAATCATTTGGACCAATGGTGGATATTCAATTTCCCATTCTTTACTCATGAAGAGTTTAATACCACCATCTTATTCATGTTCCATCAATGTGTATCTGTTGTCTTTATGTTCCACGTAACTTTTTTTTTTTTTTTTTGGTGTATCCACTGGAAACATCTTTTTTCCAGCTTTGAGATATGATTGACGTAAAACATTGTATAAATTTAAGGTGTACAACATGATAATCTGATACATTTATATAGTGTTTAAATGATTAACACAGTAGGGTTAGTTAACACTTCCATTACCTTACATAAATACCCTGTGTGTGTGTGTGTGTGTGTGTGTGTGGTGAGAACATTGGAGTTTACTCTCTTAGTAACTTTCAAGTATATAATACAGTATTAACTATAGTCACCATGGTGTACTATAGATCCCCCAAACTTATTCATCTTATGACTGGAAATTTGCACCCTTTGAGGAACATCTATCCATTCCCCCCACACTCCGATCCCTGAGTTCCTGGCAACAACTCTACTCTCTGTTTCTATGAGTTTGGCTTTTTAGATTCCACATATAAGTGATGTTACATAGTGTTTGTATTTCTCTGTATGACTTATTTCACTTAATGTACCAACACTTAGGTTGCTTCCATATCTTGACTACTGTGAACAATGCTGTAATGAACATGGAAGTATAGATAAGTCTTTGAGATCCTAATTTCATTTCCTTTGAATACATACCCAGAAGTGAGATTGCTGGGTCATATGATAGTTTTGTGGTTTTGTCTGTCTGTTGGTTTGTTTTAATCTGTGAGGAACCACAACGATGTTCTTCCATAATGGCTGCACCAATTTACACTCCCACAAATAGTGGACAAGAATTCCCTTTTCTGCACACCCTTACCAATATTTGTTATCTCTGGTATTTTTGATAATAACCATCCAACAGGTATGATATCTCATTGTGATTTTGATTTGCATTACTGTGATGATTAGTGATATTAAACCCCTTTTCATGTACCTGTTAGCCATTTATATGTATTCTTTGAAAAAACGTCTTTTCAGTTTGAAAAAATGTCTATTCAGATCCTCTACCCATTTTTTATTAAGATTGTTTGTTTTGGTATTGAGTTGTATAAGTTCTTTCTATATTTTGGATATTAGCCTCTTTTCAAATAAATTGTAGCTAATTCCTCCCATTCCATAGGTTGTCTTTCATTTTGTTGATTTTCTCTTTTTTTCTTTTTTCTTTGTGTGTGTGTGTGTGTGTGTGCATGTGTGTAGAATCTTTTTAGCTTTATGTACTTTCACTCATTTATTTTTACTTTCTTGTCTTTCCTTTTGGTGTCAGATCCCAAAAAAATCATTGCTAAGACCAAAGATGAGATTACCCCTATGTGTTCTAGATAGGAGTTCTACAGTTTTAGGTCTTATTTTCAAGTCTTCAATTCATTTTGAGTTGACTTTTGTGTATGGTGTAAGGTAAAGTCTATTTTCATTCTTTTGCTTGTGAGAATCCAGTTTTCCCAGCTCTGTTTATTGAAGCTACTATTCTTTCCCCATTGAGAATATTGGATCTATTGTCAAACAGTAGTTGAACATACATGTATGGGTTTATTTCTGGGCTCTTGATTTTTCCACCTTGGTCCATGTCTGTATTTATGGCAGCACCATGCTATTTTGATTACTATAGCTTTGTAGTATAGTTTCAAATCAGAAAGTGTGATGCCTCCAGCTTTGTCCTTCTTTCTTAGGATTGCTTTGATATTCAAAGTCTTCTGTGGTTATATACACATTTTATGATTTTTTTTCTATTTCATTGAAAGATGTCATTAGAATTTTAATAAAGATTGCATTGAATCCACAAATGGCTTTGGGTAGTACTGACACTTTAATAATACTAATTTTTACAATCCATAAACATAGATATCTTTCCATTTATTTGGGTTTTCTTCAGCTTCTTTTATAAAAGTCATAGTTTTGTTATCTTCTACCTACTTAGATTTTATTTCTAAATATTTAATTGTTTTCGATGCTATTGTGCCTAGGATTGTTTTCTTCATTTCCTTTATAGATGTTTTGCTGTTAGTATATAGAAACACAACTGATTTCTAAATTTTTTTTAAGATTTTGTTTATTTGAGAGAGAGTGTGAGAGAGAAAGAGAGGGAGCACAAGTGGGGAGAGGAGCAGAGGGAGAGAGAGAGAGAAGTGGACTCCCCGACAAGGAGCTCGATCCCAGGACCCTGGGATCATGACCTGAGCCGAAGAAAAATTTTTGGAAATTTTAGAAAATTTTGGAAAAATTTTGAAAATTTTTTTTCTAAAGATTTTATTTATTTATTTATTTATTTATTTGAGAGAGAGCATGAGAGCAAAAGAAAGAGAGCACAAGCAGGTGGAGGTACAGAGGGAGAGAGAGAAGCAGACTCCCTGCTAAGCAGGGAACCTGGGATTTCTATATGTTGATTTTGTATCCTGAAACTTCACCGAATTGGCAAATGTTCTTATGGTTTTTTTGTAAAGTCTTCAGAGTTTTCTATATACAAGAGCATATCATCTGTAAACAGACAATTTTATGTCTTCCTTTCTGACTTGAACGGCTTTTATGTATTTTCTTTTTCTTAATTACTGTGGCGAAGATATTTAATACTTTGTTGAATAGGATTGGTGAGAGTGAGAATCTGTCTTATTCTTGATTAGAGGAAAAGCTTTCAACCTTTTACCATTGAGTATGATGTTAGCTGTGAGTTTGTTATATATGGCCTTTATTATGTTGATATACATTCTTCCTATATCCAATTTATTGAGCATTTTTATCATGAAAGGTTGTTGTACTTGATTAAGTGCTTTTTCTGTACCTGTTGAGATGATCATATGGTTTTATCTTTCACTGTATTAGTTTGGTATATCCTATTTACTGTTATGTGTATTTTCAACCATGCTTGCATCCCAGGGATGGGTCTCACTGGATATGGTATATGATCCTTTTTATGTGCTGTTGAATTCCTTTTGCTAAGATTTTATTGAAATTTTTTGCATCTATATTCATCAGGGATGTTGGTCTATATTTTTCTTCTCTAGTAGTGTCCTTATCTGGTTTTTGTATCAGGGTAATGCTCACCTCACCAAACGAGTTTTGGGGTGTTCCCTCTTTTCATTTTTTGTTTTTTGTTTTGTTTGTTTGTTTTGGTCTATGGTATAACATAAAGGTCCAGTTTGAATAGGATTGGCAGTAATACTTCGTTAAGTGTTTGGTAGAATTCACCAGGGAAAACATGAGGTCCTGGGCTTTTCTTTTTTTTGGAGAATTTTACTGATTCAGTCTTCTTTCTCATTATTGGTCTGTTCAGATTTTTAAAAATAATTTTATTTGAATTCAATTGATTAACACATACTGTATTATTAGTTTCAGAGGTAGAGGTCAATGATTCATCAGTTGCATACCACACCCAGTGCTCATCACATCACGTGCCCTCCCTAATGCCCATCACCCAGTTACCCCATCCGCCTACTCACCTCCCCACCAGCAACCCTCAGTTTGTTTCCTAGAGTCAAGGGTCTCTTATGGTTTGTCTCCCTCTCTGATTTCATCTTATTTTATTTTCTTGTTTCAGTCTTGGTGGGTTATGTCTCTGGAAATGTATCCATTTCTTCTAGTTTTTCCAACTCATTGGCATATAATTGTTCATAGTAATATCTTACTATCCTTGTATTTCTGTGGTACCAGGTGTAATGTCACCTCTTTCATTTTTTGTTTTATTAATTTGAACCTTCTCTTTTTTCTTAGTCTAGCTGAAGTTTTATCATTTTTTTTATCTTTTAAAAAAAACAGTTCTTGGTTTTATTGATTTTTTTAATTGTTTTTTGGGGTCTCTGTTTCGCTTATTTCTACCATGATCTGTGTTATTTTCTTTCTTCCATTAACTTTGGGCTCAGTTAGGTGTTTATCTGATAATCTTTTTGTTAATGTAGGTAGGACACTTTCCTTTTAGAACTACTTTTGCTTAATCTCATAATTTTTGGTATATCGTGTTTCTGTTTGCATTTGTTTCAACATATTTTTTGGTTTCCCTTTTGATTTCTTTTACATACTATTTTTTCAGGAATATATTGTTTAATTTGTATATGTTTATGAATTTTCCAGTTTTCCTTCCATTATTAATTTCCAGTTTCATATCACTGTAGTTGGAAAAGATACTATGTATGATTTCAGTCTTCTTAAATTTGCTAAGACTTATTTTGTGACCTATCTATCGTATGATCTATCCTGGAGAATGTCCCGTGTGCACTTGAAAAGAATTTATGTTTCTCCTGCTGTTGGATGAACACTCTTCTTTTTAGTTCTCTGGGTCAAGCAGAACCACATCCTGACCTGACACAGGAATTAATTTACATTATTCAGAACTCAAATGAACTTTGAATTCAAAGAAGGAGCTGCTTGGAACTTTTGGATTGTTTTAATTAGTGTGAGTGTGGTTGTGTCCTAATTATGTGAGGTTGAACAAACCAAGAATTTGCAGAAATCAAGAACAGTCTCTAGTACACTTTATTATTCTTCTTCAATATCCAGTTCACTTCTTTTCAGGAAGATTTTACTTTCTTTCTTTTGCCTTTTGAAGTCATGCAAGGCCATGTAACTTTTTTTGGTTGATGAAATGTGATTAGAACTGGCATGCATCATTTCCATGTAGAAGCCTTAAGAACAAATGTGTCTTTGCCAATTTTTTACCTCACTCCTCACCAATGCTGCATCAGGGAACCCTCCAGATAGTAGCTGCTCTGTCATACTGGATCTTGAAAGAAGGATGATGACTCAGGTGGCAAATCAGCAGCTAGTCTGCAGTGGGCATAAAGCATGCATGAGTGAGAAGCAATCCTGTTGATTTAGACCACGGAGACTTGAGAATTCCGTTTCCTTGGCATAACTCAGCCAGTATTGATTGATATAAATCCCTGTGTATGTTATCAATAAAAAATTAAAAAAAATATAATCATACCATAGAATACTACTTAGCAATTAAAATAAACACACTTCCTGGGGCGCCTGGGTGGCTCAGTTGTTAAGCGTCTGCCTTCAGCTCAGGTCATGATCCCAAGGTCCTGGGATCGAGCCCCCCATTGGGCTCCCTGTTCAGTGGGAAGCCTGCTTCTCCCTCTCCCACTCCCCCTGCTTGTGTTCCCTCTCTAGCTGTCTCTCTCTCTCTCTGTCAAATAAATAAAATTAAATAAAATCTTTTTAAAAATAAATAAATAAATAAATATACTTCCCAACAGCAAGAATAATTTTCACAAACATAACATCAAGCCATATTAAAGATTACCTTCCATATAACTCAAATTCCGTGAAATTTTTAACAAGCAAAACTGGAGTATAGTGTTTTGACATGTAAGTTTATGTGGTGGGACTATAAAGAAAATATAAGAAGTGATTACTGTGGTTATCTTTAAGTGGCAGGGAACATTAAGTGATTGGGAAGGGGTGTGAAAGAGGCTTTTGGGATTCCGTATCTTGATGTGAATGTTGGTTTCAGATGTATTTGTTTAGTGATCATTTGTTGAACTGCGCATTTAAAAATAATTTGAAAAAGTGATTACATAGACATAGAAGGTAAAGTCATATTAATTAGATTTTTACATTGTAATGCCTTCTCACTCTGATAAGTCCCATTAAGACAAGCAAGACCAAAGATGTAGATTAATTACCAGTATTAAGTTATAGACAGATAAGGAAAGGAATTCCAAGTGTCTCATCTGCTTTTAAAATTACCAGTGATTTTCAAATATGTTTTGACCCTTTAATGATTGTTTTGAAGCTCTAAAATAGAAACTATAAATAAGATTAATATAAAGCCACATTCCCAGTCAGTTTCTTTCAGTATATAACCAATAATTTTGAGCTATTAAATGAAGAAAAGGTCACCATTTGTTTTACTCTATTGACTAGGAGAGATCGATAATGTGATTTTGTTTCTTCACAAATAACCAGTTGTCCCCCAGCAAAACTCTCAGAATATTATTTATATCTTCTTGCCATTTATATCCATTAGTTAATGAAAAACTTTGTCATGTAGGATTGTGACTGTCAGCAGGATTCTATTAAATTAACCATAAAGAAATGTTTTTCAGGGCACTAAAATAAAATGAACAAACTCTGATAACACCTTGATCAGGCCTTGTTACACAATGAAAGTCCACTTCATGAGTGATCCCCTGCTTCAGAAATGAATTCTATCACTTTGTGTTATATTCAAAGTTACCCAGTTTCTGAACATGACATATATTTCTCTTTTTAGCTTCTGGCACTAACCTGAACATATCCTGTTTATTCAGCAAGACTTATTATTGACTCGTGGATCTACTCTACATATCCATCCTGTGCATTCTTATTCCTACATCTTTGTTTATATGCATCCTACTCAAAGAACATATCCATTATTTTCTTGTTAAAAAATGACACAGTATTTTCCTCTCATTAACATTAAAAATTGGGTTATGTCAGTGCAAATTAAATGATGATTTTATTTTTAACGATATTTATAAAAAGTATAAAAACAATAGCAGTTCATTATAGTTGATGAGCAGTGGGTTGGATCCTGTAGGATATTGCGAAAAAGTCAAGAGTGACTGCAAGTCTCCTTGCTAGTCACTGGAAGGATTAAGTTGGAGTAGAAACAAAACTGGATCTTTGGAGAGTGGAATGCTTGAAAGTGAGGCTGTGAAAAAGATTGCATATTTGCACAATTAGAAAATCTACCTAAGACCATGACAATGAGTGCCCTGACTGGGATAGAGAATAAGATTACTGAAGGAAAGTAAGTTTAGGAGTGTAAAGACTAAGTTATTGGAAGGATAACCTATATCAGGATTGAAAATACCAAGAATTATGAAAGGAGGAATTTCAGAGAGAGAGAGTGACAAATACCAGGAGGTAAATCCTTTAAAGGAGAGGGGATTTTCTCAGGCCTTGGAAGACCATTGTAACACAGTAACACAATGTATAGTATAATTAAGTGACATACAATTCAAAGCTGGCTTTTTTGGGAAGAGAAAGAAGGGCATCCAATTCCCTTGAGGTCTGACGTTAAGAAGGTGTATGGAAAAGAACATACTGCAAGGAAGTCATAGGGAAGTGAAGTATTGGAGAATATGAAGGGATGTTCAGAGAAGAAGGTATTTGCTGCTCTGTGGCCATAAGATCCAGAAGGTGCAGTGGAAGGGTGTCAGAAGCTGAGGTGGAATGGAAGATGGGCCAATAGAGGGTTTGAACTTAGTTTTATATAAGTTAGCGTCTGAGTGATAAGGGCTTTTCTGGGAGACCTCAGCTTCTGGTGTGACTGTGATGAGATTAGTCCAAAGGGTCTCTAGATGTATAATTGTCTGAGACTCTGAATTTTAAGGGTAGGAAAGGGTGGGGATTTTGTCAATGATTTACAAAGTTCTGGTTCTGCCAAAAGAACTTGACAAAAAGGTGCTCATACTGCAAACATGGGTTCCCTATTGACCTCTGGCAATGGAAGATTAAGTCAACTAACACATTCATTCGTTCATTTCACAATGGGTTTGTTTTTGCCTTTGAGTGCTCTAGGTGCTGAGGGTACAATGGTAAGCAAAACCAGAAAATTCCTGCTATCAGTTATGGAACTTACATTTTATTTGAGGGTGTGGTGATGGCGGTGGTTGAGATAATTAAATACTCAAATAAAAAGAAAATATATAATGACAGGCATAGAGTAAAGCAGGATAAGTGATAAAGTATCAGGGATAGTTATCTAGGATAAGAGTCTCATAGCAGGGATGGGGGGGCGCCTGGGTGGCTCAGTCGTTAAGCGTCTGCCTTCGGCTCAGGTCATGATCCTAGGATCCTGGGATCAAGCCCCATATCGGGCTCCCTACTCAGCAGAGAGCCTGCTTCTCCTTCTCCCACTCCCCCTGCTTGTGTTCCCTCTCTCGCTCTCTCTGTCAAATAAATAAAATCTTTAAAAAAAAAAAAGAGTCTTATAGCAGGGGGCGCCTCAGTGACTCAGTTGGTTAAGCGTCTGCCTTCAGCTCAGGTCATGATCCCAAGGTCCTGGGATCGAGCCCCCCCATTGGGCTCCCTGCTCAGCGGGAAGCCTGCTTCTCCCTCTCCCACTCCCCCTGCTTGTGTTCCCTCTTTCGCTGTCTCTCTCTCTGTGTCAAATAAATAAATAAAATCTTTTTGTTTTTTTAAAAAGAGTCTTATAGCAGAAGAAAGTGCAAGTGCAATAGCCCTGTGGCAAGTTCAAAAGCCCTGTGGCAGGAATGTGTTTGGCTTGTTTAAATGAGAGTGAATGAAGATATGGCTAGAGAGGATGAGCAAGGGACAATTGATAGGCTGTGAGTCAGAAAGGAGTCAGGCTGTATGGCTCAGAATTTCTCAGTTCCAGCACTGTTCACATTCTGGGGTATCCTGTGCATTTTGGGTGCTTATCAGCCTCCCTCATCTCTACTCACTAGATGCCAGTAGCTCCCCTCCTCATGTAATACCCACAAACGTCTCCAGGCATTGTGAAATACCCCTAGGAGGGGGGTAGTAGAGTCGGACAGCCCCCAGTTGAGAACCGCTGCCTGAGGGTGTTATAAGCATTGCTACAGAGTTTATTGGGAAACCATTGTTAGGTTTGGTGCAGATTAAGGAATCCCCTTTAAAGTTTTAAAAGATAACACAATCATTGTATGGAAAATTAATTGTAGGGGGTAAACAGTGCAAACAAGTATAATGTCTAAAAAAGTGTTTAAATTGTTCATTTTTTGGTAATCAAGGTGGACAAAATGGCATGTGGATAAGGATGGTGTTGAATCATTGGTGGTGCCGTGTGAGAAACGGTTGAAATGGAGATGTCTTTTGGAGTTACAGCCAGCAAGGCTTCTTGATGTCTTTGGATGTGAATACTGAGGGAAAGTATGACTTCAAGGTTTTTTGCCTCGACAGTTGAGTGTCATTTACTCAGATGTGAATAACTGGGGAGGAGCAAGATTAGGACGCAGATGGAAGAACAAAGAGATCAGTTTAAGATGCCAGTGAGTATGCCAAGGAGGTAATTGCACATAAATTTCAAGAGAGTAATGGAGCTGGAGGTAGAATTTTTCATATCACTTCAGATCAAATCTGTATTTGTTGGCTAGGGCAGCTGTAACAAGAGTATCACAAACTGAGGAGCTTAAACAGAAATCATTTGTTTCACCATTCTGGTCTTCATGGACAGGGATGGTTCCTTCCAAGAGTTATAAGGAAGAATTTGATTCATGCTTTTCTGCTAGCTTCTGGTTGTTTGCTGGCAATCCTTGGCATTCCTTGACTTCTAAAAGCATCACCTGGATCTCTACTTTCACCTTTGCACAGTTTTCTCCTTGTGTTCTTGTCTGTGTTTGAATTGCATTCCCCCCCTTTTTTTAAAGATTTATTTATTTGAGAGAGAAAGAAAGAGAGCAAGATGAGTTGGGGGAAGGACAGAGGGAGAGGGAGAAAGAGAATCCTCAAGCAGACTCCCCGCTGATCATGGAGCCCCCCTCCCCCTCAAGGTGGGACTCAATCCCAGGACTCTGAGAGCATGACCTGAACTGAAACCAAGAATCCGCTGCTTAACCAACTGAGCCACCCGGGTCCTCCGAGTTTCCCCTTTTTATAAGGACACCAATCATTGAATTAGGGGCCCAGCTTACTCCAGTATGATCTCATTGTAATTTAACTAATTACAACTACAATGGCTGTACAAAGTTTAACCAACACATTTAAAAATGATACGTGTCTGCATAAAATTAGCAACTCATTTATAGGGATATAGAAAATTATTTCCAAATAAAGTCACATTCTGACCTCCGGAACTGTGAGGCAGTATTTTCTGTTGTTTAAGCTGTTGTGTGTGATATTTTGTTATGGGAGCCCTAGCACATGAATACAGATTTGATCTGACATGATATATTTCAAAATATGAATTTGGGGAGGGTTAAAATTCAACCCCAAACAATATGCAATATTGTAGATGATGTAGATGATGTTTGAGGCAGTGGTACTTGTTAGGTTATCTGGGTAATGACATAAACTATAACAGAAATAGGTTTGAGAATGGAGCCCTCTGGCATACCAAAATATTTAGATCAGAAATAGATGTACAAAAGAAATGTCCACTATTAGAAGAAAAACAAGGGAGTGTTGGTCCAGAAACCAAGTGAAACAAGTGTCTCAGGTAACAAGAGCGTCATCAATTGTGAGAAATACAGTAGCAATAAAATGGGGATTAAGAATCACCTGTTGGAATTACCAGAAGATAGGGCTTTAGTGAGCTAGATAAAAGCATTTGAGATAAAAGTCTGATTGAAGAGAGTTTAGGAGAGAAAATGAGATGAGATGAAGAAAGTACATACAGAAAATTCTTTGGAAGAGTTTCTGGAGATGGAAGATCTGAGTTATAGGAATCAGTAGATAGTCAGTTTTCCCTAAGTAATTTCTCTATGGACATACTAATTTTGTTCTAAAATGAGATGATTACATATTTTTTTATTCTAGGTCACTCAATATCCCATGTATTCATGTAACTTCCTATTTTGTCTGAGAGGCAAATCTGAAGTTAGTAATACATTATCTATTGTGATCATTTAACATAATAAATTATAATATGTGAAGAATTACTTTAAATTATTTTAAGAAATGGCTTCAAATTATGGATGTGAAGTTTGTTATATCCTTAATAGTTTCTAATTTATTCAGCTAATATAAATTAAGCACCTTGTATGAGCCAGCCAGGTTAAAATGTTGAAGCTTTTCTTCTCATACATAAAATTTTAAAAATTACATGAGGAAATATGCAAGTATAAATAATCACCTACTCATATTATCAAATATTTAAAAATGATTTTTGGGACTTACATTTACATTTTAATTTGGGGATATATGGGAGCCCTATAAGATTAGCAACCATTTAGGGGGTGCAGAAAATTAGTTTACATGTCCTACACTCATGAATACGAGCAAAAGCTGGATTATGCCTGCTAATTCCTGACATCCTCTGTTTCAAGTTATTTCTAAAATCATTAGAATTAGACCAAGAGATCATTTTGCTTCTCTAGCTCACACCTGTCTCTTGAACATTAATGCAACTGAAAAAGTTATGCTCTGATATTTTCTTCTTTAATTGAAAAAAGATACACTTGGAGCATCTTGATCCCAAGTTAATACATCCTGAGGAAAGGATTTAATATCAGAAACATGGATATAAGTTTGGAATGGACTGAATTGGCTGTACTCTAATGAACTGTGACATTTAATTCATAATGACAGAAATTACAGCTTAAATCCTCTTAATCAGAATGGAACTAAATCCCAAATCACTAATCATGACTTTCTTCTCATTTCCAAAAAGATTTTTAAAAAATAATGCAAAGAAACTCACAGTAGGACACACTGGTTTGACATATCTCACGTGCTTTTATTTAGCAGGGAAGGGAGGGAGAAAAGAGAAGAAAAATTAATCCCAAGTGAACTTTAAGTCCCTATTCTTACATAAGTGGCACTTGACTTTTTATGTCTGTGCATGCATGTGTGGGAGTGTGAGTAATCAATGCTTTTTAAAAGACTCTTTCAAAGGAAGCACTCTTCTAGCATCAAGTAAGTACATTCTGAGGAAACTGCCCAATCTCCAGGACACTATTGTTTCCTACTTTTTTTCTCCTGGTTCCTACTTATTGACCCAGCGTGATGGGATTGCTAAAGTTACCAACAGAGAAGAAGGACAGCATCTCAAATACACAGGCGTTTGTCTGAGAATATGGGCGGAACACAATGAACAGGAGCTGTCTATCTGCAGCAATTAGTCACACACTCGCAGATAGAGAAGAAAAGCTATAGCGTTGACTTTACTGCCCTCCCCCAAGCATGCAGGGCAAGGCCCAGCAACCCTACTCCCAATTCAAGACTCTTTCCCCAATTTCATTGCATTTTTTCCTATGGCCTCATAAGGATTGTTTGTGATTTTGAATTTTCTGAAGTAAAGTGGTGTTTTCATTAAGATAGGAAGGTAGAATTCTTGAGTCCTAAAGTTCCGTTTATATAAAACACCCCCAAAAGACAAATATAGAGAGGCCAGATCAGTGATTGTCTAATCTGGGGTGGTGGGGGTGAGGAGGGGGTCTGCAGATTGGTTCAGGGGAAATGTTTGGACTCATGGAAAAACTCTAAATCTGGATTGCAGTAATGACTTCACAAATCTATAAATTTACTAAAAAAAAAAAAAAATTACATTGCACCCTGACAGTGGGTGGATTTTATGGCCCATGAAGTATATCTCAGTAAAGCTATAAAAAAAAAAAAAGTGTGTGTGTGTGTGTGTACTTGAATGGCTATAAATTTATGCAGTTTGACAAAATTAAATATATTTAAATGCTTGTCTTTTACTGTAACTTGTGTAAAAAATGTTTATGTATTTAATAAGAATAAGGTATTGTCTTACTGGTGGGAACAGTAGCAGAAATGCATAAACATGGAATGAAAATTTTTAACTAATTTTTAACTAACTTTAAAGTAATACCAACTTCATTCACAAAGTGTGACACTCATTGCAAAATGCAGTAATATGCTTTAGAAGATGGTATAGCCAGGCACCTTATGCTGTCCTGAACATTCCTCACCTTATACCACTTCCTACCAATTTTAGGCAGAGCTAATTTTTCCATCTCTGTATTCTGATAGCAGTGAACATGTGGTTTTGCTGCAATATTGATTAATATGCTTAATAGGTGTTTGTGTCTTTCTTTACCAGTCTGTATGCTTCTTAGGGCAGGGTTTGTGTCTTTCTTATATTTACGTTTGTTCGCATAAATTCTTGTACAATATGTGACACAAAATATGTAAGGAATAAATGTTATTCAGTATGTGTTTTTATTAACAGTGGGTTTTTCTCCATGGGTACAAAAAGAGGTTATATTATTATCCCTTTTCCAGTTTTCTGTACTTGAGTAAATAAAAAGGCTCAAAGGTAGACATTTTTTGGGATGCTCATTTGGTTTCCCATAAGATTGAAATAAATATTGAAATAAAGGTTAGGAGCCCCTGGGTGACTCAGTAGGTTGGGTGTCTGCCTTTGGCTTGGGTCATGATCCCGAGGCCCTGAGATCGAGTCCCTCACTGGGCTCTCTGCTCAATGGGCAGTCTGCTTCTCCCTCTGCCTGCCGCTTCCCCTGTTTGTGCATGCTTTTTCTCTCTCTCTCTGACAAATAAATAAAGTTTTTTAAAAAAAGAAATAAAGGTTAATCTAGTACTGTGCTAATATGAAACCACTAGCCACATGTGACTTTTAATTTAAATTATTTTTTAAATTTAAATTAATAAATTAAAAATGAAAAATTCATTTTCTCAGTCACATTAGCTATATTCCCGGTGATCAATAGTCACATGTAGCTAGTGGCTACCATATTGGAGAGCACAGATAAAGGAACTTTCATCACAGAGAGTTCTGTTGAACCATTTGTCTAGATCCTCATCTATATTGTGAAGCTGATCTGTATTAAAATTAGGTGGCTTTAAACCAGATAGGACTATTGATTCAAGACATGCTGGGATACACACCATTGTACCAGACCACTAGGGAAGTATGGAAGGCATGACAGATGTCATATTCTATCTTCTTCCATACTACGTTCTGTCTCCACCATATATTATCAAAAAAGTGCAGTAAGTACAGGATACCTCTAAAATTATTAAACAAATTCCAAATTGTGTATTAAGAAGTTGATTTTTATCTCAAAGATATAAACAAAAATGAGGTTAAATAAGCATCCCTTATGTAGAGCTGCTTTTGAAAAAAATACATGGCTCGTATTGGTGTTGTATGGATAGAATAGGCACGATGAACACATTTTAAAGGAAATTTGAAAATGGATCCATTCTTCTCCTGGATAAATGTTTTCAAAACAAGAAAGGGAAAACTCTGCAAAAGAAACATGCTAAGATTCATTGAGGTCTTAAGCCCTTGAGACCATTATCATTGAAGAGACTTTTAAAAAGTTGATAATTACATGGCCACTTACATTTTGTAGCTGTTGATGCTAAGGATGTAAAGAAGGGTAATCAGACCCTGGGCATCCAGTGACAAGGTAATTGCCTACAGAGGGAGCAAAGAAATGTTCTTGTTTTCCCTGTCCTCATTTTCTCTGGCCAGGGTCATTCCGTATTTTTCTATACCTGAGTAGAACCACCAGGTCATGACCACTCTCAGCTGCAGGGTACAAAGTGTTAAGGGAGACAAATAGATTTACTCCTTATGCCTAAGAAGAATGTTTGAAGCACAAATCCTGAGCTAACTGCTGGAAACATGAAAATATACATTGCATGTTCAAATCTAAGTGAGCTAGATTCTATTCTAGGTACTCTAAATAACTGATCTCTCATCATTTTAGTCATTTAGATTTTATCAGCTCCATTTTATAGATGAATAAAACTAAGGGACAGAAAGGGTAAATGATTTCCTCACAGTCTTGTGGCTAGTAAGTAGTGATATTGGGATTAGAATTTAGGTCTCTCTGATTCAAAAGCCAAGATCGCCTTCTCTCTAGACCCCTTTGAGAGAGAACCAAGAGATGTTTAGACATTTACATTTAGGGATAAGTGTGTTATTCGAAACAATTTGTAATAATTGCCATATTGATGTTAGAAACTAGAGACATTCATTCAAAGGGGATTAATACCATTGTGAACTGCTCCCTCTGGGTCCTGCAGGTTTCCCTGAGACCATCAAAGACTTTCACTCAACCATGAAGGATGTGGTGAACATAACCACATCCTTGGCACCGACCTCTAAATATGTCTCGCATACCCCAATTCAGAGTAGCTTTTATTCATCCATCTGTTTATTCATCTACTCATTTACAAAAATATATTCGATGTATATTTTGTGTCATACACTATTAGGTGTTGGGGATACATTAATGAAAAAACAAACCTCCCGCCCCTCCAACTGGCTCAGACCCTAGCCAAGGCGAGGCCCAGCATCTAACCGAAGGAAGCGGAAAGAAGTCTAAATAGTGATCTCTACTGGGATTTGTTCCCTTGACAGTAAGATTGGCTTAGGATATTTGTTTTAACAAAAGACTTGCTCAGATTTTAGTATTAGCTTGGCCTCTCTTACATGTCAGAAGAGACCAAAATACAGCATCCTTACTAAACTATGTTAATCGAACCGTACCTGTTAGATTTGATTCTCAGAAATGTCAGGAAATTAAACACCAGAGTTCCCACAGCAACTCTTCAATAAAACACGTTGCTTATAAGAGGAGTCAAAGTACAATTAAGAACCATCCCTTTGCATTAGCTTCTTCTTTCTACTCTATCTCTCCCTGCTTTCAGATTTTCCACATTCTTATAACGATCCCTTAAGAGCAGGCTTCTGGCTGTGTCTAAAATGGAGTTGGAGAAACAGTATGGAGAAAATAAAAGAATCTTTCTTGTCATGAGAACCTTTTGATAGCCTAGTAGCACATTTTTATTACAAACATGCCTTTGCAGGATCATAAACTTATTAATATTATATAAATAAAAGAAACATTTTCACCTAAGTCTTAAAAATTAGTTGATCTGGGACACCTGGGTGGCTCAGTTGGTTAAGCATCTGCCTTCGGCTCAGGTCATGATCTCAGGGTCCTGGGATCCAGTCCCACATCTGGCTCAGCTGGGCGTCTGCTTCTCCCTTTCCTTCTGCCTCTCCACCTGCTCGTGCTCTCTCTCTCTCAAATAAATGAATAAAATCTTTAAAAAACAAAAAATTACTTCATCTATGTCTTCTGAGTTTTTTCACATCCTCCAATGTCCTACATCAACTGCCTCTGCATTTGGAGCTTATCTGACAGGGAGTTTGGAATATTGGACTCCAAATTCCGAAATGTTCTAATTTCTGAAATCTTTCATAGAGAAGGTCTGTAAAACTTATCAAAATAGTTTTGTGCCCTCCCAAGGATTTTGAGCCCCACAATATCTTTGTGAGAGTAAGAATCAGAAATGTTTCCCAATTTTACTTTTTTTAAATGTTACATACAGTGACATATACTTTATTTAGTATGTACAGTTCCATTAATTTTACAAATGCAAAACTCTGTAACCATAATGACAATTAAGATGGAGACCATCAGCCCTCAATATCCACTCATTTTTTGTATTATTTGCAGTATACATCTTTAATTAATCACAGTTCAACTTTAAATGGTATTATACTGCCTTGCATGCAGTTTAAAACCCTTATAACTAATTTCACTTCTTCCCTGACATCTTTTCTGATACTGTTGCCATTCATTTTATTCCCCATGTGCTATTAATCAACAATGCATTGGTGTGTTGCTATTGTTTTTGCTTTAGACAGGACAATTATTTTTTAAAGAATTATGGTAAGTAAAAAGTCTACCATGTCTGCCTTCATATGAACCATTTCCTGGGTAGCCATTTCTTCATGGAGATCCAAGTGCCTGTTAGATATATTCTTTCTGCCATAAGAACGTCTCTTAACATTTCTTGTAGTGCAGTTCTACTGTTAATGAATTCTTTTTTTTAAGATTTTATTTATTTATTTTAGAGAGAGAGAGCACATGCACACAGGCAAGTGGGAGGTGGGGCAAAAGGCGGGGAGAGGGAAAGAGAATCCCAAGCAGGCTCCACGCCCAGCATGGAGCCCAATGTGGGGCTTGCTTGATCTCATGACCCTGAGATCATGACCTGACCCAAAACCAGGAGTCAGCTGCTTAACCAACTGAGCCACCCAGACACTCTTGTTAGTGAATAGTATTAGTTTTTATTTGCCTAAAATTGTCTCAATTTCTCCATTATTTTTTAAAGACATTTTTCCTAAATAAAACAATTCTGGATTGACAGATTTTTATCTTTCAGCACTTGCCTTCTGGTTCACATAGCTTCTAACAAGAAATTGGCTGTAATTATTTTTGTGGCTGTATGTATTTTGTCTTATTTCTTTTTTTGGATTGTGTTCAAGATTTTTTTAAATTTTGCTTTTCAGTAGTTGGAATATAAGGTGTCCAGGTGTGTGTGTGTGTGTGTGTGTGTGTGTGCGTGAGAGAGAGAGACAGACAGACAGATACTACCCTGCCATGATTCTTTGAATTTTTGGGGCTGAGTTTTTATGTCTTCACTAGCTTCTAAAGATGCTTAATTATTGTCTCTTCAGATACTTCTTTCCCCTCTTTTCTTTCTTTTTCCTCTTCTTGGATTCCAATTACATGTATTTTAGGCCATTTGATATTTTTTGCAGTTCTTCTTCAGTTCTTTGTGCTGTTTAGATTTTCCTGATATTTTCAGCAGTTTTGTCACTCTCTCAACCTTTGGAGACTTGTAGTGGTCTGAGCAAAGGAGGATTGTCCGCATCACCTTCAAGAATAGAGTATCTGTTTTCTCTTCCCTTCCCCCCAGCCTCTAAAGGTCTTGACCTTTGCTCTGTGGGCCATGAGATTTTCTACCCCTTCCTGAGTAGATGAAGATTTATATTTTGTAGGGGTAACAAAAATGGTTGTGGCAGTGAGCTGTTTCCACAGTGGTGTTTGCTTTCTTCTTTGAAACTTGCACAAAGTGAAGGTTTCTTTTATGTTTGATTTTATACACCCACTTTTCCTCAGCAGCTCTAGGTGTGTTCTATGAAGGAGAGGAACCTGTAAGTTGATGTAAATTCCCCTTGTGTCTACCGCTTCCACGTATTCTGTATTTTCATGCTAACCTTTAACAATGCATTAACAGGGGCGCCTGGGTGGCTCAGTTGGTTAAGCGACTGCCTTCGGCTCAGGTCATGATCCTGGAGTCCCGGGATCGAGTCCCGCATCGGGCTCCCTGCTCGGCAGGGAGTCTGCTTCTCCCTCTGACCCTCCCCCCTCTCATGTGCTTGCTCTCTCTCATTCTCTCTCTCTCAAATAAATAAATAAAATCTTTAAAAAAAAACAAAAAACAAACAAACAAACAAAAAAAAACAATGCATTAACAGGGGTGCCTGGGTGGCTCAGTCATTAAGCATCTGCTTTCGGCTCAGGTCATGGTCCCAGGGTCGTGGGATCGAGCCCCACATTGGGCTCCCTGCTTGGTGGGAAGCCTGCTTCTCCCTCTCCTGCTCTCCCTGCTTGTGTTCCCTCTCCCGCTGTCTCTCTCTCTCTCTGTCAAATAAATAAATAAATAAATAAAATCTTAAAAAAAAAAAAACGCATTAAGAATTTTACCTAAGTTCTCCTTGACATTTTCTATGGCAGCTGGCTTTTCTCTCAAGCTGCGAGAGCTGAGTTAGTGTCTGCATTCTATTTTCCCTTGCAAACACCTGCTTTTTCTTAGATTTCAGAGTGTTTGGTTGCCCTCTGATAATCTTTGATAATTTCAAGAACATGTATGTTTTTATAAATTATCTGGCTTTTCCTTGTTACGTTGTATGTGGTAGTCTTTCCAACTTTCTACCTCTTAGGTGATAGCTATTAGTGCTCTCTCGTGACATTGTCTCTAAGTGCTGACTTGCTAGAGTTAGAGATTTTGCTTAGAAATATAACCATAAAAGTTGCAAAAATTCATACAGTTTTGGGGCTTTTCAGAATCCATTTAGATGTCACTTAATGCCTATAAAAGTTGTGTTATCCTATCAGCCATAAAGAATATGGGAAAAATGTAGGATCACATCAAGTTCAGATATCATTAAGTATTTAAATCATTTGATTGCCAAGGGAGTTCTACTAAATTAAAGTCCTCTAATATCCTGGGTGGTTTGTAAATGTCCATGATCAGACCAGAGAACTAGGCTATGTGCTTCAGAATCTCCAAGTGTAAATTCTTTTTTGAGTTATGAAGTCTCTATAATACACTCCAGTGGCAGCTTAGCATGTCTCACTAAGTTAAATTAAAGGAATTCACCCCAGAGTCCTTATCAAAAATTTTGTGGTATAAGTAAGCTCCATTAGTTTTCCTCACAAAGACTTAAGGTCCCTTGACACCAGGAAGATTTATAATTCAGTTTGGAAATATTAGGAAACAAATCCATATTTGTTAATGCATATTTTAATATAAAACCAGTGTTTATTTGATAGTTTATTTACTTGTAAGGTTTAAGACAGTTCAGCATGCTAGAGTTATCGGAAGCCTTGTGATTTCAATTGAAAGTTGTTAGAAAATAATTGATTTAGATTTGTAACTTTAAGTAAAGATCTTATTAAATTGAAATATACTATTGAACATTTATTATAATTGGTTGTCCATACTTATAAGTTTGATCTCATAGAACTAAAAGTATTCCTTACGTACTTGGGAAGTTTTTTTTTTTTTTTTTTTTTTTAAAGATTTTATTTATTTATTTGAGAGAGAGAATGAGAGACAGAGAGCATGAGAGGGAGGAGGGTCAGAGGGAGAAGCAGGCTCCCCGCCGAGCAGGGAGCCCAATGCGGGACTCGATCCCGGGACTCCAGGATCATGACCTGAGCTGAAGGCAGTCGCCTAACCAACTGAGCCACCCAGGCACCCCGTACTTGGGAAGTTTTATCACTTGGACCATTGAAGTACTTTAAAATGAAAGGGACTATATTAAATTTATAAATGAGATTTAATAGTTAATGGCATCTAATTAATTAAGCTTTTAAATGGGACCAAATTTAATCAGTGGCCTCTTAAAGTGTGAGAATTTGCTAATACATAAATATAACAGCAAGATTTGCAACCAGAAATAAAACATTAAAGAAGAATTTTTTTAATATATAACTTGAGTAAATTATATAGTAATTTTTAAATAAAATAGAGTAATCTTTTGGACACACAAAAATAAATTATTCTATAAGACACCAAAACTCTTATATTTCCCAGTTCTAGAAAGAAGGATATTGTTAGTAACAATTAATTAACTATTAACTATTAACTAATAACTATATTATAAATTTGTTTGGGAGAGTTGGATATGAGCAAGTACAAGTGTTGTAATAATTGGTGACAACAGGAAAATATTAAAGTAACTCAACATTGCTGTCTTAAATTTTTGCTGTCCTATTGTCTTATTTCTTGCCTTAATGAGTGAATAAATATTAATACCTACATATTTCCCTGTGTATTCCAGTGAATGCAGCTGAACTGATTTTAGGTACAGATGGATAGGAAAGCATTGGTTTCATTTTTATTGATATCATTAAATTTGTTATACAACTTATTGTTCTTCCTCCAACAGATAATGTGAAGATAAGTGTTTGTGCAAAACAGCATACTATTGTGCAAAGTGCATGGGCCTTACAGACAGACTTGAGTTTTAATCTTTGATCTGCCCTTTATCAGGTGTATGATGTGGGCAAGTTAGTTAACTTTCTATGCCTTAGTTTCTCCATTGCAAAAGGTGATTATTACCCCTACTTTAGAAATGTATTGGGAGGATTAAATCAGATAATATATAGAGCAGCACATGGTATAAAGTTGGTATTTACTAAATTGTAGCATTTGTTCCTATTATGATGTTTTATATTTATTGGTGCTTGATTTATACTTAACTAGACATGTGCCCTGGCCAAATTCCTTAATATATGTGTGTCCAAAATTCCTCAATGATAAAACTGAGGCTATAATAATTGTTGTGTAGATAAAATGAGTTACTACACGTAGAGGGTTTAGTATTGTGCCTGAATATTGTAAGTATACAATATTATTTATTATTATAATATTTATTTATAGCGTCTTATAGATTCTTAAAGTTTTCCTCAAATTTAAACATACTGCTTCACCCTCAGCATCTTAGTCTCCAGCAGAGAATCTATATATACATGGTGTATTAGTAGGAGCTGTTATAATAACCCCCACATTTATTAGTGGCTTCTAAAAACACAGGTTTAATTGTTGAAAATCAGCAGCAGGCTACTTGCTACCACTCCTCTTAGGGATCCAGATTATGGAAATTCTGTTATTTGAAACAGTATCAGTTTCCCTGGCAAAGCAAAGAAAATCTATGAATCTTAAAAGATTTTCTTATTTCTGCATTTTAGATGTCATAGTCCATTGGCCAAAGCAAATTACATGTCTGCACCCAATTTCAAATGAGCAGGCAGTGCAAGCCAACCCTGGATGTAGTATATTTGTGAACAACCCCAATGGCTACCACACATTGTCTCAGGGATAGCAAACATCTCTTATGTGATCTTCTGACTAAAATAGATAAATTTTTTTAAAGATTTTATTTATTTATTTGACAGAGAGAGACACAGCGAGAGAGGGAACACAAGCAGGGGGAGTAGGAGAGGGAGAAGCAGGCTTCCCACTGAGCAGGGAGCCCGACGCAGGGCTCGATCCCAGGACCCTAGGATCATGACCTGAGCCGAAGGCAGACGCTTAACGACTGAGCCACCCAGGCACCCCTAAAATAGATAAATTTATAAAATTGTGTGACATCAGTAAAGCCGTCATGACACTAAGCATGTTACATTTTGTCGTTGGAACCTAGAGGCCCTCTGTGTAAAATATCAAAAGCGAAGTTTGAAAAGAGAGTATTATTAGTCCTAGTATAATTTCAGATATGAAAAAGGAAGAAATAATTATCTCCTAGTCTAACCCATGTAATAGTAACCCATTTGATAATGCATACTCTATCTTTGCTGATTGTAAAGTCATGAATGTGTTTGTTAATATGTGTGCCTGTGGAGTAAGTTGTTCTGAGAAGTTAATTCAAGCTATAACATAGTGTAGGAGAAAAGAGTGGTGGGTTTGCCCTCCCTTACACTGCAACTATGACAGTCCCTTCAGTCCTGCACGGTTCTGGCAAAAGACAGCATCTGAGAAAAGGCTAAAATTCGGATAGTTGGTTATTCTGATAGACTGACTTACTAGCTGCTAGCATAACTTGCTTTCTCTGTGAAGATCTAATTTCTCTGTGAAGCTAATATTAAGTTCTAAGAATGTACAGCCCTGAAATCTCCATATGAAACCATAGCAGTTCTTCACAGTTTTGGAAAGTTACACCATACATGAAGAAGTATGCCTTCCCTTCTGCGCTAATGACAGAATATAAATATCGCAGCCAGAAACAATGGTTAGGAATTAAAATGAACTTAGGGATGTGAGGTGGTGGTCCCACAGAATCATGGCTTGATAGGGCTGTTTGGAATAGTTTGGGTCCATTTTTTATATTAGTGCTTAAAAGAAAACTTGGTCGTTATTTGGGAATGTAGAATAAATGAAGAATTTGGGGTAGAAGTATGGGAAGGGAGTCTAGGCAATACTAGCATAGGAATGTCAAATTCTTTTTAAAACACAAGCTATGACTAAATGTTCAAGTTTTCACACAGATGATTAAATTTTTATGAGTCTGTGTTTTTTAGCTCACATGGCATAAATGAACTATAAGTCAAGCACATTGTTAATTCTTATCACTGATTGTTTAGCTAGAACTGACATTTTCTTTCCTCCCAACCCTAAAGTTTTATTTAGTGTTTGGTCATACAGCCCTTAGTTCCCAGAGTTTTCTCAAAGGATTTAAAATACATGAGATAAAAGGGATATGCTAAATTTCAGAAATTATAGATGGTGTGGATGTGGTGACAAGTTCTGCCAGAGCAAGTGGATTTCTTAGTATTAGACTTGGAAATAAGCAGATTAAATTTGACAGGGATCTGGGAATAAAATATATACATATTTATAGACTACATATATCTGTAAAGAGAAACACTTTAATATTTTAATGTAGTGCATGAATCTGAAAAGAGGAGTATCAGAAAGGATAAAGAATTAAAATGTGTTTGAAGATGAGTCAAAGGCTATAACTGGAATCTGGATTTTACATACTTATATGTGAAGAGACTTTCATATTCTGGAGGTAGTATGCTTTTCAAGTACATCAGTTCGTATACATCAAGATAATTTTGAATACATAATTTACAAGCACTATAGGAACACTCCAAATTACTTTTCAGCTCCATGTTACAAAAAGTATGGATAAACATCTGGTTTAAGAAGGTTGACTGTATTATAACATTGTAACATTATAACATTATGTTCACAATTGTAACAAACCTTATGACCATGGCAGAGACAACCTATAAAAATGGGATCTAGTGAAAATATGGGTTCAAAAGAAAAATATAATCAGTGAAACAGCTATTCTGAAACATTTCTGAAAAACAGAAAGCAAATTAGACACTGGTAATTAAAAATACAAAGAAATAGGAACCATAGACATGAAATTACAACTCGGAACAGACAGAAAAAACTTGAGCAGAAGCTGGAGGCATTCTCCTATGAGGTCGAGCCATGGGGAGGCTGTGAATTTGGAGTTCTCAGGTATAAAAATCAAACATTAGGAAAGAGGAATGTGGTAGAAGTCAGTGCTATTAATCAGTGCACTGTAAATGAAATGGCAGAGTAATTCAGCCTCATCAACACTTTGTGTCTATCCCTCAGCGTCTAACCAAAGTATTTACCTCCAGATTAAAACCAAATTATTATAATATCTGTAAATAAAATTATCCTTCTGGAAAGAGTTTGAACTTTTAATTAATTTGGTGGCACTCCAGAGTAATATCTTCCCTGAATTTTCCATTGGAAGCTCGGTGTGTGTGTGTCAGGGCGGGGGAGATGTGGAGGAGGAAGGAATGACAAACCTTCATATTTACTCTCTACTAACACAAAACAAATTAGATTCTGCAGTCTTTATGACTTCCAACATATAGAGAACTCAAAATCAGCCAGGTGAGACATGGCAGGAAAAGAAATTCATGGAACATAGGGAGATCATACAAAGCACCTCCTATAAACAGTCTAATCCATTATTGTCAATCTCAGTATGTATGTCAGCATCTGACCATCAAATGGAAACAGTATATATGTAGTCAAGTGTTAACAGGTCCTGAAAGCATGAGTAAGTTTCATCAGCAAGTGCCTCAGATGCCCATAGCCCCTTCATCCACTACATCACAACCTCTCAATCTTCACCTTATGTCCCCATGGGGTGTTTTCTACAATCAAGTTACTGAGGAAGAAATCATAGGGGTCTGTTTTACAGTTGAATCTGCATGTAATAGTGGCACTATCTGAAAGTAAATGGCCACATTTTAGACTCAGTCTGGAGTGACCATGAAGAGTGTGGAAGAAAAATTCTCCCAGTCAGCTGAATTTCAAAAACTACCCTTTGAAATTCATTTTGTTTATTTTATCTGAAATGAGAAGTGGCCAGAGGGTTGGAGCTACAGCAGTCCACAGAAGATAGCGAATGATTTGGCTGGGTAATCAAGGATTAGAAGAAACACAGTTGGAAAATCTGTGTTGGAGACTTTGGGAAGAAGTGTTGGATGGAGTTCCTCAAAAAGACACTGAGTGTGTCCCATGTAAATGTCCTATGTGAATTTTCAGAAGAGTAGAATTTTAATAATGAGGTATACAAGATAAACAATTCTGTTTATGTCATATTCTTTCCCAAGCCACCATTGTTCATGGTCAACAAGCTAATGAACAAATTAACCATGGTGGCATGAATGGAAGTTAAGCATAGACTCCACAACATGGACTTCCACTCAACAAGGCTGATTTGACCTCAGCTAATGCTGATAGGCCAAGCTGATGACAGTGGAGATCCATTCTGTGCCCTGATATAGCACCATTTTCCAGGGAGCTCAGCCAGTCACCAATGGACATTATTTGCACCATTCCCATCGTACAAGGGGACACTGTGTTCTCATTGGGACTTTCTTTTACTCTGTATATATAAATTTGCTTATCTTGTCAAGAATATCTCTCTACCATCATTCTTAAACTTGTATCTTTTTCACCATCATAATATTCCTTATAGTATTGACCAAGAAAAAGAAAGTTCTTTTTTTCTAATTTAATTTAATTTTATTATGTTAGTCACCATACAGTACACCATTAGTTTTTGATGTAGTAATCCATGATTCATCGTTTTTGTATAACACCCAGTGCTCCATGCAATACGTGCCCTCCTTAATACCAATCACCAAGCTAACCCATCCCCCCACACCCCTCCCCTCTAAAACCCTCACTTTGTTTCTCAGAGTCCATAGTCTCTCATGGTTCATCTCCCCCTCCAATTCCCCCCCTTTCATTTGTCCTTTCCTTCTCCTAATGTCCTCCATGCTATTCCTTATGTTCCACAAATAAGTGAAACCATATGATAATTGACTTTCTCTGCTTGACTTATTTCACTTAGCATAATCTGCTCCAGTCCCATCCATGTTGATGTAAAAGTTGGGTATTCATCCTTTCTGATGGCTGAGTAATATTCCATTGTATGTATGGACCACATCTTCTTTATCCATTCATCCGTTGAAGGGTATCTTGGCTCTTTCCAGTTTGGCTATTGCGGACATGGCTGCTATGAACATTGGGGTGCATATGGCCCTTCTTTTCACTACATCTGTGTCTTTGGGGTAAATACCCAGGAGTACAATTGCTGGGTCATAGAGTAGGTCTATTTTTAATTTTTTGAGGAACTTCCACACTGTTTTCCAAAGTGGCTGTACCAACTTGCATTCCCACCAACAGTGTAAGAGGGTTCCCCTTTCTCCACAACCTCTCCAACATTTGTTGTTTCTTGTCTTGTCAATTTTTGCCATTCTAACTAGTGTAAGGTGGTATCTCAATGCACAGAATGGGAGAAGATATTTGCAAATGGCACTATAGACAAAGGGCTAATATCCAAGATCTATAAAGAACTTCTCAAGCTCAACACCCAAAAAACAAATAATCAAGTCAAAAAATGGGCAGAAGACATGAATAGACACTTCTCCAAAGAAGACATACAAATGGCTAACAGACACATGAAAAAATGTTCATCGTCATTAGCCATCAGGGAAATTCAAATCAAAAGAAAGTTCTTTTAAAGAAAATTAAGTCTGGCAATGAGCTTATACTTGTGGAATTTACTGGTCTCACTAGTTTCTTCGTCACTTTGAAATGACTTCACTGATGGAATGGTGTGATGATCTTTTGAAGATCCAGCTACAGTGCTTTCTCAGTGGCAACATCTTACAGGGTTGTAACGAGTTCATGGTCCTGGGGAATCAGGAGTTAGAAATGGAAGTGTTTCCTTTATTACTACAAGTAATCTACTAACAATTTCTTTCTTGCTGTCTCCACAAACCTATGCTGTTATGGTGTAAAAGTCTTAGTTCTCAAGGGAGAAAGACGAGTCCAAGAGACATAGTAATAGTCCCATGTAACTGAAAACAGTGGGGTGTAGAATGGGGAACCTGGATACATTGGTCTCCTCATGCCAGTGAAACCACAGAGAAAGAAGAGGATTATTTTAATGGCTGGGGTAATTGATCCTACCTACAAGGAAGAAATTGGATTGCTGGCACAGAGTGGGTGTGAGAAGGGGTAGTATCTAGTGCAAGAAGATCCCCTTGGGCACAGCTTGGTACCCCCATACTCTGTGATAAAAGTTAATGGAAACGTAACAAGAAGAAGGACTTCAGAAGTGAGGGTTTGGAATACCTTCAAGGAGCCCTGACTACCTGGCGGCTTCCTAAAAGTACAGGGAATGTGAATGAACAGTGGAAGAAGAGTTTTAAACACCAGTTGTGACCTTATGATCAGTTGCAGAAATGAAGACTATAATAATTCTATTTGCTTATGTTGGTATCTAACATTTGTATATATATTATCTAATTTTTTATATTTCTCAATGTCCCATGCCCCTATCTTTTAACATAAGGTATATTGATATTAGTTAGCCTTACATCTTGGGATTTATGTTGTAGGATATCAAAAGGACAATGTCACTTAGGTACAAGATAAATCCCTCAAGGGGCGCCTGGGTGGCTCAGTTGGTTAAGCGACTGCCTTCGGCTCAGGTCATGATCCTGGAGTCCCGGGATCGAGTCCCGCATCGGGCTCCCTGCTCGGCAGGGAGTCTGCTTCTCCCTCTGACCCTCCCCCCTCTCATGTACTCGCTCGCTCTCATTCTTTCTCTCTCAAATAAATAAATAAAATCTTTAAAAAAAAAAAGATAAATCCCTCAAATCATTCTGAGGAGGGGATTAGCATGCTTTCATTTGTCTGAAGGGTAGTTGATTCATGTTCGGCAGAATTGTGACTTTTCTGTTACCTTTACCAGGAAGTTTTATTAAGATGAAGGGTACATAGAAGGGATGAACTCCAGTGGCATTGTACCGGGCCAGTTTATCTTAGCTGAATTATGGGTTGTTTTGTTTGTTTGTTTGTTTTCAGAATTTCCTTCCCTCTAAGTTTCTGACATAGGTTTGTCCACACGAAAAAATAATATGAGATTTGGAAGGTGAAAGTGGGGCAGCATCCTGGATGGTCTGAGGGCACTATGAAATTCCTGAATGCTGTGACTCATCTCTTGCTGCTCCCATCAGGCTGGGGGGTCAGCAGCCAGGCCTGCAGCTCCTCTGACCCCTGCGTGTCATCTGCAGCTTCCCTGAGTCCCGGGACAGGTGCACAGCTGGGCTTGTGCATCTTTGTGTTTTGGATGTGGTGGGAGACAGCCATGGGGTTTGGGTTGTCTTTGTGGGTTTCATTTGTTCTCAGGTGTTCCAGTTTGTCCATGAAATATTTTTCTTGCTGTCCACAAATGCATGTCCAGCTTTTCTTTCAAGCCACTGGCCCTGCTATCTTACAGCAAATTTATGGCCACTACAAATGCACAGAAATCAGCTTTCCACTTATTTCTTGAACAGTTCCCAGAATTTTGTAAGACTGACTCCCTGTGCTAAATCTAACATTCTATGTCATTGTAGTGGATTTGCTTCCATACCAAACTGCCAATGGTATGAATAGTATAGATAAACGTTTGCCTAGCTTAAAAAGGGTGAGAAATCACACATGTAAAAACTAAGAAAACAATAAGAACTAGCTACTGAAACAAAGAAAAAATTTTTTGGTCTGTTTCTTTATATTTTTTTTCCTGCTCTAGTCAGATATAACTGACATATAACATTCTGTAAGTTTAAGGTTGTAGGACTTCTATATTGACAAATGATTACCGCCATAGCATTAGCCAACATCTGCATCACCTCACGTAATTATTACTTATGTGATGATAATATTTAAGATCTTCTCTCTTAGAAACTTCTAAGTGTATGATACAGTATTGCTAATACAGACACTATGCTGTTCCTTAGATCTTTGGAACTTAGTCATCTTATAACTGGAAGTTTGTCCCCTTTGACCAACATCTTTCTCCAGCCCCTGGCAATCACCACTCTACTCTGTTTCTACAAGTTGGGCTTTTTCAGACTCTACATATAAATGATACCAGGCAGTATATCTTTCTCTGTCTGACATAGTTTACTTAGCATCATGCACTGAATATCCATCCATGTCGTCACAAACGGCAGGATTATCCTTTTTCTTGTGGATAATGTTCCATTGAATATACCAAATGATAGAATCTGAGTGTGTTATTCATTCGTTAATGGGCATTTGGGCTATTTCCTTATCTTGGCCGTTGTGAAAAATCTGTGGTTAACATGAGTGCAGATATCTCTTTGATATGCTGTTTTTGTTTTCTTTGAATGTATACCCGGAAGTAGGATTGCTGAATCATGTGTTAGTTCTACTTTCAGTTTTTCAAGAGACCTCCATGCTATTTTCCGTAGTGGCTAAACCAATTTACGTTCCCACCAGCAGGGCACAAGGAGTCCCTTTTCTCTACATCCTTGTCAGCATTTGTGAGTGCCATTTCCCAAATTATATATAACAATATATCGTGCTCTTCCTGAGAGTAGAGGATAGGTTGAAATGCTTTTTTGTATCTTCCGTAATGCTCTAAGCATACTGATTGGACATTTAAAAAAGCTTTTTGTTCATTGATCAAAGGAAAATATCTTAACGGAGATGGAATCCGTGAATATGCCTATGCTCCAATCCTAACAAATTTTATGATGGTAGCCATCAGTCTTACTGAGCCACATTTCACTCTTGGAGCTCCTAAAGCTAAAGGAAAATATTATTGGCTTTTCATAACCTGCATCTCCCTCCATTTTATGGCCTTTTTCTGGATGTCCATTGCTCTCTTCTTGTAGGGTCACTGTGAGGCTAACTGCACAAATGTGCATTGGACTTCTGTGAACACCTTGGGCGAGGGCAAAGTAGAGGGTGATTACTTAACTTCAAAGTATTACTGATATTAAGACCAATATATCTTGTGCAATGCTAGAGGATAATACCTAAAAAATTGATAGCATCATCTTAGCCACAATTAAATCCTAAAAAGCACAACGTGAGTGTTTTCATTTTAAATCCAATTGGGTATTTGCCATCATCAATCTCCCTCAATTCCACACACGAATGACCTGTTTTCAGTTATCATACACCACAGGGATGTTCTGGTCCCAGGGTAGAGGGTCTATTGGTGTACTGTAGAGAACAGATCAAGCCTTAATGTGTGACTATAGCGTAGCTTTGCAGGAATATTGAATTCTGCAAATGGAAAAACATTTTGAAAAAGCAGTGTAAGAAATCATCAATGGCTGAAGGCAATAACCAATGACAAAGAAGCCAGTGGTTTTCCTATGCCATGTGTGTTTCTCTTTCTTTTATTTATTGTAAGATGTTATGTGACAAATGATAGTGTGCATTTCACGCATTTTTAATTTGGAGAGAAACGTAGCAGCAGCTCCAAATAAAGGAAGCTTTCCCATCTTTTCTTTCAAGTTCCCTGGGCTGTAGCCACCTACTTTGTAGAACAGAATTCTGGTTCCATGTGTGTCTGTTTACTTTGATATAGGCTTATCACAGGCACTGCCAGCATTGGTTTGCTGCGTGCAAGATTTCCACATGTTTAGGATCGTCCTGATCCACATGTTTAGGATCGTCCTGAATATATATATATATTTCTGAAGTATATATATATATTCTATATATATATATTCTATCATATGCTTTCATTTCAAGTAAGTGCTCCAAGGCTCATCAAAGAGAAAACTCGCTGCAATTGCTCAGTTGACTTCCCCGTTTTATTTCTGTAAAATAGTATGGTTTGTATGTTAATAATGGGAAGTATAGAATGAGAGTTTTTAGATAAATATTTTAAAGTAAAGCTTAACTCACTATTACCTTTATTTTATCTTTTTCTCCAGGTAATTCACAAGTAGGGACATACATAACAGCAACGTTACTTATAAGGGATAATGCATTTCCTTTTCTTTTTTTTTTTTTTTTAAGATTTTATTTATTTATTTGAGACAGAATGAGAGAGAGAGAGAGCTCATGAGAGGGGGGAGGGTCAGAGGGAGAAGCAGGCTCCCTGCCGAGCAGGGAGCCCGATGCGGGACTCGCTCCCGGGACTCCAGGATCATGACCTGAGCCGAAGGCAGTCGCTTAACCGACTGAGCCACCCAAGCGCCCCTGCATTTCCTTTTCTGCTGACTCAATAAATAAAACTTTATTAACATGAATCACCATTTACAATGTTATTTTTCATGTTTTGGCAGGCTATACCATGGAATTCCTTTAAATTGCAAATATTGCTAGTGCAGATTTTTTTTTTAAAGATTTTATTTATTTATTTGACAGAGAGAGACACAGCGACAGAGGGAATACAAGCAGGGGGAATGGAAGAGGGAGAAGCAGGTTTCCCATGGAGCAGGGAGCCCGATGCGGGGCTCAATCCCAGGACCCTGGGATCATGACCTGAGCCGAAGGCAGACGCTTAATGACTGAGCCACCCAGGCGCCCCATGCAGATTTTTTTTTTTTTAATTGGAGTATAGTTAACACTAGTAATGTAGAATTTTTTTAAAGAAATGATGTAAAAAATAATAAAATAAAATAAATGATTTAATTTATAGAAAGTTATCATAGTTATCAGGAATAAAGTTGGAGTGTGCAGTGCTATCTCTTTCCTGAAGCCCACCATCCATGCTGGCCACACTGAACTTATCTTTCTGGGTTGATATACGCCATCTATCCAGTAGCCAATGAGAATAGGAGCTCTATTCATGCCAATAAAGCAAAAAATTGTAAAAGTAAGAAAATCTTCTTCACCCTGGTGCATACAAATAGTCCCTATACTATATCTATAAACTTGGGTCCTGGGATGTTCTATCCTAATCTTCCTAAGGTCTTTATTTTGTTCTCGTTCTTTCATACTCTCTAGTCATTTGAATAAAACCCTTATCTACTTCCTTCTGATAGTTTTCCACAATAAAATCATTTTCTTATGTGACAGTCATGTATTGTTACACTCTTAAAAATATAGATTTCTTGTGTTTTCAAAAATATAAGCTCCTTTATGATACAGACTATTTTGAATACTTCAATTGTATTTACTGCAATTTTTATATACAGAAGTATTCAGAGAAAGCAATTGTATTTTATATTTAATTATATAAAGTAAACATAAAGTATGTACCTATGATGATTTGTAATATATTGCTCTTAGTGAGATTTTACTTTGTCAAATAGATCTCATATCTATAAACTAACACTGATAAAAATCTGTACAGATAAAAGGCTAGGAATAACGTGAGTACTTATTTCTGGTCATAGTCTTCTGATGACTGTGAGCTTCTCATTAAAATTATTTTCACCAGTTTTGTATATTTCCTTTATGTCCTTGAAAACACTACATTTTTTTCTATAAGCTTTCTATGTGTCCTATCTACTTCTAATTTTCATAAATCACATATTTTAGCCTTTGCAACCCATGTTTTATTGCAATTGATTTAATAATTAGCTACATACATGTTGTTATTCTTCTTAGGTTTGAGACAAATTAGAAAAGTAGCATTTGTTTGTATTTTATTCCCAGTTTGAAGTCTTTCCACATATTGTTATTTTATATGTTTTGGAGAATGAAGGCTTGTCTACATAGTTGTAAACATGTTAGATTTTTTTTTTTTTTACATTCTCATCCCTTATCTTAAAAAGAAAGTCTTATTACATAATCAATTTTCCTAAACAGTGCTTCCTGTTCAAATTGAATCTCTCTTAAAACCATTTCTTGTCCATAATCCACAAAGAAACAGCTTTTACTCTATGTACTCTAGTTAACCTATTTATTTATTTATTTTTATTATTATGTTCAATTAGCCAACATATAGTATAGTACATCATTAGTTTTTGATCCAGTTAACCAATTTAGCTATGCAGTATTGTTCAACAGAAAGTGCCAGTCTCTATATTATTATGATCTTGGGAACTTTCCTTAAAAGGTCAGTTTTTTAACCATATGTGCTAACGTTTTAGGTTATTTGCTTCCATGATATAGCAGAATTGCCAAAGCCCTTACCAATCTCTCCAGGAAATCTAATGCTACTTCTTAACCTGTCCTGTATTCTCTGACACTACCTAACTGCTATAATACCATGTTGTCTTATGGCGTAAGGTTTTAGAGAATCCTGTTTTCTCATTGAGGTGTCTGCTTTCCAGATCTCTAGCGTCTTGGTCCCTCTTCATCAGACTCTTTCCTACTTATTATTTACAACACAATTTAGGTATCTCCTCACCTCTGTGGTCCTATGACACCATTCGTTTACCTCTCTTACAGAAGAAAATATATTTTACTGAAATTATTTTCTTCTGTATCTGTCTCTGCTTCTTGAATGCAAGCTTTTTAGGAATAGGGACTGAACTTGTTAATTTCTGTACTCCCAACACTTAGCAGTTGTTCAGTATATGTTTGTTGAATTGAATTATATGTTAAACGTATCTCCATATTGAGTAAAACCTAAACAAAACATCACTAAGAAGGATAGGGAACGGTCCAGAATGTACAGTCATTCAGGGTGATATGTTTCAGTAGTTCTCAAGATTATCTGAATGAAGGAGCACCTGGAACTCGTGATGTTTTTTGGGAAAAATTACACAGATAATTACATCTGCCTTCCAGTTTATTCCTCATTAAGCTACACGTTGTTTTTACATTATGATCTCGGAGAAATGCAACATAAACAAGGTAAGCCCTTGAACCCAATGATTGTCCTAACTTACTGCTTGGGGAGAGGTTCTGGGCAATAGGCAGAGGCTGACGGTTTCCCTGGGTTGAGCAAATGGAGTGTGGGGAGTCTAGAGAGGCAGAGGGAGGTTGAGTTATAGGGTAAAACACCAGAGAAGAGGGAGGTGTACAGAGTGAGAGGAAGACCCAGAGATTGGAAGAGATTGTCTTTAGCTGAGTACTGATCTATTCACGCATCTGAAGAAACTACTGGAGGCCAAGGACAGGACCGTCAGAAAAGGAGAATCATTAGTGGGGCCCATGTATGGCCAGGAATAGGTCATATTTCATAAGTGAGCATGAAAAATGTTCTAATTCAAGGGGTATTGGTTAGAATGGTTGCAAGAGTATTGTACCAGTAGTAAGACACCATTAAACATGTAACTGTTGTTTCTGAAGGAGAAGAGATAGAAAGGGTAGGGAAAAAATGTTTGAATAAATAATGGCCAGTAATTTTCTAAATTTGATATAAACTATAAACCTAATTTTTCAAGAAATTCAATGAATTTGAGGCATGAGGAACATGAAATCTGCACTAAGAACCATCGTATCATGTTGCTTATGACAACTCTCATGGTTCATCTCCCACTCCGATTCCCCCCCCTTTCATTTTTCCTTTCCTTCTAATGTGCTCCATGCTATTCCTAATGTTCCACAAATAAGTGAAACCATATGATAATTGACTTTCTCTGCTTGACTTATTTCACTTAACATAATCTGCTCCAGTCCCATCCATGTTGATGTAAAAGTTGGGTATTCATCCTTTCTGATGGCTGAGTAATATTCCATTGTATATATGGACCACATCTTCTTTATCCACTCATCTGTTGAAGGGCATCTTGGTTCTTTCCACATTTTGGCTATTGTGGACATGGCTGCTCTGAACATTGGGGTGCATATGGCCCTTCTTTTCACTACATCTGTGTCTTTGGGGTAAATACCCAGGAGTGCAATTGCTGGGTCATAGGGTAGCTCTATTTTTAATTTTTTGAGGAACCTCCACATTGTTTTCCAAAATGGCTGTACCAACTTGCATTCCCACCAACAGTGTAAGAGGGTTCCCCTTTCTCCACAACCTCTCCAACATTTGTCGTTTCTTGCCTTGTCAATTTTTGCCATTCTAACTGGTATAAGGTGGTATCTCAGTGTGGTTTTGATTTGAATTTCCGTGATGGCTAAAGATGATGAACATTTTTTCATGTGTCTGTTAGCCATTTGTATGTCTTCTTCGGGGAAGTGTCTGTTCGTGTCTTGTGCCCATTTTTCGACTTGATTATTTGATTTTTGGGTGTTGAGTTTGAGAAGTTCTTTATAGATCTTGGAAATCGGTGCTTTGTCTGTAGTGTCATTTGCAAATATCTTCTCCCATTCTGTGGGTTGCCTCTTTGTTTTGTCGACTGTTTCCTTTCTGTGTAGAAGCTTTTTATCTTGATGAAGTCCCAAAAGTTCATTCCCCCTTTTGTTTCACTTGCCTTTGGAGATATATCTTGAAAGAAGTTGCTGTGGCTGATGTTGAAGAGGTTACTGCCTATGTTCTCCTCTAGGATTTTGGTGGATTCCTGTCTCACATTGAGGTCTTTCATCCATTTTGAGTTTATCTTTGGGTAGGGTGTTAGAGAATGGTCGAGTTTCATTCTTCTGTATATAGCTGTCCAATTATCCAAGTACCATTTATTGAAGAGACTGTCTTTTTTCCATTGCATATTTTTTCCTGCTTTGTTGAAGATTATTTGACCATAGAGTTGAGGGTCCATATCTGGGCTCTTTATTCTGTTCCATTGGTCTATATGTCTGTTTTTGTGCCAGTATTATGCTGTCTTGGTGATCACTGCTTTGTAATATAGCTTGAAATTGGGCAACATGATGCCACCAGCTTTGTTTCTCTTTTTCAACATTTCTTTGGCGATTCGGGGTCTTTTCTGATTCCATACAAATTTTAGGATTATTTGTTCTAGCACTTTGAAAAAAGTCATTGGGATTTTGATCGGGATGGCATTGAAGGTATAGATTGCTCTGGGTAGCACAGACATTTTAACAATGTTTATTCTTCCGATCCATGGGCATGGAATGTTTTTTCATCTTTTTGTGTCTTCTTCAATTTCTTTCATGAGCATTCTGTAGTTCCTAGAGTATAGATCCTTTACCTCTTTGGTTAGGTTTATTCCAAGGTATCTTATGGTTTTTGATGCTATTGTAAATGGAATCATTTCTCTACTTTCTCTTTCTACAGTTGCACTGTTAGTGTATAAGAAAGCAACTGATTTCTGTGCATTGATTTTGTATCCTGCCACATTACTGAATTGCTGTATGAGTTCTAGTAATTTGGGGGTGGAGTCTTTTAGATTTTCCACATAAAGTATCATCTCATCTGCGAAGAAAGAGATTTTGACTTCTTCTTTGCCAATTTGAATACCTTTTATTTCTTTTTGTTGTCTGATTGCTGCTGCTAGGACTTCTAGTACTATGTTGAACAGTAGTGGCAAGAGTGGGCATCCTTGTCATGTTCCTGATCTTAAGGGAAAGGCTCTCAGCTTTTCCCCATTGAGGATATTTGCTGTGGGTTTTTCATAGATGGATTTTATGAACTTGAGGAATGTTCCCTCTATCCCTATAGTCTGAAGAGTTTTAATAAGGAAAGGATGCTGTATTTTGTCAAATGCTTTTTCTGCATCAATTGAGAGGACCACATAGTTCTTCTCTCTCCTCTTATTAATGCATTCTATCACATTGGTTGATTTGCGAATGTTGAACCACCCTTGCATCCTGGGGATAAATCCCACTTGGTCATGGAGGATGATCCTTTTAATGTACTGTTGGATTCTATTAGCTAGGATTTTGTTGAGAATTTTGGAATCCATATTCATCAGGGATATCAGTCTGAAATTCTCCTTTTTGATGGGGTCTTTGCCTGGTTTGGGTATTAATGTAATGCTGGCCTCATAGAATGAGTCTGGAATCTTTCCTTCTGTTTCTATTTTCTGAAACAGCTTCAGGAGAATAGGTATTATTTCTTCTTTGAATGTTTGGTAGAATTCCCCAGGGAATCCATCAGGACCTGGACTCTTGTTTTTTGGGAAGTTTTTGATCACTGCTTCAATCTCGTTACTGGTTATTGGCCTATTTGGGTTGTCAGTTTCTTCCTGTTTCAGTCTTGGCAGTTTATAGGTTTCTAGGAAGGCATTTATTTCTTCCAGGTTGCTTAATTTATTGGCATATAGTTGTTGATAATAATTTCTAATAATTGTTTCTATTCCCTTCATGTTAGTCATGATCTCTCCCCTTTCATTCATAATTTTATTAATTTGGGTCCTTTCTCTTTTCTTTTGGATAAGTCTGGCCAGTTGTTTATCTATCTTATTAATTCTTTCAAAGAACCAGCTTCTAGTTTAATTGATCTAATCTACTGTGTTTCTGGTTTCTATTTCATTGATCTCTGCTCTAATCTTAATTCATTTCTCTTCTAATGCATGGCTTAGGCATCATTTGTTGCTTTTTCCTAGCTCTTTTAGGTGTAAAGTTAGTTGGTGAATTCGGGATTTTTCTATTTTTTTGAGTGAGGCTTGGATGGCTATGTATTTCCTCCTTAGGACCGCCTTTGCAGTATCCCAGAGATTTTGGACTGATGTGTTTTCATTCTCATTGGTTTCCATGAGTTGTTTAAGTTCTTCTCTATTTCTTGGTTGACCCAAACATTATTGAACAGAGTGGTCTTTAGCTTCAAAGTGTTTGAATTTCTTCCAAATTTTTTCTTGTGAATGAGTTCCAGTTTTAAAGCATTATGGTCTGAGAAGATGCAGGGAATAATCTCAATCTTTTGGTATCAGTTGAGACCTGATTTGTGACCCAGTATGTGGTCTATTCTGGAGAAAATTCCATGTGTGTTCAAAAAGAATGAGTATTCTGTTGTTTTAGGGTGGAATGTTCTGTATATATCTATGAGGTCCATCTGGTCCAGTGTGTCATTCAAAGCTCTTGCTTCTTTGTTGATTTTCTGCTTAGATGATCTGTCTATTGCTGAGAGTGGAGTATTGAGGTCTCCTACAATTAACGTATTTTTATCAATATGACTCTTTATTTTGGTTAATAGTTGGCTTATGTAGATGGCTGCTCCCATGTTGGGGGCGTAGATATTTATAGTTGTTAGATCTTCTTGTTGGATAGACCCTTTAAGAATGATATAATGTCCTTCTGTGTCTCTAATTACAGTCTTTAGCTTAAAATCTAATTTGTCTGATATTAGAATTTCTCCCCCAGCTTTCTTTTGAGGTCCGTTGGCATGGAAGATGGATCTCCATCCCTTCACTTTCAGTCTGCATGTATCTTTAGGTTCAAAATGAGTCTCTTGTAGACAGCATATGCACGGGTCCTGTCTTTTCATCCAGTCTGCAACACTGTGCCTTTTTATGGGAGCATTTAGGCCATTCATGTTGAGAGTGATTATTGAAAGATATGAATTTACTGTCATCATGTTGCCTGTGAAGACCTTGTTTTTATAAATTGTCTCTATAAATTTCTGTTCTATATCACTCTTGGGGTCTTTCTCCTATAGAACCCCCCTTAATATTTCTTGCACGGCTGGCTTAGTGGTCACATACTCTTTCAGTTTCTGCTGGTCTTGGAAGCTCTGCATCACTCCAACCATTCTAAATGACAGCCTTGCTGGATAAAGTATTTTTGGCTGCATGTTCTTCTCGTTTAGTAACCTGAAGATGTCTTGCCAGCCCTTTCTGGCTTGCCAGGTCTCTGTGTATAGGTCTGATGTTATTCTGATGTTCCTCCCTCTGTACAAAATGAATCTCTTCCCTCTAACTGCCCTTAAGATGATTTCCTTGGTTCTAAGATTTGAGAGTTTTATCATTCCATGCCAGGGCATTGGCCTATTTTCCTTGATCTTGGGATCTTGTAGCAGAGGCTCCTCTCTACCTCTGTAGATGTATGTTTGTTTCCTTCCCCATATTAGGGAAGTTCTCAGCTATGAATGTTTGTTTCATTCCCCAGATTAGGGAAGTTCTCAGCTATGATTTGCTCAAATATATCTTCTAGTCCTCTCTCTCTCTCCACCCCCTCAGGGATCCCAATAATTCTGACATTGGAACATTACATGGTGTCACTTATTTCTCTGATTCTATTTTCATGGATTTTGAGTTGTTTTTCACTGGCCTCCTCTTTTTCCTTCTTCTCTATTAATTGGTCTTCTAGATCACTAATTCATTTTTCTGCCTCGTTTATCCTAGCTGTTAGATTATCTAGATTAGCTTGGATCTCACTGATAGCATTTTTAAATTCTGCTAGTTCAGCTTTCATTTCTGCCCTTAGAGACTCTATGTTGCTATTAATCAATTTCTCCATTCTAGCTATTGTCTCGGCAATTGCTACCCTAAATTCCGTCTCTGACATCTTGGTTATATCTGTATCCATTTGTAAATCTGTGGCAGAAGTCACAGTCTCTGAGTCTTTCCTATTTTGGGGGTTCCTCCTCCTAGTCATTCTGTTGAGCGGTGGTTGAAGGAATGTACAGAGCCCAAATTATTGACCACAACCCAAGCAAGATTCACCTGTTTTCTAGGGACCTTAGAGTTGCCAGCTTCTTGTTCTCCCAGCCTGTCTTCTGGGGGAGGGGCCTGCTGCACTGTTATTCAGTCAACCCTGTTTGGGCAGAGTTGGCAGGAGATGGGCTCAGTGAAAACCAGTTTTGGGGGGCTTTTGTTCTCTGTTGGCTTTCCCTGGTGGCTTTCTGCATCTCTTCTGAGAGTCAGAGCAGAAGAGATCTTTTCCAACCCTCTGCCTCAGAGCAGAGAGATGGCGGTCTCATTGAACTCTCCAGGCCACACTATCTCCGTTTCTGTCCATGCTGCTATAAACTGCAGTGTCCTGGCTTGTGTACCCCTCAATAGCGCTCCCAGTCCTTGCCTCCAGGCCAGGCATGTCTCTGCCTTTTGTGCTTCTAAAACTGCCAGCCATCCCCAGTTCACTCGCACGGTCCCGCTGCTCCGGGTTTCCATCCGGGGGCTGCTCTAAAGTCCTTTCCTCATTGCTACTGTTCTGCGAGTCTGTGCCCTGTCCCCAGCGTGGGAGGCTTTCACTCACCAGCTGTGTAGGATCCCCACGGCTCCCTCCCCCTTCCGCTTATCTTCCGATATGTGCCTGTGGAATCATGGCTCCCTGCTTCATACTTTAAAACCAACCGCCTGTGATATTCTGTTTGTAGAGATCCAGATCTATCTTCTTACATCTCTGGCTGATTTCGTAGGTGTTCAGAGTGGTCTGGTAGATATCCAGCTCAATTCTGGGACCTGTTTGTAATAGAGTCCCCTACTCTTCTGCCATCTTTTTCTCAACCACAGATACGCAGATACTGTAACCTTGCTGCTTCAGTGGTTGTTGAAGGTCTGTCTGTAGCTTAAATCTGAAACTTAAGGGAAAAAAATCCAGTTCGTTTTGTTAGCTTTCTGATATAATTTTAATGGCTAATAACTTTTATGACCCAAGCCATCATATTTATAATAGACTGTATCTTTATGTATAATTTTAATTGCATTATATTAACATATAATATAAATAATGCAAATATAACTACAATTTATATAATATATATAATTACATATATAATTATAATAGTATAAATATGATTAAAATAGAATTTAATTATATAATATATTATTCTAATTAACAATTATTTCCATATTTATTATTTAAATTTGTTAAAAATGATGTCATTTCCTATTTATATTTTAGAGTCAGTATTGCATTGGGGGAATTTACAACTATAGGTTTGTAGAAACAATACAGTATTAAGAAACGATATATGTATTTTTATTTACCCTATTGTGCCATTTTATAAAGTATGTGGGCTTCATTTATGGAGAAGTCTACTTTCATTGAACCATTTCTTCTTTGTTAGTAGAAAGTCCACAGTTTCAGATGCTTCTCTTTATTATCTTTGGCCAAATAATGAGTAATCTTAAGCACAACTGATACAAAGACCCCATGAGTTATTTACATTTTGTAGACTGATGAAATAACCTTCCTTCTGGTTTTTATTTTATCTGGCAACATGCCTGGGATGATAGGTTCTACATAGAAGTAAGAGATATGTTTTATTACCTGCTTTTTCCATAATGTATATTAGGAACCCAAAGTAGAAACTTTATGGAAACACCAACAACTAAGCTGACATAAACCACAGTGACTTATATAAAAGCATCTCCTGCACAGATGAACTGCTCTTGAATACAGAAGACTGATTGCAGTTCCGGACAGTCAGGATGGGAATTGTATCTGTGATAATAATGGCACAAGGTAGACAGAAGCTATTTTTAAAAGAACTGCTTGGAGGCCAGAGAGTTACTCCCGAGAGGTGGAAAAAAATCAGCATTTCCATCTTCAGTTTTGAGTGTGGAGCTCTGACTTTTCCAGCCTGCAAACAGTAAAAGCTAAACCTATGCATATTAGTAAAAATATGCCTCAGAGAATAGCAGGGGAAAAATGCAGCCAAACTCTTCTCCATAGTGCATCATTTATAAATCTGTGGTTAACATCTGAACAGCTTCATGTGGCAAGGAGAAAACCCCTTACATACAAAGAGAACTTATAACTAATTATGCTCAGTCTGTTGCATTGTTACCAGTCATTGCTTCTGAACAATGCATGCTCCTAACAACTATCCAAGTCATACATAATGCATTGTAGATTGGAAAACACATACCCAAACTAGTCATATTAAATCCACAACTCAAAATATAAACTTTGGTTTATTCACATCTCTCTACTTCTGACATTAGGGTTCCAATTTTATTCATTTATTTGCAGACACAGGCTTATCTATTGATCTTCAGAAGTAAAGATCCTTTCTCCAAGCAACAAGAACAAACAAAAAAGCAAAAAACCAAACAAAAATACTTTACCCTGAACTAAACTTCACTTCTTCCAAATAAGTTTGATGTGAGGTAATCTCATTACTCTATAAATGATCCCTTTCCTTCTCAAAGCTCACATCAAATAGCAAGAAACATCTGTGAACAGAGAGGAGAATAATTAGGGATCTAGGGAGAATTTCATAAACATAGCACAACATTCAGCCTATGCATCTCAAAGACTCAGGGAACTGTTCATTCAATAGAGTAATATTCTTTATTCAGTGTCATCCTTTCCTCTCTTTCTGGAGAAATCACTGCTGTTAAAATGCTTAATCTCCTTTGAAATAGACATATTGAAGCCAACATCAGAGTTAAAAGCGAAGATTGATAGTGCCTGTCAGAAAAATGAGGCATTTAAAAGTCAGGCATTGAACAGGGGTACTTTGTGTGTGGCTCTGTTGTTCTGGGGGCTGGATGTGGTAGAATAAGAAACACCGCAACCTCTTCTAAATCTGAAGCTGAGTTTTCTGTGCTCTTTTCACTCTTTAACAATTGAAAAGAACTTTGGGTTTGTTTAAATCAGAGCATTGTAATAGTAATAAACATTTGTTGAGTACCTACATTTTCAGCTGTAAACACAACCTAAACAAGCATGCATCAAACATATTAACTATTTGCTTTAAAAATCATATTATCTACTAGTCACTGGCCTATTTTGGCCATCATTACCCTTACAGATAGACTTCTTGAAAGAAGGTTTCCATTCATTTATTCCAATTACTTCTCACTCATTCTTCAGTCTACTACAGTTGAGCTTCTGTGTCCCAAACTAAAATCCAAATGATCAATTTTTCAAATACAATTGGTGTTCTTAGATCCTGATAGGTATAAAATTGCACAAGTACTACACAATTCAGGAGTGTTTTCCCTTCACATTCTCACTCCTCTTGCCACCTCTGACTTAAACACTCTCAGTTATTTGGTAGCTATCTTCCCATTCCTCTGACTACCCATTTATATATGCTTATATGTAACACAGGTAGACAAACTGCTTTCCATCCTTGGCCTTCTAATCCCTTAAGGTACCTAGCACATCAGTGTAGGGGGGTCTATTTCATTCTTTCTAATGACTGTGATGTGGATGCTCCATGAGGTATATAATCTCTCTTTTGCTGATGAACATTGAAGTTATTAACACTTCATCATTTTTAAACATTTCAGTGAGCATTATTGTATGGGGTTGGTGAGTCAGAGGTAATGCACTTTAAAAAATGACAGATATTGCCCAGTCCCAATAAAGTAAACTTTTCTCACTGACAACATATAAGAATGTGCATCCATATTCCTTCCTGGGAAACATACTTCTTTGTTCTTGACTGTCTCATGGCAAAAAATGTCTTCATCCCATGATTATTAGTGAGACTGGCCATCCTTTCATGTATTTACTCACTATATTATGTGAGTAATATCTTTGCAAAATTTCTTATAGCATAATTTGCCAATCATATTGAGACTGATGTTGGAGATTTTAATTTTAAGGACCATAATCTTTTATTTTTTATGTATTGCAAATATTTCTTACATGATGCTGTTGATTTTGAAGATTTTAATGTTATATCATGTTGGACATGAGTTTCTTAAATGTTATATAATCATATATGACAGTCTTTCCCTTCATGATACTTGGACTATGTGACTTGCTTCTGAAGGTCATAAAATATTACTTTGTAGGTTATTCTGCTTTTCTAGTTCTTTAACCCATCAGGACATTACTTTTATATGTTTATATTTACAAGTCATATATGTAAAATATACATATATATGAAATCAGCATTCTCTTTTTTCTCCAAATGGAAAGACAATATCCTAAAACATTTATTGAATTATTTATAATTGCTTAATGGTTATTAATATTATCTTTATTATAAAAAACAGCATATGTCATAGGCCTATTTATGAGCACTCCATTTTTTTTGTGCTGACTGCTTGTTTATGTCTGCTTGAATATTATGTTATTTCATTTTTTACATTTTAATACCTCATTTTCATAACTAGCAGAATATGATCATCATGCTATTATTTTCCAATATTGATTGACTCTTTTAATGTTCTTTTTTTTTAATTTAATCTCACACCACTCACAAAAGTTAACATGAAAAAAATAGAATGACCATATGATCCACCAAGCCTACTTCTGGATTGCTATCCAAAGGAAACAAAAACAGGATCTCAAAGAGGTATTTGTTGTTCCATGTCCATTACAGCATTATTCACAATAGCCAAGATATGGAAACAACCTAAGTGTCTATTAATGGGTGAAGGGATAAAGAAATTGTGGTATATGTATGCAGTGGAGAATTATTCAGCCATGAGTAAGGAGGAAATTTTGTCATTTGCAACAGAGTGGATGGACCTTGAAGACATTATTCTAAGTTAAATAAGTCAGACAAGGAAAGACAAATAGCAAATGTTCTCACTTATATGGAATTTTAAAAAGCCAAACTCATAGACTGTTACAAGGGCCTGAGGGGCTGAGAATGAGGATATGTTGTCAAAGGGTACAAATTTGCAGTTATAAGATGAATAATTCTGGTGACCTAACATACAGTGTGGTGATTGTAGTTAGTAATATTTTACTAAATATTTTCTAAGAGAGTAGATCTTAAATATTCTCAGCACACACGTACACACATACAAAGGTAATTATGTTATGTGATGGAGGTGTTAGTTAATGCTACCATGGTAATCATTTTGCAATATATAGTGTATCAAATCAAGACTTTGTATACGTTAAATTTATACAGTGTTATATGTCAGTTATAGCTCAATGAAGCTGGACAAAGGAAAAAAAAAAATCTTTCCCTCAAAGAGAGAGGGCAGGGGAGATTGAGAGAGCCATAAACCCAATTTCTGGATTTCTCACCATTTGAAAGAAATTGTATTTACTAACTGAATCTGAGATTTTGCTCAAGATAGAAGCTGTGCCTTTATTTTCAAACTGTCTTCTTCAGCTCAACATGTCAATAAGAAATATTGAATATTAGATATTCAAAACTTACTGGGCATGGAGAGTACATTGGTCCCATAGAATGAACTAAAAAAAAAAAGTCAGTGCAAAAGATAAAGATAAACTTACATCTATAAAAGTATGGGATGATAATTTGTTACTTACATTCATAAAGATTACTATTTTGTATTTTTTTCCAGTTTTTTTTATTATTATGTTATGTTAATCACCATACATTACATCATTAGTTTTTGATGTAGTGTTCCATGATCCATTGTTTGCATGTAACACCCAGTGCTCCATGCAGAACGTGTCCTCTTTAATACCCATCACCAGGCTAACCCATCCCCCCACCCCCCTCCCCTCTGAACCCTCAGTTTGTTTCTCAGAGTCCATAGTCTCTCATGGTTCGTCTCCCCCTCCGATTTCCCCCCCTTCATTTTTCCCTTCCTGCTATCTTCTCCTTTTTTTTAAAATTTTTTTAAATTTTGTATTATTTTTTAAATGTAGCATTAATTTGCCTTGAAGTATCTCTGTCATATGGTTGTTTATCAATCTGATATTCATCAAAGGAATAGAATACTTCTACATAAGTAGTCTGGGAAGTTGGGGTAGCTGCTCCTGTCTATTCACTGTTTTACTTACTGAGTTCCCTCCCACTTCCCCTCTGATCCAGTTTCTACACTCACTGCCTTTTAGGATGACCCAACTATCATTTCAGCAATGCTGTGACAGCCTTATTTAAAGATATTCGTTTCGCCTTCTCCTCCTAATTTTTCGATGGAAATGTATGCTTCTCAGGGTCACGGGGGATCCTCAAGCCAGACCTAGGAAGCCTTTGCTGCCAATCATTAATCTGCCAGTGCAGATGTACTAGAGCCAGCAGACTCGTGGTCTTGTAGGTGGAGCTCTGAGAGCCCTGAGAAGGTGAGCGTGGTGAAGGAGCAAGGTTTCTGGGGATCTGAGGGCTCTGCCTGGCTTGGCAAGGAGGGCCAAATAATTACTGGAATAAATTTAAAAGAAGCTGTGGTATTTCCTGCAAGAGAAATTGCTCTCTCAGCTCCTACCTTCATAGTATTATTGGCTACCAGATTAAGGCTTAAAGGCCTATACAGTCCTTCGATTTTGGAAGTTTTCCCTCAATACGGCTTAGCTTATTTCCCACATCTGCATTTTCTAGGAATAAAAATTCATCGTGTTCTACTTCAGATGTCTGCATAGCCTGCCTGCATCCACACCCAATAACCATAACCAGATTTGCTAAATGGATAAAGAAGGCTTCTGGAAGGATTTTTCAAGGCATCAGGTGAAAACATTTAAAAGCCAACAGACTCAGTAAACAGGAATGTCAGTTCCTCTGACACCCCAGGGTATCCACACCCCTGAAGAAATTTGTAATTGTGAAACAAAAGCTCAAAGAGCATAGGATGCAATGACAAAAACTGTCACTATCTCCCACCAGCCAAACAGGTGAAGGGAGTCCACTTTACTTGGTCTGCTCCCCACACAAAGCAAGGGTGTTGCCAAATAGAAAATGACAGAGAAAAAACATTCTTTAGTTTTATTACTTTGCCTCATGATTCCATACACCGAGTTTTTATGGGAAAAGAGTAGGAATGTGTGAAGAAGGACTGAGGATGGTGATAAAAAATCAGAAGCTTAATGATTATAGTATCCGCATCTGAGCATTGCTGTGCCCGCCAGCCTCCCAGTTGCACTTAGAAGTCACGGGAGATGAGGGACCTCTGATTCTGAGAAAAGCTAGTCAGGTTTAGCTTGTTTCTTCTCACCACTGTGCACTAATTCTGCAAAATTCGATAACAGAACAAGCTCTGCACTGACAGTGCATAGGCAAGCTGAGCTATTCCAGTTGAGGACCAAACAGACCAATCCCAAAAGGGATTGCTTTTCCTTTTATCGACAGGATGGGAAAGATTTATTGCAATGTTGAAATAAATTGTTGAAAATCTATTTCTTAAGAAGTCTATGGTGATCTTTGTCAGTCTGACTTCTGCGTGCACAAGAATGCAAAAACTCTGTACAGAACTGACTATTAATAGAACAAACATGACTTGTTTTTTAAATTCTCCTTTAGTTTAACCTTGTCTTTTTTTTTTTTTTAACACAATTTGGATACTTGCCTTCAAGGATTGAAAAAATAAGCCAGCGATTTCCTTCCAGAGAAGTCTTGAAAGGTCTTCAATAGAGTTTAGCTTTCTAGTATGCCACTAATTAACATTAACTCTTGGGTATTCTTCAGAAAAAGTATTCTTAAATTATAGAGGTGCTGCTACATGTGAAGGTTTGTTTATTTAGGTCTTAAATTTCTATAAAACATCACTCTTGGAAAATGTCAGTGTATTGATTATCTTCCCCCAAATGATACCATCCCCTTTTATTAGACAATGTCTAGGAGGCAATGAAAATTTATCTTATCTTATGTGACATTCAGAAAACAGTCTAGAAAACTAGGAGAAAAAAATCCAAGAGCTATTTAAAGCAATGGTATGTGGCCTTAATAATCACTTATATCAGTTCTGCAACTGCACACACATTTCTTGGTCCTAAACTTTTGCTTTAGTTAATAAAATCACTGAAATTAGATTAAGATTAGATATCATATCATATTCCTGTACCAATTGGTACAATTCCTTTTTAACCACTGGCCGATATCAATAAATGTTAGCTTATGTTAGTTGGGGAAAGCTGAAGAAAAAAAGTAATAATGAAACTGAAAATCAAAGAATGTTAAAGTATCAAGCATGATATGAATGATCAAAGTGACTTCATCTTTGCTTTTGGAAGTCTGATTTATCAGAATTTGTGGTGAGGTCCTCTTAATGGTGCTGGTAATCACAATGGATGCAATAATAAAAGGGGATGAAGTGTTCCCACTAAGATGTAGAAGAGAGGAATTAAATTAACCAAAATCTAGGTTGGATCCAAGCCCTCCCATGTACAACCTTATGCTTATATACCTGAAGCTTGAAATCAGAGACCAAGTACAGCAGAGGAAATCCTTTTCTTCACCAATTCTCTCTGCCTTAGCCTTAGCTGGCTTACCTAGCACTTTTTTTTTTTTAAATCAAATTATACAGGAGTAGTTGTAAATTTAGATTCCTATAATGGGTTGAATTGTGTTTACCTGAAATTCATATAAACCTCAGGATGTGACCTTATTTGGAAATGGGGTTCTTGAAGATGTAGTTAGTTAAGATGAAGTCACACTAGACTAAGATTGGTTTCTAATGCTTATAAAAAAGGAAACTTTGGACACAGGCATATATGCAGGGGAGAGCATCTGCAAACCTCTAGAAGCTTAGAGGAAAGGTATGGAAGAGATTCTCCCTCACAGCCCTCAGGAGGATCCAACCTTGCTGACCTCTTGATCTCAAACTTCTAGGTTCCAGAACTGAGACGATACGTTTCCGATGGTGAAGCCACTTACTAGGTGGTACTTTGTTTTTATTTTTGTTTTTTTTTTTTTAAGATTTTATTTATTTATTTGACAGAGAGAGAGATAGCGAGAGCAGGAACACAAGCAGGGAGAGTGGGAGAGGGAGAAGCAGGCTTCCTGCCGAGCAGGGAGTCCTATGTGGGACTCGATCCCGGGACCCTGGGATCATGACCTGAGCCGAAGGCAGACGCTTAATGACTGAGCCACCCAGGTGCCCCTAGGTGGTACTTTGTTAAGGAAGCCCTAGAAAACTAGTAAGCTCTTAGATTCTCTGTATCACATTTCCCAAATTTACCTGATCATCAGAATTTTTTGTGCAACTTTTAAAAATACAGATTCCGGTGGAAACTTTCACAACAGATTCCAGTTCAATATGTTTGGGGTGGGCCTGGAAATCTTTATTACAATAAAAACACAACCAAACTAAAAAACTCTCATCAGTGATTCTGCTGCAGAGTTAGATTTGAAAATTTCTACTCACGGAAACAGTATTAAGAGAAGTTTACAAATGACCAAAAAAAAGGGGTTCTAATTTTTCTCTAATTTCTTGGTGAGGTTAAAAAATATATATGTTATTTTTATCTCTGGGCCTTAATTATCTCTTTTGCAAAAGGGGAAGGTTGGACCTTATTGTAAAAGGCAGAAATTTGTAGTCAGAGGTCCTCTCATTAATATTTCTTACCTATTTTGATCAATAATAAGAATATGTACAATGTTTTCAGAGACAGCCATTGTTCAGTGGGTTGTGCTGGCTTTGCTGGGGTTGGTCTGCCTCCCTTCCCCAAAAGCCAGCCCCTCCTTAGAGCTAGGACAGGGGGACGGTCCCTGGGCAGGCAACCATGAGCAAATGGAAGGCATGGCCAGAGATGCTCAATGGGAAATCACCCACATGCTCACAGAACTTGCAGACTTCGAGAAGAACGTGAACCAGGCCATCCACAAGTGCAATGCTTACAGAAAAAGCAGCATCTGTGATAGCAAAGTACCCATACAAAATAAAATGTGGAGCAGAAGCTAAGAAATTGCCTGGAGTAGGAACAAAAGTTGCTGAAAAGATTGATGAATTGTTAGCGACTAGAAAATTGTGTAAGCTGGGAAAGATTCAGCAGGATGATACGAGTTCATCTGTCAATTTCCTGACTCAAGTTAATGGCATTGGTCCATCTGCTGCAAGGAAGTTTGTAGATGCAGAAATTAAAGCCTTAGAAGATCTCAGGAAAAAAAAATGAAGATAAGTGGAACCATCATCTGTGAATTGGGCTGAAATATTTTGATGAATTTGAGAAAAGAATTTATCCTGAAGAAATGTGACAAGTGTAAGCCATTGTACTAATTGAAGTTTAAAAACTGAATTCTGAATTCCTTGCTACAGTCTGCTGCGGGTTTCCGCAGAGGTGCACAGTCCATTGGTGACATGGATGTTCTTCTGATCCATCCAAACTTTACTTCTGAATCCACCAAACAGCCAAAGCTGTTACATCGTGTTGTGGAGCAGTTACAGAAGGTCCATTTTATTACAGATGTTGTCAAAAGGTGAAACAAAGTTCAGGTGTTTGCCAGCTTCCCAGTAAAAATGATGATAAGGAGTATCCACAAAGGGGAATTGATATAAGGTTGATATCCAAGGATCAATAGTACTGTGGTGTTCTCTGTTTCACTGGGAGTGATATTTTCAATAAGAATATGAGAGCTCATGCCCTTAAAAAAGGGCTTCACAATGAGGAATACACAGTCCATCCCTGAGGAGTCACTGGAGTTTCTGGAGAACCTCTGCCAGTGGATAGTGAGAAAGACATCTTTGACTACATCCAGTGGAAATACCAAGAACCCAAGGATCAAAGTGAAGGAGGTCTGTTCTTCATTCCAGGCACAGCTTAACTCAACAGTCTTGATTTATTTCTTAACCTTTGCTTTGTAAGGATCTCTGGTGTTTTTAAATGATTGTTTCTTCTTCTTGCTTTAACTTGCACTGTAGTCAGTAAAGCTTCTTGTACTATTTTAAAAAAGAAAGAATATGTACAGTGTTTCATCCATCATCATGCAAGTGACAGTTAGTAACCACCATTTTGCTTCATAGGTCAGGTTCCCCATGAAACAGACTCAGTTGAAGTACAGGTGGCTTATTAGAGGATGAAGAAATCAGGATGGGCAGAGGGAGAGGTAGAACTTTCACGGAGACCAACTCTGCTGGTCTGTGTGGCTTGCCTGGGGAGATGAGCCTCTGGTCACCCAGCATTTTTCAGGTCATGGCCACTGCATTTCTCCCTTTACCATAATAATTGGACAGAGGAATGTCAAGAATTGTCCTCTGGGAATCCCCTGGATTCCTGAGTGATACACCACAGTACTTGCTACCCATTGTTCTTAAGATTGTTTTCTTTTTATTTTTTTTCCTGACATTGGTATGTATGTATATGATTTTTGTATTCCCTACTCTTTTTATAATAAACGTGTGAAAAAGACCATAGTTACTATATGTGAAGTTTTCATAGGAGAAACATTTGAAGATTCCTCCCATTACGTTTCTCTTATGTAAATGTGAAGAATGTTGTGGTAAGCTAGCTACATTCCCAATTTCTTGGTAGTGAAAATGAAGTCAGGCAGCAAAAACTGGAGGACTGTCACTTGTCACATGAGAGAAAGATTTTTTTTTCTCATTTTTATACAGTCTTTATCCAGAACTAATTTTGGAGCTTGCTGGGAAAGATTCAAGCACTAGCACCCATTGTGAGAGATGTCACACCAATTTTTTAAAATCCTAATTTTGCATGCTAGAGTGTCTGTCTTAAACTATCCCAGGATCCAGGAGTGACATAGCTACTCAAGTTCAGATACCCATAATAAACATCAACATTAAGGTCCTTTAATTCCATATCCTTTATGTTTTAGATAGAATTCTCTATCAGGGCACCACGATCACCAGTGATAAGGGAAAGGAAATGTGACCCAAACAATTCAAGTATTTTGTTCTTTATGTTTTATCTTCTCTGCATTTGAGAAGTACATTCTGTCTTATAAGGCCTCAAAGACTCTAAGCGATTGGTTTATCACTCTGTCATGTTGGCAAAGTTTATTTCCAAATGTAACAAGAAAACACATGATTAAATGTTACAATAAATACGAACTATGTTCCCTAGTGAAAATGAAACATCTTTGTGTATACTATCCTAATCATTTCTCTCAAGGCTCCTTTTAGCATTTTATCAATCTGAAGTTTAAAACCAGTGGTGAATCTCAATCTTGATCTTCGCATGTAGTTTTATGAGGAAGAGTTGCTTTTGTGGGTTACGTTACTGAATGCAAATTACAAGCGAGGTGTGTTCCAAAATATCCTCTTGCTAACCATACATTTCATGCTCAGAACATACTCGCTTAAGGGTCAAAGTTATATATAATGCTCTTATAAATCAGTTTTCAAGACCTGTTTTCTCAGAGGGTTAATGATATAATCATAACCAAAACATCACATGTAAACAATATTTTTTAAAAAATAAGAAACATTTTGTGAACCAAGTTTAAATCTCGTGAACTAAATTTTGTGGTCTAATTCCAATGTTGAGCTACCATAGTACTTGTGTTTCTTAGGAAAAATGCATTTTGAATTTCAGGTCACCTCAAGATGGAAAATAAACATTTCTCATCCTCCTTCATGCCTTTCTTCACTCACTTCCTTCATTTTCCCACCCCTTCCTTGAAGTCCTTCCCTCTCTTCCTTCCTTCCTTAAATATTTTTGAGATTGAATTATGTGTTAGGTCCTGTGCCAGGCTCTGGAGTTATGGGAATAAATGAACTACCCTTCCCTTAAAGAGCTCACGGTGGTAAGCCAGGCAAAAACCAAAAAAGAAACACACACACACACACACACAATGAAAACAAAAACAAAACAAACCAAAAAAACAGTGCAGAGACAATAATGCCAATGAAGCATGACATATTTGGGAGATACAGATTTCTCTATCACAGGGTTTAGCCGAGACTTGGAGAGGGTACAGAATCAAGCTTTAGAGACAAATGAGCAAGACTGAGTAGGTTGAGCTGAAATGCTGGGGTTCTTGGTTTTTATCCCAGTGGCAAAAAGGATCAATAGAGGGTTTATTTTGTTTATTTTGTTTATTTTTTTGTTTTTGTTTTTTTTTTGTGTGTTTTTTTTTTTTTTGGTATGAATGACAATATTAGGACTAGTATGTGTGTGCATGGGTGCATGCATGTGTGGGAAAATAGAATTCAATGACAGTTACTAGGATGAGTCATAAAGTTGGGGAGTTAGCTAAGCCTGAAAGCAAAGATGCCAGTTTCAGGTAAGAAACTATAAAATACCTTAGAAATTGTCTTTTATGAGACTGGTAACGTGACAGTGAGAAAAACTTAAAAGTAATGGTGCAGTCCTTCATTCCAACTTGGAAAGCTGAATGGATAGTAAAGCCATTATTCAAAATAGGATGCTCAGAGAAGGAGCAAAAGCTACCTTAGGACTCACTGAATTTGCAGTACTTGTAGGGACATATAATTGGTGTGTTCATGTTTGTTTTGTTTTGTAATCATAGGAAGTTTATTTTGCCCTGTATCATTTTTTCATTTTAGGAATGTCAGCATAGCAGTGTAGCTTGCTTTATATCCCTCTAACTGTTGCCATTTGAAAGAGTGATATAAAGGGTGTTTCTTGTGATACTCAAAATGCTACTTTGTGCAAATAGATCCAGTATGCCTTTGGGTGAAGGCTTTATCATGAGCTACCCTGAAGTTATCCCGAAATGGACAATGACAGATTTTTTAGCAAGTTGTCACCTATTTTCCTTCTACTTTCTCACTATCATCGAGTATAACACCTCTGACTTTAAAGTGTTTTACAATTGGTAACTCATGTATCTTCACACCCTTCCTGTGAAATACAATTGTGATGAGACAAGCTGCTAGGTTTTGAGAGGCAGCTGAGGAGAAACAAAAACTCAGACAATTATCTGTATCTTTAGAAAAGAGCCAAGGGGAGAATTATTGCAGGACTCTTCACTTCAGATTGAATTATTTCAGAACATGCTTCTCTACTTAATTGTAATGCTTGGTAATCATTCCTTCACTCTTAAAGTCTCCAAATCTCATCAACTTTATCAATTAAAAAAAAAAAAAGAAACTAAGCATAATAGCTGTTCATTCCAGAAGAAGGAGCATTTCCGAATGCCATAACTTGATGTGTCTCCTATTTTCATCTCAAGCAAAGTGACAGAAGCTCTACTTTCCCTGAAATTCTTGAACAGCATCTCAAGTCCTATTTTAAAAAAAATAGCTCAAGTGTATGGCACAGGATTTTGAGGAAAACTTTAGTAAGATAAGATTTTAAAATAATTTATTTACAAATTATTTGAGACATATGCATAAACATCATGAGCTTTTTCGATTTCTCTTACTTATGAAGAGTCAGACCTCTGATGGGCTCATATCTTTGAATTCAAAAATACCTCATTCTTAATGTTCTTATTCCAATAATTGCTACTGTTCAAAGTAGCAATTAATAATAATAAGCAATAATTTGATTGACTCAGATACAATAGAATTTTCTCAATTCTTTTCCATGAGGGAAGCACATGTTAATTAAGCAGATTTCAGATTTTCAGATGCTCAAGTTTTAGAACTCGATTGTGCTGGCACACATGGGTCATTATTTCAGGAGCAACTTTCAAAACAAACATTATATTCCACATTAAAGCATTAAACCTCAGATATTCACTGAGTGACTCACTTAGCAGCTGGAATACAGCTGGGATGCTGCCAGAACTGAATAAAACAAGAGTGGGAAATTTGTCATCACAAGCAGTAGTTCATATCACTGCATGGTTTGAACTCAGGTTGGCCTGGATAGCCAGGCATGCTCAGTCTAAAAGGAGCTATTAATTCTAATTCCAGTTCTGTCTCTTTTTAACGGTGTAGCTTTGGGTATCAATTAACCTCTCTGATACTCAGTTTCCTGCTATGCAAATATTGAATATTTGGGTCAGCACATTGTCTCAACAGAATTATTCATTCACCGGGGACTGTCTTAGCTGTACATGTGGAGAGTAGTTCTCATGGGGCTGACTTCCCAGCAATCCCTGTCTTTATGCAGAGGGCATCACCCAGATTAGGTATTGAGCATGATGAGAGTGACTGCTTGGCAGCCTGTTTCTGACAGATTACACAAGGCACATGGGTTTAAGTTTTCACATTTCATTTAATTGTCAGCCATAAAAACATTAATGAAGATTACTTATTAAATATCCTCAAAATAGACCAATTAGTAAGACCTTATTAATTAGCATGACTATGGTATTATTCTTTCCGGTTGTATACACTGACCTAGAGGAGGGCTCAGGCCCTGACTAATACCTGTATATACCTATGAGCATTTGCACACACCCAGAGAGCCTTAGGCTCCTTTCTGTCACTACAGCTGTGCATTATAGAGTCTGACTAACTGTTCCCTTCCCAACCAAGATAAGACAAAAGAGAAAGAAAGGCACGTTCTGCATGGAGCACTGGGTGTTATGCACAAACAATGAATCATGGAACACTACATCTAAAACTAATGATGTAATGTATGGTGATTAACATAACAATAAAAATTTTTTTAAAAAGAAAACGAACAAACAGGTACAGCAAAAAAATACTGTTCTGACAAAAACAGAAATATTAGAGGCGTGTAATTGTGGTGGCCAAGGGATTGAGAAGATTATTGAATAAGCAAAGTTGACCTGAAGAACTAGATCTGACACCATGTCCTAAGAACAAATGTGCCCAGGGCTCAGATCAGAAACAAGAGCGTACTTAGAAATAAACTTACTGCATATAGACTAGAGACTGTAAGCAAGTATGTCTCAGACCTATTTTTAGGCAATTTTATAAATAGATACAAGATGTTAAGGTAACAGTAGCATCTACTGTTCTGTATTCCTAGGCTTGGTGAGACCACAAGAAAGGAAAAGACAACTGGAAGGTATAATACAAAACATCAACAGAATCAATCTTTAAGAAATATATTAAGGATTATTTTTCAATTATGAAAATATTTCTTCCTATTAAGAAAAAAAATTTATTTTTAATAAACCAACACTAGTCATACCTTAATTATATTTCCTCCATGGTCTTTAAAATTGTTTTTACCATGCAGAAGTGGAAAATTAGAGATAGTCTGTTCTGTGTAGTCAATTTGTCCTTGATCTTTAATCATCTTTAGGAAACTAGTGAGGGCATATTTATTATTCTCAAAGCAAACTCACTGTACGGTTTTATTATCTTGTAGATTTGCTGGATGTCGTTTGAAGTATCCTTCCCCATTTTTTAGACAATAAAGATTCAGGAATTAAATTGAAATTAAAACTAGTAAGCCTTATAAAGAACACTAAACTATACAAAATAAACTGCAGATCAGCTGGGACTCTCATACATTTCTGGGGGAAATGAAAATGGTACAGCCACTGTAAAGAATAGTTGCTTGACAGTTTCTTAAAACAAACAAACCAACCAGCCCACCCATATAGTTACTATAAGACTAAGCCTTTCCTCTCCTACACATTTCCCAAGAAAAATTGAAATGTGTGGTCCTGCAAAATGTCCATATCTGCATGTTTATAGCAGCTTTCTTCATAATCACCCAAACTGGAAACAACCAAGAAAACCTTCAACTAGTGAATGGATAATAAAAACAAACTACAAATTCATGTAAAAACATAATCTTAAATGCACCTTGCTAACTTAAAGAAGCCAGTTATAGTGATTTATATATTGAATGATTCTATTTATATGACATTTTGGAAAGGGGAAAACCACGGGATGGACAACAGGGTGGATCAGTAGCTTCCCAAGTTTAGAAAGGAGAGGGGAGTTGTCTACAAAGGGATAGCAACAAGAGAATTTACTGGGTTGGTTGAACTGTTCTATATCCCAACTCTGATAGTGGATACACAGTGCTGTGTATTTGTTGAAACCAACAGAACCATGTATCACAAAGACTGAATTTTACTGTATGTAAATTTTTAAAAATCAAGTAGGATTTAAGGAAAACCCAAAACAGAATGCAAACTATACCAAATGAACTAATTGTGTTACAAATGAATAACAATAATACACTAAAGGAGAACATAGGAAAAAGAAGAAAAAGAACCAGTGTAATTTTGGAAACCATATTGATTGGGTATTGGGAGGCTAAAGACAAAAAGTACTATAAACAAATTCTCTAAGTCAGAAAATAGTTTCTTACAGGAGTTAAGTTAGCAATTCTAAGACCTGTTAGTGGGACATTAGGGTTAAACAATTAAGTAAATATACTGCAGAAAGTAAAGCCAGAATTCCTGCTGTTTGAGAAAGAAGTTACATAGAAGAAAAACAAATCAAAACAAAACAAAAAAGTCTACAATGAATTCTTTATGTTAAATTTGAGTTGGAGGCATCAGAGTTAACTCAGTTTGTTTTTTTTTTGAATAGGTAGATAGGCAATAGATAAACAGAAAAGCAGACAGACATGTAGGCACATGTAGGCACATACACACATGTGTATAAAATAAATATGGATGTGAATGCTAATATGGGTAGGTCTGCCCAGAAATATTTCCCAAGTTCTCAAGTTCTATCAGTAAAGAAAGCCTAGAAGCAATGGCACCTCAATATCAAGGAGCATATCATGCTATCAGATCTTGGTTTCTAAGTCCCAACTGCCAATTAAAAAAACAAACAAAAAAACAAACCAAAACAAACAAAAACTTGAAGGAGTGGTATATTCCAGATCTAGGGCAGGATTAATTGGCAGATGAGCCTGGAATATCTTGTGGTGCCTGAAAGTATGGTGCCCATGCTTAAAAAAAAAAAAAAAAAAAAAAAAGTATAGCATGCTGAAGGGCACAGAAGTCAGCCTGAAATCAGCCTGAAAGAACTCCCAATGCCCAAAACTGGAACATTTTGGGCCACAAAATATAGTAAAGATTATAACCCATAAATCAAATATCTACAATTCCTTAGTCTTGTAAATTGGGGGATAAAGCACAGTTCTTCCCTATAAAGGATTCCAACTAATACATACAGAAGGAATAGAAAAATAGAGATCATGATTAGAATCCTAGAATAATAGTTATTTCAGGTTCGATCCACTAGTGGAAGCAAAATTAGGGAGCAAAAGTTTGAGGAGAGACAGGATACTTGCATAGTCTTGAATCATGTATTCATTACAATGGGGAAAAAAATGGCACATTTTCAGTGGAAAAACCCAGTCAAAGCCACCTTAATGAGATGATCAAGGTTAAGTTCACCACTAATAAGACATATCCACATCATGTACATCCTAACATGCGCTGAGAAGAGCATACCACCTCTGTAATATTCTTGTTAAAAATAAATACGCAGATTCAATAATTAAATGAGATAATATTTGCCAAGTACTTGGAATGCTGTCTTGCGCATGGGAAGCCCACTACAAGATCTGAATTGGAATGAAAGAAAAAAAAAAGAAGAAAGAAACGAAAAGGAAAGGGAAAAAAAGTCTTAGAAACTGAAAATTAGGTTTGGCCAGGCATGGTTTTAAAATACTTTACCAAACAATATACAAACAAGCACAAATTAGCTTTGATATAAAGAATAAGTACTCAAAATGCTGAGTGAAAGAGTGATCCCAGTCAAGTGGTGTTAATCAGGGAATGTTAAAGATAAATCATTTTTTCCTCATAAATATTGTGTGTCTGATGAACCTATCCTCAAGGGTACTTCATTTCTAATAAAGGCAAATTACATTTCATCTGTGTGTAGTTAGCTCATTGCAGTACTAACAGCCCGCTTTACTTGACAATATATCTGAACCAGCAGCTTTTGCAAGTTCTGTAACTTTGACACTTGTATGCACCCACCATAGTTCCAATTATCACCTCTTTTGATGACTTAATCTCAAATTCTGATTTCTCTCCCAGCAAATAATTCGGGATTTCTACAAAGATAGCCTGCCAGTGCCTCAGTTCTACCAATTTAAAATGAAGATTTTTCATATTTTTTTTTAAAGATTTTTATTTATTTATTTGACGAGAGAGACAGCAAGAGAGGGAACACAAGCAGGGGGAGTGGGAGAGGGAGAGAAGATTTTCCCTATTTTTCTTAAAATCAATCCTTTCCATGTGCTTTTTTCCCCCAGTTACATACATGTGTAACATCACATTTTAGAAACCCTTTCCATTGAACTGAATTGGCAAATGGTTCTTATTCCACATTTATTATGATATATATATCATTTTTTTCATTGTGTATTCATATATATATGTGATGTATATGTGTGTGTATCTACATACACACACATACATTGGTGACCAGTGCCAGGCATTTGGCTAAATGATACAGATTCAACAGGGAACAGGACATTGTCACTGGATACAAGGAGGTGTCATTAGAGGTTTACTGAGCACTTCATCTCTTTCTCACTTTCCCTGTCTTGCTTGCTGTTAGGCAGGGCCATGGGTCCTGGCCACCAGGCTCTGGGAAACAATGACACATGTGCCCCCTTGAGCTGAGACAGTAAAAATCCCATGTGCAATTCTCCAGTAACTCTTCATATGTCCTGGTGACTAAAAACATCATGTATTAAGACTTTGAGCTATATTTGCATGTAGGAGATTTATGTGGAAGAATCCTCTGAGGGACAGAATGTGAAGGAACGAAGGAAGAAGGTTAGACTGAGAACATGATGCATTTGCAACAAAAGCTTCAGCTGATCCCAGGGATCCCTGGAGTTCAGAGGGCTTGCGGGTTGGTCCCGATTTGAGGCAGAGGTGCTGAGCCTTTGCAGTCCTTTATCACCCTGTTACTAAATTTGGCTGTTCCTGGGGAAAGGCAGCTAGCTACCTTTGGCCTAAGCCCGGGGAATTTACAGAATTTGGATTCAGCTGTGAGACTTCAGCAGGCAACACTCCAGGTAGCTGGAATAATGAGTGTCCTGATAGTGAAGGGGAGAGGGGTGGCACAACACCAGCCACTCTGTCATGGAAAACCCTTAGCCTGTCATTAGGTTGTTTCCAGTAGATCACTATTTACAAATGAAGCTACTATAAACATTCATGTCCCAGTCTATGTAAAGGCACATTTTTTTTACTTCTCACAGATAAATACCTAGAAGTAGCATAGGTGACCTTTGTAATTTGGCAAAAAAATCAAGTGACCTTTTAAGTACATGTCTCTTTCTTTTCCTATTACGTCCCATATATGTGTTTTTCTACCTTTACGCCAATACCATATTGTTTGATTACTGTGGCTCTATAAATCTCAAGTTTTGCTAGTGTGAGTCCTCAAACTGTACTTTTTTTTTCGAAGTTATTTTGATTCTTTTAGTTCCTGTGCATTTCCATATAAATTTTAAGATCTTCAGTTTCTACAAAGCACTATATAAGGTTTGTATTGAGATTGATTGAATAGATACATTTGTGGAGAACTGACATCTTTACATTATTGAGCTATTCAATAAATAAACATGGCAAATCCATTTATTTATATGTCCTATAATTTTTTCAGCAGTATTGTTTTATATTCAGTATTTAGGTCTTATGAATCAGATTTACCCATAAGTACTTAATATTTTGATGCTGTTGAAAATTATACTGTTTCAGTTTTAATTTCTGTTTATTGTCACTATATAGAAAGACAACTAGGGACACCTGGCTGGCTCAGTTGGTGGAGCATGTGACTTTTGATCTAGGGGTCATGAGTTTGAGCCCCACATTGGGCGGAAAAATTAATTAAGGAAAATAATAATATAAAAATAAAAAGATTTTAGAAAGATAACTGATTTTTGTATATTGATTTCATATTCTGCAAACTTGTGAAATTCACTCTTTCTTTCTAGGACATTTTTTGTGGATTCCACAAGATTTTCTACAGAAACAATTGTTTTGTCTGTGAATAAAGAGATTTCTTTTATGGATATTTATTTCTATCACCTTATTGCCCTAGCTAAAACTTCCAGAACATTGTTTAATAGCAATGGTGAGGACAGATATCCTTACCCTATTCCTCATCTTAGGGGCTTTTTAAAATTAAATAGGACTTTACCTGAAGATTTTTTTCCTTGTGGTCCTTTATCAGGTTGAGCAATTTTTCTTTAATCTGAGTTTCTGTTTTGTTTTATTTTTTATATCAGAAATGGATTTTAGATCTTTCTAAAGACTTTTTTTTTTGCATCTATTGAGATAATCAGATTATTTTTCCTTTTTAGTGTACTTATAAGATAAATTACATTGGTTGATTTTATAATGTTAATCCAACCTTGCATTCATTGGCTAAACAGTACTTATTAGATATTATCATTTTTACATATTTTTGGATTCAGCTTCTTAAAATTTTGTGAAGACTGTACGTGTGTGTGTGTGTGTGTGTGTGTGGTGTGGTCCGTAAAGATTATTGGTTTCTATTTTTCCTTTTTTTAATGTTTTTGACCGATTTAAATATTCTAATTTTGATGTCACTGAATGTATTGAGTAACATGCCCTCCTCTTTGATTTTATGGAACACTTTGAGTACAACTGGTATTATTCCTTCAAGTATAGTTAAGTTCACCTTGAAGACCTCTGGTCCTAGCATACTTTCATCAGAAAGCTTTTAGCTACAAATCTAGTTTCTTTAATAGATATAAAGCTATTCAGTTTTTGTTTGTTTGCTTGTTTTTAGTGAGTGAGCATTGGTCATTTGTATCTTTCAAGGAACTTGTCCATATCATCTAAGTTGGGGAATCTTAATGCCATAAAGTTAACGGGCATGTTTTCACAACTGTAGAATTTGTAGTATGTTATCTATTTCACTCAAGATATTTGTATCTTCTCTTTTCCTTTCATGATCAGTCTTCTTAGAGACTTACCAATTTTATCTTCCTGATGAGCAAACTTCTAGTTTCACTGATTTTCTCTGTTTTCTTTTCTCTATTTCATTAATATTTCTACTGATTGTTATTATTTCCATTCTTCTGCTTTATTGTTTTTAATGCTTTACTTTTTTTTTTAATGGGAGAAGCTTAGATAATTGATTTGAAATACTTTTTTGAGAGAGAGAGTGAGAGCATGAGCATGCGGTGGGGTGGGGGGGGTAGAGGGAGAGAGAGAATCTCAAGCAGACTCTGTGCTGAATGCAAAGCCCCATGTGGGGCTGGAACTCATGACCCTCAGATCATGACCTGAGCCAAAATCAAGCGTCAGATGCTTACCTGACTGAGCCACCCAGGCACCCCTGAAATACTTCTTTTCTGATATAGGCCTTTGGCGATAACAATTTCTGTTTTAGCTACATCCCACAAATTTTAATATATGTGTTTACATTTTCATTCTGACAAGAATAATTTCCCATTCTCTTTTTCTATGTCTTCTTTGGCTCATGAGTTATTGAGAAATGTGTGATTTATATTTCAAATGGTTAGTGATTTTCCAGATATATTTCTTAATTATGTTTAGTTTAATTCAACTTTGGCAAGAGACTATGCTTCCTATCTTCTTAAATTCATTCTTCTTAAATTTTTGGATTTGTCTTATTACTCAGAATATAGTATCTTCTGGTAAGCATCTTGGAAAAAGTTAATTCCACGTTGATTGAGGTGTTTTATGAGCATCAGTTAGGTCAAATTGATTGATAGTATGATTCCAACTTCTGTATCCTTATTGATTTTCCATGTACTCATTTTTTTTAAAGATTTTATTTATTTGACAGAGAGACACAGCAAGAGAGGGAACACAAGCAGGGGGAGTGGGAGAGGAAGAAGCAGGCCCCCCGCGGAGCAGGGAGCCCGATGCGGGGCTTGATCCCAGGACCCTGGGATCATGACCTGAGCCGAAGGCAGAAGCTTAACGACTGAGCCACCCAGGCGCCCCTCCATGTACTCATTTTATCAGTTATTGAGGTGGTGGTATTAAAATGTCCTACATAATGTGGATGTGTTTAGTTCTCTTTGCTGTTCTATCCATTTTTCTCTCATGTGTTTTGTATCTCCATTATTATGTGCAGAAACATTTAGAATTGTGTCATTTTGATGAGTTGATTCCTTCCTCATTTTGATATAGTCCTCTTTATTCACATTAATGTTCTTTGCTCTGAAATATACTTTATCTGATATTAATAAAACTATTCTGGCTTTGAAAAAAATGATATTGAAATGATATTTAATTTTAGATTCTTTTTACTTTTATGATATTTGTGTCTTGGTGTTTAAATTAGTTTTCTATAGGCAGTATTTTATTAGGTCTTACTTTGTTATCCAGTCTGACAGTGATTGCCATTTAACTTAAGTGTTAGGACCATTTTTACTTAATAGATTACTAGTATCATTGGCTTTAATCTGGTATGGTGTCTTGCTTTTCCATTTGTATCATCTGTTCTTTGCTTCATGTTTCCCCCTTCTTCTATTTTTCGGATTAATTGAGTACTTTTTGCAATTCCATTTATCTCCTATTTTGGCTAATTATTTATACCTTTTTTGAGTTATTTTAATGGTTGCTTTTGAGCTTTTAGTATGCAACTTAAATTTATCACAGTCTACTATTAGGTAATTTTATGCCACCTTACATATAAGAATTTTGTAATAATGCTGTACCTCATCCCTCCTCCATCCACTGGCCTTTGTGCTTTTTTCTGTGATATCTAATCTGCCTTTAATCTCATCCAGCCTGAATAAGGTCAGTTTTATCACCTACCACCTAAATGTGTTAACAGAAGCCTAAAGGGAATGTTACCCACTAAAGATTACATAAACAAAGGACAAGGGTCTCAATGCAGGCCTGGCTGACTTTAAAATAATAAGCACACTACATGGCCTTGTCATGAACACACCTAGGAGACACCAAGGGGAGGGGGAAGAATGACTCATGCAGAGACCACAACCAAGATACAGATTGAGACACGACCATGTATTGTGGCAAATAGAAGGTTGTGGTTGATCTGAGCAAGAGTAACAAGTGCACACGTGGGAGCTTGGCTATTGTGGTCTGAAAGTCCATTGATAGGGAGTAGTGGCAGTGATGACCACAAAGCTCAACCAGGATGGACACCCTGGCTTGATCCAAACTCCATGGTCCAGACGTACTTGCTCCCTTAGAGCAACTCATGATACTGAGGTGGATCTGGAAAGAGGACCTGCTCAGTTGGTTCTGATCCTCTTCATCCTTTCCCTTGCTGTGTTTGATACCTCCTGGTACAGGTGATTCTTACAGGAATTACATTTGAAAAGAGCAGAAATGGAACTACTGTTGAAAGACCTATTTTTTTTCATTCTTGTTTTTTTAAATAGAATATATATATGATTATTTACATGTTAAATAAAAAGAAAAGAAAAAAGATGCAGTAAATTTTATGGGTATTTAATACACTGAGGTTCCTGGCAAGAAGTGATAGACCTGGATGACAAGTGAAATTGTCATTTACATGAGGAATGAACCCTTGTGTGCAGAGACCAGGGACCTCCCCCTTCCCCTGGCTTGCCTTCTAGTAGAAAATCATAGAAATGGTGAATTTAATATTTCTCCAGAACTTTCTCCACAGTAGCCACCCTGTCCTAGTACTCACTTTCCCATCTGTGTGTTTTCTCTCAGGATTCCCTTTCCCGTCATTACCATATGGCTTCCCATCCATGCAGTCACCTTTTGCAAATCCTTCCCCATAATCCTAGAGATTAATATCATCCTCAAGAAAAATATGGCTCTTAGTTTGTGATATACAATCTAAAGTATATCGTTTACGTATTATTCACGGTGTAGACATAGGGGTGGTTGCCTTTATCACTCCAAGTTCTGCAGTATTATTTATGGGGAAAGAGATGTTGGAAGAAGAGAGTCCTGTGACATGTGGACCCTGTAAGATCTCAAGAGCAGTTGTGTGTGGGCATGAGCTTCTCATGGCCCCTTCTCAAAGAGTATGTTATAGGAAGTTCTCTTTTTTCTTCTGATTGTTTAGTGACACCTGTGGATCTTCCTGTATCTCTTGCATGCATGGATGCAAGCATGCATGTGCACATACACACATACACACACAGCTTTCTTTACTGATGACAAGTATTCTGAGATAATAATGCCCACACCCACCAGAGGAAACATGTTTTTTTCTAAATGCTCAGTGTTTTACTATTTCTAAGGCAACTGCTCTCTAAAGGAGAATGATATTATAGTGTTCTTTCCTCGCCCCCTCTCTGCCCCTGCAACTTTTATAATTGGACCAGGAGAAAAAACGATACCCTGTACTGAGCCATATTTTTCTTAATGGACACTATTGGCTGCATATTGGGGCCATATGAAGAGATTTACTCATATCCTTAGCCAAAGGCTAGCCTTATTCCAAATATTTATTTGGAAGGAGGAAAGAGAATTGTTTTATTTTTTAGTTACAAGAAGAAGGAGGCTGTTATAATAAGAATTCATTTGTGTTTAGGGTATAGGAAGACAAATGGAAATTTGACAGATTTTCTCTTGGGTAAATGGTGGAGAAGAGAGTCATGAACATTTGAAATGGACAGTGTAGAATATGAGAGAGGGAGCTGATAAAGATAAAACAAATGGTTTCAAATGGTACTGGGCAGGAGTCCAACTGAAGGGGAGATTATAAATTTGTCATGACAGTAATCTGCATGGTTGTGACCTGGTTCAGGAATGGAAAAATACAGATGGCCAGATGGATCTATAGTTACGAGTTTGCAGGAGAGTGGATTGCAGACCCGAGAGTAGCAGAGGGATGATGTTGCTGCTCAGGAGTTGATTGAGATACTGGGCACAGAAAGCCTTCCTCAGTAAAAAGGGAGGGAAAGTCACATGTGTTCCATCAGCTCCTTTTAGTCCCACTGTGACTAGCTAAATCCTGTTGGCAGTCCTTCGTGGGGGTGTTCACACTGGCTCACAGTCTGCCACCTCTTGAACATAAATGTTATGACAACAAACTGTGGTGCTGGGTTAATCTTCCTGTTGCAACATTCTAATTAGGAACACCCCTGCTCAAACACATTTAATGTCTTCCCTTTGCCTTTTCAATGTCTTCCATTTTCCTTATTGGCAACTTAAAACTTTTATATGGATTGTATTGTTCCATAGAACATTCCAGTTTAAAGTATGATTGACTCTATTCATTTTGTCACTGTATGTCAGGTAAGGTAGTTGATTCTTATTCTTCATAGGAAATAATCCAATGGATGTTGACCCTACTTTTCTGATCTCTTGATGGATAGGGACAAGGGGAGAGACTGATTCTGTTCTCTCTTTTTTTTTTTTAAGATTTTATTTATTTATCTGTCAGAGAGAGAGAGAGAGCACAAGCAGAGAGAGCAGCAGGTAGAGGGAGAAGCAGGCTCCCCGCTGAGCAAGGAGCCCCATACAGGATTTGATCCCAGAAACCTGGGATCATGACCTAAGCAGAAGGCAGATGCTTAACTGACTGAGCCACCCAGGCACTCCCAGAGAGTGATTCTGTTCTGATGAACAAGGCAGATGGGCATAGGGGGCATAATAAAAATTTAGATCCCTGGCCCTAAACTGGGGTTTTGTGGTTGGTGCTAAATTCATCTCCCCACAAAGAGTACCTGAGATCTAACTTCATTTTCCACCCCTTCCCCTGCAAGTGCTCAGATGGCAACATCAGCAGCATATGTAGCTATGTATGATTCACAAACTTGTTAAAATTATTTTAATTGTTAGATCAGAGGCATCCTAAAGAGAAAGCATACGTCCTTTGCATTTTTCTCTAGGGTTGAAAATGTTGCCTTGGGGAATGTTGTCATTTTTATCTTTTTCACATATATAATTAGGATTCTTTGTTACAACTTTTAATAAGTAATAGTCTGAAAGAGCACTTAATTTAGATGAACCATGCTAGTAGGCAAAGGGAATTGAAATATCCTATAAATTATTGAAATTAGCCTATGGAAAACAAAATTCATTAAGTTCTTTGGCATTCTGGAAAAACTCTACTCTCTGCATCCCCTCCCTTTGGAATCTTACCTGCTCTCCAAGGCCCAACTCCAAGGGGACTTTCTGCATAAATTTCCCCTATCCAAACATATTCCCTTCCTCCTTTCAATTCAGGTGACACTTTGTACTTAGTGAAGCTAATATATTTTATGTCATAAAATATTTTTCTAGACACTTTATCTTTCCAACTATAAAATCATTAAGTAGCTTACAGTGATACTTGTAAACATTTATATAAAATTAATAGCATTGTTATTTTAATTCAAATAAAGTTTTTATGCCTTTTTTTATTGTAATCCTTACTACAACCCTGTGTGTAGACATTTTGAAGACAATGTTATTGTATAGCATTTGGAGTGAAAGAGTCATAGGCTGTATTCCTGAATCCAAAACTTAGTTAACTTTGTGACTTTGGGCAAATTGGTTAATTTCTCTGAGCTTTATTTTCCTCATCTATGCAAGTAGAACGGTATTTATATCTTAAAATTTTTCACTGTCCTAAGAAATGAATGATTGTTTATATATGAGATAACATATAAAATGCTAACAAGTGAGGTATTCATATAATTTTCAGGGACCTGTGGGAATAGTTTGAAACATTTTTTACTCTGTGTATTGGAAGCCCACTAACTTTCAAAGTAATGTACTTGTACTTGACTATTACCAAGTAGCACATAAGCCAAAATGAAATGTAAAACCCTGGAGACCTGTATTTTCTTCTTCTAGGGAAGAACAAATCCCACAGTCTTAGACATCATAAAAATCAGAACAAATTCAAACAGATTAACAAGGGTGTACATATATTTGAGAGGCCCAAATAATCTGAATAGATATAAATGTTTTGAATCATGAAATATCAGTCATGAAAGAAATGTCAACATGAAAGGCATTATCAATAAAAACATTCATTTAATAAGTTCCCTAATATAGCAAGCACACAGTTTTAGGCAAGGGTCAAGACAAAGCAGGCATAGAGATCCTTCCAGATTATTCTCAGCACCAAAGAGAATAAGAAAAAAAGTTTACACAAACAACAGTAACTTGTGAGGGGCACTGTGTCTCTGACCATGCTCATTTTAACCTCTTTTTTTTTTTTTTCAGATTTTATTTATTTATTTGGGGGAGAGAGAGAGAAAGAGTAGCGGGGAGGAGCAGAGGGAGAGGGACAAGCAGACTATGCACTAAACTCAGAGCCTGACACGGGGCTTGATCTAATGACCCTGATGTCATGCCCATGAGATCATGACCTGAACTAAAATCATGATTGGATGCTTAACTGACTGAGCCACCCCGGCATGCCTCATTTAAACCTCTTTACTTGTACCTGTTGTAGGAAAGAGAGCATGTGACACATAGTAGGGTGGGTCTGGAGACTCTGATTAAATACTTAAGTAAGACTGATGAACAATACTTTGGCACTGTTTGAATATCAGACTCATTTAAACTTATTTTCAGAAAGAAAAAAAATGCTGTTTCACTTAGAGCAATGAAACAAACATTGGCTATGGGCAGTTCGACAGAGAGTGACCAGTAAGATAGCTTCCACAGAGGTTGGCTTCTTTTGGAGAGCAAGAGGCCACAACTCCTACTGCTTGAGATGGATATCCATATCAAGATGACTGATATAATTTCTCAAGACAAAAATATTTTATTGGGTGACTTTGGCAGTCCTCTGGCCTGTAATCATAAAACAGTAGTAACTTTACACAGGATGATAAAAGTGTATGTTGCCACACTCCCAAAATCATTGCAAAATAGGGTTATCAATGGGAAATTAAACAATTCCATAAAATATCTTGAACTCAACACAAACCTAATTATGTAGTTATAAGCATGTAGGGATTTTATTAAATAAAATAATTTCCCACAAATGTTTTAACATTTATGAAGTCTTAGAATGACAAATATAGGAATAGAGAATAAGTACAGTATTTTGACCTGGATATAATTTGCTCCTGGACCTGGCACTTTCTAGCCGTTACCTGCAGAATATACTCTGATAAAGATGCCCTTTATGCTTCTGGTTTCTATTATAAAATCTGTGCAAGATTACTTATCATATGTCATGGTTAAGTCGGAGACCTTCCTTAATGTGGTTAACACTATGCCTACTGTATCTTAGGTACACGATAAATGGTAAATTTTCATCATTAATTTTACTATAATGATACAAAAAAAATCCATGAGTTGAAAAAATCCATTGTGAATTCACATTAACTTTCTGGCTTTTGATACTGAAATTAAATATTACCTTAATAACACCCCGAGAATCGGGGTCAGTAGGGTTGATTTCCTAATGCACTGGATAATTTTCATTTGGAATTAAGAGAGGTATGTTCTTGCCCTCCCTTATTTTTATGAACCTTAATGATTTGATAGCACTTTTGGATGCTAAGTGTCCTTCTCTGTCCCCTTAGAAAACTGAAAGAGTATAAACGTTCACTTGTAGTTAGATGACATGGTTATATTATCACAAATTAGGAGTAGCTTTAAGAGATAACTGGTACTTCTACATAATTACTGTTAGAAATAATTGCTTAAAATGAAGTATCCCAAGGTCAAAATAATTTTTGGTAAGTGCCCTTCAGCTTGGAATTAACAACTCCACCGAATAAATCAATCCATTCAATTGTCTGGGAGTACTTTTTGTATCATGTTTATTTTAAAGGATTAAACCTGTACAGTACCTTATTGGAAATTACATATTCTCCAGGTGCACCATTGGAAGTATTAGTTTAGTAGCAATTTAACATTTTTCAAGTTAATATTATTGCAACTATGCCCTCAGGGGAGGAAAAAAACAACATGGAGGCCTTAATTGTCCATTTGTCAGTTTGTTGGTATGAACTTAGCATTTTGATCTCAGGAAATCTTGGCTTCATTCGCCCACACTGCTCAGCAACTCCTCCAAGCTCAGATGAATTATTTGGGCATGTTTTTTACCCTTTCTTGGCTTTTTCAAATTTCAGGTGTACATTCTCTTCATTAGCAGCACAGAGTTTTATATTCCAACTATTGTACAATATTTTTCAATAATGTTCATGGAAGACCACTTATTGAGTAATTTATTTATTTAGATACTATAAATCTTATCATTTGGTGAAATCAGGCTATTATAAATATGTTGCTTGTATACATTACTCAACAGAAGTTCAGCTTTACGATATCAGACAAGTTATAGTTCTTCCTCCACATGTCTTATGAAGATGTTAGTTATAGCTCAGAGCATTCATTTTTGGATTACACCTCACATCTCAGTTTTAGAAATAGTTTTAATTCCTCTAAACAACTACGTATATTAATTTGTTGGCAAAACTAAATTATATAACCAATGAAACTTTTTTTTTTTGATTGTTAAAATCTCAGAGCAAAGTTTGTGATCCACAACTTTATGGGACATTTCGCCTAAACTTATCTCCAGCTTCATCCTGTTTTTCTCATTCTAAAAATCTTTTTATTTTTGGAGCACGTGGATGGCTCATTTCAGTTAAGTATCTGACTTTTGATCTCAGCTCAGGTCTTGATTTCATGGTCATGAGTTCAAGCCCCACATGGGGTTCCACAGTGGGCATGGAGCCTACTTTAAAAATAATCTTCTTTTTATTTCCTTGTATCACATGAATTTATATGTACACAATATTATAGCCATTTTCATTCATGAAAATGTATGGCTGTGATCTCTGGGACAATCAGCTGGGGTTGGATAGTTAATCAACATACCCATGGATCCTCCATCATTCATGTAAAGACTGCTTTCTCCCCTGGGCAGGCTTCTCAGAGTAAACCAGCTGAAGAAAAGAAGAAAAATTTGAAGTTGTTTTAAGGATGGGTTGGCTCAGTATATGAAAATGACAGTGTAAAAATGGACAGTGGCTGCAATAAAGTCACATTTAAGGTGACCTTGAAAAATAGTAAAGGAAAAACTTAAAAATGGATGAAGTTTTTAGCAGTGTATAGGTCATCAGCCTTGTGTGGAAGAAGTGGCTTAAGGTTAGACTGTTTTTTTTTTTTTTTTAAAGATTTTATTTATTTATTTGAGACAGAGAGAATGAGAGAGAGCACAAGAGGGGGGAGGGTCAGAGGGAGAAGCAGACTCCCTGCTGAGCAGGGAGCCCGATGCGGGACTCGATCCCGGGACTCCAAGATCATGACCTGAGTTGAAGGCAGTCGCTTAACCAACTGAGCCACCCAGGCACCCAAGGTTAGACTGTTTTTATTCCTGGCCACTGGCCAGTGGCCCAGCTAGCTGCCCAGGGGCTCATAGGAAAAGGACCAGAAGATCAGAATCAAGAAGGACACTAGTCAGAAGCATGTAGATAGAGATCTAGAATAGCTTGGAAATGTATCCCATGTCAGTGCTCACCCAAAAGCATGCACTAAGGAAGTGTCACTGAACAAACAAGTAGAGAAAGTGCTTGGCTGGTTCACATTAGTCAGTCTTCATCATTTATTACCGTGGAACTGGACACATGAAGAGAGTGGCCATGGCAGAAGACTTGGAGGCTGTTCATTGGCTCATCAACATAGATTCTCACTTACCAAGACCAAACTACCCTGCCCTTGAACTTCCAACCTTCCAGGAGCAGATATCAAAGCAGAGCCTTCAATATAGCATTATTCCATGAGGAAACCAACCAGTCACTTGGAAGCAAGCCTATTCCAGTGGGTCCCTTGCATCCTGGAGCAGCCAATGCTTCTTCCTCACAATGACAGATATCTATGTCCTCTTGGTAGAAGTTTGCCTTTCTTGTCAGCAGAGCCTCAGAAAGTTCTGCTCTCCAGGGATATAAGGAATGACTGATCTCCTGTTCTGGAATAACACACAAGATAGTATTGAGCCAGGAGACCCATTTAATGCTGAAGGAGATGCATAAAGGGGCCAATTAACAGGGGCTTCACTGGTCATTTTATATCCCTTCCTTGAACAACCCTTCATCATCTGGAGAGAAAGACACACAGGGGAGCTGGCAACATGTGTTCAACTCATCATCACAGTTCACTAAAATCACGTGAACCAAAGAGAAGTGGCCCTATACATACAGAAAAGAAGAGCAGAAAGGGGATTTTCATCTGTGGGTCTTAGCAACATGTTTTAAGAGATAGACATGGATGGATGATCATTAGTCATAAAGATGGTCATCCCTCATTAAACTGCTAAAGAGAATGAAAGTCTCCAGTGTTGAGAAGGTTCAAAGGCCTCCCTAAAATGTACTTCCACACTGAGTGCTTTGTGCCTAATTGCATCACTCACATTACCAGGCAAAAAAGGGGTTCTGTGAAGACAAAGATTCATTTAGGCACACAACGCGTTTTTACTGTTCTTAAACACAGTTGTGTAATCTCTGGAGATCTGCCTTAGTCTGATAAATACATCACAACAATAATGCAATGATGAGGCTGTTAATAGAGTCTCTATCATATTTCATTTTCACATTTCTGTTTCCTCAGAGCTGTTCTGGAATTTGATGATAGTACTCTCCATGGGGGATTGGTACTGATATATTTATGCTGATGAAAATATATAATGAAGGAGTATTTTGGAAGTATTCTTTGAGTATGGAACCAAATGCTCTCATGTTTAGAGAATCCATTCTAAATACTTATTTCTTTGTCCATACCTTTAATAATAGTAGTAGAAATAATAAAAAAAATAAGTATTTATCATATGATATAAAAAATGATTGCCTATAGTACAAATAATAAATAAGGAAGGAGAGTCAATAAAATGCATTGAATACTTGCTATGTGCCAGATATTACACTGGGGTGCTTTTACTTGTTATCATATTTAAATTTTCACCCTAAGGACAGCATTTTTACCTATAGTCTGTATTTTATTTTAATTTTTAATAAAATTAAAAATAAACCATTGTCACTTGCTTTACATTAATTCCTGACACCTTATTTATCTTACAGCTGAAAGTTTGTACCCTCCAGTCCAAATTTTAGACACACACGCAGAAAGAAGGAGACAGAACATTTAAGAAACTTGCTCGCCCCTGGTTTCATAGCTCAGTAGTGAGATTGTCCTTACTTAAATGTGAATTCATTATTTTCTGACTCCAGTTACTGTATTCTCTCTACTGCATCATCTCAACTAAAATATCTTTCAATATGACACATGTAAAAAAGTAAAATATAACATAAAAATATCTTTCATGTCCTATATCAGAAGGAAGACATTATATTATGGTGGGAAGGCCAAGGTTTTACCGGCTCTCACAGACAGAATCGGGGAAGTGTCCTATGAGAAAGAATCTTCCTAACAGATATTTTAATGTAGTGGGAGCACAGAGAAGGCTATATTATTGAAATGAAGATCCTTTCACTTCCAATAATTCACACAAAAAGGCAGTGTGAACTGCAGCTACAGTGAGCCCTTGGCTAATATAATTCAGGAATTCATTTATAGATAAATGAAAAGGGTTGGTAAATGATGACGTCAGACTCAACATCAAGACTTGTTTTATTACTGGCATAATATCCCTTTCTGTTCCTGCTTTTTACCATTATTTATACATTTTGTTTGCTGTAAGTAAGCTCCTATCCTCTATTCTGAATCTCCTGTTATTGTTTCTATGCATATAATTTTAGCTCTTCTATAAAGTGTGTGTTTTATTTGAGTAGTTTGAAAATGCTGTTATGTTATATGCAGTTTTCTGAATCTTACTTAATCACATTATATTGTTAAGATATATTCATAGTTGTGCATGTCACTGTAATTAATTTATGTTAACTGGTGTATAATATTCCATTGGGTGAAGATTCCTCTATTCTCTATTGAAGGGCATTTGAGTTTTTCCAGATTGTTTTTTTGAACAATTCTGCTGTGAGCCTTTCTTGTACTGTTTTTCGGATCTATTTTTGTGAGAGTTTCTTTTCGATATAAAGTTAGGAGTGGAATTGTTGGGTAATAGGATATATGAATGTTCAACTTTATGAGTGCCAGTTTAAAAAAAAAGTGTTTTCCAATATATATTCTACTCAGAAGTATAATAGAAAACCTATAAATTCATATCTGAACTCAAATATTCTTGGAATTAATGAATTTTGTGGAACACTTGATTATGTATGAGAAACTTATTTTCAACATGGCCAGTTTTTTCTTTTTTTTAGTGGATTGCTGGGCTTTGGCCTTATTTTTCTTTTCTTTTCTTTTCTTTCTTTTTTTTTTTTTTTGCATTTTACTTTTTTTTTTTTTTTGAAGTACATTTTGTTGGCTACTACTTTGAGAATGGTTGCATTCCAGTTTATCTTATAAATTTTTTCTGGAATAGAGACAGTATTGTTTCCATTATTCTACCAATAGTAAAATTACATAGATCATAGTCAGAACTATTATTTGAACCAGCCTTGCTTAATTTTTGGAGACAAAATTATTAATAGACCTTATAAGTTGATGATATACAATCCCTTTCACATGTCAATAGTAAATAATCACTTTTAAACTATAATAGAATAACCTGTTCACAGGTAATTCCTCATACATCAGTGGCATCAGCAGACTTCCAAAATGTGAAAAACTTAAAGTCACATCTGCTGATGTCTATTAGTCCTACTGAATTCCATATTTTTCAATAATAATTCAAAATTTTTTTCTAGTTTCATGTAATTTAAAAAATCTTTTGAACAAATTTCCTACATCTTAATTTTCCATATCCAGTAAGGAGTAAGAAAAAAAAAAAACAGAAGGTAAAGATTACCTTTCAGCTTAAGATTAGAAAAATCCCTCTGGTTGTGTAAGAATTTACAACACTAGTAGATCTTTAGCTATGGTCAGATTTTTATTTCATCATCCACACTAAAACTACAACTGAGTTGTTGCCTGAGTGCCTTCTTCAATTCATTTGAAGTTTCAAGTTCCAGACACTAGACTATCACAAGCTATTATATGACACCACTGAAAGAGGTAAAATATAGTCATAATAGAAGCATAATGTTTATATTAGCTGAGGAATAATAGCTAACATTTAGCTAATATAATAGCTAGCATTTATTGAATAATTAGTGTATCACACAGTTTTTAAAGTGCTTTATATGGATTAAGTAGTTTAGTTTTCACAAAACTCTGTTTATGGTTATGGTGTACTGAGGCATGATTTGCTCTGCATTTCTTCTATGCCAGATTTGCTGAATTTCTTCAATTTGAAAACATATATCTTCTTCCTAATTGGGAACATTTGGATCATTATTTCTTCTAATGTGCTTTCTGCTTTATTATGTCCTCTTTCTGGAGCTTCAGTTACATGTATGTTCATCATTTTAATATTATCCTACAATTCCTTGAGACTCATTATTTTTCTCAACTTTTAAACTTTCTTTTTTCAGATTGAATAATTTCTATTGCTTTATATTCAAGCTTTCTGTCATATTTATTCTGCTGTTAAGCCCATCTGATGATTTTTATTTCCATTATTGTGTTTAGCGCTAAAATTTACATTTTATCATTTTTATAGTTTCTATTTTAATTTTGATAGTTATAATATCTGTTTTTAAGTACTTAACTTCTGATCCCAACATCTGTTTCATGTCATTATCATTCTCTATTGATTTTATTTTCCTTTGCAAATGAGTTTTGTTATTCTATTCTTTGTGTGTCAAGATATTTTTGGATAGTGTCCTAGACATTGTGATATCAGGTTATGAAGACTCAGGATTCTATTATGTTTCTCTGAAGAGTGTTGATTTATTCCTTTTTAGCATGCAATTAACTTGAATAGACTCAAACAAATATTTTTGTGAACATTGAGTCAGTTTTATGTTTTTCAGTCTTAGTGTGAAAATGGCCTCTCTTCTTCTTCTCTCTCAATGATAATTTAATCCTGACATGTGACTAAAGCTTAAGGCAGCTTTGCTTTGACATTATTATCATTTTCTGTGGAGGCAAGACTGTAGCACAAGTATCTTCATGAATATGCAGCTTAGGCATTTAGCTTCTAGAAAAGTCTTGCTGGCCTTAACAAACAACATGTAGTCAGTAGTAGGTTGTAAATAATTAATGTCAACATAAACATCCACATAAAAATTCTCATCCGTGTGGGAAAAGCCTCATTAAACAACTAGCTTTTATCCCCTAAGATTTATTTATTTATTTGAAAGAGAGAGAGCATGAGTGTGAGTTGGGGGAACAACAGAGGGAGGGAATCCTCAAGCAGACTCCCTGCTGAGTGTGGAGCCTAACACAGGGCTCAATCCCAGGACCCTGAGATCATGACCTGAGCCAAAATCAAGAGTTGGATCCTTAACTGACTAAGCCACCCAAGCGCCTCTAAACAATTAGCTTTTGCTAAAGCTTGTCAAATTATTTGGGCTAGAAATCCTGAATTCATACGAGCCATAAGATACAAGCTTCTTAGCATTTTGGCTGTAAAAGAGTGTAAAATTATATGTGCACATATATTTAATACTTATTGCTAAAATCTTATTTCAGACCATTATTCCTGCAGATAGTACCAAGAAAAGCCACATAATTAAAAAAATTCTGATGACAATCATAAGAGAGCTCTAAAGGTAACTAATATTAGAAAAGCTAAGATACCAGAGAAACACAGCATTTTGATGTAAACTGGCCCTATATTGCTCTTCTCTGAGTCATTTGTAGACACATAAGAAGCATAGTTTTGAGAGACAGAAAAACTCAACTGAATGCTGTGGCTAAGTGACTCAGCAGTTTGAGCAGTCCTATTTGGCTGTGGAGACTAAACTTTGAGTTCAGGGCTAACAAGATAGCCAGGCAAAGATCTCAGATGGAAAGTGATTACAGAGGTAGGGTCAACAGGTGGTACAATTTTTATTTTCAATATATTTGCATTTTTAAATTATTCTTTAAGTATAACAGCTGAGAAGGTAAGTACACTTGTTATATTTACTACTGTATGAGTAGTATTGAAATATCAAGCTTAATGATTGAATTTATTTCTCCTATCCGTTTTTAGTTCATGTATTTTGGCTCTATATTGTGAGGTACATAAACATTTAGATTGTTTTTCTGTATTACTGATATATTTACCCCTCTGTCACTAAGAAATATCTCCATCTCTAGTAATATTCATATTTCTTAACATTTCTTTCTTTTTTTATTAAAGATTTTATTTATTTATTTGACAGAGAGAAAGAGAGAGAGAGATCACAAGTAGGCAGACAGGCAGGCAGAGGGAGAGGGAGAAGCAGGCTCCCTGCTGAGCACAGAACCCGATGTGGGGCTCAATCCCAGGACCCTGGGATCATGACCTGAGCCAAAGGCAGATGCTTAACCATCTGAGCCCCCCAGGCATCCCTATTAACATTTATTTCTTAGCATTTATTTCTTAACATTTATTTCTTAATATAGCCAACCTAGTTTTTGATGATTATTATTTGAACAATATACTTTTTTCTATCCATTTACTCAAAACTGATTTGTATCTTTGAAGGTAATCTACATGTTTTAATATTCAGATATAGTGGATCTTATTTTTTAATCTAGTCTTATATTCTCTTTGGATATCTTTCTTTTGAGTTTTTAGTCTGTTCATATTAAGTGATTATTGATGTATTTGAATTTGCAGAGGCCATTTTGCTATTTGTTTTCTGTGTATCTTGCATATTGTCTCTTTATGTCTTTTTAATGGCTTCTATTGCATTAAAATATTTTAGTATGTCCTTTTAACTCTTCTAATAATTTTTAATTATGTAATTTTCAGTTTCTGTTTTGTGGTTACGCCTGAGATTATGAGATGCACCTTTAACTCATCACAATTTGCTTCAAGTTAGTAATGACTTGATTCTCTTAAAATATAGCATCACTGCATCAGTATATCTACTTTCACCTTCCCTCACCTTTCACCTTTGTGCTATTCTTGTAATATATACTACTTCTACATACTTTACAAAATCAACAATGCAGCATTATAATTTTGTTTTGAACTATCATATGATTTTTAAAAGATTAAAACAGGATGCACATACACATTTTTTTTTTTTTTTTTTACCTACTTGCCATTTCTTGTACTCTTCATTCTTTCCTACGGATCTATGTTACCAACTGGAGTTATTTCCTTTCAGATTGAAAGATTTCCTTTAGCATTTATTGTTACGCAAGTCTGCTAGCAATGAATTATCTATTTTTTTTCATTCTTATGTTAATCCCCATACATTACATCATTAGTTTTAGATGTAGTGTTCCATGATTCATTGTTTGTGCATAACACCCAGTGCTCCATGCAGGATGTGCCCTCCTGAATACCCACCACCAGGCTAACCCATCCTCCCACGGCCCTCCCCTCTAGAACCCTCCGTTTGTTTTTCAGAGTCCATCGTCTCTCATGGTTCGTCTCCCCCTCCGATTTCCCCCGCTTCATTCTTCCCCTCCCGCTACCTTCTTCTTATTATTCTTTTTTTTTTCTTAACATATATTGCATTATTTGTTTCAGAGGTACAGATCTGAGATTCAACAGTCTTGCACAATTCAAAGCGCTTACCAGAGCACATACCCTCCCCAGTGTCTATCACCGAGTCACCCAATCCCTCCCACCCCACCCCCCACTCCAGCAACCCTCAGTTTCTTTCCTGCGATTAAGAATTCCTCGTATCAGTGAGATCATATGATACATGTCTTTCTCTGTTTGACTTATTTCACTCAACATAATACCCTCCAGTTCCATCCACGTCATTGCAAATGGCAAGATCTCATTCCTTTTGATGGCTGCATAATATTCCATTGTATATATATACCACTTCTTCTTTATCCTTTCATCTGTCGATGAACATCTTGGCTCTTTCCACAGTTTGGCTATTGTGGACATTGCTGCTATAAACATCGGGGTGCACGTACCCTTTTGGTTCCCTACTTTTGTATCTTTGGGGTAAATACCCAGTAGTGCAATTGCTGGATCATATGGTAGCTCTATTTTCAACTTTTTGAGGAACCTCCATACAGTTTTCCAGAGTGGCTGCACCAGCTTGCATTCCCACCAACAGTGTAGGAGGGTTCCCCTTTCTCCGCATCCCCGCCAACATCTGTCGTTTCCTGACTTGTTATTTTTAGCCATTCTGACTGGTGTGAGGTGGTATCTCATGGAGGTTTTGATTTGGAGTTCCCTGATCCCGAGCGATATTGAACACTTTTTCATGTGTCTGTTGGCCATTTGGATGTCTTCTTTGGAAAAATGTCTGTTCATGTCTTCTGCCCATTTCTTGATTGAATTCTTTGTTCTTTGGGTGTTGAGTTTGATGAGTTCTTTATAGATTTTGGATACTAGCCCTTTATCTGATATGTCATTTGCCCCATGTCATCTTCTCCCATTCGGTCGGTTGTCTTTTGGTTTTGTTGACTGTTTCCTTTGCTTTGCAAAAGCTATTTATCTTGATGAAGTCCCAATAGTTCATTTTTGCCCTTGCTTCCCTTGCCTTGGCGATGTCTCTAGGAAGAAGTTGCTTTGGCTGAGGTCAAAGAGGTTGCTGCCTGTGTTCTCCTTTAGGATTTTGATGGGCTCCTGTTTCACATTGAGGTCTTTCAACCATTTGGAGTCTATTTTTGTGTGTGGTGTAAGGAAATGGTCCAGTTTCATTCTTCTGCATGTGGCTATCCAATTTTCCCAACACCATTTGATGAAGAGACTGTCTTTTTCCCATTGGACATTCTTTCCTGCTTTGTCAAAGATGAGTTGACCATAGAGTTCAGGGTCCATTTCTGGGCTCTCTATTCTGTTCCATTGATCTATGTGTCTGTTTTTGTGCCAGTACCATACTGTCTTGATGATGACAGCTTTGTAATAGAGCTGGGAGTCTGGAATTGTGATGTCGCCAGATTTGCTTTTCTTTTTCAACATTCCTCTGGCTATGTGGGGTCTTTTCTGGTTCTATACAAATTTTAGGATGATTTGTTCCATTTCTTTGAAAAAAGTGGATGGTATTTTGATGGGGATTGCATTGAATGTGTAGATTGCTCTAGGTAGCATTGACATCTTCACAATATTTGTTCTTCCGATCCATGAGCATGGAACGTTTTTCCATTTCTTTGTGTCTTCCTCAATTTCGTTCATGAGTATTTTCTAGTTTTCTGAGTACAGATCCTTTGTCTCTTTGGTTAGATTAATTCCTAGGTATCTTATGGTTTTGGGTGCAATCGTAAATGGGATCGACTCCTTAATTTCTCTTTCTTCTGTCTTGTTGTTGGTGTATAGGAATGCCACTGACTTCTGTGCATTGATTTTATATCCTGCCACTTGACTGAATTCCTGTATGAGTTCTAGCAGTTTTGGGGTGGAGTCTTTGGGGTTTGCACATAAAGTATCATATCATCTGCAAAGAGTGAGAGTTTGACTTCTTCTTTGCCGATTTGGATGCCTTTGATTTCTTTTTGTTGTCTGATTGCTGTGGCTAGGACTTCCAATACTATGTTGAATAGCAGTGGTGATAATGGACATCCCTGCCGCGTTCCTGACTTTAGGGGGAAAGCTCTCAGTTTTTCCCCATTGAGAATGATATTTGCTGTAGGTTTTTCATAGATGGCTTTTATGATATTGAGGTACGGACCCTCTATGCCTATGCTCTGAAGAGTTTTGATCAAGAAAGGATGCTGTACTTTGTCAAAAGCTTTTTCTGCATCTATTGAGAGGATCATATGATTCTTGTTCTTTCTTTTGTTAATGTATTGTATCACATTGATTGATTTGCGGATGTTGAAGCAACTTTGCAGCCCAGGGATAAATCCCACTTGGTCGTGGTGAATAATCCTTTTAATGTACTGTTGGATCCTATTGGCTAGTATTTTGGTGAGAATTTTTGCATCCATGTTCATCAGGGCTATTGGTCTGTAATTCTCCATTTTGATGGGGTCTTTGTCTGGTTTTGGGATCAAGGTAATGCTAGCTTCATAAAATGAGTTTGGAAGTTTTCCTTCCATTTCTATTTTTTGGAACAGTTTCAGAAGAATAGGTATTAATTCATATTAAAATGTTTGGTAGAATTCCCCTGGGAAGCCATCTGGCCCTGGGCTCTTTTGTTGGGAGATTTTGGATGACTGCTTCAATTTCCTTAGTGGTTATAGGTCTGTTCGGGTGTTCTATTTCTTCCTGCTTTAGTTGTGGTAGTTGATACATCTCTAGGAATGCCTCCATTTCTTCCAGGTTATCTAATTTGCTTGCATAGAGTTGCTCATAATATGTTCTTATAATTGTTTGTATTTCTTTGGTGTTGGTTGTGATCTCTCCTCTTTCATTCATGATTTTGTAGATTTGGGTCATTTCTCTTCTCTTTTTGATAAGTCTGACCAGGGGTTTATCAGTCCTGTAATTCTTTCAAAGAACCAGCTCCTATTTTCGTTGATCTGTTCTACTATTCTTTTAGTTTCTATTTCATTGATTTCTGCTCTGATCTTTATTATTTCTCTTCCCTGATGGGCTTAGGCTTTATTTGCTGTTCTTTCTCCAGCTCCTTTAGGTGTAGGGTAAGGTTGTGTACTTGAGATCTTTCTTGTTTCTTGAGAAAGGCTTGTATTGCTATATACTTTCCTCTTAGGACTGCCTTTGCTGCATCCCAAAGATTTTGAATAGTTGTGTTTTCATTTTCATTGGTTTCCATGAATTTTTTAAATTCTTCTTTAATTTCCTGGTTGACCCATTCATTCTTCAGCAGGATGCTCTTTAGCCTCCATGTATTTGAGTTCTTTCCGACTTCCCTCTTGTGATTGAGTTCTAGTTTCAAAGCATTGTGGTCTGAACATAGGCAGGGAATGATCCCAATCTTTTGATACTGATTGAGACCTGATTTATGACCTAGGATGTGATCTATTCTGGAGAATGTTCCATGGGCACTAGAGAAGAATGTGTATTCTGTTGCTTTGGGATGGAATGTTCTGAATAGGTCTGTGAAGTCCATTTGGTGCAGTGTGTCATTTAAAGTCTTTATTTCCTTGTTGATCCTTTGCTTAGACGATCTGCCCATTTTAGTGAGGGGGGTGTTAAAGTCCCCCACTATTATTGTATTGTTGTTGATGTGTTTCTTTGCTTTTGTTATTAATTGCCTTATATAATTGGCTGCTCCCATGTTAGGGGCATAGATATTTACAATTGTTAGATCTTCTTGTTGGATAGACCCTTTAAGTAGGATATAATGCCCTTCCTCATCTCTTATTACAGTCTGTGGTTTAAACTCTAATTTGTCTGCTATAAGGATTGCCACCCCAGCTTTCTTTTGGTGTCCATTAGCATGGTAAATGGTTTTCCACCCCCTCACTTTCAATCTGGGGTTGTCTTTGGTTCTAAAATGAGTCTCTTGCAGATAGCATATCGATGGGTCTTGTTTTTTAATCCAGTCTGATAGCCTGTGTCTTTTGATTGGGGCATTGAGCCCATTTACATTCAGGGTAACTATTGAAAGATAGGAATTTAGTGCCATTGTATTGCCCATAAGGTGACTGTTACCGTAGATTGTCTGTGTTCCTTTCTGGTCTATGTTGCTTTTAGGGTCTCTCTTTGCTTAGAGGACCCCTTTCAAGATTTCTTGTAGGGCTGGTTTTGTGTTTGCAAATTCCTTTAGTTTTTGTTTTTCCTGGAAGCTTTTTATCTCTCCTTCAATTTTCAATGACAGCCTAGTTGGATAGAGTATTCTTGGCTGCATATTTTTCTCATTTAGTGCTCTGAATATGTCCTGCCAGTCCTTTCTGGCCTGCCAGGTCTCTGTGGATAGGTCTGTGGCCAATCTAATGTTTCTACCATTGTAGGTGACATATCTCTTCTCCTGAGCTGCTTTCAGGATTTTCTCTTTGTCTATGAGACTCATAAGTTTTATTATTAGATATTGGTGTGTTGACCTATTTTTATTGATTTTGAGAGGGGTTCTCTGTGCTTCCTGGATTTTCATGCCTGTTTCCTTCCCCAAATTAGGGAAGTTCTCTGCTATAATTTGCTCCATTATACCTTCTGGCCCTCTCTCTCTTTCTTCTTCTGCTGGGATCCCAATTATCCTAATGTTGTTTCTTCTTAAGGTATCGCTTATTTCTCGAATTCTGCCCTCAGGATCCAGTAGTTGTTTATCTCTCTTTTTCTCAGCTTCTTTATTTTCCATCATTTGGTCTTCTATTGCTGATTCTCTCTTCTGCCTCATTTATCCTAGCAGTTAGCGCCACCATTTTTTATTGCACCTCATTAAAAGCCTTTTTGATTTCTACTTGGTTAGATTTTAGTTCTTTTACTTCTCCAGAAAGGGTTTCTCTAATAACTTCCATATTTTTTTCAAGCCCAGCTAGTATCTTTAAAGTGATGATTCTGAACTCTAGATCTGACATCGTACTAATGTCTGTATTGAGTAGGTCCCTGGCAGTCAGTACTACCTCTTGTTCTTTTTGTTGAGGTGATTTTTTCCATCTTGTCATTTTGTGCTGAGGAGAATAGATTAATGAGAGAACAAAATGCTAGCAGAGTAACCACGTCCCCAGGAAATGTACTCTAAACAAATCAGAAAAGACCTGAAGCAGTGGAAAAAGAAATGGAAAGAGAGAAAAAAGAAAAAGAAAAAAATAATGATAGAAACAAACAAAAACAAACAAAACACAACAGCAACAAAAAAACCAGAATGTGATCAAATATGATCAGGCTGGTATATAGATCAGTGCCACACAGTAGATTTGGGGTGTATTTTGGTCTTTTAGAATAAAGTGCCTCCCAAAATTTTAAAGAAAGAAAAACTTATATATGTACAAAAATAAGGGTTGATATGATGAAGGGATGGAATATGACTGTAAAGATGGGAATTATAAAATTTTTATAAAAGTAATTGATAAGAAGTTGTTTGAAAAAAGAAAGAAGAGCATTTAAAAAAAGAAAAAAGAAAAAAAACGGGAGAGAATGTGATCAGGCAGGGGAGTAGAAAACACCATATACTAGAGATTTAGGGTGTATTTTAATCTGTTAGAAGAAAGTATCTCAAAATTTTAAAGAGACAACAACATATATATTTATATATATGCCAAAAATACGGGTAACTACTATGAAGGGATAGAATATGACTCTAAAAATGAAAAATAAAAATGTTTTTTTAAAAAAAGGGACTGATAAGATGTTGTTTGAAAAAGGGAAAAAGAAAAATTCAAAAGAAAAAAAATAGAAAAAAGACAGTTAAAAAAAAATTAACTTTGAAAGACTAAAGAATCATGGTAAAAAAGCCATGAATTCTATGTGCAGTATTCCCCTAGCGCTGGAATTCTGCCGTTCTCATTGATCGGTAAACTTGGTCTTGGCTGGCTGTCTCACTGATCTTCTGGGGAGGGGCCTGTTGCCGTGGTTTCCAAATGTCTCTGCCGGAGGCGGAATTGCCCCGCCCTTGCCCCCTCCCGGCTGAGTCATCTGCTCGGGTTTGCTCTCCAGGGCTTTTGTTCCCTGCGAGCTTTCCGTACAGCTTTGGAGGCGGAGAGTGAAAATGGCGGCCTCCCAATCTCTGCCCCGGAGGAGCCGAGAACTTGGACCCCGCTCCTCAGTGAGCCCCCAGAGAAAAGCCGTCAGTCACTCCCGTCTCCCCGGTCTCCGGCCGCACTCCGTGCTCACCCGGCCTGTGACCGCGCGTTTCTATCTCTGGCACCCGATCCGGTCTGGAGTCTCCAAACCCAGCAGATCCCTGCGGTGCACTCCCGCGTGTCTCCTCCCAGGGGAGGAAGGTGAGTCTCCCCAGATCTGCCGCTTGTTGTCTCAGGAGCAGTGGCCCGACTGTGCTGCGGATCACGGTCTATGGCAACCCCGAGCTGAGAGCCCGCGCCTGGGGTCTGTCTCTGCAGCCGGCTTCCTTGCTCCATTACCTGGGAGCTCTGCCACACTCAGGCACCCCCGGTCTTTCTGTGACCCCAAGGGTCCTGAGACCACACTGTCCCGGAGGGTTCCACCCTGCGCTTAGCCACCAGAGTGACGTCCCTTGGCGGAGCAGACTTTTAAAAGTTCTGATTTTGTGCTCCGCGGCTCTATCACTTGCCAGAAGCGGCCGACGGAGGTCCCTCCCCCACCGTCTATCCTCCCGAATATTGCCTCGGATTCACTTCTCCGCACGTCCTACCTTCCAGAAAGTGGTCGCTTTTCTGTTCAGAGAGTTGTTGCTATTCCTTTCTTCGATCTCCTGTTGGGTTTGTAGGTGTTCAGAATGGTTTGATCCCTATCCAGCTGAATTCCTGAGAGGAGACGAAATCCAGGTCTCCTACTCCTCCGCCATCTTGCTCCGCCCCGAATTGTCTATTTTTGTATATCTAGACATGTCTTCAATTTAAATTTTGAAGGATAATTTCACTGGTTATAGTATTTTTGGTTGACAGATTATTTTTTCTTTAAACTTTTAATATTTCATGCACTTGCTTTCATCCTCCCTTATTTCTGATGAAAAAAATCTTGTTTCTCTGAAAGCTCTCTCTCTTTGGCATTTATCAGGTTGACTACAATTGGTGTAGGTGTGGTTCTTTCTCTTTTTCCTTGTAAATTTTCCTTTGATTCTGGAATTCCCATTACACATATTTTAGAGAAATTGACATTGTCACTTTAGTTTTCAAGATTCTGCTCCCTTTTCTTTAATGCTGTTTCTTCTGTTCTTGGGATTATGTAATTGCTATAAATTTATCTTAAAGTTTGCCTTTTTTTTCTTTCGCTATCTAAAAATCTCTTGTTAAACTAATGTACAGCAATTTATTTTAGCTATTTCATTATTCACCTCTAAAATTTCAAATATTTTGTAGTTATCACTGTAATGCTGTGATTCCCAATTTGTTAAATCAATTACACTTTTTTAATTTTAATACTTTGAACATGTTTAATTCTCATCATTTTTGTATTAGCCACTTTTAAATTGTCTTTTGCTTAATTCAGTGTCTGGATTCATTCAAAGTCAATTTCTGTTGACCAATTTTTAGCAGAGTAGGAGTCGTACTTTCATTTGTTTATATATTTCGTAATTTCTGGTTGAAAACTGAATATTTTTTTATCATATCCTATAGGAAATCTGGACTTTTTTTTATTTTCTTCCTCTGAAGTATTTTTTATTTTCAATGTATTTGCATTTTAAATTATTATTTAATTATAAGAACTGAGAAGGTAAGTACACTTGTTATATTTATTACTGTATGAGTAGTATTGAAATATCAAGCTGTAATGATTGAATATATTATTTCTCCTATCAGTTTTTAGTTCATGTATTTTGGCTCTATATTGTGAGGTACATATACATTTAGATTTTTCTCTATTTCTCTGGATTCTGAGACTTTTGATACAAATTGCCTTCAAGTAATCAATATAAAATAAAGGGAGATATATGTGTGCATGTGCGTGTGCGCATGTGTGTGTAGTTATAGATATCGTGAGACACAGTGATTTTTTTGAGATGTTTTCATTTTTTTAGTCCTGCTTGTCTTAGGCTTTTTTACTTTTGATTTTGTTAATTACCTTTATTAGCCAGTATTTTTATGGTATCCCTGACCTAAGTGGATTCAAGTGAGTAAAACTTGCACTGTTTGGAGTATACATCATTTAAGGAATGTTTCTGTATACATATAATAAGTAATATCATACATTATGCAAAATTTTATCTTGATTTTTTTGATTACCAGTTAAATTTCAGTTTTAAAAAGTATTACCTATGGCCACTAGGTCTGTAGTTTATTAGTGAAATGTGGAATTATTCCCTGGGAATTTCTCCTGATAGGAATCTGTATTTGGCATGATCTCTCATAGTTGAATTCCAGTTCAACTGTGACATTGTTTTTATTGACCAAAAATATGTCATCTTTTACTCTTTTAATGAGCAAAGAAAAGAATATGAATGGAGAAAGAGTCACTTTACTCTCTGGTTATGTCTATAGAAATGAAAATTAAATCAAACTATCACACAGTGCTATTGCTTGGTATTTGGGAATGTCTTCACAGTTAATGTATGTCAGTGTTCAATCAGCTCCATCATCTGCCACACAACTATTAATGCAGCTGAAAATTCTGCTACTATTTTAATGATACAACATAAAAAATATAGGGGAACTTGTTTAAAGTAGAACATGTAGCAGTTTCATAAATCTAGTTTCTTTTACTTCCTAAAACAACCCCAAATTGAAATAAGTTGCAAAAAAGATTCTCTGGGGAAGAATAATGGCAAGCTCATGTATTGTTAGGAGGCCAGTCCTCATTTGTCTTTCACATACACGTCTTCCGCTTTACAGTGGCACAGATTCAGTAGAAGAAGAATTGACTACAATTAGCCACTTGGTCCAGTGATCTGCTATATTGATTGGGGAAGTCGTGAAACAGTTCTATCCCTCTCATATAGCATAATGGTAGTGTTTTAAAATTTTAAATTCCAAGTGTAACTTTAGGAGGGCAAACACAATTATGAAAGAAATAAGTGATATGTCATGTACAGTTCAGCTATGAAAAATGTGAAAATCTGTTTTCAGTGTGAAACTCTTTGAATTTAATTCTGATTTATATGTTTATGAACCATATGTTCCCAATCTCTAAAGAAAACACCTCCATACCATTACTGCCCCTTCCAAATATTTCACAGCACATCCCTAAACATAAACTGTGATACACTTTGCTTTTTGGGTCCATATCATTCTTGATAATGTTGATTCAAGTTTGCTTTCCTTGCTCTATGTATGGATTAAAGTTTGTCATGTATTTAGCTATCATTAACAATGCAGGATAACCAGCAGAGGTTCACTAAATTAATAAGTCAATATTCACATCCTAAATTTATTTCCCTGGTGTGAGACATTACTTAATTTTCTTATTAAAGGAGCTCTACAGATGTCTCAAATGTCTGTGAAAATTTTATTATATCTTGTAACATTTCTTGGAAAGTTGAATTAATTATTTTAGCATATATATTTACATATAATGTAAATTTAAATAAAATAAACACATGTATAAATACATATTTACAAATATGTTTCTACATGGCATTTCCTACTTTTTGTATATGTGGAACTCTCTCAGAGTCTTTGGACTTTTATTTTATGAACTGAAGTATTCTAGCTCTGGTGTAATGGTCATTTCAAAATAAGATTTGAACTTTTCCAGTAATATCCTACTTTAAGCCTATAATATTGTGAACTATGTATTTATAAAATTCTAACATATATGTGTAAAAATCAAAAGCTTAGTTATTCTTAATACATAGAAATGGGAATACAAACTCTCACTTTATTTTGAAATATTTTGATTTTGTGAGATTTTAGAGAAGAATGATAGGACATCATTTCGGATAAACAGAAGTTAAGCATTATTTTCTAGAGAATAAATAAAGATGTTTTCTCAGAGGAAGAGGTATCATTAAAAAGTTCCAGTTTATACTTGGTAGGCCTTCCATAAATGCCACAGAATTAAAGATATAATGGCGTGTCATTAAAAAGGAAAAATATGGTAAGTAGGCCTTCATTAAAATTAAAAACTTCTGCTCCCTGGAAGACCCTATTCAGAGAATGAGAAGACAAGCCACAGAGTAGGAGAAAATACTTCCAAAACACATATCTGATAAAAGGCCTGTATTCAGAATGTACAAAGAACACTTAGAACTGAACAATCAGACAGAAAACTATCTAATTAAAAAGTGAGTAAAAAATCTGAAGGGATACCTCACCAGAAAAGATATACAGGTGGCAATAAGTGTATGAAATGTTGCTCAAAATCATGCATCACTGGTAAATTGCAAATTAAAACAAAGTGATATCACTATGTATCTGTTAAAATAGCTAAAATCCAAAACACTGATAACACCAAGTACTAGGGAATGAAGAGAAACAGGAAATCTTATTCATTGCTAGAGGGAATGCAAAATGACACAGCCACTTTGAAAGTTTGGCAGTTCTTTACAAAGCTAAACATGGTCTTACCATATGATCCAGCAATTGTACTCCTAGGTATTTACTCAAATGAGTTGATAATTTATGTCCAGACGAGAATCTGCACATGCTGTTTACAGCAGCTTTATTCATAATAACCAAACTTAGAAACAACCAAGATTTCCTTCAAAAGGTCAATAGGTAAACTGTGGCACATGCAAAAAATGGAATATTATTCAGTGATTAAAAGAAACAGCTATCAAGCCATAAAAAGGTATGGGTGAAACTTAAATGCATATTTCTCAATGAAGTAGTATCAAAAGTCTGTATACTGTATGATTTCATTTATGTGACATTCTAGAACAGGTAAAACTATAGAAAGTAAAAAAGTTTAGCAGCTTCAGGTGGTCCATGCAGATGGAGTAAAAGTTGAATAGGTGAATCAAAAGTGTTTTTTATTAATTTAATTTAATTTAATTTATTTTTTTATTAAATATTTTTTATTTATTCACTTGACAGAGAGAGACACAGTGAGAGAGGGAACACAAGCAGGGGGAGTGGGAGAGGGAGAACCAGGGCCTGTGGAGCAGGGAGCCTGATGCGGGGCTCGATCCCAGTACTCTAGGATCATGACCTGAGCCGAAGGCAGATGCTTAACAACTGAGCCACCCAGGCGCCCCCCAAAAGTGTTTTTTAAAGAAGTGAAACTATTTTTGTGATATGATAATGGCAGATAAATATCACTGCAATTGTCACAACCCATAGAGTATTTCAGCACAAAAAGTCAACCTTAATGTATGCAATTTAAAAAAACAACAACAAAGAATTGATGAGGTCAGGGCACCCAGAAAGGAACATAGATTCCTAAAAGAATCTAACTTTTTTACAAACATATGAAAATGCCTCATTATAGGGATGGCGGGAAAGGTGCTAGCCTAAGTAAGAAATGAGCTGGGTCATAAAATGAGTGGTAAAAGGAACTTTATAGAAGCATTTTTTTTTGGTCGATATGGTTATATAGGGGTACATGTTAATAATTCTAATACTGCTGTTTTTTTTATATAAGAATTGAACAGTTAAGTAGAGTGCAGATGGTGGGAGTCAGGTTTTTTTTTTTTTTTTCTTCTGTTGGAATTAATGACCCATGTGAGTTGGAGACAGCACTGTGAACTCATGGTTAACTTAATGTAAAGGTGTTACCCATAGAAATATTTATAAATATGTGCACATACATTGCACACATATATTCCCATCCTCACAGCTGAGAGGGCCTAGAAGGTGTAACATCCCAGTAGCTACAAGGACATCTAGTGTACATATCTTGGTTTCTAATACCATTCTCCAATAAAAGGAATTAGGGCTTTTTGGAAAAATGGCTGATTCTAGGACTGGGGGAGGCAATATACAAGATGAATCTGGAGCATCTTGTAATGCCAGAAAGTAAAATGTTCAGAATAAATGAATAAACAAACACCACATTGATGGGGCTATGTCAGAGAGTCATAGGAACCAATTGTAAAAGTCCCGTTGCCCAAGACTGAAACAGTTTGATTAACAAAAAAAATAAATTAGTGTTAGATTATAACCCAAAGTATAAAATAAATATTCATGAGTCCATACTGATAGAAATAAATGAACAGGTGCATGTGGAAAAAGGCAAGACTCCTATGCACCAGAATTCTATTTTATTTATTTATTTATTTATTTATTTATTTATTTATTTATTTATTTATTTATTTATTTATTTATTTTATTTTTATTCTTATGTTAATCCCCATACATTACATCATTAGTTTTAGATGAAGTGTTCCATGATTCATTGTTTGTGCACAACACCCAGTGCTCCATGCAGAATGTGCCCTCCTCAATGCCCACCACCAGGTTAACCCATCCTCCCACCCCGCTCCCCTCTAGAACCCTGTTTGTTTTTCAGAGTCAATCGTCTCTCATGGTTCGTCTACCCCTCCGATTTCCCCCGCTTCATTCTTCCCCTCCCACTACCTTCTTCTTCTTCTTCTTTTTTTTTTTTTTCTTAACATATATTGCATTATTTGTTTCAGATATACAGATCTGAGATTCAACAGTCTTGCACAATTCACAGCGCTTACCAGAGCACATACCCTCCCCAGTGTCTAACACCCAGTCACCCCATCCCTCCCACCCCACCCCCCACTCCAACAACCCTCAGTTTGATTCCTGTGATTAAGAATTCCTCATATCAGTGAGATCATATGATACATGTCTTTCTCTGTTTGACTTATTTCACTCAACATAATACCCTCCAGTTCCATCCACGTCGTTGCAAATGGCAAGATCTCATTCCTTTTGATGGCTGCATAATATTCCATTGTATATATATACCACTTCTTCTTTATCCATTCATCTGTCGATGGACATCTTGGCTCTTTCCACAGTTTGGCTATTGTGGACATTGCTGCTATAAACATCAGGGTGCACGTACCCCTTCGTATCCCTACTTTTGTGTCTTTGGGGTAAATACCCAGTAGTGCAATTGCTGGATCATATGGTAGCTCTATTTTCAACTTTTTGAGGAACCTCCATACAGTTTTCCAGAGTGGCTGCACCAGCTTGCATTCCCACCAACAGTGTAGGAGGGTTCCCCTTTCTCCGCATCCCCGCCAACATCTGTCGTTTCCTGACTTGTTAATTTTAGCCATTCTGACTGGGGTGAGGTGGTATCTCATGGAGGTTTTGATTTGGATTTCCCTGATGCTGAGCAATGTTGAGCACTTTTTCATGTGTTTGTTGGCCATTTGGATGTCTTCTTTGGAAAAATGTCTGTTCATGTCTTCTGCCCATTTCTTGATTGGATTCTTTGTTCTTTGGGTGTTGAGTTTGATGAGTTTTTTATAGATTTTGGATACTAGCCCTTTATCTGATATGTCATTTGCCCCATGTCATCTTCTCCCATTCTGTCGGTTGTCTTTTGGTTTTGTTGACTGTTTCCTTTGCTTTGCAAAAGCTTTTTATCTTGATGAAGTTCCAAGAGTTCATTTTTGCCCTTGCTTCCCTTGCCTTTGGCGATGTTTCTAGGAAGAAGTTGCTTCGGCTGAGGTCAAAGAGGTTGCTGTCTGTGTTCTCCTTTAGGATTTTGATGGACTCCTGTCTCACGTTGAGGTCTTTCAACCATTTAGAGTCTATTTTTGTGTGTGGTGTAAGGAAATGGTCCAGTTTCATTCTTCTGCATGTGGCTATCCAATTTTCCCAACACCATTTGTTGAAGAGACTGTCTTTGTTCCATTGGACATTCTTTCCTGCTTTGTCAAAGATGAGTTGACCATAGAGTTGAGGGTCCATTTCTGGGCTCTCTATTCTGTTCCATTGATCTATGTGTCTGTTTTTGTGCCAGTACCATGCTGTCTTGATTATGACAGCTTTGTAATTCAGCTTGAAGTCCGGAATTGTGATGCCGCCAGCTTTGCTTTTCTTTTTCAATATTCCTCTGGCTATGCGGGGTCTTTTCTGGTTCCATACAAATTTTAGGATTATTTGTTCCATTTCTTTGAAAAAAGTGGTTGGTATTTTGATGGGGATTGCATTGAATGTGTAGATTGCTCTAGGTAGCATTGACATCTTCACAATATTGTTCTTCCAATCCATGAGCATGGAACGTTTTTCCATTTCTTTGTGTCTTCCTCAATTTCTTTCATGAGTATTTTATAGTTTTCTGAGTACAGATCCTTTGTCTCTTTGGTTAGATTAATTCCTAGGTATCTTATGGTTTTGGGTGCAATCGTAAATGGGATCGACTCCTTAATTTCTCTTTCTTCTGTCTTGTTGTTGGTGTATAGGAATGCCACTGATTTCTGTGCATTGATTTTATATCCTGCCACTTGACTGAATTCCTGTATGAGTTCTAGCAGTTTTGGGGTGGAGTCTTTGGGGTTTTCCACATAAAGTATCATGTCATCTGCAAAGAGTGAGAGTTTGACTTCTTCTTTGCCAATTTGGATGCCTTTGATTTCTTTTTGTTGTCTGACTGCTGTGGCTAGGACTTCTAGTACTATGTTGAATAGCAGTGGTGATAGTGGACATCCCTGCCGTGTTCCTGACCTTAGGGGGGAAGCTCTCAGTTTTTCCCCATTGAGAATAATATTTGCTGTAGGTTTTTCATAGATGGCTTTTATGATATTGAGGTATGGACCCTCTATGCCTATACTCTGAAGAGTTTTGATCAAGAAAGGATGCTGTACTTTGTCAAAAGCTTTTTCTGCATCTATTGAGAGGATCATATGATCCTTTTCTTTCTTTTGTTAATGTATTGTATCACATTGATTGATTTGCGGATGTTGAACCAACCTTGCAGCCCAGGGATAAATCCCACTTGGTCATGGTGAATAATCCTTTTAATGTATTGTTGGATCCTATTGGCTAGTATTTTGGTGAGAATTTTTGCATCCATGTTCATCAGGGATATTGGTCTGTAATTCTCCTTTGTGATGGGGTCTTTGTCTGGTTTTGGGATCAAGGTAATGCTGCCTCATAAAATGAGTTTGGAAGTTTTCCTTCCATTTCTATTTTTTGGAACAGTTTCAGAAGAATAGGTATTAATTCATATTGAAATGTTTGGTAGAATTCCCCTGGGAAGCCATCTGGCCCTGGGCTTTTGTTTTTTGGGAGATTTTTGATGACTGCTTCAATTTCCTTAGTGGTTAGAGGTCTGTTCAGGTTTTCTATTTCATCCTGGTTCAGTTTGGGTAGTTGATACCTCTCTAGGAATGCATCCATCTCTTCCAGGTTATCTAATTTGCTGGCATAGAGTTGCTCATAATATGTTCTTATAATTGTTTGTATTTCTTTGGTGTTGGTTGTGATCTCTCCTCTTTCATTCATGATTTTGTTGATTTGGGTCATTTCTCTTCTCTTTTTGATAAGTCTGGCCAGGGGTTTATCAATCTTGTTAATTCTTTCAAAGAACCAGCTCCTAGTTTCGTTGATCTGTTCTACTGTTCTTTTAGTTTCTATTTCATTGATTTCTGCTCTGATCTTTATTATTTCTCTTCTCCTGCTGGGTTTAGGCTTTATTTGCTGTTCTTTCTCCAGCTCCTTTAGGTGTAGGGTTAGGTTGTGTACTTGAGACCATTCTTGTTTCTTGAGAAAGGCTTGTATTGCTATATACTTTCCTCTTAGGATTGCCTTTGCTGCATCCCAAAGATTTTGAATAGTTGTGTTTTCATTTTCATTGGTTTCCATGTATTTTTTTAATTCTTCTTTAATTTCCTGGTTGACCCATTCATTCTTCAGTAGGATGCTCTTTAGCCTCCATGTATTTGAGTTCTTTCCGACTTTCCTCTTGTGATTGAGTTCTACTTTCAAAGCATTGTGGTCTGAAAATAGGCAGGGAATGATCCCAATCTTTTGATACTGATTGAGACCTGATTTATGACCTAGGATGTGATCTATTCTGGAGAATGTTCCATGGGCACTAGAGAAGAATGTGTATTCCATTGCTTTGGGATGGAATGTTCTGAATAGGTCTGTGAAGTCCATTTGGTCCAGTGTGTCATTTAAAGTCTTTATTTCCTTGTTGATCTTTTGCTTAGACGATCTGTCCATTTCAGTGAAGGCGATGTTAAAGTCCCCCACTATTATTGTATTGTTGTTGATGTGTTTCTTTGCTTTTGTTATTAATTGCCTTATATAATTGGCTGCTCCTCCCATGTTAGGGGCATAGATATTTACCATTGTTAGATCTTCTTGTTGGATAGATCCTTTAAGTATGATATAGTGTCCTTCCTCGTCTCTTATTACAGTCTTTGGTTTAAAATCTAATTTGTCTGCTATAAGGATTGCCACCCCAGCTTTCTTTTGGTGTCCATTAGCATGGTAAATGTTTTTCCACCCCCTTTCAATCTGGGGGTGTCTTTGGGTCTAAAATGAGTCTCTTGCAGACAGCATATTGATGGATCTTGTTTTTTAATCTAGTCTGTTAGCCTGTGTCTTTTGATTGGGGCATTGAGCCCATTTACATTCAGGGTAACTGTTGAAAGATAGGAATTTAGTGCCATTGTATTGCCTGTAAGGTGACTGTTACCGTAGATTGTCTGTGTTCCTTTCTGGTCTATGTTGCTTTTAGGGTCTCTCTTTGCTTAGAGGACCCCTTTCAAGATTTCTTGTAGGGCTGGTTTTGTGTTTGCATATTCCTTTAGTTTTTGTTTGTCCTGGAAGCTTTTTATCTCTCCTTCAATTTTCAATGACAGCCTAGCTGGATAGAGTATTCTTGGCTGTATATTTTTCTCATTTAGTGCTCTGAATATATCCTGCCAGTCCTTTCTGGCCTGCCAGGTCTCTGTGGATAGGTCTATGGCCAATCTAATGTTTCTACCATTGTAGGTGACATATCTCTTCTCCTGAGCTGCTTTCAGGATTTTCTCTTTGTCTATGAGACTCGTAAGTTTTACTATTAGATGTCGGGGAGTTGACCTATTTTTATTGATTTTGAGAGGGGTTCTCTGTGCTTCCTGGATTTTTATGCCTGTTTCTTTCCCCAAATTAGGGAAGTTCTCTGCTATAATTTGCTCCATTATACCTTCTTCCCCTCTCTCTCTTTCTTCTTCTTCTGGGATCCCAATTATTCTAATGTTGTTTCATCTTATGGTATCGCTTATCTCTCGAATTCTGCCCTCGTGATCCAGTAGTTGTTTATCTCTCTTTTTCTCAGCTTCTTTATTTTCCATCATTTCATCTTCTATATTACTGATTCTCTCTTCTGCCTCATTTATTCTAGCAGTTAGCGTCCCCATTTTTGATTGCACCTCATTAATAGCCTTTTTGATTTCTACTTGGTTGGATTTTAGTTCTTTTACTTCTCCAGAAAGGGTTTCTCTAATAACTTCCATATTTTTTTCAAGCCCAGCTAGTATCTTTAAAGTGATGATTCTGAACTCTAGATCTGACATCGTACTAATGTCTGTATTGAGTAGGTCCCTGGCAGTCGGTAGTACCTCTTGTTCTTTTTGTTGAGGTGATTTTTTCCATCTTGTCATTTTGTGCAGACGAGAATAGATTAATGAGAGAACAAAATGCTAGCAGAGTAACCATGTCCCCAGAAAATATACTCTAAACAAATCAGAAAAGACCTGAAGCAGTGGGATAAGAAAGGGAAAGAGAGAAAAAAGAAAAAGAAAAAAAAGAAAAAGATAAAGATAAAGACAAAAAGAAACAAAACAAAACAACAACAAAAGAAAAACCAGAATGTGATCAAATATGATCTATATGGTATATAGATCAGTGCCACACACTAGATTTGGGGTGTATTTTGTTCTTTTAGAAGAAAGTGCCTCCCAAAATTTTAAAGAAAGAAAAACTTATATATGTACAAAAATAAGGGTTGATATGATGAAGGGATGGAATATGAGTGTAAAAATGGAAATTATAAAAAATTTTATAAAAGGAATTGATAAGAAGTTGTTTGAAAAAAGAAAGAAGAGGATTTAAAAAAAGAAAAAGAAAAAAAAAGGGAGAGGATGTGATCAGGCAGGGGAATAGAAAACACCATATACTAGAGATTTAGGGTATATTTTAATCTGTTAGAAGAAACTATCTCAAAATTTTAAAGAGAGAACAACTTATATATATAAGCCAAAAATATGGGTAACTACTATGAAGGGATAGAATATGACTCTAAAAATGAAAAATAAAAATGTTTTTTTTTTAAAGGGATTGATAAGATGTTGTTTGAAAAAGGGAAAAAGAAAAATTCAAAAAGAGATAAAAAGACAAAAAGACAGTTAAAAAAAATTAACTTTAAAAGACTAAGAATCATGGTAAAAAAGCCATGAATTCTATGTGCAGTATTCCCCTAGCGCTGGAGTTCTGCTGTTCTCATTGATCGGTAAACTTGGTCTTGGCCGGCTGTTCTCACTGATCTTCTGGGGAGGGGCCTGTTGCCGTGGTTTCCAAATGTCTCTGCCGGAGGCGGAATTGCCCTGCCCTGGGCCCCCCCCCCCCGGCTAAGTAATCTGCTCGGGTTTGCTCTCCGGGGCTTTTGTTCCCTGCGAGCTTTCCGTACAGCTTTGGAGGCGGAGAGTGAAAATGGCAGCCTCCCAATCTCCGCCGCGGAGGAGCTGAGAACTCGGGGCCCCGCTCCTCAGTGAGCCCCCAGAGAAAAGCCGTCAGTCACTCCCGTCTCCCCGGTCTCCGGCTGCACTCCGTGCTCACCCGGACTGTGACCGCGTGTTTCTCTCTCTGGCACCCGACCCCGGGTGGAGTCTCCAAACCCACCAGATCCCTGCGGTGCACTCCCGCTGGGCTCCTCCTAGGGGAGGAAGGTGAGTCTCCCCAGATCTGCCGCTTGTTGGGTCCCTGCTGGAGGAGCAGGGGCCCGACTGTGCCGCGGATGACGGTCAATGGCAACCCCGAGCTGAGAGCCCGCGCCTGGGCTCCGCCTCTGCAGCCGGCTTCCCTGCTCCGATACCTGGGAGCTCTGCCACACTCAGGCACCCCCGGTCTTTCTGTGACCCCAAGGGTCCTGAGACCACACTGTCCCGGAGGGTTCCACCCTGCGCTTAGCCACCAGAGTGACGTCCCTCGACGGAGCAGACTTTTAAAAGTTCCGATTTTGTGCTCCGCGGCTCTATCACTTGCCAGAAGCAGCTGACGGAGGCCTCTCCCCCGCCGTCTATCTTTCCGAATATCGCCTCGGATTCACTTCTCTGCACGTCCTGCCTTCCAGAAAGTGGTCGCTTTTCTGATGAGAGAGTTGTTGCTCTTCTTTTCTTCGATCTCCTGTTGAGTTTGTAGGTGTTCAGAATGGTTTGATCCCTATCCAGCTGAATTCCTGAGAGGAGACGAAATCCAGGTCTCCTACTCCTCCGCCATCTTGCTCCGCCCCCTCTGCATCAGAATTCTAAATAATTTACAGAAACACTCCGCCCTCCAGGAGAGAGGGAGCATAAATTCCCACTTCTTTAGTGTGAGTTGTGCATAGTAACTTCCTTCCAAACAGAACAGTACGGGAAGAAGGAAAGAGAAATCTGATAAACAGTACTTTAGTCAGATAATCAAGGTCAATTTCACAATTAATAATCCATGTGTAGAGAATGCATCTCTGATATGATGTGACAAAAATAGCCCTTTACCTTTGTGTTCTTCCTCCAAAAATTCAGAAACAAAATCATGAGATACAGCATCAGGAAAATTCCAAAGAGATATCCTACAAAATACCTGATCAGTACTCTGCAAAATTGTCAAGGTTATCAAAAACAAGGTAATCCTGAGAAACTATCACAACTATCCAAGAAAACTAGTGCCTAAGGGGACCTGGTAAATAAATGGAATCTGATGTCTTGGGTGCTCTCCTGGAACAGAAAAAGAGTATTAGGTAAAACAAACAAACAAAAACTCTAAGGAAATCTGAATATTGTATGGACCTTAATTAATAATAACATGGCAATATTGTATTAAATGTACTATACTATTCTAAGATGTTAATAACAGGGCAACTAGGTAAAAGTCTATTTGGAAACTCTCTGTACTATCTTATTTTTTCTGTAAATCTAAAACTTTTTAAAAATGAAGTATTTTTTAGAAAAGTTATAATTTCTTTTGAATTATCTTTTCCTGAATAGATTTTTTTGGGGATAGAGCATTTTTTCCCCAGTACTTTGATATGTAATTAATTGTATTCTGGTATCCAGTGTTTCTGAGAAGAAGGCAGTCTTAATTCATATCGTTATTTTCCTACATATAATATGTCTTCCATGCTAACTTCCTGCCTGCTTTTAAGGTCTTTTTTTTTTTCCCCCAGTTATTTGAGTATAATGTTATGAGATGTGATTTTAATAGTATCTATCTTTTATTGGTTTGCTGAGCTTCAGAGATATGCAGGTTGATGTTCCAAGGTTATACTCAGCCATTATTTTTTAAATTGATTTTGTATGCCCCCTTGTCTTTCTGTTCTTCTTCTGGGTTTTAAGTTAAATTATGTTACACCACTTTGTATTGTATTACAGGTTATGAAGTCTAAGTTTTACTTCTATATTCTTTAGATTAATTTATCTTAAAGTTTATTGATTCTTTTTCTTTTCCAATCTGCTATTAATATCATCATATATATTTTAAATATTTATTTATTTATTTTTATTTATTTTAGAGAGTACATGTGTGTGCATGTAAGCGGGGGTAAGGCAAAGCGGGGAGGGAGAGGGACAAGTTGACTCTGTGTTGAGCCCAACTGGGGCTTGACCCAGGAGTCCAAGATGAGGACCTGAACATAAATCAAGTGTTAGCAGCACAGGGCGCCTGGGTGGCTCAATTGGTTAAGCGTCTGCCTTCGGCTCAGGTCATAATCCCAGGATCCTGGGATAGAGCCCGGCGTCAGGCTCCTTCCTCAGTGGGGAGCCTGCTTCTCCCTCCCCCTGTGCCTGCTGCTCTGCCTGCTTGTGCTCTGTCATTGTCTTTGTCAAATAAATAAAAAAAATCTTAAAAAAAAAAAGCAGCTCAACTAACTGAGCCACCAGGCACCCCTAATATCATCATATATACATATATATAATATGTATATTATATATATATATAATATATATATAACATAATGTATTTTTCACATCTATAATTCTCACTTTTTAATTCTTTAAATGTTTGCATCTCTCTCTTGCGAAATATGTTCACTTACTCAGACTATGTCCTTATTTTTACAGTAGCTGCTTTGCCTTTTGCATTTTACTTCCAACAACACTGTCATTTTGGGATCTGTTTCTGTAGATTGCTTTTTCCCTTAATCTTGACTGACATTTAACTCTTTTTGCATCTTAAGCTATTTCTGGTTGATAAATTAGGTCTTATAGAAGATATAAGGTAAAAAGTGTGAATTCCATTTTTATCCTCTGAAGAATATTATTTTTCTTCTAAAGATACTTAAGTTACTGGTTGATCATTTATGGAAATTTGGATTTATACTCTGTAAAAATCAGTTTTGCTTTCTTCCAAGGGCATAGTTCTTACTCCCAAAACATGGCCTTGTTAGGATTTTAACTGAAAGTCCAAGGTGTTTACTGAGCCCTTCTAAATAACAAATATTTTTCTGTTGAGGTAAGTATTAGTTTTAATACCGATTCAGCTTTATCAGTCTTCTGGCTACTGTGTACTGTGAAACTACTTGGATACCTCAACACATGGAAAATTCAGAAAGTAATCAAGGATTTAAGGGGAGTTTATTTGCCAATTTTAGAGCTTTCTCTATGGGGCTTCTTTCTTTTGAAGACTTTTTCCCTCAGATTCCAAATGCTATAGTAGAGTAGTTTCTGACCTCATTCTTTGATACCTCAATGCATGAAAAGACTTCAGCTCTTTTAGAGGTAACCATTTTGAAAAGTACAAACCAGAGAATAGCTTTGTGGAAAAGCTATAGAACATTGTCATTCTTTTTTTAGAAGGCCAATTCTTTCATTCTGCATGCTTTTGCTCACTTTTAATTTTATTACAACTTTTTTTTGTATTTTTTATATTTCCATAATATTTTACAGTTGTTATCCATAAGATGTTTAGTTTGATACAAGGCCTCCATCATTTTCAAAACTATCTCTCCTTGCATTTTTGTAGCCTCATTTTCCCATCTCCTTTTGTCTCTCCCCACTCCCTCTCTTCATCTCTCTCTCTCTTTCTCTTTTTGCCCTCTCCATAATGTCCTCAACTTGGTCTTCTAGTCTACCTGTTACCTCCTCTACTGTGGGTTCAGCTTGTTTATCAATCCATTGAATTTTTTACTTTATCATGTTTTTATTTCTAAAACTTTTAATTATATTTTTCAACTATAACTCTTAACTTTATGTTATCACTGTCTTTTGTAATATTTCCATACTTTTATTTTTCTTTCTTAAGCATATTATATATGCTTATTTTATCTATTGGGTATATTCTAATAACTGGTTGTAGCATATCAGATTTTATATATATACCTCTATCTATATAATTCTGAACTTACATTCTTGGAATTACATGCTTGTGCTCTCCATTCAAATTATGTTTCCCCCAGAAATTATTTTTGTCATGTCCTTGGTCCATATATTTGCCCAATCCATGGGTCACCACTAATACAGACAAAGTAAAATGAAATTTTTTTATGTGTATTTTTGGAACAAAGAGTAGTGTAAATTTCAGCCCCATCCTTGGGGTGAATACAGATGTTTTTCCCTCTGTTCAAATCAAAATCAAAATCAGTTAAGTATTCCTGAAATATTTCTACCCAGAGACAGATTTTTCTTTTTTTCCCTAGTTCACTCATTTAAAATTAGTGATTTTCAGTTATTTTGATTTCATGTGTGATACTGATTTGCCTCTCACCCTGCATGGAGTTCTAGGCTTTTTCTCCTATCTCATGTGCATGTGTAGATTATTAGTTGCCTCCTTTAAAAAAATGCCAGTATCACTGCTTATGTTCCTCCATGAATATATGTATTTTTAGAATTTCTGAACTCCAAAATCTCCCTCAATTTCTTACCAGACTAATTATATGTTTAATTAATTAGAAATATATATGTACTGTAAGTATGTGTGCATATAAAACACCTGTGTTCTATACTAGAAACATTTCTGAAGTAATTCCCCTCCCCCAAGTTTGCCAAACATGGAAGTCCTCAAAAATATAGATTTATAAAATAATTTGGGTTAATTTTTATAATTTTAGAGACATTACCATAGCAGATGAAATGCTAATTTATTTTTAAAAATAAATTACTGTATTTCTTCAACAAATTCATGCTAAGAACTTATTGCAAGGGACTGTCTAGAGATTGAGGATACACTAGAGATAAGATAAACACTGTATTTCATAAAGCTTACTGTCTAAAAAGTATTTGAATGTAATTGTGATAAATCTAGCAAAGATAAGGTATAGGGAAATAAAAAAATGGAAATGGATCAAGGAAACAGAGTACCATTTAAGCTGAGATGTGAAGCCTGATTAAACTTTAGTCATTCAGAGGGAAGGTTATAATATACAGAAGAAATAATGCGTTTGGTCAAGACTCTCATCTGGTAGATGAGAATAAAAAGACAGATAAAAGCCAGATCATTGATTTGTTGCTATGCCAATTTTAATTATATTGAACTTTAACCCTCATCCATATAATCATTTATTTATTCATTCAGTCAGCTATTGATTTAGTAATTCAGTATTTACTGTGGCTGTAGGATCAGGTCCCACTTAGGAAATGAGGTGACATTGGTCAATAAGACAGTCTCTGCCATCAGAGAAATGAGAATTTAGTGAAGGCAGACAGACTCTATACATGTAAACAAATAAGTATGATACATTTCAATGTGACTTTCCTTCTGGTCCCATTCATTTTGCCTATCACAATAATCCTGGAGAAATGTCTTCATTATAGATTTTGTGTAACTATGGACTTATGTTATAAATACAAGATTATGAAAAGAGTTGAGTGGTATCATCACAGTCGGTGTTGGTATATTCCAGCACAGTTGTACCAGCGGTTTATGGCTGGCCTCATTTCTGATTGGTTCATTCGTATGCCCTACTGGTTGTTAAACTTTTCAGATACCACCCATGTTCTTGCTGCAAGGTGAATGTTGCAGTATTTTAGTACCTCGATTAAATGCCAATTACAGTGGGCCACAGGTGAGATTATGAAGTTTGGGTTAGGATGTTTATCATAGATGCATGAGAGGTGAGCAGATTTTAGCACTAATTAGGAGGAACAGTCTGTAAAACTCGATAACAGACTAAATGTCAAGTAGATGTGAAATATAGGTAATATAAGCTTATTTTAGGATAACATCAGGCCGTGATTTATATAGGTGGTTAGTGGTACCAGAGGCACAGTTGCTTTGGTGGAGAAGGTGTTGTTTTGGATATATTGTTTTAAGTGTTTGTAGGATATCTAGTGAAGCCCATTATTAAATGTTTAGTTATAGGGTCGCCTGAGTGGCTCAGTTGGCTCAGCATCCAACTCCTGGTTTCGGCTCAGGTCTTAATCTCATGGGTTGTGAGATCGAGCCCCATGTGTGGCTTTGCACTCTGCGGGGAGTCTGCTTGAAGATTCTCTCCCTCTGCTCCTCCCCCCACTTGCTCTCTCTTTCTTTCTAAAATAAACAAATCCTTAGATAAATAGATAAATAAATAAATGTTCAGATATATAGAGGAGTCTGAATTTGGGATTATTAAATAAAATAGTCAAAAATTGAAGCTATGAGAGAGGATAAAATTACCCAGGGAGAGAATATGAAATAAGAGAAGGATGCCAGGAAGAAGCCTTAAAGAAATCATATTTACAAATTAGGTAAAAGAAATGCCAACAAAGGCAGTTGAGAAGGAAAGGAATGAAGAAAGCAATGGTGTTGTAAAGCCAAGGAAATAGAAGTTTTTAAGAAATAAAGAACTGTCACCTTTTGAACTTGAAGAGAGGCCAAAAGACATAAAGATTTTTTTTTTCATTCTTCCTACAAAAAACAAAAAAAGTACTGGCATCTGAAACACTATAAGCACTGCTTTGGGTTCTGGTAATATATAGATTATCTGTTCATGTCTTCAATTTACTAAGCAAGAATGAAAGTAAGCATGTGCTTTGTATAGAATGTAATAAATTAATACTACTGAAGAATACCTATCATTAAGAAGAATGGAATAACAGGTGCCTGCTTAGTCAGTTAAGCGTCTGCCTTCCGCTCAGGTCATGATCCCAGGGTCCTGGGATCGAGCCCCACATCGGGCTCCCTGCTCATAGGGGAGTCTGCTTCTCCCTCTGCCCCTGCTCGTGCTTGCACTCACGCACTCTCTCCCTCTGTCTCTCTTCCTTGTAAAAATAAATAAATAAAATATTTAAAAAAAGAACTATGGAATATCAACTAAGATCTTCAGCAGGGTTGTCCAGTACAATTGTATAATTTTTCAAATTATTTTTTCTAGTTCTTAACCTATAGAGGACTAAATAATCCCTAATATATTTTTCATTTTGTTATTATCTTATTTTTCATAATTATCTGACATAACGCTTCGCAGATGTTAGGCATAACATCCATCAAATGCCTTGGTCTAATCTATAGGGGAAATATACATTTAGAATCAACTGATTTTAAATGAGTATAGTTAGTATGTTTATTATCTGTGTTCTCAAAGGGAAGAAATCTGGTTTTAAGTGAGGCCAAGAGACTCAGTCGCAGTATTCAGAATTGTAAGGTGCTTGAAAGCAGACTGTGCCTTATTCCACAAACTGGCATTAATTACTAAACTTGATACATGATCAGAATGCAAATCAAATTCTTATTGAAAATGTATATGTTGGTATATAAAATGGGAGAATATGGGCCTCCCCAATGGAACTATTATTTCTAGCTGTGTTAAACTACTATATTAATAAAAAACCTATTTTATCTCAAACTAATAAATAATCATATAATATACTAGTTGCTTTATTATTTGACAACATGAGACTTTAAATTAGTTGAATGTAATAATTAGTCTGTAAACCCATTACAACTATAGCTTCATTTGTTATTACGGTAACATTAAATAAGTTATTCTTTGGAAATGGTAATTAATTGTAGCTACATTTATTACATGAGAGGCCTTTCATGCTAATAAATTTAAATTACAGGTTTCAAATATTTGTCAGTAATCCATGTATGTTCATAATATAAAAAGTTATTATTTTGGGGAAACACAAATGTGAGCAGAATATGCAGCTGATATTGAGCTGGGGAGCAAGTCACCGGGGCAAATCATCCTACATTGACATTTCAGAATTACTTAGCTCTTTGCTCAATTATCAATGAATGTGAAGCAGTTACTTTAGAGAAATGCACTGTTAGATTTTATAATAGAAATTATAACTGAGGAGGGGTGATATAAATTGGGGGTTTGTGAAGCTCTCCAGCTTTTCTCTTACAGAGGTCAAATATGGCCTATTATGGAAATTAATCATATTTAGGAGAAGTTCAGGGAGAAAAAGAAAGGAGAAAATACAAATCGAAATGATCTATTTGATAGGAAAGAAATGGCATGAAAGCAAGATAATGTTTTTAGCTAAAGTTAATAAAGACACCTGCTTTTTTTAAGCCAGACTCTTGCTAATAAAAATCACCAGCTTCTCTGAATGAACAGAAGTGATAATGCCAAGGTTGCTAACACCTTTTTTTTTTTTTTAAACCTACAACACTCACAGCATGGAACACTAGAATTCTTTGTGTGATGGTAGCTTGTGGTTAGTAAGAAAAGTAAAGAGAAGTTTATTTAAGATTGTGAAAATGCAATTCTTATATGGGGAGTACTCTCTTATTATTGTCTGGTTAAATACCTAGTATTTTCTTATATACTTTCTTATTGCCTACTTATTTGCCTTATTTCTAATGTATAGAGGAACTCAGTTATTATTAAACTTAAAGCATTCATTTTATTAAAATATATTATTTGCAGTATTGGTGAAAATAAAAAAATCTCTATTTTTTTTTTCTTCCTTCATTAGTTTCTTTTTAAGTCTCACTCATTTTACTTTTCCCCTATTTCCCTCTTGGGGGAATGAGAATACTAGTATGTGTCCTAGCCTAGAGCACAATAATGATAATAAATAGGATGAAATGCTAAATCAAGTTGATACAAAGAATTGTAAAGCAACATTCTTTATAAAATCAGGTAACTACAAATGCTTAAAACAAATGTTGGGGAAAAGATGTCTCAGCAAGAATGGATGGCTTGAGGTTTTTGTTACCTTCTGTGTGAATGGACATTTCTCAATGGCTGGCCAAGGTTTAGAGCCTAAGTACATCAGTAGGTCAGAATGGCTGGAAGAAACTGTCCCTTGGTGTATCCAAAGAAGAGCTAAGATTTCACATTGAGTGCATGACTAAGAGGAAAACAATCAAAAGATAGCCTACCCAGCACTATTTTTGTTTTGGATATTGTGTAGCTTAGTGTGCAAACTGGTTGTGATGGATTACTAGCATTTTACATCATCACTAGCACTTGGAAAGAGAAAGGAACAAAAGCTTTCCTCACAGGGGACAAAAGATGAAATGCATTTTTGCCTTTTTTTTTTTTTTTTAAATGCCTCAGCATATAGAATCCTCAGTTCATTGTCAGATCCTCAGAGACCACAGAGGTCATATGAGCAGAGGGAGAGGGCATTGCTGCTGTTGGCTTTTTTCTTTGTTAGAGATTTGGGTTTCACTGTAAAAGTAACCTCCTTTATCTAGTGCAGTTTCTGAATTCAGTAGACCAAGTAGCGTTGGGTCAGTGGACAACAAACGGGGTTACCAGAGCCAAGAGCATCCTCTGCAGCAGTCTTGGAATGTACCATTTAGATGAATCTGAAAAATTCAGAAGTGGAGCAAACAGGACCCAGAAAGATGCATGCATGAAATGCCTCACTTGACAATTTTTCTATGCTAAAAGATGAGCCCAGAGAATAATGGTAGTAAACCTAAGTTTCCCAGCTTGAGAATTTACCATCAGATTGTACAGTGACTGGGCAAGACTATGTGAAAACCTGAAATATTCTACCGTCTCCCTTTGCTTTTCTCCAACAGAAGACAGATCAGATAGTTATACAGAACAGAACTGTGGGGAGAATAAAGTATTGCTGACTGCTTCTTGAAATCCCAACATTTTTGCCATTAATAAGAATGAATCATTAAAGAGAATTCTTATGTGATGATTCAGGGAAGGTTAAGAGTTGCTGCCTTAGTTCTAATTCTGTAAAGTCTTTTAAAATATAACATTTTGTTACCTGATGCTGAATGACTATAATCAGGGAACCAGCATATCTCTATGTGGGAGAGAGGAGAGAGGATGGTGAATGTACTTGATGAGTGATATATAATAGTTTATGGCCTTTTCCCCCTTTAGATGGAGAACAGTGGCAGAGAGTAACCATTTGCCTCTTTTTAAGCCAAGCTCTTTTTAAATCTAAAGGTAGCTATTTATTATAAACCCACTAGAAGATTGTAATAATAATCAGAAAGTGGGAGGGCTAGCTCATCAATGGGAAATAGGACAGGTTGTTTGTTATATTAATGAATGTACCTGACAGTCTGTGCTTTTCCAGCATTATATCATAGCGTCAGAGAGACTTGGCTTTAAATTCCAGCTCATATACTTGATTGCTATGTGAACTTAGCAAATAACCTAACTATTCTAAGCTCAGTTTCCTCATCAATAAGTGCTTGTAATAATAATGTATACCTTACAGTGTTCTTATAGGATTAAGTGCAGTGGTGTGTATAAAGTAATTAGCCCAGTCTCTGACACATAGTGGATGGTAGTAACTGATCTTACTTGTCTATTAGTAAACTAAATATTACTAAATGAATAATCTACCATTCAGCACACTTTATTAAAACACATATCTATTCTCTTTAAGGAATACATATTTAATTGGCCAATGATGCGTTCATTGCCGATGTCCTTAACAATCAGAAAACAATCTAGACAGTTCTTGATATTTTGGCAGCCATGGATTGCTCTTTGTTTTTTTTTGTTTTTTTTCTTAAAGATTTATTTGAGAGAAAGAGAGTGCATGCAGAGGGACAGAAGGAGAGGGAGAGAGAGAATCTCAAGGAGACTCCCTGCTGAGTGAGGAACCCGAAGCAGAGCTGGGTCACAGGACCCCAGGATCATGACCTGAGCTGAAATCAAAAGTCAGATGCTTAACCGACTGTCCACCCAGGCACCCCATGGATTTCTGTCTTTTTTTTTTTTTTTTTTTTTTATCAGTTATTAGCTCTATGAACGGAGGTAAATCATTTGAATCCTTGAGACAGAGGTTTGTCACCTGTACATTACATATCCTGCTTATCTTTCCTTATGTTAGAATTGAGCAGAGAACTCCAGAAATTGGGTTTGTTGCCATTATGGAAGCCGACAATAAATAAATAGTCCTAATCATGGCTTTTGGGCCTATTAATCTCTGCTCTGTATAAACAGACATGTACCAAAATGATTTCAGAATACTGGAATATTCTGAATCTAAATTTTAATAGTGATAACATCTGCAAAAATTTTTAATAGATAAGGTAGTGATAAGGACTGTTAAACTTCCTTTGAAATGCTTGAGAAGTAATTCTGTTTGAAGAACACCATATGCATAAAAATATTGTAACATGCAGAAAAGATATGATTTGAAATTTAAGATTGTATATCATAATTTGTTCTACTGACTAGTTACTGTCTATCTATAAATGTTAGTAGTTACCAATCAGTTACTAATACTAAGTTAGTCAAATTACTAATGGTAGTAGATTTTCCATGTTTGGCTACTTTCTTTAAATCAAGTGATCAGTTTTATGAGAATTTTATTTTTCTTGTCAAGGGCTCATTAAACGTGAGTTGCTTAGTTAGGATTAAATGTTGAAACAGAAAACAATATTCATCTTTAGCCTGAACTAATAGAACCACAGAAGTATCAGGCATGTGGCTTTGGCCTTTTTGGCACCATCTACAAATCTAACCTTCCCAGACTTGTAAATATTAGGAAACAAAAAAATAGCAAACAGTATTTTTTTTCTTAAGAGACTGTACATCTTTCAGAGCAAAGGGATATCCATGCCTTATCTACTTTACCATAATAATCAATTGATTACTAAAAAAACCTGAGGTATTGAATAAAATTATTTGTATTTTTAGTATGAGCGTGGATCTTTTAAAAATATTTCCCCTTCGGTATTTACTTAATTTCCCTAGGCTATCTCTCCTGTGTTTTTTAATTGATGGTTTATCATTTCAGTCGAAAAACTTAAGTCCAGTTTCATTTGTAAACTTAAATATTAAAAGTATTCTCCAAAGTGAAATAAATAAATGGCCTTCTACAGATAAAACTGAGCAGCCCCTTGAATAGAGACAGAGCTAATGCAGAACAGTAATGCAATAAAGCTGTGTGCACATGGTTGGGAGGGTTCCAACCCCACCCCTCCAAAATGAGGATACGTTGCCACTCTCCAAGACTTAGCAAAGCAAATACCTTTCTATCAAGTCTGTTATAAAAGTTGTTAAAAACATTATTCTGAAGAATCTTTAAATAGATTAGCAAATTTAAATCCTCATAAACAGATCAGCAACACTTATTAAACACTACAAACGAATGAAGACGAATGTTGTTCGGTTGCAATGCATTATTTTGTTACTCTTCTCTTCACTTATAAAAGGTTTACATTGTCTTTTACATTTAAGAATGTCATTTTTTGAGTTATTAATTACATTTAATATATTGCAGACACTTTTAAGCTTCTTTCTTTTCCTTTGGAAAACCCTCCTTTTAAGTAAATAACTATTGAGTCTACTTTTTACCTAAAATTATTTATGAATAGAAATACTTAAAATCAAGTCATTTTAATGAGTTCCCTTCAATAAAAGAACTTCTATTATTGATCATGCATATAACCTTTCTTTTTATTGACTGCATAATATTTAACAGTATGTTTTTAATTAACTATAACTCTATCATGGTTCCATGATAAGGGAGCTCATCAATTTTCACAACTTGAAATATTTTATAAGGACTCTCAACTTTATATCCATAGTGATGCTGAAATAAATGAAGATTGCCCAGATAGAACAAACAAAGCTGATTTTTTCAGAGCTTGGAATAGCAAGGGAGTCAGCCACCATCATCTTGTGTTTGACAGAGATTCAAGGGCAGGCCAAGCAGTGGGAAAACTTTATAGTGAAAAAAGGAAAGACTTCGGGCATGCCCCAAACAGGGACAACCTCATTCTCTCATGTCATCATTTATGATTTAGATTCAGAGATGAGACTTAGAGTTTCATTTGGGTGATTGAGCTGGGAGGTGTTACAGAATCTTTTCAGAGGTGGTTTTTTTTGTTTTGCTTTGTTTTGTTTTGTTTTGTTTTGTTTTGTTTTTTGGTGTATTTCATGCCCCAGATCCAAATATCTTATTTAAAGATATGGTTACTAAAGTTTGAAAGATTTCTCTGCATTTCTCTTTTTCCTTAAAGTATTTTTCATTAGTAGTGTACAGTGAGATTATTGTGCCTTTACATCACCTAAAATAATTTTTGTTTATTCTCAATTCAGTATACCATTAGGTGCTTATTTTCAGTTTCAACTTTTAGTAATGACCCTTTTTATGATTTAATTCTGTCTACTCTGTGTCAAATTCTATTCTCTTCTTCTCGACTTCTCACATGCTTTATTTTCACAGATGTTTCACTGCTTTTTTTTTCTTTTAGAAATTTTTATTACTTAACATATAAATGTTGTTTTTGAAGTTTTGTAGAATTATTTTGGCCAACCCATCAGATATCTGGGGGTGGTGCTTTTTTGGGGAGAGGGAGGTACTTGAATTCATTTTGGTATTTCTGGTCTACTTTTGTGTATTATGATTTCAATGACAAATCATTTCCAGAGCCCTTGTATTATTCTTCTTCCTGCTTTGTTTTGGTGGCCCATTTGAAATCTTGGGCAATCCTCTACATTTTGTTTCAGCTGAGCTCTCTGCCATCTTGGTTTCACATGTGAATTTCTTAGAGATCTGCCCAAGACTTCCTTTTCAGGTTTAGAAACACTTTTCCAGCTACCTCCTCCCCCTACTCTTGAATTGGGGGGGCAGGAAATGCTGGTTCATTGATGTCGAGCAGGAGTGAAAGTCAGACTCCTTTGAAACCAACACCATACCAGTGCAGAGGGAGGAAGTCATGGTGGCTGTATGGGTTTTTTTCCCACATGGTGTTTGTTTAAAGTAGGGTATAGATCGTCAGGAAGATTTCTCTCTGCTACCCATCCTTTCCCAGTCTTTTGCTGAGGAAAACAAGCATTTTGGGGGACTGTTTTTCTCTCTCTACCCATCAGTGACTCCATGTTAATGGCCTTTCCAGTGTCCAGGGAGATAAATAGAATGGAAAGAAAAACCCAGGGAAATCACAGCCATCTTGTTCCTCAAGTCCCAAAGCCCCTAACCAGTCTGCTTTCTTTTCTCCAGTTTTCAAGGTTTCTCTGCGCTTGCTTTATGTGTTATTTATGTCCAGGGTTTCTATCAGTATTTCGTGGTAGGAATAGGGAGGAATGCATCTACCTCTTCTTGTCTAAAACAGGAAATCCAAAAAATGCATTTGTAACAAACGTAAGTAAGAGAAAAGCAAATTAAACAACAGGATACTATTTTACTCCTGTAGTATGCTGGAGAAAGCATGGAAAATGGTAGCTCACAAATATACCAGTGAATATGTAAATGGGTTCAAAGATTTTGAAAAGCAATTTAGTAATATGCCTGAAAAGCCTAAGTAATTTTCATAACTTCAGATTCAAGATTTCCACACCTTTATATTTATCCTAAATAGTTAGAAAGATTGATATATACTGATTTTTACATTTATAATAACTATAATAATATCACAAACTTGGGAATAGGTGAAGTGACAAAATTACAAAGAACTAGAAACACACAATCTCAAGTGTATGTAATCTTGGTGAAATCTGTCTGTGGATTGTACCAATGCCAGTCTTCTGGCTTCAGTTTTGTGCTATGATTATATAGATGGTTAGAACTAGGGGGCACTGGATGAAGGGTAAAGGAGACCTGTAATCTTTTCTACAACTTCCTTTGAATCTGCAATTATTTGAAAACGAAACAATGTGCAGAAAAACCATTTGTCGAACAATGTATTCCAACTTTTAGTCCAGAAAATAAGACTACTGCATCTTGTGTCTTCTACATCAACAAATCCACACCTCCAACCTAAATTTAATGGGCTTCCTATTTTTACCCACCAACTCTAGTTTTTTCCACAAGGCTTTCAGGCAAAGTTCTGTTCTTGCTGGGAATTGCCTTGCTGTAATTTTCTCTTACACATGTGAACCTCAGCACCTGCAACTTCAGTGCCTTGATAACTTACTTTGTCAACCAAACCGTATCAGTCTTTCCTTGTAAGAATGCCTATTACATTAGATTGAATTATAGGAGAAATATTTTCTATTTCCTCATTGTATAATTTTTATTTTATCAAGGGACCATTATGGAGAAGTCTTTCTTCTGTAATCTACCCAGATTCTGTTTGACAAAATGGTTGAGCAACTGGTATGTGCTTGGCAACTGCTTAAGGCTAATAAAAATCTTCTATAAAATTAATTTGGAAGCAGAAGATTAAGAAACACTGAAATAAGAAGTAGTAATATTTGAAACCTTTAGAAAAATTCTTTTTGGGCACCTGGGTGGCTTAGTTGGTTAAGCCTCTGCCTTCGGCTCAGGTCATGATCCCGGAGACCTAGGATCAAGTTCTGCATCGGGCTCCCTGCTCATCAGGAAGTCTGCTCCCTCACTCTTTCTTTCTCAAATCAATAAATAAAATCTTTTTAAAAAATTCTTTTTTTCTCCAAGATTTTCAAAAGAATAAAGCTACAATGGAGCAAATAAGAGTCTTTTCAACAAATGGTGCTGGAACAACTGGACATCCATATGCAAAAAAAAAACAACTTATACCCTTCACAAAATTAATTCAAAATGGGGTGCCTGGGTGGTTCAGTAGGTTAAGCGACTGCCTTCAGCTCAGGTCATGATCCCGGAGTACCGGAATTGAGTCCTGCATCGGGCTCCCTGCTCAGCGGGGAGTCTGCTTCTCCCTCTGACCCTCCCCCCTTCTTGTGCTCTCTCTCTCACTCTCTCTCTCAAATAAATAAAATAAAAAAAAATTAATTCAAAATGGATTATAGACCTAAATGTAAAATTCAAAAACAATAAAATTCCTAAAAGATAACCCAGGTGACCTTGGGGATGGCGATGACTTTTAGATACAATACCAAATGCACAATCCTTGAAATAATTAATTAATTGATAAGCCATACTTCATTAAAATTCAAATCTTATCTGTAAAGGACAATGTCAAGAAAATGAGAAGATAAGCTACAGACTGGGAGAAAAATATTTGCAAATGACACATCAAAGGGCCATTATGCAAAATATGCAAAGAATTCTTAAAGCCCAACAATAAGAAAATGAACGTCCCAATTAAAGAAAAAAAATAGGCAAATGATTTTAACAGACACCAAAGAAAATTTATAGACAGCAAATAAGCATATGGAAGGATGCTCCACATCATTTGCCATCATAGAAATGCAAATTAAAGCAGCAATGGGATAGTACCACACACTATTAGAATGGCCCCAATCCAAAACACTCGCAATACATGTGGCCAAAGATGGTGAGCAGCAGGAACTTTCATTTATTGCTGGTGGGAATGCAAAAGTGGTACATCCACTCTGGAAAACAGTTTGGCAGTTTCTTAGAAAACTAAACATACTCTTACCATACAGTCCAATAACTGTGCTCTTTGGCATTTACCCAAAAGAGTTTTTCAACTCTGTGTTATGTCCACACAAAAATCTGCTCATGAATGTTTATAGCACTTTCATTCATAATTGCCAAATTTGGAAGCAACCGAGAAGTCCTTCAGTAAGTGAATGAATAAACTGTGACACATCCAGACAATGTGATATTATTCAGTGTTAAAAAGAAGAGCTGTCAAGCTGTGAAAAGACATGGAAGAAACTTAAATGCATATTCCTAAGGGAAAAAAGCCAATGTGAAAAGGCTACATCTTGTATGATTTTATTATACGACTTTATGGAAAAGGTAAGAACTATGGAAACAGGAAAAAGATTAGTGGTTTCCAGGGGTTAGGAGAGGCAGGGAGGCATGAATAGGTAGACTAAAGGATTTTTCGAGCAGTGAAACTACTCCATATGATACTGTAATGATGGACACATGTCATTATACATTTGTCCAAAACCAGAAAATACAACACCAAAAGTGAAGCCCAATGTGAACTATAGACTTTGGTGACAAAGATGGGTCAATATAGGTGCATCAGTTGTAACAAATTAACCAGTCTGTGGGGATGTGGAAAACAGGGAGGCTAAATGTGTGGGGCAGGGCGGGAATATTCTGTACTATCTGCTCAGTTTTGCTATGAATATAAAACTGCTTTAAAAACAAAAGTTCATTAATTAAAAAAAAGAATCAAGTGTAAGTATCCCTCTTTTAAAGTCTTACAGTTCCTTATGGCTATAAGGGAATTTTTAAATGCTCTAGTGACAAGATACAGTTAATATAAATTTGCTATGACAGAGTTTGATTTAACTAAGTTTCCACTGCAGGGAGGGGTAGAAGGAGAGAGAAACTTTAGCAGACTCCATGCTCAGCAGGGAGACCAATGCAGGGCTCGATCCCATGACCCTGAAATCACCACCTGAGCTGAAACCAAGAGTGGGCTGCTTAACCGACTGCACCACCCAGGCACCCCTCCACTGTATTTTTTAAAATGCTATTACACATCACTATGCAAAGTTTTTGCCTATATTTATACAATGGAGACAAACCCTTAATAGATAATTACTCATTAAAATCTGGTCATTGTAATCAGAGTGTTTGTTTTAACTTTGTTGTGATCAATTAGAGAAATAAAAACCCAATGTATGCTCTTGAAATTGTCCATGTAAGCTTTGGTAATACCTATTGTAAGGTTTAAGAAGTAGCATAAAAGGAAAACACAATCATGTTATAATTTTTTAGTATTCTAAAGCTATCAATTAAAGCTAAACAATGTTATCATTTAGACCAAAGTAATTTATTTCCTTGATGTGAAAGAGCAACTCTGAAATTCAAGCTCATGGAGAGCATACTTACTGAGATAACATGAACTCATCATGAGGAGAATGACTCCAAACACCTGTCCAATCAAGCCACTTTGTCAGTGAACTAAATCATTCATGTGATATTCTCCTAAATAAGGTGAAATTAAAATGCAACAGTGAAAACAAAAGCTTATTTACGAATTTTCTGTGAAATAAGTGTTTCAGAAATGTCTCAGGAAAGAATAATGTGGAGGTAATCATTATCCCCTAAACATACAGGGGAAATTTTTTAACCAGAGATTACATAGCTCTGTAGACTCAATTATTTGCACACTGGTTCATTTCAATGGCAAAATGACTTGAGCATGTCTGTGGTTAGGTTTGTTTGTTTGTTTTTGCAGTTCAGTTAGTTGTTGCCTGATGTATTTGGATGCTCTGTTATTGGCTGTTTATGGCCTGACAGTGAATTACTTCTTTATAATTATGAAATTACCTTTTTACTCCTGTTTCTATTCAGTACTCTGTAGTCTATTGTACCAATACTAATAAAACCCAATTTTATTTCCATTACTATTTGCATATGATTTTTCCTCTGTCTTGTCACCTTTTAGCCAGTCTTTCTCTTTCTATTTAAAATCTGCTTTTTCTAGGCAGCTTGGTCGTGGGTCTTACTTTGTGATTCAGTCTACCTCTACCTTTTAATTGAGACACTTAAGCTGTTTCTAGCTAATGCAATTACTGATATTTTTAGGTTTCATGCTTTGTTGTTTTCTATTTTCCCCATCTGTTCCTTGTTTTCCTTTTCCTCTCCCTATGCATGTTTCTAGAGTAATTGAAATTTTTTTTAATGATTCCATTTTATCTCATTTTATTTATTTATTTATTTATTTTTATTCTTATGTTAATCCCCATACATTACATCATTAGTTTTAGATGAAGTGTTCCATGATTCATTGTTTGTGCACAACACCCAGTACTCCATGCAGAATGTGCCCTCCTCAATACCCACCACCAGGCTAACCCATCCTCCCACCCCCCTCCCCTCTAGAACCCTGTTTGTTTTTCAGAGTCAATCGTCTCTCATGGTTCGTCTACCCCTCCAATTTCCCCCGCTTCATTCTTCCCCTCCCGCTACCTTCTTCTTCTTCTTCTTTTTTTTTTCTTAACATATATTGCATTATTTGTTTCAGAGGTACGGATCTGAGATTCAACAGTCTTGCACAATTCACAGCGCTTACCAGAGCACATACCCGCCCCAGTATCTATCACCCAGTCACCCCATCCCTCCCACCCCACCCCCTACTCCAGCAACCCTCAGTTTGATTCCTGTGATTAAGAATTCCTCATATCAGTGAGATCATATGATACATGTCTTTCTCTGTTTGACTTATTTCACTCAACATAATACCCTCCAGTTCCATCCACGTCGTTGCAAATGGCAAGATCTCATTCCTTTTGATGGCTGCATAATATTCCATTGTATATATATACCACTTCTTCTTTATCCATTCATCTGTTGATGGACATCTTGGCTCTTTCCACAGTTTGGCTATTGTGGACATTGCTGCTATAAACATCGGGGTGCACATACCCCTTCGTATCCCTACTTTTGTGTCTTTGGGGTAAATACCCAGTAGTGCAATTGCTGGATCATATGGTAGCTCTATTTTCAACTTTTTGAGGAACCTCCATACAGTTTTCCAGAGTGGCTGCACCAGCTTGCATTCCCACCAACAGTGTAGGAGGGTTCCCCTTTCTCCGCATCCCTGCCAACATCTGTGGTTTCCTGACTTGTTAATTTTAGCCATTCTGACCGGTGTGAGGTGGTATCTCATGGAGGTTTTGATTTGGACTTCCCTGATGCAGAGCGATATTGAGCACTTTTTCATGTGTTTGTTGGCCAATTGGATGTCTTCTTTGGAAAAATGTCTGTTCATGTCTTCTGCCCATTTCTTGATTGGATTCTTTGTTCTTTGGGTGTTGAGTTTGATGAGTTCTTTATAGATTTTGGATACTAGCCCTTTATCTGATATGTCATTTGCAAATATCTTCTCCCATTCTGTTGGTTGTCTTTTGGTTTTGTTGACTGTTTCCTTTGCTTTGCAAAAGCTATTTATCTTGATGAAGTCCCAAGAGTTCATTTTTGCCCTTGCTTCCCTTGCCTTTGGCGATGTTTCTAGGAAGAAGTTGCTTCGGCTGAGGTCCAAGAGGTTGCTGCCTGTGTTCTCCTTTAGGATTTTGATGGACTCCTGTCTCACATTGAGGTCTTTCAACCACTTGGAGTCTATTTTTGTGTGTGGTGTAAGGAAATGGTCCAGTTTCATTCTTCTGCATGTGGCTATCCAATTTTCCCAACACCATTTGTTGAAGAGACTGTCTTTGTTCCATTGGACATTCTTTCCTGCTTTGTCAAAGATGAGTTGACCATAGAGTTGAGGGTCCATTTCTGGGCTCTCTATTCTGTTCCATTGATCTATGTGTCTGTTTTTGTGCCAGTACCATGCTGTCTTGATGATGACAGCTTTGTAACAGAGCTGGAACTCCGGAATTGTGATGCCGCCAGCTTTGCTTTTCCTTTTCAATATTCCTCTGGCTATGCGGGGTCTTTTCTGGTTCCATACAAATTTTAGGATGATTTGTTCCATTTCTTTGACAAAAGTGGATGGTATTTTGATGGGGATTGCATTGAATGTGTAGATTGCTCTAGGTAGCATTGACATCTTCACAATATTTGTTCTTCCAATCCATGAGCATGGAACGTTTTTCCATTTCTTTGTGTCTTCCTCAATTTCTTTCATGAGTATTTTTGAGTTTTCTGAGTACAGATCCTTTGTCTCTTTGGTTAGATTTATTCCTAGGTATCTTATGGTTTTGGGTGCAATTGTAAATGGGATTGACTCCTTAATTTCTCTTTCTTCTGTCTTGTTGTTGGTGTATAGGAATGCAACCAACGTTGCAGCCCAGGGATAAATCCCACTTGGTCGTGGTGAAGAATCCTTTTAATGGACCGTTGGATCCTATTGGCTAGTATTTTGGTGAGAATTTTTGCATCCATGTTCATCAGGGCTATTGGTCTGTAATTCTCCATTTTGATGGGGTCTTTGTCTGGTTTTGGGATCAAGGTAATGCTGGCCTCATAAAATGAGTTTGGAAGTTTTCCTTCCATTTCTATTTTTTGGAACAGTTTCAGAAGAATAGGTATTAATTCATATTGAAATGTTTGGTAGAATTCCCCTGGGAAGCCATCTGGCCCTGTGCTCTTGTTTGTTGGGAGATTTTTGATGACTGTTTCAATTTCCTTAGTGGTTATAGGTCTGTTCAGGTTTTCTATTTCTTCCTGGTTCAGTTTTGGTAGTTGATACATCTCTAGGAATGCCTCCATTTCTTCCAGGTTATCTAATTTGCTGGCATAGAGTTGCTCATAATATGTTCTTATAATTGTTTGTATTTCTTTGGTGTTGGTTGTGATCTCTCCTCTTTCATTCATGATTTTGTTGATTTGGGTCATTTCTCTTTTCTTTTTGATAAGTCTGGCCAGGGGTTTATCAATCTTGTTAATTCTTTCAAAGAACCAGCTCCTAGTTTCGTTGATCTGTTCTACTGTTCTTTTAGTTTCTATTTCGTTGATTTCTGCTCTGATCTTTATGATTTCTCTGTTTTTCTGTTGCTTTGGGATGGAATGTTCTGAATAGGTCTGTGAAATCCATTTGGTGCAGTGTGTCATTTAAAGTCTTTATTTCCTTGTTGATCCTTTGCTTAGACGATCTGTCCATTTTAGTGAGGGGGGTGTTAAAGTCCCCCACTATTATTGTATTGTTGTTGATGTGTTTCTTTGCTTTTGTTATTAATTGCCTTATATAATTGGCTGCTCCCATGTTAGGGGCATAGATATTTACAATTGTTAGATCTTCTTGTTGGATAGACCCTTTAAGTAGGATATAATGCCCTTCCTCATCTCTTATTACAGTCTGTGGTTTAAACTCTAATTTGTCTGCTATAAGGATTGCCACCCCAGCTTTCTTTTGGTGTCCATTAGCATGGTAAATGGTTTTCCACCCCCTCACTTTCAATCTGGGGTTGTCTTTGGTTCTAAAATGAGTCTCTTGCAGATAGCATATCGATGGGTCTTGTTTTTTAATCCAGTCTGATAGCCTGTGTCTTTTGATTGGGGCATTGAGCCCATTTACATTCAGGGTAACTATTGAAAGATAGGAATTTAGTGCCATTGTATTGCCCATAAGGTGACTGTTACCGTAGATTGTCTGTGTTCCTTTCTGGTCTATGTTGCTTTTAGGGTCTCTCTTTGCTTAGAGGACCCCTTTCAAGATTTCTTGTAGGGCTGGTTTTGTGTTTGCATATTCCTTTAGTTTTTGTTTGTCCTGGAAGCTTTTTATCTCCCCTTCAACTTTCAATGACAGCCTAGCTGGATATAGTATTCTTGGCTGCATATTTTTCTCATTTAGTGCTCTGAATATATCCTGCCAGTCCTTTCTGGCCTGCCAGGTCTCTGTGGATAGGTCTGTGGCCAATCTAATGTTTCTACCATTGTAGGTGACGTATCTCTTCTCCCGCGCTGCTTTCAGGATTTTCTCTTTGTCTATGAGACTCGTAAGTTTTACTATTAGATGTTGGGGTGTTGACCTATTTTTATTGATTTTGAGAGGGGTTCTCTGTGCCTCCTGAATCTTGATGCCTGTTTCCTTCCCAAAATTAGGGAAGTTCTCAGCTATAATTTGCTCCAATATACCTTCTGCCCCTCTCTCTCTTTCTTCTTCTTCTGGGATCCCAATTATTCTAATGTTGTTTCATCTTATGGTATCGCTTATCTCTTGAATTCTGCCCTCATGTTCCAGCAGTTGTTTATCTCTCTTTTTCTGAGCTTCTTTATTTTCCTTCATTTGGTCTTCTATATTACTGATTCTCTCTTCTGCCTCATTTATCCTAGCAGTTAGCGCCACCATTTTTTATTGCACCTCATTAAAAGCCTTTTTGATTTCTACTTGGTTAGATTTTAGTTCTTTTACTTCTCCAGAAAGGGTTTCTCTAATAACTTCCATATTTTTTTCAAGCCCAGCTAGTATCTTTAAAGTGATGATTCTGAACTCTAGATCTGACATTGTACTAATGTCCGTATTGAGTAGGTCCCTGGCAGTCGGTACTACCTCTTATTCTTTTTGTTGAGGTGATTTTTTCCATCTTGTCATTTTGTGCAGACGAGAATAGATTAATGAGAGAACAAAATGCTAGCAGGTTAACAACGTCCCCAGAAAATATACTCTAAACAAATCAGAAAAGACCTGAAGCAGTGGAAAAAGAAACAGAAAGAGAGAAAAAAGAAAAAGAAAAAGATAAAGATAAAAACAAACAAAAACGAACAAAACAAAACAACAACAACAAAAAAAACCAGAATGTGATCAAATATGATCAGGCTGGTATATAGATCAGTGCCACACACTAGATTTGGGTGTATTTTGGTCTTTTAGAAGAAAGTGCCTCCCAAAATTTTAAAGGAAGAAAAACTTATATATGTACAAAAATAAGGGTTGATATGATGAAGGGATGGAATATGACTGTAAAGATGGAAATTATAAAAAATTTTATAAAAGGAATTGATAAGAAGTTGTTTGAAAAAAGAAAGAAGAGCATTTAAAAAAAGAAAAAAGAAAAAAAAGGGAGAGAATGTGATCAGGCAGGGGAGTAGAAAAAACCATATACTAGAGATTTAGGGTATATTTTAATCTGTTAGAAGAAACTATCTCAAAATTTTAAAGAGAGAACAACTTATATATATATATGCCAAAAATATGGGTAACTACTATGAAGGGATAGAATATGACTCTAAAAATGAAAAATAAAAATGTTTTTTTAAAAAAGGGATTGATAAGATGTTGGTTGAAAAAGGGAAAAAGAAAAATTCAAAAAAAAAAAAAAGACAGTTAAAAAAAATTAACTTTGAAAGACTAAAGAATCATGGTAAAAAAGCCATGAATTCTATGTGCAGTATTCCCCTAGCGCTGGAGTTGTGCCGTTCTCATTGATCGGTATACTTGTTCTTGGCTGGCTGTTTGCGCTGATCTTCTGGGGAGGGGCCTGTTGCCGTGGTTCCCAAATGTCTCTGCCGGAGGCGGAATTGCCCTGCCCTTGCCCCCTCCTGGCTAAGTAATCTGCTTGGGTTTGCTCTCCGGAGTTTTTGTTCCCTGCGAGCTTTCCATACAACTTTGGAGGCGGAGAGTGAAATTGGCGGCCTCCCAATCTCTGCCCCAGAGGAGCCGAGAACTTGGGGCCCCACTCCTCAGTGAGCCCCCAGAGAAAAGCTGTCAGTCACTACCGTCTCCCCGGTCTCCGGCCGCACTCCGTGCTCCCCTGGTCTGTGACCGCGCGTTTCTATCTCCGGAACCCGACCCCGGGTGGAGTCTCCAAACCCAGCAGATCCCTCTGGAGCACTCCCATGCCGCTCCTCCTGGGGGAGGAAGGTGAGTCTCCCCAGATCTGCCGCTTGTTGGGTCCCTGCTGGAGGAGCAGGGGCCCGACTGTGCCTCGGATCACGGTTTATGGGCATCCCGAGCTGAGAGCCCGCGCCTGGGCTCTGCCTCTGCAGCCCGCTTCCCTGCTCCGATACATGGGAGCTCTGCCGCCCTCAGGCACCCCTGGTCTTTCTGTGACCCCGAGGGTCCTGAGACCACACTGTCCCGGAGGGTTCCACCCCGCGCTTAGCCACCAGAGTGACGTCCCTCAGCAGGCAGACTTCTAAAAGTGCCGATTTTGTGCTCCGCGGCTCTATCACTTGCCAGAAGCGGCTGAAGGAGGCCCCTCCCCCGCCGTCTATCCTCCTGAATATCGCCTGGGATTCACTTCTCCACACGTCCTACCTTCCAGAAAGTGGTGGCTTTTCTGATGAGAGAGTTGTTGCTATTCTTTTCTTCGATCTCCTGTTGAGTTTGTAGGTGTTCAGAATGGTTTGATCCCTATCCAGCTGAATTCCTGAGAGGAGACGAAATCCAGTTCTCCTACTCCTCCGCCATCTTGCTCCGCCCCCCAGTTCTGAATTAGTTTTAAATTGATTTATCTCCTCATTATTGGTCATGTTTCCCAGCTTCTGTAAGTGCCATGCAATTTTAATTAGATATCAGTGTACCAGCCATTATGGATTTTACTTTTTGGGTGCTGGGTAACATTGTAGTTTCCTGAAGATCCTCATCTTTGTTCAGGTATGCAATTATGATACTTGGAAATGTTTGATCCGTTCAGCCTTTGCTTTTACTGTTTTATAGATGGAATCAGAGCAATGTTCATTGTAGATCAAATTATTCCCCGCCTACTGAAGCAAGGGCCTTTCTGTGCATTCTATCCGGTGCCATGTGAATCATGAGATTCTGGTGGGCAGACACTATTTCTTTTTCTTCGTGAGCCTGGGACATCATTGCTTTTAATTCTTTCAGGTGTTTCTACCTTTGGATTTGGGTAATTTTCTTACAAATACACACTGGTCTGTACTTAGCTGAATAGTCTTAAACGTTCTCTCTGTGAGCTTTCTTGTTTTGGGTAGACTGAGCAGCAAAACTCCAGATATCTTTTTATCTGTAGTAGTTTTCTATTGCTGCCATTCTAAAGTACTACAGTGCATATTTATTATTGTACATAGCTTAAAACAACATAAATTTATTAAGTTACATTTCTTTAGGTCAGAAGTATGACACAGGTCCACTGGTCTAACTAAAATCAAGAGGTCAGGAATGCAGGGCTACATTCCTTTATGGAGGTCCTAGGGAAAATCGGTTCCTTTGTGTTTTCCAGCCCACATGCCTCTGCTCATGACCCTCTTCTGCTATCTGAAAATTCAGTAATAGCAGATCAAGACCTCTTGCTGCTCTCTCTGTGTCTCTCTTTCTCTGTCTGCTCTTAAGAACTAGGTCCACTCAAATAATTCAGGATAATCTCCCATCCCAAGGTCTTTACCTTTACTGAAATATGCAGAATCTGCTTTGGCATGTAAAGTGAAGTAAAATATGCACAGGTTCCAGGGATTAGAGAGCGATGTCTTTCACAGGACATTATTTACTATTTCTCTTACCAGAGTAGATCTGGTTTCCAGCTTGGTTTCCTCTCATCATGACCTCGGCTGTTCTCAGATGAGGCTGCTCCCTCCTCCACTGTGGCCTGGCAACTCTTTTGAGGCAGTCAGCTGGTTCAATTGTAGGGCTCACTTCATTTATTTCCTATGTCTCAGGGACTTCTGTTCTTCATTGTTGGATGCCCAATGTCTTGAAAAAAAGAGTCACTTTTTATATTTTGTTCATTTATTGATTGTTTTAGATGGAGGGGGTAATTCTGGTCCTGATTATGCCATCTCATTTGGAAGTGAAATTTCATGACATAAATATTTCGAGATGAGGTTGTATCATGATATTTTCTTGGTAGATTAACACTTTATTACTTTACACATGACATTTTTTCCTGTACAGATTTTCCTTGTCTGATGTCAGCCACCCCTAATATTTCACAACTGTAGCAGCTACTTAGTTATAAGTTTAGGATTTGCAAATTATATCTCTATTCTGTTTCTTTACTTCCAAACTTTGTCTCCATATTTAAGATGTGTCTTTTACAACAACATATTGTGATTGTTGATGTTGTCAGTACTGCTGCTATTTTTAATAGGTCCCAATAATGTTAGCCTTTAATTGGATTATTTAATCAATTTATATTTAATTAAATTACTGATATATTTAGGTAGATATTTCTTTCTATTTGAAGAATATATTTCTCTTTATATATCTTTGTATTTGTGCAGATGTTTAAATTTCTGTTTCTATTTCTTTTTTGCTTCTCTGGGATTTAGCAGTTTATGTACTCAATCCAGGTATCTATATATTCCCTGAACAGATAGAGTGATAAGTTGTCTGTTGTTACATGTGCATCAATAGTTTATTATTTTATTACTGTATAGTTTATTTTTTGAATATTCAGAATTTGTCTTTGTCCACTACTTTGTTGATGGAAATATGGGTTACTTAATTTTGTGGCTATTTGAAAGGCTTCTATGAGTATACTGGACATGGTGTGTGTGTATGTGTACATATCTATATTCCTTAGACATATACCTACATCAAACTAATGGTTAATTAATAGGTCAAGTATGGTTAACTTTATTGGAAACCACTGAAGAGTTATCAACCCCAGAACTTCTCTTTACCTGTCTTCCAGGCATTTGTGAAAGTTACACTGAATTTCATCATTGCCAAAACATGGCATTTTTCTTTCTTCTTAATGTAAATTCTGATGGGTGTGTAGTCATCTTTTATTTTCCTTTCTGTGAAATGATATTTTCATATGCTTTATTGGTCATTTGGACATACAATTTGTGCAATGCTTATTTAAGTCTTTTGTCCAATTTTATTGATTTGTTTACATTTTTCCTACTGATATATACAAGTGCTTTCAATAGCTTAGACAGAAATCTTTTGCTGCATATATGTGCATTAAAATTTTTATCCCCAGTTCATTGTTTGCCTTTTCATTTTCTTCATATTAGCTATAGATTACCAGAAATTTTTAATTCTGATGAAATATATATATGTATATATATATTTTTTCTTTTATGCATATTGTATCTTGAGTCTTTCCTGAGAAATCTTCTCTAACTCCAAGGTCATTAAGAAATATTCTTTGTTTTCCTCATGGATCTTTATAATTTTAGCCTTCACATGTACGTCTATAATTCACTAACTTTTTAGTGAAATAAAAAGGAAGTAATAGTAACTTTTTAGTAGTAAAAATAGATTCAAAATTATTTTTTTTACACAGATACCTAAATTTTCTAGCCCCATTTATGGAAAAGAACTTTAGCCATAAAATTGTATGGGTAGCTTTGGCAAAAACTAAGTTACTGTATATTTGTGATTCTATTTATGAGTTATCTATTTCTATGCTATTAGTCTGTCTATCATTGTAGCAATATCACTGTATTGATTGCTGAAGTTTTAAAGTAAATCTCAAACTTAAATAGAGCTTACATTGGAAATTCTTATCCCTTTTCATAAGTTAGTTTCTTTACATTTCTTCATAGCCACAACTCTCCAGTGTCCTTATAAGCATGACTTTTAGTTGATGTATGTTGTTATGACATGAGCATATATCTTAAGCAGAAGGGGAATTTTAAATGAGGATTTCTTGAACAGGGCATGGAAATGTAAACTATAAAGAAAAGTCTGATAAAAGTTCAACTATATTATTAAGGACTTATTTCATGAAAAGATGTTATAAAGAGAACAGGAAGATAAACTCATCTAATGAGGCTCTTTTGCACATGAACACTAAGAGATGTGGAATTGATAGTTTGTAGTGGCATTTTTAAAACAGCGATTGAAACCTGTCCAAATATAATTGATAATAGAATTTAAAAAAAAAAATCAGTGTTGGCATACTGATAGAATGGAAATGAAATTCAGCATTAAAATTCAACTTTGTCCAACTAAATCAACATAGGTAAATCTTAAAATATGATGCCATGTAAAATTAGGAGTTCATGGAAATACTGTATCTATATGTTACTGTTATTGCATAGAAAATGTTAAGAAAGACACACAAAGCTATACAAAGGGCATGAACAGGGCATGCATGAGCAGATATTTAATGTTTACATAAAATATTAAACATTAATAAAATGTGCAAAGGGCATGAACAGGGCATACATGAATATTTTATGTAAATATTAAATACCAGTGTTAGTAAGAAGGAATTTAAATTTCAACCACATAGTATCTTCATTGATGAAAATAGGAAGTACTTAATAAGTCTATTCAAAAAAATCAGGTGATGGGTATAAGGAGGGCCTGTGTTGTGATGAGCACTGGGTGTTATAACGCAACCAATGAATCATTGAACACTACATCAAAAACTAATGATGTACTATCATGGAACACTACATCGAAAACTAATGATGTAATGTATGGTGATTAACATAATAAAATAAAATTAAAAAACTAATGATGTAATATATGCTGGCTAACTGAACATAAAAAAAGACAATATACAGAATATTGTTAGGGTGGAAGAGAAATAATGTTCATAGTCTACTACTTCAGGGATAATTTGATGAAGACTTTCCAAGAATAATTTGGGAATAGTTATCAGCCCATTTTCAATAAACTATGTTTTACCTTTTCCTGCAAATTCTACTCTTAGGGATTTATCTTAAATACCATTCAGAGATACAGAAATGTTTATAAACAAGAAACTATGCTGTAGTGTTATTTAAAATGACAATAAGTAGTTTTGTTCATCAAATTGGTGAACAGAACATGATAGATAGTACCAATGTTAAAACAAAATAAAAGTGATACACTATCGTGAAAATATTGGTTGATATTACTTCAGACATATCTTAAATCAAGATTCAGAAGATTTGAAGTCATCTCAAATAAAATCTGCATAACCTCTATTTTATAGTACATTGCTTTTATTTTGTTTTCTAAAGAGCTGTTCCCACCTGAGAGTCAGTAATTTATTTTGATATAGTTATGAGTAAAGCTTCTGTGAATATCCCTGTCTAATTAGTTTATGAACATATGCTTTAATTCCTCTTAAGTAAATGTGGAGAAATAGAATTCCATGGTCATTGGGTACACATATGTTTAACTTTATTAAAAACTCTTGAACTACTGACCATCCCTATGAGAATATTCAAATTATGTTATATTTAGCAAATAAACCATTAAGCAAAGGAAAAACAAATGAACTGCATGGATTAACTTTAAGAACATGTTGGACAAAAGACACTGTAAATAGGGTGGTGGTTACACAGGTATTTACATCGCTGAAAACTCATTGAACTGTATGCTTTAGCAAAAAAAAAAAAAAGAGAGAAGGAAGAGTAAGAAGAAGAAAAAGAAGAAGGGGGGCACCTGGGTGGCTGTTAAGCATCTGCCTTCAGCTCAGGTCATGATCTCAGGGTCCTGGGATCGAGCCCCCATCAGGCTCCCTGCTCCATGGGAAGCCTGCTTCTCCCTCTCCCACTCCCCCTGCTTGTGTTCCCTCTCTCACTGTGTCTCTCTCTGTCGAATAAATAAATAAAATCTTAAAAAAAAAAAAAAAAGAGAAGAGGAGGAAGAAGAAGAAAGGAAGAAAAGAAAGAATAAAAATGCATAGTATCAACCCTTATTTGACTTGTTTGTCCTGGGATCAATATTAAAATTACAACTCCTCCCAGTTTCTATACATTTTATTTTCTCACATTGTTAATATCAAAATAGTAGTATTGTATGACTGTATTTTGATGGCATGCATTTTTGAAATATTTCTTAAGTGAGAAAGTAGATAGTTGGATTTAAGTTACATCTAGGCAAGAGATGATATTACTAGTGTCATTGCTATGTGGTGGTATCTTGCTTGATTTTTGTTTCTTCTTGGAGTTTTTCTGTATTATATAAATTGACTGGAAAAAATACCAGTTTGAAAACTGGAAAGGTGCTGAACTTAATAAATATTAAGTTGAAAAGAGTGAGTTGGCAACATTATTGAATTCAATATAAAATTCATAGCATAAAAACTAAGAAGGAATGTGCGTGTGTTTATTATATTTGTAATATTTCATTAAAAGTTTGGAACAACATATTCTAGAGTGGCTAATGATCTCTTTGCCGTCCTACAATAAATCTAAAATTCCAGTGATTAGGGACTCCTTCTTCTAGTATAAAACTGGACCTGGGAAGTATTTCAGATAATTTTATGACTAGTCCTAGCAATGGAAGACAGTTGCATGGACTGTGATGTAAAGACACTTGGAGGAAGTCAGTTTACAGTGCCATTTGCCTGGCACCTACCCCTCTTGACCTACTCGACCCATTTTGGGAGTGATTTATCAGTGTATTAGAATGGAAACAAAAACAAAGGTAAAAACACCACTTGCTCTTATTTTCTCTCAGCACACAGGTAAAAAGCGGGTTGGCTTTCAGTTTCTGTCCTACTTTTCTAGTTAGACTGGCTGTCTTTTTCTCCCAAGAAGGCTGGCAGACAGAAGTGGAGGAGAATGCCTCAGGTTAGAGTAAATGAAGAAATAAACAGCTCCCAGATAAAATGTCATGAACCCAGTAACACTGTGGGGTCTACCTAAGATACAGTTTAGATCATCAACATCTAATGTTGAGTGTAAAACAAAACTATTATTCTGATTCATAAAGAGATACTTAATTATGAAGTAATATCTGCATGGCAAAATAAAAGGTAACAACATCAATTTATTTTCACCTCTTCCCAACAATTACAGGAGTTGTTTCCAATGTATCTCAAGGAGAGTAGTTCTGGAAATAATTAAAATGAGCTAGAATAGAATAAAAGTAGTAGGCAGCTTGTATCTAAATGAGCAAGAGCTGTGAGTCTATTATTTTTAATGTTTATTGGTGATAAGGGAAATGTATTAGGTGTATTGTAGTCTATTTTGTAGTTACTTACATGAATTGGAATGAGGAAGATGGCATTGTTGGCTACAAAAACCAGTTGTGTCAGGCTTTCATAGGAAGGAAACTATACTGAGGGAATAGGCTAAGTAGTCTAGGAGCTCAGTAAATGCTTATAGTTCATTATGGTGCTATCATGTTAAGGTAGCCTTAAAGTGTTAATGCAGCATCTAAAAGTGCCTAGCACTCTCCGTAGACACTAGAAGTAACTGGCTCAATAAAATTTAAGAGCAGCAATATCAGAAGCAGAGCTCAATACCTCAGAGTTTTATAAAAGCACTGTCATCATCATCATTGAGGCTTAAATTGAGAACTCAACAGTATAGATCTATTGCTTTCTTTGGAAGATCTTATAACCTTGTATGAGAATATTTGAAAATTTCAGGAATGAATGTTGGAAAACATGGTCTTGCAGTGATGATGGCTGAGAAGAAATGTGACTATTTAAAGAAATGCTGATAGATGGATCACAGCGTCTTAGAAATAAATGTGCTAAAGTGTTTCAGAAGGAGATTTTTCATTTGATAAAGGGTTCTCCTTTTAAATAGTTTGGCCTCAACTTGTTCTTTTAAAGATACTATCCCCTCCCCACCCCCATTTTTTTCTATTACAGAGTAGAAGGTAAAGTTTCTGTGACCCCTTTCATTATTTCCAAGAACAACTATTTGAGCAACATCTAAGTGCAAATCACTGAAATGTCTGAAATCCAAGAGAATAAGATTTCAAAACTTTTTTTTTTTTAAGAGTTCATTTATTTGACAGAGAGAGACACAGCGAGAGAAGGAACACAAGCAGGGGGAGTGGGAGAGGGAGAAGCAGGCTTCCCGCTGAGCAGGGAGCCTGATGCGGGGCTCGATCCCAGGACCCCGGGATCTTGACCTGAGCTGAAGGCAGATGCTTAACGACTGAGCCACCCAGGCGCCCCAAGGTTTCAAAACTTTTGAAGAGTATATTCCAAGTCATGAACCATGGATCATTCAGAATTCTAAAGAAAAAGATAATCTTCCCCTATTTCATACTTGAATCTGCTTGACATGCTGAGAGACTGGTACAAATGCCTGAGGGGCTGGAGACTATAATTTGACATAGGAATATATAGGAACAGAGATTGGGATAAAAGCTGGGCTGTAACTACAAAATGACTGAAACATCGGGCACATTATTCTGCAAATAGTGGAGAATCATTATTTTTAATCAGGTAGTAGAATTTCCAAATGTATGTTACTTTTAGAAAGACAACTTTGAATAGAAGTTGAGTATAAAAAAGGAATGAAAAAAAATATTTGGGAATATATTGCAATAGTCTGGGAATTAAACATACATTTTTGCAAGTAGGGGTTGGAAAAAAAGAAATTTTTTGGATAGATATGATAGAAACATTAGAGATTGCTGTTCTCTTGAATCAAGGCTGACAGAAAAGGAATGATAAAAGCTGATCCTGTGATTTTTGCTCGGGTGAATGTATGGATGGTGGTACCACTGCACTGGGTACAGAGTACAGAAGAAGGATGGGTTTTGAGAGAGAGATAACAAATTTAACTTTAGACTTGTTCCTTGAAGTCATTTGCAGTATTATATACTATTTGTATTAATTATTATAGAATTATAGAATATCTAAAATTTAGAAAGAATTAGCCAATGCATTTCATTTACTTCTAGAAGTTCTGTAGATTGAAAATCCAACTTTGGGTGTCATTTGAATAGAGATTTTGTTGGAGACGTAAGTGAGTGGCATTAGAAAGTGCGAGAACAGAGAATTATGAGCCACTCTGGCTGAGTGCTGAGCCCTGCAGAATACCCCCATGGAAGTAGAGGGCATGTGATGGAGACAGACAATGGAAAAGAGATCAGTCAGGTGGGAGGTAAAGCCAAACAGCGTCCTGAAAGTGAAGCAAGAAAGTTTTGAGAAGGAAGCCCAGAAAAACGGCATAGCAGTTTTCTGAGAGGTCATGTAGGAGAGAGCTTGAGAGTAGATCTTTGGGGGAGAGATTTAGGAAACCACTCATAACACTGAAATTTAAGTTTCAGTACAGTAGTGCACAGAATTCAGCTTGTATTAAGTGAAGCTGAAAAAGCAAGAGGAGAGAATGCAGATTATTCCTTTACTGAATCTGATGGTAAAGAGAAAGCAAGATAATTTTCAGTAGTCACCTTTGGAGAGACAGAATCTAAAGATGTATTTGAAAATCAAAGGAAAGTAATCTTGAAAGATAAAGATAGAAGTGAGAGACAAAGTCAGTAATGAAGTGACAGAAGATCTGGTTGAAGCAACAGAATCATAGAGTCCATGTAGTGTTGGAAATAGAACTATCAAGAAAGTCAGGAGTTAGAGTCAGTTTCCTACACTGTAGTTAGAAATGGGGAATATCAGAAGTGGGGTTAAAAACAGGGCAGTGTCATCTTTCCATTTGCATTTCACTGTGACTATAGAAGGGAAACCTAGCATGAGATGTGACTCCTTTGTTTTCTTTATTTTCTCATCTCAAACAGATCTGAACATTATAAACCCTGCAGGCAAGATGAGGAATTTCTACCCTTCCATTTAGGGATTTGGTCTTTCTGTTAAAGAGTGAACAGTTTTAGGGGCGCCTGGATGGCTCTGTTGATTAAGCATGTGACTCTTGGTTTCTGCTCAAGTCCTGATCTCAGGGTCCTGAGATCGAGCCTTGAGTTGGGCTCTGTGCCCAGCATGGAGTCTGCTTGAGATTCTCTCTCTCTCTCTCTCTCTCTCTCTCTCCCCCCCTTTGTCCCTCCCCTCACTTGTGTTCTCTCTCGCTCAAATAAATAAATTAAATTAAATATTAAAAAAAAGGGAAGACTGAACAATTTCAATGCCCAGACATCTGCATAGAATCTTCTTTCCTTGTGAATGAGCTCTCAGAGTGCTTCTCAAACTTTGGATACATAGGAATTAATGTGCAGGTTTATGAATAGAAAACTAAGTATTTTATACTCTATGAGAGACTTAACAGGTTTCCAGGGTAATTATTAGAATGCGTGAGTGTCAGATTTGCTGACTGTAGAATCTAGTATAGGTAATATGCAATTCTACTGTAAATATACCAAGGTAAGGGGGCACCTGGGTGGCTCAGTCTTTAAGCGTCTGCCTTCGGCTCAGGTCATGATCCCAGGGTCCTGGGATCGAGCCCCGCATCGGGCTCCCTGCTCCACGGGAAGCCTGCTTCTCCCTCTCCCACTCCCCCTGCTTGTGCTCCCTCTCTCGCTGTGTCTCTCTCTGTCAAATAAATAAATAAAATTAAAAATATATATATACCAAAGTAGGCCACGTTGTCTGAGCTGGAGAAGTAAGGGAAACAGCACAGATCATAATCATGGGCTAGAGACAAAATGGAATCATCAGTAGGAGAAATTTGGGGTTTCTCTAAGATTTTGTTCAACTCAAGATCAATCCCGATTTGCCAGGGCTAAAGACTCCCTGGTGTGGTTCCAACAATAAAGTTTATATTCTTTTACACTTGCTTATTAGAATGTTCCATTTCTTTTTGTTCTAATTATTGTTAATTAACTAACTCCAGCCACTCTGGTCTTCCAGTATCTAAAACATGCCAAAAGCATTCTTCCCTCTAGAGCTTCAACACTAGCTGTCCCTTCAGATTTGTGTGTAATTTGCATCTTTAAATATTAACTTTTTAAGCATTAGTTTAAATATTAAATCCTCAAAATTAAGGGAACTCCAAAGACTTCTTTTTATTTTTTTAAAGATTTATTTGTTCATTTTAGAGAGTGAGAGAATGTGACTGGGGGAAGGGGCGAAGGAAGAGGGAGAGAGAGAATCCTCGACCGAACTCCCTGGTGAGTGTGGAGCCCCACACAAGGCTCAATCCCAGAACCCCAAGATCATGCCTGAACCCTTGATTTCATGACCTGAAATCAAGATCCGGCCACTTAACCAACTGAGGCACCCAGGCACCGCTCCACAGACTTTTTCATCGTATTTTTATGTTTTATATTCTTAATTGAATCAAGACCTGTTATATAGTTTTAAATTCAGACAAATTAAGACAGAACCTCATATGTCATGTTTATCATATATCTTCAGTGCCCAAACCGTTGTCTGAATAAATCGGTGGGTGTGTAATAAACTGTTTATAATAGTATATATTATGCTATGCATAAATATGAAATATGTAGCACATAAAGTATACCACCATAAGAAGAAAAGAAGTCCCAATTATAAAATATACTGCGCAATTTTATATGGGTTCAGGAATTAAGGGTATGAATAGAAGCAGGTGGAGCAATTCATCATCAATTCAGCGACTGGGGAGGAAATAGGAAATGCTATATGCAACAAGAGGTATGCTCTCAATCAGTTAAGAACATCACCTTTGGTTCAAGTTTGCTGAGTTAGGAAGACCCTGAGCTCACTCACCTTTTCCTGTGAACACATCAAAACTACAAGTACATATGGAACAGCTGTGTCTGAGAACTACCTGAAGACTAGCAGAACAGGTCTTCCACATCTCAAGGTATAAAGAAAAAAACACATCATGCAGGAAGAGGGGGCGGTATATGGTCTTGTCAGGACTCACACCCCCAGCTTGGTGGCCCACAACCAGGAGGGGTCTTACTAATGTGGATGTCCTCCCTGAGAAGTGAGATGTTCAAGCCCCGCATTGGACACCCCTGCCCTGGAAACCTGCACTGGGAAGCCCCCATGACATGAGGTTTTGAAAACCAGCAGCCTTAACTCCAGGAGAGCCAGAGGACTGTAGGAAACCAAGACTCCACTCTTAAATGGCTTACACACAAACTCACACCTCCAAAACCCAGCACAGAGGCAGTAGTCTGAAAAGTGCCTATGCTGTATGTGAAGGAGACATATTGATTGATTTTAGGGCATGTACCAGAGGGGCAGGGATTTGTTAGAACTTTCTCTGGGAAGGGAAGAGATCGTGGGCACCATTTTTTAAAACTCATTTTCTATCTAGCTGTCCCAGCTCTGGAAGGTGCAATTTCTGACACCCTCCATCTACCTTGCTAACATCACCAGCTCTACCCTGGCATCCCTCTGCAGACCCTCTCCAACCAACCAGCACACCCTGGTAGGCAACCCTCCAATGCTATATGCCAGCTTTGGTTAGAGCCAGAGTTCCCCCCACCTCAAAGTGGCTTTGCCACCCACACCTGGCAGGCAACCTCAGCCTGGACTATTGCTCCCACCAAGGGGCTCTCACCTTGGGGGGAGGAAGGCCAGGCCCACCCTCCAACATACCTGCAACAGTCATGGCTGGGACTTACAGCTAGCTGTGCCAACGGCCAGCCCCACCCACCAACATGCCTGCAGCAGTCATGGCCTTGCTACAGCAGGAGGGCACATGTAGCCCACAGGGGACACCCCTGGAGTGCTTGGCTTTGATGACCAAAGGGATTATGTTCTGGGTCCCACAGGACACCTGCTACATAAAGCCACTTTTTCAAGACTAGGGGATGTAGTTGGCGTCCCTAATGCATAGAGGAAAACACAGAGAATCAGTCAAAATGAGGAGACAGAAGAGTATGTTTCAAACAAAAGAAGACAAAACCTCAGAAAAAGAATTAAACAAACAGAGATAAGCAATCTACCTGATAAAAGACTTCAAAGTAACGGTCATAATGATGTTCACTGACCTTGGGAGAAGAATGGATGAACACAGTGTGAATTTCAACAAATAGATAGAAACTATAAGAAAGTACCAATCAGAGCTGAAGAATACAATAACTGAAATGACAAATAATATTAGAAGAAATCAACAGATTAGGTGATGGAAAAGAATGAAATGAACAATCTGGGAGAGAAGGTAAATCACCCAAGCTTAACAGAAAAAAAGAAAAGAATTTTTTTTTAAAGTGAGGCTAGTTTACAGGACCTCTAGGATAACAAGAGCACTACCATTTACATCATAGGATATGGGAGTTGGGGCAGAAAACCACAAGACTCCAAATAGTGAAAGCAATTGTGTGAAAGAATAAAGCTGAAGGTATCACACTCCCTGATTTCAAACTACACTACAAAGCTATAATAATTAAAACAGTATGGTACTGGCACAAAAACAGATACCTAGAACAATAGAACAGGATAGAGAGCCTTGAAATAAACCTATATTTTTATGATCAATAAATCTATGACAAAGGAAGCAAGGATATGCAATGGGGGAAAGACAGTCTCTTCAATAAATGGTGTTGGGAAAACTGGACAGCTGCATGCAAAAGAATGAAACTGGACCACTTTCTCACACCATACACAAAAATATAGTCAAGATGGATTAAAGACTTAAATTTAAGACCTGAAGCCATAAAATCTCCTAAAAGAAAATATAGGTAATAAATGCCATGATATTGGTCTCAGCAATATTTTTTTGGGTCTGTCTCCTCAGGCAAGGGTAACAAAATAAAAACAAAAAGAAATGAGGCCACATCACTCTAAAACTCATGTTTCAGTGAAAGAAACCATCAATAAAATGAAAAGACAACCCACTGAATGGGAGAAAATATTTGCCAATGATGTAGCCAATACAGGGTTAAGATCCAAAATGTAGAAAGAACTCATAAAACTCGGCACCCAAAAAACCAAACAATGCAATTAAAAAGTGGGCAGACAACCTGAATAGACATTTTTCTAAAGAAGACATGCAGATGATAGACAGACACATGAAAAAATGCTCAGCATCACTCATCATCAGGGAAATGCAAATGAAAACCACAGTGTGATATCACCTCACAAGAGGAAACCTGCACTGTTGGTGGGAATGTAAATTGGTGCAACCACAGCAGATAACAGTATGGAGGCTTCTCAAAGAACTAAAAATAAAGGTGTCATATAGTCCAGCAATTCTATTTCTGGGTATTTATTTGAACAAAAAGGAAACACTAATTTGAAAAGGCATATCCAGCCCATTATTCACTGCAGCATTAATTATAATAGCAAAAATACGGAAACAACTTAAGTGTCTGTTGATAGAAGAATACCACGTTATATACATACATATAAATGTATTATGTATATATAATGCAATATTACTCAGCCATAAATGGAAATGAAATCTTATCGTTTGTGGAAACATGGATGGACCTGTGGGGTATTATGCTAAGTGAAATAGAGAAAGACAAATATTTTATTTAATTTATATGTGGAATCTAAAAAGAAACAAAAACCAGTGAACAAACGAAACAGAGACTTATACAAAGGACAAATTACTGGCTGCCAGAAGGGGAGGAGTTTGGGTAGATGGGCAAAATAGGGGAAAGGGATTAAGAGGTACAACCTTCCAGTTGTAAATAATAATATTAATAATCCATAGGGATATAAAATACAACCTTGGGAATATAGTCAGTAATATTTTAATAACTTCATTGGTGACAAACATTAATTAGACTTACTGTGATTATTTTGTATATAAATATTGAATTGTTATATTGTACACCTGAAATTAATATAGTACTGCATTTAACTACCCTTCAGTGTAAAAAAATGTACCTCTAAATTGTAAAAAAGTACAGTATGAAATCTTAAGTATTCATGTGAGGAGTACTGTGATTATTTAGTTATCCTTAACATTTTTCCAACTTACTAGTAGGTAGGTAACCTTTGTCTCTACCTAATATTGGTGGATTATTCTGGGGTTACAACATAGACTTCTAGCGCCTCATTCTTTCAGGTGAGAAAATTGAACACGTATCTGATAAAGCAGTCTGAGACTAAGCAAATGTGAGTTTGATATACCAGGAACTTTATGGCTTATCACACTTTGGCATTTGTTTAATTTTCATAAGGGATAAGCATTTTGCTAAAAGAGGAGATGAAACAGGGTCCATAGAGATGTTTCTTCCTTTTAAGTGTCACACACCCCATTTTATTCTGTTATATTTAATCACAGGCTTCATATCTAAGCTGTGGAAAAAGTGATAAAATGAGAGCTAGGTCAGCTATTGTATAATTTTATCATTATAGCTTCTGCATTTAAATTTGATAGGGTGTTTTCAGAAAGGAACTTTGTAAAGCATAATGTAAAGGCACTTCAGTTATAAAATATAATGATGTATCAGCCACCTTGTGCTGAGGTTTTCTTTTTTATTGTAATATATATTATGTATACTGACGAATATGTACAGTTTAAATAAGATTTATAAAGCAAACAGTCGTGTAACCAGCCGTCTGAGCAAGAAATAGAACAATGTAAGCACCCCAATAGCCTCTCCTGCAAGCTGCCTCTTTTACATCTTCTGTTTTTCTGCTAGAGTTAAATACTATTTTGATTTTTGTGATCATTCCCTTGATTTTTTGGGCAGTTTTAAACCTTTATATAAATTCATAAATAAAGTAAGTTAACATGGTCACTTTTGGAACTTTATATGAATGGGAAAAATATTTTTATCTTTTTTAAATAAGAGTTTATATTTTTACAACAATTTTAGGTACTTAGCAAATAAAGAGGAAGGTATAAAGATTCCCCATATACCCTCTGCCCCCATGCATGCATAGCCTCCTGCATTATGAACATCCCCCACCAGAGTGGTATGCTTGTTACAGTTGACAAACCTACATTAATTATGATTACCCAGACTCCACAGTTTACAGTAGGGTTTACTCTTGGTGTTGTCATTCTGTGCTTTTGGACAAATGTGTAATGACATGTGTCGATCATTATGGTATCATGGAGAATATTTTCACTTTTCTAAAAATCCTATGCTTCACTTATTTATTCCTCCCACACACCTCCTAACCCAACCCCTAGAAACCACTGATCTTTTTACTGTTTTCATAGTTTTGCCTTTATAATGGAGTCATACAGTATGTTGCCTTTTTACAATGGCTTCTTTTCCTTAGTAATATGCATTTTAGTTTTGTCCACATCTTTCCATGGCTTGATAGCTCATTTCTTTTTATCACTGAATACTATTGTATTGTCAGGATGTATCACAATTTATTTATACATTCGCCTACTGAAGGACATCCTTTATTTCCCTAGGTTTTGGAAATTATGAATAAAGCTGTTATAAACATTTGTGAGCAGGTTTTTGTGTAGATATAATTTCTTAACACTTCCGGATAAATACCAGGGAGTACAATTGCTGGATCTATAGTAGGATCATGTTTAGTTTCGTAAGAAACCACCGAACTATTTTCCAAAGTGGCTGTACCATTTTGCATTCCCATCAAAAATGAATGAGAGTTCCCATTGTTCTACATCCTGGGCCACATTTGTTGTCAGTGTTTTGGATTTGGGCCATTCTAATAAGTTGCAGTGGTATTCCATTGTTGTTTTAATTTGCATTTCCCTGAGACCTAAAAAGTGGAGCATCTTTCTTGTGCTTATTTGCCATCTGTGTATATTTTCTGGTAAAGTGTCTGTTCAGGTCTTTGACACATTTTTAAATTGGGATGTTCATTTTTTTTTTAAATTGTTGAGTTTAAGTGTTCTTTGCATATTCAGTCTTTTATCAGATATCTCTTCTAAAAGTATTTTCTCCCAGTCTGTATCTTACCTTTGCATTCTCTTGATTTTGTCCTTCATGGGGAAGAAAGTTGTAATTTTAATTAAGTGCAGCTTACTAATGCTTTCTTTTATGGGTCTTGCCTTTAATATTGTATTAAAAAGTCCTCACCACCCCAGGGTCATCTACTTTTATGGTATCTTATGGAAGTTTTATCATTTTGTGTTTTTTACATTTAGGTCTGTGATCCATTTTTAGTTAATTTTTGTGAAGGACGTAAGGTCTGTGTCTATATTCATTTTTTTTGCATGTCCAGTTGTTCTAGAATCATTTGTTGAAAAGACTGTTTGATATTGTTTATATATGGAATCAAAAAGGCAAACTTATAAAAAGAGAGAGTAAAGTGGCGCTTCCCAGAGGATGGGGGGTGAGAAATGGGATAGATTTGTTTTAAAGGTGCAAACTTACAAGTTGTAAATAAGCCCTAGGTATCTAATGTACTATATATTGAATACAGACAACAGTACTGTATTATAACCGTCAGACTTGGTAAAAGACTATAACTTAATTATTCCAACTACTAAAAAGAAAGAATCATTATGTAACATGATAGAGTTGATAAATATTGCTACAATGGCAACCATTTTACAGTATATAAACGTATCAAATTAACATGTGCACCTCAAATTTATGCAGTGTTATATGTCAAATATATTTTAATATATTTTAATAAAAATGACTATTGTTGCATTATATTACCTTTGCAATTTTGTCAACAATCAGGTGACTGTATTTATGTAAGTCTATTTCTGGATATTCTAATCTATTCCATTGATCTGTCTCTTCTTTTGCCAATATCATGTTGGCTTGATTACTGTAGTTTATAGTAAGTCTCGAAATTGGATAATGTCAGGGATGCCTGGGTGGCTCAGTCAGTTAAGTGTCTGCCTTCAGCTCAGGTCATGATCCCAGGGTCCTGGGATTGAGTCCCGCATGGGGAATCCTTGTTCAGCAGGGAGCCTGCTTCTCCCTCCGCTTGCCACTCCCCCTACTTGTACTTTCTCTCTCTCTGACAAATAAATAAATAACATCTTTTAGGAAAATGAAATTGAATAATGTCAGTCTTCCCATTTTTACTCTTCTTCAATATTGTATTTGCTGTTCTGGGTCTTTTGCCCTTTCACTTAATCTTTAAAATCAGTTCTGGATACCCACAAAATAACTTGCTGGGATTTTGATTGGGGTTTCATTGAATCTATAGGTCTAGTTGGGAGAAACTGATATCTTGACAATATGGAGTCTTTATCCATGAACATGGAATATCTCTCCAGTTATTTAGATATTCTATTTTATTCATCAGAATTTTATAGTTTTCCCTATATAGATCTTGAAATTATTTTGCTAGGGTTTATATCTAGTATTTCCTTTTAGTACTAATGTAAATGGCATTGTGTTTTAATTTCAAATTCTACTTTTTCATTACTGGTATAATGGGAAGTTACTGACTTTTTTGTATTACCATTATATCCTGCTATATTGTTATAACCTCTTATAAACTTCCAATAGTCTTTTGCTGATTCTTTCAGATTTTCTACATAGACAGTCACCAATGAACAGTTTTATTTCTTCCTTCTCAAACTACATACATTTTGTTTCCTTTTGTTGTCTTACTGCATTTGCAAGAACTTCCAGTACAATGTTGAAACGGAGTAGAGTGAGTGAGTGTTATACCTGATGTTAGTGGGAAAGATTTTATTTTCTCACCATTAATTATGATATTAGCTATAAATTTTCTGTAGATTAAGTAGCAAACATGCCCTGTATTCCTAGTTTACTACGAGTTTTCTTTTTTAAATCATGAATGACTGTTGGATCTTGTCAAATGTTTTATTCTACATTAATTAATATGATACTGAAATTTTCCTTTGTAACCTATTGACATAATTGATTCTGTTAATTGGTGTTCAAATATTGAACCTGGAATAAATCTCACCTTGTTGTGGCATATAATTCTTTTTATACATTGTTGGATTGGATTTTCTAATATTGTGTTAAGGATTTTTACATACACATTCATAAGAGATATTATTCTGTAGTCTGGTTTTGGTAGTAGAGTAATGCTGGCTTCATCAAATGAATTAGTATATTCCCTGTTTTTCCCTTTTGAAAGAGACTGTAGAGAATTGGCATAATTTCTTTCTTAAATATTTGATGGAATTCATCAGTGAACCTAACTGGGCATGGTGATCTTTGGGGAGGTTATTAATTATTGATGCAATTTCTTTAATAGTATGGGACTATTTAGATTGTCTCTTTTTATGTGAGTTTTGGCAGATTGTGTATTTCAAGGAATTCATGCATTTCATCTAGAATATCAAGTTTGTGCACATAGAATTGTTCTTTGTATTTCTTTATTATCCTTTTAATGTCCATGGGATCTCTGTAGTGGTGTTTCTTCTCTCATTACTGATGTGCTAATCTGCATCCTCTCTCTCTGTTTGTTGTTGTTTTTGTTGTTGTTAGCTGGATAGAGGATTATCAATTTTGTTGTATTCAAAGAAGCAGACTTAGGTTTTGATGATTATCTCTATTCTTTCTACTCCAATTCTTAGTATTTATTTTCTTCTGCTTACTTTAAATTTAATTTGCTCTTCTTTTTCTAGTTTGGGGTGGAAATGTAGATGATTAATTTAGATCTTTCTTTTCTAAAACTTAGACTCAATGCTCTAAATTTTCCTCCATGCACTGCTTTCACTGAATATCACAAATTTCAGAAGTTGTATTTTCATTTTCACTGAGTTCAAAATATTTTTAAATTTCTCTTGACATTTCTTCTTTTACTCACATATTATATTAGAAGTGAGATGTTTAATCTCCTTGTAATTGAGCATTTTCTAGTTATACTTTTTGTTACTTTCTATTTTAAATTTCACAGTACTCTGAGAGCATACATGCATGGTTTATATTATTTTAAATTTGTTAAAATGTGTTTTATGACCCAGAATGTAATCTATCTTGGTGAATTTTCCATGCAAGCTTAAGAAAAATGTGTATTTGGGCACTGGGGTGGCTCAGTTGGTTAAGCGACTGCCTTCAGCTCAGGTCATGATCCTGGAGTCCCTGGATCGAATCCCGCATCAGGCTCCCTGCTCGGCAGGGAGTCTGCTTCTCCCTCTGGCCCTACCCCTTTTAATGTGCTCTCTCTCATTCTCTCTCTCTCAAATAAATAAATAAAATCTTTAAAAAAAAAAAAAGAAAAATGTGTATTCTGTGGTTGCTGGATATAGTCTATAGATGTCAGTTGTATCCAGTTGATTAATGGTGTTGTTGAGTTCAGTTGTGTCCTTACTGACTTTCTTCCTGCTTTCTGGTCCTTTATGATAGAAGAGTGTTGAATTCTTCAACTATGATAGTGGATTCATTTGCTTCTCCTTGCAGTTTTATCAGTTTTTGAGTAACATAGTTTGGTGCTTTGTAGTTAGGCACATGCATATTAAGGATTGTATGTCTTCCTGGTGAATTTACCCTTTTATTTATTATGTAATGCCCTTCTTTATCTTTAATAACATTTCTTGCTCTAAAATGTGTTCTGCCAAAATTAATGTAGCTTCTTCTGCTTTATTTTGGTTAGTATTAACATGGTATGTTTTCTTCATCCATTTACTGTTAAACAGTGTATGTCTTTATATTTAAAATTGGTTTCCTTTAGCCAGCATATAGTTGGGTTGTAGTGTTTGGTCTACTCTCACAATCTCTATCATTAAATTGGTGCATTTACAGAATTGACATTTAAAGTGATTATTAATATAGTTGGATTTATATCTATCTTGTTACTGTTTTTTTATTTTTATTAGGTTTTAATTTTAATTTCATTATAGTTAACATACAGTGTTATATTAGTTTCAGGTATACAATATAGTGATTCAACAATTCTATACATTACCCAGTGCTTATCATGACAGGTACTTTTGTTTTTGTTCCTGCTTTCGTTTTCTGCTTTTTTTTGCCTTTGATTGTTTTAATTGAAGCCTTTGATTGATTCTATTTTCTCTCTTTTTTTGAATTTATTTATTTCAGAGATAGAGAGGGAGCACAAGCAGGGGGAGGGGCAGAGGGAGAGGAAGAAAGAAATCTTTAAGAAGACTCCCTGCTCAGCACGGAGCAGGAAGCAGGGCTCAATCCCAGGACCCTGTGATCATGACTTGAGCCCAGATCAAGAGTGGGACACTTGGGGTGCCTGGGTGGCTCAGTCGTTAAGTGTTTGCCTTCTGCTCAGGTCATGATCCCGGGGTCCTGGGATTGAGCCCCACATCCGGCTCCGCGGGGAGCCTGCTTCTCCCTCTCCCACTCCCCCTGCTTGTGTTCCCTCTCTCGCTGTGTCTCTCTCTGTTAAATAAATAAAATCTTAAAAAAAAAAAAAAAAAGAGTGGGACGCTTAACCAACTGAGCCACCCAGGCACCCCTCTTTTCTCTTTTTTATTAACAAATCAGTTGTAGTTAAAAAACAAAAACAAAAACAAAACAAAACAAAAAAAACCTTTTTTAATGGTTTCCCTAGAGGTTGCAATATATCTTTGTAACTAATCCAAGTCCACTTTCAAATAATACTATATGACTTCATGGATAGTGTGAGTACTTTATAATAAAATAATAATAATATGATCTAAATTATTCTGTCGCATCCTTTGTATCACTGCTGTCATTCATTTCACTTATACATAAATGTCTATGTTTAAATATATAATAAATGATACATGCCTAAGTAATTGAACACATTATTTTTATTTTGAACAACTTATCTGTTAGGGCAATTGAATGAAATAAAAGTGTTTATTTTACCTTCTCTTTTCTTTTTTGTTGCTCTTTTTTTATGTACATTTGATTTTCTGATTTTCCTTCTCTCTGAAAAACATGTTAATATTTTTTGCAAGGCAGGTCTACTGGCAACAAAATACCTTTATTTTTGTTTGTCTAAGAAAGTCTTTAATTCTTTTTCACTTTTGAAGGATAACTTCACAGGGTACAGAATTCTTGGTTGGCAGTTTTTCTCTCAACACTTTAAATATTTTATTCCACTCTTCTTGCTTGCATGGTTTCTAAGGCAAATAGGATGTAATTCTTATGCTTGCTCCTCTGTATGTATTTATCTCTGACTTCTTTCAGGATAACTCTGGGCCTAGAGTTTATTTTGTGAGAAAATTTGGGATGCTGATTAATTATCTAGTGATTATACAAATGTTGATAATTTTCTGTTATTTTTTAGTTTTGATACCTATGATTTTCCTAACATTTGTCCATTTTGTTTAAATTTTAAAATATATGATCATTAAGTTTTTCATTGCATTATGTTGCTTTCTTCTTAACGTCAATAATTCCTAGTAATACCTATTTTTCTTCCCAATATTTATTAATCTGTTTGTTACAAGCTTGCTTTTTTAAAATAATTAATTTGCTTTTAATCTTAGATTATAATTTCACAGAGTTTAGAATTTTAGATTGACACTTTTTTTTTCAGTGTATGGAAAATGTTCTGTGATTTCCATTTTTCTTCTGCTACTGAGAAGTTAGCTATTTCTCTATGTAATATTATGATTCTGTGGATATCATTTTTCTTTTAATCTGGCTACTTTTAAAGTAACCACTTTTACTGGTAATCATCAGTCTCACTAAAATATATCTTTGGATTTTTTTTTGCAATAATAAATTAATGTAAATTATTTGCAATAATAAATTTCAAGTTCCAATCCTCTTCTATAGAACACAGAACTTCAAGGGTTTGTTTTGTTCTGTTCTGTTTTCCTTTTTAAAAAATCTGTCCTGAGGATTAGACATTTCTGGGAACTGGCACAGCTTATTCCCCAATCACAAAACAAAGACAAAACCCCAGATTTCTCAAAATATGTAAATATTATCACACTATTCTCTATGCCTTAGAAATGTCTTTTTTTAAGCACTATTTCAAACTCAAACATGATCAACACCTACTCATAATCCAGATGGACTTCTCTAATTTTCTTCTCTCTCACTTGGGATTGACCTTATAAATCACTGTTTTTCCCCCACAGTTCTTGAACAGATTGTGATTTACTATTGTTATTCCTTATAAAGTTACTTATTGAGTCCCTATAACATTCCAGAGCCTACTATAGTAGAGTGTGTGGTAGAAAAAGGCAACAAGCAATAAAAGTAAATAAGCTATATAATATATTAAAAAGCAATAAGGGTTCTAGGAAAAATTAAAACAGTGAAATGTATATGGTTAAAAATAAACAACAACCAGATATGGAATTAGAATCCTAAATGGGACGGTCAAGGATGGACCTGATAGAGAAGGTGATATTTGAGCAGTATTTTGGATGAGGTGAGACCATAAGCCATGCAAATATACAGAGAGTGTATTTTAGGCAAAGAAAATAGCATGAGCATAAATCTTGAAGCAGAAACATTCCTGATGAATTTAAAGAACAAGGAGGTAAAATGCAGACAGAATTAAGTAGGGAAGAAGAATAATTGCTGAGGTTATTAAAAGAATGATTTATGCTTTATGTTTTGTGAACTATTTCAATGACATTGCATTCTAGTGAGTGAGTTGGAAAGACTTGCTGTATAAAGGGACCTAGAAAACATTTTAAACTAAGTAGAAAAATATAACTTCTCAAAATGGGTATTATTTAGCCAAAAGAGTAAATAGAAATAAATTTATAGCTTTATATATTTACATTACCCAAGAAGAAGGATTTTAAATCAAGGCTATAACTTTATATTTTTAGGAATAAGAAAAAGAAGAGGAAATTAAATGAAAGAAAATAATGAAAAATAAGCCAATGGGCATTAGAGGAATTAATTTAGCCATTGTTTCTATAATATGGTTAGTGACATTGATAAATACTCAGCTAATTAATAAGTGAGAAAACACAACACATTAAAATCAGGAATGACAAATGATTTCCAAAACAGATTAAGGATATTAAAAATATAATAAAAATTATGAACAACTCTATTTCAATAAATTTTAAAACTCTGATGAAATAGTCAAATTTATAAAAAACCAGTTTACCAAAACTGACATAAGAAGAAAATTTAAAACTCTTTTATCTATTAAAGTAATTAATAAAATTTTTAATAAAATGGCTTCTTCAAAGGAAACTTTAGGTATGGATAGTTATACTGCTGAATTATATCCAATACTTAAGGAAGAAATATATCAAATTTTACACTACTTTTAAATTTTTTCAGGAAAAAAAGAAGGAGATACTTCTCAGTTCATTTTATGACATCATCATTATTCTGGTGACAAACCTGACCTAGATATTACAAGAAAATAAAATTAAAGAACCACGACCATCAAGAAAATAGCTGTAAAAATCCATAATGAAATAGAACATTCAAATCCAGCAACATAAACAATAGATAACATATCATGCTCACATACGATTTATTTAAAAAATATATAAGGAGGTTTCACATTGAGAAATTAATTACTATAATTCACCACCATAGAAAAAGGGAGAAAATACATAATCATTCTGATAGATACAGAAAATGCATTTGACAAAATTCAACATCTACTATCTATTCATCTTAAAAATATGAAGCAAAAAAAAATATATGAAGCAAACTAGGAATAGAGGGAGCTTCCCCCACTATTAAAGTACATATATGAAACATGGACAGCTAATATCATACATGGTGAACTACTAACATGTTTATACTAAGATTGAGAACAAAATTACAAAAAGTCAGTTTTGTTTTTTTTTTAAGAGAGAGAACATGTTTGAAAAGCTGGGCTGGGGATAGGGGCAGCATGTGAAGGGAGAGAGAGAGAGTCTTAAGTAAGCTCCATGCGCAGCCAGGAGCCTGCCAGGGCACTTGTTCTCACAACCCTGACATCATGACCTGAGCCGAAATCAAGAGTTGGATGCCTAACCAACTGAGCCGTCCAGGTGCCCCCAAAAAGTCAGTTCTAAATCCATCTCTTCAATATTATCTCTTGCCAGTGTACTTGGCAAGGTAAAAAAAAAAATTAAAAATAATAAAAATAAATAAATATGTAAGTAAATAAATAAATAAATAAAGGAGGAGGGGATAAAAATTTCAGAGGAAAAATAAAACCATTTTTTTTAAAAGATTTTATTTATTTATTTGAGAGAGAGAGACACAGCGAGAGAGGGAACACAAGCAGGGGGAGTGAGAGAGGGAGAAGCAGGCTTCCTGCCGAGCAGGGAGCCCGATGTGGGGCTCGATCCCAGGACCCTGGGATCACGACCTGAGCCGAAGGCAGACGCTTAACGACTGAGCCACCCAGGCGCCCCAATAAAACCATTTTTATTCACACATGACATAATTGACTGCATGGAACTTCCTCAATAATGTACACAGTAGTTTCAGACTGGAAACACCTAAAATGAGCATCACTCAGTGTTGAGAGACAGTTCTCTGTGGTTTTTCTGCCTGCCTTATATCAGCTTTTGTTCTGGACTGTCTTTCCAAGGATGTTTGTGCAGGTAAGTCTTGGGATGCAGAGATAGTGTCTCAGTCCAGGGTAGAGGACAGATTTATTTTCTGTTTATCATAATAAAGATAAAACATCTCCAAGGAAAAGATTGAGCACCTTCACTAGCATCTGTGCCCACCTCCAGATCATGCCCTGGGGGATCTGGAGGTGGATCAGGAAAAATTGATACAAACATGAATTACATGCCTCTCTTCTGCCATGAATAATAAAGTGCTTTATCTCTGACCCAGGACTCTTTAGTCCTGTCAGCACTTATGAAACTGGGGCAGGCTCATTTGTTAGCTTACAAGGAGGGTAAAATCTCTTTTTTCCATTTCCTGACACTGACAAAATGGATAAGCCAGGAAATATTTATATAATCAAATATTACTTAGCAATTAAAGAGAAACAAATATTGATAATACATTCAGCAACAGAGATAGCTCTCAAAAAGGACATTGCGCAAAAGAGGGCAGACACACATGTCTACAGATAGTGAGATAAATTCGTGTGAATCATACAACTGGTAAAACTGTAACATTGGACATTGGCTGTGGGCTTTGACTGGAAGCCCATATGAGGAAACTTTCTGTGATGGAAATATTTTATATCTTGATTGGGGTGTTAACTTGTGGATATACGCATTTGCTAAAACTCTTTGAATTGTACATTTAAGATGTATGGCTTTTATCTCAATGCAAGAGTATGAAAATGTCTGGGGTCTGTCTTAAAAGTCCAGCATACCCCATATTTTGCCACCACTATGCTCCTCTCGAGGGTTGGTTCTTGTTTCTACTTATCTTTGGACCTGTGGAATCATAGGACTTCCTCTTTATTCAACTATAGTTTGTGAAACTTTTCTTTATTAGGCTTTCTACTCCCCATTCCAAATTAAATATGCTTTGGCAAAGGTCAAGATTCTCAGGATTCTTTTGTTTTGTATGACAGCTGGCTAAACCCTCCCTGCTTTGTGTCTATGAATAGTTCATCTCGGATCGTCTGACTTTACAAAGAGCTAACGAAGACAGACGTGATGGTGACATTTTATAAAGAATGAGGGATAGGTTTGGATTCACCAGCATTTTTTTACATATTCAGGAACCACTTTGCAATTATTGTGATCTCTTAAGTACTCGTGTTCTTTCTGTAACTTTCCAAAATGCTCTGAACAAGATGCAGGAGTCTGAGGTAGTGATACGGAAGAAGGTTTTTAGAGGTCAGTCTAAAAGTAGGTCCATTTACTAGAGTAGAAATAGACATACCATACAGGATGATTATAATATTAAGTGCACATTGGTAGCATATCCTAATACGCATTAGCACACAATAAGTTAGATCAGTTTCACCAGCTTTACCCGTGCTTTGATTTCAGACTGCATTGTAGAAGGGCCAAAAGTTACCTCCCTGTGTTTCTTAGATCCCTTAATTCTCGCAGAAATTAGTGAGAGCAGCAATTTTGTTTTCCCAAAATAGCCACATTCAGTCAGGGTGCTCTAAGATGTTGATTCCAAGAACCTATTAAAAAAGTCTTCAGAGAATTAAATTATGTTTAAATTGAATGAGTGTCATTTTCTGTGGCCTTGCCTTGTCCCTCTAACCCTGGTTAAGCTGAGTGCAATAACCTATGGGAGCTCTGGTCACAGGTTGAGTGTCGCACTAATGATCTCAGGTCAGAACTTGCATTTTCATCCGAGATACACTTAAGCCTCTGGTATTTCTATGCTTCAAAAGCTCTTAGCACAACAGGAGTTCTTAACCTTACATGATGTATTTTTTTTTTTTTTTTTTTAATCCTTGTCTCTCTTTGTTTGACAGACAAAGGTCCTGTGCCTGGGTTATTTTCTGTGAATTTCTTGTTCTTCCTTCCTAAATGCCCAGCAATTGGCAGGTAATGTTTACCAGGTCACTCTGACCTCCATGTGCAAACTAGTTTTTCCCTAGTGAAGGTGGGGAGGCAGGAGGGTTCAGATGGAGCTAAGGATGCTTGCTAAACCATTGCCAACTTTAAACCCTGCAGGTAGGGAAAATATTTTAAAGTTGCACTGAGGTTCACCTTCAAACTCCAAGGTTTAGGTGAATCCAGATTAGATATATTGTCTTGATATAGCACATTATACCCTGGAGATTTTTCAAAAAACACCGTTTAGAAGTATCCTTCTATGTTTTGTGTTAAAATAAATTTCCGTAATTCATTGCCTTGGCACCAACTGTTAAAAATAATGGGAAGAATAATAGCAATGGCAGGGCAGGAGACTAATCAGCATAGCAAGTATAATTAGTACTGTGTGGGAAAACGCCAGCATGACCAAGTAAGAGCTCTCCAGTAAATAGCTGTATTTATTACTCCATGCACTTCTTCAACTACTAACATTTGTTCTTACAATGTATTCGTATTAAAAGGGGATTTAATTTCCTATTTCAGTTGCCCTCTCAACTTTTGAAGGACCTACTTATGGTGAGTTCAGAGTTTCACCAAGGGAGAGATCGCTGGCTCACCTGCAGCTGGCCCCCCAAAATATGAATTTTTCTGTGTCTAGGATGTGGCCTTTCAGTACCTTCGCATCAGAACTGTGATGTTGGCAGCCCACAAGAGGAGAGAGGAGACCCATGGCTTAGAATCCATTCATATTAGCCAGAATCAATATGTCAATGAATATTGAATACATTAATATAATATTGATAATACAATAATATAATGATGTTACTGTTATTTTATCAGTTTATACTAGGAAATATGAACAATATCATGCTTCTTTGCAGCACCAATTACTCCCTTACTATGGACAACATGCATGGAAAAATCAAGAAAAAAACCTAAAGTTAAAAGAAAAAGAAAAAAAACATAAAGTTGATAGAAAGGGAACAAGAGCAATGAGTTATTTGCGGAACTGAAATGGTTAGGGTTTTCACCTGTAAAACATAAATAGACTTGATATACAAAGTGCAATACTCAAGTTTATGGGCTGATTCCCTATCCATTGTGTAGTGTTTAAATAGATATGAACAGTGTTTTCCTCCAGGTTCCCCATTATTTTATAAATGTCCATCACTTTCTAATTATTCTTTCTGTTTGGTATATTATTTTCCTCAATATTTTGTTACCCCCAAATCATGAAGTTACTGCTATCCCTGGAGCCCACACACCTGCTGTGGCCACTTCCCGAGTTCTCATCTGGCTGTTAGAGCCACAATGGAGACCTTGTAGAAATGAGGGGAGTACTCCCCCCGGTGCTCTAGCCTCCCAGTGGTATCCATGGGAATATAGATGTGCACTTTGGGAGCTGAGAGATCCTTGACATTCTCTGATACAAGGTCTTGCTCATAGCTGGGATGAGAAACTATGAGAATTGGTTGTATCATGGGTTGAGGAGGTCCTTGACAGATTTTAGACATCCTTGTCAGGCCTTGAAGAAGTCATTGCTTTGTGAAGAAGAGACAAGACAAACAACACATTTTGAGTATAAAGGGTTTAATGTAGAATTACATTATGATTTCAGAAGAGTGGAAGGAGGTGCCTCTAAAGGTTATGGAAGGTTATGGAAGGCAGTGCTGATGGGCAGGGAATCCAGCAACCCAGATTTCAACCAAAAACATTAAAGAAGATAGTTCTCTAAGTTGTCACAGAGTTGTTGCCCTTCTCAAAACAAAACAAAACTGAGAAGTTCTCACTAGCTACCTCAGCTTGCAAGACAGGTGGCTTCTGAGAGCTCCCCGGCCAACTGTCAGGAATCTCACTCTGCCCACATCTGGCTGCAACGGCCTCCTGAGAGCTTTGGTTTCCACTTTTTTCCTGTATTTTAAATGTCACACAAGTTCTACTCACTGGCAAACTCCATCCCAGGAAAAGGATTCTAGAAAATGCAACTCCCGGCTTTTCCACTCACTGCAAGGAGCTGTGGAAATGGTGGTGATAATGCATTGACAACAGACCACCCAGAACAGGGCTGGAGTAGGGTCCAGATAATTGGCATTTATGTTTGTTTGTACCCATTTGTGTGTCTGTGCTTAAGTCTGCGTGTGTAAGAGCTTGCCTGCTTTGTGAGTTCTCACCCTAGCTTCAAGTAAAGCTTTTTAACCTAAGTCTAGTTTTCTCCCACTAAAATATAGCCATGGATGGTTTCAGTCTCCATTCAAATGACTTGTTCTCAAGGATCATACATTAATATTATTATTGGGATTTTAAAGGAGAGTTGAGGGGTGCCTGGATGACTCAGTCTGTTGAGCCTTTGATTCTTGATTTCAGCTCAGGTCAAGATCTCAGTGTCATGGGATCGAGCCCTGCATTGGGCTCCAGCTGAGTGTGGAGCCTGCTTAAGATTCTCTCTCCCTCTCTCCCTCTGCCTAGCTCTCTCTCTCTCTCTCTCTCAATAAATAAATAAATAAATAAATAAAATAAAGGCGCATGGGTGGGTCAGTTGTTTAAACGTCTGAATTTGGCTCAGGTCGTGATCCTGGGGTCTTGGGATTGAACCCTGTGTTAGGCTCCCTGCTTAGCAGGGATCCTGCTTCTCCTTCTGCCCCTCCCCTTGCTTGTGCTCTCTCTCTCTCAAATAAATAAATTTTTTTAAAAAATATTTAAAAAAAAATAAAAATAAAGGAGAGTTGAATCTGCCACAGACTCACTGTAGAAAGGATTTCCAGGCAGTATCTTCCTTAGAAAACCCTGGATAAATGGTAAGAATTGTATGTAATATATATATATATGTATATATATAATGTACATATAATATATATGATACATATATAAGAATACACATATCATATATATGCATATCAATATACTTTTATATATGATTATATATTATGTATATATCTTATGTGTATATACATATATATACATATATACATATATGTGTATATATATACTTTTTAACATATAATGTTTTTTGAAAGTGGAATACTGCAAAACTAAAGTCTAATTAAATCATAATCAGCAACCTTCCATAACTTTTGACAGAAACAGTCATTGTGTTTCAAGGAAAGCCTTTCAGTTATGTGTACATAATTCATGCTGATTTGGCTGGCCAACATGTAGGTTTTCTTTACAGGCGAGTAAAAGAAACCGAGCTTACCCAAGCTTATTTCTCAGGAGTCAAATTTCAGTGACTAAAGATTTACACCCTGAGATACATTTCAAAAGACAGAAATTATTATTGCGGGACTGTTTCTACCCAAACGTCTTCATTTATGTCTCTTTTATTGCTCACCTGTGGCAATGGAACTTTTTTTTTTCTCTTTTTCTTTTGTCAGGTTAAAAAAATAATATATAAATAAAGAGAAAAAGAAAAGACTTGGGAATCTCTTCTCTTGAGTGGCCTTCCTTATCTGAGTTTTCATACCCACATTAAAGGAAACTGTCCCAGTTTACATGTAAACAGAACAAATATCTGTCTTTTCTATTCAGGATGGATTCTATTTTTAAGCATAAACCCCTTTGAAACCAATTAATACTAGGTATCTGACCTACATAGCAGATTCTGGACTCCTTACTCTGTTTTTCTCCTTCTTTTTGTTTTTAAAGTGACACAGTTGTTCTTAGGGCTTTTCGATTTCATGGGTAATTTTCTCAGTGTGTATGTATTATTTGAAACAGATTTCTAAAAAGTTCTTTAACCAGTATTTTGACCCTACTAAATACTTTTTTTATTGCTTCCCATAATGCTGGAGTCAATTTATATATTTGATTTGGCAATGTAAAATGTCTCTAGCCACATATGTTGATCCTGCAGTAAAGTTGCCATATTCTTCCTTCAGAAAAGTTGTGTGGGGGGGGGGGGGGGGGGAGTACTTCCTTATCTGTTCCTGTGTTCTAAATCTGTGCCCTTTTTTTGTTGTTGTTTTCTTCTGGCCTCTGTATTCTGTGTCTTTTCACACTGAGGACCATTCTTCTGTGATCTTATCTTTGGGTGTCTTTTGTTGTGACCTTTGTGTGGATAAATAATCACCACATTTAGGTTTGTTCTACCTCTGGGTCTCTGCATTTTATTTTTTTAAGATTTTATCTATTTGTTCGTTTATTTATTTATTTATTTATTTATTTATTTATTTATTTATTGAGGGGAGGGGCAAAGGGAAAGGGAGAGAGAGAAACTCAAGCAAACTCTGTGCTGAGTATGAAGCTTGATGGGAGGCTTGATCTTCCAATCTGAGATCATGACCTGAGCTGAAATCAAGAGTCAGAGGCTTAGCCAACAGCCATGTAGGCATGCCTTCTTGGGTCTCTGCATTTTAAAAGAAAATCTTCTTTCTTAAAAATAAATTTCAAGAGCTTTACCAAAAGGGAAATAATATCTAGAGGTGCAATTTTCAGCATGATTTGTAGTGCTGGGAAAAATATTTTTGCAAAGGAGAAAATTATTAATTCAGGGACCTTAAAATTCAGACATATGTGCATAAATATTGGCCATGTTGGAGACCTGGATGGCTCAGTCGGCTAAGCGTCCAACCCTTGATTTCAGCTCAGGTTATGATCTTAGGGTTGTGAGATCAAATTCCATGTTGGGCTCCCTGCTGGGTGTGGAGCCTGCTTAAGATTTTCTCTCTCTGCCCCTCCCCCTGTGCTCAAACTCTCTCTCTCTCTTTAAAAATAATGAAAGAAAGAAAAATTTGCCATGTTGTAAATAAAACAGTTTTAAAGGGATGCCCAACCTTTTGTCTTTCTTTGAATATTCAGTAGAGTAGAAATTTTGCTGAGTCACCTTGATGATCACAGGATATTATTGAACAACATGCTTTTTAAACCAGAATGATTCTAGGAATTTTGTAATTTCTTTGTAGGATCATAATGATGTAGACTAACCCAAGGGCTTTATGTCCACCTATATATCTGCTGTTGATATCTGTATATTCCTCTACTATAATATCTGTACACCCTTCAGGGCAGGGTGTGCCATCAAGCACCTCTATGAATTGTATATCTGGAATGCATCATTGGCATTTCCTTTTCCCTAATATCCCATTTATAACTAAATCCAGAGTCCATTGAAATTTATCTTCCACATATAATAGTACATTACAATGAACACCCATGTGAGAACAACCCCTCTTGAGAAATGAAACATATTACTGTGACATATTCCTTTGGGTGCTTCTTGTATCTTCCTTCAGAATCGCATACTCCTCCCTCCAACATTCCCAAAGATAACAGCTTCTTTAAAACTTTTTGTTCATCACTGCATTACTGTATTTCTTTTTTGTTTAACTATACACATGTATTTTAAAAGATACACCTGCATATGTATATACACTGTATATATTAACATTTAAACATTCTACATAAATAGAATTATATCATTGCAACTTGCTTTTTTTACTCAAAAGATGCATTTGTACCACTTGAGATGTTCAGCAGATTTTATTTTCCTAAATGGCTGTGATAGTCTTTCTCATCCTTATATGCTTTTCTTACCATGTGACTTTGACAGTCCTCCTGAGAGGTATCTGAGGGTTCCCTCATCTTGAATCTGGGTGGGAGCTTTTGATGTCTCTGACCAATAAAATACAGCAGAAGTATGCTATGTGACTTCTGAAGTAGATCATAAGAAGAATACAGCTTCTGTTCTACCCTCAATTTTGAGAAGCTTGCTCAAGGGAAATGAGCCGCTATGATAGGAGGAAACCAAAACTAGTCCATGTGGAGAGACTCATGGAGAATCCTCATGGAGAGGAACGAAGATGATCAGCTGACAGCCAGCCACAGTGGATCCCCAAAATGAGCATAGTTTTAGGTGGCAATAATTCCCAACCTTTCAGTCTACCAATAGAGGCCTCAGACAAGATGGAAAAGGGATAAACCATTTCCCCTATGTTTTATGTAAATTCTGACCAGTGCAAACTAAGAGCATAGAAAATGGTTGTTGTACATTGCTAATTATTGGAAAATGATGATATGAAACCATACTAACTGGAAAAAAATATATCTCTCCTCTTCATTTATTATGATTACTGTACATTATTAAATTATTTGAATATATCACAATTTATAAATTTATTCTGTTGCTAGACACTTAGTTTCACTTGTTTTATATAAAGCTGCTAATAACATTCATCAACATATCTCTAGTGTGCATATGGAGGAGTTTCTCTGGTGGCATATAATTAGGAGTGGAATTGCTTTGGTCCCAAAATATGCATATCTTCAGCTTTGCCAAATACACTGTCAAATGCTCAATGAGATGGTTCTCATTTGTACTTCCACCAGCAATATATGAATTTTTATTATCTTATCCTATAACCTAATTTTTTAAAAAAAGATTTTATTTATTTATTTGAGAGAGAGAGAGCACACACAGCCAGGGGAGTGGCAGGCAGAGGGAGAGGGAGAAGCAGGCTCCCCGCTGAGCAAGGAGCCCAGTGCTTGATCCCAGGACTCCGGGATCATGACCCGAGCCAAAGGCAGACGCTTGACTGACTGAGTCACCCAGGCGCCCCTCCCATAGCCTAATTTTTTAGAGGATTTTATTTATTTATTTATTTGAGAGAGAGAGAGAGTGTGGGAGGGAGAGGGAGAGAGAATCTGAAGCAGACTCTGCACCTGAGCACAGAGCCCCAGGGGCTCAATTCCAGGTCTGGGAGATCATGACCTAAGCCAAAACCAAGAGTCACACACTTAATTGACTGAACTACCCAGGTGCTCTCCATAACCTAATTTTTATTTTATTTTATTTATTTTTCATAACCTAATTTTTAAATAAAAATTTGGTATTTGAACCAATTATTTTTTTATTGTAATATCACCTTTGGCTTAAAGTTCCCTAATTACCCTTGAGGTTTAGCAGGATTTTATATGTTTATATTGTGCATATAATTTACATATATTCTAACATAAAAGAATTCATGAATCTGGGGGCACCTGGGTGGCTCAAATGGTTGAGTATCTGACCCTTGGTTTTGGCTCAGGTCGTGATCTCACAGTCGTGGGATCGAACCCCACATCAAGCTCCATGCTCAGTGTGGAATCTGCTTTAGATTCTTTCTTCCAGTCCCTCCCCCTCTGCGCTTCCTCATTCTCTCTCTCTCTCTCTCTCTGTAAAATAAATAAATAAAATCTTTAGAATTCATGAATCTCTTGGATAGACCACAATTAATCATGTGTTTTTCTATGTAGTGACTGTTCAGGTTGACTAATTTTGTTCTTTTTTTCTTTGTTCTACTATTAAAATATTGATATTTATATCTTAACTTCAAAATTAAGACCCACCCCAAATTTCCTTTCTTATACCACAATTATTTTCTTATGATATCAAGTCTATATTAATATCATAACATGAATTACAAAGAGATCTCATCTTTATTTTTCCTCAATTAACCCTTTTTTTCTTTTAATGTTTGTACATTTAACTATATTCACTTTTGAAAATTTCCAGACCATATTTCATTGAAATATGCTCAATTATGAATTTAAATACTTTAACAATTACAGATATATTTTCTTGAGTCAATTAAGTATTTTACATATTTAAGATAATTTTCCATTTAATTTCTGTTCAGATTTATCTAGATGTCATTAATTTCAATAAGGTCTTAGAATTTTCAGAGAACCAGTTTGCACTTATTTTGCTATATTTTTTTCTAAATATTTTACTACTTTTGGTGTTATTTTAAATGAAATATTTTTAATATTTCATAATGTTTATCACTAGTGTATAGAATTACAATAGATTATTTTGTATGTTGATCTATATCCTGCAACATCACTTGTTTATTACTTATGGTAGCATCTATAAATGCTATAGTAAATAGTATTACTATATAGTAGTGGATTTCTTAGGATTTTCTGTATACAAGATCATGTCCTCTGCAAACAGAGATACTTCCACTTCTTACTTTCCCGTTTTTATTCCTTTCATTTATTTTTCTTGCCTAATGGTCCAGGCTAACATTTTCAGTGAAATGTTAAAAAGAAATGACAATAGCAGACATCTTTAACTTGTTCCTACTGTTAGGGGCAAAGCATTTAGTGTTTCACCAACAATATGATGTTACTTGTGGGTATTTTAATACATGGACTTTATCAGTTTGAATAAGTTCCCTTCTGTATTTAGTTATTGAGGTTTTTTTTTTAAATCATAAAGGATGTTGAATTTTATAAATTGCTTTTTCTGTATCTATTAAGATAATCATGCCATTTTTGTCCTTTATTCTATTGATATAGTATAGTACAATAGTTGGTTTTGATTGTTAAGCCAATTATAGAATAAATCTCAGTTTGTTATAGCATATAATTCATTTGATGTACCTCTAGATTCAGTTTGCTAGTTTTGTTGAGGATTTTTCAATCTAAATTCTAATGAAATATTGTTCTGTTCTATTTTCTTATGAATGATTACTGTATGTTATTAAGCAATTTGAATGTATCACAACTTATAAATTTATTCTACTGTTGCTAGATACTGAGTTTGTTTCACTTTTTTGCTATTTTTTATAAAACTGCTAATAGCATTCATAAACATAGCTGATTTTGCTATCAGGAGACATCGACCTCAGAATAAATTGAGAAATAGCCTTCTAGGTTTTGGAAAACTTATGAAGAATTGGTGTTAATTTTTTAAATGTTTAGTGGAATATACCAGGCATCTGGGCCCTGGCTTTCATTGTGGCAATTTTTTTTTTAATTGCTGTTCAAATTCTCAACAAAATAATAGCAAAATAAGTCCAACAATACATTTAAAAAGTCATTGATCACAATCAAGTGGAATTTATTCCAGAAATGCAAGAGGAATTAATTATTCACAAATCAAACAATGTGGTAAATCACATTAACAAGAGAAAAGATAAAAACCATATGATCATTTCTATAAATGTAGAAAAATCATTGACAAAGTACAACATCCATTCATGATAAAAGCCCTCAACAAAGTATGTTGAAAGTGACATATCTCATCATAATAAAGATCATATATGGAAACCCACAGCTAACATCATACTCAGTAGTGAAAAACTGAGAGCTTTTTTTTGAAGATCAGGAGCAAGACAAGGATATACATTCCCACCACTTTTATTTAACATAGTGCTAGAAGTCCTAATCACAGTAATCAGACAAGAAAAAGAAATAACAGACATCCAAATTGGCAAGGAAGAAGTAAAACTTTCACTATTTGCAGATGACATTGTATTATATATAGAAAACCCTAATGACTCCACCAAAAACTACTAGAACTGATAAATGCATTTACTAAAGTTGCAGGATACAAAATCAATATATAGAAATTAGTTGCATTTCTATACACTAATAATGAAGTAGCAGAAAAAGAGATTAAGAAAATATTCCATTTACAACTGCACCAAAAAGAGAAAAATACCTAGGAACAAACTTAAACAAGAAGGGGAAAGATCTGTACTCTGTAAAGTATAAAACACTAATGAAAGAAATTGAAGATGACACCAACAAATGGAAAGATAGTCTATGTTCATGGATTAGAAAAAAATAATATTGTTAAAATGTCCATACTGCCCAAAGCAATCTATAGTTTATATACATAAGATAATATACAATTGCTTCTTAAATCAGATAAGAAGAGAAAGGGGAATATGTAATTATACTGTGTTTACCTACATGATTACCTTTACCAGTATTCTGTGTATGTACTCAGTTTACTTTCTAGAATCACCTACATTCAGCCTGGCCAAAGCTTCCTTTAGTATTTCTTGTAAGGTGAGTCTGTTAGCAAGGTTTGTTTGTTTGTTTTTGTTAATCTGAGCAGGTCTTTATTTTGCCTTCATTTTTAAATGGGGCTTGTTGTTGTTGTTGTTAATTTTTTTAGTGACATAGCTGGCATATATTAGTGAAGATTTTTTTCGACTGCAGTTTACAACCTCTGATGTCATTCCTGATAGGGCACGATCTGGGACATTCTCACAGTCATCCTGGCATGACAGGGGTCTTGGCTGGGTTCCCTTGACTATTCCTTTCCCTGATCTCTCTGTTAAGCTGTCTGCTTTTGGTATTACACCCAGCTGTTCACATACAGCAATTGCTGGCTCACCACTGTATTGCTTTCAACAAAGTTGTGAGCATAAATTGCCACACCACAAGAACCAATGAAATTTAGGCCTTTTTGCAGGGTGGTCTTTGAGACCAATTTTTGAGTCTTGTTCCAACCCCAGAGAGTTCTTCTTATCTGTCTCTTTCACTGATTCTCTCTGTTAACCTTGTATCTGATCTATAGTTGAAGCTATTTGTCTTCATGGAGCTACCAGTCTTCTCTTCATTCACTGTTTTCAGTAATGTCCTTAGGTTTTAACTTCTTCACATTCTGTTTGTTCCAAAAAAGTTTGTTCCCTTGGAAAGAGTTTCAGAGCTCTCTGTTCTTATGTCTCACCTCTCCCTGTGAATAAGGCACCTGCATCATGTTTCCAGAATGGGAATGGGAACCACGTTTCACTTCTCTCAGAATGCCATCCCTGCTTTACAAGCAGAGTGCTAGGCAGGGTGATAGCCTCTGGTCTTCATGCCTCATATCTCATGGTATGGGGCCTCCATCCTTGAGTAAGCTCAAGTAAGGGTGCTTGTGGCTTCATATTATCCCCCTTCCATGTTTGGGGTGAAGCTTCCACCTTATGAGTGGAAGCTGGGTGGAGGAAGGGAGCCTATGATCTTTCAGCCATTCTTTCTTAGAATAGTTTCTGAAGCTTGGAGCTGGGGTTAATATGGAATAGTGAGAAATGCTACCTCATAACAGCTGCTTAGCATCTTGTAATGCACTGCTTAAGCATCAGCAAAGAGCTTGACAGGAAAAGCACCTTGGAATGTTGGGCTCAGTTCAATGAGTATCCTATTTCTTGAGAGCTTGGGCACTGAAATTATGCTGCCTTGGTAAATTTATAAGGTTTTCAAATGTATGTGTGTGTGTGTATACGTATATACATGTTCACAGCTTAACCATTTGATTTTAGTAGGGAGGCTAGTTATGGCTGAAAGGTGAAAATCTAAATTCAGAACAGTTGGATATGGAGGATTTCATTGTTTTCTATTTACTTTTCTATTTCTTCATTGAAACATAAGTTATTAATATTAATTTTTATTTTCAACCTTATCAACTTTTAGAATATGTTTAGTTATTCATAATTCTGTTATATCTAGAAAATAAGTCCTGACTACCAGTAATTTTCTGAATGTCTTTGAGAATTGATTTACTACTTATGACATGATCCTTTAATCAAATATTCTATATATACTTGGAAAAAATGTATTACCTTTAATTGTTTCTTTCAAGGGTTAAATATATCATCAAGTTCTTCTTTTCACTTGTGTTCTTCAAGTATTTTTTTTTCTCCAGGGTAATTATTTGTGTTCATCATCTATCAATAACTGAGTGTTATGTTAAAATATTCACACATCATGTAAAGTTTATCAGTTTTTTTTTAATTTTGTTATGTTGTGATTATAAATTTTGAAGCTTTAGTATGAGGATGAATACAAGTTATCTCTCTCAATTCTTTTCTTTAAAGAAAGTCCAAATTATTATATTTGTATACCAGCTCCTTTTGGAGTACATCTGTCTAATTCTTTCCCTATCTCTTTAGTTTTGAATATTTAACATTTTAATATTTCATAAGTATATCATAATGATAGCTACATTTCAGCTTTTAAAAATATTTGGTATGATTTAAATGGTAGTATGATATGTGTGTTGCTCATACGTTGAATGTACTCTTTATGGAAAAAGTATAATTATTTGCATGGTGTGTGTGTATGTGTGTGTGTATGATTAAAGACACTGGGTTTTTTAAATTTAAATTCAATTAATTAACATATTGTGTATTATTAGTTTCATAGGTAGAGTTCAGTCATTCATCAGTTGCATATAACAGCCAGTGCTCATTACATCATGTGACCTCCTTAATGCCCATCACCCAATTACCCCATCCCTCCACCCACCTCCTCTCAGCAACCCTCAGTTTGTTTCCTACAGTTAAGAGTCTCTTTTGGTTTGTCTGCCTCTCTGATTTCATCTTACTTTATTTTTCCCTTCCTTCCCCTATGATCCTCTGTTTTGTTTCTTAAGTTCCACATATGTAATGAAATCATATGATAATTGTCTTTCTCTGATTGGCTTATTACGCTTAGCATAATACCCTCTAGTTCCATCCACCTCATTGCAAATGGTAACATTTCATTTTTTGATGGCTGAGTAATAATCCATCATATATATATATAAACACACACACCACATCTTTATCCTAAAGACACTTTGGAAGTCTGATCTGCTTTACATTTTTTCTGCTTGCTTATAATCAAGGTGGTTACTTTCCTTACGTGCTTTTTAATTTGTGATTTTGTACTTAATGCTTATTTAGCAAAGTACCACTTCAATGTGAAAATATTGTGAAGATCGTGGTAAAGTAGGAATCTATAGAAAGAATTTGGAATCATTTCTTCCATTTGTTTAGAGTGTTAGAAATAAGTGATCTAAACACTTCCATGTTTGGAATGTCCAGGTACATTCAGATGGTATGAAATCAAACCTTAAATTCACAGTGGGTATGGCCTATAGTTATAAATTCTGACTGCAGTAATGTTTATGTATTCTCAGGGTCTACCATAGAGAGAAAAATGATCTGGATCTCTTCTTTATAATAGGCTGATTTTTTCTTAACTAGGCTACCCTTTCCCCATGATGTTTTCTTCAGTGCCCTTCCTTTATATGAAGTATCATGGTCACACCCACCGCTTCCAAAGACATGAGGCTTTATCTTTTTTTTCTCCCCCAACAGGTCATTAAAATCTATCCTATAAGTTACAGAGAGCAACACATCTCTCCTGGGAGCTACATCATCAATGTAAGTTTGCCACACTGATTTTCAATTTCCTGGTCATTTTTTTTTAAATTTTATTCATTTATGTCAGAGAGAGAGAGAGAGAGGGTGGGGCAGAGGGAGAGGGAGAAGCAAGCTCCCTGCTGAGCAGGCAGCCCAACGTGGAGCTTGATCCCAGGACCCTGAGATCACGACCCAAGCCAAAGGCAGACTTAACCGACTGAGCCATCCAGATGCCGCTCCTTGTCATTTTTCTTTCCTAAAGTTTCTATTTCTTTCTGTAAGTTCAACAACGTTTTACTTTTAACCTTATTTTGGGAGATATTTACAGCATCTAGTACACCATGTTGCCATCTAGTCTTAAGTCATTCTACAGAGAGCAACCAAAGTAATCTTTTCAGAAGGAAAAATTACATGCTTAGAATCCTTTTAATGCCTTTCTAATGATCTGTGGGTGAACACAGAGCTTCCAAACAGGGTCAGCCAGTCCTAGTATGCATATTTCCATGCATGCAGCAACTTTATTTTACACTGTACTTTATGGGACTTTGTTATCCAGGAATTACAGACTCTGATCATAATTTTCAATGCTGTCAAAGGGCCTTTGTACATGCTCTTGTCTCTCCCCTGAATGTTCTTTCTTTCCCTCCCCTGGTTAACCTCTGCTTTCCTTCAGATCTCATTTTGAGCTTCACTTTCTCAAGAAAATCTTTCTTCACTTCCTGACTTGGTTCTTCTCTCTCCTCCCCCACCCAGCACCATTTGCGTCTCTGTTTATCTGTAGGCATTTTAAAATCCCATATGTGTGTTTAATATTCTTTGATTTGTATCTTTTCCTCTCCTTGGGTTGTAAATTCTCTGAAAGCATATAGTGTATCTGTTTTTATTTATCTTTGTTATCTCCAGCACTCAAACGTCAACATTAAATGCATATGTGTCTATCAGAATAAATAAACTATAAACTATAAATAAACTATTTCTAAATAGGAAATGTTCAATCTTTAGTTTTTCCAGTCAGAAAGGATTCCTGTTGTAAAGACGACCAGAGGTGCATCTAGAACTAACCCGCCCTCTGAAGTTAGGAACTTAAGTTTCCTTGGTCAGGGCCATATGACAAACTCTTCTTCCTTCTACCTCCTTCATACTTTAGTATGTAGGGTCATATTTCCATATGATTTTGCTGTTTCAGCAGAGCTCCCAAACCCAGGAGTCCTGGGGATTCAGAACGCTACGGTAGGTACTGATGGTTGATCTCCTACAGGCTTGTGTTGATGACCACCATATATGATGGCTGTTCAAAAACAGTGACAACTTATTTGTAGTGATAAAGAACATTTCAACTTTTAGTGCTATGGGCTCTGCTTCTGGGTAATCAGGAAAGCTATATTTTTAATTTTTACTAAGGTCAGAATGATTTAACCAAACTTCAAAACATGGACACCATATCTGCCCCAAGCCCACATTGTACATCTGCTTTGTTAACAAATAACCTAAAAGAAACATTTCTATAAATAAGAGTAAGAATCTCTGTAATTTCCCATACCTCTGAAACCCACAACCTTGTATGTCCTGAAAACATAAGATAAAGTTTGTGATTTTCTGGAATGTCTCAGGTAATGATGAATTGTAACTCTTCATGTAAACAAACGTGTGTGTGTGTGTGTGTGTGTGTATAATCCTACATCAAACATTCTTTCTTTCTCCAGAATACTCTCTTCTTTCTGAGGATTGTGTATCCCAGACAGCTGTCCTAACTTGGGCTCAAATAAAACTTTCTTTCCTTTTTTTAGAGAAAAAACTAAAAGGTTTGTTCATTTTGCTTTGGTGGAGTTGGGTGCTTCTACCTACTCCGGACTCACTCATAGGCATGGGATGTATGTACAGGAGCCAGAGCCTAGCAAATAGCTTACGTTCCACCAGAGTCTCCAAAGAAAGTAACCGTGGGCTTTGTTCAAGCAAGTATCATCACCAGAAATATGGGAAGCTTAATCAAGAAACTTAGTGAGAAGAATGGTAGAGAATCAGTGTTTAATATGGCTAAAAGACATGGATAAACAGGTACCAGATTGTATCTGCAGGTCTGTATACAGAGAGCAAAATCCATCCACAGGACTCGACCTCAGACATGGGGAGAATGGCAAAGCCAAAAGACAGTTCAAGTTCTGACTATGGGAGACATTTTACTGAAACAGGAATGCAGAATATTTGTAGCAATGGGGCTCTGGTGCTGCAACGGCACTTATCCAAGAGGGAAGAAGAAAGGAACATATCCAAGATTGGAACTTGAATGCTAACTGGTACCACAAAAGAGACTCAGTGAGAGTGAGTTGAGGGTTGGAGATAAGCAGGTGCATCCACAGCTTAGCACTAAAGCACCATGACCCAGTTTATCCTACTTTAAAGAATGACTCTATCTTAAACCCTGTAAGATTGTCAGTAGGATATTTTGGTCTCAAACTAATGGACAGATCTTTATTTTCTCCTCCCTCTTTGCTTCTCCTAGGTATTTCCCATTTTCTCTCAAATATCAGTTCAAACTTTACTTTCTCAGGAAAGCCTTTCCTGACTTCCTGAGTTGGCCCTGTTCCTCCCCCATGGCTCCATCAGTTCATTCAGTACCTTATTAGTTACTTATTTATATCTTGGCATAGCTACTACAACACAGATACTAATCTAGAAGCTAGTGATACAGCATAAGTAACACATCGCCCTTGTTTGGGGGATTTCTCAGCCTAGAACACCTGGGTATGGCCATTTGTGCAGAGAAAAGAGAACTGCAAGCTCTGATGTATGCCAGCTGGGAAGACAAAAGACAGAAAATTGAGTTTAGGAAATGTTACCAGAAGTAGCATTTCCACGATTCTGAAACTCACTAAAAATAACCTCCAATTGGAATATGTGTGTGTGTCACACAGGAAAAGCAAAGGGTAATAGGAAACCCACTGGGGTCTGCAGATCTAATGTCTTATACTCACTATGAATTACTTTTAGTCTATAACCAGGCCCTAAAGAGCAGACCTATTTAAATGTGGAAGATTTTCTGCATTTCAGTAACAGCTTCAGTTGGGAGATTTTTGACTCTTATTATCTGAAGAAAAATAAAAGAATAAATTAGTTGCTACAAGAATCTGTATGAGCAGTATTTAAATTTTTTTTTCCTATGGATGTGGAATGAGGTTATCCAACAGAAATTTGATATTCTTGTTAATTCTTGAGCTCTACTGATAAATGTGCAATTAGGCAAAACATTCTCCATCACATAGCAGACAAGAGAAGAAAGCCCTGATTCAAAATACAAAAGCCCTTCCTGTTCTGGCATGGATCCTTCATCAGGATGAACCAGGTTGGATGATGACAGAGGCTTTTTTGCCAGAGCCTGGATTTTCATAATGTGAGAGATGTTTTCTCCTTGTAATTACTGATAATGTTGCTGGGTGAACTGAAGACACATTGAACAGCGAATTAGATATTACAACTCTCCATTGCAGGGCATGGAAGACAGCAGCCTTGCTATTTCCATCCCACAGTCTTCAGATGCAGTTTTTGGATCAACACACCCTGTTCTCATTTTCACTTTTATCCTTTCTCTCCTCGTTTGCCCTGTGAAATGTCCTTTGCACATTTTTATGTCATCTGCGTTGTCTGGATTTGTTTTCAAAATCAGTACCACTCCTTCCTCTGGACCCTTCCCTTCAGAGCACTCATCATTTGACAGTTGAGAATGATGAAATAACTACCTGATGTTTTTAAGTATTGCTTATTTTGCCTTGGGAATGACTTAATCCATTAAAAATGCATAGCTGCTTGACATTTGACCTAGAAAAGGCATTTATGCTATGTATAAGTCAGTTTGGGCTACTATAACAGCATATACTGGGACAGCATACACTACGTGGCTTAAACAACTGTTTCTCCCAGTTTGGAGGTTGGGAAGTCCAAGATCAAGGAGCCGGCTGATTCGGTTCCAGGTGAGAGCTCTTTTCTTGGTTTGCGGATGGGCATCTTCTTGCTGTGTCCTCCCATGGTGGAGAGACTGCAGTCTCTCTGGTCTCGACTTATATAAGGGCAGTAATCCCATGATGGAGGCTCCATTCTCATGACCTTGTCTAAATTTAAGTACCCTCCAAAGCCGCCACCCCCAGTACAGTCATGTTGGGGGTTAGGGCTTAAGTTATGAATTTGGGGGAGACACAGACATTTAGTCTAGAATGCACTAGGGCAGCAAAACATCACCCCTCTGTTATAGGTCTATCCAGAGTTCAGTCATGCGGGCGGGCACTTAAGTGACCGACTCACTGATACATAAACTCTGGGAAATGCTCCGAGTGGCAGGGCATTTTCAGTTTTGTGAGTTTTCAATAATATTTCAGAACCTTCCATGGAATCAGAAATAAATTTAATATGTACTATTTAAATTACTTCACATATTAAAAAAAAAGTTAATTGTGTAAAGCTTTAAGTATGTCTTAAATAGGCAATCCTTTCACATCCTGTGTAGTGAACTTTTTTCTTATTCTGCGATCAGTTGCTTATTTCTTGAGACCAACACACTTTTTTTTTTTAATCCCTCATGGTCTGTTATTTCTATATTTAACACCCTGGCCCAGTTTTTCCAGCCTAGCTAAACTGAAGAGTTCAAGAGTTACTTTGGATTAACTCTTTGAGGTTAAAACGCTTACCTGACCCCACCTTCAAAGTTTTTTGAAGACTTCGTGAATTGGAAGAGTAAATTGTGTTCGCTCATTCCCCGGAGGTTCCCACTGAACAGAACGGGGCTTAATTCTCCTTGTATCCCCTGAAGTTTGAGTAGGTTCAAATTTTAGTATATGTAGTATATATTCTCTTTCAATCCAAATTGCTCCCAAGAACACTGACACCTCCAGATGCTGTTAGCTTTTCTAAAATTACCACCAATCTCTTTAGCAACTATAGACAGAAAAGTAACAGGATATGGTACTGACTGAGCTGTGATTTGTCTGAGGGAGGGAGAGCTGTGAGAGCTTCTTGTCCATTTCCCTGGAATTAATGTGGGAATGTGTCCTATGGTAAAATTTCACAGACTGTATTCAAAACAGTTTTAATAAATTCAAGCAGTAACACAAAGGGGATATAATGTGACCTGGGGCCACTTTTTAAAATCCTTTGGGAAAATGTGGAAAATTATATTTTATTTTCCCTGATTGGTTTGTAAAGAAGAAATCTAGAAGCTCTCGTATCTCTGCATGAGTTTTAATTACTGTTTGTTACATTTGAATGAAAATAATATAAAAAAATAGACTCAAAAAATCCTGAAAAATGTTCTCATGTAGAGATTACTAAATTACATAATAATTTTTTCTTTAAGTGAAACACAAATAAAATCTCCATTGCTAGGGCAAGTATAATGTAATGAAATAAGACATCAATATTACCATAAGAAAGAACAAAGAAAAATGTTATTTCTGATGTTTAGTTTTACTAAAAAATAGAAGTCTTAAATATGATCCCAGTTAAAATATTTTATGGAAAAGATGGGGATTCCTTGACAAGTAAGCTGAGATGCTTCATTGGGCTTATTTAATGTAAGTTTTTTTAATTAATTTAAAATGCAGATTAATAGAGACATCCAGGTTAAGATGGCTGATTGAAGCCATATCATAGAATCTTTCTTCCATGGGAGCCAATGAAAAAGAGGGCAAATCCCAACAGCATCAATAAGAAAAGAGGAACCAAACCATCCAATCAAATTAAGAAACAAAGAAAACAAGGAAAGAAATGGAATATTCTGGAAATAAATGATATTTAACCATTTTCATATCTTCTGAGAGTAATACTCATGAATTAATAAATCCCCAAATGTAGAAATACAAACTCTTTGAGCACCCTCTCTTGTCAACTCTTTCAACTGTGGAGTAAGGAAATGGGTATTGGGGATGAGGTAGGAAGAAGCGAAGGCAAGAAACATAAAGTAGATATTCTGTCATGCAAATAATGATTTTAGGACTATCTAAAACTTGAAGATATCCCTTAGTGAAATGACATATGCCTTTCAACTATGTGAAGTGAGTCTTGTTACAGAATTTAACTGTCTCACAAGTGAGAGCGGTAGCCAGATAGTCTAGAAATAACAACAGAGTCCTAGCATTTTAGCTCTTGTGTGGACCTTTTTCTGACACAGACAAGTGAGTAGATAAAACAAAAATGATCCCCTTTAAGTTGTAGTTCAGGCAGAATAACAAGTCCCACATACAGTTGTAAATATTAAGTGTTTAAAAGTATTGTATCGGGCGCCTGGGTGGCTTAGTTGGTTAAGCGACTGCCTTTGGCTCAGGTCATGATCCTGGAGTCCCGGGATCAAGTCCCGCATTGGGCTCCCTGCTCAATGGAGAGCCTGCTTGTTCCTCTCTCTCTGTCTGCCTCTCTGCCTACTTGTGCTTTCTCTCTGTGTGTCAAATAAATAAATAAAATCTTTAAAAAAATAAAAAATAAATAAATAAAAGTATTGTATCAGAGCAAATAGAAGTTTTGGAAAGAAATCCCCAAGCATTGGAGATAAAAAGAAATGGTATTGCTCCTATGTAAATAAAGTATAGAAAGGAAGTGGGGGGAGGGAGGGAGGAAGGAAGGAAAGAGAGAGTGAGGAGGGAGAAAATATGTAACAGACAAGGAGTCTTTATAGAAGAAAATGTAACGCAATTAAGAGAAAGAAATTCTCTCAACTTTTTCCTTTATTCTATATGATGGCATCTTATTAAAACTTATTTTAATAAAAAATGTTTCAAAAAGGAAATGAATAAAAAATAAAATGATATGAGAAGTTATAGATCTAATTAAATAAAGGGCCAAAACAATTTCTCCAAAGAAAATTAAATTAGAATCATCAGAGACCATAGTTAATTTTTTTTTAATTACAGGAAAAATCTTGAGAAAATGTAGATGAAAAGGACAAATATGTGAAAACAATCTGAAAAAGCTATTTGATATTGAAAAGAAATTAGGCAGGGATCATTGGTACCTTTGAGGTAGAGTATCCAATAAATGAAGATAAAAGCAATTCAAAATGGAATATAAAAAAAGATCATTTTCCTGATATAAAGTTCTAAATTTGCTGCTTAAAGGATCATGACCTGAAACAGGAAAAATGTTTTCGGGCATGTAAGCTGTCTACAAGAGAACGAATACCACACAGACCTCAGACCCCTTCACAGCAGCTTTTATAGCTAAAAGACAATAGAGTAATGTTGGCAGAGCTCCAAAAATATTGTTAATAATGTATTCAAAGTATATGATACCAATGGACAATGAGGTACAATTCTAAAGGAATTCTGAGCTGCTCCTAAGTTGTTTTGTTTTGTTTTGTTTTGTTTTGTTTTGTTTTGTTTTCACAGCCTGGCTTCATTATTTTCTTGACAATACTTTTTTTTCCCAGATCAGGTCTCTAATACTAAACTATGCCTGATATACTTGAGAATACAAAGAGTTTGTCAAGGTTTAAAGACATTTGGGAATAGCAAGGTTGCTTTCACTCAATAAGCCAGCAAACAAAAAGAACAAAAGTACAGGACAAATAAGAATGACAGTGAGTGGACATGGCTTTACAACACCTCCTGAGGTCCTTAAAGATCTGAACTGACTCGGTCAGTAATGCACCTGTGTTGGAGCTAGGATCCCGTTGGGTCAGAGGATCTGAGACCTTGATCTCATTGCCTACTATGCCATTAGACTGGGTGTGAGGTTGGGGTGGGAAAGACACATCAACACTTGACATAAGACCTCAGAAAGACATTTTTTATCCCACAGTTAGAAAAAAAAAAAAGTTATTTTTACTTCTTACTGCATAACCAAGCATACATCTGAACTAGCCAGGGCCTGTTTTGGCATGTACTGACTAGACTATATGGTCAAATAGATGTATCTATTTTGTTTTGTGTGTGTGTGTGTGTTTTTAACTTTTGATATGTATTGCTAGTATACGGACTATGAAGTAATTTCCTTTTCTACTTTACTTACATTGTTTTATTTTGTAAGTAAAGTAAGAACTAGATATTGGCCATTAGATTGCAGAAATGAGAGAGGAGATGAGATGACTAGATTCCACTATGGGAAAGGGACAAAAAGCTAGCTTGCTTTACATATACACACACACATATAGTTGATTGGTTGGTTATATTATTAAATATATATATATATATATATATATATATATATATATATATATATATATATATATATATTTAGTTAGTTAGTTGGTTTTAATGCTCATCTTTGACTTCAGATGTACTCACTCACTGACCTTAGGGGATTTTTATAGCAAAACAAATAAGAAAAAACAAGAGCCCATTAACTGAGTTCCTAAGAAAGCAGATACTGATACTCGCATTAAGTAGTTCATATGAGTAGGGAGGTTAAGATGAAATAATCCAGGAGGATTCCCTGTACCTTTGGAACATGTTAATGGTATTTCCAAGGCTGATGAATCATAGAAGTGTTCTTAGCTTCACTGAACAATCTACAGGTTTATTTTGCTAAGCATTTGTCTTCTCTGTTAATTAGGAATATCGCAGCATTTCCTTCCATCCACCCATCCATCCATCCATCCATCCATCCATCCACACACCTATCCAGTCATCCATCTATTAATTCAACTAATATATATTCAAATTCTCTCATGTCATATTCACAGTTCCACATTGGATAAGTATCAGAAAGGACAACAAACTGGACTTTTGCTCTACTGTTGCTACATTTTTAGAATTTAGCTGTATAATCTCTGTGAAAATGTCCCATGCTATAAACGTCTTTAATAAAGGGAGTAGGGTTTTAAACTAGACCTATGCAACGCCATTTACTACAACCCCTTCATAGTCTTAAATTCACTCTGTATCATTTTCTGTCTTTCCAGTTTTTCTCTGTAGTCCCCAAGTTACAACATTTGCTCACTGGGAATTCCATTCTGTTTATTTGATCAACTTTTTGCTATACCTCACTCCCTAGGTGCTTTGTATCTTCTTTCAAATTAGCTTAGATTCCAGGTTAGCTATTATAATTACTTTCTTGCATTTCCTTTGACTTCCTTAACTCCTCTCTCACTTCATTGTACTAACCTAGCAAAATCAGAAACTTTCTTAAATCCAACTTCTCCTGTTGCACACCTGGTACCATTTACTAATACAGCTGGAGAAACACACACACACACACACACATACACACACACATCATGCAGTTTTAAATGTATGACATATACCTCAGATGAATCCTTAAGGCTGTCCAGAAATCATTTTACATTTCCCTGACCCATTCACTTCCCACTCTATTCCAAACTGCAAACATCTTGTCCTGACATCCTCACTTTTGGATGGTAACTTAATTTCCTACAACAAATGGAAAATAACTTTTATGGACTTCCACAACCACATACACTTACTGCCAGAATTCATTCTCTCTGCTTTATAGCCTTTTGTCATAGATGAACTTTTCATCGTATTTCTGAAATCAAACCTTCATTTGTAGCTGGACCCCAGTCCTTCTATCATTCCTTATTGTATATACTCATGCTGTTTTATCCCATCCCATCTCTCTCTTGAATCCAGCAACAATTATTTTTAGCCCCTTTGTAGAAAAGTTTGCAAATGTTAGCTACACAAACTCTCTCTCTAACCCTTTTACCCCTATTCTCTCTTAAACTGTTACAGTTGGTTTGCTCTCACCATGACACTGAAGCTATAGACTTCTCTGTTCCTAATGTCGATGAAAAATGCTCAGGTTTTTTCAGCAACATTGGATACAGATGACCACCTTTCTGAAACATTCTTCCCTTGGATTCCAAGACATCATTTTTATTTTTGTTTTCTTCCTGTGCTACTGGCTATTCCTTCTTCCTCTCCTTGGCTGGTTCTTATGCTTCCCTCTGACCCCCTTAGTATTGAAGGATCCAGTCCAATATCTTCCTGTATCATGGCCTTTTTCAGATTGCCATAAAGAATTGAAAAATTTGTTCCAAGCAATGAATGTCAACAAGAGTTACATAAATGATGGGGAGGGTAGTTATCTACAATTTTGAATTACTGACACCCTTCTATCAAGTCAGATAATTCAAAGGTGACTGTATTTCCTTGAGTAACCTTTTGATAAATGAGACACTTGTCTTATAATGAGATATTCAGTAGTAGTAAATAAAGCAGAAGGAAAAAGGAGAAAGAGAGAAAGAAAGAAAAAGAAAGAAAGAAAGAAAGAAAGAAAGAAAGAAAGAAAGAAAGAAAGAAAGAAAGAAAGAAGGAAAGGAAAGGAAAAGAAAAGAGAAAAGAAAAAGAGAGAAGATTAATAATAAATATTCAGGGCAGAATTTAGTGTCCCAGAATTTGAAGACTTTCAAGTAAATCAGTCAGTCATTTATTGAAGAATATGGGCCAGAATGATTACTTTATTAAGAAATAGTCATCCATCCTCCCTTCCCTAAGTATAAATATCTCCTAAGAAATTATTGCATTTCATGAGAGGCTGCACAATGACAACTCTGACACTTTGAATAGCTCAGATTAATTTATAAATAATAAATCCCTGAAATTTTTGTTAGACTCCTCATAACTTCAAATGTGTGGACCTGTTAAAAGTCTTTTTTTTTTTTTTTTGTCCTTGGGGAAGCAGTTTAAAACTTCAGTAAGTTTATCAGAAAGCATTTTCTGTGTGTATGACAGTTGCTTTAAAAATGGGCTTTTTTCTTCTCAGGAGGGAAAATATCAATGTCATGTGGTATGTCAGTTGCTATGGTTACTATACCTCGTTCTTTTTTTTTTTTTAAATAACAGTTTGAACTGGCTCTTAAACCTGAGCAACAGCCTGGCCTACTGAGGAGTAAATTGCTACCTCACTAGAGCTCAGCTCTTAAGCCCACTCCCCTTTCCTCTCATCCCCCACCTTCAGGTACTTATTTGAAATTAATTTATAAATACTCTTACTCAGAGTATTAGCTCCAGTTAGCTGTGCAGCTCAATGAGGAGTGTATTAATAAGGGATTACAGTTGACCCTTGAACAGTGTGGGGGTTAGGGACCCCAACCACCGCCCAGTTGAAAATCCACATCTGACTTTTTACCTCCCCCAAAACTTAACTATTGATAGCCTGCTGTTGACCAGAAGCCTTACTAATAGCATAAACAGTTGTTTAACACATATTTTGTTTGCTATATGTATTATATACTGTATACTTATAGTAAAGTAGGCTAGAGAACAGAAAACTAAAGTTTTTAAGAAAATCATAAGGAAAAGAATACATATACAGTGCTGTATTTATCAAAAAACATCCGTGAATAAGTGGGCCCACACAGTTCCAACTGGTGTTGTTCAAGAGTCAAATGTACTAGTTAAATATGAAGAAAGGGTGAGTCCTCTGGTTTACCTTTGTTAGTAGAACAGATGGGAAGACTTTATTTTTCATAAACCTATTAACTCTCTTGACTTAATGTACTCCTCTAAATGCACTTTCCCACAGAACTCAGATTCCATATGTTTGCCCACTGTTTTCTACTTCAGTCTCTGTAATGGCCATTTGAATACAAATAAGGGTCAAAGCAGACTTAGGTTCATTTTAATTCCTGTGTTATTAAAATGATGCTGAGACCACCAGATCTCCAATGTAGAGAAAATAAAGTGCTCTTTGACCAACATCATAAAATAACAATAGAGAAATTGGATGACCTCTGTCTATTATTCTTTTCATAGAATCTTTTTATAGAATAAATCATGAAGTATTTAACAATATTTTTTCCTAAGATCATGGTTTTTAAGAAATGAACTTTGATTTATTTCATGAGATGCATAAACTTGTCAGTGTCATAATAGATTTTATTTGAAAATTACTATCAAAGAAAGAGTGGAATCTAAATGCAACATAGCTCATTAATATACAGATTTGGATTTGAGTTTCCATGTGTCCTTCACAACATAAACCACATAAAATAAATCTGAAATTAATTTCCTAAGCAGTATTAAGGGTTATGTGCTACTGTTACAATGGGTGAAATTCATATGTTCTCACATATCCTGTTGCTATGGTTGAGTTACATGATATGACATATTACTAATATATTCTCACATAGGTCTTGAAAATAATAGTATTCCCATAGATTCAAATATATATGGAAAATCAGCAACATAGGACCTCCAAAACCATTTTGATGTATATATGTAAATATATTATACACATTATAAAACATACCCCAAAATTCAGAATCTAAATTTTGAGATTTATGGTAATTTTAATTAATATTTTTAAGAGTAAATCAATACAACTTTGTTGAGAAAAATTCTTCATGGCATTCCTATGTCCCCAAATTTGTCAGAGAATACAAACTAACACAAAATGACTAGCATACTGACAGGCAGCCTGAAGATTCAGAACACGACTAAGGGTTTCTTTCAGTAAAAAACCCAAAACTCTGCATGTTCTTTCAGGCCAATCATAGAGGTACACTAAATCTTACCCCCTGTATCATGATGCCCCACCTCCTCCCACTCTTGCTAACAGTCCCCTAGAATTCATGGACTTCCAGGGCAGTGAAGGGCTTACTGACTTGTACTTCTCTCTCAGGTGATGTTAAATTTCAATGAGAAATAGAGTGGGAGAGTATGAAAAGCCCTATTAATAATGTGATATGATATTAGTACTTTAGGTTTCTCCAGAGAAACAGAACCAATAGGATGGATGGATGGATGGATGGATGGATAGATAGAGAGATAGATGTACAGAGGTAGAGATCTCTATCTCTATATATCTCTATCTCTATATCTATCACCTATTTCTATCTCTATCTCTATATCTGTATCTATATCTATGCATCATGAATGTCTTGCTCAGAGGAAGTCAGCCATGGTTCTCTTCAGACTTTCAACTGGTTGGATGAGGCCCACCCACATTAGAAGGGGCAATCTGTTTTATTCAGTCTACCAATTTATATGTTAAGCTCATCCAAAAACACCCTCACAAAACACCTTGAATAATACTTGAGCAAATATCTAGGTAAGCTGTGGCCCAGTCAAGTTGATATATATTAACCATAACACCTAGGTTTTCCTCGTTCTGCTTCTACCTAGAATTAAATTAAATCTTGCCAATAATTTAACTTTGTGGAACTTATCTCATTACTTGAAAATAAAGAGATTCAGTAAGATTCATTTTAAGATCCTTATTAGTTCTAAAAATAATGTATTCTCATGCAGGTGCAGATATTTTGAAAATTCATTTTTAGATCTCATGGAATCAAATAAATAAGAGAATCAGTAGCATGTAATCTACCACAAACATATGTTATCATTATGTCAGAAATACAGATGCCATGTTATTTTATTGGTCTTTAACTTTATTTTAATTTGTACAATTTGCAGATGCATTTATATTATCACAAATAGTATCAGAGACACCTTTGGGATATTAATGGTGATGTAAAAGAAAAAAAGTTCAGTAAGAATGCGAGAATGTGTCTGTACTCAGATGAACCGATGCAGTGATTGAACTGTTATCTTCTGTCTCTATCTTGCATAGAATCTTATTATCAGTGAAACTCCTAGGAACTGACACATTTATAAAATATTAAGACAGAGAAAACTTGCAAATCAGAGTTATAAATGTGGCGATAAGAACCACAAAAAAGTGCTTGAGGTCGTATGTTTGATAATGGACACCATGCACTCAATTCACATCCAAACCAGTAATATGTCTGCAGATGTACGCATTTAAATGAGAAAAATGATCACACAAGTCCCTTGGGCTCTGAAGATAATTACATATTTAAACAACATTTGCTGTCAGCATGAACTTGGTAATCATTTACATCAGCTTCCATATTCTTTGTTTTGTATTTCTCATGAGTAAATTTTTATGAGTATGTCCCCCATATATATTCACTTATCTACAAATAGTATATAATAGAATAATCAAAATATATCTAAATTGAATGAGATCAAAATAAACCATATGTGTAATTTTAACATTTTCTTCTTACCTCCAAAGGAGCATTTTTCACAAACCCATGTGTTGTACATACATATACACTGGTATAACTTCATGCCATTTTGAATAAAATTTATTTTTTAAAGGAAGGGGTGGAATAGCAGCCATGGGGAAATACTTGTTTCCATGTGGAAGAGGCTTGATCATATTAAATTCTAATGAGAAGTAGTAAAGAGCGAGAAGCTGAAGGGAAATAGTAAGAGTGGCAGGTCCTTGATAAGGCTTTACAGGGTAAGAATAAGGGACAGAGCACAAGGCTGCAAGCTAGGAGATATGAGCTGTAGACTCAATCCAGCAATTCACTACAGTTGTGACTTAGGGGATTTATTTAATCAGCATCATAGTTTTCTCATTCCTAAAATAAGATTATTGTCATATAGTATCCTTTTTTAGCTCAGAAACTTCAGTTCTGAACCAGAGATTTCTTGTCCAACATATGAAGAGCTTGGAAGTTGTCAGTCCCATCTTCACAAAAAAAAGTTGAAAGGAAAAAAAATCTGAAAACCTTCTTAGATCCATTAGCGAATTAGGGTCACAAAACAAAGCATTTTCACCAAAACTGAAAAGACAGGTGGATCCCTAGCACCACAGCTTAATGGAAGCAGAAGCCCACAAGCAGAGGCAGGTGCAATCAGCAGTGATAGCAAAACAGCTGTAGCTGATGAGCCTCCAGAGGCTCTGTGTCGCTGAGTCTGAGAGTTAAAAAGCCCAGAGAGGAGGGCAGTCTTAGGGGAGTCTTCACACTTTCCTAAGTTTTACCATCAAGATCCCTACCAGATTCTCAGGAGGAAGATCAAAGAAAAATCCCCTTGTACTTCTGTCAGTAAAAGGGAAAAAAGAAACCATTTTGAAATATGCCTGGAACATTCTGTTCTCCTTGACAGAAGACTGCCCCTGGAAAAGCCTAACACACGTGGATTTGAGCAGAGCCTAATTGACCTGGAAGAAGGGAAATACCCAGCTCTGGGTCACACTAGACTTCCTGCTTCACCTAAGGGAGTGAGGACCTGGGAAGCTCTTGTGAAAGTAACTGCCAAAGGACAGACTGATGGAAAGACTGAGATCTAATTATAGGATTACAGAGCACTTTCCCACCACCTTCACCCTACAACCACATCAATAGGGTTCCTCTGTAATAATAGGGGATTATAGCTGAAAAGACTGTAAGCCTCAGACACTATCTAAAGAGTCTCCAAGAAACACCCAAGGATAACAGAGGAGACAAAAACAAGAACACTAGAAGAAATTTTATTCTCTGACACACACAACTACAACAAACAGTAAACACAGCCATATAACTCCTAGCCAGATAAACATAAAACCACAAATGAAAGGCCTATTTATCTCAGTTCCTTTTACCTGATCTATTATCTGTGCTTTCAACAAGAAATTAAAAGACATGCAAAAAGGAAAAACAAATAAACATGATCTGAATAAACAATGTAGTGTCAGAATCAAATTCAGAGATGGCAGAGATTTTAGAATTATCAGATGATAACTTCAAATAAATATGATTAATATGCTAAGGGCTCTTTAAAAAGTGGACTACTTGTAAGAGCAGTTGAGTAATATAAGCAGAGAGATGGAAACTCTGAGTCAAAAGGAAATGTGAGAAATAAAGAACACTAATAAAAATAAACATGCTTTCAAGGGTCTCATCAATAGACTGGCCATGACCAAGGGAAAACTCAATGAACTTGAAAGCATGGCAATAGAAATTTCCCAAGCTGAGAGGGAAAGAGGAAAAAAAAATGAAAAATGTGCAACACAATATCCAAAAAAATGTGGGACATTTACAAAGATATACATGTAATAGGACTACCAGAAGAAGACAGAAAAAGCAACATGAGAAAAATTTGAAGTAGTGTTGAAAATTTTCCAAAATTAATATCACACACCAAAACACAGATGCAGAGAAGTCAGGGAACACCAAGCAGGATAAATACAAAAAATCTACATTTGGACATTTTATAATTAAACTTTAAAAAATCACAGACTAAGAGAAAATTTTGAAAGACAACCAGACCAGAAAGGAACACAGATAATATACAGTAACAGTCACCTTACAGGCAATACAATGGCACTAAATTCATATTTTCAGGAGTTACCCTGAATGTAAATGGGCTACATGACCCAATCAAAAGACACAGGCTATCAGATGGGATAAAAAAAACAAGACCCATCAATATGCTGTCTGCAAAAGACTTATTTTAGACCCAAAGACACCCCCAGATTGAAAGTGAGGGAGTGGAAAACCATTTGCCATGCTAATGGACACCAAAAGAAAGCTGGGGTGGCAATCCTTATATCAGACAAATTAGATTTTAAACCAAAGACTATAATAAGAGATGAGGAAGGACACTATATCATACTTGTAGCATCTATCTGATAAGAAGATCTAACAATTGTAAATATCTATGCCCCTAACATGGGAGCAGCCAATTATATAAGCCAATTAATAACAAAAGCAAAGAAACATATTGACAACAATACAATAATAGTGGGGGACTTTAACACCCCCCTCACTAAAATGGACAGATTATCTAAGCAAAAGATCAACAAGGAAATAAAGACTTTAAATGACACACTGGACCAAATGGACTTCACAGACATATTCAGAACATTCCATCCCAAAGCAACGGAATACACATTCTTCTCTAGTGCCCATGGAACATTCTCAGAATTGATCACATCCTAGGTCACAAATCAGGTCTCAACTGGTACCAAAAGATTGGGGTCATTCCCTGCCTATTTTCAGACCACAATGCTTTGAAAGTAGAACTCAATCACAAGAGGAAAGTCGGAAAGAACTCAAATACATGGAGGCTAAAGAGCATCCTACTGAAGAATGAATGGGTCAACCAGGAAATTAAAGAAGAATTAAATAAATTCATGGAAACCAATGAAAATGAAAACACACCTGTTCAAAATCTTTGGGATGCAGCAAAGGCAGTCCTAAGAGGAAAGTATATAGCAATACAAGCCTTTCTCAAGAAACAAGAAAGGTCTCAAATACACAACCTAACCCTACACCTAAAGGAGTTGGAGAAAGAACAGCAAGTAAAGCAGGAGAAGAGAAATAATAAAGATCAGAGCAGAAATCAATGAAATAGAAGCCAAAAGAACAGTAGAACAGATCAACGAAACTAGGAGCTGGTTCTTTGAAAGAATTAATAAGATTGATAAACCCCTGGCCAGACTTCTCAAAAAGAGAAGAGAAATGACCCAAATCAACAAAATCATGAATGAAAGAGGAGAGATCACAACCAACACCAAAGAAATACAAACAATTATCAGAACATATTATGAGCAACTCTATGCCAGCAAATTAGATAACCTGGAAGAAATGGATGCATTCCTAGAGATGTATCAACTACCAAAACTGAACCAGGAAGAAATAGAACACCTGAACAGACCTATAACCACTAAGGAAATTGAAGCAGTCATCAAAAATCTCCCAAAAAACAAGAGCCCAGGGTCAGATGGCTTCCCAGGGGAATTCTACCAAACATTTCAAGAAGAATTAATACCTATTCTTCTGAAACTGTTCCAAAAAATAGAAATGGAAGGAAAACTTCCAAACTCATTTTATGAGGCCAGCATTACCTTGATCCCCAAACCAGACAAAGACCCCATCACAAAGGAGAATTACAGACTAATATCCTTGATGAGCACGGATGCAAAAATTCTCACCAAAATACTAGCCAATAGGATAAAACAGTACATTAAAAGGATTATTCACCACGACCAAGTGGGATTTATCTCTGGGCTCCAAGTTTGGTTCAACATCCACAAATCAATCAATGTGATGCAATACATTAATAAAAGAACAAGAATCATATGATCCTCTCAATAGATGCAGAAAAAGCATTTGACAAAGTACAGCATCCTTTCTTGATCAAAACTCTTCAGAGTATAGGCATAGAGGGTACATACCTGAATATCATAAAAGCCATCTATGAAAAACCCACAGCGAATATCATTCTCAATGGGGAGAAACTGAGAGCTTTCCCCCTAAGGTCAGGAAAGTGTTCACTATCACTACTGCTATTCAACATAGTATTAGAAGTCCTAGCCACAACAATCAGACAACAAAAAGAAATAAAAGACATCCGAATTGGCAAAGAAGTCAAATTTTCACTCTTTGCAGATGATATGATACTTTATGTGGAAAACCCAAAAGACCCTACCCCAAAACTGCTAGAACTCATACAGGAATTCAGTCAAGTGGCAGGATATAAAATCAATGCACAGAAGTCAGTGGCATTCCTATACACCAACAACAAGACAGAAGAAAGAGAAATTAAGGAGTCGATCCCATTTACAATTGCACCCAAAACCATAAGATACCTAGGAATAAATCTAACCAAAGAGACAAAGGATCTGTACTCAGAAAACTCGAAAATACTCATGAAAGAAATTGAGGAAGACACAAAGAAATGGAAAAACGTTCCATGCTCATGGATTGGAAGAACAAATATTGTGAAGATGTCAATGCTATCTAGTGCAATCTACACATTCAATGCAATCCCCATCAAAATACCATCCACTTTTTTCAAAGAAATGGAACAAATCATCCTAAAATTTGTATGGAACCAGAAAAGACCCCGCATAGCCAGAGGAATGTTGAAAAAGAAAAGCAAAGCTGGCGGCATCACAATTCCCGACTTCAAACTCTATTATAAAGCTGTAATCATTAAGACAGTATGGTACTGGCACAAAAACAGACACATAGATCAATGGAACAGAATGGAGAGCCCAGAAATGGATCCTCAACTCTATGGTCAACTAATCTTTGACAAAGTAGGAAAGAATGTCCAATGGAAAAAAGACAGTCTCTTCAACAAATGGTGTTGGGAAAATTGGACAGCCACAAGCAGAAGAATGAAACTGGACCATTTCCTTATACCACACACAAAAATAGACTCAAAATGGTTGAAAGACCTAAATGTGAGACAGGAGTCTATCAAAATCCTAAAGGAGAACACAGGCAGCAACCTCTTCGACCTAAGCCACAGCAACTTCTTCCTAGAAACATCACCAAAGACAAGGGAAACAAGGGCAAAAATGAACTATTGGGACTTCATCAAGATAAAAAGCTTTTGCCCAGTGAAAGAAATAGTCCACAAAACCAAAAGACAACCGACAGAATGGGAGAAGATATTTGCAAATGACATATCTGATAAGGGGCTAGTGTCCAAAATCTATAAAGAACTTATCAAACTCAACACCCAAAGAACAAATGATCCAATCAAGAAATGGGCAGAAGACATGAACAGACATTTTTCCAAAGAAGACATCCAAATGGCCAACAGACACATGAAAAAGTGCTCAATATCACTTGGCATCAGGGAAATCCAAATCAAAACCTCAATGAGATACCACCTCACCCCAGTCAGAATGGCTAAAATTAACAAGTCAGGAAACGACAGATGTTGGCGGGGATGCGGAGAAAGGGGAACCCTCCTACACTGTTGGTGGGAATGCAAGCTGGTGCAGCCACTCTGGAAAACAGTATGGAGGTTCCTCAAAAAGTTGAAAATAGAGCTACCATATGATCCAGCAATTGCACTACTGGGTATTTACCCCAAAGACACAAAAGTAGGGATCTGAAAGGGTACGTGCACCCCGATGTTTATAGCAGCAATGTCCAGAATAGCCAAACTGTGGAAAGAGCCAAGATGTCCATCGACAGATGAATGGATAAAGAAGAAGTGGTATATATATACAATGGAATATTATGCAGCCATCAAAAGGAATGAGATCTTGCCATTTGCAACGACGTGGATGGAACTGGAGGGTATTATGTTGAGTGAAATAAGTCAAACAGAGAAAGACATGTATCATATGACCTCACTGGTATGAGGAATTCTTTATCTCAGGAAACAAACTGAGGCTTGCTGGAGTGGGGGGTGGGGTGGGAGGGATGGGGTGACTGGGTGATAGACACTGGGGAGGGTATGTGCTCTGGTAAGTGCTGTGAATTGTGCAAGACTGCTGAATCTCAGATCTGTACCTCTGAAACAAATAATGCAATATATGTTAAGAAAAAAAAAAAGAAGAAGAAGGTAGCAGGAGGGGAAGAATGAAGCGGGGGAAATCGGAAGGGTAGACGAACCATGAGAGACGATGGACTCTGAAAAACAAACTGAGAGTTCTAGAGGGGAGGGGGGTGGGAAGATGGGTTAGCCTGGTGGTGGGTATTGAGGAGGGCACATTCTGCATGGAGCACTGGGTGTTATGCACAAACAATGAATCATGGAACACTACATCTAAAACTAATGATGTATGGGGATTAACATAAGAATAAAAAAAAAGGGCGGCGCCTGGGTGGCTCAGTTGCTTAAGCGACTGCCTTCGGCTCAGGTCATGATCCTGGAGTCCCGGGATCAAGTCCCACATCGGGCTCCCTGCTCGGCGGGGAGTCTGCTTCTCCCTCTGACCCTCCTCCCTCTCATGCTCTCTGTCTTTCATTCTCTCTGTCAAATAAATAAATAAAATCTTTAAAAAAAATGAATAATAAAAAAAAGAAATGTTAGTGCCCTTTTTTATATTATATTTTGTATGTTAATGGCTGACATCTATTGAATTACTATATATATATATATAAATATACATATATATATATTTGTTAGAAGTTTTATTTCAAACGATTATTGTTCTCTTGTTAAAGTTGAGGAATTAAAGAGCACCTGGGTGGCTCAGTCAGTTAAGCTTCTGCCTTCGGCTGAGCTCATGATCCCAGAGTCCTGGGATGGAGCCCCACATCGGGCTCTCTGCTCAATGGGGATTCTGCTTGAGGATTTCTCTCCCTCTCCTTCTGCCCTTCCCCTCACTCACTCTCTCTCTCTAAAAATGAGTAAATCTTAAAAAAAATGACAAAGTCGAAGTTTGAAAAAAGAAAGAACCTTGTTCAAGGTTAAACAGCTCCTAAAAGGCTAACTCCCTAAGCTCATGCTCCTTCTCCTATGCCACATTTGGGGTTTTGAATTAAACCATTTATGAGAGCAATATTCCTAGGGAGATTATACACTGGAGAGTTTTGTATAGAGGGCCATGCAACCCTGTGGAGATGAATATAGAAGTGAAACACCCCAGAGACAATGACGATGAGAAATAAGAACAACACAGTGTTGATTTATCGCCACTAAATTTCATAAGTCTTTAACATTATCCAAGAACCCTCATGGATCTCTTTAATCAGCTGTTTTACCTCTTCTCTGTGTTAAATAGACCATATTCTTTCAAATCACTGATGGCAGATGTTCTTTTTTTCACTCTCTGCACCCAACCTCAACTCTTACTATTTGGAACTGAGTAAAACCAACCTCTGAGATTCATAACAGGGTCTACAACAAAACATGGCTAAATGACTATTTGTTCCCTCCTTGTTCTGCTACATTTAAGACATTTTAAAATCTCCGAATACAGGTTAGTGAGTAGCTGTTTAGCAGATTTGACATATTTGATTACTCCACTCTCTTTTGATATCAGGGTATTATAAAATGAGTTAGAAAGGGCTTCTTCCTTCTATATATTCTGAAAGAGTTTGTATAGGATTGGTATTATTTCTATTTTATATCTTTGGTAGAATTTGTCAGGGAAGGCATCTGGACGTGAATATGTTGGATGGTTTTTTCACAAGGAATTGAATTTATTTAATAGATATAGGACTATGCAGGTTATCTGTTTCTTCTTGAGTGACATTTTGTGTCTTTCAAGGAATTTGTTCATTTCATCTAAGTTGTTGAAAATAAAATCTCATTGGACTCTTTTTCTTAAAGTTTCCATCTCTCCACTGATATACTTCACCTTTTTGTCTATATTTTTCATCTTTTAAAATGGAGCCTTCAGGGGCGCCTGGGTGGCTCAGTCATTAAGCGTCTGTCTGGGATCGAGTCCCACATTGGGCTCCCTCCTTGGTGGGAAGCCTGCTCTCCCTCTCCCACTACCGCTGCTTGTGTTCCTGCTCTCGCTATCTCTGTCTCTGTCAAATAAATAAATAAAATCTTTAAAAAGATAAATAAATAAATAAAAATAAAATGGAGCCTTCAACATATTAATTATAGTTATTTTAATTTCCCCATGTAATAGTTCCAAAATCTGGTGATATCTGAGTCTGGTTCTGTTAATTGTTGTGTGTCTTCATGATTTTTTTCTTTGTAATATTTATAAGATTTATTTATTTATTAGAGAGAGAGAGAGAGCAGGGGGAGGGGCAGAGGGAAATGGAAAGAGGTCTTAAGCAGACTCTGTGTGGAGTGCAGAGCCTGATGTGGCATTCAGTCTCAGGACCCTGAGATCACGACCTGAGCTGAAACCAACAGTCTGTTGCTTAACCAACTGCACCACCCAGGCGCCCCTCTTTGTAATATTAATTTTGCTCTATTGAGTGTCATAATGTTTTATTTAAGCTAGACATCTTGTGTAGAACAACCGAAACTATTTAAGAGTAAAAAGTATTTCCACTGGGGAATTGGGTACTCCTCTTCCTACTCTAAAATCGATCTGTGGTTCTAGTCATTGAACCACTGGTTTCAACTTACTCTAAGGATGACTTAGGCTGGGTGAGGAGCTAGAGTGCTAGAGGATTGTCCAATGTCTGTGCTCTGCTTGAACATTTCAGCTACCCTGTTACATTTACACTGGAGAAGGCCTATCATTTTCATGTTCATGCCCTTCCCAACAGAACAGTGCTGTTGCTTACTACTGTTTCCCAGGTTGGGTGGTGGATGGCAAGGGGTGAGTTCTCCATCCCTGCTCCAGCTTCAGTCTTAGGGAGGTCTTCTGTGCCTGAGACATGGGGGTGAAATTTTTTTAGCATTTCTGTTCCTTCTCCCTGTGGCATGGTCCTTCCTGATGCTCAAATGGAGGTAGGAGGCCTCTAAACTCCCTTTGAAACCCTCCCTGGATTCAGAAGATTTTATTCCTAATGTCCTGTCTCCATCATGAATGGGTGTGTATCTGTGACTTCCGGACTATTATGTTTCCTGCACTTATCTCAGAGACTTAAGTCTTCTGAGAGAATGATTCATGCAGCAGAGTAGATTTTCATGGCTTTCCCCTCCATAACTTGTACCAACGGGGAGGCTGTCTCCAATCTTTGCCCCTGGTAATCTTTCCTGTAAGCTCTGAATTAAGGGTCATGGAAATATGCCTGCAAGTTGGTATAAATTCCATTTGTGTCTGAAATTCCCTGGTGTTCTGTTTTCTCATACTAACCCATGCTCATCATTTGGAATCCATTGGTATTGTGTGCCCCAGCTTTCACGTCTGCCCCTGTCTTCTTCCTGTGTTTGCTAGAGCTAAGACATTCTGTCTGTGGTCTCTCTCCATGGGGGGAAGGAGGAGCTGATTTTCCTGGTCACAGTTGCCCTGTAAGCACAGCTCTCTGAAAGTTGTGATTTTATAGTTTATTCCACTTTTTGTCTTTTGAAGAGTGGGAGCAGTACTCTTTCCATTTTTTTTTTCTTTTTGCATCTGAGGTGGAAGTAGAAATCTCTCTTTTATAGTTTCAATCTTTCTTGTAAATTGTATTCTAGCCAACTAGATTTCAAGAGTTTTTTCTTTATAGACACATGTCCTTCCTCTCTCTCTCTCACACACACACACACACACACACACACTCTTTTGTTCCAGACCTCTTTCCTATATATAGTTACATCCCCTTCTACTTCCCTGGCTTTATTTCCCTGTTAGTCTAGTACAGCATTGCTGGTTTCTGTCTCTGCCACACTGACATAATGGCTTTCTTTACAACAACCTCTTTGTGGCTAAATCTCATGATCAATGTGAGTCTTTGAACAGAGGCAGTAAGTCATTAGAGATTGGAGTAATCAGACCAAATAAGGTACTGAAATTTGCAGAATGTTAGCGGAAAATGTGCTTTATAGTCAACAATTTGCACAAGATTTATTGTTAATAGAGGAAAAAAAAACAGGAGAAAGTGCAAAAGGAAAATGGTAGAGAGATGAATAGTAAGATTTAAATGTGAATGAATATTGATCCCCATGGTTTCAGGGCAAATGAATGACTAAAAGCACAGGAAAAAAAAAAGTAGAATTAAGAATAATCATGTGAATTACAGGATAGAATGTTCCAATGACAAGGACTCAAAAATGGGAGTAATAATAAATGCACAAAAATAATATATACAAAAGCAACTGTTTTTGAGATTGCATTAATGCATGCATGATATTATGTGGGGTCACAATGTACACACACACACGCAGCATTTTGGAAGCAAGGTAGAAGGGTAATAAGTAATACTTGGGACAAGACTGACAAAAATCAGATAGGAGGTCTTTGACAATTTTATTTAAATTAGGTGAGAATGTTTATACTTGGAGGACTAAGAAGACAGAAACAATATCCTAAGGATCATGACGATTTTGTTTAGTGAAAGATATTTCACCATAGGAAGAAAAAAAAGTATATTACATTTTATAATATAATATATAATACAGATATTAATATTAACATATACCAATATATATATTAGTATTTATGTTAGTATATATACTAATATAAATGTTAGTATATATACTAATATATATTAATATATTTATGTTATATATAAAGAATAGTATATATACACAGTGTGCATATATTACATGTATTAACATATATTGCATATATATATTGAAGAAAATGGTAATATTTCACTTTGACAAATGGGGGGAGTGGGAAGAAAAAAAGCCCAAAAAACAGTCTTTGCACAAATCTCATGTGAAAACAACCCTTATGAAACCAGATAGCTCTGCACAGCATTGCCATTTTGACATATTAAGACTGAAGTTGCATTTGGGGCCTTACACTATTCCTCACTTTGCTAAGGATCCCACTTTAAAAGTTTAAACAGAAACTAAGAAGTGCTTGCTCGTTGTTATCTAAGCATCTGATAGGTGTTAGCTTTACCAGCTTCAACACACACTGTGTCCGAAGAGCCAACTAATCAAAATCAAATCACTGCATCAACTCCAGATAGAGTGGGGAGTCTCAAATACCAGGTGAATGAAAGGAGAAAGTTTGACTTCTGTACCTTTCTCCTTATCCAGAGCTATTGAGTTGGTTGTTTGTTTAATGAGGTTTAATTGTGCTTTTATTTTTTAACTTCCCAACGAGGGGTATAACTTATGTTCAGATTTGTAATTCATACTGATATGAGGCTGACTGCAGGATTTAATAGCATCCCAAATGTGTACCCTAGAGAATACAGACAAATGGTACCAACTGCCATATTTCAAGAAAGAAATAGGAAAGTGAACAGAAGAACTTAATTCATTAAAAACTCAAAATCCTTCTCTAATAATTTAATATAAATATAATCTTTTGGTCTAAACAGATATGAATACAAATATATCTGAAAATTGGCTCTAAAGTAATAAAAGACAAAAGACAAATTCTTGTAGAATCCAAGCTAAGCATCAAACAAGGAGAGCTGCATGTTGTGCAAAGTACGTTTCTTTTGGGGGAACTTTATTAAAGGCACGGGTTGCGAGGGATTTATTATCCTAGCTCAATAGTTTCCTATAACTTCCTAACTGTTCTAGTGTAAGGGGATAACAAAAAGCCAAGGAGACTGGTAGGATACCAAGTCATGAATCCTTCTAGCTCTGTTAACTTTTCAATAAGAAAATGTCCAATGGGAAGTCCATCAATGTTTATTTTTCTTTATTTGGAGTCCCATTAAAAAACATAAAAAACTATCTTTTTAATATTGAAAATACTCAAGTGGGGTTCCATGGTGTAATGGTTAGCACTCTGGACTCTGAAAATACTCTGTTAGCTCCCTAAGAGTTTTCATTTAGTTTAACTTTTAAATTCTTTCAGTTATTTGAATTTAAGTCTGCTGTCAATCCTAGAATATAAGCTGATACTTCTTTAGTGGTTTTGAAATTTGGGGTACTTGACAATTATAATAGGCTCTGGAAATGTTTAGCTATAGTAAAAAGCTGACTGAATTGCATTTCCCCTGTGCATTACTTTTAATTTACCAGTCCAAAATGCTAAAATAAGTTTTTAAAAAATGCCATAGTGGGTGTACCTGGGTGACTCAGTCGTTAAGCATCTGCCTTCAGCTCAGGTCATGATCCCAGGGTCCTGTCGGGCTCCCTGTGCCACGGAGAGACTGCTTCTCCCTCTCCCACTCCCCCTGCTTGTGTTCCCTCTCTCACTGTATCTCTCTCTGTCAAAAAAATAAATAAAATCTTGGGGAAAAAAATGCCATAGTGTTTTTTTTTGTGGTGGAGATAAATAAAAGAACCATTTTTGAAGTGGTACATTTTATATAGTGCTTTTGTTTGTTTTTACTTAATATGGTAGTGTGAATATTTTGACATCACTGAATGGTCTACAGTATACCATTTTTATTGAGTATGTATTATTTCATCTTGTGCGTATACTAAGGTTGTTTTAAGCTATTCTCTTTTGCATATGTGGAATATATCTAAATTTTTACTTTTAGAAGTAACCCTGGTATTTGCATTTTTATACACACTATTCAAGCTAGTCTGAACAATTTAGCCTTGTAGTTTTCTTAAAGAGTAATTTTTTATTAGAACTAAAGGCAATAATGAACTAATTTGCTCAATCTGTTTTTAAAAATTAAGTCACCTCATTGACTATTTCCTTTCCTCGTTTCTGTTCTCATCACACTTTTTTTATTGACATATATTGTTATACAATATTCTGTTAGCTTCAGGTATACTTCATATTGATTCAATATTTTATACATTATGAAATGATCCCCACAAGTCTAGTTACCACATGTCACCATCAAAGTTATTATAGTGTTATAGACTATATTCCCCATGCTGTACATTATAACCTCAAGACATATTTATCTTACAGCTCGAAGTTTGTATCTCTTATTCCCCTGTACCTTTTTCATCTGCCCCCTGACTGCCCCCTTCTCTGTTAACCAACAGTTTCCTTATTATGAGTCTCTTTCTGTTGTGTTTGTTTGTTTTGTTCTTTAGATTCCACATATAAGTGAAGTCAAATGTTGTCTTTCTCTGACTTATTTTACGTAGCATAATACCCCCTAGCTCCATTCACGTTGTTTCAAATGGTAAGATTTCATTCTTTTTTATGAATGAGCAATATTCCTCTGTGTGTGTGTGTGTGTGTGTGTGTGTCACATCTTTATCTGTTTATCTATCAAACAACATTTAACATTTAGGTTGCTTCCATATTTTGGCTATTGTAAATAATGCTTCAGTGAACATAAAGGTGTATATGTCCTTTCGCATTGGTGTTTTCATTTACTTTGGATAAATATCCAGAAGTGGATTTGCTGGATCATATGGTAGTTTTGTATTTTTTAATCTTTTTTATTTTTGAGAAACATCCATATTGTTTTCCCCAGTGGCTGCACCAATTTATCCTCCCATGAACAATGTACAAGGGTTCCCTTTTCTCCACATCGTTTCCAATGTTTGTTATTTTTTGTCTTTTTGGTAATAGCCAAGCTAACTGATGGGAAGTAAAATCTCATTGTGGTTTTGGTTTACATTCCATGATGATCAGTGATATTGAGCATTTTTCCTGTACCTGTTGACCATCTTCTTGAGAGAAATGTCTATTCAAGTCCTCTGCCCATTTTTTAAATTGGGCTGTTGTTTTGTTTATCTCTGTGCAAAAACCATTGGCATTGATAGGGATTGCATTGAATCTGTAAATTGCTTTGTGTGGTATGGACATTTTAACAATATAATTCTTCCAATCCATGACCACAGAGTATTCTTCCATTTATTTGTGTCTTCTTCAACTTCTTTAATTGGTGTCTTATTGTTTTTAGACTATAGTATTATAGTCTTTCACCTCCTTGGTTATATTTATTCCTAGATATTTTATGATACAATTATAAATAGGATTTTTTTTTCTTAATTTCTATTAAAGAGAAAAAATTTATTTCTCTGAAGTGTAATGATCATGAACAGTACCATCCATTTCTGGTGGAAGCAGTGAGGCTGTCTGTTGCACTTCTCATATCTGTGAAAATTCCCATAGTCTGAAGAGATTGGATCAGGTGTTTCCTACGTACTGGGGCAACCTTATTCCATACTTCTCCTGGATAACCAGGCACACCTGGGATAAAGTGTGAGGGCTGTAAAGTGAAAGAATCTTACCATGTAGACCCCTGTTAAGCTTTTTGTAAAGAGAGTTAATTCCCAAGGATTCCTAAGGAAAAAAAGCCACCAAAACCTGAACATAAGGACCGCTGGATTATTTTTACTGTAACTCTCCTTGAACTTATTTTTTTTTTTAAATCAGTCCATTAGATTTAGAAGAGAACACTTGATGGGCTGCCAACCATTTAAGGCACATGAATAAATGCATGTACATATGTTGAACCTATAATGTTTTTTTAAAAATGCTAGCTCTCTGATAGTGCAGGAAGAACAAATGGGTTATTACTTGGCCTTCATTTGCTCCATTTTCATTGGAAAAAAGTGTTTGAGCGTCTCTGCCTGAATTGTAGGGGTTTATGGGTGTGTGGCTCTATGTACCTCTTTTATTGTCACAAAACTTCTATTTATTAGTTGCTAGGCAGGCTGATTTGGTACGAGGAAGGACAAAATCCTCTAAGTTCAGAATCCTAAGCACTTCAGCAGGAAACCCTCTCTCCTGTTCTCCCACAGCTTTACGTATTGGTATTTGCTCTGCCTTAAAGCTGATTTATCAAAGATCAGTAGAATGGTGGAACTATAAGGTGTAGTTCAACTGTCTCACTTACTAATGAAGATGTATGTCAAAAGAAGCCAAGATACAGTGCAAAAAAGCACATATTGAATGAAAGTTTGAACCAAGAAGGAAAGGTGAATTCCCTGGCTCGTGATACTCTAGTTTGCTCCATAAACCTCCTTAAGGAACTCCTTTCCACTGGTGACAGAATATAGCAGATCAGGGAGCACATCTGGATCTGAGTGATTCTCAAATTTTAATAGCCTGTAAATCACCTGGTGGGCTTTAAGATTCTGTATTACAAGCAGACTCCCATGTTATTCCAGTATTGTTGCTTGTGGGTCAAGTTTTGAGTAATGAGCCAGAACAAAATTGTCAGTCTCTTTGTTCAAAATACATCTGCTCATAATAGAACCCTTTTGGTGGGTATAGAAATGTGTATGTTCCAGAGGAAATGTAAATACTATTTCAAGATAAATAAGCTTAAAGAAAGACTCCTTAACCTGCTACATTTTAAATATTTCTGAAATTTTAAACTTTTACATTTCACAATATGGAGTGCTATCTTATTTAATTATTGAATAGGTATAATCATTTTAAAATATATCATGAACATTTTACAAAATATCACACTGTTATAACTTGAAACTCAGAAGGTTTTGTTTGCTTTACTTTATCTAACAGACTTAAATATACTAAGTAGTAATTATATATATATATTAATCAACAGAACAATAACTCTTGGGGCACCTGGGTGGCTCAGTCAATTAAGTATCTGCCTTCAGCTCAAGTCATGATCCCAGGGTGCTGGGATCGAGCCCTGCATCAGGCTCCTTGCTCAGCAGGGAGCCTGCTTCTCCCTCTGCCCCTCCCCCTACTTGTGCTCTCTCTCTCTCTCTCTCTCTCTGTCAAATACATAAATAAAATCTTTAAAAAAATACATTCCTTAAAAAAAAAAAAAACAGTAACTCTTGAGGACTGATATGGTAGCTTATTTCATCTGTTAAGGTTTCTATAGACATGATGTTAGAAGGAATTCCAACTATAAAAGAGAAGGTGTGATTGTTAAAAGTGATTTCTATGTTATCTGCCTCGGATCCACACTCAAAAGCAAGAAATAGCTTGTAAAGAAAACAGTTTGACTTTAAAAAAAAAATTAAAAAACCTAACTTCTAATGTTTCTTGTGATTTGGAATGGTAGGTCCTGAGCAACTCCATATTCTCAAATTCACCACATCCTCTTATTTTCTACCCTGTGCTATTCTTTCAACATGCCTTTACCTCAGCTCTTCTTACGAAACTGATAAAAAACTCTTATCAGCTCCTTCTCACTGTGTGCTGTTGAGGTCTGCCTATACCTTCCCTCCCAGGGATAGTTGCATCTGTCTACATGGTGGGACTAGCTGGCGAGCTTCTAAAAATAGTTAACCTAGGGGTGCCTGGGTGGCTCAGTCGGTTGAGCATCTGCCTTCGGCTTAGCTCATGATCCCAGGGTCCTGGGATTGTGGACTTTCTCAAATCACCTAAATCAGAATTTCTAGAGTCATTCGTGAGCACTGATATTTTCAAAAACTTTCTCAGTGAAGCTAATGCTCAGTTAATACTTACAATCACAGTTATAGTTCAGTTAAGGTTTATAATCACAGACAAATAGAAAGGGTACTGGTTGTCACTGTAATGGAAATTACAGCAAAAGGTTTCAGCAATGTGTGCTGTGGACTAACCACATGCTTGGTGGTCATGGTTGCCCAGAGGCTGACCCTCAGGAGCAGTGGAATTGGCTGTGCCTAAAGAAATGGAGTAGAAGCATGTACACTATGTATTTATCATCCTTGGCTCATGACAGAGCATCAAAATACTGGAGATATTTTGGAGAAGGAAGCCTTTGAATTCCAGTTCCAGGTAGAGCATAAGGGCTGACTACAGGGGAACGGAAAGAGGTGAGCCCTGAGATGCTCCACTTGGCCACCTGCACTCTCACCTCTCGCCAGCCCTTCATGTACCACTCCCCATGACACAGAAAATTATTCAGCTTTGTTTGCTCATCTCTGTCCTTTCTCCTTCCCAGTACCTCCTTCCCAGAAGTAATTCTGTCCAGATAGAAGAGGCAGTTAACTAAATGGAACGCAGCATGATCAGCAGCAGCAGCAGCTTGGAACTTTTCCTGACCTTGAAATCATGCTCTAAATTGATATATTGGGATTCCATTTGGTTACTAGATCTTCTACTTCTGATCTAGTTCATATAGCTTGAAATCGTCCTTGGTCCTTACACTGAAGATCATATTCCTCTAACCTGCCATGGTTTCTTAATCCCCTCAAAGTCTGAAGCCCTGTATTGCCCATCATCCCACGATTGCAGTGGAAGCAGAACGACTTGTCTCCTACCCCACTAATGAAGAGTAAGCTTCATAGTTCCAGAGCTCAGACTCTCTTTGTCTGCCTGTTTTACTCTAAGCAACTGACTTTTCCTGGGTGATAATCAAGTATAATATTTCACACAAGTTCACAATATAACAAGTTCTTGCAATCTCATTCAAAAATTTCACACAAGGCTTCCCCAGAATTTCTTATTCTAGTGCCACTAACTCCGGGTAACTGCCTTTGAATAATCACATATATGGTGCTCTGTGTTTGTGCACGATAGTTCCGTTCTTCCTGAAACTGTTCAAAAGAGATGGGCCAACTGACCTCGAAGAAGTATACCCTCGTTCTTAAAGAGGGGGGCAGAAGGCCACGTTAGTTATTCCTCACTTGTCCCCCTGAAATCCACATTATCAAAATGAAATGTTGCAGTGTGCATGTGCACACACAAATACGGAGACAACACAAAGAATTCGTTATTTACTTTTGTGCACCCTTGAGTTAGATAACCCTTTAAAATCCCAAGAATTTATAATTGATATTCCAAAATAACAACAAAAAAGATTTTTCTTGTCATTTACTTAGATCTGTTTTTCCTTAGTTTCATGGTTGGGTTCTCACCTGCCTAGGGTTATATTATTGGTGCTTTAGAAATTGTTACACCTTTCATTTTGCTTCTAGTTTTCCTCCACTGGGTAGGTGCTATTTTGTTTTGTTTTGTTTGTTATATTGTTGAAATACATCTGGCTCCTGTAATCTTTCATTTTAATGTGCAGTTAGCTTTTTGCTTTAAGGACATTAAATATTGGGGCCAATCTGTCATTTCTCTAAAAAGCAAATCCATCTGTTTTTATTATGGGAATGGCTAATAACAAATTTGGGAATGATGACTTGTTTCTTTAAAAGGATAAATATTGGATGCCTGGGCGGCTCAGTTGGTTAAGCGACTGCCTTTGGCTTGGGTCATGATCCTGGAGTCCCGGGATCGAGTTCCGCATCCCGCTCCCTGCTCGGCAGGGAGTCTGCTTCTCCCTCTGACCCTCCCCCCTCTCATGTGCTCTCTCTCTCTCTCTCTCAAATAAATAAAATCTTTAAAAAAATAAATAAAAGGACAAATATTTTTATCCTATGGATAAGAGATCATATCACCAGCATACAGATAAATAAATCATTTGCTGAATTCAAACTAATTTTTATGAATTTTCTGAATGTGCCTTGGTCAGGTGGGTTTGGGATTTCTGCTAGAGATGCTCATGAATGATTTTCTGTTCTCTGTTGGTGTCTCCTATGCATTTTTAGTTAAGAGGTACTTTCCATGTAGAATACCAAGCACCCTTGGCAGCTGAAAATTAAGCATCTCTTCAAAAGCATACACTTTATCAATGGCATAAAACATCACCAGTTCAAACAGGCAAACAAAGAGTGTAATCAAGTAATCAAACAATAGCTCTTGGTGATGTAACTTAAAATATATCACTACTTAGATGAAATAATAGTAAAATACTAAATGGCCAGATATTACTGCATTTCATTTTTACTACCAAGTATGTATCAATAAGTGATAAAATATGTGCTCAGTATCTGGGGGAAAACATGGTTAGTTTCTTCTAATAACCATTTTCTAATTATAAATAGGAAGCAGAGAATAATCCTGAATCATTTATATATGCTTATGGAATATACCATACAATTATAGTCAGTGTTTATTCTTGATTAGTCTTGATTTAGTTAAAATAAAAAAGTAAACATAGGGAGAATGCTTCCAGAAACTTTGGAAATGCTGTGGATAGTAAAGAAGTGACTGTTGTAGTAGGTTGAATATTCTTGCCTAGAATATTCAGGTAATTAGAGTGCTATGAGGCAGTAAGGAGATTAGACAGTATCTAAAACATGATTTTCAGACTTTGAATGAGGTTTTAGGATAACTGTGTTCTCTAAAGCTGTGCTTAGTGATTTACGGAAATATTGGCAACATAGCACATTAAGAATGAGAAAAACCCAGAGTGTCTTGTGGAGAAAACTTTGAAAGAATCTTGTACAGAAACAGAGATAACTTCACAAATTTTACTCATCTCTTAGATTCGGGCTTTAATGATTTCTAGATGCCTGGTCTCTGTCCTTGAACTACTGTACAGTTGTTACGTATTTATTTATGTATTTATTTAGGCTCAGTGGAAAAAAAAATAATATATATTCTCTTATTATATTTACCTAATCTATCTTGTTTTGCTCTTATTATTTGTTCCCAGCCACAAAATTCACTTTGCATTAGTTTATATTTGGTCTATGTTCGAAATATATTGGAGTCTACATTTTTTACTATTCTGGTCTCAGTTTCTTCAAAAATCTCTGTGCAGTAATCGTGGTATTTGTAGATTTGATTCCATGTTTATATCTCTAAAAAAATAAAACCAATATTATAAATGGTTTCAACTTTTTAGTGCAGTAGAGGGAAAAGTTAGCTTGAAAAATGATCTTTGCAAATAATAAGTTTAATGATAATTCATAATATTTATCATTATTACTTTTATTGCTAGATTAGAGGACATTGCTTGAATTGCTTTGTACAAGTTATTCTATTTTTAACCCTTATAATAATATAACTACTAATCTTTAGTGGATTTTATTGATGAAGAAAATAGTACCTCTCGACATATATTATAAATATATGTATACATATATGTATACATACATACACACTATGTTATAGTATATTATATATGTATTAAATATATCTATTTTCATGTACCCTGATAATAGCATTTCAAACTACATTAAGCTAAGACTAATAGAACTAAAAAGATAAATAAAAAAAAATCCTTATTTAAAACTGGAAACTTTATTCTTCCAATCCATGAGCATGGAATATTTTTCCATTTCTTTGTGTCATCTTCAATTTCTTTCATAAGCATTCTGTAGTTTTCTGAGTACAGATCTTTTACCTCTTTGGTTAGGTTTATTTCTAGGTATCTTATGGTTTTTGGTGCAATTGTAATTGGGGTCCATTCCTTGATTTCTCTTTCTGCTGCTTCATTATTGGTATATAGAAATGCAACAGATTTCTATATGTTGATTTTGTATCTTGCAACTTTGCTGAATTTGTGTATCAGTTCTAGCAGTTTTTTTGGTGAAGTCTAAGTTAAAAATAGAACTACCCTACAACCCAGCAATTGCACTATTAGGTTTTTACCCAAAGGATACAAAAATACTGATTCAAAGGGATATATGCACCCCAATGTTTATAGCAGCATTATCAACAATAGCCAAATTAGGGAAGGAGACCAAATGCCCACCAACTGATTAATGGAGATATATATATATATCCATTACACACACATACACACACATACACACACGATGGAATATTACTCAGCCATCAAAAAGAATGAAATCTTGCCATTTGCAATGATGTGGATGGAGCTAAAGAGTATAATGCTAAGTGAAATAACTCAGAGAGACAAATACCATATGATTTCACTCACATGTGGAATTTAAGAAACAAAACAGATGAACATACGGGGAGGGAGAAGAGAAAGAGAGGGAGTCAAACCATAAGAGACTCTTAACTATAGAGAACAAACTGAGGGGTGCTGGAGAGGAGGTGAGCATGAGGATGGGCTAAATGGGTGATGGGTATTAAGGAGGGCACTTCTGATGAGCACTGAGTCTTATATGTAAGTGATGAATCACTAAATTCTATTCCTGAAACCAATGTTACACTGTATGTTAACTAACTAGAATTTAAATAAAAACTTGAAACACAAACAAACAAAAATAAAACAATCTTCATTTAGGCCGTGGAATAAAAGCTCTGACATATAAAAATAAATAAATAAAAATAAAACATGCAAAATATTTGTAAATGATCAAAAAAATAAAAATAGTATTCTCTCAGTAAGTAATAGGAAAAGTAGATAAAAATCAGTTAAGGATACAGCAGATTTAAAAACTAATTGAAACAAACCTCCTTAAATGATATCTATAGAGGATTTCACACAATGGAAACACAATATAAATTCTTTTTAAGGGCATATTAAACATTCACAAAGCTAAACTATAAACTCGACCATGAAAGAAACCTCAATACATTTGAAATTACTGAGATCACACTATTATCTACTGTGATCACACTGGAAATAAATTAGAAACAATAAGGATTTGGAGAAAATTTCAAACATACTGCAAAATAACCCATGGGTCAAAGAAGTATTTAAAAGGGAAATTTGAAAATATTTTGAACTGAATGAAAATAAAAACAAAACATACCAAATTTATGAGATTCACCTAAAACAGTGATTGATGAGAAAAATTTAAAAGCTCATATTAGAAAAATCAGAAAGGGCTAAAATCAACGAACTGATCTTCCATCTTTAAAAGGTAGAAAAAGAAGAGCGATAAAATCAAGATAAATAGAAAAAAAGTAAGTAGAAATTTATTTATTTATTTATTTTAAAGATTTTATTTATTTGACAGAGAGACACACAGTGAGAGAGGGAACACAAGCAGGGGGAGCAGAAGAGGGAAAAGCAGGCTTCCTGCTGAGCAGAGAGCCTGATGTGGGGCTTGATCCCAGGACCCCAGGATCATGACCTGAGCCTAAGGCAGACGCTTAACGACTGAGCCACCCAGGTGTCCCAAGTAAGTAGAAATTTAAAAAGAAATGAAGAAGCAATGAAGAAAGGCAATGAAATCACAAGCTTATCTAAAAATATCAATAAAATTAATGACTTTCTAGTTAGACAAGAGCAAATGACCAATATAAAGAATGAGAGTAGGAATATCATTACAGAACCTACAGGCATTTGTGTAATATTAAGAAAATATTTTGAACAACTCCATGCTAATTAATTTAAAACAAATGAAAAGACATGAACTCATTCAGGAATAAACATGTAATCTGTATAGTCATCTAGATATGATAAAAATTACAATTGAACCTCTCTCCAGGAGAGCCTGGATGACTTAATCAGTTGAACATCTGACTCTTGATTTCAGCTCAGGTCATGGTCTCAGGGTTGTGGGATCTCAGGGCCCACATTGGGTTCCACGTGCAAGGGGGGAGTCTGCTTGAGATTCTCTCTCTCCCTCTCCTTCTGCTCCCCCCCACCAACTTGTGCTCGTTCTCTCCCTCTCAAATAAATAAATAAATCTTTAAAAAAAAAAGAGCAATTATAATTCTGTACGTTAGCAACAAACAACTGGAAATACATCTTAAAATGTAACATTATTTAGTGTCATCCGATGTCATGAAATAAGCATACAAAACTGAAATATGATGCAGGATTTGTACAAAGAAAATTGCAAAGAATTGTTGAAAGAAATTATAAAGGATCTAAATACATGGGGAGATATACTAATTTTAAGATATTAATTCCAAATAGATGGATAGATTTAGTGCTTTCCCAGTAGCTTTTTGTTGGAAAGTGTCATGCTGAATCTAAAATGTATATGGAAATACAGAGGACATAAAATATCCAAAATAATTTTGCAAAAGAAAAAAAGAAGTTGGCGTTCAAGACTTGCTCTAAAGCAAGACTATTCAAGACAACCTGTGATGTTGGATAGAAACTAACATATAGATTAATGGAATAGAATGTCCATTGACTTTGGACAAACATGCCAAGATTTTATAGGAATAGGGTAATCTTTTTAACAAATGTTAGTGGAAACAATAGGATATCTATGTAGGTAGATCTAGATATATCCAGTCTCTGTTAACTTGTTTATAATAAATTAAATCCAACACATCAAATATCTCTACAAAATGTTTTCCCTGATCTTGCCTGTTTAACAGATCTAATCATGAGATTATATGGAAATTGAAAATAATCAAATCATCTTCAGTTGGCTGTGGGAGTGGGATATAAGGAAAATACCATAGAGTATTTGGGTTTGGGATAGTAATTCTTAAAATTTTTGGATAATCTGTAGAAAACTGTTTCACACAATTTTAAACACAATCCCAGGGATTTGGGGTTCCCCTGAAACCCTTTCATGGATCCAGTTTCAGTTGAGTTCATCTGCTGGAGTGGAACCCAGCACTTGGCTCTCTCTCTCACTCTCCAGTGGCACTGGTGATCATGCTTCATGGCTCTGGCTGGTATTAGAGCTTTAATGTTTTTTAAGATACAATTAAAATCCATGCTGAATTAATATTTACATAAAAAGTCAATAAGCTAAAACTTATCCAAATTAACAAACCACTCAGTAAGCATAACATCCTAAAATAGATCCAAGAATTATCAGGGAAATTGAGCGACCCAAATTGTGGGGTGGGGTACTTCATTTTAGTCTTTATAAGGTGTTACCACGTTACCAAGAAGGCTGGAATGATATACAATCTTGTTTTATTAGGGAATATATCTATTTCAATAATGTCTCATTGGAAACAAATTATTTGAACTACCTGGAGATTTTCTTGATATATGAATTTTTACTATTACTGTCAAGATGAAGTTTAAATTTATTCATTTTATTGAGAATCTGCCATGCAGTAGATGCTGGGTTTAGGCTGCAAATAAGAAGATGAATGAAACATAAAATTAGAGTTCCTGCAAAATATACCCTGTACAGAAGGGGAAATGATTCAGTATTAGTGGAAGTAAACCGTAACTTTGGGGAAAGACTTTGTGGAGGAAGTATTCTCAAAAGCAGACTTTGAGCAAAGATTAGGTGGTCATTTCCTTGAAGAAAATTAGTATAAGAGCATCTGAGACTAAAGTAACAGATTTTCTGAAAAAAATTGGTAACTGAGTTTCCACCCATCCTTTTAACTGGAAACTATGGCACATAGAAGTCACTGTAATGTCATTATAAAGCTTAATAACAGAAATTAATTAACTAATTTGCATTATGCAGCCTCCTATGTAACAGAGAAAGCTTGTTGTTCTTGAAGTACATGACAATTAAGCATAGAAGGAGGTTCTGCTGTGGAGGAGAAGTGTTGGGAAAATCCTTAAAGGTGTAGATGGTTTTATTGCTGCAGTGGGAATCATTCTATAAAGAAAAGATTGAATCCTTAATGAAAGGCAGACAGGAGTTACAACCCTTTTTCTTTTCTTTGGTTCTCTAGGTAATACTTGTTCTTCCTGTAAAGAGATTAAAATCAAGTTGTGTATATGCAGATATTTTTAAAGCAATTTGGTAATTTACAATAGATTCATGTGACATTCTCACAGTAGGCTGGCCTATGATCAGAACTATCGTTCAAGATGCCAACCTCAGTGTAAACTAGAGACTGTTGTGCGTAGTCTAAACGCAACATAAAACATGTTGCAAGAAATGAAACCTCAATGTTTCTAATCCATGAATCAAGGGCTTCGTATCCCACAGAGTCAACAATGACATTCACCTTCTAAATGCACAATAAAATAGGTCTGAGTGTCATGACTGATATGGATCACACAGGATGGTTATAAAATTAAACTATATTCTCTGCCAAATCACAAACGAAGAAGCACTTTTTTGTAGATTATTGGATCTAAGAAAATCAATGCTTCTGCATCTGAGTTAAGCATTTAAAATATTTGCAGGCAATCAGAGTTTGCTTCAGACTGCCTATTCCTTTTGTTGAAGGAGGGGGAAAAAACTAAATTGGGGTCAGCTAACCACTGGAAACCTTTATATTTTCATTTAGTGAAATATCTGAAGTTGTGCTTCAAGTGGTTGTTCTAAATAAAAATGAGAGTTGTGACAATGTGGAAATGTCTAAAATTAAAATGAGTAACTATCAAGCTGCCTTCTCATTCTTATTATTGCTTGTGTCTTGTGGTTTTAATGAGGACTGATGAGACAAAATCGAGCAAAGGGAAATCTAGGCAGGATCTTAGGAACAATTATGTAGTAGTGAGATCTGTTAAAAAGTGGATGAGTCTCCATGGGGAGCCTCTTCACCTAAGTTATTTAAATCAAATAGGACAGAGGACGCCAAAGTATACGCCATGGGTACAGCCCTGTACTGCAGCTAGACACACTCGGTAACCTAGTAGTTCTTGGTTTTATTTGTTTGTTTTTAAGGGATATGAATTTTTGATCACTAAAACTTCTTTAGATGGGATATATAGAATTCCCAAATATGAATTATATGAAGGCAATAAGAATCTTCTGCTTAGAGTTTGATAGAACTTGAGCTAACTTATTGGCATATTATAGGCCAACTATTATGCTAGGTGTTTTCCTAGTCAATAAATAGAAAAATAAATACATTGTTATGATAGAATTATTATATCGGTATTTCAGATGAGGGTGCTTATTGCCAGAAAGTTTAATATAACATGCACCAATGAAGAAACAAAATGAAGGTATCCAAATGAATGAGTACAAGCTGGTATGAACCAATATTATGTTTTTCCCACTGTAGGATTTCATACCATCAGAAATCAATCTAACTGAATTGTTAGTATCTTCAAATATTGTGGAACATAAATTGTTAAGGAGCCACCCCATGGATGACCACCAAATATCCAAGCTGGCCAATTGACTGTGTTCCATAAATGCCTAAATCACATTTGACTGTCATCGATTTGTGATGACAACTCTAATTATAGGATGAGTGTCTGAGGCTCTTGCCCTCCTCATGGGACAAAGTGGTGAGGATAGGAAAGTAAGAAAAGATTAAAACATTCACAGATCAATGAAATGTCAATGATGCTGTCATATTCTCTCTCAGATACATTAGACCAATAAACCACTATTCCTTGCCTATGTAGGGAAGCTATAGTCGCCTAACTGTGAGAGAAGAAAAGGGGTGCTTGGATGGCTCCGTTGGTTAAACATCTGACTTCTGATTTTGGCTCAGGTCATGATCTCAGGGTCATGGGATCAAAGCCTGCAACCAACTCTGCACTCAGCACAGAGTCTGCTTGAAATGCTGTCTCTCACTCTGCCCCTCTCCTCACTCATGCTCTCTCTCTCTCAATAAATAAATAAGTAAAATCTTAAAAAAAAAATAAGGAAATGATGACCTAAGAGTTCCTTATACATACTTGCAACCAAGGTTCATGTCTTCAAACCTACTGCTCACACATTATATTAGGAATAAAATGAGATACAAGTAGAAAACGGTAATTTTTTAAAATTGAAATTTAATTAAGATTTATTACAATTATTTTGATAATGTAGTTAAAATAGAAAAGGGTCAGAGGTCAGCTCCTTCTCCTATGAATTAGTATATCATGAGGGAATTAAATTTAGCCATATCAAAAAAAAAAGGGATCACCGTCCTGCTGTAAATAAATAGAAAGCTAGAAAGAAAAATAGAAAATTATTATTTTCATACTTTGGATAATAGGCTACACAAGATTGTTAGCCTTTAGAAAAGGAAACCAATTGAAGTAAATCCCAATATCAGGAAGGCTTTCTGTGTTGGGGCAATTCTGGAACTGCATTGCAGGGAAAACTCAAATGGAGCCTAAAAACCTTGCTTAGTTGAAGAGAGAGAGGAAAAGAGAGAGAGAGAGATCAGATGTTAAGGATACCATGAGCAGAATATTCAAGAGGAGGAAGTCATTCAGAGATAGTGTTCCAAAAGTCTTTATGGGGTTTTGTTGATTGTTTTTCAGAATATCAATCTGCCCATGTAGATTTCTGGATTTTTTATTTCATTGCTCTATTGTATCCTGATTCGCATAATTTCTGATGAAAGGTCTGCTGTATTTTCTCTTTATTCCTATATAGGTAATGTGCACTTTTTTTGTGTGTGGCTACCTTGATGATTTAATTTTTATCTTTAATATTCAGCAGTTCAAATATGATGTGTTGATATGTTTTTGTGTGCTTTGTGTTTATCCTGACAAATGTTCTCTGAGTTTCATGGATATGTGGTTCACTGTTTCTCATTAATTTATGGAAATTACTGCCCAATATATCTTTAAACACTTTTGTGCTCCATTCTGTTTTCTTCTGGGATTTCAAATACACATGTTAGACATTTTGATATTGTTCACATCTCTTGTTTTTACCCTCCTTATTCCCTTTGTTTTGTAACTTATGTAATTTCTATTGACTTAACTTTAACGTACTAATCCTTCTTGGATGATCTAAGTCTGCTAATGAGCCTGTTAATCGCATATTTTTCCTCTGTTACTCGCATATTTTTCCTCTGTTACTATGTCCATTTAAGCATTTCCATTTGATTGTTTCATATGTTTCTAGCTCTGTGCCGAAATTCTCCATCAGTGCATCTGTATTATCCTATTAAAGAAGAACCTCTCTCATTTTAATTATAGCTATTTTTAAAATCACTATCTGATATTTTCAACATGAAAGGTACCTTCTGAGCCAGGTTCCCTGATGGCTTTATCTCTTGAGCACATCATTCCCCCTTCCTTTATGGTGGCTCATAATTTTTTGTTAAAGCCGTTGCTCTGTTCAGTCAATCAGGAATTGAACTGGGTTTGGGTTTTGTTATTGCTATAGTTACTCTCAGTATACTACAGGCTTCCCATTCCTCTAGCACTGTCTTGTGATCAGGATGGGACTCCTTTGCCAGGAGGTTTTTCTTAGTATCTGTTCCACTGTGTTTCACTATATCTATGTTCTTCCCTTATGCCTGAACCTCAAAGAAGGACTCTATCTTCTTGCCCCTCCCTCTGCAGCAAACCAATGCCAGTTGTTACTCAATACTTGATAATGTGATGTGGGCTACAGGGGTAGTCTTCCTCTTTTTCTGGTTGTACCTCAGTCTCCAGATCTGGTGTGTCCCTGGGTCTTGGGGGTAAAGGCTTCCCACTGTGCCTATCTATCCCTCACTGGTAGGAAATCTCTAATGATCTGGGCTCATGATGTTTTCCTTCCCCTCTTACAGTGTGAGGGTTATGGTGGTAATGGTGTTTGGTTTTAATTGCTTTCTCTAGCTTTAAGGAAGTGCTGTTCTCTTCCCAGTGGCCTAAGTCTTCTGTTCTATCTATAAGACAGGTAGTGACTATGGGTATGAGCAGGACTTTGCACTCTTCTTGCAGTTGCTGTTGTTTGTCTCCCATAGGCTTGCCAGTGCTGTGCCAGTCTTTCTCATGAATGCCTGGTGAGGTTTGTGGAGAAGAATCTGTGAGTTCCAATTCCCCCAATGCCTCTGGCTTCCATGGGTTCCACACTCAAGCTGGGTACTCTCAGCCTTTAACAATTTATTACTAATCTTCAAAATTTAGCCAATTTCTTCTTATGAGCTTGTATCACGTCCATTATCTACCCCAAATAAGAAGTACTTGTATCCAGTATCTTCTTGAAGGTGCCAGCATTTCTTATATTTGTGGTTATTTTGATGCCTTGGGACCCCAGCTCTGTGATGAAGAGCATTGATTCAGGAAATGTATTGATTATGCAGATTACCTGCCATTTTCTATTGAAGAGATAGGAACAACACTCTCTCCAGCTAAGCTACACTTCTAAGACACTGAATTTTAGGGCGCCTGGGTGGCTCAGTTGGTTAAGCGACTGCCTTCGGCTCAGGTCATGATGCTGGAGTCCCGGGATCGAGTCCCGCATCGGGCTCCCTGCTTGGCAGGGAGTCTGCTTCTCCCTCTGACCCTCCTCCCTCTCATGCTCTCTGTCTCTCATTCTCTCTCTCTCAAATAAATAAAATCTTTAAAAAAAAAAAAGACACTGAATTTTAGGGACTTAGTTACTTAGCAATTAATAAATGAAACATAATTCAAAAAAATTTTAAGTAAAAGATGCATTTAAAGCTATACATTACCCTCTACCTAAACTTTATATCCTATGATTTTAATATCTGACATTGTCACTACTCTTTAGTTACAAATAATTTGTAACTTATTTTGTTATTTAGTTTTAGTTTATGGGTACTTAGCATATTTTTTGTGACTGCTTTTTTTTCATAGAATTTGGATTACCATATTGTCATTTTAAATTTAAATTTTTTCACTTATCAATATAACTTGATTATTTTTCTATACCATTAAATGTTTCTCAATATCAGTTTGATCCCATAATATTTATTCCAAATTCCATTTTAAATAAAAATGATAGGAAAAGTATAATTTTTTAAAAATCTAAAAATATTTAGTCTTTTGGATAATGGTTTCATTAACTTCAAGTTTCTTTGAAATGACTGCCATTTTACTGCCTGTTAGAAAATACATTTACTTGGGGTGCCTGGGTGGCTCAGTTGTTAAGTGGCTGCCTTCGGCTCAGGTCGTGATCCCAGGGTCCTGGGATCGAGCCCCACATCGGGCTCCCTGCTCCGCGGGGAAGCCTGCTTCTCCCTCTCCTACTCCCCCTGCTTGTGTTCCCTCTCTCGCTATGTCTCTGTCAAATAAATAAATAAAATCTTAAAAAAAAAAAAAAGAAAATACATTTACTTGGTTCTGTATCAAAGGTTATAAATATGTTTCATTTAAAAATAGCACTGCAAACCTGAATAGACATTTCTCCAACATAGATATGTAAATTTCATCAACACATGAAGGGATGCTCAATATCACTAATCATTATGGAAAAAATTAGGAAAATTTTTGTGTATTACTGGTAGGAATGTAAAATGGTACAGCCTTTGTGGAAAATAGGATGGTGGTTCCTCAAAAACTTAAACATAGAATCACTGTATGATCCAGCAATTTACTTCTGTATATGTACTCAAAAGAAGTGAACACAGAGGCTCAGATCTTTTCCCCCCAATGTTCATAGGGAGATTATTTACAATAGCCAAAAGGTAGAGACAGCCTTAGTGCCCATTGATGGATGAATAGATAAATGAAATGTTTTCTATCCGTACAACAGAATATGATTCAGCCTTAAAAAGGAGTGAAATGCTGACTTTTGCTCCTGCATGGATGCATCTTGATGACATTGGGCTAAGTGAACTAAGCCAGACACAAAAGGATAAACATCATATGATTCCACTTGTATGAGATGCCTAGCATAGTCAAATTCATAGAGACAGAAAGTACATTCAGTGGCTTCCAGGCACGAGGGAAAGGACGGAATGGGGAGCTAGTGCTTAATGAGTATGGGGTTCCAGTTTAGGATGATGAAAAAATTCTGGAGATAGATGGTAGTTGCTGTTGGTTGTACAACACTGTGAATGTACTTAATGCTACTCAACTGTATGCTTGAAAATTATTAAAATGGTAAATTTGTGTTTTGTATATGTTAGCACAAAAAAAAGCACTTCTATTCGGGTATGATAATGAGGAAAACTTTATGTGTTGTTACTAATAAATTATCAATAGAATGTCAAACAAAAACTATTAGCCATTAAATAAGAAACCTAACCCACAATACCCAACTATATTAATACTGTAATTTTTTTATGTATAAGTACCAATTTTTTTTGAAGATTTATTTATTTTAGAGTCACAGAGAGCACAAGCAGGGGACAGGGAGAGGGGAAAGAGAGAGAGAGAAAGAAAGAAAGAGAAGCAGACTCCCAGCTGAGCATGGAGCCCCACCCAGGACTCAATCTCACAACCGTGAGATTATGACCTGCACTGAAATCAAGAGTCAGATGTTTAACCAACTGAGCCATCCAGGAGCCCCAAAGTACCAGTAGTTTTCTATCACCACAGAGAGAAATAGTGACATTTAATTTTATTTATACTTGCCTTAAAAAGGTATTTTGATCAGGTATATTAAAAATGGCCTAATAGCGTAAAAGCAAATAATTCTTCCTTAAATTTGACATTTAAAATCACAAAGGTGAGAGAAAATGCATTATGTGGCCAGTTAGGAGGGAATTTCCAATTCTAACAACTTAGGGAAATTCTTAAATATAATTTGAACATAGCTTTTCAATTATGCAAATCATCATGTATCTTAAATGATTAGGTTGCATATTAAATCTAATGTATAACTGGTGGGAGTAAATTATTGTCTGAAGGCTACTAAATACTTTAAATTGTAAACAGTATTACCTTAATTAATTGTATATTATGCTCTGGTGGATTTTTTTTTTCCTCCTTGCTAAAACCTTCATTTATTTAAAGAACTTAGTTTAAGAAAGCACGCATTTTGTTGCCTTTTTATTCTAGGTCTGATATTCAAGCTCCCTACTTTCAGCTCTAATTTTTTTCCCATATAGATGTTTTCTTTGAAGGACTGGTTAATTTTATAATTATATCACTAAAGTTTATCACTATATTATTATAATTTATAGTTATAATATTTTATAATAATCACCGAGATTGGAAGCGTGGAGAGCTCAGGCAAATGAAAATAAAATTAATAATGATGGCTTGATAGTAATATAAATGTCACAGAAATCTTGTGAATATGAAATATCTTTATTCTTCTAAAACTCTGCTTGCTCTTTTTGGCTCCATCAGCATCTCAGTCTATTTAGCAATAGCATTTATATCCTGGGGATGTTCAGTGTATGCAGAGTACCCACAAGAAAATTTTGTGCTTGGAATAGCCTCAGAATCCATGTTGGCTGAACTTGTTGGGGTGGGGAGTGGTAGTGATTGAGAGAAAGTGGTAGAAGAACAAGATAGATGAAATATATCTGTATCTATAACTGTACCTATATATCTGCTCTGTTCCTACATTATTCCATTGTACCTTGAATAATGTGTTTTTCTTTTTAAATGTCTTTATAGACCTTTATGTGCTTAGGAACAGAGAAACATTAAGCTTCCAAGTCTTTCTCTTCTCTTTACATTCAGGACTCTTGGACAGAATGAATGACCGTAATCACCATCCAAAATGGATCATCCCTATTGAATATAATTCTTGCATTGTGTAGTCTGCCTATGCTGTGGTAAGGGTGCTTATTTCTGTAACATTCAGTTTATCCTAGAAATTAATAATAATTATGATAATAAAATGTGTTTATTGAATTGTATGAGCCAGAGACTCTTAAATATTTTAAATATATTCCTTAATTTAATTTGCACCATAATTCTATGAGGTGGTTATTAACATCTCCCAGTCACAGAGGCAGAGATAGTCTAAATAAATTGCCTATGGTGGGGTGCGTGGGTGGCTCAGTCGGTTAAGCATCCACCTCTTGGTTTCATCTCAGGTCGTGATCTCAGGTTTGTGGGATCAAGCCCTGTGTCGGGCTCTGCACTCAGAAGGGAGTCAGCTTAGAATTCTCTCTCCCTCTGCCGCTCCCTGCCTCATGCTCTTGCTCTCTCTCTCTCAAAATAAATATATCTTTAAAATAAATAAATAAATAAATAAATAGCCTATGGTTACATGCTTACTAAGTGTCAAACCTGGAATTTTAACTCAGTATTTTTGCTCCAGAAGTTTCAACTTTAAGCCACACTGCTCCAGACCTCTTTTTGTTCCTCTGTAAAATAATGATTTATTCTAAAATTCAGGACTGTATGTACATGTTACTCTTCTTATTACACAAAGTATTATAATTCAGGCCCTGTGGACCACCTGTGTTGGCTTTGCTTAAAAGGGTACTGGCGCATACCAGGCACAATTCCTTTAGTTTAAAAAAAAAAAAAAAAGAAAAACTCTATATATTGTAAATTCCTTGATGGTTATAACTATATTTACTATAGTTTCCATACTCAGCCTGTCCAGTAGAGTAGTTTGTATATGTAGATCATTAAAATAGTTCCCGGAGGTCTGAGCGGGAAGCAGCTAACACGTTAAGTGCCTACTATACCCAGGCACCGTCCTGGAAACCAGCTAAACCTCAAAGATGAGCATGGCATCTGCTCAGTCTTCCATTATCTGTATTCTACATTGAGAGAGAGGAAAAAAATACATACAAAGGCGTAGAGCAACTTATCTAGATTACATCACTTATAAAATAATGGTTGTATGTACTGGAAGTCTTCATTGAGCCACTTATTATTATGAGTACTTCCTGCACGTTATTTCATTTCATCTTCTCAGCTTTAGGAGGTAGATAGCATATAAATCATGGATTGTTATGGACCAACATTGCCTTGGACACATAAGGTACCCTTAGCATTACAGAAGAGAAACCAAGAACAATATACTTCCCATCATCCTTTTCTCCGGAGGGCTCTAACTCAGGTTTTCCAATGAGAAGAAAAGGAGATTTGGGAGGAGGGGAGGGGAGAGTCCTTTAATCTCAGGAGACAGTGGTGGGCAAATGCAGCATCTTTTCAGACATCTCCGCACACTCTGGCTTGTCAAATCTCTTCATCAACTTCCATTTTGGAATGGTGGCAGCCAGGTATTGGCATTTTCTTAGATTTCTTAGAAATCTTCCTTAGATTTCTTAGATTTCTGGAATTGTGGCAGCCAGGTATTGGCATTTTCTTAGATTTCCCTCTTCACACCTGTCAGGGCTGATGCTACGGAGTCTCATACTTTTTTGTGAGCTTTGACTTTTCCATCTAGTCCTGGTCAGTACATCAGACTGAAGTCCTTTGGGGCTGGGTATCTTTCTGGCTCTGGAGCTGTAGCCTTCTTATCCAGATCTCCACTCCTCCCCCTTCTCCTGTTCTTATATTCCTTAATCCCTCCATGAAACTGTTTTATCCCCACAAACATTATAGTGGCTCTGTTGTTTTCCTTGCTGAACCCAATTATTTAATCTCCACTTTACGGAGAGGGCAACTGTGTCAACCGCAGCTGAGACACTCACTAATGGTCACCAGTTAGGAAATGGTCCAAGTGAGATTTAAAGCCAATATTTCTGTCCCCGAGCCCATGCCATTACACAGGAAGATTTACTGCCACTCTAGTTACATAGAAAACAGGATTCTAAACCAGCTTCAGCTGACTCAGAGAGTTTGAACTTCCCATCACACTACCTGTTCTCTAGGCAAGGAACTGTTTCATGGATTTAAATAGGAGCTTAACTTTAGGAAAGGAGGTGAAAAGTATTTATTTATTTTTAAAGATTTTATTTATTTATTTGAGAGAGAGAGAGAGAGCATGAGCAGGGGAAGGAGCAGAGGGAGGGGGAGAAGCAAGCTCCCTGCTGATCCCGGGACTCCAGGATCATGACCCGAGCCCAAAGGCAGACACTTAACCAACAGAACCATCCAGGTGCCCCAGAAAGTGTTTTATCAGAAATTTTGTGGAACCTGGGTGCACACAATGGTAGTAATCTTAATATTTGGATCATGACATTCTTCAGTCCATTTATACATTTTTTTAAAATTTATTTGAGCATTCATATATTTTATGACCCATTAATTTTACTCATTCTTTCTACCCAAGAAAAATACTGGCACATATTTACCATGGGATATATGCAAAGAAAAAGAAAGCAAACAACTCGAGATCTATAAAATAGAGATTGGATTTTTTAACAGCAGTATATTCACATATAGTTTTAATGAAAACAAAAATGGATGGATACTAGCAGTATAATATTAAATGAAAAACATAGGACCTATTATAAAAATATAACATATAGGGGCGCTTGGGTGGCTCAGTTGGTTAAGAGACTGCCTTCGGCTCAGGTCATGATCCTGGAGTCCCGGGATTGAGTCCCGCATCGGGCTCCCTGCTCGGCAGGGAGTCTGCTTCTCTCTCTGACCCTCCTCCCTCTCATGCTCTCTGTCTCTCATTCTCTCTCTCTCAAATAAATAAATAAAATCTTTAAAAATAAAATAAAATAAAAAATAAAAATATAACATATAAAATTAAAAATAATTAAGAAAAAAGATTTATGAATCCTCACAGATGTAGGAAACTACACAGAAAGTAAAGCAAGTCAAGAAGACACGATGGGGAAGCTACAAGGTCAGAAATTATTCGAATATATGTATATATAATTTACAAAATTATATAAATACACATTATAAATATATATTAAATTATATAAATATATAAATATATAAAATACAAGTTGAAAGGGTAACATGAACAAAGACTGTCAGTGTACAGGTAATGGAACAGTTAACTCTGTGGATCAGGAGAAGGGATTGAAAGCCTTGATTAGAAATCACAGAAAAGGGGGCGCCTGGGTGGCTCAGTTGGTTAAGCGACTGCCTTCGGCTCAGGTCATGATCCTGGAGTCCCGGGATCGAGTCCCGCATCGGGCTCCCTGCTCGGCGGGGAGTCTGCTTCTCCCTCTGACCCTCCTCCCTCTCATGCTCTCTGTCTCTCATTCTCTCTCTCAAATAAATAAATGAAATCTTTAAAAAAATAGTAATAGTGCCAGTCATTGGGTTGTTGTGGGTTAACAGATACAAAGCACACACACCTGGCATGTGTTCAGAAAATAAATAACTATTACATATTTAGGGATTTCAGTATTTCCTGAAAGTGTTGAGGAAAAAAAAAAAACCTTACATTTTATATAATACAGCTAATAGAGCTTTTAGTGGGAAGAGTAAGAATGGGTGTGAATAGCAGTGGGGGGCACAAGGGAAGGAGGCATATTTTTACATGAGGTAAGTAGCAAAAGGACTTAGAGTTGCTCCTGATCCGAGTGGGTGGCCTCAGTAAGTGATGAGTTTACTGCCCCTGTAGGTGTGGAACAGACCTGCATAGCACCACTCCAGAATGTCAGAGAACAGTGGCATTCATTCTGTGCTCTGCAGGACCTGGGAGCCTGACCTTTGTCAGAGGAGGTGGTGGGAAAGAGGAATATTATCCTCGTTCTTCCTGCTCCCAGCCAGAGTTAGCTCTTTTCTATTTAGCATACTGAGCTTCTAAGTAGAATTCTTTTTGAAGGAAATGTTCTGCTATTAAAATAAACATTTAAGCATTGTGGCTACAGATGATAAACTGTACTCAAAAGAAAGGTTAAACTAAATAACCTGTAGGTCACCTCCTAGGTTAAGATGCTGCATAAGTTGCCTTAATTTATCCCACAAGCAAGAATGCAACACAGTCATCACTGAGTAAAAATACAGAGCTGAGAGAACTCACAGATTATGCAATATTCCTAAATGTGTCTCCACTCAAATTCATATAGCACTTGTCAAGAAGAGGCAGTTTCTACCTTTTGCAACTTTGAATTTCACCTTAATAGTAGATCCATATCGCTACATTTAGTCTTCCATTTTAGCTCTTGGAGACTTTATTGAATCACTCAGCAGCTTACTGATGCACAATCCTGTCATCTAAAAGCAAACGTGAAGAACTCGAGGCTGTTTTTCGAAGTGCTGCTCCATGTTAATGGAAGGATTTTGAAATGCCACAAGGGAAATTATTAGAAAGAAAAAGAAGGCACCAGATTAAATCACTTTGGACATTTTTAAAAAAGAATTATTTTAAAGTCTTTCCAAATTCTTAGAAAATAAAAATTATTTAACAATTCACTATATTTAGTACATTAATTTTCTCATAGCTATAGTATACTATAACTGCAGAGATTTATGTGCATACACGTTTATAGCTTTGGGAAATAACATGGCCATCGTGAATATTACAAGATTTATGGTCACTTTTTTTTTTTTCCTTAATGACTCACTAGTTTAAAAATCTGGGTCCTTAGTAAAGAAAACACCACTCCACCAACCCATGATAAGCTTGTTCCTATGTGAAAATATTACATGTTTTGTACTAATTCACATTAAGGGATTGTTTCTGGGACTAACTAGTGGTAATACAAACTAAAAGTTTTTCCTCTGAACTACTTATCAATATGATACTATATTCATTCTTAGTCTTAAGGATTGCATGCGTGAAGATTACATACTTATTCAAGCTTAGAGTATTTCAATAGCTTTAAAATCATTTTTCTAGCAGATAATATTTTCTAACTCTAAATTTAGATTAAAATGACTTGTTTGACAGGTTCACTATATTAGGTGACAATTTTCCAGATATGGCAGGGCAGTAAGAACCCATGAAAACACACAGTTTGGCATGGTAAGTCTTACTTTAACTTTCACAACATGATATGGCAATCTGGTCCCAGTGGGTGTATGTCCAATAATCATTAATGAAGGCAAATATCATGTAACATTTCTCAGGATTCTTGAAGACTTTTTCCATTATTTCATAGTCAAGTTCATTTAACTGGGCAACATCTTTGGGTTAAACTACCTCCTAATTAATACCAACTATTAAACACACACACCTACACACAAAATAAAACAAGTAAGGATATAGCCAACATTATACCCATAGCAAAAAGATCCCTCTCTCTGCCATTAATATTATTCCTTTTTGGTGATTCAATAAGATGACAAGTACATGACAAAGTACTAGTACCCCTGAGCCTTTAACATTCTAAGAGTAAAAATATTAAAAATATATTTTAAACCCTTTGGCTTAAAAGGGTTTAAAATGGATGGATCTAAGCATATTCTGAATAGAGGATGATATAAACTGATATCTCTGGTAACTGAATCTCAGGCTTTGTTTGTTCTTGCAGTAGAATGCAGCTGTACTGTGTTTTGATACCAATATATATGTTACCCTTAGGCAAGTCACTTGACCCGCTTTGGTTTGAACTTGTTTGGATTATCACATAATGAACTGGAAACCAGTATGGCAGTTTATTATTCATTGGAAGATAGCAAATGAAACCTCCCATTACTTTGCATGTTGACACTAGAGAATGTACTCTGGGACTTGCAGAATAAATTTACAATTAAGGAGATAGACAAAATAAGAGAAAGAGACATAGGCTTTACTCAGCATTGGGCTTTCAGTTCATTTTACTGCATTTCCATGTTTTATAGATTACTGATATATTGATTCACAACTATCTCAGAGTTTACTGGGTCTTAAGGTCTGTGATAGATCCTGGTGGTGGGTGGGGGGACATACTAGTAAGTTATATCTTTGCTTTTAAGGATTTTATAGTCTTGTGAGAGAAAAAGCATGTTAACAGTATAGGATTACCTGTTTTTGATTCTTTGCATATAGACTAATGACTTAACACTTCAATTTCTTTGTTTTCTGCTTCTACATGTTCCTTTGACATGAAGGAATGTTAAGTCTGGGGAGTGCATTTACAAATAAGTCCACTTCTCGGGATACCATATATGTCCTAAGGTCCTTCTTAAAGCAACTTAAGAGTTACCAGTCACTGACCAAGAAAGAAGGCTTTATAAATTACCCAGTGAAGGAATTAGCCAGGAATCTAATTTCTTCTAGTTTTCTCTCATAAATCATTTCATGATTCATTAGGACCTCCACTAGAGGGTGACTTGGAAGGGAAGAAAAAAACAAAAACAGAAAAACCAAAATCACTGTTATTTTACGGCAACATTAGAAATAATGTAAATTAGATTGACTAAAATAGTTGAAACTAAAAGCCAAAATAAATGTTGAGATGTCAGTTCTACTGGCTATTTCTAGGTCTTGACTATGCCTGCTTTACCAGTAAGACCATTTTATCACTTTATAAGCACAACTGATTTTATTATTCTACCCCTGTGCTAGTTCACGTGACTTTCAAACTAAAGAAACACTAAATGCCTAGAAAATGGTATTTTTGTTTTAGCATGTGCCTGTACTAGCAATTCTCTAACCAGATTGATTAAAAAAGGACTCTGGAAACTGAAATGTAACCTGGGCAATTGAAAAATAATTGCAATGGAAGAAATGAATTGATAAACTAAGGTTCTTTCCAAATCAAGCCCTAGTGAACCATTGGCCCATCTGAATCTCCTCCTTACTTATTATTCACATCTTGGGAGATATTATGGAGCTTTCTTTCTCTATTGTGGCTAGAGCCCCATTATTTTTACCACTAAAAGCAAAGAAAAGCAACCACCTTACACACTTAACTACGGATGCCATTTGCCTTATGGGAAACTGGGTGGTTGTTACAATATTTTTCAGCAGAGCCCATTTCTTTCTGTTCCCATCAAATATGACTTTATTAATCCCAGTATGATGTGGCTTTTACAAAATAAAAACTATTAGGTAATTTTTACAGTCTTTTCTCTAGGTTGATTTAAAAATGCACTGGATTATATGAAATGACTCATCCAGTGTCAAACAACAACAAAAAAATAATTTTAAAAATCTACCAAAGGGTTTTATTTTATTGATTATAAAAACAACAACAAAACAAAACACCAGACAAAACCAGTATATATTATTTCTTCCTTTGAATGGCAGCTGGCTGATGAAACTCCTTACTGAAGATAGACATGCTACCTAATGTCAATAGAAGATTTTAGATAAGATGGGGTAAAGAAATATTGGTTGGGATGGGAAAGTGGGAGTAGTTCAGAAAAACATGGCAACTTGATACATTATTCTTACAAATATAACAGCTGACCTGAGTATTGGAATATCTTATTCATGAGTCATAAGCTTGGTAATACTTTTACCCAGTACTTAAACAAATAAAAACAAACAAACAAAAAACAAAAAAGCACTACCTTAGATTGTTTTTATTTTCTAGGGAACAAAGCTTAAAAAGAAGTTTCATGCATTTTTTTTTTTTCCCTCCTTTTTCTGGAAGAGCTCAGTACAAAGATATTTTCATGGGAACCAGTCTAATCTTTATTGATCGTGACTGTTATTGGTACTAACAGAAATGCATTTGTTCACAGAAAGGCTGGTCTCCACCAGCAGAACTATGAATTAGATAGTGTGGATTAGAACTATGAATCATCTTACTGGCTGCAGATTTTCTTTATATATAGTAGTGCATACTTTAATTTCCATTTTTCTATAAAGTAGCATGTTTGAGTTATAGTATTTCTGTGTATTTCCATATTTAATATCCTACATTTCTAAGTATTTTTGATTTAGTTTATATAATAATAATATTAAAGTGATAATTGGTTTGCTTACTGCCCTTGGAGTACAATGTGCAGTTGTTGGCCTCTGTCCTATAATGTCACAGTTTTCGCAATTGAAACAATTCATTTTAATGAATATCTATGATGCACATGGTACATCTCTTTATTCTACAAAGAATCTCATCCACCACATAACCAAATTCCTCTTTTAAAAGAATCAACTGGAAATCTTTTTTTCTATAAGATTCCCTAAAATTCATTCTGAGGAAAAGCTCTGTTATTTCCAAACGCCTACTGATGAGTTTAAAGGTTATAGAGAAGGGTGGAAGGAAACTCACTTGTGATGAGTCCATGCCTTATGACACATGCTAAGCTACAGTGTTTTCCTTCAAGCACAATGCAAGACGTGTACAAATGTCCACACCAAACATAGAAGAATTTGAGATGCAGCCTGGAATGACTTATCCAAAGTCATAGGAGTGAAGACTCAAATCCATTCTTTTTCACAGTGTTTCATTACCATAACAATTATTACACATGAGTAATACTCATTATTGAAACCTTGTTAGGCTAAACATTTTTAATTGGAAAATTATGTAGTTGGTTTTTTAAAAACATGAACGTTAAATCAGAACGACTGAGTTTGAATTTGGTCCATATCATTTGGTAGATCTATGACATTTGACAATTCACTTAATATTTACGATTCTTAATTTCAACCATTTATAAAAAGTGGTTAATGATACTGTCTGTCTCAGAGTATTATTATGATACTAAAATAAGTTATATTAGGCATTCTAACTAATAATGCAGTGAATACATGCTAATTTCTTTATCTTCCTATTGGAATATAAATATATTAATGGCAGGAATATGACAAGTAATTTCCCCCAACAAAGGGTTTTCCAGTAACCAACCATATATACAGATGTGTAAATATTATATATAGTATGCCTATATATTATTAATTAACATATTATATAATATATATTTCATATACATATTTAATATATATTTCTGATGTATTTTCTAAATTTCAAAGTCAAATAATTTGCAAATATAAAAGAGTAAGTAACTTCTTGCTAACTCAACTTCAAGATCCATGTATTTCTGTACAGAGAATCAGAGCAAATATTTTGAGCAGGTTATAAGGTTGGCTTCTGCAGGATAACACTTGAGAATTACCTACTGCATAATTTCTATACATACAGGTCATGGGGATCAACCATAAATCATAAAGAAACAAAAATTCCTTTCTAGATGATATAACTAAATCTGGTATTTGCTTGAACATCTTGCCTTCACTGACTACTCAGACAAATAATACATTTAGTCTTTCAATCATAAGAAGCTCAGTATCTCCCTACTTCCCACTTGACAATTTTGAAGAGAAGCTTTCTGTCTGTGGTAAAATAACACTATGTTGGAAGATAAAAAAAAATATATGTATCAAATTAGTCATCTTTCCCTCCAACATTTATAGACATGAGAGTTGTTTATTGCCATAGCCTGTCTTTAAAACTGAGCTTATTTCCTCATAAACTGGTGCTTGTTCCTAGTTTTATCCTGCTGTGAATCATCATGCTTATAGGGCTATTGTGAACTCACTTCAGAATCACATCTTAGAGTAAGATGGATAAGAGGGAAAGAAACCCTTAACTGAGACCATCTATCTCTTCAGTAAATCAGCCAAGGCCAAATTTTGTCTTCTGTAATTTTGTATGGAAGCTTTATGTAATTTCTCAAGTCAACACTTGCTCTAATTAGTGCCATTTTTAAGAGGGCATACTGTAATAAATGAATGAATGGGTCTTTCATAGGTCACTTCTTAGTTCAGTTTACTTGTCTGTAAATTGGGTGTGTTAATCTGTTAGGACTGCTGTAATAAAGTACCACAGACGGGGAAGCTTCAACAGCAGAAATGTATTGTGTCATAGTTCTGGAGGCTGGAAATCCAAGATGAAGGTGTAGGCAGGGCTGGTTCTTTTTTTTTTTTTTTTTTTAAGATTTTATTTATTTATTTGACAGAGAGAGAGAGAGACAGACACAGAGAGAGCACAAGCAGGGGGAGCAGCAGAGGGAGAAGCAGGTTCTCTGCGGAGCAGGAACCCGATGTGGGACTCGATCCCATAACCTGAGATCATGACCTGAGCCAAAGGCAGACGCTTAATGACTTAGCCACCCAGGTGTCCCGGCAGGGTTGGTGTTTCCCCTGCCCTCTCTTTTTTGTGTTTAGATGGCCATCTTATCCCTGTGTCTTCACACGGAGTTCCCTCTGTGGGTATGTGCCCAAATTTACTCTAGTTATAAGGGTATCAGTCTTATTGGATTAGGGCCCATTCTAACTACGTCATTTTACCTTAATTATTTTTGTGAAGATTCTTTCTTCAAATACAGTCACTTTGAGGTATTAGGAGTTATAACTTCAGCATATAAATTTTGCAAGAGGCAGAATCTAGCCCATAAGGGCCCATACCTCTTATTCTCATGTCTGTTAGATGTTACAGTGATTAAATGAAATGATATTTAGTAAAGAACTTGCTATGAAACCACAAAATAAATGCCAAAAATCATTACCAATAATTGAGACTTCTGACATTTTTATTTCAGAATTTAATTTTTCTTGATAATTTTTAGGACAACTATCTTGAGGTATAAATTTCTTACCAGAAAATTCACGCTGATAAACTGTACAACTCATTTTTTTTTGCATATTCAGAGTTATCAAATCATCCTCAATATCTAATTTTAATATATTTTCATTACCCCAAACAGAATCCTACACCCATTCACAGCCACATTCCAGTTTCCCCTCCCTTAAGCCCTGAAAGCCACGGAACTAGTTTCTATCTCTGGAAATGTGTCTAGACATTTCCTCTAAATAGAATTTTATATATGTGTTCTTTTGTGATTGACTTCTTTCACCTAGCATAATGCTTTCAAGGTCAATCCATATTGAAGTTATGTATCAATGCATCATTGATTTGTATTGCCAAATAATATGTCATCATATATTTTTGGTTTTTTATCATTCATCAATTGATGGACCTGTGGATTGTTTCTACTTTGGGGTTATTATGAATAATGCTACTATGAATACTCTTTTGTAACTTGTTAGATGGACATGTTTTTATTTCTCTTTCTTGGGTATATACCTAGGAGTGGAATTTCTGGTTACCTAAGCCTAGGTAACTAACTATAGGCTTAGGATTTTGAGGATCTATCACACTGTGCTCTAAAGTGGCTGTACTGTTTTACAATCCTACCAGTAATGTATCAGGGCTCCAGTTTCTCTACAACCTTGTCGATGTCTGTTATTATCTTTTTCTTTTATTTTAGCCATCTTAGTGGATATGAAATAGTATAGCAGTATGGTGATTCACATTTCTCTGATGACTAGTGATGTTGAGCATCTTTTCTTGCGCTTATTGACAATTTGTATACCTCCTTAGGATGAGGGTCTGTTCAGATCTATTGCCTATTTTATAGTGAGTTTTCTTTATATTATTGCTTTGTAAGACATCTTTATATAACTTGTGTGTGAGTCCCTTATCAGATATATGATTTGAAAATTGTCTTCTATTCAGTGGATTATCTTTTCACTTTCTTAATGGTGTCCTTTGAAGTACAAAGTTTTCTAATTTTGATGAAGCCCAGTGTAACCATTTTTTTCTTTTGTTGCTTATGTTTTTGATATCATATCTAAGAAAATATCATTGGTCAAAACAAAAGACAAAAATATTACTCCAATATTTTCTTTTAAGAGTTTTAGAATTTTAACTCTTCTGCTTATATCTGTGCTCAATTTTTTTAATTGTGATATATGGTGTGAGACAGGGGTCCAGTTTCATTCTTTCATATATAATATGCAGTTGTCACAACACCAACTCTTTAAAAGACTACTCTTTCCCTATTGAATTTTCTTGGTACCCTTATCAAAAGTCAATTGGCAATTAAAAAAAAAAAAAGAAAAAGTCAATTGGCCATAAACTTGAAGCTTATTTCTGGAATCTCATTTCTGTCCCATTGATGTATGTCTATCTTTATGTCAGGATCAAATCTTCTGGATTACTGCTAATTTGCATGGAATTTTGAAATTGGGAAGGGCAAATCATTCAACTTCACTATTTTTCAAGATTGGTTTGGCTATTCTGAATCCCTTGCATTTTCATATAAATTTTAGAATTATCTTGTCAAATTACATTTAAAAAGGCAACTTGGATTTTGAGAGTGATTGCATTGAATCTGTGTATAAATTGGAAAATGGTGTGGAGTATTGTCTTCTTTAACAATATTAAATCTTCTAGACTATAAACATGAGATGCCTTTCCATTTATTTAACTCTATAATTTCTTTCTATGAGGTTTTGTAATTTTTGATAGATAAGTCTTGTACTTGTTTTGTTAAATTTATTTCTCTATGTTTTATTATTTTTGTTATTGTGAATTGAACTTTTTAAAATTTTTTACTTAAACTCAATTTAATTAACATATACTGTATTATTAGTTTCAGAGGTAGAATTTAGTGATTCATTAGTTGCATACAATACCCAGTGCTCATTACTTCAAGTGCCCTCCTTAATGCCCATCAACCCAGTTACCCCAGTCTCTCACCCATCCCGTCTCTAGCAACCCTCAGTTTGTTTCCTATAGTTAAGAGTCTCTTATGGTTTGCTTTCTTAAGTTTATTTTTGTGTTATCCATTGCTAGTGTATATAAATAAAAATATATTTTTTAAAAATTTTATTTATTTATTTGAGAGAGAGAGAATGAGAGAGAGAGCACATGAGAGGGGGGAGGGTCAGAGGGAGAAGCAGACTCCCTGCCGAGCAGGGAGCCCGATGTGGGACTCGATCCAGGGACTTCAGGATCATGACCTGAGCCGAAGGCAGTCGCTTAACCAACTGAGCCACCCAGACGCCCAATAAAAATATTTTTATATTGAACTTTGCATGGGAACCTTGTTGAACTCATTTAATAGTTTATAGCGTGTTCCTTAGGATTTTCTACATATGAGATTATGTCATCCACAAGTAAAGATAATTTTATTTATTTTTTTGCAACCTGGATACTTCTATATTATATTCTTGTCTAATTGCCCAGTCAAATGTTGAATAAAAGTGGAGGGAACACATATCCTGTTCCTCATCTCAGATGAAGAACATTCAGTTTCACTGTTGAGAATGATAGCTATGGGCTTTTCTTACATGCCATATCAGGTGGAAGAAATTCCCTCCTGTTGCTAGTTTACTTATCCTTTTATCATGAAAAGGTGTTGGATTTTGTCAAATGCTTTTTCTGTATATTTTGAGATTATCAAATGTTTTTTGTCCTTTATTGTATTAAAATGGTTTATTGCAATGATTGATTTTCAGATGTTAAACTCACTTGACATTCCTGGGACAAATCCTATCTGATCACAGTGTATAATCATTTTTATATGTTGCTGGAATTGTTTTGCTCTTATGTTGAGGACTTCTGCATCTATATTCATAAATGATATTGCTCTGTAGTTTCTCTTGATAATTTATAGTTCAATTTATATAGATCCATTTTCCTCTCTGATCACTAATCAAAAAATATTTTATGAGTGTGCATCTTTTAATCTAGCATTAATCTTATGCTTGCTTTTAATATGCTATGCTTCTTTATTTCACACATTTTCTCTAATGAATGTCATTTTATTTGAGTCAATCAACAACAGTAACATTTGTCATTACTTCTTCTTTTCCTTCATTTCCAATAGAAATAAAATTTTCCGAGTTTATAGTGCACAGCATGCTCTTTTCCATGTATCAAAACTATTGGATTTTCCCCTGTATCATGTTATGGCAGTACAAATTAGATGATACTCGGCATCCTGATTTTCTCTTCTTAAAGAATGGCTTTCTCCAAACAGTAGAGCAATCAAAATAGTCTCTTTCTCCATATGCTATCTCTCTTGCTTCTAATATTGAATTCCTCTCCACTGTCACTGAATTCTATGCATTATTTTAAGCCGTAGTACAAGACAGGTACTAAAATCTCTTTTCTTCTGAAGAGCTGAAATATATCTACTTCCTCAGTCCTCTTGATCCAGTAGTTTCCACTAGAACTTTACTCACTAAGCATCAACTTCATTGTGATCTAAGGGATTATGATATAGGAGGAACATAAAGTTGCAGTCTACATGAAATTTCTTTTACAGTACACAAGAGAAGACACCTCAAAAGCTGGGCCTTCACAAGGAGAATATTCCAGGTTACTGTCCATCCACTACTGAGTTGGATCTCTTGTGATCAAGTTGTATCACACATCTCTCTGTAAATCTCTCCTATGACACTTGTTACCCTGCCCTCAGGAAATGCGCACCATTCCACAAGAAAATCTGTCACTTCTTACTTTCTTTCTGATTCCTCAGTCTCAAACAATATCAGATGATTAAACCACATGGAAATTAATATTCCAAATCTGTTATACTGTCAATGTAATATGGACTCTAGTCCATGTATCTATTCTAACTTTCACTTACAGGAGTTATTAATTTCTTGCTTCCCTTATTAGGTGACTTATGAAGCAAAGACAATCTCTTAAAAAAATTTTTTTTTCACTCTGGGACAACATGCCATTGATAACTATTAAGTAAGTCACTCATAAATTTGTCCCTTCAGGAATAATGAAACACTATTACTGTGGTAAGAAGCATTGCCTGGAATGGCCAAGAAAGAGCTTTTCTGTTACCCAGGTGTTATGCTTACTGGTTCAATTTATTTTGATTCAGGAATTTATTCTGGTAGGAACTGTTTCATTTGGAACTTCAACCCCACTTGGGTCTGTTGGTTGGGCTTTATGGTGTCCTGATTGTCATCAGAATTGGCGGTGTCCAGTATGAAGAGTCAAAGTTACTCCTTTACACTTTCTAGCTTATTAGGTACTTTCCTGAGTCCTTACAATAATCATGTGAGAGATGTCCAAAGAATTATTTATTTTCCCATTAACACAGAAACTAAAGCTTAGAGAGGTCATAAATACATGTTCTAGTGAAACCAGAACTTCAATGTAATACTTTTGATTCATTCCCAAGCAAGTTACTTCCTAGTATACGTCAGATGCTTATTGTGATGATAATGGTATTTGGATGGTGTCAATTTTCTAAATATGCATCTGTTAAAGAAAAAAGTTTGTGGTACATAAATTTAGGAAAGCTGAGTTAAACAGAGACACCCACTTTTACTATGAACTACTCAGAACCCTTGACATAATCATATCCATCATAAAGCTAAAGGAAGGAGATATAGTGTGAGGGTTTCTCAAACTTATTTATGCAAGAATGACTTTTTGCCTAGTTGATCTCATGAACAAATTGTCTGAGAAAAAACTTTTTTTTTTTTCAAACACTGCCCTAAGATATTTATTTGAAACTATTAATGGGTTTCTTCCTTTAGTTTCAGTTCTTCTTCCAATTCAGTGTGTTGTCTTTTGAAATTGATGAAGTATGTCTTTGGGGTTTTTTCATCCTCCCTTCAGTTGCTCTCTCCATTCTCCTGTGCCTTAGCAACCCATTTATTAGTTCAGACCATATTCTTTATTTCATCCTTTTCATATCTTGATCTCAGTCTCCCAAAATGTTTGTTGATTTTCAGAAATTAACCTTAGGTGTTTAATCTCCTACCCATATCTGCATTTTAATAGAGAATTTTTTGGAGAGTGAAAATAATTCAGCCTGCAAGGAATGAATTCTAATGTGGCATTTCAGGCACACTATCAAATGGTGGGGAAATGGCTTTTGAACAGGGAACCCTGTTTATGCCTATAAAACCACACTCCCTTGGGCAATTTTGAAGGCTAGCTGGTGATGAAGTTCAGTCTGTGATTCACTTTAATGCCTATTGAAGATCAGAGATGTGGGGCACTTTGAAGTGTGTTCAGTCAAGAAAATTGGATTGGGAATGTAATGAGTTGTGGATAAAATCTCAGAGGCCATGAACTACACATTTCTAGACTGGATGATTGAGGTATGGAAAAAACTGCAGAGTCCTATTATGTAGTCTTATATGAAAATCATGTCTATTACTCTTCAATTTTATGATAAAATAGGATGAAGGCAACAAGTTTTAGTTATTTTTTGTTTCTTTGCCTATTGACTTATTTGTTTCCTGGTAATCAATTCTCTGTCCTGAGAACTGTAAAACTCTGTCCTGTAAAACTAACAGTAGCCTCCACTCACAGTCTAAATTCAATAATTGTTGAAATTTTCTATAGCATATTTTTTCCTGAAGATTTTGTACTGTTAAAATGATTGTGATTTTATTCAACCAAGGTATTATGCAGAACTCACATTTCACAAATGAGGAAACAACCTTCCTTTAGAAAAGGCGCTAACCAGAGAATTAAGAGCACTTTATAGATACTTTTAACTCAAGAGTTGTAAGAAAGCTACCAAAACACTCACAATAATCAAGATAAACTCAAAATATACCTGCCAGTATGCAAATTGTTATTTATCTTTATAAGAAGATAAATCTGTAACCCAGAAAGTTTTACTAATTTGTGCAAGTAAAAGAAAAGTTCAGAAATTTCTCTGGTTAGTTGGGAATTTGATTACTGAAAAAGATCAGGAAAAAATTCAAATGTGGTCTGTTGTTCTCTATATCTAAGATAAGACATCGATGAGAATTTTAAAGATATAATATATGGCTATACCACAAGTCTGATATTAAATACACTCAAAATCATACCATTTATCTACATGTTAACTCTGTTCAAATTTTATGTCCCAAGGGTCCTTGTACTTTAGGTCATAATGGTGTTTGTAATTCTATGCCAGTCTTATTTTATTTTATTTTTTAAATTTTATCTCCAGTATTGTTAATATACAGTGTTATTATTAGTTGCAGGTGTACAATGTAGTGATTCAACACTTCCATACAACACCCAGTGCTCATCACAACAGCACTCTTAATCCCCTTTACCTATTTCACCCATCCCCCATCCACTTCCCTTCTGGTAACCATCAGTTTGTTCTCTGTAGTTAAGAGTCTGTTTCTTGATTTGCCTCCCTCTTTCACCTTCTCTTTTTTTCTCTGTTCATATGTTTTGTTTCTTAAATTCCACATATGAGTAAAATCATATGGTATTTGTCTTTCCCTGACTGACTTATTTCACTTAGTATAATACCCTCTAGCTCCAACCATGTTGTTGCAAATGGCAAGATTTCATTGTTTTTTATGACTGAGTAGTATTCCATTGTATATATACACCACATTTTCTTTATCCTTTCATCTGTCAGTGGACCCTCAGGCTGCTTCCATAATTTGGTTATTGTAAATAATGCTGCTATAAACATAGGGGTGCATGTATCCCTTTGTATTATTTTTTTTATATTTTTGGGGTAAACACCCACCAGTATGAATACTGGATCACAAGGTAGTTCTATTTTTGAGTTTTTGAGGAACCTCCATGCTGTTTTCCACAGTGGCTGCACTAGTTTGCATTCTCACTAACACTACTTGAGGGTTCCTTTTTCTCCACATCCTTGTCAACACTTGTCATTTCTTGTGCTTTAGATTTTAGCCATTCTAACAAGTATCAAGTAATATGTCATTGTAGTTTTGATTTGCATTTCCTTGATGATGAGAGATGCTGAGCAGTTTTTTATGTGCCCTTTGACCATCTGGATGTCTTCTTTGGAGAAATGTGTGTTCATGTCTTCTGCATACTTTTTAATTGGATTGTTTATTTTTTGGGTATTGAGTTGTATCACTTCTTTATATGTTTTGAATACTGACCCTTTATCAGATATGTCATTTGCAAATATCATCTCCCATTCTGTAGGCTGCCTTTTAGTTTTGTTGATTATTTCCTTCACTGTGCAGGAGCTTTTTATTTTGATCTAGTCCCAGTGGTTTATTTTTGCTTTTATTTCACTTGCCTCAGGAGATATATCTAGAAAAATGTTGCTATGTCTAATGTCAGAGAAATTGTTGCTTGTGCTCTCTTCTAGGATTTTTGTGGTTTCAGGTCTCACATTTAGGTCTTTAATCCATTTTGAATTTATTTTTGTGTATGGTGTCAGAAAGTGGTCCAGGTTCATTCTTTTGCTTGTGGCTGTCCAGTTCTCCCAATACCATTTGTTGGAGAGACTGTCTTTTTCCCATTGCACATTCTTGTCTCTTTTGTTGAGGATTAGTTAACCATATAAATTTGGGTTTATTTCTGGGTTTTCTCTTCTGCTCCATTGATCTGTATGTCTGTTTTTGTGCCAGTACCATACTGTTTTAATTATTATAGCTTTTTAGTATAACTTGAAGTCTGGAATTGTGATATATCCAGTTTTGTTTTTCTTTTTCAAGATTGCTTTGGCTATTAGGGGTCTTTTGTGGTCCCATATAAATTTTAAGAATGTTTGTTCTAGTTCTGTGAAAAATGCTCTTAGTATTTTGATAGGGATTTCATTAAATATGTAGATTGTTTTAGGTAGTATAAACATTTCACAGTATTTGTTCTTATAATCCATGAGCGTGGAATGTCTTTCCATTTCTTTGTGTCATCTTTAATTTCTTTCATCAGTGTTTTATAGTTCTCAGAGTACAGGTCTTTCACTTTGTTGGTTAAGTTTATTCCTTGATATTTTATTATTTTTGGTTGAACTGTAAATGAGATTGTTTTCTTTTTTTTTTTTTAAAGATTTTATTTATTTATTTGACAGAGAGAGACACAGTGAGAGAGGGAACACAAGCAGGGGGAGTGGGAGAGGGAGAAGCAGGCTTCCCACGGAGCAGGACCCTGGGATCATGACTCGAGCCGAAGGCAGGCGCCCAACGACTGAACCACCCAGGTGCCCCCCCCCCTTTTATTTTTAAGATTTTATATATTTAGAGTGTGTGTCAGCAGGGATATGGGGAGACATAGGGAAAGGGAAAGAGAGAATCTCAAGCATGGAGTCCAAGTCAGGGCTTGACCTCACAACCCCAAGATCATGGCCCTAGCTGAAATCAAGAGTTGGATTCTTAACTGACTGAGCCTCCCAGGCACACCAAGATTGTTTTCTTAATTTCTCTTCCTGCTGCTACATTATTGATATATAAAAATACAACAGATTTCTGTGTATTGATTTTGTATTCTGCAACTTTACTGAATTCATTTTCAGTTCTAGTAGTTTTTTGGTGGAGTCTTTGGGTTTTCTATATAGAGTATCATGTCATCTTCAAAGTCATCAATACTGAAAATTTTACTTTTTCCTTACCAATTTGCATGTCTTTTATTTCTTCTTCTTTTTTGATTGCTGTGGCTAGGACTTCCATTACTATGTGAAATAACAGTGGTAAGAATGGACATCCCTGTCTTGTTCCTGATGTTGGGGGGAAAAGCTCTCAGTTTCTCCCCATTGTGGATGATATTAACTGTAGGGTTTTTGTTTTGTTTTGTTTTTGTTTTGTATATGCCCTTTATGATGTTGAGGTATTTTTTCTCTATCCCTACTTTGTTGAGGGTTTTTATTATGAATGGATGTTGTACTTTGACAAATATTTTTTATCTATTGAAATGATCATATGGTTTCTATCCTTTCTCTTGTTGTTGTATCACATTGATTGATTTGTGAATATTGAACCAGCTTTGCATCCCAAGAATAACTCCCACTTGACTGTGATGAATGACTTTTTTTAATGTATTGTTGGTTTTGGTTTGCTAGTATTATTTTGAGAATTTTTTCATCTATGTTCATCATAGATATTGGCCTTTAGTTCTCTCTTTTTTTTTTTTTTTTTTGTAGTGTCTTTATCTGGCCTTGGCATCAGGGTAATGCTGGCCTCATAGAATGGACTTGAAAGCTTTCCTTTCTCTTGTATTTTTTGGAATAGTTTGAAAATAATTGGGATTAACTCTTCTCTAAATGTTTGGTAGAATTCACCTGTGAAGCCGTCTGGTCCTGGACTTTTGTTGGTTGGGAGTTTTTTGATTACTGATTCAATTTCATTGCTGCTAATTGGTTTGTTCAAATTTTCTATTTCTTCCTGCTTTGGTTCTGTTAGGACACCAGTCTTATTTTAAAATGTGACTACATTTGTCACCTTGTCTGTATCTTCACAATTAGAATCGTATATTCCAATATGTCTCTGTGTGGTATCCCTCATTTGCTTATAGTTTTCAGCTGAGGCCATTTCACCACATTTTTCCTCATTCCTCTGGCCTTTTGTGGTTTCCTTCCAAAGAGTTTAAATTCATAGTAAACTCATGGGGCCATATATTCCACCTTGATCCAGTCATGTAGTTACCATTGTCTTCAGCAGAATTCCACAAGAGGCTCTAGGTCAACATTGGCCCTTAGAAGAATTCATAAATGGACTGGCATGTCCATAAATGGACTGGTATAGAGAACCCCATTAGGAACAGTGATAGAGACATTAGTAGAGACAGACAGGAGGGAACATCAATGGGATTTTCTTCCCTTAGATGTGACTAAAACAAGAACTGAACCAAACTGCCTATTTCTTTTCTTTTCTTTTCTTTTATTTATTTATTTGAGAGAGAGAGAATGAGAGACAGAGAGCATGAGAGGGAGGAGGGTCAGAGGGAGAAGCAGACTCCCTGCCGAGCAAGGAGCCCGATGCGGCACTCGATCCCGGGACTCCAGGATCATGACCTGAGCCGAAGGCAGTCGCTTAACCAACTGAGCCACCCAGGCGCCCCCAAACTGCCTATTTCTTGCTTTAAGGAATGTTAGCAGCAGAATGGGAAAGATTTGAAAGAATTTCTCAGCTGCAAAATTTCACTCTAGGGACTATGTCTTTGTGTAGGCTCCGGCTACTTAAATTGAAAATGAAATTAAGCATTTTCAGAGACTTTTCAATTCCTCCCCTGCCAGCAGATGCCAAATCGCCTGCACTAGCACATGAGGAGCTTGGTAGAATATGGCCTTGAAAAGACCTACCCTCCCCCCCCCCCAATCTAGTGGCTTTTTATTATATTTCATTCAAGGCTGTCATATACTCTCTCCACTGTGACATAATTTGGAGGCTTATTTTTTTAATACCTTAAATTGGACTGATAGTGAGAACAATGACTCAGCTGAAATTTCTGACAATTTCAGATACAATGTGTGTAATTGATAAGCCAACTCAACAAAGGACTTCTTGAGAGGTTTGGGATCAGGTTCAAACACTGTATTATTCTAAAAACTCACATGTTAGTGTACCCTAGCTTCCATCTGTGTTTCCAACACAATGATCCCATTTAAGAATTCTTCAGACTCTTTTGTGGTTCTTTCATAATAATGGCATAAGAGCTAAAGAGTTGACTAGTGATGTGTTTCCCATAAATCTGTATAAAGTAAATGTTTTAAGAGATGTAAACTATATCTTAATTTTCTCTTCTTGATAAATAAGATAAAAATTAGCAAGCAGATAATCTTTATCTACAAGATATACATGTCTTGTGGGCAGGCACATTTCTTCCTAATTGTTTCCCATTATACTTAGAATAAAATCCTGATACTCTACTGTGTTTTAAATGAGTTGTCTCACTTAAAATGGTTCCTTGCAACCTCATTCTTTACACTTTCCTCCTTCCTCAACCCACTGCAGTTATTTTAACCAACTTGCTTGTTACTCCTCAGTTATGCCAAGCATTTTCCTGACATGGGTCCCATGGCCCCATTCACTTCTCTTGGATCCTACTCAAATATTTCACCAGAAGGATCTTCTGTCAGCACACAGTCTAGAGAAGGTTATTCTTACCAACCTTTTATCCTACCCACTTTTTGAAGTAAAGTGATCAGCGCTGAGAAGATATGTGTCCTTTCTGTGAGCTCTCTGCCTAGACCAGTAATTGGCACATAGGGGGTGCTTAATAAATAACTGTAGAATGAACATTAACAAATTGGTTTAGTCATCATCCCACTATTTCACAATCTAGATTTGCTAATGATTTTCTTATGACTAGACTTAGGTTGGACATGGGGGGGCAATTATTATATCAGTGACAACATGTATATTTTCTGTTACTTTACATCAGAAGACATTATATCAGTCTGTCCCAATGATTAAGGTGGTGACTGCCAGAATACTCATGTAAAAAGTTCTCTTTTGTCTTTGTGATTAACAAATAGTTAATGGAGTGATACATGGAGATGATGTGAATATTTTGTCCCTTAATCATCGTCCCCCCAAAAATTCAATATCTTTTGATGGCACTTGCCAAAAGCCTTTATAGTCATGGTTGAAAAGAGTGTTTTGTACAGTTTTGTTTTGTTTGTTTGTTTGTTTTAACCTTCATTCCTTCTCACATTTTTCTGTAAAGAAGAGCCTTCTCTCTCCATCTTGTTTTCTTTTTTTTCCCCTTTTCCTTTATTTTTTTTTGTGAGTATTGTTATAGATTTATGGATTCTTTTACAGTCAGTATATTTTAATCCATTGTAAGATTTATTTTCAGTGCTTTTCCTTGTCTAAATTTGGCCAATAAGAATGTCTCCTCCTGATATATCCAAATTAATGTATTCATTCCCTTTTTTCTCCCCTCTTCCTTTCTTGGACAACTAGATGTTGCAGTCAGTACCATCTGGCCTGCACCTGCATCAGCCATTTGTTCATGGGGCTCTGGTTGCCTTAAGTGGAGAATGGTATTTAGAAACCAAGCTCTGAAAACTTATTGTGACTGTTGTACTGAACTGTTCTGCTCCTAGGCAACTTAACTGAATGAGCTAGGGAATGTATACATAAGATTATAAGGAAAATTCCAATTCAAATCCAGCACTACAGAGTTTTCTCCTTATCTTCCCCAATTCTTCCATACTCTTACCTTGATTCCCAGTGACAATCCTGGCTTGACATATATTTACTCATTTGCTCAATTCTAAAATTTATACAGAATTACTAGAGCATTTCAATACTACCATGAACTAAGAGAAATTCAGTTTTTTATTTCAGTTATTTTTTTCTTAGGATATGTTCCACTAAATTTGTACAGTTAGTGTACTCTGATCAAAAATTATATTTTTCTGTGCAGCTTATATTTTATATAAGGCAGTGTTCCTTCATTTTTGTTTATAGTCATATTTAGGGTTTGCATTTTCATTCTTTTTACTTAATTTCATTTTTTTGTATATAAAACTTGGTTCATATAATATGGATAGGTTCACATAATATGGATAAGTTCACTTGTTTACTCAGGAAGTCATACTTCTGTCTTCCTTTCCTTCCACCATTCTCAATTCCCTCCACCCCACTGTTAAAATGATTAAAGAAGACAATTTAGATGATACAAACAAACTTCATTTAATGCTTCATTAATCAGACAGTCCCCATTCAGAGAAGAATGGAGCAGAAGGTAAGTAACTTAAAAAAAAAAAAGATTTATTTATTTATTTGAGAGAGAGAGAAGAGAAAGAGATAACATGCAGGTGGGGGGAAAAGGGAGAGGGTGAGAGAGAATCTCAAGCAGATTCCCTGCTAAGTGCAGAGCCTGACTTGGGGCCCCACTCCAGGCTGGATCTCATGTCCTGAGATCATGATCTGAGCCAAAATCAAGAGTTGGACACTTAACCAACTGAGCCACACAGGCACCCCAGAAGGCAAGAAACTTTTATAGGATAAAGAATAAAAACAGGAGGAGAAAAAGAGAAAATATACAATTGGCTGGGGCCATATAGTCAACCTTTTTGGAGTGAGAAGGCCCAGAGTTGTGTGAGGAGTGGCTGACAGGATTTACTGTTTCTGGTCAAGTGGATCATTTACAGGGACATGAAGGTTATCTAAGTTTCAGTTTGCTGACATGACACCCCAGTCAGGAGCAGCTCCATCTTGGGTCTTGAGAGTTATTTTGACAACTAAATAATAGAAATACTAGAAAAATGAATGTAATAAAATATGAGCTAGTTGTTTAACCAGTGTTCTAATGGAAGACCTATCCAATGCACTCAGATAAATATTTATTACATGTTTGTCTGTGACCACTGTAGCAAGCTTATACTGTTATAAGTATTGGTTAAATCATGGCAGGCTGTCAACAGCTAAGATATCATTATTAATATCATTATTAATGATCTTGTCTCTCCTGTTATAATTCAGTAGAACAATCAAGAAGTATAGATGAAACTGTTCAAGTAGATGGATGTCAAAAATGTGTTCAGCCCTCATTTCATTGACATTAAGGCAGTTTGAAAGCACGACTGCTTAACAGGTTGCTAGTTTACTTTGGAATTTAGTGCTTCAGGATAACACACTCTGTTAACATCCCGATGCAAAGCCTTCTTGATATATGCCCTACCTGTTTACTCTTCATCATTCAGCATCCAGTGGATAATGCAATTCTTAAACAGCAGTATCTTGGGACATGTGTCTTCTTGGTCATTTCTGACAAAAGCCTTAGAAAGGCTGTCGTGTGCTTATGGTAGATTTCTTTTTTCTCATTTTCAAGTTTATATTCAAATCATGTTTCTACAAATAGCTCATAATTATTACCATCTCTTTATGTATATGATCAAAGATACAGTGATTTGTATACCATAATACCAAGGATTTTGACTGAATTCCTCTATAGTGAGAGAAAATACTCATTGGTAGATGATTTTTAAAATATTTGATAATTAAATAAATATTTTGGAATGTGCTTCTAAGAAGTTCATTCATTCTCTTCCTAATATGGTTCTAAAAATCTTTAAATAAAACATAACATACAATTTGCTTTTCATGTTGTTGGAAAAGATTTGGAAATAAATGGTAAAGGTTTTTAGAATGAGAACTGCCTTTTTAATAGCTACCAGATTCCGGACACTCTACTATCATAGCAATGGTTAAAAGAAAGGGAAATAAATTTGTAAACAAAAGATCACTCTCCTATATCTTTTATGGAATATGAAATGTTATAACATTAAGGAGGGAAATATTGCAATAATAACAAAACTGCCTACACATTTGCAGTCAACAATACAATTCCTAGCCATTTACATGGGAGAAAAACATTCAATAAGACAAAGCTATATATGCACAAGGTTTTTATTGCAGTAATTTTGTAGTAGAAATGTATAAGAAATAACCCCAATATTCAACTAAGAGAGGTTGAAGAAAATACAAAGGTATATTACAGAGTAATAAGCAGCTTAAAGATTGATAAATATCTCTATGAACTGAACTAGTATGGATATATATATATTTTTTATAAAGATTTTATTTATTTATTTGACAGAGAGATAGACAGAAGAGCACAAGCAGAGGGAGTGGCAGAGGGAGAGGGAGAAGCAGGCTCTGCACTGAGCAGGGAACCCGATGTGGGACTCGATCCCAGGACCCTGAGATCATGACCTGAGCTGAAGGCAGACGCTTAACCATCTGAGCCACCCAGGCGCCCGCTAGTATGGATATATTTTAAGAAATCAAAACAATGTAAAATCTAGGTTTAATAATAGGAGGAAGTAAGATATGCATGTACTGAATGGAGCACTGGATGTTATACGCAAACAGTGAATCATGGAACACTACATCAAAAACTAATGATGTATGGTGATTAACATAACATAAAAAAAGCATTAAAAAAAAAGACTATATTTATGAATTTGAAAAACAGACAAACAGATCTCAACAGGTAAACCAGAAGCTATTGAAAATGGTTACCTGGTATTGAAATAACTTTCTAGGTCCAAGATGGAGCCACTCTTGCCCAGCATGCTGTATCAGGAAATTAAAATAAATAACTTATGTGTCCTTGTAAATACTCTGCTTGACCAGAAACACAATAAATCCAGCCAGCCCATCCCCAATGCCAGGCTAACTCTGGGCCTTCTCACTGTAAACAAGGTTAACTGTGTGGCCCCAGTCAATCAGATATTTCCTATTTTTCTCTTCCTTTTTCTTTATTCTTTATCCTATAAAAGTTTCTTGCTTCTGCCCATTTGGCATTTCTCTAAATTAAGACTGTCGGCTTCATGAAGTGTTAACTAAACTTTTCATCACCTAAATGTCTCCTGTGATCATATTTTAACAGTTTTTGGTGATGAGGATGGGGTCCGAAGCTGACTGCTAATGGCCTATAAGACAATGAGATGCACCTGGGAGAACCCTGCTGAAACCTTTAAGTTCACTGGTCCTCTTATTACCAAAAGCCCTGGGTAAGTCACTCTCAGATTTGAGCTCTACTCCCTTGTATGCAGCTCTTGAATCCACAAGTTCTATTTTGTTTAAATAGATATATGAAAGATCAATAGATCGATAGATAATGTTAAATGGTGGATATTCAACTAGATCATTTCCAAATAAGATTAAAACAGGAAACATTAATTACTGAAAAGTTCATCCACTTTTGGCTTCCTTTTAGAGGAACTAAAGATATTTGGGTCTATTAGTATACATGTTTTGTGCCACATTGAAAAATTTACTATGAAGAAGAATATACTTTTAGAAATTATGAAAGGTATTTATAAACTGGCCAATCCACAATTGCTTCCTTTTAAGTTTTCACTAGGAATTAAGGCTTCTAAGGGTTAAGAATGCTAATTAATATATGTAATTAAAATTACTAGAAATTATAAGAGAAACATCTCTATGGAAAGTAGCATGTGTTTTTGTAAGAAAATATATGCGATATAGAGATGTGTTTTGTTAAGGGAAAAAGGGAATAATTTTGTCCTAAAATAACTGATTTTTTCTGAATGAGAAAAATGAAAAAGTAGGATAAAATATAAATAAATATTTAAAAATGTAGGTTTATAGAAAATGAATCTTGAGAAAGGATTTTTATGTGTGGTCAAGCTGCCTAAGATTGGAATTGATTTATTTTTTAATGAGTTTTAATATAAAAAAATACACTTGTGCAAAATTAGAATTTGATTTTTCTTTGTTAAAATGACAGAGGTTTTTTTGTTTTGTTTTTTTGTTTTGTTTTTTAGATTATTGGACTGTTCTTAATAAGAAATTGTAAACAAAGGATTTTCTTTACCTTTTAAATAATTTGCCTATAAAGCAAAGGTTTTGTGTCTCACCAAAATAATTTGCTGTACTTCACATCATCTTTATCAGATCTTTGATTACTTAAGAAAACATAGCCTTCTAAGTAATAAAAGAGCTAATTTTTTTTTTTAACCATGGAACTTATCTGTATTTGCCTTTGAAGTCTTTGTCACTTCAGTTAAATGCATATATTTGACTTCCCAAAATTCAAATTCCAAATGAAGTCTTCTTTGAACAAACTTTGGAGTTTTCCAGACAGTCTCTAGAACATCTCAAAAGATTTGTTCTGTCTTCTTGTAAAAATTAAAATGTTAACCCAATTAGGCTTATTTGGCATGTTAAATTACATGGGAAGCGTTGTCAAATCAGAAGTGATACTAAATGTTCTTAAGCTTATATCTGTATGGGTATATGTTATTAATAGAAGTGTTCCAGAAATTATATGCAGTTCTTAAAAATCTGACATATCTTGGTATAATGTTACAAGTCATAATTCCAATTATTATCTTAAAATGTTTTATGTCACAGAAATAGCCAAAATTTCCTTGTCAATTCCATTATAATGAACTCTCACATGATCTTTAGCAATGGACATTTTTAAGTCTTTTGTCATATATAGACAGGTATTGTTTTACTCTGATGCTTTTGCAAAAGTGAGATTCTTGGAATGGATCCTACCAAGAACTCTCAATTGCTGACACTGCTGTCAAATTACAAGGTGTTGAAACTTGGGTGCATATTTTGCAAGAAGCCTTCATTTGACATCTGGTCTTGTATAAACACAGGAGACCTCAAAATCAAATTAACTAGGAAGAGAAATACCCAGCACTGAGGTAGACTGTTAGTCTCAAGATGGGGGATCAAGAACATTCTTTCCATTCCTCCTTACCTCTCTGACCATCCTTTTTCTAGTACTTACACCATGAAGGTCTTTATGATTCTTCGCCCATCTTCTTCCTTGTCCTTGTCTGAAGAGATAATTCATGTATCTTGGGCCATTGCAAAGGAGAATAATTCAACCTCCATCTGACTGTTGGCTTCGCCGTGATGCTGGTGATCTGTAGTCCCTTTGGCCTATGACAAATTTCTCCCTGATTTCCAGTGTCTCATTTTCTCTAGAACAATCTGACTGAATAAACACCTCTGGGGAAGTGGAAACGTAGTTACATGAAATACACAAATAGGCCACTGGCTTTAAGAAGCTTCCCCCTCTTTGGGATTATTTCTTGACTTAATTGATTCTAGCTAATTTGGGTTATGGGGACCCTGACTCAGGAGCACTCTTCAAATCACAGGTATTATTTTGTTGCTAATAATTTTAACTGTCTCCCTGATATGCTGCTTTCTCTCTTTAAATGCATGTGGGTATCCATTAACCAACCAACAGATGGCCTCTCTTCAACTGGAATGACAAAAGAGAAGAGAACGTAACCAGGTCCAATAATACAAGTCTGACATTTTCTCCTGAGAACAGTACACTGAGATCTGAAACGCAATGGTTACTGAGAGTCATGCTAAGACCAACATTTTGATCAAACCTCTTGAATAGTCAAGAATGATCAAAACAAGGGGCACCTGGGTGGCTGTTGGTTGAGCATCCAACTCTTGTTTTTGGCTCAGGTCATGATCTCAGGGTCTTGAGATTGAGCACCACTTTGGGCTCTATGCTTAGCGCATAATCCCTCTGCTCCTCACCTCCCCCAAATAAATAAATAAATAAATAAATAAATATCTTTAAAAAAAATCAAAATGGGGGGACTCTTAAAATAACTTTCAAGGTGAGCTTCCTGCACCAGATAAACATATCACAAACGGGACTTAGATTTGTGTCCCTGTAAATGCTCCACTTAAGCAAACATTCAGTATAACCAGCCAGCCAATCCCCAAATACCAAGCTAACCTTCCTACCCCAAACAGGTCAACTCTGTGGCCCCAGACAATCAGATATTTTCTATTTTTCTCTTCCTTGTATTTTATTCTTTATCCTATAAAAGCTTCCAGCCTTCCACCCTAGTTTGCAGTTCTCTGCATGGAGACTGTCTGCTTCATGAAGTGTTAAATAAAGTTTGTATCACCTAAATTGTCTTCTCTAATCATGTTTTAACAATGTTAATGCACTTTAAAACCTACATTCAAATACTAATTGACAGTGCATATTCTTAGGGAACACTATTATTCATGTCGGTTTAATTCACAGCCAACCAGGTGGTGCAAATTCAGATTATATGTTCAATTACTTTAGTATGTAGTTTGTCTTCAGTACCTGTCATCTACCGAATGTTTCTTTGTTTTATATGTGTAATGAATTTTGGGGACAATTATGTTGTCATGAATCACCATGATATCTACCTTACCAAATATGTTTTGTCTGTATTCTGTCACCTAACATATTAAATTAAAACTTTCAACTAAAATGAAATTATTATAAAAGTAAATGCCTTGAGACTAATTTACATTTTTCTGTCAATAATTACACAATTTAAATTTGAGGACTGGGGCAAAGTTTGCCATATTAAGTAAATCCCCAAGTCATGCTAGTGGGCACAACATAAAGGAAAAGTAACAAAATACAAGTTACATTTCCCTCCATCTTTTTAAAGGTACTCTTGTTTTGGATAGTAAAAGTCCCATTTTTTTTCATGAAAATCTTTATTAAAAGAAACAAAAGATAATTTCCATCACAATTTCCCTCCAAAAATACAGCCTTCAATCATATGTTATCACATATTTTAGCTATCAATTCATGTCTTGGAAATAAGGTTTCACAATATTCTATTTCTATGGAAAATTTCACTGTATATTTTGTGATTGGTTTACTATACCTTTGCCAACAGCTCCCTCTATGTTTCATAACACAGATACTTATTGTTCATGCTCTGAAGAACTGTGGATGTACTGTTTGAGGAAAAACACTTTCAGAAAGGTGGTTCAGTATTATGCAGAACTTAGGACCATAGGTTTTTAGTAGCCTCTGTGGTAAAAACTCTGTCTTATTGTTTAAACTAGACTTTCATTACTAATTTTTTAGGGTTGATTCATTAAACTCTTTTTAAATTACATTGTGTACATACAATTATCTTAATGTAGAAAGAACTGGGCTTATATAGGCCAAAGTAATGTTGTAACATGTTAGACTAGTTTCTTTTTTTTTTTTTTTAAGATTTTTTAAATTTATTTATTTGAGACAGAGAGAATGAGAGAGAGAGAGCACATGAGAGGGGGGAGGGTCAGAGGCAGAAGCAGGCTCCCTGCTGAGCAGGGAGCCCGATGCGGGACTCGATCCAGGGACTCCAGGATCATGACCTGAGCCGAAGGCAGTCGCTTAACCAACTGAGCCACCCTGGCGCCCTAGACTAGTTTCTTGTTACTTAAAATCATGTATATTGTCTGTTCATATCTGTGTTTCCCTACTAGGATAAAATTAAGCTGGCTTAGACTTTTGAAATGAAATATGATGAGGAGAACATGCATGTTAATGAGAACAAAGAATATATATTAACAGGTGTAAAAGCTGACACAGCATGTATATTTTCTACTTCTGATCAAATGAAGAAATTATAAAAGGCTTGCCTGTGTGTGTGTGTGTGTGTGTGTGTGTGTGTGTGTGTGTGTGGTGGGGAGAATTCAGATTGTGATATGTAAAATACAGTTTCACAGTTGTTTCTGATTGTGTTCATGGGTGGCTGTCCATAACAATAAAACTGCCAAACCCTTTCCCTGCAATGACGTTAAGTAACCACCACTCTATTCTCTGATGAGCTAAGATGTGACTTAAGAATCTTTCTCAACAACTCTAGTCCTAACAGCCACAAAGTTTGATATTAAATAAAAGCTACTTTTCATTTCTGTTAATATTTCCCATTGGGCAATAAATATTAACCTTTTGCTGAAGGAACTATGCTGATTTTTTGATAAACTACTTTTAAGTTAAAAGTACAGTTATCATACTAGGTTTTTGGGTTTTTTTAATTTAAATTCCAGTTAGTAACATACAGTATAATATTAGTTTTGGGTATACAATTTAGTGATTCAGTACTTCCATACATCTCCAGGTGCTCATCACAAGTGCCCTCCTTAATCCCCATCGCCTGTTTCACCCTTCCTCCCCACCTACCTCCCCTCTGGTAAGCAGCAGTTACTTTATAGTTAAGAGTCTGTTTCCTGGTTTGTCTCTATCTCTCTTTTTTTCCCCTTATGATAATTTGTTTTGTTTCTTCAGCTCCACATATGAGTGAAATCATATGGTATAAGTTAAATAAAATAAGTCAGTCAGAGAAAGACAAATATCATACTAGTTTTTAAAATAGTTTTATACTAGAGTTGTTTTTTTCTAAAATTTTCAGTTTAAAGCTAATGAGGAGCTATTCTCATTAGTAACTTATGGCAAAGTTGAAATGCAAGCTAATTTGTCTGACTTCCAAGATGGTATTCTTAACCTTCCTATGACATATTCTCCTTTTTTTTCTTTTAAGTTGGCCTATAATGTATACCAACATTAATGAGAAAATATACTGTATACATTATATGTAAAATATATGGAGTACAGACATAAAATGACTCTATTTATTTATTTATTTTTATTATGTTCAGTTAGCCACTGTATAGTACATCATTAGTTTTTGATGTAGTGTTCAGTGATTCATTAATTACATACAACACCCAGTGCACATCACAACACGTGCCCTCCTTAATACCCATCACTCTCTTACCCCCCTCCATCCCCTCCCTTCTGAGACCCTTAATTCATTTCTTGGGGTCCATAGTCTCTCATAGTTCATCTCCCTCTCTGATTTCTCCCCCTTCAGACTTCCCTCCCTTCCCCTGTGGTCCTCCATGCTATTGCTTATGTTCCACATATGAGTGAAACCATATGATAATCGTCTTTCTCTGCTTGACTTACTTCACTTAGCACAATCCCATCCAGTTCCATCCATGCCAATGCAAATTGTGGGTATTCATCCTTTCTGATGGCTGAATAATATTCTATTATATATATGAACCACTCTTCTTTATCCATTCATCTGTTGAAGGGCATCTTGGCTCCTTCCACAGTTTGGCTATTGTGGATATAAATGCTATGAACATTGCGTGCATGTGCCCCTTCTTTTCACTACATCTGTATCTTTGGGGTAAATACCTAGTAGTGCAATAGCTGGATCATATGGTAGCTCTATTTTCAACTTTTTGAGGAACCTCCATACTGTTTTCCAGAGTGGCTGTACCAGCTTGCATTCCCACCAACAGTGTAAGAGGTTTCCCCTTTCTCCACATCCTCACCAACATTTGTTATTTCCTGTCTTGTTAATTTTTGCCATTCTAACTGGTATAAGATGGTATCTCATTGTGGTTTTGATTTGAATTTCCCTGATGGCTAATGATGTTGAGCATTTTTTCATATGTCTGTTAACCATTTGTATGTCTTCTTTGGAGAAGTGTCCATTCATGTCTTCTGCCCATTTTTTGACTGGGTTATTTGTTTTTTGAGTGTTGAGTTTGAGAAGTTCTTTATAGACCTATAGACAGCATGGTACTGGCACAAAAATAGACACATAGACCAATGGAACAGAATAGAGACTCCAGAAATGGACCCTCAACTCTATGGTCAACTAATCTTTGAAAAGCAGAAAAAAATATCCAATGGAAAAAAGACAGTCTCTTCAAGAAGTGGTGCTGGGAAAACTGGACAGGCACATGAAGAAGAATGAAATTGGACCATTCCCTTACACCATACACAAACATAAACTCAAAATGGATGAAAGATCTCAATGTGAGACAGGAATCCATCAAAATCCTAGAGGAGAACATAGGCAGTAACCTCTTAAACATCGGCCACAGTAACTTCTTTCAAGACACATCTCCAACAGCAAGGGAAACAAAAGAAAATATGAACTTTTGGGATTTCATCAAGATAAAAAGCTCCTGCACAGCAAAGGGAACAGTCAACAAAACTAAGAGGCAACCCATGGAATGGGAGAAGATATTTTCAAATGACATTACAGATAAAGGGCTGATGATATCCAAGATCTATAAAAAATGATTTTATTTATAAATTAAGCAAAACTGTATTAGACAAAATTACACCATGTGTATCAGTCAAAAAACCGATATCTCTAATATAAAAATGAGTCTTACAAGTGAAAAATCCACATTCAAGTACCCCATCAGTAAAACCAAGAAATAGGAACAAATAATACATAGAAGAGGAAATGTAAATGGCTTATCAGCAGAAAAATCTCACCAGTAGCTCAAAAACAACAAATAAATCTAAGAATGATACTGTATATTGCCTACCTACTGGAAAAACATTTCTAATAGATTTATAAAAACTTGTGTTTGTGAGAGTAGAATGTCAAGTAGAGATTACACATTGATAATGGAATTATATATTACATAAACCTGTGGGGAGGATTATATATACATTTTAACTCAATTCTATGTTTAATATATCAATTAATATACAAAAATGAAACATGTACCAAGATATACATTACAACTATATTTGCCTAGAAGAGACCCTTATTTGCTCTTGATGATTCTATTAGCAGTCATCTTTCTCAAAGTTAGGCTACCTAACAAATTCAAATTCTCGGGCTTATAAGAACAAATGCTTATTTTTTTTTAAGATTTATTTTTTTAGAGAAGTTTTAGGTTGACAGCAAAATTAAGAAGAAGTTATAGAATAACCTCTGCTTCTGCCTACATATACAGCTCGTTATCAACATCCCCACCAGAGTGGGGCATTTGTTAAAATTAATGAACCTACATTGGCACATCACAATCAGCCAAAAGTCTGTGGTTTACATTAGGGTTCATTCTTGGCAGTGGACATTCTAGGGGTTTGGACAAATGAATAATGTGATGTATTTATAATTACAGTATCATGCAGAGTATTTTCACTGCCCTAAAAATTACCTGTTCTCCACCTATTCATCTCTCCTCCATTCCAGCCTCTGAAAACCACTGATCTTTTACTATCTCCACAGATTTATTTTTCCCAGGATGACATCTAGTTGGAATCATACATTATGTCACCTTTTTTGAATTGGCTTCCTTCACTTAATAATATGCATTTGTGATTCCTCCATATCTTTTCTTGGCTTAATACTTCATGTCTTTTTGGTGCCGAATAACATTTCATTATCTCGATTAACCCCAGCTCATTTAATTCATCTACTTAACGACATCTTGGTTGCTTTCAAATGCTTATGTGTTGCTCACGGTTCATGAGGATAGTGGATAAACAACAGTTGTCCTGGGCTTTGTGGGCTTTCAGGACCGAAACCACATGATCTAGCATTTCAGAATCCAGGCTGGAAGAGTTGTCTCTGTCTGCACCATGCTGTTCTCATGCTTGAGGGGTGGAGCAAAAAGACTCCTTCTAAATCAGATAACAGAATTTAAATGTTTGCTTCCATGTGGCAAACATCATGTCCACTCGCAGGCCATTGGGCAAAGTCTCCCATGGCCAAGTAAAGCCATTGGATGGGAAAGCATGAAAGGAAAGGCAGACCAACATAATTGTAAACATATGTTACAATTTATCACTGTGATCTAGTTATAGTTGATCACATTTTTGTTACCCTATACTTTTTATATACTTTAAAAAATAATTCCAGTATTCAAGGAGGTAGTAAGCTAAAACACATGAACATTCATGAACACACACTCAGACTGAGTCAATAATCAATGATCAAGAGCCCATTTCCACTTCTACCATTACTAAAATGTTGAATAATAAATGTTTAGATGCCTGAAGAATGACCTTTTATTTGGATTATTGGTTGTATTATAGAGCTAGAGCAAGTGTTAAATGAAGTCCTAGCTTGGCCTTAATGGATGGAGACCTTGGAAGAAGAGTTTGTTTTGTTTGTTTTTTGTTTGTCAGTTGCTTGGTTGTTGTTGTTGTTGTTGTTTTTTCCATGAATATTACCTCCCATGAATCTAGATTTGCATGGCAATTCTCAGCTTTAGTTACTTGCAGGTACATATTTCTTGGTAAGCTTTTTACCATTCATCAATCTTCAGTGTTAGACAACTTGCATATCCCCTTGAAAACTCAAACACCTTTGTCTAAAACTGAAGTTTCAAATCTAAATAATGAATATAGAAACTTCTCAATGGTATTCTCGAATTAGTATTTTAAATTATATCATTTGTTACATTTTATTATCCATATATTTGTCTCACTGCCTTCTTGGACCAAGACCTATGACCTAAAAACTTAATCATGATTATAAAAGACCTATGGAAGATTTTAAACATGGATCAAATGGAGATTTGGACCAATTCAACATTATGAGCTCAGAATTTAATTAACTACAGAAAATACAAGTGGGAACAAAATACTTAACAATAAAGTAAAACTTTTGAAAGTATTGTTTTAAAGAAAAATAACAGGAAATGGAAATCTTTGGGAATATCAGTAAAGTAGGGACAATATCTCTTTTCTGTTTTCCCTTATGTGGCTCCTGGTTTATTAACAAATTATAATCCATTTTTGCAAATATGTATAAGCTTTCTAATATGAATGTGAAAGAGAAATGATTGAGTGAAAAGATAAATTGGTTTCCCTAAAACATTAAAGTTTAATTTGACATTTATTGATCAGTAAAAACTAGCTAGGAAATTGTTTTGAAAATTAGAATAGTTTTGGAAATTGAATGGAATCATTATCTACCCCAACTGACTAGGTGCATCTGACTTGAACTGTAGCAGATGTGGGAAGTCTGAGTATCTGGCTAGAAACAGCAGTGCAGATCGTAGTCAATAAGAGTGATAGAGGCTCAGTGTATATGGATGTATCTTCACCTATGGCTTACTTGAAAGAGAAATAGGTTCTGCTTGAACTGTAGAGAAAGAGAAAAAAAGTTAGCTCCCAGTAGCTCTTTAGTTAAGAACTTTTTTCTGTGCCTTCCTACATGGGCGTTTCTAGAACACTGTGAGCTGTGGTCCACTCAGCACCTCCCCCCATGCAAGTTACATGGCATAGCAAGGGTGAAACCAAAGTCAAGATTATAAATGGTGATAAGGCAAGTTTCTTTAGACCCAGTTCAACATAGAAGTGAAGTCAAGGTGTTAAACATACATGTTAGAAGCACTAAACTCAAAGTCTTGAAAATAAGACCCAAGTAAACCTGAAGAGCCAAGTGTTGAAGACTAAAAGGGGAAGTTTAGTAGAGCTTAACGTAATTGTTGAGGATATGGTTTCCTTCTTGTGGGTTGTTTTTAATAAAACCTGCATGGGGCTCCTGGGTGGCTCAGTTGGTTCAGTATCTGACTCTTGGCTTTGGCTCAGGTCATGATCTCAGGGTCCTGAGATTGAGCCCTGCATTGGGCTCCCAGCTCAGAGCAGAGTCTGCTTGAGATTCCCTCCCTCTCCCTCCCCTTTTGCCCCTCCCCCTGCTCTTGCGCACATGCGTGCTCTCTCTCTCTCCCTCTAAAATAAATAAAATCTTTTTTTTTCTTCTGTTTAAATCTTTCTACTTAAACTGAGAAGCCTTTTAAAATGTATTGAGATTTAGCAAGAGTGATTCAGGAATGATAGAGATGGAATTAATGTATAAGTGGATTAAAGAGTAGATGAAAATTGAAAAGAAAACAGTGAAACAAGTGAGTGTAGAATACACTCAGTAGTTTCAATAAGGGGAAAAGGGAGAACTCACATTTGACAGCGAGAGCAAGGCAAAGCTTTATAGCAGGCATGCTGTTCTCAGAACTGTTTTAGAATAGAAGGGACTTAACACCTGTGAATATGCTATAAGGAAATAGGTATTAGAGAAGCAGACTTTGAAGATACAGGAAAAGGGGGAGAAAAGCTGATGGAACAATGCCCTTGGCTTCTCTTTGGGTCAAAATCCTGGAGCCATATTTGTTGCCTCTTTTTTTTGTCATAGTCCACATCTGGTGCATCAGCAAATAGTGTCATCACTGCTCCCAAAATAGATCCCAAATCTTACTATTTCTCACCACCTCTACTGTTAGGATTTTAGACTTGCCAACATCGTTTCTCACTTTGAGTGCCGCTGTACGGCCTTCCAGTTGACCTCCCACTTCCATGCTTTACTTGGAAAGGTCTTTTACTCCACACAGTGGTCATAGCTGACAGCAGATTCTGTCATTCTTCTACTCAAAATGCACCATGTTTTCCCATTACACTGAGGAAAACAATCCACTAAGGTCCTATGTGATACGAGTCCTGACTGTTTTTTCCTGGGGTGTTTGCTTTCATTGTTTGTTTTACTGTATCCACTCTCACTCACTTGAATCAAGCTGTACTGGCTTTTAAAATATTTGTTGAACATGGCAGCTACATCTTCACTCAGACTTTTCTACATTTTCTATCCCAAAAGCCTGTGTAGCAACAGAGCTCACTTGTCCATTATTCAGGAATTTGTACCCATACTAGCTGTTCAGACAGGTTTTATCTGATCAGAAAAGGCATTCCTTATTGCCTTACAGTATATTTTCTTTTTAGTGCCTGTCACTACCTGACCTAATAATACCTGTTTATAAAGTAACATGGTTGGTATTTACTATGCTATACTGTCCCAGTAAGAGCAGGAAACTTTTCTTTTGGTATATGACTGAATGTTCAGTACCTTGACATTTATTTTTTTAAAGATTTTATTTATTTATTTGACAGAGAGAGAGACAGAGAGAGAGGGAACACAAGCAAGGGGAGTGGGAGAGGGAGAAGCAGGCTTCCTGCTGAGCAGGGAGCTGGGTATGAGGCTGGATCCCAGGACTCTGGGATCATGACCTGAGCCAAAGGCAGACGCTTAACAACTGAGCCACCCAGGCGCCCCAGTACCTTGACATTTATACATTAAAAGGCTATCTTTAAGAAAGAAAAAAAATACATATGGATAAAAATAAGTTATGAAAATGAACATTTACAAAAAAGGCAAAATATATAACACACTTTTGCTTTTAATTATTTTGGTCAGCTCTATTGAGGTATAATTTGTGGACTGTAAAATTCACTAATTTTAAGTGTGCCATTTTGTGAGCTTTAACCGCTGTAGAGAGTCTTACAACACCCACCACAATCACAATATCACCCCCAGAACTGCCCTTATGGCCTTTCATAGTCAATCACTATCCCCCACTCCTTGGCCCCTAGCGACTTCTGATCAGTTCTTGACTATTATAGTTTTGCTTTTCAAGAATCGCTCATGAATGGAATCATACAGGATGTAGTTTGCATGTGTCTGGCTTCTTTACTCAATGTTTCTGAGATGAGTCCATGTTGTGGCTTCTATCCAGTTGTTCCTTTTTATTGATACTAGGATTTCATTGTGTGCATATACAACACGTTTTTTGTTTGTTTGTTTGTTTTTACCATTCATCAGTAGGTGGACTTTTGGAAACTTTCCAGATTTGGGCTATTACAAGGTGGCACTGAACATTCACATATGAATCTCTGTGTGGACATATATTTTTATACTTGGAGTGGCATTGTTGTGGCATATGGTAAATGCATGTCTGACCTTATAATAAACTTCCAAATTGTCTTCCAAAATGCATTCATGCCAGGACAATATGAGTGTTACAGGTTCTCTACAATCTCACCAAAATTTGATAGCTTAAGGCTTTCAAATTTTTGCCATTCTAGTAAGTGTGTTGAGGTACCTCATTATGATCTTAATCTGCACTTTTTAATGACTAATGATGCTAAATATTTTCCATGTGTTCTTGGCTTTGCATTTATCTTCTTTGGTGAAGTTCTGTTCATACTTCTTGACACTACTAATATATAGAAATATAACTGAGATATGATAGTTCTTTATAAGTTGTCTTACCAGTACATGTCTTGCAAATAATTTCTGCCGTTCTGTATAAGGTTTGTTTGTTTGCATACAATTTTTCAATTGTTCCAGCATCATTTGTTGAATGATTACTCTTCCTTCATTGAATTGCCTTGTTACTTGTATTGAGAAGCAGATATATGGGTGGGTCTATTTCTGGATTTTCTGTTCTATTCCATTGATCTATACATCGTTTCTTTCATCGTTTTGTCTTTATGATCACACCACACTCATGTTTCTCGGCACTTTATAGTAAATCTTGAAGTTGAGTAATATGTATCCTCCGACTTAATTTTTTTTTAATTTTTGTATTATAATTCCTCTGATTTCAATATACCTTTAAAACCTGATTGTCAGTTTCTATAAAACAACAATAAAAAATCCTACTGGAATTTTATTTGGGATGGCTTTAATCTGTGGATTTGGTGCTTGAGTCTCTCAGTCATGGCATGCTCTATTGATTTATGGTTCAATTAATGTCTCTCAGCATTGTTTCATGGTCAGCGTACACATTGCACATATGGCTTAAAATGTATTTTTATGTGTTTAACAATTATTATAAGTGGTATTTTAAAATTTTAAATTTCTGATCACTGCAAGTATACAGATGCTCAGACTACTTTTGCAAATTGACTTTGTATTCTGTTTACTACACTTATTTTTTTTCTGAAAACATTTTTGATGGATTTCTTAGTATTTTTGAGATAAATGATAAATAAATATAATTTTTCTCTTTGTATTAGTTTCCTAGGGCTGCTGTAACAAAATACCACAAACTGGGTGGCTTTACACAGCAGACGTTTATTTTCTTACCTCCTGGAGGCTAGAAGCCCAAAATCCAGGGTTCAGCAGGGTTTATTCTTTCTGAGGGCTGTGAGGGAGAATCTGCTCTGTGCTTCTCTCCCAGCTTCTGGTGGCCCCAGTATTTCCTTGGATTGTAGAAGCATCACTCCAATCCTTTGTCTGCAGGGTATTCTCCCTGTATCTTTGTCTTCACATACCCATCTTCCTGTAAGGACATCAGTCATTTTGAAGTAGGTGCCCACTCAATTTTAGTATGATCTCATCTTAAATTACACCTGGAATGATCTTATTTCCAAATACAGTTACATTTGTGAGGTACAAGGGGTCAGGACTTCAACATATCCTTTTTGATGATACCCAGAACACTTCTTTCCATCTGTATGCCTTTCACATTTACCCCAACTCATAATACTGAATGTGACTTTCAGTACAACACCAAGGAGAAGTGATGAGAGCAGATATCCAAATCATGTTTGTACACAGCTGGATTAGTGTTCAAGGGGGAGGAGAAACTTGTATTTGAGACTGAGAAAAACTGAGAATGATTACCATGAGTAGATCCTCAATAAATGGAATTCTAAGGAATATAGTTTAGCATAAATAAGACTGACTTTATTGAAATAGCAAGTTCTGAGGTACAAAAAAGAAAGAGAAAATGGTAAATATGTGCGAAGATAGAAACAAAATTAGACTGTCAAGAATAGATAATATAAATTGGCGAGGTTAAAAACTAAGTTCTAATATCACTTGATGCTTTGTGAAATTATTTGCGAATTTTGCTTTAGGCTGGAAGAGGACAAAAATTTTTAGTAACTTAAGTTGTGATAAGTTAGGTTTGTAAGTTTTATTGATTAGCCAATAAAAATGGTTAATGGAAACAAAATATATAGGTTGCAAGGCAATAAAGGAAAAAACTTAATAATAGGAAATTAGACCTTGGGAAAGAACAAATGTATCACATAAAAAGGGATACAATTTGGTTTAACCTTACAAATTGCAAGATGTATATAGTAGTTAACCATATTATACCAAATGTACTAAGTGAATAAACATATATTTTTGACCCCAAATACCTGACAGAATAGGAAAAAACTTGAAAATAAAAATAAAATAATAATAACTCAATATTTATTTATTTAGTCTCACAAAAACTTTTATTTGTAGCAAATAAGGAGATGAAGGGGAATGGCTTCCAAAGGCCATGACTGCCTGAGAGAGGGTGAATGGGATCCTTTTGTTTAGGGTTAGGATGAATATTTAGGTAAGGAAGCATTGTCATTGTATGTAGAGGTGGGCTTAAGGTCACGCATGCGCTTTAAGGAAACATGCCTCTCCATACATTGTAAGTTATGTAAATGAGGCTAAGGCTCCTTCTTGGGTGGAAAGTGTAGTATAATTAGATGAAGATCATTCCAGAGGTCACTCCATGGGTGTGTATACAGGCATGAGTGAGAGGTTTAGCTCAGAAGGTCTGGGTGGTCTGAGCCAGGGAGAGATCTTGTCAGGACAGTCACCTGAGGGGTGATTTTGGGTCTCATTTGCCTGAATAACTCAATTAATTTAAAAGAAGGTAAGATAAGAAAAAAAAAATTACTCATAGAAAAATGTGGGACAAATAAAATGTGCAAAATAATTGAAAATAAAAACGAAAAATAGTGGATTTAAAGCCAAATAGATCAGAAGTTGTATTAAATGAACCAGTTGTTCACCTAAAAGTGAAGAATTTCCAGACTGGATACAACTTTCCTGAAAAACTAGAAAATGTGTATTTTATTTAACTTTCTTATTTTAAATAATATTAGAAAACAAAGGAATTCTCAAATTCGTATTTTTACATAAAACCATATTTTATTTTCCTTTTATATGCTGAGCAAATATCTAGGAGTTTTTATGTCATAATTTATTTTCTGTTTATGAGCTAGATACCATATTTTATAGTCACATTGATTAATTGCTTTGAATGCTAGTTTGTATATTATAACAATACTGATTATAGCAAATAGACATAATATTTTATAAATCTCAAAGCTACTTTAAGGCTTCAGGTTTCTCATTTATGAAATAAGGTGGTTAGTCTAAGATCTGCAGAGACAAACATTATTGTTTCTTGAGTATAGGTAATGTCGATAGCCGCCTTCTGAGGAAAGCTGACCACTGGACCAAGCCAGAATAGGACACTAGAATAAGCAAGCCCCCAACCCAAGAGAAGCCAACTGAAAATTTTCTTATATAGAGATCTGGAATGAGAACTCCATGCAGAAGGGAAAATGTACCTATTTCTATCAATTAAATCTCATTTTGGAGAGATTCGCTTTGTAACGTATGGAATGAATTTAACATAAATTGAGAGAGGACAGAGCCAAAGACATACAGGGATTAGTGAAGGCTGAGGCAGTGATACTGTGGGTTGCCAGAAGCCAGGGTAAATAGAAACTACAAATAAACAGAGCCACTGAGTATAGTTGAAAGTAGAAATAAATTGGCCTCTATCAATAAGATAGTGGAGTAAGACACTAACTAGTGGGACAATGATAATATCAGATTAAGAAGCAATGATGTCACTATCCAAAATAAATAAATAAATAAATAAATAAATAAATAAATTAATTAAAAGCTAGGATTTCTTTTGATTCCTTAATCTGCTTCTACACTACACTATAATTAATTTTTCCTCATCAACAGTATTCTAGATCTATAAGGCCTTGCTATACAAAACAATCTTATCTCCTTATTTCCTTTTTTTAAAAAGATTTTTTAAATTATTTTTGTGAGAGAGAGAGAGATAGGGAGAGTGAGTGCATGAGAGGGGGGGTGCATAGGGAGAAGCAGACTCCCCACTGAGCAGGAAGCCCGATGTGGGACCCTGGATCATGACCTGAGCCAAAGGCAGACGCTTAACTGACTGAGCCAACCAGGCACCCTCCCTTATTTCTTTATGAAAAACAAAACACACAAAATATCATACCCTCTGAATAATGTGAGCACCTGTCTTGCAATCTGAAATAAACTAAAACAAATAGATCATCTCTGTATTTCTTTTTACCTATATAATTCCTAGAAGAACCTCATCAGCTGAACCACTAGAAGAGGCAGGAGTTAGGCATGAAATGTTAATAGCAAGTTTGCAGAACAGCAAGCCCAAATGTTCCTGGGCGGAAGGGATGCCCAGAAAAGTGAGAAGGAGCTGAGAAAAGTGGAAGGAACATGAGTCTGGAGGCACCATGTGAGAGTATATGGGGTTGAGGAGACCACCAAGGTTGGATAAGAAGGGGTTGTGTATATTATCCTGTGGCATTTAGACTGCGTCCTGCACATGGGAGGGGTTTTGTTGGTGGACATGGAAAGTTTGCATTTTGTAAGGTTCACTTTGTTAGCCAGGTGGAAAACACATCTCGGGGACTTACTTTACACTGGATACCGGTTAGAAACCTGTTGTGATGATTGAGGTGAAGAATGACACACTGTTGGATTAGGTGGTGACAAATGAACAAGAGAAAGGGACATCGAGTAATTACTATTACACAGGCACTCTGCTGGGTTTTGGGTAATCGGGGCTTAAAATTAACAATCCCTGAGTAATAAAGAAATCATATGATGGCTAGAAACCAAGGAGTAAGTGGGCAATACAGAATGAGAGGCATTAACTAGATGTCTTTACAAGTCCAGAGGAATACACAGGTGGGGAAGGTCACAGACCAGAGGTGAGAGAATGTCCGAAGACACTGGAATGAGAGAAAGGATTTATTGTACATTCTGGTTCTTACCAAACAGATCTGTCCATCCTCCCCATCCATCTTATATCAGATTTGCTCTCTGCTCTGGAACATGTTTCCAAAACGCACCTCTCCTCTCTCACCCACTCTCACCAGTAGAAAACCAGCTCAAGAGCTACAGCCTCCTTGAGGATTTTTTGTTGTTGCCCCTTTTTTCCTTTCCTAAACTGATATCATTTCTCATCTGTATCTTGGAGTTTAATATGCACTTACTCCAGCTATGTTTACGTGCATTTTGTCCCCATTGCTAAACTGTAAATGTTTTTAGGGAAAGGATCATTTTTTTTTATTCTTTCCACAGGATTCAGTACCTCCCTGGTTTTGTTGTCTGCAATAAATGTACTTGTTGATGGGGGAGTGGAGAAGTGGTGGGTGAAAGTAAAGAACCACGGGTTTAGTCCCACAACTAGGCCTGCGTGTCAGTGATTTCTATTGAATAAAGGAAGAAAATGTGTTATAATAATGTGATTGTCATCAAAATGGTGAAATAAATCAGATTCTCAGAGGGATATGAGCATTTCTCAGCACAGTCTCTTCCTATAAAGTGCCATCAATTCTTTAAAAAGTTATTCTTCTCAGTTACAGGAAATACGTATCATCACTGGAGGGCCAGTTCATACACAAACTCTAACATACTTACAGAAGAAAGTCTTATTGTCCTGAAAGCATGCTGGCCTCTAATGTACCCATGCATCATTTTCTTTCATCACGATATTCTTTATTCTTTCATTGTAGAATTATTTGTAACATCTCTAATTTGGGGCTGTGTCCTTTATTGTTCTAAGCATTTCACAGTATAATTTTCTACTCCCTTCCCTTATTATATTAGCTGACCTTCTTACATTGGTGGATTAGAATTGCTATGCATGTGAGATTCATAGCAATTACAGCTTTGAGTGTTAATAAGTATTTATTCTGATTTTATTAGAAATAATCTTATGATGAGGTTGAATATGGAAATGTGTGAATTGGCTGTGGACCTCACAAAACAAAGCCTTTGAAACTGTTGCCAACAGCAAAAGTAAACAGAGCTAGCTTCTTTAAAAATTCCTTGCTAAAATAAACATATAAAAGTTGTTAAATAGAAGTACCAAAGAAGGTTTTCACCTTTACAGTGACAGAGTTAGAAGGATAAGACATGAGATAGTCACTCTACTATTTCTGGGTGAAAATTGTTCTAAGAACCCCTAAGCACACTTTTATTGTGTTTGCTCTTCTTTAAAAGAATGCTCCACAGTCCTAGCTTAGAATAACTATGACTCTCTTTCCCCTAGAGACACTAGATAAATGGCTCTAATGCACAGAGGTACTTTGTTCCATGACCTAAGACTATGTTCAGATACACAGGTTACTAAAAAGGTGATACCGATATCCAGGTACAGGACTCCAAGTCATGTGTGTGAATAACAATTGGTCTCAAAAATCAATAAAATGCAAGGCTAGTGACAAAGGTGAGGGAGCTGGAGTATAATAACATGGTGACTGGCCTTGGGGCAAGTGAATTGTTGTATATGAGAATTTTCTTTTTTTTCTTTTTTTAAAAGATTTTATTTATTTATTTGACAGAGAGAGACAGCAAGAGCAGGAACACAAGCAGGGGGAGTGGGAGAGGGAATAGTGGGCTTCCTGCCGAGCAGGGAGCCGGATGCGGGGCTCAATCCCAGGACCCTGGGATCATGACCTGAGCCGAAGGCTGATGCTTAACGACTGAGCCACCCAGGTGCCCCATATATGAGAATTTTCTTAAAATGAACTGTTTGATTAGGTAGTCTACTCAGTTCCCAGTACCAAACAGGATGCCAAGATACCCGTCAATACGCTTGCACATCACCAACTTCCAAGGATTCTGTGATAAAAGAAACATACTTCTTTCCCAATCACTGAAATAGATATTAGCTTTTAAAATGTGAGCTAAGAAATGAAAATTTGGGGAATTTCTGTTTTGCCCTCTGTTACCAACAACTGTGAGGTCTTTATGAAGCATTTTAACCTCATTGCATGTTGGTTTCTTAATATGTATGATGAAAATGATAGTGTTGAACAATTCCGGAGGGCATGGCAATTAACTAGCATTTATAAAATACTTTAAAGAGAGGTGCCATATGAGAGCAAATTATTTAATGTAAACCAGTAGATGGCTTATGAGCATACCATCCGAATGAGAACCGTACCCACTGAAATAGCTGGATGTGATCAAAGAGACAGCTGGAATTTAAAAATAAAAGTTTAAAAATCTGGCAATTAATCCAGAATTCTCAGGACATAGAGATAGCTAATTATCATGACTCTGCTCTTCAGAACACATTGTAACAAGTTATGTTTTATTTTGATCATTCTTTTCAGTGGTTTGGCTTCCATCCACAGAAGAAAGAACAAAATAAAATATTTTCCATCAATCAGTTGCAATAATCACCATATCCCCAAAAAGTGATTAAATATATATATATATATCCAAGAGAAAGCTGGGCAGGTAGAGTAAGAAAGGAAACTGTGGTATGAAAGATAAATTAGAAGTAGATGAAAGGGAAAGATAAATGACTTCCTGTTTAAGGTGAATGCCAAAAAGTAACAGAGAGGATGGTAGAGCACACAGCCTTGCTTAGCAACTAGCACACCCACACAAATGTGACTCACAGTGAGTCAGTAGATTGGTCCAAATAAGGTGAAGGGAAACAGTCTGTATATACCTTGTCTTGGTGATTTTTTTTTTTTTTTTTTTTTTTTTTTTTTTACATTTATACTATTTTGGATTCACTGGACCTTGTGAGGGTCTTCCATCAGTTCTGGAAAATTCTCAGATATTTTCTCCTTAAATATTGCACAAATCTCATTCCCTGTCTTCTCCTCCTAGGATTTTAATTAAATACGTGTTAAAACTTCTCAGTCTGTTTGGAATGTTTCATAATCCCTATTTTAGGATTTTTATCTTTTTTTTCTCCTGTTCTATGATATGTATTAAAGTCTTCTATTTTCCACTTTACTAAGTGTGAAGCTCAAGTGTATAATATTGGCAGGTCCTCTTGGGTTAGCGTCATGGCAATTTTAACAATTATATGAACCTGACACCATAAAATGAATCGTGTATATAATTTTTTATCATATATATCAAATGTGAGATGCTATTGAGAATGAGTTATAATAAAAAGTAAATTGTATCCCAATTTCAGAAATTCATAATGAAAAATATGTTTGTCTTAGAGTTGATGAGCAATGGTAATGCTGAGGGAGGTAAATCCCTTTCCATTCTTACTTTTTCTAACTCTGATAATACCTTCTAAGGAGAACTATAATTAAGACATCTATAGAAATCACCCAAAATTATGAAATAATAGATGTAGGGCTTCTTGTCCATTGTCCCCCACTTCTGTACCTCATTTTCAGGCAGCTCATATTCTTTTTTTTTTTTTTTAAAGATTTTATTTATTTATTTGTCAGAGAGAGACACAGCGAGAGAGGGAACACAAGCAGGGGGAGTGGGAGAGGGAGAAGCAGGCTCCCCACAGAGCAGGGAGCCCGATGTGGGACTCGATCCCAGGACCCTGGGATCATGACCCGAGCTGAAGGCAGTCGCTTAACCAACTGAGCCACCCAGGCACCCCGGGCAGCTCAAATTCTAAGCATCCTCCTACTTTGTCCTAGTTTCTCCTCCTAGCAAAGCCTTGACCAATTCCCATCATGATAATATGTCTGCTCCATAGGTTCTGTGGTATTTTTCATATCTTAGCCCTTACAACTAATCCAAAACTGGTGTATTTAATGAAGAAATTTCTGGCAATAGGAATATGTGGGAACAGCTAACTAGGGAGTGAGGAGGCCTGGTATGAGGAAGTCATATTATAGAGGACACAACATCACTGTTCCCTCATAGAGGCCAGCCTATTACAACAGAGATAAATATTGTTGTTTTATCAATACTGTTATGGTTAATGATTACTTGGCCTATATAAGAATAAGCGAGATTTTCATTTTTTTTAAGTACACAGATTTACTGCTCAAAATACGTTTCCAATACTCATTGTCCCCCACTATCCTATCAAACTGTCCAAGGGGGGGATTACTACCTAACTGTTGGAAAAATTATTTCATAATAAGATAACAAAGATAATCGGCTTACATACTATTATATATGTATAATAATGTATAAAGTAGAATCACAATTTTAAAGAGTTTTCATATCAGCAATAGGGTACCGTTACAATGAGAAAATCTTTAATTATGTTGTAAAGGTCTGGTATTCCAGGAAAAGGTCACTTCAAAATAAACTTCTAACAGTTAATTATCAGTGATATTTAACTTGTACAAAAATTAAATATCACCATATAATTCTGTGATCATTTTATTGCTTTTGTAGACATTTCAATATTTTAAGGGTTTTCAAGTAACAATGGAAAAGGTTTGCTGCTAAGCCCAGTTCTTAGCTTTGTAGAAAAACCAAATGAAATTCTTGTGCTTTGTTTTACAAATAGATATTTTAAAAACATGAAAGAAATAGTGCATTATCCCCCCAACACAAACATAAAATTAGGCAGTGTACCTTAAGTTACTAAATTCCCAAGAATTAGTTTTAAATTCTCAAGAATGATGTTATAGGAAATACAATACCAATTAAAATAGTAAAATTCCCCAGTTCCTATTGCAGCCTGGCCCAAATCGTAAATGATTGTACGAACTGATAACAGCGATGACAGAAGTGAAATTCTGTGGTTTAAATTTAAAGTCTAGTAGCAGTTGCATGTTTTCTCAGTTGAACTGATAAATACTAAATACTATAAACCTTGAGAAGAGTGAAAGATAAAAATATCTTATTGGTTTGAATATTTAGTAGGCATTTGATTACTAGCCCAAGGGACGTAGGTTAGTAGAGAGCCATTTTATCATCTACATGGCTTGATGGATGCCACCAGAGGTTACACCTCCGTACTCATCCCCTTGTCAGCTTCTTGTGAAAATAGTGATTCCTGGGCACCTGGGTGGCTCAGTTGGTTAAGCAACTGCCTTCGGCTCAGGTCATGGTCCTGGAGTCCCGGGATCGAATCCCGCATCGGGCTCCCTGCTCAGCAGGGAGTCTGCTTCTCCCTCTCCCGCTCCCCCCTCTTGTGCTCTCTCTCTCTCTCAAATAAATAAATAAAGTCTTAAAAAAAAAATTTAAAAAAGAAAAAAAGAAAAAAAATTAAAAAAAAAAGAAAATAGTGATTCCTGATTCTCATCTATTCTCATGTGTAGACGAAATAGTCAAAATTATTGTTTGTCCAAAGATCCGAAATATTCTAGTAGAAAATATTGTGAATTTACAGCCATAAAGTCAAGATGTCCCTCATTTAAATACCTCCCAATTTTCTTACTGATGGCAGTGGTGATGTTACCAGATGTCCGTGTCCCATGCCATATAGCTGGGAACACCCATGCAGCAGTCAAAAATAAAGGGATATAAGTAATGTATACATATCCTGTTGCATTGCTTTTCTTTTTGGAAAAGCAGGTTCTGTAACAGTATGTAGATTGAATAAACCTCTTTGTGCTCACAAAGTCCATTTTAATTTTAATGATTCCAACCTTTGTTCAGTAATGTTGTATAGAGTAGCTTTGGAGTAAAATCCATGCCTTCCAGCCCCACCCCTCAATTACTGATGAATGCGTTGTAATAAATTGGTTTTGGTTCAGTAGGATTGAGAAAATTTTTTTTACAAGAATGTATCAATGTTTGTGAGCACTTTAAGATGGCAATTTTGTGGGGCACCTAGGTGGCTCAGTCAGTTGAGTGTCTGACTTTGGCTCAGGTTGTGATATCGGGGTCCAAGGATCTTGGGGTCCTGGGATCAAGCCCTGTGATGAGCCCCACAGTGAGCCCTGTGCTTGTCCCTCTCCCCCTGCCCCTCCCCCCACTTGTGCTCTCTCTCTCTCTCTCTCTCTCTCTCTCTCTCTCTCAAATAAAGTCTTTAAAAATGACAATTTTGTGTTTATAAAGAATGTAGAAAAGAATATAGATTTTTAAAGTGACTTACAATGAATAAAGAGGGTGCTAGCTAAAATTAAGTTGAAGTTAAAATTTTTCTGTAGTTCTAGCTAATACTCATCCATAGAAGTGCCCAGAATACAAAGAGGTAAGAAGAGCAATTCAATAAGACAATTGAGAAATGCAGGACTATAGCCATGGGTTGAGGATTCCAGAGCTGTGATCAAAATTCAAAAATTTTGTCCATCCTTTACCCGTTTAGATAGACTATGTCCAACTGATTTCTCGATGGCTTTGATGAGGCTTTGAAAGTTGGAGCAACCCTGCTGATAATTTAGCTTCCTATTTCGGGTATGAGAAAACCTATTGTGCAATAGGGATTGCCTTCCTTTGCTAAAGCCAAGGATTGAAGCTAAGTATGAAAATACCAACAAAACTTACATTTTTCACCTTTTTCTTTTATTTCTGTTTCTTGGATCTAAAGAATGGGAAGAAGAGACAAGCATAAAGCATTATAAATAATCAGTGGATGTTGGTATTTCTTAACATTTGTTTTTCTCTCTAGCATATAGTTAAAAATTAGGCATTGTCAAGAAATATTAGAGTATACTGGTAATTGAGTTGAAATTCTTTCATTCTTGGTACATATAACTTTGGGACGACTGAGTTTTATGGACGACTCAGATGCATATGAACAAAGAGAAAGGGAAAACGCACAAATCAAACTGTTTCTGTAGATAAGATTTTGAAGGACTTTTTATTGTTTGTTGTTTCCATTTTTGTTTTGTGTGAAATTTTATTATAAACATATGCATTATTCAGACATTTTGTTATTTTTCCTTTTTAATTGTCAAGACAGTGCATGAAGAGTGGTTCATAATAAATTGTGTGTTGCATATGTATAGATATTTGTTTTCTAGACGCACAGACTCGAGCTCTACATATCAGTTTGTATTGTCTTCTTACCAGCATAAAATGCAGAGAATTTCACATCACATGCACTAGTAATATGTAATACATGCGCACATAGATCTGCCTCATTTCTTTAAATTATCATGTAGGAGCCCATATGCATATTCTATATAGATATTCTGAACCTCAGTAAAACCAATAACAGTAACAAGTAGCCATGAGAAGTTCAACCAAGCAGCCACTTGCCTCTGCAAACATGCTTTTGCAATTCAACCAAGCAGTGACAGACTAAATCCTGCATGTTGTCCAGTCAGGAGTGGTCTCATTCTAATAAACATACTTGTGAGCACAAGCCACACCCCAGCAATCGCACTTGAGTAACTGGGATTGCGTAGATAGGAACAATCCATTTATAGCCCTGGAAATCCACCAATCCCTATAGCTATAGAGTGAATTTTCCTATATGAATATTAAAAATAAATTTTAAAATATGCCACAAGTCGTTAAAATGTTGATGTTCATTTGCCCTCCAGTTGCCCAGTGGTATCCCTTTATGGTTCTCCCTGTATCTTTCTAACATGTCTCTAGTATTTCTTTTAAGCATTTCTTGACCTTTCTGGCATAATTTGATGTTCCAGGCTTACCAGGTAATATCTCTGCACTAGAATCTGATCTCTGCAGGGATCCCTGGTTCCTTTTGGTGTGGAAGATAGTTTTAAAAAATCAAAACCTTCTCATGATTTTTTTTATAGCTACTCATTTCACTGTGTTAGGGCATCAGAAAGCTATTTATGCTATATATTTATATTATATGTTGTGTATTCAATGTTATATTTCACATATACACACACAGATACATACGTTTGCATGTTATTTTTCATGAATTCATAGTGATGACTGTAGCTACAAAGTAGCCTGCTACCCCAAAGTGTTCTTTATGCACTGAACCATCCCATATGTGTATCTCTTCTTCTGTGTGAGAACCACCCTGATATCCACAAATATAAATATATTTACTTATTTATTCACTTCTACAGTAATCACAAAACAGCTTCAGAATTGCTACAGCCATTACCATCAATTACCACCAGTAACCTACTAATTAGAAGAGAATACTTTGCAGTTTTGCTGCTGCTGTCTTAGACTATGAAAGCATAGTCTAGGTTAAATATATAAAAGGTTAAATTATTTTTTTCTCCTTTGTGGGGACACTCTGCATTTGGAAAGATAATTAGAGCGATAGTTTCAAAAGATGTGCTTAAATCAAGGTATTTAAACCTGTAGTTAAATGCTCTCCTATTGATTGTGTTATTGACCATTTTGATTATCTTGCTTGAAAATTGATTCATACTTTTTAATTTGATAGAAATAACATTTTTTTTCTGCTTAAACAAACAAAAAGATATTTCGATAGTTGGTCAAAAAGGGAAAGACGTGCTTTAAAAGGGGAGTAAGGGCACGATGGAAATCACCACTGTAAAGAAGTATTGATATAAAGGCATCCACTAGGATAAAATAAAAACCTTACTAAAGTCAAAATAAATTATATAAATAGATAAGAATACTGACCAAGTAGAGTAAAACAAAAACAATTTAATGGGCAGTAATTATTGAATGATAAAATAAGGCTAAAAAATATCAGACATATGTATAAGTGTGATTGAGATTAACTGACCCATTAAAGGAAAAAAAAAATTCAGATTCTTTCACAAAACAACACCCTATATGGTGTATAAGAAACAAACTAAAACAAACTGCTTCAGAAAGTCTACAAATAAAGAGAGGGTCAAAGATATACTCAAGAAATGAGAAGATACACTAGAAAGAAAGATATCCTAAGGAACATAAGAAGCAAGGGTCACCATTCTGGTAGGGCGAACGTCGTCATAACCATGGGAAATAAACTGGGAAAAATGACCCTTCATTATACTTATTACACTACTGTTTATATAATGCAATTCAACAAATGAATGATATACAATTCAAAATAAAGATAAAACATCTTAGAATACCCATGCAACAAATAACATGACAACCATTCGACAAAGTATAAACTCTTTACCCATAGTGATTTGAACATTGAAATATTCTGTCTCCTAGTATGCTAAAGGCATGGGTAATGTGTGGATTTCTTTGCTCTTGTTGTTGATCTACATATGCTTTTTGAGGAGGCATTTCAGTACATTTTGCCTAACACTAATAGAGAAATTTAACTCTATAACAGACGTACTTATTCCTTTTAGTCTTTCATAAGCCCAGTGTGGGAGTTAAAATTATCTTTCATTCAAAGATGAAATAATTTCCCTGAGCTTTCAATATTTATGATTCCTCCACAAAAGTAAAAACAAAACAAAACAAAACCAACTCTTAACAAAATTTCAGAGTCTCAGCTTTGTCATATCATCAAAGTTCTTGGGGACAAAATGAATATAGGTAAAATATTTGATACCCCATTACAAGGGCCATGGCATTGCTGCTGTAATAATAAATATAAAATAATTCAGTGATGAATGGAAATCACCATTTTGAAAGAGAGCCTTGCAGAGTTTGGAATATGTATCTGGTAAAACTTTAGAAACTAAAAGAAATAAAATTAATTTTAATTTTGTATTGCTTACCTTTGGGTGATCACTTATTTATAAAATTAAACTTTATTGTAGTTTCATTCTTTTGAGACTCAGAGGAAATAATGCAAGAAAAGGAACAATGTAGCATGAAAGAATTGATATTTTCACAGCAATCTATTCATTATGTATCATCAATATGTCTTGTGCATTATGCAGTACATTTTGGATTTTTCAAGCTCTGTATTTTGTTTTATTTACAGAACACCTGATCTCCCTCTCCCCCAATTTTATGTAAGCAACAACTCAGAAATCACTTAAACTCACCTTTAATTCCTTACTTTTCATCTCTGCCCCTTTCTCAGTTCTCATCCTGGTATAATTAAAGGGATGATAATAAATATGTCTCTGATAAATATGTTTGTTCAACATTTCAGGTTTGCTTGGGAACTTTGGTATTTGTAGTTTATGTTCTCTCAAATGTAGAATCCAGAACCACATATTTGCCAGTATTCTCAGAGAGTTAAATACTGAGAGTTGACTAGTTCTTGGGAAGATTTTTAAGTTTTTTTTTACATTGAAATATTGCACAAATGTATATGTGCATAACACCTACAAGCACAAATTGATAAATAAATGTGAGGAAAACATCTTTGTAATTACCACATAGAAAAAATATTTAATAGAGAAATAACTTCATTGCATTTTTACCCATTGTAACTTCCTCTACCTTTGCTAAGGAAATCACTTTTCTGACATGTGTTATTTATTTCCTTCCTTTTATTCCTACTTTAACAACCATGCAGGCTTCTCTAAATAATATAGTTCAGTTTTGCCTTATTTTTGAACTTTACGTAATTGGAATCATAATGCATGTTTTTTGGTACTTTTTTTACATTTAAATTCTAAAGATTCAGTTATGGTGTTGCAATTAGCTATAATTTTGTATTTTTATTTCCTATAATGTTCAGTGGTTTAACATGAATTTATCTAGATATTGTGAAGGAGACTCAGGTAGATTCCAGTGAGCCAAATATGGATAAGGCTGTTAATTGTATATGCCCTAGTGGTAAGTGAATACATCGCCCTATGTTATATATGTATGAGTGGAAATCTTGCATCGTGCCACTTGAGTTTTCAACTGTACTTGATAATGGTAAACATTTTTCAAAGTGGTTTTATCCAGTTCAATTCCTACTAAAATTGTGTAAGCATTGCCTTTCTCCTATATACTTATGTACATGTCACACTATCATTATTTTTAATATTGTCCTCATCTGTAGGGTATGTGGCATCTCTAATTTACATTTCTGTGTCTTATCAATGAGATAGGACATTTTTCATATTTTATTGACTATCCCTATTAGTCTATTTCCTATTTTAATTGGCATTTTCAGTTGTCCCTTTCCCTGCACTAGAAAGTACTTTAGTTTTGTATAACAGATGAGTTTTCAACAGTAACTTTGAAAATTGTTTACAAAGGAAGCTCTTTTGGTTTGGAGGCTTTTCAATTTATATCCCATTAGTTACAAAGATAAAAATATATATGTGACTAACACTCATGCTATGGCCAGCAATGTCCCATAATTTAGAACTTATTTAGAGAGACTGGCCATGTCCTTTGAAAAATTATTATTTTTTTTAAAGAATGCCTTCCTTAAATCTTTCTGCTGGTAAATATTACAGCATGTATACAAGGAGGACTGGTCGAGATTAGTCATTCTGTGGGGAATACTGAAGTGTAGAGGGGCCAAGTTACAAACCTGCTATCAATCCCTTCCCCGTGAACATTAAAGTGTGGATCATCAGGATTAGAAACACTGTTCCAGACATAAGCAAATTCAATGCTCTGATAATTGTTGTAAGTTTTTGATTATAAGCCATTAAGTAAAAAAAAAAAAAAAAACCACAACAACAACAACAACAAGAAAAATACCTGGCATACCATTAGAGGAAACCAGAATGCAAAAGCATGAAGTTTTCTTTACTCTGCCTACCTGAACCAGGTGACACATACAATGGCCATCTTTCCAAATCCAAGTCTTTAAGAGGGGAAAGTATATTTGAAATAAAAATTACAAGTGTCCCAGTTGTCCATGAATATTCTATCTCTGGTTTCTTTAATCATTTTGTGGATTTGATTGGCTTCTGATTTGACAAAATCAATATTGAGGATTAGGTATTTTGAGATGTTGCCCCTGAGAACACACTGTTCATTAAAGCAAAGCACATTTGTATAGCGAATTAACATCTTATCAGAAGACCCTTGATTAAAGAAAAATGCAGCTAGAATGGGGAGAAAAATGGATAAGGCATCCCCAAGATCAACATCAACAACAATCTACTACAGTTCTGGTGACCAGGCAAACATGTGAGCAGGACATCTAATGAATAGCCAAAGTGTCAATGCACCAGAAGAAAGATATGCTTTCTCCTCTCATTTTGCTTGTAACTCAGATTGGAGACTACATACCCCATGTCGAACTGCAAAACTGTTCTCTCTGGTGTTATCTACGCTCACTCCATCATTTCCTGAACAGCTTCCATACTTCCTGGAATTCCACAGCTGTGCCTGCTCCAGACTAAAGCTGGCCTCAGGAAGCCAAGCCCTCTACGTTAGCCTTCCAACTCCTGGTAATGAAGTTTTCCAACAGGCATTAATTATAACCAGGAAATGCAGCTGTAGCAGTTCACACTTGCTGAGATCAAATTTGAAAACAGTGTTGGATTCTTCCATTCATTCAAATTCATTCATTTCACAAGACAAAGATGGATTATTTCCAAACTTCTTCAAGATCAGGTAAGGAAATACATCAATGGTTAAAAACAAAATGAAATAAACAGAAATACCTATAGATTCAGAACATTTATGTTTTTACAAATATTATGAAAAGTTATGTTTAAATGCCTTTGCTATGTGTGTCTTTTTTCACTTTTTACCTCTTGTTTATGACTCATTTCTCCACTCTTATTTGCTTTTTTTTATAAGCTAACTTTCTTTTCCTTTCTCAAAAGCAATAGTGCTACTTTATTCTCAAATATAAAATTTGTGACTCCATATGACTTACCTAAATAAAGTGATTATTAGCTTGTGTATTAGTATATTACATTTTAAATAAGGCACATTGCATTTGTTTTTAGGGCTCTAAATGTAGGAGAAGAGTATATGGTGGTGAGTACCATCTATGAAAAATTTTAGGAGCAATCAAGGGCAGAGTGACTCAGAAATGAGAAATGACTATGTAAAGGAATAATTTATTATGGGAGAATTGTGAACAAGTGTTATTTCCTGAATTCAGTAATATCTGCCATCTTTTCTTTCCCTTACCTATGTATTGAGTTCCCTTCTCAAATTCCAGTAATTGCTTGTCTAATTACTAAATCCTTGGGGATTTCAAATGAAGTATATCTAAGTATTTGGAAAAAAGAGGACAAAAGCTATGAAGATTTTATCATGTACAGTTACTTGTAGATCACAACAAAATGCAGTCAGAGGAGAATTACCAGCTCTTTTATAGATGAATTTCGTTCCTTTTGAGTACATTTTTATGGCAGCTAATTGCTATTCCCAAGTATTATATTCATAAAAACTGTGCTACTGTAGAATGCCTTTGACCTGCAACATAATTTGGACTCAGCAGGTTAATTCATCATTTGTAGCTGCTGAAACTTCACTCCTGTCCTCGGTAGAGTCTTTTTAGATCAATAACAACACAGCAGTGAAGAACTTTTCTTCCAAAATATATATAATCTAACATTTGCATAGGATTTTATGGTTTTCAAAAGGATTTAATATACATTTTTGAATCTCCTCAACAATTCTAGAGGTGGAAAGAACAGGTGTTATATGGCTCAATTTGCAAATAAAGACAGAATAATCATAGTGACTTACAGAGAGTACTATAGCATATATATTAAAACTAGGAAAACTATTTGGTTTTCCAAAACTTGGTACAATTGTTTTTAATATTTATGGTATTGTATATTTAAAAAAATATTGGGGGCACCTGGGTGGTTCAGTCAGTTAAGTGTCTGCCTTCAGCTCAGGTCATGATCTCAAGGTCCTGGGATCCAGCCCTGCCAGCCAGGGAGCCTGCTTGTCTCTCTTCCTCTGCCATTCCCCTTGCTTTTGCTCTCTCTCTCTCAAATAAATAAAATATTTTTTAAAAATTATTGAAGTATAGGGTTAGGGTTAGGGGTTAGGGATTAGGGTTAGGGTTAGGGTTAGAAAAATAAAAAAATTATTGAAGTATAGTTGAAAAACTTGGTATACTTTTTAAACAATAAAATTAGATAATTTGTCATTTACTTAATTAGTGTCTACTTCCATTGTATGCACACTCAGACACTTAATAAACATTATTAATTCCCGGCCTCTATTATGTATAATAACTATTCATGTTCATATGTATCCTAATGCATTAATCCTTGCCTACTCTCTTTTTCAAATATGTGTGTGTTTAGATACCAAATTTTGCTTAAATTTTGTTATTGCAGAAAGCAATGTGTTTTCTAACCAGGAAGCATATCTAGGTTATAGAATCATAAAATAACATACTTTTAGTATAGAAGATATTTGCATTTTTTCTATACCCAGTTTTCTATTCATATCTATTACCTTTTTTGATGACTTCACATTATCAGTCTGTGTAGTTCAGTTTGATCCCCTTTGCAAAGGCTAATAAATGACCTATTAGTGGCCAGTTTGAGCCCTCCTACCTATCTGGCTCAATCACTTGTTTCATGATGGGCATGTGAGCTGTGATAGCTCAGGCCTCATTAGTCCGAAAACCTTTGCTAAAACTCTTAAGGAGAAGATTGTATTAATTAGGATTCTCCAGAGAAACAGAACCAACAGGATATGCGCATACATAATCAAGTGCAATCCTGGACCTGGTTAGAAATTGTTTCCAAAAAACAGGAAGTATATTTGAACTTCTATGTGAGGATGATGAGGAATGGGTCTAGAAATAGTTGGACATGGAGGGAGAGAACCGGGCAGCACTTGGTTCTATAGTAGTTTATGCAGGTAGCCTGTGAAATGTGTAAAATATTCAAAGACATGCCTTCCTAGGTAATACATTGGGTTCATGAAAAACATTCCTTATTTATGCCAATGCGTTAGGAATTGAATTTATAGATCTGCTTTAAATAAATACTTTTCTACAAGATTAGAGGTAAAGAAGCGGATGGTAAGTTTCTCATGCTTCCGGCTGGTAGAACCATACCTGAAAAGATGTCATCTCTCCTAGAGTGATCACTCACCAGCCAACTTTGAAAAGTCATGAACACTCCAGGTGCTTTGGTGGGACCCATGATTTTTGAAATAAGCATTCAGAGGAAAACCCAGATTTACTGGTTCTCACCATGAAGCATGAAGTAAATACATTTAGTCCTCAAAGTAACACTTCTAAGTGAGAAACCTAAAGGGTTGGGGTGGGGAATCTGAAACCTGAGATATCAATGATATAACTGGCCTTGGATCATATGGCTCCTGCTTACATCTTCGATTTCTTCTTATCCAGACCCCGTGTTGTTCTTCTCAGTTCAGATGCAGTGGACTTTTTTCTAAAGTCTGCGTTGAGAATGCCTTTGCTCTCCTCTGTCTTAGGACGATAGACTTGTGTTCCTCTTTGTGGAACACTCCCCTACTCAGACTAGCTATTTCCTATTCATAATTTACATATCAGTATGTAATTCCAGATAAAGCGAAAACTATGAGGTGAGTGCCATGATTGCCCTGGCTCTGAGGACACTTTCCTCACTGTGGGTCATCAAACTGGAATTCAAGCTGAGTATAGTGTTTTGAATCAGTTGAGGAGGCACAGATCAGAATTCAGGACAGCTTAAATGTTTGGATTCCACAGAGCCCAGAAGCAGAACAAAGGGAGCTGCAGACATGGGACGCCCAGAAACTTCTGTGGGGGTCTTGAGTACTTGGCTGAGGGATGGGCTGCCCATATACAAGTAAATACCCAAGGCTAATGGACTATTATGGGGTTGAGACACTAGAAAACTAGTACTGCTTGAAGTCTTGGAGTTCCAGCCCGACCAGAGTGGAGGAACTACATTAACACCTCCTTAGCACCTCGGGCATCCAGCTGAGACATCAGAAAGACTGAGTTTAGAGGTAAGGACCATGATATAAGGTAAGACCTACTCTACTTCTTTGCTAACAAAGTCAAAGCCAAGGTCTTCGCAGCTTCACGGGGAGACAGAGTTCAGAGATTGAGTTGAGCTGAAAGCTGGGAAACAGCTTGAGGTTTTCACAGATCACCTAACAAAGCACAAAGCCAAGCAGTATAAATTGAAGTTTTATAAATACACGTAAAACCACATCTAGACACATGAGTGGTGAGAAAAGATGCAGTGTGGTACCTGTTACCAGCCCCCGTGAGAGGATTTCAAAGCATGACCCTGACTGAAACCGAAGAGAAAGAGAAAATTTTAAAAGCAGAAAGAGCATAAACACACGCTGTATACTGGAGAACAAAGTCAAATATTGTGTCTGACCTCTCATCATAAACAACAGAATGAGAAGAAGATGTAATGAACTTTTAAGGGCTGAAAGAAAAAAATAAACAACTATAAAACCCCAATTCTGTATTCAACAATAATATTTTTCAGAACCAAGACTGAAAAAAACACAGTTGAGATGAACAAATGCTGAGAGAATTAATTGCTAACAGAAATACACCACAAAAAATGCTAAAGGATATTTTTTTCATGCTGAAAGCAAATGATAACAGATGGAAAGCTGTATTATAAGGAATCTCAAAGAGTACAAGTAGATGTAAAAGAAAATGTGTTATTATTCTTCTGACCTATAAGTTTTCCTAAAAGGCCACAAGCTGCTTAAAGCCAAATCAAATTAAAAGGTGGATTTTACACGATGCATAGAGATAAAATATATGATAAAAGAACAAAGCGATGCAGTGGGACAAGGGCACATACTGGAATTTGTTTACTGTATTCGTGATGCGGTGCAAAGTTGGAAGTGGGACGTGTCCGATATATTGCAATAAGTATAGAGTGTGCAAATAAAAGGTGGATAATACCTGTGTGGAGGGTGAAGGAGAACAATGATGACTACAAACAGACTCTCATAAGTTCAAGATGCATGTTGTAAGCCTCAAAGCAAACACTAAAACTACCCCCCCCCAAAAAAGCACAATTAAGAAGTCTATAGAGAACATAAAAAAATATATTAAAAATATGTCCCTGACTTCCGACAGATTGCTACCTAGGTTCATGCCTCCACACACAATAAAACAACACTAACAAAAAGAAGGATAATAATCTATACGAAACAATACCGTTGGCATAAATAGCAGGCAGATAATGGAATAGATTCAAAATAGCTATTAATGAAAACCGAGGGAAAATTCACCAACTCCCGCAACACTTTCTCACTTACTTCCTGAAAGCATTGTGGTGAAAGCAGCCCAAGGAAAGTCACTGGGAAGAGAGAAGCAGGGAGCTAGTATCTGGCCTAAAATTCCTCTAAAACCACAAGAAACAGAAAGTCCACCTAAGTGGTAGGAAATGTATCCTTGTAAATCCTTGTAAATAAGAGCCTGAGGCTTTCAATGATGTGTGATTTGAGAGCCAGTTTTCTTTTTTTTTTTAAAGATTTTATTTATTTTTATTTGAGAGAGAGAGAATGAGAGAGAGCATATGAGAGGGGGAGGGTCAGAGGGAGAAGCAGGCTCCCTGCCGAGCAGGGAGCCCGATGCGGGACTCGATCCCGGGACTCCAGGATCATGACCTGAGCCGAAGGCAGTCACTTAACCAACTGAGCCACCCAGGCGCCCGAGAGCCAGTTTTCAAGCGGGGCAACTAGAGGAGAAAAGGACCAAAAAATAAATAAATAAATAAATAAATAAAAAGAAAGCCCTCTTTATCACCTTTATCCAGCATGTTCAGGGATTATATCATGAATGGATGTGGAATTTTGTCAAATGCTCCTTTGGCATCTACTGAGATGATCAAATGATTTTTATCCTTCATCTTGTTGATGCAATATACCAAACTGATTTATATGTGGATGTTGAACCATCCTTACTTCCCAGAAATGCTGTCGATTTCTTACTTCATTATCTATTATCTTACTTCTGTTTTTTACTTCATATCTATTAATGTTTATTGCTTTATATATTCAGGAACTCCTATCTTAAGTGTATAAATATTTATAAGTGTTATATTATCATATTTATTTGACTCCTTTATCATTATAATTACCTACTTGTCTCTTGTTTAGGTTTTTGACTTAAAATTTATTTTGTCTGATATTAAGCATAGCTGTTTTTGCTTTCTCTTGGTTTTCATTTTCATAGAATACCTTTGTCTTATACCTTCACTTTCAGTCTGTGTGTATCCATAACCATGAAGTAGATCTCTTGCAGGCAGCATAGGGTTGGGCCTTGTGTTTTTATCTGTTCAGCCACTCTGTCTCTTGAGTGAAGAATTTAATCTATTTACATTTAAATTAATTATTGAAAGGTATGTAAATTAATAGTGTTTTTGTTTACTTTTTTTCTGGCTATTTTATAATTCCTTTGTTTCTTCTTCTCTTGGTCTTTTCCTTTGCAGCTTGATGATTTTTCTATGGTGGTATTCTTAGATTCCTTTTCTTTCTTTTGTGTATCCCCTATAGGTTTTTGCTTTGTGGTGGCCATGAGGCTTTCATAAAATATATTGTATACATATAGTATACTTTAAGCCAACATCTTACCTTTGAATGCATGTAGAAACTAAAGTTTTACATTTCCCCCACACACACATTTTATGTTGTTGATATCACAGTTTATATCTTTTTACTTTGTGTACCCATTAACAAATTATTGTGGTTATAGTTATTTTTACTACTTTTGTCTTTTAATTTTTATACTAAATTAATAAGTGATTTCCTACCACCATTGCATTGAAGTATTCTGAATTTAATCCTTTATTTGCTTCTACCTGTGAGATTTATTATTTCATATATTTCCTGTTACTAAATAGCACCCTTTTGTTCTAGCTTGAAGATTTCCCTTTAACATTTCTTATAACACCTTTTTTAATTCTAATAAATTCCTTCAGCTTTTGCTTGTCAAGAAAACTCTCTCTCTCCATTCCAAAGTAAGAAAATACCCAGAAAAGGTTAGAGTATTCTTAGTTGCAATTTTTTTTCTTTCAGCACTTTGAACATACTGAGCCACTCTCTAGTATCCTACATAATTTCTGTAGAAAAATCTGCTTATAGTCTTATGGGGGCTTCCTTTTATGTGACAAAGATATTTTTCTCTTGCTGCTCTTAAGATTCTCTCCTTGTCTCTAACTTTTGACATTTTCACTGTAACATTCAGTGTGATACTTTTTGGATTCATCTTTTTTGGAACTCTCTGAGCTTCCCAACTGAGGATCAGAATGTCTGTTTCTTTCCCCAGGTTAGGGAAGTTTTCAGCCATTATTTTTCTGAATAAGCTTTCTGCCCCTTTCTCTCTGTACTCTCCTTCTGCGACCCCTATAATGCAAATGTTGGTCCATTTGATGGTGTCCCATCATTCCATTAAGCTATGTTCACTCTTTTTCATTTTTTTTTCTTTTTCTTTTTGTTCTTCTGTTTGGATAGATTCCACTGCCCTGTCTTCAATTTCACTGCTCCTTTTTCCACTTGATCAAGGATGATGTTGAATCCCTCTATTGACTCTTTTTTCAATTCAGTTATTGTATTCTTCGGATCTATGATTTCTGTTTAGTACTTCCTTATTTTTTTTAATTTATCTATTGAAATTCTCACTTTGTTCATGCATTATTCTCCTGACCTCAGTGAGTGTCTTTATGATCATTATTTTGAACTTTTTGTCTAGTAAATTACTTACTTCTAGTTCATTAAGTTTTGTTTCTGGAGTTTTTTCTTGTTCTTTTGTTTGCAACATATTTCTGTTTCTTTATTTTCCCTGTGTCTGTGTCTTCTGCACAGTAGATAAAACATCCTTATCTCTGTGTCTTGATGGAGAGCTCCTGTGTAGGAGATGAAGCTTATTGCCCAGCCCAGCCTAAGCTCCTGATTCTCTCTCAAACTTTTGTGATTGTCCAAGCCACCTTCTTTGTTAGTCACTCCTAGTAATTGAGGTTGTGCAAAGACTTGTTTGGCGTGGGTATCTTCTCATTCATCCTGTGTGTAGGAGTTGCTCAGCTAGTTCCTGGGTTTATTTCAGAGGGAATTTTTCCATGTGTAGCTGTATATTTAGTGTATCCATGGGAGGTGGGGAGTTTAGGAGCCTCCTGTGTCACCATGTTGGACTGAAACTCAGCATGTAATTTATTTATATATAGTATTCAAAAAATAGAGAAGCTGAGAAATCATGATAGAACATGTTAAAAAAAATTTAAAAAGTGAAACCCAATGTATTGTCTTCTTTATTTCACATGTTTTCCTCTTTGGAAGGTTCAGAGAATTTCATGTAGTAGGTTTAACAAATAGGTCTTGAAAAATCAAATTCTTCTTATACATAATTTCAAAAAGTCACTTAGAACTCATAGCTAGATAGAGAATAGCTAGCTAGATAGTTAGATAGAATATAGATCAATGATAATGGATATATAGATGATGGATGGATGGATGGATGGATAGGTAGGTAGATAGATAGATAGATAGATAGATAGATAGATAGATAGATAGAGGTGTTTCCATATTTAAAATAAGTAATGCTACACTTACATACTCCCATTAGAGTGCTGTAAGTAATAGCCCAAAGAAATAATTGTATGATGCTTTGTAACTATAAAGTGTGGTGCAAATATGAAGTGTATAATTTGAGACAAATATAAAATATAATTCAAGTACAAAGTATGATACAAATATTTAATATGTCAGGAACCTAGTCCTACAGATGTTCAGAGGTAAACAAAAGTTCAAATAACTGTGCTATGCTGGGAAATATCCCCTTAGTGTCCCACTAGGTTGCCTAGAGGTATAAAATATGCTGGTTCTTCTCTTAACATGGAAAACTACACTTGCTGTGATTGTTCCTTAATGAATCAGCCCTTAAAAAATCAGCCCAATGACTCAAAGTTGAGTAGGACCTGGATAGAGAAGAGCCCCTCTAATTTTCTCTAAATTTAACAGCCACTAATTGCATTGAAAGACCCCCTTCCTTTGCTGATTACCCTAAAGTACTCTATGAGATAAGGTGTTAATGAGATTTTCTTTTATTCTTTCATTCTTCTTTTTTTTAACAGCACTATTAATGCTGGTAATATTATATAAGATTTACTCTACTAACTATAGCCCAGTCTATGTTTCCTTTTTACATGAATATAGATGGTGGTTTTGTTTTATGGAAGATGAGGATTAATTCTCAAATGAAGATGCTTTTTTTCTATCATTAATGAACAAATTGCTATTTTACAAGGTTTGGTTGTAAGAGATTAGCTGTTTCTTTCTGGTTATTTAGAGGCCCTTCAGGCTTTCTTTGGGGATCTCATTACTTTCTACAGTGCTTCGAAAAGAGATTAAAGAGTCCTAAAGGATGCTAACAAATGCATAAAACTGAATATGTTATTCTTCTTAGAAGGAGAATGGGGAAAGTAACTAGAGGTATGTTGTTTCGGGGCCTTATAAAACCCCTCAATTTTTTATCTATGTGAGGGTTATGGTACCTAATTCCATTATTAAACACTCATGAATTTTTTTTTATTTATTGGACTTTTATAAGCTACTAGAACATAAATACTGAATGTTATAAAAAATAAAGTTTTTTGTAATTTTTGTTTACCAATTCAAGAATGACTATGCACTATAATTTTATTTATCCTTAGAATTGTTATCATCATTATCATAATAGTTAACATTTACTGAACAATTGCTATACCCTTCGAACTATCCTGTGATTTACACTCGTCTTTCATTTAATCCACTGAATAATCTCATGAGATTATTATTAGCCATCTTTAACCTTTTTTTCTTTCACATCCACATTCAATCCAACAAAATCCATTGTCTTCATTCTGTTATCCCCATTTATAAATGAGGGAACTGAAGGTCACATAGTGAATAGTGGTGAAGCATAAATGGAAACCAAGTTGTCTGACTAGAGTCCACCGTTGTGCCACATTCTAATCCATTGTATTTTCAAACACAAGTGTGGAAATTAAGAAGTTACTTTGTGAGATCCACTGGTTGAGACTAAACTCTACTTGTAAACCATCCATTTTGGTGTCAGTTAGTCCACAGTCCATTTGGAGGCAAATTTCATGGCAGGCATTTACTAGGTCAGTTGAGGAAACACTTTGATTAAGCAGGAGGGCTTGATCTTACTCAAATATAGTGATCTTTAGACTGTGGACTGTAACATCAGAACTTTTTATCTAGTAGAACCACCTGTGTGTCTACCTATAGGCAGGGTCTTTGTTCTCAGGCTGGATTTAGGAGGTAATAGAAAATACAATTTATTTAGTTATTGTGTACCATCCACTATTCTAAATACTTTACAGATATTCTCTCATTTATTGATTAAACAGTTTTATATGGTAATAATATTACCAAATCATTTTGACATATAAGGGAAAAGGAGGGACAGAAAAAGTTAAATAACTTGTCTAAAATCAGATTCTAAATTAGACAATCAGATTAGTTCAGACAGTATAGGCTTCCATTTTGTTGATTATAATACCATCCTTCCAGTTGGGCTTAGGCCAGCATTTTTGGAGACATCTTTAACTTACATTTTTCTCTCACATCCACACACAACCCAACAAAATCCGTTGTCTTCAACATCTCCAGATTCAGACCATTTCTTACTATCTCTACTGCCTTCACCATGGGCTAAGAACCATCATCTTCAACTGCATTTTCACAGTAGCCTCCAGTGTTTATCTCCATGTTGGACTCCTACTTTTCTGTAATTCTTCTCAAAATATTATCCATTTTCAATTAAAAAAAAAACTGTTTTTTTTTAAAGATTTTATTTATTTATTTGACAGAGAGAGACACAGTGAGAGAGGGAACACAAGCAGGGGGAGCGGAAGAGGGAGAAGCAGGCTTCCCAATGAGCAGGGGGCCCGATGCGGGGCTCGATCACAGGACCCGGGGATCATGACCTGAGCCGAAGGCAGACGCTTAACGACTGTGACACCCAAGCGCCCCCCCCCAAAAAAAACAACTTAAGAATACTTTTGAAAGATGAACTAGCATTCATTACTATTTAAATATTGGCCATATGATCTTTCAATATTACAGATAACCAGCAAAGAGGTTAGAATCCAAATGGTGTCCTTACTACTATAAGTCTCTCATTATTTATTGTACTGGCCATCCCTCTTTCCCTTTATCCCTTTTTATCCTTATGGGATAGAATGTGGATCATACCGTTTTCTGTTAAAGTGAATCCTTGATCAAAACAAAACAAACAAGCAAACAAAAAAGAAAAACAAGAAAAAAAACATTCATCATGGTCAGAAGGTTTATCACTGTAGTTTATACAATTACATATAGCTTTTCTTGTCTTAAAAAATACAATCAGATCAGGCGCCTGGGTGGCTCAGTTGGTTAAGCGACTGCCTTCGGCTCAGGTCATGATCCTGGAGTCCTGGGATCGAGTCCCACATCAGGCTACCTGCTCAGCAGGGAGTCTGCTTCTCCCTCTCCCACTCCCCCCTCTTGTGCTCTTTGTCTCTCTCACAAATAAATAAATAAAATCTTTAAAAAAAAAAGATTTAAAAAAAAATACAATCAGATTAATCTTTTATTTAGGAAATCATTTCTAACCAAACCAAAATCATACCAGGCCTGCACCATCTTCTTTTGAAAGTCTGAATCCATTAGGTGATCTGTTCCCCCAGACCACAGTCAACATCATCCCCAGACCACCATCAACATGCTTTAATCTTCAGAATTTTTATCTTATCAAGAACCATACACAAAGGATCATCAATTTGTCTTGATGTTATCATGTTCATATCAGACTGTAAGCCAAATTACTTAGACCTTTGGTAGTAGTATATAATGACTAAAGCAGGCTTCTGAGCAAGCCTTGTATTAAATAGTAGTAGATGCAAATTTCCAAAATACTTAAAATTGAATTTAATATTGCAGTATATGGATAATAGCTTCTCAAAACAAACAATGATCAAAACTTTTGTAAAAAAATATTATTTAGAGACAATAGGACATATATTATACTGTACTAGCAATTTAATGTTATATTATTTATATATATTTGCATATTATGGATTATATTGCAGATTATAGATATCATTTGCCTATTAAACATTAAGCAAATACTTTTATGTGGATTTTTAAGGAAGTTCTTCATAATTAATTGCTTAACAGATATTTTCTGTTTTAATGTCATATTTATCAATCACTTATATTAAGATGAGGGCTCTTTTGGTCCTGTTTGAAAAATCTGTTCCTACCCAGACATAATAAATTTATTTACATATATTTTTTCCAAATGCTTTAAAAGTTTGCTCCAATATTTTAATTTTTTATGCATTTGGAAAAATTGCAAAAATGTAATGTAGGATTCCAATTCCATTTTCTTCCATAAATGGAAATTGATTGCTGAAATTCCATTTCTTAAATTTTCCATTACTTTTTATGCTTTTATATGTATGTAGATCTATTTTGAGCTCCCTGTCCTGTTGCAGGAGTGATTTTTTTCTATTCTTGTGCTAAAATATTTATTTGATAAAAATTTTATTGATGTCTCCTGTCCTTCAGAAGTGTCTTGCTTATTCATGGTTGTTCTTTCATATAAATTTTAAAGTCAATTTCTCAAGCTCAACAACAACTTCACTCAAATTTGAGAAAGGAGTGAGCATTATATGAAATCTGTTAGTCTATTTGGAGAGAGTTGTTATATTTAAAATATACCTATGGCCATGGTATATTTCTTCATTATTTAGGTTAATATAATAAATTTTAATAAAATATTAAAATTTTACCAAAAACAAGTATGGTTCATATTTTGTTAAATATATTTATGATACTTGTATTTATATATTATACATATAAGATGTTATATATTACATATGTATAACTATTTAGTAGATGTTTATTTTGAGAAAATATGTATTTTATGAAACATATATGTGCTACTATAAATTACATGCAAGCACATGTTTCAGGAAATTTAAAAAAAGAACACCTAACCTATCATTTTCTAATATTTTGTTGCAATAGGTGGAAATGCAATTAATATTTTATTCTAAAAGTTTACCAAATGATTGTTTTATATTTTCACATAAGTACTAATATATATGATTGATCATTTATTTCTTCTTTTAAAATCTTTACATTGTATTTACTTTTCTCAGATTTATTGCATTATCCAACAGAAGTGGTGACGTTAGTCTTTTTCTTTGTTTCCAAATTTAATCAAATGCCCTCTAGAATACTGAGACCCCTCTGTTGTAATGGGACTATCTATGGTCTACTCATTAGGTTAGTTTTACCCCGAATACTCCACCATACATGAGAGTCAATTCAATACTTTTTTTTTTGACATCTTCTCAAAGCCTGTCTCTTAGAGTTTTCTTCTGCTCTGCAACTGACCTTGTTCAATATTCTGGTTCTTTACTCCACTCCTTAGTAAGATACCATAGCCTAGGTTATTTGTCTGTTCTTGAATTACTCAGTTTATTTCATTAGAAGATTTTATTAAAGGTAAATATTTTCCTTGCATTTCTAAAAAAAAATCCTTATAATCTTACATGATTCCTTGATTATTTAATTTGACATAAGTTTATATTCTCTGTGGATTTGATACTTTTGCAAAAATCTGATGTTATTGTAACTCTTTGTCTTTACAAAACTTTACAGTTCTCTTTAAAATCTTTAAATCTTTAAAATCAACTAGAACTTTTTAAGCATTTGTAGATCTAAGATGCAGTTTAAAAATTACTAAAAGAAAAAACAAAACAAAACAAAACAAAAAACACAATTACCTTTGGCTCTCTTCAATTTACATGTAATCTATGTGTAGAAATTTATTTTGTGTGGTATGAAGGTTATTCATTTTCTGAAGGTTTTAAATCTTTAAATTTTGCAATAAGAACTCATTTTTGTGTGTTGTGTTTTAACTTTAAAAAAATTCTTACACGAGAAACCATAGATATAGAATTAACAGAATGAGGTGCTACAAGATTATTAGAATCTTAACCATCTTGCATAAATCCCTTTTACAACATGTATTATTTTTCTAAGTGGCATTATGCAGTAAATGTTTTCATATCAAAGGTGTTTTTATGCAGATATAAGGTTTTGGCCATTCTTGAATGTAGCAATTACCAATGAGGATCTATATTCCATCCAATTTTGTGGTCCATAATGCATTACAGAGATTTTATTTGCAATTAGGTGTCAGTAGGAGGTGAAACATACTATAGACACACACACACACACACACACACACACACAAGCAAAATCATTACCGTTCTTCTCTGCCAGAAATATGACCTTCTCTTTGAAGGAATGAAAGATAAGCAGTCTAATTGTATCTTTGAAGCACAAGACTGTTGAAAATACATTTGCAAGGATGAAAGGCAATTAAATGTGCCTGTCAAACCTGGTGTTTATATTACAAACCATTTCTTTAGTTTGATTCATTAAGAATAATATCATTATTGGAGAGAGAGATGATAAAATGATAAAATGTATTAAGTCTTACAGACAGTGCAAAACTATTTTTTCCTTTCATTGTTTTTTGGGGGCATTGTTTTGTTATTCTTGTTATGTTTTTTTACTCTTTCTGGATAGCCAGGTGTTAAGGACTAGGGCATTCATATTGTTCATTGAAGAATTCTCCCTAGTTTGAGGTTGTATCCAGACAACCTTTATAGCAGTGAGGCCCCTCTGTTGATGTGGGACAATCAGCCAAGCTAGTCAAAAGGATGTTAGAATTATTTTGCTCTCCCTACTTTTAGGATTTTTGTTTAGTTACTGACTTAAGCAACTTTTTTTAAAAGATTTTATTTATTAGAGAGAGAGAACACAAGCAGGGGGAATGTCAGGCAGAGGGAGAACCAGGCTCCTCATTGAGCAAGGAGCCTGATGTGGGGCTGGGTCCCAGGACCCCGAGATCATGACCTGAGCCAAAGGTAGACGCTTAACCAACTGAGCCACCCAGGCGTGCCTGACTTAAGCAACTTAATCATGATGAGCTTCGGTATGTGCTGTTTGTATGTGTGTGTGTGTTGCATATAACATGTTAATATTTTTTGGTTTTGGATCTGTTGGTCTATCATTTTTATCAAAATTGAATGGTTTCTGGATATTTTCATTCGAAATATTTTCTGTCCCCTCCTTTGTTTGTTACCAGAACTCCATTCCCACTTAGGTTGCTTACAGTTACACTGCTTATTCTTTTTGTTTGTTTTTTGTCTATATGCTAAAATTTTAAGTCTGTCACTAATTCAAGGTCACTGATTTTTTTTTTCCTTCAATGAATAATCAGGTTTTTATCTCATTTAGGGAATTGTTTATTTAAAGTACTTTTTCAACTCTAAAAGTTCTGTTTGTGTTATCTTTGTATCTGTCATTCCTTCTTCATTGTGTCCGTTTTCCTTTAAATATCTGTGTTTAATCGATGTTTCATCCTGGTTTTACTATTTTTTTTTCATTTTTGGCTTTTTATATGTCTGGTTATATTGTCTGATTTTTTTTTATCTTGTGATGAGTCATATTTTTGTACATTTAGCATTTCCGATAACTATTTTTGGATGCCAGACAGTAATATAACACTGTGCAGTGTGTGAATTTTGCTGACTTCCTTAAAAAGCATTGGGCTTTGCTATTATACAGGCAGTTAATTGACTTCCAGATTAATTTGATCCCTGTTTTAATATTTGCAAGGCTGTGTCTAGGGGTATCTTCCCTCTGTATCAGCTTATTAATAAAGCTTGACTCTCTGGGGTCTGTGCTGTATCAGGGGATCATTAAGTATTTTCCACTCCTACTATCCAGAACGTTAATATCTCTCCCCAACTTGTTTGAGCTCTGAGAATTGTTTATCTTATAACTGTATGTTTGGTTTTTGTCTTGTTGTATTTAATTTCAATGTAGCTTGTGTAGTCTAGTACTAATCAAAAACTCAAGAGGATGTCTTGCAGATGTCTGGAGCTCTCTCTCTATAGTCCCCTCCTTCCTGGTACTTCTACCTGCAAATTCTAGCTTCCTCAGTTTCCAAGAACTCCAGTTTCTTCCTTCTCAAAATAGTCTGCTGGGTTCTGTAGGGTGTTTCACCCTTGTCCCTGCAGCCCAAAAATGTCTCAGACAGAAAGCCATCATGATCACAAGGCTCACCTCATTGTTTTTTCCCTCTCAGAAATCACAGTCCTGCTATGCCTATTATTGAAAATCTAAAAGCAGCTGATGTACGTTTTTTCCTGTTTTCTACTTGTGTTTTGTGGAAGGATTATATTTGGTACTTGTGACTCCCTCTTACCTGGAAATAGAAATCTCTAAGTCTTTTAAGTTATATTTTATCTATAATTATTATATATTTGGAGTGGAGAAGATGTCAATGTATTAAATTTTTTTAAATTTGCAGGTAGAATAATTAACTAAAAATAACATTTTAGGAACATAATTTTCCTATTAATTATCCCTATTTTTTAAAAACACAATATCTCATGTTTTATATCTTATGTTTTATCTTATGGGATGTTTAGTGTGTTATCTACTTTGAGATTTACTCTACTAGGATTAGCAGTGCATTTATATGAGGAGTGAACTGTCTTTATTAAGAAACATATATCATGGATATATTTGATCATAAAAATGAGGGATTTGGGGTTCGGGATAGAGGGATGAACAGGCAAAGCACAGAGAATTTTTTTTTTTTTAAGATTTTATTTATTTATTTGAGACAGAGAGAATGAGAGACAGAGAGCATGAGAGGGAGGAGGGTCAGAGGGAGAAGCAGACTCCCTGCCGAGCAGGGAGCCCGATGCGGGACTTGATCCCGGGACTCCAGAATCATGACCTGAGCCGAAGGCAGTCGCTTACCCAACTGAGCCACCCAGGCGCCCCTAGCACAGAGAATTTTTACGGCAATGAAACTACTCTATATGGTACTAATGGTAGATGCATATCATTCTATATTTGTCAAAATCCAGATAATGTACAGGACCAAGAGTGAACCCACATCTAAACTATGATTGTGATAATGATGTTTCAACGTAGCCTTATGCACTGTAAGAAATGTGCCACTCTGATGGGGGATATTGATAACCGGGGAGGCTCTGCATGAGTGGGACTAGGAGGTATATGGCAAATCTTTGTATTCTCCATTTTTCTGTGAATCTAAAACTAATATTAAAAAAAGAAAGCCTTTAAAAAAATGAGGCCCTCTGCTGTTAGCTTTCAAGGACCAACTCTGCATTGAAAGTTAACAGTTGAGCAGAAAAATAGAAGGGGGTCATACAAAGAAAGTGTTGGAATATGTTCCCACAGAGATATATGGCAATGAGACATCTGTAGTGCTGAATGTGGCGCAAGATCCTTTAAAAGTCAGTGTGTCCTGGGGTGCCTGGGTGGCTCAATCGTTAAGCGTCTGCCTTCCACTCAGGTCATGATCCCGGGGTCCTGGGATCGAGCCCCGCATCGTAAGCAGGGAGCCTGCTTCTCCCTCTCCCACTGCCCCTGCTTGTGTTCCCTCTCTCTCTCTGTCTCTCTCTGTCAAATAAATAAATAAAATTTAAAAATAAAATAAATAAAATAAAAGTCAGTGTGTCCTATAACCCATTTTAAGTTGTTTGCAGAGTGACTCCATATTATAGCTTCCTTTGTATCTTCAAGTCTACAAGGCATACAATTGCCTTGTGGAGGAGCAAATTCTTCATTTTGCTTTATGTTTCTTATCAGTGTTAACAGATGACAAAAAAATAATAGCCTCAAGGCAGGAGGTGGGTGCAACCTAATATTAAAAGGTTATAGTAAGAAATGACCAGGAAAGTTAAAGTTCTTGAGAATTGACAGAAATCTTAGATAAGGTGTTGAAGTTAACACATTTACATCCTAAAGAACCTCAAGTGACATCTGAAGTTTTTAAACTTTGCTTAATAATATTTATTTTTTGATGGTTAATATAAAGCTTCTACCTTATGTTGATCTTTGTTATTTTCATTTGCAGTTTTTATAACTTTATGTCTAAATTCTGAGGGTTCAGATCCTTATGGACACACTACATAGAGTTAATTCTTATTTTGATTATAGAAAGGGAATGTAAAAATTCCACAATATTTCTGGAAATGTGTATTTCTTAATATGGATAAGTGTTTCATATTTCTTAGAGGACGATGATGGAGCTTTAAATTTCAAGGTTCTGATTTGTGTTCCTTATTTGCATGTTCATATATGGAATAATTATCCTTTATAGCTTAGTTTTTCTTCTGTAAAATGAGAACTGCCATCATTTTCAGAAATGGACATTTTAAGGAGAACTCACTTAAAAAAAATGTTTGTAGAACACTAGTCTCTTAAACCGATGTTTAATATGTTTGGGAAATGCTACTTACTACATCTCTTTCTAGAAGATTTGCAATGCATACTGACACATTAAAAGTACATTGTAGTAATTGTGAGTCCCTATAGTAAATTGAAATGTGTTTATTTTTAAATGCAATCTCTTGCCTATCTTATTTGAACATGAAAATAACTTTTTTCAGGTAATATGTAAAAACATTCTTTATGATTATATTCTGTCTACATAGGACAGAATTTGGAAATTCTCATTCACAAGCATTGTGGGACAGTTTGCCATCAAGTTTCCATAATTATATGTAACATATCAATTCAGCACACCTTCTTTTGTTCATGTTTACTTATCTTTTGAAATTATTTCCTTATGGTGCTTTCTTTCAATAATGCTTCTAAGTTGCCTCTGATACAAGTCATTTAGAGATTTATAAGCTGTTTTTTATAAATTGATATTGAAATTTTTCTCTCATTTGATCAAAAGTATGCTGAAACTGCATTCATATTTCTAGATCGTTCTGTGAGTTATCACAATGTCTCACTAGACATTCTATTTTCTGTCCTCATTGTTGGTAATATAATTTCAAATGCTGGAAACACGATGAAAAAGAATCCACAGGCTATTAATATTGCTATACTAAAAATATTTCTTTTCAAATAACATCTTAGTTTCAGAAAGCATTCATTGTATTAGTCACCGTTATTAAATGCCAAAAAATGGTGATTGGTGACATTCTTTGCTTGGCAATACAAATTGAGGGAAAGTAGGAAAAATATTGTCCCAGATGAGTACGCTTTTATTCTCTATGGAAACCAAAGCAGCCATGCCAAGATAATTTATTTGGCATACGTTACTATCAGAACACCCAACTCAAAGTTGCAAATCTTCTCCCTTTTAATACTGATAGCTCTTCTGTTAGAGTTGTGTGAGGACACCATGGAAACTTTCTACTGTGGTTATTACCAGTTATATCTTGGTGCAAAATCGAATGGATAAGATGGCAATGTATTGGATTTTTTTATTTGTAGATAGAATGATTAATTAAAATTATGTTTTAGGGGCTCCTGGGTGGCTCAGTTGTAAGCGTATGACTCTTGATCTCAGCTCAGGTCTTGATCTCAAGGTCATGAGTTTGAGCCCACATTGGGCTCCCCACTGGGCATGGAACCTATATATATGTTTTAGGAAAATTATTTTCCTATTAATTATCTCTATTTTTAAAAACACAATATCTGCTGTACAAATATCCTACAATGAGTGTTTCAGGGCACCATTATTTAGCCATGATTTTACTAACTATATATGGCAATTAGACCTTCATAATGTTTTGTTTTTGTTTTTTTTTTTGCTTGTTTAACTTTTTTGAAGTTCATAATAAGTTTCTCAAATACTCATCAGTATGTAACAATCAAACAAATTTTGTACCTTAACTCAGTGTCACCCAGAGGTATCTATGAATGTTGTGTTATTTTTTTCATTCTCTATCAAACAGAAAATATTTAGAGGTAATATTTGCCTTGACAGTTAAATAATTCACTTTAATACATTAGAGATTGACACCCAAAATATTTTCTTATAACCCTGTGGAATATATGTGAAGTGTTTTTGTCTATCCTAAGGATAGATAGCTGGCAATTTAGTTTTAAGTTGACATCTTTTTACATAAATTGTTGACATGCTAGTTATTACATAAATTGTTGAATTCAGATTGAATAATTTGTTTTCACAATTCACCCCAGTTTCATTTAAGAAGTGAAGTGTAGAAGATGAAAAAATGAGAATCTAGTACTAGGGTTTATTAATTAAATGCAATCTGTATAAAAATGAAATGAATTATGTGTGGTTAAAGTGTAAATTTTTAGTCTTAATCTAAAGCTTATATAAGAAATGCCAGACCTACTTTATCAGCTATTGTACCTAAAATATACTTAATAATTTGATATTTTGCAATATATTTTGACTTTTGGGATATCCTACCACTTTTGTGCACATGCCCAACTCATAATTTATAAATTGTTATGTATTTTTATATGTATTTACAGGAAAACTTTATACAGAAATGGATGTTTCTTGTAGTATATATCCCAAGAAAACTGAAAGCAGATTGTCTTTAATACTTATTAATATGTCCATTTAGTTCCCTTTATCATCTTTGCTGAGCTATTTAATTTAGGTAATCAATTTTAATGAATTAGGGTTAAATAAATCATTTTAGGAAGTTGTGTATGTATTTGTATCAAATATTTTCATGAGGACTTGCCTGAGATTGCTGCTATATAACTTTCATAATTATAATAGTCCTCTTTACATTGAAATATAAATGAGGGCGATATTGAATTAGGTATCTCTTTTTTCTCCACTGTTCTCATGAGTTAATGCTAAGCCATATAACACCTTTGTGCAAATGAGAAAATGCACCCCTTACTCCAGGCAGATGAAACTATGTGCCAGGGCCTATGGTTGGTTAGTGGGTGGTAGTTTGCATTTGAGCTCCCTCTTGCCTCTTTAGCTGAGTGTCTTTGTCCAGGGCAGTACTTGCCCACCTTTCCCTTGTGGCCCTACTCACCGTGAGGACTCACTTTTTAAGAAGGCTCAGATAAAAGTAATAGAGGAAATGGAGAGCATGATTATTTAAGCTCAACCTTGTTTATTCTACTTGGGGACAACCAGCTTTTAAAATCCCACAAGCTACCTCCTATTCATGAAAAAGATCATGACATAATTTTCAGTTTTTAAAAAAATTGAAATGTGAAACATATAAAATCTACTCTTTCATAGTGTGTAATTCAGTGGATTTTAGTTTATTCACAGAATTTCAGAATCATCACCACTGTCTCATTCCAGAACATTACATCACTCCAAATGAAAGCCCCATATTCATTACCAGCTCCTCCGTATTCTCCCCTCCTGTACCCCCTGACAACCACCAATCTACTTCTGTTCTCTATGGGTTTGCATATTCTTGATACTTTATATAAATGGAATCATACAATATGTGTTCTTTTTTGTGTTTGTCTTCTTTCATTTAGCTTAATCTTTAAAAGGCCCACCCATATTGTAGGCTATATCAATACTTCATTAGTTTTTATGACTAACTTATGATCCATTGTATGACTATACCACATTTTGTTTATCCATATATAAACTAATGGGTATTTGGATTATTTTTGTTTTTTCTGTTCATAGCAATGCTGCTATGAAAATTCATGTACAAGTTTTTGTATTGATGTGTATTTTTAACTATCTTGAGTATGTATGTAGGTTTGCACTTATTGGGTCATATGGTAATTCTACCTTTAACTTTTGAGAAATGGACAAAAACTACTTTTTCAGCACCTGTTATTTTACATTCCCAACAGCAATGTATGAAGGCTCCAAGTTTTCTACTTTCTTGCTAGCATTTATTATTATCCATCTTTTTTTTATCCTAGCCATCCTAGTATGTGTGAAGTGGTATCTCATTGTGGTTTTAACTTGTACTTCTCTAATGACTAATGATGTTGAGCATCTTTTTATATGTTTATCGACAACTTACATATCTTCTTTGAAGAAATGTCTATTGAAATCCTCTGGCCCTTTTTTAAATTGGGTTATTTTTCATTTTGTTTGTTGAGTTGTAAGTGTTCTTATATATTCTAGATACTAGTCCCTTATTAGATGATTTGTGAATATTTCCCTCCATTCTTTGTGGTAATTTCATTTATTGGTTGTGTCTTTTGAAGCATAAAAGTTTACAATTTTTATTAAGTCTAAATAATTTGATTTGTGTTTCTTGTGTTTTTGGTGTTATTTCTAAGAAATCATTGCATAGTTTAAGGTCATGAAGATATACATTTGAGTTTTTTCTAAGAGTTTTATAGTTTTAACTCATTTAGGAATTTGATCAATTTTTAGTTACTTTTTGTATATGGTGTGAGGTGAATATATGTTTAATGCTATAAAGTCAAAGCAATTTTTAATCTAGGCCTTTGAGTTCATTAGCAAAAAACGCCCTTAAAAATATGAACAGTTTTTTTTTTTTTTTGCTTTTAATCAGATTTCATATTCCAGAGTCACATTCAGAGATCTGATGTGACAAGTCCCCCTTATCTTCTATGTTACTTTACCCTTCTATTACCATTTCTTCATCTGTTTCAAATTAAAGATAGCTACTATGAGGTTATCAGCTCCGAATGGGAAAGACTCCTTCTTTATCTGGTTGTTGACTTGAATCACATTTTTAACTAAAACTTCCTCAGCCTCTGTCATTCAAATGCTTTTAAAATCCAGTCACTTAGAAATTTTCAGTCCCCCAAGGCCCGAATTCTGGAACTATCTTTATTTCTTTGTATTTCTATTGACTGCTGGCCAATTCTTTCCAGGACTAACATTTATTTTTATTAATATCTTAGTAAATTCAGACACCAACACACACAAATGTTTTGATTGCCACTCCCTTCCCCTAGAACTGCTAGCTCAACCATAGTCTGTTGGTGTGTATTTCTTTTTGTGTCTCCTGAGAGAGTACAATATGTACTTTATAAATCTAAGAGATCATCAAACATAAACTTCAATGGAACTACAAAGGCCTGTATTCTGGGTATACAGACAAATAGCAAGTCTCTAGATCCACATATAACAAATATAAATTATTTTTAGATGTTGAAACAAGTATTGAGTACTTACTCTGTGTGGAGTTATACGTGTATCAGGTGATATCTTTGGCAATTGTAAAATGATCCAGTCACAGTTTCAGCCCTTGAAAAATGTTCAGTAAGATAGACATTTATAAAAAACTTAACAAAAATGCAGTTTATATTTTTTGGCTATAAATTACAAATGATGTGAATGTTATAGTTATTAAAAAGGAAGACAATCGGGGCGCCTGGGTGGCTCAGTCGGTTGAGCGACTGCCTTCGGCTCAGGTCATGATCCCGGAGTCCTGGGATCGAGCCCCACATTGGGTTCCCAGCTCAGCGGGGAGCCTGCTTCTCCCTCTTACCCTCCCCCCTCTCATGCTGTTTCTCTCTCGCTCGCTCTCTAATAAATAAATAAATAAATAAAATCTTTAAAAAAAGAAAGGAAGACAATCTTAGGAAGTATATTTTCTGTATGGATTTTATTTATTTTTTAAATTTTTTTTAAAGATTTTATTTATTTATTTGACAGAGAGAGACACAGCGAGAGAGGGAACACAAGCAAGGGGAGTGAGAGTGGGAGAAACAGACTTCCTGATGAGCAGGGAGCTCAATGCTGGGCTAGATCCCAGGACCCTGGGATCATGACCTGAGCTGAAGGCAGACGCTTAACAACTGAGCCACCCAGGTGCCCCTAAACTGTTCGTTTCCTAATAAATTTGGAGGATATATGGATGTCCCATGACCATCTTTGCAACCCAAAAACTGGACTTAAAAGGAGGAAAGGTTTCAGGACAAAGGTTAAAATGTAGCCACAAATGTGACTATAAAAACCTTTATTCAGACCTTAACAAAAATCTAAGGTAGTGTCATGTAGATACTTTGAGCTGGACAGAGATGTCTTAAGAGTCTTGAGGTTGTACCTGCAGGACCTCTCTGTTAATAGGGATTCTAGAAATCTGCCGAGTGTTGTCTTATAAAAGCATTCCAGACAGTCAAGGTAGAGAAAGCGTATGCAGAGGAGATTTGTGGATGTGGCTTTTGCCTAATGCAATGGGTTAGAAAGTGTTATACAAGAATCCTGCAAAGTTTTAAAAGTTGGACCAAGTTGGACTAAAAGAAGACAGTAAGAATCCCAAACTAAAATGAACATTTGGACCTCTAATTTTTTTCAAGCAGATGATCCAGGCTACTTTAATATTTTTTTTTTTTTTTTTTTATTCTATAAGTAGGCTCCATGCCGAGCATGGAACCCAGTGCGGGGCTTGAACTCACAACCCTGAGATCAAGACCTGAGCTGAGATCAAGAGTTGGATGCTTAACTGACTGAGCCATCCAGGAGCCCCCAAGACCTCTAAATGTTTTTATGAGCAGTTGGTAGGCTGAAAAAAAAAAACTATGCAACTGCAAACATAGGTTATTTCTTAGGACAAGGAAAGCATGTCTCCATGAAACAGGAGTATATAGGGCAGAATGCATAGACAAAGAGCCATTCCCTGGGAACTGTCTGGGACCCTAAACAAGAAGATAGTAGTAGTTTCCCACTGGATTGTACATTGCTACAGAGCAGTGATGGCCGTGTTTCTCCTGTTTTCTTCCATTTTGAATTGAATTAGCTATTGCTGTTATACTGTACCCATCCCACCATTGTGTGTTTGGTATTTGGAAGCAGATATGTTGGGTTTTGGGGTTAACAAGGCTTCAAGCCAAGAGAAACCATACCAAAGCAATTGAAGCCCAGAAATCAACCACACCTGGACCTGATCCAGATGAAGCTATCTCAGACCTTTGATGTCACTGTGGGTGTCTTATGAGGGGAGTATACATGTTTTGCACAAGGAAGAAGTGAAATAATTTGTGGCCAAAATTTTTACCGTGGGGTGTGATACCAGTGAGAACATGGCCATGCAATCTTGACACTCTTGCCATTAAGATTTGAGGCCAGTTTTCTCTCCCTCGAAACCTAAGCAGCCTGGGACTGCTTTGACCAATAGCATATGCCAGAAGTGATCAATGGAGTCTCACAGAAATGACCCTATGTGGCCTGTGAGTCTAGATCACAAAAGACCTTGAAGCTTCTGCCTTGTTAAAAGGAGAGAGCACTCCACTGGTGGCCCCGATCCACTAGATAAGATTAACCACCCTGGGGTCACCATGCTGTGAGGAAGCTCCATCCACATGCATTGTTTTTTTCCTGTATGTCAGGAAATAGCAATGCCATATAGATATACATATCTATATGGCATCTATAACCTGGTACAGTGATTTGGGAAACATTTTTAATATTACTTTTGTTTTTCCCTTTCAGATCAATTCCCATCTGGAATAAGGCATTAATTTCCCTAAAGGAGGGGCAGATATAAATGTATTTTACGCTTAAACAATAACAGCCCAGATGGTATGTATTTAACATTTAACTGACAGTTCAACATGCTCCAGTAGAATTTTTTAGAACTCTAGAGTTTTGTGAACAGCAACATTCAGAATAAAACAAGAAAAGCCCCAGACAGGCATGGAGCATAGTTATCTCTGAGGTTTGCAATGAAAATGAAGTGGAGGGTGTGCTCACATGGGTTCTAATCCTCCACAGTATGTGCTTTAATGAAAATGTGATACACACACTCATACACACACACACACGTATAAAAAGATTTATTATAAGGTATTGGCTCACACAATTACAGAGGCTGAAAAGCCCCCATGATCTGCCGTCTGGGAGCTTGAGAACTTGGAAAGCTGGTGGTGAGCTCAAGGGCCTGAGAGCCAGAGAGCCAATGATGTAGATTCCAGTCTGGGATGATAATATGTATATGAAAATAGACCTATCCTCTTACTATTTTTATCATTCAGAAAGTGTTTATTGAACATCTATTTATGCTATGTTTTCAGGAGAATAATACAAAAAGATACTCTTCAGATAATGATTAATACAGTCACTAAGGGCAAGAGCTATAACTTAATGGTCTTGATTGTCTCCCCTGGCACTGTGTATAAAGCAGGCATTCAATAGACATGTGCTCAATGACTGAATAAATGAAACATAATATGAAAAAAAAATACAGTCTCATAGGAATAAGCAGACATCCACAAACAGCTATCACATGAGATGTATTGAAAATGTCAGAAGCCCAGAAAGAGAAAGAAATCATTTACACCTGGAGTAATGAATGCACTCTTCACACAGCTGAAATTTGACTTATGCCGGGCCCAGGCGCTTTCATCATTAATTTCTAAAGGTATTTATGCTTTGACATATCATTTCTTCTTACTTGAATTGACTCCAGTCCTTACTGATAATCTTTGAAAAGATACATAGCCTTTTCTCACTGTTTTTATTTGTACCTAAACATATGACATTATTTCTATCACTGGCATTTTGATTCAGTTCACCTGAGAAGTAGTGTGGAACAGTAATGGGGTGGTTTAAAAAAAAATGTTACCAAAGTTCTGTCATTTGCAAGTGGAGACATTTTGAGATTAGCTGCTAAAGCCCATTATTAATATTATTGTTAAAGTTTGATTTTAGTTGGGGAACAAAATGGACATGTCAGAAATACTGTGATACTAGGCTAACCACTTCATCCCAAATTTAAATGATGGCTATAGAACTATCCACATGAGAACCAAAACATTTTGTGAGTCTGAGTTGTCCAAAGAATTGCCAGTAATAAATGGACTAAGGGCACTGAGACAGGAAGAAACATCACATGGACAGAGCAACTGTGTCTCTCAACAACTGGTCCACAGTTGTGTTCAGGGGAACTCGCTGATCTTGTTTTAATGATTTAATAACCATTCAACCAGAGCAACTGATCCATCAAGTTCTCTGTCAGGAGATATGGTGTGGGGCACTTATTCTGCATTATATTTCTATTAGTTAGACTTACTTTTCAGTTACATTTGACAGATTTTATTATATACTTATGCTCAGCACCACAGTGATTACTGAATAAGATAGAAGAAAACCCGTAGTGTAATCAATAGGAAGCTAATCTTAGCTCCCTGGGGACATAAACCATATTTTAGGTAACTCGGAATACTAAAAATAGTTCTTCCTAAGTAAAGGATATATCTTTAAATATCTTTAAATAAAGGGTATATCTTTAATCTCCTATTTTGGAAGACTTAGCTAAAAAAATTGTTTTATCTTCCTTCTAATGAATGATGCTGAAAAATTGGCAGGGATACACTATAGATGTTGACTACAAGAAGCCATTTATATGTAATGCATTGTATTTCCATGTAACTCTGTTCTATTGCTGAACTGCCTACTTCAAGTGGTCACAGGCTTATAAATGGTAATTATTTTTGCCCTAGACCTATCATTTGAAATAGCTGGGTAATGTATAGCTTGTTTTCATTCTGTATGAAATTTCTAGACTTCTAGATTTGATCTAGATTTTCTAGATTCTATTACTTAGTACTCATCAGTGTGTTTAGACTTTAAGCTTCATGTTTAGATTGAATATCAAGAATTTATGGTGTCCAATAAATAAGGCAAGCTCTATAAACTACAATTCAACACAAAGATAAAGATCCTACATTATTGAACCCGAATCACTCAGGATGGTCCACATCTTAGACACTCAAACAATGAAATTCATGGTTTCAAAGGAATTTTTCCAAAGATTCAAATTCGTATTATTCGATGGCACGGATATATGAGTAAACACCCCCCATCTGCAAGAGAAACATTTTTGTTAAATTCGTGAATATGTGATATGTATCTGGAAAAAGTAAATCAAGTGGCCGAACTTCGTTAACTACCTGCAAACACCTGGATTTCAGAAAGGTATCATTCACACCAGAATAACTGACTTGACAGTTTCTTTTGCTAACCTAGCCTTACTCAGAAACTCTAAATCCAGGTTCTTACAAGAGCACTTGACTAGGTAGCTGGCATAGGGCAAATGTAGCCTGGTGCTGAAGTGAACCACAATTCCTTTATATTTAACACACACACACACACACACAGGAGTAGGAAACAACCATTTATCCAAATGCTTTAAAAAAGATTTAATAGCCATGGCTATATTCTCTGCTGTTGCTTGACAGGCTAAGGCATCACTAGTATTTGATATTTTGAGGCAATTATTTTTATTGCTGCTAATGAAAAAAGAGGTTGAGAACACATGGGGGAGCACTGCTCAGAGGCATAGTGTTAATAGAAAATCCAAAGGAGGGGGATTAATTTGTACATGGCCAGTGTGCATGGCTCCTACCTCTTTTCAGATGGCTGAGAGAGATAGCATTGTGCAATTACCGCATTCCCTTGGACACCGCCTGTACCTTCCAGATCTCTGCCACTACTTGGAACTTATGGGTCTTCTGGGAGGAACTTATAGGGTTAGTACATTTTTAAATCAACAACAAAAATGCTGACACACTCAGAAGGGAGACTAAGTATTTACTATAAACTGTGGCTCTTTATTGGGTCAGGTGCTTTTGCAGTAAAAATGGCTTTAAAATTATGCTGGTCTCATCAGAGGCAACCTGAAAAATGTTCCTTTCTCAGCAGTAGCATCCCCTGACCTATAAACCCATTGTTTAGCACAGTTTCAGAATCTTCTGTTTTCTGGCCATTTATGGATGGAAGCAGCCTCCAAATAAGGCTGCTTTTTACCCCTCTGAGCTTCAGTTGGCCTCATGCAGCTTTAACAAGATCCCTGAAGAACCCAATTCAAAGAGATAAAAGGATGTATGTATGCACATCTGTTTTATGAGCAGATGAGAATCAGAGCCAAAGTGTTTACTAAATATTTTAAGGGAATTCAAACAACAGGTATTGTTTCATGCTGAGCCTTTAGTGCAAAATGCAGGCATTTGGGGAATCTATGTATACAAAAACAATTAGATAACTGTACTGTAAAATGTATCAAATCTTTTTTTTTAAATGTATCAAATCTTTAACCATAAAACCCAAACCATAAGACATCTGTGACAGAATTGCCAGACATCCTTGAAAAATATCTTTCCCAAATTAATCTCTTAATTTTTTCCCCATAAGCCATTAGCTAATAAGAGGAAATTTACACTTTGGAAGATTTAGTATGTTCCATCCATCTATCTTGACTGTATCTTTGACCACCAAAGGCTAAATTAACCATAAAAATATGGATAGAATGAGGAGAAAAAATGAGTAGAAAAAAATGCACAAGGAGTGTAAGCAACATCTGTATCATTAATCATGTTTACACCTCATGAATGGCAAAAAACAAGGGAAGGTATATTCATGGTGAAGGGCAACAAGTCTCCTTCTCTTTTATGAGTAATGTTATTATTAGGAATATTTCATTTCTGAAATGTTAATCATACATTTGGAAAGAAAACATGGCTTTAAGTGTTGATCTTTTCAAAGAGAAACAAGTGGTTCTGAGTTGTGAGGCCCCCGATATATATTCTGGGCTGAACATCACATCAGCCCCCGAGACAGACAGAAGGCAGATCAAGACTGAGGGAATCTTGAAGGTGTTTGAGAAACAGAAGAACACCTGGGATTATCTTGGCGTGGAGCTTCTGACATGGCAGTGGGTGACACCTCTATGGGCAGAGATGAAGATGGTCCCCTTACTTGTGGGAAGCTGTAGAGCTTACATTCTGACATCCCCCCTGAGATAGGGCAATTGGTTAAGGGGACAGAGGCATCTGTTTGTATGATGAAAATAGTCTGTTCAGATTTGGAACATATTATCTGAATGCAAGTAAGAAAATCCCTGTGGCTGACAGAATGTGTGCTGGTTATGAACTTATTGCATCTCGGCTCCCCATCCACTCTTCCTTGTCTACTGGTGATACTGGAATATTTCTGTACTGACAGTCAGCACAGTGTCAGTAGTGGGTTCTGGAAGGAGACAGGAGGAGAAAGGAGCATCTTCTGGTCTCCTCGTGCTTCCCTTCCTCCTTGTTCTCATGGCGCTGAGCTGGTGCTCACAGCTCCAGGAAAGCTCTGCCTTCATGTTTTAGGAGCATCATTCACGGCTTCATGACATCCACAGACAACCCAGCTGGCTTCCAGTGGCTTCTGCATGATGACTTTCTAGTTAGTTATGCAGGTGCCCCAGCCAATTCCCCCCAAGGTTCAACACAAATCCTCCCCTCCAGCCCAATGGGCAACTTCCTGGTGAATTTCACTGGCATTCTGCCAGGCCATTTCCGGACCGCCAGCCTCAGCCACCAAATCTGGACGAGTTCTGGTCTGGAGCTACCCAGCAAACTCTGTTGCCAGCCAGCGGGCTGCACGCACCCTCTCAACAGTGTCTGAATCACAGACATCCCTTTCTCTGTTTGTTTTTCCCTTGAGCACTGTATTAATTTGCTTGTGCTGCCATAATAAAATACCACAGACAGGTGGCTTAAGCAACAGACATCTATTTTTGCACAACTCTGGAGGCGGAGAGTCCAGGGTGTAGGTGCCTGCAAATCTGGTTTCTGGTGAGGACTCTCCCTGACTTTCAAATGGCCACTTTCCTGCTGTGTCCTCACATGGCCTTTCCTCTATGCAAGAGCATCCCATAGGCTCTCCCTTAACCTTAATAACCTCCATAAAGGCCCTGTGTCCAAATGCAGTCACATTGGGGTTTGAGGCTTCAATATATAAATTGGGAGCTGGGGACACACGTCAGTCTGTAACAAGCACTCACCCTAAACTATAGATTATTCTTTACCATTCTCTTTTATTCCCATTTGCTAATTAGTTTCCTCTAAAGAGTTAATAATTCCTTATATATGAAACCTTTTCCATACAAATTACTGTGTGGTCAGTCTGGCTCCTGACTGGACCTGCTTGATGTAGGAGAGGGAGAGGGACAGACCCAAATCCCCTTCTCCTTATGACACTTTAGTGTATAGAAACGAGCCTTTGCTGGGGCACCTGGGTGGCTCAGTTGGTTAAGTGTCCGACTTTTGATTTTGGGTAAGGTCATGATCTCAGGGTCCTAGGATTGAGCCCCACACGTCAGGCTGGGCGTGGAGCCTGCTTGAGATTCTCTCCCTTTGCTTCCCCTGCCCATCTTTCATCTTTCTCTCTAAAGAAAGAAAGAAAGAGAGAGAGAGAGAGAGAAAGAAAGAAAGAAAGAAAGAAAGAAAGAAAGAAAGAAAGAAAGAAAGAAAGAAAGAAAGAAAGAAAGAAAGAAAGAAAAAGAAATGAGCCTTTGCTTTGTTCCCATTTTGATGACCCAGCTAGTTACTCTAAGTGGCCTGGCTTTAACCTAAGCCTGCAGACTTGGTTTCATATATGATTTATATCTATCTGCCTTTCCTGCAACTGGATTAAACCACATATGGGGAGATATCTAAACACTTCCTGATGAAGTCATTGCCATGATGTACTTGGCCTAGACTCCTTTAATCTTTGCAGTTGAGCCTAAGCAAATTCAACATGATGGTCAGTCACCACAAAATGAATTTCTAAATACGGTGACTGTTGAAAAATTTGTAACCCCATGTCCTGGTTGCCTTGCTGATTGTTCCAAGAATCATTTAAGAATTAGGATCAGTGTGTGTCTCTCTCAGAAATCAGGATGCTAGGATTTCCTTCCCTGGAGAAATTACTGCAAAGTGACTCAGCTCCTTTGTGATTAGGTCTGACCCTGCTCTGTGTTACCAGGTTGCTTCCTGACCAACTCAATTAAGGAAGAACTCCATGGGCCCAATGCTGCCTGCTGGGTTGCCAGTTTAACTGCTACCTTCAACTCTGATTTCAGCGGGTTTACAAAGGAGCTAATTTTTGGCTTTCTAATGGTTTGCATTTAGATCATACAGAAAATACAATCTGTTATCCCTCTCCACAACCCTGATTCCAGCCCCTGAATTTGTACTAAATAATTGAGGTCCTTCACTCACTGGTAAAAATATTACCTATCATATTAGAGCCCCCAAATTAATTAATTCCTTACTCCCTCCCTCCTTCCCTTCCTTCCCTTTCTGTCACTTTCTTCCTCCCTCCCTTCCTTCCTTCCTTTCTTTTTTTAAATAACGTATTACCATTTCAAAGGATAGCCGGTTCTGGTATCTAGGGGCCCATTCTAAGGTGTAAGCATTGGAATGCAAGTTCAGAGATCTGGGATAGAGTAAAACCCCTACCTGAGAAAAGAGTAAATTGGGACAGAGAGGAGAGGGTTTAGATGTAGGAGCTACACAGGTTGGTGTGGTGAAACAGGAGCTTACAAGGGAAAAAGAAGGGTGACTGGCTCCCTGCCTCTATCCTTTTGGCAGTGTTGCCTGAGCGGTGGGAGAAGAAACATGTCCAGTGAGAAACATGAGGTAATTTGCTATGAGAGAAGATACCTTTTTTTTTTTTAAGATTTATTTATTTTATTGGGGGGGAGGGGCAGAGGGAGAGGGAGAAAGAATCTCAAGCAGACTCCATGATGAGCACAGAGCCAGATGTGGGGCTCAGTCTCATGACCTGAGCTGAAATCAAGAGTCAGACACTTAACCGACTGCACCACCCAGGCACACAGATGGAAGATACCTTTTAAAAGTCTCGCCTCTAGCTTGCATTCTAAATCTTCAGCAAATTCTGTATCACTTACTAGCTTTTTTAGAGCCATAGAGCCATTTTGGAACCATGCATACCGAAATTTGCTTGGGTTATTGGCAGCACATAGAAAAACCGTAGCCTAGGACAGCCCCACATCCGACAGTATAGGATACCCCACACTCTGAAGACACAGGAGTCAGAACTCTGCTCTGGTCCTGTCACTTGCATTCTGATAAGGCAAGTGGCTTAGCCCCTCTATGTCTCAGTAAATTTTCTCTTCCATGGCACAAAGACAAAAATCATAATGACCTCAGAGTTGTGAGGATTGGTTATCAACACTTGCAGTCAGAAAGACACTGATGCATAGTGAGCAGGCAACAGATGTTTTATCTATTTTTAGTTTGCATGCTTTTGAAAGATAGGATTATTCGACTCCAGGCATTAATCTCTCCCAAAATATGTGTTCTCTTTTTAAGAACATTTGTTGATCTGACAGCTTTATACATAAAATACAAAGTTATAAAGTGAAGAAATGTTATATCTAGCCAATGAACCCAAATCTCTGTGTACCATTTAAATCACTTAGAACCTGATATAGTCACAAGTTCATTTGTTTATTCACTGAGTCTTCTTTCTGAGCCTAATGTCTAGATATGTTGCGAACTATTATAATATCATTAAGTCAGATTATGTTTCTTGGAAATTGCTCTGATGATTGTATTAAATGAAAATATGAGTGAAATCTTAACTAGAAGTGCCTCTGTTTTGCTAACTTTGGAAAACCTAATTTGGTAAAACCAATAGTGAGAAACTCATCTTGTTGGAAAAAGAGGAAAAAAACTAATGCATGAGCACTTTATAATGTTTACATGAAACCTAATTTAATCCAGTCCTCATGTGGGGGAAAAAAAAAACATTATCACATCTCTATACATTTGAGAAAATTGGTTCTTAAAATTGGTTTTAAAAGTAGGGATCTAGGGGCGCCTGGGTGGCTCAGTCGTTAGGCGTCTGCCTTCGGCTCAGGTCATGATCCCAGGACCTGGGATCGAGCCCCGCGTCAGGCTCCCTGCTCCGCGGGAAGCCTGCTTCTCCCTCTTCCACTCCCCCTGCTTGTGTTCCCTCTCTCACTGTGTCTCTCTGTCAAATAAATAAATAAAATCTTTAAAAAAAAATAAAAAAATAAAAGTAGGGATCTAAGCACTATACATGTATTGCCTTTGGAAGTGCATCTGTAGGCATATCAGACACTCTCACTTGATTCTCGTTTTTGTTTCTTGCTTGTTGCTCCAGTCCACCGTTAATCTGGCTTGTCGTCTCTTACCTTCATCTTCCATTTTCAGGAGTTCTTCCCATAAACCTGATAACGGACATGTCTTCTCTGGTCCTGTCGCTCTTCTTTCCATCTGTTTCTTCCTGGGTTTTCTGAGTAGCCACCTACTTGAAGAAGCTTCATGGCCTTCCCCTTTCAAGTGTCAGTTCATTTGAATGATCTTTCAGCTGCCTCTCCCTGGGCTCCGTTCAAGAAAAGGTAGAAAAGACATCAAAGATCATTTTAGAAATAGTCATTGTACAGTAATCTGCACTGATGTTTTAAGACAACCCACATGACTAGATTATCTTTGTCACATAATTCATTTCAGATATCAAAAGATACCTAAATATGCAAACCATGGCAGCTTTGTTTCACATAGCAACATATGAATTACTTGATGGTGGGGCGCCTGGGTGGCTCAGTTGTTTAAATGTCCGACTCTTGATTTTGGCTCAGGTCATGATCTCACCTCCCACCCTGCTTACATGCAGGCTCTCCCTCTCTCAAAATGAGCTAATTAATTAATTAATTAATTGATGGTAGTTGCCAATGTGTGTGACTAAATAATCAAATAACTTTAGAGAAATCATCTTATTCCAATAAGCACATCTAAGAAGGGTGATTTGTGAAGCTGAAAACGTTGAAAGTCTTGTTTTCAGTGAACATTCAAACCAAAGAGAAAACTAGAAAAGAAAAAATAAGTAAATAAAATACAACAAAACAAGATCCCAGCAACATATGATTTCAAAACGTTGGTGGAGGAAACATGTTAAAAGTATCAAGAACATGGGTGCCTGGGTGGCTCAGTCGTTAAGCGTCTGCCTTCGGCTCAGGTCATGATCCCAGGGTCCTGGGATCGAGTCCCACATCGGGCTCCCTGCTCAGCAGGAAGCCTGCTTCTCCCTCTCCCACTCCCCCTGCTTGTGTTCCTGCTCTCGCTATCTCTCTCTCTGTCAAATAAATAAATAAAAATCTTAAAAAAAAAGTATCAAGAACATTTATTTTATCCCAAGGGAAGTGATATAATCTGCTTGGTCCTATATTCCACTTCATTCCTGTACACTTTGCAAATGACACCACTGAATCCCTCCTTCTAAATTCTTTCATTTCCCAGCTTTATCAAGCTGTAATCATCATGTAACATTCTGGAAGCTCAAGCTGCACAATATGATGATTTGATACACATATAAATTGTGAAATGATAACCACAGTAAGTTACTATGCTGTACATTAAATCCAGACTTATTCCTTTTACACTGGAAGACTGTATCTTTTGAATATCTCCTTATTACATCCACCCCCTAACCCCTGACTACCACCAGTCAGCTCTGTTTCTATGAGTTCAGCTTTTTAAGATTCCACATAGAAATGCAATCATATAGTATTTGCCTTTTTCTGCCTGACTAATTTCACTTAGTGAAATGCTCTCAGAGTTTATCCATGTGACAACCATGTATATCCATGTCACGGTTTCCTTCTTTTCTTGTATATATATATATATATACAGACAAACACATATACATACCACATCGTCTCTATCCATTTATCTGGCAATGGACATTCAGATTGTTTTCATGTTTTGGCTACTGTGAAAAGTGCTGCAATGAACATGGGAGTGCAGATACCCCTTTGAGAGAGTTAGTTCACTTCCTTCAGGTGTATACCCAGAATTGGGATTGATGGATAATGTGGATAGTTCTATTTGTAAGTTTTTGAGGAATCATTGTACTGTTTTCTATAATGGCTGCACCAATTCACAGTCACATCAACAGGGCTCTAGTGTTCTCATCTTCACCAGCATTTGTCATCCCCAGTCTTCTTATTAATAGCCATTCTAACAGGTGTGACATGATATCTCATTATGGATTGGATTTGCATTTGCATGATGACCTAGTGATGTTGAGCATCTTTTCATGTTTGTGTTGGCTGTTTCTTTGGAAAAGTATCTATTCATGTCCTTTGCCCAGTTTTATACATTATTTGTATTTTGCTATTGAGTTGTATGATTTCCTTAATATATTTTCGATATTAACCTCTTCTCAGATAGATGGTTTGTAAATATTTTCTCCCATTCCACAGATTGCCTTTTTGTTTATTGATTGTTGCTCCTTTTTTGTGCAGAAGTTTTTTATGTTTGGTATAGTTTCACTTACGGACTTAACACTTTTGTTGCTTGTGTTTTTGGTGTCATAAAAAGTCATTGCCAAGAACAAGGTCAAGGAGCTCCTCCCTTATGTTTTCTTCCAGGGATTTTACAGTTTTACATGTTAATGTTTAAGTCTTTAATCCATTTTGAGTTAATTTTTGTGAGTGGTATTAGATAGGGTCAATATTATTCTTTACATGTGGACATCCAGTTTTCCCAGCACCATTTATTGAAGAGACTATCCTTTCCTCATTGAGTATTCTTGGCTCTGAAGAATATTAGTTGGTCATGTTTGTGAGGGTTTATTTCTGGGTTCTCAATTCTGTTCTATTGGTCTATGTTTTTATGCTGGAACCATACTATCTTGATTATTATAGCTCTGTAATATAGTTTGAAATCAAGAAGTGTGATGGCTTCAGCTTTGTTCTTCTTTCTCAAGACTGCTTTAGCTATCCATTGCCTTTTGTGGTTTCATACAAATTTTAGGATTTTAAAAAATTATTTCTGTGTAAAATGGCATTGGAATTTTGATAGGAATTGCATTGAATCTGTAGATGGTTTGGGGCAATATGGACATTTTAACAATATTAACTCTTCTGATCCGTGAATGTGGTATAGATTTCCATTTGTTTGTGTCATCTTTAATTTCCTTTATTGATGTCCTATAGTTTGTGGGGTATAGCTATTTCACTTCCTTGGTTAAATTTATTCCTAAGGATTTTACTGTTTTTTGTGGTATTACAAATGTGATTGTACTTTTTATTTTAGTATATGGAAATGCAACCAACTTTTGTAGATTGATTTTCATCCTGCAAATTTACTGAATTTGTTTATTATTTCTAATATTTTTTATGGAGTCTTTAAGATTTTCTATATACAGGGTGATGTCATCAGCAAAGGGAGGTCATTTACTTCTTCCTTTCCAATTTGGATTTTTTTTCCCTTGTGTAATTGCTCTGGCTAGGACGTCCAGTACTGTGTTGAATAGGAGTGCTGCAGGTGGGCATCTTTGATTTGTTCTTGATCTTAGGAGGAAAGTTTTCAACCTTTCACCATTGAATATGTTAGCTGGGGGTTATTGTATAGGGCCTTCATGATGCTGAAGTTGTCTGAACTTTGTTATTTCCCAATATCTGAATGCACCACTTCATATTCACAGTAAGCTTGCATAATTTATTCCCTCATTATTCATGTTATTAAAATCATATTGTAGCTCTTTATGTTCTGTTAGGTATTGCAGGTGTAATAGTAAATGAAACACGGCCCTAATTTTTAAGATGTTTTCCTGTAGTTGGGAAGACAGTTAAGTAAGTTGGCATTGAAAGAATAGTGGCAATTTTGTTGCTATAGAAGTTTGGGCACTAAGGCCTTTAGTAGGAGGTCCCTAGAGCATTTTAAATGTGAATGGAAAAGGGTTCAAAGGGAGAATCTTTTGTAGGGACCAACTACAATAAACTAGTTAACTTGGACACGGGGGAAAAATGGCTCAGACTTACTGGTCTCTTAATAAAGAAAGAGATCTTTGCCTCACAGACTCTTTATATACCTCTTACCTGATAGCATCAGACAGTGGTGATCTCTTGCCTGAATGTCACCAAGGTGTGACAGCTAATCTTTACCCTGTCCTACTTGACTTTTTCTCATCCATTGACCTTCCTTTGTGTCAAAAATTCTGATCTGTGGGCTGGGGCATTGGAATGATGCTTTGGAGAGCATTAGATTTGAAGTCAGGCAGACATTGGATTTCAACCCAGTGTCTGTCTCTTACTAAACTTGAATAGTTCCCCCACCTTTTAAACCTTAGCCTCCTCCACATGTCAAGTGAAGCTAATAATAATGCTTATGTAATAAGGCATCTAAAGTATGTAGCATGTTCCTGGTATATACAGGATACATAATAATTATTAGTTTCTTTTTTTTCAAATTAGGGTTGTTGAACAGATGTGCAACCAATTCTTGGAAATGCTCTTCAGACCAAAACCCCTCCCAGAATTTCAGACAATAGAACGTCCTTTGACATTAATAGGGGTTTGGGATAATCTAAAGGGCACAATCTGCAATTTCTCACACTTACCATGTTTTATGCCACTGTGGTTTTGCATCTACAGTACAACCAAAGAACTATTGTTACTCATGCTTCATGGTTCACTTTGATGTCAGATCCTCTGAGGTACTTCCCTAATCTGCCCTTTCTTCTCCAGAGTAAGTTTTTCATTTCCTGCGATATATTTCAACAAATATGTAGTTCTCAGAGTATGGCCCACCTGCATCATATACTTTGTATAGTTTATTTTGTTACACATGTCAAACTATATGTCAGTTATTTTTATGTGTCTATATGTGGAAGCTGCATTTTATTTCAAGCCCATATTTGCAGTACCTAGCTGTATGCTGAGTAACTGCTTAGTAAATATATGAATAGCTGAATGGGCAAATGACTGGACAAATAAAAGAAAGATTGAATGATTTGGGAAAATGAATTTTTACTTGGTACATAGCTCTAACAAGAGTTGGGAAGATAAATTAGACATAGTCCTTCTGATAATGTGACAAATAAGACAACAAATTGGTAAACTTCATGTAAATAAGAAAGCAAAATATACTCAGAACTCCAAATCTTGAATTCATGATCTTTGTATATAGGTCTTTACATACTGATCTAGTTCCCAGTGTAAATGGATCCTTCATACCAAACTCAAGAGTAAGAATTGTGTGTGTGTGTGTGTGTGTGTGCGGGGGGTGGTACCCAGGTGGCACAGTCAGTTAAGCATCCAGCTCTTGGTTTTGGGTCAGGTCATGATCTCAGGGTCATGAGACTGAGCCCTATGTCGGGCTCCTCACTCAGCACAGTGCCTGCTTGGGTCTCTCTCTCCCTCTGCCCCTCCCCCTGCTCTCTCTCTCTCTCAAATGAATAAAATCTTAAAAAAAAGAATTGTGTGTATATAATATGACATATATTATTATAACATATTATATGTTATAAAATACATATTTTATATAATATGTAATATACATATATATGTATAATCAGCTTATCATAACACCATTTAATCTGTTACTATGGCATAAGGAACAGTAGTTAGTTAACATATTATCATAATGGACCAGACAACTAATCTCAACAACTATGTGCCCAAATACCTCTTTTATCAATAGAGTTTTCTTTTATCACCATTCTCTAGTTAGATCTTAATGACTTTTCATTCAACTAAAGTCAAGTCATCTATTATATATTAAGATATATTAAGATATTGTATTTGAGAATGAATTTGAATGAAATAATTAAAATTGCTGCCTAGGTATTTTTCCCTGCATGTCTTCTAGTAAAATTCTCTTTTTGCATCTTTTTCATAAACCTTGGGGATTCAAATAACATATACTGGTATGTTGAAAACTGATACCCTATTAATTAAATGAATAAAGCAAGACACAATTTGAATTTAGCTTAATAAGCAAACCAAAGTGAAAGCAGCTGTGTCCCATTAGCTTCTGATTTTCTGCAAAATAGAGAGGGAATCAGATACACAATAAGAGTGTCTAAAATTGAGCAGCTTGTGGTTATGTTGCTATAGCTACCAGAGGTCTTTTTGATGCTTTACTGGGTTGGCAAAGAAATAGACTGTTTGGAATAGTCACACTAAAACTCTTATGCACTGAAATAGTGCTGACATTTGACCATGAGTCTTCAGTCCCTCCACAGAGTTAACACATGGATATGAAAGGAAAAGAAGAAGAATTCAAATTACCTCGTGAACATTAGATCATTTTTTCTATTACCCAAGGGAGGGAAATCCTGCAGTTTAAAAACAAACATGAGGGTAGAAGCATTCCAAATTATTTATATGCTACCTGTAGAAAGCTGATCTGATAGCTCTCAATAAAAATAAACCCATTTGGGAGGGCATTTAGGAAGTGAAGATGTTAGTGATACACGGAATAGGGAACATATCTTAAAGGAACTCTTTTCTCTAAGGAACTCCTGTAGATGTGCGTGGCCCCATCAAGAATCTCCCTCTGCTAGTTTGGCTCTGTAGCTATAACGAGAAGTATATCCAAGAGGAAATAATCAAAGTTAGAGGACATAAATTTCCCTACTCTTTAAAAATAAATGCAGAGGTCAAGTGTCATTTTTTTCCCCAGAAATCTCAATAGCACCATATAGGGTTGCTGCAATAACTCTTAAAATTTCCTGGAGGATCATATCATGGTCATAAAGAAGTCACACTGATTCCAAGAATACTTGGGAGTTCATTATGTTCTTTTGGAGTGGATGCCCATACTCCCTCCGTCCTGCCATTTGTTCTTAGGAGAGAAATGTTTTTCTTTTAAAAATAAAATATTAAACAGAAACAGAGTCAACTTCTAAGAGTCAAGCAGACTCCAGGCTGAGAAGGGGCAAGGCCACATGGCTCAGAATCCTCTTCTTTTCAATTTACCCAGTCTCGTGTTTTTCTGCTCTAATTAAAATCACCAATACCACATTGGCCCCATGAACAGTTTTCTTAAAATTTCAGGCTCAAGTATAGACAACTTCTTAGCACACAATATCTCCATAAATGTTTGTGAAATGACAGAATTGTGAATGACAGCATTCATTTTCAGGGCAAAGGTCTAATGATAATTCCCACACTGTCATATACCTGGTTTCTCAGCTGAGAGACACATTTCACTTCTTTTTAGGATTTTAGTGACTCACCCAATGTATGATCTCGCCATTTCCATTTGACACAGAAAATGTGGTTTAATTATTTTCAGAACCAACAGGGTAAAGAACATCCTACCATCATAATAAGATGCATAGGACAAAAATGATACCCATATGTAAACAGTAGAGCTCTATTGGCACATTCTTCTTGCTTGTTTGCAGGGACATCAGAAGCTGTATGCAACATCAATATATAGTGCTGCCCTTATTTACATATCCTACTGTTATTCCAGAATTGTGAATAAAAAAATAAGGAGCAGAATTTTTATATTTTAAGTACAAGATAATGGCAAGACCATGGTCAAGGCCACTTGCCAATAGCAATTGTGATGGCGTCCATGTCTTCAATATAGTTCTAATGCAAAGTCTGTAAGCTTTCAGCCAATTAATTTTCTGAGTAAAGATACTATAGCAAAAAGAAAATTAAAAAAAATAACTAAGGTAAAGAATATCATTACTGGCATTACTTCATAAAAATCGAGTAAACTGTATTGGTACGCTACTACCAATTTCTCAATAGACAGATTATATGATGCTGGGAAAATTATTTCTTTCTAATTTTCTCCCCCTCCCCCACTCTGTCCCTTCCTCTGTAATCTAAGACAAAATAATCCGTTCCTTGGTTTGCCTTTCTCTTTTCTTTTTCTATGATCGTTTGTTTTGTTTCTTAAATTCCACATATGAGTGAAGTCATATTGGATATGTCTCTCTGGCTCTAAGAAACAGATTCCTTGTAGAGAAACTGATGGTTTCCAGAGACCAGCTGGGTGGATGGATGGGCTAAATAGGAGAAGAGAATTCGGGAGGGCACTTGTGGTGAGCACCGGGCGTTGTGTACGTGTTGAATCACTAAATTGTACACCTGAAACTAAATTAACTGTATGTTGACTAACTGGAATTTCAATAACCACTTTACAATAAATCTAAGATTAAATAGCATATAAAAATTTGAACCAAGTCATAGCAGTAATTAGTCAACACATATATGTACAGACTATATGTACCTCTAACTTCTCTTTCTTTTTGAAAGATAACTTTTAAATGAGTCTAATACCAGCAAATTATTGCAGTTTGTAGATTAAGAGATTCATGATTAAGTGGATACAACATTATAAGGAGGCCAATTTTGTCAACAAATAATTGAAGGTTTACTCCTGTGCCCAAATATGCCCCTGGTAAAATGTTTATTTAAACATATGCATGGGTGTTATGTTGATGTGCACTACTTACTTATCAAATAATCTTTAAGAAATGTTACAAGAATGATTTAGAAGTAAAATGTGGGTGTGTCCTTTATAGGAATGTTATAATTTTTCTGTTGGTATATAATTTTCCACAGTGCGTTTCTGCTCTGGCAACCTGGTATTTGTATGTGAACTATACCACATCATCAGATCTCAGAGAGTTTAAATGACTCCAAAATTACAACATGGAAAAATGTGGAAATGAAGATTCAGGGTGACAATTTCAATGCTTCTAGAACAATGGCTGAAGTATTCACAGTATCAAAAAGTCTACATGTTTTACTTCAGGATAGCAATCAAGCCCATCTCTGTAGCTAAGACGAATAACTAAGGCCAAATAGGCAAGTCGTGTGTGTGTGTGTGTGTGTGTGGTGTTTGCTTGATTCTAGTGGAAGCTGTTTGATGACAGAAGCAAGAGATTCAATGTTATTATTATTATTTCTTAAACTTCTTGTCAGTTGTGTTTCAAATACAAGAAATACAACTCTACAGGTCTTAGCTCCATTGGTTTGAAACATTGATGCTGTCCACTCTGCTTTTCTTAAAAAAGGGGACACAGGTACTTTAAATTACCAGGCATATGCAACACTGTTAAAGCAACATAATTATGAGGTACTATTTCTCACGTCTTCTTTGTTTTCAGAGCAGGTGTGCAGGAAAAGCACTGGCAGAGTAGCTATAGGAAGTTTGATTTCAGTTTTGTGTGCACGAGTCACCGGCTGTGTGACCTTGAATGAGTTAGTCTCTAAAACTTACCTTTATTTATCAACATGGAAAAATAAATATTGGTCTAAACTTCTCAAATGATATATATTAAACCTGCATAGGAAAATGTAAATCACTAAAGAAATGTAAGCCATCGTTCTCTTTACGGGGTGAGTCAAATAAAAAGTATATTTTTCCACAACCGTGTTCAGGGAAGATAGGCTCTTACGATCACCAATACACGTTTTGATCATTTCACTTGTTTCAATGCATACTGGTCCCTCTCTAGCAATTCATAACTCTATCTATTCATCAAGTATTTCTTGAAAACCCACTAATTGTGTAGTTCAGTGGAGAATTAAAAAGGTAAGTCATGGTACCTCTCATGTAATTCACATGAGCTTTCTTCACAGATTTTCTATACCAGTGAGGTGTCATATTTATCACTGTTATGTCTCTGGAGAGACGATAGACAGGCATTAAGGGGTAATAAAGAAGGTGTGGGTGCTTTCACAGAAAAGTTCTAGATCTACAGTGTTCAAAAGAGTAGCCATTAGCCAGATGTGGTTATGGAGCCCTTGAAATATGACTGTCCCAAATTGAGACTTACTGTTAAGTGTAAAATATATACCAGATTTCAAAGACTTAGTAAAAAAAGAGAATATAAAATATCTCAATAATTTATATTGATTTCATGCTTATATGATCATTTTTTATATATTGGGTTACATATGTTATTAATATTAATCTCCCCTATTTCATTTTACTTTATAAAATATGGCTACTAGAAAATTTAAAAATATATATGTAGTTCACTTACACATCTATTGAGTATTGCTATTTTAGATACTTCTGAAAATACAGGGACTTTTGAATAAGCCTCCTTCCCCCCCCAAAAAAAGGAAAGAGAAAGAAAAAATCAAAGAGGAGAGGAAAAAATGAGGAATTGAGGGACACCTGGGTGGCTCAGATGGTTAAGCGTCTGTCTTCGGCTCAGGTCATGATCTCCAGGTCCTAGGATGGAGCCCCACGTGGGGTTCCCTTCTCCCTCTTCCTCTGCCTCTTCCCACTGCTCCTGCTGTTTCTCTCTTTTTCTCTGTATCTCTCTGTCTCAAATGGATAAATAAAAAAAATTCTTTAAAAAAATTGAGTGGTGTATCTTTGTTCGTCTTATCTTAAGCTTCAGGCCTCCCACCCAAATATGAATGTGGCAGTGAACAAATCATCTACATTGAATTTGTATGAAAATTAAGCATTTCTCTTTTCTGCATTTTTGCTATTCTAAAAACCACAAAATTAAGAAAAAAAATGTAGGAGAGAGGGTATGGGTGATCAAAAATAATATTTGTTGTAATAATTCATAATTAAGTGGCTTTGGCAGAGAGAGTTTATCCTGTAGACCTTCAGATTCAGAGATACAGGCCACTGTAGTCAGAAGGCAACCAGAAGTTTAATAAACTTGATTTGAGTTTAAAGTGATAGACATTTTTGGACCCCCTTAAACGTAGTTTATCTCTTAATCTACAAACTGCAATAATTTGCTGGTATTAGACTCATTTAAAAATTATCTTTCAAAAAGAAAGAGAAGAAGTTAGAGGTACATATAGTCTGTACATATATGTGTTGACTAATTACTGCTATGACTTGGTTCAAATTTTTATATGCTATTTAATCTTAGATTTATTGTAAAGTGGTTATTGAAATTCCAGTTAGTGAACATACAGTTAATTTAGTTTCAGGTGTACAATTTAGTGATTCAACACGTACACAACGCCCGGTGCTCACCACAAGTGCCCTCCCTAATTCTCTTCTCCTATTTAGCCCATCCATCTACCAGCTGGTCTCTGGTAACCATCAGTTTCTCTACAAGGAGTCCGTTTCTTAGAGCTAGAGAGTATTATGCTAAGTGAAGTAAGTCAGTCAGAGGAAGACATATCCAATATGACTTCACTCATATGTGGAATTTAAGAAACAAAACAAACAATCATAGAAAAAGAAAAGAGAAAGGCAAACCAAGGAACAGACTATTTCGTCTTCGATTATAAAGGAAGGGAGAGAGGAAGGGACAGAGTGGGGGAGGGGGAGAAAATTAGAATGAAATAACAGGTTTGGTACATTGCCAGAGGAATTAAGGAAAGATGAGCAATTCTTTTGTGTTAAATTTTAAGGAAAAATAAACAAGTAAATGAAGAAAAAAAAAAAAGCAATGACATTTTTACCGAGGAGGAAATCCAAGGAAGTCCTTAGAGCACATTGGAAAATGGACTTTATAAAGAAGAAGAAAAAGTAACCCTTAAACTGAGCATATGGACTTCTCAGCTGAAGCAGAAGTTACAATTTAGAAAATAAGAGTATATAATTTCTGAAAATCATGACAAGAGGAGCCCCAGGACAAGACTGAGCTTTCCTACTGGATGTTCACCTTTATTAAATAAATTGTAAAACGTAAATTCCCTAAATCTCCTGAAAATTCCCTGAATACCTATGTCATGGGTATGCATTTTGCTGTAGTTAATGTTCTACTGTAACAAACTATTGTTCTATAACTGCTCTGAAATCAACTATTTCTCTTTCACAGGGCTTAGAGATAGGTCTGGAGTTCAAAGTTTTATAGTAGGTAAGGGAAGTTCAAGGGAAATCAGCAGTGTTTTAATGACAATAAATAACCTATCTACATTTTTAAAAGACTTTTCTTAATCTCAGAAATTTGAATATTAGTGAAAGATTAGTAATGTGAAGGGATCTTGGAGTTCACTTTCTCTTCTTTCTTCCCTCCCACCCTCTCCTTCTTCCCTCCTTCCAACCCTCCCTCTTCTCTGCCACTCCCTCTCCTCCTCCTCTTACTCCTTCTCCTCCTCCTCCTTCTTCTTCTTCCTCTCTCTCTCTCTCTCTCTGTTATTATTTCACTTGACTGATGAGGCAACATAATTTGCCCAAGATCTCATAGGTAGCTGTGGGTGGACATGGAGCAAGAACTTAATTTCTGGCTTCTTTCCACTATATCTTTTTTTTTTTTAAGATTTTATTTTTAAGTAATGTCTATACTCAACTCTATACCAAACTCACAACCCTGAGATCAAGAGTCCCATGCTCTACTGACTGAGCAAGTCAGGTGCCCCTCCACTTTATCTTGAATCACAATATCAAGTGAGCACAAAAATATTTTGGTTGTAATCAAGAAGCTTTCGTTAGGTAATTTCTGTGTATCCAAAATTGGGTTAAGGGCTATGGAGGCACTTAAGGATGTTAACACATAACCCAGATTTCCCTCAATGTTGAGATATCAAAAGAATTGGAGATGGAAGCTAATCTTCTAAGCATAATTATCAAAGTTGAGTAAGAGTTCAAACTATAGAAGTTTTTACTTCTTTTCAAAATTATAATAAAATATTTCATTGTTTATTTTATGAAAGAACAGTAAGCTTAGCTTTTCACATTAACTCCAGGGATAGGATGAGAAAAATTAATAATGATCACAAGTCTGAACTGTATCTTCTGTGAGACAAAACATCAATTTTTCATCAGTGATTTTCTACATTTCTCCTCACCTTTGTTAAGGTTATAAACAGGGAAATTCTGTGATAATGTGCCTTCCAATAAAGCAATTTGTAATAGAATTTGTTTGACCATCGGCTCCTGACCTCTGCCACTGGTTCTCTTCAGTGATTTCATTAACCTTATAATACAATCTCCCATTTTATACAAGTGAATTTTCTGAACCTTACTTCAAGTGGTAAGGGGTTATACACACACCTAGATTTATTTTTGTTGTTTATATGAATATAGTCATCACTGTTAGTCTTCCTCAGGATTAAAAGCCAGCTCCACACAGGGAATAATAAACTCCAATCAAATTTGATACTTGAAACATTTCAAAATGAGTATAATCCCTGGAAAATTGTGGTCCACATCTTCATAAGCCTACTCCCATGCACTACATGGATCCAAGAGCTCATATCAGTGGTTTGTCTATGATGGTGACATGACATGCCCCAAAACAGAAAATTGATTGACACTAAAATACCATTTTAATTCAGAAAAATGTTGCCTGGTTATACTTGTATTGATCTTTTGATTAATTTTTCACAACTTAAAGAATGAGTCTTGTCAAATTTCAGGAAACACTATTGTTTTCAGTAGATAGAAAGACTTTCTAGAACAGGAACTCAGTTGACACGTATCATTCTTTCCCTCCTGACATGACTGATAATGTTTCTCTATACTCACTGGCGTGAGACTAATAAGAAAATCATAGCAGACTATTGATAGCAGAGAAAAACATGAGACTTTCAAAAGGTCCCCATGCAGTTCAATGATTTGGGAAAAGAACACAGTAGAATGACAGATTATTTTCTGATACTGGGAACATATGTGGACTATGTAGAAGATTATCACTTTTGAGAAAATTTTTAAAAAGCAGTAAATGTTTCCAAAATATCTGGAGTTCTGATTCTGTTATATAATATATATTGTCTCTTTGACCTTTAGAGGAACTATCCTTACCTTAATGTACCTGCTGAAAAGCTATAATGAATTGCACTAAATCATCTCATATCCTAAGGTCGGTGAGTGAAATTAAACATGTATTTATGCTGATATTATGTACAAGACAAGTTAGACCTTGAAAAAGAAGGAAATTAGGAGAACAAAAGTTTGTATGATACATAAAATATAAAAAAATAATTATAATGAGAAGCAGAATATAAGCTACCACATAATAGATACAAATAAAATGAAAACTTGGGGAGAAACAGTTTACTTTCTTCAAATATCAAGAAAGTATTCACAGAATAGTTGAAGTTGGGGCACCTGGGTGGCTCAGTGGGTTGAGCATTTGACTCTTGGTTTTGGCACAGGTCATGATCTCAGGGTTGTGGGATTGAGTACCCCCTAGGTTCTGTGCTCAGTGAGGAATCTGCTGGAGAGTCTCTCTCTCTGCTCCTCCCCCCGACTTGTGCACGCTCTGTCTCTCTCTACAATAAATTAAAAATCTAAAGTAAAAGAATAGTTGAAGATGAGTTGGATATGGAAATGAATGGGATTTCAATAGCAGATGTGTTAGGCAATGACAACTCTTGTCTTTTCTCGGAGTACAAAAGCTGGAATGAGTGTTTGAAGACAGAGGTTGGCAAAGGTGCAGAGAATGCTCATAGTTCCTTAAAACATCTCACCTATGTGTATGTGTGTGCGTGGATACATGTAATCATCATGTGTGTACCTGTAAGGCAAAGCCAGTTCTTCTAGTTGTATCTAATACCCATTCCTTCCCCACAGATTTTCTGTCTCCTGGTAAAATTCTTACTGACTGTTCTGGTTTCAGCATAAGTATATTGCTCCTGTGATTCATTTATGTAGACTTGACTTTCCCTTCTCCATATTCCTATAGCTCATTTTATTATTTTTTTATAACTTAACGTTGTATCTTAGTTACACGATTTTTGTACATTTATGTCCCCCATTGGACTATAATCTCCTCCAGCTAAACAAGTGAATGCTATTAATTTCTGTATGCTCAGAACTAACCTTAGAGCCTGACACATTGTAAACTTTCAGTGAGTCTTCATTGTTCTTAACTGATTGAAAGAATTAATAAATATAAAGGAGTTTTTAACTTCTTTTCATTATTTTGAATTTTTGTTTATGATGGTAGTGTAATGGCTCTTTCTTATACAAGAACCATGATCATGACTTTAAGTATGTGCTTTATCCAGGTGTCATATTCCTGACTATATGCTTCCTGAAGCATTTTTAGCAACATAATTTTGTGGGATAAAAACAAATGTTTTTGGAAGATTCTGTTAAACCTCATAAATTATTTAAGTTATTGAAGAATTCATAAAGAGACAACTTGAACATTTCCTTTTTATTGCTGAGTATCTAGAGAAGGTTATTCTCCCTCTAATATCAGTTATGTATAGAGGAAACACAGTACTTTATAAGCAAGTGATAGCATCTTATAAATCACTAACAGAATGTTCAATAAAAGCAGCATTGTGATCATTCTCTAATTCAAAACATAAATGTCTCTTCATACACAACATTTAGTTATAAAAATGTGAAACTCATTCTCCTCCCACACATTTATATGCCTACTAGAAAAACAGAAATTACTGTAAGTAGACACATGAGTATATAACATCAGACCTTTAGGTTACCTAATTTAAAGATAATGAACTTTAGGGTAACAATATAAACTTTATCACGGAAAACTTTTCACCATTCATAATAAGCTATAAAAATGCTTATAGCACTTAGATATAATTAATAGTGAACATTGATATCTTCCCCTGGTGAGAAACACCCATTTTATTTAGGAAAAAAAAAAAGAAAATGTGATATAATTAAAAGTGTCTTTAAAAAGGTAAATAATGAGGTTTGTACGTGGTTGAGTTAGGAATTTCAGTACGGGGGTAATTACACAGTACTACCCTAAACTATAGAAATGATTGTTTTACTGTGCCACAGTCATGCCTTCCAAATTTTAACAGTATCAAATGATCCCTTCAGTTTTAGCAACAAACAAGTTTGGTCTAATGAATAGGTAATGTAATCCATTTTACTTTTAAAATCTCACAAGGAGTACTGGAATTCTTACATTATAAAATATTAATGTATGTAATACAAAACTTGAAAATTCCTTTTTTATAACCATCCATGCCTTTTTTTCACCCAGTTCCAGCACTCTCAACAATTTTATATCTCCTTTCAGATAAGTGTTTAAATATATACATGCATATATTTATAATTGTGAATATATGGCATTTAGGTATAGTTTTACATATATTTGTATATGTGCATTATATGTACATGTTATCATACAGCTGCTTCTTTCATGTAAAATTCTTGGGAACAATGAAATACGACTATATTTAAGCTTTATTATTGTAAGTGCTGTCTATAATTCCAAAGTTTTCACCACAGTAGTATTAAACTATTTCTGTATTTATGGACATTTAATTTGATCCAATATTTACTTGTTAAAAAAAAAGTCAGAATTCCTTCTGGCCATGATAGAATAACAGAAGACTTAATCTCTTGCATCATATAACTATGAGCTAAAAGAAAATACATGAAACAACTTTTTCAAACATTGGACAACAGGAAGGACAGGTGTATAATCCCTGAGGGAAGGGAACGGAGCAAAGTGAGCCATAAAATCCACCTTGGCTTTCTGCTAGAGGCACATTACAGACCAGAGCACAGGGGTGGACAAGCACTGTTCCATGACTAAGCTTCCCCAGAACTGTAAAATGATCCAAGGCATGCCCTGCCCAATCCACCTGTTTCTTCTTTCTCTCCTTAGCTAAATAACAGAGCTGTAGTGCACTCTGCTCCCATCACTTCCCGCTTTATCTTTCATAGCTGTTATCCACAATAAATATTTTGCATTTCCATTCTATCTTCACCATTAATTCTCAGAAACTCAGAAAGACACAGACACAGAAAAAGAAAGCTTGACCAATGTCATTAATCAATTTAACCTAACTGACAACTACAAGAAACTCTAACCAACAACAGCATTTTGTTTGTTTTCCAATTACATTGAGGTAAAATTGGCATGTAGTGCTAAGTGTAAGGTATAGAGCATAATGACTTGATTTGCATATATTATAAAATGTTTACCACAGTAAGCTTAGTTAACATTCATCATATCGTATAGATACAAAAAATGTGGGTTTTTTGTTGTGATGAGAAAAGTTAGGATCCACTTTCAAGAACGTCGTCAATCAAATAGATACCATGGAAATCTGTAGACAATTATATCCAACAACAACTGATAACACATTCTTCTGAAGCTTGTGTGGAACATTCTGGGCCATAAAGCACACCTTAATAAATTTAAAATAATAGAAATCCTACAATGTTTACTCTCAGACCACAATATAATAAACAAGATAATAACAGAAAGATAGCTGGAAAATCCACCAAATGCTTAAAAGATTAAACAACATACTTCCAAATAGCACATGGGTCAAAGAAAACATCTCCAAGAAAATTTTAATGTAAACTAAATATAAATTTAAATGCAATTTACCAAATTTGTGGGATGCAGTGAAAGCAGTGCTAAGAGGAAGACTTACAGCATTGAATGACTATTTTAGAAAAAAAGATCTAAAATTAAAAAAAAAAAATTAAGCATCTACTTGAGGAAACTAGACAAAAAAAAAGAGTGAATTCAATCCAAAATAAGCAGAAGAAAAGAAATACAAATTAGAGCAGAAACCAATGAAATTGAAAACAGAAAGTCAATATAGAAAATCAGTGAAACCAAAGGCTAGTTCTTTGAAAAGACCAACAAAATCAATAAGCCTATAGCCAGGGAAAAAAGAGAGTGAGAACACAAATTACTAACATCAGTAAAAAATTAAAAAAAAAAAACGATAATAAGGAAATATGAAAAGTTGGAGGACTAACACTTCCTGATTTCAAAACTTACTATAAAGAGATAGCAATCAAGACATTGGTATTGGTGATATAACAACTATTTCATTTGAACATGATAGACCAGAAATACACCCACATAAATATGGCCAACTGATTGTTGCCAAAGGAGCAAAAGCATTTACAGTAAAGAAAAGACAGTCTTTTCAACAAATGATTCTGGAACATCTGGGCAAAACAACATAACAACAACAACAACAACAAAATCTAGTCACAGATCATCCCCCCTTCACAAAAATTAGCTCAAAATAGATCATAGCACTAAACATGGCATAAAACTATGAAAGTCCTAGAAGATACATCAGGAGAAAATCTGGATGACCTCGAGTAGTGATGATGGTTCAGATAAAACATCAAAGACATGATCCATGAAAGAAAGCATTGATAAGCAGGACTTCATTAAAATCAAAAACATCTGCTCTGTAAAAGACAAGAGAATGAAAACTCAAGCTACCGACTGGGAGGAAGCCTTTGCCAAAGACACATCTGATAAAGACTGTTATCCAAAATGTACAAAGAACTCTTAGAACTCAACAATAGGAAAATAAACAACCTAATTCAAGACTGGGCCAAAGCCTTTTTCAGTCTTTGACAAAAAGAAGATATACAGATGGCAAATAAGCATATGAAAAGATGCTTTACATCAGGAAGATGTAAATTAAAATAACAAAGAGATACTACTCTATACCTATTAGAACAGTCAAAATCCTGAACGCTGATAACAACAAATGTTGATGAAAATCTAGACAACAAGAACTCTCATTCACTGCTGGTGGGCATGTAAAATGGTACAACCATTTTGGAAGACGGTATGTATCTTGGTTTCTTACAAAACTAAACATACTCTTACTATATGATCTAGAGATCACACCCCTTGGCTTACCCAAAGAAGTGGAAAACTTACGTCTATGCAAAAACCTGCACAAGGATGTTTATAGTAACTTTATAATTGCCAAAACTTGGAAGCAACCAAAATGTTCTTCAGTAGGTGATTGGATAAACAAACGGTGGTACATCCAGACAATGGAATATTTCTCAGTGCTAAAATTAAATGAGCTATCAAGCCATGAACCAATTTTAAATGCCTATTACTAAGTAAAAGAAGTCAATCTGAAAAGGCTACATATTATATGATTCCAACTATATGACTTTCAGAAAAAGGCAAAAATATGGAGACAGTAAAATATGGAGACAGTGGTTGTCTATAGTTACAAGGGAAGGAGGGGTAAATAGGCATATAATGGATTTTTAGGGCAGTGAAACTCTATTTGATACTATAGTAGGGGATATGTCATTATAAATGCGTCCAAACCCATAGAATGTCCAACACCAAGAGTGACCCATAATGTAAACTATAGACTCTGGGTAATTGTGAAGTGTCAGTGTAGATTCATCAGTTGTAACAAATGTACTGTCCTGATTTGGGATGTTGCTAATGGCGAGGCTGTGTATATGTGAGGGAGAACAATGTCTAGGAAATCTCTACTTTCTGCTTAATGTTGCTGTGAATCTAAAACTATTCTAAAAAATAAAATAATAAAAAAATTATCTGGGCCCTAATCTAATTTGTGGAGTCCTTTATTTTACACAAGAACTTTTATGCTTGTGTTTTAAAAAATGCAGTCACATTTAGAGAATGATAGAGAGTAATAGTTACATGAAAGAAGTTATTGCTTCATAATTCCATTGAGGAAGATTACACATAATCATAAACTTGGCCAAATCATAGAGGACATAATTCCATGCTCTTTAAAATATGTTTGGAAGACTTTGCTAACTGAAAAAGAGACATTAAGGGCCATCTCATTCCAGAAAATTAGTCTGTTTATATATTCTCATATACAGTTTTCTAAACTAAGTGTGGAATCATGCACAATTATTAGGAAATAGAAAACAGCATGGAAATAACCTCTATAAGCAAATTGCCTCCAAACCCCATAATGGCCAAACTTCCATTCATATCTCAGCAAAGATAATTGATGGGTAGTTAAAAGCTTGTAATGTTTTGTCTATAAATAACAAAAAGTGTTATATAAGAAGCAGAACAATTAGCAGATTCTAGAGCTGTTCAAGTTGCAAAACAAAAGAGCTGCCCAGAACTCTGTTCCCTCCCATGAAGAGCTTCCCTTAATCCCTGCCACAGCTGTAGTCCAGACTGGGGAGCACTATGTCCTACCCCCTTTTCCTTTGCCTTTGCTACCTCCCTCAATGACAGGACTGATAATATTAGTAACTAGGTGATCATTGAGTCCTACTTTGTGACAGGCACTGTGATAAGCATTTTATACTCAAAATCTTTAGTAAAAACACACGTTTGTTGTGATTTTTTTTTTTTTTTTTGGTCTTTAAAAAGAAATGAATAAAGTAATCAAGGTTAGGCTACTAAATAAGCATCACAACTCTGACTCAATCCAAGATTGCCAACATCAAAACATTACTTTTAAGCACCATGTCAGCCAGCCCATTATTTTATTATATCCGTTCCTTGCATGTGTTTCATGCCCCAGCCTAGGACCAGAGATCACATCTTACAGATGTTCAACAGACGTGTGAGAGAACCAGTAATTTCTAAGTTGTTTTGAGGAAACAGAGGCTCACAAAAGAGCTTTATTTAGGATATACATTACCTAAAGATTCTATTAAAACCTGTCCAGATATTTTAAAAGAAGAAAAAACCCAATCAGCTTTGATCGACACAGCTGCAATCTATGCAATCTGCCTTAAAATTAGGACAGAGAATCAATTGGGCTTGATGTCGGAGTAAAACCTTTCAAGTCAAAGTGCTCCGAGTGAGATGATTACATCCTCCATGCTGTGTAGGAGAGATTTTACTTAGGCATGCCAGCTAAATTACCTGGGTTTATGCCTTGGAATTTCTAGGTGTTTTAGATTTTAGCCATAATTTAATCCAAATACAATGATGTCTTTTATTTTTTAAAGATTTTTATTTATTTACTTATTTGAGAGAGAGAGCACAAGCAGGGGGAAGGGCCAAGGGAGAAGCAGACTCCCCGGTGAGCAGGGAGCCCGCCATGGTGGCTCCATTGCAGGACCCTGGGATCATGACCTGAGCTGAAGGCAGAGCTTAATAACTGAGCCACCCAGGCACCCTGCAAGAATGTTTTTTAAAGGGTGGAAATGTTAGAATTTAGAAGGCTACAAATGATTTCTCAAAATAGTATATTCCAAATGTGCAGACTTGTCTAGATGATATAATGGGGGGGAGTGTTGGTGTGTGTTTTATATATTTTGACATCTGTGAATTAAAAAAAAACTTGTTCTCTAATTAAGTACAGAAAAATAATTTCTGTATGTCATTATGAGAAAAAGACAGTTATAATAGGGCTACTTCCTTTGGTGAGATTTAAGGAGAGAAAAAAGTATGAGAAAGAGAAAGAGAGAGGGAAGGGGAAGAAAGAAATGGGGGGTGGGAGAAAGAGCGAGAGACCTAGAGCTAATACTCAAGGCAAAATAGGTACAAGAATATGTTATATTACAGTTATCTCTCTTAAACCATTAGAATCAGTGACCTATTTAAATGTGCATTTTTAAAATTTTTTTATTAACATAAAATGTATTATTTGTTTCAGGGGCACAGTTCTGTGATTCATCAGTCTTACGTGTATGTGGTTTTTCTGGGGGGCGTTGTTTTGGTTTTTTTACTTTTTTTTTTCTTAAAGATTTTATTTATTTATTTGACAGAGAGAGAGATAGTGAGAGCAGGAACACAAGCAGAGGGAGTTGGAGAGGGAGAAGCAGGCTTCCCACTGAGCAGGGAGCCAGATGCGGGGCTCGATCCCATGATCCTGGGATCATGACCTGAGCCGAAGGCAGACGCTTAATGACTGAGCCACTCAGGTGCCCCTGTTTTTTTATGTTTCTAAGGCATTATTAAGTCTACAAGCTATAAGATCATACCGATACAAAAAAATATGTCAAGGAGTTATAAATATAGATTAGATGTTCAAATTTCCATGAGTAAGACATGTTTTGTTTGTTGTTTCTTTTTCAGTACTCTGATTACAACCACATGTTGAGTTATCTGGACTATGCCATCACTGAATTATCTCCAACATATTGTGATTAAAATCTTTTAACAGACTCTTGAATGTCCAGAAAAATAACCAGCCTAAAATATTAAATAGAGCCAAGTTGATAAACTGACCATTTGAGCAGAATTTACACTTAAAGAAATATTTGGTGCATATCTACTAACTACTTTTTATAATAGAAAATATTTTCACTCTGTTCTCTTAAGCAGTAACTTTCTCTTCTTCTCCTCTATCTAGACATCTTTGGTTACACACAGGCAATTTAAAAACTTTCTCACATGGGTACCTGGGTGGCACAGTCGGTTGAACATCTGACTCTTGATTTCAGCGCAGATTTTGATCTCAGAGTCCTCTGATGGAGCCCCACATTCAGCTCCGCACTCAATGCAGAGTTTGCTTGAGACACTCTCTCTCTCTTTCTTCCTCTGCCCTTCCCCTCTGCATGTTCTCTCTCTCTCTAAAAATAAATAAATGAATTATAATAAATAAATAAATAAATAAATAAATAAAATAAAAACTTTCTCAGAACTTAATGTGCTGGCATTTCCTAGAATTCTCCATGTTCTACAAAACAGTATGTGCAGTTACTCCTCAATCATCAATATATTCTCTGAACAGCCACTAGAGACATGAAAGCCTGATATGGCATGATGCTGTTTTCTAGAGAGTACCATATTGTCAGGATAACTTACATATGGTAAGGCATTTTTAATTATTTATTGGGTCAACAGTTTTTACTACTGTATATCATATGAGTCTCTCTTTAACAGAAACATATCATTCTAGATCTACGGTACACCTACTTTTCTAAGAAACACAGCACTTAGAAAAACTGCATTTTTATTTATAACGACATGGTATATATATCTCAGTGTGCACAGGTAAAATCAATATAAATGGGAAAATTGGAATTTTAAATTCCATTTAAAGCCATTTAAAAGCCATAATTCTTATAGCAGTATGCTTGGGGTTATTTTTCCCTAAAATACAAAGAGGAAAATTGAACAGAAATAATATTCTTTTTAACAGTGGTCAATTGCTAAGTTGCTCAAATCACTGTCTATCACTTAAGATGCCTTAAATTCAAGTAACAAAAATTCTAGACTTAAATTGCTTAAATAATGAGAAGACTTATTTTTAATTTACTAAGACCCAGGGCAGAGTGCCTACAGGGTTGGTTAATGCAGCCACCCCATGTCATCACCAAGAATCAAGTTCTTCATTTTATAGTTTCCCATGATCTGTTCTATTAACTTTGTCTTTTGTGAATCCCCTCCTATTGGAAAGAATGCTGCAAAGTTCTAGGTGGTTTATGTAGGTCTATTAATAATATCCAACAGAAGAAAGGAACCTTCCTTTCTTTTCTTATGAATCTCTTTTAATTGGTGAGGATACATTTCCCAAAGCCAGCCACACACTTGCTCCCATGACTTATTCCCTGATAGGGTCACATTTCCATGCTGAATCAGTCACATCCAAGGGGAATGTGATTGACATGCTAGATTAAGATCTATCAATTAGGCAGATGACTTAAAGTGTTCCATTGCAAAGGAGGAAGAACATAGGCATGAATGTTGGGGAGAAAAACTGTGTGTACCCAATGTTATTCTTCAATGCCATATTTATAAAATAAGTACCTTGTGAAAGAATAGTGACCAGATTTCAAATTATGTAAAAACTTAGAATTGCTTACTTTATAGTAGTTATCCCTCAATACCCTGCTTACTAAAACTCACTAAGATGGGATATTTATGCAGAAATAACTGAATAACTGGGACATTTTGAGTTTAAGATAGTCCCTAACAGAACATCAATTTAGGGGTGCCTGGGTGGCTCAGTCGTTAAGCGTCTGCCTTCGTCTCAGGTCATGATCCCAGGGTCCTGGGATCGAGCCCCACGTCTGGCTCCCTGCTCAGCGGGAAGCCTGCTTCTCCCTCTCCCACTCCCCCTGCTTGTGTTCCTTCTCTCGCTGTGTCTCTCTGTCAAATAAATAAATAAAATCTTAAAAAAAAAAAAGAACATCAATTTAAAAAGCCAGCCTATCCTGGAGTCTCTCAACGCTTACCCTTTTTGCCTCCCAAATAATCTGGAAATGTTTTATCTATCTGTACTCTATAATCAAGCACTTGGCTTTATACATACAAAATAACAACAACAACAACAACAACAAAACTTCGATATTTTTAAGTCTGAAGTTATATAATCACAACCAGCTTTTGATTCTCCATTGACTCTTTCTGACAAGATAAAAGCTGTTTGATAACCTGTGGAAAAATTATGGCAAATATGTATTTTTCTAGGATGAAACTAAATATGAATAAAATATTTATTATGTACCTTTTATGGATAAAGGGAAAGATTTATTGACCACAGATCTGTTTAAATTCCTTTTCTTTAGAGGACAGTCCGAAGCCTACTTTGACAGTTGCTGCTAACAGTTAATGCTTTAACATTGAAGAACACGCAGCTGGGCTTCACATTCTGTCTGTTAAAAGAGAAGGAAGGAGACTTCCTTTTTTTTTTTTTTTTTTTTTTTAAAGATTTCATTTATTTATTTGACAGAGAGAGACATAGCGAGAGCAGGAACACAAGCCGGGGGAGTGGGAGAGGGAGAAGCAGGCTTCCCGCAGAGCAGGGAGCCCGATGTGGGACTCAATCCCAGGACCCTGGGATCATGACCTGAGCCGAAGGCAGACGCTTAACAACTGAACCACCCAGGTGCCCCTGACTCATACCTTAATATATATAGATACACAGCTTTTTTTTCATTTGGTTTCCTCATTTGTAATATCTCAAATAATGCATTGAAGGCATCAGCTGAAAGGAGAGCTGATACACTGTATTTTGGGCAAATATAAAGAGGTGGATGCTCTGAAAATGCAGTACCTGGTTATCCCAATAAAGGAATTCTGCATCTTTTGTGCATCGAAACTGCTGAGGTTTTGTTGTTGTTGAGAATTTAAACTTTGAACATCCAAGAAAATTATTTTTCCTTGTTTTTTTAAGGATATTTTGTTTCTTTTTAAGGATACTTTATTGCTTTTTATCATAACACATTCTGTATTCAAATAGCCCCTATTTCTGTTGTGGGGAAAAAAGGAACAGCTGTTTGTCTGGATTATCCACTTGTGAATTTTCACTCTTCTTCAATTTTACTCGTATTGTTAATATAAAAGCTACTATGAGCAAACTATCTAGGCCCATAGCCAAGACTATCTGATATGAATCACAGTAGTAAAAACAAAAGGATAAACATCTGTATAAAAAAGTTATAGGAGACACTAAGCTGTGTTTTTAATGCATACATTTTCAGAAAAGTGCAAGAATATTATGCTAATCCCAAACATATTTTCTCCTATGCTTTCTGCATCTTCAAAAAAATGCATCCGTTTTATTCTTAATACCATTGTTACTATTATCATTATCTTGCATAATACAGTGGCGAGTTATCTCAAACAATATGGAAAGAAAAATAAAAATGAAGAGATCTGCTTGAAACCTTCTCATTCTGGAAATATTCAGTTACCCAGTCATGACTGAAGCTTGCATAAAAGCCAGTGGTTGGCAAGAGCTCATTTCATGACTTTAATTCCTTTGCTTAAGGGCACTGTAGGTAGAAACCACATAAGATTTTTCCTTGAATTATCGTGTGGTCTTAAACTGGCCATATACAGTCCTTAATCCAGTGAACCAGTTCACTAAGCACTGGTGGAGAAAAGAAAAGAAAACTTAGCTCAAAATTGAACAATCAGAATCTGGAGAATATTGTTTTCTTTATAAACAATTCCTTTGTATGGGACTTGCATAGTTGTTTTAAAATGTCCCTAATGCTTTTAATTGTGCTTTTAAAAGTATTTTATATCTCACTCTGTTGTTCCTGTGTAGCAAAGCCATTTGAATGATTTGTTGGCTCATTTTTATGTGAAATATTTCCACAAGAATGGCTTCTTGACATCAGGGAGTCAGTCAGATATAATGGAGTTCTGCTAACAAGCCTCATAAAAATATAAGAAACATAATAAATCTGACTTATATTCATCATACATAAGTTGAAGTTTGAGTAATTAATTGTCTAACCCATTACAGTGTATGTAAACATTAAGAGTTGATTCAAACAGAAAAAAAAAAAAATCAATGCCTACTTAAAGCTGATATCCCATTCTTAAATTAAATCCCCAGATCTCTATGCTAACACATTGGCCATCCTAACTTGGAAATAGAGTACAGAGGCCTAAGGGTAACCACTGGAATTATGACCAGTTCTGGAGTTCTTTGGGAAGTTGGCTAGAAAAAGAGAAGCAATGTTGAGTAATTCAGGCACAGCTGGGCAGGACATTTCATTAGTGGTACTACCAATCTCCGGTTAAAAGAGTCAATGGAAATTTTATGAATCATTAATAATTCTAAGCTGAAAATACAGCTGGCACTTTACCCTGTGGGTAGAAGTTTGAGAAAGGAAAAAATGACTGAGAGTATTTGTTTCTTTGGTTTTTCAACACATGATGATTTCTCTACCATAAGCGATATTCAGTGTTGAGCTCTTGATACTGATTTTTATACAAGGTTCCCTATATCCCAGTAACATGCACAATATTGTAGAATTTCAGAGTTAAAATTAAATAATGAAAGTAAATAAAAATTTCAGTGCTAATATTATTTTAAATTGCATGATTCCTTTCATCTGACAATCCAAAAACAATCGAATCTCTTCAAAAGCTGATACAAGTCTTTAAAGAAAATGGCTGACTTTCAGTTAAAATTTTTACATTGTCCTTATCCTGACACTAAAACATCTAACTTTGTCTTAAATTCAAGCGTAAAATATGTCACTAAGAAATCTAACACCTAATGGTATATCATAAAAGACAGTCTTTTCATATTCAAATAGGGATTCACTTATATTTGTTCAAAATGTAGAAAAGACCAGTACATGGTCAATAAATACTGAATATGAATTGGAAACAGTTATTTAGTGCGTGAATATAATTACTGATCTGCTCCTTCTTACCAACCCATTTCTAATTGCCAGTACTAAGCATATGGATATCCAGTTGTCCAGGAACTATTTGTTGAAGAGACTTCTCTTTCCTCATTGAATCATCTTGACACTCTTATCAAAAATTAATTGATCATAGGGGCACCTGGGTGGCTCAGTCGTTAAGCATCTGCCTTCGGCTCAGGTCATGATCCCAGGGTCCTGGGATCAAGCCCCGTATCAGGCTCCCTGCTCCGCGGGAAGCCTGCTTCTCTCTCTCCCACTCCTCCCCCTGCCTGTGTTCCCTCTCTCGCTGTCTCTCTCCCTGTCAAATAAATAAAACCTTTAAAAAAATTAATTGATCATAGATATTAGGGTTTATTTCTGGAATCTCAATTCTATTCTATTGATCTGTATGTCAGTATTTATACTAGTTCCACACTGTCTTAATGATATACTTCATTGCCAGTGTTTTACGTAATTTTTATAAGAAACAGAATATTAGGAAGGAAATGAATGACCAGAAGATAAACAGTAAAAACAGACCTTCAATTTCTGTATTTATAAGCATCTACATCCACAAATGTGTATACACAGAGTCTAGTCTACCGTCATAGAAAAGCTTAGAGAAAGTAAGTCATAAAGAAAGGCTGTAATGGTACAGACCTATTTCCTCAATTTAGTGTTTCCCATTTTAGCTGTTTAACTGTGAAGGGTGCAGAATGCTACCCATCACATTTTAGCAATGTAGTTAAAGGAATAGACCAGATAATAAGACACTCTGGTTTCAAATCTTAACTATGCCACTTACAGATTATGTGAACTTGAGAAAACCACTTAAGCTTTATGTCTCATTTATCTCATGTGTGGAGACAAAAGCCATAGAGCTGCTGTAAGTACCCAGTGAGTTAACGTAAGACACTTAGCAGAATACCTTGCAAAGAATAATTGCTCAATAAACATTAGTTATTGTTGATTTAAAAAAATATTATTTCACAAGCATCAGGCTTTTAACTGCTTGTTACAGAGACTTAGGAAAATAAACTTTTAACTACTTGTTACAGAGACTTAGGAAAACAAAACAAAAGCAAAATGTAAGTTATGCAAAAGTTGTGGAGCAAACTGGGTAGCAGTTTAAACCTGACCTCAAGGAGCTCACAGTTTAACAGGAAGAACAATAAAATAAAACTGGAGTATATGAAACTAATTGTAAATCAAATCAAGAGGATATCCACACTGAAGGTTTATTTGTGTTTTTGATGAATAAAAGTTCTTAATTTTACTTATCTTTATGGGTAGTGCTTTATGTGTACTGTTAAAAAACAAAAGAAGCTTACCCTCTGTGACATCATGAAGATTTTGCTTATTTTAAAATTGAGATATAATTCACATAGCATAAAATTCATCCTTTAATGTATAAAATTTAGTGGTTTTTAATATATTTACAGAATTATGGAAATATCACCATTATCTTATTTAAAAATATTTTCATCACCCCAGAAAAAATCCTATACCTACTAGCAGTCACTCCATCTTTACTCTCCTTTTCAGACCCTAGAAACCATTTATTTTCCTTCTCTAGAGATTTTCCTATTCTGGACACTTCATATTAATGAAAGCATGTGATTTGTAGCCTTTTGTGCCCAGATTCTCTCATATAACATAATGTTCTCAAGGTTCATCCATGTTGTAGCATTTATCAGTATTTCGTTCCTTTTTATGGCTAAGTTATATTCCATTTTATGGATATACCAATTGCATTCGTTCAATATCAATTAATGGGCATTTGGACTGTTTCCACTTCACACTATTATAAGTAATGCTGCTGTGAATATTTGTGTGCACATATATTTTCACTTCTATCAGGTATATACTTTGAAGTAGAATTACTGGGTCATATGATAACTCTATCTTTCACTTTTCCAGGATCTCTCAAGCATTTTTCCAAAGTGGTTGCACCATTTTACATTCCTACCAGGAATGAATAAGGTTTCTGATTTTTCTACATCCTTGCCCACACTTGCTACTGCTTGTATTTTTTTTTTTATTATAGCTATCTTTTTTTTTTTTTTAAGATTTTATTTATTTATTTGAGAGAGAGAGAATGAGAGACAGAGAGCATGAGAGGGAGGAGGGTCAGAGGGAGAAGCAGACTCCCCGCTGAGCAGGGAGCCTGATGCGGGACTCGATCCAGGGACTCCAGAATCATGACCTGAGCCGAAGGCAGTCGCTCAACCAACTGAGCCACCCAGGCACCCTATTATAGCTATCTTAATGGGTATGAAATAGTATTATAATTTTGATTTACATTTCCCTAGTGAATAATCATGTTTAGCATGTGTTCATGCATTTATTTTCCATTTATATATCTTTTCTGGAGAAATATATATTTAAATCCTTTCTCCATTTTTATTTGGATTATTTGTCCTTCTTATCATTGAGTTGTTAAGAAATCTTTATATATGAAGGATATAAGTCCCTAATCAGATATATAACTTACAAATATTTTCTCTCCTTATGTAGGGTTTTTTTTTTTTTTTCACATTATTGCTGGTGTCTTTTGAAACACAGTTCCTTTGAAAGTTTCTAATATCAATAAAGCCAAATTTACCAATTTTTTTCTTTTGTTGCTTATACTTTTGACAGTATACCTAAGAAACCATTGCCTAATTCAAAGTCATGAAGATCTAAGTCTATGTTTTCTCCTAAAAGCCCTATAATTTCACTTCTTACATTAGGTTTTTGATCCATTTTGAGTTAATTTTTATATAGGGTGTGAGGTAGGGATCCAACTGCATTCTTTTGCATGTGGATATCCAGTTGTCCAGAAACAATTTGTTGAAGAGACTATTCTTTCCTCATTGAATCATCTTGACACTCTCATCAAAAATTAATTGATCATGGATATTAGGGTTTATTTCTAGAATCTCAATTCTATTCCATTGATCTATATATCAGTATTTATACTAGTACCACACTGTCTTAATGATTACTGCCACTTTATAGTAACTTCTCAAATCAGGAAGTGTGAAACCTCTGATTTTATTCTTATATTTCAAGTTTCTTTTGGCTATTCTGAGTGGATTACAATTCCATATGAATTTTAGGATCAACTTGTCAATTCTTTAAAAAAAGAGTATCTGGAGTTTTGGTGAGTGTAATATTACATTGAAACTGACTACTGGTCAACTTGGCAGTATTGCCATCTTAAAAATATTTAAGTCTTCCATTTCATTAACATGGAATATCTTTCCATTTAGGTCTTCTATAATTTCTTCCAATGAGTTTTTGTTAACTTTAAGAGTACAAGTCTTGCATTTCTTTTACTAAATTTATTCCTAAGTATTCAGTTATTTTTGGTGCTATTATAAATGAAATTGTACCTTTAATTTCAGTTTAAGATTGTTTATTTCTAATATATAGAAATACAATTGATAACTATCAATCATATATTCTGCAACCTTGCTGATCTTTGTTAATTAGTTCTAATTTTGTATGTGCATTTTTATGGGATTACACATATATAGGATATATAGAGAGAGACAGAATATATACATATATGCATTTATATATGTATAATTATATATATGTGTATATATACATATATATTTGTTATATATTTTATAATATATATACATATATAAATGTATATATGTGTATATATATACACATATATATTTGTTCTTAGGGTAATTGTATCATCTTTCACCATTAAGTGTAATGATACATGTGAGTTTTGTAGATATTTTCTAAGGTGGAATAAGTTAATTTTTATATAGGATTTTAACATTAGAGAGTATTAGATTGTGTCAAATGCCTTTTCACATCAATTGAGATGATACATGTTTTTTTGTCCTTTGTTTTATATGGTGCATTATACATTGATTAATTTTTGTTTGTTGAACAAACCTTTATTCTTGGAACAAATCTCAGTCGTAATGTTTAATCATTTTTAGATGCTGCTGGATCTGAGTTGCAAGTATTTTGTTGAAGATTTTTGTGCTTATATTCCTAAAAGGTATTTGTATTACTTTTGTTTTGTTGAAATGTTTTTTTGGTATCACAGCAATACAATCATCATAGAATATTTTGTGACATGTCCTGTCTTTTCTAATGTTTGGAGAATTTTGAAGTATTGGTATTCATTCTTTTTTGAACATTTGGTAGGATTCACTAGTGAATCCGTGTGGGCCTGTGGTTGACTTTGTTGCAATTTTTTGTTTGTTTTGTTTTACTAATTCAATATATTTGTTATAGTTCTATTTAATTTTTAATTTTTTTGGTTCATTTCAGTAGTTTGTGTCTTTGTAGGAACTTGTCCATTTCATCTCAAATCCAATTTGTTAACTTACAATCATTCGTAGTATTCTTTTATTCTTTTTTATTTCTATGAGATTAATAATAATTTTCCCTTTTCATTTCCAATTTTGATAGTTTTAATCTCTCTTTATTCCCCCTGCCTTTGTTAGTCTAGCTAAAGATTTATCAATTTTATTAAACTTGTCAAAGAAATAAGGTTTGGTTTTGTTGATTACCTTAATTTTTTAAAATTCTCTATTTCATTTATCTCTGCTCTAATCCTTACTGTTTATTTGATTTTGCTTGCTTTGAATTTAGTTTGCTCTTATTTTATTTTCTTGATTACATTATTGACTTGAGATCTTTCTTCTTTTTGCTATTAATTTCCACATTCCCTTAGGTATGTCTCATAACTTTTTGTATATTTTGTCTTTGTTTTTGTTTTTATTTTTTCAAAGGGGTTTTGTAATTTCTTTTTTTTCCCCAATTGGTTCTGTAGTAATGTGTTGTTTAATTTCCACATACTTGTGAATTTTCCTAATTCCTTTTGATATTGACTTCTAATATCCCTTTGTGATCTGAGAACACTCTTTCTCTGATTTTACTCTTTTAAATTTTTAAGACCTCTTGTGTTGTGGGCTAATACACGGTATGCCCTGGATATGTTCCATGTGTACCTCAGAAGATTGTATAATCTGCTGTTAGTGGCTAGAATGTAACAATTTGTGTGATAGCTTTAGATCTTTTATTTCCTTTGTAATCTTCTATTTGTTCTATGGATTATCCAGAGTGCGATACTGAAGTTTCCAACAATTATTGTTGAAATGTCTATTTTTCAATCAAATTTGTCAAATTTTGCTTTGTGTATTTTTGGGCTAGGCTGTTACGTGCATATATTTTAATAATTATATGACTTCATGATTGACCCATTTATCATGATATAATATTTTTTTGTATGAAGTAGCATTTTTCTTTGTCTTAAAGCCTATTTTGTCTGATATAAGCATAACCAATCCATCTCTCACTCTTGCTTTTATTAACTTTTAGAAGCTTAATGATTACCTTTTACTTTAACCAAAAGTTAATCTGGAATTGACTCAGTGTATAGTATGAGAAAAAGGTTGTTTTGTTGTTGTTGTTTTTATTCTCACAATTTTCTTCTATGGATTGCCACATGGCCATGCAATACCATTTTAATTCAATAATCATTCTTTCTCCATGGATCTGCTGTGCCATTTCTTTCTTTTTTTTTTTCCATAATTTAAGGATCTATTTATATATGGCTCTGTAATTTGACCTTTTTCTTCATTTGTCTATTTTTCCGCCCTTGCACCAAACCCACTCTATCTTATATAATGTGGTTTTAGGTAAGTCTTTATATCCCTTGTTGTCTTCTTTAATAGATCCTCAGTGATTCTTTCCTGATTGTATTTTCCAAATCAATGTTAGAATTTTTTGTCCATATCCATAAACCAAATGTAGTAAAAAACATGAAATTATAATTAATATCAGTAGGACTCTCATTTATTAATCATTTTAGTCTATGAAATTAACATATTTTCTATTTATTTAGATTTTTTTGAATTATTACAATTAGTATTTTGTAATTATTTTCTAGAACTTTTATATTCCTTAATTTTTTAAAAATAAACTTTAATTTTCAGAGCAGCTTTAGGTTCATAGAAAAATTGAGCAGAAAGTAGAATTCCCATTTACCTCCTCCACACACATCCCCAACACACAACCTCCCTCATTATCAACATCCCCACACCAGAGTGGTAAATTTGTTAGAGTTGATGAATTGCATTGGCACATCATTATTACCAAAGTCCACAATTTCTATTAGGGTTCATTCTTGGTATTATACATTCTATGGGTTTGAACTAATGTATAATGACATGTATCCATCATTATAGTATTATGCAAGAATAGTTTTACTACCCCCAAAATCTATTTGTCCCTCCCCCTGCTCCAGCTCCTTATATTAATATTTTAATGATGTATATAAAATTTCATTTAAATTTTATTTAAAATTAGTTTTCATTTGAAATGACTGTTTCTTTTTATTTTGATTTTTCCTGTATCAAACTACCTTGCAAAACTCCCTAAAAATATATTTATAGATTTGGGGGTTAATACATTTACAATTATATCATCTATGAATAATGCTTGCTTTACTATTTTTATTACTCTCATTTTGCCATTTATTTATTTTCTTACATTTGTTCACTTGCTGGTACTGTCAGTATGATAGTTAGCTGACATTATGGTCATGGATACACTTAGGTTTTCAAAAGAGAATGTTTTCAACAGTTTGAAAATTTTGTATTGTCTTTATGAGATCTAAATATTTGTCCTCTAGTCCTTGTTTGCAAGAGGTCTGTATTGTGACTGTATATAAATATTGATTTTTTTGTATCTACAGAGATAACTTTCCTTTAAGAATTTATTAGTGTAGGGGTGCCTGGGTGGCTCAGTCATTAAAGCGTCTGCCTTCGGCTCAGGTCATGATCCCAGGGTCCTGGGATCGAGTCCCACATCGGGCTCCCTGCTCGGCGGGAAGCCTGCTTCTCCCTCTCCCACTCCCTCTGCTTGTGTTCCCTCTCCTGCAGTGTCTCTCTCTGTCAAATAAATAAATAAAATCTTAAAAAAAAAAAAAGAATTTATTAGTGTATTGAAAAATGTTGAACCCACATTATTAGGCATGGCATAATTGCAAATTTAATCCACAATAAGATGTGCAACAGGATACTCAAGCCCAAAAGACTGACAATGTGAAATATTAGCCAGTATGTGCTTAAATGGAAACTTTCATACCCATGAGTGTCACCTCTGGAAAATTCTTTGGCATTATGTACATATGTTAAAATACACATTTGTTAAGACTCATCAATTCCACTGCAGGTACGTATCTAACAGAAGTACAATGGGGCCCCTGGGTGGCTCAGTCAGTTAAGCATCTTCCTTCGGCTCAGGTCATGATTTCAAGGTCCTGAGATCCAGTGCTCTGGGCGCAGCAGGGAGACTGCTTTTGCCTCTCCCTCTCCCTGTCCCTCCGCTACCCCTGTTCCTGCTGGCGCTCTCTCTCTCAAATAAATAGATAAAATCTTACAAAAAAAAAAAAAAAGTACATTGGCATGTGCCCCGAGGGGCATACACAAGAATGTTTATGTGACAATTGTTCGTAGTCACTAAAATGAATAAAAAGAAAAAAACTAATTCCCAGTCAGATGTATTACACTTAATTTAGCAGTGTAATAATATAGAGATTTGAAAAATGAATAAACTATATCTACATCCAACAAAATTGATTCCACAAGCATAATATTAAGTGGAAGAAGAGAAAAAGTAATATATTGAATATACTGAATGATTCCTGTGTACAATAAATATATGAATACTGTATATAAATACATACATAGGTACATACATACATATAAAATTAAACTGTATTGTGAAGAGATACATATTATGTACTAAAACTAAAAAGTTGTGGTGGACATGGGAGAAGGAACAATGACAGTTTCCATGATCATCAAGATTGTGTTTTCTTTAATTCACAGGAGGACATACAGACAGAGGAAAGACACAACAGGGAAGCTTCTCAAGGTATTGGCAAACTTCTAGCTCTTGATCTTGGTGGTGGTTACATGAATGTTTACTTTGGGATGATTTATTGAGCTGCAATTTTATGTTTTATTCCATTTTCTGTATGTGCATTATACTTGGATTTTAAAAATAGGTGCTGTTTATTTGGGCTTTTTTTTTTTTTTTTTTTGAAGAAAAAGGAAAACACTTAATGGTTACAGTATTTTTTTTTCTTTCTTAAGAAAAAGACTTCTTTCTGAGTCATCCTGCATCCCCTCAGAGAGGAAGATAAATACTTGTTGGAAGCTGTTACTTATAATATATATTTTTCTCAGCGTTTTTGAACCTCAGTTCCGTAGGAACCTTTTAAAGATTTAAATTGCTTGGTCACTCTCAAATTTAAATGTTTGATATAAATTTAAATAAGCATCTCTCAATAACTATTATAGTGTTTCTCTTCTGTATATTGTATGTGGGCCATTAGAATATCATTTGGGAGAAAATGTGTCATTAATGAAAAAAGTGGGAAGAAGCCATGTGGCAAGTTTTCTGTTCCAATGATAGAATTGAATTTCTTCAGTCCTGAACAAGTCCCAAGGATAACTGGTTGTACTTGTCAAGGAAAGTGGAGTGAGGTGAAACTCATTTGTGTTAAAGTTTATGTGTGTATTACCTTTACAGCTCTATATGCAAAGTTACCTGTAATGGGCTGGAAGTGACTGTTTTGAAAGGTATTATTTATCTTTTAGGTTTCACACCAAAGCAGGGATTCTGCACAACAAATTCATATTATGCAAGTCTATTTTATAAATAAATCTTAACTCACCTAGATTCTTTTGTGATTTTGAAAAAAATATACCATACAAAATATAATCAACTTCTTAAAGAACAAGCAAGTTAAAAAAATCTGTCTCATTGTCAAAAACTCTGAGATATGAAATGATCCAGAGAGTGCTTTAATTTCATAGACTGTGTACAGGATGAGAAATCAATGAAGAGAACAAGATCTTATTCTGACTCCTTTTCTATGATGAAATTACTTATCCAGTTTGGGTCACAGATTCCTTGTCCATAAAATCAAAGAATAAGACTCTACTTATGGCTTGCAAACTATTCCAAGAATCTTTAGGCTCCCCATAATTGGTCAGCCACAAAGCAACAGGGAACCTAAGTGGCCAAGAATCCCATAGTTTATTCAGAATGGTAGCCCCATTTTTTAAAGATTATAAAGATTACATATTATATAAACTCTCCCTTGGTTAAAGGAGGTCCTGCTGCTAAATTAAAACAAACAATAAGAATATCAGTGATATGATAAACATGATTTCATTTGATATAATTTCAAACTGTAATGAAATGGTTGCTAGTATATAACATAATGCCTTTCAGATTTTAAGTACCTATTAAATGTCTGTTGAATTTAGGACATAATGAGTAAAATAGATCACAATTAAATAAAAGGGTTATAGCTTCTACATATGAAAATTCTACATATGAAAATTGAAGACCACAAAATGTAAAAAGGTTCTTTGACCTCTCAAGTCTTATAGGTTTTAAATCCAAAAGAGAGGCACCTGGGTGGCTCAGTCGGTTAAGCATCTGCCTTCGGCTCAGGTTGTGATCCCAGGGTCCTAGGATTGATCCGCACATCTGGCTCCCTGCTCAGCGGGGAGTCTGCATCTTCTGTCCCTCGCCTTCTGCCTCTCACCCCGGCTTTTGCTGGCGCTCTCTCTATCTCTCTTTCTCTCTCTCTCTTACTGTCTCTCTCAAATAAATAAATAAAATCTTTAAAAAAATTAAATAAAACTAGTCTGAAAGAGATGTGAATGTGAAAAGCTTCTACCTCCTTCTTCGTATGTGAGAAAAACAGAGCTCAAAGAAATTATGTGACTAGAACCCAAGTTTCTAATGCTAAACACAATGCTCTATGCATTACAACAAATTGCTACCAATTAATCATTCAATTTTGAACTCCTTTACCTTAATAATCTGTAAAATGAAGAGATCGAACTAGATAAATTCTAAGGTCTCTTTCCATTTAAAACTTCTGGCTCTAAATCTTGAAAAGAATTCTAATAAATTTTAACCAAATGCTTTACATTAAAGAAAAAAAAAGAATACTAAGCATTTCTCCAGGGATCCACCATGAAATATTTTTTGAACAAACTAATAACCCTTCTTGATATATTTAAGAACAATACCTCAAGGAGCTTGTGAACTGATAAGGGAAAGTTCAAGAGTACTTCTTTTCATTTCCCTCAGAGTCAGATTTATTTTTAAATTACGTTTACTCAAACAAAGAATCCAAGTGCTAATACAGAAATGACATCTAAAATTCCATCATTTCAGTTGCCCAGTATTGAGTTGTGCCTCTCAAATGAAATGTGAGTGCTCATAGATTTAAACTACATTGACTTAGAGACCATCATTCTAAAATAAATGTCTTCAATTTAAAAATATAATCAGATGTTTATAGGGAATTGTGTAGATTCTAAATTGAATTAAAAAGGAATAGAAATTTTGACAAATGCAAAGGTTTTCACATACTTATCTTGAAAATCTCAGTAGATATTTTCACAAACCTTGAATAGCTTCAGTTCAACTTAAATTCTAAGTAAGACTTAAACATGAAGCCAAAGCACAATGAAGATGAAACCAAAATAATTTTGTTACCCAACCTCTAAGTTAAGCAGAACACCGAAAAAAAAACAGGTTTTTAAGATTTTATTTATTTGTCAGAGAGAGAGAGAGAGCACAAGCAGGGGGAGTGGCAGGCAAAGAGAGAAGCAGGCTCCCCACTGAGCAAGGAGCCCGCTACACAGGATCCCAGGATCATGACCTGAGCCGAAGGCAGACACTCAACGATGAATACAGAATACAGAAAAATCTTTAGTAAATATCAGGTGGGTATGTGGTATCTCTATGAGTTATGTCATCCATAGTGACATGTACGTGAAATCAGGATCTTCATCGCTCCCTCTTGGTCTGGTTTCATTATGCCTTATACCTATATCATAGTCTTCAATGATGAAGAATTTCCAAGATGACAATAATCACAGCCACATTCCCATGAAAGCATCAGTGCAACTGCCCCATACACACATGGGTGTTTGGGGGTCATCTTCTCATGCACAGTCATCTGTAACTTCAACAGGTAATTGCAGAGGTATTTTAAAAAGTGCTGACAGACATGCCCAGCTTGAAATATCTTCTCAGTATCATTCCCCTAACCGACCAGTTTTAAAGTTATCAATGACATTATAAAATTAGCCCATTAACATGAAAAAAGTAAATAATAATGTGGCTTTATGAAACATCCCCAAGGTACAGTGTTGATTCATGCCCCTCAAGAAGATCATTGGCAATGAGATAATTCCCCCGTCTACACCGCATCTGCTTGAACCCCATCACGTGCTGCCTGTGGGAGAAAACAGAACTGCTGAGCAGGTACCTCTTTTTTGCCTCTTGATTACATTATCATTTGATTGTTATTTTCAGTTTAGTTTATTATCCTAATCGACCACCTCAGCACCTGATTGCTTAGTAGACCTGCAGTAGCCAAAAGCACTTTGAAAAAGAAAAACATAGTTCGGGGCACCTGGGTGGCTCAGATGGTTAAGCGTCTGCCTTCAGCTCAGGTCATGATCCCGGGGTCCTGGGATCGAGCCCCGCATCGGGCTCCCTGCTTGGCAGGAAGCCTGCTTCTCCCCCTCCCACTCCCATTTCTTGTGTTCCCTCTCTCGCTGTGTCTCTCTCTGTCAAATAAATAAATAAAATCTTTAAAAAAAAAAAAAGAAAAAGAAAAACATGGTTGAAAAACTAACAATCTGATTTCAGGTTATTGTAAAGCTACAGTAATGAAGATAGTTTGGTACTGATGTTGATAGACAAATGGAACCATGGGATACAACACAGTACAGATATAAACTTACATATATAAGAACAGCTATTTTTTATAAAGGTGTAAAGACAATTCAGTGATAGAAGAATTTTTGTTTAATCAAGTGGTGCTGGAACAACTGAATATCCATACGCAAAAAAACGCAGGAACTTGGATTCATTTTTCACACCATTTGCAAAAATTCCTCAAAATGGATTATCTATGTAAATTCAAAACTGATTGGGGGCCTGGGTGGCTCAGGCTCAGTCGGTGAAGGGTCTGCCTTCAGCTCAGGTCATGATGATCTCAGGGTCCTAAGATTGAGCCCCAAGTCGGGCTTTCTGTTCAGCACGGAGTCTGCTCCCCCTCTCCCTCTGCCCCTCCCCATCACTCATGCTCTATCTTTGTCTCTCTCTCTCTCAAATAAATAAATAAATTCAAAACTGAAAATCATAAAATTTCCTGAAGAAATCATAGGAGAAAAATTTTGTGATCTTGGGTTAGGACAGTAGTTCAGGGGCAATTCTGTCCCTCAGGGGACTTTTGGAAATAACCTGGAGACATCTGGTTGCTACAGTGGGGAGGACATGCTACTGGCATCAAGAGGGATCCTACTAAAGATCTACCACTACACAAAGCACCCATTTGTGACAAATAATTATCTGGGTCAAAAGTCAACAGTGCAACTATCTAGAGACCCTCGGTTAGGACAAGTTTTCTTGAATACAACACCAAAAGCATTATCCATAAAAGAAAAAAAAAACTGATAAAGTGGACTTTATTAAAAGTACTACCCTTTAAAAGACATTGCCAATAAAGTGAAAATACCAAAATTGGAGAAACTTTCCAAAGCATATTTAAGAAAGGATTTATATCCAAAAATCTATAAATAAATATCAAAACAATAGTTAGCAAACAGAAACTAGCCAATAAAACTAAGTAAAATATATGAACAGGCACTTTATAATAGAAAATAGATAAAAATGAGGACTTAAAAATGTTTAACATCAATAGTGTTTAGGGAAATGGAAATAAAACCATAATGAAACACAGTTTCACACCTATTAAAGTGTTGAAAATTTGAAAGAGTGACCACACCATGCCATATCATGGCAAAGGTGTGGAAAAACCGGAATACGCATATACTGGTTTTGATGATGTAAAATGGTGCAATCACTTTGAAAAATCATTTGGCAGATTCTGAAAGTATTCTACATATACGTACCATATGATCCAGCCATTCCACTTCTATGTATGAACTCAAGAAAAATGAAAGCATATGTTCACACAAAGACATACACAAATGATCATAGCAGCTTTATTTGTAATAAGCCCAAACTGGAAACAACCCAATTATCTATTGTCTGGTGAATGGATAAATGAGCTGTGGTCTATTTATATGGTGGAATGCTTCTCAGCAAATAAATTAAAAGACATATGCACTACAACATGGATGAATTTTGAAATAACTATGCTGAACAAAAAGACCCAGACTAAAACACATGTATACTGCAAAAAGTTAATCACTAGTTGTCTGGCGATGGATGATAATCTGGGGAGAGGCAAAAGGAAGGACATAGGGAAACTTTTCAGCATGATGGATATGTCATTTTGAGATTGTGCTAATGATTTTGCAATACCCATGTCAATAATTTAAATTGTTCCCTTTAAACATATGAAGTTTGTTGTATGTCACCTATACTTTAATAAACTACCCAAAAAGGGCAAATTAAACAACTAAACAGGTATACCAGTCTAGAGACATTAAGAATGTAACACCTAAGAGCATAATATCCAACTAAAAAATCAAAATCTGCACACGACTTAAACCCCAATTCAAAAACACATTTTTAGATCTTATTTAAGAATTTCAGGAACACTGTAGCATTTTAGAAAGATTTTATTTAAAACAACTGATTTAGGGACGCCTAGGTGACTCAAATTGGTTAAGCATCTGCCTTCAGCTCAGGTCATGATCCCAGGGTTCTGGGATCTGAGTCCTGCATCTGGCTCCTTGCTAGACAGGGAGCCTACTTCTCCCTCTGCCTGCCGCTCCCCCTGCTTGTGCACACGTGTGCTCTCACACTCTCTCTCTTTCTCTCTCTCTGGCAAATAAATAAAATAAAATAAAATAAAATAAAATAAAAAACAAACAAATAAAACAGAGCTGATTTAAAATTGTATTTAATGGGGCGCCTGAGTGGCTCAGTTGGTTGAGTCGCTGGCTCTTGATTTCAGTTCAGGTCATGATCTCAGGGTCCTGGAATGGAGCCTGTGTCTGGCTCGATACTCTGCCCAGAGTCTGCTTGTCCCTCTCCCCCTGCCCGTTTGCTCCTCCCCCCTCCATTCCTCCCATCCCCCCTTGCATTCACACATGTGCTCTCATTTTCTTTCTCTCTCAAATAAATAAATAAATCTTTAAAATTGTATTTAATAAGTAAACCTCAATCAACCGAAAAAAAAAAAGTATTATGTATGGAAAAGCTTAGCCCTTGAATATGATGGGTGGAAATTGTCATTGTTGATAGTTAAGTCCATTTTCCATAAGACCTAGAATTTCACACCTAGAACACTTGAATGTTCTGTGAGAACAGGCAGATAACTGCTGTTGAGTTTTATGCCTGCAACATAATGGAGAAGACACAGTTAAAAATTGTATAACAGATAGAAAGGACTGTGGTTTTAATTTGAAACAATACCCAACCCTTGTGGACGGGCCCATCAACACCATCTGCTCCTCCAAGGAAAGTTCCCATTATTGCAGCTCTGAGTGGAGTTGGTTCTCCCCCATGACAGCAGAAGGTAAGATGCAGTGAGGGGAGCTCATGGTTGTTTTTAAAACTGATAATTCCTCTGTTGACAGTGCTGGTTTGTGGACTCCTTCATGCTGATCAGCAGAGGGACTCCTAAGACCTGAAGCAATATGGGACCAAAGCAAACAAAACCCAGAACTTCCCGCCTTTCTCCTCCCCAGCTTCCTACGCAGAACACGTCCAAACAAATGTCTCTTCCAAGAGCTAATGTGATGACCTACGTATACAACAGCAGCTTCAAGTAATGTTTCTATAGTGTTTATCCCAACACAATACCCATGAAACCGTTTAAGTAAATATTATTATGATATTTTCCCTATTTATTCTTTTTGCATTGTCTAAGCTGGAAGAAATTAAAGTGCTCTCCAGGTAAAGCAATGCAACATTTAAATTTTTTTCAATATAATTATGAAAGAATTAATCAATGAAATAGATACTGACAAAATTACACAAACATTGTGAAATATGGTTGAGAAAGACATTAATTATCCAAACTTGACCTAAAGAAATATTGGAATTGGGAAAGACACTCAATTTCACTGAACTCTAGTTTCTATACCTCTGTTGTCAGACTAGATGTGAGGATGCCAAGAATTCTACAAAGAAAAACACAGTTATTTCCCTTGCTTTAGGGAGGACTTGGTGTGTAATTACACAGTGCAGAAACCAGGGCTTCTATGTAATATTTTACAGCTCCAGTACAAATTCACAATTTTTTTGTTTTGCTCTGCACATCTTGGAATGGAATCTTAATTTTTTTTTTGTTTTGTTTTTAAATCTTAAAATTTAAGTAGAACTTAGCGTGTCTAAAGAGCCAAGAAAAACAGGCTTTCCAAATCTTCACAATGTTAGGGCACTACAAAAATTTTCATATGTGGCCATCAGCCATGTTCTCTTTCCAAGAAAAGTGTACAAATTACAAATTCCAATCCTGGGTCACAAGTTAATAGCAACTGTCTCTGTGATAGTCATCCTTACACAGAGAACAAAATCATTCATTTCTTATTCATAGATACATTGTTTACATTGATCTATTTTGAAGATGAGTTGAGAGTGAAATCCTTCCATGGAGATTGAATAGAAAATATTAGTATTCTACAGAAAGTAAATTGCCATCCTAAGTAATTCATTAATTTGCAAGTCTCCATTGGTCAGGGTTTATATTTATATTTATTTATTTAGTAGATATACCTATATGCATATATAATATACATAAATATATGCCTTTATTTCAAAATTAGGTAAGTAGCTTCAGCTTTTTATGTACTTTTTCACAATTTATTTGTCTGTTAAAATATTTATGATTAACACATTATGTCTTCTGGACCTACGACTTAATAACTACTAATCTTGAACAAATTACTTTATCTTTCCTTCAGTTTATTTTCTTATTTGTATAATAGCTCAAAGGGATATTCTAAATATTAAATGAGCAAATAGAGGCAAAATACTTAGATTAGTGCCCAGAATACAATACATTTTCAAGACTTTTAGTTAAATAGCTTTACATATGCCCAACACTGTGGTAAGGGTAGAAAAACTATGGTGTGATAAGACTATATATCCCCTAGCTTCTCAGAACTCAGAATTGAATACAAAACCAATAGTAGTCATACATTATTAGGTATTAATTTAATAATAAATATTTTTTCATACAAACTATGTCAAAAGGAACAGAATATGAAAACATATCAAACTCAGTGTCTTACAGATTTTTTGTGTGTATGTAAAGGAGTGCCGAGATACAGATAATAAATAATAAAGCATCATGTGTATAATGAAGGCAGAAAATACTGTAGTTTACAGAAAGGGAAATCCTATGTTCCATTTGTGTGATTATGGAGAATACAGAGATGAATAATGCTTTAATTTAATTTCTGAACATGGCCATTGTAGTTCTTTCCAGCCTTAAGATCACAGGGTTTTAAATAAATGTTGTAAGGTGACCACAGGGAATTCCAAAAAAGATGTTTCAGTTAAAACTATAGTTCCTGAAACAGAATAGTAAAATCCCAATGATAACAGGAGAAAGGTCTGAAGGGATTCACAGAAGAACAAAGAATTTGCATAACATCATAAGAAACAAAGTCATTATTACCAAATTCAGTACGACCCACTTTTCCTCCAGGAAGATTAGAGGAAATTTACTCATGGGAGGGAGGAATTAGTAAGGTCGATTTAGGTAGATATTTTGTTAAATAAAATGTCCACATTAAGGGGACGTTCTGTGCATATGCTATGGAAGTATATTTCCTGACATAGCATATGATGGTTTTCCACCTAACTAATTAAATTCTTTTTCTTTCCTTATTAGTTTGTCCTGAGGGCAGTAAAGGCATTTTGCAAACTGTGCCTTGTTCTTTTCAAGGAATCTTCTGGCCAGTTTAAAAATAGTGAACATATACTTCTAAGAAAAAAGAAAACTCTAGTTATCTATATGGACTGAGTAATTGTTTTTAATTCACGTTTAAGTGTGCATATATGTATTTAATTGGAAATGGGCATGAGCACTCATGCTCAGAGGTGCTCTCAAAACACAAGCTAATGAGTTTTGGGAGAGCAATGTGAGAGATTACATTTAAAGTGTTAGATCAAATGAACACATGCTCATTTCCTTCTTATCCGGAGGTGGCATTCAGATGCCTTACTGCGGATATATATATATTTTTTTTCACAGACAAGACATTTGGCTCCTTACTCAACTGCTTACTTGGGAAGACTGGTGAGTCGGCAGCTATAGCCATTCACCATTGTCAGAAATGAATAAAATTGCAAGTTCTAGGATGATTCTTAAAAAAAAGAAAAAAGTCTTTTTGCTCTTTCACAGACACATATGGATCATTGGAAGAAGAAAGTGTTTTCCTTCTGTCTCTAATTAAGCTTTCATGCATCCCTGGCCTCCATTAAGTTAGAAAAGCAGAGACCTTGTGTAAATGAGATTACAGATGTGAAGATACTTGGAAACCGCAAAGCATTATCCAATTCTAAGGCATAAACACTGCTGTAAATATTATAGATTCTCCCATCTTTTCCATGAAATCATCACTAATTACTTTAGTATGTAATAATAAGCTTCTCCTTTCAGATCTCATTACTGCAGTCTTGCTATTCATTCTTTAAAACAATATATAAATTTCACGCCACTAAGAGTGTGCTCAAACCATTCCATCAACAGGGAAAATTCCCCTCCTTGTTTTGCTTGCATAAAATCTTCTCACTCCTTTATTTTAAAATGCTAATTGATCACCTACTGTTTACTAAACAGTGTTCTGAGACCTATAGTACAGAAATCAAAGGGACAGATGTATTTTTCTTTGGAAAGCTTAGTTTGCCTGTTTTCTCCCCTTTATTTCTTCGTGAAAAAGAAGGGAGACTAGCAGGCTGGAACATGGTAGGCTGGGGGAAAGCAAAGCAAAACCAGAACAATTTGCAATGTGTTTGTGTGTGTGTGTGTGTGTGTGTGTGGTTCTCTACCACATGGGGAGCCTTGGTGCCATGGTAAGGAATATGGATTTCATTTTAAATGCTACAGAAATATACTGGAATGTATTAACAGGGAATCATCACCTGATTTATGTTTTTATAAGATTATTCTTTTTCTACCAGCAATAGAAAGCCACTGCCTTGAGCCCCACCACTTAGGAAACTCTGTATATCACAAACACATGAAAAATAAATCTATTAAAGATATGCCCACCTTTATCACTTGGAACAAGACAAGGAGCATTTGGACAGGACAACTTGGCACCATAAATACCTGTTCTTGAGACAAATGGTCTTTAGACCCCAGGGCAGTGCTTCTCTACCTCTCTTGCCTTATGTCCTTAAGACTAAAGGGGTCTGTGTTTGAATGTCGTAAAGGTTTATGAGTTATATCCCTGTCAAAGTCAGAAATAGACGCCACCCCAGTGTGCAAGAAGGATTTGAGCAGCAAGAATAGTTAGGTAAGAGATAAGACGAAGACATTTATCTGCCACACCCATTTTCTCAGATGAATACTGAAACATCATTTTCTGGTAACACCAAGCAATCATTTCTTAGCATCTATTTATTGTCCAGTTTATGTTTATGTGAATACATACAAATCAATGTACATATTTATAATCCAGGAATATTATAAACTTTTAAATAATTCCTGTTGTTTTTGAATTTGTATGAATGTATACCTAGATTGGGAGGCAAGCCAGAGCACTACAAAGCTTGTGGGCTAAACTGAGCTCACCTTCTGTTTATGCATATAAGGTTTTAGCCACACTCATCTGTTTCTGTATTTTTTATGCCTGCTTTTGCGTTACCATAGTTAAGTTGGTTTGTTGCTACTGAGATCCCACAGCCCGAAAACTCTAAAATATTTACTACCCAACCCCTTACAGTAAAAGTTTTCTTTTATCTATATATACATGAAGTTCTATATATACATGCTAATTCTTGTGTATGCATAGATGTTGCTTAAGAAATAGTAAAACAAAAGGTGGCTAGCTGTGAAGGGTCACACAGATAATCTCCCAAAAGAAGTAGAAAATGATGCCTACACAAAACATACACCATTGGTAATAACAGCTTTACTCATAATGTCCCCACACTGGAGATAAGTCAAATGTCTTTTATCAGTTTAATTGATAAGCTCATTGTAGTATATCCACAAAATGGCATGATTCTCAGCAATAAAAAAATTACTTCTGCATATACCCAACAGCATGCACAAATTCAAAAATATTATGCTGAGTGATAAAAAGCAAACAAAAAGAACAGTTATTGCACGATTCTGTTTATTTGGAGTTCTGGAATAAGCAAAATTACATTAAAAAAGTCGTTCAGTAGTTGCCTACAGTCACAGGTATAGGCAAAGGAATTGACTGCAAAAGCACCTAAGATTGAAAACTCCTAAAAATCTTGGGCTGAAACTCAAGGACAAAAGAAACAGGTCTGTTGTGATTGGCCTGATTTTATACACAGTGTTTTTAAGCCTAAAAGGAAAGTAGAGTTGAATTTTGCAAGCAGCTCTCTGCTCTGCTGAAAACCATGGGAAACTAGCTAACAAACTGGCATCTCCTGAACTCTCTCTTCATGGAATAGGAGTAAGAACAAACGTGCACATGGCGCAGGATCTGATATTACAAACAATGTGAGAAATGATTACTGTGATTGACACTGTTGCTCATCAAGATGTCCTTCTAAAAGCCAATCCACCTATTTCCCAACTTTTAGGACAAGGATCTATCCACTATACATTGCTATGTCTCTCCTTGGGAATTCCACTGAGCCTCAGAGATTTGCATCATCCAAGATGGTGTCCCCTCCTGAAGGCCATGCTGGGTCAACGGCCTCTAGCTGATGAAGGGATATGAAATCTATGATCCCTTGCCCTGCCTTGGGACATCTATACAGGACAAAGTTCCGAGCTCCCCGTAAGATCCATAGCGTTACCTGCTCTCTATGCTCACTATTTCTGACCTAACTTCCTAATAGGAGTAACTCATGAAGGAAATTTCCATAAATTTCCCAACTCAGAGTCTATTTCCAGGGAACTCCTGGTCTAAGAAGTGGTCTAAGAAAGCAGATTCTAAATGAGATTTTGGTGCTAGATCACTCCACATTGCAAGTCTGCTTTTCTCTCTGCCCAGTCCTGCTTTTCTAATCTCTTTACAGATGTACCTTCTGAATATACTCCCAGTAAACCTTCTGCAAGCAATTCACCATCTGGGTATCTATTTTCAGAGAACTTAATCTAAGACAATGATATAACTTGTGACTGAAATCTTTGGCCAAATGCACAGAGGGATAGAAACCACAAGATTAAATTTAACAGAGCTAAACATATTCTGAACTTTCAGTTAAATACTGCATTTTGAATATTTCTACTTTTACCTCTATCCAAAATGTCACTAATGTCACAATTAAGGAATTCTTTAAAATGCATTAAACCACAGACTTGAAAAGAATGAGAAACAACAAGAAGAAATGTGCACAAAATGTTGGAAATTATAAACCCAATGGATGAATGATACCTGAAGAGTGAAAAGGGGGAAATTCATGCCCACAGGAGATGAAATCAATATTAAGCAAATTGATCTGCATCCTAGAACTCAGAAGGTTCACAGGTTAGACATGCAATCATACTGATGGCAAGAACATAGATTGGGGCTGAAAGCTCAAGGATTAGAGACTTTATGAGGACTAATTAAGGTGTGAGGTCTCTTCTCCCACCCTGTCGATTAGAAGACCTCTCTGTCCATCCCAAGAGCAGGCTACATATTTAACCTATGGTATCAGTTTAACAATAGAGGTTCTGGATGTAGCACATCAGCCATGGGTGAAGGTGAAGGTACAACATTTATACTACATTATGAATTGTGAAAACATTCAGAGCCCCTTTCCTGTCTTCTACCCTCAAGAGCCTTCTATCTGCATTTGAATGTCTCACTGTTAAAGAGAGAAATGTAAATTTAATAAAGCACTTGAGAATAAAACATACAAAAAATGAGAATGTAGAAACCAAAGACATGCATGGAACAGAGGAATATTTCAAAATAAATATAATCAATATACTCATTAAGAAAAATATTAAAAGCTCCCCCAAATAAATAATAAGTTAGACAAGCAGAAAATTCTGAAAATAAGAAAAATTTACTGGAAATGAACAGTAACACCCCAGGCACAAAATTCAGTAATATAATTAGAAGACAAAGAAAATCTTACAGAATGTAGTTCAAAATATGAATGAGAATTATTCCAATAGAGACAGAATCCAAATAAAATCTGTAAAGAGAGAACATAAAAATGGAAGGAAATAATATTACTCAAAAATAATAAAATAACCCAGAGAATTTTGCCTCCACTTGTGAAAAGACATAAGAGAAAACACCACTCTAATACAATTCTCAAAAATAAAGCCAGATGATCTACAGAAGCATAACTTTCCTTGAGCCTGTCAGAGATTTTAAGTCGGATAATAACCAAGAAAAATGAATTCCAGGGTGGGTCAGTGCCCTCCCAGGAGAAACATCACAAAAGCTGCTTGGGGCGCCTGGGTGGCTCAGTTGGTTAAGAAACTGCCTTCGGCTCAGGTCATGATTCTGTAGTCCCGGGATCGAGTCCCACATAAGGCACCCTGCTCAGCAGGGAGTCTGCTTCTCCCTCTGACCCTCCCCGTCTCATGCTTTCTGTCTCCCATTCTCTCTCAGATAAATAAATAAAACCTTTAAAAAAAAAAAAAAAAGAAAGAACAAAAGCTGCTTTACCTTTGGCAGAAAAGGTACAAAAGCAGCAACTCTTCAAATGAGGTCTAGCGGAAAAAACAAACAACTCAGGAAATTTCAGCTAAGATGGGAACTGTGAAAGAGTCAAGTGAACATGCTGGGAAAAAATAATAGAAAAGTTGGGGGATTTCTCTTAAGGCTTATCAACCACTAGAAAAACTGTAGAAAATATCAAACAAATAAAAGGGAAAAATCATGTGTGTGTTTGTGGGGGCACCCATCTTCCAAAAATGGTGGGGCAATAGCAAGCAGTGTATGAAAAGTGTAATATAGGCATAGAATGGGGGGGGGGGTTGGAAATATTCCAAAATTAGTAGAAGTAAAAGACATCAATCTCTTAAACCCCCAAAAAATCAGAGAACCCAAATCATGATAAAGACAAAAATCATATCATAGTCAAAGTGCTACAACCAAAGATAAAGTCTTGAAGACTAGCAGGAAGAGAGAAAGAAAGAGAGAGACACATATAAATGGGGAAAGAGATAAAAAGAGGAAGGCAGAAAGGAAGAAAGAACTACTTACAGAAAAAAAAAAGATAGGAACTACACTATGCTTGTCTGAAACTGTACAAGCCAGAGAAAATGGGGGGGAATAACTAATGTACTGATTAAAGAGAAAACAACCCCCAAACCCAGAATTCTATATTAAGTAAAAATATCTTTCAAAAGTCAGCCCCCCAATAACAACAACAAAAAAAGGATTTTATATAAAAAAAAAAAAAAAAGGTTGAGAAAATTCACTGGGAGCAGGCTTGCTTCAAGAACTAAGGTGACAGATGGAAATTTGGAGTTACACACAATTTTTTTTTGAAAATTCCACTAATAATGGTAAAAATAAAATAAAATAAATAAAATGTTGAAGACATCTTTCCTTATTTTTAATGTCATTAAAATATAATCATCTGAAGGAGAAGTCAGCAAACTACCTGCAGGTCAAATCCAACCCACTGCCTACTTTAGTGAATAATATTCAATTGGAGCATAGACACACCTAGTCGTCTATGAATTGTCCATAGCTGCTTTCACCCTACAACAGAAGCATTGAGTAGTGACAGAAATATTATGCCCTGTAAAGCCAAAAATATTTACTCTCTGGCCCTTTACAGAAAAGTGTACTGATCCTTGACCTAAAGACAAATAGTAACAAGTTCTAGTAGAGTTAAAATATTTATGAAGTAAAATGTATAAAAAATAGTACAAAGGATGGGAAGGATGAATTGGAAGGATATTGTTGCAAGGGTCTTATACTATGCATGAAGTGGTAGAACATTAATAAAAAGTAGTGATAAAGATGCCTCTTGTAAATGTTAGGTAGCCCCTAAAATTAATTAGAATTGGTTATAATTAACATGCCAGTAATAAAGATGAATTAAAATAGAGAAAATATGTAATTTTTTTAAATGGGTAAAAGAGAAAAAAGAATTAAGAACATGTAGAATAAGGAATACACAGCAAAATGGTAGATTTCAATCAAATATACAGTTGACCCTTGAACAACCAGCAGATTAGGGGTGCTGACCCCCAACACATGCAGTAAAAATTCATGTATAGCTTTTGACTCCCCAAAAACTGTACTAATAACCTACTGTTGACTGGAAGCCTTACCGATCACATAAACAGTTGATAATATGTATTTTGTATATGTATTATAGTATCTTACAATAAAGTAATCTAGAGAAAGAAAATGTTATTAAGAAAATCATAAGGAAGATAAAGTAGATTTACAGTACTGTACTGTATGTTTTGAAAAAAAAAATCCACATGTAAGTGGACCCACACTGTTCAAACCTGTGTTGTTCAAAAGTATCAACTGTGTTGCTAATTACATTAAATATAAAGGTTTGAAACACAGATAAAAGACAGTCATGTCAGACTGGGGAAAAAATGCAAGACCACGCTCTATGCTCTCTTTAACAAACCTTTAAATGTAAAACATAAGTAAGATAAAATTTAAAAATTTAAAATGATTTATGATGTAAGCACTAATATAAGCCATTTGGAATGGCTGGATTAATATTTGACCAAATGTATTACAGAACAAGGGATATTACTGGTAATAAAGAGGTATATTTCATGATAATTAAGGGGCCAATTCACCAAGAAGACATAATCCTAAATCTCTATGCACCAAACAACAGAAATACCTGAAGCAAAAGTGATGAAACTCCAAAGAGAAAATTGGCCATCACGGTAAGAAAGTTTAACAGAGCTGAAGGACATGGATTTGCTGTTAAAAAAGGAGAACAAAGAAGAAAGGGAGGAAGAGAAAAAGAAGTTCCAGGTCACATCAATATGAAATTTCAGAACATTTATTTTTTTTTTATTTTTTTTTTTTAAAGATTTTATTTATTTATTTGCGAGAGAGAGAATGAGAGAGAGAGAGCATGAGAGGGAGGAGTGTCAGAGGGAGAAGCAGACTCCCCGCCGAGCAGGGAGCCCGATGCGGGACCCGATCCCGGGACTCCAGGATCATGACCTGAGCCGAAGGCAGTCGCTTAACCAACTGAGCCACCCAGGCGCCCCTTAATTGTTTTCTTATTTTTTTTTTTTAAGATTTTATTTATTTGCGAGAGAGCGAATGAGAGACAGAGAGCATGAGAGGGAGGAGGGTCAGAGGCAGAAGCAGACTCCCTGCCGAGCAGGGAGCCCGATGCGGGACTCGATCCCGGGACTCCAGGACCATGACCTGAGCCAAAGGCAGTCGCTTAACCGACTGAGCCACCCAGGCGCTCCTGAAATTTTATTTTTATATTTTTGTTTTTAAACACTTGTATTGAGGTGTAAGTGGCAAACAATTACACATACACACACACAGTGCAATTTGGTTAAGTTTTTTTTTTTTTTTTTAAGATTTTATTTATTTATTTGAGACAGAATGAGAGAGAGAGAGCACATGAGAGGGGGGAGGGTCAGAGGGAGAAGCAGGCTCCCTGCTGAGCAGGGAGCCCGATGCGGGACTCGATCCCGGGACTCCAGGATCATGACCTGAGCTAAAGGCAGTCGCTTAACCAACTGAGCCACCCAGGCGCCCCAAGAACATTTATAATAATAAAATAAAATCCACAGTTTTCAGACAGAGGGGAAAAAAACAGCACAAATAAAAGATCAGACGAGCATCAAATTTATTAAAGCCATACTGGAAGCTAAAGGTCATGTATTGATGGCTTCAAAATTATGAGGAAATCCTTCCAATGTAGCACTTTCTACACTGAGCAAACTGTCAGGCAAGATTTAAAAAAAAAAAATTCAGTGCTCACGCACCTCTTCTCAGAAAGCAAGTGTAAGACATACTTGATGAAACCAAAGACACTTACCAGTAAGTGGAAAGACAAAAGAAAGAGAAAAGATCTTCTCCAAATACAGGAAATATGAATGGAATTCATGGCATGATGGTTAATGGAGCTCCCAGGATGAAACCTGTCCAGAAACCAGGTGAGCAAATAATATAAATTGAAATGGGGACAAGGGAGAATTCTAGGAGGAAGTTGTCAAAATAAAAAATATTTTTAAAAAGAGAATAATTCGTATCTGAATCAACAAAAATCAGATTTGAATCATGGATCACTACATCAAAAATAATAATGTATTGTATGGTGACTGATATAACATAGTAAAATTAAATTAAATTAAAAAAACAAAAATCAGATTTTAATTCTATCAGAAAATTAAAGTACACAGTATGTTTTTAGTAAAACAGAGAATTTAGCTATTAAAAAAATAAGTATTAATTCAAGGGAAGCCAAATAATTGATTAATAGTAGCTGATATTTCCATAGTCATAATGAGGAATCCTAAATATCAATTTAAAAATATCCTAAAAGAATTTTCATGGCAAATAAGCTAATTCTAAAATTCATATAGAAAAGTAAAACATCAAAAATTATCAAAAAATTGCAGTAATGGTAATAATAGCTAATACTTAAATAGTACTTTTCTTTAGTCTTCCCAAAAATCTTAGGTAGTATAATTATTAACTCAATTTTTTTCATATACACAAAGTGAGTCACAGATTTTAACTTCCTCAAGATCGTGCATGTAGTTAACAGTGTAACTGCTTTGAACCCAGCTGTTTGTGTCTAGAGTCCTTGCATGTAACCCTTGGGCTGTGCTGGACTCCCATCATCATATGTCAATATAGTTGACCCTTGGACAAGCCCAGGTATAAACTGCAAGGTCCAGTGGGCTATTAGCTGTGAAGTTCTGGGGAGTCAAAAGTTATATGCAGATGTTTGACTGCCTGGGGGGTCAGCCCCCCAAGCCCCATGGTGTTCAAGGGTCAACTATACTTATCAAAAGCTATAGTAATAAAAAAAAACTGTTGGTTTATTTGTAGTAGGAGAGCCAAAAATTGCAGAATTAAAAAAGAAATCTGTCCATAAATATACAGGAACTTGACTCAAGAAGCACTGCAAATAAATGAGGAGTTGATGGACTGTTCAGTAAATGGTGTAGTAATTAAATTGAAAAGAGAGAGAAAGGCAGATGCTGGGATAAGTGTTATTCATAAAATGGGGTTTTATTTTATTAAGGCAGAGAAAAAAGCTGAATTTTGTAAGTTTGTGGGAATTATTCAATAGAGGTGGAGAAACTGATGGGGCAGAAGGGAGATTATGTGCAGAAGCTAAATCCTTAAGGATTGAGATGGAAGTGGAGTGATGAACCAGCCTCGCATAGGATAGCCTTCCTTCCATTGTAATGAGAAACGGACAAATGTCGTATTCAGATGCCTATAGTTGTGTAGATTTGATAGCAGCTAAGACAGCTTTTTACTGATTATTCATAATTTCTAAAAGGAAGTGAGATATGAGTGTGGTAGGAAATGAAGAAAGAAGGAAGAAGCATCTAGCATGGAATAGTCAACTTGAAAGTGAAGAGCTCCCAGGTACAATGGAGCTCTCATTAAATGCCTGTGTTCATAAATTTCATAGTGAAACAATGTGATTTTTCACAAGTTATGTTTATTTAATTTACTTTAGAGAAATCAGGTGCTTGAATACTTGAATGTTTAGGGTTTCTGAGGTTATATTCTTGAGATGGATAGGAGCAAGTTTGGTGATGTTGACAGGGGAGTGATTATGGGCAAAGTGCCTGCAATCCACACTGGGTGGTGGGCATTAGTGGGCACTGAAAAACAACAAGTTACCATGGGCAATGCAAAGTGGGTGAGTGAATGGATTGGAAGCTCCAAAAATGTTCAAGAATTTTCACAGTGAGGTCAGGGAAGATGCTAGTTTCATGGGTTCTATAGTTTGTATTTTTGGGGGCTCCCTCCTTGAATAAGAGAATGCAAAAGTGTTTTGCTTTTTAAACTTCTACAAATATATGAGAACTTGTTGCTGGGACTCTTACCAGGGACTTGGATGGGGTTCTTACAAATGAGCAATCAAAAGTGTAAGCCTTGTTAGCTTCATAATTAACAGGAGAGCAGATGCTTATAAGGGAGTAGGAGACACAAAGTGTAGGTTTTAAAGGTGTTGCAATTATAGGTGGATGAAAACAAATTCCCCCTTTTTTTTTTTAACATGGAGGAGAAAAGATCATTGGAAGTGAAAAAGAAAAGAATCGAGAATGCGAAGATCTGGATTAATTATTCCAAAGGATGTGGGGGACACAAAAAAGTATATGCTAGAAGGAGAATGAAGAGGTAGTCAGCAATCCAGACACTAAAGCCTCAATTGTCTTGTTTTTCATCTTGGGACCTTTGCCCCCCCTCTTTATTTTATTGAATATGGTACGAGGTTGGGCCAAAAGAACCAAAAATATAGTGTCCAAAAAAAAAAAAAATTAGAAGTGTTTTGTTTTGTTTTGTTTTGTTGTTTTTTTTTCCTCTTCTTCTACACATAGGCAGGCAAACTTCAGGGAAAGTAAAAGCCATGCCTGGGGATGCCTGGGTGGTTCAGTTGGTTAAGCATCAGCCTTTGGCTCAGGCCATGATTGCAGGGTCCTGGAATCGAGTCCTACATCAGGCTTCTTGCTCAGCGGGAAGTCTGCTTCTCCCTCTGCCACTCTCCCTGCCTTTCCTCCCTCGCTCTCTCTCTCTGACAAATAAATAAATAAAATCTTAAAAAAAAAAAAATCCATCCCTAACCTGACAAGACCAGTTTACATCTTCCTATATATCCCCCACAACACCCTATACCTAATTTTGCTCCTTTAGTTTATCTTAAGTTCCTTCTGTCTTCTTTCATCATTTTCTAGGGCATTGTGCTTGACCTTAGATTCAAATCTAGCTCACAATAACATGCATATTTTCTCTGTTTAAGGAAGTAATGTGGAAGGTGAAACACTATTCAGATTGCATTCATGAGAGCTTGGTCAACCCTCTAGCTGGAATCATGGTCTTTATATGGGTGTGTCCAGCTAATGGTGATGCAGTATCAGGGAGTTCATTACTAAATGTGAAAAAGGAAGTAGATGTTGGGCACAATTAACAATCTCTGTCATACCCCTTCATTAATTCTCTTCTGTTTAACACACTTCAAAGCATCATGCCCTTGAGGTAGCCATTTCTAACCCAACAAACTGGGCTATGTGACCCTTCTATATAATACCTACCCTGTACTTATGCATGCGCTAACACCTGCCATAGTGTTTACTCATTCTTACCTTCCTCTATATGTTCACAAACATTTACAGTTGATTATATGTAGGAAAGGACAAATAACTCATGGGTCCCTTTCATCAGTAGGTTGTTTGACCATTCATACCTTTTTTTTTTTTTTAGTTGCTCTGTTAAGTGCTCTCTTTTTTGCCTTTTCTTCCATCCTATCTGTATTAACCTGCCATACAGTAACATATTAGAACTCAAACAAATGCTAAGATCTGTAGATTAAATTTATTAAAAAATAATCATGGCGGAGTGCTGAATAATGTGCTGTCGGTTAAAGTGAAACAGAAACTAATTGAATTTGAGGTATAATAAATGATTTCATGGAAAAGCCATTCAGAATATTTAGAGGGGCGCCTGGGTGGCTCAGTGGGTTAAGCATCCAACTCTTGATCTCAGCTCAGGTCTTGATCTCCAGGTTGTGAGTTCAAGCCCCACATTACAATGTGCAGGGTGCAATGTTTCACCACATTACTTCCACGCTGGGTGTGGAGCCTACTTAAAAAAATAATAATAATAATTGGAAAGAAATCAGAGGGTAGTTTAGGTGAAAGGAACTCTCCAAATATTAATATACTAATCACTTCCTTTATTCACTTTCTCATTAAGCATTTATTGAATGCTTATAATATATAAGTACTTAGCCTATATAGTAATTACAGAGGACCTATTCACTTTTTCTGTATATGGAAAGCCCACCAGATGAGATTTTATTAGAGGTTTGGGGAAACAAATATAAAATAAATAGAAAGATAGTCAAAACTTTTAAATGCATTATCTTCAACTGGAAATTTATGGATCTCACATTATTTCTTATTTTAAAAGATTCCTATCTTTTGGCATCAACAATAAATCAGCATTTTCAGGTTGTACCAATTGTTTTATGGCTTTTGAAGCAACTGCAAAGGACACCACTGACAGGCTTTCAACTATATCCCAGACCAAAACAATAAAAATAAATAGAAGAAAACAATATAATCTTTCTGACATTTCCATGAAAATTGAATGCTCTTCTTCTACAAACACAGAAGAGCAGTTTCATTATTGAATGCCAAGGATCACATATCCATAAAATACCAAGAGATTTTGCATGTCATTCAATCTCACAGCTGATAATCTTCAAAAAAATAAAACTGCTTTTCAATGAAATGGAATGCTTTAATGAGCTAATTAGTTAGCTCAGAAGGGTGGTTCTGTGACATTACTTATAGAAATACTCTGAAATCTACCTATTCTTACTGTTAATTTATAATAAATCATTTTACCTTATGGATCTAACTCTAATATTTATTTTAAAAACATATCCTATTTAATAGCATTTTCCTTGGATGGCAGGCTATTGTTTTTTATCTCGTAGTGATTTTAATACTTGCATTCTGAAATATTTCATTCTACTTAGTGGAATATGATGAGCTCTATCATCATTGCAAAAAGTTTGGTCTATAGATTATCTCTGATGTATAGCTCAAGGTGGAAATAAATTGTCATGATAATCGTGTTTATTCCATTTTCTAGTCCCTTTTTCAGACTTAACTTAAACATTGCTGTACCCTTAAAGACATGGAGGACAGCGACCATTGCATATTTTGCTGCTTTCTGATCATATCACAAAAGACTTGCCATATAAGCAGTATTCAGGAAAGAAGGTTGACTACATGAAATATTAGCAGTGAAAATAAAAATCAACACTGCCCAGAGCCCTGCTTTAGATTACCGTTTGATGTGCTAGGACAAGTCAAAATGGACATGGGGGCAAGGAGGAGAGTGGGTCTAAATATGAGGGAAAACACAGCTGACCACCACCAACAAAGAATCAAATAGAAAGAGAAGGGAATATTTTATACTAGGGTAGTTGTTTTAAATGGGGTTATTCTGTCTGGCTCCATGTGTATCACTGAGAAAGTATGTGCTATTTGGCTGACTTAAAGGGCCATTACCTTTAACTCATTACTTGTCTCTCATCTACCTTGACTTTTCCAGCAAAACAACTATTAATTATTTTTCAAGCCTGTGCTATCATTTCTCTTTTTTTGTACATGCTGCCATTCTTGTCTTGTAGTAATTGTTTCCTCCAACTACGATAGTCTCACAAAGATTTCAAGGTGAAGCTTTAACAACTTGTCTTCCGAAACACCACTCCCAATTTAAGTAGAATTCCTGCATTATTCTCCCTGCATACGTATGGTCTACAAACATGTTTCGGTCACTGTATTTGTCAGGGTTCTCCAGAGAAACAGACGTCCATATAGATATAGATCATAATCATGTGATGCAATTCCTTAAAATAAATCTTTGTATATATATGTATCTATATACCTATCTACAGATCAATCTCTCTCTTTCTCTCTCTATATACATGTACACATGTAGGCTTTATGTATAGATACATAAATAGAATTATTTTAAGAAATTGGATCATGTGATTATATATATCTATATATGGAGATATAGATACATTAAAAAACTTATTTTAAGGAATTGGATCACATGGCTGTGGAGGATGGCAAGTCCAAAATCTGATGGGGCAGGCTGGCAGGCTGGGGACTCAGGAAAAGTTGCAGCTTACGTCCAAAGGCAGTCTGCTGGAGAGCCAAAAAGAGTCAATGTTCAGGTGAATACCTAAGGCTGTCTGCTAGAGAATTCCTTCTTGCACTGAGGAGGTCAACCTTTTCTCTATTCAGGTCGTCAGCTGATCAGAGGAGGCCCACCACCATTCTGAAGATCAGTAGTCCATTGATTTAAATGCCTCATTCAAAAACACCTTCCCAGAAACATCCAGAATAATGTTGGACAAAATATCTGGACATTGTGGCCCCACCAGACTGACACATTAAAGCTAACCACCATAGCCACCATTGTCTCCTCAGTTTCTAATACAATGCTTAACTCAATAGCCACTTACTACATGTTAAATTAAGAAACAAATCTAAGCTGTTAAGCTCTGTCATAGCAAAAAAAAATGTATGTCAATGTCTAGAAGACAATGGTTCTGCACTGTAGGCAGACTAGCAGAATAGGGCTAATATAATAGTTTAGTTAGAAATTTTGTAAGAACAGAAGATTGATAAATGAAGTCAGATTGCTATTTTGCAGGGCATCAATGTCAGAGAACACAGAAGAAGAATCTAGTGCGATGGCAAAGCTTTTTATGAAGGCATTTAGGCCCTATACCTGTATATTGACTATCATCTTGGCTCTGTCACAAGTCAGCAATCTACTCAGTGTTTCTTTTAAAAATATAACAGTTAAAGTCTTAAAATGGGTGTATGTATATCTGTTCAGTACTGTTAAAGGCAGAGAAAATCTGACACACAAAATACATCCTGACATCAGTTGCTTTTTTTAGTTTCTGAAAGAGCAAGTGAGAATCTATAACCTGAAACACACATGCTTAAAAAAAAGTTTATTAAATAACCCAACGATTACATTACACAATGAAAATATACACAATCATTTTCTAAATTTTTTGTTAGAAAAATCAATCTTTTGATGCAGATGAAAGATATTTTATAAAACCCACTCCTTGTGGCTTTCTTTTTAATTTAAATTCTAGTTAGTTGACTTACAGTGCAATATTGGTTTCAGGAGTAGAGTTCAGTGGTTCATCCTTCACGTACAATGCCCAGTGCTCATCATAATATCCATTACCCATCTATCCCATTCCCCCACCCACTTCTCTCCAACATCCTTCAGTTTGTTCTTTATAGTTAAGAATCTCCTATAGGTTGTTTCCTTCTTTCTTTCCCCGCCCCTGTATGTTCGTCTGTTTTGTTTCTTAAATTCCACGTATGAGTGAAATCATATGGTATTTTTCTTTCTCTGATTGACTTATTTCGCATAGCATAATATACTCTAGCTCCATCCATGTCATTCCAAGTGGCAAGATTTCATTCTTTCTGATGGCTGAGTAGTATTCCATTAAATATATCAGTTGATGGGCATCTGGGCTCTTTCATAGTTTGGCTATTGTTGACAATGCTGCTAAAAACATTGGGGTACTTGAATTCCTTCAAATGTGTATTTTTGTATCATTTGGGTAAATACCTAGTAGTACACTTACTGGATCATAGTGTAGTTCTATTTTTAGATTTTTGAGGAACTGCCATACTATTCTCCAGAGGCTGCACTAGTTTGCTTTCCCTTTTCTCCACATCCTCGCCAACACTTGTTGTCTCCTGTGTTGTTAATTTTAGCCATTCTGACAGGTGTGGAGTGGTATCTGATTATGGTTTTGATTTGTATTTCCCTGATAATGAGTGATGTTGAGCATCTTTTCATGTGTCTATTAGCCATCTGGATGTCTTCTTTGGAAAAATGTCTATTCCTGTCTTTTGCCCATTTCTTAACTAGATTATTTATTTTTTGGGTGTTGAGTTTAATAAGTTCTTTAAAGATTTTGGATACTAATCCTTTATTGTATATGTCATTTGCAAATATCTTCTCCCATTCCATAGGCTGCCTTTTAGTTTTGTTGATTATTTCCTTTGCTGTGCAGAAGCTTTTCCCTCGTGGCTTTTGTGACTTATACTTCAGCATAATTTGTGTTTTGAACTTGATACCTCATAATGTACTTTCACTAAATTGTAGTTTTTAATATTGTTTAATATCCTAATTTGTTTAGGGATTTCTTAGTAAAGTTCATGAGATAGAAGAATCAGTTTTATAGCCATGATATATAAAATAAATATTTACACAGCATTATATCTATATCTTAATAAATTTGTTTACTTTTGTACTTCAAATATTTTTATTAACAGCCAATTTAATTACTTTTAACAATCCATTTCTGAGGGAAGATGTTATCAATTTCTGCCTAAAGAAAATAAGTATAAAAATATTCCAAGTTGAGGATGAAGTTATATTTTAAGATAGAGAGATGAATGGAAAATGAAGCATGTGTCTGAAGGATGCATATGAAGAATATGCTTTATTTCAGGTACTTTAGTAAATCTGTCTCTTAACCTTAATTATCAGATTAAATTCTAATGCTTTTCTTAACTGAACAAGATATGGCTCATGTTCGTGTCGTATTATGTGTAAATCTTTGACTGTATTTTCTGAGCCTCAAGGAAATAAACATAAAATTTGTAGCATATGATTCTTTTTAAGAATTCTGATATAATCCCATACTCTTAAAAACAAAACCAAAGTAAAAACCCAGAGAAAAGACTATCATTTATGGTCTAATTTTTACATTTTTGCTTCAAGAGTTCCACACATGGAAGAACAAACTTTTGCTGAAATATCTATAGTAATGGGAAAGTCAAGTTCCTGACAAAGGTGCGCTCTAATTTCAGGGGATTCCAGCTGTCACGAAGTCAGTCCTTCTTCCCCAAAACTCCCCCTCCTCCATTAGCCTTCTTTCTTTAGCTCTAGGTTTGTCTTTAGGGGGCTGCTTCCAACATCTTTTCCAGACTCAAACCTCTGTGGTAAACGGGGTCATTTAAGAGTCTACTAGGAATGGAATTCTACCCCTGATAGTTGAAGCACGAAGATCCAAAAGGGATCTAAACTAAAATATCCATTTAAAGTTTGGAATGAGCAAGCTCAGAAGTTAAATCCTATCCTAAAAAAAGGGGGGAGTGGGCAGAAATGCCTTTGACGGAGCCAGGAGTTAGGACTGGATAAGAACTGGAAAGAAGTCAGGAACAAGCAAGGGATGTCTTCTGACGCAGTTAGCATTGCTGCTTGGTGCTTAGCCAGGTGTGTGCGTCAAGACTACTAAATGATATAGAGTCAGGGCAAATTATTATTTCTACTATTCCTCAGTTTCTGATATGACAGTTTCAAGTCAACTCAGTCTCATAGTTGCTCTGCTGAAATATGCCCCACTTTTTCCATGTCCTTTTGAAACTAGCGAGAAGGATAAACCGAGTGACCAATGAAAAATGATACTATCACTTTAATTGATCAAGACACTATATTCCTATAAATAAAGCCAAAACTTATATGAAACTTATATGGGCTTTTTGGGGGAAACTTATTAATTGATTTATACTGAGCATAAAATCAACTGCATCCTAAAGTATATATATTTCCTCTTTTAGGACCCCAAGTTTAAGACCTACATTTTTTTTTCTGTTAAATTTAATTCTGCCAGATTTGACCCAATATTCAAGACTATGGAGACTGTTTTAGATTCTGACTCTATTAACCCAAAATGCTAACTATCTCTCTAGCTTTATGTCATCTACAATTTTGAAAAGTACATGTATTACCTGGGAGAAAGTTCATAGTATAATTGCAGTACTTTCTTTCTGCACAAGATTATCCCCAACAATGTTTCCCCATGTTACCTAGACTTTGCCAATTTTAATGTTTGTTTTTATATTCTTTCATTACAACCCTTTCAGGAAATAATTATTTCCTAAATAATTAAATAAATAATAAGTTAAATCTGTATATGCTTTTAATCATTTATCTCTTAAAAATATATATACCAAGCACTTATAAAGTGTTTAGAAACAATAAATCATGTAATCCTTAAAACAACCCTATGTGGTAAGTATGTATTATCTTTAGCCCATTTTACAAATGAGGAAACTGAGGTACAGGAGAGTTGAGTGATTTGCCCAAAGTCTTGGAACTAAGAAGTTGCAGAGCTGCATCTGACTCCCACGATTCCTTTCTTCAGAGTCCACGCTCAGAATCACTAGCCTCTACTGACTTGGACGTTACCCTAATTGTTAAATAAGACAAGCACAGGAAGAGCCCTAAGATCTGCTTCTAAGATGATCCCACACTGGACGAAGCAGATGTGCTAAGGCCTGATAGTATGTGTGTCTTGGTATCTGTGTAAAGCAGAGGACCTCCAATGACCTAACTGCAAGTTCTCCTCCCCACTCTGCTCTCTGAGGTAATAACCTTAGTCAAACAACTGTTCTTCCCAAGGGGATCGGGTGTGGTTCCTAATTGTCCTTGAAAAGCAGGCGTCACTCCCCGCCAGATGTGAAATTATTCTAACAAGCCAGTCACGTTCTTCCTCAGGAGCCAGGGGTCACTGCTACCTTTTGATACTACAAAGCCTGCCTCCCACCACCCGAGATTGCTCAGTATGTTCTAGAGTGCAGTCAATACCCATGTGGCCCTGTATGACATGCACTGCCTTGCTCTCCTACGCTGTAAGTCTGTGTGATCAGTAACCTGCCATCTATCTTATGTATCCAGTGTCAGCTGTATTCTCTTTCCTCATCCCCATTACCTCAGGGCAGGAAACCCTCCTTCATCAACAGGGTAGATAGGACGTGTTTAAAACAAACACCATATGAATATGAGCAAAACAAACTAGACATATCTATAAATTTGCCCATTTGTAAAACAAAATCATAATTGTGTAGATGCTATAGTAACTCAGTCTTCATGGTTTTCAGCTAAATTATTAATTTACTTATTAATGTGTTGTTGGAAAATGGCACTGTCATGATTATTCTTTCTCTGACATTTCACCCAACAGACATTCTCCAGTGTCAAGTGTTCAGAGATTTATTTATTAGTTACTCAACTATTTTGTGCACCTCTTCAGCCATATGCAATGTGGCCACAAGCAATGCAATAACTTAATGCTTAATAAGATGCCATAGTGACTTTTGTCCATTTCTAGTTTTAAAAGCAAAACCAAACAACTTTGGCTTTTAATAAGCTCCTAATACTAATGTTAAAATACAAAATAATTTCTCTTCAAATTCTAAATGATTGGTATCAAATGGATGCTATAATTTAAATGACATCATAACAATATTTTAAAATGTTTGGTGCACAAGACACCATAAGTTAATTGTAAGCATCTGTAAAGAAGAGGGAAAGAAAGATTTTGTCATTTTTTTAAAAGTTCTTAATTAATGGTTTTTCCAATTTCTTTTGCATACATTCTTCTCTTCCATCAATGAGAGAATTTTCTGAATGTCAGTTTCATTTTTTTTTGGCATATTTAGATGAAGATGGTACAGCTGTGGTTTGATTAATCAGTTCTCTTAATCTCCTCTTCTAAACCAACATTTTAAGCTTAAATATATGAAAAATACTTTATATTTTAGAATAGTGCATAATTTAATTTTAAAAGAGTAAGTTTTAAGTTAAATTTAAAAATTTAGAAAGGCTTTTTTTTAATAAAAAAATATTACAAAAAAAGACAATGATGTGTACTTGTATCTTCTTGTGTTTCTTCAGAACACAAGGAAACCTTCAGAATTTCAATATAATGATTTATTAAATGATAATATGTTTACAATAATTATAGCAGTATAGGCAAAAATAATATAACTGCAAAGTGCTGACAGTAAGCTATGTTAATCTCTAAAAATCTACATATCTGTACCCTAAAACTTTAAAATTTTTTTTTTAATTTAAATTCAACTTAGTTTACATATACTGTATTATTAGTTTCAGGGGTAGAATTTAGTGATTCATCAGTTGCATATAACACCCAGTGCTCATTAAATCATGTGCCCTCCTTAATGCCCATCACCCACTTAGCCCATCCCCCATCCACCGCCCTTCCAGCAACCCTCAGTTTGTTCCCTATAGTTAGGAGTCTCTTGGTTTGCCCCCTCTCTGTTTTTATCTTCTTTTATTTTTTCTTCCCTTCCCCTATGTTCATCTGTCTTGTTTCTTAAACTCCACATATGAGTAAAATCATATGGTATTTTTCTTTCTCTGAGTGCTTATTTCGCTTAGCATAATACCACCTAGTTCCATCCACATCATTGCAAATGGCAAGATTTCATTCTTTTTGATGGCTGAGTAATAGTCCATTATATATATATATATATATATATATATATATATATATATATATGCCATATCTTCTTTATCCTTTCATCTGTTAATGGACATCTGGGCTCATTCCATATTTTGGCTATTGTGGACACTGCTGCTATAAACATTGGGGTGCAGATGCCCCTTCGGATCACTATGTTTGTATTCTTTGGATAAATACCTAGTAGTGCAATTGCTGGGTCATAAGGTAGTTCTATTTTTAACATTTTGAGGAACCTCCATACTGTTTTCCAGAGTGGCTGTACCAGTTGGCATTCCCACCAACAGTGTAAGAGGGTTCCCCTTTCTCCGCACCCTTGCCAACATCTGTCATTTCCTGAGTGGATAATTTTAGCCATTCTGACTGGTGTGAGGTGGTATCTTATAGTGGTTTTGATTTTTATTTCCCTGATGCCAAATGATGTTGAGCATTTTTTCATGTGTCTGTTGGTCATTTACATGTCTTTTTTATTTTAAAAAAATTATTTACTTTAGAGAGAGAGAATGAAAGAGAAAATGTGAGTGGCAAGATAGAGAAGCAGACTCCCTGTTGAGCAGGGAGCCCGACATGGGGCTCCATCCCAGGACCCTGGGATCATGACCTGAGCTGAAGGCAGAAACCCAACTGACTGAGCCACCCAGGCACCCCCGTTTGTATGTCTTGTTTGGAGAAATGTCTGTTCATGTTCTGCCCATTTCTTGACTGGGTTTTTTTGTTTTTTTGGGTGTTGAGTTTGGTAAGTTCTTTATAGATCTTGGATACTAGCCTTTTATCTGATATGTCATTTGCAAATATCTTCTCCCATTCTGTAGGTTGGCTTTTAGTTGTGTTGACTATTTCCTTTGCTCTGCAAAAACTTTTTATCCTAATGAAGTCCCAATAGTTCATTTTTGCTTTTGTTTCCCTTGCATCTACAGACGTGTCTAGCAAGAAGTTGCTGAAGCCAAAGTCAAAGAGATTGTTGTCTGAGTTCTCCTCTAGGATTTTGATGTACTCCTATCTTACACTTAGGTCTTTCATCCATTTTGAGTTTATTTTTATGTATGATATAAGAAAGTGATCCAGTGTCATTCTTCTGCATGTGGCTGTCCAATATTCTGAACACTATTTCTTGAAGAGACTGTCTTTTTTCCATTGGATATTCTTTCCTGCTTTGTCAAAGATTAGTTGAACATAGAGTTGAGGGTCCATTTCTGGATTCTCTGTTCTGTTCCATTGATCTATGTGTCTGTTTTTGTGTCTGTCTTGATGATTACAGCTTTGTAATACAGCTTGACGTCCAGAATTGTGATACCTCTAGCTTTGGTTTTCTTTTTCAACATTACTTTGGCTATTCATGGTCTTTTCTGTTCTAAAAAATAGAAATACAAGGAAAACTTCCAAAATCATTCTATGAGTCCAGCATTACCTTGATTCCCCAAACCAGACAAAGACCCCACTAAAAAATAGAATTACAGACCAATATCCCTGATGAACATGGATGCCAAAATTCTCACCAAGATCCTAGCTAATAGGATCCAACAGTACATTAAAAGGATTATTCACCACAACCCAGTGGAATTTATTCCTGGACTGCAGGGGTGGTTCAACATCCACAAATCAATCAACGTTATACATCACATTAATAAAAGACAGGGCAAGAACTGTATGATCCTCTCAATAGATGCAGATAAAGCCTTTGATAAAATACAGCATCCTTTCTTTTTTTTTTAAAGATTTTATTTATTTATTTGACAGAGAGAGACACAGCGAGAGAGAGAACACAAGCAGGGGGAGTGGGAGAGGTAGAAGCAGGCTCCCCACAGAGCAGGGAGCCCGATGTGGGACTCGATCCCAGGACCCTGGGATCATGACCTGAGCCGAAGGCAGTCGCTCAACCGACTGAGCCACCCAGGCGCCCCAGCATCCTTTCTTGATAAAAACTCTCCACCATGTAGGGATACATACCTCAATATCATAAAAACCATATAAGAAAAGACCCACAGCAAATATCCTCAATGGGGAAAAACTGAAAGCTTGTCCACTAGGGCCAGGAAAATGACAGGGATGTCCATTCTCTCAACTGTTGTTTGACATAGTACTAGAAGTCCTAGCCTCAGCAATCGGACAATAAAAAGAAATGAAAGGCTTCCAAATCAGCAAAGAAGTCAAACTTTCACTCTTCACAGATGACATGATACTCTGTAGAAAACCCAAAAGATTCCACAAAAAAATTGCTGGAACTAATACAGGAATTCAGTAAAGTGGCAGCATATAAAATCAATACACAGAAGTCAGTTGCATTTCTATACACTAACAATGAAACAGAAGAAAGAGAAACAAGCAATTGATTACATTTACAATTGCACCAAAAACCATAAGATACCTAGGAGTAAACCTAACCAAAGAGATAAGGGATCTATATTCCGAAAACTATAGAATACTTATGAAAGAAATTGAGGAAGACACAAAGAAATGAAAAAACATTCCATGGTCATGGATTGGAAGAACAAATACTGTTAAACTGTCTCTGTATCCTGGGGTGCCTGGGTGGCTCAGTTGTTAAGCGTCTGCCTTCAGCTCAGGTCATGATCCCAGGGTCCTGGGATCGAGCCCTGCATCAGGCTCCCTGCTCCACGGGAAGCCTGCTTCTCCCTCTCCTACTCCCCCTGCTTGTGTTCCCTCTCTTGCTGTGTCTCTCTCTCTGTGTCAAATAAATAAATAAAATCTTAAAAAAAATGTCTCTGGCCCTAAAACTTTTATCATAGAAAATTTTTAAGCAACTCAGGGAGTCAACAGCATATATTCAATTAGTCAAAAGTACAAAAATGTTATCATTTATTATAGCCTCTTGTAAATGCTACCATTCACTCATGAAAAAACGAATAAAAAAGGGAAATAACATACAAGTATTAGTATGAAAAATGTTTTTGACAATTTAGTTCCCTTGAAAGGGTCTGGGTTTTCTTCAGGGTTCCTCAGATGTCACTATAACAACCACTAATAAATTAGAAAGAGTAAAAGATTTGGAGTCAGAGAATCTCAGTTTCAAATTATTCTTACAGTTTCATTTAATTTTATTCAAATATGTTATATCCTTTTATGTTCTTATCTACCTGAATTCATCAGGTCATTACATAGGTAGGAAAAACACCATTAAAATTTTTTTCACTATATGTGCATAGCTAGCTTTATTGACAAATTTTCATTTTTGATAGTCTTTTATTAATCTTTTAGCCTTCAGTCTGCATACTATTTCTTTAAAATATCTGTGTGTGTGTGTATACACACACATTCCTACATATAAAATGCATATATTACATTACTTACATATTACATAACATTAATAAATATTAATTTTTCTTTGATAAGTAGATATCTAGACTAATCTATGCTATTCATTCTTTTAAAAAAAAACTGTGAGTGCTATGTTGTATATCTTCTACCTGGGTCTCTATCACTTCATGTATTCATTCATATATTGATTTAGTGTGTCATTACTGGTCACAAAAGTATGAAGGAACTGTATTTGAAAAGAGCAGAATAAACATCTGCTGCAAGTAGGTTATAGTAGGTCATTCCAGGTCAACATTTCCATTGCACCCAGTATAAAAAAAGGAGGAAAACAATTGTAAACACAGGTATGGGAACAATGATGACCAGGGCAACAGAGATGGGGAACCATTCATAGGGAAATGACAAACATAAGGACCAGCTATTGCTTCCTCTGGGGAGATTTAACTATCTGCTTATCATTGGAAGAACACCACTCTAGATCACTGTTAAAGGAAAGAGAAATAAGCACAAATTTTGCTGTCACTGAGTGAAGCCTCTAGGATCAATTGAAATTTTGTATGGGTAACTATCTGCACAGTTGTTGGCCTATGCTGGAGGCTGGGGAACTAAGCCAAAATTTTCCAAAGTCAGAGTAAAATTGCCTGCAGTCTTTCAGAAAATGTTGTCGGAATAACTATTATTAATATATTCAAGAAAATAAAGACACATCTTAAAAGAGCTAGAGAGAAAAGACAACCTTCAGAGAGCCACAGGAAGACTGACAGCTGACTTCTTCACAGAAATGATGTAAACCAGGAAAACAGTGGAAAAGTATCTTCAACATGCTGAGAGGAAATCATGACAGCCTATAATTATTTATTCAGCAGTACTGTACTTCCAAAATGATAAGGAAATGATGACATTTTTCAGAGACCTATCAAACAAAAGTTGAGATAATTTATTGCTGGAAGTACTGCTCTAGAAGAAAAAAATCTAAAGACGGATAGTGATCCCAAAGAGAAATAGAAAAAATAGGAAGAAAAGAAGAACACTGGATAAGTATACAGGAATCATTGCAATATCCTATGGAATTTAATTTATACATATAACTGAAAATGTGTGAAAACAATAGGATAGAGTTAGATGACGAATAAATGAAGAGAAAGGATTTAAATTTCTAACTATGAAATTATGAAAATAATAATTCATATTAGACTTTAATAAGTGAAGGTGAATTTTTTTTATCTTTAGGTTAAAATGTAAAGAGTAAAAAAAAAGTATAACAAACAAAGCTAATATAAGAAAAATGTATTAATCTGAAAAAAGCAAAGAAAGGGAAAATACACAAAGTAGATTTGGAGATTAGAAAATAAGAATAAATGATAGATATTTTATATTTAATTATATATAATTAATTATATAACCTAAGTATATCAGCAGTTTCATTAAAAATAAATACACTAAAACTGGAACCCTTGTGTATTGTGGGAATGTAACATGGTCTAAATACTGTGGGAAACAGTTTGACAGCTCCTCAAAACATTAAAAATAAAGCCACCATATGATCCATCAATTCCAGTTCGAGGTAGATACCCCCAAAGAACTGAGATCAGGGTCTGAAGACATATTTGTGCACTCATGTTCATGGCAGCATTATTCACAATAGCTAGAAAGTAGAAACAGCCCCAGTGCTCATTGACAGCTGAATGGATAAGGAAAATGAAGTATTTACATACAGTGGAATATTACTCACTCTTAACAAAAAAGGAAGGAAATCCTCACACGTACTATGACATGGATAAACCTTGAGGACATGATGCTAAGTGAAATAAGCCTATCACTAAAGGGGCACCTGGGCGGCTCAGTCAGTTGAGTGACTGACTCTTGATTTCTGCTCAGGTCATGATCTCAGCGTTGTGGGATTGAGCCTCACATGGGGCTCCATGCTGAGTGTGGAGCCTGCTTTGGATTCTCTCTCCCTCTCCCTCTGACCCTCCCCACTCTCTTAAAAAAAAGGAAAAAGCCTATCACTAAAAACAAATATGATATGTGGCGCCTGGATGGCTTAGTCACTTGAGCGCCCCACTCTATTTTGGCTTGCGTCATGATCTCAGTCATGAGATTGAGCCTCCTGTCGTGCTCTGCATTCAGCGTGGAGTCTGCTTGAGATTCTCTCTCCCTCTGCTCCTCCACCCCTTTTGCTCTGTCTCTAAAATAGATAAATAAATAACACCTTAAAAAATGATATGATTCCATTTATATGAGATACCTGGAAAAGTCACCTTCATAAAGATTGAAGTAGAGTGGTGGTGGTCAGCGGCTGAGGACAGTGGGGAATGGGAAGTTGCTTAATGGGGATAGAGTTTTAGTTTTGCAAAATGAAAAGAGGTCTGGGGATGGATGGTGGCAGTGGTTGCACCTCAGTGTAAATGTGCTTAATACCACTGAACTGTAGTTAACAATGATAATAATAAAGATAGTAAATTTTATGTGTATTTATCAGCATAAAATTTTGGGAAAAAAATAAATGCATTAAGCACCAGTATAAGTTCAATATTGTCAAACTTGATTTTTTTTTTTTTTTTTTTTTTTTTTTTTTTAAAGATTTTATTTTTATTTTTTAGAGAGTGAGCGAGAGAGAAACAGCATGAGAGGGGAGAGGGTCAGAGGGAGAAGCAGGCTCCCTGCTGAGCCGGGAGCCCGATGTGGGACTCGATCCCAGGACCCTGGGATCATGACCTGAGCCGAAGGCAGACGCTTAACCATCTGAGCCACCCAGGCGCCCTCAAACTTGATTTTTTAAAAAGAAATGTACAATTTATTGTTTATAAGATACACTCTATAAATGTAACCAAATACTCAAAAAGGTTAAAAGGAAAAAAAAGGAAAAAATATGCCTAGAGAGGAAGATGGTACAAACACTCCACGAAGATGAAGGGCTCAATTCAACAGGAAAATGTCAAACCCTAACTCTGTATGCATCAACTAACAGTGTAACAATGTCACCTGAAAGTGGAAGTAAACAATTCCCAATTAGAATAGGACTTTAAAATAATTCTTACAACTGCTTATTTAAAGAATTGAAAAATATTCATAATATAGAACACTTAAAACAGTTAACATCATTGGCAAGCATAGAACACAACATCAGCAATGGATGAAAATTTTTAAAGTTAAGAAATGAAATTAGGTACATTGCACAAGACCATTATACAAATGAAAAATTCATATATACACAAAAAACATATTTTAAAATACAAATGCATGTCTAAAAACATATTAAAATATGTGCCAAGGAGAGAAAGGAAATTAAGTATAGATTAAATATGAAAAAAATGGGGAAAAGAATGAAATAAAAAACGAAAGACTTTTTCATGAAGAGATATATAGTACTCCTCCCTTATCCATGGGGAATACATTCCAAGATCCATGGGTGCCTGCAGATGGTACCAAACCCTGTACATACTATACTTTTTCTTATGCATATATACATATAATAAAGTTCAACTTATAAATTAGGCACAGTAAGAGATTAGTAATAACTAATAAGATAGAATAATTATAATAATATTCTATAATAAAAGTTATGTGAATGTGATCTCTTTTTTTCCTCTCTCAAAATATCTTAACATCCTGTACTCACCTTTCTTCTCATGATGATGTGTGATGACAAATGCCTCTGTGATAAGTCGAAGTGAGGTGAATGACGTAGGCATTTGTGACATAATGTTAGGCTACTAGTGACCTTCTGAGGATAGGCCCAAAGGAAAATCATCTCCTTCCAGACTGCATTTGGCTGTGGGTAACTGAAACCACAGAGAGTGAAATCATGGATAAGGGGGGGACTACTGCAAAAGTCTTGTGACATGTGTCACAAATTCATATTTCAACACCTCAATGAACAGAAAGAGACAAAGAAATAAAAAACAAGATAGTAAAAGAAAGAAAGAAAAATCATGAAAATATGACATAATTTTTCAGTTCACTAGTCACCAAGATTGGATGGAAATGATCTCTTGTTGGCCTTACTGTGATTACAGAATAGCCAGGTCGACAGAAATCAGAGATATCCACAAAAAGTCCTAGAGAGCTAATGAAAGTATCTATGTGTTTAGCTGGAATGACCCGAGAAGGTCTATAGGAAAGTTTCTTTATCTCCAATGAAGTGGCCTTATGAACATTTCTCCTTTAATCTCTCAGTCTCTTTCCCTGTGCTACCATTTGATACTGGCTATGTTCTTATCCCTTCCCTTAGGGCAAAACCCTCCAACATAGTCCTAAATGTTTCCTGGGAGATAGGATCAATTGAAGGTCAATTTCTCAGACACTTCATCTCAAGACACTCGGGTTTCCACTGACTTCCCATATAGATACTTGTACATTTCGCATGCGGTTTCTGGTGCTCCATATCAAATATAGGTTGCAATTTTGTGTTCTTTATTCTCCTTTTATTTTGGCAACCTTTATAAGTAAATGACTCCTATACAAATCTCACTAAATGCTCTTGGGAGGAAGGACCCGCAGCCTGCAGAGTTATCACAATAATTCTGGGTCTTGTAATTGGGAGGATCTCGTAACTTTCAGACTCCAGAAGCCATTCCAGCAGTCACAGGTGGCTCGTCTATGTGTTTACACTAAGCCTCCAGATGGTCTCTGACTCCACCCCACACATGTGACAGTAAAACCACAGGATTTGGAGAAATCAGACCCATCTCTTATACCAAACCCTTCTACCCACTAGGGACCTGCCTGTGGACATGCCTCTAAGTTTCTCTTCAGTTAAGAAAACATACCCTTGAGCTGAATTTCCTGAGTCTGAATCCTGACTTCACTACTTTTTAGCTATATGATTTGGAAAAATTTACTTAAACTCATATTTATCATCGGGAAAGTGAAAATAATACTAGAATATACTTCAAATGTTGTTACAAGGATAAAGTGAGTTCATATCTGCAAATCTCTTTAATAGGTGCCTGATACATAGTAAATGCTGCATAACCTATTGTTGGATACATGTACGAGGAGCATTAAGTGCACATGACTTGGATAAATTATAGATGTTTTATAGGTATCAAATGTGACCATGTACCTGAAAGAGATTTAAATATTTTAGTAACTACAGAAATATAATATACTATTTTTTTAAATTTTAATTCCAGTATAGTTAACTTACAGTGTTATATTAGTTTCAGGTATACAATATAATATACTATTTTGGGGCCACTGAACAATGTAAATTAATACAGTTATTTCCTCATATGTACCTCTTCATTAATGCTAATTAATTATACAGAGAAAAATACAAAAAGCTCATTATATAATGGTATTGTACAAGATTTTATTTTTCTTTTATGATTTCCTGGGCTCATTTTAACACCATGTCGCCTAGGTAAATTTGCTAATGATTTGGGAATGTGGGGCCATTTGTTCAAAGACTTGAATCATACCCTGGGAGTAACTCTCTCTTCCTGTTGAGTCTCTCTTCTAACCATTCATATTATTATTATCAAATATTATTCCAGTGGTTAAATATATTCGATGAGTTACAAATGAATCAGAAATATGTACTTTCTGCTGACAGGATCCAATCCCCTTTCAGATCATTTTATAGGTAATTGATTAGTAAGCATTAGGTGAAAAATTATTACAAACATATGATTAAAAAAAGTCATCATTATGAATGTGTTCCTGCAACTATCTCCATATGGTGTTAATACTGACGATTTAAGCACGATGCCTTTTTCCAAAACTTTTCTCTATGTGTGTGCCTGGGTATATGTGTGTGTGTGTCTCTGTTTGTGTGTGTGTATGTTTTAATTTTCCTAACTGGATAAGCAAAAGAAGGAAAAATTACTTATCTGTCATATGTTCATGGCCATATAGGCAAATTTCTTCATTTTTAAGTAAACTTCTCTGAAAGAAGCTTATTTTTATTTTGACTGTGAAGATGTTCCACATACATGCACGTTGACCACACTATCAGAGTAAATCATAAGTGTTTGCAAAGACGAAATTTTAAAGTAGGCCACCCCATTGCTAGGAATTTGGTGGAGATGGGAAGTTTGTGCCTGAAACTAGTGTCTATGAAAGACACTGTGAATATATAAATAAATTTAAAAGGTTTATGCTGTCAGGCTTATTTTTATCTTTTAATTACTGAGAAGGAGGTTTTGTAATTCAGGGTTCAGAGGCCATATATCTGTCTCTACAAAGGAGAACGATTCATTAAAAACATTAATTCTGTTCTGAGCTGCAGTGCAGCAAATTAGACACCATTCTCTGCTTGGAGGAAGATTTAAATCAAATTATTAGAGAATTCTTGCAAGGAAAGTAAAAGGAAAGCTCTTATAAATAGTCATCAAAAATGTCATGCTTTTATATATATGAACCTACAGTTTGGTACTACAAGAGGTAATTTCACTCTTATGGATGTAAAATGTACTCTAAAAAATATCTACTTTTCTTGGGCTCACCATTAAGACAAGCTTAAAAATCACAGATGTTGATGATTTTAAAAATATTTTTGAAATTCCAACTCAAAAGTTCAGTTATTTTCTTTTAAAACATATTTTTAGAAATCATATTTATTTTTAAAAATGAGGGCATTGATGGTGAATAATATGGTCCTTTTAATATGCCTTCCTATGAGGGGTAGAGGGAGAAGGAGAGAGAAAGAATCCTCAAACAGACTCCCCACAGAGCATGGAGCCTGATGGAGAGCTCAGTTTGAGGACCCTGAGATCATGACCTGAGCCAAAATCAAGAGCCAGCCACTTAACCAACTAAGTCACCCAGGCACCCTTGCATCAAATTGTTCTATGCTTAAAAATTATTATTGTGTTTCATATTTCCATATTTTTTTCTAAATAAGACTAACTCTGAAAATTATTTCCTTTTTTTTTTTTTTAAGAGAGGGAAAGAGGGGCGAGGCAGGGGGTGGGGCAGAGGGAGAGAGAGAGAATCTTAAGCAGGCTCCAAGTGCAGAGTCAAATGTGGGACTCAACCTCACAACCCTGAGATCATGACCTGAGCTGAAATCAAGAGTTGGTTGCTAACTGATTGAGCCACTCAGGTGCCCCCAAAATTATTTACTTTTAAACTCATATTTATGCACCTTATATCTGGAATACAAATGGTTCCCAATTTATAATATTTTGACTTACAATAGTTCAACTTCACGATGGCAGGAAAGAAATGCACATTCAGTAGAAGCCATACTTTGAATTTTGAATTTTTATTTTTTCCTGGGCTAGTGACATGCAGTCAGATCTCTCTCATGATGCTGGGCAGCAGCAACCACAGCTCCCCATCAGCCAGTGATCATGAGGGCCAACAACTGATAAACTCACAACCTTCTGTCCCCATACAGCCATTTTGTTTTTTACTTTCAGTACAGTATTCAGTAAATTACCTGAGATCATCAACACTTTATTATACAGTAGGCTTTGTGGTAGATGATTTTACCCAACTGAAGGCTAATATGAGTGTTCTGAGCATGTTTAAGGTAGACTCAGCTAAGCTGTGATGTTCTGTCCATTAAGTGTATTAAATGCATTTTTGACTTAGGAAGATTTTCAACTTTCAATAAGTTTATGGAGATATAACCCCATCATAAGTTGAGGAAGATCTTTATTTTGTAAAACTATCCTAATCATTATTTTGCCATGCATGCTCTTTTTCTACTTCCTACTCCATTTTAGTTAACAACGAAACAGAAATGGATGAGATAGAATAAACTCATGTGGCTGGGGAATAGAGTAATCTAAATCCTAGAAAAGTGGCCATATGGAAGATGCCCTTCCTTTCGAAGATATCCAGGATGAATCAGTCTAGAATGAGGAATAGTAAGCATTTCATGGCTTGGAGGCTGAATGGAACTAGGTAATACTCATTAATAAAAATATTCATGTATATGTCATCTGATAGCATTTAGGTTAGCTAAGAAAGTAGTATTTGCAACAAAACTGAAACTAACTAGTGAACCTTTTTTTATGTGTGCAATGAAACATGAACATACATGAAAGAGAAGAAATATATTTTAGGTCAGCTGCATATTATTTCCGGACACAAATTCAAGATACAAATGTTGTGTCTTCTGCTAAGAGCCTTTTGGTCTTGAGGTGACCATACCATGTGCTTTCCATGATACTGCAAGTCTTGACCTGACTATTTCTCTTTATAATAAAACAGGATGTATTTCTATATATGAAATTAAATTTCTTTCCATCCTGACACTTACCAAAATGATCCTTAGATGGTTTATAAAAATATTTGCAACAAATACAAAGGTGTTGTGGCTGGATGTCTGTGTCCTCTCAAAATGTACATACTGAAGCCTTAGCTTAATGTGATGGTATTTGGAGGAGGGACCTTGGGGAGCTGATTAGGTTTAGATGAAGTCATCAGCATGGGACCCTCATGGTGGGATTAGTGCCCATATAAGAAGAGAAGGACAGGAAGATCCCTCTCTCCCCACACATGTGCACTGAGGAAAGGCCATGAGTGAACGGAAGGTTGTTTACAAGTCAGGAAGATGGCTCTCACCAGGAAGGGGTCTGCCTGCACTGTGATCTGGGACTTCCGAGCCTGCCGGTCTAAGGTATTTCGTTACGGCAGCCCAAACAGATTAAGCCAAATGCAGTGAAATAAAAAGAGAATAGAGGAAAGGGAGAAGTAGATCATAGGGTAGAAATGCTGTATTAACTCTGCTAGCAAAGACAGGGAAATAATCAATGATGGAAACCATTTGTTCCATTCCATTTTACAAAATTGAACCTGCTTACAAGAAGAAAAATTGCTGTTGCTGCTTGGATTCTGAAGCATGAAATATCATTTCCCACCCTATTCCCAGATTTTCATTAAAAAGGGTAGATAGCAACTGTTATGGAAGGAAGGAAGGAAGGAAAGAGGGAGGGAGGGAGGAAGGAAGGAAGGATTGATTCAACAACTCTAAAAGAGGCACAATAATGAGTTTATTTGTGAGTTTTAAGTTCCATTTTTTATAAGAAGATAGGAGGTGGGTCGGTCCATGGAGGAGAGCTGATGGTTGAGAAACATTAATATTTTAAGGTCCAATGAGCAAGTTCTCTGCTAGTGTCACTTGATCCAGGAACAAAAATCCAGTGTATTTTGAGACCTAGCTTGAACCTAAGCTATGCTCAGGTGTGCATGCAAAAGAGGTCTAGCAATTTGAAGGAAACAGAGTCATCAGGATCCTATTTGCATGAGGAAACAAAGAGTTTCAAAACTATCTTGTTGTGATGGAAGATTACAAAAACAAAAATGTTTCATCAGCTAACACATTTTTGTTACCTATGGGGAGAGGTAATTCTGAATAGAACATGTTGCCATGCTGCACCCTGACCACCATTAGATTATTTTTGAGGCATGGAAATGAACTGTTTTGTTAAGTTTCAAGTTTCGTTAGCAAACAGAATTGGGGAAGTAATAAGAAAAAATTCTGCAAGGCATGGGAGCAGTATTTCATTTTGGAGCTTCTCCAGAAAAGTGTAACACAAGGAAGAAAAGTGCAAAATTTGCAAAATCACTGCATGGTTTTTGTACCTGAGAAATTCCATTGCTTTAAATAAAGCGAGAGAAGAACCAAAAGAGACATAGCCGTGCTAAGTGGCAAGCACTAGTGTCTGCAGAAAGACAGGGGTGCCCAGTGGACATAGGTGTGTCCAGAATCAGCAGAGGTAGGCAGCAGGAGCAAGAATATTTCCTACTTTGTTCTCTTCTGCTAGGCATCCTTCAGGAATGCCATGGATGCCAAATGCTATATGGATGTTGATCACATAGTTGAGTAGGCTTGACTATTTTTATTTCTGTTCTACTATAGATCGAAGGTGGTGTCGCCACAAAATTCATATACTGAAATCCTCCCCACCTTAAATGATGGCATTAGGAAGTGGGCCTTTGGGAGGGGATTAAATTATGAGGGCAGGACCTATAAAAGAGGCCCCATAGAGCTCCCTAGTCCCTTCCACCATGTGCAGACACAGTGAAAAACTACCCTCTATTAACTCCAAAGAGAGCTCTTAACCAGCACCTTGATTTTGGACTTTCCAGCTTTCAGAACCATGAGAAACAAATTTCTGTCACCCATTCTATGATACTTAAGTATAGGGGCTCAAACAGTATAAAGCATGTTCCAGCTCTTTGGCCCCAATCAAGTGAAGACTTCACAAGGGATTAGGGTCCTGCAAGTTGTGATTTACACAGGAGCAAATGCAACAGAGAGTACACTGGAATATATAGAAAAATGAATGGCTGCTTTATTTTTCAGATATTTCAGATAAAATATTCTAATTTTTTCCACCAAAAAAAGCATTTAGAAAGATTTGGGAAGCAGTAAAAGTGGCAGTTACATTGCCTGCAAATAGTTCAGATTGCAGGCCCTCCATGTGCCTATTAATGGCAGATCCTAAGAACTTTTAAAATCAACCAAATGGAAAGTAGGATTGGTGTACTCATTAAAGCTAAAGCACTTAACCCAAACTCCCACCTACATAGAAGAACATTTCCTTAAATGGCGACTGTAGGCAGAGGCAAGATTTTACCCTCGTTGGTCTTTCCTATATGCAAACACAGAAATTATTGAAGCCTGAAAGTGGCTATATTCATGAAGACTTTGACTTTAAAACTGTTTGTCCCTTGAGCTAACTTAAAAAGAAGGAGGAAAAAGAAGAAAAAAAAAAAATCCCAATAATGCTATAATGAAGCACCTAATTGAACAGACACCCTGGAAAGTTCTCCAAAATCAGTTGAAAATAATTGTTAGCACCTGCTTTAGAGAATTAGTGACTATAAGTCACTTTTAAAAAATTGTTCTTAAGATTTTTATTTATTTGTCAGAGAGAGAGAGAGAAAGAGCATAAGCAGAGGGAGAAGCCGGCTCCTGGCTAAGCAAGGAGCCTGACGTGGGACTCAATCCCAGGACCCTGAGATCATAACCTGAGCCAAAGACAGACGCTTAACCAACTGAACCAGCCAGGCATCCCTATAAGTCACTTTTTGAAGATGTACCTACCGGTGTGCCTGGGTGGCACAGCCCCCTAAGTGCCTGACTCTTGGTTTGGCTCAGGTCCTGATCTCAGGGTTGAGAGATCGAACCCGCATTGGGTTCTGTGGGGCTCTACAATCCATGCAGAATCTGCTTGAGACTCTCTCCTCCCTCTGTGCTCTCTCACACATGCTGTCTTTCTAAAATAAATAAATCTTAAAAAAAATAAAACAAAATATATCTACTAAATATATGATTTCGGATTTTAGCATACTGTATTTCCTTTACCCTCCCCTCCAAAAAGGAATTCTGTACTACGACCAATTAGCTCTGAGCTTACTCCAAATTTTTTACAATAAAAACCGTATCATCATGTTAGCAGAGGATATTTATCCTCCACTAAGTGGGTTAGGAAATAGAAGTACTCAGTGCATTCAAAATTATGTCAAATTATTAAGTCACTATTGAGAAGAATGTAGAAGTGCTGAAGACCAAAATCCCCAATCCTAAATTACACTATAAAAATGGCCTCGTCCACCACCAGATGTTTCTGTCAATCCAAACTCTGACTTCAGGGTCAGTTTCTGTTTCAACATCCAAAGGTTTCTGATGCATTCACAAAACTAAAAGCGTGATAGGTTCCCTTCTTCTGAATCAAAGATGGAAGACCAGTGTAACTGCAAATAATTGTGAATTGCACCAGAAAGATTTCCCATCTATATAGAAAGATAAGTTTATCTGGTATCTCTTCAAATACAAGCTCCCATAATTAGGTGCATATACCAAATTTTCTCTCATCTGCCAATTGAAAAGTATGAAAGCATCCTTGTAAATTCTGAATGTTTATAAGGAAAAAGAATTGGCAAGGATATATTCTCATTACAACCTTTGTTAATAGTTTGTAATAATATTCAATTTTGGAATAATTATGCTTCCAGCCTTCTTGCCTTCCATGTAGAATATTGTCTGTGTAATCGCTCACTTTCAACACAGCAATGAAGACCATGGTACAGTTTGAACGAAAGGTCAAGAACAGCCTTCCCTCCAATACCTGTCCCATTGACCCTTCAATTTTAGATTCAGTAGCTTCTTTTATATTTTACTCATAAAGAGATAGGATAGTTTGTGCCGAAGAGAAAAGATCACTTTTGTAAATTTAATGTGAATTTAAAAAAAAAAAGAAAGAAAAACGGGGGGTGGCTGCATGATACAATGAATTTTGTGATGTATGAACTCAGCTAGGCTACAGTCCCAGTTATACAATCAAACACAAATCTAGTGCCTGATGTAACGGGAATTTGCAGATGTAATAAAAGTTCTAATCAGTTGACTTTAAGGAAAATTATCCTGAGTAATCTTGGTGGGCCTGATTTAATCAGCTGGAAGGCCTTAGGAGCAAATCTGATGATCCCCAGAGAGGAAAGAAATTATTTTCATGGACAACAATTTTGACTCATGTCTCTGGAGTCCCATCCTGCTTATGATCTTCCTTCCTGGGTGTCTGCTCTATGGATTTTGGTCTTGATTGCTTAGCTCCTACTAATGGATAAGCCAATTCTTTGTAGTAAATCTCTTTGTGTACAAACACACACGATATATATCCTACTGATATATATCTGACTGACATAAATCTTACTGATTTGGTTTCTCTGGTTGGACATGCACTGATACACATGGAATCTATACTAAGTTGGAATGATAAATCTGCTCTCATCACCTATTCTAAAGCCAACCAAGGCCCTTTAATTTAATATATATTAGATTTGGTGTTTGCTTTTGTTGGGAAAGAAGATGAGTTAGTTTATTAGTTTATTTTAAACTCTGGCTTCTGATAAATTTCTGCAGAACTTCATCTAACCTTTTCAAGAACTTTGAGACATCCTGGAAATATTTCCCTTACCTAGAACTCAAAGTCTGAGACCTAATTTTGCTAAATGCATTTAAAGCCCATTGTAGATGGTCAAAACACTGATTCCTTAAGGTAAAATTTTAACCACTATACAGTCTAAAATAACAAAACCATGATTTGATTTAAAAAAAATAGAATTTCCCTAACTTGGCACACTCAATGCTAGTTATTCAATATTATTATTATTGATGATTCTGAAAGCATACATCTTCATTTCTAAAAATGAGGTCATAGTTATGAATTATAAAAAGTGATTGACAAAATCATATACCATGTTTGCACTTGTAAGATTAGAAAAATTTTAAAGCACTGTGTAATAATTTGCATTGCTGAGGGTAATAGAGATGAGGACTTTCATAGAAAGATGGTTAAAGGACATCCATGTAGCCATTGGACAACAATTTGGTAGAATCATGTAAAATTTCAAGTGAGTATATGCTATGACTTAAAGATTGCACTTTGGTCTGTATTCTAGAAGAATACACACCTACGTAAGGAGACACAGGATGTTACTGCAGCATTCTATGTAGTAGCATACAAAATGAAATATAAATGTCTATCCTATAGGGCTGGTTTGATAATATGATTCTACTGATTTCCAGGCAGAGGTTCCAAACAAAAAAAAAATATTACCTGTATAATGAAATTCTTAAAATTTGTGAGGACCTGAAAGCTCTCTCTGAAATCCTTGCCCCTCTGATGACTAATTTAACAGTTTTATTCTTAGCCTTCTAATTTTAATTTTTTCTTTATATTTGCACTAGCATTTAGGAGGGCTAATAGCCATAGCAGTAGAAGTAATGAGTTTGTTTTAAAATCTGGGTGAGGTTATTGTATATTTTCTTGTAAAACACGTTTCTTTTTGCCTAATATGTCTTGCACATTTTCTTGTGTAAACACACACACACAAACACACACACACAAAATTTCATCACATAGATCAGTTCCCCTTTCGATGAGAGAATTTAGGGTGTAATCTCACAGATAATTCCATTCTATCAAAACAACAAACAGGTATACATCTTGAGGTTTTAAAACAAGTGTTCCTGGTTCTGTCTAGTATACCTAGAACGTAGGGAGAAATGGGGGGCATTAAGGGTGAAATATAAAAATGACACTGTTTGCTTCTCTGTATGTTTCCCACTCTGGGCTTGCCACCTACTGAGTCAGTTATTTTTGAAGAACTAAGTAAAAAAAAATGTATGGGGAATTGCCTGTTTTTCATGAAAATTAACAAAATATCTGATTCCTAGGGCATAAAGGAGAGGTAGTGCTAATTCTGAGACAGTTTTATCAAAGGAATGGCTAGCTGCATTGCATTTTCATGAACACCAAAAGTAATATTTTGTAATTTTGTCTAGAGAAAGAGACAGAGACAGACAGAGAGTCTCTAAGTGAAAAAGTGCTTTCCAAAGTCTTGCACCTCCTCACCACAACCAGGGACATACATTCCCAATAAAGTTGATATGAAAGAAATAATTTATCATTGAATAAACACTGAAAACAATCTAGACAATTTTTCTAGCAGTACCAAATTGGCTTGCTCTAATTTAAGTCACATTAATTTGAATAAATTTACTGTTCAACTTTGTGAGACTCAATAAATATGTAAGAATTAACTTCCCACAATTAACACAAATTTGAAATAAATTATGGGATAGTGCTTAAATGCATTGTTCACAAACAAAATGAACTTTAACAAAAGATGACTAACAAACATCCAGTTATAAAGACATTAGAACAATGTAATAATTGTGCAACAGACTCAGTATATCAAGAAGAAGAGTAATTTCTGTTTCAGTACCAAAGGCTATTAAGGCATGTATGTTTATGCAAATTTCATTTCTTCTGATGAAGGCTTTAATTGTACTCATTTAAAAAACTAGACCAGAGAATTTAACATTTTCTATGAAAAGAAGAAATATGAACGTTTTTGCAGGAAGGTGAATTTTAGCTAATTCTGAAATAAATGCTGAAAAATGTTATTCAAAATTAAACAATTGTCTGGGCATATTAAAGAATTCACAATTAATATTAGATTATTTGGTTTCTGAATGTCAGCTCACTCTTTATTATAAACTTTCTGTTGAGAGATAATGCATGAATGAGAGTTATTACATCAATATTGCTTTTCTCTATCAATTTAACAACACATTAACTACAAGGGCACAGCTGCTATTAATACTTACCTCCTTTGAAACACATTGTCATGGAAAAAATTATTGAAGCATTTAATCAAATGCTAACAAGGTAGCCTTGACTGTGAAAGAAAATGTAATTTATTTGCTTGAAAACACTTCATGAAATAAATCTTTTACTGACCTTGTTTTCTGTAGATACTGCATAACAAAAGTCATAGTCAGTAGACAAGAAGAGGTTAACCTTTGGCCTTAAGGTTGGAAAAAGAATAAATATTAATTGATGGCATGCATCAAAACACAACGAGCATGCAAACCATCTTTAACTTAAAAATCCAAACAGAATCCAGAGTCCATGCCAAAGCAGTTACACCAATCATGTGAATAAAGTAGCTGTGTTCAATAACTTAGGAATTACTAGACATCAGAATTTTAAATGAAGAACAAGTTATGATTTTGTACAGTTTATCCTTTCACTCTCACCTACTGAGAGTGAAATCACCCCATATCAAGAAAGGAATTACTTTGATCATTTCTCTATTTAACATATTCCTCATTTTTTTGCTTTTCTGATTATAAAAATTACAGAAGATGTAAAAGATACAGAAAAAGCATAAAGAAGAAAGTAAAAATAATCCTCAATCCCACTATCCAGAAAAAAATTCAGTTACAAATTTTATTTATACACTTCCGGATACACACACACACACACACAATGACAGAGAGAGAAGAGAGTTTTCTAGCCCATTCTCTCATTTTGTATAAAAGACTAACACTTCTAACATATGATGAACACTTCATAAATGTTTAGTAATTTAATGAAGCTACTTGATTCAAGACATGGAGAGCTTCTAAACTCTTACTACATCCTGGATACTGTATGATCAGTTGTGTAAAATGTGTTTGGAAGCACAGATAATGTTACAGGGGGCCTCAGAGATCATATAACAGTATGCCTTCAGTTAGTCTCAGTGACCGTTAGTAAATTCCTCTTGACCATACAGTTAGTTCAGAGCAGACCCCAGAGTTCACTGCAGCTCTTCTAACTCCAGAACCATTCTTTAAAAATATTATTTTAAACATATGTATATGCTCATTTCCAAAAAGGAGTTGTGGCTATTAATGTTCTTTCTAACAATCTGACTGGAAACTCAGATTTTCTGGACATAAGAAAAAAGAACTTTCTGTTATTCTGTCTTCCATCATCTCCCCAGTGGGTTTTGGAATAGCAGCAATATGGTATGTTGACCAGCTATAATCAAGTGCTTCAGTGAAACCATCCCAGGATTAATAGGTGCACAAGGTATGAGTAAAGGGGCATGCTATGTAGTCCAGATTATTTATTAGGTTGCAACAAAGAAATCCTTGGTATTGCCAAAGATGACCAGACAATATAACTAAAACTGTTTGACAAATCTTCCGAACTAAGGCAGCAGCAAAATTTTAGCAACTTGCTGATCAACCAAATAAAAAAATCTGGAGTAAAAAGCTAACACATCTAAAACCAGAAAATATTCCAAGGGGAGAACAAAACAAAACAAACAAAACACTCTCACGTGTCTGAAAGTACACAACAGCATGATGCTTGTAAAATAAAATAATTAGGCTGTGGGAACACACCTGCACACAGAGAAGGTGTGATAGACTAGGATGGGAAAGATTTGTGAGTAAATTATTTTTAAGTTGTTCTATGTAGAGAAGGTCTCTATGGTGGAAATATGAAAATGTTCACATTTTTTTCTTTTTCAAAAATGCACTAAATAATCTCAATTGTGTTACTGATATTTTGTTTCAGTGCGCCCTATTCATGCAATATTGGTACGAAGAAGAGAAAAAATAGTGATTTGCTTAGATACCCACAGGAGTTTTCTAGTTTCAAGTTCTGCTTAACAAACATGCTACATTACTGCGGTTTAATCACTGTACTCACTATCAAAGTATTTGATTACTATGGAATGTTACAATCAGTAGCCTCATAGCTTCCTATAGTTGTTTTAGTTACTAATCTTAAGCAAATAATCAAACAAACAAAACTATATATCCCCTGAAGGCTGAGATCAAGAGCTGTTTAATTTGTAATCCCTCAGTACCCAGAAAAGTAATAAGTAAACATATATAAATGCGGCCTGAGACTAACTTAATATTTTTCTTGAAGAGCTCTATCGTAGGAAGTTTTAGGTGGTCACCTGACTGAGCCAAGCTTTGTGAAGCCTTAAACATTCTGATTCTAACCTAAATAATGCAAATAGTAAAAAAAAAAAAAAAGAGAGAGAGAGAGAGAGAGAAAGACAGATTTTGTGGATGTTCTTCCTCTTCGGCTTAAGTTTCTTTTCTTCAGCAATTTTGAATTTCTAAAGTTTATGCTTCCAAATTATATCCAGTGTTTCCTTTCTTGTTCCTCAATTTTAAGGAGTTATGCATCTCATAGTATGTCTTTCCTTCCGTCTTCCTTCCTTTCTCTCTCTTCCCTCCCTTTCTCCCTTTCTTCTTCCCTATTTTTTCTTTGTTTTGTCAGATGACAAAACTTCATAATCTTTAAATCTATTTAAATCAAGGTATCAAAAGTAGCTAGAAAAAGTTTTATCCCATACAACTTCTAGATTTAGTACATTCAAGTTTGCAGTTGTTACAAAGCATACAATAGTGCCCTCTGATGCCATTTTTAAAAACAATTGTACTGCAATTTTGGTTTTTTGAGGATGCTATTTCCTTTCCATTTTGGGATCTTATCTTCAAATAATGAAATGCTATAAAAATATTTTAACTTTTAAACATTTTATTGGAAAAATTGTCCCAATTACATTGTCAGGTTTGTGTTATTTTTGTTACTTGAAATTCACCAATGTCTAGCACATTCACAAAGGAACATAGTGATAAAAGTATGGATTGAAACCAACCTCATAATTGGTAAAATATTTATTCCTATATTAAAATAAATACTTTATTGGCATAATTAAGCACATTTTCAGATTTTTCTATCTTTCAGATTTCATAAAAATTGTTTTACTGGGGCGCCTGGGTGGCTCAGTTGGTTAAGCGACTGCCTTCGGCTCAGGTCATGATCCTGGAGTCCCGGGATCGAGTCCCACATCAGGCTGCCTGCTCAGCAGGGAATCTGCTTCTCCCTCTGACCCTATCCCCTCTCATGCTGTTTCTCTCTCTCTGTCAAATAAATAAAAATAAACAAAATCTTAAAAAAAAAAAATAAAAAAAAAAAGAAAGCTGAAATGATGGGGCGCCTGGGTGGCTCAGTTGGTTGGGCGACTGCCTTCGGCTCAGGTCATGATCCTGGAGTCCTGGGATCGAGTCCCGCATCGGGCTCCCTGCTCAGCGGGGAGTCTGCTTCTCCCTCTGACCCTCCTCCCTCTCATGCTCTCTGTCTCTCATTCTCTCTCTCAGATAAATAAATAAAAAATCTTTAGAAAATAAAAAAAAAATAAGATTTTATTTATTTGGGCGCCTGGGTGGCTCAGTTGGTTAAGCGACTGCCTTCGGCTCAGGTCATGGTCCTGGAGTCCCGGGATCGAGTCCCGCATCGGGCTCCCTGCTCGGCAGGGAGTCTGCTTCTCCCTCTGACCCTCCTCCCTCTCATGCTCTCTGTCTCTCATTCTCTCTCTCAGATAAATAAATAAAAAATCTTTAGAAAATAAAAAAAAAATAAGATTTTATTTATTTGGGCGCCTGGGTGGCTCAGTTGGTTAAGCGACTGCCTTCGGCTCAGGTCATGGTCCTGGAGTCCCGGGATCGAGTCCCGCATCGGGCTCCCTGCTCGGCGGGAAGTCTGCTTCTCCCTCTGACCCTCCTCCCTCTCATGCTCTCTGTCTCTCATTCTCTCTCTCTCGCAAATAAATAAAATCTTAAAAAAAAATTGTTTTACTAAGTATATTTTAAGGATCTAGTTATTGATCTCTGTTGCATCTAAATTTTTCTTGGTCACAAAAAGCATAATTTATCTTAATTGTTTTATTTTCATAAATTCAAGTTATCTATTATAGTTTTGATAGTAATCATTGTCTTGAATTTTGGAGCCATTACAAAATTATCTAATAAATTATCTAATATAGAGAAAAGGCAAGTCTCCTTTTGTCTATACCTAAAGTAATTCACTAAAATGATGCATTTCTAATCTCTCAATAATTTGGGATTTCAACATTTCTCCTAGAAATTCCCCCAAACAATCTGAAAATGTAATATTAATGGGAATTGAATATTTGAATAAAGGCAGTGATTATTACATTAGATATCTGAACCTAAGAAATGAATCTTTCAAGGTTCAAGAAAGCAAAGTTACTAAACAAAGAGAGATATTTTCAAAGTGATAGCAATTCCATAGCTTGGTTATGGTGTGGATAAATAGAACTACGAACAATCTTAGCAAGAAAGATAAAAATTTAAGAAAAGAAAATCACCTAGATGTGTATAAGCTGCAATACGTCTTGGAAAGAAAAATTCAAGCACTTTGAACTTACTGACAGATTTTGAATTAGTTGTAAACTCTGTGGGAAAAGATCTTGGTGTCATCATAGAGAGATCAATGAACACATTTCCTCAATATACTTTGCATTTCAGATTTAATCACAAGCCCGGATATTCTTATTCTTTTCTGTATTAACCATGTTTCTGATATAACTTGATGCCTTAAAATCTGTCCTGTGTGCATATGCTAAACAACCCCATAATATGCCTGTGTCATGATGGTCTTCTGTCTCCGTCATCACTGTCCCCCCATCCTCCCAGTGTGCTTTTCAAATATAAACCAACAAATCTAGAACCCACACTCCAACTACCTCCTCTACTGAACCCTCACACTCCAAGCCACCATTCACCTGTCCTAATCACCCTAGGACCAGATTCTAAGACAACCAGGCACAACCCCTCTGCCTCAGACACTGCTGAGATTACTCAACTGGCCAGTCCTAAGGCTGCTTATCTTAACCTCCCATCCCATCTCAGGGGAACCACAATAAAAGCTCTTGTCCATGGTACCCCTCTCCCTTGGCCTCCTGACCAATGGTGTGGCATACTTCCTCCTCTTGAGAACCGTGAGTAACAGTCTATCTTTTCAATGGCAATCATATCCTGATCTGTTGGCTTTACTATACCTCAAATTCTCTGCAAATAACACTGTGTTTGGAAACATACACCTCTAAATTTTCTTAGTTTTTACCTTTGTTTTATTTTGGGTTTAAGATCAGATGCTCTTTGGTGAGAAATGCAGACTACTTATAGATTCATTTTCTTCCCATAAATTATGCCACTGTTATATAGAAAAATATCTATGTATCCAGAGGTCAGTTTTCTGCCAGCCCAATCTGTGGAATAGAACCTAGAAGCTGAGACATACTGTCTAATTGTTCACAAGCATTGCTAGGCCTCAGTCACTTTAATATTTGGAGGAATTAAACCAAATTTTCTCTAATGGCTCCTTCACCTCTAATGGCTTCCTAAGTCATGCAAAATAGTACCCAAGAAAACATGTTAATAATGTTGGCAACGTAAATAAGGGAGAAGTAAAAAACAGCTCAAATTATCCAAATACAATTCAAAGGGCAATAAGGACTGCTCACAAAGAGGAATCTATTTCCTCAAGAAAGGTAATTGTGTGTGTACAGTTCTAGTCTATATTTCAGGCAGGTAAACCTAATTCCATAAAGTTAAATTTCCAAATAAATTAGTTTTAAGATTTTACTCCTTAAAGAAAAATATAACCAGTAACATTTTTTTTTTTAATTCATGAAAAGAATACCCCATATCCTGATATTTCTGGTTAAATTACTTGAATTTCAGAATAAATTTAACATATTCCATACTATATATATCATAAAGTGTTTTGAATTTCAATTTCACAACTCTCATATTGTCTTCCTCATTAGGTTGCAATCTCTTAGAAACAGTTTTATAGCTATATGATTTTTTAGTTAGCTGTTTCATTTATTCAGGAAATATTTATTGAACATTTATAGTGTGGTGAATACCAAGCTAAACATGATTGATACTTAAATGAGTCACTTTCCCCATTGAGGCTTCGAAGGCAAGAGTATAAATAGGCATGTATAAACCATATGTGTTATTATTTAAATGTTATAAAGCTAACAAACGAAATATGTTCTAGCCTCTTGTTTTGAAAAATACACCTTCTTAGTAACTCAGAAAGCCATGATTCCTCAAACTATTCCAACCTTCCTCATCAGAAGTTAATGGCCAATGGAGGCCACCTTCATCCTAGCCCCATTTCATCCTGTAATGTGAGGAGTTATTTCCACATTATGAAGACCCATACCCTGGATATTCCTTGGTCCTTGAAATGTGCACACTGGAGTGTTTTGGCCATAGGCAGCTAAATCTTGGGTAGAGATCTGTTCAGGTCCTAGGAAAAGGTTCAGTGAGGTACAGACAGGTAATGCCAAGATCCTAGGTACTGGAAAGTAGAGAGGAGGTTCTGCATCCTGCAGACTCTTGGCATCTTGAGGAGGCATGGCCATAGGACCAGAGTGAAGGTGGGAGATAAACAGTGGGGCACAAAGCCTGCAGTCTTTGGGGGAAAGTGAAGAGAAATAAAGAATTAGAGATGATTGTAATGATGTCTTTGCTTAAAAATATTAAGTAAACTAGACACAAAGAAGAATTTAAATCATGATAGAATTAAAGAAAGACTCTCAGAGGAGGTGAGATTTTTCAGATGTGTTTTGGCCTTACTCTTGGTGTATTTATGTGCCGATAGGTGTTAAGTATATTATAATGCTATTGGACAGTTCTTTAATATTTATCTGCAGGAAAAAAGTGACAGATATTTTTTGAAAATGTCTATTGAATTTTACTTTTGGTTAAAAAAAATGATAGAACTGTGAATTCTACCTAAATATGTATGATAATGTTTTTCACCTTCAGTTTTGAAAGATATTCTTACTAGAAATCTAGATTGACAATTTTTCCTAATTCAAATATGTCATCCCATTATCTTCTGTCTTGCATAGCTTTGCGTGTGAAATCCATTGACATTCGTATTTTCATTTCTCTATACATAATGTGTCTTTCTTTTGGCTTTTTTTTTTTTTTAGATTTTTATTTATTTATTTGAGAGAGAAAGAGAGTGGGGGGGACAGAGGGAGGGCAGGGAGAGGGAAAGGGAGAAGCAGACTCCCCGCTGAGCAGGGAGCCTGACATGAGGCTAGATCCCAGGACCCCAAGATCATGACCTGAGCCAAAGGCAGACACTTAACCAACTGAGCCACCCAGGCACCCCTCTTTTGGCTGCAAGATTTTTCTCTTTATCATTGCTTTTCCACACAATTATAATGTGTGTCAAAATGATTTGTGGGATTTTCTTATGCTTGAGATTCACTGGGCTTCTTAAGTCTGTAGGTTTATAATTTTCATCAAGTTTGGAATTTTTTCAGCTCCTAGTTCTCTAGATATTTTTCTGTCCTCCCAATCCTCTTCTGGTAGCAGAAATGACAACTATTTGGGTATATATAAAATATATTTTTCTTATTTTTAAACCTCTCTAAGAAATAATTCAGTGTTTGATGCAAAATTAATAAGGAATTGTGGGATTTAGGAGATAGACATAATAGGAATGAACAAGGAATATCACTATGAACAAAATGGGTCATATTGACAAACTGATCATTTCATCAAAGGACAAAACATTCCTAATATTTGTGATCCTGATGATAGTGCTTCAAAATGCATGAAACAGAAACTTGTAGATCTGAAAGGATAAATAGGTAAATCCTTCATAGTAATCGATAGAACAAAAAGAAAAACTTCAGGTTTATAGATGGTAACGTAATTAATCAACCTGGCATACTTATATTCATAAAACACTCCACCCAACAGCAGTGGAATACACAATTTTACAAGTACACTTGGAATATTCATCAACACAGTCCATACTCTTGCTAGAAAGCAAGTCTTAATAAATTTGGAAGGGTTTAAATCAAAGTAGAGATATTCGGCCATATGAGAATTGAATTAGCAATTGAAACACACATTTAAAATCTCCATATACTTGAAAATTCAATAACTCATGGGTCTAAGAAGTCATAAGGACAAATAGAAAATATTATTAATGGAATAAAAACAGCACATTCAAACGTGTAAGGAGCTGTCATACCAGTGCCATCAGCTAACCCATACCTTTCTCCTATATGTGCCATTTGCTATTAATCCCACCCATTGTATTTTCACTTAGAATGGTGTAATTTTCATCTCTAGGTGTCCCATTGAGTTTTATAATAGATCGGTATGTTTGTTTTCTCATTCTTCTCATGTTTTTTCAGCCTTCTTAAGCATATGAAATATAATAGCCATTTTAACATAATTCTCATTGAGTTCCATAATCCTTTTCATTTATGGATCTATTTATATTAATTACTTTTTATTTTGGTTGTGAGTCATATTTTCCTGCTTCCTTTAGCCTTGGTTATTTTATAATAGATGCTGAATACTGTGAATTTTATATTTTGACTGTGGGCTGTGTTGTAATCCTTTACATAGTGTTGGTTTAGTTATTCAGAGTTAGTTTGATCCTTTTGAACTTGCTTTTTTTAAACTTTCTTAGAGGGGGCCTGAGTAGCACTTTGTGTCCAGGTCTAATTCTACCTCACTACTAGGGTAAGAATTCTACTTGATGCTTCAATAATACTTGCCTGGTGAGAACACAAACCATACCTGTCTCTTTGTAGATTCTAGGAGCTGGTCTATTAAAAACTACTATTAGAAAAATATGAAAATTCTCACATTAATGTTCCAAGTTTTCATGTTTAAACTAGTAAAGTTAGTTTAAGCAACCTAAATTTAAAACAATGACAAGAAAGTTAATAATAAAAAACAAAGAAATAAATAAAAGCAGAAAAAAGTAGAGAAGGGCGCCTGGGTGGCTCGGTTGGTTACGCAACTGCCTTCAGCTCAGGTCATGATCCTGGAGTCCCTGGATCAAGTCCCGCATCGGGCTCCCTGCTCTGCAGGGAGTCTGCTTCTCCCTCCGACCCTCCCCCCTCTCATGTGCTCTCTCATTCTCTCTCTCTCAAATAAATAAATAAAATCTTTAAAAAAATTGAAAAAAATTAATTAAAAAAAAGAAAAAAGTAGAGAAAAAATTCAATAAAACCAAGAGTCAGTTCTTCAAAATATCAATAAAGTCAATAAATAGCTGACCAGACTAATGAGGACAAAAATGGGAGAATACAGAAATTACCAATACCAGAAATAAAAGATGAGACATGGAGTCCCTGGGTGGCTCAGTCAGTTGAGCGTCTGATTCTTGATTCTGGCACAGGTCATGATTCCAGGGTCATGGGATTGAACCCCACGTCTGGCTCCGCACTCAGTGGGGAGTCTGCTTGAGATTCTTTCTCTCCCTCTCCCTCCGCCCCTGCCCCTGCTCACACACACTCTCTCTCAAATAAAAATAAATAAATAATAAATAAATAAATAATAAAATCTTTTTTAAAAAACATGAGACATTACTGCAGAGACTACAGATATTATAAGGATAATAGAAGAAAATCATAAACACTTTTAAGGCAACATTTCAAATTACAGTGATGAAGATATTACAGTGTTGACATAAGAACTAATAACATGTTTCATAAAACAGAATATAGGAAACAGAAATAGACCTATGCATATATGATAGGTTCATTTTTCACAAAAGAATAAGATAGTTTATGGGACAGTAAATGAGCTTCTCAACAAGTGGTGCTGGAGTATTTAGGTATCCACATGCTTAAAAAAAAAAGGCCCTTATCTCACTATATACACAAAATTTATCTTGAATTAGATCAAAGACATAAATATCAGAATTAAAGCTATAAAATGTTGGGGAAAAACAAGAGATATACTTGAATTCTTGTATTTCATTGACTTTAAAAATAGAACACAAAAACATGAAACATAAATGTAAAAAAATTAAACTTTCTCAAAATTAAAAATATATAGTCTTCCTAAGATAATGCTAAGAAGATGAAAAAGACAAGCCACTAACTGGGAGAAAATATTTGAAAACAGAGAATTTATCGGCAGCTGCCTTTGACTTCGAGAGGTGTTAAAGGAAATTCTTCAGGCAGATATTGGATGGAAAAAATCTATATGAAGGGATGTCTACTACTTTGGGGAGGTTTTGCTCCACATCAGGTAGTTTTCTCTCACCCATGTGCACATTCACACTCAGCCAGAGTCTTGAGGGGAACCTCTCTGCAGATCTCTGGATCTCTGGATCCGTCTCTCCCTCTCTCTCTCTAGCTCCCTCCCATCTGTCACTCTGCCCAAAAATTCTAGCCAGCTTCCTTTCCCCATGTTCTGATCTCTGTCTCCTCAACTGAGCAAGACTTCTGAGTTCACTTTGCATTTCTCCTTCTTGCAATGCCACTTGAAAACACAGCAGTAAGCTCCTGCAATTTTAGGGCTCATTTTGTTTTCCTTCTCTCAGAAATCATAACACTGCATTGCCTGTTGCCCAGGGTCTGAAAAATTGTGCCTCTTAGTTTTTGTACAATTTTCCAACTATTTCAATGGGAAAGGTACATCTGGCCCTTGTTATTTAAATTAATTAGAAGGAGAAATTGAATTTTCTGGGTTTTAAGAGCAGATTGAGATATCTGATTTCATAGGGCACCTGGGTGGCTCAGTCAGTTAAGGGTCTGCCTTCAGCTCAGGTCATGATCCCAGGGTCCTGGGATTGAGCCCCCTGTCGGGCTCCCTGCTCAGCTGGAAGTCTGCTTTTCCCTCTCCCTTTGCCCCTCCCCCTGGCTCGTGCTCTCACATTTGCTCTTTCTGTCACATAGATAAATAAAATCTTTAAAAAGTTATAAAAGGGAATCAGATTTCTTAAAAACCTAATATATTTTTTATCTCTGACATTCCCACTCTATGACCTATTTGGGAAAAAAAATTAAATTTGATTTCAGGATTAAAGTGTTTAAGGTTTACATGGAACTGTGCATTTTTCTACTTTAAAATTTACTTAAAGTTTTATCTATCATTCATGTTTTCATCAGTTCTAAATATAAACAAACACAACTTTGACCAAATATGTAACAAATTCAAACAGTAAAAATACTGTCAACATCTTTCAAATATTTTGTATGTTAAAATGTTTTCAAGTAGTCCTATAAATTAATTCCTCTGGCATACCAATGATACACAAATCTTGACAGTGTTTAAACTATGCATACATCAGTATGTAGGGTTCTAACTCCAATATGTAAGGAGCTAAAATTAGTGTGCTAACTATAGAACACATGAAATTAAAACTATTTTGGCTGTGACCTTACTACTTAGAAGGGCTTAGAGGGCCTAATCTGGAAGGCTCTTAGAAAACCTGACTTGAGCTGGTTTGAATGGATTTTTTTTTCTTCCCCAAGAACATTTTTCTTTGGGAAGCAAAGACATTCATAGTTATTTTACTGGCTTTGCAACTATTTTAAATGCAATATTAAATATTCTATTTATTTTTCATAAATGTGGATGAATATAATAGTATTTCCTCTCACTAAAAATATATTTTCTTTTTTTTTAAGATTTATTTATTTATTTATTTTAGAGAGAGAGGGAGAGGGACAGAGGGAGAGAATCTTTAAGCAGACTGCCCGCTGACCATGAAGTCCAACGCAGGGCTCCATCTCATGACCCTGAGATCTCCACCTGAGCTGAAACCACGAGTCGGCACGTAACTGACTGAGCCACCAGGGCGCCCCTAAAATTATACTTTCAAAAATAAAAGCAAACCACATTCATCTCTTCTTCACCTTGTTCCCTCTTCTAACTTCACTCAACATTTAGCTAAGTATAAAAACTAATAAAGGCCACTTGAAACATGATAATTAGAAGTTTTTAAAAGATTTCTAATTTAGTTCCCTAAGACATCATGAAAGCATTAGAGAATGTGCTTTGTTTGACACCCAGGTGAGTAAGTATCCTTACATTTCAAAAGGAAACTAAGATCAAAATAAAGTTATAGAAGTTGTCCAACGTCATAAAGTGAGTATGTATTAAAGAGGACTGTGTTTGTGCTTTCATTACATCAGTATATCAGCACGGTTCTATTGATTGTGAAGAGAAGGCAGAATCTTTATAATTTGGATGCACCCTTGGACAGCCACAAATTAAGTTATCTTTCTGTGTAATTAAACATAGATATTCTTACATAAAGCTCAGAGAAACATTGAACAATTACATACACCTGATATGCATTTTATATATTTATAATTCCTTGCAAATATGTATGGACACTTTCTAAAATGCACATAAAGGATGTTACATCATAAAGATTATCCCAGGTGCCATAGGTGTTAGATTCTAAAATTAACTAGGTACTTTATGTGGTGTCTATGTAGTCTGTGCATCTCTGCTTTGAGATTCAATATTTGCATGGTTCTTTGCATATGCTGACAATGAGAGAATAAACAGGTATCAAAGATGCCTTCAGGGAAGATTATCCATCATTAGAATTGTTAATGCTTAGGAAAAAATGTCTTTGTGAAGTAAATTTGTTTTAGCTATTCAAAGGATGCTTCTATGCTCATAGCATATATTTACCTTTAACTTGATGAGTAAGATAAAATGGTCCTGTTTCTTCACTTGAAGGACAATAATACCCAACCTGTAACTCACTGTTAGGTGTTTTTGTTTGTTTTTAATATCTAATATTACATCGCTTAAAGTTAGTGATGACCAGTGTTTAGAATTACTTGCTTTCAAAGTACATGACTGCACATTATAGATAATTCCTAAATCTATATGCCTCTCTGCAGATGAATTTAGGGATTCACTTTAACTCCACACACACATTTGCATGAACATACACACTCACAAATATAAAGTTATGCATGGAATCAATTTTTCTGTCACAGATAGCTAAAATATGCTCTGGGGTTTTTTAGTGATTTTTTTTTTAATTTCACACAAACCTTGTAATTTATTATTTCACCTTTAATTGTGATAACCACTCAGCCCACAAGATATCAAATACAATGACAATTTGATAAAAAAAAAAAAGATATGTTGATGGATATGAATAACTCAACCACATTCTTTCCAGTCTGAGAAAAGTTTAAAATTAGGTTTCTAAGATTAGTGCTGGAATGATACATGAGAGAGAGATTTTTTTCTACAGTTCTTTGTACATGTTCACATGTGTGAAAAATTTAAATCTTACAAACTTCTTTTATATTATCTGTAAATGTGAAAAGTGGGACCACAGACTTCATATACAACTCTCTATTCAGTAAATGAGTTTGATTATTTGTACTGCATTCACAATAGCCAAAGAGACAGATGTAATAGAACTTGGGGCATGTGCTTATTTTAAATACCAGTTGTTAACATGATCTGTGAGCTCAAGCCTCCCGCACTCAATAGCATGCTGATTCTTTAATTTTTAATTAGAGGACCTTGCACATGGAAAAGCAGCAAAGGTAAAACAACTTTTGTGTCTTTTTTCAAAAATTATTTCTAAACAGTGACTCTATTTGAGGATAGCATATTGGTGGGTGATATGGCAGGAGAGAGTTGAACAAGAACTGATTGCTCGCATGAGTTCTGCCCCTCCATTGAGAACCTGTTGACTTCCATAGAAGATGGAAACTTCTATGTATCATGAGTTCTCAATTATATACTCAGCAGATTGAGCTGAAGAGCACTGCCATGGTGCACTTGACTTTCATCCTTTTCCCTTTAACTCTTGGTATGGATTATATTAAAAATCTTAATATATGGGTTTGCCGCAGCTCTCCAGTTGGCTTCATATTATCACTTTCAGTCTTAAATCTTGCTCTTCTCATCAAGGCTACATATTTCAGGTCTTCTTTTTAGAAGATTTCTACCAAAAAATAGCTTTTTGGATAAAGTATCTCCCAGTTCCCCTTTTCTCCCTCTCCCTCCCCATTTACAATATAATGCTTTACCTAAATAGAATTAAAAGGTTTGCATTCAGTAACCACAAAATTCATTTACAGTTTATCTAGTTTCATTAATTAATATGCTGTCTTAATCCTCAGTTAACACAGTAGACTTCCCCTAGTAACTCCCAAAATGTTTACAAGAGCTTAGATTTTTCTCATCTCTACTACTGGATGTTTTATATATGAAATAAATTAATATATAATTATATATATGGAATAAAATTTTTAATAATTAAATATAAATGTATTTTTATGTTTATATGTTATATATGGTATAGTTTTATAGTTTTTATATGGGATAAATATATATTTATTAAATAATCAATATTATTAATATAATTATAGAATAAACAATAAAATAAACAGATATTCACATATTAAATATTAATAATGTTTATATGTTTATGTATATTTACACATATACAATTATACATTAAGTATATTTATATAATGTTATTTATAAATTATACTATATTATTATAAATCACTTTACATTACATTTCATTTCATTTCTGAGCACTTAACTCACTTTGTTTAATTAGGCATGATCAAGCCAAGCAGGTGAATATAACTCTGTGGTCAACCAGATAACAAATCACAGTAGTCTAGAATTAGCCACTGGAATGCAAAGTTGCTCCCTTGGCAGGAAGTAGTAATACATATATTGGGGCCAAGAAGTCTTTGGGGAATTAAAAAAGACAAATGAGACCCACAGCCTGCATTGGTTTTCTATTACTATGCGTCAAATTACCAAATTTAGCAGTTTAAAACAATACAGAATGTAATAGCTCAGTGTCCCTAATTGGGGAATCTGGGTATGTCATAGCTAAGTTACCTGCTTAGCATTTTAGCAAGCTGCAACAAAAGACATTTGTAACTGGAAAATATATGAGGATAGTTATTTTAGATGTATCTGAATCCAGGGATGCGAAGGAAAGTGGCAAGCCACTGTCTATCTATTCAGTCACAGCCCTGATTATTTTTGTTCTTTTCTTCTTCAGAGGTTGTAGAAAAGAAGACCAATGGTAGCCAGACAACTGGATCGTTGTACTTTAATAATTTTATTAGAAGAGAAAAGGGATATTTTAATTAATCTAATTTAAATTATTTTCCCACTCCTAGGCCAAATGCTGGGGGCAGGTTGATTGGCATTCAGATTAGCCAGATCCTCTTTCCTTCTTGCAACAGAGCATAACACAATTTTAGTTTCTTGGTTAGTCAATTATAAAAAATATTTACATCAACTGGGCTCTCTTTTATCCACTTTACTTATAAAATTTCTCTATATTATGACAATTTCCAAATAACCAAAAGTTGAGGGGAGATGGATGGAAACTCAATGTACCAATCATCTTCAAAGGCCCTGCCTTTATCTTTTCATCTGGCATTTTTTGGTGGTATATTTTAAGCAAAATTATAGGTATCGTGTCACGTAACCCTTAAATACTTCAGCATGAAACACATAAAAATGGATAGTTTCTTAATAGACACAATGCCATTCCCATGGCTATTGAAAGAGTGTGTTAATACCATATAATCCCCTATTAAATTTATTTTTAATATGTTTGTTCAATAAGAATCTATACAGAGCACACTTACTATAATTTTTAAAAACATTAATAAAATTGATAAACACTACCCGGACTGACCCAGGGGAAAAAAAGGTACAAATTACAACTATTAATAATAAAATGGAGTGGGCATTACCCCAAACTTTCAAGGTTTTAAAATGATAATAAGGGAAAACTATGACTAACTTTATTATAAAAAATTTGACAATTCATATGAAATTAATAAATTTATTGAAAGCTAAGATTAGCCAAAACTCTCTTGTAGAGAAATAGACAATCTGAATATCTGTATGTCTTCAAGTAAAGAAATTGAATTTGTAGTTATAACCGTCTAAAAAAGAAATATCCAGTTTCATTGGTTCAGTTTCTACCTAAAATTAAAGGAATATTTGAACAGACACCACCAAAGAAGATATATTACCACAAGAAAACACCCTTCATATATTTGGCCATTAGAGAAATGCAAATAAGCACCATAATGTGAAAAAGAGAAAGAGAGACAGAGACAGAGAGACCCGGGAGGGAGGGAGGAAGGAAGGAAGAGGAGGGGGAAGAAAGAAGGATGAAAGGAAGAAGGAAAAATAAAAAGGAGAAAAAAAAACCTGACCACACCAAGTACTGTTGATTTGGGGAATTTTTTATAAAGGGAAACATGCACTTAGCACACATTGCCAAAACCCTACTCCCTGGTCTTTGCCAAAGTAAAATGAAAATTATATTTATTCCAAGCCCTCTAAAGGAACATTTTTAGTGACTTTATTGGTAATCACCAAAATCTCGAAACAACTCAAATGCCTTTAAGTGGGGTATGGATAAACACACTGTGGCACATTCCTACAACAGAATGCTTCTCTATGATGAAAGCGACAGGCACAGGCATGCGTGTGGGTGAACGTCAGTGCTTTATGCTAAGGGAAACAAACCAAACCCAAAATTTTGTCTACTCAATGGTTACATTTTTATGACATCCTGAAAAAAACAAAACCACAGAGATAATCCAACAGTATGCATTTGTTAGAACTCATGAAACATTAAACCTAAAAAAAAAATGACTTTTTTCCCAAGAGGGTCGCTTTATACATGGATTCTTTTATAAGTACAATATGGTGCTGTAAATGTATTTTCTCTTCCTTATGATTTCCTTAACATTTCTTTTCTCTAGCTTACTTTATTGTAAGAATACAGTATATAATACATACAACATACAAAATATGTGTTAATCAACTTATGTTATTGTTAAGGCTTCCAGTCAACAGCAGGCATTTAGTAGTCAAATTTTAGGGGAGTCAAAAATTATATGTGGATTTTTGACTGCACAGGGGTCAGCACCCTTAACCCTCGCATTATTCGAAGGTCAACTCTACTTGTTTATACTTAATATTTTATTTAATTAATTCAGTGTTCCAGTCTCTTTGCTTTATAACCATGCATATCCCATTCTTCAACTTATAAATTTGTTATCTCATTAACTTTGAACTTTATTAAAAAAAAAACTAGCTCTTGAGCTGTATTTATGCTGTCCTTGATAACTAAGAATTTTACTTGGTTGATTGAGAAAAAATCTTAATATTCTTGAGGAATTATGCTGAAGTTTGGTCTATAGTCTCCTTAGAAAAGTGCATAGGAGAGATTTGAAAATAGGTTGGTTTGTGTTGCTTCATGGGATCTTTCTTTCCTTTTATTTTTATTATTTTATTTCATTTTGTTTCTCCTGGATGTCAGTAGGATTTGTATGTTGTCTTCATAATTCAAACATTTTAGTGTGTTCTTACTGGGATTTTCTGGACATGAGAAAACTCTTGAATCTCCATAGTTATGCCACTTTCAAATTTTTCTCCAATTTTGTGTGATAATTTATCCTATCTAATTAAGTTAATTTTTCTTCAAGAAGAATAACTTTATTTTCTCTTCTTTTCTGCCTTTCTAGTGAAAGAAAAGGGAGCTGGTGTTCAATATTGTCTTTCATACTATTGAATATTTTCTCTATTTTGGTGTGTATTTTTCTATCACTATTATTTTGATAGGTTAAAATTATTGCATACACACAAAAAAATCAAATTCTAGAGTAGTATAAATGTGAATTCCCTTCAATCCCCTCTCAAGTGTTAACAGTGTTTTAATATTTTAGAGTTTAACATTTGTATGTGAGGATGAGTATGTGTATATTTATCAAATTTCAATTCTCGGGTCAAGTTTGTATCTTCCTTGAAGGTCTCCACGACCACCCACATCTGTAGTCCTTTATCCCTCATCAAATCACATTGTCTAAATCCCCCACGATGTGTTTGTGAGTGGGAAATATGTAACCATTCTTGCACACTTTATGGAGGAAAATTTGATAAAATATGTCAAAATTAGAAAATTCAGTTACTACTCTACCTGAAAGTTCTTTTGCTAGGAATTCAAACTAATGCCTCTGTCAATGTATACAAATATGGATTGCAGTAACATGGTTAAAAATAGTCAAAACAACTCTAAAACAGCTAACATGCCCACCAGTAGGTTCTAAACTATATAAATCATGACATAAACTACAATGGAGTTGTACTGCATTAATATTATCACTTCCTTCACCTAAAAAGAAGGACGTAACAAGGTATATCTGGCATAAAATTATCTCCAAAAAATACACACATAGCACATAAAATGTTTAGAAAGGTACCAAACAGGGGCACCTGAGTGGCTCAGTTGGTTAAGCACCTGACTCTTGGTTTCAGCTCAGGTCATGATCTCATGGGTTGTGAGATTGAGCCCTACCAGAAGCCCTACATCTGGTTTCACACTCAGAGGGAGTCTACTTGAGAGTCTCTCCATCTGCCCTACCCTCCACTTGCTTATGTTTGAGCTCTCTCTCTCTCCCTCAAATAAAAAAGTAAATATTTAAAAAAAGGTACCAAACAAGCAAACAGAAAACAGAAAGGTACCAAACAGTGTGTGAATAAAATCACATGTGCCCTCATGCATGCATGTGTGTGTGTGTGTGTGTGTGTGTGTACATAAGCAGGGAGAGTGAAACAGAAGGGAGGGGGAGTTCAATGTGGGAAAAGGAAGCTTTCACTTTTTTGTTTCTGTTTTTATTTTGTTAAACTTTCTGTTCCATTTGCATTTTCTAACCTCATAAGTAAATCACATGTATGCATTCAGGTATGTGTTTAATGACAATCAGACTTACCTGGACAGTTACACGTGTGACGGTTTTCTTTTACTACTTCTCCATATTAACAAAATTAATAACTGTGGTTTCTAAAGCCTTGTGTCAATTAGAAGTCCCCACTATCCAAAAAGATTACGTTCCACAGTTTATTTAATGCCTTTTGGAAGCCCAAACTCAACATTTGTGCACATAAAAATATTATAAATGCTAGTTTCCTAGCAGGTAACAAAACATACTTTGTCCATAAATAACTGAATGAATTTGTTGCTTTGCTTTTGAGTTTACCCATCCATATATAATTTATGTGGCAGACCTAAGAGCTTCTTTTTCTTCCAGTTCCCTCCATTTTTCTTTGGTATCTCATGTTAAGTGGGGGATTTTGATAGCTTGTCTGAAGACTTCTAATGTTTTAGCTTGGCAGCTTTAGGAATGAGGGATCCTGGGATTTGAGCAATCTTTGTTATTGGGGCAAGTGCTGGGAACTGGGTCAGAGGATAGGGTGCCCAGACCAGGTAATTAGGACAGGGGAGAGATGAAGACACTGAAAAGCTGCTGGAATGAACATTATGCAGAGACAGTGGTAGTGATAGGTGAGATACGAGCTGGTTTACATCCAGGGAAGTCTAGGACAGTGGAAGAGATGTGGTAGCCAGAGTTTGGAAGGAGATTATATTCAAATCAGTTTGACCTCAGTATTATTAGGAGGAAACAATGCCCCATGAGTATTGTTCATCAGGACTTAGTGAACAAATATTGTTGGCAACCTTGGAGAAAGGATGATTGAATGGTAAACATGCCTTGGAAGTTAGAGACAGTGAACTGCTCCAGAAGAATTTAAAGACTTATCTCTTCCAGAGTCTCTGATCATATTCTAAGGGGAATAAAAACTTAGATACCTTCTCCTCTTCTCTCCCAGAGAACTTGTTTAAGATCCAGAGGAAAGATTTCTCTCTCTGTCTGTCTCTCTCTAAGATAAGGCAGATATGCCAGGTGCTCTAGGTTGGATTTGGGTCGAATAATTTTAGGGTTTCTCCTAAAAGAGGAGCCAGATGTGGCACAGAAACATCTGACCCTCTTTCTGTCACCCTGAGGGGAATTGGAGTGTGGGAAATCAGTGCCACTAAGGTGCTCGGTGACTATATAAAGGATCTATTTTCTGATCCAGAGACCTTGTGCTTCTAGGATTAATAAACAACGATAAGTAAAGATATAAAACTTGATAGTTAACATCTGCATTCTGTGTGAATAGTTTAATTTTTATAATATATTATATACATATATATTATGTATATATTATATTATATATTATAATATATTAGCTATATTATATAGATAATATATATAATATATACATATAATATTTTCTGAGATTACCCTTATTTCAAATGATTCTACCCTATCATTACCCTGACATAAATCATCAGAATATCTTAAAATTTTAGGCTTAGGTGTCAAATTATATCTTCCATAACTTCCTTCCCTTGGAGAAAGGCTAAAAGGACTGAGGAGAATTCAGGAAGCAAGTTTGGATTCAGAGGAAGCTCAAGGTCTGGTGAGAAACTTGAGTTCCAGGCAGGTGAGACAAGGCAGAAGCCCAGTGAAATGGATCAGGCTGAATACTAAAGGACTTTGAAAGTCTGAAAACTAGAAATGACACTCGGTACATTGCAAGCTGGGTCTTAATGCATGCTCACAAAACTGACTTCAAGATCAATTACCTGGAGAAGGTGAAGCAGGTGACTCATTTCATTCACTGGTTAGGACTGACTCAAAACCTCCCCATGGGAGGCTGCAGCTATATGGAATCATTGGCTGCACCTGGCAACAGCTGACAAAATGAACCATTGTATTTTATTTTGTTTTGTTTGTTTCATTATTTCATTTATTTTTTTTTTTTCTTTTTCTTCTGGTGGTATTCATATAGATGGTGTTCTTTAGCACACAGTAAGAAAACACAGAGGCTTGCACCCCCCGGTATCTATCATTGGTCATGGTTACATGAATCTAGAAAAGTAAACAATGCAAAAACATTTACTTTTTCCCCTTCTCCTAATGTTCACTGACAGGGAGGACTATTGTTTTTAAGGAGTTTTTTTGTTGGTTTTTTGCTTTTTTTCTTGGGATTCAAAAATAGTTACTTTCCCCTCTACATGCAGCAACATTCTGATCATTTTATGCAGTAATGTTTGCAATGCATTGCCTTTAGTGTATCTGTCTTATTTCCCCATAAAATTGTAAGATCCCTCAGGATAGGGATAATATTTAATAGTTATATGAATTATAATCCTAGGAATAGTGCTAAGGACCTAGAGAATACTCAATAAGTAATTATTTACTGATGTAAAATCACTTAAAACAGTCATAAACAAAACAAAATACATTCACAAGATTCAGAAAGGAAGACTGGATAATAAAAAAATAACTAAGAAACTCTGTTTCTAGCTAATAATGAAAGAACTTGCACTAGACTAACCTTCTGTCATAAATGCTAAAAATCTAAACAATATATATAAAACATATGACTGTAATTCCTGAGGTAAGAGACACAAGGTGGAGCCCTGTGATTGTTCTAGCTTTCTGCTTAAATGTACTTCCCAGATCACAGATCGGGGAGGTGGAGCCTGAGTAGAATGTAGTGACTTCACTGAGCTGACAAAGCACGTAGTAGATATAATATGGGCCTACTGAGGCAGCTGAATCTCAAGGGACATAGTACTTGAGATGTAGAAATACAAAAATCTGTAAGTAAGACCCTTAACATTTTGGCTGAATAATAAAACTTTGGCCAGGTATTCAGTTGAGAATCCAGAGATATCACGTTAGGAGTATGGTTGCATTCTAGCCAAAAGTAAGAGTTAAGGTAGACATGACACGTCAAAAATCTCAAACAATCGTGAAAGGGATCAAACTTTTCAACCAGTAAACCATTTTACAGAACAATTTCAATATTACTTAACAGGAGACAACAAAATTTAAACTATCAGCCAAGTATCAAGAATATTCAGCATAAAATACAAAATTGCTGCACATTAAAATAAATTTAAAAATACATAACCCATAATCAAGGGAAAAAAGTCAACAAACAGAACTAGTGATGATATAGATGTTAGAATTAGCTTGTAAGGACTTTAAACAATCATAGATACATTTAACAATGATAATGAAAACATGGACAAAATGAGTGAACTGATCGTGTCTCAAAATCTCAGGAGACAAATGGCAAAGATAGAACAATCTAAAACATAAATTTTAGAATGTAAAAAATATATAAAACCTAAAAAGAAAAAAATACTGAATGTAGTTAACATCAGATCGGACACTGAAAAGTTCTGTGACTTGAAATCTAAATAGGAAAATATACAGAATTGAAGCACAAAGAAAAATATGCCTAATAAATGACCAGTATATCCGCAAATTATGATACAATATTAAGTAGTCTAAGCTACGGGCACCTGGGTGGCTCAGTTGGTTAAGCGACTGCCTTCAGCTCAGGTCATGATCCCAGAGTCCCGGGATTGAGTCCTGCATCGGGCTCCCTGCTCACCAGGGAGTCTGCTTCTCCCTCTGACCCTCCTCCCTCTCATGCTCTCTGTCTCTCATTCTCTCTCTCGCAAATAAATAAAATCTTAAAAAAAAAAAAATTTAAAGTAGTCTAAGCTACATGCAGTGCAAGTCCCAGAGGAAGAGATGCAGAGATTTCAACAGGAAATTATATTTGATGATATAACAGGAAAGCATTTTCCAAACCGGATTTAAAGGAAAAAAACAAACAAACCTGTAACCCACATATAAAGATTCTCAGTAAACCCGAGAGAGATTAATACAAAACAAAAACAAAAAACACCATATAAGCACTGCTTAGTCAAATTGCTGAAACCAAGTTTAGCATAAATATATTAAAAGTAGTTGGGGAAGAAGGGCACATTACATACAGCAGAACAATGGTACAAATTAACTTTGTCTTCCTATCACAGTGGATTGGCATGTTTAAAATGCTGCAAGAAAAAATAAATCTGAGCCTAGAATTCAGTTTCAAAAATGAAGGCAAAATAAAGACATTTTAAGCTAAACAAAAACTGAAAGAATCAAAGCTCAATAGACCTCCTCTTACAGAAATACCAAAGGAAATTTCTCAGGTGGAGAGAATATATTATACTGACACTTAGATCTACAGAAAGGTCCAAAGAACACTGGAAATAATAAATATGAAAGATTCTTTTCTCATTTGTTAATGCCTTTAAATGATGTTTGAATTAAAACAATAATATAAACGATGTCATAAAATGATTTATGACATAGGAAATTGAAATGGGCTACTATGGCATTAAAGACAGAGTCAATGGAAGTAAACTGTTAACACTCTCAAATTTTACTAAAAGTGATATAATATTATTTGGGAATGGATGATAATAGGTTAAAGATTCACATAATAAGCTCTTAAGAAAACACTGAAAAATAAAGGTGTAAAGACAAACAAAAAGTAAATATTTTTAAAGAGGAAATAAAATGGAATATTAATGAATACCTAGTTAATAAAAAAACAAAACAAAACAAAACAAAAAAACTCCAGAGAGGATGACAGAGGAAACAAAAACATTGGAAACAGGGCATCTGGGTGGCTCAGTCAGTTAAGGGTCTGCCTTCCTTTCAAGTCATGATCCCAGAGTCCTGGGATAGAGCCCCATATCAGCTCCCTGCTCAGGGGGGAGCCTGCTTCTCTGCCTCTCCCCCTGCTTGTGTGCTCTCTCATTATCTCTATCTCTCTCTCTCTCAAATAAATAAAATCTTAAAAAAAATTGGAAACAAAAAGAATAGCAAAAAGCGATACTATGTTTTATTAAATTAACACATCAATAATTATATTAAATATAAGTAGACTCTTGAATTAAAAGGAAGAATTTACCATATTCACTGAAAAAGCAAGACTCAACTCTACTGCTTACAAGAGATCTATTTTATATATAAAACTGCAGATATAAGTGAAAGAATGGAGAAAGATACATTATGTAAGCCATAAAAAACCTGGAGTGACTCTACTATTACCTGAAAAAGTGAACTGAGAGCTTAGAGGTATCACTATTGATAAAGAAGGATATTTAACAATGATAAAAAGGTTTATCTATCAAGCAGACATAGCAATACTGAATTTGTATGCACCTAATAACATACGTTTAAAAAACACATGAAGGAAAAACTGGCAGAACTAAAAAGAGAAGGGTAAATCTACCCTCATGGGTAGTGATTTCAATGCTCTTTTTTTTCAGTAACTGGTAGAAAAGTAGAGTATACCATTGAAGAAGTTAAAATATTTTAAGTGCGGTTACTAGTGATGAGGCAATAGTGGACTTATATTAATTTTTATCTTCTGTCCCCTATTTTTGTTAATTGTATTATTTTTATATTTTTATTTTTATAACATTGATTTTTAATTCTAATAATTCTGCTCTTGCTTTTATTTTTCTGTTGGATCTACAATAAAATATATTTGCTCCATACTGCTGAGCCTTTGCTGTTATTCTCTCAGTCAGTTCTTGATTGGTTTGAGTTTATCCTCTAACATTTGCTCACAATTATCATTGGGAAAAATATTTAGAGTTATTAAAATTTGAATCAGTTTGAGAGTATGATTCAAATTTGAATTTAAATTTAAATTTAAATTTGTCTGGATATAAAAATCTTGGACTCACCATTTCTTTCTTTGAGTTTCTTGTGGTTCTGCTCCAGCAGTGTCTGGCATTGCGTTTTATTTGAGGTGGTTATATAGCAACATGATTTTTTTTTACTTATAAGAGATTTGATATATTTGGCTTCTTAATACATTTTTAACTTTAGAGTTTCAACATATATTAGAATATACTTTTTTATTGATTGCTTTGGATCAATTTTCCCTGGCACACAGTGTATTCTTTCAACATGTAGTTTTAACCTTCTATTACTTCAGGAAAGATTTTTTTTTTTTTTTAACTTGTATTTTAAGTATTTGTTCTATTCTGTTTTTGGAGTCCAGAGGATGGATTTTCTCCTTTGGGTGCTGGTTATGGATAATTCATTTTTTCTAGTCTTTTTGTTTTTCATTATGATTTTGTTGTTGTTGTTCCTTTTCTCTATTATGCAAATACCTGGTGTCCATTCTACCCTGTGCTCCCTTTTATTTTGTCTTTATTCATAAACTGGGTTTGTCTTTTCTTTTTAATTTATTTATTTGTTTATTTATTTAGAGAAAGTATGGGAGGTGGGGCGGTGAGCAGAAGGAAAGGGAGAGAATCTCAAGCAGACTCCATGCTGAGCGTGGAGCCCAACATGGACCTCAATCTCATGACCCTGAGTTCATGACATGAGCTGAAATCAAGAGTTGGATGCTTAACACACTGAGCTACTCAGGCACCACTGTATTTTTTTTTTTTCTGAGTTCAGATTGCCTTTTTCTTTTCTCTATTTTCTCTTTTTGTCTGGTTATCTCTCCCCTTTATTCTGATATATACATCTGATTGCTTCATTAAAATTGTTCTTTTTTCATGTTGGAGATTTGGGTGACATTTTTCATCTGTTTTGTGTCTAATTCTTTGGTGAATTTTCTTTCTGCATAGGAATTTTTCGTGCTTCATTTTACTTTTCTGTTATTACATATTTCTATTGTTCTCTACTTATTCTTGTTTTACTGCTCAATTCTGAGTAAGTCAGATATTCAGAAAACTATTAACATTGTATTCCTCTGGAAGAGAAAGGGTTCAGAATATTCTCTGTATAGTTTAAGGGCACCTTACTTTCTTGCTACAGCAAGGGGCTCTTCCCTCATTATGTACCCACTTCGTATAGCTTCATTTCTTCTGAATCATAACATACCTGACTCAAAAACACTTTAACAGCTTGTACAGACACTTTGCTTTAATAGCCACTGCCACCAAGGAACATGGTCACTGCTTTTCTAGGCAATTTCTTTATCTTTAGAAAGTGTATTTTGTGCCACACATTCTGAAAGATACCAACTCTTCTAGTTTGTTCAGGCTGGTATAACAAAAATACCATAAACTAGGTGGCTTAAACCACATGCATTTATTTTTCACTGTTCTGTAAGCTGGGAAATCCAAAGTCAAGGCACCTGAAGATTCAGTGTCTGGTAAGCCTACTACGTGATTGTAGACACCTGTCTTCTTGCTGTGTCCTGTCATGGCAGAAGGCATGTGGGGGCTTTCTGGATTCTCTTTTATAAGAGTACTAACCCCATTCACCAAGGTTCTGCCCTCATGATGTCATCATTTTCCAAAGGCCTCACCTCCAAATACCATCACATCGAGGATTAAGATTTCAACCTATGAATTTTGGGAGGACATAAACATTCAGTCCAGAGCATCAACTCGGCATTCCTCTGTGTACTTCTTTTTTTTTTTTTAATTTGAAAGTTTATACTTTATTGTACTTCTGAATATCTATAAGTAGATCATTCATTTCAACCTGAAAGACAATATGTAAAATACATTCCCAAATTTATTTTTTTAATTTTTAATTACATTCAATTAGCCAGCATACAGTACTTCTGTGCATTTTCTGTCTGCCTAGCCTATTGGTTTTGCCCACTATCCCTCCCATTTAGAAAGAATATCATTATCAATTTTTGTGATGTCCACTAACTCTCCACACATCATTTCATTTTTGTTCACCTCTAATATATGAGTAATGATAGTTGCTCCTGGGGTTGTTATGAGACTTAAATGAGTTAATATTCATAAAGCACTCTAAGCAATGCTTGGACCATAATTATTATTTAAACCTTTGTTACACTAATGCAAACAAACAAATCTACCACCTATAGGCCCCTTTCTCTCCTAGCTCTTCTTGGCAGGAACATCATTGCTTCTCATTTGGAGTTCTCTGGTCTCAGAAGATTTTAGCAGTACTCACATCTTTTTTGGAATTTGTAGTTATACCAAAAATTTAGTTTGAAGGTTTTTTTCCCCTATTCTTATTTCTTATTTCTCACTTGCTTTCCTGGAAAACAAATGCAAGAGCATTCAGAATATACAGCCATATCCCAACAGAAAAGTCACTCACAACTTTGGAATCATTTGTAGTATCTCTTACTTAAGGACCTAAGTCCTAAATTAGCCTGATGTGGAAATAGAACATCTTACCTTTGTCATTTGCTTCATCTTCCCATGTATCATAAGATACACTTTGAGAAATTGACTAAATCATTCTTGTATAAATATTAAAGGAGTTAAATATGAGAAAGAATAAAAATGTTTTCAAATATTAGACAAAGTAAATAAATCTGTTCTCTTAGGAAGATGTATTCGTCATGGGCTTGGCATTTTTTTCAACACACCTAGACCCCTACATCTGTTCCTGGAGCAAAATTTGAATCACAGGCTAGATATCCCTATGTCATATAAGTCAACCCAGTTGTCTAAAGTAAGATAATATCATACAAGATATTTTATTGTTTGGTCAAATGATTGGTTTTTTCTTTCATATGAGAATGAAAACTAATAATTTTTCTAATACCCAGGTAACAGTAATGACATTTTTTCAAGTTGATTTTAGCAGCCCAGCAGGAACACAGCATAAAACAGTGTGAAAATTAACAGAAGCACATTAGGCTCATTTGCACACACCCACACACTGAAAGTGCAAAAATTATAAATTTGTAAAATACAAAAAAAGGGGGGGGTGAGACTGCATTAAAAAAAAAAGCATTTGGAAAGGAAACAAATAACAGAACTTCTACAAAACTTCATTTTCTTAGGATCCTAGGGACTTATAATTCTCAGGGATTTTTATTCTGTGAAGCAGAGAAGGATAAGGTCCTCTTTATCTTGAAGTCAGGAAGAAAAAAAAAGACAAAGTTGGTGGGGGTGACGGGGAACCTGTTGGTAGTGGTGCTTGGGAGAGTCTCAAAATGTTCTCTGCATCCAAATGAATAATTAGGCAGATTGAAGCCCAGATTTCATCTTAATTGCTGATAAAGCTAGGTTCAAATACATAGTCTTACCCTCCAAGTAACACTCCCTAAGCGCTTGGACCAAAAAAAAAAAAAGAGTTTACAGGCATATTTATATCCAGGTCAGTATAGAATTCGACATATAGAAAGAAGAAACATTCTCAAACCCTCATGCTTAGGACTTTTGAATGCTTGAATCCACTTAAACAGGCAAGTGGTACTAATTCTTCTTGCTCACCAATCAGATCATTCATTTCTTCTCCACAGTTTGGAGAAAGGAAAAGCAAAGACATAGTGGGATGTCCTTACCTACAGAAACCAGTGAAAGGAGGCACTCTCCTTCCAACACAAGGTTTTGGGGTTTTTGATTTTTTGGTTTTTGGTTTTTTTAGCTGTCCTTAAGAATGATGGGTTTAATACGATCCAGCAATTGCACTACTGGGTATTTACCCCAAAGATACAAATGTAGGGATCCGAACGGGTACGTGCACCCCAATGTTCATAGCAGCAACGTCCACAATAGCCAAACTGTGGAAAGAGCCAAGATGTCCATCGATAGATGAATGGATAAAGAAGATGTGGTATATATATACAATGGAATATTATGCAGCCATCAAAAAGAATGAAATCTTGCCATTTGCAACGACATGGATGGGACTGGAGGGTGTTATGCTGAGTGAAATAAGTCAGTCAGAGAAAGACATGTATCATATGACCTCACTGATATGAGGAATTCTTAATCTCAGGAAACAAACAGAGGGTTGCTGGAGTGGTGGGGGGTGGGAGGGATGGGGTGACTGCATGGTAGACAGTGGGGAGGGTAGGTGCTATGGTGAGCATTGTGAAGTGTGCAAGACTGTTGAATCACAGATTTGTACCTCTGAAGCAAATAATACATTATATGTTAAAAAAAAAAAAGAGGACGACGAAGAAGATAGCAGGAGGGGAAGAATGAAGGGGGGGAAATTAGAAGGGGAGATGAACCATGAGAGACTATGGACTCTGAAAAACAAACTGAGGGTTCTAGAGGGGAGGGGGATGGGGGGATGGGTTAGCCTGGTGATGGGTATTAAAGAGGGCATGTTCTGCATGGAGCACTGGGTGTTATGCACAAACAATGAATCATGGAACACTACATCTAAAACTAATGATGTAATGTATGGGGATTAACATAACATAAAAAAAAAAAAAAAAGAATGATGGGTTTACGGAAATAAATGAAGACCACCCAACCTAAAACAGTCTGCTATTTAGAAGTTTGCCACAGCAAGGGAGTCAGCTACCATTGCTGTGTTTGGCAAAGACTCAAAGGCAGGCAGGGGAGGGAATAAGAAGGGTAAGTAGGTTTTAGGTGTTCCCTGACCAGAAGCTGTTGATATGGGGAGCATGTGGGCTAACCAGAAGTGGGGCAGCGTATGTAGTTGGTTTGGGGAACATCACTGTCCTAAGTTGGAAAAAGGACAAAAAAAACCCCACAGAAACTGGTAGTCATTGACTGAGTCTTGACCATTCAGGGATGATTGCAGCAAAGGTTGTGATTTGGTCTCCTGTGTTTCTTATCTGAAACAGAGATGTGTTGTGATGGACTGGCTGTTTTCTGTATATTCAGTTTCCGGGGTTGAAACATTTTGATCAAAATGTACGGTATATTGAGAATGCAATACTTGCTTCTGTTTCCTTTTGAAAAAAAAAAATAGGAAATTAGAGCTGAGGCCATCTATAGATGCTGAAAATAAAATCTGCCTAGATTGAATATGAAGTTGATAGCCCATTAGGGAAGAGCACGTGCCATACACGCTGGCAGAAGAACACAGTCACGCACATATAGATGAAGTGTGACCTACATTTTCTCTGAAAATAAAATTGCCCAATGTTATCATAAAGATTGTTTAGCATAGAAGTATGTAGAACCAACAGAGGTTCATGAAATTATTACATCTGAGCAAATCAAAAACCTTATTTTTAAAATTCATATTAATTAGATTAATAACATCTTGATAAATATATGTTAGGTCTTTCTTAGACCTATATGGTGTCCCATTTATAGTCTGATTTCAGTCTGTGTGTATGTGTGAGAGAGGGAGAGAGAGAGAGAAAGAGAAAGGTGGGGTGAGGGGCAGAGGGAGAGGGAGAGAATCTTTAGCAGGCTCCACACCCAGCACAGAGCCTGACTCAGGACTCGATTTCTTACAAACCTGAGATTATGACCCTGAGATCATGACCTGAGCCAAAATCAAGAATCAAACACTTGGGGTGCCTGGGTGGCACATTTTGTTGAGTGCCCGACTCTTTGTTTCAGCTCAGGTCATGATCTCAAGTTCATGAGATGGAGCCCCACTTTGGGCTCCATGCTCAGCAGGGGGTCTGCTTCTCCCTCTCACTCTGCCCCTATCCCTGCTTGTTCCACTTGTTCTCTCTCTCTCTCTCTTTCTCTCTTTTTCTGGAATAAATAAATAAAATCTTAAAAATAAAAAAAATCAGACACTTAACCACCTGAGACACCCAGGCACCCCTGATTTCAGTCTTTTTTTTTTTTTAATATTTTATTTATTTATTTGTTAGAGAGAGAGAGTGCCCTTATAGGGAGAGTGGCAGGCAGAGGGAGAAGCAGGCTTCCCACTGAGCAAGGAGCCCCATGCAGGACCTGATCCCAGGGACCAGGGATCATGATCTGAGCCGAAGGCAGACGCTTAACTGACTGAGTCACCCAGGAGCCCCTGATAACAGTCTTAACAAAGGCAATCTCCTAGTGATCAACAGATACAAATAGCTTTTTATTTATTTATTTTTAACAAATGGCTTTTGATTTTCAGAATCTCATCTTTTTTTTTTTTAAGATTTTATTTATTTATTTGACAGAGAGACAGTGAGAGAGGGAACACAAGCAGGGGGAGTGGGAGAGGGAGAAGCCGGCTTCCCACGGAGCAGGGAGCCCGATGTGGGCTCAATCCCAGGACCCTGGGATCATGACCTGAGCTGAAGGCAGACGCTTAACAACTGAGCCACCCAGGTGCCCCCAGAATCTCATCTTTTAAAACTTTGAGCTTCTGGATTTTTCCTAATTCTTTAAAAAATTTAAAAATTCCCTTCCTTTTCTACCTCACCTAGTCATGGAAGCCATATTTATGCTACTTTCAATTTGTTCTTTGCTTACGTATTTTGTGACAAAATATATTTCTGGTTTCCCTTATTGCTCTTTAATGCTATTTATTTTTTCAGTCTACACAATTTTAATACCTCTTCAATTCACTAACTGAGGTTTATAAACCCACCACGTCCACTAAAATTACTTTGGTAAAATTTTTCAATAATTAATCATTTATAAAATTCAGTAAATATTTATTATTTTTCTTCTTGAATTATTTGATCTCTGTGTTGATTACTTCTTTATAAAGCCCTTCCCTTCCTTGAATGTTGTGTATGAAAATGTATGGTAGCTTCATTCCATCTGGGGAAATGGATTCTGTAGTTTAACTTTGTAGGAAGAGAGTGTGACCAGGGTCCCAGCAAAATGACACAATGGGGGTCTGTTTGCTGTTCACCCCAGAAGATCCAGGCTCTAGGTAGTGACTCCAGTGGGAAAGAAAGAAATGCTGATATATGATCTAATGAGGAAGATGGTGGACCAGGCTTCATGTTAGATACAACACATTTCTGAGTCTTTCTGTGCTTTTTAATTTGGCTTCCCCTCTCTCCATGTCTCTTGCTTCTAATCTGCCTCCCCCCATGTTCTTTACTGCTTGGTCTCTCCCTGCTTTCCTCTCCTTTCTCATCTGTCTCCTTCCCCTGACATTTTCTAGGGAAAACTGAGTTTTACCTTGCACAATGAAATTATTATTATTATTTTTTTGTTTAATCTCTGTTGCTTTTCAGTCTCCTTTTTTGTCCCTCAAGGAAAACCCTGAAATTATAGTTCTCTGAACTCCTAATCATTTTTTTTCTGGCTAAGACAGGAGATTTAATAAATAATGAAGAAACCTGCAAAAGAATATAAGTTTCTCCAAAATACTTGGTTAATTGGTATTTTCTGTGGAAAGCACATTGATTTCTGTATAAAGCTGTTGGTACGTGTTCAACGCTTAACATTTGCAGTTTCATTGAGCTAGGTCCAAAATTAGTATGTAGTATTTGGGGCATCCTGGACACACACAAAGAACAATGGATGACAATATGCCATTGACAATATGCTCTGCAGACATAAACCTATAACCACTTTAGGTCCATATCTCTTCTTTAGAAACTCATCGTGATGCCATTTAACTCCCAAGAATGTTCAGTTAATGCACTCGAATGCTAATGATTGTTTCTCTGGGCTTTCAGTGTGCTTTGTGTCTGTCTCCTGATAATGTGAAAGAATTGTCATACTGCATTCCTGTCAGAGAAAAACCTTAGCATGGATCTAATATTTCTAACTTGAATGGAGAGTTAGAGATGATCTCTATGGCTGACAAATATATTTTTCTTTTAAGAGAACAAACTATCCTGAGGGACATCTCAGTGCTTCTATTTAAACATTAGCTATAAGCAGACACATTAAAAAAAATAAGGAGAAATAATCCCTGAGAAAGGCAAGTCTAAATGTTGGAGCACATTTATTTTCTCTCTTAAATCAATGTATTTCATCTTTCTTTGCTAACCTGTAAAATCTTGCCAAGGATAACTCACCTTTTGTCTAAGAATATATAATCGGCCCGCTGTTGTTAGGGAAAGATTTTCCCTAAAATTGCTGGAATCTTTAATTTTAATCAAGTTTTTAAATGTCACTTAGGGTGCATTTGTTCAATGACAGCATTTAGTAGGCCCTCCATGCTGTTAACCTTCTCTTTTATCATCTCTTCTCAACAAACCCAAGCAAATAAACTTAAGTCTAAATATCCTCTGTCTCCATCTCAGAAATTTCCCAGGAAGCTCCTAGCGGTGTTTCAAACCACACTTCTTTTCTGTCTGGTTCTACGGACCTTCTTTTAACTACTTCCAAACCTTCTTTCTCTGTAATAAAGGAAATAACCTATTCATCATGCCTAGCCTGGTTCAGCCTATGGAGCTTTGTCTTAAAAACTCCTTTAGATTCTATATTGGAAAGAAATAAATGGACTAGCGGGTGCAGGAGAGAAAGGAGACGTCTCTTCCAACAAGCAAGCCTCCTCAGAGTGTCTGTAACTGCCTTCTGCACTGGGGCTCTAGAGAGCCAAAGGGCATTTTCTGGAGGGCCATAAAAGAGTGGAAATTTACACCAGAGTTACCTGGAGAAAAATGGGAAAGAGAAGCCTACTTAAGCAAGGTATTTTGAAACAAATTTTGGAGCCAGTGTGCCTCGCATGGTTGCTAAGGATGTGATCTTTGCAAATTAATTAACCTTTCAGTTATGTTTTCTTACCTGTAAAATGAGAATAGGAGCCTCAACTTCCTATTGCCATGGAATGTTATAACGTATGAACACTTTGCATAAAAATTATTTCATTTTCTTTCTAGTGGATTCTACACCTGTTAGTATTTTTTAATTCTATAAAGATAATAATAAGTTCCCTTATTAATTCAAAGTACCCACAAAATTACCTGAGTTTCATATTTTCTTTGGCTATATTAACTGAATAACTCCTAAGGATATAGCTGTAATGTAGTAGGAAAAAAACCCAGATCAAGACCCCTGAGTTGGAATGGTGGCTGATTCCTGATAAACTAATTCCATTTGTTCCTTTGAGATAGTCATTAATCTTCTGTAAAGCTCAATTTTCTAATCTGCAAAAGATGAATGTCAGTACCCCGTCAGGGTTTAATGATTATTAAATGACAAAGGTGTGCTAAAATGCATCAAAAAGTAAAAATGATAAAATGTCAAGGGGCATAATTCTGATAGACTATTGATTAATGGCTCTCCTCAATAATTTTAGCTATAAAAATAATTTTAATGTGAAATTTCATACCAATCTAATGCAGAAATCTTAGGCAATACATCTCTTGGGTTGTATCTGGTTACATGAACCATGAGGTTCCTGTGCTGTTTGTTCTAGTGAGTCCACTACGAAAGGTCAGTAAGGGATCTGAGACCCAATTTCGACGTGTGGGGGTGGGAGGTTTCCCTGTACCTTCAAAGCAATTCGCAGACAGCAGCTGGGTGTCCTACCATTCAATTCAATTCTGGTACTGCCTACCCAGAGATAGCACCAGATCCTGCAGTTGAAAATTTCAGTCCCACAAGATGGACCCCCACACACTTCAGGTGCCAGTCACAAGTCCAGGCTGTCAACTGCTACTTCTGACCAACTGGCTATAAAGTCAGAGAAGTTCTTCCAACCCCTTCCTTGGGTTCCATTAACTTGCTAGAGCAGCTCACAGAACTCAGAGACACATTTTACTTACTATATTCCCAGCTTCTTATGAAAGAATATAACTCAGGAACAGCCAGATGGAAGAGATGCATAGGACCAGGTGTGGGGAAGGACGCAGACTTCCCACGCTCTCTGAGTACGCCATTCTCCCTGAATCCTGACGTGTTCACTAACCCAAAGCTCCCCATCCTTTTTTGGAGGCTCCATTACATAGTTGTAATTTTTCAAATCACTGGCCATTGGCAACTGAGTCAACCTCCAACCTCTCTGCTCTCCTGGGACTAAAAGTTCCAACCTTCTAATCATATGGTTGGTTCTCCTGGCAACCAGCTCCCTCCTTAGATGGGGTCCAAAAGTCACCTCATTAATGTATAAAAGAGTAGCTCCCACCACTTAGGAAATTCCAAGGGTTTTAGAAGCTCTGTGCCAGAAACAAGGATGAAGACCAAACATATTTCTTATTAAAAATCACAGTATCACAGGGACCCAAACTGTATCAGTGGGAGCTACACCCCCTTCACGTGTGGAAGGTGTGAGCATTCTCAGAAGGGGAAACTTGGAAAGAAGGAAGAGGGGAGATAAGTGGGCTCCATGAGAACCTGACCCTTATCAGACCCGAGCCTAATGCTCAGGTATACTGCTAGCTACCTTGAAACAGGAGCTCGATTTTACAATCGAATGGAGCAAATCCACTAAGGGAGTTTCAGGGTCACTAATAATGTATTTCACTCAGATTCCCTTAAGGCACTTTTTTTTTTTATTGTTTGCTAAGTATACCACACTTCCAAAATAAAGACAAAAGAAAGAAAAAGAAATCCTTCCTCTCCAGCATTCCTCATACCCTAGAATTCCAATGTTTCCCTTCGCTCTGCATTTAAACAAATGAATAAGAGTTCTTTTTATCGCATCAAGACCCAGTTGATGTGTAATGTGTCAGGTGCCTCACATGATTCAGAACAATCTGATTTTATCAAAAGACAAGAAAGCAAAACCTCGGGGACTTTTCTGTTGGCCTTGCATTTACTTCATGTGAGTGTTCATTGTTAATAAGATAATTCTAAAATATTCATAATTGTTATTATCTCCTGGCAATTAAGGGATCCATTTTACTATGAGAAAACAGTTCAAAAGTTTGAAAGGAGACTATCTCTAGAGTGGCTGTTAATTCCGTTTATTTTATAATCTGATATCTCAGTCTCCACCCAAGATATGTCACATTTTATATATTTCACTGGTGACCTCTTTATTTATTCTCCACTCCCCCTTTTTTCTATTTCCTTTCTGTTGTTCTAGTTCATAATCTGTATGTAGAATGCTCTGCTTTCCTCTCTGCTTATTAAATTTAATGTTGAGAAAATAATACACTAATGAAGTGGGTAAATGCTGTTAAAATACGAACTCTCAATGATTTTTATTTCCTCAAATTGACTCAATCTCTTTAAACTTCCAGACTATGGGGTACTGGGTGGCTGGGTCAGTTGAGCATCTGATTCTTGAATTTGGTTTAGTTCATGATCTTGGGGTTGTGAGATTGAGCCCCATATCAGGCTCTGCACTCAGTAGGGAGTCTGCTTGAGATTCTCTCTCGCTCTCTGCCCCTTCCCCCTGCTCACACTCTTCTCTCCCTCTCTAAAATAAATAAATAAATATTTAAAGCTCCAGACTATGAAAATCCTATATTCTCCAGGTGATTTCTTCAGAACATTTAGAAAAAAAGAGAGACTATAGCTTTCACCATTCTGGATAAAGAAGCATAAGTGATTCTTCGATTTGTGGCAGCAAAAAGCATCGCTCCACCTAAATATTTATGAATTTTCTATATTTTCTTATTAATCAACCAAAACCAAAGGAAACATAGTTCTGGGATGGGAGTATATGTATGCAGATGTCTGTAACAATTCTATTCTTGATAGTGTATGTAACCTTCCCCAATTCAGTAGTCATCTATTGAGTGCCCTCTCCTCTGTATGATGTGATCTCTTTTCTACATGACTATAGGGCAGATATGATGAAGGCTAGATGCTTGCCATGAAATATCTTACCACTAGAGTGGGAAATAAGAGATGTCCATAAAATCCTATGGAAGAAGGTAAGATGTATTATATATTCTGGCAGGTACAAATGAAGTGTGGTGGGAGTTCAGAAATAAAAGAAAGTATTTACTTCCAGGAATTATCCAGAAAGATGTCCAGGGGAAAATGAGATTGCCACTAAGTGGACCATGGGGTGTGAGTTGCATGCTAACTGGCAGAGCAGTGAAGGAGAGGCGAGCATTCCAGGTAGAGGGACCATGTGAGCAGATTCACGGAGACAGCAGAATGCAGGATGTGCTCTTAGAAAGTGTAGATTGGGCAGAAAACACAGTAAATGAGATAACGCTGGACAAGCAGATCTTAAATTTAGACTACATTCATTAGGAATGGAGTGTGGCACAAATGTACATAAATTTTAACAAATCATTTGTTAGTGCCTGAATCCAGAAATATATTATTTCTCATCAAGACAAATTTTTGAATTAAAAGTTTAGGAAAACTTTTATTTTATTTTTTTTCCTTATTGCTCTGGTAGAATATGCATTCGAACCAAATTGTGAAATCAAATATGTTGGTGATACTGCTCATAACTGTTTTTTTTAAATGCAAATAATTTCCTTTTGTTGTGCAACAATTTCTTTGCTGAATTGACAGGTATATGTCTTTTCCAGAGCAAGCACAGGAATTTCATTTAAAGAAGTTAATCGTATTTTGAACTTGATGTATATAATTTCCCTCACCTGGCTCAGCTTCCTAAGATCATGCTAGGGCATTTCTTTCCCAGGAATTCAGTGTGCTTTTGGGGTTTGTTTGTTTGTTTTAGGGAGAACTGCTTAGTTAGTGGTATTTTGTCCCTGAGATCTATCATTGGAAGAAATCTTGGAGATGCACAATTGGAACGGCACATTCTTTTCATCTTTCTTTGATATTAGTGGAAGCAGACTCATGTTACAGAAGTCATTCCTATAATAGGGTATAAAGTATGATAAAAGTCAACCACTACATCACTAATTTTTATGGAAAATATTATCATAGTTACAATATATTATACTCTGAAGGTTTCACATGGCATCACAAGGAGTGTTTTGCAGCCTACACAAGTACTGAGACCTCAGTGTGATTTCCTATAAAATATATCCAGATTGAGCAGAAAGTTATCCATTAACATGCTTGCATTATGAAACAACAGTTCTTTCTACATAACACAGAAACATTCAGCTTGACATTCTCTGAAGCTATATGCTAAAGTTATTTTTAAAAGACAGAGTACAGTCACTTAATATAACAAAACATGTTCTCATCAACATACTTTCCTGACTTATCTTCCTTGTGTCACTCTGCGTTTCTTTACTTTATTCATCTACCATTTAATTTACTCTCTGTTAAACCTTAAATATCTTATTTATTTAAAGACTTTCTTATTTTCATTTTTTCCTGAATACTGAATAGTTTGCTCTATTCTAATATCCTTCTAAATTTCTCATTTTAAATTATGTTGCATCTTCATGAAAAATGTATTGCATTCCAAACTGCCAGATCCTTTGATCACCCTGATTTTTAAAAATCAAATCCTTTCTCTACAAAGGCTCAAATCCTTAGGACTGTCTTGTTCTTCACCTTGTCATGAAAGTAAGATTCTCTACCTCCAAAATCTTAAGTAACTTTGCAAACTACATTCTTAGTAAGAGCTAATCAATAATGCAATTACTCCTTTTGATTCTTTCTTTATCAAACTGCATTGAGACTTTTCAGAAATCTCTTTGCCTGAAAAAAATAAAAAGTTATAACAATACTTAGTGATGCAAAAGTCTTCTTTCCCCAAGCTGATAATTATCTTGCCTGGATAACCATAGATATAGAAGTTTCATTGGATTTGACTTGTTTCCTGTCAGTGTGTGGTTTTATAAATTGTCAGTTGATAAAATTGATATGTTAAACCACCTTTTCCATTTTCTGACACAGTCAGCAAAAGCTATCCTCAGTCTAAGAAAACTGGAAGTATCTCTGTGGTCCTAAGCGATGGGCTTCTTCCAGAGTCACTTATCTGAAGCAGAGAGTACAGTTTTAGCATGCTTGCAGCCTGATTATTATGCTTTATTCTCATGGCTTTTTTTTTCCTCCTCCCTTACAGCAGACCAGTAGGTGAATAAGGGAAGTAAAAGTTTAATAATTTCATAGATAAAATATGAGGGAATGAAAGAGAAAGATTGAGTATCCTTTGACCAAATAGATAACTTCATATTAAAATGTTTTTATTTGAACATAATTTACGTAACTGTGTTAGATATCTCTTTCCCCTTCCCATTCTTCTCTGTTTTTCCACAAAGTGCATATCATCACAGATACAGGTAAATGAAGATTGATTTGCAGAAGCAAGATTTAGAGTTTACTTCCTTAAAGGGGTGGTGGTAAATAGGCATTTAGCCATAAATTTGATCCTAAGGAAGGTCAGTGTTATCAGATAAAGTAAGAAGCAGGGGAAAAAACCATTTTTAGTGAACCTAGAGAAGAAATACAACCCACAGATTCTGAATTATGTGTAATTATGTGTAAGTGTTGCCAAAAGCAAGGTTGAATCTGGCAAGAAATAATGATGAGACTGATGTCACTGGAGTGATAGGAAAGAAAAAGAATTTTCTGGAGTGCCCAAAAATTGTTACCAAATTTGCACTGCCATGCGGGGAGGAAGTGAAAGGGATTTGCTGGCATGTGTGTGGAATCCAGTGGCCAAAGGTGGCTGATCTAAAAACATAACAGTACATTTGAACAGCTTTAAAAAGTAGGTTAATTGTGCTGTGTCCCATGATGGCTGTGTCTTGCGAAGAAACTAACTCCTGGCTGGCAGAAGACATCCTTCAGAAGCAGAATAGATTTTGAGAGGTAGAAGTGGAGAGGTCTCCATACCTAGATTAAGCAAACAGGAGAAAGCACTTTGAACTCGGGCACGTGGAAAGCTGATCTTGCTCACCTCCGCAGAAAACTCCTGGGAAGAACACATCCAGGAAAATTACTCTCCCTCAAATAGAGACAGGCTCTTTCATTGTGTTCTTTCTTATTTTCTCGGTGTTCTAATCCTCCCGTTTTGTGTCTTCTCCCTATTGAGCCTATGTTATGATACATCATTCACCCATGCAGTTTGCAGTTATTACTCCTGACCCAATCTTTATTTAGTAATTTTTTTTTCCTAGATAGGCGGCTCATGTACCTCTTATTGCAAAAAGTCCCAAAGGAACAATTATGCTTTTGCTAGCTTTCTGTAGGAGGTTGACTAGTCTGGAACCAATTTCTACACTAATTTCTCAAGCTGGGATTCTCATATCACTCAGTCTGTATAAATGTAGAGGCCACACTTATCCTTTGGTTCTTCTATTGAGAGATTGCTTTTTCCTTTTAGACAGAGAAAGTCTCTCTTATCCTGCTGTGTCAGTGAGCAGAGCAGTTCTCATTCTCTTCTGTGGAATGGGCAATTCTTTCAAAGCCCAGACTCTATGAAGTGGTCCCATATCTCTCTTATTGCCTCATAGTGGCTGAAGGTCACAGTTTCTATCCATATACAGCATTAAAACCTCATCCTCCTAAAGAGATGCCCAACTTAGTCTTATAAAAACCCCCACAGCATCAGCACTTAAATGTAATGCTCAGAACTTACATTTCCTGTGTATTTCTGACATTTAACACTCCCCCCACTCCTCACACATACATTTAGTGTCATCCCATTAATCTCAGCTATATGCAAATACTGGTATTTTATACACATTCTCATACAATTGCATCAGGAGAATGATCCAGATTAGCTTGGTCAGTACATTATCATGTTTAAATAAATTATTGAAAGAATCAGAAACACAAAGTTATAGGAACTCGTAGAGTGATGCTTTTTCAGAGAGTTTGGTGAGAAAAGAGAGATGGCTTTTTATTCTAAAACTTCCTGCATAGTTTTTTAAACTTCATAAGGTTATTATTATGAGGTGAATTTTGTGTCAAAAAACTTGGATTTTCTGTCAAAAGTAGGACGGAAAACATCCAACTTCCAAGCTGTGCTGGATACCGTCTATTTATCTCTCCACGTCCCATTTCCACTCTTGCTATCTTGCTACATGGATACTGACTCACTCAGATTGCATCACTCTCTGTCCATTCCTTCTGGCTTCTAGTTGGACTGATTCAATTGGGGGAAGAGAGACATTTGTAGGGAAGCAGAGGGTAGGAGGAAAAGGAATTTGGCCTGTCTTCCCCAGCCTCCTCCAAGCTGGGTTGCATGAGGTGACCATACAGCGAAGGACCATGGTCATGCCTCACACGTCAGCCCTGCAAGTGCTCTGTCCCTGTTGGTTTCTCTAAATCCTACTCATTACTTCAAAAATCATTCTCCTTTATTAAAGTTACCCAATTAAAAGTGAGCATGTCCTCTCTTTCCTGATAGGGCTATGACTCGTGCCTTAGGAATTGTCCCCAAGTAGCCTCAGGAAATATACCTTCATGTGTGTCTGGGATTGGGGTTTTAGGACTGGGTTGCCCACATATTTGAGGAGGCACAGATAACTTTCTTGCTGAGGTCAAACTGAAATCTGAGCATGTGGTGACAAACAGTAGCTGAAATCATTCCACAGTGACAAGGAACTGAGCGTAAAGGACAGGATGTCTAGAGACCAAGTGATTGTGGTACTAATCACCATGGTGACAACGGTGATTTTAAAAATTATGGAACCAACTAGCAGCTTCAGAGGCCTTAGGAAGTATACACAGAGGAAAGGGATAATGGAAGACCATGAACCTTCAATTAAGAAGGGAAATTGGATCACCCAAAGAGTGACATCATCAAAATGGCAGAATAGAAGGTTTGTTTTTTGCTTTTTTTTTTTTTTAACTGCCTTTCCACCAAAGAATACAATCATGCATGGATGAAAGAACCTTTTTGTAAGACCAAGAGATCAGCAGAGAAGTACCAGCACACTACTGGAGGGAAAAAAACAATCTGAGTGGATGCATTGGAGAGGGTAGAAGAACAGCTTTTATTTACCCATGCCACCCTTCCCCTAGGCAGCCCAGCTCAGTGCCAAGAGAGTGCTTGTCAGCCCGTGATTTCCGGAGGGAAAGTGAGAGCCCATAAGTGAGTGCCTGGCTTCCCCAGCTGTGCAAGATGCTGACAAAGAGGCCTATTCTTCTCTCATTCCATACAGAGGACTCAGTTGTGAGATTTTACATATTTTATCTTTGAAAATGTTTTTGCATGCAGATATTTACTTCCAAATATTGACATAAGCATATGAATTTAATTGGCTATGTTCATCAATATGGAGGCATTTATAGAATTCTACTTGATTTCTACTTGATATCGGTGTTTTACGTGTCATTCTATTGCATATCAATTAGTTCCAAATGAAGGTTAGGTGAAAAGTCCTTACGTGCACGTTGAAGTAGATTGTGAAGTATGGAAATTTCCTTTGCACTTACATTGAGGTCAAAAATGCTGCTGGAACTTTGGTTCGAGCTTGGAAAACATATTCTATGCAAATCTGTGTATCTCACTACTTGTTTTAACTTTTGACAGCACTAGAAATGTATCAAACAGCTTGATATTACTTGTGATTCAAACAATGACTTCACTGCAGTCTAACTTTCACAGATAAGCACTGTTTTGCCTTGCAATTTTAGGTTCGAATTAATTAAGAAGCATGGTCAAGTAGGCAGCAAAAGTTAATTTCCTGAACATAAACAGTTGAGGGCAGTTCTTGTTCAGATAACATTGCAATCTTGACCCCAAGCTCAGAAATCTACCATAAACCTTGACCACTGCAAAGCCATCATCAGAGTGTTGGAATTGATGGTAGGCCCCGTCCAGGTACTCAACGGTTTCTGACTAAAAAGTCACAGAACAGACAATGGGTAAGTTCAGGGAAGTGGCTGGATTTCACTATTGACACCACTATTCAATAATCTATGCTAGACTCAAATATTTCCTGCAAAGTATCTGCCGATATGTCAGTAAATAACCACAGGCTATAAACACTGTACATGTTCACGAGCTTTGTAACTTTGTCCAATGAAGCCTTTTCCTAGTCCACACAATTTCATCACCACCGATTGGGACACATGTTAGCAGATTTCACTTCAGGTTGCACCAAATGAGTGTTTTTTCAACTTTGAAAATATTTGCCCATCATGTTCCATGCAGATGATTTCTAGATGCTCATTCTTTGGTGCCTTCAAACTCAGCCTTGACTCCTTTAATAAACAGTGACAACTGAGCAGTATCAGTAACATCCATGGATTCATCCAGAAGAACCAACCACTCAGACTTATTTGCTTTTTTTTTTTTTAATTGACAATAGTTACTGCTCCCAGTGTGTCAATTTACTGAGCAACTGTTCTTATGAGAAGGTTAGCAATCTTAAACAAGTCCTCCTTGTTTGTTTGTCTGTTGTTTGTTTGAAAAAAATCTGGACACATTTTTTCAGCTGCCCCAACCAAACATGGTTTAATTAACTCACCAGAGGCAAACGGCTTTCCTTGCTCGGCTAACAAATGAGCCACTCGTCAACCTGCTTCCCAGGGTTCCAGAAAGTATCGGCTAAGGTTTCAACAGCAATCACAACGCAGGTCAGCTCTTCCCTCTGACTTATTTTCAGTCTTCATTTTAATGTAGAAATTCTGCTGTGATGAAATATTTTGTAACAGTTTTATCATCTTTTGTCACCTTGAATGCTTGGGGATCTAGAACTGTCAGTGACACCCGAAACTCCAAATCAGAGGCAGCTGGTGCTGCTCCTGTCTATATTGGGCTGCCTCCAAAACAGCCACAGAAGTGGGAAATGCAGAGGCTAAGTCTTAACTAGTTTTCTCTTTCTCTCTCTCTCTCTCTCTTTTTTTTTTTTTAGTTGTTGTTGTGCTACTTTACGTAAAGCGCTAACGTTTTTGTTTCAAGTCAGTAGTATGACCAAACTGACACTGGCCCACTGGCTTCTTCTCGGGTTCAGCTGATAGAGTATTGGCAGGATACAGAAAGCAGGAGGAGAATGAGACTGAAGCATCATTCCCCTGGTTGCCTTTATTTCTCTCCCAAAGGCCACATTCCTATTTAGGAGCTCTCTGCAACACCTGATTCTTTTGAATTGTGTTCAAAATTGAATTGTGCTAACTTCCCTTGCTTTTGCTCCTTCAAGCCTAAGAACAGGGGTTCCCTGCTGTGGCCAGTCTCAGAACATAATGTCCTGCTTTGTGGTTTCCCTAAGCACCTTCCACACTTTTACAAATCGCTCCTTTCATGACCTCTCCTCACCTACCAAGCGTTTCAGTTATTATTTGCCATGTAAAATAACACCCAAATATAGTGGCTGAAAACATCTGTTTATTGTTCATGATTCCTGTCATTCTGAAATTTGCACAGGAGTCCATAATGATGGCTCATCCCTTCACCAGTGTTAGCTGAGGCAGCTGGATTGCAGCTCAAGGAGCCAAATGGCCTCTCGCGTATGTCTGGAGCCTCAGCAGGAATGGACCAAACAGCTGGAATTTGGCTGGGATGGTTGACACTCTTCTCATGATGTCCTCTGTACTCACTTGAATGTGTGAAAACTGTTTTCCTCCCTGTGGCCCCTTTCTCCGTGTGGTGTTAGATCCTGCAGGATGTCCCTCTCCAGCAGGATATGACACCTTTACAGGATGGCTGACTGTTTCCCTCTGGCCCAAGCAGAGGGAACCTAAGGCCTGGGTTGGGAGGTCTGGGTGCTTCACTTCAACCCATGCCATGTGTCAAAGTCTCAGGCCACCCCAGGTGCCAAGGGTTAGAGAAACAGATGACATCTCTCTGTGGGAAAAAAGCAAAGACTTTGGGCAGAAGAAGGGACAAAAGGAGATCTGATCCATTGAGGTCCATTTTTTTTTTTAATTCTATTATACCAAATTGGATTGTGCCTTTCTAGTAGGACCCTGACTTACATGTATGCTACTCACCCTATCTACCCGTACTTACCTTTTCAGCCTCACCCTGCTCACTTTCTCTCCCTAAGTTTAACTTCTAACCAGATTAGATTAGATTAGATTAGATTAGATTAGATTAGATTTAGAGTACCTGAGATTTCAGGGCACCTGGGTGGCTCAGTCCATTAAGCATCTGCCTTCGGCTCAGGTTATGATCCCAGAGTCCTGGGATCAAGTCCCGCATCGGGCTCCCTGCTCAGCGGGGAGCCTGTTTCTCCCTCTGCCTGCCACTTCCCCTGCTTGTGCTCTCTCTCTTTTTCTCTCTCTCTGACAAATAAATATTAAAAAAAAAATACGTAAGATTTCATGAACACATCATGTATGCCGAGGCTCTCATTTCCTTATTCATTGCTGTCCCTTCAACCTGATATGCCACTTCTCCCTCTACTTTATCTGGAGAAAAAAAAAAAATCATTCTTGTGGCACTTTTCCTGGCCAAATCTGTAGGTGGACCCCTGTCTTCATCTTTGCTCTGCAGTAACAGAGTGACCCACAGTCACCCTGGCCTGGTGCAGTCCTTGGACAGAATTCTGATTTCTTCCATCATGGCTCTGTGGTTACAAGGCATCATTCTTTCCCAGCTGAGTCTGTGTGTGGAGCCCTGTGATCCATCCCTGTCAGCTGTGACCAGATGCCACATTTCCTTGGCAAAGTCTGTGCCTAGATCCTTACCACCCATCACCATTTTGAAGGATAACCCACTAAAACACAAGATTAAATAACAACAAAGACAATCCACAGACACTAACAGCAAGATCACAAAGATGTTGAAATTATCTGACAAAGATTTTAAAGCTGTCGTCATAAAAGTAGTCTAATGGGCAATATAAGCATTCTTTTTTTTTTTAATATAAGCATTCTTGAAACAAATAAAAAAAAAGAAAGTTCTGCAAGGAAAGAGAAGATAGAAGACAAAACCAAAATATCATAATATTTCTTTCAAAAATCACTGGATGGAGTCAACAACATAATGGAAATTACAGAGGCAAAAAATTATTGAATTCAAAGATAGATGAAAGGAAATTATACAATGTAAATGAGAGAAATTAGATTTTAAAAATGAACTGAGCCTCAGGGACCTCTGGAGCAATAATAAAAGGTCTAAGATTCTACTCATTGGAATCTTAAAAAAAGACATAAGAGTAAATTTCTGTGGCTTTCGATTTGGCAAGAATTCTAATATATGACCCTAAAATACAAACAACAAATATGGATAAATTGAACAATATGGATAATTTCATCAAAATTAGAAACTTTTGGGGCGCCTGGGTAGCTCAGTTGGTTAAGCGACTGCCTTCGGCTCAGGTCATGATCCTGGAGTCCCGGGATCGAGTCCCGCGTCGGGCTCCCTGCTCAGCAGAGAGTCTGCTTCTCCCTCTGCCCTTCCCCCCTCTCCTGCTCTCTCTCTCTCATTCTCTCTCTCAAATAAATAAATAAAATATTTAGGGGCGCCTGGGTGGCTCAGTTGGTTAAGCGACTGCCTTCGGCTCAGGTCATGGTCCTGGAGTCCCGGGATCGAGTCCCGCATCGGGCTCCCTGCTCGGCGGGGAGTCTGCTTCTCCCTCTGACCCTCCTCCCTCTCATGCTCTCTGTCTCTCATTCTCTCTCTCTCAAATAAATAAATAAAATCTTTAAAAATAAAATAAAATAAAAAATAAAAATATAACATATAAAATTAAAAATAATTAAGAAAAAAGATTTATGAATCCTCACAGATGTAGGAAACTACACAGAAAGTAAAGCAAGTCAAGAAGACACGATGGGGAAGCTACAAGGTCAGAAATTATTCGAATATATGTATATATAATTTACAAAATTATATAAATACACATTATAAATATATATTAAATTATATAAATATATAAATATATAAAATACAAGTTGAAAGGGTAACATGAACAAAGACTGTCAGTGTACAGGTAATGGAACAGTTAACTCTGTGGATCAGGAGAAGGGATTGAAAGCCTTGATTAGAAATCACAGAAAAGGGGGCGCCTGGGTGGCTCAGTTGGTTAAGCGACTGCCTTCGGCTCAGGTCATGATCCTGGAGTCCTGGGATCGAGTCCCGCATCGGGCTCCCTGCTCAGCGAGGAGTCTGCTTCTCCCTCTGACCCTCCTCCCTCTCATGCTCTCTGTCTCTCATTCTCTCTCTCACAAAAAAAAAAAAAAAAATTAGAAACTTTTGTGCTTCAAGAGACACCCTTAGGAAAGTGAAAAGCAACAGACAGAGTGGGAGAAAATACATGTAAATTATATATCTGACAAAGAACATGTATCCAGAATATGTAGACGAACCATGACAGACTATGGACTCTGAGAAACAAACTGAGAGTTCTAGAGGGGAGGGGGGTGGGAGGATGGGTTAGCCTGGTGATGGGTATTAAAGAGGGCACGTACTGAATGGAGCACTGGGTATTATACGCAAACAATGAATCATGGAACACTACCTCAAAAATTAATGATGTAATGTATCATGATTAGCATAACATAAAAAAAAAGAATGTTTACAACAATAAAAAGTCAAATAATCTAATTTAAAAATAGGTAAAGGACATGAGTAGACATTTCTCCAAGGGAGATATACAAATGACTAATAAGCACATGAAAAGTTGTTTGATATAATTAGTCATCAGGAAAATAAATTTAAAACCACCCTGAGATACCATCTTATTCTTATTAAGATGGATAGAATAACAAAAATAAGATGATAAGAGTTGGTGAGGATAGGAGGAAAGGAAATCCTCCTACAGTACTGGAAGAAATTTAAGATGATGCAACCACCTTGGAAAATACTCTGGCAGTTCCTCAAACCATTGAACATAGAGCTACCATATAACACAGCAATTCCACTTCTAAGTGTACGCCCAAGAGAAATGAAAACACATTGCTACACACATAAAAAAACTGTCCATTAATGTTTACATCAGTGTTATTCATAATAACCAAAAGGTGTAAATAACCCAAATGTCCATCAACTGATAAATGGGCAAATGAAATGTGTTAAATCCATACAATGAAATATAATTGAGCCATAAAAAGGAATAAAGTACTGATACATACTATGACATGGATGAATCTTGAAAGCCTAACACCAAGTGAAAGGAGCCAATCTTAAAGATTGCATATTCTATTATTTTATTCATATAAAATGCCCAGGACAGAGACTCTATGGAGACAGAAGTTAGATTAGTGGTTGCTTAGGACCCTGAAGCAGAGGAATGCGGTAGTACGGAGTGGTACCAAAGGAAACAGTATTTCTTTTTGAGGTAATGAAAATGTTCTAAACCTAACTGGTAATGATGGTTGCATCTATCTGTGAATATCCTAAAAACCACTGAATTTCACTCTTTAAGTGGGGATCTTATGATTATGTGAATTATATCTCAATAAAGCTGTCTGGGGGAAAAAAAACATGGGTATTGTAAGAAGAGGTATGCAAAGTGTGTAATCTCAAAGTGTGCAAATTACAACGAAATATGCAGATTGCTGTGGTATCATTGTTTTGTGACAAATAAAGACTCTTAATTCTGGAAAAAAATAAATGTACCTTTAATAAAAAAGGATAGAAGAAAAAGCATGGAACTGAAAATACGTAAGTAGAAATAATGGCTAAATGTTCTCAGATTTGTCATAAGACGTAAACCTAAGGAAACTTACAAGAAGCTGGAAGAAACCCAAACTAAGTAAATCCAGAGAAATCCATGCCCATATGGATCATAATCAAACTTTGGAAAACAAGTAACAGCAAAAGCTCTTCCAACAAACAAAGCTCTGGGCCTAAATGGTCTAACTGATTAATAGCACCAAACTTTTAAGGAAGAAAAATACTAATTATAAACAAACTCTTCCAAAGTAGATGAGGGAAAACATCTCATTTTATTTTATGAGGGCATCATTGCATAGATGCTAAAACCAGACAAACATATTATAAGAAAAGAGAACAAAGGACTAATATCCCCCACAATCTTAGATATAAAACCTTCAAGAAAATGTGCAAATCATACCAAACAGTATATAATACTACTGGGTGAGATTTATCACAGCAATGCGAGAATGGCTCAACATTTTAAATATAATCAGTATGTCAGTATTATCAACACACTAATGAAAAAAAACCTATATTGTCATCTCAACAGATAAAGAAAAATAACTAGACAAAATGTATTATATATTCATTATTAAAAACTCTCCGCAAACTAGGAATTGAAGAAACCATCCTTAACCTAATAAAGGGCATCTACAAGAAACCTGCAATATTACACTTACTAGTGGAAACAGAATGTTCCTGAGATCAGGAACAAACCAAAATATCAATTCTTACTACTCATATTCAGCTTCATGCTGAAGGTTCTAGCCAATGAAATATAGCAAGAAAAAGAAATAGAATATTTACAGATTAAAAAATAAGAAACAAAAGTCTTTTTATTCTCAAGTATCATTATTGTCTATATGGAATATATCAAATACGAAAAAAACTACTATCATTAATAAGTGAGGTAGGCAAGGTCATAGGACAAGAACAATAGAAAAAATTCTATTAAAATGAATTATATTTCTATATGCTAGCATGACTCATACAATAAAGCTAATTGATATGTTGGGCTTCATCCAAATTAAAAACATGTGCTCTGGGAAAGACACTTTCAAGAGACAGGAAACAAAAGGCCCAGACTGGAAGGACATACTTGGAAAATACATCTGTGACAAATTACTTAACCCAGAATATGTAAAGAATTCTCAAAAATTAGTAACAGAAAACAGCTCATTTAAAAATTGACAGGAGAGTTGAATAAATACTTTATCAAAGAAGATGTGTAAGGGCGTCTGGGTTGGTCAGTTGATTAAGCATCTGCCTTCAGCTCAGGTCATGATCCAAGGGTCCTGGGATGGAGCCCCATGTCGGGCTCCCTGCTCAGCGGGGAGTCTGCTTCTCCCTCTGCTTGCCACACCCCCTGCTTGTACTCTCTCTCTCTGACAAATAAATAAAAAAATAAAATCTTTTTAAAATGATGTGTAGATGGCAAGTAGACACAAGAGAAGATGCTCAACATCACTAGCCATCAAAAAAATGCAAAGTAAACCAAAAGGAGACACTACTACACACCTATATTAGAACGGCTAAAATACAACAATACTGACAGGACCAAGTACTGGGAAAGTTGCAGAACAAATGAAAGTCTTATACTTTTCTTAGCAGGGATGCAGAATGACACAGCCACTAATGTATTTGGATACCTGAGTGAGGCCTGCTTTGGAGAAGAATATGAGACTAGACGAGGCTGGATTACACAGAGTTGTAAATTCCTTTGAACCTTAATTTTGAAGGGCGATGCGATATAATTTTTGTACTTAAAGCTATTCATGGAAATTGCCTAATTTGAATGTGTTTATATTCCTATTTGGGCCAGCTCTATTATTAAGTTTATTATTGCAATGCCTTTCTTCTGCCATTTTCTACAATGCAGAGCCTCAAATAAGCTCTATTTAGACAATATAACAATATAACTTTCATATTTTGTGAAATAGAATAATGAATTTGTGTGCCTTTGGGCCTAGGCTGAAAGAACAGACCTCATCTTATCACCTGTTTTAGTAAAATGAACTTCTGTTTTACTTGTCCATCTTTTTTTATGTCTCAGCTATTACATCAGAATGGGTAAATTTTCACCAGATTTGAAAGGTACATTTGAAATGGTCTCTTTAATGATTGGCAACATAAGATACATAAAATTCTTGTTGAGAATGACTACCCACAGAGTCAGCTATAATATAATAATAAGTAGTAATAGACCTGTAATAATAATAATAATAATAATAATAATAATAATAATAAAAGGCCTATATAGTTGCCAGTTGAGAGAAACAAGACAATTTGGTTACAAGACCCTTGTACAAGGACAGAAAAAAAATGGTTTTAGATACGAAGCCAAATCAATTGTGAAAACGGCACATCATTCCAAGATCTATTTCAATCACTGTTTCCTCTTTAAAGCTTTTGCAGGTCTTCTAAACCAAAAGTTATATGTCTCCTTTGAAAGCCTGTAGCACTTTATACAATTTTTGGTCTAAATCATAATGTTTCTTATTGAAGTATCTTATTCCCCGATTAAACTGTGACTTATTTGAAGGTGATAAACCTGTCATATTTATTTTTCTGTCACTAACCAGGTCTGTAATAGCATCTAGAGCAACGTAAATGCTCAGTGATGCCTTCGGGTTCTGCCTGTGCCTCCATCATTATTGGGTTTGTTATTTTTCGTTAAGTATAATATACAAAGAGAAAAGTGCAAAAAATAATATGAGTGCAGCTTCATGAATATTTATAAACTGTATGCAGTCATGTAACCTACACCCAGATAAAGATACAAAATATTCCCAGCAGTCTGGTAACTTCCCTTATGCACTATGTAGTCACACTGTCCGCCCACCCCAAAGGTAATCATATCTTGACTTCTGATGTCATAGATTCATTTTGTCTACTTTTGAACTTTATATCAATGGAATAACACCAAGCTTGCTCTTCGGTTTGTCCGATTTTTTTCACCAACATCACATTTCTGAGATTCATTCATATTGTATGTAGTTCATTCATTCACATTACTGAGGAGCTGTGCTACTCAAAGTGTGGTCCCTGGACCAGGAGCATCAGCATTACCTGAGATTGTGTTAGAAGTACACATTCCCAGGTCTCACCCCAGACCTGCTGAGTCAGAGACTTGTGGGTTGGGGTCCAGGAATTTGTGTTTTAAAACTTTTAAAGGCATTTGACCTCTCCTTGCTATCTCTCAGTCACCTTTATAAATTTAAATCCAAACACAGAACACCATAACCTTTTATATACTTCTCCGTCTGTCTCCCCCACTAGACCGTGAGTTCCTCCAGGGTAGAAGCTGTATTTTATTTTATTTTATTTTTTGCATCCTTAACAATGAAAACAGAACAGGGACTGACACAAAGTACATAGTCAACAATAGATTGTGAAATTATAAAATGATCGAAATGAAGAGAAAATACCTATAAAAATTGTAAATCCTAATGAACTAAAACAATCATAATTTCTTTTTGACACCATAAAATGACAAAAATATTTTCAAATTCTCTGAAAAATATTTTTGAACTGTTATGATGCAGAGGCCAGTGCTAAGTGTTTTGAGAAATAAAAAATTTGAATGAGTATTGATGAATACTTTCAAAGAGTTCTTTTTTTTTTTGAAGATTTTATTTATTTATTTGACAGAGAAAGACACAGCGAGAGAGGGAACACAAACGGGGAGTGGGAGAGGGAGAAGCAGGCTTCCCACTGAGCAGGGAGCCCGATGCGGGACTCGATCCCAGGACTCCAGGATCATGACCTGAGCCTAAGGCAGTCGCTCAACCAACTGAGCCACCCAGGCGCCCCATCAAAGAGTTCTATTACAATAAGATGCATGTTGTCAGGACTGACTGTCTCCTACCTACTAACCCTCCAAGTTGTCTTGGTTTTGGGCCACTGACTCTTTTCTGCCTCTTAAAGTGACAAAAAAGGAAAAAAAAAAAAAAGAGGAGAGAGGAAGGGGAGGAGTAAAAGAGAGAGGAAGGAAGAGAGGAGAAGAGAAAGAAGAGGGAAAGGACAGAGAAAGGGAGAGGGAAGAGGACAGAGGAGGAAAAAAATATAAATTTCCTAGGAGCGATTTACCTGTCACTTCAGTAGAGCCCGGTTAGTGTCCCTTGTCTTAAGTATTGTGTGTACAGGAAGGAACCACCTGCCTCCTGAAACTTCTCTGTCAAATTTGTGTGTGAAGATGTGTTATGAGAAGTATATTATTTTGCTCTAAGTCTTCTCAAGTATTCCTAGGAGTGGCAACATATAACTCTTCAAAGCATTATCACAATGTCAAATATTATCCAGAAAATAGAGCAAAGAGAGTAAGGAATTAGTGAGCATTTAGGAGGAGTTGATTAAGGGTCAGCCTACCAAAGAGGAAGCCTCTATAAATAATTAGTTTGTTTATTTTATCATTTAGCTTGGGCTGTCATTATCCATCCTACAATCCAAGTTGGAGTCAGAGACCCATTTACATGAACGTATATGAAAATCTCCTACCGCTAATTTGATGGTTCTCAACCAGACACATCCAGGTTAGTGTGGAAGAAGGAAAGCCTGATCAATACTTATAGGTCAAGAGTTGTTAAAATGTTGGAGGCATTTTCAAAAAATTGGAAATCAATTTTAAAACATTTCCCTCTTGTAAAATAAATGCACACAAGACATCCGGGTTTTTTTTTTTTAATGTATCAGATCACCTATATTTAATAATTGCTGAGGCTGTTGGATGCAGTTTGCTGGTAGAGATACCGATGATGGATGTTATACAAAATACCGATGATTATTAGATAAGCAAGTTTCCAAGTGCTTCTAAAATCAAAACATTGTTAGAACTATTGTACATATCTTTGGAAATGTATCATATTCTGTATACATCAGATGCTATTTAAGTGCTATTTTGCATACTTTAGCAATCTGGGCCCAAAAAAACTGTAATGTTTCCAAAGTAACAGTGAATGTACTAGTTTAGAAGGGGCTATAAATGTCCTGTGGTATTTGGAGCATTACTTATTTATACTATCAATACACATTTAATACTAACAGTTGAAAGATATCTTCGCTGATATACATTTAAAAAAAAAAATAAGGGGAGAGCATAGAAAGTACAGTGTATACTTTCTTATCATCAAGGACACTCCCAAGGAGGACTTAACAAATTTGAGCCTGACTTTCATCCCCCAATCTAAAATGCCAGACTCCATTCTCTGTGGATAAGTGTTTCTTCTAGTTCACTGAGAAACTTAAGAACATTCATTGCCGGGGCGCCTGGGTGGCTCAGTTGGTTAAGCGACTGCCTTCGGCTCAGGTCATGATCCTGGAGTCCCGGGATCGAGTCCCGCATCGGCCTCCCTACTAAGTGGGGGGTCTGCTTCTCCCTCTGACCCTCTTCCCTCTCGTGCTCTCTGTCTCTCATTCTCTCTCTCTTAAATAAAATAAATAAAATCCTTAAAAAAAAAAAAAGAACATTCATTGCCTTGGCACTCCATTATCAACTCCTACCTCTCCCCATTCCACCACATCCCATCTCCACATTTCTCTAGTTTTTTCCAAGGCAAACTGTGTTCTCAAACCCACCACTTCTCTCTTGTCCCCATCTTCACTGACCTAATATCACCTTGATGTTAAGCAACATCTCTATTTTAACCCTTCAAATTCTCCTGTTGTATTACTCCCCAATTACTTACCAGACTTTAGCTAATCCAGCCCCCTTTCAACCCTTGAGTTTACCAGAAGAGTCTGAGAAAAAGCCTAGAATGAGGCTGAGTCCTTCCAGATATCTAACTGCTTCCTTCTTATAATTTCACGTTCCTCTTGGGTAACAATTCAGAAAGGACTTCTTCTGATAAGGCATCCTAAGTTACTATCATGTTGTTATGTTCTGACACTCAGTTTATTGTCTTAACAGCATTTATCAGAATTTATCCTTTTAGCCTGTCTCTCTACCTGACAAGACTATAAGCTTTTTGAGGGGGTGGGGGGGTACTCATGTCAACTTATTTAATACATCCTGATACACAGAATGTCCTCCATAAATACTTCATGAATGAAGAAATGGGAATAGATACCTGGCCACTAACAGAACATAAAATTGAAATTCAGTGAGTAACAGTAGGCCTATGTATTACTCAGGATTTTATGGGTTGCGGGTGATGAAACATCAAATCAAATTAACTTAATGTAAAAGGAAAAAGTCTTTGATTCAGGTACCTGAAAGCCTGGGGACATATCTAACTCTGGATACAGCAAAATCCAGAGGATCATACGATATCATTATGGTTTGGTTCTCATTCAACTTGTATCTGACTAGCTTTATTCTGCAAGCTCTCTTCACGTGGTAAGCATGCGTTTGCCATTTCAAACACTTATTCCCCCAACTTTAACCATATCTTAAAAAAGAATCTGTCTCTTTAAACAGTTACTGATTTGTTTATCACAGAATTTTTTTGAATGGCACTTACTATGAGCAGACATTCTTCAAAATGCTTTCCAAATATGAACCCATTTACTCCTTATAATTATTGTCCCCATTTTATAGATGAGGGTAATTCATTTCTAGAGCTACCACCTTTGTGGAGCTTACATTCCAGTGTGTGTGTGGGGGGGTGGTAGTCCAAACACAATAGACATGATAATATGTTATATCATATGAAAAGGTGGTGAATGCTATTGAAAAAGGAAATGTAGGATCAGGAGGGTTGGGAGTACTGGTGGAGCAATGGGTACAGCCCAGTAGCTGTTTGAGTAGGTTGTTTAGAGTAAAGTTTTCTCATTTTCAGCTGAAAAAGTCCCAACTTGCCTATCTCCCCAAGTCTACTCAAATTCCAAGGGTAAGTCTAGAGTCAAAGGCTAGTATCTGGAAAACCAAACAAAAATGACCAGGTGTCCTAAGAAAAATGTTTAAGTCTGTGCTACAGTGAGTAGGCTAACAGGTGTTAGGTGATCAAAATCAGAACAACACTACAAAATCAATTTTTTAGCCAGGTTACACAAAATCTCAAATTCTACCACAGCTAATTTAATTTATAAAAAAAAATAATAAACCACCTCCCATGCCTGACTTTCTGCTATAACCTAGATGCACAGTTCAGTAGATTTCTCTGATCAATATCATATCATGTGAATGAATATTTCTGCATTGAATAACACATAAAGAAGTTCATCGGATGGGGCAGAATGGTGAAGTTTTGTAAAAATTTCAAGAGGGTAAATACAAGGATCTGTTCACTCTCAAAATCATTTATTTTTGTTTAGGGCACCATGAGAATATTAACCAATTCTATACATCTATGTTTTAATCCTTATCTAATATTAATTAGTTGCAGTAATCTCATGTTTAACTAGCTGTGATATTACTGAATACCCTGTGTACTAAAAGTGGATCAAACTGTGATGTAGTTCTCTAAATCAGCTGCTAGTTAATGAATGAGATACTCTGTAAAGTTCTTATCTTAAAATGTAAGGGCGAGCAAACCACCACAAAACAATGGTTATTGGCTTAATTGATTGGCTTGTTTTCTTTAATCAGCTAACAAAAAAATGGCCATGAAATACTATTTTAATTGCACAATGAGAGCAATGCAGAAGACATAGGAATAAAAGAAAAAAAATAAACCTAAAAGACCTGAGTTACAAATTTGATGGGGAAAAAATAATGAGTTATATCAGATATTGACCTTGTTGAGTGAGGCCTTTGCTGTACTTCCTTGTGTGAACCTTACACAAAGTTAAGATGCACGTATGGTGAGTCAGAAACCATATAGGTGTGAGAGGAGTGGCACTCGCTCAGTCAGCTGGCCATAGTGGGGTTCAAAGAAAATAGATGCTGGTCTTCAGATGATTCTTAAATCATTGGGGATATTGATCTTATTTTTGTTTAAATTGTGTGCTCTGTAAAAGAAATTTTAGGATTTTTTTGTACTGTGCATAAATGGTGATTTAAGAATTTGAGATAATTTTATGCCCTCATATTAAATATATTTGAGATATTTCTGAATTTAGTTTTCTCTGTTCTTCAGTGTCAAAGTTCAAGTCCCAACTTCAATTTCAAATTCATTGAAATGCATTGTTTAACAAGGACCATTGCAAGTCTTCAGACTTTTGATTCTGTGATTCTAACAATGTTTCTCTCTCTTACTGAGATATGGGATTTCAAGAATAAAGTATAGAAGCTAATAATGTGTCATGAAATCATCATTACAATTAAACTTATATTGTTCCAGAGAATTAGAAATTATCCTCATCCTGCAGCCCAGTTCTTCTGAAACTATTCTCCATACATTAACTGGTATGATTCCATTTTTTTTCAGCTCTAATGGATTCTCATTTTTCTTATTTGTGCTCTTTGATAGTCAGGATGGTTAAGTATTTTCCTCTTTTGGTATGTTATTTTAACTTGGCTTCTAAGACACAACCTGTGCTGTTTTTTTCTACCTGATTGCCTTAACAATTCATATTTTCAGCAAAAATATTTATTCTATATCTACTCATCCCTATAAATGCTAATTAGAAATAAAATCTAAGCTAAAACTAGTAGAACATGGGCAGTGAACATCCCACATTATTTGGCATTTTGAATCATAACAAGTTTCATATATTATTTTTAGGAATTTCCTCCTGGCTATATATATGCAGAATATTTTGAATATTTTTTAATTCATATCATTAGTTGGTTAACATATAATAGCTATATTATTAATATCACATTTTCTATTTAAAGATATTTACTTTGTACTGTTTATTTCTCCTCAAATTATAGTATATTCATTATAATAAGATAGTCATTACAATAATCCTGAAATTTGGTAGGACACTACTTAAACATAAACTTGAGTTCTATTTGTGTCACCAAGTAATGACTGGTAATGACGCCTAGTTAGTTCAGATTAAGGTATGTCTCAAGATTTTGGATTATCAAAATATCTTAAGTCATGATATCTACTATCTGAGAAATGTCAAGATTTCTTCCCTTTTCAGATATTCATTTGTTGCTAGACTTAAATAGAATAACAGTAGAATTCTAGTGGAATTGGAATAACAATAATGATACTGAAAAGGCATGGACCACCTCCAGCTCATTGTTATAGAAATGCCTGAAACATAGCAATAGGGCTAAAGATCCAAAACATCAAGACTGAGTTTGATTAGAAGGATCTGGAGACCGGCTTTACTAGTGGAAAACAAAGTCAGACTCATTAAACTCTTATGTCTCAATTCAGAAATTATTCATTAAAAAATACTCAAATTGCTTTCCTATGTAGGTCTCCTGAAATTGAGTACACCCAGACTCCAAATGACTTCAGAAACTCCAAAAATGTACATAGAAGAGAAAATTGAAAGTGTACTTTATTGATTGAATCGATCATCAGACATAGGAGAGGTTTCATTCCAAATAGCAAAGGGGAAGAAAGCCACAGATCAGATTGACTCCTTAAGTAATATTCTCAGTGATAACACCATTCTCTCTGCTGCAGAGCCATGGCCAAGTATTAAAGTTCCTCTAAAGAATCCAGATGGAGGTCAATTCTAATATATTTTATGCTTATAAGAACTACTTTTGATGTGTAGTCTTCCTTCTCTTTTGAGTTTGGTGATTTGTTCATCTCTGCCCAATAAAGAGAAGATGACTCAAAACTCAGGAAAAAAGGGAGCACCAATTTCTGTACTGAAAATCTGTGTCAGTTATTTCTCATCTCTGGAGGTCCCTTACGCCTTTGAAATATAGCATATTTCTCTAAATGATGAAATTGTAAATTTATATATTGTTTTCTCAGGTTTAGAACCATTGGGAAAATCACAGACATTTTATTTTATATGATTCTTTTCCTATCCCTTAAAATGTATCTTCGATGCCAAGGCCAGTGGTAAAGGGGCGCTGAATAAATTGACCTGAACTTCTAGATATTGTTTCTTTTGCCACATTTCCTGTGATACTCTCTATAACCAACTTTCCTCTATTAAATAAAACAAAACTGGAAATGGATGTTCTCAAAGCAGATGGAGGCAAAAGGAACAATTAACTGCTGTTACAGAATAGCAAAAAGAGGTGAGAATCAATGTGTATAAGGAAGTAAAGGGAAAGCAAGAGAATTTTTTTTTTTTTTGGTGGGGGGAAGGCAAGAGAATCTTAAATGGACTTTTTTTTCTATTTCAGTTCTTAAAAGTTAATTTTGATTTTTATATTTCTTTATATTTCTGTATCTTAAACATGACATGAAAAAGCTATACTCATAAGTGGAAAAAGAAATACAATTTGTTGACATCTCAGAGATGAATTTATCATCACCAACTTTACTGCATTATTTTGTTTATGAATAAAAGAATTCAGAGTTTGAAAAAACAATCCTCTAAATAGTGCTTACCTGAAGAAAAGTTTCTCTATTTTAGAAATTCATTCACACTTAGAAGTCATTGTATGTCACCAGTCTAACAAAATATAATAGCCCAGAAGTTTTTCACCTTCTGAATTTCAAACACCTACTAGCTTAATATAGCCTTTATAGTTAATTCTACTCTTTTAGTCCTTTTTAGAGGCTCTTGCTTTTATGTGAGAAATATTAGATATTAATAGCCAATATTAATTGAGAACTTATCATGGGACATTTATTGTCCTAAATGATAGATCTCTCTCTCTCTGTCATACACACACACACATACACACAGAGGAATATGTGTATATATGGTGTGTGTACATGGATATATATAGTAGCTATCACTTAGAGGTATATGTCAGTATATGTACACATAGTGATAGGTATATATCAACTACGTGTACATATATGTATATATAGCAACATATATCTATATGTATACATCTACATATATATTATTTCACATATATGTGTGTGTATTGTAATAGATACATATCACTTATATGAAGTGTATATATATTTCTAGAGAGATATAAATCATATATAAAATCATATGTATATAAAAGCATATATATGTGTGTGTGTGTGTGTGTGTGTGTGTGTGTATCATATCCATCAGACTGGGATTTGAATCTCTCTGCTACCTCCATGGGGATAGCTCCTTCTCTCCTGTGGACAGCCGCCCTCCACCTTCCTGACCTACCTAACCTTTCAGATGCAGCTTCTTCTGTACATTTAGTTGTGGAGTTTGTTCTGCCAGTCTTCAATTGCTCTCTGGTTTATTGACTTTGATGTGTATGATATCTAGTTGTAAATGTGGGATGAGGTGAGCCCTCCTATTCTGTCATCTTCCCAAGCCCCCTCTAGTTGTGTGTTCTTTAGTGGAATATGTAAACTCTACATGTCTCCATTTCCTCATCTGTAAAGTGGAGATAATGCTAGTATTCATCTCATAGGGTCGCAATATAAATTAAGAGAATTAATACACAGAAAGCACTTAGAACAGCCACCTGGCACACAGTAAATGCTAGCCAAATGTTGATGCTGGATTGCAAGATCACCAGGTGACTTCTCAGAGCCAGACACTAATTCAAGGGTATGACCTTGGGAACAAAGCAAACTTTTCAGTTGCATATGGGTGCTTACTTCTTAGGTAAAGTGTCACCTTAGTCTTTTTCAGTATCAGATGGGCTACAGGCAAAATCTGGAGACTAGCTTACTCTTTAAAGTCAGGGAAATTTATCCTCAAGGCAAGAACAAAAATAATATGCTTGTGATGGGGAATTTGTGCCATAGAATGGAAATGATCTTAGGTAAGCAAATGATAACACTATGTTCCATCAGATGATAGTTTGAGAAGTTTTATGCATACCACTCTCATTTGCTTATGTTCAATCAGAATATTAGCACTGAATTAAAAGGGTTATTAGTATAGTCACAGAATTTTTCGAGTCTTGTAAAAGGTCTGGAAGATAAAGTATATATAGGGATTCTGATGGCCCCACCTTCTTTAATGACTATTGGACTTAATGCAGCTTGAGAAGCTCATGTCAGTAGAAATATTCATTTCCTTTTTATCATGTCCAGCTGTACTGAAATTTATGCATAAATTTATGAAATTTATTATATTTTAGGTTTCAAGTTAAAGAAGAGAATTTCAGGCCTTAGTGAGTCTCAGTTTTATTCCAAGGAAGCAATGATTAAAGGAGGAATAAAAGCAAAGTCTACTACTAGGTATTAGGAATATGTATGCATCCCTCAATATATCTCTACTGACATGAGTGTCTCAATCTGTATGGAGTCCAATATTCATTAAAGAGCTTGGAACTATCAGAATCCCTACATATGAGTCTATTTTCCAAACCTCTTAATCCAGATATTTGTGGCTATCCTAGTACCCGTTTAAATTTAATAGGCATTAAGTACCTTTGTGTTATATGCTAAACATTTATGAGCCAAAGATGAGTAAGAAATGAACCTTGCCCTTTGGAAGTTACCAGTACTATCTAAAAGCAGGTTACAACAAAGGCATAATTGCATCTTTTCCTTTTTTAAAAAAGTACTCTTTATCACTGAATTTTACATCCATTTTCAAAGTTAAATTAACAGATAACAACCAAAAAACAACATTTTAGCAATCTGTCAATACATTCAAAACAGGTATCTGTCAGCATGTTAGTGACAGTGCCAGCTAGTGAGCTAAAATTATATCTCCTCAATTGTTATTCTGCCGCAACAAGAGGAACTATCTAAAATAATATAATTACCTGGCTTGTGAAGTTCCATAATTTCAAAAATGTTGGGTGGCAGCTACTAGAAAAAATACAGACTACTTTTATTTCTTTCAGTCTCATCTTTTTTCTTCTTGAACTGAGCATAAACTCTTGCTTTTTTTCCTTTTTTTAGAAATCCCAAATTCATCTTAAAAGAATTTGCCACTGCCTTTCTAAATTATATGGGGGAAATGCCATATATGTTCAAGACAATCAAAAGTGTACCGTATCCAAGTTGATTATATCAGGACACCATAAAAATATGTAGCATTTATTACTTCTCAATAATGATAATCCTAAAATTGTATTTTATTCAAAGGGTCCCCAGTCTTGAGCAACTGGGCCATTCAGTAGATCAGAGCTGTTTACCCTCCCATGATGCTTGAAATTTATTTTTAGGAAAAGCCATGTCTCACTATATATAAATAATTTGGAAATGCTGCCTCAGCTGCTGATTCTTTTCTGTCTTAGCTGAGAAATCCTTGTTTTCTTATGAAGCAAAATATTGAGTTTGAGGATTAAGAAACAGAACAGGTATAATTGCTTGCTATACAAACATATCTTGGAGGATTATATCTTGAACATATTTTTTAATTGGAAAGTGACTTAGAAAAATAGAAGACAATACTCTAGTTGGTAAAGTTATTCATGAGTTAGTAATTCTGAAAATATAACCTAGCTCTTAAAGGAAAACATCAATCATTTTATTTTCATAAAACATAGGTAAATGTAATTTTGTTTCTTATATCTCATTTGGAGCTTACATTGACCCATTGACCTATCTTCCACTTTGATAGGCCCAACTTTGATAGGAATATTTGTCTTATTATACCAAAGAGTAGTGATATATTTCTCTAGGAAGTATACTGATATATAGTATACTTGGCTTTTTTTTTTTTTTTTTCAGAAAAAAAAAAAGCATCATTTCTTCAAAAACAAAAACAGAAAAGAAAATTAAAAGGAGAAAGAAAGACAATGAATTCCACATTATCTAATATATACATGGCCACAAATAATAGTACATAGGTACTTATTGGTATATTTATTGGCATACTTATTGGTATCTATATACTAGTATTTTTGCTTAGCTCTATATTTTCTGAATTCTGTAGTAAAAGACAAAACATGCATGAAATAGGAAATACATAAAATTGGTAAACAGACACAGACTGGTTGATGGGCTGAACATGGATAAATGGGCAAAGAGAAAAAAAGTATTTTAGTTATGGAAAAGAGTGTAAACAAGGGTCTTGACATAGAGTTAATTAAGGGGATAAACCTAGTGACTCAGAAATTCTGTATTGATGATGAATAAATATGATTGAGTTCTAAAAAATATACAAGACAAAATTTCAGGCTGGTACTCTGTGAATATATTATTCATGCCAGAAGTTTTTGTCTAAACTGTTTCTTGAGTATTTCCATAAGGGTTCAGGAGTTATTTCTTCATCAGACTAACAGATTCTCATTAGGCATCAACTTTTAAAGAAAAACAAGTCAAACTACATATATGATTTTTAAAAAAAAAAACTTTTGAATGTTCTTCAGTACCTCTACATACTTCATAATTCTTGTTATTCCTGTTGCCATACATCTAGGATTTCAAAGGCACTTTTAATTTGGCTCCTTCTATATGCATCACTAAATAAACCCTCATTTTGAATGGCTATATTTGTAACAGGCAGATTGTTAATTTAAATTCCTTGTACTGTTATAAGGCAGCAGAAGTTAATGATTTATATTTAGTTGTAAATTTTTTTATAACGACTTAAGATTCATAGTCATAGTGACAGGATTCAAATTCCCATTTCTAAAATCCTCTGTGCCATTTTTGCCTTTGTCCATCCCATGTCTCCAGCCTCTTCACAAACACTCTTGGAGATCTACTATGTCCTGGGCACTAGGAATGTTAAAAGACATAGGAGATGTCCTATGACATAATGTGGTCTCCGAAGCTGGTTTGCCTAGGTTCAAATCCCAGAGAAGATTAATCCCCGTAATGTTTGGCTACAGAAACCAGAGGGGCTAAATTCCCTGAGTTTGTAAATCCAGGGGGATGTGGAGCTGCAATTTAAAAGTCAGCTGACTCAGCACTGGGCAAGCTGGGAAGACAAGTGATAGCTGGATCACTGCCCTTAAAGACATAGCAATCTACACGTAGAAGCAACATAAAAACAGCAGTTTACATAATGCCAGGGGCATAAGGGAGAGAGACCTGTCCATAATGATTTCAGAGTGTGTTGGGGGACTTCTCCGAAAACAGGGAGCTAGCAGGTGCCATTTCCCACCCTGCTTCCCAGCATAAAAGCCACCTGCGAGAGGCAGGGCTGCACAGACACTTGCTGCCTAACCTGCTGACAGTGCTCCCTGCACCCCAGTTCTCCTGAGGACTCACCCACTCCAAGGCTACTAGCCTCGGCCCTGAGCTCAAGGCCAATTTTGTTAGAGCTGCACATGTGGCCCACCTAGCCAGCTGGGTGCACAGCTGCCACCTCACGCCTTGTCCAGCCATGAGTACCCAGCCACCCTCACGTGTCTCGCCTAGTTGTGTGTCCCCAGCCACCATTGCATGCCAGGCACAGTTGCACCCACCTACCACCCCATGCTGTACTCAGCCTCGCACCCCCAGCCACACAGGTATGAAACCCCCAGCCCCTGCAGCGCTTTGGGGAACCTAGCATAGGACTACTGGCCCAGCCCAAATTTTGCTAACACTGCTGCCCCACTCCCAAATTCCCCAGTGGGCACACACTCTCAGAGCTGGCCTGCCTGAGTTCCCCTAACACCACGGAGAGCAAGCACAGCCCACAACAGGCAGAGAATCTGTGCAGGTGACTGTACTGAAAGGAAAAGTGACTCAGACACAACAGCAGGGTAAAAGCTACAGCCATGGGATATTGTCCTGAATGCCAGGTTCTGGTGAACAGGGGATGCTGTACTGAGGGCCACTCCAGGATCTCTTCTTCATAAAGACAGTGCTTTCAAAAGTAAAAGACATAACTGACTTTCTTAACACAGAGAAACAGACACAGAGAGGAAGACAAAATGAGAAGAGAGAGAAATCTATACCAAATGAAAGAAAAGGACGAGGCCGTGGCCAGAGATCTAAATGAAACAGATATAAGTAACATGCCTGATAGAGAATTTAAAGTAATGATCATAAGGATACTCACTGGACTTGAGAAAAGAGAGGAAGACACAAGTGAGACCCTTAACACAGAGATGAGGAATAACATAGCAGAGATAAAGGGCTCAATAAATGAAATGAGAAACACACTTGATGGACTAGACAGCAGGCTGGAAAAAGGAGAGGAACAAACTAGTGACCTGGAAGAGAGAGCAATAGAAAGTACTCAAGGTGAACAAAAGAGAGAAAAACCAAATATGTGCGATAAGAATAGACTTAGGGAACTCAATGACTCCATCAAATGTAATAACATTTGTATTACAGGAGTCCTAGAAGATGACGAGAGAGAAAAGGGAACAGAAAATTTATTTGAAGAAATAATATATGAAAACTTCCCCAATGTGGGGAAGGAAACAGATATCCAGAGCCAGGAGGCACAGAGAACTCCCATTAAAATCAACAAAAGCAGGGCGCCTGGGTGGCTCAGTCATTAAGTGTCTGCCTTCGGCTCAGGTTATGATCCCAGGGTCCCAGGATTGAGCCCCGCATTGGGCTCCCTGCTCCCCGGGAAGCCTGCTTCTCCCTCTCCCACTCCCCCTGCTTGTGTTCCCTCTGTGTGTGTGTCTCTCTCTCTTTCAAATAAATAAAATCTTAAAAAAAAATCAACAAAAGCAGACCTACCCCAAGACATATTATAATTAAATTGACAAAATATAGTGATAAAGAAAAAAATTTAAAAGCAGCAAGACAAAAGGAGACAGTAAATTACAAGGAAAAACCCATAAGGCTAACAGGAGATTTTTTTTTTTTTTAACAGAAACTTTGCAAGTCAGAAGAAAGTGGCATGATATATTCGAAGTGCCAAATGGGAAAAATCTGCAGCCAAGACTACTCTATCCGGCAAGGCTGTCATTCAGAATAGAAGAAGAGATAAAGAGTTTCCCAGACAAAAACTAAAGGAGTTCATGACCACTAAACCAGCCCTGCAAGAAATATTAAAGGTGACCCTTTGAGTGGAAAGGAGAGACCCAAAGTGACCATATAAAGGTAAGAAGCAGTAAAGATGAATATCTCTTTAAAAAATCAGTCAAGGAATTCACACACAAAAAAGGATATAAAGTATAATAATGTATACCCAAAATACGGGGAGGAGAGAAGAATGTGTTCAAACTTAAATGACCAACAACTTAATATAGACTACTATATGCAGAAGAGGTTATATATAAACCTAATGGTAACTGTTATCAAAAACCACTAATAAAGATGCAAAGAGAAAGAGAAAGAGATCCAAATATATCACTAAAAAATTGGCAAAACGTGAAAAAGAGAAAGACAAGAAAGGATCACAGAAAATCTTCAGACACGAGCACAAAACAAGAATAAAATGGCAACAAATACATATTTATCAATAACTTTTTTAATGCAAATGGACTATATGCTCCAATCAAAAGACATAGGGTGACAGAATGGATTAAAAAAACAAGACCCATATATATCCTACCTACAAGGGACTCATTTTAGAACTAAAGACACCTGCAGATTGAAAGTGAAGGGATGGAGGGACACCTGGGTGGCCCAGTCGGTTAAGCATCTGCCTTCGGTTCAGGTCAGGATCCCAGGATCCTGGGATCGAATCCTGTATCAGGCTCCCTGCCCATCAGGGAGCCTGTTTCCCCCTCTACCTCTGCTGCTCCCCCTGCTTGTGCTCTCTCTCTGTCAAATAAATAAATAAAATCTTTTTAAAAAATAAAAAGAAAGTGAAGGGATGGAGAAATACTTATCATGCAAACAGATGTCAAAAGAAAGCTGGAATAGCAATACTTGTATTGGACAAAATCAACTTTATTTTATTTTATCTTTTTTAAAGATTTTATTTATTTTTTTGACAGAGAGAGACATAGCGAGAGCAGGAACACAAGCGGTGGGAGTGGGAGAGGGAGAAGCAGGCTTCCTGCTGAGCAGGGAGCCCGATGTGGGACTCGATTCCAGGACCCTGGGATCATGACCTGAGCCGAAGGCAGATGCTTAACGACTGAGCCACCCAGGCGCCCTGGACAAAATCAACTTTAAAACAAAGACTCTAACAAGAGCAAATAAGGACATTAAATAATAATAAAGGAAACAATCTAACAAGAAGATAAAACAATTGTAAATATTTATGTACCCAATATAGGAGTGCCCAAATACATAAAACAGTTAATAACTAACACAAAGGAACTAATTGATAATAATATAATGATAGTAGGAGCTTTAATGCCCCACTTACATTAATGGACAGATCATCTAAACAGAGAAGCAACAAGGAAACAATGGCTTTGAATAGATGGGTTTAACAGATATATTTAGAACTATGGACATATGCTATCCAAAAACAGCAGAATACATATTATTTTTCATGTGCACATACAACATTTTCCAGAATAGATCACATATTAGGCCACAAAACAGGGCTCAACAAATACAAGAAGTTTGAAGTCATACCATGCACCTTTTCTGACCACAACACTATGAAACTACAAGTCAAACACACACACAAAATTTAGTAAGACCACAATACATGGAGGTTAAAGAACATGCTACTAAACAATGAATTCATCAACCAGGAACTAAAGGAAGAAAGAAAAAAGTACATAGAAACAAATGAAAATGAAAATACAATGGTCCAAAGCCTTTGGGATGCAGCAAAAGTGGTTCAAAGAAAGTTTATAGCACTACAGGCCTACCTCAAGAAGCCAGAAAAATCTCAAATAAACAACCTAAACTTCCATCTAAAGAAGCTAGAAAAAGAACAACAAACAAAATCTAAAACCAGCAAAGGAAGAAAATAATGAAGATTAGAAAAGAAAAAAAATGACATAGAAAATAATAATAATAATAATAATAATAATAATAATAATAATAGAACAGATCAATGAAACCAAGAAGCTGGTTCTCTGAAAAAAAAAATCAATAAAATTGATAAACCTCTAACCAGACTTAAAGCAAAAAAAGATAAAGGACTCAAATTTAAAAATCACAAACAAGAGAGGAGAAATAACAGCCAACACCACAGAAATACAATTATAAGAAGATATTATGAAAAAGTATTTGACAACAAATTGGACAACCTAGAAGTCAGGGATAAATTCCTAGCAAACTATCAAACTACCCACGTAAACTACCAAAACTGAAACAGGAAAAAATAGGAAACTTGAACAGAGTGATAATGAGGAAAGAAATTGAATCAGGAATCAAAAAACTCTCAACAAACAAAAGCCTAAGATCAGCTGGCTTCACAAACAAATTCTACCAAACATTTAAAGAAGAGTTAATAGCTATTCTCAAAGTATTCCAAAAAATAGAAAAGGAAGGAAAACTTCCAAATTCATTCTATGAGGCCAGCATTGTCCTGATAACAAAACTTGATAAAGACACCACTCTAAAAGAGAACTAGAGGTCAATATCTCTAATGAACACAGATGCAAAAATCCTCAGTATAGTACTAGCAAGCCAAATTCAACATTGCATTAAAAAAAAAAAGCATTCACCATGATTGAGTGGGATTTATTCCTGGGTTGCAATAGTGGTTCAATATTTGCAAATCAATCAACGTGAAACATCACATCAATAAGAGAAAGAATGAGAACTGTATGATCATTTCAGTAGATGCAGAAAAAGCATTTGGCAAAGTACAACATCCATTCATGATAAATACTCTCAACAAAGTGGGTTTAGAGGGAACATACCTCAACATCATAAAGGCCATAGAAAAAAACCACAGCTAACATCATCCTCATTTGGGAAAACCTGAGAGCTTCTCCACTAATGTAAGGAACAAGACAAGGATGTCCACTCTCACCAATTTTATTCAACATCATCCTAGAAGTCCTAGCCACAGCAGTCAGACAACAAACTGGCACCCCAATTGGTAAGGAAGAAATAAAGTTTCCAGTATTTGCAGATGACATGATACTATATATAGAAAACCTGAAAGACTCCACCAAGAAATTGCTAGATCTAATAAACAAGTTCAGTAACGTCACAGGACACAAAATCAATGTATATAAATCTGTTGCATTTCTATACACCAATAATGAAGAAGCAGAAAGAGAAATTAAGAAATTAAGAGAAAGTAATCCCATTTACAATTGCATCAAAATAATGATATCGAGGAATAAGCCTAACCAAAGAGGTGAAAGACCTATACATTGAAAACTATAAAGAAATTGAAGATGACACGAAATAGAAAGACATTCCATACTCTTGAATTAGAAGAATAAATATTGTTAAAATGTCTATATTACCCAAAGCAGTCTACACATTTAATGCAATCTCCATCAAAATGCCAACATTTTTCACAGAAATAGAACAAACAATCCTAAAATTTGTATGGAACCACAAAAAGACCCTGAAGAGCCAAAGCAATCTTGAAAAAGAAAAACAAAGCTGAAGGCATCACAATTCTGGACTTCAAGTGCTATTACAAAGCTGTAGTGATCAAGACAGTATGGTACTGTCAAAGAAATAGACACAGAGATCAAGAGAACAGAATAGATAACCCAGAAGTAAACCCACTACTATATGGTCAATTAATCTTCAACAAAGCAGGAAAGAATATCCAATGGGAAAAAGTCTCCTCCACAAATGGTGTTGGGAAAACTGGACAACAATATGCAAAAGAAAGAAAATGGACTACTTTCTTACACCATACACAAAAATAAATTCAAAATGGGTTAAAGACCTAAATATGAGACCTGAAACCATAAAAATCTCAGAAGAAAGCACAGGCAGTAACTTCTTTGACATCAGTTATAGCAATCCTTTTCTAGATATGTCTCCTGAGACAAGGGAAACAAAAGCAAAAACAAACTATTGGGACTACATCAAAACTAAAAGCTTCTGCACAGTGAAGGAAATAATCAACAAAACTAAAAGGCAACCTGGGGAGTGGCAGAAGATATTTGCAAATGACATATCCAGTAAAGGGTTAGTATCCAAAAAACATAAAGAACTTATAAAACTCAATACCCCAAAAATGAATAATACAATTAAATAATGGGCAGAATATACGAAAAGTCATTGCTCCAAAGAAGACATCCAGATAGCCAACAGACACGTGAAAAGATGTTCATCATCGCTTACCATCAGGGAAATGCAAATCAAAACTACAATGAGATATCACTTCAGACCTGTCAGAATGGCTAAAATCAATAACAGAAGAAACAAGAGCTGTTGGTGAGGTTGTGGAGAAAAAGGAACCCTCCTGCACTGTTGGTGGGAATGCAAACTGGTGCAGCCACTTTGAAAAACAGTATGGAGGTTCCTCAGAAAGTTAAAAAATAGAACTACCCTATAATCCAGTAAACACACTACTGGATATTTACCCAAAGAATACAAAAACATTAATTTAAAGGGATATATGCACCCCTATGTTTATAGCAATATTAATTACCAATAGCCAAGATACAGAAACAACCCAAATGTCCAACCATTGAATGAATGGATAAAGAAGAAGTGGTGTGTGTGTGTGTGTGCGTGTGTGTGCGTGCGTGTGCGCATGCATGCGCATGTGGGAATATTATTCAGCATAAAAAAGAATAAAATCTTGCCATTTGCAATGACATGGATGGAGCTAGAGGTATTATGACAAGTAAAATAAGTCAGAGAAAGACAAATACCATACAATTTCACTCATGTGGAATTTAAGAAACAAAACAAAGGAGCAAAGGGAAAGAGAGAAAGAGAGAGAGAGAAACCAAGAAAGAGACTTTTAATTATAGAGAACAAACTGATGGCTATGAGAGGGGAGGGGTGCTGGGGGGATGGGTTAAATAGGTGATGGGGATTAAAGAGTGCACTTGTGATGAGCATTGAGTGATGTATAGAATTGTTGAATCACTGTATTGTACACCTGAAAGCAATGTAACACTGCATGTTAACTACCTAGAATTAAAACAAAAAAGAACACACAACTATGCCTTGGAGAAGCTAGGATACCAATGCAGTTTGCAGGCAGAACTGCTATGCTCTACTTCCTCCAAAGGGAGTAAATTGGTATTGCAGCAAATTCCCCATGGTTTTCATATTATGCCTGAAATATCACCATTTGTAACCCTAGACTTTTTCTGTGATTGGATTAAAACTTGTCCTCCTATAAAGCTTCCCTGTTCCATCCAAACAAAGTTGATACCTCGCCTTTTGTGTTTCCACTAAATGAAGCAAATGTTTCCAGTATAAATTTAGAAGACTGTTTCTGCAGTTTTTCATTTACAGTTGTATCTTCTTTCTCACTAGATTTTAAGAGTTTTGAAGCTAGAGTTCATATTGTATTTGGTTCCTAATCACCAGTATTTAATTTTGTTCAAAACAGTTTGATGAATGAATGTCAGATGATCTCAGGTTGTTCATCCCCTCCCCAAGAACAGACCTGCTAGTGATTTTATTAGCAAACTCTTTTAGAAAAATGTAGCTGCTATCTTGAATTTCACATATTGTGTTAAAACTTAAGAATAAGTATTAAAATTCTGAAAAAGTCTTTGTAAATTCTGGGTGTACATCCTCTCTGGCTTCTTTGATACTTCAAAAAGTTAAATAAAATATTTAGTGTCAGTAGATGATTCTTTAGCTAAAGGAATTTTTCACGATTTGGGGGGCCCACATTCCTTGTCATATCACATGCTACTCAGGTGGATGTTTCCCTCAAGGTGTAAAACTCTTATGACAGTGTCCATCTTAATGTATTTTTTAAATTTCAAATAAAAGAGCTTTGGGGCACCTGGGTGGCTTAATCAGTTAAGCATCCTACTCTTAATTTCCTCTCAGGTCAGGATTTTAAGGTATTGAGATGGAGCCCCACGTCAGGCTCTGTGCTCAGCATGGAGTATGCTTGAGATTCTGTCTCTCCTTCTCCCTCTACCCCTTCCCCCACTCATGCTCTAAATAAGTACATACATACATAAATACATAAAATCTTTTAAAAAGAGGTTTATTTAGATATAATGCACATACTATAATATTCATTCTATAAAATATAAAATTTATTCACGCAGTTATGTAACCATCAGCCTTATCTAATTTTAGAACATTTTCATCTCCCCAAAGAAACTTCATACCTATTAGTAGTCACTACCCCCTTCTCCAAACACTGGAAACCACTAATCTACTTTATGATCTCCATGACTTGACCATTCAACCACTTCACATAAATCAAACATAAAATGTGTGGCTTTTTTCTGACAGGTTTCTTTCATTTAGTATAACATTTTCAAGGTTCATTCATGCTGTAGGATCTATCAGTAGTACTTCATTCCTTTCTAATGTCAAATAATACTCCATTGTATAGATATACTACATTTTATTTCTTCATTCATCAGTGGATGGATATTCAGGTTGCTTCTACTTTTTTGCCTATTATGAGTAATTCTGCCATGAACATTAATGAGCAAGTCTGTGTAGAATATGTTTTCAGTTACCTTGGGTATACACTTACAAATGGAATTTCTGGGTCATATGGTAATTCTATATTTAGAATTTTAAGGGATTGTCAAACTGTTTTCCAAAGTGGTTGCACCATTTACAAACTCCATAGCTATACGATGCTTTCATGTTCACATCCTTGCCAACACTTGTTACTTGTGTGTTTTATTTTTAATTTAGCTGTCTTTTTTTTTTTAATTTAGCTATCTTAATGAGTGTGATGAGGCAGTGGTGTCTTCTGGTGAATCTGACATATTTTTTTAAAGACTCATGAAAATTAAGCATTTTTTTCCTGTGTTTGTTGTATATCATTTTTGGACAAATAGCTATATGAATTTTTGCCTATTTTTAATTGGGTTATTAGTCCTTTTATTGTTGAATTGTAGGAATTTTATTTTTGTGTTCCAGGTACAAACCCCTCAGCCAATAAGGACTTGCAAATATTTTCTCCCATTCTGTGAGATGTTGTTCCACTTTTCTGATGGTGTCATTTAAAGCAGAAACTATTGCATGATTCAAGTTCATAAAGGTGTACCCCTGTTTTGGGGGGTTTTGTTTGTTTTTTCTAAGATGTTTTAGTTTTATGTCTTACATTTGGGTCTGTGACACATTTTTTTTAAATTTAATTTTTGTATATTATGTGAAGTACTGGTCCAAATTCATTCATACACATGTGAATATCCTGTTGTCTCAAAGACCACCTGTTGAAAAGACTATGGTTACTCTCATTGAATTGTTTTGGCATTGTTGTAGAAATTCTGTTGGCCATAAAAGAAAGAGTTTATTTCTTGGGAAGAAATATATTCCCTTTGTTTATAGATATAACCTATGTCAGAACCACACTGTCTTGAGTATTGTTGCTTTGTAGTAAATTTTGAAATGAAAATGTGAAAGGCTTCCAATTCTCTTTTTCAAGATTGCTTTGGCTGTCTAGGGTCTCTTGCATTTATGTAATAATGTTAGAAAGAGCTAACCAATTTTCTACATCAAAGCTAGCTGGTATTTTGAGAGAGAGTGCATTGAATTTGTAGATCAAGGTTGAGAATGTTGCTATCTTACAGTAAGTTTTGTGATCCATAAACAAGCGATGTCTTTATTTTCTTTCAATAATATTACATAGTTTTCAGTATAAAAATCTTGTCCTTCCTTTACTATATTATTTATAAATATGCTATTTATGTTGATGCTATTATAAATGGAATTATTTTCTTAACTTCATTTTCAGATTTTTCATTGTAAGTGTATAGAAACACATTTGTTGACTCTGGGGATTGGGAAAGATGGCGGAGGAGTAGGGGACCCTATTTCATTTGGTCCCCGGAATTGAGCTGGATATCTACCAGACCACTCTGAGCACCCACGAAACCAGCCTGAGATGTAAGAAGATCTGGATCTCTACGGTTGGTTTTGAGGTACGAAGCGGAGAGCTGTGATTCTGCGGGCAGATATCAGAGGATAAACAGCAGCGGGAGGGTGCCTGGCCATGGGGATCCTACACCACCGGTGAGTGACAGCCTCACGTGCTGCGAACGGGCACAGACTCACAGACCGGTAGCATCGGGAAAGGACTTTAGGGCAGCCCCCAGGGTGGAGGACCAGATGGGCGGGGTCGCGCTCACGTGAACCTCAGCCTCCGAGATGGAAACCCGGTGTGCTGGGGTCCCGCCGGTGAACTGCCTCCGGGGTGCAAACCCCGAGGGGCGGACTCGCGCGCACGCGAACTGCTGTCCCCAGGACAGGACCCCAAGTGGTGGAGTCGTGCACGAGCGCCCGCGCGCGCGAATTGAGAGCGGCTGGTGGTTTTAGAAGCACAAAGGGCAGAGACGTGCCCCGACCTGGAGGCAGGACTGGGAGCGCTGCGGAGGGGCGCACAACCCAGGACACTGCAGTTTATAGCAGCACGGACAAAAACAGAGACGGTGTGTCCTGGAGAGCTCACTGAAGAACAGACTGTGATCTCTCTGCTCTGAGGCAGAGGGTTAGAAATGGTTTCTTCTGCTGACTCGCAGAAGAGACCCAGAAAGCCGCCAGGGAAAGGTGCCAGAGAGCAAAAGCCCCAAAGACTGATGATTCCCACAGAGCCCATCCCCCGCCACAGGGGCACCGGGCAACTTGGCCCAAACAGGGTTGCCTGAGTAACAGCGCTGCAGGCCCCTCCCCCAGAAGACAGGCTGGGAAAATAAGAGGCCAGCAACCCTAAGGTCCCAAGAAAACAGGTGCATCTTGCTTGGGATCTGGTCAATAATTTGGACTCTATACATTCCCTCAAACACCCATCAACAGAATGACTAGGAGGAGGAGCCCCCAAAACAGAAAAGACTCAGAGATTATGACTTATGCTGCAGATTTACAAATGGATGCAGATATAACCGAGATGTCGGAGATGGAATTCAGGCTAGCAATTGTGAAGACAATGGCTAGAATGGAGAAATCAGTTAATGGCAACATAGAGTCTCTAAGGGCAGAAATAAAAGGTGAATTGGCAGAACTTAAAAATGCTATCAATGAGATCCAATCCAATCTAGATAATCTAACAGCTAGGGTAACTGAGACAGAAGAGAAAATAAGCGATCTGGAAGACAGTATAATAGATAAAAAGGGAAAAGAGGAGGCGAGAGAAAAACAACTCAGAATCCATGAAAATAGAATCAGAGAAATAAGTGACACCATGAGGCGTTCCAATGTCAGAATCATTGGAATCCTGGAGGGAGCGGGGAGAGAGAGAGGGCTAGAAGATGTATTTGAGCAAGTCGTAGCTGAGAACTTCCCTAATCTGGGGAATGAAACAAACATTCGAGTCCTAGAGGCAGAGAGGACCCCTCCTAAGATCAAGGAAAATAGGCCAACACCCCAGCATGTAATAATAAAACTTGCAAATCTTAGAACCAAGGAAACCATCTTAAGGGCAGTTAGGGGGAAGAGATTACTTTTGTACAGAGGGAGGAACATCAGAATAACATCAGACCTATCCACAGAGACCTGGCCAGCCAGAAAGGCCTGGCAAGACATATTCAGGGTACTAAACGAGAAGAACATGCAGCCAAGAGTACTTTATCCGGCAAGGCTTTCATTTAGAATGGATGAAGAGATGCAGAGCTTCCACGACCGGCAGAAGTTGAAAGAATATGTGAACACTAAGCCGGCCCTGCAAGAAATATTAAGGGGGGTTCTATAAAAGGAGAAAGACCCCAAGAGTGATCTACAACAGAAATTTACAGGGACAATCTATAAAAACAACGTCTTCACAGGCAACATGATGACAATTAATTCATATCTTTCAATAATCACTCTCAACGTGAATGGCCTAAATGCTCCCATAAAACGACACAGGGTTGCAGATTGGATAAAAAGACAGGACCCATCCATATGCTGTCTACAAGAGACTCATTTTGAACCTAAAGATACATCCAGACTGAAAGTGAAGGGATGGAGATCTATCTTCCATGCCAGCGGACCTGAAAAGAAAGCTGGAGTAGCAATTCTTATATCAGACAAATTAGATTTTAAACTAAAGTCTGTAATAAGAGACACAGAAGGACACTATATCATTCTTAAAGGGTCTATCCAACAAGAAGATCTAACAATTGTAAATATCTATGCCCCCAACATGGGAGCAGCCATCTACATAAGCCAACTGTTAACCAAAATAAAGAGTCATATTGATAACAATACGTTAATTGTAGGAGACCTCAATACTCCACTCTCAGCAATGGACAGATCATCTAAGCAGAAATTCAACAAGGAAACAAGAGGTTTGAATGATACATTGGACCAGATGGACCTCATAGATATTTACAGAACACTCCACCCTAAAACAACAGAATACTCATTCTTCTCGAGCGCACATGGAACTTTCTCCAGAATAGACCATATACTGGGTGACAAATCAGGTCTCAACTGATACCAAAAGATTGAGATTATTCCCTGCATATTCTCAGACCACAATGCTCTAAAACTGGAACTCAATCACAAGAAAAAATTTGGCAGAAATTCAAACACTTCAAAGATAAAGACCACTCTGCTCAAGAATGTTTGGGTCAACCAAGAAATCAAAGAAGAACTTAAATAATTCATGGAAATCAATGAGAACGAAAACACATCAGTCCAAAACCTATGGGATACTGCAAAGGCGGTCCTAAGGGGGAAATACATAGCCATCCAAGCCTCACTCAAAAAAAACAGAAAAATCCCGAATTCACCAACTAACTCTACACCTTAAAGAACTAGAGAAAAAGCAACAAATGACACCTAAGCCATGCATTAGAAGAGAAATAATTAAAATTAGAGCAGAAATCAATGAATTAGAAACCAGAAACACAGTAGATCAGATCAATGAAACTAGAAGTTGGTTCTTTGAAAGAATTAATAAGATTGATAAACCACTGGCCAGACTTATCCAAAAGAAGAGAGAAAGGACCCAAATTAATAAAATCATGACCAACACCAAGGAAATAGAAACGGGAGAGATCATGAACAACACCAAGGAAATAGAAACAATTATTAGAAATTATTATCAACAACTATATGCCAATAAACTGAGCAATCTGGATGAAATGGAGGCCTTCCTGGAAACCTATAAGCTGCCAAGACTGAAACAGGAAGATATTGACAACCTGAATAGGCCAATAACCAGTAACGAGATTGAAGCAGTGATCAAAAACCTCCCAAAAAACAAGAGCCCAGGGCCTGATGGATTCCCTGGGGAATTCTACCAAACATTCAAAGAAGAAATAATACCTATTCTACTGAAGCTGTTTCAAAAAATAGAAACAGAAGGAAAACTTCCAAACTCATTCTAAGAGGCCAGCATTACCTTAATCCCCAAACCAGGCAAAGACCCCATCAAAAAGGAGAATTTCAGACCGATATCCCTGATGAATATGGATTCCAAAATCCTCAACAAAATCCTAGCTAATAGGATCCAACAATACATTAAAAGGACCATCCGCCACTACCAAGTGGGATTTATCCCCGGGATGCAAGGGTGGTTCAACATTCGCAAATCAATCAATGTGATAGAACACATTAATAAGAGGAGGGAGAAGAACCATATGGTCCTCTCAATTGATGCAGAAAAAGCATTTGACAAAATACAACATCCTTTCCTGATTAAAACTCTCCAGAGTATAGGGATAGAGGGAACATTCCTCAAGCTCATAAAATCCATCTATGAAAAACCCACAGTGAATATCATCCTCAATGGGGAAAAGCTGAGAGCCTTTCCCTTAAGATCAGGAACATGTCAAGGATGCCCACTCTCACCACTATTGTTCAACATAGTACTAGAAGTCCTAGCAACAGCAATCAGACAACAAAAAGAAATAAAAGGTATTCAAATTGGCAAAGAAGAAGTCAAACTCTCTCTTTTCGCAGACGACATGATACGTTATGTGGAAAACCCAAAAGACTCCACCCCCAAATTACTAGAACTCATCCAGCAATTCAGTAATGTGGCAGGATACAAAATCAATGCACAGAAATCAGTTGCTTTCTTATACACTAACAACGCAACTGTAGAAAGAGAAATTAAAGAAACGATTCCATTTATAATAGCACCAAAAACCATAAGATACCTCGGAATAAACCTAACCAAAGAGGTAAAGGATCTATATTCTAGGAACTACAAAACACTCATGAAAGAAATTGAAGAAGACACAAAAAGATGGAAAAACATTCCATGCTCATGGATCAGAAGAATAAACATTGTTAAAATGCCTATGCTACCCAGAGCAATCTATACCTTCAATGCCATCCTGATCAAAATTCCAATGACATTTTTCAAAGTGCTGGAACAAACAATCCTAAAATTTGTATGGAATCAGAAAAGACCCCAAATCACCAAGGAGATGTTGAAAAAGAAAAACAAAGCTAGGGGCATCACGTTGCCCGATTTCAAGCTATATTACAAAGCATTGATCACCAAGACAGCATGGTACTGGCACAAAAACAGACATACAGACCAGTGGAACAGAATAGAGAACCCAGATATGGACCCTCAACTCTATGGTCAAATAATCTTTGACAAAGCAGGAAAAAACATGCAATGGAAAAAAGACAGTCTCTTCAATAAATGGTGCTGGGAAAATTGGACAGCCACACACAGAAGAATGAAACTCGACCATTCTCTAACACCACTCACAAAGATAAACTCAAAGTGGATGAAAAACCTCAATGTGAGACAGGAATCCATCAAAATCCTAGAGGAGAACATAGGCAGTAACCTCTTTGACATCGGCCACAGCAACTTCTTTCAAGATACATCTCCAAAAGCTAGTGAAACAAAAGCAAAAATGAACTTTCAGGACTTCATCAAGATAAAAAGCTTCTGCACAGCAAAGGAAACAGTCAACAAAACAAAGAGGCAACCCACAGAATGGGAGAAGATATTTGCAAATGACACTACAGATAAAGGGCTGGTATCCAAAATCTATAAAGAACTTCTCAAACTCAACACCCAAAAAACAAATAATCAAGTCAAAAAATGGGCAGAAGACATGAACAGACACTTCTCTGAAGAAGACATACAAATGGCTAACAGACACATGAAAAAATGTTCATCATCATTAGCCATCAGGGAAATCCAAATCAAAACCACACTGAGATACCACCTTACACCAGTTAGAATGGCAAAAATGGACAGGGAAAGAAACAACAAATGTTGACGAGGATGTGGAGAAAGGGGAACCCTCTTACACTGTTGGTGGGAATGCAAGTTGGTACAGCCACTTTGGAAAACAGTGTGGAGGTGCCTCAAAAATTTAAAAATAGAGCTACCCTATGACCCTGCAATTGCACTCCTGGGTATTTACCCCAAAGACACAGATGTAGTGAAAAGAAGGGCCATATGCACCCCAATGTTCATAGCAGCAATGTCCACAATAGCCAAACTGTGGAAAGAGCCGAGATGCCCTTCAACAGATGAATGGATAAAGAAGATGTGGTCCCTATATACAATGGAATATTACTCAGCCATCAGAAAAGATGAATACCCAACTTTTACGTCAACATGGATGGGACTGGAGGAGATTATGCTAAGCGAAATAAGTCAAGCAGAGAAAGTCAATTATCATATGGTTTCACTTATTTGTGGAACATAAGGAATAACATGGAGGACATTAAGAGAAGGAAGGGAAAAATGGGCAGGGGGAATTGGAGGGAGAGATGAACCATGAGAGACTATGGACCTGAGAAACAAACTAAGGGTTTTAGAGGGGAGGAGGGAGGGGGAATTGGTTAGCCTGGTGATGGGTATTAAGGAGGGCAGGTACTGCATGGAGCACTGGGTGTTATACGAAAACAATGGATCGTGGATCACTACATCAAAAACTAATGATGTATTGTATGGTCACTAACATAACATAATAAAATTTAAAAAAAAAAGAAACACATTTGTTGGCCATAAAAGAAAGAGTTTATTTCTTGGGAATAAATTTTGATTCTCTATAATGATCTTATATTCTGCAACCTTGCTGAAATAGTTTACTAGTTGTAAAAATGTTTTCAATAAATTCCTTATGGCTTTCCATATACCAGATCATGCTATCTGCAAATAGAGTTAGTTTAACTTCTTACTTTCCAAGTTGAATTATTTTTATTTTTTTTCTTGCCTAATTACAATGGCTAGATCTTCCAGCACAGTATTATTGAAATTTTTCTAATACTTTTCTGCATCTATTGAAATGATCATGCAGTTTTTGGCTTTTATAATATTAATATTGTGTACATTGTGTGAATTTTGGATATGAAACCAATCTCAAATTTCTGGGATAAATCTCACTTGTTCATGGTGTACAATCCTTATTTTTTATGTTGCTAGATAAAGTATTTTTTAAACTTTTTTCCTCTAAATTCACAAGGGGTATTTCTCTATAGTTCTTACGGTGTCTTTTTCTGGTTTAATATCAGAGTAACTTTGGATTATTGGATAAGTAGGGAAGTCTTCCCTGTACTTCTGTTTTTTCCAAAGAATTTGTGAAGGATTCTTCTTTAAATATTAATATAATTCATCTTTGAGGCCATGTGTGGGCCCGAGCTTTTCTTTCCAGGAAGGTATTATTATTACTGCTAATTCAATCTCTTGCTATGGGTTTATCATATTTCTTTTTCTCTTTGATCAGATGTAGCAATTTATGTCTTTCTAGAAACTGACATCCATGATTTCTAATGAGATGTCAATTGTTAATCTCATTTAAGATCACTTGTACATGATAAGTCACTTTTCTCTCACTGCATCCAAGAATCTGTCTTTGTCTTTGGCATTTTGACTATGATATACTTAGGTATGGATATATTTTTTTAAGATTTTATTTATTTATTTCACAGAGAGAGAGAAAGATCACAAGTAGGCAGGCAGGCAGGCAGAGGGAGAGGGAGAAGCAGGCTCCCTGCTGAGCATGGAGCCCGATGCAGGGCTTGATCCCAGGACACTGGGATCATGACCTGAGCTGAAGGCAGACGCTTAACTGACTGAGCCACCCAGGTGCCCCAGGTATGGATATTTTTGAGTTGATTCTACTTGAAGTTTGTTGAAAATTTTTTAAATATATAATGTTTTTCACCAAATTTGAAGGTTCTTTTTCAACCACTATTTCCTCAAATAGTCTTCTCTCTTTCCTCTTCTTTTGATACTTCTCATGTGAGTATGTTGGTATACTTTATTGTGTCTCACAGGTTTCTGAGGGTCTATTCATTTTTTAATTCTCTTTTCTCTTTGTCAAGTAGACTGGATAGTCTCAATCAACTTATCTTTGGGTTCACTGATTCTGTATTCTGCCAATTAAAATCTGTTGTTGAGCCACTTTACCGAATTTTTTATTTCATTTATTGTACTTTTGAACTCCAACATTTCTATTTGACTCTTTCTTACAATTTCTATGTCTTTATTGATATCCTCTATTTAGTAACACACCAGTGTCATACTTTTCTTTAGTTGTAAAAAAGCATTATTCCCTTAGTTATTTGAACATATATATAACAGCTTGTTTTAAGTCTTTGTATAATCAATCCAAAGTTGGGACTGCCTCAGGAACAGTTTCTATTGGGGTGCCTGGGTCGCTCAGTTGATTAGCATCTGACTCTTGATTTCAGCTCAGGTCATTATCTCAGGATTGTGAGATTGAGCCCCATGTTGGGCTCCAAACTGAGCATGGAGCTTGCTGAAGACTTTCTTTCTCCCTCTCCCTTGCCCCTCCCCTCCTCTCTAAAAAAAAAAAAAGAATAGTTTCTAATTATCACTGTGTGTGTAGACATGTGCACACATGTCGTAATTTCTTGGTATGTCTTGTAGCTTTTTTGTTTATTGAAAAATGGATTTTTAACAATATAATGTGCAAACTCTGAAAATAAATTACCTTCTTTACTAGGATTTTGTTGTTTTTGCTATTTGTTTATTTAGTGTCTTTATAGACTAATTCTACAAAGTCCCTGTTCTTTATCATATTCAGCCATTAAAGTCTCTGCTCTGTAAATTTGGTAGCCAAGTAATGATTGAACAGGGATTTCCTTAAATGAGTTGACCAAAAGAATCTCAAACCTTTTGTTAAAGGACTCTCATTTTGCACTGGGGATATATCTTCAGTGCTTTGGCAGTTTATAACCCTCCCTCTGACTTTACTTCTTTGCACAGGGAACCAAAGTAAGCCACAGACGAGACATTAGGGCCTTTTCAGGTATTCCTGGGCAGGGCCACAGCCCTTCACATGCACATTATCTTCTGGATTCCAAGGAAAGTATCAGAGCTTTTCAAACATCTATATGAACATAGTGTGTTCACACTTGAAGTGTGTATGTGTGTGTGTGCATGTGTGTGTGTATTTTTTTTTTTTTTTTGTCAGACTCATGTTTGCTCCAACTGATACCACCACCTCAGGCAACTGTGATGTTAAAGTATTGCCACTGATTGTTTTTGACAAATGCCCTGGGATAGAATTGTTCTCATGGGGAGTTTTGAGTCAGGTCAAATAAAGACAAGCCCTGAGAATGGGACTTTTCCAGGGAGCTATCAGTCAAGTCAAATAGTGCCAATGCTCTAGTGATTGGGGCTTTTAGGGAACATCAAACCCATTTACACCCTTCAGTGGCTGCTAGGCTGTGATTTTCACAGCTACTAACTATAGTTGTGAGGCTGTTAGTTTTCAAGGCTGTGGCAGAACTGGTGAGAGGAGGATGAGAGTTGGGTAAATTAAATTGCTACAAAGTGTATTCTTATGAGATTCAGTCATTTTTCTTTAATAAATGCTCTCCATATTGTTGTAAACCTTGGTAAATGTCCAGAGTTCTGAAAAAGTTAATTTTGAACATTATTCCCAGTGTTAATATTGCTCTCATAGAGGATTAGATTTTTGGAGACCCTTACTCTGTTTTTCCAGAATCATTTCTAGTTAATATAGTCTTACTGGGCTACTAAATCAGTGTATATTTCTGGGACAATTTTTCCCCATTTTTGGGAGAATTTTACTGAGTAACACTTTCTTTACAGAATGATTTAGCTTCCAACATTGCATAATTTAAACCCAAAATGCCTTGGAAGCAGAAATAAATATTTATAAGTGTTTTTCAACCTACTAAGAATGTGTTTGATTTTTTTTCTTGAGAATAAATGTTAACCATTGTTGGCTATGAGGTTGAGTAATAAGAAAAGGAAGACAGGTGGGTCAGAAGCCCTGTGAACAAATTCTTGATTATCCCATTATACCATAGGGTTTAGCCTTGGGCATCATTTTTTTTTTTTTTTAAACAGCAATAGCAGGGCACCATAATTTGCTTTGCAAAGGGTATTAGGGCCATGTTTTAGAATTTAAAATAGTTTTTCCTCAAGGTTTTTAAATCTTTTTCATTTTAAATGATTTTGCACTAAAATGGGTACCTGCATCTAAAAATGATATGACTACAATTTCCCTTTAGTATGATGTATTGTAATATCAAATAGAAGCTATTTCAGAGACTTTATGGAGAAGGGAATCTGGAGAGAGTGTTAATCTGACCAGCTGTCTATATCAGTACATTCTAAGAGAGACTGGCACAGGCATTTAATCCATTTTACATTATTAAATGATACTGGAGTTTTGGAGATAAGATACTAGCTCTGTGTGAGTGTCCAAAAAGGTATTTTAGTTATTTAATGTAGGTTTTCCCATCTAAATTCTTAAAACAGAGACAGTCCCCTCCTAAACTTAGCCTAGACATTGAGAACTGTAAACCATGCCTGCTGTGCATTGAATTATATTCCCTCCAAATATATGTTGAAGTCCTAATCCCTAATATCAGTAACCATGAGGTACCTAAAATACTTTTTTTAAGTTCCTTCTCTGTTTATTTTTTTATTATGTTCAGTTAGCCACTGTAGAGTACATAATTAGTTTTTGATGTAGTTTTCAATGATTCCTTAGTTAAGTATAACATCCAGTACTCATCACAGCATGTGCCTTCCTCAACACCCATCACCCTGTTACCCCTCCCCCCATCCCACCCATTCTGAAACCGCCAGATTGTTTCTTGGTGTCCACAGTGTCTGATGATTCATCTCCCTCTCTGATTTCTCCCCTTTGGATTTCCTTCCCTTCCCCTATGGTCCTCCATGCTGTTGCTTATGTTCCACATATGTGTGAAACCATATGATAATTGTCTTTCTCTGCTTGGCTTACTTCACTTAACATAATCCCCTCCAGTTCCATCCATGTCGATGCAAATGGTGGGTGTTCATCATTTCTGATGGCTGAGTAATATTCCATTGTATATATGTACAGCATCTTCTTTATCCATTCATCTGTTGAAGGGCATCTCGGCTCCTTCCACAGTTTGGCTATTGTGGACATTGCTGCTATGAATATTGGGGTGCACGTGCCCCTTCTTTTCACTACATCTGTATCTTTGAGGTAAATACCTAGTAGTACAATTATTGGGTTGTAGGGTAGCTCTATTCTTAACATCTTCAGGAACTTCCATACTGTTTTCCAGAGTGGCTGTACCAGCTTGCATTCCCACCAACAGTGTAGGAGGGTTCCCCTTTCTCCACATCCTCGCCAAAATTTGTTGTTTCCTGTATTGTTAATTTTTGCCATTCTAACTGGTGTAAGGTGGTATCTCATTGTGGTTTTGATTTGTATTTCCCTGATGGCTAGAGATGTTGAGCCTTTTTTCATGTGTATGTTAGCCATTTGTATGTCTTTTTTGGAGAAGTGGCTGTTAATGTCTTCTGCCCATTTTCTGACTGAGTTATTAGTTTTTTGAGTGTTGAGTTTGAGAAGCTCTTTATAGATCTTGGATATCAACCCTTTATCTGTAATGTCATCTGCAAATATCTTCTCCCATGCCATGGGCTGCCTCTTAGTTTTGTTGACTGTTTCCTTTGCTGTGTGGAAGCTTTTTATCTTGATGAAGTCCCAAAAGATCATTTTTGCTTTTGTTTCACTTGCCTTTGGAGACATGTCTTGAAAGAAGTTACTGTGGCTGATGTCAAAGAGGTTACTGCTTATGTTCTCCTCTAGCATTTTGATGGATTCCTGTCTTAGGTTGAGGTCTTTCTTCCATTTTGAGTTTATCTTTGTGTACGGTGTAAGGGAATGGTCCAGTTTCATTCTTCTGTATGTAGTTGTCCAATTTTCCCAACACCACTTATTGAAGAGACTATCTTTTTTCCATTGGATATTTTTTCCTGATTTGTCGAAGAGTAGTTGATCATAGAGTTGAGGGTCCATTTCTGGAGTCTCTATTCTGTTTAAATTAACAACTACAAACAACATGAAATTCGCAAAAGCCAGGGCCACAGAGTATGGATTTTAGGGAGATTGGTGGAATTTGGCATTTGTTATCTGGCCTGAATGGGTTGAGTGACTACAGAGATAATAGCCAAGGATGGTGTTCTGGCAGCCCACAGCATATAGCAATGCTAGAGTTAATGAAGTCATTATCTATAGTCAAGGACTTGGGAGACCAAAGATGCACGAGGAAACACTTTGTGATGATAGAACTATTCCATATAATGTTTATGACAGTACTACATTTCTCAAATATTATCAAATTATACACTTAAAAAAGTGAATTTTACTCTAACTAAATTATCCCTCAATAAAACTGATTTAAAAGAATAAGAAGGAAGAGAAAGAGAAGGAGAAATGCCAAGAACTCCAACCTTTCAAGGAAGAGGATTTGGGCCATTTAATTGGACAAATAGCTGCAAGTACACAGGGAACCAGTTGAAAGCAAAGGATCTTGGAGGAGGGAATACATAAAAGACAACAGTGGCCTCAGGAACAGTTTCAGGAAAAAAAGACCTGTGGCATTTTACCCACACTATAACATGTACATGATTATCCTGTCAAACTAATTTTCTCTTGCTTTCCTCTCTATCTCATTCTGTTACAAAAAGTATATAAATGTATACAATATAGTGCTATTCAATGGGTATAAAGTTTCAGTTACACAAAATGATTAAGTTCTAGAGACCTGCTGTACAACATTGTCTGTAATTAACAATATTCTTGCACAGTTACAAATTTTTTAAGATCTTAGATCTCATGTTAAGTGTTCACTAAATAAATAGTATATTGCTAAGTGCTCTTACCATGAATACATAAATAATGTATTGATGTTTATTATGAAGAACTGTAAGATGTCTGTAATTTTCCAGACATCTTGCAAGCTAACAAGTTAGTGAGGCAAGTAATTTCATGGAAATAGAACACATAAAACTCATGGATCAGAAACAAAATTCTTTATCATTCATAGTATAGCCAGCAGCCTGAATTTCATGTTCCCATCATCTCCTCCCCCCCCAAATCCCATGGGGGTAAAGCAGAGAGGCCCAGTGGGTGCTGCACATGCAGTGCGTTTGCATCAAAACTAAGGAACCCCAAGTTTAGGAAACCCCAATAGTTATTTAAAAATGAGTGCTTACAAATATGCTCAACATTTGCCCCAGTAGGATACCCTATCTCTAATATCCTGGTCAGTAAACAAATCTACCTGTGAATTAACTATTGGGAGGAAATATTTATCATCCAAGACTGTCTGTCATACAAATACCCATGAAATACAGTTTGGAACAAGAGCTTTCAGTGCTTCTTCTCAAAATATGCAGAAACCAAGAGTCCCATTGAGAGATGTTTCTCAACAACTCTTAATTTTATAATTAACCTATAACTTTACAGAACAGGGAATCAGGATAACAGCTGTATTGAAGGAGCAGTGGGCATTACCAGGAATCCTTAACTTGGAGTTGTGCATGCTATCTGATGAGACTGAGTTAGTTGACCCTTCTGAAGTTGAGGTTTTACCAAGTGAGAGTTTTTTTTTATTCCCCTTCTTTCCTTCCTTCTCTCCTTCCTTCCTTCCTTCTTTCCTCCCTTCTTTCCTTCTTCTCTCCCCCTCTCTCTCTTTAACATACTTTAATCATTACCATTTATTGTTTTGCTATCTAACAGAATATATACTTTATTGATTTGTATAGTCTATTGTTTTAGTTTCCTCTCCTGACTGCATATAAACTCCACAGTGGGAGGAATCTTTATCTGTAGGTTTCCCAGTGACCAGCATCTAGTACACAATTTATAAATATTTGCTAAATGAATCTCAGCAGCTGGGAAGTATATGTAGTGGACATGTCATTGCTTTTGTCACCTGGTGTGAATATTCTTTTCATCTGTGAAGAATTCACACCCAAGGTAATGAAACCTATCTACCAATAGGGCAGGATCAACAATCAAAATGTTTCCTATTCCGACTTCCCCTGCAGCTAAGGTTTTGGCATATGTTCTAGGCTGTAGCAATCAATAGGTCAACCCTAGTCCCTCAAAGAGAAGCTAGTGATACCCTAAAGTATGAATGGACAGCATCCCTTTTGACACTGGTGGTGGGAGCAGAAGAATCTAGTTCTAGCTCCCAGTGACAGTGGCAGTCATGCAGCATTTGGTAGCTGGCATTACTTATGCCTGTGATGTCATTCTCCAGGTGTGTTCATGGACCTGTTTACCAGTATACCTGCAGGTGTCGTTCCTGGTTCCTTGTACTCCAGACCTGTGTCTCTAGCCCTCTCAGAGACTTTATGAGAAATGAAGTATTCTTTTAATGAAAAATACCAATGTCTAAATTAGCTGAAGTTGCTTACATTTACGTCTATCAGGGTACTAAGAAATTTCCAGCAGCATATAACACAAAAAAATCAGTTAAGAGCCATAGGTAGATTTTCAGATATTTTGGTCAGTGTTCTCTCTATCCCCTCAATAATGCATATAAAATGCACACAATAAAATGCACATGATAATAAACAAAAGATAAATGCATGTAACAAAATGTTTGTAACCTAACCAGAACAGCAGCATGATATATTGAATTTCATAGATTTAGTGAGAATTAAAAATATAATTAAGAAAGAATACTGTGGTATTATTTTTATTTAATGTGCAGAAATGTGTTAATTTCACTAATTGCTTATCCAGTTTTATAGGAGATTCCATGAAGATAATTTGCACCTTCAAAAAGGCAGAATGCTCTATGAATGACCTGGGAGATTTTAAGATTGACTTTAATGCTTTTCCTTCTATCTATTTGAACACCTCTCTAAATTATGTAATGCAGTCAGTTCAAAACTGTGGTAAAGGAAAGTCAGCTATAATAATTTCCATTCTCTATTTTACTTTATTAGAAAAGTCTTAGTCCAAAACACGTACATAATATAATACTAAGTCACTAAAGAAGAAACTTGAGGCTAGTCCCATATGATCATGTCTTAGAAGCTTCCTATAGTGGAGAGTTTCCTATATAAATAATGCAAGGAATTTCAAAGGCCACATGCTTTTCTTTGCCTTTTCATATTTTATATCAAATTAATTTCAAACATGCAAATATTCCTTTCATAACTCAATGTGCTACAGTAAACTGAAGAACAATTTTTGGAAAAAGGAGGTGGCTTGGGTTGAACAGACTCCACACATTTCTGTACTAATTTGGGTTGACAGCTCAATGATTGTTCTATACTCAACGTTAAAACAGCAGAAACAAAGACAGCTGAGGAGCAGACACTTCGAGAAGTTCTCTACTTCCCTCTGCTGGAGGCTGTGAGATATCCGTGCATGCTGTAGGCTTTTATTATGGGGGTTGGGGAGCTAATGCTGGGAGAAATGTTTGCTTTCTAGATCATAATTCGCATGTGGTTTTTAGCCGATGGAAGGGTATCAAGAGTAAATTTATTTCAATACAGAGCTGTTTAAAAATGTGGACTAGGAGTTATTTTTAGATTTCTGAATTGCTAAAGATGATCAGAAATATTTATCTTTGAGTGTGATGTTTTGGAAGGTTAAGGGTAGTTTGTTTCCTCTTTATAATTTGCAAGGGATTTTGTTTTGCTTGTCTGAAAGTCAGCCAGTCCATTTATTTCTGAATAATTAGTGGCCTTCCTGAACTTAGGATTTCATAAGCAAGTAGGTATTTATTGTTTTTGTCCTCAAATGATTTAGGAGACATTCCTAGGATGAAAGGGTAAAGGATGGAAAAAGGGCTTATAATACAACTTGCTGCTATTTCCTGGCAAGGTGAAAACTGGAAACAAGCTTTATCAATGAGAGATAAACAAATCAAGTCAATGAGCATTTACTCAATTCTGCCAAGGTAAAAGTTTCTTTTTATGAACATCATGGTGTGTAATCCAAAACATGCATCTAAAAATTAAGGAAAATAAATAAAAATAATAAAATTAAGGAAAATAATTTCCCTCTCTCTCTCTCCATTCCCCCTCTATCTTTATCTCTGTTGTATCTCTGTCTTTATTTATGTCTCTGTTTTTCTCCATCTTCTCCTATTTCTTAATAATAGAAAATAGTAAGAATAAAACTATAAACCTATGGCAAGGAAGGTGGAGAAATATTCTAAGAAGCTGTAATTTGAATTATGTGCTTATTTTTTTTTAAGATTTATTTATTTTGAGAGAGAGAGACAGAGGGAGGGGCAGCAGGAGAGGGAGAGAGAATCTGAAGCAGACTCTGTGCTGAGCACGGAGCCGGGGCTCAATCTCATGACCCTGAGATCAGGACCCGAGCTGAAATCAAGAGTTGGAGGCTTCATCGACACCACCCAGCCACCCCTGTGCTTATTGTTTAGCACTTATGAAAGTCAAGCATACATGGCACAGAAAATAAACTATGAAAAGTTCTGCTCTGTGTTTTCAAGATCTACATTTTGGGAGGAGCTAGGTAATTAATTGCCCTTGGAAAGGCCTTAAAAGGGAGATAAGCAGGCTTTTAATATTCTGCGAGTGAGAAGGTGATGTCATGAGAAACAAGAATCTGGATACAAAGATGGAAGTGTGTCAGTGGCATTAGTCATCCCACTTAGCAAAAAAAGAGGGAAAGGGGGGCCCTCGGTGGCTCAGTGGGTTAGGCATCTGCTTTCGGCTCATGTCATGATCCCAGGGTCCTGGGATCAAGTCCCACATTGGGCTCCCTGCTCAGCGGGGAGCTTGCTTCCTCCTCTCCCTCTGCAGCTCCCCCTGCTTGTGCTCTCTCCCTCTTTCCCTCTCTCTCTGTCAAATAAATAAAAAATAAAATATTTTAAAAATGTATAAAGAAAAAGAAAAAGAGGGAAAGCAGACTGAAGGGTGAAACCTCCCAAATGCCATTTATCAACATGGCATTCTTGTCCCATGAAGTTGCTATGGGAAAGAATAAAATAGATATTAGACCCTGTCTATCTTTAGGGAAATCTCATAGTAATCAGGATCCCCCAGGCAAATGGAAACCATCTTGAGTATTTCAAGAAGGAAAGAATTTGATGGAGAGACTTAAAGTCGTTGGAAGAGCTGAGGATCACAGACCACTAAAGCCAGAGCAAGAACTCAGGAAACAAAAAAGAAATGCTGGTGGTGATCTTGGCTGTCTGTACTGCTAAGTGGTCCTCTGTGGGGTTCCAGTTCTTTGTAGATCATGTAGCCAGTCACATTTTTACATAGTCATATTTGTCTTTAATCTTTGTTGCTTCTGGAATGTGTGTCTTATTTATGAAGATTTTCCCCCGATGTAAAATAGCAAAGATATTATTCTGTATTGATTCTATATTTTTTATAGTTTTATTTTTTAAGTTTAGATTTACTTCATCTGGGGTTTGTTTGGTATATATATAATCCTACCAGGTTGAACTACAGAATCAACCTGTAAAATTTTATTTGAAATATCCTGTAGACATTTTTTATTGTAGTTAGGTTGAATATATGGATTAATTTCAGAAGAACTTCAACCATTACGATACTGAAGCTTTGTAAAACATAGTGTGCTTCTCAATGTAGTAAGTCATCTTTTTGATCTATCAGTAAGATGTTATAGCTTTATTTAAATTTTATTCTTTTCTTCCTAGATGTATTCCTATGTACCTTTTATCTTTTTTGAAAAGAATCATTTCTTTGATTTCTTTCAAATTTGTGATTACTAATAAAAGTTTTGATTTCTATATGGTCTTTTGACCTCTAATAACACTCTTTAACTCATCTGTGATTTTTAGTTACTTTTCTATTGATTCTCATGTTTTCCTAAGTCTAAACATACAGACAATTTGTCTCTTCCTTTCCTACTATGTAGACCTTATTTTTTTTCCTTGCCTTATTGCAGTCAGTAAAATATTTAACACAGTGTTGAATGGCTGGCAGAATAGCAGGCACCTTGTTACATTTCCACATTTTATTGGAAACCTTTCAAATATTTACTGTTAGTTCTCATTTTGCTGCAATTTTCTAATATATATCATTAAGGGAATGTCCACCTATTCCAAGGTCAAATATTTTCATCAGGAATGGTTGTAAATTATCAAATTATTATGGGATCTATTAAAATCATTGCATTATGTGGGTTCTTCTTCTTCTTCTTTCTTCTTCTTCTTTCTTCTTCTTCTTCTTCTTTTCTTCTTCTTCTTTCTTCTTCTCCTTCTCCTTCTCCTTCTCCTTCTCCTTCTCCTTCTCCTTCTTCTTCTTCTTCTTCTTCTTCTTCTTTCTTCTTCCCCACTCCGTAAATCTAGCAAATTATTTTAACAACTTTCCTTGTATTGAACCTTTTGCACTGTCTCTCATGGATCTTCAGTAGAAGCTATCCGTTCTAGTTATTGTTTTAGACCCTCTTCTTTGAACTACTGGGTTTTCTGACTTGAGCTAGCAATTAATAATATTATTGCCATTGCATTCTTATTATTAATTTGCTTGATCTGTTTATTTTGCAGAATCTCTTAATCAGTGATGCTTTTTGCAGACAGTGAGATCTAAAGTTTCTCTTGGCTAAAGGTAGGGCGTGGAGAGGGGTTACTCTATACTCTCAATCTTTTTTGTGTTAGTGGAGGGAATTCATCCTCTCCAAGCCACGTGGAAGGGGAGTTCTGTCCTCCAGGAGAGTTTCCCTGGTAGGATAAACCTTCTCTGAGATTTACTTACAGAGGGCAAAGCACAGCTTCCCCATGGACTGAAGGGATCTGATCTAGTTAACTGCCTGGGATTCTTAGTGAGTAGTATAACAGTTTGATCTTCAACTTAGTGTTTTTTAAACAGATATGACATCTGTCTTTGGGTCTTGCATTCTGTCAATACTATAAACAGTGATGAACAACAAAACATTTCGTTCCACCCTGGCAATAAAACCTAAAGTTTGAATTACTTATTATGCTGAATTCTTTATTATCTGCTTAGTAAATTCTCATCGTCTCAGATTCTTTAACTGTAAATGGGAATAATAGCAGTAAGTACATCAGAGAGTTGTTGTGAGGATTTAACAAGCAATATATGTAAAGCACTTGGAACAGTTTCTGACTTCCCCAAATTGGATGTCTAACTGCAGATAGATATAATTGTATATATAAACTTGAAGTTGAATTTATTTCCTTGTGGTTATAGAATTGGAGTTGAACCTCTCCCTATATGTACCGTTCTATGAAACATGCTCCAAGATACTTATGTGTGTTATTTAATTATTGTTATATAGCAAATAACTACAAAATTAGCAGTTTAAAATAATACACATCTATCATATCACAGGTTTGTGGGTCAAAAGTCCAGGCACATCTTAATTGAGTCCTCTGTTTAGGACCTAACAGCGTTGCAAGGTGTTGTCTGGGCTGTCACATAGGAAGGCTTTACTGGGAAAGAATATACTTACAAGCTTACTAAAGCTGTTAGCAGAATTCATTTCCATGTGGTTGTAAGACTAAAGGCTGCTGCCAACTTCTAGAGATCACCCTCAGGCCCCCAGAGGGTCAAATAGTCTTATAAAATGTAAATACAGAAATGACATCCCATTACCTTTGTGATATCCTATTGATGAAAAGCAAATCACAGGTCCCACCCACAATCAAGGCAACAGGATTATACATGGGTATTAATACTAGGTGGGGTCCGGAGGAGACACCCTCCATTCTGCCCACCACAGTATGACTTTATGAAATCTGCGTACAATAGCAAGTGTTAAAGATTCTGTCAAATAATTTCATATAAGACAGTGTATGTGCTTTTCATTTTTTCTTTATAGAAAATAGATGTTCCGCACTGCGTGTCCAATTTTCTATATTATTTTTCATCTGACAAGACATCTTGAACATGCTCAGTGTTGACCAGTATTTTTGCATAATATTATCTTTTTCATGGGTGTGTTTTAGACCAGACTTTGCAAAGGCGGGCTTGCATATTGGTTGAGAACCAATGGGATGGTTCCTGCAGAGCTTAGACAATCTTGTGGCCTTGTGTGTCACTTCATCTTCCTGAGACCTCTTCACCCTCTCTACAAATGTGAATAATAATAATAACCACTGAATAGCATATTATGACACTGAAATAACATAATAACTGGAAATATAAGAGCTATCATTTCTCCATCACATACTTATTCAATACATTTTCTTTAGCATTTAGACTTTTTCTACTTCATGTAATATGCAATAGTACAATAAAAATTCTATTTAAAAAGCATTGAACAATATCTCTAACTCCTGAAAATAAACAACTAAAAGTAGAATTTCTGCATGAAAAATGTACATAACTTTAAGTAACATAATGCAAAATTGCTTGCCAGAAAATGAATGCCAATTTTCACTCCCACCATCGTTGTGTAAAAACATCTTTATCCCACAACCTGACCAACACTGAGCATTACCATTTTCTAAGAAGAAGAGGAGAAGAATTATTATTTTGTATACCAAAACATGGTACCACATTGCTTTAGTTGGGGTTTTTATATTATTTTGCTACCCATTTCCTTTTTCATGAATTATATTTTTGAACATTTTCCTCTGCACTCTTGTTTTTTAAATTAAAAGATATTAATTCCTTGATTCTGAAATACGTTCCAGTTTTCTTCCAGTTTGACTTTTAAATCCTGTCTTTAACATTCTCAAATGTTAACTCTATAAATATATAAATATGTGTTTTGTTTCCGGCTTTAGTTTGTTGTAGTTGTTGTTTTTCCTTGAAATAATATAGTCAGTCACCTACTTTCATTTTAAAAATTTTGTTTTGTTGTTTTCAATTTATCTAGGAATTATTTTAGCATATGCCTTAGGTAGGATTCTCTGGAAAAGCCTGGGACAGGGTTTTTTATTTGCAAGTGATTTATGGAAGATGGACTTGCAGGAAAAGCCTGAAAGGGGGTGAGGGAAGCCAGGTAGAGAAGAGTTAGAAGGTAAACAGGGATGAGTTTCCAGAAGTCTCACCTCAGTGTCTTCCCTTGTGATTTTCTGGAACTTGAAAAGCACTGCAGAGCCCTTCCCACCTTGAGGCAAAGGACAGAGGTTTTGTAGACAACCCCTCCCAGGAGCCAGGCCCTGGGCAGTCACACATAACTCAGAGGTACCTCCTAGTGGAGAGGTGGCTCCAGTCACCCAAAAACAAGCGTCTGGAGAAGTTTGCAGATAGGAGCCTTTGGTAGCTAGACCACACTTCCATGGCAGATGGGCACACGAAACCAGTTAAAAGTGTCCTGTAGTAATGACGTTATTAAAATATTTAAATATTCTTTTTTTTACATTTTTTTATTTAAATTCAATTTAGTTCCCAGATAGTGTATTATTAGTTTCAGGGGTAGAATTTAGGAATTCATCAGTTGCATAGAACACCCAGTGCTCATTATATCATGTGCCCTCCTTCATGTCTATTACCCAGTTACCCCATCCCCCCACCCCTCTCCCCTCCAGCAACCCTCAGTTTGTTTCCTAGAGTCCAGAGTCTCTTATGGCTTGTATCCCTCTCTGCTTTTATCTATAACAATAAATTTAAAAAATAACCACAGTCTCATTTGCTAGGTTCAGGTCTTCTGGCTTCAACTGATATCCCTTGCAGCTCTCCTGCCTTAAGATTCAATATGAACACATATTGGCTGAGTAGAGATAATTTAAATGATAGATAATAATATTCTCATCCCCTCTACTTCTCAGACACTGGCCTGATTTCCTGGAAAGACCTCTTGAATTCTCTCTTCCCTCAGTGAGATCTTTCTCAGCACAGTCCTCCATTCTTTGTGTAACTAGACTCTACCTAGACCCAACCACCTGTCTAGTAAATGTGCCCTAGACCAGAAAAAAATTCAGCGTAAGCTCGTGCTGAGACTCCTATGATGTACAGAGTTATTTGCTTTCTTCTTAATAGTAGACGTTTTATTTTTAAAGAATTCAAATGGGTATGAATAAAAAAAAATCTCATGAAAGTGTATTGAAATATTAACTTTTTTTCCTGCTTTGTTTTTCCTGTCTATGCTTCTTAACTTGGGGACAATTTCATTTTTCAATGAAAGTTTTCACAGAATTAATTCTATCATGAGTGGTAGCTGTAGGGAATGAAAGCCAGAATTCTGAACAGGAAAGCAAGGAAATTTGAAATCTTTTCTATGTGAAGAATAAAGTAGAAATATGATGTCAAGTATATAGAAAGAGACTCTCCTGGTGCCGAGTTTAGCCAAAGAAAATACTTTATAATATGACTTCTGCATGTGGCCTGCAGCCAGAGTCCTGCACCTCCTCCCCCAGACCTTGCTCCAACCATACTAAGCTCAACTATTCTTCAGAAAGCATGCTGTTCCCGTCACAAATCATGCTGTTCCTTGTCAAACTTTCTCTTTTCTTCCCGAAATACCTTTATATTGGTTCTTCCTAGAAGCCTAGCCTCTGGCTGAAGTTAATCATCCATTCCTCGTATTTTCATGGCATACCAGGCCACACCATTAATCACACTCTGTTATAATTTTTTTAATCTTTTGCTGTATTCCAATTAGGAGATAAGCCTCTTGAAGATAGTGATTATGTCTAATTATCTTTAATCACCTCCCCCCCCAATGACTAGCATAGCATCCACACCTACCAAGTCACGTTCAGTTACTGGGAACTTTTTCTTGCAATGTCCATCTTTCTGGTAATGGCCTTTTCTATTGTGTTAGTGGTAAAGTCAGAAGGAATCTTTGCATGGCCTCATTTCCCTATGGTTGCATCTCTAATTGTTCACATTACATCCCTGAAGAGCAGCCCTTATGTACTTAAAGAACTTCCTCTTTTCCACATCTTCTCCTTTAATGATCCTTGTTCCTTGACATTAATTTCTATGAGCAACCCAATGTGAGGGCAGTCCTTCATCCTTGGCCCTCCCCTGGACTCGCCCATTTCATGTGTCAGTCTGATCAGCCCATAGTCTCCAGTGAATCATGCAAACAGGAATCTAGGTGTTGCTATGAAGGGGTTTTCTAGATGGGATTAACATCTACAACTACTTTAAGTAAGCAGGTATTACTCACTAATTTGACTGGATCTGATCCAAAAAGTTGAAAGAACTTAATTATAGAGCTCAGGTTTCCATGAGGAAGAAAAAAATTCCACCTGTGAAGAGAAGCTTCATCTCCTGCCCAAGAGTTTCTGACTTACTCTTTCTGAGCTCTGGATTTTGGACTGGCCTAGCTAACCTTTACAATCACGTAAGCCAGTTCTTTCAATCTGTCTCTCTCTCTTTCTATCCATCCATTTACCCGGATCCTTTTCTCTGGTGGAACCCTGACTGATATAATCACATTGAGTCCTGGGTGAAATGCACCTTAGCGCATACACATGACTATAAACATGGGTGCTGGCTTTTTTCACATACCTTCTTCAGCTGATCTGACCTTAAGAGGCCAATCTCGGTGGGCTGTATCAATAAGGCTTTATCCTCTGTGTGCAGGGTGAATTCATCCCAGAATAGATGCTGGCAGCAGACCCGAGGGTAGGAGGAGGAAGAAGTTGGGGTAATTATTCCTCCAGCTTCTTTGCAGCTGAGCCGAAATTTGGTGTTCCTCCACCGAGGCCACGACGTCTGGAATAACGCCATCTTCTACAGCTCCTCTCCCCCCCACCACTTGTACCTCCATGTTTAGGGGTCATAGTGACTCCCTGATATTACTAGTAACAGGGTGATGCACCATCCCAAATTGATTTCCGTAAAGCCTGCCCACCCCTTTTCAAATAGATTTTCAGAATGGTCTTTCCAGTCACCACATTTGAGCAGCCCATCTGCTTCCTGCCTGGCCTGCTACATCAAGAATGCATGAAAGTTGCCTACATTATCCCTGATCACCTAGCCTCTGCTAATACAACCACATAGGGCAAGTATTAAGAACAGATGAGATGCGAGTGACTTGAAAGCATGAGCCTGACTATAAATCGAGAGAATACACAGAACCCCACCACCCTGCAGATATGCTGTTAGCAATAAAGAAAAAGGTAGCAAGTGATAAAATTAGGTTTATTTGGTCCTCTATCTACCCTAAGAGGACAAAAAAAAAAACAAAACAAAAAAAACAAGTGACTAAATTACAAATAATCCTCTGGAAGAGTTTAAAGGACCATTGCTGAAATTAACGTATCATATAACTCCTCTGAAACAAAGTATCTTAACTTTGTAACTTAAACATTTCCATCCAGGAATTTCAAAGCAGCTTTTCAATGCAAATGACAAGGGTATCAGACCAAATCTGGGCCTCTAGACTGACAACAGACTCCTTATGTAACTATAGCGACTACCTTATGTTTTAAGGCAATTTTTAAATCATTCTTACAATGCGTGCTATGGTAAATACCAGAGTTGTCAGTTCATTTCATCATCATTAGTCTTTCTTAATGCTACAAATAAAAATGATCAATTTTCTCAATCCCTTCTTAAAATTGTGTCTAGTTTATCCTGCATTCTTGCCAGGAACCAAAGAAAGGAAAAGCAGTTAATATGTCATGAGACCTCTTAAGTGCGATATTTCTTGACCAGCTAGCAACATTTTAAGAACTCAGTTTATTACGAAGATTTCTCAATGGAAAGATATAATAATAAATAATGATCTAAGACATTATAGCATTTAGAGTTATTGAAAGTATTGCTTGAGATCCTTTTAATGATCTACAATAAATCGAATGTAAAAGGTCAGGTAAGCAAATCACAATTGTACATAAACATCTTCATTAACTATTTAAAAGCATCTGACTCCCTTTAACAGTTTAGAACTTAAGGATTTTAGGCACTATTGATTTTAAAACAAGACCTCTTACACCAAAATATATGGCATCAGACAAGTTTATGTGCCAAAATCTATAATATGGACTTTACCTTTCACAGTATTATATTTTATATTCCTAATAAAGGTTTGAAAATCATTGAGTTTGGTTCAGAAAGATTAGTTCTAGGTCTATTTCTGAGCATGCTTTATGTGCCAGAAACTTTGCTGAGCTTGAAAACACTTGGGAATAAAAGTATAAAAAGCTAGACACACAGACATATAAGCAAACAATTTCAGTTCAAGTCAATGACTGCTCTTGATGGTGCATTTCACAAAGCGAGGACACTGTGTGCCTGAGAGAGGCAGGGAAGACTTCACAGCATGGGGGCAACAGAACCAAGACAAAGAATGATGTGGAGTTGGCCAGGAAGGAGAGTGGAGAAAGATACTCAAATAGCTATCAGCTATCATCCACCTACTAACATCTCTGAAAAGTGTATCTTCAGCTCAGTGTATCTGCTGCTTCCACACTCATGTCCAGTTGCCAACAGGGTGTCTCTATTTAGATGTCCCAGTGAAACCTCAAATTTGCTGTGTCCAGTCTCATCTCTATCCAGTCTCTCTATAACCTGTTCCTTCTCTGGTTTTCTCCACAGCAGTAAATGTTGAACAAGCAACACTGTTGGATATTAGCTTTGAATCCCTAAATGCTTCATACCTCCTATTGAATGAGTTACCAACCTTAGCCAATTCTGTATGTGTTATTTCTTCTAAGACATGCAGTTCTTTTCTCCTTATGTTTTGGTTCAAGTCTTCACATCTTCTCCCTTGAAATATTACAGCAATATCTTAATTGGTCATTCTACTCCATCAATTTCTTTCTGTTGTGTTCTCCACACTACCAGTAAAGCTGCCTCTCTGAAAAATACATTTGATGATATCTCTCCCCTGTTTGAAGTCCTTGAGTGAATTCTCATGGTAGCTGAAACCATAGCATAAAAAGCCCTTCAGGACCTGAATTCCCCCACCTTTCTCCTTTCCATCTCTGTACTTCAGAGATGTAAATGTTCTACTAATCTGAGTGGCCTTGAAATCTCTTTCCATCTGTAACTAAATTCTTTTTGCCTTTCAAAATTCTGTTCTGGTGCCACTCTTTCCAGGAGGACTCTTCCAATCTGTATCCCGTAATTCACACTCTCCTTCCCATGAAGACCCTCAAGCAAGTCAGAGTTGTCACACTGCCTTTAAACTGTCTCTTTTCGGTTCTCTTTCCCTCGTTAGACTTTGAGCCCTAAGGTACATCTTGACCATTTCAGAAGTAAATATATTGGTTACAACAGCTGGTAAATAGTCATTTTTTTGGCAATATATTTTTTCACATAAAAAAATCTAGTTTCGTTTTCTATTAAGGAACTTAAATATAGGGTAACTTGTTGAAGTTTTTCATTTAAGGCAGCCGCACTTTTTTTTTTTTTTTCACCTAGTGGCCACATATCCTTAAAAGAGTGCTATGAGATATAAAAGAAATAAAAACTAGGTAAATGACAGCATTCTCCAAATTGAACATTTAGAAAATAAAAATAAACATTTATTCTAAAAATAGGTATTGAGTATCTATATTTTGGATGGTGTACCAGAACTGAAATTACAACATTTAATAGAATAGCACACCATATACTCCATGAGTTTGCATGAGTTTATATTGTTGTGTTTAGTGCTTAGAGACAAATTACCTGAGTTTGAACTGGGATTCTTACACTTCCTCACTATGTCAACTGGAACCTCAGTTTTATTGTTCTGAAAGTTATAGAGTAGGACCATGTATAATGAATTTAGAGTAATAGTATAATGCATTATGGTTTATTAGAACTTTCACATTCTTTATCTCATTTAAAGAAGCTTTCTCAGATTAACATTCTACTCTATTGAAATTTGATTACAAATTTAAATATATTAATACATGTAAAGTTCTGAAAATACAGCAAATAGTATATTTTCGATAAATATTGATTATTATCAGTGTTGTTATTTGAAGCATAAATTGAGTCTATCTGCCCGGAACATATCACTAATGAGACTCCAGATCTAGCTCTTTAGTTTCTTCTCCGCACAACTCAAAGGAACCCATATTGAGCTTCCGTTACAGCACAAACTCTACGACTTTGCAGAAGAATCAGTATAGTAATATGTGCACAGAATGAGTAAGTGAGTGAATAAGTGGCATTAATGACATCCCTCTGTGAGAAAATACTGGTCATATGTTGATTTCTCTGAAAGACAACTTCAACTCCAGAGGATCTGGTTAAAAATTAGACATACGTCTAAAATAGGAAAATCTACAGAGAAAAAAAGTCAGTTAGTTGCCCAGGGCTGGTGGTGGAGGGGAGGATGGTCAGCAAATAATAGGAAGTGACTGCTAATTGGGACAAGGATCCTTTCAGGAGTGAGAGAATGTTATAAAGTTAGATTTTGGTAACTGCATAACTGTAAATAAACTAAAACTCATTGAATTGTACACTTTATTTTTTTTAAGATTTATTTATTTATTTTAGAGAGAGAAAGAGAGAGAGAGAGAGAGAGTGAGTGGGGGAAGGGGCAGAGGGAGAGAAGAAAATTCCAAGCAGACTCCCCCCTGATTAGGGAGCCCCACCCCCACGGGGTCATGATCTCAAGACCCTGAGATCATGCCCTGAGCTGAAATCAAGAGTCGGACGCTTAACTGACTAAGGCACCCAGGCTTCCCTGAACTGCACACTTTTAAAGGGTGAACTTCGTGATAGGTACATTATAAATCAATAGGGTTGTTTTAAAAATGGAAAACTAAATTTAGAAAATTGGACATCACATCAAAGGAGTGAATGAATGAATTTGAGAAAACAACTAACACTGACAAGCATTATATTATTTCCAAGGGATAAGCAGACCTCTCTTTAAATTGCACCTTTTCTCCTTCTGGCTCGCTGAAGACCACGTAAAAAGAAAAAAATGCTGACTTAGTTCTAGGCTTATTTTTAGTAATTGTATAAGGTGAGCATTTTGATAAGCTAATTATACGTGACTGTCATCTAGTGGTAAAAAAGGAAACTGCTATATTTTAAGTACATATAACTGTATTAGAATGACAATCTCATGCAATAGTGCTACATTATAGATTTTAAAACTCCTCATGTGGTCCACCTCACTCAGCTCTCATAAAAGGGCTTTAAGATTTATATTATTATTATTATACCTATAGTGGAAAATGGTAATATATAATATATAATATCTACTCTTGATTTGTCTCCCTAGTATCTACCTATCTCACTTTTGGCAGGGGGAGGATATGAGGACATGGGTATGATAATCACAGAAAGTTGACTTTCTTGTCACAGAAGTCAGCTTGGGACACCCAATGTCCTGATCCTCTTTTTTTTTTTTTTATTCTTATGTTAATCCCCATACATTACATCATTAGTTTTAGATGTAGTGTTCCATGATTCATTGTTTGTGCATAACACCCAATGCTCCATGCAGAACATGCCCTCCTCAATACCCACCACCAGGCTAACACATCCTCCCACTCCCCTCCCCTCTAGAACCCTCAGTTTGTTTTTCAGAGTCTATCGTCTCTCATGGTTCATCTCCCCCTCCGATTTCTCCCAATTCATTCTTCCCCTCCCGCTACCACCTTCCCCTTCTCCTTCCCCTTCTCCTTCTCCTTCTCCTTCTCCTTCTCCTTCTCCTTCTCCTTCTTCTTCTTCTTCTTCTTTTCTTAACATATATTGCATTATTTGTTTCAGAGGTACAGATCTGAGATTCAACAGTCTTGCACACTTCACAGCACTTACCAGAGCACATACCCTCCCCAGTGTCTATCACCCAGTCACCCCATCCCTCCCACCCCACCCACCACTCCAGCAACCCTGTGTTTCCTGAGAATAAGAATTCCTCATATCAGTGAGATCATATGATACATGTCTTTCTCTGTTTGACTTATTTCGCTCAACATAATACCCTCCAGTTCCATCCACGTCATTGCAAATGGCAAGATCTCATTCCTTTTGATGGCTGCATAATACTCCAGTGTATATATATATATATATATATATATATATATATATATATATACCACTTCTTCTTTATCCATTCATCTGTCGATGGACACATTGGCTCTTTCCACAGTTTGGCTATTGTGGACATTGCTGCTATAAACATCGGGGTACACGTACCCTTTCAGATCCCTACTTTTGTATCTTTGGGGTAAATACCCAGTAGTGCAATTGCTGGATCATATGGTAGCTCTATTTTCCACTATTTGAGGAACCTTCATACTGTTTTCCAGAGTGGCTGCACCAGCTTGCATTCCCACCAACAGTGTAGGAGGATTCCCCTTTCTCCGCAACCCCGCCAACATTTGTCGTTTCCTGACTTGTTAATTTTAGCCATTCTGACTGGTGTGAGGCGGTATCTCATGGAGGTTTTGATTTGGATTTCCCCGATGCTGAGCGATATTGAGCACTTTTTCATGTGTCTGTTGGCCATTTGGATGTCTTCTTTGGAAAAATGTCTGTTCATGTCTTCTGCCCATTTCTTGATTGGATTCTTTGTTCTTTGGGTGTTGAGTTTGATGAGTTCTTTATAGATTTTGGATATTAGCCCTTTATCTGATATGTCATTTGCAAATATCTTCTCCCATTCTGTCGGTTGTCTTTTGGTTTTGTTGACTGTTTCCTTTGCTTTGCAAAAGGTTTTTATCTTGATGAAGTCCCAATAGTTCATTTTTGCCCTTGCTTCCCTTGCCTTTGGCGATGTTTCTAGGAAGAAGTTGCTTCGGCTGAGGTCAAAGAGGTCGCTGCCTGTGTTCTCCTTTAGGATTTTGATGGACTCCTGTCTCACATTGAGGTCTTTCAACCATTTGGAGTCTATTTTTGTGTGTGGTGTAAGGAAATGGTCCAGTTTCATTCTTCTGCATGTGGCTGTCCAATTTTCCCAACACCATCTGTTGAAGAGAGTGTCTTTTTTCCATTGGACATTCTTTCCTGCTTTGTCAAAGATTAGTTGACCATAGAGTTGAGGGTCCATTTCTGGGCTCTCTATTCTGTTCCATTGATCTATGTGTCTGTTTTTGTGCCAGTACCATGCTGTCTTGATGATGACAGCTTTGTAATAGAGCTGGAAGTCTGGAATTGTGATGCCGCCAGCTTTGCTTTTCTTTTTCAACATTCCTCTGGCTATGCGGGGTCTTTTCTGGTTCCATACAAATTTTAGGATTATATGTTCCATTTCTTTGAAAAAAGTGGATGGTATTTTGATGGGGATTGCATTGAATGTGTAGATTGCTCTAGGTAGCATTGACATCTTCACAATATTTGTTCTTCCAATCCATGAGCATGGAACGTTTTTCCATTTCTTTGTGTCTTCCTCAATTTCTTTCATGAGTATTTTATAGTTTTCTGAGTATAGATCCTTTGTCTCTTTGGTTAGATTTATTCCTAGGTATCTTATGGTTTTGGGTGCAATTGTAAATGGGATCGACTCCTTAATTTCTCTTTCTTCTGTCTTGTTGTTGGTGTATAGGAATACGACTGATTTCTGTGCATTGATTTTATATCCTGCCACTTGACTGAATTCCTGTATGAGTTCAAGCAGTTTTGGGGTGGAGTCTTTTGGATTTTCCACATAAAGTATCATATCATCTGCAAAGAGTGAGAGTTTGACTTCTTCTTTGCCGATTTGGATGCCTTTGATTTCTTTTTGTTGTCTGATTGCTGTGGCTAGGACTTCCAATACTATGTTGAACAGCAGTGGTGATAGTGGACATCCCTGCCACGTTCCTGACCTTAGGAGAAAAGCTCTCAGATTTTCCCCATTGAGAATGATATTCGCTGTGGGTTTTTCATAGATGGCTTTTATGATATTGAGGTATGGACCCTCTATGCCTATACTCTGAAGAGTTTTGATCAAGAAAGGATGCTGTACTTTGTCAAAAGCTTTTTCTGCATCTATTGAGAGGATCATATGATTCTTGTTCTTTCTTTTGTTAATGTATTGTATCACATTGATTGATTTGCGGATGTTGAACCAACCTTGCAGCCCAGGGATAAATCCCACTTGGTTGTGGTGAAGAATCCTTTTAATGGACTGTTGGATCCTATTGGCTAGTATTTTGGTGAGAATTTTTGCATCCATGTTCATCAGGGATATTGGTCTGTAATTCTCCTTTTTGATGGGGTCTTTGTCTGGTTTGGGGATCAAGGTAATGCTGGCCTCATAAAATGAGTTTGGAAGTTTTCCTTCCATTTCCATTTTTTGGAACAGTTTCAGAAGAATAGGTATTAATTCTTCTTGAAATGTTTGGTAGAATTCCCCTGGGAAGCCATCTGGCCCTGGGCTTTGTTTTTTGGGAGATTTTTGATGACTGTTTCAATTTCCTTAGTGGTTATAGGTCTGTTCAGGTTTTCTATTTCTTCCTGGTTCAGTTTTGGTAGTTGATACATCTCTAGGAATGCCTCCATTTCTTCCAGGTTATCTAATTTGCTGGCATAGAGTTCCTCATAATATGTTCTTATAATTGTTTGTATTTCTTTGGTGTTGGTTGTGATCTCTCCTCTTTCATTCATGATTTTGTTGATTTGGGTCATTTCTCTTCTCTTTTTGATAAGTCTGGCCAGGGGTTTATCAATCTTGTTAATTCTTTCTCTTTTTTTTTTAAAGATTTTATTTATTTATTTGAGAGAGAGAATGAGAGACAGAGAGCACAAGAGGGAAGAGGGTCAGAGGGAGAAGCAGACCCCCCGCCGAGCAGGGAGCCCGATGCGGGACTCGATCCCAGGACTCCGGGATCATGACCTGAGCCAAAGGCAGTCGCTTAACCAACTGAGCCACCCAGGCGCCCCAATCTTGTTAATTCTTTCAAAGAACCAGCTCCTAGTTTTGTTGATCTGTTCTACTGTTCTTTTAGTTTCTATTTCATTGATTTCTGCTCTGAGCTTTATTATTTCTCTTCTCCTGCTGGGTTTAGGCTTTCTTTGCTGTTCTTTCTCCAGCTCCTTTAGGTGGAGGGTTAGGTTGTGTACTTGAGACCTTTCTTGTTTCTTGAGAAAGGCTTGTATTGCTATATACTTTCCTCTTAGGACTGCCTTTGCTGCATCCCAAAGATTTTGAACAGTTGTGTTTTCATTTTCATTGGTTTCCATGTATTTTTTTAATTCTTCTTTAATTTCCTGGTTGGTCCATTCATTCTTCAGTAGGATGCTCTTTAGCCTCCATGTATTTGAGTTCTTTCTGACTTTCCTCTTGTGATTGAGTTCTAGTTTCAAAGCATTGTGGTCTGAAAATAGGCAGGGAATGATCCCAATCTTTTGGTGCTGGTTGAGAACCTGATTTATGACCTAGGATGTAATCGATTCTGGAGAATGTTCCATGGGTACTAGAGAAGAATGTGTATTCCGTTGCTTTGGGATGGACTGTTCTGAATATGTCTGTGAAGTCCATTTGGTCCAGTGTGTCATTTAAAGTCTTTATTTCCTTGTTGATCTTTTGCTTAGACGATCTGTCCATTTCAGTGAGGGGGTGTTAAAGTCCCCCACTATTATTGTATTGTTGTCGATGTGTTTCTTTGCTTTTGTTATTAATTGCCTTATATAATTGGCTGTTCCCATGTTAGGGGAATAGATATTTACAATTGTTAGATCTTCTTGTTGGATAGGTCCTTTAAGTAGGATATAATGTCCTTCCTCATCTCTTATTGCAGTCTTTGGTTTAAAATCTAATTGGTCTGATATAAGGATTGCCACCCCAGCTTTCTTTTGGTGTCCATTTGGTAAATGGTTTTCCACCCCCTCACTTTCAATCTGGGGGTGTCTTTGGTTCTAAAATGAGTCTCTTGCAGACAGCATATCGATGGATCTTGTTTTTTAATCCAGTCTGATAGCCTGTGTCTTTTGATTGTGGCATTTAGCCCATTTACATTCAGGGTAACTATTGAAAGATAGGAATTTAGTGCCATTGTATTGCCTGTAAGGTGACTGTTACCATATATTGTCTGTGTTCCTTTCTGGTCTATGTTACTTTTAGGGTCTCTCTTTGCTTAGAGGACCCCTTTCAAGATTTCTTGTAGGGCTGGTTTTGTGTTGGCAAATTCCTTTAGTTTTTGTTTGTCCTGGAAGCTTCTTATCTCTCCTTCAATTTTTCAATGACAGCCTAGCTGGATAGAGTATTCTTGGCTGCATATTTTTCTCATTTAGTGCTCTGAATATATCATGCCAGTCCTTTCTGGCCTGCCTGGTCTCTGTGGATAGGTCTGTTGCCAATCTAATGTTTCTACCCTTGTAGGTTACATATCTCTTCTCCCGAGCTGCTTTCAGGATTTTCTCTTTGTCTATGAGACTTGTAAGTTTTACTATTAGATGTCGGGGTGTTGACCTATTTTTATTGATTTTGAAAGGGGTTCTCTGTGCTTCCTGGATTTTGATGCCTGTTTCCTTCCCCAAATTAGGCAAGTTCTCTGCTATAATTTGCTCCATTATACCTTCTGCCCCTTCTCTCTCTTTCTTCTTCTTCTGGGATCCCAATTATTCTAATGTTGTTTCATCTTATGGTATCACTTATCTCTTGAATTCTGCCCTTGTGATCCAGTAGTTGTTTATCTCTCTTTTTCTCAGCTTCTTTATTTTCCATCATTTGGTCTTCTATTAGTGATTCACTCTTCTGCCTCATTTATCCTTGCAGTTAGCGCCCCCATTTTTGATTGCACCTCATTAATAGCCTTTTTGATTTCGACTTGGTTAGATTTTAGTTCTTTTACTTCTCCAGAAAGGGTTTCTCTAATAACTTCCATATTTTTTTCAAGCCCAGCTAGTATCTTTAAAGTGATGATTCTGAACTCTAGATCTGACATCGTACTAATGTCCGTATTGAGTAGGTCCCTGGCAGTCGGTACTACTTCTTGTTCTTTTTGTTGAGGTGATTTTTTCCATCTTGTCATTTTGTGCAGAGGTGAATAGATTAATGAGAGAACAAAATGTTAGCAGAGTAACAACATCCCCAGGAAATATACTCTAAACAAATCAGAAAAGACCTGAAGCAGTGGAAAAAGAAACAGAAAGAGAGAAAAAAGAAAAAGAAAAAGATAAAGATAAAAACAAAAACAAACAAAACAAAACAACAACAACAACAAAAAAAACAGAATGTGATCAAATATGATCAGGCTGGTATATAGATCAGTGCCACACACTAGATTTGGGGTGTATTTTGGTCTGTTAGAAGAAAGTGCCTCCCAAAATTTTAAAGAAAGAAAAACTTATATATGTACAAAAATAAGGGTTGATATGATAAAGGGATACAATATGACTGTAAAGATGGAAATTATAAAAAATTTTATAAAAGGAATTGATAAGAAGTTGTTTGAAAAAAGAAAGAGGATTTAAAAAAAGAAAAAAGAAAAAAAAAGGGAGAGAATGTGATCAGGCAGAGGAGTAGAAAAAACCATATACTAGAGATTTAGGGTATATTTTAATCTGTTAGAAGAAACTATCTCAAAATTTTAAAGAGAGAACAACATATATATATATGCCAAAAATACAGGTAACTACTATGAAGGGATAGAATATGACTCTAAAAAAAAATTCAGAAAAAAAAAAAGAAAAAAGACAGTTAAAAAAAAATTAACTTTGGAAGACTAAAGAATCATGGTAAAAAAGCCATGGATTCTATGTGCAGTAGTCCCCTAGCGCTGGAGTTCTGCCGTTCTCATTGATCGGTAAACTTGGTCTTGGCCGGCTGTTCTCGCTGATCTTCTGGGGAGGGGCCTGTTGCCGTGGTTTCCAAATGTCTCTGCCGGAGGCGGACTTGCCCCGCCCTTGCCCCCTCCCGGCTAAGTAATCTGTTTGGGTTTGCTCTCCGGGGCTTTTGTTCCCTGCGAGCTCTCCGTACAGCTTTGGAGGCGGAGAGTGAAAATGGCGGCCTCCCAATCTCCGCCCCAGAGGAGCTGAGAACTCGGGCCCCGCTGCTCAGTGAGCCCCCAGAGAAAAGCCGTCAGTCACTCCCGTCTCCCCGGTCTCCGGCTGCACTCCGTGCTCACCTGGCCTGTGACCATGCATTTCTATCTCTGGCACCCGACCCCGGGTGGAGTCTCCAAACCCAGCAGATCCCTGCGGTGCACTCCCGCGCGGCTCCCCCCGGGGGAGGAAGGTGAGTCTCCCCGGATCTGCCGCTTGTTGGGTCCCTGCTGGAGGAGCAGGGGCCCGACTGGGCCGCGGATCACGGTCTATGGCCACCCCGAGCTGAGAGCCCGCGCCTGGGCTCCGCCTCTGCAGCCGGCTTCCCTGCTCCGTTACCTGGGAGCTCTGCCACACTCAGGCACCCCCGGTCTTTCTGTGACCCCGAGGGTCCTGAGACCACACTGTCCCGGAGGGTTCCACCCCCCGCTTAGCCACCAGAGTGACGTCCCTCGGCGGAGCAGACTTTTAAAAGTTCCGATTTTGTGCTCCGCGGCTCTATCACTTGCCAGAAGCGGCCGACGGAGGCCCCTCCCCCGCCGTCTATCCTCCCGAATATCGCCGTGGATTCACTTCTCCACACGTCCTACCTTCCGGAAAGTGGTGGCTTTTCTGTTCAGAGAGTTGTTGCTATTCCTTTCTTCAATCTCCTGTTGGGTTTGTAGGTGTTCAGAATGGTTTGATCCCCATCCAGCTGAATTCCTGAGAGACAACATCCAGGTCTCCTACTCCTCCGCCATCTTGCTCCCTGTCCTGATCCTCTTGCCTCAGGTGACAGCAAGAGCAGTAGCTTGTCCCAAACTGACCTGGTCAAGATTGTCAAACATAGGTAATTAACAGAAGGTTCTTTGTCTCTTCAATCATAAGCTGTACATCTGTCAATCCAGAGCTGACTATGGACGTGTGTCCTTCTAGATGGTAAAGCTAATATTAGACAATAGAACCATGTTGCAGAGAAAATCGGAGAAAAGAGACACCCAGTACAAACACTCGTGGAATCCAGTTTTAGGATCTTGGAGCTCCCCATGAGACAAACGCTGTCCTTGTCATTCCTGTGGTGTAGTACCTGGCCAATAAGTTTACTTTTTCCTTAGCATTCAGCAAATTGGGTTTCTGTGGCTTGCAGTCAAACAGTTCCTTCAAACATGTATAAACGAAATATTGGCTTGGCTACATTAGAGTATTAACAAGTGGCTTTTGAAGCTGAGATAGGCTCACAGATCTTCTATGCCAAGTTTTGTGCTGTTTCCACCAAACCACACTCTCCTAGAAGTATACTTTGCTTATTATCATTATCATTATTCCTTGGCTTTTTAACATAAATTCCAGGACGTCCCATTGAGAAGTGGTATCTGCCTCCAAAAACGTCATTCTTACCTTGACATCAATACATCAACAGATACTATCATATGATTTATTCTCCCAACTTTAAGTTTTCTGCTCATCCTCTCTGTCCATGAGCCATTTCTTCTGACCCCAAACAGAGATAAAGTAAAGTAACCTTGCCTAATCTAGGTAAAGTGAGGTTTACAGCCCCCACCGCCTTGTCAAGAGGAGAGATCGTGCAAATATCCAACCAGTACACTTGATCAAAGATGTACATCCAGTGAGGTCCTCAACCCTCATTCCCAGACACTTAGGAAAACTGAACAACAATTCTGGATAACTGTGCCATTTGCCTGCTTCCTGTATCTTGAATATGGATTTTTTAAAATTACTATTATATTTTCTCAAAATAACAGACACTTTAAAGGTAGCCTATATGCTCTGGGATGCCTGGCTGGCACAGTCAGTTGAACGTCTGACTCTTGGTTTTAGCTGGGATCAGCACGCAGTCTGCTTGAGACTTTCTGTCCCTCTGCCCCTGCCCTTTTCTCCCCCACTGGCTCTCCCTCTCCAAAATAAGTAAATAAATTTTAGGGAAAAGGTAGCTTATACTCATTTCTTGATTTTTTTTTACACAGGCTTCCCTCTGCCTATAATACAGACCTCAGATTCTGTTACTATGCATTCAAGCCATCTAGCAATAATTCAGCTAACATCCAAAGTAGTTTTTAAGTCAGGGTTCAAGTTCAGCATCATGACTATGGTTGTTATTTGGTACATATTGTTACAATGTTTACATGTTAACTTTTATGGAAGGTTCCCAGGCCAGAATTCTGACACTATCATCTTTGACATGTAAACTATTTTGCAACTGGGATATCACCTTGACAATATGTTGAAGTAAGAATCTAGCTTACATGGGGTGCCTGGGTGGCTCAGTCACTAAGCAGCTGCCTTCGGCTCAGGTCATGATCCCAGGGTCCTGGGATGGAGCCCCGCATCAGGCTCACTGCTTGGCGGGAAGCCTGCTTCTCCCTCTCCCACTCCCCCTGCTTGTGTTCCCTCTCTTGCTGTGTCTCTCTCTGTCAAATGAATAAATAAAATCTTAAAGAAAAAAAAGAATCCAGCTTACAAACAGAAAAACATAAGGTGGCTTCTTCCCCAAGCTCATGTTCAAATTTTACTAAATAAATCCTGAATAGCTTGACTTCCATCATTGTTTATATTTAAATGTATTGATGAATTCCAGTTATCTTAAACCAATATGCTATGATTATATCAATAACTGATCTATTTGTCTGTCCTTATGCCAATACGACGCTGTCTTGATAATTAGCAGTGTAGTAAGTTTTAAAACCGGGAAATAGAAGTCTTCCAATATTCTTTCTTTTCAAGAGTCTTTTGGCTATTCTGGGTCTTTTTCATTTCCATATGAATTTTAACCAGCTTTTCAACTTCTGCAGAGAAGTTAGAAGTTTGGTAGAGACTATGTTGAATCTATAGACCAATTGTGGGAATATTGCCATTTTAACAACATTAAGTTAATACAGTATCGATAATTAATAATAATTAATGAAATTCATTTCAGTGACATATTATATTGTCATAAAACCTGTAATCAGAAATAAATATAAATATTTTAGTAATTCCCTGAAGGATACAGAGTCCCCTTTGCTATAGTAACACTGTGGCCCACCAAGACCGAAATAAGCTTTAGTCAGATTGCATTAGACTTTAGCTGATAGAAAAAAAAAAAAATCTAAGAGTAGCTTTAAAAAAGAGGGTTCTCCTCCCCACAAAGAAAAACTGGGGAAAATCCTATTTATGCTGGTTCAGCTCTTCATGTATACCACTAGAGACCAAGATTTCTTTCTTTATGCTCCACCATCCTTAGAATGTAGACTTGGATCCCATGCTCTTACTCTAAAGACTGCCAGATGAGAGGGAAAAGAAAAAAAAAAAAAAGCTAAGGGACAGAGGGGGACAAAAAAGGTAAAGGATTTTCACTTTTTATTCATGAAAAAAAAAACCTCCCCCCAAGATTTATGCCTACATCTCATTGTCCAAAACTGGGGCACATAGCCACTTCTAGCTTTAAAGGAGACTCCCCAATTCTAGTTTCTAGATTTCATAACTTCAATAATAGAAACAGACAAAGGAGAAAAAGGTTGTAATTGAAAGTTGATTCAGCCAATCCAGAGAGTCTGCCAAACTTACTCTTCAACGTGGTAGAAAGAATATAACTGTTTACCTTCTCTTTTCCCAAGATTTTCATTACAAAAAAGTAAAACAAAAACTATAAGGAAACACATAAATCAATAATACAGCTGGAAGAAGAAGGAGGAGGAGGAAGGGGTGGGGGGCTTGGGAGAAGAAGAGGAAAAAGTTCTACTAGCACTTCCTGAGGGATTGATGGACCACAGGAAGCCGAAGAGGGTGGAGTGAGTCAGAAACCAGAGTAGTAAAAACAGACCAACACAGAGAAAAAGGCTACCATGGTGATAAGAGCCTTTCTTCAGAAGGAACTCACAAGCTGCAGAATCACTTCAAAAATGGTAAATGAGTACAAAGAATCAGAGCCAGTCACAGGGTAGGTAAAGGGGTAATTATTGAGAGGACTCTCTGCCAGGCCCCACCTTGTTTCTATGTACAAAATGGTGGCTGTAGAGTTTGTCCTTGGACTAAAGTACAAAAAATGCTCTTTGAGCAAAATAAGAGATCTGTGGGAGGGTGAGGAGCCTTTAGGGTAGGCCTGGGAGTGGGAGATAAAAAGACGTAACAGATAAGAAAATTTTGGAACTGGGTGGCTCAGTTGGTTAAGCATTCCACTCTTGATTTTGGCTCAGGTCTTGATCTTGTGGTGGTGAGTTCAAGCCCCATATTGGGCTCCACATTGGGTGTGGAGCCTACTTAAAAAAAAAAAAAAATCTGAACTCAGTACAGAGAAGGGAAACAGGAAGACAACCCTGGCTATTAATGAAATACATTAAAATTCTCCATGATGAATGTAAAGTTTCTGCAGTTATGCACTTTCCCAGATTCCTTCCCTACTTCTCACCCAGACATCACCAGGGAAACCCAACTGTCCAGAGACTCCACCCATGAGCAGCAGGTGCAGCAGCTGGCTCTCTTTCAGAAGGTGTGTCTGAAGACCAGATTAGCATTCTGCAAGACAGAGCCAGGGAAATCCCCCAGGACACAGAAAAGAAGAGAAGGAACAAATGAGAGGAGAGTTAAGAATGGTAGAGACTAGGGCGCCTGGGTGGCTCAGTTGGTTAAGCGACTGCTTTCGGCTCAGGTCCTGATCCTGGAGTCCCGGGATCGAGTCCCGCATCGGGCTCCCTGCTCGACAGGGAGCCTGCTTCTCCCTCTGACCCTCCCCCCTCTCATGTGCTCTCTCTCTCTCATTCTCTCTGTCTCAAATAAATAAATAAAATCTAAAAAAAAAAAAAAAAAGAATGGTAGAGACTAGATGGAGCAGATCCAACATCCACATCACCGAGGCCCCAGGAAAAGAAGAAAAAAAGAAACATTAAATGGGGACATGGCATTGTGGGGCAAGAAGTAATAATTATGACTCAATCAATAATTTGTCAAAGAGAAATTTCTACAAACTGAAAAACAGAACAAGTCTTAAGATTAAATAAAGAAAAAACATTGAAAAGACCCTTACTGAAACATATTTCTATAGCTTCTAAACTCAAAAAATGTAGAGAAAAAAATCAAAACAGCATCAAATTTCTCAGTTGAAAATCTAGATGACTAAAAGCTATTAACTTTTTTTTTTTTTTTTTACTTCAGAGGGAAAAAAACTAAGTTAGATTTGTCATCCCTCCAAATTATCAATGACGTATGAGGACAAAGATATCATAGAACATGTTAGGACTCAAAAATATTGCCACCAACAAATCTGTCATCAAAAAATAAGTATCAGAGATCCACTACAGCAAAATAAACAAGAGAGAGAAGAGCTAGAACTTAAGCAACAGTGAGAGGCCATAAATAGTGAAACTGATTGTGAAATCTTAAAATGTATTTTCAATATAAAAGTGGAGATTACTGAAATTGTCAGAAAGAATTGCTTTCTGATGCAAAAATTAATTGTCTGCAAGTAGAGTTTGACTGTATTAAAACAGCAAACAGTTAAAATGAAAGCAAAAAATGAGATTAAGAGAGTTTTCAAATATCCTGGCTTGTTCGAAGTGGGAAGCTTATGCATACTTATTATTTTATTATGATTCTTAAGCAAATGTGAAAACGTGTTTCATTAAGCTTTAATTGTAACCATTATAACAATAAAGGTAAGATCGAGTACATCTAACCACTAGAGGAAAAGGAACAAAATGCTTTTTATGTTTTACCTGACAGTTATATATTGTTTATTATGTTCCATTTACTACTCATAACATTGCTGTGAACTATTTTCTATTAATATCCCATATCATAGATGGTTTACAAATCATGATAAATTAAAAAATAAAAATAAGTTGACAAGGAAAACATATAAACATAGGAGTAATCCAAATACTTGGAAAAAGTTACATTCCTACCTCAAGGCAAAGATAGATTGGGCAAAATAAATCCAGCCACATTCTATTTGTAAGATAAAACATTTAAGTAATGATGCTGGAACACTGAAAATGAACAAAAGGAGATTTTACTTAGCGGGCGACCAGTACCATCAGCCTTTAATATGTCACCAAAGGATCAGAACTATAAATGCAGCACTAATTTTAAGTTATTATAGTGACTTTTATCGTATTGGAACTATGGTGTTAACACTGTAAACATAAACATCCGCCTCTCCATGACTCTCTGGAAACTGTGCTCATTGAATATTAGGCACTTTTATTCACTGTGCCCAGGGAAGGGCTATTCTGCTTCTATTATTTGAAACCATGCACTCGGAACCTGGACCAAGATAATCAAATAAAAGAGATCCTGCTACTTGATGCCTCTCTTTGTGAAGACCTGCTATCTCCAAGTCTGTGCTCCCAGACTTGTGTGGTTCACAACAGAAAATAGGATGTTCAGTGAAGCTGCGCTTGAAAAGGCCAGTGTTATTTTTCTTTGTATTTTAGCTTGCTCTGTAAGCGACCTAAATCATATATTCTCCAAGGTACAAAGGGGCTTAATTTACAAAATCTTCTAAGTAACTGATGACTTTTACAGTATGGGTTCCAGAGCTGGATAATCAGCCATAACACACTTGAAAAGAAAGAGAAAAAGTAAAAAGATTCTTTAGTTTCTTTATTTTCTGAAAAATATGGAGAAATAAGGAAATTCATAGGAAATAAGGAATTTCATGATATTAGGGAGCTATCAAATCATCATTTTTGTGAAATGCTGTTTAATAAGCATATATTGCTGCCATCCCCTAACATGTCATTCTTCATAAGGGAATTTATCTGACTTGTCAGATGTCTCTTGGAATGAAGAAATTAACGAGGTGTATCTGGACTCGCCAGTAATGCTATTCTCATTCCCTTGATTATATTCGAGAAAAAGAGATTACATCCCTCCTAAATGAAAAAAAAAAAATGGTTAAGCTGACTGCTGGGTGAACATGTATCATTTGAAACAAGAAGTCGAATATTATGGAAAGAAAAATACCTCTTTAATGTAAAGCTTTGTTCTTAATGGGAAAAATCTCTCTCCCCTTTTAATGAGAAAAGAATAGGACCATCATTATTTCATATCTAAGATAACTCATTTGTTATGCTAATTTTCACTCACAGACTCTATTACGCATTTTAGAAATATATATTCCACTCACCCATCCACCGCCCCCCCCACACACCCCTTCTCTGGAGAGTTTTTCTCTTCTACTCTTTGCCTCTGCTTCAACGGTGCACCCACGTTCCCAAGGATCTACTTTCAGAACCCTATAAATGACTTGCAATCTGACTCTAGGCTGTTCTCCATATGTCCCAGATTCTAGTCAGGAAGCAGTTTTTGATGTATTCTCACAGAACCATGATGCCATCCTGAGGATTGATTATGTGCACAGTCTGGTTCCGTGAGGGTTGGCCTTTAAGTAACCTTAGTGGTACTCCTGACTCCTGTCCTACTATTCTTCATCTTTCCCTGATCACCAGCCCATCATAGAGATTTCAACGTAAGCTATGACAGTGCTCACATGAGTTTGGTCAGCTGTAACTTTTTTCTACATTTGAGTTTCTGCAATTCTTCTGAGTTCCGAATCATCGTTTAAGATTGATCTTGGAGGGCATCTAGGTGGCTTAGTGGGTTAAGCGTCTGACTCTTGGTTTGGGCTCAGGTCATGATCTCAGGCTCTTGAGATCCAGCCTCTCATAGGGCTTGTGCTCAGCATGGAGCCTGCTTGTCCCTCTCCCTCCCCCCTCTGCTCCTCCACCCACTTGAGCAGTGCTCTCTCAATCTCTCTCTCTCTCTCAAATAAGTAAATAAATAAATAAAATCTTTAAAAAAAGATGGATCTTTAACTATATTTTTTACTAAATTGTAGCTCCCTTAGACCAAGCTTTCTGACATAAATTTTTTCATTGTTTTATGCTAGTCTTTATCCTTTTTAGTTAAAAATCCAATCTTTTCAAAGCCCTAAATATTTAGAACACTATTAAACAGAATACTTAATAGTTTTTTTAAAAGCTTTATTGAATAAAAGATATACACTGTAAATATCAGTCATTATAAGTGTACAATCAGGGCACCTGGGTGGCTCAGTTGGTTAAGCGACTGCCTTCGGCCCAGGTCATGATCCTGGAGTCCCGGGATCGAGTCCCGCATCGGGCTCCCTGCTCGGCAGGGAGTCTGCTTCTCCCTCTGACCTTCCCCCCTCTCATGTGCTTTCTCTCATTCTCTTTCTCTCAAATAAATAAATAAAATCTTTAAAAAAAAAAAAATAAATAAATAAATAAATAAGTGTACAATCAGTGATTTTTAGTAAACTTATAGAGTTGTGGTACTATCACTATAATCCAATTTCAGAACATTTTCATCAGCCAAAAAAATTCCCATGAGTCCAGTGTTTTATTGATCGTCAAGTCAATACCCACAATCATCCCAGCCCCAGAAAACTAGCATCTCTAAAAATTGCCTTTTTCTGGTGCCTGGGTGGCTCAGTCGTTAGGGGTCTGCGTTCGGCTCAGGTCATGATCCCAGGGTCCTGGGATCGAGCCCTTCATCGGGCTCCCTGCTCGGCGGAAGCCTGCTTCTCCCTCTCCCACTTCCCTGCTTGTGTTCCCTCTCTCACTGCCTCTCTCTCTGTTAAGTAAATAAATAAAATCTTTAAAAAAATAAAAATAAAAATTGCCTTTTTCTGGATATTTCATGAAATGAAAGTACACACTATATAGTATTTGTATCTGGCTTTTTTTTTTTCACTTAGAGTAAGGTTTTTGAGGTTCATCCATGTTGTAGTATGATTCAGTATTGTATTCCTTTCATTACTGAGTAATATTACTTTTAATGGAATATTTTATATATAAAATATATAATATATAAAAGTATATAATAAATACATATATATATAATATATATACACACACATACACACACACCTCCTTTGTTTACCTATATACCAGTTGATGGATATTTGGATTTTTTCCACTCTAGCACTATTATGCATAATGCTTCTATGAACATTCATAGTATGGACATATGTGGACATATCTTTTCATTTTTCTTAGGTAGATTCCTAGGGTGAAATTGCTGAGTTTTTGTTTAAGTTTGATCTTTTTTTTTTAAGATTTCATTTATTTATTAGAGAGAGAGAGAGATAGGAAGAGCAGGAACACAAGCAGGGTGAGTGGGAGAGGGAGAAGCAGGCTTCCCGGCGAGCAGGGAGCCCGATGCAAGGCTCAATCCCAGGACTCTGGGATCATAACCTGAGCCAAAGGCAGATGCTTAATTACTGAGCCACCCAGGTGCCCCTAGGTTTAATCTTTTAAGAAATTTGTCAGACTATTTACCAAAGTGGTTTTATCATTGTCTAATATATGAGGGATTCCATTTCTCTACATGCTCACCAACACTTGGTTTTGTCTGGTTTTCATATAGCAATTTGAATGGCTCTGTAATGATATTTCATTGCATTTTTCATTTGCCTTCACCTAATGAAGAATAATGTTGAGCACATTTTAATTCATATGTCTACTTTTTTTTTTTTTTAAGATTTTATTTATTTGACAGAGAGAGACACAGCAAGAGAGAGAACACAAGCAGGGGGAGTGGGAGAGGGAGAAGCAGACTCCCCGCCGAGCAGGGAGCCCGATGTGGGACTCGATCCCAGGACCCTGGGATCATGACCTGAGCCAAAGGCAGACGCTTAACGACTGAGCCACCCAGGCGCCCCAATTCATATGTCTACTTAATGAAATGTCTATTTAAGTGCTTTGTTTTTGCCCATTTTTTAACTGAGATATTTATCTTGGTATTATTGAGTCATAAAAATTCCTTACATATTCTAAATGCAAGTCCTTTGTCAGATATGTAATTTGTAAATAGCTTCTATTAGTCTGTGAGTTGTATTCTAATTTTCTTATCAGTGTCTTTTGAAGCACAAAATTTTAAATCCTGATGAAGTCCAATTTATCAATATTCCTTGTTTGGCTCATACTTTGGCAGCACATCTGAAAACCCTTTCCCAAATCTATGCATTCTCAACTAGGCATATCAGTCTCAAGGGTATAAATACAGGTTCTTCTGCATGGGTGAAAAACTCGAAAGAAAGAAGGAAGGAAGGAAGGAAGGAAGGAAGGAAGGAAGGAAGGAAGGAAGGAAGAGAAAGAGAGAGGGAGGGAGGGAGGAAGGGAGGAAGGAAAGTAGGAAGGAAGGAAGGAAGGAAGGAAGGAAGAAACTATGTCTATTATATTAAAATTTCAATTAGAATTTTCCAGTTAGATAAAAAAGTTTAAAAATCTCTTTAAAGAGGGGTAATAATGAAAACAAGGTTGAGAAACACCAGTTTAACCCAAGGATTTCTCCTGGGACTTCTAGAAATTTAACAGTTTTAGCTCTTAAATTAAGCCTAAGATCTTCTTGAGTTAATTCTCTGTATGGTTGTGAGATCAGGGTTTATTTATCTGCACGTGAATATCTAATTATTATTTGTACACTACTTGTTGAAAAAACTATTTTTCCCCCATTGAAATGTCTTAGTACCTGTTTCATTGCCAGTCAATCACAAATGTGAGGGCTTCTTTTTGTGCTCTCTATTTGGTTCCATTGAACTCTATGCCTAATTTTTAGTCAGTACCACATTATCTTGATTACCGTAAGTTTTGAAATTGCATAGTATAGGTCTTCAACTATATTCTTCTATAAACTTAGTTTGATTACTCCACATTCTTCATATGTCCCATCAATTTTAGTTTAATTTCAAAGATCTGCTGAGATTTTGACAGAGGTTATGTTGAATTTATAAATCACTTTTGGGGAGTGGGGCACCTGGGTGGCTCAGTCAGTTAAGCTTCTGCCTTCAGTTCAGGTCATGATCCCGGGTCCTGGGATTGAGACCCAAGTCAGGCTCTCTTCTCAGTGGGAAGTCTGCTTCTCCCTGTCCCCCTACCCCTCTCCCTGCTTGTGCTTGCTCTCTCTCTCCTTCAAATAGATACATAAAATCTATAAATAAATAAATAAGCAAATAAACAAACAAATAAATAGATAAATTTGGGGAGAATTGACATATTAACAATGTGAAGACTTCCAGTCCACAAACATGGATTATTTCTCTATTTAGATATTCTATTTCCCTCAGCAATATTTGGCAGTTTTTAATGTACAAATCAATATGTGATGTTAAACTTAGTCCCAACTCTTATATTTGCCTTGTGGCTATTTTAAATAAAAACACTTTCTTAATTTGACTGTTGGATGGTTCATTGCTAGTATAAGAAAACAAATGATTTTTTAATTTAATTTAATTTTATTATGTTATGTTAGTCACCATATAATACATCATTAGTTTTTGATGTAGTGATCCATGATTCATTGTTTTCAAATAACACCCAGTGCTCCATGCGTAAATGCCCTCCTTAATACCCATCACCAGACTAACCCATCCCCCCACCCCCTTCCCCTCTAAAACCCTTAGTTTGTTTCTCGGAATCCATAGTCTATCATGGTTCATTTCCCCCTCTGATTTCCCCCCCTTCATTTTTCCTTTCCTTCTCCTAATGTCCTCCATGCTATTCCTTATGTTCCACAAATAAGTGAAACCATATGATAATTGACTTTCACTACTTGACTTATTTCACTTAACATAATCTCCTCCAGTCCCATCCATGTTGATGTAAAAGTTGGGTATTCATCTTTTCTGATGGCTGAGTAATATTCCATTGTATATGTGGACCACATCTTCTTTATCCATTCATCTGTTGGAAGGGCATCTCAGCTCTTTCCACAGTTTGGCTATTGTGGACATTGCTGCTGTGAATATTGGGGTGCATATGGCCCTTCTTTTCACTACATCTGTGTCTTTGGGGTAAATACCCAGTAGTGCAATTGCTGGGTCATAGGGTAGCTCTATTTTTAATTTTCTGAGGCACCTCCACACTGTTTTCCAAAGTGGCTGTACCAACTTGCATTCCCACAAAGTGTAAGAGGGTTCCCCTTTCTCCACAAACTCTCCAACATTTGTTGTTTCTTGCCTGTCAATTTTTGCCTTTCTAACTGGTATAATGTAGTATCTCAATGTGGTTTTGATTTGAATTTCCCTGATGGCTAATGATGATGAACATTTTTTCATGTGTCTGTTAGCCATTTGTATGTCTTCTTTGGAGAACTGTCTGTTTGTGTCTTCTCCCCATTTTTTGACTTGATTATTTGTTTTTTGGGTGTTGAGTTTGAGAAGTTCTTCATAGATCTTGGAAATCAGTGCTTTGTCTGTAGTGTCATTTGCAAATATCTTCTCCCATTCTGTGGGTTGCCTCTTTGTTTTGTTGACTGTTTCCTTTGCTGCGCAGAAGCTTTTTATCTTGATGAAGTCCCAAAAGTTCATTTTTGCTTTTGTTTCACTTGCTTTGGAGATGTATCTTGAAAGAAGTTGCTGTGGCCAATGTCAAAGAGGTTACTGCCTATGTTCTCCTCTAGGATTTTGATGTATTCCTGTCTCACATTGAGGTCTTTCATCCATTTTGAGTTTACCTTCATGTATGGTGTTAAAGAATGGTCGAGTTTCATTCTTCTGTATATAGCTGTCCAATTTTCCCAGCACCATTTATTGATTATTTGACATAGAGTTGAGGGTCCATATCTGGGCTCTCTATTCTGTTCCATTGGTCTATATGTCTGTTTTTGTGCCAGTACCATGCTGTCTTGGTAATCAATGCTTTGTAATATAGCTTGGAATTGGGCAACGTGATGCCCCCAGCTTTGTTTTTCTTTTTCAACATTTCCTTGGCAATTCAGGGTCTTTTCTAATTCCATACAAATTTTAGGATTGTTTGTTCCAGCATTTTGAAAAATGTCATTGGAACTTTGATTGGGATGGCGTTGAAGGTATAGATTGCTCTGGGTAGCATAGGCATTTCAACAATGTTTATTCTTCTGATCCATGAGCATGGAATGTTTTTCCATCTTTTTGTGTCTCCTTCAATTTCTTTCATGAGTGTTCAGTACTTCCTAGAGTATAGATCCTTTACCTCTTTGGTTAGGTTTATTCTGAGGTAACTTATGGTTTTTGGTGCTATTGTAAATGGAATCATTTCTCTAATTTCTCTTTCTACAGTTGCATTGGTAGTGTACAAGAAAGCAACTGATTTCTGTGCACTGATTTTGTATACTCCCACATTACTAAATTGCTGTATGAGTTCTAGTAGTTTGGGGGTGGGGTCTTTTGGATTTTCTACATAAAATATCATGTCATCTGTGAAGAGAGAGAGTTTGACTTCTTTGCCAATTTGAATACCTTTTATTTCTTTTTGTTGTCTGTTTGCTGTTGCCAGGACTTCCAGTACTATGTTGAACAATAGTGGCGAGGGTTGGCATCCTTGACGTGTTCCTGATCTTAAGGGAAAGGCTCTCATCTTTTCCCCATTGAGGATGATATTCGCTGTGGGTTTTCATAGATGGATTTTATGAACTTGAGGAATGTTCCCTCTGTCCCTATAGTCTGAAGAGTTTTAATTAGGAAAGGATGTTGTATTTTGTCAAATGTCTTTTCTGCATCAATTGAGAGGACCACATGGTTTTTCTCTCTCCTCTTATTAATGTGTTCTATCACATTGATTTGTGAATGTTGAACCACACTTGCATCCCGGAGATAAATCCCACTTGGTCGTGGTGGATGATTCTTTTAATGTACTGTTGGATCCTATTAGCTAGGATTTTGTTGAGGATTTTGGAATCCATATTTGTCGGCGATATCAGTCTGAAATTCTCCTTTTTGTTGGGGTCTTTGCCTGGTTTGGGGATTAAGGTAATGCTGGCCTCATAGAATGAGTCTGGAAGCTTTCCTTCTGTTTCTATTTTTTGAAACAGCTACAGGAGTATAGGTATTATATCTTCTTTGAACGTTTGGCAGGATTCCCCAGGGAATCCATCAGGCCCTGGACTCTTGTTTTTTGGGAGGTTTTTGATCACTGCTTCAATCTTGTTACTGGTTATTGGCCAATGTCATTTTCTTCCTGTTTCAGTCTTGGCAGTTTATAGGTTTCCGGGAAGGCATCCATTTCTTCCAGGTTGCTTCATTTATTGGCATATAGATGTTGGTAATAATCTCTAATAATTGTTTCTATTTCCTTGGTATTAGTCATGATCTCTCCCCTTCGTTCATAATTTTATTAATTTGGGTCCTTTCTCTTTTCTTTTGGGTAAGTCTGGCCAGTGGTTAATCGATCTTATTAATTTTTTCAAAGAACCAGCTTCTAGTTTTGTTGATCTGATCTACTGTGTTTCGGGCTTTTAATTCATTGATCTCTGCTCTAATTTTAATTATTTCTCTTCTAATGCGTGGCTTAGGCATCATTTGTTGCTTTTTCTCTAGGTGTAAAGTTAGTTGGTGAATTTGAGATTTTTCTATTTTTTTGAGTGAGGCTTGGATGGCTATGTATTTGCCCCTTAGGACTGCCTTTGCAGTATCCCATAGGTTTTGGACTGATGTGTTTTCATTCTCATTGATTTCCATGAATTGTTTAAGTTCTTTGATTTTTTGGTTGACCCAAACATTCTTGAGCAGAGTGGTCTTTAGCTTCAAAGTGTTTGAATTTCTTCCAAATTTTTTCTTGTGATTGAGTTCCAGTTTTAGAGCATTATGGTCTGAGAAGATGCAGGGAATAATCTCAATCTTTTGGTATCAGTTGAGACCTGATTTGTCACCCAGTATGTGGTCTATTCTGGAGAAAGTTCCATGTGTGCTCAAAAAGAATGAGTATTCTGTTGTTTTAGGGTGGAATGTTCTATAAATATCTATGAGGTCCATCTGGTCCAGTGTGTCATTCAAAGCTCTTGTTTCTTTGTTGATTTTCTGCTAAGATGATCTGTCTATTGCTGAGAAAGGAGTATTGAGGTCTCCTACAATTAATGTATTGTTATCAATATGACTCTTTATTTTGGTTAACAGTTGGCTTATGTAGATGGCTGCTCCCATATTGGGGGTGTAGATATTTACAATTGTTAGATCTTCTTGTTGGATAGACCCTTTAAGAATGATATAGTGTTGGGTGCCTGGGTGGCTCAGATGGTTAAGCGTCTGCCTTCAGCTCAGGTCATGATCCCAGGGTCCTGGGATCAAGTCCCACATCGGGCTTTCTGCTCAGCGGGGAGCCTGCTTCTCCCTCTGCCTCTCTCTCTCTCTGTCTCTTATGAATAAATAAATAAAATCTTTAAAAAAAAAAAGAATGATATAGTGTCCTTTGTGTCTCTAACTATAGTCTTTAGCTTAAAATCTAGTTTGTCTGATATGAGAATTGCTACCCTAGCTTTCTTTTGAGGTCCGTTGGCATGGAAGATGGATCTCCATCCCTTCTCTTTCAGTCTGGATGTATCTTTAGGTTCAAAATGAGTCTCTTGTAGACAGCATATGGACGGGTCCTGTCTTTTTATCCAATATGCAACCTTGTGCCATTTTATGGGAGCATTTAGGCTGTTCACGTTGAGAGTGATTATTGAAAGATATGAATTTATTGTCATCATGTTGCCTCTCAAGACCTTGTTTCTATAGATTGTCTCTGTAAACTTCTGTTCTATATCACTCTTGGGGTCTTTCTCCTTTTATAGAAACCCCCTTAATTTTTCTTGCAGGGCTGGCTTAGTGGTCACATATTCTTTCAGTTTCTGCTGGTCTTGGAAGCTCTGCATCACTCCATCCATTCTAAATGATAGCCTTGCCGGATAAAATACTCTTGGCTGCATGTTCTTCTCATTTAGTACCCTGAATATGTCTTGCCAGGATTTTCTGGCTGGCCAGGTCTCTGTGGATAGGTCTGACGTTATTCTGATGTTCCTCCCTCTGTACAAAAGGAATCTCTTCCCCCTAACTGCCCTTAAGATGGTTTCCTTGTTCTAAGATTTGCGAGTTTTACTGTTACATGCTAGGGTGTTGGCCTGTTTTCCTTGATCTTGGGGGGGCTTCTCTCTGCCTCTAGGACACGAATGTTTGTTTCATTCCCCAGATTAGGGAAGTTCTCAGCTATGACTTGCTCAAATATGTCTTCTAGTCCTCTTTCTCTCGCTACCCCCTCAGGGATCCCAATAATTCTGACATTGGAACATTTCATGGTGTCACTTATTTCTCTGATTCTATTTTCATGGATTTTGAGTTGTTTTTTCCTGGCCTCATCTTTTTCCTTCTTTTCTATCAATTGGTCTTCTAGATCAACTAATTCGTTCTTCTGCCTCACTTACCCTAGCTGTTAGATTATTTAGATTAGATTGGATCTCATTGATAGCATTTTTAAGTTCTGCCAGTTCAGCTTTCATTTCTGCCCTTAGAGACTCTACATTGCCATTAATCTATTTCTCCATTCTAGCTATTATCTTCACAGTTGCTACGCTGAATTCCATTTCTGACATCTTGGTTATATCTGAATCCATTTGTAAATCTGTGGCAGAAGTCACAGTCTCTGAGTCTTTCCTGTTTTGGGGGTTCCTCCTCCTAGTCTTTCTGTTGAGGGGTGTTTGAGGGAATGTATAGAGTCCAAATTATTGACCACAACCCAAGCAAGATGCACCTGTTTTCTAGGTACCTTAGGGTTGCTGGCCTTTTGTTTTCCCAGCCTGTCTTCTGGGGGAGGGGCCTGCTGCACTGTTACTCAGGCAACCCTGTTTGGGCAGAGTTGCCCTGCCCCCTGTAGCCAGGGATGGGCTTAGTGGAAAACATTCTTGGGGGGCTTTTGTTCCCTGGTGGTTTTCTGCGTCTCTTCCAAGAGTCAGAACAGAAGAGACTGTTTCCAACCCTCTGCCTCAGAGCAGAGAGATCGCAGTTTGTTCTTCAGTGAGCTCTCCAGGACACACTGTCTCTGTTTCTGTCCGTGCTGCTATAAACTGCAGCATCCTGGATGATGCGCCCCTCTGTAGCGCTTCTAGTCCTGCCTCCAGGTCGGGGCAGGTCTCTGTCCTTTGTGCTTCTAGAACTGCTAGCCGCCCCCAGTTCGCACACATGGCCCCACCACTCCAGGTCAGGGGGGCTGACCTAAAGTCCTTTCCCTGCTCCTACCATCTGCGAGTCTGTCCCCAGCCCCAGTGTCCCCAGCGCAGGAGGCTGTCACTCCCTGGCAGTGTAGGGTCCCCACGGCCAGGCTCCCTCCCACTGCCATTTATCCTCCAATATCTGCCTGCGGAATCATGGCTCCCCACTTCATACCTCTAAACCAACCACCTGCAATATTCTCTTTGTAGAGATCCAAATCTATCTTCCTACATCTCAGGCTGATTTCATGATGCTCAGAGTGGTCTGGTAGCTATCCAGCTCAATTCCTGGGATGGGTTGGAATAGGGTCCCCTACTCCTCTGCCATCTTTTTCAAGTCCGAAAACAAATGATTTTTAAAATAAATTTTAACTTTGGGATAGTTTTAGATTTATAGAATAGTAGCAAAGAGAATAGAAAGAAAAAAATTCCTATATACTCCAAACTCATTTCCTTATTATTTTCGGTTTATATTACTATGAAACATTTGTCACAACTAATGAACTAATATTCACACATTGTTATTTTTTTTTTAAGATTTTATTTATTTATTTGACAGAAAGAGAGATAGCAAGAGCAGGAACACAAGCAGGGGGAGTGGGAGAGGGAGAAGCAGGCTTCCCGCGGAGCGGGGAGCCCAATGCGGGGCTCAATCCCAGAACCCTGGGATCACGACCTGAGCCGAAGGCAGACGCTTAATGACTGAGCCACCCAGGTGCCCCCACACATTGTTATTAACTAAAGACAATGCTTTATTCAGATTTCCTTAGTTTTTTACTTGTTGACTTTAATTGCAGGATTCCAACCGGGATACTGTGTTACATTTAGTCCTCCAGCTCCTTAGGTTCCTATTGGCTGTGACAGTTTCTTAGACTGTTTTTGTTTTTGATAACTTTGACATTTGAGGGATACTGCTCATATATTTGTAGATTGTCCCCCCAACTTGTATTTGTCTGATGTTTTTCTCATAATTAGATTGGAGCCATGGGTTTGAGGAAGGAGAACCACAAGGGTAAAGTGCCATTTTTATAACTATAATATCAAGTGTACCTACTACTATCAACCTGACTCACCTCTGTTGATGGTAACTTTGATCACATGACTGAGGTTTCTCTACTGTCCTTACCCTCCTCCCTTTCCTACCATACTCTTGGGAAGTAAGTCTCTATGTACAGCCTACATGTAGAGAGTGGGAGTTTTGTTTCACCTCCTTAAGGGTGGAGTGTCTACATAAATTATTTGTAATTATGCTCTATGGGAGATTTGTCTATTCCTCTAGTATAAATTTATCTTAAAGATCATTAATTTATATAAGTACAGATGGAATAATGATACAATTTTATATTTTAGGTTAAATTCAATAATATGTTATTTTGTTGCTCAGATTTTTCCAGCTTTGACTACTGGAAACTCTGTTAGTTGGCATCATGTCCCCTTGATATAATCCCATTATTGTGGAATTTTACTTTTGTTTTGTTTCTGAGTACATCCTCACCTACTGGAACTCTATGATGCTCTAGGGTCATTTCATATATTCATGGTCCACCATGGGGTTAGCCATTCTTCCAACGAGCCATGGGCCTCTTTCTTGGTGAAAGGTATGAGAAACCTAGGTATGCTTATTGCTATATCAATGTCATTGCTCCAAGGTCCTCTCAGCTGATGGAGCAAGTAAATGTATGTATGTATAGTAGTCTCTGTGTAGTTTAACTACAGATATAGTTACTTACAGTTGTAGATACAGATAACAATTTTTAAACCTATAAGTTTATGCCAAATAACCTTATACCTGTTCAGGTATAGTATAGTCTCTTGTAACAAAGTATCCTCAATTCCTTCTTATATCCCTTGTGACATTGTTAAAACATATGTAATATTTTATAATTTACATATATAAATATATATGTAAAACATATGTATACAAACACACATATATTTCACACATTATATAGGCATTTTTGTATATATGTCATATTACATATGTGTCAATATATGTGTGTATTATATATGCACAGATGTATATGTAATCATTCATTATTTATTATTGAGAGATTTGTGTTAAAATTTCCCACTAACATGGAGAGTTTGCTAATTCTTCCCTAACTTCCTGTTAATTTCTATTTTGGTATTATTTAGAGGCTATATTAATATATCAATAAATATATAGAATAATTATTTGACACTGGTGGATGAATTTTTTTTTTTTTTTAATTTAGTGATACTCTTTGGCCTTAATAATCTTTTTACTCCAAGGTCTATTTTGAATAACTGTATTCTTTTACTTAGTGTGTCTCTTTGGTTTGGTAGTGTCTTTTTTTAACAGACTTAATGGTATATAATTTAAATACCATGAAGTTCCCTCATCTAAAGTGTACAGCTGTTCAATAGTATTTAGTATATTTAGAGTTGGACAACCATCACCATAATCTAATTTTAGAACATTTTCATTACCCAACAAAGAAACCAGTACCGATTAGCAGTCACTCCCTCTTTCCCACCTCCCTCTTCCAGCCCTAGACAATCACAAATCCACTTTCTTCCTCTATAGAGTTCCCTATTCTAGACATTTTCATAAATGCAATCACACAAATATGGTCTTTTGTGGCTAGCTTCTTTCACTTAGTATAAAGTTTTTTGAGCTTCATCCTTACCGGTGCTTTTTCTCTTTATTGCCAAATAATATTCATTTGTAGTTGAATTATTTAATCCAACCTAAATATCTGTTATTTGTAATTACCTGTTTTATACTATTTATGAGTACCAGAGTTATGTCTCAGAGAGTATGAGCTCAAAGTGGAAATGACTTACAGAGCAAATGAATTCCTTAGATATAGAAGCAGGAGAAACCAGGGAGACTATTGAAAGTGATTCTTGACATTGTTGAACTGGAGAGCAGAGCAGAAGATCATCCTAAGTAGGGGAGAATTTATTGATGTGGTGTATTCAGCCATGGTAAGATTTAGTGTTCTGATAAGAACAGCTGAGACAATTCAGAGTTAGGTCTTTACCACTGGATCTTGTATATGGTGATCACCTAAGTAAATAAAGTGAAGATACCAGAACTTCCTTAGCATAGTATTGAGGAAAGGGTCAGAGAGTTCAGGAAACTGGATGTGTTAGAATGGTTTATCAACATGAGACCTTTCAACACACTACATTACTATGTTCCATTGGAGGACCCAGAACACATCTTTAAGAGATGGCTAACCTCTACAGGCTGGAGCCAATGACTGACAATGCTACATAGCACTGGGATCCATAATGGAAATAAGGACGATGGGATACTAGCATTGCAGGGATCAGAAGACAACAGTTAACTGTCAGAGGCTAAGTAGCTGTGTCATCATCGCTAACAGAAAGACATGATTTGTAGCCAGGGTATCATGATCTGCAGAAATCTGTGATGAAAGTTAATACATTGTGGTGGTCTTAGGCACAAAATAAATGGACAGTAGACTAGAGGCTCACTTAATCTGTATAATTAAAATCAAGACCTGGTGAGCAGCAAGAGAAAACTGTCATCTTTCAATCAATATCCAGATCTAATTTCATCCACAGATCTGTAACCGACTGATTAAAGAAAAAGCCAGTTACCATGGTGAGGGTCACTCCCGTATCTTTGTTAAATATTCCTTTGGTATTTTTACAGATAAGATCTGAGCCATTTGCAGAATAATCATGCAGTAACAAAATTGGAGTGCTCTGTGTTTTGAGGAAGTCAAGTATGTGACCCGGGCTGAATAGAAAGAAAAGCACTAAAAATATCTTCATGGTTTTCTGGTAAAAGTGGGGCCGGTTTCTGGAAGTGATAAACAGAATTTGGCCAGTCTATCTCACAATGAGTATACTAGGTCCATAGACTTGTGATTATTTCCTCCTAACCCAAACATATAAATTGGAACAGACATGCTAAGCACCTGCAGAACCCATATTGTGGTTCTGTCACCTAGGGAGCAAGAGTCCTTATTTTAATACAGCCAAATGGAAGCCATGAAAAAGCCCTCTACCACCCCACTCAAAATAGAAGCAACATCACATCTCAGAAGACTCAGCTATGTGCGCCAGAGCTCAGCACTACCATAAAAGATTCGATGGAAGCTGGAGCGGTGATCCTCATAACATCCCCATTCAATATACCTACCTAGACTTCTGAATAAAAGCACTCAGAACATGGCCAATGATGGCGGGCTGCTGGGAACTACTCCAGGTGATTGCTGTCATTGCAACTAATTACTAATGCTGATCAGTACAGCCCATTGTGCTTCATACACTATTGATCTGGTGAATGAACTCTTTATTCCCACCTGCAGGAAAGAACAAAAATTAGACTTTACAGAGCAGTGTGAATCAACTGTCTTCCCTCTCAACTAGGTTAACTTTCACACACTTTGCCATAATGTGGTTTTGGAAACATTGAGCATCTTAACATTACAAAGAATATTACACTGGGGTGCCTGGGTGGCTCAGTCGGTTAAGCATCTGCCTTCAGCTCAAGTCATGGTCTCTGGGTCCTTCGATCAAGCCCTGCATCGGGCTTCCTGCTCAGTGAGGAGTCTGCTTCTTACTCTCTCTTTCTCTCCCTCCCCATCACTTGTTCTCTCTCTCTTTCTCTCTCAAATAAATAAAATCTTAGAAAACAGAATATTACACTGAAACACCCTGCCCATGATATCATGAGGATGGGACTTGGCGAGAAGAAAGTGATGGGCACCCTAGAGGACCTAATGTAGCAGATATATACTGGAAGGTGGCAGATAAACATCAGTAGAAGTTCAAGTCCTGTCAGTTAATGAAAGTTTTAAGAGTCCAGTGGTTTGGGGTATGTCAGCATATCACCTCTAAGACAATGGACAAGTAATAACTACCCCCATCTCCTGCCACTAAGGATGCACAACACTTTGTGACTCTCTGTATATTTTGGAGACAGAAAGTATACCACACATCAAATATGTTCTGACCCATTCCTTTTTTGAGTAATCCAGAGGCTGACGGGTTTGAGTGGGGCTCAGAGCAAGAGAAGGCTCTGCATCAGCTCCAGGTTGATTTCTTCCTTCTTCTTCTTATTGTTGGAATACGGAGTTTAAAAAGTCAAAATGCGGGCTCCTAGGTGGCTCAGTTGGTTAAGCGACTGCCTTCAGCTCAGGTCATGATCCTGGAGTCCCGGGATCGAGTCCCGCATCGGGCTCCCTGCTCGGCAGGGAGTCTGCTTCTCCCTCTGACCCTTCCCCCTCTCATGCTCTCTCTCTATCTCATTCTCTCTCTCAAATAAAAAAAAAAAAAATCTTTAAAAAAAAGTCAAAATGCTATCTGTTAAAAATACAGACAGCATATTTAAGTAAAGATGCCATATATGCACAGATTTGGAGGTAGGAAGATTCTACTTCCTCTAGTAAGAGCCCTGGCAAGAATGTCTGTGCTGTCAAGGGAGACTGAGCACAAAATACTTTATTTGCTTAAGTACTAAAGAGCAGTAGTTACAAGCCTCCTGAGTTTCACACTACAATTCATGAAGCAGTGTACAATTTCAAGCAAGCAAAATTTTACTTAGATGTAAACATGCAAGAACAATATTCTTCAAGGGACAGTACTAACATGGTCTGTGTTTTATAGAATAAAATAGACACATTGACTTTAGAGTAAATGACACACATTGAACATATAGATAAACCCATGACCCAGAGTAGGAAGGAGTGTTTATTCTCAGCCAAGAATTATTATGACCAATTCACATAAATGTAAAGGGAAAACCCAAAACTCCTTTTCTTTTGATAAGGCATACTTTAGATTTTAACAAAGGAAATCAGAAGCATTTGGAGGAACCAGGAATTATTCCTAGCAGTTTCCTTCCATTTCTCCTGACCTCAGCCATGCCTAACAATTGAAATGCATAGACTCATAGCGAAAGTAAGAAAGGAGATAAAAAAGAATGATTATTAAGTTTGACTAAAAAGAAGATCTTTTCAATGGTGAATAGCTGCTTGAAAAATAATTCATTGATTTCCTTGGAATATGATTTTTATAACTTTCTTTATTCCATAGAAGTCATGGAAAGATATAGTTATAAAAAGGTCTTCTGCAGGATTGCATTAGTATCTCTGAATAATTCACATGCAAATTTTTTTAGTTCAACTCAAAAAGAAGCCAGAGACATTTTCAATCAAGACTATGCTCTTGGTTACATACCTAGACTCTGCCAAAAGCACTGGAAAGAATATTGGGGGGGGGGAAATTGACCCAAGAGGTTTTTGTTTTGTTTTTTTTTTAGGTTCGAATACATTTTTGTTGCCTTGTTATCAAAATTACATGAAAGGAAATTTTGAGCTGATAAGAAGTTTTTATTTAGTTTTCTTTTCATTTATCTAAGTCCCTTATTTACCATCTTCTATGGATTCATCCATATGTTCGCAGTGAATATATCTGCACTTCGTTTAGCAGGTTTTGTGTTTGCAAGGCAAACTTTGTTGAAACATTTACATCACCAGAGAGTCTGCTTAAAATTCAGAAAGCCACTACGAGGTGCCTTGCGCTGCTTTGGATATTGCAGAATCGGTCAGCTGGCCAGATTTTCCCCCGACATATTCTGAATTCTACAGCATCTGTCAATGCTCACCTTACCGTTAACAGAGTGGCTACTTAAATCGCATGTTTTAAAGAAGATCTTATAACAAATTTCAGTTACCACAATATGTATTCTAAAGGACTTATGAGGTAAAGCTGCTGAATGTTTTGTGTCATCTCTCCTTTTAAGGGTCAGCTGTTCCCCTTCTCTGCTTATGTTGCCTTTTCTTTGTAGACATTAAGAGTCTATTAAACTTCTCTAATTTTTATGTCAGGAACTCAAAATCCTGGACGCTTTGCTGAGCCACAGTAGAAACCCAAATCATTGATTTTCTCTTGCTGTTTCCTTAAAAACGAGTCAGTAATGTCCTATCCCCCTTCCTTTTCTTCCCCAGCGCTATTTTCAGTGACGTATTTGTAGCTTCCAATCCCTCAATTCCTTTTCCCTTCCTAGGTTTATAATGTCCTGGGTTATCTATAAAGTTAACAGCCCGGCTTCAAGGTGCCTCCTGAGAAGGAAGGACTTCTCTGACCCGCGAGTTTGGGATGAGGAACTATCTATCCCTTTCTCCTAGCTCGTTCCCTTTTTGCTTTTCTCTTTGGAGTCTGCCTGCTCTTGGAAAGTACAACTGTAGCCTCCTCTCTGAGGAGCTGGCAAAAGCCCCTTGTCTATGTTATGGTTGAGTGGGAGAAGCCGTTATCAGTGTGTTACAGTATCGTCACACGTGTAAGCCACATTCTTCAACGGCCTTATAGTAACAAAAATGACTTGTCAGTTTCCATTTGTCAAACGTCATTGTTCCTCAAAGGTGGTTCAAAATTTGAGCATGGGAAAGACATATTATTTATTACCACTCGAACACACTAATAATAAATTGCTACAGCTTTTCTCCACTTTACACACACACACATACACACACACACTATACAAATGCATCTATTTATGTACATATTTAAATCATATTTGTATCTTTATCTATCCATATGTAGTTAAAAGTATGGATCACATTGTTACATGAATTCCCATCCAGCCTCATAGATTTATCATAATTTTCCTCCTTTCTATATTTGTAACTCCCTCTATTGACAGTAAGACATCTGATGTCCACTATCCTTGATGTACTTATGTATTTAATCATCCTCTCCTTTCATACTTTCTTGAGCCACTAGAATGAAATTTGTCCATAATAAAAAAGCCATAATTTAAAAAACTGTTATTGGGAAAGCAGTCATTATAGGGTATGAATGACCTCATTTCTTAAATGATATCTTGTGATAATTATTTAAAATAAATACCATCATGCCTGTTTTACAGATGAAGAAAATAAAAAATCAGAAGGTTTATGTTCTTGGTGGGTAATTTAGAAAAGGCAGGGGTGGCCATGCTGGTGTAATAGAAGATCCTTCCTCCCCTAAAAAAAAGCAATCCCTAAAATAAAATACTATGACACCTGAAATTATTTTAATTAAATAAATAACAGTAAAATGTAATATTTCTAAAATTTACTAGCTTTGGGGGAAGTGAGAAAATCAATGGGAACATAATCCAGACCCTTATGATTATTATAGAATTGTTCACCAGTTTAAATTCCTAAAACCAAGATGGTGCTAATTTAAGAAAATAATACACATTTCATAACGATTTATTAAGTACTTCTGGGAAAAGGGTTATGCCAACTATTGCATTAGTCATGCCCCTAAATGAATGCCACTAAGAGATTCTGGTTCAAGCTCTTATTATCTAAATTAAACCAAAGGACACATATTTTAAAGGCGTGAGAAAAGTTAAACTTCTTTCTTCTCTACTCTTCAGAAGAAACAAAAGCATAATGGCCACAAAAAGTTATTAGAAATAAGCAACCCAGGAGCACCTGGGTGGCTCAGTCAGTTAAGCGTCTGCCTTCGGCTCGGTTCGTGGTGTCAGGGTCCTGGGATCGAGTCCTGAGTTGGGCTCCCTCCTCGGTGGGGAGTCTTCTTCTCCCTCTCCCTGTGCCCTTTCCCCTGCTTGTGTGCTCTCTCTCTCTCTCTCTCTCAAATAAACAGATAAAATCTTTTAAAAAAATATAAGCAGCCCAGTTTCTGTGTACTTTGGTTTATATAAGGACTTAGTGCTCCCAGCCCTGATCTCTCACCTTGCTATAACTTAACCTATCCTGGTCTTACTGTATATATTCTTCTAGCTAGTGCACACACAGTTTCCTCAACCACCTGGCTTCAGTTTGACAGGTTTTTAATACTATAGACTCACAACACCATCGTTAAATATCGTACTTAAAAATATGAAGGAACGAAAAATAATTTTGCTGACACTTCCTTCTTGTAAAACTGTTCAGAGATTAAAGCAATCCACCTTGGTCACTTTTCCAGGGATGTGCATTGAAGTTAAGTAGATGGTAGCTGACACCAGAATTGTGTTGAATCCAGTCTAACATCACCGTATGAAAGCCAAAAGTAAAGTGTGAGAGAAATTTTAATGTACAGCTTTAATTAGTGATCCAGTGACTAGACCATTTACTGATTTTTATTGATTTTTATTTTTTTTTTAATTTAAATTCAATTTAGTTCACATATAGTGTAGTGTTATTTTGGGGGGTAGAATTTAATGATTCATCAGTTGCATAGAATACCCAGTGCTCATTATATCACGTGCCCTCCTTAATGCCCATCACCCAGTCCCATCCACCTCCCCTCCAACAACCCTCAGTTTGTTCCTTATAGTTAAGAGTCTCTTATGGTTTGACCATTTAATAGTCAATCAGCCTTTCCCTGACAAGCTCCATCCAGAACATGGACAGTTAGGTAGAAGAAAACATGAAAACTTCTCCCTGAAACATTTTTTTTTCTCTTGAGTCTCAAGAATGTGGTCCCTTCATTTGCCCTAAACTTAACTGGCAATGCATGCTAAGAGAATAAGAAAGACCAAGGTTTTATTTGTGAGTGTTTGCACATGAGTGTCTGCATTTGTGTTTCAATTGGAATGAATTCTCATTTTCTGTTTTAACTATCGTTTAAGAGAGGTTTACTCTTTAACTTATGCAAATAGAATGCAGACCCAAAGAACCAGTTACAGCTGCCTTTTGGTAGGACTATCTGGAAAAGTTATCAGTTTTAATACATTCAACAATAATTTGCTTTAATACTGCGTGCCTGCTATGGGGAAGACACTGAACTAGCTACAGTTGATTGGTTCTCAGCCCTAGCTGCACTTGGGAATAACCTGAAGGGATTTAAACAATGCAGGGTATGGGTACATCCCCATGGATTCAAGTGCAAGCTAAACCTTTGAAAATCCAAAAGGTCCTCCATGATTCTAATGTGAGGTCAAGATTGAGAACCATTGAATAGGAAGAAGCAGTCTTTCTAAACAGAGAGAATCTTGGTTTGACCAGGACTCAACAGAGTTCTCTCTTAAGCTGACTCCTCTCTCACCCTACCACTTGAAGCTCCATGAAGTCAGAGATTTGGCCTTTTTCTCCAAATTGTCTGAGAGTCTGGTAGAGTGCTTGCTTAAGAAGTGTTTAACCAGTAGTTGCTGAATGAATGCAAATGGCTTTTGAAAGCTAATTCATTTAATCTCTGTCTTTAACATTTTCATGAGGATGGCTTTTAAAACTGTATCTCTCATCATATCCTTGTCTCAAAATTGGACCTTTACTCACAATGGTTTGGTCTTTTCCTCTTAAATATAATGCAGGACTATTAAAAACAAGGACCTTGACTTATAATAGTAGCAATCTATTTCAATTTGCAAATACTTGCCCTGAGGTTCAGAGGGTATATATTTAGTAAGTAGCAGATACCGAGCCAGATACAAGCATTTTTTTTTTTTGTCTTAGCATCATCACTATGCCATGCTAACACTTATAAACATATTCTCTGTATGACCAAATGATGTTGGAGATAAGATGGGATTTCTGTAATCACCTGATGTATCAACAAAAAGCAATGAGTTTCATATGTCATCATTTTGGTTCTGGTTCTGGGTCACCCAGGATCCACCAGTCAGAGGCCCTTCCTAAATTCCATTCTAATTTTCCAGTCTTGCGACTGGTTAGGAAGTTGGGTGGACTGTTTCAGTATGTGCCCATCCAGCTTTAAAGGGGTTGAACAAGTCAAAGGCACAACAGTCCACTCTCTTTCCACAAAATTGGGAGCTTTGCACAGTAAATACCTCAATATTAGAGAACATTGATGTCTTCGAATAAGCTTTTGAGTTTCCCTTGCAGGATGTATCTCAACTGCCAAAAATGAGTCAGTGTGAAAAACAGAAACCAAAGCAATGAGCAGCCTCCCGTGATGGCCTGAGAACAGAAAGATGAAAGTGATTCTCCTGAGCCCTGCAAGTACAAGACTGGCCCAAATCCTTCCTGATAAGCATCAAATGGAGACAACTAGCTACAAGAAATTCCTCCAGCAACAGAATAAATATTGGCATGAGAAAAAATAATCTACTGATGGGGACAGAGGCTCTGAAAATCATCCTGTGACTAGTCAATCCCAAGTTCAGTGGCAAATCCTCATCTTGACACAATCAGGAAGATGTCAAAGTAAGTATATTTCTGGTCAATGTAAAAGCAATTATCCCTGGTTTTTGCCTCCTGTTGGCAGTTTTGCACCTTCCCATTTATTCCACCAGAGTTGTTCTTGCTAGACTTTTCCTCTGGTGCTAGAGTTGATTTAACCAAGAGAGTGAGTCATTAGGTGTTTGCTGATGGGCCAGGGGAGCAGCTTTTCTAGACTGCTTCTCCCCACCCTAATGTTCAGGGACCATGGTCCCCAATATGGCAGCAATGCATGAGTGTCTCTCCACTGAGTGAAGCCTTTTGTGCAGCCAAAAGAGACAGAATAGGAGTAAATAGACCTCAGCCCTACAGCTAACATTGTCCCTGTGGTGTATGGATAATAATTTCGTTTTGCAAAATTCAGAGTGTCGTGTGGGTAGAATATGATAGCCAAGTGGGAGGGCTCTCAAGATTATGAAGTTATATGGAAATGAGTGCTGTTATTTTCTAAAAGATTTATTTATTTATTTTAGAGAGAGAGAGAGAGAGAGAGCAGGAGGGAGGGGCAGAGGGAGAGAGAGAGTGGAGCCCGACATGAGGCTCCATCTCATGACCCTGAGATCACGGCCCTGAGATCACTACCTGAGCCGAAACCCAAGAGTGGGGCGCTCAACTGACTGCGCCACCCAGGCACTCCAAGTGCTGTTATTAATATATAAACTTTATAAAACAATTTTATGAGATTTTTAGTGTCATTGTTCTTTGAAAGAGACCAGTATCCGTCTTGTTTTCATGAAAGGCTTTGTGTAAAAAGAGCATGGTACCCCTCTCACAAACATTCCGCTGACACTTGTCATTCATTATTGAGAACTGTAACTTTTATCCATTTCCCTTTGCATTGTAGGCCTGTCCAAATTTCTGGACAAAATCTATTTCAGCTGTGAGTGTGACCCAAAAACATAAATTATACAAATTATACCGTAGAACTAGCTTACCTTCAGTGAAAGGCAAATAACCCTATTCTTTTTCTTTGAAATCATAACTGTTACTCAGGTAAATAAATAACGGTTTAGTATCTTGGCTGAATCAAAATATATCTTGTGCCTCCTCTCACTGTAGTAAACCCAACTGGTTTATGATAACAAAAGTTTTGAGTATACTTTTCAAAATACTATTTATGGGCTGTTAATAAGTGTTTCTCTTCTTTCCATGTCCCTCGTGGCTTGTGCCAGTCACTATCCATGTCTCCTGGTCTACAGATGAGGACCCCAAATACATCATCCAGCAAGTAAGAGGCAGAACGAGGGTACTGCCCAAGGCCGTAGTTTTCCCAGTGTGCCGTCGACCCACTGATAAAAATACCTGTTAACATCACACAAGTGCCGACCTTGGTCTCAGCAGCGATGGTCCCTAAAACAGCAAGCATTTTCCTGTCACAGGTCATGATGAGTCATATCCCATGATAGAGTAAACACTGGCCATGCACAGTGATGGGGGGCCTTAATTCATCTCCTTTCTGCTGAAAAGATGACCTAACAAAATAGGGCTCCACATTTTCAGTGAGTCATAGGCAGACAGGGTAAACAGAAACATGTCAGTGTTAAGGGACAGCTCAGGAATAGCTTTCTCTCATCCCAGGATCCTTAAGGATCTGTCAGGATGCTAACTTTTAAGTTACTCAGCGGAAATGCGCTATCCAGACTAGAAAACAGGAAACTCAAAGTTGAGTAGGGAGCACTGCATGCAATATTGTACAGTATCACTGACCACATAAAACACCAACCCTTCCATCAAAAATTTTAAAAGATGCGCGAACCAAATTTAAACTCATTATATGGATCTTGAAAATTCCATTTAGGATTTTAGGCACCCTCTGTCCTTTCTCCTTGCAGTTTTTGTAGCAGGCATCTCTCTCTCTCTCTCTCTCCTCTTCATGAGGTGCTTCCTTGTGTTCCTTATGCACAGCATCTTAGTCACCCACCCAGTTCATGTCAAAGTCAGAAATAGACATAGATCCAAGGAATGTTTTTCACCTTTCTTCATATTTTTAAATATCAGCAGATATATCTCAAATAAGAACTCAGCTTACTGGAATACCCAAGTAGTTCTACTGACAGAAGTATATTTTGTTCATGAAAATGTTTATTAATTACACATAACCACCTGCTGCACCTCCCCAAATTCACTGATAATAAACAGTCAGTGATAACAAATTTCGTTGCATCAGAAATAGGGAAATCAGGCAAGTATTCATGATTTTGAGGATAAATCTACTTTTCCACTGGATGGAACCTTGTGTGGAATCTGTCTATACTTCCTGAATTATCCAGATGGAGGGTCACATTGGCTTTGCCCATATTATCCGGAAACTGTCCGTTTATCTGTGACCTACTCATTCTTTAATTTCTTTTGCTTTGCTTTGCTGTGGATATTCACTTCTGCAGCTCAGCACTCAGAAGAAACTCTTTTTTCCCCATAAGACACGCATAAGTCTAAGCCTACATTTACTATGGCTTTGATCATTTTAAATACTATTTACTGACAGAAATAAAGAAAGAAAGTCAACATTTAATATCAAATGAACATTTTAGGAAGTAAAACCAAATAACCAGCAGAGGTCTCTGCTGCTCTATGTAAACGTCCCTTTAGAGCAAAGCAAAATGAAACAAAACTTTAAAAGAAGCGCGCTGGCCAAATTGTAGTGTGGTCAACCAAGTGTGTATTAGACGAAGAAAGTGTATCCTTTCAATAGTGGGAAGAGGAAGAATAAAAGTGAAGGGAGAGTTTATGCCAGATCTTAGGGGTGAGCAGCAGGGTCTGATAAAGGGTGCACCCATAGATAGGCAAGGTGGGAATGTGGAAGCAAATGGAGCTGTGTTTTGTGGGAGGACTTAAGTCAGGCTCACAGTGAGAAATATCTTTAGTTCAGGAAAGTCCAGCAGGAATATATCAGGACAATGGGGAATCAGAGTTGGAAATAAACAATGTCAGATTAGCCAGAGAGTCAGCTATGGGAATGCCTGGTGCCAGGTTTGTAGATCTCCAGCTACCATGCTGGAGTTCAGCTACAGTAATTCTGTCCCAAGGAATAGCAGCATGAAACATGCAGGCAACAATACTAGAGGAACTAGGGTATCAAGATGTTTCTCTTTTTTTTAAGATTTTATTTATTTATTTGACAGAGAGAGACACAGCGAGAGAGGGAACACAAGCAGGGGGAGTAGGAGAGGGAGAAGCAGGCTTACCACTGAGCAGAGAGCCTGATGCGGGGCTCGATCCCTGGACCACGGGATCATGACCTGAGCCGAAGGCAGACGCTCAACAACTGAGCCACTCAGGAGCCCCTCAAGATGTTTCAAGGTAGAAATTAGTCACCTAGGAACAAATCAGAGGCTTCAATATTGCCCCTGTTCTATAAAGGTTAAGATGCTATTACAGAAAGAAGAGGAGACACACACACTTGTTAGAGTTGGGTGTAAAGATTAGAGCCACCTTGGTAACTGGTAAGATTGACCAGAAGCTGAACCATCTACATGTAAATTCCCTCTGCATGGGAATAAGATTGAATTTGGAGCATTCAGATTGTCTAAACGTGCAAAGGTGAGCTGTTCCAGGTACCCAGGTAGACAGAACATGACAGGCCAAACTTAAATCTGGTTTTAATGGTCCCTCCATGATTTTTCTTCAGTCTTATTCCAATCCACAGATATTTAATTGGGATTAACACCTGTGAAAAGGAGAGGAGGAAGCAGGATTGGACAAGGGGAGGGGTTGAACTAGGATGCAGACTCAAGGAAATCTGGGCTAACCCAGTGGAGAACTCTGGAAAGGGGCATCCAGGACCTCATCCCTCCCTTTTCCCTTCAGTCAGCATATGGGGGTTGCCCAATAGGGACACAACCCTAGGAGATCTTTTAAATAAAAAACTATAAGCTATTCTTTAAAGGGCATCACCCAAGAAGACAGAGGACAGACATGCAAAGGGACTCAAACACAGAATTTGACAAGTAAGACAATCTTGGCGAAAGCAATTGTTCTAGATTGATGAAGTTCAAGTCAGGATAAAATGGGATATAGACATACAGTGGAGGGGTGCCTCAATCAGTTAGCATCAGACTCTTGATCTCAGCTCACATCCTGATCTCAGGTTTGTGAGTTCAAGCCCCACATCGGGTTCCACGTTGGGCATGAAGCCTACTTTAAAAAAAATACAGTGGAGATGTGAAGAAAGAAGAGATTTGTTAACATTAGCAAACAATCCTTTTGGCACCCAAAGACTTGTTAGGGTATGTGGGTATTTTCTGACTCTCAATGGGCCAGCCAAGGAACCTTCAGCATCTGTTTACAACATTTCCAAATGTCCTAATGGAGCAATCAAAAATCAGTTCCTTTGGAATTTTGTTTTGTTGTTTTGTTTTGTTTTGTTTTGTTTTGTGTTGTTTTTATTGGTGGGGTGGGGAGCAGGCATCATTGTAGGACAAAGAGGCCTGCAGCGAAAGTAATCTGTGTGGTTTCTCCCATCTCCACTCAGCTTGAGCCATTTTCCAAGGGAGTCACCACCAGTGAATTAGAGATGGAAGTTCTTATGAGCTTTAGTAAAAGTGGTCAGAGAGCTTTGATCTCTCCACTCAGGATGAAGTGCCAGAGAAGACTATAGACACAGATCCTTAGCATTATACTTTGAAAATTTGATTTCATTTCCCCAGAAAAGCATTGCTATCTGTGTGGTTTAGACTCTATATAATAACGAAACACTGCAGGATGGACTATTCTTCAGGCAGTCGGACGTGACCCAAAGAATCTGAGCTATTCATTCTAGCCTTAAATTATCATCATGTGGCCCCGACTGCTTTGGAGTCACCTAACTGCCTGGGGCACCGGTTTCCTCATCTGTAACGTGCTTGGTTTGGAGCAGTTCTGTAAAGTGCATAGAGCTGCTAGACTCTGTAAGTAAGGTTTTTGAACGTAGACCACATTTCATAATCTCACTGCAAGTTAGATAGGATTTTTGTGAGCTTCCCTTGGAACTTAACCTCCCAAGACAATGTTATTTCTGTGCACACACAATATTTCCAGTCCCAAATAACCCACTTAAACAAACATTGTTCACCTAATACATGTAAATGGTATAGTTTGCTTGTATATATGCATTTTAGAAAACTTTAATTAAATCCCTGATCCTTCTTTCCACAAGATGTCACTGTCCACCACAATTTGTTTTACAATCAATAGCCTCACATACTTTTCCTGCTGGGTTTTATGATAACATGCCCTAAGTTAAATAGAATTACAAACACCTAGAACTAAACCCCTTGTTATCATTTCTGTGTTCAGTAAAAGCCCATGTACAATTAGATTTCAAAAGTAAATATGCATATTTCATGATAGTTCTATAAAAAATGCTTTTAACCTATCTACTGATTTATTTTTATAGGATAGAATCCAAAGAAAACAATCATATCAAATGTAATATTTAAGAGTAATATTTCAGAGGCTGAAAATAATTTCAGTTGTAGCAGAACACACTACCTTCAAGGAAATTTAGACTGGGGATTTGCTGCATCTTGTGATGGGTCTAAAATGACAAGGCAGAAAGTTTGGGCTAAATGCAGATCCTACTTTGCTGTCATGTTTGATATCACCTGGGTGTTTAGAAAGGCCCCGGGCATTTCTATCTGTTTATATAAGACAGGTTCTGCAGACTTGGCTTTTCCCTGGTACTTTATGCAACGCCTGTGTCTTTGTTTACAAGGCCCCTTGCATTATTTATGCCCCATTAGCAGCACAGAACTAAATTGTGCCATCTCTTCTGCTTTAGGAACCTGCATTACAATGGTGAAACCTCACGGGAATCGTTCATCTTAACCGTGCACCACGGAACGAAACCCATGAAGCCCGAGTGTAGTAACTATTAAGTATTTCACTGTGTAACAAGTCTATCTCTAAAGCATCCCTTTAGCATAGACTTGGAGGCTACTCTTAGAAAAAGGATCTTACTTTTAATATAATCTGGCTCCTAAAATAAAGATTCAACACATTAATCCCTACGATTGCTCACTACTGTGATCAGATTCTGTGAATTGTTTTCTAATCATATGTGGAAAACTGGCAACTCAAGCATGACAGTCGAGTTAAAAATCGGTATTTTCAAATAAACATGTAGTCTTTTGGGAAACCACAGGATGTCAGGCTTCACTCTGAAACAGCTCAATGAGTTCAAAGTCACATTTACTTACCTCCCATTTCCCTGGATCTGATGCTGTCATAAGGTAAGTAGTTTTATATTCTATTATCTCTTGGAGGGCTATTCATTTCATCTGAGTCTCATTATATTTTTTCAATGGATATACAGATAGAGTGAAAAAGAACACAGATTTTGTTTTTTTGCTTGATATGCCCCCGTACTTTCTTGCCTACTCTTTGATGACTTTGTTATTAATGTTAATATGTCTACATTAAAGAAAATATGTAAAATGAGCAAGCAGCCCCTCCTCACTCTTCACACGTGAAATATGCTCTTTGGCTTATTGCTTGTCTCAACAGTAGAATCACCATAAAGAGAACTGAATTTCTCTCCTGTCCCCAAGTTCTTCCTGTTGCTTGTACTCTTTGAGCCTCGCTAATCCTGTGTCCATAATTTGTCTTGGCTGAGGACTAGGAAATTTGACCAAGCAGGGACAGTGGGGGATGCTGGGTGTAACAGTGAACTAGTTGTACCAGACTTGGGTGCAAATCCCCGTTCTGCCACTTCCCAGCGGAGTGCCTTGAAGAAAGTTCTATATCCTTTCTTGGCCTCAATTCCAAATTGTATAAAATTAAAACGACACCGACTGATTTCCCAGAAGTTTCATGAGGTTGGCTGTGTACTGTTTTCTCACTGCTAGCTGATAGCCAGCATTAAAGAGTTGTGTTAAACTTTTAAGAATAGCTATTTCATTCTTCCATCAGCTAGACTGTCAAATCCAGCCCAGAAAAGCTTTATCCACTGACTGTAGCCTTGACCAATAGGATGTCGTTGCTACTTGATAGGGGACAGAGATGAAGCTGCACGAAAAGCTGGAAGTAATCCATTTGCTAGGCCCTGCTCACTCAACCAGAGAGAAAGTTGGGCATGAGTGCAGCGCCCGAGAGCATGCGTTTGGCACGCAGCGTGGTGCCTCATGGGCCCTGAGTCATCTTTCAACCTGCTTGGGCATATAGTCTTTATTGTGTCATTGCTCTTCCCGACCAGCTGTCAGAACGGCTTTAGTCAATTCTTCTGCCAGGCTAACAGTAGACACAAATATTGTGTACCCGGCGAGCACCGATGTCCATCTTAGGTGTGATGGTAGGATTTGCACTGGGACAGCCAGATGCGCTGGTCATCTTAGTCCTCAGCATCAGTCTGCAAACAGGTAACATCTTTGAGGAATAGTGACATCTGCCCTCTCCTTAAAGAACTTAGACACCAGCAGACAACAACTTCGGCATTTAAGTTTCCTAGAAATCTGAGGGAATCGTCTTAACATGGACTTCCAGATCTCATTTCTTATTCTCTAATCTTCTTTCAAAAATCAGAGCAAATGAATCTCACTCCACTGCATTGGTGAGGCAGACAAATTTAACTTTAATTATCAGCTAAGCAGGGGCACCTGGGTGGCTCAGTCGGTTGAGTGTGCGACTCTTGATTTCGTCTTAGGTTGTGATCTCAGGACCCTGAGATGGAGCCCCAAGTCAGGCTCTGTGCTCAGCGGGGAATCTGCTTAGGATTCTCTCTCTCTCCCTCTGCCTCTCCCATGCTGCTTGCTCGAGTTCTCTCTGTCTTAAATAAATAAATCTTTTTAAAAAATAATTATCAGCTAAGCAAATCTTACCAACTGATGTGGAGAAAAATAGGAAGGTGGTGACCTTTTGTATGTGACCCAACGTTCTTAGCTTCGAGCAGTCAAGGCCCCTTTCCATGGTAAACTTAACTTCTCTTTAAGTACTATGGATCCTATTTACCTCTGCATCCTGTTAACTGGAGTTTGCCTAGTAATAAAGAAACAGACCACCGGTGGATTTGCAGAGTCTATAGAGAGTTTTTTGGACAGCCAAAAATGTAGCTGTAATTCAAGATATTGTGAAAAGAGGTAGAGATGTGTGTTGTAAATAGCGCTGTCCATCATTAATAGTCACTCCAAAAGATAAACCATAAAAGATCATCTAAGAGAGCATGAGTAGGCCTGCCATGTGAATTATTTTATGAAGCCACATCTAACCCTGTGTGGAGTTTAAATAGAACTTTACAATACGACAGCATTATAACTTCTTTAGTATACTTCAGCCAAACATTTGATTGCAGAGATATATTGTAATAACTAAAGGTTGCCAGCAGGGACAATATTTTTCTCCTTCTTGTAACTCATTATGTTAACGTGTGCTTTATGGCCAGCCTGGGATTAATTTATTGATTTGGATTCACAATCCTAATTTTAATTCATTACATTTCACTTCTTCATTTGTGGGGCTAATGACCCACAAACTATAAAAAAATAAAAGGATAAAAAGCTGTGAGTATCAGAGTACCTGATACCAAGTATCAGAGAAAGAATCTTCCTCCCCGTTATAATTGTTTGAAGCAGTGTTTACGCATCTGCTTGGAGGATTGGTCTGCAGGAGCCCATTGTTTCTTGCTTCCCTCTGTCTGTTCAACAGTGGCAGGTTTCACCTATGGCATTTTTATTTGTCTGATGAGCTAAAGAAAAAGCGTTGAATTAATTTTCTTGGATAAAGGAGCCCAGTGGTAAAATAGGCAAGTGTTCCATGTCATTCAGAACTCAACTGAAAACATTTATTTTCAACAATATTCAAGTTTTTATGAAAAGGAAGAATAGCTTTTTTATATCTGTAATGTACATACCTCTCTCTCTCTCTGTCTCTCTCTGTTTCTCTTTCTCTCTAGTCTAGATAGATAGGTAGATAGGTATATTATATATAAATATTCACACACTAAATGATTCTCTGGCAATTATCTGGCATGTATCATCATTTACATATAAATCAATCTTCCTTTAAAATGATCCCCCTGGGTTTGTAAAAAGTAGTCGTCAACCTGCTAGCTTATCTGTAGTCACCAACTCAAGGTAGTTTTTATCATGTTACAAAGATCATTAATCAACTCTTTTCATGTAAATTTCCATCTTTTTTTGTGTATTTGGGGGACAGGGTTTCACTTGTATAAGGATCGCAGGAGTTAACATTTCAATAGTTAAAGATGAAAAGAGAATAAACTTTGGCCAGTAAACAGTAAACAGTGACTTAAGGCATCAAGTTAGAATTAAATTCAGGGTACTGTAAAATAGTAACCTCATTGAGGATCAAAGTCATGCTTTTTTCTCCAGCGCCTCTTTGTGACAAACACATGATGTCAGCTCCACTAGCTCATTTGTCTGCTGCAGTTCCACTTTATCAGGCCGGGGTAAAAAGAATTGATGTGTCTGGATAGATAAAGTAAATGGAAACTCAGGACTCATTCCAATATGCTGTACTTTGATATATTTTGCAAACCTGAGAGCAGCTGGTGTAACACTAGTTACTGTTTGTATTTAAATATTGTACATTAGAAGACCTTTGAAAAGGTGTTTTATAGGGTTCTTTTTTTTCTTTTTCGCACCGATTGGCTTTCAGATTGTTCTTTTTCTTTTTTTTTCTTTAATTTCCTTATTGCGCTCACAAATATTTTCAGAGCCTGCCTTTTCAGAAACTTTGTTCTTGTTACCAGACTGATAAAACAAGATTCTTTACAAGGAAATATAATTTTAAATTGTAATCGGCACCTGCCTTTGCCATTTGTCCTCATCCTTTAGAGTTTTAGACTGGGGCTTTCATGAACTAGTAAGACTTATTTTCCAAAATTTCCTGTTGTCAAATCGCTTATTTTCTGATTGTGTTCCAAAGCCCCACCAGATTGAGTACAACAAATGTATCTTCTTTAACTTTAGATCAATAGTCAATATAAATGTGTTTTTGTATAAAATTGCATTTTAACATAAAATAAGTTATTTACATAAAAATAAAAATCTTTAATGCGTTTTAATATGTATACTAATGAAAGTCAAAAATACCACCAAAAATTACAAACAGTAGAACCTTCACTTATCTCATATTATTAGACCCAAACAAGCATTAGAATGTGGATACTGATGCTAAAATTGCTAATACTTTATAGATTTGGGTTGCACATAAGTTTAAGATTATAGCTTTAGGTGCGATGAGGAAAAATAATTTTTGAGAATGAGTGAATTCCTAAAAATTAACATTCCTATATTTTGTCCTTTCTTTCCTTTAAAAGTAGTTTATACAGTCAAATTAAAATGAATTATTGAGAATATTGCTTAAATAAATTAAAACCCCAAATGTTCCTGTTTCATTATTTAGATGCTTAAAGTAGTATTTCTTTTTAGTTTTATTCTGATTTATCTCAGCAAACACTCTGTGCTTTCATTCTGTACTCTGTTAAACATAGTGAAAATCTCAATTTAGAATTACAGCGCAAGAGTATAATCATGAAGCCTCTCGGTGACGTTGAACTGGCACTCGATATTATGCACGCTAAACACATAGTAGAGAGACATGGGGAGAGACCGTTGAGACAGGGAGGTATCAGGAAGGAGTAGCAAAATGACCCGCAGATCTTTCTTTACCAATACATTTAGGAGGAACTAAATCAGCTACTGATAACTCTGCTGATTATGGGCTTTCTCAAGCTGCCTTTATGAAGAACAGGAAGACAAGATGAGCAGCTCTTATCCCTGAAGAGGAACTTGATCCTGATGGAAACATCCTAATGGAAAATGTGGGGCTTGGATGAGAGTCTGCGAGGAACTTGGCCATGCCACGAGTCATTCAATATCATCCATGTGCCTCCGAACGTGCGGTTTTCAGGCAGATTTTTACATATGGAAAGAATATGCTGTGATATAAAAAGGCTCCCAGAAGGTCTACATTTCTATTGATTCCACAACCACGTATCAATTAACGTTTGTGTCCAGGATACAATAGACTTTTTGAGAGCATAAATGAGAAAGGGAAGGTATATTTGCAGCTCTCCTGACAAATATACATGGCTGCACACATGATTTTTAGTGGGGTTGCAATTGCTAGAATATTTTAATCCAAAGGAAAAAAAAAAAAAAACAGCATGAAAGAAAAAGTGAATTGGTGTGTAAGATATAGCCATGTAAAATAAATACATTTAAAAAGGGCACTTTAACATGAGTCATTTCAAACATGTATGCTAAATTTTATGAGTTTAATTACATTGAGGATTTTTTCAATAATAAGAAAATGTGCAGGCTCAGTATTTTTAAAAAGTATACTCCTAAAAACTCTCATTTACAGAGATAGCCCTTAGTATGTGCAGGATATTGAATAAATATTTAGGGTACACTGGCAATCACAAAAATGTCATACATGACTCACACACACACACATGTATCCATACCCTTGAAACTCAAATAAAATGATAAAGATGCTAAACCTTGCAACCAAAAAAGGTCTGTCTTTGTTTGGAAGATTGTCTGAGGAGCATCTCAACCCCTGGGTGTCTGTTTATATGAAAAGTAACAATGAAAAGCAAGATAAAATGTACTCAGATGCTATAAAGACCATTAGGATTTCACGCTCTTGAAGCTCCAATAAATTTGAGCTTAGGAAGAGGCAAAATACAGACTTCGGTCACTAACAGAGGTGAGGATGATTGAGAGCAAAGAGGGAAAGGAAGGGCAGAACAAGAGAGGGGTGTCGCTTAGGATGTGCACAGTGTAGACACCATGTGGCTCTGCTTTCAGCGGTCCCAAATGTCACACCATTGTTCAGTGTGCTCAAAATGCCATACATGCAACATGGTTTGTGCAGTGACACTTTCTCAGTTATATCAGCCGGAAAGAACAGTGTGGACAGTGTCATGGGCTTGACGGGGTGTGATCCTATGCAATGCAAGCGTACACATTCAGTGATGGTACCGAACCCGATCTCAAGCAATGGGTGTCAGCCAGTCTGCCTGCTGAATGCCTCCCTTCATACAAGAGGGGCACCGTGAGAAACCCTCCCCATTTACTGACCTTTCTTCTCTGCAATTGGCCAAAGCCGATTCCTTTGCTATACAAATAGGTTAAATGATTCTGCATTTGCGGACTCTAACCTGTACAACCAAAGGGCCCAAAGAGTGTAGCACCTGCTTCAAGCCTCATTCAGTGTGAAGACAGCTGAAATGGGGTGATGGTATGTTACAGCATGAAAATTCTGGACTGGGAGTCCGGAGCATGGAGTCCTGGTCTGAACCCTTCCCCTGAGTTGCTGAATGACTTTGGCATGTCATTTAATCTCTAGGAGTCTCAGTTTCTTTACCTGTAAAGTGAGAATGATGAGCTGATCTTGACAATCAGCTTTAGGTTCTACGAGACCTGAGGACAAGGCATCTTAATTTCCCTCTTCTGGAACCTGATTTCTAGCAGAAGAATAATTGGTAATACCAAAATGTGCTACTCTTGATGAGAAATAATAAGGGTGATTTATTTGCCTTTTAGGATAGGAAGATTTCAGACAGCCCTTTGGAAGGGAAATCCTTGGAGAGAGTTTGAAAGAGTTTTGTGGGGTTTTTTGTTTGTTTGTTTTGTTTTGTTTTGTTTTTTTGGTAGCTTCTCCAAGGAGAAATTTTGCATAGTCTGTCATATTTAAGTTTCATAGGAGCCCCATAAAATGACAAAAGTTCCCATCTTACAGATGAGAGATCTGAAGCTCGGAGAATTGCAGAGCTAACTGGTGCCAGAACTTGAATACTCTTCCAGATCCGAGCTCCTGTGATTTCCGCTACATTACAGCTTCAGGAAAGGAAGAAAGACATGTATGGCATGTCAACGATGTGTCAGGTACCATGCATGCCATATCATCACTTAAACCTTATTCTGAATGAAAGGCAAATTATTCTCATCAGTATTTCAGGGGTTAAATTAGAAGGTGGCTAACCACACTCTATAGGCCAAATCAGGCCCAATGCCTATTTTTATAAATAAAGTTTTATTGGAACATAGGCATGCCCATTCATTTGCATATTGTCTCCGACTGCTCTCAAGCTACAACAGGTGAGCTGAGTAATTTGTAAGAGACACAGGACGGCCCACAAAACCTGAAGTATTTATCTGGGTCTGTACAGAATAAGTTGTCTGATTGTTGGATTGAATGAATTTGTGAGAACAAAAGACACAGGAGAAAAGTCATTAGGTTGGTCTCCTTAATTCCAGCTAGAAAACTTCAAAAGAGGAAAACCAACTGATGAATAAAAAAGGCAATAAAATAATAAGTGCACCTATTAAATTAATAGGGCTGGTTTCTTCATCAGTCATAGCTCACAACTGACTCTGACAGCAATTTAAGAAAAAGTTCTAAAAATATTTTGAGTAATGGCAGCATTATTGGAATATGTTAATTATTATGTTTTTTACATTTATTTATATTTATATTAATAATTATAGAATATAATAATTATATGTATAAGGTTTATATTTATTACGAGTTTACAAGTTTTTATTTGATTATTATAATTGGATGAAAATGTTTACTTTGAAGGACAACTAACATTTGTGTAATTTCTGGTAGGTTATTTTTTTAAAAATGCATATCATTTTTAAGCTTCTTTTATCAGAATTATTGCAGGTAGGATGGGATAGGCTTTTTAAAAATTTTTTTATTGTTATGTTAATCACCATACATTACATCATTAGTTTTTGATGTAGTGTTCCATGATTCATTGTTTGTGCATAACACCCAGTGCTCCATGCAGAACATGCCCTCTTTAATACCCATCACCAGGCTAACCCATCCTCCCACCCCCCCTTCCCTCTAGAACCCTCAGTTTGTTTTTCAGAGTCCATTGGCTCTCATGGTTCATCTCCCCCTCCGATTTCCCCCCCTTCATTCTTCCCCTCCTGCTATCTTTTTTTTTTCTTAACATATATTGCATTATTTGTTTCAGAGGCACAGATCTGTGATTCAACAGTCTTGCATGGATGGGATAGGCTAAAATGTGACATGAGAAGACAAATATACCTGTGAGGTGTTGACATTTTTTTAATCCCTAAAAACTTTCTCATCATCGCCTGATGCATTTTCCATTGCATATGAAAAAGCAGGAACTAAAATGTGAGCCACCTCCAAATATTAAGTGTATGCCTTCCCAACCTTTTGCCAATCCTCTCTGATTGCCATTGCTCCAAATCTACTTTTTCTTCCCCGAATTATTTTCTTGTTGCTTACTGGGACCCAGAGTGCCCCATATAGAACTTTACCCAGATCTGTTTCCATGCCTTAGACCTATTCCCTTTATTATTTATTTATTTATTTATTTATTTATTTATTTATTTATTAGATTGTATTTGTCAGAGAGCACGAGCAGCAGGGAGGGGCAGAGGCAGAGGGAGAAGCAGGCTCCCAAGGAGCAGTGAGCTCGATGTGGGACTCCATCCCAGGCCCCCGAGATCATGACCTGAGCCGAAGGCAGACGCTTAACTGACTGAGCCACCCAGGCGTCCCAGACCTATTCCCTTTAAACTTGCTCTATCAAAATTCAGGAGAGTGATTCATCTTTAGGGTGGTCTGTCAATGCCCAACAATTAGCTCTCAGTGGCTTGGTGGGATCTGAACCCGGACATTCTGGCTCCAGGACCTGTGGTCTTTGTCAGCATACAATACCGTTTCTCTTCCTACACTTATCCTAACTTATTTAATCCCCTTAAGTGCCCTGTGAGGAAGGTGGATCAGACAAGCACGTTTATTATTCCCTGACAGACAGAGGTGATTTTACCTGTGCCATAGCTAGAAAATGGCAGATCTAGAATGAGAGCCAGAACCTTCTTTTTTTTTCTAAAAGTGTGTTCTTATTCCACAAAACCATTACTTGCTTCTAGGAAATAATGAAGTAAACACATTCTGCTTGAGGTAATCGTGCTTTATAAAGCGTTAATGTTTTTCGGAATAATTGTATTCCTTAGGTGATAACTGGAAAAAAAAAGGCTGACCCAAAGGAGTAAATTTCTAATAGAGTCACATCGGGAAGCATGTCAGATTAGTGGGGACAAAGTTTTTGGCAAAAAGGAGGGGGGACCTCTCAAAACAAGATAGAAGGTGTGTGACTACCTGGATTTCCTTGTGCAAAGTAAAAAACAGTTATAGATAATTCTACTTGCCTCACCGCGGGCACCTTAAGAATTTGTGGAATCATCTATTTAGCATCCTGAAAAGGTACTGACATCCATCAGCTCAACTCAGTCCCCAGATTGCATGGGCAGTAATTAACTGAAGATGTACACAAAGTTACTGAAGAACTGAATTGCTTGAAAGATACCAGCGGTGAATACAAGCTGACATCTACAAAAGCTGTCTGTGACTAATCAGAAGAATTTATCAGTAGCTTGCTATCACAATTTAGCAACGTGGGCATTGTATTGATGTAATAATTATGTCTAGCAATGAAATATAAGGGCAACTGGTGAGATTGAGAAAAAAAGAGATCTCATTTCTTTTCTGCCTCAAAATAACTTTTTCAATGGGCATAGTTCATTTCAAGCCCAAAATAGTCAGAACAAATGAGAAGATGGTTAAAGAAATATTCCTGTTCAGTCAAAACCAGCTAAAAAGAGAAGAACAGCATATGGAGGGGAGAACCTGTTTGTGTATAGATTTTCGGCTTCACTGTTTGAAACAGGTGGTTGACCCAGATTTGGGCAAATTCCAGCAAAAGCTAAAAGCCCTGAAATAATCCGTTGTCGATGTTGACAAAGGTGTCCATGAGAAAAAAGGCTGGAAGGGCAACCGATAGAGATGGTGTCGTGAAACCTTTCAAAGCCACAGGTGGGACAAAATATACTGTACTGTGATGCCAGTTGGGCCTCTTTTTTTCCTTGAGGAAAGAAAAGCCAAACTTATGCTTAGTTTCAAGCAAGAAATATATTTTTGGTTTTGGAAAGATAGTGGCAGACTCAGTCGTGTATAAAAAAAAAAAAAGTTAGTGGAGAAATCACCTGCAGGAGCCATTTCAAAGAATAGCAATTCCTTTGGACTTCCATTATCCGTGCACGCCCAGGAAGAGATCTTTACCAAGTGATTGACCTCCATGGTCCATAGCACTAGTATCCTAACTATTTAGAAGAAAAATAATCCTTCTCTCCACGTACCAACAATTATCAATGCCTCAGTGCAGCATTTTTTTTTTCAAATTCTTCTGTTTCCCCAAATTAAGAATTATATCCAGACTCAACATATACAAACACACAAACGATGTTTCATAAAACAAAGCTTGTGCTTTTTCTGGGTGTACAGTCTGGTATTTTTCATCTCTACTTTATTTTATTCTAATGTATTGTCTTCCATTATAAAAAAAAAAAGTAGTTTTCACCTACAAAATTGATTTAACCCTCAGTAATGATTCTCCATCACAGTTTAAAACAGCAAACGGAGGCATATCTCCTTAAATCTGTGAGTACATTTTCAGCTGGAAGAGTTGGGTGGTACAAAAACCAAAGTGAAAAACCGAGTTTGTCTTTTAAAAATAATCAAGCTTAGTTGAGATATCTTGGAGTACAAAATTCCATTTTTATTGAATCCTATGTCAAGAGATATTTTTTAAGTGAGCTATTCATTTTACAATAAAAGAAATCATTAGTTATGTAAAGAAATAAAATATTTGTTCTAGAAAGTATTAGAAACTTCCTGAATGTTTAGGTCCTGAGAAGCTGTTTTTCAAAAATATCAGTTTGTCTTGCCATGAGAAAAGTATTGGATAAGAGACAGAGAGACAGCGAGACGCAGAGAGAGAGAGAGAGAGATATATAGCAATTGCCAATATTTGCTGTTAATGTACAAAAGATTTTTTTCCAAATTCCATAAAATCTGCCTCTTTCAAGAGCTGTGATATAAGACAAATGTAACAATACTGATTTAGAAATTGCTAAATTAATTTCAAAAGTTTTGGTTCATTCTAGATCTTTCTAGAACAAAAGATGTCCTTGCACTATGACTTGTACATGCATAGCTCAGTACGAGATTCTTACTGATCTGGGTGGAAGACTGCCCTAATAGATGATGACTTCTCAGGGTCAGGGACTATACTTTATTTATGTTTGCATCACCATCACTCAGCACTGGGCCTCTCACATAATAGCTACTCAACAGGATTTTTTGAATGAATAAATCTGTTCCATTTATCATCTTACCATCACCTGTATTCTAAAAACTAACTGGGCAGCAAACTCATGGGTTGGTACTCAGGAGGATCATAAACCATAACCATCCCAACAGTATATATTTAGTTACTTGGTTAAGTTACTTACATTTTAAAAAATATAACAACAAAATACCTGAGCATCTGGTTTTCTGACATCATACTCACCTATATCTCTGTAAGATGTCCCTGGAAAAATCTTTGGAACTATTTTTTTTTTTTCTCTCTCTTTAAACCATTAATTAAGCAAGATGCTGAACTGCAGAGTTCCACCACCTCATGCCATTGTCATCAGAAAGGATTTCAAGAATAATGATTTTCCTGGTAGATTTAGTGGACTCTCATGTATGGTCGTCCACAAAATGGAAACATTTTGTAGTTATTACAGATGATATAGATACATCAATTACAGCTGTTTTTTGGAAAGATTAACACTTTTCAAGAGTACTACTATTCTCTGAATGTGTTGACCTTGTATTTCTATCTCAACATCTTTGAATAGGCTATCTTGTTGGTCAGTCATAAATTTCCTCTCAACTCCTGAACTTGACTTTTTGACCTTCAATCTGTTCTGTAATGTCCAGCTCATTTGTTACATCTTCAAAGAAGACCGGTGTGTTTTTCTCACATGGATGCCATCTCCTTCTCTTTTTTGTACTGAAGATATTCTATAATTTTCTCTTGCTTGTTATTGTGACATTATTTGTACAGTATTTATTTTCCTTCTTAGAGCCTAAAGCTTTATGACTTCAAGGACCTCATATAATATCCTCAAGCTTATACCCCCAATAGGATCCAGAAGTGCTTTGCACACAATAGATTTCCAGCCATTAAGGATTTATTCAACAGAGCTTTATTGAATGTTTAACCCTACTGGCAATGTTTAAAGCACTGAGAATATCACTATAAACAGAACAGATAAGGTATCTTGCCCCCTGAGCACTTACATTTGTACATGAATGTCTAGATTTAAAAAACAAATGAATTAATGAATTGTAGGACTATTTTAGAACAGTTTTCTTTGATTTGGGATTTGGACTGACCTAGATTCAAGTACGAGACCTGCCATCTATAAGCTAGGTGAAGCTGGAAACACTATTCATTTACATGGAAACTTCAGCAATAATACTTAGCTTACGATATTATTTGGAAAATTAACAAGTATATAATTTGCTGGTTCACATTTGTCACTTATTTAGTGTGAATTCCCTTCCAATTCCAAGGGGATAAGAAATACTCTCATAGTTATTCAGGACATATGAAAAGTAGTAACTTGATTGTTAGTTCTATGAACTATAAAGATATCAAATTTATTTAGAATACTAATTTCTATAACTCAGATTAAGGAAGATTCCCCCCCAAAATATTTATTGATTCACTGAAAAAGAAATTAGTTTTTAAATTTTTTTTGGTGTAAATTCCTGGATAATGTTGTTTTGACATTTGTAATTTGTAGTTTTTAAAATTAATTTAGGTTATCCCTAATAATTAAGATTAAGTCAAACTATTTACTCTTTGATTGATCTCAGGGGAAAAAAAGTCTTCCAGGTATTTAAAGTTTAATTAAATTTATGACATAACATATAATTAATTTGAGATATTCTAATGAAGCCAACATCTCACTCTTCCATAATTTTGCTCCTGTAATACTTAGAAAGCATCTGTAGAGAATGCTTTCAGTTTTACTCTCGTATTGGCAAAGGGAAGACAATACTTATTTGACTTTTCTTTCTCACAAACACCTCTGCCGTGGGTAATAGCATCAATCCCACTTCAAAGGAGAAGACTACTGCTTCAGTGATTCACTCAGGGTCAAAGCAGGAGAAACTGTCAGTTGTCCACCAAAATACACTCTCCCTTTGTTTTAGGGAAGATGGTTTTTCTCCCAGATTACATTTTCTGTCCTCACTTGCAGTTAAGTGTGGGCATGCAATGGAGCTCTTGCCAGTGCAACACAAGTGCAAGAGATGTGTGCCGTTTCCAGCTCAGGGCCTCAGGATGGGCATATCTCTCCCACCAGCTGGAACCGACAGCCTGCAGCAATCGAGATTGACCAAGCAGACAACAGCAATGCACCACTCAATTAAGGAGCAAAACAAGCCACTTCACTTAAGTTCAAATTAAGAATTATTTACAGTGCCTACCACATGCCAAGCACTATTCTAGATGTTCAGAATGCATCAACCAAATGAAACAGATGAAGAGCCTTTCCTTTGTGCGGGTTTTATCCAGTGTGGATATGCAAGCAGCAAAACAGGCAGGATGGCCCATTAGTAAGTTACCAAGTGTGATAGACAAAGAAAGGTGCTGTGGAAAGAAACAAACAGCGATGCAAAGTGGGAATGGGAGGTGCCGGTGGGGTTGGTGTACAAAGTCTTTTCGAACCAATCACAGCAGACGCACATATCAAACAACTGATACATAGGCCCTGAAGACCAGCTCTGCTGGTAGACCATATTAAATATGTATTTTTTTTACTTTTCTCTAAACATAAGAGGTGGTGGCAATTTGGGGGGATCCGTTGACTACAATCACAGAGCGATCCTAGGGTTCTAAAACCTCTACCTGGTGTATGCTTGGCTTAGGTCAAATAATTCATTGTGACTTCTAAAAACGCCTAAACAAATGAACAAGCTCTTATTTCCCATAAACTCTCCCCTTCCCACAACTATGTGAGCTTTCGGGGTGATGGTCCTTTGGGGTCCCGTTAATCCGACTTTACCTCTTGAAACAAAGCCATGCTATTCAAAATGTTTGGGGCCAGGTAGTCCTTCTCTAGAAGCTATAATTCCATGTCTGTGCTGGATATGCTATATAGCTGACTCTCTGAGGAGAGAGCTAAGCTGCCGTTATAAAGCATGCACACATGTAAGGATTTAGATAATACCATGTTTATTTTTCACATATATAACATTCTGAGGGAGTAAGCCCAGGCCAGCTGGGCTGCTGGGGTACGGGCCATTATTTGGAGACCCAGACTTGCGTTGTGTATGCCACACTATGTGTGTAACCATGGCTAACTGGATCTTGTTAAGGTTAAGTTTAGACTCAGAGTTCAGGACAGAGAGTCTTTTCTGAATGATTGGTGCCTGTGTTTTAGTGATTGTTATATATTTTGGATATTATTCCCACTTCTAAGGCCCTGTATAATATGACTAGGTCTGTCTTTTCAGCTTGATCTGGTGTAACCACTCCTTGCCTCTTCTTCTCCTGTCTATATTCTTCGATTACACCTGCATTCTTTTGGTTTGGGAACTCACCATGCTCTTCCTTGCTTACATCTTTCTCTCTGTCTAGCATTACATCCTTGTGATCCACCTCTTTGCATATCTAACTCCTACTTCTTCTATGGACCGTACACGAGAGGCTAGTTCCTTGGGAAATCATTTGTGGCTCCATACTACTTCCTTCCTCTCCAACTAGGCTGAGTTCAGTCTTTTCTGAGAAACAGTAAGCTTCCTAAGGGCAGGAGCTATTTCTGTCATGTTCACTGTTATATCCTTAACACGTTGAATTGCACAGACAATTCCTATAGGAGGTTCTCAGCAAGTATTTGTTGAATGAATGAATGAATGAATGAGCAAGAATGCTCCATTATCAGAAGTATTCTCATAATATTTACACCTAATTTCTGAGATAATTGACTTTTATTTGGCTTCTACATAACCGGCAAAAATCACATCAATTGAATCAGCATTTGATGAATATCTAACATTTGCCAAGCACTGAGCAATGTGTTGAGAAAGAAACAGCAATAAATAAGGTGGGATCCATTCTTCACAGAAGCACCAATTTAGGCATTTTGGAGCCTTTCTGGAAGACTAGGAAATGTATATTATAAAATCCATACCAGTATATACTAGGAAATGTATATTATAAAATCCATACCAATATATACTTAGTAAAATAAAAATTTCTGAAATGGACATTTAGGGTTTGTTATCCTGATTTTTAAGAATGGATACACCTCAGTCAAATCTCAGTGACTTGGATTTAATTTTCTACTTTTGTTTGGTTTTCAGGTATGCATCTTGTTAACAGAGAGTGAAAATGGCTGACTTTTGGTTCTCCCCATAGGTGTAATGGTAACAGAGGAAGAGGCAGCTTAACACGATAAGATGCACAGAGACAAAGTAAATGGCCTGCTTGAAAGATCTTTGCCTCCTGGATCACTTTTCACATCTGCACAATTATTAGATGAGACTAGAAGAGCTGGAAGGTCTCATGTGAACAGTCTTGCTTTCGATGACTCTTAGTGCCCAGCGAAAGGGAGGTTGAATGTATGACACTGCTTGCTGTGGGTTCTAGATTGTTTATCCAAAAGCTAGGCTGTGTGTTTGAGAATGTATTGTATGATGTTGGAACTGGAAGTCACGTGCAGGCTATAAAATCTCCAATTAGAATCAGAACATTTCCATATCCAGCAGGAAGCTTGTCAAGATGGAATCAAACTTCCATTTGTAATTAAATCCAGTAGCTCCTGTACATACAGATTTATGTAAATAATAAATTACAGAATTATTACTTTTCTTAATTTTAGAGAACCCTGACCCATGCTTGAAACATAGGCCCATCATTTTTAATAAGAAATCCTGCAATGCTATCACCAACCTCAACAGTAGCACAAATTAAAATTAGCTGCCTCAAACAGGGGTTAATATCTTTAACTTAATATGCATGTGAACCCCTAACACTAAAAAGCTTAAAGAAGATTGCTATTAATTCACAGTTTTCTTTCTTTCTTTCTTTTTTTTTTTTAAAGTAGTGGGATGGGTTTTTCCTTTTTCTTTTTTGGTCTTTGATTTTTGTTTTTTGGGGTTTTTTGTTTTGTTTTTTGTTTTTTGTTTTTTGTTTTGGCTTATGCTCTCTCCCTCACTTTTGTTCTACATCTTTTGTCTCATTTTGTTTCATTGTGCATCTGTTTTTCAGCTTCTTGCTCTGGTGACAAATTTTAATTTATATTTATTTTTTATTTCCAGAGTATGTATTCTATTTGTACCCACTGACTCCCAGGCCAGGATGGTGATTGTTATACAGTAGTTTACTTTTAAAAGAAATAAGACTGCTCAAGCAGCTAATACGGGAAGATGTATCACCAGCCTGAATAATTGTGACAACCATAGACCGTATCAGTGTCTGTTTGTTTGCACAATACCCTCCTGCATTAAGAAAGCCGTCCCAGCTGTCTTGGGCTCCAGAGCCACCCATTTCATCACTTGACACTGTGGCAGATGTTATGGATTGATAACAGACTTCACTTCATTCACTCCACATCTAAGATTACCTCTGGAAAAAAAAAAAATCTAATACATTATAACCCTCCCAGCCATTTGTTAAAAAAAGAAAAGAAAAGGAAGATCAGCAATTTATTCCCCCTTTTTAGCATTAAATTGTGTTTTTTTTTTTTTCTCTTTGAATGCACATATTATTTAAAAATGGCCATTTAACACATTCATCGCATGGTTTTCTGTAGGCAGGAATATCAGTGGAGACGAGAATGTAATGATTTAATTGAATTAGGACCAGATCAGATTTAGGGTTGATGACTCACATTCCCATTATATAAGAAAGACGCTCTTTGCCTTTAATGATCGAGATATGTGCTGCATTCACAGGTTTGTTAGAAAGAAGTGCTTCTTGGTTTCTGGAAAACTGAAAAAAAAGAGCTCAGTCTGGGATTGAAAGGGAGGTATAAAATCTGTATTAAGTTGAACAGATTTCTTTGCTAAGCAGCAGATTCTCCTCTTTAGTTTGGGAAATTCAAGGATTTCTGTAAACGTAACACAAATAGGATTGACCATTGCTTAAAGATCACTCAATGAACCAGACTTAAAAGTGGGCATTTCCTACACTCAAAGAGATTTTATGGAAAAATGTGAATAAAAATAAATTAAAAATGTACAGTGGGCCTTTTTCTTAGATGTTAAAATGCTTTGTGCACGAACAGCATGATTTTATTGTTCAGGTTGCAGAATAGCATGGGATTGAAGTGCATTTAGAAATTAAGTGTGGCAGGAGAGGGTACGCGGATCAAGGACACTGCGTTGACTCCCAGCCTTGAACTGGCGTGTGGAGCTTCAGGTCTGCACTGTATATTCAGGTGATGTCACTGTTTTATTGCCTCTCTTTCTACCCTAAAATTAGCTCCTCAGGAGCCACTGTGAGTGTGCAGATCTGGCCCGTACCCATACACCACCGCCCATAGGCAAGGTCAACAAATCCAGAAGCAGGCAGAGGTTCTCAGAGCATGGCAGCCCCAGAAGAGGAGGGATGGAGAGTGGACGCCATATGACAGGAGAGCTTCCCTTAGAATGATCATTCCTGGGCACCTGGGTGGCTCAGTTGGTTAAGCATCTGCCTTCAGCTCAGGTCATGATCTCAGGGTCCTGGGATCAAGCCCCGCATTGGGCTCCCTGCTCAACAGGGAGTCTGCTTCTCCCTCTCCCTCTGTCCTCCCCCCACTCGTGCTTGCTCTCTTTCTCTCAAATAAATAACTGAAAAATCTTAAAAAAAAAATGATCATTCCTTTTCCTGCTCAGGTGTGTAGCATTTTAAAGTTCACAAAGGTCTTTTGTGTTTATTATGTCATTTTTGTTTGGATCCTTCAGAACACGAGAATGATGCACACAGGGCAGGTATCAACCTCCCGTCAATGGGGGGAAACTGAGTCTCGGAGATATTGGAAGACCAGTATAAGGTCTCTCAGCTGGTCAATGACAATGCCAGCCCACATCTTTCAGGGCCAATCATGTGCATTCCTTCTCCATTCTGGTGGGCTGTGAGAATGACAAACATCATTTAAACAAAATGCATTCACTACATCTCCCATTTCCCTGAGACTGGGATGAGGAACAAAGAACAGTTGCCCTGGCTGCTCTGTCTTTCTCCCTTGTCTCGCTGAGGCTCAGTCAGATGCTGGCTGGGCTGATGGCAGTTCAGAGGCTCAGGCAGCCAATGGGGAGAAGGGAAGTCTGCAAGCCCAGTTAGATGACAACCATGAGGTTCATGCACCGCATCAGTCTAAGCCGATGCAAGAGATTTTTGTGCTGGCAGCTGAGTTTGGAATCCACACTCAACATAAAACATTAAACCATTAGTTAGAGGAGACTGGTCCTGGGAGTCTGAATGTGTGCAGGACAGATGAGCTTTTTGTTTATCTTGTTGATGTTGAATCTCTGAGTTGACTCAACTCATGATGTTGAATCATGAGTTCTGAACCTCATGTTGATGGGCTAGGAGAGACATTCTTCTGGTCAGGCCAGCCATCAGGTCTCCTAAAGACGGATTATTTTAAATCTAGAAATACACAGCCTAGCCTTGCTGGGAGTATTTCCAATTTCAAGGACGGCGCTGGAGAAGAGTTGATCCCTGACATGAGAATCCCGCAGAACAGCATAGGAACTGAGGAGGCAGATCGACCACAGCTTTGATTCCGAGAGATGCTGATCTCCTGGATGAGAGAATAGGAGACAGAAACACCGGGACCACAAATGGTTCTCTTCAGAGCAGCCCAGGTCAAGTGCAGGGCTTTCCAGCTCTCGGGCTGAAGGAACTAGCAAGAGCCACGTGAATTCCAGGCTTCCCACCAAGTCATGGACTGAACACTGTGTTCTCCAAAATTCATATGTTGAACCCCTGCCCCCAATGCAATGATTCGTAGGTGGGCCTCAAGGAGCTAATTCAAGTTAGTCGAGGTCCTGTGGGTGTGGGCTCAAGATCGGATTGGTGCCCTTATAAGAGTTCCAAGGGTGCTGGCTTTCTCTCTGTGCTGTCGGCCATGTGAGGATACAAGGAGAAGCTCCCAGTCTGCACCACAGAAGAGGACCTTCCCCAGGACCTCCCTGGTCCAGGACTTCCAGCCTCCAGACCTGGGAGAAACAAATGTCTGCCGTTCATAAGCCACCCAGTTTCTGTTAGAGCCACTTGTACAAAGTAGGACCGCAGTCTAGGCTTTCACAATCCTACAGCCAGGAAGAGGCTGGCAAGCCAAGTGGGAACATACACAGACATAAAGTTGTCCAAAAGGAGGCAGCCCTGTGATCAGTTAGGGGAATCAGTGACCTCTCAGGATGTAGATTCCAGGCACAAGCCCTATTTATGGAAACCAGGTTTACTAGGATCCTGCAACCAGTAGGGGCAGGAATCACGATGTGCTCCCAGTTGGGGTAAGGTCACTTTAGAAATCAGAGAAGGCTCAGAATAAAAGTGGCAATTGTCAAGCTGATCCAAGGCTCTGTACCCTACAAACATAGTAGGAATCCTAGCATTTGTGCATTGCAAGCCAGAAAATATTTGCCGCCACATATCATCACTTCTGTATGACCAATGCTCTCACATTTTAACATCTTTGAAATGAGAGTACCTCTCAGAATAACTAGTGGTGTTTTTACTTTCTTTAATAACAAAACAGAATTGTGCTTGTTGCAATAGAAGGTGTCTAAAATGTGATCAAGTGATTGTCAGGTGCCTGCTATTAAGTAAGTAACAAAAGAGAAAAGAAGAAGAAAAAGAAAGAAAAGAAAAGAAAGAAAGAAAAACAAGGAAGGAAGGGAGGGAGGGAGGAAAGAGGAAAGAAAGAAAGAAAGAAAGGAAAGAAAGAAAGAAAGAAAGAAAGAAAGAAAGAAAGAAAGAAAGAAAGAAAAGAAAGAGAAAGAAAAGAAAGAGAAAGAAAGAAAAGAAAGAGGGAAGGAGGGAGGGAGGGAGGGAAAAAAGAAAGGAGAAAAGAAAAGAAAGAGAAAAGACGAAAAACAACAACAAAAACACCTCAAGTGAAATACCTAGATCCCGTAGAAAAGAATCAAGGACCTCTAATGACAATGGGTCAAAAAAGGAGACCCTTTTTATTACCTTAGGGTGATAATCAAATACAAATAAAAGGATTTTGCTAAAAGAATAATGCAGTATTTGAGTAAGATGGATACTTATAAATTGTCTCTCAATCTATAATTTGTACCCATAGGATTATTAGCATTGAAAAGCACATTTTCATTTCAATTATGCACAACGGAGGAAGGATACAAACTGGAGAGTGAGGGCAGACTAGAGACCCAGAGTGCTGGTGTTCATAGGAGAAGTATTTCAATCCGTTGAATATGAAGGTGGGTGGGAGCTCAAGAGGCATCACAGACACATTCTGTTTGAATATATCCTTATGTTAAGGGAAACTCAGCATGAAAACTTGTATTTGTTTTCTATCTGCTTCAGATGGCTTTTCTACTTTATAAAATTATGCGTGTTCCTGAAAAGTCCTATGCCACATCGATAAAATTTTAAAGACTGTGAGATTTAATAGGCCTAGGCAGATCTCTTTTGTAAAATGAATAAATGCTCTCCCTTTATCTATCCTATAAATTTGAGTTGCCAAGTTGATACACACCTACACTTAAAATGGTAATGATGGTGATGATATAAAACCACTAATTAGCTCTAGGCCTGTGATCAGTCTTGTATAGAACAATTCAAAGATAAAACCCTTGGCCTTAAGGAGTTTGCATTGTAAGACAGAGATAAAATAGAGCGAGAGTTTGCGCTCTCTCAAGATACCAGATCTGGAATGACTTGGAGATGAAAGTGAAAATATTTTCTGAGTTGGCTTGAGAGGAAGGCAGTCATATTTTCCTTTGTGTCATGAAAATCTAATGTTTAATCCTCCCAACTAAGTTCTAAGGTTTCCCATGCTCTTCTTAGGAACACTGTGATCTTTTCTTTCCTGCTCCCTTGCCAGTGAATGAACAGTGACAACAAAGAGGGCTTCCCTCTCTGGGATTTTAAGGTTACCTACAAAGTCTCTGGTCCCTTTAGGGAGTGGCCTCATCTTCCCAACATATGAGTTGTGTCTTGTCCTGAGTGTGACACCATGATCATCCTTATTGCTGAAGAACTATAAGGGGAATATGCAGGTGGACTGAATTATTCTCGTTGTTTTTGGTTTTGTTTTTTTCCTTGGGAGAAGGCAGATACTTGTTCTAGGAGAAAATGGGAGCTAAGGATCCTCATTTCCATATTATAGCCCAGAGGAAATGTTTTTCCATTTACTTCCTCCTCGATGTACACAGATCAAAACTGTTATGCTTTCTACTACTTGATATCATTCCACTATGTGAGTGACCTGACTTATATGGGTGTGAGGGAGTTGAGAAAAATGCATAGACAAAGGAAAATTACAACCCTAGTTAAGGGTCTCCGTGACCTAAGGTGGCTAGTAGATCCAACTGGATTGGAATGAAGAGTCAGATGACAACTTTGACAAAAAAGAAAATGTAATAAAAGTGATCAAGTGGATGCATTTAGCCCCTCCTCCCCCCCTGCACACAAGTACTTTTTGGAAAAATAAAGAGACATTTTCAAGTTTAAAAAGTTTGTAGAGAAACTGGGGGAAAAAAGAAAAGATGTCTGTCAAGTTACAAGATAAAGTAAAATAAATCTTCACAACACAAAGCAAACACACAAGAAGGAAAAGAGATGGGGAGCATGAGGAAAAGAAAGTAATTTGGAAGAGAGGTCCAGGAAGTGCAGCATAGGAGTGAAGGGCTCGTAAGGAAAAGCAAGTAAAATAGTACAGTCCACGTTCTAATATGATAATATGCCTTTAGCAAAAAAAAAAAAAAAAATCAGAACTAAAAGCATGGAAACAGCACAAATACCCATTGTAGGAGAGTAGTGAACAACTTGAGATGTTCACTAAATGAAACATCATTCAACAATCAGAATAAATGAACTAAAGAAACACAGTAATTTAAATAACAGAAGCAATATAAGCTACAGATCTCTACATCATATGACATCCTTTTTATAAATGTAGAAAGACATAAAACTTTAAATACATATATTTGAAATAATGTATATTGATACAATAAAAGTTTATAAAAAGGAGGGCAAGAAAAATAAAAACACAGATTCAAGATCATGCTGCCTTGGGTGGGGAGAAGTAGGGAGATGGTTTGATAGGAGAACAATGTCACTAAATACACATTAGTACCAAGATCTTAGCTTTTATTTTTCATAGTAGTTTTGCAAGTTCTTCTTGCTTTGTTATTTTTTTTAAATAGACAATGTCAGTATGCTATGAAGCAAAGATAAAAATTAAGCTAATTTTTTGCAGCTGAAGTCTCATTCCCCCCAAATTTTAATTTTTAAAAGATTTTTTAAAGATTTTATTTATTTATTTGAGAGAAAGAGAGTGAGAGCAGAGGGGGAGAGTGAGAGAGAGAAGCAGACTACCTCCTGGGCAGGGAGCCCAATGCAGGGCTCATTCCCAGGACCCTGAGATCATGACCTGAGCCTAAGGCAGATGCTTGACCAACTGAGCCACCCAGACACCCCTCCCCAAAATTTTTAAGTAAGAATTGGAATAGATTATATTAGCAAATGTAAATGAAAAAAGACATAGGGATTGGCAGAATATGAAAAGTCAGGAAATAGAATCCATGCTCAGAAGCATTAAAGAGGACCAAGAAGACAATCACATATGATAATTACCACCACTCACCATGACAATGGAATCATAAACTTTTGTGCACCAAACAACAAAGGAAAATACATATGGAAAGTAATCCTAAAGACTGATGGAGAATTTAACTATAAAAGTATAGAGGAAGATGGCAATGTTTTTCTTTTCAAATGAACAGATTAAAAAAAATGAGACAGAAGATTTAAATAATACTACCAACAAGCTCAACATAATAAATAATTACATAGAAGATAATGTAACAAGCAAAGAAAGCATATTTTTTTCTTAGGGCAAATGGAAGATTTGCAAGAATTGCTCATGTACTTAGGCTCCAAGAAAACTTCAATAAATTCCACAAAGTAGAGAGTTTAAGACCCACATGGCATGAATGTAATCCCAGATATAAGAAATAAACAACAAAAATAACTTAAAACTCTTAACTGCTTGGATTTGAAACAGGTCTCCAAAAGAATCCCCAGACAAAGAAGAAGTCACCAAATCACAAAATATTTTTGGGGAAAAAGTAATGGGAAAAGAATGCTTCACACCAATCTTGGCATCAAACAAGAGCGTTCAAATAAATGAAGCCTATGGGACGTCAATGTCACCAAAGGAATCAATGTAAACTAAGTCTGGACATCAGTTAAAGGGTGGTTTAGTGGCAGTCCTGTCACTTGGTATTGCTTCAGGGGGAAAATTGTAGGAAAAGTTGTCGAGGACAGGTTCTAGAAAAAAAACCCAGCTTTTTAAAGCCATCCTCAGAAGTGTTTAAAACAGCTCAAAAGGAGAAACATGAGAACTGTTGGAGGAGAGCCTAGAAGACCTGAAGCCACCTTGGAAATGTGGGTGAGATGACAGATCGCCGTAAAATGTTAGATCCCAGGATTCTGGGAACGACAGAAAACCTTTCATGGGCCAGGTTGTCATATCTTTCTGCATCTGCTGACTGCTATTTTTTTCAAAGCCTCCAGAGCATGACCACGAGATAGCAGAATGTTCACAATCTTTTTCTCTCTACTTTTCCTTCTTTTTAATGAACAGTGGGGCGGGGACAAGCTGGGTGGGAAGGGGACAATAACAAGAAACAAACAAGAAAAGCTGCACCATGGGAGGCTGTGTAAGAAGGAGATGCTTCCGTTTTTCAAAAAAAAAAAAAATGTATATATATGCCTTCCCTTCATTTGCTGAACGCTACAGTTGAAGGACACTTGGAAAAGAAACTCCACTTTGACTATTTCGATCTGTAGCAGTTTCTTTTTTAATACCACTGCCGCGGAGGTGTATTGTTGCGTCTGATAAAAGGTTGTTATTGGAACAAAAAAATGTGTTTTTTTTTTCCTTCCCATGTAATATGTAATAAAACTACTCTATGAAGTCTCAATGAACTCTCTCAATTGAGAAAAATACAGACAATTTTCATTATAAGTGAATGTCTCCAATTCATTCCTTTTCTATGGAAGGAAGACATGCAGCAGTAACTTACTGTAGGCCACATTTCATAAGATATAATCTATTCCATTATTCTTGTGTATGTTTCATATGAAAAATGTTATGAAGTTTTCTCCCCTCACAAAAATACATATTCCCTTATCTCATTAAGCCCTATCTCACACAACACCCATTCCCCTTGCTGCTGCCCAGCCCCCACCCCCACCCCGCCAAGGTCTCCCCAGATTGCATTGCTATTTAAAAGGTATAAAAGGAATGCATGCATTTCCTCCACACACACTCCATTATTCAATTTAAAATCTCAGGCAAGTCTGGATGAAATCCTGAGAAAGAAATGAAGCTGGGTTTGGTTGACCGGTGAGATTTGGCATTATTTACCAAATGTTCTGGCTGGTGTTTCTTCCTTGTATGTAGAATGTAATATTTGTTTTTATCGATTGCAGTATTTTAGCCCAGAGATGACCACATGCTGGTCAGAGCTGCCTATTTTTCATTCCCATTCATCTAGTGCTGGGTACTCACATGAGAAAAGTCAACCTGAGAGAGTATTACAGCCCTGAAAACTGCATTTTATCCAATACATTCAACGTTTTTGTGCCCTTAGATTTTGTGTTTGATTATAAAATTAATGCATGTATATTTGTGAAAATCGAACACTTTAGAATACATAAACCAAAAATTAATGGTTTTCTACTTCATCTCTTTTCTACCAGTCAGTTCACTCCTAGATATCCACTGTTAAAAATTTGGCATGAAACTGGGCGCCTGGGTGGCTCAGTTGGTTAAGCGACTGCCTTCGGCTCAGGTCAGGATCCTGGAGTCCCGGGATCAGTCCCGCATCGGGCTCCCTGCTCGGCAGGGAGTCTGCTTCTTCCTCTGACCCTCTTCCCTCTCGTGCTCTCTGTCTCTCATTCTCTCTCAAATAAATAAATAAAATCTTTAAAAAAAAAAAAAAGTTTGGCATGAATCCTTTACACATACACACGCGCACACACACACACACACAAATATTCACATATAATTTGTATACTTTCTCTTCTAATAAAATAATATTGTACATGCTGATCTGCAAATAGAATTTCTGCTTAAAATTTATGAATTTGTATGTCACAACCTGTAGATCTATCTCCTTTTTTAAAATAGCTATACAGTTTTTTTGTGCTGAAAATCAGGGCGGCAATAAATATCATTTTACAAAAATATTTAACTGTTGGATTAACAAATATGTATTTTTTTTCAAATTTTGATAAAGTATGCATTTTGAAATGAGATAAAATTTTACTTTAAAAATGTTTAAATGCCCTATAAAATTATACCAACTTACATTCTCTGTTAACTACTCTCCTCACATTACCAATGAGTAAAGTAAAATTCTATTCCCTATGGCTCACATAATATGGATTTCTTAGTGCCCTGGGCAAAAAAAAAATGTGGACTGCCTCCTTTTAATAAGCCCTGATGAAATGGATTTTAGTCATAGCTCTGCCAATTACTTACCTGCACATATGACAATGGACACATTACTTAATCTCAACGTCCGTGTTGTTCTAATGAAGGTTGGAGCACACGTCCTAGGTACTCACAAAATTGCAATAAATGTAAAAAGACAAACGTGCAGAGACTTTATAGTCAATTAAGAGTACAACCAACGGGCGCCTGGGTGGCTCAGTCGGTTAAGAGTCTGCCTCCGGCTCAGGTCATGATCCCGGAGTCCCAGGATCGAGCCCCACATCGGGCTCCCTGCTCGGCGGGGAGTCTGCTTCTCCCTCTGTCCCTCGCCCTGCTCTCTCTCTTTCTCAAATAAATAAACAAAATCTAAAAAAAAAAAAAAGTACAACCGAAAAAATAGCATCTAGCTACATGTAACATACATACCAGCACACACACATAGAAATGAGATAATACATTATAAATAAGATCAAACAAGACCAAACTCATCAGTATCAGCTCACACGTATTAAGGGTGAGCTAAAGAAACTACATTCTGTTTTCTCATTATTCGTGATACTTAAAGATTTCACACCTTACCTGACATATGTTGGCCATTGAGACATGAAGGAGTGAGTGATAAAGTATATGTAAGAGTCAGTGACTGCACAGACCATAGTATAATTAAAAGGTTACAACTGTGCTCATAAGTCAGGGTCATTTTCACGTGCAAAAGGCAGATGTTACTGATTTTATATGACAACCCCCTGATGCCTTAATGCATATGTTTTTTGTTTTTTGTTTTAAAGATTTTATTTTTATGTATTTGAGAGAGAATGAGACAGAGAGCATGAGAGGGAGGAGGGTCAGAGGGAGAAGCAGACTCCCCGCTGATCAGGAAGCCTGATGCGGGGCTCGATCCTGGGACTCCGGGATCATGACCTGAGCCGAAGTCAGTCGCTTAATCAACTGAGCCACCCAGGCGCCCCCTTAATGCATATGTTTACCTGGGAAACTTTGGTACAGGAAATAAGATTTAAGAAAAAGACATATTTCAGTAAGGCATGGAGTTCGAGCCCCGTGTTGGGTGTAGTGATTATTTAAAAATAAAATCTTAAAGGGGCGCCTGGGTGGCTCAGTTGGTTAAGCGACTGCCTTCGGCTCAGGTCATGATCCTGGAGTCCCGGGATCAAGTCCCAGATCGGGCTCCCTGCTCAGCAGGGAGTCTGCTTCTCCCTCTGACCCTCCCCCCTCTCATGCTCTCTCTCTCTCTCATTCTCTCTCTCAAATAAATAAAAAATAAAAAATCTTTTAAAAAAATAAAATCTTAAAAAAAGACATATTTGCTCTAGATAATAGTACCTAATAGATGTACTATTAATTAATATAGTGGCAGGAATGCTGTGCTTTGTGAAAGAAATATATTTATTTGTATATATGTATATAATAATTCCAGACACACACATGTGTATGCATGTACATAAAATAGAAGCCACGCTATAATTCAAGAACATTTTTATTTCACTCTTAACAATCTGGATTAACCCATAGAGACATAGTGGCGTGATTTAACTGCATTTACTTTTTCATGCTAATATCAAAATAGGTTCTCTAAATGTCAGTCAACTGATATCATTCTTACATTCCTATATTTACTTTGAAAATTTTTAAAACCTAGGTGCAGGAGCAAAATGAAGTGTTTTCTTTGAGGAATCAGAAAAATCATCAAGTTAGCTCTATTGTGTATAAGAAACTCAGTAGGCTTGGGAGACCACATAGCAGTCATATAATCCTGGTAATTGAATATCTGATGAATGTTGCTCAGCCTCTTCACTGAAAATCAGGACATACCATAAGCCAGTATGTGATAGTCAGCTAGTCAACAAATAAGTTGTGAATTTCCACACATGAAGTTCAAGACAAATATATTTACCTAGCAGCTTCCTTGAGAATCTGTTATTAATCTATATTGGGTAATAAGTCTGTGTTAATGACAATAATAATAGCAAATGCTTTAGTAGCACTTACTGTAAGCCATGCACAGCTAGGAGCATTATATGTACATTAATTAATTTAATTTTCCTGAAGTTTCTTACAGGTGAGGGAAAATGAGACACAGAGAGGTTAAACAGTCTTCTCAATGCCACACAGCAAGTAAGTGACAGTCCAGATTTAAACCCAAACCATCGGACCACAGGTCCTTGCTGTTATCCAGAACACCATATACTCTTTCTTCTGTGCCTTGACAGATAGGTCAATCCTTTCAACATGTAGGTGTTAGCTAGTACCAATTTTTCAGAGAAAACAGACATACAAATGTTGGAGAGAGACACAATTTAACTGCTTTCCAGGAAAACAGTTGAATGGCTTTTTTGTTTTTACCTCACAGTTCATTAATTAAGATCATCTTTAATATAAGGGTGGATTTGCTAACTTAGTTATTAATGACGAATTGATTTTGTTTCTGATGAATATTTATGTGATATCAGAATCTATATCCTTATTAGAGAAATACAATAAAAGCCTGGAAAACCCATAGTTTAATTTGTGCAGAAAATACTGTTATAAAGAAGGAGATGATTTATACAAAATATAACAGCAATTACTCATATGCTTAGAAATATAGTCCTCTTACTTGGTATAGACACAAATCTGGAACTGTGAGGCTTATCCATGTTAATTTCCTAATGTACCCTGCAGATACTCCTATTAGATTCAAGACATTCAAGAATATCTTCAGAGTTAAGGTCACTCATATCATTATCACTTATCTTGGTAAGCTTCTTTAGAGTGTATTTTATTATGACCCATCAAAGATTGATTATTGAACCATCAGATAGGTGCTCTACCAATTAGCCAAATATTTCTCTCTAATCCATTTGCAGAATAGAAAACAATAGAGAATCAATATGCTAGGCATTATGGGTAAGCAGCAATGTCTTATTTATCTGTGTGGTCTCTGCTGTAGCACCAATTATAAGACCACATCGTGAGTATCCATTCAGTAACAGTTGCCAAACTGCATTGTAAAAAGAGGAATTTAAGATAGGATCCTGAGTTTCAGAGTGTTTATAATTTATGTGAAGTGACAAATTTAATGTATATGAAATAATAGAAAGAAGAACTAAATGGGAAAGAAAGAGAGGCAGAGGAATGCATTCGGACAGTCAGTCCATTAAATTGCACCACGTCACAGTCAAATCAGCAAATAGCAAATCTCTGTAAGAATCCAGAAGGCCAACGTGTAAGGCTTTCCCCCCAAAACTTCTCTTTTTTTTAAGTTTTCTTTTTTAAGATTTTATTTATTTATTTGACAGAGAGAGACACAGCGAGAGAGGGAACACAAGCAGGGGGAGTGAGAGTGGGAGAAGCAGGCTTCCCGCTGAGCAGGGAGCCTGATGCAGGGCTCAATCCCAGGACCCCGGAATCATGACCTGAGCCAAAGGCAGACGCTTAGCGACTGAGCCACCCAGGCACCCCTGCCCCCCAAATTTCTTGTCTGAAATAAAGGAAACAGTGACCAGATCTGTAGATTTGAGCTCTTGCATCTTCCTCCTCTTGTAGAAATTAGGGAAGAAAAGCAAGTGTACAGCGACTGGGGTCTTAATCATTGGCTCAGATCCTGTGACACACTTCATCCTAAGCCACCCTGTCAACTGTGGCATTCCTTGTCAATTGACACTCTCATATTTCTCAGCTCCATCAATGCACCATATATCTCTTTGGGTTAGTTCTTAACTCTTGTTCTTTTCTTCTCACGCCTTTGAAAAAAAAATGCCACTCACACATTCACATATCCTAGGAAACAATCATGTTCAAGGTCAAAATGAAGTGAAATCACTTACATCTCTCTCTCTTTCTCTCTCTTTCTCTCTCTCCCCCCAGTTTTATAATTGAGCCCCATGAGTTCTCCTTAGAGACTTGAGAGGAGTAATTTTTTCAAATTCTTTCTGTCACATATATAACAATTCATAGGCCCACAGATATGTATTCAAATGTATGTATATATGTGAAAAGAGAGACAGTTTACTTGATGGTGTGTGTGTGTGTTTATGTGTGAGAGAGAAAGAGAGAGAGAGAAAATTTTGGCATCAGGTATGGATTTACCAGGTAATTCTAACTGAATGTCTGGAATATCTAAATGACTTTTACCAGAGTTACATAATTCATTTAGGTATCATTTCATTTTTTCATGCTTAGACAAAGCCTAAGGATTAGGGTCATTCTCTAGCCAGAGAATTTTCTTCTGTGGGAGTTGTAAGAACACAGTAAGGCCACCCTCACCTCTGCCTGGGAAGAAACTGTGTTCTAAAATAAGCAAGTACTTTTAGAAAGGAGAACATGGTGCTTGCAGATTTTGTTAGAAATTTGTGTTTCAGTCAACAGCAACCTAAAGACATCAGTTTCACCTGTATACACAAGAAGTTATAATCCTTGTCTCCCCCCCTTCCTTCCCTCTTCGCTCTCCCCTCAAGCCCATTCTACTCCAGTCTGCACCTCTACAGAATAGACTGAGTTTGTCATTTGGGGAGGGCAGAAACTATGTTTCATTCATACTTCTTTGAATCTCCCCAGCTTGAAATACAATAGGTGTGTAATCATTATGTGGCCAAATGAAGACTTAGATAGTCATATATAGCAATGGTTTTCTGTGAAAATGCATTGTGAAGAGCTTAGGAGTAGGTACAAATTTGGTTCCAGAGGACAGAGGGACAGGAAGTCACAAGATAACGTATTCCACTGTGGACCTTCATCCAGTCTAGTCTGACTCTTCACTTCACCCTCTGGCCTTGTGTTTGCTAATCCCATATATTCTACACACACGATCTCTTCTAATGCTAACAACTGTACTGCAGCTAGGAATTACTATCCACATTTCACTACCAACAAAGTGCCCAGTGGATGAATTGTACTCAATAAAAAGTATCCCTCTTATCCCGCCATTAGACAGTTTTTTATTCAATCCCAACTCAAAGTGATTTCTCTGCCCACACAGGATATGTCTCAGATGTTGTCGGTATTCTTTGCATTCCCATCCAGTATTGAAAACATCTCTTCTCACTGGTCCAAGAGGTTCCCCCACAAAAAGGAAAATTGGCCTGATGTCCCAGAGTTTTAAAGGCGTGTTTCCCCATGACCCTTGATTGTGGCAGAGATACTACTTAGATACATGGATGGATGGAGAGAAATTTGCATAAGCATAATATGGGAGGATGGAGAGAGATGGACAAAGATTTCTAAACATTTCTTCCTACACCCAGGTCCCAGTATGACTGTGGCTCCCAGTTAGATGTGTGCTTGTATTGCTTTTTGACCTCATACATTGTCACGTGAGTGGTTTAATTTATATTCCCATGGTTTCCATGGGTCAGAGAAGTAAAAGCTAAAGCAGTGAGTGACCCCACATTTCAATCTACTCCATTACTCTCCCTGTACAATTTAATTCAATTATTATTCCATGCCATAGTTAAACTTTACAGAAACTCTGAATTCACCCCGAAAACACCAGAGTCTAGTTTTCTGTTTGAAAAACAAACTAAATCCAGCAAATTCAGGAGCATGCAATGTCCCCTTGGCTTTCATGTTTCATTATTCTACTAAACCTAATTGAGGCAAATGATTTTTATATCTCTTTATGACCTAAAGAATTGCATCTCTTCTTTGTTTCATTTTGTCAAAATGTACCTGGTAATACAATATTTCAGATGTGGAATTTTAAGAAAATTATTCCCTACGTACAAATAATGTAGAATATTTTAAAACTTCACCATAGAGATTTTACCTTGAGGTGAATATTCAGGGTGAGTTAGTGTGTATGAACTGATGCAACATTGTGTGTCAACTAGACTTCGATAAGAAAAAAAATTAAACAAAATGAACTGTTTAAGTATTGAACTAGTGTGAGAAAAACATGCAATAACCTAAGTGATACACATTTTCATGGATTTTTACATATGAAGTATGCTGGCTCCCTATCATCTAGTCCGTAATTCCTACATATTAGTCAACTCCCAACTTATTTTCTGCTGCAAATAGATTTATATTTAATAGACATAGTAATATTTGTGTAGCACCAGATTTACATATCTAAAATTGCCTAATGATTTCAGATAAACATATCAAATATATTTATCATTATTTTCTGGGAAAGTAAGAATTAAATTATTTGAGCAAATTACCAATCTTCATCTTTTTAAAAGACCAGCCTTAAGTCTTTGCTTTTTTTTTTTTAAGTTGTGATCTAGCTGAGCATTGTGAAAATAGCATAAAATTTTATGAGTTTTTAACATGGTTTCTAGGATAAGACATTTATTTTCTTTCTGATGGTACAAGATAAAGTACATTTATTAATAGCATTCATCTTTACTTCTACGTTTGAAAATATGTAAACCTTAGCACATAACTGGAATTTCTTCTGTAACCCTTATAAATGTTAGCTAAAGAGACTTGCATTTTCTATCTCCGAAAAACCATTTTTAAGTTGTTGACTTTTCTTGTTTGCTATCTTATAATCTTACCTCCCTTCAAAAAACTTAATATATCTTAGTGATTTGGCATAAAGCACAGCTATAAAAATACCATACAGCTACTTTACATTGATTTTTTTTTCCCTCTAAAAAATCTGGTCAATTTTAGGGCCACAAATATTGAGAATATTATAGTAAAAAAAGTTAAGTATCACAAAATATAAATGAACGAACCAATCCTTAAGGAATGATATGTAATGAGAAGCCTGTAATTCTCAGCAGGCATCAGGAACCAAATGCAGTAACAGGAACAAGGAAGAAATTCTGTCCTTAGAAAAAATAATTATTCTAAAAATTTTAATCTGTCAGTTTAGTCCTTTGTGTGGTAAAACTGTCAGTAATCTAATAACTACTGAATTAGATTGTTGTAGAAGTTTGTAAAACTCTGATGGTGATGAGTACCGTATGTATGAAAAATAATACTTGAATGCTTTAAAAGTCACTGAAGACTTTTGTCTCTTCCATAAAGATCTTCTGGACATTTATAATTATTCTGAGATATATGATGAATAATCCTTTCCTGATACTTATTTATTACCATCTTTATTATGTAATTTATATGTATTTCTGTTACTGACATACACCAAAAATTACGTATTTGTATTTGGACTCCCAATTTTTATCATATAGCTTTAAATCCTATAATTTTATCATTCCATATTAGTTTTTTAATGTAATTCATTCTTGTCTTCCATGAATATTTCTAACATCTCTAATAACATTTCCACATATTTTTTTTTAAAGATTTTATTTATTTATTTGACAGAGAGAGACACAGCGAGAGAGGGAACACAAGCAGGGGGAGTGGGAGAGGGAGAAGCAGGCTTCCCGCCGAGTGGGGAACCCGATGCGGGGCTCGAACCCAGGACCCTGGGATCATGACCTGAGCCGAAGGCAGACGCTTAATGACTGAGCCACCCAGGCACTCCAACATTTCCACATATTAACCACATACATAAAGCACCCCAAAAATAGCCGTGACCACTTCAAAGAGTTACTGCCTGATCAGGAAGACACACTTTGGGTTAGGAAGGCAATAATGGAATGTAGAATATGTTTATGTTAACACAGAGGAATATAGGAAATATTATGCATATTCAGAAGGCAACATGATTCCTTGTATTGAGATAAGCAGGAAATAAAGTGGCTTCTGATTTATATTTTATTTATTTATTTATTTATTTTTTTAAAGATTTTATTTATTAGACAGAGAGAGACACAGTGAGAGAGGGAACACAAGCAGGGGGAGTGGGAGAGGAAGAAGCAGGCTCTCCGCTGAGCTGGGAGCCCAATGCGGGGCTCGATCCCAGGACCCTGGGACCATGACCTGAGCTGAAGGCAGGCGCTTAACGACTGAGCCACCCAGGCGCCCCTGATTTATATTTTAAAAAGAAAATAACAATCTGGTCATGTAGAAATATTTAAAATTTAGGACCAAACAGGTAAAACAGAAGCAACCCTAAGCTTAGACATGTGGATGCCGGGACAGCAAATAATTTGGTTTAAGAATTAGGTCTTAGTAAAGGGAGAGTAAGGTGATAGAGTGCAGCAACTCAGAATGGGTGAGATTTTAAAACTTCTTGAGTATGAAGATAAGAAATCTGGATTTATTTGAAGGCCAGCAGATAGCCAAGTGTTAGCTCTTTGTGCTTCTGCTGACTCTTTAAAGCTATCTGCTTTTTTGAGGGTAAAACTATAATTTTATACCCTCCATGAAGTTTGCACACAGCACTCATATACTTGGGATCCAATAATTCTGATCTTCCTCCAGTAATGTAGCTAAAATGGCTGGGGTCTTAAGGATACCAAGCCCAAGGCTAGTACACAGTATTAAGCAATAATTGTCAGGTCAAACCTCCAGTAGTTGGTATGCCTGCCAAAGATTTATCTAAATATATCCAGCCACTTTGCCCTACAAGTTAGCTTAGAAATCTTGATAGAGCAGGCTCTCTGGAAGATTGTTATTTCCTTTCTGACTTGCACAAAGCAGAATTTACTCTGAGAATGGCCTTTCACCTAGTATCTTGATATATCTACTCCTGAAACTAGGAAGTCAGTGACATGTAGAAATATGTTTTTCCCTTAAATGACAGTATGGCATTACTTAAAAATCAGAACAAAACAACTAAGTAGCCTTGCTCTTTATTTCTTTTTTATCTCTTCATCCATTCAATGTTAATTGAACATCTGCATATACATTGAAGTGACAGGATTACCACAAAGAATATGTTGGCCTCCAGGAGCTCCAGTCTGATGGACAGTAGACAGGATGAAACAGTTATAATAAATTGCAAGCAGTGCCAAAACAGATATGACATCCTTGCCGAAAGCCCAAAGAAAGTAGTTCCTACTTCTCACTGCATTTTGTATTTTAGAGAATGCTGATCCAATGCCTTTTAATTTTTTCCCTTTTTTTTTTCTTTTTTTGATGATAATACTAAACAGGTCAAAGCAATTCATTCATATAAACTCCCTAATCTCTGAGTTAGTAGGGCAACAGCAATAACCATGCAGGTTCAAAACCCTTTCTGTTAAAATATAAGGTCACGTAGGGATTCAAAAGGAAACCTATATTGTCTATGCCCCGCCCCCAACCTTTCCTCTCTGTCAGTGAGATTTTACATACTGTGGTCTACGCCCTTATAATGGGCATTTGCATCAGATAGGAAAAGTGTGGGTTTATTAAGCAACCTGCATTATGAATTCTGACTGCCAACGTCTATATTGTTGGGCACAGTAGTTTATACAACTGTTACTATGCATTTGCTGCAGATTTAACATACTTCATTATTTTAATGTCTGAGTCCTTGTAAAGTCTATCGTAGAATTAGCAGTCCTAAAGCAATAAGAATTTAAGTGACTTTTCCTAGGTCAAAAGGAAGTCTTTATGAAAGTGAAATTCAAAATCTTAATTCCTCTATCAGAAAATGAAGTGAAACTCAAAATTTCTAAGATTTTTCCTCATGTGTATTTCCCTACATACGAGTTTTTTTTTTTATTATTAAACTGCAGGGAGAATTTGAGTTAGGACTATAATCTTTTGCTTATTCCACGTGAGCGATCCCTAGAATTGGCAAATTCCTAATATCATGATTTTTCTTTTCTCATTGACCCTATTTGTGTGGGTCTAACACACCTTTCCACGGTTAAAAAGATAACAACTACAGAAGCTGACACACAGACTTGGAGAGATCCTTATCTCTTCTGTGGTAATATGATTCCGCTGTGTGACCACCACTCTGGGAACCTTACCTCAAACCCACATATCAACAAGATACTGGATCTTGAATAACAAATGAAGGAAATGAGAGTGAAAAGCGGAGAAAGCATTCTCTTCAATAATAGAAAATCGCTCCTCTAGAGAGGCCTGCCCTCTGTGAGCCCATGGTCCCCTACGGACCATCCCCTTTAATTTTGAGAAACGCTTTAGTTCACTGTTTCTCTCAGCAGTCAAGGTCACTTCAGAGAGACAATCTATGATCGCACGCTCTTCTGGCTACACCTTTCTGCCTTGCCATTCTAGCCAAGTCATGGGGGCAAAGCTGCTCAGAAACAGATGGGCTGCCACGTAGGGGGCTCCCCAAACCTTCCACCTTGTTAGGCGCAATTCAGGGAGTCTGTTCTCTCCTCTCAGCTCTTCTGTCTACTCTCTAACACTATTCTTTTTAACTTCCTTTTCTTTCCTGCTCTGAGAAGTTATGATTTAAGAGTGTGGAAATAGAGAAAAAGCATTCTCTGCAAAGTTTTACAGTATTTCATTGAGATTTTTCAAGCTGACTAATATAAAAGAGCTAGGAATTCATGGGTGGAATGTAGGCTCAAGTCAAAGCAAACTTAAATCCACATAGTGGTGTAAAAATAATAGTGCTCTCTAGATTCTAGCTTGACAGCATGGGATTAACATTATCACATTTCTATATGAAGAACTTAGTTCTTCAATTAAATAATAAAATTAATTAGCTCTTTAAAGGAAAAGTGACTGTAGGACAGATCAAAGCATTAAAACTTTTTGAATTTTTCTAGCTAATTAAATTCCAATTTTCCAAACACATTCCATGCTTCCTATGGTAAGCTAGCATTTTATTATCAAGTAGTGTTAATACAGGTGAGTTCTAATCCAGAATTAATTTACTTAACATATCAGATTCCTGGGCATACTATCATTAATCTAATTAAAAGAAAGCTAGCTTTAGACATGAACCTATATCATAAAAGTGGGGTTTGGACTATAGGGAACATTTCTGTTTATGGATCATGTATCTGTTCATGGCATTCCATGGACTGAAGTTCTAATGAGACATCATTTCTTCCATGTTAGGTTTCATGTTGCCTGAATCATTGAAATAATTTACAGTGTAGTTAAAGGACAGTCATACTAAATAAAAATTTTTTTTTGACACAGGATCCTAGGAAAGTATATGCAAACACCTAATATGCAATGTCAAGGCAACAAAAATAAACAAAGAGGAATATTTATTTGTAGTCACATGTTTAGCCTTTGATATATGGTATACTGGAACCATATATTTTCTATGAAATTTCTCCATCCATACACAGATAGCCTTTCTACTGCTAGTCCTGGTATATGGAATTCTTCCCCTTAAAATATATGGCAATTTTTACACCTTTTTAAAGGAACTACTGAAAAGTATCATCCTATTAGGAATAGTTATGGAAGGGTGGAAAAAATACGGCTGGAAAAAACAAATCAGTATCCTTGAGTTTTTATCCTCATATTCTCTCCTTTTCTCTCATGACATACATATTACATAGCATCTGTTAGTTTTCACTGGGAATGTGAAGGTAGAAGATATGGTTTTAAGAAAAATACTATTCCCAAAAGAAAGTACCGAGAAGCAATATAAAGCCAGTCAAGGCAGGAGTCAGTACGTGATTTCCAAACCCAACATACGGAAGTCATTGCAAATAGAATTTATATAGTCATGAACAAGGGAGGTAACCTATGATGCTCAATGCGTTCGCAAAACATATTATGCCAGTTGTGTAAAGGGAAATTTAATATATATTAAACTTTTCTAAAGAAAGCAGGTATAAAATCCATTTTTATTTTTTATAATGTATTTTTGATGGGACAGGGAGAGGAGATTTTAAAAAAAAGATGTGAAATTGGAAAAATGAAGTGATCATTAAGAAGCTTTATCTTACTTTAGACTTGTCGTTTCCACTGAAGTGTAAATAAACGTGAGACATATGGCTCAGGTTAAGAGGTCACAGGAAAACAATTTAAAGTCTTAAGGCTAAAGTCTTCAAGGCAAAAATCTTGTTGAGTTCTATGGAGTTCAAAATCCTATAAAAAAGTTTTAAAAATCTGAAGGGGGCATAGAGGCAGATCACAAAAAAGCATGTTCCAGATTCCCTGTCACTGCCTGGATGTACATAGGGGAAGGCATTTCTGTCATTTCCTCCCAGGCCACTGGAATTTTCTGTCTGCCAGTGCTGATGGGGATCATCCGGGGGGTCAAATGGCTAGAGTCTGAGGAGCAAAAGTAGCATGTGGTAATAGATGCTAGAGCCCCAGTCAGGCCTGACTGCATGCCATGGTTAAGAGTTTGGATTCTGTTCTGATGCAGTGGGAGCCCACTCTGGGTTTTAAGCTGGGAGGGGTGTGCGGAGAGCAACGTGATTCAGTTTTCATTTTAAGAATATGGATCTTGGTGCAATGGGAGAAGTCATTAGAATGGGATAGGTTTGGAAGCTAAATGACCACTTAGGAATCTGTTTCATAGACCCTACCACAGATGCTGGGTCCTCGGAACAGGTGACAGGGAGAAGGGAAGAGAGATGTGAGACTGGAAACACAGGGATGACTTCTGGATTGGATGTAAGCGATGAGGCACAAGAGGATACAAAGATGAATCCTAGATTCTGGCTTGAGTTTCTGCCTGGGTGGTAATGCCCTTTATTGAGGCGAGAGTCACGTTGGGTAGGTGCACAGGTGTGAGGACTAAAGATCAAGGAATGTGTTTGAATGTGCTCATTGGAAATGACTATGGATAATAGAAGAACAGCTAATATTATCATGTGCCTTATCATGTGCCAGTCTGAGTTTTCATCAGTTTGAATTAACATATTTATACTTACAATAACTTTGCTAAGAGTCCTATCCTCATTTTACAGATTAGAAAAGTGAAACCTAAAGACATGAAATGAAACACTCCAACGTCACACCACAAGGACGTGGAGAAACCGGAATTCACACCTGTGAGATCTGACCCCCGAATCCTTGTTTTTAAATATTTTATGTATACCACCTGATTTATCCATTTACCACATGATTTAGATAAGTAAACAATTCTATGTACGAGTTTGAAATTCAGAAGAGAAGGCTGTGCTGCAGACATAAATTTGGGGGCCATAATTATGAGGCCAGTTTCAGCGGAGCAATGACAACAATGTGCATTCTGGGTGGAAAGATGAGGACATAGATGCAGCAGCGTCCACGGATAATCCAACAAGTCCATCCCAGAAGGACAGCAAGGGAATGAGCTTTCTTGAAGGGCTGTGGGTATCAGGGAGGTTTTGTATTGATTTTGTTATTGGTTTCTGTTTTTAAAGTGGACAGAGCATATTTTGTATGTGAATGAGAACAACTGAGTGGAATAGAAGAGGTGTGATCTAGATGACAAAGAATAATTGAAGGAGCAAACCACTCCAAACAGCGTGCAGGTGGAGACAAGACTGAGGGCTTCTGGGTGAAGTTCGGATCTAATTGCTTTTACTTATTTATTTTAACAATGAAGGAGGCAAGTCTATAAATTGAGAGAATGGGGTGAAAGACAGATGGGATGAGATGAGAGGTAAAGGTAAAGAGATGAGAGGTAGGACTCTGTTTTGGCCCCACTCTCTTTACAGGTGTGATTCAAGAGATCACAGTTCCTGAGATGTCATCGTGGTGATAGAATCGTATTCCACACAGTGAACACAGATACACAGACCCCCCCCACCCCCAACACACACACACAATATCACAGCATGGTGAGAAGCATGGCATATTGTTACCTGTATAATGCACCACAGAAAAGCCAAAAAAATAATTTCTTAAAAGATTATCAAATTGTACTTTAAAAAAGGAGGGTTAATAACTTTTAAACTCTGCAGGTTTGGCAAATCAGGTTTTTCCTGCAGCTCTAGGTACAGTATCACTGACTGAAAAATGAAAAGAACTTTCCCATCATAGAGTCCTTTCTTTTACTTTCCTCTTTCCAAAGATTTCTATCCTGTGGAGCAGAATGGATCCATTCACTTCTCAGGGTTTCCTGGAGAAGGCTTGCCTCAGCTCCCCAATGTCTCTAAGAATAATGGTGTCCCCCATGCTTTTATTCTCTAAATACATGTAGTTAGCTATCCTGGAATATTATTAGCAAAGATCTACTGGCACTATTCACCCTTCATCACCACACTAAAAATTATAAAAGGTTGATATGAGTTCTTATGATCTTACCACCTCCTGTATGCCAAATTTGATTATCCTTGACTAGGTCACTGGGGCCTCTTGTGCATCCATATGAGCACAGGTGTGTGCAGAAAAGCACAGCTATGTTGTTTCTAAGTGGCATTGTTCAGTTTAGTGATTGCCTGGTGTGTGTGTGTGTGTGTGTGTGTGTGTGTGTGAGAGAGAGAGAGAGAGAGAGAGAGAGAGAGAGATACATGGTAAGAGATATTTTGATTCTGATACTTCAACAGTGTCATGATAATCACATTTGAAAAATATACATGGAGCTCATTATCTGGTTTTTAAAAGAAAGCAAAAAACCAACAAATCAGTTCTAATACCAGAAAAATCGACAGCTTAGAATGAGGCATGTTCAAAACTTCTCTTCATTAATTTATCCCTTTATTTGTTCGAGAATATCTTTTGGATTCTCAACAGCATTCATATTTCCTTGAATAACTTATATTATTTTAATGAATGAATAAGAGACATTTAATCATTCATTCTTTCAAGAACAGTTTGTGGAACACTTTTATGAGGCATTTATTTCCTGGGCAGGGTTTGTGGACAATTTATATTTCCACATGAATCGGATATAAACTCTGCCTCCAAATATTAACCAAAATGACAAGAGATGCTCAAAAATAATTTTAATAAAAGTCAAAATAAAAACACATCTATGACCATATCTTTCATCTGCTTGTTTTAGAATGTAGCTAATGCACTGAACTCTATGTCAAATGACCCATCTTGATTCCAGCTTCCACAGACTTAAAACTTCACTAAGGAGACAGTTTCTTTCTACCAATACATCCAGTTCTGACACAGTTTCTGAGAGCTGTCTTGTAATATCCAGAAGAAATTTTAGTTGTTCTCATTTATTATTTTAGGGAAACAGTCAATGAGTTGACCCTTTCAGACCTATTTTGCCTCTAGGGATAAAAGATAGAAACAGGATTTCCTCTTGATCTTGGGATCAAGCCCACCCTTCAGCTCCAATAACTGGTTTCCTGCCTTCTTTTTAGCCATGGATTCCTTTTCTCTTTGTCTTTTCATATTTTCTACAACCACCTAACTGTGGATGACTCAAGATGCTTGTAATTTCTATTCTCATGTCTATACCTCTGACCGCTTTTCAAGGAAACCATTCAGCCTTCCCATTGGTGCTACTCCTGACTGATGACAGGGGACTCTTAATGCTATTGCTCAACAGTTTCATTCTATGTTCTGGTTCAAAGTCCTCTGACATCTTCCTTATCATTGATGACAACCCTGACCTATCCTCCTGAAGGTAGCCTGATGGTCTGTCCCCTCTTACTCTCAGCCAACCATCTTCCCCTGTATTAGAACTACTCCAAATCTATCCCCACTGTTAATGATGAACTATGTAATAGAAAAAAATCTATAATAAAGGGAACTCTGCTAAAATCTCCCCCCGACACATATGCCTTGGTATTTCTATTTATTCTTAACTCTTTTCCCATCTGGGTGGAAGGCATGTTCTTACACTTGAAGTCTTACCATTTATTTTCTTGTCTCCTCCTCTAAATATGACTCCACCAATTACTTTGACTTACCCCCTTGCCAAACCTGTGTAAATACCTCTCACCTCTAAATCAAACTTTCTTAAACCTGTCTCCCTTTTAGCTGTGTCTCCGACTAATTTCTACATCATTTTTCATGTCTCAGACTTGTGACTTCTGTCCTGGAAAGTGTCGCCTGACTTCTCTCTGCTCTCTCTAGAGAGACTCTGTTTCTCTCCCTCCTTCTCGATTTTCCAACTACCTCTGCTCACCCTATTACACTGAAATGATCAGGTTTTGTATCTGTATCCTTAGATAGTCCATGAACTATTAGAGAATGAGTACTCATTATTGGGTACCCATTTTTCAGTCTAAAGCACAGGACAGAAGGCATTAGTTAAGTTCTTATTAAATTGAGCTACACAATTCTCTGTGATTATTTTAAAATTTTTTCAAATGCCCAAGCTAAAACAAAGCTGAAATTGCTCTCATCTTTGTTGGTTTTATTTTCAACATTACGTCAACCCCTAAGGGAAATAATTGATCCAGGGAAGCAGAAGTGACATAGCCAGAGAGAATGTCCCAACTTGAAGTAAGGAGGAAAATGAAGGAAAAGAGGAAAAACGTGTGGAAAGACGTGTTTGAGAAATGCAAAAGTTGTAATCAAGAATTAATTTCCAAGATAAAATATTGGAAACCCGAGAACTTAATCAAATAAAGACCCTAAATAGATAGAAACAGGTCAGGACCAATATGTAGGGCAATTGGAGTACATTTAAGGTCCAGTTACCTGAACACAAGATTAAGCCTCAAGATTAAAATAGAATTGCCCCCTTATTCGTGGTTGTTATTGTGAGTGGTACCATTATCCACCTAGTTTCCCCAACCAGGACTATGAATTCTTATATTTTCCCCACCTGTCCTCCTATATCTGATCAACTATCTCATCCTATGAATCTAAATATTCCTTTTCTCCAACCCATGCTGCCACTTGAATTCAACACATATTTTATGACAACATGAAAATTTCTTGCCTAATCTCCCTCCCTCAGCTAACTCTCTCCATTGCTTCTAGAAAGGTCCTTCTAACACATACGTACAATTGTGCTCAGAAAATTCCAGCAGCAGCTCCCTAAAACCTTGTGTGTGTGTGTGTGTGTGTGTGTAAAATCTAAACTCTCCATAGTGACAAGCAAGATCCTTCATAATTTGACCCTGCATACTATTTGGGCCCACCTCTTATCATTTCTCCTCAAGTACCAGGCCCCAAATTGTACCGAGACACTTGCTGTCTCCAAAATACATTACAGGTACTCAAGCTTTCTTTCTTTTGTTCTTAATGTTCTCTCTGCATAGAATGGCTTTTCCATCTTTATCTATCCAAAAGGTTTTTAACTCAATATCAAAGTCTCCATTCAAGTTTACCACTTTCTTTAGACCTTAAATCCCAAGTGAGATGCTATATTCACTATGTTCCCTTTGACTCTTTTACATTGCCCCATGACACCACTTGGCACGCTCTATTCCATTGGCCCTTCCTGTGTGTCTCCCAGACTAGATTACGTGTCCTTTGAGGTTAGGGGCTCCCAACCAGTACAAGTCTATGTCTACAATGTGATTATTATTCTTGAAGAATTTCTTCTTGAAGAAAGAATGAAGGAAAGAATGAATGAATGTCTTGATAAACCTGATTCCTTTTGCATTAGAATTTTTTCCCCTCTTTCTATGAGTTCTCAGTGACCAAAGATTGATACCCAAGGCTCTACCTAGAGATTGGGCCCATTGTCTCTGTTGTTAGATACCTTTCTGGGGATAACCATTTGTCTCTCTAGATTTCTACCTATTGATTTATCCTTTAGACTCTTCCCAACTCCAGAAATAGACAGCCAGTCTAAATGGGCAGGATACTTTCCCTATATTTTCTTCTTAAGCTAGACTTCATTCCAATTCCTCTTACTTTATCCAGCCCCAAGTAACTTCCCATGTCTATTTCTCAGATCTGAGTGACCTCCTGACTATCCTCTCTCACTACCACTGTTACTTATGGTCATCACTTTAACAAGATTTTCATTCTACTGCTTCATAATGCTTTTGAATGGAAAATAGTCCAAAGAAGTAGCACTACTTTTCACACTCCCTAGCTGCTTCCCTACTAATTCAGTGGGAAGAGAAGAAATGCTCTCATTTCTTCGCTGCATCCCCCTTCCAAATGTAAGGATTCTTTCCTTGACTCCAAATACTTGTTTAACCAGTTCTTGTGCTGTTTGTGATAATTTGTGGAATGACAGCCCGGAACACAAGATGGAAAGCTTTCCAAACTGTTCTCCTGGAAAGATGCCAAAAAGGGGAAGGGTGGTAGTCCATTAAAATAATATAGTGCTGTGCTATTTAGGCAATAGTATCAATGCTGGACAGAGAAGCTAACTGGGTGTGAGGGTATATAAACAAACTGGATCAAATGTCAAAGTTATATTTAGGGATAGAATTTTTAAATATATATCCATATTATTATTTTTGCTCCTTAAAGTAACATGTGGAATTAATCATTTGAATTATTATGACTAAGAGGAGAATAATCACAAATAGAGAATAAGATGAGTTCCTTTAACCCCTTTTAGGAAGTTAAGAAAAATATTTCATAGTTGCAGTGTAATAGAGTACATGTGGACTGGTAAATGCTAAATAATCAGTATTAAAAATCTGACATACACAATAGACTGGTTTGAATTCTCAATTAATGGCTATAGATAGCATATGTGAACAACTATCTGAAGCATTAACATGACATGAGATCCACTCATATGAAACAAAATCTCTGGCCCTTTTTTCTGATGGTAACAGAAGCTATAGGGATTTGTTATACTGGGTGGATCCAGCAATTTTTTTAAAGAATAAATAATTTAAAGAAATGTTCTGGGAATGACAAATTTCAGCTAACTTTGTGTGTGTGTCTATTTTTTTAATATAAAAAATTTCCAACACTGTTCCTATGCCTGGTATTTGATTTAGTGGTGAGTAGAGACTTTTTTCCCTCTTCCCTCCTGTCCCCTTTTTCCTTTCTTTCTTTCTTTCTTTCTTTCTTTCTTTCTTTCTTTCTTTCTTTCTTTCTTTCTTTCTCTCTCTCTCTCTTTCCTTCGTTCCTTCATTTGTTCATTCCTTCCTTCTCTCCTTTATGAACTTCCATGTCATGAAGTTCCTGATAAGTATTTGGTTCTTATATTTTAGGTAGGGCTTTCCCCAGTCAAAGATAACTTAATTCCAACTCTTCTGATTGTGTGGAAATAAATTTCATTCCATAGTAGAAACCACTGAAAAATAATTCTGGAATAGTCTTTAGAGGAAATGTTCTATTTTTTTCTTTATCTGCTGCCCTGCTAAATTCTGGTATTACTCTGCTTAGCTGTACTAAAACTTAAGCCCAGTTTGATTGTTTTATCTACTCATTCATGCAATGAAATCATCCCATTTATAGAAAATAAGATATGTCGATCATTAGGCACATATAGATGTTTTCCCCTGCAATATCAACCAGTAAATTACCACTGTACTTTGATAAGTTTATTTAGGATACCTATCCATTTCTACAAATGTCAAGAATCAAAATGCAAATTTATATATTAATATGTACTTTAAAAAACTTACATAAGCAGAATTAGTATTAGCTTTCTATCCAAAAAAGCTGGATTTGAAAATACTTTTGATTCTTTTCAAACTGTCTGCATGTACTGTGGAATAGCGAATTTCTGAGATATTCTTTCAAAGACCAATGTGAAGAAGAATGAAGCATTCAAAGGCTTGTTTTCAAATTAGAAAAAAATATGTTGGCTTTATAAATTAGAAAAAAAGTATATGTTTTTTCTGAGTCTGAACTCTGTTCTAAATTTCTACCATAGATGTCATTAGCTATTATGACTCAAGGTAAATGTTTGTCTTTTTCATAAGCTTTTTGGCAAATATCTAGCACTGGATTCCATATTAATACAGAGAAGAAAGTTTGTGTTTGTTTGGGAGGACAGGTATTTGTTTCATGGAGCCCCAATTAGAACCTCAAGTAGAGATCATAAAATTTTGAAATGACTTTGTTTGACAAACTTCCAACATGCTATATAGTAAAGGAGAGAATAGTTTGAGTTAATGTATTTTTTAAAAAATACGGACAGCTGTATCAAATCTAAATATTCCCAAACATTAACTTTGTTTAAACACTCTAAAAAAATTAATGTCAATAAATAAGAAAAACAAAACTTTAATGTTGTGGGTGCATATCTCCATCCATCTTTCTTTGTTAAAGTTCCAAATACTACTATTACAATAAAAAATATTCATTTGCCAAAGAAGACTATTTTGGTAAGTACACAGAGACATAAATCTTTGGTGAGAAAGAAGTAAGAAGGCACGGAATTGACTTTGTGGGTGAAAAGGAATGAAACTTTTTTTTTTTAATTTCCTGTATAAGTGTTCCAATGACAAATTTTAAATGATGATTACTCCTCAGGAGGGGTCTGGTAATCTTTGCTCCCATACTTTGTCTCCTTAAACTATATTTCACAATGACATATCTTAAAACCTAGAATTCCAGTGGAAGTTAGTCTAAGTTTACTTATTTTTTTGTACTAAACTCTTTCAACTGCCACACACTTATTAGACCTACATTAAAGTAGATCAAATATGATAAACTTCTCTAGTACTCTTCTTTAATAATTAAGTTGTAATGAAATTGATTATGTAAATAAGTAAGGATTACAAAAATCAATTCACTTTTAATATTTAAAAACTGACTAGGTATTGTAAAACTTCAAAGTACATAGCAGATTTTTAAATTTAGGCAATGTGATCTCATTTGAAATATGCTACTGTATTCATCATTTCATATGATCCATGACTTGATATTTGTGATGGATATAAACAGCTATGAGCTGTGCAATCTTCATGTATATATGTGGGTGGGTGAAAGCTGGAGCTTACTGCTCAATAAAGGATGTATGATTCATGTTATGCTACCTACCAAAGTTAAGTAGCATTTTTGGTGCATAACCCCAAACCATGATAGTTTGGTAACTTTGGTTTACCATAATTTTCATAAGCTCAAAAACAAAAAAGCATTGTCGTACTGTTATTTTACATCAGTGTTCAATGAACAGTTTGACCCACTTCTATTATTGTCAGAATATTCTTACTTGACTTCCTAGCTAATAACCACTAATGTTTCTGCAGACACAAAACAGTTTATGGCAGACATTTAGAAAGAATTCAAAGGGCAGAGTAAGGGGACAAAGAGGAGAAATACGTGTTTCCAAGAGAGGATTTTAATTCAATGTTGGAGGTACAGCGTTTTGGACAACTGTGAGACATGCAAGTGGAGATGTCAGGTCAGGAGTTGGATATATGGGTATGAGGCTCTGGGAGTGAGTAACAGGGTGTGGTCAGAACGTGAGCCCTAGGAAATGCATAACATTAGCCAGGGGGCATGTAGATTGAGAAGAGAGATGGTTATGGAACAGGACTGTGGGGAATGGCAATATTTTAAGAGATAGTGAGAGGATCATCTAACCAAGGACCCTATCACATGTTTTCATAGCATGATTTAGTCCTCATTTATAAGACTTAACCAGATCTGAAATTAATGTTTTACAAGCCAGACTATAAAATTCATGAAGAAGGGGATCGTGTGTGTCTGATCCAGGGCTATATTCTCAGTGCTCTGAATGGTGTCTGGCATGTAGAAGAGCTTAATAAGTGTTTCTGAATGAGTGAGTAAATTAATGAATTTGTAAATAAGTGTATGAATGATAGATGAGTGAATGAATGCCAGCATGGAGTAACAGTCACGGCGAGGATGATGATGTGTCTGTAGAATATGAAACATAAATTCCTAAGTGACTCGGGCAAGAGAAATTTTGTTGACTTACGAGGCATACACTAATGGTCTTCAGAATTGCTGTATACTATATGTAAATGGCAGATCCGTGTGTTTCTATCAATAATGTGTTGGAGGTGTTGATTTTAGATGGTTAAGAATTTTCACATTATCTAACAGTGGCCCATATGGTTGTTTTATAATATGACAAAATGGTTACATTATACCTGAAATACTGAGCACACCAAAGTATGAGATGTAATTCTTATATACTATGGGGAGCTGTGCTATAAATTAGTAAGAACCCAAGAGCCTTGGGTCAATGTGGCCACAAGATCTTTGTAGTACAGTCTGTAAAATATTGAGGCCTAGATGACAACATTCTATCTTGCTAACAAATCCATAAGGTTTGCCAATAAACCATTTTACAGATATGGAGAAAGAAGTATATAAAGACGGGATGACACTCAGAGGGAGCACACAACTCTTGTGGCTGAGTGAGAATGTTTCACAATCATATCCTGATCCCAATCCAGTGTTCTTTCTACCATGTGATACCATCCCTAATAGATTGAAATAAAAAAGGAATTCATTTCTCCAGTCCCTCTGTGACTATGAACTAGACCAGTGATACTTAATTTTTAAAGTACTCCATTTTTATATACACTAAAAAATATAAATTGTTGAATAGAATAAAATGAAGAGAAACCTAGATACTTTCATACCTACTTGATATCATCACAATTATCTACCCACAGATACATAGTGATTTGTTATTTATACAGAGGATGCAACTATATTGCATACTGCACTTACCTCCTTCTGTAATTTTTTATTGACTTACAAATTTCATCTTTAATGGAGTGGAATTTTCTAATGTGATCATTGTAATGAACAGCTATTTCAATAATTTACAAAGCTGTGACGTTGATATTCGGCAATGATATTTACATATTGTGGGTATCTGGATAGCAGAGATGATGTCCTTTTTTTTTTTTTTTCAAAATATTATTTAAGGTACCTAGATACATGTTTATTGAATTGCAGATGAACTGTTGGTCCAATTCAATTTTGTTATAGAATTGAAGGGTTACCCCTACCATCCTCTCATCATTCCTTCTTGCACATTTGGGAAATTGGTAACTTTTCTTTTCCTCATCTATCACTCTTTTAAAAAACAGAAATGATGAATCCTTCCATGAATCTGCTGAGAATGATTTTGTGAACAGAAGATATATATGGGGTATATAGTGAAGAAAGATAAATTCATATTACTTGAAATATTTGAAAATCAGATTTCCTTCATAATAATATTCTCTTATAGCATAATAGTATGCTATTATAATATGCTTATTTATATTTAATGACTATTAATAGGATTGGATCTACCATCTTGTTCTTTGTTATCTACTCATTCATCTGTCCTCTTCTTCTTTCTTTTAGATTAACTAAGTAATATTCATGATTTCATTTTATTCCATTTTTTGGCTTAGTTTTTTCTTTTTTTTTTTCTTTAGGGTTTGTACAGAGTTAACTTATCACAATCAATCTTTAAAATATTATACCATTTCAGGGGCGCCTGGGTAGCTCAGTCAGTTGGGCAGCTGACTCTTGATTTCAGCTCAGATCATGATCTCAGGGTCATGAGATCCAGCCCTGTGTCAGGCTCCCCACTCAGCACAGAGTCTGCTTCAGATTCCCTCTAAAATCCTTTAAAATAAAAGAATATTATACCATTTCACATATAATACAAGATACAACAATACACTTCTATTTCTTCCTTCCTGGTCCTTGTGAATTTGACTCCTACCTATGTTATATACCTCTATTACAGTGTTATTATTTTTGTTTTAAACAATCAGTTGACTTTTAAAGAGATTTAAATAAGGAAAAGAATGTATTAAACTTACCTGCGTATTTACCAATTTTCTATTCCTGTGTCCCTCTGTACTGATTGTCTTCTACGCTGAATACTTTTAAGATTTTTCTCTTTATGGTTGGTTTTAAGCAATTTTATCATGTGCCTTTGTGTAGTTTCCTTCATGTATCCTGTGTCTGGGGTTCATTGAGCTTCTTAGATTTGTGTATCTTTCTGTTGCCATTTTCTCTCTTCTTCTCAGACTCCAAATACAGGTGCATTAAGTCACTTTAAATAGTCTACATTTTACTAAGGTTGTGTTTATTTTTTAATCCTTTTCTCACAGTGTTTCACTTCAAGTTCACAAACATTTCTTTCTGCAGTGTCTAATCTGTTGTTAATCCCATCTGTAATGGTTTCTGTCACTGCTATAACAAATTACCACAAACAGTCTCTTAAAACAGCACAAATTTATAATCTTACATTTTTGTACTTCTCAAGCCCAACATGGGTCCACTAGGCTGAAAATGGAGGTGTTGGCCAGGTTGCATTCCCTTAGGAAGGCTCTAAGAGACGCATGTTTTTTTTTGTCTTTTGCAACTTCTACAGACCATATATATTCCTTGGCTTTTGGTCCCTTCTTCCTTGAAAGCCAGTAACCATAGAAAATATCTGGCCTGCCTTCACAGTCACATCTCTCCTCTGATTTTCTTCTTCTGCCTGCCTCTTTCCTGTTTAAGGACCACTGTGATCACATTGGACTCATCCAGATAATCTAGGATGGACTCCCCATATCAAGACCTTTAGCTTAGTCTCATCTGTAAACTCCTCCCTGTCATGAGGTTACAAATTCACAAGCTCTGGAGACTGAGATGTGGACATCTTTAGGGAGCTGTTATTTTGCACACCACACCATCCAGCGTATTTTGTAACTTATCATTTTCAGCCCTACAAGATTGATTTGGATTTTTTCAATATCTATTATGTCTCAGTCTGTCCCCTGCCTTCTTATACATATGAGATATAATTACAATAGCTGTTCTAATGTCTTTATTATCATCTGTGTCATTCCTATTTCCATTTCTATTGATTGACTTTTTTTTTTCCTCCTCATATTGGACCTTATTTTCCTGTTTCCTTGAATACCTGGTAATTTTGACTGGGTTCCAGAGACTGTGAATTTTATCTTGTTTAATGCTAGATATTTGTGTGTTCTTATAAAAATACAGAGCTTTGGGGGTGCCTGGGTAGCTCAGTTAGTTAAGTGTCTGCCTTCGTCACAGGTCATGATCCCAGCTTCCTGGGATTGAGCCCCACATCGGGCTCCCTGCTCCCCTCCCTCTTCCTCTGCCCCTTGCCCCCACTTGTGCTCTCTCTCTCAAAAATAAATAAATAAAATCTTTATTTAAAAAATACTGAGCTTTGTCCTGGGAAACAAATAAGTCACTTGAAAACAGTTTGAACCTTTCAAGGCTTGCCTTGAACCATTTTTAGGTGTACCAGAGAAGCCTTTTCTAGAACCAAGGTGTTCCCCTCTATGGAGGCAAGACCCTTCTGAGTACTCTAACCAATGTCCTTTGAATTACAAAGTGCTTTCACCCTGGATGACTGGAAGAAAAATTATTATTATTATTATTATTATTGTTATTATTATTTTAGTGTTTCTTTGCCCACCTTTGGGTAGACGCCCCCCCATGCTTGCACACTGATCTGCTCTGGGCTGATGCCCTCAGGGAGACCTCCAGAGCTTTCTTGTTGTGTGTGCCTCTTCCCATCATTCTTCCAGGAAGACCACCAGGCTCCACTTCCTTCTTCCTGCACAGCAGCCTGGACGCTCTTGCCAGACAGTCACCTGAGGTAACCTTCGGGCTCACTTCATTTGTTTCTTCTCTCTCATGAATCACTGCCCTGTACTACCTCACATCTATGTCTGAAAAAAACAATTTTCTTGTATTTTGTCTGTTTTTGTTTTTCAGTTCATTCAAGCTGACTGGTAAACTCAATCTCTGATCCTGCATCTTGGCTGAAAGTAGAAGTCCTTCTGTCTTTTCATTTCAGTAGAAGGGAGCTCATTTTATTTTATTTATTTATTTTTAAAGATTTTATTTATTTATTTGAGAGAGAGAATGAGATAGAGCGAGCATGAGAGGGGGGAGGGTCAGAGGGAGAAGCAGACTCCCTGCTGAGCAGGGAGCCCGATGCGGGACTCGATCCTGGGACTCCAGGATCACGACCCGAGCCGAAGGCAGTCGCTTAACCAGCTGAGCCACCCAGGCGCCCCTGAAGGGAGCTCATTTTAAAGATACTGGACATACATAGCCTGGGAACCCTCTGAAAGAAAGGGTCACTGTGGACATACTATTTAGTGTCTTATGAGGATTTGATCCTGCATCATATAAATTTAATAACTTCACATATTGGTACAGATTTATTTTTTTAGTTATAAATTCAAACTTAAAAGGAATGGCTATCAGGAAGATAATATGATGGAGAGCACTGTGTGGGATGGGAATATTGATCTTAGAAATATTTGGGTGCTGTTACTTTAAAGAGAAGCAGTGCTGTTGACCTGTTTGGCGCTGGGGAAACAGGAAGGAGGGGCTGCAGCCAGAACGGTGCCAGGGAGCTGGGAATTAGGACAGCTGCCCTTTTTGTTTAAACTGCCACCGGCCTTGCCAACACGTGTGAGCCTCTCACAAATCATGCAAATTTCAGGTTCTTTATGATGCCACGTTTGATTCATGCAGGCAGTGTGAGGGAGAGAAAACACTTGTGCATGCATGCATGTGCGTGCGCGCGCACACACACACACACACAATTGCAAGATTTGGCAAGGATTTGGCAGCTGCTAAATCATGCGAAAAGAGAGCGTAGCTGCTCTCCCCCCACTGAGCCTGATGGCCCAAGGAAAGTGGACACTTTACGTTTCTCCTGCCAAAGGGAAGCAGAATTAGGGAAACGAATGACCTAGGCTGACCAGCTGTTCTGCCCCATTGAGGATCCTGGAAATCCTCTCCTCCAGGATGTCTTTCCCTGACCATGGCAACACTCATTGATTTTCCTCTTCCAAATGCCTTTAGCACTTCGAGTCTGTCCCACACAGTTTAGGACACAGCTAGCTTGTCTTTTTTTTTTTTTTTTTTGGTAGGTATTTCCTGTTGAGAAGTATGATCTCTTCAGTCAGACTGAGTGCCCCCTCAGGACAGGACTTCTGGGTGATACGTTTATTTATTTATTTTTAAAGATTTTGTTTATTTATTTGACAGAGAGAGAGATAGTGAGAGCAGGAACACAAGCAGGGGGAGTGGGAGAGGGAGAAGCAGGCTTCCCGTGGAGCAGGGAGCCCGATGTGGGACTCGATCCCAGGACCCCGGGACCATGACCTGAGCCGAAGGCAGACGCCCAACGACTGAGCCACCCAGGCGCCCTGGGTGACACGTTTATGATGCCCCTGCACCCCAACTACCGCCCTGATGGTGTGCTCCCACTTCAAGATGAGTGTCGGTTGTGTTCCAACCCCTTTTCCTAGAGGTGATCTGTGTATGTGCTCGTGACTCCTGACTAATATCATCATCATCATCGTTGTCATCCTGGCAGTTAGGGTGCTGGGCTGGAGGAGAAGGAAGTGACAAGGAGCCACAAATAAGCAGCCTCTGATAGCCTGTCCCTGACACTAGGTCATAAATCAGACTGCAGTGAAGGGAAAGCTCAGCTCAGTTCCCACCCTCCCTCTCTCTCCATTCCTTCCTGTCACATCCGCCTTTACCAGATCAAGTGTTTTATAACCATGGATAATGCATACTCATTGTTAGGTAAGCATTTGGGCCACTTTCCTGTGGGGTCTGCACTTCAAGCAAGAGTTCAACACGAATCCAATTTAGAAAGGGTTGGAGTAAGCCCAGGTGACTTCATAGTTAATTCGGAATCTGCACAGTCAATGAATGCCCAAAAATAAAAGGAAGCAAGCTGATTTGATTGAGGACAAGCCAGGTGATCCACATAAAGGACAACATTTGGAAGAAAACTCTTACCATCTCTCAAACTTGGAAAGGGGAGGAAAATCCCATAAAGCACCCAAAAAACAAAGAAATAAAGGGGAGTTGTTTTTCATTGGGTATAAAGTTTTGGTTATGCAAGATGAATAAGCTCTAGAGGTCAGTGGTACAACATAGTGCTTATAGTGAAGAATGCTATATTGTGCACTTAAAAATTTTGTTAAGGTAGATTTCATTTTAAGTGCTTTTACCATACACAAATACACACACAAGAAAAAGTAGAAACCACGAAGAGGCCTAAGGAAACTTTGGAAGATAGATCTATTCCCTGGACTGTAGTGATGGTTTCGTGGAGGTATGCATATGCCCAAACTCATCAAATTGTGTTAAATATGTGCAGGGTTTTTTGCATATCAATTATACCTCAATCAGTCTGTTAAATGTGTGTGTATGTATAAAGATTTATAACATTTGATCATTTTAGTTTCAGAGACCATGGAATCCCTTTCCAAAAAACAGTAATCACCATAATAATCATAGTAATAATGAAAATTTGATCATTTAAAAGCATATTAATGCTTATTATTAAGCATATAATGATTACTCTGGACATCACAGAGTGTTTACTTTTTCCTTTTTTCTTCTTGGATGTATAAATAAGGAGTGGTTGAGAGCAGAAGGAAATACAAAAACAGACTAAGAGGATGATAGCCACTCTTTCTGTTGCTAGTGTTGTCCTTTTTCACTCCAGTGTCATGATAGGGAAGGAGCTGTCCATCTCTCTGTGAGTCTGTTAGAGGGACTCAAAAGAGATTCAGTTGCCTTTGAAATTTACCCCCATCCTGGCTGGAACTGAGCCGTCAGGGGTCAATATAAGCCTGCTACAGCGTGGCAGCTAAAATTCATTCCTGGTCTTCCTAATTGCCAATGGATTTTTTTTTTTTAAATTTCATTCATTTTAAAACCAATTGTTGTACACAGGAACCAAGAATAATGGTCTTTGCTCGTTCTTCATCAATTATAATGACCAAGCAAACATTGTTGAAGTTTTTAGAAATAGTGCTTCCAACGTGGCCCTATGTTTTGGATCATACCAAAGCTCCCCGTATTTGCTCAGTGTCTTTCAATACCATAAAAATATGTTAACTTTTTAATAGAAAAAACGCTGATCAAAAACAAGGGAACAGATCATCGTAGCTAAATCTATTCAATTTTCCAAATTCAAGGTAATATTAATGAATACTTATCCCCATCCACCTGGGAATAAAATTTTAGATTTCGGTCATCTTAATAAACACTGATATATATTTTTTTGCCATTAAAAATTATACCACTTGAAGCTCTAGTCTGGTAGTTGCAGGTCGAGGTAGTATATGTAATTAATTTAAATATTCCACTGAGAAAAGCTGCTTGAATCTGTATTGTCAGGTTTCAAGTTTTTATCTTACTCTTCATATAAAATCTAATTGTGAGTGCCTGTCCCTCAGAAAATACTTCCTGTTTGGAAGTTTGGACAAGCCATCTTCTGTTCGTGGTCTGTTCACACAACACAGTGAAGTAAAAGGAGTTACACTCTGAAATGGGACCATCCTCACGATTTTTACTGGATCTGTTTGGTCCTGAATCATGATTAGGTGGTAAATTATAAACCCTCCACTGTTCTCGACAAACAAAGTGGTGTTGGAAAGGGCACCCATGGAGCCTCTCGCTCAGAGCCCAGCAGGACTTCTCTCTGATGCAGGTTGTTGTGACTACAGGAGCAGTAACTTCAAAGCTGGTTTTTCCCCGCTTATATTGGAGCGATCCCCTTATCAGCGTCTGGAAGATTTCTTCTCCTGAAGCCCAGGTGTTCAGTAATCAACACAATGAAAAGTCATCTGACATTTCCTCTCATATATGCAACATACATATGCGGAGATGATTTTCCTTCTGCCCACCTGTGGTTTCATCCATCTGCAATGTAAAATATCTGCGGACACAGGCCCATCAACATCCCCATCTCATCCTGAAGGCAGAACATCCTCAGTACCATTTCATAAAATAATTTACTCCCTAGCTCATTTTGCTTTCTGGAAAACACAGACACACACACACAATCCTGAATTTACAGGTAATTTTTGCAAGATTCTCAAAAATAATCCATGCCACTTTTTGTTTTAAAATGGAACTTTAAAGAGTTCTCTGTAATTTTGATCTCTGCTTTGACTTTTGCAACAAAAAGAAGCAATCTTTTGGGTTTATTTATTTATTTTTTTAAGTGTGGTAATAACATTTAACCTGAGTTAACTATAGGCACAGTATCGTACCACAGATCTCTAGAACTTATGTATTGTGTGTAACTGAAACTTTATACCCGTTGAACCCCAACTCCTCATTTCTTCCAACTACCAGCCTCTGGCAGCTACCGTTCTACTCTCGAATTTAACTCTTTTAGATACCTCACGTAAGTGGAATTATGCATTCATCATCCTTCTATGCCTTACTTCAGTTAGTGTACTATCCTCCAGCTCATCCATGTTGGCACATGGGGCAGGATTTTCTTCTTTTTCTGTGGCTGAAGAATATCCCATTGGATATATGTATCACATTTTCCTTATCTATTCATCCATCGATGGACATTAAGGTTGTTCACATACCTCAGCCACTTTGAATGATGCTGCAGTGAAGGTGAGACTGCAAATACCTCTTGAAGATCTTGATTCCATGTTTTTTGGATGCGGACCCGGAAGCGGGGTAGCTGGAAGTAAGCAGTATTGTGTAGTGGAAATAATTCTCTGTGCTTTCTCTGAAAAATCTCAGTCAGTTTCCTTGGAGAAACCATAGTTATTTGCTAAAATTGTTTTTAATTTATTTTCTTATGTGATGATTTGGTGAGCTATCAGGAAATTCAATATTAGAAGTAGACTATGGGACAGTGTCCCAATAAAATAAATGTTCATAATTCATTCCACTAGTTCTTATTTGTACTTCTTCCTTCCTCTCTCTCTCTCTCTGTGTGTACCCAAGTATCACACTCACATATTTGGTTGCCCCAGCATGGCAAATATTTACAATGGACAATGGAACATATCATAATGGTAACAATGAAAAAATATTTAAGAAATATAAGCAAAAGAGGCACTGAAAACATCAGTATATTGAAGTGAACTATGCCTTGTGTATAGACTGTTAGCTAGGGTTAATTAACCAAACTGATCCTTTTACCTTGTGAGAAACATTTAAATATATGAGTTATTAAGACATTTCTTCTTGGGGAACCTGGGTGGCTCAGTCAGTTAAGCCGGGACTCTTGGGTTCAGCTCAGGTCATGATCTCAGGGTCGTGAGATGAAACCCTGCTTCAGGCTCTGCCCTCAGTGTGGAGTCTGCTTGAGATCCTCTCTCTCTCCCTCTGCCTCTCCCCGCTGCACTCTCTTTCTCTAAAAATAAATAAATAAGTCTTTAAAAAAAAAAGGTTTCTCCTTTTTTTCTCTATTTTTTTTATTATGTTATGTTAATCACCATACATTACATTATTCGTTTTTGATGTAGTGTTCCATGATTCATTGTTTGCATATAACACCCAGTGCTCCATGCAGAACATGCCCTCCTTAATACCCATCACTGGGCTAACCCATCCCCTCCCCAAAACCCTCAGTTTGTTTCTCAGAGTCCATAGTCTCTCATGGTTCGTCTCCCCCTCCGATTTCCCCCGCTTCATTCAAAAAAAGGTTTCTTCTTGAAGATGGCCTCTCAGACACACTTCTGTATCTTGAATGACTCCTGAAACCCCCATTATAATGATAGTAAAGGAATAAAGTAGGTGTAGAAAATAACTGAAAAAAAAATCTTTCATAGCATTTTCAGAACGATATGAGAAGACACACATACATGCAAAGAAAAAGAGCAAATGGAAGAGGATAGGGTGCTGTGAAAAAGGAGCTCATAGAAATTAAATTACCAAACAAAAACTCCAGACACAGATTTGGAAGATAAATGCAAGAAACTTAAAATAGGAAGCAGAGTCTGAGAATACAAGATGAGATACAGATGAACTTTCCAGGAGACCCACCCTTACATTGCTAAGAATTCTAAGAAGAAAGCAGAGAAAATGCATGTTAAAAAAATTATCAATGAAATAATAAATATTGCTAGAGCAGAAAAGAAACTTGAGAATTTGAATTGCAAGGTCCCACTGAATACCGATTTGGATGAGTTGAACGGATCCATATCATGTTACTGTGAACCAACTGGTAGACCACTGAGAAGGTCAATGATATACAGCAGTAGATCCTAATATATTACCCAGTAAGATGATAAATAATTAGGTAAGTAAAGGAGGCCTATAGTCACATATAACATAAAAAAACAGGTTAATTATCGTATATAATATGCTTCAAAATGGTAATTTACATAAGTGTCTGTGGTCATTTTACTTCAATTGAAAATGCCTACCTTTACCTAAAATAGTGATTAACAGTTTACATAAAACTTTAAAAAGAGTTGTAGGCACAACAAATCCATTTTTTCTTATAATTCCTCATTGTGAAACACTAACATTTTCATGCATACACACTTTATATTAAAAGTAGCAAAAATTTTTCTTCAAATATATATGATATCTATATTATATACTGTGTGTGTATATATATATATTATTTAACAAATGGAACACTGAATTTAATAATAGCTTTTAAAGTACATTCTGAGGGCAGCTGGGTGGCTCAGTCATTAAATGTCTGCCTTCAGCTCAGGTCATGATCCCAGGGTCCTGGGATTGAGCCCTGCAACGGGCTCCCTGCTCCCCAGGAAGCCTGCTTTTCCCTCTCCCACTCCCACTGCTTGTGTTCACTGTCGCTCTGTCTCTCTCTGTCAAATAAATAAATAAAATCTTAATAAAATAATAAAATAAAAAATAAAGTACATTCTGAAATTCAGTTTCTTCATCTATAAAATGGGCAGAATTATACCTATAACATATGGTGACTTTTGGAAATAATTGCACTAATACACACAACATGGGTCAATGCCTGTCACAGAGTAATTGCTCAGTGAGCGTTAGGTACTTTTGATATGACATGGGAAAAGCAGTTGTAGAGGATATGGTGGTGGTGAAAAACAGAACTTTAAAGTATGTAAGACAAATAAATGTAGAATACGTGAGGGCGCCTGGGTGGCTCAGTTGGGTAAGCGACTGCCTTTGGCTCAGGTCATGATCCCGGGGTCCTGGGATTGAGTCCCACATCAGGCTCCCTGCTCCGCGGGAAGCCTGTTTCTCCCTCTCCCACTCCCCCTGCTTGTGTTCCCTCTCTCGCTGTGTCTCTCTCTGTCAAACAAATAAATAAAATCTTTAAAAAAAAAATAGAATACGTGAAAACTGGCTGATTATAAAGAACAAGACGGCATCGTGAAGGACACTGTTTTTACCATTAAGTCCTTTTGTACTATTTGTAAACATATTCATGTATAGGTAAAATTAAGTCTTTGAAAATTTACTTCCATTGTATGCATTTACTGATTCTGGATCTCTTAGGTTGGTGCACAATAGACAGTGAGTAAACACTTGTTGATGAATCGATTATGAAGGAATAATCTGGAGAATCTTAATTATCTATCTCATTCTCACCATTGACTTTCAATATAAATTTTTACTATGCTTTGAGAGCTTAGATTAGCAAACTTTTCATACTGCCACAAGAAGTTAATTATTTTCTTCTTTACATCTATAATCAAAATGCTGAATTAGAAAAAAATTAAAATATGATCCATTCATTTCAGGCGACACGTATTTTGTTTTGCTTCAGAATCTACATCATCCTTCATTTTCCTCTATCTTTTAGAAAGCTTTCTGTGATTAAAAAAAAGTACATTAGGGGCGCCTGGGTGGCTCAGTCATTAAGCGTCTGCCTTCGACTCAGGTCATGATCCCAGAGCCCTGGGATCGAGCCCCACATTGGGCTCCCTCCTTAGCGGAAAGCCTGTTTCTCCCTCTCACACTCCCCCTGCTTGTGTTCCCTCTCTCGCTGTCTCTCTCTCTGCCAAATAAATAAATAAAAAATCTTTAAAAAAAAAAAAAAGTACATTACATGGCTGGAAATGTGATCTTCGTCTCGGGTCGTGCCATATCCTGCCACCAGGTTCTGGTTTGTCATTAGGTCACTCGCTAGTTTTGCACATGATTTGGAGAATTAAGGGTAAGGCTCTTCTGATTACTTACCTCAAAGGAATATAGTGAAATTCTGCAACAGACCTGAGAGGGGAAGAAGGGAACTGCAGTCTTGTCTTCATCATTTACCAAAGAGATCGAACTAAAAGTTAGTGTCTTCCTTCTCATTGAAGATGGGTGCAGGGAAGAGTCATTCTATTTATTCGAAACAGTCCTCGTGGGCTTTCACTGAAATAAGCATACACAAGGGACTTGAAAATTGTCAAGTACTCCCTAATAGCAATATTTAGCCCAGACCTAAAAGAAGCAATGCCAACTAGTATTCTGCTTGGAAAAGATATAGTAGTAAAATTTGAAAAGAAAAGTCATAATAGTAATTATCATACAATATCAAACCAAGACTATCCCATCTGTCATCTAATTGGTAACAATGAAGAATATGAAATATAAGAGAGATTAAAAAGTTTAAAGTTTTCATAAACTTGGTTAGGTAACCCATGTGGTATTTTGGCTACCCATAGTTAATCTTATAGATAAAACCAGAGGTCACATTCAATGAGTCTGGAGAGAAAACAGTAAGCCTAAAGTAGAAGTTGATTAACCCATGCTTATTGGTCCTAGAATTATAAAGAAAGCTTAGAAAAATTAACTCACCAAGGAATATTGTGTCTCTGTGATAATGTACATTTATGGGTACAGAGCACCTTAATGCAATGCATTTTTAAAAAGTATGGTTCCAGGCTACGGTTTTTATAGATAAAATAAACCGATTGTGGCAACATCCTTAATCAGAAAATATTCTAAAGACCTTGTCTCGAAGAATAATTTTGAAGAGCAAAATGAGGGGAAAAAAAACTGGGCTTGGAGAAAAAATAAAATCGCAGTTTGTTACCTGTCCTTCCACCCAAAAAGAAAAATGCATTCCTGCATTTAACCTGTATCTTAGATTGTGTTCCTGAATGATACTCTGGCTTTTGCTGCAACATCGGCCAAATCAAACTTTAACTATTTACAGTTTTCTTTCCCCACCTTGAAATCCTAATAACGACTCTTTTCCTGGGGGTAGGAGAGAGAGGTGAGACTGTAAAAGCTATCTTAAAATGAGCATTTTATTTATGCTGTTTTTATTGAACCTAGGAAAGGTTGGAAGTGTTGAAAACTATTCAGGACCTCATGCCATCTGCTCTTATTTCATATGTTTCCTCATATGAGTTGGAACAAAGGAGTGGGCTGGATGGAATTAAAGAATGTATATAAAAAAAAAGAAAGTAGTGATCAAACGGTACTGATAAGGCAAGCCAGTGTGCTCCTGGGTGATGTGTGTATTCAACTCCAGGCTGACTCCTCTTATGCTAATACAGCCAATTTCCTCTTTTATTTCATTTCTGGAGCCTGAATCTGTGATCTCTGATAAGGTTCCCAAGGATACCGCCTTCACTCACAAACCAGGAGGGGGTAGGGGAGTGGGTGATGGAGATGTGTAACTCGGGGAGAGCACTAGTGGATGAATAATTTAAAGCTCCGCCCGGAGATTTGAGGCAAAATGCAGAGATAAGACACACCACAGGGTCTTCTCTGTTTATTCAGAGCTTCATCTTCCAATGACAGCTGACCTCCAAGGTCAAGGGTATGATAGGAAATGGAACCAACAGTGGGAAAAGGTACTGCGCATCCCAGAAGAAAGTAATGATTTACTTTGTGTCAAATGAAACATTGATCTTTTTATTTAACTACTTTTTTGTTGCTCTCCATTGATGAAAAACCTGTGATTGAGGGAACTTTGCATAAACCGCAGTATATCCCCGTGATGTTCAGACACTCTCCTGAGCTCTTTCTCAGGTTGACGTGTTTTAATTCTCTGTTTAATAAGGGAATTTTAAAGGTCAGAATCAACTTGGATTGAGGACTGAAAGTGGGCATGACTTAAGACCTCGAGTGACAAACACACTATCTGGATTCAAAGGCGGTTTGATCTTTAGTTTCTCTTGGGCAAACGATATGTTTCCTTAGCTTCCTACCTTTTTAACTTTGTACCAAAAGAGGCTCCGCGTTTTCCCCTCATTACATTTTTCTGGAGCCTAGCATAATCCCTTTTGCGGCGTAACACAACATTACATACGTTGAACCTAATCAAATCTTTCTGTTCTTACTAGTTGACTGCCTAAATCCCTGAATCTAATAACTCCTTGCAGTTGGGAAAATATGAAGCCATTTGTCCTGGCTGAAACCATGTTGTTAGTTTTAGGATCTTACAAATTCTGACAGTAAGACACACACCTACGGAAAACCCTGCTCCCCATTATCAAAACCGTCTGCTGCGTCGCTCCTATTTGTTTCAATAGAATACAACCATGACCTCTGCAGGGAGAGAGGCAATGTCAAATGTTTCCAAGGGCTGGTTTACATTTCCCTCATCGTCTTAAACTGCTGTTTCTGCTTTTCTCTGTTTGACTGTTACCCATGTTTTCATTCCTGAGCAATCATACCTTTTATCTTTTTCAGATAAACATGAAAACATACTAAGGTCACTGCTGGGTGAGAGGTAAGATGTGCGTGACTGCCACCCAGCCTTACTGAAACTTTTTTTTCTTTTTCCTCCCTTCCTTGACAAACACCCTTGAGGGTTCCAGTGGAGTGAGACAAGTTACAAGCATGATTCACAGGCTGGCCACATCCAGTGCCCATACAGGTTGTCCTTCCAAGGGCCCCATTAATGTGGCGCCAGCCTGCTTGGTTTTCAGTATGCACTTCGCCCGTGTCCCCTTTTCTTTCTTTCTTTTTTTTTCTTTCAACATTCTTGTTTTTATATTTAGAATCTATCAAAGCAAAATGCAAGGTGAGCTACCTTCTATTGCTTACTGGGTGCATTGCATGCTTTTCTGCCAAGGCTTAAAAGAAAACCGTCCCCATTATTCTTGGCTTGGCCTTTTCTTTTTCTTCATCTTCCCCCTCCTTTTTTCTCCCCCCTTTTCTTTTCTTGTTTTTGAGTAGTAGGAAGAGCAATGGGAAAGCACACACACACAAACTGGAACCCAAGCTAAAGTGAACCTCAGAGCCTCTGATCACAGTGGGCCCCGGACCACTGGCATAAATGAAGCTAAAACACAACCTTTCTGCTGCTGATGGAATGTGGGCCTTCCAGTTAGCCCCATGCAGCCCTCTTTCATTGACCTAGAAATCAGATACACAGCTTCATTTTGACATTGAGGGTCATTTTTAAAACAACAACGTTGAACTTTGATGAACCACTAGTGAAAATAGCAAGCGAGTTCCTCACTATATGCCCCTTTTATAGAGATTGTGGTCATATTAGCTTTTATATTTCAACAAGTTTCACATTATTGTAATCGTTTGCAATAAACTGATAAAGAAAGTGCCCTTTTGCTAGATAATATTTACTATGTTATGTTTCTAAAATGTAGAGTGCCATACCACAGTGGGCTAAATATCACATAGATCCCCATGATATGTAGTATTCATTTGATTCTAAAAAAAAAAAAAAATTCATTTGGGATTTGGTTTTTAAAATTACTGGCTTCCTAAGGGTGTGTTTCTACTCCTTTTTTGTTCCTAAATTATCATTGTATATAATTTCTTTTATTTTTCATCTTTAAAGTAGCTAATGCTCAAATACGGAAGTTCAAGTTTTCAATTAAAAGTGATATTCAAATTCAAAGAAGACACCAAAAATAATACAGTTAGAAGTGTAGAGACAAAACTGTAAGAAAAAGAGACTTCAGCCAAGAGACTCTTCTTCTCAAGTCAGTTTTTAGAACATAGATCTCCTGTTCAAAACATTAATTAGGACTTTGTCCATTTTCATAAATGTATCTATTAGTAATTATAACAAAGTAGACTTGGGGCAGACATTAAAGATACCCCAGTACGAACTTTTTAAGAGAATTAGTGACAAGGTCGATGCTAAAACCTTCATATCCAACCAGCCCAGTGGTCTCTCCACCCATTCTCAAATTACTTTTGATATGATTTAGTGAAAAACTGCCAATTATCCTACCTTGGGTCTGAAACAAGGCCAGAATTCACTCATGTTCTTAGACCCTTCAAATCCCAGAGCTTCTGATTTCTCTTTTCTAGAAACAACTCAACTGCTCCATTCAAAGCCCAACTTTGAAATGCTTAGGCCACATAATTCATTGGACAAGAGTGGGTCTCTTCGATAAATTGCTGAAGCATCAAGCCTTTACCTTTTCTCTTTTTTTTTCTTTTAAAATGTGTTAGTTCAAAAGTAATGTATTTGAGCAACAATAAGAGTTGATGTTGCTGATGACTGTGAGTACCATCATGTAGGAATGGGCGAATGAGAGGAAAATGAGATAAATTATCTTATAGAACTTATAAACAGACATCTATGCTTACCTATAGGTGCCTGTTAATGCAAGATAATTCAATAAAAATAAAAGAAAGGAAAATGCATTTAAAATGGCAACAGGTATTATTGTTATAGAGAAGGCATTGAAAGTAAATCAGCATGGATGAACTAAATTCAAAAAATTATCGATGGGAATTTAAGCCCCTAGAGAATATTTCATTTAATTCATTTAAAATCTGAAGTCCCCGAGACTCTGAGAAATTAACGGACTTGTCCAGGACAGCACAGCTGGTTTGCAGCAGAGTTGGAAACTGAACTCACATCCCCTTACTCTCTGATGCAAATGTACACGGGATCCCTATGTGGACCTTTCTCTATATTCCAGAGTCTGCTTGAAAATAGAAATGGATATTTTCCCTGCAATTTTTCCTGCAAAGGCCTTTTTCCGCAATGGTGTTTCAACATTCATCGAGTCTGATAATCTGTGCATGCCTCAGATTATCATAATTCCTCTTTTCTAGCCTCAAGTCAATGATCCTAAAGTAGGAAAATATTTAACTTTCAGTTTTAACAAAGAAACAAAGATGTTTCCCTATAACTTGGTATTATAAGGTCTTTGAATTTGTCTGTGGGTGTGTTTTTTTTTAAATTTAAAATTTAAGTTAAATTTGGATATATCTTAATTATAAAAGAAGAACAAACACCAGTCAAAATCAAGCACACAAACAAGCATCAAGCCTGTATTCTCCTTTGGTGTATAATTTGTTAACACCTACACATCACTATATGTCTCTGAGTTCTGACATGCTTTAGATATGGATTCAGATTTACTTAGGGCTATCAGTTGCTGTCGAGAAGATTCTTGGGCATCCAAGAAACCTCATTTGTAGGTTTCTTATGACAGAGGCATTTTTACTGAGTGTAATGGTGCAAAGCACTTTACTCCACCTATGGGAATATTGGCAATAGGGTGTTCAGTCATTAAATTAAGGAGAACCACATTCCTCTCGGCTCTTTCCTGTGGAAATGAATCTGGCCGTCTGTGTCATACCCTGTTTCACTTCCCTTGGGTGAATTAATCCATACCTAAAACCAAATCTGTGGGGGTTGTTTCCCTCTTATCTCTACTGTTTGGATTTTGTTTCAGATTTGGGAAATTGGTTTGATCTAAGAGCTTAACTTTCAAGGTCACTCTTTTTTCTACAGTACTCAACATTGCTAAAACATCAATCATGGTGCACGGTTTGCTTAAAATCTATAGTTCATTACTGATATTAATGCATTTTGATCACTTGTTATATGTTAGCATTATAGAATATTACTTGCATATAGTTTTATGAAATATTATTCCATATACAATTTAGGACTGAATTTATGTCTTTGTTCATTTTTGACAAACCTAAAAAAAAAATAGTCTGTACTATTTTGTTCTTTGTAAACTTCATCTAGTTTTTACATTTAGTTTTACTTGTATGTGTTAGGTAAAACGTTGATTTTAGAGGTCAACGAAGCTGGGAAAACACGCATTACCTTTAAATTCTGGAGGGTTTTGCATATGTTCACTCAGTTGAACTCTTCCACATACAGCCAACTTCTTTCTCTCTCTCATAGGAAGAAAAAAATTTTAAATAAACATTTTTTTTTTGTCAGATTTGATTAGTTTCCTTCTTTAACTAGTCCTTTTGTGATATACATTTGCAAAGAAGAGAGAGACTAGCAGATGTTCATGGCTTTATTACTTAAAATAAAAAAATAATTATATTTCCTTTAAGCATAAATTCATATTATATTTTTCAGAATTAAGTTTTCGTAAGTTAAAATCAAGCTAGGAACTAAAACTGTAGCATTCCATGAGTAGACATTTCCAATCTTTTTTTGTGTGTGTGTGTCATGTTTGGAAGCGCATGGCTTTAGAGAAATGTTTTTAATCTCCTTTTTTAAAAAAGCAAGTATGTTATAGCTACTTTTCATGAAATAGTATGAAAATGTGTCTTTCCGTCTAGTTATGGATGAGTCTAAGAAGGCAGCACCTTGACATGTCTTAACTATGACCTTAGTAGAGTTTCTCTTCATGATACTATTTCTCAATTTGTGAATCACATGACTCTTCCTATTTTTCCAACAGAAAATGCGTTAGTGCTGGTCAAGGTTGACAAGCTGGATGTGTATTTGTGAGGGGTCCTGTCAATTCTTAATTGGGAAATGATAATCCCCTGGGTCTGTGTGTGTTCTGTGACTAGGACTCATGTTTCATATTCACCTGCCTACCCAACCTGTCACCTGCCCCTCAGACTCACGTTTGGATGCCTTGGGTTTTACACAAGAAAGATTCACAAAAATCAAGTGATACAATGATCAGAGGTGGAACGTGGTCTAAGAAAATATGAGTTTGCTCATCAGTTAGGAAAAACACATGAGAGATTTGGAAAATTGATTTTAAATTGACCAGATAAGGTTTATTGAGTATAAATTAAATAGTGCTGTTTTTTTGAGTATTTTAAATATATTTTCAAAACTACTCATACAAAAACTGTAAGATATTTTACAAGATGGTATCATGTTTTTGGACTAAGAGGAAAGTTTAGGTTTGCTAAACTTACAATCTAAGCTTTCCGGGGAAGATAACCATGAAGGGAGTTGTCATTGAAACAGTCAATGCTACTTTGGACATACTATTAGAAAATTGTCACTGTTTTATCTTAAACATTACAGATAATTTCATGTAGCAACTGTTCTAACAAAATAAAACTATTTTGATAATATCTTCCCAAACTTGGTGTTTATCTACCAACTATGCCTTAAAGCAGTTAACTTCTGTGAGAACAGAAAAATGTGAAAATTCCTACTTAGGTACTTAGCAATAAGGAAATGCAGATCAAAACAATATAGTAGATAACCAGAAAATATTTTCATAGCAAAATACTAAATGATAATTTTTGAAGCACTGAAATGTCATGTATTGACAAATAAAACAATTTTCATGATTTCCCCCTTTTTAAAACATCCATAAAGGAGAAATCACATGTATAACCTTGCATTTTACATAAGAAGACAGCAAAGGGAGAGACCGGGCTCTCCCTGTGCCTATGTACTGGGTATTTGCTAAAGCAATACAACTTTATTCAACATGTTTTATTTTGAAAATCTTTACCTGCCAAATTATAGAGTTAGACAAATAATTAGAAGAAGAGAAAAGAGAAGGAGATAGCATTTTAAAGGCCAAACATTTAAAATACAGAACGTGAGTGCCTAATTCAGGGTTTGTTTAAATGTTACTGATCCTAACATTCTGAACTAATATAAGGGGCATAAAATGCTAGATATTAAAAAGAACAGTAATAATAACAAACTGTTGGCCAATATTACTTTCATCCTTTTTCTCTGTGCCAGTGATTTTTTTTTTTTTTACACACCCCAATGCCTTATTGAGGCAGTGTCATATCCTGTGTCATTGCATGATACCTTTTTTTTTTTATTTGGTTCCACGGGATGCAGGACTGACATTCTGATTGCACAGAGAAGATAGGGATTCATAACAAAGGGCTCAAAATTAGGGTGTTTCTTCCCCCTATCAGTATTGCAATTACAGATGACACTCGGTTTTCAGAACAAAATTATCTGTAGTTTAATTTGATTCTGTAACACGTTTAGAGGCTGAAATTTAAGTTCACTGATAAAGTAACTTCTTGTGGATGAAACTTCAAGAGATGAAGAGAGATAAAATGCCCAGGGCAATATCAACACAAAGCAGGTACGACTGACATAGATCTCAGGGTGGAACAGAGACAGGGATGAGGAGCTATTTTCAAGTCTAGTCCTTGGGATCTCACTCCCCTTCCTTAACATGGCGTTGGCCACATTTTCTTGTTTATGTGGTAATGCATTTGTGCTTGTCCAGAACAAATTTTAATGATGCCTCCTTAAGGTAATGGTATAGCACATTATTCTCCACTACTGATTATGGAAAGATGGATTGCAGAAGCAGGTGGAGAAAGCCAGGTGGGATTTGAGTGACTCAATAATTCTATCCTAATTGAGTAGCTAACCTCTGACCCTCAAATTGGTCAAGGAAGGACAAAGTGGACCATCAAGACTCCCTAGACCCTGAGCACGAAAGCCCTTTGCACTGAGTCCTCAAAGGGCAGGTGAATATTGAGGGAGCAAAGTTGGGAAGATCTTCAAAGAATTGTCAAATAAGCCACTGCCTTTCTTATTATTTTTTTGTCTAGATTCTGGCCTTTAGGACTCTATGAAATTCACCCTCAACTTGTGTCTACAAATAAACTGAATCCAACCATTACAAAGAAGAAAACAGCACTCTCGAAAGTATAGTGATTCTTCCTTTGATTGCTGTTTTGTTGTTGTTGAGTTTTTCTGCCTCCTAAAGCCACTTTACATTTGTACAGCCCTGTAGAGCATTGAGGAGTGGTCATCGTCACACTTATTTCATCATGGTGATTTTCAAAACATCTTTGTAAAACCATGAAAGTGATATAATAATTCCCACATAGGGAATGGAAGCAGGCAGGCAACAGAGGCTTACAAGATTAGATCATTTCTCACAAGGTTTTCTGACTCTGATCCAGTGCCTTTTCATTTCTCAGCCGTGTCCTTGACCAGATGATCTTGGCTTTCTCTATTTTCTGCCTTGGAGATCTTACTGCTTCCAAGCTCAGTCCTGACTTAGAGTACCACTCATTTGCTGGTCAATAGTCAGCTACTTTTGACCACACATTGAGTTACGTCACTTGTCCTCTAACTGCTGTGCAGACCGTAAGCATAGTCAAACAGGTGTGTCTTAAATAACTTATATCTTCATCAGTACTTTGCCAACAGTGGATATTAAATCTATCTACTAGCACACACTGCTGCTGTACTCAATGGTCATCATAAAATAAGTGCTGGCCTTAAGAGGTTTAACTAGACATGTCCACCAGGTAGGATTTGTAACTGCAGAAGTTACCATGTCTCTCATGCTGTCATGAATGTAGACTGAGGGAGTATACTCAGACTTCAAAGGAGGTGAAGCTGTATTTCCCAGTATAAACCAAGCTTAGGGTAACATTTAAAAAAAATTAAAACTTTAAGACTGTAGAAATAAGACATCCACAACCAAATACATTTAAAACTGGAATTAAAAAAAGAAAAAAAAAGATGGGTCTTCAGGCTTTGTAAAAATGCAACTTACCACATAAACAGGTAGAAGGTTAATATCCAACTGCTTGCATGGCTGTCTTCCTTATTACCATTCAAGTTACATTTGTTTCAGGGCACCTAGCTGGCTCAGTGGGTAGAGCATGTGACCCTTCATCTCAGAGTTGTGAGTTCGAGCCTCACATTGGGTGTAGAGATTACTTAAAGATAAAATGTTAAAAAAAAGAAACTACACTTTTTTCAACCAATTTTCTTCTACTCACATGATTCCTCCCTTCCTTCCAATTTATTTTTTCCTTCACTAATTCTTCACTGAAATTCAGTCTAAGTCCCATCTCCTCCAACTGGCTTGTCTTTTCTCACACATAGTTCATAGCAAACATTTTCTCACTTTGCGTTCCCATGGCACTGATTAGTATTTATGTTGTACTCACTTCATTCTGCCTCTGTGTTCAGTGTACATCTTCCATCCCTTACAATACAGTCTACTTCCCCAGAGATTTCAGTTAATTTTTATTCCTAAAGACTTGGGTCAGTGTGATGGCTGGAGTAGACACTTCACAAATGCTTGATGGATTAATGCATGTGCACATGAATGGACCAATAAGGAACAACCACATAGAAAAATATTTGCATGGAGGAAAAAAAACGTAAAGATTCAAGTTGGAGAAATGAGTGTTATTAATTATCTCAGCACTGACTGGGTTGCATTAAGATGAGGAGGCTGGTGTGTGTTAGGATCTGGTAAAGGATTGTTTCCTAATTCAATATACGCATCAGCAAACGAGGAAGGAGACTCTGCTTAATTTGTGATGAAGTATTGAAAGGGACATGGCTGGATGTCTAAAGATAGGGAAATCCTGCTCTATGAACTCACAAACTCTTTAGTTTGCTAAAAAGGATTAGTGTTGCGGAGAAAGAGATGTAGATAGTACAAGGTTTCCACTTATATCTGGGGAGTTAGGTATACAAACAAAATAATTTCCAGTCAGAGGAGTTTTATGCTCTTCCTTTTCGTGAATCCATTCAAAAGCGAGAGACAATTGCAAATTATTTCTACTTCAACTTACTACCCAACACTACCAATGCATGTTTGTATTAACAAAGAAAAACATAAAGTTTACCAAAAACAAAAACAAAAAAACAAAAAACAAAGTGTTAGACGTAAGGGTGGTTTGTGTTTGCAATGAGAAGGAAATAAAGCTAACAGTTCATTTCAGTCAGCTTCAGTATCTTCATCACTCATTCGTTAATGGTCCTATGTTAGGTTCCGTATGGAGTAAATTATGAAGCCATGACCCTCATTACTATGCGTTTATAATTAAAACATGAAACTAACAAGCTGATGCCAAATTTGCAAAGTTAAACAGTGAACAAATACAAAAGGTGAAGTGCTTAAATGCATAAATGCATTCTGAGCAATGATGATTGACACGGTAACAGCAGAAGTTGTATTTTTAGTTGGTGAGGTCGAGTGGAAATCACTACCTTTCTCCCCAGGAGTCAAGGAAAGTTGTATTTGTGGTTTGACACCTACTCCTGCCAGATGTCTAAGTAACTCCGTGTGAAATTGGGAAAAAACTCCCTTCAAAGATGCTCTGATACCTCAGTGGTGTGTAGTGGTCACGAGGAAGATTGGTGCAGGGAACGAAGCAGGAAACCTCTCCAAAGTCATGCAGGAGAAGGCTTTCTTTCAGATTGGGTGCTCCTGGACAGCCTATGGCTCTTATCACTGGTCTGTCCATACTCAGGGAAGGAATCTCGTACCTTTTTTGTAAATCCTCAAAGCCATTTCTCAAGATGATGTGGTTATATCCATTTCATTTCAGAAGAGCATAATTGAATCTACATCTCCATCCTATGTCTTCTTTTTCTTGCCCTGCACCAAACCCCTTGTTGTTGGAGGATGGCTAATATCTCAATATTTCAAAATCTAAGTACATTTTTTTTTCTAATCAGAACAAATTCATGTGTGAGTAAAGCTCAACATCTGCTGTTCTTAGTCAAGATCACTATGTCTTTTGGGCACAGTGTGCTGGCCGTACTAGTTAACCTTATTAGCTAAAACAAATTTCATTTCAATATAGATATATGGCAGATTAGTCCAGGGTCAGTTTAACATATGAAAGATGATTCCAGTTTCCCTTTAAATAGAAACACATTATGAGAAAGTCCACTTTCGAGCTATTAGTGAGGAAACTGATCAAAGTCCCAAAATACTGCATTTGGAATTTAGTGTATAAAACCGTTTTAATTTCTCAGAGCCACACCAATTCCCTTTCTAGCTCACATGCAACATCCTCTTATTTGGGTCCAGATTTTGTAAGGAAATTAAAGTGCCATACTGGGAATAGGCCATATCAGGAGAAATAGATGCAATGAATGTCTCCAGATAAAAAACAATTAAGGATATTAAATTGATTAAAGTAGATCAAAGGGAGTTAAAATAAAAGGGATAAAGAAAAACAATATTCCCAAGGACAAATAATTTGGGAGTGAGTCATGATCGCCCTGGAGGGAGGAAAGTGGGTGGTTCCATGATAACAGAGCTTGACATTGCCAAAATTCAAACGAATGTGCTGCACACTGTTCCAAATAAGTTAGAAATCTGACCTTGATGCTGCTTATTTCTCATGATATCCCTAAGTAGTAATCTCATGATATCTCAAGATATCCCTGGGTGCTGTTATCTCTCGCCGCTCCCTCCCCCCTTTCTCTCTCGCCCCCTGCCACACACAGTGTTCCTAAAGCAAAAGGAAGTTGAAAGTCATACAGAAAGTTGGTGCAGGAAATGGGACTAGAATCCATGTCACGATGGAGACTAATCTATGTCTACGCTAAGAAAAATGGAGGGAACTTTTGTTATTAGCAGTAGATACAGATTTTATTGTTAGGCCCATAGCCACATGAAACTGTCCCACATTGGGATGTTCAGAGACTATGTGTCAATTACAAAGACCAGTCCACTCGTGGTCAGCAATCTCAATTTCCATCGAAGTTCTCCCCTACTGTTAACAGTACATTAGTGGCCACTGGTGTCATTATTATTATTTGCAAGGGGCTTACTGCTGGGTAATGACCCAATTACACGAACAAGTGGCTACTGCCCACAGGAAGCTCTGTGAAAAGGGACAGTGTGAGAATTAAGAACCATCCCTTGGGCCCGGATCCAGTAGACATGGTGCTACCTGGAAAGTGTCTTGTTCCAGTCACTGCTCTCCCTGATCAGGAGTCCCTCCATGCCCCTTGCGCTACGGCCCCAAGGCGTGCTATCTGTTCTGTGGAGCCCATGCTCCCTGAAGCTGGGACACATTGTTCTATGGAGGTCTTCCATGTACCCTCCTGGTGGTAAGGTTGGTTGAATTTTGGTGTTTCAATGAGGCTGAGAGGGAATTCTAGACACTTGGGCTTTGTGGTCACGTGCCCTGGGAGGAGGGGAGAGGAACTGCTGTCCTAGTTACTCCCGTAGAGCACATTGGTGTGGCGGGTTAAAATACGGCAAGTTCCTGGGAAAATAGTTGCCTTTCAGATCTAAACAATATCATTTAAGAGAAAAGCCATGATGACTTTAGAATCTGTGTTTTTACATATTCATACCCTTGGAAGAAAGATTTCTTCGTACAGGAGGATGCCGTGGATATCTTCAGTGTGCACATCAGTGATAGACATGCCTAGCAGTTACTTCGAGGGAAGTATGTTCTAATCGCACTATAAAATTTTCAACTTTGCTCTACCAAGCAACCTTGGATCTGCCAGAACCACCTATGTGCAGTCAGTTAGCAAATCCATTGTTTTTTTTTCAACCACCATTTATTTGGGCATTCTTCCATAGAGGTACTTAAAATTTAACACCCATTATAAACCATAACTCTTGAGGTAAATATTTTCTTCAAATCACTTAGGAAGAAATAGAGCTTTAGAATATACAGCTAGTTCATGGAAAGACTAGGGTTTAAGCCCAGCACCATCTTATTTCTTAAGGTGAGCTGCCCTTGAATGGGTGAGACTATAAGGAACCATATTAGAAGTGCCAGACTAAGTTATTCTTGTGTTCTTGTGCAGAATAAATGCCCCTTGCAATAATACTTCAATAATTTGAAGTAACAAGACACACTCTTACCTCTCCAGTCCCTACTTGTTCTTAGTCACACGTCTTGCCCTCCATCCTACTTCTTCCCTTGTCTTTTGCTCAATACACCTTTCCCCAGCTGTCTTGAAAGTTACTCACGTTCAGCTGCTCTCTGCCTTCATCACTACCACACTTGACCTGTCGACCACCATGGACACAGCTGTAGATCTAGAGGTGTGCTATCCTTTTGGTTAGTGCTGAGGTTGAAATTTTAGTGAGCCAAGCTTTTGGGGTTTGAAAACAGGTGCAGAGTTGGTCCCCTCATAGTGGCTTTAAGTCCCAGGATTCTCACTAATGCCCGAGGGCCAGTAGGGGTTTGTAATCTTTCTGCGTGATCAACTTCAGTTTACACTTTACACCCTTTTGCAAGAGATTGATTTATCAAATCCATGCAGCCCTTTGGCTCCATTCTGGCATAAATTCAGTTTTTGATTTAACTGATTGCTTTCCTAAAGTTTGGAGCTTTAGCAAGAAAACCTCAAAAAGGTGTCTTCATGTCTCTGTTATCTCTAATCCCTAAGAGTCCCTGACCTGAGAAGTTGCTTGGTAGATTTTGGTGACTGAATATATTAAGTTGTGAGCCATCTACCTTCAGTCCCTGGACTGCTGTGGGATTCTTACAGAACCTTGCACTTTAGGGTTCTTGATTTCCATAGTCCTCCCCAACATGCCTACAAACTAAACCAGTGGAGCTATTCATATATTACAGCATCCACCCAGGCTTCAAGGTTTTCTGATTAAAAGCAACACACCACCACCTCTTTCTGTGGTTTCATAACTGACAGCCTCAGGAACGGACAAGGAGAGCCCCACTTCCTATTTTAAGGAAGCATCAGCTTTTCAGAGATATTTTAGTGAACCAAGATCTTTACAGAAGCAAAAGGTTCAAGTGTTATTTTCTGACAAAATTTTTTTTAAATAAAAGTACTCTTGAAGAGCTAAGGTTGTATCAATATGTTTGTGAGTGTTAATTGAATATAAATGTCTTTGGGGAAAGGTGAAGAAGGTAGAGGATTAATAATGAGTGGAGGGGAGGGAAGGAAAGTAGAGGTTTGCACCAGAAATCTCTAAATGGCAAATATCAAGTGGCATGTGTAGAACAGGACGACGTCAGAAAAAGTCTGATATGCTGGAACAAGTCAGCCGTCGGTAGACAGTGTTGAATGTTTAATTCTGTTATTACTACTACCACCATGATTACCCCACTGTCGCTGTTAGTACTTCTGCCGCCACCACGGTGGCTGGCTGGCAAGATGGTGGGCACACTGCTCAGTGCTATATTCATCTCCTATCATGCTCATGATGCGTGGATTATTAGCGGCATTTTGCAAAGGGGGTTCCTGGAGCTCTCCTAAAGTCACAAACCTGGAAGCTATCAAGCTGGAATTTGAATTTAGTTTGTCCAAAAAGTGAGGGCTCTTTCTACTGCACCAGAAAAATTACACAGGTGACATTTTTACCCCGGTTTTCACTTTGTCAGTTATTTTCCCCTCTACTTTGCCAAAATACAGCACAGCTCTTTTTGATTTTCTTTCCCCCTTTTTAACTTCATCTTCCATCTTACCAAAACTTAACTTCAGACGATATGAAATCAGTTTTACTCTGCATATGTTTCAAAAACACAAATGAGGGGGCACCTGGGTGGCTCAGTTGGTTAAGCGGCTGCCTTCGGCTCAGGTCATGATCCCAGGGTCCTGGGATCGAGTCCCGCATCGGGCTCCCTGCTCTGCGGGGAGCCTGCTTCTCCCTCTCCATCTGCCTGCTTCTTTGTCTACTTGTGCTTTCTCTCTATCTCTCTGTCAAATAAATAAATAAAATCTTTAAAAAAAAAACACACACAAATGAGTCCATGGGGTGCCTGGGTGGCTCAGCCAGTTAAGCGACCCACTCTTGATTTCAGCTCAGGTCACGATCTCAGGGCTGTGAGATCGAGCCCTGTGACCAGCTCCATGCGCTGGGCATGTAGCCTGCTTGAGAGTCTCTCTCTCTCTGGCCCTCCCCCATCTCTCATGCTCTCTCTCTCTCTCTCTCTCTCTCTCTCTAAAACACTCTAGTCCATGTGTATATTCAGATAATGAATCAACCAGTAGAAAGAACATAGGATTTAGAGTTGTAAGACTCCGGTTAAAAAACTCTAAACCTCATATTATTTCAAGTAAAAGCCTCCCTAGCCCCAGCTTCTGTATTTGTACAGTGGAGCCAAATGCATTTGCTCTGCCTGCCACATGGGGGATTGCAAGGAAAAAAAATGAAATCCCATCTATGAAAGTGATATTTTATTGGACAGGGCTATGCAAGGTAATTTTACATGGGCTTATTTAAAAATTTAATGACTAATTATGGGTTGAAAGGCTTTGACTTTATTTATTGAATCTCAGTCACGAATGAAGGGTGAGGAAAGTATCTTAGGTCAAAGGAGTCATTTCTGATACTTGGAATCAGAACAAGTAGCTATTGGCCTCTGCTGGGTATGCTGTTAACTAGGCGGAACGAGAATGCTTGGAGCAAGGACTGTGGCAGTTGTCATGTTCCAGTGCTCACACTCTGCCGGGTCAGCATGAGGCTGAGCCTAAGGGTGGCCCTCACTGCCACATGTGGTTGGGTGTCCTGAGGGCCAGCAGGTTAGTGCTCTGCTCCTTTAACTGAGAAACTGGGTAAGAACACATCTGAGCAGAGTTCTCTAACTGTTGAGAGGATAAGAGCTGTAGAGGCTGTTGGAAGGGGTGCTCGCAACACTAATAAGTTAAAAGTGACTTTCAGAAGCATTTCTACTTTAGGACTCATCATTTGGGGACTTTCGTTACAGCAGATGAATCATGGCTTAGGACATAAAAAAAAAAAGTGCAACTCATTTTCTTTGAATGAAACGTATTTAGAATCATCTGCAGGATAATGTCTGCAGTGTTTTGGCTGCAGTCAGTCACTCCACAGAGACCCAGAGATGCTCTTGCGACCATGGGCACGAGTACATACCTTATGCGCACCGGGGGACGGGGGGGGAGGGCAAGTAGTGTAACGAGCAGCATAGAAATAAATATAAAGAGAGCAACAACAACGAAAAGGTGATCCTAAAAACACTCAAGATAGGTAAGTAGGAGCACGATATCCCAGTGGCGATCTCACCAAATCGTCACACTACCTTCAGGTTACAAGAGCATCAGTCTCAATTATAATGTGTGAACACAAGCAGAGGAATTTTAGCAAAGGAATTCCCAGGGTTTCTACTTCAAGTTCTGATTCAAAATCAAAATAAAGAAAGATGGGTCTTTGAAAAAATGATGTGAGTATAAGAAACGCTAAATATTGGAATTATTGTATTTTTTGTATGTTTGTTTCCTCCCCTGTTTGTTGTCCCAAACAATTATCCACCGTAAGCTCCTTGAGGCCAGGGTCCATTTCAGACTTGTACCTGTATGCAGAATCATCTGGCTCTCTGCACCTCACCACATAAATGATATAGTCTTTTAAAGGCCCTCATGGCACCTTGTAACTCATTTTTCAGAGTTGCTTTTTACATATGGTTGTATGATTACTTGGGGACCATCTCTCTATCGGATGGCATAAGCCGTTATACCAAGAGATCACATTGTTCTTTCTCATCACTGTATCACATTGCTCTGTTTAATATTTTTATATAATAAGCTTTGTTGGCCGTTTCACAGAAAGACCCATGATATGAAAGTTAGCTCACACTGGGGAGCCTGGGTGGCTCAGTCAGTTAAGCGGCCGATTGGTGATTTTGGCTCAGGTCATGATCTCAGGGTCATTAGATCGAGCCCGGAGTCGGGCTCCATGCCTAGCAGGGAGTCTGCTTCTCTCTCTCTGCCCCTCCTCCTGCTCATGCATGTTCTCTCTCTCTAAAATAAAAAAAATAAACCTTTAAAAAAAAAGAAGCTCACATAAGCGAATTAAGCGGTGACAATACGTTTGCACATGCTAGCATGAGAGATGTCCTTTTGCTCTGAGATGGCCTTCTCAAGCTCACATGTGTTGGAAACGTTGCGAGTTGTCTACCTAGAGCCATTTCCATCCCCTATTAAGAGAATGATGATTTTGTTTGAAGAGGCAATGAACTACATTCTTTTAGGCACTTAGATTATCTAGTAACGACGGCTGTCCGTGTGACACAGTCTCATGTCCAGTACGATGTGGGCACAAGTGTACGGAAAGGCTATCCCTCCAAAAACAGAGAGACTAAGTCTTTATTCAAAGAAACCTCACCAGTCATTTGCTCTGGTTTTGTCGTCCGCTTGAAACATGGACTTCAGGCTTGGAGACAAAGGAGCCATTTTACGGCCGTGAATGGCAGCATGAAGGCAGAGAATTACGTATTAAGGAAGTCAGAGGAGAGAGATGGAAAGAGCGTGGGTGTCTGATGCTATCAATGAGCCACCGTACCAGCTCTGGACCGCCGCCCCTGCACTCCCCGTTTATGTCTGGAATACATTTCTCTCTCTTCAAATACATTTCTTTCTCTTTGCGCGACTATGCTCAGGCCTTGTGTCGCCGAATGAATGAATAGAACAACTAACCTAATAGACTTTGTAGACTTTGGTGTAAAGTCATGACATTTTAAGCAATCCCATTGACTAACACACCAAATTAACAAAATAATTCTTACCACTTAACAATAATTACGCATTTTGGTGAAATAAACTTCACAGTGTTTTCTCAAGATTTTTATCTAATTTAAAAACATACTTGTGTCCATTAAAAACATTTTCTTTCCCATCTCTTCAGACTGCATATCCAGGTGGAATTTTCTGTGTAATTGGCAGATTTTTTACTTTTTAGATTCTTTAACTGCAGGATCCAGAAATATGCAACTTATGCACTAAGTGCATTAAGTTGGTAGAAATTGATGCCTTCATTAGGAAGTAAATATGCATATCTGTGCTGTATTCTACAGATACAGAAGTTGCAACTGCAAGAGAAATATGTACACAGTTACAACACGATAAATCTCTTTATTATGACTACGGCTCTCCATCCATAACTTTCATTTATATGGAGAAACTTTTAGACTCTCAAGATAACCAAATCTGGATCAGAAATGAAAGGAAAAACATAAACACTACTCTTATCAGAAAAAAAGGATAAGGACAGCTACAAACAGTGCACAATCAGATTAGCAGTATTTTCTAGGAAATAAATGAAAACGCCTGTAAAACAGTGGAAACTTGGAGCCCACTCTCGTTTCCCAGTCCCCCTGACCCTGTCTAACTCCTCTCCCCTCTCCCGCACCCTGGCGCATTGCAACACCTCTGCTGACTTTGCCACGAACAGAAGAAGCAAGTTGTTTACTGGCATCCGAAGCGATCCTGGCAGCACCTAGCACCCATTCTCCAGGCTTTCAAATGTGTAGCATCAATGTACGCTGGATATGTCAGCGCTGAGAAAGTGGGAGGCAGAGTCATGAAGTTATGATGCGTGAAATTGGAACAGACTTGGAGAAGAAAGGTCAGGGGCAGCATGATAAACTTGGTGTTGCATTCCCCGGCCCCAGAATTCTCCCTCCTTCTCCACATTCAATTCTTCTTTCTAGCCATTTAAAATCCTGCCTGTACTCCAGTCTGGTATGTCTAGTCTGTGTCACCACAGGACTTGAGCTCACCAGTAACGGCGACCATGATAACGTACACCACTCTTTGAACATCTAACCATATTCCACATGCTTCATACTTGTGATTTTCAATCCTCATGAACTTTCATGGGAGATTTATTCGTTTTCTATTAACCCACAAGTTTATCAACTTAAAACAACTTGTATTTATTATCCTATAGTTTCTGTGGGTCAAGAGTCCAGGCAAGCTTTCAGTGAGCTCTTTGCTCAGGGTCTCGCAAGACCACAGTTAAGGTGTGGGTCGGGCTGCCTTCACAGAATAGCTCTTTGCTTCTTCAAAGACTGAGGAGAGTGTTTCTCTACTCAGGAAGGACGCCGTCTCTGTTTTGAGGTCTTTCACCTGATTAAGTCTGACCCACCTTAGATGATTTCCTTTTTTATTAACTCTGAATCAACTAATATGGGACCTCGATCACATCTGCAAAATCCTTCCACCTTTACCATACAACATAACCTAATTATACAGTAATGCTCCTCATATTCACAGCCCTCCCCATCCCATACACACTCAAAAGGAGGGGATCATACAGTTTTCCAGGTGGTAAGAATCTGGCATTCTCTCTACCACAGTCCACCTTCTCAACCCCAAGATGTACATTCCTTCCTCATGCAAAATACATCCAAGTCAATCTGTGAGGTACATCTCCTCAGGCAGAGTTCTTTCCCTCTAAGGAAACAAGATATGTGTCCCCTACATATTATTATTAGTAGTAATAGTAGTAGTATTTTCAGTGTACAAATCAAAGATATGAAACCCAAGGAAAGATGAGCGTCTCAACACACAGAACTCTGAAGTCATCAAAGCCCAAGTTCATAAGTTAATTCTTGCCATCGCCTCAAGGTATCACTCCACACAGTTTTGCTTTTCTCATTTGCGATCACTGTCCCTTTTTACAAACACTCAAGAAGAAAACATACCGCCAGTGACTATAAGAGGAGATGGAAATGGCTAGCTCACTCCTGGTAATTTGTTATCATTCTTTGAATGAACATAAGTGAAATATTTTAAAATCCTTCAATATTTAGAAATATTTTAACATATGTTAAATGGTGTGTAACTTTGAGAATTTTACAAAAAAAAAACCAAAACTTATTTCTTTAGTCTATACACTTCTTCATGTAATCCCAGCAGCAGCTTTTATCAAAATAGTACCCCTGGATATATAAACACTTCATGAACTCAGCTGCAGTTTAGTGAAGGACAGTTCTTAAATTATATCTCTGATCATGTCGTCTACTTGACTGGGACTGACATTCAGACACATTTTGATTCATTAGTGCTAACTTAGGCAAATGATAATTATGGTGGTTATTTCTGGGGTCCTCAGCATTGAGGGTTGTCTCCAATGGGCCACAGAAAATCCCAGGGCCTCAGTCACTTCACTGCATCTGTTGGAAAAGTAGACATTAAAAGTTTTATCAAATGCATTGAAAACCTCCAAAGGAAATAATGATACATATTACTGAAGTCACCTCTTTTTGATTATCATCTTCTGAGATGTTATTTATATGAGCTAATGTAGCATTCACTGTGTCTAAATAAAAAGCTTATTTCAAAATATAGGATGTGCATTATTTTAGTCTGTCCCTTTGTATCACATCTCACACTTTTCTATTTTGTATATAAGGTATGAATTTCCTCCTTGCACAAAGGGAGACAGACTTTCAGTTGTAATTTAAAAACTAAGGTCTGGTTTCTCACTGACTGAATCTATGTGTTCTATCATAGAATTTTACATGAAATAAAATGGATGACTAAATTAAATGCATTCTAAGGAACAAAAGTGACATTGATACCAATTTCTCAACCTATGTATTGGGGAATATGATTGAAAAAGTTCTTGTTAGTTTTAACTATTTCAATACCAGTTTACTTTTCAGGCCATTCCTGACTGGTATGAGTGTGTGTGCATATCTGCATAATATGTTGATAGTATTGCATGCATATATAGATACGCACATATAGATATGTATACAGACATAGATATACCAAATGATACTGAGTATCTTGAATCTAATACCTATTTATCCCTGAATCTTTTGGTTTGTAAAGTCACATTTCTAGTTTTCTATAATTTAATTGTATTTAATCATCACTACTAACCTTCTTCCATAGCCATTTCAATGACCTCGAAATTCTAAAATTTTCTGTCATTCCTTTTTTCCCTTTTAGTTAAAGGTTGGGGGGATGGCCTGTTAAATAGGAAGCAGTACAGATATGCTGCTCTAAGACACCCCTGCCCCCAAATTATAATAATATGACATTTAAAATACCTTTTATTCAGAGTCAGGGCTATACCCTGCTTTCCCGCTATCAAACCAGGAAATCACCTATGGGCAGGTCCATTAGAGCAAGAAAATAAGAATCAGCGTTTCCAGGCTAGTACTGCTATACCAGGTGATAAAGCCCTTCAGGGCAGGAATCATGTCCCCTTAACCCAGTACAGAAAATATTTGGTGTACTTTGTAAACAAATAATCTAGATGATGGATGAGACTGCACTGTTAGGAATTTGTGTCATTAGAAGATGGGACCACAGCACACAAGACGAGAAGCTTAACTGTCATTGTTCCTCTTCTAGAAAAACACAGGCTTCTGCTAGTAATGAAGCCAACATCCCAGGGCCTCTCCTGAATGAAAGTTTTTTTGTTTTCGTTTTTTGTATTTTTTTTTTTTTTGTCCAGAGACATTTATACGGGACCACTACTGCCCTGTGATGATGTCCACACTTCATCTATATGTGAGTTTAATCAAAAGATGAGAACTTTCTAGTTACTGAAACAGTACACATCACTCCATAGTCTTGTTTCAACAGTTTTACCTGAAAATACCTGCAGATTGGTTTCCACTGACTAGCTTGTTCCCTAATTAGCAGGCTTCTCCTGCAGGCAAACACCTGCACCGTCTTACCTGCCGGCCCAGGCACGTGAGAGGAGAAAAGTCAACATGTACTTTGCAAAAAAGACCCCAAACACACTTTTTTTTTTATTGTTTTCACAACGACATATGCAGATTTGATATATATTGAAAGTGAAAAGTGGGATCAAGCATTCTCGCATATTTCTTCCTGGAAAGTCAAAGGCAACCCAAATGCATTTCTTGAAAATCATTTAAAATATTAATAAAAAAATCAACTGCAGATTTGAAGAAATGAGTGGATTTTCCCCATTTGACAGCTTATCAGTAAGTTGTCTTTTAGAATGTTTTTTACCCGGGGAGTGTAACTCGGTGATGATAGACATGTATAATTCATAAAGGAAAATAGATTTAAATAAGCCTGCTCAGTAGTTCCGTGTGTGAAAATTCAACAAGCTCGTTTCTTTTCACTGTAACTGTAGTTACTTTTCCCCACGCAGGTTCCCCCATCCCACATTGTATTTACTTTTTGTATTTTGGATCATAATATAATTTGTTTCCAAATGTATATTTAAAGAAGGCAACTTTGAGTGACACAAGAACAGCACAGTAAATGAAAAGTAGGATGGTATTTTCATGTAAATCACATTTTATAAATATTTAAATTACTTTCTCTTGCAGAATAAAAGTGTATGAATACACTTTACATTTAAGCTACAAATTATGCTGAAGGAGTTTTACCTTGTAGAGTTATTGTTCACAACAATGTATATTAAATTTTTTCTGTTCTTACATAATTCGTCTAGACTTTTTACTGGCTGAGGTCTTGAGAAGGCCAGAGATAATCCATCTGAACCCGAGAAGAGTGTCATCCCATGCAACAACTAAATGATCGTTTATTCATCCTCAAAATTTTAAAATTCAATACAGAGTGAATATCAAAGCCACATTTTTTTTGGAAGAGTGATTCCAAAATAGGTGACTTAGAAAAATACAATCTAATCTCACTAATTCTGATCCTGCTAATTTGGATTTTGCAATAATCTGAAGATGATAAATATACATTAGGGGGAAAAAAGCAGTTATAATTTAAAAGGAAGAGCACCAACGCATCAAATCTAAGCATTTTGAATCCAAGGGAATGACATGGTGGTAAAATAAAATTATCATTTATTATGTGCTTAGTACATGTCAGGAATTGTGATAGGGTTAGAATATCACTTCTATGTCTATTCAAACGCTTATGGAGTAGATTATATTATCCAAATTTCTCATGATGAAACTACAGCCCACAGAGGTTGATTAATTTTCCACCGGTCAGTTGACTGAAAGTGATGAGGTCTGACCGACTAGAAAATATGTGCTTTTAATTAAAAATTATTTTAATATATTTGTTTTCAATTTTTGTTTTGAACTACTAAGTTTCCTATGTAAAAGGACTTTTGTGTGACAAACATTTTATTAATTGATATAGATCTATTTTGAATTATCATTTTCCATTACTTAAATCTATGTCTATATTTTGGTTGCTAATACAAAATGTACTTAAAAGTAATAAGGTTAGAAAAGCTTAATCATTCTAATTTCTTCCCCATTTTGTTTAATTAGTAAGTTTCTACTATACTGAAGATATATCTCTAAAAATAATTTAAGAAGCAGAATAGTTATTAAATAAGTTTCATGTTCCATCATCCTAAATAAATTCTGCCCCAATTACTTAAAATTAGATTATTCTGCATCAAATTTGAAAAAAATAATAAACAGCAAACAGAATTTTATCTGAGCATGTATAATTATCATTTTCCTATCTCTAAGGCTCGGATGATAATTTATACTACATAAGAAAACAAATAAATGTCTTTTAAGCAGATAGATCAGTATGCAATAGAACTCATAATAAAGTTTCAGGAATAGTTAGTTTTCAAAGACTTCTTTAAAAAACTAAATTTTGAAAACTTTGTCCTTCCCCAAATACCCTCAGGGGGTTTTTTAGTTTTGTTTTGTTTTACCGATTGAGATATTAAGGTTTGGACAAAAGTATCCGACAGATAACAAACCCTGAATTTTCCATGTTTTTTCCCTACAAAACCAGGCATCAAAATCAGTGAATTGGTGTTTGAAAATGACAATGTAATAAACTACTTTGATAAAACATGAGTAATTATCATTAGATTTCCAGCACTGAAAAAAATAATTTTTTTTCAGAAAACCAACTATGGTTATGAATAGAACAGGTTCTAAATTGCCAAGACGACTATTGTCTCCTCTGTTGAAAATCTTTGCGGGCTTTGCATTTGTATAGTAGTTTTTCAGGTGAAAGGTTTTGTTATTATAGATCTGTGCTGCTTTATATTTAACAAACTTGCTAACTTTCCAGTCAACAATGGTATGGTGATGAGACAGGAGAAACTAAACAATATTATGGCAGAGACCCAAAACAATAACGGCTTAAATAAAATAGAAGTTTCTTTCTTTTTCTGTCACATACAAGTTGACCTTATGTGGCAACTCTGCTCTGCAAAAGTCCTGTGAGCCCAGACTCATTCTTCCTTGTTGCTCCACCATTTTAGGGAATTACCTTCATTTTCAAGGTCCAGGGTCATTACCAGGCCTACTTTCCAGACAGACAGAAGGGGGAAAAAGGAAGGAAATGTCTTTCCACTCCCTTAAAAGTTACGATTTGGAAGTTGTACTTTTGCTCCCTTCCGCATCCTATTGGCCAGAACTTAGTCACATACCCTACCTAGGGGCAAAGAGGTCTGGGAAATTTAGTCATTAACTAAATAGCCTTGTGTCCTGAATGTTCTATCATTACCTAAGAAGTGGTGAATGTGTAATTTAGCTGTCTCTGCCATATACGGTATTTATAATGAAAGAAACAATGCCTACCTAAAAAAGAACACACACTGCAGTTGGAAAGATGGTGGTATCACAATTGTAGGTTCAGAAAAAAAATGCATTGATGACATTTTTTTTTAACTCTGTGTATGTGTTTTAATTAATAAACTAATCTTTAGAGCAGTTTTAGATTCACAGCAAAATTGAGTGGAAGGTATAGAAAGTTCTCATATACTCTCTGCCCCTTACATTTGTATTTCCCTTTACTATGCTGTGTCGTTATATGTTTGTCCAAAAGCACAGAATGGACAACCCAAGAGTGAACCTTAATGTACACTATGGACTTAGGTTGATAACAGGTGTCAATGTAGGTTCATCAGTTGTAACAAATATGCCACTCTGTTGTAGGATGCTGGTAATGAAGACACTTTCCAAATTAAGTAAGGTTACTTAATTTGCCAATCTCTTGCCTCTCAGCTCCAGATAAACTCTTCATTGCCCTGTTTGTGCCTCCTAACCATTTCTCCCCGCCAGCTAGCACTGTAAAGCTTCTTCGGCAAGGACACCAAAGGGAACCTGCCTGGAGGAGGAAGTGGTTCTTCGTCCCAGTTCCAGTGTGTGTTGTCTCTCCACAGGCTCCTGCAGTGTGTGGCAAGCAGCAGGGCATGACATCCCCTTGAGCACAATCTTCCCTGACACCCAGAGGCAGGATCCCCAGTGTACCTTTCCCACTGAGAGATTCCAAGTGAGTTTCATGTGGTTACATCTCAATGGATGATTTCCCTCTGGTGCCTGAAAAGACGGATTGTTTGTGATCCCTGGTGGTCTGGAAATCTAGCAGACTTCTCCTCCATCCTCTGGGGCAGAGCCAGGCTCTCTCCAATGAGCAATGGATCTCAGCTCTGGCTACAGGGTCCTATTTTATTTTATTTTATTTTATTTTATTTTTAAAGATTTTATTTATTTATTTGAGACAGAGAGCATGAGAGTGAGGAGGGTCAGAGGGAGAAGCAGACTCCCTGCCGAGCAGGGAGCCCGATGCGGGACTCGATCCCGGTTCTCCAGGATCATGACCTGAGCCGAAGGCAGTCGCTTAACCAACTGAGCCACCCAGGCGCCCGTACAGGGTCCTATTTTAGATTTGTTCTTCCCTTGGCTCCTCTATTTCAGCCTTAGTGGTAGAATCTGCTCTTCATATATTCTTGACTTATCTTTACTTCTTAGTCTCCAAACTTCTGCTACTCCAAACATCTGGTGTAGTTAATAAATTTGTATTTTACACATTCCTTGTTGAATTTACTGAGTAGATTCCCTTTCCTGGGTAGACACAATGAGGGAAGCCAGTCATATTAACACAATCGAAAGTGTTTCACCATCTCCTTTGTGAAATGTAAAAGGCAGTGGTGAAAATGGGGGCATTTATGGCATCTTTCCGTATCATTTTTGAGGTCTATGATCAATGTTAATGCTCAGATATTCTGAGGATTTGTCAGGAGAACATGCTATATGTATCAAACAAGATAGCAATGAATTGTTTATGTATTAAAACTTGGTGTGTCTGAAAGTGTTGAGAATTCGTGGGAATAGAACTAGTGTGGGTGTTTAAAAATCCAGTTGTTGTGCTTTGGTATTTTTCCTTCTTTATCAAGATCAGATAAAAAATAAGCCTTTAGAGTTCCTCCAAAAGTTGTGTTTCTTCTCCTACACTATACCATTTACACTTTAAGGGAAGAATATTCACATGCCATATAAGAAAAATGTTTCATTTTGATAGGAAATTACCCTGTTTTCTGCATGACTTCATAGGGATACATTGTTTTAAATAGGTTTGCTAGCTGCTCTGTATCTCCCTAGCCCAGATGGGATCTTTGAAAACTGTAGCTCTGGAAATGAATTTAGATATAACACAGAAATTTGTTAACTGAGCTTTTAATTGGAGTGGAATACCAAGAAATATCATGGTATTAATTTTTTTTTTCCCCAAAGTACCATTTGGCTTAGGAGACTAAGAACAGATGTGCCAAGTCCTTGAAGTCAGGTGTATACTTTAGAAAAAGCATTTAAATCTTCTATCCAGTTACCATTCTTCTTGTTCATCATGTGTGTATGTTCAATAAGACTCTGAAAAATCACTATTTATGGGCTTAAATGATTATTTTATAATCATTTCAAATATATATACATATATATATATATATATAGTAGAAACAATCTATTTTGGATTTACTAGCAATTTTTGCTTTTGTTTTTGGTAGCTGACAAATCATTTTTTACTTCAATTCAATTTTGTGTATGTCTAAAACTGTCATCTGAATGCAGCTTTGGTAACATTATAGGTATGCTGCAAGAACTGCTAAAATGTAGAGAATTTTACTTTCTTTTTTTTTTTTTTTAAAGATTTTATTTATTTATTTGAGACAGAGAGAATGAGAGACAGAGAGCATGAGAGGGAGGAGGGTCAGAGGGAGAAGCAGACTCCCTGCCGAGCAGGGAGCCCGATGCGGGACTCGATCCAGGGACTCCAGGATCATGACCTGAGCCAAAGGCAGTCGCTTAACCAACTGAGCCACCCAGGCGCCCGAGAATTTTACTTTCAATGAGTAATGTTTCATTAGTCATTTGCAGAATGAATCATATTTATTTATATTCTTATTTTTCTATATTTTGGACCAACCATCTTGAAGTTCTTAAAGGTTTCCTTTAGCAATTGTTAATAGACCAAATTTTCTATCGGAGAACATTATGTAAATTTAGGCAAATCTTCATTAACTTTAATCAGAACTGTATATAGGTAGCAGAAGTTTAAATTAAATGAATTTTGACAATGAGATAGTTGTATATGGAAATTTGGACATATTGATAACGTATTTTCCCAATAGGAACTTTTTCTTTTTAAATTTTCATATATCATACATATCACTTAAGTATTAAATTCCTTATTTATTTATTTATTTGAGAGAGAGAGAGAGAGAGAGAACGAGCTGGGAAGGGAAGAAAGAGACACAGAGGGAGGGGATCTCAAGCAGACTCTGCGCTGAGTGCAGAGCCCCATGCGGGGCTCAGTCTCACAACTCTGAGATCGTGACCTGAGCCAAAATCAAGAGTCCATAGCTTAATTGACAAGCCACCCAGGCACCCCAACTATTAATTTCTTTTAAATGCAGAGTTCTTTTCTCTGAATTTGTTTTTTCTCCTGCAACAGATTCTGAACTATCTTTTCAAGTTATTTCTCTTGCTTATATTTCACTTTGGTCTTTGAAGTCAATAAGAACCATGGACATGTGAAGGGTAGGATCTGAGTAAGGAATTCTAGGAAGCTGCTTCATGTGTAAACACAGAGAGAATCATGAAAGGGATGTCTACAACCAATTATAAATCCCAACATCTTCAGAATATCGTTGCTAGGATGACTTATTTTTGTACATGTCTCCACATTATCTTGCGATCAGTAACCTCTCAATATATATTTGTGGAGTGGATGAAAATAGTCGAGATTTATGTATATAGATCTTCCTCAACTTACGATGGTATTTTGTCTGGATTTACCTGTAGCATGTTGAAAATACAAAAAGTCAAAAATTCATTTAATACGTGGAACCTACTGAACACCACGGTTTAGCCTAGCCTAGCTTAAATGTGTGCAGAACAGTTACATCAGTCTCCAGTTGGGCAAAATCATCTAACACAAAGCTTGGCACAACTTGAAAATAAAGTGTTGACTATCTCATGTAACATAATGAATACTGTATTGAAAGTGATGAACAGAATGATTTTAGGGGTACAGAACGGTCATCAGAGTATCGGTTGTTGATTCCCAGGATCACGGGGCCGACTGGGAACTACAGGGGCCACTGCCCAGCATCACCAGAGAGTATGTACCACATATCATTGGCCTGGGAAAAGATCAAAATTCAAAGTACAGTTTCTACTGAATTGCAGTGTTTTTCATAAAGTTGAAAAGTCCTGAGTCAAACCATCATCAATCAGGACTGTCTGTATAGTGTCTTTAAAAATAGAGTTCTAGACTACCTCCTAAACTCAGAACGTCAAGAATCTGAGTCCAAGCCAAACCTTGAGACAATTTTCAGTTGGAAAAGTATGAAAATGGCTTATGTCGATATCTAAAATTTAAGTCAACAGCACTTCAAAATTCTGACCAACAGTTAGGACTGAAGACACAAAAATAATTCTTGCCAAATGACAATTTAGATTCACTGCTCTGCTCTCTGTCCTCACAACTCCTGTTATTTCTTGCTTCTTGTTGTCACTCTGTATCTCTTGCATTTGACAAAAACAAAACTAAATTTTAAACTGTTAATATGACACTCAGTCTGGAATAATAACACCGATGTTCTACTTTATAAACTCAAATAGTCCAAAACAGCAGTTGAGATCAGAACAGAAATAGGCATGGTGTACATGCATTTTTAATATGATTAGTAATAAATGACTAGTTAGTTAAACTGACTATTTAAATAGACTCACACGAATAAAGCTCAGCGTGCAGACTCAAGGCCTAAAGAACAGGAGATAAACAAATGTAGTCCAAATAAGAAAAAAACGTGCATTAGATAGAGGTTCTAAGAATACCAAATTGTATGCAGATTTTTGTTGTTGTAATGTGGATGGACTCCAACTTTTCTAGAAGAAAGCATTTGCTTACATATTAAGCAGTATATAACAGAAAAACAGAAGGATAACAAATACCAACTTTTTTTTCTTTTTGAAGAAAAACGTTTAAACTGTTTTAACTGGTGAATATACATGAAGATGTTCTATTCAGTTATAGATCTGATTCTGCTTTATAAAAGTTATTTTATTTATTTTTAAATTTAATTTTTTTTTTTTTTAAGATTTTATTTATTTATTTGACAGAGAGAGACACAGCGAGAGAGGGAACACAAGCAGGGGGAGTGGGAGAGGGAGAAGCAGGCTTCCCGCAGAGAGGAGAGCCTGATGTGGGGCTTGATCCCAGAACCCTGGGATCATGACCTGAGCCGAAGGCAGACGCTTAACGACTGAGCCACCCAGGTGCCCCTTAAAAAAATTTTTAAGTAGGATCCACACCCAGCGTGAAGTCCAACATGGGGCTTCAACTCACTACCCTGAAATCAAGACCTGATTTGAGATCAAGAGTCAGTTAATTGGTTAAGCCACTCAGGCACCCCCATAAAAGTTCTTTTAAAATAAGAGTCGTGACTCAAAGTATTAGTATATACAATATATACATACCTTTTACATATGCTTTTAATTTTTTTTTTTTTTTTTTTTTTTTAGTTTTGAAGCTTTGGGCAGATCATGGTTTGTTGAAAAGTCTGACATCACTGAGTCCAAAGTAAATGAAAAGTTATTTATGTGCCAGAGGACCCCTACAGCCTGATTAGCAGGAACACTGAGGAAATCAATCTCAGATTAACTCGATTTTTATTTCAGCTTTGTGGATTACCTTCAATGCATTGTAAATCTGTATTCACATGGAATAATATAGATATGTGTTCCACACAATAAAGTAATTCTCTCTTAGGTAAAATAATTCCACTCATAGAAAAAATACAGAACACAATCTTTCTTATAAGATCTCATTTCTCTTTATAGCCTGCTAAAAACAAATAACAATGTAACATTGAAAACCAATGCCTATAAAATGTCAACAGATGCATAACACAAAAAAAATAGGAATTAATCCTACATAATAGTTAGGTAAAGGGTGGATAAAAAAAATACTGAACTTATCTCATTTTTCTAGGGTAATCCTACTGAAATCTATTAGAAACACAGATTAATTGATACATGGTATCTAGACATCAGCTCTTTGAAGGCACCGAAAAAATGACCTTTTAAGGAAAAATAAAATGCTATTATATTTTTATGAAAATTGCTGAAAAGCAAGGCAATTTAAATTGTTAGTAAATTCAAAGCTAAAGAGCCTCAGTCAGACTTCCTTTGAAATTTACCCAGAAGATAGAGTAATTGTTTCTTATATAGGTGGAGTAAACACTGAGGGCAGCAAAGTGATGGAAAAATATGAAATATGCCTTGTCACACTGAACCGAAAGGGAGAAAATCTCTGCCCCTCCTGATTCTTCTTTTGCAGTCTATATGTTTATTAAACACAGACGTGGGAACCTCACCCTTCACTTTAATCTGGATACCCTTCATTAATATGATCATGGCTTTGTTATGAATCATTATCAGTACAACTCTGTTTTAGTAATGCAACGGAAAAAGAATGGCTAAACCATTGAATTTTTTAATCAGTGGTAATCCCCTGATATTATAAAGAGGTGGTCATTTAGAGTCAACTTTAAGTACTTTACGTATTAATTCAAATACATTAGTAAACATTTACTTGGCTACAAATCTATTCATCCTACACACCCTCCCTCAAACCTCAAGACGAAATAGTAAAATTCAAACTTAAAATGAGAGAGAATTTAAAAACGAATTTTGTTTGCCTGTCATATATCTTGAATTGTCAAAATAGACAATAAAGTAAACAGTCCTTGTATTTTATTTTCTATTTAAGAGTCGGGACAATTTGTCCATCTTCATTTAGTTCCCCGGGCCACACCAATGGAGCTTGGTTGAACACGCAGTAACTCATGTTGCCACTGGATGGCAGTGACAGCTTTTGTCTCTAAAATGCCCAAAGTGCCCTAGGTGCATTAGAGCGCCACAACTCTTTCCCAGGACATCAAAGTGTAAAAAGGCACTGGGTACCTCTCCAACAGCTCACGTTCCTTTTCCATCTCTTGCCTTTGGCCACTCCATCCTCAGGCAGCCAATAAAACTTCCTTACTTGCAATCACTTTTTACTAACATGATGATGTTCAATAGAATGCCAAGTTTGCAGAAGGTAAAAAAAATGAGAGAAAAAGGAGGTAAGAAGGTATGAAGGAAATACACATAGAGGACCCTTCTGTCACTGAATGGTGCTAAGCTTTCAGAGGCCACAATTTCTAGAATATGTTTGTTATTTAATTGTTTTCTGGCAGATAGCAAAAATATCCCAAACTTTCTTCACCATTTTATGTTTCAGATTACTTCGCATGACACACACACACACACCAGCATGCATGCATGTCTCAAATAATGGTCGTTGGGACAATTAACTGATGACAGTTTAATTTTCCAGAGTGAATTGGTTTGCAATTGACAATGAAGAAAAAAATCTACTTTGAAAAAAAGTTTTTAGATATAAGTAAGCTGACAAAATTGTTAGGAAAAAAAACTGTAGAGTTAAAATATGGAAAAATCTGAATTTTCATCAGTTAAAAGTCAATGATAATTATGAAGGTGTTAGATATAATCAGAGCTTGAAACAATGAATTAATTTGTTTTCTTAGAGAAGGAGGGAGGAAGAGCCTTTGCTTCTCAATAGCTTTGCTGGTTATGGATGGAGAAGACTTCAGATTACTTTTCTGATGAGTGGTTTAAGATGATTGTATTAGTCAAGTTAAAACGAAGAGGGATGAATTCTTTTATACATATATGGAATGAATCAATAGAGATAAATGTAATTATCCTTATTTCAGAGAACATACCTATTTGTCCCTAGGTATTCCTATTTTAAATTCTAAGAATTGTGGCCTATATCATGTCGTACCATTCTTAGTAAATAAAACTTAAAAAGTAAACTGTACAAATTTGCATCTATGGGAGGTAACAATTTATATTAAAGAAATTTAATATGTGTTTTTATTTGTTTTTAAAACTATTTTTATACCCCTTTGATGGAAGCTGAAATGGTTGAAAATATTACAGAAAAGCCACAGCAACAACAGAAAACACCAGAATGGGAATTCTGGAGCATTTTATAATATGGTTTGAATTTTGCAAGCATCAGAAAAATAAGAAATTTTTAATTGCCAAGTTTCCAATTAAGTTTTATTTTTTATTTCTCTTAACACAGAAAGACTAGCTGAGTAAGAAAATATTCAATGGTAGGAGTTGGAATATAAGAGGGACTTTTGGAATCACGATTTAAAAAGGTATTTTTCATATTGTGTGAATAAATTTTGTTACTAAACGGAGAGATATAGTTTGTATAGGTAGTATAGTATATATTTGTATATCTTCAAAACCAAAACTAAAGATGGTTTCTTATATTTATATTTTGTTTTCTTCCCACAAGCACTCCACCTACATGGAGTAGATATCTGTATATATAGCCATAGTTAGAAGGCAGGTAAAAAAAAAATCAAGCACATTTAAGAAGAGAAATATTTAAGAACCAGGGAAGGACAGGCTTCTATCTTTGCACAAATCTGTCAGATTCTCACATAAAACTATGGCACAATTCAGTAGCATTTGGAGATAATCTAAACAAATTTACTTAGTGCTCTCAGATAACCAGACTGTAAAGTAACTAGTTTCTGAAACTTGTTTCTGCTTCGTGACACAGCCAGCTCTAAGTGAATAGAGTCGTTGTAATGTGCTTTACCCTTCCATTTATTTTATTTTATTTTTTGAAGTAATACATAGGTAGAATTTTATTACTAAATAACATGTGAGTATACAAATGCATAATTGAACAACAGCTAAAAATAGTCCAAGAATGTGAAATACACATTTTTTGAAATGATAAAAATGTATCCATGAAAAATATAAAATGTTGCATGTATATACAGTATATACTTCTCTATATATAACATAAATGAAAATTATAAAGTTGAGGTTGTACTGACCAAACTTTGTATGAAGTAAGATACATTTGCAGCCTTGCACACACATATGCAGATAATTCAAGCCAACATAATTCCCCTGGGACCAGCATCCTCTCTCTTGACTATACATATTGACTTATCGATCAAAATGCTTGAATAATACCCTACTGTTCCACTTTTTATATTTTTTATTATGGAGTCTTAAGTTTCAACTTCAGGCATTTCGGGGGAAGTTAGTCAAAGGCTTTTGTATAAAAATCTTAAGGAACAGGAAATGGAAAGTGAAATCATGACAAATTATATATTAGTATCTATTTACCTTACATCTGGCATGTGACTTTAAAATTTCTGAGATAAATAGGTCTTCTGATTCCAGTGGAAACAAATATCAGTGTTTCAGAAACATTATAGGCAAGAACTGCTTCCTAATTTTTGAATACTTGGTTAGGCTATAAAAGACAAAGAGAGTGAAGGGTAACTTGAATTGTATATACACACATTCACATACACTAGATGGGACACGGGACTTCAGGGACCATCTAATACAGATCATGGCTATGTGGTTTTGTAGCTTGATATTTAAATTTGGGAGCTGTTGCTATACAAACATACCTAAATTTTGCATGAGGTGGCCGTTCCCCATACCTGTGTGTATGTCAATTAATACACAATGATGAAAGTCAGTTGCATGTAATATAAGTCATTTAGGAGTAGAATATTAAAATTTATGCCCCAATGGCGACTTTGTGTCTTGTCTACAAACACCTCCAACTACCCCCTAAAAGAAAAAAAGTACAGAAAGAACTCTTATGTCCGAAGATCTTAAAAATAAATGCAGTGCTCACTATAGCAGTGCAAATTCTAAAATTAGAAAGTTGAGAGAGGATGCAAGGCCCCTGAGCAAGGATGACACGCACATTCATAAAGTGTCTTACATATTCAAATATGATGCAATTTTTTAAAAAAGATCTTCTAATCTGTCTCTAGCCTACAAAAGTTTTCAGATAGAAAAAAAGACACTTCTCAAAACCTGTCACGTTTGTGAGTAAATATTTTTTCCCCAAATCTGGACATTGTGAATATATGCATTTTACTACAGAAATAGTCATGAGACCATTAACTTGAACTTATTCCCAGAAATCTATGATGATTAATAAATAGATGGATGATTGATAGATAATCTTAGGTGTGAAGGGGGAGGCAAGGGGACTATTTTTAATTAATGAAAGGTGAACCAAAAATTTTTATTGGGGAAAAAAAGACAGATTTTAGCTAAATGATAAAATCCTTAGACTTCTGACTCTAAACTACACTTAAATTCAGTATCTTTGTTATAAGGACTTGATAAAGGTATTGAAGTCATTGTTGGCTTAAACCTTTGTAATTCTATAAAATAGTTCCAAACAACTAAGCTTCAACGAACAAATATTTCATGTTTTCCACTTTATCCTGAAGAGGAGACAGAGAAAGAGGGTTAACATTCACTGAAAGCTATTTGGTACCTGGTGTGAGGCACTCTGCATCTATTATTTATTTGGTTTGAGACAGGTTCCTAAGCTATTGAAATAAAAATTAGAATCATATTGCATTATTTCCAAATCACTGTTCAAATTATGGGAACTGTGCAAATTAGAAATCAACTTTAGGGACTGAATATGTGGGAAAACAAAAATATATTTTGTTTACTGGAAAAAAAGAGAAAGGAGAAGAGTGCGGGTTACATTTCCCTAATCTTGTTATCCTGGGCTGGGTATGTGTTACACGCACAATGGTTGTCAGCAAGGGAAAGGAATCATGCCAGATAACGTTTTAGGAAAGTTTTTTAAGAACAGAGAAGAAAGTAGGAGGTTGGATTTTTAAAAAATGTACAGGGTGTTTTATGTTTTTAAATATTAAATATTTCAGAGGTAAAAGTAAGAACTTAAATTCTGATGGGAGTAAGTGATAAAAGTCAGGCACATTCTCACAGTATTTAACAAATGGGTATTCACACTGTGCCTTATATCGCCGAGCCTGTTTTCTCCATCCCCGCCTTCATGGTCCCCTAAGCATTGCTAAAGGGAAATTCTCAGTCCAATTAAATGTACAGACGCCATAATTTGCCTCCCTTCTTGCTTTGCCTTCTTAATACTTATTGCACTTGGTTAATATTTGTTCTCAGCGCTTTCCTCATTTCCTGTGTTGAATCACATGTTCCCAAAATTCCACTTTCTGGAGAGGTCTCCAAACTATATCAATAAAAATGTTTTTTAACTAAGCTCACTAAAAAGTTCACAGAAATCCTGCCATGATTTTAAGAATAGTCAACAATTCAGACGTGAGCACTGGTGGAAAAGAGCTGCCAAAGGGAGAGCCCGGGTTCTTGACTCCATTTTCTTGTCTCACTTGTAAGTTAATACTCACTGATAAAATACTAAGATGCCAGGAAGCATATCAAGCATTTGAGGCAACAGAATGAACCGCCAGAAGACTGGCAACTGAAGAATCGTCACAAATACAGGTGTTATGTGACTGGAAGAAAATACCACAATGTATGCCTATTTTTTCCCCCAATGTTGGTGCCAACCATCAATTAAATGAGACTAAAATGCCAACAAAATAATAACAAAAACAAGAATTGCAGATACTTACTAAAACTTGCAGACAAATGCCTGGACCCTTCCTACGTAGAAATGGCCCAATTTAATGACTTTTAATGGACAATTTCAGATTCTATATTTTAAACATGCAAAGAGGATTTTTTCAATAAAATGGGGATAGTAATGAGGAATAGAGCAGAAGAAACAAAGAAAAGTTTATAGAGTGAGAATAAAATCAGGTTTAAGAAAAACCTTACTGTATTAAAAGTTCAGAGTAGATTGAATCTGTTCTCTTTGGGTGGCATTTTCCTCCAGTTATTTATTATTACTTATTATTTAGCTTAAGTCAGAATATTTAAACCTCCTATATGGTCACATCTTAAATTTATATCTACAAGGATTAAATACATTGCCATAGCTAAATACTACAGTATTACTCTTTAGCCTGTTACATAGAAGGACAAGCTCAAGATTGTATCAATGTTTCCTTAGTATTGACATAATTTAGGGCAGCTATCAATTCATTTGGATTACCTTAATTTTAAGTGAATGTATCCCCATTTTTTCCTACCAATATTCTTGTCTAACATACGAATTCTACTGGTAAAATAGATGAATCCAGACTAATATTCTTCTTAGCTAAGCAGAAATCTTAATATTGTCATCATACCCTAGGTGACCAAGAATACTTGATTTTAGCCATGTAAGAATGAAGGAGTATCCAAAAGAGCCATATTGGGTATTTCAAGAATGAAATCATGTTGAAAGCCGAGTTCATATGAGGGATCCATTTATCTAGCTGTGTTCATGGCCTCTCTTCCATTGAGATAGCACTTTCTTTGTGGATCTAGTGATGCATGTTCACAAATCTGCCTCATATTATAGTTATGTCTGTACTGTCCATATCCTTCATTTCCATATCCTTCCACCAAACCCCACTGAAAACTTCCTTGGGATAAAATATCCATTTGTTTTTAGTATTATATTTCTCAGTTTCTTACAGACATATATTCAGCATGCAACAATTATTTACTGAGTGCTTACGATAAGCCAGGCACTATGCTTAGCTAAGGGGATATAGGAAAGAACAACACAGGAAAAGCTTTTTCTTACATTGCATATAATATACCTAGAAAGCAGCATACAATGGACTAAGCACTCCGATTTTGTACTTAGGTCTGGATTCAAATCCTGCTTAAACTCCTGTGAGTTATGCTCTCATGTCATGTCATTATTTCTGTTTCTATCTATTCATTAGTAAAAATATGGATAGCATTTACCTAAGAGGCTTATTGCAAATGCCAAATCAGATTACTAAAGTAACTCTCTTAATGTGATGCTGGGATATATAAACCTTATAATAAAAGGAACTTATATATTATTTAATATTTGTTAAATTGTGCCATTTTTTCAATAACAGAATTGAAACACTGTTATGACAGTGTTTAGGCAGAGATGATACAGAGCCATTGGGTGAAATATTTATGGCATATCATTGTTTTATTAATGAAAACTATACTACATATCTGCTTATTGATTTTGGTAAGAGAAACGTTTATGGGTTTCTTCTAAGGAACATTTCAATATTTAATTTTGCACTTTGTGAATTTTGCTGTTTATGCTTAAAAATTCTATGACTGCTCCAGAACGAGAAATATTGTGATTTATATTTTCATCTTTTCTAAAATACATTTATTTTATGAATTTTAAGCCTTGTTTTACTTTAATTTATATTAAAGTGTAAGATAAGGATCAGATTTATGAACTATTTTCCAAGAAGCCAACTATTACAAAGTTATTTGATGACTGTGACATTTGCTCATATAAAATTCATAATATATTTATGATCATACTACATACAAAACTAAAGTTTATATCTACTAGGAATAAGAATTTTATTGTTACTTATAGTATTCATGGTATTACTTCTGTTACTACTTCTGTTATTAGTATATATACAGACTTATTTCAGTGTGAGCATCTGTGGGGTTTTTTTGTTAACCTTAAGCAGATACACTTTAAACTAATAACACTCAATATAGAACACAGTAATTTCTGATTCAAATATCTCATTTTTTAACTTTTCATATTATTCATCTTTACACGGCTGACGTGTATTTTTAAGTAAAAATTTCAAGGAATGTATCCATGTGCAGTTTATGTTTTGAAATCTGCAGATCTAAGCATGGAGGTCTTTCTGTTACTCCAGCACATTAACTACTTTGTGTGTGGTCAAAATATTTTTGGACCACAGTATTTTTCTCTCAAAACTTGGTTCTCATTGTTACATTATATCCTGGCACTCTGAGTTAACTAGAATCTGAAACCAGTGTGACTTCTACTTTTTGCCCAAAATTGTTGTGGAATTTTTCATTTAATCTTGAAATTCAAAAACTTTGCCAAGTTCTTTCTAAGTCCCTTTATTCGTGTGTGTTAGGGGGAGGGGTATTTAGTGAACTCTTTGTCTTGTATACACAGGTAATGTCTCTTGGTGTCACATTTTCACTAAACTCCTGGAAAGTGTTCTCTTTTAATGAATGACTGTTTAGCTTCATTTGCTTTAGTTCATTCCAAATGGGTGAATTATTCATATATTTTATTTTTGTTTTCTTTCTTCTACAGGACCTATTAGTATTACTTTTCTGTATTTTTAAAAGGCTGCCATCTTTATTAGTGATTTTTTTCCTACAATGTCAATTATGTTCTTTACCACAGCTGAAGCCAACTTTAATTTTTCCATCGTGATAGCTTCTTCTCTCCCCTATTCCTTTTATATCTTTGCCAGAAACATTTACATTTCAACATTTGCCCTATTCTCTTATTTTTCCCATTTTATATTTATTTGACATATTTACAATAAAGATTCTTTCTTCAGTAAAAACTGCTTTCAATGGCTCAAAGTCAATGTTTTTTGTTTTTATTTTTTGAGTTTTATTTAACCTCGAATAAGGTAAAAATCTAACACTGTTGTTATGTACAAAGGGCATTATTCCCTTTGATGGCTATCTCTTTCTATCTTAGTGTTTTCAGAATCTCATAATCATTGTATCTGCTCTCTCTGGAGATATGTACCTGCCCCAGTCAAATTCCAGGATCAGGCAAACATTTAAATAGCTTGGTTCCACAAAAGTTATGGCAGAAAACTATTCTGTGTCTCTTGTCCTTCTTAGCAGATAAGTTAGTTCCTAGGGAATTTAAAGTATTTTGTAAATTCTCAGAATAGATTATTTTCAAGATTTTGCAATAGTTTTCTAATTCCTGTTGCCTTCTTTATAGCTGAGGGCACAGTGCTCCTTGAGCCTGTTCATTTTCAGTCCTGGACAAGGGAAAGTCACAGACTTTCACACAGTGGAGACAGATAATGGTAAGGTCAGGAGAGCGTAGTCCTGACAACTTCAAAATGACAACTAAGACTTAAGAGGAGCCTCAGACTTTCTCATTGGCACAATGGTTTACAGTCTTTGTTGGACACAATTTTTCTGATGAAATCATCCTCTCTGTATTATAGTTTCCTACTTCAGATATTAAGACATAGATTAGTCTCTAATCATTTATTAACCAGCCTACATAATCTTTCAGTCCTTAGATTTAAAAATATTCTATCAATATTGGTTTCCTTTGCTGGAGTAATTTATTTTTCTGTATTTTCATGAGTATACCAGACATCTGGCGCAAGGAGGTAGCTATGATTGGAAGGTTACACCATGACTTTCTAACACAAATTTCAAAGTCTTTTGTAATAGCAAGTAATGCTCTTTACTGCCTGTTGATACATTTGCTTCAATGATTAAGATTTATCATGATATTAAAAAGTCAAATAATGTAAAATTTCATGCCATTCCCTTCCAGAAAATTTCACATGAATTGAATAGCTGATGATATACACCTTTTAAAAAAATGTGAAAATAATTTTTCTTGAACTTTGGAGAAGTATAACTTGAAAGAAAAGTAGACTTTTGTTTTAAAATTCATATTTTTACAATTATGGAACAAATTTTGTGCAACTATATAGAAAAATATGAAATTCCAATTTAGAATTCCATCATGAAACTACACCATTCTAATTTCTCCATGCCACGGTTTGTTAATATTCCACAAAGTCCCAGGATGCAACTATAAGACTGCATTCAAATCTATGAACATGAGGCAGTCATGCTCAGCAGAGTATAACAATAATTATAATAGAGATTAAATAAAAATAATTAGAAAAAGTTCATCTAGTTTTGATGTATTAATTATTCTGACCCTGTTCTATTCAGAGTCTAATTATCTGGTTCAGTGAAAATGCCAAGATTTCTACGACTCATAAAAATTACATTCAAGTAATTATGTCAGCAAACTAAACAGTATTCATTTACCATGCCTTTTTATGCACACATTTGAATATGCTTTTTTAACTGTTTTTGCTCTTTGTTCCTATTCATGGGAAATAATACCTGTAGAGAAATTTGAAAGTCAGTTGCACTCCGAGCGTAATGTGCAATTCTTGCTAATATTCTTCTTTTGTAAGACTGCTGTAAGTCTCATATAACCTTTGTTTAAAAAACATGAATTAAAGTTCACTCTTCAGTTGTTTCAAAGAAATCTTTAAAACCTGTAGCTGTAGTTAAAAAAAAAAAAGTTTAAAGCAGTAATACAAAGCATCTCTTAGAAAGTTTGTTACCTTGGGTAGCTCAGAAGCTGACTAAAATAGGTCTCTATAGTTATTTCTAGTACCCATATTTCCTTCAGAGACATATTATGACATCCTACACAGAAGTCTAGATTTAGAAAAAATTATATATGTGTATAATATCTTAAAGTCATCAGTAAAGTGATAATGTAGGTAAAGATTCCAAATCACTCAGCACTTTTAAGCCAGGAGAATTTTTACAACATTATAGCATAATGAGGAATTTCCTAATGCTAACGGCTAAGTAACTTCATGTGACAAAGACACAGAGTTGCACTGGTGAGGAATTCAGTTTCTATTGCATCCCTTATTATCTCTTTTACTATTTTTAGTAAAATATTTGGTGGACATTTTGAGCAAAAGTTTGTTGTCTGAAGTATGCAGATTATTGCTTTACTTCTGTTTTATTCTTTGTGTGGACCAACAGACAGACACAAACATGTTCAATGTTTCAACAAACATTGAAAACATAATCTTCAATTAAATTCATATTGGGAAGAATATATTAACAGTTAAGGTTTGAACGCTTTCCTTGGTATTCTAGTAATAAGATGTATCTATACAGACAAATATGTATATAGTTATAGCCCATGTGTTAAAAGGGAAAATGTGTGTTTCTTGGTTCCTAGTTTATCTTTCAGGCACTACAGACTAGTTGTAAACTTTATCCAAGATTGGGGAGGGACAGAAGGATCAGGGAGTGCCATTGAAATGGATGGAGTTGAAACAAAGGTGTTAGAAAAATTTACATCAAGTGCATCCGCAGCCAAGGCCAACAGGCAAGTCTTTATCCTGGCTGTCACTGCTCTATGTTCATTTAACATGGAGCTGGTGGTGGAGACGCGTGGTCCAATGACACAATTCCATTGTGCTTTGTGTACCCATCAGAATGGCCCCGCTAGGAACTTCACGGTAGAACTTTTTCTTAGCTTCCACTTTTAAGCATACGTTGAGGTGTTGGTAAAACCTAATGAAATGCCCTGAGACATGATAAACTTACAGAGAAAATATCCTTCTTGCGATTTGTCAGCTGCCTTCAGTTCCGTAACATGTGCTGGAATATCGGTTGTTGGAAATCAAGCACTCACATTTTATAAGTAGCAGTCTGCATCCAGATTCTATGGAGAATGAGCATCTAACTTTTTTCACACATCCCTATCATCATGTATGCATCACTTTCCCTCTACTCCCGAAATAGCGGCATCATGAGGAGTACTAATTTTTGTGCGCTTTGATGGAGAACATCTCATTTTGACACCTGTTAAGCAGTCCCCTTGAGCACACACGGTGCTCTTATTTCTTATTGCTGAGAAATAGAAAATAAGATAATAATAAGAACATACAAGTATAATTCACCATCTAAATACATGGCCCGAACAGACAAGTTTGGGAATGGGATTTTACAAAGGCTTCAGGGGAGGGATAGCTCATACTGTGCCTTCCTTATACCACTCGGATGAACAGAATTCCCCGAGATTGTCTTGGGGCACTCCCCTCTGCACTTTAATCGGCTGCTCCCCATGTGGTATATCTCAGGGCAATTTCTGGTAGCACGGGGAGGAGGGCTCTTGGGCACTCCCTTGCTCAATTTGTCCGTTGTGTTCCCATCCTGCCCCCGTGGAACCTGACCTAGAGGATAGGACCTGCTTAAACCTGAGTTCTAGATGCATCCTCTGAGTCCCCTTTTCTTCACTCTTGGTGAAACTATCACTTCGGAGCCACAGACATTGTTGTAACAGTCAAGTGTAGTAATTAGGACCATAGAATCAGACTACATGCTTTCAAATCTTTTTCTTAACAGCTCTACGACCTTGAGCAAATTACTGATCTCTTACTGTTTGTAATGTGGGAAACAATGGCTCTGACTTCATACGTTGTTTGAGATTAAATAAGTGAATAGATATGAAGCTTTAGAAAAGTGCCTGGCAAAGAGTTGGTACTATGTAACTCTTAGCTATAAAATGGCAATACTATCTCACATCAAAAGTGTACTGTTCATGGTTATTAGCCTTCCCTACTTAGTGATTCATTTAATAAACCATGCCCCAAATCTGCCAGACTTGGGTCTTGGTTCTCAAACAAATAATTTAGAAGGCCACAATTTTTTTTCTATGTCAAATACGTGGTGTTTGCAGATGAAAAGCATTTGGATCTCAGATCATTATTCCTATTATATGTTTATGTCAACCTTATTGAGATGTTCAATGGGATTTTTGTTGTAGGCTATGCCCACCCTTTATCCAAGGGATGGTACTAACTCACATCTGAAAGACCTCTAGTCAATACAAAGGAATATGGAAAACAAAAATAATCCCAGTATAAAAATTATAGTTTTTATGTATAAATTCGTCCAATGTAGAAGTTTGATGACGGAGAAAAGGAAATTTTTATAGCTCCCAATAAAGCAGGAGTTTTCTTTTCTGGAAATATGTCAACATGAATTGTATAGATATTTTAGGGGCTTTCTCTTGTAGGATCTCATCTATCTTACTCTCTTAGAGAACAGACATTATCTTCATCATGCAGGCGATGAATCTGATATTCAAAGAAGGTAGAGAATTCTCTGCCCAGTCAGAGAATTAGTAAGTGAGTAGTGAGTAACAGCACCAAGATTTAAATTCATGGTTTCTACCCAAATGCCTGTCAAAGGATAAACGGATTTAAAAAAAGATATGGTATATATACACAATGGAATATTATTCAGCTATGAGAAAGGAGGATATTCTGTCATTTGGTACAGCATGTATGGACGTTGAGCACATTATACTAAGTGAATTAAGTCAGACAGAGAAAGACAGGCACTGCATGATAGAATTTATATGTGGAATCTTAGGAAAGTCAAGCCTGTAAAAAACAAAACAAAACAAAAGCAGTAAAACGATGGTTACCGGGAAATGGCAGGGGGTAGCCTGATAGTCTTTAAGGGTACAAACATGTAGTGAGTACTGATTAAGTCATAGAGATCCATCTAATGTACAGTGTATTGAATATGGACAATAATCTCATACCATAAGTATGCAATGTGAAAAATACCATTACAACCGCAACCATATTAACAATATGTAAATGTATCTAACATACTGTACACCTTAAATTGACACAATGTCACCTACCAAATTCATCCAATAAAAATACTTGTGTTTTCTAATGTTCAGTGACATTTCCCATTCCATAACTGACTATGCATTATTGACCTTCTGTTCAATGTCGATTTCTCTTCAATTCCATGCATTCTTCATCTGGTCGTCAAATGCCCTCATCACATGTATTTTAGAATTTCGAATTTTAGTCAAGCAATGCATCATCCTGGAATTACAATGCTTTCTCTTTGTCTTTCATGGTATAAGGAATTTATAAGTTTGTTTTTGTAATGGTTGGAATCATATCTCACAAGATCGTTTTCTCCTATCTTTTATAAGAGAGGGAGTAAAAAAAAAATTATTGACATAATACCTTGGTTGTTATACCATAGGCTTCAGGGAGGTGGTTTTGGTGTCTGAATGGATTTGCTGTCCCAAGATTTAGAGTTTGGAAGCTCTATAGATCTTATTTATTTTGACTGTATAAACTGCTGCCCAGAGGGTGCTCATGGCATGATCCATATGCATCCATGTGCATATAGATTCCTGAAGGAATATGTGTTTGGAACGAAACTCAAAATGGTAATGGTGAAGAAATAAAGAGGAACATATAAAAACTCTGAACATCATTATTTTTAAAGAAGTTTTTTTTTTTTAATTAAAGGCCAAACATTTCAAGAGTAAGAAGCCATATTAAAATTTTGCATAGAAAAATTAACTTGGATCTGTATCTAAGCCTTACATAAGTTTTAATAATTTCTATAAGGGAGAGCAAAAGCAAACCAAGATAAAAGTATAATTATCAATAATACATTTTGGTTATTCCAAAATAATTAGCAGAAGTAGATGAATTAATTTAAGCTTTTATAGATCACTGTTTTAACATAAAGGTAACCATCTGACTCATATAGAAAGAGATAATTCACTTTCCTCAGCCTTCTGGCAAATGGGGGTTGGGGAAAAACTAAATTACTTTATGTAAGAAGAATAGCTTTCAAAAAAATTTAGGGTGTTTCCAAACTTAATACATACATGGTAACAAGTATCAGAAACAGCAGAGAGAAGGTAATAGTAAAGGTATAATTTCCATCCATGAAGAGAACACTAACATTTTGTTACTAGAATATTCTATACCAAAATCTCTAGAAGCACTGATTATCTCATCTTTGAAAACCTCAAGCCAGTATACTTCATATATGATTAAATACATATATTCAGAGTCATATTTCTATTGTGCTTAGGATGTATCTTTTCATATTGTGATGATGAAATATCTCTTGAGAAAAAATGAAAAGGTAAAGCAAAGACTCTTTTTTTTTTAAGATTTTATTTATTTATTTGAGAGAGAATGAGATAGAGAGAGAGCATGAGAGGGGGGAGGGTCAGAGGGAGAAGCAGACTCCCTGCTGAGCAGGGAGCCCGATGTGGGACTCGATCCCAGGACCCTGGGATCATGACCTGAGCCGAAGGCAGTCGCTTAACCAACTGAGCCACCTAGGCGCCCAAGCAAAGACTCTTTTTAAGAAGATTAAAAGGAGAGATTTTGTTCATGTTCTCATAGTAAATGCTATGTCTTCTTTATCTGGACACATTAAAATTCTAAAGGTAAATGGATGTCAATAGAAATAATAGAATTTTAAATTTTTTGAAGTGTTGGAAGCAGTGAAATAGCAAAGAATAAAGGTATCTAAAGTTAAAAAAATTCCTGGATTTATTAATTGAAGCAACTAGAGAGCAAAAAGTTTAAACTAGGAGGGAATGAGCATTTGAGGCTTTAAATTTTACCACAGCATCTTATGAATCTTAGACTTTGAACTTTTTCTAGACCTTAGATTCCTCACCTAAAAATATTAATGTACATACCAGACATTTAAGCTCCCTTCATGCTTATGAAAATATATTACATTAATATATTACATTAATCTTGGACACATTTTTAAAAACATATTTTAAAAATTTTTAAAACATATTTTAAAAATTCTCAGTGCAGAGAGAACAATGTCACTTTATTATGATGCAGGTGAAATTTTAAGTTAGTTTAGACAACATGATTCTTCCTCATCTTCCAAAGGAACACTTTTTGATTCCACAAAATGCTATATCATCTTAAAATAATTTTCTGGTATTTCCTTTATGAGCAGATCTTTTTTTCTAGTAATGTGTGGGGAATGGATGAGCCAGAGATATCAATTTCTCTCTGAATATAATCTTTAATTATGTCTTGCTTTCGGCTTAACCCTAATGAGGGAGAGGTTAACTTAGTAAGCTGGGAACTGATCTTAAAGTATAAATTAATGTTTTAATGCATTTCAAGGTTGTAGATCTTTTTTTCAGCTGGGAAAAAATAGACGTACTCCCAAGGTATAATGTCTTATAACTTAACCTAGGCCTCTCATCACATGAGGTGCTGTAAATGCTTGAGCCAATTAGCTCAGTTTACCTCTTCCTAGCAAACTAACTCAGTGATGCTTGATTTTTATCTGTTAGAAAAGTTCATGTACCTGGGATATCAACAAATTACTAACACATATATCACATGAAATATTTAAAGTCTCACATCCTTCTCTTACTTTGTACTTCAGATACTCTACTGAAATAATTTCATCTTGTTCATATATGAAAAGAAATGAAATATACATTCCTTTTGGTCTAATTTTTTTAATATTAAAAATGTTAAATACACAGAAAAGTGTTAAGTAGTAAGTACTAGCACATGCCCAAGCACACATCATCCAGATTTAATAAATGGAAACATTTTGCTATATTTATTAATTTCTTTTTTTCTCTAAAAATCAAACAGTAAATGATCCAATTTAAAAATTGTCATCCTTCCATCCATATTTCCTCCCTCCCAGACATACCACAATATTGAAGTTGATGCTTTTCTTTCCTATCTAGGGTCTTATACTTTTGCTTCATAGGCATGCATACATTATATGTGGTATTTTGGTATGTTTTTAAAATTGACACAAAGGATGCCATATTACATGGATGTTTTTGTAACTTGCTTTTTATTCCACATAATATTCTGGGGATGTATACATGTTGATTAATGTACATATGATTCATTGCTTTTAACTGCTTTATTACATTATAAAAACAGAAGATTTTTATTCCTTCCCCCATTGATATAATGTGATTTTCTTTCTGTAGTTTTTCTTGATTACAAACAATGTTCTACAGACATCCTAGCACATTCCTCACTGTGTACATGTATACATTTTGTACGTGCAGAGTTTTTTAGCTTATGGACTCAGTAATAAAATTTCTGAAAGGTATATTACCACTTTTGTTTTTATTAGATATTGTCAAATTCATTTCCAAAATGGTCAGCTAATTTCCATCCCATTAGCAATTTATGAGAGATCCACTTGGTGTTATCAAGCTTTATCTATCCATCTATTTACTCAAGTAAATGATGTTTTATTCTTTTATTAATTTGTATTTTCAGAAAATTAAGTTTAAGCATATATTCATCTATTAGCCACTGGTTCCTTTCTTCTCTGAATCTATACTGAGTATAGATGGAAAAGAGTAAGGGAGCAAGCCATGACGGTATCTAAAAGAACACTTTCACAGACAGGGAGGAAAATATATACAAATGTCTTCACGGAGAGTATTGGAAAGAGAAATCAGTGGAACCAGAGAGCAACTGGCAGATGAATTCAGAGGTAAAAGGTGATTAGGAGTGTATACTGGGAAAGGCTTTGTAGACAATTGCAATGATTTTGACTTTTATTCTGAAGGAAATGGGGAGTCATTAGATGATTTTGAGTAAAACAGTGGCATGAATAGTTTAATTCTACCAAGATCACTCTGGTATGTGACCAGACAGTGAGAAAGAGCAGAAGAAAGGAAACTAGAGATAGGGTTATTATAGAAAGTTAGGCAAAAAGATAATAGTGGGTTGGATCAGGTGACAAAAGTGGTAAGAATTTGAATATATTTTAAGACAGACCTAAAAAATGTATTGAGAGATTAGATGTTGGCTATAAGTGAAAAGGATGAGTCAAGAATGATCCGAGGTCTTTGGGCTGAGAAATAACAAGAATGGAGCTGCTGTGTATTTAGATGTTTCCTGAGTTCTAGGCATTTCAGAGAACTGTAATATGCCAACCAAAATAGGTACAGTTATAGTTCATTAAATGTTTGTAGTGGACTCAGAAAACTTCTGAACTTTGAGTAGAGACATGAAAAGAGAACTCCGATGAAGAGTCAACAGTTTCAGGAGAATTTCTGTATGTGGCAATGGGACATCAACCACCTGCCCCCAAGAATTATTAGGTAAACTGGGGGTGCAGGGGGGGAGGCTTATGTATAAAATGTGTTTGAAGTCACTGGAGAGCAACAGAGAGCTTGAGAGGCCAAGATTCCAAATGGTGGTGGCCCTATTCCTATAGCACCGGTGCTTATTTCAAGGTGTTTTCTGCTTCCCAAGCAAATGCTGATACTTTGAGATACTGAGCCAAAGTCATGAAGAGGCTGACAGGCTGAGGATCTAACAGCTCGTTACTGGAGAAATAAACGTTTGGGCTTCAGGACAAGAGAAAGGGGTGTCATAAACACTGCAGGGGCTCAGTTGCACTGTGCAGTGCCCTTCCAAAGGAAGAAATGGTGAAATGGAAATAGAATAGCTCTTAGAAGGATTGAAACCCTCCTTTAAACCACCTTAATCTCTAATAGACTAAGTTGATTTGGGATTGCTAGTGACCTTTGTCAATCTGCACAAAGTAAAGGTAAATCCTCTCTAGGAGAAGGTAATGTAATCCGAGGTCTCACATTCTCTCTCTAAATTTTAATATATAATGGCCAATATTCACTTAAAAATAATAAGGCATAAGAGAAAAACAATACCTGAAGGAAAGCAGAGACAAGAGACAAAAGAAACAAACATATAGGAATCCAGATAATAGATTTATCAGATGCAGACAGTGAAATGACAGGGATTAATAGGTTTAAGAACTTAAGCGATAAGATGGGGAATTTCATTAACTATTAAAAATAAGCAAATGGAAATTCTAGAACTGAGAAATCAGTAACTCAAATTAACCTAACAACAAGAGAGTCTGATTTGTTAAATATGTATCCAGGTGGAAGCATACTAAGGCCAGGTAATACCAAAAAACAAAACAAAACAAAAACAAAACAAATAGAAGCATAAAAGACAAGGGGATGTGATAAAAAATAAAAAATGGCCTATTATACGTACAACTGGAGAACTGGAGTCATAAGAAGAAAGGAAAAAAGAAAACGGTATTGGGAAATATTTGAAGAGGTAATTGCAATGAATTTTCCAAAAACCAACAAAAGATTTTGAGAGATAATCTTGAAAGTTGGCATACATCAAGCAGGTTTAAAGAAAAGCACACTTAGATGAATTATAGTAAAATCTAGCACAAATTAAAGAAAATCAAAAAGAGCCAAAGAACATTTTTTTTTTTTTTTTACTTCAAATGAGGAACAAGATTGAGGGCTGATTTTCAACCAAATTAATAAAAAAGACAGTGGACTCGTATCTTCAAAGTGCAGGGAAAATATAATTCACAACTGAGAATTCTATATCTAGCCAAAGTGCCTTGCTAAAAAAAAAAAGGTGAAATAAAAGCATTTTCAGACAAACAAAAATTAAGAGAATTTGTCACCAGCAGACCTGTGCTAAAGAAAATTCTTTAGAAAAAAAAAAAAAAGAAAATTCTTTAGGTAGAAAGGGTAATAATCAAGTAAAAAAGCACCGTGTGTTGTATGTAAGTGAAGAATCACTAAATTCTATACCTGAAACTAATATTGCAGTAATATGTTAACTAGATGGAATTTAAATAAAAACTTGGAGGGAAAAAAAAGCACAGGGATGCAGAGAAGAATGAAAAACATGTAGTGTAAATATGTGAGTAAAGCTAACAAATGATTTAAATACTATAAAATGATATAATGCATTTATGGAATTTGAACTATGTATGGGAAACTAAAATATATGAAAGCCAAAGCAGAAACAAGAGGACATTAATAGAATTAGTGTTTTAAGCCTCTTGAAATATATGAAAATTAGTAAAAATACAAATTTATGTTGGCCTGAATAGATCAAGAATGCACATTTTAGTCTTTATGATCTCCACTAATACATCTGTGAAAACATATAAACTAATTATTAGATAGAAAAGTGGAATAGTAAAAAAATGATTAACTGAACAAAGGTAAGAAAGTTGGGGGAAGGGGCACCTGGGTGGCTTAGGCAGCTAAGGGTGGGACTCTTGATTTCAGCTCAGGTCATGATTACAGTGAGATCAGGCTCTGTGCTGGGCATGGAGCTTGCTTGGGATCCTCTCTCTCCCTCTCCTTTTGCCCCTCCCCCCTTCTCACTCTTTCTCTCTCTCAAAAAAAAAAAAAAGTTGGGGAAAAATAAAAAATGAGGAGAATAGAAAATGGTAATATAATAGATACTAAGTTAAATATGTGAAGAGTTAAATTAAATGTAATTAACTAAATATTACAATTAAATGGCAAAGATTTTTAGACTAGATTTACCAAAAAAAAAAAAAAATAGCTAATACTTATGAGACACAAATCTAAACTATCATGATGAACCAAGGTTAAAAATAAAGGACAAAAATACACACTATAATATAAATAAAAACCCCAAAGAATCTAATATAGCTATGCTAACATCACACTAAGTAGGCTGTAAGCCCAAAACCATTACTGGAGATAAAGAGGCACTTTATAATCATAATTATTATTACATTAAAAATTATAATCCAATAGGAACATTTGACAATTTATAATTCATATACACTAATTGCACAGTCTCAAAATATATAAAGCAAACTAAAGTTTTTAAAAGAAACAAAGGTGGGGCTCCTGGGTGGCTCAGATGGTTAAGCGTCTGCCTTTGGCTCAGGTCATGATCCCAGAATCCTGGGATCGAGCCCCGCATCAGACTCCCCGCTCAGTGGGGAGCCTGATTCTCCCCCTCCCTCTGCTTCTCCCCCTGCTCATGTTCTCTCTCTCTCTCTCTATCTCTGTGTCTCAAATGAATAAATAAAAAAATCTTAAAAAAAAAAGAAACAAAGGCACTATCTATTTAATTAAGGGTTTCTAATCTTGAATAGATGTTGAATTTTGTCAAATGCTTTTTAATTTTATACAATGATAATATTTTTTTCTTCATCCTGTGTTTATGATAAATTAGGTTGTTTTATGATTATCTGAAGAAACATGCATTCCTAGGATAAGTCCAGCCTAACCATACCCTGATGTTGAATTACCATTTTGGAGTTTTGTTTTTGTTTTTACATATTTGCTGGATTAGATTTGCTGATCTTTTATTAAGGATTTTTAAACTGTATTCACGGGAGTCTAAAATTTTATTTCTTCTTATATTTTAGTTAGGTTTTATTAATAAGGCTTTGCTAATCTCATAAAATGAGTTGGAAGTGATTATCTAGTAAAAATGTGTGTACGATTGATATTATTCATTCCTTAAATGAATTAATCTTAACAGAATTTACCAGTGAAACTATTTGAACATGGGGGTTTAATTTCTTCAAATTGCAAAAATATACGATATTATTTTATAGAATTTATATCATTTGTTAGCTTTACTCACATATTTATGCTACATGTTCTTCATTCCTCTCTGCATCTCTGTGCTTTTCTTCCCTCTGTATTACGTAATATTATTATTACTTTTATTATTATTTTAATTTTTAATTTATTATTTTAATATTATTATTACTTTTGTGGCATCATTTTTTTCATAAAATTCATAAAAATTTTTAATTTATTATTTTAATATTATTATTACTTTTGTGGCATCATTTTTTTCATAAAATTCATAAAAATTCAATTTAAAATTCAATTTATTTAATGTCTAGTTCAAATTTTCTACTTCCTTTGTGCTCATTTTGTTAAACAGTATTTCTCATCTACTCATCTCTATTATTTTAATTTTTAATTTATTATTTTAATATTATTATTACTTTTGTGGCATCATTTTTTTCATAAAATTCATAAAAATTCAATTTATTTAATGTCTAGTTCAAATTTTCTACTTCCTTTGTGCTCATTTTGTTAAACAGTATTTCTCATCTACATTTTAAAATGTATTAGCATAAAATTGTGTGCTTCTTATGTCTACAATACCTATAATAACCTATAAATTTGTATTTTTTCTCTCATTTTCTCATCAGTCTTGTGAGTTTATTAATTTTACTAATATTTTTCAAACCACCAGTTTTTGTTTTATTATTTTACTCTATTGTTTTGCATTGCATTGATCCCTGCTCCGTTCTATAAGATTTCTTTCCTTCTGCTTATTTTAGATTGGTAATCTTTTTCTAGATTCTTAACTTAAAAACTAGACCACGGAGTAGAAACCAACCTTCATTTCTACTAGAAGCATTTAAAGATGTTAAGTTTTCTTCTGCACTCCTCTTAACCTGCATTCTACACATTTTGATACTACATATTTTCATCGTCATTCAGTTCAAAACATTTTCTAATTTCACTTGTAATTTCTTTATTAACTCATGCATTATTCAGAAGTATGCTATTTGCCTTCCAATATTTGAAGACTTTTGACATATCTCTTGATTATTGCTTTCTTTTTTTTTTAAATTAAAGTATAATCAACGTACAGTGTTACACTAGTTTCAGGTGTACAATATAATGATTAAACAATTCTATACATTAGTCAGTGCTCATTAAGAAAAGCGTACTCTTAATCTCCTTTATCTCTTTATTTTTTTTAAGATTTATTTATTTATTTGACAGAGAGACATAGCGAGAGAGGGAACACAAGCAGGGGGAGTGGGAGAGGGAGAAGCAGGCTTCCCGCAGAGCAGGGAGCCTGATGCGGGGCTCGATCCCAGGACCCAGGGATCATGACCTGAGCCGAAAGCAGATGCTTAACGACTGAGCCACCCAGGCGCCCCAATCTCCTTTATCTCTTACACCCACCCCCCACTTTTTCTCTGGCAACCACCAATTTGTTCTCTATATTTAAGAATCTGGCTTTGTTTGTTTGTTTGATTCTTTGTCCATTTGTTTCCTAAATTCCACATATGAGTGAAGTCATATGGTGTTTGTCTTTCTCGGACTTATTTCAGTTTGCATTATACCCTCCAGGTCCATCCATGTTATTGCAAATGGCAAGATCTCATTCTTTGTTATGGTTGAGTAATATTCCATTGATATATTTTCTTTTTTATTAAGAGATATGGTAACAAATTATTGCCAAGTCTTCTCTATCCATCAATCTATGGATTGACACTTGGGTTTGTTCTATATCTTAGCTATTGTAAATAATGGTGCAGTAAACAAAGGGGTGGATATATCTTTTCAAATTAATATCTTTGTTTTCTTTGAGTAAATACTCAGTAGTGGAATTAGTGAAACATATGGTAATTCTATTTTTAATTTTTTGAGGACCTTCCATACTGTTTTCCACAGTGGCTGTACCACATTGATTCCCATCAACCAAAAAACTCCTAAAAGAAAAGATAGGCAGGAATTTCTCTGACATTGGCTGTAGAAACACTTTCCTAGATACGTCTTTTCAGGCAACGGGATCAAAAAACAAAATTAAATTATTGAGCCTACACCAAAATAAAAAGCTTTTGCACAGTGAAGGAAACCATCAACAAAATGACAAGTAAACCTACCGTATGGGAGAAGATAATGCAAATGATATTTCCAATAAGGGGGTAATATTCATGATTTCTTCCTTACTGAATTTCATTGCAGTAGAATAACATTATCTGTAAGCGTATAATCTTTGGAAATTTATTGTGATTTGTGTTATGGTCCATCATATGGTCTAAATCAGTGAAATTTAATCTGCATCAAAAATTATGTGCATTCTGCAGTTGTATGGTTTATATTTGAGAAATTTCATTTAGCTCAAGGTGATTAATAAATGTGATTCGGATCTTCTGTATACTTACCAATTTGTTATCTCATTCTACAAATTATTGAAATAAGAGTACTTAAACTATGAGTATGGGTTTATTTCTCAATTTTTGCTTCACGTGTTTTATAGCAAATTAATTAGTTATTAGTCATTTCCATATTTATGATTATTATGGTAACAAATTATTGTATTATTATTATCTCTTTATCTCATATTATTCTTTAACTTAAAATAATATTTTTTATGTTAACAGACTCTTCAGTTTTCTTCTGCTTGCTGTTTGCATACTATAACTTTTCTATTTAATCTAGCTGTGACTTTATATTTGAAATGAATTTCTTTTAAAAAATATACAGCTGAATCTTGTTCTTTTTTTTAAATTACATTTGACATTCTGACTTGTAATGGTAATTTTTATCTATGTATACTTATTAACTATTGACATATTTGGTCTAAATCTACCAACTAATTATTTTCCTGTCCATTCTTATTTTTTTTCATTTTATTTTATTTTTTTTAATTCTAAGATATTTATTTATTTATTTATTTTTATTATTTTTATTTATTTTTAATTTTTTATTCTTATGTTAATCCCCATACATTACATCATTAGTTTTAGATGAAGTGTTCCATGATTCATTGTTTGTGCATAACACCCAGTGCTCCATGCAGAATGTGCCCTCCTCAATACCCACCACCAGGCTAACCCATCCTCCCACCCCCCTCCCCTCTAGAACCCTCAGTTTGTTTTTCAGAGTCCATCGTCTCTCATGGTTCGTCTACTCCTCCAATTTCCCCCACTTCATTCTTCCCCTTCCGCTACCTTCTTCTTCTTCTTTTTTTCTTCACATATATTGCATTATTTGTTTCAGAGGTACAGATCTGAGATTCAACAGTCTTGCACGATTCACAGCGCTTACCAGAGCACATACCCTCCCCAGTGTCTATCACCCAGTCACCCCATCCCTCCCACCCCACCCCCCACTCCAGCAACCCTCAGTTTGTTTCCTGCAATTAAGAATTCCTCATATCAGTGAGATCATATGATACATGTCTTTCTCTGTTTGACTTATTTCGCTCAGCATAATACCCTCCAGTTCCATCCACATAGTTGCAAATGGCAAGATCTCATTCCTTTTGATGGCTGCATAATATTCCATTGTATATATATACCACCTCTTCTTTATCCATTCATCTGTCGATGGGCATCTTGGCTCTTTCCACAGTTTGGATATAGTGGACATTGTTGCTATAAACATCGGGGTGCACGTACCCTTTCGGATCCCTACTTTTGTATCTTTGGGGTAAATACCCCGTAGTGCAATTGCTGTATCATATGGTAGCTCTATTTTCAACTTTTTGAGGAAACTCCATACAGTTTTCCAGAGTGGCTGCACCAGCTTGCATTCCCACCAAGAGTGTAGGAGGGTTCCCCTTTATCCGCATCCCCTCCAACATCTGTCATTTCCTGACTTGTTAATTTTAGCCATTCTGACTGGTGTGAGGTGGTATCTCATTGAGGTTTTGATTTGGATTTCCCTGATGCCGAGCGATATTGAGCACTTTTTCATGTGTCTGTTGGCCATTTGGATGTCTTCTTTGGAAAAATGTCTGTTCATGTCTTCTGCCCATTTCTTGATTGGATTCTTTGTTCTTTGGGTGTTGAGTTTGGTGAGTTCTTTATAGATTTTGGATACTAGCCCTTTATCTGATATGTCATTTGCAAATACCTTCTCCCATTCTGTCGGTTGTCTTTTGGTTTTGTTGACTGTTTCCTTTGCTGTGCAAAAGCTTTTTATCTTGATGAAGTCCCAATAGTTCATTTTTGCCCTTGCTTCCCTTGCCTTTGGCGATGTTTCTAGGAAGAAGTTGCTTCAGCTGAGGTCAAAGAGGTTGCTGCCTGTGTTCTCCTTTAGGATTTTGATGGACTCCTGTCTCACATTGAGGTCTTTCAACCATTTGGAGTCTGTTTTTGTGTGTGGTGTAAGGAAATGGTCCAGTTTCATTCTTCTGCATGTGGTTATCCAATTTTCCCAACACCATTTGTTGAAGAGACTGTCTTTGTTCCATTGGACATTCTTTCCTGCTTTGTCAAAGATGAGTTGACCATAGAGTTGAGGGTCCATTTCTGGCTTCTCTATTCTGTTCCATTGATCTATGGGTCTGTTTTTGTGCCAGTACCATGCTGTCTTGATGATGACAGCTTTGTAATAGAGCTGGAAGTCCGGAATTATGATGCCGTCAGCTTTGCTTTTCTTTTTCAACATTCCTCTGGCTATGCGAGGTCTTTTCTGGTTCCATACAAATTTTAGGATGATTTGTTCCATTTCTTTGAAAAAAGTGGATGGTATTTTGATGGGGATTGCATTGAATGTGTAGATTGCTCTAGGTAGCATTGACATCTTCACAATATTTGTTCTTCCAATCCATGAGCATGGAACGTTTTTCCATTTCTTTGTGTCTTCCTCAATTTCTTTCATGAGTATTTTCTAGTTTTCTGAGTACAGATCCTTTGTCTCTTTGGTTAGATTTATTCCTAGGTATCTTATGGTTTTGGGTGCAATTGTAAATGGGATTGACTCCTTAATTTCTCTTTCTTCTGTCTTGTTGTTGGTGTATAGGAATGCCACTGACTTCTGTGCATTGATTTTATATCCTGCCACTTTACTGAATTCCTGTATGAGTTCTAGCAGTTTTGGGGTGGAGACTTTTGGGTTTTCCACATAAAGTATCATATCATCTGCAAAGAGTGAGAGTTTGACTTCTTCTTTGCCAATTTGTATGCCTTTGATTTCTTTTTGTTGTCTGATTGCTGTGGCTAGGACTTCCAATACTATGTTGAATAGCAGTGGTGATAGTGGACATCCCTGCCACGTTCCTGACCTTAGGGGGAAAGCTCTCAGTTTTTCCCCATTGAGAATGATATTCGCTGTAGGTTTTTCATAGATGGCTTTTATGATATTGAGGTATGTACCCTCGATCCCTATACTCTGAAGAGTTTTGATCAAGAAAGGATGCTGTACTTTGTCAAAAGCTTTTTCTGCATCTATTGAGAGGCTCATATGATTCTTGTTCTTTCTTTTGTTAATGTATTGTATCACATTGATTGATTTGCGGATGTTGAACCAACCTTGCAGCCCAGGGATAAATCCCACTTGGTCGTGGTGAATAATCCTTTTAATGGACTGTTGGATCCTATTGGCTAGTATTTTGGTGAGAATTTTTGCATCCATGTTCATCAGGGATATTGGTCTGTAATTCTCCTTTTTGATGGGGTCTTTGTCTGGTTTGGGGATCAAGGTAATGCTGGCCTCATAAAATGAGTTTGGAAGTTTTCCTTCCATTTCTATTTTTTGGAACAGTTTCAGAAGAATAGGTATTAATTCTTCTTGAAAGGTTTGGTAGAATTCCCCTGGGAAGCCATCTGGCCTTGGGCTCTTGTTTGTTGAGAGATTTTTGATGACTGCTTCAATTTCCTTAGTGGTTACAAGTCTGTTCAGGTTTTCTATTTCTTCCTGGTTCAGTTTTGGTAGTTGATACATCTCTAGGAATGCATCCATTTCTTCCAGGTTATCGAATTTGCTGGCATAGAGTTGCTCATAATATGTTCTTATAATTGTTTGTATTTCTTTGGTGTTGGTTGTGATCTCTCCTCTTTCATTCATGATTTGTTGATTTGGGTCATTTCTCTTCTCTTTTTGATAAGTCTGGCCAGGGGTTTATCAATCTTGTTAATTCTTTCAAAGAACCAGCTCCTAGTTTCGTTGATCTGTTCTACTGTTCTTTTAGTTTCTATTTCATTGATTTCTGTTCTGATCTTTATGATTTCTCTTCTCCTGCTGGGTTTAGGCTTTATTTGCTGTTCTTTCTCCAGCTCCTTTAGGTGTAGGGTTAGGTTGTGTACTTGAGACCTTTCTTGTTTCTTGAGAAAGGCTTGCATTGCTATATACTTTCCTCTTAGGACTGCCTTTGCTGCATCCCAAAGATTTTGAACAGTTGTGTTTTCATTTTCATTGGTTTCCATGTATTTTTTTAATTCTTCTTTAATTTCCTGGTTGACCCATTCATTCTTCAGTAGGGTGCTCCTTAGCTTCCATGTATTTGAGTTCTTTCCGACTTTCCTCTTGTGATTGAGTTCTAGTTTCAAAGCATTGTGGTCTGAAAATAGGCAGGGAATGATCCCAATCTTTTGGTACCGGTTGAGACCTGATTTATGACCTAGGATGTGATCTATTCTGGAGAATGTTCCATGGGCACTAGAGAAGAATGTGTATTCCGTTGCTTTGGGGTGGAATGTTCTGAATATGTCTGTGAAGTCCATTTGGTCCAGTGTGTCATTTAAAGTCTTTATTTCCTTGTTGATCTTTTGCTTAGACGATCTGTCCATTTCAGTGAGTGGGGTGTTAAAGTCCCCTACTATTATTGTATTGTTGTCAATGTGTTTCTTTGCTTTTGTTATTAATTGCCTTATATAATTGGCCGCTCCCATGTTAGGGGCATAGATATTTACAATTGTTAGATCTTCTTGTTGGATAGATCCTTTAAGTAGGATATAGTGTCCTTCCTCATCTCTTATTACAGTCTTTGGTTTAAAATCTAATTTGTCTGATATAAGGATTGCCACCCCAGCTTTCTTTTGGTGTCCATTAGCATGGTAAATGGTTTCCCACCCCCTCACTTTCAATCTGGGGGTGTTTTGGGGTCTAAAATGAGTCTCTTGCAGACAGCATATTGATGGGTCTTGTTTTTTAATCCAGTCTGATAGCCTGTGTCTTTTGATTGGGGCATTTAGCCCATTTACATTCAGGGTAACTATTGAGAGATAGGAATTTAGTGCCATTGTACTGCCTGTAAGGTGACTGTTACCATATATTGTCTGTGTTCCTTTCTGGTCTATGTTGATTTTAGGCTCTCTCTTTGCTTAGAGGACCCCTTTCAAGATTTCCTGTAGGGCTGGTTTTGTGTTTGCAAATTCCTTTAGTTTTTGTTTGTCCTGGAAGCTTTTGATCTCTCCTTCAATTTTCAATGACAGCCTAGCTGGATATAGTATTCTTGGCTGCATATTTTTCTCATTTAGTACTCTGAATATATCCTGCCTGTCCTTTCTGGCCTGCCAGGTCTCTGTGGATATGTCTGTGGCCAATCTAATGTTTCTACCATTGTAGGTTACATATCTCTTCTCCCGAGATGCTTTCAGGATTTTCTCTTTGTCTATGAGACTCGTAAGTTTTACTATTAGATGTCAGGGTGTTGACCTATTATTATTGATTTTGAGAGGGGTTCTCTGTGCTTCCTGGATTTTGATGCCTGTTTCCTTCCCCAAATTAGGGAAGTTCTCTGCTATAATTTACTCCATTATACCTTCTGTCCCTCTCACTCTTTCTTCTTCTTCTGGGATCCCAATTATTCTAATGTTGTTTCGTCTTATGGTATCGCTTATCTCTCGAATTCTGCCCTCGTGATCCAGTAGTTGTTTATCTCTCTTTTTCTCAGCTTCTTTATTTTCCATCATTTGGTCCTCTATATTACTGATTCTCTCTTCTGCCTCACTTATTCTAGCAATTAGTGCCCCCATTTTTGATTGCACCTCATTAATAGCCTTTTTGTTTTCGACTTGGTTAGATTTTAGTTCTTTTACTTCTCCAGAAAGGGTTTCTCTAATAACTTCCATATTTTTTTCAAGCCCAGCTAGTATCTTTAAAGTGATGATTCTGAACTCTAGATCTGACATCGTACTAATGTCCGTATTGAGTAGGTCCCTGGCAGTCGGTACTACCTCTTGTTCTTTTTGTTGAGGTGATTTTTTCCATCTTGTCATTTTGTGCAGAGGAGAATAGATTAATGAGAGAACAAAATGCTAGCAGAGTAACCACATCCCCAGAAAATATACTCTAAACAAATCAGAAAAGACCTGAAGCAGTGGAAAAAGAAATGAAAAGAGAGAAAAAAGAAAAAGAAAAAAAAGAAAAAGAAAAAGATAAAGATAAAAACAAACAAAAACAAACAAAACAAAACAACAACAACAACAAAAAAAACAGAATGTGATCAAATATGATCAGGCTGGTATATAGATCAGTGCCACACACTAGATTTGGGGTGTATTTTGGTCTTTTAGAAGAAAGTGCCTCCCAAAATTTTAAAGAAAGAAAAACTTATATATGTACAAATATAAGGGTTGATATGATGAAGGGATGGAATATGACTGTAAAGATGGAAATTATAAAAAAATTTATAAAAGGAATTGATAAGAAGTTGTTTGAAAAAAGAAAGAAGAGGATTTAAAAAAGAAAAAAGAAAAAAAAAGGGAGAGAATGTGATCAGGCAGGGGAATAGAAAACACCATATACTAGAGATTTAGGGTATATTTTATTCTGTTAGAAGAAACTATCTCAAAATTTTAAAGAGAGAACAACTTATATATATATGCCAAAAATACAGGTAACTACTATGAAGGGATAGAATATGACTCTAAAAATGAAAAATAAAAATGTTTTTTTTTAAAAAGGGATTGATAAGATGTTGGTTGAAAAAGGGAAAAAGAAAAATTAAAAAAAAAAAAGAAAAAAGACAGTTAAAAAAATTAACTTTGAAAGACTAAAGAATCATGGTAAAAAAGCCATGAATTCTATGTGCAGTATTCCCCTAGCGCTGGAGTTCTGCTGTTCTCATTGATCGATAAACTTGGTCTTGGCCGGCTGTTCTCGCTGATCTTCTGGGGAGGGGCCTGTTGCCGTGGTTTCCAAATGTCTCTGCCGGAGGCGGAATTGCCCCGCCCTTGCCCCCTCCCGGCTAAGTAATCTGCTCAGGTTTGCTCTCCGGGCCTTTTGTTCCCTGCGAGCTTTCCGTACAGCTTTGGAGGCAGAGAGTGAAAATGGTGGCCTCCCAATCTCCGCCCCGGAGGAGCCGAGAACTTGGGGCCCCGCTCCTCAGTGAGTCCCCAGAGAAAAGCCGTCAGTCACTCCCATCTCCCCGATCTCCGGCCGCACTCCGTGCTCACCCAGCCTGTGACCGCGCGTTTCTATCTCTGGCACCTGACTCGGCGCAGAGTCTCCAAACCCAGCAGATCCCTGCGGTGCACTCCCGCGCGGCTCCTCTCGGGGGTGGAAGGTGAGTCTCCCCGGATCTGCCGCTTGTTGGGTCCCTGCTTGAGGAGCAGTGACCCGACTGTGCCGCGGATCACGGTTTAGGGCCACCCCGAGCTGAGGGCCCGCGCCTGGGCTCCGCCTCTGCAGCCGGCTTCCCTGCTCCGATACCTGGGAGCTCTGCCGCCCTCAGGCACCCCCGGTCTTTCTGTGACCCCGAGGGTCCTGAGACCACACTGTCCCGGAGGGTTCCACCCCCCGCTTAGCCACCAGAGTGACGTCCCTCGGCGGAGCAGACTTTTAAAAGTTCCGATTTTGTGCTCTGTGGTTCTATCACTTGCCCGAAGCGGCCGACGGAGGCCCCTCCCCCGCTGTCTATCCTCCCGAATATCACCTGGGATTCACTTCTCCGCACGTCCTACCTTCCAGAAGGTGGTCGTTTTTCTGATGAGAGAGTTGTTGCTTTTCTTTTCTTCGATCTCCTGTTGAGTTTGTAGGTGTTCAGAATGGTTTGATCCCTATCCTGCTGAATTCCTGAGAGGAGACGAAATCCAGGTCTCCTACTCCTCCTTTTTTTTCATTTTAAATGATGTATTATCTTTCTTTTTTATTAAGATTTTATTCACCCAATGTGGGCTCAGACTCACAAGCCCGAGACCAAGAGTTGCACATTTTACCAGCTGAGACAGCCAGGTACCCCATGTATTATCTTTTTAATCATACCATTTTGCATTATTTTTTACTAGTTGTTGTGTCATACCCCTTCAGTCTGAAGAGAACTAACTCCTTTAAGCATTTCTTGCACTGTATGAAGCAATATATTCTTTCATTTTTCATTCACATTCAGAAGTTATTATGTGCCTTTATTTTTGTGGGATAATTTCACTGGGTATAGATTTCTGGCTAACATATTTTTCAGCATGTAAAGATGTTGATCCATTGAATTCTGCCTTGCATTTTTTTTCTGCCATTGATTTCCTGCAAATAACCCCCTCCCTGGGAGGGTGGAGGGGGGCTTTTAAGACATTTTCTTTACCTTTGATTTTTAGCAATTTTACTAGAATATGTAGGTGTAGTTGTGTTTCCATTTATCTTCTTTTCAGTTTATCTGGACTTTGTTTATGTTTAAGAAATGTTTGTTAAATATATTTTCAAAAGTATTTTTTGCCATATTCCTTCTCTTCTCCTTGTGGAATTTCAAATACACATATATTAGATATTGTCTAATAGGTAATTGAAGCTCTGTCTTTTAAAATATTTTCCTTCCCTTTTTTTATTAGTGGTTTTCTTTTTTCTCAGCTTTATTGAGATATAATTGACATAGAATATTTTAATAAGGTTTAAGGTGTACAAAATAATGATTTCGTATATGTATATATTATAAAATGATTAGAACAATAAATTTACCATCACCTTACATAATTATAGTTTTTTTCCTTGTGCTAAGAACTTTTAAGATCCATTCTCTTAGTAAATTTCAAACATACAATACACTGTTGTTAATTATAGTCAACATGCTGTATATTGCATTCCCAGAACTTACCTAATAACTAGAAGCTTTTAACTTTTGACCACCTCCAACCATTTCCTCTAACCCACACTCCCTGCCTCTGGCAACCACAAATCTGTTCTCTTTTTCTATGAGTTCAGGGTTTTTTTTAGATTTGAGATATGAGATCATAATATTAACTGTCTTTCATTTTGCTTTTGTTTAGATCATTTCCTTCAGTAGAAATTATGTAACCTAAAATTTTGCTGAATTTATATTTCACTAGTCTTTTCAATATGTTGTTGTCTATCAAGTGAATTTTTTATTTCAGATATTGTAATTTTCAGATTGGGAATTTATTTATTTATCAGTACTTTGCTGAGATTCCTCTTATGTGCCACAATTATGATATGTTTTCCATATTCCAAACATATTTTTAGAAGCTACAAAGAAGGTTTCTTCTTTTTTTTTTTTTAAGATTTTATTTTATTTGAGAGAGAGATAGACAGTGAGAGCCGGAACACAAGCAGGGGGAGTGGGAGAGGGAGAAGCAGGCTTCCCGCGGATCAGGGAGCCAGCTGTGGGGCTCAATCCCAGGACCCTGGGATCCTGACCTGAGCCGAAGGCAGATGCTTAACAACTGAGCCACCCAGGCGCCCCAAGAAGCTTTCTTCTAATTCCAACATTTGTTTCATCTTGGGGTCTATTTCTATCAACTATGTATTTCTCCTGACTCGGGTCACTTTTGTCTGCTTACTCGCATGTCTAGAAAATTTTATCATATGCTGAATATGGTAGCTAATACATTATAGAGACTCTGGATTCTGTTTTCCTCCTTTTAAGAATGCTGATTTTTATTCTAGCAGGCAGTTCACATGTTTGTACTCAAATTCCAAACTGTTTCCTGTTTTGGGCAGCAGTTAAAATCTCTGCTCAGTTTTGTTTTTGGGTTTTGTTTTATTTTGTTTTGGTGTTTGTTTTGATTTCCAGCTTTTGATTTCTTTTGGCCTTACACTCTTCCCCATGTGTGCACAATTCAGTTTATAGTTTATATGAAGATTTTGGGGTTACTTTCTCTGTCTCCCTCTTTTCCATGTTTACACACACACACACACACGCATGCACATACACACACTAGTGCTTTGTTAGCCCTGAATTCTGTTCCTGAGTTCCATAAATCAGTAATGAATTTGTTCATTCAGTTAAAGTCTAGGAGTATTCTGAGGTAGAACCCCTATAAGCCAAAATATTTCTCAATACATTTTCTTTGGTCAATCATCTTTGCTCTCTGTGGTCACTCTCTAGTGTTTCCAAAGAACTGATCTTAATACTTTTTCTAGAACTTATAATTGCTGTCTGTGGGGTGTCCGTAAAAAAGTTAGTCAGATACAGGTTACTCTGCCATTACCAGAAAGTGAATCTCTATTTTCTATAATAGTTTACATTGCCTGGTGGGGTCCTCTCTCAGTGCGGTTATACAACAAACCCACAAAGACCCTTCTTTAATTCTTGGTGAATTACACAAAGGAAAGGGCTGATGTCTCACTGGAAAACTATTTATGTGTCTATTAAAATAGCAAGAATGGAACCTATCTGAGATCTGCTTTGTGGGTAGAATTTAAACTTATGTCTCAATAGGATGTACAAACACAAGGGTATCCAGTGGAGAATAGCCAGGAGGTTGCTCTGTTATAGTGAAGGATTTGTTGACTCAGTCAGTGACCTTAAGCTGGGACTAATTTTCTTACTCCATAAAATGAGAGGCATTAATACACACTTTCACCCAAAGGATACTATGTAAAGATTTTTGTCAGGTCTTAAATGTTTGAACTTCTTTAAGAAAAATACTATGTAAATAGGAGATGTGTCTTAAAAGAGAAATCATTTTATTCAGTTTTCTAAACAACTCCCATAATGCCCTTTCTACTGATGCATAACTAGTATTTAATGATAATAGTATTTGCATTTTAAATTACTTTGTGTGCCCTGGATATTTACTCTGATCACAAGAAGTATATTGCCTTGGGTTATGCTGCAGTCATAATTAACTTCTGCTTAAAAGTACTATATGATCTTAGAAAATAAAGAAACCTTGTTAACAGTGCCATATTTATTTTTCATCATACAGCAGAAAATTAATACATAATTTTCTCTTCGTTTCTTTTGATATTTTCTACTATTGCCTTAAACCAAAGATTATATTTTCTTCAGTTATATGTTATTAATTATTAAATTAAAGACTGAATGTTTCTATGACCATAAACATAAAGAATTTGAGAGGCTTGTTGGAATTAATCCACTTCCTATCATTCTGTAACAACATAAGAATTAAAGTTTACAATTAGAGTAATAGGTCCCAGTTTATACTACTGCTCCTTTTTTTCCTGAATAATTTTTCATAGTATCCCATTACACTACCAAAATTTTCTCTGTGTGAACAAAACATTTTTTTGGCTACAAATTATAAACAAAAGTTTCCCCCCTTACAATGTCTTGCTAATCCAATTGTGATATCAATGCTCATGAAGTAAAACTATCTGTTATATTTGTATTTATTATTAGATTCTGTAAAGAGGCACTATTATCTTTTCTTTTTCAAAATTATCTATCTTAACTATTATAACAGAAAAAGTAATCTAGCATTACAAAATAGAGATGCTTAAATAAATATGAAGTAATTTTATACATATTAAAAAATAAAGAATTCTTAAAGTCACATAGCAATATTAAGCAAATTAATGTTTGGGAAAATTTTAAAGAATACATAATTTGAAATTAATGAAGAAATAAGCATATGCCAAGCACTTAATTCAGAATATCAAGATAAACTAAACCTGTACAGCTCAATCTCTGATTGATTTTTCTATGTACATGGTCAACATGCAGACTAATGTAAATTCACATCATAACCTGGAGCAGGGGAGTATCATATGCAATATTCCTTAGATTTTTAAAATTAATTTGGGTATGCTTCATATTTCCTTGGAACATAAACATATGCTATTAGATTGGTAGTGTTGCTACAGCTTTACTATTTTAAGTAATCAGATTTCATTTAAGATAAAAATTTTAAACCAGTTACATTGTGTGGCATGCCACACAGAGTTGTCAAGTTGTCTCTTCCTTCAAACAGTGACACAGTATCTGTTTTTCTATAGTTAATATTTTTTAAAAAGATTTCATTTATTTATTTGACAGAGAGAGACACAGCGAGAGAGGGAACACAAGCAGGGAGAGTGGGAGAGGGAGAACGGACTCCCTGGTGAGCAGGGAGCCCCATGCAGGGCTCGATCCCAGGACCCTGGGATCATGACCTGAGCCGAAGGCAGACGCTTAATGACTGAGCCACCAGGTGCCCCTATAATTAATATTTTGCCAAAAGAAGAAAACATTTGACACATCAGAATCTCTGAAAAATCATTGTGTCTATTCACAAACATAAACACTCTATTTTAGGTAAGGTCATGAAGCATACTTCTTGTGGAACCTTGGGTAGAAGTATGTCCTTCTTATGCAGGTGCAAATATATCTGGACTGATGATCATGTTGGGGAAAGATAAAATTAAAGACTAAGTCATAAATACAGGCTTTTTGTGATTTATTATTATCAATGGTTGGAGAAACTTTCCACATACTTAGGTCACAATTACTTCATTTCAATTAAATTTAAAAGCTATACTAAACACTGTTGTTTTGAAAGACAATGTGCTAGGCACGATAGAGAACCAAAAGTTAGCGTCTGTCCTCTGGGAGTTTATATTTTTTACTTCCAATTACAGAAGAAACCAGAAGTTGATAAAAGCCAGGAAAAAGGTACAAAGGGCTTTCTGAGGTACAAAGTAGACTTTCTGAGACGGAAGTGAATGTATCTGTAATGACACTGGAAAAGTAATTTAGAACTGTATTTGGAAAGGTGTTGCTAAAATTTGGAAGGAATTTATAGATGAATTCAATAGTTTGAAGGATTTATTAAACAATGTTTGAGCTAAGAATTGACACCATATGTTCCTGATTAAATTTCAGTATTCAATCTCAATGGTTTTAATGTTACTAATTTCTGTCCCTGAGGAGTTTTAGCAGAATGGTATTCAATACCTTTGACTCTAGACCTATAAAATTCATAGCAAAAGTATGCTATATTATGAACTGAAATGTTAACAATAGGAAACATTCATTTAAGCTGAATGGAAAAAATGTTAAATACATTTTTTGGTCCAGTGGCTACACTAATAATAACAGATAATCAGTGAGTACAACAGCAAGGATTAAAAAAAAAAAAATCACACAAGGTCTGTAATCTTTTATCTAAGATATAAACCCAGCTTTTCAGTCTCTTATAACCTAAGACCATCCCATTGAACTCACAGTCGAGTGTCATTTCTGCTTCTATCAATGATTTTCATACTACACTGAAATAAACCCTGCAAATATCTAGAACTCATTTTGTTATCCATGAACTAGAAACTCCCAGGCAGAATTTCATCATTACTTAGAAGTTTGTAATGAAATGCAATGTGATTATTAGTATCAATTATAGTGTTGGCACCTGAGTGATTTTCTGCATCATGTATGTGTGCTTTGAACAATGTTTTTCCATAGCATACTGATTCCTCACAATATAATTTAACTCTCATGTAAAAAGGGTTTAATTGTCAAATTATCTTGGGAAATTTAACATTAAATACAATTTTTAACTTGCAACCAAAATTAGTTATTGCCCACTATAAATTTTCAATAAGGGATAGATATAACATTTTACTAATGTATTTAATCTCATGATTTGTTTCTGCATATGTAAAATGTACAAATATTCACCAGAAACCTTTTCAACCTAATGTCACATACAGGTAAATAGAAGTCTGTTATATGTTCCTAAGAATTCAGTGGTATTGGATTTTTATTTTTACCAAGCCCTACCCTAAGCTGGCTCTGTTTTGTCTAAGCTAAAATAGTCTTTAAAGGAAGCATGTAGCTACAACTTAGGGCAGATACAGGGCTTGTGACCAAAATGAGGGCCAGTGAAAGGGAACAATCCAGCCTCACAATTTTACTTTCTGGTTTCCCATCTCTCCTCCTCAGAAAATTCAGTAAAGGAAAGATATCATCCTCCTTTTATGCTACTGGTTAAAAATACATTGGTGTATGTTACCAGTTTCCCATACTGGCTTTGCATTTGGATCTGTTGGAGAGGTTTCAAAAATTCCAGTACCCAGGCCCCACCCATGCCAAATATTCAGTCATCATCTCTGGTCATGGGCTCTAGCCTTGCTTTTTTATTTTTTAATTTTTTTTTTTTTTTAACCTCCTCTCTTTAAGTCAATCAAATGTCCAGACAGGGGTTGAGAATTACTGGGGTAAAAGTGCCTCACGATAGAGTGAGAAAGGGACTCTTCTAGGCTTGTTGTGTTAGTCAGCAGCTTTCCAGTAAGACAAATGTATGAAAGAAACTCCTTCCACTGAGGGCCTTTCCGGCCGGAATCCTAATCACAATCATGTATCTTTGACATGCTTGGGCTATATGATCTTATATGTTAGGTAAGTTAAAGGGAAATGGGCATAGGCATACAGAATTTTGTACTACAGAAACACTGTCTTTTACACATGAAGGACTATGTTCAGTGGTTAAAAGCCAAGGTCTTTAGGTTAACTGGACACTTGACATTTTATTACCATGAAAAAATTCCTACTCCATGTTTTTTTTTTTTTTGCTTGTTTGTTCCCTCTTTAAAGGAAGCTGAAAGCAGGGGTGCCTGGGTGGCTCAGTCAGTTAAACGTCTGCCTTGGGCTCAGGTCATGATCTCGGGGTCCTGGGATCAAGCCCCATGTCGGTCTCCTGCTCAGCGGGGGAGTCTGCTTCTCCCTTTCACTCTCCCTCTGTTCTCTCTTTCTCAAATAAATAAATAAAATCCTTAAAAAATAAATGAAGCTGAAAGCAGCACTTAGAGATGATTTTTCGTATGAAGCATCTAGTAAACAGTACATCTTAGTTGTTTTAATCATCTTCACATTAGCAAATAAGTATAGCTACATGCAGAGCTTCAAGCATGATCTTCTTCCTAACAAAGTGGAAAGTCATCAGGGTCTTATACAAAACTGCTTCCTCTCTGGGTTTTTTCCACAATAATGGTTACTCTCCAGAACAGATGAGAAGAGGATTTTAATATCGAGCCTCAGGCAACCTTTCTGATTTTTCATTACAATCCAAAAGAAAAAAAAAATCAAGACCGGGTAATATTGAACTATCATCATGCCTGGAACATAGAATGCCCATCCCCACTCTGCGCTCATACTCGTTTCTCTGTCCATCCACATCTACCTGTGTGGATCCTAGTGATTGTTCAACATCCCCATGAATTTCCAGCTTCCTCCAGGAAGACATTCCCCTGACTACACTACAATGTCCACCCTCTAGCTCTTGTAGCACTTGGATTGTGTTTATACTATCTCTCAAATCAGGTCATAATAGAAAATGTAAGCAATATGCAGGAGAATAGACAAGGCTCTTTCCCAGTCTGACTGAAAGAAAAGGTTATCTAGACATATTCTTAGAATATTCAAGCCTTGTTTCAATCAAAACCCATAACAATATCCCAAGTCAGAGATGTATAAATTATGTGAATGGTATTTCTCCCCTTTCAGGATGGAAATATCTCTTGCCAATATATTAGGGCAGAAATAGTCAAGAAGAATTTAAATAAATTATTCAAAATTGAATAGGAAATAGGGTAGGGACCCCATTTTGGATGCCAATAAGTCGTTATCTAAGTTGGATTAAAAGGAAGGAGTTTAGAAAATCTAAAAATATTTTCAAGCACTCTGCCCTTAAGGATTTCCCGAACACCAATGATGGGAGTATCTAGAGAGTTCTGATGGGATCACAGCAGTCCTGATGGAACTGAGACTAATGTCGCTGCTTCCCAGGGACAATAATGGGTGTGGTGTCTTTGGCTGCAATTTTTTTGTTATCCATACAAATTTCTACTCTCCCCATATGACTTTTAATCCATTGTTCATCATAAGAACCTGGCAGAGACTGACTGTATGAACTCTATAAGCTACATTTAATTATGTTCTACTAGAAAGCTGGGATAGTTATATCGCAGTAACAATAAGTGGATTCACACGTTTTCTTTTGGGAGGCCAGCCCTAAACAAAAGTGTCATGTCAGCTTTCTTTTTTTTTTTTAATTTAATTTAATTTTATTATGTTACGTTAATCACCATACATTACGTCATTAGTTTTTGATGTAGTGTTCCATGATTCATTGTTTCCGTATAACACCCAGTGCTCCATGCAGTACGTGCCCTCCTTAATACCCATCGCCAGGCTAACCCAACCCCCCATCCCCCTCCCCTCTAGAACCCTCAGTTTGTTTCTCAGAGTCCATAGTCTCTCATGGTTCGTCTCCCACTCCGATTTCCTCACCTTCATTTTTCCCTTCCTGTCAGCTTTCTTAACATAATGCAATGATACCACCTTTAACTGAAATTCGTATTATTCGAGTCACAAAAGCATTAGATTGCAAAGCTGGGTCATTGTCTCCAGGAGCTACCCTTGTAATGCCTGCACAGGGGAAATACACAGGAATGATATGATTCTTGGGAAAACTGCCAGAAAGAAACGTGTTCATGGGTAATACATATCAGAGAAAGGGCAGAGAGAATGTATGATCATTAGGCTGGTAACTTTACAGGTAAGGACTAGGGGTAAACTAATTCTGTATATCAGTACACCCAGAAATTGGTCATGATTTTCCTTCTTTCATGTGTTAAACTCATCACAAGTATTTTTTTAATAATAACCAAGATTGCTTCTGTCCTTTAAATTCTAAGGTATGCGAAATTCAATATTTCTGTGAAACGTAAAGATGCTTTCATTTATTTGCAGTCAAGATCATTCTAATAAAAAAAGAGGTACATTTATCAAGTTAAAGCAGTAAGTAGTAATGCAGTGGTCAAGTAGTAAATATTTTAATGTTCTTCCTTGATATACTTAGGGGAGACATTAGATGTGACCTTGGGATTATGAAATAGTCCAAATTCAAAGGCAAAGTTGAATCTTTTTTTTATGAAGTTGTACTAGGAAACAGGGTTTTAATTACCTCTTTCTGCCATGTTCATTCCATTTTGTTAGATTCTTACAGAGAGAAGCATCTATAAAAATATCACCCAGTAGCCTACTCCATCGCATGTGATTCATGAATACCACTTCAATTTTGCCCAGATAGTGCCTTTTCCTTAACTAACTCTGGAGAATGACAACTCTGTAACCAGGACTTTAAAAAAAAAGAAAAGAGTGCCAAAGGCATCAGGCAATGTTGGAGAAATGCAAAAACTTTAAACCGGTTGCTAATTAATCTGTTTATATATATATATAAATGTCTGCAGAGAGCATAATCTTGGGCAATCTGAATAGCCTAAGAGGAAAGAGCTACTATTTCTTATATTGACATGTTTTTACTTTTAATTTATATGTTGATCATTTTCCGTATAGAAATGGAGAGAACATCTGAATGCAAGATTTTTGCACCTATGTTAGTTAAACGAAGCCAGGCTTTCTTTTCCCATGACGGACTGGCACATTTAGTCACTTATATCCGTGTAAACCTTTTCCCCTCCACAGTGGGATTCTCAGTCTCCCCTTCATTTCTAACTGTTGCTGTTTATATACCATATTACATTCTCTAATTTCCTTTTATCTTTTCTTTATTTTGCAATGTCTCAGTACGTGTCTCTTTAAGACAAGTTAATTTAGCCAATTACTCCAGTTTTGTTGAAGATAAAATCTTTAATTTATCCAGGCCTCCTTTATTCTTTCTAGGATACTCTTTTCATTAATTTCACGAAGCATTCTAATTCTCCGGTTTAGGGAAAAGCTAATTTCCCCACATACAGGCACACACACAAGCTCAGATGCAAACCAATATATAAGGATATTGCCAAAACTGATTTTCCCCCTCCTTTTCCTAGATAATCTTTTTTTTTTCTTTTGCATTTTCAAGGTATTTGAAATAGTAATTTATTATGTATTACGTTATCCTTAAACTGTTTTAATTCATTTATATTTTAGCAACATGCAGTTTAATCTGCTCTCTTGAGAAAATATTTTGACAGAATAGAGGATAAGGACCCAGGATTCCTGGAAGAATGTATGGGGAATTGTTGGTAAAGGCCAAAAGTGCAAGACCCAATGGCTTGAGGCATTTGAAAATAAAAGTGCCTTTTTTTTTTCACTTGTCCATTTATGAACACATTGCACGTACTAGTTACTGTTTTAGGCATAAGGGCAGATGAAAGATGCCATCCCTGATTTTCAAGTCGGGGGAGAGAGAGAGGAAATATATAAAATGATGTGATACGTGCTAAATGAATACAGATAAGAAAGTAATCAGCTCGATCTGGGGCAAGTTTCAAAAAGGAGGGATGTTGTGAGGGAGGGTTTGAAGATGAGAGGAACAGCTTGAAAGTGCCCATTGAATTGATTTTACACTTGTGATGCATCATCTAAGGAAATCGTTAATATAGACATTTCCTGTATAATTCGACTTGTCTACATGTCCTTATATGTATATGAACTACTTCTGCTTCTAATTCAGACGACCTGGAAGACATTGCATCTGTTTCAGAGACTAAGTAATTTGCTCCTAAGTATGCACCACCTGCCGCTTTCATGTGTAAATAGGTTTGTTGTTCATACTTCTGTAAACACAGCAGGAAAGTTATACATCCAAAATATCACTATATTGATTCAGATCATAAGGGGATCGTGACTACAGAAAGTGAATTAAAAATGACTAAATATTTCAATATTGATTATTAAATTATAAAATTATAAAATTAAATTATTAAATTATCAAATTTGATTATTTAAAAAAAATCTGTGGGTTACTTGTTATTTGTACACCTTCTCCAACTCCCTTGCTTGCCTCTTTCCTCACTCAGGTGCATTTGCTCCCCTTCCTTCTCAGAACCCTGTGCTTGAACGTCCCAATAAATTGTCAGCACTTTTTCCCCTGGCTGAGGCTCTATTTTCTAGAATGCCAAGGTCAACACTGGGTGCCTCAGGATGGGGCTTTGGAGTTAGGTTACTCAGCTCTCTGAAAACAAAAACTGCTGACATTAAGTGGTATCATAATTACCTAAGCATCCACCTGTGGGTAATCATGATGTGCAGGTGGAGGGCAAGGGAAGTTAATGACTTGGGCCACCATGTTACTTATTAGGATTGTGATGTGAAGAAATTATGTCAACAGTACAGACCTTAAATATTAGATTAAAAGAGTCAGGGAAGAGACTTCCCAATTGAATACATGCTCAGAAAGCCAGAGGACACTAAATTTGCTGGCTTGGTAGGTAGTTTTTCTATGAGAAAGTTAGGACATTGAAAGAGCTGGACACTGAGACGTGGGATGGAGCAATGGGTGGATGGACCTAACAGCATAGAACCCCAAATTTCAGCCCTACTCAGTTGTCATAGTACATACTTCAGTCTCCTCTCACCTGGAGGCAATGTGAGGATCTCACACACAACAGGTGTGGCAAGAAGACATTTAGTGCTCTTGAGATACGTTCTCAACATGCATGTTGCCTACAACCAGCCCATACCCAAAGTCAGGTCTCAGCATGGCCTCAAAAGGGGAAATCAAAGCTAACCTCCATGCAGAAATAACTTCTATTGGAAAAGTAACGGCAATGCCTATACCTATGTGAGAGCAAGAAACCAGAAAGTATGTATGAGTTTGGGTCTCGGGTCTGGATCATAAGACTGGATAGGCTCAGCATCTCATGAATCAGGATTTAATATTGTAGAAAGGACAGGAGTTGGCCCTAAAATATTGTTTTGTTCGCTCCCAGAAGTCTGGTCTTATGATGGCCAGAAGTAAGCAAAGTGAAGTACAAGAATGTCCTTGGCAAAATGTTAGAGAATCAGAAAGTTCTAGCATATGAGGATGTTATAATGATTCTTTTTAATGGATAGTTCAAGAACTCACCACTTGACCAAGTTCCCCAGGAGAAGATAAAGGAATCTTCTGTCCACTGATGTGTAAAAATAGGTACTCTTGGCAGTGGTTGTATGTACCAGAGTCTTTGATAGTCTGGTAGTGACTGTCCTCTCTAGGGTGAGGTTTTTGGTAGGGAAGTCAGCCATTGACCTGACCTCTCTATTCTCTCTAGGAAAGGTGGGATTTTGGAATGGCATAGCTCAGGTAGGAGCAATGAATCATCAGCACACAGACAGATCTCATTATCACAATAAGTAGTAGGACCAAATTGGCAAACAGGGCCTTGGCCCACAAATATCTCCCACGGCAGGGGCACCTGGGTAGCTCAGTCGGTTAAGCATCTGACTCGTGGTTTCCACTACAGGTCATGACCTCAGAGTCGTGAGATCACACCCCATGTCTGGCTCTGCCCTGGGCATGGAACCTGCTTAAGATTCTCCCGCTCCCTCTACCCCTTACTCCTCGCCTCCCCCACTCTTAAAAAACAAAAACAAAACAAAACAAAACAAAAAACCTCTCATGGCAGCTAATAGATAATGGTCTTCTCGTGGAAGTGACTGATAAACAGCCAAACAGGATGCTATATGCTTTATATAATCAGAAAAAAAATCAAGAGCAGGTTGGCAGAAGGCTAATGACAGTGTGATGAAAAGTCATAGGTTTTCACCCAGTTTTGCAAACAGAAGCTGTGCCAGATACCCAGGTGCACTGATGGAAGGGGAGGCTAGGCTACTTTGAACAGTGACCTTGAGCAGGTCAACTTGCTGCAATTCCATAGCAAGTATTTGTGGTAAATATTCCACCAGGTGTTCCTCTGAAGAATCATAGGGCTATTTGCCAAGATCACTGTGTACTGGTGAATAGGAAATATTCAGATTTTTAAAGGAATGCTAGGTATGGATTCTAGATGACATTGATACCAGAGACTTGTAATGCCACCATGGTTCACCAGTAAGAATGAGGGTGGAGATCAAGTGATAAATTCAGTTCTGGCTTGAGGTCATTTCACAGGTCTGTGGGCTCACCTTGTGGTTCCTTCCTCAGTAAGCCAATGCATTGGAAGGACACAGATGGCTGTGAGAAGTCTGAATGGACACTCTGTGGGATGAAACCTTATAGACCTTCTCATTTTCCCTTCCCTGTTTCTTTTTTCTCATGGTCAACCACTTATCCATGCTGATATCCCTTTCCATTTCTACACTTGCCTGCAGTGTCCCAACAGACAACATGATGTTTGGTTGCCTGCGAAGTTGACAAAGGAGTGGAATGACACATCGTCACTGTGAGCAAGTTAGCTCACCATAGGGTAAATTTGGACAGTGAGAAAAGTGGAAGACCAGAGGAAATTGAATAGGTAAATTTCCACTCCTTTCCTCCTCCGTGAGGTGTCTTATGTGATTTCTCCTTGCACACCTTTCAGAAGAAAGTCCTACCTACCAAGACTTGTGAATAGCCAGTTGTATCTGTTCATGGCTTATGTTGAAGGATCCACCATCACAGTAGTGAATGGCACCCCATTATCCTTACCTCACCTCCACCTTTCTCCTCTTCCTCCCCAGCTGAGCTTGGACTTTCCAAATAGCATGAACACTTTGATCTGTGCCTTAGGCTCCAATATAAAAGACATTAAGACATTGCATGAGTATTTAAAGAAGAATTAACCAAACCACTTTTTAGCCAATCAGGTATTTTTTTTAATGTGTTTTGCTTTGTTTTGGTTTTGTTTTGTTTTTTGTTTTATTTTGTTCTGTTTTGTTTTTTACTATTTCACATGTTCTGTTGGGTCAAAGTTACTGAGCATGAAAAATATAGATTCAGCCTTTTTTTTCCAGTTTGACACAGATTATATTATATATATATATATATATATATATATATATATATATATATATATATATATTATATTAGCCAGTGTGGACAAAACATCATAAAAATCCATATTAGAATGTCATTCACTTGGTCTAGCCTGTCATTCACTTCTTCTGGAGATCTTTTAGATTGGCAGGTTGAACCAGAATGTACACACTTACCTCCTCCTCCTCTGTCACTTTCTCTTTTGAATTTCAGTCAGTTCTGACTAAGCACGATATCAATTTCTTCCTCTTCCAGCAATGCCATTTCCTCTCTCTGGGCTCAGTTACTGTCTGCATTATCAGGTAACCTAAGATAGTAAAAAATTAGCTCACTCATACTTCATACACAAAGTGATTTGTGTGCTAGGCTTAAAAAGGACAGGTGAGCTGACAGAGATGTCAGGTTGGGGGACGCATGTTGGTGGTGGCTGTGTCTGGCTAGCCATGTTAGTGACAACCAGGAGAGAGCTATGAGGGAGTCGGGCTCTTTTCTGAAGACCATCACACCATTCTGCTGCTTCAGAGTGGCCCGCCATAATCCTCAGTGGTACTCTTTGTTTTCAATTCTCCTTGCAAACTGACTGGGGAGCAGGAAGCTCGGATAACCCAAGGTCATAATACGTTCCAGGACCAGAGATATAGTGCAGGGTAGAGAGCTAGGTGATGGACGAACTTACAGCAAAAAGTAAGTGAGGGGAAGAACTGCTCCAAAATCAGTCTGCGGCAGAGACAATGCTATTCATCAAATCTCATTTTCTTTCTTTGAAGGAACACAGCTGGACATGCCTGTGCTTTCCTAGCTTTAGGTGATGGAGTTCTGTTCATGTGGGAGAAAGTGATGTATGTCCCTTCTGGCCAGATCCGTAAAATCTTCCACACGGCATGACATCAACGCCCTCAAGGCTTTAGGGGATGGCATCCTTCCCCACAACAAACATGCATTCGACTGTCTCAGAGCCAAAAATGGCTCTCTATTGGGTGAATCTACTAAGATCTGGGGATTGCTGGTTGTAGCAGTTGGCCTATCCTGTGTGACATAGCACCCTGAGCCTAGTCTTTCTCATAAATATTTGGACTGAAAGTGAGCATTAGTTTTACTCTAAAGGTAGGAATTAGAGCAAAAGAGATACCAAATTTATAAAACCTAGAGAATTGTACAGAAAAGGATTTCTCTCTTTATGCCAGTAATCCATTGTGGTTAGTACTCTCTTAAAGTCAAAGAGAAGAAACATGCTTATTTCTTTTCATAGAAAATGAGAGTCCTGAATCCACTCCATAAGAATTGATTCTGGTGACTGAAATGGATGTACTAAACTCAGACTCTTAAAAATGTGACATATGAGGATCATTTTTCCAAAGAAAGTGTCATCACTGGGGGCTTACATATAGAGAACTATTTACATGCTCCATTTTCTTATCACCAATTATTTTATTAATTATTATATACTAATAAGCATAAACATAAATGAGTAGGGATTTAAAATGGGACCCATTAACTACCTCTGGATTGATTATGCAATGTCATTTTACAATATGCACATTATACATGACCAAATATTTCTTTTTGCAATTTTATGTTAATTATTAAACTTAGAATTAACCATTATGAATAATTATTAACATATTCTATTCATTGCTACTATCATTCATATTTTTATAACAGGGACTACATTCCAGAAAGGAAAACCTCATTACATCCAAATATCATTTGTATGCTTTGGGCTTTAACCATTTAAAATGTCAGAGAAATAACTAACATATTCAAGGGCAATTTTAAAACTTCCCTAATGAAAATAATGAGAAAAACAAAATTCCCATTATTTTTCCTGACTCTATCTTTGTGTTATTTTCAGACATTACTTTCTCAATATAGACATTATAAAAATAAAAACAGTGATTAACTATTCTTTAGTAAATGATGTTGAACAATAATTTATGATAATATTATGTAATAAGGAAGTTTTGTTGGATTGTCATTCTCTGATTTGTTCCATCAGAGAAAATGTTACTCTACTTTTTTTTTTTTTCTGAACAATAAGACAATATTGTTCAGTGCAGAGAAAGACAAAGGGGTATTAGAGAAAACACGAGTATATCTTGTTGGAGTTCACTGAAGCCAGGAAAATGAGCAGAGTCCAGCTCATGCCTTATGAAGCATATAGGTTGAAGAGAAAAAGAGATAGTTTGGGAAGTATTTTGATACAGAAAATATTTGGAAAAAAAAAGCCAATTTGGAAACAAAATAGCTCTCAGCATTGTTCATATAGAAAACAGGTATCCCTAGACATAATTATGAGCAGTGAAAAGAAGTTATAGATGGGAACTTTTGGATTTCATATAAAGGAAAAAACAAAACAGTATGTCTTCAATGGGATGAGATGCCACTTGAGATAGCAAGTTGCATTTCACTGCAGGTAATTAAGGAGATCACAATTTGTGAGGGGTGTTGTGGAAATACGGATACGTGTGCAGGTTGCATGCAAAAGTGGACTACATGACCACTAGAGTCCCTTCTACTTCTTATATTCTATGGTTTTAACCAACTGAGCCACCCAGGCGCCCTTATATTCTATGGTTTTAAAAGTCAGAACATCTACATTTTGCTTTTGGTTACATAGAATTAATATTAAATGTTTTCATTGTATTTAACACTGAATTGGCCAGAGGTGGAAATCTTATCAAGTACTTACAGACTTGTTGTTACCAGATTTCAGAATGGTTGGCACTAAGATACATGATGCATAATGTTTATTAAAAAATAATAAAAAATAAACTATTTCTTACATTACAGTGCTGAAAATGAAAAATAAATATTTTTGATTCTAGTCCAAGAAAAGATACGTGATGCGTGGTGGAGCAGATTGAGCATCTGACATGCCACTTAAAATCAATAAATAGTAAGTCATATAGTGACCTTTGCTCCAGTAGAAACTGACCATTCAGTTATGCATGGATTCTTCTTTATTCTCAGTGACACAGGAAGTACCATGAAATCTTGGTTCTCTGTGCTTTTCCACACAGCAATAGCAGAGAAGCAGAGGAATGGGGGTGTGCTGCCTCCATCCCTCTTCAGGGAAGGAGTGATTGTCCAGGTTCTGGGATTGACAGTCTTCCGTTGTCAGCCTCTTGTGGGATGGCTTGTCCATATTCACTTTTTGATGGAGGTGGGGTTATGAAGGGCCAGTCACGTTGGCCTTTTATTTCCACAGTACCTCTTGGGGATCAGCTAAAGCCAGAGTTTCTCAAGTTTGGCACTATTCATATTTTGGGCTGGATAATTCTTTTTCAGGGGCTGTCCCATGCAGTACAGAATGTTTACTATCATTTTTGTCCTCTACCCACTAGATGCGTGTAGCAATCCCTCACCTCACAGTCCATTGTGAAAATAAAAATGTCTCCAGCATTACCAAATGTCCTTATTAAGGCAAAATTGCCACAAGATGAGAACCACTGGGCTGAAGTTGTCAGGTCTGCAATGTCTCCCAATTATCAATCCTTCCCTCAACCTTGCCTTGAGGTACTGATTCCAGAGAAACTCCACAATAAACACCTCTAACATGATAGCCTGTCACAGATTCACAGAAAAAAAGAAAATGCTATTTAAAACCAAAATTGACTGGAGTGACTAGGTTTTTTAAAAGTTGTCATAATTGAACAAATCTATTTTCAGCTTCTTGCAGAAGCTGTTAAAAGAGGCAGAGTCAAACCTGGAGTAAGTGGGCAATGCTTTAGCCAACTACCTTAAGGGATTTCTAGATCCCTAAAGAGAGAAGGAGAGTGAAATTTGGGGGGTGGGCCAAAGTGCTCTGCACAATTTAAGAAGGGGGGAGGTTAAGGGCACCTGGGTAGCTCAGTTGGCTGGGCGTCTGACTCTTAGACTCTTGATTTCAGCTCAGGTCATGATCTCAGGGTCCTGGGATAGAGCCCCCCGTTGGGCTCGGTGCTCAGCGGGGAGTCTGCTTGAGGATTCTCTTTCTCCCTCTCCCTCTGTCCCTCCCCCTGACTAGCGCACTCTCTTTCTTTCTAAAATAAATAAATAAATCTTTTTAAAAAGGGGGGAGGTTAAAAATTATTTTTAGGTCACACAGAGACAATAGTCTAGTCAGGAGAAATATGGCAATGGGCAAGATTGGGAGAGTGTGAGGCCTGTGGAAAATTTTGTGTAAATATGAATCGAGGGGAAAAGTCGATTAGCTTATTGGTGTTATCATGACACAATGCACCTTTCTCTCCTCCAACGTTCAGTAAAATCTGCTACTCCCACAAGTTCACATTTTTGCTCCAAGTTTGTTAATGTAGGCTTAGGAAAAAAAGGAATTAAAAATGCATATATATATATGTATATATATATATATATTTACCTTATTAATAACAACTCATAAAATGTTGTTCTATTGCTGGTGCAAAATGACTTTCAAATATTTCTAGCCTCAGATCATAACTTTCCTGCAGTTGCCAGTTACTGGCCGTAAGGTATATTTTCATGTAGTTAGTTACATGCTTTGTCTTTTATCTCTCGCCAAACCCTCCTTCTTTAATCACTATGGTTTTATGTGTGGGGTAGACTGTCGTTGGGGTTCTTCTTTTTTTTTTTTATTTCTTAATTGGGGGAGGTGTGGGTTAGAGATGGGATTTCTCTTCTCTGAACTTCTTCCAGACCATCTGGGGCTTAGAGCCCTCAAATTGAATTCAGCATCCAGGTGTGATAGTCTCAGTATTTCAGAGAGCATGTCAGTCTGTAATGAGATGAGGCATGTCTTCATTTCTGTCACTTAATAGAACTTCTGTGGATAAATATCACTAGACTACAGCATGCTTAACTGCTGTCACCTTTACTTTCAATGTAGTTTTGAGTCCAAAAGTGGATATGAGGCAGCTGATACATCTATTAATCTTAAACAGTTCTTTCATAAACATTCTCTTTTTTCTGTTCAGTAGTCCAGTTATCTATTGTTGTGTGAAAAACTACCCCACATCTGAGTGCCGTAAAGGATCATTTTGCCCATGATTTCTGGGGTCAGAATTTGAGGAGAGCTTGGTTGGGTGGATTATCACCAATCCATGTGGCATGAGTTGGGGCAGGCAGTGCTGGACAATCCATTTTGAAGATGGTGTCTTTACTCTAACGTAGGACACCAACGTGCTCCTTGGTCCATCTATCTCTTTCTTGTGATTTTTATTCCCTAATCCTCTCCAAATGGCTTAGTTTTCTCAGTCTCACTTCCAGGAAGGGGTTGGATAACTTTATCTAGTAGCAATTCTAAAGAACTCCAGGGAAAAACTGATTTAGATGTCCACCCTCCAAGTCAACAGAGTGTGGTCAGGGAGACAGGAGCCCCAAGAACAAAGCAAATCCCATGTTGACCTCATCATTGGAAGAGAGAAGTAAATTCTTGGGAAGGGGAAGAGCATTATACCTCTAATGTGCCTTTATAAACTGAAAATTCAGTGTTTTTAAAATAAACAGAATTATATTCTACACAAGTGGCAGTAACAGAAAGGGGATATAAAATTATACATATAGATGACCAAGAAAGTTATATATATACATATATAAGAGTGAATGTTCCTCATCTGTATGAAATGCTGTCAGAAAAATATTTTTGCTTCATTTGAGCACCTGTCACCTTTAACTTTTTCTGTAGACCTCGTTCTGCTCACTTCCCACCTGGTCACTTCCTATGCATTCACTTTCCAAATCTAACCCCTTATATTGTAAGGATGATGGAGTTCTACAGCCCTCAGTAACGAAAGTCAGGATCTTAGGCCCTAAAACATGGGGATCTATAACTGAGCTATGCATAAAGCAAAGGGGCACAAGATACTGCTATGTGTTCAAGACAGAAACAAAAAATTCTTCCCATCTGGGGAAACTGCAAAGAAACTTGTGATCTGCCTGAGGCTGTGGATAGAAAGGGACACCCTTGAAAACTGGGAAACCCAAGCTGGCACTGTAACCAGTTATAGGTCCAAATTCACATCATACATGTGTAAGTACATCAAACTGATAAATTAATAGAAGAACTGGTCAGAGATGGATACATTTCCTAGTGCCACAGACAAGGCGAGTCTATGGCATGTATTATATATCATACAGGAGGGAATTTTGAGGGATGGCAGTAGAATCACGTACTCAGAACGTGTGGCTTTAATAACTAAAAGTAGTAAAGAAACTTAAAAGACTTGACCTCTCTGTTTGAAGGGTGTCCTTCAAGGGATCAAGCCCCATGTCAGGCTCCCCAGAGGAGTCTGCTTGTCCCTCTCTCCGTCTCTTTCTCTCAAATAAATAAATATTTTTTAAAAAAAGAAAATATGTCAGTTGATTAAGAACTTTCTCATTCTTTTATACAGCTCAGCTCCAGGTTTCTCAACTGTGTGCCTGTAACATTGTTGTAACATTGTTTATTCATTTAGACTTCCTCTTTTTTTGGCCATTGCATGTGATTTATAGAGTTATTTATTTTCTTAAACTGTTTCACATTTGTATCTCCTTTTTTCTGCAGAGATAACACTGGTCCTAACACAACCAATACATTTACCATTTATTTGCACAGTCCTATAACACACAAAAGTTGGGGGATTTCTAGTTCCCAAACATTGTCAAATAGACGTCTACCAAAAAAGAAATTATGAGGTTTACTTGTAGTATACTTTTGTCCCCAAAATATATCCCACTGAGGGTGTTCAGAGACAGTAATGTGGTCAAAGTTACCTAGATTTCTGTGTTGTGTGTGTTGCTATGTTATCAATTTGATATAGAGTTAATAGTTTGTCTAGGCATTCAGTTTTAAGTTTTTTTCTTAAACCATCACACAAGCAAAATTTAATTTTTGAAATGGAAAATATTTTAAAAGTGAAACTTTATAAAACAATATGTTTGGAGAACTCATTCTCTTCTCTAGCCCAAATTTTTGCAAAGCATATGTATACATATATATATCCCTTACTTACTTAAATGCTACTTTACTATATGTGTGTATATATACCAAATATACATATGGATATGTATGTATATGTGCATGTGTAAACATATGCATATATAGATCTGTATTGTTTTAGATATTTTGATATTACTAATAATGTCACCATGAACAGTCTTGTGTGATTTTTTTCCAAATTATTGGAGGTACATTTTCTTTTTTTCTTTTTTTTTTTTTTAAGATTTTATTTCTTGGGGCCCCTGGGTGGCTCAGTCGTTAAGCGTCTGCCTTCGGCTCAGGTCATGATCCCAGAGTCCTGGGATCAAGCCCCACATCAGGCTCCCTGCTTGGCAGGAGGCCTGCTTCTCCCTCTCCCACTCCCCCTGCTTGTGTTCCCTCTCTCACTGTGTCTCTCTCTGTCAAATAAATAAAATCTTTTAAAAAAAAAGATTTTATTTCTTTATCTGACAGAGAGAGAGAGAGCACAAGCAGGGGGAGTGGCAGGCACAGGCAGAGAGAGAAGCAGGTTCCCCGCAGAGCAAAGGAAGCCTGATGTGGGACTCGATCCCAGGACCCCAGGATCATGACCTGAGGTGAAGGCAGTCGCTTAACCAACTGAGCCACCCAGGCGCCCCCGGAGATACATTTTCACAACAGACTTCTAAAAGTGATATTTCTCCTTCAGTGGATGAATTTCTATAATAAAATTATTTTAAAGAAGAATATACACAGGAAAGATAGCATGACAATTAATAGCATGGGGTCTAGTCCCAGATCTGTCACTTATTAGCTGTGACATTGGAGAAAATTACCTTGAAATCAGGTTTTTCTGTCAAAAGAGGAAAACAAAATATATTTCATTAAGATGATCATGAAAATTAAGGCAAATGGTGTACATAAACACAGACCTCCTAATGCAATGTCTGTCATTTAGTAGATGCTTAAATTGAACTCCAAAGTAATAAATTTGGGGGGCTGGATGGCTCAGTCAGTTAAGCATCTGTCTTTGGCTCAGGTCATGATCTCGGGGTCCTGGGATCAAGCCCCGCACTGGGCTCCCTGCTCAGAGGGGAGCCTGCTTCTCCCTCTGCCTGCTGCTCCTTTGGCTTGTGCTCTCTCTATCTCTCTCTGTCTCTTTCAGGGTCAAAAGTACTACAAGTAAACCTCATAATTTTCTTTTTTGGTAGACTTCTATTTGACAATGTTTGGGAAGTAGAAATCCCCCAAATTTTGAGTGTCTATAGGACTGTGCAAATAAATAAAATCTTTAAAAAAAGTAATAAATTTAGCTTTATTAATTTCTCTCATGTAAACTTATAGCCTGAGTGAATCATGTCGTTCTGACAAAACATGATAATTATAGGTTTATAATGAAGCAAATGTTTTTATATGACTATATAGTTTCCAGGATGTTCTATAATCAGTAAAAAATATAGTAAAAATACTGAACATGTGTTTAAGAAAAAGAAAATAATAAATAATCTAAGTGTACCCACTTCAAAAAAACTGCTTTCAATTCAATATTGTTGATAAAATTCTAGTTAATAAAATTCATACTTACAACAGGGACCTGTAAATTTTGGCCCTGGGTCAACTCTGGCAAATAAAGTTTTATTGGGACATAGATATGTCCATTCATTTACGTATAGTCCAAGGCTGCTTTCACTCTACAAGGACAAGGTTAAGTAACTGTAATACAGACTACATGTCCTACAAAGCCCAACATATTAAGATCTAGCTTTTTACATAAAAAGTTTGCCAACTCCTGCTTTAGAATTATAATACAATGCTACACAATTTTTGTTAATATTTCAAGAATATTTCTTAATTTCTACCATCTGAATACTGCTTCAAATTATCCATTACTTGTCTCAACATGGAATCACATCATTTATTTAGCCTCTCCTCTTTGTTAAATATTTGGATGTTTTCATATCTTGAGTTGTACAAAATAGTCAGTGAGCCTCTTAAGTCTTATAGGACCCCTTGCTATCCATTTGAAATACATATACATGTATCTATCTTTCTATATTGTTTCCTATGGAAAGAAAATATATACATATGCATTCCATAGGGAAAATTTCTGGGTCAAAAGTGTATGATCATTTTCATGTGTCTTGATCTCTTGATCTATTTTGCTCTGTAAAAAGGTTTAAATTAACTTCCAGTGCTAGCAGAAGGTGTTGGAACTCAGATCCCTAGAATTAGATAGTATTATGTTTTAAATTTCTATTAAATGAGCTAAAATTAAACCTAAGTATTTAGTCACTTTGCATATATTTGATTAATAAAAGTCTTGAAAATTTTTCATCTATTTCCTTAATGTCTACATTCACTGATGTGTTAATAGTCCAGTTGCATACTTTGTTAGGTTTTGTAGATTTTTGTTTTCCTCTGTGAATTTGTGCAACTTCAGGCTAATGGAAAGACTAGGAATTAAAACGGGGAAGGTCTGCCCTAATCCAGCATTAATATGAGAGTCAGTTTGGATATTGGAAACTAGGGAACACTAATCCAAATCAACTCAATATTTATTAAACGTATTCTGTCTCAGAAATTGTGCTAGGCACTGGGATAAAAGAATGAGCCAGACTCATCCTTGTCCTCCAGGAGTTAAATTCTCTGATAATTTAGGAACTAATAATGATATATCAATGGGGCACCTGGACGGCTCAGTTGGTTAAGCTTCCAAGTCTTGATTTCGGCTCAGGTCTTGATCTTCGGGTTATGGGATTGAGTCCCTCACTGGGCTCTGTGCTCAGCGGGGAGTCTGCTTGGAATTCTCTCTCCCTCTCCCTCTGCCCCTCTCCCCACTCGCGCTCTCTAAATAAATAAATAAATAAAATCTTAAATAATGATATATCAAGATTTTGGAAATTCTAAGGTGGAAGTACACTTCATAGGTACCATTTTACCTTTGTTGTTGTCTTTCTCGATCATCCTTAACATTACTTTTGCTCACAAATGATTTTCTTAGTGTTTTGAAATATTTATATGCTCTTTAGTAGATTATAAGATAATAACTATGTATTATTTAACTTTGGAACTCAAGAGAATATTTTTCATCCTGTCTGGAAGTGGGGGAAAGACTTGGTTTAGACAGTTGGAAATATTGGCAATGTGCCCAAGCCAAAATACTGCAAATGAAAAATTAGGTAAGTTTGTAGTTTTTCCTATATAAAATCTACACTACCTTGGGAATAATTTGTTTTTCATCATTACCTGTTACCTCTTCATGTACTTGGGTATTGCTTCAAATTTTAAGTGTCCACAGTGAGTTACTAGTGACAAAGCCTGTCTTTAAAATCCATTCCCACCACCAGGAATGTTATTTGACACTGTTCGATGGTGTGTAGAGCTGCCCCTACAAGCTTACAAAAGCTGATGATGACCATCTCTTTGCATCCATGCATTCAGTAGTGTCCTGTTGGTAACTTGAAGTAAACCATAGTGGGAGTGTATATACCATGGGAATTGGCAAATGCTATAAATCAGGCTGCCTTCCCTTCAAACTGAGGGTTCTAGAGGGATGGGGCTGGGGAAATGTGTTAGCCTGGTGATGGGTATTAAGGAGGGCACGTATTGAATGGAGCACTGGGTGTTATACGCAAACAATGACTCATGGAACATCAAAACTAATGACGTAATGTATGGTGATTAACATAACATAATAAAATAAAATTAAAAAAAAAATCAGGCTGCCTTCCCAATCCCACACGGGGAATGAATTGTTAAGCTTTTATAAGCATGCTGCTCCTCCTAATCTGACATCTCTAATCAGTCCCTTATAAAAACTCATAATTTCTCTCTAAATTACATGAGAATTGTTCTCTCAACCCAAACTAGCATCCACTATAAACCTGGAATCAGCAACACACTACATTTCCCTGTAAACACCCACAAGCCAACTTGTAGATGGTAATAATTGTAAGCGTAATGAGGAAGGAAGCTATGATGCCGTCAGAGAGAGGGAGCGAAAGGAAATCTCCTGACAACTATATATAAATAAACTGTGTACACATCAGCTTAGAATACCCCCAATCTTGATGTACTGTCATCAGTTCCTAAATTATCAGATAATTTATTCCTATGACGGAGTTTCCTGTATCCCAGGGCTTAGCGCAATTTCTGCAAGAGTAGGCTTAATAAATGTGGACTTGATTTGAATTAAGGTTTTCCCCAACTCTTTCACCTAAAATGATTCCCACTTTAATGTGGATTAAGTAAGACTTCCCTTACTATATGCAACCTCACATTCTATTATCAGGTGTGTCTTTATGTTTTTAACCAGTAAGATATTAATAAAATTTTCATATTTCATAGTTTTCATATTATGCCACTTAAATTTTTTTTAATTTTCAGGTATGGTATGACCAACACAAAATTAATCTATCCAAGGATATTTTGATATGACATGTTTAAGTAACAGTGCAGTGAATTCCTGGCTTTAGCCACTATTGTGTAACTATAAAAATACCTGATTTAAAAAGTCAGGTAGAAGTGATTCTCCCTTTCACTTTCTCTTTTTCTCTTTTACTTGTGCTTTAACAAAATGGGTATAACATTTTCTTCATTATTAATCAGTGTCCATTTTTAAACTTTTTAAAACATAGTGAGTCATACAAAGAATGAAATAGAACAGGTATTCTCACAGTTGACAAAAATTTGTATCCTGACAAAACTTTAGTCAGGCTCCAAAAACTTCTCCTATACAGCCTCTGCATACTCCCTTGTAAAATCTAGTTTTAGCAAGAATCTAAATTCTAAATCCAGTTCTATACGCGGTCTCTTCTCCCCTGTTGTGATAATCCTGAGTAAAATCTGTTTTTACCACTTTCCTACCTAGCTTTGGTTTTTCTTTGACACAAGGACCTTTAGTATTATTGTGTATATTCATTCACAGTAATACTCCCCTACTTATTTCCTTCATGATACTCTTCAACATATATAATTTTCTCGTTAATTTATTTAATTATGTGTTTTTTATTTTCCTACCACACCAGAAAGTGCAGACCTGGGATGTTTTGATCATACTCGTATTCTCTCTTTGGCATCTATCCTGCACTGGGCACATGGGGGTTGGGGGAGAGGTATTTGTTATAGCATCACATTCTGCCTTATTCGTACCTTGTTAGCCCCACTGGAATTCGTTTATTCCTTTTGTTTCTGGCTCCACTGTCATCCTTCCGGAATGTCATTTCTTGCCAGAACATGGCAATAGAATCTTCACAAGTTTGCCTCTCTAGCAGTCTGTCCCTCCCAATCATCCCCTCTCCGTTTGCCTCTAGAGAGCAGGCTCTTACACACATATTTTAATACTCTGCATCAGATGGGTAGTCTTTTTTTTTTTTTTTCATTTGTGATTTGCTTTATTTGAGTCTTCCGTCTTTTTTCTTAGATACTTTACTAAAGGTTTGTCAGTTTTGTTGGTCTTTGAAAAAACAAATCCTGGTTTCACTGATTTTTTTTCTACTTTCTGTTCTCTATGTTTATGCTCTAATCTTTATTATTTTCTTTCTTATGTTAATTTTGATTTCATTTTTTTTTTCTTCTTGTCTAGTTTCTTGCAGTGTAGGGTTGGAATATTTTTGAAATCTTTCTTCTTTCTTAACATACATATTTATTGCTATATACTTCCCTCTTAGTATTGCTTTTGCTGCATCCCATAAGTTTGGGTTTATTGTGTGTTCATTTTCATTGTTTTCTCAAGCTATTTTCCAACTCCCCTTTTGAGTTCTTTTTTGACCACTAGTTGTTCAAGAGTGTGTTGTTTAATTTCCACATATTTGTGAATTGTCTAGCTTTCTTTCCGCTACTGATATCTAGTCCCATTCTTTTACAGTTGGAAAACATTTGGGATGATTTCCATCTTTTTACATTTCTTAGACTTATATTCTGACCTAACATGTTATCTATCTTAGAGAATGTTCCTTGTGCACTGATGAAGGAAGTATATTCTGCTGCTGGATGGAATATTCCATTAGGTCTTTGGTCTATAGTGGTCGAGTCCTCTGTTTCCTTCACTGATGTCCTGTCTGGATGTTCTAAACATTATTGTAGGTTGGATGTTGAAATCTTCTGCTATTATTGTGTTGCTTGTTTCTTTCTCTGAGAGTTTTGTCGAAGTTTGCCTCATATATTTAGGTGCTGATGTTGGGTACAGATATATTTACAATTGTTATATCTTCCTGGTGAATGGACCCTTCTTTCCTCTTTGTAGGATGTCCTTATTTGTCTCTTTGGACAGGTTTTGACTCGAAGCCTAACATCTGCTATAAATATTGCCACACCTGCTCCCTTTTAGTTGCCATTTGCATGGAGTATCTTTTTCCATTCCTTCATTTTCAGCCTAAAGGTATCTTTAATTCTTTTTTTAAAAAAGATTTATTTGCTTTAGAGAGAGGGAGACAGAGCAAATGATCAGGGGGTGGGGCAGTGAGAAAAGAGAGAGAGCATCCTCAAGCAGATTCCCCACTGAACCTGGAGCCCGAGGCAGGGCTTAATCCCACGACCCTGAGATCATGACCTGAACTGAAACCAAGAGTTGGATGCTAAATCGACTGAGCCACCTGGGCGCCCCTAAATGTGTCTTTAATTCTAAGGTGAGTTTCTCCTTGGCAGCATATAGTGGATCTTGGTTTTTGTTGTTATTGTTTTAATCCATTCAGTTATTTTATGTCTTTTGAAGAATTAAGCCAGTTACATTTAAAGTAATTGTTGATAGGGAAAAACTTACTATTGTCATTTTGCTAAGTGTTTTCTGTCAGTTTCAGAGCCCATTTGTCCCCCTTTCTTTCTCTTGCTAGAGTCCTTTGTGCTTCATTGATTTTCTTGTAGTAACATACTTTGATTCCTTTCTCATTTTCTTGTGTATGATCTGTAGCTATTTTCTTTGTGAATACCATGAGGCTTCCATAAAACATCTGATCGTCATCACAATCTATTTAAGCTGATAACAATTTAAGTTTAATCACACACAAAAACTATAGTTTTACTTCTCCCCCTTCCACTTATGTTATTGATGTTACACATGACACCTTTTTATGGTATTATCCATGGACATGTTTTTATTGTTAGGGTTATTTTTATACTTTTGCCTTTTACGTTCTATGCCAGAAATAAAAGTACAAATTATATGCACCATTGTCACAGTATTCCCCCAGGCACGTGGTGTCCACTGGGTTGTGTCAGTCCTCTGAAACAGTGAAGACAAAAGCTAGACCCTTGGACAGATCCTAAAAAATCAGAATGTTGGAGTTATTGTCCTGGAAGTTTTCTCCCAATGATATAACACTGTTTCCTGGGGAGAGAATACGGAGAGAGAGTACCCCAATTTTTTTTTTACCAGCATCCATATGGCTGGTCACAAAATTGGGGTGAGTGTTCTGTTTTTTGTTTTGTTTTGTTTTTTAATAAAAGGAATTGATCAGTGTATTATTGAAATTGGTTTCTCCATGGGAGGAAGGAACTTCTTGTTCTGTCATCTTGTTGATCACACCCTAAAGGAATTAATTGATATGAGGCTGTCATTGATGTTTGGCACTTTTTATCGGGAGTTTAAAGGAAAATGAAACAACTATGATGTAGGCAATGAGATTTAAAGTAAAAACAGGAGAATCCGAAGAATCTGTAAATCTGCCAACTCTAAATGATCCTACTGATACATGGAGTTGAGTATTTGACTTTAAAACCATCCTTCACCAATGTCTATAGAAAGTCTATGTCAGGATTGTTTCATTATTGTTGTTGTTTGTTTCGTTATTGTTGTTGTTTGTTTCCCCCCACAAAGCAAAAATTAAATAGGACTGCTGTTAGGGTATGTAGAAACTGAAATGTCACCAATTTCAAGACTACAGAATTTTGTTGCTGATAGTTTGGGTTTGGGTATCTTGACATTGGTTTTCTCATGGGAAATACTAGCTCTCAGATTAGACAGTGAAAACACACAGGAGATCACCCCCCTTAATTGCAAATAGAAACTTCCATTCATTCCAATGTGCTTCACAACCAGAGTTCCCAAAAGGAGACCTTTCTTCAAGTTTCCTGCCGAAAACAATTAAAGCCTATATTCCAGGAAAAGAGAGTTAATAATATCTCAGCAACCAAACTCTCTTTCCTTGTAGGAAAAGAAAAAGCACCAGGAAGATTACATGGTAGAAAGAATAGAAATAAACAAATGAAGTACCCCACTATGGGAGGCTATTCAGCTGAACAATGAGTGAATCCTTCTCTGAGAAGTGTCTGCTTGATTCTTTGGGGTCCCCATAGCCTTTGACCCAGATCCTCAGAAGTGAGCAAGATGGTCTGTTAATGTGTGGAGTCTGCTAGAATGGACATACCTCATTAGAGAAGGAAACACAAGGTTAAATTGCAAGGGAGGCTCATGTTAGGAGAGAGATCTGCTCCAAGAGCAAAGCTCTTAGACTACTCAAGCTAAAGAGTCTTGGAAATATCTAGTACTATCTCCATATTCCAAAGATGAAAAAATTGAGTTCCAGAACCATAGGGGATCCCCAAAAGGGATCAGGCCTTTTACATTTTTTTAATACTACACAAGCATAGACAATTAACTTTTCCTTGCCTATGAGTTTCGTGTGTATCCACCTTAAATGCATTGCAGCAATATAGCCACCCAAAAGTATGTCAGCATTGTTGAGTTTATAGTCAAAACAAAAATACGGACATGACCTTGCTTGAGCAGCTCATTTAAACTTTCTGAAACTTAACTTCCTCATCTGCAAAATAGAAATATAAGAATACCTATCTTGGGGCGCCTGGGTGGCTCAGTCGATTAAACATCTGACTTTGATTTCAGCTCAGGTCACGATCTCAGGGTCGTGAGATCAAGCCTCATGTTGGGCTCAGGTTCCATGCTCAGTGCAGAGTCTACTTATACCTCTCCCTCTGCTCCTCCCCCACCTCAAATAAATAATAAATAAATAAATAAATAAATAAATAAATAAATAAATAAAATCTTCAAAAACAAATATAAGAATACCAATCTTGAAGAACTATTGTAAGAATACAAAGAAAATATGAGAAAATGTACTCTAAATCAGTTGCTACAATGCAAACATTGATGATTACTATTACCATGAAATATATTAACTGGTAGATATGTGAACACTTAAAAAAATTCATGAGAATCGTGGCATTTTATTGCTGAAAGTTATTTCAGGAACTATCTAGTCCCTTCACCTGTTAGATGTGAAACAAATGACTTCCAAAAATATGGAATGCCTCAACCACAGCCATGCGGTCGGTGAATGAAAGGTCTATACTCAGCATTTGATTTAGATTCACTCTGAGCAGTCTCTTCCTTTACATGTGTTACCTCTTTTAATACCCACAGCATTTCTCTCAGACGAGTGAATTAGGATTGTTCTTATTTTACAGATGATACATGGAAGGCATGGAGAAGTTGAAAAACGTTCTTGTGGCTCCGGAATTAGGAGAGGAGCTGAGACTCAAACTTGGCAGGCTGCGTGAGGTGTTCCAAATCTCTGCTCCTCATCTTTTCATCGGCCCATAAGACTCAGGGCCTGTGGACTCTTTCCTACTGGGGAATCAGCCCTCAGCTGCCACCCGGTTGCATAGAGTTGTATTTCCTTGTTTCCTTTAAAAGCACGCAAGCAGGGCGCCTGGGTGGCTCAGTCGTTAAGCGTCTGCCTTCGGCTCAGGTCATGATCCCAGGGTCCTGGGATCGAGTCCCACATCGGGCTCCCTGCTCAGCGGGAGGCCTGCTTCTCCCTCTCCCACTCCCCCTGCTTGTATTCCTGCTCTCGCTGTCTCTCTCTGTCAAATAAATAAATAAAATCTTTAATAAATAAATAAATAAATAAAAGCACACAAGCAAACTCATGACTCTTGGAGACCACTGCATCTCTGAGGTTGCTGGGTACCTTGCAATTGTGTTCTCCTTGTTTTCTCTTTAACTTTAAATTCTTTCGAGTTACAAGCTCGTTTTCCCCGATTTTACGATTTCCTTTGCTCCCAACCACAGAAGAATGGGACTGTAGTCTTCCCGTTACACTTTTGTTGTCTCAGTATCTTCCCAGTTGCTAGGGTTTCTCTCCTATTCTTTCCATTGAATTGATAGGAATCTCGTTCCAATAAAGGAGTGACAAAATCGGCTAGTTTCAAGTGCTCTAAACCCTCTCCAGCTTGGAAAAAGAGACCCCACAGTAGGCTGCCTTAAATGAGGGCTTTCCTGGAGAATGTTCCAATGTTATTTGACAAGCACGCCACTTGACAATGCAGGGGCCTGCGTATGTATGCCGCTCCTCTTAACCTCTCCTCGCGGGATCAAAGACCTGAGCACAACCTTCTCTTTGGTGTGGAAAGAGGCTCCAGAGACAGACAACAGTAGCTGCTTTCTGGATTCTGATGAGTATTGGTAACGAACAGCAGGATCAAAAGTAGATAGACGGAGAATTATCAGAGCAGGAGTGTAGGAACTATACCTGAGTTCTGGCATTCCCTTATCAAATAATCATACATAATTAAATTGGGAAAGAGAAAATACCCCTGAAAAAACAAAAAAACAAAAAACAAGCAAAAAAAAGTATTATTTTGGAGACTGGTAGAATGTAAGCACGCCAGCTATTCATGCCATCCCCAGAAGCTCAGACAGAGCTAAATTATGTTTCAGATTAATGTATCAGTCAGTTCAAAGGTTAGACAAACAGCTGTTTCTCAAGGAGGCGCACTACAAAGCTTAACTGTTCATTGGAAGGTCTGCAATGGTCTCGGTGGATTCCCAAAGGAGTCACTGTTATTTGTTTCTGATTGGGAGATACCCCAAAGTGACTCCATGCTACTGATGACCTCTATTGCTAGGGCATGAGGGTGAAACCCTGGAGCCGGTCCGATTTTACCAGTCTCTGGGAAAAAAAGAGAGAAGAAGAAGAAAAAAAAAACACCCACACATAATAACATGTCTTTAGTGACTCAAAGATTAACCACAGCTCTGCAGCCTGGATGGGGGAAGAATGCTGGAGAGTCAAGAGGTCCACTCGCTCATTGCTGCAAAAATGTAAAATAACTAAAAATAGTAAACTATTCAAGAATGTGGTTTAGAGTAGTCAGGTTTGATTTGATGCAAAACTATGTAACTGGTAGTAAAAAAAAGGCATGGTATATATTGCATTTTTTTTCAATAGTTACCATCATTCCCCTAATGAGTTTAAGATACTTGAGTTGAATAACCCTTCATATGAAACAGCCAATTGTAAGTGAAAAATGAAATAAAGCTCTAAGAGAAAGACACAGAGAAGAGGGCACACTTTAAATTAGAGTCACAGATTGGGATTTAATACATATTTGAAAGTGATTATATTGAAAGTAAAAAGTATTAAACTTCAGGTATCAGAAAAGTAAAGAGGTAACTTCTCAAAGGTGTCCTGAGAGATGTTTAGGGATTCCTCCACGGTGATTACAAGTGGCTTCCAAGAACACGATTCAACAATTTCTTCCCCTCAGATTTTCATTATTTACTCACTGCAAGACACTCACCAGTAGTTATTAATTTATCTTCATGTCACTTTATCGTAAGAAATTCCAAGGTCTTTTTGGACTTTGTATAATACATAAGTTCTGGGTTGTTTTGAGGTTAATGAAAATCTGCAAAAATTTATCCAATTCCCACAGAGTCATTTAACATTCAAAACTAAAATCAACTAAATCAAAATGAAATTCTTGAGTGCTTATTAGAAACAGAGCACCTTGAGATTTAGGGGAATAAAGGAAAAACTTTTTTAATAAGAAGATGTGACCTCTACCTAGGAAAAGCTCCGCGTAAAACTGCCCTGGGAGGCAGGGGTCTGTACCTCAGCTATTTATTTATTCACATGTCAGATATGTATTCAGTACTCATTAATTTATTCCACAAATATCTCCACCTTCTGTCTTACAATGAGAATATTACAATGAGAATGTCAGAATATATCTTTAGCAGTTATGAAATAATTATATAATTCTTGGCTGGTGTCAGCATGAAGACAATTAAAATGGCAGAAGAAGCAATTCTGGAGGAATGAGATTGGCACTTGGGGAGAATTTGGAGTGGGTAAGGGAACTGCTTGGCTAAGAATACCTCAGATTGAGTTTATGTAGATGAGAGAACAGCGGTGCCTTGACAGAAATCAGGATGTGTGGCAGGAGACCAGCCTGATGGAATAAAAGTACTGAATTACACACATTACGTTCCAGCAGCATTTTTCACTGGGCAGATAAAGACAAGAAATCTGGAACTGAGAAAGCCAAAAGACATACAGCCAGGGTGAGCCTTACATAAAGCCATAAGTTCATGACTTCAGAGCATTAACAAGAGGTCAATAAAATGGTTTTTGAACAAGAAGACTGTCCCTGGTGAATTTCAAAAGCTTACATTGGCAATGAAATGGGTTCATTTTATCAGCAGCACCTTCAAGTCTGTGTGTAAAGAAAGCCCATGATTGAGATTATCTGGGTCTGAGAATTGTCCCAGTGGAAGGCGAACAGATTGTCTTGGCCAGGGTGTAAGCCAGGGCTGAGGGGAGGTTGACAGCAGGTGGCACAAGGCAGGAAGGAAGAAAACCAAAATCAGAACCATGTGACTCAAGAGGCCAATCAGGAGGAAAAGCAGATTCAGCAGGACCAGCAGAAGAAATAAACAAGAAAGGGGTACAAAATGGCATAATGGAAAAGACACTTGTGGGCCCTCAGCCACTCTCAGCCATAGTTCCACCATCTGCAGAATAAGGCTAGTCTACAGATCACATGAGATATTTTATGTAAGCCCATTATATATCCATTACATAATAATAGATATATAATAATGAGAAAATTATATATTATAATGATTGTATATATTATATAGTATGTATATATGTTTCTTTTATTACTCTACTTTTAGCATGATGCGTTAAAAATACTGTGTGCTTAATACATATTGTTGAAATTAGTTGAATTTATAAATTGTATCTGGAGTGGGGAAACATTATATTTTGAGATCTTGTGATACAATTACACATTTGACTTAATTGTGTGATCCCTATTCTGTCTATAGGTGACTGGTGTCCAAGGGAAATAATGTCACTGGGGTAGAAGACTGAGCTCGAGCATTCAGAAAGTTCATCAGAAATACTGTTCAAGGATATAACAGAGAGCAAAATATGAATCATCAGATGCTGAATTAAGGTGAGAGGAGGCTGACAGGGGTAATGATCTCCTCACTTTTTTTTTTTTTCAGTAGGCTCCATACCCAATATGGAGCCCAATGCAGGGCTTGAACTCACAACCCTGTTGTCAAGAATTGAGCTGAGATCAAAAGCCAGTGCTCAACTGATTGAGCCACCCAGGTGCCCCCTTCACTTTTGATTCTGAACCTCTCAAGCACACAGGAGTGTGCCCTATTCATCTTTTTTTAATGATTTGTTTATTTATTTTAAAGAGAGAGAGAGAGTGGGGAGGGAGGAGCAGAGAGAGAGAGAGAGAGAGAAACCCAAGCAGACTCCATGCTGAACATGGAGCCAAATGCATGGCTCAATGCAGGGCTCAATGCAGGGCTCAGTGTCATGACCCTGAGATCATGACCTGAGCCAAAACCAAGAGTCAGATGCTTAACCTTCTGGGCCACCCAGGCACTCCCCCCCATTTATTTTTATATCCATAGTGCCTGGGGGGGAGGGGAGTCTTTCACACTGGTATTGTAATTAAATTAGAAGAGGGATGCAGTATAATTTGGTGGTGTATTTCAAATGAGGAGACATATGGTTATGGAAGAAGTACTAGAGAACCAAGAGCAAGATCTGTCCTTAAGGCATTCATCCATTCACAGATATTTATGGAATATCTAATATGTGCTACACCTTTTTTAGGCACCATGGAGATGAAAAAGAATAAGACTGACAAAATTCCTGCTATCACAGGGCTTAGTTTGATCAGAGAAGACATACAGTATACAAAAAGTTGAAGAAAATAAGGAAAGGCAAAGTCCCCATGGTGAAGATTGTGGAGCATACTCAATCATTTGAGAAAAGTCAAGTTTAAGAAAGGATGAGAAGGTGGTATAAGAATACAGCAGAAGAAGGTTAAGAAAAACAGGCTTTGACACCGATGATGCTCTACTAGTTTCAAAGGGCATAATCCCTTAGTCTCATGTTACATCAACCAACTGATATGGACAAACGGAAATGGATTGAACAATAATTCTCAATCTTCTAAGAGCCTTAAAACATGCACATTCCAAGACCCGTCCCAGAAATAGGGATTCGGTAGAGTTGGACAGGACAGAGGAGTTACAGTGGATGAACACGCCTGGTGATTCTCAGCAGTTAGTTCCCAGACCTCACTTTGAGAAATGAGAATTCTACTGAATTTTTAAGTGGCTAGTTAGGACGGATTCATGTAATGGATAGACTACTCGGGATGAGGGAAATCGAGGTGATGCACTTTAGTGCCAGAAATTAGCACTTGCTGGCCTGAAGGGATGCACGTTTCAAAGTGGATTTAAACATTCCCTGTAAGACAAAGTTTTAACACCTCATATTTGTAAGATACCAGAGGAAAAATACATTCAGATGAATTGACTGATGGTACTACTTACAGAATGTATTTAGGAAGAGGAATATAAAGGAGCAGGAACTATGGCTATTAAGGTCCTTCCCTCTATTTTATAAATTTTAAATTTTTTCTAGGATTAAAAAGAAGAAAAGTCTTACTTCATATTTAATTTCCATTTACTAAAGAAGTTTGCAATTTTGTAGTACATTTAACCTTAAGTGTATGATTTATGTTTCCTAAAACATAGAAAGTCCCTGAGTAGAAAGAAACTGTGTATCTAAGTGATATATCTCAGTTGTGGGAAATATGTATCTATTTTCTAAACTCTAAAAAGAACTGGATATTGGGGCGCCTGGGTGGCTCAGTTGGTTAAGCGACTGCCTTTGGCTCAGGTCATGATCCTCGAGTCCCGGGCTCTCTGCTCAGCAGGGAGTCTGCTTCTCCCACTCACCCTCTTCCCTCTCGTGCTCTCTATCTCTCATTTTCTCAAATAAATAAATAAATAAATAAATAAATAAATAAATAAATAAATCTTAAAAAGAAATTAATTAAAAATAAAAATAACTGGATATTTTTAGGAAAAAAAAGGAGAAGCTTCTTTTTCAATATCAAAGTTTTCAAAAATAAGACAGCGGTCAGATTAAGTTATTGGCATGGGTAGTTTTAAACATTTTGTGAATTCGTGACATCTCCCAATCTGTGTCTATATTAGAGCATGAAAGAGAAATATGCCATTATTTTCAACTCAAGCAATTAAGAAAGTATTATGAAATGACAGATTCCATCTCCTTTAAATAGGTTATGATCTGGCTATACTCTCAGACTTTACCAGGCTCTTGAAGACATTTTTTTAATTTTTTTTTAAAGATTTTATTTATTTATTTGACAGAGAGAGAGACAGCGAGAGAGGGAACACAAGCAGGGGGAGTGGGAGAGGGAGAAGCAGGCTCCCCGCAGAGCAGGGAGCCCGATGTGGGACTCGATCCCAGGACCCTGGGATCATGACCTGAGCCGAAGGCAGTCGCTCAACCGACTGAGCCACCCAGGCGCCCTGAAGACATTTTTTTAAAGATTTATTTATTTTTTTTACTTAAGTCATCTCTGTACCCAATGTGGGGCTCAAACTCATGACCCTGAGATCAAGAGCCACATACTCCACCGACTGAGCCAGCCAGGCGCCCCAGGCTCTTGAAGATATTAATGATTAACTGACAGAGGCACAGGATGAAACAATGTGATGCCTTCAGTAGGGAGTCCAAACCCTCTACTCATTTTCATTGAATATGTTGATACGTTTCAGAAACCCTGATAGTCTTCCAAACTACGCCCCATGTTTCTTTCATGAATCTAAATGAAAATAGAAACATTGTGTTTTTGTCTCCCTAGGGATTTGGCCAGATTCTTGAGAAGGAAACTCATGATTCAGTATTTGGAAAGTACATGAGTGAAAAGGAAAATGAAGGGAAAAAAGTGAGGCAGAGATTGCGTGGCATCATCCTGTTGCTTTTTTTGGACCAACTTTGGCTTTCCAGTTCTGTAGGACTGTGGCCTGTTCCCAGTGGGGTAGACCAAGTGAGGGTGGTGTCCAGCTTAGGAACTATTAAGATGTTGAACATCATTGACAGAACCACTCAGAGTGAGGAAGATATGTGTGGTGTTGAGAATTAATCAGTCTGGCAGTAATTTCTATGTTTTAATATTCAGATAGGTAATGATCTAGCAGAAAATGGCTTTTAGTATGACACAAAAGTCAAAGAGGAAGCAGTTATCACCATCGTGGAACAGGTGTTTGGACATGATCAAAGATGTGAAGGCCAGTGCATGCTCTTTGCTCTGCCACTTTTTTAAAAAAGATTTTATTTATTTATTTGCAAGAGAGAGAGTGGGGGGTGGGAGGAGGGGAGAAGAAGAGAAAAAAGCAGACTCCCTGCTGAGCAAGGAGCCAGGTGCAGGACTCGATCCCAGGACCCTGGGATCATGACCTGAGCTGAAGGCAGACACTTAACCAGCTGAGCCACCCAGGCGCCCCTATGTTCTGCCCCTTCTTGAACAACTTATTGGTATAGGACCTCATGGGAAAAAATTACAATATGATTATCTATATTGTAGGTTGAAAGGAAATATTTTCAAAACTCTGTTTAACATATATGCTGTAGCTGATTCCATAATTTATTTAGGAACTTCTCAAATGACTTATTTAGTTATGCTATTTATGAAGTAAATCGGATTTTTATTCAGTTGTTACGTTATTTAGTGGCTAAGAGTATATCCCCCAGTTACATTATAATCCCCCAAACTTTCAGCTTCATGCTCAGGAGACCCTTAATGAATATATTTCCCACTGAAGAAACGTCTAATTTATTGGGCATGAGGACAGGTTCTGACTGGAGAGCTCTGTGATTAACACAGCAGGGGCAACATCACGTTACTCTTCATAAGCCAGTGGCCTTAATCACAGTCTAAATCAGGAAGGCTTGATCCACATGGATGTGGAGTGAAGTTTCTTTCTTTAGTGGTGGGAGGAAAAGGTGCACTGTGGGTAAAACTTTTATGGCTGACAGTGCATTACTTTCTTCCTCTTACCGGTTCTTGTCAGTTCATTGTTTCTCTCTCAGCCCTTTCTGCTCATGGTTGCCAGAGAAAGGGTACTAGTTCTTGCTTTGAAGGGAACAGAAGAGCGCACACGTTTTGAGGGTCAGCTGTGGAAAATTGCACCAGTAGCGTATCCTGCTGACTGTCACTGTGTTCTCAGCAACTCCTCCCTTCCAAATCCTGGGGATTAACACTGGGGTTATTTGCTCTTCATGTCAAACCAGCCCAGAAGAATGGGCACAGCCAGTCAGTGGGATAAAACCAGCATATGGGGACAAAGGCCCGACTTCCTCATCCTCACCAGTGGCAATGAGGACCTTGTAAGTTAGATTTCAAAACACTGGAGGATTCCACCTTCGTACGTATAAAAAGAGTAGGAATAATACCCAAGTAACTCAGACATGGAAGGCAGCCACCACGTGATTTGCAGAAGTTCACAATGGGAGTCAGGATCACAACCAGATTTGAAGTAAGTTCAGAAAAAAATGTTATTCCTGACTTCAACCCTGAACATGAAACCGTGAACTGTCAGAGGAGAATTAGCAACGTATTTGGCAATTAGATAATTTTTTTAACTCTTGACAGGGCATAGGAAAGACGGGTTGCTTTATCTTAATGTGGTTCTTATTTTATTTTTAAATAACTAGATAACTCAGTGGGGCAATTAACATTCTGAAACAACAAATGATCGTATTACTGCCAGGTCCTGACTTACTGTAAAGTCTCCAAGGTAAAAAGGCTTTGAGCCCATAGTGAAACTCCATCCTCTTGTACTTAGGTAGGGCTCCTCAGAAGGTAGCATGTCTGGTGCCCCGCTGTTTGGAAATGACCCCAAGGCAGAAGTGGAAGATGAAGTTACAGCGGGAGAGACTGAGAATCTCAGAGGATTTGCTCTGTGATGCAGGGACTCTGGCCTGTGAGTGACAATTTCCAAAGAAGGTTTCACTGGAGGTATTGAAGGGTTGTGACTGTTTGGGTCTTTTACCCTGAGATAGTGATGGTGGCTGGTGGTCTCTGCATTTACTGTGTTGATTCTGGATGGCAACCCTGGAAAATTTTAGAAGCAGGGAAATATCATATGGAGTCTTGAAAGACATAACTCAGACATGCAAAATACATTTTCTCAGACATTCCTTTTTCCCCCTTCTCTCTCTCTCTGTCTCTCTGTCTCTCTCTCTAACACACACACACACACACAGACACACACACACACACACATACTTTCTTTCCCCCTGGGGGAAAATCATGCATTGCCTAGAATAGAACTGAATCTCCCATATTTTTCCCCCAAATAGGTTTTCCATAGTTATCATATGAGAGAAATACAATACAATATACAAGAGAAATATTATGGAATGGTGACTTTTCTAGTCACTTAAGTTGTTTTTTTCTCTGAATCAAGGAGTTATAATAAAAAAAGACTCCAAAGCCAGTGGTATGTCCATGTTGCAAGTTATTATTTAGAGACTTAATACCACCAGGTGATTATAAGCTTTAACATCGCGGACATTAAGTCTCGGTGCACCATTGCATTTATAATGAAAATACTCACTTGCAGTTGTGAAAAGCTTAAAATAAATTCTGAATCAGGCCTGCATTAGAGAAGCTGCCCTCTGGCTGCCTGAAGAGGCAATGGGGAGGGTGCAGGGAGAGACGACTTTGCACACTTACCCTGGCTTTATGGGCTCTCCTCTAAGCGAACCCTCCACTGTGACACAGGATGAGAACTTGGCCCTGGAGCCGAATGAGGCCCTGAAATCTGATCAGCTAAAGGCCAATCTGCAGGAAGCTGTCATCACCTCACAGAGTTTGCAAAACTTAAAAGGGAACCACTTTCACTTTCAGGGTTCTTAGAGACTATCAGCTATTTTTCATACCGAAGCATTCATGGCAGCTTCACCTTTGGATGAATTTGTGTTGTTTAGGCTCTTTTGTGGGGTTTTTGTTTGTTTGTTTGTTTGTTTGTTTGTTTGTTTGTTTTGTCTTGCCCCATCCTTCATCCTTAATATCTCTACAAACCTCTCTGTTGTATATCCTGGGCACCTGGAGGCTGGGAAGTTTTATCAGTGAAGATAAGATCTCCTGCGTGTACTTTCATTCTAGCTATCTTTCCCTTTTTTACGAATCCTCCTCACTCCTGCTGCTGATTTACAATGCCAAAGCCGCACCCTTATTTTTGCGGGATTCACAGAAGCACTTGGCTTTGAGGTGAGTGCTGGTGATGCACTTGTGAATCACTCTGTAAATGTGTGCATGCATTTAGCATATGGAAGGAATTCCTTCCTTGTAGAGACTCCATTGAGTCAGGATTTCCCAAAGAGCCATCTGCGCCTAAGGACAACAAACCTTTATTCCATAATGATCACACTTTCTGACATAATTTCTTCTTTTAGGAGGATTTATATTGAGCCAGACAAGAATTGGCTTTGTCTGTACTGAGAAAAGTTGCTGAGAAAGAAGTTGAAATTTTATGAATATTGATTTCAGTATGGCCCTTTTAAATGCCAAATTTTAAAAAATGGTTTCATCAATATAATATTCTTTCTTCTTGTTGCAATGTAAACTTGAACTGTGGAGAATATTTATACCAAACCCTTAAAGAAGATATCACTTTCCAAATACACGGAAAAAAAACTTGTCAGGGAGTTTAAAAAGCATTGGCTGTCCCCTTCTGCCGAACCAAGAGAGACTATGGACTCCAGAAACAAACTGAGGGTATTAGTGGGGAGGGGAGAGGGGGTGGGGGGATGGGTTAGCCTGGTGATGGGTATTAAGGAGGGTACCTATTGAATGGAGCACTGGGTGTTATATGCAAACAATGACTCATGGAACAGTACATCAAAAACTAATGATGTACTGTATGGTGACTAACATAATAAAAAAAATAAAATAAAACAAAAAGCATTGGCTCTTATTTTGGCTGTTTTTAAATAGTTACTACATGTGAGACCAGTGTGGGATAAGTGAGTCCTTCCTTGACTTGGAACTCTTCCATGATTGGTATGAGATTTAAATAAAATGATGGTTGTGGAACGCCAAACGTGGGGCCTGGAATATTAGATGCTCAACACATGCAGAGTGTGACCTTGACTGGTTTGAGGCCCCAGACACAAGGAACATATAATTGAGATTATGACCATAAAGTAGGTCTTAAACACTAGAGATAGAGCAAGCAAATATGAAAAGTGCAATCTACTTAGTTTAATAACTAATTGTTCTGAATGTATTTTTCTTTTGATGGCACTATTTCCCCAGCTCACTTAGAAAGCAGAGGTGCTACCATGATATGAATTTTCAAATGTGGGTCTTGAAAAGGAAGAAAAAGGCAGAGAAGGAGAAAAAGGAGGAGAGGGAAGGGAAGGGAAAGAGTAGGATAGAAGAATGATTACTTATGTATTATGCACTGAAAATGGGAAGCACTACAGCATAGTAGTTAAAAAAAAGGGGGGAGTAAGACGCCTGGATTCAAGCCTTGCACCAGTATGTAATGGCTTTGTGACCTCAGGCAAGTGAGTCAGTGCCTCAAGCCAGTTTCCTCTTCTTTGCAAAATGAGGATAACAATAGCACCTTCCTCCTGGAGTAGCAGTGAGGATTAAAGGAGGTAAGTCCAGTGCGTTTAAGCAGCACCCGTTCTCTTTGTAAATCACAAAGATGAACTATTAATATATATTTCCTCTAGAGCTTATAACAACCCTTAAAGGTTTTATCCTTTATCCACTTTTACCCTACTTTTCCAAAGGTAAGTACATTTCTCAATGTGGGAATGCTGATTCCAAGGCCATGCTCCTACCTCTGTGCCTTCCTACTTTATGGCAAGCTATAGGGAATCTCTGAATGGCCCACAAACTACTATCTTCTAATATTTATGATTTTATTAGCAACATGTATATATTTTGAGTTCTCAAAGTTATTAATGTACTGGTTTAGGACATATGTACTTTACAGATAGAATTTTAATGTCAAAGACACTACAAAAAAAAAAGAAAAGAAAACTATAGACCAGTTCCTCTGATGAATACTGATGTAAAAATCCTCAATAAAATATTAGCAAATGAAATTCAATAGCATATAAAGGATCATACATCAAGACAAAGTGGGATTTATTCCTGGAAGGATGGTTCAACACATGAAAATCTATCAATATAATACACCACATGATCATCTCAATAGATGTAGAAAAAGCATTTGATAAAATCAAACACATTTTCATGATAAAAACACTAAACAAGACAAAAAATAGAAGGAAAGCATCTCAAATAATAAAGCCCCTATATGAAAATTCCACAGCTAGCATTATACTCAGCGGTAAAAACTAAAAGCTTTAACTCTAAGATCAGGAATAAGATAAGAATGTCCACTCTTGCCACTTATTTTCAACATAATATTGGACGTCTGACCCAGAACAATTAGACGAAAGAGAGAAAGGTATCCAAATTGAAAGGGAGAGATAAAATTATCTCTGTTTATAGATGACATGATTCTTATATGTAGAAAACTCTAAAAAATCTACCCAAAAAAACCTGTTAGAACTAATAAATTAGAAAAGTTTCAGTATACAAAATCAATACACCAAATCAGTTGCATTTCTCTACACTAACAATTAACAATCTGAAAAGGAAATTTTAAAAAATAGCATTGAAAATAATAAAATATTTAGGAATAAACTTAACCAAGGAGGTGGAAAACTTGCACACTGAAAATCACAAAACACTATTGAAAGAAACTGCAGAGGACACAGATAAATGGAAAGACATCCTGTGTTCATGGATTGGAAGACTGAATCTTATTAAAGTATCCATACTACCCCAAAGTGACCTACAGATTCAATGAAATCCCTATCAAAATCACAATGGCACTTTTTTTTTGGCAGAAAAAGAAAAATCCTAAATTTATATGGAATCTTAAGGAACCTCAATAATCAAAACAATCTAGAAAAAGAAGAACAGATCTTGAGGCCTCATATGTCCTGATTTCCAAACATGTTAAAGAGCTACCAGAATCAAAACAGTATGGTACTAGCATAAAGACAGACATATAGACTAATGCGACAGGAGAACCCAGAAATAAACTCACACATATACTATCAACTGATCTTCCACAAGGTTGCAAAGAATACACAATGAGGAAAGGACCATCTCTTCCACAAATGGCACTGGGAAACTGGATGTCGACATGTAAAGAATGAATTGGACTCAACACCACATACAAAAATTATCTCCAAAGGGATTAAAGACTTAAATGTAAGACCTATGCTATAAAAATACTGGAAGAAAACATAAGAGAAAAGCTTCATGATATTGGATTTGGTAATGATTTCTTGGATCTGACCTAAAAACACAGGTAATAATAATGGAAGTAGATAAATGAGATGATGTCAAACTCAAAACCTGCTCATTATAGAACACAATTGACAGAGCGAAAAGGCAGCCTACAGAATGGGAGAAAATATTATAAATCAAATAAAGGATTAACTTCAGAATCTCCACAAGAAAATAATAACCCAATTAAAAAATAAGCAAAAAACTTATAGATATTTCTTCAAAGAAGATATACAGTGGCCAAAAAGCATATGAAAAGATACTTACCATCATAAATCATTAGAGAGATGTAAATCAAAACCACAATGAAGCATCACCTCACCTCCTTAAGGATAGGCACTGTCAAAAAAGAAAATGACAACAAGAAAGAAAGGAAGGAAGGAAGGAAGGAAGGAAGGAAGGAAGGAAGGAAGGAAGGAAGGAAGGAAGAGAGAAAGAAAGAAAGAAAAAGAAAGAGAAAGAAAGAAAGAAAGAAAGAAAGAAAGAAAGAAAGAAAAGAAAGAAAAGAAAGAAAGAAAGAAAGAAAGAGAGAAAGAAAGAAAAGAAAGAAAAAGAAAGAAAGAAAGAGAGAAAGAAAGAAAGAAAGGGTATAAAATAACCAGTGTTGGTGAGAATATAGAACCCTTGTACACTATTAGTAAGACTGCAAAGTGTGAAACTGCTATGGAAAACAATATGGAGTTTCCTCCAAAATTAAAAATAAAATAGCCATATGATTCAGCCATCTCTTTTGAGGAATTAAAGCAGAATCTCAAAGAGATACTTACACATCCATGTTCATTGCTGTATTAGTCAAAATACCCAAAGGTGAATGGAACACAAAAGTCCATCAACAGATGAATGGATAAACAAAATGTAGTATATGCATACAATGAAATGTTATTCAGCCTTAGAAAAGAAATCCTGTCACAGACTACAATATAGATGAACTGTGAGGACATTATGCTAAGTGAAATAAGCCAGTCATAAAAAGACAAATACTGTGTGGTCCCACTTACATGTGTTATCTAAAGTAGTCAAATTTATAGAAACAGAAAGTAAAATGGTGGTTGCCAAGGGGTAGGAGGAAAAGGAAATGGGGAGTTGTTCAATGGTTATAGAGTTTCAGTTTTGCAAGATGAAAAGTTCTAGAGTTCTGTTGCACAATGTGAATATAACTAATACTAGCACTACTGAACTCTACACTTAAAAATGATAAATTTTACATTATGTGTTTTTTATGTTATGTACCACTTAAGATGATAAACTTTGTTATGTGTTTTTATCACAATTAAAGGTACAAATTAATTCATTCATTAATATAAGGAATACTGAAGACAAATGTGGTAGGGGGAAAGGATTAGTTTGGCTACTGGTCATTGAAAGCAGGTCTACAAAAAATAGTTTCAAAATTAATATTGAAAAAATATTTTTAGTTGAGTTCCATTCCACTGGACATTTATCAAACACTTTTATGGTACAGTAGAACACCTCTGATGGATCTTTAATAAATATTTCAGTAGATAAATCTTTAAAATATATATCTTAAAGTGATGATTTCTCACCCTTAGGAATCATAGGAAAATTTCTCCATAGTAACATCTACTTTGTTGGCATTTCCTCCACATTCCAAAGAGGTTGTTAGCCCTTTGGATAATTTTCAGAATTAAGCTGATTTAATTTGGGAGAAAGCTATTTTGAATCCATGAATTAATTCAAGTAGGGGGAAGCCTACATGTTGTATCCTTTGGGAAAATGGAATTGTATGATGCTTTGCAAAAGGAAGACCGCAGGGTGGGAGAAAAGAATAAGTAGACATGAAAAATCAAAGATGGGAAGAGAGATAGAGAATGAGGATGAAAGTAAGAAGAGGTGACATGATAAAAGAGGAGGATAAAGGGTGGAATAAGTTTAAGTTAGAGAAAAATTACCTAGGAGTTGAATATCAGACAATAGAGAGGACATTAACACTATTTTAAAAGCAAACTCCATTGAGCTGAACTGGAAACAGAAAATTAACACATTTAGAGACTATGAGGTGCTTCTTGTAGTTCCTGTAGATTCGGTTTGCTGTGACCTAAAATAGTGTTTGCTGAGGGTCTTCACGAATGGAGAGATGAAGAAAGTCAAGCTACTTATAGAGAAGTAAATATAATGCAAATTATTTCAGTTAGCAAAACATGGTTTTTAAATATGAAAATATAGAAATAAAGACTAAGGGATAACATACCTCTTACAGTATTTACATATATGGTTAAGACTATTCAAAAAGCATCTACAGAGAACTCTCTCCATGCCTCAAGCTGTAGGAGACTTTTTGAGGGACACATAAAGGGCATATATGGTCCTTGCCTGCTAAAACTCACAACCTCCCTCAGAAGAGTAAGGACAGCCAAGAAGGGGAGGCTAAATCCAGGAGCAGTGATGGGAGAAGACCCAGACTGAATGTTATTAAGAATTGGATAAGAGGGATGCCTGGGTGGCACAGTCGATTAAGCATTCGACTCTTGGTTTCTGCCCAGGTCGTGATTTCAGGGTCATGAAATTGAACCCTGCATGGGGCTCCACAGTTAGTAGGGAGTCTGCTGGAGATCCTTTCTTCTTCTCCCCCTACCCCTCTCCCCGCTAAATTAAATAAATAAATCTTAAAAAAAAAAAAAAGTGGATAAGAGAAGAGAAAGGGGACTCTGGGAAGGGGACATGCTGTACAATGGTTTGGCAGGCTATTCACATTTTTCTGAATAAAGGAAATGTTGGCAGGGGCAAAGAAGAGGAAATCAGACCTCTGGGTTAAATCACAAACAGGACATAGAATGGGTCTCAAAGGTAGAATGCCTACGGATGGAGATACAGAAGCTGAGGATAACTGAAGTTTTTCATCTGGAAGATGCAGGCTAAGATGCTCAGTGGACACACTGAAATCATTGAAAAAGAAAAAAAAAAAAAGAGAGATTGGTTATAATGGTAGGTGACAAATCCATAAAGCACTTTTTTCCCAAGGCTGTATTTGACCGACATCTACAACTTTAGAGTATAGTTTCTCTCCCTCTCTCTCTCCTCCCCCCGCTTCTTCTGTTCTGCCATAAGAGAGAGGCAAATGGACTTTAGTAAGGATTCAAGTTGCTTTTTAAAATAATATTTGTTTGAGGCCTGAGTTGTCCCTTTCGACTCTTAGGCTTTTTCCAGGAACCTTCTGGGAAGTTGAGGTGTGTACCTGGTCTTTGAACTCTGAGCTGGTCAGGGGTGCTTCTTCTTTGCAAGGCTAGGAAAATCCAACATGAGGCAGAAGTATTCCAGGAAAAAAATTCTTTAGACTGTGAACACAACCTCATGGAAAGATCTGTAGTAAAAGAAAGAAATCACAAAAATATAGAAAAAAAAAAAAGAAAAATTCTTAGATGAAGAGGTGAGAAGGAGAACAAGTAACATTTTTGGTGGTATTTTCAGAAATATTTGATCAAGGGGCACCTGGGTGGCTCAGTCAGTTAAGCGGCTGCCTTCGGCTGTGGTCGTGATCCCAGGGTCCTGGGATTGAGCCCCGTATTGGGCTCCCTGCTCAGCAGGAAGCCTGCTTCTCCCTCTGCCTGCCACTTCCCCTGCTTGTGCTCTCTCTCTCTCTCTCTGTCAAGTAAAAATAAATAAAATAAAATAAAATAAAATAAAATAAAATAAATAGAAATATTTGACTAAAACCATTAAATATTTGTTGAGCATACGTACTTGAGTTGTTATTTTGTTCATTTGTATAACTATCAGATTTACTCTTTCTCTGAATGTGTCTACAAGACATTCTTTCCAACCCTCACCTCTGCTCTCACTTTCTCTCTTTGCCCTGAGCAAAATAACACATCTACTTGTCAACTCTGGTTTTCTTAGGGCATGTAATACACCATGGTTTGCTTAAGTAGCCGACAGGAACTTCCTGACAGGACCTCAGCCTTGCTGCATCATGGACCCATCTGACAGTGGAACCACATTGTGCCATAGTTTGATTATAAAAAGCTGATATGGGTATGGGTATAGATATAGATGGTAGAGATAGAACCAACTTTTGGCATATATACACACAAGACAAGGGGCTATTTGGCACAGATCAACATTCTTTTTTTTTTTTCCTTCCTACTTTTCCTTGCTACTCGTAGGGGTATGTGTTAAAGTTGACCAGGGGAACATGATCCTGGCAAAGGATTAGCAGAGAAGGTCTCCAGAGGCTCAAGGAACAACATTTCCAAAGTTTAACTTTTTCCAATGACTTAAATAAACTAAATTATCACTTAAGGCTCCCTACCTATGTATAAGGAACTGTCACTGAAGAAAAAATATCTTGCAGTATTACATAATTAAAATCTGACTAGATTGAGCCAAAAATAATCTGCACAATATCTATATGATTAGGAAAGATTGCCAACAGATTCATTCATTTATTCCACTAACACTGAGAGCACATCTACTATTTATCCAGGCCCTGCTTGAGGCATCAGCTGAAGAATGCTGTCCTCATGGGGTTTGCATTCTAGTGCCAAGAGACATATAATTTTTGAAAAATAGTAAAAACATACCCAGTAATTATATGGTAAATTCTTTCGACAAAAATGGAGAAGAGAATAAGCAAGCTGGGAAGGGGGTCATTTTAAAGAGGGTGTCAGGAAAAGCTTCCTTTAGGAGACAACAGGCAAACGAAGAAGCTGACGGAGGTGAACTCATGTTTATGAGCCACACTCACATAATATATTGTCACTGTTTCATTGGGTCATCAAACCAGGAGTCCCAGGGCACCTGGGTAGCTCAGTTGGTTAAGCATCTGACTCTTGATTTCAGCTCAGGTCATGATCTCAGGGTGGTGAGATCGAGCCCCACGTCAGGCTCTGCACTCAGTGGGGAGTCTGCTTGAAATTCTGTCTCTCTCTTCCTTTGCCCTCCCTGCCTACACTCTGTCTCTCTCTCAAATAATAAACAAATCTTAAAAAACGAACAAACAAACAAACAAAACAACCATGGGTCCCATAATGTTTTCTGTCCCAGGCTAATTCTTGTACAAAATGTATGGCATATTAGGTGATCTGTTAGTAGCCTTTGGTTTCTAACTATGGAATACATTAATGGCCAATTTATCTAATCTTGTGCCTCAGTTTCCTCACTTTAAAATAAGGGTAAAGATACTACCTAGCTCATTGGACTGTGTAAGGATAATTTTGTTACATACAAAGTGCTTAGGACAATAATAATAGTACATTATTATTGCTATTTTTTTATTAACAAAAGAATCAAATAGGAAAAGCTAATACATCTCAGCATACACTTTCTGTTGAAGGCATGATAAACTTTTTGGAGATATAAATGAAGAGTTGTTAATTTGTTATAAAGTTACAAATGTTTGACCCTTTTCCATTATATACAGTTTAAAGTCTGGGTTTGGATTTATGAAATGGATAAAGTAAAGGTCATAAGAATTTTGGGGAGTGGGATGGAATCTTAAACATCAGTGTCATGCTATGAACCAAGTATTGCTTGGGGCAAAGATTTTATTCCTTGTTCCTAATTTGATCATCTTGGGTGGTCCAATTTTTTTTTAACTTGGCATAGTTAACTATTTTTAATCATCACAGAACAACATCAAATTCTATATATGACCTATGAATTTGGGGAAGAAAGGAATCATTGAACTAGTACACACTGACATATGGGGAATAAATTGAAGGAAACCAGATTCAAATTTTCAGTTACCTAGTGTATTTACACAGTGGAATGTGACAAAAATCCTACTGTTACTCCCAATACTCCGAAAAACCAAATGAGATATCTTTAACAGAATTATTGCCTTGTCTGATGGGCTATGCGTCCACAAGTAAAGAATCCCAAAGTTAAAAGGGTACTAGTGTAGTTACTGAGTGATGAAAGTCTAGATTGGTCTAGCAACAAAACTGTTATCTTCCGCATGACAGTTTTCGCCTCGCAGCCAATGCCAAGGTCCCCCATCCCCACTGTATTTTTTAAAGATTCAGTAAAGTTGAGGTATCCAAAACTAGAATAAGGGGATGCTTATTTTCAACTATTTGAAGAGCATAGATAGTTGTTCCCTAAACAAACAAAAAGGTTTAAGTGTATTTTCAACAACTGGAGCCAAAGGAGGGACAATGCATGTCTTTACTTCTCCCCAATGCCCCTTCTGCCATGTTCCAAGTCCATTTGTACCACAGTAGCAACATTCTTTTTTTCCCCCATATAATCAAACATTTAGCCTCACGGGGTTATTAATCACACTTTGCACTTAGACGGCCTGAGTTTGAAAGGACATTTCTTAGAATTCTATAAACAGTCATTAATCCTTAAAAAAAAAAAAAAAAAAAAAAAAAAACCAACCCCCAGAAAGTTATGTGTTTTGTAATCATTTTACTCAAATTATGGAGTGTATAGAACTATAGAATTATCAAAGGTTTGCCATTTTTCATAGGATCCATGGTCTTTAATTGTTTTCTAGATGTGAAAATAGTGGTAGGTTTGATACAGTGAAATTGTTGAAAGATCCTAGCCACTTTGCCTAAGGCCAGACATCCTTTAGTCTTCTTTTTTTAACTGTTGCTTGAAGGTCATTTTTTCTCTGACACTGGAGTAGGTCCTTGAGGTACCCTATTGCCCTCTGTGAGTTGCTTGCCCTTACCAGCATCCGCATACATGATTCTATTTGCTTCCGTAATTAAGTTTTTTCAAAATGAGGGCGTAAGACCTAACAACATTACTTGTTTTACTCATTATTGTTTTTCTTTTTCTTTTCTTTTTTTTTTTTAAGATTTTATTTATTTGACAGAGAGAAACACAGCGAGAGAGGGAAACAAGCAGGGGGAGTGGAAGAGGGAGAAGCAGACTCCCCCCGGAGCAGGGAGCCCCATGTGGCTCCATCCCAGGATCCCAGGACCATGAACTGAGCCAAAGGTATACCGACACTTAACGACTGAACCACCCAGGCACCCCTCGCTATTGCTTTTCTAATCCCTAGCATGATGCTCCTAATAAATCATGTATGTTTATTTTTTTAAAGATTTTTATCCATTTATTTGAGAGAGAGAAAGAGAGAGAGAGTGTGTGTGCATGAACGGAAGGGATGGGCAGAGGGAGAAGCAGACTCTCTGCTGAGCAGGGAGCCTGATACAGGGCTTGATCCCAGGACCCTGAGATCATGACCTGAGCCGAAAGCAGCCGCTTAACCAAGTGAGCCACCCAGGCGCCCCACACAATGTATGTTTATTTTTGAGTGATGAATGTAATATGGCTCTGAAGTTCCAAGTAAAATTCAGCCTCTATTATGAACTCACTGTGTGACCTTAGGCAAATTCATTGAACTTCCTAGTGCTCAGGATCTTTTTTTCTTTTCCTTTTTTTTTTTTTTTTTGGCAGAAATAATAATGCTAACAGTTTAGGAGCAATTTTTGATGTATCAAAAGTTGTTACGAGCAATGTATTAGCTCATTAAATCATATAAAAATCCTATGAAGTACATATTCATTATCTCGAAAACATAATTGAAAGAATTAAGGCCCAGAGGGATTAAATGACCTGTGTTATTAGTAAAGCTATCAAGGACAAAATTGAGAATTTGAATCCAGGCATTCAGTCTCAAGGGCCCAGGCTCTTAGTCATGCACTCTGTGCGCCCTAGAGCCCCTTAGATGATTTCTCAGTTTTGTTCCAAAATCAATGTTGAATAATAGTGGGAAAAAAAAAAGAAAAACTTTTCCATTGATTGTATCTGGATACAAAACCTACCTCAACATTTTCTTTCTTTTATAGCTATTAACTCTTTAGTTGATTGATACATAACATTCTTATTTGTAAAAGAGTCCTATACTAACATTTACCTTGTGCTTATCTAGTAATTTAAATAAATTAGTGTCTATAATGTGCCAGCATCTAACAAATGAAATTATTTAAGTGTTGGGGTAATAAAAACAATAGATATGCTCATGTGACTTGATTTAAATAAAACAATGAAAAATACCAAAATTTGTTTTTCTGAAGTAGCCTATAATTGGGAAGAAAACAGTGCTCATTTTAAGCCAGAATTGTTCAAAGATCTACAAAGAGAGTAGATCTTAAACATTCTCCTCACAAGAAACACAAATTACAACTATGTGAGGTGATAGATTTTAACTAAACTTATCATGGTGATCGTTTTGCAATATGTGCATATATATAGAGGGAGAGAGAGATGCCAAGTTATTATATAGCACACCTTAAACTAATATAATGTTATATGTCAATTTTATCTCATGAAGACTGGAAAAGATCTACAGTGGCTGAGGTATTTGGAAAGTTGTTTCCCTGTTGTCTGGGGGCAACACTTTGTCCCAAGGCAATAGCTTAGTCTGGGTTAAAACACAGACACCGCTAGCAACAATTAAAAGAAAAGCAACTCTGTTTTATTTTATTAGGCAGATAATAATACCCCTAGTTTACAGATGAGGCAACAGAGACCTGTGTGCCCACGGTTACACTGCGGAGCCAGGATTTGGGAAGACGGATCTGATTCAAATCCTCTGCGCTCCTCGTGGCTACATTACCTGCTATTGGAAAAGCAGGGATTTAGATAACATTTGCACTTCTCTACCGGGCTCACACTGCTTGACCTAGCTTCTGTTCATGGCACTCAACTCCAGGATGTTCATTAATTCACTCGACACATTATTTATGACGTGCCCGCTTGAGAGAGATCTACTGCATGGACATCACAGTCTCTGGAATTAATTTTAAGCATACCAAGGAAAATTACTTTTGTTTCACTGCTTTCCAAGAATAGAGATTTACCACTAAAATTTTAATTTTGTAGCGTTACCGTTTACCCTTCTTCCCCTCCAAAATTAACAGACCTGTTAATTTTGTTTTCAGACAAACTAGATAGAAAGAAGAAAAGCTTTGTGACGTGGGCACTCAGCCAGCTTTGAGGAATGAACACAACATTTTCAGAGTCTTTGGAATATTAAGAACAGGTCATAAGTAAAAGAAAATAGGAAATAAGGACCGGAGGTTGGGAAGCCTGGAGTCAGTTCAGACTGTCTGAATCACTTATGTTGTGGTGGTGATTTGAGCTGACAAAATGTTATTGGAGGGATCACTCTCCTCAACACTGTTTGCTTTGGGAAGTCAGGCAGAGATTTATTATGGCTGAAAGCCTTTACAGCTGTCGGATGTAAGTGCTGGGTTAAGAGAGTTGAAAATATCAGCTGAAATTAATAGCATGAGTTGTGATTTTGAATATCTGCAATAGTTGCAATAGGACAAAAAAAAAAGAAAAAAGAAAGCCAGAGACCACAGTTTTATTCTACATCTATGATGGCGTTTGGTGCAAAAAAAGTCATGACATGTGATACATGGAAAGGGGGCAATTTTATATCCACTGACTATAACCCAGATATCTGAAATACTGACATACAGGCCTGACAATTAATGGGATGGCATTTTGATGTAAGTAAAGATGTTAGACTCAATGGCTAGGATGGTAGAAGAAAGGAAGCACTGGAAGTGATGTCTTTTGAAAGAATGTTCATCCTGAGGAGTAACAACCACCACAATGCATGAGTAAAGATGCCAAGAAAAATACATTTGGAAGATGAAGATAAATTGATGAAAGGTAGATCACACTGATAGATAGGTATGTTAAATAGGTAATCATTATTTTTATGTCTATATCTCTACATATGCCATGTTATAATTCTATTTATCCTTCTATCTGTCTTGGAAAATGTAAGCTCAATCAAACACGAAGGAAAGATTTCAGGTTTTGTTTCCCTTGCTGGGTCTATAGGCACAGTGGTACACATCTGAAAGACTTAAACAGATTTTGTGATGGAGAATGACCCATAGCTAATATTTATGAAACTCTAAGTATGGAAATTCATATTAGAGAGTGGTTTCTGACCTTGCTTGGCAAGGAATCCCTTTCTTGAGAAGAATGTCATCGGTTCATTTCCTCTGAACACACTCTGAGAAATACTGTTTCGGAGTGGAATGTGTATATTGAGCAGGTCTTCCATTGCTTGTCTTTGGTAATTATACTTACTGGGTACGTAACTCAGAATCTGGATACAAAATAGCGTTGAGTGAATCAATACATCTAATAAATGAGTCACATCTATGTTCCTGTCACCTTAAGGGTCGTACAACCTGTTCTCAACTAAAGGATGTATCTGTTCAAATGTAAAGAAATACCAACATGTCCTGTAGACTCCAGTATGCTAACTGTAATAGTAACACACTGATGCCAATGACCTAGACCACTGTATCGTGATGTCGCCTGGTGTGTTATAAATGTGTTTAAAATATAGACGGAGGGAATGATGCATATTTTGGCTAGGCATCTGATTTCACCAAGTTACTAACGTTTTTATTAAAATAGGACAGTCAGAGGATAATGAGATATTCCCTCTCTATTCTGCCTTCATCTCCTGCTTCCCTTGTTTCCCCTTGTCATTTTATCACTTTCAGGATTTTCATTCAGTTCAGAAATAATGACATAAAGTACAGATGAAGATTTCCCTGCAAGAAGCTGAATCATTAACATGACTGATTAATAATAAATAATAATTTTAAAAAACGAGAGGTCTATCCCTCCACTTCCATTGCTTCAAAACACCTGTGGCTTCTGTGGTCTTTGGATAAAGCCACTGTCTGCTTCTTTCCTCTGGTCTCTCTAGTCTTACCCACCACCTCTCTCACTATATTCCACCCAATCTTTGTTCACACTCTGAATTTCAACCAGAGTATCCCCTTCTCTTTGTTGACCACTCCATGTCATTTGCGCACACTGTTACTATGACCAAAGTGGCCCTTATTCACCCCAACAACAGCTTCCAACACCTTGCCACCAACCTTCACCCTCCTGTTATATAGAAGAGGTGACACCAAGTGGCAAATGCCGAGCCAGGGTGCTGGATTTGAAGATGAAAGCAGAACGGGGTTCTACCTGTGACTCAGTGTGTGGTGAGGGAACAAGGTCTTGAGTCTAACAAATGATCATTTGCTCCAGTACAGTGTGGCTTATGGGCTATATTCCAGAAACTTTATGTAGCACAGTGTTATAGTGGAATTATCCCTCCCCTCAAATTCCTATGTGAGGTCCTAACACCCAGGACCTCAGAAGGTGATTGTACTTGGAGATAAAGCCTTGGAAGAGGTAAATAAGGTAAAATGAGGTCATACAGGTGGGCCCTAATCCAATATGACCAGTGTCCTCGTAACAACAGGACGTTAGGACACAGGCAAGAGGAAACAGGAATATCACGTGGAGACACAAGGAGAAGGCGGCCCACGACAAGCCAAGGAGAGAGACCAGAGAAGAAAGAACCCTGTCCACACCTCAATCTTGGACTTCCAGCCTCCAGAGGATGAGAAAATAAATGTCTGTGGTTTGAGCCCCCCAAGGGACTTGATTATGGCAGTCCTGGCAAGCTAATACACAAAAGGTGTCCTTATTTAGTAGGATGCTCTAATTTAAGTTTTTTCTGCCCTCACCTAAGGAAAGCAAAGTTCTCTATTCCACACCCCAGTCTTGAGCGTTTACTCCACTCTGTTCTAAAGCGATAGTGATAAATATTTCCATGCAGGATACTTTTCACTCTGGAGACACTATAATTGGTTCTAAAGAGAAGTACTTTCCAGACTAAGGGCTGCTGCCTTAATATGTGCCACATGAGAATGTAAGGCATAAAGCGTGAAATACTTTAAAAATTACATAGGATTGAGAGGCAAGTGCAATGCCATAGAATTTGGAGTAACTTATTGGGTATCCAATTGGTGCAAAGCACTGAGTATACAGAGGTACTGTGTGAAATAGAAAGGTAAATAGGGCATCACCCCAGCCATGCAAAGTTCACCGTCTCACTGGGAAAAGAAATGTGTGACAGTTGTCTTTTGGACAATCTGAGGGTCATTTCATTCAAGTAGGGACACTTCAATCTGACTGAAATGGATCTTAATTTTTCAGCCAGAGAGGACTCTGTTTTCTAAATTCTTTACTATAAGATTGAATAGGAAACTCCCCCCACCCACTTTTTTTTTTTTTTAAGATTTTATTTATTTATTTGATGGAGAGAGAGACAGCGAGAGCAGGAGCACAAACAGGGGGAGTGGGAGAGGGAGAAGCAGGCTTCCCGCTGAGCAGGGAGCCCGACGTGGGGCTCGATCCCAGGACCACGGGATCATGACCCAAGCCGAAGGCAGACGCTTAACGACTGAGCTACCCAGGCGCCCCCCCCCCCCCCACTTTTTTAGTCTCAAATAATGGAAACCACCTTGTTTCAAATATGGGAGTAAAATGTGCTAGATTTTTATAGAACGCTGCCTTTGAAAATTGAGATACTTTGGGGAGTTAGTTGGTAGCTTTAAAGATTTTTCTTAGTATTTACAATATACTGAACGCTACTCAAAATCCCCAAGATACATTTCCATTTAATATTCCCAACATCTGAAGAATTTGCTTCTGTTGACTCCTGCATTACAGATAAGGAAAGAGAGATTTGGGGGGGTTGGGTAGCTTGTCAAAGATCACAAAACTGCTAAGTAGTGGAGAAGGCCATCAACACTAACGGATAGGAAGAGCTCGTGGATTTCATGCATTACTACCACATTCATTTTTATAATTTTTTTTTAAAGATTTTATTTATTTATCTGAGACAGAGAGAATGAGAGAGACAGAGAGCACATGAGAGAGGGGAGGGTCAGAGGGAGAAGCAGACTCCCCGCCGAGCAGGGAGCCCGATGCAGGACTCGATCCCGGGACTCCAGGATCATGACCTGAGCCAAAGGCAGTCGCTTAACCAACTGAGCCACCCAGGCGCCCCATTTTTATAATTTGTAACTCAAATAAGTCCTTTTCCCAAACTAAGGTAGCTAAGGAACCAAGGGACCCTTAAAACAGAGATGTTCTGTGTAAATATTCATTTAGAATTTGGCACAAAATAAGAGTAGAAACATAACTATTTCTAGATAAAGCAAAGCAAAATATGCACTTTGGGATTGATTTCCTAATCAAATTATCACGGCAGTACTAACAGCCATGTAATGGGGAATATTTCCTATCAATGTGACTTCATCTTTAAGCTCCACATCAACACTCTTAGGACAAACATAGCCCTTAAAGTTGATAGATTAAAGGCTCTGGGGCATTTCTCCACACTTCATGCATCAAGAGTTAATGCTATGTTTTGTATGTACTCGTGGTTCATGATATTGGATATTGGCCAGCCTTCAATGACAGTCACATTCAGAACACACTGAAAAACACAACCAAATATTGTTTTCATTATACCAGTTTAGTTAAAAGGAAAAAAAAAAAAAAAGGTTGAGGGCGCCTGGGTGGCCCAGTTGGTTAAGCTTCTGCCTTCGGCTCAGGTCATGATCCTGGAGTCCCGGGATCGAGTCCCACATCGGGCTCCCTGCTCCGCAGGTAGTCTGCTTCTCCTTCTGCCCCTCACCCTGCTCGTGCTCTCTCTCTCTCTGAAATAAATAAAAAAATCTTTAGAAAAAAAGATTGAGAACCAGGTACAAGTGATACCTAAAGTACTAGTGAAATGTGCCAAAGTAAGTTTCAGTTCTAGTGGCACTCTGCTCCTCTATTTAAGATATAAGAAAGACATTCTTGTCTTTAACCAGACCCAATCCCCACACTCCTCAAAAACATGTATTTAGCACTGTTTCTTTTTCATTTTATAGACATTGGCTTGAACTCAAATAATAATGATCCAATTAGTGTTCCCTTATTAAGATAGGAAAAATGATTCCATATAATATTTGAGAAATAAAATTCTATGTCTGTTTGGAATTTCAAATTCATAGCTATCAAAATGCAAAATGTGAAGTGAAAAAATAGTAATGATCTAGCTTACTAGAGCAATTTTGACAGTAGTATGGAACACCTTACTTTTATTAAAAAAACAAGATTATTTCAATTTACTTTGTCTTGTGTTTGCTTCTTAAAGGAGATAATTCATGGAAAGCACCTGTCAAAGTGCTGAAAACATTGGAGGACTCAAAGTTAACCACTGCTTTTTTTTTTTTTTTTTAAAGATTATTTATTTATTTATTTGAGAGAGAGAGAATGAGAGACAGCATCACAGGGAGGAGGGTCAGAGGGAGAAGCAGACTCCCCACTGAGCAGGGAGCCCGATGCGGGACTCGATCCCGGGACTCCAGGATCATGACCTGAGCCGAAGGCAGTCGCTTAACCAACTGAGCCACCCAGGCGCCCCTGCTTTTTTTTTTTTTTTAATGGAAGAAGAATTCTTATAGAAAATCAATTTAATATTATTCCTGAGAGGACTAATGGAACTAAAATGTCATGCTATGGAACTTCCCATGAGTTTCTCACTGGCTTTCATAATTCTCAAAAACTGACATGATATATGTCCTATATTAGACAAACAATCTTGGGCTGTGAAGATTCCGTTTTTATAACAGGCATTATTAGCATAAAGTAAACATTAATGGGGCGCCTGTGTGGCTCAGTCGTTAAGCATCTGCCTTCGGCTCAGGTCGTGATCCCAGGGTCCTGGGATCGAGCCCCGCATCGGGCTCCCTGCTTGGCAGGAAGCCTGCTTCTCCCTCTCCCCCTCCTGCTTGTGTTCCCTCTCTCACTGTGTCTCTCTCTGTCAAATAAATAAAATCTTTAAAAAAAAAAATAAACATTCCAACCAGATACCCTATTAGAGTATTATCAGTGAAACACAAAAGAACTGAATGAATGTTATCCATAACAAAATACATGTTCAATGGGGAAAAAAAATTAAAATTTGTCCATACATTTTGTTTTTTAGTTCAAATTTTGTCAATATCAAGTCCAAGGGACTTTTCAAAAAAAGAAAAAAAAGTGCAAATGTGTTTCTCAGTTGGCCCGTTTATTTGGGTCTGATTTTTCATATGAGGAATCTTCATTTTTAAACTATTCTCACCAGTATCTTTAAGAAAATGACAAAGGAGAGTATGTATGTAAATTAGACCTAAAAATGTAAAAACAATTCTGTATTCATTTCGAGTGTAAAACTAGCTTGCGACATGGATAATATAGGGATGATACGTGGATGGTAACTAATAAGGAGAAATATGAAGTTTCATAAAGGTTGGTGACTTATGTGCAGTGGGAATGGCTTTTAGTTTAGAATGAATAGCATCTGCAGTGTGATTTCCATTTCCCAGAAGATGAGTGATGTTGAGCATCCTTTCATGTGTCTGTTGGCCGTCTGTATGTCTTCTTTGGAAAAATATCTGTTGAAATCCTCTTCCCTATATTTTACTTGTATTTTGTTTTGTTTTGGGGGGGTTTGTTCTTATTTTTTTGCTTTTGCTAATGAATTGTATGAGTTCTTTATATATTTTGGATATTAGCCCTTTATCAGATATATGACTTGCAAATATTTTCTCCCATTCAGTAAGTTGCCTTTTCATTTTGTTGAATGGTTTCCTTTGCTGTGCTACTTTTTAGTTTGATGTAGTCCCCTTGCTTGTTTTTACTTTTGTTGCCATTGCTTGTGGCAACTGATGTCAAGGAGCTTACCACCTATGTTTTCTTCTAAGAGTTTTTTGGTTTCAGGCCTTACATTCAAGTCTTTAATCCATTTTGAGTTAATTTTTTGTGTATGGTGTAACATAGTGGTCCAGTTTCGTTCTTTTGTATGTAGCCATCCAGTTTTCCCAACACTATTTATTGAAGAGACTGTCCTTTCTCCATTGTATATTCTTGCCTCCTTTGTCATAAATGAATTGGCCATATATGTGTGGGTTTATTTCTGGGCTCTCTATTCTTTCCCATAAATTTATGTGTTTGTTTTATGCCAGAACCCTACTGTTTTGATTGCTATAGCTTGGTAATATAGTTTGAAATCTTTAGGCCCCTAAATGAGTGCCAAACCTGACACCCTTCCCTGTGGCCAAAGCCCTAGGACAAGCAAACAGGGCTCTTTCAGAGAAAGCCTGGGGGTGTGTCTCAGGCTGCTGTCTGTGCAATGCTCTAGAGGTGGGAGCCTGCCAAGAACTCTCTCTTCAATTGTTCACAGTCTCATGAGACCCAGGACCCCAAGCCCCGCTGGCCACCAGAAACCAGCAATCGAGGGTCATCCCCTGGGCATCAGCTGCAAAGACGGGGACACCAGACACTTGTAAATCTCCCTTCTAGAAGGTACAGAACGGAGTAGCACCGTGCAGCTGGGCAGCTGAAGAGCAGTTGGGGGCGGGGGGGAGGAAGAATAGCACCCGCCCACTGAAGGAGATTAAGGTCAGCCCCTAGATACGTCTTCAACCGGAAGCCTGCCCTGCCCACCGCAGCTGTGATGGGAAGCTCACAGGTCTCTTTCCCAGGAAGACAGAGCTCCTGACGCTCTTGCTTCTCGCTGTGCCCTGAACGTGGTCGCTGTTTAAGAACTCTTCCGCGGTTGGTTATCGTTCTGTGGGACCCGCAAGCCTAAGACTCCCCGGGCCACCAGAGCCAGGGCACGCGGAGGTGACCCCCCCCCCCGTGCAGGTGCAGAAACCTGCCAGGGGGGACACGGGAGCCCCAGACGTGTGTAAACGCTCCCCTCTGGGAGACGACACTGGTGCTCTGGAGAGGGACAGGGGGATAGCGTGGAGATGGTGCCTGACAGGAAGGAGAAGAAGGAGAACACAGAACTTGGGAGAGGGGACATGGCCCCCCCAGGAGCAAGGAGGAGGGCAAGCGTGAGGTGGCAGCTGCTAGTCTTCCTCCTGGAGCGCATGGAGCAGGCTGCTGGATGTGCCACCAGTGGACGTCTGGCCGTCAGGTGGAGGCTCCCCAGCCGGTGCTGGGCTCTTCCGCGCTCGGACCCGTCTCCCACGGCCTCCACGCGGGGCTGCACCACGTGAGTCCTGCGGCCTGTGGCGCTCGGCTCCTGAACCCCAGCGGTTTTCAAAGCTAGATGTTTGGGGGGCTCATCCCTCAGGTGCAGGTCTTAAGAGTTGCGGGTGCCTGATGTGGGGTGGGAACCATTTGCTCCTGGGGGAGCAGCTCCAGCCGCGTGGGGAGGGCGTCTGGCAAGACCGTGTCCCGGCCTCTCTTGCCTGCTTCCCTGCGCGCCGGCTCTACTTCGCTCCATTCCGAGGAGTCCGGCTCTCACCAATTTTTAAGTTTTTCTCAGAGGAAGTCGCTCCATATGTCGCTGTGGATTCTGTGTGTTTCTGGGAGGTGGTGAGTTCAGGGTCTCCTTATGTCACCATCTTGAACTGGGACCTCCTATGACCTTTAATTTCCGCATGGTGTTTTTTGGTTTTGAGTTTTCCTGGTTTTAAAAAGCTCGTGAAGATTTTGTGTGTACGCCGGTGCCTCATCTGGTCTTTCTCCTCTGGCTTTTAACTTACAGAATATGTTTAGGAAGGCATTCTGTAGTTTGAGATTACATTTTCTGCTGGCTCTTTTAGGATTTTGTTTGTTTACATTGTACTTTTCTTTTTCAACCTAAATCTCAAAAGTCTCATATTTCCCTTCAATTATTTCCACCTTTAAGGTTAAACTTTGCCTTGACATCTAACAGTATGGGCTGGTTCTGCCTGGGTTTTTTTGGGTTTGTTTGTTTGCTTTAAACTATTTTCTTTTGCATGACTCATTTTGCTAAACTAATGTTTAGGATGTTTATCTCATTGTGTGTTATTGTAGATCATTCTTATTCTGAATATTATTCTGTTGTGTAAATACACCACCCCACCGTTCATCCAGTCTTCTATTGAATGGCTCTTAAGTAGTTTACATTTTATGGCTTTTACTGAAATCCGTTCCTAATGTTAGGAAGACTGCGGCTAGGAACATGCTAGTCTGTCCTACAGTGCATATATGTGTGGGTTTATGTTTGTTAGGTTTGACCTGAGAGTGCAAGAGTTGGGTATGGTCAATTTTAGTAGGCACTGACGCATAGTTTCCCAGCAGTCTGTGAGTGTTTATGGTTCACTCATATGCTTTATAATATTTAGCACTTTTGTCTTTTTCTAAATTTGGTGAGTGTTGTTATATTTGCTGTGTTTTTCATTTGCATTTCTCTGGTTGTTAATCAAGGTGAGCACCTTTCCTGTGTTTATTTTCCATTTGCATGTATGTTTTCCATTGCCTTTACAAGTCTTTAGTCCAGTGTACTATTGAATTTTCTGTTTCCCATAGTGATTTGTAAGAGCTCTTTATATATTATGGATACAAGCCTTTTGTTGGTCGTGCTTCTATATTACAAATGTCTTCTTACACGTTGGGTTTGCCTTGATATTATTTTTATGTTTTAACAAACAAACAAAAGTTCTTAATTTTGAAGTAGTCCAGTTAACCATTTTTCTTTGTTAGTATTTTTTTTTCCTTTTTAAGAATTATTTGCCTAAACCAAGATAACTAAGATATTGTCCTGCAGTTTTGCTAAAGCATTATTTTTTTATTGCTCTTAAATCTGCTATCCATTGATTTTTTTTTTTTTAAGGATTTTATTTACTTGAGAGAGAGAATGAGACAGAGAGAGAGAGATCATGAGAGGGGGGAAGGTCAGAGGGAGAAGCAGACTCTGATGTGGGACTCAATCCCGGGACTCCAGGATCATGACCTGAGCCGAAGGCAGTCGCTTAACCAACTGAGCCACCCACGCGCCCTGCCATCCATTGATTTTTGTTGATAGGGTGAGATGAGAACTAATTGAGTTTTGTTTATAGGGTGAGGCAGGGATTTAGCTTCCTTTAGTCTGTGGATGTCCCATTGTGGCGGGTAGAGTCCTCAGTTGCCCTGTGAGATCCCTGACCCTGGTATCTGGTATAATCTCCTCCCCTAGAGTGTATGGACAATTATAAGTATGATGGATTTTACTCTTGATTAGGTTATGGTATAGCACAAAGGTAAAGTAATATTTCAGATGTCATTAAGGCCTCAATTCAGTTACTTTGATTTAATTAAAAGGCAGATTATTGTAAGTGGATCCGATCTAATCAGATGAGCCCTTCCAAGGGACTTGGCCCTTTTTGAAGGGAGAGATTGAAAGCATGAGCGAAATTCTCCTGCTGGCCTTGAAGGCGTGAACTGCCATTTTGGAGAGGGGCCCATGTGCGTAAGAACAGCAGATGGTCTCTATCAGCTGAGGGCCTGAGTTTAACAACCGCAAGGAAATGAATTTGAACAACAACCATGTGTGCCTAGAAGAGGACTGAGAACCCCCAGCCCTGATCAGCGCTTCCAGGGCAGGCTTGGGAGGGCCTGAGCAGAGCATCCAGCTAACCTCTACCTGTGCCCACAAAAATGGTGAGTAATAAATTTGGATGGTTCTAAGTGACTAAATGTGTGATAATTTCTTAAGGCACCAGAAAAAACTAATGCACTTGTTCATAGAAAGCTATTTATTGAAAAACGCACTATTTTTCCCACTGCATTCTGGCAACGCTGTGGTCATCAGCCCATATAGATGTGTCTGGTTCAGATTCACTGTTGAGTCCGTTGGCTAGTTAGTCAATGCTTGTTCTGATACCATGTTATCTTTTTATAGTAAGTCTTGATATCTGGTAGTGTTAAGTCTTTTAGGTTTGTTGTTAGGCTTTAAAGTTTCCTTCACAGTTCTTGGTCCTTTGTGTTTCTGTATGAATTTTAGAATAAGCTGGAATTTTTAGAAGAAAAAATGCCAGAATTTTAATTGGTATAGCATCGAATTTACATAAATGCCTGTAATTCTACATTTTACCCACAATTTCATCTTTTATGTAATATAAATTGATTTCATACTATAAGCAAGAATGAAATAAATATATTTCTATACCCTGCATATTCCTGCCTTATTTTCACTACCTAATTTCAATATATAAAATTATTTTTCTTAGTCTTTACCTTTACGCTCATATTTATGTATGTCCTTCTAATTTTTCATCCTTAATTCATACCATTCATCTCCTTGCTGTAAAAGATGATGAAATCAGTATGTTTACACTATTTTCCACTTTCCTTATGTCTTTCCTCAAAACTTTTATGTTATTTCTGCATTATTAAGGACTATGACATAAACATTCTGTTCTTTGCCCATAAATAACATACTTGTTTTAGATTGCCCTACAGTAAAATAAATTCCATGGCATTGCCATTTGTTAGTAGCTTTTCCACTCATTTTTTTGGTTAGTTGAATTTTATCCTCCATTAGTTTGTTCTGTTGTTGTTGTTGTTGTTGTTTAGGAAAGACTTACAGGTTATGGGTTTTAATTTTTTTCATTTCACTGCTTTTTAATATGAGTTACAGTTTGGCTACTTATAAAATTCTTGGTTCACACTTTGTTTCCCTGCATATTTTGGATAGCAGCTCCTCTATCTCCAGGAATTTCATTTTACTCTGGAGAAATTTGAGGTCAGACCAATTCTGACTCCTTTTGGTCACCAGTCTTCAGATAACATTTCTCTGTTGTCTTTGCTGAGCTTTGCAGCTGTACTCAGATATTTCAGATGGTGAGGTAGTTGTCTTCAACATTTATGAAATCAAGATTTTGCATTTCTGGTGTTCCTTGTTACTTTGGGGTAATACCCAAGTTGAGAAAGCAAAAATACAACTGTACTGTGTAACTTCTAAGCCAGGAAGTATCTATGCTACAGTTTTTCTTTGGTTTGTTTTTATGGGCTATAAATGTGTCTTCACAGATATATATATATATCTACAAATATATAGATTTGTTTTATATTTATATTATATATTATATATGTATATAATAGTTCTTCTAGTAGGTTTGCAACTTTACTCTTGAATTGGCAAAGAGATAGCATCCTGCGGTTAGTTAAGTCAGAGAATGTTCTTCTTTACCATGTACGAAACCTTGTATTTAGATGTTACAATTTCCTTTGTTAATAAAAAAGCAACAACAGCTTCAACAACAATGCCAAAAGTAGCAGCAGCTACCAAGTATTAAGTAATTACTATGTACAGAACAATATATTAATCATTTCATAGGCATTGTCACATTTAATCCTCATACCAGCTCTGTGCTCAGGTAAATACTAAGTTCTAGTGAAGCGAAGTAATGTGAGGTAAGTTCCTCAGTTGGCAAGTGATGGGGGGGGGGGTCCCTGTGCTTTCTGACTTCAGAGCTTTCACCACCTTGGCTGGTTCCTGCTCAGCTAGCATGCACTTTCTCTGTTGGCTATCCAGAAGCTTTTTAGTTCAGTGTAGTCCCACTTGTTTATTTTGTCAAATCCAAAATATCATTAAGATCGATGTCAAGGAGCCTACCACTTATGTTTTCTTCTAAGAGTTTTATGGTCTCAGGTCTTCCATGCAAATCTTTTTAACCTGTTTTGAGTTATATTTTGTTGATGTAATATAGTGGCCCAGTTTCATTCTTCTGCATGTGGTTCTCAAAACTGAAATGAGATATCACTTCATACCTGTTAGAATGGCTGTTATCAAAAAGGCAAGAAACAACAAGTGTTGGTGAGGATGTGGAGCAAAGGGGACCCTTGTGCACTATTGGTGGGAATGTAAATTTGTGCAGCTACTATAGAAAACAGTATGGAGTTTCCTCAAAAAAATTAAAAAAGAACAGTATGACCCAGCAGTTCTACTTCTGGGTATTTATCTGAAGAAATTAAAACACTAACTTGAAACAATATCTGTACCCCCATGTTGGTTGCAGTATTATTTACAATGGTCAAAATATGAATACAACTTAAATGTCCATTGATGGATAAATGGGTAAAGAAAATTTGGGACACACACAAACACACACACACACACACACACTGGACTATTATTCAGTCATAAAGAAGGCTGAAATCCTGCTATTTGTGTTATACAGATGGAGCTTGAGGGCATTATGCTAAGTGAAATAAATCAGAGAAAGACAAATATTATATGATCTCACTTATATATGGCATCTATTAAAAAAAAAAAAAGCCCATAGATACAAAATACAGAACGGTGGTTGCCCGAGGTGAGGGTTCAGGGTGGGCTAATACGTGAAGAGGTTCAAAAAAGTACAAAAAAACCCAAAAAACAAAAAAACAAAAACCCAACTTTCCTAAGTATTCCTCAGATACCCATTTTCTATAAGTATTCTTAGGGAAGAGAGCTAAGAACTCATAGGGTGGAACCAGGAGCTACTGAAAGCAGTGACTAAAGGATTGTACCCATGGACCAGTAAAAATAATGGACTAGGGAGTCACTCTCAATAAAAAGGATCAGTTCCTGACCAAAGAGCATTCCTGATATTCCCTATGCTGGGGGACCTGACAACAGTTATCTGGCAGGATTATGGACTGGTGATTGCAGTATGCCTCTGATTCTTCCTGTGAATAGAAATGCCTGTCATGCTTATCTGTCCCTTTCTCATCTTTGTATGTTGAATATGTGACAGCAGATAACTTGTTATTTTTAGCACCTAAGTCTTTGTATCAAGGGATCTGCATGCAAAATACTGAATCTAAAGATCCTCATCTATATCAACATAATTTAGATTACAAGATCCTGAACTTCAAGCCTGATGCTATATGATGATGATACTTTTGTGAGTCTCAGAAAGGGATGTGTATGCTTTGTGTGATGCAGGAACAGGAACTGTTGAGTCTAAAGACAGGTGGGGAGGAATTGTTTGGAAAAAAATGGCTGCAGTAATCCTTTTCCCTGAACGCAAGTGATTTGGTAGGACTCTTTCACATTGACTCTGAGCTTGGTCATGTGGCTCACTTTGGTTCATAAAATGATAGCAAGCATAGACTGGAAAAGACTTCGCTCACGGGGATTTGCTGCCTTGCTGCTCTTGGGAACCCAGTGACCACTGGGGAAGGATGTTGAGCTAGTCTGCTGGATGATAAGACACACACAGTCCAGTCACTCCTATTACCCAGCTGACAGCATGCCACTTGTAGGATGTGTGAATGAAGATGGCCCAAGTACCAGCCCACACACTGGCTGAACTCAGACCCAGGAGCAACCAGCAGGAATCATCTAAGAAGGCTCACAGAATTGTGAGCTACTTAAAAAAATGTTTTAAAGGTACTAAGTTTGGAATCATGTGTTAAGCAGCAATAGCTAACTGATATACCATCATTTGCTATCTGTATAAAATTGTTCAAGTGAACCACTGAAAAATATATAAAGTTCAATTTAAAAGTCTCAAATTCAGTCAATCTCAATTAACTTTATGGATACCTGGTTCTACAATAGACTGCAAGTTATCACTGCAGTCAAGACTCAAGTGTTGAAGAGCAAAATCTGTAAGCAGGCATCCTCTGTAAATTGCTGTGTAACAAGGTTTTGTTGTGGTAATGATGAGGGTGGTAGCAGTGTGGGTGTGTTCTCCTGTTTGTGTGTCTCATACAGTGTTTATGCTTGGTCTCTAGATTCCCAAGTCCAGTTGTGTGAAGTGAAGCATACATACTATGGCCATGGAAAATCTTGCAATTTAATATAATCCATTGAAGATCAAATTCATAACCATTTTCTTTAAAGACTTAAGTAATTAAGCAATAGTTTCTTAGGTAGGACATCAAAAGCTTAAGCAGCAGGAGGAAAAAAATAGACAAATTGGACTTCACCAGAGTTGGATTTTTTTGCACGTCAAAGGTCATTATCAAGAAAGAATAGGAAAAGGCAAATGACAGCAGTTAGGAAGCCCGCAGAGCAGTCCCCAGTGGCTCTAACTTCAGCATGAGCTAAAGCCATGGTGCTGGGAATGGAGATCAAAGGATAAAACATGCCCCCATCACATAGCAGAATTAGATATCATCACATAGCAGAATTAGATATCTAGTTCCTGAGAGGCATTTGCTGTCCTAGATGCTTAGTTTGATGAAATAAATACGGCAATTTAAGATGAATATAGAGGAATGTGTAAAGTGGACATTTGCTGTATTTGCCTGCATAGCATCTGTTCCTTCTGCTCATGGATTAGTGCCCTGCTTTGTCTTTGGTGTACTATTCCTCCTTCTCTTGGGGGCTCTAAGATATGGATGAGGCTGACTGTCTCTCTTCTCATCTCCTCTTCCCTATGCCCATCTGGACGAACACTGGTGGCAGGTAAGCTGGCCAGTCAGCCTACTCTTCCGAGCCAGCTCCCGATCTTGTTCAAGGGTGATCAGAGACAGTCCAGTGTGATTCAGTCCTAGGGCATTAGTGAAATTATTGGGAAAGGGAAGCCATTTTCACCTGGAAATCATTTTATTGATAAATATTGTAGTCACTTTAAACAAGTATCATTTCCTTGCCAACCTCAAGTGTAGTAAGAGCCTATATTAAATGGAAGGACTGGGTAAAGAGTAGAAATGACCAGTGTATGTGTTGAAAGTGGGATATACATATGGTGGAGCTTGAGGTCTTGTAATACTGTCTGCAATGCTGTTAATATGTTCTCCGACCTCAGGGCCTTTGCAGGCTCAGTTGTGGGTACAGTTCAATTATAATAATTGTATTCACCAGTAGATAAATGACACAAAGCGAGCAACGAAACAATTGTATTTTTCTCCATTTCCACAGAAAAGTTAACTTTTCTCCAGTCATACTCCAGATCCAAAATATACTATTTTTATTGCCATCCCATTGACTCTCTCAGATGTTCATAAGTAAGGCATACATGCTCGCAGGTGTCCACACGCACACCTATCTGTCTGTTGCATAAAGAGCTTAAGCATCATTTATAAAACTTAGTCCCTGCTGCATGTGAAACACTAGTCTAGTGCCAGGATTTAACTATATTCTGATAAGTCAGATACATTCAAGATGATATGGTAAGAACTACTTAGGAGCACCTTCTAGGATTCTGTGATTATTTGATTTTTTTTTTTTGTTCCCATATTATAAAGTCAAAAATCCCCACAGTATTCTTGTACGAGTTAAATATATATTAGGAGCTCAGTAAATACTCGGTTGATTCATGGCATGTTGCTTTAGGCAAACTTTGTTTTCCCAAAGACCCTGAGAGACATTCTATGACAAATAGGTCTCGATTTCACAGAATTCCTATAATAGCTATCTACAGTCTCCATTTTCTTCCAAAGATTAATCTGCTTTGGATGGGAATTTTTGATAAAGACAGCTCTATCACAACCCATAAAAATAACTCGAATTATATCAAATTGTGGTGCCACAGTTACTGTGGGAAGTACTAACCTATAAGGAAGCCTGATCTTAAAACAACTTTTAAACAATTTGTTGCTTACTGACTCTTGCTTTATGAGGACCAACTTGAGATTTATCATGCTTAATTGGGCCTCAGGGAAACATTTACTATTTTCAACATGATATAGCACAGGAAACCTCCCCACACACATCTCCCGAAGACACAATGTATCCTTTGAGATTGTAGATCTGGAGTGAACCATAACTGATGTGTGTTATGAAAATAGCCTATTATTTATAGACAGATGGATTTATTTCAAGATATCCTGACTTCCTACATATGACCCATCATTCCAAGATAAAGTCACTTTTCAATAACCAGCCCTGATAGTAATAATCTCTGTGTACATGCCACATCAGAGGTTGCAAGTGTTTTCATATAATATGTGTCACTTCATGGAACATTTGAATATACTGTATAAAATATAGATCACCTGGAAATAACTTATGATTGGTTTTGGAAGATGTTTGGGGGATGGAAACAGATTGCAGACCTACTGTGTGCCCGGTGCTTTCTCATGTTGTCTCATATTGAAAATGTCAGATTCAGAACCAGACTGTCAGCTTTCTGACCTGGCTCTGCCACTCACAAGCTGGGTTATTTGGGTGAATTACAGATTTTTTTTTGCCTCCTGAGTAAAATGGAGAGATTTGTGCTTACTGCATAGGATTTTTGTTGAGATCATAGGAATTCATGCATGTGAAAAGGGTAGAAAGTGCTTGCCACAGAGTAAGCAATATGGAACTGTTAGCAATTTCTCACAGCAGTCTGTGATATTTATATGCTATTTATTATTTCCATTTTATAGATGAGGAAAATAAGTTTTACAGCAAGTTACTAGAAAAGGTAGCCTTTAAAACCCAAAACCAAGTGTTCTAACTTCATCTCCAGTAGTAGTGGTGGTGGTGGTTGTAATGAAATAAAAGATATTTCATTTCATTATTGTTGCTGATTTTGTACCATGTCAAAAAAAAGAAAAGAAAAGAAAAGGAGAAAAAGAAATAACCAATGGTAGGTCTTGACTTGTTTTCTACACTTACGTTTTTCTATAGTATTTTCTATACTTTCTCGTTTTGATCCTTCCCTTGGAACACTTTTATTTGTAATGTATTTTATTCCTGTTTTGCTTTTTTTTTTTTTTTTTTTTTGCTTCAGGTTCCCCAGTGTTAAGCAAAACACTTGGTTATATAAAGGGTACTGAATGAATGCACTCATTTTAGATTTTTTATTCTATTTTAATTGCTTTCCTTTTCTTTTTGTGAAAATAATTATATTTACCAGTGGTAAAACCCACACCACATGGACCGTTTATTTCATTCAGTTGATTCAACCATGCTATGAGTAACAAATTGAGTATCTATCCAATGATAGGGATAGTGATGATGATTGCAAAATGGTATCAGTGTATAGAGATGGTTGAAACTGTTTCAATTCAGACTGCATTCTATTCTGAGACAGAGATGCTCAGCTGTTCCTTACCTTCTTCATAAAGCTATTTTTTAATTCTTAATATCTATAATGCATTTTTAAATGCAAGTTAAAGCATATGTTCTTGCAGCTAAAGATTAATCAATATTTTAATGTCCTAAGAAATCTACATGAATTCTTAAGTACATATTAGTCATTTTTAAATGAAAGCATATTCATGAGAAATATTTTCTATTTATACATTTTTATTTATCTTCTTATTTAAATTATTTTCTTTTATTTTAAATAGAAAAAAGGCTATTATAAGAACTTGAACGGTTTCAGAATCTGCATAACAGTACGTAAATGTTTAATGACCCAATCCTAGTGAATCTTATGTCAAGATGCTTTTTCTAAGGGTTAGTGCCTAATTTTATAATGTAGACTGAGTTCTTGCCCATTTTATTGTATTTGAAAGTTGGAGGAATTAGGAATACTCTCAAGGTGGTTTCCCTCCATGTTACAAAACAAAGCTCTTTATTTGCCTTTAAAGGTGAAAAAGGAGAGAAGGGGAACAGAAAGGTATGAACATGCTATTGTACAGGAAACAGGGCAAGAAGGATTATTTTACATTCCCCTTGTCTGAAATTATCTATTTCCATTCTATAGCATCTTTGTTTGTCATTCCCCTGGTTATGTGGTTACACATAGGCTGGCTTTGTTTCTGTATCCAAAACTGTTATCATGTTACCTTTAAAATTTGGCATACGGCAACAGAAGGGTCAACAGTGCCACCTTCTTCATGGTTTGTATGACTTCATTAGTGAAATAGAACTGTGGGAACCAATTTTCTAGGCGACTCTGAAGTCATTATGAGCAATGAGGAGACTTTCATATCTACCGAAGTAAATAGTTTTCACGCAGTTTGACATTTAAACAGCGTTAAAGCTTAGAGGATATTTGGTGGGTTCTGTTGATAGGTTGTTGTCAGGGTATTTGGAACATTGAGAAGTACTCATTTTATAACATGCATTTAATTTCATAAGCAAAATATGGTGTTTTTAATTTAACTATAAACATCAGAAGATTAGATTTTTAAAATAGTGTCTAACCCTCATGAGATGACAATATTTAAAAAAATTTTGTCCTTAGATAAAAGGGGACAGAGTTAGAAAAGTAAAATGGAGAGCTTTTATAGGGAAAACAAAACTTTTTTGAAACTTTATAAAAGAATCTTTCAACTCTCAAAATCTGTAATCTCACGCTCTATGGTTATGGGGATGGGTTGTCATCACAAAAGAATAATTATCCAAATAAAATTATTCTACCTCAGCTGCTCTTTTTAAAAAATATTAAAATAAGAATTCATAAGAGTGTTGGTTTTAGGTTTTTTTTTTTTTTACTTTAAAGCTTGTTCATAAATATACATAATCACCTTTAAATTCAGAAGAGTATAAGTACCAAAGTCTTGCCCTTGACACATAGATGCTATCGATATGGAGAAATCAAGTTTGTCGGTCTTATTTATTGCTTGTGTCCAGAAATTAAGCATATAGGCGACAGAGTTTCCTTTTAATAGAAGGCCATATAATTCATGCAGCAGACCCTCCCCTCTCTCTTTCTGTGGAGAGTTGCAGGAAAAATAACTCTGTCTGTGCCAGATGGTGGGAGCCCAGAAATGAGAAATTGGAGCCGAAGAGGACAGATCAGTTCAGCTGGACCAACTTCCCTGCCAAGTCAATCATAAGGGTGGCTCACTTGAGGGTCCCCTTCTATCCTGAGTTCAATAACCATGGTTACCCAGGCCGGGGGCTCCGTGTTGCTTTTTAATATCTCACAGATCCTGACATCTTCATTTCGTTTTTACTTATTACCATTTTGCAAAGCTGTATCCTCTAACTCCATGATGTTATTTTAACTATTAAGTCTGTGTCCGCCATATCTCACCCAACCTTTGTTGTTCTCATCGTCCCCATGCTTAGGACATGCTCTATGTTTCCCAAATCACAAGGAATTTGCAGACTATTTGTACACAGTATAACTCAATATAGAATTCATTGTAATTTTTTATAGTGGCGAATTTAATGATAGTGGGCATGCTGTCATATCAGCTCAGTTGTGGTCATATCCTATGTACTGATGGCTGCAAGCTGTTATTCCAGCCTGTATTCATTTCCAAGGTCTACTGTAGAGACCTACTAGAAATTGGATGGCTTAAAACAACTCATATTTATTCTCTCTCAGTTCTGGAAGCCAGAGATTAGGAATCAAGGTACTAGAAGGGTGGGCTCCTTCTGGGTCTCTGAAGGAGGATCTGTTCCTTGCTTCTGTTGGGTGCTGGAAATCCTTGGCTTGTAGGCACATTACTCCACTCCTTACCTCTGTCTCCACATGACATTCTCCCCTGTGTGTCTGTGTCTCTGCGTCCAAATGTCCCTCTCCCTATAAGGACTGCAGTCCTATTGGATTTAGGGCTTCCCCTCCTCTGATATAACCCCATCTTAATGTGATTACATCTGTAAACTCCCTGGAACCAAATAAGGTCACATTCGCAAAGATCTAGTAGACACGAATTTTAGGGGTGGAGGATCTGTTTAACTCAGTACACTTGAGTTGGCAAACTTTTTCTCTAAAAGGTCAAATAATAAGCATTTTAGGCTTTTTAGGCCATATGGTCACAGCCGGTCAACTCTGCCACACAGAAATAAATGTGTGACTGTGGTCCAATAAAACTATTCACAGACACTGAAAACTGAATTTGATGTCATTTTCAATCTTGTGAAATACTGTACTTTTGATTTTTTTTCAACCATTTAAAACTATGTAAACCATCCTTATGTCGTGGGTCATACGAAAAATAAGCGGTAGGCCAGATTTGGTCGGCAGGCCCACAGTTGACCAACTTCCGCGTCATTGTCTTCCTGATGTATCTGAGTCCAAATTTAATATGAAGAGTGGTCATCTATTATCTCTGAAGGAATCGTGGCAGCTACTCTGCGAAATGTTGCCTTTTTTCTGTTTCAAATGTATTGACTTTAACAAAATGTTTGTCAAAATGAAACCAGCACGTTGTTTCATAAATCAGGAGCTTGAAATACGCAATGCACATTTCTTTCCTCATTCCTGTTCCTTCTTGATTTCTGCTCCCCAAGGGAAACTACTTTAGTGATTTCCTTTGCTTTGTTTCTGTCAGTAGTTAGTTCCTTATTTCAAAAGGCATGCTTTTCCAACAATTGCTCAGTTTTTCAGTTTTTGATGTTTACCTATGTCTTCCTAAAAACCTAGTATTTAGATTTTTTATACTTCATTCCTCTGCCTTTTGCCATATACTAATGCCCTCCATTCCTCCATTCTCCCAAAATAGCGATTTTTGGTTAGATCAACATTCTGTTTATACATGATCATAACTATGTAAATATTATTTAAAGCTGAGTTACCAAAATGTTAAGATTAATATTTCCTTTATTCTCCCTTTTTTTTTTGCATGACTAATATCCTCATTTTTTTCACTTGTTCAGTTTTTAATCATCAGTTAGTCATTAATCACTCAGTCATTATAATTCATCCCCAAATTTTCTGGGAAGACTGCACCAACCCTCTCAATGTAGAGAGACACAAAACTCATGTCTCCATCGCATTTCTGTGCCTGGATGCCGCCTTCCTGCCGAGTCATCTCACTACCAGCCCCTGTTTGGAGATGGGCCTGTCACACAGCTGGCACATGGGGACAGCTCTCACCTCATTGTAATTATAATTGTGAAGACAGCCCAACATGGGACTCGATTCCATGACCCTGAGATCATGACTTGAGCTGAAGGCAGATGCTTAACTGACTGAGCCACCCAGGTGCCCCCTGAAGACACATCTTTTTCAGGCTTCTGGCTTTGAGGATTGCTGTTGATCAGTGTAAAGCTGTGTGGATATCCACTTTTTGGTAGGTGGGTGTGGGTTTTTGTTGTTGTTTTTAACTTTTAGAGCTTTTAAAATCTTCTCTTTATGCCTGATGTCTTGAAATTTCAAAAGGTTTGTTTTGGTGTGAGCCCCTTCTTCCCCCACGTGGTGTTGGGGATTACTTGGTGTTGCCATGCTAAAAATTTGTGTCTTTTAGTTCTGAGAAGTGTTATTATGGATATATTATATACATAATACATATGTGTATGTGAAAATATATAGTAGATAATATATATGTAATATATAAAAACATAATATGTGTGTATAATATATAGTTTACATATGTGAATAGTATTATATAATATAGTTTATACATAGATAACATATATGTGTAATATATAATACTAATAGAAGATACACATATAGAGTTAATGTTATTCTCACCTCCACTTTGCTTCCTTTGCCTAGAACTTCTATTAGTTCTTTTATTTTGTTAATCTATTCGGGTATTTATTAGTCAGACATTTTGACTAATTGACATTATGAATTGATTTTGTATTGTCTTCTCTCTCGTTTTCCATGATTTTTTTTTTGTTCTTCTTTCTTACAGAAGTCTTAAATGTTTTCACTTTCAAATCCTTAAATTTATTGTTCATTTTCTGCTTCCATATTGTTAATCTCCATGCACTCTTTCCTGTTCTTTGAATATTCCTTTTTTTGTTTGTTTTATAGGACTCTGTTTTTCTCATGGATACATGTTCTTTTATCTGAGAATGCTATAGTTCCTTATAAGTTTTCTTCTGCTCCCCTCCTTTTTTTTTATGCTTCTCTGAGTTCTGTTGTTCTATTAATTCTGGTTTCTGCTTTTTATGCCAAAGGGCTGCTGCTCATTGGAAGTTCTGTGCATGATTTGGAGTTTGTTAAATACAGATATGTTTTCTTGGGGAGTGCTTCCAAAATACAGTTTTCCAAGATCTTTTAAGTAGTCAGGTACCCTCTAAGTAACTATATAATTTGGTGGATATAACCTTAGCTACCAGCATTCTAATAGCTGCACAGAAGGGAAGGAGACAGCCTTTCACTTGATGCTATGCCTGCTTTCATTGGAGGTAGGAGGTTCTTACCACCTTCAACCTTCCAGAGAGTCTTTGGCTGAAACTCTTCAGAACCATTGCCTCTGCCCTTGGGCTTACCCAGCGCCCCACAACTGCTGGAACCAGAACTGAAAAAATTTAGAATCTGGGCTTTCTGATGCCTAAATTAGTAGTTTGGCATTGTGGATCACCAAATAGTATAGTTTTGGTATCAGATTCATGCTTGGTAAAATCTCTGCCCCATCCTTTACTATGTGTGTGACTTTGGAGATGTCATTATGCTCTGGCATGTCAGTTTTTACAGAGATTAGATGAGAACAGGTTTTCACCTCATGTGGGTTTTCTGATGATTAAATGAGATAATGCAGTAAAATAGACCAGCTCTTAGTAGTTACTCAATAATAATAATAATAAAACCAGGTTTATAAAGAGTCTTGAAATATATGTGTCTTTATACAAGGTATACTAATCTGCCAAATAAAATACCACAGATTTGGTGGCTTAAATAACAGAATTTTTTTTTTCCCTCACTAATCTGGAGGCTGGAGGTCCAAGATCAAGGTGTTGGCTGGATTAAATCATTTCTTTTTTTTTTAAATTTTATTTTATTATGTTATGTTAGTCACAATACATCATTAGTTTTTGATGTAGTGATCCATGCTTCATTGTTTTCATATAACACCTGGTGCTCCATGCAGTACGTGCCTTCCTTAATACCCATCACCGGGCTAACCCATCCCCCCACCCACCTCCCCTCTAACACCCTCAGTTTGTTTCTCAGAGTCTATAGTCTCTCATGGTTCATCTCTCCCTCTGATTCCGCCCCCCCCCCCCCCTTGGCTGGATTAGTTTCTAGTGAGACCTCTCTCCTTGGTATCCAGACGGATACCTTACATGGCTTTTTCTCTGTGGGTGTATATGGAAAGAGAGTGAACTCTGGTGTCTCTTCCTACTCTTATAAGAACACCACTGCTATTGGATTAGGACTCCACTTTTATACCCTCATTTAACCTATATTACTTCTTTAAAGGTCCTCTCGCAAAATATAGTCATTTGGAGGGTTAGGGCTTCAACATGTGAATTTGGGAGGACACAATTCAATTCATAACTCCAGCGGATGAAAGTACTCATAGGTAATCTTGGTTTTCCTGCTTACCTTTGCAACCCCCTAGTTTATGTCTTCTTAGTCAGGACAAACTCTAGGCAGAAATGGACATTGAAGGACTTTGCCTTCAGACAATCTTCCTCTCTAGTTTGGTACCTCTTTATTTAAACGAGATTCCAAGGGCTTTCTCAGAGCTCTAGATTCTACTTTCCTATCAGGATCATTTAATTGCTTGACAAAGAATGACTCAGTTTAATATTTATTCCTCTTTGGTGGCCATGTAAAGTAAAAGCAGCATATAAGGAGAGGAAGGTAGATAGTGATTTTAAGATGGTGTGTTTGTAGATAACACTGGGGTTGCTCTGGGGTTGAGAAGATGCCATCAAATTCCATTGTAGAGCTGCCTTCATGATTAATGAAAGCAGTCTTCCATTTCCCTTTCTACATGTTTGTTTTCCATCACACTTTATTTTAGAAACCTCCGATCAGATTGTCCAATCACATGAGTTTTTGTGGGTTTACATAGCCAGAATCATTTGTGTGTATGAGTATATAGCAATACACAGCCTTCCTTCTGTTCATAGAGATGGGAACTGAACTCTGCTGGAAGTCCCTGCAATACGTACAGTTTTATTTTTTGGCATGTAGCAGTCCAGTTTTTATAGGGATTCTTAACTAGGACAACATCCTTGTGCATTTGCTAGGGAAAACTTTTATAGCCTATGTGTGTGCCTGTCAGATACACATATAATGGTCTCGTAATAAGAGAGGTATGTAATTATATATGCATTTTTACATCAGATTCAGGAATTTCAACTACTCCATTTTACCATTTGTAGAAATATTTGAACATTAGGGATAATTAATAGCTAAAGCTGAATAAATCCTTTTGACACTAAGTATCACTTTCAGCGGAAGAAATTTATTTGAATTACTCTCATGAGTCACATACATATTCTGTTATTTTTATCCCCCTTGAATTATTCCAGCATCAGGCTTAGTCTAGGCTATAGGTTGTTTTTCCAATTGCGTTTAAAGGTAATGGGGTCATGTAATTTCTTTTAGCTCAAAACTGTTGACTTGCAGGGATGTGTGGTTACTTTATGCTATTCAGTCCTATTTCAGTCAGTATATTCTGTCAATTTCAGTCTCCTAGGGGCACCTGGGTGGCTCAGGCGGTTAAGCATCTGCCTTCGGCTTGGGTCATGATCCAGGGTCCTGGAATCAAGCCCCATGTCGGGCTCTCTGCTCAGCGGGGAGCCTGCTTCTCCCTCTCCCTCCCTGCTCCCCCTGCTTGTGTGCTCGCTCCTTTCCTCTCTCTGTCAAATAAATAATATCTTTAAAAAAAAATCTCAGTCTCCTAGAAAAGGATTTAAGCTTTAATGTACATAGAGCACATTTTCAACATCCACAAATAATAATTATATATATAATACGATATGATATAATATAATATAATACAATAATAATTACTATTATAAAAACCTCAGTAAAGTTCATTATAACTTTTTTCTTCTGAATAAAAATATCAAAAGAGAAGCATAAATGCAGAAATTGCCTGAAGCAAAAGAGAAATGTGTATGAAATAGTCCTATTCTTTCTTAAGTCTTCTAACATCTTTCCTCTGTACCCTGTGTTTCTAAAAATCTGATGCCCAAGTGAGACCAAAGATGGTTTCCTCATGTTATGTCAGAAAGCAGATCACCTGTCACTATCTGCTAGATATGAAACAGACTCATCCTGTATAGAGAATGACCAATGGCCAGGTTCATCATCCATTGGATTGATCAGTAGAAACTCCAGGAATTTCTTTATGTGCCCAAGGACATCTCTGAAATAACATTTGGCTGGTGTCACTACTTAAAAAGAGAAAACAAAGGCTGTACTCAGATAAAGCAATACATTTGATTCTAAGAAAAGTAAAATATTACTTGGTTTATGGAGTTGTATTACTGCTATATCTACACCATTTGATTTAGTTGACCCTGAAAATTTTTCTTTTAGTTTTCAACAGAGTTAAGACCTTGAATCTAAAAATATTAATGTAAATGCATTAATGGATCACAGCTCTTTTCATTTAGTTTGTTTCTTCTTCCTTGGCATGAATTGAAACTACATGCTGTGACCTAGGACATGATGATTTGGCTAAGTGCGAAGCTAAGAAATGGAAGAATATTGTAGAAAAAGAGATTTTCTTTGAGGTAAGAAACTGTGGAATTTTTTCTTTATTTTCTTTTAAGTAGGCTCTACACCCAGCATGGAGCCCAACACGGAGCTTGAACTCACGACCCTGAGATCAAGACCTGAGCTGAGATCAAGAGTCAGATGCTTAACTGACTGAGCTACTCAGGTGCCCTGGAACTTTGGATTAAGTCAGCCCTAAATTAACAAATGAGTAACATGAGCCACAGGGAAGTTATGTGAGCTGCCCAGAAGCACAGAGGCACGTAGATGTGGACCAAAATTCAAAGCTCTGGAATCCCATTTTCATACCCTAGCAAATGTAATTTATTCTCATTATAATTCCTTCTTTACATATAGGAGGAGCTCTTGCTAAAATATTCTCAAAAACTACTAGAGGACTGCCTCATAGGGGAGTCCCAATACAGACATCGATTAAACTGAAATAGACATAATATGCCCTCTGCTTCTTATATTCCAGACAGTGTATTTCTTAAGACCTTTAAGACCATTAAGACCAACTCAGGTAGTGGTTATAGCAATAAAATGATTAGCTCAAGTGACTGCTACTATGTAATTCCCTATATGATTTGAAATGCAGGTCCCTACCATTTTAATAGGAAGATCTTGAATACTTAAAGTCATTTAGATTCTGAAGTTCATACTTTATTTTGCATATAAATTTATATTTATATAATGCTGTGAAGTAGATGACATCAGCACCTCCTCATCACCCCCCACGCCAGCATTATAAAGCTGGGGATTCCAAGTTCAAAGTAGCTTATAAACTTTTTTCCCAAAGGTCAGAAAGCTTGCAAATAAATGGCCAGCCTGAAACCCCATTCCAGATGTTCTGATAAATTATTGGGAATTCTGTTTTGTGAATGTTATGTAAAAGTTGGAAATTAGGTAAAATTGATTTAATGCAGGTTAGGTTTTACTCTATTACAAATTCCAATCTGTGTTCCTCAACAAGAACTTTGAGCCTGAGCAAAATAGTTGAGATATATAGAGAATGGAGAGTTTGATGTGATTGTAAATGTATATTCCTTTTAATAATTACACTTAACAGCTATGAATTTGAACTTTTCCCCCTTATTCTTAGACTATATAATACCCAATGTCCTCAACATGCTCATAACAATCTTTAAATTTCCAAATTAACACTAAGAAATAGCTTATGAGATGAGAAGCAAAATTAATGAATATCATCATTATAATTCTTCACCAAAAGACTAGGCATTCCATTTCCTTCATTACATGTGTTATCCTTTTGATTATAAAACACTCTCCATGTATTCATAATGGTATAGGATGTGAGAGTATGTATTAATGTCCTTATTTTTTAATAAAAATAATTGAAGCATAAGAGATTAAATGATTCGTCCATTATCAAAGGATTTAAAATGGCAAAGTCAAGACTATAAACTCCTGACACTCTTTCAATAATGATTTCATTTTTAATTACAAAGTAATTACAAAGGATTTTATTTTTATTCATTGCTTTAAAAAAAAACAGAATTATAATAATACAAAGTAGAAAGTGAATGCCCCTTCCTCATGACACTGGCTTTTCAGTTTCACCCTAGAAATGATCACTGTTTATTCTTCGATCTATCTATTTTGAATTGTAGCTGAAGACCCTGCTACTCTTTCCTTCAGTCCCACTTCCCTGAAATAACCAGTTTTACCTCCTCTGTCTTCTGCTTTAGTTATTTTTCTAGTGACTTTCATGACTCTATTGCAATATACTTCTCTTTCTTGCATAATAAACCTTTTTAAAAATGTTTATTGATTTCTCATTTTGAAAGATGAAGAATACAACATTTTTACCCATTATGTGTTTTTCCAGGTTCTAATTTCTGTCATTCATATCTTAAAATTAAAATCCTTTTGGCTAGAATTATAATTGTACGTATAATAAACTTGATATATTGTAACTTTCCACTATATGAAGTGAAAGTTTACTATCCTTTTTTTCCCCTATCATTTTTCCATCATTCCATCTCCCAACTGTTGTTTGATTTGCCATGACTTTCACATTATCAGGCTTTGTAGCTTGTACATCCCTGCCACCACCCCCAATTAATTCTTCTGTGCTTTGTGGAAATTGCCTCTAAAAGTTGAAAACTCATAACAGGTCTTGACACACTATATATCACCAAATCAAGATGTGTACTTGGGCCACAGAGGTGACAGAATCTTATGCTATGAAAACACTTTACAAAACACAAGCACAAGTTTGCAAAGTTTCATGAGATCTTTAAAGACATTTCCCCTATGGATATACCCTGTATCTAGGGCTACATCTAGTGCCATTGATAAGAATTCTGATGCCAGTCTGATCATTCCTTTGTAAGCAAAAAATTCATCCCTTTGAAAGCTTTTAGTGATCTCTTTCATGTTTAATTATCTGGAGTTTCACCAAAGTGACTCTAGATGTGGGCTATCTACTTACTCTTAGCTCATCGATCTTTATGGTATACTGAAGTTCTTTTGGGCTAAAGAATTGTGTATATATGTACAAGTATGTAAGGTGGGTGTAAAAGACAGATGGGGGTTGTTTAATGTATGCCACAGAAGCAATGTTATGATAAAACCTGAGGACAGACCTCCAAAATTTGTGCAGCCCAAGACACTGCTTTCTAGTTATTTCATTAATATTTTAATATGAAATCACATTGGCCGAAGCTGTAACACTATGAAATGAAAATATAATGCTAATTTTTTAAAAATAGCCTGTTCCTTAAAGGCAAATAAACAAATCTATATGCAGTCAATTATCATTTCTGCTTTCTGTTCATTTGATTCTTATTATTTTTTCTAGAAAATACTATACCTCTGTAATATGTGATATCATGTTAGTTTGGATGTAACTCTTCTATTTAACCAAGTGAACTTAAGAAACAAACAAACCACAATGTCACCTACTTAAGCTTAGTCTCATAGAAAAAGAATTTAGGAAACATTTTTTTTTTCTTGAGTAGTCTTTGATAATTTATACAAATGCTCTATTTTAAAAACTATTTTTGTTACCACTGTTATTAATTAGTTAATCCCGTGTTCTGAAAAATAATTGTAAACAGAACACATTATTTTAGATCTGAAATCTTTAGTTCCATAGTAAAGTCATGCTGGTAAATGAATAATACCTAATTATTTCAAGTTGGTAAGGAAATCTTCTTACTATGTCAGGTTCAAGGCATAGTCAACCAGTTCTTTGTGGTTCTTCTTTTCTGTGATAGTCCAACAGACCAGGCTACCTGCTCTAAGGAACCATCAGTAAATAGTACACCACTCAGCTGGGAGTATGATCTGGTGTGATTTACATGCTGGAGTCAAAAGCCAAATGGATTACATGTCTTATTGCTTTTAAACTGTTGTTTCTAATGGTTAATAAGATGTTCTGCACTATCCATATGAGTAAGTTATGTTCCTATCATTGATTTTTTATTTTCCAAGCCAAAAAATAGTTTAAGCTATGAATAACTTTGAAATACATGAAACAATATTACAGGATAGCTCTTTAATGTTTAAAATTATTACTCAGCATTTGTAGTGTTTAAAATATAGCCTATTTGCTTAAAGATAGCTATAAGATTCTCCCCAAACCAGACATTTTCTTATATGTATATATGAAAAGAGAAAAAAAATTGTAAACATAAAATATAACTTTATGTGTGTATCTAAGTAAATAATACATTTTATTTACGTAACACATATAGAGTATTATATAGTATTTAGGGATACAAACACTGTGTGTGTGTGTATATATATATATATATAGAGAGAGAGAGAGAGAGAGGTAAAAACATATACTATATAGAATGAACATATTATATAATTACTAGAAAAATTACTAGAAAAATATTAACAGTTAATATCTTTAGTAAAATTGAGTGACCTTTATTATTTCAATTAGAGCTTTCTGTGTATGCTAAGATTTGAACATGTGTTACTTTTTAAAGTAGACTACACACACACACACACACACACACAGTATAGCTTCTTTTTTCAAAGAACAACTTTTTGAAATATCAAATACCCCCTTTCACAGATCAGTCTGATTGTTTGCATAAACAGATTAAAGGCATGCGGAATTAATTTTCATAGAAAGGTATTTTGACTCAAAAATTTTTAAAGAACAAAGAGTTTTCAGGGATTTTTAAAGTTTAATTTTATCCCCCAAACCACATTTGGCTACCTAATTATAATGTGTTTCGAGGACAGTAGGTGATTTGGATGAAGAACTGTAGTTAAAGAAATAGGCAGCTATGAAATGCTTGAACATTTTAATGCTCTGAAATCCTTACATAATTTCCCAGAAACATTTGAATATGATCATTAGTCACATTTAAGTAGCCCACAATAGTTAAAAATATGGAATTAAGCACCAGTGAAAGTGGAAAAACACTACTGTTCTTTAATTACTAAATGATTTTAATTGCTGTTAGAATAATTAGCTATAACTTAAGCCATTCGTAGTTTTAAGCATCTCTAAGAGTCTGTTATGTGCAGCAGTTACTGAGCACACGTTATTTTCACTTTGGCCATCTATGGCTTAAGGTGCCCATAATGCCAGTGTCACTGAAGCTTTCAAAGATGAAGCCACACACAGGGAGTGACGAGCAGGTATTCATGTGTCTGCTGCTTTCCATGGCTTCCCCCATTTGAAATAAAGTTAAATCTAAAAATTCATTAACAGGGTGGGACTTTGACAAAGACAGCAGGTTTGTCTTTAAGCTTTTAATTTGTTAATGACAAAAATGAAAGACTGCATTTATATTTTATGACAAATGATTTATGATAGAAAGAAAATTATTTTTGAAAATGTTTGGTTTCCAATGAATTTTTAAACATACCCTTCTAGCCAAAGCAGTTTTTAAATAAAATTGAACATTGGTGTAAAGTCACTCGAGATGATAACTTTGAGATGACGGTTTTGGAAGCTGATTTTCTTACCAAACTCATTGTTCTTACTTTCTATATCGCCTTCTTCCCATCCCAGCTTTTTACTAGTTTAGCTTGAATTCCTCCTACGTTGTGAGTCTTGCTACCTGTCACTGCCTTCTGTTATATGTTATATGTTCTCTATCTTCTATTTCATCCAAATTACCTTTCTCTTTACTCATCATCTCCCTAGTTTCTAGGAATGAAGTTTTTTGAAATAGTTATAAGAAACAAACAAAGCATGCAACACTAAATTGAAGACATTATGCTAAAATCATGGTATTGAAATTCATTCGTGAAAAGTATGCTTCCCCTACTCACATTCTTCTGTGAGCTTTTTGCCTTGTTCTTCTGGGTACAACTTGTGACAAGGAATTCAAAGACCTGAAATAAGATGCCATTCTTTATGACCTGGGATTGACATACTTGTTATACCTAAGATTTATGTTCTATCTATTTGAATAACACTATTTGCGTTAGTGATGATATGCCTACCTAGCTAGAGAGAGGGCATAAGAGAGAGAAACTATTTATATCTATCTATGTCTATACCCATGTATTTTTAGAATATCTTTTAGAATATATGAAGTGAAGCCAACAATACCACCATCAAATAAAACAGTGAAAATTTATCAAAAGCAAGCAAGTCATAAGAAGTATATCTTCTAAAATATAATATGCAGAAATAGGATTTGAGAAATTTGTTATCTGATATAGTTCAATTACCTGTAGATTTATAACTTTGGCTTTTAAAAATATACCCCTTGAGCACCCGTGAAGTATTCGGCTCTATCTTAAGTATTTTTACACCTCCTAGCTATTACCCTTCGCGTAACATAGCTACTAGTTTCATAGCGAGCTAATTTAGGCTTAGCCTTTTTAAGACCTTTATTAAACTTGGACATCTAGTTACTATTACCAGTACATAAAACTGCCTATTAGAAAACATGAGGAATTATTTACTTCAGTAAAAAGTAACCATCTGTTGCATATTACTAAAAAGTACTAAATATTAGCAACAACATTAAAAAGGCTTTAAAATCTCCCTCCCTTTATACTTCAGCATGCTTCTTGCCTTCTTTAAAAATATGTATCATAAACAGGTACCATTTAAACACCTAGAATCCATGTAATAATATATATAAAGAGAAGGATATCAGACAATATTTACAGGAAGTTAATGTCCCAGCAGAAGAAATAATGGACATACATCATAAATACTTTCTTAGAATGACATATCAGAAAGACTATAAACCCTGTATGAAATTTTGAGTAGTCTGGAACCATAGGCATCAATCCACTGATTAACATTATAAAGTCCATTAATGGTGGGTTGAATTGCACATATCACTACAGAAGCTGGTGCAGTGGTTCAGGATTTAAATCCTTGAAAGGATAAAAGAAAAATGTATCACAGGTGTTTTATGTGTTTGATGAGAAAATGGATAAAGGGGAGTGATGACAACATAAGGATCTATCTCTCAAATCATGTGAATCTATTTAGAAATACAACTTACATCTAGTGTAATTGACCTTATGAACATCATTAGAAACAGTTATGTATCCCTACTGAGCATCTGCCACATATTAGTCATTTGTCATATTTAAGCAAAGCAGTAAATAATGTCAAATTTCTAAACATATGTGTATATATATGCAAATACAGTTTATATTTGTTTGTGTATGTATAAAAGTGTATACATGTATAATGTGTGTACACACATATATATATATATATGGACAGTGAGAGTTTTTAAAAAATCTTTTTAAATATATTTATGAATCATATTGCATATGTTTTTGCCTATATGCCAGTCTTCTACTTTGTATTAATTATCTATTGGGACTTAAAAAAATGAGTATTTATACCCAGAAGTGAAAACTGCTAGATCATATGGTAGTTTTATTTTTAATTTTTTCAGCAACCTCAGTACTGTTTTCCATAGTGGCTGCACCAATTTACATTTCCACCAACAGTGCATGAGGTTTCTTTTTCTCCACATCTTCACCTGCATTTGTCAAATGTCTTGTCTGTTTGATGATGGCCATTCTAACAGGTGTGAGGGATATTTCACTGTGGTTTTAATTTGCATTTCCCTGATGATTAGTGATGTTGAGCATCTTTTCATGTACCTGTTGACCTTTGATAGACCTTCTTTGGAGAAATGTCTATTCAGATACTTTGCCCATTTTTTTAATGGGGTTATTTGTTTTGTTTGCTGTTGAGTTGTATGAGTACTTTATATATTTTGGATATTAATCTCTTATCAAATATATAGTTGGCAAATACTTTTTTCCCATTCAGTAGGTTGTCTTTTCACTTTGTTGATGGTTACTTTTGTTGTGCAGAAGGTACCTTATAATCCCACAATTCCACTTCTGGGAATATATCTAAAGGAAATGAAGACTAACTCCAAAAGATATCTGCACCCCCATGTTTATAGCAGCATTATTTAAAATAGCCAAGACATAGAAGCAACCTAAGTGCCTGCCCATCATTGGATGAATGGAGAAGAAGTTGTGGTATATACAATGGAATATACATCACTCCCCTTTATCCATATTCAGCCACAAAAAGTAAATTTTACCATTTGTGAAAACATGAATGGACTTGAGGGCATTATGCTAAGTAAAATAAGTCAGACAGAAAAAGACAAATACTGTATGATCTCACTTAATATATGAAATCTAAAGCAAACAAACTCATAGAAAGAGATCAGATTTGTGATTTCCAGAGGTAGAGGACAGGTGTGTGTGTGTGTGTGTGTGTGTAGAGGCGGATTGGAAGAAAGTGATTAAAAGGTACTGACTTCCAGTTAAAAGATAAATAAGTCCTAGGGATTGAATGCACAACTTGATGACTATTGCTACACAGACATGGAATTTATAGGAAAGTTGTTAAGAGAGTAAATCCTAACAGTTCTCATCAGAAAGAGATTTTTTTTTTCTTTTTTTCTTCTTTCTTTTCATTGTCTCTATATGAGAAGATGAATGTTAGCTGTACCTATGGTGGTAATTTTTTCACATTATTTCACAATATATGTAGATCAAACCATCATGCCATATGCCTTAAACTTAAAAAAAAATGAAATAGATTAAAAGAATTATTAAATATAACAGCATATTTTTAAATGACTATTTATTATCTCCCCGTTTTGAGGGTCAAGGATCTTGGGAATGACTTAGCCATGTAGTTATGGCTCAGGTCTCTCTGAGGGGGTTGAAACCAAGCTGTTGGCTGAAGCTTTGGTCTCCCAAGGCTTAACTGGATTTGAGAGCTCTAGTTCCAAGCTCACTCACTTGGTTCTCGGAAGGCCTGAGTCGCTTGCCAAATAGGCCTCTCTACAGGACCCTTGACATGGTAGCTGGCTTGCCACAGTGAGAGTGATCTGTGAGACAGAGAACCAGAGAACCAGAAAACCTCCAAGATGGAAGCCACGGTGTCTTTTATAGCCTTATCTCAGAAACGACACTCGATCACATCTACCGTATACCATTGGTCACACAGAGCACCTCTGGCAAAGTGTGGGAGATGGCTGCCCAAGGATGTGAATTCCAAGAGGGAGGGTTGGTTGGGAGCCATCTGGGAGGCTGACCACCACACTCTGAACATGGAACACCCCCAAGACCAGTGGTCATATGCTGTACCACAGTGTTCTCAATTTCCAGCAACATTTCTGGGCATAATAAAGAAGTGCTTCCTCTCTCCCTAATAACACAAACATATTTTGCTATCCCAGAATCTTAGAACAGATAGGCTCTCAAGAAAATCTTAGCTAATTCTCAGATTTTTTAAAAATGTTGTAATTGATGGGCGCCTGGGTGGCTCAGTCGTTAAGCGTCTGCCTTCGGCTCATGTCATGATCCCAGGGTCCTGGGATCGAGCCCCGCATCAGGCTCCCTGCTCAGCAAGGAACCTGCTTCTCCCTCTCCCCACTCCCCCTGCCTGTGTTCCCTCTCTCGCTGTGTCTCTCCCTGTCAAATAAATAAATGAAAATCTTTAAAAAAAAATAAAAAAATGTTGTAATTGAAATAGGAAAGATGAAGTGAGTAGTACAATGTCACATAGCCCTTCTCGGACATTATCAGTGTTTCTTGATGCATTCCCAACATGTCTTCACAGCAGCATGTTGAAATTTATTATTTTGCCATTACTTAATCCTAATAATTCATAGATTCATGTAATATGAATTGGGACAAATTCATGAAATAATAGTTAACTGACTTCCTGAAGAACTTTTTACTCTTACAATTCTTGTGTTTGGTCATCTTTGTTTTAATCTTGGTTTATTTTAATAGCCACCTAAGTGGAGAGATGGGGCCCAGCCCTTGCTTTTTCCATCCCATTTTTGCACTCCCACTAGGGTTTGCCTTATAAAACTCAAATTTGACCTGATAGCGAAATAAGTCAATCAGAGAAAGACATGTATCATATGATCTCACTGATATGAGGAATTCTTTTTTAAACTTTTTTATTGTTATGTTAATTACCATACATTACATCATTAGTTTTTGATATAGTGTTCCATGATTCATTGTTTGCGCATAACACCCAGTGCTCCATGCAGAACGTGCCCTCTTTAATACCCATCACCAGGCTAACCCACCCTCCCACCCCCCTCCCCTCTAGAACCCTCAGTTTGTTTTTCAGAGTCCATCATCTCTCAAGGTTTGTCTCCCCCTCTGGTTTCCCCCCCTTCATTCTTCCCCTCCTTTTTTTTTTCTTAACATATATTGCATTATTTGTTTCAGAGGTACAGATCTGTGATTCAACAGTCTTGCACAATTCACAGCACTCACCATAGCACATACCCTCCCCGGTGTCTATCACCCAGCCACCCCATCCCTCCCACCGCACCCCCCACTCCAGCAACCCTCAGTTTGTTTCCTGAGAGGGGGTGGGAGGGATGGGGTGGCTGGGTGATAGACACTGGGGAGGGTATGTGCTATGGTGAGTGCTGTGAGTTGTGTAAGATTGACAAATCACAGACCTGTACCTCTGAAACAAATAATACATTATATGTTAAAAAAAAAAAAAGAAGAAGAAGATAGTAGGAAGGGAAAAATGAAGGGGAGGGAAATCGGAGGGGGAGATGAACCATGAGAGACTATGGATTCAGAGAAACAAACTGAGGGTTCTAGAGGGGAGGGGGGTGGGGGGGATGGGTTAGCCTGCTGATGGGTATTAAAGAGGGCACATATTGCATGGAGCACTGGGTGTTATACGCAAAAATGAATCATGGAACACTACATCAAAAACTAATGATGTAATGTATGGTGATTAACATAACATAATAAAAAAAAATTTGACCTGATAAATTTTCAATTTACATCTACAGTTTTTCTTTTTTCTTTTTTTTTTTTTTAAGATTTTATTCATTTATTTGTGAGAGAGAATGAGAGACAGAGAGCATGCGAGGGAGGAGGGTCAGAGGGAGAAGCAGACTCCCCGCTGAGCAGGGAGCCCGATGCGGGACTCGATCCCGGGACTCCAGGATCATGACCTGAGCCGAAGGCAGTCGCTTAACCGACTGAGCCACCCAGGTGCCCAATTTACATCTACAGTTTTAAACGATGGACTTATCAGATCAGACACTCAGCACTAAACCCTAAAGTCTATGTAAATCTTTAGATCAAAGGCCTTGGTATTTATATAGGGAAAGAGGAAGAGAGAGAGAAAGAGAGGTGTTGAGAAACAGAAGAGGGTGAGAGAGAGAGCACATGTGTTTTCAAAGGACTCTACATGGAATACTTCTGTAGAGCTGATAGATTTCAATAGATGGTTCAGGAAGGCCCATTGTTTGAACAGGAACACTACAGAACAGGATGCATTCTACTGGGGAAAGTATAAAAAGCAGCTACAGGTAATGGAAAAAGTCTTTGTAAAAACTTACCTTAAGAGTTATTTACAGTTAATATTCCAAAGACAAGTGTCTGCATTTTATAGCAGGTCCAGGAAAGCACCAAGAATGTGAAATACTTTACTGTTTTTTTATTTATTTTAATTTTTTTTAGATTTTATTTATTTATTTGAGAGAGAGAGAGAGAACAAGCAGGGGACAGAGACAGAGAAAGAGGGAAAAGCAGACTCCCCGCTGAGCAGGGAGCCCGATGTGGGGCTCTGTCCCAGGACCCTGGGGTCATGACCCAAGCCGAAGGCAGATGCTTAACCCACTGAGCCACCCAGCTGCCCCTGTTTTTTAAACCATAGTGAAATTAAAGCATTTCATGCTGTAAGAATATACATGTGTGTGTGTGCATGCTGGAAATGTTATGTATGCATGTGGGGGGGGGGTTGCCTATCTGTACATATAAGCCAATTTCCTTGGATAAGGTTTCTATGAGAAAGAACTTGTGGAAAAAAATCCACTAACAAATTATATACATACTTGGAGATTGTTTTCTACCAGTTCTGAATGGAGAGGGTTAACAGGTGTAACAACCTCGAGGCTGGTATAACCAGGAAGCCATTACAGTAAATGAGGTAATAACATATTGCTGAGACTGGGTAAAGGGTAGCTTAGAAAGGATGAACTCAAGCTGGAGCCAGATCTAAATTAATTAACTCCAGCTACTCTCAAATTCTACTGTGAGAAAGCAATGGCTGAAGCTAGAGCTCAAACTGTACTTTATCACGTTGGAGGAAGAGCAAAATAGTACATATCTTGCTGTGACGTACTTTGGTCAAGTAGTGATATTAGATAACTCTGGGCCAAATATGATTTCTAATTATAGTTTTTATAATTATAATTTCTAGTTATAATTGCTTGAAAGCTTCTCTAATTAGAAAATTCACTTTGGAAATAAGTCCACAAACATTAAGATAGTTGCAAGATTTGCTTAAAATGGATAAGAAATGTTTGAAATAATGAGGCAGAGTGATCACTATTATATTCCTTTTACAAAGCCTTCTATTAATAATTACTTTTTGGCTTCTTCAGAATTTCCAAAGTATGAAATAAATGGACTATCTCTTAGATCTGTGATGGAGGAGGAAATAAATTCTTAGATTCTCAGGGTGTTAACTCTTTCTACACTCTACATGAAGTGAAAAAGTAGGAGATTCAAAACTTATCTACTTTATCATCAGACATACTTTCCATTCTGGGGATGGCTTTGCAGAGCTATGAAAAACTGTTCCCAGTCATACAGAAGTGAATAATAAAGTTTTATCTAGAGGAAGAGATTGATTGTACATTGACTCAACAATTACAAATTCTTTTTCTGTTGAGTCCCTCCCTAATGCGTGGTTTGATCCTCTGATGAACATTTCCTCACCATTGGTGTTCAATAAAGTCATGAATTCACTGATGCGATTTAACTTTCACTGCTGCAAGCTATATATAAATAGTTCTAGAAAAAGCCATATGAATACACTAGGTTAGAAAGAACTACAAAGGCATTTATCCAAATCTCTCTGGCCCTCGTTGATCCTGGAAGCCCTTTAATTCCTCCAAACCACACCTGACCTTCTCCTCATATTGGTGTTACCACAGCAGTAACAGCACATTTTCTACACAATTTTTATTTTTATTTTTTTTAAGATTTTATTTATTTATTTGAGAGAGAGAGAGAGAATCTGAAGCAGACTCCATGCTGAGTCCAGAGCCCGTGCTGGGCTTGATCCCATGATCCGGAGATCATGACCTGAGCCAAAACCTAGAGTCGGATGCTTACTTAACCGACTGAGCCACCCAGACGCCGTGCCACACAATTTTTAAATCCTTGAATTTACCTTAGCCTTTTCTAAGCCTTTTGAAGGTGAGATTCAAGCTCTTTCATGTCAACACTCTCAACTTTTCTCCTTTCAGATTATCTTGAACAAAAGAAGGCATCGAGCTGACAAGCTCAGCCCTCTAACAAATCCTTAGTAACCAAAAGGGATTGATAATTCTGATTAAATCATGATGACTGATGATCAAATTTTGCTTCTCCTCAGCTTTCTGAGGCTTCATAAGTGATTGGAAATACCTGGACAAAAGTGAGGAGAACTAGTTTCACTGACACTTTTCTAAGTTGGGTGTAGGTTTGGTAACTGTGTAACAAAATATATTACAGATGGGTGCAAAGGTCTTCTTCCCACTGGGGTACAGTATACACACTGGGATGCTCCATCTTAGTGCACAATGGTGCTGGTGCAGACACCCAACCAGACGGGAGACAGCCAGCATGAGGAGGCATCTCTGGTAGCTTTGTGGGCATCGGACATCAGGCAACAACTGGGTTACGATGGGACACAGCAATGGTAGAGTTCAAGAAGATGCCACAAGGTGTCCATGAACAGCTGAGGCCTCAGTATGCAAACACATTAAAGAGGATTGAATTAGAAAGGGTTTGATCAACCCACACACCCACACACACATGTACACACGTACACACACATCGGACGCCGACGGACTTAGGCAGTGAATGTCCTTCCTCCTTTCCTTCCTCTTGGCAGGGTGTCTTGCATAGTTTGCACTCAATAAACGTTGGTTGACTTGAAGGTGTGCTCAAGACACTCTGTTCAACCAAAGAATTTTATCCCTTTCCATTTTCTAGACCTTTATCTGTATATTTATTCAGATAGAAAGATTTGACATTATTTGTTATAATTTAAAATTTATCCCCAAATGTTAAAAAAAAATAAAATTGCCCCATTTATTTTAAAAAGTGAAATAACACTTAAACAAAATAGGTGTTTGCGCTATCGAAACGAGAAAGCATTGTGTCCTCGTTCTAAAGCTTGATACTTTGTCAGAGGTGCCCAAGGCTGCTCGGTCGCCAAGCTCCTTCTTGATTCAGAAGCTCTCTGCAGAGTCAGGCTGCCATTAGACACCAAAGGCTGAATTCAGCTTCACAGAAAAGACGAAGTGGTGACCGAGGTTAGAGTTATCTCCTAAATTGGTGTAACTGAAACTCTCTCATATTCCCAGAGTGTGCCTTCTGTCTCCCTTAATAGACTAAACATATGTGTCTTTTCAATCACTTAGGAAAAGATGTTATGAAATAACTATAGTCATAAATGGGCCATAGATGGTTTTAACATAATATCATAATCCATTCATAATTTCTAATTGACTTTCAAATGCATCCCAGTTAGCTAAGATATTTATTTTTAATGACATACTATCCAGTAAAGGTCATAGAAGAAATCATGGATAGTTTCTGTTCAATGTTACAAAAATAACATTATGGTCATCTATTTGGTTTTCCAAAGAATAATAATGTGTTTCTCCCTCTAATTTAAAGTTTTTAGTTGTATTACATTCTTATTAGCCAAATGAAAGGAGAATGCTATTTTTCAATGGCATTGCATGCCATGTTCACTTTAAAGTTATGTTATTTTCTTTCTCTACAGGGGTATTATTTGTTCTAGACTGACAATCATTTATTATGATCAGCGTCCCCTTTGGATGTGGTGCTGGGATCTCATTTTGCATGTCTGCAAAATGTCACTACCATCATTAGGTTAGAGCCTGTCCAATGAAATTGATCGATGTAATTTTTTTAAAAGGAGATGAAATATTTGTTCTTTTACTGACTAGATTGGTTGCTTTATTTTAGTGATTTGTTTGGTCTATATACTTCATTTCATAGCTCTCTCTCTTAAGAACTTATGGTATTTGAGTTAGATTTTTGTCTGGTAATAATCAATATTTTAATAATTATAAAATATATTTTTACATTTACTTAATAGCATCCTTTAGTAGTTGAATGTTCAAACACATAAATGCAATACTACATTCTCTAAATGAAGGCAGTGTTCTCTACTACCTTTGAGTTACATACCTCTTGAGAGTCTAATGAAAAGCCATGGGTACCCCCTCAACATTGTGGGGACACAATCAGGAAGCCCCCTTGCAGTGCTAGGAAGAAATTATAGTGATGTCTTAATAATTCTGTTTCATGTTTATTTGCATCTGGTTGAGAATGCAGAGTTCTCTGCTTCCCTTAATCATTTACTTGCTGGTAAGGGTTCAAGTCCCTCCTCAGAACAGAACCTGAAGAACCTTAATCATTTACTTGCTGGTAAGGGTTCAAGTCCCTCCTCAGAACAGAACCTGAAGAACCTATGTCAGCTATTACCAGCTCCTGGGTACAGCCTTACACTTAGGAGAAAAAGTCACCGATTCTAAAGCAACTGAAAACATAGCCACCTCTAACTGAAGCTTTTACTCTTATGATAGCAGACATGAAAAAGAATGGAAAGAAAGAGCAGCAGAAGAAGTTAGAGCAACTTTCTGGAATAGAGAAGTGTTTCTAGCTTTACCAAGATTCCTAGAATCCACCTCCCCCTACCTGCACACACACACAAGCCTATCTTAAAATTCACAAAAATGTGGAATGAATTCTCTCTGTCTCCATGAGTGTCTAGTATTTGAGATAGAAAGTATCAATGCTTCTCTTTCTGGTACTTGGCATAATCTTACTTGGGCTACATAATAGGGATAAATTACAGAATCTTGTTTGCCCAAGAAGAATGTTTTGGAAGAAACTCTTAAGAAAAATGTCCTTATCAAAAGAAGGGAGATATTAATTCATTCTTATCATTCACTACAAATTCCACTTAAATATTATATGTTCAATGTGATAAACAATCAAAAGGCCACAATTCAAACACTTGATATCCTCTCAGTATCTTTATTCCCCGTCCCCAAAGTGGTTTTGCCAGGACAAAAGTAATACATGCAGTTCCACATAACTGATCATTTTACTTGCTCTTCTCTTTCAAACATATTAGCTGTATTTGTTTCAACAAAGACTTACTGAAAGGGATTCTGTCCTGAAATGATTATATTTCATAGTCATATGCCTCTTTCACTTAGCTCTACTTTTTTTCATTGAGCCAAAAATATTTTTCAAGATTCACCAGCACCCTCAGTCTACTGATTCTCTTTTCCCAAAGCACCAATCATTATTTTTTCCCTGCAACTTTTAATATCTTAAGTTTTTTACTTGAACATCACATTTCAGTAGCATCATGTCTTCTATCAACTTCCAAATCAAGTCAGATAATTAAGCACTCGGCTCTCATGTTATGTCTTAATTATCTAGATATTTGCTGGGTATGTATGGGTGTAAATTTTCTCGTGCTTGCTTTTGTTTTTTAAATATAAGAAAACGTTACGTTTGCTTTAGTCACCTGGGGTGCCCCTTCACAGGCTGGTGAATGTCCCCTGTATCCCAGGTCATAGATCTTACCCATCCTCAGTGCTACAGCTCAATAACCTGAGTTCAAAACTGTGTTTCCCTTCCAGTTTTCATGAAAATCCAAATGTATCATGAAAATTAATATTTTTGCAACCTAAATAATTTGAGGAGGTAACAAATGACCATTTGCCATCTTTCTGGCTTGCAACTTTTGTTCTGCTTTATTTTTTCATTTTTCTTTCTGTGTTCTAGGCCTCCTCCCTTCATCTCCTATCCCTCCCTAACCTCTGCCCTTTGCTGAAAATCAGGGCCCTCTGCAAAACCTACCCTCCTTCACAAACTCAGCTGCTTTGCAAATGGGAGGAGATGCCCATGGGGCTCTCTGTTCCTTCATGTGCTTCTTTGGAGATTCAAATTCTTAGATGGTGATGAAGTTTATAAATTACGAGTTTTCAAATCCTAAGAATGATGGCAAGTGGCATTTTTGAAAGAATATCATAGTAACACGTATTTGTTTTTTACTGGCAAAGCAACACTGTTACATGCATGTCATGTCTTCATTTTGGACCTCAAGTGACTTGTACACTAGCTAAGGCCTAACCTTGCAAGTGTCGGATCTTAATGATAATAAATAGATTTTAAGTCTTATAGGAAAAGCTTGTGAGTATTCAGCATTTTGCTACCCCCTCTAGTGCGCTCTCTCTCTCACTCTCTCTCTCTCTCTTTCTCTCTCTTACACACACACTCTCTCTCTCTTTCTCTCTCAAATAAATAAATAAAATCTTAAGAAGAAAAGGGGGGTGCCTGGGTGGCTCATTAGGTTAAGTGACTGCTTTCGGCTCAGGTCATGATCCTGGAGTCCCAGGAAAGAGTCCAGCATCAGGCTCCCTGCTCAGTGGGGATTCTGGTTCTCCTTCTGACCCTACCCCCTCTTGTGCACTCTCGCTCTCTCACTCTCTCTCAAATAAATAAATAAAATCTTTTTTAAAAATCAGCATTTTTAACTAGTTACAATTACATATATGCCTACTGAATTTATCTGATTTTACCTGTTCATATAATGTATTCATGTCTTCAAGTATGATCTTTTGAGGTAAATACTTGACTAGGACATATATATATATATCTATAAATATCTGTATATGTTGATATGTCTATATATATCAACATATCTATTTATATACACATATATACACATACCCACATACATACATATATGTCACCATATCACTATATATGTTATATAGATTTATAGATATATTTACACATATATACACATACACACACATACATATCTACATACATACATTATGTCAATTTAATTAAACAGTGTCTTAAAGATGATTAATTTGTCATCCCACCAAAAAGATATCACATTTAATATCATTATTTCCAAGAAACAGACTCCCAATTTTTTTAGCAAAGACTTCTCCATCCAAAGATAATAAATTATGGAAATCTAGACCCACCATAGGTATTTCTGATTGGAACACAAATAAACAACTTCCTCACTTAAAAATATTACCCTATTAGAACATTTCATTTCTGTATTTTAATCTCTGATTCACTATACTAGTATGTTTTGAATATAATTATTTTTATCTAGATCTATGATAAAAATATTTTTTTAATCCAGTAAAATATTTTCAAGGAATTTGTGCTAAAGATAAATAATGGCTAAAGAAAAGAATAATAAGTGCTTTGAGATGGAAATAGGTTTTTTTAACAAAACTTGATGAAGTAAATATTTTATAGTTATTTACATTCTGTTTAGTTATGTGCCAAACAGAGAAAGCAGAAGTATAGCTGAAATATTGTGTTCCTCAGAAAAGTGAGAACCCAATCAAATTACTTAAATCTGCATACTCCTAGGCTTAACAAAAATAATTTTAAACTCACAGCAAAGTTGAAAAGATAGTGCACAGAGTTTGCTTATGTGTGATTACCTAGCTTGTTCTGTAATGTAACATTAATTTTAATTACCTAATTCTCTAATTGTTTAATATGTAGAGGTAATCCAAATAAAATAACCAAAAAAAGCCTTTTTGAGAGAAAAATGTGAAAGCATTATTTCAAGACAAACTGTAGGTAAGACACCAGGATAGCTCCAATATACAAAGAAAGTGAGTATAGTAAATCAGGGTAAAATGGGATGGGTAGTGAGTTACATAAACCGGAGATCATAAAGCTAATGTGTATTAATTTTATCGTTGGTTCTGTGGATTACTATTTCACTCAACAGAGTTATTTCTTGCTTACAATTCACTTTTTAAAAAATTAGTCAAATGTGTATATTTATTAAAGCAAACTATAGTAAATGTATAATTTTCTGAACTTTGGAGTTCAACTAGGAAACATGGAATGATTTTGCCAACTGTGTTTCTATGCAAAACAAGAGTATTTCACCTTCACAAATCTGTGATTCTAGGTAGGCAGATCACATAATGTATGCTGTATTTCCAACCCACAAGAATAGAGATGTATTGGCCCAACTTCCCCTAAAGTTAATTGCAATTTTGTTAGTAAACCATGAAAGTTATGATAATCTAAATGCATAAATATTAGACATTTAAGTATATCAACAAGTCAAGTTCTGACTACTTTTGAAAGAAGTCTATGAAATTCTTGCCTGGGACTTATAAAAATAAAGCTACTACTTATAATGAAAAGGACAAAAAAAAAACAGTAAAAAATAAGATAGAATATTCTTGGGTTAAGTATTTAATTTCTGCCTATGCAATAATTGTTATTACTTAGTTTTTCCTTTTATTGGAAGCTGAAGCTGAATATCTAAAGAAGTTAGGAGATACTTCTGTGATTTATATAATGTATGGTGATTAACATAATAAAATAAAATAAAATAAAAAAGAAGAGGCAAAAGAATACCAAAGACAAAAAAAAAATTACAACTGAAGACTTTGATCAAGTGTAGAAACCTCTCAGTCTAACATGAAGCACTTTGGAAGTTTGATGGGTTGTTGTGAGATGCTGGTTCTTATTTTCTTTGTGAAGTAGGACAGTCAAGGGACATATTGCAATTCACAGGTAAAATTAATAAAGAATCTTCCTTGGGAGTGACTGAGCATGTATAAAAATTGATATTGTGAGTAATAAAAATTAGTTACTTTTTTCTTATCGAAGTGGCAATAATTTTAAGAATCTGGTATTGCTGAGCATGTGGAGAAATGTTCAGACAAAACAGAATAAGTATGAATAAGTAATGCCAAATACTTAAAGCCTAATTAACAGTAAGAACAAAGGCTTGGAGCTGTGATAGAGAATTGTACGTCCAGGTAAAATCAGCATGATTGGAAATCAGGATTTTTATAAGAGCACAGTGATAAATAGTACATAGTAGAACAGAATTGAGACAATTCCTGACACTATGAAAATTATAATTTAATAAGCAATTTAAAGTTTTTTTAAAGCAGGCAAATGAATTAGTTGGTAAAATTGTGTCTTTGGAAGATATTTCTAAAAATGAATTATTAGTGGCATTCCTGGAATTAAACTGGACAAAAGCTAGGAGACTTTTGCAATTGGCCAAATATGAGGTGTGGAAATCAAGTGCACTTAATGGCAATGAAAACGAAAAATAATAAAAAGGAACAGATAAGAGGGATCATGTAAAATAGAATCCTTAGCAGCTGGTGGTTAATGGGATATATAACTGAAGCTAAATTATGATGAAAAACATACCAGACTCATTTTGATGTGTTCATGCCAAATAATAGAGCTTAATGGTAAGGAACTCAAGATCATGAGTCTGCCATTTGCATGAGGGGGGCATAGTAGAGTCCGTGAAAATTTGTCTTGACTGAATTTTTTCAGACCATTGATGATCAAATTATGAACTGACACAAAATTTCACACCAATATGAAATATCTGTCTATCTGTCCATCTGTCCATCCATCCATCCATCAATCTAGCACAGAGAAATCTACCATGAGGACAACTTACTTGCCTTTTCTGAGTACGGTTAAATACTTTTGAATTGTTTAAAAATACAGCACGTCGGTCTATTTAGTATATGTACATAAGTGAACACTATGTAACTATTTAAGTAGTTATTTTCAGACTTTATTTATGATTCTGAAAGATTTTGTATTTAAAACACATTGGAACTCTAAGGAGAATCTTGGTACTCTAGTTTCTGTAATGAGATTCCCTTAATCAAATTATTTAATAGCACTGAGGTGGTTGAGATGAAAAGGTTTTTCCCCTTAGTTTATAATGCAGGTATTTATTAAGATAAGTTTCTATCTCATTATTACAGTAAATGCGTGAATATCAACATTTCTCTCGTCCCTCTGTTCTCAAAGCACATAGCATACTATTTTGCAAACTTTTGGTTTCGTGTCTTTCCCCAGATTGCAGGAAAAAATAATCAGTCCTGGCTATTTCTCTGTCATTATTTATGGAAATGTATAATCCTTTCACTGAGGAATTAAGTGGGGAAAGCTACTTTACACCAGTAGTAGATAAAAGCAGCTGAGTAGGAATTGGTATTATTCATTATCAAGTTTTTGTTGTTGTTGTGGTCTGGTCTTTCTCTGAACCTGGCCTTGCTCTTACTTTACTGAAATTGTATACCAACAACAGGGAGATGGCTGATATGGGAGAGGCTAAAAAGTTCAGTCTGCTGGGAGAGGGATTCATTTCAGCCCATCAGTGCGGTTATTCTGCTAAGTGGTGACATAATCCCAAATTCACATTCCCAAGAGATTGACTCTCAGGATCTCTCCCATTTGCTGACTTTACTGCAAAAGAATGCCAGCTTCTGCCATAATTGAGGAAAAAGGTTTTCAGGCCAGATTATCATTTCTGAAATGGATCACATAACATATCTAAAAGTGTTAGTATAAGCCCAACCTTCTGCCTGGAGATTGTCTTCTTTGCAAATAAATAAATAGATTTTTTTTTTTAATCCTGTTTTGTAAGGGTACCATATATTGGGCTTTTCTTTTTAATTCCAATAATTCTGGTTTTCTAAAAGAAAACACCTTAGGCAAAAGAGCATCCTGGATCAACATTTAATACAGGGGAAAAAGAGAAAAAACTAGAAACAATACGGTTATTGGAACAATATGGAAACTATATGGTTAGTACTGAATGATCTGCAATCACTAAAAATATGGGCTAAAGCTCCAAATATGCTTCATTATGTCAGAAAGACTCCATGACATGTTAAGGGAATAAATCAAAGTGAAGTAGAAGATCTAGAATGTTGACCTGTGGGACAGATGGTATATACACGCATGCACATACATGCAAGTATTCACATATATGTGAACCATTTGTATGTGATACATTTGGTATATATGTATGTATGTATATAGTTACTTCTAAAGGAACAAGAATAGATTTTAATTTTATTTCATAACCTTTGGAAATATTTAATTATTTCAGCCTGACCTATACTTTTCAAAATGTAATGAAAATTTTTTCTATAGTGTCTTCTGCAAACTAAAACTTTTCTTTTTCTTTTTTTAAAGATTTTATTTATTTGACAGAGAGAGACTCAGTGAGAGAAGGAACACAAGCAGGGGAAGTGGGAGAGGGAGAAGCAGGCTCCCCGCTGAGCAGGGAGCCCGATGCGGGGCTCCATCCCAAGACCCTGGGATCATGACCTGAGCCAAAGGCAGATGCTTAAGGACTGAGCCACCCAGGTGCCCCAAACTAAAATTTCTTTATGTACATATTAAGACATACATTTAATGCACTATATATTTTATGTTGACTTTACCCAATTTTGATGCATATTGAGTATATTCTGCTAAATACTATGTGCATTCAATTCATACCTCTAAACCACTAAGTAATGTTAGCAACAAATAGAAGCCAGGGTACTGAAGGCTAGGTAATGATGGGAAATACTTGATAGGAAGCTCCACAAAGGAGACTTAAGACTAGCCAAGGTTCGACTGTATCTTTCAGATATTTGCAGTGGGTGAAAACCCAAAACACATTTGGTCAAGTTCTCTATTTCAAGATAAACTTTGCCCATATGTTTTTGATTCATTTACATGTAATTCACTGAACTGACATTCTGAATGAGTTATTTGATGCATAAGGAGATTTTTGTGCCATAATTATATGTGATACATACAATATAATGCATAATAATTTAGAGCAGAACTTGTATTTTTTCATGTTGCAGATTCCAAGCACATGTTCCTTCCTGATGATTCACTGTGCTTGAACTGAGGTGTTGAGTGACTCATTGAGTCAACCTATGGTTGAGATTTATATTACTGCATTGTTTGTCCTTTTTTTTTTTCTTAAAAAAAAAAAGCAGTTTTTCCATGCCTCAGTTTCCGTGATTGTCAAATTAGCACAATAATCTTTATTAAATTTACCGTGGTCATTTAGCAGAACCTATAAAATGTATTAACATGCTTGCAAATAATAATAATTAGTTCCTAGAATTTGTAACTTTTTTTTTTCAATGTGATAGATAGTACAGTTTAAATATGCACTTGGAAATATAGTGAAACTCCAGTTCCTTGTATTATCTTCTTCAATCTAAAGCATAGGCTTGCTAGAAATTTCATGACCTATGAACCCTCTCTCAGAAAATTTATGGATATTCAGTTGTATTCGTAGTGGTTGTAGTGCTAAAAAATGAAATGAAATTTCACATTTTACTCCCTATTTCTCACTAGCCTCTCAAGCCTCACACAGTGAAGCCTACTTGGGGAAATAAAATTGTATTATCTTTCTCACCTATTTAAAATGTGAGATGCAATTCAAATGATTCTTTTGTTTGCTGTATATAATTAGACCATGTTTTCTTTATTTGTAAACACAGATTTGACTTACACTTTTTCTGTGGTTCCTGTGGTATAATTTTTGTATACAACTCTAAATCCACCTGGAATTTATTTTACTGTGTGGAATAATGTGAAGATATAGTTGTCTCATTTCAGTGTGTAGGGACAAAGTATTTCATTTGCATTTGCAAGTTTTTATGTTTAGTATGCTAGTTAAAGTGGCAATTATTTCCCTACATGCATGTTCCTCCTGGATTTGACATACTGTTGCTAAAAATTCTCACTTTCAGATTTGTAGTTGGATATTAAGAAGCAGTATCCCTGAGATGAATCCGTTAGAAAGTTCCTGAATCATTAAATGAAGGCAAAAGAGAAAAAGATACTAAAATGCAAAAAGCCTCAAACTAAGGTAAAACTACATTATGATAAATCAAACTTGCTAAATATGCATTATAGTCAAAATATTATATAGTAGTTTGTTTTCAAAGGACTGATTTCTAATGGTTAATGGCAGAAAAAAGATCTTCAAACAAATAATTTCAGTCTTAATATGGTATTGGAAATGTTATAAATGCTAATTTCTAAAGATATCAGTGTTCTGAATTGGAAACTAAATCACTAGCATCACTATTTCAAGGTTATATATTAAATTTGAAGCAGAGACTATCTGCTTACGCTTTGACTTGAAAAAAAAAAGATACATTAAATAAATTCTAATACCTGGAGATGTGTGCCGCTGAGTTAACAGTGTGTGTATGATTCCTCGGAATTCATGAGGTAGACAGGATATCTATGCCTTTTGAGAACACAGAAATACAACTCTTCTTTAGGGCAAACAGGGCTTTTATTGGAAGGGTATTGGGGTAGCCCTCCAAGTTATCTGTTTCTGCCCTCTTGTTAGCATCATTCTATCAGATCAGGGTGGTTCCAGGAACTTGAAATGTCTCTGTCTGTGCTCCCTAGTTTGAGGTATCTTGGGAGAAGAGTTCTGATGGACCAAGCTTGAGTCACGCTCCCACCCCCAATCCCCATGACCAGTGAGTTGGTTAGTCCCACTCACCCAGTAATAATTACAACTAATGCTTACTTCAGCCAGGCACTGTGAAAATCACTGCATATGGATTATTTCCATTATTATGATGGTTTCGGGAGTTGGATGGGTGGGCAAAATAAATAAAATACATTACATGCATACCTACTAACAATTTTTTAAAAAGCTGGAGCATATATCTCCATTCAATAATCCCTGATTCCCAGAGATTTCATAGTCTCATTTTGAAAAAAGCTAAACATTTTGCCCAGGCTATGTATCACTGCCCCTTCAGGTCTCTCTAGAACTAACTTGACCAAAGAATTTCTAGGTTGAGTAAGAAAAGAGTCCAAACAGAAGTAAAATTCTGAGTATATAGGGTTGTCTAAATCACCTGATGCTTTGCAAAGGAGGAATTTCACTTTAAGTAGGATGGCTGATGGCCTATTTCCTGGCAATTTGGAAAGATTTGCACCCACTGATAGCCCATTATGTGGTAACTGTGTTTTGTCAGATACTCATTTATTTTAATGCAAGCTTGCTTTATCCTGCCAGTTTGTTGACTGTTCCTTGCTGAATAGGTCTGTAATCTAAACTTTAAAGGAGGATTAAGCTTCATGGTATTTACCTAACTAAGCATTGTCATTGTATTATCCTCTTACATATTTGTTACCTGGGGGAAAAAAAAACACAAAAAAACAACTCTCTTTTCTATGGGCCTTCCTGTTACTTTTGCATGAAAACCTTTGTAGCTTTTTAACATTTTATTATTATTCTGCTTTTTATTTTATTTTTTATTTTGTTTTTTTTTAAGATTTTATTTGACAGAGAGAGACAGAGTGAGAGAGGGAACATAAGCAGGGGGAGTGGGAGAGGGAGAAGCAGGCTTCCCGCCAAACACGGAGCCCGATGCAGAGCTCCATCCCAGGACCTGGGATCATGACCTGAGCCGAAGGCAGACACTTAACTACTGAGCCACCCAGGCGCCCCTTAAACTGTCATTTAACTGAGGGTTAATTTAGATTACAGTGCTTTTAATAATGCTTTTTTTTTTTTTTTTGCTGTTGTATGCACACATAAATAACAGAAGAAACTCATCTCATCTTCTCTCTTTTACTCTGAAATACCATGGATAGTTAATAGAACAACAATTACAACTCCGCTGGCCACATTTGGACCCACGCCTTTTTAGAAATCATGTTGGTTTTCAGTATCTCTTTGAAAATAACTGACCCTTTAAAAAAATTCTTATTGTTGAAGTGTAGTTGATATACAGTGTTATGTTAGTTTCAGGTGCACAACATAGTGATTGGACAATTCTATACATTACACAGTGCTCACTACTACAGATGTCCTTTCTGTCTGTCGTCATACAATGTATTGCAACATTATTGAATATTTTCCCTAAGCTGTACCTTTCATGTCTGTTACTTATTAATTTTATAACTGGAATTTTGTACCTCTTAATCCCCTTCACCTATTTCACCCATTCCCTCATCCCCCCCCCCGCCCACCTCTAGCAACCACCAGTTTGTTCTTCCTATTTCTGAGTCTTTCAATTTTGTTTGTTTGTTTGTTCATTTGTTTTGTTTTTTAGGTTCCATATATAAGTGATATCATATGGTATTTATCTTTGTCTGACTTATTTCACTTAGCATAATACTCTCCAGGCTTATCCATGTTGTTGCAAATGGCAAAAATCTCACTCTTTCTTATGACTAATATCCCATTTATATGTATATACCACATCTTCTTTATCCATTCATCTATGGATGGACACTTAGGTTGCTTCCATAATTTGGCTGTTGTAAATAATGCTGCAATAAACAGAGGGGTGCATATATCTTTCCAAATTAATGTTTTTGTTTTCTATACCCAGAGGTGGAATTACTGGATCATATGGTATTTCTATTTTTAATTTTTTGAGGAACCTCCATACTGTTTTCCAGAGTTGCTGTATTAATTTACATTCCCACCAACAATGCACTAGGTTTCCCTTTTCTCTATATTCTTGCCAATGTTTGTTATTTCTTGTCTTTTGATTCTAGCCATTCTGAGTGGTGTGAGGTGATATCTCATTGTGGTTTTGATTTGCATTTCCCTGATGATAAGTGATGTTGAACATGTCTGTATCTGTCTGTTGGCCATCTGTATGCCTTCTCTGGAAAAAATGTCCATGCAGAAAATAACCTGCACTTCTAATGGAAAACCTGTTTATCTCTTCTGCATGACTCTTAATCCCTCAAGGTAAGTAAAATGTATATCTGTGCTTTGGGAATATTTTAATATTAATTGTTTATAAGTCAGAGGAGACAAAAGAGACCAAAAATGTTTGACAGAGAGAAAAAGAGGGAAATCTAATTTTATTTTGAGTAATTGCTTCAATAAAATTCATTCACCACTTATGAAATCCTAAATGCAGGGTTTTCACTTTTTTTGAAAGGTTTTTAATTTTTGTTTGTTTTTAGCAATCTTTACACCCAACGTCGGCCTCAAACTCATGACCCCTGAGATCAAGAGTTTCATGCTCTTCCTACTACTCAGCCAGCCAGGAGCCCCAGTTTTTTTCACATTTTTAAAAATCAACTTCTCTTATTACATCATTTCCATGTCTTCCTTTAAATTCTTTTCCTAACAGAAACTATGTATCTTCCGTGAAGTATGGGCCTTCAACAGCTTCACGGAGGGATCATGATTGGTGTTAGCTAGTTTACATGATCTCTTCCCCTTTCTGGTATTGGTTTAGGAAGGAGCAGGTAACCTAATTCTGGACAATGATATATTTGAGAAAATCTGTTGAGAAATGATTCCTGGCTCTTAAAAAGAAAAAAGAAAAAAGAAAAAGAGACTCAGAGAAGAAATAGGTCCCTTATATCTCTGGACTTCACATATAAGGGCGTGATTTTTAGAATTGCAGCAATTTATACAACATGCTACAGATAGACATATTGAGATAAGTCTGTCACTCCAGAACTTTCTAAAATCTAAGGGGGAGGCAGAGAGAGAGGAAAAGAGGGAAAAAGAGAAATTGTACAGATGTAAGACAATGCCTATGTAATTTATAAACCCCAGATATCAACAATGAATAAAAAAGAATGTGCTGAGATAAACTTACATCTTTGAAGGGGAGAAAAATCTTAGCTCCAAGACAATATTTAGGAAGATGTTCACCTCATATGTTCTCTTAGGAAAAGAAATGCTACAGCTCGTGACAATCCACACACCTTTTGAACCAAATGAGGTTGTAGGAGCTCTCTCTTGAGAAGGGGTGGTGCTTACTGGGTTGTGAGGACAGGTGCCTGGGGAACACATGAGTCAGAGAAAACTGTGTACTTGAATTTGAAAAAATGTGAGGACCAGATTATTGACTGGGATTGAGCTAGAGAACTAGGTAGGGATAAGGCTATGAAGAACCTTAAAGGATATGCAGATAAATTTATTATAATGAGGTAAAGTATAGGGAAGAGTAGTAAATAAAAGATATCAATGTTTCCCTTAAAAATGTGAATCCTGGGGTACCTGGGTGGCTCTTGATTTTGGCTCAGGTCATGGTCTCAGGGTCTTGGGATCAAGCCCCACGTGGGGCGTGGAGCCTGCTTGAGATTCTCTCTCACCCCCTCCCTGTGCACCTCCCTCCACCACCACTTACATGCATGTACATTAGTGTTCTCTCTCTCTCTCTAATAACAATAATAATAATAATTTAAAAATTTTGAAAATGTGAATCTTTGCAATTTATATATGGAATACATAATTTAATTCACTGATGAAATGACTCATCTATCAAACAAAACTACACTAAAAAAGGCATATTTGGGGATCGAATAATTCCAATTCTAGGAGTCTAGCTTTGAGAAATAATATGAGATATGGTATAATACTATGTACAAGGATATTTACCACAGGATTTTTTATATCAATATGAACAGGAAATAATCAGAGTACCCAACAAAAGTGGAAAGTTAACTAAATCATGGGACATTCTTACAATTGAATATTAGGGAGCAATAGCAATTACTTATTTGCAGAATATTAGATGTCATGAGAAAGTGCTCATAATAAAAATTTTAGATGGAGAGAAATATATCAGGCAAAAATAAGTACAGGATACAAACAGTCAATCCCTATTTGGAAAAAGAAGGTGAGAGAGAAGACATTTGTTTATTTATTTATTTTATTTTTATTTTTTTTAAAGATTTTATTTATTTATTTGAGAGAGAGAATGAGATAGAGAGAGAGAGCACAAGGGGGGGAGTGGGAGAGGGAGAAGGAGACTCCCCGCTAAGCAGGGGAGCCCGACGCGGGACTCGATCCCAGGACTCCAGGATCATGACCTGAGCTGAAGGCAGTCACTTAACCAACTGAGCCACCCAGGCGCCCGAGAGAAGACATTTATATGTATATGTATAATTCTCTCCACTCCCCCCCCATACACACACACATACACAACTTAAAAAATGGCTACAACTGAATTCATTATATCAACAATATTTATTTTCAGTTACTGGGCAAGAGGCAATCTTCTTGGGCATAGGTAAATAAACATGGATTACTTTTACATAATAAAAAAATTTATAAATAAAAATATAAAAACTATATTGTATTTATCTTTCTCTGACTTTTTTCCCTTAGCATTATACCCTCTAGATCCATCCATATTGTTGCAAATGGCAAGATTTCATTTTTTTTATGCCTAATATTCCATCGTGTGTGTGTGTGTGTGTGTGTGTACCACTTCTTTATCCAGTCATCTATGGATGGATACTTGGGTTCCTTCTGTATCTCAGCTATTGTTTTTTCTTGATTTTTACCAGGAGTAATGACACCCCGCTGCTAGAGATATTATAATCTCCCTTACACATTGTACATTCTCTTCTCTTCCTCCTCCCCTCCCTCTTGTCCCCCTCCCCTCCGTCCCCCTCCCCTACCCCTGCCCACCTCCTCCACCTCTCTCTCCCTCTTCCTCTCTCAACAGCCCATTCTCATATCTTGGAGAGAGTCTGCAGGATTATCCCAACTTGTTTTACCTTAGCCATCCCCTTCCCCATCAGAAGTAGCAATGTGTTGACCTGTTAAGTAACAAAGAACCCCAGGCAGATATGTAGAATCTTTATCTAGTTTAACTGAGTTAATCATTTACACAAAAATATACATATTGCTTTCCATTTCCTTGAAGGCATTTCTTTTTTTTTTTTTTTTAAAGATTTTATTTATTTATTTGAGACAGAGAGAATGAGAGACAGAGAGCATGAGAGGGAGGAGGGTCAGAGGGAGAAGCAGACTCTCTGCCGAGCAGGGAGCCCGATGCGGGACTCAATCCTGGGACTCCAGGATCATGACCTGAGCCAAAGGCAGTCGCTTAACCGACTGAGCCACCCAGGCGCCCTTGAAGGCATTTCTATATGCGATCTATATTAATGGTTGGTGCAATAATATTGCTCATTTCCTGAGAATACAATATTTTCTCCTTGGTTACATTGTACTACTATTTATAAAACCTTTTTTCTTAAAATTTACTTTTGAGCTACTTTTAGTTCCTAAATTTTTTAAGAGTTGCCTTTACTTATTTTTTATTTATAAACTTATTTTTTTTAATTCCAGTATAATTAACGTACAGTGTTATAGTAGTTTCAGGTGTACAATATAGTGATTCAACAATTCTATCCATTACTCAGTGCTCATCACACTAAGTGTACTCTTATTTCTCTTCACCTATTTCACCCATCCCCCCAACCCCACTCCCCTCTGGTTTTGTTGGTATGTTCTCTATGTTTAACAGCCTTTTTTTTTTGTTTGTCTCTTTTTTTTCTTTATCCATTTGTTTTATTTCTTAAATTCCACAAAAAGACAGCCTACTGAATGGGAGGTATTTGCAAATAATATATCCAATAAGGGGTTAATATCCAAAATATATAAAGAACTTAAACAACACACACACACACACACACACACAAACACAACCCAATTAAAAAATGGGCAAAAGGGGCACCTGAGTGGTTCAGTCAGTTAAGCATATGACTCTTGATCTCAGCTCAGGTCTTATCTCAGGATCGTGAATTCAAGCCCCATGTTGGGCTCCATGCTGGGTGTGGAGCCTACTTAAAAAAAATGGGCAGAAGACACGAACAGACATTTTTCCAAAGAAGACTTACATATGGCCAACAGACAAATGGAAGGATGTTCAACATCACCCATCATCAAGGAAATGCAAATCAAAACCATAATGAGGTATCACCTCCCACCTGTCAGAATGGCTAAAATCAAAAAAAACACAGGAAACAACAAGTGTTGTTGAGAATGTAGAGAAAAAGGAACCCTTGTGCACCATTGGTGGGAATGTAAATTGGTACAGACACTCTAGAAAACAGTATGGAAGTGGCTCAAAAAATGAAAAATAGAATTGCCATGTGTTCCAGTAATTTCACTACTGGGTATTTACCCAAACAAAATGAAAACACTAATTCAAAAGGATATGTGCACCCCTATGTTCTTTGAAGGAAGAAAAGTAAAGCACAGATCTCAGGCCATGCATCCTGCTTCTTTTCTTTCACAAAAACCATAATACACACTCTCATTAACTCCCTGTCTCTATGAATAGTAAGAATGATAGCATAAAGAATAACTATCTAGCTTGAAATCTTCATTTTAGATTTTAGATCTGAAAAAAATGTGGTAAATTTTTCCAAGTCACAAAATTATTTAGTGACAAGAGTCTAAGATCCTAGGGCTCTTGATGCCCAGTACATTTTTCATTCCACGAAACCATCATCACTTGATGCTTAAAGAAAGGTTCCACATCACTGCACGGTAACTGTCAAACAAAAAGTGCCTGATTTTTTTTTTTTTTGTATGTTAGCTTTATATAAATAAGTAAATAATGGAAAGCCCACTGAATTGGGTCTAAGAATTTCCTGGATTCAAGTTCTATTTTCATTGGTTATCAGTGTGGCCTTGTGTTTGTTACTTAAACTGGCTGTGTCTCAGTTTCTTATCTGCAAAATAAAGAGAATGTATTAAATGTTCTTTGATGTATTTGAAGATATTTAACAGATACCCTGAAGAAGTACGTAGCCAATGAAAACAACATAGTTCTGACAAAGGTGTAATCTTTACTTATATCTTGCTTATTCAAATGCTCCATCTTCCCTGAAGCCCCAAATAAATAGCTTGAGATATTGAAACCAAACTGTAGCTGAAAAATTATTGCATATCCATGAGCATTTACAATAAGTGATAAAGTAATTATAAATGAATTTAGGGAGATTTCAAGAATTCAAATGTAGAAGACTCTTCAATTGTTTTCTTTGGGAAATGTACACAGAGGAAATGGGGAAGTAGGGCACTTTGTCTAAGGGAGGGGCCTTTGGGGACAAGCACTTGTAAGGAATTCTTTAGAGAAGGGTCAGTGCATGTAATTATTTCTGAGAGACTTTTATGAAATGATTTGTTTGATAACTAAGGTGTGAATAAAAAAAGGAATAAGGAAGATACTAGGATACTGACTCACTAAAGGGACTTCTCTGTTATAATCTGTAGGGAGACATTACCTTATGCTAAAGAAAGTTAATTCATTCTCAAAGAACTGTGAAACTGGATTTAAGCCCACTCCTCAAAAATTGGGGAAAATGGTAAACCAAGGGTTTCATGAAACTTCCCAAATTAAGCTTTGTTTGACAGTAGAAACAATGGCGAGGATAATAATATAACCTATTTGATAAGGTTATTGTAAGGATTAAATGAATTAATACAGATAAATCCCTTAGTTAGAAAAATGTCCAGCACATAGTACTAAATAAGTATTAGCTGTCACTATTATTGTTGTCTTTGTCATTGCTGTTGTTTGCATTATTATTTAGTCTGAAATATATTTGGATTGATCTGACTTTCTGGTAAAATTAATTATAATGTGCTGGTAAACAAACGCCTTCTATAATTTTTCAATTATGTGGTTTCTGCTTACTTTTTAAGAGAACAATCCACTTTGTCCACCAGAAAAATCAACTTATTTAAAGTGAAACATGCAGGAAGCTTCTTGTTTGCTGTAGCAAAAGCATTATAACTGTATTTTTCTGCTAATCAAGATACAATAAAAGTCAAACTACTAATTTTTTGGGTTTCAGCCTTTTAATGCCTAACTTTATAGCTAAGAGATTACTTGCTCTTTATAGCGTATTTTGTAAGAGAAGAGAGTACTGGAGTCATCTCAAATCCAAGCTTGATACCTAAACATCTTTCTACATAACTGAATTTTAACTTCTAAGAATCAAATTTCTATTTGCAAGTACCTAAGAAATATGAATCACCTCTCAGTTCACTGAATGACACAAAACTTGAGATCTTCAAGATACAATATTCAAGTAATAACAAGTCACTTTCACATTTTAGAAAGCAACCACCCCCCTAAACCAAGTAGAGGGAGAAACCCTATCATTTCCCTTCAGTTTTCAGTATGAAATCCATCCCACATAATGTCTTCTAGGCCCTAAGTAAAATTCTAACTAATTTCCTACATGAAATAAAAATTTCTGGGGCGCCTGGGTGGCTCATTCAGTTAAGTGTCTGTCTTCGGTCATGAACCCAGGGTCGTGGGATTGAGCCCCGCCTCGGGCATTGGGCTCCCTGCTCAGCAGGGGAGTCTGCTTCTCCCTCTTCCTCTCCCTCTGCCCTTTCGCCTGTGCTCTCTTTCTCGCTCACTCTCTCTCAAATAAATAAATAAAATCTTAAAAAAAAAAGAAAGAAAAATTTCAGGAAATAATTTGTAGTTTTTTAAATAGTTTTGTTGTTGCTGTTAGACTTTTATTAACTGAAACTGTAGGAAAATTGGTCTTCTCTACCTGGTAAAACAAAAAAACATATTTCAAAATGTATAAATTCAGAAGTTCTTTGATCTAAAGCTTTCAAACCTTTACTTTGAGTAAACTTTAAAAAGTGGCATTTTAAAATTCTTAAATATTTATTAGAGAAGAGGGGAAGCAAACTCACAATTATAGAGTATATAAATGTGTTAGACTCTGATATAAGTGCTTAGTTGTATAATTTATTTGATAGATTTTCTGGTTTAAACTTTATTGATGGGCTATAATGCATACAAATTATCATAAAAATAAATGGTGTTTCAAAATCTCTTTATATAGCTCTGGAAAATTGATGGTTTTACTTTTAAAAATAACTAATGAGGGAAGAACACCTTTTCTGATTTCCATGTTTTGTTTACCTTTCTCTTTCAATACTACACTCTAAGCCACCACTCTACATTGTACTTACCCTAATTCTGTTTTTGCATTACAGAGTTTGCTTGTGTCCTGTGTCATTTATATAATCAATGGGATAGTATCACTGACAAAAACTTAATTACATGAAAACTGCCCCAGAACTACTTGTTGCAAGTCCTGAATAGGTAATTCCATGATGACACTATGTCTATGACTCCATGAAATGGACACCAAAGATACCTTGTTTAGAAGTAGTCACAGGGTGTTAGGGATAAAAGGGGCTTATGGCATCATATCTTAATTCTCTTTAATAGAGGAGACTACACCAGAATGCTTAAATAATTTTTTTCTAATGAGAATCATCAACAGAGTTGAGACTGAATGCCAAGTCTGCTAATTTCTGCCTGTGTATACAATGTTCTCTCAATATTCCTGCATGTATACATATTGTATACATAATATGTTCACCAGCTTTGGTTTTGAGACTTATAATTAACAGTGGTCAAAGGCACTCTACATACAATTTGGGTGTGGGACCAAATTAACCATCAGTATTCTGTCTATCCAAGACACAGATTGTAGCTCTGTGAAATGACCCAGTGAACTGATTCAGTCCTTAAAGCATTTTGTCCAAACCAGTCTCTCACCCTATTCCTTAGATGTGGTAGGGCTGCAGTCACTAGTAAACACTTAGCATCCTTTGTAATGCAGCTCCAACAAGCTCAGTTCAGACTGGAATAGGAGAAAAAAAAATCAAATCTACCTGAAGGAAGGAGTCTATCTACCTATCAGAGAGAAAGTAGCTGCAGTTTTCCCTTTACTTATTTATATTTATGATATACCTTAGGTTTGTATATTTAAAAGCCAACCAATGCCTTTAAATAATTTTACAGAACTTGAGAACTGGCAGAGAATCTAGTAATCATCCAACCCTACATTTGAAGGAAATGTAGCCTACTGAGAAAACCTGGCTTTCTCAAGTTCACAGTGAATTAGTAACACAGCTGAAGCAAGTTCATCTTAAATGAAATTCTGTAATATTTCCACTGCTTCTAAAGTCAACGGAATGTTTAAATGAGTAATCTAAAAGTATAGTATGTTATTTTTATAGGTATAAAAAATGAACCTGAACTACTCAGAATTCACTAAAAATGACCACTTACTTGACATTTGAAATATATCTTAGGTTCCACCTGTAGATGTCAGTTTGTTTTAAAGAATAAGTAGGATAAGTAAGCTACAAATTTTCCTTTTTTTTTTAATATACCATAAGAAGGATGATAAAATTTGAACTCTGTAGCATAAAATGTTCTCTGTGAGCCACTAGAACATTTTTGTTTGTTTGTTTAATGACTGGCCATTTTTTTTTAAAGATTTTATTTATTTATTTGCGAGAGAGAGAATGAGAGACAGAGAGCATGAGAGGGAGGAGGGTCAGAGGGAGAAGCAGACTCCCTGCCGAGCAGGGAGCCTGATGCGGGACTTGATCCAGGGACTCCAGGATCATGACCTGAGCCGAAGGCAGTCGCTTAACCGACTGAGCCACCCAGGTGCCCATGAATGGCCATTTTTAATATTCTATAGCAACAGTTTTTTTTAGGACAATAAAATAGTGTCACTGTGTGGCTTAAGAAAATAATTTGAAAGCCAGCAGAGAATTTATTCTGAAACTAAGAAGTCATACCCTTGTCCTGTTTAAGTCTTTAAGTATCTTTGGGACGATCACTCTGATAGAGGTGGGAAGAGCTGGTTGGATGATGGTGGAAATTTATTAGAAGCAAGGATCCTGCTGGGCCAGGCAGTAAATCTGTAAATAAACTTACAAATATCTCTTGTGAAGCTTACATTTAAGCAGGGGGAGACACACTAGAACAATAAACATAATAGATAAGTAAACATGTACTATGTTAGAGAAACATAAGTACAACAGACAAATATAGTGCACAGTAAAGAGAATTTAAGTTCTTGGAATAAAGGGCATGTTCCAGGTTTATAAGATGCTCAAAATTAGTTTCATTCAAAAGAACACATTTGAACAAACAATAGGAAGATATGGAGGAGAATAAAATTCAGCTGTGGGGAAAAAGCTTCTGTAATGGTCACAAGTCTGTCTCATACCTGACATGTTTGAGAAACAACAAGGAGGTTTGCATGGCTAAAGAGAAGTGAAAAAGGGACAGAGTAATGGAGATGAGATCAGAAAGTTAATGGGATCCTGATTATGTAAGAGCATCTAGGCCATTGTCAAGCCTTTGGCTTTTACTCTGAGTGAAATGGGCAGACTGTGGAGTATTTTGAGCAGAGAAGTGACATGATCGTTCTCATGTTTTAAAAGGATCATTCTAGGAGCTCTGTCAAAATTACATTTTAAGAGTGGGAGGAGCCTGGAAGCAGGGAGGTGGGTTAGGAGACAATTGCAGTAATCCAGGCAAGACAGGATGGTAGTAGTGAAGGTGGTAAGAAATGGTTACATTGTGGATGTTTTCTGAATATAAAGCCAACATGATAGTCTGGTAGATTAGATGAGAAGGTGACAGAAAGAGAGGTGTGAGAGTTGTTTCCTAGGCTTTTGCTGTGGACATCTGGAAAGATGGGAGTTTTCAGCAATTGATATAGGGAAGGCTGTGGATGAAACAGGTTTGACTGGTTTCAGAAGGATAGAAGACAAGTTCAGTTTTGAATATGTTGAGTTCAATGTGCATATTAGATAACCAAGTGGAAATATTGAGTCAAATTTGGAAGAGAGATCTGGTCTGGAGATAGAAATTTGAGAATACTGATGGTATTTAAAGTCACAGAACTGGACAAGATTGCCACAAAAAGCAAGTGAAGACTAAGAAAAGGAGAGAACCAAGGAGTGAAGCCTGGAACATTGGATCTGAGAGAAAAGAAGGAACCAGCTAAGGGATGTGAGAAGTAATCAGTAAGATGGGAGAAACACTAGAATGGGTGGTCCTGGAAGTCATGGGAAGAAAATGTGTCAAGAACATGTGAGTGAGCAATTGTTTCAAATGATGCTGAGGTTGAGTAAAATGAGAATTGAGCATTGTTTTTTTAGCAAAGAAGAAATCATTGATAGGATGATAATGCATACATCTCTCAGTTGGTCTAGGACACTCCCAAGTGATTCCCATTGCAATTAACACACTCATTTGGATGCCTTCACTTGGGAGAAGAGAGATTGGAAACACTAAGTCGAGTGATGGAGGCCTGCATTATATGACTGAAGATTATTATGAGACAAGTTGGAAACTTGATTGGTCTGGTGTCAGATTTGAGGGGAAAAGTTATGTGTCCTAGGTATGGCGCACATTTGGTATTGCTTCAGCTGGATAATGCTACCTACCGAGATGAAAAACACATGAGAAGGAAGAAATGGAGGAATGATTCAGAGATGATGGCTTCAGTTTAGAAAAATTGGTATACCTACAAGTGCTCCTATATAAATTGAATCTCAACAGGGATGGATTTGTGATGAGAATTAGAATTCAGAAGAAAGAAATGAGAGTTAAAGCGGAGGGACATGATGTTGAGTACAAAGAAATGGTCAAGAATAGATAGCATCTTACGGCACAATTATTTCAAGTGTGAAGAAAGGAGACTAAGAATGATTAGGTGGATGGGAAGAAAACCAGAGTGGTGGTGTCCCTTAAGGTATTGGAGGAGATTTTCAGAAAGGATATTTCTGAAATCACTCTGTGCCCTCAAGAATTCAGTTCTCCTTCATGGGTAAGGATATATGGTTCCTTAAACTTAGATCCAATCCAGCAAGTCTCTGAAACTTCCTATCCTCCAATCTGAACTTGTTTTTGTTTTGTTTCTGTTTTGTTTTGTTAATCTTAGTGTGTAGTTTCTTACATGTTGCCTAATATCTGGTATCTGTTTCTTTAATAAGCCATTTTAAATTGAATTTTCAACTGGACTATATTCATTGTCAATGTAGGCCCCAGATGCCTTGTCCTTAATTTCTTCAGTTCCACAGTCGCAGTCTTTCAGGGAAGTCCCTTGGGCCCCAGCCATAATTTCCAGATCTTCAACTTGGATGGCCTACCTAGACCCATTGGTTTTGGAGAATGTGAAATTAAACTAGTTAAGAGCCAAAAAGTCACCATTATATTTGGTAACCAGAATATTGTTGGTGCTTTTTATGAGTATTTTCCAACAGCTGCTTTGATGAGAATCCAGATTATAGTGTGCTGAAACAATCCCCAAAGGGAGGTAGGAATTAGACATAGTAGAGTAGACAGCTCTTAAAATTAGAAGAGCAAGATCATGGAGATAGTGAATTTTTTTGAAGGGTATAAAAAGGAGAAAGAACATTTTTTTTTTCTTTTGTTTTGGGGGAAGACTTTGTATCACTGGCAAGCTGAGGAAAAGGAGCCCATATAAAAGGAATAGTTAAACATTTGGGAGAGAAAAGGTGTTATTCTTAAAGTAAGGATGTGGGAAGGGAGTACCAGTTCAAGTTAAGAGAACTGACAGTATCTGAATAAATATGAGCCAAGTCATATCCCTCATCATTTGAAAATGACATCACATGAAGTAAATAAAATATAATATGTAGAATTAATGGCTGTTTATAGGAAAAGTCATTGAGAATTTCTTTTTAATTTATGCTTTTATGGGTAGTAGATGTAAGAAAGTGTCCATTTGAACAGTTTTTCTGTGCCTTTGTGAAACTGCAATTGATTTCCACTTTGCTATTTAATTCCCTTATATAAAGTTGGTCCCTTCCATTTACTTTGTACACTTCCATTTACTCGGTAGTAATGAGTGTTTAACTCAATACATTTCTCTCCAGACAGCTCAGAAATAAATAAATGTCTCACTTTCCAGTGATATTTCCCTGGGAAGTTTATTACCCTCTGTCTGCCGTGAACATTTCATCACTTTCCCCTTTTTGTTAAGCTATTCAAATCATCTTTCCCAACATTTTCTCCACTCCAACCCAAAATACTTATACTATGGCCTGAATATTTGTGTTCCCTCCAAATTATGTGTTAAATTCTAGGACCAAATGTGGTAGTATTTGGAGGTAGAGCCTTGAGGAAGTGATTAAGTCATGAGGGTAGAGCCCTCATGAATGGGACTAGTGCTGCTATGAAAGGGACCCCAGAGAGCTCCTTCATTCATTTTTGCCATATGAAGATTTAGTAAAATGATGCCTGTCTATGAGCCAGGATTAGAGCTCTTGACAGACACCCAGTCTTCCAGCACAATGATCTTGGACTTCCCAACCTCCAGAACTGAGAAATAAGTGTTTGTTGTTTAAGTTGCCCAGTCTATGGTATTTTTGTTATAGCAGCTCAAACAAACTAAGACAACTGATAAGTTTTCTTCATGTTTTATGGAAAGAAAGGTAAGTAGAAGTCAGTAGGCAAGATCTGCTCATCCTCTCATATACAAAATTTATACCCTTACCTGTGTCTGCTCTCCTTTTGGTTTCCAGGTGATCTAGAGTCCACCGTGAGCTTCTCAAAGATTTCACTCCTTCAGTTATCATCTTTTTACTTGCCTTTGCTTCTTCTTTCTTTGTACCAAATCACTTGACTCAGCATTTAAAATAGTCTATGCTTCACCAATTAAAAACTAAAGCAAACTCTCCTGAGGTCTGTCTTCATCTCAAGCTACCTTTCTATGTCTGTGCTTTCTCCAGAGATTAGGATGTTCTGAGTTGCAATTCAGTAACTTAACTCAAAATTGATACAAACAAAATGGCTTTTCAGCCACAATGTGGGTTACTTGTTTCCTCATTTTGTCTATCAGAGGTAGGAAACAAAGAGCATTTTTTGTTTACTACCTATAGCAGAATGGAGATAGTTTCTTTCCCATTAATTAAAATTGTGTCATATGATTATTCCTGCACCAATTTCTATGGTCAGAGAGATGGAATAAACTGGTAGGATTATGCCATTCAGAATCTATTCTGGAATTAGAAGTGACATCAAGCCCATTGAAAACACATAACTAGGAAATCTCTGGTCTTAAACAAAAGGAAATTTCTGGTCTAACTTTAAGGGAAAACTGGAAATGGATGGTGGGAGCAACCAAAAACTCATCATACCTTCAGTCACACTTTTCAAAGAAGTTGTTCATATACTCTTTCGGTACTCCATTTACTACTAAACACATTTCCATTTTACTATTCAATGAATTCCAACATAGGATCTGCTCCCACTGCTCTTTGGAACTACATTCAGTAATATCTCAGTTACTTTCATGTTGCCAAACCAAACTTTTTCAGTCCTCATTTTAGTAGGCCTCTAAGTCACTTTCAGTGTTTTGAACAACTCCCTTATTCAAACATTCTTTCTTTTTCACTTCCATAATTCACCCTCTCCTGATTTCCAGCCCACCAATATGACCATTTGTTTCCAGCCTCTATCATATTTTCTCCTGCTCTAAATACTCAAGTTCCTTGGGTGATTTAGCTATATATTTCTGCACAATAAATTGTCCTGAAACAAAGATGTTTAAAACACCACTTATTATCTCACAGTTTCTGTGAATCAGAAACCCAGGTTCAGCTTTGTTGGAAACTTCTGGTCCAAGGTCTCTTATGGAGTTGCAGTTAGTCTGTTGGCTGGGGCTGTATCTTATCTGAAGGCTCAACACAGACTGCTGCCTGGAGGCCCCCCTTAGTTATCTGTCATGTGGGCCTCTCCACAGGGTCCCTAATAACATGAACAAGCCAGAGAGCAAGACAGGACAGGCAAGACAGAAGTGAGAGCCTTGTATAACCTAATCTCAGAAGTAATAGTCCATCATTTTTTCTGTCTTCCATTTAGCAGTACTACGTCCAACCCACACTCCAGGGGAGAGGCTTACACAAGGGTGTGAACACCAAGAGGCAGGGTCATTGGGTGCCATCTTGGAAGTTATCTAGTATACCGTGGCTTTAGTCTTTTTCTAATTCCATCTTTTTTTGCTTTGATAATGTCATTTATTGTCCTAGTTATCATATTACTTGTATTCCAAAGCTCTCAAATTTATACTGCCATGTTAGGCCTCTCCTCAGACTTCTATAATCTCTTTATTTGGCATCTCCATTTAGCTTTATCCCAAGCTCTCAAAATTAGTATGTTCCAAGTGAATGTTTTATTTTCCCTTCCCCTACACTCCAGCTATTCTTCCTTTTTTCTGCTAAGCTTTTCTACCTTGGTAAATGGTACCTCCATTCACTCAGTTTCTCAGGCCAGGCTGTAGAACATTTTTCTTGACCTTTACCTCTCCATCACTTACCACATCATTCTATCACTCTGCTCTATCAACTGTCACTTCAAAATTACTACGTTTCCTGGATGCCTCAAAGAGCACCTCGATATGTTTGTCTGTTTTCATTTTTGCTCTGTTGCAATCCATTCTCACCAGCAAAATAAATGAATCATCCAATAGTGTAAATAAGGGCTAATCCCATCTCTTTCTAAATCTTTCAAAGGCTTCTCATTGCTATGCATGATCCTGCTTGATCTGGTCTCTGCCTGCTTCACCAGCCTTATTTCATGCAGCCTTCTTTTGTTCTGAGTTCTAACCATGCCTGGAATTCCCTCTGCTTAGAAGACTTCTCCCACAACTGAATAGTCCCCCGCTCAACATCAGAGATGTCTTCCAGGACCATTCAATATTACACATATTCTTAAAGCTCAGTCTTTCTTCTTCATGACACTTGTAATTTGTAAGCTCTGAGTGAGAAGAGACTATTTTGTTTTCTATTTATCAATGCCTAGACAGCACCATTTGAACACACAACACTTTGTAAATAACTTCTACAGTAAGCAGAAGTTACACCCAAAGAATATGCTTCAAGATCTTGATTAACATTTTCTCTGCTATCTCTTATTTTACCCAGTCTAGTTATAGTTGTTCATAATTAGTCCTTTAATAATTGTGTTTAAATATGTATATTGTCTTTTTTTTTTCTTTCTAGTTAGGCTTTTTTGGAAAAGGTGTTAGGGAAAATTCCTAAAGACAGATTATAACTTATTCGTCTTTAATGAAGTTAAGAGGAGGACCTTTATAACAATGACAACTAGATTGCCTTTGCCCAAGACGCTTGTAAGATTGAGTATTTATTAAGGTGGAATGCTTTTAAGATCTCTTTTTGAGAATCTTTGGAAATTGGGGGCTAGATGTTGGGGACTTGTTTTGTCTTGGAGAGATGGTCTGGCTTCAGGTTTTCTCACTAGTAATAATACCCTGGTTGTGCATATACCATAAAAGAAAGCTGTGAAAATACCCACCTGACATCCACATTGAGATTGCAATCTTCCAGCTGATGTTTCTGTTCAGAGCTTTTGTGAACTTGAGAGAAGTAATATACCTGGAATGAATCACTGTACTGGTGACATTCTAGTTAAAGTTGACTGCTGCTGATAAAATGTGCTACGTTGGTGTAAAGAGCCTGAACTACATTCAATAAATAATAAAACCACAGAATACACACAAATAGAAATGAAAACCATTAACCTTTTGTTACCCAGGAAAACTTTCTGGTAAATGTGACGTGGTATGTGGGTGGGGAGATGGGTTGCAAAGTGTTAGGTGAAGTCCACTGTGAAAACATGCACTTAATCTTCTGCAAAAGAACTTCTTCTCTTCAGGTCTTTGGGAGAGAATTGCTCTAGGGAGGGGGTTAAATAAATCATTTTACCCTATTTTTAGTCTTCTTCTGAATATTTTTATTCTAGAAGAAAATGTATTTCCTCCCCAGGTCTCATGGTTACTTATTTCAAGTTCTGCCTTTTCTCGAAAAATAATAATAGTTCACTGACTCCAATCAATGTGACTAGAAGATCACATTGTTCAATTAATGTTAATGCTGTGAACAAATCTTTTTAAACAGGTATTTGGGAATATGAGGGAAAAAAAAAAGAGAAAAGTAAGGAAAGCATGGGGGGGGGGAAGAGCTGAATTTAAGTATATGGATCTACTGAGAGGATCATATGATTCTTGTTCTTTCTTTTGTTAATGTATTGTATCACATTGATTTGTGGATGTTGAACCAACCTTGCAGCTGGGGATAAATCCCACTTGGTCGTGGTGAATAATCCTTTTAATGTACTGTTGGATCCTATTGGCTAGTATTTTGGTGAGAATTTTTGCATCCATGTTCATCAGGGATATTGATCTGTAATTCTCCTTTTTGATGGGGTCTTTGTCTGGTTTTGGATTCAAGGTAATGCTGGCCTCATAAAATGAGTTTGGAAGTTTTCCTTCCGTTTCTATTTTTTGGAACAGTTTCAGAAGAATAGGTATTAATTCTTCTTGAAATGTTTGGTAGAATTCCCCTGGGAAGCCATCTGGCCCTGGGCTTTTGTTTTTTGGGAGATTTTTGATGACTGCTTCAATTTCCTTAGTGGTTATAGGTCTGTTCAGGTTTTCTATTTCATCCTGGTTCAGTTTTGGTAGTTGATACATCTCTAGGAATGCATCCATCTCTTCCAGGTTATCTAATTTGCTGGCATAGAGTTGCTCATAATATGTTCTTATAATTGTTTGTATTTCTTTGGTGTTGGTTGTGATCTCTCCTCTTTCATTCATGATTTTGTTGATTTGGGTCATTTCTCTTCTCTTTTTGATAAGTCTGGCCAGGGGTTTATCAATCTTGTTAATTCTTTCAAAGAACCAGCTCCTAGTTTCGTTGATCTGTTCTACTGTTCTTTTAGTTTCTATTTCATTGATTTCTGCTCTGATCTTTATGATTTCTCTTCTCCTGCTGGGTTTAGGCTTTATTTGCTGTTCTTTCTCCAGCTCCTTTAGGTGTAGGGTTAGGTTGTGTACTTGAGACCTTTCTTGTTTCTTGAGAAAGGCTTGTATTGCTATATACTTTCCTCTTAGGACTGCCTTTGCTGCATCCCAAAGATTTTGAAGAGTTGTGTTTTCATTTTCATTGGTTTCCATGTATTTTTTTAATTCTTCTTTAATTTCCTGGTTGACCCATTCATTCTTCAGTAGGATGCTCTTTAGCCTCCATGTATTTGAGTTCTTTCCGACTTTCCTCTTGTGATTGAGTTCTAGTTTCAAAGCATTGTGGTCTGAAAATAGGCAGGGAATGATCCCAATCTTTTGGTACCGGTTGAGACCTGATTTATGACCTAGGATGTGATCTATTCTGGAGAATGTTCCATGGGCACTAGAGAAGAATGTGTATTCCGTTGCTTTGGGGTGAAATGTTCTGAATATGTCTGTGAAGCCCATTTGGTCCAGTGTGTCATTTAAAGTCTTTATTTCCTTGTTGATCTTTTGCTTAGACGATCTGTCCATTTCAGTGAGGGGGGTGTTAAAGTTCCCCACTATTACTGTATTGTTGTCGATGTGTTTCTTTGCTTTTGTTATTAATTGCCTTATATAATGGCTGCTCCCATGTTAGGGGCATAGATATTTACAATTGTTAGATCTTCTTGTTGGATAGATCCTTTAAGTAGGATATAATGTCCTCCCTCATCCCTTATTACAGTCTTTGGTTTAAAATCTAATTTGTCTGATATAAGGATTGCCACCCCAGCTTTCTTTTGGTGTCCATTCGCATGGTAAATGGTTTTCCACCCCCTCACTTTCAATCTAGGGGTGTCTTTGGTTCTAAAATGAGTCTCTTGCAGACAGCATATCGATGGGTCTTATTTTTTAATCCAGTCTGATAGCCTGTGTCTTTTGATTGGGGCATTTAGCCCATTTACATTCAGGGTAACTATTGAAAGATAGGAATTTAGTGCCATTGTATTGCCTGTAAGGTGACTGTTACCGTATATTGTCTGTGTTCCTTTCTGGTCTATGTTGCTTTTAGGCTCTCTCTTTGTTTAGAGGACCCCTTTCAAGATTTCCTGTAGGGCTGGTTTTGTGTTTGCAAATTCCTTTAGTTTTTGTTTGTCCTGGAAGCTTTTGATCTCTCCTTCAATTTTCAATGACAGCCTAGCTGGATAGAGTATTCTTGGCTGCATATTTTTCTCATTTGGTGCTCTGAATATATCCTGCCAGTCCTTTCTGGCCTGCCAGGTCTCTGTGGATAGGTCTGTTGCCAATCTAATGTTTCTACCCTTGTAGGTTACATATCTCTTCTCCCGAGCTGCTTTCAGGATTTTCTCTTTGTCTATGAGACTCGTAAGTTTTACTATTAGATGTCGGGGTGTTGACCTATTTTTATTGATTTTGAGAGGGGTTCTCTGTGCTTCCTGGATTTTCATGCCTGTTTCCTTCCCCAAATTAGGGAAGTTCTCTGCTATAATTTGCTCCATTATACCTTCTGGCCCTCTCTCTCTTCTTCTTCTGGGATCCCAATTATTCTAATGTTGTTTCGTCTTATGGTGTCGCTTATCTCTCGAATTCTGCCCTCGTGATCCAGTAGTTGTTTATCTCTCTTTTTCTCAGCTTCTTTATTTTCCATCATTTCATCTTCTATATTACTGATTCTCTCTTCTGCCTCATTTATTCTAGCAGTTAGCGCCCCCATTTTTGATTGCACCTCATTAATAGCCTTTTTGATTTCTACTTGGTTGGATTTTAGCTCTTTTACTTCTCCAGAAAGGGTTTCTCTAATAACTTCCATATTTTTTTCAAGCCCAGCTAGTATCTTTAAAGTGATGATTCTGAACTCTAGATCTGACATCGTACTAATGTCTGTATTGAGTAGGTCCCTGGCAGTCGGTACTACCTCTTGTTCTTTTTGTTGAGGTGATTTTTTCCGTCTTGTCATTTTGTGCAGAGGAGAATAGATTAATGAGAGAACAAAATGCTAGCAGAGTAACAACATCCCCAGAAAATATACTCTAAACAAATCAGAAAATACCTGAAGCAGTGGGAAAAGAAAGGGAAAGAGAGAAAAAAGAAAAAGAAAAAGATAAAGATAAAAACAAACAAAAACAAACAAAACAAAACAACAACAACAACAACAAAACAGAATGTGATCAAATATGATCAGGCCGGTATATAGATCAGTGCCACACACTAGATTTGGGGTGTATTTTGGTCTTTTAGAAGAAAGTGCCTCCCAAAATTTTAAAGAAAGAAAAACTTATATATGTACAAAAATAAGGGTTGATATGATGAAGGGATGGAATATGACTGTAAAAATGGAAATTATAAAAAATTTTATAAAAGGAATTGATAAGAAGTTGTTTGAAAAAAAGAAAGAAGAGGATTTAAAAAAAGAAAAAAGAAAAAAAAAAGGGAGAGGATGTGATCAGGCAGGGGAATAGAAAACACCATATAGTAGAGATTTAGGGTATATTTTAATCTGTTAGAAGAAACTATCTCAAAATTTTAAAGAGAGAACAACTTATATATATAAGCCAAAAATACGGGTAACTACTATGAAGGGATAGAATATGAATCTAAAAATGAAAAATAAGAATTTTTTTTTTAAAGGGATTGATAAGATGTTGGTTGAAAAAGGGAAAAAGAAAAATTTAAAAAGAAAAAAGACAGTTAAAAAAAATTAACTTTGAAAGACTAAAGAATCATGGTAAAAAAGCCGTGAATTCTATGTGCAGTGGTCCCCTAGCGCTGGAGTTCTGCCGTTCTCATTGATCGGTACACTTGGTCTTGGCTGGCTGTTCTCGCTGATCTTCTGGGGAGGGGCCTGTTGCCGTGGTTTCCAAATGTCTCTGCCGGAGGCGGAATTGCCCCGCCCTTGCCCGGTCCAGGCTAAGTAATCTGCTCGGGTTTGTTCTCGGGGGCTTTTGTTCCCTGCGAGCTTTCCCTACAGCTTTGGAGGCGGAGAGTGAAAATGGCGGCCTCCCAATCTCTGCCCCGGAGAAGCCGAGAACTCGGGGCCCCGCTCCTCAGTGCGCCCCCAGAGAAAAGCCGTCAGTCACTCCCGTCTCCCCGGTCTCCGGCTGCACTCCGTGCTCACCTGGCCTGTGACCATGCATTTCTATCTCTGGCACCCGACCCCGGGTGGAGTCTCCAAACCCAGCAGATCCCTGCGGTGCACTCCCGCGCGGCTCCCCCCGGGGGAGGAAGGTGAGTCTCCCCGGATCTGCCGCTTGTTGGGTCCCTGCTGGAGGAGCAGGGGCCCGACTGGGCCGCGGATCACGGTCTATGGCAACCCCGAGCTGAGAGCCCGCGCCTGGGCTCCGCCTCTGCAGCCGGCTTCCCTGCTCCGTTACCTGGGAGCTCTGCCACACTCAGGCACCCCCGGTCTTTCTGTGACCCCGAGGGTCCTGAGGCCACACTGTCCCGGAGGGTTCCACCCCCCGCTTAGCCACCAGAGTGACGTCCCTCGGCGGAGCAGACTTTTAAAAGTTCCGATTTTGTGCTCCGCGGCTCTATCACTTGCCAGAAGCGGCCGACGGAGGCCCCTCCCCCGCCGTCTATCCTCCCGAATATCGCCTCGGATTCACTTCTCCGCACGTCCTACCTTCCAGAAAGTGGTCACTTTTCTGATGAGAGAGTTGTTGCTCTTCCTTTCTTCGATCTCCTGTTGGGTTTGTAGGTGTTCAGAATGGTTTGATCCCTATCCAGCTGAATTCCTGAGAGGAGATGAAATCCAGGTCTCCTACTCCTCCGCCATCTTGCGCCCCGATGAATTTAAGTATATGGAAAAGGACAATATGAGCCAGAATGTGGAAAGAGTAAAGATGAAGAGCGAGAAATCAAATAAGATGCTTCCTACTATTTTTGTATATTATGGTAAAATACACATGGTACATTTTATAATATATTACAAAACTACATTTGTCCACATCATTGTTCTTATACATCTTTTGTACACATACTTTTCTAATATGCATAAATCCCCATCTGAGCAAGGGAGAAATATCCATCCATTGCTGTGAAAAATCAATCGCTCTTGATTTGGAGTGGGGCTCTAGCTAGTAGGGAAAATAGGTGGGTTTGAAACTGTCAATATGATTACCACAGCTCTTCTGATTTTTTATTTTGATTTCAATGATAATTTTTTTTTTTTAACTGGATTCTGCTTGATCTGATCTGAGTGCCTTAGTTTGGAGGACAGTTGAGTGACTTGTGCTAATGAAGTCTTTGCCCTGTGTCCCACCAGATTTAAATTCACATTAACCATCTGTGATAGATTGATGTCATTTGCAAATTAGCAATAATCTACATAAATATAAGTGTAAAAGACCATTTATATCACACAGCAGTGATTATCTGATTGAGCTGGTGTTTAAATTTGTATTTCAGTGTATAAGTTGTTTTTAATTGTCTGCAGTTCTTCACATATTTTCAAAAAATACTTTTAGAACCATTTAGGAGGTTGATGAAACCTTCCATTCGGCACCTTCTTTCCTAATAGAACCACATATACTAATACAATAATACAGCGAGGTCCCTCCAGTTGACAACTAGTTCTGTCTTCCAGAATCTGGGATAAAGCAAAGCTAAACTCCATAGGATTTACCTTTGTATTAACTTTGAGGAAAGCTTCTATTAGCAAAACAATAAACAAGCTTAAGCTAGGTTATAGAGAGGAAAGCTAAAACCTTGTAAAATTATACTCATATGCTAAGGATTTTATAAATTGAAACAAACATTTTGCAAAAAAAATCTACTTATGGAAATTTAAGTTAAGCAAATACTCAAAATGTATAAAAGTCACGTAAACAAATAAATCCATTATGCAATTTTTAGAATATCAGGTAAATAGTAACTGTTATAATAGGTAAAAGTAAACTTTTGGCTAAGCCTGTCAGTGGATAAATATGCAAAAATTTAAATTTAATAGATATGATGTACCTATATGAAAACTATTTAAGATATAATGTTAAGTAAAATTGGATGAATATTAAAACATATGCATATTTTGAGTGCATGTTTGAAATTATGAGAAAAAAAGCACTCGAAGGAAATAAAGATAAAAATCAGTCTTTTTAAATAAAGAGTGTTATGGTATTTTCTGTGTTTTCAAAGTGATCTGTAATCTGGTTCATCATATCATTTAAATGACTAAAGGAAGTAATTTATGGAGAGCCTTACTATTTATAGGACACCGTATGAATTATAATCCATTTTATCTTTTAAGGACTAGATGAAATGATTACTCATTTTGAACAATAAGAAAATTTGTGCCAAAATTGTAAAAGAGATCTCCTCAAGATCATGCAGGTAAATAGAAGAACAAGACAGGAACCAGACACAGTGGTTCTAACCACTGTTCACTCTCCACAATGCTGAACACAAGTAAATAAACTTCTAAACTCATATTTTTAAGTGCCCACTTGGTAGTTAATGTTCTTTTTTTTGGTGGGTGGTTAATAGTCTTGATATAAATTTGTGTGTCAACTTGTTGCTTAATTTATAATAACCAAATGAGCCTTACAAATGACTAAATCATTGAGAAAAAATTCTGATCTCCTCCCTTGTTTTTTTTGTAAATAGAGCAAAAGCTCATCATTTAAGAAGCATAGAGAAAACCAAAGCCACAAATGAGGGCATAGGACAAAAACTAACAAGTTATGTAAGTTAAGTTACTGAGAAATTTAACGTAACCAGTGACAATATGCATTATCTGATTGAAATTTAGCCAACTCAACTCAGTTTTGACTAACAGGCCGTAGTACTCCTGAGGTGGTAGAATGAAGAGAAATAAAGTGTTAACGTATACGTTATTGTGTTAGCATTTCTTTTGTATATTTGGTTTTAACCTTGACCGGAAATGACACCTCATCTCCGAGCATTCTCTGACATTCCTTTGCAGCTGCTTATGCTACTGACAGAACAGACCCAGTTTCTGAATTCCTTCTGACGATATCACCACCCTTAGCCTTTTGGCTTAACTGAAGGTGATTAATACTTGTTATGCTTGGATAATATACTTTAATTTGTTTTAACTTTACGTGTTTTTTCCCGAAAGCAGAACTCAAATAAAATTTATTCTTGTGTTTCTTATTATACAGTAAACACACACACACACACACAGAAAACTGTCCCAGACAATTGTATTATTTGTTGAATAATTATACGGTGAGCACACTTGTAACCACAAACCAGGACTTTTTCCAGCCACCCCAGAAACCCGTGTAGATGTCCTCCTAACTGCTCCTCAACTTTCATAGCAATCCTTTGCTTGCCTTTTTAATAGATTTATCCACCAAGTGTTTATCTAAGATCCCATTGTTTAATTTTCTGTTTGGCTTTTGAATAGGTTTTTAAAAGATCTCTTTTAATCTTCAGCTTTCTGCTTCATCCCTTTCTTTTTCTCGTAAACTATCTGCAGGATTTTCCATAATGTGCGCAGTAAGAAGAATCTGTCTGTGGGAAACTGTGTTGGTACAGTTTAGCATGTCCCCTTGTCCTCTGTGTTTCCTCCAAATTGGCACTTGGGTCCAGGGGCTTAGTGGCACTCAAATTCACTTTTCATGAAGCTTACAGGTGTTTTCTCTCACGTGTGGGCAGGAAGGATCTGGTTGTTTTGCTTCTTCTGATGTTAGCAGCAGTTTGTGCTGAATGCACTAGTTCTTACATCTATGTATCTTCAATCATTTTGATTGTCTGAAATTCATTTCCAGCATTACCGCGAGTTCTTGCATTTTGCTAAAATTGTGTTTGTGTGCCCTCTTTACTTGCATGTCCGTTTTCTTGAGATATAAAATTTGTGGTTCTCTTGTGTTCTGAAGTATATTATCCTTTTCTTTTCTAAAGATTTTTTTTTTTTTTAATTTATTTGAGACAGAGAGAATGAGAGACAGAGAGCATGAGAGGGAGGAGGGTCAGAGGGAGAAGCAGACTCCCTGCTGAGCAGGGAGCCCGATGCGGGACTCGATCCCGGGACTCCAGGATCATGACCTGAGCCGAAGGCAGTCGCCCAACCAACTGAGCCACCCAGGCGCCCCTTTTCTTTTCTGATATACACTTCTGCTGCCAAAAATATGGTTGTCTGTATTTGGTTTTTCCCTTGTAAAATAGTCACTATTTTTGCCTAGATTCTCAAATGATTTTTCTTTGAAATTAATTTTGTGAGAATATGCTCTTCTGTTGGTCATTTTTGTTCAATATTCTGAGGCTTGGGCTATTTTCAAAGGAAAGTTTTCTTTAATTATAGCTTTAGATATTCATTCTGTTCTCTTATTCTGGTTATCTTTGTTCCAGTATTTTTCTTTATATTAGATCTCTTTCTGTCTCTCTAAATTTTCCACAAATTCCTTTCAGTTCTTTCTTCATTTCACTTTTATTTATTGTTTGCACTTTTTATTTGAGGTATTAACTATTGTGCTTATTTGCTCCTTTGTTCTTTCTGGTTTAGTCTTTTCTGCGGTTGTTTTTCTTAATTTTTAAGTGCTCTCATGTCATTTCTGACATTTAGTGGTTCTGATTTATTCTTTTGTGTCTTATCATTTTTCATACTGTTTAGCTTATTTTGAAATAGTAGGTTATACTTTTGATCTTTTTTTTATGAGCATATCTTTCTGATGTGTCTCCATTGTGTTTTAGGATGCTAGTTTGCTACAAATTCTGTCTTTAAAACAACTCCACGAGATTTGACCTTAATCTAAGTGGCATTAGTTTCCCCAGACTTTTACAGGGAGATGTGGTATAATATGGGGTATCTAATTTCACAGAGCTCCCTTTCTGTTGTTTTTATGTAATGCCCAAAAGTGTATATCTTGTGTGTCTCCCTTTTGGAAATCTCCTGTCTCTTTTCTATGTCCCACTTTTATCTGGACCATTTCTTTATTTTGTCCTCATTATTCCACTTCTGCTCAATTTTGATCCTTCTTCCAGAAGCCTGTCCTTAATGTGGAGTCACATTCTTCAAGAGCACATTGTCTGGTTATCTTCCAGAGTTCATGGTGGCTAGATTTCTCCTGCCACTTCAAACCTTGCAACATACTCATTGCCCACACCCTTCATTGGGTTGGGCAAAATTCTCCCCAGTTCAGCTGTGGACATCAAGTTGACTCACCATGGTTTTCAAGGAATAACTCTTGGCTCTTTGGGAATTCTCCTGTTCTAAGGGACACTATGCTGTGCTTTCCTCTGTATCCTCCTTCACAGACTCTGAAACCTGACATCTGTGGATGTTGGTGGTGTGTCCCAACCTGTTTGTATTTGGGGATTCATAGCACACCTTGTTATTTAATTTTGTTTTAAATGTTGCCCATGGGATTTCTGCTTTGCGTTCTAGCTGCTCGATGCAATTCTGTGTGGGGATCCAGGGAGATTCAGATCTATGCAGTTATCATCATCACCTTTCCAAAATATCCTTTTACTTCTATGATTCTTCTAAGAAGAAAATGGATGGAAATTGATATAAAACTGGTATTTTAATAAAATTCAAAATTCTTGAAAAATCACTGATTTTGCAATGTATGCTATTTTTCTCTTTGGCCTGGAGTCCCCAGCAGATGGTTCAAAACTCAGACCACACAGGCTTTTTTGCATTGATAATGTTACAGAAAACAGCAGTTAAGGTGCTATGTATGGGTATTCTTATAACTTTTTCTTGCATGTGCTTGCTTAAGGGCAATAAATACTTATGTGAAAGACCATATTCACAGTAAAAAATATTGTTTGCTGTAAATAGGCCTTTGATAAATCTGTTATCAGTAGGTAAGTTCTATGGCTGTAATGACCATACCACATTAATGTATGCATATTCAAGAAAAATATTTCCTAAATGTTACAGGTGGTTATGCGTAACTCAATAACAAGCACAAGTGGGAAGTAGGCCTGGCTTCGACTGACAAAGTCCATGACAGTTTTGGAACAGAACACAAATTTCTCAATTCCCTTTTACTAGGAGGCTACATTTCATCTATTGTGTTTATTTTCTGAAATACTCTTTTATTATATATTTTCCTAATATACAAAAAAGGAAAAATCTCAGCCTTCCACTTGTGAGTCTCCCTTACCTTCACAAAAACACTTCACTTCTGACACTCCTGGTCACTACATGGTAGAGGTTTTTACCCACACCAAGCAATTCTCCATGGCACCAGCTGGGTGTCCTACAATTTAATTCAATTCTGACATGACCTACCTGGTGATAATGTCAGAGTCCACACATGAAAGACAGAGCCCTTTCAGATGCCAATCACAAGTAGTAGGTTCCCAGGTTATGCACAATTTCTGTCCAATTTGGCTATAAATCAGAGGTTCCCATGACCTTCTCCCTCTTGGGTTTTGATTAATTTATTAGAGCAGCTCACAGAATTCAGGAAACATTTGACTTACTGGATCACCAGTTTATTAAAAAAGGATATAGTTCGGGTACAACCAGAAGGAAGAGATACATGGGGCAAAGTATGGGGGAAAGGTGCAGAGCTTCTTGCCCTCTCCAGGTCTGCTACTCCCCTCACATCTCCATGTGTTCATCAACTTGGAAGCTCCGGAACCCTGTCTTCTTGGCTTTTTATGGAGGCTTCATTACAGAGACATGATTAATTCAACCATTGGCCCTTGGCAATTGATTCAGCCTCTAGCCTCCCGGAGGTCAGGATAGGGTTAAAAGTTCCAACACACTAATCACAAAGTTGGTTCTTCTGGCAGCCATCCCCCATCCTTAGGTGGGATCTAAAAGTCACCTCATTAACATAAAGAAAGACACCTTTAAGCTGTGGACACTTAGGAAATTCCAAGGGTTTTAGAAGCTCTGTGCCAGAAGTAAGACCAAATACATAATTATTATAAATCACAGTATTGTAATAAATACAATCACACATATAATATATACAGTGGTGTTGTTAAAATGTGTGTGTACGTGAGTGTGTGTGTAAAATCATGGACTGGGAATGGTGGTGCTAACAATAAATATATCCAATATCTTACAAAGAATTCACCAATTCATCAATCCCCAATAACACAATCTTAAAATTCCATTTTTTCCTGTATAAAGTATAGATTTTTAATTGATCCTCCTGCTTGTCCTCTCTACTCCATTTTCCACAAAGCACTGTTTTGAAACTTGAATTAGAATGGAGTTTCCACTGCTAAAAACCCTTCAATGAGCTTCCATTGCATACAGAATTATCTATGAATTTTTGAATAGCCCCGAAGATCCCACAACCAATAGACTGCAATACCTCCCCAGATCTACGCTTTTCGGTATGCTCCTTCCAACCCAGTTTGTTGTTTCCAAACAACCCAGATATCAAGCTCATTTGCACCTCCAGGCCTTTGCACGGAGCTGTTCTCTCTTCCTGGAGCACTGCTTCTTCTGTCTGGATCAATGTTACCTAACAAAGAGGGCTTATATGGCTACTGTTCTAAAATTGTCCCATTCCAGGGCACCTGGGTGGCTCAGTTGGTTAAGCGACTGCCTTCGGCTCAGGTCATGATCCTGGAGTCCCGGGATCAAGTCCTGCATCGGGCTCCCTGCTCAGCAGGGAGTCTGCTTCTCCCTCTGACCCTCCCCCCTCTCATGTACTCTCTCTCTCTCTCTCTCTCTCTCTCTCTCTCTCATTCTCTCTCTCAAATAAATAAATAAAATCTTAAAATAAATAAATAAATAAAATAAAATTGTCCCATTCCAATCACTCTGTTACATTTTTCTTCAATTTGCAACTGTCCTACATTATCTACTTATTTATTATTTTAATTATTATTATCTGCTTATAAGCTTCATGGGAACAGGAACTGTCATTTTTCTTTTACATTGTATCCTAGTGACTAGAACAGCACCCACCACACCATATTAATACTTGAACGAATGACTAAATCTGGGTTTGCACTATGGCTAACAGCCTATCAGATGGATAACTGCATGTCCAGATTCGTTGGCAGGATAATTTAAATTGAAAATGGGAATCGAGGTCAGAATTAAATAGGAGGAGTAGTTTGGTTTGGATCCAGAGCCCAAGGGAGCATTCTGGGTAATTCTCAAGATGTTTTGTTTTGTTTTTTAAGTTATTTGACGCTTTATATAAGTGACAGCAGGCCACACCTGCTTTGTTACCTTCCTTGGTTTGATACTGTTACAAAGTAGGGAGAAAGGAAATAAAACAATAGGGAGTAATTGAGAAGAAAAGAAAATAGAAGCACTGGGAACATAGAAGTGGTGACAAAGGAAGTAAGGCTGATGGGGGGAGGCCCACCCCTTCGTACTTTACCATTTGCCCAACGTTTGGTTGTTTATCAGATGAAATACGGCTAAAGCTGAATTTTTCTGTGACTAACTTTCATGGGGAGAGGTCTCAGTGCACTTAGTTACTATTATTAATCAACTTGATTTTTTTTTTAAGTCATCCTATTTTCTGACTTAGAATTTTCTCAGGCTTTCAATGCACAAATGAATTTCTTACTAAATAGACAAGATACGTAGGAGTGCCCATGGCTAATTTAAGTAGTATATGGAATTTTATCATTCTTCTTTTTCTCAAACTAAAGCACCAGGGCATGGTGAAGGAAATCTCCTGCATTGACCTCAAAAATAGTCATATTTTTTGAAACCTAGGGGAAATACCTGCATGAGAAAATTGCTATCCAAACTAATTGCCAACTTAGCATAGGCAATTGTTGAACTTACCAGTTGTAGCAAATTATATATAAAGCAGCGATTTCTTCTGTTTTATGCACAGGGTAAATGTGTAGGTCATGTTCACATAATGTTCAATGAAAATTCTAATCAATTAAAATAATGATAAGAAAATAATGATCTATCTGATTTTTGAACTTTCTTTAAGAACTGTAACATGTAAATAGATTAGTGTTTAACTAAAATTAAATCAACTGTTTAATATTAACTTGAATTAAATGATCTTGAGAAATTGTAAGACTTTATAAAATGCCTTCTGAAAAGCAAGGCATGTGATGAATTGATAAGATTGCTGGCATGATGGGTTAATGCACTAGATGGCACTAATTGTATGCCTTTTATGTATTATAAAATCAAATTTAGTGTGAAAAAGAAAGTACCTCACACTTGAAATGTTTTTATCAGGTATACTTTATGAAATTTCTTTGATATGTTATTTGTAATTTCTCATTATAGCTTTTCAGATCATGAGGAAAAAAAGAATTAATTATAGCCACTTTGATATTAAGTGAATTTCAAATTGAAAAATATAATTCCCAGATTTTTTTTTTAACCTAAAGAAACTAATTTACTCCAGGCAAGATGCAAAAGTATTCTAGTACAGAAGGATTAAGCGATTCAATTCAAGTGAAAAGTTCTATACCAATTACATGGTTTTCCATGAACTTTACTTATCAAAAAGATTAAAGCCTCAGAAAATAAATAAATTCTTCAGATTTTCTAAACAAAGTCTAAACCTTAAAGCATAAAAGAAATTCTGTGCTCTGCAAAATTCTTTCCTTGTGGTTTTTAAGAACACAAATGGGAAAAGGGGGAAGGGAATAAAATCTTGTTATTTAGGGAACAAAGCAAGACTATAACTAAGATAATTTTCAAAATAAGCAGTTTCCAATTAAGTTACCTGCTCTTTAAAGACAAACTTTGGTATTATTACACTAAAAAGTAAGCCAAAATTATTAATATAATTAATATATGCCTACTTTAAAATATATAAAATATTGATGTTATGGTCACTCCAGTTAATTATAAACCTGTTTGAGCTTATAAATTTTGATCTAAATAATTTAGAATTTTCAGCCAAACAGAAACACTGTCTGTTAAGAGTGCAATTCTCCGGGGCGCCTAGGTGGCTCAGTCGTTAAGCAGCTGCCTTCGGCTCAGGTCATGATCCCAGGGTCCTGGGATCAAGCCCCGCATCGGGCTCCCTGTTAGGCAGGAAGCCTGCTTCTCCCTCTCCCACTCCCCCTGCTTGTGTTCCTTCTCTCACTGTGTCTCTCTCTGTCAAATAAATAAATAAAATCTTAAAAAAAAAAAAGAGTGCAATTCTCCTTGCCTGATTTGGATAGTCATCATGACTATGAATTACTTTAGGTGGGGGGATGTTTAGGTGGGGTGATGGTGGTGATGGTGGTGGCAGTGGTGGTAGAAAGGACAGGATAATATGGTGGAGATGATGGCTGAAGGGGATGGTGGTGATGATGGCTGAAGGGGAGGGGACACGGTGAAGAGGAGTAATACAGATGGCCATAATTCAGATAATTCACCAGGATCTTTTTGGATCAGAAGCCTCCACTGATATGCTACTTTGACTCTGATCAATATTGCTTCCAAATCAATCTACAGTCAATCCTATAGCACTGATCATTTTTAAAAAATTCAAAATAAGTAAGTATAAAGAATTAATTATCCCTCTTTTGATCTTCCTCACTTTTTCACTTGCTTTCTTGGTCTTTCTTTGTAATTACTCAATGTTCAGGCTTTTAGAAAGTACCAATTTTAATTATAACGGTTTTTATTTAGCTACAGATGGGGTCTATGCAAATATAGGATTTCCATTCCATCACTGAAAATGTGTTCTACAAAATTTATTCTTTTATGAGTGGCAGAAATGATGGAAGAAGTTTTGAAAGGTGCTCTAGGTTTGAATGCTACCTAGAAAATTCCTCCAATACTCAGAAAACATATGCTCTAATTATTTCCTTTCTCACACTTAATATCAGGTTCTCCCTCTTTCCATAGTGCTACATTAAGTTGAGGTTAGCTTTCCAAAATGTACGGTAGAAACTTCTAATATCAATTTCTCTTCTCATTTTAAAGATCGCTAATTTCATTTGTATTCTTTCAGAAATAAAAATTCATTGTTTTAGAGGGATATGTGATTTATGTGAATTTGAAATCATTTAAGTGTAAGAAAGAGAAGAAATATACTGATTTGGTTTTATAGATTGCTTCAATAATTCAGACATTTTTGCATTTTGAAACATAGACATTATTCAGAAGTAATTCATAAAATTAGAATTTAGAGATCAAATAAGTGGGCTGATCATTCATATTGTTAAGTAATTCTTTTTTATTTAGTAAAGGCCTTTAATTTTTAATGATTTGGGTACTTTTCCATGCATAGCATTATTGGGTAAAAAAGAGAACACACACATAATTTTAGTTTTTTTAAAAAATTTGTATATTAGGTTAATATTCAGTTTATTATTAGGAAGACACCAATTTGCATAAACAAACACAGATTATAGGGTTTAGGGTGAAGGTCCAGGGCTAAACAGCATTGATCTTTTTACATAATACTGTATGTATGGGAAGTTCATTTTGACAGATCAAAGCAGAAGAGATACATCTCCCTAACTGCCAGTTTTGGTGGCAAGAATGCACATTTTACCATACGTTTATGCTGAACTGTAAGAATGGAACTTCCATCTATGGCCAATGTCTGAGCTCTTCAGTGATGCTGGCTAGGTCTCTGACTTGGCTGTCATGAGTAAGCAAGAAGCTGGAGCAGTGTAATGAAAGATGGGACATGTCTTCAGGGGCCAGAGAGAGAGGAGTTGATGGGACCTGGAGAGAAAAATCCATCCTACATTCAAGGCCATCCTTTCTCAAGTGGACTTTAACTTGCTTAAAAAAAATATGCAAAAAATAGGAAAAAAAAAGACTCCATTCTTCTTTTGTTATAAAAATTTACCTAGCTCTTGTTGCATAAAACCAAAACCAGTTATCTTAATTTACTATCTAGTAAGTGAGAAGCCCTGGATTTTTCCTTTTTACCCCATCTCCATCTTTTTATAATATCCATATGAGTTAGAAAGGACTCAGGGGGTGCCTGGGTGGCTCAGTCGGTTAAGCATCTGCCTTCAGATCAGGTCATGATCCCAGGGTCCTGGGATCGAGCCCTGCATCGGGCTCCCTGCTCAGCAGGGAGTCTGCTTCTCCCTCTACCTTCTCCCCCTGCTCCCCTGTACTCACTCTCTCACTAAATAAAATCTTTAAAAAAAGAAAGAAAGGACTCAACTGTTTACAGTAGAGAGACTTAAATGCTTCCTGAAGGAGTTAAATGGCAGAGTGAATCTTCTTATACACAAATGTCCAAAGGAGTTGGCTAAAGGTGAACTTCTGGAATGGGGTATGGTTGCATGTTGGAGCTCAGGATGCTGAATGTAAAGCTAGAATAATAGTAGTAGTGAGGCTTGGCAGCCAGGATTACACAGTACTTTAGGACTTGACTTCATTTTTTAGTAGACACACACACACACACACACACACACGTGTCTATATACTGCCCTAGTAGGAAAAAGAGCATGAAGATAAATGAGCTAAGAACTGAAATAGAAAAAAATGTCCCAGGTAGCAATAGAGCTTAGCCATGGCTCATATATAAAAACCATGTGACTTAATATAAATAAGCCCAGGTTCCAAAATCTTGGGTTCCTCTCCTCAATGGAAATATAGAGCTCAGATAAAAATCACCATGTCTTTTCATTTTGTTGATTGACCCTACAGGGTGGTAGTAAGTGTAACACAGTTTGGAGACACAGAAATGTAAAAATCAAACAGTTATAACCCAACCTGATGTGTTGTTATAGAAAAGCTCTAAAGTGTCAACATGGGGTGAATTCTGAGTTCCTTTTTAGTTTCTCAAAACTTATAACTGGCTCACGTCCATACAAAGCTATGTACAACACAGGACAGTTCCTAAGCCACACTGACAAATTAAAAAAAAAAAAATCACATTTGAAAAATTAGTTACTTCAAATTATTTTTTCAGGAATTAAGTACATATCATGGATAAATAACAAATACCTGAAGCTATGAAAAAGTCTGTAGTTATTTTTACAATCTTTGCTTTTATGCCACTAAGAAATAGGTTATTTCCAAGATCTTCAGAAGTATTTAATAACAGTACTGTTAAGAACTAAGAAATCATCAAAAATGCAAGAATGGTACCTCTGAATGCATACAATAACACAAAATGAATACTGAAGCAATGCTATATAGTCAGCTAAACCTATTACAGGTGAAGTTTTTTGTAATTAGCAGATTAATCATATAGAAACCATTATTGCTGAAGTACATTTTAATTGTTGAAAGTCTGTTGTTTTTTTAAAGTTGTCTAAATCTTCTTCTTCCAGTTTGAACTTTTACTATTGACATGCTTAGCCAACTCTCTTCATAGATGATCCAAAGATAACTTTAAGTTAGTTCATATCCAGCTTACAACACATTTCAAATGAGTAGGGTCAAATTACCAAGAACTTAGTTGTTTGCCGTGTGAGTAGAAAGAATGAGTCAGAATTAATGAGAAGCTGACTGGTTCTGGGTGGACACTCAGCATAAGAAAATCAGAAAGAGCTGATTTTCATGGGATATGCAGACCTGCCCTACAAAACTGGAAGAATGATTATTCAATCTCTGATTGACAGCAAACTGGCTATTTCATTATTCAGCCCATTAATTAAGATTTCCTCAATTCCTTTTTCAAGTCCTCACCTTTTTTAATTCAGTGAGAAAACAGTAACATTTCCTGTGCAATTATTTTTTGCATGCTGCATTTGGTCTACAACTATAATTGTCAAATATGATTCATTGAAATGAGATATGGTATTGAAATATAAGAAAAGTGATTGCAGTAAAATAATAATAATAGGAAGAAGAAGGAGAAGGTGAGGGGGAAGGAAAAGGGGAGGAAGAGGAAGAGGAAGAAGAAGAAGAAAACACATAAAAATCTTCATGTGTAATATATCAACCTAGGAAAAGAAATATATATGTATACCTATATATGCATGAAAATGACCAGTATTAATATTGATTAACATATGGTGATGGAGATTTAGGAGAATATATTTCTTTTTATGCTTTTTTTTTTGTATTTTTGAAGGTTTTTTCTACAATAAGTATGTATCATTTATGTAATCAGGAAAAAATCGGGGGTGCCTGGGTGGCTCAGTTGCTTAAGTGTCTGCCTTCAGCTCAGGTCATGATCCTGGCGTCCTGGGATCAAGTCCCATGTCCACCTCCCTGCTCAGTGAGGAGCCTGCTTCTCCCTCTCCCTCTGCTGCTCCCACTGCTTATCCTCTCTCTCTGTCAAATAAATAAATAAAATCTTTAAAAAAAGAAAAAATCAGTAAATTTATTGTGAAATAATAAAAAGTTGTCATGAATACTGCTTTTGTATCCTTTAATATTTTCATCATCTTAATTCTGTACCATCTTAAATACTCATTGTTTCGAGTTATACCTGTTTCATCATAACAGTGTCACACTTCACAATATTGTATACTGCTGTGATTTGCATTTGAAAAATTAATTAAAAGCATTGCTGATTGCTGTAGTGTCACTGGAAGTGTCATATTAGATTTCATAAGTAGATAATTTATTTAGTTGGAGGAAAAGACATCTGCAATCTAAAAACTTTCTTTCTTGGAAATAGAAGGGAAGGGAGAAAGATATACCTCACGGCTGAACTACTACTTTTTTGATTTCCATAATACTTTGGAGTCTCATCTAGATACTTTAGTATTAAATTATATATGGCTTGGAAGTGATTTTTCAATATGTATTTATCTTTCCTCCTCATACAAAACATATTTTTTGAGCAGTTATATTCAAATCACCTACTTAGAATTGTGTAAAGCAGCATGTTAATTAAATTACTAATATTTGGGGGTTTTCTTCACTATTTTTATGTGTTTATCATACAAAATAAATAATGCAAAAGCATGCCTTCTCCTCTTCTCTCTTTCTCTCCTTCACATTTTCCATTAAAAATTCCTCTGGAAGTGAGGAGATTTCATTTGAAATCCATTATATAATAGGTAGGGAAAGATGTATACCTCATCATCTCTTTCATGGATTACTAAAAACAAAACAAAACAAAATAATGGCCTCATTGCTTCCACTTGCTTCCCTAGAGTCCGTTCTCGATACAGCAGCCAGAGTAATGGAGCACGTCCTGCCCATCATTTTTTAAATAAAGTTTTATTAGAGCACAACCACATTCATTCCTTTATGTTTTGTCTATAGCTGCTTTCATGTAATAGTGGCAGAGCTGAGTACTTCCAACAGAGACCACATGGACCACAAAGCCTATTTACTATCTGGCCCTTTACAGACAATGTTTTTCAATTCCTATCCTCAACTGTAAGTCATGATCAAGTTTGTCACATGTCCCCATGCTCCTCAGAGTCAAAGCTCAAGCGCTTGCAATAGCCAGTTAGGTCCTACATGAGCTGTTTTGCCTTAAGTCTCTAAGCTCATCATGTTGATTTCCCTCTCTGGCTTCACTCCAGTTACAAAGGCTTTCTTGAACACATCAAGCAAACTCTTGCTGTGGGGACATATTCTTAACTGTTCCTTCTCCAGGAAATGTTTTCCCCTTAAATTACTGTAGCTAACATCCTTATCTCTTCCATGTGTTTGCTCCAGTGTCACTTCCTGAATGAGGACAAACCTGTACACACAATTTTAAATCTTTCCCCTTCCCCATCTCACCTCTCAGAGTGCCTGGCCATGCTTGATTTTTTCCTCCATAGCATTATCCCTTTCTAACATACCATATTAGTTTACTTGTTTGTACTTACAAATTTATCTGTTCCTTATCTGTCTCTTCCCACTAAATACAAGGTCCTGGAGGGCAGATTTTTTTTTTTTTTTACTTTTTTTGTGCATCGATATATCCCAACTGTCTCAGATGCCGCCTGACATATGGTGGGCACCCAATAAAAACATGGGAGAATAAATAAACATCCGTACACAAATGGTAGAAATCAGGACTATTTTCTGGTACTGACTCTGCCATGTTGGAAAAATAAATAGATATTGTAGGGCACTAGTTTCCTTATCTTAAGTAAAATGAGGAGATTTGAAAAGTTTCTTTCAGGCACTTAAATTCATTGATCTTCTGATCATCAGTACAATATAAATGCACTAAGTGCATTTCTGAACCTCTGGATGTTTTACAGAGAATATAATTACAATGAGACAAAAATTCCAAATGAAAGGATTATTTTAATAAGTGTACAATGTTATTTCTGGGTGTGTAATAACAACCCACATGTTTGCTTCAGTTGCATATGTGTGTTTGGAAACTGATCATTTCAGTTGATGAGGAAAAACAAATGTTTATCTGGGGGAAAGGAGGATAGCCAAATATATATTTCTTCAAATATTTCTACAGGCTACTTGCCACTTACCTTATTTCATTCACTATTAGTTTGCCTGTGGTAGGATGATCAGATTTTTTAAAATAAAATTTTTAAAATTCTTTGGAAAATACATGGTATTGTGTACAAAGTCATTATTCTGTAAATTACTATATTCCAAATTACATACTTATTTTAGATCTGAATTGAAAACAACAAAATACAGCCTCTTCATTATACTCTACACCCATGATTCATTGTTCAAGTTAGTAAACATCTATTACCCCAAGATTCCTTCATGATGTCAGTTACGACATTGCTATTTTGTTTATTTACTAATTTTTTGCTAAGGGCTCAGTATGTGTGTTTTGTTGCAGGTACAAAAAAGTGAGTTTATCTGTTTTCTAAAATATATAGAATATCTCTTGGTGTAACAGGGAAGTCTGACATGCAGGGAATGCTTTTAGTTTGCTCCTTACTTACGGGTCTTTATAATATTTTCAAATGACGAATATTATCATTAAACTGGAAGGGACCGTAAGAATACTGTAGGCATGTTTCTAATTATCTAGATTGAGAGATCCTGGCCCAGATATTCAGTACAAATTTTCAAAGGTCATATATTTAATTGGTGCTGAACAAAGAACTAGAATATAGAACTCCTGTGGTCAGGTCAGTGAAAATCTATCCCATCTCCTTAAGGACCTAGGTATTGAATATAAAAATCTATGGATAAATAAATCAATATGCGTGTCCTCTCCCAAACTCCATGTGCAAAGAATCATAAATTCCCCATACAGTAACCTTTTTTTTATTAGTTATTCTTCACAACTTTGTTTTTGCTCTTCCTTGCAGATTTGGTAAATGTCTGTCCTATAATTCTGCTATTTACTTCTGACTTAGAATGTTGAGTTGACTCATAGTCAAAATGTAAATATGGCTTTCAGAAAAGCACATTTTCTATGTAGGTCACAGATTACATTGTGAAAAGGCCATTTAAAAAAGTGATGTTATTAAAAGCATGGCAATGATGATAAGCCTCATTGCTTCCGTGATAGAGAGAAATTCGACATGTTTGCTGTTACCACTATAGACTGACCTGAGTAGGAATGGCAATGGGCCCTGAATTAGGGATTTATGGACATCCCTATCACATTCCAAGCTTTAAAAATTCACCCGTGTCACTGCTAGAAACTCATTGCAATCAAAGTAGTTTCTAGTAAACTGTTGGAAGCAGTTAATTCCCCAGAAATTTCTGCTAAAAATAGCATTTGAATCATGAGTCTCACAATTCTCCTGACAGAATCTTCTGCTTAACCCCATTCCCCCACCTTCCTCCCATTTCATAGTTCTGTTACTTCCCCTGGTTCATTTTTCTTCCCATTTAAAATACACACACATGTACACCCCCCCACAGCCGCCCCCCACACACTAAAGAACACTATCAAGAAGCATAAGGCCTAGATACCTAACAATGAATCTCTTAAAAAATCTATAGTTTCCTTCAACTTCATGTGAACAGTTGTAGAGTGATTTTTCTACATATTGCTGTCATCTGAACAGAATTCCAAAATACTTAGTTTTGAAAAAAAAATGCCATTTGGCAAAACCCGTTTACTCATGAAAAGTAATTGTGGTCAGACATATTTAGCTTATATTACTGGCATTCGTCTTGAAGTTCTGTAAATATTTATAGTGAATTTAAATGCATGTAAATACTGTATACCGTTTCAGCAATTTAATGGGATTCATTTATAGGACATGGAAAAAAAATGGACTTAGCTGCCACAGTTCAAAGAACTGAAGATATTTTTTCATTTATTTCCAAATGTGTATGTTTCAGAATAGTGAAGTCCACATGGAAAGAGAATGTGTGCATGCCTCTATGCAGGATGTACTTTAGATGTGCAGTTTTAGATGTAGGTATTTGAATGGGATACAAAATTGGGAACTTGGGCTCTGGGTTGAAACAACTTTCCTGTCCTTGGCATTTTAATGGAAAAAAAAAAAAGAAGAAGAAGAAGAATATTGAGGTTTGGGACCATAATAATTGTCCTATTTTTCACTTAATTTTGCCTGTGTTACTAAAACAGTCCTCAAGATTCTATTCCTACACAGACACAAATCAACATACATGTACAAAAATATACACATTCATTCTTGAGTGAATTGTGATAAACTTTTGATCAACAATTTGAGAAGTATTTTAGTTTGCAAATTAATTTAATCAAAAATTGTATTTATAAGAACATATAAGAACATGTTAATATGAGCTTTGCAGGTCTGGTTTTTTCACTGTGTGCTGTTTCTCTCCATATAAACATCAGAAAGTACACATTTTAGGAAATATTTACATAATTGAAAAAATACATAACACAGCCATTAAAATTGAATAGGTTACCTCATACAGAAACAAGATAAATATAGATGTTTTCTTTTAATACAGGGCTTTTAAACAAAGTGCTTTTATATACAATATATTGCTAATCCTTACAAGAAAATGTGCAATTACTGTCATTCTACCCAGTTCATGGATGAGAAAAAGGAGACCTTAAATAGTTTAAATAATTTGTTGAAGATCTCACATTTCAAATATAGTAATGTAGCTGCTAATTCTGATTTTTAAGTCTCAGGCACGGTCCACTTCAGACCAACTACTTGATATTCAAAAGCATTTCAAGAGAAAGATTTGAGGGACTATAAAGGTAAAAACGAGATGAACTTTTGCTAGGTTGAAGTAGAAAAAGTGTTGTTGAGAAATATCCTGTAAGTCAGGTCTTGTCCTAGTACTGTATCTAAATAAGATGCAGGGTATGTATCATCAAAATTGCTCCAAATCCATGGGAAAACAAACACATTTACAATTAATAATAATAATGCAATGTGCCAAGGGCTAAATTAACATATTTAAAGCACAGACATACCAAGAAAGTAGAAATTAATTTGGCTGGTGAAGTTTAGAAGAAATAAGGTGGGATGTGAGGCTCTAGAATTTTCTGGACAATGCATAAATTTGTAAATTATGGTGGAATCTATAGCCATAGTATTACTATGGTCAGTAAGCTCACCTATTTAAACAAAGTATTCTTAAATAAATTAACCAGGTATACCCTAAGGTATAGAAATTAAATTTTAACATCCTGCATCCAGAACCTTTTTTTTTTATAGGTAAAGTCAAAACATTTCTTTATTGAAATGAATCTAAATTACCTCTGTAACGCCTCTAATATTGTTTTTCACATTCAAAAGTTTTATTCTTTGCAAGACTGGTGTGTGTGTGTGTGTGTGTGTGTGTGTGTGTGTGTGTGTGTGAAAATGCAATGAAAAGAACCATAGAATTTCTTTCTAATCTAATCTAAACTTTGTTCCAATACCTACCATTCTCCATTAGCAAATAAATTACTTTCATTTTTAGAGTAGGTAGTCAGCATATTTATAAGTTACGACCTGAAACTCAATTGAAAATCTTCATATTAAATTGCTTGGATCCATGTCTACAAAAGGCAAGGCTAAGTTTCAGTGGTTTTTCAGCACAGGAGGGGATTCCAGTGGGCACAGTGGGTGGCTGCTAATACTTTGTAACGTGCACAAGATGGGTTCTGCTCTTGTCCATGGCTCCAGACATCCAAACCACTGCATTTTCTCTGTCAACCCTATTGTGCCAAGTCAGTACTACAAGCCACTATTTATTTTAAAAAGTTGATAATGACTGGAGTCCTGGGGAGTGCTTTCTAGTGATAAATACCCTTGGAAAATGCCATTTCCTTTGTTGCTATTTTTGTCTCTTCAGTATTACATAATAGCAAGCATATTCTAAGGAAAGGAAATGGCTAGGTGTTTGTAACATATGTCACTCACTGTTTCCATTCCCATCATGGTGTGGAATGTTTAATTTCTAAACTCTAAGTGCCTAATGACTACTGGTTATTTTCTCTTCTCTGCAAACATCACCTGTTCAGTGGTAGTTCATGGAATTCTGCTCATATAATAAACAGTACCATGTGAACCCCACTCAGGGTTTTCTGTCTGTCTTGCTTGAACAGATAATTTCTAAGTTACTTTTCCACTTAAAGATAATATGATTTTATTTGGATGCCAGGGCTGCCAAATTTGGGTTTATAAAACTCTTTAATTATAGTTAGCATTCTATAATAATTCCTTCTAGTGAGGTAGGTCTTTAACTCAGTACTCATCCCTTCCCCCACCATCAGAGTTACTAGTTGAAATACTGTTTGACAGGATACTGCATTCATTTAATGAAAGCTTTTAAACAAGACAGAGGGGAAATTAAGAATAGTGGGACCAAGGAGTTTATATCTAGATTTTTAATGCTGTCTTTGAATGCACTAGTCTTACCAGCTATGCCCACATATCTCATTTCATAACGTACGTGTATGCTAAGTGTTGTGAGTAAATAGCTGTTTCAATTTCAGTGACTTAGAAAGGAAAAAAAAATGTCTTTTAGAAATTTCAAGTTTGCTCCTTCAGAAAAGGAGAGAGTTCCTTTATGTTGATAATTTCTTTTGACATTGCTACTTTAAATTGTAAATTTCTCCCTACATAAAATTTTCTGCACATGAAAAAATCTTGTTTTATATCAAATTGTTAAAAAATGAGATACTTAATTTGTATTCTTAAGTATAAAATTATACAGTATTACAATTGGACTTTTGTCTCTCTAGGCGTGACTAGTTGAGAGGATGATATTTAGGCCACATCTATTCTACTGTAATAAAACAGAAATATACTCCAAAATCTAATATTGAGAAACAACATTCCTAGAAATACGGGCTATTCCTAAGTTGAAATTCATTTATTTATCCAAGGTGGTCCACAAAACTCACCCAAAGACATCTATCTTTTTTGTGACTATAGATGTGACAAATAAAATTGGTGAGGAAATCAGGATAAGAAAAAGACTATTAAATTTGAACTGAGGTACATAGGAAAATATGTAATATCTAGAATAACTATAATCAGTAGAAGCTTTAACCCAGAATTAGCTTGTGGTTTAACAATTAAAATAGGGGTTTGCTTTAAAAAATAAAACTCTGTGGGGGTGCCTAGGTTGCTCAGTTGGTTAAGTGTCCAACTCCTGATCTCAGCTCAAGTCCTGATCTCAGGGTTGTGAGTTCAAGCCCCACGCTGGGCTCCACGCTTGGCTTGGAGCCTACTTAAAACAAAACAAAGTAAAACTCTCTGTTCTACTTAGAGGTAAAACAAATACACATCTACTCTCTCAGTGAAAATGACTTTCAACAATGTTGCCCATTTTTGTTTAGACCTGAGGTTCTGCCCTAAGTCACAGGCACATCCTTCCTTTTACTCTTCGTCTTCTGGAGATTTCCTCATCACTACTGATAGCCACCGACTAAAGATGAAGTCTAAATAGAGATGATACTTAAAAATGGATTTAATAAAACTAGGAATGTACTCTTGTTAAAGGAGCTATTTGATAAACAGAGCACAACAAATGTTCACTACAGGAAGTAGCTGGAAGAGCTTTTTTAGTTCATTAGCTGATATTGAGTCTAGAAGGATTAATGCAGTCTTTTTTGTATGTCATGTACATTTTTGATTGCTGTGATTAAAACCATGATTAAATGACCTCGCACAAAGCAATGGAAGAAAAACAGAGCTGCCCTCTGACTTACATTTCTATTGTTGTTGAGGTTTCTATGCTTTAAATATGATATGGTTATCTTATAAATATGTTTTAGTTGTCTGAACCATTGTGACCACAATTGCACTAATATATTGCTAGTATTTTGAATATTTTATGTTAATATATGCAACAGTGTAATTCTCTTGGCATAAAAGATTTTTATATTAAAAAGTAATTTAGTAGAAAAATGTATAAATTGAGATTTTTGCAAAGGAAACAAATTTCTTGGTGTTGTAATTTTTAAGAACATTTTGAGATAAGATGTGGAAAGAATACTTGGTGAAATAAAAAAAGATTGAAAATAGTTTTTGGAGAAAATCTTAATTCACTCTACTGTAGTATTATTTGAGCTGAAATAAATTTATAAGAATAATGAACTCTATAACAAATACAAATATCAATAATGTGCAATGTTGGTTTTTATTACATAGTTTGAGTTCCACCAAATAGATTTCCAGATATATATGTATGTACACATTAATTAATCTACCTTTTAATATGATTGGTCATATTCTGTGATACTTTTTTCTTAGGATTTAGGGAAAATAAGATTTAATCCATGTTATATAGAAACCCTATTTTAATTAAATTCTGCACTTTTTATCTCTGTTCAGAGACAAATAAATTTATGCATTGGCAGTATTTGGTATAATTGGGATTGAGGGAAGGGGGCCATAATTAGTTTAATATAATAAAAGGACACTGAACAATTCTTAAAATTCTAAAAAATTTATTACTTCAGAATAATTAGTTTGGGATTATGCAGAAGCTACAGTGTATGGCTCAGGAAATGATAATGCTGCTCTAAGGAGAATGGATTATAAGTAAGCAAGAGGTGAAGCATAAGTGTTAGGAATCCACTTAGAGAAGTCTAGAACTTCTTAGTATTTGGACTTCATGGTATCTTGGAGTAGGTGGAATTTAGATGGATTTTGGTAATATCAATAGAATTTGCTAATTGGAAAGAGAAGAATGAAGGAGGACTCTTCTGTTTTTGCTTGGATACATGGGTTGATGACAGCACCTTTTTTTCTGGGAAAGGAAAGTTTGGCAAAAGAGAAAGTTTTGCAGCTGGTGGTGAGAAAAAGCAAGGATTTCATTTTGAATATGCTAAGTTAAACACCTGCTTAATTTTGATAGGGTACTCTGGAAGCAGAGGCTGAGAAGAGATTCTTATGAAAATGCTTTTTTTTTTAAGATTTTGTTTTTTATTTATGAGAGAACTCGAGGGCCCTCATGAACGGGTGGGGAGGGGCAGACAGAGATGGAGAAGCAGGCTACCCACTGAGCAGGGAGCCCAACACAGGGCTCAATCCCAGGTGAAAATGCTTTTTTATGGAAGGATTTTCTAGAGAAATCTCTAGAAACATGAGAAGGATAGGGAATGGGAAGCAGGTGAACAAGAATGTGGTTTCAGGTAGAGTTGAGTTTCAGCAGAATCCTGTGAGGAAATTTGAAGCGTGATTTATGCCCCAGAGAAGGTACTGAGAAAAGGATGTCATATCAGTCAGTCATTGACTGCAGGCTCTCCTATGGGAGATACTTAATCTCCAAAGCCTGGTGGCTTCCAGCAGCTGAGATCAATTCCCCAGAGAGTGGTGGAACTTACCTGCCACCAAAGAGCCAACATTCATAACCATCAGGCTAGGAAGAAAAACCACAGGAAACAAAAAACACCTTCAGGCCTTATGGCTTTATTATTGATTAATAGGTAATGTTTTTTTGTTTGCTGTTTTTTTTTTTTTTTTTTTTACAAAATTGTGGCATATCCATACAATGAGAGTATTCAGCTCTAAGAAGGAATATACCAAACATTTAGGAAAGAAATAATACAAGTTCCACATTAAGCCCTAAAAAATTGAAAAGGAAGAAATACTTCCTAACTCATTCAATGTGGCCAACATTACCCTAATATAAAAACAGAAAAAGACATTACACAAAATAAATGTACTATCAATGTAACTTATGAAATTTGATGTAATAATTCTAAACAAAATCTTAGCAAATAAAACCCAATAATATATAAAAAGTACAATATATCATACCTAAATCTGGTTTATTCCAGGAATGTGAGATTGGATTAACATTTGAAATTCAAATAATATACTATATTGAAACTAAAAGAGGAAACCATATGATTGTCTTAATAGACACAGAAAAAACACTTGGCAAAATCCAACATCCATTCCTGATAAATGCTGTCAACAAACTAGGAATAGTAGAGAACTTCTTCAACTTGATAAAGCATACCTACAGAAGTTTTACAGCTATAGTAAGATGCAGTTTTCATTGATGAAAAAATTGAAGATGACACAAAGAAATGGAAGAACTTTCCATGTTCATGGATTGAATGAACAAACATTGTTAAAATGTCTATAGTACCCAAAGCAATCTACACATGTAATGCAATCCCTATCAAAATGCCATTAGCATTTTTCACAGGGCTAGAACAAACAATCCTAAAATTTGTATGGAACCACAAAGACCTGAATAGCCAAAACATCTTGAAAAAGAAAAGCAGAGCTGGAGACATCACAATTCTGGACTTCAAGCTATATTACAAAGCTGTGGTGATAAGACAGTATGATACTGGCACAAAAACAGACACATAGGTCAATGGAACAGAATAGAAAACCCAGAAATGAACCCACAACTATATGGTCAATTACTCTCCAACAAAGTGGGAAAGAATATCTAATGGGAAAAAGACAGTCTCTTCAACAAATGGTGTTGGCAAAACTGGACAGCAACATGCAAAAGAATGAAACTGGACCACTTTTTTACACCATACACAAAAATAAATTCAAAATGGATGAAAGATCTAAATGTGAGACAGGAAACCATCAAAATCTTAGAGGAGAACATAGGCAGAAACTTCTTTGACATTAGCCATAGCAACTTCTCACTAGATATGTCTCCTGAGGCAAGGGAAACAAAAGCAAAAATATACTATTGGGACTTCATCAAAGTAAAAAGCTTCTGCATGGTGAAGGAAACAATCAACAAAACTAAAAGACCACCTATGGAATGGGAGAAGGTATTTGCAAATGACATATCTGATAAAGGATTTCCAAAATATATAAAGAACTTATCAAACTCAACAACCAAAAAACAAATAATCCAGTTAAAAAATGGGCAGAAGACATGAATAGACATCTTTCCAAAGAAGACATACAGATGACTAATAGACACATGAAAAGATTCTCAACATCACTCATCATCAGGGAAATACAAATCAAAACTGCAGTGAGATATTATCTTAAACCAGTCAGAATGGCTAAAATTGACAATTCAGGAAACAACAGGTGTTGGCGAGGATGCGGAGAAAGGGGAACTAACTCTCTCACACTGTTGGTGGGAATGCAACTGGTGCAGCTACTGTGGAAAACAGTATGAAAGTTCCTCAAAAAGTTAAAAATAGAATTACCCTATTATCCAGCAATTATACTATGAGGTATTTACCCAAAGTATACAGAAACACTAATTTGATGGGATACGTGAACTCATTATCAACAATTGTCAAATTATGGAAAGAGGCCAAATGTCCATTGATTGATGAATGGATAAAGAAGAGGTGGTATATGTGTGTGTGTATATATATATATATATATATATATATATATATATATATATATGGAATATTACTCAGCCATCAAAAAATAAATCTTGCCATTTGCAATGAAATGGATAGAGCTAGAGAATATTATGCTAAGCTAAATAAGAGAAAGGCAAATACCATATGATTTTACTCATGTGTGGAACTTAAGAAACAAAACAAATGAACATGGGGGGAAAAAGAGAGGAAAACCAAGAAACAGACTCTTAACTATGGAGAACAAACTGATGGTTACTGGAGGGGAAGACGGTGTGGGGATGCATTAAATAGGTGATGGGTATTAAGGAGGGCACTTGTGATGAGCACCGGGTGTTGTATGTAAGTGATGAATCACTAAATTCTGTACTTGAAACTGATATTACATTGTATGTTAACTAACTGGAATTTAAATAAAACCTTAAAAAAAGGTGCAGTTTTCCACAAATTGATTTATAGTTTTAAATCATAGTAAGGAATTTTTGTAGAAATTGGGCAGCAAGGGAAAAAAAAGAAATTGGCCAGCAGAGTTTACAATTTATATAACAGTGCAAATGATCTACAATAACCAGGACAATTTTGAAAAGAAAGAACAAAGTCAGAGGACTAGAACTATCTGACATCAAGACTTATTATAAGTCTGGAGTATTCAAGACGGGGTGGTATTGTCAAGTAGAAAAATAAATCAGTGTAACTCAATATAGGAAGTCTATTGACCGAGTGAACTTTTAATAAAGATGCAAAGGCAATTCGAAGGAGAAATGGTAGTCTTTTCAAAAAATGGTGCTGGAACAATTGGATATCCATATGTGACAGAGAGAGATAAAAAAGGAAGGAAGGAGGGGGGAGAGAGAGAGAAAATAAAATCCAACATCTATTTATGCTTATTTTACACAATTATACCAAGGCTAACTCATAATGGATCATAGGCCAAAATTTAAAGCATAAAATTTAAAGTATCTAGAATAAAACATAGAAGAAAAATTTTGGACCTTATAGTTAGGCAGATTTCTTAAATATGTATAATTTAATTGGTGTATTAGATAATCAAAATTTAAAATCTCTGCTCTTTCAAGGATAATGTTAAGAGAATAAATGAGCCACAGACTAGGAGAACATGTTTGCAAAGCCTATGTCTGATAAAGGACTTGTGTCCATAATATATAAAATATATAAAGTCAAAATCTAATAATAAGAGAACCATCAACTCAGTGTGCTAACATTTGAACAGATGCTTCGACAAAGAAAATATTGATATTATAAATAAGCACAGGAAAAGATGCTGAACATCATAAGTCACTAGGGAAATGCAAAATAAAACAACGAGGTTTAGTTACAAAGCTAGAATGGCTAAAATTTAAAATAAAAACCAAACCAAATGTTGGCAAGAATGAGGAAGAACAGGAACTTTTGAATAAAAATGCTACAAACACTTGGAAACAGTTTGGCTGTTTCTTAAAAAAAATATTAAAATATACTTACCTATGATCTAGTCACTTCACTCCTATGTGTTTACCCTAGAGACCATGTCAATATAAACTCTTTTAAACAAAAGTTCATAGCAGATTTATGGTAATAGCCAAAACGTGTGAGCAACCCCCCAAATGTCCACCAATAGGTAAAAGGATTAAAAAACATTGTATACATCCACACAATAAAAACATACTCAGCAATAAGAAATAAACTACTCATACATGTCACAGCATGGATGAATCATAAGGTAATTATGCTGAATGAAAGAAGCCATAAAAGAGCGTACATATAGGATGATTTTATTTATGTAAGACTTTAGAAAATGCAAAAAAATCTATGGTGATCAGCAGATCAGTGTTTGAGTGGGAAAGGGATTTTCCAAAGGTTGTGGGTGGGGATGTTCCCCATCTTGTGGTTGTGGTTTTATGGGGGATATATATATGTCAATATATACATATATGTATGTTAAAGTTTACCAAATTTTTCACTTTAAGTATGTGCAACTTATTGTATGGCCATTATACCTCAATGCTAAACACCATATATTCGCTATATTGATAATGAATCTAAAATCTAAAAGGTTTTTCTATAATTTCTAAAACAGAGCCAGCATAAGAGAAAGAGGAATTGGGCTAATTTGAGCAAGCAGGTGCTCCAGGTAAAACATTTGTTTATCGGAGACCATAGATTTCTGTCCCTGATTGCTTTATCTAGTTTCTGTTTGTAGTAACTAATAGGGAAAACTCTAAAGTGCATCAATTCATTTTTGGAAGGAAATGTAACACATGAAAAGCATAGGCTTTGGGGGCATAACAGCTGCCTATAAATTCAGGCTGCACCACTTGATAAGTGTGTAACTTTGCTCAATTTACTTATTCTTTTTAACCTCAGTTTTCTCATCAGTAAACTATCTCAATTACATGACTTTGTAATCTATAAAGCTAGCTTCAAGCTCTGAGCCTGCATACATGCACCATCTACAAAAAGTTAGAATTTGCTGCTTTAAATTCGCAAGGTGACATATTCACCCTTCCTTCTCCCTAGTGAGCTGTGTTAGGAAGATTAATCAGGGAGGGCTGGAGAGAAGAATTATGTGGTGGGGGCTTGAGGGTTGAAATGAGAGATATGCAGACAGGGTGGGGGTGGCAAGGAGAAGCCTCTGAAGCACGGGCATTTTGGCAGAGAGATGAATGCAGTGAGGGAGTAGACCAGGGGAAAACCTGGGAAGAAAGTTTTAAAGTGGAAAGAAGAAGTACAGTGATACTGAGGTGAGGGTAAGCTGTGCTTTTTGACCCAGGAGCTTGAGCTTGGATGGAGTGGCAGGATGAGGGTGAGGTAGGCAGGTGCTAGATCATGTTAGACCTTGTAAGACTTTGTAAAGCATGTATAAGTTTTACCTATTGCTTAATTCTAAGTAGGTAAACCATAAGAAGCCTTATTCAGGACAGTGGTCTGACTTTTATGTTTAAAAGTATACTGTAGCTGTTGGGGACAAATTATGAGAATGCGAGAACCTAACCAGGGGAACTGGTTCTCTTGTGGGTCTCTCAACCAAGCTACAAAGTTCAAACCTTCCCCATGGTACAGAAAAAAATGTACAGAACTTATTCTGAGAAGTCAATTCACCTTTCTAGAAAACTTTTGATCTTATTCTTTTCTGTTAATCTGCACTTAAGGGTATTTCTGTGCAAATTGCATATATGCATTATTTAGAAAAGGTGGCATTTTTATAACATGTATGCTTCATAAGTCTTAATACCTATATTTTAAACAAATAAATAAAGGGGGAGGGAACTGAAGTATTTGATAAACAAACCAAAGCAATAACCATACAGGCCATTTTTTTTTAAAAGAATAACTGACAGAATTTTTATTAGCTTCTGGTATACAACATAGTGATTCAATATTTATATTCATTATGAAATGGTCACCAGAATAAGTCTAGTTACCATCTGTCACCATACAAAGTTGTCACAATTATTATTGACCATATTCCCTATGATGTACATCTCTAAGTCTTATTTATTTTATAATACAAGGAAGATTGTATCTCTTAGTCCCTTCACTTATTTCATCCATCCCCTCTTCTGGCAACCACCAGATTGTTTTCTGTATCTATGAGTCTGTTTCTGTTTTGTTTTGTTTGTCCATTTGTTTTGTTTTTTAGATTCCACATACAAGTGAAATCATACAGTATTTGTCTTTGATTTATTTCACTTAGCATAATACACTAGAGTTCCACCTATATTGTCACAAATGGCAAGATATCTCATTCTTTTTAGTGGCTGAGTAATAGTCCATTGAGTATATATGCTACATCTTCTTTATCCATTCACCTGTCAGTGCACACTTAGGCTGTTTCCCTATCTTAGCTATTATAAATAATGCTGCAATGAACATAGGCGTGCAAAAGTCTTTTCAAATTAGTGTTTTTGCCTTTTTCAGATAAATACCTAGAAGTGGAATTGTTGGATTATATGGTAATTCTATTTTTAATTTTTTTAGGAACCTCTATCCTGTTTTCCATAGTGGCTGAACCAATTTACATTCCCTGTAGCAGTGCAGTAGGGTTCCCTTTTCTCTACATCCTCATCAACACTTATTATTTCTTGTCTTTTTGATTCCAGGTGTAAGGTGATACCTCATTATGGTCTTGATTTTAATTTCCCTGATGGTTAGTTATGTTGAGCATGTTTTCATGTGCCTGTTGGCCATCTGTGTGTCTTCTTCAGAAAAGTATCTATTCAGTTCCTCTACCCATTTTAAAAATGAGATTGTGCTTTTTTTATAATGAATTGTATGAGTTCTTTATATATTTTGGGTGCTAACCTTTATTGAATACATCATTTGTGAATATTTTCTCTTGTTTAGTGGGCTGCCTTTTCATTTTGTTAATGGCTTTCTTCACTGTGCAAAAGCTTTTTGGTTTGATGTTATACCATTTGTTTATTTTTGCTTTTGTTTTCCTTGCCTGAGGAGAGAGATTCAAAGCAATATTGCTAAGACTGATGTCAAGGAGCTTACTGCCTATGTTTTCTTCTAAGAGTTTTATGGTTTCAGATCTTATATTAAGGTCTTCAATTTATTTTAAGTTTATTTTTGTATATGGTTTAAGAAAGTGGTCCAGTTTCATTATTTTGCATGTAGCTGTCCAGTTTTCCTAACACCATTTATTTAAGAGATTGCCTTTTCCCCATTGTATATTCTTTTCTTTTAAAGATTTATTTATTTATTTTAGAGAGAAGGTATGCGAGCAGGAGGAGGGGCAGAGGTAGAGGGAGAGGGGAAGCAGACTTCTTGCTAAGTGGGGAGCCTAACATGGGGCTCAATCCCATGATCCTGAGATCATGACCTGAGTCAAAACTAAGTCAGATGCTTAACCAACTGAGCCACCCAGACACCCCCCCCATTGCATATTTTTGCCTCCTTTCTCACAGATTAATGGACCGTGTAAATGCGGGTTCATTTCTGGGTTTTCTATCTTGTTCCATTGATCTATGTGTCCTTCTTTGTGCCAGTACCATACTGTGCTGGTTACTACAGCTTTGTAGTATAGTTTGAAATCTGGGATATACAAGCCATCTTTAAATTTAATCCCTTTATAGCACTTTCTAAAAAATACTATGCATAATAGAAATAATCTTTATTAAATATTAAAAAAATCATTACTAGTCTTCAATTTCCTTCCCATATATTCTTCACACTTTTAATTCTGACTGTCCTTAAATTTCTATTATTTCTTATGGACTTGAATAAGTTCCTTTGTAAAATACCAATCTCTCTTTTTTTTTTTATATTGAGATTTTTTTTTTATTCTTATGTTAATCCCCATACATTACATCATTAGTTTTAGATGAAGTGTTCCATGATTCATTGTTTGTGCACAACACCCAGTGCTCCATGCAGAATGTGCCCTCCTCAATACCCACCACCAGGCTAACCCATCCTCCCACCCCCCTCCCCTCTAGAACCCTGTTTGTTTTTCAGAGTCCATCGTCTCTCATGGTTCGTCCACCCCTCCGATTTCCCCCGCCTCATTCTTCCCCTCCCGCTACCTTCTTCTTCTTCTTCTTCTTCTTTTTTTTTTTCTTAACATATATTGCATTATTTGTTTCAGAGGTACAGATCTGAGATTCAACAGTCCTGCACAATTCACAGCGCTTACCAGAGCACACACCCTCCCCAGTGTCCATCACCCAGTCACCCCATCCCTCCCACCCCACCCCCCACTCCAGCAACCCTCAGTTTGATTCCTGCGATTAAGAATTCCTCATATCAGTGAGATCATATGATACATGTCTTTCTCTGTTTGACTTATTTCACTCAACATAATACCCTCCAGTTCCATCCACGTCGCTGCAAATGGCAAGATCTCATTCCTTTTGATGGCTGCATAATATTCCATTGTATATATATACCACCTCTTCTTTATCCATTCATCTGTCGATGGACATCTTGGCTCTTTCCACAGTTTGGCTATTGTGGACATTGCTGCTATAAACATCGGGGTGCATGTACCCCTTCGGATCCCTACTTTTGTATCTTTGGGGTAAATACCCAGTAGTGCAATTGCTGGATCATATGGTAGCTCTATTTTCAACTTTTTGAGGAACCTCCATACAGTTTTCCAGAGTGGCTGCACCAGCTTGCATTCCCACCAACAGTGTAGGAGGGTTCCCCTTTCTCCGCATCCCCGCCAACATCTGTCAGTAAAATACCAATCTCTTAAGGGCCTACCTTTTATATAAATGACTCCAATATTTATTTTCACAGATCTCTCGATTTCTCCATAACCCCTAAATCTATATCCCTCTCTATTGTAGTTTAAATCTCATTATGAGTTGTTCAAACACCAGCCAACCATTAGTTACGTTGGCACTTGCTCTCATAAAAGAATGATATATTCACAATATATCTTGGTTACTGTACTATTTTACATTCTCTAAAAGTTAGACTTGGAGCAACTTTATGTGTCACTTGTCAAAAGGAAACATTTCTGTCTTGCAATTTCATGAATAACAAAATGCAGTACCTTTTACAACATGACTACATACTTGTTGCTTATGGCTCCTTTTGGGTATATATATATATAATTATTTATTTCTCCAAGTTAAACACTAAGTTTAAACTCCTTTTATTCAGATGTTGGATTTCCTCATTTAATTTTTAAATCCCCTTTTCCTGTTTTTTGTTGCTTTGTCTTTTTTCTCTATTCTCTGAGGACTCTTTAAAAATTCTTTCAAAAAACAATAAGATAAAAATTATCTTTCAATCATTTCACTGAATTTGAGTTTTCCATGTCTGCTAGGTTTTTTTAACTTGCCTTTTAGTAAATGGGAGTCTCCTGTTTTCTAGCATACTGTTCCTGTTTTATAGATATGTTCTCTTTTTAAAAGTTTTTATTGTTATGTTAATCACCATACATTACATCATTAGTTTTTGATGTAGGGTTCCATGATTCATTGTTTGTGCATAACACCTAGTGCTCCATGCAGAACATGCCCTCTTTAATACCCATCACCAGACTAACCCATCCTCCCACTCCCCTCCCCTCTAGAACCCTCAGTTTGTTTTTCAGAGTCCATCGTCTCTCATGGTTCGTCTCCCCCTCCAATTTCCTCCCCTTCATTCTTCCCCTCCTGCTATCTTTTTTTTTCTTAACATATATTGCATTATTTGTTTCAGAGGTACAGATCTGTGATTCAACAGTCTTGCACAATTCACAGCGCTCACCATAGCACATGCCCTCCCCGGTGTCTATCACCCAGTCACCCCATCCTTCCCACCCCCCCCCAAGCAACCCTCAGTTTGTTTCCTGAGATTAAGAATTCCTCATATCAGTGAGGTCATATGATACATGTCTTTCTCTGATTGACTTATTTCACTCAGCATAACACCCTCCAGTTCCATCCACGTTGTTGCAAATGGCAAGATCTCATTGCTTTTGATGGCTGCATAATATCCCATTGTATATGTATACCACATCTTCTTTATCCATTCATCTGTCGATGGACATCTTGGCTCTTTCCACAGTTTGCCTATTGTGGACATTGCTGCTATAAACATCGGGGTGCACGTACCCCTTCGGATCCCTACATTTGTATCTTTGGGGTAAATACCCAGTAGTGCAATTGCTGGGAACGTATGGTAGCTCTATTTTCAACTTTTTGAGGAACCTCCATACTGTTTTCCAGAGTGGTTGCACCAGCTTGCTTTCCTACCAACAGCGTAGGAGGGTTCCCCTTTCTCCACATCCCTGCCAACATCTGTCATTTCCTGACTTGTTAATTTTAGCCATTCTGACTGGTGTGAGGTGGTATCTCATTGAGGTTTTGATTTGGATTTCCCTGATGCCGAGCGATGTTGATACGTTCTCTTTTTAATAGCATTTTTCTGAGATTTTTATCTCCCATCATAGTTTCTGTTTTCTCCAAGATACTGTTTTCTGCATATTTGCTTTTGCCTCTAGTTTCAAGTTAGAGGCTTTCTTCAGAAAACTAATACGTCTATGTGATCTCATAATTAAGAGTGGGGAGGATTGACTTCTAAATGGAAGATGCCCTAAGCATAGGGATGGGGTTTAACTGTGAACTCTTCTCTAGGGAACACTGTCTGGAACATTTGATTGCACAACATGTGATGTTGATGTATTTGCGTTTCTTCCACTTAGGCAAGTTATGTTCTCCAAAGATGACTCTTTGAATTACCAGCCATTACTGGCTTCAAACATATTAGGAGCTCAGAGGGATAAGAGAATGGGGGTCTCAGATCTGATAGGTATATGTCACACCTATTTCAATAGGGTTACTCTACCCTTACCTGATACCCTTGTCTTCTGTCTCAAGAGTATTTGTTTTACTCTCTCTAAAGAGTAATCATCCTGTATTTCCCTTGTGAGAACAGAAATAGTCCTCAACTCCACAGAAATGTGTTGAAGACCTCGGTGATTCACATGCTTCTTAAATAGAGTTTCAAAGAATCCTCTCCATCTGAAGTCACCTCTTATTTCATTCCCCTTTCCCAAAGTATGTGGCACCACATTATTCAGACATTTGAGGATTTTGAGATATAGAGTGGTATAGATCTCAACTTTTTCCCAGTGAAAGTATAGCATTCAATTCCTTTGGGTCTTTTAGGTTCTTGACTTCACTTCTATGTGACTTCCAGCTTCCCAAATCCCTTTCCAAGTCTCCTTGTTCTTGTGGATTTATATCATTAAAAAAAAAAAAAAATCACTGTCAGTGGTAGACAGAATAGTGCTGTCCCACTCCAGAGATGTTCATGTCTTAATTCCCAGAGCCTATGGATCTGTTACATGGATAAAGGGACTTTGAAAATAGGACTAAAATTAATGGCCTGTGATGGATGAGTACTCTGGATTATCCAGGTAGCACAGACTAGCTTCATGATTCTTTGAAAGCAGAGAATGACAGAGGAAGAGTCAGAGATAGAGGAAGGGGCAGGAGCCAGGAAGTTAGGGTTGACTCTAGAAGCCAGAAAATCAAAGGAAAAGGATTCTCCCCTAGAGCCTCAACAGAGGAATACAGCCCTGCTGACACCTTGATTTTAGCCCTGTGAGAATGCTGTTGGATTCCTGAGAGGCAGACTGTAAGATAATAAAATCATACCACTGTGAGCCACCGAGTTTGTGACCATTTGTTACAGCAGCAATCCCAAACGAGTACACTATTGTTTTATTGAGATTTTATTTTATTTTATTTTTAAAAAAATATTTTATTTATTTGACAGAGAGAGACATAGCGGCGAGAGAGGGAACACAAGCAGAGGGAGTGGGAGAGGGAGAAGCAGGCTTCCTGCTGAGCCAGGAGCCTGATGCAGGGCTCAATCCCAGGACCCTGGGATCATGACCTGAGCCGAAGGCAGATGCCTAATGACTGAGCCACCCAAGTGCCCCTGTTTTATTGAGATTTTAAAAGGAAACAAATGTAGATTCACATGTTCAATCTGCCATCTTACCTGGAAACATTTATCTTTAGTTGAAATTTTAATTATTTAGGAATAGGTAATAGATTTATTTTTTTTTATTTTTTAAAGATTTTATTTATTTGACAGAGAGAGAGAGTACAGCAGGGGGAGCAGCAGAGGGAGAGGGAGAAGCAGACTTCTGCTGAGCAAGGAGCCCAATGTGGGGCTCGATCACAGGACCCGGGGATCATGACCAGAGCTGAAGACAGTCGCTTAACCTAATGAGCCACCCAGGTGCCCCAGGAATAAGTAATAGATTTATATGGCTTAAAAATTCAGAATCTTCTAAAGTGTATACATGAGAAGTTTCTTTAATGCTTTTATCTGCACTCCATGGAGATGACAAATGTTGGAAGTTTCTTATGTCGCCTTCCAGAGACATTCTATACCAACACAAATAGAAATATCCTATGCAATGTATTCATTTTTTCACATGTGTTATACATATTTCTCTGTGCTTTGCTATTTTTACTTACCAATATATCTTAGAATATAGTTTCCTCATTCTTTTTTTTCCAGTTTTAGATGAGTATATCACAGTTTATTCAACCAGTACTCTATTGATGGACATGAATTATATTACCAATCTCTTATGATTTTAATGGTGAAACAAATTATGATAAATCAAATTTTATATGTTTCAAAATGCACATTAGACAAATCCTGAGAAATGGAATAGCTGGATTAAAATTAAGCACATACGTGATTTTGATAGATACAACCTTTAAACAAGTAGATGTCTGTTTCCACATAATAATAATACAGTATGAAATGGTGCACATTGAAAGAAATATATTGAGGTAAATGTAGGAAGGACAGGGATTTCTCTCCAAATTCTGTTACTCTTGGAACAGTGGGAGATAATCATTAAAACATCAAAGATAACCATAGTTTCGGGGTGAATAAGATACACCACTTGGGTAATAAACTTAAAGGGTTCATCACAGACTGCAGTGAGTAAACTCAGTGGAGACTCAGCTATGGGAGACATGATGAAAGTAACTGTGTATTAAATCTTCCAGCAATATGCAGCAGCCGGTATGAAGGCCTGAGCATTCTTGGCCGTGCTGCCTCATAGGAAGTTGTGTGGCAGGAATGAGAGTAAGAGAAGCAGTTCTGAGAGGGGCAGGGGCAGGGTAGAAAAGGAGGTTGGGCTTTTTTTTTTTTTAACTTTTAATTAATTTATTTTTTTTAATTTTTTTTATTATTATGTTATGTTAATCACCATACATTACATCATTAGTTTTTGATGTAGGGTTCCATGATTCATTGTTTGCGTATAACACCCAGTGCTCCATGCAGAATGTGCCCTCTTTAATACCCATCACCAGGCTAACCCATCCCCCCACCCTCCTCCCCTCTAGAACCCTCAGTTTGTTTCTCAGAGTCCATAGTCTCTCATGGTTCATCTCCCCCTCCAATTTCCCCCCCTTCATTCTTCCTCTCCTGCTATCTTCTTCTCCTTCTTCTTCTCCTTCTTCTTCTTCTTCTTCTTCTTCTTCTTCTTCAACATATAATGTATTATTCGTTTCAGAGGTATAGGTCTGTGATTCAACAGTCTTACACAATTCACAGCGCTCACCATAGCACATACCCTCCCCAGTGTCTATCACCCAGCCACCCCATCCCTCCCACCCCCCACCATTCCAGCAACCCTCAGTTTGTTTCCTGAGATTAAGATTTTCCTGAGATTAAGATACATGTCTTTCTCTGATTGACTTATTTCGCTCAGCATAATACCCTCCAGCTCCATCCACGTCGTTGCAAATAGCAAGATCTCATTCCTTTTGATGGCTGCATATATTCCAGTGTAGCTTTATCTTAACGGTAAAGAGAAACTTTAGCAAGTTTTGTTTGCTTGTTAGTTTTCTCTTTCATTTTTTAATGGGAGAATTCTTTTTTAATAGGCGAAAATGTGAATTTGGACCTATTCACTAAATTCCAAAATCGTAATCAAACTAATTGTTGAAATTAGAATGAAGCAAATGTAGAATCAGTAAAAATAAGAAACTTTGTTTCACTTAAATAAACCTATATACATGGATAGCTGTGAATGGAGATTTAGAAAATGTTACAGAAGAGAAAGAATTGGGGGAAATGTGTGGATTGAAAGTTAGCAAACACAGCCATTGTCAATGTTGAAGGCTTGGTGTCTTACTGAAGAAACAATTATGACCTTCCTCTGGACTGAAAGATGGACCTGACCTAAGACTTCAGTTCTTACTTTCCCTATGTGGCTAGTCCCTGCCACCAGTCCAGGGTAGGAAAAACTCTCAAATGCCAAGACTGAGGCAACCACATTTTCCTTAGATACTCTGATCCTAATCTGTGATTCTGAGACATCACTTTGAATCCATATTACCTTTAGTTAGTATGCACACAGATTCCATATTTATTAAAAACAATTTTCAACAATCGCTAATTTTCAGATTTCTGGAAAATAGAAGCAGTAGTATTGTTTATTTCCACATTATGACAATTTCTTTATTATACATTTGAAATTATGTAAAAATGAAACACAATTATTAGGATTACATAAAATTCATCACACGGTTCTACTCCAGCATTTGCTTCTATCTGTCAGGATGCCTTTCTATGGCTCTCTTTAATATTTGCCAAAGAAAACACATATATTTCCCTGCAGTTAAAGCATCAAAGCTCCCACGCAGAAACCCATTCCCATGGAACCCAAATAAAAACATAAAGAAGACTGTTGGTAGACTAAATACATTTCAAGCCTTCTCCAGGTTTCTATTTAAACACAGTCTGATTTTCATTTGGTTGACTCTCTTTGTATTAAGCCCTAGGCACATGGACCAGGATGTACTTTTATGGCTTTGCAATAGCAATGATGACAGCTAAGGTTAAACAGGCTCCCATTAGATCTAGTGGTGCCAACAGAGACACATTACACAGATTATTTTATAGGAACACCAACAAATGAACACTAACAGAATCATGCTTAGTAGTGGCACCTGAGACATAATAGGCACTTAATAATTTCTTTTTGCATTATGTCTGAACGATCCTTAAATTTGTTATGTATTTCATGGTCTTAACCTAAAGAGGCAGAGGAGGAGAGCTGAGAAATGCAAAACTAAACCCTATATTTTAGTGTTTACTTTGTCCTAATTTTCAAACTTTTATTTGTATGGACTCTGACTGCTTATAGTTTTGAGTAACTAATTAAAATTATTGAGCAAAGGGTGCCTGAGTGGCTCAGTCAGTTAAATGTGGGACTCTTGGTTTCAGCTCAGGTCATGATCTCATGGGTCTTGAGATCAAGCAGCTCAGTGCTCATTGGGGGGTGGGGGGCTGCTTGAAAATTCTCTCTGCCCCTTCCCCCACTCTCTCTCTCTCTCAAATAAATAAATAATTTTTTAAAAAAAACCTCATGTTTAAAAAATAAAATAAAATTATTGAGCAAAAATGGTGCTGTATTAACTTATATGCCAAGTTTTTATTATGTTTTAACAATTAAGACATTAAACTGCATTTGTTTTCATGTGCTCTACTTTCTTGCTTTTTTAAAAGGTAAACTCTGCCTAAGAGGCAATTTAAGATACTATGATGAAATATAACCTTTAAGGTGAAGGAAATGGCATAAGAATGTTGAGCACACAAGTGATAACTTAAAGTCACACCAGTGAATTCCTAAAATGAATGGTTGAGAAAGAACTTATTTATTATTTTCACTTTTTCCTCTATTCTAGAGCCATAAAATGTTTAATTCATAGGTTGCATATTAACTTTAGGAATGGGAATTGGTCTCATTATCTCTGTGAAATAAGAATTATATGACAGGTCAGTAGTCATATGTGAATATTGACCTTCAGGATGGGACTGATACTGTTACTTAGGGTATAATGTAGAGATTAGTGAATTCCAGGAAATGGGACATTTCAGAGGTCGAATTGTGTTGGTCACTTTTAGCTAAAAGCAAAGCAGGTTACATATGTTCTTCTCATAAATTTTGGGACATTACACTTATTACAGAGACACAGAACCACATGGTCCCAGAAAAAGAAAGATGTCATTCCAGGGAAAATATAAAGTGGCACTTTGCATTGGTGTCTCCTTTGATTGTGTGCAATTCATGGCAAATACATAAAAATTGTTGAGGAAGTTTTTAATGCTCAAAGTGGCAAATGATGCATAAAGGCAGACCAAGAAATTAAGAAATCTGTAATTGTAATTATAAGGCCTAGTTCATTGCAAGGCCTAGGGTAACACCCATAGTTGGAGAAATCCCTGACTGTACTAGATATAAGGCTATGCCTGGAATTCATTCAAAGGAATCTGACATTTACCATCTTTTGATGTCCTCAAAAGACTTCAGTTTATTTAAAATGACAACAAGTGTGTGTCTATGGAAACTGGCATAAAATTGAATTTTTAGTTTAGAAATTTATAGGGGACATTTTTAAACTTTACTAGTTTAGCAAAAACAATAATGTAGTTTAAATCTGATCGTCCACCTGAAATGCCCCATCCAAACTTTCATTCTACCCAAAATTACAATTCTACCTTTAAGAACTTTTTGATTTGACACTCATTCATGTCTCTTTTACCTTCCACCCATTTATACTCATGTAATTCCAATAGTCAGGTAGACCTTCGCTGGGTACAGCTACAAAGCTTACTTGGTCGTTCTCCAGATGTTACTCTAATACAATCCAGAGCTTTGCCTGTGACTTTCATTCATTCAGAGTAACAATTTATTTAATGTTACTACTTTCCTACCAGCCACTGGCCTGAACCCTTGGTGTTGAAACTTATATTGTAGAGAGAACAGACAGAGAACACAACATAGAAATATATTATGAATGCACATAAGTACAAAAGAATGTAATGAAACCTGATAGAGAGAACGATTAGGCAGGGAAGGGGGATAAGAAGTACCAGAGCTGTTGAATCTTAAATAGCATAGTCAAGTCAGAGATCTCTGAAAATGTTCCATTTGAGCAAAGACTTGAAGTAGGCAAAGAAGAGCCACCTGGGTAGATGGGAGAAGAACTCTTTATGCTGAGGAATGACTGAGGCTGTTGTGCTTGCAAAAAAGCAGGGATCTATTGTATCTGTCCCCATTACCTCTTGGACTTCATTTCTCCCTCTCCTCTGCAATATTTGCACACCAGATAATGGAGACCGATAGATTAGGGCCTTGTAGTCCCCAGCAAAGACTTTGGCTTTTACTATGCATGAAATAAAGAGCACTGGAGAATTTTGAACTGAGTGGTAATATGGTCTCACTTAAACTTTTAAAAAGGGTTATTTTAGATACTTTATTGAGAAAAGACTTTAAAGGGACAAATGTAGAAAGAAAGAGCTCCGTTAGTAGGCAGTTGAGAGGTAATGGTGGTTTGGACCAGGAAACTAGCCATGGGGGTGGTAAAAAGAAGTCAGATTGTGTAGCATTATATACAAAGTAAAATCCAGAATCTCTATGTGGACCCCATGCCCCCTCTCTGCTGATTTTAGAAAAGCTTCCTTCATATGAGCAAGTAACAATCGGATATTCCATTCCATAGAATCCACCATGAAATGGGTGAAATTTCTATTTTAAGTTAGAAAGTGTTATGGGAAAATGTAATTGGTCCAGAGTACATCATATGGCTCTCCTCTACTAGGGGGTCCTAAGTGCAATAGGATGTAAATCCCTGAATTCCTGAATCTTTGCATGACAGCCGACCTTATAGAGATATCACTGGTAAAACTCATTTATTTTGGTAGCACCTTTCAGAAATTACTTGGACCACTTTTATGCTTTGTCACCACATAACAGCCTATAAATTTTCCAGCTTACAGGCCTTGGAGGGACCAATTAAATAGATATTTCCCAAATGTAATTTTATAAAGAAATTGGCCAAGGAGTAGCAGAGCTCTCTATTTCATCCTGTTCCTCTTCTGCTTATGAAAGAAAAGCTATTTCATGTGATAGAGGAAGAATATCAAAGACTAGACCAAAACTGTGACTGAAAATAAGTTGTATGGTTCATTCATATGCTAATCTACACTCGAGTGGTTGAGATGTAAAAATCTAAACTCAGTTACTATTCTGTAGCATATCTATGTCTTGTTCACTAAGGTATTACCAGCACCAAGCCCTGTTCCTGGCACATAATCGCAAAGCAATAAATCCTTATTGAATGAATAAGTGAATCTTACCACACTGGAAAATAATGAATTTTCAATTTGCTTCTTTGTATGTCACTCTTTGGCAAAGGCCATAACTTATACATGCTGTGGAGTGGGGGTGGAGGGGAAATGGATGTATCACCATCTTGTTTAAAAGTCTGCTTTAGCATTGAAAGGATGATTTCACATTGCTGTCCATTTTTTAATGAATATAAAATTGTTGGCTTCACAAAGGCAATATGTTTATTATATCCCTATAGACAGGGATGGGAAAGCATAAATTTCTAGGCTTTGTTCCTTTCAGATATCATCTTATAGCAATTAATAATTGTCAGGCATCCATTAGTTTTAAACATAGATGCTTCCTTCAAGGAGTTTATAAGCCAGTTTTGGAGATATGGAACAAATATAAGTAAAATTATATATAAAATTGATATAATATTGCATAAGAAAGAACAGAAAGGTCACAGATAAAACATGATATTCCATAAATACTTGTCTACTATTTGGAAAAGGGAGATAGATACACCACTAGAAACATAAGGTACCCATCATGGGCTGAATTGTGTCTCCTGCCCCCCACTCAATTCATTTATTGAAGTACTAACTGCCAGCTCAGAATATGACTAATTTGGGGGCTAGGGTCTTTAAAAAAGTAATTAAGTTAAAATGCAATCATTAGGATGGGCCCTAATCCTATATGACTGGTGGTCTTATAAGAGGAGGAAGTTTGGACACAGACACATATAGCAGAAGAATGCCATGTGAGCATGAAGATGGCCCTCAATAAGCCAAGGAGAGAAGTTTTGGAAGAAACCAACCCTGCTGACACCTTGATCTTGGACTTCTAGCCTCCAGAATTGTGAGAAAATAGATTTCTGTTGTTTAAGCCACCAATCTGTGGTACTTGGTTATGGCAAGCATAGTAATGCAGTATAAATATGGAATAGGTTTTATCCAGGGGAAAAATTAGCAGATAACTAGCAAGGCATAAATAGTCCTATGAACTTACATTTTCCCACAAAACTATGCTTAATTGGGATAGCCATAGAAGATTGGATGTAACATAGAAAGGGCTCTGAGAAAGAGATCCCACACTCAATTGCTCAGAAAAAAATAAACTATAGGGAAGGAAGGGAAAGTCATAACTAGGCCACTCTGTGACAATGAGACCTTCTGGCTTTCAGTGTCCAGTGGCAGATTTCAGCCAGTTGTATTGAACTAAACCAGACCTTCCAAGCAAGCTTTTTGTTCTTTGTTGTTCCTCACCGGTGTATGGCAAGTACCCAGTTTGGTCAGGTGACCACCAATAAAACATAGGTTATTTAGTAATATAAATGCAGAATAAGTAATTAGTTAAGTAATCATCACTTATTGAGAATTTATATTACTAAATATAAAGACTATCAAATGCTGAAGGGAATTTATCAAAAGAATGGCTATTATTTTGTAAGATAATGAAAAATATTCAGGAGCACCTGGGCGGCTCAGTCAGTTAATCGTCCCAACTCTTGATCTCAGCTCATGTCTTGATCTCCAGTTTGTGAGTTCAAGCCCTGCATTGGGCTCCACTGTGCATGGAGCCTACTTAGAAAAAAAGAAATATTAATTTGTTAAGTCATGATTTATAAATTGGAGTGTGAATAAATTTGCATATGTATACAAATGTAGATATATATACAATACAGAGTAGTATAAATAAAATAAATATATGTATATATTTCCTATGAGTCCCCAATTTAGTTAGTAAACACACCTTGCATTTGTAAAACATCTGCAAGTTGTATATATATTACACAAGTAAAGGCAAAAGAGAAATGGGAATGATACAGTTACTGTATTCCTACTCTTTGACTCCAATGACTAGTCTAGGTCACTCAGGAAACCACCTTGTTTGAGGGAGATTAGAAGCTGTAGGTCACCTGAGAATTCAGTTATATCTGAGTCTACTCCAACAGGAGACTGGAAAACATAATTTTGCACTTGCACATTACTAAGTAGGTCAGCATCTAGCCCTGGCTCAGCATTTGGCAATCCATTGGCCAGACATTCTCACACAGCTTGGTCCCTCCCTGCCACCAGCTTGTGTGGCTTTCACAATTACCCTCTTTGACAGTGTAGGCTCTGAGCCCTGGATAATTGTGACAAAACTGCCTCAAGCTGTGGGGTTTTTCCACTTGGAGCTTCTGAACCTGGCAGAGTAGGCAGAAATCACTACTTTCTCATGGGGCATTTTGACCTAAGAAGTCTCAGTGGCCAGTACTTTGGGTATATATACCAAAGGACTTTAGGCAAACATATTACATAACATTAAAATGATGTTCATCTGATTTCCAGTAAGTAAAGGGAAGCGAGCTAGCCGTTTATGTTGTGTAAGCAGGTGAATGCCTAAGTAGAGTTAATTTTAAAAGAGCCAGTGTTTATTTAGTTGCCACTCATTTCACATATAGATCACAAAGAAAATAGGGGCATACTTGAAAAGCTGTATAATTTGGGGAAGAAAATTACCGATATAAAAACTTTTGCATAATAAATTATGTTGATTGATTTTAACGTATATTCACAGGATGAGAACTTTCGGTTATGGTATATTATCTTCTCTCTATATTGCTGGATTCATATTCCTAGTATTTTCTTAGGTATCTTTGTATCTGTGTTCATGAGTGATGTTGGTATTTGATTATTTTCTAGTAATGACATTGTCAAGTTTGGAAACGGAGTTCTTCTCACCTCATGAGATAAGTTCAGAAGTAATCCTTCTCCTCTATATTGTGAGAGTACATGTAGAATTGGTAATATTTCCTAGCTCAATGTTTGATAGAGTTCAACAATCAAGCCATTTGGGCCTATGGATTTCCTTATAAGAAGATTTTATCTATGAATTAAATTTCTTTAAAAAAATTTTTTTGAAATAAATTTCTTGGCTAAATAAACGCTATTCAAATTTCATACTTCTCCTTGTCCCTGTTTTGATATGATATATTTTCAAGGAACTTGTTCTTTACCTGAGCTGTTACAATCATTGACAAGATCTCCATAAAATCTGTAAGATCTATAATGACGTCCTATCATTCCCAGTTTTATATTCCCTTTTTCTTGATTAGTCTTCCCAAGGATTTAACAATTTTATTAATCTTTTCAAAAGAACCAATTTTTGATTTAGACATTTTCCTAGGTTGTTTGTTTCCCATTTCATTGATTTCTACTTTTATCTCTACTATTTGTTTTCTCCTGTGTATTTTGAATACAAAAAAAAAAAAGAAAACGAGCTAATGATAAGAAATAATAAAAGGTGTTCCAAAAAAACTACCCAAACAAACCTGAACAACAAATGATATCATCGCCGTGTATTATTGGAAACAACTAAATCTTACATCTCACCTGGAGCTTCTTGATGCACATTAGCATTTTAAAAGCTATCATAAAGCAACATTTCCCAAATTCTATCTCTTTTGGAAGGAATATTCATTAACAATTTGATAACATTTTTCACAAAACACAATTTGGGGATGTTAGGGTTTTAAAAACTTTCAGATTTTTCTATATGAATTAAAAATAACTGTATTTAAATATATATTCAGAAATAAAATATAAATAACTATAAAGCACAAGCAAGGAAAACAAAAGTACATTTGTTTCAAAATACAATATATAAAAGGACTTATACTATTTCAGTGATTGTGTAAGATACTCACCTCTAGGTTATTTATTATAATTATTGATCCAATTTTAATGAAATAAATGAGATCAGCATTGATGTTTTGGAAAAATATATTAAAATTCACATTACACTTGAGAATTACTGCCAACAATCAATTTAGATACCTTTTTTTTTTAAAGATTTTATTTATTTATTTGTCAGAGAGAGAGAGCGCACACAAACAGGGGAAGGGGCAGGCAGAGCAGGCAGAGGGAGAAGCAGGTTCCCTGCTGAGGAGGGAGCCTGATGTGGGACTCGACCCCAGGACCCTGGGATCATGACCTGCACTGAAGGCAGACGCTTAACCGACTGAGCCACCCAGGTGTCCCTCAATTTAGATACCTTATCTGATTACCTGAGACACACTAGGAAGAAAGGAAATTGACATTTACTGATGACCTGCTGTATGCCCAGCACTATTATAAGGCCCTTAATATTGTTCTTACTAAAATCAACAAGCCCAAGCATTTATGAGGTTCAGTCATTGTTCAGACATTTTGTGAACCTCAAGGCAGAAGATGACATGGCTCTTGCGCCCCCCCAAATGCTTACCTTATCAGAGGGGATACACATTATAAAATGAGAAGTGCCATGAGGAGTACAAAGTACTTGCTGAACTAAGAAGAGGAACAAATTATTTTAGACCAGCATGTGTGATGTGTGATACATTTAAGATGAGGAAATATATGATGCTGAACATCTTTTCATATATTTACTTAACCGTCTATATTTCTTCTGTGGTGTTTGTTCAGGTCTTTTGCCCATTTTTATATCAGGCTGTTCATTTTCTTATTGTTGAGTTTTAAGAGTTCTTTATATATAATACTTAATTGTCCTTCATCAGATGTGCCTTTTACCAATATTTTCTCCCAGTCCGTGGCTCATCTTCTCATTTTCTTGACATTGTCTTTTGTGAAGCAGAAGTTTTTAATTGTAATAAAGTCCTTCTTATCATTTGTTTCTTTCATGGATTATGCCTTTGGCGTTGTATCTAAAAGGTCATCACCATACCCAAAATTATCTTCTAGGAGTTTTATAGTTTTGTGTTTTACATCTGTGATCCACTCTGAGTTAATTTTTGTGAAGAGTATAAGTTCTGTGTCTAGATTCATTTTCTAATGTGCATGTCCAGTTGTCCCAGTGCCATTTATTGAAAAGACCATCTTTATTCTATTCTATTACCTTTGTTTCTTTGTTAAAGATCAGTTGACTCTGTTTATGTGAGTCTACATCTAGGCTCTCTCTTTATCTGTCCATTATTTCATGAGCACCACACTATCTTGATTACTGTAGGTTCATAAGAAGCCTTGAAGTTAGGTAGTACCAGTGCTCCAACTTCGTTTTTCTTTTTTTTACATATTGAGTTGGCTCTTCTGAGTCTTTTGCCTCTTTTTGTAAACTTTCATAAAATCACTGACCACACGTGATTCTAGTTTCATTACTAATTTAATTCCATTGTGGTCTGAGAGCAGACATTGTATGACCTCTGTTCTTTTAGTTATTAAGATGTGTCTGATGGCCCAGAATATGGTCTGTCTTGGTGAATGTTTCATGTGAGCTTGAAAATAATGTATAATTTGCTGTTGTTGGAGGAAGGAGCCTATAGATGCCCATTGGATCCAGTTGATTGGTGGTGCTGTTGAGTTCAACTATGTCTTTACTCATATTCTCCCTGCTGGATCTGTCCACTTCTGATAAAGGGATGCTCAAGTATCCGGCTGTCATAGTGGACGCATCTATTTTTCCTTGCATTTCTATCAGTTTTGCCTCATGTATTTTGACTCTCTGTTCTTAAGTATATACACATTAGGGATTGTTATGTCATCTAGGAGTAATGACCCCTTTATCGTTATGTAATGCCCCACTTTATGGCTACTAACTCTCCTTGCTCTGAAGTCTGCTCTATCTGAAATAACATAGCTGCCTTTGCTTTCTTTTTGTTAATGTCACCTGGTATGTCATTCCTCATCTCTTAAATTTTAACCTGTAAGTAACTTTATATTTAAAGTGAGTTTTTTTCATGTTAGTAGTAGGAAAAATGTTCAGCAAGAAATATATTAGTTTGTTTATTTGTTTATTTATTTATTTATTTGTCAGCGAGAGAGAGCGAGCACAAGCAGGGGAAGTAGCAGGCAGAGGGAGAAACAGGCTCCTCTCTGAGCTAGAAGCCTCATGCAGGACTTGATAGCAGGACCCTGGGATCATCACCTGAGCCAAAGGCAGATGCTTAACCAACTAAGCCACCCAGGCATCCCAGAAATATGTTAAATGTAAATAATTGTGTTTGTGGTGTAGCTTCCTAATCTTTTAAAAAATGATCAGTATCTTATAATCGTATGTTATTCACATTTATTTTTTTTTAATTTTTAAATTTTTTTTGAGAGAGAAACAGCCCAAGGTGGGGGAGGTACAGAGGGAGAGGGTGAGAGAGAATCCCAAGCAGGCTCCATGCTCAGCGTGGAACTCGATGCAGGGCTCAATTTCATAATCCTAAGATCATGTCCTGAGCTGAAATGAAGAGTTGAACACTTAACCAACTGTACCACCCAGGTGCCCCTGTAATGACATTTAAATAGTATTTTAAAAAATAAAAAAAAATATTGAAGCATTTACTTCATTAAAATTTTTAAATTGAAAAGTAACTAAGTGATTTTTTTGTAGATGGAATATATTTGGGCCTTGTTTTTTTATCCACTGTGACAATCTCTTAGAAGTGGTGTATTTAGACTATTAATTTTTAAAATAATGATTGATATAGCTGGATTAATAAGCTATATTTTTTACCATTTCCTATTTGTTGCCCTATTTGTTCCTATTTTTTGTCTTTCACACATTTTCTGCCTTTTGTGATTTCAACTGAGCATTTTACATGATGCCATTTTTTCCTCATTTTTTAGCATATCAAATAAACTTTTTAAGAACATTTTTTAGTGGTTGCCCTAGATTTTGCAATATATCCAAGTCCACTTTCCAATGACACCGTACCCCTTCACAGGTAGTGCAAACACTTTACAATAACAGTTCTCCTAATCTCTCCCCTCATCTGTTGTAGCATTGCTGTCATTCATTTCCCTTATATATATAATATATATATGCACACATATATATATACACACAAGCATACATAATCTAATATATTGCTGCTAATATTATTTGATCAAACCATTATCTGTTAGATCAACTAGTACAAGAAAACAAAACTTTCACTTAATCTTCACTTATTCTTTCTTCAGTGCTCTTCCTTTCTTTATGTAGGCCTGAGTTTCTGCTCTGTATTATTTTCCTTCTCTCTGAAGAACTTCTTTTAATATTTCTTGCAAGGCAGGTCTACTGGCAACAAGTTCCCTCAACTTTGTCCCTTTGAAAAAGTCTATTTCTCCTCCTTTTTTGAAGAATGATTTTGCAAGGTATAGAATTCTAGGTTAGTGTCTCTTTTCTCTCAACACTGAAACTATTTCACTTCCTTCTCTCTTTGCTTGCTTAGTTTCTGATGAGAAGTCAGATATAATTCTTACCTTTGCTCCTCCATAGGTAAGATTCCCACCCCCTTTGGCTTTTTTCAAGATTTTTCTTGGGCGCCTGGGTGGCTCAGTTGGTTAAGCGACTGCCTTCGGCTCAGGTCATGATCCTGGAGTCCCGGGATCGAGTCCCGCATCGGGCTCCCCGCTCAGCGGGGGGTCTGCTTCTCCCTCTGACCCTCCTCCCTCTCATGTACTCTCTCTCTCAAATAAATAAATAAAATCTTTAAAAAAAAAAAGATTTTTCTTCATATTTCATTTTCTGAAGTTTGACTAGTATATGTCTAGGTATGGCTGCTTTTAGCATATGTCCTGTTTGGTGTTCTCTGACCTTCCAAGACCTGTGGTTTGGTGTCTGACTTGAGTTTCGGGGGCATTCCTCTTTCATTGTTACTTCAAATATTATTTGTTCCTTTCTCTCCTTCTTCTTCTTTTGTATTTTCTTTATGTATATGTTGTGCCTCTTGTGGCTTTCCACAGTTCCTGGATATCCTGTTTGTTTGTTTATCTGTTTTAGTCTTTTTTTTTTTTTCTCTTTGCTTTTCAGTTGTGGAAGTTTCTATTGTCATATATCAAGCTCAGGGTTGCTTTCCTCAGCAGTGTCCAGTCTCCTAATGAGCTCATCAAGGCATTCTTCATTTTTGTTTCAGTGTTTTTGATCTCTAGCATTTCTAACTGATTCATTCTTGGATTTCCCTTTGTTTTTACATTATCCATTTTTTGCTGTTGTCTACTTTTTCCATTTAAATTCTTAGCATATGAATCATAGACTTTTAAAATGGTAATTGTTACCTACCTGACATATCTGACCCTGATTTTGATGTTTGTTCAGTCTCTTCAAACTGTGTTTTTGCCTTTTAGTATGCCTTATAATTCTTTGCTAAAAGGTATATGTAATGTATTGGGTAAAAGGACTGAAGGAACCAGGCCTCTAATAATGTAGTGGTGAGATGTGGGGAGTAGAAGTATTCTGTACTCCTCTGATTAGCCTTAGTCTTCTGGTGAGCCCAAACTCCTGGATAGTGAACTTGACAGTGTTTCTCAGTTGTTTTTTACCCCTTTATGTGGAACATAATGGAGAAGCTTGGAGTTGTGTACTTTCCTTCCCCCAGACAGGTTAGGTTCTGGTAAAATAGTTTCTCCTGAGGACACGTGTTGCTAAGAGAAGATGTTTTGGCATATTTCATATTGTTACTTCTCCCCTCTTCCCACTGGAAGCAAGAGAGAATTTTGCCTCAATCTTCTGTGAGAACCTGGTCAAGCACTTGGAGGTAAGACTCACAAAAGTGAGGGGATCCCCAGTGAATGGGTTCAGCCTTTCACTTGTTAGGATAGAGTGGTGAATTGCAAACTGCTTGCATGTTGAACCAGAAACCAAAGTTGTTATTCAGCATCTGTTCATGTATTTCCTTATCTGACATCTCTACATTTTTTTTCTTGGTGAAGTTTCTTTTCAAATCTTTTCTCCATTTCTTATTGAATTATTTGTTTTCTTGTTATTAAATTTTGATATTCTTATATATTATGAATACAAGCCCTTTACCAGATAAATGCTTTGAAAACATTTTCTCCCAGTCTGTAGCTTGTCTTTTTATTCTTTAATGGGATCTTTTAAAGAGAAGTTTTAATTTCAATGAAGCTAGAGTAATTAAGACAGTGTGCTGTTGATGTAAAGACAGGCAGATAAATCTGTGGAACAGAATAGAAAGTCAAGGAATGGATCCACAGTTATTTGGAACACTGATTATTAACAAAGGTACAAAAACAATTCAAATAGAGAAATAACATTATTGTTACTTTCAATATTTTTTAATTTTAAAATTTTAGCATAAGTTAACTGCCATGGCTCAAGAAATTAATGATATAATTATATTCATAACAAAATTTTATAATATTTAAAACTATACTTTTCATAACTATAGGTAAAATTATACAGTATTAGAGATGGAAGGAAACTGATAGGTTATTTAGCCCAATTTCTTTATTTTTAGATGTTGGAATTAAATTCCAGAAAGTTAAATGAACATGCCCAAAGTCCAGTTGTCTACCCAGGAAAACACATACTATTTTAATTGTTACATTTGATTGTTTTGAAAAAACACAGATAACTTTTGACTTTAATTATTGTGGATTTCTCTATTCAGTGACTCCATGTTGGGAGGTTATTGAACAAGGTGGTTTTGGTTTTGATTCCACCCCAACCAGTGAATAATCATTTCATTCTGGGTACTGTTTCTTGCTCTTCACTCTCCCTCAATCTGTAAAATGAAAAAAATGCATGGAATTAGACTTTGCTTTTCACAAATATTATGGAAGTCAATATAATTAATCCCATGTGTGTAGCAGTTACTTCCAGGAAGGTGACTTGGTTTTGTAGAAAGAAAACTGGATTAGCAGAAAAGCAGACTTTCATTCAATTCCTAAATCTTCCATAAACTGCCGAGGGTGATTGGTTATGTCTGCTTTCCTTCTATAAAGCAAAGAAATTTCTTCTCTTAATTTGTTGAAATCAGTTAAAAATATACTTTGGATAGCATGTTGGGGAAATTTTTGAATCTCTTTTCTAAACGAAAAAAGACAAAAATGGTTTGTAACAGAGATAGAATTAGAACCTCTATTTTCTGAGCTTTAAGTTCATTTTAGCTTCAAATATCTCCCCTATGCACTCACTGACTTTATGTTTGTTTTTCTCATTTCATAATTTATGATTTTACAGTTATATAGTTAAGTCCTGTTGAAATAGAGACAACACATCATTATAAGTGAATAATTGGAAAAGAAAAGATTCGGACTTTTTCTATATTACCATGAGTCTTTCAATTATATAGTTTCTTGTAAATGAATCATGCATAGTCACTAAGAGATCTTGGTATCTTTTGTCACTTTGAAAAAAAATTATCTTAAAAGAAGAGATTGGCACTTATTAAGAAGTGGTCCTTCACCTTCTCTGCCACATTTCATTGAGTGTTTCTTGTGTATATCACACATCAAGGAAGTAAACACTTCAGATTGAGGGTGTGAGCATCTGAATGTCATGGACTGGGATAGGATTTTGTCTGATATGTTCCCATGCTAAAGGGAAAAAATATGTCCACAGATTGCTAAGATAAATCAGAAATATAATTATAGCTGAGAAGTTGATTCTTTTTTTTTTTAAAAGATTTTATTTATTTATTTGACAGAGAGAGATAGCGAGAGCAGGAACACAAGCTCCTGGGGGGAGTGGGAGAGGGAGAAGCAGGCTTCCCGCCGAGCAGGGAGCCCGATGTGGGGCTGGATCCCAGGACCCTGGGATCATGACCTGAGCAGAAGGCAGATGCTTAATGACTGAGCCACCCAGGCGCCCTGAGAAGTTGATTCTTAAATGGAGAAACTTTGACTAGATCTCCCCATGAACTTTAAATAAAAAGATGTGTTAGGAAAATAAATAAACTATACTTTATGAGGGAGAAAAATATAAGAGGTAATCACATTTAACTTTTATTCATTGCCAAGCATTTGCTACACTTTGGTTTAATTCTTAGAACAACCTAGGAAGGTAGGTGATATTATTTCCACTTTACAGATGAAGGACTTAAGGCTCAGAGAGTTTCAGTATACTTGTAAAGTATAGTATCTTATCTGAAGGTGAGAGTCAATAACTGGCAGAACCAAAATTAATACTGAGATCTAACTAAATGCCAAGTACCTCTATCCATAAATACATATGTCATAACTGTAGTCAGATATCAAAAGTGTTAACTCATGCGGAATTAGAAAGTTGAAGAGGTAAAATTTCTTTTTACATGTATTTTGCTTGAATTTGTGATATTTCTAAAACTTCTCTTAGATTTAGGATATGTGACTCACTGGTATGGGGAATCAGAAAGGAACATTGGTGAATAAAGTTTTTATGAGACTTTTGTCAAGTGCCCTGGGAAAAAGCATTCTCTCTGAATACCATCCCTTTTACCACACCCTCAGACATTTTTGTCTCCTTACGGGGCATTCTCTGGACAGATCTTATAGTAGCCTTTAGTTTAGTTACTGACACTAAAAAAAAAAAAAAAGATGATTTTTTAATCTAAGCACTCCAGGCAAATTCGTTTTATAATAAATTCATTTTGTACTAAAGTAATTGATTTTTATAATTAATTGTGCAATAATTATCTAGAGATTTGTAAAAATTGAAACATTCATTTACTGGAAAAGTATTATGTTTAAATGTGCTACAATATAATATAATCAAATTTGATATATTTTTAAATGTCTGAATGTCAGTAAACTCAAAACCGCTAATAGATTTTTTTTCCTGACCCTACACTTTATTATTTAGATCATTTTCTATATTTCCACTTTATGTCTGGTCTTTCATGCCTTGACAGTAAATCTTTGCAAATATTTCCTTATTTTATTTGTGTGGTAGAGAAGCTGCATTGGAATACACCAAAGCAAGAAAGAGGAGATCTCTTTGTAAGTTTAGTAAAATGGGAAAATACATTGGAAAATAAGCTTTATTAAAGCAAAGACTTTACAGACTGTACCCCTGAAACAAATCATACATTATATGTTAATAAAAAAATTCAAGCACACAATATGGGTAATTTAGGAAGTTGCTAAAACTCTTGTAAGTTAATAAAGAAAAATATATTAAAAAAATAAATAAATAAAGTGAGGACTTTGGTGTCATCGCACCTGGAATAGTCCTTGGCACAAAGTGAGAGATCAGTAGCTGGTTCACATTAGGTTGTGCTTAAAGTCTAATAATCCTTTCTGGAGATCTCTGTTCTCATGGTTTAAATGATCCTTCCATGTCTAATCTTGCAGAAGTAGTATTTGTCTTTGGAACATTTTCTGGTTGATGGACTTCAACAACTTTTACCCGTATTCCAATAAAAACATGTTATAAATAAATAACATTACCAAATTATTCTTTATTTTCCATTACCAGGGAGCATTCTAAGCAATCTCTGTTAGCATAAAAGGAAAAGGCAGTATCTAAGTTAATGATAATTTAAACCATGTAGCACTTTTAAGACAAAAATAAAGATATCTAAATGTACATTTATATATATATATACACATTTATATACATCTATGTTTCACATATATACGCATATATGTACCTGTATTTAGTAGTATAGATCAAGTATATAGATCAAGTATGAATATTGTTATATTTTTTCCTTTTTTCACTATTTTTTCTTTTAGTGAACTATTTTTGAGGAATAAAACCCAAAAATTAAAAGTAAAAAAAAAAAAAGCAAAACTACAACATGCTATATTTCAGGCAACAACTAATATTTGCTCATCTCCTTGGCTCATTATATCTCAACTACTTGCAAGAGATGAATTGTGGGAAAGAAATGTATACATTTTGTGACTTGAGTATTTAACACCCGCTGACAAGGGTTTCTAAAATATTTGCATTTTTGTCTCCTTCCTGCATCTTTTTTTTTTTTAAGATTTTATTTATTTATTTGACAGAGAGAGACACAGCGAGAGAGGGAACCCAAGCAGGGGGAGTGGGAGAGGGAGAAGCAGACTCCCTGCTGAGCAGGGAGCCCGATGCAGGCTCAATCCCAGGACCCTGGGATCATGACATGAGCCAAAGGCAGACGCTTAAGGACTGAGCCACCCAGGCGCCCCAACCTGCACCTTTTTTTTTTTCCTTAAATCTCTCTCTTACTTTTTTTCATATGTGTAAATGACAGAAGTGAGTACATGAAAAGTATCACATCAACTGTAGACTGGCTCATTCACCTGTGAGTAAATACAAAGGAAAAGCACTTATATTTGTTTTACATGTATTGTATTCATACTTAAACCATACAAAATTGCAGTTTTTGTAAATTAAAATGATCAAACACTGACAAGTTCATGTGATTCAACTAATATAAATTTCTTTCCACTGGTATTCTCTGGTATTAAAACAGTTCCTCTTTTTTATGGTTAATGGAAATATATTCAATATATACAGAGCTGTTTAGAATTCTAAAGCTGACTAGTGTTCTATTTTCTGGTTTGGTTAACTCGATCAGTTAAGGTACTATACTACCGACCCAGTTAATTTCTCCAAAAAAATATCTGCAAAGGTAGGGTATTAATTACAAAGAGGAATGAGAAAAGAGGTCTGGATTTTTCCTTGTCCATCCAGGGTTTATTTCTCTTGTAACAGCCTCTTCATCTGTCACCTTCCTAGGATTTCCAAAATATACACGTTCACCTCTCTCCACTCAAATGCAATCTCAGTCCTCCCACCTGCTCTTTACTGCTTATTGGAGAAGTAAACTTCAGGGGAAAAAAAAAATGTTTTCAAGTGGCCAATAAGTTTGTACGTTTTTTAAGAGATTTATTTTTAAACCAAGTTAAAAATCTTGGATAAAGTTATTTTTGTAAGGATAAATGAAATTCTTAAGACATTTTCACTGTAGCATTTGCTATCAGCCTTTCATCTTCCAAAGTATTTTCTACAAATTATGCACCCTGATTATGTTTATGCAAAGCTTTCTAAATATGATGCCAGTCAGCCCTCTACTATTCATATACTCAGTACCCTGTAATTTGCCTTTGCTGTACTTGTCATATTTATAATTAAATACTACTTGTAAAATTACTTTGAATTACACACTGAGAGAAAATCCATATTCATTAATATACTTAATTTATTAATTATGAATCATTTATTGCTGTAGGTATAGAAACTGTCACAGTGCCAAGCACATCGGGTGCTTATACTTTCTGACGAAATGTCTGAATGATTGAAATGTTATAGTATAAATAAAACTGAAAAATTCACATGATTCTCTCTATAAACAGGAGATGGACTCAATACGGCCATGTGGTTTAGACAATTCATTTGGTGTTAGGAAAGCTGCTGTATAAACTTCACCTCTGCCATTTATCAGTCTGGTCATACTGGGCATGATATTAAGTATCTATTAGCCATAGATTTCTTTTTTTTTTAATATTTCTTTGTGTTTCTGTTTTTTTTTTTTTTTTTTTTTTAAATAATCTCTATGCCCAATGTTAGGCTCAAACTTACAACCCCAAGATGAAGAATCACATACTCTGCTGTCTGAGACAGTCAGGCGCCCCCAGATTTCTTTTTTGTAAAATGTGCATAATAGTTCCTATATCATAGGATCATCAGAAGAATGAGATTAGATTCCTTTGTTTTTTAGATTCTTTTGTTTTGGCCTTGTTTCTTGAGCTGGTAAAAATCAGAAAAAAAGATACACAAATGGTTAATGATTATATGAGAAAAGTTTAAACCTAATTCATGATTAAAGAATACAAATTAAAGCAGCAAAATGCCATTTTTGCTTATCAGATTGGCAATGATTAAATGGTTGATAATATCTAATGCTGGTAAGGATGTGGTGAAATGTTTATGCTCATACGCCTTTGGTGGCAACATAAATTAGTGCCACATTGAAGAGAAATTTGCCTTTCTTTTAATATTTAAAGTTTTTAATCCAATGACTCAGCAATCACACTTCTAGGTACTTATCCTATAAATCTATTCACACAAATGACAGATGATGCATGTGTCAGTTTATTTATGGTAACATTTCATAAAATGGAGGGAAAAAACTAGAAACAAACAAAATTTTCCCTATTTTTCTAATTTTTAAGAAAAGCTCACAAATATCCTAAATGGGACCCATTTTCCCTTACATGTGTTGAAAGGGTAGAATTAGGGAATGAGAGAAACATTTTTTTCTAAACATCATATATTATATATACATATTTTGTCGTATTTGCTCTAGCTCTTTCTTATTACAGGTAATTTATTGTAGGTAATTTTAGTATTGTAGGTAATAATTTTTATTATTTGCTTTTAAACCTTTTCAGATCATAAAATCCACTCTTTTTTTTAATAGAAGTTGTTTAAAATAGGAAAACTATAATAAAAAGGTTTAATTTCAATTTAAAGTAGAGGATCTTGTATTAGATGGCATTCCCTAGTTTGGAACATAAATTTCATGTTAAAGCATCTACCCCAATAATCCTAGAAGGAGATGCGCAAGTCAGTACAACCTTCTTGCTCACCCAGGTAAAAGTTTAAGGAAAACACAGATGAATCATACATTTCTGTATAATCTGTGCTTTTGTCAAAAGGTTGCCATGACTCATTTATGACTTTCCATAGCTTTAAAAGCAGTGTTTTTAACCATAGAAAATCTACTTCATGGTCCTATTATGATGATGCTTGAGTCAATAATAGACTTTCGTTCATGCATGAATGTTTTTGTAGAACTAAAACTAAGTACAATTGCCCCTTGCTATAATTCCACAAAATAGAATCCCATATGAAGGAAGAGAATATAAAATCAAGTAGTGGCTGTAAGTACTCCATGCTGAGGGAGAGAAAATTAAGCAGACTCCATGCTGAGCACAGAGCCCGACACGGGGTTTGATCTGACAACCCTGAGATCATAACCTGAGCCAAAATCAAGACTCAGATGCTCAACCGACTGAGCCACACAGGTGCCCCCAAAGGACTAGAATTTAAACCCAAATCCATATGATTTCCATATTTTGCTAAAATGACCAAATACCATGTGATCCTTACTTAATTCATTTCAGACTCTAGTCATTTTTTAGCAAGTCCCACAGTTTTCGGCACCAGATGTTTGGCACAGTATTATGTGAAGTAAGTGCCTTGTCACTCAGTAATAAACAGTAGGCTCCGGCATTGAGAAAGGAAGAGTATTCATCAATGATTCTGAAGTGTTGTTTTAACCAGTGATTTTATTGTTTTCCCATGTAAGATTGAAGGAAACAGAAATACAGTCAGTCCTCTGGATTTTCAACACCTGTAATAGTAATCAACACCTGAATAAGTGGCTGTTAACTGTTCAGTGGTGTCCTTTTAAAATCATTTTTCTCTGGAAGAATTGCTTCAAATGAATTAATTTTTATTTGACCATGAAGATAAGTCAGCTTGCTTCAACAACTCAAAATATGTCAGGAGCTTAATTCCGTAAGAAATATTTTTTATGGGGCACCTGGGTGGCTCAGTCGTTAAGCATCTGCCTTCGGCTCAGGTCATGATTCCAGGGTCCTGGGCTCAAGCCCCACATCGGGCTCCCTGCTCAGCTAGGAGCCTGCTTCTCCCTCTGACCCTCCCCCTGCTTGTGTTCTGTCTCTAGCTGTCTCTCTCTCTCTGTGTCAAATAAATAAATAAAATCTTAAAAAAAAAAAGAAATATTTTTTATTTGCTTCATCATTCCTTTGAGGATTCTGTCAACCTGGCTACCTTATTTTAGTTCCCATTTCATTTCACTCTTTGTTGAAAGATTAGTATTATTTAAAACAAAAGGATGCTGCAGAATTTTAAAATAATGAAGCTGTTTCTACTAGCTATGTCTTTATGTCTCTTTGAAAGCAACAGGAGGCTCATAAACACTGGAAAAAACTGAGGATAACACCCCATCTCTGAACCATAAGTTACATTTCTTGTATCATAGCACTTATTCAAATGTTATGCTATTATTTTCTTTAAATTATTTAACCTGGAAGCTCTGATAAGGGAAAAATCTACCCCGAACATAAATCATGCTATATTGGAACTACACAGAGAAAAACTTTGTGTGTGTAAGAAGATGCTGCTCTGTCATCTTAGCTTTACTAATGTTCTTTATGTCCCTGTCACGTTGTCTCTCATAAGTGACTGTTTGAGAGAGGAAATTGGGTGTGGGTTATTTATGAAGTTCCTACCTTTAATGAACTGAAGTGGATACCCCCTATTTTTTATTACTCCAAACACTGTAGATTCTAGAGCTCCTACTTGGAAAGAAAAAAAAAGTAAATAATATTAGCATAAAAAATTTGAAATTAATCACAACCCTATAATTTGAGCAGATTGAGTTCTTACAATGCATGCACTAGCTATACTGAAAGGCTTAATTAATCCTGGCTTGCTTTCTGGAGCTCGTATTCTGAGAACTTCATTCTGAGAGTGTGAATATTTTGCTTTTGATGACACTTAGGGCCCCAAATTATCATACTGAGATTTCTAACACTGATTTAGCTATAATAATGGGAAAACAAATAAATTATTAGATCATCCAGACACTTCTCTTTACACTTTGTTACAGCTTTACTAGTTATTATTCATAGATGGGAATTTTCACAAATAACAAAAGCAGGGTGGTAAAGGCAGGTTGTCATACATCACAACCTTGAACTCTGTGAGAGCCATTTTCTTGAGTGAAGTTAGTAAAGTTAACAATTAGGTTCTCTAACAACACTTCGGTAAGGATCTAGTAAAAATCACATGGTCTTACCCTAAAACAGCCATTATCAAGAAGAAATTTCGTAGCTTAGCAAAACACAAAGTTTTCATATCAAATAGGATTCTTAAGAAAGCCAACCTGAATTGTGATGAAGCTAAATAAAATATGAAGCTTCTTGAAATTAAAATTTATATTTTTTTCTTAAATGAAGCAAATGATTTTAATTTAATGAAAGAAGAAAATGAAAAATGCATGTCTGTTCTATTTACCAATTCCTTCACTCATTTTTTTGGCTCTTTCTTCTACCTCTTAAGTTCAGGAATTTCTCGAGGATCTGTCTGTCCATGGCTTTCCTCTTTGCTTTGCCCCCCCTCGGGAGGCTCTATCCACTTTCCTTTTCAACTAGCATCCCTGAGTCTTTGCTCTTTGGATCCACATTTCTCACTGTTTTTTGGATATGGAAAAATTGAACTCATAATCTGCACTACAAATTATGCCACTAACTTTACGTTTTAGAGCCAATCTTAATGGTAATTACTCATTAACCAACTACTATTGTAAGCACTTTCCATTGTCTCACTTAATTCTGACCACAAACAGTAAAGGTTTATAATGGTTCTTGATGTACAGAAATGGAAACTGAAACTTAAGGAAAATTAAGTTCAAGCCACTCCAAAGTGACACAGCTAATGGGAGATAGAGCTGGGACTTCAAATGGTTCTGCCTCCAAAACCTGTGTGCTCTTCCACTAGGCTGTTGAAAATCACCTTTTTCATCCAGATTTGAAACCTGAGACATATCTTTGATATTATTTTCTCCTTTAATTCATGCAGTTATTTGACTTGCTCGTCTATAGATAAAAAATACAAATTTTGAGCCCCATAAGAATACTACTATGGTATATCATATATACCATATGTAATATATATATGATGCTTTTTATTTATATAAATGCTCATAGCATCTTGTATAGTCCTGAGAATTAGGTTGAAAATCAAATGTGTTGAATAAATTAAAGACATTTTAATTCTATCTCAAAATTTACTTCCTACATCTATCTTTTTCATACATTCCCTGTAACTTCTACAGTGCAGACCTCTCAACACCTTGACTTTGGTTTTTCCAAGAGTCTTCATTGTTCTTTTAGTTTCAACCACTCCCTAGTGTCAGTCACAACACATTTCTCCTTGAGCAAATTTTCAAAGTATGAAGTTCTGAATATCTGCTCAAAACCCCACTGTCTGCAGAATAAATATCTCTCACCTAGAATTTATGGCCTCTAAGAATAATATCATTTGATTTTCCCAATGTCTCAGGTAAGCTAGGACACAAAATTATGACCTCTACACTCAGGATCCATTTTTGTCTGATGCTTTTCTCCATACCAGTGAATCAGAGCTTTACTTCCTCAGCATGATAAAATTTTACTGAATCATCTGGGCTTAGCTTTTCTACAGGAATGGATGGTTTATCCAATAGGAATGAATGAATGTACACGATGCATTGTGCACCTCTCCTGAATATTTATCACTTCATCCTTAGTGATTTTAGTATGCCTTACTTTATATATATATAATATATATATAATATATATAATTCTTAGCACAGAACATGGTCATATTTGTATGTTCCACAGAATGATGATCATATTAGTTACAATAAATGTTGATTGGGTGAATAAATAAATGAGTGAGTAGATGGATGGATGGATAGATGAAAGAATGAATGGATAGAATTGAATAAGTTTTCAGTGGAATAGAGCATTCAGATGGGCCTAAATGTTTATCAAATTCTTGTCTCCCCGAAGAAAAGAAAAACTTATAAAAAGAAATGCATTGTCATTTATTATTCACTCAACAGTCAGTTAATGGGGTTCTACCACATGATAGAGACTCTGCTGAGTATTTTGTTATCATGTCCATGCTCATTTATAAATATATCTTGCCTAGCAGAACATTTTTGCATACCTTAGACACAAAGGAGTAATAAACTGTGGTGTGGGTAAGCTGCCACTTAACAACTCTATCAAAGCAATATATTTAACTCCTAATGTTAAAAATGCAAACAAACCTTTAACTTCCAAGATCAATTACACCTATAGAACAAGCCTTGCTGGGAACAACATTCTATCTTGTCAAGGACTCCTTATCATCAAGGAAGAATAAACACTCTAATTATTTTTTTTTTTACTTTTTTGTTTATTTTCTAATTGGATCATTCATTACTTTCTCGAATTCAAATCCACATCAGATTTATAGTTGGAGGCTATTGAAATATTGATTTGGTTATAGAAATGTCGAGCTTGGCAGCTAAGCTGTCTTTCTGCCAGAAAATGTTTTTGCTTTGTTAAACTTGTGTAAAAAGGTTGATAGAATGTAATGAGCAAGCAATTTGCATCTGTATCAGGCATGGAGAGAAGTTTTTAAAATTTAAAGAGTCTCCTTAGCATTCCTCTGATGCCAAATTCCTGGAATTAAAGTAACAAATTTGAACCACAGTATACAAGTCTTAATTATTAAAAAGTCTGATGTTCATTTTCTGTTTCTTTAGGCCCACGCTACCCTTAAAGGGGCTCTAAATTGTACAAGGGTGTCATTATCCCGGTAGAGAGTGTCACTGGAGTTAGACACAGATCACACGTGGTTCTGCAATTTCTGGCCTGATAAAGGGAACACATCCTTCATCTTTCTCATATATCTCATTTTAATATTCTTTAATCTAAGAACGACAGAGCTTCCCTGCTTATCTCTCATTGTTGTAGTGAGAAGAATGACTATATTTTTTGAAAGTATCGTCCATCCTCTGTACTTTTAAAATACACATTTTTTCCTTGGGAAATCATTACATAAATCCCATACATACGTGTATCTCTACAGGAAAAAAAAAAAATTACTCTATTTCCAGTGAGCTAATCAGGAAAAAATAGGGGGTATTTCTTAAAAAAGTGGAAAAGTGAGAAAAGACAGTGATAGGAATGGAAAGAATGTGAGTCCCTGCATGGTGCTTAACTGTGAAGAGGGTTTTGGTATGTCAGAAATTATTTTCTACTCTATCACTTTAAGTAAATCTTATTATATGCAGACCTCTTTCTACTCTCTAAAGATAAACACTATGTACACTTAGAATAGACAGCCAATTCTCTCCCTCAACTGGGTGAATGAGAATAAGCTACTGGAAACCAAAAAAAAAGGGGGGTTCTCTCTAACCGCCCCCACTCACCCATAATATTTGTATAAGGGAACAGAGATTTGTTGTGCTTACCCATTTATGCATTAAGAGCGGGGAGAAGATCCTGGAAAAAGAGCAGCCTCCCCAGGTCCTCCCTAGAGCTATTCCTCTTTGCTTCTCTATCGCACCGTCAGAGGTGGCATGACCTAAACCACATTGAGTTGGTGAGACTAAGTTCTCTGCTATTGACAGAACTGAGAAGGTGATCAATTCCAAAGTAGAATGCTGCAAATTTAGTCCCCAACTTCAGTGGAGAGAATCATAGCACATCAGTTTTAGTGACCACAGCTGCTGTTATCTTCCTCTATTTCATGACTAGGCTTTGCAAATAAGTGTTTTAAATCAAGATGTATATCAACATCATTTTTTTTTAATTCTGGGAGGTGAGTTCCTTAGCAAGTTCTTCTGAACAAGTCCTACACACTCTCTGCCTTATACACCTCCATCTGATGATTCAAAAAAGAAACCTTTAATCTCACTTCACCGATCAGCTAAGATATTTTAATGTTTTAGCTGAGTAAAAATATATGCTTTCTGAAAGAGAACATGATCAGTCTTCAGAGGCCAAGACTCTAGAATTAGTGCTGGAAAAATTGGCCCTGTGCTTCTGTTTCTGCCCACGGTTTTCAAATTAAGAATGATGTCTTTATACTTCATGAAGGAACCTTCATTGCTTGTCAAGAGGACTCAGGATACCAACTCTCCAGCCCCTGACAGTACCGTGTAAGTACCATACACAATCTTTTTAAGCTCTAGGAAATATTTTCCCACCTGGGTTATCACTTTGGAAATTCTAATTTTCAATCTGCTACTCAATCCAAAATAGCATTTTTATAAAACTCAAATTATAATTGAATTTCCTTTTTCCCTTACTTTGTGGCATTCTTCCAAAAATTTAAAATATGTTCTTTAAGAGAAATCCTAAATCCACAAACCCCACAATGTGAAAGTGCATTCAGTTCACTCTGAAGATATGGAAGTAGTAGTAGGATTTAGTGGTAGGCTCTCAATACATACATTTGGTGTTACTATTACAGAAATATCATTCATATAAGGAAAACAAGTGTATGGTCCCAAGCCCCTGATTGGGCTGTCTGAGAAACCAGGCATACCAATGAGGCATTTCTCTTTTCTACTCATAACATTTGCCAAGATTACATGAGCTGTAATTCTGAATGTGTAATTCTAAATGTATAACATATTAATTCTAAATTCTGTTACTTACTCAAAGAAGTGGTGGAGGAGATAGGCATAGTTAGAATCTGCTACTGCTGACAGAGAAAGTTAAACTGATGTCTTCTTAAATTATTGTGTTTGGTTTTGTTTAGATTGTCAGAAACAGAAAAAAAATGATGTGAGAATTCTAATGTTTGGAGGTCATATGAATGAAGCTCCTTATACATTACGGAATGCAATACAGATACAAAATGCTAACTGATACCCCTAACTGGACTGGACTAGTTGTCCCTTCAATGGGGTTTTAAATTTGGTGCACCTGCTCTTCAGATGGACTGGTGCACCTCTCTGTCCTCGTATCTAGGAGGCTGATACGCAGGGCTGTCCTTCTTCCTGAACAGACTCCTGGGCTCCATCCCTAAAAGTCAGGTCTCAACGCAGCTGCATATACTGTCCTAGTCAAGTGCAGGCTGATGAGCTATTTTATTTCTTTGGAGTTTTGGCCATTCTCTGTCTTAAAAGGTCTAAATCTGCAATTTAACAAATTGGCATGACCACTCTCTGTGACGCTAAGCAGTTGGTCCCCTAAAACTGGGAATAACTACCGTGAAATCATGACTTACTACTTTCAGTTCTTAAAATCTTTTGAAGTGGAAGTATTTGATGAGAAAAGCACACGTATTAAAAGACTTAAAAAGGTAGCATGGGTGAGAATCAGACTCCTCTATGTGCATTCATTTGGAAATACTTGAATGTAATTTACACATAAGGGGCCTGGGTGTTGAGAACCAGCCAGCATATTTTCAGCCAACTGTGTATCCTTGGACATACACCCCTTTTCGGTCCCTTTCTTTGACTCCAAAATGGGAGTTTGGAGCAGGTGGTCCTTGTCAGTCTGCCCATCTAGGATTTTCACCACTCTGGATGCGGAGGTGTATGCCCTGTGCCAATCACTTATGAGTGGAAAAATCACTGAATTATATTAGACTGTTTGTGCCCCCCCCATACCCAGAAGGCCAGTGTCCTCTCCATTTTGTCCCCAGCCTCTAACATTGCACTGTGTAGAAAGTATTGATGGAAAAATGAATTGATTTATATAATTAATTAATGATCCAATAATAATCATTTCAAACCATAACAATCTTCATTGCTATAAAATAGAGATTTTTCTCCTACTGGACTAAAAAAAAAAAAATTATTATCACATCTTTACTGTATCTCAATCTGAATTTCTGCACCAGAGGTGAATTTCCACTGACTCAGGTAGAAATTTAGAGAAGAGAAAAAAAAAAAAAAAGAAAGAAAGAAAGAAAGAAAGGAAAAAAAAATACGTTGGAAAAATACTTTAAATTTTAGTTGTGGTTCATATTTTCTGCAGCTGATATTCTTAACTTACAAAAATTATTTTTAAAACATGAAACCATTTTAAGTCTCTCAAAAACACTTGCTTGAATGATGAAAACTTTGAATATGTTAAGCTCCCCCCAAATACATGGCTTTACTTTGTTTCTATTAGTCAGTTACACTGACACAGACAATGAAACAGTATCTAACTTATTACAGGCTTGGGTAAGAAGTAAGCTCAGAGGCTGTCCCCTAGAATCACTTAAACCCATTTAAATCACACATCACATGTTTGCTTGTAAGTCTCATCGTGAGCTTTCTGCCATCCCTCCATTTCCCTCTCTGCTGTTGAGCAAAGTAGTTTCAAGAAAGTCTCCTGGTTTGCTGCATTCACACCGTTCTCACTATTAGGTTATTAAAGTGTGTCAAGTTTAACTAGATTCCTCCATGACTATTTATGACTCTATTTAATACATTTTTTATGTGAACAGCCTCCCTAGAAATAACCATTTTGTCCAATAGATGTTCAAGCCTTTAAAATAGTCTGCACCATTCTAAGAGTAACAAATTCAGTTTCTGGAAGCATCAGCTTAAACCATGATAGTCGGGTAAGTCACTATAGTCAGGAAACCACTTAAAGTTTTAAAAACTGCTTATTATTCTAAGAAAATATCAGCTCTGTTTGATTTCCATCACAGCACCAAGGAAAGGAAAAACGGGGCCTTCAAAAGAAGTGAAACTAATTTTTAAATGATTAAGGGGATGTTAAGCAGTGTTTGAGGATCAGGGGCAATCATTACTTAGACTAAATTGACTAATACTTCTGATAAAATTAATAAATGAACATTTTAGGATTTTTAAACATTTCTATAAAAATCCTTGTCTACTCTCCTTAGGATAATTAAAAAAAAAAAAACTGGACTGTGAATTACACAGAAAAAAAATTCTTTTGTGTTTATAAGATAGCCAATTTTATGTAAATTTTTATTTGATCCTTCCCAGATCTTTGCACTCCCTGCAACATGATTTTTCTTAATTAAAACCACAGTGGAGTGATTCATTTAGGGAAGATAAAAGCAGAGTCCAAGGGTCAGCACAATGACATAGTGGAAAGTGTCAAATGTTGTCCCCTGATATTTTCAGAGTTTAGAGGCGACCATTTCCTGGTTTAGTTCTGCCCACAGATCTCCCATAGAAATTCAGAAGAACTGATGAACCCTTTCAGTGTATCAAAAAGAGGCTGTGTCCCCAGAGAATGGGTTCATTGAATTGTTTGACTTGTACATCTTCCTCTTCAAAATGCTTAAGTTCTTGGCCAAGGTTAAATTACCTCATTTTTGTTATGGGAACAAATCTCCAAAATAGATTCATCTTCAACTGATAACAGAAAAGGATGGAAAAACTTTTCTGTTGGAAAGGAAACAGATCAAATAAATAAATGTCAAGACAGACTTTAGGGCTGTGAGTAGTAATAGTTTGACTTGCATAGAAGCATTGAGGCCAAATCTATAACCTCAAGTAGGAAGAACATTCTTCCTTAAGAAAATCAGCAATTCAAGGGGTAGAGATTACTTACTACTTAGGTAAAGGGAAGAAGCAGAGAATTTAACTCCTTTAAGGGATTTGTTAAGCTTCATTTAAATTGTGTCTGACTAAAAAAAATCTTCAATATTTAGCTTCAAAAAAAATTCCCTATTTAAACTATTCTGACTGAAATGGGTGTGGGAGTGATTCACCTTCTCCAAGGTCACAAAGCTCACCTTACTCCTTGCATGGCCTTGTTGTTGCATCTATTAAATGAGAACACCCAAGGAGGGCACTGGGGTAGCCCTTCAGTTTTAAAGGAGTATTGCTTAACCTTTCAACATAATGATTTAAAACTACAACGTTCTCCTTTTTTTTTTTTTTTATGTTATCATTTAAGTACTTTGGGGAAAGACCAAACATGTTCTGTAAGGAACTGACTTCCCAAATGGTAGCTAAACATCTTCTGATTAAAAAAAAAAAAAAAAAAAAGGAATATGCAGGACAGATATATGCATATGCAGAGCTGCATTTTAACTGAGAGGCTAATGACCATTTCAGATGTTTGTACCACTAGCTAGTAAATTCAAATGTTTGTGGTAAAAGACAGTGTGTTAGAGGTCTCAAGATGATTTCATTATCCTTTCATGTTCTTGGTCACTTACTAGTTTCTGAAATCCCTGTGTATGTTTTGAGTCTACTCAGAGTTAAGGTCTGGGTAGACATTGGGAGGTAAATAAATTCAGCTACTTGGAGTTACACAAAGAAGGAGTAATAAGGTTTTTTAGGGCTTCTTTCCTCATTTATTTCATGCTTAGATATAATAAGAATGACTGAAATTTTAAAATAAATACTTGTTTACCTACAGAAAGAAATAAAAAGGTTAAATCTGAGGAAAAAATTGGTTTAAAACAGCAATGTTAGAAAAAAATGGAGCATATGAGTGCAAATATCTAACATCTTTATATCCAAGATTTATACTCCATGTAAAATATGAAAACAAAAGTTATCAGCTAAAGGAGAAACTGCTGTAACACAATTATGAATGCTAAATTAGTTATATTTACATATAGATATAATAATATAAAACATAATTATATTTAAATAATATAAATTATTTTATATTTGTAGAAATCAGATTCACGTGTTGCTCTTTTAAGATATGAAAGCTGGAAGGTAAGGTAAGGTTTAGTAATTTCAAATCTAATATTAATTACAGTATCATTTTTTTGGTAGGATGTATCAAGTTTATAAAGTCTGTTATATCTATTATTGGCAGTGTATATGGGTTTTTTTATATAGAATGAAGTGATATTTCTCTATTTTCTTGACTCCAAATAAGTCATCTAGCCAATGACTACCCTCTGGGGCTAAAAACCACCGCACCAGGGCAAAACCTCCATAAATCCTGCATTAACATGAAAAGATTAATAAAAAACATAACTCAAAAGATAACGTGCTTTGCAGTAGTAACCCTGGAAGTCTGAGTAAAGCATAAGAACAATGAAAATTGGGAAAGTAAATCTTGAAAAGGTATGGCATTGAAAAAGACACCAATAACCTACTTCTCGTAAGTTTGGTATTAATCTCCAGTAAATTCTTAAGAGCACTTATATTTTAAAAAACGAGAGCATTTTCCTGTGCAGGCATCACTGTAAAAAAATTCCAGAAAAATAATGTTCTAGAAAATATATAACATATGTAGGCTAATGTTCTTGCCACAAAGGTTGGAATCTTTCCTGTATAATTACGAATTTGATAATACTGAAATTCCAATTGGAATGATTATTAAGGCCAAGCAAGGGAAATTGCGTTAAGAGTGAAATGCTGGGCACCTGGGTGGCTCAGTTGGTTAAGTGACTGCCTTCAGCTCAGGTCATGATCCTGGAGTCCCGGGATCCAGTCCCGCATTGGGCTCCCTGCTCAGCAGGGAGTCTGCTTCTCCCTCTGACCTTCCCCCCTCTCATGCTCTCTCTCTATCTCATTCTCTCTCTAATAAATAAATAAAATTTAAAAAATAAAAAAATAAAAAATAAAAAGTGAAATGCTAAGGCTGATTCTCATATTAGTTTGATGGCCAAGCTTAAATGGGTGACTGCTAAAACATTTAGAATACTGACTTGGAAAAGTTTTAAGTTCTGAACTTTCTGAATTTTATCTACATAATGCCCAATTCCTGCATTTTTGGAAACATGGGACAGTGTCACAGAGATTTTAAGCTATTATCTAAACTAATTTCAAATGCAACCATCAAACAATTTCAGAGTCAGAATCAGGACTTATAATAAGACTTTTTTGTTGATTTTTCTTTTTTTCTTTCTTTTTTTTTCTTTCTGTCATTTGAAGGATCTGAATTACGCAGGATTTTGTAAAAGGATGTCCTATTGCCAAGGCAGTAAAATCCTCACCACACATGAGATGTATTTCTTCATTAAATACTTGAAATATTCTTTATGGATCACCAGATTCCCCAAGTATCTGAATGTAGCATAAAATTCTTATTATCAGAAAGTTGCGGATGCTCCATGTAGCTCAGATCCTCTAGTCCCTCAGGCTATCAGCCCAGAATTCTCCAGTTCTAGTCATTTGTTAATGATCAACATAGCATTCATTTGATCCTGCAGTATCAGACTGCTTTACTACCAGGAGATTATAGAGACTACCTGCAATTGCTATGTTTAGAAGTGAACAAACAAGCTGCTCAAAATATCTAGTGACTTGCAAGGTCACATATCTGAAGATGGTTAAAATATAAAAATACGTGGTAAACCTTTGGAAGAAAAATAGAGACATCTTAGTGATTTCTTTTAGTCATACATTTTCTTTCTTCCTTCCTACCTTCCTTTTCAGAAGATTATTAGAGTATTTCTCATACTGCTTCCAAACCTTTGAAGAATAAAACTTATTTATGTTGCTCACAGGTAGATGATCATGTGGACTGGCTGACACTTTTAAATACAATTTTTACTCTACATTGTTTGATTCAAAAACAGATATGCTGTCTTAAAATGATTCACTTCTCTTTTAATCGGTGAGGGCGAGGGGTGGGCAGGAGGTTACAAATGGCATTCAAGTGCCAAAATCTACCTCTCTCCTAAAAAAATAATGTGCTAATAAAAAGTACATCAAAAGGAAATTATAGTTGTTAAAAGGAGATTAAGTAATAGAGACTACTATTGCCCTTTGAAGGCAAATTTCTTTCTAAATACTGATACAGTTATGAAAACTTCAAGTACATTAAAATCCAATGGCATTTGAAGAAACATGACCAATCAAACACACTGTTTGATCAGCTAATTTTAGAAACGGTGAAGGAGATGATAGAATAGAACATAAATATGTAGGATTTTGGCTAAAAGTTGACTATAGGGTCTGTCAAATACTGAAATCTATTTTAGAAAAGTCCAGCACCAGTTTCTCTGTTTTTCCCTTGTATCATACTAAATTATACCCAGGGCAAATATTCGTTTGAGATTTTTACCTACAAACTAGGTGAGTGGTAACACTATGTATTATTTTATAAAAACAAAAATCAGTACTCTAGATCCTTTTTGTAATAATTCAGTTATTTAAATTTAAGCTTATTTTAACCTAGTCAGATTACCTGAGGATATTTTCTTTTTCTTTTTCTTTTTTTTAAAGATTTTATTTATTTATTTGAGAGAGAGGATGAGAGAGAGAGAGAGCACAAGAGGGGGGAGCAGGAGAGAGAGAAGCAGACTCCCCGCTGAGCAGGGAGCCCCATGCGGGACTCCATCCCGGGACTCCAGGATCATGACCTGAGCTGAAGGCAGTCACTTAACCAACTGAGCCACCCAGGTGCCCTACCTGAGGATATTTTCAAAGCTATTTTAAAATTATAGTCTTGTAACTTGTAAACATACTGTAAACTCGTGAGGAAACTTCACTTAGGGTCCAAGATTTCTCATTCACTGAACACTTCAGAGCATCTGATCATTCCTCTCCTGTTGTTATTTTATAGTATACTTTGAATTGTAGTTGTACTTTGACTTGCCATATATATCCCTCTTCCCACAATATACCATGCAACTTGTGAATTAAAATTGCCTTATTATCTTTCAAGGTCTTAAGTGACTTGCATTTAATATGTTCTTCAGAAGCAATTTTTGTTTTGATTAAATAAACATAACTGATGCATTCTTTCAAATGATATTAAATTTAACAACAATACAAACATTGCAAAGACTCAGGGAATAACAGAGCTCACATGGATGCTCCTGATTTTTACTGACAATAATTCAAGTAATAGAATGTCAAACCTTCTTGAAGATTTTATTTTAGGAAAATATGATTCCATCATGTTGCTGTTATTTTTTTACCCTAAAAACTATCAGACTGATTATTGGAGGTGCTAACTACTTAGATGTCTAAAATAAATATAAAGTTCTCCCTGTAGCTCTGGGATTTAGATCTAGCCTCGTAGGCTTTCTAAGTATGAATGTAGTCACCAGATGAATTCTGATAATTATAATGATCAGTAGGCATTTATTAATATTTTACATGTTGCCTGATAGATCCTATGCAAAAATGCAGACCAAGATGGGGTTAATGCATAGAAGTAAAGTAAAGAGAGCAGTAAACAAACTAGATGCGCTTCAATTTCAAAAGAGCATTGATTTCAAAGAGGAAAACAAGAGTTATTGAATAGCCACCCTCTGTGTATCGTTTAAAGCAAAATAAAGCCGAGAACCAAGGCAGATGTGCTTGATCGTTGGGCTGCAAAGCAGGAAGTGGAAACAGGGTTAAGATTGTTATAAAGCAAAGCTGAGTGTGTCTTTCACCTCTCACTTTGAGGCCTGAGTGGTAAAATGCCACAACTTTTAAAAAACTTCCCTTTCATGGCAATCGACTGAAAAAAACCCAAACAAAATAAAACAAAAGAACAACCTGGCAGCTAGGTAGAGGTTCCTGTGTACATCATTGTATGAAGAAAGAACCAGATGAATAAAGTTCCTGATCTTGTCAAAAACAATACTCTTTAACCTGGAGTGAACTGACTAGCAATGCCGACACGCGCTCGCCCACCCACGCGCACGCACGTGCACACGCACACACCTCAAAGAAGTCATTTAAAATGAAAGAAAGGCGATATTTTTTTTTTCAAATTCTGATTAGTGAGGATCCACCTTCTTCAAGTTTCTTTCAAAAATTGAGATACAACATGAGAGACTAACAGCCTTCAAAATACAGTTTATAACTGAAGACTTGAAGAGGCAGGTTGTATTGCTCCTTGCTGGATTAAAAAAAAAAAAAAATACTGTCGCTGCTATTTGAGGAAGTGGTGTCTGAGAGAAGGAAGGATTCTGCACAAAGAAAGATGTCCTGGATTACAGTGCGTTTTCTTCTTGAATTACTCTCAGATTTTTTTTCCCCATTGACTCATTCAAGGTCATACTCAACAGAAAGTCAACTGGGTAAAGGCCCACGAGCGACTGTTCTAAACATCAGCATATCTTACAGCATGAACTACATTTGAGATAAGCGACAGATAATCTCACAAAATTGGTTGGTTTACCAAATAGTGTACTATTTGCCTCCCCGATATTTATTAAAGTGGAGCGTTCCCCTAATCTAATTGTCGTGATCACTTTATTTTCCCTATGTCCTCCTCCCAAGACAAGTTTTTGTTTTAGAGTATTACATCAGTTCCCAGAGAACTGAGATTATGCTTACTCCGATTACATTATTTTCTATTCTTGAAGCACGACGTCTTAGTCCGAGGACTTGAGCCTACTTTCTGAGTATCTTCATCTGTTTCTTAATACTAAAATGAGAGAGGAGGGGAATGTGCCCCGGGATGGTCATCAATGGACTTTAAAGAATCACACTTTCACGATTAGCTCTTTGTTATTTTTGTCCCTACTAAAGCATTAGTATGAAGTCTCGATTCACTGAAGCAAATAAAAGATCGCTTTCTCTGCTCTGGATATTATCCACCATTTTCACTGATTACTAAGATTAGATAATTTGATTGCATCGGGTAGGTGTCTCTCTCCTTCAGCACTTCTCTCCATAGATTGCTTTTAATGCTAAAAGAGCAAGATTTGCACTAGAGAATTAGTTTTAGGTAAAATGTACACAAAAGCCTGTGTTTCCATTCTGCTCTGACTTTGCATTGACTAGGAACGCTGTAACATCTTGATAAGAATTTTTGGGTGCTACTTGAAAGAGCATAGCATGCTTTCTTTGCATATTAACATATAAAAGATTTAATAAAGAGCTGGGAACTAATACTCTGTCTCTCTGGGGTTAGTAAACAGCTATCACATTTAATTGTCTGAACCTGAGGAAATCTCACAGGATTTGATGTTGGTCTATGTATTGGAGATGATGCTCTGTACCTCCTTGACTCCAGGAACCCATTTGCTGTCCCAATAAAGAGATATTGTTGGTTAGGCAAGATGCGTACCTTTCAGAATAATTATTTTGTGGGCAATGTGCTCAGACACTAGCCCATTTTTTTCTATGTTTTTTAACGAGTGTGCCAAACATATCTAAAATGATTTTCTGTGTAGGGTGTAGAACAATGCCACATACAGCAAAATCTATCTATGGCAATGAATCTACAGGTTTTATCACAACACCATCACAGCTAATTGTGTGTGGAACTTGCGGGTGGCCTCAGCCTGTGTGGGACTTCAGTGAATCATAAATATATTGCTGGGAGAATACAGAGTTGGTAGCCGTATATGCAAAGGAATATTTGATGTCCCGAACCTGTCACAGCACTGAGCAAAACAGAAAAGGGGAGGGGTAGGGTTGCTCTAGACAGGAAGGGGTAGGAAAAGTTAAAAGACCAGGATGGAGACAAGTATGTCTGTTTGTTTCACTGTGGTCCCTTAGATAGAGTGAATAATAGTTAATAATAAGAACTTGTGCTTAGATAGCTTTTGAAACGTGCCAGGTGCTGTTTTAAGTGCTTCTACAAATGTTAACTTTGGTAATCCTCACAGTAGGAAGTGAGTACTAATATTCCTCCTATTTCATAGATGAAGAAACTGAAATAGAGAGAGTTCAAGTCATTTCAGTTCAAGTGACTAGAACGCAGAATGAGCCTATGGCTTCCCAGGCTTACGCAAGTGTGTTCTTAGCTACAGCAATGTACTGTCTTTCAAATAGGCACAGCTCACAGCCACCTGTGAGCCCTCATAAAATTCCCATTTTATATTGACTATATCCTAGTCTTTTCAATAACACATAGGAAAACTTTTCCCCAAATTCCTACGTCTCTGAAGTGTCCACCCTCTTTTTTTGGCAATCGGTAGCCATAATCATTTATGTTTTTAGTTATTTTGCAAAGTGAAAGTGTGTTCTTAAAAACTGTTTTATGATGAAAATAATCTGTACTCACTGAGTGAAATTTGGAAAGTGTAAAGGTATAGTTGAGTAGGAGTGGGCCACACTGTTGTGGTTTTTTTCCCCCCCCCCTTAAGCAACTCATTATTAATATTTTGAAATGTTTCCCTGAGAATCCTTTACCATTCATTAATTTATGGTCATAGTAAATATGTAATATTTGCTACTTTTTTATTTAGCATTAAATCAGAAAACAAAATTTCTCATGATTTCAAAACCTCCTCGAAAGTCTGGCTAGATGTTGAATCCATCACATTGATTCATTCCGTAACAATTCAGTACTTTGTTAGCTGCTGTTCTCTAAAATGGAGATGCAGCTGGGAGCGAGACATGTTCTGTCCTCATGAAGTTGAATCTCCAGTGAGTCTGACAATAAACATCTAACTAAACATAATCTGTTTAATAATAGGGGTCTCTGTTCTGACTAATAAGTAGAAGGGTTTAACTTTTAAGAAATTTGTTTTCTCTGAATAAAGGGAGTAGAATAAAATGATACACTTTACCATTCCAGTGCTGGGCAATAATATTGAAGAGTGTTTTTGTTTTTGTTTTTGTTTTAACTTTTTTTTCACTAGCAGGGGATGCTTTCAACTTAAAATAAATTGTGGCAATGAAAATGTGGAAATTTAGAGATCGTCCTAAAGTTTCTACTGTCTGTGGCTCTTAGAGTACAAATATTTATGTTCAAAACTAGTCAAGATTAAAAGGAAACTCATTTTTAAACCAATCTATGCATCATTTAATGCAGTCACATTTTTCACTTTTAATGTTCCATGTTACTAAAATATTTTGGTCCTAGGATGTATCTTTTTCTGATACATTCCTTAAGTTCTGCCTAAACTCTGAGCACGGTGCCCTAAACATACTAAATGTTTTTTATAAGAATGCGATTGCACTGAGTTGTCCTGAATAATATAATTAAAACTAAGTTCTATTTTAAAAGGCTAAAATAGCAAAAAGACTACCAGAATTTAGTTACCTTGTAATGAAGAGCCACATTTCATTTCTGATTCCTTCAGAGATTCAGTAAATGTAAATAATTTATTAAATTATCCAATTATGCATACATCCAGCCAACAAAGAAATATTTATTGCTTTGGATATCCACAATAATTTAATTTTATGCAACAGAAGAAAGGGGCACATGGTTTACTTTTCAAATATACTAGAATAAAATTATTGAAATAAGAAAATTTTAGGCAAGAAATTGTCATGCTGATAGTGAAAATTACTTCATTATAGTCTTTATAAAAGGTAACTGAATTATGTCGATCTCTATTTAATCAAGAGTCTATGTTAGTTACATATAATGAGCAATCATTTGTAAAACAAATTTGTTGAATGGAGTGCTGATTTTAAGTATTTTTCATTTTAACTAGTTATGTTTGTGTTTATCCTCGCATGAAAATGTATGGATTAAATAAAATCCCCAGTGTGGATATATATCTGATTACATGACGGAAGTGTCTGGTTTAACATGTTCTTTCTCAATGGATTCTGGTGTAGCCTAGCTCCACAAAGGGGTTGAATGTTTGTTACACATACATGTGCGCATGTGCACACACACACTCACACACATCCCTAGCCTCATCTACACATTCATGTGGATATAGACAAACAATCTGCTCCAGCTCATTTTAATATTTTATTTACATTTATATCTGTATAAATATGTCCTCAGCTATATGAGTTGAAAAGCAAGTGGTGTTATCCCATGTACGTGGATAGAGGTGTGGTTGTATTTAACTTTTATGGGAACTTTTGGTTGGCAACCTTGTATCCTTTGCTCAGAGTAGCCACTTCATATCTACATTGTTGTTCAGCAACTCACAGTCATGTTCTTATCCCACTTAACTCTCCTTCCAGCTTTGCCATTCTTCTGTCCAGGTAGGAGCGAATTGTCTATGGGTGCCTAGATCAGCAGTATCAGCATCACCTGAAAGCCTATTAGAAACAGGACCTCAAGCCCCCCCCCCCAAACTTTCTGACCCAGAATCTGTGTTTGAACAAGATCTGCAGCTGATCATTCTGCACATTACATTTTAATAGTATCTATATTGTCACCATCCATCTTCTGCCAGTGCTTTGTCCAGTGGAGCTGTGTTAGAATAGACATACCCTATAAACGTAGAAGCACACTCCTCAGTGTCATTGCCCTTCGTGCTAAGAACACATCACTAGTGACGCTCATAAAGCAGATCACAGATAGAACTGAGTGTCATGATGCAGGAAATTTGGACACTGGGAGGACTCTGCAGGAATTTGGGTTGAACTGGAACTTAATTGTCCATACACAGCTTACTGCATGTTCCATGCTCCCAAAGTTGGAGGCATGTTATAAACCAGTGAAACGAATTTTTATAAGTAACGGATGATGGAGTGTCCAGGACTTCTGAATCTTGCCATAGAAGCCAGTTCCCATTGCCATTCAGACTTGTTCAGCTTCTTTGCCTGTCAAAGTATAGTCGGCATTACATTCTAGTGGCAGCTTTGGAACAGTTTCCATTTGCTTACGTTTCCATGGGATTTTTTTTGTAGGAGGTTAGCAGTTCAAGTGCTTTAAGAAATCATGAAGGAAGTCAAATCATCTAGAAGGAGATCTATGCTTCCTTTCTTTGTCCCTTTTCCCCTCTGGCCTCCATTGAATTATCTGTGTCTACTCTGCCCCACTTCTTTGGGAAGAATTCTCTCAGCTCTGTTAGAAGCCAATAAATTAAATAAAAGCCAGCTAGCTCTTTAGAGTTCATAAGAGTTTTCATCTCCTTGAGGTTTTGAAAAGCCCTGGTATTTTACCCCTATTTTTTTTTAAAGATTTTATTTATTTATTTGACAGAGAGAGACACAGCGAGAGAGGGAACACAAGCAGGGGGAGCGGAAGAGGGAGAAGCAGGCTTTCCGCAGAGCAGGGAGCCCGATGCGGGGCTCGATCCCAGGACCCTGGGATCATGACCTGAGTGAAAGGCAGACGCTTAATGACTGAGCCACCCAGGTGCCCCACCCCTATTTTTAAAAATTTTAATTCTAGTTAGTTGACATACAGTTCAATATTAGTTTTCAGGAGTAGAGTTCAGTGGGTCATCATTTACATATAATGCCCAGCGCTCATCATATATGACAAGTGCCCTCTTAATACCCATCCCCCATCTAGCCCATCCCCCACCCACCTCCCTCCATCCACCCTCAGTTTTTTCTCTATAGTTAAGGGTCTCTCATGGTCTGTTCTCCCCCACACTTATTTTTTTTAAGATGAGGGAGCTGAAATTTGGACAGAGGGGACTATAAGGAAGAGGCCAGAGGGAGAGTTGGCCTCCTGTCTTTGACTCTAAATGCTTCACTCTTTCCCCCTGAACCCAGCTCCTCTCAGAGAAGCTCCCTGCTTGCAATGGCTGTTTGCATCTCTGTGGGAAATGAAATTACCTGTTGCTTCCTATGAGCCTCTTTGCATTTTCACCCTCAGTTTTAACTCTAGATTTAAAGGTTTTGTGAAGAATGTCTCCCATTGGAGCCCACAGGGAGTTCATAGCAAGAGGTTCTTCCCAAGTCATTCCATCCTACCACCTGGGCTTGACAGCTACAACCCTGATGAGGTCAACTCCCATCACTGTGTGGTCAGGGGAGGCACTAAGCATGGTTGAGGGAAGAAGGAGATAGTCTCAGGGGCTGCGTTTGTGTGTACAACTGTGTACAGAATGAGATATTCCAAGTTTTACCCAGGTTATCATGACATTTTTTTTTAACCAACTTGTCCTTTTAGAAGAACCAAGAAATGGCAAGGACTGGTATACCATGTAATAAAACTTGTGTCCTATTCAAAAGCTGTAATGCAGAGTATTTATGGGTTCTACATAATCTCTAAATATTCTATTAGAGTGGACTGCCCAAAAGAAAGAAAATTTGCAGAAATCATATATTGAATTTAATGATATCAAGAGCATAGCACTGTTACAGTAACATTTCACATTCTCTTACATATTGTGCTTTGGGTACATTTTTAATAGCTGTATAGATATCATCAGAAGTTAGAGGGATCTTGTTGGAAGTGCCCATGTATCATTACATCACCAAATGACAGAGAACTCATGGGGGAAAGATTTTTAGAGCTCTGTCAGAGTAAAATCTTTACTCCTTTTGAACAACCAATTTAATATTATACTGCTAAACGTATGACTTTAGTAAATGACCATGACCTTCAGCTATGGTACAGACTTCATGACACACATTTACTTGTAATAACTTCCTTTCTGGGAAAATGTGTTTTTACTAATCTATATTTTTTCCAACAGTGTAATTGCTGTATAAGTTTAATTTTATTTTCTCAAGACACATCAAATGAGTTTAGGAGTGAAGAACAAAATGGATAGATAGATCTATACATAGGTAGGTAGATAAAATATGCTAGATAGAAAAATAAAGAACAAAGCACATATCGTTCATATATGGAAACACAGAATCAAGTTAGCTAACGATGTTACCATATGTAAAGATATTGCTGTGGAGTACAAATTAATGTTTTTATAAACTTGGATTAGCAAAAGTAATCTGTATGAATTATTTTAAATTATTTAGTTTGGTAGCTTGTTCAGTGGAAATAAATGATTCTGTGTGGGCCTAGAACATTCCCTTCCACCTGGTGACAACTACTGTTCAGTGTAGCTACAGTTTGCTGCTTAAAATAAAATTGTAACATTGTTACTAACTTCCATATACCTTTACTTTTAAGTAAAACAAAACTACTAGAATGCTTTAATTGACTTCACATTATTCATGGTATTATGTAATATATATAGCCTCCTATTCTTCATGCTGTTCTACATATTTTTACAAATTATTTGGCTGTAAAATTACAGATTTCATTTGAGCACAAAAGTGTGGGGAATGAAGAAGATGCAAGATTAATCACTATATGAACCTTGTATCCATTACATAAAATCTAGAGATACTGAAATTTTCCTCCCAGATATTAGTTAGAAGATTAAAGTAAGTCAGATATAGACACAAATGTGTCAGAAAAAAGGACATATGGCTGTTCAGCTAGAAAAGACTTCAAATGGTAAATATTTTGTAAAGGAAAACATGATTGTGGGAACGAAGTGTGTTGCCCTGTAATTTGTGTAGCAGTTGATTTGAGAACACTTTTTCACTTTCTGGTTTGCTTGAGGTCTTTCTCCTCCCCACTTTCCACTGGCCAGGGTTTCTCTTCGTGTTTTATTTATCCTTTCTTTGGGTTCCTTTGAGATACTTAGGTGGTTAAAAAATGACACCCTAATGCCTTAGATTCAAAATAAAAATAAAAATGACTGCTTTTATTTTTACATCCCTAAAGAAAAAAGAAGGCAGGGAGGGGAGGAAGGGAGCCTCCTTGATTAGATGAGTATATACTATAATTGTCTCTACTCTTTACGTGCTCCTTAGATCATTGTTCCAAGATGAAAAGGGTTTCTTAGATGTATTCTTGAGAGCTTGATTGCACTGAATCTCCCCCAAAATACCATTTGAGTATTAATTTGCAATATGAATCAGTGCTTCATTTGAACAGAAAAGTAATATTTGAAATTTAAAGCAGTACTCTGGGATTGGGACTATTTATTTGGGACTATATATTTGTGATTCATCAGGAAGAAAAACAAAGCACATGAATCCCCTAACCTCACACTCATGCACATTCACTGTCCTTCTCTCTCTCTAACACACACACACACTCACCCATCCACACACATACATTTGTTTCCAGGTTTTCCTAGCAGAGTCTAATGGAATAATTGCCATTAGAGAGATTACATTATTCTCAGGGGTCTTACAATAGGAAGTTTCACCTGCAATTTTTTCCATGCAACTGTAGAATTTGGTATTCTTGTTAGGGCATTTAAATATACATGCAAGATGCTTTCTTCATTCCTGTATTCATTTACTCACTAATTCTTAAACAATTTTAGGACCTCTAGGCTATGCTAAGAATGATCCAAAGTGTCATAAGTACAAAACTGAACTACATAAAACCCTTATTCACTTTCTCTGTAGCAGCATTTGAAAGGAATTATTATAAATAAAGGAAGTAATAAATTAAATATGTATTAAGTGTTAGAGCACAAAGTACACTATCTTTATGTTATAGTGGGGCAAGTGGAACATACATGGAGTTGGCAAGTGGGACATTATGCAGTCTACACTTGTTTCCAAATCAGTTCCTTTATCTGTAAAATAGAGATTACAACTCCTATCTCTCAAAGTTATGATCTAGATCAAATTAGAGAAAGTATCTAACACATAGAGTAGGTACTCAGGTAATGTTTGTTTTCCTTTATCACTCTCCCCACCACTGCCTTGAACATATGATATTTAATCCACTACTGGTTGACTAGCTTGTTTCAAGCAGTTGGCCAAAAAATGGAGTTATATCTGAAAAAAAAAAATGTGAATGGTCCAGGACACAGCAACTTCTTTTAGCAAAATCTCAGCAAAAGATATTTCCAACAAAATGACAAATGGTTCCAGGTTTAGCATTGCATATATTGGAATTAATGAATATCTCAAATAATTTATTAGCCACACACCATCCTTCTCTTTCACAAATGCTGTAAGTTCAAAGCACTATTGCAACCATGAGAACTTGGCTTGTTGACAGTGAAAAAAATGACTCCACAAGAATCTAGGGAGTTCTAACATCTAGGGGCTACCTGAGGACCAAACTGTTGGTTACTCAACATATGTCTCACAATTCAACTCAGAGAGGCTTTGTGGCCCACCAATGGGGTTGCAGAAGGAAGGGAGAGATTTTAAAATGCATATATATTAAAGGATGCAAGTTGGGCCAAGTATAACAGAACTTGGCCGATACTGTCCCTAAAATGTCTTCAGTCACATCTTGCCAGTTTCCTGGACAAGGGGCCTTAAATTATTATAACTTGTGAATAAACTATTCGTGGTGAGGAAGGGTGAGGTCATTTGAGGAAACAGAAGCTCTCCTTGGAAATCACATTAGGCAAAGTGCTATTACACACTATTGGACAGGGAGCTGTTATTTCCAGGTAATAGTAAACCATATTTGCAACAAACAAAATTATTTACTTGAAGACCTGTGATCAGGGGAATTACTGTTGCCTTAATGATAGATTATAGTCTTAGCTCAATTTTTATAATTCTAATCGATGAGGAGCTCTTTGTTATGAATCAAAATCTTGCCCCTTCCTTGCCTTCCTTGGTTATTATCCTCTAGTTATTTTTCAAGTAGTTCTCATGTCCCTCTGGAGTTTGCTATCTTCTTGACCTTGCTCAGTTCTTCCTACACAAGGAATCGTTTGGCATCCACTCGTGCCTGAGGTTGATCTTCCCCAGACAAAGTCTTTGAGCATGTGGTGAACACAACTAATGCATAATTTGACTGGCATGGAGTAGAGTGTCCACACACTTTAATTCTTTATTCAGTTCAAGGCAAATATAACTTACAAATGGAAGCACTATTAAATTGTAGACTTGTGCTGAGTCCATGATCAACCAAAATCCCTAAGTTGTGTGTGCAATTAATTTTTATCTTTTTCAATCAGAGTCTAACATTTATTCAATCAATTAGATGTGGTCCATTCTTAGAGCTGTTTAGTTCATTTTATACCCAGATCCTGTCAGACAAATCATATTCTCCTCAAATACATTCTTATTTTAATATTCTATCTGTAAGCAAACCCACTTTTATTTGAACTTTTAAGGAATGTTATTTTTCCTAGCCGTTGTATTTGAGACATTTTAACTTGAAGGGTTAATATATTTCTGAAGGAAAATAGGTAATGTGATCTATAGAAATCTCAGGTCTTACAAACCTGGAAAGATTTGGTATTACAATGTTTCAATGTTTCCGGGTGTTTGGGGTTCAGTAAAAAAACCTGTCATACTTTGCCCAAAGCAAGTCTTAAATTTTTAATTATGTGTAATAAATCCAGGCATATTTAATCCATATATTTCATGATTCATTTACACTTCAATCACTACATTGTTGTTTTTGAAGAGACATTTGATGTCTATAAGCTCTTTGAGCCTTTAAAATATGCTTATAAAACCAATGCCTCCCCACATGCCTCCCCATGCACGTACACATTATTTGAAAATAGATCATTATATTTTGTCAGGGTAAAAAAAAAAAAAAATGCCTATACTTGGGGTGTGGTGTTAACTTTTGTATTACATTTGGCTATATATTGTACTCAGCTAAAAATCATTCCTATCTGAATTCTTTGTTTACAAAACACATTAAGGTTTAAATGTTTTAAATTACCGTTTCAGAGACTCTTATGGCTAACCACAAACAAACAAACAAAAAAAGTTGTTAAAAATCTAGAAGAGGATTTATTAGCCTTACACTTCCTTTCGTCTAACAACTTCCCTACAGAAACACCGCAGAGCCCATCCCTGTCCTTATCTCTTTTCTGATGTTTAGAGCAAAATATCCAACTGCCTGCTTCACTTCTCCACATGGGTGCACAAATTCAGTATGTCCAAATTGAGATATCTTTGACATCCAATATCTCTGCTACCCACAGTCCTCTACCACATCCCAAAATATCCTCTTTTCCTTTCCAGGTTTCTAATTCTTTTTCCTTTCTTTTTTTTTTTTTTTTTTTTTTAAAGATTTTATTTATTTATTTGCAAGAGAGTGAGAACTAGAGAAAGAGAGGGGACACACACAGAGAGAGAAGGGGAAAGAGAAGCAGACTCCCTGCAGAGCGGGGAGCCCGATGCGGGGCTCGATCCCAGGACCCCAGGATCACCACCTGAGCCGATGGCAGATGCTTAACGACAGCCACCCAGGCACCCCTCCAGGTTTCTAATTCTAAAAATGCTATTAGCTATCTACCCAGTTGCCCACTTGAAAACTTGGCAGAATTATGAGATGGGAGAGGAGAATGCTTACATTTTATTCTGGACATTACCTACATCATGAGATCTTAGGATTTCCAACTCTTAAATACTTCCATAATCCACCCAATTTTCTTTACCCCTCCCTCCACAACTTGAATTCAAACTTCCATGTCTGAAATACCTTCATAGAATTCAAAACACTGAATCAGATTGAAGAGCACCAATAAGCATCTTTCCAACCCTTAAAGTGTCATCACACATATAATCATAAGCTAGAAGGTACATTAGGTAGCTTCTGGATAGACAACCTTATTTTCTGGAAAAACAAACAAAGTTAGATAGAGCTATCATGAATGTCCTCTTCGCCCATCCTCCCCTATCCACACATGAGAAAATATTGTTACTTCATCATCTTTGTCAGAAAGGTTGAAGGTGATGAGAATTCTAACCAAATTGCATCTTAGGACCTGGTTTCAATATGACCTAAGCATTAGAACTATGAATACTGCCCACCAGATCAGATTGCACAGCCCACTGAACAGACATCAGGCACAGTTTGCTTGTGGCCATTTAGGATGAGCTTGAGCACATTCCTTTTGGGGGAGTTATTGTTGTCTTAGCTGCCCTCTTTAAAAGATGTAGAGTACCCCACAAATGATAGCATTGGAGACCCTAAGGCTTTTTGAATCAGTTATTTTTTTTCTTCCACCCTGATGAGAAATATGGGGTCTCCCAACATTGTGAAACACCAAGAGGAGAGGTTAGTGAAAAGGGGAAAGAAAGTTTGACACAAGAACAAGGAGCACCTGTTCTGGAAGGAAAGATGTTGAGCTATAGGGAGAGAGAGAAAAGTGACATAGAATCCTGCTAAGTACTTAGTGCATCTAGTCAATCGATCTAAAGTCTTTAAGACTCAACTGCCTGATCTGCATAGTCAGAATTTTAAAATTTGCTGTGGCCATTTCATAGGCAATGAATAAACTCATAAGTGATAATGCATATTTTTTTTTAAAAAAAAGTATAAGTACAAAGTAAATAATAATTTACAATCCTATCTGGGATTTCTTCTGGGAATTGCTGATGACAGCTGAGTATATAATGAACAGATAGAGGTATTTTGGTGCCCACGTTAATGGGCCGCACTCTACATTTGAAGATAAAAAAGATAAGAGCAATTTCAGAATTTGCCTTTTACACAAAATTTCTTCATATAACATCAGTCTTTCCTTCATACTCATGAAGGTATTAGTTGGAGTTTTGGAAAATTTGCACTTAGTTGAACATGTAGCCTTTTTTGGTATATAGATACATTAATGAAATTTCCCAGGAAACAGGAGATTATTTCTCACTAACATCTGGCTTTTATAAAAATAGACAAAAGTGATTCTAAAAGTGATGAATGAAGTCTTGCATTTTCAGTCATTGTTACCCATTTCCTACCTTTAAGCATCATCAAAACAAGATACCAGTTTAGGGATTGGAGTTAGTTTAAAAAAAAAAAACCCTCAAATTTTATTTTATCTACTTTTTAGGAATTCCTTTCCTTTTCAAAATAAATACAGATGAAAATACTTGTTTATCTTAAAAAGTAATGGCAGTTAAAGTAATTCTCTATGCTATCAGCATTTAAAAATATAAGGTTATTTGCTTCTCGCCTCTATTATCATGTGTTAAAGTAGTTTATATAATATACTTTTCAGTACCATCCAGAAAAATGTTTTTTTTTTTCCTTTTTACCTATGCAACATCAATGGAAAGAAAAGTCTTCTCCCAATTTCATAATCCAGTACTGGAATCATGTGGCAAGAGAAATTTTTTCTTTTTCTTTTTTCAGTGGCATAAACCATTTTAATCACATTATTCTGTTTGGAGGAATTGACTACAGACTGAAGCCTGCTGCTGCTGGAACCACAGCAAAGCTTTCAAAAACTGTCTTTCTGTTTCCTTGCTGGAAATTGGGGATCACAGCTGTGACCTTCAGGAGCCATAGGTTCAGAAGCTCACTCTGGCCACAGGCATAACTGTCCCCATTTTACATCCTGCTGTCCTGGACATCCCCAGGAGCAGTCAGTCCCTGGGGACTCTCTCGGGGAATCCCTGATGGCTGTTCACCTAAGGGGTTTATTGGCAGTCCCTTGACTCACCTGGGAATATCCCAAGGAACTCCCTCCATCACCAAGAGGAGTGTGAAGAAGGGTTCATTATTCTGGTATTCAAGCTTAGAGTCTTGACCTAATTAACACTTCCTTTCAAGCTCTGTCTTCTTGAAGCCAAGGAGCCTCAAAGACATGAGACTTTGCTGTTTTAAATCAGGTGCACCAGAGACCTCATCATATTTTATAGGTGATGCTACCTCCTCTCCCACATCTGGATTCACCCACAGTTTTGGAGAACAACACATGCTGGAGAGAGATCCCTAGCCAAAACCTCCAGGAAACGGAAAGAGCCCTGGGTGGCAGGGGTTGACAATTCAGGGAATCTTGTTTTTATTTTTATTTTTTTAAGATTTTATTTATTTATTTGAGAGAGAGAGAGAGAAACAGCATGAGAGGGGATAGGGTCAGAGGGAGAAGCAGGCTCCCCGCTGATCCGGGAGCCCGATGTGGGACTCGATCCCAGGACTCCGGGATCATGACCTGAGCCGAAGGCAGTTGCTTAACCAACTGAGCCACCCAGGCGCCTGGGAATCTTGTTTTTAATTATATATGTATTTTAGTTTTGAAGTAAGTAAATTAACCTACATATTACAAATAAGTAAATCAGTCTAAGATTAATTGATTTAAGAATGCACGAAAATAGGGGTGCCTGGGTGGCTCAGTAGGTTAAGTGGCGGACTCTTAATTTTGGCTTAGGTCATGATCTCTGGGTTGTGAGATGGATCCCTGCATCAGGCTCCATGCTGAGCATGGAGCCAGTTTGGGATTCTCTCTTTTCCTCTCCCTCTGCCCCTACCCCACTTGTGTGCGTGCTCTCTCTCTAAAAATAAATAAACGCCTGGGTGGCTCAGTTGGTTAAGCGACTGCCTTCAGCTCAGGTCATGATCCCAGAGTCCTGGGATCGAGGCCCGCATCGGGCTCCCTGCTCTGCAGGGAGCCTGCTTCTCCCTCTCCCACTCCCCCTGCTTGTGTTCCCTCTCTCGCTGTGTCTCTTTCTGTCAAATAAATAAAATCTTTAAAAAAAAAAAATAAAAAATAAAAATAAAAATAAAAATAAATAAACCTTGAAAAAAAAATAATGCATGAAAATATATAGAGTAAACTAAAATTGCCCTAGATGAAATTTCCAATTTCATTATAGAGCTTAAGAAAAATATGTGCTTCAGAGGCCATTCATCTTACTTCTTTTTTAAATTTTTTTTATTTGAGTATATTTGACACACAATGTTAAGTTAGTTTCAGGTATGCAATAATGATTCAACTTCTCTATCCATTATGCTACCCTCACCATAAGTGTAGCTACCATCTTACTTCTAATTAAAATGACAGTGTAACATTATTCAAATCATGATATTTTGAGAATGAAATGAGGGGTTAATAATAATTGCATAGGAAAATGGATGTAAACCAGGACTTTCCCCCCAAACTGGGATGTATGGTCCCTCTAATTCTACCTGATGGAGAAAAGAGAAGTGAATCTTTTGGGGAATGAGTAACTGGAGGAAAACTTAAACATTCTGTTTGGGGTTCCATGCTTGTGCCTTAAGAATGGAATCTCACTGTTCCATAAAATCATTTTAAAAAATGTGTCATGGAAGGTAATGTTTTATATTTAGAGAAGAAAATGACTGTTTTGATACAATTGCATTTGTTTCAACTTGTTTTTCTATTTCACCTACTTATTTTTATATGTGTATCCTTTACTGCTCCATTGTAAATAACTTGAATAATTTTTTGTTGTTTCATTTCATTTTGTTTTTGAAGTACAGTAAGGAACTATTGGAAGGTAGATTCCATATCTCCAGCTTAAAACTTCTAAATCAGAATCTCTGAAAGTGGGGCCCAAGAATTTCCTTATTTTAAACAATTATCTCCAGTGATTCTTATACCATAAAGTTGAAGAACCACCACCCCTGAAAAACTACTTTGTAGAGAAAAGTGTTTAAGCTTTGCTGTCAGGCAGAACGTGACGTGAGCCTCAGCTCTGCCCTGTCCTGGCTGCTTAATTTTGGGCAAGTGAATCAGTCTGAGCCTCAGGTTACATATCTGTGAAACTGCCCTGAAATGGTCTGTAGTTGCCACAGGGACAACATATTATCTGTAAATGAAGCTCGGGCCCAGGGCAGGCAATTGACAAATATTACTGACTTACCCCAGCCCTCTTATTTCCTTGAGAACAGGGGAGCAGCTCATTTGAGTTTTAACTCAGCCTTTGTATACCCCCAGCCCAGCACCCACACTTATTGTAGGACTGCCAACATATTTTGCACAGAGCAGGCACTTAATAAAGAGTATTTTGGGAGAAAGGCAAGTTTGACTGTCACTCTTTTGTGCAGTAAAATACAGTCAATTCTCATCATTTGTGGTAGTTAGGTTCTTTAAAGCCTCCAGGAACACTGACTTAGGGAATAATGAACCATGGCTCCTAAAGGAAATTCAGGGTTAGGTTCCTTTGAGCCTCTAGTCACATATTTTTATCAACCAATCAATGCATAACCTCATTTTATGTGTGTCTCTGTCTAAAGACATCTCAAAATATATTATTGATTCATTAACATTGAACTCACAGCCCACAGCACTGTAATTCATGCCTGAATGAAGCCTATCTAACATGTATTTTCTCTGTAAGGCTCATTAGAGCCTCCTTGCACTTTGGAACTGGATAGCACTTCAGCTCTACACTTGGGGTCCATTTTAAACAGCAAAATTGCCAACAAAAGACATGAAAGCAAGAAAAAATGTGACACAAACAGACCCCACAAAGGACACTTGTTTACAATATAAGAGCTGAAACAAGAAGGGCAGAATGTCACCTTCTTCAGCCTCAGTTGGAAACATGCACATCCAGGAACTCAAAATTTTTGCTGTTTTGCACATGTCCATGAATGACCATGAGAGTGCTATGAGTATTGATTTGGGGTTACAAATGATTAGCAGTCAGTAGGCAAATTTGTGAATCTGGAATCAATAAATAATGAGGATTGACTGGAGGCCATTGTCCTTAACCCTGATACGATCTTTCTTCACAGCTGCGTTACCCAAGTAGATTCCAAGTGGTATTCAAGAGGTCAATTTAGATGGAGAACAAATGACTGCAGGAAATGTAGATAAAAGATAACTTTTCAAACTGTTTCCCCATCGGCAATATTTGAGTGATACAGGTCCTCTGCCTCCCCTCCACATTTGGTGCCATCCCTATTGTAGTCATTCTGATAGATGTGTAATGATATCTCACTGTGATTTTAATTTGCATTTCCCTAATAGCTAATAGTATGGCAGTTTTTTGAACAGTTAAACATACAGCTCTCATATGACCCAGTGATTGTGCCCGTCAACACTTTTTTCCAGGGAACTGAAAACTTTGCTTCCTGGTACCTTTATTTATAATTGCCCCAAAATGAAAATAACCCAAAGTCCCTCCATGTGTGAATGGTTAAGACAAACAAACAAAAAGCATGCTATGACCTACCATGGATCACTACTCAACAATAAAAAGAAATATCTATTGATTGCACAACAACCTGAATGAATCTCTAGAATGTTATGCTGAGTGAATAAAGCCAATTTCCAAAGGTTACATACTATATGACTCCATTTATATAGCATTCCTGAGGTAAGAAAATTATAGAAATGGAGAAAAGGTTAGTGGTTGCCATGGGCTAAAAGGGTGTGTTAGGAATGAGAGGGAAGTAGATGTCACAAACAGGGCATGGTGAGGGATCCTTGCCCTGATGGAAACATTCTATACCTTGACTGTCATATGCTGGTTGTGATATTGTGCCATAGTTTTGGGAGAAGTTACCATCGGGCAGAAAATAGATAAAGGGTGCATGCGAGCTCTCTATAGTATCTCTTCTAACTCTGTGAATCTATAATTACCTCTAAATAAGAAGTATAATGAAAAATAATGAAGACACAAAGGAACAAAAAGATGATTTTTCCTTTCCAAGTATCAGTTGATTCTTTGAACTGATTCTTGTTCCCCAAATCACTCAACAGATCTTATCCTTTAGGAGACTAAGGAGAGATTAATTAGGTTTTGGTCCATTTGATACACGATTTTTAAAGGTAACTTATTGAAAATATATGCAGCACACAATTTACTGAAAGTAATAAAACTTTAATGATAATATTGGAGATCTATCATACATTTAGTCACCATACTAAAGCAAATGCTTCATCACCTAACTTTCATATCAAAGAAGTTTTTATATGAAATAAAACATATATAATAAAGTGGATACTATTATTATAATTGGCTCTTTTCAAATGAGGAGGCTTAACACCTATGTGGAGGTATGGATGACATTCCTAATACTGCATGATTGACTAGGACTACTTTGACTACTGATGACACTTTGGGACCAAAAAGACAAGAGCAGATGTGCAAAACCGTGATGTGTTATTATTGATGGTCCACTTCCTGTACAAATCAGAATGCCTGAAGCATAAGCAAAGTCTGAGGGTGACACATATTATACTAGTCCATCTTATTCTCTTTCTCTCTCTCTCCCTCTCTCTCTCATACACACATACACATGTATGATTTTGCAATATATAAGGAAGGGGCCAACAATAACTATGTGGGATACATAAAGATTTTCTTTCTCTTTTTTGAAGATTTTATTTTTTTATTTGCCAGAGAGCGCGAGAGAGCGAGCAGCCGGCAGAGGAAAAAGCAGGCTCCCCGCTGAGCAGGGAGCCCGATGTAGGACTCAATCCCAGGACCCTGGGATCATGACCTGAGCTGAAAGCCAACGCTTAACCAACTGATCCACCCAGGCGTCCCAGTAAGACTTTCTTTCTGAAAGGGAAGAGAGTGGGTCTCCTCAGTTGCATCCTGCATTCATTTTCTAAAGCTGCCATGACAAAGTATCACCAACTTGATGGCTTAAATAGCAGAAGTTTATTATCTCATGGTCTGGGAGATAGGAAGTCCGAGACTAGGAATCTATTCCTTCTGAGAGCTGTGAGGGAGAGTCTTTTCCATGCCTCTTCCCCTAGTTGCTGGTCATTTGCCAGCCATTACTGGCAACTCTTGTAGAAGCATCACCCTGATCTCTGACTTCACCTTCACATGATGTTCTCCTTATGAGCATGTCTGTGTCCAAATTTCTCCTTCTTAGGAGTACACTGGTCATATTGGGCTAGGGGTTCACCCTATTCCACCAAGTATGTGACCTCACCTTAAATAATTGCATCGGCAGCACATTTTAACTCATATCAGATTCTCTCTCCCATTCTTACCAATGGATATGAGAGACAAGACTGTCATTAGGTTATCAAATGAGCTAGGTCCAAGGTGTAATGGTAGAAAATTGTGCTGCAAATTTAAAAAAGTAAGCAGACATGTTAATAGCTATATTTTGGCCTTCTCTAAACCAAGAGAATTAAAGTCAAAAGTCTGAATTTGCTATATTTGTAAAATTCTTGGGATCAATCTCATAGCTCACTTGCATTTATAATAGAAGAAAACCAAACATTTTCTAAAAATTATTTCCTTTCTAGGGGCGCCTGGGTGGCTCAGTCCTTAAGTGTCTGCCTTCGGCTCGGGTCATGATCCCAGGGTGCTGGGATCGAGCCCCGCATCGGGCTCCCTGCTCGGCGGGAAGCCTGCTTCTCCCTCTCCCACTCCCCCTGCTTGTGTTCCTGCTCTCTCTATCTCTCTCTCTGTCAAATAAATAAATAAAATCTTTAAAATAAATAAATAAATAAATAAATAAATAAATAAATAAATAAATAAAAATAAATAAATAAAAATTATTTCCTTTCTAAATGGTTTGAGAGTGCCAGTGTTAATGATTTCAGCTCTTTCGGTGCAGGTAGATTTACTTGACCAAAATTAACAGATTGTTCAATCTGAAATAAGTTTTAAACAAACACTGTAATTCAAACCAAAAGTTATTGAAATAAGAATGTCATTAGAATTAGCCCCCAAACTATTTATTTTAGGGAAACCAACTATATTAAGAAATAAAAACAAATATCAGAGTGTTTGTGAATGGTCACTACTTTTCATTGTGTCCATGGCAAGATCTATGGGAGGGTCGGAGGCCCACACTCAAGCTGACTGGTCTTTTTTAATTGCACAGAGCAGTAATAAGTGGAGCAAAAATACCCATCAGTGGTGTAGAACTGTGTAGACCAATACATCGATTGACTGCAGGGTTTTTTCCCCAACTTTTGAAGCAGTTATGCTGACATCCTGTATACATATCCTGAGAAGATTATTCAAAGTGCAAATTAATGTCATCCCCCACACATTCAAACCTCTTCTGACTTGGGTTCTTTTGCCCTCTTACTCGCGTGCACATCAAAGCCATTCCGTGGTGGCAGTGATGGAACTTTGGTGCTGAGGGAAGGTGAATGAACATTTCTGCAGAACGCCACCGTGGAGCCCTGAAGAGACCAAAAATGGGTGGGCGACTTCAAATGTACGTAGGGGGAAAAACAAATTCTAAGAAATCAGAGAGTTTGGTACCCATTTGGAAAGACAGGAGCTATTTTTAGATGTAAAGAGGATGTGGTAATTAACATGAAGCCTAAAGCCATGTAAATCCAAATACAGCACTTGTCAAGATCAAAATGCATGGTGGCACGTTACCATTCTACCAAAGTATGAGTAGGTAAAGGCAATTATTTTCCATTTTTAATCCAAAACTAGCTCTCAAATATAAATGGAAGATGTTGTATGTTATTAGATATTAGGTAGGTAAAGTGACTTTTAAATTGTATTGACACAAAATGCTACAAATGTAAAATACTAAAAACAACCTCCTACGAGAATTATGTGTTTTAAATGTTAGGAGTAGCTAACTCCTAAATGTCATTCGCACAGCTGGCAGGGAGCTAGAATTCTTTTGTTTTGAGTCTTAATAGTCTCTAAATATTCCATCAACACATAGCTATCCACTTTTCGCAGATGAGATTCTGGAGCTGTTGACTCAAGTAGAGTATTTTCCTGAAAATACTGCAAATAAAGTTAGGGAATTCTACACCAGGGCTCTGGCCATTGTCTGGCAATGGTTGCATGCATTCCTAAACTGTCTTCTTGTGCCTTTGACTCTCTCCTCCTCTCCCTTCTATTAACCAGCTTAAGGTCACAGCCCTACCCCAGTACAGCCTCAGGTTCATTTAAAGCAAGGTTTCAGTTGACAAAATTACAAATGAAGAGCTATTTTATACACTTCTAGGTGAAAGGAAAATAAAAAAGAATGAAAGAAGATAATTTGACAGTTTAGCACAAGGCATACCTAGATTGGAAATGACAGATATTACTTAACTTCCCTGAGCCTTTGTCTCCTTTTCATCTATAAAAAATTAAGAATGATTTTTACCTCCCGAGTTGTTATGGGAATTAAATGACATACATAAGGATTTTGGTGAATGCTACAAACAGCATTATTACTATGATTCTGTAAATAAAATTCTGTGCTTATTATCATTAATGACACCACTATGGCTCCGATTAAAATCACAAATCCTAGGTTAAAAGTTACAAAAAGGCAAAGCAACAGTAACAGTTTACCTAGATCTCTTCAAATGAGAGAAAATCCCTTCTGGCAGAAAATTGTTAATCAAATCTAAGCACTCCCTTGACCACAACTCTCATTGATGGTGGACTTTTTTCTTTATAGTCACTTCACTTCTGAAGCTAGTTAGTCCATATATTCAGCATAGTCAATGAAATGTGCATGCAGTTATCATCATTTCATAAATCCGTCTAGCTAATTTATTACTAAGGGAACTGGAGGTGAAAAATCCTTTGTCTTTTGCCATCTCATTTTTTTGTTTAATGTCTTACCCCCAGAAAAGATCCCCTTAATGAATCTTTTCTCTAAAGCATTTAGAAGAGTTAATAGGAAAATCACTAAATACCATGTTTATTATATAGAGACTAGACTTACCTTCAAAATATCTAGCCTGAGGGGATGGTATCTCTTTTAGTCAAAAATGTCTAATCTGGGCTTTATCTTCTCCATTTGATCTATAGTATAAAAAAATTGTTTTTCATCATTATCCATCATTATTTATAAAAAGTATTTACTCACTTCTCCCTGATGATTTTGTTAAGACTGAACTTAGATAAAGCTTCTCTGCTGACCCTAATGTGTGCAGACACTGTAACTCTAATTGTTCAGCTCAAGGAGCATAAGCCTCTTTCTCTCTCTCTCTCTCTCAATCACTCACTCAAATTTTGTCTTTCATGCTTCGCAATAGGGAGATGTGTAAATCCATCATTTCTAAAGAAAAGTGCCACATTTGTAAAGAATCCCTGCCATCTTCCTCAGAGGGATAGTGACCTGGCATCCAGGACTTTGAGACACTAAGATTATCATTCACTTAAAGCAATTGCTTGTTTCACATTCTTTCTGCTAAGACACAGAGAATTACCCGAATCCCTGTCCTACCATTGCAAAAGGAGTATGTGAAGACTGCAGGTCAAAATATTAAATGTATTTTTCCCTTTGGGGAAAGACATTGAATGAAAAGGAGATTATTTTGATACAAGATTCTGATCCCCATATTATCACTTTCCTGGGAAAGCCAACAGACCTTTTATTTTATAACAAAACCATGTGACTCAGTAAGTATAAGAACTGAAAAAGGAGTAAGGAAGAACTTCAGAATTAAAATCTGGGACCCAAGGGGAAATAAATCCCGTTAAAGAGAAATTACACTGATGATAACAGAGGAAAGCAAGAACAAAATCTTGTCCTAATCCAAGGGTAATAAGTGATATATGACTATGGATTGACTGCTAGCCTTTGAGAGTGGAATATGACTATGGATTGACTGCTAGCCTTTGAGAGTGGAATTCATGACCGTTCCATTTTGGGGCCAGCATAGTCGTTTCCTAACTACTTTTCTCGGGCTTAAAAGTCTGCAGGGGTTCTTCTTCTAACATATGTATCAAGCTCACTGGGGTTTTTTTGTTTCTTTTAAAAATTTTTTCATGACACTCATTTAAATAAACAAATCCCCAGTTCCTAGGACAACAGAAACATGAGGAAATTATTCCTAAACAATTTTATTGTTGCTGTTACTAATCTCTAAATATCGCTGTTAGTCCACTTTGTTCCATCTTGCATCAGTTATGTGCTCGCCGAATGAAGAATAATTTCTTAGAGAACACTGCCACACGATCGTGGGAGGATGGGACAGTTTATAAGCCACCATTTTACTGGCAGTGGAAATTCCTCAACAGAGGGGCTCTGATTTGACAAAAGGTATAAGGAAGTCCAGCGCACCATCCCAGCATAGTAGGTTGTATATTCAGTGAGAGTCCCAACTTGAACATAAATTGGATAGAAATTGAATATTGGACTCAGGTCGCACCCAAAGAGTTTGGTGTTCGGCACTCTAACACTTTTTGGAAGTGAATCAGTCATTTTAGAGAAAATGACACCTTCTCTGCTACATTAGAAATCAGGTTTTCACATTTTTTTTTAATTTTTTTTTTCAGAATACTTTTGTAAAGATAACACCAGTTTGTCATACTACCACACTTAGACGCTTTTATTTTTCTTGTCTCCTTCTTCCGATCAATTGGCCTGTTGACTAAAAGACACCATTATCTAACTACGCTGGTGCCTTTGTTTACCCTCAGAATAGACAGTACTCGTTTACAAACCACTTTGACAATCTTTCTTGGAACCTTCTGTATAAAGCGCAAAGTGTTGTCATTTGCATTTTCTACGGTTGGTGTGAGGTGATATGTCCAGGTATTGAGTTTACAGTGGTAATATGAACTAAGTTCTTTTCTAAACTCAAGGGAGACACTCAATCATGAAGTGGCACAGAGTGTCTCCAATGGAATAAAACAGAGTTATCAGGATACTCTGTCTGGGGCATTCTAATGACTCTGTTGGTGACAGTTTGTCTGCTGCCTGGTGGTGTTAATAAAGAGCACCTTTTCTGGGGGAAATTGTTGTGCTGGTTTTGCTGTCATGTGATCTGACAAGGCATATACCCTGTCAAATGGAGTCACTTTGCATTTCACTACAGACAAGTGTCCCTTGCAACATGGTACCTGGGTTTCACTATACCAGTACATCTTTTAGTCTCAAGAGGGACCTTTAACCATGGAAAATAGACAGTTGCATCCACTACCCAGCAAAAACCAGAACCAGCTCATTTACATATTTCAGTGTAATTATTCCTACTCCACTGATCACAAAGCACATACATTTAAAAGAGGGTAGTACCACGATCTATCTTCAGGATACAGTTAATAATCTTGGTAGTAATTTCACATACTTCATGCTCCATAGAGGGCAGTGGTTGTCTCATCCAGAAATTGTGAATGTAAAGGGGGAGATTAGGCTCTCTCCAACCCTATCTATATTTCTTTCTTTATTTTTATTGCACATTCTTCAGGAAATGTAGTATGGTCTCTAAAGCCCTACTTATTTGCAGAGTGGGGACCCTCTGCCTTTTTATTGGTAAGGGGAAAACAAAAGCCAGAAGCCAAAAAAACACCATTGCTTTGTCAATGTCTGCCAACTACTCGTTCATGACATATGTCTGAACATTGGTAACCTATGGCTATGGGGACATGACGGGTGTGGGACAGGGGATTTGGGAGGGATTCTCAGGAACAAGAAACTCAAACAGGCTTCTGTTTAATGGAACAAAAATAGACTTCATTCAATTCAGAATTAGTGACCCAATTCAATCTTATCTGAGGTTCAAAACAGCTTATTTCATTTGTTTTTGACAATTGTACATTTTGTTATCCTATAAGGTTAATGAGAGGAAGTCAAGGTTTAATGAAAACTATAAAAGGGAAATACCACACTAAAGTCTGTTTTTTGTGGTGATTTGACCTAAAGAAAAAGCACTTAGATTCTGAATTCTCATAAAAGCCCATGCTCAATAAGACTCATGGTAGTGGTTGTAAGAAAAGCTAATCTCTGGAGACTTTCTGCATATTTTTTTATATCAGAGAAATTGGTTGATTTAGAAAAAACTACCCTGAAAACACATTTAAATTCTTATGCAAATAATCTGAAAAATATCCCAGAGTAATTAAATCCTACTTACTATCATATGGCTCTATCCTGCCATTAGTCAAATAGAAAAAGGGAACGAGAGAGAGAGAGAGAAGAGAGAAGAAAAGAGAAGAAACATTCCAGTTATAGAAGCTCATTCATTCAGCTCATTTAGCTCATTTATTTAGTTAAGTAACCAAAATGTTTACTGTGACTCATGAATGTGGTTAGTTTGAAAACCAGTATATTAGTGAGTAATGTCTGTCCAATTAAACCCCAAAGCCCAGTTCACAAGCAGCTGACACAGTAAGGGAGCAAACCTGAAACCAGCAGAAGGCGGGCTTTTCCTTGGTCTACAGCAGAAGTGGGAGAAACACAAGATCACCAACAGCACATAATACGGTGCTTCAAGACTGTTAACCAGAAAGCTGGGGTTTCTACCCTTGACTGATTACCTCCGGGTGGAAACATTTTTCAGTATTTTCAAATAATTACATAATAAAAATATTCAAAAAGAAAAAGAAGGGGAAAGAATATATGTTTGCCCTGTAAGTACACATTTATTTATTTATTTATTTACTTACTTACTTATTTATTTATAAAGATTTTATTTATTTATTTGACAAAGAGAGAGACAGCGAGAGAGGGAACACAAGCAGGGGGAGTGGGAGAGGGAGAAGCAGGCTCCCCGCAGAGCAGGGGGCCCGATGCGGGACTCGATCCCGGGACCCTGGGATCATGACCTGAGCCGAAGGCGGACGCTTAACGACTGAGCCACCCAGGCACCCCATGTACACATATAAATTCTTACTCAAATAATCTGATCTGAGGGGAGACACATTAGCTTTATTCTTCTTTCCTCATATCTCTTTTGTTGTTTCACTAAAAAGAACAAACTGTTCACAAGCTGCTGCTTGGGAAACCATGCCTGTTTCAGCACTACCAGGACATGACAACTGTGAAAAGCCATGGGAATAGGGAATCCTATTGAACACACTTCCTTGGCAGACCTCTGAAAGATCCCCTTTATTTGGACATAATTTAGCTGCACCTCCCTGACATTGTTCATGCAATTCCTTAAATTCCTGTACAATTCTCTTACATGTAAAAGGGAGGATTGTTCCAAAGTTTGTTCCTCTGTGATGAAATAAACCATCCTTTCACCTACTAGAATGATAGGATCTATTGAGGGCAGTGGTAAAGTGGATTATCTATTAATAACATGAATGAAGGTATATATGGGGATATGACCTATTCTGCATTTGTAAGCAAATTCTAGAATTAATTGAAGGTACCATGAAGGAGAATAAGGACAAGCAAAAAAAGAAGTCAACTTGTATGATACTTAAAAAAAAAAAAAAAAAAAAATCCAAAGGTATAAATCACCAGTCACCAAGTCAACCAATTCAGCCTCCTATGAATTTGGAAATAAAAAATTTAATTTTAGCTGAGCTATCTAACTGCAAAGATTAACTTAAAAGTAAACTATTTTTAGGCCTATCAAGGGTATTCCAAGTGAGTTTATTGGCTTCTTACTTTCAAGACGGCAAAATCCATTTGAGAACTTATATCCTATGTACTCCTTCTTACTTTGGTTTATTTTAGTAGAGGGTTGGACTAGATTCAAAGTTATTTCAGAAGCATATCAAAGAAAATTTGCCCTAAAGAAGAGTCTGTGCCAAGTAGTCATTAAAGCAAACTGAACCAAAACAAAAGCTCTAGTAGATAATTCTTTTAGTTGATTAGCAATTTCTTATAACCACTTCTATTTTTCATGCTATATACTGCTCTGAGCCAAGAGCCATAATTTTAAGCCAATTTATTTTTATCATTTGCTATATCTTTCATTATCATAATTTTTGGGTCTAAAATATATCTCCCTAAATTTTTGTGCTCATTGAGACATATATGTAATATATATTTGAATTAAGTGATATATACATGTATTATATGTAAAACAGTCACATAAAATCACAAAAATTAGGAGTAACACCATTTTTATCCCCAATTTATTTATTTATTTACTTATTTATTTTTAAAAGATTTAGTTATTTATTTTAGAGAGAGAGAGCAGGGGAAGAGGGCAGAGGGAGAGGGAGAGAATCTCAAAGAGACTCCCCGCTGAGCACGGAGCCCAACACGGAGCTCGATCCCAGGACCCTGAGATCATGACCTGAGGCGAAACCAAGAGTCAGATTCTCAACCAACTGAGCCACCCAGGCGCCCCACCCCAATGTATCTTTGACATTTGGTATGCCATTTTTATTATCTTTCATTGTTATTATTATCATAATTATGTGTAAAATATATTTCCCGAAATTTGGATGTTCAATGATATAGATATAGATATAGATATATGATACCATATATTTGAAATAAGTGATATATGTATGCTATTACACACACACACACACGCTCACAAATGGACAGTGTGTTGGAGATACAGTTGCTTATATTTTGTGGCATCTGCTGACGGGATGGTTTAAAAATCCGCTGTTACACAGCTATTTTAGGAGGTCACTCCTAGGCGTGATTATTTAATGATTATGGGCACTTATTGTGGGCTAGGCATAATATAAGGAGCTAAGATAAAAATGCTGCCACTCATAGCATGTACAAAATTACAAAAAAAGAGTTCCGATGTTATGTAATGGAAACTATTTAGTGTTTGTACGACGTAATAGATGTTATTACTTGTAAGTTCTGCTTACTTGTAAGAAGTAATAGCAGAACCTCTTGCCCCAATCCTTAGTTCACTGGAAAAAATGTATGCAAAAAATAAAGAAGTCCACAAACAGGAAGCAAGCACATGCAGATGTTTTATGCATAATTTGGAGAGTTAGGAGACTATCGGGGAAACGGAGTACCTGCCCAGGTGTTTGAAAATTTTAACACACGTTTTGTGTAAATGCTGCTATTAATCTCAGGTACCACACAGTTTTCAGCTTGGATGACACTACGCAGGAGGAAACTGTACTCTTACCATAGCTCCCTACTTAGAGAAACATGTTGTCAGTGTAGGAAACTGCCAAACTAATATTTAATAATATTTAAATTAAAATAATATTTATATAAATATGTAAAATTTAAATAATATTAAATTAAAATATTATTTCAATCTAAATATTTAAATAAAAATTACATATGCAATAATATTTAATAAAACTAATAATGTTTTAAAATACGAAAGTCTAAAGTGACTAATGGGCTCCTATGGAATTCACAAGGGGCCAATATGATCAAAGTCAGAATGGACAGAATTAAAGCGCAGGCAAGATGTACCTGTTAATGACAATATAAACACGTACAGGAAGCCAAAGGAGATGTCGAGAGGAGGACAGAAAGTAGAAAGCATGATCATGGGGTCTGCTCCTCTCATTAGGAGCCAAGCAAGGCTCTTGCTGGAGTTTCTTCAGCTGTTTTTTGTTGCCAGTTTCTTACATCAAAACCCTCACACCAAGAGCTGTGGTGATTTTAACTTTCAACTTCTGTTCCAAGGAAGCAGTTACCTTCCCCCCAAGTCATGTAGGATTCAGACCTACTCAGACTATCAGCCGTAGCTATACTTCTCATTTGTAATTTAGAAAAGGCTTGGAGTTTGTGTGTGCCTACCCTGTAGGTCAACAAGAAGGCTCAATTTTGTATTGGAAGATAATCCAGTAATTCTTCAAATGACTCCACCCCTAGGTTGATGTTTGGAGACAAGGTCCTTCCAAGCATTTAAGAGCAAGAGTATAGGGGTTACTCAAATCCCTGAGACAGGTTGGAACCCATATTTCAGTAATGGTCATCCAAGGCTCTAAAAAACATTCAGACAATTACAAATTGACCCCCAACCCTTTGGGAGCATTTTCCAAGCCATAGCACCGAAATGGAAGTGGGCTTTTGAACGGGAGACTTAGTTGAGATTTTTCTTGTTTGCCAGGTAATTTCTCTTTTGATGTGAGGAACAGGTAAATGAATTAAATTGAGCAAAGGTATTAAGTGCAAGGAAAGGAAACCTGAAAACGATGCATGAAGTAAGGCAGGATCATGATAGGCAATGCTAGATCACAGGTGTGAAGATCTAGGGCTGAATGCAGCATTTCACTAATTCTACAGTGAGCATTAATTTTAATGTGAACTATACTTTCTGTCCTGCAAGGAGTATATACTATGGATTCTCCAGGAAAAGAAAAAAAATATACAAATAGTATCCTCTAAGAGCTAGAAACATCTACTGGAGCCTTTTATTTGTCCTTATCCTTTATTTGGAAGTATATGTACTTAATGGAGATAAAATGGAGATCTATATCTGATGATGTCAGAGGTGAATACATGTTAAATAAGATACAACACAATATTAGAACTGTGTGTAGAATTTCATAACCAAGACCTCCCACTGTTCTCAATGTTAATGTTTCTATCCCAGGGACTTCTGTCTTCTAAAGAGAAAAGGGTCATGGAGAGGGTTTAGAAGAGAGAAATATGTAACCATAAAGTTCTGGAAAGGGAAGCCGATGACACCTACCCAACTTCCCCCTTGGTCAGTTTTCTTTAGGTTAATCACACTGTGGAATTGTGATGCATCGGAACTTTGAAGTGTCTGGTTTATGAGCACCAGTAAGTAAGGGCAGAATTATTTCTTACAACTCATTGACCCCAATCTCCCTATCTGTGTCCTAGGTCACATAAACGTTTTTCCTGTGTAGATGGTTTTGTGGTTTGTCTTTGAGTGGTCTCTCTCTTTCTGGAGCAGTTTTATTTAATAGAAAACGGGAGTATTTTTAATAATGGTGGAATTATGTATATTTCATGTGTTAATACTGAAGTAGCCCAAAAAGTACTGTGAAGTATGATAGTCCCAGTAACACCACTCTTCTACCGCTACATAATCTATGTTGCATCCAGTTAATAAAAAGGACTCCAACACACGGACATGTTTTTAGGTTGTGCAACATGTTAATAGATTACAATGCGGTATCGCTAATACATGCACGAACTTGGTTTTTTCTCTCTTTTGTTCTTTTTCGGTTCCACCCATTTTCTTCTTTGAAATTATTGCCTCCTTAATCAAGCAAAGTCAGAATACTTGCATAAGTAGGGCATTGCTGCTGACACCTTGCTAGCTAACTTAACCATTCCTTTGGCGTGCTCTGAATAACAGAAAGAACTCCCCAAGCCCAGGGAGCCTCCCTCCACCGTGGCTTAGGTCCTGTTCCTGCACCCCCCACCCCCTCACACTTCTTCTATGTTAGAGCTGCCTCCTTCCGTAAGGAGCCCAGCTTCACTAGAAGTGGCAACCGGGTACTTTGCCATGCCTTTGCCACCCCACCTTTCTAGGCTGAAGGTGAAAATACAAAAACAAAAACCAAATAATGGATGATCCCTCTCTTCTAGGAGTTCACAGCCTGGTGAAGGTGGACACCTAGACAAGCTAATGGCACCATGGCTAATAGTCAAAGACTTAGACCTAATTAGAACTAGTCAGTCTGGACAAATGGCAAGATGGTGGAGGAGTAGGAGACCTGGATTTCGTCTCCTCTCAGGAATTCAGATGGAGAGGGATCAAACCATTCTGAACACCTACAAACTCAACAGGAGATCGAAGAAAAGAAGAGCAACAACTCTCTCATCAGAAAAGCGACCACTTTCTGGAAGGTAGGACGTGCGGAGAAGTGAATCCGAGGCGATATTCGGGAGGATAGACGGCGGGGGAGGGGCCTCCGTCGGCCGCTTCTGGCAAGTGATAGAGCCGCGGAGCACAAAATTGGAACTTTTAAAAGTCTGCTCCGCCGAGGGACGTCACTCTGGTGGCTAAGCGGGGGGTGGAACCCTCCGGGACAGTGTGGCCTCAGGACCCTCGGGGTCACAGAAAGACCGGGGGTGCCTGAGGGTGGCAGAGCTCCCAGGTATCGGAGCGGGGAAGCCGGCTGCAGAGGCGGAGCCCAGGCGCGGGCTCTCAGCTCGGGGTGGCCATAACCCGTGATCCGCGGCACAGTCGGGCCCCTGCTCCTCCAGCAGGGACCCAACAAGCGGCAGATCCGGGGAGACTCCCCTTCCTCCCCCGGGAGGAGCCGCGCGGGAGTGCACCGCAGGGATCTGCTGGGTTTGGAGACTCCACATGGGGTCAGGTGCCAGAGATAGAAACACTCGGTCACAGGCCGGGTGAGCACAGAGTGCGGCCGGAGACCGGGGAGACGGGAGTGACTGACGGCTTTTCTCTGGGGGCTCACTGAGGAGCAGGGCCCCGAGTTCTCGGCTCCTCGGGCGGAGATTGGGAGGCCGCCATTTTCACTCTCCGCCTCCAAAGCTGTACGGAAAGCTCGCAGGGAACAAAAGCCCCGGAGAGCAAACCCGAGCAGCTTACTTAGCCGGGAGGGGGCAAGGGCGGGGCAATTCCGCCTCCGGCAGAGACATTTGGAAACCACGGCAACAGGCCCCTCCCCAGAAGATCAGCGAGAACAGCCGGCCAAGACCAAGTTTACCGATCAATGAGAACGGCAGAACTCCAGCGCTAGGGGACTACTGCACATAGAATTCATGGCTTTTTTACCATGATTCTTTAGTCTTTTAAATTTAACTTTTTTTTAACTGTCTTTTTGTCTTATTATTTCTTTTTGAATTTTTCTTTTTCCTTTTTTCAACCAACATCTTATCAATCCCTTTAAAAAAAATTTTTTTTATTTTTCATGTTTAGAGTCATATTCTATCCCTTCATAGTAGTTACCCTTATTTTTGGCTTATATATATAAGTTGTTCTCTCTTTAAAATTTTGAGATAGTTTCTTTTAACAGATTAAAATATACCCTAAATCTTTAGTATATGGTGCTTTCTATTCCCCTGCCTGATCAAATCCTCTCCCTTTTTTTTTCTCTATTTCTTTTTTCTTTTTTTAAATCCTCTTCTTTCTTTTTTCAAACAACTTCTTATCAATTCCTTTTATAACATTTTTTGTAATTTCCATTTTTACAGTCATATTCCATCCCTTCATCATATCAACCCTTATTTTTGTACATATATAAGTTTTTCTTTCTTTAAAATTTTGGGAGGCACGTTCTTCTAAAAGACCAAAATACACCCCAAATCTAGTGTGTGGCACTGATCTATATACCATATAGATCATATTTGATCACATTCTGGTTTTCCTTTTGTTGTTGTTGTTTTGTTTTGTTTGTTTTTGTTTTTATCTTTTTTTTTTCTTTTTTCTCTCTTTCCCTTTCTTATCCCACTGCTTCAGGTCTTTTCTGATTTGTTTAGAGTATATTTTCTGGGTACGTGGTTACTCTGCTAGCATTTTGTTCTCCCATTAATCTATTCTCCTCTGCACAAAATGACGAGACGGAAAAAATCACCTCAACAAAAAGAACAAGAGGTAGTACCGACTGCCAGGGACCTACTCAATACGGACATTAGTACGATGTCAGATCTAGAGTTCAGAATCATCACTTTAAAGATACTAGCTGGGCTTGAAAAAAATATGGAAGTTATTAGAGAAACCCTTTCTGGAGAAGTAAAAGAGCTAAAATCCAACCAAGTAGAAATCAAAAAGGCTATTAATGAGGTGCAATCAAAAATGGGGGCGCTAACTGCTAGAATAAATGAGGCAGAAGAGAGAATCAGTAATATAGAAGATGAAATGATGGAAAATAAAGAAGCTGAGAAAAAGAGAGATAAACAACTACTGGATCACGAGGGCAGAATTCGAGAGATAAGCGATACCATAAGACAAAACAACATTAGAATAATTGGGATCCCAGAAGAAGAAGAAAGAGAGACAGGGCCAGAAGGTATAATAGAGCAAATTATAGCAGAGAACTTCCCTAATTTGGGGAAAGAAACAGGCATCAAAATCCAGGAAGCACAGAGAACCCCTCTCAAAATCAATAAAAATAGGTCAACTCCCCGACATCTAATAGTAAAACTTACGAGTCTCATAGACAAAGAGAAAATCCTGAAAGCAGCTCGGGAGAAGAGATATGTAACCTACAAGGGTAGAAACATTAGATTGGCAACAGACCTATCCACAGAGACCTGGCAGGCCAGAAAGGACTGGCAGGATATATTCAGAGCACTAAATGAGAAAAATATGCAGCCAAGAATACTCTATCCAGCTAGGCTGTCATTGAATATTGAAGGAGAGATAAAAAGCTTCCAGGACAAACAAAAACTAAAGGAATTTGCAAACACAAAACCAGCCCTACAGGAAATCTTGAAAGGGGTCCTCTAAACAAAGAGAGAGCCTAAAAGGAACATAGACCAGAAAGGAACACAGACAATATATGGTAACAGTCACCTTACAGGCAATACAGTGGCACTAAATTCCTATCTTTCAATAGTTACCCCTGAATGTAAATGGGCTAAACGCCCCAATCAAAAGACACAGGCTATCAGACTGGATTAAAAAACAAGACCCATCGATATGCTATCTGCAAGAGACTCATTTTAGAACCAAAGACACCCCCAGATTGAAAGTGAGGGCGTGGAAAACCATTTACCATGCTAATGGACACCAAAAGAAAGCTGGCGTGGCAATCCTTATATCAGACAAAGTAGATTTTAAACCAAAGACTGTAATAAGAGATGAGGAAGGACACTATATCCTACTTAAAGGATCTATCCAACAAGAAGATCTAACAATTGTAAATATCTATGCCCCTAACATGGGAGCGGCCAATTATATAAGGCAATTAATAACAAAAGCAAAGAAACACATTGACAACAATACAATAATAGTGGGGGACTTTAACATCCCCCTCACTGAAATGGACAGATCGTCTAAGCAAAAGATCAACAAGGAAATAAAGACTTTAAATGACACACTGGACCAAATGGACTTCACAGACATATTCAGAACATTCCACCCCAAAGCAACGGAATACACATTCTTCTCTAGTGCCCATGGAACATTCTCCAGAATAGATCACATCCTAGGTCATAAATCAGGTCTCAACCGGTACCAAAAGATTGGGATCATTCCCTCCCTATTTTCAGACCACAATGCTTTGAAACTAGAAATCAGTCACAAGAGGAAAGTCAGAAAGAACTCAAATACATGGAAGCTAAGGAGCACCCTACTGAAGAATGAATGGGTCAACCAGGAAATTAAAGAAGAATTAAAAAAATACATGGAAACCAATGAAAATGAAAACACAACTGTTCAAAATCTTTGGGATGCAGCAAAGGCAGTCCTAAGAGGAAAGTATATAGCAATGCAAGCCTTTCTCAAGAAACAAGAAAGGTCTCAAGTACACAACCTAACCCTACACCTAAAGGAGCTGGAGAAAGAACAGCAAATAAAGCCTAAACCCAGCAGGAGAAGAGAAATCATAAAGATCAGAACAGAAATCAATGAAATAGAAACTAAAAGAACAGTAGAACAGATCAACGAAACTAGGAGCTGGTTCTTTGAAAGAATTAACAAGATTGATAAACCCCTGGCCAGACTTATCAAAAAGAGAAGAGAAATGACCCAAATCAACAAATCATGAATGAAAGAGGAGAGATCACAACCAACACCAAAGAAATACAAACAATTATAAGAACATATTATGAGCAACTCTATGCCAGCAAATTAGATAACCTGGAAGAGATGGATGCATTCCTAGAGATGTATCAACTACCAAAACTGAACCAGGATGAAATAGAAAACCTGAACAGACCTATCACCACTAAGGAAATTGAAGCAGTCATCAAAAATCTCCCAAAAAACAAAAGCCCAGGGCCAGATGGCTTCCCAGGGGAATTCTACCAAACCTTTCAAGAAGAATTAATACCTATTCTTCTCAAACTGTTCCAAAAAATAGAAACGGAAGGAAAAGTTCCAAATTCATTTTATGAGGCCAGCATTACCTTGATCCCCAAACCAGACAAAGACCCCATCAAAAAGGAGGAATTACAGACCAATATCCCTGATGAACATGGATGCAAAAATTCTCACCAAAATACTAGCCAATAGGATCCAACAGTATATTAAAAGGATTATTCACCATGACCAAGTGGGATTTATCCCTGGGCTGCAAGGTTGGTTCAACATCCGCAATTCAATCAATGTGATACAATACATTAACAAAAGAAAGAACAAGAATCATATGATCCTCTCAATAGATGCAGAAAAAGCTTTTGACAAAGTACAGCATCCTTTCTTGATCAAAACTCTTCAGAGTATAGGGATAGAGGGTACATTCCTCAATATCATAAAATCCATCTATGAAAAACCTACAGCAAATATTATTCTCAATGGGGAAAAACTGAGAGCTTTCCCCCTAAGGTCAGGAACACGGCAGGGATGTCCACTATCACCACTGCTATTCAACATAGTATTGGAAGTCCTAGCCACAGCCATCAGACAACAAAAAGAAATCAAAGGCATCCAAATTGTCAAAGAAGAAGTCAAACTCTCAGGCTTTGCAGATGATATGATACTTTATGTGGAAAACCCAAAAGACTCCACCCCCAAACTGCTAGAACTCATCCAGGAATTCAGTAAAGTGGCAGGATATAAAATCAATGCACAGAAGTCAGTGGCTTTCCTATACACCAACAACAAGACAGAAGAAAGAGAAATTAAGGAGTCGATCCCATTTACAATTGCACCCAAAACCATAAGATACCTAGGAATAAATGTAACCAAAGAGACAAAGGATCTATACTCAGAAAACTATAAAATCCTCATGAAAGAAATTGAGGAAGACACAAAGAAATGGAAAAACGTTCCATGCTCATGGATTGGAAGAACAAATATTGTGAAGATGTCAATGCTACCTAGAGCAATCTACACAGTCAATGCAATCCCCATCAAAATACCATCCACTTTTTTCAAAGAAATGGAACAAATCATCCTAAAATTTGTATGGAACCAGAAAAGACCCCGCATAGCCAGAGGAATATTGAAAAAGAAAAACAAAGCCGGCGGCATCACAATTCCGGACTTCAAGCTCTATTACAAAGCTGTCATCATCAAGACGGCATGGTACTGGCACAAAAACAGACACATAGATCAGTGGAACAGAATAGAGAGCCCAGAAATGGACCCTCAACTCTATGGTCAACTCATCTTTGACAAAGCAGGAAAGAATGTCCAATGGAAAAAAGACAGTCTCTTCAAAAAATGGTGTTGGGAAAATTGGATAGCCACATGTAGAAGAATGAAACTGGACCATTTCCTTACACCACACACAAAAATAGACTCCAAATGGTTGAAAGACCTCAATGTGAGACAGGAATCCATCAAAATCCTAAAGGAGAACACAGGCAGCAACCTCTTCGACCTCAGCCGCAGCAAATTCTTCCTAGAAACATCGCCAAAGGCAAGGGAAGCAAGGGCAAAAATGAACTATTGGGACTTCATCAAGATAAAAAGCTTTTGCAAAGCAAAGGAAACAGTCAACAAAACCAAAAGACAACCGACAGAATGGGAGAAGGTATTTGCAAATGACATATCAGATAAAGGGCTAGTATCCAAAATCTATAAAGAACTCATCAAACTCAACACCCAAAGAACAAAGAATCCAATCAAGAAATGGGCAGAAGACATGAACAGACATTTTTCCAAAGAAGACATCCAAATGGCCAACAGACACATGAAAAAGTGCTCAACGTCGCTCGGCATCAGGGAAATCCAAATCAAAACCTCAATGTGATACCACCTCACCCCAGTCAGAATGGCTAAAATTAACAAGTCAGGAAATGACAGATGTTGGCGGGGATGCGGAGAAAGGGGAACCCTCCTACACTGTTGGTGGGAATGCAAGCTGGTGCAGCCACTCTGGAAAACTGTATGGAGGTTCCTCAAAAAGTTGAAAATAGAGCTACCATATGATCCAGCAATTGCACTACTGGGTATTTACCCCAAAGATACAAAAGTAGGGATCCGAAGGGGTACGTGCACCCCGATGTTTATAGCAGCAATGTCCACAATAGCCAAACTGTGGAAAGAGCCAAGATGTCCATCGACAGATGAATGGATAAAGAAGAGGTGGTATATATATACAATGGAATATTATGCAGCCATCAGAAGGAATGAGATCTTGCCATTTGCAACGACGTGGATGGAACTGGAGGGTATTATGTTGAGTGAAATAAGTCAAAAAGAGAAAGACATGTATCATATGATCTCACTGATATGAGGAATTCTTAATCGCAGGAGTCAAACTGAGTGTTGTTGGTGTGGGGGGTGGGGTGGGAGGGATGGGGTGACTGGGTGATAGACACTGGGGAGGGTATGTGCTCTGGTAAGCGCTGTGAATTGTGCAAGACTGTTGAATCTCAGATCTGTACCTCTGAAACAAATAATGCAATATATGTTAAGAAAAAAAAAAAGAAGAAGAAGAAGAAGAAGGTAGCGGGAGGGGAAGAATGAAGTGGGGGAAATCGGAGGGGTAGACGAACCATGAGAGACGATGGACTCTGAAAAACAAACAGGGTTCTAGAGGGGAGGGGGGTGGGAGGATGGGTTAGCCTGGTGGTGGGTATTGAGGAGGGCACATTCTGCATGGAGCACTGGGTCTTGTGCACAAACAATGAATCATGGAACACTTCATCTAAAACTAATGATGTAATGTATGGGGATTAACATAAGAATAAAAAAAAAAAAAAAGAACTAGTCAGTCTGAAGATTGAACCCTGCTTACCAGGTGGCGTGACCACGGGCAAGCTACTTAAGCTCTCCACACATCAGTTTATTCATTTGCAGACTGCAGGGGCTATTAGTACATATCTTGGGTGTTTCTGGTGAGAATTTGGCGCGTTAGCACTGTCCGTGGCACATAATCCACTCTTGACAATCACACAGGGCTGTGATAAGATGGGCATCTAGGTAGATGTCTAGGAAGCAAGAAGGGTGCACTCCCTCACTTAAAGGCATTTAGAGATGACTTCTGGTGGTTACTCAGGACGGTCTGGTTGCAGAGTACAATTTAATTTGAGAAGGAGCACTAGAATCGCATTAAAAACGCTTTTACCTCCTTCTGTTGAGAAAGAAACCCTTGGCCTCTCTCGAATTAAATTCTGAGCTGAAGTGAAGTGACCAGGATGACTCAGGGTACAGTATTATTGGTGCCCTCAAAGCACCAGAGTCCATGCGTGGTGCTAATCCATCTTTTGTCATTGGCTCTTCCTTGCAGATGCCTTCTCTACCGTTCAATCATACACGATAGCCAGGAAGATAAATGAACTCAAGAGAGGCAGAGAACAATACTGCAGTTTTTTAATCTGTCACATTTCTACCCCCTCTTCAAAGTTGACTTGACAACTGCATTTATTTCACATCGCAATTGCTACAGGTTAATAATATTGTTTTATCAGGAAACATTTATCTTGAGGAAGAAAGTTATTCGAATACAGCAGATAACTTATCCAAGGACAAATAGAAAGGGGGCCATGTCTTGAGGATAATGCTAATGCTGGGCATGCTATAGAAATAAATGAAATCTGATTAACACTATTGGGAAGAAGAATAAGTCATAGTTTCTATGAAATATTGTTTTCCTCATTGGAACCATTTCCATTTTTTGTCAGTTCAAAACGTATTAAAGATGAGATGGCTTTAAAACTGTGACAGATATCTCAAGTCCTATGATTAAAAGTGGTTGTTATAGGCTTGTAATCCTGAGGGTTTAGTCTAAAGTATTTTCTCCATAAATTGAAAGAGAAACACACTAAGAATTCAGAAGATTTTAATTAAAGTTGTTCAAAAAAAATTTAATGGGAATTTTAAAGGCTGGCTCACTAAGTATTTTTGATAATGAATTTAATTTATGGAAGAAATTTGCTAGCAAATTTTGGTGATGCCGAAAAAGCCTTCATATACACAATATGTATTTTCATGGAAGCATTATTATTAATTACCCTGCTTTTACTAATTCACAAAAGTTAGTCCATCTTCAGCTTCATTCCAGTATGTATTATTAAACCTATCATCTAAAAGGTGGTAACAAATGCTTTTTAAAGGAGAAAAATAGACCACAAAGGGTTGGACAGTATTATCTTAACCATGAAACGAATTTCTTTTCAAAAATAGTTCATTAATGTATAGTAAAAGCAGCTTCGGCCAGAAGTGAAGAAAGCATGCACAAGAGCATAATTTATTTTGAATTGGACAGCTGAAACACATCCAGTATAAAAATCACTCTTTCTTGTTTTTCTATGAAATTGCCTGCAGCATCGTGTGGCATCCTCATAATATGTTCCACAACTCTGCAGCACCAAAGCTCAGCAACGCAGAGGCCAGTGAGAAAGCCAGGATTGTACAAAGAAAGCAGGCGGGTTGTTTATAGCAAGGCAGGTGTGGTTTTGGTAATAAATCAACCCACTAATAATCATAATAGCTTGTGTGTATGCAGGTCCTTTCTTTATGAAGCCCAATGTGTTTTTAAAATATGATTCTGTTAATTCAAAATGCACCCCTATGATTAGGAAGGGTACAGGTTTAATTAACTCTGTTTTATGGATGAGGAAACTCAGTGTCCTCTGTTGATAGCCAAATATTGCAATGTGCTGGATTCATTGTCCTTTCCTGTTGCCTGGTTAGGCATTGGTAGGACAACAGTAAGTCCCAACTGATCACCAAAGAGATGACTGGAAAGGGAACCAGAGCGGACCTCTCTGTTCCCTCCAGTGAAGGGAGAACAGAGAGGGCAATTATAGGAACTGTGCCTTGAGGTACCAGCCTATCTTCTACTCAGTTGCCAAGGCAATATTCCAGTGCAAAAGTCCCAGTCAAAAAGACTATGCTGTTAAAAACCAAAAATAAGAAAGCAAACAAGCAAACAGAAAGCAAAGAACCAAGATGTCATAACCGGGTTGTTTTAGATCCACCCAAGCCTTGCTGCACACAAATCAACAAGGAATGGTTATAAACTTGTATTGTCATAAACTTTTAATGTTGACTTCAGTCACTGGAAAGGTGGTGCACACTTTTTGAAAATTAGTCAGTTTATCAGGAGTTCATTCTTTAACTGGCTCTGGAGTTTCTTAAGAAAGTGGGAAGGGAAGGAGATATTCAGAATTCAGAAGAAACAAAAAGGTGGAAAAACTCTGCCTACTAGCTTTTTTTTTTTCTCTCACTCTCAGGGAACCTGGGTGTGCAGCATTATAATTTGACATGTGTATACACTACAAAGTGTTCACCCCCAAGAGCCTAGTGACCATCCCTCTAAGTTGAACGCTCCTTATAAATATGAGAAGGTGAAGAAAGATAATACCCAGACTGTGAACCAGAGAGCCCCCTCCAGACCTCCCCTAGCACCAAATCATGAGGTAATTTTCATAGTTGGTTTTTCAAACCAACTCATTCATTCATTCATTCATTCATTCACTTTTATACAACAGATACCTGTTGAGTATCTGTTATGTGTAAGGCAGTATTCTGGGGGCTGGGGAGACAGCAGCCAATATCACAGCGTGCTTCTGCTCTTATGGAGTTTGTAGTCTGGTATGTGAGAGGCCATCTTGCCAATGGAATGAGTCATACACCCAGAAGTTTAACAATCCTCCTTCTGAATATCTGGAATAGCATATCCTTTGTACACCCAATTTTAATAAATTGGTTTTTATAACAAGGTTAATAGACTAGGTCTTCAGTTGCAAGCAATATTAAAGAAATGCTCCAATGAATGATGCCTTCCATTTTACAATCTCTTGTGGAGACAATCAATATGGCATTGGCAAAAGTGAATCTACCAGTGCATACATGGTCACTCCCATTTTTAAGTGACAACCTTTCAGTTCTGTAGAAAATGTAAGATTGTTCTGTCAAATCATCTGAGATCCGGCTCTATACATTCTTATGTCTTCTCAGTATGGAGATGCTCTTAGAGAAAGATGCTGATATTGCAAGAAAAAGTCTTGCAACACTGGGGACCCCTTCTATCAAGGTCCCTCACAAGGTTCCTCACTGTTGCACACAGTAGGGCTGTTGTAAAAGTCCTTTTAGGTCACTATAAGAAATCTCCTGTTTTTAGGTAGAAGTTGGGTGGGAAACATTGTTTTCTGCAATAATTTAAGAGAAAACACAAGTGCAGATTGGGGGAGGAGGAGTAGATCAGTTGGGAATGAAAGAGAATGCACTTGGGAATTAAAAATAGAGAGAGCCTAGGCTGGGGAATGGGAAAGCTAAGAGCAAACAGGAAGAGTGAGGCAACCTACTGCTTATCAGAGTGAGTAATGACTGTCACTTCCAGGCTGTAAGGATAGAAGAGGAAGGTCATGTTAGTGGAGCCTAGGAGGTCCATGCCTCCCCTGGGGAAGCTGGAGCCATGGTGGAATTGCCAAGCAAGAGCTCGAGTCACAGATGAAACATTACCACTGTCACATCATCATTGAAAGCAGAGAGGAGGAGAGATATGTGCCCCAATTCTCTTTTGACCCCACTCCCAATACCAGATGCTCCCAGTTCGGAAGTCAACCGAAGCATGGGAATCCATCCTGAGAGGGATCAGCCCACTTGTGATATAACAGAAGAGCACAGGAAAAGTTGAGTCATGGATACGAGAGCAAACAGCCCAGCACTGCCTCAAAAAAGTTAAGAAAAATGAGTCCTTCTTGTTGAATAGAGAGAGACATCTACAGACAGCTGGGAAAAGTGACTGACATTGTCTTAAAAAAAAAAAAAAAAAAAATATATATATATATATATATAGGAACATGAACTGAAATGTGTCTTGAAGAATAATGAAAATATTAATTAGAAAATGAAAAATATTATGTATAAAATTAAAAACATAAAAAAATTCCCTGGAAAGTCCAGTGTCTGAAAACAAGATAAAGATGTAAAAGCATCAGCAGTTCTATACACCAAAAATAACTGGTTAGAAACCATATGTAAATTTTAAAAGATCACAGTTATAAGATAAACATAGTCAAACTCCTCCCCATATTACATTTATTAATTTTTTCACTTATAAAAAATGGGAAGGATATAAATAGAGATGGAAACACTACTAAAATCCTTATGGGAGGAATGAAAACAGATTTTAATAAATGATACATATGTTGTTTCTGGATGGCAATACTCAATATAATCAATATTTTTCTTTACAAACGAATGCACATTGATTGGAATAAAATTCCAATAATGGTATTTTTTGTATGTTTGAAATTTTGTTTGTGGAACTTACATAAATTTGTTTCTGAATCACCTGGAATTAAAAAAAAGAATAGCTGTTATGCTGATAAATATCAAAGTGATAAAGTATATTAACATAAGATGTTAATAAAGGCCCCAAAGCTGTAGTCTCTAAAATAGTAAGATTTTCTTGCAAGACTACAGAGTCAAATCAAACAGAAAGTCCAATGTACACACACACAAATACACTGAGAGCCATAAAATTTAATAATTTTTAAAAGTATGGCACATTGCGGTGAAGGAGACGTTTCATTCAATAAATGGCATTAAATATGATGGAATCTTACGAAATATGAATATTTATAACAGGGAATCCTTATATTTTATAGAGTGAGAAAAAGTAGGAAACCAAATTATATCATTAAAGTACACCTATGTATGTATAAAAACAAATATGCATCATGAAAGGGTAGAAATATTTCAAATATATGAAGCGCTGTTAATATGTTTTTAAGTAGGCCCCATGCCCAGCATGGAGCCCAAATCAGGGCTTGAACTCACGTCCTTGAGATCAAGACCTGAGCTGAAATCAAGAGTTAGATGCTTAACCCACTGAGCCTCGCAGATGCCCCAATATTATTCATGTTATTATAGACGAGGCAGTTTGTTTTCTTCTACTTTCCAAATTTAGCCTAAGAATATGTACTACTTTCTGATTTAAATAGATTTGGGACAAATTCTTACTATGTAAAATGTGGAGTCCTTAATATGATTCAGCAGACAGTGTTCTGTATCATCTGACATGAAGAAACGCATTTAATTCCCTTAAAAAATTTACAAGGAACCTGTTCTCCTTACCGCATTATACAAATAAGAAAACCAAAGCCTAGAAAGCATTGGTGTGTCAGGTGAACACAGAGTTACGGAGTGGCAGATCCAGGATTTGGGTCCAAGGGAGCGGACTCTGGAATTCAATAAACACTGGATAGTACCGCCTCCATCAATAAGGTGGCATGAAAATTGACTGAGGAATTTTAGTTCTTAAAATGTTTTGCACATTACAGGTTCTCATCCTTGCCTGTGATAACTATGTAAAGTCCTTTGATAAGTGTTCACATTACTTTTCTGATGCCAAGTAAGTCTTTTCAAGCACCATTTATTCAACATTAGAGCTCAGTGATTTTCCCCTGTCCAGTCAGCTGTGCTCCCCCACAGCCTTCCACTTGTTCCTAAGCTCTCATGAGCCATCACCCTTGTTTCCTGGAAGTTGAGGTATTGGTGTGTTATAGACTGTGTAATCAGAGACAGTTGGTTTCTATGGGAACCAGCTTTACTTAATCCAAAAGGGCAATGAAGAGTAATTTGTAAATGCTACAGAGGGAAGAAGTATCCCCAGTTTGAAACACTGTTTCTTTCACTTCCTTTTTCACTTTCAGAAAGTTTTTTTAATCCTATGTATCTGAAGGAACTGCAACATCTTTACCTAAGGGACTTTGTAAACACTTTCCTTATCCCTCACAATGTCTAAAACCAAGGAGCGTGTCTTTCCACAGAATACAGGGCGATACACATTCTTGTGTTCCTCATCCTCAGAAGTGGGCATCGCAATACAGAATATATAGATTATATTACTTTAACAATGGTCTTGAATCTTTGGGGGCAAATGGGGAGAAAGAATGAGGATCAGCAATTGGGAAAGCTGTTGTTATTAGTCTCTTTTTTTATTTCTGGGTATCTGGGCTTTCTTGGTAGTTTAAATTGGGTTGTAACTCAAAAACTAGGGGGAAAACACGATTACATCATATTTTTAACCCTAAATTTGTATGTTTCTATTCATTGTTGGGTCTTTAAAATATATAAGAGCAATATTTTCTTTTTAACTTAATTCAGAGAAGCCTTTTACAATTTTTAGAATAAATGATATAGTCTTCTATAGAAAGCAATGCTTGACAAAATATCTCAGTATTACTGAGAAATAATACTTTCAGTACATTTCATTATAAAAATATTTCATATGTTGAAAAGTAATTTATTGTGTCCACACTGTCAACACACACACACAAAACCACAGTGGATTTATTATAATCCAGTCAACTCCTGAAATGAAGGGGATCTGTAGCTAGATACAAATATTTTCCAAAAGTTTATTGGGGGAATCAAAAAACATCATTAAAAATATGAAAGTAATGTTGTTCAAGGAACACTCTTTTTCCATTATCCTTTCTCTAAACTTTTTGCAATTTAGAATAATGACATTTAAGAGGATAGATATGTAAGTTATTTCATCATAGCATGAAATCAATATGTAAATTATGTTATCATGAGATGGAATTAAACAAAGAGAAGAGTAAAAACATATCAGCTGATTCGTAAATGGAATTGGATGTGAAACTTTCAATAGAGAGGTGTACATACACATACGAAGGTTACACAAAACAAATATCTTTATTACCTTATATGCACCCAGGTTTATAATTTAAGATCTGCAGGAACCTTAGAGAATTGATTGTCCCGCTCTATAAAGCCTCCCAAATCTATATTTCTGTGATGTATTTTGTAATTGTTGAAAAGGACTAGTCAGTTCCTCTACTTTAGGATAAGCCCATACCTAAACTATCAGTAGTTGTACTTATATCCTAAAACTTCTCTACCTCCTGCAGATTAAAACAGTGCTCCGAAGGACACCTGGATTTTCTGTGAAGCAGGTGGCAGAGTGTACCATTCCTTTTGGACCCTTTCCCAAGGGATTTTAATTACTAAAGTGCCCTAAGCATGTTTGCTCTTACATGATTGGTTTTCAAAAGAGTAGCACTATGGTTTAATAAACATGATGACAGTGCTTTCAGCTCATCGTTATAGAACTTCAAACAGTAAAATCTACTTTCCAAGTTTATGCTGGTATTATTATTACAAAAATAGTTTCCAGTGTTCTATGTAGTAACAGCACAGAACTGGGCAACTATTAAAAAAGTGTAAGGAGCACCTGGGTGGCTCAGTTGGTTAAGCATCCAGCTCCTGACTTGGGCGCAGGTCAGGATCTCGGGGTCATGGGATCGAGCCCCCCATCAGGCTCTGCACTCAGCACGGAGTCTGCTCATCTCTCTCCCTCTGCTCCTCCCCCTGCTCATGCTCTTTCTCGCTCTAAAATAAATAAAATCTTTAAAAAAATTACAAAAGTCAACTAATACTGAAAGAATAGTCATCTCAGAAGGTTAACAAATTTTACTTAAAATAATGCCAGTTTAAGAAACCTACCCACAAAGATTCATATTGACATCACCCAGGATACTTAAATGATGTCATCATGAGTGATTCTAGATTTTCTTAACTTCTTGCATTTGTTTTAGTGTTCTTATTTTGTGGCATTTGTATTCCTAGATTGTATACATTTTTAATTAGCATTGCTATCTAGCTACCTTTAATATAGTCTATGGCTATCCTCCTAATTATCTTCTTACAACTATTATCAGCTTTTTAAATTTTCTTTGATGTCAGTTTGAAAAGTGACAATACATTTAGGGTTAACTATTATTTCAGCCATTTTGATTACACACTTTGCCTTTTGACCTTCTGAAAACTACCTGACCCTTACTTAAGACCTTTGCATAATTACCTATCCAATTTTCTTATCTCCTTCTTCCTTTATATGTTTTTTTTTTTTCTTCCCTTAAAGTTCCCAAGTGCAGTATAGTTGTGGTCATTGCCAAAGTCATGGTAACCTTGTTAGGACTCTCCCCAAAGTCTTCACAAGATAACCAATTAATGACTTATTGCTTTATCTCAGTGTCAAGTCATTCCTAAAACCACCGTTATGCTCTTTTTGTTCTTTAACAAAGTGTTAATTAACTTGACCAATTTTTCCTTTTATTCATCATTTAGGACAGAATAAGACCCACATGAAGTGTTTAATTCATATACTTCATTATGTGGATAGTTCATTTACATGAATATGATCATTTTTCTATCCCATGAAAGTATTTACTACATTCAGAAACTTCCCACTTTTTAAAAGGAATGTAGTCACATTTACATTTTAAAAAAAGTTGAATTCCCCAACAATAAGACTGTGTGATTGTTAAGCTTTTTTTCAAATGTGCCATTTATACTCATGATATCTGGACGACTTTTGGAAACTAATTTCTAAGCCAGTGATTCTAAAGGTATGGTCCTCTAACATCAGGGAGTCTCTGAGACAATTCCAAAAGTCCTCAAGCTCAAAAATATTTTCATAATAGCAAAATATTACCTGCCTTTTCACTCTTTTGACATTTGCACTAATGATGAAAAACAATGATGGTAATTGCTAATGCCTTGTCATATATTAAACTGTACTAGGAGACTTTGTATTCACTTAAGATTGTCCAGAGAAATTTTCTCAAAAAAAGAATCAATAAGGAGATTCTGTACCTCAAGAAAACTCAAACAGTATCTGTTGCCAATGACAAAATTTGAGTTTTCCAGTAAAACTTAGAAATTTGAAAAACTTGTATCTGCCACCATAAGCTTGAGAGAGCTCCAGTAGTTAAAGAATTTTCTCATGAAGTTGGTGATAATAATAATGTGATTTTGTTGGTGTGGTAGATATAATTCAGTAAGACAGTATTTTCCAAATGACCCAATGCTTGATGTTATAAAAATCACACATGGCTCAAAGTTCCATTCAAAGGATAAGATAGACCAAAAGATTTTAATGTAACAGATATGATTTCATACTCCACATGGTTACTAATTTTTAAGAAACTACAATTACCTAAAAACTTACCTGCTCAAATATTTCTCCCCTTTTGGGGGCACCTGGATGGCTCAGTTGGTTAAGCATTGGACTCTTGATTTCTGCTCAGGTCATGATCTCAGGGTTGTGGGATTGAGCCCTGCATCAAGCTCTGCGGGGAGTCTACTTGAGATTCTCTCCCTCTCCCTTTGCTCTTCCCCCCACCTGTCTCTCATAAATAAATAAATCTTCAAATATTTCTCCCTTTTTCAATTACAGATCACTGTGAGGTTGGGTTTTCTTCATATATTTAATCAAACAATATATATCTCAACATATGGAATGTAGAAACAAATATCAGAATTCACATTTTATATATACATTATATATAATATGTATATTTTACATATATATTTTTTTAAAGATTTTATATGTTTTTTGAGAGAGAGAGAGTCAGTGGATGGGGCAGAGGGAGAGGGAGAAGCAGACTCCCTGCTGAGCTGGGAGCCTGATGTGGAGCTCAAGCCCAGGACCCTGGGATCATGACCTGAGCTGAAGGCAGTCACTTAACCAACTGAGCCATATATGTGTGTGTGTGTGTGTGTGTGTGTGTGTGTGTATTATATCAATGATATAAGCCAATACATAGAAGTTTAATAATTTTTAAGTGTGTAGAGGGGTCCTGAAAGAAAAAAGAATGATTGAGAACTGCCACTCTAAACATTGGTTTCCTCAAGTCTGAGTTCTGGAATTTATGTTTCTGATCTCATTCATTCCTGGGTAATCTCATCTAATTCTATGATTCTAAATGCCATCACTAGTCTGATAACTCACAAGGTCATGTATCCAACCCTGGCTTTACTCTTCAACTCCAAACTTATGTGTGTTGCTGCCAATGAGCATTTCTACTTGAACATCTAATAGGCATCTCAAATTAATATTGTTTAAAACCTAACTCCCGAGATTCTACTCTAAACCCGTTCCTTTACCAATCTTCCCTATCACAGTAACGATCAATTCCAATCTTCCAACTGCTATGACCAAAACTTTGTCTTCACCCTTGACTCCTCTCTTCTCTCATTCGGTATATCCAACTCAGCAGTCAATCTTATCAACTCAGCTACATTCACATTACATTCCAGATATGACCAGTTCTTACCACCTCTGCTTCTACCACCTTGACTAGGACAACATCATCTCTTATATGGATCATTTCAGTTAATCTCCAGACTGAACTACCTCCCTTTCTACATGTTTGCCTCCTTGATCATTCAGGGTAGGCTCTGTACATCAACAAACATTGTCAAATGTTTGGTGTTCTCTCTCTATATATATAATATATGATATATAATATATATTAAGTATATATAAATATACATAATTTAATTTATGGATCTCGTAATATATGTCAATCTCAGAGTGGAAAGATCTATAGCAGATTTCACAACCAAGATTAAATTCCCAGCAGAGAATTGAGAGGCATGACTTCTGCTCACAAATCACTGGCCAGAACTGGTCACATGACACTATCCAACCACACTGAGGCCAGGTTGAACCATTCTCACATATGCCTAGAAGGCAGAGAGTCATAAATATTTAGTGAACAGCAGGAGAATAAAAAGTTCCTATTTTACAGCCAGGAAAGGAAAGATGAATTGTTCTTTGATGGCAAACAAGTAATCTTTAAATGGTTTTAAACTTTTCCAACAAATCAATCTACTGTGAACAGTTTGTTCTCTTGTCCCAGAAATGCTTTATCTTTTGAATGCATAGTTTATAAACAATCATAAAACAGAATAATCTCTAAAAATGTGTAGGGTTACATAAATGCAGCTGAAATCTTCTGGAAAAAAAGGCCATCTTATTTTTCAGAATTCATAGTTAATTTAAGATTTTGTAATTATGTGGTAATTATATGGCACCTCATTCTTCAGTAGAATTCATGCTTAACATATATTTTCATATATTTCATGCTATATATATGTGTATATATATGTATATATAAATATATCTTATATATTTATATGCAGCAGAGGGAATACATACCATAAAATCTACCCATTGCAAGTATACAGTTTGGCGATTTTTAGTAAATTTATGCAGTTGGGCAACCATCAGCGCAGTCCAGTTTTAGAGCACTTCTATAACCTTTTGAAATTTCACATGACCTTTACAGTCGTTCTCTGCTCCTACCCTAAGCCCTAGGCAGTCACAGATCTGCTCTGTCTCTATAATACTGCTTTTTCTAGGAAGTTAGAGTTCTTGGCAGTCCCTATGCATATATAAATAAAATAATTGAGCCCTAAAATTTATAAACATACATCTCAAAGGAACAAGACATAGTTGTCCTCAATAGCAACTGAAGGCAAAATAAGGAGAAATAGGTTTACCCAGGTGGAATCTTACTGAAACAGAAAAAGAGCTTCCTAACCCATAAGGAAATATTTTTGAGCATTATATAACTAAGACACTCTTATGAAAAAAAAGTCAGCTATATTTCAAGAAAGGCTATAAAATAAATGTATCTGAAATCAAAGTTCCCTTGAATTTTTTATATTCTTTGCATAATATCCAAGGTCATGCAGGGTTTTTTAGCTGGAAATCTTGCCAGGTAAAAGAACGGCTGTCGTGCATCATTGAATCCCTAGGTGCTGTCACACAGAATCTTGGCATCATTCATTCCCAGATAATGAAGTAAATGAATGAAGCTAAAGATTTTCACCTTTGATTCCCTTAAAATATCTCCCACACTATTCTGACCACAGTCCCTTAAAATAGTTACTTTAGAATAAATAAAAATAAAATCTTTGAGTTTCAGGTACTATGAAGATAGGATATCTGTTACTAATGTCTCCTCTTAAAAAGTTATACTTTCTTAGATGATAGAAGTGTGGACTATAATATATTCCTCTGGGTGGATAATCATCACATAAGTACAAACAGCAGGTATCCACAGGAAATGTGAACTGCTCTTGTCATCTGATAATATGCTTTAGAGAACAGAGAGAGAGAGAGCGAGCACGCAAAGAGGAAAAAAGTCCTGAATGCTTTAAAATAAACTCAGTATAATCTGTAAGATTGTGGTCAGTTACTGATATTGGTAAAGTAAATTCATTTAAAATGAGGACAAGGACAGGGCTGAAGTCTTCTGGGAGAGTTCATTGACTGTTGATCAATTATTTCCATCGTTACAAGTCTTGTAGCACTTATTTTATATTATAAGTTTTGTAGCACTTAATTTATTGTGTGGCCAATGGGATGGTAAACTTTCCATCAAATGACAGTAGTCAAGGCGTCAGCACATGGGAGACATCGGATGAAGACGTTCATCTATGATTAAAGAGTCATCTTTCTTAAAGCTGACACATTCGTGGTGAGCTACTGCCAAGACAAATGCAAGCAGAACTGTAGCCTGGAAATACTTAAACATATTATTTGAATTCTCAGAAGTATCATTTTTACTTAAAGTAAACATTGGCATGCAAAGCCAATAGACTGAGTAATCCGGTCTTGAAGTGTAACTTTATTTGTTATGGGGATTTGCTCAGGGAAGAGAAGGGGAAAAAAATAAGCCCAGCCCTTCTTCTTCTAGTGCAGAGAGAAAATCGTTTCTGCAACACTGGAGACATTATTTGAGGCCATGTAAGTGACACGGCCTCAAGCTATTTTAACAATCCACAACTAAAATTTGATTTAATTGTTTTTAGTAAAGTGTTCCATTGGCACAGGACCCCAGAATGATTATTGTCTCTTTATTAGCAGACGGATAGTGAGCTCCACCAGTGAGAATTCCATGCTACAACCAACTAGCTGGGTCAGAATTGCTCTGAACCCAAAGCAAAGGAGCTCTGTTAAGTCTCTGATGAATCTCCTCTCTTAAAGAAGGTGGAGTTGATGAGTCCTCTGGGCCCTCTGTAGTTATAAATGCAATTGTTTGTGAATGTGTGCATATCTTTACTCTTCTGGGTGAAGCGTCCATAATATTAATGAGATCCGCAGATTAGACTCTCTGCTCCCAGTCTTGTCCTCTTCAGTTTGGTTTCAACAGAGCAGCCCATGTAAGTCACACCACTTCACCCTCTGTTTAAAACACCTCCATGACTTCCCATCACTCTCAGTATAAAAGTCAGTTGTTTGCAGGACAAGTGATGCCCCACATGATGTGACCTTCGCTTCTCGGAGAGCTCCTCATACTCCTCTCTCCTTCCCCCACAATTTCAGCAATTTTTTAAATGATCAAAATGGGGCCAACTTTTTATGCTTTTTTCATATGCTATTCTGAAAATAGAATATTCTGGTATCAGTTTGATGACAGCATACCTTTCCCTGCATTCAAAAAAGGCATTTGTTCACACACTATTTAACAAGCATTTCCATAAAACGCACTTCCTCCTGTTTAAGAGTCAACAGCAGAGGTGTATTAGAGCTGGTAAGTGCCTCCAAGGTGGAAAGAATCCTGGTGGTAGAACCTTTGGCAGTGGCTCATTCTCACTATGTGTGTTACGGTTGGCACAGTTCTTGGGGGTAACCCATCCAACGCATGTCATGGCCGCTTTGGCATGGATGGAGCCCACAGATTAGAGATGGAATAAAACAAGCCCTCCTAGCTCCCATATCATATGGGCTCCTTTAGTAGAGCATGTCTTAGGTTGGGCTGCTATAACATCAACAACACAGACTGGGCGGCTGATGAGAAAAAACAGGAACTTGTTTTTCACAGTTCTAGAGGCCAAAAGTTCAAGATCAGAGTGCCAGCATGGTTAAGTTCTGATGAGAACCCTCTTCCAGGTTGCAGACTGTGGACTTCTCATTCTAACGTCGAGCAGAGGGAGCCAGCTCTTTGGTGACCCTTATAAGGGCACTAATCCCATTCATTAGGGATTATGACCCCCATGAGTTCATTGAATCCTGGTTTTCTTATAAAGTTTCCACCTTCTAATACCATCACATGGTAAAGAGTAGTTTCAACGTGTGCATTTGGGGGAAAGCAAGTGTTCAGTTCATTACAAAGCATCACATTAGAGAGTGACTTTTTCTGATACTGTGCAGTAGAAATCTTGACTAACACGTTTATTTTGTCATTATCCAGCCTTGGAAGGAATGTGAGACATTTTTAGCATTGACTTTAGACAAAAGGCACAAGGACGTGGTAGCCAGCGAACTGTGCTAAGTCAGAAAAAAATCTTAGTTGATCCCAGTGGCAACTTACTGTATGGTCTCAAGAAGTTACCTTTCCTCTCTGAGCATCAATGTCCTCATCAATTCTTTGTCACAAAAATCAAAAGGGAAGGGGTACACAATAATGCTTTATAAACTAAATCCTGGTGTAAGTGTTAGGCATATTTTATTTCATGTTTTCTTTCTTTTATTTTTTATTTTTTATTTTTTTTAAGATTTTATTTATTTATTTGAGACAGAATGAGAGACAGAGAGCATGAGAGGGAGGAGGGTCAGAGGGAAAAGCAGACTCCCCGCCGAGCAGGGAGCCCGATGCGGGACTCCATCCCAGGACTCCAGGATCATGACCTGAGCCGAAGGCAGTCGCTTAACCAACTGAGCCACCCAGGCACCCTATTTCATGTTTTCTTAAAAGCCACATAGTTTTTAAACACCTGGGTACACATTTAATTGAGTTCTTAAACATTAATCATAGTATACTAGATGACATACTTTTGAGTACTTACTCCTGTCATCTGTAAGAAGACCCTATATTCCAGTCCCTGATCGACTGGCCTAGAAGCCATTTTCAAACAGGAAAACAGGTCTGCTATCTTTTTCTCTTGCTGAATCAAAGCTGACTCCTAATAATGAGTGCTCCCCTAGAATCTACTCACAAGTTATCTACTCAATAATCATTATACATTATTTGCCTGAGAATTACATAAAGCTTACCAGTGTGTCTTTTCTTCTTGTAAGACTTTGTGTTTGTCAATTTCTAGCTTTCTGGTACTTTTTGCATTGCCCATTATTTCCTAAAAATCATTAGAGATTATTCTGCAACCATATTTCCAAGTTTCTAAAATACATTAAATTTCATTAGAAGGAGGGCACTTCTATTATTTGAGATTTTAATCTGGTGTGAATATACAGGGTGGGCTAACAGCTGTTACAAACAACCCCCCAAATCGCAGTGGCTTGACATAATCAACATTTATTTCTTACTCTTGCAAATTCCGATGTGAGTGTTTACAGGCAGGTGACTCTACTGAAAGTCTCTCCCTCAAAAGGTGACTGGGGGATTGAACTCCTTCCATCCAGTGGTTCTTCTGTGTCCTTGAGACCTCAAAGTTTCTGTTGGATTTCTTGCTTCTGGCTCGTTGTCAAAAGAACAGGAGAAAGCAAACTGAGGACGGCATAAGAGATTTTTGGAGCCTGGACTGAAAAACCTGCATTCAGCACTTTCACCACTGTGAATGGCCCAGAGCGGGACATGTGGCTGACAAATGCCATCTTCCTTTATGCCAGGAGCAAAACCGAAATGGTCCTGTGCACTTAGCAATGCCTCTGCCGTAAATGTCTTCCCTGTTAAAGTTTTCCTACCTCTTCAGATTAAATGCCAGTCTTCTGCTGAAGAAAGAAGTAAAAATGGGATTTGAATAGTAAGACTTTCACAAACCCGTTGTGATTCTTCCCTCAACCAAAACATTTTGAAATGTGTCCTTTGGATTGACATTTTCACATTTCTGAGTTTCAGTTTATTCTGAATGTTGCCCTTTCTGATTCAGCTTTTATAGGGTTTTGCCTTTGTATCAAAGGGTGTGTGTCCTTCTTACGTCTTCTGTGCGTGTTTTCTTGAAAATTGGGTTCTCTGTGTAGCCACAAGGGTTCCTGTACATTTATTTTTAATCTTTGTCCTTTATTACTGTTACTACAGAGATATTCTCAAGCTCATGCTCACTTCCATATTTCTAACTATTGTTTTCTTGTGTTCACAATCTAGTCTGCTGTAGCAAATACTTTTCTTTAGCCTTGCACATATGTCCTTCCTGGTCCTGACAGGATATACTGTCCCTTGGCTATAAATCACATGACCATTTGCTATAAATACACCACACACACATACCATTTGTCACACCATCTGTACACCCAACAGTTCTTTTTCTTATGTCTGTTGTATATTCAGGGTCCCCTATTCCCGGCATTGCCATCTATGATTCCTCAGTGCTGGGAAGTTCTGCAGAAGGCCCTCCTCATCCTCCATGGGGATAAAAGCCTATCTCTTGAAAACCCATGGGTCCTTTTATATGCTGGCTTATGTCTGTGTTCCTGAGATTTCCTCCCAAGTTACTGGGACTTCAAAGTCAGAGGCAACCTTCGGGCAATGCAATTACTTAGAATGCATTTCACTGAGGTCGAAAAATTCCCCCTACTAAGCAATATATCATCACCCTCAATATATATTTTGTAAGGTACTGTGAGGCCCCTTTCTTAGAGAAAAGTTGTAAATAAAGAGATTTTTTTTCTGTAATCTTTTAAAAGCAAAACATCGGTTAATAGCGTTGTATGCCCTTAAAAAAATAAATAAATGATGAATTTGAAAGGGGTAGAATTTTAATGACTGATTTTAAATTGAGCTGTTACCCAGAAGTAGAGCAATAGTACTGAAATTTCTGACTTCTTTTGTTTTCCCAGGTGTTAGCAGTACCTCCCGGCTTAACTGGCTCTGTGTTTACTCCATCCGTTGGATCATTAATAATGACAGTAAATAAAACCCAAACTAGGAAGCGAGTTCCTTTAATCTGACAGGTACTCAAAAAGCAGTCACGCCTCGAAATGAAGAGCTACCTGCAGTAACAACTAGCCTGAATTTCCCATCTAATAACTGAGCTATTTGGCAATAAAATCCATTTTTATTTAAATGCTTGGGAAGAGCCTTGGCAAAGAAGCCTATGATCCCCAGTCCCCTGCAGGTGGAACTTCCCAGAAAATTTGGCACTGAAGTGTCTCTTCTGCAAGCTGCTTGGTCTTTCCGTGTGCACTCACTGTACCTTTATTTTTCTTTAAACGTCTGCTTAACCCAGATCATAATATTTTCTAAAAATAGGAAAAAGATAATTAGAAAAAAAAATCACTCATAATCCCACCATGCAGAGAAAACTACAGTTAGCACTTTAGTATGTATTGTAGTAAAATTTTTCTGTTTCATTCCAAGTACATGTTACAAATATGCAATTTGTTCACCAAATGGGAATAGTCTGTAAATATTTTCCCATTTTTATTAAGAAATTAAAAAAAACACTATGGATTATAATAGCCAAATAAACACAAATTGCCTCATTAAAAAATAGAACATCACCAGTACCATTGAAACAACATGAGTGCCTTTTCCCAGCCCATCCCCTGCATCATCAAGGAATTTGGCATTTTTTTTCCCTTGTTGTATTGTTTCCTTTGTTTTACTAAAGATATATGAGTATCTGTGCAATATATTAGTTTGCTTTTGTTTGTATTTAAACTTCATAAAGATGATGCTATGAATTGAATTGTGCCCCCTCACCAAATTAATATGTTGAAGCCCTACCCCATAGTGTGACCGGAGGTAGAATCTCTAGAAAGTAATTAAGATTGAGTTCATAAAGTTAGTGCCTCAATCCAATAGGACTGTGGCCTTATAAGAAGAGAGGGCAATCTCTCCATCTCTCTCTCTCTCTCTGCCCTGTGAGGACACAGCCCAAAGGCAGTCAACTACAAGCCAGTAAGAGAGATCTCCCTAGGAACCACTTCAGTAGCCGGCACCTTGACCTTGGACTTCCAGCTTTCCAGAATTGGGAAAAAATTTTTTTTCTGTTGTTTAAGCCACCCAGTCTATGGTATTTTGTTATGGCAGCCTTTACAGACTAAGACGAATGACATGACTTTTTAGCGCTGTTTCTTCACTCAACACTACGGCTTGACTATATCACAATTTATTTTTCCACCTTTATGTTGATGCATGTAGATAGTCTGCAGTTTTCTGCTATTATAAACATTTTATAAATGCCTCCATGAATTCACATCTTTACCAACACTTGATATTGTTAAAATTTGGTCTTTGCAATCTAGTTTGAATGAAATGGTATCTTGTTGTCATCTTTAAATTTGTGCTTTTTAGGTTACTAAGAGACTGAATCTTTACATGAGTTTATGGGTCATTTTGCAGTGCTTTTTTCTGGAAATATCTATGTACTATTTTTCTAAAAGTTTTTTTTTGTTTATTTCTTATTATTATGGTTTACTACATTTTTTGGTTATCTGTTAGTATTACATGATCAAAATATTTTCCCCCAGTTTGTGGTTTCCCTTTTTACTCTCTATGTGCTATCTCTAAACAAAAGATTTAAAATTTCATGCAAATTTATCAGTATATCCTTTGTACTGTCTAATTTTGTATGCTATTTTAAAGATACTCCCTACCTAGAAGGTATAGAGATATTTTATGGTGCTGGTAAAGAATACATTTCTTCCCCACCCCTTGCAGATAGAAAATTACTTTTCCTGAAACCATATATGGAGTCATTCATCCTTTTCCTACTACTTTTTAATGCCATCTCTGCCACATGCCTGATCTATCAATCGATCAGTCTATCATCTATTTATCTGTGTTTTATATTATGTCAGTAGTCTAATTTTCTCACTCTCTGTTGAAAGCACTCTCTGTATAATAATAAAGATTTCCAATGTTATTTAATAGCACAGTTTCCCTTATTCTTCAGATAGCTATTTTTCATTCTTTGCTCTTCCATCTATATTTTAGAGTGAGCTTGTCAAGACCTGGGGTGGGGTGGGGGGGCAGTTTTTGGAATTTTTACTGGGATTTCATTGAAGCTATAGATCAATTTGGGGAAGGACTGACATATTTATAACATTGAATATTGAGTTAGAAGTATTCATACAATATATTTTAGTGAGAGAAGCCATATCATGCGTACTCTGACCGTTTTCATGGAATAAAGAAACATAGCCCTACACATGTGTATGTGTGGGTGCTTCTTTCTGGGACCTATGGCCTGACAAGTAGGATTTCCCATCCCACAATGTGATTTTGAAGCCTCTCCAATTCCCAACCCAGGAAATCTCAGGTCATGGCGATCCCCCCATGTCAGGGAGCAGTAAAAGGCCCCATAGTGGCAGGATTTTGTTTTGGTCTGGCTTTTAAACTTCCATGCAGACAAGCAATCCTGAATGATGCCATCTGTGGGAGGAAAACCAGCTTTAAATGGAAAGATCCCTCTCTGGGCGCCTGGGTGGCTCAGTTGGTTAAGCGACTGCCTTCGGCTCAGGTCATGATCCTGGAGTCCCGGGATCGAGTCCCGCATCAGGCTCCCTGCTCGGCGGGGGGTCTGCTTCTCCCTCTGCCCTCTTCCCTCTCGTGCTCTCTGTCTCTCATTCTCTCTCAAATAAATAAAATCTTTAAAAAAAATAAATAAATAAAAATAAAAAAAATAAAAAAATAAATAAATGGAAAGATCCCTCTCTTTCTGGCCCCACAGCCAATGGCAGCCTTCATTCTAAAGGATATTTCTCTCCATTCATTTCCCCGGACAATAACCACTTTCTGAGGGTGCTGAATTTCTTCATTCATAATAAATGCTCAATAAATATTTATTGAAGTCAGTAATATGACTCAATCTATATAAAATGTAACAGACATTCCTGAAAAATCTCTGGCACATGGATGAGTTCATTCTGCATGCACACAGTAAGTGCTCAATAAATACTTATTGAAATAAGTAAAAAAGCAAGTATTCTCACTTATCAACTCAAAAATAAGAGATACTGCTTAAATATCTATGGGATATGGATGCCTCCCATAGTTTCAATTTTAATGGTGATTTTACCATTTTCTCATTTCTTTCAGGTTTTGTGATGGAAAATGAATTCCTTTTCACATGTCATCTTTCACCAGAATCTCTCCTCTTTACTATATTAAACTCCTTAAGAATGATATATCTTGGGGCACGTGGGTGGCGCTGTCAGTGAGGTGACCAGCTCAGGTCGTGATCTCAGGGTCGTGGGATCGAGCCCCGAGTGGGGCTCTGCGCTCAGTGTGGAGTCTGCTTGAGACTCTTTCCCCCTCTCCCTCTCTCCCCTGCTCTCTCTCTCTCAAATAAATAATCTTTTTTTTTAAAAAAAGAACAATATATCTTAATCTAAAAATGCAATACACATCTTATTTTACTTTGAGCTTTGAAGTGTTTCCTACACTAACATAAGTAGCATTTCTTTTTTTTTTTTTAAGATTTTTTAAATTTATTTGACAGAGAGAGAGACAGCGAGAGAAGGAACACAAGCGGGGGGCGGGGGGGGTGGGAGAGGGAGAAGTAGCCTTCCCCTGGAGCAGGGAGCCTGATGCAGGGCTTAATCCCAGGACCCTGGGATCATGACCTGAGCTGAAGGCAGATGCTTAACGACTGAGCCACCCAGGCATCCATAAGTAGCATTTCTTACCCTCGATACTTCCCAAACACAAATGCCTCCTGAAGTTATAGAACTATTTCTGACATTTTTAAGATTTATTATAATACCAGAAAGGTTTTTCTAATGCCCTCCAGGACTCAATTTCATTAGGGCTAATTTGGGCTTATGAACACCCCCTTGCCCACCCCATCATTCAAAAGCGACATCAAGTGGAACCTCTCTGAATATCCAGTGTTTCGTCCCATTGAGCAGTGGATGGAAGAGCCGGTTGCTCCTCTGGTGATTTTAGCCAGAAAATCTTAACCCATATATTTTGAAGAAATTTTAATTGTATTCAATTTGGTGATAGGTGAAATAATTGTAATTAGAGTTTTCTGTGACTCCAAATGGTAGTTACTTCCCCTCTATTATCATATAATTGTTATATACATTATTTAATTATTTTCCAGATTGCTGAGCCTTGCTGCAGACCTTCTAGGGATGGGACAAAAAGATACGTACTTTCAACCCTGTCCTTTAGGTCTTATTTACACTCATGTTAGAAGATTTGCCCAATACTCACTGCATAAAACCCAAAGTTGAAGATGTAATACTGGCTAAGTAAATTCCTGAGTTAAAAAAAATATATATCTGGGCACCCATACTTCTTAATTTTCATTTATGATAGTGAATATGTGAATAGAAACACGTTCAAGGATTAGAGAAATAATTTCTTAAATATTTGTTGATTATTATGAGTTTGCTTTCCTGTAATCTAAATTTCCCCATGTTAATGTATGCTTTTTTTTTTTTAAGTTTAATAACCTATTTTGGAAGGAAATGTGAGATGGGAAATAGATTCAGAATATGATTTTAACTCCAACAGAACCATAGAAAATATAGAATTTAGGACAATCCAATTACACTTATTAAACATTATCTGAATTAATTATTTTACATATGCAGTTCAATTATATCTTCTTTCCAAGCCCTTTAAGTGTTCTTTCTAGCAACCTTCAAAACTTATTTGATAACACTTCTTATTTTATCAAAAGCTTGATTTTCAGTGCTCTCATAATTCTGAAGAAATTAAATTGTAAATATGAAGGTTTAAAAGGTTATTAATCACCATTTCTCTTATATAGATTAGCCATAGAGCCAGCATCATAGTCAGGTTCCAGATATACTCTGATATTTGTAGAATATCCAAAGCAAAGATAATATATATGTATTATCTTTAATTAGTGTGTGTATGTATGTCTGTGTGTGTGGGGGGGTATGTATATATTTTTGTGGGAAGCATAGAGAGCTGTTAAGCTCAGCAGATCAACACATATTGCTTGAGAATATTAATCAAGATAGAAGGAAATCATAATCTATTCAACACTGAAATATGTATTGGATACATACTATTTTCCATTACTTTAGTGGGAAACAGTGAAAATAAATTTATATTTTAAAAATACAGTATGGTAAGTGCTACAGTGGCAACTGGCAAACAGAGGAAGACAAACAGATGGAAGGGGTACCAATAAAACCAAATTTCTTAAATCCAAACTCATTTCAAGACTACCATGGATCACTGGATTCATGAGAGTAGCCATAGTGGGTAAGACCATGTAAGTGGGAAGTGGTGATCCAGGTTAAGTAAACCTGGTAATTGCAAGTTATGTTTTCCTAAATTTTGAACATATTTTTTTAAAAAAACAGAGTGAAGATCTGGGGTAGGTGGGGGAAACATTCACAATTAACAAGTCAGGTGTCCATTCATTCAACCACACTGAACAGAGTGGAGTGTGGATAGGTCAGATAGTGTCCAGGGGGACCTCTGAGTTGATTAAAAAGAAAAAAACTGGTAGAAATAATTTTGTCCCCTTAAGGTAGTTTTTGTCATGATTCCCAGTAATAGAAATTTTCTGTGGTTGTTAAAGAATCATTAAAAAGCCGTTTCTTCATCAATTAGAATCTTGCTGCCAGATTGTATGACATTTCGTGAACCAGCTTTAATTTGTTTTGCATTGTTCCAGAAGGTTAGATGAGATTACGAGGACTTGTGTGCAGTTCAGGGATGTATTTTACTCTTACTTCTCATGGTCCCTTTCTGGTAATTCAAATATAACAGCATGATCTTGATTAGTTGATCTTTCTACATCAGCATTTTCAGATGGTACTTCATGAAATTTTCACTACAATTAAAAATGCAATTAAAATGGATTATCTAAATCAAAGTCAATCTTTAATTACTGCATACTATCTAGATCCTTATTTTACGATAGAGCAGATAAAATTCTAACAATTGTGGTGCTAATGCTTTCATTATTAAAAACATAATAATACCAGTCTTTTGAGGCTCATCTCATTTCCTATCAGTTCCTTTTTTAGGTTGTCATCGAGAAGTCTGCTTCCTTTAACAACCATGCCTACTTAGTCCTGAGCAGGTCTTTATATGCTTCTCCTAAGAAAAATTAAATTATACAAAGTTCATCTAATTAATCCAAGTCCATCATGTAAAAGGAATGAGTGCCTCAATACTGAACTTGTCCTAGTTCTTTTTTGCTTTTACTTTTTTTTTCCATTATTAGCTATTGCAAAAATAATTAAGAAAATTTTGAAAAAGAAAGGAAATGCCTGGTAATTATACTCGCTATTACATCAAATCTTTACTTGCCAAGGTTGGCATTGTTTTCTAAACTGTGTTGATTTGCATGCATTGTTTCCCATGTACATTTTGCCTTCTAATTTTTTCAGTGGTGTTAATATTGGATAATGCAATGAAAACTCTTAGAGTTGAAAATCAAAGGCCCTAGTTTCAATGTTTGATACCATGGATTTGTTATGTGACAGTGGAAAAGTTCTCCAAGCTGGGTGCCTGTCTCTTTCCTCATCTGTATATGAGGATGACAAAAGTACATACTTGGAGGACAGACATGGAGGCTTCGTTGTACAACTAAGAAACGATTGATAAAAAGTTCCTGTTCCATAGTAGGTACTTAAAAAAGGGTGGCTATTTTTATTATATCATAAATATTTCCCATGTTACTATGCAACCTTTCTCACTGTCAAGATAACATCTTAACCTAGGAGTCTATAAATATTATACAATCAAAAAATCTTCATTGGTGGCATCTGAGCTTGAGTATGTTGGTGTTTTCCCAATCTCTCATTATGTGCCTATATAATAGTACTTATCACTATTTGAAAGCATCTCATCAATATCTGATGTTAAGTACGTGTAATCCTAAAATGTTTTTATGAACCACTTAATAGGATATGGCATTATATCAGTCTTTTTATAAAGTTGGTTAAACAAAAATAGTCTTTATCTTCTGGCCACTTAAACTCCATAAAAACATTGATACAGATTGAATTATTAGGGTGTCAAAAGAAATAGTCAATAAGTTAGTTATATATTATCATTGCATTTAATAAAAGACCAAATGCTTTCAACGAGCAAATAAGTAATTTCTAGATCCACATATCAGTGCAAACCCTAACTCTTCTGTGACACGGTGAAGGCTTACTTAGCAATATGGAAATTCTGAAACATCCTGTTATGTTGAGGCCAAAAAAATGTAGTAACCTGTGGGTGACATTAACTTGAGTAAAAAACTAAATAAGAAACTATAAACTACCATGAAGACTGTTGAGATGATTGATCTAGTTCTGTGTGGGGTGAGAATGATGTAGTAATCAAAGGTGAAGATACTGGTGTGGCAAAGACCAACCTAGAGAGGGACAAGAAAGTGTTAGCAGTGAAGCTAAAAACACGATTAGGATTTATCAATGCTAGAATTACCCAGTCTACAAAATAATAACTGGGTCTAGTTTATGATGCCATTGAATTTATGATTAATTCTTCTAGATTGAAGACTTAATAGTACCTCCTTCACATTGCAATGCTCTATGAACAGCTTCAACTTGAACTAAGGAAATAAGTTTAACATCGTTGTGATTCCTTTTATTGTGGAAGAAAAATAGATTCTCTGAGGATTATTGCCTTTTATATCATGATGAAGCTTAAAAAAATGAACAGCTCTTTCAAAATGTCTTACAGATTGACATTTTAGTTCTCATGCTTTCCTTGGAGATTAAATATTATAGAAATCCAATAGCCAAATGTATTTTATAATGTCACAAATAGGGTATAAATATCAAATTCAATGTTGGGTCTTTTGAGTTCATGGAGGAAGTCTAGAGGCAATGTTCTTTTGCTAGAAAGAACAGCAAATAATCAATAAGGCAATATAAAACTAAAGGGCTTCTGAGTACAAGGGTAACATGTGATACCTAAAAATATTAAAAAGACTTGTTTTATTATATAAGTAAGAGGTGTACAACATTATAACTGGACATATAGTGTAGTTTACACACTACAAAATGATTGCCCCAAAAGTCTAGTTACTAGTTACCATCCATCACCCTACAATTCACCCTATTTTTTTAAAAGACTCAGTTTGATTCTCTTAAAAGAATCAATTTGGAAAAAAGACATTTTATAAATGAGAAAAGTGCTTGAGTAGTAGTTAATGTATAAATTTCTGATTTATTTTAGAGATTTAATTTAAATTTAATTTTAGAGATAATTAATGTACAAATAGTAATGTACTGTCACTGTGATAGGAGACACACCCTTGATTTCCAAAATGAAAACAAAAATGTGTACTTTCTGGAATGACTCAAATGTTCATCATTGTTTTCCCTGGTTAGTGTTAGTAGTCTGATATTCTGTAGTTTACCATATCTCGGGTCAGTGTTTCTGGAAGAATCTTCTTTGATATAATTTTCCTTTTTAGATAGGAGTATTTTTCCATTAGTAAGATTTTATTTGAGGTTACATAGTCAAACATAGTCAAACATTTTCAGTAAATAATAGTTTCATTAAAATTAGCATGGTTTTAAATCAGGACTCTTTGGAGACTTCAATAGGCTGAGGAAGTGTGACTCTTCCCCACATGTGTTATTTTATTATACTTTATTAGCATTAACTAATATCAAAAATAAAAACAAGAAATGCCAAGGACCCTGACTGGCTTAGTCAGTAGAGCATGTGACTCTTGGTCTCAGGGTTGTAATTTCGAGCCCCGCATTGGGCATAAAGATTACTTAAAAATAAAATCTTTAAAAAATCAACAAAAACAAAATTTAAAAAATGCCACAAAATGAATTCCTATTTTATGTAAAGCTTTCAACTTAGGATGCCTAAACTATAAACATGATGATTTGTAAGTATAAATCACATATAGGAAAGACCCAAAGATGTCTGTCTGCATATGCTCAACTGCCTTCTAATTTCCCAAATTGGTTCAGTTCAGTCATTCTCCTTACCTGTTTTGATGATCATATTTAGGTCTTCTCATAAAGAGAAAAGAGCTTTTTGTTTATTTGTTTGCTGGTTTGCTTATTTCAGGAGAGTCAGAATTTTATATAATAAGGTTTAAATATAATTGAATCTTAGATGGCCTTCTCTGATTTTTATTATTCACCTAACTTCTCACCTGATTGGGATGCATATTTGTTTGCTGACGATTAGGGTCAGCTGCTACCCAACATTCCTTAACCAACCAAGACCTAGCAGGGACACAAACAGCCATTTTTGAAGATGTTGTCAATCTCCTCTCTAAGCTCAGATCAGAGCTTTTCTTTCTTTCTTTTTTTTTAAAGACATATTTATTTTAGGGGGGAGGGGCAGGAGGAGAGGGAGGGAGAAAATCACAAACAGGGAGAGAATCTCTACCCCTCGGAAGGTGGAGCCCAGTTCAGGGCTCCATCTCATGACTCTGAGATCATGACCTGAGCCAAAACCAAGAGTCAGACACTCAACTGACTGAGCCATCCAGGTTCCCCAAGATCAGAGCTTTTCTAAAGCCATTATTACTGGGAAACTTTTTTTTTTTTTTTTTTTGGGAAACTATTTTTTTAATTAAAAAGTTATAGAATCAAATATAATTTAAAGTAAATGCTGTCTCTTAAGATAAATATAGCCTGGTTTGGCCTAGGTCATACAAAATATTCTCCTCCGCTGCTTCCACCACTTTTTAAAAAAATTTTTAAAGATTTTATTTATTTATTTGACAGAATGAGAGAGCAGGAGAACACTAGCAGTGGAATCAGCAGAGGGAGAGGGAGAAACAGGCCCCCTGCCGAGCAGGGAGCCCGATGTGGGGCTCAATCCCAGGACCCGGAGATCATGACCTGAGACGAAGGCAGACACTTAACCAACTGAGCCACCCGGACACCCCAGCTTCCACCATTTTTAAAACTTCTATTCTGACCGGTGCTGTCCATAGATAGAAATTAAATTTCTAAGCTAATATTTTTTTTAATTTTTTTTATTTTTGAAGATTTTTATTTATTTATTTGACAGAGAGAGAGATAGCAAGAGCAGGAACACAGGCAGGGGAAGTGGGAGAGGGAGAAGCAGGCTTCCCACTGAGCAGGGAGCCCGATGTTGGGCTTGATCCCAGGACCCTGGGATCATGACCTGAGCCGAAGGCAGACGCTTAACGACTGAGCCACCCAGGAGCCCTAAGCTAATATTTTTATTTATTTTTTTAAGTAAGTTCTACACCCAACATGGGACTTGAACTCATGATTGAGAATTGCAAGCTCTACCAACTGAGCCAGCTGGCCACCCCAGATGTAATTTTATTTTATTTTATTTTATATTTTAAGTAAACTCTCTTTTTTTTTTTTAAGATTTTGTATTTATTCATTTGAGAGAGAGAGAGAAAGAGACAGAGCACAAGCAGGGGGAGAGGCAGAGGGAGAGGGAGAAGCAGGCTCCTTGTCAAGCTGGGAGCCCAACATGGGGCTCGATCCAAGGACGTGGAGATCATGACCTGAGCTGAAGGCAGATGCCTAACCATCTGAGCCACCCAGATGCTCCTAACTAAACTCTTCTAAGCTTAATTTTTAGATGATGTTGTTGGGTGGGCCATTCTAAGAAGAAATTGAGTGTTTCCCAGAATTTGTTTCTAACGATCTTTCAGTTTATGTTACAAATACTCTTACTCTGGATTTAGATTATTTCCTGGCATTTACCCTGCAATTTCTGAGACCATTTTAAGCCTCATTAAAAAATGTACACCCACGCAAGAAGAAATTATGTCATTATCTGGCCCTTAAAATACCACCCACTGTGATTTCAGAATGCTCTGCCCTGACTTTGCTCTTGCTCCCATCACTGCTACTCTACTCGTTAGCACCAGGCTCCAGGAAGGCTGCCCTTCATCTCTGGTCAGTTCCCTCCCAACCTGTTTCATTTGCTACAAGTATATTGGTTTACTGGAGAAAAAAAAATTAAGGCTAATTGTACTCATCAGTAAAGCTTAACTTCTTCATCACTTGTGCTAAGACAATAATAGAAAGTGGTTTCAATATTTGCCTTGATATTTTATGATTCTGGTCTGTTTCCTGAAGAAAACCCCTACCATGGATTTCCCCATAAATAAGGTGACCATAAAATTTATTATTCAAATGGGAAGACTTTAGAGAATGAAACAGGATGCCAGTGATAATTATGCCTGGACAAAGCCAGGACTATCTGGGACTTATCATCACCCTACTTTAAATACATAGGTGGTAAATACCATAGTCACGGAATCCTAGTCAAGGAATGAGGACTGTGAACACTCCCTATAAATTAATATTTTCCATAAAGATACATAGTGAACCCAGAGAAAAGTTAAGTAGGAACACCACAAACTGAGAGCATTACCAACCTTTTCAGTTTTGCAACTGTTAACCCACATAGAGGAAATAAGACAATTTACTCTCAGATACTTTATTTTACTGGTAAAAATAGAGTCTTTCATTTGCTTCCCAAACAGCCCTCCATCCATCATAGCTCATCACCATACCAGCAGCTGTTCTATTGTAAATGTGGTTTGCCTGTGGCTGCATGATGCATATTGCATCTAGATTGGATCTAGAAAGAAAAACTTTAATCCTCTTGTAGGTATCTTTCTGATAACAAAAACCTTTGTTTTGAATTTTCTCTCTCTCCATGAAAGATATTTTTTTTTTTTTGCTGCAGTTATGAAGTATGAAGTCTGATACATCAGATCAGATGGATCTTTGGCAGAGATAAAAACCACAAAGTTATATACCTAAATAAATGAACCTGAGAAAGAGAGAATGTATGAATGATCATGTGTTTATACCAAACATAAATCTACACCAATTCATGTGCTTGAGTCACAAAATTCGAATGCAGCACAATAGAGTAACTGGAAAAGTTTGCTTTGTTCTGGTCAACTGTGATATGTGTCCATCAATTCTGTTATTTTTTTACTTTCATAGCTTAGGGTGAGTGTGAAGTTATTCTTACCCAGTTATTCTGAATTCAATTTTTCAGGCTTATGTTAATTATTAGAAAATCAAAATAGCACTTAAAATACAATAATCACACAATGTTTCCCTCCATCCCAATTTTCAACTCAACTGGTCAGCACTATTCAGATCGAGGTCAACTTTGATTTTTGCATGAGTAGGACATATCCTCAGAGTGCTGAACATTATGCCCATCTTTAAAATGAGAGAACCACACTCCTTGCTTTTTTTTTTTTTTTTCAGTCTGCATGGGTTTTGGTGTACTTTTAAAGACATTCATGGTTTCACATGTCCAGATGTGGCCTTTAATGGCAAATCTTTTTTTCTCAGCGTCACTGTTTTTTTTTCTAAGATTTATATATTTATTTGAGGGGGGAAGGGCTGAGGGAGAAGGAGATATTGAATCTCAAGCAGGCTTCACACCCAGCGCAGAGCCCGACATGGGGCTCGATCTCACGACCCTCAGATCATGACTCAAGCCTAAATCAAGAGTCAGATGCTTAACTGACTGAGCCTTCCAGGCACCCCTCAGCATCACTTTTTTTTTAAGCAAAATGCGAAATCCCTTAAAACTTTTATTGTACTTCGTTAGTTTACACATTGCCTGAAATCAAGAATATATGAACTTATCAATTTCCCCTATTTGAAATTCTAGGTGAGATATCTGTGTATGAAGAAGAAGGGGGAAATGCAAAATTATGGCTGTGCATTTCAGAAAACAGGTAATGAAATGGGAGAATTCTGAAAGAAGTCTTTATCATCCCACATTAAGTCCTAAGTAAAATTGAACCTCTCTTTAATCTAGACATACTCATGAAAAGTGATATATAAATTGGATTTTTAAAAAAACAGTATTTAATCTCCTAAGAAAAATCAGTGTTTTAAAGGCTCATCAAGTACGAGTACCTTTGTAAAACAAATACTCACCCCTTACTTTATTGGTTTTATGTAATGTTTTACAGTTCTAGTTTGCTTGTGTGAAATAATGTAGCCTCTGGATCCTCTTCTCCTTTTTATCTATACTTCTGTCTAGGGAATCTCACTGCGTCCCATGGCTTTAAAAGAACATTATCCTATTGTTGACGTCCAGCATTAGATCACCCTGAATTCTACCCTGATTGACAGTGTTTATCTGTAACTATCTTCATGCCTACTAAACTTCATAAATCTGACGTGCTAAAGTGGAGTTTTGCCTATCATTAACAGAATAACACTGTCCATCTGGTTGCTCAAGCAAAACCTGGGAGATAATGGTGATTTCTTCTTTTATCTCTTACTTCCCCCATGTCCCCAAACCCTTCATCCACTTTTAAGCTTATTTGCAAAATATATCCTGAAACTAAGCTTTCTCTCCTTCTAGTCTAAATCTAGCCAAAATCCCTATTGTTATCTCTCTTGGACTGGTACAATAGCTTCCTGGCTGGTCTGCCTAATGTTCCTGTTATTTTCTTACTGTGTATTCTTCACTTAGCAGCAAGGTACACTTCTTGAAATATAGAAAAATCGTATCACTCCCCTGTTCAAATGGAAGAACAAAAGACCTATCCACTTGTTGACAAATCCAGCCAATAAAGAGGAAAATGCAAGCACTCTTAAAATTTCGGTGATTACCCCTAAATCTGTCTAAATGTCCATTGAAATTATTTTAGAGAACAGAGTATAAATGCTATCCTTTTGATAAGCTAAATGTGCACCTGGTAGATAGATAGCAGGCATGGGTAGAGTTGGGATGGAGATAGTGGGATAATGCTGCTACAGACTGAAAAGAAATGAGAGAGAATTAATATATTCAGTTTTCATAGTGAGATTTCATCTGATGCTGTGGGATCATCATGTACCATTTCTCACAAACAGAGACTTGGAGAAATGGAAATTCCAGGACATAGAGAAGAAAATTACAAGCTGATTCTAAAATGTGTTGTGCTAAAACCTAAGGAATTTCTCGAAGAATGAAGACCCAGCAAATGGACAAAAAAGCCTGTCTGAAAGGGCTCCTGTTGGCCACATCTAGGAAAGTTGAGTGTAAAATACAGTAAGGGGCACCTGGGTGGCTCAGTCAGTTGAGTGACTGACCTCTTGATTTTGGCTCAGGTCACGATCTCAGGGTTGTGGGATCAAGCCCTGTGTCCGTCCGGCTCTGCGCTTAGCAGGGAGTCTGCTTGAGATTCTCTTCCTCCCTCTACCCTCCTCCTCATCTTCACTGTCATGCTTTCTCTAAATAAATAAATAAATAAATAAATAAATAAATAAATAAATTTTTTAAAGATGACAGTAAGGAGTTTTAACCTGTTAATTAAAATAAGAACACATGAGCCGAAGCAGACACTGAGTAAACAAACGTACACATATACATATGTTCATGCAGGCATCAAATAAAGGAGAGCTCTCATCTATAGTAGGATGCCAGCTAATAAGTGTAGAAGCAATAAAATTAGAAAAATCACCATTTTGTAATCATTACAGTAATTATTGAACCATACAGCATTTATAAAAATTAGCTGTATATTAAGAGAAAAAAGGGTCACTTTTAATTTCAGTAAGTAGAAATTTCCATTCAACCATTTCTGATCTGAGTGCAATAATAACTTTAGAAATTAATGAGCATATTAGAGATATAATTTTTAAAAAGAGTAGCATCAGTATGTTGAAAGAAAAGAAAGAGAAGAAAAAAAGGAAGGAAAGAAGGAAAGATTCCATTTTGATTTATTTATAGTGTTTTTATTTATAGAGGCATAATTTTACTGATTTTAGTCAGGTGTAGAAAATTCTTTTCCCTTTATGTCTCTTTACCTTACACTAGTTTTTATATAATTGTCTTAGATATTTACTCTACACTAATTTAGAACGATATCAGTGTTATGATTTTTGCTTCAATTGGCACACATAATTTGGAAAACTCAAGAGGAGAAGAAAAGCTTGTGTATTTTTTTTAATTTTATTTTTTTATTTACTGTGTTCTATCTTCCTTCCTGATGTCCCCAACTTCCTTCTTTTATTGTATTCTTTCTATCATTTGAAAAACTTTCTTCAACCATTCTAGGGTAAGTTTCTGGTGACATATTCTTTTACTTTTCCTTTATCTGAGAAAGTCTTGATTTTCCATTCATTCTTGAAGGATGTTTTCACTGAATATAGAATTCTGACTTGACTTTTTCCTTTAAATACTTGAAAAATGCTGTCACTTTCTTCTGGCTTCTACAATTTCCTCATCAGAAATCCACTGTCATTTGAATTGTTTTTCTTGTATAGATAAGGTTTTATTTCTCTCTGGCTGCTTTCAAGATTTCTTCTTTTTAGTTTAAAATTTTTCAACTATGATGTTTTCCTGTGTTGGATTTCATTAGGTTTATCTTGTTTGGGGCTTGTGTGAGTTTTTCTTGAATCTGTGATTGTATGTCTCTTGCCAAAATTGAGAAGTTTTCAGCCATTATTCTTCAAGTACATTTTTATTTTTGCCCTTTATCCTCTCTTTTCACGACTCCCATGAAATGAGGAGTTTTGTTATAGTTCCACAGTCCCTAAGGCTTGCTCAGATTTTTTTTTTTAGTCTAATTTCTCTTTGTCATTCATATTAAGTTCTCTTGTTCTGTCTTCCAGCTCACTCTTTCTTTCCTCTGCCCCTTCCATTCTGCTGCTGAGCCCTTCTAGGTAGTTTTTATTTTGGTTATTTTATTTTACAAAATTTCTCTTTAGTTCTTTATACTTTCAATTCATTGCTCAGACTTTCTGTTTCTTTGCTGAGATGATCTCTCTTTTCATTTGTTTCAAATGTGTTTGTAATTACTCACTGAAGCATTTTTATGATTGCTGCTTTAACATCTTTTGCAGATAATTCTAACACTTGTCTCATCTTGATGTTGACATCTATTGGTTGTCATCCATTTGAAATCTTCTTGATTCTTGGACAATGAATGATTTTTTATTGAAACCTGAGGATTTTACATATTATGTTTTGAGAATCTGGATTTTATTTAAAGCTTCTGTTTCTGCTGGCTTCCTTTGACATCACTCCATCTGGGTAAGGGAGTGGTACTGCCTCATTACTCCTAGCTGTGGGTATAAGTAGAGGTCCTCCCTCAGCCTGGGTTAACACTTCATTACTGCTGGGCAGAACAGAAGTTTCAGCTCCCATTAGGGCTCCACTTTCTGGTGGTTAGATGTGCCTTGTTCCTGTTCCCTGCATGGTCTCCACCAACTCAAGGTTGGGGGATCATTACTACCTAGTAAGGATGAAAGATGCAGTTCCCTACTTGTCCTTCACTGTCCACACCCTGGCAAGGGACTTCAGGCAACTCATTACAACCTGGATAGAATGAACTTCTGGGCTTCCCATTCAGTCTTTACTAGTGTGGTGGGGAGGGGCCACAGCTTATTTCTAAGGTGTTTGCCTTGAGTAGGACAGTTACTATCACAAGTTACCTCACTTGCTAGGCTGCGTCTTTCCTGGTCCTTCAGATAAGAGGAGACTCTGGTTGGAGCTTTTTCATCTGTTATCTGTTGGTGTTTCTGGGTTTCTGGCTTCAGGCTTTTTGAGGGAAAAGAAAACCCAAGGAACTCATCACTATGTTATTTCTTGGGTCTCAAGTCCTTAGCTAAGCTTCCTTCATTCCTTTACCTTTCAGATTATTTTTATGTTTGTTTCATGTATTATGTCCAGAGTTTTCAGTTATACTTAGTAGGAGGAATAGAAAAAAGTATATTCAGTCCATATTCCTAGAACTAGAAAAGCATATATTTTTTTGAAGAGCATATAATTTTAAAACTTTGAATATATAAAAATGCATTTACCTGATGATAGTATTATGATAGTAAGAAGTATTTTTTAAATAAGGTACATTTTGTTGATTCATATTTCATAATGCTTCTACACCTCATCACAGAAATACTTCAATTTAGAAAACTGCAGATTTATGTAGTTTAATATTGTCCCTCTGAAAATTTGTTTGACTACATTTAGTGTCAGTGATATTTTCTACATTCATTCTTTCATTCATTCAATTTATTTAGTTATTATTATTCTTGGTACCTGGAATATATCAATAAGACAATCATTCCTACACTGAAGAGCTTACATTATATGTGTGTGTGGAGGGGTTGGATAGGACAGACAATAAAAAATAAAGCTAATAAATAATTTCAGGCCATGTTGTGAGTAATATATTATAGAATTTGTTAAAAAGAGTATACAAGGTATGGAGAATCTGTAGTAGAGGGATAGATTGCAATTTTAAATAGTAGAGTCATATTGGGGTTTATTGGGAACATAAGATTTGACTATTAACTTGAGGAAGGAATGAGAATTAGCAAAGGGAGACAAGGAAAGAATATTTAAAGCAGAAGAAACAGCTTTGCCCTTTACTCTGAAAATGGAAGTCAGAGTGGTATCAGCGGAAGTGGTGAGAAGTGGTTATTCGGTTTGGGGTATATTTTGAAGTTAGACTTTCAGACTGCTTATATATGCAATGTAAGGGAAAGAGAACTCCTAGGAGTTTGGGTTTGAATATCTGGAAGAATGGAGTTGCCATCAACTGATAATGATGGGTTTATATATGGAAATCGGGGATTCCGTTTTGGGCGTGTTAAGTTTCAGATGACCATGAGACATGCAAGTGAAGACACTGCCAGGCAGTCAGATAAGGGAGACTAGATTTTTTTTTTTAAGAGAGAGAGGGAGCGGGGCGCCTGGGTGGCTCAGTCGTTAAGCGTCTGCCTTCAGCTCAGGTCATGATCCCAGGGTCCTGGGATCAAGCCTCGCATCGGGCTCCCTGCTCAGTGGGAAGCCTGCTTCTCCCTCTCCCACTTCCCCTATTTGTATTCCCTCTCTCGCTGTGTCTCTCTCTGTCAAATAAATAAACAAAATCTTAAAAAAAAAAAAAAAAAGAGAGGGAGCAAGCGGAGGGGGGGAGAGGCAGAGGGAGAGAGAGAGAGAGAATCTCTAGCCCACATGGGGCTCCATCTCATGACCCTGAGATCATGACCTTAGCCTGAGTCGAAATCAAGGATGCTTAACCTACTGAGTCACCCAGGCGCCCCAAGGGAGACTAGAATTTGAGTGTCTGATGGCTGGGTCCTAGGGTGTGCTAAAATTAAGAAGTAAGGGAAGAAACTGAAAAGAGTGACAAGAGAGGTAAAAGGAAAACCCAGATGAGTGTGGCAAGCCAAGTAAAGGAGTGGAAGCCAACTGGAAGCAAAGTCAAGAAAGTGCACCAGTGATGAAGAAATGATGCACTGTGCTGAATGCTGTTTGTGGTTCCAGGAAGGTGAGAAGGAAGAATTGGTTATTGAATTTAGCATCATGGAGATCACCTGATCTTGATGATAGCACCTTATTTGCAGTGGTGCTTGGGTAGAATAGTGATTTGAATTGGTTTATGAGAGAAAGGGCAAAGATGAATTGGATCCATAAGTATAGGCAATGCTTTCTAGGGGAGCAGAGGAGAGGAAAAGAAATGAGTGGTAGCTGGTAGAGGAAAGATGGTCAAGTGTCCATCTATGTTCATGTGTGTGTGTTTGGTAGAAGACATAACAGTATATTTGCATTGTGATGGAAATGATAGAACAAAGGCAAAAATAATAATATGTAGGAGAGAAAGGGGAATTTGCTGAGTGATGTCCCTTCCTCAGAAAAAAAGAGATGTTTTGTGGTGCCAGAGTAGAGCTATTGGATTTGACCAGAAGTACAGATAACTTGCTATGATAACAGACAAAAATGCAAAGTATTTAGGTACAGATGGTAGTAGGTGTGTATATTGTGCTAATGGGGGTTTCTAGACGCTCTCTTCTTATTGCTTTAATTTTCTCAGAAAAGGAAAAGCAAGAACACTGGCTGAGAGTGAGAAGGAGAGAAGAGGTGTTAGGTGTTTGGAGAGAAGAATGAAAAAGACATTTGGAGAATGAGAGAATAATTAACTAGAGACTCAGAATAAAATTATCAAGACAGTATAAATGACTCTCTTGGGGTTCAAAATCATGAATTTAAATGAGTCCAGGCTCGCTTCTGAACAGCTATTAATTGCCAAAAAATTTTAATGAATTAAATTCTGCCTCACCTATTTTCCCTCCTTCTGTTCTCTGCAGATACACAGGAAATATTTAATTCATTTTTTTTCATTGTAGCCTAGCAAATAGTTGGAAATCATTACTATGAGCCATCCCCTGCCTATTCTTTCTTAGACTAAGCTTACATTTCCTTCTTTGACGTGTATGTATCTTAAGACCCTTCATTTCCCTGCAGATATGCTTCTCATTATTAAAGTCTATCCTAAGATGTAGATCACACTAACTATCCACACCTCTTCATTAATATTGTGTATGAGCACCTGATCTTTCTAGTCTTAAACCATGGAGGCAACTATTTGGTTAAGCTGAACACTGCATGTGTAAGTATGAAAATTACTTTGCAAATAATGGCCGTGTTCTGTGCCACTCTTTTCTATGCTTTGGTCCCAGAAAATGAATAAGCTACTCCTACAAATCAAAAATCATTAGAACTTCATCAAGATGCAATGGATGTCAAGGGAACCAGGTCCTGACCCCAGCTCAGTACAGGGATTTGAGCAAGTGACTTTCCTTCTCTGACCCTCATTCTCTTCACTCCTGTGATTGCTGGTACTAGATGTTGCCGTGATCTCTCCCTCCTCTGCATTTCCACTGATTTCTTGGTGCCTTCAATCTGTGACATAGATATCACCAGAATAGAATATTTCAAACTCAGCTAGCTCTAGGAGAGTCGGTTGCTTCTTTTCTCAGCTTGAGGATGTACTCATGCCCCTCTTTCCCCATACCATGCCTATCTGAATATGACAGCATGCAAAAATAGTTTTAGTTTCTAGTGTGCCCAGTTTCATATTATGGGTGAATTTGAATCTGTCCTCAAATGGTTTACACCAACTGTTGGAAACTTTCTTTATTACAACTTGCTAAAACACATGGCTCTACAGCTGCAGAAATTAGTTTCATCCTCAATATTTCTCGTTTAGCAGTAAACATCAAATGTAACCCAGGAGTGAATAAGAAATTGGTATGTAAAAAAATAGGTGGAAATTTTCAATAATATTCAAATAATATTTCTAAATTTTAAAGATAAACAAAACATCCAATACTTATTATCCTACTTTGTTTCTTACATAAGCCCAATAGGATGTTCTGGGTATTTTATGAATAATGGAAGCATAAGTGTAATTTTATATTGTGGCAGCCTGCTGATATATATCTGACATAATCCCACAATATAAAGTTCTCAGTGTCATTTTTAAAATATACTCCAATGAAAGAGAAGAGATGAATCAACTCCATGCGGTGAGAGTAATCCCTGTGGTTAGAATCCAGCCCATTTGGCATTTGGCAGCCATAATACTCCCCCCAGTACATAGATTAAAATCCCCTTGAACTCTGGAATTGTGTATGTCGGTTGCGTCACTGAAAGGGGGACTACTGCCTTAGTAATCCTAGTACAGCAGTTATGTATATCTGCTCTCTGACTGTCCATTCACACTATTACCACCATATGTGTTTCAAAAGTGGTTTTTTTTAAATGAGATACTTGACCTGTAAAGGTAGTTGGATATCCACGTTCCCCTTCATATGAGAATATTTAGAAGTGTCATAGCATTTTTCTGTCAAAATAGTTGCGATTTTTAGATTATTGTGAGTTTTAATCATGATGGTCCAAGAATATAAAAGTTTTTCTCAACTGGTCATAACCTAAAATTCATTTATTCACTAATTCAATTATTTTTGTGTTGCCTGTCTATATCTATTTCTCCAAATAGTTAAGAAAATTTTGGGTCTTTCTTATAGCCCCAGATATTATCAAAATGTTGTGTTTCTGATCATCCTAGCTGATTTGATTTCTGAGTATCCAACCAAAGCCCTTAATGAATTGAGGGAAAGTACAATTGCAAATGATTCAAAGGATGAAAACCCAGGGGACAGGTATAATAAAAATAGCCCTCTATGTTTGCAAAAATTGGTCAGTTAGTTGGTCATATATTTGGAAACAATGATTTATAGAACAAGTTTTGTCTTAATTCAGTGCCTTTTATATGACAAAAAGATCATTTTCAGAGGCAAATATCTCATAATAAATAATGATTAAAAATATATTTTATAGACCCACCTCTATCTACATAAAAACAAGCTAATTTCCTATAAAATTATTGAATTATTGATAGCTAACATTGGTTTGAAGAAAAAATTAAAGTATTAAAACAAGCAAAAATTCGTATTTCTTACTGAATATACCTCTTAATAGAGCTTCCACCACTAGAACCAGAGCTTCTTCTAGAAAGACACTTTTCTATTCATCATATGTTACTAATACCAGAGCAAAGATTCTTTATCAAAGTAAATGGTCTTTAAAAGGTATTACGTAAGCTTAAAATCTGATAATACTCACTATGATAATGAGAAAATGCAGAATATAGCTTTGCTACATATTGCGGATAGGAAAATAAATTTGTCTACTATTTCTGGAGGACAACTGGTCAAATTACTGAAAGCATTTAAAGTTAGAATATGCTAAGACCCATGAATTCCACTTCTAGGAATAATATCTCAAGGATATTTCAGAAAGTTAGTAAAGTTACAAGTCCATGAGTTTTCATTATACTGTAGTTAACATTGGCCATTATTGTCTAAACTTTCCGGTGGTAAGGAACTATTCACATAAATTATATTATATCCATACAATTGGATTCCGATCAGCTGTTAAACCTACTCAACTGTAAACTTTTCACCTCTGTAAGGATGTCTAATATGTATCATAAACCTTACACAATCAAAAGAGAATTCTTCATGCCAGCCCCTACAATTCTGTTCCTCCTTTAGTTTTCCCCATTCCAGTAACACTGCCGTATTTCCAGCCACTAAAGCAAAATATCTATAGTTCTGCTATCTGATACTGTGCTATTAAGCCCTTGAAATGTGGCCTACACAAATTAAAATGTTTATAAGTGTAGGCATATAATGTACATATGTGTACACATGCGTTTACATATATAGTATGCCTATATGTGCACAATATATACATATATTTGTAGATTCATACAATGGAATATTATTCAGCTTGAGAAAACAAATTCTGCCACATGGGACAATATGGATAAACCTGGAGAACATTATGCTAAGTGAAATGAGCCAATCACAGAAAGGCAAATTCCACTTACATGAGGAATCTAAATAGTCCCCATCAGAGAAACAGAGGAGAATGGTGGTTGCCAAAAGCTGGGGGAGAGGGAATGGGGAGTTGCTAAATCAACAGACTTTAATGTCAGTTAAGCAAGATAAGTTCTAGAGATCTGTACACTTAAAATTTTAGCACAGTAGATCTCATGTTAAATGTTCTTTTTAAATTTTTAAAGATTTTATTATTTGACAGAGAGAGAGAGAGAGACAGCGAAAGAGGGAACACAAGTGGGGGCAGTGGGAGATGGAGAAGCAGGCTTCCCGCTGAGCAGGGAGCCTGATGTGGGGCTCGATCCCAGGACCCTGAAATCATGACCTGAGCCAAAGGCAGACGCTTAATGACTGAGCCACCCAGGTGCCCCTCATGTTAAATGTTCTTATCACAAACACAAAAGAGAAAAATCAGTCATGACTTGTATCATTTATTTAAACTGCAATATATTGATTTGGCACATTGTACAATAGATTCCATGAAATAGGTTTTCACACAATAATGACTAATTAGAAGTAATTTAATTTTGATTTGATCCTTTGTCAACTTGCAACATGCTCATTTCAGACATTGCCTGTTACTCTAAGTATTAGTGTATAGTTACTGTATCTAATGGGTCAGATCAAGTTTGGTTTACAAAGGCATGGTATTTCATTATTTGCCATCACTATGAGAAAGAGAGAAATGATTTTAAAAGGGTGTATTAATCACTGGGAAAATACATAGTTACACCTGTATAGTCCTGAGAGAAATGTCTCAAAGTCACCACAAAAAGAAGGTAATATTGAACAGGAACAAGGGCATTTTGAACTCAAAGTAAACAGCATTTACCTCACAAATAAGCTGGTGGTCCGAAACTCATAACATCAAATAATTTTTCAAATGAGAAAAAACAGTGAATATTCATTTGAAAATAGAGAATTTAAGCAGGTAGGATTTAATTAACCAAACTGGAACATCGCCAGACCTCTTCAGCTAACATCTCTGCTCATTAATAGATAACATTATTCCTGCCCTGCTAAACCCGATGTCAGGAACAGAAAACATCCTTGCTTCCCTTCCTCATTGGTAAATATCCAAAACTAAAGAGGATATTAAAATGCACAAATTTCAAATAAAAAATGTTTCCCCATAAAAGAAGTATAGCCGCCTTTCCACTGTTAAACTGTTACCATTGGGAAGAATTCATGTATCAGCAATATCACCATACTTTCAAATATGAGACCAGGTTATGTAATGATTGCTGCCTACTACAGTGGACTTGTCATGTTTTATCTACCCAGTACCTGTTCCCTTTCCTTCTTTTCCAAGTTGCATCCTATTTTTGATGGAACTGCTCTTGCCTGATCCTTCCAATAATGTGATTACAGTGGAAACCACGCCCCAACCCACAGTGATAACCTAGCACTAGATGCACGATCCACGCTAGGTTTTTTCCCAGGATATTTAAAATGCATGTATGGGAGGAGTGACTTTTTTCTCTCTGATACGGAATTTGGGAAGCTGTGGCCCCCAGATATCTGCAGCACCCAGATAACTGCTGATATACATTTGAGCCTCATGAGGAAGTCTGAGAGGATGATGCAGACACAAAAGATCAGTTGAGAAAACAGCTCGAGAGACAGTCAGAATGGAATTTGAAGGTATGATTCCAGTCCCTGAAGTCTCCAGAATTTATTTCCACCTTGCTAGATTTGGTGGTTTAGTTATGCCCCATAACCTTGCTAACTGTTGCCACTAGCTATGTGTGCACGTATACACACACACACACACACACACAGCTGCTCTCTGTTTAAGGTAATTCATGTTGTCAGTTGCAATAATAAAAAAAAATCTGTGTCACCAACAAAGGACATAGGAGCTGTATAAATAGGCAGCAATAAGTCCATTCCTATTTTTCAACATAAATGACATGTTGGCTCAGTGTAGATGCCATACAATCGCTATGCTACAGAATTTCATGGAAGAACATGTAATACAAAAAAAAAAACCATTGGATTTTATTTCACAGAAGTTTCACCCCACCTAGCCCTATTTGAGTTAACATCAAAGGCCTTCTAAAAGAATGTAAATATAATGTCTTTATTCAGTTCCCTAATTTTAAGCAAATCAGACCAAGACTTTTGATGAATTCTTATAAATTTTGCATGTCCTTCTACATGGGAAAGCAGAACTTATCTTAACACATTTCAGTGAAAGGGTTATTGGGTGACCTTAAAATCTTCAACAACAACAAAACTATCCAGCATTAGAAAACAGATTAATATACTGGAAATTATCAGATAACTTACGGATTACCTATGAGTAGATGGGTTCACCACGACAAAATTATTTAAAAAAGGTTCGGAAGATATCACTAATACGAGAAAAATCTAATTTGGTTGCAGGCCGACATCATTCATTTATTCAGTAAATATTTTCTCCACACCTTCTGTATGTCAGACATTGTTAGAGGCACTGTAATAACACTGGTGAACAAAGTCTGGCCTTTGCTACTGATATTCTAGGACATCACTGGCCAGTAGAAATACAGTGAGAGCTACACAGGAAAGTCACATCTGTAATTTTTAATTTTCTTAGTAATAAATTTTAAAAAGTTAAAAACCTAATTTTAATAAAAGATTTCATTCTATGCTCATGGATTGGAAGAACAAATATCGTTAAAATGTCTATGTTACCCAGAGCAGTCTACACATTCAATGCAATCTCGATCAAAATACCATGAACATTTTTCACAAAGCTGAAACTAATAATCCTAAAATTTGTATGGAACCAGAAAAGACCCTGAATAGCCAAAGGAATGTTGAAAAAGAAAGCCAAAGCCAGTAGCATAACAATTCTGGACTTCAAGCTATATTACAAAGCTGTAATTGTCAAGATAGTACAGTAATGGCACAAAAACAGACACATAGATCAATGGAACAGGATAGAGAACCCAGAAATGGACCCTCAACTCTATGGTCAGCTAATCTTTGATAAAGCAGGAAAGAATATCTAATGGAAAAAAGACAATCTCTTCAACAAATGGTGTTGGGAAATTTGGACAGCCGCATGCAAAAGAATGAAACCAGACCATTTCCTTACACCTTACATGAAAACAAACCAAAATGCATGAAAGACCTAAATATGAGACAGGAATCTGTCAAAATCCTAGAGGAGAACACAGGCAGCAACGTTTTTGATCTCAGCCATAGCAACTTCTTACTACGCACATCTCCAAAGGCAAAGGAGACAAAAGCATAAATGAACTACTGGGTCTTCATCAAGATAAAAAGCTTTTGCACAGCAAAAGAAACAGTCAACAAAACCAAAGACAGCCTACAGAATGGGAGAAGATATCTGCAAATGTCTTATCAGATAGAGGGCTAGTATCCAAAATCTATAAAAAACTTATCAAACTCAACACCCAAAAAACAAATAGCCCAGTCAAGAAAGACAGAAGACATGAACAGACAATTCTCCAAAGAAGACATACAAATGAAAAAATGCTCAACATCATTCGTCATTAGGCAAATACAATTCAAAACCACAATGAGACACCACCTCACACCAGTCAGAATGGCTAAAATTAACAAGTCAGGAAACAACAAATATTGGTAAGGATGTGGAGAAAGGGGAACCCTCTTACACTGCTGGTGGAAATGCAAGCTGGTGCAGCTACTCTGGAAAACAGTATGGAGGTTAAAAATATGGAGGTCAAAAAGTTAAAAATAGAGTTACACTATGACCCAGCAATTCCACTACTAGGTATTTACCCAAAAGATACAAACGTAGTGATCTGAAGGAGCACCTGCACCTCAATGTTTATAGCAGCAATATCCACAACAGCCAAACTATAGGAAGAGCCCAGATGTCCATCAATGGATGAATGGATAAATAAGATGTACTATATATATATATAGATGTACTATATATATATATATATATATATATATATATATATACATATATATATACACACACACACACATATACACACACAATGGAATATTACTCAGCCATCAAAAAAATGAAATCTTACCATTTGCAATGACATGGATGTTATGCTAAGTGAAATAAGTCAATCAGAGAAAGCCGATTATCATATGATTTCACTTATATGTGGAATTTAAGAAACAAAACAGAGGATCATAGGTGAAGGGAGGGAAAAGTAAAATAAGATGAAATCAGAGAGGAAGACAAACCATAAGAGACTCTTAACTATAGGAAACAAACAAGGTTGCTGGAGGGGAGGAGGGTGGGGGGATAGGGTAACTGGGTGTTGGGCATTAAGGAGGGCATGTGATGTAATGAGCACTGGGTGGTATATAAAACTGATGAATCACTGAACTCTACCTCTGAAACTAATAATATGCTATGTTAATTAATTGAATTTAAATGAAATAAAATTTTTTTTATAAAATAAAAATTCCTTTTTTAAAGGAAAATAAAATACTATCATTTCAACACGTAAACAAAATTTTAAAATATTGGTGAGCTATTTTACATATTTTCACCTTGAGTACTTAAAATCCATTGTGTATTTTATACTTTAATTTTGACTAGCCATATTGCAAATGTTCACTAGCCACAAATAGCTGGTGGCTACCATATTGGCCAGCACAGTTCTATAGGCTAAAAAGAGCTAATGTCTTATGGAGGGTCAGAAACAACAACCCTAGGAGATCTAGTACTATGATTATCTCTATTTTATCAACAAGGTAGCTGAACAACGGGGATTTAATTTGTCTAAGGTCACACAGCATCTAAGTGCCTCTGTATCTATTTCTACACAGCAAACCACCCCAAACTTGGTTTCATAAGAGAAGAATTTATTATTTCATCCTGTCCCATGGGTTACCACACTGAGCTGAGAGGTCCCTTACTGTGCCTCTAAAGATTACAGCTGTGGTTGGAGTCATGTGAGGGCCCAATGGGATGGACAAGGATGGTAGCTGCTTCACTTACATGTCTTTTGCCTCAGATGGGATAGCTAGAACAGCTGGGTTCTTGGAAGACTTCTCTGTCTCTCTGTCTCTCTCTTTCTATCTCCATGTGTCTTTCTGTTTGGCTCATTTGGGCTTCCATATAGCATGGAAGTCTCATGGTGATTGAATTTTGAGCCTGGTTTCCCCAGAGAAAACATCCCAAAAGTTCCAAGTGGAGGCTGCAGGGTTTCTTATGACTTAGCCTGGGAAGTCACTCCTATCATATTTTACCCTCAAAATGTGAGTCTCAGGGCCAGCTCAGATTCAATGGGAGAGGACATGCACACTGGGAAGCTGGTAGACCAGTTCATTGACAGTCTATCTTTGGAGATTTATAGTAGTCGAGTAAGAATTTAAAAACCAGTGAGCCAGCATCAGAAATAGTATGTTTAATAACTATGGTATATTGTCTTTCATTATAATGTCTTACATTTTTTTTTGTATTCCCCAATACCTAGTATTTTTTTCTCTTTTCTTTCTTTTTTTTCCCTGAAGAATAGTCCATTGCATGGATAGACCACAATACCTAGTATTGTGTCTAGAACATAACAAGTGCTTAATGGATGCTTGCAAATTAAATAAATAGATGCTGATTTATACATTCTATTTATCTTTGTCTATAGTGTATGGGACTTTCATTTTGAGATCAGTGTCACAAACATACCTAAGTCCTCAAGGAATTCAAAGCACCATATTCTCTACTACAGGGAACATTATAAGATTTAATGTCCCTTGAAATCAATAGCTGGGTATTATTCTTGGATTTCTCCCTACTGAGCAGAGGAGTATTATTTATTTAGTACGTGCTTGATAAACATATAGAATTTTTTTTTAAGATTTTATTTATTTCTTTGACAGACAGAGCACAAGCAGGGGGAGCAGGCAGAGGGAGAGGGAGCCCAATGCAGGGCTTGATCCCAGGATCCTGGGATCATGACCTGAGGTGAAGGCAGAGCTTAACTGACTGAACCACCCAGGTGCCCAACATGTAGAATTTTAAAAGACACAAAATGAAGTCTAAACCAGGATCCTACAGGCAAGGAAATCTGGACGTGTGGATATAGACTTCCAGGCTATTGTTGTAGGAGAGCTTAGATTGATGGGAATGGTGTTTAATAGCAACAGATATTAGCATACCAAATCACCTTTTCTACTGTGCATATATGTTTTGAAATATATTCTAGCTACCTAGCTAGCAGCTCGGAGACATAAAGCATACGTAGTATATCGTGTGTGCTATGGCACCTGGAATTCTAAACACCCATATGATTTGTGTTGCCAGAAGTGCCTCAGTTGGCCAAGAACCTTCTGTTCATCTGACAGTGAACTAGAGGGAACTGTGGTTATGTTATTTTCTTCCAAAGTTTAACTAAAATGACTACCATCCATGTTAAATAATTACCACTATTAAATATTTATAGGCATAAGACCATAGATCTGCCTTGAGGACTTTATTATGAGGAAAACACAATAGTATTTAATGGACACAAATGGCAACATTTTATCAATTGCTTACAGCAATAAGGAAAAACTTTGCTGAGATATTCTTATTTCCCTAATTATTATCGTTACCTACAGACTGGAGCTTCTTCTGGATGATGTTAGACACATTACCACACTGAGGTTTAATGCTGGAGCAAGACATGAAGTCCTGATTTGCTCCCTCTTTCTTTCTCATATCTGAATTTTCCACGATGATTTTGAGAAAAACAGTAGCTACCAGACCAGGATAGATTTTTGTGCAGGACCCTGTGCAGTGTAATGGTGTCACCCATCTGGTTTCACAGACAGCCTCCTGAGGAGCACATGGAAGTACAGAATCTCTTCACACAGAGAAGTTCTGATAATTTAAGGTAATCACCGCATCTATGAATATGAGGATCTTCCTTACGGCATGGCTGAGAAACACTGAGTTCCTACTTTTAACACACTAAGAACAGTGCGTGGCACATAATTAACCTTTAATAAATGTTGGAAATTATTACTGTTATTATTACCATCTGCATCATTAAAGTCGTGTCTTTAACGAGGGTTAGATTTTTTTCAGTACAACTATTTGTTTTACTACAGGCAGATTAGTATTATTCATTATACTTTCTTCTTTAAGTACTGTTTTTAAGGTAGCACTACTGAATTACATTTTAATTAAATACCCACAGATGATATCTCATCAGTTTCCCTTTTCCGAAATGTAAAGAAGTACGGTTTCAATCATGGTCATTCTTAGTTTGCACTTTTGGCTGGAAATGAGCTTTCTATCTAAAGTGCACTGGCTTGACATCCAAAAATTTAAAAAAAAAATCATAAATAGGTTTTGATGGGTCTTTGCAAAATATAACCAATTATTGATCTGAAATCCTGCTTAGCCACAACAGACTACTCTGTAATCAATTACATTGGGGGGTCTAACCTATAGATAGAAGACATGAAAAAGCCGAGTTAATGACTTTTTCAACTGGCCAAATGATATCCCTGGGGGCGAAATGTAATCCTCAGACTGTCAGTAATTTCCAGTTGTTGCTGCCACACTTGCTGTTGGAGGAGCAGAGCTTCCTACTGCTGAGCCAACAAGCTACTCTAGACCATCAGTTAGGTTTCCAAAATAAAAGACTGATGCAAGCCATTTTGTCTCTCTCTTCCAAATACTACTGATCTTCCTATTTCCATGGTAACCAACTCCTGCTGGCATGATCAAGAAAAAACTGATTTGGGATTTTAATTAATTGCTTAGAAATGGAAATGTAACAGGGACTGGCAGTTCAACTAAGCACATTTTGCAAAGTGAATAAAAATAGAGTTTCTGAAATACTTGAAATTGTTTCAGTGGCTATAGCACATCTTTTGCTAGACACCTTAATTTATTCCATTCTCCAAAATAAATCTGCCAAATGTACTAAGCCATTTTGTCAACACAAATCATTTTGGCAAATACTTTAATCCCTCTTCTAAACAAAATGCATTGTAATTTAAAAAATCTAACCCATCGGTGTGAACCCACTGGGTTCCATCTGAAAATACTTCTAAGATATTAGTAGATCATGTTTAAAGGAGCTGTCATCTCCTATTTGTAAAAGAGGGCCCCTGTTCCTGTTGCCTGCTTATAAATAAATTCCTTGAATTTCCCCCACTGTAGCAGTAGTTCCTACCATTGGTAGAAAAAAAAGCCTTAAGGTAATCTTTTTGCACGGATGTTAAGAGCCTAGGGTCTGGAGCCAGGTGGAATAGGTTCGGATCTTGGCTCCTTCTTGCTACCTGTATTACCTGGGGTAAGTTTCTTAATCAGTCAGAGCCTCTGATTCCTCATCTGTAAAATGAATAACCACTTATAAGATTGCTGTAAGAATTATATGCATTAATAAATGGAAAATCTGGAATGGTACCTAGAAGATAGTGAAGATGTAGTAAGTGCAAGTTACTATTTTTAATATTTTATATCACTATCTTTTAGTCTATATGTAAACTCAATTTTGGATTTCCTATAGTACTTGGCTTTAAATATTCCCTTTAGAACTATAATACACTGAGAATTGGTTAAAAATCATTTTCCATTACCAGGTCTGAGCTGTCTTTTCTGTAGAGAAATAGTAATTCCTGATAGAAGCTATACAAAGCAATGTCATCTAATGCCAAATAAATGATTAGTAAAGATTTCAAAGTAAAATTTTCTCCAGTAGGAAGAAGTGATATAGTTCCGAAGTATTTCTGGAATAGGCACCACACTCTTGAGTTGCAAGTGTTTTAATTATACAAAAACACTATATTCCCATAGGCACCAAGAAAACAAGAATAGTAATTCAGCAAATTATTATTTATCACTGTCAGTTGATAGAATATTCTGATTGACTGCTCTTGTAAATGTAGAACTGCCATAGAAGATAATATGTTAACATATTTTTAAAAATCTATACAATAAACTCTACATCAAAGATAATTTAATATGTTCAAATTACTGGAAGAACAATTCCAATTAAATACAGCTTTTCTACCCTTTAGCTGAGAGTCTTGATCAACAATCTTGATCAAGACTTCTGTATATCAGTTATTCCATCTATTACTATTATTATCATTATTAAACAATAATAGGAACACATTTATATGGAACTAGGCACTGTAAGAAAAAAAAATGTGTTGACCTTTAAAAGGAACTTGGGATCCCTTGGCTGTAGAAGAAATATTCACAAATACTATAAGTATTGAACCAAGGTGAACAAAATTGGTGTCAAATGTGGGTTAGTTATGGAACTAACTGTCACGCAAGTGTTGGCTTCATCCTTCAAGCCATCTCTCAGAGTCAATTCCATTCATTAGCGAATTTGTTGTTTGTTCCCACAGCATCTTCTACTTGCATTCATCACACTTGGAATTGCTGGTCTTGTGTGAATCTTTCTTGATGAAGCATCTCGATGAAGCTGGAGAAAATACTATCTTGTTCATCTTTGCATCCTGACTAGGGTACCTGGAAGAGAGTAGGGATTGAGTAAATTTTTATGTAAAAATTGAAATTGAATGATGAACTAGTTTCCAAAGCCTACATGGGAACATAGGCATGGCTACTAATTATGCAGTGTCTTACCAGAAGATGAGCTCCATGTATCTCAGCTTCTAGAATAGGACCTGGTACATAATCCATTCTTATAATACTTAGTGAATGAATGAATGAATAAATGAGCATGAGACATATGAAAACATTGTCAATATTAGAAAATTTAATTGCAGGCTATGAGGTAAGAAATAATGCATCATATCTTAGATAAAAGGTAAAATCCTAATCTTCTGCCATCGTAGCAATACTAGAGTTCCTTTTATTCATAAATACGTGGGTTAAAGACATATTCCTGGACATTCATGCTAGCCTGGAAATCATATTGCTCTTATAAATGTACCCTGAGAAATACCTCTTTCCATGTGTAAGGTAACAGTATGGTTGAGTAATTATATTGTTGACTTGAACTGCTATTCTTGGGAGCACCATGCAATGAAGAGGCAAGAATGGGAAATCTCCAGATAGTTTTAGCATTGAGTGAGGCATTAAACTCCTAGGTCATAGTAATGATGGTCCTTCTAATCTCAACTTTAAAAAAAAAATTACTTATTGATTAATGGATGTACATGGTATGTATTCAGTCTTCTGTTTACCTTTTTAAAAAGTTTTATTGAAATATAATTAACATACAGTAAACTGCCCACATTTAAGGCATACAACTTGAAGTCCCAACACAGGTACACATCCATGAAACTGTCATCAAAATCCAGATAATGAGGGGTGGAGCAAGATGGCGGAGGAGTAGGAGACCTGGATTTCGTCTCCTCTCAGGAATTCAGCTGGATAGGGATCAAACCATTCTGAACACCTACAAACTCAACAGGAGATCGAAGAAAAGAATAGCAACCACTCTCTCATCAGAAAAGCGACCACTTTCTGGAAGGTAGGACATGTGGAAAAGTGAATCCGAGGCAATATTCAGGAGGATAGATGGCAGGGGAGGGGCCTCCGTGGGCTGCTTCTGGCAAGTAATAGAGCCGCGGAGCACAAAATTGGAACATTTAGAAGTCTGGTCCTCTGAGGGATGTTGCTCCAGTGGCTAAGCGGGGGATGGAACCCTCGCGGGACAGTGTGGTCTCAGGACCCTCGGGGTCACAGAAAGACCGGGGGTGCCTGAGTGTGGCAGAGCTCCCAGATATCAGAGCTGGGAAGCCAGCTGCAGAGATGGAGCCCAGGCGCGGGCTTTCAGCTCGGGGTTGCCATAAACCGTGATCCATGGCACAGTCGGGCCACTGCTCCTCCAGCAGGGACCCAACAAGTGGCAGATCCAGGGAGACTCCCCTTGCTCCCCCAGGAGGAGTGGCACGGGAGCGCACAGCAGGGATCTGCTGGGTTTGGAGACTCCACACGGGGTCATGTGCCAGAGATAGAAACGCTCGGTCACAGGCTGGGTGAGCACGGGTGCGGCCAGAGACCAAGGAGACGGGAGTGATTGACTGCTTTTCTCTGGGGGCGCACTGAGGAGCAGGGCCCTGAGGCCTCAGCTCCTCCGGGGTGGAGATTGGGGGGCCGCCATTTTCACTCTCGGCCTCCAAAGCTGTCTGGAAAGCTTGCAGGGAACAAAAGCTCCCAAGAACAAACACGAGCAGATTACGTAGCCCAGACCGGGCAAGGGCAGGGCAATTCCGCCTCCGGCAAAGACATTTGGGAACCATGGCAACAGGCCCCTCCCCCAGAAGATCAGCAAAAACAGCCAGCCAAGACCAAGTTTACCGATCAGTGAGAACGGCAGAACTCCAGCACTAGGGGAATACTGCACACAGAATCCATGGCTTTTGTACCATGATTCTGTAGTCTTTCAAAGTTAATATTTTTTAACTTTTTTTTTCTTTTGAATTTTTCTTTTTCCCTTTTTCAACCAACATCTTATCAATCCCTTTTTTAAAAAACATTTTTATTTTTCATTTTTAGACCATATTCTATCCCTTCATAGTAGTTACCCATATTTTGGGCATATATATATAAGTTGTTCTCTCTTTAAAATTTTGAGATACAGTTTCTTCTAACAGATCAAAATAGACCCTAAATCTCTAGTGTATGGCTTTGTTCTAGTCTCCTGACTGATCACATTCTCTCCCTTTTTTCTTTTTTTTTTTAATCCTCTTCTTTCTTTTTTCAAACAACTTCTTAGCAATTCCTTTTATAAAATTTTGTATAATTTTCATCTTTACAGTCATATTCCATCCCTTCATCATATCAACCCTTATTTTTGTACATATATAAGTTTTTCTTTCTTTAAAATTTTGGGAGGCACTTTCTTCTAACAGACCAAAATACACCCAAAATCTAGTGTGTGGCACTGACCTATGCACCAGCCTAATCATATTTGATCATATTCTGTTTTTTTTTTTATTTTGTTCTATTTTTGTTTATTTTTATCTTTTCCTTTTTTTTTTTTTTCCTTCTTCTTTTTTCTTTCTTTCCCTTTCTTTTCCCCCAGCTTCGGGTCTTTTCTGATTTGTTTAGAGTATATTTTCTGGGGACGTTGTTACCCTGTTAGCATTTTGATCTCTCATTCACCTATTCTCCTCTGGACAAAATGACAAGATGGAAAAAAATCACCTCAACAAAAAGAACAAAAAGTAGTACTGACTGCCAGGGACCTATTCAATACGGACATTATTACAATGTCGGATCTAGAGTTCAGAATCATCACTTTAAAGATACTAGCTGGGCTTGAAAAAAAGCATGGAAGTTATTAGAGAAATGTTTTCTGGAGAAATAAAAGAACTAAAATCTAACCAAGTTGAAATCAAAAAGGCTATTAATGAGGTGCAATCAAAAATGGTGGCGCTAACTGCTAGGATGAATGAGGCAGAAGAGAGAATCAGTGATATAGAAGACCAAGTGATGGAAAATAAAGAAGCTGAGAAAAAGAGAGATAAACAACTACTGGATCATGAGGGCAGAATTCAAGAGATAAGCAATACCATAAGATGAAACAACATTAGAATAATTGGGATCCCAGAAGAAGAAAAAAGAGGGAGAGGGGCAGAAGGTATGTTGGAGCAAATTACAGCAGAGAACTTCCCTAATTTGGGGAAGGAAACAGGCAACAAAATCCAGGAGGCACAGAGAACCCTTCTCAAAATCAATAAAAATAGGTCAACAACCCGACATCTAATAGTAAAAATTACGAGTCTGAGAGACAAAGAGAAAATCCTGAAAGCAGCTTGGGAGAAGAGATATGTCACCTACAATGGTAGAAACATTAGATTGGCAACAGACCTACCTACAGAGACCTGACAGGCCAGAAAGGACTAGCATGATATATTTAGAGCACTAAATGAGAAAAATATGCAGCCAAGAATACTATATCCAGCTAGGCTGTCATTGAAAATAGAAGGGGAGATAGAAAGCTTCCAGGACAAACAAAAACTAAAGGAATTTGCAAACACAAAACCAGCCCTACAAGAAATATTGAAAGGGGTCCTCTAAGCAAAGAGAGAGCCTAAAAGCAACATAGACCAGAAAGGAACACAGACAATATACAATAACAGTCACCTTACAGGCAGTATAATGGCACTAAATTCATATCTTTCAATAGTTACCCTGAATATGAATGGGCTAAATGCCCCACTCAAAAGACACAGGCTATCAGACTGGATTAAAAAACAATACTCATCCATATGCTGTCTGCAAGAGACTCATTTTAGACCCAAAGACACCCCCAGATTGAAAGTGAGGGCATAGAAAACCATTTACCATGCTAATGGACACCAAAATAAAGCTGGGGTGGCAATCCTTATATCAGACAAATTAGATTTTAAACCAAAGACTGTAATAAGAGATGAGGAAGGACACTATATCCTACTTAAAGGGTCTATCCAACAAGAAGATCTAACAATTGTAAATATCTATGCCCCTAACATGGGAGCGGCCAATTATATAAGGCAATTAATAACAAAAGCAAAGAAACACACCGACAACAATACAGTAATAGTGGGGGACTTTAACACCCCCCTCACTGAAATGGACAGATCATCTAAGCAAAAGATCAACAAGGAAATAAAGACTTTCAATGACATACTGGACCAAATGGACTTCACAGACATATTCAGAACACTTCACCCCAAAGCAACGGAATACACATTCTTCTCTAGTGCCCATGGAACATTCTCCAGAATAGCTCACATTCTAGGTCACAAATCAGGTCTCAACCGGTACCAAAAGATTGGAATCATTCCCTGCTTATTTTCAGACCACAATGCTTTGAAACTAGAACTCAATCACAAGAGGAAAGTTGGAAAGAGCTCAAATACATGGAGGTTAAAGAGCATCCTATTGAAGAATGAATGGGTCAATCAGGAAATTAATGAAAATTTTAAAAATTCATGGAAACCAATGAAAATGAAAACACAACTGTTCAAAATCTTTGGGATGCAGCAAAGGTGGTCCTAAGAGGAAAGTATATAGCAATACAAGCCTTTCTCAAGAAACAAGAAAGGTCTCAAATACACAACCTAACCCTACACCTGAAGGAGCTAGAGAAAAAACAACAAATAAAGCCTAAACCCAGCAGGAGAAGAGAAATCATAAAGATCAGAGCAGAAATCAATGAAATAGAAACTAAAAGAACAGTAGAACAGATCAACGAAACTAGGAGCTGGTTCTTTGAAAGAATTAACAAGATTGATAAGCCCCTGGCCAGACTTATCAAAAAGAAAAGAGAAATGACTCAAATCAACAAAATCATGAATGAAAGAGGAGAGATCACAACCAACACCAAAGAAATACAAACAATTATAAGAACATATTAAGATCAACTCTATGCCAGCAAATTAGATAACCTGGAAGAAATGGATGCATTCCTAGAGATGTATCAACTACCAAAACTGAACCAGGAAGAAATAGAAAACCTGAACGACCTGTAACCACTAAGGAAATTGAAGCAGTCATCCAGAATCTCCCAAAAAACAAAAGCCCGGGGCCAGATGGCTTCCCAGGGGAATTCTACCAAACATTTCAAGAAGAATTAATACCTATTCTTCTGAAACTGTTCCAAAAAATAGAAATGGAAGGAAAACTTCCAAACTCGTTTTATGAGGCCACTATTACCTTGATCCCCAAACCGGACAAAGACCCCATCAAAAAGGAGAATTACAGACCAATATCCCTGATGAACATGGATGCAAAAATTCTCACCAAAATACTAGCCAATAGGATCCAACAGTACATTAAAAGGATTATTCACCATGACCAAGTGGGATTTATCCCTGGGCTCCAAGGTTGGTTCAACATCTGCAAATCAATCAACGTGATACAATACATTAACAAAAGAAAGAACAAGAATCATATGATCCTCTCAATAGATGCAGAAAAAGCATTTGACAAAGTACAGCATCCTTTCTTGATCAAAACTCTTCAGAGTATAGGGATAGAGGGTACATACCTCAATATCATAAAAGCCATCCATGAAAAACCCACAGCAAATATCATTCTCAATGGGGAAAAACTGAGAGCTTTCCCCCTAAGGTCAGGAATGCGGCAGAGATGTGCACTATCACCACTGCTATTCAACATGGTATTAGAATTCCTAGCCACAGCCATCAGACAACAAAAAGAAATCAAAGGCATCCAAATTGGCAAAGAAGAAGTCAAACTCTCACTGTTTGCAGATGATATGATACTTTATGTGGAAAACCCAAAAGACTCCACCCCAAAACTGCTAGAACTCATACAGGAATTCAGTAAAGTGGCAGGATATAAAATCAATGCACAGAAATCAGTGGCATTCCTATACACCACCAACAAGACAGAAGAAAGAGAAATTAAGGAGTCGATCCCATTTACAAGTGCACCCAAAATCATAAGATACCTAGCAATAAATCTAACCAAAGAGGTAAAGGATCTGTACTCAGAAAACTGTAAAAGACTCATAAAAGAAATTGAGGAAGACACAAAGAAATGGAAAAACGTTTCATGCTCATGGATTGGAAGAACAAATATTGTGAAGATGTCAATGCTACCTAGAGCAATCTACACATTCAAAGCAATCTCCATCAAAATACCATCCACTTTTTTCAAAGAAATGGAACAAATCATCCTAAAATTTGTATGGAACCAGAAAAGACCCTGAATAGCCAGAGGAATGTTGAAAAAGAAAAGCAAAGTTCGCAGCATCACAATTCTGGACTTGCAGCTCTATTACGAAGCTGTCATCATCAAGACAGTATGGTACTGGCACAAAAACAGACACATAGATCAATGGAACAGAATAGAGAGCCCAGAAATGGACCCTCAACTCTATGGTCAACTCATCTTCGACAAAGCAGGAAAGAATGTCCAATGGAAAAAAGGCAGTCTCTTCAACAAATGGTGTTGGGAAAATTGGACAGCCACATGCAGAAGATTGAAACTGGACCATTTCCTTACACCACACACAAAAATAGACTCCAAATGGTTGAAAGACCTCAATGTGAGACAGGAGTCCATCAAAATCCTAAAGGAGAACACAGGCAGCAACCTCTTCAACCTCAGCCGCAGCAACTTCTTCCTAGAAACATTGCCAAAGGCAAGGGAAGCAAGGGCAAAAATGAACTATTGGGACTTCATCAAGATAAAAAGCTTTTGCACAGCAAAAGAAACAGTCAACAAAACCAAAAGACAACCGACAGAATGGGAGAAGATATTTGCAAATGACATATCAGATAAAGGGCTAGTATCCAAAATCTATAAAGAACTTATCAAACTCAACACCCAAAGAACAAAGAACCCAATCAAGAAATGGGCAGAAAACATGAACAGACATTTTTCCAAAGAAGACATCCAAATGGCCAACAGACACATGAAAAAGTGCTCAATATTGCTCAGCATCAGGGAAATCCAAATCAAAACCTCAATGAGATACCACCTCACCCCAGTCAGAATGGCTAAAATTAACAAGTCAGGAAATGACAGATGTTGGCGGGGATGCGGAGAAAGGGGAACCCTCCTACACTGTTGGTGGGAATGCAAGCTGGTGCAGCCACTCTGGAAAACAGTATGGAGGTTCCTCAAAAAGTTGAAAATAGAGCTACCATATGATCCAGCAGTTGCACTACTGGGTATTTACCCCAAAGATACAAATGTAGGGATCCGAAGGGGTACGTGCACCCCAATGTTTATAGCAGCAATGTCCACAATAGCCAAACTGTGGAAAGAGCCAAGATGTCCATCGACAGATGAATGGATAAAGAAGAGGTGGTATATATACACAATGGAATATTATGCAGCCATCAAAATGAATGAGATCTTGCCATTTGCAACAACATGGATGGAACTGGAGGGTGTTAGGCTAAGCGAAATAAGTCAGTCAGAGAAAGACATGTATCATATGACCTCACTGATACGAGGAATTCTTAATCTCAGGAAACAAACTGAGGGTTGCTGGAGTGGGGGGTGGGGTGGGAGGGATGGGGTGGCTGGGTGATAGACACTGGGGAGGGTATGTGCTATGGTGAGCGCTGTGAATTGTGTGAGACTGTTGAATCACAGATCTGTACCTCTGAAACAAATAATGCAATATATGTTAAGAAAAAAAAAAAAGAAGATAGCAGGAGGGGAAGAATGAAGGGGGGAAATCAGAGGGGGAGACGAACCATGAGAGACAATGGACTCTGAAAAATAAACTGAGGGTTCTAGAGGGGAAGGGGGTGGGATGATGGCTTAGCCTGGTGATGGGTATTAAAGAGGGCACGTTCTGCATGGAGCACTGGGTGTTATGCACAAACAATGAATCATGGAACATTACATCAAAAACTAATGAAGTAATGTATAGTGACTAACCTAACAATAAAAATTAAAAAAAAAAATCTAGATAATGAGTATATCCATCACCCGAAGTTTCCTCATGCCCCTTTGTTATCTGTCCTTCTGCTCCCACCCCTCATCCCCAGGCAACCACTGGCTGGCTCTCTGTCATTATCAATTACTTTGCATTTTCTTTCATGCAGTATAATTATATTGAGATTCTTCCATATTGTTTTATGCATCAAGAGTTCATTTCATTCCTTTTTATTACTAAGTAGTATTTGACTATATAGACACACAAAAATTTGTACATTTATCTGTTGGTGAACATTTGAGTTTATTCTGATTTGGGCCATTACAAGTAAAACTGCTGTGAACATTGGTGTACAAGTCTGGTTGGACATATGCTTTCATTTCTTTTGGGTAAATAGGTAGGACTGGGCTACGTTGTAAGTTCGTGTTTATATTTTAATAAACTGCCAGGGGCACCTGAATGGCTCGGTCGATTAAGTGGCCAACTCTTGATTTCGGCTCAGGGTCCTGAGATCGAGCCCTGTGTTGGGCTCCAAGCTCAGCACGGAATCTGCTTGAGGATTCTCTCCTTCTCCTTCTGCCCCTACCCCCTCTTGCACGCTCCCTCTCTCTCTAAAATAAATAAATAAATCTTAAATAAAAAGGAGAGAAAAAAAAAAACTGCCAAACTGTTTTCCGAGGGAATTTTACCATTTCCTTGATACTACTATGTTCTTTCAGAAGCATCTGAAAATAAGTGTTTTCAAATTATAAAACTACAAAAATAAATACATAAAATTTAATTTAAAATTTAAAATCACAGGGGCGCCTGGGTGGCTCAGTCATTAAGCATCTGCCTTCGGCTCAGGTCATGATCCCGGGGTCCTGGGATCGAGCCCTGCATCGGGCTCCCTGCTCGGGGGTGAGGCCTACTTCTCCCTCTCCCTCTCCCCCTGCTTGTGTTCCCTCTCTCACTTTCTCTCTCTCTGTCAAATAAATAAATAAAATCTTTAAAAAAATAAAATTTAAAATCACAATTTTTCATTTAAAAAATGTTTTCCCAAGGTTTTCTGTGTTTAATTTCTAACGTTACTTAGAACCAGGCACCATAGGAAGATAAAAATGCATTTTAATTAACCATACAGTTAAGCTTTTTATTAAATTCCCAAACAAAAGTTTGATGGAGCACATTCAGATAATTGGGAAATAGGTGTTTGAATCTCTTTGAGCTGTCCAGTCACCATAATTATCCAGTCTGTTCCATGTGTTTATGCTCCCTCCAACATGAAATGACATGGAAGGACTCAGAGTGAATTTTGGCAGCAAACCAATGCAGCAGATCAGAATTGAATGATTTAATGTGGTAAATTGATAATACATGAAGATTATCTGATGAATTTAACTGCAGTACATTGAGGTGAACTGAGTAAGCGTTTTAAAGATTTTTATTTATTTGAGAGAGAGCTAGACAGCGGCAGGGAGAGAGACAGAGAAACAAGACTCCCTGCTGAGCAAGGAGCCCCATGCAGGACTGGATCATGACCCAAGCCGAAGGCAGACGCTTAACCAACTGAGCAGCCCAGGTGCCCCCAAGTAAGTGTTTTAAAGAACGAAAGTTATTGGTTATATTTAATGCCTTGTAATCTAGATGTTTCACCTCTATTGTCAGGAAGTAGAGAACATATCTCAGAAAGAATTTCAAAGCTAACCCCCAAACACACTGCGATAATAGTTGTAGATAATAGTAGGTGTGTTAAAATTCAGAAAGACTCAACTCAGACCCCATCCCGGGCCCCAACTATCAGTCAACTGATCAAAAATATAAAATTAAGAAGCTCCAAAGTGACTTGGCCTAAGACACTGGGGATGATTCATTTCACTTGCAAAACAGGCTTGTTGACTTGGCAGGACTCCAGTTGAGGTTATTCATCTTCAACTTTTTCTGGTTTTTGTTTTTTGGGGTTTTTTTTTGGGGGGGGGAGTGTCACTGCCAGAAAGTGAGCAGTGATAATAATTAATGTCAAAAGTTGTTGCATCTTCAAAGCAAGGAAGCTACACCCCAGAGAGTGCTTCCCTAGCAAAGTGAAGAAAAATGCCAAAAAATACACCAAGATTTTTGTTTGTGTTTCTCCTCCCTGTGAAAGAAGCTAATTGAGGGCAAGGCAAAATGAAATAGAACTTTTGACTCCTGAGGTGAAAGAAGACAGCTCCTGGAAAGAACAGCCTGTCAAATTCGCAGCAACACCTTTGTGTGGACCACCATTTAATGCAGAAAAACAGAACCTTGTTTACTGGACATGAGATGTAGAGTATGCTTGTACTCAGCTCTGTTTTTTCCCACTTGGCAAAAGCCCATGTAGAAAATGGCGTTACTGGATAATGCAATTGGAAAGGAACTGATTGGGGAAAAAGTGGACAAGCTGAATGAGACTTGTCCACATTTAAAATATTCTGGAAGATGACATCAACAGAGTCAGTGTTTTTAATAGTAGTAATTTTTTATATTTCCAGTGTTGTGGTTACTAAGTCAATTTTCCAAGCACACCCAGGACTTTAAAATGAAAATATGTTACCTACTCTTCATTGAAGTACTTGTAGAATAAAAACATCAAGTGGCAAATATTAAAGAAATAGAAACTAGACATTAAGCTGATGGTTGCCAAACAGGGAGTGAGTGATATCTAGAAATGACCACAAAAGCCCTTGAATACATAAAACTGTTTTTAATGTATCTTCTTTGTTAAGAACCATTTGTTTAATGGCTCACGTAAATTAAATATATCTAAGAGTGTGTTTGTTTCCATGTGTATATAGGCATATATCCATTCCTGCTGCATCTATGCAATTTCTTAGCCCACTTTTGTCACACTGTTTGCCCTAATCCATGATGGGCAGCCAGATAATGTCATAATCATGAGGATTAATGATGTGTTTTTATTTAGTACTTACCTCTCCTTATATCCTGACATAACTTTTGGTTTCACTCTGATCTTCAGCCTGGTAAATCATTGGATTTCTGAACTTTATTTTACCTTCTTTGTTTGTTTTTCTGGAGGGATCTCCACCTACTTGGGGCCATTGTCTTTCTGAGGAAGTGTGTGTGGATGTGTGTGTGAGGTGGGAGAAGGGGGAGCGCAAGTGTTTCAGGGCAGAAGGGAGGGCTTACTAATAATTTTGGATGCTACCTGCATGCCAGGCCTTGTGATGGATTGGACGCAATTACTCGAATATCTATCAACTTCTGCTTAAAAATGCTTGGAAGCACAGAAGTGTTCTCTTTCTAGACTTACTATTGGACCTGAACTCTCTGTTTGGCCTGGGACAATAGAATGAGCCTAAATGTAGCTTCAGAACTCAAACACGACACATTTTCTACTAAAAAGCAACTATGTGGAAGGAAGAAATTTTCTTTGTTGTAATTTTTCTTTTGTTTATTCCATATTTCCCCTAAAAATAGATTTTGAAAATCAAAAAGCTTTCAGGTAACCTTTAACCCAATATGAGAGGAGGCTGGTCAGTTCAAAATCAGTTGACTAAGGATTTGAGTGATATGTGTTATGCATTTCTCAGGCTTCAGTTTGCAACCTTGATCTATTTGGTCTGTTTTCTCTCTTTGCGTTGGCTCACCATAAAACAAATCCCTTATAAGGTTGAGGTCAGTGAGGGTGGCTGCTTGGTGGACTGTGTTAGAAATCTCTGATTTCCATTCCAGACCATTCCTAGAGCTCTCGCTATTTATTCTCTTGCAATATAACTTTCCAACTTATGCAAAAGTATCTCTTACACTATGGGTTACTGACTCTACAATTTAGCAATAGTTTTAAATAGGAATACCCCGTGACATGGCTCTCAAAGGTCTATATTATTCAAAATTATATTTTAGTCTTCAAGATTTAAAAAAAAATAGGAAGAATTTGGCTCTACCTGGAGTTAATAACTAAAAATTCAATATACTCCTACAGGATATAAATGTATTAGTCTCCCTGGGAAAGATGAAACTAATTTAAGAACTTCCCACATATTGAGAACAGTTCACAGAAATTTACCAGCTGCTTCTTTCTGTAAGATAGGATCTAGTGGTTCGGCATATGTGCAGAATGCCAATTAAAACACTACGTACCTTGAGGGCATTAATATGGAGCAAAAGAGAATGACTGATGGGAAGGTCAAAAGAAACTTGGAGAAAGAAACATAGTGCCTGATAAAGAATAATCCTCATTATCCTCTGCAACAATCCACCAACTTGGGGAAAATTATTGTAAATATATGGATGCTGGTAGCTAAGCTCTTTTTCCAGTCTCAAGTTCCTGTGATGGTCAAATCCTGAAGATGAGCAAAATGTCTTAGGAAATCAGCTACTTGCTCTATTCCTACTGGGACAATTTATCCAGGTCTCTTGGTTCTAGAAGGCAATGAGACACAGAACCCTTGGACTGGCAGGAATTGAGAGGCAAGGTGTTCTACCTGGAGAAGGAGTTCATACTCTAGTTAAGAGTTTTCAATAGCCACAGAAAATACTGGCATTCTCTTTTTCTTTTTTTTTTTAAAGTCTTTTTTTTTTTTTTTAAGATTTTATTTATTTATTTATTTGAGACAGAGAGAGAGACAGAGAGCATGAGAGGGAGGAGGGTCAGAGGGAGAAGCAGACTCCCTGCCGAGCAGGGAGCCTGACGCGGGACTCGATCCCGGGACTCCAGGATCATGACCTGAGCCGAAGGCAGTCGCTTAACCAACTGAGCCACCCAGGCGCCCATTCTCTTTTTCTTTTAAGATACCTTTATTTATTCATTTGAGAGACAGAGGGCAAGAGAGCCCGATGGGGGTGAGAGTGGCAGGTAGAGGGAGAAGCAGACTCACCGCTGAGCAGGGAGCCCGACGCAGGGCTCAATCCTAGGACCCTGGGATCATGACCTGAGCCAAAGGCAGACGCTTAACCTACTAAGCCATCCAGGCACCCTGAAAACAAATTAAATGTGTCTATATTTAGTTTTCTTTCCTGAAATGATTGCAAATTTATATGGCCTATGATAGTTATATTTATTTTTTATGAAGTTGTCCACATCAGCACATGAACTTTTGGAAAATAACCGCATATACTTAAGCAATCAGTTCTTTGTTAATACAGCTGAAAACAGTGGGTGGGCCTTTTTTTTTTTTTTTCAGGTGAGAAAAAGCAGGCTGAGAAGTGAACACCTCACGTTGCTTCTGTTTGTTTGAGGCTTTTATCCTCAGGGCTGCGTTCTCTTGGCTGGACGTACCTGTTGATCACACTGCTTAACTGCAATTATTCCAGACAGCTTTTTGGCTCACAGTGTTGTTTCATAGGCTTCATAAATCACACAAATTATTACTGCAATAGAAAACTATAATTACCCACAAACCCTGACATGCCAAAATGTGTATTAATTAGATAAGGTAATAAATACTTTACTGCACATAGCTATAATTATTACCTCAAAAGTGACATATATACATATACCATCTTGATATTATGGAGCAAATGATTCAATATAATGTTTAGTTCATAAGAGAATTGTTATCTAATTTGATTAATTAGTTAATGCCTTTGCAAGGTGTTTCAAATATGAGAAATGATATAGAATTGTTAAGTTTCAAACTTAATGTTATGATCAAATAAGATCAAAACTGTAATTTGTGGAGGGATTTCCTATAGGGATAATTTATAAAAGTTCACGTTTCTTAGTTCTCAATTTGGGTTTACATGGAAAGTCTTAAGAATGATGGTTACAAAAAAAAAAAAGAATGATGATTACATGTAAAATTTTGCTCATTTCATTACTGTGATGGTATAAAATAATTTATTCATTATTTGAAAAAACTGAAGAAAACTTTCTGCTAGAAACAAGTATACTGTTTCAAGAGATGTACTTTTTAGGCACCAATCTACTGTGAAATTTCCATGTAGAAAGAAGTTACAGAGTAGATTTTAAAAGAACATACTTGATTAAGGAACATGCATATAACTACTCAGTGCATAACCCATCATTCTGTCACGCTTTAGTGATACGTGAGTTCAGCTGTAGGACAATATGAGGTGAGGAGTGCAACTGTGGTCAACTCTCAGCTACATCCTGGTTTATTCAACCCAACCTCTTGGTTTTCAACTCAGTCTCTTCAATATGTGGAGAAAAAATGGATCTTATTCTTAATGTTCTAAATATTGTGTATAATAATATTTCTATTTGCATCTCAACTGATACACATGACACATTATATCACAATAAAAATTTTCAGGCTGAAGAACATGGAAGAACATTAAGTTTTATGGAAGGGAGAGATAAGTCAACTCAACTGCTTTTTGATTAATTCTGTTTCAAAAAACATGAACACCAGTGGCTTTCACTTAAGTAGAGTTTTTCTTAAGGAACCTTTAAGATGAAGAAATGAAATATAAACTGTCTAATATTTTCCTGTTTAGATAACTATTTTCATGCATTACTTACTTATTATAGTTCTGTGAGTTCAAAGACAATTGCTCCATCTGTCCTCTTTTCATCATTGTTGGGAAATGAGTAGGGAGTGTCACGTGAAAGGAAAATCATGTTACAGGTAACACATGAGCTATTCCACTGTAGAATTTTCTCAAAAATAATAAGAGAGAGACTCCGTCATGGAGACTGTTGGAGTAGTATACCATAGCTGTGCAGCAAATTTTCTGTGTCTAGTCTACTTATTAATGTTTCTCATGAACCTAATGCATTTTAGGCATCCAGTAAATATGTGCTGATTAACTGAATGCAATCAAATGACATTCTGGAGGAGAGGGATGCATTAAGTGACATTGTACTTTATCTGGATAATGGTATCATTGTAACACAATGACTTTGGGAAAATGCAAATAACTCAACGATGCTGCTAATTTAGAATGAAAAATGGTGCCATAAAGTATTATGGGAAGAATGAGGAAGAAACCATTTAAAGAAGAGTTTTAAACACTCAAAATTTGGTTCATGTTTTGGGGATTAATTTGTTCAAAAGCTCTTTATATATTTTTAGAGATTTTATTTATTTATTTGACAGAGAGAGAGAGACAGTGAGAGAGGGAACACAAGCAGGAGGAGTGGGAAAGGGAGAAGCAGGCTTCCCACTGAGCAGGGAGCCCAATGCGGGGCTCGATCCCAGGACCCTGGGATCATGACCTGAGCAGAAGGCAGACGCTTAACGACTGAGCACCCAGGTGCCCTCAAAAGCTCTTTAGAACATTACAGAGAAGGCAAAATACTAGTAACACAAGAATGAAAACCGTCTTAGTGTTATAGCAGAATATATTAGCATATCCTGTATATGCTAATAACTATAAATGTTAGCATATTTTATTATTAACTTTCAATATTAGCATATTAACTATGAAAGTGTAGCATATACAAATACTAGCATACTTATACTTTATTATATATTTTGCAAGAGGCCAGGATACAGGTATGAGCAACTCCAACTCTGGACTGGGATTTCTCCTGTTAGAGCACCCTGCAGTTATTATCATGCTGGCTGTGAAAGAAAGAGGAACCCAAGAGAAATCCATTACGAAAAAGCTACTGATGGTTCGAACTTCTGTGTTTGGGACTAGGCAGGTTAGGTTATTCCTATCAGTCCTCCTACTGAAAACAGACAAGATGCTGGATAAAAAAAATATATTTTTAAAATTTTTCCTTAGAGGTATTAGAAAGCGATCAGAATAGTAAGAAATCACCACGCCAGAATTTTAGAACAATCAGTAATCCGGAGTGGTAAGTTACCATACTGAAGATATATGTTAATTTGGGAAAACTTGAACTGTAGGGCAAGAGGAATAGAAACAAAATCTCTACAACCACCCAATATTGAAAGTCTAATAGAAGGCATTCGCCCCTTCATTAAGCTGGGTCTTGAAAGAAGCTGCAGTTTTGGGGAAAATAAATGTAGAACAGAAGTATGCCACCCTCCTCATAGTTGGAAAGCTACAGGATTTCTTGAGCTGAGCAGAGGAGGAGAAAAGGGGGACGTGAAAGGAACACCTACCTATTCTAAGTAAAGTAGACTCACCTTTAGCATCATGCCTACTGACATTATTCATTGTGAACCATGTTTGGAAATCTCAAAATTCACACCTTTCAGGACTCCTGTTTACTGTCTTAGGAAAAATAATTTATTCAATCGATCAACCACTTCCTCCATAGGAGCAATACCCATAGGATACAAAGCTGGGGAGTCCTACTCTCACTCTCCAGACGATTATTCGTTTTCCAGCATTGAAGCCCAGTTGTTCAGGGAATGACAAGACTTCAACAATTTATAGGTTGATAAATACAGATTTTCTCCCTTTCCTACTGAGAGGTATTACAACTTTCCTAATTGAATGAGATCCACCTTATTTAATATTAGGAGCCCCCATCTCACAACTACCATGGTTTTTATACATTAGGTTAGACATTTATAGGGTCTGATGGAGAATCTAGATAGAGCCATAAAATTCATAGAATCCAAGTCACCCAAGAAATGGCAAACCTCCCAAACACATTTATTGTCAGGAAGTAGTTTAGATACTGGCCAGAACTGGGGCTTCTAACTGAATAAAGACTTTGGCATAAGCTCAATACAGGACTCAAGAAACTGTAGCAAGTGGAATTTAGAAATCTACAAGATCAAAGATTTCATCTTAATATCAACAGAGATTGCATCATTAAACATATATTAGTTGAGCTTCTAATCTGTTTCAGATACAGTGCTGAACAACCAGTAATTATGACAGAAGACAAGAAAAATTATTTTCCCCAACAGAATTGCTTATTCATAATGGCTTATGTAATTGTGTTTGCATCATTCTACCTCAGAGTTAATTACAGAAACAGTGTCATTTAAATGAAACAATTACTTAGTATGTGCCAATTTCTGTTCATTCCTATATCCTACACATCTATAATACTATTCAGTGCATAAGAAATACTCAATAATATTTGGAGAATGAGTGAATGAATTAAAAAGTGAATGAATAAAAGTAGTTTCTTTCAGACAATGGCACTTTCCTGTAAGCCTTTAAAAACTATAATATTCTAGCTGGGGCTATGTGAAAAATAACACTATAATTATTCAAATTCTATCTGATGGTTGCTGATATTGTAATTCTTTATTTTTTTAATGCTGGCAACTCTTAATGATTATGTACTTCATAATATAACAACTGGAAATTGCTGAAATGATTTCTGATTAAGTGTACCTAATTTTTGTTTCTTTTTGGGTAAAATTAAAGCAGCAAGAGATGAAAATTAAAAGAAGGAGAGACATAGGTTGTCATCCAGTTTTATGTGAACTGAAAGGTTTATAGTGAGGAGCTGCTGGATGCAATTTCAGTAAGCAAGGATTTTGTAGAGAGATTAGATCAGTTACAAATTGCTAAATCTGATGGCCTAGATAAAAATTTTACCAGAGGCTTTAAAAGAAGTAGAACATGTTTTGGGGAGAAGCAATTGCCTTCTGGAGAGTGCACGTAGTATATATTTTTCAAAGCAAATTAAATGTGGAGAGATTGTGCAACTAGATCCCCAATTAGAATGAAATGATTGCATTTTCAGCTAGAATGGGCAAATCATCTTTATTCTGCAGTTAGGCTTATTTGTTTATGGTCCCCTTTCCTTCATTCGTCAACATAGGGCATTTAGTAAAATACAAAATGTATATTTCTTAAACATTAACTAGAGAAAAGTAAAGCATTTTATTCCTGGAAGAGCCTATACAAGCCTATACAAGGTACTTTATAAATGGAAAAATAATGAACACACACACACACATATGTGTATGTGTGTGTGTGTGTGTGTGTGTGTATATAGATACATAGATACAGGTAAATATCCTACCCTTTCTTCTTTTATAAGCAATCACACACCGTGCTAAATCATGGATATGCAAAAGATCTAGCATATAAAAGGCCTAACATTTTTGTTTGATTTTTGATTTTTCTTTTTTTATCACTTCTGTTCTTGGCTTGGAAATAATCTTTAGATGATCTCTCACCTCACCCATAAACTGTGTTGGAATAACTGCAATATATTTCTTCAGACCACTCTGAAGGCTTTAAGCATTCAACTGCATTGTTGGTTTGGGAATTTTTCCAAATGTCAAAATAAAGATCACATTTTAGAAAGACAGCCTCTTCTTGGATTCTTATTAGGGTGTGTGTGTTGTCTGATGAATTGGGGCAGCAGGAGGAGATTTTAGCAAAAGTCCAAAATCTATCTCTTCCTCAAGTGGCCAGGGTTGCACAACAATTTAGAACAAAATGTCATTCAAACTGAGCAGTTTGTCCTCAACTCATAAGACTGTCTTGAATCTTCCTGAAATTGGGAAAAACTCTATATTGCAATCTTGAGCTTCAGCTTTGGCAGTAAAAGTGCATTTGTTGACATGAAAAATGCCATTAACCTTTACTTAGAGAAATCTTTTTAAAAACTACATTAGTGATGAGGAATGCTCTGAAACTTTCCATCTAACAAACTAAAGGATCAAATGGGTCATCTTATAATTAAAAACAACTAATTGAAAATATCAGAGAATTTAAACAGTGCTTGTAATTTAAGAAAGCATATTACGTATATTAAATACACTAAGGAGAAATTCATCCTTAGTCGGTACTGGCACCATTTTCTGGCAGAAGCCCTTGGGCCAAAAACTCAGTGTTATTTTGCCACTTCTAATTTTATGATACATACATAGCCTAATATGAAGCTTATAAACACTCAAGCCATCTCTGGACATGGTCAAATTCAATGATGCAACTGAAAAATTTATTTATTTATTTATTTATTTATTTATTTATTTATTTATTTATTTTTAATCTAATTTTTTCCCCAAATTTTTTATTTTTTATTCTTATGTTAATCCCCATACATTACATCATTAGTTTTAGATGAAGTGTTCCATGATTCATTGTTTGTGCATAACACCCAGTGCTCCATGCAGAATGTGCCCTCCTCAATACCCACCACCAGGCTAACCCATCCTCCTACCCCTCTCCCCTCTAGAACTCTCAGTTTGTTTTTCAGAGTCCATCGTCTCTCATGGTTCGTCTACCCCTCCGATTTCCCCTGCTTCATTCTTCCCCTCCCACTACCTTCTTCTTCTTCTTTTTTTTTTCCTTAACATATATTGCATTATTTGTTTCAGAGGTACAGATCTAAGATTCAACAGTCTTGCACAATTCACAGCACTTACCAGAGCACATACCCTCCTCAGTGTCTATCACCCAGTCACCCCATCCCTCCCACCCCACCCCCCACTCCAGCAAACCTCAGTTTGTTTCCTGCAATTAAGAATTCCTCATATCAGTGAGATCATATGATACATGTCTTTCTCTGTTTGACTTATTTCACTCAACATAATACCCTCCAGTTCCATCCACGTCATTGCAAATGGCAAGATCTCATTCCTTTTGATGGCTGCATAATATTCCATTGTATATATATACCACCTCTTCTTTATCCATTCATCTGTCGATGGACATCTTGGCTCTTTCCACAGTTTGGCTATTGTGGACATTGCTGCTATAAACATTGGGGTGCACGTACCCCTTCGGATCCCTACTTTTGTATCTTTGGGGTAAATATCCAGTAGTGCAATTGCTGGATCATATGGTAGCTCTATTTTCAACTTTTTGAGGAACCTCCATACTGTTTTCCAGAGTGGCTGCACCAGTTTGCATTCCCACCAACAGTGTAGGAGGGTTCCCCTTTCTCCGCATCCCCGCCAACATCTGTCATTTCCTGACTTGTTAATTTTAGCCATTCTGACTGGGGTGAGGTGGTATCTCATTGAGGTTTTGATTTGGATTTCCCTGATGCTGAGCAATATTGAGCACTTTTTCATGTGTCTGTTGGCCATTTGGATGTCTTCTTTGGAAAAATGTCTGTTCATGTCTTCTGCCCATTTCTTGATGGGATTCTTTGTTCTTTGGGTGTTGAGTTTGATGAGTTCTTTATAGATTTTGGATACTAGCCCTTTATCTGATATGTCATTTGCAAATATCTTCTCCCATTCTGTCGGTTGTCTTTTGGTTTTGTTGACTGTTTCCTTTGCTTTGCAAAAGCTTTTTATCTTGATGAAGTCCCAATAGTTCATTTTTGCCCTTGCTTCCCTTGCCTTTGGCGATGTTTCTAGGAAGAAGTTGCTTCGGCTGAGGTCAAAGAGGTTGCTGCCTGTGTTATCCTTTAGGATTTTGATGGACTCCTGTCTCACATTGAGGTCTTTCAACCATTTGGAGTCTATTTTTATGTGTGGTGTAAGGAAATGGTCCAGTTTCATTCTTCTGCATGTGGCTATCCAATTTTCCCAACACCATTTGTTGAAGAGACTGTCTTTGTTCCATTGGATATTCTTTCCTGCTTTGTCGAAGATTAGTTGACCATAGAGTTGAGGGTCCATTTCTGGGCTCTCTATTCTGTTCCATTGATCTATGTGTCTGCAAAATTTTTAAAAAATGTAAATTCATTTTAGAAAAGAAGTAAAGGCATTTCACTATGTTCTCCAGCTTATTTAAGAGCAAACCAGGCTAAGGGATACACTCACCCACATCACTCAGCACAGTGTCAGTAGTAAATGACAGTACCGATACAGATAGTAACAACACTAAAGCCAACTACATTTTTCAAGAACTTTTTTTCCTCCTCTTCAGGATTTAAAGTCATTGGAAAAATAAAACTGGGGGGTGGGGAGAATAAACCTTAAGTCTGGATGGTGTGTCTCATTTTTGTTTGAATGATCCAATCCTTTTTTTTTTCTCATGTGAAAAATCACAATTGGTTCTTGTCTTAGCCATGAAGCTTCTTATATGCTTTCTGCTGAGACAAGAACCAATTGCAAGAATTGTCCTGCAACTGAGAACTAGCAATCCCCATTACAGAGTTTTTTTTTTTTTTTTTTAAAGATTTTACTTATTTATTTGACAGAGAGAGACACAGCGAGAGAAGGAACACAAGCAGGGGGAGTGGGAGAGGGAGAAGCAGGCTTCCCGCGGAGCAGGGAGCCCAATGCGGGGCTCGATTCCCGGACCCTGGAATCATGACCTGAGCCGAAGGCAGACGCTTAACGACTGAGCCACCCAGGCGCCCTACAGAGGTATTTTTAAGAGGATTAATCAAGCTTGACTAAGGGATGTGAGTCTATATTTAGGTGAGAAAATTACCATCTCGCACTCCCCTTGCATGTTTTACAAAGGATGATCAGAAGCAAGCTGATTTCACAAGTTAAATCTGCAGGGCGAAGGAAACAGGTTTTCAAAGATTTTGAGGTATGGCTCGTTCTATTAAATTCAAAGCATGCTCCAGAACAGCTCTATCTATAGCATTCTGTACCTGTGCTCTGTGTATCTACTCTGGAGAGAAATCAGCTGAGAAAATTCCCACGTGCAGACCATAGACCGTGCTTCTACTACCTGAGTTTACAGCAAGTTTTTTCTAAATGGTACTTAGAGCCTGAACAGAGTTACTCCCAGTGGGAAGTCACTTAGCCAGTTTTACTGTGGCAGTCTCAAATACTCTTTCCAATCTTGCTGCAAATAGGAAAAGTTGGACTTTTGCAAAATCAGCAGGAGAGAGTCCCACCTATGGGTGAGGCAAATTGAAATTTAGATTGTGAAAGAGATGCCTTGAGCATCAATCAGAAATGTTTTCAGAGAAAGTGTGAACAAGGAACACTTGAGGCTGGAGGATGCTTTATTTGGGTCAGACTATTTTGGCAAGAATTGTTACATGTTCCAAAATCAGGTCATGGCAGTTGGCAGTGGTGTCTAATATGGAATGAGGTTTGGGGCATACCTCCAGCCCCAAGACTATTTATAGACTTAATAAGGATTCGTAATTTGATCTGGGTTTTATAAATCACCTTTCATCAAAGAGCTCAAATATCTATCATAATAATGATCTCTTCTTTTTTACTCACAAAATCCTTTTGAAGTATAGGAAGGTCTACTGTAATTACACTGGTTTAAAAAAAAGAGAAATCAAAATCCAAGTCATTTAATAATTTTCTCGTGCTTACACAATGGAGCAAGACCCTCTGGTTCACAATTTGGTGCTTTGGCTAAGGAGGAAGGAACCCAATTCTAAAGAAGAACAAGTGCCCCAGAGGGAAAATGGTGCTCCACTTCCTAATCTCTATGGCTATAATCTATGCATCCATTTCTCTTTAATGTGACTTCCTTTCTTAAATTTTTTTAAAAAAAATTATGCACAGCGATGGCTCTCTACTTGAAAATATTTCTTTAAAATTCTACTTATAATCAATCAATAATTTGATTTAAAAAATGATGGTATTAGAAAATCATCAGTGGATGCCAAAAGCAGTAGGTTAAAGTTTGGTGAGAAAGAAGATGTTACATAACCTCAAAGTATCTTGTCACCAATTATTTATTAACTACAGAGGGGGGAAAATGATAAAATTGAGGAGCCTTGTGGATACCATCTCAATTAAGTGACTAAAATCAAAATTCATCAGTAATGGTACAAACCAACATCAAGTTCTTAATATGATGCACCAAGAAAGACATCATATCACATCTCTGGTGTTCCTGCCAAAGCAAAACAAAACAGAACAAAAAAAGCATAATATGAACCTTATCATAAGGAAACATCAGATAGACCCAAACCAGGGAACATTGTACAAAATACCTGACCTTCACTCTTCAAAAATATCAGAGTTGTGAAAGACAAAGGACTGAGGAACTCTTCAAGATTAAATGAGACTATGAAGTCTCATGAAACTAAGTGCAATATTTGATCCTGGACTGGATCATATAACGAATTTCACTGGGACAATGGAAGAATTTGAATGTAGACTGTGGATTAGATAATAAATTGTGTTAATGTTACATTTTCTGATTTGAATAATCATACAGTGGTTATATTGGAAATATATTTTTGGAAATACATACTAAAGTAGTTAGGGGCAAAAGGGCAGAGTGTCACCTTCATCTTTCTCTTAAATCGTTCATATAAATAAAAAAAAGAGATAGGGAGAGAGAGGATGCTGAGGTAAATGGGGACAAAGTGTAAATAATCAGTCAATCTAGGTGTTTATTTGTTGAATGTCTCAAGTTTAGGAAATCTGTGTAAGAAAGACTTGAGACATTCTACAATAATTCTCAACTCCCTATTATATGCCAGAGACTGTTCTAGGCACAGGGGATAGATTGGTGAGCAAACATGTAGAGCCACTCTTGGGGTTTGAAAATGCTTACTTACCTGTTTTCCAAAGGATATTCTTAATATGGAGGTCTCCACTTAAACTAAACTATAATGTAGGATAGAGACCAGAGCTCTTTTTCTTGAAGCCAGTGCCCTTATTTCTCAAATTCCAAAAGTAAACAAGTAGCCGAATCAATAGAGCACACAGATGTCTTTACTTTATGGCCTGTTCATCTCTTGGCCCAGGTTCTCTGTGTCAAGTAACAGTTCGTGTTTTATATTTTCTCCCCTCGCTAAGAAGGATTAGTTTGATTGTTAAAGTTGGTAAGTACTGTTTGGCCATCGTTCCTATCATGTCCTCAATCTTGAGGATATGCTGTACTCATGCAGAGGGAGTGAGTTAATAAATTTATATGCCCCTTCTTCCATCAGCTCAACTCTCTCTCTCTGTATATAATCTGAAGTAATTTAGAGAAGTGGTGATTTCTGGGTAGTTCAAAAAAGAATTGAAAAAATAATTTCGTACCACAAATAAAAGACATGTAGACACTATTTTCTGTGAAGTTCACACGTTCATTGGTCATAAAAGGCCTTTATTCTAAACTCTAATTTTGAAACTGTCTTGCAAATTCAATGATCATTTGTTATAAGGTAATAAGACAAAATTTTAATTAATAGGCAATAAGTAAATACATGAATTGGATATTATTATTTTAAAATCATCTGTTTAGTATCCTATGATTAAACAATTTCTAGACACGTGCAGGTGTATATGTGTGTCATGGTTTTACCAAATGTCAATGAAGTAGCAAGTTGCATTTAGTGTAATATGAGAGGCCATGTGATTTTTCAACTGACTTTCTACAAAACATTCCAGACAATGACTGTATATGTAGACAATGTATGAAGAGTATTATTCTGGCCACACTTGCAACATTGACATTGACCTCTGTCAAAAAGATTTATGATAATCAGTGTCAAAAATGATATTATCATTCAACAAATACTTGTCAAGTGTCTCATAAGTAACATGGACTTTCCTAAATGCAGGCCATACCATAAAACACATATGGTCTACCATTCTCATGCACAAAATTCAGTGAAATAATTTGCTATCTACTTTTTTTATATAATAAACATTTTTAAAGTGATTAATATGAACAAAGTACTATTCTAAACTTTATCAAGTTCAAAATTGTAATCTTCATAAAAATTCTAGGAGGCATGCTACTTTCATTTTACAGATGAACAAAGTGAGGTACAGAGAGATTAATAAACTTCTCCAATGTCATATGGCTAGAAAGTAACAGAATTGGAATTTGAGCCAGATAGCCTAGGTCCAGATTTCATTCTTAAATCACTACACAACGCTACCTCTAATGATGATGAAGATGATGATGATGACCCCCCCTGTCATTTTTTTTTATCATCACTAGCATTTACGAAAAGCCAATTTCCAAACATCATACTGAGAACTTTGCCTACTTATCTCATCCATGCTCACAAGACATTTATGAAGCAGGTTTCCAAATGTGGGAACTGTATCACTGAAAGCTTAAGTAATGAATCCAGGAACACACATTTTGTAAATGGTGGGACTGGAGTTGAAACCTTGGTCAGTGTTTTTCATCGTTTTAAACAAAATATGAGAGACCATGGTAAAGGAGAACGAGCTGTAGTATGAATGAAGCATGTGATCCAGTACCTTGCATATGGTAGATGCTGTGAATAGTTGCATAATGCACAGATGCAAACAGTGAAAATGCCAATGTGTTGTCCTTGATGAGGCTGACACAAGACATGTAGACACTATTTTCTGTGTCTCACTCTTCTCATTCCGACCTTCAAAAGGACTTACTATATCTGCCACATAATATAGCATCTTTTATTAGAGCATCTCATTCTGTAAATATTTAATAACAATGTTATATGACCAGTATGCTTTTATGTTCCTTAACTGTAGTGGTGTCTTACACATCTTTTTATCTCTTAAATGAGTAGCATAGCCTTAGAATTCATAAACAATTTAGCTGACATTACACAAATACCTGTGGACTGATGGAACTCTAGGTTCTAGATCATAATAGATTCTTAATTCTTGAATCCTTAATTTTTGAATTGTTCCCAGAAAGCATCTTCCTGCTAACCCGAAAGAGTTAACTGCCCTCTGTGAAGAAACACTGAGCTACCAGTAGAATTTTACTCACCTTGACTCACCACTGAGTCAGGCAATCAATCTTACCTGATTCCTGTTTCAGATTCTCATCACAGATAGTTCTCTCTCTCTCTCTTTCTCGCCCTCACCCTTCTTTTCCTCCATCCTGCCTTACATCATTTAAATTTTGCTTGTCTTTCTCCCTGTTTTTTAACAGACTGGAAAAAACCTCCAGAGTTGATCATCAGGCAGGTTTTATAAAAGCAACGGCTTTTAATCCTGAATTCCATAAAGAATTTGATTCAGCTGTCAGTTGCAAAGGAGGAAAGGAGTGTTTCAGGGGAAAATATAAAGAGTAGAGTGAAAGTAAAAGACAGGTATCACAGCTTTGCAACAAGTCAGTTATATCAGCCAGACAGTAGGAAAAGGAGAAGTAGAAAAATGTCCTACAAAGACACCAAATTTATCAAGGAAGTAAACAGTGCAGTTTGAGAAAGTATACCTCCCTTTCTTTTTTTTTTTTAAGATTTTATTTATTTATTTGAGAGAGAAAATGAGATAGAGCAAGCATGAGAGGGGGGAGGGTCAGAGGGAGAAGCAGACTCCCCGCTGAGCAGGGAGCCTGATGCGGGACTCGATCCCAGGACTCCAGGATCATGACCTGAGCCGAAGGCAGTCGCTTAACCAACTGAACCACCCAGGCGCCCCTTCCCTTTCTTTTCTTATCCTCATCTCTCAAGCTCTCCCCTAATTCATGAGGTCCATAATTTGGTTTTCTATTTCCCAAACATCACACAAACATCAAAACATTAAGGAAAGTTAAAGAGCACAGAAATGACCCAAGGGAATTAAATGGAAGATGGAGAACAAATTTCTAATAATTACACTCTCAAGTTCTCCATTTCCACAGGTAAGAGTGGGAAGAAATATAAATAATTAAAACTTCTCTACATGGAGATGCTATTCAGGGGAAAAAAAAAAAGGAAATGATAACCACTCAGGTAAGATTGGATATACAATATGTATCAGCATTTGGAAGTTAAGTTGAATTGTTTGACTCTGCAAACAGCAACAAAACATTCACCTGAATTTAGTAATGATGATAATAGTGAAGTAGTACTTCGTCCTCACCATGACAGTGTGGGGTAGGTGCCATATTTCTCCCATTTTACACATGAGAAATCTAAGGCACAGGGAGAAAATGACTTGCCCAAGGTACCAACTAGTAAGTGGGAGAAAAGAAACTGGTATCCCAACAGTCTGATTCTGGAATCTGCAAGCTTCACGCATGCATCTTCTGAAACACACATCCCAACTACATGAGTAATAATCATTCATCATATGATAATTATTACTTACGGAATGTGTTGGGGGGGGGTTGTCCTTTTTTCTTATTTTATGACAGTTTTATTCTAAATTAGATTTTAACAAGTCTGTTTTCATCAACTTCAATCAAAAAGAAGATGCCAGAGGCGCATTTAACTTAAACCTTCACTCTTTGCCTCTAGTTGTCCTGTCAATTCATCATGCAGGAATCTCTGAGGTGTTCTAGATAGCCATCCTTCCTTCAAGGGCTAGCAATGAAGTGAATGAGGAAAGCAATGAGGGGAATTTTCCAGAAAAAGTAGGGCCTTTGACAGGCTTTGCCACTGTGTAAGTTTTATTTCAGAGATAAAAGAGTAAAGTCCTATGCACAAAAGAAATTTGAGTAATAGCCAGATGCCAAACCTTCACTGAGTTCTTGAAGAATAAATATATCTCTCTAACATATCGCCTGAAGCTAATCTATTTTGGAAGTCAGCATTGTATCCTAGAAATAGGAATTCAGTATGTCATATGTATTTATTCAGTCATATAATCAATATGGCACCTACTTTTGCATGATGTTAAAACTGTAATTACAAAGAAGTCTGAGACCCTGCCTAGACAGGCTCATGGGTTTGTTGGGGGTGGAGATGGAGGAATTAGGAAGGAGGAAGACACAGGAAAGTAAACAGTTACTGTACAATGATTTATGAATGAAAAGGGGGAGGTTCCAAGATACTGTTGAATTAGAGGAGAAAGTTCTTAATTATGCCAAGAGCCAGGAAGGGCAGAGGTAGCTGGGAAGGTTTTACAGTGGGGTCAGTTCTGTGTAAAGATTTGAAAATGAGTAGTTCACCAAGAATAAGGGTGGGGAGATGGAGATTCGCTTCTAGTTACTCAACAAATTAACTCAAAATTCCATTCGTACTGTATATGTAAGCTAATATTCTTGGAATGCTTATTTTTGAGTAGTATTTGTTGAATACTATCAGTAATATCAGTTGAGTAAATATTTGTTGACAATTTATTCTTTCTGCCTGTGTTATGCCACCTCTCAGTCATGTCAATTGGCTCTCAATCTGCTGTTGACTCTCTCATAACAATCAGAACAACCACCTTCAGGAAAAAAAAATATTGTAAATACTTGTAGATTATTAGGGTGTACAACCAGTGAAACTCCTACCGCCATAAGAGTAGGTTATGTGCCTCATACATTATTTGTTAATGGTTATGTAATAATCTTATCTATCATATACAAAATAATGAAGAGCTTATCAAGTCCAATCTATCCAGCGTGGCCCCATTAACTCTCTGTTTCTTACCACAGGAATGAGAGGTAGACCAGGAGTGCAACCACAACTGGATGGCAGGAAATTTTAAATCTCAAGAGAGTACAAGTACAAACCATACTTTATACACAAGTACCACACACTTTATTCAGTTCTACCCTCTTTTACCTCTCTAATGAGGGGTGTGAGTGGGTAAAAAGTCAGCCGGTAAAATAAAAAAACAATAAAATTGTGTAGTATGTTGGAAAACGATAAGTTCTCTAGAAGAAAATATAGAGGAATAATAGTGAATAGGGGTGCCAGATTAGAAAAAGAGAATACAGTCCTTAAATACGATTGTCAGGGCAAGTCTTGTTAAGACTTGAAGGAGGTCAGAGGGTGTTAGCTCATGGGATATCTGGGATGAGAGTGGTCTGAGCAGAGGGAAGAATTTGTATAAAGACATTAAGATGGATGTAGACCTGGTCACTTAACAAATAGCAAGGATGGGATTGTGGCTGGCCAGAATAAAACAGGAATAGAAAAGCAGTAGATAAAGTCAAGGATATAATGGGGGGAGGGGTGGCAAACACAGAGTCTTCTGAACACTGAAAAGACTTTTATTCTTAATGATATGAGCAGCCTGTGCAAGGGTTTGAAATGTGATGACATGGTCTGACTTAAGTTTTAACAACCTCTCTCAGGCCATTGTTTTGAGAATAAGTATAGATTTTAGAAGATACAAAGCAGAAGCAAGGCAACCAATTCATGATCTATTTTAGTTTGCAGATGAGAGCTGATATTTGTTTGAACCTGGGTGCCAGCAGAGGAAGTTGCAAGAAATGTTTAGATTCTCGATTAATTTGGAAGGTAGAGCCAATAGGTGTGTGAATGTTCAGGTACTCTGTCACTCTGTGTTTGTGGGCAGAGAGGCTCCAGGAGCTCCAGAACAGTGTTAGCGAACCCTCACAAGCAAAGTAGAAAGAAGCAGGGAGCCCTCACAAGCAAAGTAGAAAGAAGCATTTGAAAAGGATCTGAAAGAATCTGGTAGAGCACCAAAAATATCTACAACAAATCCAATATTGAATAGTAGTTGGCTCTACAAGGCGGAGTTTAGGAAAGGGGTGTGGTCTTGAAACAGAACTTGAGCATCTTTATAAATAGTTGGAATAAAACATGAGCCTGGAGGGGTCCCTCAAGGAAATGAGTGTCAACAGAAAAATAGAAGGGGAGCCAAGATTAGTCCTGAAGCTTAATGCATTAAAAGGTCAGGAAGGAGAGGGGATAGGAGCAAATAAGACTGAAATAGAATTGCCAGTGAGGTGGAAGGAAAACTAGAAAATTGTAGCATTGTGTAAGCCAAGGAAAAAAAAGTTCATTGAGGAAGATGGAATATCATTTGGGTAGAGTGTTATTGAATTGATAAGGAAGATGGGAGCTGAGAGATGACACTGGATTTGGAACCATGGCAGTGACTGGTGACCTTGACTTGAACAATTCTGTGGAAAGGTGTGGGGGAAAGCCAACTTTAAGAGACAATACCAGGAGAAGAATTGCAGGCCATCAGTATAAATCACATTTCTGGGGGGGGGGGGGGGGTTGCTGCAACAGGAGGCAAAGAAATAAGGTAGTAATTGGCAGGACAAAGGAGGGACAAAAGAGCATTTTTAAGAAGAAATAAGAGCATGTGTGTACGCTACTAAAAATGATTCAGTTACAGATGTTGTGAGATCTCTTAGAGGAATTAGAGATCCGCTTCACAAGGCTTATTTGAGAGACACTTTCAGTACTCTATTATCAAGTAGAACCTATAGGCACCCAGCAAAAACTTGGAAAGTGGACAAGAGGCTGAATTTTAAAATATGCCTGAGTGAACCTAACATATGATGTGTATAACCACTAATACTATTCCTTTAATACTCATAAATTATTCTGCTGATTAAAATATTTTTAAGGTTTAAGTAAGTGAGAGGCAACCTTCTGTATTTTTTCCTCTATCAAATACATTTGCTTGCCATTCAATAGCAAATTTCATGTGGTTTGTAATGTGCAGAATGTCTGTACTGGGCATAGACAGAGACCTGAATATAATAATAATTAAAGAAGCAATTTATTTTTTTTTAAAGATTTTATTTATTTATTTGAGAGAGAGAGAATGAGAGAGAGAGCACATGAGAGGGGGGAGGGTCAGAGGGAGAAGCAGACTCCCTGCCGAGCAGGGAGCCCGATGCGGACTCGATCCAGGGACTCCAGGATCATGACCTGAGCCGAAGGCAGTCGCTTAACCAACTGAGCCACCCAGGTGCCCAAAGAAGCAATTTCTTAACTTTAGGATCTTATAGTTTCATTGGAGAGATCAAATATACCATCCCGAAATAATATGAAATAATAATAATATTTAACAATCATCGAACACCTAAATGTGTGGTAAACATTGTGAAAGCACTCAAAATCCATTATCTATATCAAGCTTTCTCAACCTCAGCACTATTGACATTTTGAGGTGGATAATTCTTTGTATGGGGTAGGGCTGCCCTGTGCATTGTGAGATGTGTGTAGGAGTTCCCATGTTTTCTGCCCACTAGATGCCAGTAGCATCTCCCTTCCTCCAGTTGTGGCAAATAAAAATGTCTGGAAACAATACAACACAATGAATGTACCTTTTCAATTAAACTGGTAACTGTTGTGTAGAACGTATTACAATGGGGGACTCAGAAGACGTGAAGACCAGGGCAATCTAGAATATAACCGGGAATGAAGTTGTTTAACTTAGAGAGGTAGGGGTCGCAGTGAATAAAACTATGATCATTCAAAGAATATCTATAAAATTAGGTGGATTAAGGATATGTTCATTACAGTGACTATAATCACATTGATTCTGACCCATACACAGTAAAACTGATGATGGTTACAAAATCATGAAGATAGTCCCAATGATCAGATTAGCAGTCAGGCAACCAGTTCTTTTGAGTTAGCTGCCTTGATGTTGCCATGCTTGCTTGCTTGCTTTTTTTTTTTGTACTTCAGTGGTGTGTCCCAAGGTACTCTGTAGCTTAACTTGCCGTGGAAGATCTCCTAAAAGCAACCTCAGTGTTATCAATTTAACTATGCTCTAGGGAGCATGACTATTAAAGTTATTATCTATACAAGGAACAGGAAAATGACATATTGAGACCATTATCTGAGTCGAAGAATTCACTACCATTGTGGCATAGCCTACACTAACCAAATGGCACCTGTAAATCAGCCTGAGTGGTCAAGATAATGTTCTCCATTCTCTATCTTGCTTGGTCATACTTTTTTTTTTTTGTAGGTTATTCCTGTTCTTCTTCATCTCCCTCTCAAGTTTATGTTTCTCTGCCCAAATTTGATTCTTCCACTTAAGGATAGTAGAGGAACTAGATGAAAATTGGTCAGTCAGCACTGAAACATCTAAATTGCTCTGGGGAGGAAAGATGTAGAATAAGTAACGTGGGAACTTAAATTTTTCAGGTCTTCATAGATGATACTGCAAAGTGAGTTTGCCGAATTTTGTGACATATACAATCCAAAACATGATGCAGATGATGATAATATTAGCAATGTCCAGAATAACTTTCTACATAGATTAAATTATGTAGTTCCAGAAGCTTAGGAAAATCCCTCAGGCCACCCAAATAAATGTCCCATCTGCTTACTGATGCCTGAAATTACATAGTAAGAGTTTCATTTCTTAGCCCCAAGCATTTGATTCCTGTTAAAATGCAAATCTCCTGGGTATGGCAATACTCTAAGTTGCTGCTATATCCCAGGGGTGAAAAATGATTTTCAGAGACTTTCTTTAAAACGTATTTGGACAAGGAGAAGAGTATGAGGCCACTGGACCCTGGAAACAGGTGGAACAGTAAAACTTAATAGCTAGGGGCTGGGGAGGGGTGAGAAAAGGGAATACAAAGAGAAGAATGCAAAATGCAAGAGGGAGCACATGAAAAGACCTTACTATCTTTTCTGGATCTGAGAATTGATATTGCTACATGAGAATGAGCTTACTTTACTATTTTATATCCTCTGTATCCAGGTGGTGCAGAATTCAATGTATGTAGCACACGTGTAGCTAGGGTAAGGGTAGATATTCTTGTAACTTTATAAGGATGATTACTTGTGATATCTCTTTACCAGTTTGGGTTGTGGTGTGTGGAAACTACCCTAACCCAATCACCCCCCTCCCCCTTTTTTTGATTTACAGTCTTTCTCTTTTAAACAGAGCGAGGCAGATCTGGAAATTTTCTTGGAAAATATTATAAATTTCTCATCAGCCATATTATACACAGAAGTGTCCCAGGTGTCCCTTAACCACCCTCTGAAATAGCATCACTACGTCACTCCAGGTGGAGTTGATCATTCACGTTATATCACTATACTGTTGAAGATTGCTCTTATGTAACCTGTATAGATTGTTAATGCAAAAGGAGTCATGAACAAACCCTTTGGCATCCTTTGAGTTTATTAAAAATGCTTTCTTTTGAGAGAAATTTAGTCTTGTTTAGGTTGAAATCAATGATAAAACATCTATAAGACTCTGAATAGGAATTAGCATGTTTTTTAAAGAAAATTATGTTTGCATCCTTAGTTTAAAATTTGGTCCTTCCTAAAACTCTCTGACAAAACAAGAAACCCCTTTATGTATACTGAATTAAAGGAAATGCTTTTTAAGTGAGAAAAAAAATATTTCCAGCATCATCGATTTTTTCAATTTGTATTTGCATAGTTCGGATTTGCTTAAATATACGAGTATCAGTATGCTTTATCTATTTAGATACAGTTCAGGAAAGTCATGAGAATTGAGAAAAGAACAGCAAAAATGTATACTTTTTATTCCATATTACAGCTAAATTCTCACCTAATTGTCTCTAATTTAAAAAAAAAATTATGAGAGTTTACTTGTATCTCTTTTACATGGAGAGAAGTGACCAATTCAGGTAGGAGTTGATATCCTCTCTTGTCAATTTCACAACTTAAGTTGATATTGTATCTCAAAGCATCTGAATTCTGAAGATTTGGAGAGCCTCCAGTTACTCCCTTTATTTAAAGGGGGAGATGAAAACTGAGCCAAGGAGGTTGAGTGATGTACCAAAAGACTTCCACTAAAGCAAATCCTTGATGTGGTTTCCTGATCCTTACACAGTGAGCATTTCATCACAGCACTCTGCCCTATTGAAAATGGTAAATATACTTAAGATTTTAGGCTTTGTTGAGTTTCAAAACATCCACATACTTAAACGTTTATGAAACTCAGAGAGAAACTAGTGAAAATTCTTGGGTGGAACAATCCAGAACAAAGAATGGAATTTCCAATATGTATTAATTGCTCAGGAAATGAAGGTCCAAAGAGGTCAAGTAGCCAAATTTCATACAACTAGTCAATAGTAAAGTTGAAAGTAGCACCATAAACTTCTGTTTAATCGACTCAACAGTGTGGCCTCTTTACATGCAAAATAGGCGGAGAACAATGTCTTGCTATAGAGAGGGAGGATTGGTGAAGTACCAGGTTCTGACCATAGGAAACTATGACTGGAGTTCACGTCTTATGAAAGGGGTAGCCATGCTTAGAAATGTTCCCTGAGGTAGTGAAAGAGTGTTGTTCAGACTTCAAATGCCAGAGATGTAAATACAGTTGTTAATTGTGAACAATTAGTAAATCCCAAAAAATGTGTGAAGAGGTGAAAAAAAAGTGGAAAAGCACTCAACATGCCTTGGGCATAATATAAACAGAATTTCATGCAAATACCAAAAATCTTCAGACTATTAATGTGCATTCCTAAGCAACTCACTCTCTTGCAGTATACAGAAATGCAAAATCAACACTTTTGTGAACTGTAGTTCGCTTATAAGGCATATAATCCCTTATCTTTTAAATATTGGATTATCTTTTCCCCAAGAAAACAGAAATTCTTTCATGAATAAATAATCAGTTCACAATCATCTTTATATACCCTAGCCCTCTCCTATATGTAACAGAATGCCTACATACAATAGACTCTTTAAAAAATACTTGTTAAAGAAATAAGGAAATGATCATATGGTCAAGAGTAATTTAACACAGATAATTACCTGAAAAAATTGAAAATTTCTGCAAAGGAAGAAGACTGATGAGAGGAAAAAAGAAGACAAACAGAGAAAGAAAAAAGGTTATTTGTGCATAAAATATTTCACAAGTTTAATCAACACAAATGTATACTAAAAGAAGTCACCCACCTTAGGCATTTCTCAATAAATATGCACCAGGTGTCTACTTTGTGAGAGAGAGATGTCAAATGATGTCTTTCATGAAGGCTCAGTGAATGAGTTGGGATGATAGGAGCAGTAATGAGATGGTTTGATAAAACACAAACACAGAAATCAGAACAATCTGGATTAAAATCTTGCCTTTTCTGTTTACTATCTACATAACCTTAAGCTACTTATTTAAAGCTTCTAAGAATCACTTTAACATCTAAAGACTGAGGATAGTACTTAAGTATAAGATTGCTGTGGGGCCTAAACAGAATAATGCACATCAAGCAGCTAGAAAAATGCCTTCATGTACTATTCTCCTCTCTTCATTTCCTCATCTGGAGTTACGTGGACAATGGTAAGTAAATAGCAGCAGCAACAACATGAAACAATCCTATTAAAAATGGGCAAAGGACCTGAATTGACATCTTTCCAAAGAAGACATGCAAATGTCCAACAGACACGAGAGAAGATGCTCAACATCACTCAACACCATGGAAATGCAAATTAAGTCCCCAGTGAGATATTACCTCACACCTGTTAGGATAGCTTTTTAAAAAAGACAACAAAGAGTTTGCCAGTGAGGATGTGGAGAAAAGTGAACTCCTGTGCACTGTTGGTGGGAATGTAGATAGGAACAGCTACTATGGAAAACAGTATGGAAGTTGTAGGGGCCAAGGGCAGACAGCTCCAAGTAGGGTTACTTTGGTATGGACATCATTTTGAGTTAAAAGCAACCAAAACCCAGCAGCTTCAGGAAAAGCTCTTTACCTCCCCATCACCTGCCTAATGGTACCAGGAAGAGAGCTATTAACAGAGATTCCTCTTTACCTAAGAAACGTATTTACATAATAAGGCAACCTTTGTTTTCCAAACATCTTTCACCTTCTTGCTAATGGTCTTTCTCCCCTTTGTATTTTCAGGCACCTTCCTCTCTCCTTGGATTTATATAAGCATCATGCCCTATAACTGTCTTTGGGATTTCTGTGTCTATGTGGATTCCCCTTACATATGCTATTAAATTTGCTTTTCTCTTGTTAATCTGTCTCGTGTCAATTTGATTCTTAAGTCCTTAGAAGGACCTTGAAGGGCAGAGAAAATTCCTCCTTCTCAAGAAGATTCTTCAAAAAATTAAACATGGAATCCCACTTTAGATACCTATCCAAAGGAATTGAAATCAGTTTCTTGAAGAGATATCTGCACCTTCATGTTTATTGCAGCATTAATATGGAAACAACCTAAGTGTCTGTCAACAGATGAATGAATAAAGAAAATGTGATAGATAGATGATAGATAGATGATAGATAGAAAGATAGATATAGCTAGATAGATATTATTCATCCATAAGAAACAAGGGCATCCTGCTATTTGCAATAATATGGATGAAACTGGAAGATAATTACATTAAGTGAAAAAAGCCAGACAGAGAAAGACAAATATTGTATGGTGTCACTTATATGTGCAATCTAAAAAAGTAAAATGTCAAACTCATAGAAACAGAAAACAGAATGGTGGTGGTGGTTGTCAGGAGCTCGGTGTGGGAGAAATGGACAGATGTTGGTCAAATGGTCCAAACTTTCAGTTATTGGATGAATAAGTTCTGGGGATATAATATACAGCATGGTGACTATAGTTAATAATATTCTATTGTATACTTGATATTTGCAAAGAGACTATATCTAAAAGTGTTATCAACACACACACACACAGAATAACTATGTGAGGTCATGGATGGGTTAATTAACTTGATTGTGGTAATCATTTCATAATGTAGATGCATATCAAACTGTCATGTTATATACCTTAAATCTAAACTATTTTATTTGTCAATTATACTTCAGTAAAGATGAGGAAAAAAAGAAAGGAGACACATGGCTACTGTGTTTCCCAAATAGAATAACTGACCCAGAAATGAAGTCTCTATCAAATGGGCTTAGATGTTCTGTCTGTGCTTCCATCTCAGTTCTCTTGCTCACAGAAGATAGTTGGTAACTACAATGAAAGTGAATATTCCCAGGATGCCATAGTCCTTTATGAGGTAGATTCTCACTGACCCAAAGGAGGTGATGCCAAGCACAGCCTGAAGTGTTACTAACCAGTGTGTTCTCACCAGACAATTGGGACCTGCTTTTCAGCCCACTCCCACTCAGCTGCTGATAGCAGATCAGTGGGGTTTGGTAGAAATGAGCTAAATATTCATCAATCCTGTTTGCTGTTTTTCCTAGACATTTGCTAGACTACATTGCCCAGACTCTCTTGAAGTTAAATGTGGCTACACAAATGAGTTCTAACCTACCTATTTTTAACTAATGGAATATGATCAGAAGTGGTTGGGGCCCTCTAGCCCCACAAAGGCTTTCTCAAATCTCCATGTTCTTTCTCCTTCGGCCAACTGATGCGTATGGATATGGTGACTTTGAAAATCATAAAGAGAAGGAGACTGGATCCTGAACTATTGAATAGAGAGCTCTCAAATAGTCTGGTCATGAGCAAGAAATGGTAGCTAGCTGTGACCCTACACAGATTTAGGAGGGAAATACCTTCCTTGGTCATTACTCAAAGGTTTATATGGCTGAACAATCTATTTGAGCAGATGAGAACTGGCTCCTCTGATGAATTTGAGAAGGAAGAGAAAGGGGCAGTCCCTTGCTTTGGGCTCTCACCAGTGTTCACCTTGACAAGACAAGCAGTGAGCAGCAACAACAGAATGATTTGAAGATGACAAAAGGACTTCCAGTCTCTAAATACCCCCTCAGTTCCTAGCCAGTAGACTTTAACTTCCCATGCTGAGACTGTAAGAGAAGGAGATAAATATCACAACAAAAAATGCCCTTGCATTTTCTTCCCTGTACTTGGTAGGCACCAAATGCATACTTATTGAGTTAAAAAGATGAATTAGAATGACTTTCCCAAAGCTGTCTCAATGTCTGTCTCTGGAAATAGAAAGCAAAACTATTTTTATTCACAAATGAATACAGAGTTGCTGACATCGGTGACATCTGGGGATAAGAAAATTTATGTGGTGGGTGATTAACACCACGGGACATCCCAAGTGGGGCAAGGTTTAATGGGCAGCTCCAGTGGTTCTCCCTATCCAAGAGGCATCAGGTTGTAGGGGAGGAAAAATAATTTTCCCTTTACCCTTCTAGGTTGTTGGCTGAGACTCCCCTTTAATAAAAAACAGATTAACAGGAGAAAAACAAACAGGAATTTAATAACATGTATACCTCCTGTATGCATGGAAGAGACCAAGAAAACTGAGTAACTCCCTAAAATGGCCCAAACCACCAACCTTAAATACCATCTCCAGCTAAAGACCAAAGAAGATGGGCCATGGGAGTTTACGGGAGGCTATCAGGAAAAGCACAGCAAACAAGGGTAAGGTTGTCATACAGATTTAGGTCTTTGCCTTCCCCATTGACAAGAGTTTCTTAGAGATTTAGTCATTTTTTTCTTCTTGGTACAGAGAGGGGCATACCCTTAACAAATGAATATTTCCCTTATAAATGTAAATGTGTCTTATAAAAACGTAACCTCAACTCAATATTCAGAGCTCTTCTTATATCTGCTGTTGCCTAAAAATAATCAGCCTAACATAATCCTTATGCCAGGGACATATTTTGGAGTGACATATTCTGTTCCCCTTCAAGGTACAAAGAAGGTAAATCTCAGAAGAAGGCTGCTCAAGGAACGCACTGCCAATGGAGAGAGTTGCTAAGAGCGAAGGTGAATTCCTCCTTTAAAATGAACCTCCAAATGGCCCTTGCCAGCCCAGTGCTGGAAGTGGTAAACAAATTAAAACAAACCCAATCAAGTAAGCCCTGCATTTGGATTGCACAATACTAAATTCAGGCCCTAATATAGCAATTAATGCTATTAATAATATTGCACATAATTTGTATTGAAAGCAAAAAAAAAGTGATAAAGCAATTCCTTAGGAATGTGTATTAGACAAAATTCTTTGATCTTATATTCTAAATCCAGGGCTTTAGAATTTAAATGTTATTTACTTCCCCATTCTGTAAAATGAATGGAGAACATTTCAGCAAATGATAATGTGGGATTGATGAACTTATAAATATCAGGTTTTCAGTCTACTTGGAAGAAAAATAGTACAAATGCTGAAGTATTGCTATTCAAAGAGAATGATGAACGCTTTACTTCCAGATACTTATTTATGGAGTAGGAAACAGTTGCTTTTTTTCTGTATTTCTAGTTAGAGGAAGTTACCAACACATGAAATGCAGTAGGTCACTCTTCAAAATTGACTCATTTCCACTTTAGCAACAAGTCCTTGAACTAAGGAAATTCTATAAGCTGGTCAATTTGTTCTCAGAACCAATTCTAAAATGATTCGGTTGGAAGCACAGATGTAAAAGATTCAAACACTGAACTGAATCCAAAAATATTGCGCCAATCATTTTCATTTTGCCAGATTCAGCTGACCGCTTTTGCTTCTTCCCAGAACTTGTGACCAGCTCTGACTCTAAAATGTAAGGATGAGGATCCATAATTAGCTCTCTGATACCAAATTACCAAATGCCCTGAATTTTCATGATTAAATACTGTGGACAAGGACTGATAGCTACTGTAGCATTCGAGAATCAGCCTGATTGGCTCTCTCCTTGCATCTCCAGCTGTATCTTCTCGCCTTCCCCCTGAGATGGCTTCCGTATTCCCCACTCTCCAGGTGTCAAGTTGTGGTTTCCAGATAGGCCCTGCTTTCTCTTCTATACCTTTGTACCGGCTATTACCACCGCTTACCTAGAGCACCCTTTCTTTTCCCCCATTTTGTTAATTCCTATTAGTCCTTGAAAATTTCCCCAAAATGCCTTCTCAAGGAAACCTCCGAGCAGACAGTATAGAAGTTTATCTCCTGCCATAATTCTGTCACAGCACCCGTCACAAGGTGTAGTAATTATTGGTTTAACTGTAAACTCCTAAGGTGCCAATGGGGCTCATTTAAATCTTTTTGAATGAATTAATGAATGATAGCAGAAAGCCAAATTTTAAATTACCATCGTCATAAACTCCATGATAAATTGAGGTGAAATTGTTGGATTAAAATATGCCTCTTCTACAGGACTGTGAACCTTTAAAGGACACCCCCCAAGCCCAATACCCAGAATATAGATGTATAGATGCTCAATGAAGGAATGTAATCATGTATTTTATCAGATTTACCATCATTACTATTACCAACAGTGGTATAGAAGATGAGCCCATTCTCTCCACAACATGCCCTGCCCCTATGTCTGGTGCATTAATACATTAGTTCTTCTCAATATTGCATTCCATTTTCCCTTCAGTGAATACACATCTACAAATCTTATACCAGAGAGTGGTGTTGGTTTTTGATGTTCTACTTTCATTAAAAGCTCCTGGAATCAGAAATGCTTAAGCATTCTTAAGAAGAAGTAGAATTAGGAAATTTTGCATCATGCTAATTTCTATGTAGTTGTTGAACACATTCATCCATTTATCTAACCCATTTTTGCCAAGTGTTCAATGCACTGTACTAACCTGTGTAGGACTGAAATTGTAAATAAGACACATAGTGTTTTTTATCATGGAATCTATACATCAAAAGAGCATAAAGAAAAATGAGCACATCCTCGGGATATAGTTGAGAGCTATAAAAAGAAGTGAAGATATTTACCCAAACTGTGGAATATCCATACTTCTAATGTCTAACCATCGGTCTATCACTGAGTGGAATTTAGACAAGAATGAGGCAATGAAACTAGTTACAGAGCTTTTTCAGCAATTTGGGTTGATTGGGTTCTCTATAGATTTAGAAGGTAAAATGAACAGGATTAGATAAGCATGTAAGTGAGAGAAATAAAAGTGCAAGATGACATCTGCATTTCTAATTGAGTAAACAGTAGTGCTGGTAGTCACTGAAATGGGGAAAAAATGAGAAAAGCATGTTGTATAGTTAGCAGGGAGGAGAGTTGATGAGTTTAGTTTTGCATATATTAATCTACATACCTGGAGAACATCTGTGTGGAGCTGTTCAATGTGTAGCTGGATCTCAAAGGTTTATAGTTGGTAGTCACCTGCTTAAGGAAAATCACTGGAGCCATGAAAGTAAACGTGATATCCTAGGAAGAGTGTACAGTACAAGGGAAAAAATGGCCTAGGATATAATCTATAAATATTTACACATAAAACATGAACAGAGAGGGGCACCTGGGTGGCACAGGCAGTTAAGTGTCAGACTCTTGGTTTTGGCTCAGGTCATGATCTCAGGGTCCTGGGATCAAGCCTTGAGTCCGACTCCATGCTCAGCGTGGAGTCTGCTTGAGGTTCTCTCTCTCTCTGCCCCTCCCACTCATTCTCTCTCTCTCTCTCTCCCTCCCTCTCTTCCCAAAATAAATAAATAAATCTTAAAAAAAGAATAAAACCATGAATAGAGAAATAGGGGCCATCAAAGAAGCCAGGAGGGAACAGTGAAATTAGGAGATTATTTTTTAATTTTTTTTATTCTTATGTTAATCCCCATACATTACATCATTAGTTTTAGATGTAGTGTTCCATGATTCATTGTTTGTGCATAACACCCAGTGCTCCATGCAGAATCTGCCCTCCTCAATAACCATCACCAGGCTAACCCATCCTCCCACCCCCCTCCCCTCTAGAACCCTCAGTTTGTTTTTCAGAGTCCATCGTCTCTCATGGTTCATCTATCCCTCCGATTTCCCCCCTTCATTCTTCCCCCAAATTAGGAGATTATTAAAAGCAAAATAAGAAAGAATTATATTTCAAGAAGAAATGTCATTTGAGAGCTACAACTTGATAAATGCTAAAAACAACTCATTGGTCTTACCAACAATGTGGATGTCAATGATGTTGGCAAAAATTAATGGAATAACAGAATCTTTGGAAGAAAATGAATCTTGGCAGAAACAGATAAAACCTACTGGGGAGAATAATTTAAAGTTATTTAAATAATTTTAAAATGGAGAGACATTAATGTAACTAGAATTAATATGTCAGTAGGGGAAATCCTTTCTAAGCATGTAAGGACTGACAATATAACCTTGTAGATAAAGTACTGGGTTTGATTTCAAATCTCAGCTCTTCACACACTACCCATCTATGGTTACTTCAATACATTGTTTTGAGAGCTTCAGGTCTCCTGTTTATAAAATAGGCATAATAATGCTAGCTATGCATGGGTTTTGGAAAAATGAAGCCCCCAACATAATGTCTAGGACAAATTGGGCCCTGAAGTATGTGAATAAATATAAATTATTAAAATAAACAGGGTCTTGGACTGTCGTCTGAGTAAAGGGACTAAGAAAGCAGGCAGGAATTCAAAAGTTGCCTGGGACATGGGAAAAAGATGGGTAAGAGAGATGAAGAATTAAAGAAATCATGCTAGGAAGAAGGTTGGGTGACCCTCGATGCCTGGGATGAAGATTTTAGATTTTATTTAAAGAGGAAGTGAACACACACAGACTAGCAAGATAGCAAGTTCCTTCCCACTGGTTATAAATCTCTTTGAAGGCAGAAAATTTGAAGGATATAGCCACAAAACTATCATCTTGATCATCACCATCACTGTTATTATCATCTCAACTAATATTCTTGAATGTTTTCCATATGCCAGGGGAAGAGTCAAGCCTTCCTATGCATTCTCTCATGCAATCCTCATCACGATCCAGTGAAGCACGCACTACTATTATCCTCATTTTAATGATAAGAAAATAGGCACTTAAGTAAGCAGCACTTACTTCACTCAAAGGGCACAAAATCAATGAGGAGGAGACCCGGAATGAGTATGTTGCTTCAAGGAAGGGGTATTCAAAGAACATTGAGGTAAAAACCCATTACACAAATCATATCACTAATTCTTCCAGTATTCCTAAAACCGAAGTTATTTTATCTATCTGAAATCTGAAACAGAGGGGAAAAAAATGTTCCCAGGCAAAGACACAATTAGTAGTAGAGCCAGGCAATGGCTAACTCTTCTCTTCTGGGTGTTTTTCTTACAACACAGATCTTTTTACTGCCCAGTAAATGAGGAGTAAAGACACACATTTTGCTTTCAAGCCTTCAAGGAGCTGTAATAAAGACTTGGCATGTATGATGTGAAAAGTGTTGTAGTCTGATCTTTACCAATACAGGGGGACTTCTGGTTCTTTTTTTTTTTTTTTCTTTTTTTTAACCCAACATAGAACAATTCTATTATTCTTAATATGGACACAGGTCTTTCTTTCCTTTTTTTTTTTTTTCAAGATTTTACTTATCTTTTTGAGAGAGAGAGAGAGAGCACCAGCAGGGGCAGGGGCAGAGGGAGAAGCAACTCCCTGCTGAGCAGGGAGCCCGACGTGGGACTTGACCCCAGGACCCTGAGATCATGACCTGAGCCAAAAGCAGATTCTTGACTGACTGAGCCACCCAGGCGCCCCAGGACACAGATCCTTCTGATGTTCTCTTTTATGTTATCCTATGGTCTTTGCCATGAGTGAAAATGTATTTCTCCCTCCTACATCCTCTCTCACATCCTTACTTGCAATGCACTTGAATTTTACCTGATAGCCCCTTTATCTTTCCATTTTTCTGGAGTCTATCATTCCCTAATTCTGTAAATTTCTTATATATCAAACCCAAGCCCCATGGTTGATCACATAAGCACATTTCACCAAGTCTATAACTGTATTATGCCCAGGCTTTGCCAACTGTCTGCATGGTACATTTATCTTCTAGATCAGTAGGACTGTTTGTCTTTTTACTCTTACGGTGGAATGGCCAAACCCCTAGATTAAAGAACAAAATTCAATGGATGAAGCCACGAATTCATGATCTCTAATCCTAACTGACCACGTGGTGCCACACACCCATGCTTTTTTGTCCTTGACACTTGGTTTAACTCTCCTCCGCTCTGTTACAATTCCGAAATGACAACACTCCTCTCCAGTCCTCAATCTCCATTTGATCTTAGAAGTTTGCTTGCATGATATTTCATCAAGGAGACTGAGGCCATGAAAGGACAAGCTGCATCAATTCAGCCATCAACGCTTCCTCTTTACTGACTGCTTGTCTGAGGTGTTTTTCTTTCTGTACAAGATCAGAGCTTCCATCTTGACTCTTCGTTTGATCCCATTCTGCTTCCTTTGGACTTTCGTTCCATGAGATATGCCTTCTCCCTCCTGTAATTTTTTCTAATTATTATTTTTATTTATTTTTTAAAGATTTTTAAAAATAATCTCTACACCCAGTGTGGAGCTCGAACTCCCAACCCTGAGATCAGGAGCTATATGCTCCACACACTGAGCCAACCAGGCACCCCTGTTATTTTTTTTTATTATTATTATTTTTAATCAAATGTTTTTTTAGAGTAATTTTAGATCTACAGAAAAATTATGAAGATAGTAGAGAAACTTCCCATATACCCTATACCATGTTACTTTTATCATTAATATCTTATTTTAGTATATGGTACATTTATCACATTTAATGAAGCAATATTAATACATTGTCATTCATTAAAATCTATAGTTCAGATTGTGTTCCACAGTCCCATCCAAGATATCACATAATGTTTTGTTATCATTTTTCCATAACTTCCTCTGGTTGTGACAGTATCTCCAGCTTCCTCATCATGGTGGGAGTTTTATTTTTAGCACTGTTTTATATTCTAACACTATGAGATGTTCCAGGCTCATCTTGTGTGTTTCATGTCCCAGTCCTCGCATCAGTCATTTATCCAACAAGCCCTTGTTACCTATATTGGAAAATGGAATTAGAAGCCCAGAATTAGGCACTAGGTCTCCTCGTTGTTACTGCAGTGTCATTACCTCTAGGCCCTCTGAGCTATCAGAGCAAGGAAATATATGCATCTATGCCAATCTGTGTATATGCACATATCTTGTATACATATGCAGTTTTTTCTATATATAATATCTGTATCTATACTAAGCTAAGCATATGTTCATACTCATGTCCATAATTCAAATCCATCATCATTCTAGACTTCTTCTGTTGCTAATTTGTAATGTTCCACTCCAACAATAAGAAATTTGGCTTCCAACACATACCATCCCTCTACTTGATTGTTCAGTTGCAGTATACGTATACAGTAGTTTCAGAATTGTTGATCCACTGGGAAAGAAATTTATCAACTAGAGTACAGTTCTTATGTACAGTTCCTTTGCCTTAACTTTTTACAGACTCCACTCATTCCCAAAGTTACTTAGGTCAATCTCTCCTCTCCCTCTTGAGAGATACATTTTTTCATGTTTCTTTTTTATTTGTTTCGTACATTTCTAATAAGATTAGAGTCATCATGACATTCCACATTTTATCCTGAAATCTCCTGGCCTTTTGAATGACTTTTTAAACTAGTGTGCATTACTCTTCTCTCTTTTTGTGGTAGAATTCTGTAAGTTTTGACAAATACATTGTCATGTGTTGGCCATTTCAATATCACACAAAATAGTTTCAGCACTTTAAAATATCTCCTGTGCTTCACCTGTTCAACCCACCTAACCAAGAACCCCTGGAAACTAGTCATCTGTATTATCTTTACTGTTTTGCCTTTTCCAGGATATCGTATAAATAGTATTACACAGCCTTTTCAGACTGGTTTCTTTTACTTAGCAATATACATTTGCAATTCATCCAATATTTGCAGTTTGTTTATATAACCATATATTAAAGGATATTTTGGTTGCTTCTAATTTTGAGCAATTATAATTGAAGCTGCTATAAACATTTGCAGGCATGCTTTTGTGTGGACATAGGTTTTCAAATCAGTTGGTTAAATACTTAGGGGCAGGACTGCAGGATAAGACAATATTTAGCTTTGTTAAAAATTGTCAGACTCTCTTTCAACATGGTTCTACCCCTTTGCATTCCCACAAGCAGTGAATGAAACTTTCTTTTCCTCTGTATCCTTGCCAGCAATTGGTATTGACATTGTGGCAAGAGGGGTAAAGAGTTAGCTATTCTAATAGGGGTATAATGGGGTCTTTCTCAATGGCAAGTGATGTCATTTCTCAAATGAATTTCTCAAATGGCAAATGATGGTAAGTATCATTTCATATGCTTATTTACTGTCCGTATATCTTTTTTGGTGAGGTATTATCTGTTCACATCTTTTTTTGTTTGTTTTTCAGTTGAGTTTTATAAGTTCTTTGTTTATTTTGGATACAAGTCCTTCATCAGATATGAGTTTTCCAGAAGTTTTTAATTTAAAAGTCTAATTTAACAATCTTTTTCTCTCATGGATTGTACTTTTTATATCATATATTGAAAACTCATCATTTTATCCATTTTATCATTTTATCCATTTTATCCCAAGATCACATAGATTTTCTTCCAGGATTTTGTCTACAAGTTTTATAGTTTTGCATTTTACATATAAATATGTGATACATTTTTATTTAAGTTTTGAAGAGTGCAAGGTCTGTATCTAGGTTCCTTTATTTATATATGGACACCTAATTGTTCTAGCACCATTTGCTGAAAATACCATCCTTTCTCTAGGGAATTTTTTTTGCTCCATTGTCAAAGATTATTTGACAATGTTTGCGTAGTTATTTATGGGCTCTCCATTGATCTATGTGTCTATTCTTTCACCAGTACCAAACTTTCTTGATTAATGTTGGTTTATAGTAAGTCTTGAAGTTGGGTAATGTGAGTCCTCCAACTTTAATTTTCTTCAGATTGTGTTGGCTATTCTGGGCTTTTTGCCTCTTGATATAAACTCAAGAGTCAGCTTGTTGATATCTAAATAGGTTGCTAGTATTTTTATTGGAATTGCACTGAATACATAGATCAAATTGGGAAGAATTAACATCTTAACAATATTGAGTCTTCCAACTCATGAATGTGGAATATCTTTCCATTTATCTGGACCTTTCTCACTCTTGTCATCAGTGTTTTGTAGTTTCTTCATACAGATCTTATGCGTATTTTCTTAGATTTATACCAAAATATTCCATTCTTTTAGTGCTATTATAAATAGTATATTTTAAAATCCCAATTGTTTATTGCATAGATAATCTTGCTATCTGTCAATGAAGATAGTTTTATTTCTTCCTTTCCATTTTGTATACACTTTATTGTTTTTCTTATTCTACTGGCTAGGGCTTCCAGTACAATGTTGTTTAGGAATGGTGAGAGAACATCCTTGCCTTTTTTTTTTACCTTAGGGGGAAAGCATCTCACCATGAAGTAGTATGTTAGCTACCGGTTTTTGGTAGATGTCTTTTCAAGCTGAGAAAGTTTCACTTTATTTCTAGTTTGCTGAGAGTTTATAATCAATAATATGTATTGGATTTTGTCAAATACTTTTTTAGCAGCAGTTGATATAATCATATGAGTTTTCCTCTTTAGCCTGTTGATATGGTAGATTACATTGATTGATGTTCAAATGTTGAACCAATCTTGACTATCTGGAATAAATTCTAAGTGATCACAGTATATAATTTTTTTACATTATTGGATTCAACTTGCTAATATTTTATTAAGGGTTTCCATCTATGCTCATGAAAGATATTAGTCTATCCTATCTTCTTGGTTAGCTTGGCTGGAGGTATATCAGGGATTTATCAGAATTTTTTAAAAAATCATATTTAAAAAATCTTTTCAAAGAATCAATTTCTGGTTTCTTTGGGTTTTTTTAAATTATTTTTCTGTTTTCAATTTCATTTATTTCTTCTCTAATTTTATTATATCCTTTCTTCTCCTCGCTTTCAGCCTAAATGACTCTTCTTCCTCTAGTTTTCTCAGGTAAGAGTTAAGTTTATTGATTTTTTAAGTCTTTCTTCTTTTCTAATGCCTAAGTCTCCATCTAAGCACTGCTATCACTGCTGCATTCACAAATTTTGCTGTTTTGTACTCATTTTTATTTAGTTAAAAATATTTTTAAATTTCTCTTGAGACTACTTCTTTTATGGGTTATTTAGAAGCATGCTTTTTAAAGTTTTTAGATATTTAGGGGTTTCTATATATCTTTCTGTTATTAATTTCTAGTTTAATTCCAGTGTAGTATGAGAACATACTTTGTATAATCTTGCATTTTATTAATGTCATTAAGGAGTACTATGCCCCAGAATATGGTCTATCTAGGTGAATGATCCCATGTGAGCTAGAGAAGACTGTGTTTTCTGCTGTTTTGGATGGAGGCATATAAATATCAATTAGATCAAGTGATTGATCATCTACATTCTTCCCAATTTTTCTGCCTGTTTGATCTGTAAGTTATTGAAGGAGGAGAGTTGGAGGTCTCCAGCTATTAGTTTGTCTATTTCTTCTAGTAGTTCTTGGTTGGCGTGTTCAGGTTTAAGATGCTATGTCTTCTTGGAAAATTGACACCTTAATTCTAAGTAATCTCCTTCTTTATCCCTGATCATCTGCAGTCTGCTTTGTTGGCAATTAACATAGCGACTCCAGCTTCCTTTTGATTGGTGTTGGCCTGATATATCTTTCTCCTTGCCTTTACATTTAACCTAAGTGTTTTTTAATTTAAAGTCAGTGAGTCTTGATTGTTTTTTTTAATTTACTCTGGAAATCTTTGTCTTGTAATTGGTATATTTAGACCATTCACATTTAAAGTGATTATTAATACAGTTGGATTAATAACTTATCATGTTCATATCTGTTTTCTACATGTTGTATTTGTTCTCCCCGCCCCCCGGTCTTCCCTGGTTTAACTGAGCATTTTATATGACTCCATCATATCTCCTTTCTTATGATATCAAATAAAGTTCTTGAAAGAATTTAGTGATTGCTCTAGAGTTTACAATTCAGCATTTTATCTAATCAAAGTCCACCTTCAAATAACACTGCACTATTTCATGTGTAGAGACAGTGACTTATCATAGACTCTTTCTTCCAATTTCCCATTCCTATCCCTTTCAACAGCGGTTTCCTTTATCCATGTGCTATAATCGCACAATACCTTGTTACTATTATAACCTTAAGTAATTATCTTTCAGTTCAATTAAGAATAAGAGATGATTTTTTATTTGGCATTTACTTATCCTTTCTCTCTGCTCTTCTTTTCATCTAGATCCAAGTTTCTTACCTAAATTATTTCCTTGTGCTCAAAGAACTTGACTTTGTGTTCAGTATTTTATCTCAACAGAGCCTATTAGAGGACCTGGCATTTTGCTAGCACTCAATAATTATTTTGTAACAACTGCACAAATCTGTTAGGTGAGAAAAATGTGTTATCACATGATGTTATTATCTATTTACAACTATCATTATCTCTCTACATCCAACAGACTCGAATTTCCACAAAATAAGACCATATATCTGTATATCTAATTCACAATGTCAGGTACAGTGTCTGACACAACTCGGTAAGTATCTGTTGAACTGAATTATTGCTGCAGTAGGAATATTAATATTATACATGCAAACGACCTTCTAATTATTACTTTGTGCATTGTAACTATTACATTAATATATCATTAATATCATTTTAATTTGCTGAATGGCCCTCATGGAAAATAAGAGTTTGGGGCATTTGCCTCTAGTTGGGGGCTTCAACTGGAAACTAAGAGTAAGCATGACTAGTAATAATTCTTTACATTTGCCTATTATTTGTAATTTTGTGAATGGTTCAGCACACATGGTCCCATTAAGATCCCACAAAAGCCATTTGCTTTTTCTCTCTCACACAAGTATGTTTTAGTAGATGATTTACTTCTTTTCCTCTATAAATTTCAGACTTTATTGCCACATGGAAAAAAAAAAATGAGAAGTAAGTTGAGCCTATGCCGAAGCCTCATGATTTCATAGCACCTAGGGAACCCTTATTACAATAGCCCCACATAACCATCCCTCCAAACATTAGAAATGATATTAATAATTAAAGCTATCACTTAAAATATTTAAATTAAAAATTACAACTGAATTGCATAAATCTTGATTAAAAAATTGTTACCTGTTGCATGAGAATGTTGCGTGAGATTTGATATTCCCTGCAGGGCTTATCTGTCTCTTGGTTCTCTATGGAGTAAAAAGCATCATCCGTGAACAAATTTAATAATCCATGATTTAAATAAGTGCCTACAAAGCTAGCATTAATATATATTTTAATATATTTATTTACATGTATTTATTTTATATTTATACATTTTATTACATTTAGTATATTTTATATAATAATATATATTGTAGCAATTTCTAAATAATCACGATGACCTAGAAATAATAATGACCCTTTTAAGTTCCTCAAGAAAGTTTATCTTCCTCAAAATGAACAATTGGTACTAAAGGACACCGTGTTTTTGTTTTTTTCTAATCTAGTAACTTAGGTGTCATTGTAAGTCCAAAGCTTCTTGAAGGTTGAAGATAGTGCTTCTTTGGTTGGCAGGGTCATGCCTGGTGGTATCCTAGATCCAGCCAAACTTAAGCTGAATTAATCATCTTCTTTCTGAAATACAAACAAGCAAGGAGATTTTTACTTTGTTATAGCCATGAAACATATTAATGATGCTTCAGTATTGAAAATAGTGAACACTAATGATAACAGTCAAGAATAACCCAAAAATTAAAGGGAGATTTCAAAAGGTAACTAATCCTATGGTCAATATCCTTCTAATACTAACTAGAAGAAGGAGAAAAAAAAAAAACTTGAGTAAACCCAAGAGATGATTGCAAATGAGGAGATTATATACTCAAGACTAGAAAGTTAAAAACAGAAAAATTGCAGATGGATCTTGAGAGTTTAAGATGTAAAAGAAAATCAAATGAATGAGATTTAATTTAGATAGACAAAATGCCTTTATTTAAGAAGAATAATGCCAACGGGTCTTATAAATCAAGTGAATACCAATTAGAAGCCAAAATAGAAGAGAAAAACCACAGCAAAGTAGGGTTTTAATGTCAAAGGATATAACTAAAGATTTATAATTTGGAAAAATTCCACTTTTTTTTAATAACAGAGTAGACAGTTTTTGAAACAGGTTTTTATTCCTCATGTAAAAGGTAAAACATTAACATTTGAAAGGAGTACACTAACCGACTGTACTCACTCAGGACCCAGAATAATTCAGTTTAGTTCAATAAATATGCATTAAGGGTTATTGAGTGCCAGGCATTGGTTTAGACACCAGGGGTTAAAGATTAATAAAATATGATCACTACCCTTGATGACTTTAGAGTCTAGTTAGGAAAATGGAAAGATAATCAGATTATCCCAATAGATTATTATGAACATTAATTATATTACATACACTAAGTGATAATCAGAGTTCAGAGGATGTAACAAAGATGGGGCAACAGTGATTATAAATGTTAGGTTGGTTCACCTGGATCAAATATACCTCCTTAACATTTTCAAGGCTCCTCTTAATTCCAGGTTTTATGAAACAAAGATTGCTGAGAAGAGCTATGAATAAACAGCAAGCAAAAAACTATAAATGAAATGTAAACAAAGGCTAACCACTGAGACATTGTAACTCGGAACAGACAACAAACTTCACAAATTGTTTTCTCTTGTGTTAGTACAAAGTCTGTTTTAAATTGCTAGTCACATAGAGGTAGGAAAGAGCAAATGGAGGAAATTCCTGAATTGCTTCCTTTAAGTGTGAAGTTAGGACTTCTGCATGTGACTAAGATGAAATAATTAAGACTACACTTAGCGCCAACTGAGAACAACTTAAAAATGGAAGGAATAAGAAGATAGCAAGAGGGGAAGAATGAAGGGGGGGAAGTTGGAAGGGGGAGACGAACCATGAGAGACTATGGATTCTGAAAAACAAACTGAGGGTTCTAGAGGGGAGGGGGTGGGGGGATGGGTTAGCCTGGTGATGGGTATTAAAGAGGGCACATTCTGCATGGAACACTGGGTGTTATATGCAAACGTATAATCAAAACACTACATCAAAAACTAATGATGTAATGTATGGTAATTAACATAATATAAAAAAAACTACTTAATTAAAAAAAAAAACTAGTGGGGTTCCTAGGTTTCTAGAGGTGAAACTCACAAAAGTGAGGGTCCGCCCCCCAACAAGCCTAAAGGCTTTCTCACTCTCAAGCTAATAGACAGCGTCTAGTAGTTTGTCAAAATCATCATTTAATTGCTCCTATCATTATATGGCTACAGGTGCTTCTGCTACCAATATACAGATCTCCACTAGGATGCTCTGGATTCACCTGACACTCCAGATTTCCACAAGGCAGTTTGTCCAGAGACCTCAGTTCTCTGCTGGGTCCAAGAAGCATCCTTGATTTTCAGTTTGTTCAGCTTTGTCTTGTGTTAAGTATGGGAGGGACACTCCCGATCTCTCTAATTATCAGAGCTGATACCAGAAGTCAGAAATTAATAAATTAAAAATAAAATTTATAAAATAATAAAAGATATGAAATATTTGGGGATAAACTTGACAATTTATAACATTATATACTAAAAACAATAAAACATTGCTGTATAAAATTAAAGAACCCTAAAATATTGAAAGAGATATATCATATTCAGATGCCAGGAGATGCAATATTGTTTAGATTTCACTTCTCAACAAATTGATCCATAAATTCAATGCAATTACAATAAAAAAACCCAGGAGTGTTTCTTTTTCAATAGAAATTGACAAGCTAATTTTAAAATTCATAAGGTAATGCTCATAACTTAGAATAGCCAAGACAACTTTGAAAATGAATGAAGTTGGAGGAATACTACTACTTAATTTCAAAACGTATTTCAAAGCTACAGTAATCAAGATATTGTGTTACTGGTGTCAAGACAGACTGTGAGATCAGGGAACAGAATACGAGGTATGGCACAGAGCCCAGAAATAGACCCATATATATCGGGACAACTGATTTTTTTTTTTTTTTTGAGAAGCCATATTACAGATTTATTCATAATCGGTAATTTTATTCAGATGTGTATCCATGAGCATTTCTCATTATATTTTCTTTTTTTTTGTATATTTATTTATTTTTTTTATTCTTATGTTAATCCCCATACATTACATCATTAGTTCTAGATGAAGTGTTCCATGATTCATTGTTTGTGCATAACACCCAGTGCTCCATGCAGAATGTGCCCTCCTCAATACCCACCACCAGGCTAACCCATCCTCCCACCCCCCTCCCCTCTAGAACCCTGTTTGTTTTTCAGAATCCATCATCTCTCATGGTTCGTCTACCCCTCCGATTTCCCCCACTTCATTCTTCCCCTCCTGCTACCTTCTTCTTCTTTTTTTTTTTCTTAACATATATTGCATTATTTGTTTCAGAGGTACAGATCTGAGATTCAACAGTCTTGCACAATTCACAGCACTTACCAGAGCACATACCCTCCTCAGTGTCTATCACCCAGTCACCCCATCCCTCCCACCCCACCCCCCACTCCAACAACACTCAGTTTGTTTCCTATGATTAAGAATTCCTCGTATCAGTGAGATCATATGATACATGTCTTTCTCTGTTTGACTTACTTCACTCAACATAATACCCTCCAGTTCCATCCACGTCATTGCAAATGGCAAGATCTCATTCCTTTTGATGGCTGCATAATATTCCATTGTATATATATACCACTTCTTCTTTATCCATTCATCTGTCGATGGACATCTTGGCTCTTTCCACAGTTTGGCTATTGTGCACATTGCTGCTATAAACATTGGGGTGCACGTACCCCTTCGGATCCGTACTTTTGTATCTTTGGGGTAAATACCCAGTAGTGCAATTGCTGGATCATATGGTAGCTCTATTTTCAACTGCTGCACCAGCTTGCATTCCCACCGTGTAGGAGGGTTCCCCTTTCTCCGCATCCCCGCCAACATCTGTCATTTCCTGACTTGTTAATTTTAGCCATTCTGACTGGGGTGAGGTGGTATCTCATTGAGGTTTTGATTTGGATTTCCCTGATGCTGAGCAATATTGAGCACTTTTTCATGTGTCTGTTGGCCATTTGGATGTCTTCTTTGGAAAAATGTCTGTTCATGTCTTCTGCCCATTTCTTGATGGGATTCTTTGTTCTTTGGGTGTTGAGTTTGATGAGTTCTTTATAGATTTTGGATACTAGCCCTTTATCTGATATGTCCTTTGCAAATATCTTCTCCCATTCTGTCGGTTGTCTTTTGGTTTTGTTGACTGTTTCCTTTGCTTTGCAAAAGCTTTTTATCTTGATGAAGTCCCAATAGTTCATTTTTGCCCTTGCTTCCCTTGCCTTTGGCGATGTTTCTAGGAAGAAGTTGCTTCGGCTGAGGTCAAAGAGGTTGCTGCCTGTGTTCTCCTTTAGGATTTTGATGGACTCCTGTCTCACATTGAGGTCTTTCAACCACTTGGAGTCTATTTTTGTGTGTGGTGTAAGGAAATGGTCCAGTTTCATTCTTCTGCATGTGGCTATCCAATTTTCCCAACACCATTTGTTGAAGAGACTGTCTTTGTTCCATTGGACATTCTTTCCTGCTTTGTCGAAGATGAGTTGACCATAGAGTTGAGGGTCCATTTCTGGGCTCTCTATTCTGTTCCATTGATCTATGTGTCTGTTTTTGTGCCAGTACCATGCTGTCTTGATGATGACAGCTTTGTAATAGAGCTTGAAGCGGGACAACTGATTTTTAACAACTATGTAAAGGCAATTCAGTGAGGAAAGAATAGTCTCTCAATAAAAGTTTTGGAATCATTGAATATCTTTGTGCAAAATAAAACAAAAACACTTTAATCTATACTCTGAGCCATATGGGAAAATTAACTCAAAATGGATCATAGATCTAAATTTAAAACCGAAAACTAAAAACCTCTAGGAGACAATATTTGTGACATTAAGTTAAGCAAAGGTATCTTAGATAAGACACAAAAACCTTAACTACTTTTGGATTTAGTTAGGAAAATTATCCTTGAAATTAGTGCCATCTGGAAAACTCCTTTTAAAATACCTTGTGAAGAACATATTAATACATTATATATGGTTACAAAGGAAAACAAAAGTAATCACTTGTTTCAAATACTTCATAATTTATAAAAAGGCCATACATGTATGGAAACACAAACTCTCAAACACAAATAAGCATAGCTCACAGAAAGATGCACTATCAACTAGCTCAGATGGCCATTGTAAAACAGACTTAGCATGATTTCGATATAACATACAAATAATTGATTTTTTGTTTTACTTTTTATTTGAATGCTGTAACATTCAGAAAAAGAGAGAGAGAGCAACACAGAGTAGCTCCTTTGCCTTAGGTGATATTCATATTTTTTTAGAAGTATGATGTGCTGGTCTTTTGATTTGTCAACTGACTATATGCTATGATATTCTAGTTAATAAATCAAACATTAATCTGGGTGTTGCTGTGAAAATATTTTATAACTGTAATTGATGTTTATTGATTTTAGGTGAGGCAGATTATTTTAAATAAACTGGGTGGGCCTGACTAAATCAGTTGAAAGCCATAAGAGTTATATTGAAGTTTCCCTGAGGAAGAATAAATTTCACTTGTGGATCTCAGCTTCAGCCCATACCTGGGTTCCAGCTCATCCTTCCTGACTACCTGCACTATGGGTTTTGGACTTACCTAGCCAACCCCTGCAAGAGCATAAACCAATTCCTTGCAATAATTTTTTTTTTGAAGAAAAAAATTTTTTGAAGAAAAACCATGCTTTTTTGTATTGTGGTAAAGGATATATAATATAAAATACCATTTTAACTCTTTTTAGTATACAATTCAGTGGCATCAAGCACATTCACAATGTTGTGTAACCATCACCACCATCCCTCTCCAGAACTTTCCTCATGTCAAACAGAAACTTTGTCTCTGTAACCACTAACTCCCCGCTAACCAATCCCCCCCCCCCGCCCCTGCTAACCTTTGTTCTGCATTCTTCTCTATGAAGTTTGGCTATTCTACGTATCACATATAAGTGTCATCATGCAGTATTTGTCCTTTGGTTTCTGGTTTATTTCACTTAGCATAATGTGATAAATCCCTGAATATGTATCGCCTTCCGGTTTCACTTCTCAGGTAGAACCCTAACATATAGAATACTCATAAATAGACTAATTTGTTCAAGACACAGCTTTCCCTGACTGCCCAGCCCATAACACTGTTTCTAGACAGAATCAGTGGCTCCCTCTTTGCCTCTCCATATTCCTTATACATATTCTTTTAATAGCAGTGATTAGTTTGTATATTTCTCTTCCCCATTTGATTGTGAGCTTTTTAATCTTATTCATCCTTACTCTTCCAGCACCTAACAAATTCTTACTGAAAATTAATTAATTAACTAATACAAATTTTTATATTAAGTGAGTGACTCACATCAATATCGTCTCTCTCGCGGGGGAATTTGACTTTTACTTTTCGCAAAGACTTGTCTTTGTGTACAGCCTCCAAGATAATTGTTTGTTTCTATTTGGGACAATCATACTCTCAGTTTAAAAAGATCACTCAGAATTCAAATCATCTATGCTACTTGGCTACAGTTACTTAGCAATTCTGAGCTGAAGCACACAGTGTTCTCAAAACACCTGTGTTAGCATTCACTCCAAATATACACACAACCCCACACATTGCCAAGGACTTGCTACAACATAAATTCTAGAACATTCCTGTACTGATTCCAGGTCTCTATGTAATTCTTACTTTGTTAATGGTAAATTTTGCCTTTGAACTTTGCCACAACAACTCCATCTGAAGTCTTCAAAAATATTTAGAAAGGAGTTTGGGAAAATGGAATGGCCCAGAGGCATTTTGTACCACCAAATAAACATGCTTCTTTTTGGACTTTTTATTTAATATTCGAAAGATGGCAAATAAGACACGCCGTGGAGCCACAACACAGGAACTAAACAGCAGCTTCACTTGCTGGATCTGTGACTGCCCATCAGGAAATATTTGTGCTCCTTAGTCCAGCCACAGTTGAAATATTCCAGCTTGTTTATTGATTGAAACTAGAAAACCTTTGACACAGGGCCTAGACAATCTTACTTATCAGGTTAATGTCTAGAGAAAACTAGGAGGAAATTATATTTGTAATTAATTTGCCTTTCGATTCCTCTTCTTAAGAACAAATAATGAAGATAATCTAAGTCTTTACTGCATGGCCTAATGGCATTGCAAAGAAAAACAATAGCAATAGAAACCTTATATACTTTATTTCCATTTCTCTTTTGCTCAGACACAATTCTTCCCACACGTGTTTGTGTGTACGTGTGTGTGTGTGTGTGTGATTGCTGGGGTTTTACTGAATTGAGACACTTTTACAAATTCTCTGAAGTGAATGGTCACAGGGAAATCAATAGGAATTATTTATGTTGTATTTCAAAAAATAAAAATCCAGCAGAGTATATTTCTTGCAGAGCTTAGCTAAGAAAAGTTGGTCAGATCTCCCCTTGTAATCAATGTCACATGTGAAAATCTCTACATTACTGTAACTGCCCTACCAGCTCTTAACAGGAAAAATATCCAGAGTCATAAGCACTGAGTATCTCAAAAGGACGTCCACAAAGATTGCACTACCTTTTATAATTAAATTTTGTCCCATTGCCACTCAAAATAAGTCACAATTTTATTTATTTGAACTCATTCTAACTCACCATTAAAAAATGATGCCATTTTCATTTGTTCCTTTCATAGTAATGACAGTTGTCCTATGGAGACTTGTCTGGTTTCTATTCTTTCTTTCTCTCTCTCTCTTTTTTTTTTTTTTTTTTTTGTCTATGAAAATCTACAAATAACTCATGTTTACATTTTGGGGTTTTTTTGGTTGTTGATTTTTGGGGGATTTTTTTGGTATCACAATAGGGATTTATTTTTGTTGACATCAGGAAAAGACTCATAGATATCTACAATCTAAAGTTGATGATGTTTTAAATGACCAAGTCCTTATTCTCCGAGGGCTGTATAATTCTCATGATTTCCAGAGAGGCTAGTTGTGCATCCTGAATGTCCTAACATTTATGTTCTGATTTATGAAGTAGAGATGTAAAATGTTTTTACTTTAAAGGGTGTGCATTGACAGCTTGTCAATGTTTGAACTGAGAAAACGTAGAACTCTCCAGTTACCACATCCACCAACCCACCAAGAAGCCAGGACAATTTGGCCTCATTGTGCCATTAGTTGACAGAGCCATTATGTTTATTGGTGAACTGAAGAAAGGGACTGGTAAGATCTCCGTCCTCCGGGACCTTATCAGTTCAAGTCAGAAAGCCATATATCAAAAGTGGAGGGTGCCTTCAAATACTTCATTATCAAAGAATGACTTTGGAACACAGAGTAAATTGACTTGCTACCGAATTCCTATCTGTAACCTTCTATTTAAATAGGTCTCACTGTGATAACAGTGACAACAAATATCAACAATTTGCCCTTTCTGATGTAATTTCTTTTTATTTTTTATTTTTCTCTTCTCCAATCTTTCTCCCCTTTGCCCAGGCATTTCTGTAGCGCATGCGCACGTGCGCGTGCGCGCACAGACACACACACACACACACACACACACACACTCTCTTCTTTTTTAGCCCTTTCTCCCATAGTCATTGTGATAAACACATACCAAGCATCTCCACTGGACATAACACTTTACTGAACACTACAGATACATAACTGAAAATAGAGAGGATTTCACCCTTGACTCCTAAAATGTTGGCTCATAATTAAAGATTCCAGATAAAAATCACTAATAGGAGCTGAAGCAACAGTATGTATTCCTAGCACCGATCAACCTCATGCCAGCATGCCTGGTGGTGAAAGCACCATGATGGAAAAATAATAGTAGGAACTCAGTGGGGAGAAAGTCCCCTCTACTTGATAATCTGTTATCCTCTTTCACCCTTATATAATAGGCATTGAACTTGATCCTGTAAACATGCCAAGAAGAAAAGCCCTCAACAAGCTTACCAACCCATTGTTTCATGTTAATTGGTCCTAAATTTCCAGTTGATTGATAAATCCTTGCTGACTAGATATCACAGCAAGTATTTCTGTAGACCAGTGACTAACAATGTACTGAACACATAAAAGGTGTACAAAATGCTACACTGAATGAAATTTGAATAACCATACCCTCTTCCAATCATTTCACTTGTCATGAATTTGACACAGTCATTTCTATGTGAAAACGTGTGCGTGCACGCATAGCAACATACACATGTCCACAGACACGTTTAAAAAAATAAATTGCCAGTATTTGAAAAAGGTAAGGAGATTGGGTATTTATAATGTGGATCATATATAATTTAGTTGGAGAAGACCCCATTGAAAAGGTGTGAGCAATAGTTTAAAATGATGGATAGACCACAGTCTTCTAGAGAGGATGAGGGAAACGGTTCCAGGTACTTCTTCATTTCCTTCTTTATCAGTGGAGTTTTTCAATCAACCTAATCTGGTAGAACATTTCTCCTAGGCTACTGAGATATATTTGCAGGAAACAACTTTCCCCTCACTTAAAGAAATAGGTTTAACTCTTTCATTCCTAACATTCTGTAATGCAGGGGTGAAAGTGAGTTTTCCATAAGGTATTTAAAGGAGGAAAGAGAGATGAGTCTGTGTGGAAAATTCGATGAAGGAGTGGAAAATTGCATCTGCCATATAAGTCCTACTACATATAGATATATTCCTCCATGAAAAACTGGAAATTTCATTTAAAAATGGTACCTGCAAAGTCAGCAGCAATTTTTAACAATGTCTTTCCTGCTGCTGACATCATATTTTTTTTACTCCAATAATAAGGGATAATTTGGACCCATTTTCCTTTTCATTTAATGCTATTCCTCTCCTTACTGCATTTCCCCCACTTCTCTTCCCACACAAGAGGTGACTGCATTACTTGTGGAATATGATGAATCACTTCAACGAGAAATACGTGGCATCTGGTGAAGGCCCTTTCTAGCATATAAATTAAGCTTGAATGACAGCTTGGTCAAAAATTGCCTTTGAAAGTGGTCCCTGTGTGGCAGGTACAATCAAGTATTATCATTGTATCGGCAGGAGCCTTTTCCACTCTAGCTGACGTCTCTAACCTTTATTAGAGAGAAGTGGGTCACTCCTCTGCCCCTGAAAATAATTAATGGGATGAAAAGAGAGATCTGGGTGAGGAAAAGGGAGAGGTGTATTTAGCAACTAGGCAGGAAGGAGGAAAACTCAGAAAAAGGAGTACTGGTAACAGTAAATGATTCTGCAACAAATACACGGCTGGGAAATCCTAACCCAGGAAAGAAGCAAAATAAAGTGTAGCCATTCCATCTTTTGAGACAAATATGGCAAATATGTTTCCCAATTAAAAAAAAAAAATCCCACAGGGGAAGGAAGAGATACTAGACTAAAGGTACTTTGCGTCTCTAATTTGTGTGATTTTTTTTTCTGAGTGGGAAGGTTTCTTCTTTTCCTTCAATTTCTGTCTCATGGAAAAGGTAGAGTCTAGGGGCGCCTGGGTGGCTCAGTTGGTTAAGCGACTGCCTTCGGCTCAGGTCATGATCCTGGAGTCCTGGGATCGAGTCCCGCATCAGGCTCCCTGCTCGGCAGGGAGTCTGCTTCTCCCTCTGACCCTCCTCCCTCTCATGCTCTCTGTCTCTCATTCTCTCTGTCTCAAATAAATAAATAAAATCTTTAAAAAAAAAAAAAAAAGGTAGAGTCTAAATTCTCAAGATTTCACTTTTGGAAATATCTTCACTTGGTTTCCTTCATGATTTTTACACATTTGTTGGTGGCAGGGATAATGACCCCTCCGTCAGGAAATTGAATGTGTTTCGTGGAGAAGCCAGCAATGGAACAAAACATCAAACAAGGGAAGATTCTCCAACATTCCACATGATGGCAGAAGATCTTTTCCTTATTAAGTAGTCAAAGCTTACAATTTTGTATTATTCTATTAAATATAGCAAGATAAGCGATCTCTCATATTCTCTAAGCCATTTTTGAATAATTTGTTCTCAGGACGAACCAGAAGGGATGATGTGTTTTCCTGTGTGAAAAACAAACAACCTGGGGGAAAAAAAAATACCAAAGCCATCTTCCTAAAGTTTTCCTAAATAATGTTGAGATTACAGGAAGTGTCTTTCAAAATCACATTTAAAATGGGATCTTCTCGACTACATTCTCCAATGTCAGGATCATTTTTGTCTGTTTATGTTGTTAATCACAGTAGACCCATCCTGTGAGCGCACTTATGTAACAGGCTGCTTTGTACAATCTCCCTTGCAGACGGAGAGCTTCGGCGCTGTACCTTTTTTCAGAGAATCTTTCCCTGATTTACAGTTCTTGTCCACTCAGAGCCTCAGGAAAGCAGTGGGCCTCGTGCCCTCAAACTGGATTTCTGGGCAGAACTAATCCAACAATTTGGTCAGCCCTATAAGATAGTGATATGTCCTGTCTCACGGCGAAGATTTGGAACACATGGACTATAAAGTTGAATTTCTCTACAATTTATAAATAAGCTCCCCGCCCAATAGGCCTTTGTCTTTGTAGTGACAATGAAAGTGGATCAAAGAAATGCACTACAGTTTCACCAACTCTCTACCTTCCTAAGCTTCTTAAATTCAAGTTGCTGTCTGCTCTAATGGAGGCAAGCAATATCTACTCTACAAGGTGCAGATCATTGCAAAAGTAATGTGCACATTGTGACTTACCTACCTAAGGATGATAGTCACAATATTTTAAATGAGCAAATCTTAGCTGGGTAATGATTTACACTAACGCCTTCATTTAGCTATGGCAAGAAACCAGCCCAGGAAAATAATACCTTCCTGTTTTAATATTGCCTTCTGAGTGTTTACAACGTATTCATATGTCTACTATAGCATTCGATTTTCAAATATACCTTATACTATAGCTATTATAGTCATTTTACAAATTGTGTAACTGAGGATCAGACATGAAACTTTCCTAAGATTCTAGGGCTAGTATATAAAGGGTAAGGAACTGAAATCAGAAATTCTGGCTCCTATGGAAGAGAATAAAAATCCCGACTGTTGATGGTAAGCTATCTAAATGATGATTTTAGTTTTCTAAGAATGTGTGGTCAAGTTTATCTTCAGGGGACCTCACACTGGGGATCAAGTACTCCACAGTCAACTTGATCCTTTGTGGCAATGCCCTCTCAGGAAGATAAAATCCACATTTTATCATCTGCCAGGATGATGGCAGGAACTCTACTGCCAGGAACATGGCAACCAGCAACCTTCCCCAAAGAATGGGTTCATCCTGAGTGTCCCTCTCTGGTTGGCCATATTCTCCTTCTCTTTCTTAAGACTCTATAAGATGTTTATTCCCAAATTGTGGTAATGGTAATATGAGTGTATGCTTATGTCCAAACTCACCAAATTTTATACATTAATTATGTGCAGTTTTTATAGACCAATTATACCTCAATAAAGCTGGGGGGGAAGTCTTTGAAACTTTTAATTTTCCAATATTCTTATTAAAATAATAACTAGAAAATTATGAAATTATGAAAATATGGACACATTAAAACATTGAAAACAAATACCATACAAAGTTTGTGATATGAGACCAGTCAAAACACATAACTACAAGGAGAGTTGCTCTCTGCTAGAATCATAGAGATTTATCACTGAAATGTCAATCTCATTGTCAATCTTAGGGTTGATCTTATTGAAACAACATGAGAGCCTGAAACCAATCCCAGTGGGTCCTCCAGTAACAGCTCAGGGGCCCCAAATTACCGCAGAGGTGACCATTTCCAACACTTTAGTGTCAAAGACAATTGATGGCATGATCCTACCTTCAAAGCCCGTGATAGATAAAAAGCTCTGAAAAAAACAATACCCGGTGACTACGTGAGAACAAAGCTATGAATACTTATTAAGTGACTATTTTCTAGTAGAAAACATCAGTTTATTTGGCTCAGCCACTATGTTGATCTACCTTAGCAATGTCTTAAGAAAGTACTAACATAACGAATTCTATGGTGGTAGCATGATTAATATTAATGTCAATAGATCTGAATAAAACTGAAATTTCAAAAAGAATACCTATCCTATATGTTCCTAAAAGTGGTATAAATGCCAGGATAATCCCACTGGTCGGCTTTGTATTTACATGTAAAAAGAGAAGTTTAGAATTCATAGAAGTAATTCAAACAAGCCATTGCTCCCCAAATACTTTTTGGTTTTGTTGACTGAATAAGTCCCTTCCTATGATGTTTCTTATATACTTTTCAAACCAGAGACTCTTTAAAGACCCTTCAATTAACAGTCCAACCAGGATTTTCTGTTGAAGAAATTATAACCAGAATCACTGAGACTTGCTCAGGGTCTTACAGAATATTAATGGCAGAGACGAGTTGGAGTTCAGTGGAAGGAAAGCTACATGTCTAATTCCACACTATCATGGTCTGTTTCCTAAGCCAGGATGCATCAGTATAAGATTCCCTTCTGGGGACATGTGGGTGGCTCTTGATCTCAGCTCAGGTCTTGATCTCAGGGTTGTGCGTTCAAGTCCCACAGGAGCCTACTTAAAAAAGCAAACAAACAAACAAAAGATTCCTTTCTGATGGTGTCTTTGGGGTTTGATTTTAAGGATGATGTCATAATATTTTAAATAATTTTATTATGAGTTTATTATCCATTTCCTTAATTAAAATTGGAGACTTATACTAACACCCTGATTAATTATAAAATGTTCCTTGTGCCAATCATCTTTCCCTTTGCCTCTCACACCATTCAAATGTTGCTTTGTCATATGAATTTATTATTAGGATACAAAGTGCATTTGATAATTTAAATTGTGTGGTAATTTAAATTGTGTGGTTTGGGACTTTTTTTTTTTTTTAGCTCTGCTCCTTTTCTTTTAGGCCTGTTGGCCAAAACAGCAAATTCCAGATATTTTGGGGTTTGATGCATGTGCTTAATCACTGGTTCTGGCTTTTTAAAAATTCTTAAACAAATCTAATATTTTTAAATCCAGAATTTCCTAAGGAATTAAAAAAACACTTTTTACTTAATTTTAAGTAATTTTTAAAACAGTGTTTTCTTTTTTTTTAAATTTTATCTTACTATGTTACGTTAATCACCATACATTACATCATTAGTTTTTGATGTAGTGTTCCATGATTCATTGTTTGCATATAACACCCAGTGTTCCATTCAATAAGTGCCCTCTTTAATACCCATCACCAGTCTAACCCATCCCCCCACCCCCATTGCCTCTAAAACCCTCAGTTTGTTTCTCAGAGTCCATAGTCTCTCATGGTTGGTCTCTCCCTCCGATTTCCCCCCCTTTCAATAGGATTTATTTACCTTTCCAGAAGACTAGTAAATTTGAAATGGAATATGATTTACAAAACTTTTATGCTTCATTTTGTGGCTCTTTGCATAAAGCAGAGTACAATTGTATCTTTTTTGACAGTAGTCACCATTTTTTTTTATCTTAAACTATGGTTACAAATTTGGGTTGATGTTTCATTGTACTCTCTCTGTTGGCACCTAGATCCTTTTAATGTAATTTAAGAGATACTGACTGACTGTAGGTACAGTGGATTAGAAAAGGAAAGGTAAGGAAGGGAAGGGAAGGGGAAAAATTTTAAGATATGGAATTTTGGTTTTAGGTGTACTTGGTATGTTGTCCCTAAAGGTATTCTATGCCAAATTTCTTACAAGATATTTGTCAATATTTTGGTGTTTTATTTCAAGCTAAAAAAACCAGAAGCTTATTAATAACATCAATGGAAGAAGCAGCCTTTTTAAACAACATTTTGAGAATATATTTTTCCATGCCATACATCTGAACAAAAATCTTGTGCATGATCATAAAATTAATGATTTCCATAGACCCACAGGCTCTTGACCTGGAAGGGACCTTGAAACCATGCAGAACTCCTGTCTTTAATATCCATAGTAAAGAGAACACAACTAAAGAATCATGCATGTAAGTGGCTTTTACAGGCTCGTCAAATAACTTTCAATTCTGATTTGGTTTATATGAATAAAGAGGTGTTCATATCAACAAACTATTAATTTTAGTGAAAGTCAGTGTATATCTTCAACATGAAACAGGCATCTGATTTAATTCTCTTGATTTGCAGAACTGAAATATGATACGTTAAATGCATGTCCAAAATTATATGGAATAATAAAAAAAAAAAAAACAAGGTCTCTTGATTTCTATTTGGGCACTTTCCCCCTTACTCTATGTATAAATTTGAAATGGGATTTATACAGGAGAAAAGGTGTCAATGTGGATAGATGTGGGTGGGTTTGATGGTTTTTGAGTTCTGTGTCTCTGAATGTAGTGATTTCTTTATTTCTCCAGCATATATTGTGTACTCCATTCATGAACCACCCATTTTTTCCTTGGTTATCTTTTTATGGCTGTGTCCTGTCTTTCAAACTAGAATGTGAGTCTCTCTAAGCACAGGGTAATAAATCAACTTGAATTACCCCTACTGAGTGACATAGTACTTTGTACATAAAGATGCTTAAAATGAGTTTTATTGATTGAAAAGTTGATAAATAGTTGTTACATATGATACTGAATTTAGAATAAGATATTCAGTTCTCAAAATATTTAGATTTAGTACCCTTTAAAAATGCTAAAATAACTATAAGGAATTAAATAGAAATCAAAAGGGATTTTGCTTAACAGTCATTTGCAAAAAAAACAAAAAATTCTCCCCTGTGGTTGAAATTAATAACCTGTATATTTCTAAGTATTTTGATTAACATTTGTCTGCACTAGGAAACAATGGGTTGCATGAGAAAGTAGATGGTATAAAGTAATTGCTATCTAGAATTCTTAGAGAATAATCTTTCAATCCAAGGCTTTCCAAAAAATAATTTACCCCTTGTAAGCAATATTTAAGAAAGTCGGTGGAATTAAAATATTTTGAAATGCATTATACATTGCTGGATATTATCAGAGGAATTCTAAGTGGAATTTACCATTCTCAATAAAAGGCCCAGTAATTATTTATTTATTTATTTGTTTGTTTGTTTGTTTGTTTGTTTGTTTGTTTATTATTTCTCTTCCCTTGAACTAAGATGGCAGCTATCACTTGCCTCTGTCAGTGTAACTACCTTGGACATATATTCCCTCTCTTTAATGTCTTCACTCTAAGATGCAATTAGTCGGTCACATTTGTTAGAATTTTGTGTCAAGTGTGTAGAAATAGGTTCTGAAACCTGAGGGCTTTCTTTTAAATAGTAAATGAATTTTAATTCCTGGACTTTGTGAATTGGGTTTGGCTACTTGTTGACCATTTTTAACTCAATTTACCATGCTGCTCTGTATTCCAGATATAAGGGGTTGAGGAATTACCAGCTTTTAGGGTAGCTGAACTATAACCATCTGATTCCCAGTGTCTTAACTTAAGGAAATTCTGCATGCCTGATAAAATATTTGTCTCTGCTGTATTACCAAAGTCTTTATTTCATGATGTATTGCTGATGCTGGTTATATTAGCTAAGAGAGACTTACTAATGTTGACTCCTACTCCTTCCTGAGTGTGTCATCATGGGTCTTGGCTGATGGCCAGTGATGCCAACAGCTCACCAGCCCAGGTTGTGATCACCTTTACAAACCTGCCCCAACAGGGCTGTCCAGTCTCTGCTAACACACTTTTCTTCAGCTCTCCCAAACTGTCTGGACTCTCAATTCCCTACAGCCAATAAGCCCTACCTCCTTATTTTACTACAGGTTGGTAGTACTATAACTGTCAGCTTGATCATTTCCCCAGTCTGGTCTTAAAATGGTCCGTCGGGAAAGGGCTGATAGAATGGGTTTCTTTCTTGTTTTTTGGGGGGATTTATACATTTATAGTCAATATACTATATATGGCGCAAGGTATGGATGAAAGTTCACATTTTGTGCACGTGAATATTCAACTTTTCCAGTACCATTTATTGAGAGACTATCCTTTCTTCACTGAATTGACTTTACACCATCATCAGAAATCAATTGTCCCTATATGGGTGAATCTAATTCTTGGCTGTCTAGTCTGTCCCATGACCTACCAGTCTCTCAAAATATCAGGCTCGTGATAGTCAGGTTTTAATGAATATAACAGTATCCCCCAAGCCAAAGCAATGATTCTGTTCTCACATAGGTAATCCCAATAAACTTGTTTTGAAGTGCTGCCTTTAATCACTGGCCCCAGGGTCTGGATTCTTAAAATCTGTTCATGTGTTGGGTGGTTAATATTGCTGACACTCAGGGCTCCCCTCAGAAAGCACCATGAATCTCTTTTGTCTTCAACTCTCCCTTAGAAGCAAGTCTAGAAACTTGTGTCAAGAGAAGCAAGTGTGGGGATTTGGGCTGCAGGTAAATGCTTATGTTCTTTTAATTCCTCCAAAGTTCAGCAAGAGGTAAAGATGGACATTCAAGTGGAGTTGAGGAACAGGAAGGAAATTTGGGGCAACATCATTTAACATGTAAGAGACTAAATGTTAGAATCTCAAATAATGTTTAAAGTTGTGTCAGCTTTGGAAAATCATTCACAGTGAAGCTCTGAACACCATATTTTCTCAAGAAAAGCCAGTTAAATTCCATACATAAAGTTTTTTTTAACAAATGCAACTTATTGCATATCTCTTAATTAAGGATTCACTAGCATGCATATTTAACAAGTCACTCTCAAATTTAGTTGGTTAAGGAATTATTAAATACAAAGAAAACCTAGAAAAATTACATTCAACCATAAATATAAATGCAAGGTATATGTAACAAATCATATACCAAAAATACATAGTCCCCTGCTCCACCCCAAATACCAGCTCTTGTCTTCTATTTCTATTAAAGCATTTCTCTTAAAACTTTCCAGTGTCTTGGGGAAAACACTGTACTTTGAATGGACCAAATAAAAATTGGCATGCAATATTAAATCAGACAGCATTAGTAACATAAAGATCTTATGGAATAATTCTCTACAATGAAAGCACTGAGGATCAAGATCATTAAGTGACTTGAAAAAGGATACATATAGCTAATAAGCTGCTAGGACTGGTAGCCCCACTTCTGCACCAATGTTGTTGTCTTTCCAATTGAAGGCAATCAGTAATTGTTAAAAACCAATGTGTCAAAATGACCATACTTAATGCTTAGGGTTGCAAAGACCCCATGAAAATCTATCTCCACCCTTAATTAGTTTAGCAGGAGGAGATAAAAGGAGATATACACATAAATATAGACTATACATGGTAGGGCCATAAATTAAACCAAGTTCAATGAATGGGAGGAGAAGAAAAGAAAGAGAAAAAAGAAGGATAAGGGAGAAAATAAAAGCAAAATCTCTTCTGGTTGAGCCAACCAGTTAAAAACTCTTGGAAGGAGAGTCACTTGAGATAATCCTTGAAAGAGAGCACTTGAAAACTGAGGGTAGAGAAGGAAAAGGAATGAGAAAAACATTTCTACTGGAGGGAAAGACATATAAAGATGAGGAGGCAAGAAAGTCAAATAGCAAGGCACCCCTTTTCCTTCTGCCATACTGCCTCTACCACAAGAGTTGTGCCACCTGCAGGGTCACACTTCTGGGAAGACTCGTGTTGTTCCATCAAAAGGCTGCAGCTGATCTACGGCAGGAGGCGCTTCCTCAAGCCAACATCCTCACCTTGAGAGAGCGTCATCCTTGCTTGCACCATTCCATTGCAATCCATTTGTGACTGAGGGGAAAAAAAATACAAACTTTGATTGCTGTGTTATCAGCATTCATGAGAAACAAGCTTCGTATACCATTCCAACACTTTTCTTTTTATACTTTTCTTTAAATAAAGGTGGAGAAAGCTTTTAGTAAAAGTAACCCAGATCCCAACCCTTATAACATTAACGTTATAGCCTGGCTACTTTCCAGCTTCTCCATGATAGAAGAAAAAGCACCCTCCAATTTAATAACTAAATTAATTTTTCCTCCCACAACGGCATGTGCAATTATTAAAGTCAGAAAGATCTTGGCAGCCTCTTGCACTGGTAAATAGAACGTTGCATTCCATCCTATGATTAATTAATGTTCCTGATTCAAGGAGATATGAAATCGCTTTACATTCCTTGTGTTATTGAATAACCTATCGTGCATTATTGCTCAGGCACTTTTTACATCCATGCAACTAAATCTCAAGTAATAAGCCACAAAGAGCCTAACTTTATGCTGAAGCATTGTGGGAGCTATGGAAAACAGAACTTGAGGATGTGCATGGAGGGGGAAGAGAAGAAAAGAGCCAGAGAGAAGAAAGGAAAAGAAGGTGGAAGGAAGATTTGTATTAGCCAATCAGTCATGTCAGAGAATGTTTTACCTCTTGCTTGCCTGTGGTTTGTCATCTTATTTAGTGATTTTTTAATGACCAGTTTCCTTATTCACAAGTCAGGAATGATAAGAATAAACATAACTAACAGTCAAGAAACCTGTCATCATTGGGAGTTATAAATGATTGGCCCCTTTATCAACTGTCAGGAAATGGTTTTCCTTGGGTTTCAAACCACATAAGTAGCTGTCCAAGTTCAAGCGAGTATAAATGACACGCTTTGGAAGACCCAAAGGGGAGATGTTGTGGAACACTGTGTGTTTTTCTCTCATTTGTAGCATATTCTGCAGCCAATAAGTAAAAGAGACATGTACTTTCTAACAAGTTGTCTCAGATATTGCAAAACAGACAACAAAGACAAATTTATACCACAATTCCTACCCAGTTTTTTTTTCCCTTTAAGTTGAGTATTGAATTAATATAGTTACACATTCCCTCCCAAATCTCTTGCTCACAGGTAACTAACATAATAATCCATTCAAATAGAAAATTATCACATTTCCTGAGAAACCTGTTCTCTACATCACTGAGTTGGGATTTCATCCCTTCAGACTACCTGTGGGACTTTAAGGGCATTAGGATGCTCACAGGCAGGGATGTGGTCCCCAGTGAAGAGCTCATCAGGTCCAGAAATTAACCTCATCCCGTCAACTTCTCCCTGAAGAAGGTCAGAAGAGAAAGAAATTCAAGGAGAATGACAAATCATGCCTCAAGCAGAAACTGAAAAAAAAAAAAAATCCAGAAATTGCCAGGAAAGAGTAACCAACACGTGTAATGTTTAAGAAAGAAAATGCATCTGTCTTTTTTTAAACCAGTTTCCTAGTCTGTCTCCAATATAATATACATCAGAGAATCATTTTAAGTGTGCTTTTTTACCAAATAGAGATGCTTTCATACAGAAGCAAATACCCATATATAAGTACTATGAAAGAAATAGACACTGACACTCTTGAATAATTCAGGAATCTGCTGAAAAGATTTTGAGAATTCTACTTTGACAAAACCTCAACATTTAGACCCTTAATGTTGCTTTCCAGTTAAACTCGTAGAGTACTGATGAGGATTATTGAATTGAGCTAAGGTAATTGGTAACAGTCATGGAAGGAAAAAATGATTCTGGGTAAAGAAAATGAGTGTCAGTGTTTCCCCTTCATTTCTTAGCTAAGTTATGCCTAGTGAAAGCACAGACTCTTGTAACCACATGCGCTTTACTGAAATATTATGTTTCTCAATCCTCAAGTACACTCGGCTTTCTCCTTCTAGTTCCTTGTAATCCCTACATATTTTGTTTGTCTTTCTCTCTAGGTACGGAGTGGAACCTGTGTCTCTACCTTCTGAAATCTCTAATACATTTTTCTCACTCAGGGAGTTTTAATTAAATATACAAGTCAAAATATAAGCCAGAAATTAGCATGTATTTTCTACTATTTTTTAAAAATTTCCATGGATTTCCAAATGTCAATCAAAACTGGAAATTCTGACAGACTGTCTGGGGCTAGGTCAAGAATATGAGTTCTACTTTAAATTCAAACCCAGAATTGTGATGTGGCATGGGCAGATCTTTAAATGTTCTTGACTCACTCTCTCCCTACTAAAGAAAGTAGTTCTGGGTGCTTGGGTGGCTCAGTTGGTTAAGCGACTGCCTTCGGCTCAGGTCATGGTCCCGGAGTCCTGGGATTGAGTCCCGCATCGGGCTCCCGGCTCAGCGGGGAGCCTGCTTCTCCCTCTGACCCTCTCCCCTCTCCTGCTGTTTCTCTCTCTCTCTCTCTCAAATAAATAAATAAATAAAATCTTTAAAAAAAAAAGAAAGTAGTTCTTACTTCACAGGAAAGCTGGAAAGGCAAACATGATGATAGATGAGATTTGTTTATTCCTTGGAGAGATAAGGTGTTGTCAAAATTCAAGGCATCCTTATTATCCATGCTCATGAAACTGTTATGATAGTAGAAAACATTATACTTAGATTTTTCTTCTATTGCCACCAAAAAGGCATTTAAACTGAGATTACAGACTGTCAAATAATTAAGACCTGAAATGTGGAAAGTAAATAAGTCTCAATCCAAATTTGTGATATCATCGGTTATTTTTCTCCTCTAGAAAAATGCCTTCGATTTTAAATAGACAACGTCGGTACTAATGAAGTGCATTGAATCATAATGTATCTTATTATGAGTCAAAAGGGGCTCTGAAAATAAAGTGTCATTACACGGAATCAGTCACATGATTCGTTTGAAAACTTGGGTTCGGATATAGTTCTCAGTCAACAGAAAAGTTCCATGTTCACTAAGAAAATAATAAAAAAAAAATAAAAGCCCAGCAGGGAAAATTCTGTCGGCTTTAGTATGCAGAAAGCACATGCAGGAAGTAGCTTCACCTGCCAGTTGTGATTAATTTGCTATTTCTTACAACGTCTCACTTTGATTATTAATGATAATGATTTGATTTATGAGTTCTGTTCACTGAATATTCTCAATTTCCAAAGATGTACTCTTTTGGAAAAAAAAAAAAGAGAGAGAGAGAAGGAAAAAAAGGCTGTTGGGAGATAGTTACTCAGGTAATGGAATGTGGCATCATTTACCTTTAGATGCTGGTTCAAATCTATCTCCCCATGTTTTCCTAAGGTGTTCAGGGAAATCTAAAGGCTGGAGCACAGATATTATATATAATGAATGAGAGAGGGATATCATGATCCCACCTCTGTTCTGAGGTTTTGTCTCTTTCTGTGTTGTGGGAATGCAGAACATTCAGGACCAGGTTTCTGGATTTTAAGGCTTTTCTCTGTGCAGAATTATAACATGTAAACCCTGCGACACGAATTGCATATTAGCATATTGTCATTCATGCATATATTAAGAAGCTGAGATTTTTAAGACTGTATGAAAAGATGCTAGTTTTCAGAATAGAATTATAGAGAATTAAGGCAATTAGAACTCTGAGGGGCAATACGCAATGTTGTTAGAATATCATATTCTCTACCAGCTGACCTCATTGATCATAGAAAAGAAAATTCAGTAGAAATTAATTTGGTGCTTTTCATAAATGTGAAAATAACTCAGGAATAATTGATTTTTAAAGGTTGACAATTACAAAGGCTCTCATCTTCCTTGAGAAATATCTTCTAGGAAAATAAGTGTAAGGAAGAAAAATAATGTAATCATGGTTGCCCAGATCATACCCTCCACTGGGAGTCTGGGGACCTGACAAGATTTCAGAGCCTCCAGCACTACCTCAGTCAACTACCCAACTGGGAGTCTATGAGCCTCTGGTCCCACTAAGTTTCTCAGTATTAATAATAGCTAATCTTACTATTATTAAGAGCTTCCCACAGACTATACACCTTAGGCATAGGATCGCATTTAGTCCTCACAACAAAACAATGAGACAATAATTTTTTCCCCAGTCACAGACGCGCGAAGTAAGGCTCAGAGAGAGGCAATTTAACCTCACAGTGCTAATAACATGGTGTCCTCCTTCCTCTTTTTCCTTTTTGCTGACATGGCTACACTGCACACTCTAACACCATGCCTTGTCATAAATGAACACTTCCATCTCCCGCGGACCGGAGGGAAAACCTCTAGCTTAGAATGAGCTCAGAATGAAGGTGGTAGCTCTTAGCAGTTGGTGGAAAACAAAGAGCACCTGTGACTCCAGGGCTTTGTGCTGAGTCCATGGAGGTTCCTAAATCCTAGAAAAGATCCCTCAATGTCTAGAACCTTTTGGGAATGTCTTCTCACACCCACAGTTAGAAGTTCTGTACAGAGAGCCAGCTAAAGTGTTTCTTTAACAAAGAAAACCTTGGGATACCACTGGCAGACCACTGGTTCTCACCTGGAGTGTTGGTTTAAAGATTAGAGACATGAACCAGTCTCTCAGAGACTCCAATTTATTAAACCTGAGGGTAAGTCCCTAAATTGACCTTTTAAATAAGTATCATTTCCTCTGCCTCGACGCTCTTCCAACTTCTTACCCTCCCAAGAGCTCCTGCCTACCCCTTGACAATGCCCTCAATAACAGGTACCTTAAAATGGTAGGGAACAAATCATTCTCAGTTGGATTCAGATCATCCTGAATTGAATGCCAGTTCTGCCTTTTCTGGTTGTGGGACTTTCGGTAACATAGCTCACCATGTTATGAACACGGAATATGACATGGCCGAAATATGTAACAGAGCATCTCTATCTCTACATAGCTGTGTCTCTGGGCAGGACACTCATCTCTTGGTGCCACCATGTCTATGTCTATAATGTCAGTGAATTGAACTAGACTTAGTGATTCTCTGAACTCTTGTGATGAGTACTTGGTCATTCCCTGATCTGTTTGTGTTCAAATTTACCTTTTACAAGGCACTTTCATAACCATCCCTGTGTCCCTTACAATGACGCTGTTGAGTGCATAGATACATTTCCCACTTTATGAATGTTTTGCAGTTAGCTAACTAGATTTAGTTCATTTACAGACCTACAGGAGATCCCAATGTTTCTCAGTACTTCCACACTCTGCCACACGGCTTTGCCACGGGCTCATTAGTCTGTGGGGAATTCATATGTTGAGTCTAGTTCTCTGAAACTAGAGGGAGACAGAATTTATTTATTATTTATATTTATTTATTATTTATATTTAGGTAATTTATTATCTATATATAAAGAGATGAAAAGTATATTGTATATTTATATTATATATATATACATGTCTATATATTTAAAGTCACTTGAGCCGAAATAGACTTACTTTTTTTCTCACATCAAAGGCAAGAGTAGGGCGCCTGGGTGGCTCAGTCGTTAAGCATCCGCCTTCAGCTCAGGTCATGATCTCAGGGTCCTGGGATCAAGTCCCGCATTGGGCTCTCTGCTCAGCGGGAAGCCTGCTTCTCCCTCTCCCACTCCCCCTGCTTGTGTTCCCTCTGTCGCTGTGTCTGTCTCTGTCAAGTAAATAAATAAAATCTTAAAAAAAAAAAAAAAGACAAGAGTAGATGTGCAAATGCTGATGTTCTTTCTGTGGTCTACTATATAAGACAAAATTGTTTTTTATACTCTACCACAGCCAGCATTATAAATAGAAAGATAGATACCGTCAGGAAATATTTTGAAGGACTCCAGGAACACCCTTGTTTTTGATGGGTTCTATATATTTACAACAGAGACACACATATGTAGATCACCATGGGTTGGAGACTGTCCTTCAGATCAGGTGGCCCAAAAGTCCTTGGAGCATGCAGGAAAGTACACGAAACATACAGAGCAGTTTGCAGAACCAGGCCTCAAGAAGGTCTGGAACACTGGTCAGGATATAACCATCATTTTAGCAGTCTGGCTGGATGGCTCCATTCTTCATTATACCTTTTCTCTCTGCCTGCTTCAAAAACCTAATTGCTGTTACATCTGGAAGTACTGCCTTCCCATCAGAGCTCTCATGCCAGGCACCTCAGAGGCTGATAGCTAGATTAAAGAAGGTAACTTTGGGGTCAGAGGCCAAACCCTGGACTGTTAAGGGCTGCCTGGTCACTGGACCCATGTGCACATCCAACCACTCCAGCCAGTTTGTTCTTCAGGGGACTATGTGGGTGACAAGACCTGAGAGCTTCTAGTTTTGCTCTCTAGTTAGAATTAGGTTCACTGACACAACACAGAAAACCCAAAAGAAAGATTGCTCAAAGGTCTGAATTTCCTAATCCCTTTGTTCCCAGCAATAGGGTAAAGGAAGGGGTGTTCTTCAAATACATGCCCCCACTCCTGTCCCTTTGACGGAGATATCCCTGGGTATCTTGCACACTTCTGCTTATATCCCATAAGCGGCATGGAGTCATCTTGTTGCAAAGGAGACCGAGAAACGTAGTCTTTTGCCAAGCCAAAAATGAGGATTCACCACCAAGGAAAAATGTTTAGTTCTGCAGAGAACTAGCCAATTCTGATATATTGGTATAGCCCCTTCTCTCCCCTAATTCACTTCCAGTTGGCTATTATGTTTTTCATATAATCCAGAATAAAATATTGAAGAGAACAAATTTGAAAACTCAAATTTTACTTTTCAGAGGCATTGAACTAAGCAAAATTCAAAGACATAAACCTTAACTCAATGCATCTGATTAGTTAGCCATTCTTTTAGGTATCTTCTGAAACAATAGACCCCAAGATAGATTAAAAAGTAAGGGACCTCCAGCAATTGACAATCAAGTGGAGGCTCAAAAAAGCAGGTTAACAACATCAGGGTGTCCAACAGTAGGCAACCCCCAATTGGTCTCTGAACCCTAAAATGAGGATAATTATGTCAATACCATTGTTTTTTTTTTGAAAATCAAAGTAGATAATACCTAATGTAGTATAGCACAAAGCACATTCTTATATCTGAATCTGAAACAATGCCTAAGACCAACTCTAGGCAAATTGCGGATGAAACCAATTTTGTCATCAGAATTCTAATTGCTCATGCACCATTCTCTAGTTATGCCCCTTCCTTTATCTCTTTCTTAGGTAATAGATTCCAGTGTCTCTGGCTGACCAGAAGCCCCTCCCCGATATGTGTTGCTAGGGCAGAACCCTAACTCTGGGCTTCCAATTTTCCATTCTCTCATTTCTGTACAAACAATTTTAGATCTCATGTTTTAGGGAATTTTAGCATGTTATCAAGATAAAGGAGGGATGGATAAATTACCTTATGGTAAAATTGCCATTGCAAATAAGACTTTTTTTTTCTGTAGTAGGTGTATTTATATTTTAACTTAAAAGTTATTTGAGACAAAAAAAAGTATATTTTAGGGTATAATTTCAGGCATCAATCTTTTCTGTTTTTTTTTAAAGATTTTATTTATTTATTTGATAAAGAGAGTGAGAGAGAGCACAAGCAGTGGGGAGGGGCAGAGGCAGAGGTAGAAGCAGAGTCCCTACTGAGTAAGGATCCCAACTTGGGGCTGGATTCCAGGACCCTAGGGTCATGACCTGAGCTGAAGGCAGATGTTTAACCACCTGAGCCACCCAGGTACCCCATGGGGGAGTATTTTCAATATGAAACATTTTCAACACCTTTTAAATTTCCCCATGTAGGTATAAGTTTTCTTTCAACTTTATTAAGATATATACTTAATATATAAAAAGTTGCAAATGTTTAACGTATACATTTTGATGAGTTTGGACATATGCATGCATCTATGATTCTGTGATGCCATTAGCACACACAAAGTAGACATATCCATCACCTGCAAAACATGTCTTGTGTCCCTTTGCTTCTTTTGAACTTTTATTTATTTATTATTATTATTATTTTTTATTTTAAATGTTACTATTTGCTTTCCTTTTCCTGCCCTCAATTGACTATTTAGGTATTCTTAAAAAAAAAAAAAAAATCTTTTGGAAAGGATACCAAGAGAAGGAAAAGATAAAGACTCTGTTTGACTACTTTTACTTTCTAGTTTTTACATTTCCAGACATATGTAGAAATAATTTTGGCAAACTGCCAAATCATGCCAAAGGAAGACTATTATGCTTTGTAATTTAAAAAAAAATATTGCTCATATTCAAAGTTCCATTACCTCAGTTATATCATACTCTGATTCCTCCCATCACTCCCAATCCTAGGATCACTTAGGTTCATTTAACAACTCAAGCTGCAAAAAATTAAAACTGTAAGAACATAATCTCAGGTAGAGATGTAAGGTATTTTTGGACTCAGCATTAGAGTACCAAGGAAGATCCACACCTGCACTTCTTCCTTTGGATGAAGTCTCCTAGATTTCATTACTATTTTAACAGTCATTTTACCATGACTTTTTATAAAATTAGATGAAAGTATGTTAGAAGTATAATTTCACAGGCATTTAGGTTTGTTGCAAAAATGCTAAGAATGAGGCTTACAGAACAATGTTCCTTCTAAAGTGAACTTCTCATGTGCTTCGGTGGGAAACCAGGAGCCCCCTTGCCTTTCTCCTCCACTTCCATCACTACACCCCTTTAACCTCTGTGTGGGAAACTCACACCATCTAGTCAGGCGTCAGGAGGCACCGAGGACCCGGGAAAATCACTCATAAGTTGCTAAAAGGGAATGTTTATCACATTTTTGTTCAATTCATGATATATTTATGAAAACCAATGAGTTTTACTATATTGAAACACAAAGTGCAGAGAAAACAGCATACTAGCTACTTTATAAAACATGGATTCTATTTCTTGTCCAATCATAAACTGAGGACAAAAAACAAAAAGCATAGATTTTTTTTTTCTATCTGTTGAAGTGAAATCAAAGGGAATTTTTGAAGGCAAGTTCTCATTGCTGTTTACTGGGAACCAGACTCTCGTTATACTTAATGGATGTTCTATGCCAAGTTCCCCAGCCCCTGGGGGTGAAAATTTCCCCTAAAAAACCTGGAAGGAATTCAAGGCTGCTAAAGCCTTGAATAAAACTTTACTTAATGTGTATTGTACATTTTTATTACCCTGAGATGATATGTTATAATTACCTTCTTAAATCATGTGAGAAAAACTTAAACACATTATTAACAAATGATAATATTCCCAAACAAAACCAGTTTGGTGCTGGCCTCTCCAGAGAAGAGAATAGTGGATAGAAAACAGGCCAACAAAGTGGTAAACATGATAAAAAATGGGGACAAATATCAGGTGCCCTGATTCTACCAAATACCACAAGACTTAAGTTAGGAAACAAATTAGCATCTGTTGGAGCTCTACAGTGCAAAGACAGAAATCCTTTTGAACGCTGCAAGAAATTATACCATATGATTTTTGGATGTACCATAAGTAATTAGCCAAAACAGAAATATATGTTTCCTGGAATAAAGTAAATAGAGGAAATTCTTCTGGGAAGAATACTTACATCAGCTTCTTAGAAAACAAGCACAACCACTAACATAGTTGAAATGGGCAGAATCAATTTCTTGAGATGTTTGGAAATGAAAGAAATGCAAGTTCATTTGCATCCTTTCCTTCACCTTACCTGAGTTCAACTACACTTACATATTAGAAATCACTCGAAGAAGGAACTGCCTAAAGAATTCTTATGTTCAGATACGCATTATGAGGTCTTTCAAAGTGAGGCAACTTTTGAAAATCGTGGAGCTAGAAATCAAGCTAAGTAGCCAGAAATGCGTTGTTGCTATCCGTTTTGGAGGGCAGGAATGACGACTACTGTCTTCTTTCCTGGCATCCTGAAGGCTAGTAGGTACCCACGGTGCATGAGCAGGCCGAGGCAGGTTTTCCCCAGGAGCCTTCACGGGGAGTTCTGGAAAGGGCTGGCATCCACCTGGATGTGAGGGAACTGTAGGTGGAGGCTGGCTCCTCCATTGCTTGATTGAAGATCAAAACAGATTTTGTTTTGGCCAATGTCTTTTAAAAATCAAAACCTCAGAGCATTTAAAAATTATCCTTTAGCAGCATATCAGGGGAAACGGACTGGACATTCTTTTGCAGGAACTTGCAGTATTAAATTTTGGTGGGAAGAGACTGGCATGGGTGATAATACTAATTGGTTACCCAGGAACCTAGAGTGTAGGGGGAGATTTACATGAAGGCAGAAGAGAAAAAAAAGGGCTTGTACATTTCTGCCCTTGTTAAAGCTACATTGACTGTGTCTACACAAGTCTAAAGGCTGTTATGCATAGCTGAATATTAGAAATATGAATAAAATATAGCAGTCATCTCCACTTTTTTTGAGTGTCCTGTTTATCCCAACTTTTAAAGTCTGGCACAATGAAAGAGACACTGGAGCTAGGAATAATGGCTGTTGAATGGGAATGACATATCCCCAATGAGAAAGTATATTTTTATTTTAAGTACAGTATAAATACTATATGTTTCCTAATGGTTTACATATAAAAGAGGTTGATATGCAATTTATGAATCCCTTGAAAAAACATAAGTGAGAAAATTGTGTTTATAAATATTTCTGCACTATTTCAGGAGATAATAGAAAATATTCCCTCTTCCTAATCTTTTCCTTTATTCTTTGAAACTTGTGATCAATTCAAGTTGGTCAGAATTAGCCCCTAAGGTCATCAAAAGAGATAATATCTGATGCATATCTCTTCAGGAAAGTCAGTACTTTAATCTCTCAGAAATAGGCAATAAAATATGCTATTATCATAAACTCACATCTAAACTGTCAATAATTCAGAGGCTTGGGCAATCATCTGGACAGCCTAGAAAGTCAATTTAGACAATTCTACAATCACATTTTGTACTGAATTTATTAGATGGCTCTGCTTTGCCAATGTAGACATGATCCAAGTTCATCTAAAAGTTCTCGAGGGAGAATTAAATACCTAAAGCCAGCTCCAAACTGTGACCATCAGGAACTTGCATAAATTTACTGAAAACAAATTATAAAAAATTTCATTTTTAGGTGACAGTACTAGAAGAGTTCATCAGGGAAATGGCATTACCTTCTCAAACTTAAGGTTTGTCAAAATTTTAGTCAGTGTCTTTCAAAGTCATGAGGCAATCGGACATAGTAAAAGTGGAAATAAGTGAACAGGATTCTAGTTTGAGTTCTTCCTCAGATAAGATATGTAGATGCAAAAATCAGGTCACCAGGTCTTAGATAGAGTGATAAATCAAACACATGTGGGAACATTTCCCGCTATTCCAATCACATGAAAATGCATGCAGTTTTATGAATTCATACTAATATGAATAAATATAAAATTATATGCACTCATATTTAAAACAAATACTTTGGTTTGGAAGCAGGAAAGGAAATATATCATTAAATAGGGGCTCAAGTTTTGTGGCCCCACAGGGTGGCTGAGACAATGGGGTGGAAATTTTTGAAACTATAGCCATAGATTCAAGATGAGATATGGTACTGAACAACATGAGTCTAGGATCCAGCAACTCACTGTTATTGTTTACAAACTGAAATTCAGAATATCCCAAGCAGTGTTCCTAGATCACAGCCAATGCAAAGAACCCACCACTGACCATGAGTAGAAATCATGCCCAAACCACTTCAAAGCCAAGAATATGTGTCATTATAGTGTGAAGGACTGAGATCCATTCTATTCAATTCATCAAATTCTTGTTGTAGTATCATGACTCTATGTTGAAATATAACATTAAAACCTAGTTTGAGGCCTGTGAATTTTGCAGGTCTTCAACGGAGATAACTATGAAACTACTCCCAAAGCAAGTCTATATAAATTGTGTCCAGTGGAAAATAGTTACCATGGAAGTTGAGCTCACAAAGAGCCATTAGAAAACATGGGAGCTTTTGGGTTCCTGGACCCAAGTTTGATGTGTGTGGAGGGAAAGTGATTCCCCAACCAACAAGCAATGCTTTGGACACCTACTGGGTGTCCTGCAGTTCAACTTAACCCTGATACTACCTACCTGAAGACAGCATCAGATCCCACAGATTAAAGGGCTCAGTCCCACAGTACTTCCCCTCCCCAGCTTCAGACGCCAACCAGCCACAAGCTTGGGTTACCTGAACTTCCTACTGACTATAAATCAGTTTCCCACAACCTCCTTCCTTGGGTTCACTTAATTTGCTAGAGCATCTCACAGAACTCCGAGAAACATTTTACATACTACATTACCAGTTTATTATGAAAAGATATAAGTCAGGAACAGCCAGATGGAAGAAATGCATAGGGCCAGGTATGGAGAAAGGGCATGGAGGTTCCATTTCCTCTCCAGGCCCACTACTCTCTCCAAATCCCCAGGTGTTCCAACAATCCTGAAGCTCTCCAAACCTTCCTTTTGGGTTTTTATAGGGACATTCTTACAGAGGCATTATTGATTAAATCATTGGCCATTGGTGATTGAACTCCATCTACCAGCCCCTCTCCCCCGACCAGAGGTGGGAATGGGGAAGGGAGTAAGGACTGAAAGTTCTAACCTTCTAGTCACAGCATTGGTTCTCCTGACAACCAGCCCCAGCCTTAGGCAGGGCCCAAAAATCACCTCATTAACATAACAATAAACACATTTCTTGCTCTCTTCATTTGGGAAATTCCTAGGGTTTTAGGAGTTCCCTGCCAGGAACAATGACAAAGACAAGTATGTATTTGTTATAAGTCACAATATCACAGGAAGCTTCTGGCATTTTTGGTTTGCTTAAGGTATCAGTCTCTGAGAAAAATCTATAAAAATATCTTACTGTGACTGTTTTTTTTAAATTTCTCCTTTTAATTCTTCCCATTTTTACTTCATGTATATTGATACTTTGTTACTAGATTCATGAAACTGTTGGATTATTTTGTTATTAAAAAGGTATTCCTTTGCTAATTAATAATTACTTCATCTTACTCAAATTATGCTTTTAACAAAAAATACTTCATTCATTGTTACAAGTGCATCACTTTTCTGTGGGTTATATCTTTATTAATCTCTTTACCTTCACCTGTTCAATGCCCCTTTATTAGGATAGTATTTATACAGATCATTCAACCAAACTTTGCTTTTTAATCCAGTATTATAATCTTTGTCTCTCCACTGGAGAATTTATCTTATGTTTATGTGCATGTCTATTACTAACATATATTATTAATTCTACCATAATTTGTATTTTCAACCAGTCTGGTTATTTTTTACTCCAACTTCCCATTTGTTGAATTAATATTTTTTTCTTCATTTTATTTTCCTTCTTTTTTAGAAATACTTGAGCTGTGTCATTTTGTTTGTTTCCTGTTGATGATTATTCTTTGTACTCTACTATGAAAATATCTCAAAGATCTAATTAATTCACCCATCTCTGATGATTAATTTTATTGCATCTACCTAGCCAGCTAAGGTAAGGAGATACCCAAATAACTGATAAAACATTTGTAGCAGTGCTTGTGTGGTGTTTCTGGAAAAGATTAGCATTTGAATCAATAGACTAAGGAAAGAAGATCCACCCTCACCAACATGGGTGGGCATCATCCAATCCATTGAGAGCCCTAATAGAAAAAAAATGGAGGGAGGGAAATTTCCTTTCTCTTTGAGCTGAGAATCCATCTTCTCCTGTCTTGGGGTATCAAAGCTCCTGGTTCTCAGGACTTCAGACTATCAGCTTTTCTGGATCTCCAGCTTGTAGAAGGCATAAGTGGGGCTTCTTGGCTCCATAATCATGATGAGACAACTCCCATAATAAATTTCCTCTTATCTATCTATCTATGTCCTATTGGTGCTGTTTCTCTAGAGAACCCTGACTCATTCATTATCTGTCACTTTTCTCGTATTTGAAATTAGAAGTTCTAAAATCCCCTTCATCTATAGATCTCCTCTTTTTCAATGAATGGGAGAGAAATAGGCTAGATCAGTGGTGTTAAAATAGCTTTATCCAGAGTTTTTTGAGTTTCATAATCTCCTTGAGCACTTCAGGAGATAGAGGAGAGCCCAGAGAATGGACAGTGGTCCTCCCTCGCTTTTAGAGCAGTTCCACATTCAGTCTTCATTAGTGGGGTTCTGTGTTAGAGTTCACTTAGAGAGGTTCTTCAAAAACTAAAAAAGTAAACAAAAGAAATAAAATGAAATTTGAAATCCGTTAAAAAGATTAATTAGAGGGGCACTGGGTGGCTCAGTCAGTTAAGCATCTGCCTTTGGCTCAGGTCATGATCCCAGGGTCTTGGAATCGAGCCTGGTGTCAGGCTCCCTGCTCAGCCAGGAGCCTGCTTCTCCCTCTCCTCTGCTGCTGCCCCTGCTTATGTGCTCTTTCTCTCTCTCTCTGTCAAATAAATAAAATCTTAAAAAAAAAAAGATTAATTAGAAAAAAAATCCTTTAGGAAAATTAAGATAATTCACTGATTGTTGACTAACTGTACTCAAGATGGTCCAACAGTAAGATCTATAGTATTCTACAGACCTTTGCAGGTATCTCTGATTTTTCATCATTTTTATTATTTTACTCAGTGGAAGTATATAAATGGTGCTTTGGTGTTTTGTTTGTTAGGGCTGGATAAAATATTGAATAAAAAACTAAAAAAAATAAATAAATAAAAAGAGGGGGGAAGCCAGTATCTTCAACAACAATTTTCATGAATATGCAGTATTATAGGACATTTTCTTATAGAACTACTAAGAAAGAATGGGATTAATTGAAATAAAAAAACTCAGGAAATATGTGATAGATGTTTCCAAAAATCTGAAAAGTTATCATATTTATAAGGAATTAATTAGTGTGGCTTCAGAAAATAATACTAAAACAAATGAATAACCTACTCTAGGTTATGAGTAGGAGGAACTTTCTAGCAATCACCACTGTTCAAAAATGTAATAGGTTCTCATTTATAGTAGTTTTATTTCTCACTAGAATCATTGAGCATCAGAACTGCTGGGCTCCTCTGGACAGGATGCCCATCATCAGGGATAGACTAGAATAGATGGAGTGAAAAATCACCTCTAGTTCTGCAATGCTAGATATTGAAATTAAACATCTGGAGACCATATGTATTGTATTAATTCAGTTCACAAATTTAAGTCATTTTAAGAATGAGGCACAAACCTGATAAACTCTCCTCCCCAAGATTCACACATAACTTTGCCCACTACAAAGGAGCTCTTATAGCTCCAGAGCAGCTAAAACCAAATTTTATTAAGTTTTCTTCTGGAAGTCTTTATCTGAAAAAGTTAATACTATCTTTTCTTTATAAAGCTAGGTTTCTCATGTTTCTCTCTCTTTTTTCCCCCAATTTAACATATTATTGTTTCACTATATTATAAATAGATGGTAAAATTTTAAAGAAGAGCAGGGGAATTCAGAAGAACAAATTAGTGATCTACAAACCAATTGATAGAAAAGAAGGAAAAAGAGGAGGCCAGGGAGAAACAACTCAAAATCCATGAAAACAGAATCAGAAATAAGTGACACCATGAAATGTTCCAATGTCAGAATTATTGGGATCCCTGAGGAAGTGGAGAGAGGACTAGAAGATATATTTGAGCAAATCATAGCTGAGAACTTCCCTAATCTGGGGAATGAAACAAACATTAGTGTCCTAGAGGCAAAAAGGAGCCCTCCCAAAATCAAGGAAAACAGACCAACACCACAGCATGTAACAGTAAAACTTGCAAATCTTAAAACCAAGGAAACCATCTTAAGGGCAGTTAGGGGGAAGAGATTCCTTACATACAGAGGGAGGAACATCAGAATAACGTCAGACCTATCCACAGAGACCTGGCAAGCCAGAAAGGGCTGGCAAGAAATATTCAGGGTACAAAACGAGAAGAACATGCAGCCAAGAATACTTTATCCGGGAAGGCTGTCATTTAGAATGGATGGAGAGATGCAGAGCTTCCAAGACCAGCAGAAACTGAAAGAATATGTGATCACTAAGCCGGCCCTGCAAGAAATTTTTTTTTTTTAAGATTTTATTTATTTATTTGGGACAGAGAGAATGAGAGACAGAGAGCATGAGAGGGAGGAGGGTCAGAAGGAGAAGCAGACTCCCCGCCGAGCAGGGGGAGCCCGATGCAGGACTCGATCCCGGGACTCCAGGATCATGACCTGAGCCGAAGGCAGTCGCTCAACCAACTGAGCTACCCAGGCACCCGCCTGCAAGAAATATTAAGGGGGCTTCTATAAAAGGAGAAAGCCCCCAAGAGTGATATAGAACAGACATTTACAGAGACAATCTATAGAAACAAAGACTTCACAGGCAACATGATAACAATAAATTCATATCTTTCAATAATCACTCTCAACGTGAATGGCCTAAAAGCTCCCATAAAATGGCACAGGGTTGCAGATTGGATAAAAAGACAGGACCCATCCATATACTGTCTACAAGAGACTCTACAAGAGAACTTAAAGATACATCCAGACTGAAAGTGAAGGGATGGAGATCTATCGTCGATGCCAGCGGACCTCAAAAGAAAGCTGGGGTAGCAATTCTTAACTAAAGACTGTAGTTACAGACACAGAAGGACACTATATCATTCTTAAAGGGTCTATCCAATAAGAAGATCTAACAATTGTAAATATCTACACCCCCAACATGGGAGCAGCCATCTACATAAGCCAACTGTTAACCAAAATAAAGATTCATATTGATAATAATACGTTAATTATAGGAGACCTCAGTTCTCCACTCCCAGCAATAGACAGCTCATCTAAGTGAAAAACAACAAAGAAACAAGAGTCTTTAATGACACACTGGACCAGATAGACCTCATAGATATATACAGAACATTCCACCCTAAAACAACAGAATACTCATTCTTCTCGTATGCACATGGAACTTTCTCCAGAATAGACAACATACTGGGTCACAGATCAGGTCACAATCGATACCAAAAGATTGAGATTATTCCCTGCATATTCTCAAACCATACTGCTTTAAAACTGGAACCAATCACAAGAAAAAATATGGAAGAAATATGAACACTTGGAAGCTAAAGACCACTTTGCTCAATAATGTTTGGGTCAACCAAGAAATCAAAGAAGAACTTAAAAAATGCATGGAAACCAATGAGAATGAAAACACATTGGTCCAAAATCTCTGGGATACTGGAAAAGCAGTCCTAAGGGGGGAATACATAGCTATCCAAGCCTCACTCAAAAAAATAGAAAAATCCCAAATTCACCAACTAAATTTATGCCTTAAAGAACTAGAGAAAAAGCAATCAAATGATGACTAACCCACGCATCAGAAGAGAAATAATTAAGATTAGAGCAGAGATAAATGAATTAGAAACCAGAAACACAGTAGATCAGATCAATGAAACTAGAAGTTGGTTCTTTGAAAGAATTAATAAGATTAATAAACCACTGTCCAGACTTATCCAGAAGAAAAGAGAAAGGACCCAAATTAATAAAATTATGAATGAAAGGGGAGAGATCACGACTAATACCAAGGAAATAGAAACAATTATTAGAAATTATTATCAACAACTATATGCCAATAAATTAAGTAACCTGGAAGAAATGGATGCCTTCCTGGAAACCTATAAACTACCAAGACGAAACAGGAAGAAACTGACAATCTGAATAGGCCAATAACCAGTAACGAGATTGAAGCAGTTATCAAAAACCTCCCAGAAAACAAGAGTCCAGGGCCTGATGGATTCCCTGGGGAATTCTACCAAACATTCAAAGAAGAAATAATACCTATTCTCCTGAATCTGTTTCAAAAAATAGAAAAAGAAGGAAAGCTTCCAGACTCATTCTATGAGGCCAGCGTTACCTTGATCCCCAAACCAGGCAAAGACCCCCTCAAAAAGGAGAAAGTCAGACCAATATCCCTGATGAATATGGATGCCAAAATTCTAAACAAGCTCCTAGCTAATAGGATCCAACAACACATTAAAAGGATCATCCATTAAAAGGATCATCCACCACGACCAAGTGGGATTTATCCCTGGGATGCAAGGGTGGTTCAACATTCGCAAATCAATCAATGTGATCGAACACATTAATAAGAGGAGAGAGAAGAACCATATGGTCCTCTCAAATGATGTAGAAAAAGCATTTGACAAAATACAGCATCCTTTCCTGATTAAAATTCTTCAGAGTATAGGGATAGAGGGAACAACATTCCTCAAGTTCATAAAATCCATCTATGAAAAACCCACAGCAAATATCCTCCTCAAAGCTGAGAGCCTTTCCCTTAAGATCAAGAACACGTCAAGGATGCCTACTCTCACCACTATTGTTCAACATAGTACTAAGAGTCCTAGCAACAGCAATCAGACAACAAAAAGAAATAAAAGGTATTCAAATTTGCAAAGAAGAAGTCAAACTCTCTCTCTTCACAGATGAGATGATACTTTATGTGGAAAATCGAAAAGACTCCACCCCCAAATTACTAGAACTCATATAGCAATTCAGTGATGTGGCAGGATACAAAATCAATGCACAGAAATCAGTTGCTTTTTTATACATTAACAATGCAACTGTAGAAAGAGAAATTAGAGAAACGATTCCATTTACAATAGCACCAAAAACCATAAGATACCTCAGAATAAACCTAACCAAAGAGATGAATGATCTATACTCTAGGAAGTACAGAACACTCATGAAAGAAATTGAAGAAGACACAAAAAGATGGAAAAACATTCCCTGCTCATGGATTGGAAGAATAAACATTGTTAAAATGTCTATGCTACCCAGAGCAATCTATACCTTCAACGCCATCCCAATCAAAATTCCAATGACATTTTTCAAAGTGCTGGAACAAACAATTCTAAAATTTGTATGGAATCAGAAAAGATCCCGAATGGCCAAGGAAATGTTGAAAAAGAAAAACAAAGCTGGGGTCATCATGTTGCCCAATTTCAAGCGATATTACAAAGCATTGATCACCAAGACAGCATGGTACTGGCACAAAAACAGACATAGACCAATGGAACAGAATAGAGCCCAGATATGGACCCTCAACTCTATGGTCAAATAATCTTTGACAAAGCAGGAAAAAAAATATGCAATGGAAAAAAGACAGTCTCTTCAATAAATCGTACTGGGAAAATTGGACAGCTATATACAGAAGAATGAAACTCAACCATTCTCTAACACCCTACACAAAGATAAACTCAAAATGGATGAAAGATATCAGTGTGAGACAGGAATCCATCAAAATCCTAGAGGAGAACATAGGCAGTAACCTCTTTGACATCGGCCACAGCAACTTCTTTCAAGATACATCTCCAAAGGCAAGTGAAACAAAAGCAAAAATGAACTTTTGGGACTTCATCAAAATAAAAAGCTTCTGCACAGCAAAGGAAACAGTCAACAAAACAAAGAGGCAACCCACAGAATGGGAGAAGATATTTGCAAATGACACTACAGATAAAGGGCTGGTATCCAAAATCTATAAAGAACTTCTCAAACTCAATACCCAAAAAACAAATAATCAAGTCAAAAAATGGGCAGAAGACATGAACAGACACTTCTCTGAAGAAGACATACAAATGGCTAACAGACACATGAAAAAATGTTCATCATCATTAGCCATCAGGGAAATCCAAATCAAAACCACACTGAGATACCACCTTACACCAGTTAGAATGGCAAAAATAGACAAGGAAAGAAACAACAAATGTTGGAGAGGTTGTGGAGGAAGGGGAACCCTCTTACACTTTGTGGGAATGCAAGTTGGTACAGCCACTTTGGAAAACAGTGTGGAGGTTCCTCAAAAAATTAAAAATAGAGCTACCCTATGACCCAGCAATTGCCATTTGGTATTTAAATTTGTTATTTACCCCCAAAGACACAGATGTAGTGAAAGGAAGGGCCATATGCAGCCCAATGTTCATAGCAGCAATGTTCCCAATAGCCAAACTGTGGAAAGAGCCGAGATGCCCTTCAAGAAATGAATGGATAAAGAAGATGTGGTCCATATATACAATGGAATATTACTCAGCCATCAGAAAGGATGAACACCCAACTTTTACATCAACATGGATGGGACTGGAGGAGATTATGCTGAGTGAAATAAGTCAGGCATCGAAAGTCATTTATCATATGGTTTCACTTATTTGTGGAACATAAGGAATAGCATGGAGGACATTAGGAGAAGGAAGAGAAAAATGAAGGTGGGGAAATCGGAGGGGGAGACGAACCATGAGAGACTATGGACTCGGAGAAACAAACTGAGGGTTTTATGTGGGGGGATGGGTTAGCCTGGTGATGGATATTAAAGAGGGCACGTATGGCATGGAGCACTGGGTGTTATAAGAAAACAATGAATCAGGGAACACTACATCAAAAACTAATGATGTATGGTATGGTGACTCACGTATGATAACATAATTAAATTAAATAGAAAAAAAAAAAAAAAAAAAGAAGAGCCAGGGAATAATAAGCACACCATGCAAGCCAGTGGTACTCTTGACATTGGAAGCAGCACATACTGTGGAGAAGCGGAGAGATTCCTAAGGTGCTGGCAATGTTCTAATTCTCAATCTGGACAGTATATACATAACTTTGCTTTATAATTTTTTTAAACTCTACACATAAAAGTTATATGCTTTTATATATTATCCTACATCTCCTAATTTTTTAAAAAGTGATTCAAGTAAGATGGTCAAAAGGCCAGATCCCCTCAGCAAAGCAAACTGGGAAAATCTCTACAATCCCAAATGTTTAGACAGTTTCCAAGAATCGCAGGTCACACAAAATTAGGTTACTTCACATACTCAAATTTAATTCTTACCTCTTGATTCGTGCCACCTTAGTGTTGTTAAAATGTTGACCAATTTATTTTTTAGTAACCAGCTGTATTGATGATACACTAATATGCAATATGGAAAGTTCAATTTGGTCACTAAAATCCTTTTGATTTAACTGCATGGAATATGGTGGAGAACTTAAATTTGGAGAATAAAGTAATTATTATTTATGGCTTATGTGTTGGAATCAGCCTATAGCTATAGACAGGATTAACTAATTAAGTTTTGGAAAGGCAGCTGCAAAGATATTTTAAATATTCATAATTCAAGAATCCTTACATTATAATTGAAGGTTTGGTATAACAATCTGAAATTATTTTCATGTCTGGGTAAAGAACATGCAATCAAAAGTTTAATTAGCAAAAATGCTGTGGATAAGAAGATAACAGAAACAAACTTTGGGAAAATATAATCATGTCTTCTAAATGCATATTTAAGACACCATGAAGAATAGTAATTAAATTAAGAATAATCAAAGCACATTGTTATAGAAATATATTAATATGATAATAATTTAATTTCAGTTATTTTAAAACATTATATCCAAGGATCTTAATGTATTTTTCTATTACCAATTAGCTCATAATAAAACATTTCCTTTTATTTCTGTTATAAACCTGCTAAACTGAGTCAAAGAGGAGAAAATTGTCATATATTTCACAGAACAGTGGTTAAAATTGGAACAGTTTATGTAACTACACTAGCATGTGGCATGAAGTATATATGTAGATAGTTTTGATGAGTCCCCAAAATACCAAATGCAATAATGCATAAAAAAACAGAAAGCTATATTGAGGTGCTGATATTGGGTATTTCCCAATGCAAGTTCAATAAATTATCTAAGTGATTCACTCTTGCTTTGTCGGGTAACTGGTACATTCCAACTCACAGCTATGCAAAATTACAAATAAAAATAAAAATTTATAATTTCAAATGCCAAGGGTTTACTGCATTTTTCTCAGGTGTAAATTTTAAGCTTAAAACTGTTTTCCAAACTAGTCTAATCGTACTATTGCTATGGATGCTCCTTGGGAAGGCTAAATGTATCAAATTGAATTATTAATCTTTATTGAAAGTTTACTATAGTCAAGAACTCTACTTAGAGCTTTATGGTATCACCTTTGTTTAATGTGGAAAATAATTCAGTAGGTTAGGTTCTCTTGCTCTCCCTGCATCCAGAAGGTTGTAATTCTTAGTAACTAGTCCAACTTTATCCAGTGGGTGAGTATTAAGCAGTCAATGGCTTGAGAGGAACAAAAGGACATTTTTAAATTCCAAAAGTTTGCTTTTCATTTGAAATGTTAAATATTGAAAGACTCAGATTATAAAGTTTATATCATAAACCAAAATGTGAGGAGAATGCACAAGGGGAAAAGAGTATCTTTCCCACCCAGAGAGGATGTAACATTATCTGGCCTGTGGGAAGGAAACTAGAGAAATCTCAAATTGGAGAAAAGAGGGTCAAGGGCTAATAGAGGACATCTCTCCTCTGCTGTGAATGAACATCTGAAAATTTCACATGTGTGCCCAGGAGGTGGCCAAGAGCACCATCCAACTGAAAGAGGCTTCAAGATTATAACAAAGGAATCTAAATAGTGTACACAGTATGAAGCACACAGTGTGGAGAACACATTGCAACTGGAGACATCAGAGGTGGGTGCAGTCAGAGGATGTGACATTCAATCCAAGGCCTGGACATCAAACAGAACCATCACCAACTCCTGATGCCAGGAAAATAGCATCCTCTCTTCCCTCCCAGAGGTAACCAAGAAGAGTCAGAAATTAGGGAACTTAACGGGGGAAGGGATGCATCCTCATGTGATTAGTTACTCATAAGATAAATATTTAAATACAAGGTGACTGAATCACTACCATGAAGATTGTATGTTTCTGTTTCTGAGTGGAAATGAAGTTCTGTAATAGGAAACATCTGTGGCCTAAAACTATGTTTACTCATTAAAAAAAAAAAAGACCTAAGTTTATCTCTTTCCTTCTTATCAAAATTCTTACTATTTTCTATTATATTTTCCGTGTATACAATTTTATTTGCAATAACGGATCTCCTTACTCCTGCTATTGGGTCTTCTACATTCTCTCTCATCCACTATAAATTAGCATTTACAAGGACAGAAAATTATCTACTTACTATTTTCTCTGGAGCTTTGTCACAGACAATATGAGCAGAGGCCCCACATTCCCCTTATAAATGGGAGATTTAGAATTTCTGCAACGTTATTCAGTATCTTCTTTCTTATGTATAAAAGGAAGTAAAATAATATTTTTGAAGTCTCTTATTATTAAAAAAGGATCAGAAAATGCCAGAATCTATTTATGGAATGGATACAGATCTATAAACAATGACCTCTAAAACATGTCCAGTCAGACCAGGGATAGGGCCCAGTATTAAAATAAGCTTAATAAAATAGTCTTTTCAAAGACCAGGAATACATAGGACTCATATAGGCATCTTAATGTCTAAGAATAAACTGCAACTGATCATCTCTGGGTGGACATGGTTTATGAGATTGGAAATCACACAAATACTGCCTGTTTGATTAAGAGGATTTAAGCCAAAAAGACTGAAAAGGAAAAAAAAAAAAAAGATGAGAACCAATACTATTAAGAATATCAGCTAGAAGATAGAAAAAGACAACCAAATTGGAGAAATTCCCTAGTAATCGAAAGGAGAAATACCTAGGGAAAAGTATGGAAAGAATACCTGGTCCAGTGCTGAATAAGTGGTCCAGGGCTCAGAGGTCTAGCTATTTAATGCAGAGACTATGAATATAAAAGAACTAAGCTTGAGCTTTTATCTTGTGAGCCATACAGGACTGAAACTGTGATGTTAGACAGTAGACACCATCAGTATCCTGTAGGGTAGTTAGAAGGAAGTTCTCCAAAGGCAATAGAAAATGATGGGAAGGGCATAAAGAAAGTCAGACCTGGACCCCAGCCCTAATGTCCTTTGGAAATGGGAGGGGAGTTAAGGAAAGACCAAGTGTGAGCTTAGGGAGAGAAGAAGAATATTAAAACCATGTGAGGAGTCTAAAGGATGAACCCAAGAGCAGATACGACAGGATTCTAGAATCAGATATATGGCTAGCGAACAATGCCTAGGCCCAGTCTCCATTCACCATTTATCCCAGAATCTTACAGAGATAATTTTCCTAGAGTTAAAAATGATATCGGGGGGGGGCGGAACAAGATGGCGGAGGAGTAGGAGACCTGGATTTCGTCTCCTCTCAGGAATTCAGCTGGATAGGGATCAAACCATTCTGAACACCTACAAACTCAACAGGAAATCGAAGAAAAGAAGAGCAACAACTCTCTCATCAGAAAAGCGACCACTTTCTGGAAGGTAGGACGTGTGCGGTGAAGTGAATCCGAGGCGATATTCGGGAGGATAGACGGCGGGGGAGGGGCCTCCGTCGGCCGCTTCTGGCAAGTGATAGAGCCGCGGAGCACAAAATCGGAACTTTTAGAAGTCTGCTCCGCTGAGGGACGTCACTCCGGTGGCTAAGCGGGGGGTGGAACCCTCCGGGACAGTGTGGTCTCAGGACCCTCGGGGTCACAGAAAGACCGGGGGTGCCTGAGTGTGGCAGAGCTCCCAGGTAACGGAGCAGGGAAGCCGGCTGCAGAGGCGGAGCCCAGGCGCGGGCTCTCAGCTCGGGGTGGCCATAGACCGTGATCCGCCGCACAGTCGGGCCCCTGCTCCTCCAGCAGGGACCCAACAAGCGGCAGATCCGGGGAGACTCACCTTCCTCCCCCAGGAGGAGCCGCGCGGGAGGGCACCGCAGGGATCTGCTGGGTTTGGAGACTCCGCCCAGGGTCGGGTGCCAGAGATAGAAACGTGCGGTCACAGGCCGGGTGAGCACGGAGTGCGGCCGGAGACCGGGGAGACGGGAGTGACTGACGGCTTTTCTCTGGGGGCGCACTGAGGAGCGGGGCCCCAAGTTCTCGACTCCTCCGGAGCGGAGATTGGGAGGCCGCCATTTTCACTCTCCGCCTCCAAAACTGTACGGAAAGCTCGCAGGGAACAAAAGCCCAGAGAGCAAACCCGAGCAGATTACTTAGCCGGGAGGGGGCAAGGGCAGGGCAAGTCCGCCTCCGGCAGAGACGTTTGGAAACCACGGCAACAGGCCCCTCCCCAGAAGACCAGCGAGAACAGCCAGCCAAGACCAAGTTTACCGATCAATGAGAACGGCAGAACTCCAGTGCTAGGGGAATACTGCACATAGAATTCACGGCTTTTTTACCATGATTCCTTAGTCTTTTAAACTTAATTTTTTTTAACTGTCTTTTTTGTCTTTTTATTTCTTTTTGAATTTTTCTTTTTCCCTTTTTCAACCAACATCTTATCAATCTCTTTTTTAAAAAAAAACATTTTTATTTTTCATTTTTAGAGTCATATTCTATCCCTTCATAGTAGTTACCCATATTTTTGGCTTATATATATAAGTTGTTCTCTCTTTAAAATTTTGAGATAGTTTCTTCTAACAGATTAAAAAATACCCTAAATCTCTAGTATATGGTGTTTTCTATTCCCCTGCCTGATCACATCCTCTCCCTTTTTTTTTCTTTTTCTTTTTTCTTTTTTTAAATCCTCCTCTTTCTTTTTTCAAACAACTTCTTATCAATTCCTTTTATAAAATTTTTTATAATTTCCATTTTTACAGTCATATTCCATCCCTTCATCATATCAACCCTTATTTTTGTACATATATAAGTTTTTCTTTCTTTAAAATTTTGGGAGGCACTTTCTTCTAAAGACCAAAATACACCACAAATCTAGTGTGTGGCACTGATCTATATACCATATAGATCATATTTGATCACATTCTGGTTTTTCTTTTGTTGTTGTTGTTTTGTTTTGTTTGTTTTTGATTTTATCTTTATCTTTTTCTTTTTCTTTTTCTTTTTTTCTTTTTTCTCTCTTTCCCTTTCTTATCCCACTGCTTCAGGTCTTTTCTGATTTGTTTAAAGTATATTTTCTGGGGAGGTGGTTACTCTGCTAGCATTTTGTTCTCTCATTAATCTATTCTCCTCTGCACAAAATGACAAGACGGAAAAAAATCACCTCAACAAAAAGAACAAGAGGTAGTACCGACTGCCAGGGACCTACTCAATACGGACATTAGTACGATGTCAGATCTAGAATTCAGAATCATCACCTTAAAGATACTAGCTGGGCTTCAAAAAAATATGGAAGTTATTAGAGAAACCCTTTCTGGAGAAGTAAAAGAGCTAAAATCCAACCAAGTAGAAATCAAAAAGGCTGTTAATGAGATGCAATCAAAAATGGGGGCGCTAAGTGCTAGAATAAATGAGGCAGAAGAGAGAATCAGTAATATAGAAGATGAAATGATGGAAAATAAAGAAGCTGAGAAAAAGAGAGATAAACAACTACTGGATCAGGAGGGCAGAATTCGAGAGATAAGCGATACCATAAGACGAAACAACATTAGAATAATTGGGATCCCAGAAGAAGAAGAAAGAGAGAGAGGGCCAGAAGGTATAATGGAGCAAATTATAGCAGAGAACCTCCCTAATTTGGGGAAAGAAACAGGCATCAAAATCCAGGAAGCACAGAGAACCCCTCTCAAAATAAATAAAAATAGGTCAACTCCCCGACATCTAATAGTAAAACTTACGAGTCTCATAGACAAAGAGAAAATCCTGAAAGCAGCTCGGGAGAAGAGATATGTAACCTACAAGGGTAGAAACATTAGATTGGCAACAGACCTATCCACAGAGACCTGGCAGGCCAGAAAGGACTGGCAGGATATATTCAGAGCACTAAATGAGAAAAATATGCAGCCAAGAATACTCTATCCAGCTAGGCTGTCATTGAAAATTGAAGGAGAGATAAAAAGCTTCCAGGACAAACAAAAACTAAAGGAATTTGCAAACACAAAATCAGCCCTACAGGAAATCTTGAAAGGGGTCCTCTAAGCAAAGAGAGAGCCTAAAAGCAACATAGACCAGAAAGGAACACAGACAATATACGGTAACAGTCACCTCACAGGCAATACAATGGCACTAAATTCCTATCTTTCAATAGTTACCCTGAATGTAAATGGGCTAAATGCCCCAATCAAAAGACACAGGCTATCAGACTGGATTAAAAAACAAGACCCATTGATATGCTGTCTGCAAGAGACTCATTTTAGAACCAAAGACACCCCCAGATTGAAAGTGAGGGCGTGGAAAACCATTTACCATGCTAATGGACACCAAAAGAAAGCTGGGGTGGCAATCCTTATATCAGACAAATTAGATTTTAAACCAAAGACTGTAATAAGAGATGAGGAAGGACACTATATCATACTTAAAGGATCTATCCAACAAGAAGATTTAACAATTGTAAATATCTATGCCCCTAACATGGGAGCAGCCAATTATATAAGGCAATTAATAACAAAAGCAAAGAAACACATCGACAACAATACAATAATAGTGGGGGACTTTAACATCCCCCTCACTGAAATGGACAGATCGTCTAAGCAAAAGATCAACAAGGAAATAAAGACTTTAAATGACACACTGGATCAAATGGACTTCACAGACATATTCAGAACATTCCACCCCAAAGCAACGGAATACACATTCTTCTCTAGTGCCCATGGAACATTCTCCAGAATAGATCACATCCTAGGTCACAAATCAGGTCTCAACCGGTACCAAAAGATTGGAATCATTCCCTGCCTATTTTCAGACCACAATGCTTTGAAACTAGAACTCAATCACAAGAGGAAAGTCAGAAAGAACTCAAATACATGCAGGCTAAAGAGCATCCTACTGAAGAATGAATGGGTCAACCAGGAAATTAAAGAAGAATTAAAAAAATACATGGAAACCAATGAAAATGAAAACACAACTCTTCAAAATCTTTGGGATGCAGCAAAGGCAGTCCTAAGAGGAAAGTATATAGCAATACAAGCCTTTCTCAAGAAACAAGAAAGGTCTCAAGTACACAACCTAACCCTCCACCTAAAGGAGCTGGAGAAAGAACAGCAAATAAAGCCTAAACCCAGCAGGAGAAGAGAAATCATAAAGATCAGAGCAGAAATCAATGAAATAGAAACTAAAAGAACAGTAGAACAGATCAACGAAACTAGGAGCTGGTTCTTTGAAAGAATTAACAAGAATGATAAACCCCTGGCCAGACTTATCAAAAAGAGAAGAGAAATGACCCAAATCAACAAAATCATGAATGAAAGAGGAGAGATCACAACCAACACCAAAGAAATACAAACAATTATAAGAACATATTATGAGCAACTCTATGGCAGCAAATTAGATAACCTGGAAGAGATGGATGCATTCCTAGAGATGTATCAACTACCAAAACTGAACCAGGATGAAATAGAAAACCTGAACAGACCTATAACCACTAAGGAAATTGAAGCAGTCATCAAAAATCTCCCAAAAAACAAAAGCCCAGGGCCAGATGGCTTCCCAGGGGAATTCTACCAAACATTTCAGGAAGAATTAATACCTATTCTTCTGAAAGTGTTCCAAAAAATAGAAACGGAAGGAAAACTTCCAAACTCATTTTATGAGGCCAGCATTACCTTGATCCCCAAACCAGACAAAGACCCCATCAAAAAGGAGAATTACAGACCAATATCCCTGATGAACATGGATGCAAAAATTCTCACCAAAATACTAGCCAATAGGATCCAACAGTCCATTAAAAGGATTATTCACCACGACCAAGTGGGATTTATCCCTGGGCTGCAAGGTAGGTTCAACATCCGCATATCAATCAATGTGATACAATACATTAACAAAAGAAAGAACAAGAATCATATGATCCTCTCAATAGATGCAGAAAAAGCTTTTGACAAAGTACAGCATCCTTTCTTGATCAAAACTCTTCAGAGTATAGGGATCGAGGGTACATACCTCAATATCATAAAAGCCATCTATGAAAAACCTACAGCAAATATTATTCTCAATGGAGAAAAACTGAGAGCTTTCCCCCTAAGGTCAGGAACGCGGCAGGGATATCCACTATCACCACTGCTATTCAACATAGTATTGGAAGTCCTAGCCACAGCAATCAGACAACAAAAAGAAATCAAAGGCATCCAAATTGGCAAGGAAGAAGTCAAACTCTCACTCTTTGCAGATGATATGATACTTTATGTGGAAAACCCAAAAGACTCCACCCCAAAACTGCTAGAACTCATACAAGAATTCAGTCAAGTGGCAGGATATAAAATCAATGCACAGAAGTCAGTGGCATTCCTATACACCAACAACAAGACAGAAGAAAGAGAAATTAAGGAGTCGATCCCATTTACAATTGCACCCAAAACCATAAGATACCTAGGAATAAATCTAACCAAAGAGACAAAGGATCGGTACTCAGAAAAGTATAAAATACTCATGAAAGAATTTGAGGAAGACACAAAGAAATGGAAAAACGTTCCATGCTCATGGATTGGAAGAACAAATATTGTGAAGATGTCAATGCTACCTAGAGCAATCTACATATTCAATGCAATCCGCATCAAAATACCATCCACTTTTTTCAAAGAAATGGAACAAATAATCCTAAAATTTGTATGGAACCAGAAAAGACCCCTCATAGCCAGAGAATATTGAAAAAGAAAAGCAAAGCCGGCGGCATCACAATTCCGGACTTCAAGCTCTATTACAAAGCTGTCATCATCAAGACAGCATGGTACTGGCACAAAAACAGACACATAGATCAATGGAACAGAATAGGGAGCCCAGAAATGGACCCTCAACTCTATGGTCAACTCATCTTCGACAAAGCAGGAAAGAATGTCCAATGGAACAAAGACAGTCTCTTCAACAAATGGTGTTGGGAAAATTGGATAGCCACATGCAGAAGATTGAAACTGGACCATTTCCTTACACCACACACAAAAATAGACTCCAAATGGTTGAAAGACCTCAATGTGAGACAGGAGTCCATCAAAATCCTAAAGGAGAACATAGGCAGCAACCTCTTTGACCTCAGCCGAAGCAACTTCTTCCTAGAAACATCGCCAAAGGCAAGGGAAGCAAGGGCCAAAATGAACTATTGGGACTTCATCAAGATAAAAAGCTTTTGCAAAGCAAAGGAAACAGTCAACAAAACCAAAAGACAACCGACAGAATGGGAGAAGATATTTGCAAAGGACATATCAGATAAAGGGCTAGTATCCAAAATCTATAAAGAACTCATCAAACTCAACACCCAAAGAACAAAGAATCCAATCAAGAAATGGGCAGAAGACATGAACAGACATTTTTCCAAAGAAGACATCCAAATGGCCAACAGACACATGAAAAAGTGCTCAATATCGCTCGGCATCAGGGAAATCCAAATCAAAACCTCAATGAGATACCACCTCACACCAGTCAGAATGGGTAAAATTAACAAGTCAGGAAACAACAGATGTTGGCGGGGATGCGGAGAAAGGGGAACCCTCCTACACTGTTGGTGGGAATGCAAGCTGGTGCAGCCACTCTGTAAAACTGTATGGAGGTTCCTCAAAAAGTTGAAATTAGAGCTCCCATATGATCCAGCAATTGCACTACTGGCTATTTACTCCAAAGATACAAAAGTAGGGATCCGAAGGGCTACGTGCACCCCGGTGTTTATAGCAGCAATGTGCACAATAGCCAAACTGTGGAAAGAGCCAAGATGTCCATCGACAGATGAATGGATAAAGAAGAAGTGGTATATATATACAATGGAATATTATGCAGCCATCAAAAGGAATGAGATCTTGCCATTTGCAACGACGTGGATGGAACTGGAGGGTATCATGTTGAGTGAAATAAGTCAAACAGAGAAGACATGTATAATATGATCTCACTGATATGAGGAATTCTTAATCATAGGAAACAAACTGAGTGTTGTTGGAGTGGGGGGTGGGGTGGGAGGGATGGGGTGACTGGGTGATGGACACTGGGGAGGGTGTGTGCTCTGGTAAGCGCTGTGAATTGTGCAAGACTGTTGAATCTCAGATCTGTACCTCTGAAACAAATAATGCAATATATGTTAAGAAAAAAAAACAAAGAAGAAGAAGGTAGTGGGAGGGGAAGAATGAAGCGGGGGAAATCAGAGGGGTAGACGAACCATGAGAGACGATAGACTCTGAAAAACAAACTGAGGGTTCTAGAGGGGAGGGGGGTTGGAGGATGGGTTAGCCTGGTGGTGGGTATTGAGGAGGGCACATTCTGCATGGAGCACTGGGTGTTGTGCACAAACAATGAATCATTGAACACTTCATCTAAAACTAATGATGTAATGTATGGGGATTAACATAAGAATACAATTTAAAAAAATGATATCATGTCATAGCTTGTTTCTTACTTGGAAATACACTGATGTTTCTAGGAAGGAGATGCCATGAAAAATAGAGAAGAATTAGAGGTAATATTTCAAAATATTACCCCACTTTATCTGCTAATCCTAAATCTAATTTAGCCTGAAATTCCATAATTAGATATTTTTAAAAAACCTTCTAAATACATGTGTATGAGATGATACTATTTTCTGTTTCTGAGTATCTTTAGCTCTTACTAAACGCTTATACATGCATCATCTCATTTTCACCAATGGTTTACAAATTAAATAAGATAGTATTAAAAGCTCTAGTGCATAGTTAGGAATGCTAAGACCAGGCAGTTTAAGTTATTATCTCAAGGTTGCACAGCTAGAAATAGAGCTGAGACCATACACCATTTCCGTACTTTAAATCTATTTTTTCATACTACATCTCACTGATGAGAGTTTATTACTAGAAGTAGGTTGTTGCTATTCTGGAGGCAGGGAGGTATCTGGGTATAGAATTTGAGTCCTCATATTGCTCCATAAGAGAGAGAGAGAGACCTTTCGATGGTCAACTAAAGGAACTCAATGGATGACACCAACATCTCTATTTATCCAACTGTGGGTCTGTATCTCCTTAGATACTTGGATTACTACCCACAGAAACTACAGATTACCACCCATAGAAAATAAATCTAAGGTGACTTCCAAGGATGAAGACAAAGCCCTGAATGAGTGGGTTCTGCCACTTTAAGATTAACAGGGTCTACTTTGAGAGTAGTGTAGATCTTGTGAATCTAAACAAACTTCAGATGAAATAGCCTGTTTAACTTTGGCCAAAGCCACTAGTTTATTTTGGAGCTATCCAAGGTGCTCATCTCAGATCACAGCGGTCAGCTGACCAAGCCTACCTAGGAACTTTCCTGGTCCTACCTATTCTACTGAAGCAAATGGATTTTTATTTTTCTTCTTGGTAGAATCATGATATATTATTTCACATTTGGTTGAATTACTGAAGGTCTAACTTTCCTTAAGAATATAGCATCCTTGGGCACCTGGGTGGTTCAGTCGGTTAAGCATCCTACTCTTGATTTCAGCTCAGGTAGTGAATGGAGCCCTGCATGGGGCTCCATGGTCAGTGCAGAATCTGCTTGTCCCTTTATCTCTGCTCCTCCCCCCACCCCTGCTCTAGCACTCTCTCTCTCCAAATAAATAAATAAATAAATAAATAAATAAAATATTTTTAAAAAAGAATATAGCATCCCTACTTTCAGAAGCAGTCACTGGGAACATTAATAAGACCCCATAAGAAACCTTTGAACAAATATTATTGAGTGATTGACTGTGGTTTATACAAACTCAATATTTGAACACATCGAGAGTCATACTTCAGCCAAAATGTTGTTTCATACTCCTGTGCCTTTAAGACCTGGCATTATGAAGAGTAATGAAACTAAGAATGTTCTCAATATTTTTATTTATTTATTTTACAACACTCTGTGGTAACTGAAATAATAAACACACACATAACTAGAATGAAAAATCAACCCCATGATATTTTCTGTTCTCTTTCCTTTACTGGAAAGAACAAGTTCTGGTTATAACCAACTAATTTGATTTCATGATCCACAGTGTGGGGGAAAAAAAAAAAGAAACTGGAAAGGACTATTAATGACCAAAATCCTAGGCTGTATTTCTCCACATCTTACTCATCATACCTTTCTCCAATGTCCTGTCCTGTTCATGTGTTCAGTTCTGCTTCACTTGTCACATCATTTGAAACCATGCTCACTCTGATTTGGCCTCACTCCTCCACTAACCTAACCATTGCTTCTTTCCATCCAAAGACTGATAATGAGGTTAGAGCACTGGCAGGAGAAAAGAACTGAGATCGGAATTAGGGGTGCTCCTCCAAAAAAGAAAACCTGATGAAGGAAAACCAAAGGCACCAAACCCAGCTAACTACTTGCATCATTTTGCTCTTTTTCTCCTTTATGTTTTCCTTCACCTTTAGCAACATGCGAGCAAACTTTTATTGTAAACTACTCTGTTGCCTATGACTAACTTTTATCTACTGAGAATTTTACAAATGCCCCCTACTTAATTTAAACTTCACAATAACTATAAGGTCTGTCTCATCATCCTCATTTCTGTAGATGTGGATACTTGGCATCTGGGAGGTTAAATAACTTTTCATTGATGAAATAGACAGGATGTTATGGAAGCTATTAACCTGGATATTAATGGACAAACAAGGATTGTTTAGAAGTTCATTACATAACGCGCAGTTCAAGAACATGAGCAGTACAGAAAGAACATTATAAACTAGCAAGTAAACAATAATGAAGCATCCATCGTTACTTTAAAAAGCTATTAGACCCTTAATCCTTGTGCTATTGCACAGTTTAATCACTGCGTGACGTTATTTTAACAACCCAAGGTACAAGATAAATAATCTTAAATAATCTCCTAATGAGCACATGTCTATTTTAACTATGGTACAAGGATTTGAAGTAATGACTGTTTATTTCAAGCATAGCAATGACCAACTTAAACTTAATTTTAGTCATTCTTAATAAGATGAACTGATAAGGAGGGGAGAAATACCCAGTTTTACCCCTGGCCTCTTGTTCTTCCTTTGAGCTTTCAGAAATGCTAATGGATATTTAAACAATTGATAATATGGGCAGCAAAAACATCAAGAACTAGAAAAGAATCCAAGGTGATGTAAAGACTATGAAGGAACCTAAGGAATATTAAAGCAAGGCAGGAGGATGTATTCTTATGTGGATCTGTAAATGAGATATTTTTTAAAATAATCAAACAATAAAATATAGAATTAACAGTAATTATGAGAGCTGCTCAGTCAAAGTCATGCACTCAGCCCTTTTTCAAGGGGAAGCACTTTCTAGATGTAGTGACATTTGAGGAAACCTAACAGATCCCTCCAGTGACAAATGAGAGTATAGAAACAGGGACCATGAGAAGAGGATCATAAGTAGAGCTGTTTGGGCAAATGAAATGAAAGCAAATGGTTGCTGAGAAAGTCTCCAAATCAATTCGTGTGTATTGTCAGGAGGAGGCTGGCGAGTTTTCATTTGCACTTTTAAAAATACCTTAATTGCCTTAAGATAATTTTCATTTGACCTATGTAAAGAACGTCATGCAGTAGCCTGAGCATTAGCAATGACCACACGAAGAGAAAAAGCTCTTGAGCCCTGAAATTCCCAATTAGTATATAAATGTAAATAGAACTAAAGGGAAGTAGGTGTTATAACTGATTTTCTTGGTGAAGTTTTCTTCTGGTGACAGTGGGCGAAACAGTGCAATTCCCTTTATTTTCTAGCATTTGAGATTTCTAGAATTATATTTCCACATGATTGAAATTCCCCACACTGTTGTGATTATGACTTATAATTTCTTATGGAGTTTGTCTTTAGCTATATATGTTTCATGCCTGATACAGTGACCTAAGGTGGGTAGAATATCCTCGGGAAAATAGACATTCATCTGAATTTCAGAAACGTGGTTTTAGAACTGCCAAAGTACTGAAGGCTGTGCCTTGAAACTGTTCCCACAGAAAAATTCAGTTACCTACCTTTGTGTATGTGTTTCACTGAGACAAACAAAAACACTCAAAAATCAAACCAAAACATTACAGAGGGGCTGAAGAAAGGATATATTGAGACTATGGATAAACCTACCCCCTGAAATAATGATCATTAAAGAAATTATATAAGTGATTCATTTTTCAAACTCTCTAACATTATTTTCACACACCAAAAAAGATAATGAGGGCAAACTGGTTTTCTGACCATGCCATTTAATACATTTTCTAGTTCAGATATTTTCTGGCTCTGCTTCAAAGGAACGTCTGTGTTTAACCCGTTGGACTGAGACAATCTGCCCAGAGTGACAGCACCTTCTAATTATTGTTAAAAAAAAAAAAAAAAAGGAAGGAAGGAAGAAAAGAAAGAAAGAAAGAAAGAAAGAAAGAAAGAAAGAAAGAAAGAAAGAAAGAAAGAAAGAAAGAAAGAAAAGAAAAGAAAAGAAAAGAAAAGAAAAGAAAAGAAAAGAAAGAATAAGATCATGATATGATTTTCCAATTTTCAGATTATTTTTTTCTCACAGGTTTATCTTCAACCTTTGGCAGTACGTATACACCAGACTCTAGTATGTGACTCTGTCTTAATGCAAGTTATACATTTAGTTATTTTAAATTAATTGTGTCAATATTTCAATCTCCTCTCCCCAAAGCACGAGGGTCTAGATAACACACTTTGGGTGAGAGGTAGAGCAGGCAGTAAAATCACCAAATTCAGCTCTTTCCATAGCCTTTTATCCTTCAAGTCTAAATGCCTTAGTAAAATTTTTGAGACACTAAGAAGAAAGTATTTCACAGTATTTCTAAGATTATCAATGAAAAAATGCATAGATCGAAACAGAAATTAGATTAAATAAGGCTTTTTACCATCCAAAATACTGAAAATCTTAGGTTGGAATTCTTTTTTAAGGTTCTGAAGTTAATCACACAAAATAAAAGACAAAATGAGTGAAACAGTCAACAAAGATTCTCCCAAAAAAGGGTTTTTATTGAAGTCCTTATCTCGATTAAGTTTACGAAGTTTATTATTTAGGCAGAAAACCAGAGAGGGGCTAATATAGCAAGGGAAATCAAGCCACCTAGGAGTTTAGAATGAACTTTCATTTCCACAGATTAATAATTCTTAAGGAGTGATTATTTCTCTACCTATTTTCTTTTAAATAAACTTTTTTTAACCTAGAAATTTACCTTCTGTGAGTCCTTAGCCTATAATTTCCCATCACTTTCATATGAAGACAAAAATTGAAAAATCCTAATATTTAAGGCAAATCATAAGACAGCTTGTGGCAGGATATGGTCATCCAGGGCTCCTGATGCCTCCATCTATGTATGGAGGAGGATAAATGGATCAACACCAGGGCATACCTGCAAACAGGTGAGTCATGGCACATAGCTGGAAAGACTCTCCCCTTAGACCATCTTAGTAAAGAAAATCATTCTCTTATTGATACTAACGATTGCTGGAATAATTGTGTTTAGTACCTGCCTTATGTGCATGACTTCAACCCATCCTTTAACCAAACTTGTGAGATGAGTTGTATTATTAAACCAATTTTTCGGCTAGCAAAATGACAAAACTAGAATTCTACCACAGGTCTCTTACATTAGCTTCTAAAACACTGTGCTTTGCTACATCTCTTTTGAGACAGAAATCTAAACAAACATTTAAAAATAATATAAATAGTGCAAGGTAAATAATTTGATAAACCAATCTTTAAACCCTGGGAAATATATTAGGACTAATGAAAGTTCATGGATTTAAAAAAAAAAAAAAAGAGGCCAGTGAAAATCTATGAGTATTTTATCAGAGGAGGAAATGTAATAAGTATTTCTCACCTCACATTCTCTAATACTAGAATAGTTATTTAAATGTCTTTCTGGAAAAGGGCCCTTACATTTTCAATTGGTACAGTTATCCAAGTAGTATTTTCTAGGAATGTCAACCCAAATAGAAGAGAACATAAGCATCCTGACTCCTTAGCATAACTTTGAAATAAAATAAGTATAAAATATATTTTAAAGGCCTGGGTTACATATGATTTTATAAGAAACTCTATGTCATCAGTGTTTCTAAATACATTACCAAATATGCAAGAGATTTTAGATAATTTTCGGTTCACAGTACAATTCTTTGAAATTAACCCACAAATTGGTTGTACCTCTTATTTATATTTTATCAAACCCATCTTTCTGACGTAGGCATTTCTTTTCTTGGGATTCTTACAAAGATAGTTATCATGCACAGAGTGTGCTCTAGCCTTTGGTGGTTTTAATCTCAGTGTAACATCTTTGTGTTTAGTACATTTCTTCTCTTTCATCTGATCATGTACATGCTAAGATGTCAAAACTGAAGTCTTCTGACACATCAGTCTTAGGTTCTAGCCAGTGTGTCAAATCCTTCAAGGTTTAGCATTCAGTTTTAACAAGAAAATTTTAAAATGATAAAATAACGTATCAAATCTCAATGAGTGAAACTTATAGTCGGGTCCACGGCAAAATACACTTTCTAAAAATTATAGTTGAAATTGAATGTATTGTCTACTGAGAAGCAGGAAAGAGACAGGAGTTTTATTACAGATTGTCCTGTAAATTTAAAGTACAATTCATACTTCATTTTAAATGCCATCCAAGTACGACATTTCTCGGTTATTGGGCTCTCTCAAGAAGGATTTTGGATTAACATCTCTGTAAGCAATGAAATTTACTTAGAGTACGGTCTTCTGGAAAATGGTCTAGTTCATTTATTTTTGAGTGAGGCTAACTCTCGTCTTATATTTGCTCTCTTCACAACGCATTTCTCTTGAGAACTGGCAAAGTTTTCCATATTGATGAGAATTTCACTTAGCTTAAAAACACCAGTCAAGGCAGCAAATTTACAGAGCTAAAACTTCTGAGGTGCTTAAAGACAGCAACTGTGTAATTCATGGGAGATTCACCTCTTTGAAGAAACTATAACAGAGTTCCAGACCTTCTTAACAGGCAGCTCATTACTACAGACTGTCTACGCAAATTGTAAACTTACTATAGGCCCTCAGGGGAGGGTTTTTCTGTTTTCTGTCTCTGGTACTAACCTAGTCTAACTTGCCATATAACTGCCCTCTTGCCAGTAATGTTAATGATGGTGATTATTAGTAATAACTCTGAGTAATGAGGTTTTCTTCCTTGTACTCAAAATAATTGCTCCATGTAAATCCACAGCAATTTTTACGGTACGTTAAAGATTAGTAACATTAGAAACTTGGCAAATCTTACTTTATAGAGGCATTTTACCTAATGATCTAATCCATCAGTTCCCAGGGTTTAACAGTCTTGAGACTCACTTAGTACTGAAGGATCTCCCTTCTTTTCACGGGGGCACTAAGAAATAATGTAGTCACTACACTACATTTTTAGGAGCTTCGCAAGAGTACCTTGAAAAACTTTAGCTCTGGTTTATGCAAAGAAGGCTGTGAGTGCAAGGATATATACAATTTGCTGGAGATTTGTCCCATAGGCTGAGGGATAACTTAATTAATCATTAATTAAACATTGGTTTCAGAAAGAAGTTTCTTATTGTTTGATTTTTAAAGCAACACAAGAATAATTTTTAGCCATGAGGAACTTGCAGTCAGTTTATCGATCATGTGAACTAGAGTAAGAGAGTGTCAACAGGAGTTAGAAATACTAGCTATGCTCTTGCTTTTCTCAATCTCATCACTTCTATGACTCAGAACCTCCAAAAGGAAGAACACACATAGGGAGAAAGTTACTCGCTCATTATGATACTGGTCTTTATATCAAATTTTTCTCATTTGACAGTCAGTTCATCCTGAGGAAGATATAGGACCACTGATTTCAATGAAGAGGGAAAAGAAGAGGGTGGTTATACAATTGGGTTCACTTGTCTTTCTTTTACATTATGCTATTTACAAATAAGGACCAGGCTGACCGGAGATAAGAAGTCAAGTTTACATCCTTCTAGGTTTCTTCTTTGTTCAAAGGGAAGTTTCCATCACTGTCATTCTCTCTAGAGCCTTAGGTCAATCAGAACTTTTTAAAACATGGGAAGGTAGAGTGGGTAGTCGTGCATGAGTTTTCCTACCTCATTAAGGCATCCTCAGAACAAACAAGAGTATAAAGAGAGATCAGTAATCCACTGCTAATTCTAATCTGTTGCATATGGATTTTCCACACATACTGAGTCTTATTTCTAGGTGTTTATACTTGTTTGTCTATTCTTATTACAACATTATCTCATTTTGTTCATTTTAGTATTATAGCAAGTCTTGATATTTAGGAGAGAAAGTCATCCTTAATTTTTATTCTTCTCCTTGAAGGGTGTCCTAGCCATTTACCATATGCATTCAGTCACCTCATTAAATGTCATGGAACCTTCTGGTTGGTGGTTTTACTTATCTTATAGATTAATTTGTTTGGACTATCCTTCTTTGTGATTGGAGTTTTCTCATTAGTGAACATGGTATGTATTTATTTATTTCCAGTATATATTTAATGCAAAAAAAAGTTTGATTTGCTTGAAATATTCTAATATTATTTTGTTGTCTACTTTATGCATTTCTAGTCTTATTTTTTTAATTCCCTATACTCTACGTTCTTTATATTCAATTAGGTGAATTTCTCTGATTGAACATACTCATTTTCAATCTTTTAGATCTATTTAAAGTTATATAACTACCTTTAAAAGGACAGGTAACTTTAACTGCATGCAGTGAGTTCTGTTAAGTAGTGCTTCCTTAGTCATTTAAGAAAAGCTATTTTATAAATTCTATTAAAATGTTCCTTTGAGCTCGTGGGTTATGCAGGAATGCATTATTTGGCTCCAAAATATCCAAGGTTATCTTCTCTTTTTGTTGTTAATTTCACATTTATTTTCATTATAATCAGGTAGATTCAGTGTCTTGATGTAAGAATATATGTGTTCCTCTCTCTTTCTAGACCAACAACCTCACATACTCTGCATATGGGGGCAGCAGTGTTTTTCAACTTTCATTAAGCAAGGAAAGCTACCCCAGCACCTCACTTTAAACCTAGAAACTGGCTTCTGTCCTCTTTCTTCTACAGAGACCTCTTAGTTTTTATCATAGAGATCTCTTAGTTTTTATCATCCCATGGGAGTGGTGCTTAAAAGTAGCACAGTACACTGGAACGATAAAAACCAATTTGGTAAGCCTTGGCCTCAGCCCCACTCATCATTTTGTATTTTAGTTCCACTTATGGTCTGGGGAAATAATTAACTTTTTAGTCATCTGGTTATGACATTTATAATTTCTTTCTTTTAAAAAATACTTTAGCTATAATCACTAGGTATTTGGAGTATAAATAGGTACATCAAATTATGAATGTAGCATGTTGCCTGGCAATCCTAGGTATTAGTCCTTGCTGCACCAACCATCTGAGGTAGAGGCTGTTATTCCTTTGAGTAGAGAAACAATCCCACAGAAGTTAAGAAACCTGCCATTCAGACTTAATTAAACCCATTAAAGAGAAGATGCACTCACTCACAAAAACATTTTCACGTAAATGTTTGAAAAAATGTTTGATTTTGACAGTTAAAAAAATCTTTTTTTTTTTTTTTTTAGATTTTATTTATTTATTTGACAGAGAGAGAGACAGCCAGAGAGGAAACACAAGCAGGGGGAGTGGGAGAGGGAGAAGCAGGCTTCCTGCTGAGCAAGGAGCCTGATGCGGGGTTCGATCCCAGGACCCTGGGATTATGACCTGAGCTGAAGGCAGCCGCTTAACCGACTGAGCCACCCAGGCGCCCCTAAAAAATCTTTTTTTTTTAAACTACTTTTTGCAATTCTGAAACTCTTTAACTTGGCACAGCCAGTGAAACACCAAGATTAAAAGTCTGTTTCTAGCCTCTGAACCTTTCCTAGGCTTGAGTTAACATTTACAAACATACATATGTAGTGCTAATTTTTTTTTAATTTTTATTTTTTTAAAGATTGGTTTATTAATTTGAGAGAGAGAGAGAGCACAAATGGGAGGGGCAAAGGGAGAGAGAGAGAGAATTTGAGGCAGACTCCATGCTGAGTGTAGAGCCCAGAATCAGACATGGGGCTCAATCCCATGACCCTGAAATCATGACCTGAGCCAAAAACAAGACGCCCAACAACTGTGCCACCCAGGCGCCCCTGTAGTGCTCATTTTTGAAAAATGGATCTTAATTTATGTAATGTACTACAACCTGTTTTTCTTAAGATGTTATGAATATTCTTTGGGGCACATTGATCTAATGTACTTCTTTTCACTAGCTGCATGACATTCCATAGAATGGATCTGGAAAATGTCATAAATCATTTTGTTGATGGATATGTGGGATTTTATAAGGCTTTAGGAAATTATAGTTAATATTATTAAATTCTTCCAATAAAATCTATGTAGCCAACTCATTGCCTCCAACTTGATCTTCAGTTGCTTTCTTTACAATTTTATGCCATTTCTAGTCTTCATTATAGCACATATCTTCATGAGAGATCAAGGCAAATAATAAAAACATCACGCCTCAAAATAATTTATGATTTTTTTTCTCAAAATCTTTCAACCTAGAACTGAAGAAGCTTCCTGAATTCTAATTTCTGAAAGAATTGGTTTTTAGTTGTATTATGAATTGTATTTCAGTTCAGGGAAGTTTTCTAGGAATGATTATTTTTCATGACTTGTCAAATTTGACCATTGTAAATTTATTAGGAAATGCTGTAAGGTCTCTGGGTCATGCAGTCCAAATTTCCCATTTCATTTCACAAGGCAATATATGCTCTGGAGGCAGGGTAGCAGAAGATTCCAACTACTGATCTGAAGTGAGGGGAAGTTATCTCACATGAACATAAAATTAAAAACATCTTTCTGAAGGCTAAATGTGGTTAAAAACTGATTAACTGAAAAATAATGTCTTAGATATGAATTCCTTGTGCCTTTGACCTTCATTACTTAACGTTACCATTTTCTTGACTCCCTTTGTAAGATTCACCGAAATTATTGCTTCTAGAAGCCTGCACAGAAAATGATTTCAGATTCGAAAAATAATTTTTATACAACAAAGGCAATGTTTCATGAAGAGCCACCCTAAGTTTTGTATGTGACTTTTAGCTCACAAACACAATGTGAGCCCCAAAACAGAAGGGTGTCAGAATGAGAAAATAAATGCTAGATACCCAGCTTCACCAATGCAAGCAATAAGATACATCATTAATGCTGAACTTAAAAAAGCAATAATATAAAATCAGAGAAGGTATCAATCCTTTAATTTTGTTGAGCTATAATTATATAATGAGAACATTGGCTCTTTTGAAACAATTTGAAAACAGTGCTGGACTCTCTGTCGCTTAGACCAATGGATCTATTCATTCCAAGACTTGATTTCCTGTTCAGTTTAGCATACCATTTGTTGAAGGTAATTGTTGAGAGGATACTCTGTTACAAAAGCTACAGAACTCTCAATCATTTCAGTGCGGGATAGGTGCCCTGAATAAAGGATCCTATTTCCCTAGTGTCCCTCATTATGTTTGTCTCTTCACACAATTGTATGATTGTATACTGCAAAATAGTTATTTGGTGGTAATGGTGCATTTCAAATTGGTGACTCAAATAACAAGAATGGAGGAAAAAAGAGGAGAGAGTATGATCTTTGCCGAGCTATACACCTGCAAGTTTCAACTGAGTCAACCTGGGAACAGAATCCCATAGTAATAATTTCAAGACATTTTGCAATGACTGAGTGAAACAATTCTGTGAGGAAAATGTTTGAAAAAATACTTAGATTCTATAAAACCTAAACTCTATTTACCTAGAACGCAGCTGCTGTCTTCCTAGCTATGCCACCTTGTTTCTTATTCCTTTTCTACACTTTCAGTTCTTTGAAATTGTGAAAGCAAGCAAGAGCCCCATCAGCCTTTTCTTTTCAAAGAGGGAGTGTGATCTCCTGGATTGACATCCTTTAAATTGTGTCTTCCAGTTTAAATAGAAAGGAAAGGACGTTTTCCCACAATAATGTTCGATAGATGCAGAAATCTTTCCCCTTTCCGTATATGAACTCCAACACATTGCAGGGATGTAGCAGAAGGAAATGTATGCTTCTTACGTTTGCTCTTTTTTAAAAACTTACCCTGCATTTAATTATGTAGATTGTTCTATAATTAGCAGACATTATTCAATTTGGTAAATAGCATGAATTAAATATTGCCTTAAACAAGTGGGTCTTGAGTATTGAAATATTTTTCATATCCTTCGGTGAAATTTTATCTGAACTCTATATGAATGAATACCTATGAGGAAAGCAGCTAAAGTTAAAAGCATTAAGTATGTAGTTTATAGTTTACAGAGTCACCTAGCAACCAAAGGATTGAAAACAGAACATGTTTCCTTTAGCCCTCCAATATCTTGAAAATACCAATATGAATATGAGATCCAGGAAAGAAAAGGTGAAACTTTAAAAATTTTTCAGACGGGTTGTTGAATGACATGAATAAACATCCTGCTTGAGAATGGAAGGGTAACTCCAAAAAAAACACCTCTTCCTTTATAGAAAGCAAGACATGGATGTAATTTCATCAAATAGAGTTGATTGATTCATTATCTTTGACCAGCATCATGATAAATGTGTCTGTCAATCAAATCTCAAACCTCCCAAGCCTCAGTTCAACTTAATAGCACTCACCTGTCTGACAGATAAGTAGCATTGACTTCACTAGCTTTGACGTTAGGAACCATTTTGTAAAGTATCAAATAGTCTATACCTGTTAATATGTGAACATGGCACTCCAATTATTCATTTGATTTAACCTATTCCCATTTAAATCGAAGGTTGAAATGACTTTCTGTGTATTAACAAGCTGCTCTGCAAGAAAAGAATTACCAAAATGCAGAGTTTTTATTTCCTCTCCTCGGTCTGTCTGCAAAGATATGACAGTGAGTCATGCATAGGAAGCTTATTTATACTTGCGTGTTACACAGAGTTTCCCAAAATGTACTCATCTGCAAATGTTTTTCCCAGCATTGCAAACAATTACCTTGGCCAGAACAATGGTGCATCTGTGTCCTAAAGTTCAGTCACCTGAAGAAGTAATAATGTTATAAATTGCCCAGTGATGAACTTATTGACTGAAAATTAAGAAACTTAATAAAAAATATCACGGTGTTTCAAGAGCAGTTAGAAGAGAGAAAATTTATATGAAATCCAGACTGAAGTCAGATTTTTCTACCTGAACATATATTTTTTTCACCAGCAAAATCAATAATTCAAACTAAAATAGTAAAAGGGTAGAGAAGTTTATGCAAAACATGGCAGAGAGTCAGCCTGCCATCTCTCAGGTGAGCTGCTATGTGTCATAATTCTCTAGGGTCAAGCATCTGTGAATAAGAATTGCATCAAAATAGCTAAGTGATGAGCCGATGTTTAGTTAAGGAAGAGTAAAGGGAAAAAGATGTACTCTGAAGATGTGCTGTGTTAATTTTCAGGAATATAATAAAACTGTGGACATTCCTTAAGTATAAGAGTAGAACACACGAAGACAACCAGAAATTATAAATAGGATGTCGGGAGTGATGAGCCTCTACATCTACTCCTAGGTCACCTTGGGAAAAACAGCAACTTAGAGCCTTTCTACTTGAAACATAAGGGGCTGGGCTAGGTGGCCTCTAATACCCCTAAATCATTAAGATTATCATTCTGTAAAGCACCAGAGTAAGATACTAAAAAATACCAAATTATATGAATAGCAAAACTACCTTTTAAAAAAGTACAGAATATAAGAAATTACTATTCATTAAATATTTTATCCATTTACCCTTTACAAAGAATGCAGCTAGTTGCTAATATTCTTTCCATTGGGGAAAAAAAAGCTGCAAATTACCTGATTTATTTTATGCTTGGACTTAATTTTATTTATAACCTGTGGTCTTTAAAATAAGAGACAGAGAAAGGGAGAGAGGGGAAAGAGACAGAGAGAGGGCCCAAAGAAGAGAAATCCAAGACACTGACCCTCTTTAGGTATCATTATGTCATGTAAGTTCTGGATGAATTTATAACATAGACCATAAGAAACACACACGAAGACTGATCATCTTTTCAGAAAAGGCAATTTTTAAGACTCATCTTCCTTACACAGAGAAATTGTCTACTGCAACTACCGGCTAAGACCATAGGGTTAAAACGAACAGAACTGATTTCAGTGCAATTTTTCAAATTGCTTTAAGGACATAGCAATATTTCATCAATTTGAAAGCACTTTTTTCCTGAATTAGGGGATGACAAAAATATAATTTTCTGTAAAAATGCTACATGCCATTCATGCTACTGAAAAGTGCGCAGGGTCACCATTACTCTGTATTACGAGTCAGGTCCCAAGTGAAACAGCTTCCAAGGTGGTCTCTGTGCTTCTACCAGGAGTCCATTTTAAAGGGAACCTTCAGACAAAAACACCTTTAGCTAATTGTGTTTAAATAAGAATCAAATTTGTTCCTAAGAGGGTGCTCTACCTTTGTCAGAATTCAAGGAAAGGCCAACTGTGGACCAGGTTTGAGATGCAGGATTAGAGAATCTTTCACTCGGTTCTGTGATCTGATGGTTCCAGGATTTGTCTCTTTCCCTTAACTGTGATCCATTCAGCAGAGCTGAGCTTGCACATAAACATCATTGTTCCCACCTTCACGCAACCTGCCATAACTATATCATTAGTGGAACTACCTTAAAGTGACAAAAGGCCTTTTCCATCTTTAAGCAGACAGCCCTAAAGGAAGAGGCTTTTTTTCCCCCAGCAATGCAATCTACATGCACAGAAAAGCATGGTATCTATTTAGGCCACTGGCCAAAGGGCTATCATGAGCTCTCATTTTACTTATTTTTTTTTAAGATTTTATTTATTTATTTGACAGAGATAGAGACAGCGAAAGCAGGAACACAAGCAGTGGGAGTGGGAGAGGGAGAGCAGGCTTCCCTCTGAGGAGGGAGCGCAATGTGGGACTCGATCCCAGGACCCTGTGATCATGACCTGAGAGCCAAAGGCAGACGCTTAAGGACTGAGCCAGGCGCCCTCATTTTACTTATTTTCAATGGGCCATTTAGAATTAATCGAAACAAACCCTGGAAAAGTTGTGGAAACATAAAAATTGTATTTCTGGCATTTTTGAAATCATATTTAAAAATATTATGCACAATACCCCACGATAATGAATCAGTATTCTCTCCCAAACTCCAGCAGAAACTAAATTAAAATGGTGAATATCTGTATCCAAAATAAATGGTAGCAACCCAGTACCTTTCAGAAATGTTTACAACTGACCTTCCTTTTGGACTCTTTAGTGATTGATTTGAGATTCAACAGTAGGTAAACACTGTGCTATTAACAGACCTGGTCTGCATTTAGACACGCACCAGCGTCTGCACAGTTACAGCTAGAGGGATATAGTGTCTTTAAAAGTTACCCGAGAACCTCATGAAGTTGAAGAGAAAACTCACTCAAAAGGATCTGATGGTGAGAGCCCGGGTCTACGAAATAGGTTCTTCCAAGGAGATGCCTCAACACTGTTGATAAACGAGAGGCACATTTCTAGACATTTGAAACACAACACAGTTGTGATAAGTTGACAGTAAGTTGCTAAATAGTCATTGCTATAACCAAAAAGATAGAAATTACAAGTATTTATGATTTCGTTGCTTTCCTGGTAGAACACTACGATCACCATGACCACGTGATGAGTTAAATGAGGTCTCTGCAATTTGATCTGTGCTGGATAGAATGCCCTTCCCCCAACTCCGCTGCAGAATTATCATCATCATAGTCCTCTTTACAGCAACATATAAACACATCATGTGTCTGTAGCATTTTATAGTTTATTTTATTTTATCCTCAGAATCGTCCTGGGAGCAAAACAGGCTAGGTGGAGTGGAAAAAAGAAACAAGGTTGGGGTGAAATGCATAAGGCCTGGATTTGAGTCCATTATTATCTTTGTAAATTTGGAGAAATTACCTAGCCTCTGTAAACATTCATATCCTAATATTTAAACTGTAATAAATACTATTCACCTTGGAGAGTTGCTATGGCCATTGGTGTGTAGGAAATGGAAATTTGTAATTGTTCACGTTTTGTGGATGACGAAGTTCAAATTGAGAAAAGTTACATGACTTGTGTAAGGTCACGTGACTGAATGACGGAACTAGACAAGAATGAAGAATCCAAGAATTCCACCTTTCATGTTCATGTCAATTCTCGTTAGAGCTCTCGGACCCAAATAACGTCTGCTCTGACACCTCTGAGAGTAAGAGTTAGTCTTCCAACCTCCAGCAGCTTCTCCTTTCTCCTAACTCCTAAAGTACAATCTGTGTACCTTTTGGGGACCTATTGCTTCATTTCTGATAAGTGATAGGTGAATTGATAAACATTCATATAGGTAGATATATGGATGGATATCTAGACAGTGTGAAAGAGATTTTCTTTCCTTCAATATACAGTAAATCCCTCAAAGACAAGGAACCGTACTTATATTTATAATGTATCTGCTCAATATTTTTGCGATGCTTTCCTTCGGAGGAATTTTTCTATCTATAGAGGGTAATTTAAAATTGGATTTTGACATATGTTTTTTTCCTTATTTTTAAGATGAGAATGATAGACATATGGCCAACAAGTGACATAAAATTGTCTATTCAGTATTGCCAAGGAAATAGAAATTAGAGTGCATTTCACTATGAATTGTGATGACTCAGACTCCCCAACATAGAGTCCCCCTCCCAGTGGCTGATGTATCTTTCCATATTAATGCACACCAACCAGGATGAATAATGGCTTCTGAAAAGAAAAGCACTCACACTCATGATAAACCTTTTACTGTCATGTCTTTGGATTGATTTAAATTCTTCAGGCCCAGAGACCAGTATTAACCCTAAGCATGATGTTGAGCCTGAACATCTTACTAAAATCTTCTTAATGTTTTAGATTTTTCAACAGCTCTTGGTTCCCATGAAGTTCAATAACTGGACTTGTCCTATTTTTTTTTTTTTTTGCATAAGTAAATATTGAAGAGTTTCATAGACATTTTGTCCATATGTAAATCATTCAGAGTAAATTTTACAGATGATTTACACATCATTATGTGATGCATATAATAGAGATATATAAATATAATAGAGATAAATACCTAAGTTCCTTTGCAGGGAACTTTTCAAATGGTAGAAGAATAACAACCCAGCCTCAACCAGGCTTTGCTGTCCTAGATCCAACATAAACCAACTCATTTAACCAGTTTATCAGAATTCAGTACATCTGAATATACCTTCAGTGCCCAGCAAAATGGCAGCATGTGAATAAATTATGGTGAAAAGAGGGAGTATAGGGATAGATGAACTGACAAAATATAGAGAAAGTTGTACGATTGTTATTTTACATTGTTGACGACTTTACACTCTAGAGAATGGCCATGCATGTGTACATGCAAGACAAATCAGAATCCCAGTCTTAATCAAGCAAAGCAAAATGTTTACAAGTTTTGGTGATTCTAGACAGTCTGGAGTTTAAGGCTCTTTTGCAACCTCTTATATCTGTAATACATTTTAAAACCTACATATAAAAGGCACACAATTTAGATAAAACTGAAAATTTCTTGAAGAGGCTAGGCTTCAATTTGGCATTTGATTAGTAATGCCAGGGTAAAACTACTTTGATACGTGAAAGGGTTTTAGTTTTCACTAAGAATGCTTATTTCCTGTGTTTTTCTCTCTTTTATTCTACCAATCCATAAAATGTTAAATAGCAGGGGTGCCTTGGGTGGCTCAGTCGGTTAAGCATCTGTCTTCAGCTCAGGTCATGATCTTGAGGTCCTGGGATCGAGCCCCACATCGGGCTCCCTGCTCAGAGGAGAGCCTGCTTCTCCCTCTCCCTCTGCCTCTTCCCTCTGCTTGTGCTCGCTCTCTCTCAAATAAATAAAATCATTTTTTAGAGATGCTAAATAGCTATCTTTTTCACATAGTGTAGGGTTTTTGCCTTGCCTTTAACTTTAAGTCTGCACCTCCCTTTTTCCAATATTTAGATTGGCTTCTGGGCTCTCATCATTGTTCCCACAGTATGTTGGTCTCACACTCCTTTCCATGTCTTTGCTCCTGGTGAAATCTATGCATAGAGCACAGTCTCCTTTTCACCAGGACCCCTGTGAAATCACCCTATTCCATCCCTTAGCACAACACAGAATTTATCATTCTATTCTTTTTTATGTCTTAGTCTTTAGTCTTTGTGATCGTTTCATGTGTTTTCCTGGTCCCTCCAACTATATCATAAGAATCTGCAAGTGAGAACCTTGATTTTATTTCATCTATGTCCCTCAGAGGGTCTAACACATGCTAAACATGTAATACATGTCTGATAAACAGAGTATTTCATGCCTCAGGGGAGGATTCAACAAGAACAATAGCAGGATTATTCACAACACCCTGTTTTACTTAGAAACAGTGCTGCGGAAAACCATGTAAATCCATAATGTGCCTGATTTTATATCTTACATATGTATTGACATGAAAACATTTTTACATATGTAAAAAGAGGGAAGAAATATTGGAGTTTGTTTACGTAAAAAATAGAAGTGTGGGAACAATATTTGCTATAATTTTCCAGACTGTTCACTTGTGCTTAAGGCCATTTCTACCAAGCTTTTAAAAACAAGGCATTCTATTTCTGTTAGTGACAACAGGTCCAAACACAGCAAGGAGAAGAAAAAAAAACTATGTAACTCATATTAATGAATCAATTAGTATGTGTATGATGGATGCAGTCTCAATTTTACAGGCAGCTACTTGTCCCGTCCAGAGTCCTATCGGTCTGGTACCATCCATCATGAGTCAACAGTAAAAACAGGGAAAGGAATATTCTAGACCATCAGTCAATTTTGACTACAGTGGTTTCACATCTGTCTGGTTTATTTTGTAGTAGTTGATACTCATGTCTTTTTGTTACTGTCTGACATTAGAACGGGTCTAGCTGGAGCAGAAATGTAGCAACATCCCTGCAAATCCCACACTCTAGTATGTGACTGGGTGTGAGCAGACGTGAAGGCTAACGTTAGTGCCTACCTCAATAAAAACACTTAGTAGGTAAGCTGATTTATTCACAACACTTTATAATCTGTTGGGTGTTTATTCTGTTTTCCAAAAATGTGTGTGGATATGTGTGGGACGTAAATTCACGTTGGCAGTAATAGTGATCCACAATGTAGCGACCTGTATCATGATTCCAATTCATTTTGGGAAGAATTTCTAACCACAAGGAAAACGTGTATCAGAAAGGACAAGTAGGAGGACTACATTTTAAAGCCTGTTTCTCAGCTCTCACGACATCCTACCACAATGTTCCTTATGTCACAACTGAACTATTCTTTTCTCTCACTCCCTCATGACCTCCCTATGTTGCCACAACTTCCCAACACAACCATCTTCCCATTTCAAGTCTCCTGAACATGATAAACTTCCTGTTGGTGAAACTTGTCCTCCTACAACTACCAAAACCCAGACATTTTTAGAAAATCCAGAAGACCCAATAGTTGTGACCTTTCCCTTGCACACTCAAATCCTCTGTTATGATTAAAGCCTCAACCTTGCGGTGGCCTGGCTGACTCAGTCGTTAAGTGTCTGCCTCTGGCTCAGGTCATGATCCCAGGGTCCCACAATCGAGTCCTGCATCGGGCTCCCTGCTCAGCGGGGAGTCTACTTCTCCCTCTCCCTCTGCCACTCCCCCCTGCATGTGCTCTCTCTCTCTCTCTCTTCATCTCTCTCTCACATAAATAAATAAAATATTTTTTTAAAAACCTCAGCCTTGCCCTCCCTCTTCACATCATAGTTGTTCCAGCAAATGTGAATGCACTGTGAATACCTGGCTTGATGTGGTAAAGCTGGTTCTCTGTCCATGGGGAAAAAGGCTATCTACCTTGCCCACACTGAAGCCAAGAGGCAGCATATGTATCCCTGTGTGCCCCAGAGCCCCCCACCCCACCCCACCACCACGTCCTGCTGGTACTTTCCCCTCTAGCTCATAGTGTCTTGGGGTACTTTTGGAGAGGAACAAGTCTGCAGAACAGGCTAGTGCACCTAATACAATGAGAAGACACGTTTCAGGCTGCAGGATCCAGTGTGCCCAGCACAGGGTATCTGGAAGAATGCAATAAATGTGAAGGGAAAATCTCTCAATAGCAGTATGCAGCCTCAACATAGTTAGGGGGAAAGACGAGTGTTATCTTACCACCAACTGAGTTGCACTTGATGGGAAAAATGTTAACTAACAGCTCCCAGAAGAGCGCCTGACACAAATGTGCAGGAAAATTGTTTTGACCAAATCGGCAGTCTGATAATGTTGATTAGCTGATGCCTGCCCAGGACTGGGGCTTTGCTTTACTGGAAGACATCAAGGGGGAATAGGAGAATATGCAGTTTGGAGTTCAGGCAGCATGAATCTAGCTCTTCTGATGGATAAATATGAGCTCTTGGACAATGTACTTATTGATGCTGGTCAAAACTTACTTTTTCCTGCAACTACAAAGGGGAAGTAAAAGAATGCTTGTATCACACAGTTGATGGGAGAATCAAACGAATATATGACTCTAAAAACTACCTAGCGTAGTGCCCAACTAGATATTGCTGTGGCTACTTCCCTACCACCTCCCCTTGAGACTGCCCTCCAAGGAAGCCATCCTGACCCAGACATTGAACTTCACTGCCTGCCTTCCTGGGTATAGCAGTAACCTCTTAACCATCCTCCATTTGTGTGTGTTATCTTACTGTCAGTCCACCTGCACTCATTTTTTTATTCCAAAACTATTTATGACATGCCTTCTATGCAAAGGAATGGACTGTCCTCATGGACTATTTCCTTTCAAGGTCCTGGAAACCCTGATATGAACTTCTGCTGGCTGGTCATTTCTTCAGGTTATGGTTCTGGCCACTACCTGAAGTTCCTGTCACCTGCCAGACCACATCCCACTCCACCCTATCTGTCCTACCCAGAGCCTGTCTGAGCCCGAGTGGTGTGTGTGTGGCTTACAGTGGTGTCCTTGTTCTCTCCTTGTGTGGTGCACGTGATGGGACTCCATAGCATCCATCCTTCAGGCACTCAGTACACTTTTTTCACCTAACAATCTCAACATATGCTTTATTTTTTGTAATTCTAAGATGGTTCTCCAAGATTTTTCTGCCTTAGTCTCCAGGACTGTGACTATAAGGAGATATATCATTCCCACGATCACATTACATGATATGGCAAAGGAATTTGCAGAAGCTTTGAGGCTACTAATCAGCTGACTTTGAGTTGAGCAAAAGGGAAATTATCTGGATGAGTCTAACGTAATCATAGGAACCATTTAAAAGTGGAATGTTCCCACCCCCAAAATAAATAAATAAATATATTTCTAAAATATTTTTATTCATTTATTTTAGAGAGAGATGAGAAAGAGTGCAAGCAGGGGGAGACACAGAAGGAGAGGAGAGAGAGAATCTCAAGAAGACTCCCCACTGAGCTCAGAGCCTGACACGGGGCTCCATCCCACAACCATGAGATCTTGACTTGAGCGGAAATCAAGAGTCAGATGCACATCTGACTGAGCCACCCAGGTGCCCCAGTAAATAAATAAATCTTTTAAAATAATGAAAAGCAAAAAGGGGTGCCTGTGTGGTTCAGTGGGTTAAGCATCAGACTCTTGATTTTGGCTCAAGTCATGATCTCATGGTCTTGGGATGAGCCTTGTGTCAGTCTCTGAGCTCAGTGGGGAGTCTGCTTGGGATTCTCTCTCTCCTCTCTCTCTCTCTCTACCCCTCCCCCCACTCAAGCTCGCAAGTGTGCACTCTCTCTCTCAAATAAATAAACAAATCTTACAAAAAAATTAAAAAAGAAAGAACAAGTGGGAAGTTTTTTTAAGCTGCTGATAGAAATCACAGATTTTAAGGATGAGAAGAAATGAAACTGACCCTAGGAGTAGAAAACAGGCCTGCTGGTAGCCAGCAAGAAAACAGGGACTTCAGTCCTACAACCACAAGGAATTAAATCCAACCAACAACCTGAATGAGCTTGAAAGAGGACCCTTCCCCAGAGCTTTCAGGTTAGAGATCAGGCTGCCATCTTGAATTTATCCTGTGAGACCCTAAGCAGAGATTCCCTCTGAGCCTGACTGGATTTCTGACCTACATAACCGTGAGACCATAAGTGGGTTTGTTTTAAGATACTGAGTTTGTGGTGATTTGTTACACAGCATTAGAAACCTAACAGAGAAGTGTCCCTTCCCCTCCTCATTTAAGATAGACTGTTTATCACTGGTTTTCAACAATTGGATGATTATGTCTCTTGGCACAATTTCTTCATTTTTTTTCTGTTTGTAGTTCACTGAGCTTCTTTTATCTCTGCATGTATAGTTTTTTTAATCAGATTTGAATTTTTTTTCCATCATTTCTTCAAATATTTTTTCTATCCCTTTATTTCTTTCTTCTTTTGAGACTCTAACTATACATGTATTTTGGCTACTTGATGCTACCCAAAACTCACTGATGTGTTATTTTTCAGTCCATTTTTTCTTCCTGTAGTGCATTTAGAATAAAACTTAAAATAAAACTGGATGGTATATATTACTATGTCATCAAGGTGACTGATTTCTTCTGTAGTGTCTATCCTGCTAGCAATCCCATCTAGTTTTATTTTCATTTCAGATATTTTATTTTTCATCTTAGGTATTAAATATGCATCCTTTTTATATCTTCTTGTCTCTTCATTATATTCTTTCCTTCCTCCACCTTCTGAACATGTGAGGTACATTTATAATTGCTGTTTTAGCAACCTGGTCTACTGTCTTTTATTTGTCTCTTATTTTTGGCTCTGTTTCTATTAACTGGCTTTTTTCTCTTGGTTATGGGTTATGTTTTCTACTTTTATGCAGGCTTGTTAATTTTTTATCGGATACTAGAAATTATGAGTCTTACATTGTTGGATGCTGGATATTTTTCAATTATTTTTGGCCTTCTTGCTGTGTGCAGTTATGTTACTTGGAATTAGTTTGATTCTTTGCAAGATCGCCTTTAAACTGTGCTAAGATTTGTCCAGTACAACCTTTAGTCTGGGGCTCATTTGGCTCCACTCCTAAGGCAGGACTTTTCTGAGGACCCTATGCAATCTTCCCATGTATTAGGAGACCTTCTTATCCTGTCTCGCAGGAATACAAAATACTAACAGCTCTGTCTCCAGTGATTGTCTCAACGATTTATTCCCAGTGATTCTTTCCCTATTCTATCTCCTTACACATGTGATTAGATGAACCCAGAGCCAAAGACCCAAGAGACACTCTCTGCAGTTTTCTGAAGCTTACTCTCCTTATTCAAGCATCAACCTTCTCTCGGTACTATGTCCTGCAAATTCTCCCCTTAACTCTGAGCTCTATCTCCTCAACTTAGTGAGACCGCCAGATGCTCTTTGGGTTTCCCCTCCCTGATCTGCATGCTGGAAACTCTCACCCTGCTGTGCGTTGAAGCACTTGTAGGGCTCATCTTGTTCATTCTCCTTCTTCTGAGAATCAGTATTCTGTGCTGCTTGTTTTCCAATAAATGAAACTCATCGTTCTGTCTGGTTTTCTGCTTATGTAATGCATAAGGGTAAATTCAAGTCCTGTTATCTGATTATAGAACCAAGTGGTAGTTGTAGGCACCCAGTATTCATAAATTCAAGGAACACATACTAAAAAACCTACAAAGGTCAGGCAAGTAATGCAAATGACTTAAGGGAAGTCAGCAGAAAAGAGCAGGGCTTTGGCCCATAATTTGTACTTAAAATACAAAGTACGGGGCAAAAAAATTATGTCTTGCAATGTAGTAGGCCACCATATTGTGCATTCAGTTCTGTACCCTCTCTTTCCATCCCTCCTTTGAGTGCAAATCAAAACTATCAGAAACTTCTCACTTGCAAACCTCTCATAGGATATGGATGTTTGTAGGGTGCATTTAATTCAGTACATTAACTTTTAAGGATGTTTGCATTTTCCACCTCAACTATAATTATGTAGTCTTTCTTTTCAGAAAAATTGAGAATTTCAGCCAAAATTTGAGGGAGGTCTTTATGGGAAATGGCTTATGAGAGTGTAATGGGGGATGAGAAGAAAGCAGAGTTGAAAATGGACAAAACTCCAATACAAACTCTGAAAATCACATTTATTTTATCCTGAACAATAGAATCAGAAGTACAATGACTCAATGCTAAACATTATAACATGAGCAGTGATAGTTATAATTATTTTTCAGAAGATCACTGCAGTCTTCCAGCTAACTGGTGCATCTAATCAAGTCTCAAGAACTAAAATAGAAATGTGCATTCACAGTTTCAAAGTACATGTTTATAGTTATTCATACCTTTGTTTAAATTCACTGCATACAAGATACTTTCAGTAATATGTCAAATGGTGATATAAAAACCCTGTATCTTGAAAAAAGTAGTAATTAAAAAAACACAAGGAAGTGGGTAGCTAATGTTCACAGGCATCCTTAAAATTTGGTCTAATATTTTTATCTCTACTTAACACGCATATAGTAACTAAACCACAAAATGATGATCTGGGTGCATATTATATAACTGCCTATTCCTGCCTAAGAATACAATAATAGCAACAACAAAGCCTGGACCAAATGTAGGACCTCATGCTTAGTGGAGTCTCCAACTCACTCAACTTCTGGAGGAATAAAAAGACACCCGGTAAAATCATCTGAGAAACATACCTAGAATGGTAGATTTGATCAATCAAATTCTGTGAACTGGAAAGGTATTTTTACATCTCAGGAATTTTGTGGGGGATTTTGAGGAAATAATACTGTCCAGTTTCCCCACCACCACCCTGGAAAATGAAAAACTTGATGTTTTGCATACTTCAACCTAAAAGAATAAATTGGTGAGAGAAATGCAGTTTTCAAATAAGAATACCTGAGGAGACATATAATCCAACAGATAAATGATCAGTAACCACTGAATTCTCACTATGAGAACCTATTTATCTAATAAGTGCTGTATGTCCCATTGTTTCCACATAAAGGTTGCTCGATGCAAATGGCAAAAAAAAATCATTCATTTCAATAACTCTATGCAAATTATTTTTTAAAACCACCAAGTGAAAATGAAGCCTAAGCCTTCTCAGACAAAAAACAAATTTAATTGTATACCAATAGTCATTATTTTAACCTAGTCAAGACCTTCCCCAGGGCTCATCTTAGGAAAAGTTGAGAGTACTTGGTATGACTTAAGAGCAATCAAATACCACCAACCATTCTAACAAATTCTTAACAAGCTAGTCATATAATTTCCTACAATCCACCAATTGGAAAATCATGTTAATTAGCTAGTGTGATGTTAATTTTAAAGATGAGGTATTTATTGATAGTGTTAAAGACTGGAGAATGATGCAGGGCTTACTATGAATTATTTTAATTAGATTTTAGGGATATCCCCATTTCCCTCATCTATTCAGTAATGAAGCTCTGTTGATCCCTTTGTGAATTCTTTCTTTTTTTTTTTTTTTCTTTTATGGCTCCATTCCCATCCCAGATGCTCTAGTTCAGAAATTCATCATTTCTCATCTCGATTACTACAACAATTTGCTAAAGCCTTACTGCACCCCAGTCCTGTTTTGTCCTAGCAGTGTATTATAATATGATGTTTCTTCACTTAAAATCTTTTAATGACTGCCTAATACAAATGGATAAATTGCAGATCTTTAATGAAGATTCTAAGACCCTTAATATCAGGTGACTGACTACCTTTCTCAACTCATCTCTCACCATTAGCCAAATGCTCCAGCCAAAACCCAACTAACTAGAATCCCAGGAATAGCTCCTGTGAGCAAAGCTCCTTAGTTATGTACATGCCATTTCCCTATGAAAAATTCCCCATCTAGCTCCCCACATACCACACTTGACCCTGGCCATTGAGTCCATTGACGGAGTAGTTAACTCCTACTTACCTTTCAGGACCCATTATGGATCTCACCTCTTTGAATCCTCCCCAGGAATGTCCCAGGGCACCCCAATGTTATGGGAAATTATCTTCTTACGCCCATAGTCTTTGGCACATAATCCCATAATAGTAAACATAGTAATCGTGTCTCACAACAGAACCCTTGAGTAGTATAAGCTTTTTGAGGGTGGGATTTGTGTATTTATCTTTGTCTTTCCTAGGGACTCATATTGTGCCTTCTGATTGATAAATTTTTTGACTGGATGAATGCAAATGTTGGAGTAATAATTTGACAATTTAAAAATGCAACACTTTTAGAGACTACTATGTGCCAAGTACTTTGGTAAATTATATTTGTTTTATCCTACCACAAGCTTTCCTACAGATCCATTCATTCATTCATTCATTCATTTTTCAAATAGTTACTGAGAACCTATCGTGTATCAGGCAAAATCTGGGGGTTCAGTAATGTATTCATCAGGATCTGGCAGGAAGTTGAAAGTAAATTCAATTCAATTCAATTGGGTTATCTGGAGAGAATTTAATATACGTAGTAATTTACCAAAGTGTGAGCAAAGTGAAGGTACAAAATAAGGGGTGGTAGAATGTCCCTATCCCTACAACTCTGTAAATGATCCCCTTGTTAATAGATTCTGCTTGAGTTATTCAGATTTGGGTGTACCATCTGTTTCTTACTGAGACTAACTGATGTAAGCATATATCCAGAATTCAATCACTTCCCACCATCTCCAAGACTAGCTCTCTCATCCAGGCCACTGTCATCCCTCACTTCAGCTATGGCCACTCTCTCCTCTCCCTGCTTCTTGTTTTTAAAGATTTATTTATTGAGGGGGGGGGAAGGGCAGAGAGAGAGAGTCTCAAGCAGACTGCGTGCTGAGCAGGAAGCCCATCATGGGGCTCAATCTCACCACCTGAGTTCATGACCTTAGTGGAAACCAAGAGCTGGAGGCTTAACGGACTGAACCACTGAGGCACCCCTATCATCTCCCTGTTTCTTTCCTTCTCCACTCAGTTACCCACAGAGTCACAGAGAGGCGTGTTTCAAATGCTGATCAGATCATGCCATTTTTTCTGATTAAAACTCCCTAAGGGATCACCATCCCTTTTGGAGCAAATTTCAAATGACTCCAGCGACCTGACAAGGCTGGGCCCACGCCTTTCTCTCTTCCTTTGTCTCTGTCACTCTCTATCCTAGCCTTCCTGATGTTGGTGTGAAGATGCTGAGCCCCCTGCAGCTCCCAGGCTTTTCACGGAAGGATTACCCCCAGTTTTTCACACAACTCATTACCTCCATCCCTTGGGGTCTCTGCTCTTGTGTCACCTCGGACAAGCCTTCCCCTACCACTCTCTGGAATAACTGCTCTGTCCATCCTTCTCTTTTTCCTTGACTTGTTGAGTTACTTATTTTATTTTATTATTTATTATCAGTTGTGGCACTTAACTACTCTCTTTTTTATGTATTTATTTACTTGGTTTGTATTGATTTCTAGTCTCTCTGATCAAAATGCCATTTCCCAGAGAGTAGGATCTGTACCAGAACTATTCACGGCTATAACCAAAGTAACAAAGCTCTTGGCACATAGTAGGCATCCTATTTGAAATACTGTTAGAGAAGAGCATTTGCAGGTATCATTAATAAGGTATATAGGATGCCAAGTATGAGACTTAACATAACAGGTTTTCAATAAATGATAACTTTTATTATGTACGAAACTAAAGATAAAGGCAAAATAACATCCTAGAACATGCTCTTTTTTAGTTCTTCCTTATATATAAGAATAAGACCTAATATAACTCTCAAATTTTTATTTTGAAACCCATACCTAAGATTTAAAATAAATTTTACCAACTGTAACTGAAAATCAACAGTATTTTTATTGATATATCTGTGTGTGTATGTACACGCACACACATATTCTCACAGCATTTGTAATTTAGTAGATACTCAATAAATTATAATCATTTCTCTAGTTAAACTTAGGGAATATTAGCATTATGACAGTAAATATAAATATTATCAGCGCAAATTTTATGAGTTAATGAAAAAGCTAAGTGCTACTATTAACTGAATATTTACTACATTTTTATTCCTAGGAATAATGAGATATTAACCATTTTAAAATGCTAATAATACTAGTTTTACTTTTTGTTATTTTTTTGCTAAAACACAAAGAATAGTGGCTTGGCATTCTTATTTAATTCTTATGGACTCAATGATAAGTTTTAAGGTTTAAACAACATATCTGAATTTTTTAACAGGCTCCATTTGCCAAATTTGGGATGATTTGACCTGCTTGTAATAAATAGGGTATCTTATTTATTGAAAAAAAATATATGTGTTGTGTTTAAAGACTATAGTTGGGCTTATACCTACTAGCATTAACAGTAAATAATAAAATACCCAATCAGGGGGGTGCCTGGATGGCTCAGTCAGTTGAGTGTCTGCCTTCGGCTCAGCTCATGATCGCAGGGTCCTGGGATCGAGCCCCAAGTTGGGCTCCCTGCTCAGTGAGAAGCCTGTTTCTCCCTCTCCCTCTGCCCCACCTTGTGCTCCCTCTCTCTCTCTCTCTTTCTCTGTCTAATAAATAAATTTAAAAAACATTTTTAAAAACCTAACCATATATTAAATAGGTTTATATTTTTAAGACTCTGTACAACTTATAAGAAATGTTTTCTCTCATGTGTTCCAGTTAAATATGATCATTCATTCATTCATAACCATAAGCACATCAAGTGATAAATCCACCCCTTTTAAAAAAGCATTTTCTTCTCGAAAATTTTGAAATGTAAAAAATGATCTTTTCTTTTTTCCAGACAATTTAAACAAGGCAATAAATTAAAAAATCAATATAAGTCAATTTGCTGCATATGTCCTAGGAAGAGGTAGGTAGGAATATAAATCAAATAAATATAAGTCAATTAAATTCAATATTATTAAAAGGGTACTACAAATATAACTGTTATACTCATCTGCTAAGGAAATCTCTCTAAGTGCATGGATATTTTTATAGCCAATAAAAATCCATTTTACCAAATAGAAAAGGGAACCCTTCTATCGCCGTGTACACTTTCACAATCCTATGCCCATATTTTCGTCAATGGTCATTTAATTTTATACTACTATTGTTGAAAAATTATGTGTAGTACACTGCAGATTCTCCCGTCTGCCTTTAGAAATGCTCCAGAGTATCTTTAAAAGATTGATAAATTATTCATTTCCTGAAGTTGTGCACCAGAGCTTTGCAGTCCGTAAGTCGTCTGTAATAAATTATGCAAGGTGCACCTTACAGACACGGGGTCTGTAAAGAGACCCTGCATGTGCTACATTCCTCATACAGAAGAGGTGGTTTCATTCACTGGCATGTTTTGATATCCTTCCAGGTGATTACAAACCTTTACACAATCTAGAAATTTACTTTGCATCCAAATCGCTGCAATTTCGTTATGCCAAAAACTGTCCTCCAGCAGCATTTAATCTTCCCTTTGGAAAAGGCCAGTATATAGGAATCATTTTGCTTTGCACCATTTTCTGATGAGGCCCCAGGTCCACCATTTATTTATCCATTTGATAGCAGAGGTTTACCCTTAGCTCTTCTGTTTTGTTTTTTTTTGTGTTTTTTTTTTTTCATGTAAATTGAAATTCTCTTTCCGAAATGACATTAGGGGTTGTTTTTAGATTTAATTTGACTATAACCATATCATGATTCTCCTGGAATATTTCAACAAAATTCAATATTCTTCTGGAATATTCCATCTGAGGGCCACCCTACCTCCTTTTCTGTCCCCAAAGCTGGGAAGGTTTTTCTAGAGACTCCTTGATCTGTCCTGGCTAACTTTCAACAGTGAAAATATATACATACTTGCAATGAGACTTCAACTATCAACTATCAAATTTAAGTCTATCAAAAGCTGTCTTCTGGCAACATTTCATTGCACTGTAGATAGTGATTTCAGGAACGCAACTGGTTTCTAGAATAGTGTGAGAAACACCAGGATATGATGGTGGGAACACCTGGGCTCCTTAATTTGACACCCATGTAAAGCATAAACTCACAAACCTGCTATAAAGCAAAACCTGACCTTCACTTTATATCCATGTTTAATTCCTGCATTTGAGTCAATGTGAGATGTACCTTTCATTCCTCTGGATTCCAAGGAGGAAAATCAGTGTCAATATTTCCTACAGCACATCATTCATTTAACCTATGTCCCAGAAATTCTGATCCTCAGGATGTGCCAAAACAAGATATATATATATATTCACCAAAAGACATGTAAAAAAATATTTGTAAGGGTACTATTAGTAACAGCCAAAAATAAGAAAAAAATCCAATGTCTTTCATTAGTAAAATGAATAAATAAACTGTGGTATGTTCATGCAATGGAATATTATCCAGCAGTGAGAATTAACACAATAATATGGATTACTCACAATTATATTAAGCAAAAGAAACCAGACACAAGATATATATACTATATAACTCATTTATATATGAAGTTCAGACACAAATATACAGTATCAGAAATCAGATCATGATTATCCTGTGAAGGGAACAGTGACTGGAAAGAAGCAGGAGGAGTCTTCCAGAATTCTAGTAAATTCCATTTCTTCATCTGGGTGCAGGTCACACAACTTGTTCATGTTATGAAAATTCATGGCGCTGTGCCCTTATGATTTGTCCACTTGTCTGTATGTATGTCACACCTCAATAACAGGTAGTAAAAACAAAACCTCAAAAAAGATCCAAATGCAAGCAAAACATATCAACTAGGAGAATGAATGTTTCCCCAAGTTATCAGCTCATTGGCAATGCAGGAACTAAAACTCCATGAATTCTTAGAAAAATAGCATGTCTACCTTTTACGTCACCAGTTTAAAACTGCCAGTAAAGATTGATTACATCTGAGGTTCCACGCATTTTATTCAAAACAGATTAGAGTTCTGATTTAGTCGTGTCAGTTCCTACGGTGCTTTGTCAGTGGGCTTGGGACACGGAATAATTGTGCAGACTGTCATCTCGAGATGGACCAAGATCGTTTGGAGGAAACTTCACCGACCCAACTTCTACATGCTGCTGCTGGCTGTTGCGCCCTCATAACTCAAACCAGAAAAAAAGAATCAAAGAGACTAGAATTCCACCCTACGCTTCCTTCACTAAAGGTCACTCTTCGATGTTGATGAGATCTGTACCGTGATGAGACGCACCACCACGGAGGGATTTCCCATTCCTGTGATCTTCACAGACCTCATCCCTCGTTTCCAGTGATGTTATCAGCCTGGGCTCCGTCAGCGTTATTCATACCAATCAGTAGCTGAGAAAATTGCACGGCCACCAAAATGCAGAGTCATTGTTCCGACGGGTCTGCTGGTGGCTTTTTGATCCCCCCCGAATGGTTTTGAAGGAGCAGACTCAGTGATGATTCTCCTTCTGATTGAATTAGTGCCCCATAGAAGTCTGATTCTTTCATCTTCCCTCCACTGTCTACCCTCCACTCACATGAGGATTTCAATTTAAAGGTGATCAAGAAAGCAACATCTAGTTTCAAGGAATAATTGTCTCTTTTGATGTGATCTGTTTGACATAAAAATGAATAAAGATGCACATTTATGGAGAAGCAATTGCCATTTGAAAGCGTTTTACAATCAGCAAGCAGTTTTGCTCTGAGCTTCTATGGAAGGAAAATTAGTCTTCCTCCACCACCACCTCCTTCATCCCCCTACCCCCGCTTTTTTTTTTTTTTTTTTTTTGTAGAAAAGACTAAATCCAAATGACCTAGACAAAACTTGAATAGTAAGTTGCTCATAGGGCTGTCTAGGACCAGGGGCCGGTTTTTTCGAGCTCTTTGAGTTGAGGGGGTTTTTGTCTTATGATATACTTAAAAAGACAACATAACACAGCACTGTGTGGTAATATATATGACTGCATCTTTATCTATCCCTCTCTCCTTATGATTTCTTTGGCATACTAAGTCTATTTGCATCAACCCATAACACTTTCACTCCAATTATTGTGGGGGCAGACACAAAATTTCATACAAAACTTAGTACATCTTTGTCCATCAAGCTGTATGTCCTGAACATTACCAAAAGACATACATTTATCTTTTCAACTTTTTTGCCATTTCCCCATACCAAGGAGATCGGGAGCAGGAAAAAGCTTGGTGTATCAAATAGAGAAATGCATTACACACTGAAAGGGCTCTACTTTAAATATCATACTTTATCAAATGGAAAATCTACACAGTACAAATAGAAGAAGATACATTTTGAAAGTTTATTAAATAGAACAAGGGGTGCCTGGGTGGCTCAGTCAGTTAAGGGTTAAACATCTGGCTCTTGATTTCAGCTCAGCTCATGATCTCAGTGTTATGAGATCCAGCCCCATCTCACCTCCGTGCTCAGTGGGGAATCTCTTCTCTCCCTTTCCCTCTACCCCATCCCCCATCTCTCTCATAAATAAATAAATAAATCCTTAAAAAAAAAAAAAGAAAAGAAAAGAACAAGCAATCCAGATCTTCTAATGCTGATATTTCTGCTCAATGCTTTCATCTTCTTTGACTTTTTTACATGATGTTGGATTCGAGATCAACATGCAGTGAGTTTTTATTATTTTTGAAAAGTAGAAAACAATGGTAGTCCCTCCTAGTTAACCCCGAACTTGAAAATAGATACATAGCAATTGAAGACAACAATAACAAACTCCTCCAACTTTCATTGGCACCTTTTCTACTAGGGTGGCAGCTGATGTTGAAAATGACATAAAAGGTGGAAACCCCCATCACACTCCCTGTCTATGCAGGCAGCTTTGCCTTCTGTTTCAGGTCTGTCTTTCAGTCCTTGAAAGTTACAATGTAAAGACTTGAAAACTAAAACTGAAAAAAAGAAAAGCAAGATGTGTAGAAATAAAAATGAATGACTTTTACACCCATAAACAGAAAATATTGTCATCCTTTAAATATTGGAAGTTGTCTACTAATTTAAATCATCTTCTAATTGGATTTTTTTTCCTAATTTGGGAAAGATAGCTGCCACATATTGGAATTATGTTCCTCTGAACACTAGACTCAACATGTGCTTCTCAGTCAATGGTTTCTGTGTTGAAATGAGTTTGGAAGACAAAGTCTATATAGTTGCCTCAGGTATTATGGGCACAATTGCATAATAAAGACCAAGACATCATGCTCTAAAAGTGCCTGTTTAACTTTTTTTAACCCAGCCTCTTTCCAATATGTCCAATTACAAAACCTATTTCTTGAGAAACACTTATATAAGAAGTATTCTTCAGAATACCCTTTGGAAACTCTGGTGTAAAACATGGTGAGTCAAATGAGTAAATTGTAATAAAAATAGACATAATTTAATCCTATTTTATATGTCTTTGAGTCAGTCATCTAACAATCCTGAATATAAAAATGATATAAATCCAGGGGCGCCTGGGTGGTTTAGTTGGTTAAGCATCTGACTCTTGGTTTCGGCTCAGGTCATGATCTCAGGGTTGTGGGATTGAGCCCCGCATTGGGCTCTGTGCTGGGCATGGAGCCTGCTTGGGATTCTCTCTCTCCCTCTCCCTCTCCCTCTGACCCTCCTACCCCTGCTCTCTCTCTCTTAAAAAAAAAAAAAAGAAAAGATACAAATCCTTTGAAAATAACAATCATGTCTTAAATCCCCACTGCCTGCCACAGGATTTGATATCTAATAGATTTTTAAATAAATGATTTGGGTGGATATGTATATAATTACTATGATAGACCCTGAACTTCTCACTGCCTAGAATACTCTGCTCCCCACCTCTCTCGGCCTATCTGAATATTAGTCAGAATTCAAATGTTGTACTAAGAATCATTTCTTTAGTGAAGCCTTTTGCACCCCCACTTTGGAGTAGATCTCACTCCCTGTGCTTCCACAGAACTCTGGGATATCCTCCATTTTGTACATACAATATTCTATTACCATGGCCCATTTACCTCTTTGTCTCCACCATTAGAAGTATAAGTTCTCCAAAGACTGATTGATGGTATGCCCTTTATTTTCCATGTGGTGCCCTCATGACCACCTTCCATTTCTTTTGGCCCCACTCTAAGCCCAAGAGGCTCACCTTCACAGACTGAATGCTGGGTCCTCGAGCTTGGAATTAGCACATGGGAAGCACAAACAGGAAGTAAGAAAGAGAGGAGAAGTTATAGCCAGTGTAGTTTTGCTCTATTGTCACTGTGCTTTGGGCCTTGGTTCTGGTAACTACAGTTCCTGCAGGGCAGCCTGTTCTCCACAGAGCTATTTTCAAGGAGCTCTGGTAACTGTTTCCTCCCCTTGTTCCTCTAAGCCTTGGGTGGTAATGCTTTTCCTTGTTACCAGTCACAGTGCCCTCAACATCCTCTCTTAAATCTGCTCACCAATATAAATAGTCCCTTAAGTCTCTGTGGTTGAACGATCCAAGTGGCGTTCTATTTCTTGTTGCAGACCAGTCTCATACACCTGTCTTATTCATCGGAACGCAGTTTCTAGAACAGTACCTAGCATATAATACATATGCTTCCAAACAACAGAAAAAAACTCTATGCTGAATTAAATGAGAATGAATTCTTTTACTGTTGTTATTAAATAAATTAAATCAAATAACAAAAATTAAAGTGCCAAATAACAAAGGTCAAAACATTGGGGGCATTTGAAATACACACACACACACACACACAGAGTATACATTATTCATGATTCTTTGTGTTTAGACATGAGATGTATTATAAATGATAGTTTTATTAAGCCTCCTGAAGCTGGTTAAACAATTACTATCACTGCTTTTATCTCCGAATTGTGCCAGGGATCAACATGTAAATTAATCAATACTTAAAACAGGAAAGAGGTTATAGTCACGAGCTAGAACCTAAAACAAGTTCCTTAAAGTTTCCTAGATTCATCAAGCACCTAGGAGAAATCAGTCTAGCGGATTTTAGCAAATTTAATATTGTCTTAGCATAGAGATGATTTTCTCTAGTGATTCTCAACACTATGACTTCAATACCCCTTTTTATAATAGATGCCTCACAATTCTTTCTTTACTAAATAGAATTTATATATGATATAATGTATCCACATGCCAATTCCAAAGATCTATATAATAAGCTGACTATAACATTAAAGTTACATAAAGAAAAATAATGTTTAATAAAATATATTTCAACATATAAATGCTAGAGAACACCACCATAGAGGACATACAGAATTCTTGGATCTTTATGTAGAATCATATGCAAGACTCATGCAGATGTGCTGTAATAGAACTCAAATACAGAAGCGGCATTGCCTTTGGTAATATGATTTTCTTATATGGGAAACAGTTCATCTTGTTAACAGCATTAGCTTTATTACTTTCCCTTTGTGTGCCTTGTCCTTCAAAACAGGAATTTGAAATGTTCACCTTAGTAGACTTAGTACCTGGTAAGAACCCACTGTTTCATTTTATCTGTTGCTGTCTAACAAATTACCCCCAATGGGTGAAAAAGAGTGGAAGATATGGATAAGTGATGGAATGGATAAGTCCTAGGAATAAAAGGCACAGAATAAGGAATATACTCAATGATACTGTAATAGTGATATATGGGGATAGATGGTAGCTACCCTTGTGGTGAGCACGGCATAATGTATAAACTAGTCAAATCACTATGTTGTACACCTGAAACTAATGTAACATTGTGTGTCAACTATACTCAAATTAAAAAAAAATAATAACCAAAAGATAAAAATGAAAATAAAAAAAGAATTACTCCCAAATCTAGTGGCTTAAAACAACAATCTTGACTTACAGAATGAGGGATCATACAATCTTCTCCACAAAAAGCAATGCTAAACTGGACAAAATTATCAAAAACAACCATACCAGTCCTTAGGAAATTAACCAGAGATATACAACAAATTGAGAAGTATTTATTCAAGAAAAATGACTCAATCTCAGGTAAAACTAGTGAGTATCTCTAAGACCAATTTTGTCTCTTCCCTCAGTTGGGTCAACATGTTAGATCTACTGGGGTGAGACAAGCCCTGGAAACCAGAAGCTTTGCTGCTGAAGGAGGCCAATTGGATTTGGAGCAGAATGTGTATAGATCCAGTGCCCCTGGCATTGTCAGAGTAATGATCTTGATGGCAGATGAATGAGGAATGTTTGTGTCACAGCAAGTGTGAGGTTGAGACCTGGCTGGGGAAACTGTCAGATTGACAGGATACCTAGGAATTTAACAGTGAAAGCTGGATAATAAAACAACAAAAGGCCTTGATAAGCTCCCACATATTCCTGGTGGTCTGGAAGCCTGCACACATGCATAAATGTGCATACACACTAAGGAGAGAATGGAGAGGATCCTAGACATCCACATGAATCAAGTAGAGAGAAGGAAATAATGAAGACTAAAGTGAAAAGAAATAAATGGGAAGGAGAACAATTGAGATAATCAATGAAACCAAAAGTTAATTTTTTTTTAAAGATGAGCAAAATTAACAAAGGTTCAGCTTGACAGGCCAAGCACAAAGGAAGAAGACTCACATGAACAAAATCAGGAATGAAAGAGAAGAAATCTAGACTAACATAACAGAAATTAAAAGCTTTATAATATAATACTATGAGCAACTGTGTGTCAACAAATGTATTATTTAGGTGAAATGACTAAATTCCTAGAAAGATAAAAATTAATAAAACTGACTCAAGAGGACAGCAAAGGAAACAGTCAACAAAACAAAGAGGCAACCCAGAGAATGGGAGAAGATATTTGCAAATGACACTACAGATAAAGGGTTGGTATTCAAAATCTATAAAGAACTTCTCAAACTCAACACCCAAAAAACAAATAATCAAGCCAAAAAGTGGGCAGAAGACATGAACAGACACTTCTCTGAAGAAGACATACAAATGGCTAACAGACACATGAAAAAATGTTCATCATCATTAGCCATCAGGGAAATCCAAATCAAAACCACACTGAGATACCACCTTACACCAGTTTGAATGGCCAAAATGGACAGGGAAAGAAACAACAAATGTTGGAGAGGTTGTGGAGAAAGGGGAACCCTCTTACACTCTTGGTGGGAATGCAAGTTGGTACAGCCACTTTGGAAAACAGTGTAGAGGTTCCTCAAAAATTTAAAAATAGAGCTACCCTATGACCCAGCAATTGCACTCCTGGGTATTTACCCCAAAGACACAGATGTAGTGAAAAGAAGGGCCATATGCACCCCAATGTTCACAGCAGCAATGTCCGCAATAGCCAAGCTGTGGAAAGAGCCGAGATGCCCTTCAAGAAATGAATGGATAAAGATGTGGTCCATATATACAATGGAATATTACTCAGCCATCAGAAAAGATGAATACCCAACTCTTACATCAACATGGATGGGACTGGAGGAGATTATGCTAAGTGAAATAAGTCAAGCAGAGAAAGTCAATTATCCTATGGTTTCACTTATTTGTGGAACATAAGGAATAACATGGAGGACATTAGGAGAAGGAAGGGAAAAATGGGTAGGGGGAATTGGAGGGAGAGATGAGCCATGAGAGACTATGGACCTGAGAAACAAATAGGGTTTTAGAGGGGAGGAGGGAGGGGGGATTAGTTAGCGCGGTGATGGGTATTAAGGAGGGCATGTACTGCATGGAGCCCTGGGTGTTATACGAAAACAATGGATCATGGATCACTACATCAAAAACTAATGATGTATTGTATGGTGACTAACATAACATAATAAAATTAAAAACTACAAAAAAAAAAAAAAAAACTGACTCAAGAGGAAATAGATAATCTGAATAAACCAACAAGGGGTAAAAAAAATAAATTAGAATGGAAAACCTACCCACAAGAAAAGCCCAGGCCTGGATGACTTCATTGGTGAATTCTACCAATTTAAAGAACAATCTTGATATTTCAGAAACCCTTTCAGAAAAGTAGAATATGTTAGATCACATCCCAACTCATTCTATGTGGCAAGTGTTACCCCTGATACTAAAACCAGATAGAGACACACAAAAAAATGAAGATTACAGAACAATAATCCATCATGAATACAGATGTAAAAACTCATCGACAAAATTTTAGCTAATGGAACATATAGAAAGCAATATATATAAAGCACTATAATCTATGGGCAGGTGGGATTTATCCCAGGAATGCAAGGCTGATTTAACATGCAAAAATTAAATTAGTGTAAGTTACAACTCATTGATAAAATAAAGAACAGATATCACAATCATCTCAACAGACAAAGAAAAATTCTTTGACAGATTCCAACACCAGTTCCTGGAAAAACAACCACAACCACAACCACCACCACAACAATACCCAAATCTAAAAATCTAGCGATATAAAGAAACTTCTTCAATCTCCTAAAAAAAGGAATGTATGAGACACCTACAGCTAACATCATACTTAATAGTGTATTAGAGTTTTCTAGAGAAACAAAACCAACAGGATACACACACACACACACACACAGATTCAGATTTATTTTAAGGAATTGGCTGATATAATTGGCAAGTGAAAATCTGTAGGGCAGGTCAGCAGGCTGGAAACTCAGGCAAGATTTCTGTTATAGTTTGGGGAAGAATTCATTCTTTGGGCCACCTCAGTTTTGGCTCCTCAGGATTACATGAGTGTTGCTCCAATATTCCCTGCTACAGCATGGATGGACCTAAAAACATTCTTCGAAGTAAAATAACCCATAGGCAAAAGACTATACTTTGTATGATTTCTTTAATATGAAATGTACAGAAAATGTAAATCTGTAAAGACAGAAAATAGATTATTGGTTGCCTTTGGCTGAAAATTGCATGAGCGATCTTTATGAGGTGAAGGAAATGTGCTAAAATAGGATTGTGGCGATGGAGGCACAACTCTCAATTGTGTTGAATTGTATACTTTAAATGGATAAATATGGCATAAAAATTATACCCCAATAAAGCTATTTTAGGGGGATTTTAAGAGAAAACATTTTATTTACTCATCACATAGTGAGTGGTAATTGCTTGGGGTCTGTCTCTCAGGCAGTTGTACCCAGATGTCTGCTGGGGCTGCAGGACTCTGAAGACCCAATGGAACCAAATGACCAAGATGGAATCCTAACCCGGCTGGTAATGGATGCCAGTTGTTCACCTGGAGCTGTGACCCTGAGCATCTCCATATGGCTTGCGCTTCTCAAAGCATAGCAGCCAGGTTCTGAGGGGGGCGTATCTCAAGGGGTCCAGACAGAAGCCATCAGACAAGCTCTAACCTAGCCTCTGAAGTCACGCAGCATTCCTTCTACCTACTCTATTGATTACGAGAGAATCCCAACAGGTACCTCAGATTCCAGGGAAGAAAGAATTTGTGGCCATCTCTAACCTTCCACCTAGTCAGTCACTCTTGAGCAAATTGGCAGCCTTTACTGAAAGAATAGTTAAACCCCAATTTAAAAAACAAATGAGCATATTTGAAGCACAAGCAGAGCAACTCCCTCAAAATTCTTGCTCAGAGGGTCTCTCAGAGAACCCTTCTGATCATGGTCAGAGTAGTCAACAGTGGTAAATACCTACTTATATATTCATCATTTCTTTTCTTCAAACTGCAACACTTTTCATTCTTTAAATGCTCCTATCAAGCTTCCATACCCACGATGAACTGTTTAGGGGATAAATATAAGATAAGGAGAAACTAAAGTAAGAGGGGAAAACATCTAGGTTGCCTCCTCAAAATTGGTGGTGGAAAAGATGCAATTAAACATGTGTTTCCCTGAGAAGAATGCCCTGAAGTTTCAGCAATGCGCACATTTCATAATGGAAATTTTCCATTTGAGAAATGAAGGTGTGGTACTGAAGGGTGTGGTCAGTCATTGTGGGAATAAGTCTGAGTCTCCAAAATATTGAGCTTCAAAGTTATAGGGCTGCCACTGGTTCACACCCCTCTCTCCACCTGATCATAAAACATTCCCTCAGATGACAGAAAGAATTAGAGCAATGATTATGTGCTTCCTAAATACCGTTTTCAACCTTAACTAATGTTTTACAGTCTTGGTCAAGATTGAACTTACTCTTGCCCTTAATGCAGTTCGTTCCCATAACTAGGTAGTGTCTCCTTACAGGTTAATGTTGAATCCGTGTCCTAGGAATGGAAACGGAGAGAGAGAAGTCATTTGGAGATGAAGAGTGGGTGCCCCCATAAAAATAGGCTCACAGTAACACAATCTGCATTAGAATAGAATGGATAGGGGTTCCTGGGTGGATCAGTCTGTTAAGTGTTTGCCTTCGGGCTCAGGTCATGATCCCAAGGTCCTGAGATCGAGCCCCACATTGTGCTCCCTGCTCCACAGGCAGCCTGCTTCTACCTCTCCTGCTCCCCCTGCTTGTGCTCTTTCTTTCTCTGTCTGCCAAATAAATAAAATCTTAAAAAAAAAAAAAGACTGGATAGTCAATGATTATTTGATGCTTCCTATGTACCAGACACTTTGCTACTTCCTACCTGTGTTGTGCTCTTCAGTGTTTGCAACATCTCCTTAGGGTCTTTCTATTCCCATTTTACAGATGAATTAGTAGAGTCCTAAGCAGACCAAGTTGTGAAACGCCCCATATGACATAGAGAGAAGAGCTGAGATCTGAGTCCAGTGTATTGAATTTTAGAATTTAACTCTGAGATGGAAAGTTATGTTGCTACTCTTAGACCAACTGAGAATCCCCAAACCTCCCTGCACTATTTTCTCATCTCGACCATCCATTTGCTCATCCCTTTCCTTCATCCTTGGAAGAATTCTTGATAGGAGGTCATGATAAAAGTGAATACAACTAGACTCCAGAAGTAAGAAGTAGAGAGGAATCTCTAAAATCACTAAGAGAAGCTTCCTTGAGTTATATAAAGCAGTTGTAACTCTGAAAAATTCAAGCTCTAAATATGTTTAATAATAAAAGCCATCTACAGAATTTTTCTAAGATTGCTGAGATTAGAGTGATCATCCTCTTCATTTCTGATTATTTTTATACTGGAATCTGTGCTACAAAGCCTTCTATAAAAACAGTCTCTTTGGTATCATCAACTATATAACTGAATAAGGAAACATATCTCATAGTTAAAAAACCATATAGTCCGTATACTTCCCAGACTAACTTTAAGCTCAGTATGGTAGTCAAAGAACTTGTCTCTCAATGACCTTATGTCCCCATATAGTATTTATGGAATCACAATGAATATAATTATAATATAAAACTTCAACCACATGAAGCCAAATGCTTGATCTCTGAAAGAGATACGGACAAGGATTGCATTTTAAGAGAGGCTTATTTTCTTAGGACACCTAGGCTTCAAGCAAGGGTGTGTAGGGTGGGCTTTTCCCCGGGATAACAAAGATCAAACAGATCCTGCTTTTTTTGCCTGGCCCTTTACAGGTGTGTCATACCATAGTCCTCACTGTTCTGTGGCATTCTTTAAAGGTATCATCATCCCAGTAAAGGAAGCAGTATTTTACTCATTCCCAAGCCTATATACTGCTGAAGATTTACTGCCAACTTGATTTATGAACTTCCTTTGCTCCATTCTAATATCAGTAGAATGCATGACCCTATTTTCTTTCCATTCAAACTCCTCGTGAACATAGAAGTAAACTGTGTAAGATAAAAATGTATGTAATATTCTCTTTGAATTGAAAGGTAGGTTACCAGAGTTGGGGAGAGAGGATCACCACATGAAAAACTGCAGTTCTAAGAGGGAAAGTAATTCTACCCTGAACTGTATCACTTGCTAGTTGTATTACCTTGGATAAGTCATTGAACTTTGGGGGTCCTCAGTTTCCTAAGGGTAACACTAGAAGAATGCTTCCTGCCTGGCCATTTCTACATGTAGTTAATAATATATGTTAAAGTGCTTTGGAAAGAATAAAATATTACACAAAAATATAGTAAACCTTGGAGTACTTTAGTAACCTTGTTAAAGACTATAGACAAATTTGTCAAACGGGTTTCCTCTTCTTACCTTCTTACTTTCCATCTTTCTGCATACAGGAAGGCAGAGACAGCCCTGAAAGATATGCATCTCTGCTTCCCTTTCTTGACCATCCCCCACATCTTATAAACACTTCCCCCCAACTCCCTGGTTACCTGTATCCTCATAATACTTCAGCCCTGACTGCACAGCTATTCTATTTTAAAGATCACTGACATCGAAATAAAAACTCCCTGTAAACTGGGAACTATAATTTGAGGTCTCTGAGACAGGGGTTCTCAAAGAGCTAACCGTTAATATAAAGTTGTGTATTCTTTTATATGTTTAATTCATTCTTATCTATCAGCATTATATGGAACTGTTTTATATATTTGAAAAATTACTTAATTGATATCATACTCTCCAAATCATTCTAGAATATTTACTGCCTAAATTTTGTTTCCCCCAGTTTATCTATATTCAGGTATGAACTCTAGTTTCATAATTTTAACTGATACACAATTGTATGATGATGCCAATTTTTTTAATTAATTAATTTATTTATTCTTATGTTAATCCCCATACATTACATCATTAGTTTTAGATGAAGTGTTCCATGATTCATTGTTTGTGCATAACACCCAGTGCTCCATGCAGAATGTGCACTCCTCAATACTCACCACCAGGCTAACCCATCCTCCCACCCCCCTCCCCTCTAGAACTCTGTTTGTTTTTCAGAGTCCATCGTCTCTCATGGTTCGTCTACCCCTCCGATTTCCCCCGCTTCATTCTTCCCCTCCCGCTACCTTCTTCTTTTTTTTTCTTAACATATATTGCATTATTTGTTTCAGAGGTACAGATTTGAGATTCAACAGTCTTGAACAATTCACAGTGCTTACCAGAGCACATACCCTCCCCAGTGTCTATCACCCAGTCACCCCATCCCTCCCACCCCACCCCCCACTCCAGCAACCCTCAGTTTGTTTCCTGCAATTAAGAATTCCTCATATCAGTGAGATCATATGATACATGTCTTTCTCTGTTTGACTTATTTCACTCAACATAATACCCTCCAGTTCCATCCACGTCGTTGCAAATGGCAAGATCTCATTCCTTTTGATGGCTGCATAATATTCCATTGTACATATATACCACTTCTTCCTTATCCATTCATCTGTCGATGGACATCTTGGCTCTTTCCACGGTTTGCCTATTGTGGACATTGCTGCTATAAACTACGGGGTGCATGTACCCCTTCGGATCCCTACTTGTGTATCTTTGGGGTAAATACCCAGTAGTGCAATTGCTGGATCATATGGTAGCTCTATTTTCAACTTTTTGAGGAACCTCCATACAGTTTTCCAGAGTGGCTGCACCAGCTTGAATTCCCACCAACAGTGTAGGAGGGTTCCCCTTTCTCCGCATCCCCGCCAAGATCTGTCGTTTCCTGACTTGTTAATTTAGCCATTCTGACTGGGGTGAGGTGGTATCTCATTGAGGTTTTGATTTGGATTTCCCTGATGCTGAGCGATATTGAGCACTTTTTCATGTGTCTGTTGGCCATGGATGTCTTCTTTGGAAAAATGTCTGTTCATGTCTTCTGCCAATTTCTTGATTGGATTCTTTGTTCTTTGGGTGTTGAGTTTGATGAGTTCTTTATAGATTTTGGATACTAGCCCTTTATCTGATATGTCCTTTGCAAATATCTTCTCCCATTCTGTCAGTTGTCTTTTGGTTTTGTTGACTGTTTCCCTTGCTTTGCAAAAGCTTTTTATCTTGATGAAGTCCCAATAGCTCATTTTTGCCCTTGCTTCCCTTGCCTTTGGCGATGTTTCTAGGAAGAAGTTGCTTCGGCTGAGGTCGAAGAGGTTGCTGCCTATGTTCTCCTTTAGGATTTTGATGGACTCCTGTCTCACATTGAGGTCTTTCAACCATTTGGAGTCTATTTTTGTGTGTGGTGTAAGGAAATGGTCCAGTTTCAATCTTCTGTATGTGGCTATCCAATTTTCCCAACACCATTTGTTGAAGAGACTGTCTTTGTTCCATTGGACATTCTTTCCTGCTTTGTCGAAGATGAGTTGACCATAGAGTTGAGGGTCCATTTCTGGGCTCTCTATTCTGTTCCATTGATCTATGTGTCTGTTTTTATGCCAGTACCATGCTGTCTTGATGATGACAGCTTTGTAATAGAGCTTGAAATCCGGAATTGTGATGCCGCCGGCTTTGCTTTTCTTTTTCAATATTCCTCTGGCTATGCGGGGTCTTTTCTGGTTCCATACAAATTTTAGGATGATTTGTTCCATTTCTTTGAAAAAAGTGGATGGTATTTTGATGGGGATTGCATTGAATGTGTAGATTGCTCTAGGTAGCATTGACATCTTCACAATATTTGTTCTTCCAATCCATGAGCATGAAACGTTTTTCCATTTCTTTATGTCTTCCTCAATTTCTTTCATGAGTATTTTATAGTTTTCTGAGTAAAGATCCTTTGTCTCTTTGGTTAGATTTATTCCTAGGTATCTTATGGTTTTGGGTGCACTTGTAAATGGGATTGACTCCTTAATTTCTCTTTCTTCTGTCTTGTTGTTGGTGTATAGGAATGCCACTGACTTCTGTGCATTGATTTTATATCCTGCCACTTTACTGAATTCCTGGATGAGTTCTAGCAGTTTTGGGGTGGAGTCTTTGGGGTTTTCCACATAAAGTATCATATCATCTGCAAAGTCTGAGACTTTGACTTCTTCTTTGCCAATTTGGATTCCTTTGATTTCTTTTTGTTGTCTGATTGCTGTGGCTAGGACTTCCAATACTATGTTGAATAGCAGTGGTGATAGTGGACATCCCTGCCGCATTCCTGACCTTAGGGGGAAAGCTCTCAGTTTTTCCCCATTGAGAATGATATTCGCTGTAGGTTTTTCATAGATGGCTTTTATGATATTGAGGTATGTACCCTCTATGCCTATACTCTGAAGAGTTTTGATCAAGAAAGGATGCTGTACTTTGTCAAATGCTTTTTCTGCATCTATTGAGAGGATCATATGATTCTTGTTCTTTCTTTTGTTAATGTATTGTATCACATTGATTGATTTGCGGATGTTGAACCAACCTTGCAGCCCAGGGATAAATCCCACCTGGTCGTGGTGAATAATCCTTTTAATGTACTGTTGGATCCTATTGGCTAGTATTTTGGTGAGAATTTTGGCATCCATGTTCATCAGGGATATTGGTCTGTAATTCTCCTTTTTGATGGGGTCTTTGTCTGGTTTTGGGATCAAGGTAATGGTGGCCTCATAAAATGAGTTTGGAAGTTTTCCTTCCGTTTCTATTTTTTGGAACAGTTTCAGAAGACTAGGTATTAATTCTTCTTGAAATGTTTGGTAGAATTCCCCTGGGAAGCCATCTGGCCCTGGGCTTTTGTTTGTTGGGAGATTTTTGATGACTGCTTCAATACCTTAGTGGTTATAGGTCTGTTCAGGTTTTCTATTTCATCCTGGTTCAGTTTTGGTAGTTGATACACCTCTAGGAATGCATCCATCTCTTCCAGGTTATCTAATTTGCTGGCATAGAGTTGATCTTAATATGTTCTTATAATTGTTTGTATTTCTTTGGTGTTGGTTGTGATCTCTCCTCTTTCATTCATGATTTTGTTGATTTGGGTCATTTCTCTTCTCTTTTTGATAAGTCTGGCCAGGGGTTTATCAATCTTGTTAATTCTTTCAAAGAACCAGCTCCTAGTTTGGTTGATCTGTTCTACTGTTCTTTTAGTTTCTATTTCATTGATTTCCGCTCTGATCTTTATGATTTCTCTTCTCCTGCTGGGTTTAGGCTTTATTTGCTGTTTTTTCTCCAGCTCCTTTAGGTGTAGGGTTAGGTTGTGTACTTGAGACCTCTCTTGTTTCTTGAGAAAGGCTTGTATTGCTATATACTTTCCTCTTAGGACTGCCTTTGCTGCATCCCAAAGATTTTGAAGAGTTGTGTTTTCATTTTCATTGGTTTCCATGTATTTTTTTAATTCTTCTTTAATTTCCTGGTTGACCCATTCATTCTTCAGTAGGATGCTCTTTAGCCTCCATGTATTTGAGTTCTTTCTGACTTTCCTCTTGTGATTGAGTTCTAGTTTCAAAGCATTGTGGTCTGAAAATAGGCAGGGAGTGATCCCAATCTTTTGGTACCGGTTGAGACCTGATTTATGACCTAGGATGTGATCTATTCTGGAGAATGTTCCATGGGAACTAGAGAAGAATGTGTATTCCATTGCTTTGGGGTGGAATGTTCTGAATATGTCTGTGAAGTCCATTTGGTCCAGTGTGTCATAGAAAATCTTTATTTCCTTGTTGATCTTTTGCTTAGACGATCTGTCCATTTCAGTGAGGGGGATGTTAAAGTCCCCCACTATTATTGTATTGTTGTCGATGTGTTTCTTTGCTTTTGTTATTAATTGCCTTATACAATTGGCTGCTCCCATGTTAGGGGCATAGGTATTTATAATTGTTAGATCTTCTTGTTGGATAGATCCTTTAAGTAGGATATAGTGTCCTTCCTCATCTCTTATTACAGTCTTTGGTTTAAAATCTAATTTGTCTGATATAAGGATTGCCACCCCAGCTTTCTTTTGGTGTCCATTAGCATGGTAAATGGTTTTCCACGCCCTCACTTTCAATCTGGGGGTGTCTTTGGTTCTAAAATGAGTCTCTTGCAGACAGCATGTCGATGGGTCTTGTTTTTTAATCCAGTCTGATAGCCTGTGTCTTTTGATTGGGGCATTTAGCCCATTTACATTCAGGATAACTATTGAAAGATAGGAATTTAGTGCCATTGTATTGCCTGTAAGGTGACTGTTACCGTATATTGTCTGTGTTCCTTTCTGCTCTATGGTGCTTTTAGGCTCTCTCTTTGCTTAGAGGACCCCTTTCAAGATTTCCTGTAGGGCTGATTTTGTGTTTGCAAATTCCTTTAGGTTTTGTTTGTCCTGGAAGCTTTTTATCTCTCCTTCAATTTTCAATGAAAGCCTAGCTGGATAGAGTATTCTTGGCTGCATATTTTTCTCATTTAGTGCTCTGAATATATCCTGCCAGTCCTTTCTGGCCTGCCAGGTCTCTGTGGATAGGTCTGTTGCCAATCTAATGTTTCTACCCTTGTAGGTTACATATCTCTTCTCCCGAGCTGCTTTCAGGATTTTCTCTTTGTCTATGAGACTCGTAAGTTTTACTATTAGATGTCGGGGTGTTGACCTATTTTTATTTATTTTGAGAGGGGTTCTCTGTGCTTCCTGGATTTTCATGCCTGTTTCCTTTCCCAAATTAGGGAAGTTCTCTGCTATAATTTGCTCCATTATATCTTCTGCCCCTCTCTCTCTTTCTTCTTCTTCTGGGATCCCAATTATTCTAATGTTGTTTTGTCTTATGGTATCACTTATCTCTCGAATTCTGCCCTCGTGATCCAGTAGTTGTTTATCTCTCTTTTTCTCAGCTTCTTTATTTTCCATCATTTGGTCTTCTATTACTGATTCTCTCTTCTGCCTCATTTATCATTGCAGTTAGTGCCCCCATTTTTGATTGCACCTCATTAATAGCCTTTTTGATTTCTACTTGGCTGGATTTTAGTTCTTTTACTTCTCCAGAAAGGGTTTCTCTAATAACTTCCATATTTTTTTCAAGCCCAGCTAGTATCTTTAAAGTGATGATTCTGAACTCTAGATCTGACATCGTACTAATGTCCATATTGAGTAGGTCCCTGGCAGTCGGTACTACCTCTTGTTCTTTTTGTTGAGGTGATTTTTTCCGTCTTGTCATTTTGTGCAGAGGAGAATAGATTAATGAGAGAAGAAAATGCTAGCAGAGTAATAACGTCCCCAGAAAATATACTCTAAACAAATCAGAAAAGACCTGAAGCAGTCGAAAAAGAAAGAGAAAGAGAGAAAAAAGAAAAAGAAAAAAAAGAAAAAGAAAAAGATAAAGATAAAAACAAAAACAAACAAAACAAAACAACAACAACTAAAAAAAACCAGAATGTGATCAAATATGATCAGGCTGGTATATAGATCAGTGCCACACAATAGATTTGGGGTATATTTTGGTCTTTTAGAAGAACGTGCCTCCCAAAATTTTAAAGAAAGAAAAACTTATATATGTACAAAAATAAGGATTGATATGATGAAGGGATGGAATATGACTGTAAAGATGGAAATTATAAAAAATTTTATAAAAGGAATTGATAAGAAGTTGTTTGAAAAAAGAAAGAGGAGGATTTAAAAAAAGAAAAAAGAAAAAGAAAAAAAAAGGGAGAGGATGTGATCAGGCAGGGGAATAGAAAACACCATATACTAGAGATTTGGGTATATTTTAATCTGTTAGAAGAAACGATCTCAAAATTTTAAAGAGAGAACAACTTATATATATAAGCCAAAAATATGGGTAACTACTATGAAGGGATAGAATATGACTCTAAAAATGAAAAATAAAAATGTTTTTTTTAAAAAAATGGATTGACAAGATGTTGGTTGAAAAAGGGAAAAAGAAAAATTCAAAAAGAAATAAAAAGACAAAAAGACAGTTAAAAAAAAATTAACTTTGGAAGACTAAAGAATCATGGTAAAAAAGCCGTGAATTCTATGTGCAGTAGTCCCCTAGCGCTGGAATTCTGCCGTTCTCATTGATGGGTAAACTTGGTCTTGGCTGGCTGTCTCACTGATCTTCTGGGGAGGGGCCTGTTGCCGTGGTTTCCAAATGTCTCTGCCTGAGGCAGAATTGCCCCGCCCTTGCCCCCTCCCGGCTAAGTAATCTGCTCGGGTTTGCTCTCCGGGGCTTTTGTTCCCTGCAAGCTTTCCCTACAGCTTTGGAGGCAGAGAGTGAAATGGCGGCCTCCCAATCTCCGCCCCCGAGGAGCCGAGAACTCGGGGCCCCGCTCCTCAGTGAGCCCCCAGAGAAAAGCCGTCAGTCACTCCCGTCTCCCCGGTCTCCGGCTGCACTCCGTGCTCACCCGGCCTGTGACCGCGCGTTTCTATCTCCGGCACCCGACCCCGGGTGGAGTCTCCAAACCCAGCAGATCCCTGCGGTGCACTCCCGCGCGGCTCCCCCCGGGGGAGGAAGGTGAGTCTCCCCGGATCTGCCGCTTGTTGGGTCCCTGCTGGAGGAGCAGGGGCCCGACTGTGCCGCGGATCACGGTCTATGGCAACCCCGAGCTGAGAGCCCGCGCCTGGGCTCCGCCTCTGCAGCCGGCTTCCCCGCTCCGTTACCTGGGAGCTCTGCCACACTCCGGCACCCCCGGTCTTTCTGTGACCCCGAGGGTCCTGAGACCACACTGTCCCGGAGGGTTCCACCCCCCGCTTAGCCACCAGAGTGACGTCCCTCGGCGGAGCAGACTTTTAAAAGTTCCGATTTTGTGCTCCGCGGCTCTATCACTTGCCAGAAGCGGCCGTCGGAGGCCCCTCCCCCGCCGTCTATCCTCCCGAATATCGCCTCGGATTCACTTCTCCGCACGTCCTACCTTCCAGAAAGTGGTCGCTTTTCTGATGAGAGAGTTGTTGCTATTCTTTTCTTCGATCTCCTGTTGAGTTTGTAGGTGTTCAGAATGGTTTGATCCCTATCCAGCTGAATTCCTGAGAGGAGACGAAATCCAGGTCTCCTACTCCTCCGCCATCTTGCTCTGCTCCCCATGATGATGCCAATTTTTAAAATCCACTTCCCTTCTAATTGGGATTTTAGTATTATAAACAATGCTGCGATAAACACCATTGTTTATGTGTCCTTTACACTAGAGTGAGAGATTCTCTGCTAAATTTCAGCATCAGAGTCAATTTGCAGGGTTAACTACACTAAATATTAATAAATTGTTCTGAAATAGGATGACACCATCTTCCACTTTCACCAGAACTGTCTGAGTGTCTCTCTGTTCCCCATGTCCACCCAAAACTTGGTGGTTTTATACCTTAATTTTATCTTTTCCCTTTACTGAAATATATGCTATGTACAACAGGATGCATAAAACATACATGGAATTTTTTTTTTCATTTTTCAAATTTTTATTTAAATTCTACTTAGTTAACATATAGTGTAATATTGTTTTCAGGAGTAGAATTGAGTGATTCATCACTTACATGTAACACCCAGTGTTCATCACAAGTGCCCTCCTTAATCCCCATCACCCAGGGACGCCTGGGTGGCTCAGTCGGGTAAGCAGCTGCCTTAGGCCGGGGTCCCCGCTCAGTGGGAAGCCTGCTTCTCCCTCTCTCCCCCTCTGCTTGTGCTCTCTCTGTCAAATAAATAAAATCTTAAAAAAAAAAAAATCCCCATCACCCATTTAGCCTATCCCCCACCCACCTCCCTTCAACTCTATCATTAAGAGTCTCTTATTGTTTGCTTCCCTCTCTCCTTTTTTTCTTCCCTTATGTTCATCTGTTTTGTTTCTTAAATTCCACATATGATATTTGTCTTTCTCTGACTTATTTCACTTAGCATGAGACTCTCTAGCTCCATCCACATTGTTGCAAATGGCAAGATTTCATTCTTTTTTGATGGTGGAGTAATAGTCCATTGTGTGTGTGTATACATATACACACACACCTCTTCTTTAACGATTCATCAGTTGATGGACCTTTGGACTCTTTCCATAATTTGGCTATTGTTGATAATGCTGCTATAACATTGGGATGTGTGTTCCCTTCAAATTTGTATTTTTGTATCCTTTGGGTGAATACCTAGTAAGGCAATTTCTGGGTTTTAGGGTAGTTCTATTTTTAACTTTTTGAGGAACCTCCATACTGTTCTCCAGAGTGGCTGCACCAGTTTGTATTCCCACCAGCAGTGTAAGAGGGTTCCCTTTTCTCCACATCCTCACCAACATCTGTTGTTTCCTGTGTTGTTAATTTTAGCCATTCTGACAGGTGTGAGGTGGTATCTCATCATGGTTTTGATTTGTATTTCCCTGATGATGAGTGATGTTGAGCATCTTTTTATGTGCCTGTTAGCCATCTGTATGTCTTCTTTGGAAAAATATCTATACATGTCTTCTGTCCATTTCTTAACTGTATTATTTGTTTTTTGGGTGTTGAGGTTGATAAGTTCTGTATAGATTTTGGATCCTAGCCCTTTATCAGATATGTCATTTACAAATATCTTCTCCTATTCCATAGGCTGCCTTTTAAGTTTTGTTGGTTGTTTCCTTTGCTGTGCAGAAGCTTTTTATCTAGATTAAGTCCCAATGTTCATGTTTGCTTTTGTTTCCCTTGCCTCTGATGTGTGTAGTAAGAGTTGCTGTGGCTGAGGTCAAAGAGGTTTCTGCCTGTGTTCTCCTCGAAGATTTTGATGGTTTCCTGTCTCACATTTTGGTCTTTCATCCATTTTGAATTTATTTTTATGTATGGTGTAAGAAAGTGATCCAGTTTCATTCTTCTGCATGTTGCTGTCACATATATGCAATTTTAAATAATAATAATAACAAAAACATGAAATAAACATTTATATGCCCACACACCAATTAAGCAACTGAACTTCACATTTCTCTCTTTCCCACCCTGCTGCACTATTCTGCCATTTGGCTTAATCAGTCTCTTACATTTTTTATAATTTCACCATATATATTTACAAACAAATAATACATTGTTTTATTAGGTTGTTTTTGAACTGCATATAAAGGTAGATAACAGTTTGCATTATTTTATACCTGGCTTCTTTTGCTCAATATTGTATTTTAAATTTGTCCATGTTGTTGAATATAGCTTTAGGTTATTTCTTTTCACTGCTCTTTGATATTTCACTCATAAATAGTATTGAACCACTTACTCTTCATTGATATTGGTTTAGGTCTAGTTTTTTATATTCATGTTTTTTGCTCATTTTTTCTTGTAATTTGTCATTGTCATAATGATCCTAAGGAATTCTTTACATTGTGGAAGATAGCCTCTAAAGAGGACTACCACCAGTGCTATCCTTACCTATTTCAAATGCTGTTGCATGCATCAAGAGGTGGAGTCTGTTTTCCCTCTCCTAGAATCTATGCTGGCCTGTGACTTACTTTGATCAGTAGCATGCAATGGAAATAATACTGAGACTGTCCCAGGTCTAGGTTTTAAGAGGCCTGGCAGCTTCCACTTTCCATCTTGACTTTATTTCATTCTTAGTCTTGAAAGATAGTTTAGCTGGGTATAGAAATCTAAGCTTAAATTTATTTTCTTTCAAGACTTTGAGGATACTATTTCACTATCTTTTGGCTTCATTGTTACTATGAGAAGTAAGCTGTTCCTCTAACTACCAGTCCTTAATATAATCCCTTTCCTAGCCTCAGTCCTGGATGCAATTTCACTATGCTATGTTTAGGTGAGAATTTCTTGTATTTATTTCATTTTATGTGTTTGCCATGTATGAATTTATTTATGTAACTATTTATATGTGATTTTATATATGCATGCATGTATGTATTGGGATTTGCTTGACTTCTTTAAACTGTGACTCATTCCTCTCATCATTTATGGAAGATTCTTACCATTATCTAAGAAAAAAAAAAATCATCTTCCTTAGTGTCTCTCTGCTTTCCTTCTAGGACTCCAATTAAATATATTGTAGAACTTTTCTCCTTATGCTTCATGTCTCATAATCTCTCACTACATTTTTTCTTTTTGTCTCTCCATGCTGCATTTGAATAACATCTTCTTAATATATCTTTGGCTATGTTTAATAGGGCATTAATCCCATCCATTGTTTTTAATTTCGGTTATTAAATTTTTATTTCTAGAAAATCGATTTGGTCGTTTTTCAAATATGCTGTCATTTTATAGTTGTTTATTACCTACAGATATTTTCAGTGCTGTCTTAGTTTTTCTAGACATAATAAGAATAGTTGTTTTGCAATCTTTATTTGATATTTCCAACATTTGACATCTTTACAGGTCCATTAGGCTCTCTTTCTTGTTCTGTTTTCTTAACCTAATGATTCATTGCTATGGGTCCAAATGTCCTTGTATACTTATTTATTGATTGTGTGCTCTCATTGTCCTTGAAAAATTATTTGTGAGGTCTCTATGAAGCCTACAATGACAGTAAATGCCTTCCTCCATAGATGGCTTGCATTTCCTTTGGTCAGTTACCTAGGAACTTTACCAATCAAAGAAAAATGTATTTTATTATATATATATATAATATATTTATTCATTAGTATTAACTTTATTAATATCAATTAATTCAATAATCAATTAATTAATATATATGTATATTTAGAGAGAGCACAAGTGGGGGTAAGGGTGGGCAGAGGGAGAGGGAGAGAGAGAGACTCTTAATCAGGCTCCAAGCTCAGCACAGAGCCCAGTACAGGGCTAAATCTCATGACTCTGAGATCATCACCTGAGCTGAAATCAAGAGTCAGTCACTTAACTGACTGAGCCACCAGGCACCCCAACCAATCAGGGAACAATTTAAACTAAATTTATAGTTAAATTTTTGTGGACTGCTCAGATGATGCAAATTTGGTTTGAAAATGCACACAAGGATTAGGAGGCATTATTTTTTTTCCTTCCATTATGTTCAATGCAAAAATGACTTTCTTTGTGACCCTGAGATTAGAAGATTTATTTCTGACTCATCCTTTCTCTAAATTTGTAGCTATATGGGGGTTTCCAGGATTATGACGAGAATCTCCTATTAGTTCTGGGCTTTAACTTATTCATTCCATACCCATAAGGTCCATCTGAAATGAAGTCCATCTTTTCTGAAATTATCAAATGATTTAAGGAGTGAGGCAACTTGAGTGCTCTGTTTACATCTCTGGTTCCCCTAGATTTTGATCCAGTAATTTCTTGCTACATAGATTTTAAGATTTAAAAAATATTTTAATTACCATTTGAAATTATTTTCAGTGGCAAGATTGGTCAAAATAATTTAGTCTGCCATATTTTAGGAAACAGAAATCCATTCATCAATTTTTAAAATTTCATTTAATATATTTTTCATATCCATATATTCAATTTGATATCTTTTCAGATCTGTTTGGAAAAAGGTTAGGTCTCTTGTTTATTATGTTTTATTTTCAAACCTTTCTTTTATTTCTTTATTAAACTAAAAAGATATTTATATTCTATATATTATCATTTGAATGTCTGAAATTATTGCAGATCTGATAGTTAAGATTGTTGTTCCTACTGACACTCACAAAATCTTATTTTCATGTGTACTTAATAATTTTTTCAATAGGAACTAATTTCCTTGGAATTTTATCAGAAGTAACTTGAGGTCTAGTTTAAAATATATTTCACTGGAGAGACTTGTGTTTACTTCTTCCAGGCCCTTTGGGATGCTTCCAACCTGGCATGACTAAATTGAATTTTCAGCTTGCTATTTTGTGGGTCATGCAAATAGTGTGAATTTCACCCACAGCTATGAGTATGGGCTTATAATTGGCAAATTTCAGGGGAGGATCTTTTTCTACTCTTGTCTGGGTAGTGGTTAATCCACATAGCTCTTCCTTAATGGGTGCATTTTTCTTGTTTGCCTTGTGAGCTTGTCATACATTACAGGTCCTTACTTAATGGAGGGGCCTCTGACTTCAATTCTCACCTTGTCTGGGACTCAAGCTTTCTCTCCTGTTCTCCCCTAAAACTCAGCCCAAAGCCCACCAGAAATTGGCACATCTTTCAAGCCAAACCCAACTCACACTACTTTAACTTTGGAGAACTGTACTTTCCCTTTTTATCTATGATTATCTGTCTTACTTCCTTCTTCCTCATTCATGCTATAAGAAAAGATTTTTCACATATTTTATCTTTCATTTTTATACGTGTTATGTTAGAAGGTATTTCTCTACACATTGGGGGGATGTATTCTGGAAAACAGAACTCATCATACCTTTTTAACCTCCCTGTCCAATTCCTTCCTTACTCTGCCTGATCCTCCTCAATGCTCATTTTTATATCCCATTCATCATGCTTACATAGATTCCATACTCAAGAAATGTTTAATGAAGGAAATTATTGCTGAATGGTAAAAGAAAATATGTTATTTCTTTTTTCCAAATGGATAACACTACCAGCAAAAGATTAATATTTGAAAAATAACTTCCTTGACTAGTTTTTAATTTTTAACTTTATATATATTATTTCATTTGCAAAATGACAAGTATCTCAATTTATGAATTATACAACATATTCTATTGTTTTGTGTGTGTTAACATGAAGTTGCATATGACCTTAAAATTTAATCTGTAAAATTCATAAATATATATCTAGGTTCCTTAATTTATTATAATCTTACCAGTCTTCCCTTTATCAACATAGTTACTGGATAGTATTGTGGTTTTAAGCAAGAGCTGCTTACAAAATCTAAATGAGTTTTTTGGCGACAAATGGTAGAAAATTTGGTGTGATCCACTGACTTAACACTATTAATCTCAGGTTAAGATTTAAAAAATATTTTAATTACCATGTGAAATTATTTTCAGTGGCAAGATTGGTCAAAATAATTTAGGCTGCCATATTTTAGGAAACAGAAATCCATTCATCAATTTTTAAAATTTCATTTAATATATTTTTAATATCCATATGAAATAGCCTTCAAATATTAGTAGAAATGTACCTTATGCTCAGTATTATTTTACTAAGTATTATTTTACTATTCAGTATTATTTTACTATTTTACTATTATGCCAGTATTATTTTACTAAGACCTAAGTATGCATGAAGATTTTCCAATAAGATGCCTACATCTCAGACAAAATTCTGAGTGGGTGGTAGGTTTTTAAGAGGTGAGAGTAATGTATAATGACATACTTCTTTTCGCTCAGAAACCTAAAGGAACCATGATCAATGCCTTCAACTCCCAGGAGTAAGTGAGGAATAATAGAATGTCCACCTTGGAAAATTGGATAGGCTGTATAATACAGAAGACATTATGGAGCCATTACAGAGGTTCCTGAAGTCATTATTCCCAGAAAATGATGAGGATCTAAAGCAAGGTCCTTGGGAATTACTGTCAGAGATACCCTTTCCAAGGTTATCAAAACTCTTGAATCCGTGTATCTTAATTCAACACTCACAATCTATATTTACACAAACTAGGGATCTTTTTTCAAGTAATTAGAATTTAAAAATAAAACTTTCAATGTATTTGTTTGAAAAGGACAAGTTAAGCAGAATTATGTTATAACAGAAGCTTCTAAATGGAAATTAGATGAGCCAGGGTGACTTTAGCTAATTATTATGTTTCCCCACTCTTAGTTGGGACATGGGTGCTGCCTTGCTAGCCATTTTCTAAAATAAGAAACACATAACTCTTTCTAGAGCCCTACGATCTGATGAGTATGAATTCAGTGCTAAGCAGAACATTTCAAGTTCGTACAATTTGCATTAGTGGGGACACTACTTGATGACAGTCTAATGGGAATTAGCTCAAGATCTGGCTTGTCATTTCACTAAACCTTAATCTTTCAGGCAGATGTGTTTGTCTCTCTGTATTAAAAAAAAAAAAAAAAAAAAAAGAACTTCTACACCATCATCTCCTTCAGAAGCAAAAAAAAAAGCTTATAAAAACAAGGATATTTTAAGACAGCGGTACTTGACTTTTCCTGCCTAAGTGAGAATTTCCTGTCGAGAGAGTTGACAAAGTGGGTTTGAGACAGCTTTCCTGTAATTAATTTTCTTTGTGTGTGAATTTAATACTGATGCAAAGGTGTTACTCATTTGACAACTCCAAGGTTTAATGTCTAACCATCCAACGGGAAAGGAAGAACACGACTACCCAGAATTCCTCATTAATTAGCTTCAATCCTCACTCCATGATACTCATCCACTCATCTAAAACTGCTAATTGTTATCAATTGGATGATTTTCAGAATGCATTCAATACCTCAGAAAATGTAACTCATTTTACATTGCTTGTTGAACATCTCAGTGACAAGAAATGTTCTTATTTATGACTCTGGGCCAGATTTGAACTTCTAGTTAAACAGAATGGTAGCATCATGTAGCACAGAAAGCATTGAACTTGAAATAACAATGACTGGATTCTTGTTCTACCTGATTGTGGATAAAATAAATAACCTGAGGGCTATGAGTCTTAATTTCTTCAATGACAAAATACAGATAAAGTCAAAGTCTTTCCTAGTGCCAAGAAAGAAAGAAAGAAAGAAAGAAAGAAAGAAAGAAAGAAAGAAAGAAAGAAAGAAAAACAGACACTGTGATTTCCAAGGCACCAAAATCTACGGTTTGAGGTGATAGTCTAAGATTGAAAGCTATGTATTTTGGAATATCAGAAACATTGTGTGAAATATCTCTCCACTTTAGTTTTTAAGAGTCGAAGAGAAAATAAAAACTTGGAAATACCTACATTTATTTTCTCCTTCTACTCAATGCTTGGCTTTTACAGTGAAATGGACTGAGATATTTGAGAATATAAAGGGTTTTGGATGAGTGAACGTTGAGTGACTGAAGCTCTCAGGAAAGAATTTAAAAGATCTCAAAGCCATGCAGCCATGTTATATAAACATTATTTGAACTGGACCATCCTGTCCATACCACTGGCACCACGATTGAGTTAAGTGAAATTTTATCCCCAAATTGGGAAGGTGTTCTGAGTCTGTTCGTCTGTTCTTCTGTTCTTTCTCAAAAACCTTATGGGAAAATCAAGGTACTGTAGATAATTGTGTCAAGTGTTAAGAAAAGCCTAACTAGACCATAAAGACTTTAATTTCAGTCAATTTTATCAAAACTGCAGCCCTAACCTCAAAGTGATTCCTAAGGAAAACACCAGTTACATTAATTTTTCCAGATGTTCATCCCTTTGGACTCCAGGGAAATGTATTCTTCTTTCATTTTTCCCTTCCTTTTTATTTATTATTTTTTATTAAGATTTTCTTTATTTATTTGACAGAGAGAGACACAGCGAGAGAGGGAACACAAGCAGGGGGAGTGGGAGAGGGAGAAGCAGGCTTCCCGCAGAGCAGGGAGCCCAATGTGGGGTTCCATCCCAGGACTCCAGGATCATGACCTGAGCAGAAGGCAGACGCTTAATGACTGAGCCACCCCAGGCACCCCATTTTTCCCTTCCTTTTTAAAGAAAAGATGGTAGGTAAAAGGAAAGGGGCATAGTTACATCTCTTTCTAACTTCTGAAATCCCAAAGACTCTCTGCCAGCCTATTGTAGTTGTCATGAAAATGCATTTACTTATCTTTTATGCATGCCTCCCCTGCCCCACCAACTAAAATAAAGTGTGTATTTATTTTTCTGGAAATATCCAGAGTGGCCCTGGCTAAGCTTCAAATCTATTTTTCTATATGCCGTGGCTTTAAATTTTGCTGTCTGTACTTGGCAAAAAGAGATAACTCGGGTAAGCTCAACAATAACTGAACTTGAAAAAAATGCAAGGGCAACTGACGGTCTAAAAGTCAAATTATGATTCTTATTTGATGAATTGTAAAACCCTGTGATGGTGCTCATCCATTCCAGCATTTCTATTTCTCATAGTTTGAAATAATTGCTCTGAATGAGTTGTTTGTACGCCAGCCTTAAACAAGAAAAGTACATCATTTCCATTGGCATGCTGTGCTGTACCAAATGTTAAGAGCTCATCCTTTCATTTTAAGTATTTCTGAAACATTATTGTTTCATACTGGTTTTACTGACACCACCGTCCTTGGGTGGAAAAATAGATGTGTCTTCACCTGTGTTTTAATGAAACCATTTGCTATGAATATTCGCGATTCAACATATCTGCCCAGAAGAGGCCTTGGGAAGTCATCTTCTGCATTCATCATCTTTGAAACAGTCATTTACACTACCTCGGAAAAATGTCTTTAAGTCATCTTTTCTTTAAGGAATTTAGCTGCTTCTCTGAGCACCAGTCCAACCTCTCAAATCGTCTTCCTACATCAAACTTGAATCCTTGCCGCCATCTTTATACTCATTTCTTCTTATATGAAAGAAAGTCATCCAAGTTTTTATTCATCCATATGGCTACTTTAATTTTAATTTTAAAAGATATATAGATAGATATATAGATAGATAGATAGATAGATCCCAATTACAAGGAAAATCATGTACCCATATCTCAAATAGAATTGTTTAGTAAAAGCAAACACACAAACAGGCATGTGTAATCACAATATTTGACTTCTCTTTTCAACTTTAGCACACTTCAGCAGGGTTGCTTCGGGCAAGTTGTCCGATGCCTCTGGACCCACACCATTTGACAGCTGATTTGGCTTTTTTCTCTAGGGCTTCACATATAAAGGTTTTCCTTTTTGGAATAAAAACATTGATCCCTGAAATTAAAACACTCATGTCTGTTTTTAACTAGCTGTACTGTAGTACAGATTTGGTTCTTCAGTCCTGGTCATTACATTGTCCCTTTTTAGTCCCTATTAAGTTATGAAAATACTGTTTCCATCCATGCATGTTCCTTCTTCACGTTGCCTGGACAAGGGTGAGAGTTGAAAGGAATCGTGAAACAAAAACTGAAACAGCAGTGGCCTGCAGCAGTGAGAAAACTCTAGGAAGTTGCTTGGACTCTAGTTGAAATGACTTCTGTTTGTGAGAGGTCATGGAGAGGTCTGTGTGAATCACCAGGCTGAGGAATAAAAAGTGATTGCTGATACCTTCACCAAATGAATTGCTGACTTCCTGGCACCCACCCCAGTCTTCACTAGAAGAACCAAACTGACTAGAAAAGGAACTTTGACATAAATACTGTCAGAATGTCTACTCCAGTATGCTTCGGTCACAGGCTTCTAAGCAAATATCCAGGCTGATTAGCCCTTCCGGGTTTAAAGTAATACTGGGATCCAACACGTCTCTGGCATTTAAAGCATGCATCCTGAAACTTAAGGGACAAAGCTAGCACATGGCTCCAAATGCCCCCTCACACATTGTCTGCTCCAAAATAAGTCTTTAGTTTGGAGGTAGAGGCAGACAGCTGTGTTGTCTGCTTGCACATGGGCCCAGCCCACACCCATTTTATAGTGTAGGACAGGCTTCTTCTTTTTTTTAAATTTTATTATTTTTTAATTTTTAAATTAATTAATATTTATTTATTTATTTATTTATTTATTTATTTGGACAGGCTTCTTATGAGCCTCTGACACCGAGACTCTTGAACATTACCACCACCACCACCACCACCCCCAAAACGCACATCCATGCCCAATTTTGCCTTCCCAAGGTCCTCTGACCCACAGAAGGGGGTCCTAAGCTGTCCTAAGCTGTCCAGAAAAATTTTTGTACCACCTTACTCTACAGAAATGTTTATTAGTGAGTAGGACTAGAGGTACACAGATCTCTTCCCCTGTCCCTGTTAAAATTGCACTGGATTTCTGGTGTATCTGAAGTATGGTACCCTGGCCTTGGTTCAGTGTTGGATTTGATGCTCGCCCCAGGTCTTCTCGCAGCTGAATCTGATTTCCGAAATTAAGCCAAAAATTGCCTCTCCCTGCTCTTTGCCGCATCTCCTGTGAGAAGGAAGACCATTCTCAGCAATCAGACTGTCGACATGTCGACATTCCAGAAAATGTCGACATCACTCTGAAGGGACGCGCAGTTATTGTGAAAGGCCTCAGAGGAACACTGCGAAGGGACTTCAATCACATCAATGTAGAATTCAGTCTTCTTGGAAAGAAAAAGAAGAGGCTCCGAGTTGACAAATGGTGGGGAAATAGAAAAGAGCTGTCTACTGTTCGCACTGTCTATAGTCACGTACAGAACATGATCAAGGGCGTTGCACCGGGCTTCCGTTACAAGATGAGGTGTATGCTCACTTCCCCATCAACGTTGTTATTCAGGAGAATGGTTCTCTTGTTGAAAGCCAAAATTTCTTGGATGAAAAATGTATCCGCAGAGTTCTGATGAGGCCAGGTGTTGCTTATTCTGTATCTCAAGCCCATAAAGATGAGTTAATTCTTGAAGGAAATGACATTGAACTTGTATGAAACTTAGCTGCTTTGATTCAGCAAGCCACAACTGTTAAAAACAAGGATATCAGAAAATTCTTGGTTGGTATCTATGTTTCTGAAAAAGGAACAGTTCAGCAGGCTGATGAATAAGATCTGAGTTGTCCATCTACAGAAACAGCAAGATGCCAGATGATTTTTCAGACTTATTTGTGACATTTTAAAGATGCAATAAAAGCTATACTAATTTGGGAAAAAAAATTTTCTCTCCCTCTCAGTTCTGATCTCACTGGATATTGGCATCCACCTTCCACAACTGACCCGTGGTCATGGATGGCTTAGTTAAGCATGCTTCCCTTAGTTAGGGTGTTTCTCTCTGTTATTTTTTTAGCTTTTTGTGCTTAAAGTCCCAAGAGGGCTTTACAGAGTAGCTTTTTCTGAAAATCTACAGGCTAGAGAGAAAGTTCGACTCTAAGTTAGCCATCGGTCTGAGTTTTCTCATTCCACCGTGGATGAAAATGTAAAGGCACCTTCGTTATTAGTTTGGGGGAAGAAGAGTTTCAATCCAGTCAATGTTAAGCAGCTAGTGTTCTGGAAAATGAACCTTAGGAAACTTTTCTCACCATCATGAGCTGAGCCAACCTGATATGCTGTGGGAAAGGACAGCATATTACTCTGGGTAAATGAGAAGCACACAGAAAATAAAATTGTTAGGTTTTGCTTGGAATTGAAAATTGTTGAAGGTTGAAGACTTTAATGTAGGGAGTTTATCAACAGTGGCAGAATCAGTGGTTTTATCAGACTAGCAGTAAGGTCTGCAAAAAGGCACTTCCTGCTGATGAAATTATATAGCTAGAGATTTGGATCCAGATTTTATACTCAGGAAGTCCTTAAAAACTTGTTTGCTGTTGTCATGCTGAGGGAATTAATAGATGAGACATTAACCACTAAAATTTTTGAAGGAACTCCCCAATATAACATTTACTAAAAGAGCAGAGTGTCCCTCTATTTCATAATAAAATATGGAACACCTCATTTTCTACCAAGGCCATTTGCAACAGTTTCTGAAGCAATGTTTCACATGAAGGAGATGTCTAGTAAATGTGTGAACTATGCCTTTATATTAAACTTGATTTATTACCTGTAAAAGGAAAAGAGAACAAGTGACTATAAGTCAAACTCAGGTTGGAAAAAATTATTCCTGTTACATATATTTGGTATTTGTTAATATAGTATAGAATCATGTAGACTTCCATACTGAGATACCGTTCGAATTGTTTCGTATTTGTTAAAGGGAACAAATAAGAGATCATCTAGAGATTTACATTTTACCCTTCAGAGGATTAATTTGGTTTTTACATTTTTTGTTGATTCTCATGAAAATATTTATTACACAATCATCAAATATTTATCGAGAAATTGTTGCATATTGAAATTAGGGGGGAAACAGGAAGAGAATTGGTAAAAGTATAAACTTTCACATATAATCGTCTGAGGATCTAATGCATAACATGGTGACTATAGTTGATAACACTTGAAAAAAGACAAAATTGTATAAGGTGGGAAAAAATAAAATGATCAGACTTGTTTTAATGGATTCATTAAATTCAGTGGTCTATTCTTGTGGCTACTGGACATTTGTGCTATATATTAAGCATTTGAGAAATTATGGAGTTGAGCACATTTCTCATACTTCAATTAATACCAGAACTAAGTCCCAGCCCTCAAAAATGTCAGAATATTCTAGAAGAGAGAGAGAGATAAAACAATAAGCATAATGTTGCATGATACATTTATATTACAAATATGCCCAAAATGTTAAGAAATGTCAGACGAAATGCTCAGAAGAGGACAGTTAACTCAGCCAAAGAACTTCCCCAAAGGAGATGATTCTTCAAATAGATCTTAAAGGAATCACAATGGGAAATAAGTTTATCCCAGACAAAGGGAAGGCAGAGAGACCAAGACATTCAAAACTACAAACTAGAGGAGTTGGACTGGACAGTTTGTACAAATACAGTGAGAAATTTGGTTAGAATGGTGTGCTGACACCAGAATATTAAGGACTCCTTGTAAGTCTAAACTTTATGCTCATATCAGTTAGGAACATAAAGGATTTAAAACAAAAGCACAAGAATTTAATAGAAATTTTGGCTGAAAACAGTATGGAGGACAAACTGAAAGAAGCTAAACTGGGGCTAGGAGAATAGATAAAATGAGACACTCAGAAGAATTTGGTAACTTTTAACCATTTATTCTTATTGCTATATAATACCTACAAGACAAGAAAATTCATGAACCAGAATCTAACTTTAGCTATGTGCTAGCTTAAGTCCTTTGCTGGCTTGAGTAGTTGGTGGGGATTGACTGTGTATGCAATTTGCCCCAAAGACCTGAGGACTATCCTTATGTCTCTGCCATGAATTGCTAAATAAATTCATTTCAGATGCATTTTGGGAAATTTTAAGAATCATTATAAAAAAATCATCATTTATCTCTAGAAAATAATAACTGGAAGAAAAATACTTCATTCTCATTAAAATATTCATTTTGGCAAGATGAATTCACAAATTTTTCTTCCTTGCTAAGGAATATCCATTGTCCTACCTTCAGATGTTCTACGAACATTAAATTACTTATTGCAAAAGTGTTTCTGTGATTACATAAGATAGTTAGAATAATCTCTAATAGAACTACAGCCAAGCACATCTCTAATGTCATTCTATACATGGTTATATTGATTTAACTTTACACTGTCGAGTCAGACCAACAGGTTAAAATCTGTTTTTCTATGCATTAGCTGTATAATCTTCAGCCAGTTATTAACCTCTCAATGCCTTTGTTTACTTAACACTAAAATTAATGCAACAAATGACCAGTAAATTTTATGTAAGTATTCACTAAGATACCCTATGTCAGGTACTTAGTACAGTACCAAATAAATACTCAGTAAGCACCCAATAATAAGTCTTAATTTTTATTAGCATTGGAGGGTAGAATTTTGCTTGGAAAAAATTCATTAAAAATAGAAAGAAGAGAGAGGAAAAAAGATGGAGGAGTAGGGGACCCTATTTCAACTGGTCCCGGAATTGAGCTGGATATCTACCAGACCACTCTGAGCACCCACAAAACCAGCCTGAGATGTAAGAAGATCTGGATCTCTACAAACAATATCGCAGGCGGTTGGTTTTGAGGTACGAAGTGGAGAGCCATGATTCTGTGGGCAGATATTGGAGGATAAACGGCAGCGGGAGGGAGGCTGGCTGTGGGGCTCCTACACGCCCGGTGAGTGACAGCCTCACACACTGCGGACGGCACAGACTCGCAGATCGGTAGCTTCGGGAAAGGACTTTAGGGCAGCCCCCGGGGTGGAGGACCAGACCGGCGGGGTCGCGCGCGCGAACTGCAGCCCCCTGGACAGAAATCGGAGTGGCGGTCACGTGCACGTGAACTGCAGCCTCCGAGCTGGAAACCCGGTGCACCGGGGTCGTGCTGGTGAACTGCAACCCCCGGGAGTGGAAACCCTAATCGGCGGAGTCACCCGTGCGCGAATTGGGAGCGGCTGGCGGTTTTAGAAGCACAAAGGGCAGAGACATGCCCCAACCTGGAGGCAGGACTGGGAGCGCTGCGGAGGGGCGCACAACCCAGGACGCTGCAGTTTATAGCAGCACGGACAGAAATGGAGACGGTGTGGTCTGGAGAGCTCACTGAAGAACAGACTGAGTGAGGTCTCTCTGCTCTGAGGCAGAGGGCTGGAAACGGTCTCTTCTGCTCTGACTCGCAGAACAGACACGGAAAGGCGCCAGGGAAAGGCGCCAGAGAACAAAAGCCCCAAAGACTGATTCCCACTGAGCCCATCCCCCGCCACAGGGGCGCAGGGCAACTCCGCCCAAACAGGGTTGCCTGAGTAACTGCGCGGCAGGCCCCTCCCGCAAAAGACAGGCTGGGAAAACAAGAAGCCAGCAACCCTAAGGTCCCAAGAAAACAGGTGCATCTTGCTTGGGTTCGGGTCAATAATTTGGACTCTATACATTCCCTCAAACACCCATCAACAGAATGACTCGGAGGAGGAGCCCCCAAAACAGAAAAGACTCAGAGATTATGACTTATGCTGCAGATTTACAAATGGATGCAGATATAACCAAGATGTCAGAGATGGAATTCAGGCTAGCAATTGTGAAGACAATGGCTAGAATGGAGAAATCAATTAATGGCAACATAGAGTCTCTAAGGGCAGAAATAAAAGGTGAATTGGCAGAACTTAAAAATGCTATCAATGAGATCCAATCCAATCTAGATAATCTAACAGCTAGGGTAACTGAGACAGAAGAGAGAATAAGCGATCTGGAAGACAGTATAATAGATAAAAAGGGAAAAGAGGAAGCTAGGGAAAAACAACTCAGAATCCATGAAAATAGAATCAGAGAAATAAGTGACACCATGAGGCATTCCAATGTCAGAATCATTGGAATCCTGGAGGGAGTGGAGAGAGAGAGAGGGCTAGAAGATGTATTCGAGCAAATCATAGCTGAGAACTTCCCTAATCTGGGGAATGAAACAAACATTCGAGTCCTAGAGGCAGAGGACCCCTCCCAAGATCAAGGAAAACAGGCCAACACCCTGGCATGTAATAGTAAAACTCGCAAATCTTAGAACCAAGGAAACCATCTTAAGGGCAGTTAGGGGGAAGAGAGTCCTTACGTACAGAGGGAGGAACATCAGAATAACGTCAGACCTATCCACAGAGACCTGGCAAGCCAGAAAGGCCTGGCAAGACATATTCAGGGTACTAAATGAGAAGAACATGCAGCCAAGAATACTTTATCCGGGAAGGCTTTCATTTAGAATGGATGGAGAGATGCAGAGCTTCCACGACCGGCAGAAGTTGAAAGAATATGTGACCACTAAGCCGGCCCTGCAAGAAATATTAAGGGGGGTTCTATAAAAGGAGAAAGACCCCAAGAGTGATCTACAACAGAAATTTACAGGGACAATCTATAAACACAACGTCTTCACAGGCAACATGATGACAATTAATTCGTATCTTTCAATAATCACTCTCAACGTGATGGCCTAAATGTTCCCATAAAATGGCACAGGGTTGCAGATTGGATTAAAAGACAGGACCCATCCATATGCTGTCTACAAGAGACTCATTTTTAACGTAAAGATACATCCAGACTGAAAGTGAAGGGATGGAGATCTATCTTCCATGCCAGCGGACCTCAAAAGAAAGCTGGGGTAGCAATTCTTCTATCAGACAAATTAGATTTTAAACTAAAGTCTGTAATAAGAGACACAGAAGGACACTATATCATTCTTAAAGGGTCTATCCAACAAGAAGATCTAACAATTGTAAATATCTACACCCCCAACATGGGAGCAGCCATCTACATAAGCCAACTGTTAACCAAAATAAAGAGTCATATTGATAACAATACGTTAATTGTAGGAGACCTCAATACTCCACTCTCAGCAATGGACAGATCATCTAAGCAGAAAATCAACAAGGAAACAAGAGCTTTGAATGATACTTTGGACCAGATGGACCTCATAGATATTTACAGAACATTCCATCCTAAAACAACAGAATACTCATTCTTCTCGAGCGCACATGGAACTTTCTCCAGAATAGACCACATACTGGGTCACAAATCAGGTCTCAACCAATACCAAAAGATTGAGATTATTCCCTGCATATTCTCAGACCACAATGCTCTAAAACTGGAACTCAATCACAAGAAAAAAATTGGCAGAAATTCAAACACTTGGAAGCTAAAGACCACTCTGCTCAAGAATGTTTGGGTCAACCAAGAAATCAAAGAAGAACTTAAACAATTCATGGAAATCAATGAGAATGAAAACACATCGGTCCAAAACCTATGGGATACTGCAAAGGCAGTCCTAAGGGGGAAATACATAGCCATCCAAGCCTCACTCAAAAAAAAAAAAAATAGAAAAATCCCGAATTCACCAACTAACTCTACACCTTAAAGAACTAGAGAAAAAGCAACAAACGACGCCTAAGCCATGCATTAGAAGAGAAATAATTAAAATTAGAGCAGAAATCAATAAATTAGAAACCAGAAACACAGTAGATCAGAGCAACGAAACTAGAAGTTGGTTATTTGAAAGAATTAATAAGATTGATAAACCACTGGCCAGACTTATCCAAAAGACGAGAGAAAGGACCCAAATTAATAAAATTATGAATGAAAGGGGAGAGATCACAACTAACACCAAGGAAATAGAAACAATTATTAGAAATTATTATCAACAACTATATGCCAATAAACTGAGCAATCTGGATGAAATGGAGGCCTTCCTGGAAACCTATAAGCTGCCAAGACTGAAACAGGAAGAAATTGACAATCTGAATAGGCCAATAACCAGTAACGAGATTGAAGCAGTGATCAAAAACCTCCCAAAAAACAAGAGTCCACGGCCTGATGGATTCCCTGGGGAATTCTACCAAACATTCAAAGAAGAAATAATACCTATTCTCCTGAATCTGTTTCAAAAAATAAAAACAGAAGGAAAACTTCCAAACTCATTCTCAGAGGCCAGCATTACCTAATCCCCAAACCAGGCAAAGACCCCATCAAAAAGGAGAATTTCAGACCGATATCCCTGATGAATATGGATTCCAAAATCCTCAACAAAATCCTAGCTAATAGGATCCTACAATACATTAAAAAGATCATCCACCATGACCAAGTGGGATTTATCCCTGGGATGCAACGGTGGTTCAACATTCGCAAATCAATCAATGTGATAGAACACATTAATAAGAGGAGGGAGAAGAACCATATGGTCCTCTCAATTGATGCAGAAAAAGCATTTGACAAAATACAACATCCTTTCCTGATTAAAACTCTCCAGAGTATAGGGATAGAGGGAACATTCCTCAAGCTCATAAAATCCATCTATGAAAAACCCACAACGAATATCATCCTCAGTGGGGAAAAGCTGAGAGCATTTCCCTTAAGATCAGGAACACGTCAAGGATGCCCACTCTCACCACTATTGTTCAACATAGTACTAGAAGTCCTAGCAACAGCAATCAGACAACAAAAAGAAATAAAAGGTATTCAAATTGGCAAAGAAGAAGTCAAACTCTCTCTTTTCGCAGATGACATGATACTGTATGTGGAAAACCCAAAAGACTCCACCCCCAAATTACTAGAACCCATCCAGCAATTCAGTAATGTGGCAGGATACAAAATGCACAGAAATCAGTTGCTTTCTTATACACTAACAACGCAACTGTAGAAAGAGAAATTGAAGAAACGATTCCATTTACAATAGCACCAGAAACCATAAGATACCTCAGAATAAACCTAACCAAAGAGGTAAAGGATCTATACTCTAGGAACTACAAAACACTCATGAAAGAAATTGAAGAAGACACAAAAAGATGGAAAAATATTCCATGCTCATGGATCGGAAGAATAAACATTGTTAAAATGTCTATGCTACCCAGAGCAATCTATACCTTCAATGCCATCCCGATCAAAATTCCAATGACATTTTTCAAAGTGCTGGAACAAACAATCCTAAAATTTGTATGGAACCAGAAAAGACCCCAAATTGCCAAGGAGATGTTGAAAAAGAAAAACAAAGCTGGGGGCATCATGTTGCCCGATTTCAAGCTATATTACAAAGCAGTGATCACCAAGACAGCATGGTACTGGCACAAAACAGACATACAGACTAATGGAACAGAATAGAGAACCCAGATATGGACCCTCAACTCTATGGTCAAATAATCTTTGACAAAGAAGCAAAAAATATGCAATGGAAAAAAAGACAGTCTCTTCAATAAATGGTGCTGGGAAAATTGGACAGCCACATGCAGAAGAATGAAACTTGACCATTCTCTAACACCACTCACAAAGATAAACTCAAAGTGGTTGAAAGACCTCAATGTGAGACAGGAATCCATCAAAATCCTAGAGGAGAACATAGGCAGTAACCTCTTTGACATCGGCCACAGCAACTTCTTTCAAGATACATCTCCAAAGGTAAGTGAAACAAAAGCAAAAATGAACTTTTGGGACTTCATCAAGATAAAAAGCTTCTGCACAGCAAAGGAAACAGTCAACAAAACAAAGAGGCAACCCAGAGAATGGGAGAAGATATTTGCAAATGACACTACAGATAAAGGGCTGGTATCCAAAATCTATAAAGAACTTCTCAAACTCAACACCCAAAAAACAAATAATCAAGCCAAAAAGTGGGCAGAAGACATGAACAGACACTTCTCTGAAGAAGACATACAAATGGCTAACAGACACATGAAAAAATGTTCATCATCATTAGCCATCAGGGAAATCCAAATCAAAACCACACTGAGATACCACCTTACACCAGTTTGAATGGCCAAAATGGACAGGGAAAGAAACAACAAATGTTGGAGAGGTTGTGGAGAAAGGGGAACCCTCTTACACTCTTGGTGGGAATGCAAGTTGGTACAACCACTTTGGAAAACAGTGTAGAGGTTCCTCAAAAATTTAAAAATAGAGCTACCCTATGACCCAGCAATTGCACTGCTGGGTATTTACCCCAAAGACACAGATGTAGTGAAAAGAAGGGCCATATGCACCCCAATGTTCACAGCAGCAATGTCCGCAATAGCCAAGCTGTGGAAAGAGCCGAGATGCCCTTCAAGAAATGAATGGATAAAGAAGATGTGGTCCATATATACAATGGAATATTACTCAGCCATCAGAAAAGATGAATACCCAACTCTTACATCAACATGGATGGGACTGGAGGAGATTATGCTAAGTGAAATAAGTCAAGCAGAGAAAGTCAATTATCCTATGGTTTCACTTATTTGTGGAACATAAGGAATAACATGGAGGACATTAGGAGAAGGAAGGGAAAAATGGGTGGGGGGAATTGGAGGGAGAGATGAGCCATGAGAGACTATGGACCTGAGAAACAAACAGGGTTTTAGAGGGGACGGGGGAGGGGGTATTGGTTAGCCTGGTGATGGGGATTAAGGAGGGCATGTACTGCATGGAGCCCTGGGTGTTATACGAAAACAATGGATCATGGATCACTACATCAAAAACTAATGATGTATTGTATGGTGACTAACATAACATAATAAAATTAAAAACTACAAAAAAAATAAAAATAAAAATAGAAAAAAAAGCTGTGTTTTTACAGCAAGGAATTGACCAAGCATTAGAGCCCACTGAGAAATATTGACTTAGAGAAAAATTAGAAATCTTACCTACAGTTAGCTTCACACATGTTTTACCATTGAAGAAATTACCTCATTGTAGAAAAAACAACAGTCAAATCCCTAAAGATAAAAATATCTGAATTCACATTATTTTTGAAATGTTAAGACCACAACTATTAATCAAGGAATATGAACATCTTCTTCAATATTTCTAAGAAGTAGTAAGAATATTACAATTCAATCTAAGAAAGACAAAATAAATAAAAAGAAAAATAGAAATAATTCTCCAGTGTTATAGTTGAGCTCCTCGACAGAAATCATTTAAAGAATTTAATTCTACACTCGGTTATTTTTTTAAAACATTTCTATACCTATGATATTTCAATTACTATTTAATGAAAATGTATATAAACCATGAATTCATAATACAGTTAATACAAAAATGCTTATATTTTCACCATTTAAATGTAAGGAATTCTGTAAACATAAACAGCTATACAAAAATGTATTTATTTACTTTCTGTTTAATTATGAAAATTCTCTAGCAAACATGGTAGAATAAATCTAATCAACATAAACAATTTCTTTATAGGAGAAAAAGATTGTCGTTTTGCAACATTAGCACCTTTTTAGTTTCCTTGGTCCTGGAGTTCTAAATTATAATTATTGCATCATATACAGTACACGGGATTAATTTTTATAACTGTTTCGTGCTTCACAGGCAAGACATGCAAATAAATAACAGTGGCCTTCTCAGCAGCAAAGGGCCGCATAGTTAACAAAGTTCCAGACTTGAAAGAAAAGCTTCCTAACATGAAACTTAATATAATAGGGAATTGCATTTTAATAAATGTGCAGAACAGTCTCCTGTGGAAGCAGATTTATTTGTGTACCTGCACAGGATCACTTATTTACGATAGTTTACAGTACATTTGCCAAAAGCTACATCATAGTAATGCGATTCTACTTCACACTTATATACGAGTTTTTGAAGTGATATTCAAACAGGGTTGTTATTCCTGTCCCAATACACACTAAATGACGCCTACACACAAAAATAAACAGGAGTGACTTTCCCTCAGTTGCAAACTTCTCCAAGCTGCCCCGAAAACACGGACGTGTTAACTCCTTTTGCCCAGTGGAAGGACCACAGTGGTTTCGCTGTATCTGAGACCATCTGAGAGTCATATTAATAGGATTTTTTTGCAGGCAGGGATCCAGAATCATTCAGAAGCTGCCATTCTCCACCTTGGCAACCGCAACGTCAATTGCAGGTAATTGTCATATGGCTCTTCCCAATCTCTCCTAAATCATGAGAATGCCTTCTGTTATCACTAAGCTGTTGTTGCTTGTTGCATAAAGCACTTTCTCTTGGGGCGCCTGGGTGGCTCAGTCGGTTAAGCATCTGACACCTGATTTCGGCTCAGGTCATGATCTCAGGGTTGTGGGATCCTGCAGGCATGGGGCTCTGCACTCAGCGGGGAGTCTGCTTGAGATTCTTGAGATTCTTTCCCTCTGCCCCCCCACCCCAACTCTCTGTCTCTCTGTCAAATAAAAATATAAATTAAAAAAAAAAGCACTTCCTCTTGAAAATAAAAATTCACTTGAGCAAAGAAGACGTTACGAGCAATCTCTCTATCCGGAGTCAGGTGGAGAGCAGGAATCCTGCTTTGTGGTGACTGTAGCACAAACGGGTCTGGATACTTCCCAAGCCCAAATACGTGGGAAGGAGCCTGCTTCCATTGTTCAGAGAGACCGACATTTTGAGGACAGCTGAAGGTTTTGAAACATGTTTGCATTTTCAAGATGTGGGAATCAGCTCCTCACTTACTTACAGTTTGTAGAGAAGTGAAATCTGGTATTATCACTTTTATTGGGTGGCTCTCCCAATGGGCTAAGACCAAGTCTATGTAAAAATCAAGCTTTGTTCATAACAGCCTCAGTAGTTGGGATCAGATTGTGAAAGTGTTAGAAATCTATCACTGACTTCATTAACGAAGATTCCAGCAAGACAGCATTTAATTCTTTTTTTTTTTAGGTTTTTTTTGTTTGTTTGTTTTTTAATTTACTTATTTGACAGAGAGGGAACACAAGCAGGGGGAGTGGGAGAGGGAGAAGCCGGCTTCCCACTGAGCAGGGAGCCCGATGCAGGGCCTGATCCCAGGACCCTGGGATCATGACCTGAGCTAAAGACAGATGCTTAACAACTGAGCCACCCAGGCACCCCGACAGCATTTAATTTTTATTTTAACTTAAAAAAAAAAAAAATCCCATAAGCAAATAAGTAATGCTATTTCTTCAATGTCTGAGATTAAATTATTATTTTGGAGAGAATTTTCACTACATGATTATCATGGAAGGTGGGGTGGGAGGTGCATTTTTATGTTTTGGAAAGAGCGTGGTGCTTTTCATTGTGGACACACCTCTGTCTCATCTGTTTGCACATTGTGGGCTTCTGTTCCCGAGCTGTTCATCCAACATAACATTACATAGTGGATACAGGCAAAAATTACAAATTCTCCTTTGTACAGATAGAGTCTTTTTTTTTTTACTCAGATTATGAGAAATTCTGAATATGTTAAAATTGGCATAAAGAATTTCATAGCTAAAGAAGACCTATTTTCCATGGTATGTACCTTTTCTGTTGCAACTTAAAAACTGGAAAAGGTGAACACAATTCTTACTCCTAAATATTAATCATTATATTTTCCTGTGATTTATACTGTCTTGTGAAATAGACATGCTACTGACTACAAAATCCCATAACCCTTCTCGGAGTTATCATTTTCATAAAGCACAAAGGAGAGCTAGGTAAAAAAGAAATTACCGTGTAGTGACCAAAAAAAAAAAAAAAAAGATTCTTTTTTTTTTTTTTCCCCTCCTTCTGGAAACAGCTGATTTTAGAGCTATCCATTTTCCTATTCTGGAGTTGATGAGGTCACTATCACCTCACCAGCAAAGGAAGTTAAATTCCTTTCAATGGTTTTGTTGCTTTGGAAGCTATTCAGTGGAGCAAGAAGCACATTAAATTTGATTCCTGACAGATAAGGAAAGGACAACTTTGTAAATACGACTTAAAAACACATTTATTTACAGACACATTCTCTCAGGTATTTGGGGTCAAAAATACATGTTTATTCACTTAGTACATTTGGTATAATATGGTTAACTACTATATACATCTTGCAATTTGTAAGGTTAAACCAAATTGTATCCCTTTTTATGTGATACATTTGTTCTTTCCCAAGGTCTAATTTCCTATTTCTAATAAACAAGAGATTTATTTTACTACCCTTGCACTTAGCTCTGAACATGTATTTTGGTCAAGATCTAATAAAAAAATTTTTTCTTAAAATACATGGTTTTTTTCCAACTAAAAAACACATCTAATGAATTTGTGTCTATTAGAAGCAACATCACTGAAAATGTAGCTTAATTTAAAAATGTAGTATAATGCCAAAACAGCATGCCACAAAAAATTACAACTCCCTAAATTATTTTTTAATACATATCCATATTTATATCTGAAATAACTGGATTATAGGTTTTATGTTGTTGGGTTTTTGATATATCTATTATAAAGTGAGTGGAGTTTACTGAGAGATTAGAAAAATGCACAGTTGCAAATGTTTACTATTTTACATCATGTTTATCAGTCCTGCTCTATTAGTGGTTTGAGAATTTACTAGCAAAGTACAACCAGTTTAGAATATTGAGTATAATTTTGTACTCGTCCACACCATAATTTCATTTCAACTCATGAAACCTTATTTCAATTCTGCAATTGTGAGACTGTGCTAATTTGTAAACTTAGTTTAAGAAGTTTAGCTAACTGAACATAATAAAAAAAAGAAGTTTTAGGACTATAAACATCATCAGCTGTTGCATTGTAAGTAGAAGACAATTTAATAAAATAAGATTAAATACTCTAATAAAAAAACTCTTTGAAAGTGAAACTATATAAGAACAACAGCATTTCTGGAAGTTTGACTTTAACTGTAAGTTTTCTCTGTGCCTCTCTTTTCTACCATCCACACTGTTAGAAATAAGACAATACTGAAATAACAGCAGTATTATTAACTGTTCAGTAGTGAACTGTTGTATAAGCTAGGCGCTACTCTAGGTGCTCTAAACGTATTTCCTAGTTCAAAGGGAAAGCCAAGGCCTTTCACACACATATCATTTGGTTCCAAAGTTTTAGAAGGAAGGAGAAATAGCCACAAAGCTTATCTAAGCTTATTCACATCACTGAAAAAAATCCATCTGACAGATTGAGCTTGGAACATCTGGAAAAGTAAAACACCAAGTAAAAGGAGCAGTTACTTGGTCATATTTTTACCCTAACTGTATGGATGTGCTGATAGCCAGCCTCTTAGAGGTCCTTCTTCAATTCTGGACTTTTCCATTTACATGGTTGATTTTGATTTCTGATCTCCTATAAACCAACCTTATGCTAAAGTGCTTCCTTTATTGAAATAGGTTGTTTGTTTGTTTGTTTGTTTTGAGCCAATCTTAAGATATACAATTATGTGACAACAAAAAGGATATAGAGGCATCTAGAACAAGTTCGGTTTGACATTTATATACCGTGTTCTCCATGTAAGTGTTGCAATGTGCATTCTAGAAATTATTAACTTTTAATTTAATTGTAAAATTATAAATAATTCACATTATGGCCTCTGCAAATATGTGAAGGGTAGTGCCAACCTATCATATGGTCATCTTTCTTTTATGCTATGTATGAAAATTTGAATGTGTGCAGATTACAGAGTATGTTTCATGACTTATCAGCTCCTTGGATCAATTACAACAAAATCTCATCTCTCTTCTTATTCCCGGAGATTTGCTTATGAGCAAACTGAGGTAAGGAAGCCAGTCTTTCAGGTTCATAAAGTTTCATCAAAGTGAGTGTTCTGTGTAGTTTCTTGCCAGGTGATCACAGCTTTTTTTTTTTTTTTCTTTTAACCTCTGTAGAAATTTAACAGTTACGACTATTCCTTTAGAGATTTTATTTTCCTAAATTGAGAATTTGGGAGATGTTTTTTTAAAGCAAAAGCAGTGCCTAAAGCAAAAACATTGAGGATACATTTCATAACATAAAAGTATATGCAAGCATTATTTTGTTAACACTTTAGATTTTAGCTACATCCTTGAGGTATGGTCTATGTGAGAGCTAACAACTCCAGTAGGACAAGATGTTCACTTCATTGAAATAAATAAAAATTGATAGATATTTTAATACATATTTACATACTTCTGTGAATTTCTACAAGCGCATGAAATTTGTGCACTGGAAACAATATATTAATTCAGATTTCCTAAATGTTACCTATTACAACAAATCATTTTGGATTTATATGACAGGATAAGCTCTTTCTCTTTAAAACCATTTTGGAAACATTTTGTGTTATATAACCATGCATTGCTTTCATGTAAATGGATAACCAGTCTATATTTGTGAAAATGAGAAAAATGGGAAAACCAACGATATGTCTCCATCTCTCAAAAGAGAAATCCCACCAGACCTTAAGGACTACTTCATTTACTAACTCAACACATGCTACTCATTCACTTTTCTGTGTAAGATAAGTAGGTGGCCCATCTCCCCCTGTGTGCACACACCACCACAAGAACACATCTGTAATGTATGTATGTGGCACTGGACTTATGATTCCTGACTCTGCTTTATAAACATTGATTGTGAGCAGAAGGCTCATCTGAATCTTGCTCTATGTATGACCTTGGGCATGTCATTGTTCTCCTCTGGGTCCAAATTTCCCCACATTATGAATAATCCAGCTGGTTGGGAATCCCAAGTGTCACATTGGTGGCTGGTGGACTGAAGCAAACAACAAAGATGCTCTCCATGGTGGAACTTAAAGAGTGTCACTGGGCTTGAACTCCTACTGAGCTCTTCCTATTTTCTCACCTGCCACCTACACGTGTACAGTTCCCAGCCAATCCAGCATTGGCTTTGTCATCCCTGTTCCAGAATGACGTCTCTGGACCTCCCCAGCCCTAACACTCCAAGATTTTTAGGGCCTCAAGCTAATTTCCAGGGTAGAATATTATCCTACATGATTATGTGAGAAAGAGCTTCTATGTAGATTGAACACATGGACTTAGGGCACTTCAAAAATTCATTCCCAATATTAGGAAAGCAAAGAATTCTGTATCCAATTAAATGAAAGAAATTATACGAAAGATGGAAATCATTGCTAACCTACAATTGCTAAAAAGTTGGACTTTCTGTGGTGGTGAAACTGTTCATTAATTTGAGAAATAGAAAGCATTTGCAAATATCAACAAATATATCTGACTTTAAGGGAAAACAAACCTACAGTAAGCTTAGTTCAAAGCAGAATTTTCCCAGTGATGGGAAAATTATAACGACGACTGATTTCAGCCTCTAAAGAGGGGATAAACAAGTTTTCTACCACAGTTTGTAATCCATTGAGTCTCATTTCAGAAAAATTGTCTTTCAGTGAACATTTTATTATGAATAGAAATTTGAAGGAGTCAGTTATATCATGGAAGAAAGCAAAATAAAATCCTTCATGTTAATTTTATAACAAATGGTGGAGGTGACTGATAGGTTATACTGGCTTTAAAAGTGATATAATTTATCTTCGGTGAATGTTGACAAAACAGCTTCAAAATCACATCACATGAAGGCACGTCATGCAAGCATTAGCTAGGAATTTCCTGACTTTGGCCCCTAGATGACCTCACACCTAAATGGTTAAAACAAACTAGAAAGAACTTAAATCTTATGTGTGTATGGTGCCATTCCCACTTTATTTATTTATTTTTTTCATTAGCTAGGATTAATAAAATAAGAATCAGGTACTATATTGAGGGGCAATTGCAACACTTTAAATGTTACATTGGAAAAAGCAGATACTCTTTTCAGTTTTTATTCTTTTTTTATATGCTATTTTTGTCCATTTAAAGTGTGACAGAATTAACTGATTAAGACAGAGCCGCAGTTTTAAAAATATCACAAATGGGTTTTTTCCTAAAGTCAGATGAGCATTGTCAGTTGAACTTCATATCATAAGAGAATTCCTTATCCTCTTATGTTAAAGAATTATTTAAAATTAGAGAAAAAAATCAAGTGAAAATATACATACATTTTTTTCATTTGCTTTTATAAGGATGGTCATGGTAATGTAATTCTTAGTCATCAACATTTTGTCAGAGCTCGGGTAACACAAAAGCAGGTATTACTTGATGTATCTGGTATATAAAAAATGAAAAAAAAAAGTCTTCCATGTGATAGCATCTCTTGCATCTGGAGGTTTATAAATCTCTTGGCAACATTCTCACCCATTTAGAATGACAATACTAACAATATTAGGATTCAATAGAAAAAAATACAACATTCTATTTACTAGTCCTTAATGAAATATTCATTGAATTTCACATAGAAAAAAGAGAATATGATCTTTCAACAACTTCATCTGAAACCATTTGAAAATCGAGGCTGCTGAGAAATGATTTTCTTGAAAGCATATTTATATAGTTCTAAGTTCCCTTGAGCCTTATTTTAAGAAAATACCAGATTCATCTTACCAAAGAGGAACTATTCCAAGACTTAGGAAAGTCAAGTTTACATCATTGCAACCTGTAAGGTACCCTTTATCATTCCATTTGCATTTCAAACCTGCTCAGTCTCAAAGGAAAAAAAAAAAAAAAAAAGTAAACACATCTTGTTTATACCTTCCTGCTGTTTTCAATTTCAGTGTATCTAGTCACACACACACACAAAAAAATCATCATTTTTAGCATTAACATTTATGGTTAAGGACCTAAGGCCATCCATCCGCATACATTGACATTCGGAAGGCCCACAGCCAATCTTTAATACATGAACAGTAACTTCAGGACCAAGTCTAAAGTACTAAACAGATGAAGCCCAAGATACCAGCTGCCCTAATTTCAGAGCAGCTGCAATTTGTTTATAAATCATTTTCAGAGAACCCTGCCGGTTTCCACCGGCTAAAGAGGAACTCCGGGCATGTCACAATGCTGCGGATCTGCACCATGGCAAAAACACAAAGGGGCCCGATTCAAATCTGGGCTAGTGTGATGGCAAAATATGCTTATGTCTCTACTTTAGCCTTTAGTTGGATGCTCTGTGTGGAAAGAGGAGTTCATAAATTTTAAAGGTATTACAACTTTAAACTTTCATTTTTGATACATAAGAAAGAGACTCAACCACGCTCTTTCTTGAGTTTCTAGGGTGGATAAAAGGAGAATTCGACAAAATCTTTTCTATTCTATCCTCTGTGGAACAGCACTGTATAAGTGACTCTCAAATATATAACCTCACGTAATTTTCCCAACTGTTCTCAGAGGTGGGCATGGCTCTTAGCTCCAATTTGGAACAAAAAACTGAGACAGGTGGTTGATTCTCTTAGGGCCATAGAACAGAGGTTAACTCAAGCCAAACCAGATATTTGGGTACTAAGCTCTTTGCAAAACACAACACTGGCTTTCTGTAATAAATGGCCCACCCTGATTAATTCTAAGAATAAAAGGTCATGTAAATCAAATACTAGAATATTGAAAATTCTGTTTTCACTGATTGATTATATGCTTTTTTTGTACATAAATAAACTTACCTCCATCTACTCTCTATCTTCTAGACTGAGCAGAACTCTCTCTTCTATTCATTTTTCACATTCTTGAGATTTCTCAGTATTTCTATGTATCTTATGTATATATTCATTTCTCCTGAGGTTTCACTTCTCCTATGTCAGTGATTTCAAAATGGGTATCATAGAGCTCTCTTCAATTCCAGTGTATCTACTCACACACAAAAAAATATTTTTCAAAATTACTTGAGGGACCACCATGGAAGGTCAGTTGTGGGGGGCTGACCAGGGGAGACTGAACATTCCAACTTTTCTTTTACATATTGAGATGCATACATACTATATCAGTTTAAAGAAGGATTTGTGAAAAGAAAGCAAGAAAAAGAGAAAGAGAAAAGGGGGGAGGGGTGGGAGGAGAAGAAGGGCAAGGAGACAATGATAACAGTGGGTCAGGAACAGGGAAACACAGAAGGAAGAGTGGGAGGGAGGGAAGAAGGCTAGAAGGCAGGGAGGAAGGGAGGAAAACTAAGACAAACAAACAAAAATAAAAAACACTGTCCTAGACCATGAGAGTGTTAATATAAATGAGAAATTTGAATTTGGAATCAGGACGCATTAGTCCTGAAGTCTTCACGAGATGTAAGATATTGGTCAGAAAATGAAATAAAGGGGCGCCTGGGTGGCTCAGTCAGTTAAGCGGCTGCCTTCGGCTCAGGTCATAATCCCAGGGTCCTGGGATCGAACCCCGCATCGGACTCCCTGCTCAGCAGGAAGCCTGCTTCTCCCTCTCCCATTCCCCCTGCTTGTGTTCCTGCTCTCTCTATCTCTCTCTCTGTCAAATAAATAAATAAAATCTTAAAAAAAAAAGAGAGATTCTGAAAAAAAAATTAAAAAAAATAAAAGGAAATAAAATGGTCATAGTACTGGATCCTGTCCCATGCAGTTCTGATGACTTGTCTGACACTTTAGGAATACAGATAAGCTCTGAAAATGTTTTTTTTTTTTTTTTTTTTTTTTTTTTAGAGAGATACAGAGAATGTGTATGCAGAAGTAGGGGGTGGGGAAGGAGGAAGGGTTTGTTGGGAAGGAGCAGAGGGGAAGGGAGAGGGACAAGCAGGTGCCACACTCAGCATGGAGCCCCACGCGGGGCTTGATCTCAGGACCCTGAAATCATGACCTCAGCCAAAATCAAGAGTTGGAGGCTTAACAGGCTGAGCCACCGAGGCACAACCCCCCCCCCTTTTCCCCCTGAATATCTTAAAGGTACACCGAGTAAGCTTTTCTTCCTCAGGTGACCAGGCTTTACTAAAGGAAAAGTCTGTACAGGACTTCAAAGACTGTCCAACTTCTTGGAAGCCCTCCAAAGCTTTCTATAATGCAAATGTTGCTAACACAAGCCTTTCCCATACCCCTATCTCTGGCATGCTTAGAGAAACTCCAAAGAATGCTCATTTTTAAAATATAATCTTCTACCAGTGGTAGCTAAGGGTGGTTCTCAACCCTGGGCAATTTTTTTGCCGTCCTCCACTTGCCCAGGGACATTTAACAATGTCTGAAGATGAGGGTCTAATGGGTAGAGGCCAGAAATACTGCTGATAAATATCCTACTTGTACAGAATAGTCCTCCCTAACAAAGAGTTATCCTAATACAAATATCAATAATTCTAAGATCGAGAAACTCTAAGGGCACAGAATTGTGAATTTCAGTACTTAAGTCACTTCTTAGAGTCCTTCACATAATTCTATGTTCTCCCACGTCTGAGCTTTGCATTAAATTTATAAAAGATTACTGCTTTGGTTATTATTGGTTGTAGATGGGACTAGGTGAGGCAGAATAAATTAAAAAATTAGGAAATTGAGGTGAAAGTATAGAAACAAAATGCCCTTGGTCCAGATGGCTCTAGTATTATCAATCATTTTGGAGACCATTTGAGACATCTCCCTAAGCCATGTTATTAGGTTTTGCACATTTTCTAACTTTAGTTGAATTGAAAATATTTCTTTCAACAGGCTTTTGACATTCTCTGACATTTTTTTATTATGTTATGTTAATCACCATACGTTACATCATTAGTTTTTGATGTAGGGTTCCATGATTCATTGTTTGTGTATAACACCCAGTGCTCCACGCAAAATGTGTCCTCTTTAATACCCATCACCAGGCTAACCCATCCCCCCACCCCCTCCCCTCTAGAACCCTCAGTTTCTTTCTGAGAGTCCATAGTCTCTCATGGTTCATCTCCCCCTCCAATTTCCCCCCCTTCATTCTTTTCCTTCCTGCTATCTTCTTCTTCTTCTTCTTCTTTTTTTTTTTAACATATAATGTATTATTTGTTTCAGAAGTACAGGTCTGTGATTCAACAGTCTTACACAATTCACAGTGCTCACCATAGCATTTTTTTTTTTATGTTTCTGAGATTTACCCATGTGGCTAAATTGATCTAGCTTTTCAAATTTCATTGATATATAGTAATCCATTGTATGAATATACTCCAGTTTATTTTTCTATTCTACTGCTTTGGATATTTGAGGTTTTTTCTAGTTTTCTACTGTCAAAAAGTTCTGCTATAAACTTTTGTTTGTGTCTTTCAGTCCACTTAAGAAAAAATTGGGTTATATTCAAGTTTATCAATAATGTCAAAGGATTTTTCAAAATAAATGTGTCAGTTTATATGCCCACCAACAGATCAAGCTTTCTAGTGATCCACGCCTTCACTAGAATTTGATATTGTCTGACTTTTAATTTTTTTAAAATTTAAATGGACTGATTTGGTTTTCACTGTCATTGCTTCGATTAGTAACTAGAATGAGATTTACCCCCCCTAAAATCATTAGCCATTCTTGATTTGGTTCTTTTTTCTTTTTCTTTTTTTTTCATATATTTGTTCTTATCCTCCTGGATTTTCATGTTTCCATTGGGAATCTTTTTCCTTTTCTGAAGAAAGATAGAAATATAAACTCAGATACAGGGAGAGACATACTGCAGGCTTACTGGAAATGATTTCTTTGATTCTCTTGTCCATTTCTGAAGAATATGTACACTATGTATGGAATTCTATATTAGCAGTTATTAATTTCATCATTTTAAGTATTCCATTTTCTTCTGGCTTCGGGGATTTAAGTTGAAATGTCAGTAGAAGTAGTCCTCTCAGAAGGTCCTAGGTCTTCTTCTTTATGATTTGAAGATTTTTCTCTTTCTGTTTGGTTTTGAAGCTCAGTTATCAATAATATACATACTTAGGATTATTATATCTTGACTCAGGAAAAGGTATGTCACTGGGCACAAACAGAGATATTTCATAATGATGACTACATTGTCTGCTACTAATACAGTGATTCCAGATTTTGTATGATTTGTTTTGGCATGTTGTATCTTTTTTTCCACCCTTTTGCTTTTAATATATTTTATTTTAAAGATTTTTAAAATTTACTTGAGAGAGAGTGAGCATGGCAGGGAGGGGCGGAAGGAGAGGGAGAGAGAAACTCAAGCAGACTCTGCACTGAGCACAAACCCACCCCAGGGCTCCATCTCACCACCCTGAGATCAGACCTGAGTGGAAACCAAGAGTTAGAGCTTGACTGACTGTGCCCCTCAGATGCCCTATTTTTATTTATTTATTTATTTTTATTTTTATTTTTATTTTTTTAATTTTTTTTATTTTTTAAAGATTTTATTTATTTATTTGACAGAGACAGTGAGAGCAGGAACACAAGCAGGGGGAGTGGGAGAAAGAGAAGCAGGCTTCCCGCTGAGCAGGGAGCCCGATGTGGGACTTGATCCCAGGACTCTGGGATCATGACCTGAGCCTAAGGCAGCCACTTAACGACTGAGCCACCCGGGCGCCCACCCTATTTTTATTTAAATTTTGTTTCTTGCACCCAGGATATGATTGAGTCTTGCTTTTTTATCCAATCTGATATTCTCTGCCCTACATTTGGAGAGTCTAGACCATTTTCTGGTAACATGATTACAGAAATCTTTGGCTTGGAGGCTATATTTTTCTATTCATCTCATCTATTCTTCCCTCCTTCCCTGCCTTTCATACTGAGTACTTCTTAGTATTTAATTTTATCTCCTGTGGTATAATGAACAAAGGCACTCCAAAGATGGCCACGTCCTAATCCCCAGGATCCATTAATATGCTACATGACATTGTAAAGAAGACTTTACAGATGTGAGCAAGTTAAGGGAATTAAGATGGGGAGATATTCTTGGATTCTCCCGATGGGTCCAATATAGTCCCAATGTTTCTTATGAGAGGGATACCAGTAGTAGGAGATGTGATGCTAGAATCAAGATGTTGGATGGATGAGAGGAAGGCACCCAAGCCAAGGAGAGCAGTCAGTCACCAGAAGCTGAAAAGGCAAGGAGACAGATTTTCCCCTCAGAGCCTTTCAGATGAACCAGTCCTGCCAGAATCTTGACTTTGCCTCAGCAATACTCATTTTGCACTTCAGACCCCAGAACAAAAAGAGAATACATTTGTGTTGGTTTAAATCACTATGTCTGTAGTCACGTGTTACAGAAGCGAAAGGAAATGAATAGAGATTTGGGTACCTGGAAGTGGGACAGTGCCGTAACACATACCTAAACATTTGGAAGTGTCTTTGGAATTGGATAATGGGCAAAGGTGGAAGGAATTTGGAGGCACATGATATAGAAGAAGAAGCCTAGATTGACTTGAACAGACTATTGGTAGAAATATGGATGTTTGGGGTGCCTGGGTGGCTCAGTCGGTTAAGTGTCTGCCTTTGGCTCTGGTCATGACTCCAGGGTTCTGGGATCAAGCCCCATGTCAGGATCCTTGCTCCGTGGGGAGCCTGCTTCTTCCTCTCCCTCTGCCTGCCACTCCCCCTGCTTGTGCTCACTCGCTCTTACGTGCTCTTTCTCTCTGTCAAATAAATAAATAAAATCTTAAAAGAAATATATGGATGCTCAAGACTCTGTTGGTGAAGTCTCAGAAGGAAATGGGGAGCACAATGGAGAAAACCTCTATCATCTTAGAGAACACCAAATCACTGTAGACTGCTGATGTGTGTGTTAAAGCATCACTAGTGAGGGCTTAGAAGGAAATGAGAAACATGGTAAGGGAAACTGGAGTAAAGGGAGTCCTTGTTAGATAGTGTCAGAAACCTTAGCTAAATTGTGTCCTGTAATTCCATGGAAAGCTAACAATTAGTAAGCAATGAATGTTGATATTTAGCTGAAGATATTTCCAAGCATAACGTTGAAGGTGTAGACTGGTTCTTCTTGCTGCCTAAGGCAAAAATGTGAGAGGAAAGGAAAAATACATTTGAGGGAAGAAACTTTGAGCAAAAAGAAGCCAGGACTTAATGATTTGGGAAATTCTCGGCCTTCCAGTATATAAAAGATTCTAAATTAGGAGATTTACTATTTTAAAAAGAAAACCAAGAGTGTTTCTGAATAACCTTTGCTTGTGCCTTGAAACGATCAAAAGGTCAGAATATTCGGTCACACAAAAGCATGAGATTTAAGAGATTAGGCATATCTGATGGATCCCTTCAGCCATCTGAGCAAAAGCAAAAACTAGAGATGGGATTACCCAGGAAAGATCGGTGGGGGATCTTCCTATCAAATAAGAGTGAATTCCAATGACACCCACATGGGAGACCCACAAGGTTTGGCGAATGTATGTCAGAGGACACCCTCCAGCATACATTGAAAGAGACAGAAAGAAGACAAAATGACAAAGAAAAATCAGACTCCTTACATTCTACAGGCTGGAGCCAAGCTAATAAAACTACTAAGCTTCAAGAACACATTCTCTCTTTTTCAGAATTACACACAATGGGACTTTTGGATTATCTTCATATTTCTGTTGATTGATGATGGGCTAGTATATGTTGATATGGTTCTAAAGTGAGGGATGACTCCGAGGGTGGAGCTGTGGGCCCAGATCCTCAGACTACAGAAGATAATTCCCAGGCCTTGAAATCTAATAGGGTTTTCCCATTTGGATTTAAAACTGTTTGAGACCAGTGACCCCCTTTTTCCCTTAATCTGCTCCCCTTTTGAATGAGAATGTATATAACTGTTATACTGTGCCTAGCCCAGCACTGTATTTTGGGGGCAGCCAACTTATTTTCTAGTGTCACAGGTGGACAGAAGCTTTGCGCCCCCCACACCCCAAATGGATTACACCCAAAGTCTCAACCATCTCTAATCTAGATGATTTAGATGATGAGGTTTGGGACTTTTGAGCTGATGAGACCCAGATGAGTTTTGAGGCTTGAGTTAATACTGCAATAAGTTGAGAATTTTAGGGAATTTTTGGATTAGGTGGTTGTATTTTGCTTGTGGGATGGATTGAATTTGGAGGAGCAAAGGAAGTGTGGACTCTGGTAAACTGAACAACATAATGTATTAGAGCAGCAAAAATAGTAAATGGTTTCTACTCATTGGATTATTGACTATAAATAACTCCTCATTTTAGGGTTTAAATGGTTGTTGTCAAATTTACAATATGTATCTTCCAAAAATATGTTGTTACTTCACATCAAACATAAGAACATCAAAACAGTATACTTCCCTTCTTCCTGCTGGTCTTTGTGCTTTTGTTGTATTACATTTTACTTGTAAATGCTATAAATCCCATAATAAATATTATGGTTTTGCTTTAAATAGTCAAACATCTTTTAAACAAATTTTGAAAATGAGAAAAAGTGTATTTTATATGTATCCATATGTATGCCATTTACCATGCTATTTATCTCTTTGTTTAGCCCAAAAGTGAGGGACTAATAATTTCAAAATCATCATAATTGATGATTTCAGTTCAGGTCATGATCTCAGGGTTGTGAGATCAAGCCCCACGTCATGGAGCCTGCTTGAGATTCTCTCCCTCTCCCTCTGCCCCTCCCCACCACCTGTCTGTCTGTCTGTCTCTCTCTCTAATTATCTCTTTGTTTAGTATCCTTTTTCTTCTGCCTGAAGAACTTGCTGGAACATTTCTTACAGTACAGAAACACTAGTGTCCAATTCTCTCAAACTTAGTTTTTTCTTTTTTGGAAAATGGTTTTGTTGCATCTTTATTTAGAAATTCATTTTGATCAATAATTCTTGGTGGACAGTTTCTTTCAATTGGTTTCAACACTTTAAAGAAGTTGTTCTAGTGCTCTCTTGCTCATGGATTTCAGGTAAGAAAGCTGCAGTCATTTTATCTGGGTTCCACTGAGTGTAACATGGCCAAGTAGACATCTTTACCCTCAATCAGCCTCTTTACCCTCCTTCCAAAATTTTAAATACCTGCGCTTTCTCCAATATCTAGCATTCCTTATGAATATGATAGAGCTATTGTGTATTTTAATACTGTTATCTGTACTATTTTTACTCCTCATGCCATTAGTATTATTGTTTTATGAAGTCAGTATCTAGACTTACCTGGACATTTCTTATTTTATTTGCTTTTTATTCCTTCTTGCACCACAGAGCTTCCATTTGGGATCATTTTCCTTCTGCTAGAGATACACGGGAATTGTCTCTAGTGAGGTTTGTTTGTGGCAATGTCTCTCACTTTTTATTTGTTTTAAAAGTTTTAGTTCGTCCTTTTTCCTGGAATATATTCCCAATTTTCAGTTATTTACTCTCAGAACATTGAGTATCAAATTTGCTTTCTTCTGTCTTTCTCTATTTCTTTTGAGAAATCACTTGTTATTGCAATTGTCACTTCTCTAAACTAGTCTATCATTTGTCCCTGGCTGATTTTAAGATTTTTTTTCTATGTCTTGAGTGTCTGGAATCTTACTTTGATGCATCTGGCTGTGTTTTTATTCTTGAATCTGGCCTTGGATTCAATGGTATATTTGTCCCAGTGCTCTAGTAAAAGAGTCTAAGCCTGAAACACACCTGTATTAAGTAGTCATGCTTTAGTTGGGAGACAGTACCCCAGAATAGAAAAAGTAAGGGAAAAACCAGGTGAGGCTGGGAATGATGGGAAACAATGCAAGGTGATGCATCACTATTCCGGGGATGAATTCATATGACATCGCAATGTGAGACAGCCAGTCCTTCAGCAGGTATGTCTGCTGAACTACTCAGGACATCTCCAGAACAGCTATTTTTTTTTCCCCAAACAGTGCCTCAGAGAAGTCCATGGAGGGAAGAGGAGACGAAGCATAATTGTAAAGATTGCTCCTGTTTCTCATAACCGATTAGTCTGAGTTTGCAGGTTAAATCATCCAGCTCCTTTGATAATAGCTTAAAAAGCCAGCTCTCCTGGGGCACCTGGGGGGGCTCAGTCGATTAAGCCTCTGACTCTTGATTTCAGTTCAGGTCATGATCTCAGGGTTGTGAGATCAAGCCCCACGTCAGGGAGCCTGCTTGAGATTCTCTCCCTCTCCCTCGGCCCCTCCCCACCACCTCTCTGTCTCTCTGTCTCTCTCTCTCTCTCTAAAAAAAAAAAAAAAAAAAAAATCATTCTGGTTATGCAGTGTCAATCAAAAGTGAGGGGCTAATAATTTCAAGCAAGCGACCAGTGATGCAGGTGGAGACCTGGGTCCACCCAGTGTCCATCCGCTGTGCAGTGGCTAAGGCAGAACAGAGGCTGGGCACAACGAGATAGATAAGGCTGAGAGTATCCAGGGAAATACATAAGGTGTTTCTGATATAATTGGAGTTCTGCTATAAGTGGTGTCATGCCTTAACTCTAGAAAATTCTCAACCATTATGACTTCAAATATTGCCTCTGTCTCATTTATCTTTTTCTCTCTTCCCCTTCTGGAATGCCAATAAAACGTTGTTATTTTCCTCTTTTCTAAGTGCTGCAGTCTGGATAATCTCCCTTCATTCTGACACACTGGTCACTGTTTTTCTTTTTGCTAAAATAATTTTCTATCAAATATTTTCATTGAGTTTTTTGTATCAATTATTATATTTTTTCATTTCTTGAAGTCCCACTTGGTTCTTTGTAAGGTCTGCTAGGTCATTGTTCATATTCCTGATTTTTACTAATGCTAGTTAGCACTAATACAGCCAATCCCCTTTTGATTTTTTAATTACATTATATGCATTTAGTTTATATTATGGAGTTCTCATATTCTGACATCTTTCTGTATATAATTTTTCTCTTTGTTTTATTGTTGCCTCTCACTTATGATGCACTGGTGGGGGCGGCAGTAGAGGGAGGTCATAGTTTTTGCCTAAAAGCTCATGTTTCTTAGAATTTATAAATTCTTTGAGGCTTGAGATGAAATTGTGTGTTTTTATAGAGAGGATTGTACTTACTTCTCTAAGGAACCCGGGACAGTGTAAACCCAAGACTCTGAAGTTTTTTGTTTCTTGGCGTGGGGGGGGGGGGGTGGACCAACAAACTTCTACAGATTTGTGTTGCAAACCTGTGGTGTGGGTGGGTGATGCCTTGTAGTAATAAATTCTTAAGGAAGATTTTTTTTTTCCTCCTAGCCCAAGTTTTGATACAGTGCTCTTCATTTCAGAACTGTTGGTGAAGGAGTATTAGGTTTACTTCTAGCTTATTAAATTGAGAGTATACACTTTGAGTGCCAACTTTAGGAGGATTCTTTTTAACTTTTCCCCATTGTAAGGGCCCTGAGTTTTGTCTGATGTCCCTCAAGCCAACAAACAACCATAAAAACTAAAACTTGCTTACCTGTGCCCTTAAGGTATAAGCCATCTTCTGTGTTTATCTTTTGACTGGAGCGTTCTGTACTTCCTTGTCAAACGATTGAGACACTTCAGAAAATTCTTCTAATTTTTCTTCAGCATATTTAGCTGTTTTCAGCAAGAAAGCAAGCAAGTCAGGGCTCCAAGAACATTTCATCCCAGGAACTGGAAATAAATATATATATTTAAATATTTATATGTAAATATAAAATATAAATATAAATTAATATAATATATAATACAAAATATAAATATAAATATTTATATATATTTACATATAGAGAGAGAGAGTAAGGTTATACCATTTCAAGTGATAGAGTAAGGCTATCTCTTAGATTCTGCAAGAGGAATTTCTCTTCCAGTGTTTCTTTTCTTTTTTTTTTTTAAGATTTTATTTATTTATTTGACACAGAGAGAAAGCACAAGCAGGAGGAGTGGCAGGGAGAGGGAGAAGGAGAAGCAGGCTTCCTGCTGAGCAGGGAGCTGGACATGGGGTTCAATCCCAGGACCCTGAGATCATGACCTGAGCCGAAGGCAGCCGCTTCACTGACTGAGCCACCCAGGCGCCCCTCTAGTCCAGTGTTTCTACCACTTAGGTCATCATGGTATTTAGGAAACATTTTTTTTTCTTTCTTAACTCAATATAGAACAATGAGGCTTGAAAAGGGCAAGTCACTTTTTTAAAGGTGAATAAAAAGAACATGTTGGAAAAAACCAAGGTGATAAAATGGAAAATCCCAGGGTAACCTCCAGACACACTCATATCCACCCAATGAGAAACAATTGTTCACCTGCAAATTACATTTTTTCGACTTGCTTAATGATTTCCTATGAACGAACTACCACAACCTAATTTTGCAATGGCACAATTGACTCCTGCATTGCATCCAGGTGAGTCATTCCTGCGTAATGCAGGCAAAGGGTTTGAAGTTAAAACACCATGACCAACAACAGCTCGAAACAAGTTTAATTACAAGAATCTATTTACCCTAAAGATTCTGCCCCAATGTCCTTAAAGTAAATGAAGTTCTTTTCTCTCTATGTATCTGTACCTAGGAAAGTTGACAGAGTATTTGAGATGGCACTTTATAACCAATGCTTATCAAAGAAGATATTGCAAAGTTATCCAAATACAACCTATTAACTCTTAGTAAGCTCTGTGTTTTGTATGTTTCATGAAAATGTAAACCCACAAGTAATAATGTGTAAAATGCCATTTAAATAATTTTATTGTCAGTACTAATGTAACTTAAGCCTAAATATACTGTACCTCAGTAGAAAATGAAGTTCCCCAGATTAATTAGGTTCTTTTGTTATGATGTACAGACCTCGAATTTCACGGATACAATAAAAATCAATAAATTTCATAAATACAATAAAATCATTGCTCAGAAGTAGGACTCAAACACTTCCCATGAGACATTAACAATTTTAGCTCAGCTGACATGGACTGGTGTGTCGAGGCTACATAGAGCTCACTTTGCTTGCTAAATTTATATCTTGGGGAAACCATCCCAAGCCCTTCAGAATGTTCCCCACTTTTGTCATCTTTGTGGTTGAGTGCTTTTATTTGGTGCTCACAAAATACTAGTTATTTGGATCAGAATTTTTATTTCAAATGACAACAGAGAAAATATTTCCAAACTTACAATTAAATTGAAATGGAACATAGTATTGGAGCTGAAGAGACAAAGATGAATGGATTCAGGTTCCTCATTTTACCAAGAAGTAAATAAAAGTCCTGGTTTCAAAGTTAGTAAGGGCCAGAATTAGAACCTAAGATTTTTTTGTTCTCAGAGCTCATTATTCCATAAACCACATCATGTCATCCCATATTCAAAATCACATCGTCTAGGGGCACCTGGGAGGCTCAGTCGTTAAGCATCTGCCTTCAGCTTAGGTCATGATCCCAGGGTCCTGGGATCGAGCCCTACATCGGGCTCCCTGCTCCACGGGAAACCTGCTTCTCCCTCTCCCACTCTCCCTGCTTGTATTCCCTCTCTCGCTGTGTCTCTCTCTGTCAAATAAATAAAATCTTTAAAAAAGAAAAAAAAATCACATCGTCTAAACCTACTGTCAATTTCACCTGTGCTGATGAATTAAGATTTTCCCACAGAGATACAGAGAAAGTTTAAGCCTAAAAGTGAGGCATGACTATCAGAGCTCTTTGCATTAAGCTTACCCTGAATTCTGTACAGCCTGAGGACTTAAAGTGTTCACCTTAAATATCTACTTTATATTTTTGCTGAAACAAACCACTACAGGCTTTGTGAATTTATAGGCAGAAAATGGCCTGAGTGGAGAATGAATTCATTCTCTAGGTACCCACCTTCATTGCTTTGAATGTTGACTGAAAACCCCCTTCCATACATTTTCACATGAATCAAACAGAAAGAGAGCACTAACCCTTATCCAGAAACCACTCTGGGAAAATTACTATTTCTATGAAAATTCATGGAATCAAAGAACATTGAAAGGACTTTGAGATGATCTAACAAACCTACTTACTTCACTTTATAGATGAGGAGACAAAGGGGCAAAGAGGTTAAGGTTGTTGCCCAGACTCATGAAGTTAGTTATTAATAGTACTGGAATGAAGTTCAAATTCTCTATCTTGCCACTTGCTATTCATTCTTTTGTTTTCAGAGACAGTGAAGGCATCCAATCATGTTGATTTTACATCCCCTTCAGTCATTCTTTGGAATGCTGTGTGTCCTTCCTGCTTCAAATGATGAGATGATTGTCCTGCTTTTTCATTCCAGTACCTAGTTAACATGAGTGTTATGCTTAGGGCCTCAGATTCTTCTTTCATTTCTTTTCCTTCTCTAGTGCCAATATCTATAAGCAAAGAGTTACATTTATAACATTACAAAACTGAGGAGTACGCTTCAATCTGCATATCCCCAAGAAAAGAAGCTAAGGTGGTGCCACTTCAGCTTATAAACATGAAATAAAACACATCCAGAGGGGCACCTGGGTAGCTCAGTCAGTTAATCTGCCTTCGGCTCAGGTCATGATCCCAGGATCCTGGGATCGAGTCCTCCATAGGGCTCCCTGCTCAGTGGGGAACCTGCTTCTCCCTCTTCCCCTGCTGCTCCCCCTGCTTGCTCTCTCTCTCTGTCAAATGAATAAATAAAATCTTTAAAAAGAAATACATCCAGAAATTTTCTTTATATTATATAAAAATGCTTGCAAAGTGTTTTCCCCTTCCTACCATGTCTATCCTGCCTGACTTTAAATCTTTGACTCAGGGCGCCTGGGTGGCTCAGTTGGTTAAGCGAATGCCTTCGGCTCAGGTCATAATCCTGGAGTCCCGGGATCGAGTCCCGCATCGGGCTCCCTGCTCGGCAGGGAGTCTGCTTCTTCCTCTGACCCTCCTCCCTCTCATGCTCTCTGTCTCTCATTCTCTCTCTCAAATAAATAAATAAAATCTTTAAATCTTTGACTCAACTGAGCAAATTCCCATATTCTTAGATTCAGCTTGTGCTGAAGTTTTAATTGCCTTGTCAATACATAATACTAGTATATTAGTTGATTTTACACTCTGCTTTTGAATACACTGAACTACAAAATAGGAGAATATCTTTAAATTTCCTTGTGAGTAATGATTAGAAAAATTAACAAAATTTAAGCGTACACTGACAATTATAGTAGTGACATTCTCATAACCACAGTTGTTATGTTAGTTGTCTTCTATCCAACTTCCTTTCTTAAACATTATGGAAAGTCAATAAAGGTTTCTTTAAGTATAATTGAATATATAATTTTATATTGCATGCAATCATTCAGAAACATGTCAGGTAAGGAAAGTTGAGTAAAACAATTTAGACCCAACGAATAAAAAGTCAGAATAACTAGAAAAAACTAAAGCATTACAATGATCATGAAATTTTAGGGCAAAGACCATTATTTGGTCCTAGAATTTTGACTCTGGAAGCAATAGTTCAGGGGTTTGTATGAGTTTCCCAGGGCTGTTAAACCCAGCCAATGAATTTATCTTTCTAAATTTTCTACTTTTCACTTTTCGAATTTTTATTTAATTCTTTAATAGTTTTTATGTTTCTATGAGAGTCCTCATCTGCTCATTCATTGTGATTATTTTTTTCTTTAATTCCTTAAAAATCCTATATGCTAAACCTAATATCTTGGTCTTCTCAAGTCTATTTCTGACTGATTTTCTCTTGAATATGGATTGTATTTTCCTGTTTCTCTGTGTGTCTAATAATTTTAATTTTATGCTGGAAATTGTGGATGATACTTTTTAGGAACTCTAAACTGTAGGGAGACTGGAAATTCCTCAGAAAAGTATTGATTGTTGATCTAGCAGGCAATAAAATCTCTGACTGATCACTATGTACTTGTGGAAGAATGGCTTCCCCTTTGCTCTTATGACTCTGTATGGTTTTGCTCATCTTCCAACGTGAATTTCTTAGTCCTGAGACAGTCTTAATTTTTAAGACATAGTTCTTTTAGAATTTCAATGCTTCCTGAGGTATTTACCAAGCCATTCTAACTTGGCAGGACTCAAATTTCAAGCTTGGTTTTCCCTGTGATGGGCAGGAGCTGAAATCTCTGTTCAGTGCTTTCAGTCTTTCCCATTGCTGTCCTTCATTGGCGTCCTTGCATTCCCTCATGAATACACAGTGCTGGCCAAAGTTTTGCTGAGGATTTTAATGCATATTTTGGAGCTCCTGTCCTCTGTGTTTCTCCTCTATTTAGATTTCCTCCCTTTAGACATTTATAGATGGCTTGCACTCTACCCTCTAGACATCTCAAATCAATAAGACAGCACTTGCTGATTGAGTTTTAGGAGCTGCAGCTTAAGGATTAGAGAACACCTTCAAGAAAAAAGCTATATAAATATGTTCTATCCCATGGCTTTACTCTTTCAAGAGTTGAATCTCCTCCAATTTCTGCCTGCTTTTGGTCTCTTTCCAGTACCTACAAATGGTTATTTTTCTTCTATTTTTTTTAAGAGTTTTAAATTGCTATCTATAGAATGGTTACTTCTTTGCAAGAATTTACACCGTTACCTTTTCTGGACTGCTCTTGAATAAGAAATAAACTTTAATGTGTTTTAATCCATTATCCTTGAGTCTCTGTTACTATGGAGCCAAACCTAATCTAAACAGACACAGCTAGGGTCAGAATGCCCACCCTAGGATATGGAATATCAGTCTCATGATGAATTTGAGATAGGAGGCAGAGTGGGTTCCATGGGAAAACAGGTGCTTCAGATGCCAGTTGCTGGAACTGCAAAAATCCAACAGCAGACAGAGGAAAAAAACAAAAGGCAGTTTTGCCAGCTTTGGCAGTAAAGGCTCTATTAATTTATCCCATAAATTTGAAACAGAAAAAAAAATCTAAATGGGACACTACGGAAAGCTCTCCTTTTTTACACATTCAATGATCATAAATTCCAAATTGAAAAGACTTTCAAAACATAAAATATGATGTTCCAAAGTTATATGACCTATTCTGACTGTCCATGCCACCTAATTGTTGGCTAGAAAACCATGCTCACTATCCGTCCACACCATTCAGAATGCAAGATGAATTTTCTGTTATATTTCTTTATTTCCTTTTAGATTGGATTGATTTTTGTTTTCACTTCCTGTAGTGGAATGATGACACACAGTGACTTGGTCTCAATTATCTGTGCAGATCCACGGAGAGATACTCATACACAGACTATCCTTACATAGGATTCCCACCTAAGACCAGAAACAGAAGCCCGGGCATAGAAAATGATCAAAAACCATTGGCTGGCACTACATTTCTGACACAAGGATAGAGCACTCTCAAAGCTTTCACCTCTTTTTTTTTTTTTAAAGATTTTATTTATTTATTTGAGAGAGAGAGAATGAGAGAGAGCACATGAGAGGGGGGAGGGTCAGAGGGAGAAGCAGACTCCCTGCCGAGCAGGGAGCCCGATGCGGGACTCGATCCCGGGACTCCAGGATCATGACCTGAGCCGAAGGCAGTCGCTTAACCAACTGAGCCACCCAGGCGCCCAAAGCTTTCACCTCTTAATTAACTTCCCCTTCTGGCCAGACATCAGAAGATAGGGAAACAGGAGGCAACTGCAGTGAACTGGATGATGTTGTCATGGATGGAAAACTATCCAGGTGGTGAAAGAGAAAACATGACACAGTTGTTTTCATCTCCTCAGTTGTTTTTCTAATCTATTACTAAGTAAGAAAGTAGTTTGAGCTGATTATATGCAATTTAATTTGTTTTCTGAATAGCTTCAGTCCCTGTTACGAGTTTGGGAAAGCTCTCTTTATCGAATTGGAATCTCCTCATGGAAGAATAATGTTATTTGTTGTTGTTGTTGTTACCCGTCCCCAAGAAATTGAGAGATGAGGGAATGCATTTCCTATTACACAATATTTTCCCTAGTTTAATTTCTCACATATCTTATTGCTCTGTGGTCCTCTAACCTTCTGCCACTATGACCACTTTGGACTAAGGAAAGCCACTGACAGAATTGTGTACGGGTAGTATTTATTGACATCTTGCTACCCACCCATAAGAGAGTCACCTTGTAGCCAGAACATTCCTCTCTCTCTTTCTCCCTCTCTCTCTCTCCTCCCACACATACACTCCACATGCATACACACTCCACACACACAGACACACATTCACACACACACACACTATACACACACACACAAACACCAAGAGGCCTTTTAATTTTTGTTATTTCTGTCAATAGAATTGGAAAACAAAGTCCTTGGTTTATCAGGTTGTATAAAATATTTCCAAAACCATTATAATGTGTACATGTTATCATCAACTCCATAATTCTTCTCTCTGCCCACACTTTCTGCAGCCTGACAGGTTATCACCTCTGCATGTTCTATGCTTCAGATTCAGTTACCTCTGAATCATAAGCAAAGTTGGCAATAACCTGGCAGGCCAGTCCTTCAATCCGTATGCAAGAGTTGATTGCTATCCCACTCCTTGAAGTACTTCCACAATTCCCTGCTTCATTGAAAAGCCTTTGACATCAACCTACTGCTCTTGGAAGGATTACAACTTGTATATTTGGATGGTTCTGGTGAGGGTGTACAATACCACCAGGTATGAAAGCAAAATTGCTTTCCGTGCAGGTTGTGAATGCCACACTTCTCCATTCTCATGTTGGGTGTGCTATAATCTAAGGAGCGTGCTTGTCTCTGAAATGTGGATCTTCACTTAGAGTTTCAATGCAAGTTTTCAATCCTGGAGAATAAATGTCTTGCACGTCATCTGCAACTTGCTGAGGCGCTATGATCTTTATACATGGAAGCTATCAACTCCAACAGTAGGATATGATATTTGAAACATTTTGACTATTTAGGATATGATCTTTGAGAAAAATGGAAGTCATCTGAGAGGGATGTCTGAAGAGTCTGAAGAGTTTTTTTTCTGTTGCATGTGGACATCAAACCGGCCAACTTAGGGTCTTTCAGAAATATGTCAAGGGTGAATAAGAAATATAAGAAAATATGAAAATGTCTTCACATGGTTAAAACATCTGTCTCTGCAGGTTTAAAGGAATTTAAATTATTTTTAATTGCTTGGAAATTTTAAGGGATAAAAAAAGACCTTTTTCTAGAACAATTCCCTTCTTAAAATCTCTTTACCATTTGACTGAAAACCAGTTGTAATCATCACATTGTCTTTCTTAAACATTAATACCTCAACCAAATGAAGCCAACAAGCACATTGGGATGGCAATGGAAGCTACACAGTTGCTTTGGTAGTTGACGTTCAGATGTGTGTTTAGGGCATTATTTCTTAGAATCCTCCAAGATCTTTCTTTTTCAGTGGATTACTGGGCTATTTTTCAGAGCTACTAAATCAGAATCTTTGAGTTAGGAGCTCTGAAATCTGTATTTTTAAAAAATAATCAGATAATTCCTATGAAACACCAAACTTTAAGTGTCAGGTCAAGAGACATGGCAAAAAGGGAGGCTTGCCTATAAAATTATACACACACACACACATACACGAAGTGGAAGCAAAGTGAAATTTAGCTGGGATTTTCCAGATAAATGCATGTATAATAAAAGTTGACTATAATACATTTTTAAGGTACCCAAGTTCTTCTGTCTCTCTTTGGTATGCCTATTAAATTCATATGGAAAGTAAAATAAAAATAAAACAAACAGGCAAACTGAAGCACAATATATCCTTGCATTCTCATGTTCAAAGCTAGTGATTAGTGATTGCTTTTTTTTCCCCTTAACACCACAGAGAACAGGGAGTGAGCCTGGAAATATCAATATTCTTTGGGATTTTATACTTCTTTTCATCTTCAAAGTGCCTTACAAAATTCTCTAATTAGGCTTACACGCTCTGGCTCCTAGTTGTATCTCTAATCATAAGACAGCATACCTGCTCTTCACTGCTTAGCTCTGAGCAACATGCCATTCTTAATCATTACTAAATTAAAGAAAAAAGAGTTTGTAATAATTTCTACTTAATTAAAACAAATCTGGACATTTCTTTAAATGCAAGTCCAATTGCTTGGGCCCTAATCTATATTAGCAAAGTTTGGCCATTATTTATTTGGAGCAAAGATAAGTTTTAATTGTAAAATTATCTGTAATTAAATGTAATGGTTAAAATAGTTGCATTTCTGACCAACCTAAAATATTATTTGAAAGGATTTCATTTTATTCCCTTGGAAAATTTTTAGTTTTACACATCTTTACTATTTTACTTTACTAAATCACTTTTGATCTGACCGTGCTTTTTAATAAACTTTTAGGTATCTGTGAGATAGGTTAGTCTTTAAACTGAGAACTCAAAATGAAAATTAGGATATCTATATTTTATTTTCATTTCTGGCACTAGCTAGTTATGACTTCAGGCAAGTCACTTACTGTTTCCGGATTTTGGTTTCCTCCTTTGTAATTAGAGAAGTGTCTTCCAGCTCTGTGATCCTAAGAGTAATCGTGTGCCTCTCAGCATGTCTTGCATGCATGGCTGTGCAAGAAACCCCTCTAGCATGTTCTATTAACATCAGATGTATGTAGAGCTTGAAAGTCAGAAGATGCTTTGTGGTCATTGGGCATGTCATCCCTCAACCATAATATGGCCAATTACATAACAATAGAACAGGTCAGAAATATAAGCATCTGAACATAAGTCTTTACTAAAGCATGTCTTTGGTTTGCACCCATGTTGTGTGGAGAAAGACTATGGAGTCATCTAAAAAATGTCTACTGAGTCATTGGAAGATGTTACCTTCCCTTCCCACCCTCTGCCTCTCACCGAAGCCTTCTTCAGAATTAGAGTTTCTTTCTGTGTTATTCTTGTTATGGAAAAGTATTAAAATAAATTGCTATTTTAAACTTTATCGAGGACTCACACCTTTGAGTGAAGGGGATGTCCTATCTTTCTCTGAGAACATGTGTTGAGACGGGGAGGAAGATGAAGGCATTAGGGAAGGGACATGATCACCATCAACTGGAAGAATGAGAAATGAATTGTGAGAAGAGAAGATGCAGAAAAACACACTTCACACATCACCATTCAGGAAACAGAAAGGCCTGCCTGCCCACATGGTGCAACAAACAGTAGCTATGGTCTGGTCAGGAGGACCTATAATTGTAAACAGGATTCCCTGCGTTTGCAACCTCCTGGAGGCATATTCATTTCAGGTCTAGACTGCATACCAAAAAACTAAAACCAATAAAAGTGTATTCCAACAAGTCAGCATTCCCCACAAGCTCTGTGACTGTGTGAATGTGTATATGCATGCTGATGGCATGAGACAAGGAGGAGGAAACAGAACACGAACTGCTAGAACAGTCTCATTTCAAAGTGAACTTGTTACTGAGTGAAAAGGCAAAGGATAGAAGGATCGAATCTTCCTCTTAATAAACATACAACATAATACCTGAATAGATAGTTGCGGATGCTGTGAATTCTCCCTTTGATATGATCTATTTCCTTGGGTATCTTGGGTTGGAGATGGTCCAAAGAAATACCGGTAGTAACCTCAGAAGCAAAATAGGAATCCAAAAGATTCTGGTTTGATGTTTTACTTATAGTAGAATCTTTTGAGAAGGGAAACCAGTGGGATGGATTCACGTCTTAGTAAGTTGATTAAAGTGCTGCACTTGTCTTTCAGGGGAATATTCGTGTAGGAATTAGTGCTGGTGCTCTGGCCAAATGCTTCTCCACAGCGGTTCTATCATCATGAAACCCAGTCTGAGCAATGATGACTTCAGGGTAACCATATCATATTCAACAAAGAAAGACCCAGGATGCCCACTCTAATTTGAATTTAAGATAAAGTACAAACATTTTTTTTAAAGATTTTATTTATTTGACAGAGAGAGAGACAACAAGAGAGGGAACACAAGCAGGTGGAGTGGGAGAGGGAGAAGCAGCCTTCCTGCCAAGAGGGAGCCCGATGCAGGGCTCGATCACAGGACCCTGGGATCATGACCTGAGCCAAAGGCAGACTCTTAATGACTGAGCCAACCAGGTGCCTCCAAGAACAAACATATTTTTAGTGTAAGTATGTGTCATGCAATATTTGGGCCATACTTCCACTTGGTTTATCTAAAATTCACATTTAGCTAAGTGTCTTGAATTTCATCTGCATTTCAGCAGAAATATTTTTGGCTACTCTTGACAGCTTGAACTGAAATACAAAGAGAAACTTTGTTCCTATGACACTTTTTCACATCATCTTGTTATCAAAAAGAACAGGAGACCAATGCATTCCTGTAGGTTTGTAGTGAAAGTACTGAGTGTGTGACCATGTGTGGACATGGCCTCTGACCCAATTTTATCATTTTCAATAACTACTTCTAAACAAAGGGGTGGTGCTTGCAAATTGCAGGAAAGTTGCATAATCCCCATAACATCAGGACTGAATCCAGATTAAGTAAGTGGAAATGAATGATTCAGCAGTGCTTTGTTAATCACTGTGCAAGTCTAATTGTGTAACACCTTCTCTGTATTTTTCACTCCTGCCCGTCTTGAGGAGACACAATGCATTCTTTTCCCTCTGTGACATGCTCTCCGCTGCAAGCCTGCTTCAGACCCAGTCACAGCACCGGCTGCTCTCAGAGGCCCTGAGAACCCCACCTGGAATCCTGAGAGCCGCCACATGCTAGTCACCTAAATTTCAGTTGACCCTTGAACAACTTGGGTTTGAACTGCACAGGTCCACTTATGCACAGTACAGTTCTGTAAATGTATTTTTTACAGTTTTTTACAGTACAGTTCAGTAAATGTATTTTCTCTTCCTTATGATCTTCTTCATAACACCTTTTCTTTTACATACTGTATAAAGTATATATACATATAACATACAGAATATGTGTCACCCAACCGTTTATGTGATCGGTAAGGCTTCTGGTCAACAATAGGCTTTCAGTAATTAAGTTCTGGGGGAGTCAAAAGTTATATGTGGATTTTCAACTGTGCAGGGGTTGATGGCCCTACCCCACCCCCCGCATTGTCCAAGAGTCAACTGTACTTCACTCTGAGTTTGCACCATCAGTAGAGCCTTTTAATGGATTCAACTGACTCATTCAAAGGTTGTAGAAAGGTCTAGTTAAATAAGGAATGTCCTTTCACACATGTCCCCTGGGATCCTCTCTCTTCAGACCTCCCACTCTTTTATCTGTCTCCTGCCTCTTCAGTCTCTCTCTCTCTTCTGTCTCTTCCTCTCCCATTGGTATCCATTCTCAAGTTTCTCCTCTATTAGAAAAATGGAAGTAAAAATCTTGACCTTGGCCCCTGTCGTTTCCAGTGGTCTCTCTTTTCCTTCCATTAAAAGGAATCTTTGTCCTCATCAAACATTTGTAATGGAAGGAAAAGAGGAAGGAGCCCTGCTACAAACATTGGCTTCTATCCCTACTTCTCTCCCAGAATTTCCTGATGATCACCTCATTGTTCAATCCAGTAGATGTTTTTTTCATTCCTTATTTAACTAACCCTTTCTGCAACCTTTGACACTCATTTTTGGGGGGTTCATGACACTGCTTTCTCCTTACTTTTGTTGGCTTATCTTCCACCAAGTTTGTCTTAAATGTGTATATTTCCAAGTGTTTCCTTCTGAACCCCCATCTCATAGTAATGGGCACCTTATCCTTAGTGATTTCAATTTTTCCCATTGTATAAACCACCATGTATGTTTGAGGGTGGAAACTATGAACTCGGGCTGGGTGGAAAACCTAGCTCTGTTCCTCATAAGCAGTGTTGTGTAAGAAAAATCACAAAATCTTCTAATCAGAACCCAAAGATATTGTCAGTACCCTGTAGCCACAGACTCCTGAGAACAACACTACAGTTTGTTGTAGCAAACACACAGACTATGAGGAAGAACAGGGTGCCTGAGTAAGAGGATGCTAGGAAGAACCTACTATAGGATCTGGGTATTGGTTGGGTCATTGAGGGAGGACATATTGTCTAGATTGGGTGTTGTGGACAATAAACAAACAAATAAGTGTAAATGTTTGTCATTCAGTTTAACTTGAACAGCATCACATGGTCTATGTTTTTTGGAAGTGTTGTGCAGTTGAAAACGGGAAGTGGTTGGAGTGGTAGTAAAGAACATAATTCTCATATACTTGCTCTGGAGAAAATCAGACAGAGAGATGGGCAAGCTGCCAAAATTGTTGGTCTTTCAGATAAAGTGCAGATGTTTCTCTTAAGTTTACCTGAATTCATCTGAACAATCCAAGTCTAGAAATCAGGTCGCAAATCTACCACAGTCATTTCTCCATCGAGAGTTCCGGTATCTCCCTGTGGAGTCTTTCTCACAGCATCTTACTCCCTTTGCATCCTTGTTTTCCCATAAAATGAAAAATCACAACAGTGCCGTTAAGACATACTCAATGGAAACAAACTTCAGAAAGGGTTCGCAATGTTAACTAGAATGTAATTTCGAATTTCCCCAATACCTGATCTATGCTCTATTCAGATAAGTTAGTTTCAGATTAGGTGAAGATGTCTCTGCCTTAAATTTTTGGATCAATCTCAGTAAGAAATTTAAGCAAGGAATCAGGTATCTAATTTGAATGCCATTATAAATACATATTTTGTAATTAAAGAATTAATACTCTGTAGAATTTAAATGTTAGCTTCTTCATGATTATTGAATCCAAAACCCTCTTATCACAATTGAGAATATAGGGTTTTTTTTATAGGATTTTAATAAAAAGAGTCTGTTCTTATGCACCTGGGTGGCTCAGTCAGTTGAGCATCTGCCTTTGGCTCAGGTTAGGATCCCAGGGTCCTGGGGTCAAGCCCCACATCAGGCTCCCTACTAGCCTCCCTCACCCTCTCCCCACTGCTCGTACTCTCTCTCACTATCTCTCTCTCAAATAAATAAATAAAATCTTTTTTAAAAAAATCCTGTTTATGATGATTTATTTAATTATAACATTTTGCATTTTTGTAGTCTTTATTTGGTCTAAATTTGTAAATGGTCAGTCCAATCTAGTAAAGAGGACTTCAGTGACAGTCTTGATCATTTGCTTATCAAACATCCAGTTATAATAGAAATAATATTTATTGTTTGCTTACTAGGTGCTAAGTACTATGTTAAGCATTTCACATAAATTATCACATTTAATCCCAACAGCAACTCCATGATATAGGTAATATTATTTTTTAGGTTTTATATAGATGAGGAAACTGGATTTAGCAAGTTTAAGGAACTTGCCCAAGGTCACACGTAGCTTGTAAAATTTGCACTTGCTTCAATTATTCCAGGGCCTGAGCTTTCGAAGGGAAAATTCTATCACTGAGAACCTGCAAGTCCTGAGGCTGCATCAACATGAATATTTTTAAGTAGCCCTGAATTACTTCCTCAGGTACTTTTCTCACAATCTCAATTCAGTTCAACACATATGCTGGGCCATCTGTTGCCCCTAAGACCCTGTACCAAGTGATTGTGAGCAGGCATCACCTAGAGAAGTGAAACTGGGTGGCCGTTCTCAAGTTCTCAGCTCAGGGCTCGAAGCTAAGGCAGAAAGAGGGCTGTGCTGTGTTCTCCTTCTGAGAGTCGGGTATCTCAGTAACAAGGGGAAATAGTCCAAGCCAGCAATGCACTTTATACTCCATGAGCAGGTAACCCAACCGGCTAAATGCTGTTTGACAGTATTACTTACAGAAGGAAGATCAGAATGAATTTGTGGCTGGAGCTAAATGCAATGGTAAAATATTTCAAGGAGTTCTCTGACTACTTCACAAAATAATCATCACGTTTAGTTATTTTTTGGAAGAGTCCATCAGTATGTTTTTTTTCTTTGGGCACGAAGAAAATTGGAACTGAATTTCATTCCCTGTTGAAATATGGATCAAGTCTTTGTGCTCCTGGACAATTGTTTTTTTTTTCTTTCTGTTTTTTTTCAAAATGGTTTCCAAACTCCATTTTCCACGTACTAAAATCTGTCCTGTTGTTTTCCATATACTTCATGTTGAGCAATATGACAAAGCCCTTTTTTAGTCCCACATAATTTCTTTTTTTTTTTTTAATTTATTTGAGAGAGAGAATGAGAGAGAGCAAGCACATGAGAGGGGGGTAGGGTTAGAGGGAGAAACAGACTCCCCGCCGAGCAGGGAGCCCAATGCGGGATTCGATCCGGGGACTCCAGGATCATGACCTGAGCCGAAGGCAGTCGCTTAACCAACTGAGCCACCCAGGCACCCAGTCCCACATAATTTCTAAATAAACAGCCAACTGTGGATGTCATCAACAGACCATATTTATTTCCCTCTGTTTGTCCTTCATTTTTTAAAAATTGTGAAAATCAGAATAATAGTATGTTCAGTTACAGAGAAACTTCTAGATTAGATCCAGATAGAGTATCCATTATCCCCAATTAAAGAATTTAATTTCTGAGTACAAGGGGTGAATGGAAAAAAAATCACTATTTACTCAATGTTGACAGTAACGAGTACCATTTATCATCTACCTACCCTCTACCAGAAATAAAGATACTTTGCTTTATCTCACAATTCCTTACAACATTATAAAAGTAAATATTACTCCCATTTTACAGATGAGAAACTAAAGCCCAGAGATGCTACACAAAGTGAATGACAAAGGTTATTCACTAGTAAAAAGTCAGATTACATCCCAATATTACTTTAACAAACTTTTTTTTTTTTTAATAGAGAGAGAGAGCTTGAAATCTGGGGAAGGGGAAGAGGGAGGGGGAGAGAGAGAATCTCAAGCAAGACTCTGCACTGAGCTCAGAGCCGGACACGGGGCTCAATCTCAGGACCCTGAGGGCATGACCTGAGCTGAAATCAAGAGTCAGATGCTTAACTGACTGAGCCACCCAAGCGCCCCACTTTAACAAACATAACTGATACTTTAAATTGCAGACGTCCCCATTGTTTCTAAGCCCTACTAAAAAATAAGCACCATAAAATTGGCCACAGAGAGCACTAGTCATAGAATGTAAACTAAATCATTAATTTAACCATACAGATATTTTAGTTTTGCTAAATAGCTATTGCTCTAAAAAGAATCACAGATGCCCCCAGGGTGTGGGGGGGGAGGGAGAGTTCTTGCCACTTTTCATTTCTGCTACTGCTGGGTTGCCAGGCAGAAGTGTCTCTTAAAACTCTGACTTGGGGATAAGATATCCCCCCTCAACTCTTATGCTCTACTTCTCCACAGTAAGACATTGCAAATGGCAGGTACAAAATCCAGCTTCAATGGGAGCCATTTGGAGTCACTGGCAGGCAAGTTACAGGGACATATGAGGATATCATAGGAAACAGAATCCATATCAGTCATTTCTGAAATAAAATTAGATGTGTACTTGAGGCAATATGTCATCCCCACCCCCCAAGTTTAACTCTTTTCAACCTCGATCTCCTTTTGTTGACTGGCTTCTTAAGTCCCCCTCTAAATCAAGCCCAGAGTCCCCCTCTCAAACTCTCTTGGGCGATGAAGAAGAAAGATTTTTCCTGCCTAGTTTCCTTAGGACGTTCCTCAAGTGAAGAATGGAAGAGTCTCACATTTTCCAGTTCCCTGACACCTGAGGAATCATGCTCCCTGGAGATCTCCTCAGAAATGTTTGTTAGTTCTATTCACTAGCAGTTACTAGTACTCTGCCTGCTCCTGGACTTAGTTAATTCAGTTTTTAAAACCCTTTTCTGGGGCACCTGGGTGGCTCAGTCGGTGAAGTGTCTGCTTTCTGCTCAGGTCATGATCCTGGAGTCCAGGAATGGAGCCCCACATTGGGCTCCCTGCTCAGAGGGGAGCCTGCTTCTCCCTCTCCCTCTGCCACTCCCCCGCCCCATGCTCCTTCTCTCTCACTCACTGTCTCTGTCTCTCAAGTAAATAAAATAAAATAAAATAAAATAAAATAAAATAAAATAAAATAAAATAAAATAAAACTCAAACCCTTTGCTGATTCATTTTCATTTCTTTTTTAGTGCCTCACATTTCTGCCCCAGGTGCTGAATTAAATCTGTCTTAAACCTGAATTAAATGTCTTATTCTACCTACCATACCTTCCGACAAGCCATGCTATGCCCACAACCAATTGACATTCAAAACACAGAGTGTACACACACACACACACACACACACACCCCTATCCATTGAATATCCAGGAGACAAGAGCTACAGCTGTTAACTATAAAGTGAAATTCATGGTACACACGAATTTATTTATTTGTGTTATTTTAGAGCATTTTCTGACAGAATACGAGAATTCTTTAATACACTATAATGCTTCAAGAATAAATATTCATTTCTGGGAAAATGCCTTTCTTGAGTTATTTATTTGAGAATAATAATAATAGATCATTGGAAACCTGTAAACCTGGAAAATGACTCAGAATAGCAGCAGGAACCTGCCTAAATTGTCCTATTTCTCTCCTTTCAAACCTCTGCATGTGTCTCCACTTAATCCCAGTAAGTCAATTTTTTATTTCAAATGAAATGCCCTCTAATGATAATGTATGACCAAATAATTAAAATAAAGCTAGTCTTTCCTTCCTTCCTTCCCTCCTTCTTTCCCTCTTTTCTTTCTTTTTTCCTTCTTCATTTCTATTATTGAAAATTCATAGTAGAAAGATGCTTTAAAATTTACCAGAAGAATTGAATTGGTCATTCTAATCATCCGCTTAGTACCTGTGAATTTGTAAAAAATGATCATAGGCATTAACTGTACTCATTTGTGTAGCAATAAAAAAAAGTAATTCTAGGATAATTCAAAACTGTATCTATCAATTCCACTTAAAATAAATAGAGAATTTTCCTTCTTCAAGTTGCCTTCTTGGTAAGTCAATGCAAGCTGCCACATAATCAACTGAACTATTGTAATGATAGTCAAAATTAAGAAATTTGCTATCGCTCATTTCTTTTTTTCTAAAATGCTGTAGCCTCTGAAGAATGAAGATAAGCAATTCATCTTTACCACTGAGATTGTCAGAATATGTATTCTTGGAACATAAAGTCACACTTTTCATGCTATAATAAAACACACATACTTTGATGTTGTTCCTAAGCCAAAATGATGCTGCCCACAGGTAGTAAAATTCTCTGGGGGTTCATCTGTGAGAAACTGAGGTCAACCTTTGACCCCAGTTGCATCCAAATAACAACCACCAAAATGTAACTTACTACACATTGTCAAGTGTGGTGATACAACATCAGCAGCACATGTAGAAATGTCAAATAGGTATGTGGGAAATGAAATACAGGTATATCAGTTTGTAGAAACAGCAAATTATCTCTAATTCCCCTTATTTAAAGCAGATTGCTTTGAAACTGTAATTGACTTTGCGATTTTGCACATTTGAACTTTATCGCCCTGCTTACCATTTAAGTAAAAATATCTATAACTTTTTACACTAGCAATTAGCTTCCCACATGAACAAATATCCCTCCTTTGGCCAATCGAATATAAACATAAATATTTGACATGATTTGACTGAAATCACGCTACGTGGAAAGTCCTTGAAACACCCACAAATGTGTAGAAAATAAAAATAGTATGGATTTGGAGAGATTACAATTTAAATATTTTCCAATAGGATGCAAACCAAACTTTTCACTTTTGCGAGAGCATTGGGAGGCTATTTTTCACCTCGTTGGCTTCCTCAATAGTGTGAGCTTCTTGTAAGTCACCTGTGAAACAGTAAAAGGGAGGTTGTAATCTCTGTGTCCACTCCCAAGCGTGTTTACAATCATACTCACATGTCCTCAAAAGGGGGACTCGTTTTTTTAATCTCACTACTTGCACAGGTATTTACTTTAAAAAAACACTGTAAAAACCTAAGACATAATAGTAAAACACAAAAATTAAACAGCAAAACAAAAACATCAGCACAATCAAGAAACAAAAATACCCCCAAAACCTTATCTTTTATTTTTAAAAGTTATTCTTGAAAAGTTTTAGAATTTGAAAGCCACTGAAACAGGGGCACTGGTCAGATCCAATATATTAATTTCCAAAAAGGTGTTTAATGGGCCTCTCAAGAAACATTTCTTAAATCCTAAACATAACCATAATAGGGATGACTCTCATTAATAGATCATGACTAATGTTTTAAGCCATGCAAACTATTTCTAGTGTTCACCACGACTCTGTGAGGTGATAGGATTTATCTCCCTTTTCTAGACAAAGGAGCCAAGACCCACTAAATTTAAATGTCTTGCTCAAAATCATACCACTAGTAAAGGGCAGAGCATTGGTCTGAAGCCTGCTCGGCGTAGCTCCAAAGCTCTTTACACGTTCCATGTTGTTTCCAGTTGCCCTCAGGCAAAGCATTCCTGGTCATCACAGATTAATAATGATTATCTGCAAGTGAGCAAGCTAGAAAAGGGAAAACTGAAATTTCTGGCTTGTATGCTTGGTTGCCACCATTTTAATTTCTTTTATTTCCCTACTCCAAAGACCATATTATTTCCTAACAAAACGGGGAGAACTGTAATCTATTTTGTGAGTTCACCCCCTGTTTGGTTAATAAAATGCCTAACTTGAATTGATGAATTTATCCCTTTAGGCATGTCAAAACTCTATATTTGAAAAGTATAAAATGTACAAAGGGGCCATTTTTGTCGTCTTTTAAAATAATCAAAACTTGCCTCACTACTTAGAATTTAAACTTTCAATCATTGGTTGATAGAGTCTTTATGTCAATTAGATACAGATACCTAACCTCTGACTCTGTTGGAACCTATTTGACATCACAAGTTCCACGTCTCTCAAAGGAATACTCAACACCCTCACCCAAACCGTAAGGGAAGTTTTTAATTTTGATTATTAAATTCCTTTGGTTACAAGAGATGAGACACACTGCTAAAGAAAACGAGAATAAAAGTATGTGCTTTCCAAGAAAGGACAATGAACATATTTCCACAAATACCCAAAGAGTGGGTCAGACACTAAATTCCTGCCTTGGCTACCATCTTGGTGATCCTCCAAAACTTGCAGGGTAGGTATAGATTCTTGCTAAATGTAGCTCCTGGTCAATAAAGTTTAAAGACTTGCTCCAGATCTTCCCACTCTCCAACACACTCAAATACCCACCCATGTATTACATTTTGTCTTAAGAATCATGAAGACATAAACTATAAGGACATAATATGGGGAAATTTTGATCTAGGTTCTCTATTTTTGGCAGAACCAATACATAATTATTGGGTGGATGCCCTATGAAAAAGTTGTTCAAGCTCATGTTTTGGTGGTAGAATGGAAGTGATTATCACAGCACCTGGTAACAGTAAGAAAGAAAATGAAGACACATAGTTATTTCTTTCCCTGTTGTCTTCTTTGGTGAGGAACACTGTCGCCTATCCTACAGTTTAAAGAACAACACTAAACAGTGACACTCCAGCCAAATTCAAGTTATCTGTGTGTTTTAATTGGCTAACGTAATGTCATATAAAATTTTGAATTCGCTGCCAATATTTCTCAAGAAAGAATATCTAACAGAAAAATCCATATTCTAATTCTTTTGAAAAATCAAACATCTGTATGTTGTCAACCAGAAATTCTTCTTGGATCAAAGTGAGAGATTCATTCATTTATTTATTTTTTAAAGATTTTATTTATTTGACAGAGAGAGACACAGCTAGAGAGGGAACGCAAGCAGGGGAGTGGGAGAGGGAGAAGCAGGCTTCCTGCTGAGCAAGGACCCCGATGCGGGGCTTGATCCCAGGACACTGGGATCATGACCTGAGCTGAAGGCAGTAGCTTAACGACTGAGCCACCCAGGTGCCCCAAGAGATTCATTCATTTATACAAATGTTGAAATGTACCTAGCATTCTTAGAAGAGATGAGTAAAATACTTAAGGAAGACCAAGATGAGATCATTTTCTAATTTCTTTTTTTGTGCTTTTTTTATTTCTTTCTAATTTGAGATTGGGGGAAAGATGGGTAAGGGAAGTTGAAAGCAAGGCAGGAGAAGAGGTACCAGCAAGTTTAGCTTGATTGCTCTCTTCTTCATAAGAATGTATTTTGAAGCAATTATACACATTACATTTTATTTGTATTTATTTACTTATTAAGATTTTATTTATTTATTTGACAGAGAGAGAGAGCACAAGCATGGGGAGTGGGAAAGGGAGAAGATGTGAGGCTCGATCTCAGAACTCTGAGATCATGACCTGAGCAAGAGTCAGATGCTTAACCGACTGAGCCACCGAAGCACCCCCATTACATTTGGTATGTATGCCTAGTGATATTCCAATATATCCATTACACAGAAAGTTCCTTACCTTCTACAGAGTCTCACATGGTGAGAATGCAAGCTTACTTCCCAATTAGAAAATAATCTTTCAGTGCATCTACCACTATGTATTGCCATATAAATGCTCAAAACTAACAACAAGAAAATTAATGCAGAAAGGGATAAAGAAGTGTTTCGGGTTGTATGGAAGATTGTGTGTGTACCTGTGTTAAACTGCTTTCACTGCATAACGGTGCTTTAACTTTTAGGAAACAGGTGCCTTTGGTTAAATGTCCTGTAATAAATCATCTCTATGAAATCAAAGTAGGACTGCAGTTAAAGCAAAATTTTCCAGTTTGTTAGATGATGGTAATTGTACCCATGTCAAAATCCTGTGATGCTCTGGAGAAAGAGACTAAGTATTAAGGTAGATAAAAATCAATATAAATTGATTACTTATGTTTAAGTGAGAATAATTGTCAAAAACTAAGTTATTAAAAACGGAGCTATATGGACAGGAAAATCTATCTACAGGTACTTGTCCCAGGGTCCCAAGTTCAAGTTCCCCTGGCCTTTAATTGAGTGGTTGTTTACCTGTGGTTCATGGACCCCTAGGCATTCACAGGAGAGCTTTAGGAGGTCAGACCATGAAGCCCAAAGATTGAAAACAAAACATGGTATGTATTCCGTTTTGATTTTTTTTGTTTTTAGGAAGAGGACCTATAATTTTAATCCATTGCACAAACCTTATTATAATTCACTCATAAACCTTGAGAGGAATATAACAACTATAATTTGGCTCATTTATTTAATAAGGTTAACCAACGAGTCAGTTATAACTTGGATCATTATTCACTTATGTCAAAGGGCCAAATGACAGCCAACATTTAATCGGGCTGCTACAAGAGTGACGAGTTTCCACCTGCAGCTCGGCATCCACTGCTCAGCTGCCTACATGTTCATAGCTGCGATATCAAATGACCTCGCATTTCATAACTGTGAAAATAGACCTGGGGTTTTCTGAAAAAGCAGAAAATCTGCTTTTTCTCCCAAGCTTGAGGGGCATCAGAATGGAAGGGGTATCGGTGGAGGGAAGACTGTTGATGAGAAAGAGCAGGAGACAGCTCTTGTGGGGATATTTTACATGTTATAAAACTCTCGGTGAGAGTTGATTTATAGAAAAAATCTCTGCAATAAAAAGTGCATTTTATACAGAACAATCTTTCCTTAACAAATTCATAGTCTTAAAAAATTCGATGAATTGTATACACTACTTCAGGGACGAAAACTTTAATGATTCAGAGAAAACAATACCCTTTCCCTTTACCGTCTAAAAAGTACATTTTGTAGATTCTCTACTATCTGCTCTTAGATTGATTGCATATCCTGTGGTTTTCTTTTTCTTCTTAAGGCAAGGAATGGAAAGGGGGGGGAAACATTTACAATGAGGCTTTTCCTTCGAATTGTCAGCTGATAAATATAATTTCTCTGTATTTTTGCTTCACTGATCGGAAAGGCTGGTCGTTAATGGCCTTTTATTACAAACTTCCTTTAGTACGCAGCCCAGCAATTAGGCATGGGCACGCTCTGTGACCCCTCACTGCCTTGCCACCAGCTTTGATCACAACTTTGCTCAGCGACACACATCTAATAACCAGGAGTGGCATGAACTGAACCATCAACACCTCGATTTATTCCTCAACCCATATCCTTGGCCAAATAGGGGTGTAATTAGCTATTATGCCAACTGCCAATATGACCCGATCTTGTGTTCAGGTTAGGGCAAAAAAAAAAAAAAAAACAGAACAAAAAAACAAAAAAGCCATGCCTCAATACAAACAAAATCATGAAGACAGCACAGCAGGAATTTCAGCCTCTGTGAGGAGCTGGTACAGCAGCTTGGAGGCAAAGTAACGTTGCAATCAGTTTTGTTGCTTTGCATTGCCTTCTGTGAAGTGTTTTAAATCCAGTAGAGTAGAACTTAAAAGAGAAAGGACACTTGGGAAGGAATGCGATCAATGACAAGCCAGATTCTTCTCCAGTAACAGTCCAAGCTGTAGAATCCAAAATTATGAACGTTCAGCCGGGCATAGCTCTTAACATAGAAAAGAATTGAGAAACGATCACCAAACTTTTTTGGGTTTTTTTTTTCATCTTCACTCACGAAATGGCTTTGACTTAACAGTGCCTGCCCCAAAAATGCAACCCCAAGGGCAACATAAAACAAACCAACTAAAATTCCCGTAACCAAAAGTTCTACATCAGTGGTCTCAGACTGTAATGTTTCCTGAATCACCTGGGGATCTTGTTAAAAATGCAGATTCTAATTTGGTGGGTCTAAGGTGGGACCAGGGTTTGAGCATTTCTAACAGCGCTCCCTACCCCCACCCCTGCCCTGAGGTGAAGCCAATGCCACTGGTCCTTGAACCCCACTTTGAGTAGCAGTGCTAGGTAAATCAGAGAGTAACCATTTTTAGCCAGATTAATCCTCAGCATGGTCTGTTTGTCACTTCATTTTGCATTTAAAGATATTCTGGACTTGTCCTGCTGCCTCCTCCACACAGGATTCGAAGTATCACACGGCATTTAGAATGAGCTCTGAAGAAGATCATGAAATACTCTTCCTTAGAGACACTAAAACTTCATGACATAATTCATAAAGATTTGTTTTCTTATTATTGTGGTAAATGTGGAATATATAAAAACATTGTAATCAGGAAAACAACAATCACCCATAATCTCGTTTTTCAGAGATGGGCTCCTAACATATTGATATATATTTCTCATTAGAATCAAAGGTACTTATGGGGCTCCTGGGTGGCTCAGTGAGTTGAGCAACTGACGCTTGATTTCAGCTCACGTCTTTATCTCAGGGTTGTGAGATCGAGCCTTGTGGAGGGCTCTGCACTCAGCACAGAGTCTGCTTGTCCCTCTCCCTTTCCTTCTGCCCCTACTGTGTCCTCTCTCTATCTCAAATAAATAAATACAATCTTTAAAAAAAAAAAGAATCAAAGGTACTTACACATTTTGGACCTAATTCTTTTCACTTAACATGTTATTAAGTACTGTTGCTGTTTCATTCAGTTTTCTTCTGAAAAATGAGATTTAGTATTCTGGTACTTTGGTTGTACTATAATTTATGGAATGGTTTCCTTTCTTACAATTGTTATGTTGCTTCCAAAATTTCCTTATTTAAAATAACACAGAAATAGGGTAATAAAATTTTTCAAATACCTATCACGGGGCGCCTGGGTGGCTCAGTTGGTTAAGTGTCTGCCTTCAGCTCAGGGCATGATCCCAGGGTCCTGGGATCAAGCCCCACGTTGGGGTCTCTCCTCAGTGGGGAATCTGCTTCTCTCTCTCTCTCTCTGTCCTCCTGCCCCTCTACCCCACTCCTGCTCTCTCTCACTTACTCTCTCTCAAATTAATAAATAAAATATTAAAAAAAATACCTGTCACTGTTATAACTTATTTTCTACAGGTCTTTTATTTTTTTTAAGATTTTATTTGAGAGAGAGAGACAGAGACAGAGATAGTAAGAGAGTACATGAGTGGGGAGGAGAGGGAGAAGCAGGCTCCCCGCTAAGCAGAGAGCCCCATACGGGGCTCAATCCCAGGACCCTGAGATCATGACCTGAGCTGAAGGCAGATGCTTAACCGACTGAGCCACTCAGGTGCCCCTACAGGTCTTTTGATGGGGAAGGTTGGTCTTCACCCACAAGGAACTCCTCTCATGCACTTTGTTCTCCACTCTCTGAGAATGCTTTCTGGAAGCCAAACCCACTGCTTTACTCTTCTGGTAGTTGAGTCGAAAAAACTCATAACCGTTTCCCACCTTCAGTAACCTAGGTACATCTTAACTGAAAACCACTAATAGCACTTCCGTTTCTTCTCCTTGTTATCGATTACATTCCTTTCCTTTTGGAGGATATCTTTTTAGCTGTTATTTTTCCCTAATTTACGTTTCAAAAACACCCCATTCTCAATTTAAACACATGGTACTGCATTATTGAACCCTTTTTTTAGAATGAAATTAGGATAATGAAAGTGTAAATTTTATCACTTACCCTTCCTGTGACTCAGAGGACTGTCACATAATTGAGTTTATCATCTCTCCCATCTACTCCTCCCCAAACACACGTAGCCTTGCCTTCTCACCTCCTCCAACCTAGGGGAAGGGTATAATAGTTTTGCCATAGATACAAACTAAGTGGCCTGATTATTTTAATAGGAAATACAATAGACTCTTGAACAACTTGGGGACTAGGAGTGCCCACCCCTGTGCAGTTGAATACCCACATGTAATTTCTGACTCCCCCAAAACTTAACTATTGATAGCCTACTATTGACTGGAAGCCTTACTGATCATGTAAACAGTAGGTGAACACATATTTTGTGTGTTATGTGTATTATAAACTGTATTCTTACACTAAAGTAAGTTAGAGAAAAGGTCATTAAGAAAATTTTAAGGAAGAGAACATACATTTACAATACTATACTGTATTTATTTTAAAAATCCTAGTATACATGGACCTGGACAGTTCAAACCCATGTTGTTCAAGGATCAGCTGTACATCAAAATAGTTGACATTAGACAGGATTCTGTTGGCCTCAAATCATTAAAATACGATTCAAACTAGCTTTAAAAGGAGTAGTGGTGGGATTTACTGACTCCCATAACTGGGATAATAATGTGTATATATCCCTGTGAGTAACATGATTTTCATTTAGATCAAATAACTATTTTTCTAAATTAATTTTGCTTATTTTGAATTCCACCTTTTCTTGTACGCATCCAAACGTGATAGCCACTAATATTTTGGCTCTGTTTGCAAAAAACTAAAAAGACATCTGAAAAAGTTAAACGACAAAAGTTTTCTGTCAATGTCATCATGTGTTTTAAATAAAAGTTATTTCCAAAAGTGTTTTAAGTTTTCCTCCCACTTATAGAGGGAAGTTTATTTAATTTATGGAACAAAATCAGATATTATTATAAGTGATATCCTAAGTTCAGTTGAAAATTTCAACACTGAAGATCAAGTTTTTGTTTTTAAGGTGATTATAATACAAATACAGATTTGGGTGGAGTGTAGAATCATGGTAACGTAATGCCCTCACTAATAAGAAATCTATAGACCAATGACATCTACCAAATGAAATGTAAGCTATTTTCCTTAAGATGTACAAGTACCTTTATCATATAGCATTTTTTTTCTGATGAAGCCCATGTTGAACACACACACACAATTTAGGATGGGTGTGAACCTTTGATCTTTTTTGTTGCCCCCATCATAGGATTCTCAAAATGTTTAATTCTTTGAAGAACCACTTTACAAATCAACACAAGTGTTCGACAATTACATTGAACTTTTTGTAAATGAGTCATCTAAATTTTGGTTGCATTTTGTTCAAAATCAATTGGAAAATCTTTAAGTAGCGGAGCCACAAACCAATTCACCTTCTGAAGATTTTAGCAAACTACAACTATTGATAACAACTTTTGTAAACAGGTGGGGATGATTAAGTGAGTTGATTTGGGAACTAAATTGTGTGCGCTCCTTACCTTTGAAGTTTTATGATTGTGCTTTGTAATGCCTCAATGTGAAGATTATATCTTCAGGTGATTTTCCTTTTTTTGTACTGAAGAAGTATATATTTTATACCAGGACAGAATGAAATTGAGAAGTCCTAGTATTGTGTAGCATCTAATTTAGTGAAACATTCAAATGTAAATAAGGACAACTTATTTGATGGGTTTTGACTTATAAAAAATGATCCTATTTATGTGTGTGGTGTTTGTGCGTGTGAGAGAGAAGGAGAGAGAGAAAAAGAAAGAGAAAGAAGCAGAAATCTTTATTTCTTCAAAGAACCACAAAATGTTAACCTTGGCTGCCTCCAGGTAGTGGGACAATGGAGTCTGAGAAGTAAGGAACATAAGTTTCATTTTGCATCTTACTATTTGAAAATTTTATCTTGAGCATATATTGCTTTTATAATGATAAAACTTTTTGTGAGTCTAAAGGCATAGATTAATATAATATTTTGAAAAATAGTATTCCACCACTCTTCATGGGTATTAGAGGGAACTTTAGAAATCTTTAAAAATCCAAGTTCATTATTCTAATGGTGACAATTTTGAGAACTGTGCCTGGCCAGAGAAAGAGATGTCTAGACATTGGCCCAGGTTTTAGGTATTGTCAAGGCCACCATTCTAGTTAACAAAGACAAACACATCTTGTTCAGAGGGCTGGGATTTTAGTTGATAATTTGTTTTGTTTCCGTGTCAGCCAGACCCAGTCACAAAATCCAAGTTCTTTTCCATTGAAAAAAAGAAACGTATTAATCTTGGAAGTAGGTAATTGACTATTTTAAGGCTGGAGAATTAATAGATGTTACCTTCATATATTTTACCACCAGTGTAATCTCAAAGGAAAGAATGAGCAGAGTAGTTACATTTGTTGAACTTACCTTGGCAGCAAAGAGCACTTTTTCTGGCAGTGATCATGTACTTAGCTGATAAAGGAAAAAATATGTTTGGGAGACCACATGTGAGCATTAGGAGCCATTATTTTCCTTGAAATCTTCTCGGCCCCAAATAAACTGCTAGTTGCCATCCAAACGGCAACCCAAGCAATGCTTTTCTACAAGACATTTTAGATCTTTTGATAGATACAGATGTAAATAAAGATACTGTGCAATATTTAGGCATTTGGTACTAGGTAAATAAAATATTCAACAGACAAGTGCCTGATTATCTTTTTTTCCTCACACCAGATGGCTTAGCATCAGGACACAACCATAATTTCTTTCAGGATACCAACAGTTTTGAATCTGCAAGTGCATAATTCTAGATAAAGTGTTTGGTCTCAGAAGAAAGTTAAAATTAATCTCATCTATCCATACACTCAATTCGAAGAGAATGTATTGTTTTCCCAGCTTTAAGAGGTATCAGGTCTCTCTGTGACACCATCCCAAACCATTTTAGTCAGAAACAGGTGAAGCAGAGAATGTTATAAAATAGCCATACTGGATGAATTTTATGAGCCATTGACAACCATGACACAATCCAAAACTATTTTACAAAACATTTACATTTCTCAAGAATTAGTTTCATGAGTTCAGGAGGTTTCTACTGGGAAACTTGCTGAGGATCGGTCATGAACTTTGAATAATGTCAAGAGCTTGACCTCCAAATGTGGTTACCAGGTCGACATTCTGACATGCTCTCATTTGCTTAGTCGCTAGGAAAAGGAACAAATAAAGGTAAAATGTAATGACAACTAAACTCAATGCAATCATCCATGGGAAATAAAACAAGATCATATGCAAAATTATTTTATCCTTTAGCGTGCCTGGACTCAAGCTAAAAGTTCCTTTTTCCCTTTTGAAGTCTAAATCGGGCATTTAGCTAAATACGATCTTTTCTCTATTCTCAAGAACAGGTGTCCCCAAATGACGTGAAGTACTTTTTCTCATTTTGTCACAGTTCTCCAGGACAGGGAATATACATGACCAAGAGAAGAATCAGCTTACAACTTATGTGTCCTCCAAGGGGGAGTTCTTTATACAGCTGCTTTTGCTGAGCCAAGGGAGAGGTACATATGGAAGAGAGGAAAATGGGGTACAGAGCTAATACACCACCAGGAAGGATAGGACTTAGGATGGTGTGGTAAGCAAAATTTTAAGACAGCCTTCAAGATTTCTGCCCCTATAAATCACACACCCTATACACATCCTATAAATCTCCTCCCCTGGAACATGGGCAGGACCTGTGAATATGATGAGAGATAACTCCTGCATTAGAGCATCCAGAGAAACATAACCAAAAGGATAGATTATAGATAGATAAATAATGTAGATATAGATATAGATATAGATGGTTGGAATTGGCTCACAGGGTTATGGATGAGACTGAGAAGCCCCACAACCTTCCAGCTACAAGCTGGAAAACGAGGAAAGCCAGGATCGTTCAGTCTAAATCTGAAAGCCTGAGAACCAAGGATGCCAATGATCTAAGTCCCAGAATCCAAAGGCCTGAGAGCCAGGAATTCTGATGTCCAGGGCAGGAGAAGATGGACATCCCAGCTCTAGAAAGAGAGAATTTCACCTTTCCTTGCCTTTTTGTTCTATTTAAGCTCTCTATGGATTGGATGATGCCCATCCATATTGGTGAAGGCAGATATTCTTTAATTAGTCTACCAGTTCCAATGCTAATCTCTTCCAGAAACACTCTCAAGGTCACATCCAGAAATAATGTTTTACCAGCTATCTGGGCATCCCTTGGCCCAGTCAAATTGACACATAAAATTAACCATCATAACTTTCACAATCAGTGTGTTATATGGCAAAGGGAAAGGGCCTTTTTAGGTATAATTAAAGCCCCTAAACTGTTGAGTTTGTGTTAATCAAAGGGGAGATTATCCTGGGTGGGCCTGACCTAATCAGGGGAGCCGTTTAAGAGAGGATCTAAAGGGCAGAGATAGAACGAGTCAGAAAGATATGAAGCAGCAGAGATCTGAAGAAGCAAGCTGCCATACAGCTAGGATGATAGGTGAACTCTAATTGCTGAGAGTCTCAGTCTTACAGCCACAAGGAATTGAATTTTGCCAGCAGTCACTGGGCATGGAAGAGGACTCCAACCTCCAAATACTCCACAGCTCAGGCTGCTACCTTGATTTCGCCCTTGTGGGACACTGTGGAAAGGATTCAGCTAAGCTGAACCCAGACTCCTAGCCAATGGAAACAGCGAAATAATACATTTCTGTTGTTTCAAGCTGCTGCATTTGTGGTGCTTTGTTATACAATAGAAATACAGCAGTGGAAAACAAATCCGGAGAGAATACAGGACAAGGGAGGTAGGCAAAAAGTTGATCAACCTGGGGTCCGAGTCCTTCCAATCCGCATCCTTCCCTGCCTTTCCCCCTGGAGACATTATATTCTTTATAGAGGAGAAGGGAGTATCTACTCTACCCATTTGTATAACACAATAAATTCCGGGAGCTAAGATTTTGAAATATGAACCAATGTATTTCTGGTCTTCCTATTCTAATCAAGGCATCCTGGACTTTCTGCCTCAGGGAAGGACAGAAGAAGAGTCAATTCTCAGCTCTTAAGTGTCGCACTGGGCATCCAAAAACTTATGGCAGGACCAATAGTTTGAGAGTAAGTATTTTGAATAAAAAAATCCTAAATTTTATTCTGTTATAAAAGCTGAAGTTTATGCTGTAAATAATAGACGTGGGAACTGTATTTGATGGTAGAAGAAGAGCCAGTTTTTCTGCCCTCGCCATGATAATTATTCCATGCTCTGAGGAGATAGAGTCAGCAAGGAGCTGTCTGGTGAAGTGCCTGAGAAAGTTCTTTGATCTGTCTCCCCCAGTCCTCAACCCAAGAGAAGCAAGCAGTAGGCTTCCCAAGAGGTTTGGGAACAGCTGAAATCCATCTGTGCTTCAATTCCTACGAGGGTCTTTGAAGGAAGAGGGTATGGAGGGGAAAATGTCTCACAGAGACTCTCCCCATCTATGTGGTGTGGCTGCAGAACAGAAACAAGCATGGCGTCTGTGAGGCTACAGAACACAGAGAGAAGCTCCAGGTTGATGGTGGAGAGCTTCCAAATTTCTCACAAAGAAAGAAAGACGGGACTGGTTGCATTCAAAGGACTTATCTACCCTTTGCACCAGGTGACCACCAATGCCTCTTCCAGGTCTAATTTTTTTTAAGTATAATGAACATACAATGTTATATTTGTTTCTGGTATACACATATTGATTTCAACAATCCCATACATTACTCAGTGCTCACCACAATGACTGTTGTCACTGTCATCATATGAGGTTATTTAAATATTATTGACTATATTCCCTTTGCTGTACTTTTCATCTCCATGACATATTAATTTTATAACTGAAAGTTTGTTCCTCTTAATTCCTTTATCTATTTCACCCATGCCCACATCCACCTTCCCTCTGACAACTACCAGTTTGTTCTCTGTATTTAGAGTCTGCTTTTACGATGTTGTTGTTGTTTCTTTGTTCATTTGTTTTGTTTCTTAGATTCCACATATGAGTGAAATCATATGGTATTTGTCTTTCTGACTTATTTCATTTAATATTATACCCTCTAGCTCCATCCATGTTGTTGCAAATGGCAAGATATAATTCTTTCTGATGGCTGAGTAATATTCCATTGTATATATCTACCACATCTTCTGTATCCATTCATCTATTGATGGACACTTGGGCCTGCTTCCCTATCTTGGCTATTTAAATAATTTTGTTATAAACATAAGGGTGCATATCATCATTTCGAATTAGTGTTTCTGTTTTCTGTGGGTAAATACCGAGGAGTGGGATTACTGGATCGTATGGCACTGGCACAAAAACAGATCAATGGGATAGAATAGAGACCCCAGAAATAAACCCATGCCTATATGGTCAATTAATCTACAAAAAAGGAGGCAAGAACATACAATGGGGCAGAGACCTCTTCAATAAATGATGTTGGAAATGCCCTCAGCAAGGTCTAGGAATGAAACCAAAAGTTAAAGTTAGGTGACTGGGACAAATACCAGCTCATCTTCTCCAATTATATGGCACATATCACCTGCCATGGCTCTTAGCTATTCGTTTCCTACCTTAAATACCTGGTAGAAATTTGAGACAGTATAGACTTCCTTCTTCACGTGCCCTATATTTAATTTTCCTTTGTATTGTCATCCAGTATATTGTGACACTCCTTAGCTGGCAGTTGGAGCCCTCACTTCTTTCCTTCCATACCTGACTTCTAGGAAATCTACTAATTCCCCATCCCTTTGGCAATGCAGTGAGCCACATAAAGATAACCTGCAGGCACATGGTACCTTCCCCTTTTGATAGAAATTTCTACAGTGCTCGGTGGTGAAGCGGGATCAGCACTCTGTGGCAGAGCACTAGGAATGCAGATCCACTCAAACTTGTTAAAACAGTGGCCTAAATCCCCAAAGAGACAGTTGGCCTTTTGTGAAGCAATTTGCAAGTATCACATTGCACCGTTAAAACTTCCTATGCTCTGTTATTATGTGATTAGTAGAGTCAACAGCACTCAGATTTTTACCTCTCTCACACTCTTCTAGGACAACCCAAATCAGGCTTTGCATGTGGTTCTGGAATGTAACAGTGCCTCAATATCTACCAGTTAGTAATCTCCCTAACGTGGAGTGTCATGGTGCTCTGATACAGAACATCACCATGTATAGTATATATATATGCATTCACAAGCACCCTAGAATATGGTTCATGCAATATATATTGATATTATGAATGACAGATATTAACTATATATTACAATAAAGGAATATTATAAAAATGTGCAAAGTTAAATATTTCCCTGGCTCTGTTTTTCTTTTCATGCACGGAATGGAATGCTCTGCTGTTTTGGACTACACTTAGGAGGTGAGTATTAAACAAGCTAGAGAGATGCTTCTCCTGATTTGTGCAGTGCAGTGGGGATGGAAAGAGGGAGATACCCATGTTGATAGCTCCCTCTTTGCCCTTCAGTAATGTGTTGAGGACATCTTCAGTGTATATATATTATCAAACATTTATTTCCATGTATGCCATAAATACCAAGCACCACCCTCAACTTTCCCAAACCTCTTTAGCTCTTTTTCATACAGCTTTTATGACCCTTAGAAATTCCATCTAGTAGCAGGGATATTTCCTTTGCCTGACTTATAGCAACATGAATGCAATGACATTGAACTTGTAATTTATTGCGTATCACTGTGCAGTGCCTAGCAAGGATATATTTGCTATATATTTCTGGCTCAAGAAATATTTTTGAATGAATGGGTGAGTGAGTGAATGAGTGAATCAATGAACTTAAATGTAAACCAGAACCACCCAGTGAGCTTTACCCTGGCTGTCACTATTCTTCACAAAATGTGTCTTTGGCTAGCCCCCATACTTGAATGTCCATGTCTAACACTGACCGCAAACACACTATGGATGCTGAAGACAATGTTCCCAGATCACTATTTAGTAGGGTTGGATGCATTCTAGGCCCACCTCTGCCTTACTTTGCTTTTTATACCAATGACCCCTGTCAGCATGGAAGAATTACATTACATCATCAATGTGCTAGTAAAACAAATTTCAGGGCACCTGGGTGACTCAGTTGGTTAAGCATCTGCCTTTGGCTCAGATCATGATCCCAGGGTCCTGAGATTGAGTCCCACATCGGGCTCCCTGCTCAGCACAGAGTCTGCTTCTCCATCTATTCCTCCCCCTGCTCCTGCTGTCTCTCTCTCTCAAATAAATAAAATCTTAAAAACAAAAACAAAAACCTACAAGATGTGTGCTTAAAATCTTAGTGGAAATGAGTAGGTATCATCAAACTTAAGTTAAAAGCAGAAATTGGGTAGCAATGTCTGACAGGGAGCAACAGACCTGAACTTACTACGGATGCCTCCCCCAGCCAACTCTTGCAAAGCTGTTCATTTCTGATGTATACTATCAATGCAAATCCAAGTGCCATTCAATCCCCTTCAAATTCATGGCTGCCTCTTCTTGGTGTTTCTTTTCAATATTTGGCTTAGGCTCCTATGTCTACAGAGAAGGGCAAGATCAGATGATGGTTTTTGCTTTTTTATATATTGAGGCAGTTGGTCAAGAAAAGTCTTTTGAGTGCCTTCTATATGACAGATATATGCAAGGTGCTGAGAAAACAGCAAACATCCACATGCCACCCTCTCTTAGGGTCACTTCAGAGACACATGGGGCTGAATACACTGCAAATCTCTAAGATTCCTAAGGAAACTAGCACTCACATGTTTTTTTTTTAAAAATGAAAATTTTAGGGGCGCCTGGGTGGCTCAGTTGGTTGAGCATCCAACTCTTGATTTTGGCTCAGGTCGTGATCTCAGGGTGGTGAGATCAAATCCCATGTCAGGCTCCATGCTGAGTGTGGAGCCTGCCTCAGATTCTCTCTCTCCCTCTCCCTCTCCCCCTCCCCCAGCCCCCTAAAAAAAAAAGAAAGAGAAAAGAAAATTATATTTCAGACCCAAAATGTGAATGACAACACTATCATTCCAACAGAGGATCTAAAAGTTTTGGGTAGAATCTGGAAATGACAAATAAAAGGACTCCGTTCTCTGGTACTGTTTGATGCTTGTAGTTGGAACAGCCCTTGCAAATTTGGTTTTACCTTTCAAAATTAATTAAGGTACAAGCATAGGAAGAGACTCAGGAGTAGTGAGATCCTCAGATAATGTTTAAGACTTGAGTGGTTTTTTTTCTTCTGAGTGTACTAAGTGACATTAGGACACAAAATGAGTGGTGTTTTTAGCAATGAAAAAAAGCTTTTATTTGTCAGTTGACAGGAAGCATTTTTCAATCTCACTCAATCTGTGATTCAGGAACAAATTATACCATAATTACACTTTTGATACAGAGTATTTTTCAATGAGTTATGTTCGTGTAATAAAACTTTTAGGAAATTGTCATTGTATTTCTTCTCCTTGTCGTTGGTGCTTTTTAAATTTATTCTTGTCCCTCTTCATCATGTTCCCTACCTTCTTCTTTGTCTCTGGTTAGAAATAATCTTCAGTCCTTCTTTAGATCTTCAACAGAATCACCAGCTTTTACCATGGAGGTGACATGTGGGAAATGTGCGTGCGTCTGATGGGGAAGAAGCACATATCATTGCCTCTAACACTTGACTGTCTAGAACTTAGTCATGTGGCCTCACCAGAAGCAAGGGAGCCTGGGAGGCATATTCTAGCCTTCCAGACATATGCCTGGTGCCTCTGTTTCACCTCAAAATAAAGTATAATTGATTTTGGTAGACAGCTGTGGTCCCACCTCAGCTACCATACTTATGGTATCTCAGGATATTTATGATATCTTACGCAGAAGAGCAGATAAGGAAATAAAAAACAAATGGAAAATATGTTTTAGAAGGTACATAATAAAATAGATTTCACATGTTGAATCTATTTCATTAACCTACTGGAAATTGTAGTCTTATATGGAATTAGGATGAGATACGGACCCAAAACCAAATTATTTAAGAATTAATGTAACCCATGTTAATTTCTTCCCTTCGACGTTGGTGATGAAAAACCTTGACTGTTTTTTCCATACCGATAGCTATGTGATTTAAAATTGAGAGGAACAAAAGAATGTAACCTTCGAAAGTCAATTTTTTTCTACTCTTCAATGTAGATTTTTTTTTTAAAGATTTTATTTATTTATTTGCGAGAGAGAATGAGAGACAGAGAGCACGAGAGGGAAGAGGGTCAGAGGGAGAAGCAGACTCCCCCCTGAGCAGGGAGCCCAATGCGGGACTCGATCCCCAGACTCCAGGATCATGACCTGAGCCGAAGGCAGTTGCTTAACCGACTGAGCCACCCAGGCGCCCTCTTCAATGTAGATTTTTATTCTCACGAGTAATACTACATCACTGAGTTCAGCAATCCCGGGAAAGGACTCAACTTCTTTTATTGTTATAACTTCCTCCTTTAGGCCACCTTCATCAAATATACAAAGTGCTCTGTGCACAGAGAAATGATGCTGTCATTGTCACGGCCCTGTACATCAATTTTGTTTTCCAGATAATAAGCGCTGTGTGAACCTACCGGAAAAGGGCAGTTTTTTCAATGACAACATGTGACAGAAACCAAAAGGTTTTAAAGCAAACATACAAACGTGTCATCTAATAGTCCATCAACCAGTCCTTGTCACACTGATAAACCTTTTATCTCTCTTCCCCAGATTTTAATCAGTAGCTTGGTTTGCATGTTCTCCTGTCACTGCAACAAACCAACCTAAAGGGGATTCTTTATGCCCTGAGAAATCAACTCATTTGGGCCTAAATGAAACATTTCACTGTCTTGTTTTATCTCTCTCTCTATTCACATTAACATAATAGCTTTTAATTGGATTGTATTTGTGATTAGAGTCAGCAAAGGTGGCATTCTTTCCGAGGAAATTGACCGCGAGGCAAACTGCTAAGACTCCATCTGGGGGAATGTTCTCAGCTCTTCCCCGGGGAACAAGGCTGCAGGACACACAGCCTCGCGAGTCACCGGACAACTCACTTTCCCTAAGCACTGCCGGTGAGCTATGCATCTCATAAAGGCTTACAGGCTCATATATCTGAAATATTTGATGAGTAGTCAAATGCATGTCCTCAAAAATAGCATATTTACAGAAGGACACCATAAACGGGTGAATTGTGATATAATCAGAAGTGGAGGAGGCCTTCCCAGGTCTGACACCCAAAGTTGAAGCTAGAGATCAAACGACTGCCGGGTATGATACATAGACATATACTAAATGCATCTATGTATCCGAAAAATGATATAAATGAAATTACAACAAACTGAGCAAAGAAATGTGCCATTTATTTCATCGCCAAAAGGCTACTGTTCATAATATATAAATTCCAACAAATGAATAAAAACATACAAATGGCACATGTGGATAAATGATGTAAGAAGGAACTTGCTAGAGGAATAAAAATGTCCAGGAGCGCCTGGGGGCCTCAGTCAGTTAAGCGTCTGCCCTTGGCTCAGGTCATCATCTCTAGGTCCTGGGATCGAGCCCCGAGTCAGGCTCCCTGCTCAGCGTGGAGTCTGCTTCTCTCTCTCCTTCTGTGCGCTCTCTCTTGCTGTCTCTCAAGTAAATAAAATCTTTTTTTTTTTTTAAGGAAGTACAAATCTCTAATAAGCACGTGAAAAAAATTATTCTTCAGGACTGGAAGATGTTTCCATTAGATAACATTTCTTACCTTGCAAATAAACAAATAAATACGTTGTTTAATGTTTCCAGAGAACAAAGTGTGAATACTTTTCAACATTCAGCATACTTTAAAAAATTCTGGCAATTAGACCACAAAAATGAAATGAAAGGAACACGGATTGGAAAGCAAGAGGTAAAACTATTTGCACATTTCTGTATATATTTCTGTATGTAGAAAATTCTAAAGAATCCACCCAAAACTAACAAATCAGTTCAGTAAGGGTGCAATGCAAGATCAACATACAAAAATCAACTGTATTTCTAAACACGATCAATGAACAATCTGAAAACAAAATTAGGAAAACTATTCAATTTATAATAGCAACAAAAAGAATTAAATACTTGGAAGTTGATTTAACAAAAGCAATGCAAGATTTGTAAATCGTAAACTACAAAATATTGCTGAAAGGAATTTAAAAAGACCTAAATAAGTGGAAAGACACCCTGTTTTCATGGGTTTGAAAATGTACTATTATTGAGATGGCAACGCTCCTCCACACTGATCTACCAATTCAGTGGAATCCATGTCAAAATTTGAGCTTTTTTTAGAAATTGACATGCTGATGCTAAAATTCATATGGAAATTCAAGGAACCCAGGTGCCAAAAATAAATACATAAATAACTCAGAAGGAAGAACACAATGGAGAACTCACCCTTCCTTATTCCAAAATTTAGCACACAGCTAAGATTTTCAAGATAGTGTGGTACTGGCATCAAAGAGAAACACATAGATCAAAGGGGTAGAATTGAGAGTCCAGAAATAAACCCTTACATTGATACTCAGTTTCCTTTTGACAAGAGAATGCAGACAAGACCAGAGAGTATATCACATTTTGAAAAGTAGTATTTCTAGGTTAGCCCAAATGCCAGGGCAAACTCCTCCTCCCTTTTTTCTAAGTAACAACCACAAAATCCACCTCAGAAATCGACTCATGCATATTGGCTTTCCTATTGGCTTACCAACCCCAGCATCATATCAGACACACTCAGAATAACCCCTGTAGATAATCATCACAAAAGGAAAAACTAGGAACATCCGAATTACTTCCTGTCCCATTGAAAGATTTAAAGCCAAAATGTAACAAATTTAAGAGTCTAATAGTTTTCAAAAGTAATTATGACAACTCAGTTCAATGCTTTGCTTTTATTTTTTAAGCGTATTCCTTTACTTACTTAACCCAAATGCACACGCTGGGTCTACTATGTATCAGATGCTATGCTAGACACTGAGAATGTAAAGAATACTACTCATTCACCATCTCCAACAAGCACATAGCATAGTCAGGGCCAGAGAATTCATTCAACTAAGCACATGCTGACTTCCACCTAGATCAAGAACTGGGTATTGTGCTTATTTTTTAGGATATGAAAACATTTAGGACACAGTCCCTGCCTGTAAGGGATATACAATCCTCTGTAAGAACAGATAAACAAATAGGAAGAAAGATTAGATAGATTGATAGATGATAGAAAGATGATAGATGATTGATAGATAGATAGCTGATAGAAATAGAAATGTACAAATAAGTATAATAAAATTGTACAAATGCAATATAAACGTCCTTACAGGATTTAGTGTAGTGGCAAAGGATGGCACGGTCAATTCTGTGGAGCAAGAAGAGGCTCAAGGAGTTTGAACTTAATCCCATAGGCAATGGTAAGTCTGCAACCCAGAAAGGGCAGTTTCATTTTGCTCTGGCCTGTGGTCCGGAGAAAATAAATACCATTGATTTGATGTCACTACAAGTGCAAGCGACGTTATTTCTACCCTGTAAAAAATAATAGCAGCTATGAGAAAGATTTTTCCTAAGCTTTATTTGCAGTTGTAAACTAAACAGATACTTATAAAAAATGGCCACTTAAAATGTTAATTTTATGAATGTTTACAACAATCAAAGTCAAAAGGATTCACAAGCCTATGAGGAAGGTGATGGGGAAAGAATGGAAAATTAATTCAGTGTCTCACAAAGTACGAACAAATCCTACGTATTTACAAAATAATAACAATAACAAAGCCCATGAATACAAGATACTTGTGTTTTTATTATATTTTTCAAAAAAATTATAAGTTAGGAAGTGTACTCTAAAAAGGCAAGAGTCAGACTATGAGTCAGTGTCTCTAACTTAGCCAAAGCCAAATGGGAGTTTTCCACCGAGGGTCCCCTCTTTCTGCTTTCTCACCAAACGTTCTGTTGGTTTCCCTGTGTGAGTTTCTCTGTATAAGACAATATCCCTGATATTTTGAAAGGATGCCATTTCAAGTGTGTTTTAACAGAGTCTAGCCTCTCTATACGTGATTTGCAATTTGACTATTCCCCCCAAAAATTATAATTTGTGATTCTCCGGTCTTCTGATCCCACACGCTGAATTTCCAGAAGTCCTTCTGATAAATACGGTGCAGGCATGTTCAGGAACACTGTCAGTGGCTGCAGCATTACCAAGCATCAAGCATCCATTCCCCAAGGATGCCATGCCCAGCCAACCACACAAAGGTAGGGTTCAGCTCCTACATGAGCAAATTCCTCATGTTCAAAATGTAGAAAAATGGCAGCAGAGTCTGATGGTGATGATAGGATTTTCTTAATATTCTAAAGAAGGCATCCCATTTCCTACAAACTGAATGATGTAATTAAGGAAACAAGAACATGCTTTCTGAAACCCACAACCCAAGGGCCCAGCTCTGTTGAGGAGAGGCTACCATTATGTAGACGGTCATAAGTACCACCATCTTTCTGAGCGTCCGTTACTTACTTGGCACTCAGGTAAGCACTTCACCTTCACGTACGTCAAAGGCAATTCCATTTTCTCCTCAAAACAACTCTTAAGGACAGCATTACTATCTTCCTGTTACAGGAAAGGGACTGGGTTTGGAGCATTAAGCTTAAAGTTGTACAGCTGAGCGGCAGAGAAGAGGTTCAAGCCTCGACCCATCAAACTCCAAAACAGGTTTTCAGAGAGCCCAGATGAACTCTGAGTGGTATTTTGGTATCAGTATTTTGCCTCTTTTGGCCTGAACTCTATCATCTGAAGAGTAGGTGAAGAGCGGAGTCAGTACACTAACACTCTTCGAAGTAGCACAAGAGGAACTGGGGTGTTCTTATCACCATATCATCACTAAACGGTGGTGAACACTATCCCGCGGCAATTGTCAATGCTTCTTTTAACATCCTAATACCTAGAATCTTACACTTGGCCATAAACTAAAAGACAGAGGCTGGGTCTGTGCATGCAAGGCTCAGTAAGGCCATACAGTATGTTCTATGTAAAGTTATCTGCATGCTTCTGGAAGACACTAACTACATGCCTGCTACCATTGCTGTTTAGGAGAGGCCCTTGATAACCAGGTCCACGGACACGGAAAGGTCTCTGATAAATTCAGCATGCATGTCATCCTGAGACGTCTCTCTACTGGTCTTAGGTCTACCTCCCAGAGCAGTTTCCTTTCCTACCTGACAGTGTAGCAACAATTTCAAGACTGGTTTATCTGCCATCATGTCACTTGGATCCTTTATTTTCCTATAAAGATTTCTCCTTCAAGAAAACAGCCTTTTGTCAACAACAACCAGCCTATTAAAACAGCAACAACAACAAAAAAACAACCAAACAAAAAAAACCCTAAAAGCCAAAAAAGACAAACAACCAGCAAGCTTAAATTTGTCCTGCCACTCTGTTTTCCCTTCCCACAGGTAAAAATTGTTCTCATTCTGTTCCCAGCAAACTTGTGTTTGCCTTTATGATGCTATTTTTCCTAAAAGAAGAAAAAAAGAAAAAAGAAAAAGAAGTGGAATGGAGAAAATATGGATATTACTACAGGGGTGATACACTCCTAACGTTGCATCTCAGAAATCCACTTGGGTTTCCCCCCAGCAGGTGGTCAGCGACCCCCTAAATCTCTCAACCTGTGTGTCTTAGAGGTTTTAGGCGTTGCTGCATCACATGAAAGTTGGACACACGCGTACCCCTTCGGTTCATTGACGAATTTTTCACTGGAAAATAATTACTTTATACTAATAGGAAAAATCAGGCCTCTGGAAGCTTTTTCCAGGTCGTTTTTTGTTCTTGCTGTAAAACAAAATATAAAAATGTAAAATCCAAGGTTTGACCTCCAAATCTTTATAATCATAGGGATCCTAAATTTTTTAAAACTTATCTTTAGATGCTTTCCTAGTTTTTCTACCCTTGTTTTCTATCATTTTTGATGTCAAAGCTTTTTGTAGCCTTTTCTGAAATTACTTTTTTTGTGGTTAAAATACAACTTTTTAAGACTTCAAAACCACCATGTGTTTTATTTTGTCAAAAAAAGCAAAAACAAAAAAACCTTTCACTTCCCAAATATCACTGACAAATCAATGGGGCCAAGAGAATTGTAGCTCTTTTCCCTATAAGGCTATGTGGCTTTCCAGGTCACATTTTGGGCTTCTGAAACTAGCGTGTGGAATAAAAGTCTGAAAGGGATCCAGGCTAGGTGAGCTCTGAAAGGGGACCTGTTTCTTGAGTGGTAGTCTATTTTGACAGCAAATGCAAAGAGCAAAAAGGAAGATTTTCATGTATAATAAATCTTTCCCAAATGTTTCATTGAAAGGGATCCAGGCAAGCAGGTTTAAGCAGTAAATATCACCAGAATACAAAGTGAGTAAACATGCCAGGTGAATTGCCAAAAGGACATTTTCTCCCAATGAAAGACTGGTGTCGAGTCTATGTTGAGCTTTGGGTCCAGGGAGGTGCTTTGATTTGAGGTGTACATCAGAGATGATTGAGAACTGAATTGAAAACACTATCCTGTTTGTTTGTTTGTTTTTATTTTTCTGACTATAGATTACTACTGGTGTGTCAATGGTGGGTGCACAGGTAAGAACGTAAATACCGGAACACATTATATCATTCTCTTCCCATTTGTTTATTTGATCCTGACAGGACAGTAAATGTTGATCCCACAGGTCATATTTCCAGCTCGCTGAGTAGAGCAATTCTGTCCAAAATGATGTCTACATACTTCCAGACAAGAACAAGATGATAACAGAACCAAAATTTATTGAGCACTTAATATATGCTGGGTTGTGTGTTAAGCACTTTACATACATTTTCTCATTGAATCCTTACAATACTGACAAGAGGGAGGTATCATGAATCCCACTGACAGATGAGGAAACTGAGGGGTAAGACATAGAGCCATCAGGTGTCAGAGCTTTATCACGTGTGTTCTCAGTCACTGCAATTCTGTCTTCAGGGACTCTGCAATCTAGTTGAAAAAAAAATAAGACATTGACACCTGAAATGCTGGCCAAAAATACCTCCCAAACACAGACACACACAGAGGAAAAAACAGCATAACTGAATAATATATTGGAAGGAAAATATAGAGTTACCATTCCTAAGAGTTTCGAGGAATGCGAGAGGAGAAGTTTTTAAAAATCACTGGAGGACAGTTTATAAAGGGGAGAAGAGACTGACTTGGTTTTGGTCTGGCAGGTAGAACTGGAAGGTCAGAAGAGTTCCCAGTGTCGTACGGGGGATCTTGAGGCCATGTTTCTATTATACAGTCTGTATATTGCCATTTACTCAGCAGCCTCAGTAACAATGAGTCATTGTTCAACGGTGCTAGTGCGGGTGTGAAATGCAGGTCCCTCTATGGAGCCTCATCAAGGTTTATTAACTTTGACCCTGTAATTTCATTCCTAGAAATCTGTACCAAAGAAATAAGAAGAGATGCAGAAAAAAATGTATATTAATTCATTCAACACTTGTTTATGGAGCAATGCTGAGTGCTGGCCGGCCCGCTAGACCCCACGATATGGCAGGAAACCACACCAGGAAGCTGCGCTTTAGAGTTTCCAAGAGTGTTCATTGAAGCATTACTTACAATAACAAAAAGCTGGTTCCAAACTAAATGTCCAACAACAGAGGGATGTTTAAATCAACCATATTATGTCCATAGGACTAAACACTAAGCAGCCATGAAAAATCTTGTTTTCAAGTACATTTAAGAGCACCAGGAGATGTCCGCAGTAACGCATAACAAACAAACAAACAAAACCTTTCCCTCTGGGACTAAGTAGCTTGCCAGGTCAAATTGTAGGCTTCCCTAATTACAATGGGAATACAAATCTAAGCGATGCAGGCAAAGGAGATTTTTCAGTTGGTCCTGCTGGCATTATGATCCCAGCTTTCAAAATACATTTGCTAGTACTCCAATTTTAAATACATATTTATAGCTATCACTAAATGAGTGTAGTTATTTCCTGGGGACAGCATTACATTTAATTTTTATTTTCTTATTTATACATCTCTGTTTTCTAAAAAGGTGCACTTTTTCTATGACCAAAAAAAAATTTTTTTTGAGACGAAAGAAGAACAGGGATGAGCACTGAGCAATGTATAGAATTGTTGCATCATTATATTGCCCACCTGAAACTAACATAACACTCTAAGTTACTATGTTAACTTCAATTAAAAAAAAAAATGAAGGAAAAATAGAACAAGAATTAAGGCAATCTCCCCCACATCATTCGTGGCCCCTCTTTCAAGTGGCATCAGGATAACTGACTGTGGTATTTCCTTACATTTGAGATCTCTCCCAAGTGTCGTCAGAGTTAGGGTTCGTGTCTCCCAAGTGTCTTCAGAGTTAGGGTTCCTGTTGGTGGAATTCAAGCCCGTGCTATAGAAATGCGGCAGAATTATTTTCAGTGGTAAGATCTAGTTAATTCCATTTCTCCTCAGTCAGTCCATCTCCAGAAACTGGAAACACAGGTTCTACCTCTAAGGTAGCCTGCAATGAATCAGGCCAGTGGGATTTTATGGTTCTATGTCCATCATGTCTGGGCACTTCCAGCTGGAGAGACAAACAGCCCTTCAGTGAATTTACAAGGTGGACCGCAAGAACCTTGCAAAGTTCAGGAAACCGCCAGCCACATATGAAATAAGACTCAGGGTGCAGGCTTTCTAAACCCTCCTCTGAAAAACAAAGTGACTAATAGTGAAGGTATTTCTATAAACGCACACAACACATAGTAGGTGTTTAATAAACATCAATTTCTGTCTTCCTTCCTTATCTATTTTAATCCTATCTTAAGACAACACACATTCACAAACTTTTATAGCTGAGTCACATTGTCAGAGAGGTGGAAGGCATGTTTGCACTGCCACTGTGATAAATAATACCGTTGGGGAAAAATTAGGCCATGAAAGATTGGGATTTTTTTTTTTCCTTTTTAATGACCTAATAGTCAACACAGTTGAAATACATGACATATATGGAAAGAGATGATAATTGATAAGAGTTAGTACTTGGAGTTGACAAGTGATTTTTTTTTTCCATTAAATGAAAATCTAAGCTAAGGATGTATGAGGGGTGGGCATAGTTACTTCATTAAAACTAGAGTTAGAAGTCTTGCTTCAAAAAGGAAATTCATTATGCCTTGTTCTCCTTTTCATATTCAAACATGGGAGCCAGGATTGAAATCCTGGATTTTTCGGATGTCTGCATTTTAAAAGATTTTGTTTATGTTAAGGCTTAGGTCACTTTAATAGGTATGTTTTAAGGAAAACATTACCTTTGTGTGACCTCTGGGATTTGAAGGTGAAAACTCAGTCACCGGGAAAAAAAAGCATCCTAGTTGTCATGGATGAAATCTCTAACTTTAAAGACTATTGTGTGTCATCCTGTGACTGTCGTCCTACAGCAGTAAAAAAACAGTTGAACCACAGCTGGGGCAGAGTAGTTCTGATGGATCATGATTCTTAACTAGAGAAACACACACTTGTTAAAAAAAAAAAAAAAAAAAAAAAACACGTTAAAGGAAAATAAACTAGCGGAATTTTATAGAAGCAGCAAAATATTTTCAAGGAACCTTCAGGAAGCAGGTTCTAACCACCCCCCCCCCATTCTTAAATTGTTATTATAAGCTAAGCATTTTACCTCCAGAGGGAAGAATGAATTTGTGCTGGTTATCATATATCAGAATTACACAGGACATCATCTGTTAATGATCATTTATTCCTAGCTACTTGAAGAATAATACCCAGTAATTATAGCAAATGTAAGTCAAATAGTAATAGCATACTTTACATAGTATAGTAATTATAAGTTATGTCCATGCATCTGGGACAAGGGTCTTTTATGCTCAGTATTAAATCTGAGCTGCAATTTATTCATAATACCATGGCTGGGATTGAAGAAAGGAAGCTTGCTTGTAGAAAGGAAACTTGTCTTCCTTTTACATTTCCAATAAGTCATTTGAAGAAAACTGCTCTCTGCATGCCTTGCTAAACCCAATTACCACCAAGACATCATAAACAAATATTCATTGCATTTATAGCTGGTTCTTTATTGCACAATGCAAAACGTATTGTTAAAATTTAAACCATTTAAAGGGAGTAAGCACCCAGATTTCTGCATTCATTTAAAGTTTAATTGAAAAAAAAAAAAACCTCAGGCATGTGTTGAAATATTTTCTTCTTTAGAGACTGCTGCTAAATGAAGAGTCATATAATACTCTCAAGTCCAGCAAAAGTCAGATAAAAATTGGGGCATCTCTGGCTTTGATATTTGGTAACACTGGAATGTATCCATTCGCTTACGTGAAAAGAGACTTATAAATAAAAGTTTTATAAAATGTTAGGATAAAAGGGAACCATTAAAAGTAACAATCACTTGATTCATTAAAAGAAAAAAAAAATTCTTCAAGTCCCTTCAAAATTTGGGCCCTGCCAGTCTCCCAGGCCTAGCCTAGCCAACAATTCCGGCAGGAACAGCTCCAGCCAAAGGGAAAGAATCTCCCTCCAGGCCTTCTGTCCTGCGATGAAATTGCTCTTTTGTAACAGAAACCTACTACTCAGGTTTTAGCTTAAATCCTTCGCCTTAATTCCTCCTCCAAGAAGCCTTCCATGCTCCCCTTCCTGGTCATCTTATATTACTCCCCACCTATGTCCTCTGTTAACATCCTTTCCTTTTCTCTGATTGTCATCTGTATCGTATTTCATTGCAACTGCTTGTTTATTTCTCCGCTAATCTCTTTTCACTAAGGGCGGGTGGGAGCCATCGATCCAGCTCCCCGTCAAATGTCTGGTACCTATCTCAGTGACTGGCACAGAGTATGAGCCCCATAAACATTTGTTTGGTTAATGAATGACCCCAGGCCTAGCTTCTCATCTTGCTGTCCAGCGAAAAGCTTTGGAGATGGGATGGGGAGGGCAACTTCTCCAGCAGGGGCCAAAGAATATCAGGAAGCATCCTGGGGAAAAGTCTACCTTGGCACAATTAAGTTTGATCATTTAATGGGTAAGCAGATTTCTCTCTTTGACCTTTTCTCCATTCTCTATCTCTTTTCTTGTCCGGTTTTACATATTACAGCTTCTCAGAGCCTTTGACCATCCGTTAGTGTTTATTATTAAATTCCACAAAAGGCATTTGCCAAACTTCTTTGCTCATGGAAACTTTTGTTGTGAGAGCATCCACTAAGATAGGACATATGTGGTGCCCAGGGAACACAACTGGAGATCTGTGCTGATTAACCCTTTCTGTGATGTCATATTTAGTGCTCCATCTATAAAATAGGAATAAAAATGACCTGCAATGATCTGATAGGAACAATAAATATGTTATTATGAATCAAAGCATCTACTGATCTCACTGATCTGTTGCATAAGCACTTGGCTGACACCACACAGAGGGAAGGTATTTCTCGACTGAAGAAAGGAAAAAAGATCCACATAGAAACATCTATGTCTGTCATGAATTTAAATTCTTCCAGACTCTCATTTGTTTATCATCAAATAGTATTTATTAAGCACATACTTCATATATCTGTGTTGAATATTTAAGTAAACAATCTTCAAATGAATGCATAAATCAATACATGATGATGATCTTCAACAATTTATGTCCCTCTCAGCGTCTTTAAGACCAAACTTCAACCCAGAAAGTGTAACCAAATGCAGAATGCGCTTGGGAAGCCTTCTACACACCCCCTTCCCAGCTGTATGCCCATTGCACTGATGTGCTCTACTCAGTACAATTCAGGGTAATATTCTGTTGATTGATTTCTTTGTGTTTCATCAAGATTTGTCTTTCTAGAATAACTTCGATATTAGGACAACTGAACCAATATCACCGTGAGTAGCCAACTTCTAGCGTTTGGGGCCGAAGAGAGAGAAGACAGGGCCAGCTGAGCAATGCTGTTATGTCCAGGAATAAAAGGAATAACAACCATAAAATTAACTACAAGCCTATAATATTATTGAGTAATTTTGTAGAATCAAATGACATTCTCATAGTTAATGCTGATATGATGACTTTGTGTTTCACAATATTTCTGTTATCCACGGGGTATGAGGAGACTGGCCAAGGCTGTTAGGAATTTTTTAACCAAAGAATTAGTGCTACTGACTGAATGGCAAGGACACAATAATTTTGATAATTGAGGTGAACTGTATTCAAACTAAAATTTTAGAAAATTGATCTGAAAAAAAGAAAGAAAAGGGGCCGGGGCTTGTCATGAATCTTATACACTGGAATGACCAAAATTAATGAAATGAAACAACATTAAATTAAGTCAAAAGGGTACAGCCAATGCTTTTTATATGGTTAGTTTTAAATTTAGCCTATACTTGACACCAAAACATCGGTTTAAACTAGGGAAAGATTCTAATATACCTATCCAAACCAGCACCATTGTGAGTAGTCAACTTCTAGCATCCTAGGCAGCCCAAGACAGACTCTTCAATTATTAATATAATCTCAAGAGTGGCATCCATCATTGTCACCCATATTCTATGGGTTAGCAGCAAATCACAGACCCTGCTCACACTCAAAGGGAGGGAATCATATGAGCACATGAACACCAGAACCAGGGCTGTGGGGCCACCATAATACCTATATCCACCACAGCCACTAACCACCCGTGAACTGTACACCATCAAGCTACTACTACTAGCAGAAAATGGATTATTTTCATTAGTACCAGCTGGGAAAACCCAAAGGAAAGATTCGAATTGGCCTAGCTAATGTCAGAGGTCCATCACTGGACCAGTCAACTGTAGCCAAAGATGTACAGCCCCCAAGTTATTCAGTAAGACAAGTAGGGCAAATGGTGGATCCCGAGCCATGGGGGATAAGGGTACAGGTTTGCAAATCCTAGTTATTCCAAACTGGGTAGCCACTGTTTTAGAAAACCTGACCCACTATATTGCTTTGTATGTCTTTAGGCCTTGGAAGTCTGGCTTTCCTCACAATTTCAGTCAGACTGAGGGAAGAAATAAAAAAACACCCTGCGGGGCGCCTGGGTGGCTCAGTTGGTTAAGCGTCTGCCTTCAGCTCAGGTCATGATCTCAAGGTCCTCGGATCGATCCCCATTTCAGGCTCTCTGCTCAGCAGGGAGCCTGTTTCTCCCTCTTTTTCTGCCCCTCTCTCCTCCTTCTGCCTCTCCCCTCTGCTCCTGCATGCTCTCTCTTTCTCTCAAATAAATAAATAAAAACTTTTTTAAAAATTAAAAAAAAAGAAACACCTTTTAAGAAACAAAGATGGCCCCAGATACGTCATAGTTTTTAGCCTTAAGATATGGTGGTAAACATTTTAAATCAAACAACATCTGAAATAATTCTTCTGTAGCCAAATAAAATAAAATACTTCAGAGGAGAAGCTCTGGGTATATTCATTTTACTGTTTGCTATAGTTCAACAATATTCACTCTCTTCTTAACAACCTTTTAAGGCTTATCCATACTACAAGGAAATCACGTTGCAGAGGTAAAAAACTAGAATTATAAAAACACTGCTTATTTTTTTTATATTTTCAACCATGTCAGATGCAAAGTGCAAGATTAAAATTCAGAAATATTTTTTATAATATATTTGACCTCCCTGGCCTAACTGAGCCTACATAGAAGTAGATAAATCATACTGTAATTTTAATAAATAGGGGTCAAGAGAAAGTACTCACAAATATAATTAAATTAGAAACCCACCACTTAGAAACCAGTCTAGAAGTTTTTTCTGTACTTGCAAACAGTACCACAATCTTGACCCCTTCATGATTTTTATTTCATAGTATTTATTTTTAGAAATCTAAAGCTATAGAAGTTCTCTTCCTAATCTCAATATTTTCAGTTTCCACATATAACATATGAAAACCACTAAAACACAATCTCACCGAGCTTTTAATGATGACAGGAAATGCTCCCACCACAGCACGTTCAAAAATTAAGAAGGCATTGGATCATTTGATAAAGAAGCACAAAAATATATAGATTCTGTGATGCAAACTTTAAGGGATAGTATAAAATAAGGACAGTGAAGAATTTCCAGAAATGCTGTTTTTGTTTGTTTGGGATGTCAAACCAGGAAAGTAAATTGCCAAATAAGAACAGAAACATAAATTAGTTCACGAGACAGCTAAGACATCTTTATAGAAAGAGAAAATTGATGGATCCAGCCTCGGAGCCTAGAGGTGGAGTTAAAGGGCACGAACTTCCCTTCTATCAAGCAATCCTTGAAGCCAATGAAAAATAACGTCTCTAAAAAATGTCACTTTTCAGGATATCCCTTTTTATATGCATTTGCCAAGCAGAGGTGAAGTGGAAGGGCAGCCCTTTATTGGGGAATCCAGTCTATCAGAGAAAATGAGACATCCTGGAGCCAGGATCTCAAATATTACCATGATGGACCCAACCCCTAAGGTTTCCATGTTGACAGGGTCCTAGAGTTAACACTGGGTTTGGGTAGAGTTTTTTTCTGTTTTTGTTTTTGGTGGGGGAGGGAGCTGTTTTTGCTGAGATCTTAAAAACAAGCCATGTTCTGAATAAGGTTACTCCCAGGAACATTTATCTTTATTGATTTAAGCAAATTCTAAACATCTTTATGACATGCACAGGCATAAATTCTGAGATTATGGAGGTAGCAGGCAGCTTAAAAACCAGTACTTTGGGGAAAACCAAAACAATCTTCTGATTTGTGTGTTGTGAACAGGCAGTTTTTGCTGACTTCATGAAGGCCATGTCATCACAGAGAGATCTTGACAAACTTGGGGTACATGCAACTTCAAACACTTCCTGATCCCCAGTTTCCCAAATGCTATGAAGTTGATTACAGTCATCTTTTAAAACATGAATATGTGATGCTTTATCGTTTCATAAGATATGTACACGCTACGATGGTGATGTTGGTGATAAGTACTCCCAACTCCTGACTACCTTGTAAGGAGGAGGCATGGGAAAGTGGTGATGGACGCAGACCCATTAACGAAATCTGGCTGGGAAATAACCCTGATATAAGTCTTTGTTTTCTTCTGTAAAATGAATCTAAAGATAATACCTACCAGCTGTGGGCATTATCTGAAATAATGTGTATAAAGTGCCTAACCCATAGGAAAACTCAACAAGATGCTTATGATTATTACTGCGCCGCAGGTATTATTTGACTAGAAATGTTTCATTTTTGTCTCATTTTGTTGCCCCAGATCAACTCATTCTCTTCCCAGACCTAGGAGACAGACTCAGCAGGGGTCAGGCACTGGCAGAAGTTTCCATGGACAACAATGGCAGAACCAAAATTTAAACTCCAGTCTGTGTACCTTCAACGAGTTGTCTCCACCTCAGCAAGGTGGGAAGAGGACTACAGTTTTGTTGTTTCCCTGAAGACCAAAAATAGGGTATTCCAAAGAAAAGGAGGCAAGGAATCCCCCAGGGCTCTCTTGAAAGACTGTCTTAAAGCTAAGCCTGATTCCTGCATCTAGCAGAGAAAATTCTGACCAGTGAAAGGACTTCCTTTCTAGCCTCTTTAACATGACCTGCTTTTTCCTAGGAAATTTAATTATGCATCTGTTTGTTCATTCATTCAACAATTGTTAAGTATCTATTATGTACTCAACCTGGACTCCACTCCATGCAGATGCCACCGAATGGAGGAGGGTGACTTGTATATTAACTAAAGGCATAAATGGCCAAATTGATGTGAGAAACAGAGAAGCTTTGAAAGAACTGTAATTAAATCAAGTTAGGAAGCAGAGGAGCAGTTCATTTAGAGAGATGAGCGCCATCAGATGAATTCTTTGGACAAGTCAGTCAGTGGACGAAAAATTCAAGACCCATGAGGGAAATCATGACAGAAATTCAAACAGAATTTCTCAGCCTGGATCATCAGTTAGAAATGCAAAGAAAAAAGTGATGGATTATTTAAAGAAATATCTCCTTCTCAAAGTCTAATGCAACACTGGTTTACTAGTCAATAAATTGGCAAGACCATACCCTTAAAAATGGGTGCGATTCCACACACAAAAATAGACTCCAAATGGTTGAAAGACCTCAGTGTGAGACAGGAGTTCATCAACATCCTAAAGGAGAACACAGGCAGCAACCTCTTTGACCTCAGCCACAGCAACTTCTTCCTAGAAACATCGCCAAAGGCAAGGGAAGCAAGGGCAAAAATGAACTATTGGGACTTCATCAAGATAAAAAGCTTTTGCAAAGCAAAGGAAACAGTCAACAAAACCAAAAGACAACCAACAGAATGGGAGAAGACATTTGCAAATGACATATCAGATAAAGGGCTAGTATCCAAAATCTATAAAGAACTCATCAAACTCAACACCCAAAGAACAAAGAATCCAATCAAGAAATGGGCAGAAGACATGAACAGACATTTTTCCAAAGAAGACATCCAAATGGCCAACAGACACATGAAAAAGTGCTCAATATCGCTCAGCATCAGGGAAATCCAAATCAAAACCTCAATGAGATACCACCTCACACCAGTTAGAATGGCTAAAATTAACAAGTCAGGAAATGACAGATGTTGGCGGGGATGCAGAGAAAGGGGAACCCTCCTACACTGTTGGTGGGAATGCAAGCTGGTGCAGCCACTCTGGAAAACTGTATGGAGGTTCCTCAGAAAGTTGAAAATAGAGCTACCATATGATCCAGCAATTGCACTACTGGGTATTTACCCCAAAGATACAAAAGTAGGGATCCAAAGGGGTACGTGCACCCCGATGTTTATAGCAGCAATGTCCACAATAGCCAAACTGTGGAAAGAGCCAAGATGTCCATCGACAGATGACTGGATAAAGAAGATGTGGTATATATACACAATGGAATATTATGCAGCCATCAAAAGGAATGAGATCTTGCCATTTGCAACGACGTGGATGGAACTGGAGGGTATTATGTTGAGTGAAATAAGTCAAACAGAGAAAGACATGTATCATATAATCTCACTGATATGAGGAATTCTTAATCACAGGAAACAAACTGAGTGTTGTTGGAGTGGGGGGTGGGGTGGGAGGGATGGGCTGACTGGGTGATAGACACTGGGGAGGGTATGTGCTCTGGTAAACGCTGTGAATTGTGCAAGACTGTTGAATCTCGGATCTGTACCTCTGAAACAAATAATACAATATATGTTAAGAAAAAAAAAAAGAAGAAGAAGGTAGCGGGAGGGGAAGAATGAAGTGGGGGAAATCGGAGGGGTAGACAAACCATGAGAGACGATGGACTCTGAAAAACAAACAGGGTTCTAGAGGGGCGGGGGGTGGGAGGATGGGTTAGCCTGGTGGTGGGTATTGAGGAGGGCACATTCTGCATGGAGCACTGGGTGTTATGCACAAACAATGAATCATGGAACACTTCATCTAAAACTAATGATGTAATGTATGGGGATTAACATAAGAATAAAAATAAATAAATAAATAAATAAGAAATCATTTTCAAAATCAAGAAAAAAAAATGGGTGCGATTGCTCTACCAGGTGGAAAAAGATCAATTATAGTTACAGAATCCGAAGTCTGTTCCTAAAATCTTAAATATATATGCATCTGTTGTATTTTGAGATGAGAGGATTGCATTTCTCTCAGCACACGAGGTACTATATATTCTAGCTATTGGACAATCATCAGTGTGGATATTGAATTGTACTGATTTATAATCTTTAGCTCTATTTTGGTGTAGCACATTTTCCCAATAGATATGCATTGTGACCGGTTGTACAAGAGTCATCCATTAGTCATGATAACAAACTATAAGGCTATACCCGAAAATCTGGCTCTCCCCTTTACCTTCTCATTTTCCAGCAGCCCTGTTGCTGCAAACTCTCAACTAATTCCTCAAGCCAGGACATCTGTGGATTTTCCACTGAGTTGTAACCGCTGAACATGATGCAGACCGGGGACTGCCAACAGTCTCAAAGCTGTAGGAAAAGGAAACTCACACCACATGGCTCCCTTCTCCCGGAATCAACTTGCCTCCTGGATCTGCCTGCTTTGGGCTTCCTTCCAATGCCCTCCCATAGTAATTTTTTTTATGTTTTATCCAGAGTACATAGTTATCGGCAACAAGGGTAATCCAATTGGAGCTTACTTGACTATAAACAAAAGCAGAACTCCAGGCTTGAGGGTCATAAAGTCAAAATTGCACTTATTAGTATCATTTTTCAAGAAGCACTTTGAGACTATCAAAGTGAAGCCTCCCTCAGTATCTTCTTTTTTTACTGAAATAAGAAAATCTTCATCTCCTGCAGAGAATTTCCATACAAAGTTCACAGATCTTCAATACTAGAGAGTCATTTTGCAATTTCAGAACGATTTGTTTTAAAAACCCGATTCCTAACAACTTTGGGTGGCAATCGCTTTGGCTAATGTAGGCACTGTGAAAGAGTATTAAGCCACATCTGTTGCAAATATCTTGCAAAGATAAACCAGAATTCAGGGAGTTCCAATCATCTCATTTGCCTAATATGTTTACCAGTAAAGGCGAAGAAGTTGACTATACAGAAATAGCGATCTGTAGGTCTTGAGAGAATGAAACATGCTTATACTTGTGTACTTCATAGAGTTCATAATCTAAGATTGACATGTTTGAGTTTGAGATTAAGAATTGGAAGATAATCACTCCTCGGCCTTTTGGCTAAGATGAAGTTCTTATGAGTTTAATATCTGATACATCCTCTAGTCAAGGAAAATATATTAAATGGATTTTTGGAGCAGGGAGATGGAAGAGGAGCCTGCTCCGTCCACACCATGCATGGACCTGGTATTGCAGGACTTCCAGGAATGTGGCACCTCCCTCAGGGGCAACAATAGTGGTGCAAATGGCAGGCTGAGTCTGGCTTTTGAAGTCATCCCACGGACCTATGTGCAGAGGAGATCTAGTGGCTTGCTTCTTATCCTGCAGCAGGAGCCAGGCAGGAAGCCAAGTAGCCAGGCTCTAGCGTCCCTGGCCTGAGCAGCTAAGGCTTACCTTCCACGTGGGATAGCTGACCTGTATGCGTGTGGCCATCAGGACCAGCCTTGCCACACTCCATCCACCCCAGGAAAGTCCCAGCCTCCGTCTCTTCTCTGTGTCACAGCCCCCTGCCCCAACCACCACTAAAAAAGAAAGAAAAAAGAGAATTGGAAGATATTGGATAGCAGATGACAGAGGACAAAACAGTTAAACATATGGGTCAGGCCATGCTTTTGTTGCTAGTTTAAGAGACTTCAACCAGTCTCAGTTTAGACTTCTGTTAGTTATTGTAGTATCTAGTATAGGATCATAACATCTAGAAATTTGCCATGGATCTTACCAGAAATATGACCCAGTAAATAAAATTGTATCTCTTTTTGTGAAACAAACTTACCTTTAATTCCTCCTCATCATTCACAAAGCCCTAGGACAACAATGTATATTGTTTATGAAATTAGACTTAAATATTGTATTTATCGCTACAAATAGATCTGTGGTCTAATATAGACACACTAGTATTGTTTGTGCAAGAGATACATTGAAACACCCATTTCTACCTCTTAAGCAATGGGAACTGGCATTTGAGAAACTTTAAAATTAAAAGTTAATGAATCAGGGGCGCCTGGGTGGTTCAGTTGGTTGAGCGTCCAATTCTTGATTTCTGCTCAGGTCATGATCTCAGGGTCCTGGGATCAACCTCCATGTTGGGCTCCACACTCAGTGGGGAGTCTATTTGAAGATTCTTTTTCCCTCTCCCTCTGCCCCTCCCTTACATGCACACACGCGTACTCTGTCTCAAAAAAAAAAAAGTTAATCCGATTAAAATACTCGAAGTATTTTAAAAGATAAAATGAATTCCAAGCCAGTAAGATTAGATGGGAAATGGAGTGCATCCATTAATTCGCCTATAGGGAGAGGGTGGAGACAGAAAGTTACCACCTGGCTCCTGAACCAGAGGAAAAGGAATCACAAAAGCAAACCTTAGCAATATCCATTCAAACAGGACAAGCTTTTCAGCAAAGAAAAGTTAGGATTTAATTTCAGGAAAGACTGTATTTTAAAAAGCTCACTTTGTCAGCCCAAGGCCATAACTAGTAAGATCATCCTGTTGCCAGGTACATCCCTACTGTAAAGATGGGTCTATCAGAAAATCTCATTCAGCCATTCACTCATTCATTTATTTAACTAGCTTCTACTGAGTGCCAACAAAATGCTGACACAGGGCAAGAGTCCGATAGAATGATGAAAAGCTAAACAGACGGGACTCACATTCATTAGCTTTCACTGTAATACGAAGGATAAGCAATAATTGAATATTCACAGCTAGAATATAATGACAAATAGTGATAAGTTCTGTAAAGGAAATGTTTAGGAGATTATAAAAAACACTAAGAAATGGGATCAGGGAGGTTTGGACACACACCCCAAGATCATACTATCCTAAATTGATGTGCTGGGATGTGATCCCAGGCATTCTGATCCCAGAACCCACCTTTCTAAATTACATAATAAGTCAGCAAAACAAACATGCAGAGAATACAACTTTAATCTGTTTTTAGATAAATCTTTTATTTTCAAATGAATCCTTGCTACCAGGCCAGCTCTTAAAGAGTCGCCTACTCTTTGTTCCTTTACCCTCACCATTCATTTACATTTTCCTTCCCCCAAACAAATCTTGAAATCCAGGATAAGACTCTCTGGCTCTGGCCACACCAGTTCATGACCTGGCTCACCACTAAAACATAGAAAGTCCATATTGAAGGGCTCAGTCAGAGCATTTCCTCTATAATGGTTTTATCTCTGTGTTCTGATACCAACATTATAAAGGCTAGGGGAAGGCCCATTGTACATGGGAAATCAGCAAAAACAGTGTATTCCAAAAAAATGCAACAAAATCCACTGCTTCTCATTCCATGTGTAGAATTTTGATACTAAAATAATTCTTTGAAAAACTCAAAGGGAAAGCAGCCCATTAAGTTTCTAAAAAAAGAACAGTCCTTTCTAGATTGACTGAAGTCTGATGTATGACAAGCTTCATTTCAAACATGCTTTAAAAACATGATGTAACTCGGACAAGTCAGACTTTGTAACTTGGCAGAGGCAAAGTTTTTGAAATGTATTTATGTATGTGTTGGGTGTAAACTGTTACTGTACTGGAAAACTTCTTGAAAGGGATTTTTATAAGTCTCATCTTGTCTCTCTCAAGTGGCTGTTAAAAATAGAGAGTTTATTGGCAACTGTTTTTCCTTGTGTTAGAGAAGGATTAACTTAATCCTGGTGAAATATCTTAACACTTCACTATATTCAATTTTATACAACTAGCTTTCATTACACATAATACTAAAATAACTGCACATATCCTAAGTGATTCAAAAGTTACACGTTTGTCAAGTTTGTTTTTACAGACCCATGAAACTTAAGCACTATTCTCTAAGTGAAGTAACTTTTTGTCTTCCTACCTACACCTGAATTATTTTAATTTTGGAGTAAGGTTTATTTCTTTTTTTTTTTTTTCTGTAAAATGTTAGAGGCTTCCTCTGTGTATTTAACACAGCATGATAGAATGTGTCAAGCAAGCATTGTGATCTTCACTACAGTGCCCAATTTATAAAGCTATTTGAGATCCTCCTTTTTAAAATAACCCCATTTAGATTTAGGACATTTGTGTTACATACTAGAGCTGTTCTCCTTTCCAATTATAAGAAGTCCAAATGTGACATTTTCCCCCCCTACTCCCACATTTTGGACCAGTCCAAAGCTAAGTTAAATGGGCAAAATATGTCCTCATTCCCCATCAATACATTTAGCTTCCTTTTTCCCCCCTTCTCTGGTGTTTCCTCTGCTTTTTCCTCCTCATTTAAAAATATCTACTGCCCTTCCAGGAACAAAACCCGATATCAAGAAATAATCTGCCTTTGTTTCTGATAGGACAACTTGCATTTCCTCTCATAGGAGTATTTGTCTTCCAAACCTTATCTCTACTCTTCAAATGAAAGAAAGTGTACTTATTAAAGAATTTCAGAGTTGGGCGCCTGGGTGGCTCAGTTGGTTAAGGGACTGCCTTCAGTTCAGTTCATGATCCCAAGATCCTGGGATCAAGCCCTGCATTGGGCTCCCTGCTCAGCAGGGAGTCTGCTTCTCCCTCTGACCCTCCCCCATCTCATGCTCTCTCTCTATCTCATTCTCTCTCAAGTAAATAAATAAATAAAATCTTAAAAAAAAAAAAGAATTTCAGAGTTATTTCTCGCTCATGTGAAGGCATGCACCTTGTAGCCATATGATCTGGACCATGGAGCATCCAAGGTCAGTGACAGGTAAAGAGAGACATGGCAGAATCCCACTGGCTCTTTCTCGCCCCAGAGTCATTTCTTCCTCTCCCGGTGCACTGACCAGCACAAGTCAGGTGCCTCGACCCAGTTACCAGGGAAGTTATGAAATGTGGGTGGCATGTGGTTTTTGGCTGAGCAAAAATGATCTTGGCTTCTTTGGGTACCCTTTGCTCCCTTATTCCCACACAGAAAACACACCCATCTCCCCCTGGTAGATAACCCCAAATCCTGGCCAGTCCCTGCACGTGACTCAAAGTCTAGAAAATGCTCATTGGTGTCTTCATCAAAATTAGATAGGACTCTTTTTGATCTGGAGATGTATGAATGGAACTGGTTTTGTCCCACACATTTCCCCCCACATACTCACACCCAAAAAGCCACAGTGATATGATGACAGGAGAACCCCGAAGGACAGTCCCATTCAGAAGGAGGAAGACCAGAAAGCAGAGAGCAGCCATGATCCACGGCACCTCTGACATGCTGCCTGAAGAGCCAAGAGGGCCGCCACCATGAGGCCTGAAAGTGCAGTCAATTCTATCCCTTGCTGCATCCCAGCTACCTCTGGGGCTTCTTTCTTGTCCATTTTCCAACTTGGCCACATAGGAAGCGACCTTGAGAGGACAGGCCCCCTTGGAGGACTGCTCAGCTTTTCAGCTCAGTTCCAGCTTCGGGGATTTTGATGACACAAGAGTTGATTGCAGTGTATTTTTTTTCCATGCTCACTTTCATTGACACTTCATTTCTCTCCAAGACTAAGTTGGTTCCTGATCTTTGTCTGGAAGCATGTCTCCTCTAGAAAAGGAGAGTTGGTGAACAGTGACTGTCTGTCACCGTGAGGCATAAATTAAAATCCTTCCAATAGTCCTAAGATGGAAGTGTTGCCACTTTGACCTTTTTCAGATGGAGAACGTGGGAAGATATTTTGCCTCAAAACAGGCAAGTAGGTAATGCTAACTTTGCCAATATGACATTATTTGGGGCCAATTGATGTGCCCAATTGGTCTGACTGAGGCAAGCCTGGAGACAATAGTACATAAAATTTGAAAATTGGACTTTTTCCAAGAAATCCAAGACTTGGGGTCACTACACCAAGGTTGTACATACGATCTTTGTTTCTTTCACTCCACATGCATTAAGCTTTTGGTTAGTTGTTTGCTTTTAAACTAATTGCTAAGATGTTATGTTTGGTCAGACCGGTGCCTGTCTCTGTGTTCACCAAGAGAGACTGGATACCACTTATTTGCACTTAAAATCTCGAATTGTGCAATTGGAACTTAGTAAGTACCTTTTGCTGATTGTAGGAAACCTAACATTTTTTTTTAAACCATGTTATTCCTTTTTTGTCCCTTTGGCTTCATCTGCACGGCACATTTGGATGTGGCAAATATCTGCTTTCTGATTTCTCAACATGAGTTTTAAACAGCTCATGCTGTGGGGACTGACATTTCCAGGTCACACTCAGAAGACATAGCCAAGGCTTTTGGTCATGTCTAATTCTACTTTGTACGTGTGCTTCCTTTCCTCAGAGCATAATTTTGTCTTAGACATGAATTACATTAAAGACACCTCAGAAGCACTGACTTAAAAACTGCCCTGCCAACCATCTTGGGGGGATTTGGTTATATCTCTGAATTGTTTAACCGAAATCTCCACTTGATTCCAGTGAGTTTTAAAGTCATATGACCCTTGGAAAAGTGGACCCTTCCTTTCCTTTTCTTCTTCCTCTCCTTATTTTTTTTTTAATGTGATTGATACTGAAGATCTCAGAACATTTCCGAATGTAGATTGTCTCTGACCTGGGAGCCACCCTCACATAAATGGTGGCAGGGCCAGGATTAGGACCAGGGCAGCCGAGAACTCCCCTGAAGCACCCGATTTAAAAGGATGCCCAAAATAGTCAGTAATCAAGATTAGCAATATTTAAATGCAGTATATTAAAAAATAAAAATGAATGCAAATAGTCCCCGATGAACAAAATATCACATTTTAGAATGAAGACACGTGGTGGTTTGCTTTATTCTCCTGCACTCTTGTGTGAAGGGAGCAGTGTTTTCCAGTTGGCCCTGGATGTGCAGTCAGAGGCCACGATGTTCCTAGTGGTGGTTTTATAAAAGGTGACAAATGGCAGAGAGATAGGGCAGCGCCGGGCTTTCTATGTAGCCATGATGTTTTACTGTAGAGCTTGTGTTACTGTTTCTACTTGGTTCCAATTATGAGGGGGATTTTGACAAAGGTGTAAAGGCGATGCACATTTTCCCTTCTCCTCGGGCTCGGGGATGGCTTGGCCCGCACTGAACCACTGCTTGTGCATTTAGTCCCCACCCCATCTTCAGCTTCTCCGGCTTCCAAAGTGTCCAGATGTTGCTCCGCATCTAACTTTCAGCTCCTTTCAGGCAAGGGTCAGGCGACTCCACGCTGTGGAAGCAGAAACGCTTAGCAAGGACTCCAAAGAATCTAGAACCTGGGATCAGAAAAATTCACAGCTAAAGCCTTATCAAAAGGAGTGATTGTAGTGAAATTCAGCGTTACTGAATTTCCATTTCTAGTTCAGCATATCCACATCCTAAACTCCTTCGGGCCACACTGGAGAGCTGCGTTCCATTGATCCCATTGCTTCTCTGGGACCGAGTGCTCCTGGTGGGGTCCTCCCCACTGACTTACAGATGAGCTGTAAGGGAGCAGCTGTGTCCCTTGAAGGCTAGCCGAGCTTATTTAAGAAAACTGTCTGCTTGATGCCAACACAATCGAAAAAAATGCAAATAAGGAGATAAGGAAATAAATAAAAACCAATCAAATAGAGGTCTGATCTACTGAGCAAAATTTTAAAAAGCTAGTTAGATTTTGTATGTTGATCAGCTGTTTGGATATATCCATCACCAATTATTCTTCTTTAACAGAATGTATAAACCGTCTGTTGTTTAAGGATGCGTGGAGCTGTTCTTTTTCAGTGTTTCTCTTTGGTACATTTGCATTGGCAATCTGCAAAATTCTCAGACTTCATCCTTTTTTGGAGCCTTCTACTTAGGTAGATTTCATAAATGATTATTATTTTTTTTTTTTTCATTTCGGGAAAAAAGGTGCTTGCATACCCAGGGGTCTCGTTCATTCTTCCCAGTTCACTTAATGCGTATCTATCAAAATAAAGGAGCATGCAGTGAAATATTTTTCTACTACTCTGCAAAACCCCTGATAAAGAGAAATGTTCACAGTAAATCTATACCTTTGTTTCACACATCATTTGGGTGGCTATTGGTGAAGATAATTATTTAGTAGTAACATATGTTACCAGAGACCGGTTCAGTAGCTCCTTCACCAGAACAAGCCCCATTTCCAGAGCATACCCTTTCCTCAAGGAGGACGCTGTGAGACACTAAAGAATCATAGTAATTGACCTGGGTCTATACATCAAGTCTAAATAGACACAGAGTAAATTGCATAGCATTTGGTAAAACAAGCTACTCACTGTTCTTCTTTCAACCCATAATGACTGTAATTCAATTAGGCTTATTGCCTCTTATTCAATATGATACTACTGTAAAATTGTTCTTTTGCAATCCAAACTTTAGAGTTAAAGAGCCTGCTTTTCTTCTTAAAGCACACAGGCTCTCTTGCATTGGAACAGGATTTCATTATATTTAAAAACTTTTTCCACTGTTTACTTTATCACTGAGGTCAGATAAAGGAACCAGAGTCAAAATTAGTCTCTTGCTCTGGGATGGGGAAAGTGAATAGAGAGAAACCCCAGTGGAAATAAATGGGGGATTTATTTGTATTTCCATAGTGTCGAAATTACAGGAACATTAGTGACGTTAGAAGAAAAAGCATGGGGGAAGGGGGATTTCTATACTTTTATTATTGTTATCAGTATTATTCCTAAAAGACACTACAAATAATCTGGGATATTTTGCACAGTTACTTATGAATCATAAGTATTTTCAATCAATTTCAAAAATTTTCTTTTTTTTTTAAGATTTTATTTATTTATTTGAGAGAGAGAATGAGATAGAGTATGAGGGGGGGAGGGTCAGAGGGAGAAGCAGACCCCCAGCTGAGCAGGAAGCCTGATGTGGGACTCGATCCTGGGTCTCCAGGATCATGACCTGAGCCGAAGGCAGTCGCTTAACCAACTGAGCCACCCAGGCGCCCAAATTTTCACCATATAATAGAATATTTCCCAGGCTGAGCCTACCAAAAGGAATTTATAAATAGTTTTCTTTATCTAACCATGAAAAATGCCTGGCTATAAAGTTGATTTTCAGATTTAAAAGTTTTGTTTACAAGTTCGAGGAATTTTCATGCAACCTTAAAAAATAATCCAATCTGAATAGAGATGAACTAGAGAATAGACTTGAGTTATTATCTCTGTGACAAGTTACTAAAACTCTCTGTCTTGTAAGTCAAAGAGTATTTTGGGGGGGAGTAAATGAGTTAGTATATGCACAGTACTTAGAAATATCCCTGGTGTGTTCCAAGCCTCAAAACAAAAACACAGCTACTTCACTCGTATCAGCATCATTATTATTATGTGAAATAACATGGAACTTATGATGATATTGGATTCTTTTAAATGAATCTAGTGAAACCATGATACAATTTAACACATGATTATGTAGCTAAGCCTCTGAGTAGGAATGGTCTGCCTGTGAGTTTCCCATAGATACAGACTACTGCTCCTTCTACCAACCAATTGAAGCTCTGTGAATGCTATTTGTACTTTCCTAACTTACAGTTATACCCTTTTGTACACACACACACGCACACACACACACACACGTACCCCCAACTAATTTACATAATCTGGGGAAGGAAGGGTGATGACTTGTACCACTTCTACCCCTTAGAGTGCACAGCACCCATGAGAAGCTTACGAAATACTTTATTAAGTTTTGATTTAACTACATTGGGGCCAACTCCATTAGTCCATATAACTATAGGATCCAGATATTCAGATCTAGATCTAAATTAATACAAAATGTTTAGAATATTAAAAAATATCTGTTATAAACTATTGTTTTTCTTCCTACATTGCTTAGAAAATGTCCAAATGCCCCTTGTGTTACTACTATTCCTGTGCAGTGAAAGCTAAAACTTGTTATTTTGTTCAAATGTTCAGATGTTCATATGACTTGGATTTCTCTAATATTGTATCTGGTTGACTTAGCTCAAGGTCACTTATCCTGAAATCACATGAAGTCATACAGATGGAATTTATACTGAACAAAAAAGCTCAGTTGTAACTTTCCCTTGACATTTGCACTTTGTATACAAGCATCTTTTAGATTTACCATCATGGCGAAAATCAATCAATTTCACCTTGTCAAGTTCCTTCGCATGTCAGACGTCTTGTTAAAAGTGATAAATTCAATTAGTTTGTTGAATTTATGAATGTCAATCAATTTGACATGTTTCTTTTTCTTCACCACAGTAAATAAACTAACCAGTTTTCTTTTCTACCCTTCCCCTCAGCTCCCCACCAACCAGGCATAGCATCCACTTTGGAAAAACTTGGGTTCAGCGTATTCATTTACCAATCACTAGCTCTGTTCCCTGAAATGTCTCCTAGGTCCTGCTTCACAGGCTGGTTATCAGTATTAAATAAGAAACGGAATGTCAACCACAGAGCACAGTGCCAAGCACACTGTAGGACCAAGTGATCAAGAAAAAAGGTTGCTTTGAGGTCACAACTTAGGTTGTGGGTAGTTTTGGAGGTGGTGGTGACGGTGGTGAACACAAGGACAAAGATCAGACTGGTTACAGGTCTAGGAAGAATGGCAATGACAGAACATAATATAGAGAAATCCAAAGAATTTTTTTTATGATTTCATTTATTTATTTGACAGAGAGGGAGAGAGAGCATGAGCAGGGAGAGGGGCAGAGGGAGAAGCAGACTCCCTGCTGAGCACAGAGCCCAACACAGGGCTCCATCCCAGGACCCTGGGATCATGATCTAAGCCAAAGTCAGATGCTTAACTGACTGAGCCACCCAGGCCCTCACAAAGAGTATTTCATTAAAAAAATGACAGAGCACAAATGAAAGAGTCAAGAAAATATAAGAACCAGAAATTTTAATATGGGCAAATAGCCTTAAGTTCTAAGAGTCCTGGGTACATAACTTCTTTATAGGAACAACCCAAACAGGCCCACCTGTGGCTAGGCTTAGCTCATGGAATGCAGTTTTCCAAACCAGTATTTTCAGTGCTTCCTACTTTCAATAGCAGAGAAGAATGAGCCCTTAATCACAGAGATGCAAGCACTTCAGTTACCTGAAGTCAAGCTATATCTTAGAAGTATCATATTTCATTTTAAAAGTTCATGTACAATTTATATGTTACACCATAATATATCTGTGTTCATCTTAAAGATGGTTTTAGACAAAATTTGGAGAAAATTGAAAGCTCCAGGGACTCCAGCCTATCTATCCCTGAAGCTTTGCAACCACCCTGGCATGCTGCTCTGAAATTCCCAGGGGCCATAATCATGGTCTTGGAGCAAAGGGTAGAATGGATTTTCAATACTGCTGCAAAGCAGATGATACAAGTGTTAAGGGGGAGAAGATGATCCTTTATTTGAGATTATCTGTAAGTTTTTCAAGGCTATCCCATCCTTTAAGGGTGGTTACAGAGCTCTAAATCTCTCCTGGACAATTTGGATCAAGTCTTAAGAGTACCCAAGGATTGGACTGACATTGGGGAAAGAGATGGTGTGCTCACTAAAGAAGCCCCCAATTGACCATTGACTGTCATGTGCTGTGAGCAACTGCGGGTCAACCCGTCCCTTTTTCTCAGGACTTTTTTTGTTTGGACTGCTTGGAATGAGGACCCAACTGTGCTCCACATTCAGAGTAGGAAACAGTGCAGTGCATGCCTTCTGGATGTATGTATGCCCATGCACTGCTTAGAGAATCAGATTATTCTTTAGTTAACTAATGAAAAAAAAGTTCCTTTTTTGACAGTTGACAGACTTATATACCCCCCAATACCAGCCAAAATGTATGCCTAATTATTTTATAAATTACATTGTGCTGTCACAGACCTCAGGGGAATCAAACACTTCTAAGTGTTCTCCCTCCCCTGCCTGAGGCTGAGGGAAACACACAGTTGCCACCAGTCTTGTCTTGCTCATCCATCCTTCCTCCCGTGGGGGGTCATGTTTCTCTTCCCATCAGTGGGTGGTCCCTCTCAGTCTTCCCTGGATCAGGGTAACGGGGCACCCAGTTTGACTCCCATGAGATACAAAGATCGTTCTCAAAATGCTTTCTTCCCAGAAAGGTGTTAAATTTCACTGTGCTTTCTGTTCTGTTCTCTTTCTGCCAAAATAACAGGGGAAATGATTTTTCAAAACACTAGATTTATTTCTCATTTTCAATATGAAACATAAGCAGTTTTGTGCATTTGGAATACAAGCTTCGACTTGAGTACTAGATGTAGGATTCATCCTTGAAAATGCTTAGTCTAAGGTAAGCCTCTGGCATTGCCCAAATGGCCACCTACAAGTCACTGTAAGTGACTCCCACACTCCCACACAAAAGTACACATATAATCACTCCTCTGTAACCACCCCCCCAATTCCTATTCTGATGTTTCAAATTCCTACAACAAAATACATGAATTTCATGTGGATCTAAAATAGAGGATCTAAAATATGAATGCTCTTGAGAGAGGCAAAGACTGCCCTAAAATTACACGGAAGACTGAACAGCCTAAGAGATCCTTCCTTGGCCATGTGTAATAATTATCATGCTTTTGGCTGCAGTTAACAGAAAACCTGGCTCAGCTAGACTACACAATGAGGAAAATGTTTCAGCTCACAGAATCGTGTCCTATGTGCATCCTACACCAATCCTGGTCGGGGAGAATGAAGTTATCATGATTACCTTAGACCAGTGGTTCTCAGACTCGAACTTCCATGACAGTAGCCTGGAGGCTTATGACAACCAAATGGTTGGGCTTCATGCCTTGGGTTGCTCAGTAAGTCTGAGATGAAGCTCAAGAATTGTCATCATAAAATGCTGATGTTGCTGGCCTTGGGAACCACAGTTTGAGAATCACTATGTAAGCCTACTGAAACTGACCTACCTGCTGGAGCTGGGGAGGTATCCTGCCTTCCCTGATATATATGGTGACCTGAGACTTGAATAAAATTGAGTTTCTGTTAGGAAGGAAGGAGAGAGGGAGTGGCTGTTTGACATTTCTCTTGTATTAAAGTATGAGAAATAGGTGAATGATCCCAGGAAATAGTGATTAAAAGACACAACTCTCCATGACAGAAAGAGTTAGACTGGACTACAAAAAAACCACAAGAACTCCAACAAGAAGTTTTGGAATATTTATGTATTCAAGCAGGCTTCCACATTGTCTTGGAGTAGAGAATTCTCTCCTCTTCATGCTGAATCTGAGACTCTGTGGAGCCCTAGGCCACTTCATTTAAACTCTCTGCCAGGGCACCTGGGTGGCTCAGTTGGTTGAGTGTCCGCCTCTTGATTTCTGCTCAGGTCGTGATCTTAGGATCTCAGGATCATGGGACTGAGCCCCGTGTTGTGCTCTGCACTCAGCATGGAGTCTGCTTGTCCCTCTCCTTCTGTTCCTTCCCCACTATCTATCTATCTAAAATAAATAAATAAAATCTTGAAAAAAATTTAAACTCTTTGCCACCTAGGGTTTATGGGAAATGTATTGTGGCTATGTATGATCTTTTTCTACGTCTGGTGTTATTCTCAGGCTTGAGGGTAATAATTCTACTAATGTCTGATCCAATCCTGGGGGCCAATGAGAACTCTATGAAACTATTTCATCCTACCTAAAACATACTGAACACAGTTCTATTTCATTCTGGGATCCTGTTGGTCTCCTGGTCCCCATCCAAAAAGGTTACAAAAATCCTTTCTGCCTTCAGGTCCTCAAACCTATCATTGTGTGATAGTTAATTTTATGTGTCAAGTTGACTCGGCTAAAGGATGCCCAGATCGCTGGTAAAACATTATTTCTGGGCATTTCTGTGAGGTTTCCAGAGAAGATTAGCATTTGAGTCAATGGACTGAGGAAGGAAGATCTGTCCTCTCCAATGTGGGTGGGCATCACCCAGTCCACTGAGGGCCCAAATAGGCAGAGGAGAGTCAATTTCACTCTCTCTCTCCTTGAGATGGGGTATACATCTTCTCCTGTCCTGGGACACCAGAGTTCCTGGTTCTTGAGCCTTCAGACTTGGATTGAATTATATCACTGGCATATTTCAGCCTCTATAGTCATGTGAATCAATTCCCATAATAAATCTACTCTTATCTATTTATCTATCCATCCACCCTATTGGTTCTGTTTCTCTGGATGACCCTAACTAATACACGTGGAATTCTAGTATTTATTCCTTTGCCCATCACGGACTTGGCTGAGCAGAGAGGTATCAGCACAAAAGCCCATTAAAAGCTGGGTATTTTTCTCAGTCTTTTTCCATCTGGGTAGTCCCCCCTTCTTCCCTACTTGAGAATGCTTTCACCAGTCTGAAAGAAGAAAAACTACTCTTCCAATTACTTCCATTTTATGGCCAGACTTGAAACTTGAAATACAATAATTTTAATTTTTTTATTCTCCAGTATTCTGTGTAGGAAACTTTCCTATAGGTAATAGGATTCAGAAGAAAAAAGGAGAGATATAAAATAGATTCATTAAAACTAAAGAAAAGATGCCACAATAATAAAATTGAAAATCATAACCTGTCTCCTGTCCCTGCTCAGCTATTCTTTCAATATGCCATACTTTGTCTTTTAGATTTGGGAGAGCATTGAGCATGGAGTTGTGTGTTCACTAGTGGGAAGATAATGATAAAGTTAAACTTGACCTAGTCAAGATCCTTATAAAATTATCAGTGTTTTCAACCATAGCAATGTTTTTTTTACAACATATTCTGATCCTTCAGCTTTTAGACAGATTCCTAGAACCCAAAGATAGAGCATTTTTTCTCTCCTTGACTGGAGGTGATTCATGGTGAAGGGGATGATTTTGGTAGCTCTCAGAAGGAGTTGTATTATAGGTTCTGACAGAGGACACTAGCCATGGATGGGATTTTAGAAGGAATTTTGATGAATTTTGATGAATTTTGATGAAGTAAAGCCAGGGACTTTGGTAGCAGCTTAGCATATGTTTGTCTTAAATGGCCCTTTACTTAATTGATTAACTGTGATAATGATCTAAATATACCAGGAGGATACACAATCATCATTCACAGTATTCTATGAAAGGTTTTATAGTTCTAAGTAATAGTATCAGTAATTGATTAAAACATTTTGACAGTGAGCCAATTGGAATGGTTATATAAAGTTAAATGAGATTATATATATAAAATACACTGCAAATATTTAAATATAAACTATTAACAACATCATAGCCCATGGAATCTATTCTCACTTCTCCGGTTAAGAGCAGGAATTGAGACATTCTGGTTCAAATGAAATTCAGGGTAGTAAATACAAATGGCCAACAGACATGTAAAAAGATGCTCAACATCACTAATTATCTGGGAAATGCAAATCAAAACCACAATAAGATATCACCTCACACCAGTCAGAATGGTTGGTATCAAACCAGGAAATACTAAGTGTTGGTGAGGATGCAGAGAAAAGGGGATTCTCATGCACTGTTGGTGGGAATGCAAACTGGTACAGCCACTATGGAAAACAGTATGGGGCTTCCTCGGAAAATTAGAATATGGAACTACCATACCATCCAGCAATTCCACTTCTGGGTATTTATCCAGAGAAAATAAAAACACTAATTTAAAAAGATGTATGCACCCCTATGTTTATTGCAGCATTATTATTATGATAGCCAAGATATAGAAGCAACCCAAGTGTCCATTCATAGATGAATGGATAAAGATGTACACACACACACACACACACCAGAGTATTACTCAGCCATAAAAAATAATGAGATCTTGTAATTTGCAACAACATGGATGAACCAAGAGGAAATTATACTAATTGAGATAGGTCAGACAAGGAAGGACAAATACCATATATTTTCACTTATATGTGAAATCTAAAAAACAAAACAAATGAACAAGGTAAAGCAGAAACAGATTCAATAATACAGATAGCAAACTGGTGATTGCTAGAAGGGAGAGGGTGGAGATGTAGGTGAAATAGGCAAAAGGGAAGAGGTAAAAACTTCTAATTATAAAATAAGTCACAGGGATGAAAAGTACAGCATAAGATATATAGTCAATAACACTGTAATAACTTGGTATGGTGACAGATGGTAACTACACTTAATGTGGTGAGTATTACATCATATAGAGAACCGTCAAACCACCATGTTGTACACCTGAAACTAATATAACATTGAATGTCAACTATACTTCTTTTAAAAAGAAAATTTAGGTAAGTGGCAGTGCCTCAAACTGTATTCTGGACTACCTTTGTTTAAATAATCAGCGTACTATGAAATATACAACTTCAAAGCTTTATTTATTTATTTTAGAGAGACAGTGTGCATGCAAGCAGGGGAAGGGGTAGAGGGAGAGGCAGAGGGAAAAAATCTCATGCAGACTCCCCGCAGGGCATGGAGTTGGACCCGGGGTTCAATCTCACCACCCTGAGATCATGACCTGAGCTGCTTAACTGATTGAGCCACCAGGTGCCCCTGAAATATACAACTTTCAAACTATTTTATACATTGGTTGTAAAGATATTTTCTGTAGACCATTTCTTAAGGCAGATCACTTTATCAGATATGCATACTCATGGAATACTATGTCATACTTCATTTCACTTTGCTCTTGAACTTCACTTTCAGATATATCCTTTTGAATTGCCATAGATAAATATTCTTTTATATATAAATGCTGCTACTGCTTCCTAACTAAGTAAAAATATAAGAAATTATGTAGGTTGTTTTTTAAAGTCACATAAACTTGGACTTTAATAATTACTGTAGTCCATAGACTTAGAAGAATTTCTCGTCTCAGATCATTTAGAGAACTGTTTTGTGCAGCAGACACGTCAAGACTTGAGCAAAGCATCACAGGTCCAAAGGTTTCCACATCTCTTTCAATGTCGACCCTTTATCAAGAGCTCTCTACTTTCACTACAACTCGAGGTGTAGGGCAGCAGAGTGGAGACTGAAGGCAATTAATGAACCATTCTCATTTCCACACAAATCATTTTCTGTCAACTGCTTTTTCAAAAACCAAAGAAATCCCTGACTCAACTATATGGACAACTGTAATAGTTCTTAATCCTATGTTTAACATAAAACATGCAAGATGACCCTAAATAACTCATCAGGAGCTATTGAATGACAAGTGTCTTTGAAAACAGAAGTCCCCAACTACCTTCACAAACCCACCAAAAATTTCCAGCTTTTCCATTAACCAAAAGACATGTGGGAAAATGTTTCAAAACACAAAGAAGAAGAGGAAGAAGAAGAAGAAGAAAGAAGAAGAAGAAGAAGAAGAAGAAGAAGAAGAAGAAGAAGAAGAAGAAGAAGAAGAAGAAGAAGAAAAGAAGGAGAAGAAAGAGGAGGAGGAGGAGGGGGAGAAGAAGAAGAAGAAGAGGGGGAGGAGGAGGAAGGAAAGAGGTGGGGGAGGTAGAGAGGGGGAAGGAGAGGGAGGAGGAGGGAAAGGAGGAGAAAGAAGAAGGCAAGTATATATTTTTACTACCTTCTGTCCACTATTAGTTTTAAAACACCTTTACCCACCCGTATGAAATTACTCCAGAGAGGCCAAGTGATTATTTTATTTATCTCTAGAACCAAAAGATATAATAAGATTTCAAACAATAGATTCATTTTTAAAAAACTACATTATAACAAATGTTTAATAATGCTTTTTTGTATCAGTTACCAAAAAGTGATGGATCACTCTTGTTATGTGGGGGCACTTGCTCAGAATTATTTATTTTCATTCTATGGATTTGGTATTTAGAGTTATTGTACTATATTTTTAAAATAATATAGAGGCCAAAGATAAGGAAAATTTAATTAACCATAAAGGCCAAAATCACTTAGAAATTAAAAAAAAAAAAACAGATGCTAAAGTAAAGTTTTCTTTGGTTTAAAGGACTGGCTTTATACCAAAAGACTTCTTTTAATATTTTATTTTGGGGATAAACTTTGAAGTTTTTCTTAGACACCTAAATATTGGAAAATCCTATCCATATACTGCCCCCACATTTATATAAAATAATTAACTGAAGCAATGTCTTCTAAATGGAAATATTTCCTGTAACAGCTAGTAAAACCAAAAAGAAAGAAATATAAAAATTTGATAGTCAAGTACAAGCATTTTTTATGGCTTCAGGACACTCCATTACAATAAAATAGTTTCCAAAATAAGTTTTATCTCCAACAAGTCCTCTTCTAAATGTGAACTTTTGTTTCAGCATCACAATATCTTTAACATTCCCATGTATTATCCTTCTTAAACAGCTGTCCTCTATTCTAACTGTACAGTCATAATTGAATTTAAATATCCTACCACTCCCCTCCATAAATGCTCAACTTTTGATCATCTAGAAATACAGAAATACAATGCAGGCCACAGAGGTAATTTCAAATTTCTAGTAGCCACTTAGAGCACAACTCAATTTGGAAGCTGAATTTTCACTAGAAACCTTTGATGTCATAAAATTTATAGTTGCAACAGTTGAATCATCCAGGTTATTCCACACATGGTTTAAAAAGGCCCAATACCTAAATTCAGCAAGTTTTAAATGTAAATTTAAATTTATAAAACTTAAATAAAAATTTAAAATTCTATTTCTCCCACTAGCCACATGTAGGGAGTGATATCTAGGACTATAACATACATACTACTCACATTTTACCATGCATTATGTGTGGAGGTGTGGGGGCAATAGACACATGTGCTATTAAACTTGAGCATAGACAACACAAATATACACATGTGACATGTATGTATAATAAGTAGTGATAACAATTGTTCAGGTTTAATTTTAGGGGCTACATGCAACAGATTGCCCATGGAAGCCACCAGCAACCCCTGACTCTACTACCTATGTGCCTCTTCTTCCCACCAAGAACCTAGCCTGTATCCCGTCTTTTGAATCTGGGCCAACCCTGGGGTTGCTCCCATCATCAGAATGCAGAAGAAGATTCTGTATGACTTTTTTAGCCTCATCTTTCCAAGCAGCTTTCATTTTTGTTTTCTTGGAAACCAGCCACCAGGTAAAGAATCTCACATTTGACTACTCAGTGATGAAAGACCACAGAGGGAAAGAAGCCACATGAAGAACCAAGGCAAACCTACCAACAGCCAGCACCCTATGAGTAAGGCTCTTCCAGGTGATGAAGGGAAGGAGGAGAGCTAGACATCGCAGCCAGACTGCAGATGACCAAGCCATCTTAACTGATGCCTCGAGCACTGTGGGGCAGTTAGGCCATCCAGACTGGGCCTTTTTCAAAAGCTCACCTCACAAAATCATGATCAAGTTAAATAGTTATTATTTTAAGCCTGTTGTTTTGCAGTGTTTGTATACAACAAGAAACAACTGATGCAGACATTGGTACATACAGACAACGTGCTCCTGTAACAAAGCCCAAAACGTGTATTTGTCATTAGGAGTGGGGAGCAGAAAGAGCCTGGAAAAAGCCAGCAACAAGACTGTTCAGCAGAACCTGGAAAGGTAGTAAGGAAACTGCTTTGGATGCTGGAAAAACCAGAAGCCAGTTCAGTAGGGGTAGAAAAATTAGTGAAAGTGCCACCCATAGTAACTCATAAGATGAAACAAGCACCTCAAAATGTGTAGATTTGGCTGAGGAGATTCCAGGAAGAAATGTTGATGGTGCCAGTTGTCTTCTTTTAACTACGTATAAGGTATCGCAAGAGAAAAATAAGCTAAAAAAAGAAACTTTAGTTTTTTAATCAAAATTTGATGGAAATGGTGAGGTCTCTCCAGTTAGCAAAATATCCTCAAAGTAAAAAGTGGCTTTAAGGAAACAAACAAATACAAGGCTTCCAGTAGAACTTGGTCAAGACGAATTCAAGGATGCAGCTGGAAGTTCTTTGATAAAGACCTCAAACTGACAGAAGTCAGCCCCTCGAAGATTCTCTCATCTGGACAAATGGGCATCTAAGAATGTTAACAGTCTTATCCCACTCACAGGCCAAAGTAGAGAAGGGCCTGTCTTGAAGAGGTTTGTGACTATGGCTTTTCTCTATTGTATTTGACTATAATCTGATACATAGGAAACCCACAATACTTTAGAGGAGATTTTAGCTAATAAACTGGGTAATTCCAAGGTTCAATAAAAGAAGAATAGCAAAGAATCAAAATTTGTTGTGTGAATATTTTAAAGTACCAAGTCATCATAGAAGTTAAAATCACATGGTCAAATGCAGAAGCATAGTACAAGGATGTTTTTCCTTATGTTTAAGTTGAATATGAGCAATTGATGCATGTTTAACAGCGCTGTGCACATATTTATATGCATGTATATGCATATCCATATCTGTATCTAAATCTATGCTTATATCTATCTGAATTGGTCTTTTTTTAATCATTAAACAGCCAGCAGTTTGATGATAAAGTTAAAATGAAGATTTAATTTATCCAAAGCAACTGTTTTAGTAATCCTTATTCACAAGTTAACTTCACTGTCCTGTTTTCCTGACTGCCATAACTTGCTCTGTAAGACACAAATCGTCATTTAGAAATGTACATATTTATACCAAGTAAACAGAAAGGAAAAAGTTGATATAAAGGTCAGCCATTATGAGCTCTACCTGTTGAGCCATTTGTGGTTATTATACTCGACAGTGTCAAAACAGAGCTGGAATGTTAACGCCTATGTCATGATCCCTTATCTGTCAGCCATTTGACTTGGGCATACTGATTTTAAATTATATCTTTGGCTTTACTAAAAAATAAATAAGCCAGAAATGCCAAGGACTGTGTCTAATAAAGAATGGCATTTTTATTCATTAGACAATTTCCTTCATGTCATCTATCACTGCCACTACAAAACAGCATTTTAAATTTCTGAGGTACAGACATGCCTTCTTTGCTTTCACTTGCTGATATACTTGCACCCATGTTCAATGGCATTATAAGGTGGTTCCTTTCCATTCTTGTTATCCATAAATAACCATATTATGTGGAAGCATTGTATTCTCTTTTGGATTCAGTAACTGGAGGTCCAATTTTTTGTCCCATCTTCAGGCATCTTCCCCAAACTATCAGTTCTGTGAAGTCTCCATAAATGTATGGAAGTTTGTGTATCAGAGAGGGGGGTAGTGTTCGTATGCACATGTGTGTAGAAGGGAAAAGGTGGTTGGGGAAATGAAGACGAAATCTTTTCTATTTTAATGGCCATTACGCTTGACTCATTATTTTTAAGCTATTCCACACCATATTGGAGCCACATCAGCCCCAATTTTAGAAGTTCTTCTTCACCACTCACCTCCTTAGGGCACATTAAAGTGCCAAGATTTGTTACATTCCTTTCTGTGCGAGGCCACTCTTGTTCCCTTATTAGAATCTGTTGCTTGTCAGAAGCCTTTAGTAACCTAATTGGAACACCCTCTCATTCTAAATCAACTAAAAATTCTCAGCTTATATTTCAATTCCATTTCCAGGCAAGCCTCCACTAGCCCCTGGTTTCCTCCTCTTCTAGGAACACATGATTGTTTTCTTTCCGAAGCATGTGGCTGACATTATAGCATGCCCCTCGGGGGAGGATAATTTGCTCATTGTGGATTAGTTGCCTTCAGCAGGTAAGTCTCACCTGGGTCACATCCTTTAAGGGTACATCCGTGGACAGAACTGCCTGAAAACTTTCACTGGAATGTACAAAACTCTGCCCTGGCTTGTCTTGCTTGATGACACACTTTCTTTCCTGGGCGAATTTTCTCTCAAAAAGCTAATGCCATCATAATTGGATCAGTAAACTTTTTTCATTTTATTCCATGCTTTTTTTGGTTTTCTGTGCTGCCCATCAGACAAGCTATACCTAGAGGAATGTGAACTGAGATTCTGAAAATTTCTGACTCCACGATTACATAAAACCTCTAAAAGAAGGTTAGCCTAATCTGCCCAGCCTCATTGCTACATGAGTAGAATAAACTGGATAATTAGTAAATATATGTGTATGGTGGTGTAGGAGGAGTGTTCTCAATGCCACATAGAGAGTATGCCCCTAAAATAAGAAATCTGGGCTATCTGGCCAACAAAACAAAATATTTTGTATCCCATAATCTGCTCAGTTTAATATTAATGCAGAGGCTAACTTTTATTGTAAAGGATTGTGTTGGGTTCTAGCACATTTCAGCCTTGAAAAATAATCTGTCTCAGGGTGCCTGGGTAGCTCAGTTGGTTAAGCATCTGACTCTTGATCTTAGCTGAGGTCTTGATCTAAGGGTCATGAGTTCGAGCCCTGTGTTGGGTTCCATGCCGGGCATGGAGCCTATTTTAAAAAAGAAAAGAAAAGAAAAGAAAAGAAAAGAAAAGAAAAGAAAAGAAAAGTAAAGTAAAGAAAAGAAAAGAAAAGAAAAAGAATCTCTCTCAACCATAATATCACCAGGAAATAAGTGTTACTCTAAGTGACCCTCCTCACACTCAATTAATAATTTTAAACCTGAAGTCCATGGCATATGGAAGTATAATATATTCTACTTATGGCTTCAGGAGATCCACAGATTGTATGAGTTACATATGTGTGTATTTTTTGGGGAAAAGCAGTCATAACTTTTATGACATTCTCAAAGGAGACTGAAAACTAAAATAGTAGTAACTAGTGCTCTAGGTTGACTGATATTTTAGAAGATACTGAAAATATAGTTGCAACAGTAGTTTCATTAATTAAAAATGATACCAGTTTTTCTTTTTTTATTATCTCTCATGATTGTCTTTGGCTTTTCCTTTATGTTAATTTCCCATATGCATCCATCATCCCATTATTGATGATCATATAGAATGAATATGAATCCCATTGTTCAATGAAGCTGATGTGCTATGTTTTTAAAGCTCACTAAATGTGATGGTCACTATCTGCTGGATGGAATCATATGAAAAGGAATATGGAAGTGAAAAATAGTGTACAACTACAGACTTTTTGCTGCTTGAATTGGGAGTAATTTGTAAATGATAGGGGAATACACATAGTTTCTGGTAGGAAAGTGTTTTTGCAATAAATTAGAACTAAGAAGTATGAGAGGAAGCAAACCTTTAAAACTCACAGGCCAATAAATTAGAAGTTATTCAGTATGTTTGCCTAAATTAGTCAAATTAACTAAACTAATTTCTAAAATTCATTAATACTTTTCATAAAAGTTTTATTTCATAATATATTTATAACTCCTAACATCAAAATATGTCTTTCCAGTGCAAGGTGTATCATTACGTTTATTAGGTAGTTATGAAAATCCCATTATAAATCATGCAACCAAGCCATTTATTTTTCAAACTAGGAGGCAAACTTATTGCAACTGTAATTTTATGATTGCTGTTTCCTTAGAGGAACATTCACAATTCCTTAAAGAACAATAACCAGAAAAATATTTTTTCCAAGACTTAGCATCCAAGATGTCCTCCAATGATCTCTGTCTTCTTGAATACAAACAGTTGCAGGAGGAAATCAAAGAGTGGGAGGAACTGAATGGGCTGTTGCTGACTTTGAAGACAGAAGAAGAGGAACATGAGCCAAAGAATTTGGGCAGCCATAGAATCTGGGGATGGGTTACCTGACAGTGAACAAGGAATAGGGAAAAGTCCTGTAAGTTCAAGAAACTGAATTTTCCAACAACTTGGCTAAGCAAGGAATTTTCCAACAACTTGGATAATCAAGAGTCAGTTGCTTAAACAACTGAGCCACCCAGGCACCCTGAGAGACTACAGTCTTCAAAAAGGGACACATTTTTTCCTGCTGACACCTTGCTCTTAGACTTCTGACCTACAGAACTGTAAGATAAATTTGTGTTGTCTTAGACCACTGAGTCTGTGGTAACTTACTATAGCAGTGATAAGAAATGAATACACGTGTATTTTGCATGTGGGAGGGATGGGAATTATTCAGTACTGGAGGGTAGACTGTGGCAACATATGGTCTCCAGTGATCGCTGCCTCCTGGTATTCACACCCTGTATAAGCCCCTTTCAGAGTGCACCAGAAATAATCTGTGTGACCAACAAATTATGGCAGCAGTGACGGTATATTACTATGCTGTTGATTTATTGCTTCTCAACTCCAAACTCACCTTTTTTGCCTGCTTGATGAAAATGTATTCTGCTCTTTAAATATACTTCCTTTGCCACCTGGCACTATGTTAAGCTTTGCCAATAGAGGGCCCTGTAGAGACTTTACAGGAGGAAAAGGTTTTCTCCCCCTGGTTCCACCGGGCTCACTTGGCAGGCTCCTGAAGCTGTGGTTCTCTAGCTCCCATCTCCTACAATAAGGCCAGCTTCTCTAGCACCAAGCTTCTCAAGAGCAGGTGACTTCTGAGTGTCTCTAGTGAGACATGCCCGGAAAGAAATTTACCCAGAAATGTTGGGGGTAGATTTCCACCATGTTCCAGAAAACAGATTTCTAGTAAGTTCCACAAGAGCAAGACCCTGCAGACTTCTCTGACACTCAATGAGTGGTGGTCACACCTTCTACAGCAAGGGGTGTATCTTAGTCCTGAGAAAGGGTCTCTTCCTTGAGTGTTTTCTTGGTCCTAGAGGTAGTGGTTGTTCCTTATTTTGTCTATTCCTACATTCTTTAGAGTGTTTTGTTTTTTTTTTTCTTAGCTAATCCTTCATTATCCTAGTTCTGTATTATGATGAATGGATTCTTTATATTAAACTTTCCTTATTCAAGTTGCTGTGTATTTCCTCTTTCCTGGTTGGACCCTGGCCCAATCACTTCCGGATTTGGTTATAAAAGTCACTGTAGCTTCTGTCTTATCATACATTCTCTGATTGTATGCTTTGGGGAAAGCTGACTATCATGACCTGAGCAGCCCATGTAGTGAAGAGCTGAAGCATCTGGCCACCAGCCACATGAGGGAGCTTCAACATGGATGCTCCAGCCCAGCCAAGCCTTCAGATGAGACTTCAGCCCTGGCTGACATCATAGCTGCAACTACTTGAGAAACCCTGATGGAGAGCCACCCAGCTAAGCTCCTTGCAGATTCCTGGCTTCAGAAACTATGTGAGATAATAAAAGTTTGTGGTTTTAAGCCACTAATTTGGGGGACAATATGTTATGTAGCAATAGACAACTAATACACTTGTCTTAAAGTTTATTTTAAAAATAAATTATTTTTATACAAAGTCTTTACAATGAAACGTTTTTGTAATCAAGAATTTTGATCAGTCAATAGACAGTACTTATTCCATCACACACTAGAACTGACTCAGAAAGCTTATGTAACATAGGGTGGGGATCACTGGTTCTGTCAGATAGCTGCCAAAATATGACCAGGGGAAGCTATTTTACCCCACTCAGCTTCAGTCTCCCAAAATATGACTAATGCCATCTACTTCTTCAAACAGCCATTGGTGTGAGTTAAATGGGTGAATCAATGCAAAGGACTTAATAAGGTGCTTGGCAAAGGGTAGAAACTATTAGAATTAATAAAACTTGAATCCACGTAGAAACTTAGAACAATTCATAGCAGTTTGTTTAAAAATAATTTAATCGGAAGCACACATTTTTATGAACTCGTCTTCCAAGCATGCTATGCCAGAGCCCCATCACCATGTCGTATTAACTGCTCATTTATTTCTTTATCATTCTCACTAGACTATAAGCTTCAGAAAGGCAGATATTATGTTCCTCTTATTCATAATTGTAGCCTCAACAGCTAGAATAATATCTGACATATAATAGTCAAATTGTAGTATCTGTTAAATAAATGAGGACTCTATGTCATACAATAATATTCCTGCAGAAATTTTAGTTACAACTGTCTCTGGTAGTGTTGAACTGCATTTAAAATACCCTAACTTTTTAAATAGTATTAATATTAAATACTTGTAATACCATCAGATTATTCAATTAATAACAAATGCTGCTCCAAGTAAACTTTATAATCTTTATGGAAATAAAATGTAAGAACACTGCATGCTTTACCAAAATTTCAGATCTCTTCCCACAATAATTGATAGTTTAAGAGACTTCCTTGGTACACTGCTTATATTTTATAATTCCTCAGCCTTTAATAACAAGAGTGGACCTTTTTATTTAACCAATAATTTTCATTGTAACAATTACCAATATTCTAGGACAATACTCTTTTTTGGTCGATAATTTCTCTCCTCACTGCTGGTTGTACAACAGGTAGCTAATGATGTCACCTATTTCATCTTATAGAAGTTAGTACATTCAAAGTCAAGGACAATGTGTTCCATATTTACAATAAAATTATGGTTTCCTCATTAAAAGTCAAATCCTTCATTTCAAAAACTTGCATTATTCTTAAAATAGAATGCCAGATGGCTAAATTTAGGTGCTGAAGAAAGTCTAATTCAGGAATATTTTCTGGCACCAGTCCCGAAATATTTTCATTTGATTATGGGTTGAACATATTTTCATTCATTTTAAACTCTTGCCTCTCTGTATGTTGTTCTGAGATAGGTGAACTCATGTTGGTAGACAAATTGACCTCAAAAAAAAAAAAGCCACTCTGCTTAAATGATCTATTTTTGTTGACATATTGGAAAGATGGCTTTATGTTGGGTGACACATCTTCAGGGAGCAGAGTCACATATGGCCATAGTAAAATGTACAGAGGTTGTGCTCAGCTTCACAATGAACAGCGATCACTGATCAATTACAACAGGTGAGCTACCATCCACAGGGACTGTAACATCTAGAAAACACAAATCACACAGAACTCAGCTGTGCCTTGATATGTGTCACTGTTCTTTACTTTTTTGTTTTGTTTTTGCCATATTTATCTTTATTTTCTTTCTTTCTTTCTTTCTTTCTTTCTTTCTTTCTTTCTTTCTTTCTTTCTTTCTTTCTTTTTATCTTTCTGGTGCATTTCTTCCTAGTTTTAGGTTGAAAATAATTGTTAAAAGAAGTTTATCTTTTCACTAGTTGTGGCCATAAATCTATGAGTTAGTTCACATAATGCTTAGGTTTTTCTATTTTTAATTTTTATTTTTTTAAAGATTTTTATTTATTTGAGATAGAGAGAGAGTGAGAGAGAGAGAGAGAGCACAAGTAGGGGGAAGAGGCAGAGGGAGAGGGAGAAGCAGGCTTCCCGTTGAGCAGGGAGCCTGACAATGTGGGGCTGGATCCCAGGACCCTGGGATCATGACATGAGCTGAAGGCAGACAGAACCACTGAGCCACCCAGGTTGCCCCTAGACTTTTTAAAAAACTAATTTCTTCCCATTTTTGTATGAATTTGGGCTTCTTTAGCCATTCTGCTGGCTGATGCTCTTTCCATTAAGTTCATCCACTATGGCATTTCTCACACTACATCTTAGCTATTGCAGTAAGCCAGAAAGTGTCAAGTATGTGTGTTTGAGATTCAGCTCCATCTGAACTACAGTTTGCACATCTGTTCAACTGTGTAATACCAGCAACTGGCCCACCTTATTTCACGTTATTTCACCCAGTTGCACTAAGAATTATATGAGATCCCACACATGAAAATGTTCCATAAGCTGCAATGTGGTATAATTATGCTCAGCTAATCTAATGTTTGCCTTCTTTCCTAGAATTGCATTTTTGTGCACAAAGATTCTCTCCCCAGCGTGTTGCAATTGATACCTCTTTAAAAACCCACTCAGACTCAACTTTCTCCCAGAAATCTTGAAGACCCTCCCTGGGCCTTCGAGCTCGGACTTTCTGACTCCGAACTTCTGAAACTTACCAAAGTGTATTCATCTATTTCAAATTCATCATTAGGGCCCACGTTGTACCATGACATTTACCCACTGGCATAAGTTGATCACCCCACACCCCCATCAACCACATAGTAGACTCCACATGCTTACCGCCTTGCCTTCCTGATCACCACACCTCTAATACAAACCCCACAGCTCTCTTGCACTCACCTATACAAGATGCATAACATGCTAAATATTTTTTAAAATTTTTTGTTATGTAAATCCCCATACATTACATCATTAGTTTTAGATGTAGTGTTCCATGATTCATTGTTTGTGCACAACACCCAGTGCTCCATGCAGAACGTGCCCTCTTTAATACCGATCACCAGGCTAACCCATCCTCCCACCCCCCTCCCCTCTAGAACCCTCAGTTTGTTTTTCAGAGTCCATCGTCTCTCATGGTTTGTCAACTCCTCTGATTTCCCCCCTTCATTCTTCCCCTCCAGCTATCTTCTTTTTTTTTTCTTAACATATATTGCATTATTTGTTTCATAGGTAGAGATCTGAGATTCAACAGTCTTGCACAATTCACAGCGCTTACCAGAGCACATACCCTCCCCAGTGTCTATCACCCAGTCAGTGCATCTCTCCCACCCCACCCCCCACTCCAGCAACCCTCAGTTTGTGTCCTGAGATTAAGATTTTCTCATATCAGTGAGGTCTAAGTGATACATGTCTTTCTCTGATTGACTTATTTCGTTCAGCATAATACCCTCCAGTTCCATCCACGTCATTGCAAATGGCAAGATCTCATTCCTTTTGATGGCTGCATAATATTCCATTGTATATATATACCACCTCTTCTCTTTTTTAAATTTTTTTTTATTCACTTGACAGCGAGATATAGCGAGAGAGGAAACACAAGCAGGGGGAGTGGGAGAGGGAGAAGCAGGCCTTCCATGGAGCAGGGACCCTGGGATCATGACCTGAGCTGAAGGCAGACACTTAACGACTGAGCCACCCAGGCGCCCCTATACCACCTCTTCTTTATCCATTCATCTGTTGATGGACATCTTGGCTCTTTCCACAGTTTGACTATTGTGGACATTGCTGCTATAAACATTGGGGTGCACATACCGCTTTGGATCCCTACATTTGTATCTTTGGGGTAAATATCCAGTAGTGCAATTGCTGGATCATATGGTAGCTCTATTTTCAACTTTTTGAGGAACCTCCATACTGTTTTCCAGAGTGGTTGTACCAGCTTGCATTCCCACCTACAGTGTAGGAGGGTTCCCCTTTCTCCGCATCCTCGCCAACATCTGTCGTTTCCTGACTTCTTAATTTTAGCCATTCTGACTGGTGTGAGGTGGTATCTCATTGAGGTTTTGATTTGGATTTCCCTGATGCCGAGCGATGTTAAGCACTCTTTCATGTGTCTGTTGGCCATTTGGATGTCTTCTTTGGAAAAATGTCTGTTCATGTCTTCTGCCCATTTCTTGATTGGATTCTTTGTTCTTTGGGTGTTGAGTTTGATGAGTTCTTTATAGATTTTGGATACTACTAGCCCTTTATCTGATAGGTTATTTGCAAATATCTTCTCCCATTCTGTCAGTTGTCTTTTGGTTTTGTTGACTGTTTCTTTTGCTTTGCAAAAGATTTTTATCTTGATGAAGTCCCAATAGTTCATTTTTGCTCTTGCTTCCCTTGCCTTTGGCGATGTTTCTAGGAAGAAGTTGCTTCGGCTGAGGTCAAAGAGGTTGCTGCCTATGTTCTCCTTTAGGATTTTGATGGACTCCTGTCTCACATTGAGGTCTTTCAACCATTTGGAGTCTGTTTTTGTGTGTGGTGTAAGGAAATGGTCCAGTTTCATTCTTCTGCATGTGGCTATCCAGTTTTCCCAACACCATTTGTTGAAGAGACTGTCTTTTTTCTGTTGGACATTCTTTCTTGCTTTGTCAAAGATGAGTTGACCATAGAGTTGAGGGTCCATCTCTGTGCTCTCTATTCTGTTCCATTGATCTATGTGTCTGTTTTTGTGCCAGTACCATGCCGTCTTGATGATGACAGCTTTGTAATAGAGCTGGAAGTGCGGAATTGTGATGCCGCCGGCTTTGCTTTTCTTTTTCAATATTCCTCTGGCTATGCGGGGTCTTTTCTGGTTCCATACAAATTTTAGGATTATTTTTTCCATTTCTTTGAAAAAAGTGGATGGTATTTTGATGGGGATTGCATTGAATGTGTATATTGCTCTAGGTAGCATTGACACCTTCACAATATTTTTTCTTCCAATCCATGATCATGGAACGTTTTTCCATTTCTTTGTGTCTTCCTCAATTTCTTTCATGAGTTTTTATACTTTTCTGAGTACAGATCCTTTGCCTCTTTGGTTAGATTTATTCCTAGGTATCTTATGGTTTTGGGTGCAATTATAAATGGGATCGACTCCTTAATTTCTCTTTGTTCTGTCTTGTTGTTGGTGTATAGGAATGCCACTGACTTCTGTGCATTGATTTTATATCCTGCCACTTTACTGAATTCCTGTATGACTTCTAGCAGTTTTGGGGTGGAGTCTTTGGGGTTTTCCACAACAAGTATCATATCATCTGCAAACAGTGAGAGTTTGACTTCTTCCTTGCCAATTTGGATGCCTTTGATTTCTTTTTGTTGTCTGATTGCTGTGGCTAGGAATTCTAATACCATGTTGAATAGCAGTGGTGATAGTGGACATCCCTGCCACGTTCCTGACCTTAGGGGGAAAGCTCTCAGTTTTTCCCCATTGAGAATGATATTCGCTGTAGGTTTTTCATAGATGGCTTTTATGATATTGAGGTATGTACCCTCGATCCCTATACTCTGAAGAGTTTTGATCAAGAAAGGATGCTGTACTTTGTCAAATGCTTTTTCTGCATCTATTGAGAGGATCATATGATTCTTGTTCTTTCTTTTGTTAATGTATTGTATCACGTTGATTGAGTTGCAGATGTTGAACCAACCTTGCAGCCCAGGGATAAATCCCACTTGGTCGTGGTGAACAATCCTTTTAATGTACTGTTGGATCCTATTGGCTAGTATTTTAGTGAGTATTTTTGCATCCATGTTCATCAAGGACATTGGTCTGTAATTCTCCTTTTTGATGGGGTCTTTGTCTGGTTTTGGGATCAAGGTAAAGGTGGCCTCATAAAACGAGTTTGGAAGTTTTCCTTCCATTTCTATTTTTTGGAACAGTTTCAGAAGAATAGGTGTTAATTCTTCTTGAAATGTTTGGTAGAATTCCCCTGGGAAGCCATCTGGCCCTGGGCTTTTGTTTGTTGGGAGATTTCCGATGACTGCTTCAATTTCCTTAGTGGTTATAGGTCTGTTCAGGTTTTCCATTTCTTCCTGGTTCAGTTTTGCTAGTTGATACATTTCTAGGAATGCATCCATTTCTTCCAGGTTATCTAATTTGCTGGCATAGAGTTGATCTTAATATGTTCTTATAATTGCTTGTATTTCTTTGGTGTTGGTTGTGATCTCTCCTCTTTCATTCATGATTTTGTTGATTTGGGTCACTTCTCTTTTCTTTTTGATGAGTCTGGCCAGGGGTTTATCAATCTTGTAAATTCTTTCAAAGAACAAGCTCCTAGTTTCGTTGATCTGTTCTACTGTTCTTTTGGTTTCCTATTTCATTGATTTCTGCTCTGATCTTTATTATTTCTCTTCTTCTGCTGGGTTTAGGCTTTATTTGCTGTTCTTTCTCCAGCTCCTTTAGGTGTAGGGTTAGGTTGTGTACTTGAGACATTTCTTGTTTCTTGAGAAAGTCTTGTATTGCTATATACTTTCCTCTTAGGACTGCCGTTGCTGCATCCCAAAGATTTTGAAGAGTTGTGTTTTCATTTTCATTGGTTTCCATGAATTTTTTTAAATTCTTCTTTAATTTCCTGGTTGACCCATTCGTTCTTTAGTAGGATGCTCTTTAGCCTCCATGTATTTGAGTCCTTTTGACTTTCCTCTTGTAATTGAGTTTTGGTTTCAAAGCATTGTGATCTGAAAATAGGCAGGGAATGATCCCAATCTTTTGGTACTGGTTGAGACCTGATTTATGACCTAGGATGTGATCAATTCTGGAGAATGTTCCATGGGCACTAGAGAAGAATGTGTATTCCGTTGCTTTGGGATGGAATGTTCTGAATATGTCTGTGAAGTCCATTTGGTCCAGTGTGTCATTTAAAGCCCTTATTTCCTTGTTGATCTTTTGCTTAGAAAATCTGTCCATTTCAGTGAGGGGGGTGTTAAAGTCCCCCACTATTATTGTATTGTTGTCAATGTGTTTCTTTGCTTTTGTTATTAATTGCCTTATATAATTGGCCGCTCCCATGTTAGGGGCATAGATATTTACAATTGTTAATTCTTCTTGTTGGAGAGACCCTTTAAGTACGATATAGTGTCCTTCCTCATCTCTTATTACAGTCTTTGGTTTAAAATCTAATTTGTCTGATATAAGGATTGCCACCCCAGCTTTCTTTTGGTGTCCATTAGCATGGTAAATGGCTTTGCACGCCCTCACTTTCAATCTGGGGGTGTCTTTGGGTCTAAAATGAGTCTCTTGCAGACAGCATATCGATGGGTCTTGTTTTTTAATCCAGTCTGATAGCCTGTGTCTTCTGAGTGGGGCATTTAGCCCATTTACATTCAAGGTAACTATTGAAAGATAGGAATTTAGTGCCATTGTATTGCCTGTAAGGTGACTGTTACTGTATATTGTCTGTGTTCCTTTCTGGTCTATGTTGCTTTTAGGGTCTCTCTTTGCTTAGAAGACCCCTTTCAAGATTTCTTGTAGGGCTGGTTTCGTGTTTGCAAATTCCTTTAGTTTTTGTTTGTCCTGGAAGTTTTTTATCTCTCCTTCTATTTTCAATGACAGCCTAGCTGGATAGAGTATTCTTGGTTGCATATTTTTCTCATTTAGTGCTCTGAATATATCCTGCCAGTCCTTTCTGGCCTGCCAGGTCTCTGTGGATAGGTCTGTTGCCAATTTAATGTTCCTACCATTGTAGGTTACATATCTCTTCTCCCGAGCTGCTTTCAAGATTTTCTCTTTGTCTATGAGACTCATAAGTTTTACTATTAGATGTCGGGGTGTTGACCTATTTTTATTGATTTTGAGAGGGGTTGTCTGTGCTTCCTGGATTTTGATGTCTGTTTCCTTCCCCAAATTAGGGAAGTTCTCTGCTATAATTTGCTCCATTATACCTTCTGCCCCTCTCTCTCTTCTTCTTCTGGGATCCCAATTATTCTAATGTTGTTTTGTCTTATGGTATCGCTTATCTCTCGAAGTCTGCCCTCGTGATCCAGTAGTTGTTTATCTCTCTTTTTCTCAGCTTCTTTATTTTCCATCATTTGGTCTTCTATATCACTGATTCTCTCTTCTGCCTCATTTATCCTAGCAGTTAGTGCCCCCATATTTGATTGCACCTCATTAATAACCTTTTTGATTTCGACTTGGTTAGATTTTAGTTCTTTTACTTCCCCAGAAAGCATTTCTCTAGTAACTTCCATGTTTTTTTCAATCCCAGCTAATATCTTTAAAGTGATGATTCTGAACTCTAGATCTGACATTGTACTAATGTCCGTATTGAGTAGGTCCCTGGCAGTCGGTACTACCTCTTGTTCTTTTTGTTGAGGAGATTTTTTCCATCTTGTCTATTTGTCCAGAGGAGAATAGATGAATGAGATAACAAAATGCTAACGGGTAACAACATCCCCAGAAAATATACTCTAAACAAATCAGAAAAAACTTGAGGCAGTGGGAAAAGAAAGCGAAAGAGAGAAAAAAGGAAAAAGAAAAAAAAAGAATAAAGATAAAGATAAAAACAAACAAAAACAGAACAAAACAAAAAAAAAGCAGACTATGATCAAATATGATCAGGTTGGTATATAGATCAGTGCCACACACTAGATTTTGGGTGTATTTTGGTCTGTTAGAAGAAAGTGCCTCCCAAAATTTTAAAGAAAGAAAAACTTATATATGTACAAAAATAAGGGTTGATATGATGAAGGGATGGAATATGACTGTAAAGATGGAAATTATAAAAATTTTATAAAAGGAATTGCTAAGAAGTTGTTTGAAAAAAGGAAGAAGAGGATTAAAAAAAAAAGGAGAGAATATGATCAGGCAGGGGAGTAGAAAAAAACCATACATAGAGATTTAGGGTATATTTTGATCTGTTAGAAGAAACTATCTCAAAATTTTAAAGAGGGAACAACATATATATATATATATATATATATATATATATATATATATATGCCAAAAATACGGGTAACTACTATGAAGGGATAGAATATGACTCTAAAAATGAAAAGTAAAAATTTTTTTTTAAAAAAGGAATTATAAGATGTTGGTTGAAAAAGGGAAAAAGAAAAATTCAAAAAAAAAAAAATTAACTTTGAAAGACTACAGAATCATGGTAAAAAAGCCATGAATTCTATGTGCAGTATTCCCCTAGCGCTGGAGTTCTGCCGTTCTCATTGATTGGTAAACTTGTTCTTGGCTGACTGTTCTTGCTCATCTTCTGGGGAGGGGCCTGTTGCCGTGGTTCCCAAATGTCTTTGCTGGAGGTGGAATTGCCCGCCCTTGCCCCCTCCTGGCTAAGTAATCTGTTCGGGTTTGCTCTCCGGGGCTTTTGTTCCCTGCAAGCTTTCGGTACAGCTTTGGAGGCAGAGAGTGAAAATGGCGGCCTCCCAATCTTCACCCCAGAGGAGCCGAGAACTCGGGGCCCTGCTCCTCAGTGAGCCCCCAGAGAAAAGCCGCCAGTCACTCCCGTCTCCCCAGTCTCTGGCCGCACTCCATGCTCACCTGGCCTGTGACCGCGTGTTTCTATCTCTGGCACCCGACCCCATGTGGAGTCTCCAAACCCAGCAGATCCCTGCGGTGCGCTCCCTCGCCTCTCCTCTCAGGGGAAGAAGGTGAGTCTCCCCGGATCTGCCACTTGTTGGGTCCCTGCTGGAGGAGCAGTGCCCCGACTGTGCCGCGGATCACAGTTTATGGCAACCCCGAGCTGAGAGCCCATGCCTGGGCTCCGCCTCTGCAGCCGGCTTCCCTGCTCCATTACCTGGGAGCTCTGCCACACTCAGGCACCTCCGATCCTTCTGTGACCCCAAGGGTCCTGAGACCACACTGTCCCACGAGGGTTCCATCCCCCGCTTAGCCACCGGAGTGACGTCCCTCAGCGGAGCCGACTTCTAAAAGTTCCGATTTTGTGCTCCGTGGCTCTATCACTTGCCAGAAGCGGCCGACAGAGGCCCCTCCCCCGCTGTCTCTCCCGCATATCTCCTCGGATTCACTTCTCCGCACGTCCTACCTTCCAGAAAGTGGTCGCTTTTCTGTTCAAAGAGTTGTTGCTATTCTTTTCTTTGATCTCCTGTTGAGTTTGTAGGTGTTCAGAATAGTTTGATCCCTATCCAGCTGAATTCCTGAGACCAGACGAAATCCAGGTCTCCTACTCCTCCACCATCTTGCTCTGTCCCCCAACATGCTATATTTTTATTTCATGTGGCCTCTCCCTTTATATGGCTACTAATAACCCTCTTTCCCCTCTCCCTCTCCAAGCCTTGTGGCATGGGATGCTTCCTTGTGGTACATGAAAATATTGAAAAATGACGTCAGTAACCTAAATTTTTCAAATGTAAAGTTTATGTTAAAATATTTCTATTAAAATGTTCACTTGAGAGTTTTTAAGTTGAAATTTAAATGTTTATTTCTTGGACTTTCTCTATATCTACTCAAAATGAATACCTACCTCCCTTTAGCCTATGTGAACAAAAAATAATGAAATTTGCCATATATCTGTTTAACAGAATTATCTCTCTAAAAACTAGTTCCCAGCAAAACTTAAAAGACAAACCCCAGTTCAACTTTGGGTGCAGATGCTGCTTAAAATAATGCTTGTCAATTCATTGTTTTTTGCTGAGTACTTGGGAATATTTTTCAGGCCAAATAATTTCACCACCAGTGAGAGGGTATCTGGTGGTCATACCTGCCATATCTTTGGCAACCTCTTATCTAGAGCCCCACTGAAACAATGAGTAAAGAGACAAAGGAGAGCAACAAATGAGAGCAACAGTTTGCTCAAGTTTGATAGTGCTTTCCTGGGACTCATGTGTGTTAATTAGTTTTTTTAAAAAATCACATGAGAATGGGCCTATGTGTAGTAACATAAAAAAGTCAAGAACTTGCTGCTGCAATATTCATTATCTTCCAAGAATCTAATGTGTAGCCAATGAAGAATAGGTTAGAATATTTTTTATTTCCTTTGTAAACATCTTATGAAAAAATATGTTGATTTTAACATTCAAGCATTGACTAGGCCTCCTGTATCTCACCTTCTTGGAATAGGATTTTTTGCTAAGCAAAATATTCGCAAAGAATTTTTTTTTCATGATAATTTACCTCTCTGCTTCCCAAGTTATATGTTCTCAAAATACTTCATGAAACGTAAGTTTTAATAAAGTACCTTGTCTAAGTTTGCACAATCCAAGCAAACTTCATAAAACACTTTGCAAACTTTGCTTAATTAAACACAATACCACACCTTCGCTCTAAATGTAATGATCATAATTTCTTACAGACAGTTTTTAATGAGTTTGCACTTCGCTAGAGCCCTCATATATTTTCCTCTCCTTCCAAGCACAGGTGATGAAATTGTGATCAACATTATGAAATTGGATCACAATCATTTCTTTAATCAAAACAAACCAAGCCTTATGCCATAGGTGTGGAAATCCATATTGCTATGCTATCCAATTGCAGTCCTATTTTGTAATCAGCACTTTTGGCCAAACACATGGTATAAAAAATATGGAAAAATGAGAAGGCATGTTCTATCTCATGCTGTTGCCAGGTATGTTTCATATTTAGACATAAACAATGAAAGAAATTCCAATTTCACAACAGTTGAGTCATTTCTTCCTCTGTTAATGCTTGTAGTTTATTTGTAGTCTCTCATGATATTATTAACAGTAAAGCTGTTCTCTTGTTCAGGAGGTTTCTGTCCACTTAAATTATTACACTTGCACCCTTTTACCCATGCTTTATTTCACTTGTTACTGAGCAGTAATTCAATACAAGTTTCTCCCAGAGAGAGACTCAAACCTCACGTACTTGTCAAATGCCTTGTATGCCCAAAGCAGGAGTCACTGGGGGAAAATATAAGATATGATCACGAGGTTGCTAGTATCTCATGCACTTTGCATCTAAAATCTAGGATGTGTGTGTGAACTGCCCATGAAATGTCAGAGTCTGATATCCTAAGTGGCCCCAACAGAAATATCATCCTAATAGCTTTGTTGCAGACGTCACTATGGACAAATTACAAATAAGCCAAATTGGTTCTCTCCTTTACAATCCCATGAAGGGCTGGAGGTCCTAACGATGACCTGAGGATGACATCTAGCTGAGGGGAAGGATGGCCCAACAGCCCAGTAAGATTTTCTGACTCCTACATTAAATATTAGAACACACCGGAGAGAAATCTCCACTTCTATATGATGAAAACAATATGGAGAGAATGTGTTGAGAATATATCCACCTTGGCCATTCCCATTTTTCTAGCTTTTGTTTCCTACACTGATTTATTGCTCTCTGAGTACTTGAGGAAGATGAATGAGGTGATATTAAAAGAATAAATATCCAAAAAAATCATCATCAATATTTTTATTCATTTCTAATTGAAGTTTTTATGTGAATAAATATTCCAAACACCATGAGGAAAACAGCCAATCCATGGTGCTGATATTAAAGACGGACATTTTTATATGGATTTTCCTCCTGCCTTATTCTTTAGCTCTTTTCTAGTCTGGAAAAATATATCTATTAATGTACAATCTTTCAAATTACATTCTTATTTTAATAATAATCACAAATTAATGATGTGTGGTCACATGTCCATTTTCTTAGAGGAAAATAACCATATGCTTCAATAACTAAAACTTCTATTTCCACAAACTAATTAAAAGGCCTTGTGGTACAGTAATCAGAAAAACAGGTGTTTCATTTAGTTTCTCTCCCTTCAAGGTTGAATAGCTGCAATTCAAACTTCCCTGCGATTCCTTTAAAGTCAAGGGAAGTCACATAGCTCTACACCGCCTATCACACGACAATATCCTTCTGTACCACCCCAGGATTGAGACAGAATATAAATCAAGAAAAGAAAGCAAACTGTTTTTATAGTGCAATGTGTTAAATTATGACTGGGATTTTCCACAATAGATTAGGAGATTTTTAGCTCTGCAAAAGAAAAAAGGCTCGAATCCTGTTTACTTTTCTCTTTGATAGATTGAGTACATATATATATATTTTCTAATCTTTGAAGAGATGTGGCCTGCTATAGGAGATATAGGAGATATATCCCATTCTTCTTCCCCCAAATGTAATCATCTTATCAAAACCACATCTCTAGGACATGTTCTTGTGAGTACAGGGAGCATTACATATGATTTTATAATACACACAGTAACTTTGGAAGGCTTCGGCCTTATTCCTGCTGTTAATTATTTAGACTCTGACATATTGCAATAAAACATTTCATCAAGCACTCCAGTCCAGGGAACGATAGGCATCAAAACTGTATTGGTAATGCAAAATAAATGGATCGGGGTTGAAAATAATGAGTTTGGTGGATTACATCTGTCACTGTGAATTATTATTGTTGAACATAATAGGGCAAAGCACTACAAAAATAAAGCTTGTCTTCTCTAGTTAAAAGTGAGACAACTACCTCTAATGAGATACAGAAACTCAAGTGTGAATTATGCACACTTTATTAATTATTAATCATGCACATAAAAGGTTTATCTACATGCCCAATCTTGCATTTTTGTATGTATATAACCATAGAACAAAAAAGGCCCGATTGCTAAAGCTGGTGTTAGTTCACAGTGGCTCTTGCCAGAAACCGGAGGAGACGTTCCATTTGGCCACATCTGACCATGCAGGAAAAAACAAAAATTAAAAAATAAAAATTTGATCATGTGACAAGGCCCCAGCAACAGCCCAGATTCTGGCCCTAATTCCTCTGCTGATTTGCTCTGTGATACACGTAACTTACCTCTGAAACTCAGATTCAGCCTCTGGAAAAGTAGGACCTTGAACTAAATTGTCTTTAAACTCAACTCTAGCTTCAAAACATGCCTTGATTCTTTATAGAAAGATATTTTCTTTTTACTTGAGGGAACCTAGTAAATTTTTCTTTCTATAGGCAGAAAGCCTGGTGGAGAACTTACTTCAGGAATAATCTAAGTTGCCTCCCTTGGGAATGCAAACGTGAGGAAAGATGCTCACCCTTCAGGAGAAAAGGTATCACAGAATATTTTACTTCACTAGGCAATGTTGACTGGTCAGAGCAAGGGGAGAGGACAGTTGGGGTTGGGCCAATTTGCACAAAGAAGTTTCTAGAAAGGGAAGAATAACAACCCACGTGCTTCAAACCCCACAGCTTTTTGAAGTTAACACAACCTGGTTGAGTAGACTTTGAGGACACCTTCTCCTAAGTTCCCCTGGCAGAAAAGGACACTAACATCCCTGAAGGGAGGGAGAATCCGGGCTGTTGATCAGGACTCAACATGTAAATCTGTGGGGAGACTAGTATCATCTACAGTGTAATTGTATAAGGGTACCTAATTGTATTTATGTCTTCAAATTGTATTCGAAAGTACAATCTTAAATAGACATAATATTTACATTAACACTGCTTGTATTAACTTATTTAAATAAAGTTGTAGTTTATAAATTATTAATTAATTAATTCTCACAAATAGGTATTTCTAACTGAGGTATTGGTCCTGGGCCCATGACATCGTATCTTATGGTCATACCATGGAGATTCATGTGGAAGAAATAACAATAAAACAAACTGAATGTAAATATTATTTAGCATTTTTTTTGTACAAAAGAAAAATTCAAATAGTGGAAAATGAGGAAGGAGACGTGGACTCTGATGTCATGAAGTTTCTGGTCTAGCGAGTGATACAAGTCAACAGACAAGAACACACAGTATGATAAGAACTCTGCTGAGAAACAAAGCAGAATGCTTATGGGGCTCTAGAGAAATGTTCCCTAATGCAAACTTGGGGCCCAGAAGGTCTTCCTGGAAGAAGTAACTTTAAGCTAACCTTGAGAAGCAGTAGGAATAAGTGGGTGGGGCACCTGGGGGCCTCAGTCAGTTAAACGTCTGCCTTCCGCTCATGTCCTGATCCCAGGGTCCTGGGATTGAGCCCCACATCAAGCTCTGCATTGGGCTCCCTGCTCAACGGGGAGTCTGCTTCTCCTTCTGCCCTCTCCACCACCCCCGCTTGTGCTGTCTCTCACGCTCATCAATAAATAAAATCTTAAAAAAAAAAAAAAGAAGAAGCAATAGGAATTAGTAAGAGAAGAAAGCAGAGCCAGTACTCTGGGGAAGAGGAAGAGGACATGAAAAGACCAGAGGAGAGCAAAGACCCTGTTGCTGTGGATACAGAGAACCTGTGGGAGGAGTGGGGACAAAGCCCACATTTAATGGGGTGTGTTAGAGACGAACACAAACAGATTAGTACAGTTCTGATCCTGAAGAAACTATCGGCCATGCAAAAGAGTTTGGACATTTTTCTGGTCCCCATGGGGGCACCTGAAGATTGTAAGATTTGATTGAAATGGTAGCAAGGTCCCTCCAGCTATGTGTGATTATCATGGGGAGGTGCTGGACAAGGGAGAATGAGGGGGCACTGAGAAGGCAGTTTCTTCCACTTGCCCACTTCCAAAATGCGTGCTTCCCTGCTCTGCCCTCAGAGACTAGCCAGTCCCATGCTCTTAAAGAGCCTGGGTTTATAAAGAAAAAAGCTGGGATGGGGTCTAGCATCTTCTGCCTTTGGAACCTACAAACAGAATCCCAGAGACTCAATGAGCCCAAAGTCTTGGATAGGAAAGGAGGGGAAGAAATACCTATAACTAGTAGATCTAAAACCACAAGTTAATGTTGTAAATTATCTATACAACCTAGATGTCCAGGTATAGGATGATAGATTAATGGGTTATAATACAGCTTGTTATGGATCGAAAGTTTACATTCAAAATTCATAAGTTCAAATTTAATTCCAATGTGATGGTATTTGGAGGTGGGGCCTCAGGGAGGGGATTAGGTCATGAGGGTGGAGCCCTCCTGAATGGGATTCGTGCCCTTATGAGAAAGGGTAGGGAGCCAGCTTGCTCTCTCTCCTGCATATAGGGATAAAAGATAAAAGACTATTGGCAGTCTATAACCTGAATAAGTGCCCTCACCAGAGCCCGAACATGCTGGCATCCCGAACTGTACTTCCAGTCTCCAGAACTGTGAGAATAAGTGTTCATTGTGTGAGTTACCCCATCTATGGTATTTTGTCATGGCGCCCTGAACTAACGTAAGACATTCCCTAATTGGAAAATCTAGTTTTTGACCTTTTTAGGACACCAAATGAGGAGCTGTTTATTCAGCTTTCGAAGTATGTCTCTGTTCTTCTCCCAAAACTTAAGATCAAATTCCCCTGGGAGTGAGTGGAAAGACACCTGAATGGCTTCATTGTGTATCATCCTCAGAAGTGTCACTCTCTGCTTCCGGTGAACCGGTGGTCCAGCACACAGCCCAAGGTTCTCCTTTCAGAGTAAACTCCCTCTTTTCTTTGTGCACTTCCCAAAGAGGCTAAAGCAAACTCTTCTACTCCTTCTATTTTGAGCCTCTTTATCCTGCGACCTGGAAAAAGTGACAAATATGTTCTTTATTGTTTCTCCCAGAAGACCTGTTGGTCATCATGTATAGAGTCTCAAGTGGCCTAATTTAGTGACCTAATTTCCCATGAATGGTATGCAGATTAGCACCCCAGAATGAAACTAATGATAACACTGTATTTTTTTTTATATGTCTTATTTCTCCCTCTCTCTAAACCAAATTACTTGAGGACAGGGCTATTTTCTTATTCATAGGACCTATGCTCCTATGCCTTCTAAATAAATATATGCTTCTTGACATTCAAGAGACAAACAAACAAAAAGCTTAAATACACCTGCTTTTCACTATGAGGAATTCATGTATATATGTATACGTATATGAGTTCCCGTACAGTTAACATACAGTGTTGTATTAGTTTCAGGTGTACAATATAGTGACTCAACACTTCCATACAACACCCAAGGCTCATCACAAGTTCACTCCTTAAACCCCATCACCTATTTCACTCATCCCCCACCACCCATCTCCCTTCTGGTAACCAACAGTTTATTCACTATAGTTAAAGAGTCTGTTTCTTGGTTTCTCTCGCTCTTTTTTTCCCCCTTTGCTCATTTGTTCTGTTTCTTAAATTGACACATGAGTGAAATCATATGGCATTTGTCTTTCTTTAACTCATTTCACTTAGCATTATACTCTCTAGCTCCATCCATGTCATTGCAAATGGCAAGATTTCATTCTTTTTTTATGGCTTAATAATATTCCTCTGTGTGTGTGTGTGTGTGTGTATCGGTAGATACTTGGGCTGCTTCCATATTTTGGCTATTGTAGATAATGCTTCTATAAACATAGGGGTGCATGTATCCCTTGGAATTAGTGTTTTTGTATTCTTTCATAAATACCCAGGAGTGTGGTTGCTGGATCATAGGGTAGCTCTATTTTCAACTTTTTGAGGAACCTCCTTAGTGTTTTCCACCGTGGCTGCACCAGTTTGCATTCCCACCAACAGTACATGAGTGTTCCTTTTTCTCCACATCCTTGCTAACACTAGCTGTTTCTTGTGTTTTTTATTTTAGCCATTCTGACAGGTGTGGCTATAGTGATGAGGTGAAATCTCATTGTAGTTTCGATTTGTATTTCCCTGATGATGAGTGATGTTGAGCATCTTTCCATGTGTCTGTTGGCCACTGGGATATCTTCTTTGGAGAAATGTCTATTCATGTCTTCTACCCATTTTTTAAATAGATTATTTGGTTTTTGGGTGTTGAGTTGTATCAGTTCTTTATATATTTTGGATACTAAACCTTTAGCAGATATGTCATTTGCAAATATCTTCTCCCATTTCGTAGGCTGCCTTTTAGTTTTGTTGACTGTTTCCTTTGCTGTGCAGAAGCTTTTTATTTTGATGTAGTCCCAATAGTTTATTTTTGCTTTTATTTCCCTTGCCTTGGGAAACATATCTAGAAAAATGTTGCTGTGGCTGATGTCAGACATTTCTGCCTGTGCTCTCTTCTAGGATTTTTATGGTTTCAGGTCTCACATTTAGGTCTTTAATCCATTTTGGGGAATTTATATATTTTTTGATGTTAATACTTGCAGGCACTAATCAAATGTTTTCCACTCTGCTTATTCCGAGACATACATAATATTATTTCTTTGTAGCAAATGTCCTTAAGTGTTAATGAAATTATGAACTAAACAACAACAGTAGGATTTTCATCAGAGATATTTTTCCCTTGAATAATACATACTTTGTTGATCTTCTTTCTAAAGCTGAAGAAATAGAACTACACGGACTTATATAAAGCAAAGCTGAGCTTCTTGGTTTCATCCAGTGATAGTATGCAGTGTCTTCTAGAATCATATCTCATTATATTTGGATAAAGTGTTATTTGATTGTTAGGAATAGTCTAACCTAAGGCATTTCTCATTTGTAGGGGCAAGGCAGGTGCATTCTCTTAGAATTATGCCATCTAAAAAGCCATGTCTTATTTCAATATTAATTTAATAACTAGCTATCCACAGTAATTACCTCTTTAGTTCTGCTAAAGTACCTTTCCTTGTCTAGACTTGGGCCAATGATTACATTAAATGTGCTACAAAGACAATCTACTCAGTGTATGACTAAAGACAAGAAAAAGGAAGAAGGCAATGCTTTTCTAGATAGATTTATCTTAAAAAAGATCGGCTCAGCAGGCTGACATTGGAAACATGCTGTACTCTGTGGTGGGAAAGTTACAATAATAGGTAATGCCATACATTTATTTAGAACTGCATATTTATTGGGGTGCTTGGGTGGCTCAGTTGGTTAAACATCTGCCTTCAGCTCAGGTCATGATCTCAGGGTCCTGGGATCAAGCCCGGCAACAGGCTCTCTGCTCAGTGGGGAGCCTGCTTCTCCCTCTCCCTCTGCCTCTCCCCTCTGCCTGTGCTCTCTCTCTCTCTCCCTCTCTCAAATAAATATATAAAATCTTAAAAAAAAACTGCATACTTATCAAAAGAGCTTTCACACACAAGATTTCATTCCATTAATTCATCAAAAGGGCAAATGGAATCCAAATAACCTTCTGGCTATGTGCATCTAACAGCTTTTATATTCTGCACATGAACGAAGTAGCTTTTATGAGCCTTGTCTGACTAAAGAGGGAAGTCAACTGGCAGGTGAAAAACACAAGATCAACCTTGCGCCAATTTCTCCATGAAGACATCATTTCTCTCAGTTATCATGTAAAATACCACAACGAGGCCATTCAACCCACTTATTCCTTTGGGGTAAAGAAATAAATTATTGGTAAATAAAGGTATAATTTATCTTGACTCCAAGGTGTTTGAATTAAAGAATCTATGGAACTATTTCTCTTGGAATATAATAAACTATTCCTCAACTCCACCAATGAATTTAACATTTATTTTTAAAAATATTTATTAGCTTATATTTATGGAGTAGACATAATACTTCACAAAATCAAAGCCAAACTTCAAGGAGCCAAGCTGCCATGGTTCTCCAAATAAATCTCTTTCTTTCTCACCAAAACATCTAATCATATATTTTAAAAAGATGAAACCAGTTAGATTTATTTCACCTGCTAAATTCTAGGAATTTGGGTGAAGTTTCCAGATGATGATATCTTTTTCCGAAAGTATTCATTTGCACTCTTTCTTGAGTGAACAACCACAGAAAGAAATGCCATAAAGAAGTTCAAGCCAGTTATTTATGCTAGGCAAGAGCCCCGTTTGGCTGAGTATTTGCAGAGAGCAGTTCTTCACTGGTGATGTAAAGATGGGATGGCAAAATTGGTCCCCAGATGTTGGGCTCAGGCTTCAGATCTAATATAGTGGGAACTCAAATCCCTGTACTGAGCACAGTGAGAAAGTCACAGCTATGTGGCATGGTTGAGCTATTCTTTAAAAATAAAATAAAACGAAAACTGAACATCAAGTACGATGGCACCTGGACAATCTTCAGGTGCACAGTGCCCCTCCCCTGGGTGTGAACCTCTGGTTTCATTCCTTCCTCAGGCATGTCTTTATCTCTAGCTCATCTTTCATCAGTGCCTGTCAGTGGAATCCCATAATTCCAGATTGGGAAAACAATTCTTATGGAGTTAGAGAAATGAAAAAAACGTTCCTGGTAATGGAAATCCCCTCCACTTTAAACCAATATTACCTTCATGTTTGGAAAATACCACTTTGTTGCTGTTCCCATTTTAATTTGCTTCAGTGTTTCCTGTTTTAATTCAGAAACCAAATGTGTGATACACCAGGGAGGCCTTGGGCCAACTCCAGATCAATAAAACCAGAAAATAGCAGTCAACCAACTAATCAAAGTGGCCAGATTTTATGCAAAAAAATTGAAAAGTGGATACAAATTACACAACATAATCAAACTCAGTTTCAGATATGTTGGAATGAAGGTCAACAAGAGACAGTTGACTCCTTTCTGTACTTGTCAGCCATATTTACAAGTAATTTAAAGGAGATACATGATTGTACCATAGTAAAATACTTTGTTCATTACATTTTGTTCATAAAAGAAGGAGAATGAATTGCCTTCTTGACTTACACACCTGATTTTTCTTTTACTGTTTCTTTCCCCTTGACTTTGTGATTAGAGGAAACATTGATCAATGTTGAATTTGTGAACCCGACAATTCATTCTATCCCTGAGATGCTGTATCTCTATAACCATGATAATAATAGAATTAGGGAATTTTAGAGACAGAAGGAAACTGCATTCAATGTTCATTTATTCAGCACCTATTCTGAGTGAAGCACTAATGCAACCCTATTCTCCAACACATGAAGCCAGCATAGATTTAATGATTGCTTTGAGGTCACTCAAACAATCGGTATCAGAACCAGTCCTCCAGGCATCCTAGACTTGAGTCTAAGGCAGTTCTTTTCCCTCTGGGCCATGCTGATTTCTCTCCCATGTTCAACTAGGTCTCCCATATTACACCTTAGGTCAATGTGCTGACAAGACCAAAAATTGTCTTCACTCAACATACCATTTGATATTTATTTTGGGTAAGTTCATAAATAAATGAGCAAATTGCTTAATAGCTAGCCTGGATTAGAGACTGAACTAAATTTTTAGAAGGAAGTTATGAACCACAAATAATAAAAATTCTGTTAAAATTGAAACCCGGAAACATGACCCACTGAACTGTTAATCAAAAAATTATCAGATCAAGAGCTAAGATCTGTGTCTGCAGCCCATGAAGGAAAAAAGCGGAGAGAACTGTTATGTTTGTGGTCTCCAAAAAGCAATTGACAGCAAGGCCCTCAAATGATGAGAATTTTCAAAGGCTCTTTAAGGGAAATAGAATGCCCCCATACATACCCTGCCTCCAGATGAAGAATCATATCACCAGCAAAGCACCAAACGTATTTCCTCACAATGGATGTGTTAATAATTGTATTAAACATTCCAAGAGAGATACTGAATTTTGTTATTAAACATCTTGAGCATTTTACGTATTTCTCATGTGTAAATTACTTTCCCAAATAATATATATTTCCCTTATGATTTTTTAAAATTCATATCATTTTTTCATTTTCAGAAATTAAAGAGAAGTGAATCAGTGGCAGAGATTCTGCAATTTATAGCAACCCACACAGCAGCCTGCAGATATGAACTGTCCCTCTCTAATATCCTGGAGTGCCAGGCAAGAAAAATATAATCAACATCTACCTTTCTACAATGGCCTAAATAATTTATCAATTATCATTTACCTAAGAACTAGTTTTTAATCCTAACTTTGTCTCCTAACATGCCAATTTTTCCTCTATCAGTTATATCTATCCAGAAATGCAGACTCATTTTGATACAGGCCTACTTGGGAAAGGTAAATGAGTTATTAAAATCACCATAAGCCTTTTAAAATCTAAGAAGAAACTCTTTCTTTTTAAATCTCCATAAAAGATATTCCATCCATAGCTACTGAAAATTTTATTGAAATATCTGGATACTCAGAACAAACTTACTGAATGTAACACAGATCACAGCAATTTGGAAAAACACAGAGTTGTGGCCAGATTTCACCAATATAGATTTATTGTGGGGTTCCATATCTATGTCCAAAGGTAGGGCAAGTTTCCTTAGATAGGTTTGCGCCATAGAAATGGGGAGAGAGAAGGTGATAGTAATTAAATTATTTATGTGACTTCTTTCAGTCTTTGTCTTTAACTGGTCTTCAAACCTTCAAGCTGGTGATTGGAACATCCGCTCTGAACTCCAGGACACTAGCCTCCCAGTTACATAGCATAACCTTTCCATTAAACACCATAAAAATGCTATTTTACCTACCACTTTTGTAAAGTTAATTAATTCATTTTAATAAAAATGCCTTGGTAAATCCAGATGAAAGTCTTATATTGAGGCAATCAACCACTTTTCTCTAGATAATTGCCACCTGGGCTGAGAAATTGACAGCATGCCAACCTAAAATGCTTTTAAAGACTTCAATCAACATTCCCTCCAAAAATGAAGAAATAAAAAGCCAGAGGGCAGGATCTTGGATCCCACACTCCATTCTTAACATTGAACAGAGATGCATATTTATATTATAGGGACTTGTCCTCCAAATTTGACCTGGGGCTGGCCTCTGAAGTTGTACAGGGAAGGGAAAGGACAAGGGCTGTATAGTCCAGGAAAACTAGAAACAAACTGTCTTATTAAATGACCTGTATTTGCAACCAAGCTTAAAATAATACAGATCCGCCAGCTTTCTGCCCTAAGGTCTGCAGCTTACTTTTAGACATCATAAAACAACACTGTAGTGTTTGCCTCATTTCTTTTATTTCTTTGACTTCTCATGAACTTCCAGACAAACTGATAAAAGGACTTAGTCCCTCTCTTAATTTGCTATAAAATCTTGCTTTAAAGCAAATGCATAATTCCCAGAAAACAAAAAGGAAGGGTTTTCTTTTTAGAAGCAGTATTTTCATGGGTTCTACTAACTCATAGAAGCATTTTTAGTGACTTAAAAACAACAACAACAACAACAAAACAGAACATGCATTTATTGAGGAATTTTTGAGTCATTGGGCTTTTAAAATACAAAAGAGGCAGAGAGAGGTGAGGATACTTGAAGTGAGATTTAAGTGTTCTGTATTTTCACTGTAAGGAACTTTAGTCTCTGTCATATTGCTGCATCACTCAGAAGCTGGGTACATCAGTAGTCTACCTGAGTTGAATGAGTCGGTTAATCGACATACTTATAGCTTGGCCAATCTGGTCATTCCACATACATATATCTTTAAACTGATTATTTTTGTGGAAGCTATTACATTTATCTAGGTAATATCTCTCATTACAAGGAAAGTGAGACCAAAACTACGTAACACTGAAGGCTTTATATTATTCTGTCCTGGGTGCACGGCAAGAGACACCTTAGGTAGTGACAAGTACATTTAATTGACATCATTCTTGTACTCAAGAACTAAATCCCCTTGGATGTGGTCCAAGGGAGATGAACCTTAAGACAAGTTCCACTTTATAAAAGGTATAATAAAAAGTATATTAGAAAAAGAAACTAGGGCTAAAAATGTTATATAATAAAATGCTATATAATAAAATCTTTTTACTGAATCGCTTAATTGCAAATCTTCTTAATTACCTTGTAATAATTAAATATTTAAAAGAACTAAATATTTCAAATTGTGATTATGCTATCTGGCTTATATGCAGGAAATTACCATTGAGTTAAAAATATCACCCCAAAACTATGTTTATAACAAAATTTATGAAGACTCCTTTGGTTTATAAAAAAAAAACACGCTCTCCTCATAAAAAGTCTGCATAGGAGGATTTTTCCCATTTTACAACCCTTGTGTTTAAGTAAACTTCTCAGTCTCATACAGCTAATAATAAAGTCTTTCCCAAGTTGTATCTGTGTCTCTATACTTTTGAGATCTTTTCCCATAATTACTTTAAAGTTTAGAAATACTTTTAATGATCCTAAATTCCATCTTTAGACACCCAGAAACTTTAGGGATAGACACTCATCTGACACACACCCCACTGTGCAGCTCCCCAATTCTCTTACTTGGGGAAATTACCCAGTCTACCTGTATTTCAGATTCCTCCTCTATAAATTAAAGATAATAATAAAACCCACTTCCTATGGTAAATGTGAAAATCAAATGGGATAACATATCTGTAGTGAACATAACATATAGAAAAGTTGAATCACTCTGTTGTACACCTGAAAGTATTCGAACATTGTGTGTCAACTATATGCAAATAAAAACTTTTTAAAAGAACATAGTAAGTCAATAAGGATTTTTCTCCATTAGCAATGGAGAAAAGAGCAAACCGTAGTGAATAATCACCCTTAAATCATTCCAGCTTCCTCCAATTTGTTCCTGGGCTAAGCAGGCCCCTGACAAAATCTGCTATGCTTGCAGCACCTGCTGAGAGAAGTAACCCTAGGTTGACCTGGGGCAAGGGGTGGCCATTAATTGATCCAGAAGTGATAACTTTATTTAGGAACAGCTGATCCTCAAGGTTGGTTGGTATCCACTGGGGTGGTTTTGCATAATCATAATGATATAATCTTCAGACCAATTTGATTCTGCAATTTTAATAAGGAAATGGGGAATGAATGTGACAGTCAATGGAAGAATAGACGGCTGGGGTAAAAGCATGGGTTTCAAGTTGAGAGACCTGAGATCAAATCTGGTTCTGCCTCATGGGGTCCTTTGGGAAGTCGCTTCAGCTTCCTCTTGCATTCCCGTGGCCCCACCCTAATTCAAGCCACTCAACGCCCACCTAACTGGTTTCCTTGCCAACAAAGGCATCATCCACACTATCACCAGAACAGAGTTACCAACTATAATGATGGAAGCCCAATTAAATTTGAATTTCAGATAAATAAAAAATAATGTTTTAGAATAGGTATGTTTTATGCCAAAGTATTATTCCTTGTTATCTGAAATTCAGAATTAACTAGTTTTCCTGTTCTTTTGTGGGGTTTTTTGTTTTTCTCTTCTGTTTTTTTCTGAGTCTGGCAATGGTACATCAGAGTTACCTACCAAAAACATAGATCTGCTAGATATTCCCATCTTTAAATCATCAAATGGCATCCTGTAAGTGAAGTGTTTGGTTACAATCTTAAGCCATTCAAATATGTTTTCACAAATCTCTTCATGGTACAGCTACTTTCTATCTCCCCAACATCATCTTCCACCACTTCTCATCTTCCCATTTTCCTATTGATTTGACTTTGTGCTTTTTCTCAAGTTTCCAATTCTTCCAGAAATTCCAACTCATATCAGGCATATCTCTCTCTCTCACTTCCACACACACTCCTACACATCTGTGCACCTGGCTGAATTAAGTGCTTTTTTATTCTTCTACATTTGTAGATAGATGATAGATAGATGATAGATGATGATGATAGATAGATGATAGATAATTAGATAGATAGATGATAGATAGATAGATAGATAGATAGATAGATAGATAGATAGGGAAATAGAAATTTTCCAGAAAAGATTTTAGCAATTCAACAACAGTCACCCAGTATTAGTGCACAAGAGTCCTTCTGCAGATGGATTTATGTTTTTCTTTTATCCTTCAACAATCATTTATTCAGTGTCTAGTAATGCATACATAAAATGTGTAGGGGGACAGAGTGTGCATGCTATAGGAGAGATGAAACCATTTCCATTTTCAATAGGCCAACAGTCAAAGTAGCCAGAGCCTCTACCTTCTCTGCTCAATTTCCTTTTCTTCTGGTACTTGAGGTCCTTTGCCTCCAAAACACATTACTACATTACTCTACATCACTCCTAGAAATGCCACAGGGATATTCTATAGAAGATTGTCACTAAACTGAATTTTATTATAGCAACTACTGCTCAGCATTAGAAAGATATCAATAAGGAGCACCATAAAGAAAGTTCTTATTGAATTGGAACTCATACTCAGTGGGAAAGGCTGGTAGAGAAACATCAGCAAAGAATTAAGCTTTGAATTCACACAAGGGACCGAACCCAAGATAACAGATGGACACAGACCTGCACAGAAAAGGGCGGAAGCAGCAAGAGGTATTGGTGGGCTCTTGCTTCAGACTCTAGAAAGACTCCTGCATGTTCAAGGTAGATAGAATGAGTGTTAGGGTCACATGATCCCATTCTTGAGCACAATATGTGCACTGAGAAAATGGATCACCCCCGAACTTAAGTGTTAACAATACTAGTTTTCAGAAGAAATAGAACAGTCTGTGCTTAAAGGGAACCCTCCTTTTGAATCCCACTCCAAAGTACACTTTCCTGGAGCTGTCTGTTAGGAAATTTCATTTTTCCTAGACACATTGCAGATTGACTAGGAGAGCTTCCTCTTCCATGGAGATTTGCATGATGGCCTGGACACTTCGGATAAATCAAGAGAACTGGTAATGGCCCCCTCCCTCAGCCTATTTACGATATAATTATAAATTCACTGAGGTCATTCATCCCACATTATTGCATCTTTGCTCCTCATCTTTCAATGGCACTGCCTGTTTCCATTGTCTTGTGGCAGACATTCCTGTCACTAGGGCCAATTACAGCATCTACTTAGCTTTTCCTTCTGAGCGAATGGATGCCTTGTTCTCCTACCGATGACAGTCTTAGAAGGCTACAGCCAAACTGGCCGTTAGCTTCTGACCTCTCTGTAGTCGATCTTATTATGGTAATTGCAAGGCTGGAAGGAGCAGACACCAGGCCAATTACACCTGTCCCTGTCCCAATTCAGCCTGGGCTTAAATTACTTCATGGGGTAGCATGATGTGGTTCAGCTGAACAACTTTTTCTCTATTCTTGTGAAATTTGGAGACAGACAGTCCTAATTATGCTTGTCATTAGGCCATAATGACCCAGTATTTCTTTAAATGGCATCATTCTTTATCAAGGAAACCCATGCACTATAGTAATAGATAACCTTTACTGAGGATTTCAAAGCAAACAAATCTTTAAAATGGGACTCCTCAATTTATAACAAAGCATAAACTGAAAACAACGCATCTAATGTTTCCTTTGCAGCCATTTCAATATTAATGCTATACATAGATGTATGTGAGTGTTTAATATTAATAAGTCTTTATAAATATTATATTTGTATATACTTAAATCTGTAAAACTATACATAATTAATTCTATAAATGGAGAACTGTGTGGCATATATACACAATTATGTTAAAGAATATATATGTGCACATTATGGCTAAATGAATTAGTTTTTTTAAAACTGCTGCATAGAAAACATCATGGGGAAGACTTTAAATTCATTTGAAAATTAAATGTTCTTGTTGAGCATCCTAGAATATCAATGTATAATAATATGCCCCTATTAATCTAAGTCGAAATTACACATATTTTTTTTATTTTAGTTAATTCTTAAAAGGATGCCCTATTTACTTTCAAGTCCTATATTGCCAGAAGTTCCTACTTACTCCTACGAATTGTGCTTGAAAAACAATTTGAGAAGCAAAAATATCAGAGCTCCCAATTGGTTCAGTAATTCGTAAGTCCTTATAGAGGTCTCTGAGGGTCCTTCTAGTGTGAAGCAAGTCCCTTCCAGGAATAGGAGTTCTTGAGACCCTAAATCGAAAAGCTTTTCTATCTTCAGTCCTAGTGCCATTGTTGGTTCTTCTGCCACTCTTTTCTGTATTCAAAGTAGCTACTTTGGTGATTCTGGCGAGAACAGGACTGGGCTCTATAAACACCCTGCTGCCTTGAATGGAAGAGCTCATTCCCCATGCAATCTCTCCTCCATCATCCCCATGAGACACTAAAAGGCAGGGTCCTTCTCTGGACTCCAGGACCTTAACTGGGATAACATAAGTTCTCTCCCCACAAAGAATCAAAGTATAGGCCTAAGACTGTCCCCAGAAAATGTCTTCACTCCCATCCATGTGGCTCCCTCATGATTGAGATCTATCATTGCTTTTCCATCGAATGGAGGTCTGACTTCCCTACCAAACCAGAGTGGATGATGGGAGCTCCAGGGCTCTGTTCCAGGAACCCCATTCCTGCTAATGAAACTGCTTCCTCTCTCTCTCTCAGCCTGTTTGCCACACTGAGAGTGATAATCATTACCAAAAAGAGGGTCATCGTGAGTTTTAGTGAAGTAAGACTTTACAGCTCTTACTCAGTGTTCCCCCTGTAGTAGGGATTTTATCCATATTAGTATTCTACAGGGTGTGCAGTCAAACAGACCTGAGCTCAAGTCTTGGCTCCCATATTTACAAACTGTAGAGAACCTGAGCCAAGCATTTAACTTCTTTAAGTATGAGTGTTAGATGAGAAGATGTATGCAAAGTTGTCAGCACTCTTGACCTGCCCCCAAAAATCTCACTGGTCCTTGTGCTTTTCTTTCCTCTCTCTTCTCTCTCATTCTTTCTTTGGATGACAGAGCCCTACACCTGCCCAGTGAATAAGGACCACACGTAGTCATATAATTGCATTTCCTTCGCACTGGAGGAATGTTCGATTCTTCCTACTTCTCCTGATTGGTCTTGCTTCCATGCTGCCTCACCATCTCCTCTTTTTCTGAGGAGAAGACCTCCACTTTTGGGATTCCTGTATCAGGGAGTAGCAGGCAGTCTTCTCCTCCATCTGAGGATACTCACAAAGTCTTCATCGATGGATGGATATCTTCGGTCACTGGGGTTGATATACTTGGGTGGCTTTCACACTTCATGAAGTCCCTGATGGAACCCAAAAAGACACTGTCACAATGAACAGAGGTTCCTGCCCCTGTATTTACCCTCAGACTCTTCAGAAGCAAACTGAGCCCCAGTCAGGAACGAGTCCCTTCAGAAAGCCTATTTGGCCTCTCCATCTTCCCCCAATTTCTCCAGTCATTCCTTCTCAAAGTCTTAAGTCTTATTGATCATGAAATTATGGAGACATTTTTCAACTCCAGTCAGACAACAATCTAAGGTTGTCTCTGCTTTGGGATTTTTATATGAGTTGGCAACAAATAGCGGTAGCAACAGAGTGGTCTCAAAACCTTCCTAGGTTCTCCTAGGAAGGGTGCCTCAGTCACTTGCAAGACTAGTAAAAGCCCAGGTGGTTGGGTCCCAGCAGAGACTCTGATTCCAGAGGGGAGGCCGGAGGATTTGCCTTTCTAACAAATTCCCATTTGATGCTGATGATGCTGGTGCAGGAGCCCCTTTTTGAGAACTATTGATATAAAACATGAGGGGTATTTGTCATCCCCTCATCATCATTCTGTTTCTCAGCTACCCTCCCAACTTCCTTGGTGATTCAGAACACATCAACAGCCTTGCATGTCATTGCTTCTGAAGAGGCTACTTCTTGGAGATGTCCTGTTCCTGCCTTAAATGGCACAAAATGGTACCCGAACCCTGGGCTGTATAAGAAGAAAAAGAGGGAGAGAACAAGAAAAATGATGCAGTGTGCCTCGGATTTAAGCATTCCTGAATAAAGACCTCACTGATATCAACATTTACCCAAATCAAAGCGAGTTCCCTAAACTCAGATTAAAATGAACATAAAGGATGTTGGGGCGGGGGGGAGAGTCCTCTTTTTAACCAAATAAAGTGCACTATCTTTTCACTCTGTCTCTCTTCGGTGAACAATACGGGGTTGCCTGGCCAGAGCTTGTCATCTGTGTTTATCTCATCTGGTCATCTGTAATTCGATTGCAAGCCCCTATGGACAGTAGCGGTAGAGTTGTAATCCAATTTTGTACAGTGCCTGGCACAGTCCCTTCACCATAAAGAGGGTGCTCAATAAATATTTATTGACGATGGTTATCTTTAATTCCTCAGGAAGCTTAGGCAATTCCAGGCCACTCTGCTTAGTTGAATGATAATGGAATTGATAAACTATCATGGGGGAAAACACATGGGTGGTAGATTTTTTAAAACCAACCCACCATCAAAGATTCAAAATGGGGAGATAGAATTTAGCACCCGAGGGATGTTACAGGTTTAACACTGACTTTGTGCCAAACTTGTAACGGCGATCTGAGCACTAGAAGAGACAAAACACCATAAACCAGGGCCTTAAATGTGACTCTTCTGGCACTTTCCTTAAGAGATGCTAAAGTTTATAATATTGAAGGTTTTCTCTTCACCTACCAAAGTTTCTAATAAGTCAAATAAATTGGCCCATAAAGTCAATATGATTTTAATTCTGGGCAAACATATTCATCAACCCCCAGATGGTTTTTCTTTGTTAAAAATCACGGAACTGACATCACTGGAAACATGATACACGTTTGGCTGATAGAGTCTCTTCCGACTACAAAATTTTCCTAACCTTGGCAAATAAAGCCTTACACAAGAAGTGAAGTAATTGGGGAATTTTTTTTCCCTCTACATTTGAAAAAAAAAAGTTTAACCTCTCTTGAAATACCTCCAAACACACACGTCTAATTAAAAACACACCCAAAGCCAGTAAGAGAGCAGGTCACTCATAAGTGACAAAGTGAAGCAAGAAATTCCAGGAGCCAGGAAAACCTGGGGACACCTTTTTCAGGCATGCATCAGGGCAAGGAGAAGGCTGTGCCTGCATGGTGGCCCCGGGAGGTAGAAGAGCTGCATTGGGTAATGCACACTCAATGGGATGCCCAGCCAGTGGGAATATTTGGCCATCCTTCTGATACTCTAGTGGCAAGAATTTTGAGCCATAGCTTTTGTGGGCCTTTCCCTACTTTTCAGTGCAAGCATGAGGTTAAAGAAATAATGTTGTGTAAGAGGTAAAAGGGTGAGACACAGAGACAGAGAACAAGGAGTTCAAGAAGAAAGCAGTGAGATTGCCCAACATGGGCTTGTCCATTCGGAACATTGGAGAAGACAGAATCCATTGTTTCTTGCAGATGATTCCTTTGGAATTCTTTTCTTGGCTTCTGAGACTGGTTCACCTTGTGACCTTAAATTTTTCCCTTACTGCCTGGTTCCTTTGCCTTTGTGCCTTCCTCTGTCCTTCAATACCAGGAGCCTCTGTTGATTGAAAAATGGATAGCAAATGGAAGAATTCCATAGTCGTGCAGATAATGAAGACGCTTCACCTGGATCTCTCTCACCAGAGCTAAGGTTAAAGTGCTTGCTCTCTTTCATCTATTTTGCACTAAAAAAAAAGGCCTCCTCCCCATGGTTAGGGACGTGGTTTTCAGGCCAGTTTCTCTTGCAGTTATCTATCCCTGCACATGCGCAGTGGATTAATATTGGCAACTGGAGAGTCAAAAGTCCATCCCATGACTTATGTGGGATTGGAATTTGGGCTTTCAGTCGCTGCCTTCAGTTTCTCAGAATTGGAGCTTATCGGCCTAGGGGCTGATCTGCACTCTTCCTGGGTAAATTTATACCGTATGAAAAAGTAAATGAGGGCACCTGAGTGGCTCAGTTGGTTAAGCGACTGCCTTCAGCTCAGGTCATGATCCCAGGGTCCTGGGATCGAGTCCCACATCGGGCTCCCTGCTCAGCAGGGAGCCTGCTTCTCCCTCTGACCCTCTCCCCTCTCATGCTATTTCTCTCCTGCTCACTCTCTAATAAATAAATAAATAATCTTTAAAAAAAAAAAAGAAAAGAAAAAGTAAATGAAACAGCAGAATGTGTGTGTCATCAAGGATGACCAGAGAGAATGATGTAGGGAATGATGTTTAGGGACTAGTATGAAAAGGTTCCCCTGAAAGAAACTGCCCTGTGGTCAGAAACACCCTTTCCACCTCCCCCGACCAGAGCCCAGCTCAATTCCGCTGTGGCCAGGATGCCAGGGCACCGACCCTGGGCATTCGCTGATTCTATTTCCTTTGGCCAATTGCTCCATATCTCCAATTCTCAGTTGTCCCTTCTATAAAATAAACAATTTGGAAAGGGTGACCATGGAGGTCCCTTCCAGCTCCAATAGCTCAGGAAAGCAGGAAATGGTCATCAAGGTTCCCAAGAGAAAAGACTCTCCGTCAAAGGTCTGTTTGGGATCCCGTTCCCCTGCTCACTAGCTGTGTAAACTTGATTTTGAGCAAGTGTATCCCCTCGCTAAGCCCCAGTACCCTCACCTTAAAAATGGGGATAACGACAATATGAACCTCCAAGACTTATCATGGGATTAATGAAGCTGATGCATGCAGCATGCCTGGCACAGAGTAAGAGCTAAGTGACTCTAAACCAGCATTTTAACTTTAATACTAGCATTACAATTATTCTAGGGCCCCACAGCACACATGTCAAGAGTACTGTCAGTAACAAGGGGTGAAGATCGCAGGTGTATGGCCAGGCTGCATGAGTGGAGATGACCACACGATGCCTGACCTTAAATTCCCAATTCCTACCACCTAAGGTTCTATTCCCCTTGTGGGCAGAGGTTGGGGTTTGCATATTTTTATTTTCGTCCTTATGCTTTTCTGTGCATTCCAAATTTTCTACAGTGAATAGCAATTATTTTTAAAACAGAAAAAAAAGCCCATTTTGTGTGTTTTAAATATAATTTTGACTCGATCTTGCACTAACCACTAACGAATGCATAAACTGCGGTGGACGCAAATCATTTCTTTGTTCAGAGTAAAAGTTTGCCGTGTCCTCATTCAACGTATAACAAGGAGCAAGTTTGCCTTTATGAATCAGTGCAAGAGGTATCACACATCTGGCATTTGTGGAGATATCCTGAGACCTCCAGCAACCTGAAATTTCTTCCCATAGCTTAATTGCTATGGGACAAGACAAATAAGTTTCGAGGAGCGTCCTTGGGGGAACCTTAAAAATTGTGATTCAGGGGCACAGTTGGTACAGCATGCAACTCTTGATCTCAGAGTCGTGAGTTTAAGCCCCACATTGGGCATGGACCCTACTTAAAAAAAAAAAAAAAAAAAAACCTGTGAGTTCAGTTAGGACACAAAATGACAATGGGGACAGAGAGCCTGCAGAGACAGGAAATGTCCTGTGTTTTCTGCCTGAGGTGATCAAATAATTCTATTTGTTGCAAGTGCTAGCTCATCTTCCTACTAACGGGGCAGGTAGGTAAAAGGCCTCAAATAATGCCTTTCATCACCCCAGATTATTAGCTACAATGAAGGCTTCTTAGACTAGAAGAGAAAAAAAAAATCCTAGGAAGAAAGCCAGAAAGAAAACCTTTTCAAGGGGTTAAGTCAAGGAGTGCCCATGGGTAGGAGTGCAGAGGGATACACAACACAGCAAACAGGAACAAAAGAGTATTTCCTGTGATGAATATGCATGATGAAGACTTTCATATAAATGTATAGACATAAAACTTTACATTGATAAAAAATTTTATATGCGTTGGTGCTTCGCGGACATTCCCACTGATGTGTGGCTCAAGGTAAAGGAACACGTGTGCGCCTTGTATGTTTCGGGGCACACAGGAAGAGAAAGAATGAGCGTAGACTGTGCTGGACCCAGAAAGCTTGCAATTTCTTTCAAGACTTGAGATGGTATCTTAACATGATATGGATTTCTCATTTCTGTAGTAAAAGAATGGAACCAAACCCTAGTTGTCTGATCATTTACTATCTCTTTTTTTATTATTATTATTTTATTTGTTTATTTCCCAGAGAGAAAGAGAGAGAGCATAAGAAAGGAAGGGGCAGACAGAAGGAGAAGCAGGCTCCCCGCTGAGCAAGGCAGCCGATGTAGGACTCTATCCCAGGACGCTGGGATCATGACCTGAGCCAAAGGCAGACGCTTAACCGACTGAGCCACCCAGGCATCCCCACACTGTCTCTTCTTACAGGCACATAAGACCCAGTGAAGAAGTACCATTCGTTCCTTGTTCCATGGAAAGCTCAGCTCCATAGGTGCTGGCAATTACGAAAACAATGTTAATGTGCCGGGTCGAGGGGAGGGAGTGAAACTGCGGGTGGTAACACCCTGCTCAGTGGGTATGGAGGTGAATATGTAGAGTTGTGATGAAGCAAATCGGGAGCTCTGCCAGCATCCTGGAGCACATAGGCAATCTGAGGCGGAAAGTGCCAGAAAGTCATCAGACAGCGATCACTACCCACTTTGACTGACTCATGGAGGAACACATGATACAGTCTTAGAGATCTATGGTACACCTCTGGAGACTTTGAAGTTCACATCAGGAAACCGAGGCCGGAGGGCGCGGGCGATATCTATTTCTCTTTCGTCATAGAGCCTGACTTCAGAAAAGAAGATGGAAGTTTTGAACAGTTAGTTCAGTCAATGGTAGAGGCATAACCAACAGTTTGCTTTCTAAGTGAAGTCCTTCCAAATTATACTTGCTGAAAAAAAATTCTAGTATATAGAGGAAGAGTGTCCTTTTCCTTGTTAAAGTTACAATTTCGTGATCGCACAATGACGGGAGAGAGGAGTTTATTGTACAAAGAACAGCTGGGAAATACTGCTTCTGGTTTCTTTCTTTCTTTTTTACAATAGTCTATTCACTTTTTTTTTTTTTTTAGCCATCTGAAATCAGATGGTTGTTATTCCTTCTGTTCCCGTTATTATCTCACAGTTTGAGGATTTTCAGAATTGGTGTTGTAGTCAATGCTTACATTTACCCAGATGACGGCCAGTTTCTCTGACCAAAATTACTTATTGCATGACAGCTCCCCACAGCCGTCTCAGTTAAATGTCTTCCCCAAATCGTTCTTAATAGGGCTTGCAGGGAGGTTGATGCGTAGTCTCTCGGTCTAGGAAAGTCTTCATCTTCCCTCAGTCTTGAATAGTGGGACGGCCAGTCAGAATTTTCAATAGCAGTGAATTTCCCTCGGCTCTGAGAGCTCATTCTGCTGTTTTCTGGGCTGTTGTTTTTGAGATTTCTGCTGTCGGTATAATTGTTCCCTTTTTTAGATATGTCTGTTACCCCAAATTCCTTTTAATATTTTTGTTTTTTGTTTTGTTTTGGTTTAGTTTTGGTGTTCTGCAGCTTACCTTTGAGATGGCTAGGGGCACTTTATGTATCCTTCCAGAACTTGATGTGTTTCTTCATTCTAAAGATTTGTACCTCGCATTGCTTTTGGAAAAATTATCAGCCATTATCTTTTTTTTTTTAATATTTCCTTTTCCTGTTCTCTGCTCTTTCCTTTGAACTCCGATTCTTCTAGACAGATGTCAGCGTTTTTTCTATTCTCGTGTCTCTTAAATTCTTAAGATTTTCTAACTCTCTCTGCTACATTCTGGGTGATTTATTCATAATTCATTCTCTTTCAGTTCATTTCTTTCTTCAGCTGCGTCTAAGTCACACTTTATTTTGCCTGTTGGGTATTAACTTCCAGGATTATATATATTTTTCATTGCATAGTTCTATTGTGTTCCTTTTCAAATCTGCTTCTTTTCTTGGGGACTTGTCTCTCTTTGTGCTTCCTTGTCTTCTTTTATCTCTCTCCTCTCACTTTATGTATTTTTTTTTTTTAATTTAGACTCTTAGGCTCAGAGAATTGAATTAAGCATATGTCCCAGATCATAATATTAGCTGCTGCCACGTTTTGAGCTCCCTGGAAAGCAGACAGACCCGAGGCAGAAATCAGATGTAGTGACTTGGTTAGGGATGATCATGGGTTCAACTTCTGGGGAAGGGAAGAGAGGAGCTGGACTGAGCAGAGAGAGAAGCTGATCGGGGATGCCTCCCTGGTGGGAGCAGGGAAAAACTGCTCCTTCAGAGGTGTCCCCAGCAGGACAACCAGTGGGGCCTCTGCAATGTCACATACGGGGTGCGGGCCACCTGGAAAGGGAGGGTAACTTTGGATGGGGCAGCTGTCTTCAGGCAAGGCAATCTCCAAAGTGGCTGGCAGCTGAGGGCTTTCCAGCAGCTGAGGGCAAGTCCTTCAAGCCTGATGAGTCCAGGCAGCACCGCACGGTAGAGACTATAACAGGCAAGACATATGGCAAACGCTGTGTGGTTTCTCCACACTCCTGTGAGGTAGGCACCATGACCAACTGTCATTTAGAAGTGAGGAAACTGAGGCACAGAGGGATTAAGTAATTTGCCCAACCACCATAACCCAGGCAATGAGATGGCAGCACTAAGATATAAACAGAGGGCATCTGGTTCTACAGCCTGTGTCCATCCTATTGCACTGGAGTCCCTTGGGTCATGGCCTGCTGTCACCTCCCATCCACACAGGAGCTTGTTATTATTCTGTTTCATTATTTTTTCATCCCAATTCCCACTTCTATTCTTCTCTTCCACACATAAATGGCATTATGTTAGAGAGATCACATTCTTCTTATCTTTTTTTAAATTCAACTGCTCTTTTTGTTTAAGGCCCATCTGTGTTAACATCTATGCTCCTATTTTATGTCATCAATCTATCCGATAACTCATCTCTTCAAAAACTTGTATTTTTCAGTCTCTTTCCAATTTTATTTTATTATGTCAAGTTCTGGGGGTAAAGGGGTAATATTCTTGGTTGTTGAATGTTATAGATTCTTGATTGCAATGGGTTTGTTTTGTGTGTCTGTTTCAACGTTTGGTTGTGAACTCATCTTCCAATGGCCTGGATTAGGGAAGGCCTTCCTAGAGCTATTTTGACATTGATTCTCTTAGATGGCCTTGGACCAATTTTATGTTAATTTCTCAGCTAGAAATTTAACTTCCCACCCCACAAGACTGGTATTCTGATTTCTTATAAGAAAATTTGGCTTTGCCTTGAAACCAACAAGAAATAAGATTGCTTTTATCTCCTTACACTTGTGAGCAGATTTTTTTTTCTGGTCCCCTTTCTCTCTCTGCATAGCCCTTCAGACATCTGGCTCCAAGCTGGGGTTCCATTACAGCTCCTTCTTAACGGGGTCTTACCAACCACTGCCCAGTGGCTATTGTTGGAACCACCCTCCTCTCCTCCCAGGTCACTCACCTGCTCAAAGAACATTTGTAGTTCTACTCTCAGGCCCCTTAGGCAATCCCTGTCTTGCCTGTGGGCTCAGCTGACATCTTTAAAAAGGTGTGTTGTATCTTATTCAGCAATTCCAGATATTGTAGTTGGAATGTTGGTCCGTTGGCTTAGCGTGTCATGTTTCCTCTCACCTGAACCGTGTGTTCTCTTGCCTGGGCTACATGGAGTGGGACAGGAAGAGCTCACTGACCTGTGTAGCAACAACCTTTTGTTTTTAACTGCTCTACTGAGACATAAGTCATACCATGAAATCACACTTTCAAGCACACAATTTAGTGGAGTTTAGTCTCTTCACAGAGCTGCACAACCAACGATGCAGTCCATTTTAGAGGATTTTTGTCGTAGCCAAAAACTTGCACCCTTGTGCCATCACTCCCCATCCCTCCCCCCACCAGCCCCCGGCAACCACTAATCTGCTTTCTGTCCTGTGGCTTTGCCTGTTCTGGACATTTCATATCAGTGGAATAATATAATATATGACCTTTTATTTATTGGCTTCTTCACCCAGTATAAGGTTTCCAAGGTCCATCCATGTTGTAGCATTCATTAGTACTTACTTCCTTTTTATTGCCAAATAAAATTCCCTTGTGTAGATACACCACATTTTGTTTATCCATGTCAATGGACATTTGGGTTGTTGCCACTTTTTAACTATTATCAATACTGCTGCTATGAACATCTGTGTACAAGATTTTACATGAATATGTATTTTTATTTCATGAATATATATTCCATTTCACTACACACAGGAGTGGAATTTCTGGGTCCTTTGGCAACTCCATGTCTAACATTTTTCAAACTGGTTGCACCATTTTACGTTCCCACCAGCAATGTGTGAAGGTTCCAGGCCTCTCTTATTATGCTAGATGCAATGGGTCCTATGGTGTGTTGAGTTGTAGTTGACTAGACATTCTGACATCTATATCCACTCTTCCACTAGATGGTTTTCCTTGGATGTTCTATGAGTGCTTCAAATCCAACAAGTTCCAAACAGAACTCATCATCTCTCTGTCTTCCTGTAAATATGCTTCTCTTGTATCCACCAACTTGCCCAATACAGAAATCTGGGAGTCATTCTAGCTGCCCAGTCTCACTAATGCCCTCCTTTTAACCAGTCATCAAGGCCTGAGTTTTCTTCTCTTAGAAGAGCTCACAAAGCCATTCTCCTCTGTATCTCACAAATGTCATAGTTATGATTCATTTTCTCACTTAAATTATTGCAATGGCCAGTTTACTGATTTCCCTGCCTTTGTTCTCACCTACCTGCCACCCATCTACCATCCCGTGGGCAGGTGGTCACTGTAAATTGCCAACCGCAAATCCAATCACATCCTTCCTCTGCTTAATCTTTTGATGCTTCCCTATACCTCCAGGACAATTTCCAAATTCTATAGCAGAGCTTCCAGAGCTCTTCAAGATCTGGTGCACACAGACCTCTGCAATGTCTATCTTGCCATTTTTACCACTACACGACCTCTGCCTTCCCAACAATGACCTCTTCTCTGCTTCCCAAACTAGCTCTGCTACCTCAAACAGCTGTTTTCAGTGTATTTATGGATCATCTAATCAATCACAACATTTGAGGTAAGCAGGGCAGAATTTTATTATTTCTAGTTACTGATGATAAAAGGAGGCTTGGTGAAGACACCTGCCAGAAATTATACCAAAGCTCAGGAAACAGCCTGATGTCATATTGGGGCATTCCAATTCTAAGACACTTAGTATGCCCCCATGCCACTTCCCCCATACTAAGCACAGAGCCCAGACTGAGCTTCCTTTAGCTCTTGGATTTTGTTTTTGTCCCTCTTACTTCAGGTCCTTTATTTTTTATTATGATTTTAAAACTTTATTTAATTCAATTAATTAACATATAGTGTATTATTAGTTTCAGAGGTAGAGTTCAGTGATTCATCAGTCTTATATAACATAACACCCAGTGCTCATTACATCCCATACCCTCTTTAATGCCCATGACCCAGTTACCCCATTCCCCCACCTCCTCCCCTCCAGCAAGCCTCAGTTTCTTTCCTATGATTAAGGGTCTTTTAAGGTGGTATCTCATTGTGGTTTTGATTTGTATTTCCCTGCTGCTGAGTGATGTTGAGCACTTTTTCACGTGTTTATTGGCCATTTGTATGTCTTCTTTGGAGAAATGTCTGTTCATGTCTTCTGCCCATTTCTTGATTGGATTATTTGTTTTTTGGGTGTTGAGTTTGTTACGTTCTTTATAGATTTTGGACACTAGCCCTTTATACTTCAGGTCCTTTAAATGCTATGCCCATCTCCTCTGCCCGTAATGCTCTCTGTTTTGTTGATTACCACATCATCTGACATTACCACACAAGTGTGTATTTAATTACATGCTTTCTTGTAGTTTTTAATAGTCTTCTGCCGTGACTCCCCATCTAGATGAGGAATGCCCATGATTTTTGCACAATGCCAGGCCATGGTAGGAATTCATGTGATTCCTTTGCATGGATTAGTGATTATTGCATGGTTGCATTTAGCCTCTTCTGCAGATATCTCTCAGCTTTTAGCCATAAGAGTTCCCTGGAAAGCACAAACACTGTATATCTTCTTACGTCAACAACATTTCTACAGTTTCTATTCTTGCCATATTATAATATCCTAGGATCCTGGATTACTGGATATATTGGGATTTGAGGGTCCTGATACATACTTCTTATCATTATTATTTACATACTGATATTTGGAAATTAACTATATATTGGTCTTTGCATATAATTTAGGAGGGTAAAAGGATCATTTTGTGTCAACTAATTATAGTGAAATTAAAGTAGATTTTCTACTCTGAGTTCACTCAGAATTTTACCAACTCGGAAGCAGACCATTCTTGACTCTCTGTAATAAACTCCTTTGCTTGTCACCCTCCAACCATATCTTACATCTCACCGGAGTGTAAAGCAGAGGTAGAAATTTCTCATTTCATCAGTCACTGCTTTTCCATTGGTTTATACAGAACTTTTATTTGAGCCAAGTGCTTTAATACTTGGGAGCTTTATTAGTTCTCTTTCACAAAAGTCCCAGGAACTAGATAACAAAGTTTATCAACCTTTGATAGATAAGAGAAATAAACTGTTCATCTACCATCAAACTACAATTAGAACTTACAACTCCCAAAGCCTGTCTGTTGTTCAGTTTGCTATACTTTTATGGTATACATGTTTTCTCCTTTTTCATTGTCTTTTTGCTATCAGAGTGTTATTTTAAGGAGTTAATTTCCTACGAAATAGTAAATAAAACTTGCTTTTAAAAAATGGAGAGGAGGGCGCCTGGGTGGCTTAGTTGGCTAAGCGACTGCCTTCGGCTCAGGTCATGATCCTGGAGTCCCTGGATCGAGTCCCACATCGGGCTCCCTGCTCGGCAGGGAGTCTGCTTCTCCCTCTGACCCTCCCGACCCTCCCCCCTCTCATGCTCTCTCTCTCTCAGTCTCTCTCTCAAATAAATAAATAAAATCTTAAAAAAAAAATGCAGAGGAGTTTTAAAAAAATAGTTGCTATTAAATCTCTCAAACAAGTACAAGGTAAAAGTTATTTTGGAATGTTAATTATAAACTTCCTGAAATTCTATGGGATATAATTGAGCTGTCTGACACAGCTCATGGCATTTCATGGGCATTTCAAATGATGCAGAACATAAGGTCTTAACTCATTTATTCCCTGAGTTAGAAGATGCAAAGAATCTTGAACAATGAAGTCTATAATCACCTAAAATTGCCACCATATCTGACTGCTCGTGGTATGGACCAAACATCATCTTCTTGATTGGCATACCAAATATAGGGAACACATAATAATTGTACCAAAGTTAAAAGGATGGTTCTAGTTAGTTGCTCAGCGTCAGCTGAATATTGACAATCAAACGTTTATTTAAAAATTATCTTAAGATAATGCAACCTATGCAGATGGCTTGGTAATTTACATTACCTGATCATTGATTCTTAACTTTTAAATGGGTCTTTACTTATCCCATTTTGTGTCACTTTTAAAAATTCCTTTCACCACCAATACGTTAGTGGAGAAATCCCTTGATTTTTTGATTTGTGGAAGATTTGCAAGAAATGCTCTCAAACATCTGTGTTCACACACACACATGCACACACAATGTCAATTCACATTGTCTAATGATTGCCCCTAAACAATTCTCTTATCCACGAACGAATGGCATTGTGTGTGTCAGGTAGAACTCATATCTTCACAAAACAGAACTACGTTGCCTCCAGAATTTCAATTTAAAAAAAAAATAATAATCTTTGTGATTATGTGCATATTCAACAGGTGACATTTAGAAAATGTGAAGCACTTTCACCAAGGAAGTCCTTTGGAGTAAGTAATTTCATACCTTTCAAGCTCCAAGAATACAAATAATGTTCTGAGTTGCAGTTATGTTAAGAAGTATTCTTTGGTACTTGCTCCAGCTAAGATTGTTAACTTGGAACCTTGAGCTGTTGAATCAGGTGACTCGATCTAGAGCAGCACTGTCCAACAGAAATATAATGGAAGTCACAAATGTGAGCAACATGTGTAAGTTTAAATTTTCTACATAGTCCCATTTAAAAAGTAAAATATATATATATATGACATTAGTTTTAATGATACATTTTATTTAGCATAATATATCCAAAATATTATCATTTCCACATGCAATAAATATAAAAATAATGGAGCCATAATTGAGCCAATACTAAGTCTATGAAATCTTGTGTGTAATACACCTGGACAACACCTGTCCATTCCGACTAACCACATTTCTGGTGCTCAGTAGCCACCTGCGCGATGCTGGATTGCTTAGGTCTAGAGCTTCTCTTGCCTTTCTTTTTAGTAACAACAACAAATCAAGACTGGCTTTGTCTTTCATGTGCCAACAGTTTTCATTAAAAAAGATGCCCTACCCTACATCAGTTAACAACTTCAATAAAAAACCAAAAAGAAACAAGAAAAATCTGTTCTCTCAGTTTGGTGCCAATAATGGGGCTCAGGCTTCCATACTTGCAAAAATATGACCAAAAGGATAGCCGTCAAATCACTAATTCCATCCTTGTCTTCCCTCTCAAGCAAGCAAACAAAAGAACAACCACCATAAAACCTGTCTGAGTTGTCTTGGAACCAGGGCCTGGGAATCTCCATATTGTCCTGCTGTTAGAGAAATAGCTACAAAGGAGGAGCAGGAAAAGAACTGGGTGTGATTCATCAGCCTCAGGCCCGAGGGCAGAGACTGAAAACCCATACTATGAACTAAGACAGAAGTCATAGTTGGAAGGTTGGTTGAATTCATTGTCGTCTGGGTGTTCTACTTTCTATCTTTTCCTCCCATGGAGAAGCACTGCTCCCAAAACACACCCACCTATGCAATGCAGTATTCGGTGGAGGGAAATGTACTTCCTGATTTCATGCTCCACGGCATTAAGATTGAGAGGCCTGTAATTTAACCCAAAGTGGAGCAGCCACAAATGCTCTTCTTTTTTACATGTAAATATTGAATCCCTGTTAGGAACATGCTATACGATGTGCCAGAGTCCTGCCTTAGCATCATGGGATTCACAGATTAATTACAAATTGCTGAAGAGGCAGGAGCTGCTGTGGCCCGGTTCATTAGGTCATGGACATAAGACTCTACCCTGACGACCTGTCTCCTGCACTCCTAAGCAAGGGGAAAAGGGTGAAGTTATGGATGGAAGGGTTCCAGGGGTTGGGACTAGACATACATTTGGGGTGTGGTACAGTTCTTGTATAAGTGGGCAGTTCGATGTGATTAGAGATAAAATGTGGGGTAAGTAATTTATCATTGCTCAGCTCATCTCTCTACATGTATAAGAAAGAGAAGCACAGGAGAAATTAATTGGAAGGGAAACTCTCAAGTCAAAGAAATTGGTCATACCCAGGTTGAGACCTAACAGAATGACACAGAATCTGGTTTGTCCCTGTTCCTTGTTTTATTCATTTTGTTTTAGAACAAGGCCCATCTGCTGTGCTGTCAGTGTCTGTTTCCTCGAGTGGCAACACCTCTGTTTGTTACCCATCCTGATGGGCAATGGAGAAGAATGGCCTCGGGTATTTTTGCCATCTTAAAACACGATCATAATGTGTCCATACTTTCTTGAGTGGTAAGTGCAATGCACACTGTTTGGGTGATACTTCAGGTGATTTTAAGTTTATTTTAATTCTTTGATCCTCCCATCTGAATATAAGAGATAAAGAAAAACACAAAACCCAACTTTCATAATAAAAGATGTCTTGATAAGCGGGTACTCAGAGTCAAGATACTTGGTTTGACAAAGGATTCATTTCTGATTAGCAATGTATTTTGTGAAAACAGAATTGAAATTAGAATTGTTCTAGAAATAATAAGAGTAAACCCTTTATCTAAGCACATGTATCAGGTACTTTTTATTCTAAGTGCTTTGCATTGTATTAGCTTTAGTTCTTACAACAGCCCTCTGATGTAGGTACTCTTTGTTCTTCTCTTTTAGAGATGAGAAAGCGTAGGCACAGAGAGGTTAAGTAACTTGTTCAAGGTCACTCAGCCTGTAACTTGGAGCTGGGATACAAAATCCAGGCAGGCTGGAACCAGAGGCAGACCCCCAACTGTCTCTGTAATGTGTGGTCATCATGCCCATGGGTGGGCAGAATAGTATTTCTATAAAGTGCCTAAGTTGGAAGTCCTATTAAAAACTTCCTCTCTGTGTCCCAAACTGCTATCAGTAGAGTCCCTCCTTCCAATGAACATAATCTCCAAGGAGCCCTAATGAAGCGCAAATATTATCAGAAAGGTGTAAAACCTAGCATCGTTTACATAGTAGCACACAGCTTTGATAACAATTTAAAAAACTCATTTCACTATAAGGAATAGAATCCTGAGGAAATTGAATACAAGATAAGTTTCTTAGGTTGGGAGGAGAGATCCAGAAACATATAGAATTGTCATAAAGCTATCAAAGAAGAAAAAGATAAAGGAAAAACAATGCAAATAAGCAAAGATTAAGATAGCACCCTTTCATCTATATATTTAGCCAAAACTTCACTCTGTCAAACCCAGCAAGGCATTAAAAACTCAAATCTAATGAAGATTAAACAAAAAGTAGAAGACAATTAACTCTGAATCCAAGCAACTCATTTTTGCATTTCTCAATGTTTATATTCAAAGATATTGTAATGTAATCATAGCGAACATATTTTGTACATACACAGACCAAGCTCTGTTCTAATCACGTGCTTGGATTATTTTATTGAATCCTCACATAAATCCTGTGCAAAAGATGGTCTCATTATTCCCATTATACAGGTGACAAACCTGAAGCTCTTGATTTTACCGCAATCTAAATTGTATAGGATATGCAAGATCACTTTCTTAAGGTAAGACTTAGTAGACTCAGCTAGTCAATAATAATGAAAAAATGGTTCACGTATCATTAAGATCCCCTATTTCTCTTCAGTGTCCATTTGAAATCTGATGCCTTTACACAAGAGCTATTAACCTGCCCTTTTGACTATAGCATTGTTTTTAAAATTAGGAATCCTTGTATCAGAAAAGTTTATAGGGTAGGAGAGGGATGGGGTAAATTTTTTGTATTGTATCTTTTTACTTTACACTTTCTCTTTTCCCATCCTTAAAAACTGATCAATAGCCAGAATGCCCTTAAAAAGTTAGACTTTAAAATTGAGTGTGAGAGTTAATTACAATTAAACACCCTGCAATTGGTTCATGTGGATGATCACAGACCACTTCATAGAATCTAATTCAGAGGTAGATGGCCCCTGAGGCTCTTGAGGGGCGCGGATCATCTTGCAGTTCTTCTAAAATAAGAGTTCTACTCAAGAGGAAGAACCTTCCCTTTTAAGTTTAGCTTCCTATGGAAATTAACGGAGTCCCCTTGAAAAATACCACTATTGCAACAAGGGATTAATCTTTTATAGGGCGATCTCTTGGGTCATTATTTCAATGGTTCTTAATCTTTTGGTATCATACACTCCACAGAGAAACCTCTTGAAATTTTAAAAAGATTGCCTCCCAAAAAGGTACAAATTGGGGAATTTTATAGACCTACTGAAGCCTATGCATGCTGTGCCCTCTGTCAGATATCATATCACAAATTAAGACCAACTGAGTTATACCAAAGGCTAGGCTAAGAAATACTGTCAGGGGGTTGGGGATGTATCTATGAAACATCTAAATTCACAAAACAAGAACATTCCCAACTCCTAGTCGGATGTTGGATTCTATCATGAGAAACATTTATTTTAAAAGCCTCCTAGAACAATAGAGAGAAATTACCTCTCCAGCACCTCACCACTGGCCTCCTCTTCATTGTACAGTGATGAGTCTTTTTTCAGTGAGTCTCTCTCTTAGGAATATATACAAGAGAATAAATCATGTTCACCTGTAATATCAGGGGAAAGGGATGTTGCTAATTAAGAGCGGGGCAATTCGAACTTCTTCTTAGCCCTGGGGAGGAATACCCAGGTGTGCTGAGACAGATACGCTCGGAGGAAGAAAAAGAGATGCTCTATAGTCAAACACAGCACTGGGCTTCTTTCGTGAATTGATTTTCCCACTGGGTGACATCCTGGCAATTTCTGTTGCCCAACCAATGATGTAACTAAGTAGATGGAGCTGAAAGCTGGGTCAGATAAAAAAAAAAAGTTTAATCTAACAAAAGCAGCCTTAGTCTTTGCTGTGGAGGGAAGCTGATTTAACAGGCAATAGCAGATTAAATAGGAAGCTGAAACAGGGAGAAAAATCATATTAAACCATTAAAAAATGAAGATAGAAGAACATCACAATGCCAATTATTTGGAGAAAAAGCACAACATTACCATAGAACTTTCAACAATAAGATAAATGATATCTGCTTTAGATTACAAAAATAGGTCTTTTGTTCTCTGTATATATTTTCAATTAAATGCTATTGTTTAATTAATAGACTATAACTTCATGCATTAAAGAAAAGCATAAGGTCACATGATTGTCTTAGACCACAGACTTACTTCAGAATCTCAAAAAATGAGGACAGCCAATGTGTTTCAAAGTTTGGACGGTAAGCCACCTAGGTTTGAATTACCTGTGGTATTTAAAAATTCAAATTCTTAGGCCCCACTGACCTGTTGAATCAAAAATGGAAGGGTAAAGTCTGGGAATCTGCATTTTAACAACCTCCTAGGTACTACAGCTACTAAAATTTGAGAACTGCTGATTCGTGCCCTTACTTGGAATTCCCCAGAAAATGTCATCATAAGAAAGTGGCTCTCCCTAGAAGCACCCTTTTCACCCCCTTTGTTATAGACTGGGATTTTTCTCCTTTGTTCACTCTCCCTCCTCCCCATCACTAAAAGCCCTTTTCGCTTTTTGGGAGATCCCACACTCACGCTTACCCTGTTCTTCACCCTAATGACAGCCCAGCATGGTTTCTGTAGGCTGAAAACAAGTGAGGGAGGAGAGAGGTCTGCATTCCCAAATCTCACTGTTGCTACTTCCTCTTGATGAGGCTCCCATCCCGTTACCGGTCCCAGCTCTCACACTCCATGCAGCCCTCCATCTCACCCCCTGTTGAAACCCTGGATTCAGGACGCTGACACAAAAGGAATATTTTACATCCAAAGACCCACCCATCCCTCCTCCAGGTACAACATCTAAGTGGACAAAGAAAGAAGGAGGAGGCAAGGTCGTAGAAATGAATCTTTAAAATCCCTTTTTGGGGCGCCTGGGTGGCTCAGTTGGTTAAGCGACTGCCTTCGGCTCAGGTCACGATCCTGGAGTCCCGGGATCAAGTCCCGCATCGGACTCCCTGCTCGGCGGGGAGTCTGCTTCTCCCTCTGACCCTCCTCTCATGCTCTCTGTCTCTCATTCTCTCTCTCTCAAATAAATAAATAAAATCTTTAAAAATAATAATAATAATAATAATAAAATCCCTTTTTGTTCTGTCGCTATTAAGGCTATAGTGAAATAAATTCATTCCCAAGGGAGAGAGAAAGACTGGAAGCAACAGGACATCACAAAATAAAGGACAAATAAGACATCCAATTCTTGTACCACTCGGAATAAAGAGGTGGCCAGAGAATCCAAGCTTGACCAAAACTGCCATCGGGGTGTCTGCTGGGAACAGGGCTCTCATCTCCATCCCCACATCCAATGTCTTGCTTCATAGTCCCAGCCCTCAATTCCTGCTAATCCTATCACCCCATCGTCACACTCCATGCTTCAGCTGGCAAGCTGACTCGGAAGAATTTGGAGGCCATCCAACCCATTGCTCAGTGGGGAGTGGCAAGGCAGGAGTGGGCAGGGGGCCTTTTCTCCCAGGATGGAAATGCTCTGTTGTCACAGGAGGAGCTCTGGACCTTTTCCTATGGAGACCCCTCATCGAGACACTAGAATTCCATTAGTCACATCTCACAGAGCAGATTTAATACGAGTTTTACAGTCTTCTGTTGGTCAGCCTGCTATCGAGCCAACATGTAGCCATTCACACTCATTCAGATTGCATATGTGAAATTAATATCAATTTTCTGAATAATCAAATGGTTTTATCATGACCAATCTGTGTTCAGTAGCCTCTCATCTTAGTGGTAGTGTGCTAAAAACCTTTGAGCTTTGGATGCAAAAAAATCTCGATTTAAATCAAGTTCTGCCAAGTACTAACTGCATGACTTGGAACAACTTATGTAGTCTAACAGAGCTTTGGTTTCCACATCCATGAAATGAGGAAGATAATTATCTGGAATGGGTTCTTGTGAGGATTTAATTAACCAATATTTATTGAACTCTTCAACGTAGACCGTGTGTCTTGGGGAAGATCCACAGGCAAACAAGCAGCTCTGTTTCCGGGTGCTAAGTGCTCTGATGGAGCCTGGGGTGGGGAGGTGAATAAAGACCTACCTAAAGGAGGTGGTGAGGGAGCTGGGGGTGGTTGAAATGGGTTAAGGTGGTCAAAAGGTACAAACTTCTAGTTATCAGGTCAGTTAAGTCCTAGGGATGGAATGTACAACATAACTGTAATCAACAAAGCACATTGCGTATTTGAAAGGTGCAAAGAGTAATCTTAAAAGTTCGCATCACAAGAAGAAACACTGTAACTATGGTGATGGATGTTAACTAAAATCATTCTGGCAATCATTTTGTGATAGACGCATATATCCAATCATTATTTTCTACACCTAAACCGAATACAATGTTATATGTCAATTATATCTCAAAGAAAAAAAAGCTATGGGACCATCTGGGAGAAAAATCTAAATTGTTCTTGGGACGAAGGAACGCTCAGGGAAGGCCTTACAGAGGTGATACCTAAAAAGAAGTTGGTGTTCGGAAAAAGGGGATGGACTTGAAGACAGGTTTCCCAGCACAAAATGGACAGCAAGAACAAGGCCTGGGGGCTACCCAACCAAGGCACTTTGGAGACCTGCGTGTATGCGGTGGGGAGGAGCAAAGAGGTGGAGACTAAGCTTCCAAGTGGTAGAGGTGAGAAGCACTCAGACCAGGAGGGCATTTCCTGTGCCAGACCCCATGAGGTTCATGCCCTGGAGACAATGAGAAGCCACTGAATGGTGTCCCACAGAGAAAAGACACCCCCTGATTTTGAGTTTAGGAAGATCATTCTAACTAGAGTGAGGATTAGCTGTCCCGTAAAGTATCCAACACTTAGCAGTTTCCAATCAGTGATCACTGCTATGATTTATTAAATCATTTGCTTCTTACAGATTAACCCATGTGTTCTGTCTCGGGAGTATTTTCCATGGGCATCTCTCCTTACTGAGGTATTGTGTGTACCTTACTGAGGTGTTGTGTGCTTGCCATAAATTATGTTATTGGCATTCTACTCATCAACATGAGTAGTGAAAGCAGTTCTAAATAATATAATGACTTAACATGAGAAAGACAGCTCCCTGCCTATTGATGTTGTTCCAAATAGACCCAGGATTTAATGCACAGGGGCTTCTGGCTCTTTCTAAGGCTATGATGGTAAGAACCGCTGCAATTCAGACTGGTGTTTTAAGTACTTGACTGTTTGCAGCAATAGCCAGGAAGGCTGATTGATCGCTCTCATTACTCATGTTTGTAACCTAAACTTGTCACCTTTCTTCTGCCATTCGCAGAAGAGGTAAAACCTCACGCATAAGCCTCAAGCAGAACGAACCCACAAAGACCCAGCTGCAGATGGAAACATGCAAGCCTAGAAATTCCAAAGCTATTTTCTTGTCTTCTTGTGATGCTAGGCAGCTCTGTGTTAGTGTCAATAGGACAGAATTGCTTTTGGCCATGATTTTTTTTAAATTTTGAGGCTGAAAATGAATTCCCTCTACCAGGGCACCACTTACAGTATGTTGAGGAGAAAAGTGGTCAGGTCATTTATTTTCTCCAATAAAGTTCATAAGAAATGGGCTTGCATCACTGAGCATCTTGGTTTTTTGGAAAATGTGTTAGAATCGTCTATTAGCTTTGCAACATTAGGCACAAACAGTAAGCATCCCAAGAGAGATCCATGTGAGTCACTGACCATCACCAACAGACAAACAAGAACGTCACCTGAGTCCCACCTGCTTCCTTGTGAGTCACTCCACAGTGAAGGAGCTGCTAAGTTAAAAAGAGGATAGCACTTGAGAACCCCCACCTATTATTATTATTATTATTATTATTATTATTATTATTATTATTTGCACAGATCTGCCTAAATGTGTAAATCCCTCAGGGCTCCCATACCAACCTTAGTGTTATCTTGAAAATGTGCATTTTCTGTTTTTTTTTTCAGTTTTCCCTTTTTTTGTGACTATTTGAGGGTGGCCGCATTCATTCACAGGCATTTTGAAATGTGTGCCAAGTGCTTTTTAAACATTTAAAACATTAAGTAATATGAATGTAACCAATAAAGCTCTGTTATTTTTTTGAATTAAAAAAAAAGATAGCTCTGAATGTTGAAAAGATCTAAAAAGATATGAAAAGATTTCTGGGATTATTTTTAAAGATTTGTTTATTTTCTTTTTTGGGGTGCTAATTTTTTTGTTAATAAGGGTACTGCTACCAATGATAATAATATTTATTGGGTGCTTTCCATGTCTCATGAATGTACCAATACTTGCTTTACATTTATTAATATTAACTCTCAACCACAGCTTACAGAGGGGGGAGCTATGACATACAGACATTAAATAACGTGCTCAAGATCAAAACATGGTAGGAGCCACTGACTTACTGGCTCCAGGTTCTCTTCTCTTAACTATTATGCTATACTGCAGTAAAAAACAAAATAAAATACGTGTGCCTGACCTCGAGAAGAGAAAATTCTAGCTGTGGAGAAAGCCATGTGTACATAAAAACATTGATTAATAATATGAAAAAATATAAGAGTTGACAAAAAGCAGATGCCCAATGAATAGCAGAGTCGATAAAAATTCAAAGGTAGACATGATTCCAGCAAACTGGAGGGGTCCGGGAATGTTTATGGTTTGGAGACTGAATTGGCTGTACAAGGATACAAGAGTGTGGAGGACCCTGCAGGGAGGGTGACTGAGGGTGAGAATGTCCCTGGTGAGCCTGGGGAGGGGGGAGTAAGGTAAGATGGTCAGGCGGGGTCGGTCTGTAAGATGCCTTGAATGTCGGGATATTTGCCTTTGGCCAACGTGAAGACTCACGGGTCTCAGGAAGAGGCTTTTTGATGTTGAGAGATCACAGGCTTCAGAGTCAAAAGTCCTACACTCAACCCCATATACAATGTGGGACCTGGGGCCAGTTACTTCATCTCTCTACACTTCAATTTCTGTAAAATGCCAGTTGAAATTAAAATTTTCACCTTGCAGGGTACTTTATGGATTCAAGATCATTTGCATGCAGCATAGAATCATGTGCTCCACACATAGTAGCTTTTCAATAAACAGCTGCTATCTTTATCTTAGTTTTAAGGCACATTGTTGCAATGATGTCTCCAGTCTGAAAAAAGCTTTTGGTCTTTTTGCATGTTATTTCCCTCAGGTGGAGATGGTGTACTCATTGCAAAAGAAAATCTGCTTCCTTATTTTTTCTAAACAAGAATTTATTTTTTTCTACTGTAAATGTGCAAAAAAAAAAAAAAATTGTTCAGAATCCAAACGCTCTAATAGTAACATTTTGGTGTGTTTTCTCTCATTTGGTCTTCCCTAGGGGTGATACTCTTTCATTCACCATGATCATAGGATGTATATAATTCTTGACCTTAATTTTTTAAGGTATGTGTTGCTTTTGCTAAACCATATTGCAAAGATTAGTGATTTACGTTACCAGATTCTGTTCTAATTATCTTCAGCTGTTTTCAAAAATAAAATTTCACCCAAAAGTTGGAGATTTTCCATATTAATGGGAAAAACACCTTTAAAAAAAAATTCCAACAAAGTCTAAGTGGATTGTTCTATTCCTCCAAGAAAGTTTCTAGACTAATAAACAATCCCTGCCTTCACCATCAAGGAACTTCCCAGGGCAGATAAAATAAGGTTACAAATGATATAAAATGATACATTGCAGGACCTGGGTACAATTTCAGTATGTTTCCAAAGCTGTTTTTGTACCGTGTTGAACGTTGTTGGGTATCTTGGGGAAAGCACTGCCCCCGCACAGTGTTTTCACAGAGATGCTTCCACTCAGTTGGACGGATCCATCAAGCGGATATGCTAAAAGCCTGTTCCATTATTTTACAGTCTTTCTCTCTCCCCCCCTCCCCCGCTTTTGCCTGGTGAGAAAGTATCTGGGCTTCCCCACTCATCCACTCTGCCTGTCATTTCTGGCCACTCAGTGAACATTTTGTAACCTGCGATAGAAAGGAAGGCTTTGAAAACAGAACCTAGTTCTTTTTTTAGTGATATACAATGTTGACAGAAATATACTCCAGAGGAATTTAATGCAGCTTTTTTTGGTTCCTGGCACTGCTTCTTTAGTGCATCAGTAAGTGAAAAATGAGCACGGGAAACTCCTGACAGTAGTCAGAGGAGCGGGGAGCCTTCCCCTTAAAGCCAACGATTAGATTCTACTGTACAAACAGGGAAATGTCTCTGAACTCCTCACCTCTGAAAGGTAAACACCAAGAAGGAAATACTCCTCCCACGTGCTTTGAAGCATTCACCTTGTAAAAGGAAAAAAAGGACTTCTTTAAAGAGTTCTTCATGCAGAGAGAAGAGGAAGTTCTTTGAAGTCCAGGATAATTTTGGGTCACCACGAAACTAACTATGCTTCTAGTTACAAGCAATCCTGACCTTTTGGACCAAAAACAATAGAACCACAACCGGGTTATTTCTTCATCAGTGCGTCTCCAGGGAAGTTACAAAAAAACTATAGCCACCCAAGAAGCAGCTGTCTTTACCCCCTCTCCCAGCTCCCTGCCATTCCTTAGCTGAAAGGTAAACCACCTCCAATGGTGAGAGTAAAATAAATACATGGCGATTTTTTTTTCTCCTCTAAAAATATAATTGTATGAGAGAAAAGATCACTTTTGTGAAGTTAACAGATCCAGATCATGTAACATGTCTTTTCTCTTGATTAATTCAGTACTCAAAGCCAGGACCCAAGGGTTAAGTACCCCCTCTGATTTAAATTTAAATGGTAAATTAAATAGTTTATTGAAGGATGTTTATAAAAACGGTCCACAAAGACAGCTGGAAAATTCCCAAGAGGAACGGCCACTTGGGCAATGTCCTATTGATTCTTGTATTTATCCAAATGGTTCTCCGGACCAAAGCTCAACAGCCTACAGAGCTAATTCAATCCTCGACATTATCTCTCCCTCAGAGATTCTGAGCTACAGTTGATGGGCACCATTTTTCTGCTCAGTCACAGCGAGGAGAAGAGCGTCTTAAGCCTCTCAAAGACCTATATATGGGTTTGGATGTTTACACCAGAAACTTTGAAACTGAAGTTTCAGAGGAATGGAAAGCCAAATATTTTTATTTTATTATACATAGTTATGAAACTACTTCTCTTCTAGAAAGGATATGTTTTATTTTGACAAAAAAAAAAAAAAGTATGTGTGTGGCTTCCAGTCTTCTCCGGCTTCTAACTGTCTATGGCTCTGCCAATTGGCTTGGTTGGCATGGAGCTAAGGACAACAAGGTAGTGGAACCATTTGCCCCATGGGCCAGATAGCTTTGACTCATGTGAAATGACTGTCAGCACACCCCCTCATCATGGGTAGGAGTCTCTCATTGTCACAGGGATGGTGATGAATCTGGACAAATAGAATAAAAATGGATTTTTTTGTAATTTCATAAAGGCTTAGGACTTTATAAAGTCTATGATAGGTCAATGGTATCATCTCTGCTTTTAAAAATACAAAACACTCTATGTAAATAGGCCACTAGATACATGTTGTCGTATGCTTGAAGACTTCACAGAAAAATTCTCAAAACCTTCCTCAATGTCCAGGAATTGCTACAAATGATGTGGTCCCCCTTTCTTATATCCTAAATCTCAGGAGAATATCCTAAATCCGCACAATATAGCCATAGGACCAATAAAACTACACACTTTAGATATCAGATAGGGCCTATACAGATCATCCCATCCCAAGATATGGTTCAAATTGTACATATAAAGAGGTTCAACATAAGTTTTAAATTCAATAAATATTTGTGGTTGATTATATGCCAGGCACTCTCTTTTCTCTTGTGGAGAAAGATTAGGAGCTCCAATGAAAATATGGATGCTCAATTCACAAAGGTTTACATGAGTTAAGTAAAAAATACTCCATGGATATTTTCTGAGCCTCTTAGAATAATAAAGAGGGATTTAATTTTGAGGCAGTTGCTCAAAACACCAAGAATGTGAGAGATGGAATACCAACTAAACGGAATAATGATTTAGTCCTACATGACATTCTTATTAGTCTATTTTATCTCTTATGTCCAATTTTATTCACACTGTTGCAAATCGAGATCTTTATTTCTCATGGTTATGTAGAGTTTTATGTCATTCGAGTTCCATAACATCTTATGGGGATAGGTATTTTTACTCACATCTTACAAATGAGGGAACTGAGCCTCACAAAACATAATAATTCTCTCACAGTAAAGTAGCTAATAATCAGTAGAACCAAAACTTGGGCCCAGTTAATCCAAATATAAATCCTGTCAATTCTCCCTTAGATCATGCTAGTCACTCTGCAGGTAATCTCCAATGACAAATAGATTATATTCCAATACTTTGTTTTGGAATTTAAATCTGAATTTAATCTCTGTAGAAACTATGTTATAAATGGCAATAAAATTGTTGTCTAGTTCAGGAAAGAGTTTAAACTGCAAGATGCAAATGAATCACTGCAGACTCGTTAGACAGAATTCTGGGATCTGGAAATAAGAGACTTGTAATGATAGCCCCTCACTACACGAGTTATTTGCATTTTTACAAAAAGTACTTTATATGCCACAATGAAGCTATAATTGATGAAATTACATGTGATATTTAGGACAGAAGTGGAAAGCAAACAGCTAGTACAGGAAGAAGATAGTTTAGGGCTTAGAAATCTACCACCAAGGTCACTTCCACTTAAGATAACTCCTGATTTCCGTAGCTTCTTTTCTTCCTCCACTTAAGAAAAAAAATGGAAAACATTAACAAAAATATAGAAAAGTACACAAAATATAAATGTACCTCAATGAATTACCATGAATTGAAAACCCATGTAAATTCCTCAATGTTCAAGAAGTAGGACCGTGCTCAAACTTTGGAAGCTCCTTTGTACCATCTCCTGCTCAAAGCACTTGCAGTCCCCTAACGGAAACAATATTCCAACTATTTTTATAGCAATCCCTTGCTCTTTTTTTAAAAAGATTTTATTTATTTATTTATTTATTTATTTATTTATTTATTTATTTATTTAGAGCAAGTGTGTGAGTGGGGGGATGAGCAGAGGGAGAGGGAGAATTTCAAGCAGACTCCGTGCTGAGCACAGAGCCCAATGTGGAGCTTGACCTCACAACCCTGAGATCATGACCTAAGCCAAAGTCAAGAGTTGGAGACTTAACCGACTGAGCTACTGGGTGCCCCAACAATCTTTTGCTCTTCCTAACTATGCATACATCCCTAAATCTTTTACTCAAATTTTGCCTATTTGTTAAATTTTACATAAATAGGATCATGCAATAAGCATTTTTTAGAGTCTAGCTCCTTTTGATCAACATTATTTTGTGATATGAACTGTTTTTGAGCAGAGTTTTAATTCATTTATTTCCATTGCTATATAAACTCCACAGGACATGTATCAATGGTTCTGAAATTGCTTTGGGGTTTTAACAAGTAAAAAAATCCTAAAATGAGCATTCTTGTTTATGATATTCACACTTTTCACTGAGTATATACTAAGAAGTGGAGCTGTGGGTTGTAGTGAATGTAAATGCTTAATCTTAATAGATATTGCCAAAATGTTTCTAAGGTGGTTGTACCAATTTTCACTCTCAGATACAATGTATTAGAGTTCCAGTGTATATAGAGTTTCTGTCTTTGTCAACACTTGGTAATGTCCGTTTTTAAAATATTAGCCATTCTGGTGAATAAATCATGTCATATAATCATGGTTTTAATGAACATTTCTGTGATTACTAAGGAGGTTGAACACATTTTATAAATTTACTGGCCAGTTGGATCTTTTTTTAAGAAGCGCCAGTTGAAGTCTTTTGCCCCTTTTGTATGGGTTCTGTTTTTTACATACTTGATTTGTTGGAGTTCGTTATACACTGAATCTTGGTTAGTTACACCTGCTGCAAAATCTCTTCCTGTTCTGTGGCTTGCATTTTTACCTTCTGTATCTTTTGATAAAGAGACGCTCTTAAATTTCATGCAATCTAAGTTTTTAATTTTTTCCTTTATGGCTAGTAGTTTTTATATACTATTTAGAAAACCTTTATATATCAATGAAAACATTTCCCTAGGGGCATCTGGGTGGTTCAGTCATTAAGCATCTGCCTTCGGCTCAGGTCATGATCGCAGGGCCCCGGGATCGAGCCCCACATCGGGCTCCCTGCTCGGCGGAGAGCCTGCTTCTCCCTCTCGCTCTATCTACTTATGCTCTCTCTGTATCTCTCTGTCAAATAAATAAATAAAACCTTAAAAAAAAAAGAAAATATTTCCTTATATGATCTTCCAGGTGTAGCTGCTCAGTACAATCTGCCTGGAATAACTTTTTGCATATGGTAAGAGATAGGAGTCAAAAATGATTTTTTGCACTATAAACTATCAATTGACCCAGTACCGCTTGTTGAAAAGACCACCTTTCCCCCACTGCTCTACAGTTTAACATTGTCAAAAACAAGTGTCCAATCGTATATCTGTTTCTGAGCTTTGTATTTAATACCATTCCCATGTCTTTGTGACAACGTTAGACTATCTTAATTACTACATCTTTATAAATGTGTCTTGATATTTATTACAGCAAGTTCTCTCATCTACTTCTTTAACTCATTCTACTAGTGATCTTTCTTTTTTTTTGTATAATTCTTTCAGAATCACACACACACAGAGTTTGTAGTTGGTCGGAATTGGAGAGAGATAACATTTTTTATAATATTCAGTCTTTCAATGATATGTCCCTCCATTTATTTAGGCTTTTAATTTTTCTCAGGAGTTTTTTGAAGTTTTCAATGAAGGGAACTTGCACATATTTTTTCAGATTCATTTTTATATATTTCATGTTATTAATGCTATTATAAATTTTATATTTTTTAAATTCTACTTTCTGTTTCTTATATATAGAAATGCAAATTGATTTTAACAGCTTTATTTTTTAAAAGACTTATGTATTTATTTAAGAGAGAGAGCACACATGGGGGGAGGGGCAGACAGAGAGAATCTTCAAGCAGACTCCCTGCTGAGTGCTGAGCCTGAGGTGGGGCTTGATCCCATGACCCATGAGATCATGACCTGAGTTGAAACCAAGAGCAGGATGCTCAACCAACTGAGCCACCAGGTGCCCCAAATTTAACAGCTTTAATTCACATACACTAAACTGTACCTATTTAAAATGTACAACGTGATAAGTATTGACATTTGTATACAGCTAAGAGACTATCGCAAAATCAATAGAGTGAGCATATTCATCACTCTCACAAGTTACCTTGTTTCTTTTTGTAACTCTCCTATCCCCTCCCTATGACCTCCAATCCCTGTTTGAGCATTGGTTTGCTTTTTTGGACTATAGATGAGTTGGCGTTTTCTAGAATTTTTTTTTAAGTTTTTATTTAAATTCCAGTTAGTTAACATACTGTGTTAATATTAGTTTCAGGTGTACAATATAGTAATTCAGTCCTTCCATACAACACTCCTTGTTCATCACCACAAGCGTACTCCTTAACTCCAATCACCTGTATCACCCATCCCCCACACACCACCCCTCTGGTAACCAGCAGTATGTTCTCATAGTTGAGTCTGTTTCTTGGTTTACCTCTCTCTCTTTTTCCCTTTGCTCATTTGTTTTGTTTATTAAATTCCACATATGAGTGAAATTATATGGTATTTGTTTTTTCTCTAACTTATTTTGCTTAACATAATACTCTCTAGTTCTATCCATGTCATTGCAAATGGCAAGATTCCATTCTTTTTGATGGCTGAGTAATATTCCATTGTGTACGTATACAGTATCTTCTTTATCCATTCATCAGTTGATGGACATTTGGGCTGTTTCTATAATTTGGCTATTGTAGATAATGCTCTATACACATGAGGATGCATCTATCTCTTTGAATTAGTATTTTTGTATTCGTCGAGTAAAAACCTAGTAGGGCAAATGCTGGATTATAGGGTAGTTCTGTTTTTAACTTTCCGAGGAATCTCCATACTGTTTTCCACAGTGGCTGTGCTAGTTTGCATTCCCACCAACAGTGCAAGAGGGTTCCCCTTTCTCCACATCCTCACCAACATGTCTTGTTTCTTATGTTGTTGACTTTAGCCATTCTGACAGGTATGAGGGGACATATCATTGTAGTTTTGATTTGTATTTCCCTGATGGTGAATGATGGTGAGCTTCTTTTCATGTGTCTGTAGGCCATTGGGATATCTTTTTGGAAAAATGTCTATTCATGTCTTCTGCCCATTTCTTAATTGGATTGTTTTATGGGTGTTCAATTTTATATGTTCTTTCTATATTTTGGAGACTAACACTTTATCACATATGTCATTTGCAAATATTTTCTCCCATTCCATAGGCTGCCTTTGTTGATTGTTTCCTTCACTGTGCAGAAGATTTTTATTTTGAAGAAGTCCTAATAGTTTATTTTCGCTTTTCTTTCCCTTGCCTCAGGATACATAGCTAGAAAGAAGTTGCTATGGCTGATGTTAAGTCCGTTACTACCTGTGTTCTCCTCTAGGATTTTTATGGTTTCAGGTCTCACATTTAAGTCTTTAATCCATTTGGAATTTATTTTTATTATATGGTGTAAGAAAGTGATCCAGTTTCATTCTTTTGTATGTTGCTGTCCAGTTTTCCCAATACCATTTGTTGAAGAAACTCTCTTTTTCCCATTGGATATTTTCTCTTGCTTTGTCAAAAATTAATTGACCATATAGTTAGGGGTTCATTTCTAGGTTTTCTTAGAATTTTGTTGTTAATGGATTCATATAGTATGTATTTTTTTATCTGACTTCATTCACTCACCATTATTATTTTAATATTCATTCATGTAGTTTCATATAATAATCATCCATTATATTGTTGAGGAATATTGCATTGTATGGATATACCACAATTTCTTTATCTATTTACATGTTGGTGGGCCTTTGAGTTGTTTCCAATTTGAAAGTATTATAAATAGAGCTGCTATGAACATTTATGTACAAATCTTTGTACGGACATATGATTTCATTTTTCATGTATAGTTACCTCTTAATGGAATGGATGGAGTGTATGGTAGGCATATGTTCACCTTTTAAAAAGTATCAAACTGGTTTTGCATATCAGAATCATTTTGTATTATTCTATAAGCAATGCATGAGAGTTCCAGTTGTTCCATATCCACCCCACTCTTTTTAGTCTTAGCCATTCTAATAAGTGTGTAATCGTATCTAATTGAGCTTTTAATTTGCAATTCCCTAATAATTAATGATGTAGAACATCTTTTCATGTATCTTTTCCCATTTGCATATCTTCTTTGGGAAGTGCCTATTCAAGTCATTTGCCCATTTTTTTTTTATTGGATGGCTTCTTCTATTATTGAATTGTGAAATTTCTTTATTCTAGATATAAACCCTTAATAGATACATGATTTGAAAATCCTTTCTTCCAGTCTGTGGCTTGTTTTCCATTCTCTCAATAATTTCTTTCAAAAAGCAGAAAGTTTTAATTTTGATGGATTATATATAATTTATCCATTTTTTACTTTTATGAATCATGCTTTTGGCATTGTATCTAAGAAATCTTTGCTTAACCTCAGGTGCTATGGACTAAGTTATGCCCCTTTGCATTCATATACTGAAGCCTTAACACCCAAAATAACTATATTTGGAGATAGGGCTTTTAAGGAGGTAATTAAGGGTAAATGAGGACATAACATCAGGGTCCCTGATCCCAGATGATTAGTTTTCTTATGAGAAAAGACACCAGAGAATCTGTGCTCTCTCTGCTGTGTGGGGATTCAATGAGAAGGCAGCCATCTACAGGCCAGAAAGAGGGTTTTGCCAGAAACTGAATCAGCCAACACCTTGATTTTAGACCTGTCAGCCTCCAGAAAGTGGGAAATAAATTTCTGTTTTTTAAGCCCCCTAGACTGCAGTATATTTTTATAGCAGCCCAAGCAGACTAATACACCATATGATGAAAATTTTGTTCTATATTTCCTTTTAGAATTTTTATGGTTTTAGATTTTTACATTTAGGTCTATGATCCATTTTGAGTTATTTGTGTATTGATCTTTAATTTATTTCAGCAAAATTTTGTGGTTTTCAGTATCCTTAAGTATTTCATTTTCTCATATTTTTGTTATTGTAAACAGTATTTTTATTTCAATTTCTAGTTGATCATCACCAGCACTGAGAAATATAATTGATTTTTCTGTACTGATCATACCTTATGCAACCTTGCTAAAGGCACCAATTATTTCTAGTAGCTTTTTTATAGACAGGATTTTCTACATAGAGGAACACGTTGTCTGTAAATAAACACAATTTTACTTCTTTCATTCCATTCTGAATGCCTTTCCTTTCCTTGCCTATTACATTGCCTAGAACCTTCAGTACAATCAATGTTGAATCAAAGTGGTAAAAGTGAAAGTCCTTGTTTTGTTCCTAATCTTTAAGAGAACATTCAGTGTTCTATCATAAGTATGACTTTGCCTATAGGATGTTTAAAGATGAAGGTTTCTGTCAATCATTGAAACCTCTCACTATATTTATGAATTTATCTATTTCTCTCTGTAGGTCTATCAGTTTTTACTTTATATAATTTGAAACTCTGTCAGTAAGTGCACCAATACTTAAAATTTTGTATCCCCTTGATTAATTGCCTCCTTTACCATTATGAATTGACCTTTTACATTTTCATTCTTTTCGATTTCATTTTATCTCTTTTGGTTTTTTCCTCCTGTTTTTGTAATTGGGGTTTCTTGCACTTCTTCTATTTCTATTTACCATTTTTGTCAAATTAGAAAACATTTTAGCTAGTATTTTTTCTAATATTTTTCTGCCCCCCCTTCTTCTTTACAGGAGACTAAAGTTACATATATATTAGCCTCTTTCAACTTTTCTCATTGACTATTGATCTTCCATTTACTTTTTCTCCAGGCTTTGTTCTTTGCATTTTGTCTTAATAGTTTCTACTGCTATGCCTTCAGGTTCACCAAGTTACGCTCTTACACATTTGCTAGTGGCTATATTAGTGATTCTATTAAGCATGGTTGACTTAGCTAACTCTAATATAATTGGCATTTTTACAATTCTTTCTAGACAATGCAGTTATCTTGAAACATTTTAACTCTATCATTTCTACAACTAATGTGGCATTACTATCATGTATCTTAATACTATATATAGTTTAATATTCACAGGAGAGTATTATTATTTTAATCAATCAATAGTGGATATATCCTCACATTTGCTCATCTTTTTAAAAATCCTTTTATTTCTCACCAAATTCCTGACCTTTACTCTAGAATCATTTCTATCTTCTTGGAAAATAATCTTTAGTGTATCCATACTACTGTTCTACTGATGATGAATTATCTCTGTTTTTGTCTGAAAATGCGTTTTATTCCTGAAGGATATTTTCACTGGGTATAGATGTTTGCATTGCCAATTATTTTTCATTTTTCCCCAGAATTTTAAATATGTTATTCTATTGTTTCCTGATTTATTTTCCTATTGAGAACTCAGTAGCCAGTCTAACAGTTATTCCTTTAAAAGCAATTTGTTTCCCACCCCCACCCCCTCGGCTGCAGTGTGTGATTTCTAAGGGTGATTTTCTTCTTAGTTATTGGAATTTATAGGGCTTCTTGAATCTGCAACATGATCTTTCTTATCTTTTCTCAGCTGTATCTTATCCACTATTTAATCAAAATATAATTTTCTATTAAAATCATATATGATAACTCTCTAGAGTTTTTATTTTAATTCTTGTCACACTTTCCAGTTCTCTAACAAAGTTCTCAATTATCTTTCACCTCTTTAAACATAAAAAGTAGAGCTACTTTAAGGTCTGTATTTGAATATTCCAATATCTGGAGTTCTTATAGGTGTATTTTTGTGATTTGATACTTCTGCTGGTTTTCCTTCATGTTGTTTTGACTTTTCATGTTCAAATTATTCTAGAAATAATTTAAGACCAAAATCAATGTTATCTTTCTTGAGAAGGGATCTATTTGGTTGAGTCTGAAAGGGACCTGGAAGTAGTAATACCCCAGGAAACTCTAAACCTAATATTATGGATTGAGATGGTATAAAGCTGGGCTTTTCTGTTTATAGCACCTATTCCTGATTCATCCATATTCCCAGGATGCAGCCCTCAGGATCTTAACTAGAGTTAGAGTTGTTTACAAATGTTCATAGCTTGAGTCTTGTTCTTCACTACTTCTTACTTAGCTCTGCAAGACTGTCAAAAATGGAACTTACTCTTTCCACAATTAGGAGAGAAAGAAGGAAAAAAAGGAGGGTTAAAAACAGCCCCAAATATTGAGGTTATTACCGTAAGCCTGCATCTTCTCCCAAATCCTGGTTCCATTACTTATCCTTTATTTGTCTTCTCTCCAGTGCATTTAAATAGACTTTTAAAACTTTTCTTTTTCCAACTAGTCTATTTTTTCTCAGCGGGGAAGCTGGTTTGAAATATTTAATTCATCATTATCAGAAGAAGTAACTATTTTTCCATTTGCCTTTGTTTTGTTTTGTTTTGTTTTGTTTTCAATTGTTACTATGGCAGTGGGGAATATTGGCAAACTAAATTGTGGCTGGTGGTGAACAATCGTAGGAATATAAGTGTCATTTATAATTTGAGTGCATGCTGTTATGTAATCTTCCTAAATAAATGAGGCCATAGGTGCTTCTTGCTTCATCCTTAATTTAAATAAAGTAGATAAATCCAATCTGAACATTGCTCTCTGAACTCCCAGTAACTCTCCTCTGAGAGACTTATTTGGTCCTTACTTAAACTACTTCTATTGTAATTTAATTGTTTTGTGTCTGTTAAGTCTTCATTCTCTGAGTAGTTTGCAAGGTACTTTAGGAGTAAGATTTTATCCTAAATTTTTTTTCTATCTCCTTCTGATACTTAAGACCATCCACATTATTAAAATGATGGGTACTCGAGAAAAAAAAATAGCTGAATGAGGTTCAGATGCCCTCAGTTGCACTCAAGAAGAATCCCAAGGTTATTTTGTTGCCATACAGGATCTTCATGGTCTGCCACTGCCATACTCCCCAGCCGTATATTACAATCCTGCTTCCCCAATGCCTAGACTCAGAAAGTCAATGCTCTAATCCCACTGCTTACATGCCATACATCCCCACACTCACTGCATTCTCAGAGTGTAACCTGTAAATTTTAGTACTTCTGCCCAGATTCCCTTCCTCTCTGCTGTACTCTAACACCTACTAACTCCTGCTTAGCTGTGAGAACTAAGTTTAGACATCACCTCCTCCAGGAAGCTTTCCTGATTTATTGCAGTAAATGCTGATTATAGGCGTTCCATCTTAACCCCATTCCAGTGCCTTCAGGACTATATTATAATCATCTCTTTATCTGTATGTTCTTCTGCACTTGATTATAAATTTCTCAAGAGGCTTATGAATTCATTGTCTATATACCTATTGCTTTTTCAAATCCTAGATTCTTAATAAATACTGAATAAGAGACTAAATACAGAGCTGAATTAATAGTCAATTGCTGAAAATTACACAAATGATGGGTTGAAATAATACGCAAACGAATGTTTTGGATTATGTCATCAGACCTCCAGGAGCTATGCTACAAAAAATTAAACATGTCAAGGAAAATCCTTAAAGAAGGAAAAAAGGTAACTGTAGAGTCCATCTTTAAAAGAAGGAAAAAAGAAATATTGGTCAGCCCAAAACACAGTGCCTGGGAAGTTACTAAGATAAATCATCAAAATGATCAATTTGCAATCACCTAGAAGAGCGTAACAGCCTGGGTAGCAACCAACATGGCTTTTAGAGAAACAAATCATGCCAGACCAATTTAATTTCCTTCTATGATAGAGTGACAGGCCTTGTAGATAAAAAGGATGCAATAGATGTAATCTCTCTAGACTTCTGTAAGCCTTTGATTCTGTCCTACCTGACATTCTCATCAACAAACTGGGGAGATCTAATCTAAACCACACAGCTATTCAGTGGGTGCACAGCTGACTGGGCAGAGGCATCCAGAAAGCAGTTGTCAATGGTTTAACATCAACCCAGGAGAACAGAACTGGCAAGAAGCCTTGTGGTGGGGCCTAGGATCATTTGAAATTTTTACAGTTAAAATGAAAGGTAAAATTATTTTTTTAAAAAAGGACACATATGTAATAAAGGATATGTTTACACAGGAACTGCTGCAAATATATTTGGAATCAAAAGAGTGTCTCTGCTTGGGATTACTTGGCATAAGACAAATGAATCAGCAAGCACATAAATACTTTGTGAGTGACCTCTCTTCATATTAAAGAGATTGTGTTACGTATGAAAGTGCCAAGTCTATAGGGGTACCCCCAGAAGGGTTATCACTTCCATCCCTACCACCACTGCCTAGATTGTCTTCCCGAGTGAAATCTCTGCTAATCAATACCCTCACATCTGCTTCTATCATCTGTTTGTTCTGTGTCGTTGTGGACTGCCGGCTCCATCCTTGCTATTTCCTTATCCCGGCTTCCTCAGCTGGCGACACAAACATTTCAACCCAAACTTCTTTCTTCTTATTCTGTCTCATGAAATCTCCTTGCACTCACAATACCGGCCCACCTGTTCTCACCCGTGTTTTCTCCCCTTGCTCAATATCTGGAAGGTGCAGGTGAATGAGATAGATTGAATATAAACTCAAAGTAATAAAGAAGTTTGGGAACAACATTTAGAGATAAGCTGATCATCAGGACCATGTAAGATTTTTTTTTTAAAAAAAGGACAATTTCAGGGGTGCCTGGATGGCTCAGTTGGTTAAAGATCTGACTCTTGATTTTAGCTCAGGTCATGATCTCAGGGTCCTGGGATCAAGCCTCACGTTGCGCTCTGTACTCAGCACTCAGTGTGGAGTCTGCTGGAGATTCTCTCTCTCTCTCCCTTTGCCCCTTCCCCTGTGCATGCTCTCTCTCTCTCTCTCTCTCTCTCAAATAAATAAATAAATAAATAAATATCTTTTAAAAAATAAATAAATAAAAGGACAATTTCAGTAGGTTTGGAGGTAGGGCCTGGAAAGTAAAAGATGGGAGAGATTGTTTGATGGAGTGGGCAACTAAAAAGAATGAAATAACAGAGAATGATGTTAGAAATCAGGTTTGGGATTCAGACGAGAACTGGCCATCAACCATCACCAAAAAGACAAGAGATAACAAATGTTGGTGTTGATGTGGAGAAAAGAGAAAGTTAGGCACTGTTGGTGGGAACATGAGCTGGGATAGTCACTGTGGAAAAGAGTATGGAGGTTCCTAAAAAATTAAACATAGAGCTACCCTATGATCCAGCAATTCCCCTTCTGGGTATTTACCCCAAGAAAATGAAAAGCCTAACTCTAAAAAAATATCTGCACCCCCATGTTTATAGCAGCATTATTTACAATAACCAAGACACAGAAATAACCTGTATCTATCAATGGATTAACGGATAAAGAAGTTGCAGTACATATATAATTCAGCCATGAAAAAGGGAAATCCCACCATTTGTGACAACATCGATAGACCTTGAAGGCATTATGCTAAGTGAAATAAATCAGACAGAGAAAGATAAATACTGTATGATCTCAGTTATATAGGGAATCCAAAAAAGAACATCATCTCCAAACTCATAGAAAGAAAGAACAGACTTGTGGTTACAAAAAATGGGGGTTGAAGGAAGGTGGTCAAAAGGTACAGACTTCCAGTTATAAGATAAATGAGTCCTGGGGATGGAATATACAGCATGGCGACTACAGCTAATATTGTTGTGTGAAATACAGGGAAGGCATGAACAGAGTAGATCCTAAGTGTTCTCATCACAAGGAGAACATTTTTTTTCTTCTTTTCTTTTTCTTTTTATTATCTCTTTAGGAGATGATGGATGTTAACTAAAGTTATCGTGGTAATCATTCACAATCTATCTAAGTCAAGCCTTCATGCTGTATGCCTTAAACTTATACAGTGCTGTGTGTCAATTATTTCTCAATAAAACTGGAAAAAAATTTGGCAGTCGAGACAATGGCCCAAACATAAGGTACAAGAGTCCAGAACAGCAGAGTGGTAGGAAAAGCACTTAATTTGAAATCATAAGATCTGCCACATATTAGCTCTTTGACATTCAGAAAGTTACTCAGATTTTCCAAGTCTGATCTGTCAACTGTAAAATAAGGTTATTACCTAACCAATCAACACAAGAAAATCAAACCAAATAATATACATGAAAGAACAGAAGAGTATAAAGCAGTATACAACAGTAAAATTAGTAGTAGTAGTAGTAGTAGTAATAGTATACCATATATCAATATACCAGATGATACCTGCTGGTTATATAAGCTTTACACCAAGGAGGTCACTTCTAAAAGAGGGACAGGAATTTTTATTAAATGTCAGGAACACCTTTAAGACTCAATGGAACATCTTTGTGTAAAAGGAGATGAAGAGTCTTCTCTTTGGCTGGTAACCTTGGAAATACACAACTGAATGCCTTAATTATTTTTTTAAGATTTATTTCTTTGAGAGAAAGAGAGCACGCAGATGAGTTGGGAGAGGGGCAGAAGGAGAGAATCTCCAGCAGACTCCTCACTGTGTGTGGAGCAGACATGGGACTTGAAATCATGACCTGAGCCAAAATCAAGGGTTAGATGCTTAACCAACTGAGCCACCCAGATGCCCCTGAATTCCTTAATTAAGTATCCCTCCTCAGTGGTCATTTATGTTACCAAACTCAGCAGTGAAAGTCTAAGAACTCAAGTCACTATCTAGAAACATAATGTCAACCAGAATAATAACAGTAACATGAAAATCACCTTACCTCCCTCATCTAGGTATTTCAGGTGAAATGTTTTGGGGGACAGTATGATTCATATAATTGCTTTAATACCCCAATCTGCATATATGGACAGGATAAAAGGAGCCCAGGAGGAAGTGATGCATTCAATATCATGAATTACACTCATCATCCTTTAAATTTCTCAGTTCTTCCTGGCTGGGAAGATTGTCTATCTTCTCAAACCAGCTGTACTTATTTCCAACTTTTCTGTTGATTAGCGTGAGGTCACCTGTCCCCAAATGCACATTCAGTGCATATAAATTAAAATTATCTTGTCAAAATTGATTTTACTGAATTCAATGAGTCTTGTCCTCTCTACTTCCCTACCACCCTCCTTAAAAAATAAAAATTACTTTGCTTAAGCAAAAAACATGACTTTTACACCTTCTCATGGCTGATATAACTATCTAGTTTGTCTCCAATACCCATCATAAGAATACGTTTTTAAAAAGTGAAGCAGGAACATAGCTAAGATCCTTCCTGTCCTGGTACAAGACTCTCTGGGATCAAAGTTTCCAAAATCTTGGATATCAACAGATTTCCTGAGTATCGAGTTTCCACTGCATGTCCCCTGGTGGTCTTTCTGTCTGGATGAGAGACTCTATGCCAACACTCAGACAGAGATGGCTATCCTTCAGGGGTGCACGTGAAAAGCCACTCCAGCAGCTGGACTCCTGCTATTTTTATGCAAACTTGTGTTCTAGAGATAACGAGAGGTCTGCTCTGCTCTCTGGGGAGGAATCTTAACTCTAAAATGGCCAATTAGATTAAATGTCCCTTCTGGAAAGAACAAACTAACAACCAAATGGAATTTGTATTATGTAAAGATGGGTGAGTTAGATTTTGTTTGAGATAACCTTGGAATTCACTTATAGGACTCTCTCTTCGCAGGAACAATTAAGCAAGAATCCAGCAGTAACGATCTCAGGAACATTTAAATCTTGTTCATTTGCTTGCTATATTCAGATTACAGCAGGGCATCCCAGTAATACTTATCATGGGCTTACAGATTTGTGGATTGGGGGAGTCCCCCAACACATATATACACACACATTTATGTTCTTGGATTGTCATACTATCTGGGTAAAGTTATTGGAAGCAATATCATTCTCCCCATTTCACAGGTGAGGGAACTGGAACACAAGCTCTCGTAATTGGATATTGGTTGAACTGTACCTAAACCAAGATCTTTGCTTCCTAAGAGAGAACCCTGCTACCTCATAATTTTTTTATAGCTACTGATGTATTTTGAATATAAGTTGTCAGTGAAGGTTGTAAGTATCCCTCTCACGAGGCTGCTTGTCAATTTTAACTGTTCATTTGTAATAGATTTGATCATTTATGTTCTTTATAATACAAATTTGCAGGTGTGGGAAAAGTGGCTCCCCGTCATTCAATTAGGTGACTCAACAAGCCCGTCGTGGTAAAGTCTGAGCAGATGAGGCCTTGGGGGTGATGAGGAGGTGAGGCAAGGATGGAGCCAGAGGAGATCCCCAATTGAAGCCAGTGATCTGGAATAAAGCTGTGAATTAGGCTCCTTTGGAGGCAGAATTACGTTTCGAGTTGTAAAATATGGTAACGGTTTTACTCAAAGTAGCTTTTTTACGTAGTCCACATGAGTCTAATGTACTTTACAGATCTGAATTAATTCATTTTAATCACATTCCACAACAAAGTGTTATTGTACCATTTTACTAGGAAAACTGAGTAAGTAGCCTAAAATAGAGTGTAATGGTTGCATTTTTTAATTTGTTACTTTATGAATTGTTGATTAGGACAGTATTTAAGAGACAGAAATAAACTTAACTCTTGGCTTAAATACATAAAGAAATGTCAAAGTCAAAATATAATTCAGGAAATTATCTAATAAGGTTTCCTTTTTTCCTTTTTTTCTTTTTCACTTTATAAGTGGAGGAGGGGACTTAACTTGAAGAAGAGAAAGAAATTGCAGATATGATGAGGAAAGAGGTGGTGAACCAATGTGAGTGGTCACCATTGTATTTCATGCATCCAAAAGTGAACAGAAAATCTGTTAAAGGCAGGAAGCCAAATACCTACCATCATCTACGAATGTACTTGGATATTTTGAATTCCTTCTCCTGCGCCCAATTTCCATCCTTTGCATGCTCGCTAGGTCTTTCCTGGAATGCTGGCCACACTAGTGAAGCTCAGAGGCACTTACTGATCACAAAGTCATGTCCTTGTTTGGACCCAAACAGAAAACAGAATGGTGGAAGGTGCCAGAAAAGTGTGCTATAAAGATACAGGTGGAATTCCCTGACAGCAGGCAGAAGGTGGAGGGGAGGGAGGGAAACAGTGAAAGGAAAAACTGAACAGAGCTTGGGTCTAGATAGAAAGGAGAAAAAAACGTTAAGCATGATACCGCATGCAGAATATTATTGATATGTGAAGATTAAAGAAAAATAAACATTAAGGGTGCAAATTTGCAACTAGTAGGTAAGTTCTGAAGATCCAGGGCACGGCAATATAATACTGTATCATAAACTCCAGAGTTGCTAAGCAAGTAGATCCTAATTATTCTCACCACAAAGAGATATGCGATGTGATAGCGGTGTTAGCTAATGCTATGGTAGTGATCATATTGCAGTATGTAAATGTATTCAATCAACACATTGTGCAATTTACACTTGCACAATGCTCTATGTCAAAGATCTCACAAAAATAAGAAGAAACATCCTTATTTCCTCAAGAATCACTAAAGATGCAGGAATGGGGGAGGCCTTCCGTAACAGCACTCATAATCCTCGACGAGAGTTGACTCTGTGTCCAGGGCCGTGCTGAGCCTTTTCCATGCTCTACTTCAATTCATCTTTACCGCCTTCCTCTATCATCACTGTTTCAGTGATGAAGGAAAAGGAGTCCAGAGAGATCAAATAGCTATCCCAAAGGCACACAGCCACTGAAAAGAAAGTCCTTTCTGAAGAAAAAGGAGTAAAAATTAAGCAGAGCCAACATTTATGGAACGCTACTCTGTGCCAAGCATTGTTCTAAGCCTTTCACATATATTGTCTCATTCAGTACAACATCTGAGGCGGCCGCTATTTTATCAATGAGGAAACTGACGCACAGAGGCCTTCAATTGTCCACGGCATCCCAGCTAATACATGGCCAAACCAGGATTCAAACCCTGACCGAAGAATCCTGGCCCTTAAAATAGTGTTAACAATTATGCCAACCTCATTAAGTCGTTCTATCAAATGAGTTGACATCTGTAAAAGGCTTAGAACTGCGCCTTGTACATAATAAGCATTTAAGAAATATTATTTAATTGTATTATTACTAATAAGATCATAGCCCACTGCTTCTCAAAATGTAGACCATGAAGCTACTGAAAAGTAAAACTGGAAAGATCGACATTCTAGGAAAAATTTATTACAAGAGAATGAGCAGCATCTATAAAAACGGGTTTTTCAAGGATAGCTCAACTTGAATTTGAACACCAGAGTTTTAATGCTCAGGGGAAATGCATCCAGGATACTGGGCATGAAGTTAAGGAGAATGACTGGCCGGGAGGAACCTGAACCAAAAGTTGGCCTGGGATAGAGCCTGTAGCTGGAAATCCAACACAGAAGGAAAATCAGCTTATCCCAGCAGGTTGTGTTTTTTGAGGAAAAGAAAGTAGTGTAACACATTTCTAGAGCTCCATCTCCATCATGGCCCAGGGTCTTTACCTTGTTTTCAAGTGCCCAGAAAAGAGAGAAACGACTTTTTTTTACCCTATTACTATCAATGAGGAAAAATTCATGCCACAGGGACAGAGAACCAAGACGATGGACGGGAGGGTCAAATCTGTGTGTGCACTTCCAGCTGGTCTCTTGTTCAAGTTCATGCTAATAAATGTGGGGCAATGATTTATCCTTCCTTTTGAATAATCAGGTTGTATTCCTGGTTTGGACTTCTGCAACATGAAGGATAGTTGGTCTCTCAGCCTGAGTCAAAGAGCAGAGAATTTCTGTTTGATCTTTTGACCTTGCTTTGTTGTCTAAGATGAAATTGTGTTGACAGCAAAGCCAGTTTCATGGGCCAGCAACCTGTGCAATCAGCCCAGACCCTGTGCTCCGAAGGACCCTGGGCTTGATTTAATGCTCTGCTGTTACTGTCTTGCAACCCTTTAAGAATTTTATCTTTGGACAGATGTTTTGTAAGTGAAATCCAATGAGACAATGGGGAATATGTGTGAGCAGAGGAAATACTCAGATTGTTCATTCCCTGTCACCCCCATTCATGTCTAGCATCTGTGATGCCCCATGACCCTGGATGTATGGAATGCACAGAATTTCAAGGAGAGCAAGAAGTAAGCATGTTGCATTGCTAGAAGGTGCATGTATCAAGAAGGGAAATAAAAACAGTTGAGTGCGTTTTGTGCAGCATTTCCACTGTTCTGATGCGAACAAACTACATATGCATATATAAGTGCTGAAATAAGCATTGTGTGATTTCTGTGCATACAAATTAAATGCTCTTAAATTTGCTTTGAAAACTGGCATCCCACACTATAAAGATGAGTGGTACAATCTGTGATAATAGTTTAAATTTTCAGATTTTCTTTACCTACGATGACATTAAATAGCAAATAACAGTATGACTGGTCAAGAGACAGAGTCTCTGGAAGAAGAGAAAAAGAGCTTTATATTTTAGTGCCTTTGATGGCCCTTTTTTTCCTGCTTTTTAAGCAAGAGGCCTCCATTTTTGTTTTGCAGAGTCTGCAAGTGATGTAGCCAGCCCTTGTTGACATGTTCCCTGTGCCCGAGAGCCACGGTGTTTCTGAAGCACCCCTTTCTTGTTTGAATTCGTCCCACATGTCCTGAGTCACGACTTAGCCTAGGAAACTCTTGGTGTATTTGGGGAAGGAAGACAAGTGAAATTCCTACTGCTCTGGAGCAACTGGATCCATCACACCCGTTCCCTCATTCGCTACACCTCCCTTGCCTCAGCTGGACTAAATCACCTTCTTCCGTATTCCTGGAGTCCTCAGCAAGCTTCACTAGATCACTTCTTATTCTGCACTGGCTTGGCTTTCATGTTTTTTTCTTCCCTAGTGGACTGTTAAGTAATTCTTGGATGGTGAAGACAAGGAACCTGTGTCATTTCTCTTGTCAAGTCCAGACCTTGAACACCAGTCACTCACAAACATTGTTACACTAAATTACATCTCCTCCCCCCAGTGTGCACCTCCCCACCCCCCCTCATACGCCTCCTCACACATACATAACAAAATCCTTTCTCCCCTAGTCCCTGATGATAGAGGAGAGAACTTGTTTTCTTGTCTTTTCATTATCCCATTGAACTAAATACAGGGGCAAATAGTCTGATTCTCCATAAGAAACACTCCCTAGTGGGGCGCCTGGGTGGCTCAGTCGTTAAGCGTCTGCCTTTGGCTCAGGTCATGATCCCAGGGTCCTGGGATCGAGCCCCGCATCGGGCTCCCTGCTCGGCGGGAAGCCTGCTTCTCCCTCTCCCACTCCCCCTGCTTGTGTTCCCTCTCTCGCTGTCTCTCTCTGTCAAATAAATAAATAAAATCTGTAAAAAAAAAAAAAAAAGGAAGAAACACTCCCTAGCAACCGATGACCAATCCCTTCCTCTACAGGGGCAAATAGTCTGATTCTCCATAAGAAACACTCCTTAGCATCCGATGACCAATCCCTTCCTCCATCTTGTGGCATCTCGGTCTATCATGCCCCCTATCTCAGAGGGAAATGGAAGACATAAATAACCACATCGTGTTCTACTGACCAGAGTTGGACTCCCAGATTGGCTTCTAGCACACATCTCTGGCCAAACCAGTCAAGTTTTCCGAGGTTCAATTTCCTCATTTTATTAAATAGGTATAATAATAGTGTCCCCAGAGAGGATGGTTGTGATATATGCATGTCATTCCTACAATATTTGCTGTATATTTTGTAGATCCATACTACATAACTGATGCTAATATTACTACTCCAATCTTCAGGAAGTTTCTATTGTTAGATTTCAAATCCATGTTAATCCTCTGAATGTTTAGGGAAGAGCAGACAAAGATTGAGAAGGCTATATAGCATCTGTTCCCTGAGGTGGTCAATACATGTATGCACGATGGGACTACACACCCTGCTTCTCTTATTAAGAAAATTGCGTGGATGAGCTGGAGCCTGAAATAAACAGTTCTGGTCTATGATGATAAGTAAAGAGTAGGCACGCCAGGTTGGGAAAAAAATATAAGCAACGTATGCACATGACTCTGTTCTCATTCCTGGTTATACCAATCTGTGTACACAGAGTAGGCAGGGGGCAAAGGGATGAGTAACCCAAGAACATTTCAGTTTGAATGCTGGGCTAGAATGCTCTAGGCTCCTATTCCATTGAAGTTGTATGAGCCAGTCACTACTAAAGCTTGGCCAGTGAATTCTATTAAATGTGCGTATGTGTCAATCAAGAATGTGGCATATATTACTTAGACCCTGGAGTCTGAATCTGAACATAAGATACTTAAAGATAGGGACTGTATTCCTTTATTTTAGGTCTCCCTTCTTCTAGCAGGCCAAGAGTTGCTTGCTTGATTACAGTAAGAATAATAAGCATCAATGTCCAGAGGCAGCCTCGGACCTCTGATGGCCAGGGGATCCTCTGACTCACCTTCTCAGAAGAAAGTTTTTTTTTTTGGAAGAATCTTTTATTTCTTAATATTTAGTGAGCACCTACTTTGAGAACAGGAGATTAACAAGTTGCTTGCCCTGCCCCTAAGAAAACTCACAGTCTTTCACAGAATATCAGAAAAAGGTACCAGTCTATTTCACCAAAGACAGAGTGGACTTCTTAAACTCAACATTTGGACTCATTGCAAATGGTAAAATTAATATTTAAAGCCACAGGCTGTGTGTGTGTGTGTGTGTGCACGCGCGCACCACATGACAGCTGACGAGGGAAAAGTAAGCCGAGATTAAGAGATAAGGTGACTATGGCAGTTAATGAGTCAGCAGCTGCTGGTGGCAATGACTTCAAGAACTGGACACAGAAGCAAAAACTATTTTTAGGTTCTACTTTCTGCTCCTGCCAACTCTTTGCAGAAGAGCATAGATCTTCTTTACAAATTGTGGGCCTCCTTTTCTGTACTTTGCTCATTCTTACCTGTAAGTAATCTTTAGAACAACAAATACGTTAAGACCCATCTCGAGATTTTTTCCAGGATCTGACTTGACCGCGATTGGTCTGGCTCACAAACAAAAGAAAACTTCTTAATTCACTAGTCCTTTATTCGGTTTCTGTCTTAGTCCTCTCTGGGATGGCTCTAACAAGGACGGCGTCTTCCTGAAGGCCCTTTTTGGACACAGGGAGAGAAACTTCTCCACAGACTCTGTTCTGTGTACACTCACCATTCCTATAATGGAATGCCAACAATGTTGCCTCAAGCAACCTGACACACACAACAATATGTGTATTCATTGGAATATTAAACAGTGAAACAATTCTACAGCGCAGGCTTTGTGATCCGTTGATTGCCAACCCTTAGATTCTCGCTTTGTCCTTCTGCACACATCACCCTGTGCCCCCAGAACACGCATTTTATTGCACATTTTGTGGCAAGATTTATGACAATTATCCCCCAAATCCATAATTAGCAAGTGGTAACAGATAGGCAGATAGATCCACTTAAGAGTGACATCTCTGACAGATTGATACCCCCCCCTTAAAAATACCTGCAAGGCTTCTCATATGAAATGTGGCTATACTCAAACACAGTGTTGGCAAGCCTAGTCTCGTGCTCACGGAGGGGGAGGGGGCTATAAAAGCAACATGTTCCCACAAGCATGGCAGAGCCCATGCATAAACCATTTGGCTTTGCAATTAAAAACAGGTTTGGCTTCCCTCTGCAACAGTTAGACAACGTCAAAGCAACATTCATCCCGAAAATTTTCCCTTGTGAATTCAAATGAACTGTGAGTCTTGGGTTTCTCTTTGTTTGCGTGTGCATGCCTTGAGAGTGAATTTTTGGAAGGGGTCTGTATGTTTCTTTCCGGGGTAACGCATTGATATGTATGTTTTGAATCACTGCTACCAGCTTGGTCTCTGTGACACTCTCCATTCTGTGTTCCTTGGATACATGGTTAGCATTTTGGATTCGTTCTGTCAGGCTTATGACTACAGGTAAATTAACCCTCCGAGTCTGATCCTTTTGCCCTAGGAAATGAGCACTCATTCTAAAGATCTGCCTGAGCAATTGACTCGCACAGACTAGAACTGAGTTTCAAAGATACTGAAAAACATAAATGCATTGGCTCCTAGGAAGTAGAGTAAACTTGCCTACAATGATGGCTAATCGTATCTTTACCATTGTCATTCTTGGATGGTGCACTCAACTATTAGATCCCATAATATTTGGAGAAATCACTCCTTCCCCTTGCCTTACAATGAAGAGCCTAGAAGATACACCGCATAAGCCAATCCCAGTTCCAGTGAAATCACCTATTTTGTACAAGGTAGTTCGCTTCCGTGTTTTTTCTCTTCTTCTTTTTCCCATTCGATTAAGCAGAAAGAAACCAAACAGATATTGCCCTTGACTGTTTACTGTTAAATGACAGGTTTGGAAGTTCTGCCACAGAAGAAATTTCAAAGTAGCAAAACCTAAGCCAAGATTCAAAAACTGTCAGAGCACAGCCACCCGGCCTTGTGAAGAGGTCTCAGATAGAACAGGCCACCAGCACTCAGGGCCATTCACTGATGTGCAGAGAAAGTTCTGTGAAAAGACAATATATTAGGAATGTACATTTTTCAATAACAATAGTGATGATCAACATTAATTAAAGGAGAGAGACAGACAAAAAAGAGCAATTAACCTCAGTGCCATATACTTGATCTAAAAGTTAACCTGGACCGACTCGGCCCCTATTTAATTTACAAGTCTCACCAAACCCCACTTAAGAAATTTTAGTCTATTCAATGTTTCTTTGGGTGAAATTATCTTATCTCACACTACTCCTCCAAAAGTTGTTCAATAGAATAATTGTTAACATATAGATTGCGTTTTTGTTGCATCATTTGGAAATGCATAATTTGAGACAAATATAAAACATTTTTATAATGTATGAAGTAAAAACATTAGCAGAAGAAAGTAAATAAAAATATGCAAATACACATAGTAGTATGTGTAGTTGTACTGAAAAACTTAAAAATTGTTTAACCTATTTTGTCATACATTTTACCTTTCAGTGCTTGCACATAATTTCATATTTCTCAAAAATATATGTTTTACCTGTTCTAAGTCTGTGGATTCACAGTGAATAGAAAAAGAGAAAATAAATTTTCCTAAATACAAATTCTTATTTTTGTCTTCATAAAGGAAATCAATTCCCTCAATTAACAAGGTATTAACTATAAAGAAATATTTTCCATTTTCATTAATTCCACATATCGGAGATTTTTCATTGATTTGGGTTCCCATTTGCTGGACTGTGTGTTTTATAACCTTGTACATAAAAGGTAAAGCATAAGAAGCAACTTTAATTATAGTCCCGCTAAGGCAGAGAGATAAATTCAGCTTTTAGTATCATGAAAATCACATTATAACTTTGTAAAGAAAATTATGTACATAAAATAAAATAGAAACACATCTGTATGAAAATAAAATAATTTCACAAATCTTTATGTAGCTTAAGTCTCCCCTCCATTTGTCAAAATATTGCTTATTATTGGAACATTTTTTAATGAGCAAGGAACTGCTATCAATTCATTTCAGTATCAACTGGAGGGAAGAGAAAAACTATGCTTTTTATAAGCTTATAAGTTTTACTAGAGAAGTTACTTTACGTGAGCATAGTCTTTATTAATTCAGTGCTAACAGCTTCATTTCCTCCCGGTTATAGATCTGAAGTGTAGTAGGAGGAAGAAAGGAATAAAGGGGGTTATTAGGTCTTTAAGCTCACGTTTTCAAATACCTAATAAATGACGTGATTAAGCGTTTAGAGAAAGTTATTGAGCTAGAGAAGGGTTAAATAAAGGAATGTTCAGAAGTCATTTGGAATTGTGATAATTAACTTTTTTGCGAGAGTTCCAGCAGCCCAAGTGTAAAGGGCTGCTTCCAAGAGCAGGCTGGAGAATCGGGAAGTTATTAAGGAAAATTCCTAGATCTTAATCACGAGCTTACATTTCTGTAAATTAAACGCCCTCCCTGGAAAAGAAAAGGTGTACACGTGTCATTATATCATCATACTAAACGTGTCACACATCTGAACTGAAAAGTCCCATTGCCAAAGTGATTCTCGGCAACTAGAGTGACCGAGCAGTGTTTAAAAAGCGTGTGGGTGTTCTAGTTCTGTTTTTAAGCCACGCATCCACCCTTACAAGCTGGAGACTTTGCTTTCCCAAACTGACCGTAAGTCCTATTTCTGAGGAGCCTTTCTTGATGGAAACGAAATGAAATGAAAGCACCTGTAAGTTGGAACCACATCACTTATAATATATGATGCTGAACATGAATAAGCCCGCAAGTCCTCCCTTTTCCCCTGTGGTTGAGAACCAGGGACGGAGCTTAAAAGTGAACTTCTGCCTCTCTTCTTTTTTATTTTTGGTCACACACATCCTATAAAAACATGGCTGAAGCACCAACTTACCACACAGGTGTGTTTTGGAAGTCGCTAGTAAAAAATGATCTTAAAACATTCAGAAACTGCCAGGCTCTGAGAAAATGCTTATTAAAGACTCATAAACTTGTGAAAACTGAGGAGAAAACATCCAGTAAACTTTTGTGTGTGTGTGCGCGCGCTTTAAGGAAGTCGGTGTAGTCTCCACACATGTGGGCTTGGCTGTGAACTTGGGCAAGAAAAACAAGCTTGGCCATTATTTCTCAATAGAGCACTACGGAGAGTGAAAAAGAGCAGCTCAGACTGCACGAGGTCAGCCCGGAAGGCAGAGTCAATTCTGGTCTTGGCTATTATAATTCTGCACTTTCCGGAGTGAGCAAAACTCCCGCATGCATCCCTGAGCACTCCCAGAGAGGGTCCATGCTCTCGATGGTAAACCAAGTATGAACATTGTCACCTGAAATGGACGGTGGTCACTGAGTCTGTTTCTGCCAGAGACCTGGAGCGGGAGGTGGGTGACTGAGTGAACCGGGTGGGTGCTTTTCACAACGGGTCTGGGATTCTTTCATTGATGGGTGACTGTAATGAGAATCAGATTCACATGGTCTCAAAGCTCCCGACGCTGTCCATTGACAATCTTCTAAGAACTTAGGGTTTCGTGAAGACCAGAGGGAAGGAATTTATTTCTCCAATTTTATGACACATGTAGAATGTTTATTTTTTCATTTAAAAATTATTTTAAGCGTAAAAAGTAAAAATAAATAAAAAAATTATTTTAAGCGAAAAAAATTTTTATTTCAAGCTAACTCAATCGACTAAATTCTACATGGCTACTTCATTTCTGAGAATGTAGTGACTCTGGTCTTTATTCAGCAGCACGATTTTCAAACCTGCTTAAGCCTAAGAATCTCCTAGGATGCTTGCTAAAAATACACACTCCTGACCACTGTCTTAGACCCAAGGAATCAAAATCTCCAAAAAAAGAGTCCTGAACATAAGAAATTTTTTAAGTGGGGCGCCTGGGTGGCTCAGTCATTAAGCGTCTGCCTTTGGCTCAGGTCATGATCTCAGGGTCCTGGGATCAAGCCCCGCATCAGGCTCCCTGCTCAGCGGGAAGCCTGCTTCTCCCTCTCCCGCTCCCCCTTACTTGTGCTCCGTCTCTTGCTGTGTCTCTCTCTCTCTGTCAAAAATTAAATAAAATCTTTAAAAAAAAAAGAAATTTTTTAAGCATTTTAAGTATTGCTTATGATCAAGCAAGTTTGGGAAATCCAGTTTAATTTGAATAGATTCCATGTTGGAAATAACTAAATGTCCAAGAAGAAGAGAAAGAGAGCAGTCTCTATTATATAGCTCCAAGAAGCATGGTGATCTCTTTCCTTGGAGACTTTCTGAGGTCTGCTGTATAAATTGAGAGATAGCACGATCCACCAGTAGTTGGTGTTCACTTCCAACATGCATAAACACGCATACAGAAATATTTTTTAAACGCTGTCTCACAAGCTTTAGGGAAGTATATAGGGTAAAAATTACAAGTAAAGAATCTCAAACATAATGGTCAAAAAATTGTTAAATAATGTTAAATGAAACAGAAAACTATCCAGCCACGTAATAATATCTAATTATCCAGTAGCTACTTGGCATCTCATGAGATTCTATTCCAACGTAGTGAATTTAATAAATCATACAGATGTGAGCCTAAGCCGTGGGTGCATCTGTGTAGAGATTCGCATAGACCTCCAAGAACACAGCTTCCAAAGATGAAAGCTGGTAACAGTATATTGCTTTGACTGAGATGGAATAGCACAATCACAAAAAAATATATAGTGCTTTCATTTCAATATCATTACTTCTGTACTGAAAATAATATTCATTGCAAAGCCAAGAAATGCCAATAAATACATCATTTGAAAATTATTATTTTTGTTTCACCTTTTGGTTAACAAAACTGTAGCCAGCTACACCAGACTACAATGGTTAATAACTCTGATTTTTTTTCCTTTTTTTTTTTTGTAGAGAATATAAAGCTATCCAGACTGCCTAACGTAGGAGTTTACATAACAAACAAGTAAAAAAGAAAAAAAAGTATGGTTTCAGTTGGGCCAATTCATACTCAGTGTAATACAATCTCCTCTAAAGTAATACCTCTTATAGGTCAAATATCTCTTCCTACCCGCCCCCGCTCTGTCTTCCCCCAAAACACACAAAATTCAAACACTCTTTTCTCTCACCATTGCAATTCATATTCTAGGTATTTTTCCCAGAGAATTCTTCTGAATAAATTGCTCCTGCCGCAGATCATAGTAATACTCTGTTTTTGTGTATCAGAAACATAGTAACAGTTAGCAAACCAATAGCAAACCTTATTATAAAGACAGAAACTGAGGTACAGTTGGCTGACTTGCCTGTGCTCACAGGGGTTGGAAGGGGCTTTTTTTTTTTTTTAAAGATTTTATTTATTTATTTGAGAGAGAGAGAATGGGAGACAGAGAGCATGAGAGGGAGGAGGGTCAGAGGGAGAAGCAGACTCCCCGCCGAGCAGGGAGCCCGATGCGGGACTCGATCCCGGGACTCCAGGATCATGACCTGAGCCGAAGGCAGTCGCTTAACCAGCTGAGCCACCCAGGCGCCCCGGAAGGGGCTTTTAGATCAGCGAGGCTGGTCAATATCCCAGAAAGATCCGGGCAGCAAGCAGGGAGTGAACGTAATTACTGTCATCATTAGTGTTATCTGTATATCCAATTAAATAATTGTCATTTCCCTAAAACTTCACAAGGGAAAAACCATAAAGAATAATTTAATGCAAAAGTAACAAAATGAAATTTCCACCTCCAGAAATGGTAGTGACGGGCCACAGTGGCAAATCTGTGCCACAGATCATCGTTTGCCCTTTCGCTTAGCTTAAATGCCTCCAGGGGATCCTAATAGCTAGATGATATGTTTGCTTTGGAATCAGATACCTGGAACGGTTAGCAGATGACCTGAACACTCAGTGATAAATTCGGCCTTGTCTGTTTGCTTATTTGTTACCTGTATGTTGTGATTGAACATTCCCACTCAAAGATTGGCTTTAAAATTAAAAGCAAGAGTCTGGAAAATTGTTCAGATGATATTTGTAGGCTGAGGTCAACGGCAGTACCTTAAGTCTATTTCCAAATGGAGATAAAAAGGAGATATACCTGCCTCTCCATTTTTTTTTTCCTTTACCTATAGACAGAGAGCACACTTTGCAACCTCCAGAGAACCCCATCCATTGTGAAAATAAGGTTTAACCTCCAAGCTATGTCTGCTTCTTTCTCATGTCCCTGGATTTGGCTGCAGGAAAGGTGGGAAGTGAGACTGGACAGCAACCCAAGGAGCCTCTTCATCTGTTCTCATCTCTCTATCCCCACCTTCACCAGGCCACCAGTGGGAGCAAAGCAATGTTGTAAATCCAGGGAGAGTTTATAGGCAAACACGTAATGTCTCCTGGACTCCCAAGTAGAACAAACTTGGAATTGCTCCAGCTGTAAATAGTCCTATGGGTGGGGACATCAAATATTAAGAGAGGGGAGAGTTGAACCAGAGGACCCAGCATCTCGTGCTCCTCTTGTGGACAGAAAAATCCTGTCAATGGCAACCACACAGCCCCTGGAATAGAGACATCCAGCTTGCTGTTACTGCATACAAACCCACATGCAAAAGAGGACCTAAGCATATTATCACTCGGGCATCCAATATCTATTGAGAACCTACTCTTTATTATGTGTAAGAGACTGCCACAAGGATACAAATCAGCCTAAGATACGGTGCAGCCCTCCAGGAGTTTATAATATCCGTGAGCAGAGGAGATTTAAACATGAGGACCCCTTTGCCAATAAAGTGACACATGAAAGGTATACAACTTAAGTATTACTATAGCAATAAATATATCTTACGGGATTTCCAAAAAAGTGAGATCACAGACTCCTAACGTGTCCAGGAAAGGAAGAAATGACAAGAGTTTGGGCAGTTGCAGATCTAAGGGAGTCTCGAGGTAGGACAATAATTATTTCTGATGTTCAGGATTTACCCGAACATGTCGTTGTCCCTGATTGAAGACACTCTTACAGAGGAAGTGGCCACAGAAACAAATGTTAAAAAGTGCTTTTCCTTTGGGTAGGTTTTCGGTTTGTTTGATTTTATTTATTCCTTCCCTGTAGAAGTGTTTGAGGCTGGATTCGCTGAGTTCTATCAGAAGGACGAGGCAGGGGTGTTGAAGAAATCTCTGCACACACTGAATAATTATGCTCTGTTTTTCTTTTGTATGCCCTTCTGATATCACAGTCATGGCAGCTCTAGCAAGTCAGAGCAGATTCGCGAAAACAAAGTTAATGAAGAAGTGAGGACTACATTCAGCTCATCGTATTTTTTTTAAGTACCTTTGTTATGTCTAGCCATTCTAGCCCAAACTTTCTCCACAATTCCATACTTGTTTCTAACACTGACTTAATGCGTTCAGACAATTTCTCCGCCATACATATTTCCAACTCAGTGCTAACGGGAACGTCTCTTGAGCCCTGTGGCAGATAGAAACCTCCACTTTCGCTGCTACCCACAGTGCATGTGGGTTACCAAGGTCATTTCAATGACTATCGCAAATGTGGAAGCGTTGAGTCTCCATTATAAAAATAAAAATAAAGGAAGGAGGGAGAAAGGAAGGGAAATATGGGAAGAGAGATTGAGAGGGAGAAGGAAGGGAAGAAAGAAAAGAGAAGAAAAGAGAAAAAAAAGAAAAGAGAAAAGAAAGGGGAAAAATGGAAAGAGAAAGAACAGAACCGTGAGCATGCATGGCTTCAGAGCCCTGTCTTGGCTTGTCACAGATATTTCCCTTGACTGAAATAATAGTGCAATAAAGTTAGAGCATCAGTTACTTCAACAGTAAGCCTCCCAGCCACACAACCCTGCCATTCAAATGTCTTGCTCGTTTTTCTTGTTACATTATTATGATCAGTCTCTTAGTCAAGTCTCAGTTTGACTAACCTATTGCTATAGGCACTACCCCATCGACCTTCATCCCATTTAACAAAAGCAAGGTGGTGGCCCAGAACACTCCTGCTGTCTCCACTACTCTCAAGGCTCCAACCAGATGATCTGGCTCATCAGCTCTGTCTGAGACGGGGAGCTTTAGGACCACAGACTCTTTTTCTTTAGTCCTTCCTTTTATAACGAAGGTGTTGCTTGGGGTCAGTTCTCAACTCAGCGTTCAATCCATCGAGACAAGTATTAAGGAATATGTCTTTTGCCCTCATTCACATTTACCTGTGGAGGAGGGACATTCCAGTAACGTGTAAGCAAAAGAGGAACCAAAACTGTGACTAGAAATAAAAATGATAGTAATCATTGACACTGACATGTTGTTTCTCAGGTGCCAAGCAGTTCTGAGAAGTTTACCCAGGCCTACTCGTGTACTCCTCATCACAGTTCAGGGACGTGGGTGCTGTGATAACCCTCATGTTAGAGACTAGAACCCTGAGATGCAGAAAACGGATTGTTTTGCCCAGGGCCACACAGTTGGTAAAAGGTACAGTCAGAACTGAAATCCAGGCAGCTCGATTCCAGATGTACACTCTTACCTCCTCCTGGTCCTCTGAAAACAATTCAGGAGTATTGCTTAGTAGAGTTTTTTTGGCAGTCAGCACACTTATCAAATCTGATCCAGGTCAAAATTCTAAATATGAAAAAGTCATGAGAAAATATGGCATATGGGGTTGAGAGGTGATTTCCCCACATCAATCATTAAATCCTGAGACTCTGAATTCATGTATTGAATTTTCTCTGTCTCAAGCCACATATGGATAAATATGTTTTGTATCCAAGAAGCACTGAGCCGGGCTTCCTCATCCTTGTAATGGAAGTAACACTACTCAACCTTGTAAGGTTGTTGTGGGGATAAAGGTAATGCAAGCAGAGCCCCAGGCATAGTGGACGATACATGGTAGATGATCAATACGTGGTAGTTACTATTTATAACTATTTATTGGATTTCTTCCCTGTCGTTCTCGCTATCAGATCTACCTTGCACTTAGGTGTCTATTCTCACTTCAGAAAGCAAATAAATGTTCCCACTCACCCATCAAAACAAACCACAATGCTATGAAATGATATCCTCAACAGAACCCCTATTGGGAAATAGTGAATACACAAGCCAGTATTTCCTGGACTTCATAATCAGCTTTCAAAAGGAACACTTACATATGATGGTGAAAGTTGTTTTAGAAAGATCTATTAGAGCAGATACAACGATGGGAACTTGGATAGATGTGCTAACTGAAGGAAGAAAGTTACGGCCATGTAGTTATAATTAGATAAGGTGCATCCAAATACAGTTATGATCTGGTAATGGAGCTCCGTGTGTTTGGGGAGCCATCAGAGCATCTTTCTACTGTACCTTCGTCTCTGCCTTTCCCTCCCCATCAGAGAAGGAGAGCAGGTGTCAAATTACGTGAAGGAGCCTGGCTCCTTTTGCCCCATTGTTCTGCCCATGGCTTTCTGGTTCTGCTTCAGAAACAGAATTGGAGTCTTCCTTCCAGTGGTCACAGAGGCACTGGGTTCCAGGAGCAACCCAAGAGGGTGTTTCTCATACCTTGATACAGAGAAGGTAAAGTTAATTGTTGCGCAAATGCTCGAGGCTGGGACCTAACCTAATTCATATATCCTGACTTCTGGCTAGGACTTACATGTCCCACGCTGAGAGAGATCAAACTTTCATGCAAGTAGATATGACCAACTTAGGTTTCATAGGGAGGGCAGAGACATGCATGTATCTTTGCCTTTATTTGTATATTTGTGTGCCTGAATTTGTATGTGTCTGTGTAGGCATGTGTCCTAATATACGTGTGTCCATCCGTGTGTCTGTGTGTGTCTTTGGGTGTATCTGCCTATATGCATATGTCTGTGCATTTCTGTGTATCTTTCTATCAGTTGTGTCTGTATGATGTGCCTTGGGGTCTGTAGGTCGGTGTGTTTGTAGGCTGTGCATATCTACACATGTGTCTGGATGCACATGCACGTGTGTGGGGAATGCACAGCACTTATGCAGAGAGAAACACAAATGTGTCCTAGAGCACAATGTTCCTGTTTAAGACACCAGCCCCTAATGCACGTTTGATCCACACTTGGCCTGAGCAAGGGGAGAGGAAGAGGGGGAAAAGAATGGTTGGGCCATAACTGCAAGAGTCAAGGACCCATTCTCTAATGCTTTCGTGGCTGTGCCTGATTTCTGTTACTACCAGCCACACTGAATGGATCGCATTCTCACCTAGTTTTGAAATGATGTGTGAGAGTATGTCCCTGGGGCCACAGGAGGTCCCACTTCAGGAGGGCAACACTCAAGGAGGACAGAAGAAAACTTTTCCCTCTCCCCCCTAGAACACATAGATGAGCCCATGAGCCCAAGAGAGTAACGGTAATCATTAGTTCACTAGGTGATTTCAGAAAAGGTGTCATGACCTTTTTTTCCAAAGCCTGCCTTATTTCCTTAATCGAGCTAGCATTTTCTCATAGAAACATTATCATTCGACATCAGAAATACCAAATACAGGAATCCTGTACACATCCTAATGTTGACCAAAAAAAAAAAATACTTTACTGGAAATGTTTGCAAAATGACAACACTATTAAATGGAAGATAAAGAAACAGGCATGACCACAGAGAGGAGAAATAAGGGAACACCTCGAGAGACCTCTAATCACGAAGCTCTGGGAAAGACTGGAATGGCTTAATTAGCCACTGATTAATTTCTGGTTAGAGATATCCTCTTTAAAAATATTTTAATTCACTAGCTTGATAAAAAAAACTTTTACACACCAACTGTGGTCTCTCGTTATGAAGCTAATACCCAGGATGATTTCTCCAGATGCTTTTCTTCTCGAACATTCACTGATCATTATTCTTAGGATAATTCTGCAAAAGAGCAGAATTCTAAACAGCCCAAATCCCCATCCCTACACTTGTATTAAAAATTATTTTGGGGTGGTGTGAAGAGGGGATGAGGAAAAAGAACAAAGTTGAACTGAAAAACAACTTTGGAAAATTTGTAAGGCAGAATGACGTGTGTGTGTGTGTGTGTGTGTGTAATTACAGGAATTGATATCAGGGCACATTTTTTTACAATGTCCTGGGCTGATAATCAGAAGACCTGAATTCTAATCTTTACCCTTCACTGATTTCTTGATTGACCTTTGTCAAGTCACTTCAAACTGCCCTGTAATGGTTTCAAGGGCCCCTCCTGGCCAAGTTGTGTTGACTCAAATTCTTTCTCAACCACTTAATAGTTGCATAACTTTAGGCAAGTTACTTAACCTCTTTTGCCTCTCTATTCTTATAAGAGTTGGAAGATAATTGCTTCCAGTTCATAGGGTGGTGGTGAAGGGCAAATGAGATAGTAGGTATAAAACACTGTCTGGGGGCACCTGGGTAGCTCAGTCAGTTGAGGGTCTGCCTTTGGCTCAGGTCGTGATCCCAGGGTCCTAGGATCGAACCCTGCATCAGGATCCCTGATCAGGGAAGAGTCTGCTTCTCCCTCTGCCCGCTGCTCCCCCTGCCTGTGCATGCTCTTATTCTCTCTCTCTCTCTTTCTCTCAAATAAATAAATAAAATCTTTTAAAATTAATTAATTAATTAAAAAAATAAAATACTATCTGGAGCATCAAAAGTTCTCAATAAATATTAGTCATTGTTATTAGCTCTGAATCAGTGTCCTCAGGTAGAGCAGGAGAGGGCCAGACTAGATGACCTAATGAATTCTTTCAGTCTTCAGGAAAACCATCATAGAGAATATAGCTAATAACCCAGAACCCCCAGTCCCTGTGGCCACAAGGAGCCCTCCTCAGATCTTATTTATCAGAGGTCATGTTCATGTTGTCGATCGGTCACACAGGCCCTATTGATTCATCTTCTACATGCAGTTCTGATGACCATGTTCATCTGATTTCTCAGACTACAGCAAATTAGAAGCTGAGGAAGGAGAAAGAATGTTGGAAGAAAAACACCTTGTAGGCAAGAATGATTGCAGATGACCTGATGTTGACAGAGTAAACAGTTGTGATCACAGAATGAAGTATTGTGCATCACCATGACTTCAAGTCATTAAAAAATTCTTGGGCAGCTCTTAACTCTCAAACTATTTCTATTAAAAATTATTAAAAATTATTCACATTTTATAGGCTAGGGGATTATCAGCTTCTGATAATTCCCTTTATTGGCAAGATGTAACTGGTTATTGTTTAAACCTCTCCCCAGTTTTGCTGGCCCTCTTTCATCTCTCCTGGCTCGGCATCTCTAGCACCTGATGCAGGTGGTAGCGCTGTCCAGATCTTCTTTTGTCTCCCAGTGGGGAGATGGATAGAACATGAGAGAATATCAGGTGAGGTAATCAGCACCAACTACACCAAAGCCTCCCTATGTAAGCCTGATTCATCTTCTAGCACCATTCGAATATCTGTTATGATATTTTCAGCACAGATAATAGAAAGCCCCATCACAAAATGGCTTCCATAACAAAAACATTATTGTTTCACATAATTGCAAGACCAGAGAGTGAAAGAAAGTTTCCAGGCAAAGTCTAATCACCAGCACAAGAATGTCAACAACGTCTATGTTTTTTTCTCTTTCCTCCCTGCCACCCTCAATACCAACTTCATCTTAAGGGTGGTCCTAGAGTCATCAGATAGTGTCAGTGAAATTGGAGCTGTGTGCTCCCTTATTCATGTCTAGCAAGACGAAGAGACAAGGCTCTACCTCAGGCACTGAGTATAGGTCCTTCCCTCCGTTTGTTGGGTGGACTCCAATTACAGACCTACCCCTGGCTCAGTAAGAGAAGCCAGAGGAATGCCTGCACTTATCACCCCAGATCAGGCATGATCTACTCCTACAGTAGAGAATGAAGTCGTCTGCTCCTTTGTCATCGGAGGGAGGGGTAAACACATAAATAATTAGGATCTTTATGAAGGAATACAAGGGAATAGGTGTTGGGTGGGTAACCAAGAGTTTCCACTCCACAAAGTAATAATAAACTTCACTGTTGAATTATTAAAAAGGCATTTCCATGTTTAATCTACCTGGACTCCCTTTAATCAAAGCATTCATGTCAGGTGATTATTAGAATAAAAATTGTGAAGACAGTAGGCAAAGACGTTTTCCCATAATTGTTTTTATTTCTCTTAGGACTGCATTATTTTAATTTAAAATCAACACCAAGATCTTTCAACTTTTTATACAAAACATATGAAAGATGATAGGAGTTCCCACAAAACCTAGTTTTATTAAGAGAAAGCAATTTAGAACATGGACGTATTTCATTCTCCTAAGAGGAAAAAAAAAAATAATGTAGTAGATTCATCTGATAGGGAAGAAATATATAGAATAAAATTGAGAGCATGATACAGTGGGAAAAGGCTCAAGCTAGAAATTGACCCACCCAACCACTAAAATACTGTGTCTGTGTAAGTCACTTAAGAATATAAATAACTTGAAGGCGCAGATTAGCATCCCACAAGCCAAATCTGGCCCTATGGTGAATTTTTTGAGGGAGAAGTGGATAGCATCCACTGTCTAGCCGTATCTGACATAATCCTACTGTTGGGAGCATAGTAACAGAGCTCCCAAGAGTAAGCACAACCAATCACCAAATTTCAGGAATTATATACAATTGTTCAGAGTCATATACAATGAAAATGTGCTTAGAAGTTATCCCCAGAGTCTATAAAGATCCATTATATTATTAACATATCAAAAAATACATGTCTTCATTCAGAATTATTGTTTGCCAGGAATAGTTGCAAGATAGTTTATATAACTCAAGTCAAAAATCTTCTTATTATCCTATATTATATGACCCAGAGGGTAGTGTTTTAAAAGGACAATCCCTCAAAATGGTTACTGTCATGTTTTAATTTCACAAAGTCCATCCATCTTCTCTTTTTTTAAAGATTTATTTATTTATTTGAGAGAGAGAGAGCACAAGTGGGAGGGGCAGGGGGAGAGGGAGAGAGAGAATCTCAAGCAGACTCTACACTGAGCAAAGAGCCCAATGTGGGGCTCAATCCCACCACCCTGAGATCACAACCTGAGCTGAAACCAAGAGTTCGATGCTTCACCAACTGAGACACCCAGGTGCCCCCAAAGGCCATCCTCTTAAGAATCTACATATGCTCTAGAAGTGGAAATTACCTCTTCCATGGAATCGGAAGGATTGGCCATTTATACACATAGATGCCACTTTAACTCAGTTTACTTGCAAAATAGTACTCGCCTCAGTTTCATCGAGTGGCAGTGAAACCTTTGTCTAGCTGGAAAGCGTTGTCCTTTCAAAAAAGTGCTCCCACCAGAGAGCTCCCCTTGGCCCGTGAAATGTCCTTCCTGATGCATGTGTCAGAGCCTATGCAAAAGTGCACAGAACGCATTTCCTATTCACCACTCAGAACTCATTCATCAGCATTAAAAGTTTTTGGCACATGCTGAACATTACATAATCATATGGCAGTACAGAAGCTTTAGCATTTGTCACTGTTCATGGTGAGCCATCCTCAACGTTGTAATATCATTGATATCTCCAGAAGATAACCCAAAGGTGTCTACTGGCTATATAATTTGTCAGACATTAATAAAGATTGGAACCATCAGAAAACATACAGTATTGATCCTGATAGCGGTTTTGATAAAATTTAAAAGTAGCCTCAGGTGTAGCTCCCTTAGATACGGGTGTTTGTTTGTTTGCTTGCTTGCTTGTTTGTTTGTTTTGGAGAAGTGACTGAAACTGACCCACGTGCTCATCTTTTTTAACTATATGCCAAAGACTTGTTAAACTTTCTGACTTCATGGCCAGCTTCTGACAGTTGCTTTCTCTTGTTGGAAAAACTTGCTGTCTTCAGTGTGTTAATCCTTGATCCCAGTGAGGGTAACAAAAAACCTCAAGGAAATTTTCAGGAAAGTCCCAAGAAAACTTTGAAGAGTGTGTCTCCATTAGCAGTTAACAGTGTCCGAAGATCCTCAGTCAATTGGTTTCTGAAGACCCTGGCAACTTAATTAAAAAATAGCGAAGAAATCCTGCATTAAACTTTTGTTACTTAAATGCAGTTGCTCCCTGCCAGAGCCTGAGGGTTTTCCCAAACAGTGATTAGGAAAGTGAACAAAAGTGATCCTTTTGACCACATTAATTGATCTGTAGAGTGGAATTTCAGAAATCTTTTACTGAGCTAATTATCTAATTTTAAAACTAATCTGATGAAATAATTCAGGGAAAACCCCACAACTTTACTGGGTCCTTCAGATTAATATTTCAAAGCTCTCAAACATCTGGCTTACTTGCCTTTTACAGGATTTTCAACACGGCATTGTTGCGTAATGCATCCCTTCCAGCCAACTGGATCTACCATCAGCCACATGTATCCTCATCTTCCCTTCTCTTCACCTTTGTCCACCATGTGTCCTGGCCTGACATGCTTTCATTTTTCTCCATGCTCTTCTGGGCTAAACTCAAGTCATGCTTCACCTTCCCCCATGAAGTTTTGGCAAATAACTTCCTCTCTGAACCCCTGTTGTTCTTATCATCCATTCCCCACATCGTACAATCTCTTAGATTATTGCTAGCACTTCGTATCTCTATTCCTCTTCTTTAATTGACTTCACATAGATTTTCCATGCCCAGACATGTTGTGTATTTGTCTTTATGTCTGTCTAGAGCCTTATGAAATGCCTGGTGTGTGGCCGATGTCAATTATACCAATCTGAAGGGTTGAGCTGATGTAGTTAAATCATTTAATCTGAATACAAAGATAGAAAAATGGACTGTCAGGTAATAGTTGTAAGATAAATAATGCATATCTGGAGTCCAGGAACCTAAAATAGATTTCTAAATCTGACACTAAGGAGACAGTGACTTATATTGGACAAGTCATTTCATCTGCCCAGCTTCATGTTTCTCATCTGTCAAATTGGAAGAATAATAATGACTCTCAGATAAAAAGCTTCTGCACAGCAAAGAAAACAATCAACAAAAGTAAAAGGCAACCTTCGAAATAGGAGAAGATACTTGCAAATGACATATCTGATAAAGGGTTAGTATCTACAATATATAAAGAACTGATACAACTCAGCACCTAAAAAACAAATAATCCAATTAAAAAATAGGCAGAAGATATGAACACACATTTCTCCAAAGAAGACATCCAGATGTCCAACAGACACATGAAAAGATGTTCATCATCGCTTACCATCAGGAAAATGCAAATCAGAACTACAATGAGATATCACTCACACCTGTCTGAATGGCTAAAATCAACAACACAAGAAACAAGAGGTGTTGGCGAGAATGTGGAGAAAGGGAAACCTTCGTGCACTGTTGGTGGAAATGCAAACTGGTGCAGCCACTGTGGAAAACGGAGCTTCCTCAAAAAGTTAAAAATAGAACCCAACAATCCAGCAATTGCACTACTGGGTATTTACCCCCAAAATATAAAACACTAATTCCAAGGGATACACCCACCCTTATGTTTATAGCAGCATTATTTACAACAGTTAAGATATGAAAGCAACTCAAGTGTCCATCAATAGATGAATGGGTAAAGAAGATGTGAGATATATATATCTAATGGAATATTATTCAGCCATTAAAAAGAATGAAATCTTGCCATTTGCAATGACATGGGTGGAACTAGAGTATAATTCTAAGTGAAATAAGTCAGAGAAAGATAAATATCATATGATTTCACTCATATGTGGAATTTAAGAAAAAAAAAACATAAGCAAAGAGGAAAGAGAGAGAGAGAGACAAACCAAGAAAGATCCTTAATTATAAGGAACAAACCGAGAGGAGAAGTATGGTGGGGGGGAGGGGTGAAATAGGTGATGGGGATTAAGGAGTGTACTTGTTGTGATGAGCACCAGGGGATTAAAATAAAAACTTAAAAAAAATGCCTTCCTTACCTATTTCATTAGATCACTGTGAGAGCCAAATGATATAATGTTTTTAAAAGTATACAAAGTTAATTACCTTACAAATATGAATGTTCATTGTTAGGCAAAAGAAACACTACCTTTAGAAATCCCATATCAAATGTAGTGAAGAGCTCCTAAAATTATCGACGCTGCTGTTAGTTTGAAGGTATATTGTGATCAACTTTACATAGTGCTGTAGATCAGGTTGTTCTTCTCATTTTACAAATGAAAGTTTGAAGTTTTCTAGAAGCTAATGATTGATGTAAAATGAATGACAGCACCAAAATGAGATACCTTCCTTGTTCTAGTCAGTAGCTTTGAGCCCAGTGGCCACCATGACTTCTTTCTAAATTTTTCCTGAAGCACTGTTAAAGGTCTGATTCTTAGGGATATATATAAAGCAACACTCTGAAAAGACCAATCTCTCCTCTCTAAAGTTCCTAGCACCCTACATCAGTATACATAACGTCCTTGGATCCATGATTGGGCTCCATAACTCTTCTGTCTTCTGGCTTTCTTCTCTGGACTTTTTTTTTTTAAGATTTTTATTTATTTATTTTGACAGAGAAAGAGAGCAGGAGAGCACAGGCAGGATGAGCAGCAGAGGGAGAAGGAGAAGAAGCAGGCCCCCTGCTGAGCAGGGAGCCTGATGTGGGGCTCGATCCCAGGACCCTGGGATCATGACCTGAGCCGAAGGCAGTCACTTAACCCAACTGAGTCGGGTTGAGCCACCCAGGCACCCCGTCTGGCCTTTTTCTAAAGTCCAGATACTTATCATTTCTTAATCACTAACTTCCTCTGAGACAGTTCCATTTGGATGTCCCACAAGAATGTCACATTGAAGAAAACCAAACCTGACTTGTCATCTCTTCCCTCTCACCCTTCCTATCCTGAAAATGGCAACTCTTTCTATGTTGTCTATCTCGGACATGTACAACCATCCACATGGTGGCCAAACCCAAAAACTGAGAAGTCATCCTTGGCCTCACTCTTACTGAAGACTTACTAATTCCTGCTCATTCTGTCTTCTTCCCATCTCTTCATGGATCTGCATGTCCAAGAGCTGGGGTTCTCTGTCCATTGCTTTAGATTACCACCATAGTCTTCTAACTCATCGTCCATTCTATGACCAGAAAAATCCCTTTAAGATACAAACCAAATCCTATCAATCCCTTTCGACCCAGTGACAATTTCATTGTGCCTCCATTTCCATCCAGCAGGGGGATGAAGATGAACCATGTGTCCAACTCCTTCATATGCACGCAGGGCCTCCCTCACCCAGATCATACTCCTCCTTCCTTCAAGTTTCACCATAGATGCCAATGTCCCCTGGAAGATCTCCCTATTAACTCTCTTCTGAAAATGGACTGGGGAGTACCCTACACTTACGCAACTGAGCATTCTCCCACTGCCTTATAATCACCTTCTATTTGCCTGCACAACCCAGTAGCTTAAAACCTCCTTCAGAGCAGGACCAATCTTTCACCAAGTTGTTTCAGTTACTCTTGTCCCCAGAGCTTATCCATGGTATCTTGTGTATAACACGCTTTCAATAAAGAAGAAGACAAACAAACAACAACAAAAACAAGTTACTCTCCCTTCCTCTCTGCTTACTTTTCTTCATCCTGAAATATTCTACCTCTTCTGCTCCGTTGGATATTATGAATCAAGTTTATTTCAGGACATCTTCTTAAGTGAATCTGCTCTTGTCAGTCCTTACTCTGCATCCCTTCTCAATGTGTCTATTAAATGAACGTGTGTCGTGTTTCTACTTTTTGGAACGTTGTAGATAAATTGTGAGGTTGAAGCTCCTATATATAGCGTCTCCCAGCATCGACTTTGAACTCCTTGGGTAAGCACTGCTCTTCTTAAATCTTCAGTTCCTCCTGACTTCCTATGTTCACCAGCACTCAGTTGCTGCTCATTAAGGACTATGTGGGATGCGCCATCATCCCATCCAGTCTTCACAACCCAAGCTCCTGTCATTCCTGCATCACTGTGCATTTTTCTGCATTAATTCTCTCACAACCTTGACAGACTCTTTGTTATATTTCCATCTAACAAGGAACTGGAGCGTTCACTGACAGGGAGGCAGAGTGTAATGTGCCCAACTAAGAGCCAAGCAGGACTTAAAGATCAAAGACGTCCTTCCTCCCTAATCCAGGGCTCCCCCTTTACGTTGGACAAACCATTTTCAATACTTTAGGTTTTTCACCTATTAGGAGAAGGATTTGTAAGATTCCTACTAGCTCTATACAAGGGTATATTACAAAAGTAATAATAACCCAAACAAATGACAGATCTGACAACCAATGATAGTCAAAACTGACTATACCCTCATAGATAAAAATCTCTTTAAGATGTTTGCAACACGTTTTGAAAGAAGGAGGGTAAAAAGGATAGAGCAAGATCATCAAGTATTTCAGTTTTACATTAGCACGATTTTCTTAAGTCATGTCATTCCAGTGCTGCCCATGTAGGAGAAATTTGAAAGGCACTCACTGAACTAGCAGTCTTCCAAGGAGGAAGAACTAGAATCAAATAGAAAACAAATATTTAAACAAACCTCAAACCTTTCAAAGAAGGTATACTACATTGATCCCATTTTCCTATTTGTTTATTTTTTATGAAAATCCCTATTTAATTTGGTTAAACTATTCTAGACAAAATGCCCAGTAACTGAGGTAGACACGTACATGAGAAAAGGGGTAGTAAGCAGATAAGGAGGCTGACCTGAAAAATCCGTGAAGTTAACTCTATTTTTTTTTTATTTTTTATAGTCACTGACTTCACCACAAAATCAGATGGTGTGGTTTGTGCTCCAAAGGTTCTTTTGTTCCAACATAGCTATCTACATTAACATCAGAATTATCACTGCCACAAGGAGATTTTTTTTATCTTACTTTAGTAATAATATTTCAGTGAGAATGCAGCTGGTAAAAATGTGTGTGTGCATATGTGTATATGAGTTTATTTATGTATATGTATATATATATATATATGAATATAAATATATGTTTTAAACTACAAGATGAAGGGGCGCCTGGGTGGCTCAGTCGGTTCAGCGTCTGCCTTTGGCTCAGGTCATGATCCCAGGGTCCTGGGGTGGAGCCTCACATCGGGCTCCCTGCTCAGCAGGGATCCTGCTTCTCCCTCTGCCACTCCCCCTGCTTGTGCTCTCTCTCTCTGTCAAGTAAATAAATAAAATCTTAAAAAAAATACTAAAATAAGATAAAATAAATCACAAGATGAAGTATTTAGCTATTTAAAAAATTACTAAAGCTTATTCATCCTAAATCATATTGATTTCCCTTATTTTCATATGTGGGGCTATAACAATGGTCATATTATTTTCATTTTTAATCTACATAGTATTCATTTATGCTATATTATTGTCATTAGCTTACATATTTCCTAATTTGGAGACGTTTTGGTAGTTTAAAATATGAGGGTCTTATAGATAGTGCGGCTGTGAGTATCTTTACTCAAATTTCTCTTTTGTATACATGCCTCACAGTTGAATGATTGGCTCTAGGTCTAGAAAAATAGGGGCGCCTGGGTGCCTCAGTCGGTTAAGCAGCTGCCTTCGGCTCAGGTCATGATCCTGGGGTCCTGGGATCGAGCCCCACGTCCAGCTCCCTGCTCAGTGGAGAGCCTGCTTCTCCCTCTCCCTCTGCCTGCCACTGTGCCTACTTGTGCTCTCTATCTCTCCGTCAAATAAATAAACAAAATCTTTAAAAAAAAATAGAAAAATACATAGCTCTTATTACATCATTCTGGGTTTGTGATCAGCAAGATTGAACCAATTTATAAATGCCACCAATATATGAAGATAGATTCCCAATAGTCCAGCCCTCAGTAATTTTTTAAAATAGGTCCCTTTGTTTTATTAGGTCAAGTGGCATATCAAGATACCTAAAATCCGCATATTTTTTATTTACTTTACTGTTGATGACAATACGTATGTCACCATGATCCTTTACTACTGCATCTACACAATGGAAATCTATGGACCGCAGCTGTGGGCCAAGCACTGAGTCAAGACCAAAGACCGTAAAGAGGAACAGGAACAGCAAACAATGCTGTCCATCCACACAATGGAATACTATGTGACAACAGAAAGCAATGAACTGACACATTAACAAAGTAGAAGAATTTCAAAGGCATGATGCCAAGCAAAGGAAGGCAGTGAGAAAGCCATAGAGTGTATGACCCCATTTACATGATTTTCTGGAAAAGGCCGAAGCATATGAACAAGAAACAGATCGGTGGCCACCTGGAAGTGGTCACCAGTGCTGGATGATAGAAGCATTCTGTATCGTGACTATGGTGGGGATTGCAGGGCCACCTTACACCTGTACCCCTAAAAGGCTGAGTTATACTAAATGTAAATGATATTTCAACATGCCTGACTCTAAGAAGTGCCAATTGCCACCATGTAGAGTATTTTGTAAGAGTGAAGATTCTTCAGCCAGGCTTCTGGAACTCATATTTCTTCCATATCCCTTCCTGACTCAGTCATCCTGCCCTGCATACTTACTTAACCTCTCCGTGCTTCACCTTGCCAATCTTTAAGTTGGGTGTAATATGTCATGGGGTAATTAGGAAAGAAAATCAATGCAAAGCATCTAGGATACTGTAAGAGATCAATAGATTTCCTTTTCTTATTTGAGTGTTACAATAGACTAGTAGATCCTGTCCAGTGGGAAACAGGCGAGTGGCCAGAAAAGCCCATTTTGGAAAGAAGTAACTCAAATACCCATAGTTTTTGCCTAATTATGAGCCAGAGAGATAAATATTAAACACAAACATCACTTTTGCTTACAAAATATGCAGTTTTTCTTTTTCTAACTTTATCATTATTATTATTATTGAATGAGACCCAGAGTGCATCAGAGCTATTGAGACGAATACTCTTGTATTCCTCGTAGATGTGTAACTAGATCTACCTTTACAGAAAACAACGTGGCATCAGGACCGAGGGTCTGAAAATATTAAAACTCTTCAACTTAAGGGTGCCTGGGTGGCTCAGATGGTTAAGCGTCTGCCTTTGGCTCAGGTCATGATCCCAGGGTCCTGGGATCGAGCCCCACATCGGGCTCTTGGCTCAGTGGGGAGTCTGCTTCTCCCTCTGCCTCTCTCTCTGCCCATGTGCTCTCTCTCTCTGTATTCTGTGTCTCAGATGAATAAATAAAAATCTTAAAAAAAAAAAACTTCAACTTAGTCATTTTGCTTTTATTTTTTTTTTAAAGATTGTATTTATTTGTTTATTTGAGAGAGAGAGAGAGAAAGAGAGCATGAGCAGGGGGAGAGGCAGAGGAAGAAGCAGACTCCCCGCTGAGCAGGGAGCCGGATGTGCTTCTCAACCCCAGGACCCTGGATCATGACCTGAGCCGAAGGCAGCCGCTTAACTGACTGAGCCATCCAGGCATTCCTAGTGCTTTTGCTTTTAAAAATGTTTCCTACAAAAGCATCAATAAAGCCCAGAGAGATTTATGTGCAAGATCAACTACTGTGATTACTTATAAAAGAAAAAAGAAGGGCCACTCCCTAAGTATTAGAGAAATTATTTTTGATATCTGCATACTGCTGCCTAAGTACATGCGTGAGCGCGCCACGCACACGCACACACACGCGCGCACACACACACACACACGCAGATATGTTTGAGGAAATTAGTTAAATGGGCACAGGAAGAAATGCAGCCCAAACATGAACTTTTTTGGAAGGCTCAAGATCTGGCTCCTGAAGGAAAACTGAAGTTTCTTACGTGGGAAAAATTGAGAATTATACTTTGTGCCAAAAGGCCAAAAGCCTAAGGATACTTACGATGTCCTGGGAAGGCCCAACCTCCTAGAGTAATTAGAGTATAGAGTTCACAGGAAGAAGTGATATGATACAAAATAAAAAATCAGCCTCAGGAGTTTTGTTGTTTTTTTTTTTTAAGATTTTATTTATTTGACGGAGAGAGAGAACACAAGCAGGGGGAGTGGGAGAGGGAGAAGCAGGCTTCCCGCCGAGCAGGGAGCCCGATGTGGGGCTCGATCCCAGGACCCTGGGATCATGACCTGAGCCGAAAGCAGTCGCTTAACCAACTGAGCCACCCAGGCGCCCCTTTTCATCACTGTCTTATTCTAAACTATATGTTATTCTAAGGAAATTAATAACTTGATTATTATACCTATTGACAAGCGAACTGCTACTGGCTTCTGAATCTCCCTCAGACATCTAGTGGGTGTGTTCCCATTACTGCAGAACTCAGATAGAATCGCAGTTTTTTTTTTTTAATTTTTTTTAAAGATTTTATTTATTTTTTGACAGAGAGAGAGAGAGACAGCGAGAGAGGGAACACAAGCAGGGGGGTGGGAGAGGGAGAAGCAGGCTTCCTACTGAGCAGGGAGCCCGATGCGGGGCTCGATCCCAGGACCCCGGGATCATGACCTGAGCCGAAGGCAGACGCTTAACGACTGAGCCACCCAGGCGCCCCCGGCTTCAGGAGTTTCTAAAAGATCAGTACCTCATGCTCACAAGCCCAAACTGTAGTTTGCAAATGCAAACCATTAGAGCTTTTTTTTTTTTTTAATATTTTATTTATTTATTTATTTGAGAGAGAGAGCAAGAGAGCACAGCAGGGGCAGTGGCCGAGGGAGAGGGAGAAGCAGGCTCCCCGCTGAGCAGGGAGCCCCATGTGGGGCTCCATCCCTGGGATCATGACCTGAGCCCAAGGCAGACGCCTAACCGACTGAGCCGCCCAGGTGCCCCCCATTAGAGCTCCTTAAGATAAGGCTTAATACAATTGTTTGACTTTAGAAAGACACCCCTGGTGAGCAGGGTCATCCCATTTTCCTCCTTTGGATATTTACCAAATAGAATTAGATATTAAAAAAAAAAAAGCTTAAAAATTAATAGCAAGAGATAGCTCCCAAGTTGAGCACACCAGATAAGGGATTACAAAGTGCAGCAAGATTCATGGTGATTTAAAACATCTCATTATGGACTCAAAAATGTTTGTTGAATCCATTACTTTCATAGGAAGGCAAGCCCATTATTGCCATCACCTGTTTTTTGTTGTTTGGGTTGGATGATTTTCTAACGAAGGCTTGTTTCCTCAACTTTGATCTTTTTTTTTTTTCCTACCTTCTGGGCTGTTTTGCCCCACTTTTAGAACACAGTTTAGCTCCTGGGTATTTTGCAAACTCTATTTTTTTCTTCTTGATAGGTTCATCAGCTAATGCTTGTGCTGTTTGGAATCCTAAATCAGCAATCCAGTGAAGGTGAGTTATTCCCCCTTTGCTTCTCCATCTCTGAGTCATCTTTTGCAAAATGGCAGGCACTGCTTCCAAAGAGCAGTCAAGGCTTGGAGTGGTTACACCCTGAACAAAACACCGTCTTCTTGCCCAAACTTTTATCAGAAAGCGTTGCAGAAACTCATTAAGTCACTTGAGTCAAAGATCCAGGTGAGTCATTCTGAACCTCCACCCAGTTCAACTTTTCCCTCTGGTAACAATTAATTATATTTTTCCCTTTTCCTACTCCCACCTCCACCAACATTCAATCACCTGTTCCACATGGTCACACACACTCACTCTGAGTTTATAAGCTCATATAAGGTTCACTCGCTTGGCACTCACAGGAGAGAGATAAGAAATAAAATGTCTCTAGCTTTTCTACTGAGTGCCTGGCAGTAGGGGGAAAAAAATTAAAAACTTAGTCCTAAAAGTCATGTAACTTAATCTTAAAGAGTATTTTCTTTTTGACTTCACGTTTTAACTTCTTGATGAAAGAATGTAAGGCAAACACTCTACATGAAAATATTCCAGTGAAAGCGTGCTATCTTATTAATTATTCAAGTAATTTAACATAGCTTGCCTGGTGAGACCCAGTCTGGGTGGAGGATCCGTGAATCTCAGATGTGCGAAAGAGTACTCATAGAAAGTGCATGGGCTCGGGGCACCTGGGTGGCCCAGTTGGTTAGGCGTCTGACTTCGGCTCAGGTCATGATCCTGGGGTCCTGGGATCGAGTCCTACATCGGGCTCCCTGCTCAGCGGGGAGTCTGCTTCTCCCTCTCCCTCTGCCTCTCCCCCTGCTTGTGCTTGCTCTCTCTCTCTCAAGTACATAAATAAATAGAATCTTTAAAAAAAGGAAAAGAAAGAAAGTGCGTGGGCTCTGCAGTTAATCAAACTGGGTTTGAACATCAGCTCTCTCATTTCCCACCCTATGACTTTAAACAAGTCTTTCCACCTCACAGAGCCATGATTTCATCTATTAGACTAACACCTATCTCAGATGGTTGCCATGGGGACTTATTATAACAACATATTTAATGCTAAGCAGAATGGCTATTCTTTGGGAAGTAATAATGCAACAATAATAAACAATAATAATAAACACTCTGCTAAGCATTCTATCTAAATTAACTCAATCCTCTCAACAACCTCATGAGGGAGATACAGTTGTCCCTTCAATAATGCAGGTTTAGGGGTGCTGACCCCCGGTAGAGTCAAAAATCCATGCATAACTTTTGACTCCCCCCCAAACTTAATAGCCCCTTATTGATCAGGGCCCTTATGGACAACATAAACAGTTGAGTAACACATATTTTGTATGGTGTATGTATTAGATACTGTAGTCATCCAATAAAGTAAGGGAGAGAAAAAATATTATTGAGAAAAATCGTAAGGAAGAGAAAATACACAGCAGTGCTGTACTGTATTAATGAAAAGCAAAACTATGTAAGGGGATGTGTGTAGTTCAGCTACCACTATGCCATTTTACAGAAGGGGAAAGGGAACCACAGAAAAGTGAATTTCGTTATTGAAGATCATAAAGACATGAACTGCATAAAGCAGATTCGAATCCGGAATCCATGCATTAAACCATAATGCCTCTGGATGCATTCCCTTCTCTCCTTAAAGATTACGAAGAGGGTTAGCTGGCAATCTCAAAAGTTCTGTCATCTTGAGGGTTAGTAATTGAGTTGGAAGCCAGGACCTTTCAACCTAAGTCTCCAATTCCTTTCTTGTATATTTCCCTAAGAAACAAAACAAAGATAAACAAAAGACATAATAAAGCATTGGATAAGGGTGGATGGTGGGTTTCGAATAAGAAACTAGAATGTTGCAGTACTGCCTTATGATAATGAGGAGCCCAGGTAGAGCGACTAATTAGTTGGTAATGACCTGTTCTGAAATAGCCATGTCAGGCCCTTACCCTGCTTAAGAGTCAGATCCATGAGGCTCTGGAAAGATTCTAAGGAGGAAACCATCATTGCGGCTAGCACTCGGGTCCACCTTCTCCTCTTCTCATGCTAACATCTTACTTAGCGGCATCCAGCCCCCACAACACCGTAAAGAAGGCAAAGCTGGATTTTGGTTCTGTGTCCCTCTCTTTCTCCCTAGTGTTTCTTCCTCCTACTCACCAACCCCCTCCCATCGACCCTCTGTGGGTGAAGCAACAAATACCTCAAGTAAAATGACTGTCAAGAGAGTTGACATGCTCTAGCTGGTAATGGAGCCTCCAGAAGTCACCTGGTGGAAACAGCAGCCCACCCTCTCACCCACAAGACAGCCCATTTCCTTCAGGAGTATCTGTAGACCCATCATAGCCTTCTAAGCCTCCTACCCTTCTGGGGTCATGAACACACTCAGCAAGCCATGCATCATGCTTCCATATCTAAATCCACAGGTATTTTCCCACACCCACCCAAACAGCTACCCTGGCCTTGCAGTTCAAGGCCAACAGCCGTGAGGACAGAGCCAGCTGTAATTGAGGAGATGGGAGGTGTGGATTTGTTATCTGGGCCCCACCTGCTTCTGACCCGAGGCAAGAGGAGCCCTGGAAACCATTCCAACTCTAATAAGGAAAGAGGCACTGTAGGTCAGGGAGACGTAATGGAAAGAGACTCCCTTTCCTTAACTGACTGAATCAGTGATGGGGCTACGTACGAGGTGTTAGGAGAGCGAGTACTTTCGATCACAGGAAAACTTCAGTAGCATGACGATGACAATTATAGTTCACATTGTTGGAGCACTTACCATGCCAGGCATTCTTCAAAACTCCTTCATGGAGTACCTCGTTTAATACCCTGACTACAGTCCTTTGAGGTTGCACTGTCACCCCCATTGTAGAGATGAGAACACAGGTAGAGAACGGTTAAGCAATCCTTCTCAACTCACGGCAAGTGAGGAAGACGGGATAGAAACCCAGCAGGCAACCATCCGAGCCCTTGTTCCCAACTCCTTCTCCACGACTCACCAAAGCTGGGACTGGCAAACTTTGCCTGGGATGACCCAGGTAGTAACTGTTTTAGGCTATGCATTCGGCCCTAATGAACTCAAAGCCGCCATCGACTAATTTAAACCAGGGGGCTTTGCAGCATTTCAATAAAACTTTATTTATGAACAAGGAAATTTGAATTTCATACCATTCCCCGTGTCACGAAATATTCTTCTTTTGACTTTTTTCCCCCAACCGATTTAATAGGTATAAACCATTCTTGGCTCACAGGCCCTATGAAAACAAGCAGCAGGCCACATTTGGCCCACAGGCCATGGTTTACAGATCCCTGATCAAAAAGATTGAAAAAAAAATTAAAACAAAGACAGTTGGAGAGAAATGTGAATCACGTTCTTTTTTTTTCCCTGCCATTTTCACCTTGTATTTATTTCCACCTGAAGGTTATTTCCATCGCCCCTTTTCCTATCATCTGAACCCATGCAGTCCAACTGCGGAATCGGCTGGTATCTCCACGTTAATAAGCCGCATGGCCTTGAGCAGTTAATGTGACTCTTATGTCATGGCTTCCTTGTTTTACTGACAGTAGTTGTGTCACGGGTTTGGTAGTTGTAGGTATTCAATTACATCATGCATGCTAAGCAACCATCCAGGTCCTCAGCACATTGTAAACTCTCAATAAATAAATGTTAACTCTTACGACTACTAGAGTCATTATCATTACTGCTACTATTATCAACACCATCGTCACCCCAGCTGAGAAAATTAACATAGCACCTCTCCCGCAGTTCACCTCTGCAACTCTCTGTTGACTGATGTTCTACCTTGGAGGTGAGTTAAAAAGAAGTCCTGTAGGGGTGCCTGGGTTGTGATCCCAGAGTCTTGGGATGGAGCCAAGAATCCGGTCTGGGCTCCCTCCTCAGCAGGGAGCCTGCTTCTCCTTCTCCCTCTGCCCCTCCCCCCTACTTGTGCTCTCTCATGCACGCTTTCTCTCTCAAGTAAATAAATAAAATCTTTAAGAAAAAAAAAAAGAAAGTCCTCTAAATATCCTCCCCATTCTCCTCACAGTATCACACCCCAAACTCAGCCCCTACAGGAAAAAAAAAAAAAAATACACTTCTGTATTGCTCCATATTCTCAACATTCTGGGGGGGGTGGGAAATCTCATCTACACGGAATTCTAGCTGTTTGTCTTGGGCTCACTCCCCGGCAGTATCCAGCCACTTTCTAATCTGTACTAATTACCAACCTTTCGCTTGCCTTTGACTCTTTGGTGCTTGTTTGCAATGCTCCTGGGTCACAAGAAGAACGAGGAGATACAAAACCTTCATAATGAAGCTCTGTGAGTTAGAACAAGCATAATTTTTTTCTTATTTAAGCAGGCCGTATGTGTGCAGAAGGCTACTCCGGGATGGTAGGGAAGGCAACTCGTTGACTGAAGCATGTTGCTTCAACCTCTGAGAACAGCTATCTGCACTGTGAGCCTCATTCTCTGATACTTATTGAATATTTGCTGTGTCTCCCACCCTGTGAAGCTCTCGTATCATTTCTGTGATAGCGACAGGTGAAATGCACAACTAGGATGCTAATGAAGACATGGAAGTTACCACTCTCGATGTGTGGGCCAAGGAACACTGTGACTCCGCTGTGAGTCCTGTTTCCTCATTATCTCACACTCCCTGCTTTCCTCTCAAAAGACTTGTGGGCAGGTAGCGCCAGTAAAGTTCATCATTTATCGGCTGGCAAATCAGCTGAGCATGACTTGGTTATCTGATTCCCTATTTCAGAGGACTGATGGGTTATGTTCTCAGAAGGGCATGACAATCATCAGGAAAAAGAGCCAGCTCTGGTTCCCAGAAAATGCCTTACTCGTCATTTTGAGGCTTCCATATCACTGGAGCCAAATGTTAGCACCGGTGGGCTTGAAGAGCAAGAAGGATCCTGGCCGTTTTTTGAGAAGGAAATAGGCTCTTTGGAACTGTTAAAGTGCATTGGTGTGAAATCACATAATCATAGCCAAGATAATTTTAGGGGTTGGAAGTGTGTGCGGCAAGGGCAGAGTCTCCAGCGGGCATAGCAGACAGACGCCCAGCTTCCTTCGTAGGGCTGGCCCCGTCTCTTCCAAAGGCTTTGCTACATTTTGTTTAGTCATTAGTTGGGTGAGAGCTTCTCCTGCTTCCCAAACCAGCTAGCAGTCTCTGTGGACCAACTCTGTTGATTCAAAGTTTTATTTTATTTCTTTCTGGAACCACAAAACTACTCAATGTATTGAAAACCTGATGGTGAACCTATTGGCCCAGCTAGTTTCTTGATTTGGTTGTAAATTCAAGAACTCTAAGCAGTGAATAGAGAGATCATTGGGCACAAGAATTCTGCCTCTTCTTTTTCCCAGGAAATCAATCTCGGACGAAAATGTGAAGTAGGCAGTTTACCTCCATGCGCGGTCACCTCTGAGCCCACCTCCTCACTGCTACTTCCTTGCAAGTACCTCCCTGGGGCCCAATCCCTCTTAGTTAACACCAAGAAGGTGATGCTGGAGTATTCACTCTCGCTTCCAGTATGATGTGATATTTTATTTTTTAAAAATTACAATAATGCTAATGCAAAGCAATAAATATCCCGTAGCAGCATCTCCCACATTTATAATAAGACAGTGGGGATAAAGCTTCCTAGTAGAACCCTTCCAGGGACCTCTCCTCTCATACCAACAGACAAATAGCCCATCTTCACTTCCTCTACCAACATGTATATGGCCATTTTGCTGTAAGTTCACAATCTGTTACCCAATTTGGAGGGCATAATAAAAGAGATTAACGCCTGTTGTGAACAAAGGTTTATAAAATCTTTTTTTTTTTAAGATTTTATTTATTTATTTGAGAGAAAGCATGAGCTGTGGGGAGGGGAAGAGGGAGAGGGAGAAGCAGGCTCCCCGCTGAGCAGGGGGCCCCATGTGGGGCTCGATCCCAGGACCCTGAGATCATGACCTGAGCCGAAGGCAGACACTTCACTGACTGAGCCACCCAGGTGCCCCAAGTTTATAAAATCTCACCAGGAATTAACAGATAGTAGTAGTAATGCAACTCCCCATTCCTTGTCAGAAGATACAGGGGATCTTTGACAACATCTCCTCTCTCTCTCTCCACCCTTCACCTCCCCACACACGTGCAGAGACTTGATGAAAGAGTAATGGGGGTAGAGAATCCTGGTGTAGAAAGGCAGCAAATGCATCTTTGTTCAGAAACGTCCTTGTCTCTTACTTCATTATCAAGAACGTTACCTAAAGAGTAGCTGACATACAGTAGTCACTCAATTACTATTTCTTAAATGACCAAAAATGTGACTAATTTATCAAGTTTTTGGAAGCAATATGAAGACGCACTTTTTTTTTTTTTTAATTCTGGGGGCCTTGTGAGTTAAAACCTAAAGAAATTCTTACTCAAAAAGTTTAAGTATCAGGAGCCAATAAATGGTTCTCCTGTACATTGCTTCGAGTGCTTACATCCATTCTTATTTTCCTATCTGAAAAAAAATGAAGTATAACTAGCAAAAGAAATGAAAACTTATACCCACACAAAAACTTGTACACAAATGTTTATAGTGGCTTTATCTGTAGTCACCAAAAACTAGGAACCATCTAAAGGTCCTTCATATGCAGAATGGTACCTACACTGACCGTGGTACATCCATGCAGTGAACATTACCGATAGGAAGGAGCACGCTTCTAATACACACAACAACACACATGAACTCAAAAGCATTACACTAAGTCAGGAAGAAGCCAGAGTTAAAAGGCTGCATATTATGATTCAACTTATATGACATTTTTGTCGAGACAAAACTACAGAAACCATCATTGTCAGTGGTTGGGGAGGAGGGATTGACTGAAAAGTGGTAGAGGGCATCAGTGGGCACGATGGACTTGCTTTACATCTGATTGTGATGGTGGTTAGTCAACTGAACACACTTGTGAAACCTCATGCAGAGGTGAGCCCTAAAAAGGAGGAATCATACTATATATAAGTTACACCTTAACTTATAAAAATGAAAGTAAAGTATAACAATGCTCCACAGCTCAGTAAGATGGACAGATTTTTGCAGGTATTCAGTTTTGGTCCTGCTAAAATGTACCCCATCCCCTTTTTTGAGCTTTAAATTTGGAACCAACAAAGGCAGCATCTGTTTTGGGAGAGGAATACTCTGGAGATTTGGTTACCCTTGAAGGGATTTTATGTTTGGAGGCATTATTGAGGGGACCAAGGATGTAATATTGTAAGGACTATGGATCCCCTAATATTCTGATCCACCATGATTGTACTTTTTACCTGGCTAGAGTGTAGTAAGGATAAATTAGTTAATGGGTGCAAAGGATTTTGAAGATGAAAAGCACCTGATGAGTTCTAGAAGCACCATTGTTAATGCTGAGACGGGACTGGAGGCAAAAGCATTTTCAAAGGCAGAACCTGGGCAAGTTTTTCTATCACTTTGTGTCAGTTTCCTTACCGGCTCTCACACAGCAATTACACAGCTTTGTACCTTTGTGCTGAAGCATAGACCACTTGAAAGAAGAAAGCCTCTGTACAAATGCTACAGAAACAATAGTGAGCTTGGTCAATTGGACAAGTCAAAACCAAGAGCAAAGGTGAGAAAGTAAATACCTTAGAAGTAAATAGAGCAAAACATATTATGAATTGCAGAACATCCCACCTTATTGAACAGATGCATGTTCCAAAGTCCAATGCATACAGAGAATTATTCTACTAAAAGTTTATTATGGAGAAATAAAGAATCTCTTTATAAGTAATCCGATTTGAAAGAATGTTATGGTGAAGTTCAGAATTTTATAGACTAAATTTCTTACAAAAGGCCAAGGTCTTCATTGGACAGGTCTGCCACCTGAAGATTGATGCGTCCAGATTCAGCATTTATATCTTTTCCCTCAAATACAGTGAGCACAGTGAACACAGCTAAGTGTCATCTGCAGATGATCCCAACCCTCACACCACAATTTTTCTCCCAAATGGTTGCACTTATTGTCTTAATTTTTCTCTCTTTTTATTTCCCCTGCCTCTTCTCTGATTGAAGTACAAAGTAATAGCAAAGACCTGGCCAAAAGGCAATGGGTCTGAGGGAGAAGGAGGAGAAAAGAGAGGTTTGGTGAAGCATCCTGTGAGATAGATATCCTGGCCTTAAGTCATTAGACTTTCCACCATAAAAGCACAACAAATGAGCCTGCAGGTATTCCTGCTTAACTGAAAGAGCAGAACAAAGGAACAGCCCTCATTTTTTTGCCTAAATGTTGAATGAAATCATTGGAAGGATGGGTGTCTACACAATTCTGATGGACAACATGGCAGAGTGAAAAATTTTATGGGTCCATGTATTATGAAATCTGAATTCTGCCATTAAATAGCTGGTGGACATTGTGCAAGGCTTGTGGTCTCTCTGGACCTCAATTTCTTCATCTGTGAAATTAGAGTATTTCATGAGATAACCTCTAGGATCCCTTTTCAGTTCTAAAGTCCAGATTCTATTTGTTCCCCTTTAAGGTAAAATAGCTATTTGTGAACCTAGAAATAACTCCAAGATTTATCTTTCTTCATTCCCCAATTTTTGAAACAAGCTAACAGGAAACAGCACCATTATTGATACTGCAATTGTTAGTTCCTTTATTTTTATATAGAATGGGAATCTCATATTGAGCCTTAACTACACCCACCATTCAAAGACATGCCTGGGTGCACTTACAGAATGAATAGCATAAAAAAACAAACAAACAAACAAACAACAACAACAACAAAACGTTATTTGCATGCAGGCCAAGGAGACTCCTGTTAGAAGATTATTCCGTATAGTCGGCAATTGTGCAAAGTAGACCCAATTAGAAAGCGTTACATTTAGAAGAGCAAGTGATTCTGACAGCCTGGTGTCTGACACTTGGATCTGTCTACCAGCCGAGCCCCCATGAGACTCTTAGTCAAGCTACCCAATGTAATGCCTGAAGAGAAGAGTGACATTCTTTAGCATTATGTAGCATAAGCTCCTTGAGAACACCAAAGGATCTGTAGAGGAGGAGAAATGGCAGTATTTCCTGGCTGAACTGACTGCCTGGAAGCCACAACCATGTAGCCAACTGTCACAGTAGGACCCATCCCAGCAATGCACAACAGGAGTGGCGGGGACGCCAGCAGTCAGGGGTTTCCAGTCAGGAACAAGCTGAAGCTGGATCAACGTTACTGGTTCCCCATCCCAAGGGAAGGCATATAGATGGGGGTTTTTTGGGGTTTTTTTGCGGGAGGGGGAGGATTGGTGAGTAGATATGAAATGTCCCTGCCAACATCCAGTTAAAGGGTGTGGGAGGGATGGGAAGTAATTGGTCCAGAGGGCTAAAAAGGAAACAGGAGTGTGACCCAATAAAATTCAGGTTGTAGCTGTGTCTTTAATTCACCAGGTTGCCGTAATACTATTATTTTCACAGAGGAGATCATAGGAGAGGAGGTACCATTATTAATCCAATTCACTATGTAAGTATTGGAGAGGAGATATACTTCATGTAAGTAAATACTGAAAGAAAATCACAGAATTCCTTCTCTGCTCTCAGTTGAATGCTGGGGGTTTCCTGATGTCTATTGGGAACTGGGAGACCCTCCTGAGCCTCACCTTTCCCTTCCCCCAATTCTTCATTCCCTAATTTGGCTTCTGTCTGTCTGTATCATCCGATGTTACAATACTACCTTGAAAAGTTTTTTTTTTTTTTTTTTTTTTTTTTTTTGTGAAAAGAGCCATCCCATTCGATTAGAGATTTAGAGGATTGAGGATTTTGATAAACTTAGTCCCTATCTTCAAAAATATTTTAATTCAGGGGCACCTGGTGGCTAAGTCGTTTAAGCACCGACTCTTGGTTTTGGCTCAGGTCATGGTCTTAGGGTCCTGAGATGGAGCCCGAGTCAGGCTCTGCACTCAAGGTGGAATCTGCTTGAGATTCTCTCTCTCCCTCTGCCCCTTCCCTCATATGCTCTCTCTCTCTCTCTCAAATAAATAAATAAATCTTAAAAAAAAATCTCTCTCCCTTTGCCCTCCTCCCACCCCACCCTCGAGCTCACTCTGGCTCTCTCTCTCTCTCTTTCTCCTTCTCTCTGAAAAAATAAATAAATCTTTAAAAATATAATTTAAGTCAATTTTATACTTCAGGGGATCTTACCAAGAAGAAATTTGATGCCTGCAAAATATAATTGCAGACCTACGCATTATAACAGAGCAAAGATTCATAGAAAAGATACTGAGCTTGTTTACAAGAAAAATCAAATCATGAAATTAGGATTAGCTTCCACACAGTTGGCATTATGCTGTTTTAGAACTATAATTTCTCTCTCCCCTCCTCCCTTACCCCTCTGTCTCCACTCCTCTTTTTTTTTTTTAAAGATTTTATTTATTTATTTGAGACAGAGAGAATGAGAGAGACAGAGAGCACATGAGAGGGGGGAGGGTCAGAGGGAGAAGCAGGCTCCCTGCCGAGCAGGGAGCCCGATGCGGGACTCGATCTCGGGACTCCAGGATCATGACCTGAGCCGAAGGCAGTCGCTTAACCAACTGAGCCACCCAGGCGCCCCTCCACTCCTCTCTTTCCTTATCTCTAGGAAAACCTTTCCATAATATCATCTGACATAAGGCTCTAGGTCTTATCCACACTAGTGATGACTCCCATAGATTGTGAGGCATTTAAGTGGTCCAGATATAACTGGCATCCTTCCATTCCGGTCAACAGCTGCTGGAACTCGGGAGCTGGGGTGAAAGTGCAGGTCAGATGTTCTTGCCCCTGTGTGATCCCCCAGCCAGGTCACTCATCCCTTCCTTCATTCATTTCATTTTTATTTTTTCCATTCAATCTTTGTTTCAACAAATGGTTTTGAGTCCAACTATTCATGAGATGAAATGCAAGGCATCTTGTGATTTACTTGTGACTTTTATCATGTTCTACTTTATTATCTTAGCTGTCCTTTATTAAGGCATTACTATGTGCCAGGAACTAGACTGGGCACTTCATAGGCATCCATTCATTTAATCTTGAAAGCAAATCTGTGAAGCCTGGGTACCTTCCAAATTTGATAGATAAGGAAAGAGGCTCAGAGGATTCAGTGGCACCATGGGTAGATAGAAGAGATTTGTCTTCCTGATTCCAATGGCTGTTATTTTTCTAGAACATAAACTAAGTAACTAAGTAACATAAACTAAGCTACTCTGATGGAAGCAGAGTTCAGGGATTCAGAGACCCTTCAGCTCATATCCCCGACTCCAATCTGAAAACCACTGCCCTTCATAACCCCTTTAACCTTAACTGCATAATTTAAAATCTTCAGGGTTCCCCAATCTGAAGATCTTCAGGGTTCCCCAATCTGAAAACCACTGCCTTCCATAACCCCTTTAACCTTAACTGCATAATTTAAAATCTCCTCAAAGATGAGATTAGTAGCTTATTAATTGTATTAATTTCCATAGCATCTTTCTCTGGGCCATGAATGTGGAGGGTGCTCAGTAGAGAGGGGCTGAATTCTTCAACTCTCCACTGTACAAAACGTTGTGCCAGAGAATGACTATCATCCTTTATGAATTTCCACAGCCATTGGGTTTGATCACTGCTATCCATGAAAATGAGCAAATTCACTTGAAGGTAAGACTTTGGGACATAGTTTCTAGGAACAGGACTTCATAGCATCAGATATTTCCAGAAAGTGGGTCTCTTTGGGGTTTTTTGTGTGTGTGATATCTCTAAGTAGAGTTTACAAAGAACTAGAGTAGAAATATCTGATTTCAACGGCTGTTTTTGCAAAGTATCAGGTAGACCAGTAGAGCTCATGACTACCTCTTCAGGAAGAGCAAACTGGCATTAGGAAACCAGTCATCAGGATAGAGAGATATGAAAAATTTTACTCTGGTGGCTTCTGGAGATTGGGAGAATGGTTTGAATAAGGCAAGCTGTGTAGGGCAGACATCTAGCTTCGCCCAGGGCATAATCCAACTGTTGGCATGCAGAATGGCAGGTAAACAATTTCAGAGAGAAATGTTGCCCAGCTGCATTCCAAGGAGCCCTGGTGTCCCAAGCTGGTAAGAGGCCTAAACACAAAAAAGATTCTATGGACGAACGGTTTGGGGAAATATTACCACCTCCATCTGCTCTTAGACACTCTTGATGCATTTGAAAAACTAAAAGTCTCCGGAAGACTTGCTCACATTTACCAAACTTACTTAGCCTTAGAAACATTTTTCAAGGACTACCAATTACCATCTTGCAGAACACTAGCTTTCATTATACTCATTTTTGCTACTTGTATGTAACAGAATGCTATTCTTCAGTTATTGCTACCCATAGGCATTGGTCTTGATCTAGGAAAGCAGAAATAGCTGCAGGCCTGCTTGAAGTTTGATGATAGACCAGAGGAGACTAAGACAGGGGTTGGTAAACTAGGGCCAGAGGGCCAAACCCCCGCTGTCTCATGTCATTATAAATAAAGTTTTATTGGAACTCGGCCACAGCCTTTCATTTGCAAATGGTCTTTGTCAGCTACAATGGCAGAGTTGAGTCATTGTGACAGCAATCATGTGGGCTACAAAGCCTAAAACCTTCTAATCCTTTGCAGAAAGTGTTTGCCTATCCCTGGTCAAGAACATCTCATTTCTACTTAAACCATCTTTCCCAAAAACTTCAATTTTGAAAACAATTACATCAACATTTCTACCTTTAATTTCTCTCTTAACTCCAAACTCCTGTGCGTATTTATTTCCTGGGGTGCCTTGCCATATTTCCAACGTGAGAAACAATTCCCAAGAACTGTGGAAATAATCCTGGTTTGTACAGCCCATGAGTTCAGCCTGAATGAATGAACCGATTCTTAATTGTTTTTTTTCTCCTTTCCTATTTCTACTTTTGTTCAGCTCTTTCTTCCCTTCGGTGACACTTCCTACTCTTACCTTCCAAGGCTTTCCAGCTCAAAGAAATATTCTAAAGGACCCTAGCAATTGCCACTAGTTCTGACTCAAATAACACCTTCACAGTACCCTCCACAAACATGACATACAAAGTGCAGTCTCTCGCTCCACGTGGAGGGTGGCATGTTTGTGTCACCACCCAATTCGGGCTCTATTTGCCAAGTTCAGTCGACCCTCTATTTAAATGTGCTAACTGTGACAACACTTTAGCAATGTAAATAAAAGTTGAATCCCAATGCAGTTTGTCAATGAAATCCCTTGGGAGCATCTTTCTGCAAAAGAAAGTCCCAGAGCTGTTCCTTTAAGGAAACATGTGGATTGTGCTCTTTGCTTCTTCCAGTATTCAGAATTAAGCCCCTCCAAATGGCTTACACACTGAAGTTTATAACCTCAGCCTACACAAGTCCAGTGCAAAAAGATCTACAGCCTGCAGGCAGAGCGAGGAAGCTCTTTAAAGATGAATCATTTTCATAAATGAGTGCAGAGGGAGGTCAGGCCAGGGGACAAGGAAGGTTCCATGTGTGCCTGAGATAAGGCCCCATCCATCCTCCTCTTGCTGTCGGGTCTTGATGGGTGAACATTGCCTTGAGCTCCCATAAAACATGTTGTTTGCAGAAAACTTGCAGGTGGTTCATAAAAAAGTCCAAACTGTTACCATGAAATTTATCTCCCACTGCGGGATCTGTTTATAATAGAAACGAAGGATCTCAAATAGAAATTAAGTATCTCAGACTGACTTATATTGGCTGGGAGGATTGAAAAATTCAACCTGCTTCCCAATGGTTTGCACTAAAAACGTCAAAGTATTTGTATTGATGACATCTTGACAAGATACAAGTATGTTCAAAAGAAAAATAATGTGCATTGTGGGCACAACCCTTTATCCCTAGGGTAAGAATAAGCTAGGTGAGATTTTATTGGGAGAATTTAATCAGACGACTGAACTCTTCATCACATTTTATTTCTGAAGAGTGTCAAGGATCTGTTATTTACAATTTTCCCATCTGTATGGTCAAAGTGAAAAGGGCATCTCAGTTTTTTTTTCAGTTGTTAGGAGATGTTTATTATCTTGAAGCCAAAAAGAGATTGGGGGCAATGGTAATGTTGGCCATAATTTGAGTTATCTCCATACAGAAATTGAAGAGAAATGCTGGGACAATTCATGCAGACAGTTCAGACCCTAAAACCTCTGGTACTTGAAACAAAGAGCTAAGTGAGGGAGGAGTGCTCAATTTTGTTTGTGTTTGTAATTGACTCAATTTATCACATCACATATGCCTGCATGGTGGTTTCAAGCTGCTAGAAATAGTTGTCGTCATAAATTTTGAAATTGATGAACTTAGCGTATCTACCTGGCAGAATAGAATGCTGAGGATAGTTTACAGAGTCCAAGGATGTCAGAGCTGGAGGGGATCTTGGTGCCTATGCAGCCCAGGATTTCAACCTCTGAGCACAGACATGGAAAGTAAATGTCTGCAAAAATAAGGCTTGCATGGGGTGCCTGGGTGGCTCAGTTGGTTAAGCGACTGCCTTCGGCTCAGGTCATGATCCTGGAGTCCCGGGATCGAGTCCCACATCGGGCTCCCTGCTCAGCAGGGGGTCTGCTTCTCCCTCTGACCCTCCTCCCTCTCATGCTCTCTGTCTCTCATTCTCTCTGTCTCAAATAAATAAATAGAATCTTTAAAAAAAAAAAAAAAAGGGGTGCCTGGGTGGCTCAGTTGGTTAAGCGACTGCCTTCAGCTTGGGTCATGATCCTGGAGTCCCGGGATCGAGTCCCGCATCGGGCTCCCTGCTCTGCGGGGAGCCTGCTTCTCCCTCTGACCCTCCTCCCTTTCATGCTGTCTCTCATTCTCTCTGTCTCAAATAAATAAATAAAATCTTTAAAAAAAAAAAAATAAGGCTTGCATGTTCCCTCTACCTTACCGGTAGCTGTGGTCCGGGTCCTCAGCCCACCACCTGCACACCCAAACCTCTCCCCATTCCTTCACCTAGGGTCCTCAGGTGAAGTGGGCTGAGCAGCACCATACCTAGTACCACACCTTTATTTGACATATGTGTGTCATGAGACCAGCTTTTAGCTATATCAAGAAACCAGCAGTGTTCCTCCAACACCTTCCCAGTGCTGTTGTGTCTCACTTCTTTTTTTTTTTTTTTTTTTGAAGATTTTATTTATTTATTTGACAGACAGAGAAACAGTGAGAGAGGGAACACAAGCAGGGGGAGGGGCAGAGGGAGAGGGAGAAGCAGGCTCCCCGCTCAGCAAGGAGCCCAATGCAGGGCTCGATCCCAGGACCCTGGAATCACGTGTTGTGTCTCGTTTCTACCTGCCTCCAACCCCACACTCTGGCCATCCTAGCCACACTGAATCACTGTAGCCCGAGAGGTCCTGTGCTCTCTACCCAGATACTCCGCACTCCTCCTAATTTCATGCAAAATTAGCATTTTGTCCATGCCCCGTTTTATCACTCACTGTCAAGAAAACATGTCTAAGGGCTTAATAGTTCTAGGACTTGGGCGCCTGGGTGGCTCAGTTGTTAAGCGTCTGCCTTCGGCTCAGGTCATGATCTCAGGGTCCTGGGATAGAGCCCCGCATCGGGCTCCCTGCTCAGCAGGAAGCCTGCTTGTCCCTCTCCCTCTCCCACTCCCCCTGCTTGTGTTCCTGCTCTCGCTGTCTCTGTCTCTGTCAAATAAATAAATAAAATCTTAAAAAAAAAAATCGTTCTAGGACTTAAGGTTTCCCTCTTTGTAATAGTAACACGTTGAAAGGGGATAGATGATTCTGATAATTCTGATCAAATGTGTTACCCCAAAAGAATGGATTTATAATTATGGAGTTTCAGGCCTTGTGGTAACCAGAAGAGGAACATATTTGGAAATAAGGGGTCTTCTCAGGACTTTAAGTGACCACTTATATATATTTTTATAATTTCAAATGTTTAAAATGTTAAGTTGCAGGAATCTACCAAGTGATGTCCTGAATGGCCTTTAATTTGTATTCTCCAAAGCAGATAACTTGGGGATGAATAATATGCTGGAAGGCAGTATTGTCTGCATTGTTGAATGATTGATATTTGTGATTTTAAAATTGTCAAATAGATATGACTTCATCAGCCTGCTAGTCTTATTGCTTCAAGCAGGATTCTATTTCAGATGACACAAATGAGTTACTTTCCTAATCCTAAAGACCTCAATGAAAACATTTCTCCTCAATCTCTCTCTTATTTTAATGTTCAGTAGCACACACTATCATGGAACTCTTTCCAACCTAAGCCCCTCCCATGAGAAAGAATGAGACAAGATTGAGACTCATTCATTTCCTGAACAAATATACTTTGAGCTCATCCAACATGCAAATAAAGTGTTTCATGTAGTCTAAAATCAAGCAAGAAAAAAAAAGAAAACTTAAATATTTTTGTCAGTTGTGCTATATAATAATAACAAATAATAATAAGTTAGAACTTATATAGTGCTTACTAACATAACAAAAAGTACTATGTTAAGGATTTAATTAAAAAGAATTTACTCCTACAGCAAAACTATGGAGTGCTATTGTTTCCATTTTACAGAAGAGAAAATTGAGGCTTAGGTGAAGTTATTTGCTCAAGGTCACCTAGCTAGGAAGTGGCAGAGCTGGGAGTTTATCAAATGAAATTTCAAGCTTTCTAAAATATTTTCAGTATTTCCCACTTCCATGATCTCAAGGAAACCCACTAATAATTTTTATCTAGAAGAAAAATAAACCTACTCTACATTTCAATGTGCCACACAAATATCTCCATTTGTTTTCAAGCTGTCTTGGTCTTAGCTCAACTTCTGAAATGGTAGTTCTCAAAGGATAAGTTTATGAAGGACACTAAACTGGACTATAATACCGCTATACTAATCATCTTGATGTTTTGCCAATTGAGGCTTAGTGTTGAATTGCTAATATAGTAATCTGCATTGATCCAAAAGAAAACCATCAAAAAACAAAAACAAAACAAAACACAGGACCCTATTCTCCCATGCCCAACCCAAAGGAACATAGTTGTATTTCTTCCCACCAGACAGGCACCAGATAAACATTCCTGAATTTTTTGGTCATTTAGAATGGTTTTGATAAAATTGACTTAAGTGAGTCATTGTCCTAATTTACTCACCCATTCTCCAAGTTTTTATTGAACACCTATGATAAAGCACAAAACACATCAGGAAATAGAAAGATGAGCCTAATGCCAACCCTGTCCTCAAACTGTCTTATAGTCAATGAGGGAGGTAAGATAGGAACATCAATAAAAATAATAAAATAGAGGCAAAGGTGGCCGGACGTGTATTGCCAAGGATATGTGCAGATCAATATTAAAACTCTGCAGTGAGAAAGGACAATATTTGGGGAATGAGGAAGAAAAACACTTGCAAAACAATTGGTTCGTTATTCAAAAGAATTATTTTGCTCTAGCAAGTTGCAATCATTCTTTTCATGAAAACCAACCAAAAAAAAGGAAAAAAGATAGAAACAATGAAGAAGATTACGTAATTAGATTTCATTCTAGGTTGAGTCATATTTTTGAGGAGAAACATGGGAAATATAGTTTCAAATCAAGCTAATCTAACCAAGACGGAATAATGGCAACCAAATTTCCCTCCTGTCTGAAACAACCAAAAACAAACAAAAAATGGATAAAAACATATGTAAGAATGGTCTATAAGATCATGTATATCAGACAGTGAAGAGCAGTCATCCTCGAAAGATGAGAGGCAAACAGGATGAGCTCTCCAGGAGTCCCTGCTTTCTGCCATGAGAGTTTCCAGACCACAGTGCAGGAAGGGGCAACTCAGGTGGAGCTTGGCGTACTCCATGAGTTATGGAGATGGAGGTGCAGCTCTGGGAAAAGCAAGGTGGTCCTGTTCTAAGGACACAGTATCAAAGAAGAGAGAGCTGCTGAGAAAGAGACATTTGCAGGGGATCCCCTCTGATACTGAACTGAGTATTGATCATCTCATGCATGTGATGAAGCAACCCAGTGCAAGGAAAGAACCATCTAAAAGAATTTAGAAGAGGTAACAGAGCCTGGCACTCTGATAGTGTTGGAGATTGTTCCCTTGAGCCGGACTGGAAAGCTTAAAGATTCACAGGGCATTGAGTAGAGTAATAAATGGGTCTCTCCTCAGTAGTGGGGTATAATTATTTCTAGAATGAGCACTGCTCCAATCCACCTAACAAATCTTAACAGCAACCGCCAGAGAATCAAACTGTTTCTAAGTAACTTGACTGCAACCTAGAACAAAGTTAAAGAATGCTTATAGAAATAAAAGAAATATCCAGCACCCAACAATATAAATTTCACAATGTCTGGCATCTAATCAAAAAGCACCAGGCAAGCAAAGGGGACGGAAAATATGATCCATGCTGAAGGGAAAAGTCCATCAATCAAAACACACCCAGAACAGACACAGATGTTAGAATTAACAGACAAGGACATTAAAACCATTATTATAAATACATTCCATTTGTTCAAAAGTTAAGTAGAAAGATGGAAAATATTAAAAAGACCAGGATCCAAGTTCTAGAGATGAAAACATCAATGTGTGAAATGGAAAACTCACTGGATGGGATTAATGACCAATAAGATGTTCTAGGAGAAAAATTAATAAACTCAAAGACATATAATAAAACCTATTCAAAATGAAACACAGAGAAAAGAGAATTTAAAAACAAAAAGAAGAGCATATCACTGAGCTATGGGAAAATTTCAATCAACCAGATACATGTGTCATTGGAGTCTCCAAAAGAGAGGAGGGGGGAAGAAAATTATCTGGAAAAAAAAATTAATGGCTGAAATTATTGAAAATTTCACAAAAACTGTAAACCCTTAGATCCAGGAAGTTCAACAAATCCCAAGCACCAGACACATGACCGAGGCACATTATAAGCAAATTGTTCAAAACCAGTAATACAGGGGCGCCTGGGTGGCTCAGTTGGTTAAGCGACTGCCTTCGGCTCAGGTCATGATCCTGGAGTCCCGGGATCGAGTCCCACATCGGGGTCCCTGCTCGGCGGGGAGTCTGCTTCTCCCTCTGACTCTCCCCCCTCTCATGTGCTCTCTCTCATTCTCTCTCTCAAATAAATAAATAAAATCTTAAAAAAAAAAAAAAACCAGTAATACAGAGAAAATCTTAAAAGCAGTCAGAGGAAAAGTTACATCTCATATCTCAATATATTAAGAATGATCAAAGATGAAGATGACAGCAGATTTCTGTCCAGAAACAATCCAGTGAAGAGAAAAAGATCAACTTTTTAAAGAAAAAGAGAGAAATCCATATGAAGACAACCACGCATTAATAACATTTATTCGGCAAAGAAAACAAAAACCAAAACAAAAAAACCCTAAATCCTTTAATTACAAAAGGATGGTGTTGGATGGTGAACAGACTAGAAATCCCTTAGACTCCTCAGCTGCATAACAAAAGGTTTGAATAAATAATCTCTACTTTTTCGTTCAGTTCTAACTTTTATGACTTTGCTTATTTCTTTGACTTCCACACACTTTTACACACCCCTATTAAAATCATAATAACCTCTACAACTTGGCATGATCTATACAGAATAAAAAGTACCAGATTCCCAGATTTGGAAATATCTAAAAATATACTTTAAATATTTTTTGGATCTAGACACCTCTAAGTAAATAATGACGAACAAAACAAAGCCACACAGTGAGTACTGTTAAAAGACCTAACTATGCCTGGGAAGCTAAAACTACACAGAGGTGACCCATGAGCTGTGTTAAGGTTGAGGAGATCCCTCCACACTGGCAAGGGTGCTGACAGGGATGAAGTCCAGTGTGTGCAAAGGCGCAGGAGTGACAGAGAATATTCTTGTCACTAAAGTGAGCACAAATGTCAAGAGTCCCAGTACATCTTGCCGACTGGCATCCAAGGAAGCTTGACTTCCTAACAGAGACACCTGTTTAGTCATGAAGGAGTTTCCATGTCATGTAAAGAGGCTGGTTTCCAATCTGCGAGTAGTAAGGAATATTGGAAGGATTTACTTTTGGTACAAAAAGAATGTATGCTTTCATAAAAAAAAAATATTTTTTTATTATGTTATGTCAGTCGCCATACAGTACATCATTAGTTTTTGATATAGTGTTCCATGATTCATTGTTTGCATATAACACCCAGTGCTCCATGCAGTACGTGCCCTCCTTAATACCCATCACTGGGCTAACCCATCCCCCCACCCCCTCTCTCCTCTAAAACCCTCAGTTTGTTTCCTGGAGCCCATAGTCTCTCATGGTTTGTCTCCCCCTCTATTTTCCCCCTTCATTTTTCCCTTCCTTCTCCTAATGTCCTCCATGCTATTCCTTATGTTCCACATATGAGTGAAACCATATGATAATTGACTTTCTCTGCTTGACTTATTTCACTCAGCATAATCCCCTCCAGTCCCACCCATGTTGATGTAAAAGTTGGGTATTCATCTTTTCTGATGGCTGAGTAATATTCCATTGTATATATGGACCACGTCTTCCTTATCCATTCGTCTGTTGAAGGGCATCTCGGCTCCTTCCACAGTTTGGCTACTGCACTACTGCGTATTTACCCCAAAGACACAGATGTAGTGAAAAGAAGGGCCACATGCATCCCAATGTTCATAGCAGCAATGTCTGCAATAGTAAAAAGAAAATATTAAGGCTGATGCAATGGCTTCCCCTCACTGAACCACCCAAGCTCACGCCTCTCACGGCATGATTTTAGGTCAAAGACTAACAGGTAAATGGTCATATCAGCATTCCAAACATAAGAGATGGGAGATAAGGACTATGTTTCAATATACAGAAAAGAAGAAAAGACATAATCCCCTAAACTAAAGCAATGGCAGTGGGCACCGAGGGGGGGATCCAAGAGATGCCGGAACTGGAATATCGAGAGGATCCCTCATTGCGACAGAATGACAACCAACTGGGAGATGTAGGGCCTATCTCAGGTAACTTCTTTTTGGGGAAATCAAAGATTTTTTTTTCATATCAGAAATGGCATTCAAGATGAGCTCAAATGCTGAGATGGGGAAGAGCATTTCAGTTAGAAAAACTAGTGCGAGAAATGGGACAGAACAAGGAAGATGTTTTATAGTATCTCAAAATAGCAACCATGCCAGGGGGCCTGAGGCAAAGGGTCCTGACTGGAACATCAATGACAAAGGAGCTGGGCAGGACCTACGACGAAATCCACACAGGGCCTCCAGCAGCAGGCTAAGCTTTTGGGAATTATTGGCAGTGTCTGAACAGGAGATAGGGAGTGTGGTTTGGGATGGATTAGAAGGGTGGGGGCGGGGAACCTGGTTACAAAACTGTGAGAATAGTCCAGTCGCTGGTTAGTCAAGAGCTGAGCTGGCATGGAGAGACAAATGCAAGAGACATCACAGAAGCAACCTGTTGGGGGTGGGGGTGGGGGGTTGGTGAGGAGGAGTTGCAGGATTTCTGGAAAGCTAGAAAGCCTCAGGCTCAAAACTTATTCAGGCCCTTCTCGAGTTTCCTCTTGTTTATCCGTGAACTCCAGACTGGAGTTAGTAATCTGGACCTATTCGTGCCAGCATGTTCCATAAAGATATAAAGGGAGATACACAAGTTCGCAAATAGACACATACATAGATATAAAGATACACAGATAGACTGATACCAAGGGTACATCGACTTACCCATTCAGGTACAGCATATAATTGGAAGGATACCTGCTTGTTATTCCAGAACTCAAATGTGTATTACAAGGAGGAGAAAAAAATGTTTCAAACTTTAGTTCCAGACGTTTCTAAAAAAAAAAAAACTGGGTGATAGGTCAGAGCGTGAATGGGATGAACAGGAGCACTAACGTTTCCAAACCAGTTCTTCCATTCTCTCCACTACCTGACATTACCAGTATAACAGGCTTCCTCGCTGATTGAACATAAGGACGCTCGTACTTCACCCCCAAATGCCCCGAGTCCATCGAGGTGCACACAGAAATTCAGTTTGCAGCTCTCTTTCTAAATACACACAAACTGATCCTGTGAGTGACATTACATTGCGGAGTCAACCACGCGGGGGCTTGGAGCCTATGTGAAGTTCCAGGTGTCTCAGAACCTCAGGCTCAGGACACCTTTTATGAGAGCTATAATCCCCAGTGGAAGGCAAACAGCAACAGTCTGAAGGGTTACGATAGTGATGAAGGCAGTTCGTACATTTCATAAATGCTGATTGGGCTTTTAAGTCACCACTGTCTTTGTTGCGTAACAGCTCCTGAATTACTAGGTAGCTTAGTTGGGTTTATTAGTTAATGCTATATGATACGTAGTAATCACAATTAATTCTATCACATTCAAAAGGAAGTAGCATAAGGATCCTACACTGTGGCTTAGAAAGCAAAGGTAATTATAGCTCTACCCTGTAATTGTATGGTTTATCTCTTTCTCTAAGCATGCCGCTGGATGATAACAATGGAGATGTTGTGCAATGTTCATTGAGAAACCGGGGAGCCATGTGCAATGGCCAAGGGATTTAGCCATAAAAATCTGAACTTTTGCTGGAAACACAAGGTTAAGATCTTATCCACAGCTATTTTTATGAGAGAGATAAAAGGATTTAAAAGGGTGAAGATTAGCACAACAAGGAATGGGAGTTCCTTTATGAATCAAACTCTTTGTTTTTCCCAATTGATTTCAAATTGAGGGAGCAGCATCTTGTCTAAGATATCCTGTAGAGGAAGGTGGAGAAATACAACCTGTTCTGGTGGGCTCAGGCTGGGTCTGTGGCTCTAGTGGGTAGGTGGCTGTCTGTCACAATAACTCTTCCTCCTCTGTTTTGCTGTCCTCACACACTAATGAAAGACATTACACCCCATCAACCTCAAATTTCTCATGTACAGGTTGGGACTGATAACTAACTTAGATGATTGTGGAGATAGCTAGTAAAAATGCTTCGCAAACTCTAAATACTGAAAAAAAAAAATTCTACCATATATTTGTTGCCTGATGCACTACGATCATAGGAATACAACGAATTGTCTGAAAAACACTCAAATGTGTTTAATTAGAAGTTTATGAAATGAAAACTACAATGCATTACTTCCTAAACCATCATATTTTAAATTTCAGGGGGATATTAATACAGGTGCCGTTTCGCAAGGCCATATGAAGAAATAATCACATAGCGAAGTACAAAAATATTATGTAGTCAACCACGGTTACTGCTTAGATGATGAAGCAAACTATGACCGAGCCGAATTGAAAACACCTCTAGCACTGTGTTCTCTAATAACCTTTCACATCCAGGGAGAGGAGGTTGGACAGGATTCCATCACGTCTCAAAACCTTCGTCTGTCAGATCAGAATATCTGTAATGAAGTGTGGAATGTCATTTCCTGTTGAAAAGAAACAAAGCTAGTTAAGTCTTGATATCCATTTCCCCCTAAGATCTGACCAAAAAAAAAAAAAAAATTTTTTTATGTTTATTAAAGGGGACATGAAGGAGCTCTTGGGTGGCTCGGTCAGTTGAATGTCCAGCTCTTGGTTTTGGCTCAGGTCATGATCTCAGGGCTGTGAGATTGAGCCCCAAGTCTGGCTCTACGCTAAGCATGGAGTCTGCTTGAGATTCTTTCTCCCTCTCTCTCTGCCCCTCCCCCTGCTCTCCCTCTCTCAAATCAATAAATAAATCTTTAAAAAAAATAAAGGGACATGGAAGTAAAAACAGGCAACAAAGAAAACAGTAAAAGAGATCTGGGGTTAAGACTCTAGAAATTTTCTTAGGGCTTTGGAAACAGTACCAGTGTCTGCTCAAGCCTGACACCAAACTTAGCCTCTCCCACTCCCAAGCCAGTCTGGATGAAAACCAGCTTTACTTGAGACTCAACTATCTAAGAACCCGCATTGTCATTCCCAGGCCTGTTTAAGCCCTTTTAATAGATCAAGTCAGGGCGGTATCCTCATAATTTCGTGTTGTGAATAGGACAAATAAAGCCTTCAATGACATCTAATCAGAGTATTTTCTTTTCTCTTCCCTTAGACCATTATTCCATAGGGGTCCAGATTTCCCCAGCCTGTCAGTCATTGCGACCACAAGATGCCCGAGCACATTTGAAAGCCATAAAGTAGCTAATTTGCCAAGATAGATTTAAAAGACATGAGACAGCTTCTGGTTGTGGTCTCTCTGGCTCCTGCCACACAAAGCAGAGTTCTGAAGCTCACGGGGGATTTCTTTGGCTGCTGGTGAGCTATTGTTTAAACATCGATTGGCTCTTTTTTTTTCTATCATTCACATCCCCCCCACCACCACCCACATGCTGCCACCAGCAGTCTCAGACTTCATTCATAGCCCATCACCTGAAAGTTGCGTGCTCAACATGCTTACAAAAAATGAGCCATTTACAGGTCAGAGCTAAGGGAGAAAATAGCACGCATAGATACTAACTAAGCCTTGAGTGAATTTTTCGTATCTACTCAAAAGACTTACATGCTGTTTTTGCCAATGAACTCTGGGATATACAAGACAAAATGAAGTAATTCATGTTAAAGTAATTTCATGACCAAAAAAAAAGACTATACAAATGCAAGATATTTGAGAAATCTGTGGCGTATCTCATGAGGAAATAAAAAGATCCTGGACAATTTTTCCCAGCCTACCTTGCACAGAGCAGGTATAAGGTGATTAGCGGTCCAAGGGAGGGACACAGATTTCAGAACCAGAGGGGGTTGTGAATCCTGAGTTGGTCTCTCATTGGCGATCATGGACAACTTATTTCTTCTCTTTGGGCTTCAATTCCTTATTTGAAAAATAGAGATGATATCATCTATCTCATAGGGTTGTTGGATGTAATAATGAACTAATTTGCATAAAATGTTAAACGATCTCTGGCTCAGAGTGAATAAATAGTGGCCATTATTATTTATTATTACTATTGCTTTGTGTTTTGTGATGATCAGAGGCAGAGTATTTTTTTTAATATTTTATTTATTTATTTGACAGAGAGAGACACAGTGGGGAACACAAGTGGGGGGAGTGGGAGAGGGAGAAGCAGGCTTCCAGCCGAGCAGGGAGCCTGATGCGGGGCTCGATCCCAGGACCCCGGGATCTTGACCTGAACTGAAGGCAGACACTTAACGACTGAGCCACCCAGGCGCCCCGAGGCGGAGTATTTTTTTCATGAAACATAACACAGAAAGAGTAATAATATAATTAAACACATATATAGTACCAACTACGTGCCATGCCTCATTGTCTAAAGAAATTGAGGCCCATAGAAATAAAGCAATCTGCTGAAATTCACATGGCTAATAAGTAGTGAGTCTGGATTTGAACCTGAGCAGGCTGGCTGCTGAGACCGTGCTGCTAATGATTCCACTCTAAAATAAACATATTCTGAATGCAGTTGTCTATAATAGTTGTAGTCTTTTGGCTGTAAAAACCAGAAGCACACTGAGGTGAACGTGAGTAAGAGTTCTACTGTAAGCCTCCCAGTGGCTCTTGAGAATGTGAAGGTCAAGTTCCCAGTCCCAGCTCATAGAAGCTGGGGCCAGAGAGCAGTTCTGAGTTCAGGGCAGTCCCGGGGCCAGAATGGCCCACACTCTGCACAGCTGCTATTCCCGTGCTCCAGTGGAAGTGTCTACCTCCCCATGAAATCTTCCAATTCTGTTCCCCCACAGCTCAATTCCTCCAGTCTGACTAGAGATTCCAAGGAATGGAACCACCATGATGCATTTTAGGGGTGGTGCCCATCTCTGAACCGGTCAGATCTGTTGAAGAGTCCAAGTCCCTGGACAAACATGGCTGCCTCCATTCACCACGAGCAGAAGCTTTAGGGGAAGAAACTATTTATTAGCAATTCCAAGTAGACCTTTCCCATCATGCCCTTGCTGTCCTCTTATCCTCCTCCTCACAGGAGGCTGAGGAACAAAGAAGTTGAGGCCAGTCTCTGGAATCAGTGAGTCCCAAAACTAAACTCCATCTCCACCATCCTTGGCCATGTAAGATCAGACAAGTTACCAAATCTCTCTGGGACTGTCTCCAGAGGTGTAAAATGGGGATGATAATAATAAGAACTGCCTTATAGGTGTACTTCGAGTATTAAATATATATAAAACACCTTGGCATAAATCTTGGCACATAATAAGACTTCAGTAAATGTTACCTATATTTTTATCACTATTCCCATCTGAAGAGGCTTCATAAATTTACTTTGGCCTCGGGGCGTCTGGGTGGCTCAGTCGGTTCAGCATCTGCCTTCCGCTCAGGTCATGATCCCAGGGTCCTGGGATCGAGCCCCTCATTGGGCTCCCTGCTCAACGGGAAGACTGCTTCTCCCTCTCCCTCTTCCTGCTGCTCTCCTTGCTTGTGCTCTCTCTGTGTCAAATACATAAATAAAATCTTAAAAAAAAAATTTACTTTGGCCTTTTGAGTGTTGAGCCCTGCAAGCTCCTTTGTCCTCTTCCCTTCCAAATATTTATTTTTTCAATATCCAAATATTCAAGTGATCCTAGGGACCAGAAAGGGCTAAGAATAGGTGCAAGACTCGGCAAAGTAAGGCAGTGCGTAGATAAGTGTCTGTGTCATAGATACTGCTGGTTGTCACCTATTTTATCTTAGCTTAGTAAATTTTATTTATTTTGACATGGTACCCAGATAGCATTGCATTCTAGCCTCCTTTGCAGCTAGATATGGCCTTGGGACTAATGTCTGACCAACAAGATATAAAGCAGAGTTTTAGAGTTTCCAGGATGCTGTTTAAAGAAACCTGACTTGCATCCTTTGGCCCACCTGTCTTTCTCCTTATCCAGCCTACAACATAAACCTGTTGGTCATATTCCAGGAGCCATATTAGGAAATGCATCTGTTAGGGATGATAAGAGAGGGGAAGAGAGAGAGAACAAGCCCGAGTCCCAGAAATCTATCAAGGCGCCATACCAACTCTGGACTACCCACCTCCAGATTCCTATTTTGTGAGATAGAAACTTGAACCTGAGCCATTGTTAATTTGGGTTATTAGCATTAGTTTAGGTTATTGGTATCAAAATAGAATATAATCCTAATACAATAAATCTTGAAGTCTTCAATTATTATCTAATCATTGAAATGCTATAGATACGTTAATCAGAAGAGAATGAATAAGTGGAAAGGGGAAGATAAAAGAAGATGGATAGTACACTTACAATCAGAAATTATCTTCCTCAAAAGAAAAACCACATCCTATAGTAGAGTCTTTCTTAGTTTGCCTAATGGGATTAGCCTAAAGAGAAATTATCAGGAGCTGATACTCCACACTCCAATACACATGTAGGTACTTAGATACCTACCAGATCCACTCATTTGCTGAATGTAGTGAGTAAATGCCTTGAACTTATCTTGAGTCCTCTTTTTTATTTTTTTTATTATTTTTTTTAAAGATTTTATTTATTTATTTCACAGAGAGAGAGAGAGAGCAGGAACACAAACGGGGGAGTGGGAGAGGGAGAAGCAGGCTTCCCACTGAGCAGGGAGCCCGATGTCAGGCTCGATCCCAGGACCCTGGGATCATGACCTGAGCCAAAGGCAGATGCTTAATGACTGAGCCACCCAGGAGCCCCGAGTCCTCTTTTTTAAGTGGACATGATAAGCCTTACCTTACCGAGATAATCTGAACATCATTTATTTAGGACATCACCCAAAATACTCACGAACATCCTCACACATTTTCTTGCACCCCTTGCCAACAAATTCTTCTTAGCCAAAACTATCATCTCTCATGTTCTGACTCAGGTGAAACATCGGCTCAACCCCCGACACAAAGACCCATCAGAACAACACGCAGAAGAACACAAGGGCCCCAAAATGTCTGTAGGGTCCAGGCCTCCATATCTTGTGATCCATACTTATTTGACTGATGGAAGTATGTTGTACCTATAAAATCCTTATTCAGTTTCAAAATTATTTAGCTTCTTCGGGCCTATGTTTTCTCATGAGTAAAATGTTGCTTCCCCCCCGCCCGCCAAAGTGTCTCCAAAACCTATAGGACATTCATTCATTCATTCATTCATTCATTCATTCATTCATTCAGTATTTATTAGGCACTTAAAACCTTCTAGTCCAGAAATAAACAAAATTCCTGTCCTTATGGGGCTTATTCTTTAGAAGGGAACACAGAGAAGAGATTTGGAGGAAACTGTTCATTAAATTATGGTCACTCTGATGGTGGGGCTGGGACTATGTGGTCGCCATGTTGGCTTGACCAGCATCTCTGTGAGGTTCTGCCAACAGAGGGTGCTGGAGGGAGACTGCAATGGTTGGGGAGGAAGAAGGCACCTGCTTCTTCCCATTTGCCTCTTGTCTTCTGTCAACTGCACCCCAACAACTGCTCAACACATGTCAACAACCGTTGATTCCAGAAGCTGCAGGTGATTCCAACTTTCCGTTTTCCACACTGCAAGAACTAGCCTCACTGAACCCCCTCAGAGATCCCCATCCCAGACAGGCAGTGCCCTTCTTCAGAGGCAAGAATTTCAGCTCATAAAGCCCCTCCTACAAGCCTTTGAATTTTAAAAATTCTGGCCTCTTCCTGTTGTTTCCCCAGCCTGCATTAGTCCATCAGGGCTGCAGTAACAAATACCACCCGCCAGATGCCTTAAACAGAAGACATTTATTTTCTCAGCTCTCAAGGCTGGAAGTCAGAGATCAAGATGAAGACAGGGCTGTTTCTTCTGAGGCCACTCTCCTTGGCTCGTGCTGGCCAACTTCTCCCTGGGTCTTCACATGGTCTTCCCTCTGTTTCTGTGTCCTAATCTCCTCTTGTTATCAGGACACCGGTCATATGGGATTAGGGCCCACCCCAATGACCTCATTGTAACTTAATTATCTCTTTAAAGGCCTTATCTCCAAATATGACCACATTTTGAAGTCCTAGGGTTCAGGACTTTAATCTATGAATTTGGGGGAAGACATAATTCTCCCAAACATGGCCCTAGGTTCTTACTACAGTTACCACTTCTGTGAAACCTTTTTTTTGGGGGGGGGGTGCTTTTCAGTTCTCTAATACTTGATTAAGACTCTTTTATATTAAATTCTGTTAGTTGAATTATGTGGTGTCTGAACCTTGCATGGATCCTGGCTGATACAGTATGTCAGATGGTAATGGTTCTAGGGAGAAAAAACAAAAACCAAAATGGAGAAAAGGAGGAGGAAGAGCTGAGGTAAAGATAGGATGGTTAAGAAAGAGTTCTCCAGAGGTGACATTTGAACAACAAGCTGGAGGAGGTGAAGGAGCAAACCAGGAGGCTTTCTTGGGGCAAAACCATCTTCTGGCATAATAGGTAGCGTGGAGTAAAAGCACTAATATTCCTATTGAAACTTGCACAACGCTCCTTGAGACAAGTCACCGCAGAGCCCAGAGCTTTTCAATAATCCTCGCTCTGAGGGACTGTCTGTCCATCCCATGCACAGCAGCGATTGCTGGTGGGGAGCTGGGAAGTACTCAACGTTATTCTCATGGTAGAAAATAACAATCAAGAGTTTTAGAGCTGGCGAGGACCTTGTCATTCATGAATCCACGTTTCCAATTTTGTAGACCTAGACCCAGAGAGATGAGTTTGCTTGCCCAGGTCCACTCAGATGATTGTGGAACTTGGACGAGTCCCTTGCTTCTTATGGGTCAGAAGTCTGTCTACAGCACCACTGTGTGCATTCCTCATCAAGAATTGCAACAAGTGTTGAGTTGAACGGACGCAGGTAATTAGGGACCTACCTCCACCAGGAAAGTCCAATTCTCAGGTCAGAATATAAATGCTGATGTCCTGGGGTGTGCTAACAAATCTTGGACACATAGGCATAAGGCATGGGCACTCGTTCACAGCTTAATAAAGAAGCAAAGATAATGCCATTGTGTTCAGGGTTTCCTGGCACATAATGCAGGTAGAAGCCTTTAGATTCTCTTCTAGGTCTGGACCTAATCTCAGCTGCTTCTCTGCCCTCTCCAAACTTGTCAGGAGTGGTCCCTGCAGAGGTCCCCTTCCAACCCTTGGAAGAGTAAGATCTTCCGTGTTCCTTCATTCTCACGAGGCCGCAAGAACACCCGAAGCAACATTACGAGCCCGTAGAAACTGAAAGCCTGGCCCCTGAGAGAATTCTGATGACAAGGATAATAGCATGAGGAAAAGCAAGGCACAGGCCATTCTGTGAGCAGTGTTCAGATGCTCATCCTGCAAAGCTCTTGCTAGGATACATATGTTGTCATGCCATGAAGATAAAGGCTTTTGTTTTCTTTCTGGAGGAGATGGTAATAGCATGCCTACGCTTCTTGGTTCTGCTTTGGGCCCTAAAGCACATTACTACCATTGCACGTCCAGAGAAGTAAGATGATTGCCTGGAGAAATACAGGCAGTACCTCGAAATATCTGATACATTCTGCGTGCCTTCCTAGGCCATAGATTTCCATGGTGTGTTTGGCTTAAATGGGAACCTAATATATACTGTGTTTTTCGATATCCATTAAGGGATTCATTTCATGACAAATATCATTAGTATCATGAACAAATAATTATCTGTGTTGACTTCCATACAAGGCCTGGGGTAGGGAGCACATAATGGCAATTATAAGACATAAAATTCTTAGCCCCTAAGATCATTCTCATATAGCTGAGAACAGCAGAGGTTGAAAAGACTGATTTTCTAATTCATTTTAAAATTGGAGAGGGCGCCTGGGTGGCTCAGTTGGTTAAGCGACTGCCTTCGGCTCAGGTCATGATCCTGGAGTCCCGGGATCGAGTCCCGCATTGGGCTCCCTGCTCGGCAGGGAGCCTGCTTCTGCCTCTGACCCTCCCCCCTCTCATGTGCTCTCTCTCTCTCATTCTCTCTGTCTCAAATAAATAAAATCTTTAAAAAAAAATAAAATAAAATAAAATAAAATTGGAGACTCTGAGGCCAAGCTGGTTGAGTTACTCAAATTCACACAAGTGGGGAGTGCCATGAATCTAAAGAAATACAAAGATTTTAGAGGAAGAGAAACCATGAGATTATTGTTGCATTGGGTAGCTTTAGTAAGAACACATGTAATTTTAGAGAAATAAATATAACACTGCATTAAAGATAATTTCTGTTTGAGACATATTTTCACATATGTACTAAATACAATATTAGTTTTAAATTCTTCTTCCAAGGGTACCTGGGTGGCTCAGTTGATTAAGCATCTGACTCTTGGTTTTGGCTCAGGTCAGGATCTCGGGGTTGTGAGATCGAGCACCGTGTTGGGAATCTGTTTGAGATTCTTTCTCTTGCTTTCCCTCTGCCCCTCCCCCTGGTCTCTCTCTCTCTAAAATAAATAAAATAAAACCATTAAAAAATTTTGGCTTCCATTATAAATACACTTGAATATAAATTCAATGCCTTTGGGAAGGAAGAGGGCGTGGGGAAAAGGTATCTTTTACTCAATACATGTGATGATACTAAATGGTATTTTTTATCATAAATATTTCTTAATCTTATAATAAAAATTTTTAAATAGATAAACTCAAGGTGACATCAAAAAAGCTCGGCATGCAAAGGGTAAATCAGCCTAAGAATAACCAGAAAAAGAGAAGAGCTGAAAAGCTGGCCAAATATTGTATTATATTACACAAAGACACTGTTCTTGAATAAACAGAAGATCCAACAATTCAGTGTCTAGAACTCACTGTGTATTCAGGAAATCAGCCCAGAAAAAAAGGCCTACCAGTATAAAGGGCCAAAGGCCAAAGAGGATAGCATAATAGAGGACCAAAAAGGAGGGTTTTCAAGAAGCAAAGCTCTATCAGGACATTAGGCCTCCATCTCCAAGGAAATTTAGTCACTTTTGATTAAATGATGATAAGAACTGAAAAAATGATCCTAGAATTAATGTACCTAGACATTGGCATATGTGTGTTCATAACATTTAAACCTTGAGTGTCAGTTGCTAATTTATCCAAATCGACGTCTCTGAGATAAATTACCAATATTTACGTTTTATTATTAACATTTGGAGGGGTTTTGTTTTTGCTTGTTTTACTCAATATGTTTTGTTCTTTTTGTTTTTTGTTTTGTTTTGTGCTTGGTTTCGACAGCATCCAATCACCAAGTGGACGATTTGGACAAGAATATGGGAAAGACAAGCTGTGGTGGGCTGGGGCATCTGGAGAAATTTCAGGAAGGAAGTGAAACTCTTGAGCTGAGCTTCAGTATTTCAATAACTTTCTTCCAGGGCGCCTGGGTGGCTTAGTTGGTTGAGTGACTGCCTTTGGCTCAGGTCATGATCCTGGAGTCCCGGGATCGAGTCCCACATCGGGCTCCCTGGCTCAGCAGGGAGTCTGCTTCTCCCGCTCCCCCCTCTTGTGCTCTCTCTCTCTCTCATTCTCTCTCTCAAATAAATAAATAAAATCTTTAAAAAAAAAAAAACTTTCTTTCATTGCCAATTGAAAACGGAGCTAAGAAAATTTGGCATCTTGCCCCTCTCCCATACACCCCCCAAAAGCCATTTTTTTCTTTTTTTTAATGCACTTGTCATGGTAGCTTTAACGAAATATTTAGCTACATTTATCTATAAAATGTTTACCATTGCTTATATTGTTGCTTTTGTTTATTTTAGTCCCCTAACTAGTAAATATAGTTGCACACACTCAGCTTCATAAGACACAGAAAATTCACACTTGTTACATAAATATGGTGTTCCATAGCCATGGGAAAGCATCCAATACCAGCAGCCAACACCTCACATGGTTCGGTCCATCTGGTTAACATTCTCTCTGATCTGACACCCCTCTGGAACCCATAGATTTCCCCCACGCCACAAAAAGAGCCAACATAGCAATCGTTCATGGTTTACATTGTTTTTTATTTTTACTTTAGTTTTAAGTAAGCTCTACACCCAACATGGGGCTTGAACTCACGACCCTGAGATCAAGAGTCACATGTTCTACCAACTGAGCCAGCCAGGTGCCCCAACCCCAGCTTGATGTCACAATAAGCTGAAACAGACATCAAGACTGGTAGCAGAGATAGAAATTAGATTGATGGAAAAGAGGTTTACTCTCCATAGCTTGTAAAATTCCAGTACTGTCCCTGATCTGTCTGCTCACTCAGTGGCTGTCCTCAGTTTGGTTCCTCCCTTACCGTGTAATCTCTTCGGCAGTTAAAAGGCTTCTTTACTCTCATAGTTCCCATTTGGGACAGCACTGTTGCAGTTTAGGTCTTGCCTCCCAATGAGCTCCATCCCTGTACTGTTACCCTACTCTGCCATCCTCCTCCTCACTTTGTTCTTAAACGTAATGCCAAGTCCTGATTCTCACTTGCACCTGCGAGGACGAGGCTGCAGGTGTTTATCTGTCTAGAAGTCCACCAGAAGTCAGTGAAAATTGGGGCAGTTCCCCCTAGCAACAACAATTAATATGTAGGAGAGTGCCAGGCTCAGGCAGTCTTTCTTTCCAATTATATGTACTCCGTTTCGTGAGGTGTTATTTAATTCCCAAGGTTTCATGATAAATTGTACCAATGGCATTCAGTTTCCAAATGCAATTTGTGATTCTGTTATGTGAAAAGACCTTATATTAAATAAAAATTAGTCTTAATATCGGGTCCCTCTGTTCTCTGTGCAAGAAACTCATTGCAGAGCAATTCTCATTTACAGTAATACATCTTTGCTTTGAAAACCATGATAGCAGAAAACTGCGTAAAAGAGAAGGAAACGGAGCTTCAAAATGTCAAACAACATCTGTTTCCCATTTCTGAGAATTACAGAGCTTTCTCCAGCCCCGTAACCCCTTAGCCCACATTGTATCTGTCCCTTCATAGTTTATGAGCTTTATCTTCAGAAGCCTTTCAGTAAATGAAACCCGATACAGAAAGTGAATCTCTGCTTTAGGTTCTCTCCAAGGATTAGGGACGAGATTTATTAGAACAACACCGTTCATGCTGTGATACTTTAAGGTTGTGTCAACATTTCAATTATAAACCCGTGCTTCCAGGGGTGTGTACACCCTGGAAAAGAAAATAATTCTTCAGCTTCAAATTTGGAAAGTGGGATAGTCATTTGAGGTCCATGTTTAGTTTATTCGAATTTTAAAAAGCTGCAGGTGATTGACCTTTCTAAGTGTAGAAAATTACATCCCACTGACTTTTGTTATTTTATACTTCAAGACTATCCCACAGTCAAAGCAAAAATACAATGCCGAGATGATAAGTTAAATAATTAGAGCAAAAAAACCTAAATAGGATCATTCTGGGAAACTGCAAAATGAGTCAGTCTTTTAACATTTATTTTAAGAACAAGGCAGAGGTGATCTTGTCACATGCAGTAATAGGTCTGTCACATTATTCTTCCAGCTGTAGCTTTAGGTCAACCAGGCAGCAGTGGTTTCTGCTGAGTGACCTACAACCCATCCCTCTCCCCTCTGGAAGAGCAATGGCTCAGAGGTCTGACAGAAAGGTGTTGGGGGAGGAGGTTCAAGGTCAACCTAAAACAAAGCGGTGGGGGTGTGCATTCATCTTTGGTGCCCTCCTCCTTAGAGTTCACCACCCTCTGTCTGCCCTGCCCCACACTCTCCCCTTAGCCTGTCATCCCAAATCATGGCTCTGACTCTAAAACTATCTCCTGTCACTTTCCTTGTCACCTGACACCATCCTTCAGTCAAAGCTTACCTGCTGCCCCCTCGACTGGTCGAGAACCACCTATAAGATTAGAAAGCATCCTCTAGGTTTTTACTGATTACCAGGCTGCTAAGTCATACCCCGCTCTAAGCCTGTCTCAAAGATGTTTGCATTTTCAAGGAACAAAGCTAGTGGAATTTGGGCAACTCTATGGGTGCAACGGGAATATATTTTAAAAGCACTCTTCAGTGTGGTATATCTTTGCAATGGAATATTATTCAGCCATAAAAAAGAATGAAATCTTGCCATTTGCAACAACGAGGATGAAGCTAGAGAGTATTATGTTAAGTGAAATAAGTTAGTCAGAGGAAGACAAATACCATATGATCTCACTTACATGTGACATTTAAGAAACAAAACAAACAAGGAAAGGGGAAAAAAGAAGAGAGAGAGGCAAACCAAGAAATAGACTCTTAACTCTAGAGAACACACTGCTGGTGACCAGAGGGGAGGTGGGTGGGGGGATGGGGGAAACAGGTGATGGGGATGAAGGAAGGTACCGGTTGTGATGAGCACCAGGTCATGTATGGAAGTGTTGAATCTCTGTATCGTACCCCTGAAACTAATATAACACTATATGTTAACTAACTGGAAATGAAATAAAACTTTTTAAAAAGCACTCTTCAAAAAGCATCACATAGGGCAACAGCATACTTCTCCTGTAACTAAGAGATTTAATGAGTTTTTCTATTTTTCTATACTATGTAGAGAATTGCTCATAATGTAGAAATTCCATGAGAACAGAGCTTTGCTGTCTTGCTCCCTGCAAAACACCAAATATCTAGCACCTGAACACATTGTAGATATTCAACAAATGTTTAGTGAATGAAGGAATTAATGAGCATATTAAGTAGCTTTTCATCAGTTCTGAAAGCTTTATAAATAAGTAGCTTGCACATTTCCTCAATGCAGAAAAAAACACCTATTAACATAAAGAAATGATTATCTGTATGTGGGCATCTGGGGTGGAGTGATGCAGGAAAGACTGCACAAGAGATAAGTGAGTAACCAAGAGAAATACCTAAGAACAACGTCTGTGTTTTTTTCTGACTCTTAAATACCACCCAACCCTTTACACTGAAGAACTTGAAACTGAAACAAAGGTTAACTTTTGTGTCTCACGAACTGCATCTCCTGTTTCTCAAATATGAGAAATATCTCTCTTTTTTTTTAAGATTTTATTTATTTATTTGAGAGAGAGAGAATGAGAGAGAGCACATGAGAGTGGGGAGGGTCAGAGGGAGAAGCAGACTCCCTGCCGAGCAGGGAGCCCGATGCGGGACTCGATCCCGGGACTCCAGGATCATGACCTGAGCCAAAGGCAGTCGCTTAACCAACTGAGCCACCCAGGCGCCCATGAGCAATATCTCAAAAGAAATTTGTATTTTAAAAATAGACAAATCTTCACTAACGTAATCAACCAGACTGTAAGTGCCTTGAAGGTAGGCAGGTACAATTTCTTACCCATTTTTTATGCCTACAACTTCAGTTAGCCTGCAGAGTTCTAGACCTTTCCATGGAAAGCAAGGGAGCTCATCTCTTTGGAGTGGCATTCTTCCAGCCCATTGAAAAGAGGGAGACCCTCCATATAATCCAAAATAATAATAATAATAATAATAAATGTATTGTGCTTGTAAGTGCTTATGTCCTTAGTTTTAGTCGCAATTTCTTTGTGAGAATAAGGAAAAAAAAAATATCTCCATATACTGGCACAATCATAGTCTGATTTCATTCCAGCAACTAACAACAAAACAACAACAGAAGCAGGGGCTTTTTTGTTGTTGTTTGTTATAATTAAAGTCTTTCAAGCCGTGTGGAGCAATACTGCTGGGTAGATCTTGTAAGAAGAGATAATTAAAACACAAACAAACTAGTTCTTTCATTTGGAATAGCAACCACCACACATGCTCAGGATGGCTAGCCCTCACAGAATCCCAAAGGACCCTTAGTATGCAAACTCGGTGGGCTTGAGAAATAGGTTTGCCAGTCTGTTCGAAAGCTACAAACCCCTTCACACTGGGAATCAGGCAAGATATCTCTGGAAAGTCAGACTTTTTCTGGGACACCGCCGAAAGGAACCAGGCAAATGAAATGGTCCCTTTGACAACAGGCCAGAACAACTTGTGCGTCTCAGAAAAAGAACTTTCTCAGTCTTGGGCTGAGGTGAGACCATCAGGGAATCTCCAGGCCTTTCAAAAGAGTAAGTGGGAAAAAAGGAGAGAAAAATAAGTTCACACTTATACATGGATTTCTGCCAAAATGCTGGTGGATTCTGTTTTCAGATTCCACATGTCACGTAATCTGATTTGGAGGGATGTATCACACCCGCCTCACTATTTATGATGTTTCTAGGAGACAGTCGGGATACTTGGCAACCGTACTAAATGCAGTAAGGTGCATTGACCATGTGCAGTCTCTGCAATAACTTTTAAGAGAACGTAGCATTTGCAGCAAGATAGACCTACATTTGAACCCTGTCTTCTTCCTGTGTGTTCTTGACAAAGTCACGGTTCTTCCTGAGCATCAGTCTCCTCATCTTGAAATTGCAGATGAAGATACTTTGAGGCCCACCTGACTTCAAGACAGCTGTGATGGGCCATTCAAGGCCCATTGAAAGCTGTCCACATTGGGCCCAAGACCGGGTATCTGCAGCCTTTCTGCCTCTAAGCTTTCTCTGAGGACCTTGGAAACCACTCTGTTCAGGCACCAGCCCAGCCTAAAAGGCAGGGAGATTACTATCCCCATCCCAGTCTCTTCCCCGGCAGCCCTAAAGCAATGGGGGACAGGGGTCCCTGGATAAACGCCCAGCCTCCCCATCTCAGGTAGGACAGCTCAGAAGTGGGTTCGCGTTGCATTTCTCTGTGGCTGCCCACAGTACACTCCCTGACCTGAGATTCCTGGTGTCGACTCTTAAGTGAACTACGGGCACCCAAATGCCTGCTTCAGCTTCTGCTTTAGAGGGACCTAAACGAAGACATGTCTCATTCTTTGCCCCATATTTGTCTCACAGCTAAAATAAGATAACATGTGGAAAGATTTCTTTGTGAAATCTTTGGATATGTGCTGGGCGAATGTGGGTTACAAATAGTAAGGTGTTGGGAGCTATTATTTTGATCCAAGCTGACACTGGAAACATTGTATTATTATTTTATGTGTTTTCCCTATTGCGAACACTGCTGTGGCTGTTAGGTGTCTAATAAACATGTTCAGGGCACCAATTTACATGCAGTGCTAGGGAAAAATAAACAAATGAGTAACTCTGGTGAATGCAATCACCCACATGGTATCAGGTGTCGGTAACTTACTCTTGTGTGTTCTATCCCTAGAAAGTTCTTCCTCCTCTCATCCTCCCACCCACTTCCTACTTAGCCCTCAATGCTCAGCTAATCCATCCGTTCATTCATTCATTCACCAATGTTTGCCCTATATTGCCATATGCCAAATTCAAGTATACTCTATCTTCCACCTCAAAAATGCAAAAACCCTGATCTCATCTCCTTCTCAAGGTACTGTCCTTGTTCTCTTCCCTTAACAGCCAAACTTCCCAAAACAGTTATCCACACAAAGTCTCTTAACTTGCTCATCGTCCGCACCCAGTGCTTACCCTCAAACTCTTCCTAAGGATGAATGGTCTCCTTAATAACAAATCCCAAAGGACAACCATCTTTGTTTTAACTGATTTCTCAGCAGTATTTCACACTCTTGGCCACTCACTCCTCATTTGGTTTTACGTGATTCCCACTGTCCTGATTTCCTCTTATAGTTCTAACAGATGCTAGAAATTCTTTGTATTTCTAAACTTCTCTTCAGTGCCCTTCCAGTTTCTTCTCCTCTAAATCAGTTAGGGTTCTTAGCTGCAAGCAGTGGTAACCAAAGGCGGATGACAAATAATTCAAATTAAGTGTTACGTGTAGCTAGGAAAAATACTCCAAAATCATCCCAAGTATGACTGATCCTTGCAGGCAAGAGAACGTTAGCAACAAGCCAAGCAGTGGACGCTGCAGCTGGTCCAGGAGCATCCGCTGCTCTAGGAGCTCAATGTGGCTGAAGTTTCACCACTGCTAACAGTGCATACCAACGCATGGGGAATGGTTTCTTCATTGCAACCTCCACAATTGCAAAGGAAAACCTCACCGTCTCCTGAATCTAGACCCAGTGCAAGTGCAACTGGCTGGCGAATCTACAGCACACGCCCTACGTGCAGGAGAGGCTGTGAAACCAAGCATATGATGTTCATGACACCTGTCAAGTGAGGTACTCTGTCCCCCACCAAGTCTCATAAAAAGTGGAATCCCCCAGCCATGGGAAGATGGTTTAGAGGCTAGGCAGACAAAACTAGTGGCAGTTAGCCGCTACTTTTCCAAGTCAGATCCTGAGCTTTAAGTCTTAGACTTTCCCTAAATTGACTCTCAAATCTGGATTTCCAGCTCAGACCTCTTTTCTGAGGTTCAGATTCACATATCCCAACACATACCGGATGGCTCTATTTGGATGTCTTGTAGATATTTCAAAGGGCCAAATATGAGCCCATTCTCAAGCCTGAGATCCCATTTCCGATCCCCGCACCAAATCCCCTTTCTTATTTTTTTTTTTAAAGATTTTTATTTATTTATTTATTTGAGACAGAGAGAATGAGAGACAGAGAGCATGAGAGGGAGGAGGGTCCGAGGGAGAAGCAGACTCCCTGCCGAGCAGGGAGCCCGATGCGGGACTCAATCCAGGGACTCCAGGATCATGACCTGAGCCGAAGGCAGTTGCTTAACCAACTGAGCCACCCAGGCGCCCATCCCCTTTCTTATTAACCTCTTTCATAGTACCGTGTACTTTTTCTCAGGGCATGTGTATGACAACATTCACCAATCTTTGTTTGTCAAATGTCAGTCACCTATGAAGGTTCTTGAGGTCAGGCACTATATCGATTTTGTTCACCACTGTCATCCCTGTGCCTGGCATTCATTTCTTCCCTTAGTCATCCATTATTCAATTAGCCAATCAGTCAGTGGATGTGATTTGAGCACCACTATGGCACCAGAAGTGAAAAGACATGTCCTTGCCTTCACTGGAGCTTACATCTCATAGAGAAGGTGCTCTCAAACGCACCACGAGATATACCTCTGACCTCAGCCCAAGAAGGAGTTGTTCCCTCTCCCCTGGCCCCTGGAACTCGGTCATACTGTACAGTGCTGATCTACCTGCCTCTCTCCTCCACCAGACTGCAAGTCTGAAAGCAGAGGTATTTTTGGTTTGTTTCTTTATCCTCAGTATTGGGCCTGAATAGTAGATATAAGTAGTCAGTCAATGATTGCTATATAAAATCCAAAGTCACACATGCAATGCTGGGATATCTGGTCAATAAAATGCTGAATTTAAGAACAATAGGAGTCTTGTCATTTTTTTTTTCCTTTTTATTCACTTTTTTTCTTTTTATCATAAAAAAACATTTATTTGTTAACAGTATCTTTCACTGCCATGACATCTGAACAGGCTTTCAACTCTTTAAAGACTGACTTTAATATAACAACATTACAGGAGATAAAATTTACATTTTTAAATAAGGATAGTAAAAAGTGAAAAAATATAATGCTACATTCCTTAATATCCATGAAAAAAATTTAACTCAAGTTTAAATACTCTTGATTTTATTAAAGAAAGTATAAAATACCAAATTCTACATTTTTAAACACTATTATTTTAAGAATCACTTATTTCTTCATAGTGCCAGCATGTTTCCCATACTTCCATATATCTTGAGATCTCCTCTCAGGAGGCTGGTACCACTTTTCAACAAAGGCATTAATAATAAAACTTCTGGGGTTTTCCTTGGGGTTGCCCCAATTTTTTCTCCATTTCGTTTTTCAGTTTATTCACCTCGTACCTCTTGGCCATTGCCACAAGATCCTCTGGGATACTCTCTTGTGCTCTTTCCAGGATATTAATTAACTCTCCAGCAACCCTCCAGTCATTTCTAGTGAGGAGAGTAATAGATATCCCAGTTCTCCCTGCTCTTCCATTGCGCCCTACTCTGTGCACATATTCTTCAATGTTCTGGGGAAATCATAATTATAGACGTGTGTGATATCAAGGACGTCAAGACCCCAAGATGCCAAGTCGGTGGCAATCAATATTCTTACTTTACCTGTTTTAAAGTTTTCTAATGCCCTCTCTCGGTCGCTCTGCTCCCTATTACCGTGAAGGGATTCCACTGTTACATGTCACAGAATCAGGTCGCTTGACAGCTGGTCAGCAACAGCTTTTCTGCTGACAAACACTATGACTTTGTCTTTGGGAGACATGCTTTCTAGAAAAGTTTGGATATGAGAGCGTTTCTCTTCTTCGGTGGTACCAATTATGTTTTGTTTCACGGTACTTACTGCCACTAGATCCAAAGTACCAACATATACAATCATTGGCTCTTTCAAGTAAGTCTGTGCAAGTCGACCGACAGCATATGGCCACGTTGCACTTGTCATAATAGTCTGCCTGTCTGGGTGCATATCTAATAAAATCTTCATTATCTGGGGTTCAAATCCCATATCTAGCATCTTGTCGGCTTCATCTAAAACCAAGTAGGTTACATTTCTGAGGTTAACAAAGTTATTTATTTGTAGATCATTCAGTCTTCCAGGAGTTGCAATAATAATATCTACTCCTTTTTTCAGATCTTGTACTTGTCCATTTCTATCTCCACCGCCATATATACACACACTTTTGAGGCCTTTATATGAATACTTAGAACATTCAGCTTCCACTTGAAGTGCTAACTCGCACGTAGGTGTGAGGACTAACACGCCGGGTCCATTCCTCTCTCCTCTAATTACAGGCTGTGAATCCAAGTGTATAAATCCGGGCATTAAGTAGGACAGTGTTTTCCGGGTTCCAGTTTAGGCTACTCCTATAAGAGCTACACCTTGTAAAACTATCGGCCATGACTGCGACTGGATCGGTGTTCGCTTTTGAAAGCCTGCCTTTTTAATGTTTCCCATAACCTCAGGATAACACTGAAAAGCATCCTCAAATTTGCAAGTAGGATTGGGTATACGATGCTTCTCCCCTTCTTTCAAGTCATCACGCATTGTAATTTTCTTTCCTCCAAGTGTCTACTTGCGCTTGTGACATTGAACTTGTTGCTTCTGACTCCACGTAAAGGTTTTTCTTAATTGGTGGTAAATCTTCCCACTTTCCCCCCCCCATTTCAAAGCATCTTCTCGAATTTGATCCCAATCAATCAATGGCTGATTCTCTGTAACATTACTATCTGTCTTTACATCTCTTCCAACAGAAGGTTGGAACGCAACAATATCAGTTCTGAGTTTTGAATTGTAATTTTCTTCTTTTTTAACAAGATTATCCATCACTGTTTTGCCCTTCGCCTGCACCACCTTGTTGCCAAAGATTCTGACCTCTGCTTCTTCTGAATGACCTTCTTTATCTGTATTTTCGTGCTTGTTGTAATTTGGATGTCTTTTATTTCTGACCCTCCACGACCCATCACAGCGCCGACCCACACGTTATTCAGTCCAAAGCAAAGCGGCGGTTCTCGGAGGCCAGCGGCCACAGGTTGCTGGAGGCCGGAGGGGTTCCTCCAGCCGCCACCTCTGCCGCCCCTACCGGCCTCCTGACCTCTTCGATTCGGCTCCTCCGTCAGCCTCCTTTCCGGAGCACGGGACACTGCCGGGAAGCAACGACCCATGAGGACGCGTTGGTGCCTGCTTCTTGCTTGGACATGGTTCCGTGAGGAAGAGCCGGCGCGTCCGACGTCGCTCGGGTTTGGCTCTGCACCCCTCCACGGTGCCGTCGTAGAGTCTTCTCTGACCTTTTTTTCCCCCACATTTCCACCCCAAGTGTCTGTTCACAAATGCACTGTGAGCGAAGAGAAGGAAAGAGCGCACACTAACAGTAAATCGGTAAACAGTGATAATCTTATCACTACCGTTTGCAAAAGGCTTCCAAAAGTTTGTGTTTCCATTGGCAGCCCCTGAGTGTGAACCTAGCACTGGGCCATACCTAACTGCCACTAGAAAGAATGTTTCCTTTGAACAAATCTGGGGATTTCAAACAAATATTTGTGGACTTCTTAGAAAAATTGGCATCAGGCCTCAAAGACGCAAACTTGTTAGTCGCTTCAATCTACCATGAAGATAAATTTCCAAATTATTAGAATAACATTAATTATGATATCTGTGTTTTCTGAATCCCTAGTTGAAAAACATAATCTGACAGTGAACTTTTGCTTCTTGGGTGCAGTTTTATTTTAAGGCTTTGCAATTGAATTAATTTGATTATGATTTTTTAAAATTGGAATTCCTGGACTTTGAGACTCCTCAGGAGGAAAAATGAGATTGAACATACAAGTCAAGTCTGACCTACAAAATAATGGCTCTGCAATCACTATAACTGTGAACCACGTGAACTGGGAACGACTATGATTTTTTGAGCCATCATAAATTTTGCAAATACTGTACTCTATTTTAATTTAAGACTAGCCTGGCAAATCGTTTTGGAGTGGTTTTAGGGACAGCCAGCTGGCCCTACTGCCAAAACTTACCTCTTGGTTCATTTGTTAATAATACTTAAAATTATGCCATTAGAATTGCATTCCTTTGGCTCAAGGTCTGGTTACCCCACTAAAATGCAAATATCCCTGGGAAAAGCCATATTTAAAACAGTGACCACCATTTACCCGTAACTCTTGTCTCAGTGTTTACACATGCATAGAAGTGGAGAAAAGGTAAGATATGATTCTTAGGCCCACCAACAGGAAATTAGTCCAGAAAAGAAAGTCTGGAGATTCTAAGTCAATGAAATGACATCTTTGCCTGAAACTCTGCCCTGAAAAAATAATTTAAAACACTGGGGATTGGGCTGTGCAACGCAATCTTCCTATATCTGCATGTAAAGAAGAAAAAGAAAACCCACAAGGAAATCTTCCTTGAGACATCTCTTGGAGTTCTCTCATTACTTCCCTGATAGTAATAAATAGCCGATAATCTCAAAGCAAACTGCTTCTGATGTCTGTCACTTAATACTAAGCTGCTATATTTAGCATTCCTAGCTAAATAAATTTATCCCCGGCCAACACTGGAATTAAAGAACCCAAAAGGGGCTTTATGAAAATTTCCCTAGGTAATTGATACTTTTAACTGAGTTAGTCCTGGATTAAATACCTGAAATGAAATGTGATGATGAGCTGGAACACCTAGGAGCCAACCACCCATGGCCAAAATAGAATCATCTGGACGCTGTCATCTTGCCTCAGAAAATCAAAGTATCAAATATCCTATCAAATTGCACCTCGAGGCATGAAAACAAAGCTGAGTATAAACTCACTAAGATAATTTGGAAAGGGCTTCCCCGTTGATGTCACATTAACGAACTTCACCTTGATTCCATGTTTTCCTCTGGCTATAGAGAGAGAAGGTCATTTTCCTGTTCTTTCCATTACTGTGTGTTTTCCTTCCCCTGCGGAACAGAGACAGTGAGCACCTTGTCACCTTCGACTGAGGTCAGGTGTCTCCACTCGCGGTTCCCTCGGCACAACAGTCCCATCTGACGTTGTTAAACGTCAGACTGAAGTAGACATTCCACAAGGATCTGAAATGAGGAACGTGAGCGCTGACCTGTCACTCCAACACCCCATCGGTCCCTGTCGATTATTAAATGCTTATTGTGGTGATGCCCCACAGTTAACTGATCAAGCTTTAAGTTTTCCGTTCTCAAGACAAACTGACTATTTGTGTAAAAGATCCAGACTTCGGGGTGGCCAAATTCATGAAAACCTGTTCTGCTTAAAATTTAAGGCCATCAGGCTCAAAAAGGGTCTTTCTGTATCATAAAACCCTTGATCAGAGCTTACTTATTGTTCTTGTTGTTACTTAAACAAATAGCATGGCCTTGAGAATAGAAAAGTGAAAATATACACCAATATCACTGATACACGGCCATCTGAGACCAAGCTTTCACAGCTGTGGATGAATTACAGAAGATCAAGGTGACACAATTTGCCAATTTGCTGTCTGGCAAGAAATGTCTGTGTCATCCTCACTGCCATATGTTGAAATCCTAACCCCCAGGGGGATGGCTGGAGGTAAGGAGGTCATGAGGGTGGAGCCCCATGAATGGGATTAGTGTCCTTAAAGAAGAGACCCCACTGAGCTCTGTCACAACCGCCCACCACGTGAGGGCACAACGAGAAGACGGCTGTCTGTGAACCCGGAAGCTGGTCTGCACCAGACATGGGATCAATCTGCCGGCACCTTGAGTCTGGACATCCCAGCCTCCAGAACTGTGAGAAGTAAATGTTTATTGCCTAAGCCACCCAGCCCATGGTATTTTTGTTATAGCAGCCCAAACAGACTATGACAGAATTTTAGTGCATCTCCTAGGCATTTTGAACATTTATTTAAACCAGTCACAAATCACATAATTTTTTTAAAGATTTTATTTATTTATTTGAGAGAGAGAGAGAAAGTGAGCACCCGTGCACAAGCAGGGGGGAGGGGCAGAAAGAGAGGGAGAAGCAGACTCTCTGCTGAGCAGGGAGCCCGATGTGGGACTGGATCCCAGGGATCATGATCTGAGCCGAAGGCAGATGCTTAACCAACTGAGCGACCCAGGTGCCCCTGAATGGGAATGATCTTAATTTCTTATTTACTGAAATCATCAGCTCTAATAAATTTCATAATTTCATTTTTCTCTGCACCTCATTGAGCAAGTTGAGGCAACAACCCACCTGGAAATGACATCATAGGATTTTAAGTGATAAGACCATTCTGTTCCAAAAGAAAAATATAAGACTAGCTCTTCTCCAGGTCCCCAGATCCCTTCCTTGTGCCTTTTAATCCAGATGTGTCCTACTTTCTAATACCCGAGGCTTCCGCCTCCCACCTTCCCACCACAGCCCCCACTTCACCCTATGATGTTTCCACATTACTCTAGCCTTTTCCATTCAGAAGGAAAAATTTAAGCATCCAGGATTATTTTAGACCAAGACCAGGTATCTGGTTCTATCTGTTCCCTACTATGTCATTGCCTCTAGAATGTTGGGAGCTTAAAACATTCTGGAACCCACTGAGCACCCATTGGTGGGGAGTGGAAAAGAGACCCATAGGCAAAGATCTCCCACGGTGGGACAGACATTACTAAAGGTGTTTGCAGAGACTGTGTATCTAATCCTCACAAAAAAAACCTTTTTCTGTAAGCCTAAGTATCTCTTTGAAGAGGTTAAATAAATTCCCTGAGGTCACATAGCTAATAAATGCCGGTTTCAGGATTCCAACCGAAATCTGTATGACTCTTAACTCTAGTGCTGATGGGCTTTTCAGTACGCCAAACCCAACCCAAATGAATCTCTGGTGGGGGATTTTAACATTGGTCCATAAAGGTGAGTGACATGGTGGATCAGTGACCAAAGACACCATCTCTGCGTGTGATTTTTCTTTCCCAACCTGACTTTTTTCTTTGTCATATTCTAGCTTCAGTGACTTTCAATTCCAAACTAGCCTTGAGGTTTGTTGTTGTTGTTGTTGTTTTTTAATCAGTTATTATTCATTCAGTCTTTAGACTAGAAATCCTCTAAAGACCTCAAGGCAGCATATAGAAAAATATTGCATAATGAACAGTAAACAGTCGGATTAGCAGGAGGGGACAACGGAGAACACGGCATTCTTTCTTCTAGTCCTGGGGGAAAGTGGGAAGTTTTACCAAATTGAAATGGGCTCTTTCTCCCACAGCTCCAGCCAGGCTTCCTTTCACCCTTACTGAATATGAAGCCATAAGTAAACAGATCTTCTAACTTGGCCCCTACTACCATCCTTCCAAAATATGCATGGATTTCTTTACCAACATCCTGCACATATCCCCCAAATCATCAATCCTCACTGCTTCTCCAAAATGATTTAAATCTTCAAGGAAACAACACTTAGGACCTCCAGGGGCGGTCAACATGCCCTGTTGAGGGTAAGGGTGTTATGCAGTCTATCTGCCCATGAGTGCCATCTTGATGACCATCTCTAGGTCCACTGGAGCCCAAGCAAGAAGGGAGATTGAACCCAATGGCAACTGCAGCACATAGACATAGGCATGAAGATGAGTAAAGACATCAACGGAGACTGTTCTTCTAAGTCTTCTCCATGTTATGGTTGAATCATGTTCCTCCTTCCCCAGAAAAAAGATATCCTGAAGCCCTGACCCGTAGTACCTCAGATTGTGACCTTATTTGGAGATCAGGTCTTTACAGAGGTAATCAAGTTGAAGTGAGGTCATTAGGGTGAGTCCTAGTGCAATATGACTGCTGTCCTTATATAAACGGAAAATTTGGATGCCGAGGCAGACATTCATGGAGTAGGGAGACAATGTGAAAGGACACAGGGAGAAGGCGGCCATCTCCAAGCCAAGGAGAGAGGACTGGAACAGATCCTTCTCTCAAAACCATCAGAAGGAGCCAACCCTGATGACACCTTGGTTTTGGACTTCCAGACTCCAGAACTATAACAGAATACATTTCTGTGTATAAGCCCCATTTGATGGCACTTGTTACAGTAACTAGCAAACTAAAAAACCAGAGAACTAGTTAGCATACCTGGGCAGTTGATGGTTGTCCTGAAAACCCCAGAATTTTGTTATCTTCTGAACGCCAAAAAAAGAATGACCAGAAATAAATCCTCCAACCCATTAAGTGGTGTTTCTATCCCAGGAAAATGAGGTGAAGGAGTGTAGTTTATCCCAAGGTCACAAGTTAGATGTTAGCTCCCACATCAGGATGGTCTAACTGTAGAGGAGAGTTCTGGAACTAAAATTCATTTAGAAGGAAAGTTTATGTAATGAATATCAATATGAAGACTCTCAGAAGACTCTTCACAAATGCTGTAGAGTGATCCATTAGGATTCAGGGTTGGGGAAGGCAGAAAAGAGCCAGCCCTTCTCATGGGATCAAGGACACAGTTCCCAGCTTGGTCTGGAATAGGTCTCTAAAGACAACCTCATTGGTTTTCTCATCTTCCAAAAGGAATCTAACTAATGTGGGCTGATAGTAGACATGGCAGAGCATCCAGATAATGACTTCAGGCATCTTAGATAAATTCCTTTACCATGATCTTGTCAAGGATTTAGTCTTTTATGTAGGAATTTCCTTTGGGAGCCATGGGAGCCAGGGAGAAGGGTACAGCCTTAGCCTTGCTCCATTTGTAAAGTCCCCAGGCAACTCTAGGGAAATGTGCACTGGGTTTACAGTTCAGACTGGATCTCAGAATCTGCAATGTGTTTTCTTGAATGGTGACTCTCGTTAGACTCATAACCTAGACCCAAAGTTGCTTAATCAAACTGTGCCTGAGGCTTACCATCCACCAAATAGGGATGATATTATTGGGGTATATATTAAGACCATTGGCTGAGAAGCAAGCTACTGGAAAATAATTAGTAAACAAATACCAAATGAGGGAATTCTGTGACTTGTTCCTGCCATATCTCTACACAGGAAGGAGAACTCACTTTTCCTCTCTATGCGTGTGTATGGGGTCCTGCATTAATTTCTCGTGGCTGCTATCATAAGTTATCATAAACTTGGTGGCTTAAAACACAGAAATTTATTCTCTCACAGTTGTGGAGAGCAGAAGCAGGAAATCAAGCTGTCGCCATTCCTTGTGTCTTCCAGCTTCCGGTGGCTGCAGGCGTTCATTGGCCTGTGGCCCCACCATTTGGATCTCCACCTCCATCTTCACACTGCTTTCCCCTCTGTGTGGGTCTCTGTCTGCCCCTACCTCTCTCATAAGCAAACGTACGGTTGCATTTAGGGCCCACGTGGAAAATCCAAAATGAGCTCTTCCTCTCAAGATTCTTAAACCAATCACATCTTTTGCAGTATAATATATACATAATATATGTAATATAATATAGTACATATAATATGTAGTACATATAATATATAATATATAATACATATAATGTCTACATATATAACATATATAATTACATATTATGTATTACATATTACATTAATACATATATATTATATCATATATTAGTTCAGAAGAATTAATATTATATAATATATAATTACAGATTATATATGATATGTTATGTTACAATATTAATTTTTTTACCATGTTCATGGTTTCCCGGGATTTGGAAATGAATATCTCATTGCGGGGAGGAGGAATGGGGAGGGTTCATTTTTTCCTGCCTACCATAGGCCCGAACCACAAAGCCTAATTTAGGATTACGTTTGGAAGCCTATCTCCTAAGGATGATCACTGCCCCTTAATAAGGGATTTTCATTTCAGCCACCAAATCCCAGACCTCACATCAACTTGCATCTGAGATGTGTGAGCCAAAGACTCAGATGTTGACTAGTCATGCCCCTCCCTTCCTCTCCTCTGTGACAACTAGCCAGCAAGTTAGCGGAAAGTGAGAAAAGTGGTTCTCATTCACCCTAATTCTGATAAGAGTAATAAGAGAAGCCAAGATTTCAATCCTCGTGTGAGCTCTGTCTTCTAGATTACCGAGGGTCATAGTCTGGTATATGAAAGAACATATAAAAACTGCATTGAAGAAACACCTTGGCTTGTCCCTTGACCATCTACCACTCAGAAAATGTGCGCAAAGCCATGTTTTTCTGGCTCTGGAAAATATATCTATGGAACTTCTTACTAGAAGTTTGAAGTTTGGGGAAAGCAGGATGGGAACAGACTCTGAAATCCCAGAACTGGATAGTTAGGAAAATCCCCCCTGAGGGGAAAATAAGGGAATCTCCATAGAAAGTCGTTTTACCAAGCTGACCAGGTTCGTGTCTAATTCGATCTGGATGCCTGGGTGGCTCAGTCGGTTAAGCATCTGTGTTCGGCTCAGGTCATGATCTTAGGGTCCTGGGATCGAGTCCCACATCGGGATCCCTGCTCAGTGAGGAGTCTTCTTCTCCCTCTGCCTGCCACTCCCCCGCTTGTGCTTCCTCTCTCTCTCCCTACTAAATAAATAAAATCTTTAAAAAAACACAATTTGATCATCACTTGTGTATATCCTTCAGAGAGTTGCCAAGTTGAATAGTTATCATCGGATGGCAATTCCTACCAATCTCAGGTCATCATTCTCTATGTATTTTACTATCATCATTCCTGCAAGGAAACTTTTAAAAAGCTAAAAATTATTTTAAACTAACTCATGGCAGTTTTGTTACCTGAAGTTTTTTGCCTTTGATTCAGCAAATCACTTGGCTATTACTTGATTACTATCAAAATGAACTGTGAACTGTGGCTTCTCTTTTTTTTCTTTTTTTTAAGATTTTATTTATTCATGAGAGAGAGAGAGAGAGAGAAGCAGAGGCAGAGGGAGAAGCAGGCTCCCCACTGAGCAGGGAGCCTGATGTGGGACTCGATCCCAGGACCCGGGGATCATGACCTGAGACCAGGGCAGCCACTTAACCATCTGAGCCACCCAGGCACCCTGTGGCTTCTCTTTCTGTCCCCAGGTTCCTCCCCCACCCTCCGTGCTCTCTCGAACTCTTAGCCAAGCTTTTGATGTGCTAATTTGCTCATCAGTACCCACTAGCCTTGCCCAGTTTAATTAATAAATACTTAGTTTTGACAGGAGCAGCGTAAACAGAAGTCTAATTCATGAATTTGAACATTGTTTATTCCCCCACTGTGACCCTCACTTGAAACTGGTCCTGAGTCTTATCAGTCGGCACCGGTTTTTTTTTTTTTATGCCTTTTAATTTGCATATCAAATATATCATTTTAAGCAGGCTGCTCACAGCCGCTGTTCCCGGGCAGTTACGGAACCAGTTGCCCACTGGAGCCGCAGAGAAACATCAGTAAACCACTGTGGTTACGGGAGAAAGAAGGGGGACAGGGATTATCCTCGCCTTCCGTTGAGATTCGGTTCTCCAGAAATCAAGATCTTTCTTGTGTCCCGCTTTTGTATGCTAAATTGATTGGCTGAATGACTCGGTTTTTTAATGCACGTTATCTACCCTCCTGAAATCAGAATGCAACACAGGATTCCCCAACATTTAAACTTTGAGTTTCCTGCCACCAAACCCTCGCTTGACACCTGCGGACGGACACCTCCTCGGATTGTAAGGGTGACTCAGCTAAACTGCATTATCATGATGGAGTATCGGGACCCCTGGGAAATTGGTGGGCTTGGATGTATCGTCCCTGGAAACAACTTCTCCCTAAATTCCAAACAGGCCCCGCGTGGCCCCCTTGGATCCTACCCCCAACACCTGCCATGGCCTGAGCCTCAACTGGAGCCTGGGGGACACCTATGTCGAGGTTGTGGATGTGGCCACCGGGCGTGTGAAGGCCGATGCCGGCCTCGGGCCCCCCTCCCGCCTCTGCAAGGCAGCCTTTCTCCCCGCCTGCTGCCAGGGTGCCAGAGCTCTCGGGAAGTCCCGCCTCCTGGCCTTGAAGACCTATGAGGCAGCCAAGGCCGGACCCTACCAGGATGCTCACAGGCAGCTGTCTCTCCTCCTGGACTAGCAGGGCCTGGGGGCTTGGCCCTCAAAACCACTGGTGGACAAATTCAGAGGCTGAAGCCCACCTCTTGAGCTGAGCTGGATCCTGCTGCAGGAGGGTCGCTTCTGGAGAGGGGTGGGGAGGCACACGGGGGGATGGGTGGCTACTGATTCAAATCAAGTCCCATTGTTTTATAGTACTCGAGACTTTGGATTTACAGAATTGGGAGAGCTACCATAATTTGATCCCTACCTTTCAGATTGGATCTGCCGAATTTACCAATCCACCCCCTAGCCAGAATCCACCTTCTGTGGTTTGGGTGACACCCTGAGCTGGTTAGATTATTCAAATGTAATATTCAAATCTCTGATAGGCTTCACGCTATTTCAAAGATTTTAAAACTGTGTTTCAAAGCTGTTTTATTCCTATGACCCACTTCTCTAAAGTGCATTTTGGAGATGTGATCTTCAGGCACTTGAAAGCAAGATAACCAAGCAAGATCCAGCCCTGAGGCTGATGTCTGGCTTTTAAGAACTCCACACAGCCCCAGAAGAAAGAATAAGAGGAAAAGAATACTATCATGGACTACATTAATTATGCACCTAAAAGTAACATTGTCTCCTTTCTTAAAAAAAAATGAAAATATCACAATGTAAAGCCACATGTTAGATCTAGTCAATGAACTAAATGAACTAGGCAAGAGCACTGGAAAATAGTACTGTGGTTTTTTGTTTTTATTTTTGTTTTAGAGAGAGAGAGAAAGTGAATTTGCAAGCAGGGGCTGGGGGAGTGATGGGGATAAGGGGGTGGAAGGAGAGAGGCAGAGAGAGAGAGAGAATCTTAAGCAGGCTCCAGGCCCAGCATGGAGCCCAAATCGGGGCTCAATCTCACAACCCCGAGATCATAATCAGAGCCGAAATCAAGAGTCGGACACCTAACTGACTGATCCACCCAGGTGCCTCAGTACTGTGGTTCTTTATTGAGGGCACAATTACATGGTAGAGTAACAAGAACGCTAGAATTGGTGGCCAAAGGCCTGAGTATTAAACAACTCTACCACCAACCATCTGCCATTTGAGGAAGTTCTATCCAATCTCTGAACATCTATTTCCGCAACCATAAGAAGAGACGGTTGGATTACATTCACATGCATTTAACTATGCACCTCAGAAATGTTCTCAAGTGTTCCTTCAAAAGATGTATGTGGTCTGATAATTTTGGGGTATCACCATATTTCTTACATACACACATAATTGTGGAGATTTGCAGGATGCATTAGTATATCAAATGCATCCTTGAGACATTCTCATAAAGCTTTTCAACAAATAAACCAATTTAACTGTAGTTTCCCAAATATATTTTACCGAGAATCCTGTGTGTGTTCAGAACAGTTTGGCAGAGCCAGACAAGATTTTCCAAAGGGCCTTCGCACTGTAATCAGCCTTGCTTGTGGTCAAATAGGCCAGGCGTATTAATGGATCATAGAGTGTAGTTGTTGAAAGTGGGATCTCAGAAACTGGACAGCCCAGTTTCAAAGCCATGGCTACCTTACCTCCTAGCTTTGTGACCTTAGTCCTGTTATTTAACTTTTCTGTACTTGGCTTCTTCATCTGGAAAGCTGAGACAATAATGTGATCTATTTCATAGGGGGCATTATGAGGACTGAATGAGTTAATAAAATTATCAAATGCCTAGCAGATTACCTAACACCTAGAAAGTGCAGTAGAAGTGTTAACAGTATTGCTACAATATCATAAACTCTTGTCAAATGTAACAGTCTAGGAGAAGGAAAAGCACACATGCGAGGAATTGACATTTGCTGAACATCTACTGTATATATATATAAAATCTCATTGAACCCCCATAATAAACTAAGATCAAAATATAAATATTTCATTTTACAGGTGAGTAAAATAAAACTCTGAGGTATTAAGGAATTTGCCTGATACTATCCAGATATTAAGGTGAAGAAAATGAACCCCCAATTCAGGTATGCCTGACTTCAAAACTCAAGTTCTTTCCACCATATTATAGTGCCTTGAGGGTGAGAAGTAATAACCTTTCTATCATTTTATAGATAGAGAAATGAGGCAGAGAAACTAAAATATGTCTAGGATCACACAATAAGATTCAAATTAGAAAATAATCCATATTCTGTCATCCATCCCTGTAATGTGTTCATTACTGAACCCCAAATGCAGAAGGACATATGCAAAGGGAAGAAGGAAGGATCTCTCATTTTGATCTAGTGACAATTTTTTACATTAAGATGATTTTGTCTCTTAAGTAAGTACCTACTGTATGTATTATGTCCCAACTTAGTGGAGATTTTGCTCTCCCCTACCTAACTCAGATTATGTTTTTAGAGAAGCATAGACATTTAAAGGTCAAATTGATTCTACTGCCTCCAGAAAGGATTGGATCAAGATAATTCTCAAGCGATAATCCTTTACCCTATTCCACTTCTAAATATTCAGAGAGGAAAATTCTGTGACTTTGGTTAAAAAAAAAAAATTAATAATATATTTAAAATTCCATAATTTGAGACATTTGTGAAAATAAAAACACATTAATCAAAAAAAGGGAGAAAATGGAATAAGAAGATGAATTGATTTTCCATGATGAGGTACAGTACTGTGCATTAAGAACTGAAATTCAGGACCGAGGACTTGGGGAAGTAATTTATTGGGTATTAATCTTCCCTTTTAGCAGGCAAGGCACAACTTTGTTTAGATATGTCTGCCGTATCCAAAGTTTTAAAATATGGGGTCAAAAATATATCCCTGCCCCATATCCCATACTGCCATTCCCCCGGTTCATCTTATCACTAAAACTGGTTTTTTACAGCAATGTCAAAGATGATAGAGCTTAGAGAGATTTCCATTTTGCAAGTAAAAAAAGGGCAGAAGGTGGTGCACAGCCTGCAGTGTGTACTTAGATGAAGCAGCCAGCTGCTTAATCCCCATCATCAGAGCCTATCCCGGGACCACAGGGCATCTGATCCAGCGGGCAACGTGCAGAGAGAGGGAGGGGCGCTCCGAAGGCTTCTCAGCGTCTGAAATTCTCCATTTCGGCTCAGTGAGTGAGAGGAGGGATGGTGATAGGCGCTCTGATGTGGAGGAGAGAAAACAGTCTCTTTCTCTGCGAGTTTATACAGCAATTGACACAGGGCTTCCCTTAACCAGTGCTGCAGATAAAGCAGGGATCTGTCTGCATCCTATAGCTAGGACCGTCAACAGTTTGAATTTCAAGGAGGGATGTAGATCCATGAGGGGAGGGTGTTCTTTGCAAGTCCTATTCTATCGTTTTGCTATGCTTTCACAGATATAGTCACTAGAATTAGTGGGTTGCCCCCTTGCAAATGCAGAAGGCAATGCCCACTTCAAAAATGAAAATGTTTGGGCTAAGTTTGTACTTTGGCTGCTACTTCCCCATTCTCAGAGAACCAGTACGGGGTTGGGGATTTTTCCCTGGGGAGCCAAGAGAGATAAAGGTTGATCTTGGTCCCTGGGAGATATGGCAGAAGCTCCCTTTCCAGAATGTAAAAAATAAACGGAAAATTCCTGAGGTCCTAAGATCTGTGTGATGCAAATGGAAAAGAATTCTTAGCCCTGGCAATTCCCGCCCTTCCCCTGAGGTTACAATGAAAGGTAAAGGTACAGCAAAGTCATGGTTTCTGGGAGAACAACTAACTAGAACATTCTGTAATCTTATGCAATGTCCAGGACCTTTCCCGAAGCAGCCCTTCAAATGGACACGTGAATGAGAGCAAAGAGAACTGGAGGTTTCTTGCATTTCTCCACATGCTCATTTCTTACCAATCTTACCTACAGGGTAAAATGGCCAAATCCCTCCTTGGAGAAACATAGTCCCTATTTGTCTGAGCAAGGAATACCTCATATTTACAAACTGCCAAACAGAAATGACCATTATGAATCTCTTAAGCATGAAGGAGGAAGAGGAGCCAAGAGTATGTATTTCTTGCAGGCTCTGTTTCTTTAAGAAAATCAAGTGTTTGTTGTCATAGCCTGAGGTCCCAAAATACCCTTTACCCCCCCCTAGGATTGTCCACGTCATCTTTTTTTTCAACTTTGAACCCTCTGTTAGGATTCCTAAGCATGAATCCTTCTACTCTTAGGATATCACTTCCGTTTATAGGAAGCACTTCCTGACTCCTTTTATTCAAATGAAATTTACCCATGCAGAAACCATTGAAAGAGTGACGGTCTTAAAGGAAAATTTTTGTGCTCATATGATCTTCTATTTGTGTGTACAAAGAAACCAGACTTTTGAGAGTTAGACTGTGCCATTTCAGAGTTAAAAAAAAAAAAAAAATTGCTGCCTCTAAATATCTTTCTCTCAGGTTTTCCAAATACTTATGCAATAGGGAAGTCTCCAGAAAGCCCCCTTTAACATGCAAATATGTTTTTACCCTAAAGGGCCCCCACATTAGCTCATTATCGCATTAGCAGATTAGTTTATCAGATTAGTTTAGCATAGCCCTGAGGGAAAGAAACACAGGACTGGTAAATTTAACAAGGTATACTCTCCTCAGGCAAGGGGGAATGAGGACCAAAGTCATTTTCCAGGCAGGAAGCTATCAGCCCAGAAATCCAAGTCACCAGAGAATCACATGGTTGTCAGGCGTCCATTCCCAGATGCTAGCCCTAGGCACAGTATGAACTCCCGCAGCCTGTCTATTGCCCAAAGCCTGCACTCTCTGGGTGACCCCTGGCTCTGCCACTTTCTAAATTAACCTTTCTGGGCCTCAGTTTCCTTATCTATAAAATGGGAATAATAATGGTACCTACTTCATAGGACTATTGAATTAAATACTGATTTAATTAAATAAATTAGCCTATTAAATATTAATTTAATCAAATAAATTAGCCTACATGAAGCACTTAGAATAGTGCATCACAAATATAAGTACTAAGTGTTAGCTATTAATAGCATCAAGAATCAGTAACTAGTCGGGTGCCTGGGTGGCTCAGTCGTTAAGCGTCTGCCTTCGGCTCGGGTCATGATCCCAGGGTCCTGGGATCGAGCCCCACATCGGGCTCCCTGCTCGGTGGGAAGCCTGCTTCTCCCTCTCCCACTCCCCCTGCTTGTGTTCCTGCTCTCGCTATCTCTCTCTCTGTCAAATAAATAAATAAAAATTAAAAAAAAAAAAAGAATCAGTAACTAGTCAAATGGTCCCATTTTTGTAACCACACACACACACACACACACATTATAGAAAAAGGTTGGAAGAGCATACAATGAATGTTAATGACTCAGTGGTGGATAAATGACTGATTCTTTTCATGTTTTTTCTCCTTATGCATTTTCTAAATTCCCTACAATAAATGTGATTAGCTTGGCCATAAAAATGTGTAAAAGACTAATTAATGCTTTACGTAAAAGTATGATCATGAGTATTTTATTTATAATAACAAAAAAATGGAAACAGAAAACAGTATCCATTAATAGGAATTAGCTCAAATAAAGTATCCATACTAATAAAGTATCCATATATTAGAATCATGCACCTACAATTTAAAAATGTAACACTGAAGAATGTTTATTGGCATAAAACTCATGATACAGTACATGAAAAATTAACAACACTGAATAAAATTAATTCCTGGTTTATTAAAAATAAATATAGTTTTATTTAACCAAAAATAATGTGTGCATTTCCAAAAAAAAAAAAAGTAGGAACAACAGTTATCCCCACATGACAGGATTGCAGGGTCTCTTAATTTCTCCTGGATGTTTTTATACATTTTCCAAATCTTCAGTAACAAACACATGATGCTTTTACAACAGAAGAAAACACCAACTGTGATAAAAACAAATAAAGATTAATTATCAGAATTCCAGTCAAGAAATAGAAAAGTTGAGATTGTAAGTTAGTAGAAAACCTGGTTGGCCTCCTTGCCTTTCCTCTGCTCGGAGCTGACACTGAGCCATCCCCCAATGGGATGTGTAGGGACCAAGGCACTGTTAGAACCAAGAAAGAAAAACGCGGGAAGAGACTTCAAGACGCCGGACAAGAGATCAGAGCCAACCTTGAGTTCCAGACACGAACTTCCCCACCACCATCCAGGGCAAGTGTGGAACAGCAGAGAGAAACTGTCTCCTACTGAATTTTACCTATAGCAGGGCAAACGCACATCCACAAAACCAAAGGACCTAAGGGACCCTTCTTCCTACTCTTAGAATTTCTGAGGAAGTTAAAGAGTGAAATGAGAGGAAAATGTATATGAGTCACTTTACTGAATAAGTAAGGAAAGTAAGACTAGTCAAAATAAAGACAGTAAGTAGCTCCAGAGTCATGAATGAAACCCCTCAGATCCAGTCCTTGGCGATTATTTTGGTGGCAATGGGAGGAAGGAATCTTCTTTTTTTGGCATTCCTTCCAGCCTCCAGCTCCAATCTAGTAAATGTGTCCATATTAAAGTATTAGAAGCAGAATGTGTTCATTTACCAAGAAAGATTAGGGTTTTTTAAAAAATCCTGCTGAGTTTACTGGAAAATCTTAATGCCGTGACACAATTGTGAATGGTGGCATCCTAAAAATCAAAGATGCAAAGGACTAAAGTCACTTTCCTAAGACTCTTCAAATCAGGCAGCAGATCTATCACTTCAGATATGCCCCAAGACCCCAAGATCAATCTTGTTTCTTAAGACCACCTCTCCATTTTAAGTTTTGTGTGTGTGTGTGTGTGTGTGTGTGTGTGTTATTCTTCAAAATGCTAAAGGAAGGAGAGATCAAAGGCTGGTGAGAGGAAAGACTCCAAGCATCACATAGACCTGGGTTGGAATCTCGGTCTCGCTCTTTTCTTCCTGAGTCACATTGAGAAAGCTGCTCACCTCTCTACATCACGGCTCATCATCTATAACACAGGGCTTGTAAAACCGACCTCACAATGCAGTTTGGTGATTATAGGCGTCGGATGCAAAGCGCCTACCTAACACGAGGTTTAGCACAGAGTAAGCCCCCGATACTTGGTGCAGCTGGGGTTAAAAAAAACTACAGACAGGGAAAGAAGTTGTTCTCGGAGTCCTACAACCTGTCTCGGCTTGCTGCTGGTGCCAGAAGCTCCCTTGTTCCATCAGGCATTTGGGAAGAAAGGGGAACCCCCGCATTTGGAGTGTCCTCCGGCCTCCTGAGCAACTTTACCTTCCTGATCACCAAGCATCCACCTCTCTACTAATACCCCCTCTAAGACATGAATTGAATGTGAAGTGGCCACAGATTTTGAAAACAAAAGTTGCCTTAGACAGCAAGTCTCTAGAACAGGAAATAATTATTCCTTGCTTAGTACTCAAATTGCTTTGAGAAATGAGGTACAGGGAGTATTTTTTTTCTTTACTGTATAGTGTATTTAATCCAGAAGCCCCAATAAACATCATTTTTCGAACTAAACTGATGGCCCCAGATTCAAATTCTCCTCGACCCAGTGTGACAGCCTAATACAGACACGTGGTTTATAGGCCCCAGGTTTGTAGCATCTTCCTTTGGAGAACTGATTTCTATAAGTAGCAATTGTTTTCCTTCCTATTTTCCTACCTACGTGCCTTCGATGCAAATATCCCCGTTCACCCTGTGCAAATCCAAACACTCCATCCCAACACTTGCGTCCCCCTCAGAAAATGCAGAAGCACTTCTCAAAGTAACAGAACTCCACCGCTTTGCAAACTTCCTGTTTCAAGCATCCAGAGAGAGAAGGAAAAAAAAAAAAAAAGTACACCGAGTTCCTCTAAAGCCCCCTCCTGACATTTCCAGACTTATTAGCCAGTTTTCACACTGACTTCAATCAACCTCTTTAATCCTCCAAGGAAAGAGCATTTTTAATTCACCGATTGGCTGATAAGCTTGAAGCCAAAAAATGATTTACACGTAGATGAATTGTGCTTACAAGATGGAACTTGGAGCATTAGAAGCGGATCTGAATTTCCTATCTGTCATTTTATTTGCCACATTCATTTTTTCTCTGCCATTACCCTGCTGATTGTGATCTTTCAGCGCTATTGGGCCCCTGCTTCCACAGTTTTTAATCTGCCTTTAATCCCATAGATTTTAAATATTCCCGGCACCGAGAGACTGGAGGCAATTAACTGCCCTTCTGATGCTCTCCTTATCAGTTTCCTCCTTGTATCTCCCAGAAGCAGCCTCAAAACACTTCCAGGCTGACAAATACTACCAGCATTTCAGATGAAGCATCCACTGCAAATGGGATGTGAAGTCCAGCTGTGCACGCTGACGCTGAGCAATCACAGACCTCGCAGAGGAGGAGACGGGGAGAGAGAGGTTTGGGGGGCACGCTCGGGATGCTAGAAGCCCCGGGTGCCCGTGCTCTGAAACAATGCCCTCGTAATGTGTTTTGGGACTTGAAAAATATGTGAATCATCTAATCTGTTTAATCTGATTGCTGCGTTTAACTAGAAAACCATTTCCAGCTCTCTGGCTTTAATGACGTATTCCGGTGGGATGTCAAAAGGAGACACATCAGGTAGAATAGCTACTTGAATCTGGCTTGGGTCTCCTCCCTGGCTCTTGTTTAATTTTGTTCTCGTGTTTTAACATGTTCCCGTTAAAATCTGCCCACCAGATTTCCCAAACACTGGTTGATAAATTTGCCAACACCTTTCATGGATGTCCATTCAAACTTGAACTAATTCAGATTTTCTAACAGAACTTTAGACATCGCCCTGCTGCATCCAAGGCTCATGGGCTCTGAGTCTACACCCAAGGAGCCTACACAGGGTGACCCAATGAGCCGCCATGACAGAAGGGAGAACGTTATTCATTAAAACCCATGAGCTGTTCCACGAATACAAGTGCATTTAAATGCACTCTAAGTGCTAGGACTCTAGTTAGAGGCCACCCAGTGCCCTGATCAGAGCATTATGCCTCCAAAAGTGCTATCCTTTGGCCTCTGGCTGAGGATAAAGAAGCTTGACTCTACCACTGACTCTACCACTATCATTGATTCCTGATGAAAAGATTGACCCTTTCACTTTTTTGTAGGTAAGCATTCAAAGGAAACAATGAATTCAGAGCTACAACCCAAAAGATGGAGAGAAAGATACTCCCCTATCCCATTTGACACGGGCAGGTCCCAGAACATTGAGGGGTTCTCTAACTCAGGCCCCCTGTCTCTTCATCAGACATCATCATTTGATAGCAGTTTGGCTTGCAAATGACCGAGGGAGTCAGGCTTTTCTTGAGAAGGATGCGCATATCATTTGGGTGTCCGTAAACACGTAGAAAATTCTGATGAATTCTTATAGTTAGGCCAGACCACCAGTGGCTCCCACAAAGTGGATGGACTTTGTTGGCCAAATCCTCCACCACATATTCTATCATGTTTATGGCAGTTTATGCCAACATCTCTTAGCGGGTAAGCCATGAATTTTTCCGTCAAAGAGAGACGCTCCCCCCCCTTCTTATGGGGGGGAAAATGATACAAGTTTCTGACTTTACTCAGTCTCAGGGTCAGTCCCCCAATCAAACGGTCTTCTCCGGAGGTGAAAAATAGGCATTTGATAAACAGGCCATTGTGCATCCCCCAAGAGTTCTATATCTTTTGGAAGCTGCTCTATTTTTTAAAGTACAAAAATTACAGAGGGTGATGTCAACCAGGGAGAAAGGGTATGGTAGAGGAGACAATGCATTAAATGCCATGTGCTTAATTGATTAACCCCACTTGCTGTACTCAGAGAAAAACGCAAGCTCTTTCCATGAAGCTCCCCAGCGAACCCAGAAACACGGCAAATGGATGGATAACGCAGCGCAGAAAAGCTCTGTTGAGACATGGTATATAAACAACGCCCAGCAACACACACAGGAGGGAAAGCATCGAGAAAAGCAAATGATGAGGAAGAGGCCAAAACTTCGTTATATAACGGCAGAAACACCAGGTAGCAGCTCTTACTGTGTTGTTTTGCTGTGACTTGCAGCTTTGCTTAAGCATTTTAAAGATTCTTGCAGGTCTTTTTCAAGCAGCCAGCTCTAGCCTACGAATTATGGTAATGTACCACTTCTGAGCCCTCGGCAGGATTTGCAACAGAGAAATCACATCAGCCTATGCTGATTAACAATTCCATTCCATCCAGAGATTTATATAAAAAAACTATCTTACATTTTGCTTTTTAATAAGAATGATCGCTATCTCAAATTGAGTCCCAGCAAATTTTAATAAAGGCCCAAGGTTGAGTGGCATTTTGCATGCTGATTTAGCTGTGATTGCTCGCTTTTGATGAGCACTAGCCTGGCATGTATAGCTCTCCTCAGAGCAGGTTTAAAGACCAGAAGTAAGGAAAAGGATAAAAATAAAAACTTCCAACTAAAATTCGAGGTCTTTTCTTTCTATGATTGATTACTGAATAAATACCAACATGTATCTTTGGATTCAGCCTAAGAGTGAAATTCCCTACAGCGAAACAGCTGTTTTTTAATGGCTTTTAATATACTAACCTGTCAAAATATGTTAACTTTGATGACTGCAATTATTATTTTAAAAGATGTTATCAATCTATTTATCTGTCTTCTCCCCCTGATATTTCTTCTCCAATCCAATGGAGAATCACAAACAAGTCGCATTTTTGTTTCCTGATGAGTCAATTGTCAATAAAATAAATACCTCTTGGGGGGAAGCACTCTCCTTTGTTAAAATAGAAGATGCGTTAATTATTCTGAACAATAAAACTGGATGTTCAGCCTTTGCCAATGGTTGATGAAACACATCTCCAAGAGGGCAAAGAGTATATGGAAACAGCAATTGTGGATGTTTGGGGGTATTTTCCGTATCTTAAATAACAAATCAAATCAGTGGTCATAGTTCTGTGGGATGGTGTTTCTGCCATGTTGTTGGATGGCATTTACCTTCATTGCCATCGATTTTGTTATGAGGCAGATCTACATATGTAATTCCAGGCTGCCATGAAAGCCACCCCAAACAGTTAAGAGGACATTTCACTCAAGCTTGCCCGCCTCCCAAAGAAAGGTTTGATTGACCAACACCCAGCAGATTTAAAAAAAAAAAAAAAAGCTAAAAAATGCAAATGGAATTCAGCTCATTAGCTAAAGATCAAATTTCACCAGCTAGGTAGAGATCCTGACCTAGAAAAATGTTGCAGGTAAATCACAGAAATAACTACATCTTGAAAATGCATAAAATGCATTTGAACAGAATGTTGGAAGGAAGAAAGTCTCTTTCCAACAGGCAAGTACTTCTTGGATATAGCACCCCCCCCCCGCCAGAAACCTTAGTTTGGTCCTTGTTTTTAAGGGTACAATAGAGAAATGAGCCAATATAATGCTCATTACAAAACAAAGTAATCCCATGAATTATTATATAATATCTTAGCTCGCCAATATTGCCAAGGAATTTTCTAGATAATTGAAGTCTATCCCTTTATATTATGCTTAACCACGTGAGGTAGAAATGTACTTATAACTTTTTTTATTTTTATACTTTCTTAAAAAAAATTCTGTATAATTTAACCATTTTTGTTTCAGTTGCTCATAATGCACATTTTTGTGATGTAACTACGATAAGGATATTTGTAAATGATGATAACATAAATATCACATGTGATTATTTACTTTTCCAGTAGGTATGGATTGAACTTCTATGATGAGCCCAGCACATTGCCAAGTCCTGGGATACAATGATAAATAAGACAGAAGTCCTCTAAGGTAGCTTACCGTCTACCACGAGAACAAGGAAGAGAGACATTTATCCCATAGGGTGATCTATCCAGTGACAAGGGAATATACTGGGTGTTAGGGAAACCCACTGATTGATGAGAAGAGAATGAGGATAAAGATCAATAGCTAAGTTAAAAGAGAGTGGAGATCGTGGAGTTGAGAAAGCAGAAATATCAGTAAATCCTAATAGTGGCAAGTAGCAGGATATTCAAAGCATTTGACAAATATTCATGGGCATTCACTATATGCCAGCGACATTTCTACATGCTGGAATGCAGTTATGAAAGAGAGAGCTCGTCCTGGCTCTCATTATTGTTACATTTTAGTAAAGAGAACCCCAAACAGTATTTTTCAAAAAGCAAACTTAAATCATTATATAGTACATCTGAAACTAATGTAACACTGTACGTTAACTATACTTCCACTAAAAAAAATTTTTTTTGGTAACAACTCAAGGATTTTTTTTAAAGTGATCAGGTTTCCATTTTAGAAATCCACCACAGCTGCTCTAAGAAGAATAACTTGGAAAAGAACAAGGCTGAAATCTGGGAGACCCAGTAGGAAACTGGTGCTTTAATTTAGGCGAGAGAGGAACGTAATCTGCCTTATGGTAATGAATGGTTCTCCACTATGGTAGTGGTGCCATGGAGGGAACTGGACAGTTCCAGAGCTATTGAGGAGGTGAGACTGACAGGTTCTTCTAATGCAATAATGTGGGCTGGGCAGGCAAGAGGGGCTGTTGGCTTAGGCAGTCCTTGGAGAGTGCCATCACTGACATTGGAAATACACAAGTAGACTTGGGGAGATGATTATAGGTTTTCAGTTTTGATCATGTAGATATGAGTATGAGTGTAAGTCTAAATATGAGTGTCAATACAAGTATAATGTGGGACTTCCATGTGGATATAACAGATACACGGTTGGATATATAGATCAGAAATTCACTAGAAAGATCTAGAAAGATCTGCCCTTATGCTAGATGGTTGTGAATCTCTTTCCTTCCTATTTACTTCTCCTTCTTCAAGATCAGCTGTCACCTATGTACACAATTTAGTCTATTTTCATTTCCCCAAATACCTTACATATTCCCATATGCTGCCTTTTATTTGTACTCTTTTTTTTATTACTTCTTCTTTCTTCACTATATTCACCTATCAAAATTCTAACCCCTTAAATAAGGAGTAAAATTTAAGAAACAAAAATATAAAAGAATGAGAATAAAGTAGGGTTATTATAGGGTTTTTCACAGGGTATGTGTGGTGTGTTGGGGGGGCACTTAACAATAAAAAAGCAAAGAATATGAATACACGATTTAGAAAACAAAGATTTAGTAGTAAGTGAACATATAAAAGAATGATCAACTTCACTAATAACTGAAGAAGGGCCAAAAAAAAACAGTGATGAGAAACTATTTTCACCCATTAGATTCCCCAAAAGTTAAAGGAGTAATTTTTTTTAATACTCTTATGTGGGCAAAGATGAAGAAAAGTAGGTATCTTCATAAATTACTTGTAAAAATTGAAATTTATAGCATTTCTGGATGGGAATTTGGCAACATATCTAGTCAACCTTAAAGGATTTATACTCTTTCCTAGTAAAATCATTCTGAGAACTTGTCCAAAGGAAAGAATCAGTAATGTATATAAATCTTCATATGGATGTTCATTGCAGCTTAATTTATATTGGAAAAAAATAGACTATTCCATTAACAGACAATTAATTAAATTACAATAAATACAAAAGGTGGTATCACATAATGCATAAAAGCATTACTTAAAGAATATTTAATAACCCTAGAATGCTTGTGAGATCTTTTTACTTTTAACACAATGATATTTATTATGTTAAAAATAAAAATGGAAAAATGATTCAAAAAAAATCAGACAGGTAACTATTTTATATATTATTTTATACCTGTTTTTTTTTTTTCCACATACTGTTCTACTATGAATAGGGGCCACATAGATACTTGGTTAAAATTAATATCTACTTTTGATTTTGTATATGAATAGAAGAAAATTTCTTTAACATACTAAATAGTGAAATATTCAAGGAAATGTCATTGAATTGACTGTTGCTTAATATTTTTCTGAGAGTTTCAGACAAATAAATAGGACAAGAAAATAAGATATCTATACATATTGAAGAAAAGATAAAATTATTATTTAGAGATGTATGTTTCTCTACCTAGAATCAACTTGAAAACTATTAGACAAAATGAAAGTGCTTAGTAAGGTGAGTAATTAAAAGTATGTGTCACAAGACAAAACTGTGGAGACAATAAAGATCAGTGGTTGCCAGGCAGGGGGTGAGATGGATGAATGGGCAAAGCACAGAGGATTTTTTAGGACAGTAAAACTGCTCCATATGATATTACAGTGGTGACTATATGTCATTATATGTTTATCTAACCTCATTGAATGTACAACACCAAAAGTGAACCCTAAGGTAAACTATGGACTTTGAGTGATTATGATGTATAATGAAGGTTCATCCTTGGTTTAAAAAAAAAAAAAAAAAAATATATATATATATATATATATATATATATATATATATATATATATATATATATATACCATTCTGTCAGGTGATATTGATAATGAGGAGGCTGGGGGTGGGGGAGGAGTATATGGGAAATCTCTGTACTGCCCTCCAATTTGTTGTACACCTAAAACTGTTAAAAAAAAAAATGCTTAAAAAAACCCTAAAACCACAGCATCAATGTAGGCTATAGACACCAGTTAGAAAATATAAGTGGAAAGAATTTCTCATCCAAAATAGCAACCTGAAAATACAAAATAGTCATAAGTCAATTAATAAAATACCAACACTCAAGGGTAAAATGGACCTAGAGAATGAGTATCTGAAATAATAAAAACTGGATAGTTGTTAATGTTGAAAGATCATGAGGAAATTAACAATTCCATACAAAGTGATGGGGCTTATAAAATAATATAACCAGTTTATTTATTTTTTTTAAAGATTTATTTATTTATTTATTTGAGAGAGAGAATGAGATAGAGAGAGCATGAGATGGGGGAGGGTCAGAGGGAGAAGCAGACTCCCTGCTGAGCCGGGAGCCTGATGTGGGACTCGATCCCAGGACTCCAGGATCATGACCTGAGCCGAAGGCAGTCACTTAACCAACTGAGCCACCCAGGTGCCCTAATATAACCAGTTTAGAAAGTACTTTTGGCAATATGTTTCAAGTATACATTCTTTACAATAAATATAAATTTTAAAATCAGAAATCACCAAATGTCAGATGATTTCCCTGTCTTTCATGATATTTCCAAAAGAATGGGTTTTCTGGAACTCTCTGGTCCTTTTTTTTTTTTTTAATTTTTTGCCATTTATATTTAGTCCTATTTCACATTTACATCTGCTCTTTCTGTGAGGACAGTGTTTTATTCAACTTTCTATGTTCTTTGTACACTGTAGGTACCTGTTAAATGTTTCTATAACTGAATTCCAAATTATAGAAAATTTCTATTTAGGAACAATCTGATACTCACAACCAAGAAACCAAAGCATGTTCTGATTGACCCAACATTTTGATTAACATTTGCCAAACAACTATAAACTCAGCATTAATTATTCTTTCTAATATTTGTTTCATAGATTTTAGCAACATAAAAAATACATGACATGACCCAAAAGTTAGCACATACCACACCCAAAAATTGTTGTTATAATATATATGTATCATATGTATGTATATTTGTGTATCCATATATCCATCTGTATATATTCATATATATTTATGTATCTGTATGTATCTATATTGGAATTAGAATTAGTCCCATAGGTGACATTATGTGGAGATGATATACTTTCAAGTGATAACCCAGCAGTTAATAAATAGTCTTGGTAAATTAAAAATATTCACCCACTCATTGTCATTGTTGCATCACATGATGTTTGATGGGCTTTCAAGAGATTATGTTGCATACCTCTTCCCTTCAGGCAAATAAGATACTATTGGTCTCATTTCGTACATAATAAAACTGAGACCCAGCGTGGACTTGGCTTTCCCAGGGGTACCCAATTAGTTGATAGGAGATTGAGGACTGAAATCAAGTTTTTCTAGCTCCAAACCAAATGTTCCCATTAAACCATGAAGAATTTGATGCACTCATTTGCCACGTACAGAAAATAAAAATAGACTTCTTGCTGGTTTCCTTCTCCAAGTTCTGCCATTCAACAAAACATGTACACATATGTGTGTGCATGTGTGAGTGAGAAATGCCAAAGATACCAATTAGACAAAAAGGAGCATCATGAATGAGAATGGAAGGGAAATATCACAAGGAATCCCAAGTTTCAAGTTGGGATTGCTTGAGAATGATAGTTCTGCCTCAATATCCAGGAAACTATGTGGAGAAACTAACAATGTGAAATCACAAGTCAGATGGAAAGAATTCTATAGGAAAAGAGGATAAAGAGGCAATAGGAGGATCCCAAAGATTGACTCTGAGGCCATCCCATCGACTGGGTAGGAGGGAATCAGAAAGTAAGAAGAAAACCTGTGGCTCACACTGTGACTTGGACATCCCCTCCTCACTGCCTGCCCTCCAAAAAGAGAATAAAGTAAAGTCAGAGTGGAATCAGATTCTCTTTCTCAAGGGTATGAATTGGGACCCATCAGTTGATGGTGGGAACTGAGGCCCATCGTTTTGATGGGACTTTTGTAACCAGCGAACATGAAGGAAAAAATCCTAGGAGTCAGGAGGGAGAGGGAGGAGATGACAACAGCTAAGAGATCCAATTAAATCCATAAGCAAAACAGAGATTATAGATATTTCAGTCCTTCTTGGCTTTCCAGTCAATGTATCTTAACAATATACACAGTCGAAATCAAGGCACATGGTCTTGCGTAAAATTTAAGTCCATCTCTATTCTTTGAAAACAGAGTCAATATTGACTTGGAAAATAAACTATGAACAGAGAGATAAGTGATGAAACCAAGTGGCAGCAGTTCAAGAGCGAGCCCAAGTGCGGGATCCTAGGCAGTCTGTGTTTTCTTCATTACGCACTCAGTATTTTCTGATTTGTAGAGTAAGCATGCATTATAATTTGGGGGATCAATCAGTTTACTTCCAAGAAAAGAAGTGGTAAAGGGGACATGAAAACAAATGGAATAAACCAGAAATTTAAGTATAAATGTAAGAGAGAGGGATAGAGAAGAAATATGAGGAAGTAGGTACTAGGGACACTGTCGGCAAGAAGGATCTGTGATGGTCAGGGAACAGAAGAGGAGGAGTCAGTGGTAACCGAATAAAGAGAAAAGAGATCCTTGCAAGGGACTAGCTTCCAAAGATGGGCAGGAGGGGGTGGGTAAAAAGTGAGGCCCAGGATAAAAATCAGGACTAAGAAGCAAAGAGCAGACACCTCCTCCTGGGGGAAGGTGAGAGGGATGAGGAAGGTAAGAGGTTGGGTATAAAGGAAGACTCGTAAGAATCAGACAAGGGGATAATTGACCTTACAAGGGGGTTTAATTTTGTCTATAAGAGGAAGTGTAAGTAGCCCGATGAGTTATGCTCTGTGAACACACAGACATACACACATGTGGGGAATGGGGAAATCTCAGGTATCAACAGGGAGTACTAGGAGATAAACATCAGAAAATCACCTGGACACTCTCAAAGTCTATTTAAAGTCAATTCTCAATAGGATCGAATCTGCACTTTGCTGTGGCTTGACCCCAGGTCTGACTTAGCCATCAGACTGAGTAGATACAGAACCTCCTGCCTCTAATACTTTCAGGGGTCCCTGAAAATGTTTTAATTTTTTTTAAGATTAGAGGGGAAAAAATGAACATTTTAGGAAGAAGGGGATAGTCATCTTTATACCAAAGCAGTCACAAAATAAGAGTTTCAATATTTTTTAATGAAGGAGAAGACCCACAAAGGCAAAGCGCCTAGGGCCCAGGAAAGTTATGAGGATGTGTGCTCTCAGGGCAGCAAATGACAAAGCCAATGGTAGAGGTCATCAGGGGATAAAAACAGTGTCTGAGAGGATAGAGGATGGAGCATTGGGTTTTAGTGAGGGTGTCACGTGTGTGGCTGATGGTATGGATTTTAAGGCAGATGAGCCTAGTCAAGAGAGAAGAAGCAAAAGGAGACAAGACTGAGAAGAAGCAAAAGGGAAAGAAGTGGAAGAGAGAAGCAAAGAGGGTGTGGTTGGAGATTGGGAGCACCAAGTGTGAGACTATAGCAACAGAGAAGTGCCTCGTGGTAACAAGGCTAAGGAAGCTGTGCTTGGTAGGGCACACGATTCAGGGGCTGAGGTTCAGTGACAAGGGAAGGGATCTGGGGGGGGAGCAGTCAACATTAGGTACACAGGGAATCCAGAGGGTCTCAGAATTTGAGTCCACCAGATCAACTATTTCCCAATGAGCCTCTTGCACTGATATTGCAAAACTTGGTCCTTTTGCAGTAGCTGGAAGAATACTAAAGTAGGATGGATGGGAAAACTTGGTTCCAGGTTGCTTTCTCACTAGCCAGGTATAAATGGGACAGATAAACTCTGATAAGTGTCATGTCTCCAAATGGTTCTATTAATACTATGTTTGCCTGAAAGGAATATACTGGACATTTTCAATCCCTTGATGTGTCTCCAAGCTCTTATTTCTGTTGCTCCATAGTTCCATCCTGGGTGCAATATAGATTACATCATAGGAGTGGTTTGCATCATAGATATGGGTCCAAAGGGTTAAGAGGTAGACAAAACTTATAAACAGGTAGAAACACACGGGTACAAGAGAAATGGATATTTCCTCCTTTGTTCAAGAGGAGAAACCTTATTGTTATCATCACATCACTTCTTCCTTCTCAGTAATAACCATGAAAGAATATGCCTCCACTTTTTCCATTTCTTGTCTTTTGAAGTTAATTCCAATCCTAACTGTAAATCAGAAATGGTACAATCTTTTGATATGTTACAGAGCAATGAAAATTTAATTTAAGTAGTATCTTCCCTTTTTTTTAAGTGCCTTGTTCAATTGAAGCAGAAGCAGCTGTGAATGATGGCTAAGTTAAGAATAAAAAGTAACACCAAAGTAATGTCTGTCATTATGATTTCAAACAGCATGTGCCACTTGGAAAGTTTTGGGTAAAATATAAAAAAAGATGTGGTCGATTAACTGAAATAGAATACAGGCATATAAAAAGTGAGATATCCTGTAAATTTCTGAATTATTCTGCCCATAAAATATCTAAAGGACAATTTTGAAAATGGACAAGCCCATTGGACATTAAATTCTAGTAAGACTATGTGTGTATGTGTGTGTTAGACTCGGGGCATCGCTGTTCCATTACAAATGCCTCGCATGCGTTTCTGGCTTCAAAATTAAGCGTGTTTTTTTCGTTCCTGGAAGCACGGAGCTCAGGAAGGGCTCCTGCCTCCCTAGCCTCCAAGCACTACACTGGCATAGAGGTGGGAAGGTGGCTGCAGAGGAGGGAGGCGGGGGGGGCGGAGCCTGTCACAGGCCACGCCCTCATGCTCTGCCAGGCATCTCCAAGGATACTAAGCCGCTGCAGTGGATCTATAAATTCCCAAACATGATGTTAATTTGGAGAACAAGACAAGTCACTCCAGGAAGTAAGATATCTCTCGGAATAGCGGACTTTTACTGTATGGCAAACGGGACTGTCTGAGCAACAGCCCTCAATGCCAAAAAGCTAGAAGTGTGCATATTAGTAGACTTTTAAGGAGAAGAGGGGTCTAGTTTTCTGCCAGCAGAGTGATTTGTTTAATGTCAAAGGCCTTCCAGAGCGCGTACAGTGAGATTCCGAACATTGCTGGCTTATGTGATGAGCCGCACCTACTTTGTCTCAGGGACCCCCAAAAATCTCAGAGGGAAAAAGGACAGCCACCTTCACCCCTGAGAGGAGGGAGGGAAGTCAGACCCGTTGGCGAACCCACTGGCAAACACAAGCTAGTGTCTGTGACACCTGAGGACCCTTTGTCAGACTAAAAACCGCGCTTCGAGAACACCAGCCCCAGCTCCTGGATGATCTCTGACACAGCCCCAGCTCCTGGATGATCTCTGACCCTGCTGCTTGAAACCCTGATAAGATGCTATCAGTAGGCCCCTCTAAGTGCTTAAAGGACTTTAAGCAGATCATTGGGGCAATTACCTTAGAGAGGGAAAGATATGGGCCTTTATTGATGAGAGATTAATATTGACCAAAAGCTATTGATTTTTCTCTGCATCTTATTTCTGATGGTAAACCTGTTTTGCAGCCTCCTGAGGTTGGTTGGTTGGTTGGTTTGTCATAGTGGAGAGTGAGTGAGAAGATTTAGATAGAGGTATTGCAATGAACAGTCCTGCTTTTAAATGTCTGCCTGGTTGTGTGTGTTTGGTTTTCTCATTGAAGTGCTCGTGAGTATAAGCGGTTATAGAGAACGATTCTTATGTTCCGTATAAATACCATTTATTAAGTGCCTACTATATTCCAGGCACTGTGTTAGCTTTTACACATATAGTATAATTTAACTTTCATGAAATTATACCCAAGGCAAGTATGCTATCCTCACCCTAAAGATGAAGAAACTGACATCCAGAAAGATTTGAGAAACTTGCCCAAGCTTAGAGAATAAGTAACAAAGTAGGGATTGGAATCCAGTATATATTACTATAATTCTATATAATTCTAAAGGTAACTTTACATCTATTCCATTAATTATTTAACAATTATCCATTGCAAAGATATTCAAGAAGTAGAATTCAAGGTACGCAAAGGTTAATTGTATGTAGAGACTGTGAAAAAAAATTTTAAAGGACAGAATGATGACTCTGAAGTATCTAGCCTGGATCACTAAGAGCACATAGTGGATCTTTGTGAGAGTCAGAAAAAGAAAGGAAACAAACAAGGGATTAGCAGGACGTGTGAAATGACAAGTTTAGTTTGGGACACTTCGTTTTGTTTTTGATTTTTAAAATACATTTTTAGGTCATTAAAGTAATGTAATAAAAGAAAGGAAAATTGAGATATATGAGGAAGAATAATAAATCATCCATAATGTCACCTATTCCAACAGAATTATCCCCAATTTTTTTTCTTCCAATTTTTTATTGTGCATCTTTTGCTTTTAATTGTAGTGGAAGCGCACATTGCAGGATGCTTCTTTCTTTTCATGATGCAATATTTCAAAAGCATTGCTACATAATCTTCACACTTACCATATTTCATGGATTCCATCTCATCTGGTGGATATACTACATAGCTGACTTCATGGTTTCTTTTATTATTGCATTTTGCTTACTTGTGGCTTTTTGGTATTTTAAAATCACCTTATGTTAAGGAAATTTATGTACTTTTCTTATGGTAAATTGTTCTGAAATAGGATGTTGGGTGGGTCCATTTCTATTTGTTTTTGAAGCTGGTGAATTCAAGGGAAATATTTATTAGACGTGTGAATTGTGCATCTACCATTCGGGAGAAAGTCAAGGCCAGAGATACCAACCTGGGAGGAAAGAGGCAGATATGGCAGATGTGTGCAGTCATGGGCACCGTGGGAGTTTTCAAACATGATTCCTAGTTCTTTGACACTTCTTCTATTGAGAGGTTAGATCTATGTCCACTACCAGTCTGGAAGCATTGTAAATGCTTTGAAGGAAAGGCTTTAATGGCTGGAGGGAAGATGGGTGGCTCAAATGGTAGGGGGCAGACAATGCTATGTAATATCCAAGGCTAGACCATATAGATCACACAGCTTCTATCTGCTTCTTTTGGCATGCTCACTCTCTGGATGTTCCCAGTTGTCATGCTGTGAGAAGCCCTAGCTACATATAGATGCTCTGGTTGAAGGTCAGATGACACCAAGTCTCCAAGTCATCCTGGCTCAAGACCCAGAATTATAAATGAAGAAGCCTTCACTTCCCCACCTCCCATTGTTCAAATGGTATCCCGTGCTCCTGATAAGAAAACATGGAATGGAAGCAAGCCATCCTCACCATGCCCTGTTCAAATTCCTGACCCACAGAATAGATGAGCATGATAAAATGATTCAGGCTCCACAACTCCCAGTTTAGAGTAGTTTGGTAGATGGCAAGCACTGGAACAACATTTGGTATCTAAAAGTGGGTTATGCTCTAACAAAATCCAAAATGTGCGGCCTTGGTTTTGGAGCCTAGTGATGGAGAGACAGAAACCTAATGGGCCCGGTTGGAAGTTATCAGGGAGGTTTTGATTGCAAGTGAAGACATAATGAACTCAACAATCAAGACAAGGGGAATTTTAGGAAGAGTGTGGAAGGTATCATCTTGCTTTTGACACCCCAAAATAAATTGAGAGAGTAAAAGAGGTAAACTAAAGAATTAATTACTCTGTTTTTTACTATAATTTGGAGGAATATAACAGAAAGAAATTAACAGCTAACAAATTAGGAGGGGGTACAACAGCTTGCCAGCTAGCCAAGTGTCCTCAAAATAAGAAATGGCCTCAGGGCAAAGATTAAGTCCTAGGTCAGGAAGATATGGTCTCAGGGTGAAGACAGTTTCAAACTTACAGAATCCATGAGAAGGTACAAGGGTGTTTGTGTTATCCCACTAAGTTTGGGGTGGTTTTTATGCAGCAAAAAATACCAGAAACATGCACAAATGAGATTGTCAGAATGGAAGCACCTTGGATGAAAAAGGAGAAACAATTTGAAGCCTGAGAAAATGAGGGGAAGCAAGATATTTCATTAGCAGGATGAGAAGAGATATTCCTCAAAGAGATTGCTCCTCAGTGCTACATGGAATATAACTTCTTTCACTCAGCATGATTATTTTGAGATTCAGCCATGTTATTTCTTGTATTCCACTGTAGAGGTGTACCACAGGTTGGTTTTCCATCTGCCCTTTGACAGACACTTGAGGTGTTTCCAGATTTTGATTATAAATGATGCTGCTATACATATTCATGTGTAGGCCTTTGTGTGAATCTAAGTTTTCATTTCTCTAACATGAATTCCTAGAAGTGGGACCACTAAGTCATATGGGACGCATAGTTAATTTTGTGAGGAAACTCTCAGTTTTCCAGAGAAGCTATACTATTTTCCATTCCTACCAGCAATGTAAGAGAGTTCCAGTTGCTCCATTATCCATCATTCCTTGGTATCATCCGTATTTTTTATGTTAGCAGTTCTAACAGGTGTGTAATGGCATCTCATTGTGGTTTTAATTTATATGTTCCTAATGACTAATGATCTTTTCATTTGCTTATTTTCCTACCCTTTATCTTCTTGGTGAAGTCTGTTCAAATCTTTTGCTCATTTTTCACTGGGTTGTTTGTTTACTTCCTGTTATTTTTCAAGAGTTCTTTATTTTTGGGTACAAGATCTTGGTAGGTATGTGATTTGCAAGTGTTTTCTCCCAATCTGTAGCTTGTCTTTTCAGTCTCTTCACTGTGTTCTTCAAAGAGCAAAAATGTTTAATTTCGATGAAATCCAACTTACTAATTCTTCCTTTACGAATAGTGTTTGCCAAACCCAAGGGGGGGAGGGCTTATCTACAAGGGCTCAGAATGAGGAAATTCCTTAAGGCTGTTGGATCATTCTGTATCCTGTTTGTAGTAGGGGTTACAAGGATCTATGCACGTGTTAAGACACGCAGAACTATACATCAAAAAAATAAGAATGCAAAGTTTTTAAAAATCTGTCACCTCTAATTTATCTGTGGGGAAATGAATGTAAATGACATGAATCAGAGCTTTCCCATGCATACAGTCTTTTTATTAAAGCTATGAAACAATAAAAAAGCAGCCTTTAACCCTGACATGTATCTATAACATGAAAGTGGCCTAAATTTATACTGACACTCCTCCATTGTTTAACATAATTTATGTGTTAATTGTATGCTAATTTCAATTGTCCATCACTAGCAAAAGAATCAGTTCTTTCAGGAATATCTGCCCAGTAGAAAAGATGCTGATGTTTCATTTATATCCAAGCAGGCTGGTACACAAGAAAAAGGAATTGGGAAGACTGGTCCAATTGCTGATTATCTAACAACAAATGAGCTGATGGCAGGGGTCTAAGTGACCCAAAACATTTAGGACCTTTCAAAACTATTCAGATTATTGACTCCACCTGCAGATAAACAAGATCAAACAATTTGGTCTTTTTTTCTCTGCCTTTATAACCAAAGCCTGAAGGTCTCAAAAGTACCTTCTAATTGGTTTCATTGTTTTGTTTATTGTGCTTATCACAGTGCAGTTAACATTTGCATTTCTAATAGACCACCCTGACATTTCAGTTGGTTTTAAATGACCCTTAATGGTTTCCTATGTTTCAGCAGAACCAGTGAGTCCATTCAAGGAGTAACCGCTACTTAAAAGAAGGCTACTTTTGGGCGCCTGGGTGGCTCAGTTGGTTAAGCGACTGCCTTCGGCTCAGGTCATGATCCTGGAGTCCCGGGATCGAGTCCCGCATCGGGCTCCCTGCTCGGCAGGGGGTCTGCTTCTCCCTCTGACTCTCCCCCCTCTCATGCTCTCTCTCTCTATCTCATTGTCTCTCTCAAATAAATAAATTAAAAAAAAAAAAATCTTTAAAAAAAAAAAAAAGAAGGCTACCTTTTTTTCCCCTGATGGCCTTAGAAAGTATAAATATTGCGGTGTGGGTTCACACGCACATATTAGAAGGTGATGTTCAATCTCATCCTGCCATCAGCAATGCAAACGTGACAACTGGGAGCTAACCAGTGTAGACTACTTGCATTTTCCTGTTTCTGCCCTGCATTTTCTCACTTCCATGGCTTACCTCACGTGATTTCCTCCTCCCCACCACCCTTTCCCATCCATCCCCTTGCCTCCTTGAAGCCATGCTCAATCCCACAGTCTGGAACAGAGTCCCCCGCGCCCCGCCAAATGCTCCCGCATTGTTGGTTACCACGGGTATGTTAGTCGTAATCACATCCATCTTCCTATGTAGCTTTTTACACATTGATCTCTATCTCCATTCCACTACAGCTTCTTGTAGGAAAAGACCATGCTTTATTCAATTTTCTCTCTCTCTCAAAGTGCCTTGAACATTGAGTACTTTGATAGGTGATTTGCAAATGTTTTCTCCCAATCTATGGTTTCTCTTTTCATTCTACACTGTGTTCTTCAAGGAGCAAACTTTTAAACTTGGATGAAGTCCAACTTACTAATTTTTTTTTTCTTTTAGAAATAATGTTTCTGGTGTCATATTTAAGAACTCTTTGCCAAATCTAGAGATTAAAGTGAGGGTGGAGAGGAATCTACAAAGGGTTATCATGATGGAATATTGAGGGAGTGTTAGAATTGTTCTGTATCCTCTTTGCGGTAGTGGTTATAAGAATCTATGCATGTGTTAAAACTCAGAGAACTGTACAGCAAAATATTTATTTAACACTTTCTAAAGTGCTAAAAGAATATTTGCTTGATTCATGTGTATCATTAAGGGAACCATTTTTGCTAACTTATCTTGGGAACTTAATTTCCCTAATCAAAAGTCACATTCTCATGCACCACAAGCCAAGGGAGCTAAGTAAATAGTGTCTCCCAATCACCAATCTAGATTAAGCATTTGCCCTATGCAAAAGAGCAAATCTTTTTAGATTACCCCAAAAGGCAAGCAGACATGTCCCCAGTGACCTGTGAGCCATAATAGAATAAAGACATTGTCCAGCTTTGGAGGCTCTCCATTTTCGCCCCTATTTGGAGTGATGGGAAAAGGGCCCCATCTATACTGTCTCTACATAGTGAGCCCTTCTGGAAGGAAAAGAGTGACATGAACACAGGAAGAAGAGGCAGAAAGAGAACTAACATCTCAGTATCTTCCTGCTCCCCTGGGATACTTGTCTCCAAGGTGGTGAGGTACAGGAATATTCTCCAGCTCTGAGCAATCTGCCATGGGTCCCACCATCTTGGGAACTGGTCTGACCTACCTTGGACAGGCCTGATTATATCATGGCTTCCTGCACAACTTTATAGGATTATACCAGTGGATACAATCTCCATCCCACTGAAGATGACTGTTGGCGTCCACAGAGCTGGAAAGCCTGAAGGGCTCCCAGACCTCATATATAACAAGGAAATTTATTGCTCCTGAACCCAAATCTGGATGGCTTTCCCCCAGAAAACCTTGTCCCTGATTCCTTGGCCCTGTGCCAATAAGGAAATAGGCCAAGATTTATGAAAGTTGCCTAAAACTTGCCACACTGAGGCTAAGACAATTTTAAAACAGATGAAAAGCAGATGAAATTGTCTTGGGTGTACACAGATTCGCCCTATGATTCAATCACCTTCAAAGTCAAAGAGTATTTCTCGGGAAAGAATAAACGAACCCTTCCTCTGTCGCTTTGTGTGGACAGTCATTTGGGAAGACAGGCTGCTCAAAACATCACGTTGTCTTAGATGCGTGACTGATGTAGGACCTGTACACGTGCCTTAAGGTCGCCAGATCCCTGCACAGAACTAAACTTATAGCAATTAAACTAAATCCATTAATTAGTCAGATGAATTAGAGATTCAGTCCTCAACTAATCTAGAAGAGGATTAAAAAGGTCTATGCAGGTGGCACTTAGACTTTACCCCTAATAAATCGCATACAGTTCTTTGTAGCATTGTGAACTCCATCCTTTCCTAAGTGGCATTCAGCTGTGGTCACATGGTTCTGTAATAATATAGAGCCAATTAGCTTTAGAGACAGCAGTAAATTGGAACTCCAATTGCAAACTCTGTGCCGCTTAGCAAAACACTCCAAGAAGCACATGGAAACTCAGGATAGATTTAGGTTTCTGCTTGGCAGCCAGTTAACATGGCAGGGACTATTAGACCAATTTCCTTCTTTCCCTCTATCATGATTTTCTGTGTCTGAGAACTGGCAGGGAAAAAAGTACTGTTCAACTGCCAAATTGTTGCTTAAGGACAGCATCCATGGAAAATAAAATTTAAAATAATTAAGGTCAGGCTCCCTTAGGATAACACTACATTATAAGGAGTTTAAAAAGATAAAAAAATATAAACAAGTTAAACTTCCTTTTACAGGAGTTGCTGCTTTTGTTTTCATAAGAGCATCTGAAATAACAAAGTAAGTTATCTAATAATTTAATATCATTTACTTTAGCAACCTACACTAAAAGAACATCCAGTTAAAATCTAACTGCAACATATAACATCTTCAGAGCTTCTGTTACTAAAAAAAAAAAAAAAAATTTTTAAATGAGAAATCCAGGATAAGCAACAATTGAAGTCAGTTACTCAAAAAGGGCACAGACTGTAGAAGATTCATTTATTCAGATAGCATGAAAGGCAGAAAATGTACATTTTATTTTAGTATGCATTTATTCAAGAACTATAAACAAGGTGTTTTTTTAATATGTAGGACCTTTTCAAAGCATGGAGATACAGTGGTGAACAAACACAAAAACCCCCTGCTTTCATGGAACTTACATTCTCATGAGTGAGACAGATAATAAAGAGACAAGGATACAGAATGTCAAGTATAATGTCAAGTAATGAAAAGTGTGATGTAGAAAAAAAATAAGGCAAAAAGAGAGAGAGTGATCAGAGGCATTGTGGCAGAAGGAATGATCCAGAAGTACCCCCATCAGGAAGGAGATTTCTGAGCAAAATGAAGCTAGGAGTGAGTTCTATAGGAATAAAAAATTTATACAGAGATTACTCAACAAATCATTCTGGAAAGAAAAGCCTTAATTATTTAGGGGGAAATAGATGTTTCTATGACCTTTTAAAGCAAAATTAATGCCAGATGGCTTAAATTAGTTAAATGTGTAATAAAAACAACTATTTTTTAAAACAAAGGAATATAGGTAAGTATCTGTGTAATCTTGGGATAGGAGAAGGATGCACTGAACATCTGAGCAAAACAGAACCTCTAGAGTAAAACCTAAATTCTACAAAGATGCAGAATTCCCGCATGCCTGAAAGACCCCCAAACAAAATAAATGAAGAAATGACAGAATGATAAAATACTTGAATATATGGATTTAAAATGTCAACACATAAAGAATTTTCAAGTTAGAAACACACTTTCAGATAATAAGATTATCTGAAATTTTAGATAATATTAAGAAGCAATTCACAAAAGAAGAGATAAAAACTATCAATGAGGACAAAAAAGTTCAGCCTAACTGTGTTAAAGAAATGAAAATTAAAACAGTATGGATACGCCATCCCTTTCCATTCAAGTCGACAAAGAGTGTTCAGAGATAATACAGGGCAAAAAAATCGGCACTTCATTCACTGCTGTTGGGAATGGTAGAGCCTGGTGGGCAAATCAACCATATGTACGCATGCACCCAAAGGAAATATTCATGTATGCAAACTAGGATTCACAAATGAGAATATTGATGCATTACTTACAGTTTCTCCAAAGCCACCTTGTTCAAGGTGGAATATGAGAGGGGACGTGGGGAAAGAGCAGGAAAGTCTGTGTGAGATTTTAGTGCCAGTCAGAGCAGATGAACTTGTGCTTGTTTAATATGTCAACATTCCAAGTAATATTTGAATTGCAAAGAAGCTCAGCAGAAATGTATATACATACATCTTGAACTATATGTATACCCATACATACATAGTGCAAATTTACATACAAATTAGAAATAATCCAAATTGTCATTATTAAGAAGCTGATTAAATAACCACATAACCATACTCCGAAGCTACTTGCAATTACATTGTCCATACTTAATGATCTAGAAAATGTCTATAACTAATTGCAAAAGATTTTTAATTACAAAATAGTATACACAATATAATCCCAATTATATTTAAGAAAAAAATCCATAACTTATGTAAAGAATAATAATAATGTGTTTAGACAAAGACTAAGACTACATCAAGATAGATATCAAAATAATAACAATGGTTTTCACTGGGTAAAAGAATTATAGATGATAAAGTGAACATTTTAAAAAATGAGTAAATTATAAGTCATGGAGGCCTTTCTATATAATGATACTAGAGGCTTAATATTTTATTTAATTAATTAGTATAATATATCAATATGTCAATAAATTAAGTGTATTGTAACACTAATTTTATACAATATATATCTTAATTAAAATTATATTATTAAATCATATAGACTCAATTAAATTATGTGTTCATTAAATATTAATATATAATATACATGATATAACATCTATCACGTAAGAAATAAAACCCTTCCTCTTTGAACAGATTCATGAACGATGGTCCCATTTAGCTCTGATTTTAACTAGATACTTAACTATTGTGCAAACCAGTAACAAAAATATATTTCTCTTGTTCCCTAATTTTCTCTATAGCCAGATGGTACTTCTCCATGTCTGGAATTCATTCCTATACATATTAAAACAGGCCAGAGGAGAGAAAGAATAAAGAGGTAATTGAGAAATGATAAGCATCACCAATATTCGTATAGTGCTTTGGAGTTCTTGACAGTCTCATGTCTATAATCACACCACATTCAATAGCAACTGTGTAATGAAGTTGGGGACGGCAAATACAGGTCTCATTCTTATAGACAAAAGAATATGGAAATAAAGAGCTTAAGCATCTGACCCAGAAAAAGATCTTTGATTCTCTGCCTTCCCCACGTAACACACTAAGTTGAAGCATGAGATGTTGGACCAATAATTGCCCAGCTTCTAATTACTAAGCCAAGCCCGAGAAACTACTTCTTTACTATCCTTTAAAATAGATGCCATAGTTTGAATAGAGTTTGACTCTATTGTCAAACTCAAATGAACTAAAACTGACTCTGTTTTGATACTTTTGAAAGCTCTACCACAGCCCTAGACATAGAAGGAAACACCCTCAGATATTCCAAAATGGGGGATAGGATTGCTGCTCTGAATGAAAAAATGCTTTTATGGCCAAAATTCTCTGGAATCTGCATAGATGGCTGAAGAAAACACAGAAGCCAAAAGCAGTAACCAATAAATTCCAATCTTCTCCCTCCTTTCTATGTCAATAAAATGTTGGAATATTAAAATATACCCAAAGGTCTGTATTCTTTTGCTGCCAATTTAACCTACAGAGATGTAAAATTAATCTTTTTAGGACAGGCTGGATGACAGGAAAAGTTTACTCCAGAAAATATTTGGAAAAATCTCACTGAAATAAACTCCAGTTTCTCCGATGGCTGCCATTAGATGCAAAGAATAGCAATGGCCTACATCCCATAGAAATTCTACCAAGTAACCTAACATGGAAAAATTTATTCAGTTTGACATGTATATTTCCCACAGTCATCTCAAACTAAAATTGCTCATTGTGATTTGGTTATTCACAATGAGGTTTTACCTAGTAAGCTCAATCAAACCATGGGTGTCATCTTAAACTCTTATCTGTCCTTTAACCCCCCTCTCTAAACTCAGCAATGTCCCATGTCCATCACCAGATTCTGTCACATTTGATTTGAACTCACAAATGTATATCAAAACCATTCCAGCCTACTCCTGCTCATCCTGTGGTCCCACGGCCACTGCCTTCTCTCACCTCTACAATTGCCGCCACTTCCTAAATGCCCTCCCTGCTTTCATGTTGGTATCAATTCATTTCTAAACCCCCACCATCCTACCCATCTCACACCCAACTCCTGGCGTCATTTACAAAAATTTTTAAATTCTTATTACAGAAGCCACATATATTCCCACTGTGGAAAATTATACAGGGACATAAAGAAAGTTTTTAAGCCCCCAGTTATACCTCCCAAAGATAACCACTGATTCTTTAAAAAATGTCTTTCAAAGCAACACAATGAAGATGCCTAATAATGGCTGAGGAAGTGACTGAATGTCCTGCAGTGATTCTCTAACTTGGCTCATCTAATTTAGATAAAAATATAAGATTGGGATAGAGACTATTTCTTGTGTATTCAGAGGATTTAATATTATGATAAATTACACTTGGTTTTCTCATCGTGTCAATTATGTCTCCATTCTAAATGTGGTCCTACTTGCTTGAAATAAGAATGATATTGCATTTGCCTTGTAGTTTAGGAATAGTTTTAATCTGGTGAGAAGAAGAAATTCAAGAAAATAATTTAATTAAAAGGCACTAAAGATAATAAATTTGAGATTGCTAAAAAGAAAAATTAAATCAAGGATGTATGCTATAGTAAAAAAATGACCCCCCAAATCTCAGTGGTTTACAACAACAAAGGTTTGCCTCTTATTAATGCTCCATGCCTGTCATGGGTCAGTTACAGCTCTGCTCCACGTGATTTCTCTTCAGGAGCCAGACTAATGCAGTAGTCTCTGGAGTATTGATAAATGCTTGAGGAAGGGAAAAGAGAGCATAGTGAATCAAATCTGGCTTTTAGAATGTCTTTCCAATAATGTCTCACATACCATTAACCAGAATAGTCATATAGCTAAGTCTGAAATCATTAGAGAGAAAAAGTACAATTCTGGCTAGGGAGAAGAAGCAAATATTTGTGAACATGCAGACTACCCCACATGTCTAATGCTATTATGATCTAATCTTATGGAAGCTCTAGACAATGCAATAAGACAAGAAAAATAAATAAGGAGCATAAATTTTGGAGAGCATATACAAGTATCACTGTAAACAGATAATTACTTTCTTAAAAAGCTAAGGGGTGCCTGAGTGGCTCAGTCATTAAGCATCTGCCTTCAGCTCAGGTCATGATCCCAGGATCCTGGGATCGAGCCTCGCATCGGGCTCCCTGTTCTGCGGGAAGCCTGCTTCTCCCTTTCTCACTCCCCCTGCTTGTGTTCCCTCTCTCACTGTGTGTCTCTCTGTCAAATAAATAAATAAAATCTTAAAAAAAAAAAAGTTAAAAGGAACCAACTGAAAAATTATTAAAATTACTAAGAAATTGTATTAGGATGGCTAGCAATAAAATACACAAGAATCAATAGCTTTCCTACATGCTAGTAATAAGTTAAAAAAGGAAGATATTGGGCTTGATGTTCCAATTTGAAGTAAAGAATTCAAATTCCAACTACACAACTATATTCATATTTTTGATCATGCAAAGCATTTATTTTAAGCCTTTGTACATATATTAGTTATTTAATTCTCACACCACTTTTTATCCTTATTTTATAAATGAGGAAAGTAAAACAAAAAGAGAGTAAGTAACTTGTCAAAGTTCACAGAGCTAGGAACTGGCAAAGACAGAATTCAAATCTATCTACTAAAGCTCCAGGGCCTATGTTTTTTATACTATTCTTTTTCTCTTATCTACCTAAGAAAACATGTATAGACATGATACAAATATTTCACCAAGTTAGAGAGATTATTGTCTTTATAACACAAGAAAAATATGTTACAATAGGCTTGATTATTTATATCTCCAAACAAAATACTAAACTTGATTAGAATCATACTCTTTATTTTACTTATTAGGATAATGAGGCAAAAGCAAGTTATCACCTTAATACAGCAATAACATAACTAAGAAGAGGCTACATTCCTAAATCTACTAAATTATTTGTATTGTTTATATCAAGAGACTTTTTGTGAAGAAAAAAACCCTTTTAATTTAACTGAATGCTTAAAATGATAATAGTAACCAAGTTGCTTTTTTTTTTAATTCCTCAAAGGACAGAATAAAATGTTCTAATAGTAAAATTGCAGAATAGGATGAACCCAGGATTGCTGCCAATTTTGTTATCATTCCCATTAGGAACCTTGGCAAACTGAAAAGGAATCCATGAGGAAAGTGAAAAATGAATTGTGTATTATGTCAGGTGAGTTCCTTCTAGGCCACCACCTGTGGGTTTGATGTGAGCTCTACATCATCACATGGCATGAGGTTTATTTGGAAAAGGAAAACCGGTGAGGCTGAGTCAGCAAGAGAAGAGAAGACACGAATCCTCTAACTGGATTATCATTCCACAGAGAGGGATGCATGGTCTAGACAGCTTCTGCTCCTGTCGTGTAGGTCTGTGTTCCTCTAGAAGACTATCATTTCCTGCCATTTACTGTTTTTATAGGAAAAAAAAAAAATGAGGAAGCAGCCTTGTCAGTGGGCAATACATAGGCTGCTGGGAAATCAGCAGCTTGGAGATGGGGTACCAGCTCTTTACTGAATTTGCCTGGTAATGCCAGTTGCCCAGCACTTGAAGTCTGTATGGCAAATAGGATTTTGTAGTACCTTACTTTGGGAGGCATCTCACATTTTGTGGGACTCTGAGCTTGGGTGCAGTCCCTCCTACTAGGAAAGGAGATATCTATGTCTCTCAGGCAACTTTCTGGCCAATCCAGAAAAAACTGCTAGAGTCCCATTTCAGATAATTTTTTATTGCATCATAGTTGGAAAGGGAGCTTGAAGTTCTGGGCCTAAAGATGTACAGGTCAGGTTAAAATATTTTTTCCAAGTAAATTTCAATCTAAAGGGGACCCCCCCTAAAAACAAAAACAAAAACAGCTAGACTTTATGAACACTGCAGCGTTTCAAGCAATACATTAATTGCTTTACATCTGTTATTTTATGTAATCCTCCTGATAACAGCATGGCAGAGAGGTGACACTTTCCATTGTACAGATGACTAGACCTAGATTCAGGAAGGCAGAACATCTCCAGTGTCACACATCTGGTAAGTGGCAAAGCAGAGATGTGAACTTACACTCTTAACCACTACTCTGTTCTATCCATCTTAAATTATTGATTACCCTTGTGAAAGTGTTTATAAGCTGAAATTACCCTTTGCTTTTTCCATATTTGGTGCATATCCTGGTACGAAGTCCTTAAATATATGTTTACTGAGTGAATCTATGGTTGACAAAAGACTAAATGAAGAAAACTAGGATATTTTAAACTTAACATACTCTGAATATTTCTGCTTTCATTTTGGTACATAATGTAAAGTTGCCTTACAATATGGTCTTAATAATTCAGAGAAAGCAGAGTTTTGTGTCAGGTCAGCTGTTAAAAAGTAAATTCTACTCAGTGATATCAGTATTAGTCCAATAATGCCATAGGTCAAATCTCTGCATATTTACTACAACATGCAAGGGCATAAATGAAGACCGGAGGAAAAGGGATGAGTATCTTAAGTCCTCTAAATTAAACCCGTTGGAGGAGAATATATTGAAAGATAAAGGAATTTGCAGTAAACTTTCTTATGCTCATGAATTTTGGCAAAATACCAAGAAATTTGGACGATATCAAATTCTTTTTATCTTCAAGAAAATGAAGTCGGAAGTCTACTACCTTAATAAAGCCAAGAGAACATATGTGTAAACCAGCTGAGGACATCCATGATTTCTTGAATTATCCATGTAAACAACAAAAAAGAAAGTCTTTGGTACTGAGTTTCTCTTTGTGAGAATTGACTGGAGGAACCAGGTATAAACTGAGATTGAAGGCTCTACTGATCTCTCAGGCAGATAAAAACAGAACATGAAATGCAGTGAGGTGCTTGAGGACAAACATTGAATTCCAGTCCTTACTACCAGATGAAATTTTTCCTGAGTCACCCAAGGAAGTTGAACATTTGATGTTGGGTAGTCATGACATTAAGTCTTAACTGCTTTATCTGTAAATCCTATAAGCCATCATAATAGGAGTAATGACCCTTTTCTACTTCACAAAGATGTTTTGTAGATTAACTAATTAATGATTATAAAGTGTTACATCTTATTAAGTTTATTATGATCATTAAGTTCTCATGATGAAGAGATAAATTTTGAAATTTGATGTTCAGTAGGTGGCGTTCTTCCCTCTGGATCTATAGTGAATACTAGATATGTTCTAGGGACAATCTGACACCTGTGGACTCTTAATTTTTAAAACAATACTATCCACTAGCACTTTTTCCATGCACATAAGAGTTAAGAAGGACATAGCTATATTTCATTATGATTTGAATATCATCTGTACAAGCTTTGATACTGGTTCCCTAAATAATACATGGTATGTCATCAAGTATATATTTTCCAGGACATTTTTAAAAATATAATATAAAAGCTAATTTAACATATAAAAACCAAATATGTAAAATAAATTTATAGTTATCCTTTAAAATAAATATATACAAATAAAATATATTTATGCAAATATATAAATGTAATAAAATGTAATAATAGCCAACACTCAAGGAGCATTTAATTAGGTACTATTTAATTGCCTTATATTATTTCATTAAATCCACTTGACAATCCTTGTTTTGTTTTGTTTTTACAGTGATAGAAGATTAATTCATTTGGTACTTTTTTCTATTCCATTCATCAGGTGGACGAGTTCAACTTTTTGAGTTGAACTGTTTTGGCTTAGGCACATCTCTGACTGAAGGACTTCTTGAAATTTCAGATGAGAAAGTGAGGAGTAGAAATATTAAGTAATTTGCCCAAGGTCACACAGTTTGTAAACTGTGGAGCCACCTATATGAACCCAAGTTGTCTGAATCCATAATTTCACCTCTCAACTGCTAAGCCTTACTCCCTCCTGTACTGCCTATGCATCACCTAGTCACCATGAAAAAATGTTTACAATAATTTTATTATGGACACAGAACATAAAATTTGCATTCCCTTTATGAAAAAAATGGAAAATTTTTATTGAATTAAAATATGTTATGATGATAATATTTTGGAATTATTTTTTAAAAAGCTTGAGTTACATTGTATAATAAATTCTTTGTTTACGCACATTAGGTATATATTCTACTACTGCTAAACTTCTGAATGATGTTCTTGTTTTCTTTCCTTATTAATTCAGGGAGTGTCTGTGTGGGGAACAATTTGGGGAGGGATGAACAGTGAGAGACGGCTTATCGGCTTTAGAACTTCTGGATGGAGTTTCCTGGAGTTAGTGACAACACCAAACCTCTGTACTTTTCCTCCACAGGTGGAGAGTTTGGCCCCAGGACATTGTTTGGGTGATAGAACTTACTGGCAAGTGAACAGAGAGAAATTTCAGAATGCCTGGTAAATACTACCACTGTACTGTCACCTTAAGAATTTTAATCCTTGATGTAACTAATGATCCTATTAACATATGTTGATCAACAACCATGATATGTGATATGTGTATCATTGAATTATTCTGTGGCCTCCTCCAATAAGACCAGAACACAAATATTGATTTAGATTCTTTTTCCAATGTAGAATATGATCAATAACTAAGAAAAAAATCCAAATAGATGGACTTTGAGCTGTCATTAAGAAATATAGGAATCACCATAAACTGTTTTGTTTTTTTTTTAAAGATTTTATTTATTTATTTGAGACAGAGAGAATGAGAGACAGAGAGCATGAGAGGGAGGAGGGTCAGAGGGAGAAGCAGACTCCCTGCGGAGCAGGGAGCCCGATGCGGGACTCGATCCCAGGACTCCAGGATCATGACCTGAGCCGAAGGCAGTCTCTTAACCAACTGAGCCACCCAGGCGCCCTAAACTGTTTTTTAAAGATAATTTTTAGGGCGCCTGCGTGGCTCAGTCAGTTAAGCGTCTGCTTTTGGGTCAGGTCATGATCCCAGGGTCCTGGGTCATGTCCCACAGTGGGCTCCCTGCTAAGCAGAGAGTCCGCTTCTTCCTCTCCCTCTGCCCCTCCCCCCTGCCCGTGCTCTGGCTCTCTCTCACTCTTTCTCAAATAAATAAATAAAATCTTAAAAAAAAAAAAATTATGAAACATCTTCATTAAAAAAAAATTAAAAATAAAGATAATTTTTAGTTATAACTGCAACCAAAACAAGAAAAGTCCATAAAGTGCTAGACTTCATGGAAAATGCATCAGAAAAAAATGCTTCTAGAACTTCTATAAAATTCAGTGCAGACTCAGCTTAAGAAAACTGATAATACAGCACCAATTTTAAGAAAAGCAGCTGCTCCTTTGCTGGTGTTTCAACTGTGGTGAGTGGAGTTTTTGTCTTCTGGGACTGAAGAGTCCAGTGGAACTCTGACTAGAGCCAAGCTTGATACCCAACATTCCAAAGATGACCCTCAAGCCCAGTGTCTTTTCGTGGCCCCAATATGGCCACCACATACTTCCTGAGTGATGCCGACAGGAAAGGGGCTCACTTTTATTCTGGAAATAAAAATAAATAGGACTCTACGCCAAAGGTGTAAAAGATAAGGAAAAAAAGAAAGATAAAACAGTAATATATTTTATTTATTTTATTTTTTAAAAAATTTTATTATGTTATGTTAGTCACCATACAATACATCATTAGTTTTTGATGTATTGATCCACAATCCATTGTTTTTGTATAACACCCAGGGCTCCATGCAGTACGTGCCCTCCTTAATACCCATCACCGGGCTAACCCATCCCCCCTCCCCCCTCCCCACTAAAACCCTGTTTGTTTCTCAGAGTCCATAGCCTCTCATGGTTCATCTCTCCCTCCAATTCCCCCCCCTCATTTTTCCCTTCCTTCTCCTAATGTCCTCCATGCTATTCCTTATGTTCCACAAATAAGTGAAACCATATGATAATTGACTTTCTCTGCTTGACTTATTTCACTTAGCATAATCTCCTCCAGTCCCACCCATGTTGATGTAAAAGTTGGGTATTCATCTTTTCTGATGGCTGAGTAATATTCCATTGTATATAGGGACCACATCTTCTTTATCCATTCATCCGTTGAAGGGCATCTCGGCTCTTTCCACAGTTTGGCTATTGTGGACATTGCTGCTATGAACATTGGGGTGCATATGGCCCTTCTTTTCACTACATCTGTGTCTTTGGGGTAAATACCCAGGAGTGCAATTGCTGGGTCATAGGGTAGTTCTGTTTTTAAATTTTTGAGGAACCTCCACACTGTTTTCCAAAGTGGCTGTACCAACTTGCATTCCCACCAACAGTGTAAGAGGGTTCCCCTTTCTCCACAACCTCTCCAACATTTGTTGTTTCTTTCCCTGTCCATTTTGGCCATTCTAACTGGTGTAAGGTGGTATCTCAGTGTGGTTTTGATTTGGATTTCCCTGATGGCTAATGATGATGAACATATTTTCATGTATCTGTTAGCCATTTGTCTGTCTTCTTCAGAGAAGTGTCTGTTCATCTCTTCTGCCCACTTTTTGACATGATTATTTAAAACAGTAATATATTTTAAAATTTTGTAAACACAATCTCTCAGGGAACATCCCTTTGATGGCTGTAATCCAGCACAGTGAGTCTTAACCATTTTTATGATTGGTGACCTGGTCTCTGGATGTGTTCCTTGTGGTGAGTAAAGAGAATACATGTGGCTGGGCTTTAAAATGGTAGGTCTAACATTATTTTTGAAAGTTCATAGTAACTCAGCTGTGACAATGAACTCTCCACAGGTGACACAGGTAAAATAAATCATAATTTTACATATTTTTTAAACATTTATTTATTTATGAGAGAGAGTATGCACGAGGGGGTAGGGGCAGAGGGAGAGAGAGAGAACCCCAAGCAGACCCCACACTGAGTGGGGAGCCAGACGTGGGGCTTAATCCCAGCCCTGAGATCACGACCTGAGCCAAAACCAAGAGTCAAACACTTAATCGACTGTGCCACCCAGTTGCCCCTAATTCTACATATTTTTAATGTTGTTTTTCTGAATGATCTATATGCCATACCACTGTAGGTTTATAACTACATTTTCTCAAACTTATGTCAAATTCACCATAGACCATCTTCCCATATGAGCTTGATAAAGCATCCTAAAAATATTCTCAGGAGACAGTCTTTCAACAACCAAAACAACCCTTGAGAAGCCTTTTGCCCTCGAAATTATAGAATCTCATGACAGAAGCTTAAATGGTTTGACCTATATTTGTCACATACACAAACACTTCTCTACAAATCACTCACATAAAAGCATTTATGCTTGCATCGATTGGGAGAAACATCATGAAATCTCTCAGTTTTCTCATCGGTAAAGTGGAGATAATACTACCAACTCTACCTAACTCATTTGGATTATGAGAACTGATTTGGAAATTAAAGCACCGGGGGGTGGGGGGGGGGAAGCTGTTCAAACACAGTTGATTTAAATTTGTCTTTTTTTATTTCAAAGAATGTATCATCCTCAAAGTAGGACACAGTTTCTGGGAGAAACTAGTCTCAGAGAAGGAAGTGACATGTGCCCAGAATAGAGCAAAATCAACCAAATACATTCTGGGCATTAACACGGGGACAGACGCTAAAGTCAGATGCTCTCACAAGCACTTGCCTCCATTGCCTTCACTTTGAAATGTGTCAAGCTATCATGCATACACAAAACTTAAAGTTTAATTTACAGAAGAGGGAATGTTTTATGCACCACCCACTGCAGATGGTCCTTCCTCTATCCTGAAGTGCTCCAAGAGCCAGTAAATTTTCTGACATCCTCTCATCAATCCCTAATCCTTTATTTTAGTGTCAAGCCCACTCCTATCCCAGGACCTTTGCACTTGCTGTCATCTGGACAGCTATTCCCCAGCTTGCACCTTCACTCTCTCTGTTCTCTTCTTGGATGAAATTCCCTGCCCAGCACTCCTTGCCCCTCTGGCTCTATGGAGACAGAGAAACCTGACTCCTTCAGTTGCTGTCAGTTTATGTAATAGTTAGTAAGCACTCATCAAATGCTCCCTGTGTATCAGATTTGCTAAATAATTATATCTCTAAATCCTCACCACAACTCTAAAAGATCTGTAACATTACCTCTACATTACAGATAAGGAAACTAATCCTAAAGATGTTAGGTAACTTGTCCCAAGTCACAGAGCAAAACCTGGGAATCCGTCATCAACCAACACTAATTAACTTAGCATCTACTATGTGGAAGGCTTTTGCTGGCTGAGGACATATAAATACACCATACTTCACCTCTGCTCTCAAGGAGCTTCCAATCTAGTTGAGAAGAAAAGCACAAACAAGGTTGTTTACATACGTGGTAAGGACACAAAGGAGGGAGGAATCAATGTGAAATGGAAGCAGGAAGATTTCACAGGCATCATGGACTAAATGCCTATATTCCCCCCAGATTCCAACATTGAAGTTCAAACCCCAACAGCGTGATGGAATCAGTGGGTGGGGCCCTTGGGAGTTAATTAGATTTGGATGAGGTCATGAGGGGAGGTCCTTAACATGGAATTAGGGGGGCGCCTGGGTGGCTCAGATGGTTAGGCATCTGCCTTCGGCTCGGGTCATGATCCCAGGGTCCTGGGATCGAGTCCCGCATCGGGCTCCCTGCTCCGCGGGGAGCCTGCTTCTCCCTCTGCTTCTGCCTCTCTCTCTCTCTCTCTCTGACTTTCGTGAATAAATAAATAAAACATTAAAAAAAAAAAAAAAGATGGAATTAGGGCCCTTCTAAGGAAAGCCCAGAGAGCTTGGGAACTCTCTCTCTCTGTCTGTCTTTCCAAGCCAGCCCGGAAGTGAGCCCTCACCAGGAACTGAGTTGGTCAACACCCGGATCTTGGACTTCCAGCCTTGAGACTGCAAAAAATTGTCAGTCTCCCAGTCCATGGTATTTTGTCAGAGCTGCCCGAGCAGAGTTAAACAACAGACAAACTGGTTTGAACAAACCAGCAGGGGAAGTAGCATTTTAATAAAGGAAGGGGAATTCCTGATGGGGGGAAGCTCCCTTTTGGCAATACATCAGCCCATAGGTAGATAGCATATTAAACAAGATTTCTAATTGAACTTGAGAAAAACAGATATCTGTGTTGCTTCTTAAAGATATTCAGAATAAATCTAAAATGTGTAGATTGAAGGAGGTGGGAATGATGTGTCTGTGTGGGCTAGAAAAATGAATAATAAGAGAGTACTGTGTGCAGCCCTCTGTCTATAATATCAGAGGAGAATCTTTGCTAAATCCCAGATTTCCCTGTAGGAACCTGGAGTTGCAGGCCATGGTTTGCAGATGTGTACATTTCTTTTCGTCACAGTTTTAGAAAGAGTTCTCCCCTAGAGAAGCACCTGTAAAATGACATTTATTGTCACAGTTATTTTAGTTGAAAATTGGTTCAGTTGTACAAGTTAAGACATGAACTTCCCAACTGCCAACACGGCACAGTCAACCCGGGATCTGAGAATCCTCATGATGTTTTTCTGCCTCTGACATCATTATTATCAACAAGGACACCGCAATCCGAAGCTAGCTGACAATTGAGTTCATTATGCCTACAGCAAAAATATCAAACGCATTCTCCCACAGCTGGGCTAGTTCTGCACTCCTAGACAGATGTAAAAACTTGTTTGAGGCCGTGAAGTTGGAAAGTGTGCCTTAAGACAACCAGAGACTAGTTGGTGATTCTCAAATTTGGCTGCACAATAGGATCACCTGGGAACTTGTAAAAACTCCTCAGGCTCAGGATCTGGGGGGTAGGACTCAGGCCTCTCTAAAGTTCCCAAGGTGAGTCCAAGGTGAAGTTAAAGGTTGAGAATCATTGCTTCCATTTGTCTGGTGGTTTCAACCCTACATCTACATTAAAGTTATCTGGGGAGTTTTACAAAACAGTGATGTCCAGATACTACCCCTGGAGATACTGAGTCCATTGGCTGGGGTCAGGAATATTAAAAAACTCCCAAGGCGACTCTAACAGTCACCCAGGGTTTAAGAATTATAGTTAGTACTAATTCCATACCCATCACTATACTCATGCAGTTTTTTTTTTTTTTTTTTTTTTTTTAAGATTTTATTTTTGGGCGCCTGGGTGGCTCAGTTGGTTAAGCGACTGCCTTCAGCTCAGGTCATGATCCTGGAGTCCCGGGATCGAGTCCCGCATCGGGCTCCCTGCTCAGCGGGGAGTCTGCTTCTCCCTCTGACGCTCCTCCCTCTCATGCTCTCTGTCTCTCATTCTCTCTGTCTCAAATAAATAAATAAAATCTTTAAAAAAAAAAAAGATTTTATTTTTTTATTTGAGAGAGAGAGAGATGGAGAGAAAGCATGAGCTGGGGTAGGGGCAGAGGGAGGAGCAGACTGCCCAGTGAGCAGGGAGCCTGATGTGGAACTCCATCCCAGGATTCTGGGATCATGATCCTAACTGAAGGCAGACGCTTAACCGACTGAGCCACCCAGGCACCCCCTGATGTAGTTCTTTATCAGGAACTTGTTGATTAGAAAATTATAACCAGGCTCTTAGCAATATGAAACCCCAAAATAGAAGAGCTACAGTTGCCCCCAACATTGTAAAAGAGAAGAGGAGTTTATCTTTTGGCTACAGCTTTCTGAGTCAAATGTGTTCTTAGACCAATTAGACAAATTATATGACACAAACTCAGACTGAGTACATATTAGGCATTTATTAAGTTTGTTACTCAAAATTTTCAGGTGTGGAAATATCAAGCCTTCAAAAAATCTTCCTTGAAATCTTGTTCAGGCTCCAGGGAGACAGGATCCTTTGACTTACCTTATACTTTTTGCTTCTTTTTCTCCTACGTCAATGGCTCTCAAGTATTGAACAGCCTGCTGATATTTACATTCTTTTTTTTTTTAAGATTTTATTTATTTATTTGAGACAGAGAGAATGAGAGACAGAGAGCATGAGAGGGAGGAGGGTCAGAGGGAGAAGCAGACTCCCCGCTGAGCAGGGAGCCCGATGCGGGACTCGATCCTGGGACTCCAGGATCATGACCTGAGCCGAAGGCAGTCGCTTAACCAACTGAGCCACCCAGGCGCCCTGATATTTACATTCTGATGGTCCATCAGCCCTAATATTTGGCATATCCAAACTGAAATCATCCTCTGGTCACACTAGATCATTTCAACCTTCCAGTTCCACTGTGTTTGGGAGTCGTGCTGCCATTTCTTTCTGTGCCCAAGCTCAAAGCCTTTGTGTCACTTTCCTTCTTTCCTGGATCAAGTTAGAAATCATGTGGTGGGGCACCTGGGTGGCTCAGTCATTAAGCATCTGCCTTCAGCTCAGGTCAGGATCCCAGGGTCCTAGGATCCAGCCTTGCATCGGGCTCCCTGCTCAGCAGAAAGCCTGCTTCTCCCTCTCCCACTCCCCCTGCTTGTGTTCCCTCTCTTGCTGTGTCTCTCTCTGTCAAATAAATAAATAAAATAAAAAAGGAAAAAAAAAAAAGAAATCATGTGGTGAAGTTCTCTCCCTCATAAGTACAACAACCACCCCTTCAGGGACTATACTATATGCTAGTCCTCCTCATCCATGAGACACATTCTGGGACCCCTGGTGGATGCCTGAAACTCCACCCTATATATACTATGTTTTGTTTTGTTTTTTTTTCCTATCCATCCATCCATACATACCTATGATAAAGTTTAACTTATAAATTAGGCAAGGTAAGAAATTAACAACAATAATAAAATAGGACAATTGTAACAATATACTGTAATAAAAGTTTCGTGAATGTGGTCTCCCTCTTCTCTCTCTCTCTCTCAAGATATCATATTGTACTGTACTCACTTTTCTTGTGATGAATGAGATGACAGAATACCTCTGTGATGAGATGAAGTCGGTGACTTAGGTAGGCATTGTGACGTAGCATGAGGCAACTAGTGACCTTCTGACCTTACCTCAGAAGGAGGATCATCTGCTTCCAGACCACAGTTGACCATGGGGAGCAGAAACCATGGAGGAAGGAAGCTACTGGACCCTCATTCTCTTCCCAATGTGAGTTACTGACTATTATCACCCTTATTTTCACTTCCCTGTACATCACTGACAGACTAAATTCATGTGAGCATCATTTCCAGCCTGTCGCTTTCTAATTGATAAACCCCCCCGAGACCTCATTTTCTACCACTTCTGAACTAAAATCTCCCTTTCTCAAGACACATCATCCGTGGATTTTACACTAGTCTTCCGATCTTAGACTCCCAAAGACGCCCATAAGCATGTCTGCCTTTACTTCCTCATTTATCCCTGAGCGTTTTCCTCTCTGCTTACCCAAATCCCACCTATGCCGGAATGCCCAGCAGGGTAAGGACTAAAGCCACTGTCACAAAGTGTCCTTGTTTTCAAGGTCAGTGCAAGAATTGAGCTAGGCTAAAGTTAATGTTTAGATGACAAATCTCATCAAGTAGATTGTAAACTGCATTTTATGTTCACGACAGAATGAAGAACACTCATGGAGGCAAATGGGAGTTGACACCAATTTCCACCGGAGTTTTCTACGGATGTACAGTTCTGCTGACCCGGATTCGGTGACTCTTATTAACTTCAAAGACTGCTCATTCCAAGGAAATTCAGAGGAGCAGGAAACAGGAGAGAGCACTGCTCCAGCATAGTTGAGCCTCAGAAAAGCAGTGCATCCCGAAAATACAGTTAAAAAAAAAAAAAAATCCAAAAGACTAAAACTTAAAGAAAAGTGCATCTCCCTTGCTTGAGTGGACCTACACAATGAAAGACCATCGAGACCCACGAAGCATATGTAAGATTAAGAAGCACACGACTTGAGCACTTTGTGATTTGAACATTTATAGGGACAACAGAAATTCTTAGTTTTTTGGAATTCATTTTTACAGACCACCACTGTTACACAGAATCATTCCGAACTTCTCCTCCTGAAGTGAAGAAGTTTCCAGAAGAGCAGTTCCCATGGAGTTTCTGCCAGAGAACGAAGACTCCAGTGGAGGTGGTACACCGCATGGCAGGCGATGCCTAGCAATAGGAAATTACACCAAAGCCCCAAGCCTTAGCAAAGGGTCACGGATCGCTCCCCCATGGGGTGTGTGCTTGTGTTTTCATTTTCAGCATGGGCCTGTCAGGGTGTGCAGGCCGGGACACATTATCATCACCTAGCGATGTCTGATCTTTGTAGGATTTTTGTTTCTTTTTGATATTGAACCACCCAGGGCCATTTCTATTAATAAGACGTGTTTTGCTGAGTTTGGGGATATATTCCTTTTCATTATTTTCAAAAGGAACATTGAATTGCTTTTCTGGAGCAAGGTTTTCAATCCCTTCTGCGTTTTTCTTGCATATACACTATTGTCACTGAGGTTATGGAGCTTGGGAGAAAAAAGAAATTCAAGAATAGAAGTGGAAGTGGTGTTATGAATAAAATTTATGTGGTGAGTTTTTATACCCACAGAAAACAGCTTTCCTGATACATCTCGCCTTTGAGAGCGTGTCCTCTGAGCGCGGTCACACGTGTTTACTCCGATCGGGGCATCTGTTAGGCTGCGAGTTCATTTCTATCCTTGCCTCCTGCCTTCCCACTAGACACACTCTCCTTTAGGACAAGAACTGTGTCGTTCGTCTCTGCATTTTCATTGCCGAGGCAGGGCTTAATAGATGTCTGTGGAATGAGCCAGAGATAGAATTCTGTGCTTTTAGACATATGGGAATTTGAACAGTATTTACATAAAGACTAAAGAAAAAAAAGGAAATTATGGTAAAATGGGAAGAAGATGCCAGAATAGGAACTAGTCTCTGAAGGGTAAAATATTAGAAATGGTTATAGGAAAATTTGAGACAATTATTGCTTTTTACCTCCCAGAGGCATAGAGAAGTCCATGCAAGAAAAACTAACACAGACCTCTGTCTATGAGGCCATCAGATCAGGGGCTTATGGACCTCTACATATGCTTAGCACCCTTCCTCTGCAGACACCTTACTCCTCAGTCATGGGAGAAAATTGTCCTAGGGAGTGAACCAATGAGAATAATTAAGAGGATTAAAAGTGGAGAGATTGGGATTTTTATTGGTGTATTGATATATGTACTAAATTTGTCCATGCACTGGTTTTGGATTTTACTGAGATCCAATAGAACAAAGTAAATCTAAGTAACTCTTTGGCACCAGATGTAAATACTATGGTGGCATCTGAAAATAGATATGCCAGGACCTCCCCAAGTGGAAACAGAGAGGTTCTCTGCAAGAACTATCTTGGAATGCCCCCTAAAAATACAGGATTTCAAGTACCCTAACAAGCAGTTACACAGTTTTTCATGGGTATGGACTCTGGAATCAGACAACCTACATTCACATCCCAGATGTGCCACTTACTGGCTATGTTACTTCGCAAAAGCTCTTTAATCTGTCTATACCTGGTTGATTCAGATGAAATATGTTCTCCTCTCTCATTGATTTTTGTGAGGATTTCAGCAAGAGGACATGTAGTAAGCAGTCAACAAATACTGGTTCTTACTGTAATAATCATCCCATTTAGCGTAGTGGTAATTTGTGTTCTACAGAAGACCATTAGATCCTATTTATTGGTTCTATACGAGACAATTAAGGGAGCTGAGATTACTGGTTTACTGGTATATCTATGACCTTTTAAGGCTGACACTGGAAGTTCTCATGTGTCCAAAAGACCAGAAGTCTGAGGGAGCATGAATGTCATCAATCTGATGATGAATCGACATTCTTAACAACTCCTCTTGTTTTTATCCACAATGTAAAAACCTCAAAACAACAGAAGAAGGCAAAGAATTAAAAGGTAATAAACCAAATTAACTTATGTTATTTCTGGGTGAAGAACTGATATGTGAGGGGCGCCTGGGTGGCTCAGTAGTTGAGCGTCTGCCTTTGGCTCAGGTCATGATCCCAGGGTCCTGGGATCGAGCCCCGCATCAGGCTCCTTGCTTGGCGGGAAGCCTGTTTCTCCCTCTCCCACTCCCCCTGCTTGTGTTCCCTCTCTTGCTGTGTCTCTCTCTGTCAAATAAATAAATAAAATCTTAAAAAAAAAAAAAGAACTAATATGTGACATTTTGCTTTCTTTCTTTCTTTTTTTTTTTTTTTTTGATGGTTTATAAAAATTTTTTGAAATTCAAAGTTTGCTCTTCCATCCCATGCACATCCATTCAGGTGCCTTTCAGCTGGTAAACTGCTCTCCTAACTGGATTGTTGCTCTCATAATATGCCCTCTAAATCTTGAGGTTGACAAGTCCACCTTGGCTTAAAACTCCTTGTTCCCAGCCTTGTAAGCCACCCCAACTCTTCACACTTCTTCAAAATCAGCACCCCAACCAAGCCATTCATGAGAGTGGCCTGTCAACCCAAAAATGGGCAGCCCAGACATGTCAAAGACTTAAGTCCGCCCCTTCTACTTCCAGCTAATTCTGTGTAGTGCCTGTTTGCCCGTGGTTAGGGTGTGAAACTTGAGCTTTAAGACCAAGGAAGAAACAACATCTTGCAAACTTAGTGGCAATCTCTAAGTTCTTTAAATTTAACACCATTTTGGGTGCTTTCTTCTTTCCCCTTTTTACATATTCCATATTTTCTTGTCAAGATGAGATTTTGAGGGACAGGAAAATGAATTAATTTCAGATCATCTAGCTTATCTCAACAGAAGTTGGATTTTTTTTCTCTGTTTACTATGTTTTTTGCATTACTTACTAGATTTTAAGACTGTTATCTCTATGAGTCCTCATACTTTATGTGTCAGACATCAAAATTCTTCAATGATAAAATTACCAATTTGATAACCAAGACCCACTTAGGGAATGTCCCCTCCTGTGTTCATTGAATCTCCTGGAAAATCCATTTAAATCTCTATACAAACTCAGAGTAAGTTGTGATCTTATTGCTGTATTTAGACAAGATCCTATTTATATTTTATTGGTGCTTTGTAGGAAGAAGCCTATCTGTGATAGTCAATTAGAAAGAGACAAATTCAGATTGCATACATTAGACTCAAAAATGTCATTGAGAACTTTATTTTTTAGAATTTATTTTTTAGATTTTATTTATTTATTTGAGAGAGACAGGGAGCACAAACAGGGAGAGCAGCAGAGGGAGAATGACAAGCAGACTCCCCAGTGAGCAGGGAGCCCAATGCAGGACTTGATCCCAGGACCCCGGGATCATAACCTGAGCTGAAGGCAGATGCTTAATCAACTGAGCCACCCAGTTACCCCATTGAGAACTTTTAAAGACCTAGTAAAACCTGTCACATCTTTTTATAAAGGTATGTATCAGGTAAGGCATACTTCCTGGCAACATAATCTTAGGTTCCCATGATCCAGATATTAAAGACCACTTTGATAGTCCCCTTACCCAAGTAATTTGACCTGCATAAGTGACAGCCCTCCCTTGAAGGTTTTCAAGTGTTCCTTGATCTTATCTCTTATGAAATTCGTGTTATAAAATATGACTGTATCATTTTACTGATAGGAATTAATAACATGCTTTTGCACTTAATAATAAATAAGGCATATTTCACTTGTACCTCGACTAGTCATCCAGGCTGTCCCCTACAGTGGCTAAATTGAAGGCCATACCTGCAGCACAGTTGTTAATACTACCCAATGACTTGGAGCAAAGAGCATTAATAAAAGGTCATATAGTCAGTTAATGGGAAAAAGTACAAAGGAAAGAAGGATTGGTTCGTTAATGGAATAAGTGCTACGTGTTAATGAAATGACAGAAAATGCCAAAATGGAGGCAGCAGTCAAACTGAAGGACAGCGGGAAGGGTTGGGAATTCAAAGAGACTTCAGTGATACAAACATTTGTTTAAAGGAAGTGTAAAGATAAAGCCCACTGATATTGTGGCATGACTTCTAAGTGATCAGAGACACCAGGGCCCTCTGTGTTTGAGGAAACAGGGGACTTGGACTTTAGCTTAGACCCAACTAGTTCCTTAGCTGACTGTGTGTGTTTGTTTGTTTGTTGCCCAAGTCACATAGCTCCCTATTCCTCCAGAGTTACGTGATCTGTAGGTAGGGAAACCTAGAAGGTTTATGTTAAAGGAGCCCACCAGCGTTTGAGAATTTAGCAATGAATGAATGAATGAATCCTCTGGAAATGAAGCCCCTCTGCAATGCATTAAGCCTCATAAAACAAAGCCTCATCAATCATGCAAAGTGCGAAGGGGTATGCACTCATGCTATAGTTGGTGGAAATATTCCTTCTAAGATCTCTATATTCATGCACCTGGACAGTGACACACTTCCACAGGTAGCTCCCATTTGAAAAATACAAGGAACTGACTCCAGCTCAAACTTGTAAACTGTTTCTGGCCTTTCCCAGCCTCACTGTCATGGACACTTTCCTTTGCCCACGTCGGCTTAATAACCCCTCTAAGACAACAGAGGAAAGAGATACCAATTATTCAAGCATATCATTTCACTCATTCATTCATTCATTCACTCCCTGGTTCATTGCACTTGAGCATGGGTGTGTGTCAAAGTATTTTCTCAATCAGACATCTGCCTTTAGTTTCTAACTGTGGAATGAAAAGGTTTTATGCTCCATAGAAGGCATTTCTGACAACAAGCAGACAGATGGACACCAGGAGTGGATCTGAGGAATTCCTAACACCATAGTAAGTGTGAGTCAAACTTTTACAGTGAACAGACTTACTTTCTGTTTGGGGGTATTGGGGAGATGGAAATCAGAAAGAATGGCCAAAAATCTCTTCTCTTTCCTCCTAATGAAGATACCCTGGCACCTGACTACCTCCAGTTGGCCTAATCCCAAAAGTCGTTCCATGCAGAAAGTGCATGTATTGGCTTTACATCCTACCAGAGGCTGCCCAACACCCCCTCAAGAAGAACCCTTTCAATTTTGCCCTTTTTTACCATTCACTTTCTTGGCTTTATACTTTCTCTTTGTCATCAGCTTTCCAGAGATATATCCCATGTTTTCTAGCATTATTGGTATTCTCAGTTTGCATTAAATAATAATTTTTTACCATAATCCCCTCCCCTTCCTGATACCATACAACAACCCCCATGACATTTACATTTCTCCCACTTTTTTTTTTTAAAGATTTTATTTATTTATTTGAGAGAGAGACAATGAGAGAGAGAGAACACATGAGAGGGGATAGGGTCAGAGGACGAAGCAGACTCCCTGCCGAGCAGGGAGCCCGATGCGGGACTCGATCCCAGGACTCCAGGATCATGACCTGAGCCGAAGGCAGAAGCTTAATGACTGAGCCACCCAGGCGCCCACAACAGAAATATTTTTTTTTAAAGATTTTATTTATTTATTTATTTGAGAGAGAGAATGGGAGACAGAGAGCATGAGAGGGGGAGGGTCAGAGGGAGAAGCAGACTCCCCGCCGAGCAGGGAGCCCGATGCGGGACTCGATCCCGGGACTCCAGGATCATGACCTGAGCCGAAGCCAGTCGCTCAACCAACTGAGCCACCCAGGCGCCTATATTTCTCCCACTTCTATAAATAAGACTTTTGGGTATCAGAGAGAAGTAGTAAAAATACATCTTCTATATTATTGGAGGCATCTCATTTTTTTCAGTTCTTCTGAGTGTCCATTGAGAAGCTTTTTGTCCTCGTTACTGTGAAAAATACAAACAATTATGTCATCTATTTCTACCCTCAGGGAGCTGAAATACTAACCAACTAGGCCTGAGTATGAAGCAACACAAACATAAAAGCTATATATCACCATCCATCTCCTCTCCATAACTGAAACCTACACTAATTAATTATTGACAAGTAACAGATCTCTAACGTAACTTATATCATGGCTTTAGGCCAACAGCCCAGTGCAAAATAATACAATATTTTAAGAGGAAAGTCATGCAAATCACAAAGTGAAACCAGAAAATGTATCAAATGCATGCTTCCATGAGACTTATTCAGTACTTTATTCTCTCACTTTGTAACTCAATCCATCACACAAATTTTTATGTTTCTATATTTAGTATACACTAGTCCTCAAAGGTCTGGGGTAGATTTGGGGTTCTTGCTTGTTTTTCTGAGGGGGTAAGGGTCTAGGAAAAGAGGAAGTAGTGGTTTTAAGATAACTCTGGGAATTCTTCTTTAGGGTAAATATTGTTGATAAGGCAAGTGTTCTTGGTAAAGTATTAAAAAAATAAGGCCCAATGACGTGGACAGCTTTGGTTGCCGAGAGTTTCCTCCAGACATCAGAGCACTGTGGGGAATACTCAGGGCCCCTATGAGTCAGTCCAGATGTGGACCCACTAGGTATGAAGGATCTTTTAATCTGCAAGCATTCGGTAAAATTTAAGGGATCTATAATAAAACCAAAGAAAACGGGATTAAAAGGGACCTCCAAAATACATGCACGCTCTCCTCGTGTTCTTCAATTGTTCTGGAACGTTGGAACCTACTAGTACGGATAAGTTTAAAAGACTTAGGCAGCTGTGTCCTCCCCACCCCATCCAATCAGCAACACGTGCAAGGAATTATTGCCACTTGCTTCATAACTAACTTTCATTCTCCTTTCCAGAACGTCAGCAAACTTCTTTACTTGTCTTCATTGGAGATAGTAATGAACTTGGGCCCAAAGTTCTCTATATTGCAACATGTTTGGGGCTCAGCAAACCTAAGTTACTTCTCAATAGCCTTCTTTGATGTAAATAATTCCCATTCATTTCACTTGTATCTAATAATCCACTTTCCAACGCTTGAAACTTTGTGGCCTTGCTGCTTTAGCATTTCTTTCTCCAACTTTGGCTTACTTTTAAGTTGAGGAGTCCAAAGTGTGACAGTTTCAGGAGAGCATCATTACAACCTTGGTTTTGATATGTACCGATTTCCACTGGCAGATTCTTGGGGGGGTCACATTGAAAGCTGCCAGTGAATATTTAGGTTCTGAATTGCTACCATGGTCAGATCTAACATTCTCAGAAAAGGAGGTTTAAATATTTCTTGCAATTTCTGCAGTCCACAATATTTAAGGTACCTAAAGGAACATAGAGTTTAAGACAAAGTCCGTACCTTCATGAAACTGATAATGTATTAGGAAAGGACTGGCAAATCACAGAAAGGAGACCCTAAGTTCCATGGGAAGGAATTATCCATTTAATCAATCAGATTCAGAGAAGGAATAAGTTATTTTATAAAGAAAGAGGCAACGGGAAAAGAGGGATGGAGTAACATTGTATCTCAGACATTGCTGGGTGTAGCTCAATTCCCTACCGCTTGGCAGGGTAGCCTGGGAGTGACCAAGACCCAGAATTGGACAAATCAGCTAGAGTGAAGCAGCTACTAGGAAAGCAGAGTCAGAATCAGGTGCTGGAAAAACATCTGGTCTAATAGGCAGAACATGATGTGTTTGAGAGAATTGGAAATAACCATAGATGGTAACCCAGACTGCCATGGTTGGGGGCATGGAAGTAAGGGGAAGAGGTGGGGTATTATGAGAGTGGGCATGGAGAAAAGGATTAACTTGAAAGAAAGGGGGAAACTGACATACAGATAGAGAACAGCTGCAGGATGGTAAGTGGAGGGACCAGTTTGAAAAGCCGTTGGAATTGGAAGCAAGTAGCCAAGCCACTGAGGTTCCCAGCTAGGACGTGAAATCTCAAGTCACCATCCTAGCAAATATTTCTTGCGATACGTAGCGGCATAAAGTGCATCAGCTGTATTCGTTCACTTGACCTTTCCAACAATGTCATCGAGTAGGTACTATTATTTCCATTTTGCAATTGAGAAAGCCTGAGTTTCAGAGGGCTTAAGTGAAATCCCAAGGTCAGAGGCAAAGCCAGGCTTTAAGCCCGGCATTCTGGCTCCAGGGTCATGCTCTCAACCGCTACACTGCATTAGTCGGCTGAGGCTGAGTGCTGCCTGAATATTTGTAGACGATTTTCAAGAGAAATATTTTCCTGAGAGTTGATGTCTCCTCTGCAACCCTGTTCTCCTCTCAGCCGGAAACAATCAGGTAGGTTTTCCCTTTCTATGCTTGATTGAAAGGCGCATCACACTTCCGAACTGCATTTTGTTTCCAATATTTCAGGCATATATGGGAAAGATAGAAGCATAAGAAAAGGAAGGGGTTGGGAGAAATATCATCTTGCTTTCAATATTTCCTCTATGAATAAGATAACTGTCTGAATAAATAAAAGAACGAAGACAACGAACGCAACAATGGGTGATATTGAAATGCCAGTTTCTCGAAGCCAACCTAAAATGAAAATAAAGAAGCAAGTTAATCCCAGGAAAGAAAAAGCAGGGAGGGAGCCCTGGGAACACAGTCACGGTAAGTACCACCCACCATCATTAAGTAACAGCTTTTACCTCTGCAGAAAGGTCCCCTTTGCTAGGGGGAAAAAGAAGAGTGCCCACACCAGGAAGTCACAGAGAGAGCAGGGAAACAAACACGAAACTACTGGCTTTGGAAAGAAAAAAGGGCGGGGGGAGAGGTGAGGAGCGATCTTCGAGTAGGTCAGGTTAAAGTAGAAGACCTGACTGTACTGACATCCAGGAAAATTAGAACAAGAAAAAGATGCTGAACTGATTGCATATATGTCAGATCTACATGCGCAGGACATCATTTTACTATAGGAAAACCACAGTTTAGGTACAAATGTGTTGATATGAATTTGTTTTACCAGGGTGGGCAAAAAGTAACTATTCTTTCTATGCCATGCATGTTTGCTGCCACCTTCTTCTTCCTCCTCCTCCTCCTCTTCTTCTTTTCTTCCTTCTTTCTTCTTTCTTCTTCTCCTTCTTCCTCTTCTTCTTTTTTACAGGTGAAAGTTTTATTTCCTGTATAGAATTTGGGGTTGACATCCATAGAATGACTTTCTAATTTTCTCAGCTGTTTCACTGTTTATAAAGTTTATGTTTTTCAGTAAAAAATGTACCAAGGGCTCATATGTATATGTATATGTACATCTATATCTATATGTTTGTAGTTTCAGAGACTTAAAACTATAATTGAATTCTGGGAAATGACTGGGACCATGTCCCAGCTGGGCCAGCCATTGCCGCCATTTTAGGGATCCACGCAGATGGATCAATTCTACAATGGTAATCAGTGTCGATCATCAAGGTAAACAAATGATCATATCAGTTGTGTGGAAATCTGCAATGCAAATAAAAGATAATGACAGGATATGACCCAAAGAACCACATATTGGCTCAGTTATAATTTCAACATATGAAGCATGACGATAAGCATGGAGTTCAAAGAATATGAAAAGTACCGTCCTGAGTCAGCCTCAGGATCCATCCAACCCAGGATTTAGTGTTTGTTCATGTTCTACAACAAGTCAGGGGGAGGGGGATGCACTCTCTCTCCAAACCCTATTCATAACTAGCTGCACACCACCACCACCCTTGCCCAAATTAAGGACAGAGCTTGTCCCCAAACTTCAGCCCTACCATCCCAGACTTGTCTGCCCACATGACAAATGACCAAAATACCCCCCCAGCTATAATGTTGGCTTTCACACTTCAAGAGGGTAAATCCTTTGCCTGGGGCTAGAGCTGTTACCCTTACGAAGGACTATTATGAGCACATATGCTGAGCTGGAAAGCTAAGTCTATGCTGTACCCCGAGTCTTTAGGGCACTTTTTCCTGGACAGTTGTGTTCATCTCGTGCATTCCAAGCTTCACATTCCCACCCCTCCCCCACTATACCCATGAATCCTCCACATTCACACGAAATGACCTGAAATCTAAATTGTAACAGCTCACTCCTCTGCAGAAATGAGTCTGCTGGCTTTCATTGCCTATGAAAAAATGGGCTTGACAGAGTTCACAGTCTATCCACATCTCCCCCCCGGGCCAAGTCTATGTCATGATTTTCTTTTAACATCCATCCCTATGGACCAGCAAAGAAACACCTCCTTCCACCTCTGCAATGTTTCAAATCCAACTCATTAGCTATCTTTCCTGTGAAGCCTTTACAGTACTTTCCAGACAAAAATAATCATACGGTCCTTTATGTTCTCATAGGTGGCCATTCATTTATTCACGCAATTAACAATTTTTCACTGAACATCTACCATGTGCTACATGCTATTCTAAGCACTAAGCATTCAACAAAACCAACAAAGTCCCTACCTGTAAGGAACTTACATTTGAGTGGAGGGAAATAAGTGGTAAGGAAATCTGTAAGAAAATATATCAGAGGACAATAAGCACTATAGAGAAAAGTTGAATAGTGTGAGGGAGATAAGGAGAGCCAAGGGGTAAAATGGGGGCACTGCAATTTCAATTAGGCAGATGAGGAGACCCTTCTTTAAGAGGTGAGATGACCCAGAGACTTGAAAGAAGCAGGAGGGAATCATGTACAACTTCCGACAGAGAGCATTCCAGACAGTGGAAAACAATGCAAAGGCCAGAGGTGAGAACCTATGGGCCGTGGTGAGCACCCTCGAGGAGGGCAGGAGGCTGAGTGGAGTGAACAAGGAGGGCAGTGGCGGGAGATGAGGTTAGGAAGGAAATGGGCAGATGTGATAGGGGCTTGCAGAACAAGGCAAAAGACTTGGGCTTTTTCTTGGCATGAGATGAAAAGCCTTTGGAGCTCACTGAGCAGAAGAGCAACACGCTCAGATTGACACAGAAGAATTGCTCCACAAAGAGCTCATGGAAGAGAGGAAGACAGTGGATGCAGAGATGCCAGTTAAGAAGGAGAATGTTCCAATTATACAGGAAAGAAATGGGGGTGGCTGAAATCTATAAGGGTGAAAATGACAGAAAGTTTCAAAATCGAGATATACTTTGAAGATAGTGCTGAGAGGTTTTGCTAATATATCTAATGTATGTGAAAGAAAAAGAGGAGCAAAAGGTGACTTGGAGAGTCTCTGCTCCATTAACGTGGAGAACGAAGGAATTATTTACTGAGATGAAGAAGGCTGGGAGGAGGAAGAGAGAACCAATTCCTTTTTGTTGGTGACATATTTGCGATACCTACTAGACATCCTAGTGGACATAAGGACTAGGCAGATGGAAATTCAGGTTTGGCGTTTAGGAGGGAAGTCTAGTTTAGAGATATAAGTGTGGGGGGCTTGTCAGGTTATATAGGTATTTAAAGCCATAAGATTAAGTGAGATCACTGGCCATGGGGTGGGGAGTATATATAGAAGAGAGATCAAAAGAGTGAGCTTTGGAACTCTGCGCTATTCGAAAGTTGGGTTAGTAAAGAGGAACTGATGGTGGTGTCCTAGACCACACGAAGCAAGAAGGAAGATCAGCTGTGTAAAATGGGCCAAGGACTTTCAAGTATGGAGAGAACTAAGAATTAACCACTGGATTTAGTAATATGAAGACCATTGATAACCTCGAGAAAAAAATCGAGTGGTGGAGGCAAATCCTGATTAGCATTGATTTAAGAAAGAATAAGATGGTAAGAAGTGAAGACAGTGATTTGTAAAAGAGTTTTTGCACGCTTTCGAAGAGTTTTGCTATAAAGGAATGCAGGGAAATGGAGTGGGGCCAATGGAGGGAATTTTTTCGACTAGATAGTTCAGCAAGTTTGATGATAATGGGACAGACCCACTAGAAGAGAGAAAAAAAATGATAATGCAGGACAGAGATGCTAATGGTCGTTCTCAAGTAGGTCAGAGGGAGTGGGATCTAGTGTATAAAAGAGAGATTGACCTCATTTTGAAAAAAGAACATTTTTGTCGAGACAGAAGGTGCTTGCGATAGGGTAGTAGTTGTGCTGGTGGGGACACTAGGAAGTTCTTTTATGATTGTTCTTATTTTCTTAATGATTGAGGAAGCAGGATCTTTAGCCAGGGTGTTAGGAAAGAGAGGGTGTGCAATGGTCTAAGAGAGAGTGGGGCAGTGAATGGAGAAAAGAAATGGACTAGGGTTCCCTTGAGCGCCCCCTGGAGGTTGTGAACTTAAAAAGACCATTGAGCTAGATTCTCGCTATGTCCCAACCCCCACCCTCTCACACACACACCCTCTCTCTCTCTCTCTCTCTCACACACACACACACACACACACACACACACACACACACACTGTATTTAGGTTAGGTGTTCATCTTATTTCCCTCACCAAATCCTAAGCTCTTTTTTTCCTTTTAAATTTTTTTACTTTTTTTCCTAAGCTCTTAAAAAATAGGTATCTTTTAATCATTTTTGAATTTTCCTCAGCACCTAGTAAAAATGTCTGAGAAATATTGGTTGAATCATGATTACATGAAGGACTGAACACACATACACAGGACCTATTCCTGCCCCTCCGTCTTGGGGCTACATAAATCAGGCTTATAAGCATCTCCAAGTGATGGCATAATTGTATATAGCATCGTACCTCTTGGCACACTGAGCAAAGAAGCTTTTACTTAGTGGTGATAAATAGATATTTGGTTAATAAGTAAGTGAGGGAAGCTTTTTAGGCTCTGTTATGGATTCTTATGTATTAAGAGACTCAAGTTCCCAAGGTTTTCCCAGACTTGTCAGGAAAATAGCCTGTCCTTATTCTTCATAATAACAATAGATTTTTTGCATTTTGAGATTGGCAAGCACACCAAGATAAGCTTGAACAAAGAAGGGGTTCCCACAACCTATGATTATTCCCCAGCCCAGTTTGCGGAAAGGTAACCTGGCGTACACAAAGGTCATACAAACCTAAAGGTCACAGATCTGAGCTCCTGTTCAGAAGCTGTCCAAATCTAATCTATGATACACTGGTCATTAGTTAGCATTTGAACAAAAAATAAAGAAAGTCAGTATATAAAACACAATTTATTGCTCTAATTGGACCTCCCTAAAGAGAAATAATACTTCCCCCAAATTGCTATAAAAATAGTATATTGATTTATTTATACTTCGCCTCATTCCACAAAGTATTTGATGAAGCATATCATTTGGTATTTTCCACAGACAGAACAAAAAAAGAAAGAGTAAAATCTTGCAAGCCCCAAAAATCTTCCCCAGGGTCCTGATGTCATGGATATTTGCTCAACTTGCTATATTCAACCCATATAACCCTGTTTATAATCATCAAAACCTCCCCTTTTACCTTTTCTCTGCAGAATTTAAAATTCCATCCTAATTCTCCCCAAACAGGTGAAAAAAGAGTCGGGGAATTTCGACAGCCACACCATGAGACATAATCAGAGCCAGATGTCAAACTTTCGGAATCAAGTGGACTCATATATCATAAAAATGAGTGATGTATTTATTATAGGCCTCTAATTAACAAAATATGGTTTTAACATTCAGCCAAGAGAGTGTATCCCACTGTGTGCCCATAAAATACGGTTGGCAAATTGGAAGTAACATAATGGCTAAATCACTGCAATTTTCACCACATTAAGAAGACCCAAGTTGAGCTTTGCATTACATCTACCTCACATCAGCCATACAAGGAGCAAAAGTCAAATCTTTATTTCAATATTTAGTACCTAATTCACTTAATAAAAACTTTCAAGTGTGTACTGAAAGCAAAAGTAAAATACACAGATCACTGGAAATAAAAACTGGACTCTGTCTACAACCCAAATTGTAGACATGCTTTTAAGTCATAACTACTTTGTTTAAAAATTTTATTAAGTGACCATGTTGTAAATTAATTTATTAAAATGACTGTTTAGGGGGCAAAGGATAGACAGGATCATCTGAGGCCACCTTATTCTTCAATTGTCCCTTTCGAGAGTCTCTTTAATTATACCAAAACAAGGTGGTTGAAATGTGACTTTGGTGCTCATCAACTCTTTCTTAATACTGTTGCATTACATTAAAACTTAGGGATGATGATAACTGTAAGGAAGAGCATCATACATGGTGAAGTACTTCTTTGTCAGGTACTCTGACAATTTCTTGACTGAAGCACATCCAGGCTCTTCAGTTTTTCACAACTGGGAGGGGGATCTTTCAGAAAACCTCAGGTCCACAGAAAAGAGGATGGTCATAGCTGGCCACTGTGGTTCACAACCTCTCCTGTAAGCAACATTAGAAGGATGGCTCCCGGACTGGGCGATCTCTCTTGCCCTGTTTCTTAGGGGGGCAGCAGCTGTCCCATCTACAAGCATGGTGACAAACAGCTGCCCGCATCTGCCCACCAATGCTACCCGGTGCTATGGAAAAATCAGAAATCACTGCTAGTCAGTGCAGTGACAGCTGAGCAGAGTGCTGACTCTCTGCATTAAAAGTGCCCGCAGCCAGGGTGGGGGGAGGGGGACATGGGGACGTTGAGGCAGGTCAAATAAAATCGTGTTTCTGAGGTCACACTTGGTTTCTTTTTTTTTTTTTTTAAGATTTTATTTATTTATTCATGAGAGACAGAGAGAGAGAGGCAGAGGGAGAAGCAGGCTCCCAAGGAGCAGGGAGCCCGATGTGGGACTCGATCCCAGGACCCTGGGATCATGACCTGAGCCGAAGGCAGACGCTTAACCATCTGAGCCACCCAGGTGCCCGGTCACACTTGGTTTCGAAAGCTGAAGGTGTCCTGACTGTATCCTGTTAACCCCATGGAGGGCTGCTATATTTTCTCTGCTACGAAAACGTGGGTGTTAGTTACCACACCAAGAAGTTGGTTGCATTGGGAGGTTGCTCTCTAAAGCCTTACTTCTAGGACAAAGGGCCCTGTGCTCCTATCATCCCCTTGCACAGTCTCTCAAGCCCCATGTAGAGGATGGAACTGAATAAGCCAGACTTGATTTAGAGAAGCCCAGAGCCTCCTATGCATCCTCATTCCTGGAGACTGATGAGCATCTTTCCTGAAATAGGCACCAAGAATGCACTAAAACATCCAACATACTTGAAAGCAGAGAACAGCGTCTGGAGGGAGCTTGCTAGTGCCAGAGGCAACAAAGGAGAGGATTTCTATTAATTTGCAAAGATGCAGTCATTCAAATGAGAGAAGTCAATGGATAAAAGATCTCATCGGGGTATGTTAATGCCACGATCCTATTCATTTAGGCACTGCCTTGTAGGTCCCAACCAACAATAAGGTATCAACACTAAGTATCAATCAATAATCAAATGATCAACAAGTATCACTTGATAAATACCTATTACATAGGTAGTCTGTGCCCGGAATATGACTTGGTGCTAGAAAGGGATGCGACAGAAATATGAGACATTTTTCCTACTCATTCTATATTTAAAGAGTACATAATTCACTTAATAAAAACTTTTGAGTATATACTGTAGGCAAAACTAACATACACAAAATCACTGGAAATGAAAGGTGGACCCTCTCTCTAGGCCAAATTTCAGACATGCTTTTAAATCATCATTTAAATCTCTAAACAAACTTAATCCTTTTTTCCATATAAAGCACAGTCAAATATTTTAAAAAGTAATATCGGCATGTCTTATTTTTTTCCAGGAGAAGATTTCTTTAACCACTTCTCATATGACTAGGTCTTAAAAATCATCCCCCATCTTAATTGCCTCTTTCTAAATGCCATCCCATTTTAAGCATCTCACTTAATGTGATGCAAGTCTACGCACATTCGCTCTATGAGACTCCATCTTCTTATCAGGGAGATGCCAGAGTTAGGCGAGATTAATGTGACTGTATATCCTACCATCACTAAAAGCACTGATCTGAACAGACTTGCCCTGCAACTGCCATACGCATCTAGACCCCCAGGGAACATCCACTGTCTTCAGATCCAGCTTGTCAAAATGAGACCAGGATGGGGTAGTAGCCACCAGGAAGGATGTGGTCTCCATAGAATTTGTCAGCCACAGAGGTCTTAGGTTGTGTAGTGTGAGGGCGGACTGACTCATTTGCAGGACACCCTAGTGCACAATTTGCAAAGGCTCTTGGAGCTCCGCTGGTGGAACCACTCTCTTCACTGAGTAGAGAACAGAGACCCACGTGCCAAGCCCCTTGTTCAGAGGCAACCCTGGTGACCAGCGGAGCGTATTTTCCACCAGCGTTAGCAGCAGTATTTCGGATCCCACCGGCTCTTTTCAGAACCTTGCCACACCTCCCGCAGGAAGTGAGGTGTATGTCCCCTCCCCCAGGGGCACCTTCAAGGAGGAGGATGGAGCGAGGTGATGCCATGTGACTTCCAGGGCTAGATAGCCATCGGCCACATGGATTTGCATGCTTCCCTCTCCCTCTCCGTCTCTATCTCTTTGCACATCTTTGGAGCCCTGAAGCACCGCGAAATAATTCTGATTTTCCAGGAGCCAACGACCTGGAGACCAAGGAGAGGCATGAGGGAGGCCCCGTGCTCTTGGAGCGTCCCCCTGACCCTCCCCGCGTGAGAACCACCGCACCGAGCCTGGAACCGTAAGAGAGAACAATACGATGTAGTTATTTTAGGCCATTAGGTTTGGAGATGGTTTCCTCCCAGCGAGAGGTAACTGGAACGCCCGCTGTGTTCTCAGAGGGGAGGGGAAGCAAGGCCTCTTTCTTGAAACTCTCCCCGTTCCCTAGGTATTCTTTCATTTTCTTTCCCTAGAACTACCTTGATGCGTGCTGACAACAGAATCTGGTCAGGTGGCAACTCCAAATGAGAATCTCACTTTGGGAAGTGGTCAGGTCAAATCCAAAGTCCCGGTCCTTCTCCACCTCCTCACACATTCCCCTTCTTCGGCTTGTACACAGTGCTCTGCCTTAGCCGACCTCAGAAATCAGTGCCCCGCACTGCAAAGGAAGGCACACAGCATTGGGCGCAGGTCGTCCTTCGGGATAGATGCGGTGATGCTCCTCAGGAATCAGTGCGCTGTGGAACAGAGCTCACACATTGAGGTGTAAGTGAACCTGCCCTAAGTGCACCATCTCCCGCAGTCACTTAAACTTTGAGAGTCTCAGTCTTTTTACCTGTAGATGGGAATCATGCTTATCTCTCACACTATAAAAATGTGTACAGGGCGCCTGGTGGCTCAGTCAGTTGAGCGTCTGCCTTTGGCTCAGGTCATGATCCTGGGGTCCTGGGATCGAGAGTCCTCCATTGGGCTCCCTGCTCCACGGGGAGTCTGCTTCTCCCTCTGCCCCTCCTCCCACTCATTCTCCTCTCTCTCTCTCTCTCTCTCTCTCTCTCTCAAATAAATAAATAAAATCTTTAAAAATGTGTACAAATGATAATATAAAAGCTTGCCACACAGCAGGTGCTCAACAAATGTACTTGCTAATATTATTGCTGTAGCTGATTTGTATTATTGTGATGCTTTAACTCATTTCCAATAATAAGAGTTTTACAAAAAAATACAACTGGACATAATCCCTGCACATTGGACTCATAATTTCAGTGGGAAGGGCAGGTAGAGTATGATTAGGGGTTTATAGGGAAAAAAACCTTATACTCTAAAGAAATTATTCTATGCAGTTCTTTAAAATAAAATTAAATCTGGAGCTTTGGGGGAAACAAATATTCAAGACTGCAGAACTAGAAATTTTACAGATTTGATTTTACAGATGTGCTAACCTATTACTTACTCAAATCTAGGTGAAACCAAGCAAAATATCTAAAGGAACGTGAGTAAAAATAATGTTCTGAGGTTTTTGTTTTCTAGGGTTCTTTTTTAGATTTTTCTGGGATTTTGTTGTTGCTGTTGTTGTTAGTGGGGAAAGCAAAACACAAGCATTGGTTGCAGGTAGAATATTCTCTTAGCAACCCAAGTAGATGTTGATAGCCACACACAGGATTCTAAGAGCAGAGGAAGGGGTAGAAAATCAGAATGCAGTCCCCAGAGAAAACTATTATGGCCCTGATAATTCTCAATGGATGAATGACGAGGGGGAAAAAGGATAAAAAATAATTCTGGGAAAATAAGAGCCTAACAATGGGGCTTATTAAAAGTTCTTTTTTACCTGATTGCTATTCAATTCTATACTGGAAAATTGGGGGAGGCATTTTCTGACTTCATAAGATGAATGGACATCCTTGCCCCTAAAATCTGGCATTAAGAAGATACCATTTTGGTGAGTAGAGGTGCTTCTGGGACCAGAAAAGAGAATCCCTCAAAAGCAGCCTTAGGCTTTAAGCCCACATGTTCCCTCTCTTGAAAGATGACTGGCGGTTTTTAGATGTAACTTTGCCGAGGGAGTGAGCAGCAGGGACTTACCAGTGGAATTATTCCCTGCCTACCAGACACACCAGCCTTCCGTTTCTCATTGAGAAAAACACTGAGAGTCCAAGAAGGAAAAAAAAGAGAAAAAGCGTCAGGGGACCTAGTTCTAGTCCGTGCCCTGAGGGTACTAGCTGTGTGACTCTGAGCTAGGTTTTCTGATTCTTCATCTGAAAATGTCCTCATGGGGCTCAAAGACTTCTCCAGTCATGTCCAGTCATGTCCAGCTCTGGGACGGCTGCTTCCATGACACATGTTCAGATGTCTTTTCCTATACTTTCTGCAGTAGCTTTCCCCCAATGTAAAATTTGTTGAGGAGAGCCCAAACCTCTAAATGGAATCTCTCTTTTAAGTCTAAAATGAGTACCTGCTGGCTGCTTCTACTCTGAGAAATCACTCCCCTGCCCCACCACCCCGGCAGTGCAGGGGTCTCTTTCCATATATGATCTGCAAGTGCAGTGGGGGACACCCAGCACGTACCAGGACCATGAAGGATGCCACCATCTTGGCCACATGGCTGCCCCTCTGTGCGCTTGAATCCATCAGCTATGTAGCCTGCCGGATCCTAGCCCCACGGTGGGCCAAGCAGGATGGCCAGCAAGGGTCTGATCTGGCACTGGGCTGCGCTTGGATGCCGGGGACTTAACCATCTCAGGCAGGGGAGACCCCCCCACAACATGAAACCATACCCAATTCCCCAGAGTTGTCACAACGCTGAGCTCCAGGACAGAGAAGGAGGAGCTCTTGGAAGCTGAAGACAGAGTGCCAAGGGCTGTCACAGTGAGAGCAGAGGGTCATGGGAGTGTTTTTGGAAGGATGCAAAGATCTGATTGTGGTGGGGGTGGGTGGGAAGGAGGCCGGCAGAGAAGGCAAGGTCAGGGAACGACAATGAGGCAGAAAATCGTGACCTTGATCAGGGAAGTGAAACCAAAATTAAAAGAAGAAATAAATATGATGGGGAGAAGGAGACAGAGACAGAGAAGAGGGAGGGATGGAGAGGCAGATGGACAGACATACACAGAGAGAGAATCTAGGCTATTTGACCAAACAGTTGGTTCCATATTTCTAATAAGTTGATGCATGAAATTACCCATCAAATATGCTATGTGTGAAAATGCCTGACCCAGTGCAGGGATCTCAGAGAGCTCTCACCCCCCGGGCTCCTCATGTTTTCTCTCTCTCTCAGGCAATGACTTACTCACACTCAGGCAATGTTACAGCTCGAATTCTGAGCCCATCCCCCCCTCAGCTTCATTTATTGGTCCCTACTTTGATTGGTATGAATTTCTATGTTTGGTCCCTCTTTGGCATTTCTCTTTCAAGGGCAAGCCTTATTCACATGTGCATATGAGTTCTAAATTATACAAGAGTGTAAAACCACCTTATCATGAATTTTGCTTTTCCCTCAGCTCACCAGCTTACCCCACAGAACATCTACTATGCACAGAATTAATGAGCTTGGACATGTTTGTAGCTCACAGTCCCTGTCAGGTGTCTCACAGGAACCTGAAGACAAGAGGGGGTTAACCACCAACGGAAGTTCAACTTCAACAGCCTTTATTAACCCTGCAAGTGATTCTAACCACCATGTTCAAGATACAGCAATGGGACCTGGTTTCCTCACCTCTCGAGTACCGCAGAGCTGATTTTTAGGAAGGAAAAACTGTTAGTACACCTGTATACGTCTCATGTGGCTTTTGCTACTTACCAATGTAATCAATGTAATCACTTTTTTTGTTTTTTGGTTGTTTTTTTTTTTTTTTTTCCTGCCAGAGGTAAGTGATTTCTCTTGCTCAGAGCTTTTCTTATGCTTTGAAGAGTCATTTTAACTGTCAAGTTAACAACCAGCACTTTTCTTAGGCCTCCAGAATGAAGAATGTAGAAAGGTGATGAGGTGAACCAGCCTGGTACCCTAAAAAGGTCACGGCCTGGGAATCAGGATATGAAATGTAATAACTGTCACTTAACCTCTTTGGATTCCATTGAGTTCAGTCAGTGTTTACCGACTCTTCGGTATGTACTGGGCGTGGCAGTGAGTGCGAGAGACGTAAAGACAAACGAGTCATTGCCTTGCCTTCAAGGAACCTAAGGTCCACTGAGGGGGACCTTTATGTACAGAAACAGTTGCAATAGTGGATAACCATACCTCAACAGCAAGATGACCAGATGCACAGAAAGTACTGGACAGAATGATTCATTCCATCCAGGATAAGTTTTAGGGCATGTTTCTCCAGGAAGGTGAAAGCTCAGCAGAACCTCATGTGAGAAACAAAAAGGCTGAGGTAAAAGATTTCCATGTGTCTCTCAGCCTTCTCATGGTTCTGAAATTCAATAATTTTAAGGATAAATCCAAGAAGTCCTAAAAACCAGGAACCTCCAGAGTCAGGGGGTTTTCTGAGGGGTCTGGGGATTTGTGGCATTGGGAAGCGACACAATCTAATGCTTGTTCAGGGCCCAGCAGAGGTAACAAGGAGGAAGAACATTCTACTCAGAACAAGCAATGGGAGCAAAGGTGGGAGAATAAACGCATTTTAGGAAATCGCAAGCAAAATTGGACTGGAACTATGGAATATAATACTAACCTTTATTAATATTTTTATAAATGTTACTTATTGACTGCCTACCCAGTGTGCCAAGAGTTCCAAATGTCCTATTTCACCCTTAACCACCAACTGAGGTATGGGTATCATATGGGTATGGACTCAACTGGCCCAGCTGGGATGTTGACATAAGTCTTTCTGATTTCAGAGTCCACATTTTTCACAACTGTGCTTGTTTAGGATGCAATATTTGATGCTCTGCTAGGAAGTATATGCTTAGCCCAAGCAGCAATGGAAATAGTGTTGTTTTGAAAGAAGAAACTGATATAACAGAGCAGATAAATTTGGCAGCAGTACAGAAAATGATCTGGAGCTGGGAAAGTCTGGAGATGAGGAGATCTTTGACCTGAATGCTATTGTAATGATAGATAGACAAGAGTAATAGAAGGCTCAGAACTGAAGCAATCGACAGTTGACAGAGAAAGGGGAAAAAAGACATGTAGGAGAAAACCTTGTACAGATAAAGTCACTGGGACCTGGCTAGTCACTGGATACAGAGAAAGAGGCAAGAATAAGGAGAAAGTGTATTTGGTCCCCCACAGTCAGATTCGTTGCCTCCACCCAGCCCCCCAAGTCCAGAAGCATCAAAGAGTGAGTTTTCTGAATGTTTAAGCCCTAAAGTATGAATCTCACAAATTCAGATGTCCCTGGGGACCCCAGGATATGGACAGCAATTAATGACTATTTCTGTAATGTTCAAGAAATGTAGCCTAAGAAAGTTTATTCTACAGAATGTGAATCGGCAAATTTTCCTTTAGAGAAAGTCTGCCCCAATCACCAATTCCAAGAGAACATTGCATAGAAGAGGTGCTTAACTGATATGTCTCAAATGGATAAATAAATAAGTCCCTAGTACTTTCAACCTCTTTCTCCTCGCAATTATGATTTTCTCTATATCTTTCTTTCCAACCAGAACTCCAGAATGAGGAGTTAAGAAAAAAAAAAAGAAGAAGAAGAACATAAGGATGCAGAAGTAGAAGTAGAATGTAAGCATGAGGGAAATATGGTCAGAGACTTGGGAAGAAAGGTCTTAGGTGGGTCTGTCTTCAGGTATTTGGTAGGGCTCAGAACACATGGCAAGACCTCAATAAATATTTGTTTAATGACTAATAAATGAATAAATGGATCAGATCATCTGAATTGGAAGATCTTCGTAGCACCTATTAGAAGAAGGGAGTTTGTGTAGCCACCAGTCCCATTAACCTAACATGCCATGGTGATTAATGTTGCTTTTTCCAGAAGTCTTGGCCCGAAAAACTCAACACTGAACACCTGAAGAAAAAAAAAAATTCCCATTAGCAAAGCTTGCTTTTCACAGTGGGAGACTCCCAGCAACACTGCCAATATCCCTGGGGCCCCATACCTTTCTGACTTTGTAATAACTCCCAAGTTAAACAAATTGCCAGAGTTATAAGCTTCTTATTAGCTGGCTAGAGTCCTCCAACTGCTCTCCTGGCTTCACTTTCCCTGCACACATGTTGGTGAGTTCCATTGATAATTCGTGTGCCTGCAAGTTTGCTCTGCAACTGGGGAACACAGGCATTTCTGGGTTAGCATCTGCTCTGTGATCTATGATCTACGATCTCCATTCCCTCTTGCCTTCACTTTGAACTGAAGTGCTGTGTTAAGCAACCCCACTACCCACCACCTAACAAGCTGAGACGTGAGTCTTCATTAGTGTTACAACACTTGCAGTTTATCCCAGGCCAACCAGTAACACCAGTATTCAAACTGCAGCGTGATGATACCCACAACGACCTGGACAAACCATTGCCATGATGTCAAGGAACACATAAGGCGCTAGAGATGGAGAACACCATGAGAAGCTCCCACAGAGAAGTAGCGTTCGACTGTGGCCCTTAATTGACACAGCGGTAATGGAATGGAGAAGTGGAAGACACAGAGTACATTCCACCCAAGTCAAGATCAATCTGATCCACAGGGATAAAAATCCACTTTAGAAATTAAACTGTCCATTTTAGTTAACAGCCTTCATTCATTTGTCACTGTCCCTATTTCATTTTGAGTTGAGCAAAATTTAGCTACCATCCCAGCTTTTGTTTCTGCTCGGATTCCTATATAACACGAGATCTGTGTAATGATTTCATTACACATGAAACGAGAACGTTCTGTCAACATTTATTCCCCAGCAAAAGCTCCTGGAGAGGAATTATAAGCTAAGCCTTCCGTTTTGTTTTGTTTCTTTGAAAAGTGCAAATGTCTACAGTACGCTGGTTCCACTCTTCTCTTGGGGTAAGACAAGGCTTATGACAAAGGAGCGTATGGTTGGTTTCTGTTCACTATTTCTATTGATTTAAGCCTCCTCCCTGGGATTAGAAGAAACAAGCATTTTATTAACTACAGTCAAAGGGTTATGGAGAAAATCTGAATCTAACGGATAACCATAATTCCATCTTTCCTCCTTAGCAGGGTTATCTTATTTCGTCTAGGGATTTTCCTAGGTGCACAAGCAAGATCTTTCAGAGGATGGGGCTGAGGAGTGGGAAGACGGAAGTGGAGGAGAGGGGCCAGTGTACCTGCACAAAGTGTGCCTAAGCAAGCAAATTCCACACAAGGGTCCGATACTCAGGACCTCAATCTGAAATAGAGAGTGGACGGGGATTGGAAATGAACATGGCTAGGACCTGAATGCTTCTTGTGAACTATGCTCTCTTTGTCCTAAAATGCACTGTAATTTGGTGCAAGAGGGCAACAGTTCCTTGATAACTGCCCTCTCTCCTCTGTACCCTTATTTCTGCAACTTCAAGAAGACAAAGAGAAACAGTGACCTTCTTGGAGTCTATCCATGGCAGAGAGGCCTTCCCAGGTCAGTCTTTTCTAGTTCTTTGTAATCACTTTATTTTGTTAGCAAAATAAATCTGCCACTCAGGGTTCTCTAGAGGCTTCATTATTTATACTCCCACATCCAGAAATAGATCTTGATAAAGCAATGTTATTTATAACTACTGTGTACCAGACATCAGCCAAAACTTTACCCACCTCTCATGGCTTCTTTTAAATCATTTTATGGACAGGAGCTCTATTAATTCCATCCAATCATTTACTCCTCTTAGCTATGTATGCTTGACGCAAAGAAGGAAACCAGAAATAAAATGGCTGGGGTCATACTGAAGGAAATTGCTAAGATTTTTGGATTGTAAAGATGGTCTAATCCATGAATATGACCCCAGATCTAAAGCAGCAGGAGCAACTGAGGTCTGGTCTAACGCTGCCCACCCTTCATTAAGAAAGCCATCTCACTCTTGTACATCACAGTTTACCCACCTGAGAATAAGGTTTTTTAAAAAAGATTTATTTATTCATTTTGGAGAGAGAGAAAGAGCAGCAGCAGGAGAGGGAGAGAGAGAATCCCAAGCATACTCCACTCTAAGAGCAGAGCTCTATGCAGGGCTCGATCTCACAACCCTGAGACCATGACCTGAGCCGAAAAGAGTCAGACACTCAACCAAGCCACCCAGGCGCCCCCTGAGAATGAGTTTAAATACAAAATTTTGCTCTTAGAATGAAGAACAGGACAAACCCCAGTTGGGTACTGTTAAACAATTGGCAAAATATTAAAGTATCCTATTTATCCTAATCATTACTTGTATTAGTAGGCAATTCTGTGCTTTCCTTCTGAGTGGAAAGGAAAATGAGCTCTTAAAATGAGGTGGGGGGGTTTCAAAGTAATAGAAGATGTTAATCTTAGGGGGGGACCTGGGTGAGGGGTAGACCAGAACCCTGCATTATCCTTTCAACTTCTCTCTAAACCTAAGGTGTTTTCATAATAAAGAAGTTCATTTAAAAGATATCAGGTGGGGCTGGGAGGTGGGAAGAATAAAGTCGGGGCCACAAGAGCATTGAAGGGCTGGTTCAAAACTCCAGGCTTACATGGCAGACAATAACCAGAGGGAGCACCCCCTGAGGTGGGCAGAGGAGCCATTCCTTTGGTAACAGATGAACAATCTCTGGATTGTTCTTATCTCTGGAGAACAGAGTCACCAACACCTCTGCTGAGCAAGGAAGACCTCAATCTCTTTGCACCTGGCAGCACGTCTCTCCAACCTCTGCAAGGAGTCCTCAGTGAGGGTCATTTCATTCAAACATCAGGTATTTTCCCAAGTGCACACGCTCTCTTTCTCTCTCTCTCTCTCCATTTAAACATGGTGCTTTGGTAAGCCATTCTCTTCCTTCAACAAACACATCCTGGGTGTGGAATCCAGTCCTGGAAGTTACAGTAAGCAAAGATACATGGTATCTATCAATCTCTTCTGTGTGTGTCTATGTGTGTGTGTTTTAATCTGTTATTTAAATTGTAAGGCTTAGTAGGAAGACAAAAAAGAGAATAGGAGGACTGAAGGCAGTTATATCAGTTCTGTGCAAACAAAGTTAATGTGGCTTGGTGCAAGCCAAGATTAAATGTGATTGAATGCTTCTGTATGAGGGAAAAAAACCCAGACCGAAAAATAGAAAACCGCCAGAGTCCTTTGCCAACCTTCTTAAAATAACTACCATTGTGTTGGATTAAAAGGCATTTGCTGAAGATTTTGAGAAGAATTAAGCTTATTTGTTATCCTTTTAAAACAGAAAGGAGAAGAAAAGAAAAGCTGTTAGTCAACATTGTCTTAGAAGATAAATCTTTCAAGATAGCAGAGTATCTGGGTCAGTGGGAAGTTTCAGCGAATCTGCTTTTGATTGGCAGCTCTTCAGATATTCAGCTGCAAACTTAACGCTTCCTCCTCTACCTCCAACTCAGGGCTCATCAGATTTGGTCCCTGAGAAGTGGTCTGTCCCAGTGTTTCCGTGGCTGAGAGGTATCATACCCCCAAGAGTTAAACAGTCACCTGTCATTGTAGGACTTGGGGACGAGAGACAAAAAGAGGAAAAGTAGAATTTGGCAGAGAGAAGGAAACTCCCAAATATGGCAAGTGCTCTTCATTGCTTTGATGCTCTATCTGTTGTTCTTCTTCCATAGCTCCATGGAATAAATAAATAAATAAATAAATAAATAAATAAATAAATAAATAATAAAACAAAATGATGCTTTCCCATACAAGAGCCCCTGGACCAAAAACCCAGTGTCAGCGGTGGAGAAAGTAGCCTGCTCTCATGTAGGCCAGAGCTCCTGCAGCAAGAGAGGTTCTGGGAAGGGTCCTGCCTGTTCTGTGCTGAGGACCAACGGGCAAGGCTTTTTGGTGTTCAGCACGGAGACCTCAATAGTTTCTCCTCGAGGAAGATGGAAGGGACGAGGGCAGGGAACACTCAGTTACACTTTTATCGATTGCCGTTAATTCTGCCCTGTGATTAGGATTCACATGGCCTGGGATTGCTTCCTTCAAAGGCCAAAAAGATCTCATTCAGACAGCATGAGTCTCTGTGCTTTTGGTTGGCTCTTTACATCAAAATGATTCCAGTGTAGACATTGTTCTTGAACAGTGATTCTCAAGCAGGGTGATTGTGCCCCCCAGGGGATTTCTGGCAGTGTCTGGAAGTATTTCTGGCTATCACAACTGCTATTGGCATCTAGTGGATAGAGCCCAGGGATAAATTCCTACAGTGCACAGACTGCCCTCCACAACCACAGATGATCTGGCCCACAAGGCAACATTGCCAAGATTGAGAAGCTTTGCCCTAGAGGATGGAATGAAAATTAAAGTCTCTACTTTTTCTTAGAAAAGATTTTTCAAAAGTTTTTAAAACTCAATGAGAGAATGTCCCAGTGTTAAAAGTCCTCTTTCTGTCATCCTATACCCTATATAACAGGATCTTCACAAGCTGCTCAAATAAAAGGACTAGCAAGTAATCACCAATGACAGAAAGCAGATATTATGAATATATACCACAACTTCTTTCCCTGGAATCTATTGTCAATGAACCCACCAATAAACATGGTGGGTGCCCACCACATGGCCAGCCCCCTGCTTGCTGCAGTAGGGAATATAAAGAGATACAGCATGTAGCTAGAATCAAAATTTTAAAAGGAACATACTGATGGGAAATTAAAACACAACATAGAAAACAATAAGAAAATCTAATAAAGCATACACTTGGCTAAATATTAAAATTAACAAGTATATATGTTATATATAATCATTTTAAGGAAATTAAAAGTTTAATGACAAGTAACAAGTTCAGTAACTACTGTTTCATTTGCTTTGGAGGGTGGGTATCAAACCAGTGGATGTCCATTAGCATACTTTCTAATTTTCAAATTTATTCAATGGGATTCTTTCTTCAAAGCCACTAGAAGGCCACTGAGAAATTAAATTGGCCAGGGTTTACCTAAAAACAAAGTGATAATTCCAGAACAATTATCAGAAGGGAACTATTCAGAAAAAGAGTTTATCAAACTTAGGATAAACCGATATAAGGCATTCTTCACAAAATCAAAGATTTGTAATTATTCTAGAGAGTAGCACAGAACTGGTGGCAAAGGGGAAGTCTTTTCAATATAGATACACAAACCCTCTTTGTAGCTTAGTTTTGCTCAAAAATGAAAAAGAAAGTTGAATCGCCTGAATTTAAAGAGAGTAAAAGAACTCAAAAATAAAAATTAGATAAGTAGAGAAACTCCCTTGGCAGGAAAAAAGAACTTCCCATGGCTTACCAAATGAATCAAACATACTAAACACTGAGCTAGAGCAGCATTTAGAAACTTGCATCTGACCGTCCTTCCTTGCGATACTAAACTAGACCTTATAATTGCTCAACACAGTCAAGAGGCAAGAATTTTACAGCAAACAGGGTCTTTAGTCAGGTGAAATGAAGCCATTTATTTCCCCTGGAAAAGCCTCTGACCCCGCAAAGCCAAGCCAGACTGTCCATCCTCAGGCTCCTGGGATGTAACATAGCAGGACTGGGGGAGGAAATGGTTTGTGGGAGTTAAGTGACGGATTATAATGCAAGTGTTGGACTAATGAAGGTTTTTGTTTGTTTGTTTTTGGATGCCATTCAATGTTTCCCCATCTATCAAGCAGGAGAGGAATAAAAACTTGAAAGAGCAAAACTGTGGGGAGACAGCCCCTTACCTAAGTGAGCACCCATCCTTTTGCCTCTTTGCAGCTGGCTCAATGTGAGAAGGTCAGCTCTTCATATTGCGTCCCTGTCAAAGGGGCATCTCCTAGGTGCCTCTCAACATCTCAGTGCTGCCTGGCCACAAGTTACTTCTTATTTGCCACTTATACTCTTGAAAATAAGAATAATACCTGGCATGACATCAAACACTTTGAGCAACAGAACTCAGAAACTGCCATCTTTCTGGGATGCTTGAAAACAGTAGATCTACAAAAGAAGATGGACATCTGGTCTACCATGAGTCTGCCTAGAACTATCCCAGACAACAGCAGCCTTGCAAAGAAAACTGCAGTCACAAGGGATTAGGACCTCAGGAGCTTGTCAGCTTTAACAGACCACATCTCACAGGAGTGAGCAAACGCAAATAAGAGAATTAGAGGTCTGGTTAAAAAAATTACATAGAGAGAGGGCCAAAAGGCATTTACTTTGACTTTAAAACAAAACAAATTTTAAAAATATATACATACAAACAGATATATAAAATCTTTTCAAGAATTTGACGATTACAAAAATAACTGCAAAAAAAATTACTTGTTGGTTTTTTAAAGGTATTTACATCTAGCTCACGTCTAAGACTGCGAGAGTTTAATAGCAATAAAATAAATATGTCATGACCAAATGAGTTCCCTAGACTGTCTGGAACCCAGAGAAGATTGCAGGCATGGCCTCAGAAGAGTTCCTGGAAAAAGCTCAAGTTGAGCTAGGTTTGAAAACTTGACAACCCAAAATACACCTTTCATTGTATTTTTTTTAATTGGGGTCCCCTCAAAAACCACCAGCATTTCTATTCAGAGAGTCTGGCAAAATGGCCTCACATTTCCCATTTATGTTGTGTCACCCTTAACCTAACACCTCCTACTGCTGCACCATTCTCGGTGGCCTGCCTGCCTGGATTTGTCTTTTTGGCTCTCGGGATGCATTTGCATTGTTGATGCTCCTATCTGGTCAATTCTGTTGCCAACAGCAGCCTCCTTTGGCAAAAGCACCCAGCAGGTGGAAGGGGCACAGGCAATGGCCTTCACAATAATACCTTTAACTCCTATAACTTTCCACTTACCAAAATTTTATATACTATAGACCCATTAGAGAAGAGGGAAATGCCTTGACCCACATAGAGAATCAGATATGTAAACCTTGATCTGCTGTTGAACCTCTAACCCCCAAAACCAACCAGCTACAACCTCCAGACAACTATTACCCCTTGTTTAAGACTGATAAGCATCATAATATTCTTCGTAACATATCAAAATGTGCTGACTAGAAAGTGCGTTGCATTTTGCCCTTGAAGGGCACTGGAATCGTAGTCCTATAGTCAACATAGTTTCTCAATCACAGAAACAAACTAAGACACATAGAGTCTGCAGAAGGGAATCTACTTGAGAGGCCACTGAGTACCACCCTCATGGAACATATGAATTCTTTGCACAACATCCCAAATCAGTGGCCTGACAGTCTGCTCGAACACTCACACTGATGAGGAACTCACACCCAAGTCCAGCCTCGTCTGTATGCAGACAGCACTAACATTTATAAGTTATTTCCATTATCAAGCTAAAATTGGCCTCCCTGATAGTTCTTATTAATTACAGTTTTAGCCTCTGGAAACACTCAGGATTCTGGGCTCCACATGGAAATTGTGGACCACTACACCTGCCATCAATACATGTCCACTGGGAACAAGAAGTTTCTTTGGATCCCAGTCCTACCAGGAACAAACTCTTGTTAAAACCTGTAAATAATTACTGTTCAAAGCAAATCAGAGTCACTTGCAACTTATAAGCAATAGTTTTTTTAGAGATAAGAACAAAGTTGAAAGCGAGAACAGTGTTAAAAAAAAAAAGCAGAGAAAAGAGACTGATTACATATAATCATATATGTTGAACTATTTCTAGCCTAGATATAATCTTAATATAATGAGTATTGTCACAAGAGATAAAGATAACAATAATAACAATAATTTTATTTACAAACCATTTTCCAGCCAATGTGCTTGGGGCATTGCATGATCATATGCAATGATTAAAACACTATTAAAAACATCAAACGAATTAAACACAAGCTACTCCTCAGATATAAAATGAAGTAACACTAAGGAATAAGAGACTAATATTAGAAGTATAGAAAAATGACACCAGGTAACAGGAAAATCACAGAATGATTTGCGCTTGTTCCACACTAGTTATTCTGAAAAATAATCTTTTAAATTCTCCTTGCCATGTCTTCTAATGTATTTGTATCCTAAGTGTCTACTTCCTCTTTAGTTCCTTCTCTCTATATTAAATTTTCTCTCCTTCCTTAGATCAAGATCTAATTTTGTGTCCCTTCAATCATATCTGCATGACAAATCGATTTGTCTAAAAAACCAACCAAATTAAAAAAAAAACAAAAACAGAAGAATCATTAAAAGCCATTTCTCTGAATGACTGGTGTTTTCTTGTGCTCATGATGTATTTTGGCTATAGAACCAATGGCACTGAAAAAAGAAAACATGATCAATGCCCGAGAAAAAGGCCATACGACTGCAATTTCCAATCTTTTAGCCATCATGACATATTCTCATTCTGAGTTCTGCAATAACCACTAACTCCCTCCTCCCTTCAAAAAAAGATGAGGATGGTGTGAAAAACACTGTTGGTTACCTACACCACAACCATTTCCTTCCCCTCCCCGCCTTTCTTCCTTGCTAACGGAACACTATTTTTGTTCAAAGTATCAGGGGTAATATGCTTGTGGAAAATGGCCCCTCTCCAATTCCAGGAAGAAAATGTTGCCATCAATGCACATTCACTGGGAACATCAGTGTCAAATCTACTCCCCTTTGCTAGCAACAGGCTTGGTGTCAGATATGTAATGAAACTCTGGCCAAGAGACACAACATAGAGTCTGATAGGAACTTTCCAGGAGAGGTCTTCCTCCCCGATGTGCCTCAGGCTATGTGTAGATGTGATCTTTAGAACCACAGCAGCTATCTTGGGACCATGAGATGCAGAACCCAAAGACCAAGTCAACATATTGGGTTCAGTGGAGTGAAAACATGGAAAGATACTGGCTCCCTGAGTAATTTATCAAGTAAACCCTTGCCATCACTCTAAATGGTATCTCTTGTTATGTAAGATAGTTTTTGCTCCTTGTTTAAGTCTATTTAACTGAGTGTTCTTGCACTTGTAGTTAAAAGTATTCTAACCAACTGAAAAGGTATTTCTTTTCATAGAATTGAAATGAATTACATATCTTTGGGATTTGTATTTTTAGGAAACACTTTCATACAACTGAGAACACTTTGGAATCTTTTAAACTGATTTAAATATCACTTAGGTAACATTTGAGTACCTAATATCTTCCAAACATATTAATACATACATCACCTTTTTTTTAAATTTTATTTATTTATTTGTTAGAGAGAGAGAGCACAAGCAGGGAGAGTGGCAGGCAGAGGGAGAAGGAGGCTCCCCGCTGAGAAAGGAGCCTGACGTGGGACTCGATCCCAGGACCTGGGATCATGACCTGAGCCGAAGGCAGACTCTTAACTGACTGAGCCACCCAGGCATCCCACTATCATTCTTTCTTATAGATAAGGAGAGGCAGAGAGGTCAAGTAATTTGCTCAAGATCACATAGTTTGCAAGTGTTAGAGCCAGGATTTGAAGTCATATTTCTGAGTTGAAGGAATAGGGTCCTTTAAGCATCCCTATCCCAAATCATGGCAACTCTATTCTTGCTCAGGCCAAAACCCTGGGAGGCATCCTTGATACCTCTCCTTCTCTCACCCACCTTGTGTAATCAGGCAAGAAACTGTGACTCTACTTAAGTGTGAAGCAAATCATACTGAACTCTCCAGACCGCTGGCCTTTTTGCAGATTCCAGAACACAACACACACACTCCTACATTAGGACCTCTACAGTAAATACTGTCCCTTCCAGAACACTCTTCTCCCAAATACCTGCTTTGGCTACTTCCCTCAACTATTTCAACTCTGCTCCATTTTCACCTTTGACCTGTAGCCTACCAGACCACTTCTGCAGCCTTCCCTTGGCCCCTGGTCCCTCCTCCCATCCAACTTGTTCTTTTTTCCAAAGCACTTGTCACTTCCTAGCTTAACTTTTTGTGTGTATGTATACCTTAGTGTCCACCTCCTCTTGTTGAATGTAAACTCTGAGACCTCAGGAATTTTTTTGTGCTTTGTTTTATGATCCATCCTGAATGCTGGAAGAGCTCTAAGCACATAGAAAGTATTCCAATAAATATTTGTTGAATGAGCTAATTAATGCAGCAGGCTAAGAAGTGGCCAGTGCTAGGAAATGAGGGTGAAGAGGTGACTGAATCATTGTAGTTATTCATAAGCCAATATATGAATTTGGAGATTTATTCTAAGCACACAATCATTATGCTTAGTATCATGGGTGGGTTTCAAACAGAGGGATGATGGAATCTGATTTATTTCTTAGAGTCATTTCCCTGTTGTTGTGGGAATGGATGAGAGTGAAAAATGGAGGAAATTTGGGGAGATGAGTGCCTTAGTCAGGCAACATCTGATATACTTGCATTAGAGTGATCACAGAAGAAGTGGAAGAAATAGATGGATATTTAAAAAGTTGAGCCAAGAAAATTAGAGGCAAGCATTGCCTTAAAGGACAAGAATGCTGATATGGTAAAAAAAAAAAAAAATGGTAGAAGGTTCACTCAGGGCAGGGGTAGACAAGTTTTCAAGGAAGGTGGAATCAAGAAGATCTATTTCTTAAGTGCTAATTTTGAGATGCCTATTAGATACCCAAGTACAACTATCAGAAAGTGGTTGAAGAAGCCTGATGGGTGGGGGAGAGGCCAAGACAGGGCTGGTGATGAAGTGTTGCCAAGTCATCAACATCTGGAAGCAGTGGGCCTGGGTGAGATCACCTAGGAAAGTCTATGCACAGAGAGGAGAGCACAGGAGTAAAGGTACAAAGTGGAAATGACATCTGGAAGCCTTTCCTCATGGAGGCTTTCCACTCCTTGAAATCCTTGGATTTCACCTGCTTTCAGATGTCCACATTTCTAGAGCCTCTTTCTGCATATTGGCTGCCATTCTTCATTTCCTTCCTCCAACACATTTGCTAATCCTCACACTTGGCTTTCTAGACCTAAAACCATCTTCAAAAGTCTTTCTCCTCAGTCAACGTGTCAGTTAATTCATTATGACATCTACGTTAAAACAATTACATAAATTAAATAGGATTTCTTTCCTAAACTCAAAGTTGTTTTTTTTAATCTCCTCTTCTCTCTGCCTGAAGACAATGGTGTTTGTGCAAGTGAGAGACCAGGAAAATCATCAGCTGTTAACACTTCTCAAAAATACTCAGGGTGCCTGACATGTCACTGGCTCACACTATATTTTAGCCTCACATCACCAAGGTGGCCCCAAGTCCTCTTCCTAGAACAATATAGAGGGCTTTGATGACCTTCGGTAGTTTGTGTCAAACCAAGGGAAGGAAGATGGAGGTGGAGGAGAAGCTCAGTCATTCCAAGGGGTAGATGGAATTGTTGACCGGCTATCCCTGGAGGCTCTTTCTAATGCCATGACCTAACTATTTGCCTGAGCTCATCGATCCTTGACTGAACATGGAAATTATAGTTTGAAACAGAATCATAGGGTAGGAAATTACATTTCACTTTATTTATCCATTGAACCTATCACACAATGCAAATTATCATCAGGGTTAGCCCAGAACTCTGCGCAGAACAAAGTTCTAAACCCTGAGCTCCCTTCTCGTGACAAACCTACAGTGGATGTCCCTGGACTCCTGGAATCTTTTCTGGTAGCGTGGCTCTTGTAGCTAATAAATACTAGGTCGTCTGCTTCTAAAAGGCCTTCCCACTGTTTGTTTTCTCTTGCTCTTGTCACAAAGGTGGATGGTATTAGATATGTTTCTTTTTAGCTAGTATGAGGTGAGCAGAGGTCAACCCAGTGTCAAACAAAGATGTAGAAAAGCAGATATAGTTACAGTGCAAACCTGTCAGCCTAAAATAAAAACAACAAAAAATTCTTTCAGCAACACTTCGACACCAATGGAAACCATGGTGATGATCTGGGGGACACTTTCTAGAGAGAAGTCAAGCCAAAAACCTTCATGCTTAAGGGCTCTTCTCTACTGAGCTGACAGAGGTAAACAGATGTCTCAGGAGACCATTTCATTTTCCCTTGTCTCAAACCCAGTTATGGCTGCCACTCTCATCCTTTCCTCAGTAGGCAAGTAAAGGTGAAAGAGATTGGAAACCTAGGATGTCCAGCCCTTAGTCCTTCAATGCTGAATCTATTCTAATCCTGAAGGTGGGAGAAAGTCTTCATACATCCTCCACCTCTTGTTTCCGCAAGGCAGAGGAGGGACGCAAGAACACAGGTCTGTTACTATAAATTGATCTCAACTGTGAGCTCCAAGGGGACAATTTCCTCACCTTCTTTACATCATCATTCAGTCTCCAGGCTTTGCACATAGTAAAAACTCAATAGGTATTTCGAGAATAAAATTCGCTTTTAAATCTCAGTATCTCAACGTCCTTGTATTTTCAAACTATATTTAAAACCTAGACCCAAAAGAATCTCTCATTTTGTTCGCCTTCTATTTTCCATGCTATTTAATTTGGGCTAAAGCTAGTATCACTAGTCCTTCTCCTTTTTCTGTTCCCCCCCCCCTTTTCCCATCAGCCCCAAGTCCTTTCAATTATCCTTTTCCCTGCTCAGGCCCCCACCCTGATCTTTTCCTCCCCCTGCCCACCCACCATCTTTTTGCCTGGTGATTCTTCCTCCTCTGTCATATATTTTATTTTGCTATCACCCTCGCTGCCTGTCATGATGCCCCTGATTCTTTGTCTTAGCAAGGTGACCCAGGAAGAAATCAAATCATCCATCAACCTTTGAGTCATAATATGATAAAAAAAAAAAAAGTGTTATATTAGGTACTCTGAGAAACAATGTAACCCAACTATTGCTTAGGGGCTGTTTCCAGTCTGTCTCAAGTTTGTACTGGTCTACAACATTTTACCACCAAAAGCACTCACCTCCTAGGCTCTAGGAATTTAATGACTCACTATTGACAGATTGAATTACAGCCTCACTGGGTACAATCAATATTTGTTTTTTACTTCACCACTACAATACATGAATGGAAATACATAAACAAAAATTATTGTAAACTGAATTATTTAATAAATTCATTTTATAAACCTCTAGAAATTTTGGATAGCTTACCATTTGAGTTGACAAGTACCCGTCCAACAGATGCAGCATTAACCAGCTGTGCAATTTTGGGCACATCATTTAATGTCCCAAGTACAAGAGAGTAGATGCAAAAATAGCCATGATAACAATATTTTCTCTTTTTTTTAATTAATTAATTTTTTTTGTAGTTTTTAATTTTATTATGTTATGTTAGTCACCATACAATACATCATTAGTTTTTGATGTAGTGATCCATGATCCATTGTTTTCATATAACACCCAGTGCTCCATGCAGTACGTGCCCTCCTTAATACCCATCACCAGGCTAACCCATCCCCCCTTCCCCCTCCCCTCTAAAACCCTGTTTGTTTCTCAGGTCCATAGTCTCTCATGGTTCATCTCTCCCTCCAATTCCCCCCGCCCATTTTTCCCTTCCTTCTCCTAATATCCTCCATGTTATTCCTTATGTTCCACAAATAAGTGAAACCATATGATATTGACTTTCTCTACTTGACTTATTTCACTTAGCCTAATCTCCTCCAGTCCCATCCATGTTGATGTAAAAGTTGGGTATTCATCTTTTCTGATGGCTGAGTAATATTCCATTGTATATAGGGACCACATCTTCTTTATCCATTCATCCGTTGAAGGGCATCTTGGCTCTTTCCACAGTTTGGCTATTGTGGACATTGCTGCTATGAACATTGGGGTGCATATGGCCCTTCTTTTCACTACATCTGTGTCTTTGGGGTAAATACCCAGGAGTACAATTGCTGGGTCATAGGGTAGCTCTATTTTTAAATTTTTGAGGAACCTCCACACTGTTTTCCAAAGTGGCTGTACCAACTTGCATTCCCACCAACAGTGTAAGAGGGTTCCCCTTTCTCCACAACCTCTCCAACATTTGTTGTTTCTTTCCCTGTCCATTTTGGCCATTCTAACTGGTGTAAGGTGGTATCTCAGTGTGGTTTTGATTTGGATTTCCCTGATGGCTAATGATGATGAACATATATTCATGTGTCTGTTAGCCATTTGTCTGTCTTCTTCAGAGAAGTGTCTGTTCATCTCTTCTGCCCACTTTTTGGCTTGATTATTTGTTTTTTGGGTGTTGAGTTTGAGAAGTTCTTTATAGATTTTGGATACCAGCCCTTTATCTGTAGTGTCATTTGCAAATATCTTCTCCCATTCTGTGGGCTGCCTCTTTGTTTTGTTGACTGTTCCCTTTGCTGTGCAGAAGCTTTTTATCTTGATGAAGTCCCAAAAGTTCATTTTTGCTTTTGTTTCACTAACTTTTGGAGATGTATCTTGAAAGAAGTTGCTATGGCCGATGTCAAAGAGGTTACTGCCTATGTTCTCCTCTAGGATTTTGATGGATTCCTGTCTCACATTGAGGTCTTTCATCCACTTTGAGTTTATCTTTGTGAATGGTGTTAGAGAATGGTCGAGTTTCATTCTTTTGCATGTGGCTGTCCAATTTTCCCAGCACGATTTATTGAAGAGACTGTCTTTTTTCCATTGCATGTTTTTTCCTGCTTTGTCAAAGATTATTTGGCCATAGAGTTGAGGGTCCATATCTGGGTTCTCTATTCTGTTCCATTAGTCTGTATGTCTGTTTTGTGCCAGTACCATTCTGTCTTGGTGATCCCTGCTTTGTAATATAGCTTGAAATCGGGCAACGTGATGCCCCCAGCTTTGTTTTTCTTTTTCAACATCTCCTTGGTGATTCGGGGTCTTTTCTGATTCCATACAAATTTTAGGGTTGTTTGTTCCAGCACTTTGAAAAATGTCATTGGAATTTTGATCGGGATGGCATTGAAGGTATAGATTGCTCTGGGTAGCATAGACATTTTAACAATGTTTATTCTTCCAATCCATGAGCAGGGAATGTTTTTCCATCTTTTTGTGTCTTCTTCAGTTTCTTTCATGAGTGTTCTGTACTTCCTAGAGTATAGATCCTTTACCTCTTTGGTTAGGTTTATTCCGAGGTATCTTATGGTTTTTGGTACTATTGTAAATGGAATCGTTTCTTTAATTTCTCTTTCTACAGTTGCATTGTTAGTGTATAAGAAAGCAACTGATTTCTGTGCATTGATTTTGTATCCTGCCACATTACTCAATTGCTGGATGAGTTCTAGTAATTTGGGGGTGGAGTCTTTTGGGTTTTCCACATAACGTATCATGTCGTCTGCGAAAAGAGAGAGTTTGACTTCTTCTTTGCCAATTTGAATACCTTTTATTTCTTTTTGTTGTCTGATTGCTGTTGCTAGCACTTCTAGTACTATGTTGAACAATAGTGGGAAGAGTGGGCATCCTTGATGTGTTCCTGATTTTTTTTTTTAAGATTTTATTTATTTATTTGAGAGAGAGAGAATGAGAGACAGAGAGCATGAGAGGGAGGAGGGTCAGAGGGAGAAGCAGACTCCCCGCTGAGCAGGGAACCCGATGCGGGACTCGATTCTGGGACTCCAGGATCATGACCTGAGCCGAAGGCAGTCGCTTAACCAACTGAGCCACCCAGGTGCCCGATGTGTTCCTGATCTTAAGGGAAAGGCTCTCAGCTTCTCCCCATTGAGGATGATATTCGCTGTGGGTTTTTCATAGATGGATTTTATGAGCTTGAGGAATGTTCCCTCTATCCCTATACTCTGGAGAGCTTTAATCAGGAAAGGATGTTGTATTTTGTCAAATGCTTTTTCTGCATCAATCGAGAGGACCATATGGTTCTTCTCCCTCCTCTTATTAATGTGTTCTATCACATTGATTGATTTGCAAATGTTGAACCACCCTTGCATCCCGGGGATAAATCCCACTTGGTCATGGTGGATGATCCTTTGAATGTATTGTTGGATCTTATTAGCTAGGATTTTGTTGAGGATTTTGGAATCCATATTCATCAGGGATATTGGTCTGAAATTCTCCTTTTTGATGGGGTCTTTGCCTGGTTTGGGGATTAAGGTAATGCTGGCCTCAGAATGAGTTTGGAAGTTTTCCTTCTGTTTCTATTTTTTGAAACAGCTTCAGGAGAATAGGTATTATTTCTTCTTTGAATGTTTGGTAGAATTCCCCAGGGAATCCATCAGGCCGTGGACTCTTGTTTTTTGGGAGGTTTTTGATCACTGCTTCAATCTCATTACTGGTTATTGGCCTATTCAAGTTGTCAATTTCTTCCTGTTTCAGTCTTGGCAGCTTATAGGTTTCCAGGAAGGCCTCCATTTCATCCAGATTGCTCAGTTTATTGGCATATAGTTGTTGATAATAATTTCTATGACTCTATGTTGTTTCTATTTCCTTGGTGTTAGTCGTGATCTCTCCCCTTTCATTCATAATTTTATTAATTTGGGTCCTTTCTCTCTTCTTTTGGATAAGTCTGGCCAGTGGTTTATCAATCTTATTAATTCTTTCAAAGAACCAACTTCTAGTTTCATTGATCTGATCTACTGTGTTTCTGGTTTCTAATTTATTGATTTCTGCTCTAATTTTAATTATTTCTCTTCTAATGCATGGCTTAGGCGTCGTTTGTTGCTTTTTCTCTAGTTCTTTAAGGTGTAGAGTCAGTTGGTGAATTCGGGATTTTTCTATTTTTTTGAGTGAGGCTTGGATGGCTAAGTATTTCCCCCTTAGGACCACCTTTTCAGTATCCCATAGGTTTTGGACCGATGTGTTTTCATTCTCATTGATTTCCATGAATTGTTTAAGTTCTTCTTTGATTTCTTGGTTGACCCAAACATTCTTGAGCAGAGTGGTCTTTAGCTTCCAAGTGTTTGAATTTCTGCCAAATTTTTTTTTTTTTTGTGATTGAGTTCCAGTTTTAGAGCATTGTGGTCTGAGAATATGCAGGGAATAATCTCAATCTTTTGGTATCGGTTGAGACCTGATTTGTGACCCAGTATATGGTCTATTCTGGAGAAAGTTCCATGTGCGCTTGAGAAGAATGAGTATTCTGTTGTTTTAGGATGGAATGTTCTGTAAATATCTATGAGGTCCATCTGGTCCAATGTATCATTCAAAGCTCTTGTTTCCTTGTTGATTTTCTGCTTAGATGATCTGTCCATTGCTGAGAGTGGAGTATTGAGGTCTCCTACAATTAACGTATTGTTATCAATATGACTCTTTATTTTGGTTAACAGCTGGCTTATGTATATGGCTGCTCCCACGTTGGGGGCATAGATATTTACAATTGTTAGATCCTCTTGTTGGATAGACCCTTTAAGAATGATATAGTGGGGGCGCCTGGGTGGCTCAGTTGGTTAAGCGACTGCCTTCGGCTCAGGTCATGATCCTGGAGTCCCCAGATCGAGTCCCGCATTGGGCTCCCTGCTCAGCAGGGGGTCTGCTTCTCCCTCTGACCCTCCTCCCTCTCATGCTCTCTGTCTCTCATTCTCTCTCTCGCAAATAAATAAAATCTTAAAAAAAATTAAAAAAAAAAAAGAATGATATAGTGTCCTTCTGTGTCTCTTATTACAGACTTTAGTTTAAAATCTAATTTGTCTGATATAAGAATTGCTACCCCAGCTTTCTTTTGAGGTCCGCTGGCATGGAAGATAGATCCCCATCCCTTCACTTTCAGTCTGGATGTATCTTTAGGTTCAAAATGAGTCTCTTGTAGACAGCATATGGATGGGCCCTGTCTTTCTACGCAATCTGCAACCCTGTGCTGTTTTTTGGGAGCGTTTAGGCCATTCACGTTGAGAGTGATTATTGAAAGATATGAATTAATTGTCATCATGTTGCCTGTGAAGACGTTGTTTTTATAGATTGTCCCTGTAAATTTCTGTTGTAGATCACTCTTGGGGTCTTTCTCCTTTTATAGAACTCCCCCTTAATATTTCTTGCAGGGCCGGCTTAGTGGTCACATATTCTTTCAACTTCTGCCGGTTGTGGAAGCTCTGCATCTCTCCATCCATTCTAAATGAAAGCCTTCCTGGATAAAGTATTCTTTGCTGCATGTTCTTCTCACCCTGAATATGTCTTGCCAGGCCTTTCTGGCTTGCCAGGTCTCTGTGGATAGGTCTGACATTATTCTGATGTTCCTCCCTCTGTATGTAAGGACTCTCTTCCCCCTAAATGCCCTTAAGATGGTTTCCTTGGTTCTAAGATTTGCAAGTTTTACTATTACATGCCAGGATGTTGGCCTGTTTTCCTTGATCTTAGGAGGGGTCCTCTGCCTCTAGGACTCGAATGTTTGTTTCATTCCCCAGATTAGGGAAGTTCTCAGCTATGATTTGCTCGAATACATCTTCTAGCCCTCTCTCTCTCTCCACTCCCTCCAAGATTCCAATGATTCTGACACTGGAATGCCTCATGGTGTCACTTATTTCTCTGATTCTATTTTCATGGATTCTGAGTTGTTTTTCCCTAGCTTCCTCTTTTCCCTTTTTATCTATTATACTGTCTTCCAGATCACTTATTCTCTCTTCTGTCTCACTTACCCTAGCTGTTAGATTATCTAGATTGGATTGGATCTCATTGATAGCATTTTTAAGTTCTGCCAAATCACCTTTTATTTCTGCCCTTAGAGACTCTATGTTGCCATTAATTGATTTCTCCATTCTAGCCATTGTCTTCACAATTGCTAGCCTGAATTCCATCTCTGACATCTTGGTTATATCTGCATCCATTTGTAAATCTGCAGCATAAGTCAAAATCTCTGAGTCTTTTCTGTTTTGGGGGCTCCTCCTCTGAGTCATTCCATTGATGGGTGTTTGAGGGAATGTATAGAGTCCAAATTATTGACCAGAACCCAAGCAAGATGCACCTGTTTTCTTGGGACCTTAGGTTGCTGGCCTCTTGTTTTCCCAGCCTATCTTCTGTGGGAGGGGCCTGCCGCGCAGTTACTCAGGCAACCCCGTTTGGGCGGAGTTGCCCTGCGCCCCTGTGGCGGGGGATGGGCTCAGTGGGAATCAGTCTTTGGGGCTTTTGTTCTCTGGCGCCTTTCCCTGGCGCCTTTCCGTGTCTGTTCTGCAAGTCAGAGCAGAAGAGACCGTTTCCAGCCCTCTGCCTCAGAGCAGAGAGACCTCACTCAGTCTGTTCTTCAGTGAGCTCTCCAGACCACACCGTCTCCATTTCTGTCCGTGCTGCTATAAACTGCAGCGTCCTGGGTTGTGCGCCCCTCCGCAGCGCTCCCAGTCCTGCCTCCAGGTTGGGGCATGTCTCTGCCCTTTGTGCTTCTAAAACCGCCAGCCGCTCCCAATTCGCGCACGGGTGACTCCGCCGATTAGGGTTTCCACTCCCGGGGGTTGCAGTTCACCGGCGCAACCCCGGCGCACCGGGTTTCCAGCTCGGAGGCTGCAGTTCGCGTGCACGTGACCGCCACTCCGATTTCTGTCCAGGGGGCTGCAGTTCGCGCGCGCGACCCCGCCGGTCTGGTCCTCCACCCCGGGGGCTGCCCTAAAGTCCTTTCCCAACGCTACCGATCTGCGAGTCTGTGCCGTCCGCAGTGTGTGAGGCTGTCACTTACCGGGCGTGTAGGATTCCCACGGCCAGCCTCCCTCCTGCCGCCGTTTATCCTCCGATATCTGCTCGCAGGATCACGGCTCTCCGCTTCGTACCTCAAAACCAACCGCCTGCGATATTCTGTTTGTAGACATCCAGATCTTCTTACATCTCAGGCTGGTTTCGTGGGTGCTCAGAGTGGTCTGGTAGATATCCAGCTCAATTCCGGGGACCAGTTGAAATAGGGTCCCCTACTCCTCCGCCATCTTTCCCCCCCTCCCTCCGATAACGATATTTTCACCTGAGACTCCTATTTGTCTTTCTAATTTGCTCTTAAGTGAAATCATTTTTAGACAAAAGCCCCAGTTGGAGAAATTACTTGCAGATCCAGCCGATTATATGGCACATAAAAGACAGCCAATAAATGTTGGATAAATAAATACAAAAATCTCATTATTTTTGTGAAGATTTAATGCACTGAGAAATATAGAAACACTTTGCAAACTATAAAACAATATGTTAATGGATGATTATTAGGACACCCTAAGTACTCCTTCAGCATGCTGACTAATCCCATCAAGAACTAAGATTCAAGTCAAAAGTACTAGAGAAGTTCAGTAGAGGCAAACATTAACCAAAATGAAGACTCGAACATGGATTAGTTCATAAAAAAGGCTACTATGCTATAACAAAGCTTTCCAGATGATCATTATCTGTTATACCACCACCAGATTCAATGACACATATTTTAGGTTTTGGTTACCATAACATTCCACTTCAGGGACCAATTTTTATATAGATAGAACAAAAGGCTTATCTACTCTGAAAAAAAAAAATCAATAATGCTGTGGTTCAAATAACAGAGAGGCTGATATCTCCCTCATGTGATAGCCCAGAGCCCAGGTAGGTGAACTGCTCTCCTGCACATGGTCACTCATGAACCCAAGTTCCTTCTACATTGTTTCTCTGCAATGTTGGAGGGCACTGTCATATTTAAATGGTCAAAGCTGGTCATCAGCTGATCAAGGCTTTAGTTCAAAGGAAAAAGAGTAGGAAGAGCACGTGTGAGGTACTTTAAGGCTCAAGCCTGAGAGTGGGGCACTTCACTTCCAATTATATCTCATGGGGCAGAACTTCGTCAGATGACCTTCAATGGCACCCGAGCAGTGCAGTTTCTTATCAGACATCCACACTCCCAGACACAACCCGAGAGCTCAACAGATGTGGGTGGAATATTGGCCCCCAAACTAGAAGGCTTTGTGAAGAATATAGGACTTGAAGATAGCATTGAGGGTTATCTAAGATAATAGCAGACAGTCCACAGAGAGCTGTAATTACAGACTGTAAGTTCCTACGTCCCTTCTTTGCTATCAGCCAGGATCCTATTTGTTACCTTAATCCAGGCATTCTTTGTAAACAAATTCTGGAGAAAGAATAGTAGAACATTGGTCCCCAAAAAATCATATGGTAGACCTTTCAAATAATGTTTAAAACCTTTATAATAGGGGCGCCTGGGTGGCTCAGTTGTTAAGCGTCTGCCTTCAGCTCAGGTCATGATCCCAGGGTCCTGGGATCGAGCCCTACATCGGGCTCCCTGCTTGGTGGGGAGTCTGCTTCTCCCTCTCCCGCTCCCCCTGCTTGTGTTGCCTCTCTCGCTGTGTCTCTGTCCCTGTCAAATAAATAAATAATTAATTAATTTTAAAAAAAACCTTTATAATAATGTTTAAAATAATAATGTGCACAGCACCACAACTTTCCCTCAAAATAATCAAGGATAGGAGAATGTGTATGTGCACAAAATTTACCAAAATTTAGAGTGTTTATAGAGATAAACATTAATTTATAGAAATGAATCAGCAATAGTTTTTCCCTGCAGCCATTTCTAAGCAAGTCTCTCTACATACAGTTTAGATGACAAAATCACGACAGTAAAAAAAAAATCAACAAAGTGAATTTAAAACATGCTCTAAGTTACACCCAGTGTTGGGAGTGATGCAGTGACACCACTAAATATTCTGTGATGAGAGAAGTTACCACAAGAGAATGTGATGAACTAGCTATGAAGGATAGCTTGGCATTTTCCAGATGAATAAGAAGAGAAAGGTCTTCTAAAGAGAAAGAAAAGAAGAATCTCTGTGCACCAATGATTGTTTTTACTATTCTAAATCTGGATTCCAGTCAAGTTAACAGGTGTAGTTAATTTGCACAAGCATTTACAAAGAATCAGTCACAGAGCCTGGACTCCAACTCACTTCTTCAGACCATCTCTCCAACGCTCTGTCACTGGGTTACCCACACTCTATCATGGCGTCACCCTCATTCACTGCTGAAAAGAAGCTTGGAAGATGTCCTACCACAGCCTCCCATGTGGTCTTCCTTCTCCCATTCTTGCTCATCTCCAGTTAATTCTCCACACGACAGTCATGGAGCCTTTTTTTAAATTATTTTAATATGAATTAGATGAGGTTGATCACCAATGCAAAGCCGTCCGTGACTTCTCATCGCACTTAGAACAAAATTCGCACTCACTCACCTGGCCCACGAGGCACCCCCTGGATGCCCCTCTTTGCTTCTCCAGCCTCATCTTGCATTCTCTGACCACCCCCCTTCACCCTTATTTTCTATGATTCAGCCACCCTGGCTCTCTGCTCCCCAAAGTCCCCAAACTCTTTCCTATCTCTGTCCTTCCTGTACATTCATCCTGACGCCAGCAATGCCCTCTCTCCTTTCCTTGCTCTGTCCTCTCTCATTCTTGAGACTTCAGCTGAAATGTCACTTGCTTAGCGACTTCAGAATATCTAAACCTGAAGTATGTCCCTGGCCCTCCATCCTATTATTTTCTTCCACAGTGCGTTCTTGTGTTCTTTTCCTTCATAGGGCTTTCCAAATTTTTAATTACATATTTAAGATACAATGTAATACCAGTTTCTGCCACACCAACAGAGCCATATGAAGGGCAGGGGACTCATCTGTTCTGTTCTCCCCAGTACACCCACTACACACCACAGAACGCAGCACAGAGTACATGCTCTGAGAAATCTGGAGTAAGGTTAAAAGTAATTCAAAATAAAAATGAATTTTAAATTAAAATTCTTAAATGTTTAAATCGTACAGAGTCTAGATGGGCTGTTATAACACCAAAGGAATGAGTTATCTAAAATTTTATCGTCCATTCATTTATACAAAAAATGTTAACTGAGCACCTATTATGGGATCTAATTCCCTCACTCCAAAAGCTTTAGTCTACCACTGGGATCAGAGCCTCTTTCAATACATGTATGTATCTTGAGCACATGGTCCATGATCTCATTTCTCACTTAGGAGATTTTTGTTTTCTTTCTTAGTGTCTTTCATACTATAGGAGTCACGTGCATCATCTCCTAAATCAAAGGAGAATTTCAAGACAGATATGGAGTTAAATTCTACCCCTCCACTGAAATTCTACTTCCTCACTGGTGATTCATTGGAGAAGAACTAGAATCATAATAAGGGAATCTTGCAGTACAGAAGAAACCTTCTGAGCTCAATTATGATAAAACTCACCAGATACATGAACAGGGATAAAAGAAAAACCAGGCCAGAACCTAGGAAGAGTCATGCCAGAAAGCCTGAAGGAAAGAAAACATGTCCCCACTTGCGTCTCTTCTGTTCCATTCTGACCTGTGCTTTACAAGCCTTATTGTGAAAATGGGCCAAGTGAGTAGGAGATCCTTGATTGCCCTGGGTTGGTCAGAGGTTAAAGTACCACAATCAATGGTGTGAATATAACAGAAGGGGGTCAAATGCTGCAACAAGGAGAATCGGGGCACAATCAACACTTCTGGACCACTGTTTGCAAGACTGATCTTACTCCACCATCATTCATTCATCCCTTTTATTCATTAATTCCTTCATTCATGTATTCATCCAACAGTTACCCAGTAATTATTTTATTTTATTCTGTACTCAAACTTTCTGGAGGGATATGACAAAAATGAATGCATTTTTCTAATGAGAATAACTTTCTTAAAATCTTGGAAAGCATGGCTTTAAAAACAAGTTGGCCGTGACAGATGTTCACTAGACTTTTGGGGTGATCCTTTTGCCATATATACAAATGCCAAATCATGATGTTGTACCCCTGAAACTAATACAATGTTATATGTATGTATCTCAATTTAGAAAAACAGCTGGGTAAATCCTCAAGCAAATGTCCATGTACCTGTGGCGTAGTGAGTCTCAGCCTCTAGAACCATCTCTCATAGGTTGTGCCCAGGTTTTAGGCTGGGGGAGTGAAATATTTAGCTCAATTATCACTGTTAGAGCAGAGATAAGAAATCCCCCTTCTTGCATTAGGAGACAAACACCCACAGGCACTCACCTCATAGGGGCTGAGGTGCTCTTCCCATAGAATGTTCCAACACCCACCAACAATGGCTCCAGAAGGCCTGTTTTGTCTTCAGGATTCTGTTTGTATACTGGGCCTCCCTTGAAGGAACACTTGGTCTTCATTTACATGAGCCTTTGCCTGTGGCATTTATTTGCCCGACTGCAGGACAAACAAAACATCACACAGGGAAAGAGGGGGGAAAATAAAGCTCATTATATTATCTCCCAAGATTTGGCCCCATTTTGACAAAAGATCGCACCTCCCACCTTGTCTCCTTCGGCAGGAGGCAAACACACGCCCTGTTCTAACACCGGGATCAGGGGTTAGATCTCGGTTTTAGAAGGCAGATCTAAACTGATAGCTATTGGGGGCACCTGGCTGGCTCAGTCGGGGGAACACGCGACTCTGGATCTTGGCGTTGTGTGTTCGAGCCCCACGTTGGGCATACAGCTTATTTAAAAAAAAGAAAGAAAAAACAACTGATAGCATTTGGCTGTGTCTGCCTTTAGGGCAGCTTAGAAAAAGTACCTGGTGGGTTGTTAAATAGTTGACATTTTTACTACTAACTGTGCTATTGACTAAACAAGGAGTAATTACTATAGCTTCTTCTAACATAAATTGTGAAAAATCACCCAGTTGGTTAGTTGCCACTGTCATGGTTAGGCGTGGGGCTCTGAGCTCCAAATTAATACATGCCATTCTGGAAATTAAAAATCACCTCAGGGAAAAGAGTGAGTCCTCGACAAATGGTAACAATTCCTGAAGACAGAGGAATAACCTAATGCTTCGCACACAGCGCCAGAATCTTTGTTCTTGAAGAGAACCGAGAAATAATCTATTCCAAGCCCTCTTACTACAAATAAGCAAACGAGGTTCAGAAAAGGCTACACGGCTTGAGTGGCAGGGCTGCCTTTCCTGGCCCTTCCCCCAGTGTGGGGGGGGTGGGGCTGGCAGGGGAGGGGCTGTGGGTAACCGCGGCCTTAATTTAAGATCAGGATGTGATTCTAATATATTCAAGAGTACATGTATAGAGACCATGGAACACTGTATTTGCAGTTAGGATTGTCCCAGGAATCCTCAGTCCCCAAACAAGAGCATTCACTGTGCTCGGCCGTGACTCAGAGCCAAGCCTGGGACAGAAGGCCCCTTCGGGAAGCTCCTTCCCTGGGACGCGCATGGTGGCATTCCTGCCCGGTCCCTCTCTGTAGGTCACCTTGACCCTGTTCCAGATGCTCAGCCACACGTGCGCCCCAAACCTAACCTTGGTTCAGAGCTTACAACCCTCATCCTAAACCTTCCCAGATAGAAAGGTCTCCTGACCTCAGATTATAAAGGCAATTCTACTGGTTCTGTGATTGTTTTCTTCTTGAGCCCACTGACCCCAAGAAACTGGATTTAAAAACTAAAGAAACAGTGGGAAGGCACCACTGTGTTTCTGCATCTATACACTGTGTTGGTCCCATCAGATTGCTTGACCCGTAGGGAAGAGGATTTCCTTATTATAATGACTATGTTTGGTCACACTTTCACCTGGTCAGCACAAGGATTAATACAGAGGTCCGTGCATTTGGTTAGCTCCATTGGCTAGCTAAATACCTCTGTATCTACCGTGAAGGCCACCATGTTTCTATAGTTTACATTTTTAGTGCCAGGGTGCTGGACTTAATAATAGATCAGATCGATGTGCAGAAGTTGGGTAAGAATTGGTTATTTACTTTAGGCATAGGTGGCTTAAAATAAACTGATAATTTTACAAGGAGGAAGAGAAAAAAAAAGGTTAAAACATTTTGGACCAATGAACACATCAGATCACCAGGTGGCCTTCAATGCATGTGCTCTTGTGTTTCTCAGGTTGACTGACATACATTTTTTAGGCAAATTGTCGAATTTATCTATTACACATCTACGTAATCAATTCCACAGAGGGTTAATACAAACTTCTGTAATTATTGGGAAGGGGGTGGTTTAAAATCACACTGGTTTAGAGGTTCCTGGGTTGCTCAGTCAGTTAAGTGTCCAACTCTTGATTTTGGCTCAGGTTTTGATCTCAGCGTCTTGAGATCGATCCCTCATGTCAGGCTCTGCTCTCAGGGGGGAGTCTGCTTAAGATTCTCTCTCTCCCTCTCCATTTTCCCTTCCCCCCCTCACTCATGCTCACCCTTTCTCTCTCAAAAAAATAAAATAAAATTTTAAAGGTCACCTGGGTGGCTCAGTCGGTTAAGCGTCTGCCTTTGCCTCCAGTCATGATCCCAGGGTCCTGGGATCGAGCCCCGCATTGGCCTCCCTACTCAGTGGGGAGTCTGCTTCTCCCTCTGCCCCTCTCCCCTGCTCATGCACATAGTCTCTCGCGCGCGCGCGCAAAAATAAATAAAATCTTTTTAAAATTTAAATTAAAAAAATTTTTTTGTTTAATCACACTGGCTTAACATTTCTCCAAGTGTGTCCCAAGAAACATTCAAGAAGAGAAAAGAGTTTGCAGAGACAAATAAGTTGGGTAAACACTGGATCAAATAAAATAAATATTTTTCCTAACTATTCTTCTCAGAGTCTTTATTATGGTAATGTCATTCTGAATCACCAAGAGGTGGATTAATACGGAACATTTCCTCACCTGAGCTGGCCATAGCTTTCTTTTTCAGGCTATCTCATGGGACTAATGCCCTTCAGACTAATATTAATAACAGCAATGATGACCATATTTGAGTTCTTACTCTGTGGTGGACACTGTGCTAAGCTTCTCACACTGCACCTCGTTTAACCTTTCCAGTGACTAGGATATCCCCATTTTACAGAGGAGGAAAGAGGCTCAGAGAAGTTAAGTAACAACTCCAAAGTCACATAGCTGGCAAGTTGCAGAACCAGAATTCAAGGTATTTTGAGTCCAGAATTTACACTCCTGATGACCCTATTATATATCCGTCCTCATGAATCATACCTGAAGATAAGCTCCGCCCCCATCAACTCTTGCTGAGTTTGGGGGAGAACCATTACTTTGAAAGAGAAAAACAGGATAAAAGATGGAAAATAAGAGGAGAAGGGGGCAGAGAGACATCATTTGGTTCAGATTAGAACAAGGTTTTTAGACAATCATTGCTGATTTTTTGAGGGAGTAAACACCTGGACAGGATAATTCATTCCCTATTGGCAGGATGGGAAAGGGAACAGGTTTCTGGTTTTGATAAGTATACACAAAATTAACCTTTTCCCAACAAGATGTAAAGGAAGGTAAGAGGCTTGTTTTATTTTGTGCAAATATTTCACATCGCTAAGGTGACCAGAGTGACATCCCACCCACAAAACTAGCACAAACCACAGGTAGCCAAGGGAAATGAATGTAGCTCAAAAAGTAGATTCCAAGTGAAACTAAAAATTTGAAAAATACAGTAGAGAGGAGGAAGGCAACACCACAGTTTGAAGAGAAAAAAAAGAGAGAACATTATTTTTTAAAAAGTTTTTAACCTCAAATGAAGCAAAGTTTTTTCTAGGACCCTATTCCTATAAGGTCAGTCCCTCCACTACAAACCCATAAATGAAACTGCCAACAAAATGGAAAGAAAAAACAAAAACAAAAACAAAAACCCTGCCTAGTACAATTTAATTGAGTTTCCTGGAGGGACAAGCTGAAACCAGCCTACTTTTCCATACTCTGGGAAGGAATTTGAATCTCGCATGCCCAGTGGAAAAAAAAAAAAGAGGGAGCAAGTCTTCTGCATTTTAATATCACTGGGGTTTCTTTTTTTTTTTTTTTTTTTTTAAGATTTTATTTATTTATTTATGAGAGACAGAGACAGAGAGAGAGAGGCAGAGGGAGAAGCAGGCTCCCAAGGAGCAGGGAGCCCGATGTGGGACTCGATCCCAGGACCCTGGGATCATGACCTGAGCCGAAGGCAGACGCTTAACCATCTGAGCCACCCAGGCGCCCTCACTGGGGTTTCTTTAAAGCTTTGGAAGTGTTTCCTCAGGAGGCCAGGAGCATTCAGAAATTTAAAGATAGGGAGTGCTTTCCCTGTCACTTCTTTTTTCACCTTATTTAAATGAATTCTATTGCTCACCGAAAGTTCAAAATCCCTGGCCCAGAAAATAAATTGAGTTCGGATGTGCTTTAAAGGAGAGCAGGAGACAAGGAAAAGAGGGAACCACCCAAGGCCAAAGCCCCGAGGAATCCCTGACCACCAACCTTCCCCTTCCCCCCAGTCATCTTCCCACTTCTCCCCCAACCCCTTTATGGCCTTTTGATGGAGCACAGCTGCCCTCCAGGATAGCCAAGGAATACCCAACTGCTCTGGGCTCCTGAAGGTCTAACTGGGTCAAGGGTCATCTGTGATATGAGCCGAGTATCTGAAAGGGATTTTCTGCCCGCTGATTTTATGGGGAAAAGCCCATTTTATTTCTCAGGGCTGCAGTCCATGCTGTGAAGAGGCCAGAGAAAGACCAAAGTTCTTGACCAAAGCGAGCTAACTCCAGAGTGACAGTTAGCCGCAGACGGAGTGTGAGCTGTCCATACCAGGTGAGTGCAGGCTTGCTGACTGAATTAGTCCACCTGCTGTGGACGCCGGAGGGGGGCGGGAGACAGTGAGGTTTCTAGAGGGACATTGAATGTCTTATCTAAACTCGTCCCCATTATGGGACCAAGTGGGTGGGACCCAGGGTGTCTCAGTTCAAATCAGAAATGGAAACCCATCTTAAAAAAGTTCCAACTTTTTACACTTTCTCGAGCTAGGCTGGGCCTCCAAAAACTCACCCGTTACAAAAGCATCAAGAGGGGGCGCCTGGGTGGCTCAGTCGGTTAAGCGACTGCCTTCGGCTCAGGTCATGATCCTGGAGTCCCGGGATCGAGTCCCGCATCGGGCTCCCTGCTCGGCGGGGAGTCTGCTTCTCCCTCTGACCCTCCTCCCTCTCATGCTCTCTGTCTCTCATTCTCTCTCTCTCAAATAAATAAAATCTAAAAAAAAAAAAAAAAAAGCATCAAGAGGATAATGCGCTATTCTGGATGGAATATCCCCAAGCCTTTGCTGGAGCAAAACAAAGAAGACTGAAGTTAAATCACACAAACTGTGGGTGCTCCACCTGTTAACAAGCACACCTCTCATGACATGAACTATCGTTCGCTGAATGCTTGCCTTGGAAAGACTCTGTGCCAGGCACCAAGAGCTAGGACAGTAAAAACCCCACGATGTCTGCACTCCCGAGAGCCCACAAGAAGGTCGAGGAGGCTGAGAGCGGTATTGGAAAGAAAGGGCCTTCGGTGGAAATGTGAAACCAGGTTGCAGAAATTCACAGAAAGACTTGCTCATGAATCTGGGGGTTTTAGAATGATATGGACCATGTTTGAGGGTTAGAGATTTTCCATTCAAGTATTCAAGTATAAAGTAAGCCCAAAGCTGGAACTGTGAGAAGATCATGATCTGTCAAAAAATGTGTCTATATTCTCTTTCTTTTTGTCTTTTCAGACATCTGATCAAAGACACATGGGAAGGAGATAAGAGTTCTGGACAAAGACCAGAAATGGACCAAAAACTTAGGGTGACTTTCTTGAAACAGTCCCAATTCCTAATCAGTTTCTGGAAAGTTACGTGGTCCTATTTCTGAATCCGTGAAGTGATAACAAATTATTCCTGGCACCACCTCCCTCACTGGGAGGTTGAAAGAGTTAATGAGATAGTGTCTCTGAAAGGCTTCGAGCTCCTTGTAAGGTGTCCAGGAGGCAAAATGAGAAATACTATTATCATTGAAGCTCTTCTAATCCAGCAAGCTTCAGTGGAGCTTAGAAAGGCCACCATTCCCTCTTCAAATCTTTTTCTCCCTAACTTTTAAAGGTTGGCATGACTGATTCATCTAACATACTGAAAGCAGCCAACAAAAAGGAAAAGAAAAGCTTCATGCAAATCCCTCTATGTTTCTGCACAGAAGGTTATGCAGAGCAAAGTATACAACCTACTTCCTGTCCTCCCAATAGCTCAGGGCCCTATCTGGTTATGTGGCTGTAACCTATCCTCACTCGTACAAAAAATTATTCATTTTCCACTCTGAGTCAGAACCTCTTGGTCTCCAACCGTACTGACAAAAATGCATCCACTCAAACCATTTTATGTTTGGGATGTTTTCCCCCTAAGCACACATTTTATCTGCTTTTCTCTGTGTTCCTTCAGAAACGACGGCTTCATCTGCATCTTACTGATTTGTATATATTTGTATATTGCTTCATTAGAAATGTGGATTGCTCCCCACCTTGTGCAGATAAGGTATGCCGCATCTCCAATTAATTATAAGCTCCTTGGAAGCAGGGATTCACTTGGTACTTTCCTCTGATCCGGATTTTTGGTCTGTCATTTGCATTTGTCTATTTGATTGTATTCATAAACTAGTCTCCTTATTTGGGGAGCTGGAATGAATGATGAGATTTCCTGGCAGTGCATTTTGGAAGTCCGAGAGCTCCTGGTGTCAGGCCTAGGGTTACTCTGGGCACTGGGAAGAGATGGGTTTGCCCTTCACTTTACCTCTCTCCATGTTGCAAATTCACACATTTAAATGGGAGGGGAATACTGCTCCAAGGTGGTTTCACAACTTAAGGATGTGGAAAATACCCACATCCTATTGCAAACACACCAAATGAACTCTTCAACTGAGCTAACCATTCAACAACAACAAGAAGAACCAATGAGAAGTCAACTCGAAAGGAATATGCTAAAATGTTTACTAAAACACTTCAAAGGAATGAACACCCCCTCCCTCCTTCAAGGCAAAGAGGTCTCCATTCACACTCCTGATGGAGCATGGACTTAGATTCTCTCTAGTAACGACCGTGACCTCTATTAAATCATGTATGTACTCTGCGCCCTTCACCCAGACCCAGAATCCTACCAGCTCCGTCCGGTAAAGAAGAATGGCGATGCTAATAGATCGCATCCCACAGCTGGTCTTCAACAGAAAAATAAAATCATAATTACAAATCCCCTGAGCCGATGGCACTCAATATTTAGGTGTCCCCAGTGTTTTTAAAGCCCCTTCTCCAGCACAAAGTCTCTCAAGCTCAAACTGGTAGACTGAGACTCAGTTTACCCACCGTCTCCCAGCCCCAGGGAACAGGCCCTCCTGCATCACTCCTTTAGTCTTGTCCTTCTGCAAGAAAGAGCTCAAATATTGGGAAGCCCTCTCCAGTCACCCCACAGGGACCGCTTCCTTCTTAGAGCATCTCTAGAAGTCTCCCTCACTGGGCACTGAGATGGACCACTTCTCTCCTCCTCGGTACGCCATTTCTTTACTCCATCACTGCATACTGAAATGCCTAGCAGGTACCAGGCACCGTGAGGAGCTGGGACCACAAAGCTGCATAAACACAGTCGCTGTCTTTGAGTGGTCCAGAGGCTGTTGGGGTAAACAGCTTGGCTCCTCAGAGTCTGAAAACTCCTCAGGGGCAGAGATCTTTGTGATTCTTTTTGTTTGTCCCCCTGCTCAGCAGCTAGCCGCTGCCTTTCTCAGGTAAGCGAGCACTCAGCCAAAATGAGGGTGGATTCAAACATGCGACCAGAAAATCCAAAGGGGACTTTCCCAAACACGGATGCGTACAAATACCCCCATTTTCTGCTCAAAAATTACAATGTGTACCCAGCTTTCGCCCTTCGAACAAGGTAATACAGGCCAATTCCTTCAGGCCTTCCTAAGTACGCTTCACCTGCTCTGTAATTAAGGAATTTTGGAGGGGATTGGAAGGGGCATGTGGGGTGGGGGCTGATGATGCATTTACATAACAAAATATGTTTAGAGTAGGAGATTCCAGTCACTCAAAATTCAAAGGAAATGAAAACAAATTTGCAAGGATGAGGGGCAGATTTTCACCCCTCTTAGCTCTAGCAAACAGCTCAGTCGTTCAGGACGTCCTTAGTCCGTCCCTGTTCTCCACCGGAGGGTTCAGGAGCTAAGCAGGTTATTTACTTCCAACCAGAGGCCTAAAGAAGCACAAAAGAGGGTAGCTGGTCCCTGCCCCCGAGATAATGAAGCAAAAGCCACACTTTATCCTGAGGAGACTGGATGGCTCAGCAGCCCTATAATTCATTCAGGGACCACATTCCCAGGAATTCCAGCCCCAGCAAAGTGACACCCTCCCAATGCCTGTATGTGCAAGCCCCTCTTTCCCCCCCATCCTTTCCCTCCCAAGCCCTTCCACACGCTCTCACCGCGTTTGACACCTACACTTAACAAAGCAGGGGGACCCAAGCCCTTATTTTATTTTATTTTTTTTACTGATTTTAATTCCCTCCAAAGCAAATTCCTATCCCACTGTCTCAACAAGAGAAAAAGAATGAGAAAATAAGGTCCAGCCTGGGTGGGAGCAGAGCAGAAGGGCTGGGAAAAGGGCAGACACAGGACAGGGCAGGATCTTTTCAATTATGAGCTAATAGCATAAATATCCTGTTGAGAGTCAGTATTTGTTAATCAGGTTTGGTACCGAGCAAAAAATAAACAAATGAAGTAAGTGGTCTCTGTTTTCTTAGAGTTTACTGATGAGAGTGGGTCAGTCCCATTTAAAGGCAACATTCAGCTTTCTGATAGGAGACCCAACACGACATCAATTTATTCTGTGACAACACATCATGCTGGTCATCGGTTTCACTCTCCATTTCCAGGGAAAAAGGGGAAAAGGAAAAAGCACAACATGGCATCCATAAGCATCATTTTCAAGTTGGATTTTTACACACAGTTTAATGTCAAAGCTCAGACAAATTAAGAAGACTTCTGTAGAGTCCAAAGGACCAGCATTTCAATGCGGGGCTGCTCTTTCCTAGCTGGGTAACCCAGCAAACGATTTCCGTAGTCTAAACCTTGGTCTAAAACTTCGTGAGGATTCAATATGTGTGATAAATATGATTAAATACTGTATGCACAATCCTGGAATGCATATAAAGGACTTAGCAGAATGCCTGGCATTTAGTTAGCACTCAGTTTGTGGGAAATAGAAGGGGAGGGAAGGAGAGAGAAGAATGAAAGATACAGTAAGTCACCTCTCTGTCTCTGTCTCCCTCCTCCCCCCTCATCTTTCTCTCTCCTCCCACCTCCTCTGTATTTCTCTCTTTCTACCCCTCTTTCTTTCTGTCTCCGTTTCTGTCCATGTACACACACACACACACACACACACACAAGTTCTGAACCTAGATGGATCTGCTAGAGAATGACAGTTGAGAAGGTGTGGACATTCCTGAACCCTAGTCCTAGGTTGATCACAAGTGAGTCCTGGAAGAAGGGGTTTGGTTATATCAAGACCAAGTTGAGAAACTGACTTCAGCCTGGAGTGGACTCCAGAGTTCCAGAAATAATTGGACCTTCAGTCCACACAGAGTAATGAAAGATGACTCCTCAATCCAAATCATTCCCCTTAACTATCCCTCTAGACATGGAGGGACCCAAGGCTGGACGGTGCTTTTAAGGGACTTTGTGGAATAGAACAGAGAGCCCTTTACATCTCTAATGAGTGAAAAGAGGGGATTTGGTTCATTTTCTCACGTTATTTCTTCTCCACTCCATTTCTATGTAACTTTAAATCTGCTTGGGCTGGCCACCATTGACTCCTTCAGTAAACATTCATTGGCCACTTGTGTGTTTTATTTTGTTATGATGGTACTGAAGGTACAAGGACAGCCCAGTGGGTTCCTGGATTGAGCAGCCTGACAAGTCAACAGATATTTATCATTGGTCAAAACAAATTCTGGTCAGGGTGTGTGGAGAGAGAGAATACAGACGAAGGACAGGGGCAGCTAACTCAAGGCAAGAGGGTCAGGGAAGACTTCCTGGAGACAATGATTCCTGAGGTGAATTTTAAGGATGGGTAGAAGTTACTCATGCCAAAGCTGGGGCTGCAAGTGGGAGACAAGCTGTAAGCCGGAGACAAGCTGTAAGCCGGAGACAACAGATCAGAATTAGGGCAAGGCCTGATTCCCAGAGTTGGGGGGAATTTGAACGCTCAAAGGTGAGAACAAAGCCAGGCCAGCTCATGAAAGACCTGTTAAAGAGTCTGGATTATTTCCTGAAAACTATAAGACTTTACACAGTGGGAGGATACAATCAAATTTCAGTTTCAGAAACTACACTCTGAGACAGTGTGATTAGAGGTAAAGAGGTGGGAGGTGAGAGGGAACGTTGAAATGTCTCATTTTTACTCAAAAATTATATCACACACCATGACATTAGTCCTCTGAATGAGAATAACACGGGCCAATTTCTTTAGGCGTTTTCTAAGTAATTCCGAGAATTTTTGAGGGGATTGGAATTGTCAGGACTTGCTCACCAAAGGTATGTGGGAGATAATGGAGAAGTCAAGAAAAACTCCCAGATCTCGGCTTGGGAAATGGGCAGATCATGATGCCATTCGCCAAAGAAGAGATAGAAGGAAGATGACTTCAGTTTGACCTCTTTAATTGGAAGTCGTAGAGTACATGAAAGTACAGATAACCAGTTGGCTGGGACTCAGAAGGGGAATCTCAGGTAGAAATAAGGAGCTGGACTGCATCAGCTCCTCGTACAAGTTCATGTGGGAAGTACATACAGTAAGAAGAGAAGACCACGGTTAGACGCTGGGAAACACCTACGTGTGGGGATGGTCGGTGGAGAGAGTCTAGAGAGAAAACAAAGAAGCGGCATTCAGAGATGAGAGAAAAGGTTTCAAGGAAAAGGAGGAAGATAGTGTCAAATGCAAGAGGGAAGTCAAGTAACACAGTAAAGAGCCCCCTGGATTTAGTCCCCTGGATGACCTCAAAGGAGTTAGTTCAAGAGACCCGGTGTGGGTGGATGACATTTACCCTTCTATTTCACTGGGACATTTGACTCATTGCTACTTCAGTTCATAACTTTTCTGATGGTATAAAATGCAGATCACGGGGCGCCTGGGTGGCTCAGTCGTTAAGCGTCTGCCTTCGGCTCAGGTCATGATCCCAGGGTCCTGGGATCGAGTCCCACATCGGGCTTCCCGCTCTGCGGGAAGCCTGCTTCTCCCTCTCCCACTCCCCCTGCTTGTGTTCCTGCTCTCGCTATGTCTCTCTCTGTTAAATAAATAAAATCTTTAAAAAATAAAAATAAAAATAAAATAAAATGCAGATCAGGAGCTACTTGGGCCCTGTTGTAAACCTTCTTGACTCAGCAGAGGGAAAATGTCCATTCCCAGGGATGCTCAGGTCAGCCATGGTAACCAAGACCCGCCTGTGGAGGCGTCCCACTGGCTGGGCTAAACATCCTCTAGAAAAACCTACAGATCATGGTCATTAGCTCTATGAGCTTAAGTATAAAAAATTTAGCAAGAAAGTAAAAATGTCCATTTTAGTTTCAAATTCCTTAGAATTTCACAATTCCATCAAAAACCTGGTTTTTCATCCTCTTCTTACCGGGCTCTGTGTGCACATCAAAACAAAGTGAAGATCTGTGGCTTATTCTTTGCCCACCCGGAGTCTTTCAGAAGAATTGATTGGGTGCTTATAACATGGAAGCCCAGTGCATTGTTTTCCTGAACATCCCCAGGTAGGGGCAAGCCCCGGGTCCTGGGACCACCCTAAGGAGCACCACAACTTCTAGCCCCAGTGGTTCCATGATGGCTACGGCCAAGTCATCGGCGTCACCTTGAAGTCCCTGGCAGGGCTGCAAGTGGGTAGGCATGACCAGTGAAGGGGGTAGTCCTCCAAGTCAGCGCTAACCACATCCAAGATCATCCCAGTGCAGGTGGATGGAGAGCCCTGCAAGCTCACGGCCTCATGCACCGGCCGATCCCCAAACAACTCTGCCACTAGATTGCAGAAGGCCAGGCAGCCGAGTACCACCAGGGCAGATCCAGATGAGAAGCTAAGGGCTACTACCAGGCCCTACATTAGGACAAGTTGCTGCTCAAGGAGGCCTCAGGACAGTGACCTAGCACTCTTCCACACCCCCATCAAGAGGCTCCAGCAAGAGCTCAAACGTGCTGGAGCTAAGTCCTCCACTGGCCAGAAACTGTCCCCCAAGTGGTACCACCACGCCAGCCTCTTCTACGAGATCCAGTGGGCCCAGGAGCACATCTGTTATGTGGCTGAGATTGCACAGGACACGATTTCTATCCTGACCAAAGTTGCTGGACGGACGCATCAACCCAGCCTGACCTCCCAAGCCCCACTTCCCTTCCCCCACCTCGCCCTGCTCCCCCATTCCCTGTCACCACCAGCGGATGCTGCACCCCCAACACTGGTGGAGGCTGCCAAAGGCGCGGCTTGTGTAAGCTCCAGGAGCCTCACAGGCCTGGGGGAGACCTCGTGTGCGGGGGTGGGGGGAGGGGAGGGCAGCAGAGCCACACGCTCCTGGCTCTCGCGTGTGCACCGCCGCGGGGCAGTGGTCCGCTCCCTGCTGGAGCACATCCCTGACCCCCGACCCCCGAGATCCCTGGCCCCCGAGCCCCGAGACCCTCCTGCTGGGGAGGAAAACCTGGAGACCCATCTGCACCGGGAGGTGGCCCTGGGCCAGCGCACCACGTGCCCACTACGTGGTGCAGACACGGCGGCAGGGTGACCCTCCCCGGCAGCGGGCTGAGAGGGCTCAGGACACCAGCGCCTACCTGAGGAACCGCAGCACCTGCCGGTGATCCGACCGCTAAGTAGCAGTGAGCCCAGCGCCAGGGCAGGGGGCTGCCCCCCGAGGATGAGCCCCGTCCTGGCCCACCTCACTGTCACAGTGCGGTCAGCAGGCCACCGAGGAACATGCACTGGAAAAAAGCCACAGGAGGGCACCTGGGTGGCTCAGATGGTTAAGCGTCTGCCTTCGGCTCAGGTCATGATCTCAGGGTCCTGGGATCAAATCCCGCATCGGGCTCCCTGCTCCTTGGGAGCCTGCTTCTCTCTCTGCCTTTCTCTCTCGCTCTGTCTCTCATGAATAAAAAAAAAAAAAAAAAAGCCACGGGAAAGGAGCCGCCCCGACCTAGGGCTGACCTCTGAGGAGCTGGGGGCAGGGAGAGGGGTCCCCACCTGTCCTCCCGAGGCCCCAGCCTGACCCCGGAGGCTCACAGGGAGCAGGACATTGGACAGGGAGTTTCTGACTGTGGATACTGTGTAAAAAGGGACAAACTCGTATATGGAGTTTCTAGAGGTTTCTTAATGAATAAATAATTAAATGGATGGATTACTTATTGCCAACACCATGATAAATTAGATATGGTAATGCATATGTCAACTTTTTTTTTAATTGACTAAGTAATTTGTTATGCATCAAATTTAAAGGTCACAAAAGAAATGCACTAATTTCTAGCAGGTATCTGGGACATAGAGAACTAGTTAGAAAACAGTATCACCCCTCAACTGTATCAATTCTCCCACATTAAAAGACAGGAATATCATTTGTCACCTTCTCCACCGTCTTCAGTTCCTCACGTAATCATTAAAACATTGATGATCTTGTAATTCTTCTATTTCGCTTTTTGACATTGTGGTTTGTTACTTCTTTTTCTTTTTTTTTTTTTTTTAAAGATTTTATTTATTTATTTGAGAGAGAGAGAGAATGAGAGACAGAGAGCATGAGAGGGAGGAGGGTCAGAGGGAGAAGCAGACTCCCCGCCGAGCAGGGAGCCCGATGCGGGACTCGATCCCGGGACTCCGGGATCATGACCTGAGCCGAAGGCAGTCGCTTAACCAACTGAGCCACCCAGGCGCCCTTGTTACTTCTTTTTCCTCGTGTTGTTTCAACAAATGCTGTCAAGAGAGAATCTGTACATAACCCGGACATGATCAGTTTATTTCGATTTCATTGACAAAATGGGTTAGACAGGCTGGCTATCTCACACTGTTTCAAAGGATTTGAAGTTACTTGGGGTGTAGCCCATGGTTACATAGCTTTGCCAACTCCTCTGCAAACACACCCTAAAAAAACAATCCTTATCTTAGGAAAGAAACATTTCTAGCAGAGTCTAGAACACCACTGTCCAACAGGAACATAATGGAAACACATGTAATTTAAAACTTTCTGATTTGGGGATAATAAAAGAGGAAAATTAATATCTCCTTTAGCTACCTCTCAAAGGGCAACCAATAAAACAATAGTTATGAAATTTTCATTCTATAAAGACTGGCTGTTACTATTACCAAATTCAACTAAAGCCTCAACTGATATTCCTGCTTACCTACTGTGTTACAATCATTCTTAGGGACTTTCATATCCATTAGTCTTTCCTTCATTCCTAACTGCCCCCAAACCCAACATAATAATTCTTCCTCTGCCAGCCCAGTGTCTCTCCTTACCATCCAAAGATGGTGCTCACCTTGACCAATGGTTTCCAAATGTCAGGACACTGACAAGTGCCAGTTGTAAAAAAGTTTTCACAGGTCCAAGACAAAATAATAATGATAGTAACAAAAACATCAGTTTTCTTCATAAAGGCATATTAAGTAAATCTAAATAATTTCTATTATTCTGAAATTATCTTTCTTTTCTTATCTTTTTTTTTTTTTTTTTGGTTCAAGTCTCCCCTCCCTTTTTTTAAAAATGAAAGGATGATTGATCGTGGGGGCGGGGGGGCAGTGGTGGTGATGATGGATAGACTTTCCTGTTGTTTTTGTTAATGCCCTTTATTAGCAAAATTTTTTTAAATGGTGATATTATATTTATCCCCTCAATCTAAAAAACTCATATTAGGTCCATGAAGTCCACAGTTCTATGCCCGAGTCCAGCAACTCTGGTGCCATGGGTTGAGAATAGGCCAGTGCTATGCTGTTGTTTAGCCAATTCCTTAATTAAGATGATTCATTGGCTCCTCATTTTTTTGCGGTTAATATCAAAATCCTTAAAATACTCATATAAGCAGCTTCTGATCTGGTTTCTGCCTCCCTTATTGTAGTCAATCTTGCCTAGTCCCCCACCCAATCCCACTCAAGCTTCTAGGCATGGAGGCCCTCCTTCATTTCCCCAAACAGTCAGACCACCTCTCTGTTCAGAGTCTTCACGCATGCACCCTCTGCCTGGAATACCCTCTCCTTGCCTCCCCCTCCAATAAGATATTTTCCCTACTTCACAGAGGGACGATATTACAGCCTCCAGAGAGAAGTCATGTGGTTTTCCCAAAGTTAGTATCAGAGATAGGTCTAAAACCCAGATTTCCTGATGTTAGAATTGAGAGGGCTCCACAGAATCTCTCTGCCCAAGTAAGATTTTGATATTGGAGGAGTGGGTGGGGTGAGATGTAACGTGGAGAAAAGGAAGCAAATGAGGGACTGAAACGCAAGGACCCAGGAAGCACCAAGAAGCTAGCTGCTCCTGCCTCTTCTGAACTCCATCTCAAAGCTCACTCTCATCAGGAGACAAAGTCATTAACAATTTTGCGTTGCCTTTGGTCGATTAAATGTCAATCTGGATAAATCCTTTGTGCCCTTAAAAGTGAACAAACAAAAACTATTTCTTCCCGAAAGTGACAGATGTCTCCTATTTATATATATCACAGTGCATATAAAATGCCCATTTTCTCCTTCCCTTCCACCTGCTACTTTCTGTAGAAGAATCCCCCTCACAAAGCAGGACCTTTCCAAGCCCGCTGCTGTGGACCACCAGCTCAGCTCTATATGACACCAGCAACACCGTCTCTGTCAGCACAGTCCTTTGCTCAAATGGGCTGCCCCTTAGGAATGGGGGCATCCAGGGATCCAGGATACTCAGAGCCCCTGGGAGACGCACTCCCTGGGGAAGCTTCCTGAAAAACATCCCCCACCCTCCTGCCTATTTACAGCACTTACCTAAAGAATGTTTAAGTGCCATTTTTCATAATGGGTGTTGTGTTAGGAAAATCCCCCAGCAGCGTTAACTAATGATCAGGTAATGGGTCCCCAAACATGTTCCTTGGAGTACAAAGGGGATCTGGTTCAGTAGTTCTGAGTAGTTTGCTGTCACAGAAACAAAAAGGGCACTTGAAGTCCTTTCCATCAGACACTTGCCTATAAGAAATTATAAAACAAAGCCCAACCAATACAATAAAACCCCAAACAAAACTCCTGTCCCGGCTACTGCTCATATCTCTGATGGGGCTCGTTCTGGAATGACCCTCAGGAGGGAAGTCACTTGGAGTCAGAAGTGAGTGCTATGACTCATTGGTTTACGAAAACGGGAATAAACAGAAGGAAGCAAGTGCCTGAAGAAACAATAGGAAATATGAATGGTTTGTCTTCTGGAAAGTATGAGAACTGGTCCTCCATTGGCAGGCGGGGAATCCTGCTTGATGGTATGACATTGTTTTCCCAGAGCATGTTCTCCCGAACACTTGGCATGACATCACGCACCTGCAGGGTTCCATTCTGCCAGGGGAGCGCCCCAGCCCTTCTTGATCTCTCCTGCAGAGACCAACCATGAGAAGGAGAATGGAGGGGAGGCCAAAGAAAATACCATGCTGACCGGATTCCTAGCAAATGATCCTGGGTTCAAGCAGAGAGAAATCTAACGCCAAACTGACAGGAAAGGAGCCATGCATTTCTTTAGCTATGCAATGCCTTGTTCACAAATGGCAACAAAATTAAACAAGGATGAGGGTTAATGGGTATTTTATTTTTTTAAGATTTTATTTATTTATTTATTTGACAGAGAGAGAGAGAGCACAAACAGGGGAAGCAACAGAGGCAGAGGGAGAAGCAGGCTCCCCGCCAAGCAGGGAGCCCGACAGGGGACTGGATCCCAGGACCCTGGGATCATGACCTGAGCCCAAGGCAGCCGCTTAATCGACTGAGGCACCCAAGTACCCAGTTAATGGCTATTTTAGTGAACAGGAAAAAAAATAGAAAAGGGGGCTGGGACAAGAGGCCACTGGTTGAGAAACCATACAGGATTTCTCTTCTACTAAAAATTGGGCATGTTGGCAGGGAATGAAGCAGTTTAATTAGAAGTTACAGCTGACCCTACTTGCCCACCTTAACGAACGGCCCCAGTAGGGTGATAAACCCTTTGAACGAACTGTGGCTAAGTACCAGTACTGTTTACTTTGAGGAAGGAAGTTGTCAGTTCTGTTTGTGCGCAATGAGCCAACCACAGTGTGTCTGATGGATTTGGGGTTAGTGCAAGAGGGGCACATCCAGTGTAGGAAACAAGGTTTATCATGGGATTAGACTTAGGAAGACAAAAGTAATCAGGAGGTTGCCAGTGGGTACTGTTTGCCGTGGAACTCCAGGCACGGAGTTGTTTTTCTTGCAAGGTAACCCCACATCCTGGGCATGTGAGTGGGAAGGGGAGCCAAGACCCTCCAAAATACTAATTCTATAATTCACCACTTTTAAGAAATGTAAATCCCCACCCCCAATCCAACATTATAGATGGGGATTTCTTTCTTCTTGCCACAAATCCTATTCCATTCTAACGGAGAGCAACACCCAAGCTTCGTGATCATGAGGGACTAATCATCAGTGTGGGAGAGTTCCATTTTATCAAGGAATTCCTGTTGAAAATGTTTGCAGTGTTGACAACAACGGGCATGGGCAGCAGTTTTTGAGAGTATACTCTTTCTGTTCCTGAGAGTAAATAGTAAGGTAAGCATGTAGGTCAAGGGATAAAACAAAGGGAGCTCTCCGGGGCCAAGTCTAAATGTGTGTGGACTCAAGATCGGGTAAAGTTCTTTCCAGAGATTTCTGTGACACAAGCATATGCAATTTGAAAAATGAAGAGTTTCACTTAAGGCTAAACACACTTGAGTCACCGGCCAGGATTGCTACAAAAAGAAAAAAGGAAAAAAAGCAGAATTCAAGGAAGAGGCTGGAAATGTCCTTTACTTGAAAAACATTTTCTCATCTAGTCCATGAAATCCCATGCTCTCGAAAGAGTTCAGTGCTTTCAAGGTTGCTGACAAATTGACAAACTATGACAGTTGTAATGACTTACTCTACTCTCAGGAAATGTTTGGACTTTGATATTACCATTTTCTGGAGACCACAAATGGACCTGCTCCAGCTCCACCTTACCAGTAAGCAAGACAGGCTACTCCTTTATCTTAAAGCAGATTCTTGAATATTCTGTGGGGGAAACTTTGTTGTGCCTTAGATCCATTTTGTTCAGCTTTTTTGTTTGTTTGTTCGTTTGTTTTTTAACGTCTGCCTCTTTCTATAAAGATAAAAAATCTCATACTTTTCCTCTGTTAAGATTTCCATATTCCACTCTGTTGGGATTATGTCCCAAAGGTGAAGAATCACTTTTTCACACTCTCACAGCCAAGACAACTTTGTAAAGGTTTATTTTGTGCTCTTTGTGCTATGAAAACAATATTTTTTTTCTGCTCTTTTCAAATAAGAGATTGTGCATTAAGAGTAAATGCTTTTCCAAACCATCTTCAAATGGAATATTTTGATATGGCACCATTATCCACGGTACTACCCAATCCAATTTGGGAAATCTTCCCCAGATTGCTGCTTTTCCAAAGGCACTCACACTTGATAAGGATAATCTTTAGGGCTCTAACCATACTTCGTAAATATTCACATTCATGGAGGGTGGCAAGGAATCACAAATGATTGATTTTGGTGTTGATCTGAGAGAGCTTGAGCAACACAACTGTAGTCTTTTTTTGTTTTGTTTTTTGTTTTCTCTTGGGGGCATTTTATTTATGTATTTTAATTATACTATGGAGATTCCCTATCTGGGGTCCTTGAATCCCAAACATATTAATGAGAATTCGATGACTCTTTCCAATAGGTGAAAGACCCTCTTAGAAATAGTTGTGTTGCTTTTGAAGAAGGCATATAATGTAACTCAAACCATTTACCATAGTATTAAACAAATTAGTTTACTATTTCTTCTTGTCATTTGCTGTTTGCCCAGCACTGTTGGCTCTCATTGCACATTCAATTTTATTTGCTTCGAATAATACAAATGAGGAAATGAATTATTACTTCCTACAAATAAATTTTAAAAGCTTCCACAAAGGTTCAGCAACTTAGAGGTCCTTGAACAAAGAATGGCCCTCTTATCTCTGGGAATTTGGTGTCTAGGACCAAGCTTTACACTGAAGAGGTAACACCATTAAAGGGGTAAGACACAAAGGTGATCCTCCATGCCCTGTCCCTGACCCAGGCTGTCAGGTCAGATAACTCAGTTCTGGAGTTCAATGGGACAAAAGATGAAGCTTATTTAATCAGATGGATAAAATTCTTTCAAAAATTGGAGCTGGTTAGACTTCATCTAAGGAGTGCTTATAGTGAAAAGGTGGGAATACCTGCTCTGGACCACTGGAGATGGTAATGGTGGGAAGTGGACAGGGAGTCACTCTCTTCATCTTAGTGCACCCAACACCCAGCTGGACCTCAGAACCTCAAACAAAGTGGTTGAAGGAATGATTGGTCTATGGTGAGCCCATGATGCATGTGGGATGAGTTCTCAGCATTTGCCCAAAAGATGAGAGTAGGAGAATTCCCATGCAAACCACTGTTGGCAGGAATGAGAGGAGTGCTCCCAAGAAGGAGGAAGACCAGCTCTCTTCAGGACTCCAAGTCTGCACCTTCAAGAGCCAAGGGGAATCCACTGGAAACCTCAGAACCCTCCATGCTCCCACAGCCTCTCCCCCACTGTCTGATCTGACTTGGGACTCTCAGGAGTGATTTTAACACACCCCTGACTCCAGGGCATGTCAGAAACTCAGAACTCCCATGCTATCCCGATTCCCAGAGGCTAATTCCCATTGAGCTTATACAGAGCCTCCTCCGACCCTGCCTACCCCCCTACTTCACCTCCCACCCCCGCCGCCATCTTGTGAAACCCTTTCACTGTACCTTCTGGTGCTTCCATTCAACCATCTGCAAACCTCTATAATCAGCAAACTCTCCTCAGAAAACTTCCTTGGCCTCTTGCTCTGACAGAAACCTGGCTTTCCTTTCAAGCTCTGCTGAAGCTACAGCCTGCTCACTTGTGCCACTGGGCCTGGGGTAGCCCCTTTTCCCCAAACTTCCGTTATTCATTTTACCACCTGTTTATTTTCCTCATTCCCTTCACACTCTCACTTCTCTCCTTAACCCACTTTGATTCCACGATCACTCATTAAAACCACTCCCTTCCATTCATCTCCATTCCCTTGCCTTTCTCATATCCTCATCCTTGGCAAAATCATGAACCTGGTGAACCCAACCCTCCCACCATGGCATCCATGCAACTGGGCACACCTGGAGTGAAAAAAGCACACAGCTAAGCTATTCTCTCATTGATTTAAAATCAATGATCACTAATACTGAGCACGACCGTCACATGGTCACTTGCACAGATTCCCACCACGTGCACCCACAAAGCAGCACCTTCTCCCCTAGATCCCACCTTTTCTGCTGTGGCTAGCTTTGAGCGCTCCCTGCTCCTCACCAAGGTAAAGCCTTCCCCCTGGACACTGGATTTCAGTCTCCCTTTTACTGGAGGACAAATCCTGCATCAAATCTTTCCTTCTCTTCCTTACATCATTAGAATTCCTTGCATTATTAAACCAGCATACAAACATGCTATTCTCAGACCTTAATAAAACAATGACCTAGAACTTCTTTTGATGTCACCTGTACCTCCAGCTACCACCCCGTTTCTACCTGTTCCTTTATAGCAAAACAACTTGAAATTCCGGACTTGCTATCTACAATCTCTCTCCAACCCTTTTCTCTTGGACTTCTTCATGCCTTCACTCCCATCTTTTTCCACCGAAATGACTTTATTGAGCTCAGCCATGGTTCCCGCTTTGCTGAATCTAAACACAGACCTTGAGTCAACCTTTCTGACTTAGCATCTGGCACAACGGATCACTCTCTTCTTGAAGCATTTTTCCATAGCTACAAACTCACGTTTCCCCTTTCTTCTTAATCTCCTTCGCTGTTTGTTCGTATGCTTTTCATTGGGCTTTTCTCATTTTTCTAACCTCTAAGTGGTGGAGTATCCCATGACTCAATCCTTGGATTTTGTCTATTTATATACATTCCCTGGGTGAACTCATCTAGTTTCATGGCTTTAAAATATCTATGTGTCAGTGATTTCCAAGTTGATAACTCCAGTCCGGACCTCTCCTTGGAATCCAGAGTCATACATGCAGCTTCCTCAGTAGTACATCCACTCACAGTTCGAATACGCCTTCCAAACTCAGCACATCTAGAACTGAACTCATAGCCGATGGCAATCCCATTCCAACACTGATTCAGACCCAGAAGCTTGGCCCAATCATTGATTCTTCTTACACCTGCCTCAAATTCACCAAGTCCCGGCTGACTGGCTCTCACCATTTCCACATTCCCACCTGCTTTAGCTGTCATCATTTCTCGCCTTGATTCTTGCAGTAGTCCTCCCAAGGACACACCCTGCTTCACCTCCTGTCACCTGTCAAGTCACATATGTTGTTGCACTGCTCAAAAGTATCCAGTGGCTCCCCATCACACTCGGAGTAAAATCCAAAGTCCTTGCCAAAGACAATGCCTACAAGATCCGGTTCCCAGTTGTTTTTCTGACCCCTTCTCTTCCTACTCTCTCACGTAGCCACCTACTCAAGCCCCATCAGCCTCCTTCCTCTTCCTGAACACAGCTGAAAAGCTCCTTTGTGGCCTTTGCACTGGCTGTTCCCTCTGCCTGAAATGCCCCAAAAATACGTTTAATGTATTTTTCTCATTTATTTCTCTTGTCTTTCTTCCTATCTAGAATGTTAGTTCTAAGAGGGGAGCCTTTTTATCTGTTTTGTTCATTCCTGAATTCTTAGCACTTGGAATAATGCCTGGCACACAGTAGGTACTCAAAAAGATTTCTTAGGGCGCCTAGGTGGCTCAATCGGTTAAGCGTCTGCCTTCGCCTCGGGTCGTGATCCCAGGGTCCTGGGATCGAGTCCTGCATTGGGCGCCCTGCTCAGTGGGAAGTCTGCTTCTCCCTCTCCCTGCCTCTCCCTGCCCCATTCATGCTCTCTCTTTCTCTCAAATTAATAAAATCTTAAAAAAAAAAAGCTTTCTTAAATATCTATCACTTCCCTTCCACACCTTATGTTATTCATCTTTTAAAGACTACCTGTGCTACCTTTCCAATGATACCATAGCTCCTAGCAGATGAGAACAATTTCATTAATCCTTTTTTTAACCTCCAAGGTACTTTATATAATATTCATAAGGAACATTAAATACATGTTTATTAATTAACTGAATTAAAAAACCCACTGATAATATTCTAATTAGATAAAAGACAGAAACTTTGGGAGAGCTTAACTGCTGTACAGTGTCCTATCTCCCCCAAACCTGAAGAAATAGAGCAGCATCCCATCTGCAAGAGGTCATAATATCTTTCCCTACCTCATCGAATTGTCATGAGCATCAAATCAGGCGCAAAGTTCTGGAGGAGTGTCACTGTTCTTATCGGTGCCAAGTGTAATATGCATCCAGCATCGTCTTTACTTGAATACACTATTTGAAAACCACAGTGCAGGTAACAGATATGAGAAGATCCACGGTGGGCATGGCCTCACCCCGAACGCTGAGGGATTTACGGGTCAAAGCTCCCCCTGGAAACGGGCCACACTGCCACATTGCTTAATGAGATGGTGTCTGGAGAGGTGGAAGAAGGACCTGTGGGAAATTTTGCTTGGAATCTGAATTTTAAGTCTGACCTCGAGTCTCCAAGTTTCAGTGGCTTCTAACTCTGGGGCTCCAACACAGGAAGGAAGAAAGGCAAATCTTCCTACATCTCCACACCACTCCAAACACATTAGCAAGAGGAGAAAAAGACAGAAAAAGGTCAAGTGCTGAGGGATTTGTATGTTTGGACATCCAAGAAGACAAAAGAGGTCAATACAATGATGTGAGAATCTGGACAAAACTTAGAGACAAAGTTCATCGAGTTTACACAGACCATGGACAGGGCATGCTCTAAGGGAAAAAGGAAGGATTGCCTTCAGGGGCTTCCACAATTTTTTTTTTTTTTAAGATTTCATTTATTTATTTGACACAGAGATAGACAGAACCAGAGGGCACAGGCGGAGGGAATGGCAGAGGAAAGGGAGAGCAGGCTTCTCCCTGAGCAGGGAGCCCGATGCCAGGCTTGATCCCAGGACCATGTGATCATGACCTGAGCCGAAGTCAGATGCTTAACCATCTGAGCTACCCGGGCACCCCCACAGATTTTTTTTTAAGCATTGAACACAAATATATTATTCTTCTGAACTTCGGTACATTTGCCTGGTTTGGGCACCAGTTCTCTTTCTCTCTCTCCTTCTTTCTTCCTCTGTATTTTTAAGAAACACACACACAAAGGCTATTGCAAAAGCAGTGCTCACTGACTTGAGTGGGGCTATGATTTGACAGAACACTTGGGATACCAGTCTGTCTCCTTGGGGATCTATTTTACCGTTTTGCATCCAAGGGCGGTGGTAGCTTGACTCCCCCTTAGCTCTGGCTAGAAGCCACTCAGATCTCCTTACACCTAAAGGAGCCATACTCTGTTCTGGATATATCTCATCACATTTCCTCAATCATTTCTGTCTATGGGTTTCCGGCCTGTTCTGAATCGGAACTTCTGACTAAGGTAAATTCTAGGATTTGATCCAATAAATATAACATCATTTACCCTTTAGTGACCGGTATTGTCAAGATATACAGAAAATATGGTATACAAGTTAAAAACAAACTCTGACATCAGCTGTTGCGATTTCAATCCCAAGTCCAATAGCATGGCTATTGTGTGATTGTGGGTCGCTCGCTTCTTTACTCTAGCTAAACAGTGGATATCTAACCCTCTCTATGGCTTTGAGAGAGGGTGTTGGGAGGATATATGTTATGCACATAAAGTACTTGGAAAAGAGCCTGGGATCCAGTAAGCACTGCATAAATGTGTGCTCTTCTTATTGAATCTATTAGTAATGTCACCTGGACAGAAAATTAACCAACTCTATCTGGAAGCTTCCCGACTCCATTATTCTTCCATCCAGCCTCTGCTTAAGTCTGGGTGTGTCTACACATATGCATATGTATGTATACACACACATACACACACACACACATTTTTTTCTGAGTTTCAGACATAATTGTACGTCAACCCAACTTTAGGATCCAGTGCCTAAAAATAGGATCAACTACTTAGCCACAGTAATATAATCACACCCAGGAAAATGTATAATAATTCCATAATATAATCTATCAAAATATCTAAATTTCTATATCCACATTTTATCCATAATAATAATTGATATCCTGAACTAATTTAACACATATAATTATATAATATATAAAAATATATCTGTAATAATTTATATTCAAAATATTCATATTTCAGTGTCCCTAATTACACCAAGAAGTTTTTTTATGGCCCTTATTTTCCAAACAGGATTCAGTCAAGACTGATGCATTGTATTTGGGACTTAATGTCTCTGATAACTGCAAAAGGCTCCTCCAAAGTAAAATTTTTAAATACACCTTCCTAAGTCGAACTCCTGATGTGGAGAAATTAGGGGACCCCTGGCTCAGATCTCTTTCTGTCTACTTCTGCTGCTCTTTATGCAGCTCAGAGGAACATCTGTTGTGGTTTCTAATGGGTGTATTTCCATTAAATGAAACCTCAATTGAAAACAGTAACCTCAGGAGACCAGTCCCTACCCGTCTCAGTGCTAATGTTACCTGGGAACTTTATAGTCCCTTGTGCCTTTATTATTTCTGTTTTCTTTTTTTTTCAACTGTTATTTTGGAGGCCCTTGTTCCCTCTTCCTTTGCCCTGCCCCCCCTTCCATCAGCCTGGCACCTCGCATCTCAAAGATGAGAACTGAAATCTGGTACGTTGGCCTGTCTTGTGTTCCGGCACTGGGGGTCGACTTCTTCCAAACCACCAGCCAACGAGACAGGGAGAGACATTATTTTTACTTCCAGGTTATTCTAAACTGTACGATGAAGCTATCTGATGGCTCTGTAGACTTCTCTTTAATTGGACTGGTATCAGTGTAAGTCCTGGGTTCTCCAAATTCTTCTGAGCCATTTTAAACATAAAGTTAGCATTTCCTCTTCCTGCTGAGAATGTCCAGGAGCTAACTGGACTGAGACTTCCCAGAGGAAAGAGGGTTTGGTTTGCTCCTTCCCAGAGGGTCACAGTGCTATCTATTGACACATTCCACAGCCTCATAAAAGCTGTCAGAGACTGCCCAAGAGAAACACCCGTTAAGTATCATGGTTCTTGATTTTTACAGCTACTAATAACTTTTCCCTTTGAGTTGGCTCAGAGCTTTGTACATAGTTCAAATAAACAAACAAACCAACAAACCTTATTTCTGTCTTGTCTACAAGTTTGCTGTGGGATCTCAGGGAAGTCACTTAACCTTTCTGATCGATAGCTTCTTTTTTGTTAGGACAAAAAAAAAAAATAGTATGGGCAGAGAAATCACTAGAGAATAAGGCTCTATGATAACAGTTGAACGGACCTAAAAAGGATTTAATTCGTGACTTCAAATTTTGACCACTTACAGTTACTTCTAATGAGTGAGTTTTCAAACACTGAATTTCCGAAACAAAGTCACTTATCTAACCATATAAAACTTTCCTTAAGGATCAAAGATCACACAAAGAGCTTCAGGGTTTTTTTTTGTTTTTGTTTTTGTTTTGTTTTGTTTTGTTTTTCTGTTTTTTCTTTTACAGGAAGCAAGCTGAGGTAAAATAGGAAGAATTTGAAAGGGAAAGAAATTTCTCTTTTAAATGCCCTGGAATCAATCATCTTTGTGTGGTCAAAGCAAATGTTCTAATGTAAGTTTTATTGCATCAAGTATATCAATAACACTTAAGCTCTGATCCAAAAGTTCTCCATCATTTTCCCTTAGGGACCTTGAGAACAAGATGAATTTATCTAGGTTTTGCCCAATAAAAATATTACCAGCTAAAATGTTTTAGTCCTCGGTTTCTAACATTGCAGAGCCTCTGTCTTGGCTGAATATTCAATTATACCCCGCATTCTTCATAGCTCCTTGGCAAATACTTTCCCACTGTTCTTTTGCAGCAAAATGTGCTTCACCCTGTTTTATAGAGTTCTGCCACCCTCCTGTTGTGTTCTGAGATTGACAGCAAAATAGCCCAGTGTTCTGGATGATTCTGAGCGTGTCACCAGGTGGTGGATCTACTCCAGCCTTACCCTCCTCACCCCTCTTGACATTCCTCACCCCGTTCCCCAACCTCAGCAGCTCTTTCTGCCATTTGAGAAAAGCTGGGAAGATCTAAACAGACTCTCAGGGTCTGGAAGGTTTAAAAACACGCACAGGGCCTATTTCCTAAATAGAGAACTTGAAACCTTAAGTTCTAAGTGACTGGGCTACTTCCCTCTATTTTCAAAAGCAAAAGACAATATTTTATCTTAAAATTAAAGTTGACATAAATAACAGTGTTTAGAGAAAACTCTGTGCAAACGTCTAAAGCCAAAGGGACAGCCTGGGTCCTCGCTAAGGCCTGAGAGAGAACTAGGGGAAAGTCAGAGATTTCCTGTCTTTGTAATGAGTTTACTAATTAAATCTTAATTGTAAATCAAGCTGAGCAAAATTTAAATGAAGCGCTGGTGCCAGCAGCCAGGTTATTATGGTAGAATTGTTTATAAGGACGGGAAAGTGACTTTCTAAACATCAGATTCCTGTGCGTCAGCCAAGATTTAGAGGAAGTCTCCATGTGGGGAAGCACAGAAAGTAGCAGGATGAGTGACTTGGGCCTTGAGATAATTAAAGGACTCTGACATGTCCCATGTCCTCTGCCTTCAGTCATGGCCAGAGGCTGCGATCTTTTTGTTTTAATGGACTGTAACAGCCACGTGTGCAGGAACCGGTGGGTTTTCCATTTTATGCCAAACAGTCCAGCCATGTCAGCAGCAACAGAATGGGGATAGAAATGGAAATTCTTGTACTTTGTCAACCCCAACCGCTCTCTTGAAAAATAAGCCTTGCAAATATACAGAAGTCCAAGTACACAAGCACAACAAAGCCGACATAATAGGAGAATGGGGAAAAAAAAAAAGAAAAGAAAAAGTTTTTTTATTTCCTCCTGGTGCTATTCAGGGGATTTAAAAAACAGGCTATAAAATAAATAAAAACAAAGTCCCGTGGCTATCTACATGGTTTAGGATAATTTATTTATTATAAGATGCGGGGAGTGAAGGATCCAAAGGCTCCTATTTTTGCTTTGTTGGTTTACATTCACTAATTTAAATAACTTGCCTTACAGATTTTCATTTTAGAGGCACTTATTAATAGCCAACTTTTTTTCTCTAGCCTCCCTATATACATGTTTTGCCATCAAAATGCTCCATTTCCCTCACTGACCATTGAAAATGTGTCTATGTACTGAGTTCCCTAGAAAGTACCCTCATGAGCTAGTGACATGTCACAGATTGGGAACTATGTGGGAAATATTCTGTCCAAATCCTAAAAGCAATTTGGTTCATAGAAGTGATGGCTGATACCCATGGTCCAAAGGTTTGGAGGTTGGTAGCCATGTTCATTAACATAATTCCATCCTTTATTCTTCCCTGCTCTCCAAGGAAACCACTCACAGGAAGGATGGGAAAGATCCTCTATCAGGTAAGAGGTTGAAATGAAAGAGGCAATGCAATTTTATAATATATATAATATAGTATGTAATTATCATATAATTTATTCCACTCATCTATGCAACATCTAAAACACAAAATGACCTTCTTATTCCACCAAAAATTTTTTTTTGATTTTTCTGCTAGGCCTCCCCTTGGATCAGAGTAAGAGAAGTTGTCTTCAGAACAAATCATGGGACTAGACTCCCTCCCCTTGGCCAAGTGCCATAATCCCTACTCTTGGGTCTCAGCATCAGATGTAGCTGGCTTACAGGAAGTCATAATTCCAACAGGAGCCACATTAAACATGAATGCTACATGTCTCCACTCTTCACAAGGCTATTAAAGGGCTTAAAAGAAGGCACTGGGAGTATATAATTTATTATTAGTGTTATTGTCATTTTGACCTTTTAATCCAAGAGGAAAGAACCCAAGGAGAGCATCCCCTGGAGGGCTGTATAAAACAAGCTTCTTCCATCTCTAATTTCTTTGAGTCACTTTCTCAATTATCCCCAAAGAGAATTTTAAACTGTCTACTATTTATTTACTCAGTAAACTTAAATTGTTTTTATGGACCTTTTCCAAAACTCCCAGTTGTTGTTCCTTTGTTTTGTTTTTAATAGGAGCCAGAGCCCAACGGGAGATTTACATAATAAAACCTCATTTCATCTTCGAAATCTTTTGAGGCAATTTTGAACTATGGTACAGCTCGTATCTCAGAAACACAACTTCTTCTTAGCTTTGCCATCTCCCAGGTAAATGCTATGCTAATGGCAAGGTAAGAATTGGGATGTTTTCAGACTGACTGCCGCTGGGTGCTCTAACCATCAGTGGTTCCTGAAGAAGAGCTGCCTTGGCCCCTTTGGCTTCTAGGATGTTCTTCAAGAGAGAAAAAGCATAAATCATTTTAAGTTTTGTCACAGGGTCAGAACTTTGGAGTCACCTGATGTGGCTTTTGTCTGGAAGCTGTTGAATGTACTTCCGTGTTTGTTCTTTTAAACTGTTGTCCGGCAGAATCTATTCTTGAGCCTTGCCACCATTACCAAGGCCAAGCCAAGAACCAAGCTGGCCTCCCGATGCCTTTCTAGGGAATCAGCCAATTCTAGGAACCCTCAGAGCCATAGATTACTAGAAGGACTAGAGTGAGCTTCGTCTCCTACATTTTGAAAAAGATAAAAGAAGGATTTGACTGGCCCAGAGTCCAACTGCACCCTAACACTATAATCCTACCCAGAAGCTGGGTCTTGGTATCACCCCACCAAAGGCCTCGTCCTTAGGCTTTGCTGATGGTCTAGCTTTCGTAGGCTAGAGACAACTTCACAGGACTCACTGGTGTTATGATAGGCATCAGGAAGCCTTCTTTTATTGAAAATGTATTTAGTGTGGGACAGAATCCAATTTCCTACAACTTCCTACGCTGAAGTACTTGTACGTATAAACTTATAAGGCCTTCCTTAACCTTTGGGTTAACACAGACGTTGGTGCATGTTAAGAGAATTTAAATATTATTTACTTTAATGCCTTAATTTTACAGGTTAAAAAAAAAGAGAGCGAAAACAGAAGAAATAGCCGGTATATGGCAGAGACATTTTGACACTTCCTCCACAATTCCTTACACGATTATATTCAGAGAGCCCAGAAATTAGGAAGAAGCCATATACACGTTTTACTTCAATGGCTTAGTCCCAGGGTCAACTGGTGAATGGGGATGGCATGATAATATTTGACATCCGGTTTCGGGGGGACTTTGTTTCATTAAAAATTGATTTTTTTTTTCCCAATTTGACTTCCATTTTAGGGGCGCCTGGGTGGCTCAGTCGTTAAGCGTCTGCCTTCCGCTCAGGTCATGATCCCAGGGTCCTGGGATCGAGCCCCACATCGGGCTCCCTGCTCCCTGGGAAGCCTGCTTCTCCCTCTCCCACTCCCCCTGCTTGTGTTCCTGCTCTCATTATCTCTCTGTCAAATAAATAGATAAAATCTTTAAAAAAAAAAAAAAAGACTTCCATTTTACCTTAGAAATAGATTGCAGGGTTGTGAAGTGATCATCTAAGCTGTCCTGAAATGCACTATTAGTCTGGGAGAAGCGAGATGGTAAGCAAATTCCAGCTTAGCGGCCACAAGTCAGAGAAGTTCCAGTGACAAGTTTCACAGTCGAGTGTAACCCTCCGGGGCCGATGGCCATAAGCCCCATGATGTTGCGATCAGGCCACTCTATCCCCGATGAAGCCGAAGTGTTCGGCCAGGGCCGCACCATCTAATATGATTTCAGAGAAAACCCCAAGAAGTTTTAGAAAGCCCCAAACTTGTTTTCTCTCTCTCTCTTTTTTCTCTCTTTCTTTCTTTCTTTCTTTCTTTCTTTCTTTCTTTCTTTTTTTGCTTGCAAACAAGGAAATCATTGCTTTGGAAAGCCAGGGTCCATTTGGTTTGTGGGTTTGTCCCCCCAAGGACTGCCGGAGATCCCATTTTCCACCTAAGCCTGAGCTTTACAGCTTGTGGATTCTGTAGCTTATTTAAGTATATATACGGGAGGTGGGCAAGAGGGAGAAATGCGTGGGAGCAAAGCTCTCCCACTTACGGTGACAAGAGGGAGGCAATGACAGAGGGTAAGTGGGTTTGGAGGCACTTTTCAGTGGACGACAAAGAGCTTGTGCACCGATATTCCTCCAGGTCTAGCTCCTGAGTCCCAAGGCTGACTGCCATCCAGCTGCGCCCTTCATCACTTCGGGAGTATAGGCCACGGCAAGCTGTGGACAGCTGGTGGAGAGCCACTGAAAAAGGTAATAACCAATTCTCCACTAGCAAACTGCACAAGAGCCAGGAATGCTGTGTCTCGTCATTCCCATGTCCCCGGAACCTAGAACAGGGCCTGACCTCTGTTTACTATATATTGAATGACAGAAGAGTTGCAGTATTTGGGAGAAGCATGAAGCCAAGAATCAATTCCAGAAACATTCTCTCGGTATCTATTAGTAACAACATACTAAAAATCGCAAGAGACATAAATATAAAACAAACAAAAACCTGAGTTGCAGGTGGCATGGCATGATGAGAAGACTGTGGCTTTGAAGACAGACAGGGTCACCTTCCCAGGGTGATCTGTACAGGGCTCCGTGACTGGGGAAGTCACTTCATCTCACCCACCTCATTTATTTAATCTGTAAAATGTGATTAAGAAATGTACCCATCAGGGCGCCTGGGTGGCCCAGTCAGTGAAGCGTCTACCATCAGCTCAGGTTATGATCCCTGGGTTCTGGGATTGAGTCCCGCATTGGGCTCCCGGCTCGGCAGGGAGTCTGCGGCTCCCTCTCCCTCTGCCCCTCCCACTGATGCTCTCTCTCTCTCAAATAAATAAATAAAATCTTAAAAAAGAAAAGAAAGAAATGTACCCATCTCCCAGAGTTATTGTGGGGACTAATCGAAAGCGAAGTACGTAACACAATTCTTGGCATATAGCAGGTATTCAGTGAACAGTATTTTGTGGGGGGTGGGGAGGCAATGAAAAATTTTTGTTTACTAAAAAAAAAAGCAATAGCATAAACAGAGAAAAATGGGCAGCCTCACTGGTGACATTCTACATATTTTTTCCATTTATTGAGCTATAACTGACATATGACATTGTATCAGTTTAAGGTGCACTGTGATGATTTTGATATATGTCCATACTGCAAATGATTACTACAATATGGTTAGTTAACACACGCATCATGTCACGTAGTTCCCTTTTTTGGCGGTGAGAACTTTTAAAATCTACTCTCTTAGCAACTTTCAAATATACAATACAATATTGTCAACCACGGTCACCATACCACTGGGTGTACTACGCACCCAGAACTTACTCATCTTATAACTAGAATTTTGTACCTTTGACCACCTTCAACCATTTCCCCACCCCTGACAACCACCATTCTACTGTTTCTGTGACTTTCATTTTGGGTTTTGTTTCTTTTCAGATTCCCATGTAAGTGCGGTCATGCAGTGTATGTCTTTCTCTGTCTCATTTATGTCACTTAGTATAAAGCTCAAGAGTTTCATCCATGCGGTCACAAATGACAGGATTTCCTTCTTTTTACGGCTGAATAGTATCTTGTCATATGTATATACACCACATTTTCTTTATCCACTCATCAGTCGATGGACACAGCGTGGTTTCATGTCTAGTGAACACTATTTTCTCCCTTCCTACAGGATCTGTGATCCCTGCCCCCCAAGAAGTCAGCATCTGACTTGGGACACAGAAACATAAAAATGAACTAAGCTTTTATTACCTTCCTAAAATTTCTATTTAGAATGACGTTTGGGGTGCTTTAGAGTAGTGGTCAACAAACATTTTCTGCAGAAGACTAGATACTAAAAATAAATAAATAAAGTTGTAGGCTTTGGTGGTAGCCCGGCCTATTCTGTTGCAAATACTCCACTCTGCCGTTACAATGTAAAAGCAGCCAGAGTGAGGGAACAGGTGGGGCTGGGTTCCGGTTCCGAAGTGGTAGTTTGCTAGAGCTGCTATAGCAAAAGACCACAGACGAGGGGGGACTGAAACAACAGAAATACATTATCTCACAGTTCCCGAGCCTGCAAGTCCAGGATCAAGGTGCTGGCAGGGCTGGTTTCCTCTGAGGCTCCTCTCCTTGGCTCTGGACGGTCACCCATGCGCTATGCCCTCCCCAGGGCTTTCTTCCGTGCATGGGTGCCATGGTTTCTCTGTGGATCCATTTCCCTCTGTTTATAAAGACACCAGTCAGTTTGGATTAGGGCCCAGCCTCAAGGTCTAACTGTAATTTCGTCACCTCTTTTAAGGCCATGTCTCGGGGCGCCTGGGTGGCTCAGTCGGTAAGCATCTGCCTTTGCTCGGATCATGATCCCAGGGTCCTGGAATCGAGCCCCCCATCGGGCTCCCTGCTCAGTAGGAAGCTTGCTTCTCCCTCTCCCAGTCCCCCTGCTTGTGTTCCCTCTCTTGCTGTGTCTCTCTCTGTCAAATAAATAAAAATCTTTAAAAAAAAAAAAAAACACACAAGGCCATGTCTCCTAAGCCCATCACCATCTAAGGCACTGGGAATTAGGACTTCAACACACGGATTTGGGGAGAGGCACAATGCAACCTATAACATCCAGTAAAGCTCATTTGCAAACAAACAAACAAACAAAAACAAAAACAAAACGAAACAACAACAACAAAAACAGGCAGTGGGCTAGATTTGGGCCCCGGGCCCTCGTTTCCTGACCCCTGGTATAACATATTCAGTCTAGCTCCTTCATTTTATAGAGGAGAAAATTGAAGTCAGAAGAAGTCAAATGACATGCTCAAGCCCTCCCTGTGGTGTGAGTAGAAGCCAGCAGGACGTCCTTGCCACCAGCCCAGAAGCTCCCACAACCACGTTCTAGGCAGTGCAAGGCCACCTCCAGTCAGTGGGGAGGGGGAGGGCCCTGTGGGATATGGGTGATGATGAGGGTGGCAGGAGTGGAGCAGAGAAGGCTGGGGCTGATGACACCTCTCAGACAAGGTGTCATGAGGAAACAGCATTCGCATTGACTTGAGGGCAGGAAGGGCTTCCTGCAGGTCATCTCTACTCCCCCTTCAGATCCATCGCCATCTGCAATCATCCTCATCACCTGTCCTCCCACAGCCCTGTGGGTCTCCTCCAGTTCAAAGCTCCCTCCTCCTTCCTCTACCCTCTACTCCGTGAACTCCTGTTTGGGAACCTCTCTCCATCAGTGATCAGCTCTCTCTCCCTCTCTTGCTCTCCCTCCCTCTCTCTTCTCCACCTTCCACAACTTCCTCCTTTGGAATGTTTCAGCTCCACGGATAAAAGTATTCAAGGGTCTCCCATCTTAAAACACAACTTCTCGATCCTAAGCCTCCCCCAATCTTCTAAGAGCAGTCCCTTAGAGCACACTTCTTAACCAATGGGATTCTGGCTCCCACCCCCAACTTTCCACTAAAAGCAGACTCACTGGGGTCAGCCATGATTCTTTTGTTGCTAAAGCTAATGGCCACTCTGGGTTCTTATCTTGCTTCCTCTCTCTGTTCAGCACTTAACACCATGGACCACTCCTCCTTTTCACCCTCCTCCTTTCTCTTCTGTGGTTTCACTCATCTCTGATTTTCCTTCTTCCCCGCTGGCCATGCTTTCCCAGGTTCCTCTGCCTCTGGCCCTGGCAACCGAGCTCCTTGAAATTGGGAATGTTTCCTCTCGCCATCACCTCTGGTTAACCAGCATCGATATCAGATCCTGGCACACTTTAATAAGCACTCAATAATTAGTTGCTAGGTCCTCAGTGGGAGCCCTCCAGATTCTGTCTGTGGCCCCCCTCTCTCCCACTCTATAGAACTCTATGGACAATCATGTTCCCTTTTCATTTCTTCTCAGATGCTGATCTCCATCCTCAAGCTATCTCTTAATGTCCACATGTCCAGTTATTTGTATGTTTGACTAACATACATCTTCTGTTAAATATAAGCCTCTCCCATTTCTTACAGGACCTTCTGTTCTGTTATGGGTTGAACTGTGTTCCCCCAAAAGGAACTGAAATCTTACACTGAAGTCTTAACCCCTGGTATCTATGAATATGACCTTTTTAGGAAATAGGGTCTTTGCAGATACAATCAACTTAAGATGAAATCATTTTGGGGGGGGTTCCTAATCCAGCACAACTGGTGTCCTTGTAAGAACGGGGGATGTGGCACACAGACCCACAAGGGGAGTGCTGAGGGAAGATGGGCATGTGAAGAGGGAGGCAGAGACTGGAGTGATGCTGTTACTGGCCGAGGAGCACTGGGCCCACCAGGAGCTGGGAGAGGCGAGGAAAAATCCTTCCCTACAGGTTTCACAGGAACCAACCCTGCCAACACCTTGATTTCAGACTTTAGGCTCCACAAATGTGAGACAACACATTTCTGCTGTTTGAAGCTACCCATTTTGTGGTCGTGTGTGATGGCCGTCCTAGCAAACTAACATACTCTGGTTCTGGAAATCAAAGTCAGACAGAAAGAAGGACAGAAGGAAGGAAAGGAAAGGAAAGGAAAGGAAAGGAAAGGAAAGGAAAGGAAAGGAAAGGAAAGGAAAGGAAAGGAAAGGAAGGAAAGGAAAGGAAAGGAAGGAAAGGAAAGGAAGGAAAGGAAAGGAAAGGAAAGAAAGGAAAGGAAAGAAAGGAAAGGAAAGGAAAGAAAGGAAAGGAAGGAAAGGAAAGGAAAGGAAAGAAAGGAAAGGAAAGGAAAGGGAAGGGAAGGGAAGGGAAGGGAAGGAAAGGAAAGGAAAGGAAAGGAAAGGAAAGGAAAGGAAAGGAAAGGAAGGAAAGGAAAGGAAAGGAAAGGAAAGGAAAGGAAAGGAAAGGAAAGGAAAGGAAGGAAAGGAAAGGAAAGGAAAGGAAGGGAAGGGAAGGGAAGGGAAGGAAAGGAAAGGAAAGGAAAGGAAAGGAAAGGAAAGAAAGGAAAGAAAGGAAAGAAAGGAAAGGAAAGGAAAGGAAAGGAAAGGAAAGGAAAGGAAGAGAGAGAGAAAGAAAAAAGAAAGAAAGAAAAAGAAAACAGGAAAAAAACATCTGTTTATCCAAACTTGACCTCTCACTATTCCCATAAAAATGTCAAAAACCTGTATGTATACCAATCTTCATTTACTCTTGCATTTTTACACGTATTTGGTTTGATCAGTCAAGACCCAGTTCAAATCCTACCTCCAAAATGTACTCGTTACTGTGTTCAGTGTTTACAGAATGTACCCAATGGATGTCCAATCTCTTTCCATGAAACCAGGGACTCCCGTTCCACGAGTTCTGACTTCTCTCTGCTCACCTCCCAAAGACTCCAGGCTCCTTAAAGGCAGTAGAGGACCGATTCACACTTCCTTTTGCACCTTCCATGGTGACGTTTAGGCATTTAGTGAACAAAGGGAACAGAGGGTGCAGGGGGTTGAGATTTGGAAGTAGGAGCAGTTGGTTCTGTTTTCCTTCTTAGAATCCATTTATTGAGCACTTACTATGTACTAGGCATGCATGTTCAATGCATTATCTTGGTTAATCTTCACAAACTTCTTGGTAAGTGGGTCAATTACTTTTATCCCTATTTTACAGATGAGCAAACAATGGCTTTGGAGCAGCTCATCACTGGTCCTTGTCAGGGGGAGATAACTGGCTCTAAGCCCTGCATTGTCATGACTTGCTGCTTTCTTTGGTGGTTCCAGATTATTAGAGGAGAGAAGCAGAATGAAGGTTGCCCTCTGCCCCTTCCCTCACCCCCTTTATAGGGCACAAATTGGTCATTGCTAAGGAGGTGAGGTCACTACTGATGTGATTGGTGGCTCGTGCCAAAAGTTTGTCTCCAAACTATTGTTGAAAAGTGTTCTCCAAGACTTGGTTTAGTCATCAAGCAGAAGCTTCTGTGATTCTGGAAGGCTCCTGGGGATGCTAGGGTGGTAAGCAGTTGCAAGTGTCACTCACCAAATGCCTGGCCCCAGGTGGACCACGCTTGCCCAGTTAACTACTGATCCCATCTTAAAGATTTCCAAGCATAAGATCCCAAAGTCTGCTTCAAAGCCAAACCCAGTGCTACATTGCATCCGCCATAAGGAACTTCTTCTTAATATGCCCGAAATAATTAGTATGCAGTATGTTGCCTCTGGTAGCTGTGGTGTATGTTTAGACTAGAAGACCACTTACAAAGGGCAAAGTGGAAGGTGTTCTGGGAGCCTCAAAATCAGAAATTCTATCATTGCAATACAGAGTTCACATGCAATAGAAAAATAATGCAGAATTCCCGCTTGTAGTTGGTTTGTTGTTGTTGTTGTTGTTGTTGTTGTTGTTTTATTTCCTGATACTTGCCTTATGACAGATCTTGGGGTATAGACTTGAGTTCTCTTTGTGTTTCTGTCAGGATCTGACACAGTACTGTGTTCATTGATTTAAGCACTTTTGGTAGTAAATCAGTGGTTACCAGGGACAAGGAGGAGTAGAAATGGGGACACATTCCTCAAAGGTACAAAGTTGCAGTTATGGAAGGTGAATACATCTAGAGATCTAAAGCACAGCATAGTGACTCTAGTTGATAATACCGTGCTTAATACTGGAAATTGGTTAAGAGTAGATTTCAGGGGCTCTCATCACACACAAAAAAATGGTAACTCTATGAGGACATGCCATGTCCGCTAGCTTGACGGTAGTAATCATTTCGCTGAGTATATGGATATCACATCCTCTGTTTCCACCTTAAATACCTACAGTTCTATTGAAAAATAAAATAAAAAAATAAACACATGTTAAGTAGCGATTTCTATATCCTATAACTTCCTTTTTAAAGTAGATAATCGTAGTTAGCAGTCTCCAAATAACAAAAAGTTTATTATGATTAGAGATGGTTGGCTATCTTGTATCCTGTTGCAAATTCAATGAGAAGAGATGGAAAATTAGGTTTCAAACATAAAGAATTTTCTCCAGTGATGTTGGTTAACACACAAGAATGGCATTTGAGCATCTCATTCTAGACACCCATCGCTAATCAAAATCCTTAAGATGCTGACTCAGTTAAATTCCCCTGGCTGCCACCTCTCCTCACGTCCTATACTTTAGCCACAATATCTGTTTTCTCAGAAAACCTGGAAAGCCAGACCTCTGATTCTCTGTTAGGAGAGCTCCATGTATCCTTCAAGAACCATCTCAAATGTCACCTCCTCCATGAAGCCTTCTCTCATTTCCCACTCTCATCCCCTACTAACCAAGCACATCTCCTTCTTTCTCCAAGAGCATCTTGCTTAGATTGCTTTTTCAACATATAATTATTGGTCTCTTATTTATGGTTATGAGCAGTTTTGTTTTCTGAGCTGTGAACCACAGTTTTCTCACCTTGCTATCTGCAGCACCAACCATATCCCTGACACACAACAGATCCTCAGTATTTGTCAAGTGAATCAATAAACCCATTCCAGGCTCATTCCTAGCACTTAGCTCTGCAGAATAGACTTCTCAGTGAATGTGACCAGATTGAATGAATGTTATTTTATGTAACTGAGTAGAGATAAAGCTTGGTTTTCTCTTCAAGGGTTAAGAAAAGAAGGTTTGATCCATTGAAACCAGGGAGAAAAGCGTTCAGGGGTCACGTAGGAAGGCAGTGAGCAGTCCAGGAGCAATCTCATCCTCTGGTGTTTCCAAACCACACGAGAACGGGTTTCTGAACCCCATGGCTAAATGGGTGGGCCAGGCAGTGTTTGGTTCCCAGAGCCATGTGTGGGATGGGATCGTGCATGGATAGCCCCCAGCGCTCAGCCTGCAGAAAGTACCAGATCCGGGTGTGAATCATGCCTTCCTACAGCTGGAAGGGGCCTCTCACGGAGTCTTTTCAAGAGTTCTCATGAAACTCATGTCTCTGAACAAGCACATTAATGCTAGTGCTGTTTTGTGGCCACAAACAAGAAACTGCAAGGAAAAAAATGAAAAATGGAATAAAGCTGGGAAATTGGGCCTTACAAGAGCTGTGGCTAGAACTTAACCACATGTTAATCTACCTGTTTCTAAGGCAGTGTAGACTGGATCTTATAAAACTATAGATAACTGCATTGTAAGTCATGTTGGCAACCAGACCAACTTTTCAAAAGCTTTGCTCTTATGTTCATTCTAGCTGATAGTTCATTTTAACATGAAAAACTCATCTATTTCCATATTGAAATGGATGGGCTTGTAATTTTTGCCTCTAAAGGGGTAGATACCAAAGGATTTTCAATTAGATGAGCCTGGGCGGTGAATAAATATTGAAAGCTAAGTTTAAAATAACTCCCCAAGCTTCGATTTAAAGAGATGTCATAAATTACTTACTAATAAAATTATAGTGGTAAAGGATATATAGTATTAAATCAAATAAACCAAGGTTTTAAAATTTTTAATAGTTAATTACATAAATGTTTATGGTTCCATTACACTTTTAAAAATTTAAGTACTGAAATCAGAAATTCTCCTGGGCCTAAACTTGTTTATTTTTCTTCCAAAATGAAAAAAAAAAAAAAAGGTAAAGGGAAGAGGAAAAGAAATATTGTTTAGTTTTGCTTATGAAATTAATTTTGCTTTGGTCTTGATAATGAGTTCCAATGAGCAGGATTTTAGAGTGATTTTTCTTCTACACCCCTTACAGTCCCCAAAGGAAATAGGTTTGGGGATTTGATTTTTTTTTTTTAAAGATTTTATTTATTTATTTGACAGAGAGAGACACAGCGAGAGAGGGAACACAAGTAGGGGGAGTGGGAGAGGGAGAAGCAGGCTTCCCGCTGAGCAGGGAGCCCGATGCGGGGCTCGATCCCAGGACCCTGGGATCATGACCTGAGCCAAAGGCAGACGCTTAATGACTGAGCCACCCAGGCGCCCCGGGGATTTGATTTTATATTCCTTCAAAACATGCCCACCTTACAAGTTTATCACCAACTTGCTGAAAATTATGAGAGAGTATTTTTGGTTGATAGTGTGTTATCGAGGTGGTTTGCCCAGTTTCAAGAAGAAAGGCAGAGAAAATAGGCTAAAAGTATCCTAGGAATTGTGGGTCTCCAAAAGCAACCTTTTCTTTCTTTTTTTTTTCTTTTTCTCATGGTTTATTAAAACTGAACAATTACAATCGATGTTACTGGTGTTTCCAGAAGAAGAAACAATGGATGCAAACAAATTTGGGTTTTCCATGAAGGACTTCGTACACACTGGTGGCTGAGATGTGGGGAGTGACCAGCTTCTGCTTAGGCACGGGGATGCTAGAGAGTGTGTTCCCAGATTGGCTACCTCCCTCTGCTCCCTACAGTCACAAATGACCCACTAATTGCCACAGCTAATGGATACTTTTCAGCCCTTATCTTGTATAACCTTTTGGTGGCATGTGGTCACATCCTCCTCCTTGAAACTCTGTTCCTCCTTCTGGATTCTCCCTCTGGCCACTCTTCCCGCCGTGGCCCTGTCACTCATTTGGCAAGCACACTGGTCGGGCATCCACCAGGTGCAGGAAACTGTGCTAGAAGTTGGGATTCAAAGACCAAGAAGATGTACTCTCCACGCTAAAGGGAACTACAGAATTGGTGACTATTGTTTATTGAGACCTCACTACACACAACACTGGATATTCTGACTCTGAAGTCTTTACTCCTTCCACTCCACAGCGTTGCGCGTCTGCCTCAGGATCACCTTCATTTCTCTTGCTTTCTCTCTTTATTTTTTTTTCTTAAAGATTTTATTTATGTATTTGTGAGAGAGAGAGAGAGCACAAGCAGGGGAAGCAGCAGAGGGAGAGGGAGAAGCAGACTCCCCGCTGAGCAGGGAGCCCAATGCAGGACTCAATCCCAGGACCCTGAGATCATGACCTGAGCTGAAGACAGATGCTTAACTGACTGAGCCACCAAGCCTCCCCTCTTTACCCTTTTTTGACTATCTCATCAACATCTGGGATTTACCCATGGGGTAAGGTGGGTAGAACTAAAGATAAGGCTTAAGTCTACAGTACGATTCAGCACTCTTTTACAGGAGGAAATGAATACACATATATTGAATATAAATATTTTTCAAAAAGGCACACGATACCAGCAGGTAAGCTGGTGCATTAAGCACAGTGTCTATTCTCTTTTTCTGTCTGAGGGTAACTGGGAAACTGCTATATAGTTTCTGCCTATGTTCTAAGAAGAGGATTTCATTTAACTCAATATCAGGGTTGAAAGCAAAAGAATATGTGTGATGCGGGACATTTCATCACCACTCCCAGCAAATTTTGAGTAAGACCAATAAGCAGCCAAACCAAAGAAACAATTACGCAGCCCTCCCCAGCACAAAGAATGAGATACAGATCTGCTTACAGGCTCCGAAAATGCAAAGGGACAGAGGATCCTCTGGGTAGACTGTCCCAGGCAAGACTTCCTGCTTCAGGCAAGACTTGAGAGTACTGAGTACTTCCAGACTCCCTTATGGACTCAGCTTCTTGCATAACACTGTTCTGCTGGGAGGGAGAAATTCCTCTCTGACTCCTGCAAGTGATCAACTTATGCCCTAAAGCCTGAAATGTGATTACCCCTTAATCATTATCTTAGTTTACAAGCCACACTTGGTATCAGTGACTAGTCAGCAATTTTTTTCATGCTCTCAAAATATTACATACACGCACTGGCTATACCCATGTAGTCAAAGCCTCACGGCAATAATTTAGGTTTCATTTAGGCATAGAACATTTTCCTGGAGACCTTGTTTACAGTAAGGTACTCTGTGGTGAGGCTTTCTCATTGTCTCATGAGAAATCTCTTTGGCCCGCTCTAAAAGAATGGTTGAAAAAAATAGATCAATAATTAAAGACACAAAAAAATTGTATCCTGAGCTTTGCAAATGGCTTCTCAAAGAAAAAGATAACAGCTATGCTGAAGTGGGAAGCCGGCCTATTCCTGAACACCTATTTGCACACCAATGCATTGGGTACTGAAGCGTGTGTGTGCGTGTGTGTGTGTGTGTGTGTGTCCCGAGCTGTGATGGGGAGGTGAGAAAGAGGGACTTAATTTTGTAAATCAGTGTTTGTCAACATCTGAAAAAGAGGTCTAGGTTAACCTCATAACCTCAAAACGGCCTAAATTAGAATAAACAAACAACTTTTTTTCAGTACTACTTCGGGTCTTTCAAGAAGTCATAGGAAGACCTGGTGCCAATAAATATGTAGAACATGAATCTCCTCCCCCACTTCTCTAGGGGATGAGGTAGTCCAGACAAGGAATTTGTCTGAATAATCTAAATAACATAGGAAAATTATTTTAAAGTAGTTTAGGGGAGAAAGCCTTCCACATACCTCTTAAACAGTGCACTCCAGATTACTAGAAAACATATTATTCTATGAAGTGGCCTTCCTATCTTTCCTATCTGCTACCCACATGATAAATTCTAAAGAACCTCACTTTAGGTTGGAAGTTGGCAAACTGCGGCCCTTGGGGCACATCCGCCTGCTGCCTAACTTTATAAATAAAGTTTTATTAGAACACAGGGCACACCCACTCATCCTGGGAGCTATTGTTCAGGGCTGCTGTCAGGCTATCGCAGCAGAGATGAGTCATGGCAAGAGATCATCCTACGGACCACCAAGCTGAAAATATTTATTATCTGACCCTTTACAGAAAAAGTTTGCAGACCTCTGTTTTAGTTGATACTTTTTGCTGTGAGTGCCTCTCAGAGAGCTTTGTCCCCCTTGTGTTCACGTGGGAACAAAGATCCACACTTTGTAAACTTCCCACCAGTGAGTGTGGACTAAGAACTAAAGTGTTTTCACTTGAAGTGTTCTGCCATGGTTTCTGCGGTCTCCCAGATGCCTTCGTGGATTCCAGGCGAGGCTTTCCTCCGATTGCTTGAGGAGAATCAACATCTGACCTTGGATACCATGATCAAAGGTAATATGAAAAAGTGGCCAGAGGCCTGGCCGATGTAATATGGCAGAGGGTAGTGAAGGTTTAAATGTAAAGGGGGTCCATTCAGAGAACAACTGAGTAGGGAAAGAGCACAGGTGATAAGCTGAAATCATTCTACAAGACTGGTTTTGCCCCAGAGGCAATTACCAACTGCCCCTGTCTATGGTGCCCCACAAGAATTAGAGTGAATGTATTTGTGAAGCACTCGGCAAACATTCACACGTACATACATGCATCTCCCCACACACATAAGGAACCCTCATCCCATGACATACGAAGTAAGAATAACACCCCTCTGTCCTCTTAAAAGTTCTTATACAAACACAAGCTCATTTGTGGTTCACTGAGTGTGAAACAATTACTCCCACAAACAGACAAACAGAAAGCAAAAATAGACTGGTGTATTTTTCAGTTTGTGGTCTCTCCTGCATTTCAATACAAAGGGAGAGTTAACAAACTGAATGACTACATTACAGCTGAAGAAGATGGGGAAGCCAGATAACCTGCTTGAGTATTTCTCTCTGACAGTCATTACAACACAGGTACCTAGAAATATACTTCGGTCTGTTTTCAGGACACTGGTATTGTCTGAATTAGAACCCTTAGCTTCAGCGCCTGGGGGAAACTAACATGTGCCCCAGAGGAATGGGGATGGCAGCCCCGGGGGAGAGGGGAGCAGCGGTGGGAGGGGGGACGGTGCCTGGTCTCTGCAGCTCCCCGGTGGCTAAATCATGGGACCTGCTTTGCTTTGAACATTCTCAGATCACCAAAGAGCGGCTCCGAGGACACCCTGAGGGACACATGAAGATTGCTATTATGTTTCCTGCTACTTAAGACTTTGTAGCTTGGGATGTCAAAGAGGAAGAAAGAAGCTTATCTATCCAGCTATTCTGGATTCTAGAGTAATTTGCTCTTCTCATTGCTGTATATCAAGAAAGTAGAGAATTCAAAGGCTGTCATTTATTTCACTAATGGAATTAAAAATGCATGTGGTCCAGAGCAGTGATCAATGCCTTGCTAGTTGTGATGGATTATGGTTTGGTTAGATAGTATGACCTTTAATTACCTGAAAAAATGCAATTTTCCAATGTCTTTGCTGTTTTTGTTGTGATTTCCCACAGAAATACAATCTGTCATGTGCTATTTTTATTTAGCTTAAATAAATTCAGTGCTTGAAAGGTGCTGGGTTAGCCCTAGAGAGAGACTCTTTATTCCTTTAGTCCTTTGTTATTAAATACTTTTAGAGCACTTTGGGTTTTATTTTATTTTTTCTGAGCTCCACGCAGTCAATTCATTGGATTACTTTTAATAATGTCCTTTTACAGTGGCTATTGTTATTCTTATTTTTTAGATAAGAACCCTGAAACTTAAAAGGTGAGAGATGGGACCTGGGTCATAAACGGTTAATGACTAGTTCATTCTAGCTCTCAGCTCTGCCTGGATTCCCGCCCCCCCACACCCGGCCCAGACACTGCTGCCATTGGGGTAGAGTGGCTGATGAGTGTCCCACGGAATTCAAGAAGAAACATTCAATGACAGATTCACAAATGAAATCAATCAGCTTATAGTCAATAAAAAGGTAAGAGAAGCTAATGTTCAACATTTGATGAAATCCAAAACTACAAATGTGACTCACCCAAAAAACATCTACGTGAGACCGATACTGGGAAGAAAGGAGCTAATAATAGTCTTAAAAAAAAAGTCTTGTGATTTGGCTGCTTGTTGAAAAAAAACCAATGATGTTAAAACACATACATATAAAGGGGAAAAAAATTAGACCCCTGCCTCCGAAGGACACTTATTCTAACAACCAAAGAGAAACAGACTATTTCCTCTGGAGGCATCTCTCCGCCCAGATATCTCTGGCTCAACAATATCCCTTATCATAAAAATGTGTTTTCTTCTTATCTGAGTAATCTGCAGATTCAACATCAATAGGGCAAATAATTTGAGTTGACTTTCCAACACAAGGTAAGTCTTCCAAGATTTCACCTACAAAAATTCTACCAGTCACTTCAACTGGGCATATGTGCTTAATTACTGACAGTTATGCAGGAAAAGGAGGAGGAGGAGGAGAATGGGAAGGAAAGGGAGAAGAAGGAGGAGGAAGAGAAGGGGAAGAAGGAGAAAAGGAGATAGGGGAGAAAAAGCATTTAACTCTACTTTTAATTTGCATTTCTTATTAAGGCCTTCATGCTTCTTAACTATTTTCATAATTTTTAAATTTATATCATTTACCCATTTATCTAGAGATCTCACTGTTCTCCAGATCAATTTGTGCATGGAATGTTACATATTGGGATTCATTATATTTGACTACGGTAGCTGTAAATATCTTTACAACTCATTGTTTATCCTATAATTTTGTTTCTCTAAAGAGATTGTGATCATGAGAATCTTATTTATTTCAATGCTATGTAGTCAAATTGTCTTTTTTTTTAAGATTTTATTTATTTATTTGAGAGAGAGAGAATGAGAGAGAGCAAGCACATGAGAGGGGGGAGGGTCAGAGGGAGAAGCAGACTCCCTGCCGAGCAGGAAGCCTGATGCAGGACTCGATCCAGGGACTCCAGGATCATGACCTGAGCCGAAGGCAGTCTCTTAACCAACTGAGCCACCCAGGCGCCCAAATTCTGTCTTTTCTATAGCAAATTTCCCCACAACTTTTAACTGTGGAACATTCTCCTCCATTTAGAAATTCCATAATTAGTCATGTACATTTTCTTCTTGGGAGTCTTGACAGAGTTCTCCTGGAAAGCTCCTGAAATAAAGCCTACCTCTATCATTATGTCTAAGACAACCTGTGCACTTTGAATATCGAAGTGAAACACAGAAAGATAGACACTTCTATCTACCATTTATCTTTAATGAGTAAGAACTTCTCAGAGGTGCCTAAAACATATGGCAGTTATACATCAATTACAAACAAACAAACAAACTTCTCAGCCACAAACACACATATTCTCATTTAAAAAGGCTCATCAAGAAAAGACCAGAGGAACTGATGATCTAGGTCACATCTCTAGGTTAGACAACTGTCCTTTTCCACCCCTCTGGAAACTCATACTACTTTGGAAAATACGTTCTCTCTGATCCAGAAGGATCTTCCCAAATGGCATTCTATATTTAAATGTGGGAGGTGGGGCGCCTGGGTGGCTCAGTCGTTAAGCGTCTGCCTTCGGCTCAGGTCATGATCCCAGGGTCCTGGGATCGAGCCCCGCATCAGGCTCCCTACTCGGCGGGAAGCCTGCTTCTCCCTCTCCCACTCCCTCTGCTTGTGTTCCCTCTCTCACTGTGTCTCTCTCTGTCAAATAAATAAAATCTTTAAAAAATTTAAAAATAAATAAATAAATAAATAAATGTGGGAGGTGCTCAAATAAAGATAAACCTCAAGAAATTGATCCCCTGACCTAGAATTTTCAAATGGGGGGTCTCTGCAATAGAGAGACCCCCAACACCCTTCCTGCTCTATCACCTGACTCGGGAACTGCTTGGGTAGCCTTTTACCTATAACCCCTTTACTCTGAGAGAATCCGAGGGTTTCAACCTCACCACTTATTTGGCCTTCAAAGTCATTTTTCACTCTGACTCATTCCCTGTGTCCGAAGTTTGATGTTTCTGATTTGATGAGGTGGTTAATGTTTCTAAGGAGCCACACGAAGGACGCCTCAACACATGTCTCCAGAAAAAATTCTTTCCTGGTCTGGGACCTCACCAGCCCTGCCGAAGAAACGCGACTGAAGTCCCATTGGAACTTCACTGGACTTGCTCCGAGAAAAGCAAAGAACGTCGAAGATGACGTGAGACTCACAAAGGAGGTTTTTTTTTTTTTCGCCCGTTGAGAAATTCTATACAAAACAACACATGAATAAGATTTCACGGGGAGGTTTCCCTAACTGTCCAATACAATTTCTTACTGATCTTCCAAACGGGAGAAGTGTTTTGTGCTTTGTGCCTTGGCAAATATAGGCACTTCAATCATCATTTCGTCTGAAACTAGAATCGAGTATTTTGCCAGAAGAAAGGGGCAAAAATACAATGTTTGGTATTTATTGTGGCAGGTACACAATCAATACTTGAAGTTGAAATGAAAGAGTGTTGAAGGGGAAGGGGCAAGAGTTAGGAGGGAAAGAAAGGGGAGAGGAAGTAAGGAAGGGAAGCAGAGAGGAAGGGAGGGAGGAAGGAAGTGAGGGAGAGAGGGAAGAAGGAAAGAAGGAAGGAAAGGAAGGGTTGGAGGGAAGAGAGGGATGGAAAGAGAATATTCTGCATGGGATTTATTTCTAGTTGAGTAAAAATAGACCCTAGATTTATAAATCTGATTTTCCTCCCTTAAAGAAATAACAAGATGGAAACCCCATACGCTTTATCTCTAGGGTTCTTTATTTCATCGACAAATCCCCCACAAATGACAAAATCCAGACCCAATATAATGGCTTCATGTGTATATGCTATATAATAAAAAAATAAAGAATATCAATATAGTCTCAAAATACTCTCCTTCCTATAATCATAACAAAAATAAATGTGGTTTTGTCCCCCCACTAAGCCAATGGCTTGTGCTTTTTTTATGTGCCATCTACTTAAATTAAATATTAGTACCTCAGGGGTGGACCGCTGGTAAGGAGAGAGTCTCATCCTGGGGCTGGTCTGCTGCTGCCATTTCTCAGTAACTACATCAGGGAGGGCCTTCAAGAAGACATCACATAGAATACCTTGCCAAGAAAATTTTCTTTTTCATCCATTTATTTTTAGTAGTGCAGCTGGGACATCACATGACTGACTAAGTAGGCTACTGGACTCTAAAGCGGGAAAAATAAATAAATAAAAGCACCTGAGTGCCTGTTTTATTAAGATCCCACAGTTCGAGAATGAACATCCAGCAGAAACGTGGTGTCCTCAAGATGTCTCCCCTGTCACACAGGGCCAAAGAGCGTATCTCTACGCATCCCACCGTTGATACGCTGTGTAGACCGGGCAGATCACATGCGTGTTCTGTGTCTAAGTTCCCACTGACAAAGAAGAGAGGTGGGAGCCCATCCCTTCGCCTCTCCTGTTCTTAAGGTCCGAATAAAATTTAAGACATATAAATGCTGAAGAAGTTCCACGTGTTCCAGACTTTTTTTGTGGGAGGTAAGGGAGGTGACAGAGGAACTGGGTCAGGGAGTTGTCTGGCTCTGAAAAGTTGACGGATGCCATTCCAGCCTTAACCTTGTTTCTCTGCTGCCTCTCCTCCCCTGCATCTCTGTTCCCCTGCACCACCACCGCCTCACTGATGGTAAAAGCGAGAAACTAGTAGTTTCCACCAAAATCATCAAAATTATTTGAGTATGGTTTCAGGGTGTTTCATAGATAATAGCAATCCCAGAAAAGCACTGGTTAAGAAAATGTTTTCAAGCAAAGCTCTGCTTCTCATCTCCACACGTCCAATTTGGTGCATTGAGGCATAACCCAGAAAATGGTTAATGTGTGTCTGAAAAAAAAAAAAAAAAGGATGATCATAGGGAACTAACATAGGTTCACCAAGAGCAAACTCAGTTTCCTCTTTCGTTAGCACAAAACACTGACTAGGATTTCAGACCTTCCAGAAAATATCCTTGAAGGCAATATGGAGAAATTAGGCTACATTTATATAAATAGGTGGTCTTTAGTTGACTATACTTACCCCAAGAGTGCCCATTCACCAACCTGGTGATATGTCTTAGAAATCTCTATGTGAACACAGTTTTTATTAGTATTTTATTTTATTATTTAAGTGAAGCTATCTAAAGAAATGTATTAAATTTGAAGAATCTCTGTGAATAAGAAAATGAGCTGTTAACATTCAGGATTACCGTCAAGAGACTTCTTCTATCAAACTTTCAATCATATTTATTTATTTGGAATTGAGTATTGGTCATTCTCTTACATTTTTACTATCTTTTCCTTACATAAGACTGTGCATACAATGGCACTCTCTGAAGAGTTAAGACCTATTTAAAAATAAAGTATTATGTAATCATTCACTAAATATATATTTTTAAGATTTTATTTATTTATTTGAGAGAGAAAAAGAGAGAGCACAATCAGGGAGGAGGGGCAGATGGAGAAGCAGAGTCCATGCTGAGGGAGGAGCCTGACACAGAACTCGATCCCAGGACACTTGGATCATGACCTGAGCTAAAGGTAGACACTTAACTGACTGAGCCACCCAGGTACCCCTCACTAAAATGCCTACTGGATATACAAAGTCAAATAAGAAATGCCAGCAAGTTGCTTACAATGTAACATGTCACAATACGGCGAGTACCTAGTAGGTACCAGAATGTACCAGATTGTTTATTAGGCACATTACCTTCATCATATATCATTTAATTCTCGCAACCTCAAGAGGTAGGTATTTTATTATTTCCACCTTATAGAGAAGAAAATTAAAGCTCAGAGAGGTTAAATAACTTACCTAAGTCATCCAGCTAATACATAGCAGAGCTAAGTTTAAACTCAAGGTTTTGACTCCAAAATGTATCCTTCTATTTACTTTGCTATAATTTCAACCGGCCGGCATCATCTGGAATCATATTTGTTCTAATCAGTTCTTTGTTCTAATAAGTTACTTGCCCTAGTGTTGAAAATAAAAGACTTAAAATTTCAAGGCAAACATTAAGCAGATTAAGAAATTGAAATACCATTTAAATAATGTATAACATACAGGAACTATGAGCATATGGATCATTTCTAGTCTTCTCAGAGTGGATCTAGTTTTGCCCTATATCACTATTTTAAGGATGTGGAAGAAAGTCCCAAAGATGGCTGTGTAAAACAACTTTTGGAATTGTTCAATCCTCGCACTTAAGCTGTTTTGAACCTCAGCAGATAGGATCCCAGTTCTTTGGTTGAACAAAACTCTATTTTATCTCCCCATTTACTACAGACCTGGTTCTGGGAGGAAATCAGGTTAATGGCCTTGGCATCATGCTCAACCATGGTTTGACAGTGGAGGCCCAGCACCAGGTGCGGTCTCAAGAGCCACCTGAACAAAGTAGCTTTCCATGTTCACAAGCTTTCGATGTCAAATGAATGTTGCTAAGAAATCCACGAGATGAAACAAAAAAGCGCTCCCATCCGTTGGACTCAAGAAGAGGTTTAGTTTGAGAAATGGATACCATAAAATTTAGGAGTTTCTAGAGGGGAGGGCGGATGGCGAATGCTGGTTTCTAAGAATTTGCCTCCTGTTGTCAGTAATTTATATATTTATTTATTATTCAATATTAACTTTTAAACCTTCCTTCGTCAGGTAGAAGAGTTCTTATTTGCATTAAAGACCCCCTCTCCCTTGCTCTCAGGGCAGTTCAGCTAGAAAGTTGAGTTAGAAGTACTTCTATGACTTGAAAGTTTGCAAACAGGAAGTGTTTTCCTATGAATTAATGGTAGGCTGGTCTTTGGAAATGGCATGAGACTAAACTTTTTAGCCGAAATGTTTAACATCTTGTGCTAAGAAAATGTCTCCTGATATTCACTGCTTAATGATTTTTTTAAAGCATAAGAGTACTTAAGGAGATGTACTTTTAAATTATTAAAGGATAACTCAAGAAATGTTGCATACCAGTCTTTATTCCAACAGTTGAGCATCTAGCTACAGGCTGAGTCTATCTGGAATGTTTTCAGATTTCTCAAGCAGGTCGTGCTTACCAGGAATCAAATTGAAATCCCCTCCATGGACAGTGGGTTCCTAATGTTATGGATCATGAAAGGATGGGGTCAAGCATCTGGTCGTGGGTCAAAGGTGAATCTGTGGCAGAATTTGGTTGAAAAAGATTATCCAGCGATCTGGACTCACGGCACTGGGTCAGTTCCAATTGAAGCTTCATGTCTCACAAACTTTAAAAAGATTCTTTTCTTATATAATAATAGTAATTCTGAAGTCAGAAGACTGAATTAGAAATCCTCCCTCATATTATTATAGTGAACTAATTAAGTTGTTAATTGGTCTCAGTTATATTGTGGGGGAATAGTGTAATTTTCTTAAATTCAGCCTGGCTAATTATAAATGGATGGTTCCAAAACACCTTAAGTACCTTCTCACTCACACCAACTCATTACAGTGAAAATGACCTTGAGGATCTGCAACAGATGGCCCAGCTTCGCCGCGCTCCCCAGCGGCTCCTGACTTCGTCACCATTTTCTCAAGCGAGGAAGTGTCTCAGGGCTCCCACCGCTCCCGCTGGAGTGGCAGAAACTGCAGCCAACCCCATGTGGGGGCTCCTCAGATTCTCGGCCTCGCACATCATTAAGCAAATTGTCAGCTAAGGTTTAATTACAGCCCTTTTATGACTGCTGGTGATGTAAGAGGCGCAGTGGGCACACCTTGTTTTTTCCAAGCTCGGCTGTGTTTGTAGTGCTGGCGGTTGGGGCCAAAGCATTTTTCATCTTGCACAAACGGAGCTAATTTATGTGGGAACCCAGACCCTTCGGTGTTGTTTGCACTGCATCAATTTGCAGAGTCTAATGAGCCCTTTTTAAATGATGGAAAAACCCTCCTCAGTTGCATTACTGAATACCCTTTTAAAGCCTGCCACAGAAAACAAAGATGCTTAACCAGAAAAGAAACCAGGCTCACCTTCCCCTAATTTACTGCCTAACCCAAGAAAATGATGCTCAGGCATCATCATCACTGGGAGAAGGAGCCCCTTATGGCTGATGGTCTCTGGTTGGTCCTATCTTTGGTGAAGCGAATCCCCATTAACTAATCTGGGAGTGAGTGTTAAAGGTCTGAGGGATTCTGTTGTTTATCTTTTGGTTAATAAAGATTTTATGTACCCAGTGGATTATGCAAGGCAACCCTCTGGAAAGACTGTGTGTGGCGCTTGTTGAAATGCATAACCAATTAAGATATCTCCAATGACTTTATGAACTTTGAGTGCAAAGAGGCAAAGGGCAAACTCCCTAGTCAGTGTCACCCTAATGGCATACAAGGAGGGAATCAACCATCTCTAAGGATAGAGAGAGGCTGGTGTATCGTAGCCCAGTAAAAGCTATGGAAATAAAATGTGAGTCAAGCTGCTGGAAATCAAGCGACGGGATGGTGGGGAGAGGAGATAAAGCTTTAACAATAGTGATTGTATGAACTAGACACTATGTTAGGGGTTAATACCTGTGCTTATCTTAGATTTTCTTCTAAACTTTTCTACTGAGATCAAAATTATACGTGGGCTCTATGTTCATTCCAATATGCTGGTTTCAACGGTACTCCGTTGTCTTTAAAAAAATATTTTATTTATACGTCTCTCAAAAAAAACCCTTCAAAAATCTTCTCAAAGTCAAAGCAGTGTGAATTTTCCCGGACCTAAAACTAGGTAGAGGGATATAATAGCCTTATGTGGTTGGCTCTTGTGATCAAGAATGTTGGTCAAGAAAATTTGGAATTATTTGATTCGATCGCTGGAAAAGCCTTGCGTATCTCTTCTATTTCCCCTTTGTTCTTCACACAGTAAAATCCCACGGAGGCTATTCAAAGTATACCTGTGGAATGGGATTAAACTCATTCATCTTCCTCTGTTTACAGAGGAGAAGAGAAGTTAATTCACTTGGAAGCTCGAAAACTTGCCTCATGAGATTTCATACCAAGACAGACTTCTCAGACTCACCAACCCTGGAATTGAGCATAAGCTAAAAATGCCTTGAGATGGGGGCAATATACCTAAGTTAATAAAAAAAAAAAAAAAAAGGAAAGGTTTTAGCTTCCATCATAAGTGCCATACTAGCATTTCAAAGTATCACATCTGCGTGATGAGGCCATGATTCGCACACAGAGGGTCAGGTGATGCCTGGCTCCTGACTTTGGCTCCAACGATGGCACAGATTAGCTCCAGAGTCTGGCTTTCACACAGGAAGTAAAAAATCACCAAATTGCAGCAGCTGACAAAAGGCCCTTCTCTTAAGCCCATGCTAGAAGTCCCCACGAAACTACAGTTCTTCCTCATTTCAAAACCTTCTTACGAAACCGAAGACAAGAGAAGGACAAAAAGGTCATTTAGAGGAACATAAAACTGGAAAAACCACCACTGATGCAATGTACCTCCTAAACTAAACACAAAACGCATGGTGTTGAAAGTATTTTAATTATTTTTTTTTTAAGTTAATGACCTTGCCCCAGCACACTGAAAGAAGTTTAAACATGAATGCTTTTTTCTAGAAAAAAAGACTTGTTTTCAAATGGGATTGATCTGAGTCATCTTTAGCCACCCCCACCCCCTCCCCCAATCTGTTGTCAGGGGAAACCTGCTAGAAAATTCTGCAGCAGTAAACATTTTAAACTAGAATCAGGGAAGGGGACAGAGGCGAACGGTTTCTACCACTGTAAGAAGGATGGTTCTCCTCCAGTATAATGTAATTTATATCAAATTGTTCTCATTGTCCTGGGAAAACTTTAGCCAGCTTGATTTGATGGGGATTTTTTTTTTTTTTTGTAATCTTTCTCTGTTCTGTTTTATGTATTCACTAGGCCAGGACTGACACACAAGGGTGCTGATATTGAGACACAGGACCACAGTATTGCTGACGACAGTTTCACGTGTGAGATGGATCGTGAGCATTTTCCAGCCTGGACTTGCCAGACTCTAGGGGTAAACTTCAGATAAGCATCTGAGCTCTCGGGTGTTTAACTGAACCGAACCTCCCAACCTTTTTGAGGTTTGCCGATGACTAGTAATTATATTGTCATTTAACAAAAGTATCTGCATTAAACCAGAGATGTTACAGTAATGGTTAACTTCACATCCATTAAAAACACCGTGCATCTATGGAGCGCGCAGGGGTCTCCATGATGTGTGGACAACGATGGAAACTAATGTAAGGTGGACACCATAAATCAATGTCTAAATACTACCTGTCAGGTTTGGAAGTTATGCTAATGCAGGAAGTTTTACTTCTTTCCAGGGTATAGAGGTCGGAGGAGGAGGGACAGATCTGTAACTTAACTGGAAACGTTGAGGAAAACCCCCAAAGAATAAGAGAGTCAACATACAAATCTTGAAGAAAGTGATTATATCTCAGTCAGGATTTTAATCAGCCACCTCTAAGGTAAATGCCAAATTCTTGGGTTTCCAGAGGAGGCAGCAGAAGGATGGAGGATTCATCCCTAGAATCTAGAGCCCTTTCTTCGAAGTGCTTTTCATTTTGACTAACATGTATGGGAGTAGAAAGTAATTTGTCAGTTTTCTCACTTGTAACCTAAGAGAGTGAATGTATAAACCTTTAACTACTTCCTGGGAGACTCTGGTAATAAGCACAATTTAATACCCAAAATCTTTTTACATTTCTTATACGTATATAATTATTTTCCCCCAGGATTATATGATGGTAATTGGCTATATGCTAAAAGTCAAAGTAAGCATTTTTAATGGACGTAGAATAAATTTGAAGGTAACATAAATAATGTATCGGTGAAAAAGTCACAGGAGAAAACGTTCAGTGCTTTCTTAAAGGGAGAGAGACTGGTTGTAAATGGTTGATGTCTCCCTGGCTGAGATCAGAGCTCCTCCCCCAAAAAGAGAGAATAGATACATGAAATGCAACCTGGGATGAAGACCCCAAACTTTCGGATAATCCGAAAGTGGGCGGCGGCTTTCAGGATCTGAGAGAGCAGAGGTGCAGCTGCAGAGCGACTCGGAAACATCACAGATCACAAGCCCCAGTCAAACTCGGATCCGAATCAAAGCAGAAGTCAAACATTTTTTTAAAGAACCACATTAAGACAAGTCAGATGGAACTCAGGGGGAACAGGGGAGACAAGCTCTCCGATCTTTGTCGCCTCAGAAGACCTGCTCCTGGGGGTTAGGACCGGGTCATCCTGTAAGGAAGGACCTGAAAGTTGCTCTTCCCCATTTGTTGGTCCAGCACCCACCCCTGACATCCGGGGCTCAGCGGCTCTGCCCTGACATTGTCTCTGAAGTCCAGGGCTAGAAGGAGGAATGCCAGCTCTCTAATGGTCTTGGGAAGTTTGGGGTTTGTCTTTGCAAGAGTTATTAAGTCTGTGTGCCAAAACCCCTAGGGTCATTAGTCATCCTCAGGCCAGGTTCTGGTCCTATCACTCCCTCTTAAGGACCCTGAAGTGTCACCCTACTGCCACTTAATCAAGTCCTGCTCGTCCGTGAGCTAACCTATGTCCCTGGCCCCTGTCTCTGACACGTATTCTGCTTTCTAGCTAAACTCAAATGTTTGCTCTGCTTCACCTGCCTGCACTCTGTGATGTCTGGGTCCCATGTCATTGCACACGCTAGTCCCTGTGCCTGGAATGTCCCTATCCTTCACACCTACCCCCCCCCACGGCACCCCAAGCCTTGCTCAGACACACCTGTCAGATGCTCTATCTCCCTCCATTCCATATGCCATAGGGTTTTTTTTTTATTTTTTTTTTATTTTTTTATTATTATGTTAATCACCATACATTACATCATTAGGGGTTTTTTTATTCTTATGTTAATCCCCATACATTACATCATTAGTTTTAGATGAAGTGTTCCATGATTCATTGTTTGTGCATAACACCCAGTGCTCCATGCAGAACGTGCCCACTTTAATACCCATCACTGGGCTAACCCATCCCCCTACCCACCTCCCCTCTAGAACCCTCAGTTTGTTTCTCAGAGTCCATAGTCTCTCATGGTTCATCTCCCCCTCCGATTTCCCCCCTTCATTTTTCCCTTCCTGCTATCTTCTTCTTCTTCTTCTTCTTCTTCTTCTTCTTCTTCTTCTTCTTCTTCTTCTTCTTCTTCTTCTTCTTCTTCTTTTTAACATATAATGTATTATTTGTTTCAGAGGTACAGGTCTGTGATTCAACAGTCTTACACAATTCACAGCGCTCACCATAGCACATACCCTCCCCAATGTCTATCACCCAGCCACCCCATCCCTCCCACCCCCTCATCACTCCAGCAATCCTCAGTTTGTTTCCTGAGATTAAGAATTCCTCATATCAGTGAGGTCATATGATACACGTCTTTCTCTGATTGACTTTTTCGCTCAGCATAATACCCTCCAGTTCCATCCACGTCGTTACAAATGGCAAGATTTCATTCCTTTTGATGGCTGCATAATATTCCATTGTATATATATGCCACATCTTCTTTACCCATTCATCTGTCAATGGACATCTTGGCTCTTTCCATAGTTTGGCTATTGTGGACATTGCTGGTATAAACATCGGGGTGCACGTATCCCTTTGGATCCCTACATTTGCATCTTTGGGGTAAATACCCAGTAGTGCAATTGCTGGATCATATGGTAGCTCTATTTTCAACTTTTTGAGGAACCTCCATACTATTTTCCAGAGTGGCTGCACCAGCTGGCATTCCCACCAACAGTGTAGGAGAGTTCCCCTTTTTCTGCATCCCCACCAACATCTGTTTCCTGAGTTGTTAATTTTAGCCATTCTGACTGGTGTGAGATGATATCTCATTGAGATTTGGATTTGGATTTCCCTGATGCCGAGCACTTTTTCATGTGTCTGTTGGCCATTTGGATGTCTTCTTTGGACAAATGTCTGTTCATATCTTCTGCCCATTTCTTGATCGGATTCTTTGTTCTTTGGGTGTTGAGTTTGATGAGTTCTTTATAGATTTTGGAGACTAGCCCTTTATCTGATATGTCATTGCAAATATCTTCTCTCATTCTGTTGGTTGTCTTTTGGTTTTGTTGACTGTTTCTTTTGCTGTGCAAAAGCTTTTTATCTTGATGAGGTCCCAATAGTTCATTTTTGCCCTTGCTTCCCTTGCCTTTGGCGATGTTTCTAGGAAGAAGTTGCTGTGGCTGAGGTCGAAGAGGTTGCTGCCTGTGTTCTCCTCCGGGATTTTGATGGATTCCTGTCTCACATTGAGGTCTTTCAACCATTTGGAGTCTATTTTTGTGTGTTGTGTGAGGAAATGGCCCAGTTTCATTCTTCTGCATGTGGCTGTCCAATTTTCCCAACACCATTTGTTGAAGAGACTGTCTTTTTTCCATTGGACATTCTTTCCTGCTTTGTGGAAGATTAGTTCAGCATAGAGTTGAGGGTCCATTTCTGGGCTCTCTATTCTGTTCCATTGATCTATGTGTCTGTTTTTGTGCCAGTACTATACTGTTTTGATGATGACAGCTTTGTAATAGAGCTGGAAGTCGGGAACTGTGATGCCACCAGCTTTGCTTTGCTTTGCTTTTTCAACGTTCCTCTGGCTATTCGGGGTCTTTTCTGGTTCTGTACAAATTTAGGATTATTTGTTCCATTTCTTTGAAAAAAGTGGATGGTATTTTGATAGGGATTGCATTGAATGTGTAGATTGCTCTAGGTAGCACTGACATCTTCACAATGTTTGTTCTTCCAATCCATGAACATGGAACGTTTTTCCATTTCTTTCATGAGTATTTTATAGTTTTTTATAGTTTTTATAGTTTTCTGAGTATAGATTCTTTGCCTTTTTGGTTAGATTTATTCCTAGGTATCTTACGGTTTTGGGTGCAATTGTAAATGGGATCGACTCCTTAATTTCTCTTTCTTGTTGTTGGTGTATAGGAATGCCACTGCTTTCTGTGCATTGATTTTATATCCTGCCACTTTACTGAATTCTTATATGAGTTCTAGCAGTTTTGGGGTGGAGTCTTTTGGGTTTTCCACATAAAGTATCATATCATCTGCCATAGGTTTTAAGAACCCAGTCTGCCAATTGGCCCCAGCATACTAAAAGAAGTTTTAAACTGCAATGTTGTATCGAGGAAAACACTGGTCTCCAAATTAGATTAATCTGGGTCATCTTCCTTGTTTCCTCACATAATCTCCTCCAATAAAGGAAACCCTTTCTGTAGATAGAACTGTCCAGTTCATCTTCATACGTCTCTGTGTTATTGGCAACTAAATGGTTGCCACCACACTTTCAAGTGGCCAAATTTTAGTGCCATTTTATTTTTTCAGTTGGGGGTGCCAAAACGGTGCAAAGGAGGTGTTCCATATTACTAAATGCAATGATCTTCAGTTCAGTTGCACCGAGAGTGACGTCTGACAAATGATCTGGTTGATTAGATTTGCACAGTGCTTGCTTTACAGATATCTACAAGTCCGGGGTGGGCAGTGAGGGAGGCGGGTTAGATTCAAGGAGAACACCCAGGTCTTAAGAACCAGATCCCCAGAGTCTCCGTTTCTGGCATTAGTAGCCTGATAACCCCAACACACTTGACAATAAAACCTATTGTGATTCCAATCAGCAGGGGGTGGAGGAAATTTGAAAATCTGTCTAGAAATGCAGGAAGCGATGTAACCAAAGCTTGAAATACTCCAAACAGTGTTGTTTTTTAAGAAATAGGAAGGGTCGGGTTAATTCCAGTAATACTACATAAAACTGATTTAAAGCAGAAAGCAAGGTATGATTCAACTCCGGCAAATCACCTTGTGTACCCAGCTAGGATTTAACAAGTACATCAAAAACAGACGTTGTTATGGGGAGAAATGGTAAGAAGTTAGATTTGCAGATCGCTTTGGACTATTTTTTTTCTTCCTGACTCTAAGCATATTCGTTGGACAAGTTAGCCCTGATGTTTGATCTGAAAGGGTTTTATTGTTGCCTCTATTGTTACTAAGATAACATTCCAATCCAAAGATCATATTTACAAAGCAAAATATTAGCACATACGCCATAATATCTCTATCCTGTTTCTTTAAAGTGATACATTTTTAGACATCTTGAAATCACTGACTCCCTTCTGATTGGGTCAATCAGCCCAAGTTAAAATATCCATTCTATTTTTTTAAAAAGGAGATGGAGAGAGTCATTCAAGAGTACACTCAAATGGGAAAAACTAAAATGGCTCCATAAACCATTGGCCTCATCAATCACACACTTAGTGTAGAAAAGGAAGGCTAGCTCAGGAATGGGGTAATCTTTAAGTCATTTCTAGTCTAGCTAAGGCCAAGGAAGACTTGATCTCTCAGCAACAACAACAACAAAAAAGTCTTATTTTTCTTAACTTAGGAGAAATGTGGAAATACTAGAGAATAAACTAAAAAGAATGACAAAAACAGCTCATAAGTTTAGAGCATAATATCTTTAATGGCAAACTGAGAATATCTTCAGTCCAAAGAAAAGATAATTAAGGTCTATATTAGGACCTCCCTAATTTTTTCATGGAATCAATGTATACAAACAATGAGTTCAGAATGGGTTCAGAGGTGGTTATCATGAAAAAAAAGAAAGGTAAAGTTAGAGCATGATGAACACGACTCCTCCTTTGGGAGAGAAGAAAATAAATGAATGAAATGAGCATAGATTTCAGCAGGAAGAAACCAAGAGAGGTAAAGGCAGTACTTACGGAAGAATTATGAGGTTCTAAATAGCTTGCTGAAGAAACTCGTGAAATATTCTTTTCTGGGAGTCTCCCGAAACAGTATTTTCTAGTTCTGCAGTATTCAAACACCAGATAAACTCCGGCTCTTCGGCCCCTAAAACCATGTTTTAGTTAAGAAGAAGACTGATGTGAAAAAGAAGGAAATATCAGCATAGAATATTGGTGGGGGGAGGATCAACAAAGTAAGAATCAGAAATCTGAGCTTTTATCTGGGTTCTGACTGTAACCATTTCTGTGATTTAGGAAGACACTTAGTGTTTTCTGCAGTCACATCTGTATCTATAAATGTCTGCCTTTAACAGAGATACCATGAAAGAGCCAGTGCCATCCAAAGAGTATAAGATTGTTATTGTTATTGCTTGTGGAACAATTATTATGAACATCATCAAAATGTAGCTGTCTAACTTCTATTGCTAATAGCATGTGAGGCCAGGCAGTCTGAAAGTTTCCCCGGCTACATTGTAGCTCAGTCCTGGATAGATGATAAGAAACATACTTTGTAATGGATGGCTGGGCTTGAATGCAGGTCACAGAACTCTCCAAACAAATAAACAAAATAGTAATAACGAGCTGAAACCAAACATGGAAATAGAAAGCTAGGTTGCCCTGGGAACGAATTCTCATGCCAGTTCTAGGAATTGGGTAATAAGCCTGAGGCCCTTTTTGGAGGTGGGAGAACTTGAGCTGAGATGCCATGTTTCTGGGAGGATGCAAATACAGCTAACATAGTCTAATTTCTTCCTGGCTCCTGACGAAAGTGAATATAAATTCTCCATGAAGGAGAAAGCATCCCTAGTTTAGGCCATTGGGATTTCCACTGATTAAGAGGAAGCAAATATGAGCTCCCAATCTATAATTGCCAGACACACATAAAAACGAACCACCATAAATGAGAGCAGAAACAACAAAATCAGATTTAGGCTTAGATTTAGGTTTAGATGTAGAATCAGGTTTAGGTCTGCAGATATTGGAACAAAAAGACAAAATATGAAATAACTGCATGAAACTCTTAAAGAATTTGAAGGTTTTTTTAAGTTAGCAAAAGTGAAAAAAAAAAAAAAAGAGAGGTTGTCAAAATAAAATGACCAGACAAGCGTGCAAATGAGCCAAATAGAATTTTAGAAGTGAAAAACATGGTTAAAATTGTGATATTGTTGGTTGAGCGAACCAGCATATCAGACACCACTGAAGAGTGAATTTAGTAAACAGGGTGACATATTGAAGACATTAACCAAAATGAAGAAATCTTAAAAGAGAAGCTCAGAAAAATGGAGGATACCATGAAAAGGTCTCCTGTAAATCTAAGTTCAACACCAGAAGGAAAGGCAAAAACGGAGGATAGACGATATCCCAAGGGATAATGATTGAGGCTATTTCAGAAGATGAAAGACACAAATCCCAAAACTCAGTGTAGAACAGCCAAACAAATACAAAAGGAAGAGATGAATCATCGCAAAACTGCGAAACAGCACAGATAAAGAACAACCCTTTAAAACAGTGACAATAGACTTCATGACAACAGAGAGGACCAGAACACAGCGGAGCCCTCACCTCCAACTGTTAAGGGGGGCCAGCTAGTCATCTGGAGTTTTGCAGTCAGCAAAACTCTCTTTCAAGGACAAAAGCAAAATAAAGGTATTTTTAAGTACACAAAACCTGAAATGGTTTACCACCAAAGACTTTCACTAAAACAGTGCCATCCAGACATCCTAGACTGAAAAATGACATAACCCACGTGCCAGCAACTGAAGCAAAAATTCACAAGACAAGACTTCATCTTATTAGGCAACTATGGTGCATTCAGATTTCTTAAATTCTATTTTACCTCTACTTTAAAAAAAAATGAATGAGGAAAACAAACGGTAAAAAAAAACACACACACACACACATACAGAAAAAGAATAGAAAAGAAAGGACAAGTAGAAAGCATAAAGTAAGACGGTAGAACTGTAATTTTCCAAAAGTGACTCAAGAAGAAATAAGAAACCAGAATTGTCAGTTGGAGAAGCTGAATCAGTCATTTGAAAGAGTCCCATAAAGCAAAATAAAACCCAACAAAAACCACCAGGTCAGACAGACTTATAGGTGAGTTCTAACAAATTTTCAAGGAAGAGAACCTTGAACACTTACCAAAACTCTTCGGAGAAGAGGAAATTAGTGAGCAGTCTCCTCCCACAATTCTACCAACCAAGTATATCTTTGAAAAATAAAAACAAGACAAGGAGAGTGTGACAAGGCAGTTACAAAATTATCAATACTGGGGCACCTGGGTGGCTCAGTTGGCTGAGCGGCTGCCTTCAGCTCAGGTCATGATCCTGGAGTCCCGGGATCGAGTCCCGCATCGGGCTCCCTGCTCGGCAGGGAGTCTGCTTCTCCCTCTGACCCTCCTCCCTCTCATGCTCTCTGTCTCTCATTCTCTCTTTCTCAAATAAATAAATAAAAAATCTTAAAAAAATAAAAAATAATTTAAAAAAATGATCAATACTGAAAAGTCATGCTGGTGCATCACGCCAAGAAAAAGAATGAAAAGGGAAGAATTGTAAAGCATACAACTGATGTGACCGTCTACATGGAGAACCAAACCAAAGTTTCAACCGATGAAGATTAAAATTAATAAAAGAATTAACAAAGTGGCTACAGGTCAGATAGATATGTAAAATTCAATTGTATTTCTATCCGAAAGGAACATTATATATAAAAGCTCACACCTAGGAATATATCCAACAAAACAACAGCAAGATTTTCATGGAGAAAAAAAACTAAACTCGACTGACATGCATTTAAAAAGACATAAAAAAAAAAAAAAAGAGAGGTCCATGGAGAGGAATATCATCGAGATATTAATTGGTCCTGAACTGATCATTAGATTCAATGTAATTTTCAAGAAAATTTAAACATCGTTTTTCAAGGAATTTGATAAGTTGTTTATAAAATGTTTAAGAAAAAGGAAAGAACTGAGAATATCCAAAACATGATTTAAAAAAAACAACAGAAAAGGGTAAGTCACTTTTGATATCAGATATTGAGATCCATTATAAAAAAAATAGCAATTCAGGCTGACTGCTCTTGGTATGGAGATAACAAGTTGATCAATGAAAGAGAACAGAAACCCCAGAAACAGATAAATGTATACATAAAAACTTGTTATATGGGTCAAATGGCATTGTAATCCACTGGAGAAAAGATTATAAATAAAAGGATAATTCAATACGTGAAACTGACCTAAATATTTATGCATATATAAAATGTCAAACATATTCCATACCTCTCATCGGTCATGAAAATAAATTCCTGTTAGATTACAAGCTTAACTAAGAAAGGCAAAATTTTAATCAGAAGGAAATCTAGGAAAAATATTCTTACGATTTAAAATCGGGAAGTTTCCTTAAACATACCCCCCCCCAAAAAAAGCAAAGAAAAAGCCCACTAACCGCAAAAAAGAAAAATATATATTCCATTTTAAAATGAAGAGAGAGTCTATGAACTTAGAAAGGAGTCTCTTGCAAAAAAAAAATAGAATCAACAGGTATTTTGAAATCCAGAATATATAAAGAACTCCAAAACATGGGAGAAAAAGATGAACAGCCCAGTGAATGAAATGGTCAAAAGATAGAAATAGGCACACCAGAAGAAAGACCAATAGATAACCTGATTAGTAAGCAAGGCGATGCAAAACTGGACCACAATGAGATGTTATTTCTACATCTATCAGGCTGGCAAAAATTAAGAAAATAATAGGAAATATAGAGCATTGCTATGAACCCAGATACTGTTCCAAGTACTTACACACATGAACTTTCATTTAATTTTCATAGAACCCTTAGAATTCAGCCATCATTCCCATTTTACACAAAGAAGAGAGGTAAACAAAGAATTTTAAGACTTCATCCAAGATGAACAGTTAGTAAATGACAAGGGCAATTTGGACTTCAGTTTCCAGAGTCCACACAACCATGCCCACAGCAGAGGTGTTGGCAAATCTGGGAGCAATCGGAGGTCTTCACCCCTGCTTGTGGGAATTACATTGGGACCACCTCTGTGGAAAACAATTCCCATTACTACCCTGTGAAATTGAACATCTGCACACCTTACAACTTGGCGGCTCCACTCGTAGGTAGGTATCCAAAAGGAGCTTTTACCCATGTGTTTCTGGGACATACGAAAGCCATTCAAATCACCATGGTTTCTTATAGAAAAAATAAAAACTGGAAAAAATGTCAATCAATGAGAAAATGGGCAAATTGTGGTATCTTCATACCATATAAATACTTTGCAGTGGTGAAAATGAGCAAATTATAGCTACGTGCAAAAGCAGTGATGAATCATAGATGTACGAAGCAGAATGGAAAAAAACCAAAATTCCATAAAAGACTAAATGTGGTACAATACAGTATAGTTATTAGTATAACTATATACATATATATATATATATATAATGATACAACAATATAACAATACAAAAAGAAAGTGTATTATTTAGGTTATATATATGTGTGGTTTTTTTAAAACTATTAACAAAGAAATGACAATGCTTTTGGGAAAAGAGGGAGAGAGCTGTATGGGGTCAGGAAGAAGCATAGGTAAGCTTAGATTTCTAATATTCTGCTCCTAAGGAGATGTATTTTAATTTTTATGCTTCATACTTATATTAGGTTACTATTCATCCAAATAAGACATAATCAACACTTGTTTAAATGCCTATATGTTTATTTCATGGTGTTAAATAATCTGCTCTTAAAACACACTAACACATGCATAATTTCAAAATTGCAATTTTGATTTGCATTGAATATCATGAACTCGTAATACAATAACTCAATAAAAAGATAGAAAATAATGACCAGAAGTTTAGAAATAAATTCACAATCTTTCAACTCAAGGAATCTGATAAGCGATATATTTAGGAGTACAGAATTTTCAATGTGGGGTGTAAAATATAAGGATCCTTCCCGAGCATTTAGAACAAACACGTTTAGTGAACAATTTCTGCTATAGAGGCTAGTCGCTCCTCTGTTCTAAGTTAGTGAACAATATTTAGTTATTTTGAACTATAAGTCCAGTCACTTTACTACTTACCCTTAGGAAAATTCGAAGTCTCCCTATGTTTGTGTTTACGAAACATGTAGTGACTGTTTTCCATTCGGGTGGAGGATTCAACTATTCAACTCACATCCGCACCAGTCAATCAGGGCTGCTTGGCAAGTAGCAGATAGGTTTCTGAGCAGAATGAAGAATTTCAGGAGATAGAGAAATCACGATTTGGATGAGAAACCACTGACTCAACATAATTAACTCAAACTATGTGACAATCAAGATATCACATTCCTAAAACAGATCGCATAAAGCTGCTCCCAGATTGCAAGCTTACAGCGTACCTATATGGAGGATTCTTAGTCTAAAACCCCTAAGATAAATTTAATTGGGACCCAGGGCTTCTTGGAATGCAGGTATTCTGTGATGGCAAAGCAACTTAGAGTGATGTCCATTGACAGCTTCCCTGTCTCCCTCCAAGAGACAGAGAGGCAGGAAGGATGCGCATGGGAAACCTGCTGACCAGTCAGTGTGAAGTGAACGTTTCTTACCCTCTCACGTTCTCTTTCATTTTTAATGATTTGAACATTTTTCCCCCTCTGCCTAGGGGCACTCTCCACAACCCATTGCAAGGTCAAAATCCCTGCTCAAAGATTAAAGTTCACACCCTGCCCCCCTCCCCTTCAGGGATTGTCACAGAATGATCCTGTGGTGGCCTCTGTGTGCACCATCAGATACCCCCTCAAGACTGAAGAATGTACCCCCAGCTGCTGAGAGCAATGTTGCAGACCTTCTCTTTGGGAATAGCACTGCTGAAGAGGACCTCCCATACAAGGCCACAATCTTGTCCCAACTCTGTGGTTCAGAGCTCCTTATGGGTGTGGCTGAGGCATCACCTCATTTCCCCCCACCCTTGCCCCCTTGGCCTAATCCTGCATCCTTCCCTCCCTGAAAAGCACTCCACAGTAAATTTCCAGCACATTAATATCCATCTCAGAGGTGATTCCTCACATCACTCCACATGGCTTTTCAAAGTCTGGTGTAAGTACCCCTCCTACAAATGTAATTAGTTCCCTACATTTACCAGTCACTGTGCTCATATTTTAACTGCCAATTGATCCCTCTGTCTCCTTATCAAAACCATAAGCTTCTTAAAAGCCGGAAGCATACTTCATTTACCTTTGTATCCCCAAGACCAAGAGCATATTAGATGCTCAAGAAATACTTTTGAAAGAATACATCTATTAATGAAAGGGATAATATTTATGCTTTGGGAAATATACTGGTTAGGGCAAGGCTTATTGCTATAACAATGAAACCCTAAATTACAGTCGCCTACAGACCAGGTATTGGCCAACTTTTTGGATGAAGGACCAGATAGTAAATAATTGTAGTCACTGAGGGTGATACAGTCTCCGTTGCAACCACTTTACTACTAGAGTGCAAAATCAGCCATAGACAATTAATAAACAAATGGGCATATTGTGTATTCCAATAAAACTTTACTTACAAAAATAGGTAAAGGGCCAGATTTCTATCTCACCTCCTCGCAAGAGTTGATCAATTCTTGCTCATGTCATAGTCAATGCAGTATCATTGGTTAGTGGGCATCTTTCCTCCTTGTGGTAACTTGGAGGGTCATGTTGCTTCAGTTCTGTGACTCTACCTTTCCCTGGTGTCTAAAGTCCTCTCTTTCCAGCTGTTGGCAAGGGAAAAAGAGAGAGCTGCTTCCTAAAATCTTTGCCCTGGAAATTAAACACGGAACTGCCTCTGATATTTCATTTCCAAGAACTCACTGCATAAGCCACAGCTGATGCAAGGAGTCTAGGAAATGTAACCTCTGGCAAAGCAACAGCCTCCCTCAACCATTACTCTATATTACCGAGGGAAACATGAATTTGTGGTGGGAGCTAGTTGTCTTATGACAGGAGGGCAATTTCTCTGTTTTAATAAAATAGTCCAAAGTGAATATTTCTATTCTCTCTTCTGTCTTTGTTCTAAGAATATGTACAGTTTTCATGAAATATATTACTCATTCATTTGTGTATTCTTTCATGGAGACTCAGTGATGAGCCCAAGACACATGAACCCACACTGCTCTTAGGGAATAATGTTGCCCAAATAAATCCAATAATCACACCAGTGTGAACCACCACAGAGATAAGAGCAGTGGTAACCAACTTTAGTTTGGTTTAGTCTTGCTTACCCAAGAGGGTATCATGATGAAACATATTTCAGAAAGACCACTTTGCCTCCACTGTTGAGAATAGCTTGGAGACTGCACAGAGTCCAGTTAGGGGGACATTATAAAAGTCTATGATAGAGGTGATGAGATAATAAGGTGGTTGTGGAGATGAAAAAAGTGGATGGATCCAAAAGATATTTGGAAGGTAAGACCAAAAGGACAGGGTGGTGGATCCATATGCAAGAGTGAGGAAAGAAGAATTAAGGGAAACTTGTGCCATACACTAAGAACAAGTAAGTTCAGGAGAGAAGCAGGTCTGGGGGAGAAGACCCAGGGTTCAATTTTGGACATGTGAAGTTAGATGCACCTTTAAGATATTCAGATAGAGATGACAGAAACGTGACCATTGGCTTTAGCAACATGGATATCACTGGCAAAGTTTTTAGGGAAAGCTGACTCAGTGAAGTGATGAGATTTGTTTGAGGAGTTGGGGAGGAGGTGAGGATACAGGGACATTGAGTATAAGGAACACTTTAAAGGAAATAGGTGGAAGAGAAAGATAGAAGTGATGGTGAATTTTTATATTACAAAGCTGTAATCATCAAGACAGTATGGTACTGGCACAAAAACAGACACATAGATCAATGGAACAGAATAGAGAGCCCAGAAATGGACCCTCAACTCTATGCTCAACTAATCTTCCACAAAGCAGGAAAGAATATCCAGTGGAAAAAAGACAGTCTCTTCAACAAATGGTGTTGGGAAAATTGGACAGCCACATGCAGAAGAATGAAACTCGACCATTCTCTAACACCATACACAAAGATAAACTCAAAATGGAAGAAAGATCTAAATGTGAGACAGGAATCCATCAAAATCCTGGAGGAGAACACAAGCAGCAACCTCTTCGACCTCGGCTGCAGCAACTTCTGCTAGACACATCTCCAAAGGCCAGAGAAACAAAGGAAAAAATGAACTTGGGATTTCATCAAGATAAAAAGCTTTTGCACAGCAAAGGAAACAACTGACAAAACCAAAAGACAACTGACAGAATGGGAGAAGATATTTGCAAATGACATATCAGATAAAGGGCTAATATCAAAGATCTATAAAGAACTTATCAAACTCAACACCTGAAAAACAAATAATCCAGTCAAGAATTAGGCAGAAGACATGAACAGACATTTCTCCAAAGAAGACATCCAAATGGTCAACAGACACATGAAAAAATGCTCCACATCACTCGGCATCAGGGAAATACAGATCAAAACCACAATGAGATACCACCTCACACCAGTCAGAATGGCTAAAATTAACAAGTCAGGAAACAACAGATGTTGGTGAGGATGTGGAGAAAGGGGAACCCTCCTACACTGTTGGTGGGAATGCAAGCTGGTGCAGCCACTGTGGAAAACAGTATGGAGGTTCCTCAGAAAGTTAAAAATAGAGCTACCCTAAGACCCAGCAACTGCACTACTAGGTATTTACCCAAAGGATACAAATATAGTGATCTGAAGGGGCACCTGCACCCCAATGTTTATAGCAGCAATGTCCATAAGAGCCAAGATGGAAAGAGCCAAGATGTCCATTGACAGATGAAGGGATAAAGAAGATGTAGTATATATATATATACTATATATATATATATATACATATATACATAAAATGGAATATTACTCAACCACCAAAAAAAGATGAACTCTTACCATTTGCAATGACGTGGATGGAACGAGAAGGTAATATGCTAAGCAAAATAAGTCAATCAGAGAAAGACAATGATCATATGATTTCACTCACATGTGCAAATTAAGAAACAAAACGGAGGATCACAGGGGAAGGGAGGGAAAAATAAAACAAGAGGAAATCAGAGATAAAGACAAACTATAAGAGACCCTTAACTATAGGAAAAAAGCTGAGGGTTGCTGGAGATGAGGTCAGTAGGGGAATGGGGTAACTGGGTGGTGGGCCTTAAGGAGGGCATGTGATGGAATGAGCACTGGGTGTTCTATGCAACTGATGAATCACTGAACTCTACCTCTGAAACTAATAATACACTATATGTTAATTAATTGAATTTAAATAGAATAAAATTTATAAAAAAGAAGTGATGGTGAATTTTGGGAGAACTGAGTATAATTCAACACCAACAGTAAGATCCTGTTAGAGGGGGAGATGTTGAATATATAGGGGAAAGAAGGGATCGTCAGTAGTATAAGTTTCCCAAGAAGGCAGAAGGGGATGGGATGCAAAGCAAAGTTGGGGAGGTTGGTTTTAGCTGGAAGAGGGGCTAGTCTGTTGAACTTGGGGGAAGGAAGAAAAATAAGTGCAAGGGAAGGAAGTTTTCATGTTTGGATACCAGGATGATGGAGAAGTTGCCATCTGAAATAGGGATCTATGAACTAGGAATCAAGGTCATTAGTTGAGAAGAAGGAGCAGCTTGAGATGGGGCAGAGGGAGGAAGGATGACCAGAGCATCTAAGAGTGGAGAACACTTGAAGTAATCATTATGAGAAGTGGGACAACAAGTTGACCCAGGAAACATAACCGGGTGGCAGAGCTATGGCCGCCCATCTGAGGTTAGGGAGACTCACTTACAGTGCTATCAGTCTGACCCATTCCTTGCCTTTCTACTGCAACACTGGAGAACAAGGTCCCAAACAAAGCGATTAGCAGAGACAAAATTAGAACATCTAATCGCTAGATTTCCGGTTCCTAGATATTTTGCCCAAGCTGCTTTCCCTCTTAAAGGCAGAGTGGAAGAGAATGACATATTTTTGAGCAGTGACATCCACTAACAACCTGATTCTCACAGCCACCTTGTGCAGTAAATCCTATATCCATTTTACAAGAGAAGACTGAAGATGAGGTTCGGTAAGAATTGTGTAAATTCAGAGCCAAAGCCCACCCTTTTTCCAGGCTGCCATGCTGTTTCAAAACAAAGTGAAACTGTGTGGATTTAATCACACCTCCAATCCCAAAGAAATGTCAGACCAGCTGCAGCCAGAAGTTATCTAAGCTTCCACCTTAATGGCGTGCTAGCAGGCATGCTCTGCTTAAGACTAAGGAATTAATCAAACTTCATTGTATCCACTTTTACCCAGAACGGTCTGTGAACTGAATTCTGTCCAGTCATTTCCCAAATACTAACCTGTCTCTCTCCAATACGCAAAACTTTCCATTCACTTTCACAGAGTACTACAGAATTCATTGTTATGATAACTTAATAAGCTAAAGCTTAATAAAAACAATGAATTGCCCTTCTCCTCCCACTGCCATCTCTAGCCCCCACAATCCTCCCCAAAAGAAGGTAAACTATAGCCCTTGCTGTGGGGTTTTAAGGAAAACAGCTGAGACTATATTGATATAGGTCAAAAATCATTTTCACTTGTGCTCCCCATTCTCACCATCCAAGGGTGTCAATGACCTCTGTGGGGCTCAGAAATGATACAAAAGAGTCTCTGGATGGATCGTGGTGACGTACCATGTTTGTGAGCACCTTTTTAATTAAGGAGAGGACTCTCAAATGCTCTCTAACACCGTCTGAGGGGTTGCCCCTTCAATATGTTTTGACTTAGACACATCTAGAGTGGAACATGATTGCTACTTTTACAAACTTAGAGAAAACCTAAGGTGGAAACTACTTTAAGTGATGGCGTGAAAAGACCATCCAAAACGTGAAGAGTTAAGATTGAATTCTTCTCTCCAGAAATCCATTAATCATGCCCCTCTCTAAGTTTTTCTCTAGCAAACTTACCCATGAGTTCCAGTTGTCGAAATAAAGATCCCGTGACGCCGTGTCCTCGGTACTATGGAGAAATCACCAAGCAGCTCGAATAAACGCCTGGCCCCACCAACATCCTACAACTTTTAGACTTCAAAGGAACTTAGACATCGTCTTTCTAGCTTAACACCCATAGTTCAGAAATGAAAAAACAGAGACCCAGGAGACAACGACATGTCCAAAGCCACACAGCAAGTTAGCAGCAGAAATGGACAAGAACCCAGACCAGAAACTGTTACGTGCAATTGAAGAAAACATATGTTCTGAACAGAGGGTGGCAGATGAGTAGGAAAGGGTCAAAGAGTAATTTATGACTCTGGAAATGACTCTAAGGAAATTAAAGAGAAAACTTACGAATGGAAAGCACCAGTAAAAGTTAAGTCTCTCTTCCTGACACCATACCCATTAAGGAGCAAAGATGTAAAGGTGATGAATGTTAATATGATTGTGGCAACCCAGGTGTTTAGGCTAAGGTACCTATTCCATTTTTGTCTGTGGAAAATGGTCTGAAAGGGGGAAATAAAACGCCTTTCTCTTTACTCCCACAAATGGGACTCATACATTTTTTTCTCTTCAAAGGAAGAGGAGGAGGGAGAGTTTATTTCTTTTTAAATAAATGTTTAAAGCCAGAATACGAATATACCACTCATTCTGTGGGGGTGATGAAGCTGAGGATCATTCCCTCCTAAAGACAGACCTGTTGGTGTGTGTGCGTGATTTTTAACGTATACGGATGGACTCTCGGGTGACATTAACTTCCAGAGCCTACTGAACTTCGAGAGCCTACTGAAATCATTGTTGAATGGCACTGAAAATATTGTAAGGTTTTAAAGTTTGACTTCCAATTCGTTTTTCTTCACTGAGAAGTCACACCACGGACGTTCCCTCATTATTTCCGACTGTCAAGTTTGTTGCATTTTAATATGTTCATGACGAAACAGTACGTTCCTTTCCCATTGAGAGAAACTTCTCAGAAAAGGACTTAAAAGGGAGTTTTACATCTTAGAGTCCAAGCCATGAAACTATTTACCTCCCTGCAAATGGACCCATCGGCTCGGCCCAAAGATCCCTCCAAAGACACTGAAAGTGAAATGCTTTTTTCAGAGGGCTAAAGATAAAGATGTTGAATCACTTGTGCCCAGAGGTGGGGACTGTTGGACCATAGGGTAGTTCTATTTTTAACTTCTTGAGGAATCTCCATACTGTTTTCCACGAGGTATCTAAAGTAATCAAATCCATTAAAGCAGAGTAAAATGGTGGCTGCCAGGGTCTGGGGCTGGGGGGTGAGCAGGAGGAAATGGGAGGGTTGCTGTTCAGTGGGTATAAAGTTTCAGTTATGCAAGATGAAAAAGTTTCGGGTATGTGCTGTACAGCATGGTGCTTATAGTGAATAATACCGTATTGTACACTTAAAAATTTGTTAGGAACGTAGATCTCATGTTAGGTTTTTTTTTTTTTTTTTTTTTTATCACATACACACACACAAAAAAACCCAAAATTACTTGAACTGGTGATAAGTGCAGTAAACAAAACAATGAAACCTATTTGAAAGTACTTTGGGGACATTTGTGTTTTGAGAACTTGGCTCAGGTTAGTTCGAAGGATTCAGAAAGAAATCTGAAGTCATACCCACACAAGGAAAGGCTTGTTTAGTCTGTTTATTTAATGTCAAAGGCCATAGTTCTTGTTGCTCTGAAGTGTTCTAGATGGTTCTTTAAGAGGTATGCTTTTCTGCCGTGAGGTCACAGGTGGAGCGCGATAACTAAAAGTCAACACTGGGGACACCCAGCAGAAATCAGAGAATGCAGACCCAGTCAGCCAGAGACCAAACTTAGATTCTCCCCACCATGCGTCCGACGCCACATCGCTGGAACACGGTCACGCCCGAGTCCAGTCTGTAGGCTACACATCACCTGTGGGCCATTTACACATGGGATGAATAATCTGTGTGCTCCCCACTTCCCTTTTAGGACAAGAGGTTAGTGACTTTATTTCGCCATCTCTAGCCCATGCCTAGATACAAATAGCTCCAGTGGCTGAAAAGACATTCAAATTTCTCACTGATGTTTCCTTATTCAATAAAATAGTCGTAAGAATGCATTTTCGCCCCATGAGACTTAATAACGCTCTTTTTATTTTGGATGGGGAAAAAAAGGAAACGCCATCAAACGTTTTAATATTTTTCTGCAATGGTCCTAAGATGGGAGGGAGAGGATAATTGGCAGGAAGGAAGAGAGGAAGGAAGGAAGGGAGGGAGGAAGGAGGCAGAGAGGAGGGAAGGGCCGTTCACAACCCATCCGTACAGAAGCTAACAAATATGTTTCCAGGAAGCTGATGGTTGCCTGTACTTTGGCATTCAAGTTTTGGGTTGTTGTTTTTTTTTTTAAGATTTTATTTATTTACTTGACAGAGAGATACAGTGAGAGAGGGAACACAAGCGGGGGGGGGGGGGGGAGAGGGAGAAGCAGGCTTCCCGGGGAGCAGGGAGCCATCCCAGGATCCCAGGACCATGACCTGAGCCGAAGGCAGATGCTTAATGACTGAGCTACCCAGGCACCCCTGGCATTCGAGTTTTTTGAACAAAGGAACCAATCTCATCGTTTTCCTACCACATTTTGCCTATAAATCTGTTTAATGCAGGAAAGCACAATCAGGCTCACATTCATCCTTTTCCCAAAAACTCTCCAGTTCTGTGTAGGGAAGAAGTAATCCATCTGACATTGCCTGAGAAGAGTCCTTCCTTTTGCTCATGTTCCACAACAAGGAATCTTCATGAATCTCCAATTGGAGACATTTTAAAAATTATTGTAACAGGGCTAAAGAAAAGTGCTGGGAATTTTGCTATGGGATAGCCATCTACCGTCCCCACCCCGTTAAATATCCCCCCAGCCTCCCTCCTGGTCAGTCCCCCTCTGCCTTCATCCATGAAAGACCAATTTGTTTCTCTTTGAATTGACTGACCTCTGTTCCCACCAGGAGATGAGCCGCCAGCCTTGGGGGCAGAGGGTGCGGGCAGGGCTCCCAGCTTTGCTGAGTGACAAAAGAGGCGGTTCCAGCCACCTCCCAGGATTGTGCTGAGGCACCAGGGAAGCGGATGACCTAGCCACCCACCTGAGAGCTACAATACATCTGTGCGGTGAAAAATGGGGCCTGCAGGATAGATTTCTAATAAGAAGCAACTAGCAGAAGATGTCTGCCCTGTTCCAGACCCATTTTCTTCTTCAAGGCACACAAGGTGGTGTCACATGATGTGAAGAGCTCGGACCCAGTTTTAAGAGGCCTGTATTGCAATATAGCTGTAAGAATGAACACACACACACACACACAAGCAAGGTTGCTGCATGGCCAAGAGTGTGATCTCCTGAGTCAAGACTGTCAGAATTTGAATCCAGGCTCTGTCACTTCCTTCCGGTGCCTCAACCTCCTCCATGCAAAGTGTGGATAATGATATCACAGACCTTGCAGGGTTGGTAGGGGAACTGTGTGAATATGTAAAGTCCCGAGATTGGGGTCTGGCCCTCGGGAAGCTGCATGAGGCCAGCCACGCTTGCCCATTTTCCCACTGCTCGGTGGGCCAAGGCTAGAGCAATGGCTGACACAGGAAGTGCTCGAGAAACAGCAACAGAATGAATGAAGATTCCCTGCAGCAGTGGGGAGCCCAGCTCCATCCCCTGGCTGGTGCACCTGTCGGGGACTCAGCCACTACTCTCTTTCACCGGAAGGAGTTCGGACTAGGGGGTCTGTCTCTAAGGCCCTCTCAAGCTGTTTAGATGCAAGCAGTTTTACTGTAGTTAGCAATCTCCACGCAAAAATTCAAATTCATACACTCTGGAACTTGGCTGACTGCCTTCTTCCCTTTATTGTGAAAAAGGGGACCACCTCCCGATTTTAAGCATCGTTCCCCATTCCTGCGCCCACAGTGAGAAGGTGGAAAGAGACCTCCCCCCGTGGACTCGCGCGCAGGGCTGAGAGCTGCAGGAGCAGGTACTGCTGCGGGAGAAGCTCCGGGGCCGTGACCGCAGGGGTGGTGGCCGGGGAAGGGGCGGCCGGCTGCGGGGCGGGGCGCCGTGCTGTCGGTGCGGTGCGGCCCCCTGCAGGCGCGGCCCCCGCGCGGGAGGAGGACGGAGCTGCGAGCGCGGGGCCGGGGCTGCAGCTGGGCGCAGCGCTGAGGCTTCCAGCACGCTCCAAGCGGGCTGCAGCCGGCCACGGCTCAGGAGTGCAGAGCTCAGCAGGTTTCTGCAACTGTTTTGACGATGCTTTTGAGTGTTCCCATCACTACCGAGATGCTACCGCTCTCCTCACGACCACAATCTATTAGCTCCAGTAGCTTTTCAGCGACTCGGCCTCGCCGCAGCTTCCTGCTTACCCTGCGCTCCTGGGGCGCTGCCAGCCCCCCGGCGGGGACCACGCGGTTAGGGGGCGATGCCACACCCCCCCACTCCCGCTCCACCGCCAAGTGGCCTGACTCCCGGGAGGTTTTCCTCTTTCAAATGATCATCAGAAGCCCTCGCCCACAGTTTCTAACAGTGCGCCATAAGCTGGCCGTGCAGCCCTCCTTAAGAAAACAGAGCTTTAGAACTTGTACGATAAGGGCGTTCAAGTCGAGCTACCCAGATCCAGGAAGGCCAAAGGCATGCGAACTGAGAAAGGGGTTGGCTTCATCTTCGGCTAGCAAGGAGGTCTTGTCTATAAGGCATGATTCTGCCCTCTCACTAGATTGGTTTGTGGTTCTTGGGTGAAGAATTGCAGTTCCGCGTGTGAGTGTGTGAGCACCTTACACACAAGCTGGAGGGGGGGAAGAAAGATCTTCTGAAAGAGACACTGTAGATCATGTTTTGGCATTAATTGGGATGAATGTGAAAGAGAAAGCTCTTAAATGGAAAGCCTAAGTTCCCTGAAGGAGGGAGTACAATAAAAATTTGCTCCGAAAGATGAATCTCCTGCATTTCACATGGTTGGCGATTGAACAGACGCGGTCTTTCTGGACCAGGCGGGGGAAGACAGGACGTTTGAGGGGCCGCCTGACTTCCTCACCTGTTCGAGGGGGTTGGGAAGAGGACAACCCAAGTCATCACTTTTGTGTGTGTGGCAGTTGAAACTACAAAGGCGACCAAAAGGAGGTCTTATCCGTTTTTTGTTAGCTTCAGTTGGGAACAGCAGGTAGAAAGCTGCAGTTTGGTTTTACTTTTTCACCACGGGGAGCTATAAATAGATGGGCGTGTGTGTGGCTTTCTGGCTAAGTCACCTACACTTGCCTCGTACCTCACAATCCAGGCGGCTCTAACTCCCACATGAGTATCTCGACTCACAGCCCCCGCCCGGACATTTTCCACAACATGTGTGTGACGAGTAGAAATGGCGAGTGTGTGTTTTGTTGTTATTTTTGTTTGAGCTTTGAGTTCTAGATGTATCCCACCCACACTGCCAACTCTGGAAGCAGGGCCTCCTCCTCAGTGCCTCGAAGAGATAGTGTTTGTTGAAGGAAGAAAATATCACCGTCTGGTGTGTTCATCCTCCCCATGTCCAAAAATACACCAACTTTTATGTTTTGCAACGATTCATTTGGCATTCTTCAAACTGACATGATAGGGCTGGATGGCGTTCACCTGCCAGGCTGCATTTTCTCCAAACTGCCTTTATTACCTCCATTTGGTGGAGAAAATTATTTTCTTATAGTGGATGGCAGTCTGGGTATCAAGAGTCAGAGAAGTTTGTCTTCATTTCTAGCCACACCATTAACCCACTGTGTGGGCAGGAGTTGTCCACTTGAAATGGAATACAATTTAGTTCTCAGGGCATTTGGCACTTGTCCCGCGATGGACCACGTGAAGTCCTTGAGTGTTTTTTTTTTTTAAACATTAGAAAGAAGACAGATTTGTGGACCATACTTTCCTCCAATTTGCCCAAATGTGAGCAAAATAAATAAAGAAGACATGCCCTCACCAACACACACACACACACACACACTTTTTTTTTCTTATCTTTTTTCCTATCTACCTAAAAATGAAATACCAATTGCTCTGGCGGTCCTATAATTTTATCCTCCCCCTCTCTTCTCCTCCTCCCCATACGTCTCCAATTTAATAAAGATTCACATGCTCAAAACTGAAATGTATAGGGCAATCCATGGCTCTTTTCTGATAATGAGATTCTGGAACCACCTGGCAAGCTGATATTTTGGCCATTTATGTTGAACTTAATGCTTGATTCTATGTTTCAAGACCATTATCAGTTAGTACAGCTGCTCAGAGCCTGACACTAATGTGGTCAGAATGGTTCACAGGTCTGAGTGCTAAGAGCCAGTGCATGCCTCTCAAGTCCATGACCACACACGTCACCACCCATGGCTACGGTCTTGGAGAGATGTATGTTGACTGCCACGGAAATACAGGGAGAAAGGAATCAGGGGCCAGAAAATCATTCCCCCTGTCACTGGGTTGCTTTTTGGATAAATAAGACAATGTATGGAAAGCTGGAGTATATTAAGTGCTCAGGAAGTGGTAGCTTTTATTGTCCTAAGCCTTCAACTCTTCCAGCCTTTAGCAGCCTGGCCGGGGGGCAATCAGATTCCCAAAGAAAGTGATGGCATCTTTTCCTTTGCGGGGCTATTAATGGAAAATATCCTTAAAGATATGGTCCAGTGAAGCTCCCATTTCTAGGCAAAAGCCTCTCCAAAGTTTGTTCTACTTTACCTGGGTTCAAAGACAATTATTAAGCAAACAGACTCCCATAGAATCCTTTAGAAGGAAATGAAGCTAGAAATAACTCTCCTGACATCTAAATGTTTTTTGCAGGGATCCCATTTGGGAACTTTGCCTGACAACTGCCCCAGAAACTAGAAGATGCTGAAAAATTAGCAATTATTCCACAATTGCTCTCTTTTCCTCCCTCTTGCCTGCTTTGACCCATTATTTGACATTCCCTTAACACATCCCATATGCAGACGTCTTGACAATTAATTAACTAACCTTCACAAAACTCCTCCGAGGTAGATGGGTGAAAAGCACCATGGCTTTATCTCCACTTTTCAGGAAACTAAAAACAGAAAGGTTATGACTTACCAGAAATCACACAGCAAGCTCATGAAAGGACTGGGATGGGTACCAGTGACTTTCTCCTCCAGCCAAACCCCTGTAACTCTCGTCCTGTGGGAATCTTCCTGACTTGCCACAAAATTCAATACAATTGCCTAGACCGGGTTCAGCTCTCTGCTACTTCCTAGAAGGAGCAGCCTGGGACCAGGTTGGCCAGGAAAAACAGAATTCAATTCAACTTAATAGGTAGAGAATAAGGACACGGAAGATGGTCAATAAAGAATCTTCCATTCACGCAGCCAAGCTGTCAAGCTGTCAAATTAATCTGGCATTGCGGGGACAATGAATACAGAACTACCCTCGACTAGGAAAATGTTAGGTTCCTGGTACTGCTGTCAGAGGAGAACAAAGACTTCTATAAACAAAGGCCAAGGTGTCTGGGGGCTGTTCAAGACAAGTTTACAGTGAGTTTCGAAGTTCAAACTCCTGCAGTATTTTGGGCAGTAGTTCACAGCATCGTAGCATGACCCTGTGTGATGACATATGGCTTCCTGTCCTTCTCTGTCTCTTTCCACGTTATTCCCAAATTGTGCTAACGCTTGCACTCCTTACATGAAGGCCATGGTCCAGAACTGTTCAAAATGCCTTTTAGGACAATATAGTCGCCACAGGAAGTAACTGCTCTGAGGGCACGATGATGGGACTGATTATTGCTTCATACCATCTAGAAAGATACCTGTTCAGTAAGAGACTGTCTTGTTCAATTATGTATGGTCTGGGAATATGCTTAGCCACAAGAAGTCAATGTTACTCAGAGACATTATACTAATCTTCTGACATATAAATGTCCTCCCAAATGGAGAGCCAAATATAAGAATGCAATCTGACATCTCAACACAAACACAATGCAAAATTGCCCCGGCATGATAGTGCATTATTATCCTGCCCAGTTGGGAACTGTGCTTCAGGTAACCTTTAAAAATGTGTACATGAGTTCTTCATTTTTTTTCTAACGTCACGCAGCACCTGCACCTGCCCGCAAAGTCACATTGCAATAGGCATCTCTTCAGTGCTAGAAGATAAGGCATTATATTTTTTTTGATGTAAGGACTGCTACGATGGAACAGCAGGAAACAGAGAAGCCCAAGGCAAATAAGGAGGAAAAGGCTTTGAATCAAACTACACGTGAAAAAGCAGAATCAGTCCAGCTCCCAGCACCAGCCACAAATCTAACCCTGCTACCTGTAGTTCAATCAACATAAAAGGAAAGCATTCTAAAAATTAAAATCTTAACTGCTATCAAATGGAGTTACCGCAAAAGGTCTCATCCAAAACAAAATTTGAAGCTAACTTTTTGTTTTCTAAATTACCATTTTTGTTAAACTTTTGAGTTTTTCAAAAGGCTTGGTCAGGATATCAAAGCAGTCGTAACGTCTCAGATCAAATACAGTAAGTTTCATGTTCTTGGTTCTGTTTTTCTCAATCTAAGACCCTCCTGAGAATGATGCAGATTCATGATGAGAAAATGAGGCCAGAGTAGCCAACAGTCCCTTCAAGGGGCCGAACCGGGATCTGAGAACCTCAGTCTCTCAAGGTCCCAGGCATCTGCCTTCACTGCCTTCATGGTTGTTTGGGATGGAAGCAATAAGGATGGAGGGGCCCATAAGACACTACCTTTGGAAAGACTAGAAGTTAGTGGGGATGGACTGGGGACTCTGGACTTGGAGACAAGTTTGTGGTGGATACACAGAGGATCATATAGGCAGAGTTATATTCACTACTTTATTGTAAATCATAATCATAAACTTTATAACTTTTATAGGATGATTGTGTTTTTTATACGACACAGCATCCAAGGGACATCCTTTGGTGATATTGCCCTTAATTGTTTCCTGTTTAGTTTATTTATTATGTGATCTTGCGATGAAGTGAGCGATTACATTTCCTATTATTTTTTCTGGCCTCCATTATATTTTTACTTAACACTATTACAACCTCTAATTGTTGTTCAGTGCCACTCACTTCAACCTGCAGGCCAATTTATATTCCCTGGGTCTATCCCAATGACTTTAAAGGTGGGAAAATTCCATTGTAAATTCATTTGTTTGATTGCTTTTTAAATTTCACCTAAGCACAAAGCTAATTTCATATACAAAGTACTGTCTGTTTTTTCCCCTAATCACAATACCACCCCTTTCCAGCTCCACACCACAGGCTCCCTCCTGAATACGGAAAAATGGGGGACACCTGAGCAGTGTCTGTTTCTTCTGGCTTCTCGCCCCCCTCCCATCTCTCTCGCTAAGGCCTTGGGTTCTCATCTAGCAGCTTCTGATTCTCGTTTTTCAAGATTGGCACCAATAGAAAAAGAGCTTATGAACACTAGGCTAGATTTTTATCCGACATGGGTTTCCTCTAAGGGGGGAGGGGGAGGGAGAATACAGTGAACCACAGAGGAGGCAGGAGGATTCGGGAAGGGATGCACAGTGAATCACTGAGCCATTGTTCAGTCCTAAGGCATATTGAAAACCAGACGGTAACAGCCATGAGATCAGACTTATAAGAAAGTAGGCTACAGACCCTTTGTCCTCAGTGCTCCCCTGTGGTGGTCCCTTTTATAGCTGTCCACGCCTGGGAAGGATTCAGGCCACCCTTGAAGCTACAGTCCCAGCTTTTCAGAGTTAGGACCACTTCCAGCCATACATTGTTCTATGTACCTGAAATGACCGTGGAAACTTGCCCTGTAGGCACCCGTGGCGCCCATGCCCCATCCCTTCCTCGACGGGGCATTAGGACTTACATGGCTTTCCGCTCCTGCCCTGTCATCCACCAAGAACCCCTGGGATCCCTCGCCTCCAAAAAGCAGATTCAGGTGGGTTAAGCCTCCTTCTCCTAGTCTAGGAACAGTGGAGGGTCAGGTGGAAAGTGAATGAAGGTCAAGGAGTGGGTCAGGGAGAAAGAATCTAGTGTACCAGTAAAACCTGAAAAATTCGAGGGATATCTTTTAAAACATGCCATTCTAACCTTGGTTTCCACCTAGAAAGAACCCGCTATTTCCTTGAGGTTATGAAAAGGTCGGTGTTTTTAGTAGACATTTCTAATGCTTCCTTTCCTGATTAATCAAAAAGGTGTTATGATTTCGTGGAAGAGCTGTATCTAACAAGATTTATATGGCCACGGACGCCACTTTTGCAAGATGTATATAAGTAGAGATTTTTCCAATCTAAGTTTGAAAGTGTGTGAAATGTCGCCAAGCACACTTCAGGGGTTTTCTCCAATAGTTTACAAATCTCTTTGAGCCATTTTATTTATTTTGAATCAAGTTGATGCTTCCTCCAATGCAGTAAAATATGGTCATAGAGGCACACCCACCTCAACTATGCAAAAGTCTGAGGGCTGATTCAGAGAGTAGAACACCCAAGGTTTGCAAGGAGGCACTGAGGTCCTAGGATACCCCTCTGGTGGGAGATGGAAAACTTTATAGTTTCTCCCATTCTAGGAGAGCTTACCATTTTCCTAAATGTTCATAAATTGAAGAAATCAAATTCAAGGTGGAAACGTATAGGGGAGAGGTGTGGAAGGCAAGGTATTTTTGAAAGCATATATAAAAGAAAGCTAATTTAAATGAAGGATTCAAGACTTACTCATTTTGAAAATAATATAGTGTCTTTCCTCAGAAGAGCTCTATTTGACTTCTGCCTAAGAGTGATGGGGCCATGACTCACTCATTTTTCCTGTTCAAAGTATCACCCTCAAGGCAGTGAAGAAAAGCAGGATTCTTTTATGAGGACAGAAATGATGGAAGAAAATGAGCAAACCAAATAGATTTCTTTTAGTAGGTGAAATGGTAGAGCCAACTGATTTTTCTGGGGTCTACCATCAAATGAATTATTATTTTTTTAAGACCGTCTCTGCCTTTTGTTTTGCTTTTTAGGTTTTCTTTTTAATTTTTAAAAATTTATTTTATTTTATTTTTTAAGTAAACTCTACACCCAACATGGAGCTTGAACTTGATCAAGACCCTGAGGTCAGGAGTCACATGCTCTACAGACTGAGCCACCAGGCATTCCTGGGGTTTCTTTTAGTGTCCATAAACCGATATCCTATGTGTGTACACACACATACACATAAAATACATTTTGATTGCTTCTCTGTCATCTGTTACCTTTATTTTTTTTAAAGATTTTATTTATTTATTTATTTGAGAGAGAGAGAGAGAAACAGCATGAGAGGGGATAGGGTCAGAGGGAGAAGCAGGCTCCCTGCCGAGCCGGGAGCCCGATGCGGGACTCGATCCCAGGACTCCAGGATCATGACCTGAGCTGAAGGCAGTCGCTTAACCAACTGAGCCACCCAGGCGCCCATCTGTTACCTTTATATCAGTATTTCATGTACATGCATAATTCAAAACCCTGATATAAACCATCCACCTAGAGCCCTTGAATATTTTTTTAAATCAGTTGCTTAAGATTTAATTAGGACACAATGTCTATAAATGACATTAAGGATTTTAAAAACAACTCATTACAAACTAGCATGCAAAATATTCCTATTTGTGATTTTGTGGTGAATGAAGTACCATACAGTTAACAAAATAAAGTTTATATCAGTTGTAAGGTAAGAATTCATAGCTCATTACCAGAAAGAGCTACTGCAAGGTAACACCCAAGAATAACTTCCTGTACTTTCCCTACCTCAGGAGAGGTTAACATTTTAAACTTGAACAAGGATGCAAGGAAAGCTCGGGGCATGTTTTATGTATGTACACATATATAGTGTGTAGTCTCACCTAGCATGGTATTCAGCAGACCTTATTCACTTAAAAACTATGTGCTTAAATGAGCAAAAAAAAAAAAAAAAAGCCGCCTTAGCACACAATGCTGATTTTTAGATGGTTACTTTAACTTTGGGTCAAAGAAACATCACCTCCACCATTCCTGTTCCCCATATTAGCTCGCCGCCCGAAAGCGATAAAACCTGGGGAGAAACATTGGAACCGCATTAGTCCCTCTGTCTGTCGCATGAAATCGTTGTGCGGAGAGGCAAGTGGGAAAATCAAAAGTAAAAACTAAAAATCAGGATTGGGGTTGTGGTTTGAACGGCAGTGAACTCTACCGTATAGATGGCAATATCACTGGAACACTGGAAAATCACATACAACAGCTCCTAAAAGATCTTCGGGCAGGACCTTGTTTGGGTCCGTCATCAAGTCCAATACTTCTAAGGCAGTATTTTACTCTCTTGTTATCAGTTCGCCTTTATCTGCGCGTCTGCGTGCTTTGGGGTTACATGACTTCTACTCTCCTTTATCTTAAAGTCCTGGTTTTATTGCTCTTATTGACCAAATGCCAAAATGTAAATTTATTCCCATTAGAGTTTGTGCCAAGAGTACAAACATAACTTTTACAAGCTCAAAAACATTTTTCTATTAAGCTCATCAAGCGGGAAAGCGATAGCTTGTCACCTTCCGTCCATCCTCGGGTCTCTTTCATATGCAGCTTTTTAGCTGGCTTTCCCATCTAGATGGCTCCCTGGTGGAGGCTGTAAATCATACCCTTGCATCCCTCGAGCTGGACAGACTCATTGACTGCACGGATGGTTTATGGCTTTAGAATTCGAGCAGGATCTACAAAATAGCCCCTAACGAACTTATCACCAGGAACTGCTAGCCACGGGAGCTAGGGCACCACCAAAATGGGAATCGGTCTGTTTTTCTTTCTCTGGGGCATTTCAAGTTATTAGGCAATACAGCCTATTTCCTTCCTTCCAGCCCAGAGGTATTGTGAGCAAACAATGAAAATCCAGCTCTCTATTCATGTTTGAATTTTGCCATTGTGTGTCCTTCTGTGTATTTGTCTTCCTGGCACCACCAAAGTGCAAGATCTGATGTGTTTCTGGACACGGTTCAGCTCTGGTTACCTGATGGCATAAAAACACGGGGAGCAGAGCAGGTGTCCATTTGTAAGTCTAACGAAGGACATTGCGCTTTGCGTATTTTCGCCAGGCTTCTTTATGTGGCGGAGCAAGTCTCTCTCTCTCTTCACATACTTAACTGTCCGCTCAGGAAAGAGTCTGCCTCTCTTTTCACACTCAGGTCGAGGATCCGGCTGTGTGCCCTTAGCATTCTTCCAGGACAGCCTGCCAACTAACGTAGGGCGTCCTTCACTGCGGGAAATCCATCAGGGAGAAAATATATGTATTTATTGTAACTTTTAGACCTACAGAAAGGAGTTCAATAAATGGATTTAATGCTTACTCAAAATTTAAGAATCCATTAGGAAGTTCAGTTTTACTATGTCAGTGCGATACATTTCAGACCGTAATCATACCCTTTCCAAATCCCATTTAAAGTAAACCATTTATTTTTTCTACTTTTCCCACAAGTGCCTTAATGTAGCATTTGGATACCTTTCAGAAGAGACCTGTGAGGTAATGCATTTGAGAGACATAACAATATTTATAAAGTTTGGAAAATCTTTTGCTTAAACGAATGGGGGAACTGATCTTCGGCTTTGGCAGAATGGGTAATAATATTGATACTAAATTTGGTTGTTTCCTATGACTTTCATAACAGATGTGGGGAGTGAGTTCTCCTTATAATTCTTCAGTGGTTTGTAAGGCAAGGCTGGAATTTTAAGGGTTCACGGCACATTATTATAGTGCTAAAAAAAAAAAAACAGTCATATTGTTCTCATTTTGCTAATCTGCCTTTTTCCCTTGGGTAATACAGCGTAAATGTTCATAAAATAGACAAACAAAAAATGCCTAATATTTGTCCTTGTTCTGCCTGTAACTTTTACACTTTCAGGGGGATAAAAAAGAACTTGATTAGACATTCACATTTACAGTCTCTGCTTATCTATTGAAAAGTTTACGGCAGAAGCCAGAAGTTTCCTTGTGTCACAAATAGGCATCCAATCTCAAATGAGCAAAGATAGGTCAGGTCTCTGTGACTCATTCAGTCCCTGGGCTGCTGTCACTGAAGGAGAGGACTGCAATATGAACACCTGTCCATGAGGAACCAGACTTGAGATAACCAGCTCATTTCACACAGACCATTGTCCAGCCATCAGATGGTAATTACTTTTAGTCCCCATCAGCCTGGCCTGGATGCCAGCCAATGGGTTGTGGGTGGAAGGGTCTGTATCACATTTCCATTCATCTGAGCCATCCAGTCTCTTTCTTGCTTGTTTTCAATTACATTGACATGGTGGCTTTGGCACATAGTAAGTAAATAGCAACGTATTCAAAAAGGAAGGTCTGAAAGCCAATATCTGAAAGATACTCTTGAGGTTTCAATGAGTACAATGAACCTGGCACAGAAATTCTGGCATTCTGACCCAAAGTCATAAAATACAATTAATTAAGTTAATTGTGGTGAATGTGTAGAATATTTCATGAAAGCCAAATGCAGCACAGGAAAGTCTAGAAAGCAGTGGAAATGTTACTGGATTTCCTACGAAATAAATAATTAGTAAATTAACTAAAACATTGATTAGATCAGAAGAGGGGAAGGGAAGTATTGTGAGATGTACTTTCATTCTTAGTGGGGTTTTTTTTTAAGATTTTATTAATTTATCTGAGAGAGGGAGGGAGCATGAGCAGGGGGAGCAACAGAGGGAGAAGGAGAAGCAGACTCCCCACTGAGCAAGGAAGCTGATGCGGGACTCAATCCCAGGACCCTGAGATCATGACCTGAGCCAAAAGCAGATGCCCAACCGACTGAGCCACCCAGGCGCCCTTCATTCTAGTTTTTAAACACCTACCTGGACAGAAGAAAATCCCCCGGACAGTCTTAATATTCTAAAACTTTCCAGCATTCATTGGAAGATGATTTCCCTTTAGCATCCTTCTCTTGCTCTTCCCCTCGTGGACACGCATCCCCTTGCTCTTCCTGCTCCACACCTGAAGTTTCCCACACCAGGACTAACACCGATAGTTTTGCATCCTCTTGTTATACAGAAGTGACCAAACTTAAAATAAAGGAACTACCGTTTGATATAAAGGAACTACAAGACTCTTGTGTTAGACTCAAAATCATTGCCCAGTAAGAACTTCTCCTTGTCATTTACTGTTTCTTCCCCCACCTTGAACTCAGCCATTTCGAGCTTTTCATCCCCTGCTGGTTAACCTTCACCCAGCTCCCATTTCTCTGCACCTTCTCCTCTTCCAACCCACAGCAACCTGGAAGTACTAAATTTCAAAATACCAAATACCCAATAATGCTATTTGCTTTTGCTTTATCTTATCTCGCCCAAAGCATGTGTTCTGGGATGTGAAGAATTGTTTCCTGCCTTTGTAAAATCTTTTGAGAAAGTTAAAGATTTCAGCAAAAGTTTATTAAAAGGGACTGTGCAGGTTTTCTGCTGGGCACCAACCCCACAAAGACATTTACAGCATCATTTGCGTTCTCAAGGAGGTTCAAGTCCAAGAAGCAGAGAGAGAGAATTATGGTAAATAAATAAAATGTCCTCGAATATCATGGGTGCTTTCATGGTATTCTAAACAGGAATGGAGTAGAGGCATAGAGGTGGAGCAAATAATTTTCATAGAGGTATTAGAAAACTATTTCAAAATGGTTGAAATCAATCTTGAGGGTTGAGTAGGGATCACCAAGCAGAGTGGAAGAGGGGGTGAAGAACCCAGAGATATGAAGTTGCAAGGTGGGTACTGGTGGTGGTTTGGGTAGGAAAGAGGCCGTGGCACAGATAGACTAGGGAACTGTGAAGGGTCTGCCTGGTGTGTTCCACTAGGAAATCTAGACTTCTTCCAGTATTCCACAGAGAGTCGTGAAAGGGTTTTAAGTTGGGGAACAAGAGTGATCAGATAGTTGTTAGTAAATGATCCCACACTGGCACCTGGTTGAGACCATTGTGGTGCCGATAACACACGATAAGATTCTGAAATATAGCTACGACAGTGGGGCTAGAAATGACGGGAGAGGAGAGGCAAGAACGAAGTACCATTGTGGATTTGGTTACTGACTGGATGCCATCACATGAAAGTAACATGTATAAAAATAAATGATGTGCTATTTTTTACTGTTTTGTCTCTAAAACTGAGGCAGAAATGCCACTGACAGGGAGAGTCAGTGTTGCCCCATGAGAGAAATGAGGAACACGGAAGTCAGAGAGTTTGTTTGTGAATCCTGGCTCTTCCATTTTCTAGCTTTGCTACTTTGAGTGAATCATTTAAGCCCTTTGAGCCTCAGTGTTCTTGTCTGCAGAATGGGGAAGTAATGGAATATATTTTACAGAATTACCTGACACATCATAGGCATTCATGTAATATTATTCAAACTAAATATCTTTTGAAAGAGGGCCCAAGAACACTGCCTTATAACTACAAGGCATCCGGCTGAGCCATAGGATGCTAGGAAAGAATCGAAGCAACTGGTTGGCCAAGTTAAGAAGCAGCAATTGAAGATGTGCAGTCCATAAGATAAACACCGCACTCTCTATGCTCTTTGGTTATAACCACAAACCAAAGGAAAACTCTTCGCATGGGTATAGGGTGAAAACAGCAGCTGGGAACTACACAGAGCTTTTCGGTCCCACCTGCGTGAAAGCTTCACACCCTCTACCTACACTTCACACACATAGGCATCTTCACACAAGGGCACTGTGCTTGGTAAGGACACTGTGTATAGAGCATTACAAATTCAAATTTAATCAACTTTATATGATTTTTACTTTAAAAATAAAGGTCCTATTTTAATCCAGAACAATCATTGTACGGTCATTGCGTACAGACACAGACACAAGAGAGTGATTTAAAGAAGATATTGCGGGCGCCTGGGTGGCTCAGTTATTAAGCGTCTGCCTTTGGCTCAGGTCATGATCCTGGAGTTCCGGGATCGAGTTCCACATTGGGCTTTCTGCTCAGTTGGGGAGTCTACTTCTCCCTCAGACCCTCACCCCACTTGTGCTCTCTGTCTCTCAAATAAATAAATAAAATCTTTAAAAAAAATAAAGAAGATATTGCTTGTGCACTTTCATTTGAATATTTACATACAAACAGCTTTCATGATACATATCAATTAAATTAATGCGATTTGATCAACCCATTAAGGTGAAAATATAAAAGCGTTAGTGCTTATCACATACTTACTAGGAATCAATTAAATGGTTGATCTTCATAAGACTACAGTTTATTCTCCAGCCTGCAAATAATCAATCAGCAAATATGTATTGAATTCACTGTAAGCAAAATGCTATGTCATTGAGGATACAATGATGTGTGAGATGTAATTACAGCCCACATGGAGCCTTTGATATAAAATGTAAGACAGCCGCGCAAGAAGTGATAATTATTTGAGCCAAAGGTAATGTATGCTAAGTACCAAATGACAATGCTGGCCAGAAGTGCTATAGAAATTCAGGAGAGAAAAAGGCATCCAGAGGTCAGGATGATCAGAAAGCTTTGTCGAGTGTTTAACGTGGACCATGAACAATGATGAGCAGCTTTTGTACATTTGAAGAGAAGAAAGAAAAAATCATACGTTTGTGGCACCTACTATAATCCTATAATCCCACTCTATTCTAGACAACTATTTATACAAACAAAAAACAAAAACCAGAAGTGTTAAGACAACCTCATGGGGGGCGCCTGGGTGGCTCAGTCGTTAAGCGTCTGCCTTCGGCTCAGGTCATGATCCTGGGGTCCCGGGATCGAGTCCCACATCGGGCTCCCTGCTCGGCGGGAGGCCTGCTTCTCCCTTTCCCACTCCCCCTGCTTGTGTTCCTGCTCTCGCTGTCTCTCTCTGTCAAATAAATAAAATCTTTAAAAAAAAAAAAAAAGACAACCTCATGGGAAGCTGGACTTCTTTCTTCATCACAAGTAAGGGTTAATATTTTTGAGTGCTTACCTGTGCTAGGCACTCTGCTAACTGCTTTATCTGAATTGTTTTACCTAATCCTTATGATAATTTAGGAGGGGGGTACTATTAATAATCGCTTTCAGAGATGAGCAAAACCAAGGTTTAGAGTTACACAGCTAGACCATGGTGAGACCAGGCAGAACTTCTGATCACTTGGCCCTGCTTCTTGAACTAACAGTGTGAACTTACAGAGCTTATTTACAGCACATAGTGCAATGACAAAGTAGTCATTCATTGAGCAATTTATTGACCACCTCTAATATGCCAGACGCATGCCAGATACAGGAGATATAAAGATATATAAACAAGTCACTGTGCTTACAGTCCAATGGTGAAGACAGAAAAATAAACAGATTCTTAGAATACACAGTAAGAAGCCAGTAACACAGGATGGGTGGAAGGCTTACTTCTTTATAGTAAGGAAAAGTGTCAGAGAAGCCTATCTAGAAGAAGAGACCCAAGCGATTGATTTTAAAGGACAAACAAGAGCTCACCAGGCATACATATGAGAAAGACATCTTAGGAACAGGGAACAGCATGTACAAGGAAAGAGAGTTGAGAGAGAGTTGATGTGTTTGAGGGAAATACACCATCACTCAAATGGCTGAGGTTATCTAAGCAAACCCAATTCAACCCCCAAGGCCAAGTCATGCAAGCCACTGCTTATCGATCTCTGAGTTCATAGTAAAGTTCTGCAATCAGTATAAAAAGTACTGGTTTTACGTTATTTTGTGTCAAATCTTCAAAATCTGGTGTGATTTTGCATTTACAGCACATCTCAATTTGAACTAACCAGTTTCAAGGGCTCAATAGCCACAGAAGGCTGACGGCTTTCATATAGACAGCACGAGTCAGGGTCATTCATGTGTTATATACGTAGGTGTGATTTCATGTCCTAGCTCCACAGTTACATTGAAAGCTGCCTGAGAATTAGAGTTAGAATAAGTTAAGGTTAGAATAAGAAAAACAAGTAAAATTCAAAGAACATAAAATAAAACAAGAAAGAGAATAGAAGAGAATAATGAAATGGAAACGAGCATATAATAGAAAGGATCAGCAAAGCCAAAACTTAGTCCTTTGAAAAGACTAATAAATTCTGGCAAAAGTGATCAGAAGAGAGAGAGAGAGAAGTCACAAAAATATATCATAAATATAATAGAGAGCCCATAACAGATTCTACAGACATTACAAGGATAATAAGATATTACAAACAACTTTATGCCAATAAAATTTAAAATCTAGGTAAGATAAATTCCTAGAGAAATACAACTTTCCAAAATTGACCCAAAAAAAAAGAGAAAATGTGAATGGTTCCGTGACAGAAAAAGAATCCACAGTTTAAGAAAATCCCAGGCCCAGACAGTGCCACTTGAAAGGAAGAAATCATATCAATCTACTTAAACGCTGCATGAAAGTAGAAGAGACAACATCCCCAAACTCGTCCTGTGAGCCTAATATGACATTGATATCAAAGCACAGCAAGGACATTGCAAGAAGGAAAATTAAAAGCCAATCTAGTCATGACCAAGATATAAAAATCTCAAACAGAAGATTAGCAAAGAAAATCTAGAGCTATTTTGAGAAAATAATACATCACAAACAAGTAGGATTATTTTAAGAATGGAAAATTGGTTTAACATTCAAAAAGTCGACCACAGTTAATTCTTCACATTTACAGAAAAAAAGGAGAATGTTTCATAAAAGCCAATATCCATTTGTAGTTTAAAATTCCTAGTAAATTCTGGAAAACAGTATGGGGCTTCCTCACAAAATTGAAAATAAAGCTACACTACGACCCAGCAATTGCACTACTGGATATTTGCCCAAAGGATACAAATGTAGTGATCCAAAGGGGCACCTACACCCCAATGTTTATAGCAGCAATGTCCACAATAGCCAAACTGTGGAAAGAGCCTAGACGTCCATCAACAGATGAATGGATAAAGAAGATGTGGTATATATATATACAATGGACTATTACTCACTCATCAAAAAAAAAAAAAAAATGAAATCTTGTCCTTTGCAATGACGTGGATGGAATGAGAGGGTATTATGCTGAGTGAAATAAGTCAATCAGAGAAAGACAACTATCATATAATCTCACTCATATGTGGAATTTAAGAAACAAAACAGAGGATCATAGGGAAAGGGAGGGAAAAATCAAACAAGATGATATCAGAGATGGAGACAAACCATAAAGGACTCTTCATCATAGGAAACAAAGTGAGGGTTGCTGGAGGGGATGCGGGTGGGGGGATGGGGTAACTGGGTGATGGGCATTAAGGAGGGCACGGGATGTAATGAGCAGTGGGTGTTGTATAAGACTGATGAGTCACAGAACTCTACTTCTGAAACTAATAACACACTCTATGTTAATTAACTGCATTTAAGTAAAGAAAAATTCTTAGCAAAATGGGAAGAAAGGGAAACTTTCTCAAACTGGTAAAACAATTCTACGAAAAAAAATATGGAAGACAAAATCTTTCCCTTTGTAATCACACACAAGACAGAAGTGCCCGGTATTACTACTTTTGTTACATCTTGCACTGGATATTTTAACTGAAGCAATAGGGCAGGAAAATTAATAAGAATCTGATTATCAGAAAGACAAAAATAAAGTTGTCCTTGTTTACAATCAGATTTAGTGTGTAGAAAATAGGAACAATCTGCTGATAAATTATTAGAATTATTAATAGAGCAAGATTACTCAATAAAAGATCAATACAAAAAATCAATTGTATTTCTTTATGCCAAAATCAATTAGGAAATTTAAAGTTTTCAAAAGACAATACTTATAACAGCATGAAAATGTAAAATACCTAGAAATAAATCTAATACACATATGTAGAGTTGTATGCAGACATATGTTTACACGTGCATATATATGCAAGACATCATTGAAAAAATTTTGAAGGCTTAAAACAATGGATGAATATACCACACTCAAGAATTGGAAGACTCAGTACTATAACAATGTTATTCCCCCTCAAATTAATGGATCCATGGAGTCTAAATAAAAGCAATTTAAAAAGCCCTCCAAGATGTTTTGTGACCTTGATAACAAGACTTATAAATGTCTATGAAAATGCTGCAAAGGTAAATATTCTGAAGCATCCTCGAGTTTTACATTTCTCCTTTCCATTCCATTCAGTCCTTTCCATTCACTTTGGACATTGGCCTTTTATATTCCACACAAAGTAAAAGAGGCTCTACTTGATATGAAAGAAGCATCCCAACGGGTATCCTGAGCTTACGTTTGGGGGCCGCAAAAGAAAAATAAACTCCAAGAAATTGACCCTCTGACCTATACTTTCCAAATGAGTGGCTCTCCAGTGGAGGGCTCCCACACACAATTTCCTTGGCACTTGTGGTGTGATTTGGAGTCCGAGAAAGTCATTGCCCTCTAAAAAGCAGTCTCCCCTTTTCTACCTGTTCCTGCATCTTTCTGTGCTGGAGATGTCAAGCCTGAGCCAACTTGATCCAAATGCCTTAATAGGCATGATGGTGGTAATACTACCTCCCCAAAGAAAAAAGGACACAAAAAGGGAAAGCAGGGGAAGTCTATAAAACAGAGTGAGATGCAACCCACTACAGACTTTAGCCACAGTCTGTTCCTGCCACCCACACCAGAAGAGAAAGAACTGGGCTGCCTACTTCATGCTTTACCAGTAGTATCTAATCGCTGTAGGATGAGCTGTCTCTGAACAGATCCAAGCCTTATAGGGCAGATGACTTTTCCCCTGGCTATTCATATCACAACTATTTGTTAATGCCTAGACGTGGCACTTCTAATTATTTTGTTTCTGGCTTTGTTTCTGATTTGAAGCTTTCAGTCAATTAATAATATTGTCACCCTCACTCCACAGGACAACAAGGCCAAAGAATTGACCTCAAACCCTGTCTATTCTCACCTTCCCCCACGTTGGCATTTGTAAGCTAACCCTTGTAAGGCAGCTGGCAAGAACCTGGGGTAAGACTCTCTTCAACAAAGTATATGTGAGGAGAGGAATTTGGGTTGTTTTTATGGCAATTTGTGGCCAGGGATGGGGACTGCTCTTTTGCCCCCCCTCAGATGTGTTTTCCTGCTGCTTGGCGATGTACCAAACAATAGGGGGCGTTGTGGATTTCTGGTTATGGGAAAGGCTGGACCTGGCAGTTACCTGCAGAGCTGGTAGTTGGGCGGGGCGCGGGCGGGGAAGGGGGGGTTCTAGTTCCCTTCAGTATTATTTTGAATCTGTCCATCTTTCACAAATTGCCAAGCTGAGCAATGCCTAGGCCATCACAAAAACCAATGCTATGTTCCAACTATATGAAACCAGCATCTTCAGGGTGTATGATGTGAAGTATGCACTGTTCACATAGCTCTTTGAAGAAGTCACATGACACAGTTTGAAAGACTCCATAACAGTCAGTCAAACATTTCCCTAGTGACAGTAAAAGGATTTCAAAGTTAAGTAAACTGCCTACTCCATAATTATGTCTAAGAAAGAGAGCCTCGTTTTCCACCATTTGCAGCGATACAGTGGAATTCAGCATTTCTGACTACTGGCTGTGCTCCTAGTATTAGTTGTTCCCAAAGTGAAAACAGTTTCTTAAAAGAATGTTATAGAGTCATGCCTACTGTAGCCCAAACTGGAAGATATTTAGCAGCATTCTCTTGATTTTTACACAGACAGATGCCAAAAACGTTCCTGTTGCCTCCTACTTGTGAATGGTCTTATTATCCTCACTGATTAATTTATGTGGCTGATTAACCAAACTCCACTTCAGTTTGAGAAAGGGAGACTCATTTTTTAATGTTAATAAGGGGAGAATGAAATATATACACTTGAAACAAAAAAAGTGTTTGAGGCTTGAGTGGTTAACAACCACAGTTCATGACTTTTCTCAATCTACACTGGCTTACAATTAATATTCTCTGACAAAAGAAGGCAACGGGGACTATACTTTCATACAATGATCCGGTCCTTTATGACACAGGTTTACTATCAAGCTTCCTCAACCAATCACTCTTTCCCAACCAAAATGCTAGAGACCTTTTGGGTTGGTAGTTAGCAAACCCATTTTCAAGATATAACGGAATTGCCTGCTTTTCTTCTTAAAGAAATAGGGCTAGATTGCCTTGCTGTGTAACTAGGAAGTGAAGGGGAGAAGCGTGTCCTGCTAGGTGACTTTGTAATACTCCTAGGAGTCAAGATCAAGTCCTGGCCCGGAGAGACCAAAACCCAGTCCAAACCGGCCACAGCTTGACATCCAGAGCCAAAGCAGAGAACACCCTAGTTTTAAAGAAGTGTTCTGAAAGTCTCCTAAATCGCCTGAAACCCCATTTTTTTCTGCCTCAGAAGATTAAGCATTGTGTCAGTTCCTATCGCAAAGTAGAATCTCTGCTTCCAAGAAGTCAGGTTATTTCAAGCCTGCTGCCATTGCCTTGTTGTGTGTCCAACCCTGAGAGCAAAATTTCTCTAAGAATTATCTTATAAGAATCCTTGCACTCCTGTTATTCTTTGCAGACTATTTCATTATTTTATTTAAGTCCTTACTCCATTGACTACCCTAGTGTAGCCCCAACAGCACCATGAGGAAACTGCTAAATTCTGTCTACACCACTCAAGATAAGTGGTGCAATTTCTCCTTTGGATTGAGTTATGGGCTAACTAAAAAGTTCAAATCCACCCTTTGCTTACTTTAATAAAATATCTTAAGTCTCTGTAGACAACAGAGAATAAAATCAATGAATTATTCAAGGACTATTTGTCAGTTTCTAGATTAACCTAACCCTTTGGGGCTTTTTGTGTTTTTGGTTTTGTTGGTGGTGGTGGTGGTGTTTACTTTTTTAAAGAACATCTCTTATTTTGGTTATTTTAAGAATCCTTTAAAAATGGGCAAAAGCTCTAACTTGAAAGTATTTGATTCTCTTCCAGGACAACGAATTCAGGAATCTCCTAAAAAAGCAATGCCTATAATTCAGGCATTAATATGATTACACTAAAACGGACAAATTCCACTGTGCTTCTCAGAGAAACTCTACCATGTTGACTGGTTGACATAACCAAACTTCCTCAAAAAACAAAAAGAAAAGAAAAAAAAGAACCATATTGATCACATTCACCACTGTGGCCTGGACACCTGACTTAGCTCAGTACCTGACACACAGCTGGGCCTTACATAAAATTAAGGACAAATTTTATAGTGGGTTCCTGATAATCATCAGGGGCTGGGGCTGCACCAGTGAAGGTAACACACAATTGATCCCAAACCAAAGTTCTCCTCTAAAATTCTCTGGTGGTACAGTAAGGACAATTCCATCTTAGGACGAGCATGTGACTACATGAACGCGTATCCCGGAAGAAATGGGATTGGAATAACTAACCACGCACCATCTCACTGGGACCAGTAGCACTTATTCCTTTATGTTTTGAGTGTATGGAGGTGTGTGTGCATGCACTTTCTCCCCGCAAAGGGTTAGAACTCTCTCATTGCCGTTTTACCGGTAGATCAGGCACTTTCTCACTTGAGATCATAACAAATGATGATGTGATACTATTTAATAAACAAACCGTAATGCAACCATGTAAATCCCAAGAACAGGGCCAAACACCATGGTGTTCCTCCAACACTTAACTGGGATTTGCTCCACGACTAAATACAAGGCATCTAAGCCAGCTAAGTGGCTTGCCCGAGCCGTTCTGCCCAGATGACATCATCACTTGGCTTTCCCAAAAGCACCTCTTTCGCTCTGGCTCTTTTGGCTTCTTTCCATGTAAACACGGCTTGATTAAAGCTGCGGGACGACTGTGAATCTCGTATTCCACTCTTGTATGGGAAGTCAGAATGTCAATTTTTCCTCGTTTTGAGCACAGAGCATTGGGATATTTAATGTGGCATCCATAGCAACAGCATGGAAACCGCCTGGGTGCCTCGCTGCCACCTTCACGACACATTTTATGTAAGAGCAGCTGATGCATCACCCACGGGAAGACCTGCACCTCAACATGAAGCTGCGTTCACGGATCTGACCCTTATGGCCAGATCACAAGCACATGACTAGGCTGCCCTTTGATGCTGAGTCAAGAGGAATAAAAATAAATAAATAAAAAGTCCTCGCTGTGCCTCCAAGAGAATAAATGGGATTTTGACCATGTAGTCATAGATGTTCAGGACTGATTGGAGCCTGGGTGGGACCTTGTCCTCCTCGGGTACCTTTTACCACCCCAGCCTCCAGCCGGCAACCCCGGTGAACATATCTGATGGCTAAATCAAGTAAATTCAGGCAAGCTGAATGCAAAATCTCTCCCAGCAGAAAGAAGAACACCATGGATGTCAATCTTTATAACCCTTTAACAAAAATAGTTCAACTGTTGTTAACAGTCGAGAAATGACTTGGAAGTATTAGCGCTGTAGCTCTCAAGAGCATCCCAGGGCCATGCTGGGTCTAATTGCAACAGGTGAAATGCTCTAGTCCGTCAGCTTTAAATGGTTAATTTGCGGGTGTGGGTTGGTTATGTAGACTCGGTTGTTGGGTAACAAATATTCCTAATACATGAATTGCTTCTCTGTGATGACTAACAGCACAGCCTCCGAAAGTGGAACATGACAAGTGTTAAAATAGCAAACTGATATGTGTTTACTATGGTTTCCTCCCTGCTTTGCAAAATTAGGAAACTATAAAGCATTGAGAGGAGACTTGCTTCTTCATTCCTCCTGCATTACATCCAAAAAAATATTTGAACATTGCAGGCATGCGCCACATGTTTCATGAAATCTTTCCAAAGAACCGTATCGTTTTCCATTTTGATAAGGCCAGGAAAGGAGGTGGGGTTTTTACCTTGACTCTTGAGGTCATTTAAATGAAAACTACTCAAATCAGTCCAAGGGAGGAAGTGAATTTTCATGTCAAATCCAGGGTTAGTATCTTTCTAATGAGACCTACACCCAAGCTTGCATAAACAACACGAAAAGGTAATGAGCAAATGTTCCTAAGTTAGCAAATCATTTTAATTCTTTTAAAGGGCCTGAAAATTTTTATAGCCCTCATCCAGTAACACACACACACACACACACACATACACACACTCCACTAAGAGTCTAGGAATAGGTCAATCAGAGGAAGGATTTTAGTGATCTGGACAAACCAATTTAGAGTCCACAGGCTTCTAAAGAATTCATAAAACAGCCTTGGAACCCTGAGTCACCAATCCAGCAAGATAGGATTTGCTTGAAAGTTCAGGTATCAAATGAGTGGAGATGGCAGCAACCACCACCCCACCCATTCCAGAAGCAAAGAGGCAGCATGGAGCCCATGGAACTCTTGGGAATCCACACCCTTAGAATTGTTTGTGCTCCCTCGATTTTTGCAGGGGTGTTCATTGCCCTGGGTCCTGCTTTACAGATAAAGCAGCTAGAAGGTTCCATCATCTTGTGCAAGACCCCAGAAATACCACCCCCCACCGCTGCGTAACATTTATTTCTGTTGCCCTGGTGTGGCACAGTTACAGTGATTTCATGGATGCAACCAAAGTCTTTTCCTACACCAAATTCCACAATTAGAGTAAAAAAAAAAAAAAAAAAAGCACTGCAGTTCTTAATATATGATGTTGGTAAGTAGAATTTCTGAAGTTCACAAGCTGAGTATCGGTGAAGATCTTTGGCTTCTGCTTCCACGGGCAATTTGTAAGGAACCGCTAATGTAGAAAAGCAAAACTTGAAATAATTGAGATATGAATTTGGTTAGAACAGAAAGATTTCAATGTCACTCTAGCCAGTTGCTATTTAGCGATAACTATCCCCTGGGTGTTATGTTATTACTATAACAACAGCATTTATAGATTACGAAGAAATGAGGATGCCCTCATTCATTCTCAATATATAGAGTCTCAGTCTTACTTGAAATTCCCAAGAAAGACCCAAGGACCAGAGCATAAGTTTTTTTTCCTCAAAAAGATATGTTCATTGGGAAATACAATTAAAGCAAATTAAGATACTTTCCACATTTTATTCGAAATTTCATCTTCTTCTTATGCACTAAAGCTATTACATAATTGGAGTTTTCAGAAACTTGGAAAGTCTAGGTATTCACCTTCTCTGATGAGTTCAGGTACTCACTTTCCCCATTTGTATACTGGTTTATTAATGCATTCTCTAAACTTTCCAGTTCAGAGTCAATGATTCTAAAGTCATATAGTGTGTCATATTACTTAGGTTTGGTTAGGCTGCACATAACAAATTAATTCGTAAGTAATAGTGAATTTTAATAAGACACAAATTTATTTTTCTCTCACCTAGAAACTAGGTCCACAAGTAAGCAGTCAGAGGCTGGTGTAAGACAACCATCAGTGTCCCAAGCTCCTTTTATTTTGCTTCTCTACCAATTTTAACATTTTGCTAAATGGTCTAAAATGGCTGTCAAGCACCAGCCTTTACATCTGCATCTCAGCCAGAAGACATGAAGAACTAGGATAAAGGACCCTGGCACTTCCTCTCAGGACTCATTATCGAGAACTTGGACAGATAGCCACACAAAGTTGCAAGGGAAGCTGGGAAATACAGTCTTTATACTGGATGGCCACATATAAGCCTAAAACTGGGCATTCTGATTTGGAGAAATAAAGAGAAAACCATTTTTTAAAAAGACAACAGCACTCTCTGCCACTAGTATTGAATATGTGAAGAGCTAATAGCTAAAACTTTTTTCTTAAAATATTAAAGGTATGTTTATTTCAAAGATAATGTCAGGAGAACTTAGTGTATGAATAATGTAAATATATACATGATTAATAATGTATACACATATAAAAATTAAATCGTAATATATAAGCCACTGGTGTATATCATTGTATCACTGTGGTATATTCTCACTTACCGGATTACTGCAGCTAAGAATTTAAATACAAATAAAATTCTTCCTTTTCTTATTTTTTTTTTTTTAAGATTTTACTTATTTATTTGAGAGAGAATGAAAGAGAGCACATGAGAGGGGGGAGGGTCAGAGGGAGAAGCAGACTCCCTGCCGAGCAGGGAGCCCGATGCAGGACTCGATCCAGGGACTCCAGGATCATGACCTGAGCCGAAGGCAGTCGCTTAACCAACTGAGCCACCCAGGCGCCCTAAAATTCTTCCTTTTGTAGTGAGACTTTAGAATAATAGGAAGAAAATACAAATGTAAAGTAAAATAGGAAAGAGACAGACTTTGTAATTAGTAAAGTAGGTTTAGCTATAAAAGGATTATGGACTTGAGTCTGACCTGAGTCCTGGCCTTTGGCCTTGCCACTTACTTGCTCTGTGACTTTGGGCAAGTCATTCAACCTCTCTGATCCTGGTTCATTGTCTATGAAATGGAAATATGTGATGCGCCCAGGGAGCATCCAAGTCCCTGATTAGTGGGCTGGATAAAGTGCATCCAAGAAAGTACTGAACCCAGGCTATGAAACAAGGTGGGGCAGAAGAGGCAGAGAAGGCAGCAGTGATAAAGTACAAAGTAGCCAAACAAGACAGAATAGAGACCATAAATGGGGTGGAGAGAGGAGTTTGTCAAATTGTCTAAGAGGCTGTGCCATATGACCTTGAAGAAATTATTTATCATATATGTTGAAACTTCTTTTAAAGCAGGAAAAGATTTGAATCTATCCCTGTCTCTTTATATCAAGGGCTATAAATTTTCATATGTGTGGTTGAAGGAAAGTGACATTCCACGTAGCCTAGTGAATATTCCTGTGACAGGTTTTACCATAATTTCTAAACTAAAATAATCACAAGACCAGAGAGACTCCTCCGTTAGAATAAAACTGGATTAGGGGTGCCTGGGTGGCTCAGTAGGTTGAGCGTCTGACTCTTGGTTTCGGCTCAGGTCATGATCTCAGGGTGGTGAGATCGAGCCCCACGTCAGGCTCCACACGGGGTGTGGTGTCTGCTTGGGATTCTCTCTCTCCCTCTCCTTCTGCCCCTCCTCTGCTGCTCGCTCTTCCTCCCTCTCTCTCTCTCTAAAAATTAAAATTTTTTAAAAAGGCAAAAAAAAAAAAAAACAACTGGGCTAGAACTAAACACGTGGTTTTGTGCTTCTTTCTAAATGTTAATGGCACTTTAAAGTACATAAATAAATGCTTCAAAGACAAATATTCAAAAATTGGGGAATGGATTAAGGCAGTATGTGATGATCAAAAGCAAGTGTATGTGGAACCCATCACCGAGCCAACCATCTCTGCTCATGGAATGTCCGTGCGGACCAGGTGAGAGCTAGTCCACAAAGCGATGGTGATGAAATGGGGTTTGCTTCTTTGTTTTTTCCATAATTTCAAGATTTTCTCTGCTATCGCTAGTCCTTGAGTCAGAGAGCTCAGTCTCTGTGATTGAATCATGACGGTGTCATTTTCTGTGCACATACAACCAACAAGGAGAGCAGAAGTATTCCTTCAAAAATGGAAGGAAGCAGAATCCATTTTGAAAGAGAATCTGTGATTAATAGTCCTCCTCTTTCCTTTCTAGCACTTTTGTTCATTCCTTCATCAAATATTGATTAGGCACCTGTCCTATACTGGACACTGAGCCAAGACTGAAGATATAAAGAGACTTCTAGCCCTTAAGGTGCTCGTCCCTGGACTAGAAGAGGCCCCTCCGTGAGTGAATTAGAAACATGGTAGGCAGTATTAAGATGGAGAGGACAGCTCTGAATGCTATCATGAAGTGTGAGTAATCCGAGTCTTACCTTCTGCACTTACTTCCAAGATGGACAGGCTTTCTGAGCCTTGTTTTCTCGTCTGTAAAATGGGATAATAAGAATATGTATAGGTTTGCTTCATGTCTGCGGCAGGACGAGAACGCAATATTTGTTGGCATGTGTATTATTATTGGTGTCATGGATGATATTATTATTAATGTTATTAATCTAGAAAGATCCAGAAGGAAAGACTTACGATTACAGCGTACCCTTGAGTTATGTGCTATTACTAAGGAGCAGAGTATCTCTTTAACTGTGACTATTTGACCACAGAGGACTGACCCAAAAAAAGCTTGAAGGTCAGGAGGTTGCAGAGCTGGTGGCTACTGCGTTAGCACACGCTTGGCATTAAAGCAAAAGAATAAAAAAGTTTGAGAATCCTCCTTAAATAAAGGTCTCACAATTCATTTTGTGTTGGGGAGAAGAAGAGGTGGAGATTGCTATGACGGGCTTTTTCTTGTTCTACCCCCAAACCTCGGATCTACGTGAGCCTCTGGATTTCTAAATATAACTTTGAGAAAACTAATCACACATTTTCGATACGGATGAATTACTTAGTTTCTGTATTAATCACATTGAGCTAGTTAACATCTAATCGTGCACCTTGACCACAAACAGCACTAAAAGCAATGCCACAGAAAACAGTTTTCCTCTGAAAATTGTGGGGGAGATTTTTTTCTGCCCAATGGCCAGGAATAGGAAGAGTCTATATTTATAGACAAGCCTATTCAATAACTCAATTTTTCAGAGACTGGTGTTCCTTCTTATAAGGAAGTCAGTTGCTGTTCTCAGAGCTGCTCAGATGGAATGTTTTTTTTTTTTTTTTTTGTCATGTTAAAAGTATGAGTCAGTATTTCACCCACAATAGCCACATTTCAAAACCAGCATGCAGCTTTTAAGGAGCAGCTAGGAATTCAAAAGTCCAGTCCCCAAACTTTCAAGACTGACCACCTTTGTGAGTTTACAGCTAATCAACTCAAGAACGTGAAACATGCATTGAAATATTTGAACATTTAAGAGGCTTTAAAAGTATTTGCTACTGGGTCTCGCAGGCACCTCTCCGATTCCTCCCCACCCACCCTCAAACCTCCACCAACCTCCTACCCTGGCAAATTTCTACTCATCAGTAGTCACAGAACACTAACTTTGACAGGGATGCTCGACGTGGTGGGCTGCTGAGTCATCACCAGGAGCTTCGGAATGTATATGGGTGGGTGGGTGGGTGTGTGTGTGTGTGTGAGTGATATGTGTAAGCACAGACTCTAAGATGCTTGTAGTGGAAAGTGACTCAGAGAGGCAAAGAGGGAAAATGGCCACTTACCAGTTTCTTCTAAAAATATCTAAGTATTCTGCACACATAATTAGCCCACAAACCACCACTGCCATCATTATCATCATTATCAATGACTGAAGACAGCCCCCAGCTTTGATCCCATTTCTAAGGAGGCACACTGTCCTTTTCTTCACTCATCTGTTTATAATCAAGCAACTACCTGAGGTCAGGTGCTGGGTGGGCTAGGGGATGGAGATGCTCTTTCAAACATGGTTCCTGCCCTCCAGGTGCTTTTGTCCCATTGGACGAGGCCGTTATTAACCAAATCGTCAGACAAGCAAGTATCACACTGCAATTGTGATGGAACAAAGCAGAGGAAGGTGTTGCTATGGAAACCTAAGAAGAAGGCTTTGACTAAAGGAGGTTGATGATGATTCCCCTGAGGATTTGATGCTTACCTGAAGGATGAGTAGGGGTTAAATGAGGGAGAAGAGAAGATGACCACAGCAAAGGCTCCATGATGAGAGCAAGAGGTGGGAAGGAGGGAAAGAGAAAAGGGGGAAAGTGATAGGAGATGAAGTTGAAGAGGCGGGTGCAGACCACATAGGGCCTGATGGTCCCATCTGTTTGTCCTTTATGTAATAGCAATGAGGAACCACTGAAATTTTCAAGCACATGTGTAGCCTGATCAGAGTTGGGTTTGGAAAACATTGTTCTGGCTCCCATATAGAAAAGGGTAAGAAAGAGAGGGCAGAAGGAAGATTAGATGTAATAAATGGGTCTTAAGAGGCTAATGTGGTTTCTTTGCTGCTTCATGTGCCTTTGACTCATCTATTCAGTCTATATATGTTTACTGAGCACTTACTATGTGCCAGACATTGTACTAGGCCTGTGCACAAAAGCAGAAGCTCAACCTGATGCAGTTTAACTTTAAAGAATGTTCCATGTATCCCAGTTTTACATGTACAAAATTATTAGGTCAGAAAAGGGAAGAGTTGGATGGGTTTCTCTGGTCCAAAACCCCTTTATGAAGACTACGCTCACAGGCATAGCAAGGATTTTATATGATTTAAAGAGGCAAAGTAGAGGTTAAGATGCTAGGCATGTATGTCACTGATGTGCCACGTTATTTTTTAAGAGATGAACCTTGACAACTGAAATTGAGAAGAATGGTCCTCAAACTTCTGGATTGTCCTAGGCATTACAGCACAGCCTTGGACCACCCTCCCAGGAATTCACAGTTGCCAAAATTAAATTTCTTTAAGATATTATACTTCCACCCAGTAGATTTTTAAAATTTATAATGCTTTATCAAAGTAGTATATACACATTGTTTCAAAAGTTAAATATAACTACAAACCCTAGAAAAAGAAACATCATCTTTTGCCCCAATCCTTTCAAGTCTGAGTTCCATTTCCTGGAGGCAATCACTTAAAATTTTGCAATTCATTTGCTGTTAGTTCTAGTAGTCACCTTCATTTCATAAAACATTGTCATCTCTAGATTTTTCATTTTTAGTCATCACCTGTTTTGACATCCTATTCTAAAAAGATTTTTCCTTCCAAATCCACCCTCCTTGCAAGGAAGTCACATTATCTCATCCTTCCAAGGAAGTCACATTATCATTTTGGTTAAATCAGAATTTAGTGTTTACCTCATTCTTATGCAAAAATTTTCAAAGCTGAACCGTAGGATGCACTACAATTGCATTTTCTTTCTTATTCAAGTTTTCCTTTTTCCTAGAGTTAATTGTTGCCTTGTACTTCAATTGCTTAGTTTTCTATGAACCTGCTCTAAACCTGAACTGTCCCAGAGAATACCAAAATTTCTCTCATAATCTTCAAACTCATATGAGTTTAATTTTGGGGGAGACATTCCTCCTGGGGTACACAGTCTTCCTGTTCCAATCGGAAGACTCTCTGACTGCCCCACAGCTGACATCCTGGCAAGTCCCCTGGGTGTTTCCTTCCCCTCTTGGATTGGTCCCTCTTTCCTGGTTCCCAGGCCTTTCTCTCTTGAGGTATCCTCATTTTGCTTGCTGAGCACCTCCTCCAGGAATGCTATGTGGTGGGGAGAGTAACATTTTTGAGAACCTGCCTATCTGAAAATATCTCTGTAATATTTACACATTATAATTTACAATTTAGAAAGACCCCTCACAATTATGACCTCATTTTGTCCTCACTGTAGCTTTATAAAATCTTCCCACTCAATTTTATGTGCTGAGAGAGGTGAAACAACACCCCAAATCCCATAGCTCCTCCGCGAGGATAGTAGTCTCTGCCAACACCTCTGTGACCAGCAAAGGGCAACTCAAATAGTGGAAGCACACAGCGGATGCTAACAGAGTGGATGAACTTAATAAATTCATTAAGAAGGCACCTACTAACAAGTACATTATATTATTTCTTCATAAGACTTTATCAGCAACGTGAAGGTGTGTGATTAAGGATTTGATCTCATATGCTTAAAAATGTTCACGGTCCAACAGTATTGAGGCAAAATTGTTTCAGAAAAGGCAGTTTTGTGAGCAAATTATGGAATTATCAGTGATGTTGGTATGGGCCAATCCAATCTTCTTTTCCCACTGCCCCCCTCCCCGTCAGAGCCCCCCACTTCTGTCCCGCTCTCTTTGATTTCTCATGTCTGAATCAATGCTCAGGTTTAGAATGACTTGAAAGCAGATGTCCTGGGCAAAGGTACCAAGGGGAAGAAATGTCACAGAGCAGCCGTACAAAAGCACATCTCTGAAAGGGTGAACAGATGGCACCGAGTGTCCCTTAACTCCATGGTGAGGACGCTTGGCAACGACAAGTACGCTGACAAAATTGGAGTTGGTTTCGCTGCTTTGACGACGACAACAAAACCAAGATCTCCATTGTGTATCTGTTTATGCCTTGGCTCCAGGAATTTCAACAACTGCTTCCTTTGAAAAGTGGAAAGTATTTTCCACGATTTAGACTAACTGCCCATCTAATTTTCTTGGGGGGGGTGTGGAAATTTAAAATCCAGTTGTAGCTGACAGGATGAGCATTCTTTCTCCCACTTTAAATGGCCATCACAGAGTCCTAATCTGTCACAGGCTGAAAGAACCTTACCCATCACCTGGAACACCCCACCTTTGACACACAAGGAAGCCAGTGTTACCCAGGGCCACACACCTGGGGGGGGGAAAGGGGGGCGCAGTGTCAGGACCCGAACTCGGGTCAGAGTTCTCTCTCTGAGTCCTTAGTTGTTGTAATGGCTCCTTCCAGACAAATAATTTTTAAATAGCAATAAAATAACATTGTAGTAAAAAAAAAAAATGACTACAATTCAAATGTGTCATCAGAGAATCAAGGCTATAAGTGAAACAAAATGAACTATTGGCTCTTCTCTTTTCCTCTTTAAAAAGCTCTTTTGCATTACCCCCAATCACCAGTCTCTGACCTTCCTTCTTCGCCTCACCTCTGCGGACCTGGCCCTGTCTGTCGGCTGGTCCACTGTCATGCTGTCTTTTCTGATGCAACACCCACACCACCGTCCCTGCAAAAGCAATTTTATTTTACATCAAGAAAAGGCCAGATACGGTGAACAGAATATCAGGAGCACGCCGCAAGCACCTGCTAATGCAAGCTTCAGAAACAATTTAATTCCACGTTAAGGAGAGCCTTGCAGCTGAGCCAGTCACTGAACAAGAAGAGGCATGCGGCACATAGCTGTTTCACAATGTCCCGGCTCTGATACCGAATCTCGTGGCATTCTCCTCCTCTCGACACCAGGCCCGAGACCCCTTAAGGGATGTTGCCATGGCTGCAATTTTTGCAAATACCAAATAAATGGTGATTGAAGTATATGTCAAGCTCTGTCACCAAAACAAAAGTGTTTGTGTGTGTTTGGCCATGTGCAACCTTGTTACTACACTTTTTTGTCTCTTCACATTTTGAGTTTTGCAATGAGTTTACTTGAATGTGATTTGTTTGACTTTTGCAACAAAAAGAAACCATAACTCAAGAGAAGACCAAAATGATGCCTGCCAGGGTGACTCTCCTTAAACAGGTTTATTTCTTTTTAAATCACAAAAGCACAAAGGACCCAGAGTCTCTGATAATGAACGTAATATATGATTGCCATAAAAAGTTCACTCTCCTTTCAATTTCAATTTACCCCACTATAAATCAGTGATCCACTTAATCAAATATTCTTCCACTTTAATTGTTTTATCTTGCTTTTATGTTAAATCTCACTGAGTTACTGCGGGCACCAGTCTTCACATTATAGAAAAAATGTCAGTTGTTGGCCCATAATTAGTCTAAAACTCAAACATGGGTTCTGAACATTAACCAGATTGGAGGAAGCCCTCACAATCTCACTGGACCAGCGAGACAAATCCCAGTCAGAAAGTAAACCAGGATTAGTCAAGCTAGCCATCCATCTGCTGTCAAAATACGGAGTATGGGCCCCGGCTTTCAAACTAACTGGAATTTTTTTTTTTTCATAAATGTCTTTCATTATTATCTAACAGGGCATTAAAACTCTATTCGGTTGTCTCTTAAATTCTCCAGCCTGAAACTGTCCGTTTAAGAATTGCAGATGCTTGCCTGGACTAGCCCAACGGTTCCCATGAGAAAATATATCAGCACAATGTACTGAGTAAGGCCGCAGTCAGACTGCAGTGTTTGTGATGAAGGGCACTTCCTGGGTATTGTACAAGACAAGAACTGTCCCTAGTGGGTAATCCGGTTCCGTAAACAAGGAGGGGAAAAAAATGAATTCCATGTTATTGATTGATAAACCCCTTTCCGACAAGGTGCACAGGGACGGCCCCATAGAAGTATTGTTGAATGCGACAGACCACAAGGGCCCCGGTCAAATGCTATTTGGGCATGTGTCACTTGTCCTTCACACAGATCCCCGATATAACTTTTTTTTAAGTTAAAATTCTAAAACTCTTTTTAAATAAACTGCGAATGAGGATATATCCAAACCAGGCCATCTGCTTAACCCAGTACATGTAAATATTTCCAGAGCAAAGAACTCCTCTGGAGTTTTGTGTACTTGTTTTGAATTTCAGAGATGAGTATTAGAAAGTAGAAGTTATTTGGGGGCTAATGGAACCACATGCTGTTTACAAGGCTTTTTTATAAATATCTATGTTTTAAAATAATTATTTATATCTCCTGACTTGTTTTATACAGGACTTGGGCACATGTAAAAATGAACACTGTTTTCACTGTAATAACCATCTAGCTCAAAAAAATATATATGTTTTTTCATATTAAAGAAAAGCCAAACAATTTTTCTTAAGCTCTGAGCATGAAAAAGAGCCTAGACTCAGCCAGGAAATGTTAACTCTGCTTCCAGCATAGCTACAAGTGTTCATCAGTGTCAAAATGTATTTTTTAAAGGATTTTTTTACAAAGGTAAAAAACAAATCAATTGTTCAAATGATAGCTGAGTGAGTGCTAAGATATCAAAATGTTTAGAAAGAACTTGAAGAATCATGAGAAACCTATTAACCAATAGACCTCACTTATGCAACTCTTTGTAAAGTATTGTGATGGGTTATTCTGGTAACTATTTCTATTTTCAAACATATCACATTAGACAGGTATGGTGAAATAATATATATTAAATACATAGATATAATTATCACAACAGGGACACCTGGGTGGCTCAGTTGGTGAAGCGTCTGCCTTCGGCTCAGGTCATGATCCCACAGTCCTGGGATCAAGCCCCGCATCGGGCTCCCTGCTCAGCGGGAAGCCTGCTTCTCCTTCCTCCACTCCCCCCTGCTTGTGTTCCCCTTCTCTCTCTCTCTGACAAATAAATAAAATCTTTTAAAAAAATTATCACAACAGAGAGAATCTAGGAGGGGAAAAAAGAAAAAACATCCCATTAAATAAAAAGCCTTTATACAGGACATTATTCACATTTCTGCAAATGGAATATTCTGATTAACTGCCATATATTATATTATTTGAGTAACTTTAGGAAAGATTAATTCCCAAGCTCTGTCCTCTACAATATTTTTTCCGAGCTGAAATTGGGCTTTAAAACAAAACGTCAGCAATGCGAGCTGACTATTCAAGTTACAGGTCCAGAAACTTCGAGTGCAGGCAGTTAAAAGTGATTTAAGAAATGCAAAATCATGCTTGCACAAATGTGGATGTTAAACTTGTAAATTGATATATCAAAACCCCAACCGGAATATAGCAATTTGTCTCTCTTTGCCTGCTCTGGTGTATCCCCTCAGCTGCCTGCCAGATAATATACTGATTGTAACTTTCCTAATTTACGGAGCCTGTATGTCTAATCTCCTGGGCCAGCCTAAAGGGCTTCTTCATCCATTGAAATGCCGGAATAATTGAAATTGTCTTCGGCAGACAGTCAGGCAATAATGAATATTCTCTCTGCTGATTGCATGCCAAGGTTACACACAGGACCGCAAAACAGAAGAGATCCCCAAGCCAAGCCTCCCAAGGGAGGGGCAGCCTCTAACCTGTGGCATGAGGCACAATACCTGTGGCTTCCCTTCTCATATGTTCCTGCGGTCAGTGACGCCCACCACGCTTCTGGACACTGAACGACAGACAGCACAGTTGCCAAACGAACAATGCTCCCATTGGCTTCCCTGATTCTCCAGGGGCAGATGAAAGGCTGGGAAAGGTTGTGGGTATGGATTTTCCGATGGGGACAGCAGGACAGATGAGCAGAGGAAGCTGTTGTTGGGATCCAGAGGAAATACACAAGTAGTTAATCGAAAAAAAAAAAAAACCACAAAAAACAAAGAAGAAAACAAAAAACCCTGCATTGACGGTGCATGAGAAAACGCTTGCCTGTCAGCCCTGAACAGTCTTTCCCATACCTCTGAATGGTTTTTGTGAATGCCAGGAGCTGTTTCCTGCTTTAGAGTCAGTCCTGCTTCGTTGGAGTCTTAACGATGCTCTGTTTGAAATTAAAGCGAGCAGTAGCCGTGGTGAATCGGTAATATCGCCGAAAAATCTAAAGACTGGTCTGACCTTCGGCTATAGGAAGATTAACATTTTAAACGTCGAGAAGTTTGAAATAGATCTTTCATTTAAGCAACTAGTCTTGGATTATTGGTACTCCTATGATTTGCTTTTTAGGATGAAATTTGGGGATGAGGAAGGAACTACCCTAAGACACGGTGCCTTTAAACCACACAGCAAAAGGCGGATTTTTTTAAGGCATCCCAAGTTACATGGGGGAAGAGTATAAACCATGGTGTGATGTGACACCTGAGTTTCACTATCTGAATTACTAAGTAATGATGTGCCAAATATACGGAATACATATTCCTTATCTGTTGCTGCTTGCCAAAAATTACCCCCAAATCATAGCAGCTTAAGGCAGCCATGAGCATTTGTTATCTCCCACAGTGTCTGCAGGTCAGGAACTCAGGAGCCCCTTCACTGGGTGTTTCCAGCTCAGGATTTCTCACAAGGCTGCGGTCAAGCCTGTTGGCCATGACTGTGCCATCCAAAGGCTGGAGTAGGGTTGGAAGATCCACTGCCCGGTGGCTTCCCCTCACATCCGTGGCCAATTAGTTTTGGTGGTCAGCAGGAGGTCTGTTTCTTGCCATGTGGATCTCTTTATAGGGTTGCTAAAATGACAATGGCGTCATGACATGGCAGCTGGCTGTGTCCCGGAGCAGGTGATCCAAGGGGATCAAAGTGGATGGAGGCCACAATGTCTTCTATGCCCACCTTCAGAAGTCACACATTGACATTTCCCCAGCATCTCCCAACTACACAGTCAGCCCTCATCAAGGGAGGGCAAGCGGGAAGGAAAGCACGTAAGGACATATACACCAGGAATCGTCAGCTTGGGGGCCGGCCACCACACACATATATTATACAACTACACAGATCTACCAGCCTCCTGGGGAAGATCCCAACTATCACTCTCATTTTTCACCACGTTCTTGCACATATTCTTTGTTCCAGATAAGGAACAGGGAATATGTATCATTAAATACGTTTCGCTCTTTCCCAGAGTGGCCTTCTCATTCCATCCCCCCGCCCCATCACAAAATCCTGATTCCCTGGCTTGCTCACTCCCCCAAACAATGTACAACTCTGTCCTCCAGGAAGCCCTTCCAAAGAGCCCTGCCAGACTCCAAACCTCATGTATATTTTTCAGATTCAAGCAAAAGAGGGAGGGAGGGAGAGGGAAGGAGGAAGGAAGGAAGGAAGGAAGGAAGGAAGGAAGGAAGGAAGGAAGGAAGGAAGGAAGGAAGGAAGGAAGGAAGGAAGGAAGGAAGGAAGGGAGGGAAGAAGGAAGGAAAACTCTCACACATATTTAAAATACAGTGAAGACAATACAGAGAATTGGTTACATAAATGATAGCAGAGCTTCAAAGCCAAACAGAGGTACCGGTGAAGCGCCTGCTCCCATCCTCAGATTGGAGAAGCAAGGCAGGAAACAGTGTTACCAAAGGGAGTGGCCATTTCCCCCAGCAGAAGCCCAACCATAGTGGGTGTGTCCATGGGTGGAAATGGGAGATGCTACCGGCAGGGCTAGAGACAAAGGGGAGGAGAAATCCCCTGGCTTCTCCCTTCCTCCCACTCTCCGGGCTCCTGCCATGCCTGCACTGATAGAATCCAGCTGCAAGGTCGCTGGTAGGGGAACCTGTGGGTGTCGGCACCCCATGTCACTCAGAGCAGAGTGGGGAGAAGGCCAGGGCAAACAGACCAAGGACCGACACATATATCCTGCTAAAGCGTGATGGTGAATTACATTTTTTCACTTAACATTTGTATAAAAATCTGTGTTCTACGTAGTTTCTCTGCATCGTCCTACTGCGTATATTGACCCTGGGGACTGAATCATTTCCATACAGTGGTATCTTTAGGTCGTTTCCAATTCTTTATTATTATTATTTTCAAGGGAGAATTCAATTAATACCTTCATTGTTTAGGGTTTTTTTTTCTTTCCAGAAATGTTCTTAGGGTAAATTCCCCAAGATGATAATGATCAGATTAAAAAAATAGCGACGTTCTTATGTCAACTGATACCTGTTTTCGGGCATCTGCTTTTGCCCTTATTGCTTTCTGCAGCCCTTGCTATTAACAAAACAAAATGCAAAAATGTACAGGCACAAACGGACTCACCTTTCTGAAGGCAAAAAAGAGGCATTCCAGCACTTTTATAAAACCTATCCTTTGATATTGCAGCAACAGCAGGAGCAAAACATCTCCTGAGAGCTATAAGATGCTGGAGGAGGGCTCTGATTAACTTTGCAAAGGATGGCTGACTTCCCTTGGATATGACTAGAATAATATTTAGTCTAGCGTTTTCCTTGAACGAAAATGAAACCTCACCCTTGCTTCTTAGAAACAATTGAGAGCCTGAAGCAAATTTTAGATGAAGAGCACCTTCCCAGAAGTCGGTGTCCCATTCTGGACTGTCAGGGAACCTGGATGCCTCAGAAGACCCAAACCTATAAGGAGAAACAAAAGTGTATGATAATGAGATCTCTGTCACTCTCTTAAAGACAACTGGAAAACAATAGTCCGTGTGTATAACCTAAAAAGACATTGAGAGGTCATCTGGCTAGTGCTTCTCGAAATGGGGCCCATTCACAAGCTGTGTAACCAGTTGGCAACAAGGGAAGTAGAAAAATTGAAAGCAAGCAATTCAACATTGCAGCAAAACTTTTATTGTATTTACCAAGGTATTTGTGTACAATGGATTGAGGGGGGAAAAAAAATAATCCTTCACCAGGGATAGTTGGGAAGATATTATTTGGCTATCAAAATCCAAACTGAAGAAGGATCTTGAATTTGCCCATGCCATCGGCTGGTGTTATGTTATATATGTCAAGAATTAAAAAAAAAAAAAAAAGTAGACAGCTAAGAATGAACAATGCACCCCAGAGTCATAGTTTACAGTAATCGATATTTTACGGGCAGTGAAGTCCCTCTTTCTGAGATTATTTTACACTCCAAGATTACCATAAGTATCAATGGAAGGATTCACCTTAATTAATTAGGAAAAGTTATGCTCTTTAGCTGACATAAGTATGTTGAGGAATTGGATGATATACGGGGAACTAAAATCTCCTTATTCAATCCTACTCGTTGCTCAGTAACATGGGTTAAGCATTGAATAAGTCTCCCGTTTTCGTGACAAGATATCAGAGCTGGTCGAGGGCATAGATGGAATTGTTTAGAGCCAGAAATGTGAAGTTTAGTGCAGAGTGGCCAGGTGTCTAGGGAGCCCACAGTCAGAGCTGTGTATTTTAATCAGAGTCCATTTGCGTCAAGATGAGGTTACGCACTGAGTTAACAGCGAAGAGCAGACAAATACAAATCACTCCAAATGGTGCTCTGATGTTTGCTTTACATGGTTTTTGTTTTGTACCTACACTGGAGAGGGAAATGGCAGCTCAGGCACAACTGTAGGATGTGAACATTTATTCCGATCCTGGGTGGGAACCAGTTCTCACAAGCTCTTCTAAACTGAGAGCATCTGCCCCTCACCTTTGGCACCATTCAGATAGACAGGAACCCACACTCGGGTTTTAGGTCTCACCGACCTGGGTTAAAATTCCAACTACTCTGTTCACTGGCTGGGTGACCTTGGGTGAAGTATTTAACTTCTTGGTGCCTCAGTTTCCCTATCTATAAGATGGGCTGATAATATCTATGACCCCAATTTTATAATCAGGGTTGGTAGGAGGATTAAATAAAACAGCTCATTGCCCAGCTTACTGACATCGAACTGTTTTAATATTTACTCCTCTCCTTAGATTCAACTTGGTTACACTTCCCATCAGTCAAGTGTTGATTGTTTCCTATCAGGACTTTCTCTGAGAATAAGAGTACTTGGGGAATTATAGGAAATTAGGAAACCTAATTATTTATAACATCATCCAGAGGTGAAGTCATCATAAAGTATAAATGGAACATGCTCCCTCACAGCAGAGTAGGAACTATTGAAAGAGTTAAAAACACGAGAAACAAATTTAAAAACCTACTGATGAAAAGTTATAACCCAGTGGACTGGCTAGGTAGATGGATGGTGAAGGTAAAAACAGTGAGTCCAGACAAGGTCACGGAAGAGGTCATGGAAAAGCGAAATGATTTGATGCGCTGGAGGGTAGAATGCTGAAGAACGATTCTCTATAGAGTGTCCATTAATGGTGCTGTTGGTTGAGAGCTAGGTTAGCGCATCGGGAAAGCAGGTGGACTTTGAAGCCAAACTGAGTTTGAATCCCAGCTGTTTCCCTTACCAGTTGTATGCTCTTGGGCATGCTTCCTGAACTCGCGGTGCCCAAGTATCCTTATCTGTTAAAAGGGGATAATAATAATATACGATAACCTCATTTGGCTGTTAGAAGGATTAAGTGAATTAACATATGTAAAACATTTACACAGTGCCCAACAAATACTAGCAATTATTATATATGTATAAAATTGTAAAACAACAAAAGGAAAAACGCTAATGTGTAAGCCATTAAAAACCTCATATGTCAATATGTGGGGGTAACTAAAGGAAAAGTATCTAATTACTTTTAAAGCAAATGGTCCATTGTGGAATTATTTTTATTCGTGTTTGGTGAATATCATCTATCTAACAGTGCTTCCTAAACTATAGAAAGTCCTTCAGAGATACCCTTATTCACACATTTAATACCAAACGGTAATACAGACATGTAAAAAACTGAGTGTTGTTGGAGTGGGGGGTGGGGTGGGAGGGATGGGGTGACTGGGTGATAGACACTGGGGAGGGTATGTGCTCTGGTAAGCGCTGTGAATTGTGCAAGACTGTTGAATCTCAGATCTGTACCTCTGAAACAAATAATGCAATATATGTTAAGAAAAAAAAAAGAAGAAGGTAGCAGGAGGGGAAGAATGAAGTGGGGGAAATCGGAGGGGTGGACGAACCATGAGAGACGATGGACTCTGAAAAACAAACTGAGGGTTCTAGAGGGGAGGGGGGTGGGAGGATGGGTTAGCCTGGTGGTGGGTATTGAGGAGGGCACATTCTGCATGGAGCACTGGGTGTTATGCACAAACAATGAATCATGGAACACTTCATCTAAAACTAATGATGTAATGTATGGGGATTAACATAAGAATAAAAAATAAATAAATAAATATAAAGAGTAAAAAAAAAATATAGACATGTAAAATCTCACCCACTCAGGACTGTCTGAGGTTGTAGTGACATTAGGATAATAATTCAGCTTCTTGTAGTCCCTTGAAGTTGCTCCCATTCTATTCATTTGCAAGACGGAAGGACACATACACACACACACACACACACTCATTCTACCTCCAGAGCACTAAAAATGCATCTCACTGAGTATGGAACCCTAACCAAGCATATCTGCTTCTCTTCCTGACTGCTCTTCATCAGTGTCTGGCAGACAGAGCTCCCCACCAGACACTCAGAACAGTCTCTGTCTCTGCGTCCTCTTCACCCGCACCCATCTCATTCACAACTAAGTTGTATGTATTCCTCCTTCTCAATATGGGTCTTCTTTCCTTTGTCCCCACTGCTTACGCCCTGGTCCTGGCAAGTGACCTCTCTCATAGGAATGATCAGAACAAGCCTGGAATCTGTGTATGTCCAATCTGGTCCTTTCCAAACCAGTTTCTACCTTGCTATCGGAATGATCTTTCTAAAACATGTACATTTACCTAATCAGCACGCTCCCTTGTTTGATGGTTCCCTTTGCCCTTAGGATAATGTGTTGGCCTGCCAGCAAAAATCCTCCTGTGTCTGGCTCCTGCTTCCCCCCCACATGCCTCACACACGTCACACCCCACCTCTCCACTGTCAGCACCCCAGAGCTTAACCTCCCTTACCTTTTGCCTTTGCTTGTATTCGCTTCTGGGCCAGCCATGTCTGCCTCTCCTTCAGGCTTCAGAATCTTCCCCGACTCCCAAAGACAAGGTACTCCTATATGCTCCTAGCAACAAGTGTCTCCTCTCTCTCCCCAAAGAAAGAATATACCTCATTCCTAGGGATCTCCCAGGACCGAGGACTATGACACATGGCTGGCCCTTAACATTTATTTATGGGACGAATGGATGAGAAAGATCATTGCAGCTCTTCTCGGTGGCTTGCTTTGACAACAAATCCCAGCAAAAGAAAAGGTTGTAGGCACCCAGGCAGATGACAATGTAGATTACGAGTTACCAAACTTTTTTTTTTTTTTTTTCCCAATCAACCAAGGAATGGGCTACATTTTTGATTCAGGGTTTAGTGCAATGATTTCACATAAGCGTTACTAACATTTCTGCACTGAAGTTCCAATTTGAAGTTATATTTTACAATGAATTCTAAATCTCTGACCAGAAAACAGCAGATGAAAACACTTACACGCAGATCTTCCTGATACGGAAACAAGGTGAACTCTCATGGAGAGCCTAAATGCTTTAGCACATCTGCTTTGCATTTTTTCCCCATTGTTTGGGACTGGATTCCTTATTCAGAAAGTTCCAGATTAACAGCTAATTTGCTTTAGACCAGCCCAATGAGGAGCCTGTCCGCTCCTTGGGCTTTGTTGTTCACCAAGGTAAAGTGTCCTTTTCTGACTTCCCAACTCCTTGGTTTGAGACAATAATCCACTCAGTCGCCTCTTAATTAAAGCAAATAGTCCCAGCTCACAATGGTTAGTTCAGAAGGCCCTGGTCTTCTAGTTCCCTCCATGCAAGGAGCTAATTGATTTCCAAATGATAATGGTGTTTACATTAGAAAGCCAACCCCCTCATATTGAGTCCTTAGCTCATCTTAAACCTTCCCAGTCTCCTGAATATCAAATGGCCAGAACTCTTCCATTGTGGTTGGTGCCTCTCAAGGGGTCAGGCCAGTCCCAAAATATTTAACAAGCTAATTGAGTGATTTCTGATTTACATGTTGGTTTCCTACAGTCCCAGTTCATCCTGTGGAGGGGAGTTGCTCGGAATTTTCAAGGAATTGCCTTTGTTACTTTATAACTTCATTGCCTTGCAATAAAGGTCCTTCACCCCCCAACACACACGCGCACACACACACACACACACACCAGGTAAAACCGGGGGCAATGGGTAGGTCCAAATTTTTAGGATGACTTTAAAAGCTTATCCGTAGGACAGTTAAATGGGAGGAAATTATAGAAAAGGAAACAATACAGAGCCATGAGACATAAGAGCAACTATTCAAGGCATGGAAATTAACACGGTGTGCATTACCACGTGCTTGACATGATTTGCCTTTACGGTACGTACATATATGCCTAAGGACTGATTTTTCTGTCCTTCTTGAAAGTCATGGGAACATTGCTTCATAATTCACATTCTCTATTTCCATGATTTCTAACAAATTTTTCTAGCACATTGGATTTCAATTAAGTCAGTAGGTGTCTCAAATGTCCCTGCTTAGAAATTCAAACAATAGTCAAACAAATCATAGTTATTATTGATCATATTCTTGGCCTTCCACAGAGCTTTATGCAAATATTGAAATTCACTTTTCATCACAACATTTAAGATGAGGTTCAGGCAAGACTCCTATTGACTGAGATGGGTATTCGCCATGCAAGACAGGAGCAGGAATTCCGTTTTACTGAAACTGAGTTTTGTTTTTAAACACACTATTCTCTATGAATATGTTCTTGATCACAGTAAGCTGCTCAAGCAACCCAAAAGGGGAGGGGGGTTGGGCAACGCTTCAATATAATCACTTGCTAAGTAATTAAAGCAGTAACTAATTTCTCTCATAATTAAAAAAGTTTGTTCATTGGCACACACATCCATCCTCATGCCGTATTTAGCAATTACTTTCATTTTTAAAAAATATCACCTCTCCTGCACCAGACTCCTATCAAGAAAGGCATTGCTGGGGCGCCTGAGTAGCATAGTTGGTTAAGCATCTGACTTTGGCTTAGGTCATGATCTCAGTGTCCTGGGATCGAGCGAGTCTCAGGTCGGGCTTCCCGCTGGGTGGGGAGCCTGCTTGTCCCTCTTCCTCTCCTGCCCCCCCCAAATAAATATTTTTTTTAAAAAGAAGGCATTGCTGCAGTTTATAGAACACTTGCTTCCCTTTGAGTCTTCGCTCAACCTTCCATCCTGTCTTTGAGTCACTGCTTTTCAGTCAATCTTAAAGTACTCCCCCTTTCATTCATTCTTCTTTTGTAGTCAAGGTCGATTATTGCACAGGTCCCTAAGAACATGTCACCGCAATAAATTTTATACATCTACACGTATCGCTTGGGATGCTAGTGCAAGAAGTCGTACGATATACACATTCACCAGCTCTGCAGGGATGATATTTCACAGACTAGGGAGAAGGAAATCTTATCAAAATTAAATGATTTACCCAAGATCTCTCAACTTGTTGATAGCAGAGCAAGAACCTGAAATAGCACGTTTTCTGCCCACAGACACTACTCTTTCAAAGACTTCTAAACCCATTTAGCATCATGGTGAGTCTTAACAGCAAACAAATGTTTTCAACGTTAGCATTCCTGATCCTCACTTTCTATCTTTAGGGACAGGAGCATGACTCAACAGGTCAGATCCTATACTAAGAATGCTGAAGGTTTCTAAATTCCTTGGTGAGGGAATTCTTTATTGCCAAATATTATTTTAATAAGTGAGTCATTGGCTAGGGCTTGAGATTGTTTGCGTTGTTTTCTTTTTTTTTTAATTAGAAAGATGGTTCACTTTAATTATATTCTTTCACAGGATTTGTCATGTGGATGATAAAATAATGGCATGTGTCCCAGTGTGCCCAGGCCTGAAAACAATATGTGAGAGATGTGGTCTTTGCCCTCAAAGGGCGTATAGGAAAGAGCGGGAGTGTTGAGGATTTTGCATAGTGTCCTGGAAATCAAAAAGCCTATCTCATCCCCCGTGGCCACTGGGTGAAATCGACAATCACCTTACAGAGCAGAAGTCTGCCCCTAACCATAAGGGATTGGCATGAGGTTCCTACTTAATGGCCAGGGGAAATTGGTGGGAGCCCTGAGTGACACACCTAATGATCCTCTAATGTGGCAGGAATGAACGGGAAGGAAGGAGAACAGAGGGAGTGGAAACGGACTCACGGCAAGGCACGCTTGCAAGGAGATACATTCGCAAGAAATAAACAATCGGTGTCGATGCTGTGAGAGTCTGGAAAACTAAAAAGCAATTTTCATAAACTCTCAAAGATAGCTTTAAATAATAAAAAGCTTAAACCGTCTCTTACAAAGGAAATTCTCCTTTGAATGGATTCCAGAAAACCATGAAATGCTGTTGATAAGGCTGTGCCAGTTTGTAAAGCTTGCCACAATCTCCAGCTCACGTTTTTCCCCCTTTTTTCTTTTTCTTTCAAAAAAAAAAATGTTTTTTCCCCTGAGCTTTGTGAGCCCGAGAGCCTACGAAGACAACACCACCACCAAGTATTTGTAAAGCTGAAACCTCTTTTCCCCCCACAACAAGGAGGCCGGATGGTTGAGGCATTTGATTTATCCCTTGGAAATAATGTTAAAAGAGCATTTGCAAAATCAGAGAAAAGATTTTCGATGGAAAGCTCCGGTAAGGATGTGTAAGCTAACTCACGAAGTTTCTCGCCCTTATCCACCATTGTATTCAGGATTAATTACAGGTTTGCTGGAATCTCACACTTCACTAGAATGTTTACCCACTAGGACAGGGCTGGCTGATTGGGTTTTTTCAACTAAAGTAAACTTTTAACCAGTGAAGCCTTCACAATCTTACTGTCTTGCTTACCAGTTGTTTTAGGTATTTTTTTCCTCCTCTGTGTTGACCAATTATTTTCAATTAGACTTATAATTGCATTGTATAGTTAAAAGGCCCAATTAATATCTCTAAAGCAACAATATTAAGTGGTATTTAGTGGAAATTTTATATTTAGCTGTCAAAAATAATCATGGCTTACATTTATGGAGCACCTTTCATCCTGAAGGATACCAAAGTGCTATTACAAATTTCATACGCTCCATTACTCATTATAGGTCAGAACCATTCACCCCAGCACTATGACATCCTGTTGGAGGTGAAGAATGATGGACTAGGTGGCAGCATTTAAGAAACATTTTGGAAGTCTCTTATTTAACTGGAACGGTGAAAGCAATCGAGCCAACAGAAGGCAGTGTTCTGGGGATTACTGGAATCTGGTTCTCCTACCTCCACTCCTGCCAGAAGAGAGGTACAGCAAGTTGCATAAAGGATTTACATGTGAACACTGAACCCCCTTTTCAGGTACGAGAAGGGTGATCCCATGATACCGTGGCAAGACTGTGATTACTTGCTTTCCAACAACTAAAGCAAATTCATCACAGCAAATCAGCGTCGCCAGCCTCTGACGGGCCATCCATCATGGGGGAGGCACTCACTCCAACCTCACTCAGGAATGTGTGGCCGGCTGGCTTCAGCATTACCCAAGATGCCAACCATGAGCACGGGCAAGTGAAATCTTGAGTGTTCCCTTGACAGACCTTAAGATATGCTTGATCTGGGGAGGCAGGGGTGGGAATGGGGGAATACATGCGAGGTGCCCACAGTGACCCATCTTAGGGTAGATAAAAAGGCTGAAGCTTTAATGTGGGTCTTACATATGCTAATATTCCTACGGAGGAAAATGAACATGACCCCCAGGGGCTAGTCCCTGCGGTCTGGCAACCTCTTTCAGAGACAAGTTATTCACATATTCACTCGACAAACACTTGAGTGCCTTCTAGACACTCAGTATTGATTCAGACCTGGGAAGAGAGGAAGAAAGACAACACCCAGAAATCACTGCCTTCAGACATGCTTGGATGGCAAATGACAGAAACCCTAAGGAAAGCCTGTGCCTTCTTTCATGGAGGTTTCAGTCCAGTTTGGGGCGCACACTGGTCCCAGATTCTCACAGGCTCATGTTTCCTTCAAATGGGCTAAATGCGATGAGGGAAAAGTACCCGATATGAGGCGATCCTAAAACAGGAGGAGACAACAGATGATGCGATAGAGATTGCGGAATTGCAGGAGTAGCCACGAGGAATGCAAACTGACCAGAAGGAGTCAGTTAGAAAAGAGCAAACGGCACCTTAGGGAGATATTTTCAAGAACCAGCAGAGGAAAGATTTGATAAAGAGGTGTTGGGCAAGAATCCTGGGGAAGATGCAACCACTCATTCTTGGCTCAGGTGACTGTTTCCATCTGCAAACAACTGGGAAGGGGGTGGGGAGAGGTAAGCAAGGAATGATTTGGAATAGCAGGACCAGGGCAAAGGGAGCAGGGGATCCCACCTGGGAACAAACCAACCTCTTAGCGTTGGCACACAGACATTTCTCCCACTAAATTCAAGTACCTGAAATGGGCTGGCTAAGCCTGTTGTGAGGGAAGGACACCAAAGAGAAACAAGAAAGTGGTCATAAAAGAAGCTTCTTTAAAAAAAAAAAAAAAAAATCCGGGTTGGGAGAAGGAAAGGAAAGAAAATTGTATTCATTCCAAAAGGCACCCCCCGGTGCCTTCTGCTGGGGTGAGGAAGGAGTCCATTTCATCTCCACAGTAGAGAACAGAAACTGTGGGGTAGAGAACAGGAAGCCCAAGCAGAAAACCAGGCACCGCTTCCATGAATTCCAATAGTGCCTGTCTGCATCTGTGAGGTAGCTCCAGCAATCGCACGCCGTCCACCAACCCAGCTCGTTCTCCATCATGGCGGCGGCTGCTTTGCTGTATTGACCACAGGAAGTGCCAGGAATCAGAATGTTTGAAATAGGAATGTCATCTTTGGTGATAACTGAGTTATTCCAATTAATGATAGCAGTGCTCTTCCCTAGTAACCTTTAACTTTTCTTACTCTCCATTAATAGAAACTTCTAGCAATGATCATTCTTAGCAGAAAACCATCTTTGCTCCTCCCATTACTTTTAGCTGAAAAATTCGTGTCCTAATGTACCTGGGCAGGCAGACAAACAAAGGTAAACAAAATCTACTATCTCCTCCGAGTGACTCATGGCAAAGGAAGCCTTGGCCTGAGGCTCATTCCTCTCTGGACAATCCCTGAAGTCTTATTACTTCAAAGGGTTCCATCTTGCCCCTTTTCAGTGATGCTGCTAGTGGAAAGGACTGTCCTCTTCATATAAAAATGGTTCAAATCCTCAAATAGTAAGGACATTTGACTCCACAATGAGTTGCATGATAACTTCTAAAGATTCAGAGTCCTAACAAATACAATATCAGGTATCCTCACAGCATCTCTACAAAGTGGAGAAGAAATGGGTGCTATAATTTCTACTATAGAGATAGAAAAATTAGATTCAAAACTTAGCCATTGGTCACCCTCTCACTCTCTGAGCCCAACATTCTGACCTAATGTAATGATAATGACAAGAGTAATAACACAGCAGGCCCCGGGCTAACTTCCTCGTATAAAGCAGCTTCTTTCATCATGACAACGACCACAGGAAGGCAACACCATCATGAGGTTCCTTGGCTGACACTCAAGGGGTTGAAGCCAGGAAATGTGGGCATCACGGTTGCCCCTAAGCTGCCTTGCTCCAGCACCCAGTATTTTCACTCATGTATTAGACAAGCATTTACTTAAAAATATAGTATGTTGACGCAATTCAGTTCAAATGATGAGTTTAAAAAAAAAAAAAAAAAACTTTTCATTCATACTCTCTTTCTCTGGAGAAGAATGACCCCAACAAAATGGCAGCCTCTAGACCAACAATAAACAGAGAAGGTAGGGCAGAGGAAGAGTGAGTTTGATTTTTATCCAGAGACAGAGGTAGAAGAGAAGGGTGTGAAGTGAGGAGGGAATGGAGGGGATGGTGAAAAGAGCTCTGAAGCAGAAATACAGACAGGAATTGCGAGGGGGTTTCGGGTGGAAGTGGTGTGACAGTGAGCCCGAGCTCCCAAAGCATCAGGGGATGAAGGCGTGTAGAGGCTCACACAGAGGCTGAAAGACAACAGCATTTTCTTCCTCATCTTGAGACTTCCTTGAAGTTTGTTTGCTATCATCTGAATGCTTCTGCCAATTGGATCCTCCATGTGAGCCAGTCAACCCTCTGGGCATCATCCCCCAGGGGAAACGGGGTTGAATGCTCTTAACCCTTGAGACTATACTCCACACCCCCTATAGACAACCATCCCCCCCAGACCCTACTTTCCCTACTCCCTTCTTCCCTCTTTCTTTCCCTTGAAATGTCTCTCCCTTGTCTCAAAGTTCCTATTTCCTTCCTGGTAAGTCACAGCTGAAAATAGTCTTATAATTCCAATTTCTAAACAACTCAGCAGCTCAACAATGCTTCTTGTGTAATTCTGAGCATTGGGCTCTAGGGAAAAATAACAGAGTGTAAGGCAAAGGAGGCAGGGGGGGGGGGTACCCTGGAGGAATTTAGGTGGGGAGATAAAACACAAAAAGTAATTCTTGAATTTTAGAAGAAAAACACCTCTGAGCTTATTGCCCCTCAACAGCCACATTCATATTGTAATTGCCCCTTACTTACTCCTTCCAATTAAACCCCACTTAACCTAACATTAAACACCCAAGAAACATTCTGACCATACCCTCTTGCCCTAACTCCAGCCCCCAACCCTTACCGAACCCTGCCCCAACCATCACCAAACATTCTGCCTGATTCTTCCCTTCTTTCTGTACTGACATATTGGAAACCTAAAATGAGGCTCATTTCATTACACTTCCAGCCTGGAAACCTTCTTCCTCACAGAGAAATTTGCAGACTAATTAGGTAATGTTGTTAAAGCAATTCAAAATCCTTAAATTATATAATCCCTGGTTACTTTTCCTTTAATCTCCTTAAATTACTCTAATTTTATGTTTTTCCTTAGTGGATTGTATTACCCAGAATTTATAAGGGTAGATCTTCTAAATCATCACAATAGTAATGGTGTTTTTCATTTAAAAGTCATGGTGGGCTCTCCTTTAAGTGAAGGCTTAGAGGACTTTTCTTTCCTCTCCCCTAAAAACAAGTTCCTAGAGAATGTTCCTTCCTACTCTCATGGGATCTCAGTGACAGTCAACATTAGGGACTAGCTACCACATCGGCTTTCCAAACAAGTTTGTTTTTGTTGTTTTCCAGTCCTGAACTGAAACCTACAAGAGCTATCGCCAAATCTCTGCACAGATTGCAGAAAACATTACTTTGTCCTAGAGATTATATCGGACAACCTCTACTCCTTTTTTGTCTGTGGCTTATCATAGCTCAGGTGAGCGATGGAGCACGGAGACAAAGGAGAAAGAACATCAGCTGTTTGGGAAGATCACTGACAGAAGATTTCTAGGTAAGTTTCACCTGAGAATTATAGCGTAGGTATTATGGAACCCGAAGAGTGGACTTATCAGAATCAGTATTCAAAGATTGTTCCAAGAAGCCTAGCAAATCTCCACTAGAGAGTCAAGGAGAGCCTGGTTCTGCCATCAAGAGCTGAGCCACCATGGGCTTGTCATTTGATTTCCCTTGGCTTTACTTAATGTTACTGATAAGAACACTAAAGACGATAATCATTGAGATCTTTTCTAGCTCGAAAAGAGACTGTTATGAATAAAGTTTCCAGAGAACAAGAGATTCATAAGTGGGAAATGAGTAATTCATTTCAGAGAGATTTTAGTTCCCTCTAGGCAATTAAGAAAATTTCAGCTGCAATATCAAACAATTTTTAAATGGATTTTTTGAAATTCAAAGTTGCCAGATCATACACTGGGACAAGGTACTTTTTAATAAAATCCAAACTAGGCTGAGGAACTGAGTTTGGTGAGTTTTATGTGGACCAGAATATTTATAATATAATGTCAGTAAATATAACGTTGGAGTGAAAGTTTGAAGAGATCTAAATATAGAACCCAACCAGGCCTTCAGATTAGCAACCCCAACAGATCAAAGTGCTAATGTTCAAGGTAAATATTCTCCCCTTCCTTCCTTCCTTCCTACCTTCCTACCTTCCTTCTTTCCTTCCTCTCTCTTTCCTTTTTTTCCTCCTTTTCCCTTTTTTTTTAACTTTTTTGGCCTTAACTTTGGTGTATTTGAGCCCATAAGCTCATACAGGCAAACAATCAGAGATAAAATCACCCAAAACCAACGTGAGACTCTCACTGTCTGAAGCGCTATTCAATATGGTAGCACCTCGCCACACATGGGCATTTGTATTTATATTTAAATTAATGAAAATTATCTCAAAAATTTAAAATCCAATTCCTCAGTGTACTAGCCACATTCTGAGTGCTTGTATTCAAAAGCCACAACTGGCCACTTGCTACCACGTGGGACAGTGCACATAGAGAATGATTTCGTAGCGACAGACTTCTGTTGAACACTGCCACATGGCTGCCAGTTCGAAGGTTTAAGAAACCTCTCAGAAAGTTCTTTTTTGTTTTTGTTTTTGTTTTGACATAAGCTCTAAAGTCAGGCTGCCTGAGTTCAAACCCAAATACCACCACCGGCTTAGCTCTGGTGCCTTGGTTATTGGTCACCTAAGTGCTCTAAGTGTGTTCACGCCTTGGCAAACTAGAAATGGTCATTATACATGGCTTCTACTGTCCTTCTGGGGGTTAAATGAGATAATACTACCCGTGAAGCTCAATGCCTGGGAGCTAGTGAGCACCCAGGAAGTGTTAGGTATTGTTTTAATACTGATCTTTAGAGCAAAAAATGGCCCTTGTTCCTCTCAGAGTGAAAAGACCCATTTTCTGTCAAAACACTACTCTGTCTTCATGCAGAGACTGAGAATTTTTCCTATAGAGAAAAGTCTTCCTCACTTTTTATCCTTCTTCAACCCCTCCTACTTTCCACTGACTCCTTACTCAGAATCTTAAAATCCTGGTTTGGGCCTTTGAATTATTTTTAATTTACAGAAAAAGGACTGAGGGCAGAAAGTCCACATGTAATCATATCCTAATTATCTACCGTGGGCTGAAAACTTATGGTCAGCTTTTCGCTCAGGCAAGTTCTAGAACTTGCCTCAAAAGCATGATATGATACACAACAGAAATAAATCTTAAAATCAGGGGCCAATCCATTTTTGGACTTTTTCTCAGAAATACTCTCTCTCCACTGAAATGCATTCAAGGGGAAGGCTAATATTTCCAAGAGTTCTGAGGTATGGACTCTCTTGCTAGGTACCTTTACAAACTCCTCTGCCTCTCACCTACCCGGAAACCATGGAATTAAATAGTGTCTATTCTAATGTCCACTCACGTCTGGGCCATATTCTCTGCCTGCCAAGCAGTAGAGCTAACCTCTCGGTGAGACTCTGGCCAAGCAGGAGCCCTGCTCCCGGCTTCTTGTGTTCCTAGGAGAAGGTGTCCCTCCATAGTCCCAACTGTGCAACGTGCACAACCTCACGACCCACACCCACAGTGACATCAGAGTGTCCACACTCTGCATAAGTAATGCGACTGTGGGCAGAGGGCAGGCCTGAGAAGACCTGCGTCTGGAACTCAGGCTCAGCCACAAACGTTCTGATCATGAGCACATTGTTCTTTTCTCTGAAAAGTGAAGGAATTAAACTAGATGATCTCTCAAGCCCCTCGGGGAATCTATTGTTTCCACGGCAAGATTCAGGTTACGCAGGATCTCAAATTGCTGCTCTTTTTTGGTGGGGAATTTTGGATGACTAGAGAAATAAATCCATTAAAGCACAGTGTCCACCACACGGCATTAACACCTAGGAAGGAGGTTCTAGTTCTTTTCTCTTTGGTTCTATGCCCTATCACGGCTTGATCACAGGCAGATATCTCCCCTTCCTTGGTGGGGCAGTGGCCCCCATATACACATCTCAGAATCCTCACTTAGATCTTTTATTATGCATTAAGTAGTAAAATATTAAGAGACAAAGGGCATCGTTTTGCAATAAAATAAGAACCAAACTAAATTCTTAAGCTTAAGAGATTATGAATACCACCCCAAGTTAGGAAGAAGAGCTCAACAAGTTGAGGGCCTTTCTCCAAAATCTTATTCGCTGAACGGAAATTCTACTTTATCCAGTATGGTTTTCCCTTTACTTCACCTTCACAGTAAATTCCAGACAGAGGAAATCATTGATTTTTTTTTTTTTTTTAGGTTCTTTTTCATAAAAAATATTCTTCTTTCCATTGTTCGCCCCTTTAAGAGACAGTTTCTTTTTTTTTTTATTCTTATGTTAATCCCCATACATTACATCATTAGTTTTAGATGTAGTGTTCCATGATTCATTGTTTGTGCATAACACCCAGTGCTCCATGCAGAATGTGCCCTCCTCAATACCCACCACCAGGCTAACCCATCCTCCCACTCCCCTCCCCTCTAGAACCCTCAGTTTGTTTTTCAGAGTCCATCGTAAGAGACAGTTTCTTCACACATTCCCATGAACGCAGAGTATAATTGTTTTTGAGAAGCCGCACATTGGCAGAAAAAGGTAGGTTCACAAACTAATTGTCACCTATGCCAATGTAAATAATTTCTTTGACAACAGTCTTAATTTTCAGGTTCCTTCACCATCCACCCACTCAACATAGTACAAAAACAAGATAAGTAATGACTAAAAGAAAAAATTTTTAAATCTGCCAAATGGTTCATTGGTTGACCATTACATACTGGAACAGATTGTCATCTGCTTCAGTCTTTGCCAGAAGCTAGAGGACTCCTGTTGGCTTGTGAAAGAGACAGAAGCAACTGCCAGAAACTACAAGTCCCAGCATGCACTGGTCAACACAGATCAAAGGGACATAATTGGAGATGATGATATCTTCATTTTAATTAAAAGAATTCTCTTATCTTCAAAGAGCTTTTCAAATGCTCCCAGCACTTCATAAGGCCCATACCATTATAGATTCAATTTAAAGATGGATAAGACGGTGTGATTGGACTTGATGCTAAATGTTGCCCATCGTGGGAAGCTGCTGGACCCCACAATTGTTCACTAAGTTCACATTCTCCTGGGGTTTTAGTTGCCAAATGAAATCCAAGAGTTTTGGTAAAGATTGCTTTACCATGTAATCAATTACTTTCTGGGGAAAACAATCTAGATGGTAGGAAACCCTGCTCTTCAATCTTATTCTTTAGATCCCAGGGTCTCAGTGTTACCCTGCTAGGGGTGACAGTTCACTACTGGAAACAAGCAAAAAAAGCTTTCAAGTTAGAGCTGCATTGAAGGAGCCCAACAGTAGGAAAATGGGGAAGATCAAGAAAGCTACAAGCTAGAGAGAGAAATTGCTAATTCCCCAGGAAGCACAATATGGGGCTGCCTGAAGTAAGCCACCAACACTTACTCTTCACCAGCCATTATCAGAACCAAAGCATTTCCTGACATAGACTATTTCCTTTGCCCAGTGCGTGAGATGGCGCCATGTTTGACCTTCCGTAGGTGATTGGTTCTTCATGATAATATGAGGTTAATGGCAGGTGGCCACTCAGAACACACCCCGCCAGAAACAGGGTACCGGCATCAACAGCCTAACAAATTACCTAACAAATCCACTCACCATGGGCATGAAGTCCTTAATTCGCCCATACCCTTCCTCGTGTTTTCTTTGTATTTTTTTTTTTTCTGATTCGGTTATCACTAAAATACACATTTTAATTGAATTATGAGAGATTCCACCTTCCACGGCTTTGAACATTTCAGTAAACACTTCTCCCCACTTACCTACAGCAATACCACAAATCCTTGCAGAAAATTGAGGGCCGTGCTGACAGCTTCTGGGTAAGAACTTTTTTAAACTTATAAATGAATTCTCACTACAAGCTACTCAGCCCAAGTTCAGTATTTCTCTTATTTTTGCTCTTCCGTGTCAACTCCCTATGCCACTTTCTGTCCCTTCATCTTTCCCTTTTTGCTTCTAGACCACACACAGGCTCAGGAGCAAGCTAGAGCATCATGGCTTTGCTGTGGGGTCTCTTCCCTTAAAAGGACAAACGTCAAGGTTAACTGTCTACTTCCCTTCTGCCATCAAGTACATTAACTTACCTTGCCTTTCTCTCTAGGTTCCTGTAAGTTGTTCACATCTATCTTCTCTTAACCACAGAGCTTTGGCCTTTCCTCAGACTTCGTCCAGGTCTTCACTGTTTCTCTGTAAGACATTGGCTGTCCTTTCCTGTGGGGAAAGGCCTTTCCTTCCTACATTTTCACCCTCTCATGGTTGTTTGCTTTCATTGCATTGCTGACAAATTCACATGATTATCATTTCCAGTGCATCAACGTTTTATTTGAGGGTTCCTTTCAAACTCATTCACCTTCTAAGGTTTTCTTATAGCAATTGTGAGGTGAGAACAATAAATAATAGTTGAATACAGAATTGCATTGTTATGGAGCAAAAGTTAATCCACGCCCAAAAGAGTTTCTGACTGAGCCAGTTGGCTCCACTGGTGATAGCAGAGCCAAGAAGACCGAAATCAGAATGCAGGTACCTTTTTAGAGGGAAATGTCTTTAGTTCTGTGCCCACAAACTGAACCAACAATTCCAGCAAACATTGCTAACCTATGTGTCCTTTGGTTACAAGCAGAGGGTGAATGAGAAGATCATCGGAAGTCTTGCATCCATCACGGCTATGGGAGGGAAAAGCTCATTTCAGAACATGTTCCTCTGTGTGCTCTATCTTTCATACAGGAAAGTTCACACGTGAAAGTTATTTTGGAGAATAAACTACATCAGAACATCGTATCTCTAATTACCATGAGTCGATCCAAAGCTCTGTTGATTCAAAAGCTGGAAAGAGAACGATCGGAAGACTTTTCAAGTGCCTACCAACTTGAAAGTTGATGTCTGCTCAGGTCTCATGGACTATGATACGATCGCGATTAATATTTATGGGCCACAGACTTTGTCCTAGGCAGTGTACTATGCACATGCCCAATTGTATTTAATCCTGGCAATACAGTGAATATTCTGGAAGGTTAGAGGGTTACGCAGGACCAAAGTCATTCATTCACATCCAGCGATACATCAAATGCCCATCCACCCCTATCCTAAATTGCTCGGGGACCGTATACCAGAGTGCTCGAGTTACTGAGAGGTAAAGAGAGTTTAAACTCTGACAAAGTGTGGTTAAAAGGAAGTGAGGATGTTTGGCCTGACTCCAGGAAGATCTGCCAGTGTCTTAAAAATGCCTTTCCAACTGCCATGTGCCAAAGGGATTCTCTTTGTATTGTATGGCCCCAAGAAGAGAGCTCAAATCACTAGAGGTATCCACGCTGATGCTGAATTGTATTAAATAATAATTACTCAGCAAAGATAAATTAAGTGCTTAAGTACTTTGCCAAGCACTGGTAATAGGATGAACTAGATACAAATGAGCATACAGTAAGAATTGAAGAATTTGGTGTGGTAAGTTGAGATAATAAGGACCTAGACAAGGCATTCGGAGAACACAAAGGATGGTCAGGACTGCAGCTCAAAGTTAAAGGATGAGGGGAGCAGCGGGAAATGAAACAGAAGGCTTCCTGGGAAGACCTGAATCCCAGAGAGTGAGGAGTTAGTGAGCCATTGAAGTGGGAAGGGCACACCAGGTTGGTAACAGGATAACCAAACCTTTAGAGATAGATTACAGAAGTGATTCACATATAGGATGAGTGGTTCGACTTGTTGACATCTGTTGTCCGATTTTGATCCTACAACTTCTAAAACTAAGAAATCCATCACCGGTGGCAGAACTGATTCACACAGCCAGCTCTCCCTTATCTCTGAAGAAGGAAGGGAGTAGCTTAAGGAAGCTGGGCTGTGGCCCAGAACAAACATCCAATTCCCTGTCCTTCCACGAAGCAGGACAGAGAGAATAGGTAATGAGGTATAATGAGGATAGTCAGGAGAGAACAGAGTGAGGTCAGTAGAGGCCCACACTCCAAAACTGGGCCAGCCAGTGGAGCTGAGAGAGAATCATTTACACCAGAGAAAAGGTGACACCTGAGAAGCAGGTAAGAGAAAAGAAATCACACAGATGCAAGAGAATAAAGAAATCAGCTGGTCTAACCCTAATATTATGAAAATGGGGCTCAGGGAAATAAGGTGCCTTGCCCAAGAGCTCATGGCTACCTGAAAAGAGGGTGCCTAGTGCTCAACCCAGGGGGATTTCCATTGTACCTTGTGGTTTTGTTTGCTTTTTCACCCTCATACAAAAAATTGTACTTAATGCTCCTTTGAGCTTTCCAAGTGGTGGGAGGGGCACAGGGAGAGGGAGAGAAGGACCAGGATGGTGATTATTTGTTTGGATTTAAAAGACTAACTTTTACAGCTCCTATTGGCAGTGGAGGCTACATATGGGGGAAAAAGTATGGAGACGGTGGTAAGCAGGTGATGATATCAACCAGGCTTTTAAAATAGATTTCCAAATGGCAAATCTTTGGTGCGAATAACCCAAAATTGACCACATTACCACAATTAGTTGAACTCAGTTGCCTGAAGAGGGTTAGCTCACAGAGCATATAATTAGCTTTATGGTTTTCTCAACATCTGACTTTATTTAAAAGTAATAAATACTTTTTTTTTGAAGCCACTCAGCAAAAAAGATGATGAATACCCTGCCATGACTTTTTTCTCATTCTTACTTTCTGTTCACATTTGGTTCAAAAAACAGATTTGTTTTACATAAACTCACTAGTAGGTAGAAACTGGTAAGTAACACTGAAGAATAGATTCAATAAAACTTTCAAGGATTTGAAAGTCAAGGGCATGCCTCAGTAAATAAGGAAGTCCGTGGTTTTCTGGCATAAACTTTACCTTGTGCAATGCAGCAGGGTAAAGTCTAGCTGATGGACAGACAAAATTGGTGATATGTAAGCTTCCAGTTCTCCGTCTGCATCCCACAGACAAGTATCAATGGAGAATCCAAGTGAAGGTGCCTCACAGATCTTAAATCACAATAAGAATTACTATATAAACTTATTAGTCTTACTCATTGAATATACTATGTATCAAAGTGCCCTAAAAGAAAGCATTCAATAAGAGCGTGGCACTTAAAATTCTTTTTAGACAAAGTATGACACACACACATGCACACACACACACACACATGGTTTAGTGAACTATTAAATATAAAGGTTATCCCAAATTAATAAAGATGCCAGATAACACTATTAAACTAACCTTAAGGTGCAGACTTTAGGATGCCTGGTGGCTCAGTCAGTTGAGTGTCTGACTCTTGGTTTCGGCTCAGGTCATGATCTCAGGGTCATGAGATGGAGCCCTTTGTGGGGCTCTGCACCCAGCTGGGAGTCTGTTTGGGATTCTCTCCCTCTCCCTGTGCCCCTCCCACTACTCACATATTCTCTCTCTCTCTCTCAAACAAATAAATAAATCTTTTTTATTTACCTTTTTTAGTGCAGACTTCATATTTGCTGAATGTGTGTCAAAATTTCCTATTTTTATAGAAGGGGCATTTTCAATTTTTAAAATTGTAAAACTTTACTTTAAGGCTATTTCCTAAAGGTTAATCATTTCTCCCAAGCATTAAAAATCAAAACTCAGATTCTTATATTTTCTTAAGTGCAATATTTTCCCTTTTTTTCTACTTTTATTGAGATATACTTGACATATGCCATTGTGTACATATAAGGTTACAACATGATAATTTGGTACACATATTTATTATGAAATGATCACCACAATAGGGTAAGCTAACACTACCCTTACCTCACATAATTACCATTTGTATCTGTGTGGTGAGAACATTAAAGATCTCGCTCTTAACAACTTTCTAGTATATGGCACATTCTTAACTATAGTCACCATGCTGTACATTAGGTCTCCAGAATTTATTCAACCTCCAACTACAATTTTGTACCCTTTGACAAACATCTCCTCATTTTACCCTCTCCTCCAGTCCTTGGCAACCAAAAGTCTACTCTTTGTGTCTGTGAATCCAGCTTTTTTAGATCAAAAGCAGTATTTTCAAAATGATTTGAGGACAGAAAATAGAAGAGCCAATAGAACATTTAGAAGCAAGTTGTGCAAATTCCCAGTTCAGCTCTGAAGTCATGGTCAACAGGTCCAAAATATTCATTTCATTATTGGTCTACACCCATGCATTCTACATTATTAAGTTGCCTGTTTTTATGTTTGTCTTTATCTATAAACAAAAGAGTCAGTCACATGGAGATTGTCTTAACAGCTTGAACTTTTCGTGTTATCATCTCAAGGTAAATTTATATGTGTCTTCATTGACCAGTGGCTGGAACTGGACGTGTAAATATAGTATTAGTACTTAGGTGCCTGTTGTATTTCTCACTTACCCACAGTTCAAGAAAAAATTAACCATCCTCAACATTTACACAGTTTCACAAATGAATTTGTGAACCAACCTCAAGAGGTTGGTTATCATCCATTCATTCAAAAAAAATATTTACTAAGTACTTAGTTGGTGTCAGGGACTACTCTAGGCAAATGGGATAGAGCACCCAACTACAGATACAAAAACACCTGTCTTCAAGGAGTATATGTTCAAGTAATAAATGATAACCTAGTGAATAAATAAGAATATGGTGTTTTAGAAGATGACGAGTGCTCTGGAGCTCAGAGGATTGAGACAGTCAGAGGATGTGTGTGTTGGGGAAAGAGAGTTATAAGTTTAAACAGAGGATTCAGACCAGACCTCATCAAGAAAATGACATATGATGGAGGTGAGAAAGTTGCCCATGCAGATATCTGAAGGGAGAATGTTTTAAATGTTCTAAACAGACAGAACAGCCAGTGAAAATGCCCTGAGACAGAAGCATGCCTGGTATGTTTGAAGAATCCCAGAAACACCTGATTGGCTAGAGCAGAGCGTGAGAGGTAGAAGAGGAGATGAAACCAAGCAGGTAAGGAGGGTTGGGGTGGATCTTGTAGAGTCTTATAGACCAGCATAGGGATTTCTACTTTCCACTCTGAGTGAAATGGGGAGCTGTGGAACAGAGAAATGAGATGACTTGGATGATATGTTGAAAAGATCATTTAACTACTGTGTTGAGAGTAAACTCTAGGGAGCAAAACTTGAAGCAGGAAGACCAATTTGAAGACTATTACAGTAAACCACACAAGAGGTAGCAAGGACTTATACCAGGATGTTACACTGCAGGAGTGAGAAGGACATGGATTCTGAGTATGTTTTCATGGTAGGATGACCTCACATATCACCATTGTGTGCAAAGAGAGAAGAGAGCCAGAATGAATACACATTTTTGACTTGAGCAATTGAAAGGATCAACAGCTTATTTTGTTGAGAGGTTTCAGTTTGGGTGAACATTGAGGAAATGACTAGAAGTTTAGTTAAGAAAATGCTACACTTGATATGTCTCTACACACATCCAAAGGAAGACGTCAAATTGGTAATTGAACTTGAATCTGAAGTTCAGAAGAGAGGTCTGTGTGGAATATATAAATATGAGTGTCATCAGCATTTAAATTATATTTAAAACCACATGACTGCATGAGATTCATATGAAGGGAGTGTTGACAGAGAAGAAAAAGGGACTAAGGAATGATCTCCAGGTCACACCAGGGTTAAAAGTTTGGGGTGAAGAGGGGAAGCCATCCAGGGAGAGCAGGAAGGAGCAATAGTGAGACTGAAGGAAAACCAATGTGGTGTCCCAAAAGCTAAGAGACAGAGTGATGTCTGTCAGGGAGGTGGGAAGTGCTGATGGGCAGGACTGGAGGTCATGGGGCATCTTGAAAAGAGTGGCCTTTAAGGAAAGGCGGAGGCAAAGTAAGGGATACAGTGGGTCTGGTTAGACAAGAGCAAAGGTACTTAGTTCCTCTACAGCAACAATTCTAACTCTCTGGTCTCAGGGCCCCTTTACACTACTAAATGTTCTTGAGGACCCCAGTGTGCCTTTGATGATAGGGGTTGTATTTACCAACATTCCTCTATTAGAAATCAGAAGTGGGGAATGTTTAGAACACAAGAGTGCACAAGCTCACCTTGCTTTAGCCACCAGAGTGGTGACATCATCACACCTTGTGTAGCTTCCGGGAACCTCCACTCTACACTGATGAGAGAAAGAGCATGAGAGGTGAAAATGTTTTAGACTATTATGAGAATAATTTGACCTCAGGGACCTCCTGAAAGGGTCTCAGGGATCCCAAGGGATCCCGGCCTCCTTTAGAAACTGCTAGCACGCATGAAAGGAAAGCACAGGATTGAGGATCCAGGCGGGTGGTGAGGAGGTCACCGTCCGTGAATGTCCCCTATTCCCAGGATTGAATACTGTCATCGCGAGAGCAAGGGTGGGGGCTGGGAAGAGAACTGGGGGCTGGAAGAAAGGAGAAATGTGAAATCAGTCTAGAACAGGAGTAAGGGCTGGGATGACTACAAGCATTATGAGGGGATCTTATGTTGCTAGATCTAGTTGTTTCAGCTTTTGGTGGTGGTTTATCCTGAAGTGTTCATGCATGTGTGATTAAGAGAGACAGAGAGAGGAGGAGCAAGATGGCAGAGGAGTAGGAGACCTGGATTTCATCTGGTCTCAGGAATTCAGCTGGATAGGGATCAAACCATTCTGAACACCTACAAACTCAACAGGAGATCAAAGAAAATAATAGCAACAACTCTCTGAACAGAAAAGCGACCACTTTCTGGAAGGTAGGATGTGCGGAGAAGTGAATCCGGGGCAATATTCGGGAGGATAGACGGCAGGGGAGGAGGCCTCCATCCACTGCTTCTGGCAAGTGACAGAGCAGCAGAGCACAAAATCGGAACCTTAGAAGTCTGCTCCGCTGGGGGACGTTGCTCCAGTGGCTAAGTGGGGGGTGGAACCCTCACTGGGACAGTGTGGTCTCAGGACCCTTGGGGTCACAGAAAGACCGGGGGTGCCTGAGTGTGGCAGAGCTCCCAGGTATCAGATTGGGGAAGCTGGCTACAGAGACGGAGCCATGGCGCGGGCTCTCAGCTCAGGGTTGCCATAAACTGTGATCCGCAGCACAGTCGGGCCACTGGTCCTCCAGCAGGGACCCAACAAGCGGCAGATCCGGGGAGACTCACCTTGCTCCCCTGTGAGGAGCGGCGCAGGAGCGCACCACAGGGATCTGCTGGGTTTGGAGACTCCACAAGGGGTCGGGTGCCAGAGATAGAAACGCTCGGTCACAGGCCAGGTGAGCAAGGAGTGCGGCCGGAGACCAGCGAGACGGGAGTGATTGACTGCTATTCTCTGGGGGCTCACTGAGGAGCAGGGCCCTGAGTTCTCAGCTCCTCTGGGGCGGAGATTGGGAGGCCGCCATTTTCACTCTCTTCCTACAAAGCCGAACAGAAAACTTGCAGGGAACAAAAGCTCCCGAGAGCAAACCCAAGCAGATTACTTAGCCCGGACTGGGAAGGGCAGGGCAATTCCGCCTCCGGCAAAGACATTTGGGAACCACGGCAACAGGCCCCTCCCCCAGAAGATCAGCAAGAACAGCCAGCCAAGACCAAGTCTACCGATCAATGAGAACAACAGAACTCCAGTGCTAGGGGAATACTGCATATAGAATCCATGGCTTTTTACCATGATTCTTTAGTCTTTCAAAGTTAATTTTTTTTAACTATCTTTTTTTTTTTTGAATTTTTCTTTTTCCCTTTTTCAACCAACATCTTATCAATCCCTTTTTAAAAAAACATTTTTTTATTTTTCATTTTTAGAGTCATATTCGATCCCTTCATAGTAGTTACCCTTATTTTTGGTATACCTATATAAGTTGTTCTCTCTTTAAAATTTTGAGATACAGTTTCTTCTAACAGATGAAAATATACCCTATACTCTAGTGTATGGCTTTGTTCTACTCTCCTGCCTGATCACATTCTCTACCTTTTTTTTTCTTTTTTTTTAAATCCTATTCTTCTTTCAAACAACTTCTTATCAATTCCTTTTATAAAATTTTTTATAATTTTCATCTTTACAGTCATATTCCATCCCTTCATCATATCAACCCTTATTTTTGTACATATATAAGTTTTTCTTTCTTTAAAATTATGGGAGGCACTTTCTTCTAACAGACCAAAATACACCCAAAATCTAGTGTGTGGCACTGATCTATGCACCAGCCTGATCATATTTGATCATATTCTGGGTTTTTTTTGTTGTTTTTGTTTGTTTTTATCTTTTTCTTTTTCTTTTTCTTTTTCTTTTTTCTTTCTTTCCCTTTCTTTTCCCCCAACTTCAGGTCTTTTCTGATTTGTTTGGAGTATATTTTCTGGGGACGTTGTTACCCGTTAGCATTTTGTTATCTCATTCATCTATTCTCCTCTGGACAAAATGACAAGATGGAAAAAATCACCTCAACAAAAAGAACAAGAGGTAGTACGGACTGCCAGGGAACTACTCAATACGGATATTAGTACGATGTCAGATCTAGAGTTCAGAAGCATGACTTTGAAGATACTAGCTGGGCTTGAAAAAAGCATGAAAGTTATTAGAGAAACCCTTTCTGCAGAAATAAAAGAACTAAAATCTAACCAAGTCAAAATCAAAAAGGCTATTAATGAGGTGCAATAAAAAATGGGGGCACTAACTGCTAGGAAAATGAGACAGAAAAGAGAATCAGTGATATAGAAGACCAAATGATGGAAAATAAAGAAGCTGAGAAAAAGAGAGATAAACAACTACTGGATCACGAAGGCAGAATTTGAGAGATAAGCGATACCATAAGAAAAAACATTAGAATAATTGGGATCCCAGAAGAAGAAGAAAGAGAGAGAGGGGCAGAAGGTATATTGGAACAAATTATAGCCGAGAACTTCCCTAATTTGGGGAAGGAAACAGCCATCAAGATCCAGGAGGCACAGAGAACCCCTCTCAAAATCAATAAAAATAAGTCAACACCCCAACATCTAATAGTAAAACTTACGAGTCTCAGAGACAAAGAGAAAATCCTGAAAGCAACTCGGGAGAAGAGATATGTAACCTACAATTGTAGAAACATTAGATTGGCAACAGACCTATCCACAGAGACCTGGCAGGCCAGAAAGGACTGGCAGGATATATTCAGAGCACTAAATGAGAAAAATATGCAGCCAAGAATACTATATCCAGCTAGGCTGTCACTGAAAATAGAAGGAGAGATAAAAAGCTTCCAGGACAAACAAAAACGAAAGGAATTTGCAAACACGAAACCAGCCCTACAAGAAATCTTGAAAGGGGTCTTCTAAGCAAAGAGAGAGCCTAAAAGCAACATAGACCAGAAAGGAACACAGACAATTGACAGTAACAGTCACCTTACAGGCAATACAATGGCACTAAATTCCTATCTTTCAATAGTTACCCTGAATGTAAATGGGCTAAATGCCCCAATCAAAAGACACAGGCTATCAGAATGAATTAAAAAACAGGACCCATTGATATGCTGTCTGCAAGGGACTCATTTTAGACTGAAAGACACCCCCAGATTGAAAGTGAGGGAGTGGAAAACCATTTACCATGCTAATGGACACCAAAAGGTGACAATCCTTATAGCAGACAAATTAGATTTTAAACCAAAGACTGTAATAAGAGATGAGGAAGGACACTATATCCTACTTAAAGGGTCTATCCAACAAGAAGATCTAACAATTGTAAATATCTATGCCCCTAACATGGGAGCGGCCAATTATATAAGGCAATTAATAACAAAAGTAAAGAAACACATTGACAACAATACAATAATAGTGGGGGACTTTAACACCCCCCTCACTGAAATGGACAGATCATCTAAGCAAAAGATCAAGGAAATAAAGACTTTAAATGACACACTGGACCAAATGGATTTCACAGACATATTCAGAACATTCCATCCCAAAGCAATGGAATACAATTCTTCTCTAGTGCCCATGGAACATTCTCCAGAAGAGATCACATCCTAGGTCACAAATCAGGTCTCAACCAATACCAAAACATTGGGATCATTCCCTGCCTATTTTCAGACCACAATGCTTTGAAACTAGAACTCAATCACAAGAGGAAAGTTGGAAAGAACTCAAATACATGGAGGCTAAAGAACATCCTACTAAAGAATGAATGGATCAACCAGGAAATTAAAGAAGAATTTAAAAAAAATTCATGGAAACCAATGAAAATGAAAACACAATGTTCAAAATCTTTGGGATACAGCAAAGGCAGTTCTAAGAGGAAAGTATATAGCAATACAAGCCTTTCTCAAGAAACAAGAAAGGTCTCAAGTACACAACCTAACCCTACACCTAAAGGGGCTGGAGAAAGAACAGCAAATAAAGCCTAAACTCAGCAGAAGAAGAGAAATAATAAAGATCAGAGCACAAATCAATGAAATAGAAACCAAAAGAACAGTAGAACAGATCAACGAAACTAGGAGCTGGTTCTTTGAAAGAATTAACAAGATTGATAAACCCCTGGCCAGACTCATCAAAAAGAAAAGAGAAGTGACCCAAATCAACAAAATCATGAATGAAAGAGGAGAGATCACAACCAACATCAAAGAAATACAAACAATTATAAGAACATATTATGAGCAACTCTATGCCAGCAAATCAGATAACCTGGAAGAAATGGATGCATTCCTAGAAATGTATCAACGACCAAAACTGAACCAGGAAGAAATAGAAAACCTGAACAGACCTATAACCACTAAGGAAATTGAAGCAGTCATCGAAAATCTCCCAACAAACAAAAGCCCAGGCCAGATGGCTTCCCAGGGGAATTCTACCAAACATTAAAGAAGAATTAACACCTATTCTTCTGAAACTGTTCCAAAAAATAGAAATGGAAGGAAAACTTCCAAACTCGTTTTATGAGGCCACCTTTACCTTGATCCCAAAACCAGACAAAGACCCCATCAAAAAGGAGAATTACAGACCAATGTCCTTGATGAACATGGATGCAAAAATTCTCACCAAAATACTAGCCAATAGGATCCAACAGTACATTAAAAGAATTATTCACCACGACCAAGTGGGATTTATCCCTGGGCTGCAAGGTTGGTTCAACATCCGCAAATCAATCAACGTGATACAATACATTAATAAAAGAAAGAACAAGAATCATATGATCCTCTCAATAGATGCAGAAAAAGCATTCGACAAAGTACAGCATCCTTTCTTGATCAAAACTCTTCAGAGTATAGGGATCGAGGGTACATACCTCAATATCATAAAAGCCATCTATGAAAAACCTACAGCGAATATCATTCTCAATGGGGAAAAACTGAGAGCTTTCCCCCTAAGGTCAGGAACGCAGCAGGGATGTCCACTATCAACACTGCTATTCAACATAGTATTAGAAGTCCTAGCCACAGCAATCAGACAACAAAAAGAAATCAAAGGCATCCAAATCTGCAAAGAAGAAGTCAAATTTTCACTCTTTGCAGATGATATGATACTTTATGTGGAAAACCCGAAAGACTCCACCCCAAAACTGCTAGAACTCATACAGGAATTCAGTAAAGGGGCAGGATATAAAATCAATGCACAGAAATCAGTGGCATTCCTATACACCAACAACAAGACAGAAGAAAGAGAAATTAAGGAGTCGATCCCATTTACAATTGCACCCAAAACCATAAGATACCTAGGAATAAATCTAACCAAAGAGACAAAGGATCTGTACTCAGAAAACTATAAAATACTCATGAAAGAAATTGAGGAAGACACAAAGAAATGGAAAAACGTTCCATGCTCATGGATTGGAAGAACAAATATTGTGAAGATGTCAATGCTACCTAGAGCAATCTACACATTCAATGCAATCCCCATCAAAATACCATTCACTTTTTTCAAAGAAATGGAACAAATAATCCTAAAATTTGTATGGAACCAGAAAAGACCCCGAATAGCCAGAGGAATGTTGAGAAAGAAAAGCCAAGCCGGCGGCATCACAATTCCGGACTTCCAGCTCTATTACAAAGCTGTCACCATCAAGACAGTATGGTACTGGCTCAAAAACAGACACATAGATCAATGGAACAGAATAGAGAGCCCAGAAATGGACCCTCAACTCTACGCTCAACTCATCTTTGACAAAGCAGGAAAGAATGTCCAATGGAAAAAAGACAGTCTCTTCAACAAATGGTGCTGGGAAAATTGGATAGCCACATGCAGAAAAATGAAACCGGACCATTTCCTTACACCACACACAAAAATAGACTCCAAATGGTTGAAAGACCTCAATGTGAGACAGGAGTCCATCAAAATCCTAAAGGAGAACACAAGCAGCAACCTCTTCGACCTCAGCCGCAGCAACTTCTTCCTAGAAACATCGCCAAAGGCAAGGGAAGCAAGGGCAAAAATGAACTATTGGGACTTCATCAAGACAACAAGCTTTTGCACAGCAAAAGAAACAGTCAACAAAACCAAAAGACAACCGACAGAATGGGAGAAGATATTTGCAAATGACATCAGATAAAGGGCTAGTCTCCAAAATCTATAAAGAACTTCTTAAACTCAACACCCAAAGAACAAAGAATCCAATCAAGAAATGGGCAGAAGACATGAACAGACATTTTTCCAAAGAAGACATCCAAATGGCCAACAGACACATGAAAAAGTGTTCAACATCGCTCGGCATCAGGGAAATCCAAATCAAAACCTCAAGGAGATACCACCTCACACCAGTCAGAATGGCTAAAATTAACAAGTCAGGAAACGACAGATGTTGGCGGGGATGCGGAGAAAGGGGAACCCTCCTACACTGTTGGTGGGAATGCAAGCTGGTGCAGCCACTCTGGAAAACAGTATGGAGGTTCCTCAAAAAGTTGAAAATAGAGCTACCATATGATCTAGCAATTGCACTACTGGGTATTTACCCCAAAGATACAAATGTAGGGATCCGAAGGGGTACGTGCACCCTGATGTTTATAGCAGCACTGTCCACAATAGCCAAACTGTGTAAAGAGCCAAGGTGTCCATCAACAGATGAATGGATAAAAAAGAAGTGGTATATATATACAATGGAATATTATGCAGCCATCAAAAGGAATGAGATCTTGCCATTTGCAACGACGTGGATGGAACTGGAGGGTATTAATGCTGAGCGAAGTAAGTCAAACAGAGAAAGACATGTATCATATGACCTCACTGATATGAGGAATTCTTAATTGTAGGAAACAAACTGAGGGTTGCTGGAGTCGGGGGTGTGGGGTTGGAGGGATGGGGCAGCTGGGTGATAGACATTGGGGAGGGTATGTGAATTGTGCAAGACTGTTGAATCACAGATCTCTACCTCTGAAACAAATAATGCAATATATGTTAAGAAAAAAGAAAAAAAAAAAGAAGATAGCAGGAGGGGAAGAATGAAGGGGGGGAATCGGAGGGGGAGGCGAACCATGAGAGACAATGGACTCTGAGAAACAAACTGAGGGTTCTAGAGGGGAGGGCGGTGGAAGGATGGGTTAGCCTGGTGATGGGTATTTAAGAGGGCACATTCTGCATGGAGCACTGGGTGTTATGCACAAACAATGAATCATGGAACACTACATCAAAAACTAGTGATGTAATGTATGGTGATTAACATAACAATAATAAAAAAAGAGAGACAGAAAAAGAGAGAGAAGTCCATCCAAACTTGTGTTATTCAATACGTATTTATTGGTGACAAGAATGTGTCTCAACCAGGGCACCTGGCTGGCTCAGTCGGTGAAGCGTCTGCCTTCAGCTCAGGTCATGATCTCAGGGTCCTTTGATCAAGTCCCACATCGGGCTCCCTTCTCAGCGGGGAGCCTGCTTCTCCCTCTCCCTCTGTGCTCTCTCTCTCGCTCTCTCTCAAGTAAATAAAATACTAAAAAAAAAAAAAAAAAAAAAAGAATGTGTCTCAACCAGATTATTACACTTTGCTTCTATGGGTCACAAAGCAAATCATAAGACTTTTGCTATTTATTCCTTTATTTGTGAAGTAATTATAGAACACCCACCATACACCAAGTATATCATGCTTTGGGAAGTTAAGACTGAACAGGCCACGGACTCGTCCAACCAGCAGAGCTCAGATTCCTATTTGAACTGCATTTGCTAAGATCTAAATTGTTCCAGAATTTCCCTGATGTATGGAGTAAGAATGTGATTTTTACCATTCTATCCAGGTCCTACATAGTTGAGATTTTATTTTTCAGTTCTGACTTGAATGCTTATAATAACATATCAAAGCCTTCTGAAGAGAAATTAATCAGCGCATTATCACTTAAACATGCACTCTTCATCCTTTCTCAGTCTTTAAAGGTCTCTCTGCTTGGCTATTTGGTTTGTGCAGTGAATATAGAAACATTTTAACCCATCATAAGTGGAGGCAAAAATGTGGGATTTTTGAAAATATAATAATGGGGGGGGCACCTGGGTGGCTCAGTCAGTTAAGCCTCTGACTCTTGATTTCGGCTCAGGGCATGATCTCAGGGTCATGGGATCAAGCCCCACATCTGGCTCCCGGCTCAGCACGGAGTCAGCTTATCCCTCTCCCTCTGCTCCTAACCCTGCTCCTCCCCCTGCTCACTTGTTCTCTAAAATAAATAAATAATTGGCAACAGAGAAGAAGAGTTTAGATCTGCTCATATTACCACCTAAATATACCTTTGAGTTTGCAGGTATTGAGTCAAAAATATATTTGGGAAAGGGGGTGATTTTGATATTTGGGGAGCCCTCGTCTAGTCCCCCAAAAATCTAGGTGCCAAGAAAATGAGCTTTTCCCTTTAAGGTAAACATTTTTTGTCTTCTTGAGAAATTGTAACCCAATATTCTGGGTTCCAGAGACAAAACAGGATTACTACAACAGATCTCATTTTATAATTCCTGAAGTAGTAAAACGTCGTGTTTTTCCTACTAGACATTTGGAGGGAAGAAGGAGAAAAATTAGGAAATGACAGCTGAAAGAGAAATTTTCATTTTAATTAATTTGTTGTAAAATGTTCTTTATTTGGTGTGATTTGAAGTGGATTTTACAATCAATTACATTGCGTGAGACACTTAACAGGCACACTCTAGACTCCACACCACACTGCCTGAGCTTTATTACCTGGATGGTAAACCTAAACAAATGGATGTATAATGATTTGTAGACAATTCCCATGCAATAACTCTATTATTAAATCTAAGGCATTATTAAAGGTTAATTATATTTTAAATTATTGAGATTTAACAATGATGTAATATACGGAGAAGATATTTATCTCCTCCAGTTTGTCCTATAATTACTAACCTCCGTGAACTTCTCTCTTTAATTCTGCCATTCTCCTTGCTAAATAGCCTCTCTGATGGAATCCTACGCCTACAGCCCAAGATGACTCTTTCTGCTTGAGACCTTTGATATCGTCCTTATCCACCTCTCTTCTTCTCCATCTTTACCCGAGATCTTGTCACTATCTTCAAAGGGAAAACTGTCTTTTCAAGGCAAGAGTTCTCACCCCTCCCTTACTTTTCTCCTTACCCAAATTCTTCTCTTCATTGCTCCTTATCTCCCTCAAAGTTCTAAACATCTAAAGCACTAAGCACGTCATTTTGTCCCCACCAAGACTGCTCGCAATTTGACCTCTTTTTCCTTCCTTGCTCATCTGTATTTTGCTGCCGTTCAGATGCTCCCATTCCCACCTGCCCGACATGTATGTTTCCTAAATTGTCAACACGTCCTAAATTGAATTAGAGTGAAAGCTCCAAGGTATGTTTCCAACACTTCGTCTCCTTCTTTTAGCCTCACCTACAAGCTCCTACAAATATATTGGACCTTCAGTACTTCTATTTTTCTCCCTTAAAATGGGACCTAGTTTCTCCCTTCTGAGGCTGTTATAGGTATTTGCTAACTAGGTGTTTTACATTTTCATTTCTTTTCCTGCCATGCAGTTTTTGTATTCTGATGCGAATGTTCACCTCTACCTTCAGAGATCTCTTTAAACATCTCTCCCATGTCTTCTCGAGCCTTCTCCTTATGCAAGTGCAATAGTTTTTATTAAGCACCCTCTGTGTGTCAGGCACTGTTCTAGACTCAGAGGCTAGAGAGAACAACAACACAGTCAAGATCTCCACCCTCATGGAGCTTGCAAGTCGGGAGAGACTGACAATAAAAAAGTATATAAGGGAAAATAGCAATCATAAAAAATAAAGAATATTACACATTCAAAGAAGGAAATCAAAGTGGGTCATGTCACAGAGGGGGACCAGAGAAGAGAACAGCCATGTGAGACACTGCATGCGGGGATGACTTATCGAAGAAGTGACATAGAAGTCCAGATCTGAGGAATGGGAAGGAGTCAGCCATGTGAACACAAAGCCATAAAGAACCCAGAGGGAAAATATACCAGAAAGTAGGAATGGCACATTCCAAGTCCCAGAACTTGGGTTGGTTGGAACAAGCTTGGTTAATTCAAGGAACAAAAGGAAGACGGGAATTGCGGGAACTTCGCAAGCCCCTGGGGGAGTAGAAGACTGCCCAGGTAGACAGTGCCAACTGCACACCACATACCTAAGGGCTTGGACTGTATTACAACTTCGGCCTTCCCAGTGCTAAACATGGCGTCTTCCGGGTTCCATAGCTGAGTACCCAAACTTCCATAGACACATCTCATGTTTTATCCAATTCCAGAAACCAAAGAACAAGGCAAACGTCAGTGTCCTGCTTTCACATCAACATCAAAAGAATCCAAGGAAATACACAAAAATGTTACAATACTTAACTCTCACTACTGGGTTTACAGGTGGCTTCTTTTTTCTTTAGACTTTCCAACATTTTCCAACTTTTCTATCATGCACACTACTTATGTAATCCTAAAACAAAAGCACAATTTAAAAATATACAGAAGCTACAAAACAATGTGTGCATCCTTGCATCCTTTTGGTATTTCTCATCAGCGGATTCATCCGTTTTCACCCTGAAAATAATCGAGTGCTCTTTCTCCAAGCACTCTTTCTCCTATGTCTCTTACGATTATTCTGGAACACCGAGGTGAGTTGTTTCCCCAAGAACTGAGTGATTGCTTGAGTGCACAGGTAGGATTGCACCTGTGGGGTAGACGCAGTGCTTGTAGTCACATGCAGAGGATGCTGCCAATTGAGCTGAAGCTTCTTGTGCTTGGTGCTCAGGACACTGTTCTCATTTAAATGGTTAAGAGGAAACAGGATGCTACATGTAAAATGAAACTTCTCAAGACTTTACCTGAAGAGATAAGGCTGAAATCATAAACAACATACATAGTTTAAAAATGAAATCTGTGATCAGCTCTGGAGGCCTGGGTCTGGATCCACTGCAGCCACTGAAGCCTTCTAATGGGCAAAAGCAAAGCCAAGGGGACCACCGTGGACTGGAAATTATTTTCCACCCATTTCTTCCAGGGGTCCCACAAACTTAAAAATTCCATATGTATTTGGTAAGTCAGAGGGAGTAAGAAAAAAGAGAGAGAAGGAGAATGGGGAAGAGAGCGAGAGAGAGATGAATTCCTGCCAAGTCTAGGGTCTCTATTAAAAAAAAAAAATGCCCGAAGTACGCCAGTTCAGCCACAGCACATCTGGGAATTGTTTGAAGGATAATGACAGTAATAATTATGATTACTTACACTTAATTCTCCCTCACAGGGGCACTGTGAAGATTAATGAGTTAATGCTCGTAATGTGTTTTTGGTTCCTCGATGAAAGCTCCCATAAAAGCCCAGATTATTATTATGGTTATTGTTGTTTATATTAGACCATTCCTGTGGAAGACTTCCCTTCCCTGCCGTCCATACGTTCCCATCATAAAGTATAACCGCTTCTCTAATAACACCCCCCTGGCTCCAGGAGCAGTCACGTCAGGCAAGAAAGCCCCACTTCAAGAAAGAAATGGCAAGCAAGATCTCTGTCAGCAGCTGCCCGGGTCCCCCATGCCTGGTAGACTTTGTTCCATACTCTTAGCTAAACCATAAGGAAAGAAGTAAGTAGTTTCATGCCCCGAATGAGAAATATATTGACAGGGTAAATATCTTCCAAAATAGAGAGTCTGAAGACAAGTCCGTAGATTCTTCACCAAATCAGTAGAGAAGGCTTTAAAATGTTTAAAAAAGGCTCATAGAATATCTTGTTCAAAATCAAAGCCATATAAAGGTAATAGGTCAGTGGATTGCCATACAGCATTCATTTATTCATTCTCTTAAAGGAAAGTATTGCAAACCTGCTTATTCCCTATGCATCAGCCCATACTGAACACTATTGAACAAGACAGGGTCTCTATCCTTGAGAAGATGGTTGTTGAAAGATATCATATTAGTCACCTGTATGTGGTCTGGTTGGGAGGGTAGGGCACTGTTACAAATGCAGCTATACCTCTGGAAAGGAGAGGTGATACATTCCCTAGGGTAAATCTCTGGTCCCCATCTTTCATTGCAATCAAAAATGGCAATTTATTTGCTCAACAATGAAAACATTTTTCTGTAGGGCTAAAAGAGGAATGAGCCACCATAAGGTTCCTTTTTGCATGGCACATATGTAAGGAAAATGTATGTAATGTGTCTGGTTCCTTAAAGATGCTCAATAATAAATAAATGAATGCCATTGCCCCTGAAGAAAAGAAGATAATGTCAAACAAGGATTCCTTCTTTCTTCTACTCTAGTGTCTCATTTCTCAACTTAAAATGGTCATTCCTGGGGCTCCTGGGTGGCTCAGTTGGTGAAGCATCTGACTTCAGCTCAGGTCATGATCTCAGGTTCCTGGGATTGGGACCCACATTGGGCTCTGAGCTTGACAAGGAGTCTGCTTGTCCCTCTCCCTGTCCCTCTCTCTGTCCCTCTCTCTATCCCTCTGCCTCTCCCTCCACTTGTGCACTCTCTCTCTCTTTCTCTCTCACTCTTTCAAATAAATAAATAAAAAGTCATTAAAAAAAAAAAACCTGTCATTCCTTAACTCTAGAGGGTCTTGTAATCATTAGAGGAGGAAGGAACTTAGGAGACAATCAAGACCCTCCCTCCATCTGCCTCTATGTAGCAGAAGCTGCTAGTTACCTACTCAGTAGTTACTTCCCCCTTCTTCCGTAGAAACAGAATCTTAATTTTAGTGGGACACTTTGCCACTAGGAAAAAAAGACCACATTTCCCAGCCCCCCTTGAAGGTAGGTGTGGCCATATGACTAAGTTCTGGCTAAGGAGAGTTTGGCAGTGATGTTCTGTAGGAGCTAGCTCAGTTGGCAAGCGCCTCTTCTGTCCTTCCCACTTCCTCTTTCCTGCTGCCTGGAAATCTGACATGACAGTAGAAACTGTAGTAGCAATTTAGGACCATGAGCAGAACTTGAGAATGAAAGGCAAAATAATGCCCCTGACAAAGATGTCCATGTCCAAATCCTTGGAACTATAAATAAAAGGGGAATCAAGGTTATAGATGGGATAAACTTTACTGATCAACTGACCTCAAAGTAGAGAGATTATTGTGAATTGCCCAGGCAGGTCCCAAATAATCACAAGAATCCTTAAAAGAAGTGGGAAACAGAAGAAAAGCTGAGAGATGGCTGAGTAAGGATGACGCTGCTGGCTTTGAAGGATGGAGCAGGAGGCCATGAGCAGCCTCTGGAAGCTGCAAAAGGCAAGGAAAGTTTTCCCCTTAGAGTGTTCCGAAGGAATGCAGCCCTGCTGACCCCTGATTGTAGCCCAGGGAGGATTTGAAATCCTGACCTCGAGAACCGTAATATAAGTAAATTTGCAATGTTTTTTGTTTTGGGGTTTTTTTTTTTAAGATTTTATTTACTTATTTGAGAGAGAGAATGAGAGAGAGCACATGAGAGGGGGGAGGGTCAGAGGGAGAAGCAGACTCCCTGCCGAGCAGGGAGCCCGATGCAGGACTCGATCCAGGGACTCCAGGATTATGACCTGAGCCGAAGGCAGTCGCTTAACCAACTGAGCCACCCAGGCGCCCTGCACTGTTTTTAAGCTCCTGGGTTTGCAGTCATTTGTTATAGCAGCTATAGGAAACTAATAGACTCATATTGAGGATGGCAGAGCAAGAGAGAGATGGGTCTGTGTCCCCACGATGCTGTTAAGCTGCCATCCCAGCGCTGGATGACCTAACTCCATGCTCCTTTTACGTGAAAGAGTAATGCCTTTGGTGTTTAGCCCGCTGTTATTTGGGGCTTTCTTTTATATGTAGCAAAACACAACTCCTGGCTGATGGACTACATTTTAGAGATAAGAGATTCAGAACCCTGGGGGTGCCTGAGTTGCTCACTTGGTGAAATGTTTGACTCTTGATTTCGGCTCACGTCATGAGCTCAGGGTTGTGAGATTGAGCCCCATGTCAGGTTCCGTGCTGGGTGTGAAGCCTGCTTAAGATGCTCTCTCCCCATAAAATCTTTAAAAAAAAATTTTTTTTAAAAAGGGCGCCTGGGTGGCTCAGTTGGTTAAGCGACTGCCTTCGGCTCAGGTCATGATCCTGGAGTCCCAGGATCGAGTCCCGCATCGGGCTCCCGGTTCAGCAGGGAGTCTGCTTCTCCCTCTAACCCTCCCCCCTCTCATGCTCTCTATCTCATTCTCTCTCTCAAATAAATAAATAAAATCTTTAAAAAAAAAATTTTTTAAAGATGCTCTCTCCCCTTCTTCCGCTGCCACTCCCCCCATCTTTCTCTCTCTAAAAAAAAAAAGAGAGAGAGAGAGACTCAGATCCCTGAAGATTAAGTGATGTTTTATTTAATGCCATTTAACCATTATTCAGAATCAGTAGAGCCCAAGTTCTCCCAACCCCTGTGTTTATGATCTGCCCAGCCTATACAGCTGTGATTCTCAAACTTTAGCTTGCACTGGAACCATCAGGAAGGCTTGTTGAAACACAGATGGCTGGGCTCCACCCTAGAGTTTCTGGCTCAGCAGCCTGGGGTAGGGCCAAGGGACCAAACTTTGAGAATAGGCTGCCACTGGACCACACTCTGCTAACTCCTCTTCCTCTTCCATAGCCAGACCCATAACCGAAATCCAGCCCTCAGGACCACATACCAGGAATGTCATAGAGCTGGCCACCTTGCCCTGGGCCCTAACTTACTGACTCCCCCTACCTACCCTCCCACCTAACTCGTTTTGCTTTCCCGCATCCTATTGTTGTTTCAAAACCCTGATAGCTTCCTGTTGTTTATTACATTAACTCCAAATCCCTCTGTGGGACTTTTCAGGCTCTCACATTCGCCTGCCCTCTCTCTTTACCTACCCCCAAGCCATGACTCCTCCAGCCATCCCTCTGAAGAGAGAGGAAGCAACGTTTTTCTTATTTTATAACCCAGGGGAACTGGGAGCTCGCCCAGACAAAAGTTGGCCGGGTCAAAGCCTTTGGCAGATCCCAACTGGAAACCAATGACTGTTCCCATCCTCCACGAGCTCCCCGAGAAGGCCCAGCGCCAGCCTTGGGGAGCAAGGCACCAGGTCCCTTGCAAGCAGCCCACAGGAGGTTCTGCTTAAGGCAAGCAGCAGGGACACCATGGAAACTCAGGCTGAGGTGAGAACATAATGTGCATTTCAACTAATTACTCCAGAAAGGGAACGCAGCCAGGAGGACCTGAGAGTGTTTGTGTGCTGTTATTCTGAATTTTGAAAGAGAGGGCAAACTTTGAGGAAATTGGCAGCAACTTCATCCAGCTCCAGCCAAAATGGCATTCTGTCCTCCCCGAAGCAGCTGTGCAGTTGTGTGGCTGTGGGCAGAAGCTCTTGCCTTTCTTTGTGTGCACAGAAGGGTGGGAGGTGTGGGGCACCCAAGAGGCTGGGGGCAGCTCCCAACTCCCCCGAGGAGGGATGGTGCGGCTTGGGGCAGAGGAGCGCGCCAAACACAGCCTGGTGTATTTTAGGGTCCCTGTTGGCTCCTCTCATCAAAATCAGCTTTCAAATAAATATTAGCTGTGCCCTTGGCAGGAAACGTGGTACCTGTATCACTGAGGGTTTTTCTCCGAGAAGGAAAGCTTTTCATCTGTGGATGGCACGTTTTTTGCTCCCACTTCATTAAAAAAAGAATTAATTCTTTTGTGTCTTTGTGCTCAGTCTGGTCTGCTTTCTTCCATTTTTCCTTTGTATTATTTGTTCATGTAAACCTTCCCTCACTCTAAAAGCGATTTGCTGCCGCTTGGTTTTCTCATTGCCCCACCGTGGGCTCTGTCTGCGCTCCCCTGCAATGTCCCGGAGCGACCTAGAATCTGACGCTCCCCTGCCTACCAAACCATACCGCTCCCTTCTGAGTGTGCACAAAACCATGGCTTTGAATGGTGACTCCTCCAACAAATGCTTACCGAGTTTCCTGTCTTTTGTGGGGCAGCCCTCCCTGTCTTAGGCATCCTGGACACAGCCTCACTTTCTTGGTTTCTGGTTAAGGGTCCAAAAAAACAAAAAAAAAAAAACCCTCCCTCCCACCAGGAGCTGCATGGGGGGATGGCCAGGCCAACGCACAAGTCTCCTTCCCAAGTCCCTCCCTCAGTGACCCTGCCGGGATGGTTTGGAGGGAAGAGACATTACTGCAGAGTGTAATAGAAACTCAAGAATACAAAGGTATTACTTTTATTGAGAGTCTCTTTCCTCGTGCTCATTGACTCAACCTGCCATTCCTTTCTTTTCTTCACCTAGAGACCTACTGTTTTTGCTTTCTCAGAGTGACTAATCTCTGCACAATTTAAGTGGGAGGAAAGTGAAACCCTTGCCCTGAGTAATTTTAGTAAACTTTATATTCTCCTACCTGGATTTCATCGTGGGAAGATAACTGGAAGATTACCAGAAAGAAAGAAAGAAAAGAGAAGAGAAGAGAAGAGAAGAGAAGAGAAGAGAAGAGAAGAGAAGAGAAGAGAAGAGAAGAGGAGAGAAGAGAAGAGAAAAAAAGAAAAGAAAGGAAAAGGAAAGGAAAGGAAGAAAGAAAGAAAGAAAGAAAGAAAGAAAGAAAGAAAGAAAGAAAGAAAGAAAGAAAGAAAGAAAAGAAAGGAAGAAAGGAAGGAAGGAAGGAAGGAAGGAAGGAAGGAAGGAAGGAAGGAAGGAAGGAAGAAAGAGAAGAAAGAAGGAAACAGCAGTCTGAACGAGAATGTCTCCACAGGAGAAGAGAGTCAGGTGCACCCATTATAAACATTCCCAGAGAACCTTTGGGCTCTGTAAGCTGCAGGGTAACACACCCTGAAATGGGTGGTAATTACTCTGTAGTTCTTGAGGCTTCTTTTGTGTAGGATGTTGAGGGAAGGAAGGAAGAGGGTAGCTGACTTTTTAAATGAAATGGGGGATGGAAATTTCAGGTGAATTGAAAGCACCTGGCAAACAGGCATCTCTTCTCAGTGTTTCCCTGTTTTTGCCCCAGACCGGGAAGCCATCGCCTTCCTGGCTCTTTCATGGAATTTCTGTGTGGTCTTGGTCTTACTCAATTAACCTCTCCTCTTCTGCATTTCATCATGAATGTATGGGTATAAGATCAACTTCAAAGAGGTCCAGGGCCTAATTAACGTCTCTAGGGTGCCCGAAGAGTCTTGGATGGAAAAAAATAAAACCACCACCTGTATGCAGAACTGAGACTGCATGACAGCAGGTGGAAATTATTACTATTAAATGTGACTCCATGTCAGAATAGTTGGCAAACTCCACCTCTGGGGCATGAGAAATGTCAAGTTGATGAGAATAAGCTTCCTCTGTGACTGGTGCTTTCTCTCTCTCTCTTTTTCTCTCTCTCTCTCTCCCCCGCTCTCTTTTCCTCTATATCTTTTTAACTTGTGAGTAAATGATCATGCTACAATAGGAAGCAGTATAACCAACAGACAATGAAAAGTGAGAGTAAAAGAGCAAAAAGCATGATGTAATCAACAGCTTTAGGAGAGGACAAACCAGCTTTGCAAGCACACCGCCCCTGCTCTTCCACATCAGTTTCTTTTTTTAAAAATCTTTTTTTTTTTAAGATTTTTATTTATTTATTTGACAGAGACAGAGAGAGACACAGCAAGAGAGGGAACACAAGCAGGGGGAGTGGGAGAGGGAGAAGCAGGCTTCCCACTGAGCAGGGAGCCCGAAGCGGGGCTCGATCCCAGGACCCTGGGATCATGTGACCTGAGCCGAAGGCAGACGCTTAACGACTGAGCCACCCAGGCGTCCCTCCACATCAGTTTCTTCATCCATCTCTCCCCTCCATCCCCTGTCAGTGGGTCTACCCAGGGCCAGAATCATCCTGAAACTCAGCACAACTTTGATGGAATGATGCTTCCAAGGTCAGGAAAAATAACCCTTTACACTAAGTTCTTAAAAGAATCATTCAAAACTTTACCAATCCCGATCACCTTCCCGTTAGTTACTTCATGAAGAGTCAAATAATGGTGACCGCGGTTTATTTTAAGCTCTCCAACTGGCATTCATCTCATGTAAATGAAAAACAGTAAATGAAAAAATGAAAATGAACATAATAGGATTATTTGCAGGATTTTCTTTCAGACTGGAAGATGTCTTGGTAAAGTCAAAACCTACATTTGTTTCTTCATCTATTTGACACATATTTATTGTGTTCCCTTGGAGCGACAAGCAACATGTTTCAGGGCCCATGGGGACACTAAGACAAAGCAGATAGGTACTTGGTGTATTGTATGAGCAGAAAATGGGCTCCTAAACCATTTGCACAGCGGGACAGATAGGAATGTAGTTAAGTCTTATGTGATGGAGATGGTCTCGGGCAAGGATTTTTAAACTCAACAAAGTAACAAAAGGGGGGAAATGGCTGAATGACATTAGGTTTGGTTGATGCTGTCTGTTTTTTGTAAGGTATACTTCCTTTCTGGATGTTTTAGGATCCCTTTTTACACTACACTAACCTCCAATCCACCTTACAAACAGAATCTCCGTACTCTCCCTGTTATTTCCTATACTCCTATTGGCTTTCTGTTTTTCATGTAATATGTATTGGAACTCATGGAAACCATCTTTTGAGTGTTGAAAACAGACAAGGTAAAGTAATGTATTAGTCAGGGTTCTCCAGAGAACCACAATCAATCGGAAATATATGTATATATATGAAATCAGGAATTCACTCACCCTATTATGGAGGCTAGCAAGTCCAAATTTTCAGGGTGGGCCAGCAGGCTGGAGACCCAGGAAAGCCAATCTGCCAGTTTGAGTCCAAAGGGTGTCTGCTATAGAGCCAGGAAGAGCTGATATTGCAGGTGAGGTTGGCTGTCTGCTGGAGAATTCTCTCTTATTTTGAGAAGGTCAGCTTTTTTGTCTTCAACTGATTGGGCAAGGCCCACTCACATTATGAGAGCAATCTGCTTTACTCAAAGTTCACCAATTTAAATGTTCATCTCTCTTAAAACACCATCACAAAAACACCCAGAGCAATGTTTGATCAAATATCTGGGCACCTTGTATCCTAGCCAAACTGACACATAAAATTAACCATCATAGGTAAAAAGCCCTATACCAACACAATTTTTTTACTTCTTGTAGCATCTTTCCTTATAAGAGTGTTTAGAACTATCTGTCTCCATTTCATAAAGTTACGGAGAGAATAACAGACACATGACTAGTGAACAAATTAAATATTCTAGGTTCAGCCTTACTCTACCTGGTACCATTCTTGATGTATTGTTATATCATTTAAATGTATTTCCTAAATGCCAAAGACATTAGCTCCAAACATATGTTTCTAAAATCTGTTAAAATACTTTAGTGCTGATGTCCGCAATAGCCAAACTGTGGAGAGAGCCAAGATGCCCTTCAACGGATGAATGGATAAAGAAGATGTGGTCCATATATACAATGGAATATTACTCAGCCATCAGAAAAGATGAATACCCAACTTTTACATCAACAAGGTTGGGACTGGAAGAGATTATGCTAAGTGAAATAAGTCAAGCAGAGAAAGTCAATTATCATATGGTTTCACTTATTTGTGGAACATAAGGAATAGCATGGAGGACATTAGGAGAAGGAAGGGAAAAATGAGGGGTGTTGGAATTGGAGGGAGAGATGAACCATGAGAGACTATGGACTCTGAGAAACAAACGGGGTTTTAGAGGGGAGGGGGGAGGGGGGATTGGTTAGCCCGGTGATGGGTATTAAGGAGGGCACGTACTGCATGGAGCACTGGGTGTTATACAAAAACAACGGATCGTGGATCACCACATCATAAACCAATGATGTATTGTATGGTGACTAACATAACATAATAAAATTTAAAAAAAAAATACTTTAGTGCTACAATTTAAAAAAAATAAATAAATAAATGGATCTCTTCAGTACCTGAAAAATAACAGACTCCCCCCCACGTCCCACCCAATCTTCTCTTTTGAAATCAAGAAAATGTCAGTGCCTCAAAGAGCTACTGACCTACTTCATTACTTGATGTCCCACATAGACCAGGGAAGTGAGCAGAACATAAATCACGGGCACTCCCTGCTTTCAAAAAAGGAAGCTGGCTTTGGAAAAAAGGAACACATCACTGCAAGGAAGCTGCATCACATACATTTAATCTGCAAGTGTATTTGACCTCTTTTAAAAGAGGGAGCAACAATGGGGAAAAACTGAGAGCTTTCCCCCTAAGGTCAGGAACGCGGCAGGGATGTCCACTATCACCACTGCTATTCAACATAGTATTGGAAGTCCTAGCCACAGCAATCAGACAACAAAAAGAAATCAAAGGCATCCAAATTGGCAAAGAAGAAGTCAAACTCTCACTCTTTGCAGATGATATGATACTTTATGTGGAAAACCCAAAAGACTCCACCCCAAAACTGCTAGAACTCATACAGGAATTCAGTAAAGGGGCAGGATATAAAATCAATGCACAGAAATCAGTGGCATTCCTATACACCAACAACAAGACAGAAGAAAGAGAAATTAAGGAGTCGATCCCATTTACAATTGCACCCAAAACCATAAGATACCTAGGAATAAATCTAACCAAAGAGACAAAGGATCTGTACTCAGAAAACTATAAAATACTCATGAAAGAAATTGAGGAAGACACAAAGAAATGGAAAAACGTTCCATGCTCATGGATTGGAAGAACAAATATTGTGAAGATGTCAATGCTACCTAGAGCAATCTACACATTCAATGCAATCCCCATCAAAATACCATTCACTTTTTTCAAAGAAATGGAACAAATAATCCTAAAATTTGTATGGAACCAGAAAAGACCCCGAATAGCCAGAGGAATGTTGAGAAAGAAAAGCCAAGCCGGCGGCATCACAATTCCGGACTTCCAGCTCTATTACAAAGCTGTCATCATCAAGACAGCATGGTACTGGCACAAAAACAGACACATAGATCAATGGAACAGAATAGAGAGCCCAGAAATGGACCCTCAACTCTACGCTCAACTCATCTTTGACAAAGCAGGAAAGAATGTCCAATGGAACAAAGACAGTCTCTTCAACAAATGGTGTTGGGAAAATTGGATAGCCACATGCAGAAGAATGAAACTGGACCATTTCCTTACACCACACACAAAAATAGACTCCAAATGGTTGAAAGACCTCAATGTGAGACAGGAGTCCATCAAAATCCTAAAGGAGAACGCAGGCAGCAACCCCTTTGACCTCAGCCGAAGCAACTTCTTCCTAGAAACATCGCCAAAGGCAAGGGAAACAAGGGCAAAAATGAACTATTGGGACTTCATCAAGATAAAAAGCTTTTGCAAAGCAAAGGAAACAGTCAACAAAACCAAAAGACAACCGACAGAATGGGAGAAGATATTTGCAATGACATATCAGATAAAGGGCTAGTCTCCAAAATCTATAAAGAACTCATCAAACTCAACACCCAAAGAACAAAGAATCCAATCAAGAAACGGGCAGAAGACATGAACAGACATTTTTCCAAAGAAGACATCCAAATGGCCAACAGACACATGAAAAAGTGCTCAATATCACTCAGCATCAGGGAAATCCAAATCAAAACCTCAAGGAGATACCACCTCACACCAGTCAGAATGGCTAAAATTAACAAGTCAGGAAACGACAGATGTTGGCGGGGATGCGGAGAAAGGGGAACCCTCCTACACTGTTGGTGGGAATGCAAGCTGGTGCAGCCACTCTGGAAAACAGTATGGAGGTTCCTCAAAAAGTTGAAAATAGAGCTACCATATGATCCAGCAATTGCACTACTGGGTATTTACCCCAAAGATACAAAAGTAGGGATCCGAAGGGGTACGTGTACCCTGATGTTTATAGCAGCACTGTCCACAATAGCCAAACTGTGGAAAGAGCCAAGATGTCCATCGACAGATGAATGGATAAAAAAGAAGTGGTATATATATACAATGGAATATTATGCAGCCATCAAAAGGAATGAGATCTTGCCATTTGCAACAATGTGGATGGAACTGGAGGGTATTATGTTGAGTGAAATAAGTCAAACAGAGAAAGACATGTATCATATGATCTCACTGATACGAGAAATTCTTAATTGTAGGAAACAAACTGAGGGTTGCTGGAGTGGGGGGTGGGGTGGGAGGGATGGGGTGACTGGGTGATAGACACTGGGGAGGGTATGTGCTCTGGTAAGCTGTGTGAATTGTGCAAGACTGTTGAATCTCAGATCTGTACCTCTGAAACAAATAATGCAATATATGTTAAGAAAAAAAAAAGAAGAAGAAGAAGGTAGCGGGAGGGGAAGAATGAAGCGGGGGAAATCGGAGGGGTAGACGAACCATGAGAGACGATGGACTCTGAAAAACAAACAGGGTTCTAGAGGGGAGGGGGGTGGGAGGATGGGTTAGCCTGGTGGTGGCTCCATTCTGCATGGAGCACTGGGTGTTATGCACAAACAATGAATCATGGAACACTTCATCTAAAACTAATGATGTAATGTATGGGGATTAACATAAGAATAAAAAAAAAATAAATAAATAAAATAAATAAATAAATAAAAAATAAAAGAGAGAGCAAATAATCATGATTTTTATTTGCTTTACAGGTACTGATGATATTGTGACAATGACTTCAGATAAAATTACACACCATAATCATTAACTGCAAGTTACAGATTTGCAGCAGTGTCATAAATATAGTAGGTATACAACAAATACTTGTTAAAGCTACACTTTGTTTTTCAACAGAGAGCTTAAAATGAGTAATTGCAATACTGATGTTTGTTAATTCATTTAACCAATACACATGGCCGAGTACTTATTATATAGTAAGCTCCACTGAGAATGTAAAAATGAGTAAGCCCTTATTCCTAGCCAGAGAAATCCAGAGCCCAATACACAAGACAGACAAGCCAACAGTGAATTAGAATAACAATGTGAGAGATGCTACACAAGGGTATCTACTAAAAGCTATCAAAGCAAAGAGGAATGACTTTCCCTAAACTGCCTTCTTTGGACCATCATTCTGTAGATCATACCTAAAGTATTTTCATAAAGGATAGCTAGTGGTTATATTCCAAAGTCAAAGCCATGACAGATCAGTGAAGAGACATGAGAGAACTAGTAAAGATACAGAGTACTGATACTGAAGTAATTACTGATTACTCTTATGCATGGTATCTACAGTCGAATAACAATAAATTATTTTCTCATCTTAACAACTTTGAACTAAGAATAGTTTATATCAGAATTGGCAATCATACACACCTTGCCTAGTACACTGCAACCTACTTAAGAGCTACATTACATCTCTCTCTGACTAATCACTTCATAGTCTGTGGTCAATAAATCCTTCCCCTCCATGTATGGTGCCAACTTTCACACAGTTCTAATTTCCAGTCGAAGGGCTGTAAGGCCCAGCAGAAAATGGTTCTCACATGAGACAATAGGTGACATATCAAATGACTAGAGACCATTCTTGGTAGCAGGTTGATGTTTGCAACAGGAGGTATTACATATACTCTATTTGTCTGCTATTCTAGTACTGCTTAATCCAATCCTGTGGATTTGCTTTTCAGATATCAGACCTAGAAACAAAATCTTGAGCTAGAAATGTTTCTTCAAGCAGCCTTATTATGTAGGTAAAGAATCACAGGCCAAAGTAACTTGCCCAAAATGGCACAGTTAGGAAATGAAACCAGAACTATAGTCTAGATTTTCTTATTTTTTTAATTCTATCAAACTCTGAAGGGGACCATTAGATAAAAATGCCATCCTGAAGGCAAACATTAATCACTACCACTTGAATGATCTAAAATTCAGGATCAGTTAATAATTGGGTTGCTCTTTTATCAACAGATACATTGCACATGGAAAACCAAAGTCCCCTGAAAGAAATCAGAGATACTGGAACAATCTGTAGAGATCAGGCACTGGTTGTACCGTGGGAAATACACCAGAAACCCGAGAGAAACATGGTCTTCTACGAAGCTTGAACTCTGTGAAGACAAGCATTGTGTGGATTCATTTTTATCCACAGTATATAGCAACGCCTGACAATAGACAATCAATAAAGCCTTATACGCCCAATGAGTGGCTCTACATAGATCTTCACAACAACATTGAATAGAGTAATGCTCATGTCGGGGCACCTGGGTGGCTCAGTTGTTAAGTGTCTGCCTTCGGCTCAGGTCATGATCCCAGGGTCCTGGGATCGAGCCCCGCATCAGGCTCCCTGCTCTGCGGGAAGCCTGCTTCTCCCTCTGACCCTCTGCTTGTGTTCCCTCTCTTGCTGTGTCTCTCTCTCTGTCAAATAAATAAAATCTTTAAAAAAAAAAAAAAGAGTAATGCTCATGTGAATGTGTCATAGAAGCAGAGCACAGCACCTCCCTGAAGGTTGCAATATTTACCAAAATGAAGGGGAGTTGTTGGCATTCACTCTGTTGAGTGATAACAGACCACACCTCATTGATTTGAAAATTGATGGCCTTATTAAGAAAGAAATAGAATGCCTTAAACCAGGAGAAGTAATTTCTCTCTTTCTTTCAGATCTGCTTTAAAATTCACATTTGCTGACCACTAACATCACTATTATCTCTTGTCATGAGTTTCATGAGTGCATGTGACTTTTTACCTTCTGGCTCAAAACAAGTGTTCCCTTAAATGACCACTGGGGAGAGAGAGAGAGAGAGTCTGTGTCAATTAACCAACACCAGATAAAACATTGGAGCTGATCTACATTTCCAGGAGTAAAGCACTAAGGCTCAAAGAACCATGGGACTGTGGCCAACCTTAAAATAAAACAATAGAAGTCAACCAGCTCCTAGACTGCCAATTGTACAATGCACACAATTGTCCAAGTTTTCAAGAGACACCTGGAAACAAATAAAGAGAAAAGATACTGCCATTATCAATTGCATTAAGACTCTAGATTACACCTGACATTACATCATAAACACTCATTAGATATTTGGCAACAGGAGCTGATATAAACACAAAGAAAAGTGACATTATGATTAAAAACCAAGATTGCGGGTGCCTGGGTGGCTCAGTTGGTTAAGCGACTGCCTTCGGCTCAGGTCATGATCCTGGAGTCCCAGGATCAAGTCCCGCATCGGGCTCCTTGCTCAGCAGGGAGTCTGCTTCTCCCTCTGACCCTCCCCCCTCTCATGTGCTCTCTCTCTCTCATTCTCTCTCAAATAAATAAATAAAATCTTTAAAATAAAAAATGAAAAAAAACAAGATTGTATGCTGACATAACATAATAAAATAAAAAATAAAAATAAAAACAAAGATTTAAAAGACAGTTAATGAAAAACTCTTTAAAATATATTGTGACATGAAAAAGAACTATATGATCCCAACTGTATAAAAACTCTAAAGTATTTGTGCAATGCGTTATCTCACACTGGGTCACAAACTTCTCTAAAACATAGTAGCTTAACACAGCAACATTTATTTTGTCCATAAATCTGTAATGTGGTCCCAACTCAGTGGGGACAGTTTCTTTTTCCTCCACTCAATGTTGAGTGGGACACCTTGAAGCCTGGGCCCAGAATCATCCAAAGGTTTGCTCAATCACATGACTAGTGGTTGTTGCTGGCTGTTGACTAGATGTCTTGGTTCCTCCCCATATGGGTCTCTCCTTTTAGTCTTCCTATAAAGGATAGTTTGAGCTCACTCACAGCATGGTGGCTGGATTGAAGGGCAAGCATCCCAAGAGCAAGAGCGAGAAAGCCAGGAAGTAGCTGAATTGCATTCTCTAACCTAACCTTTTAAAGCACACAGCATCACTCCCACCAAGCCTGCCCAGACTCAAGAGGAGGGAGCAAAAGATTTCTCAATAGAAGAGTATCAATGTCACCTTGCAAAAAGAGCATGTAGGATTGGATATGCATTGATGTGACCATCTTTGGAATACATGTTGCCACACAGAGAAAAAAACACTAACAGCAAATACACTAAAATGTTACCTGATTATCCTTGAGTGCTCTGATAATGGCTTATCTACCTTTTTCCATCTGTTTTCCAAAATCTTAACAACTGGCATGCTTTACTCTCATAATCATTGCTCTATCATATATCTGGTGGGAGTGAGGCATTGCAATGGGAATGTAATCACTTTTCCCATAGTACTAGCACATTTTGGATTCTGAGATCCCCTTATCCAAGAGTGTAACTCATTCATTATATATGCACTAAGCTAGGCTTCTCAAAGAAGGTTCGGATTTAAGGAATACTTGGTGCTAAAAACAAAACAAAACAAAACAAAACAAACAAAAAACAGAAAAAAATCTATGATCCATATGATTGAAAACCTTTGCCTCCTAGATCTTATCCCTGAGGGAGATAATATACATGTGAACATTTTAAAGGCTCTGGAATATTCTGCTAAAAGACATTATTAACCCAGCTTACCTGGCATTTGAGCCCAATTTTTGTGCACCCAGCAGCTGAAGACACTTTGGCAGTCTACTTCCCTAAATCAGGATTTCTCAACCTCAGCATCATTGACATTTGGGGCTGGATAATTTTTTGTTGTAGAGAATTGTCCTGTGTATCCCTGTCTTCTACCCACTAAATGCCAGTTGCAACACCCACTTCTATCCCAATTGTAAAAAAAAAAAATTTTTTCAAGACATTTCCAAATGCCCCCAGAGCACAAAATCACCCCTAGTTGAGAGAACTAGTTGTTCTCTAAACTAATAAGCAAAATTGGTTATTAGCTTGTCAACTGTGGAGAAAGAGAGAAAGAAAGAAAAAGAAAGAAAGAAAGAAAGAAAGAAAGAAAGAAGGAAGGAAGGAAGGAAGGAAGGAAGGAAGGAAGGAAGGAAGGAAGGAAGGAAGGAAGGAGGAAGGAAGGAAGGAAGGAAGGAAGGAAGGAAGGAAGGAAGGAAGAAAGAAAGAAAGAAAGAAAGAAAGAAAGAAAGAAAGAAAGAAAGAAAGAAAGAAAGAAGAAAGAAAGAAAGAAAGAAAGAAAGAAAGAAAGAAAGAAAGAAAGAAAGAAAGAAAGAAAGAAAGAAAGAAAGAAAGAAAAGGGAAAGAAAGAAAGGAAGCAAGGAAGGAAGGGTCTTGCCCAGATAATTCAAGAAATGAGCTGAAGTTTGTTATGAATGAGATGACTATAAATGCACCTTCAGGGATCACCTCCAAAATCAAGCACATTCACTGACTAGAGATCTTTTCTACCAAGAAAGTAGCAAGAACAAAACCAAGAATATTTGTTTCTATAGTTCTCATTTTATTTAAGATTTTATTTATTTTAGAGAGAGCATAGGGGGAGGGGCAGAGGGAGAGAGAGAATCCCAAGCAGACTCCCCACTGAGCTTGGAGCCCCTCATGGGGCTCAATCTCACGACCCATGAGATCACAGCCTGAGCCTAAACCAAGAGTCGGACACTTAACTGACTGAGCTACCCAGGTGCCCCTATAGTTCTCATTTTTAAAAACCTATAGTCATGGTGTACCTGGGTGGCTCAGTTGGTTAAGCATCTGCCTTCAGCTTGGGGCATGATCCCAGAGTCCCGGGATGGAGCCCCGCATTGGGCTCCCTGCTCAGTGGGGAGTTGCTTCTCCCTCTGCCCCTCACCCTACTTGTGCTCTCTCTCTAGCTCTCTCTCTCTCTCAAATAAATAAATAAAATCTTTTAAAAATAAATAAAAAATAAAAACCTATCATCAAATCATGCCAACCTAGTCTAAATAACAAAAAGTTCTACCCATATTCACAAGAAGATTGATTTCCAGAATTTTTAAAGAAATGAAATTTTTTTTCATTTCATCCCAGGGTCCTGGTATCGAGCCCCGCATCGGGCTCCCTGCTCAGCGGGAAGCCTGCTTCTCTCTCTCTCCCACTCCCCCTGCTTGTGTTCCCTCTCTCACTGTGTCTCTCTGTCAAATAAATAAATAAAATCTTTAAAAAAAAAAAAAAATCCTGGAGGGGCACCTGGGTGGCTCAGTTGGTTGAGCAACTGCCCTCAGCTCAGGTCATGTTCCTAGGACCCTGGGATCAAGCCCCAGGTCAGGCTCCCTGCTCAGCGGGAAGCCTGTTTCTCCCTCTCCCTCTGCCTGCACTCCCCCTGCTTGTGTGCTCTGTCTCTCTCTGTCAAATAAATCAAATCTTTAGAAAAAAAGAAAAAGAAAGAAATCCTGGGTTTGCTGCAAGATTAAGCAGTTTGGCCAACTAGAGTTCAAGGGATCTGTTTTAATAAGTTATATATATATGTAATCGGCAAATACATTATTTACATGTAAATAAGGCCTCCTCTTAAAAATAATTGATCTAGCTAATGATCTTACTTACAGAGCGATTTAAATGTTAAAGTTTATTCAAATTCATATCCACATTGGTGAGAGCCACAAATCCATAATCGCCAAGTCTTCAGAACTACCCAAAATGTTCGCTCTTTTCCATGGGCTATTCAGATACTGAGAAGACAATTAAGTTCTCTAAACTTAAACAGAATAGCCAAAAAAGACCAATAAGGAGAAAAACAAGATAGCACAGGGTTGGAAAGAGCCTGAAAAGAGATAACATTTTGGAATTTTAAGACCCGGGTAGCATCAGAGATCAGGTGTCTGGCTTTCTCTGGAAAGCAACCTCTAGGATGGACCTAGGATGTTCCCTAATGGTGTTTACATCCCTGTGCAATCCCCTCCCACTGAGTGAGACTAGACTTGTAGCTGCTTCTACCAAGGAGGATAGGGCAAAAATGATGGAATGCCATTCCCGAGATTAGGTTCTCTTGCTCACCCTGCGAGAAGCAGTGCCATGAGAACTGAGAAAGGCTTCCATAACCATCAGGGAACCGTGATTCTCAGTCCAACCTCCCACAAGGAACAGAATCCTTCCAAGAACCAAGTGAGTAAACTTGGATCCTTCCCTGACGGAGCCTTCCAAGGAGGCTGTTCCCCGATTGTACCTTTACTTAAGTAAACTCTTGCGAAGAAAGCACTCAGCTATGCTGCTCCTGGATTGACAACCCACAAAGACAGTGATATAACACAGATTTATTGCCTTATGCCACCATGTTTGGGGATAATTTGTTATATAGCAATAGATAATGTGGTGGAGGGAATCTTGTCCCTCGGAATTCTTCTGCTGATGCTCTCAACCCCCAGGACCTCAGAATGTGACTGTATTTGGAGACAGGGCCTTTAAAGAGGTAATTAAGTTAAAATGAGGCCATTAGGGTGGGTCCCAATGCAGTTTGACTGGTGTCCTTGCAAGAAGAGAAAGAGACTCCTGAGATACACACACACAGAGGAAAGACTGCATGAGGACACAGGGAGAAGGCAGCCATCTACCAGCCACGGAGACAGGCCTCGGGGAAAACCAAACCTGCTGATACTTTAATCTTGGACTTTCAGCCTCTGGAACTGTGAGGAATGAATTTCTGTGGTTTAAGCTTTCAGTCTTCGGTAATTTGCTATGGCAGCCCTACCAAACTAATACAGATAATTAGCACACTTTCTTTTTTTTATAGGTGGCAAGTAGACTAGCCCATGGGTGGCAAACTGCATGGGCCAAATCTGGCTTGCTGCCTGTCTGTGTAAATAAAGTTTTATTAGAACACTGCCATGCTCATTTGTTTACTTACATCTTTATCTACATCCCCACTGCAATGGTGGAGTTGAGCGGCTGTGACAGAAGCCATTTGGCCCACAGAGCTTATAATATTTACTCTCTGGCTCTTTACTGGAAAAAGTTTGCTTGCTGACCCCTGGATTCAATAATCTCCAAGGAATCAAGTATTCAAATTTCACAACATAGGATTCTAGAACCTAGAACCCCTAACACCCAGGATGACTCTCTATATATTAGACATCTCGAAGGATGGTCCCTGGCCCAGCAGCATCAGCACCACCTAGAAACTGGCTAGGAAAGCACATTATCAGGCCTCACTTCAGACCTCCTGAATCAAGTTATTGGGGCGGGGCAATCTGTGTTTTAACAGGCTGTCCACACACTGATGGGAACCATAGCTGTAAATCACTCTCCCAACTCACATCCTTGCATTGAAAATGTAGTAAGAATTGTTTTACTTAAAAAAAAAAAAAAAGTCAGATCAAAATAGTGCCTACCAAAAAAGGGGTATTTTCAAAGGATGTAATCCAATGTTCCTTGATTAGAATGAAAAATGAAGGTGATAGTAAATACTAATAATATGATTGCTTGATCGCTATCATTTATCTCCCTTTGTGGAATTAGTAAAAAACCACAGCTGTCAAAATGTGTGTTGACTTTAGCTGCCAGTTAGAACTGTCCCCTACATTGAACGCCCTGACAGTGCTAACCTCCTCCAAGGAAAGAACGTTTTGCATCGTATATTTGCCATATGCTAAAACAAGAGCAGATTCAAAACGCTCCTTCCAAGACTCAGCCAATAAAGCCTCATTTTGACTTTGATATTAAAATTGACCAGAGTAACAATACAAATTCAGGGCATTAAATATATTTTCTAAATGTAAGGGCTTAAAGAAAAAAAAAGAAAAAAGAAACAGGAAATGATGACGCCCACACACTCAGAAGAGGAATCCCAGGACCAAAAACCCATTTCCTGCCCTGCAAGGTAACAGAAACGTCTCTTCTTTATCTATAATCTGGTTCCTGTGCCACTCAGAATCAAGATCTAAGCCGAAATGTTGGTTCAGGGTTGGCAGAAGAATTCTATTTCTTCTTTTCCTTGAAAAACACAGAATGAGAGCGGAGTCCCCTATCTTGTCTCTATGCATGAAAAAGAGGAGAAAGAATCATCTTCCATTTACCGCCTGTAAAGCCCTTGGCCCCAGCTGCAGCTCCGCTCACATATCCAAGCCGACCTTGCTCGGCATGTGTGTTCAGCTGGAATCTCTGCTACAAGGGCTGACCAGTGAGGGGTGAGTCAGGGTTTTGCGTTCAGACCCGGTCCTGATGCCTTCACTCAACCTCCTACGGACGGTCGCTGAGTTTTAGTCAAACAGAGCTCGAAATCAACAAGATACAATCGGTAACATCATATCATTTCACATTGAGGCCAGATGGATACCATGGGAAGACAAATCATGGTTTTGTGATTATCTGCTTCCTTGGAAATGTGAACAGCTCCATAGGGTATCACTTGGGAAAGTCTCCTTCTATTTTACCTGCTATTTGACTTTTTTCCCCTGGTGTCAGGGATCTAATGCTCTGTATGGAACTGGGGAGCAGGGGTGGGGGTGTTGGTTAGCCAATATGTGGACCAGGGCCTGCATAATCCAACTTGATCAACTTCCCAGTCTCAAAAAAAGGAAATGAGTGTCAAATTATTTGACTCTTTTTCAAATCTGCTCTCTAAGAGACATGCTTCACTGTAGAGAAGTGTTAGGGGTATTTGCTGGTTATGGTGACCATTTCTTCTTACACAAATAACTACCAGAAGATGCAACTCCCTCCTGAAACAGAAACAAGCAGGAAAGTTGGCTAGAGCTCTAGTGGCTACAAACAGACATCATCTAGGAACTTCCAGATAGATGTTGAGAGTGTGTACTCGCACCCCAACCCAACAAGCATTTTTGCTTACCTCGCATACGGTCAACAGTGTTGGTTCTCCGATGTTCTCCCCTCTAAAACAGACTAAGATGCAGTACGAGAATGTAAGGTGGTACAATCACTCTGGAAAACAGCTTGGCAGTTTCTTACAAGATTAAACATATACTCACCTTTTGATCTACTTAGTCTACTCCTGCGTGTTGACCCAGATAAAAATATTTACCCAAAGAAGAGCATATGTCCACACAAAGACTTGCATGTGCATGTTCATAGCAACTTTATTTGTAATAGCCCCAAACTGGAAATAACTCAAAGGTCCATCAGCAGGTGAATAGATCACCAAATGGCCTGCCCTGCGAGGTAACAGGAACGTCTCTTCTTCATCTATAATCCGGTTCCTGCGCCACTCAGAATCAGGAGCAATGCCGAAATGTTGGTTCAGGGCTGGCAGAAGAATTCTATTTCTTCTTTAGCTTCTCGAAATCATTGTGCTGAGTGGAAGAATGCTGTATGATTCCATTTACATAAAACTGCAGAAATTGCTAGCTAATCTACAGCGACAGGAAGTCAGTCATGGTTGCCTAAGGATGGGGGCGGGAGGAGGGAGGACTTCAAAGGGACGTTAGGAAACTTGAGGGGGTACGTTCGCTATTTTGAGTGTGGTGATGGTTTCATGGGTTCACACACATGTCAAAATGCACCAGGCTGTACCCTTTAAACACGAACAGCATGTCAGGTGTATCTGCATCACACTGGTTTTGTTTGTTTTTTTTTTTTTTTTTTTTCTGGTATGATTCCTACCTTCTTTTCACTGCAGAGACCTGATATGATGCAAACTGGAAATGTGTGGTACATTCGCTAAGTGCTTGGAGCAGTCAGATCGGGTAACACTTTTAGCACCTCAGTGAATGTCTTTCTGCTGAGAAATGTCATCCTCCTCACTCTGGATTCCCCCCACCCCCACCCCAAACCCAGCTGGCCTCCAAATCACACCAAATGTGATTCCAGTTTCCCAGATTCATATGACGTCTTCTGTCCCAGACAGGAAAGAGCTGACGAGGGCCACTCTTCCTTTCCTCTCTACGAAGTCAAAGGAGGGGACAAACCCAAGGTGAGAGGTCAAGTCGCCAGATGCCCGAGACCCCATGCATGCCACAGAAACCAGCCTCCAGCAGCAATGTGCCTTGAACTGGGGAACGGGGCCTTCTGAGCGGGTTTAGTCTAGATCTGATCTCGGAAGACACAGAAAAGCGAAAGAGGGGAAAATCACCTGGGTAGAAACATTCCCCGCAGGGCCCCGGCCCCAGGGGAGATCCTCGTCCTTCCTGACCTCATAGGAAAGCCCCCTGCTTCTCAAAGCAGCTTCGCACCCACAGAGAGATGCTCGCCAGGAAGATGCCACTTTGTGCTAAGCAGCAGGTTAATGTCAGCAGCCGTCCCTCAGTTTACACGCTCAACTAAATGTTAACCAGCGACAACAAGCACCATGCCTCCTTGCAGCGCCCCCACCTGAAAGCTAGATATTTCCTGTAGCCCACCTGCTGTTACAGCGATAAGCTCTTACTCTGTGCCTCTTGCTATTCATGGCTCCCACCCCAGGTCACCCCACAAACCCAGGTGCTTACTTCTGAATGTCCGATGTCATGAGATGAGTTTTTGACATGGGTCCTATCGGAGATGAAGGGAGGAAGATGCTCATGCCCATCCAGGATGCTCGGCCTTCTTGGCATACAAGGTTCCAAACCGAGCCGGTGTTGGCGGGTGGGGGGTGCCGTGATGTCTGGAGGGCAGACGTTCATGACGTCTCGTGTGTCTTGAGGACTCTGAAACCAACTTCCAGTGGGGAGTCGCAGGTGTACTGTTTTCAGTCAGTCCTCAGTCGAAGCGCAACTACTGGAGATTCCATAAACTTTTCTGTTTAGAACCTTCTCCCATCCATCCTGTGTGCACTTGAATATCTCTGAGATGGCACTGTTTGTGCGTCAATGCCCATGAGAGTATAATGACTATGAGCAGTGTCTTACACAAAATGCTAATTTCACGTATTTAGCATAAAAGCATAGTTCACAACTGGAGTGGTTTTCCCAGTGTCTGGGGACGTCTTGGATTGTCATCACTGGGGCTGGGGGGAGCAAAGGAGGGCCTCTAGTGGGTAGAGGCCAGGATGCTGCTAAACCCCCTACAGTGCTCAGGACAGCCCCCCAACCATACACACATGCCAAAAATTATCTGCCCTGAAAATGTCAGCAGTATGGAGGTTGAGAGTCCCTGACATACAATGAAAAGTTGTGTCTTTCTGGGGACTTATCAAATTGATGGAAAAGTAAGCCACCCCCATTTTCAATTCAGTTTTCAGAATCTGGTGTTAGGCAAAGCATCTAATTTTTCTGCCTCGATTTTGCAGGTGTGCAAAATGGGAATGATCCTATGTCATATATTCCTCTTCTGTCTGTCTTCCTCCCTGAGAGCTGCTAATGAGTGTTTGCCAAGTACTTTGAAGATTCTAATTACTGTTATCCCCAGTCTATCAGTTCAAGGTCGTAGAGCACCTGGGAGTCCTGCAGAAGGGATACCGAGCAAGGAAGCTTGTCCTGTCACTGCTGTTCCTGCTTATCCTTCCCGGAGGGCAGTATCAAGCCCTTAGGCTTGAATTACTCAAAGTCGAATTACTCAAATCAACTTTAGAATCTACTGAAAGAAACCAAGGGTTCTCACAATTAAATCACAGCCTTTCCCAAAGTCAAAGACTTCTAGTTGCCAGCAAGCAAGATTCAGAAAGTCTTAGCATGTGGCAAGCATTCAATAGATCTTTGTTGATTGCCTGCTTGAGGCATAATTCACATCAAATGTTTAACAAAATTGGAGATATTAATACGCAAATTTCAGAGTTGTCATGAGAGTTACATATATTATTTTTATTTTTTTTGCCATGAGGATTACATATATTATTTTTATTTTCTTTTTAAGATGTTATTTAGAGAGCTAGAGAGAGCACGAGCAGGGGGAGAGGGAGAAGCAGACTCCCTGATGACCAGGGAGCCCAATGGGGGACTCGATCCCAGGACCCTGGGATCATGACCTGAGCCGAAGGCAGATGCTTAACTGACTGAGCCGCCCAGGCGCTCCCCACATGCATCATTTTTTAAAAACCATTCCAGTGCCTCACGCAGAGTAAGCACTGCCCTTTAAAAATATGTTTATACTTCAAAGTCTGCTGGATGACTGAAGTTTCCGCAGTCCCTCACAAAGTTCTTGCCACGCAGCCAGTAACCTGATGTTCAACACCCAAATCTCTTCGCCTGAGCGAGGACGATCCTCCGAGGCTCTCTGTTCCTCGGTGGCCCTGCTTCCTGATCCCGAGCATCTCTGTTTAGAAAGGACAGCAGCCTCCTATTCACAGAGCTGGGTTGGGGGGGGGGGGGGGCATCAACCTGCAAACCTCCACTGAGCATGCGCGACATAAATCAGCCGCGTGAGAGCCGCGATGAGACACAGTTAACAGGCGGGCGTGTATCTGTCATCGTGGAATGTCCAGCTGACCTGAGAAGTCAAGGCAGCATCGAATTACAGCGAACTCACAATGCCAGGCATGCAGAGGTGTTCGAGTGAGTAGCATGATTTATAAGGGCTCGAGGAAAATTCAGAGGGACGGACCCGCCCGGAGTGGCCTGGGTGGGCTTCCTGGATCTGGGGGGATTTAAGAGGGCCCAGAAGCAAAGTAGGAGTTCCAGAAGGCAATGTTAAAAAAAAAAAAAAAGCAGCCTACGCTGTCCTTTTCACTTCCCTGCCCATTGCAAGGTGATCGCTCTGATTTTTCCAGGCAAAATTTTACCTCCAGGGTAAAGGCCCTTGGTCTGTTCCATTGCTCGGTGGCACAACTATAAACTGTCCCTAGAGCTTGTCCCCGATCAAGAGGGGACTGAAGCAGACCCTGGCTTCTCACTCTGGAGGCTGCATCGTCTCAGCTAGAGGGCTTGGTGCGACATGGCTTCTCGGGCCCCCACCGAGAGCCTCTGACTCAGGGCTGGGGCCTGAGAGTCTGCATTTCTATCCAGTCCCCAGGCCATGCTGCTGTGGCTGGTGGGGACTTCCATCTGGAAAACCACTGAACTAAAGTCTGGACACCTTCGAGCCAATACAAGACCTCTTTGGGGAAAAGATGTAAAATGCACACCTCACCAAAGGCTGGGGTGGGAGCACAGGCCTTTGGGGGAAGCGGCACATCGTGGCCTGGGCCATGATGACGTCATTTTACTGGATGTCCAACCTCAAGAACTCAGGAAGACTCAAAGGCCTAGCTCCATTCAACAAATATTTCTTGAACCCCTGCCATGTACCAGGGGCTTTGCAATAACATTATCTCAATGACATTAAAATATTTTAAGCAAGTGAGAGGTGCCTGGGTGGCTCAATCGTTAAGTGTCTGCCTTCGGCTCAGGTCATGATCCCAGGGTCCTGGGATCGAGCCCCGCATCAGGCTCCCTGCTCGGCAGGAAGCCTGCTTCTCCCTCTCCCACTCCGCCTGCTTGTGTTCCCTCTGTCGCTGTGTCTGTCAAATAAATAAATAAAATCTTTTTAAAAAAGAAAGAAAGAAAGAAAGAAAAAAAAAAGGAGGAGACAGACCAGGGATCTAACAAGAGATTTCAAGACACACACACACACACATACACACACACCACACCCACCAACACACCCTGAAGTGACCTTTCACAGGAAGGGGTGGAGGCCGGCAAAAGGGACCAAAGAGAAAAAACAACCCAAGGCAGACAGCAGATAAACTAGTCTGTGGTCAGGTCCAAAGCCTAGGAATCGAATCAACTCTGGAAAGTGGTCACCCCCCCCAACACACCCAGATCTGCTTACTTCTCACCTTGCACATTTTTTTACTGGCATTTTCTTCATTTTTAAAACTGCTTACCAGTCATGGCCCCTTGCACTGCATCTGATATTTTCCAGAATCTCCTACGGAGTCCCTGTGGAACCCAGATTCTTTGAACCGTGTCAAATACGTGTTCCTCTTTGCAAAGAAGACCAGAGCGACTTTTGCCAGTGGCACTACTTTTTATTTCTTTTTAATGAGCGAAGCTGAAAAATAAGTTCACCAGTTGAAAGTGTCAGGAAAATTTGAGATGGCAAATGCAATTATTAACTCAGTCGAAATGTATTATTAATAATAATGCTTAGCTCTGTTGTAGCATTTTCTGGCTTCAAAGCCATTTACAAACATCAACTAATTAATCCTTACCTCAGCATGGTGAAGTCATTAAGTATTATTATCTCATTTCACAGAGAGGGAAACTGAGGCACCCAGCAGGGAAGCGCCTTGCCCAAGGCCACAGAAAGGATAGGATGTGCTCTCAGAGTCACGGGCCTTCTCTGACTTTTTTTGATCATACCCTGGAAAGGTCTCGCTTCTGGGAAAAATGAAGCTTCTAGAAGGAACCACGCCTCCAAAAAAAAAGGATTGACAGAGAAAGCCCCTGAACCCCTGCTTTGTACGGCCCCTTGCTACAAATAATCAGAATTTTATTTTTCTTGAGTGTTTTCCTTCCTCATTAACTTTATAAAGGCATGCTGACTTGGGGGGAAATGCCAAAGCATTTTAATGATGTATGAAATAAAAAAAAAAAACCTTCTGCCCACACAGAGAGAATACAAGCCTGGTGCTGGGACGCATGCTTTCCTTTCTCCCTCATTCTGCAGCCGCGCCTTTTCTGTGCCATGCAGCTCAGCTGCAGCCAGGAACTTCTTTTTTTAAGAGAAAGAAAACGAACATCGAGACGTCGCAGGCTCCAAAAGAGGGGAACTTGGTCCTAATTGCCCTTCTACAAAATCCTCTCCTCACTTCCATCCCCTGGACTTGGGTCAGAGCCACCAGCCCCCCATGGCGCCCGTCTCGTGTTTTCCTTCTCTTTCGTCTCATGTTCCCTCATTCACCCTCCTGTTTCTAAATCGCCTCTTCAGCAAGAAAGGTGACGGCTTGGGTATGAGCGCTGGCACTTTCTAAGTCTCTCCCCACAGTCTACAGCCTCTGTGGTTGTTAAGGAAAGGTCTCAGACTGAAAGTGCCAAGTGTCATGGTGTGACAGGTTCCTTCTGAGCCCTGGGCTTCCAGGGGCCCCTTCCTGCCGGGTCCTTGCAGTAGGAGCCTCTCCCCCTTCGTTGTGCACCAACGGTGTGCAGGGGGTGGGCAGGACTGAAAGCAGATCAGCTACCCCTCCCAGGCTTGGTGGAGATCCCCCTGCACCCCAGGATCCCCCCCTCCATTCTGCCCTCCCAGCTTCACCTCATCTTGCTGCATGAACCACATCAGCACCATTTCTGAACGTGTCCACTGGTGCTTTTCTGTTTTGTGGGTTCGTGTGAAAGTCGTCTCTAGGAGCTGTTAAATCCTCCACACGGTTTGAAAGACATCTGTAAATTAAAAAAAAAAAAAAAGGCAACGTCAAACTTTAGTGATTAGGGACGCCCATTTGGGTGATAAAACTATAAAGAAAAGCACAGAAATGATTACCATACAAAACAGAATAATGGTTACTTCTTAGGGTGTGGAAGGGGGGGTGTGAGGGGCATGGGGAGGGCCTCTGGGGCTCCCAGCAAAAGCCTCTTTCTTAACCGGGGTGTGGTTACAAGAGTGTTCATGGTATAATTCATTAATCACTAAGTAATACGTGCTTGTGCAGTTTTCTCTGCTTCTGCTCTAATTTACAATTTTTTTTTAAGTTTAAAAAAAAAAATCTATGGAACTACATGGACCTCATTCACAGCATAGGGGTAGTGCCCCAAGAACACTGGTGGGTTCTGTTATACTTTGGATTTAATAAAATTATTTCTATTTCCCCTCATTAAATCCAAAAGTATCTCTTAGAGTTCCCCCAAGAAAAGGCAACAAGTTTTGAAACTTTCTGGTAGGTGAATTGCTCTTTGAAATGTGCCAGGTAATAGATGGAATGCGCAAAACTGGGTTGGTTTCTTCTCTTATGTCTCCAGAATACAGGCGGGGCGGTGGGGGGGCGCGGTTAGGGAGAGCCTCAGTCCCAACAGGACACATCAAGGTGAGCCCCGATTTCCTGAGGCAGGCTTGGAAGACCAGCGCCCCTCATGAGCCCACACCCCCAGCCTACCCTCCCTCATTCCCAGCTGCCCTCCCACACCACGCCTGCTCCTACCGATGGACCCCTGCTGCCTTTCCTGGTTCATCTGCAATGGATTGTTCTTCAGGAAGCCTTTTCTTAACCCCTCGAATACCGTGCCCAACCCCATTACATGGAAAGTGTCTCTTTGCGTGTCTGTTCTCGTCACCAGACTGTGAGCTCATCTAGGGTAGAGGGGAGTCTTACTCATTTTTGCATGTGACACCTGGCGTGGCATCCACACATAGTAGGTATTTGGTAAATGTGCGTTTAACCTAAGCAAAACTGAACAACTGATTGACTAGACGCTGCCTTGTACCGAGACGGGCATGACAAGGGCCCCCTGGCCCTGTCCCCATCCGCCTTCCTCCACACACACCTGCTCTCTCCATCGAGCCTGCCACAACCAGGATCATCTGATGAGGTTCCTGGGCCCTGGCTCAGAGATCCCAAAAATGTTCCTCTGCATAATCCAGATACGTCGGCCAGGGTTTGGAATCACGGCTAAATTCCGGTCAGAGAAATCTGCCATGATGTACAAATGATGCTTCAGGAGAAATGGACATGAAATAGTCACATCCACGTAAAACGTTGGACAAGCCATGACCCCAGTGGAGGGGAAGAGAAAAAAAAAAAAATCTTGTCACTGGAATTTTAGAGTTTTACAAACAACCTCAAGCAAAATAAATTCAGTCAAAGACTTAGCCCCCAAATCCAGAGCACCTGTCAAATAAACCGTTTCTTTTGCTTTCAAGAAAGCAAAAGGAAAAAAAAAAAAGTGTAGCGGGTCTCTTTAACTGAAGGTACAAACTCGGGTCTTCGGCAAATGCCAAAATATCCTCGATAACACATTTACACACCTATAAAGAAAAGTTCGGTCAGAAACGCCAATAAATGATTATTTAATGTATAATTAATAAATGATTATTAAATGTATAATTTTTCGGGCACTGGCTTCAGAGAAGGGCCAGTTACCAAGTCTAAATACAATGACTTTTTGAAATGTTCCTGGTAAAAATGAGATTACTCTCAACTTCGTACCGTGTGTATTTCTTTTCTGTGTGCAAAGCCGACACCAGGGCACTGATGAACATCCCCATCAGGCAGGGATGAGGGGTGGGGAGGAAGAAGGGTATCAGGTTGGAAGTAGGTGGAATATTTTGTGGCTTAGCCTCCAGCCCGACACCAGGCAGAACTTTTGCCATTCGCATAGAAGCCGATGAGGGAGGAAATCAAAGAAACGGGGCTCTTCCAAAGCCAGGTGGAAGAAGGAGTCCCCTGTCCCCCACCCTAAAGCAGTGCTGCGCAGAAAAGGGATTTGTTAGCACGTCAAAAGACATTCGCCATGGCGTCCGTCCGCGGGTGCCCTCAGGTCCAGGTCTCCCTGAAGCCCATGTTCAGCTGTGGCAGGTGGTGGCTCTCCCCAGTTCTGATCCAGCTGGAAGTGCTTGTTTGTTCAGCTTTTGCCCCTGGGCACAGCAAGAAGTTGCTCTGTTGTAATTCCAGTTCCAGCGAGCTTGGTGCATCTTTAACAGTTCTTGTGTTGTTATTAACTTAGTGACTAACTGAGAGGTGTTTGGCTTTTGAAATTGTGCCATGAAAGCTTCTCTCTCATCTCTGGGTGATGTCAGCCCCATAAACGGGAGATGTAGAGGAAACAATAGAGGTTTCAGTGCTAAAATTTAATGAGGTGGGACCCTGATTTTCCCCCCAATCTAAAATCACCTCCGTTTTCGGCACCGGGTAGTAGAAAGGGTCTCTGAAAGAATTTAGGTTGTGGATTTAGATTTAAGAGTAAGGTTGGGCCCTTTGACTTTGAAATTCCCTAGGAGGGGAAAAAAAAAATGTGTGGCTTTTTACACTCTCCACCAGCAGATGATTTCAAACGATTCATACAGACTTTATGAGAAGAAATTGCTGATTTCCCAACGCACTTGACACAGATGATCCCAGCGAGCTTTAAAGCAGCCCTCAAAGGCAGGAGACAGTGGGTTTAGCACCAGAAACTAAAAGACATGAGCCTTGGAGAACCTCAGTTCAATGCCCAGCAAGTCAACAGCTTAAGGAAAGAGCAAAACCCAGGACCCCCTGGATAGGGACTTAGATTCCTTCCAAGTTCCAGAAACAGCCTTAGACATCAGTATAAATTAGAGAGCTATGTGTCCCCAAAGGAAAGACACATAGTAATGATCTTCATTAGGAAAATACTTTTAAATCCATGGTTTAACATCACAGAGCAATCGTGAAATTGAGCACCCATGTTGACCTACCGACAGCTAACTCATGATATTAATTAATGGTTCACAGGACCCTTGCCAAAACCTACTCTGAATGCTGATGCTGACGCAGCACAATCTCTTCAATGAGTACAATTAACTTTTCACTTTTTTTTATGGTAGCTTCCAACCAAGGCAGTGGAGAGGCGTTTACACGTACAACTTGCAACAGCTTCCCGGTTGCTCTGGGGCCTTCCGATGCAGCAAAAAAACAAGCTATCCCATGCTAAGTGTTGCAATGTCTGGCTCAAAATAGAGTCCAGAAGCTCAGCCAAAAGCTGGGGGCCTGACTTTCTAAATTCTGAGTCTGTGTTGTTGGCGGTTTACTTCATCCCCCCTCCCCCTCCCCCAACACACACAATGCTCAGATCACATTCTCCAATGGTGCTTCGGCTTCTAAGACAGTTTGTTTGACTTGGAGCCAAATTCCAAATAATCAAGGGAAACGGGTACGAATCTCAAGACAGTTTTCTTTATACGTTATGTCTGTGAGCCCTCCTTTGCCACTACTAATTTTATGACCCTATGACAGGTAAAGTGGACCACGATTCACAACAAAACAATGCCCATAGGCTGGATGACTCAAAATCACACCACAAGTTGAGACTTTATCCTACAAAGAAGCAAAGCACCTGTGTTATGCTTGGGAAAGTGCATTGTTACCATCCTCCTGTTTTTCTCAGCATTCTTGCGTTTTTCATTGGGTTTCTTCCCAATTTCGATCTCAAGAGTTAGGGGGTCTGTGCAGTTAATGGTCGTCCAGTTTCCAAATAGCAATTTGGGACCTGGATTTTGGAACCAGGCAGGGATTTTAAACATACATCATTATATATCTGCACATCAAATAACAGAACCCACATTACAGTGAAAAAAGCATCGCTTTGCTTTTCTAGAGATCTTTCGATACATAAATGCGTATCTTTTCACTGAAAAATAGCCTCCCCCAAGAAGCAAATCTCTCTCTCTCCCTTCATGCATGGATAACACAGCCCTTGAAACTCCCTGAAGCACCCACAAGAAGAAAACTCTTGTAGCCACATTCGAAGCCTGTCTCTGTAGGTAAGTCCCAGTCCACAGAGATGATCTCTGGAAGCAGGATTGATGCACGTGCACAGGCTAGAATCTTTTTTTTTTTTAAGATTTTATTTATTTGGGCGCTGGGTGGCTCAGTTGGTTGGGCGACTGCCTTCGGCTCAGGCCATGATCCTGGAGTCCCGGGATCAAGTCCCACGTCGGGCTCCCTGCTCGGCGGGGAGTCTGCTTCTCCCTCTGACCCTCCTCCCTCTCATGCTCTCTGTCTCCCATTCTCTCTCTCAGATAAATAAATAAAAAATCTTTAAAAAATAAAAAAAATAAGATTTTATTTATTTGGGCGCCTGGGTGGCTCAGTTGGTTAAGCGACTGCCTTCGGCTCAGGTCATGATCCTGGAGTCCCGGGATTGAGTCCCGCATCGGGGTCCCTGCTCAGCGGGGGGTTTGCTTCTCCCTCTGACCCTCCTCCCTCTCATGCTCTCTGTCTCCCATTCTCTCTCTCAGATAAATAAATAAAAAATCTTTAAAAAATAAAAAATAATAAAAAAATAAGATTTTATTTATTTGTTAGAGAGACAGAGAGAGATAGAGAGAGCACAAGCAGGAGGAGCGGCAGGCAGAGGGAGAAGCAAGCTCCTCGCTGAGCAAGGAGCCCGATGCGGGACTTGATCCCAGCACCCTGAGATCATGACATGAGACGAAGGCAGATGCTTAACCAACTGAGCCACCCAGGCGTCCCACACAGGCTAGAATCTGAGTATGCATTTTTTGAAATAATAAGACTCTACAAGAGCTACATACTATTCGGTTATTTTTCCTTTCCTGCCCTTCTTTCTCTAACGTGAGCTCTAGAGCATGGCTATTGATAGAGAAACTGTGGCCACAAAAATGCTGTTAAACAGATACACCTGGGTTTTTCCTTCTAAAGTTTCCCACCCACAGGCTTAAGACCCTATAAACTAGCAAGCCGCAGAGCCATCACTAATAGTTTGCTAGGGATCTAGTCCAAAGATCAGTCCAAAGTTTAACAGTTCACCTTTCACTTATTCCTAGGACAGGGATCTCTTTATCTCCCCGTACTATACCGGCAAAGTACTGAAAAGCAAGTCTTACGAATCATGTCCTAAGGCAGGCTAGCTTTACAGATCTGAAAAATTAGGCAGAAAGATGTAAAATGATTTATTCAGCCCTAAGAACCGCCAGCTCCAACTTCCCTCACCCATCGCTAAATAAGCCTCACTAATTTTCTCGATCTGATAAATTACTGATAAAATCAAAGAGAACGTGAATCTCAGTGTTCTTCTCTCCCAGATGAGGCCTAAAATCTGTGTTTGTTTGCATATGCATTTCCAAAATGAGTAATTTAGAATTACCTTGCTTATGTCATTTGGTACAGTCTGCCTTCAGGCACGAAAAACACAGGCTGATTAGTGACACATGTTGCTTGTGTCACCTGCCCCAACTAAACCGTCCAAAGGAAAGCTCGAGGAAAACTTGGCGAAGAGGTTGGAAACGTTGGCATGAGACAGGACCTCCGAGTTCCTTCCTGCGCTGTGGATTCATGATCAATGGTGGGCATGGAGGTGGTTAAAGAAGCGTAAGCGTGTATGGAAATCACAACTTCTCCGCACGACAGAAATCATTAGGTAACAGTAAGTCAGCGTGGCATGGATAGATAATGCTCAGGGTGGCTTATCCTAAGTGTAGAGAAAGTTGGGATCACCTGCTTTTGTGATATAATTCGCTTTAATCAATGTGACAAACTCAACAGACACTTGCTACCATAGCATGGTAGTCAACGATGACTACCAGTAACAACTCACAGTGAGCATTTACGCAGTGCGCGACACCATGGTACGTGTTAATGTGGGTTGTCTGATTTCATCCACCCCTCAAAACTTTGTAAGCTCAGTAATAAAAGAGTCAGAACCAAATGGACCAGGAGATCCAGGTGAGGTTCTTTCATTCAGCAGTTGTATGATGTTGGGCAACCAACCTCTCTAAGCCTCTGTTCCTCATCACAAAAGTAGAGATAATCATGGCGGATGCCTCCTAGAGATCGTGTCTGGATGATGTGACCCAATATACAGAAAGAACTAGGTGTCTAAGTGCCATTTACTTCTGATTTATTGATTTTATTGATTGCTGAGAGCACAGTATCTTTCAAAAAATAACAAGTATGATCTTTTTATCTGAAAAATTGAAACTTCAAGAGTGTAAGTGTCATCTTATGGATCCCCAGAGAGAATGCAGCTTCTCGGCTGGGCTACAGGGAGGTAGTTTTCTTCCTTCATTACCCCACATGTGTCCCTCACAAAGTTTTGCTCTTTGTCCAGGAACCTTTCCAAGTTGGATGGAATCATCCTTTTGTCAAATACCCACAAGCCTCTGGGCTTTCTTGAGAAGCAGAAGGAAAGACTAAGGAATGATTTGTCTCCCACAAGCCCAAGTTCAGTTCAGGCACTTCTCATGAGGACTCTTTCAGCTCCCTATGCATGCCCACAGCGAGCACCACTGCCTGCCAGCCTTGGGCTCTTCAGGTCCTTCACGCTGGAACTTCTGCTGGTGGGTGGATTACTTTATGCCTGTAGCCATATACCAGGGAGAAGAGGCAAGAATTCTTCTCCCAGGCTTCATGATGTAATAGTTTGTATTACCACCTTATTTCCATCATGACTATCTCGTTATTCCAAAGTACCAAGAGCTGACTTTCCATGGTACATTCCAGCAGCTAATAGTGAGCCTGCACAGCCTCTCTCTGTTCCCATTGCCATTTTTAATTTCACTTGAACAGTTATCAGGTTTCCTAAATCCAATCGAAGACTACCTCCTCAACGAGAAAGTGGCATGGAAGGGGCTGCTTTTTCTATTTTGAAATATTAAAATGAAAGCCTTCTGTCAGTGAAAACATCAGCCTTGGGCTGAGATCTCCGATTCCTCAAAAACGGTGGTGGCCCCATCGTCCAAGGAACAGGTAAGACTAAACGCACCAAGCGAGGTTGGGATGTTCATGCTGATAACTTGATTCTCTCTAGAATTCTGCCTGTGACTAAATCCATTTCCTAGAAGTAGGAGAAGTTGACTGTTGGCCTATGGAATAGTTAGTTGCCTCCCACTTACTTCTACTCCTTGATACCCCTACATGAGGAATAAGTGTAGAAAAATGTGATTTCTGTTACACGCAACTGATAAATTATTGAACACTACATCTGAAACTAATGATGTACTATATGTTGGCTAATTGAATTTAAATTTTAAAAAAATGTGATTTCTATGAAAGTGAGCTCTTGGTCTTTGTTGAACACTCAAAGCAAAAGGGAAGAGTAAATACTTGCTGGACATGTTGTGCTTGAAAAGAGAATAAAACTGGGGTGCCTGGGTGGCTCAGTCGTTAAGCGTCTGCCTTCGGCTCAGGTCATGATCCCAGGGTCCTGGGATCGAGCCCCGCATCGGGCTCCCTGCTCTGCGGGAAGCCTGCTTCTCCCTCTCCCACTCCCCCTGCTTGTGCTCTCTCTCTCACTATGTCTCTCTCTGTCAAATAAATAAATAAAATCTTAAAAAAAAAATTTTTTTTAAAAGAAAAGAGAATAAAACTAATACAGTCAGTAGCTCGTATGTTGGCAGGGAAGGGGGAGGAGTATAATGAGTGGAATTTATCATGGAGAGAAATTAATATTTATTAATTCCTCTTGGCAAAGGAATAACAGTGAGTAGGACTGTGGTTATCTCACCATTTTGGAGGCCTTCGCAATGCTGATCTGGAGGATGTTGAAGTCTAGATGCATGTGCTCTCAAAAGTCAAGGAAGTAATCAAGAACTAAATCTCTCCACCTGCTAAAAGAAGGATGGGCTCAAAGGACCAGGGTGTCAGTCTGTGGTTCTCTCAGTATCTACCAGTTTAGAATGCCACGGATTCACTGACATCTTGAGTAGCCTCTCTGTTTCCATTCACCTACCTATGAAACATATGAAATAATACATACTTTCCCTTCCTCCAAGGGATGTGTCCACCCAATATAATGAAGAACATTCGGGTTCTTGTATTATTTTTCTTGCGAAAAATTCCCCCAAGAGGGAAAAAAGTAGATCGGACTTCATTACCACACCAGTCTACGACCCCTGAGTAAAGGCACAACACACTCTGCATGGCTATGAGACAGACAAGGCCCACGTCACAGGCTCGTAATTCAACCACCCATCCTTCCGCCCTGGTTTGCTGGGAGCCCGTAGGCAATTAACTTAAGCACCCCATAGTTCAGCTTGTTCATCTGTAAAATGGGTATAATCATGCTACCTCACTCATGCAGCATGGAGCAGTTAATTAACGATGTGTAAAGCTTTTGAAAATATAAAGTGCAATGTATGTGCTAATTACTATAAATCCAAAAAAAGCACCACAGTTCAATGTTTAATTACCTATATATTTTATTGAAAATATATAAAGCACATAATAAAATTAACCTCTATGTCAAAGATTACTGCTAGCCTGCGCTGTCTTGTTCATTCCTCTGCCAGAAGTACAGTAGCAATTTCCTAAACTAAGGTAATAATTCTATTCAATGGGAGAAGTTTAACCAATATGACCAGGCCTAACCGGTGATTTACTGAGTCGTAAAACAGCATCTCCCAGTCTTGCCTCAATTTCCCTTAGTTATTATAATTCAATTACTGTAACACTAGGGTCTATTACCAAAGTGTTGTAACAAGATAGCAAGGTTTTGTGCCAATTTCACGTGAAAGGGTTTAAACACTGTATGACTTTTTATTTAGGACTTGGAAGAATAATCCAAAATATCCCATCAAGAGGGAAAGATATTCCAAAAGTGATTTTAAAGTCTGATTTAGAATGAGAAAAGTTGAAGCAGAAGGAGAAGAAGGAAATCTACAGGTACCAACCCCTGGCTTCTCATTCTCCCCTTCCAGAGACAGCACGAAAAGGAAATGTCTTTGCCTTAGTCTCTTGCTTTCCCACCACAGAACAGATTCCTATAGACGATAGCAAGGCACATTTCTCCTCTCCAACAAATTCTGGATGCACACTTGTTTGAGAACGGCCCATGGGCATTCAGAATTTCAGGAGGAGGACAAGAGATGCAAAATGCAATTTGGGGTGTCGTTAGCTGTTAGACCAGATTATCTGTCCCTGCTGGAAAGAGCGACAGTGATCAAGCCATGAATACCAAAAACACGTGGTCCCTGCTTCAAACTCATCACCAGGCGGTAGGGACCCGAGACGAAAGTTTTTGTGGACAAACTTGAGACCGTTCTGAAAGCCGTATGTAAGAAAGTTACACGTAGTTGAATGAAGACAAGACTGGGAAAATGATTGAATAGGTGCATGTCACTACCATGGGAATTCAGAGCAAGGAAAAGTCTCCATAAGGAATTCCTGGAGGGGGTGGGTCCTCAGAGGGGCTACGACAAAAGGTGCGGTTGACAGGGACAAAGAGGTAGTGAAGCAGAAAGGTGAGCATGTGTCTGGGTGATCCAAAACAAGGACCAGGAGGAGAATGCCGGATGTTGCCCTTTTCCTGAAGCCAAGCCAAGCAAACCAGCGACATTGTTCTGAACCCTGTCTGATTGGATTTTAAGCCACAGACAAGCCTCCAAATACTATGGAACCACCTCTTCCAAGTGCCTCATTCAAATGCACCATTCTTGATGGGCTCTTTTCCTCATTTGGAGATGAGTATTCTTCCGGAGAACTTAGCATACATGAAAATGAGTGAAATTCAGTTCTTTGCTTTTAGCAACAAACACGCTCTCCCCTGCTTGGGAAAGTTGGCCCTCGTCTCTGTTTGTTCTGTCCCAGACTGGCTTCCACGCCCGTTCTCTTTTCTGCAGCTCGCTAGCTTCGGCAGACAGGAGAAACACAATGTGTAGAATTGGATTGGCTTCAGGAAAATGCTTGTTGCGACCATATTCCTGCCGCGGCTTAAAATCACACCACCCGCCCGGCTTGGCACACACCCGCGGTTTGGGGGATTGAGGGTGGGGGGGATGCACGGTTCCATAGGACAGTCGTATACATACCATTAGATGATGGACTTAATTTTCCTGGAGAAAATGTCTCCCCCTACTTCACATAGGCACAGGCTGAGAAAAGAAGAGGAGAGATTTAACAGCTTCCTCCAGAGTTGTTTGGGTTTTATTTAAGAGCTTGATTATGATACATATGAAACATTTTAAAGTTTGAGAGCTATCTATAAACCTGTTCCCTCTATGCTAATTGCTCTCCATAAAACTCGATCAAGAACGAGTCTCGGAGTCCAGGACAAGCTCCAACACGCCCGTGGGCACAAGTTCAGAGCGCACAGGGCCTATCTGATGGGGCCTTTGGAAACAGATAGATAGCCTGATGGATAAATGATAAACAGATACATCATATTAATAGGTAAGTGATCTTGCAAGGAACTCAAGGTGATGGAAAACAGCATACGGTAAACAGTTTGTCATCACATTTCATCAGACAAAACCCTTTGAAGGGAGTAGACACCTCGTTTTGGCCTACGTGATTCATCAGCCCCGGCAGGGACTCACACCAACCCGCAGATCCCTTTGAACGGGAATCAAAACCAGTGAGCAGAGAAGGGGGATCCCAAGGGAGCGGGCATGAGTGAACCCCAAGAGGTCAGCCATGCCCTCTGCTTTAGCCATGGTGTATAAGCAGGAGGGACCCCGGGTCACACTTGCCCCAACTATTTGAAGAGAAAGGCTTGTGGTCCCTCCTCTGGAAGGCCACCAGGTCTGAGCTCTGTCTGGGGGACTCTGTCTACACATAGCTGTCCGCTCTCCGGAGCTCAGCAGCTGCTCCCCCACTGGAACTAAGGAGCATAAACAACCAAATGTCAGGGCTGGGAAGGTCCGAGCAGCTCGCCACCTGCTTTTGGGATTGCAAATGAGTCGGCCTCCAAGAGGTGTGCTTAGTCAGGGTGTCCTAAATGCAGAGTTAAGGCCTGCAGGGCCCTCTTCCCTCCTCGACCCACTAGTGAACCAGCCTGAAAAAGTGTGTCCTGGTCTACGGGCTGCCTGCTACACACTAAGCCTGTGCTCCCTTATTATATCTTAACTCTTCTTACAGAAATCCCTTTATGGACCCACCGTCAGAAGATCTGCTAACCCGTTTACAAGCCTGCAGCTTTCTATGTGAATGGCAATTAGTGAGGATGATAAAAAACCAATTCCCTTGGCTTAAGCCCCCAAACACTCGCAGGATGGCATGATTTGTGGACTAGATACCATTGATTCAATCCAGGCCATTCACACACTATCACAACACGCAGGGTCAAAGCTCTTATGAAGGCCTTTGAGGAATTTGGCCCTAAACATTGATTTATTAAAGGTTCTCTCCACGCAGTGTATGGAAGGCTAGAAGAAAGGAGTGTGTGTGCATGTGCGTGTGTGTGTGTGTGCGCGCGTGCATGCGCATGCGTGCACACGTGTGTGGTTTCAGCAAAAGTGTCTGCACCAACCACTTCTCCTAAAGGCAAATTCTCCACTAACAACTGTGGAGCAGAGGTAACTTTCCCAATGTTTTTTCTGCCAGGATCCCTGATTTCACACACACACGGAATGGAGCAGCGGAGTTATAAAAAATTAGACTAACCAATCACATGAATTTTAGGGTCATGAGAGAGAGGTAACTGATTTTTATCTCTCAGCAGTTCCATCAGAGTTTTGCAAACATTCAAAAGATGGCCTTTGCATATCCTTGAAGATACATTCCTCAAGAATTACAGGACCAGGAAAGAGTTCTCCAGTCCTGGCTCCCCGGCCCCTGGAGGACTGAGGGCATCTCTGATGTGTCTTATCACTAAAGATTAAAAAGCATCAGAAATCATGTCTCTCCCACTCGTTTGGAGAAGCCAAATGTATGCCAGCTTGGAGAAAATAATGATGATTGTATTAATTTTACCACCTGGGTCATATTTTTGGCAAACCACAGCTGAACTAGTCGGGAATAGACTTTATTAATTTGTGAGGCTACGTTCAGGTTTTGGTGGGACTCCCTCCTCTGACTTAAATACTCTTGCATTTCTTGAGAAAAGGTCTCAATGTCTCACTTTTTACAAGCTAAACAGGTTAAGACTTGTTTTTGTTTTTCTGTTTTTTGTTTTTAGTTGAGGAGATACAACTTACAGGGAACATTTGGGAATGCCAGGATTTCACTGGGGCTGATGAAAAACAGAAATATGAGTTCTTCTCAAGCAGAAAAGAGTGAAGTTCTTGACCATGACATGCCTAATTGCACGGTTCTGCCACCTTCCCCCTCCGCCTCACTCCCCTGGAAGCAAAGCATGGATGTGATTCCTCAAAAAATCATAACCTAGGGACGCCTGGGTAGCTCATTGGTTAAGCGTCTGCCTTCGCCTCAAGTCATGATCCCAGGGTCCTGGAATCGAGCCCCACATCGGGCTCCCTGCTCAGTGGGGAGCCTGCTTTTCCCTCTGCCTGCCAATGCCCCCTGCTTCTGCTCTCTCTCTCTCTGACAAATAAATAAATTAAATCTTAAAAAAAAAAAAGAAATCATAACCTGGGTGATAATAACATCACAGAACTTTGAATGTATGCTTACTTTAAATTCATCACCTTTCTTTGAAGAAACAAAGCTACTTAGATAATTGAACATGTGATAGAACCCTGGAAACACTAATACCCCCAAATTAGTCCTAATACAGGTATGGATTCCCACTAGGGTGTGTGGTGTGGAAGGAGGTAAGTCACCAGCACTAATTGGATGAGAGTCGAAGGGGCCGTGCTCAATAGCTACATTCAACATAAAGATCGTATCCAGAAAATAGTCATAATAAAGTAATCCTTCCTCAGAATTTTTCTCCGTGGATTTGGTGAAATTTTCACCCTGAAGCTGAACTATTTCACCTTCATTTGACTCAACAGATTAATCTGGAAAATCAGGGAAGTAAAGGGAAACATTTGCCTATTTTCACCAGAAGGAGAGTCTCTGACTCGTGCATTCTTTTGTTGTCCTACACACCCAAAGCCAAGTGAGTACTGTAGGAAAATAAATATGTTTTCAGAATAACAATTTAAGACCAATTGAACCTAAACTAATAGGACTAGGAATAATATTTTCATAGCTATTCAAACTGATTCTGAATCCCACGGGAAGTTGTGGATAATTCCTATCACATATCACAGCAATCTCAGCTTCTCAATGGTGGGAGGAAATTAACATTTATTCAGAATCTTGTATGTGCTAGACACTGTACAAGCATTTTAACTTGTTCTTAATCCCCACAACCAGAGCTGACATTCAGCTGGTCTGCCCCAATACAACATACTGGCTGGCATCCAGTACAATTGGCCAGAGATCATTTCTGATTGGTCTGTGCCCTGAATGACCTTTCAAGAGTGCTGTTATTGTTATCTCAGTATTTACAAATGAAGAAACTGGAGCTCATGTGAATAAGTAACTTCCTGAGGGTCACACGAATGTTAAGGGGAAACAAGGATTCCAGTACAACCCATCTCTTCTTATGCTTCATTTATTTCTATTTAATCTAGTTCCTGTTTTGGCCTTGCTAAGAAAGTCAAGGTTGGGGGTTGGTATAATTTCTCCCCAATATATGCTCAGGGATGCCAATAGTATCAAATGAGTATATCTAGAAGCATCCATCGAGGGTTCTGTTTACAAAGCAGTTGAGTGTGCCTTGCCACATACATATGAAAGGGATTCGCATTTGTTTAAAATATTTTCAGCAATATTGGGTATTTCCTGAAGGCTCCAAGGACATGTCAGATGGAGAAATTTCACGGTGGGAGGAACGTTCATCCATCCTCTCAACAATGACAACATGGATGAGAAGCACTTTCTGTCTGAAATGAAAAACAAAACCAGAGTTAGGGGGAACTTTGATGTTCCCCAACACATTCCTCCAGTCCCATCACCCATCTGATGCTTCAATGTTTTATATGATATTCCAAACAAATGACTTTTCAGCCCATATCTGAATACTTGCAGAGCCAGAGAATTCATTTTGGATAGCTGCACCTGGCAGAAAGTTCCTTCTTATAGTTTGGTGTCATTGGCCTTAATTTGGAAAAATTTCAATACCTCTTCCGCGTGGTAACTCTTGAACTGTTTGTAGACAGTTTATCTTATCCTCCCAGCAACCTTTGTCTTTTCCGGGAGAGGTGGCCCAAGCTCTTCAAGCATTTGGTACATGGAAATCGTTTCAAGTTCCCTCATGATCCTAGCAGGTCTCTTTTTAATGCATGCCAATGTATATATTCCTCTCCATGAAAGTGTCCTGACCTAATTCAACATTCCTTATTCAGTCTGGCTACAAGAGCGTAGAGCATTTTCTTGCAAAATAGTCAGGAATAGAGAGCACATGTAAGTAAAGAGTACTCTGAAAGCATTGCAAAGTGATATACAATCAAATGCCAATTGATATGGTAATAACTATAAATATTGGGCCAAGGGGATTCCAAGGGATTCAAACCACAGAAGTCTCCCCAGAAAAGAAGACTTGTGATCAAATATACCCTACGAGATTCACAGAGAAGAGTGTGTAAAGAATTTGAGGATGGGATGGGGGTGAGGGCGGGGGACACAGTATGTGGTATCCAGAGGTGAGAAAACAGATTTGCTCAACCGGGATTGAGGCTCTCTGTTGAGACTCATGGAGACTGGAAGAATCCGAAAGAAAGATTTCTTGGGGAGCAGATGAAGGCAAGAACTGAAATGTGTTCACCCTCTTCCACTTGATAGGTGGTTTACATACATTATTTCACTTAATCCTCCTCTGAATCCGTGAGGCATAGCCATATGCATATTTTAGATGAGAAAAAGAATTAGCAAGAGATGGGAGTCAGGAATCTAACATAAGTTCTTGGCCACAAAGCCTTGGGCCTTTCCTCTACATCCCATGGAAATAGGAACACTTAGTGTGAGTCTTCACATGTCAGAATGAACACAAAGAAGCTGAACTCTTGCTTCTGTTTCATGAGGACAGGATGTTTTATTGCTGGCAGTGAAGGTGGTGAATACGTGGAGTTTTAGTCTTATCAAATTCACGCATGTATTAAAAGCTAACTGAAATAAAATTCCTAATCATCACAAATTCTGGGTGAAAACATATGCCTGAAACTCTGTTTCCTTCCATCAACATGTGGTTCCTCCTCAGATCCCAGTTCTACGGGTGAAAACATACTAGCAAAAATACTCCCAAAGGAGGTAATTTAGATAAATGGTAGCTTTACTGTCTTCATTTTTCATGGGTGAATCACTGCATTTCATGAACCACATGGATCCTATCAAGTTTCCAATTTTTTCACAGAAACCCAGCCATCCAGAGCCATCACATGCGGGAAGTAGGAAGTGATCCTGGAGCTCAGCCGATTCCACGTGCTCTACGACGAATGGGGAAACTGGCTGAGAGAGGCGAAGTGACTTATCCAAGGTCACAAAGCCAGTTGACAATAGGCACAACCATAGCACAAATCTAGGCTTTGGGACTCCAGAACTCTCTGCCACCTCTTAAGACGAGCATAAGCTAGACCAAACCCTAAAGTGGTATCTTCAAAATGTCACCCACGTCCAACAGAGGTGTGGAACAAATCCAGTCCTGTTCAGTTCCATTGATCTTTCTTCCCCCGGAATGAGTTGCTGTTTGATTAAATTAATCAAATCGGCCAGCTTCTGAACTATTCAGACAAGACCTGGATCAGACATCCCCATCCCAAATCCCTGTTCATTCCTCTAGGACTACATGCTGACATAGACTGAACACAAATAAGAAAGACTGGCATGCGGGCATACACTTTGTCCGGAAAAGCTGAACTAGAGGTTTTGCTTCCTATGGATTCTAAGGTCCTTCCTGTTAGGATCGTTAACCCACCTCTTAATGAATCCAAAACTCATATATTGATTCCTCAGAGAAATAACCATGAAATAAGAAGCCCTACAAGGCTCAGTCTGCTCTGAGTGAAATTCGACTGTGCCTCAGTGGCGTATCTCTTCCCAATTTTAAAATCAGCCTGAAGACGGGCAAGTTACAGGTCAAAATGACAAACTCACCCTCAGAGTTGCTTGTTGGGATCTTCCAGTCCAATGTAGTCTTTTAAGTGGAAATCAGACCTAAGAAATCTTCTAATAGCCCAAAACTCTCCTATGCTCTGTCATCCCAGATCATGGAGGCATACATGACAAGAATGAAAGGTGCTAACTGGGTTTGGGTTGTTTTCTTTTTTCTTCTTCATTTTCTTTTCATTTTTGTAAATGTTTTGCATCAAAAGTAAGTTTCGGGTTTTTTTTCATGTGTGCTTAACAGGTTTTAATTTTATAAAACATTGTACAACCAGATACCTTAGGGAACAGTAATTAACTGGGATTATGTTTTCATTTCAGTGAATTCTAAATGAGAAGCCTAAATACTGATTTTTGTCTATCACCAAATGGGAAAACACACAGCGTCTCATTCCTTAAGTATATCCCTTTGCTTTACTATGAATAATTTCCTAATGATATTTGCAATTTGCCCCTTGCTTAAGCAGGCCTTCCCCAAGAAATGCAATGGATTATTTAAAATAATGGGAAAAGTTTACTTTTCATTGTGACATTTGTTCCTGCATTCTTCCCAACAACAGCTGGCCACTACCCCAAAAGGGGACCGAATATTCATTTAACAAATATTTCTTGTGAATCTCCTATGGGTCAGACATCGTTTAGGCGGCTGGATATCATTATAAATGCAGTGTCATTTCCAAGTTAAAGTCAAGTTCATCTCGAGATGAGAACACGGAGATGAGGATTGGAGTTACATCTAAGTTATATATGAAATATGAATTCAGGGACAGAAATGGGCCTAGTGTGATATCTCTGCAGTGCGGTGGCTCACCTTGATACAAATTTCAGTTCTACCATTCACCAGATTTTGATCTTGAGTAGCAAATTTTTCTTCAAACCTCTCTCCTCATCTGTAAAATGGGAATAATACTTTCTACCTTAAATGGTTCTTGTAGCTTTTAGTAAAATACTGATACTTGGAATATACTCAATTAATGGCAACGCTCATCTTCATCATCATCACACACAGAAAGTGCCAAGTAAACTGTCCAGCATGCCAAAAACAGCCTCTAACCAGCAGCTTTTTCTCTTCCTCCCACACAATGAGAAGCCTACGTCGGCAATCTTGCTTTCTAGAACAGATCCCGTATACACGGATATGTTAAGATGGGCCCTTTGTCTCTGGCCTATACCTCTGGTACCTTGCACTAAAACATCACAATAAAGGCTTACTTTGGATAAATTCTGTAGTATGTCAGGAAATAAGTCATTAATTATGGATGTCTCCAAGGGTGACCTTTTTTTTTTTGGAAGTGCCATTTTTATTAATTTCAAGTTCACAAGGCACTCAAACTAAGCTGGGATGATTTCTGTTGCAAGTCCTTAAGGAACCTGTTTTGATCAATAAAAAGGAGAGATGTGTGGTTAGTCTGTCATTGCGTCTCTGTATGAGTCTACTTGAACAATAGTTTAGGTACCTGAAACAAGCCTGTCTTCTCATGTACACTATTACTTGCATTATCTTTGAAGAGTTTGCTGTGCAAAGACACAGTCCATCCCAATGCCTGTCTGAATTTTCACAGAATTTTCTTAATGAAGCTCTAGTCTAGTCTCTGTACTAACAAGAAGACAAGCAAATTCCGAAGTGATTTTCACCAATTAGAATAATTATCTCATGGTGGCATGAAATTTTCTTGTTCGTGGCCTCTTGAAAGGAAATACATCTGTTAGTCTTGGTTGGAGGAGACTAGCACCGAGGGAAGGAATAAAATAAATACCCTTTAGTTGAGCAGTCATTGACTCTCCTAATGGAGTTTGGTGGCTAGACTTTCAGGAAGTTCATAGGTTCAGACAATTCAAGTGGGTCTTTGAAAAATGGGCCAAATGACTGATGTCCAGTGTAGAATGGAAACAATGAATGTGCTAACAACAAATCACTCTTATCTACTCATTAATGTGGGTCCCCCAAGGATTTCTAAGAGTCCATATTGCCAACTTAGGTTGGGTTACTAATTCGGTTGTTATATGAATGTTATAAAAAGGCATTTATTCCAGTAAATCTTTTTTTTCATGTAGTTTTAAATGAAAGCATACATACTCCAAGAAGCAAACCATTTCTCCCCACTCTATGAAATATGACCATAAGCCATATTCCTTACCCCAGACTTCTCTCCACACTATCACTATCAAAGGCTTAGGTAATAAAATAACCCCAATTTCAAAACCATTTTCTTTTTCTGTGTTTCTCCCTTGAAGTTTTGTTCTCTCTTATGAACAAAAAAAGCTCCCTATTTGTTGTTTTCAATTTGCCTCACAGGAGTGACCTTAGAGAGAAAAAAAAGGAAAATATTTTAGGATAGTGTAACATTTTGAAGTTTACAAGTATTACAGTTGACTCTTGAACAAAGGGGAGGTTAGGGGCACCAACCACCCACACACAGTCAAAATCTGCCAGTAACTTTTGACTCCCCCAAAACTTCCCTACTAACAACCTACTGGTAACCAGAAGCATGACTGATGACAAAAACAGTTGATTGACACATAGTTGGTATGTAATATGTATTATACACCATGTTCTCACAATAAAGTAAGCTAGAGAAAAGAAAATGTCAGTTAAAAAAACATAAGGAAGAGAAAATGTATTTACAGTACTGTACTGTATTTATTAAAAAAAAAAAAAAAATCCATGTATAAGTGGACCCGTGCAGTTCAAACCGGTGTTGTTCAAAAGTCGACTATAATTTTACACACAACATGTCACTTGGCATGGTCATTCACAAAGTATCTACCCAACTACTGCATTTCAAGGACTAGTGCAAGACACTGGAGATGCCAAAAAGAAAGGTGGTGTCCGTCTTCAAAGTGTTTACGGTTCACTTTTGTGGCAGATAACCTATTGTTATTCTACCCATTGTTTTATATGTGAAGGAGGTGAAGGGACTTGCCTAAAGCCACACAGCTAGAAGCACCAGCACTGGAGTCAAAATAAAGGTCTTCAGTAGTACCGTGTTCATTTTCTTCTAGAACACTGCCCTCGTGGAGGGACTCTCTCTGCCTTTCCCTGATGGAGACCTTTGGTATCTAGACAACACTAAAAAATGATGGGAACTTGGGGCACCTGGGTGCTTCTAGTCGGTTGGGCGTCCGACTCTTGATTTCAGCTCAGGTCAGGATCTCAGGGTCATGAGATCAAGCCCTGCATCAGGCTCCACACTCTGCATGGAGACTGCTTGAGATTCTCTCTCTCCTTCTCTCTCTCTCAAATAAATAAATAAATAAATAAATAAATAAATAAATAAAATCTTTATTTAAAAAAACGGTGGGGCCATAATAGGGATTTGTAAAATGGAAGTTTCTTCTGCAAAGGTGTGTGTCATATTTATGCTCTGAATTTCTCTCAGGCTCAAGGCACTATAAGCTGTGTGCTATGTGTAAAATGCTTTGAGGTTCTTTCAAGATTTGGTCCACCACAAATGTGGAGGAAAATGTTATAAAGTCATCTTTCTGCCTTAATTGTGTGGATTTTAATAAGCAGCGGGCATTATCTGACTTTCAGACATCAACTCTTTCATGTGCCTTTCAAATATTTACTCTCACAAGGGTACATATGATAGTCATTGTCATATGCTCAAAAATATTTATTTTTAAGGTGGGGGGTTGGGGGGAGAAGCAACTTGCTCTTTCATCTGAACACAAAATGATTGTCCAAGGAAAGATTCATATCTAATCAAGGGGGTGAAGGGAACATCTCATTAATTTGAGGAAGACTAATAGGCACAAACCTAATTATACTGTAAAGAAAATAAAGATAGGGTTACAGGAACAGGAAGGAAACCCCCGTGTCCTATAAGCTACTCTGTCACAAGAGTGCATTAAGCAACAAGAACTTTTGAGATAGAACAATTACCTTCCCAAGTCAGGAGCTCCCAAATGCATAAGCTTTCCTATAGTTTTAGTGGGAATTCCTTTTTGGAAAAAAAAAATGACCTGCTTCTCAATCGTGTAGTCACTCTAAAAGCATCCTTATAGCCTTTAGTTTCTCTTATACTTGTAAATGTGGAATACACACTTCACGCCTTTGTGCCCTTTCTGATTCTGGCCACTGGGACTTTTTCCGGCATCTGATTCATAGCATCTCCTGTTTTCACTGTAATCTCTCTGATACAGACAAAACAAAAGAATGGAGACAGAGCAGAGAAAGGGCTATCCAAATAGACCTTCAGGATATCTTGATATTGTGTTGAAATATCTCCTGCCACTGGAACCAGATCTAGATCCACCCAGAGGAGCCAGTTACCAAGAGTGCTGTTCTTCTGAGGGTAGCTACAGTGTTGGAAAGGCAAGGAAAGCAGATAGGGCCAGGCTGATAGAATGGTGACTGCCCTTGTGGAGAACGGTAGACAGGGAAAGTTATGTGCCATCCGATATGGCGGCCACTAGCCACATGGCTCAGAGTATTTGAAATGTGGTTTGTCCAAAACGAGATGGGCTGTAACTATAAAATATACACAAGGTTCAATATCCCAAAAAACGTAAGTATCTATCAATAATTTTTATGGTGATTATATTACATGTTAAAATGATATGTTGGTTATGTTGTGTTAAATAAAATATGTTATTCAAATTAATTTCACCTGGTTTATGTTGCCTTTTTAATGTTACTATTAGAAAATTTAAATTACATATGTGGCTCACATTATAATTATTTTAAACATCACTGTTATAGACTATTTAACTTGGCTTATCCTTACCCATCTTAAAAAAAAAAAAAAAAAAAAAAGCTAATGCATCTGAGGAATAGAAAAAATAAGACACATTTCTCTGGAAAGTTCTATCTTGACTCAGGGGTCCCAAAGGGCAAATGGCAGAAACAAAGGTTTGACTAAGGTTTCTTACACTGGTACTCACCCATTCTTTTCTTTTTCCTCCCAAACAGAAACAGCCTCTTAAGTGTTCTAAGGAAAGCTGTTGTCAAAATGGCTTCCCTTATCCTGAATAAAAAACTCCAAATCTGACACAAGCTCAACCCTCAGAGAATCTCTGGCTTACCTATTCAGATCTAGGACATTCCAACAACTATCTGAACTTGATGTTGGACAGTCTATCTAAAATGACCCATTAAAGATTGAAAATGCTATTTCTAGATCAGGGAATCACTTGGTTTAGCCCTATTCTCTGTGTAGTCATTACTCTTCAATCTTTGGAGGCACGTCAAAAAATGACAGACTAATAACTCTCAAAGCATTTTTAACTCTGTTGGAATAGTTTGGAAAGGGAGCTTCTCTCACTTGAATGTTACAGAAAAAGACATCAATGCACTTTCACTAGTAATTACTCTGTAAAATTTGTAAAATAGCTTAGGCTCTAATTAGTGACATTTGAAATGATCATCATAGTAATTTGTGGTTATCAAATTTCCATCAAAGAATAAGACAAATACAGAAATCAAAAACTCAGAAAAGGAATTGGTTGTGTATTCACTTGATTACAGGCCACAGAAAAATCTGGCATAAAAAGTTAGGGGGTTTAAGGCAGTGAAACTACTCTGTAGGATACTACAATGGTGGATACATGTTATTATAAATCTGTGCAAACCCATAGAACGTACAACACCAAGAGTGACCCTAAAGTAAACTGGGTGGTGATGACCGTGTTGGGGTAGGTTCATCAACTACAACAAATGTACCACCTGGTGGGGGCTGTTGATAATGTAGGGGGTTGTGCATGTGTGGGGGTAGGCAGCATACGGGAAATTGCTGTGAACCTAAAATTGCTCCATAAAATAAAGCCAACAAACTTTTTTATGTACATAAAAAATTAGGGACTTAATGTTTTCTTCACATAACCAGAAATCTGCAAGAGGACCGTTCACAACTAGAGCCACAGCTAGGTGCTGCCATTAGGGATCCAGGCTGCTCTTTCTATAGATCTGCTCAATGACATTTAGCTTGTAGATCCTCTGCCTTATATTTGTTACCTTGTGGTTGCAAGTTGGCTGCTGAACATCCAGGAATTTCCATGTTCTGGGCAGGAGAGGCAGGAGGCAGCAGTTCCTGCCTCAGGAAAGCAAAAACCCTTCCCAGAAACCCGCAGTTTGTGTCTCATTGGCCAATACTATGTCACGTGACCAACCCAGATACAAGGAAGGTTGAGGAGGTGTTTTTCGCTGGACTCATTGCTACTCTGGACAAAATCAAAATTCTTTTCCTAAGGAGAAGGGGGATGCACTTTGGGTGGGCATTAGCAGGCCACAGAGGGATCTGGAGAGTTTCTCTAATCACCTTAGACATAATGAAACTCAAACAACTGATAACATTGACCTTTGACAAGTATGAAAAAGCTGAAGAAAAGCATACAAACTTTCAAGAAGCCATCACATTTATAAATCTGACCAGAGGCAAATAGGACTGAGAACTATTTGTTGACTAACCACTTGAAACCAATTTTTGTTGATCATAATGATGTTTTTGTAAACAATTGGTACATTTGTACAATTATATTTGAATAATAATGAGCTGCTCTAATGGTTATCAGAATTAATATTGAGCAAATAGCCTTTGACTATAAAAGGTCACCTATGAGTTCAGTGATGAGGAAAACAATCTGGAAAAGAGTAAAGAGAAATAACCTATTTGAGTCCTACTTTTCTGCGGAACTGTCTTCCAAATGGCATCTCTAACTGATTAACCACCTTCTCCCAAGGAATATATAAATAATCCCTTCCAGTCTGGTGAGTAGAAAGCAGTCTGTTGAATCACTGAGAGACCACAGATATTGTCAGCCTACCAGGAGGAAATGACATCACCCATCCAGTCACTCAACTTGGGGCTTTATGAGATGTGTCCTTAGAGTTGGGATGAAATAGAGTAGAAAAGAATAGAATAGAATAGAATAGAATAGAATAGAATAGAATAGAATAGAATAGAATAGAATAGAATAGAATAGAATAGAATAGAATAGAAAGACTGCATCATTTGCAATAAGAGTGGTATTGTTCTAAGAAACTTCTGGTTCAGTCATATGTGAATGTGTGTACTGGGCACAATGTAAAACGAATTTTTGTGGGTTGTGGTCAAACAAGTTTGAAAAGCCACTGTCTTAGCAGTTTCAGAACACCTAAGAGCCGCCATTAACATAGATCACCAAAAAGAAAATACAGCCTTAAAAACAGCATGAGAACTCAAAACAAGAAACACACCTAAGAAAATTAAAGTCAAATGTAGAGTAATGCCACCTCCAGACCTGTGGAGTGCATTAAAAAAAATGCAGGAATGGCAATAACGGGGGACTATTTGTAAAAAAAAAAAAAAAAAAAAAGGTGGCAAATCTTTATCCTGTTATAATTATTTAAGTTCACGATGAGTTAGAAAAGGCACGACACTTGGGAACAAGGGACAAGGACCAAATGGCACCCAAGAAGGGAACGATACCAATCTGAAAGGACTTCAGAAAAAGTAGTAAGACTGATTCTGACCAGCCATCAATGAAAGGTGCCACCTTAGAGAGAAAGCATCTGCAGTTAAATAAGATTGTGCTTGCAAAAGTCACATGTAATTAGTTGTGTTTATAGGCCTAAATTAACAGTCCCAACCCTGTGTTGTTTTTATTATTTGCAGGTAATCACTTTTGTTGTTTTCTAAAGCCACAAGTTAAAGAACACTGTCAGTGGCTTTTAATGCAAATGCCAGGTAATGGTAGGCTCGGTTTGTTTTCCGGAGTTTACCATGGGAATGAATGCCAAGTAAACAACGGCTCCATAACCAGCCATGGTACTGATAGTTTTACAAATGGCACCCAAAGAGGAAATGGTCCTAGATCAGAACTGTAAGTGGTTTGCCTGAGCCATTTGAGTGCTTCAGAAAGGGTAATGACCGGGTGTCTCAAACTAATATTCTGTAAACATTTGGTCGGTATTTTTTTTTATTTTAAAGATTTGATTTATTTGACAGAGAGAGAGCACAAGCAGGGGAAACGGCAGGCAGAGGAAGAGGAAGAGGGAGAAGCAGGCTCCCCGCTGAACAAGGAACGCAATGTGGGGCTCAAACCCAGGACCCTGGGATCATGACCTGAGTGGAAGGCAGACACTTAACCGACTGAGCCACCCAGGTGCCCCCATTTGGTCAGTATTTATTTAGGTGAGAAGCTGAGCACTGTGACATCTTCTGCCTCCAAACTCACATCCCCATTCAGCAAGTGCAAACTGTACAGTTAACCAGATCCACCCCTTTAAATGCTCTTAGCCACCACCTAAGCCTTGCCCTCGCCTCAAGCAGCTTCTAACCAATAGAGCATTCTCCATGAGAAGAATTCTATAATCTACAATCATCTCCAGCTCATCACATTTCCAGTGATTGTTGACTTCCTCTTTTAGTTGACCCTAGGTGTCCAGCCGCATCTATTCCTTGATCTCCCTCTCTCTCTGAACATTCCACCACTTGGGTAATGACCCACAATCTGGGCTTTGTGTGAGACGGACAGCTACTGATGAGGGGTAAAGAGACTCCAACATCTGATCATCAAACATCCATAAGAACACTCCTTGCCATTGTCACCAGGGCAGAAGAGGGAGTGAGAAGAACCATTGTCTCACTCTTCGATATATCCTGCCTGCTGGAATTTCTTTTCCTCTTGTTTGCTCGACCAGACCTTAGCTGCATACAAATCTTTGAGTTAAACCATGATCTGTGTAAGTCCTTAAAGAGAATCTTCAGCTGTTACCGTCCTTGAGAAGGCTATACTTCCTAAAATAAAATAAAAGCCTAAAATAAAAGCCTAAAATAAAATAAAACTATTTAGGTAGATGTGTAAATGAACTTTGGGAAAAATCAATCCTAATGCTAAGAAAAATCCTTGTCAAATTCAGGGCAATGGAGTCAAATTTGTCTAGTGTTGTGGAGAACTGCTCTTTGTGTGGTTAGCGCCCCCCCACCTCCTGCACCCCCATGTGTACCCCAGCCATTTCTTCAGGGAACTGCTCCTCCCCCATTCTAATGTAACTTTGCTCAAACTGCTAATCAAATACTCAGAGCCCCCCACCATGGGAACAGGCCAATGACAGTAGGGGTCTATCACTAAGATTGTTTGAACTGAAGCCTCTTGGTCAAGAGGTAGATGTGAATTAGAGACTGTTGGTGATTATCTCCTCTATTATGAGCAGAAAACCTATCTGAAAATAGAAAAAAATAAAAGCAAAGGAGAGCCAAAAGGAGAAAGAAAGAGCCCACCGATGACCTTTAAGTCTTTGAATAAAGTTTCCCTGAAACCAGACTTCCCACTATATGAGCCAATACATTCTCTTTTTGCATGAACGAGGTGGTGTTGGGTTTCTGCCATTTACAAATGAGTTCTGACTGATGCTCCTAGGACATTTCTTCACTCTAAGCCCATTGTTTATTCTGACAGATCCAAGAGTGAACCTTGTATAAGGTTATATACATATAGGGTTTTACTGACTGGCTTCTCCTGGCCAAGATTCAGTTACCATGTTTCTCCCTCTAGAATGCCTTCCTTGACCTGCTAGGGAAGACAAGCATATTCTCCTTTGTTTTCCCAGTCTGCTTTATGCCTGCCTCTTTCACAGCTCTTCTCCCATTGCTGACCTCTCTCATTAGACCCATGAGCCTCTGAAAACAGGGGACTGGACTGTCCCTCATCTTTGCTTTGCTATCTCCAAAGCATGTCTAGCACAAGAGAGGTAGAGTAGATATTCAGTAGAGGTCTGCCAAATAATGTAACTGCCATTATGAAATATGCAGAGAAAGAAATAGCTCTTCATAGAATCACCACTAAATATCTTCTGATTTAAAAATGATAGGCTAAACACGAACATCTCCCTGGTGAACTACACAAGTTATGGGTCAGTTTTATTTCCACCTTTACAGACTCTATAGCACAAGGAAATTTCACTTCGTAGCTAATTAACTAACGCATTCATCTGTTCAACAAATATGTACTGAGTACCTAAGATTCAACTCCATATCTCAAACGGCAGATTGTCACTCAAAATTGAGTTTCATTCAGAATTCTATTGGATAAAGGGAATTTGGTTTAGAAAATGTGATACATATGATCTAACATTTCTCTTCTTTCTTTTACACTTTTAGGTTTTCCAAATCCTTTTTAGAATCTCCAGTACCAAAAACTATGTATATGTATATACATTCTCTAGGGACTTTTGCATTATAGGAAGGTGAGAAGTAGGCAAATTAAAGAAAACAATTTGCATCAGTAAATACTGACAAAACCATTAGAAGATTTGCATCATGTGCATCTGTGGCAAGCCCTGGGACTTTTAATCCATAAGCACCACTGACATTTTTTGATGCTTCCATTTCAAGGCAATAGATGGGAGTCTGAAGAGTATCTTCATATAACTGTCTATAAACTGGATAGTTATCTCTGGGATTTCACTATCCTGATCCCATGCAACCAGACTCATCTACTTATCAACCCACTCATCATCATCTATCGCAACAGCTAGGTGAAGAGCGAGACAAATCTACACCAGTTCATCGGGGCAGAGGTGTCAGTCTTCGTGGGGAGGAAAACCCAATGTAGCTGTGTTATTTGCTTAAATGATAGACCAACAAACATTTCTGGAGATTGCAGGGCGATAATTAACCCACTGGTAAGTACAGATTGTGATATCTTCTAAGGATCACTCTGTTTCCTTAGCTGGAGGACAAGTGATTGGCAAAATTAACCTATGTTTTCTGAATGCAACTCTAAGTAAAAACAAACCTTCCAGGAGCTAACTAGGAGAATCATAATCATATAATTGTACAAAATTTTATTGTCCCATGAAGCCAATCTTGTGGACAAGTAGGTCAAGTTCTGAATGATTTCTAAATACAGTGTTCACACTTCTAATTCTGCTGTTATGTATGCCAGCAGTTGTCCAAGTGTGGTCTGATGAACTCCAGAGTCCCCAGGATCCTTTCAGGGGAATCAGAGGTCTTCCCTTTCCCCTACTACACATGTGCATGAGGCCACACAGACCAAACTCAGAAGCAGACAGGAGAAGCCAGATACTTTCCTTAAAGAGATATGTAAAAATGTAAAATAAGATCACTCTTCTCACTAATTTTGCCTTGGAAAATAGTTACTTTTCATAAAACATATGGTTTTTTAACATATCATAGATTCATTGTGGTTATTTTTAATGTCCCATTCTTAGTTTCTAGTCGAATAAATATCACAGATACAACACATTAAAAAACGGCATTTTGGGGTCCTTAGTAATTTTTAAGAGGGTCAAGGAGCCTTGACACCAGGGTGCCTGGGTGACTCAGTCGTAAAGCGTCTGCCTTCAGCTCAGGTCATGATCCCAGTGTCCTGGGATAGAGCCCCACATCAGGCTCCCTGCTCGGCGGGAGGCCTACTTCTCCCTCTCCTACTCCCCCTGCTTGTGTTCTGTCTCTCTCTGTGTCTCTCTGTGAAATAAATAAATAAAATCTTTAAAAAAAAAAAAAAAAGGAGCTTGACACCAAAAAAGTTTGAGAACCACTGATGTATACGTTCTAGTTAAGTTTTTCAGTATTAGTCCACATTTCCCAATGTTTCTTAAGCCTATTTTCTTTCTCCTTGATTTTATGTTTCATCGGTTCAATGAGTGGTAAAAAATCATAGAGGAATCTTACTAATGCGGCAGATTAAGTCACAACAAATGAGCAATGATTGAGAACCTACTGTGTGCAAAGTGTTATATAGGTACACAAAGACCAAGAGAGATGTTCCTTCTACTGATCCCTCCCCAGAGATATTTGAGCTACACTAAATCTACAGAATGTAATGTAAAACGTGCTTGTATGACTTAGGATTACAGGGGTGGAAGTGTTTGTCTTTGAAATCATCCAAGAGAAATGTTGAACTTTTTTAGGACGATTGATTCCTTCATTGAATATTAAGAACCTCATTATTTCTTTCCAGGGTTTTGTAAAATGTGTGGCTCTTTGTTCTTGACCATGGCAACCAATGCTCTTCTTAATCATAACAGGACGACCTAGAACACTGATTTCAAATTTCAAAGAATAGCAGCACACTTCACATGAACTTGGCCATTACAACGGCTTGTGACATCCTATTGCACATCATGCTTACAGGTAGGAGTAACCAGTTGTCTTACGTCAAGGATATTAGGAAGATCAGAAAGTAGTTATGCATAAAAGAAACAAGAAATACAAAGAATAGCACTTTGGGAACAAAATTTCATCATTAGGCCTTTAAACCATGTTGTCAAATGTCTTCAAGATTATGTCCCACTAAGGTCTGGTTTAGGAGATTTCAAATAATCCAACTAAAGCACAGTCTGTATTTGCCAATTCATTACCACGACAGCAAAAATATTGCATTAAGGTGTCTACTTACCCAGAAAACCTTTGTACCAATATATCTTCCCAATATGCCCTACAAGTCTCTCGAAATGTATAAAGAGATTGTTGATGATTTTTTAAAACAAATTATGGGCAATTAGCAAGTTCTAACCAGTTGATTACAACTGCCATTTTGTTTTACATTATTAGAGAAATAAGTTCTGCCCATGCTTCTTTATGGATTTGTGTATTTCATTTTATTAAAGGAATGGTCTATCAATATTTCCCTAAGACTACACAGTGCTCTAAGATAATTACACCATTTGAAATCATTTCAGATAGCATATTTTGGACAGAATCAAGGAAAAAGCAAGTAGCACAAGCTTTTCATGTAAAAATGACTTACTGTTCATTAAATGTAACTGTTTAATAAACATAATTCGGGATGCCTGGGTGGCTTAGTCAGTTGAGCATCTGCCTTCAGCTCAGGTCATGATCCCAGGGTCCTGGGATCTAGTCCCACATCGGGCTCCTTGCTCAACAGGGAGCCTGCTTCTCTCTCCCTCTCTCTCTCTCTCTCTCTGGCAAATAAATAAAATCTTTAAAAAAACATAATTCATTAGGGGTGCCTGGGTGGCTCAGTGAGCTCAGCATTCAACCCTTGATCTCAGCTCAGGTCTTGACCTCAGGGTCACGAGTTCAAGGCCCACATTGGGCTCAGTGCTGGGTGTGGAGCCTACTTTAAAAAATCAATCAATCAATCAATCAATCAATCAATCAAACAAACATAATTCATTAAGTGATAAATGTTTTCAATGTATTAGGGGCAACACTTGCCTTGGCGGTAAAAATTTATGTAACTCCTCTATCTTTATCTGCGTTTTAATGGCACAGCTGTTAAGATGAAAAGAAATTACAATCACACAATAAGCCCCATTCATACCCCCTGGACAAGGCCACTTTTGTTATTTAAGGTGGTTTTCCATAGAAATAATGCTCAATCTTGGGAATATGGGAGGAAATTGATTCCCTTTCTTCTTCCTCCTCTTTTCCTCCTCCTCCTTTGCTGCGTCTTCTTATGTTCGCCATTAAATAATATTGATGAGTGCCCTTTGCCTCATTATAAAACCCATAAGCTGTTCCCTGTGCTTCCCTGGTAAGAAATTGGTCCCTGTGCCGCATTTACAGAGGGAAGAGAAGCCCTTAGCGTTTGACCACGCTCAATCACGGCCAAAGACTGGCATATAAGCAAAGCTCACTTCTTATGTCCAACAAAATATTCCTTGTAACCCTTGCACGTTAGTGTGACGTCATAAAATATCTCATGTCATTGATGGCGGATGTCAAAAAAGGGAAAGATGACTTTCATTTCTGGAACACTGCCAACAGAAGGTGGGATTACGCCTGGCTGAACCAATGAGGACAACACAAACTTTTCCATTTTTTCAGAGCTTTACCTCAGTCTCAAAAATGCTGAGATTTCCCCTCTCCTATTGGTAAAATCTCACCGATGCACTTTCATTGGCAAAAATCAGCGGAGCTCTTTAAACTATCTGTATGGAAACAAGTGAAAACATGGGATTAAATCTGTTAAAAAAAAAAAAAGTCAAGGGCGCCTGGGTGGCTCAGTTGGGTAAGCGACTGCCTTTGGCTCAGGTCATGATCCTGGAGTCCCTGGATCGAGTCCCGCATCGGGCTCCCTGCTCGGCAGGGAGTCTGCTTCTCCCTCTGACCCTCCTCCCTCTCATGCTCTCTGTCTCTCATTCTCTCTGTCTCAAATAAATAAATAAAATCTTTTTAAAAAAAAGTCAAATCAAAAATCAATAGAGTGAACACCCTTCTGCTTATTCATTACAATGTCATAATAGACAAAATACCTGCGGCACTCCAGTCACTTCTGAAAGGAAACTTTTCTAGAACTTAGAACTCAAGCTTATTTTTCTGAAAGCTCTTCACAAAGAGAATTGAATCAGTTTTATAAAGAGTTCAGGAAGAAAAACATTTTAGGGCCTGAACTATATATAATGAACTGTATGTAATGTGGGGAAATTGTTTACTTTCCAAATCATCTAAATGAGAAATTTGATTTGTTTGCTCACTTAGGAACATCTCTGAAATGTTCATGTTTAAAGTCATCAGAAACATCAACATCATAAGCAAGCTATGAAGAAAACTCAACCAGCCAAACAGTAAATATTTACTTGAGCACCTACTATGTGTCGTCTGGGGCATGAAACAGAATGGTCGCTTAGCTCTTGCACACGGGAGTTCGTCCCTTCTTTGTTTAAGAAGTTTTGTCAAAACTTTTTCAAAAATAAATCTTTAAATTCAAAATGCTTTATTAGTCATAAAATGATAAAAATCTTCAAGCTGAAATGGACCTTAAATGTCATGTAGTCTATACTCTGTTTGACAAGGTAAAGTTACCTAATTATTTTCACAGATGTATAGACCCAACTTGCCTCAATGCCATTTTGCAATTATAAAATTCTAACTGACCTGTAGAAATATCTCGCAAGTGAGTTTCTGAAAGTCTTTAGAATAAAGTATACGGTCCTTGAAGCCCATATTTTAAAATGTGTACATAAACCAGGAAGCCAGGAAGCGAGTATTGAATTACTCACATTGGATTTTCTTGGCAGCAGGGCTCAGCCTTTCCAAGCAGCTCTGCCGAAATCTCGGGCACCCACCAGGTGTGGTTCCTCAGAAAGCCATTGCATCTTCCTTTCAGGTGACTAAACAAACAAACAGAAAACACAACTAAAGCCAGTTTTTTAAATCAGGCGAGTAACTTGGAACACTTATGAGACACGTTACTGCATATTTCGTTATTATTATAAATTAAAGTATGAATCTAGTATTTACAGAAAGAGGTTAGGTAGAGAATATTTACTTCTGAGCATTGCTTCAGAGTTCAAATCACAATAACACATTTTGCCCGGAGGCAGTATTTATTCTAAAAACCTCAGTGCTTTGGAAGTTGCCAAAAAAAAAAAAAAATTGATAGCACTGTTTTTGTCTAAGTTTGATGAAAGTCAGCTTAAAAAGAATTTTGAAAATTATAGGCTTTTTTTTTAATTAGATGGTGCCAAATGACTGAATTCATTGAACTTTTCAATTAGTTATTTGGGTAGCATTTAGACATGTGCTAGTTTCACGAGGAATGTGTAATGCATATTAAAGATTCTAATTAATCATTCCAGGTTTGAGATCAAGACCATTTATGCTCATGACTTTTCTTCTGCCTTCCAGGAAGAACAAACTGAGATTCAAATAGAGTGGAAAAAGATGATAATGTTGTACAAGGAGGAGCAGATCAACAGTCTCGGGTAAATTTGCTGAAAATATTCAACAAACACAAAGGTAATATTAAACAATCCTACCCAAATCCTGTGGGTACCTACTGCTGAATGTACTGTGTATTTTTAGGCTCTGTGCCTTTGCTTGTCCTGTTTTCTCTACTCAGAATTCTCTTTCCCACCTGGTGAGCCGTCTCTACTCTCCCTTCAAATGCAATGCAAATATTGCTTCTATAAAGTATTCTTCAATTCCCCCCAAGTCAGTATTAATTACAAACTCTTTCTGAGCACACATATTTACTACAGCCTTTGCCACATTGTTCTATTAATTATTTGTGCATTGTCTTCCCTCATTTCACAGTGCGATCTCCTTATTCATCTTTGTATCCTTAACTGCAGAACACCACTCCTGTGTTTGAGGAACCATTCTAAACCTGTACAATACTGGTTTGCACACTGGGGTCCTGAGGCCAGCGACATCACCTCATTCACCTGATATCACCTGGGAACTTACAAGAAATGCAAATTTTCAGGTTCCACCCGAACCTCCTTGAATCAGTAATTCTGGTGCAGGGTAGGGGGGGTGAGTAGGGAAGGGACAGCAATGTGGGGTTTTACAAGCCCCCCAGGTAATTCCAATGCATGCCAAAATTTAGGCTTTATCTCTAACAAATCCCGAGGTGGGGAAATGTAGCTGATGAGAGGACGCTAAGTCCTTTCCCCTGACCTTAAACTTGTCCTTGGATCCTCTCTCTCCCACCCACCCACTACCAACACACATCTCCCTTTAAAACTCTAACCGATGGCAATTTCCATTAGTTTAGCTGATACAAGCTATGATTTTCAGAAACTTCTCTAAATTCAAAGAACAAAGGCTTAAACATGAAAAAAGAATAGGAAACAAAATTTACAAAGCAACTGATTACCCTGTAGTTAACTTTAACCAAAGGCAGATACTATCCTACTCCACATCCTGCCTGAAAACACGACCAGTTCTGATATTCTAGAATACCATTATGACCTGAAATACGGCAGACTGAGATACCCCAACACGACTTTATAGAGCAAACCCAACTGGGCAACATGGAAATAGCCCTAAGGGTACAGAAGTCAGGGGGCCAGACTGACCAGCTCCTATACCTTAAGCAGATTATCAAAGTTTTCCAGCCTGTTTTTGCTCCCATAAAATGGAAGATAATACCATTGAACACATGGTCATCTAAGAACGAAATAAGATCATCTCTGGGTAGGTGCTTTATAATCTATAAAGCATTAAAGCACCATATATATTTCTGTATATGATATTGGAAACTATATTTATAATTATACTAAAGTAAGGCTGGCTTACTTAACACTTATATCACAAATGTTAATCATGTTCCCAAAGATTAATTTTAGATTTCAATTCCAGATAAATTTTCACTTCCATAACATGTGTTATGTTTTCCTTACTTTACGTTTTTTAAAGATTTATTTTTTTTTTTTTTTTGAGCAGGGGCTTTGCCTGCCTTGTTCTTTCTTTTTTTTTTTTTAAGATTTATTTATTTATTTATTAGAGAGAGAGACCATGAGAGGGGGGAGGGTCAGAGGGAGAAGCAGACTCCCCGCCGAGCAGGGAGCCCGATGCAGGACTCGATCCTGGGACTCCAGGATCATGACCTGAGCCGAAGGCAGTCGCTTAACCAACTGAGCCACCCAGGCGCCCCTAAAGATTTATTTATTTGAGAGAGAGAGAGAGAGTGAGCAGAAGGAAGAGCAGAGGGAGCATGAGAGAAAGAATCTCAAGCAGACTTCCCGCTAAGCACAGAGCCTGATGAGGGGCTCGATCTCACGACCCTGAGATTATGACATGACCTGAAACCAAGAGTCGGACATTCAACCAACTGAGCCACCCAGGCATCTCATATTTTCCTTGCTTTAAAACGATACCTCTTTATTGGAGAAATTTGGGAAAATATGGAAAAACAAAAAAGAAAAAAAGAAACACCACTTGTGATACCCTAACCAGAAATAGTTAAGATTTTCCATTTTTATATAAATTTTTGGTATAAAATTATAATCATACAGTACATAGTATATTGTAATCTGTTATGATTTGGAAATATTCTCCCACAAAACTATTTCTACTAGCTGTAAGTCATCCATCCGTATGAAGACACCAGAATTTATTTCACTAGTATTCTTTGTAGACATTTGGGTTGTTTCTAGGGCTTCACAAGTGTAAGTGTACTTTTTGTATATTTATCCTACTATCATCTCTATTTCCTGAGAATACATTCTCTGAAACAGAATTGCAAGGTCTGTGCTTATGAACACTTTTTTTTAAGTTTTTTTTTTAAGATTTTATTTATTTATTTGACAGAGAGACACGGTGAGAGAGGGAACACAAGCAGGGGGAGTGAGAGAGGGAGAAGCAGGCTCCCCGCTGAGCAGAGAGCCCGATGCGGGGCTCGATCCCAGGACCCCGGGACCATGACCTGAGCCAAAGGCAGAGGCTCAACAAACTGATCCACCCAGGTGCCCCTGTGCTTATGAACAATTTTAAGACTTTTGAATCTTAGTGCCAACTTGCTTGACCAAAAAGTGGCACAAATTCACACTCCCATCAACAGCAAATGTTAGTGCTTGATTTTCCCCGTCCTTCACAATATAAGGTGATTATTTCTTCAAGCTTCACCAATTTTGCAGGGGTACAGGGTTATCACATTGTTTCCACTTACATTCATTTAATTACTACAGAAGTTGATATAACTAAATCATGAAATTCATTTTGGAGTTAACACGCCTCCAAAGAAGACTTTCAAAAACTTAAAATGGGAAATCGTGTGGGACATTGAAATTTTCGTTATCAGAGAGAAACAGGGAAATAATGCATATTATCACTAATATCAAAAAATAACTTAAAATCTTAAAACTACAGATTGTAAATAATTAAATTTATATTACCGATACGCACATGCAAATGAAAACAGATCATACAGATGCAGACAGATAGGCAGAGATCTATATCAGTCAAATGCAAACTGCTACAAGAGGGATCCAGGGTGGAGGTTGCCTTTCATTACCTTCATGCAAGTCCAAATCCATCCTTAGGATCACGTGCTCTCTTAGAGTCCTCTTTTAGATCATTTTATGGAGGTTACACCTCTAACAGGTATCTTTCGTTTCAACTCATAAATACCCCTCACATAGGCTTATATCAAAGGAGGAACACTGCTGAGAAAAGAACTGAATAGTGAACAGTAATGGTAACATTACTGCTTTCAAACTGTTGTCGTTACAGTGATTTCCTTCATTTGCATTATTACAATTTGTCCGTTCTTTTCCAGGTGGATTGTATTTTACATGCAGCTAAAATAATGAATGTCCATAATTTTCACTGCATTTCTTGGAATGTGAGTGCCTTCCATTTCTTTTGCTCTCTTCAAGACCTGCCAGAGTTTCCGATTCACGCTGCTAACAGGTACTTGGCACCATTTAGAGTTCTCCCTTTGTAATCCACTGCCCTAATTGTTAATAAGAACTTTGTGTCTTCACAAGTGTGGTTCAACTTAATCCTAAGAAGTAAGTTCCTCATTTTCCCTACAATGAAGACAGTCCACATTATCATTTTAATGAGTGTTTACCAATCCCTTTATTGTCATTCTTGGTTTCCAAGTACAAAAAAGCAGAGATTGGACCATGTTTCCAATGTTCTCTACTTGTAAGTTTCTTAATAAGGTCAAAAAAGTATGAAAAATAAGTCTCCTTCCCAGATTAGCTACTGGATATGGCCTAGCATTGGACTGGGAGTTCCACTGGGAGGAGTAATTCAGGAAGGAAGCTCCGTAAGGTTAAGGTTGAGAAAGAAAATCTGGGAAGTAAAAAAGAAAAGAAGTTTATCAAGACCTATATGTGCTAGGTAATGTGCCTGTGGTTTTATGGAAATCGACTGGTAATTCAATGTTAGCTCTGTAGAGACCATACATAACATGAGTTACACAATACATATATACACACAATATATACCTAAGGGTTGTTTCTCCATAGGATGAACAAGTTTTTTTTTTTTTTTCCAAGTTTCAGATATTTATTATTCAGTGTAAACCCCAACACAATACACCAATATGATTTCGTGCATTTAGAGGGGAAATATTTCCTGGATAAGTGGAAAATTGTGTGGATCGCTTCTGGAAGACCTTCATTCTAAGCAGCTTTATAGTGAAACATTTCATTTAGAAGTCTGGACCTTCTTTCTTCAGTTTGCTGTAATCTACATTCACTGAGTAGAACTTGTATTGATCATTGGGACCCAGTTTGTTCCAGGGTTCTGGGTTATTCTTCCTATCCCAACTGCCATCTGGATTGAACAATGCCAAGCGCAAGACATACAGCACTACTCCGGTACCTCCTGCCCCAATAAATACGAAGAGAGGGATCAAGCTCAGATGCTTCTTGGCCTGACCCATGATCTGGCGTAACATGGTTGCTGCAGAAGCCTCCTGTCCAGAAGAAAAAAACCAAATGTGCAAGGCCCGGCACTAAATAATCCCTACACCGAGGATGAATGGACATCCCAGGATGAACAAGTTTTTTTAATTTTCCTTTCATTCACGTGTAGTCTCTAATTTTTATATTGTAAACTTCTAAGAACATATTTTTAAATATTTCTTTTTAACTACATCTTAGAAAGACACGTCTGGGTAGTACACGGCCCCACGTTATCAACATCGCCTGAGCTACAGAGGGACTCTTTCCCACGCAGATACACAATCCACGTGCAGAGTTTCTAGCTCTTCTGCTCTCCTCTCCTCCACTCCATGGCCTGACATCACAGAGACTTCTTACCTCTCCCCCTCACTTAACTGCCCCCCACTTTGGTGTTCTCCATGTGGCAAACTGGCCAACACTAATCACCCAGAGCTATCACCGCTATCCCTCTCTGAAAGGGGAGTTCTTTCTCTTGACTTAGTTTACTACTCACACTGGCTACCACTTCCTCTTCCCACCCAACTACATGCCTTTCTTTCTTCCCAACCTTCAAACAGTTTTGTGTTCTCCTTCCTGTCTTGTCTTCCGCTCTTCCTTCCTGATGTATTTGAAAGTCAAGGGGACCTGGGAACTGCCCTGTTATATAACACTTTTCCTTCCAACTAAACTCCAGGAATGATGTGAGCAAAATGGGGAACCTCCAAGAGTTTGCTCATTCTCTTACTTCACCCCTTCTCTTTCATCAAAATTTAACTCTTACCTTTGGCCCCACTCTTCCCAGCCAAAAGGCAGGGGATTTGAATCTTAAATCCAGATTTAAGAGCCAATTAAAATCATCCCTAGGAGCCAAGAAACTTCAACTCTGAAGATCACTGTGTGAATTGAAATAATTTACTCAATAAAGGAGGTTTTTAAAGGTTTTAGGAAAGTGTCGTATTGTATCTCTAATTTGCAGTGAACCTGAAGGTCAGTATTTCAGCAAGGACACAGGAAAGGAAACTAGGTTGGAAAAGTTCTGCTCTATAAGTATTATAACTCATATTAGTTGTAATACTAACACTATGGTAAATTTATACTAATAGTAAGACCTACTCCCCCAAGTAGATTTGAAGTACAAAAATATCAGAAATCCTGATTCTTCTAATACAAGCTTGGGAACCAAACTTCTCCAAAGCTACCTGACAGTATTTTAAGCACTTTTAAAAATTAATTAAAATTTTCTGAGATGAGTCTTTTCGGGCCCTTGGAGTTCCTAACTGGGCAGATCTGTAAACCAATACATGCACAAATGAAGTACAGTTTAGGACACAGCTTGTCAAATCACATCAACTAATAGGTGGGTCTGTTAGCTCATGAATTCACATGAGAACGTTATTGCTCAACCACATACCCTTGAATCTTCCTTAAAACAGGTTTGGCTTTAAATGGATTGTATCTTGTATAAGTGGTATATCAACTCCCAACATTTACTTGGAGTTACTAAAATGCCCTTATGATTAAGTAATTCTGATTGACATCTACCTACTGGAGAAAGCTTCTGAAGGGTAATTGACAACATACCTTAGCTGTTCCACTCTATGGAAGAAAGGGCTTTTTATTCCAGTTGTACGCTGGTTTAATTCCATCTTTCAGGAAGTAAGAACCTTCTAGAAGATAACCAATTCTTTGTGTACTAAACTTGCCGCCTTTGGTGAAAAGTCTTGGCTGCATACAGGTCAGTTCGTATTCTGGAGAAGGACCTAGGAATGTGCTCTGCCCCAAAAGCAGTGTTAAATTTAGTGGTCTTACTTCCTGAATTCAGAGGGTGTCAGGATTCTTAGGCTGTTTTTGCCCACGAATATGGGTGCTCACAATAAAATAGCAAAATAATGACGCCTATAGCATTTCACTGGCTAGTCAGAATTACAGAATTTTAGAAATGGAAAGAATTTCAGATATTGTCTAGACTGATTCTCTCATTGGCAGATGAGAAACCAACATTCAAAGACTCGGACTGACTCAGGTTCACACAATAAATTAGGGAAATTGATCCTTAGTTCTGTATTAAGAAACTGAAAGGTAGATCATATTTAAAAATGGCCTCCCCCAAAGGAGCCCTGTTAAAGACATGTGTTTTGTAATTAGTTTGGTGAAAATCAGGAAATTGCTATTAAAAAAAAAAAAAACTAGAGTGGACTTCCCTGCAAAGGACTTTTACTCCGCCCTTCTTTTTTTTCTGGTTCTTGTTCTATGACATCTAATTAATTTTTAAACTTTTCATTATGAAAAATTTTATTTTTTTATTTTTTTTATTTTATTATGTTATGTTAATCACCATACATTACATCATTAGTTTTTGATGTAGTGTTCCACGATTCATTGTTTGCGTATAACACCCAGTGCTCCATTCAATACATGCCCTCTTTAATACCCATCAGGCTAACCCATCCCCCCAACCCCCTCTAGAACCCTCAGTTTGTTTCTCAGAGTCCATAGTCTCTCATGGTTCGTCTCCCCCTCCGATTTCCCCCCCTTCATTTTTCCCTTCCTACTATCTTCTTTTTTTTAACATATAATGTATTATTTGTTTCAGAGGTACAGGTCTGTGATTCAATAGTCTTACACAATTTTTTTTTTAAGATTTTATTTATTTATTTGACAGAGAGAGACACAGCGAGAGAGGGAACACAAGCAGGGGGAGTGGGAGAGGGAGAAGCAGGCTCCCCGCAGAGCACGGAGCCCAATGTGGGACTCGATCCCAGGACCCTGGGATCATGACCTGAGCCGAAGGCAGTTGCTCAACCGACTGAGCCACCCAGGTGCCCAGTCTTACACAATTTTAAATGTATACAAAAACAAGAAAAAATAATAAAATGAACCCCTTGTACACATCAAGGGTTCTCACTCATCATTGATCCATGACCCACCTTTCACTTCATTATTTCTAAAGTGGACATCAGACAGTATGTCATTTCATCCGTAAACACTGAAGAGTGTACTTACAAAAGATAAGAACTCTTTTTTTTAAGATTTTATTTATTTATTCGAGAGAAAGAGCACGAGCAGGAGGAGGGGCAGAGGAAGAGGGGAAAGCAGACCCGATCTGGGGATCCTGGGATCATGACCTGAGCGAAAGGCAGCTGTTTAACCGACTGAGCCACCCAGGCGCCCCAAGGACTCTTTTTTTAAAAGCATAAGCACAATACTATTATCACTCATAAAAACCTAGCAATAATCCCTTAATATAAATAGATTAGTAAACTTTATATAAGTTATCCTTTGCTTTAGAACTGTTCCATGCCATGCTCCTATAATTTGCTAAATGCCGTTTCATTTATTTTTATCCATCGAATAAAATAGGAACTGAGCATTCAAATAAACATCCACAGATGTTTTGTTTACAGAGAGGGGGAGAAGGAAACCCAGATTCTGACTCTTTGAGAGGTAGTAGAGAATCAAACACAGAGAAGAAATTCTGGAATCAGATAGAATTGGGTCTATAGCTCAGTCTCACTTCTTATTAAATGTGCAAATTTCTTCGTCTCTCAAAGGCTCGGTTTGGTGATCTGTAAAAGGGGGGATAAGGAAGCCCATCTAAAAGAGTAGGGCTGCTGAACAAGATGAGGTGCATAAAGTTACAGAGTCTGTGGCAAGTCAGCACTCAAAAAAACAGCTATCTTTCTCTCAGATTTGTTCAGTTATGTGTAACTACAGAGTTGCTAACGTCCATTTGACCAAACAGATTTATTAGCTTTAATTAGCTAATGGGATGTGTAAACATGTTAAGTCTCCTTCTTCTCTTTCCGAGTTGTACAAACAATGCTTTAATCCGTGCACCTTTCAAATCTGTGCTCCCCGGAGGTTCCTGAGTCGAGCCCATCTCTGCGGGCCCGTTGCTAACACACGATGCACCATGCAAGAGGGCTGCATCTCGCGGTTTCATGCCACACTGGTGGACTGATTGAGGCGCAAGCCCCGATTCCACCCCAGAGCTGTTCGAGGGTCTGCTGCTTGTCTTCGGCCTTCTAGGTGTTTGGATCCCTGTCTTCTGCCTCCCCGAGCCGGGATGTCTCCTCCCCATTGTCCATCTTCTGCATCAGGCAGCTGCCCTTCCACCTGCCCCAGCGGCTTCCTCGTCTCTCCCTTGCTCTGCCACTCCCACTTCCCTCTCCTTCCCTACTGCCTCCATTCCCTGACACCGCCTCCTTCCAGCCCATTCACCTGCAGCCTCCGTTCCCATCCCTCCCCTGGAACAGAAGTCTCCCAACCCGGCTTCCGCTGTGAGTCCAAATTCAAAATCCCTAGATATCATCCGGTAGTCCCCTCTCCACTCCTCTGCCTCCCTCATGGCCATTCCACCCTCTCCCGGTCTTCCTCCCCTCTGCTGGCCTCCTGCCACTCTCCTTGGCCATATCCCACTCTGCCAAGGGATTAAATGGTAAAGATTCTGGAAGGTTCAGCTGACGGCCCTTTCTTTTCTTCTCCTTGGCTCTTTCCCTAAGCAAGCTCACCCCTACCAGTGGGTTGTTGACCAGCTGAATCACTAATAGGTCCGTAACTCCCAAAATTACATCTGCAGCCCACACCCTTCTGTAGGTTCTAGACCCAGACATCCAGCTGCCTGTTACCCCCCATTACCTTAATGTCTCCAGCATCTGCCCCTCAATTGTCAAATTGTCCTCCCTGTTGCAATGAATATGACAAAAAAAAAAAAAAAAACAAACTCCAAAAAGCTGCTGAAGTGGGAAAGTGAGGATCAATTTTGATCCTTCTCTCCCTTTCCATTCATACTGAATCCTTCACGGAGCCCCATCACCATTACTGCCCTTCAGGTGTGTCCCGTCCTCTTTCCGGGTATTCCCTGGACTAACCACTCTCCCCACACACCCCTGCTAGCTCTCCCCACTCCAATTCATGCTCCACATTGGAAACCACAACTTGATCTTATAACTCAGACATCCTCCTTAAGCCCTCCCACGTCTTCCTGTTGCTCTGAGCATAAAGACCCAAATCTTCAGAATGACGTGCAGGATTGGCCCCAATATCCACCGGCAGCTTCATTCTGCACCACCTGCGCCCCAGTCTGGGCTCCCCCCATCTGAGCTTCCCTCAGCCTCTTCCCTGCACAAAGTTCCCTTATCCTCAGAATATCCTCTTGCCTCTGCTGTGCACCCTCCAACGGTCTTTCCTAACCACAACCTACCTTCAGCTCATGAGCAAATACTTCCAATCAAACCACAGCTTGAAGATCATTTCCTCAGGGAAGCCTTAGATGATATGATCTCCCAGAGGAGAGCAAGTGCTCATTCTAAAATATAATTGCTATTAACTTGACACCAAAATGTTTTATCTCCTTGCTGCTTTTAAACATATCAAATGTACAAAAATATGATAGATATCTTCATGTTATGTTTTTGTTAGATAAGCATTTATTACCCAGATACACGGGAGATACATATGTGTTATATACATATGCATGAACATGAATATAAGACTTGAGTTGGCTTTTCCACTAATGGTTTGAAAATTATAATAGGCAAGAATGACAATTATATACCATTTGATGATTTGCCTTTATTACAAATAGTAGAAATAAATTAGATATTCCTCAAATACGAAGGTGTTTTCTAAAAAACAGTTGATTCAAGCACCCCAGTTGACACAGAAATTCTAGACCTGCCTCCCACAACCAGTTAGAGTGGTCCACAAGTAAATGAAACAAGACTGAAGCTCTTTTCCCTGAATCCAGTCATCTAGCATTATATAAACCCAGACAAAGAATCCCATTGGCTTGGCAGTTTCTCTGTGACATGGAACTTTCCCCCAAAATGGAACCTACATGGCATTCCATTTCCATGACACACCAGGATGCCAGGCCTGATTCCATTATGATTTTTTTTCATGCACAGAATTAGAATAACCAAATATCATCCCTGGAAGAGACTTCAAAGAGTCTTCGATTCAACCTTATTCAGCCAGGTTTCCGTACTGCCCTAGTGATTAAAGCCAGGGAGCAAGAGGCCCATCATCAGGCCTGAGGGCTCCTTAACCTCTGCTTCATCTCTGTCTTCACTAGAAAACTCTTACTTTTATAAATTATGGTTCCTAGAAGATTCTGCAGGAGAATACATGTTACCTGCTAAAAGGGGTTTGAGCATGGGGGCAAGGGATGCCTGGGGACGGGCATTAAGGAGGACAGGTGACGGAATGAGCACTGGGTGTTCTATGCAACTGATGAATCACTGACCTCTACCTCTGAAACTAATAATACATTATAGGTTAATTAATTTAATTTAATTTAAATTTAATTTAATTTAAAAAATAAAAAATAATAAAGCGGTTTGAAATACCATGAAGCCAGATCAGCTACTTCATGATCAAAATGAGGAGACTGAGGCCCACAAACAGAAAGTCCCAAAGCTCATTAATTGTGAAGCTAGGGGTACACCTCATCCATGGGGCCACATTCCTGAGAACCTATGCAGAAGGGTCCTGTTTGCTCCTGAAGAACAGAGCCAGCAGGGCTGTTTGCCAGAAGCACAAAGTGGGTGAGTTGTTCATCACGAAGGACAACAAGTAGGTTGAAATACAGGGCGTGTTGCACATTGTGAAATAAAAGTCAGATATAAACAATTCTGGAGATGATATACAAATCTTATTTTACTGGTTGCCATTTTCAAGATTACAAAACCCCAAACTAATTTTCTCTTCAACCTCTGTTTATACAAAGATGTACATATCTCAAGTATGTAGCCTAATCTCAATAACTATAATAAATATTGTGACAAGCAACTTAACAGCTCAACAAAATGTCTTTAGTCCTTAGTGTTAGCAAGGTCTCCCGGATCCAAGAAAGGCAGAGGAATAGAAAACCCAGAGAGAGAAAGCGCTATCACTGGTTAGTTCAATGGCCAGAGCAGAGGGCCAGTAGGGACAGCGCCTGTCTGGATCTGCCATTACCTCTCTGTTCCATAGTTAACTGTTCCCTAGTCCTTGGCCAACAGACATGCTGCTGGATCACAGACTACCAGGTACTGCCTACCCATCCTTCAAGGCCAGTTCAAACACCACCCCATGCACACCATCCTCTATAGGGTCCCTCCATCTGACTTCTCCTAGATTTTAGTAACCACCGTATTCAGTTAACATTGATCTTAGGATGCTTTGCCATGTTATTTAATTTATGAGCACATGTGGTCTTCCCAATTAAATTATAACCCTCTCTGCTCCAAAGATGCCTTATGCTTACTTGTCTCACCGGGTCTGACACCTGCCCTACTAGGTGCTCAGTAAGTGTTGATAATATTGATGATGATGATGATTATAACGGCAACGACTACAGAGGAATAAGCATGTGCTTCTTACTATGAAAGCAGAATGGACACCAATAATGAGAACAAACACGTGTGGTTGTTCTAGAGCCTACACGCATTATCTTACATGATGGCTACTATCATTTTCCCCGTTTCTTCCCAAGAGAATTGAAGTGCAGAAGAATTAGGTGGCTTTCTCATGATTTCAAAGAGGCCTTAAAGAAGGTAGAAAAATGCATTCCTATTGGCACAGACCTATAGGAAAAGAAAATCCATCACTGAAGTCATGTCTTTAAGTCAGAGAAAGACAAATACCGTATGATTTCACTCATATGTGGAATTTAAGTAACAAAACATGAACATAGGGGAATGGAGGGAAAAAGAAAATAAGATAAAAACAGAGAGGAGGCAAAGCATAAGAGACTCTTAACTCTAGGGAACAAATTGAGGTTGCTGGAGGGGAGGTGGGTGGGGGGATGGCATAACTGGGTGACGGGTATGAAGGAGGGCACCTGTTGGAATGAGCGCTGGGTGTTCTATGCAACTGATGAGTCACTAAATTCTACCCCTGAAACTAACACTACACTATATGTTAACTAAATTGAATTTAAATTTAAAAAAAAAAAAAAAGAAGAAGAGGAAAAAAAAAGCCAAATAAATACTCATGGAGAAATGAGTCCCAAGTTGGGGCAAGCATGTTCTGATGAGACATATTTTAAGGACAATATGCATGAAGCCACATTAAATATCCCCATGCCTGAGATCCATATTAAATTAATATCAAGTGCTGACGTGAAACACTTCAGTGAAGACCTTTTTCTTTCTTAACCGTTGCTTAAGGATTGTTTTTCTCTTGCAAATGACAGAAAACTCACTGCTTCAGTTACCTTATCACCTCGAGCTTACTTTCCCTTCTTATATGAACACCACCCTCCCGCCAAAGTCATCATGAAAGACCCATGAGCTGGGTGTGGGAGTGAGCAAAAAGAGAGAGATCCTTTTTAAGGAGTCTGATCTCCTTAAGGAATCTTTCTGGTTGTGCACAATAGTCTTCCTTGAGTGGTGAAAACTTAACTTATCTCAAGGGCTCCTGACCTATTTAGCAGACTTTAGTGATGTACCGGTTTTCTTTTTTCTGGCCTGCAGCATCACCTTGACTAGTGGCAACAGCCTAGCCTCCAGCTTCAGACCCCCAGGCGCCCCACAGAACCACATCAGGCAGGTGCTCAGTGACCGGTGGATGCCTAAGCCTTCATTTTTGTTCTTTGGCCGTGTCCTGGATTCTCTTGCAAACATCTGGGCCTCTCGATACAGCAGATTTAAAGATGGTTTGCACATGAGCCATTTGACACCTGTATTTTTTTTTTAAGATTTATTTTTATTTATTTGAGAGAGCAAGAGTGGGGGGGAGCAGGAGGGAGGGGCAGAAGGAGAAGGAGAGAGAGTCTCAAGCAGACTCTGTGCTGAGCGAGGAGCCGAACACGGGGCTTGATCCCATGACACTGAGATCATTGCCTGAGCTGAAACCAAGAGTCAGATGCTTAACTGACTGAGCCCCCAGGTGCCCCCGACACCTGTATTTTAAAAGCACACCAAACAAGTTGAGATATTACGCTATCATTAATTCATTCGATGACTATTCATTAAGTGCCTACTATGTACCAGCATTGAACGGAAATAGCACCTGACTTCTAGACAAGAGGCCTGGATTTAAGTCTGACTTTATTATACAGTATCTATATAGCCTGCTCTTTATGTTTTGCCTTAGTTTCTTTGCCTATAAAATGGCAATAATAAAAAAAAAACTGACCCCAGGGGTTATTCTAGATATGAAAAGATGAGTAAAACATGGTACCCAACTTGAAGGAGGTCACAGGGTGGTATCTCCAAACCAAACAAGTAAGCTTCTCGATAATGGCCATCCCAGAACAAATAGTTGCCATGGTTATACTGGTTGTTCAGTTAGAGGAAGCACAAGCAATGGGACCCTAGATAAAAAAGACAGTGGTGATGTAGACTCAATTATGGAGCTGCAAGGAAATGTAGGTGTCATCTGGTCCAAGGGTCCCCACCATTTTTGTGAGGAGATAGCACGGGATTTGGAGACAGAGACCCTTGGGTTCAAATCCTAGCCTGGACACTTTGTAGTTGTAGTTGTGATACCTTGCGTCAATGACAACCTCTTCTAGTCTCATTATCTCCTTTCCAGAATAGGAATAGTAATGATTCCAACATAACTGTTGTGTGAATTAAATAAAATACGGTACGAAAATTCCTTGGAAAATAGCAAGATTTTAATAAATGATTATTATCTTTATGATTTTATTATTACTTTATCTTTTGATTATCTGAGATCTCTTTCCAGTTTTACTGAGATATAATTGACAGATAGTATTGTATTCATTTAAGGTGTGCAGGATAACCATCCGAAATATGTTCGTATCGTGAAATGGCCACCATGGTAGGTTTGGTTAGCATCCATCACCACACATAGTCACAGATTTTTTTTTTCTAGTGATGAGAACTGTTAAGATCTCCTCTCTTGGGGCGCCTGGGTGGCTCAGTTGTTAAGCGTCTGTCTTCAGCTCAGGTCATGATCCCAGGGCCCTGGGATCGAGCCCCGCATTGGGCTCCCTGCTCAGCAGGGAGTCTGCTTCTCCCTCTCCCTCTCCCCCTGCTTGTGTTCCCTCTCTCGCTGTGTCTCTCTCTGTCAAATAAATGAACAAAAATCTTTAAAAAAAAAAAAAAAAGATCTCCTCTCTTAGCAACTCTCAAATACACACTACAACATTATTAACTAGGGTCACTATGCTGTGTATTACACCCCAGGACTTATTTATCTTGTAACTGAAAGTTGAGATCTACTTCTGCCTGGGTGGGGGAGGGATGAGGTACATGATAGCCAGAGAGAGACAGGTTGGAGCTAAGAATGAAGTGTTTGGAACAGAGAGAAAGTGCCAAACTGAACTTCATTCCCCTTCCTGCTGGAAATTCCAACAAATCCGGCAAAAGAAAGGGGCAAAAAATGGCAAAAATGGCAAAAAAAAGAACCTGACTTATAATGCAACTAGAAAACTCTACTGTGTTTTACTAGAAATAGAACCTACTTTTAGGGTGAGGAGCCCCAATCTAAGTCAGTGAAAAGAAAAAAAAAAAAAAACCTGGCCAAGAAAGACTGTGCTCTGTGCGATAAGGCAGCTGCTCTTGCTGGAGCCAGCATCGGCATGCCCATCATTTCACTCTCCCAAGCTTTTCTAATCCATTCATGCTTTCATTTAAAACTAAGTCTTGGGCACCACCTCCATGCCTAGAATGATGATCACGGGGTAACGCAAAACTGTACTTATCGGGAATGTGCAACGGTCGGTGAAAGTTATCCGGATCTGGAAACCCAAGGAGGACGTGGACAGGACCACCTCTCTTTACTCATCGTGCGCTTTGTTTTTCACACCAGTCAGAAGAGAGGCAGATGCTGCGTGCATGATGAGCAGCTGGGAGCAGCAATCTCAGCCGGCCACCCCTAACTTCCTGCTCCACCGTGTACTGAGCTTCAGAGAGGGACTTTCCTAGGTGGTATGTAACCTACATTTCTCAAACAATTAGGTTCTTTTCGAACTGAAACCTGCAACAACAGAAGAAAAATGGTAACACATCTCCTTTAAAGCAGCATATGCTTTTTAAAAAATGTGCCACTGGGAATCCTTCTTCTGTAAGTTTGAATCCTCTCCTACTAAATCTCCTGTATAATTAAGTTGCCTGAGAAATGTTGGAGGCAACACAACAAGAACACCACATCCTAATGAGTAATAAGGATTACATAACAGTCGAGATAAGCAACAACACCCACAGATTTCATGTAAATGCTAATAGTGAGTTCTTGGCCAACAGTGTGAAATAATAAAGCAAGGAATGCCACACAGCTGAACTTCAAAATATTACTCCCAATTGTTACATAAAACCGCAACCAATGTTACATGAATGTTTATTTCATTTTTTCTAATCATTGGCTCTTCATTTTGAAGACCGACTCTTTTTTTTTTTAATTAACAAAGCAGAGTGCTTAACTGCTTAAGAAAGCCTTGATTGTACGGGGACCCAAACAAAGAATGGTCCAGGGGCTGATGGAGCCAAGTCTGGCTACGAACATCCCACAATTGTCTTCGGCACCTACTACACGGTTCTACATGGAAAATTCTTCAGTACATCTAACCTGAACCCTCCCCCATGCTGACATACAAATGGGACATCTCTTCTGTACAGTCTGTGGATATTAAAGCCGTGACTCCTTATGGCAGTGTTCCCCAAACTGTCCTCCTTAGACACTAGTTGCTTAAGATTAATAATAATAAAAATAATGAGTCTGAGGGGGAAGAATGAATTCAATAATTAAATAAGTTCAGTAAATAGTATATTCTATATACCTACTTTATAAGCTCAAAATGTATGATTAGCGTATTAACAATTTTGAGAAGTCCAGTAGTAATGATGCCGACTTAATCTCGTTTTTAAGCAGAGTCCTTTGCCCCCTCGCCCAAACACGTATTATTAGTTTTTGAAACTTCTCTGTGAAATACACAAATGGGGTTTCTGCTTGAGATCACCAATCCAATCTCTTTCTTTTATACTTGAAGAATCTAGAAAGACAGCAACTTGCCAAATTTTGAATGGGGAAGGTATAAACCCCGCCTCAAACCAAAAATCAACATTTTCTTATTCTTTGTTAATTGCAGATCAATTCATTCTTGCGGAGAAGAATCCCCTCATTTCATGAACCCTTCCGAAAATACAGGTGCTGCTTAAAAATAACTCACCTGTGGGGCGCCTGGGTGGCTGAGTCAGTTAAGCATCTGACTCTTGATTTCGGCTCAGTTCACGATCTCAGGGTCATGGGTTGGAGCCCTGCTTTCGGCCCTGCACTGGGCTTGGAGCTTGCTCAAGACTCTACCCCTCCCTGCCTCTTCATGCTCTCTCTCTATTAAAAAAAAAAAAAAACTCACCTGTGTTGGATGCACGTGTTCCCAGGCTCTGCACTCAGGTCCAACTTAGCTCATGCCCTCCAATCCGGTTGTCTGAATTTATATCTGATTCCACCATTTGAATGTCCTGGAGCGGAGCGGGTAGGGGTGGTGGGGGACAATTGGCACATAGTCATGTCAGAGCTTAAAGAACTTTAGAGTCATCTTGCTAGATCCCTTCACTTTGCAGCCATAGGAATTGTGGCCCATAGAGAAAACTTGGCATCGTCTATTTAAGGGATAGTTAGATAGTGACAGAGCCAGAAGCTCACCTGAGTCTCATATGGCTGCCTCCCATCCTTTATCCTCACATTCACCTTCGTTAGGGTTAGACAAGCCTGCTCCCTGACCTTCAGACTAGAAAACTGGGCTCAGTGGCAAAAGCACTTGCTTACCAAAGAGTACGCAGAAGCCAATGTATTGTTAATGCTGTGTTGCTTTCATCGTAGTGCAAAGGTGAGAACGTTTCCACTTCTAATAGTTCCAGAAGAACCCTGGGAACATGGAGAAATGCTGGGTTTTCTCTGTCTTCTCTTCTACACAGACCCATCAGGTTCCAGGTGATCTCCCCCGGAGTGTGCAGAAGGTTAAGAATTTGTCTGGAGATGAATAAGAAATCACTAACCGGAAAATAGAATTGAATAGGGCAAGCTATAAAGACTTCCAACACAAACGCCCTAAGAGCTACAAGTCTCTATATGGCAGCAGAATTTAGAGTTGAAATTCGATTTTTTTTTTCACTTTGGAATTTTATTTCATATATGTTGCTTGATTAGGAAATTGCTTCTCCTCATTCACCCCTGGGGACATTTTAATTATACTTTGTTCTTGAAAATGAGCGTTTTTACTTTTAACTATTGATTTCAGAACTCTATGAACTCTGCCTTGAAGTCATTTCCTTCGACCCTCTACATGCCGGGGGACTCCTACCCCTGCTCCAAAGGGGTCACATTTCAACAGATCTTACGCCCTCCTGGTCCTCCTGGTGCCTGACCCCCAGGAAATAAAGGAGCACGGTACATTGAGATGACCATTATGTATCTCCACTCATCAGAATCACAGAGCCAGGTGGCAAGGGGACAGGATGACAGGAAAACAATCCCATCTTTTATTTTCCAGCTTCTGTCTCACACGCCCCTTCAACCTGAAAACAGACCAGAAAAATCCAGTGAGAAAAGGTTTGAAAGCCCTTGCACCAAGGTGACAAGGAATCACAAAGTCCAACTGTTATTCTTCTGGAGAGAAAGGGTGTGCAGAGAACCACAAAGGACTCAAATGTTTCTGTTGCTTATCAAGTGAAATAAAATAAATTGTACTCACCAAGCAAATGATTCATCTTGACTGTTTAGGGCAGTTTCTCTTTAATAGTTACGTAGTCTCTAAGCCTGGCTTAGCTTTTTAAAAAAGAAAAAGAAGAAGAAGAACTGTCATTTCTATTCAATTAACTGCTTCCCCCTCTGACTTTAAATCAAGGGCAGTGTCTGTTCAATTTAATTACTTTCCAAGTAGCCTGCGTGGTAAAGCAGCAACCACTAAAGCAAATAGCCATGTGGTGCTTTATAAGGCAAGAATTCGATATAATTTAAGGATGTTCTCCTAACAGAAAATTCAATAAAGCTGATTTCCCCCCTGCTGTGTTTCCAGCCACTTGATACGTAATATGTTCACAGGTCAAGATTTTAGCCCAACAGTTGAAAACAAGTAAAATGGGGAGAGTGTCATTTACCCTCTGGAAAGTCTAGGGAGGAAATTTTTGAAGGACTTGTCCCACCTGCTCTGATGACACAGGAAGAGTGACCTTCTTTCAAAGAAGGTGGTGATTTTTATTATCCATACATGGAAGATTTTCCAGAACTAACTGCATGAATAATTGCATCAACATCAGGATATTCAGTATCAGACAGCAAGACTGAGTCAAAATTGCGAAGTTGTAGGGTAAACACTGCAGAAATATAGCACGGCCAGAACACCAAGACCTCGACTGTAAACTTGACTCAGTCACCAGTGAGCTGTGGGGCACTGAATTACTAGCTTGACTTCGCTGAGTGTGTTTTGATATTTGTAAATAAGGGCCTTCCATTAAATCGAGAGGAGGACTCTTTGTCTCTAACATGCATTGAGATGATCAAATGACAGCAAGATTCCTCCCAAAAAGTGGGAGGAAAAAACCCCATTTCCTCCAAACAGAAGAACCAACATAAGGACAACTTCGAGCAATAATGTAAACCTAAATTACCCACAGAGGATAACAGGATGCAGCACAGGGAGAGATGTAGGTGCTCTTTTTCATTAATAGCATCAGATGGCCCAGAAAAATTCTGGCCAAAAGGAGAAAGGAAACATTAAAGCATGAGGAATCGTACACTTGACATTAATTTACAGAGTGTGATCAGGTGTCCTAAGATTCAATATATTTTGTGGTTTGGTAATATTTTCATCTATGTACAATGTACACTTTGCCCAAGTGATCTACAGACAATATACAGATCTGTAGACTTGTCAGTTTGTTCTATCTACACCAGATAGCTACTTAATATTATAAAGAGCAAGCGAGAGGCAAAATATATACACACCTGTTCAGTGGAAAGCTCCCCTTTGTACTCTATCAGCCAAAGAAGGTGGATTCTCCAGTAAATCACAAATTAATGGATAGTCTTCAAATCATGCAGTAGGTCTTCATACCCATGCACTCACAAATAAATAAAAGTGGCATCCTTTTACTCAAATCAGAATGACAAGTATTGTGGCTTCAGAACAGAAATGATCCCAGGTATAAGATCCTATGAGAGATTATGCTCTTCAGACTGATGTAAATCTGAATGATCAAAAAATGCAAGCATGTTTTGTGTAATAAATGTACATATTTAACGTAAATGACTCAAGAAGACTTTAATCTATGGATTCTTAGTGTTTCCAGACCTCTGATTCTGTACACTATCTTTTCTTCGTGTTGGCATATTATTGGATTGACTCTGATTCAAAGGTCAAGGAAATCATACCAAAGCCCATTCTATACTTTATGTAGCACTGTTCTTAGCTGTCCTTTGTATAACTTGACTAAATGAGAAAGTAATGATGGTAGGTAGAGAAGAATCTTTGTAGGACAAATCAGTCGATACTACTGCCTTCCAAAATAACCAGTAAATAATTCAAGACACCTATACATTCATCTTATGTCCAACCACGTTCTGGAAAGGGATTCTATTACCTGCTCCTCCAGTTTTAAAGAATTTTGATAATATAAAAAAAAAATTAGCGAACTTCCTGTATCTTTTATACAATTATTTCCCATGAATGGTGAATAATTGTAAGGTTTGTGTATGTCTTTGCTCCAAATTCACTACATATAGTCTAGGATCTGCAAACCCAATATGTTTTTTCCTCTGTCCAAATGTATTAGTTCAATGCCAGTGGAAAACATCAATCGGTTAATCAAAAAGTGTCTGCTCAGCACCATTCTGAGTACTATCAAATTTATAATGATCACAGGGAGCTTATTATGTGTTTGGGGACACAGGATTATCATATAAGAAAAAAATTACACTCATTGTACTCATAATTGTATACATCTGTGACACAGATTGCAAAAGGTCAGAAGGGGAAAAGGATAAATATGTGTGAAAAAAGATCCCATAATGTGTATACACATCATGGAGACTTCTTATTGTATATTAAATAGGGTTGTATGTTTTCAGAGATCTCACTTGTAGACTTTTCAGTGATGATTCTCCTGCTATGTGTTCTAGGTGCTTAAAGCTTTTTTTTGGGGGGGGGGGTTATTGTTATGTTAATCCCCATACATTACATCATTAGTTTTAGATGAAGTGTTCCATGATTCATTGTTTGTGCATAACACCCAGTGCTCCATGCAGAACGCGCCCTCCTCAATACCCATCACCAGGCTAACCCATCCTCCCACCCCCCTCCCCTCTAGAACCCTCAGTTTGTTTTTCAGAGTCCATCGTCTCTCATGGTTTGTCCACCCCTCCGATTTCCCCCCCTTCATTCTTCCCCTCCTGCTATCTTCTTCTTCTTTTTTTTTTCTTAACATATATTGCATTATTTGTTTCAGAGGTACAGATCTGAGATTCAACCGTCTTGCACAATTCACAGCGCTTACTAGAGCACATACCCTCCCCAGTGTCTATCACCCAGTCACCTCATCCCTCAGCTTTTAAAGTGGATAATTAGTTACTTTGAAATGAAGGAGTCTCTCTCATTGGCTTAGTGAATAGCAACAAAGAATAAGGACGTATCTGAGTAAGACCTTTCTTTAGAAGGTAAGACTTTGCAGTAAAGGAGTTTATTCTTTCAAATAGTATGCTCCCCAAATCATACCATCTTTTATTTATTTCTTATTTTGTCCCTCCAATTTTATAAGATCCATCTACCAAAGCCATTGCTTAACCCTCAGAGAGTATGGTCTAATTGAACTGTGGTTTCAGGTAAAATGTAGTAGAAAGTGACAGGACACTGCTCTAGCTACAACAATTTTAAAAAGTCAGCAAAATTACTAATATTATGTTAGCCAAGACACCATAAAGCTGTGGAAGCAAATAAAACTAATCGAACTCAACCAAAGGCCAGAGAACCCTTCCAAGATGAGTAGGCAGTCACTGGCTGCTTTCTACCCTGGGAATGTTTGCCATTTCTAAGCGCACAATGAGGCTTGAGCACAAGCTGAATATTGTAAGAAAGAAAAACTACCACGGCTTGTGGAGGTTGTATGGACCTGGAATGATAATTTGGAAACCTCAGGAGCCCTATATGCACAAAGGCCATTTCCCCTATGTGTTCATTTGCTAAGTGAAAGCGCACTTGGAAGATTAGGAACCTTCTTTAAAATAGCATACTGGGGGTGCCTAGGTGGCTCAGTCGGTTAAGTGTCTGCCGTCAGCTCAGGTCATGATCCCAGGGTCCTGGGATTGAGCCCATGTCGTCAGGCTTCCTACTCAGCAGGAGCCTGCTTCTCCCTCTCCCTCTGCCACTCCCCCTGCTTGTGTGCACTCTCTCTCTCTCTCAAATAAATACATAAAATCTTTAAAAAAAAAAAAAAAGCCTTAAAAAATAAAATAGCATACTGAAATACACTATAGTCTTGCAGTAGTGGGAAGACAAAGTCTGTCTTGAGGAGGAGCATCTGCTTCAAACACACAACCAGTGTACTCCTTAAGATATTTGCCAAATTTGGGGGCACCTGGGTGGCTCAGGCATTAAGCATCTGCCTTTGGCTCAGGTCATGATCCCAGGATCCTGGGATCGAGCCCTGTATTGGGCTCTCTGCTCTGCAGGAAGCCTGCTTCTCCCCTCTCCCACTCCCCCTGCTTGTGTTCCCTCTCTCACTGTCTCTCTCTCTCTGTCAAATAAATAAATAAAATCTTTAAAAAAAATAAAATAAAAAAATAAAAAATAAATATATTTGCCAAATTTGGGGTAGAAACTAGAGAGCAAAGTTTAAAACTGCCAAAAGGCAGACCAACTGCCCTGTAAGCTCCGTAGGCAGAATAGAGGAGGCAGAGACCTGTTAGGCTAGCAGTCAAACACCACGGCAGAGTCTTCTCCACTTGTAAACATTCGAAACCAGAGATAGACTGAAATTGACTAAAGCCCCATTCCTGATTAAATCATCAAAGGACAAATTCTGAGTCAAAGTAATATAAACTTCAGGCTCTACTCTTCTTTCTATACAATGTCCATCATAAAATAAAAAGTTACAAGAAGAAAACATTATAGGACATAAGAAAAAGAGGAAAAAAACACAGCCATTCGATGCAAGCAGAGAGATGACCTACATGCTGAAATTCGCAGACAAGGTCTTTCAACAACTGCTATTAATATGTTAAACAAAATAAAAGGAAAGGAGGACAAATGATTAAAACATGAAGGATTTCAACAGAGAATTGAAATTTAAGAAACAGAATCAAAGGACACTCTACAACTGAAAAATTTAAGTATCTGAAAGTAAGAGTGCATTGGGTGGGTTTAATGTCAGACTGGCAAGTTAGAAGCCAGGGTTAGGGAACTCAAGAACAAGCAAATTTAATATATTCAAAATAAAATGCAGAGAGGAAAACAACAACAACAACAACAACAACAAAAAAAAAAAACACGTAAGCAAAAGTCAAATTGATCTAACAAATGTATAATTGTAATCCCAGGAAAGGAAAGAATGGGGAAGAAGCAATATTTGAACAAATTATGGCTGAGGATTTTCTAAAACTGATGAAAGATGTTGATCCATAGATACAAAAAGCTCAGCAAACTCCAAAAAGGACAAATATAAAGAAAGCCACACCTGATTTAATTGATCTGGATAAGAACTGAGCATTAATACTTTTAAAAGCTTCCCAGGTAAATACTAATGTATAGTCAGTGCTGAGAATCACTGGTCTAGAGGATGCCATATTATAAGAGTAATGTAAAGTTAGTTTGGTCTGTTTCCAAGGGATCATAAGAAGGAGCAACTTCTCTAGGCTTTTTTTTCCTTAAAATATCCCCTACTGGGGTATCAGGGAGCATGTCTATATTTCAATTATCATCTCCATAACTCAACTCCACATTTTTTAAAATTTTTCACTTAAATTCTAGTTAGTTAACATACAGTGTAATATTGGTTTCAAGAGTAGAACTCAGTGATTCATCACTTACTTACAACACCCAGTGCTCATCACGACAAGTGTCCTCCTTAATACTTATCACCCATCTGGCCCATCCCCCACCCACCTCCTCCATCAACCCTCAGTTTGTTCTCTATCGCTAAGAGTCTCTTATGGTTTGTTTCAATTCCACAGTTTTTAAATGATGGCATCAATACCTGCTCTCTCCATAACCCACTGAGGATCATGGGGGAAAAAACAAAATGACATAGATTCAGTCTGGCCAAGAAACTTTCCACTTGCAGAAACAAGGAGATTACAAGACATACAAAATTAGCTATCACAGTCTCAGCCTTGCTGCTGTAGATGCATCGAGAGGACACTCGGAGATCAAAAGGAGGTAGACTTTCATCCCTGGCGAAGATACTCGAAAATCAGACTAACCATGGCTAGTCACTTAACTGGAGGCAATCACCAGAGCAGTGGAGAGTCTGAACCTGGAGCAGATACATGCCAGGAAGCAGACAATAAATCCCCACGGGGCTTTGGATGTCAGGTTTGCCTGCTGACATCCACTTCCAGAAAAGAACCTGGAGTTGAGAGAGAAAAGGACTGTTCTTGTCAAGTCTGAAGATAAGATGAGATTACACCGTGACTGATAACACTTCATGGTTGATGAGAAAATTTGGTTTTCTTTAAAGCTTATTTTGCAGAATCACGATGTATTATGTGTATATGTGCTTTTTAAAGAAGGAACAGAAGTTGTAGCATTAAATGCAGAATAACCCAGACCTAGAGGTACGAGGAGTATCTCCCCAAAGCAGGAGCACATGATCAAGAGCATCTCTGTGCTCTGGTGACCTGCCAAGTTTGTCACAGGCAAGAGTATCCCCAAATACTGAATTTACCTAATTTTACAAAAGTGACCAAAATAAAGGTTAGAGTTGTATCCTTATGGTTCCCAACTTTTAAAGTGCAAAGAATAAATTGGCACGAGATAGAGCATTTTTCTCAGTATAAAAAGGTATAAAATATCTGCCAGGTAGAGCCAAAAAGCTCCTGACACCAGGCCCCTCCCTCCCCACCCATTGGTGCCCCAGACAGGAACTCAGGCCCTGGACAACACCGGAATGCTGCTAATTCTCCTGGGAAACAGTTCTGCTTCCTAGCTGCCCACAGGTTCTACACAATCTTGTTAGGAGCTACCGCATCTCTCCATTTCTCATGGTGCGTCAAGTCCACATGACAACAAAAGTTGCTGTCGCTCAGGGGTTTTGTACATTTCCCCTCCCGAGACTTGTCATCCAGTTTTCCTGGCTTGTAAATATCACTTCCACTGATGTGCACACTACAGGAAATCATGTAGTCTATCCTGCCTAGGTTACGTTTTTGCTGTTTACCCTTCCACAAATCTTCATATTATTAGGTTTAATCCTGTCCTTGGGCCGCAACTTTACATTTCCCTGCAAAATTCTCAAAGTGACTCCAAGTTTGCTGGGGCTCCCGATTTGTGTAACCTCCGAGTCTCCTTTGTCCTAGGTGCCAATTTTGGCATTCCACTGCCCCCTGCTCCCTTTTTCACAAACTGGTTCAAATCATTTATCTGTAGATTAATTCAAAAGACTCTAAAAATAGGGTTTGAGTCCCAAGGTTTTTACCACTATTTATATATTTTTTTTCAGTTACCACGCACTACAAAGTGAAATCTGCATGAATTCCTTTTAGTACATTTCTTTTCTTGCTCATCTACCTATAGTGGCTGGCCTCAGCCTGGATACTAGCTGCCAAATAATTACAAAATACTAGAATTTTATCCTTTGAAAGAAGAATTTTTTTTGACTCATCGTGTTTTTCCAGTGGCCAAGACACAGCAGAAAACTTCTCTATAATATGAGAAAAAAACGGTTTACATGTCCATCTTCAGCACGAGGCATGGCACATGACAGTCTACACTAGATGGGTAGAGGCAGGAGTCTCGGATTACAGTCCCACTGCCATCAAATGTTATGTGACCTCGAACCAGACACTCGACCTTTAAGTGACTCAAGGTCATCTTATGATGATCTTTGGCCCCTATATTTATGGGTTGGTTGGTTGGGTTTTAAACTATAGAGGCATTAAGAGCTCCTTCGTCTCAGCATTGTATGAAACAGAGGGATTGCTAGGAGAAGAACAGAAAGTTGGCTTTCTGGTTAAAACAACAACAACAAATGAAAGGAAGCGTGGATTTCTTCATGGAAAGTTGCAGCACTGGAATGAATATTTTGCTACTAAATGTATGTACCCAGGGTGGCAGGCATCTCTGATGGGCACGATGTCTTGCTTTCTGTCCTCAGGGGAGGGGAAATCAAGGGAATCAGCACTGAGGCTCCAATTGGTCCTCACCACCCAGCATGCATACAAAGCCACGGCTCCGTGAAGTGGAATTACCCCTTCCTGATTGATTCTAGAACCCTCCAGCTCTCTTGCCTTCCCTGAACCAAATTCACAAAAACATTTAAGCAGCTTTTTCCAGAAGGGTTCAGGTAATTGGAAGCACCAGGACAGTTGTGCGGTTTGTACATTGCCCAAGACAGCTCACCCAGGGGAAGGCACAGGTTGATATCCAGCTCATGTATTGCTTGCCAAGCCCTGAGCCCTGGCACTGACTTCTGTCCATGTGAAAGAAGAGGTATCTTTTCCTTCACACAAAGGCACAGTCTGCTTGCCAAGCAACGTGCCTGTAGGCCTGAGGATGTCCAGAGGTGGCACACACAGAGAGGTTCACATCAAGGTTAAGTGCAGGCCAGTGGAAGCCCTAGATGATTGTCCAAAAGCATGTGGTGTATGTGCGTGTGTGTGTCCTGGGGCAGGAGGGCCGGGCTGCCACAAAGGGCACTGCACACCTGGTCTGACTACTTCCTTCCTTTGTGGTCACGAAGGGGGCAGCTCCCCTTCCTTCGCCTTTGCTTCATTGTCTCACTCACCTATTCTCAAGGTCATCAGAGAATATCCATTCCCTAACTCTCCTTCCCTTTCTCTTCTCTTACGCCCCACCCCAACTCATTCCTCCCTTGTCCCCACCCCACCACCAAGGTGTGCCAGCCTTCCCTAGAGACTCGTGAAGTACCATCACCCTGCTCCTTCCTCCATCTTACATAGATTCCAAAATCACGGGCATATCCCAAAGGCCAAGGTGTTTGCTCATCTTGACTGATACACCATGAGGTATTCAAAACTCAGTGGTTGAAAACACCAAAGCATCTTCTCTCAACAAACATTTTCTCTGTGGGTGCAAAATCCAGGAATGGCTTAGGTGGGTCACTCATGAAGTGGCCATCAAGCTCTCGGCCACGGCAGCCGTCGTTGGACAAAATTCCGCAGATTCCGCCCTTGCTCGTGCACTTGGCCGCGGGCAGCTCTAAGCTCCCCTCTGACCATTGCTTCATTGCTTGGAAGCCTCAGTTCCTCCCCACAAAGCTCCCCCAAGGCCTGCTTGTGGCATGTCCCATGTGGCAGCTTGTTTCCCCCAAAGCCGGTGACCCAGGGGAGACAGAGAGCTGGCGAGCGCCAATGTGCCCAAGACAGAAGCTGAGGTCTTTTATGACCTCGTCTTAGAAGTGATGTCACTTCTGCCAAACACTGCTGGCTCGTCACACAGGCAAACCCTGGGACAGTTGAGGGGGAGTGGCTCAGGGGTGCGAATAGCAGGTGGCAGGACCGCCGAGGACCTGTCCCTACTGCATCCGGACACCTGGCTCCTTCAGATGCAGCCTTCTGATCAGCGTCCACCAGCAGCGTGGAGAAGGCCATGCACTTACACTGTCTAGTTAGATGTTCACAAGGCTCTAAAGCAGATGCTGCTTTTTGTTCTCATTTTGAAGTTGAGAAACCTGAGCTTTAGGGAGATGAAGCAATTCACCTACAGTCACAAAACTAATAGGACGCAGACTCCCCTCCATCCTCTCCCCCACTGCAAGGTCTTACTATTTTATGTTCATAGTATTTTTCTCTGCCCTGCAATCCATGTTTTACACATTTACCCATTATGTTCCTTCTCCAAGTGTCTCCAACTTTCTTTCCACTGAATAGAAGATAGAATCTCATTTCCCCACAATGGCGTTTAAACTCCTAGTCTTGCTGCAACCTGCCAGTGATGGTTAAGTTTATGTGTCAACTTGGCTGGGACGTGGGGCCAGGAATTTGGTGAACCATCATTCTGGATGTTTTTGGGTGAGTAAAGCAGACTGCCCTCCCTAATGTGGGCAGACCTTATCCAATCAGTTGAAATCTCAATAGAAAAAACAGCTGGCCTCTGAGCAAGAGGGAGCGCTCCAACAGAAGGACTTAGGACTTTGTCTGCGTGTGTGTGTTTGTGTGTGTGTACATATACACATATGTCCTATTGGTTCCATTTCTCTGGAGAACCCTGATGACTACAGGACCTTTCTAGCCCATTTTATCACAATGGCCCCTATCCCCATCTCCCTCATGCTCACAAGCTATGTGCATGCATGCACACACATCCACATTTTGACACATCTACTTTGGCTGACTTGGCATCTCCCAAACATGCTATGTTTTCCCATCTCCCTGCCTTTATTCAAACAGCTAACTATGACTTCTCTCCTAAATGTCCTCTCTCTCCTACCCCCTCCCAATCTGTCCCTCTCCTATAATCTCACTATATCCTTCACTGTAATATATATCATTGGGTTATCTGGTATAAAAATTAAGGCTTATCTCCAATACTGGATTAAGAGCTTGTGGATGGTGGGATTATGCCATTAATCTCTTCCCAGCTTTTCCCAGTCACCAGTACAGCACTTTGCTTGCTGGGACTCAATGAGCTGACCTGAATTCTTCATCCGTTTTCAGAAGATGTTCATATCTTATATAATCACATCTCACTATACCCAGGATAAGGAAAATATATAAACTACGATGGCTACGCTAAAAAATATTTTTTAAATAATAGAACAGAGGCTCTATTTGCCACTATTCAAAAACAAAATGGCGCACATTCTGGAAACTTGGTGTGCTGGTCTCATAAAACGTCATTCCTGTTGAAAACAACTAAAATTCTGGGTAGCAAGAAATGTGATCTCCTTAAAAGCATCAGTGAGCTGGCAAAAATTTGAACAATAACCAAGCCAGGGACTGAGTGAAGTAGGGAACCAAGAGACAAGTAGAACAATGAACCTGGCTTTTGCCCTAAGGGTATGTGCCAAACAGACTGAACTTGAACTTCAGTTTTGTTTTTTTCAAGTAATGTAATAGCTTTATTTAAGAATCAAAATTTACAATAGACCAGAAGTTATATTCTTTGCAACCATGTGGAAATTACAGTGTGAAATTTTGAATACTAACTTTAAAATGTGTGTGGGCATACATAGTTTTTCCAAATTCTTTTGGGGGTTATGCAAACAAATATATGAAGAATCCTGGGTAAGGCATCTCACAGGGGCAGGGATGATACGGAAGACAGTGATCTTTTTTTTTTTTTTCCCCTTTAACAACTGGTATTTCCAGTTAAAATACCTGGAAAGATGACTTGGTTGGGGATTTTTAAACCTCTTAGCAATATTTCAACAAAAAAAGGGATAGTTGCCAAGCTTTAATACGATGCCCCAAAATGCCAACACTTTCTAAGATCACTTAACTTTTCCATTCTTCTTCCTCCTTTTGGAGCCTTTGTGGGTCTTGCCTCGATGTTGATGGCTGCTGACCAGGATGGTGGTTGCTGAAGGGAGGGGTGTCTGTGGCAATTTCTTAAAATAAGACACTGATGAAGTTTGCCACAGTGACTTACTCTTCCTTTCATGAACGATTTCTCTGTAGCATGTGATGCTGTTTGATAGCCTTTCACCCACAGAAGAACTTCTTTCAAAATTAGAGTCAATCTTCTCAAACTCTGCTGCTGCTTTATCAGCTGAGTTCATGTAATATTCTAAATCCTTTGTTGTCATTTCAACAATCTTCACAGCATCTTCATGGAATAGATTCCATCTCAAGATACCACTTTCTTTGCTTATCCAGAAGAAGCAATTCTTCATCTGTTCAAGTTTGATCATGAGATCGCAGCAATTCAGTCCTATCTTCAGGCTCCACTTCTAATTCTGATTCTCTGACTGTTTCCATCTCATCTGCAGTGACTTCTTCCACTGAAGCCTTGAACCCCTCAAGTCATCCATGAGGGCTGGAATCAACTTCTTCCAAACTCCTGTTCGTGTTGATATTTTGGTATTTGGAGAGGGTGAGAGATGGGAGAACAACCAGTCAGGGGAGCAGTCAGAATACACACAATATTTTTCAGTTAAGTTCACTGCCTCATATGGGTGCAGTCTGTGGCACCCCAAGACAATTACAACAGTAACGTCAAAGATCATTGATCACAGGTCACCGTAACAGATATAAAAATAATGAAAAACTTTAAGACATTTCTAGAATCACCAAAATATGCCTCAGAGACACAAAGTGAACAAATGCTGTTGGAAAAATTACACCAATAGATTTGCTTGAGGTGGGACTGCCATGGACCTTCAATTTGTAAAACACACAATATCTGCGAAGCACTGTAAAAGAGAGCACAATAAAATGAGGTATGTAATAATAATTACCTATATCAATATGTAATATGTAATAGAATATACACAGTCATTCTTTATTTGCTGTTACGGATTTTTCCTATCCTTGAATTTCAAAACCCATTTTTTTAATTGCATCCTGCTTTACTTTCTTCCCCAACTTCCATTTCTCCTGTGCTTGACTCAGTTATTCTTTCATGCTAAAACTTGAGAGAGTTCACCAGTACTGATGTTCACATTCCTCGATGCCCTTGGTTCTTTGGCCATGGGACTTGAGAGTTTCAACAATGATGAAAGTATTTTCACAATTGCAGAATAGTTGATCCAAGTGACTGAAATCGAACATCATATATAAAATTGTAACTCTAGGCTAGTTTATTCTTTATGTTGGGCTTCATTATTCTCATTCACATTCTTGATGATTCAATGAAGTCCACTCCCTGTAAACATTTGGTTCGATACTTAAATATGTTCAAGGTCAACCAAAACATCCAGAGTGATTGGCAGAGAATAAAGATAAGGTGGCTGAGCTCCCAAAATTATTCAAAGACTCTGACATGAGAAGAAAAAGGAGGAGTTCCAAATAGCCTGTTGAAAAGTTTTCTCCTGGCTTACCTGTTTAGTAAGCTCTTGATGGTGAACTTACTACCCTCCTTAGCGAAGACTTCAACATTGCGTTTTAGTAGGATTATTCTTAAAAGTAGCATTAATATCATTCAGGAAGACATCTTCTAGAAGTGCCCAGGGCATTGGGCCATGCCCTCCTTTCCTGCTCCACGATGCTCCTACTCCCAGAAAGGACTTTCTCAACCCAGCTTAGGGAGTACGGCTACACCACCTTGACAAAAATATTCTGTGACCTTTGGGTGACCTTTTCTCCGAGAATTGGAAATGGAGGATTTCAACCGTAGGTCAGGCAGTGGACGACTTTACCGGTGCTCCCTGAAAGACAAGGCTGATGAATGGCATTTGAACCCTGTTTCCCTAATCCTTCAGGCAGAATTAGAGGCTCTCCAGAAGGGTAATCCTGAATGATTCACGATGCCTGCTTCAGCATGGTCACACATCATATAAATACAAATTGACAGTTCGCACACACTGGCCTCATGATGGTATTTACTTAAAATCCTCTCAAGTCCACTTCCAATGGCTGCTGTGGGGACAGCTCTCTATTTAAGGCTGGCAAAAAAAAAAAAAGGCACCAACTTCTAATATCCAGCCACCAGATTTACAGGAAAATGGGAAGCTTAGAATATTCAGCTCTCCTTTTGTGTCACCTGGCACTTACCTTCCATTGTGTCAGGCCATGGGTTTGTTAGATGATTGCAAGGATAATTCTTTGAAAACAAACAAACAAAAAGGTAGTAAGCTGAGACCGTTGGATAACGCCTTTGGCTGTCCTGAAGTTTCTAAGGAGGAAGAAAAAACATTGAAGCAGGAGGAAGAAAAAACATTGAGGCTAGAGAAAGAGATGGTCTATGAATAACATGCTAAGAGAGACTCTGAGATACTCAAGAACACGAATATATCCCTAATTGATACAAGTGTAATGAGAAAATCTCATAGAGAACACCAAAAAACACTTACTTCCATTACTTTACAAAAGGATTCTTGATAGACAATAATGAAAAGTCAATAAGCAGATACCAACTGTGATTGATCTATATTTGTGTTTGCAACATGGGCAAACCCACTGCTTCCAAGAAAATGTCAAAAACAGAAACACCGCCGGCTTAGAGCAGTATCAAGGTCATCCATGCAGTAGCATTCTGACTGCTAACTCTAGAGGCAGGAGGAGAAAATACTAAGGGAAAGGGTGGAATGCATGAAAGTAAAAGCGGAACCAACTCAGAACTGCCTCAATACCAGCTTTTACGCAGGTTCTTTTAGCGGTGAAACGTGGTGCGAAATAATCTTTTTAATGGTCATGGGGAGCCTTGATTTCCTTTTTGTGTGAGCCCATTACGTGTTTACTTGAAAGGACTCCTCTTCTCCTTTCTGGGTTTCTCTGACGTTCACCCTAATGCGTCCCCCTTTCTTATCCAGAGCTTAAAGCAGCCCCCTTTGGAGATTAGGGAGGAAAGGAAATGCCACCCAGGCAGATCAGGAGCTGACAAGGCTCCAGGCAAAAGGCCTTCAGGAGGGAATTCACCTTTCTCAAGCCACCTGTTTTTACCCTTTGTGCATGACCTAGTATACTTTGTAGTAGGCATGATATCATGGTATCACTATTATTCACTGGTAATCAATTCACTTTTACCATTTGGATCACCCCCTTTGGCTTATATAGCCTACCCTGAAGTTTAGAAGGTGGAACAACAACAAAAAAAAAACCAAGGCTACGGAATGGTAACAGAGCTGGGAAAGCATGAGTTAATAGCACACTAGAGAGAGTTGTAGAACAAGAGCGTAAGTAAAGCACCAATACATGTGGTTGATACAGTGTCACATCGAGTCTCCACAGTCTGTTTACTGTGTTTGGACAAATGCATAAACAAGCTTCTGAATGACACGAATAATCAAGGCACCTCTGTTTTCTGAGTTTTAGATTTGCACATGGCTCGATTAGTCTGAAGATGTAAGTGCCCAATCAGAGGAATATAGCTTATAATAACTATACTCACAGGAAAAGGGACCAAAGCTTTATATTTATTTTGTTTTTATTATTTTATATTTCTATTTTACCTCAAATGTAATAATTTTACCTTTTCTAAGTAAGTATGTACAATACCTTGTCCAACAGAGCCTGTAGATAAAATATGCCAAACACACAATATCTTTCCCTTTAAAAAAAAAAAAAAAGGAAAGAAAGAAAGAAATCTTTAAGCAAATGAGAAGACAAGCCACAACTTGGGAAAAAATATTTGCAAGAAATATTAAAATTGAGCAATAAGACAAGAAACAACCTGATTTAAAAATGCGACAAAGACCTTAGGAGACACCTCCCCCAAGAAGATAGACAGACAGCAAATGAGCACATGGTAAGATGCTTCACATAGTATGTCATCAGAGAAGCGCAAACTAAAACAACAATGAGCTACAACTACTCACCTTTAGGATGGCCGAAATCTGGAACACTGACAACAACAAATGCTGGCAAGGATGTGGAGCAACAGGAACTCTCTTTCACTGCTGGTAGGAATGCAAAATGGCGCAGCCACTTTGGAAGACAGTCTGGCAGTTTCTTACAAAACTGAACATACTCTTTTTTTTAAGATTTTATTTATTTATTTGTCAGAAAGAGATCACAAGCAGGGGGAGCAGCAGGCAGAGGGAGAAGCAGACTCCGCGCTGAGCAAGGAGCCTGATGTGTGACTGGATCCCAGAACCCTGGGTTCATGACCTGAGCTGAAGGCAGATGCTTAACTGGCTGAGCCACCCAGGTGTCCCAAACTAAACATATTCTTAACATATGATCCAGCTATCGTGTTCCTTGGTATTCACCCAAAGGAGTTGAAAACTTAAGTACACACCATAACCTGCAAACAGAAATCACAGCACCTTTATTCATAATTGCCAAAACTTAGAAACAAGCAGTTCCATCCAGACAGTGGAATACTATTCGATACTGAAAAGAAATGAACTTTCAAGCCAAAAGAAAACCATGCAAGAAACTTAAATGCATATTTAAATGAAAGAAGCCAGTCTGAAAAGGCCACATACCATATGATTCGAGTTGGAAAAAGATAAAACTATGGAGACAGTGAGAAGATCAGTGGTTGCTGGAGGTTGGGGGTCGGGGGGGGTGAATAAATGAAGTACAGATGTTTAGGGCAATGAATATACCCTATAGGAAACTATAGTGATGGGTACATGTCGGATGTATAATGTCTATACAGCAAAAGTGAAACCCTATGTAAACTATGGACCCTGGGTGATGATGATGAGTCAATGTAGGTTCATCATTTATAACAAACGTACCCTTCTGGTGCAACTATTGTTGGGGAGGCTCTGCATGTGTGGGGACAACAGGGGATATATAGAAAAATCTCTGTAGCTTCCACTCAATTTTGCTGTGAACCTAAAACTGCCCTGAAAAAAATGAAATCGTAAAATTTTTTAAAAATCTGACAGCCTATGGGCATTTAGATTGTATAATTTGTGCAGGATGCAGCAGGAACATGTTTATACTGATGGCAGAGAGGTCAGCATCCTCAAAGATGGAAAAAGCCAGGTCTCCTAATCTGGGAAAGTCTTTAAATATTCAAGAGGTGACCCAGTTCACCTTATAGTAAAGTCACCTCAGTTGCTCAATGAAATTTATTTGACAAATATTTGAGGGGTCCCCTGTGTGTCTTCATGTGCTTCTCTGAATCTGTATTTGGTGGATCCTACTGTTCTGTAGTGCTCACTCATCCATACACTCAAGGATGGACTTCTACAAGGTGCAAGTTCTTGAACTGTCTCATCCTGAGCCCACTCCTCACATTGGGGAAGGGGCCAGAAGCATAAGGAGAAGGGCAGGTACCCAAGGCATCACTTCTTAAAGCTCACATAGGAAAATTCTTATTTATTCCTCAAAAACCAACTTGGAAAGTGGACCCTCAGAAAGTCTATGCGAGCCCACTGACCCTGGAGCCCATTATAGCTCATGTAATACAGTCATCATTAAGATCTGCCATCATTAACTCATTGACAACCGTGCCATAACTCGTCCCTGGCCAGAGATTCTAGACAATGCAGGAAGTACCATTGGAGGGGGGCGGGGAAGGACCTTTGACTGGTTGGGAAGAACGACTCCAAGGAAAGAAAGACAGGTGAGTGAAAGATGGTGTCGTGAAAAATTCAGACTATTGGCTGTGACGTTTTCCTCTCTCCCATTTAAGTTATAAAGTGTGAGTTCAAGTTTTCAAAGTAACCCAGGGAGCCCCGAGTGCACCTGAGGGTGTACCAGAGATAGGAGCATGGACGGTAACATTCGGAAAGAATAAAAGTGAAAACAACAGAGGGGGAAATTCTGAGGATAGTGAGACCCGGAGATGTAATTACTCACAACAGAGACCGGAGAGCAGAAAAGCTAAACCAAGAGGCTTCCTGCATCTTCATCTACCATGAGCGACACAACCAGTGAAAAAGGGGAGTTCGGGGCAGAGGGAATTTTGGCTTCCATGTATCATTTCCTGACTTTATGTTAATTTTACATACTTTTTTTTCCTCCAGGAGGTGTTTCTGACAAGGCAACTAACAAGAGACTTGAGCTAGCCACCCTGCATCCCAGGTCTCAGAGGGTCCTATGGGCACTGGGGAAAAAGAAGGAACAGGGGCAGGGATGTTTGCTGCATTGAAAACACAGAACCAACACAAACACTAAAGTCAGTGTTTTTCTGGTTAGGATGGTGCCATGATCTTGTTCAATGATCTTGAGGCATAGTAGACAAATTCGGACACCTCCAACTTTTTAGTAGTTTAAACCTTTGAGTTTGTTTTGGAAAAGCACCAACTCCCGCCATCCTCAAAGTGTCCATTACAACATTCCATAATTTAATTATAGTCCCTCACTCCTAGTCATTTGGGGTATTTATTTTTCAAGCAGGTAAAGTGTGATATGTGAAAGAGTTGAGTAATTTGCAGTTCAATAAAAGAGTCCAAATAATTAAACAACGTTTCAAAGTGCAGGGGGTGGGGGGGGGCTGAAGGGGGGATGCCACAGTGGCAGCTCAAATGGTGTTTTCCTTCCTATAGATCAGGGAATGAGTCAACCCAGCCTAGAGGTTGACCTGAATTCTGGCATAATTACATGCATAAAAATTTGGATTTCAGCCCAATGTATAAGTTACCCTTCTTACTGCAGCTGCTGCCCTTCGGGGCTGGGAGACAGCCCTGGCAAGATTCGCAGCTGGTTGAAATCACTCAGCTCTGTGCAGCCACACCTGACGCAGTACTGCATTGGTGGCAGGACGAGGCTGCTGGTATACCCAGGAGAGAGGTCTGCATCCACTGGGGCTCTTTGTTGCAAGCTGCAAACCCACTCTAACTAGTCTGAACAGAAAATGTATTAAAGCCTGTTAGGTAGCTCATAGAAGCTGCCAGAGGGCCAGAGAATCAGGCTCAAAAGCTATCCAGCCAAGAACAGTTTCCAAGTTGCCCCTCCAAATTCCTGCAGCTACAGTCCCAGAACCCTGGACCAATGTGTGCATTCTGTGGAGGCCAGCTTCCCACCAGCTGCTCAGGCTCCTGGGGCCTCATGTCTCTGCCATTCTCCGCCACCCCAAAACCAGCTCAGTGCCTCATCTCCTGCTGCCCAAAGCTGTCCTCTGATTCTAAGCCTCTTGTGTGGCTGACTGACAGAACCTTAGCTGAGAAACGGACTCAGAGGGCAACTTCAGACTCTGTCTTGGAGAGGCAGAGCTCATAATGTGGGAAGAAATCTCCCTGCTAAAAAGCAACAAGCTTTCAAGCCATGAAGAGAAGTGGAGATGTGGGTGCATTTTCAGTCTTGCAAATGCAGGGTAACATTGTGAGTGAGTGAACTTAAGGATCCTTCCCATCCCTCCAGAACTTGACTTTACACTCATCTATTAGTCATTCTTTACTGTGAGATTGTACATTGCTAGTGGGAAGGAATCTTTGTTTTGTTTGTGGATAGATCCAGAGCAAATAAAATAAATGCTAGCACATAGCAGGTGCTCACTAAGTATGCATTGGAAGAATGAATTTGTTTAACTCATATGTCCTTCACATTTCTGAGGCATTGAGGTTACAAAAGTGAACAAAACACAGTGCCCAAACTCAGCCTGCTCTCAGCCGCCGTTGACCTGGGTCTGCAGGGAAGGAGATCAAGCCCAGTATCTGTAGTCATGTGCTATGACAGAGAACGACCTCGCGGAAAGTTCCGAAGAAGTCCCTACTCTGGTTTGGGGAAGACAGTTTCTGGAAGGTTGCCCTGGAGAATGAGTATGAATTCACCAGAAAAGCAAGTTAGGACGGGTGAGCCTGTGAGGGAGACAAAGAAGGAGAGTTTGAAGGCCAAAGGAGCAGCAGGTACAAAAGCCAGGACATAAGAAAGCCTGGGACATGAAGTAGCCCAATGCAGATGTCTTTGGGTTATAATCAGCCTCTGGCTTTCCACTCACAAGGTCACATGGAAGGCGGCAGGGGCAGGAGGGGAGGTGGTGGAGAAAACCAGGTTGCAGTGGAAAACCAAAAATTAACATTAAGTTCTTCTCAAAAACCCTGCTGAGGAAGCTGTCATTTTTTAGAAATCAGTGATGAACAGAGTCACCTTTTCCTATATCAGCAATGGACAGTATCACCTTTGGATCACAAAAACTCAGAAACATTGGAACTCATGGCCCATCACACACATGGGCACAGTGTGATCGAAAGTGGTTCTTCAATAAGAAAACAAATAACTGGTTAAAAAATGGGCAAAAGATCTGGACACCTCATCAAAGAAGATTTAGAGGTAGAAAATAAGCATATGGGAAGAGACTACACATCATAGGTCATTGGGGAATTACAGACTAAAACAAGAATGAAATGCCCTAAACACCTGTTAGGATGGCTAACTACTTTTTTAAAGATTTTATTTATTTATTTGAGAGCGAGCACAAGCAGAGGGAGAGGCAGAGGGAGAGGGAGAAGCAGACTCTCTGCTGGGCAGGGAGCCCAATGCGGGGCTCCATCCCAGGACCCTGAGATCATGACCTGAGCTGAAGGCAGACGTTTACCTGACTGAGCCACCCAGGCTAATAATTTTGCTAATAATTTTGTGGAGGCCAGCTTCCTAGGAAGGCTAATAATTTTGAAGTGACAGTATAAAAAGCTGATGACGATGTGGAGCAACAGGAACTCTCTCTCTCACTGCTAGTGGGAATGCAAAATGGTACAGCCACTTTGGAAGACAGTTTGGCAGTTTCTTACAAAACAAACCATATATTCATGCTCTCTGGTATTTACCCAAATGAGCTGAAAACTTATGTCCACACAAAAATCTACACATGGATGTTTATGACAGTTTTATTTATAATTGCCAAAAACTGGAAGCTACTAAGATGTCCTTTAGTAGGTGAATGGATAAATTGTGGTCCACCCAGACAGTGCGATGTTATTCAGCACTAAAAAGAGATGAGCTCTCAAGCCATGAAAAGGCATGAGGAACCTTAAGTGAATATTAGTTAGTGGAAGAAGCCAATCTGAAAGGGCTCCACACTGTATGATCCCAACTTTATAACATTCTGGAAAGGCAAAATAATGGAGAGAGTAAAAAGATCAGTGGTTTTTCAGGGGTGGGAAAGAGGGAGGGATGAATAGGCGGAGCACAGAGGATCCTTAGGGCAGTGAACATCATCTGTATGATTCTATAATGGCGGATACACATCGTGATACACTTGCCCAAACCCACAGAATGTACAACACTGAGAGGGACCCTAATTCAAACTAAGGGGGAAAAATAGTTCATTCATTCTTTCACATTCACTCATTCATCAGCTTGAAGACATCCATACAGTCTCACAAAGTGGTGTGGCTCACTAGATTTAATTCATGTCCCTTTTGATAATCTGATTTTTAAAGTCCAAATAAATTTCATTCCAAAGCTAAAAATAAACAGAAGCCATGGTTATTTTTAACATGCTATTTTGAACCACCACAGGCCTGGCCCACCAGAGATTCTAACATCCCCTTCTAAGGAGCTTCCCGCCCAGCCCCCTGCTTCTACCCCAGCCCTGCCCCAGCATGATGATCACTGTGACACAGAAAGTCTATGCCAACCATAGAAGAAGGTAGTGTCTGCTAAGAACTGTACGAAATGTACACACAAGAGTTACTTAGGGGGAAAAAATCACCAACTGGAACTAGCAGGTGGTATATAGGGTGGGAACTGAAGGATGGGGAGGATTTGAAAAGCAGAAATGGAAGAAAGAAGAGCCATAAAAAGAAAGTGGCATAAGAGAAAACACAGCGATGAGTCATCACAGATCCCAAATGAAAAAGCTGAATTGTCTAGTCTGACCGGAACAACCTCGGTCTGTCAGCACCTAGCGTGTGGTGTCCACACACATAAGTACCAACTCATTAAATATTTGTGGATGAATAAATGAATTTTGAGAAGTCAGGAAGAAGATACTAAATTGCTACAAGACAGCAAAGAGCTTTCAATACAGGCAGAGATGTTGGCCTTTATCCTGACGGTAATGGGAACGTATAGGTTTTGGAACAGAGTTGCGGCATGAGCATATCTGTGTGCTTTAAAAAATTTATCTTGCCACTACCTATGGGATGGAGAAAAGCCAAGAGAAGTCTATGCAGTGATCCAGCCACGAGATAACAGAGAGTTTGCACTGTCTTTTACATGTAACTGTCTCATACCATTGTTGTCCTAAGAGTCTTTCATGAAAAGACATGGCAAGAAAAAATATTATTACATATAATTTAAATACATTCCTTTTTCCATACTTACTCATAGATTCAACTAAGTGTAATTTGCCTTCTGATTTCAAAAGTAATACATTTACTGTGGAAAATGTGCAAGGAGACCAAAAAATACTTTACCCTTCTGAAGTTATATCACATGTAGAAAATATAAACATATCTTTATATTCCGTATTCTATGAAGATATTCACACACATATTCAGATCACTTTCCACATACCTATTTTGTAATCTGGATTTTTTTTCTTTGAAAACAAAATTGTTTTAATTTTTCTTTAATTATAAAAGTAATATATGCTTATTATAAAATAAAAAACATTACAGATAAAAGGCTGATATCCAAGATCTATAAAGAACTTCTCAAACTCAACACTCCAAAAACAAATAACCCAGTCAAAAAATGGGCAGAAGACGTGAACAGACACTTCTCTGAAGAAGACGTACAAATGGCCAACAGACACATGAAAAAATGCTCAACATCACTAGCCATCGGGGAAATACAAATCAAAACCATGAGATACCACTTTACACCAGCTAGAATGGCAAAAATTAACAAAACAGGAGACAACAAATGTTGGCGAGGATGTGGAGAAAGGGGGACCCTCTTACACTGTTGGTGGGAATGCAAGCTGGTGCAACCACTCTGGAAGACAGTATCAAGATTCCTCAAAGATGTTAAGAATAAAGCTACCCTACAACCCAACAATTGCACTACCAGGTATTTACCCCATAGACACAAGTGTAGTGAAAAGAAGGGCCATATGCACCTCAATGTTCATAGCAGCAATGTCCACAATAGCCAAACTGTGGAAGGAGCTGAGATGCCCTTCAACAGATGAATGGATAAAGAAGATGTGGTACATATATACACTGGAATATTATTCAGCCATCAGAAACATTGAATACCCACTAGTTGCATCAACATGGATGGAATGGAGGGGATTATGCTAAGTGAAGTAAGTCAAGCAGAGAAAGACAATTATCATATGGTTTCACTCATATGTGGAACATAAGCAATAGCATGGAGAACCATAGGGGAAGGGAGGGAAATCCAAAGGGGGAGAAATTGGAGAGGGAGATGAACCATGAGAGACTATGGACACTGGGAAACAAACTGAGGATTTCAGAAGAGAGGGGGTTGGGGAGAGGGGGTAACAGGGTGATGGGTATTAAGGAGGGCATGTGCTGTGATGAGCACTGGGTATTATACGTAACTAATGAATCATTGAACACTACATCAAAAATTAATGATGTAGTATACAGTGGCTAACTGAACATAATAAAAAAAAGCAAAAATGGTGAAAATGGTAAAGAAGAAAAATAAAACCATCTGTAACCCCACCACTGAATGAAAACTGCTACTATCAACATTTTGTTATAGTCCTTAAATTCCCCCCCTTTATATAAATGGGTTAGATAGATAGATGATAGAGTCATAGATTCTTTACTGTGATAATTGCTTCATTCATGCTTTTGTAATCTTTTTATCTAACGATGTAAGGAAATACACATCCCCCATAGGGTTAACGTGATTTTGCAACGTGATTTTTTTTAATGACTGCACACAATGTTATCATATTGCTGTCCTTGGGTAGTTTGCAAGTTTTTTGTTGTCATACACAACTCTATGCTGAGCATCATTGTCAATTACTATTGCTCAAATTCAAGATCAAGTTTCCTAGGATAAACTCACGAAGATAAACTTGTTGGATCAGAGTGTTACTCTATTCTTGTTGCTCATTTAAAAACTTGTAAATTCAGTGCATGTCATCTGTCAAAATGCTGTATATCAGACTTATTTTTGAGACCATCTCTCTTTTCTAAGCAGGCCAATTGATTCACTCTTCTTCAGAATACTAAGAAGATATTAAAGGAGGTAAAACCAAAAGCAGTGGTTAAGTATTGAGAGGCGGTAACTAGAATCTGAATTATTCACCCCTAGAAGACCACTGGACTTGGAGTCAGAACACCGTCAGCCACGACCAAGCCCAGGAGAGACTGAGGAGCCATTGTGGCCCCTCGGCAGCTGGGATCTTCCTGTCCCTCCACTGCTCGAGCCCCGCCCTGTGTGGCCACCACTGTCGTTTCCCTCATCAGTCAGTCATCTCTGAAACAAATGTCAGTTCTGCCCCTAACCTTTTCATCTTCTGTATTTTTGTCTTCTGATAATCTCTGCTTTTAAATTTTTACTCATTGGAGAGAAAAAGAGTATGTGTGTATGTGTGCGTTGTGTGTACAGGAGTGTAACAGCATGGCAGGCGCACGTGATTATCGTGTGAACACTGCATGCCTTCCTTAGTCCAATGGGTGATAGAATTTACTAACATTTGAGGACATTCATTCCATGTGGTGAGTCTAAAACATTAGGTTTACAGACACAACCGTGGGTTGCAGAACCCATGGTCATTTAGGATTCCTAGATACCACAGAATACAAATGCTAACAAAACTATCACACTAAGGATGCCAATTTGTGTTGCTAAATAGCATTTATTTCATGAATATACAGCAATCAACTAAATATAATGTTGGAACATTTTTTGAATAGTAACCTGCAGATATTTTAAATATTCAAGAAGATGATATTAAAGCACACTAGTCAGCAGTCCTATGTCCATGCAACCAGGCCCACTGGTTTCTCCAAGTTTCTTCAGGAAGATCCTGCCACTGGACCATGGTCTTATCCTCAAATGTTATCTTCAGGCCTAAAGGGATGAAAGAGTCAGAAATCTCCGCCGCCCTGAAAGAAGAAAGCCAGGACCCAAAAGTACCTGCATAGAAAAGCAGGGAAGAGGGGGTGGCTGAGGGGGTGAGAAACCACTCAAGTTCAAAGCAACCAGTGTATTAAAACTGATGAGGGAAGACCACAGGCTTCTTCAAATCTAGAGGTGACTAGAAACCCATCAAAGTGAAAAACTCATTCCTTCATTTTAAATGCAGAATTCTGACATTGTTCTTAGTGGGACCACAAACTGCATTAAACACTCCTACCACCCCAGGAGCAAAATTTAAGGGACTGCCAAAAAAAAAAAAAACCTCAGTAATCAAGATAAAGAATATTTTGACAGTATTTTTAGGTAAAAATCAATGTACAAAAATGTATGGTGAATAAATATGAAACATTTTTTAAAAGACAGGGTCATTCATTTCTTAATTTTTATTTTTTAAAATTTTACTTTAAAGCATTCTTTATCTCAATTATCAGGTTTGTGCCTAAGAGGAGGGCTTCGCTCTCCTCACCCTCGTCCCAGCCCTAAAGGAAACGAAGTCTCAGGTGCAAGTTGAAATCTAGTCTGTTCAGGGCAAAGAGGAAGAAGGCGAGAAAAGCAACCTTCTCCTCCAGTCCTGAGAATGTCTCAGACACAGAAGCCCTGCCTCTCCTCCCACAGGAGACTCTGGGTCTGCCCAAATTTGCCCAATAAAAATGCAGGATGCTCAATTCAATGTGAAGCAAGGAATACTTTTTCCCATGCAATATTTGGGACATACTTACACTATTTTTGCCTGAAATTCAATTAAACTGGGCATTCTGGATTTTATCTGGCAACCCCACCTCCACTCCACTCCCACCCCTCCCCCAGGAAGCCCCCCCCTAACCCCAACAAGAGTTTCTATCTATCCTGAGAGAGATGGTCACTCTGAAGGCCCATAGCAAGAACAAAAGAAATAAAAATAACAAACGAACTGAAAGCCAGCCCAACACGGAAAGAATGTTATTGCACATTTGCTGACAGAGACCAAGGGAGATTTCCAACATAAACAAGGAAATTTAATCTCTCATTTGCAAAAGCTTCCCCTGTGCTAATTTGTTAACTGCTCATGGAGAGACATGGAACCAAGTGCATTTGGTTGAGCTTCTTTTTTCTTATATTATGCAAATCAAAGCAATCCCAGCTGATAAGTGCAGCCAGAGATAGATACCAAAAATGGTGTGCTTGGGCCATAACCACATAGGCTCCAAGCCATTTAATGAATCAAACTTAACTTCTTTTTCCCAACCAAACAAATTACTTGGTCAACCAATGTCATGAGCCACTTCAGTCAAAAGTTGTGTATTTTGCCATAGTTGTGAGGCTACAGATTACTTCAGATCTAAAATTAATGTAGGTTTGCCTGTTAATGATGATTTTTGTCCTTCATTCAGCCTGTTCTCCAGATCCCATGTAGGAGGTAAAAGTGTCCTAAGCTCCCAGAGGAAAGCCGTGCTCACACACTCTGCTGCTTACAAAGGAGGCCAGTGTGGGTTTTCTCCCCTTTTCATAATTGGAGAACATGCTATGTCACCTAGCTGAAGCTGAAAGAAAACAGGAATGGTTTTCATTTCAAAACACTACTTTTTCAATCGAGGCTCTTCTTTCTGCTCACCAAATCTGGGTTGCCACTACATGTGGTAGGGAGCCCATTTTCAGCCCTGTGCACTTGATATACTTCCAGAGATGTGCCTTACTGAGAGAGATTTCAGCTGAAGATCAGCTAGAAAAGAAGGTCTCTGTCTCTGTCTCTCTCTGTTTACTTCTTTTGTCATTTTTTCTATGTATTTTTCTTTGCTACAAAATCAGATTCCATACAATTTAATCTTTTTCACATCTTTACCCTTTTACATTGAAAAAATAAACAGATCTCCATTCCCTTAGCATAGAAAGAGAAAAATAAGGATCTAAGCACTTTTCTCATAAAGATTTTGATCAACCAACTCTCAGCCAAACTGTCCTTAAAAATAAGTAAAACTATTTCACTTCCTTTTGTGATTAGAATCAGTGTCTTGGGTTCTGGTGTGTGAACTTGGGCAAGTCCATTCACAGTTTTGGCCTTTGTGTCTTCATCTATAAGTGTGAATTGAACCATCTTTACAAACACTTCCAGCTCTAAGATCCTAAGCTGAAGATGGATTTTTAGTATTACTTATGAAGAGTTTAAGAGGTTTGGCCAATATAGGGGTCATAAAGAGAATCACTACCTAGCAGAATGCCATCAGTCTTCAACTGTTGGTTGAATTAACAGGAGCTTGAATTAATACATTGGGCAAAGAGGTAAAGAGGAGAGTGACCATTTCTATCCCTCAACTGCACACTGCAAGTTCATATCCTGAAGATGAGTCAACTTGCAGAGATTGCTTATACATAGAACTATGCTTAACACTCAAGAGACACTCAAGAGATATCATCATAAAAAGGTGTGGATGGTACCATAGAATTACTAGTCTAATTAATCATCAACTTCGCTTTTAAGAGATTTAGATTAGACCCCTCATTAAAAGTTACTCCTGAGTAAGAATGGGATGCTGTGCTCTAAGGAACTGAAAATATAAACCCAGACCCATAAAAGCAATGGTCTCATGTCAGGCCAGGTTTTTAAGAGAAAGTTTCACATTTCTAAGTAAGAGTTTTTGTTTAATTTTTAAACATATCCACGGCATTTTAACTGGGGGAATGTAATCTAGCAGAATGACCATGAGATGTGACTAAATTACAAAATTTGTCCTTGAAAAAAGAGGAAAAGAAACCTGTGCCTTCTGCAGAGCCAAAGAAACATCAACAAAATGGAAAAGGTAACTAGAGAATTGGAGAAAATGGTTGCAAACTACGTGTCTGATGATGGGTTAATATCCAAAATATATAAGGACTTCATAGAATGCAATAGCAAAAAAAAAAAAAAAAAAAAAGGGAAAGAAAGAAATAACCCCAAACAATCCAATTTTTAAAATGGGCAAAGGACCTGAATGGGCTTTTTTCAAAAGAAAAGTTTCAAATGGCCAACAGGTACATCAAAAATGTTCAACATCACTAACCAGGAAAATGCAAATGAAACCCACAATGAGATAGCACCCCATGTCTGTTAAAATGGCTATCATCAAAAGGACAAGAGAGAACAAGTGTCAGCAAGGATGTGGAGAAAAGGGAAGCCTGTGCGCTGGTGGGCATGTAAATTGGTACAGCCACTGTGGAAGACAGTATGGAGGTTTGTCAAAAATGAAAAACAGAACTACCGTATGATCTAGCAATTCCACTTCTGAATATTTAACTCCCCAAAATGAAATTGATATCCCATAAAGGTATCTGTACCCCATGTTCATTGCAGCATCATTCACAATAACCAAGACATTGAAGTGACCTAAGTAAGTATCCATCAATAGATGAATGAATAACGAAAATGTAATATAGATAGATTGATAGATAGATGATAGATAGATAGATAGACAGATACAATGAAATACCATTCAACCATAAAAAAGAAGGAAATCCTGCCATTTGCAACAACATGGATAGACCTTGAGGACATTATGCTAAGTGAAATAAGTCCAAGAAAGACAAATACTATATGATCTCACTTATAGGTGAAATCTAAAAAAAAAAAAAAAACATAACTTGCAAGAGGCAGAGGTGGGAGGTAGGTGAGGGTGGTCAAAAGGTATAGACTTCCAGTTATAAGACAAATAACTTCGGGGCGCCTGGGTGGCTCAGTCGTTAAGCGTCTGCCTTCGGCTCAGGTCATGATCCCAGGGTCCTGGGATCGAGCCCTACATCGGGCTCCCTGCTCCGCGGGAAGCCTGCTTCTCCCTCTCCCACTCCCCCTGCTTGTGTTCCCTCTCTTGCTGTGTCTCTCTCTGTCAAATAAATAAATAAAATCTTTAAAAAAAAAAGACAAATAACTTCAAGAAGATAATGTATAACATGCTGGCTACAGTTAACAATACTGTATTGTGTATTTGCAAGTTGCTAAGAAAGTAAATTCTTAAAGTTCTCATCAAAGGAAAAAAATGTATAACTACATGAGGTGATGGATGGGAACTAAACTTTGTGGTGATCATTTCACAACATATACATATATCAAATCATTATGCTGTACACCTTAAATTCATACAATGTTACATGTCAATTATACCTCAATATAACTGGGGAAGAAAGAGAAATAAAAATGCCTGTGCTTATAGACACAACTTGATGTTGCTATTAGGAGACTATGAATTATTTCAACAATGATATCCTGGCTCAAAACACTGTCAGTCAAAACTTCAGTCTCAAGCAATTGGAAAAAAAAAAAAAGTCTTCCCCACTCTAGACCGTCCTCAAAAAAATCAGTTTATGACTTGATTGTGGTCATTACAGAATCAACAAGATTTTTTTAATGAAAGCCAAGGTTTATCATCAGCCTTTTTCAAGCTTAGTTTCCAAGTAACATTTTGGTGCTTCTAAAAATCAAATCCATCACAATATAACATTTTTTACCTTTGCATAAGTTCAAAGGAATATGGCTTGGATTGTGAAGGCAATTTCAAAAGATGATTCAGAAAACTGTGCTGGCCAATGGAAGTTGAGTTAAAATACAAATACAGCCCACTGATGCAACCACTTAAAACAATATTCACTCATGTCAACGTTCCAGATTGTGTTTCTCAAAAAAATCCTCAATCATGGTTTCCAGTTATAAATGGGTTAAAAACATGCAGCTCTCTCCACTCTCTCCCGAAACCCTAATTTAAAAAAAATAATAACAGTAAAGAGGTTTATTTTAAGGAATAAATCCACAAGGACAAAATAGTGGGCAAAGAGAAAAACTTTGGAGGCTAGAAAATAAAAGGAGGATGGGTGTGGGATTCGCAGTTCGAGTAAGCTGAGTCATAAGCAGCACCATTGTGTTGCGAAATGCAGCAGCCTCATCCTAAACCATAGCTGGGAAATCCAAGAAACAAATTTTTACCACCCAAATCCCCAAAAGGCACAGATGCTGCCATTAAGTATCCCTGGCAGTGGGAGTGAAGACAGGGCTCCAGATAACAAGGCATGTTGACTTTGCTTCAGAAGGGGAGCCCCATTTTGCCGAGTAAATACCTGTCCTTTCCCCACCCTCAGAGAAATCTGAAGGTTTATTCTCCACAGAAGCTAAAATAGAGGGTCTCTCGACTGCAGTACCGAAGGCACAGTTGAAATGAGGGGTGCCACAAGAAAACAAATGGACTAAAATTAAAGTTTACTTTCTGCAAATTGAGATCCTTAGTTCTCTCCCACCCACCCAGAACACTGGCATCCGGGATTCTTCATGTAGACTAAAGACTAGAACAGTAATAGATACATTAAGAAGCCTATGAAAAAGTAACCTTAAAAATTGATGTGGGGTTTCCCAAACAAATGGTCCAGCCAGATTACCCTATAGAGAAGTCTACTACAGTCAACCCTTTCTCCTCATGAACACAGAGCATCTAATTAGCCTCGTTCAGCTTCCCACACTTGAAGTATCAGCAGACACTCAAGGAAAAAGCCTTTAACAGAAAAAAATATAACCAAAACAAACAGAGAAAAGCAACAAGGGGAAAGAGAAACCATGCAGAAAGATGAACACTTCAAAAAATCATCATCGATATATGAGCATTCTTTTCAAAAAAGGAAAACTAGGGAAAACCAAGAAAGAACTCTTGAAAATTAAAAATATGATACCATATGATATCTCACTTATTCTTCAATAAAAAATGATATCAGAAATAAAAACTTCAATGAGCGTTATAAGTTAAGGTCAGAAAATGCCCCAGAATATAATGCATAAAGATGAAAAATAGAAAAGAAAAAAATGAAAGAAAATTAGAGATCTGTTCTGGAATTCCGGAAAGGAAGAAAAGACTAAAGGGAGATAAGGGTATAATTATCAAATAAATTATTCAAGAAAATTTTTGAGAATTTAGGAACATGAGTTTCCAGATTTAAAAAGCCCCCATGCCCGGCGAGTAGATGAAAATGCACATCTTTGTGAAGCTTCAATCATTGGAGACAAAGAAAAGATACTAAAATATTGAGGAGAGGAAAAAGAAACTCATATACAAAGGATTGAGAATCAGAATGGACTCAGGCCTCTCAACGTCAGTGTTGAAAGCTAGGAGCCAGTGGGGTAATGTCTTGAAAATGCTACGGAACCATTTACAACTGAGAATTTTACACTAAGCCTGTTGATTAAGCGTGAACCTAGTCTAAGGACATTTTTCAGACATGTATGGTCTCAAATATTCATTGCCCATGCGCACTTCCTAAGGAAGCTACTAGAGGAGGCTCTCCAAAAATGAAGTGAGAAAAGAAGGAAAGACATGAGGACACAGGAACCAGGAAAGGGATTTCAGTCCCAAAGGAGCAAATGGATCCCTAGGATGAGGTGAAGGGAGATGTCAAGGCTAGAGAGCAATCACTAAGTTGGCAATCAGGAGACACCTTTCCAAAAAATAAAGAGCACACCTGACAAATATAAGTATACTGAAGAGAGATTATAACAAGTCAAAGGAAGTTTGGAGATCAGTGATAATGAAAAACAAAAAACACTAAGTGAAAACAAGACAATTATTAACTCCAGGAAAATCAAAAAGCTTTGTAAGAAAGCAAGGTAATCATAGTATAACAAGTGTCCCAGTTGTGATCAGCATTTACATACTCAAAATCACATAACTGCATTTACTATACAATTGTATCAGTAGAATGAGGAAGGTAGGAAGTAAAAGTTGAAAGAGGTATTAGAAAGTAGGTCAGGCATAGGTTTGGGGAAAAAGAAAGTTTTCATCTTCAGGAGTGGAAAGCAAATAGAAAACGCCTGATATTGAAGTCAAGAAAGAGCCCTAAAAACATTATTTAGAGATAATGGTGTTTAATACCAAAAGGAATGGTTAAAACAATTGAAGGTGGTTTCTTCTCTACTAAGGGGGGGGGGGGTGACCCAGTCTGTTCAGGCTGCTATTACAAAATACTATAGACTAGGTGGCTTATAAAAACAGAAATTTATGTCTCAGAGTTCTGGAGGCTGGAAGTCTGAGATCAGAGTGCCAGCATCGTCAGTAAAGGCCCACTTCAGGTTGCAGACTTCCTGTATCCTCACATGGGGAAAGGAGTCTAAGGAGCTCTCTGGGGCCTCTTTTAGAAAAGCACAAATCCCTTTCCTGTGGGCTCCACCTTCATGACCTAAATACCTCCCAATGGCCCCATCTCCTAATACATCACACTGGGAAAGTTTGTGTCTCCCCAAATTCAACATATGAATTTGGGGAGACATAAACATTCAGATCATAGTAGGGAGCACTGGGGGAGGGGCTGCCATGTGTCATAATAAATCTTGTAATCGGACTCTTTAAAACAATGTCCATGTGTAACTTTGATAAAAAATAAGATCTAAAATATTAAAACTCAGATATGTTATTTTATTTTTTTATTATGATGTTATGTTAATCACCATACATTACATCATTAGTTTTTGATGTAGTGTTCTATGATTCATTGTGTATAACACCCAGTGCTCCATGCAGATATGTTATTTTATATCCACATCATTTAGAGACCAAGGGCAGAACGTGTCAAGTGGAGAAAGAATAAAAAGAACACTGGTAGTAACAGGGAGAATACCACTAAATATTTGGTGGCAGCTCTTAGGAACATAAGCTGGAATTCCTCGAATCCACAATTGAATGAAAGCTAGTATTAGATCATCTGTCTTTAAAACCAATATGGCCTCTTTCCAAACATATTCGACTGCCCATGTGCAACATATTAAAAGCAATAATAAAGCTAATCAGAGGGGCCTCCCACAAACATTTTTGCTACATAGACCAGACCACAACATTTTTCCTACACCTACTAATGTCAGCAATGTGTCGATGGCGGGAAGCTGTAATGACATGAAGAAGTCTACTGCTACGGTAGGGGTTGTATCTTATTAAAATTTGTAATAACCAAGAGCAATAGGGGCGGAAAAGAAACTGCTTTTCTCTGGGAACTCAGATTATAACTCCACTGGAAGATGTGAAATGAGTTGTACAGGGAATTACCATAGTTAACATTTATTGAGTGCTTACCTGCATGCCAAGAACCATTTGTTGCTTTGTGTATATTAAATCCTTTCTTCCTCACTGCAAATTTACAAGGTAGGTATGATTTTCCTCCTCGTTTTAGAGATGAGAAGACGGGGCACAAGGGAAGGGAGATGACTGGCTAAAGATGGCACACCTGGTAAGTAACAGATCTAAAACAGACTAACACTCCTCAACCCCCTACTGCAAGCCAGTCTTGCCCCAACCTTGCAGACATGGGGAAAGATGCTCCCACCTCTCTTTGTAACAGCAGATCTCCTGGGAGAGTCCCTTAAACAAGAACCAGATCCTTAACCCTATTTATTGAGTCCTTAACACATGCCAGGGCTCTGCTAAGCATTTCACAAGCAATGTCTCCTTTAATCTTCCAGCAATCCAAAGAAGTAGGTAGTATCTTGGCCATGTCCAGATGGGGGAAGCAAAGTTCCCAGAGGATAAGACACTCCCCTAGGTCCACGCGGAGCCAAGATGCAAACTCAAACTGTGTCATTCCAAAGCCCCTCTCTGCCTTTCAGAAACAAACAAACAAAAAAATGACTGAGGCAAAAATGATGAGATGTGGTTGAAGATCCAACAGGAAATAATCTAGAAGTTCTTCTTGGAGGGTGAGGATGGCTGTCCTCCATACAACGGTCATCAAGGTATTATCTTATTTCGTCTTCTGTTGTTGTCGATTGCCATGGTCAATGTTGCTATTCTTGAAAGATTATCTTTTGCTTAATTTCAATTGAAATGGTTAAATTAATCATTAAAATCTAATCATTTAAATTCAGATGATTTAATTTGCTTGAAGTTAAACTGCCAGTGACCGAGACAGAAGTGGAAGGTTGTGGGTGCTAGGCTCTATCCTTATGACCGCCAACTTCCACACTTGAGAATATGGATTTTCCATGTGCAATTTCAGATTTCTCCTTAGCAATTGCTAGAAAATGTCTATTTTGTAGTTAAGACTACATTGATTCAAGTGTGGTCAGGGTAAATAATTCCATTTTCCAGTATGCACTGCAAGTAAAGGGAGGGTTATGGGCAAAATCACTGTGCTTATGAACTCAAAGAAGGGAAGGGAAAGAAGTGAGAGACAAGATTCCACCTCTAGCTCTAATGAGTCAGTGGTGAACTTCTTACCTCCCCAACAAGGCTTCTGGAGCAATCGATCCTGTAGGGCTGCCGTTTTTGTCTCTGCTGAAGTCGGACAGAACTTTCTGCCCGTGCCAATTCATGGATGTTCAGTACACGTGGTGCTCTCTGGCCTCCCTTTTATTCCCTCTCCTCGTGTGAGAACCTTACTTCCTACGAGGCACCTGCAGGGCTTGGACCTTGCTCTCTCTTTCTCTGTGTCCCCCACTGTGACTTTAATACAGCACAGGCCTATATACAGTTTGGAACCTGACAGATACTTGTTGGATTTACTTATTCTTGTGGGAAGCGGAGAGAATTAGCTGACAGACAATGTGGGTCCTTAAGAGTAAACCTGGGACTGAGAAATGGCTCAGAATAGCATATTCCACCAACTGTATTCCTTTCATCAGCGCTGCTAAAGAAAATGCTCTTTTGTAATGAGAGGAAGGAGGAGTGAGTCTATGATCTTGTATTTGCAAATAGAGCTTTACGGACATTCCCATTGCCATCAGTGAAGGAAAAAACTTCTGTATGGATATTTCCCCCACCTCTTTAGGCCACCAGAGTGTTGTGAGGACCCAATGTGTAAAAGTTTGTAAGCAGTTTGAGCCGTAGAAGGAATCACACCACATGATTGTCACATTCGGTCCAGAATGGGCGTGACTAGAAATGATATTAGCAGTCGTGATTCGTGTCCTGCTACAAAGAGAACTGGCTTGCTCCTTTTCCCTTCAGTTTTAATCAGGATAGAACTAACGGAACATCTGCCAACCAATGAAAAGACCTCCCGAAAACACGGAGCTGGGGATCTCAGCCAGATGTCTTAGCGGAAAACTCTTGCAGGGGCTCTGATATGCTGCATTTGTAACCTCCATGCACCCCTGAGTTACTTCTAAATGTCCCCCAGCCTCTAAAACAGTACAAATGGGCATTTGTGCATAATCCCTTACTCTGTAGCAGAATAAAGGTAGGTTAATGATCTTTCAATAATCCCTATTGCTTTAGGATTTTGGAATACTTGGTGATTCTCCACATCAACTCACCCCCAAATACTTCATTATGATATTAGGAATTGAAGGGGAATTACCCTCTTGCTCTTTATTTTCCCCCCAACCAGCCTCTCCAGATCAATTTCCTCTATCAAAACAAACAAGCAAACAGGTACACTGTTGGCACCCATGATGCTGAAGGCCCAGGTATGGTCAGTGATGAGCCATTTCCAACACCTGTTACCATCAGTTCAGATCCCAGAAGCCAGAAGCATCTACAGACTGGAAGCTGATTTGAACGTTTTGCCCCCAGTCAACTACACGTGCTCATCTAGGACCTGTCTGCTTGAATCCTGATTCCTTTAACTCAGGGCCCCCGAGTTGATGGGCACCATTGTGAAAGGACACACAGGGGTAGCCCCATGATTCATTTAAAAATGAAGGACTAGGCCTGGGGTACCTTTTTGAGTGTGGACTCTGGCGAGAGGCTGCTGGAAAGCTCAGAAAGGGTTCACTCCTCGTGGTCAAATCCTAGTTTCTCTTCCTGAAAGGACATTCAAAAAAAGCGCTTGCTGGTTTCATAGCTTACAACCAAACATCAGATGAATGTCGAGGATCGAGAGGAGATGTTGACACGTCATACTTCCGTCAGCACCCAAGTAGATTCAAACCGACATGCCACTCAGCAGGTTCTCTGGATGGAGGTTCCGCGTGCCCATGGGCATATGCCTCAAAGTTCCACCTTGGCTTCCCATCATCACGATCCCTCCACGCCACACATTTAGGACAGACTTCAGTGGTCAAGGGTTGGGGGCAAATTCCCCATAAGTCAATACCTGTGTTCTCTTAGACTACAATCATGATACCTATCCGGATACTAACACAGTCTGGAGAGTCCCCTGTTAAAGTGGTCTTTTGCGACATCCCTTCCAAAGACAAAGTCTCAAGAGAAAATGTTACCCATGCATTGGTATTATTTTATTTTTTATGACCTTTTTCTACTCAAAGAAATTTGAAAATAGCTAAATCACAATGGTAGAAGGATGCTGTCACAGCAAATGATGGAATCTGCTTCTCCGAAGGTTTTCAAAAAAAAAAAAAAAGTCTGTAGTAATTGTTCTGAAAGGGCTTAATAGAGAGACCAAGACCTTGTTCACAGACTGTGGGCAAACCTGAGTCTCAGCTTCACCAGCAGCTGAGAGTGATCTCACCAGTCCCTTCCAGCTTGAACCTTTCAGAGCGCACAGGAACCCTTGTGTTTCCTTTATGTGAAATTACCATCCGAAGGGTCCTGCAGACCTAAGATTCCACAAAGCTTAGAGATCATTGCTGCTCCATCTTGAACCACTACTGGGAATCAAGTGGAAACAGGTGCATAAAAAAATAATCAACTTGGCTCTGATCTGAAACAAGGGAAAGTTAGGCAGAGTGGGGGTGAGAGCAGGGGACATTTTTCCAGAACTTGTTTGCCCATCCCTGGTTGCAACACCCATTTGCTTCTGCCTTAAAGCGTTGCAACACTCCACCCCTGAAACTGACCTAGTTTGTGTCTGTTTCTTTAAGAAAGCGCCTCCCGTGCCATAGGTGGCCCTCGCTTAGGCCAGGTACAGTGAGTGGTGATCTGTGTCTAAACATTGGGATGGACTCTTTCTATCATTTGGTAACAGGCTCCAGGCAAGACAAAGGAAATGTGATGTTGCTCTGCAAAATCCACGAGAACACCAAGGAGAGGTTGGGCTCCCCCGCAGTCCCAGCAGGCTCCTGACTCAAGAAGTGACTTGCCTGCCTTTCAGCTCTTCTGCTTCCCCTTGTCACCTGCCCCACAAGCCCTGAGACCCTAGAAGCACCTGTCAGCCCAGCCCAGACCCTGCTGTGATCCAGTCCCATCACATGGAGCCTCTACCCTTCCGCCCCTTGGCCTCTGAGCTCGGGCACAGACCTGGGAGGGAGACAACCAGACTCCCCCATAGAAGTGCAGCTTGGTTTTAAGTCTCAAGGAATAGAATGAGCTCCAGCTTTGGGACTTAGGCTCCCCTCTTGGAGGCCACACACCGCCTAACAAGCTGTCTGGAGTAGGACCGCTCTTGGCTCTCGCCCATCCTTCACTTGTCCCAACCCCTCCTCTTCCCTTCCAGGGGCTTTCTCCAGCACACAGGGGCCCAGACAGCAGCAGCGGCCTCGCCCCTCTGCGGACGTGCTCTCCCAGCATCCTGGCCTCCAGGACACACCCGGTCTCCACACCTCCCAGCCAGCGCTGACCTGCTTTCCCACTCACCCCGGCTCCGAACTGAGAACTTGGCTTTGGTTACCCTCCAGTGCTCTCCCACTCACAGACTCCCCTTCTCCTGCCTCTTTCCCACCCCAGGCTCTCTCCTTCCTCATATCCACTCAGTGCACCACCTGGGTTCTCTCTGAACCCAAGACTTCAGGGTCAACTTTGGTACAGCAACTGGCATCCCAGCACCATCAGCTCCCACTCAAGGGGGATCTGCCTTAACGGATTTCCCATACTCATGCCGGAGGGACAGGGTCCCACGCCCTGCCCTTCTCATCCACTATTTCAACCCGACATCAGCCCAGAAAATCCCCTTCTTGGTAAGGAGTCTGTGGTGTTTTCACTTTGGGAGGTGATAAGGCTCTCTAGACACCAGTGAGTCACCAAATAATTACTTCACTATTCACCGTATAAATAGTATCAAGCAAATTAGAGCTTAGTCAGCACTGAATCCAACCTCAGATCTCACCAGGTTGGGATCAATGAGGCATTCTCCTGGCCTTCAACCATTCCCCTCCTTAGCTTGAGAATCTCCTTTCATCTTCTGCCTCCCTGGGAGGGCTACCCAGATGCTTTAAAGTAGCCAGCTCCTGGGGCGCCTGGGTGGCTCAGTCGGTTAAGCGTCTGCCTTCGGCTCAGGTCATGATCCTGGAGTCCCGGGATCGAGCCCCGCATCGGGCTCCCTGCTCAGCAGGGAGTCTGCTTCTCCCTCTGACCCTCCTCCCTCTCGTGCTCTCTGTCTCTCATTCTCTCTTTCTCAAATAAATAAATAAAAAATCTTAAAGTAGCCAGCTCCAGCAGAACAAAGAGCAGAGTATATATTTCTCTGCCTTTCTGTCACCAAGACCTAACACAATTTATGGCTGGGGCTCGTTGCACATGTTTGCTGAGTTTTGAAGGGAAGCATTAGGGAAATGCCGATCCTGGGAGCGAGTCCCCTTGGCGGTGTTTCTCTGGATGAGGTCTTAACATCCACCTGTGCCGGCATCTCCTACAGCCCTTGCACAAAATGCAGATTTCTCAGCTCTACTCATCACCGGCTGACTTGGTGTCGGGGGTGGAACTGGGAATCTGCATTTTTTTAGGAGCTTCTTCGGTGAGTCTTCCACACACTGGAGTTACTGAGCCACCAATTCAACTCTATTTTAACTGCCTAGAGATGTTTCCAGATAGGAGAGAATGTGACTTTTGATTGAAGGAGGAATATGAGTGGTTGTACGTCCTCAGCAATGATAGACATCTGTGTCCATCAGAGGCCCCACTAACTCTTACCGTACGCTCATCCTGCCTGACCCTGCCTGGACCTTGAGCCTCTCTGATCATCTGCCCAGCCTTTATAAATTGGTCACCCAGAGGCAAGTAGAAAGGCATCTCCCCTCACATCTCCTGTGTGTTATCTACCTGAGGCCCTGGGAAGAGCACAGTGGAGTCCCCGGCCCACGCTCAGGTGTGTGGACGGTGCCCTATACCCGACCATATGGCTCCTGTCTTCGGTGTCACATAAAGGTTAGGAAAAAAAGAGGCTGTAGGACCTGAACTAGTTCATTCAGCATTAACAATCTATTGATTGTCAGGCTTCCCGTGGGACAGTCCATTTGGTCCACTTTTACGAATCCAAAGAGTGGTGGACTAGTCAATTCAGTAAAATCAGTCAACATGGGAAGGCACGCAGAGCCAGCCTAGGATAAGGTGCTTTGTGACAAGGTGCAGACGTCTCTGCTGCTCATACGTGAAAGTGGGCATCATAGATCCACCCGCATAAGCATAGAACTGGCCCGCCATACATTTCGTGGTGAGAATGAGAAGTGCTACAAGGGACACACAGATATCCAGGAGAGACCACGGGTTTCCCACCTGGCTCTGTCTCAGCAGGGGAAGTACATGAAAATATGTGAAGAGAAATGGATTGAAGCTTCAGGACCTAATTCATTCATTTCACCATTGTAGTAGAGTATATACATTTCTCTCTTTTATAACCGGATCTTCCTCCGCACAAACTTTGTCCCTGACATAGTAGGTTTTGAGCCCAAAGACACCCTCCCCAGTTAGTTACTTCTAGAAAATCATTAAAAAGGCAGAATTGTGGAAAGGCTAGACTTAGGAGGGGCAGGGGAAGTTGGGATGAAAGAAGGGATGTGTGTGTGTGTGTGTGTGTGTGTTTCTTTTAAAGGATAGGTGCTATTTCAGACTCTTTCACATAGAAATAGAACAAAGGAGTCCAAAGCTCAGAGTCACAGCGTGCCCATCTGTCGACAGGCTATTCAATTAACTTATTGTTACCAGTGAAACGCCAGCTCAGTGTGTCTGGAGAAAGAGGAAGTCCCAGGTGCTAAAGTGACAGCCATTAAGCTGTTGGCAAACCTGAGAAGGCAAGTTGTTCCTTCCGAGGCATGTTGACTCTCTCCTCTTCCTCTGGTTCTCTTCCTTCCCCCTATTTTTCACTTCCTCGTCTTTTCTCCTCCTTAGACATGCTTCTTCCCCTTTCTTTGCTCTGTTTCTTCCCCCACCAGGGGATATCTGCTGGGGCAGAGAAAAGGCCCTGCTCTCAATTTGAATCAAGCACTTATTCTTGAGGGAGAGGCTCTGATGGAGGAGAAATGGGCTCAGTTCTCAGAACTGGGTGAAGCTTCTATTGACCTAAACAGAGCCAAGGTAGGAGAGAGGGGGGAAGACCGTTTTTGCCACCTCAGATGAACTTCAAACTATTCCCCACCCTTCCCTCACGACATGAGGTCTTATTTTCACTCCCCACCCTGTCGCTGACTCGTCTCCCACTCTGAAAGTCATTTCTTGGTTTCACTCTCAAGGGGCAAACAGCTGAAAAGATGGGGCCGCTCAGCTAGAAAAGAGCCACAATTCAAACTACAAAGGTGCACACATCCCAGGGGCTCTCGTGTACACCAGGCTTGAGGGGATGTCATGGCCATGGGGACACACCCGGGGGCCTCCTGACTCACAGCCATGACAATTGCAAGTCCAAGGCTGTGCTTGAGATGGCTGCATTTATCATCATCTTTTCAGGATCTAAGTCCACTGGCAACTGCTCAGAGGGGAAATTAATGGCCTTCCAAGGAGAAACGTTGATGTGATATACATGGATATATTCTAAGCATTATATCTAATTATAGGGAGTGAATCACAAATTTAAGCATCTTAAATATAGGCATAAAAAGAAATAATTAACCCTCAAACAGGAAGCTGCTGAGCTATCAGATTGCATCGTTTGAGAACCAAGAAAAGCAAGTCAGCACACTCTAAGCCTGAGAAAAGCAGAGGTTAATCTTCTGATGGGGTTTCAGTATTCTGCTCATTTCTATAGATGCACTAAGGAAGGTCCTTATGTAGCAGAAGCATCTATGCATGGGAGCATGAAAGTACTGTCGTAGAATGAGCCCCTCTTTTTAGAAAGTGACGTTCCTCGGAAGGTAGATCCAGCCTGAACCCTTCCCACTGGGGTGTTGATGACGTGTTCGGCATTTGTCATCATAAGAAAGTTTCAACCTGCAAGCTCACAAACTCCACAGTTCTATAAGGAAATTTCGTTCACGCTTTAGTTGCCCTTGACTCAGTTAAGAATTCCTCATTGGTCATTCTCCACACAAACATAAGATTGCTTAGTCTTGGATCAGAAGCTTCTAGAAATAAGAGGTCATGGTCTCATTCAAATAAGTCCCATTGTTTCCCGTGTCAGCCCAGACCTATTCATTGAGACCAACATGACCTTCACAAATGACAGTGAAAATGGGTCTCATGGTCCCTAGTGAAGGACACCACTTCAGGAGCCAGAAGCCATGGCTTCCAGGTGGTGACATTAGCAGCATCCCTAGTTCAAGCCAGGGCACCTGTTGCCTGTTCCCAAGAGTCGGAATCCGAGCCCTTGGTGTCCACTGCATCTAGGTGCCAGAGTCACCAAGGAAACACAGCAAAGCAAAAGACTGGATGGAAACACGCTTTCCTCACTGAGACAAGACAGGCAAGGTCCCCTTCATCATGAGCATCGGTCCCCTTCATCATGAGCGTCGGTCCCCCGTGGCCAGCCCACACGCAGGCTTCTTATGCTGCAGCAGAAGGCCACTGTCCCCTCCTCAAGATATAACAGCAGGGCTGGCCAGGTGTCATAGAAACATTAAGCAGAACAAAGGAGCGCAAACTGAGTCTGAAGCAGGGAAAAATACTTCCACATAAGGCTCCAAGCCCTGTACAGGCTGGGCAGCTCTTCATCTCCTGATAAGGAAGAGTTCCAGCCCCAAAGCCCGATCGTACACGGCCTAGCGGGGCTCGAAAGACTACATGCTCCAGACTGCCTTCCCGGCAACCGTGACCTTGGAAGAACCACTTCATCTGGCCACGTCTCGGGTTCCCGGTCGAGAAAATCAGATAACGGTGACGACCCTGCTTCTCCACACAGGGCTATGATCAGGTCCACATGAGACCAATTCCTGAGAAAGGCTTTGAAAAATTGTAAGGCCCGTGGGACATGAGCATGCGGCAAATAACCCAAGAATGTTCTCTACAACCAGGACAACATTTTAGCCCTTTGAAAGTAAATTGTTAACATCCTAGAGTTAACACTTTGTGTCTGGCCCAAATGAAAATAAATTTCTGGGCACTTTTTGCCACCTTTGACATCAAAATTTGGCAGTAAGAACTCTCTCTTTAGCCGCAATAACAGCATCTCAAATTTTTTTCACTTGCTGCACCCAAGTCACCATTCTTCTTCCTCTCCAGACTTACCTTGACAATTTTCTTCCCAATACCAGGTGCCATGATGGCTGATGCTGTCCTTGATTGTTCAAGCTTCATTTATCCATGTGTCCATTTGCTTTCTAAAAGTGCTTACACTTGGGATGCCTGGGTGGCTCCATCGGTTAAGCATCTGCCTTTGATTCAGATCAGGATCCCGGGTCCTGGGATCCAGCCCTGCGTGGGACCCCCTGCTCAGCGGGGAGTCTGCTTCTCCCTCTGTCTCTGCCCCCCCCACCCCACTTGTGCTCTCTTGCTCGCACGCGCAGTCTCTCTCTCTCAAATAAATAAATAAAAATAAATAAAAGTGCTTACACTGAATGCAGTTCTGCCATTTTAGCGGCATTTTAGAAAAATGGTTAATGCTATGGTGATTTGGAAAGAGCAGGTTACAAAATTATATATAGTAACACTCCCCTTAACACACACACACACACACACACACACACATCCCCCCACACACATACACACATCCTACACACACATATCCTAAAGATAGGAAATATACATACATCAAAATATTGAAGTCATATCTAGCAGTGAGAACAAATTTTAATTTATTTTTTTGTGCCTATCTATATTTTCTATGGTTTCTAAAATAAGCACACATTTCTTTTGGAAAAAGGAGGGAAGTTTATTTAAAAATGCTGTTTCAGGGTGCCTGGGTGGCTCAGTCAGTTAAGTGTCTACCTTGGGCTCAGGTCATGATCCCGGGATCCTGGGATCAAACCCCAAATAGAGCTCCCTGCTCGGCCGGGAGTCTGCTTCTCCCTCTCCCTCTGCCCCTCCCCATCATTCATGTTCTTTCTCTCTCTTTCTCTCAAATAAATAAATAAAATCTTTAAAAAAAATCCTGTTTCATTCCTTCTATAGAAAGGAACATGTGTGTTAAATAAATCAAAGACAAAATATCCTCCTCTAACTGAAATCACCTTCATCATGGCTCTCATGATCTGGGGAGGAACAAAGTGATCAACTATTATGGGGGCTACAACCTTTATCCACAATAAGAAAGTGTACATCAACCCAATGTGTATATATATATATACACACATATATACATATGTATGACTGAGTGACAAATTTTAAGAAAGAATACATACCTCTATTCCATGTGATGCATTCCAATATTTTATATTCTATGCTCTTCACCACCCACAGTTAGAAACAACCTGATCTATTGCAAATTCCTTGTTTTACAAAATCAGGAGCCTGACCATCAAGTTCAGGATTACCTTCGGGAACAGAACACCAAGTCATCCTAAAGAACATCCTTTGGTGAGATGGTTTCTCCACCTGTCACCTGAGGCCTCTCAGGAATTACACTTTGGTTCTCTGATCCAAATCTAGATATTTTCAATGCCCAAATCAGCCACTACCAAAAAGAATTTTTCAACTGTTGAACTTCGGTGAAAAAGTTTGTACCAAATTCTTGATCTTAGACGTGACAATGGTGGAAGTTCTCCTTCTTGGAAATGAGGGTAAACTCCCGTGAGCTTGGAAACCAGTATACAATTTCATGGAGAAGAAGCAGTGAAAATGGACCCCAACTCAGTTATAATCTAGTATATTAGCCACAATAACATTCCATCCCCAGGACTCATTTATCTTATAACCAAAAGTTGGCACATTTTGACCACCTTCCTCCAATCCCCCCATCCTCCCAAACCCCAACTTCTGGGAACCAGTCTGATCTCTTTTTCTGTGAGTTTGTTGGATGCAAAAATATTAATAATCTTCTTCTTCAAGATGGTAAGATCAAAGATACCCCCCAAGTTATGATGAGCTAGGGAAAATCTACTGTTAAAAGACTGATATGTTTTCCAGTATTTTCCCTTCTGGGACAGCATCATACACACAATGGCACCCAAAATGCAAAGACAAGGGTGAAGGTCAGCAGTAGTGATTGAACAGCACACCGAGAGGCTGGCCTTTGAGGATTCTGTCCCCCCCCCACTCCACCCCCCTGCCAATCAAGATGGTTGCTTACACACGGATGTGACCAACGAACACTAACAAATTCTTATGGTGCCTTCCCCCTGGCCAGGTAGATGGATTTCTTAGCAGTGTGACTGGAAGGCATGGTCAGAATGCTTTCTAGAATGAGTCTGCCACTGAGAGTGTGGTTGTGGCCTAATGTCCCTGGGCTGAGGTTTCTGGAGTTTCCATCCGTGGTCTGGGCTGCAGTGGTCTGATTAAGCTTCACATCTGCTAAGGGTTTGAGGTGGAGGAAAAAGGGAACTGGAATGACTCTCATCTCATCAATTCTGACCACATCCTCCCTCTCCAATTACCCCCAAGAGGAGAGAACAGAAAGAGAACAGGAGTAGAATAAAAGAAACAAAACAGAAGGGGAAAAAAGGAAAAGATAGGGAAGGAAAGAGGGAAAAAAAGGCTAGAAGGAACTCCAGACCAGTTTCTCCTCTCAGAAACATAAGCTCAGAGCCCAATTTCCAAAGAACCAGAGCTTTGCTTCATTTTTGCTTCCTTTTTTTCCTTTCTTCCCCAATCTATCTACCAACTATGAAGTTCTATTCTACTTTTTTTTAAAGATTGATTGATTGATTGATTGATTGATTGATTGATTTAAGAGAGAGAGACAGAGCCCTGACGTGGGGTTCAATCCCAGGACCCCAAGATCATGACCTGAGCCAAAATCAAGAGTCGGACACTCAACCAGCTGAGCCACACAGGCACCCCTAACTACGAAATTTTAAATGACAGTCATCTGTGAATATTGTTTCATTAAATAAGTGTCTGGACATTCAAAATGGGGTCTTCATCAGCAATACTGTTATGTGAAACTATATTTTGTGTGCACAGGATCCTGGTGCACTTGTTATAATGGTGACATATTTGAAAATCAAAGTTCAAATAAGATAATATAAAAGATCCTCAGAAAATTAAAAGCAGCACTACCATATGATCCAGCAATTCCACTTTAAGGAAAATATCCAACAGATATGAAAACACTGCACCCCCATGTTCACAGTAGCATTATTTACAATAGCCAAGATGTAAGTGTCCATTGATGGAAGAACAGATAAAGAAGTGAGATGATAGATAGATAGATGATAGATAGATAGATAGATAGATAGATAGATAGATAGATGATAGATATAGATAGATTAGATAGATGATAGATAGATAGATAGATAGATAGATAGATAGATAGATAGATAGATATAGATAGATTAGATCGATGATAGATGATAGATAGATAGATAGATAGATAGATAGATAGATAGATAGATAGATGTAGATATGTATATATAATGGAATATTGTTCAGCGATTAAAAAAAAAAACTAGGAAATCCTGCCATTTGCAACAGGACAGACCTTGAAGGCATTATACTAAATGAAACAAGTCAGACAGAGAAAGACACATACCATAAGACCTCATGTACATGTGGAATCTTTAACAAACAAAAACAAACTCACAGAAAAAGAGATCAGACTGGTTCCCAGAGGTGGGGGGTTGGGAGGATGGGGGAATTGGAGGAAGGGGGTCAAAAGGTGCCAACTTCTGGTTATAAGATAAATGAGTCCTGGGGATGGAATGTAAAGCATAGCGACTATACCACTGCTGTGTGGTATACAGGGAAAGTGTGAACAGAGTAGATCCTAAGAGTTCTCAGCACAAGGAGAACATTGTTTTCTTTACTCTTTTCTTCTTTCTTTTATCTATGAGAAGTTGGATGTGAGCTGAGCCTATCGTGGTGATCATTTCACAACATATGTAAGTCAAACCATCATGCTGTACACCTTAAACTTGTACAGTGATGTGTGTCAATCATTTCTTAATAAAACTGGGAGTGGGGCTTTTAAATAATGACTTTTCTTTAGTTTCCTGAATACAACCATAATGCCACTCTATTGCATATATTACCTTTCAAATAAAGTTTATTTATAAGTTCATTACACATATCAGTGGTACTGGAACCCAGTGGTGGATGGGGTGCCTGGGTGGCTCAGTGGACTGAGCGGCCAACTCCTGATTTTGGCTCAGGTCATGATCTCAGGGTCATGGGATAGAGCCCCGTGTCAGGCTCCACACTCAGCATGGACTCTGCTTGTCCCTCCCCCTCTGCTCCTCTCCCCGCTCACTTGCTCTCCCCCCGCTAAAATAAATAAATAAAATCTTAAGAAAAAAAAAGAAAGAAAAGAAAAGAAATGCCAGGTGGAGAAGAAGAAGCGAGAGCAAGTCCAGGAGAAAAGATATAGTTAAACAGAACACCATTCCCTCCCCCAGTGCTCAAGCCTTTCAAAGTGTGTCACCACCTTCCTGAGCAACAGGTACACGTTATACCCACAGTGGGGCACAGATTCTCAGAATTATCACTGCTATCCCATCCACGACTTCCCTTTTTTATTTCAGGAAATACCTGACAGGGAAATTTGCGGAACTTGCCTAAGGCCACCCCGGGCTGAGCCAGACACATAATTCAAACGTCCTCCTGGCTCCCTTCGAATCCTGCCATCTGACTACCAGCCAGCATTAGCCATTCTGATGCCACTCGAAGTCACATAGAGCCTGCCTGTATGGTGAAAATTAAAACAACCAGCTCAGAAATGAAAACCTCAATGAACCAGTGCGCTTCATCTACCTCCATCCAAACAACTAGTTTGACTGCCCTGAGTCAGTCAAATGGACTAATTTTTTTTCAACTCATGAAACTCAACAGCCTAACTTTTTTGGCACTGTAGAGAAAAATTCATACTGAGTCATTGGAACGGGAGTCATAGGACAATATTCAAAGTGGCAGATGACCAGAACATTACTGTTGCAAGAGATCATTGTAACTGGACCCTCGCTCGGCTGCCAATACGTTACATGACTGAAAAACAGAAATGGAGTCTATAACCGATTTGAGCGGAATATCCTGGAAAATGAGATCTATAAGCAACTGCAGAGTGGGCAATGATACTTGTTAGCTTCATTCACTCATGCATTTACTCGCTTACTCTTACCGCATGCCTATTGAGTGCCAGAAACTGAATGGGGTGCTGTTTAGTATACAAAAATAGGGGCGCCTGGGTGGCTCAGTTGGTTACACGTCTGCCTTCGGCTCAGGTCATGATCCCAAGGTCCTGGGATCGAGCCCCGCATCCGGGGGGGGGGTCCCTGCTCAGCAGGGAGTCTGCTTCTCCCTCTCCCTCTGTTGCCCCCTCTGCTTGTGCTCTCTCTCTTTCTGACAAATAAATAAATAAAATATTTTAAAAAAAAATAAAGATAATTAAATACAGTCCCTGCCATCATAGATTTTACAATATAAAATGAGAGATCAATGTAAATTAAGCAGGGTACAATAAGAGCTACGTAGAGGTGTTTAAAGCGTCCGTATGCATTGTGGGATTTTGGAAGAGGGTCCAACCCCAGCAGTGAATGCTGGCGAGCCTGCAGGGGGAGGTCAAGCCTGAAAACCCAGGTAGGACATTCGGAGCATGGTAATGAAGACATGGAGATCCATAAAAGAGGATATAATCCAGTGTGGGCAACCAAAGGAACTGGACCCACATAAGGAACAACCCAAGCTAGGGACCCAGATGCAAATTCCAACTTATAGGTCAAAAGGTGGGGCAAATGAGTGTAAAAAGAATAACATCAGAGTCTTGGGTAGAAAAAAGTGGGTGTGGAGGGAGGCTGGGGAGGGCAACTTCTTTTATTTATTTTATTTTTATTTACTTTTGTTTATTGCCATGTAAAGGAACACGCTAAGAGCCTTACATAAGGTATCTATTTTTATCTTTGTGACAATCCTACCAACTGGGCATCTTTATCCCTTTTTCATAGATAGCCACAGTGATGTCCATAGAGCTCTACCAATAAAGGAAGGACTTTCACCCACACTACATCATCTTAAGCCTCACATTCCTGTTCAATAAGTAGGACAGGAATCCCTATTTTATGGAAGAGGAAACTGAGGTTTGGGAAGCTAAGCAACTTTCCAAGTTCAGGGTCAGAGCCGCTGTGAGCTTTCCTTTCTATGGGTAGCCTCGTGCACAAGACAGTACGGCCAACCCAGACACTCACTTCCTCCCCAGCTTGAGTCCTCCTGTTATCCGCGTGACTAGGTATCAATCTGGTTATCTGAAACCCAGCGGACGGAAACCCAAACTGATAACAGCAGCTCCCAAACAACTCATGCCAGCTTTGGGAAAATCAGCTTCCCCATTCTAGGAGCAGCAAACAAAGAGTACCACCCACACAGACCTTTTGGAGATGCACTATTATGCCCTGTTAACTTGAGAGAATGTGTTGTCAGGTCCATACGGCCCCCGTGATGCAGCACAGCCTGAAGAGCCTACCAAATTCTTTAGGGAGTATATTGTAGATCAGCTTGGGCAAAACCCAAATTATGATTGCCCAAGTCTCAACAAAACTTTAAAAAAAAAAAAGCAAGTCTCGCTTGGCAACTGTATGGAGACCACACCTTATGCTACACATACCTGGGCTTCATCATTCTTGCACAAGGGAGTGCAATAAAACATTTCAAGATAAAGCTCCTTGGACTCCAAGCACTGTTTTAAAAGTCCCCTGCCAAAGGAGGCCCTGAATTTCTCCAAAAGCATTAATTTAGGAGCCATAGCCAACAAGATAGTGGTTTGATAAACTACAGCCTACTGTCAACAGAAATCTCAAGAACACAGATTTCCATTAAATATCTCAGCCAGGTGGGTTTTCCCCCTTTGAAATACACCTCCACCCACCCACCCACCCACCCACCCACCCAAAGAAAGTGCAACCACTGGTCCAAGCAGCATAAAGATGCGAGGAACCACAGGACACCGTTCCAACCATCCCCGCCTCTCCACCAAATCACTTCCTGCTTAGGGAGATCTCTCTTCTCAGAGATCTCCCAAACCCAAAAGTAACCTTAGCCATTTACTCTCCTCTGACATGCAACTCACTCAGATCCCAACAGTATCCAAATCCAAGGCCACCCTATAAACAATTGTCCTGAAAAATAAACACCACCAACAGCAATAGGCCAAATACGACAAAAAATTCAGTATAAATCTAATAGGGGGAAATAAGTCAAAACAAACTCTGACATTCTTGTCTCTCTACATAGCTTTATCAAAAAAGACTATCACCTAGAAAGTCAAAAGAGCCTCACAACTGAACCAAGAATACCCATGGCTCCACTCCTAGCCCACTGCGTACTTGTAAAATGAAGCCAATCATTTAGCCTCCTTGAGGTCCCATTTCCTCATGTGTAAAATAGGGATAATAATAGCTGTGTCCTATTTACTCTACGACAATGTATGGACGATCAGCAAGATACTGTCTGTAAAAGTGCTTTGATCTCCTCTGAGATAGGGCGCCCTGAACATTTCAAGCGGTGTTATTACCGCATTTTGGTACACATGAAACCTAAATGGCCACTGACCAATAAAGAACTGGTAATCACAAGGCAAAAACAGAGAGCAGCGTGCCGCACAAGGAGAGCGGAAACCCCAGATAAACGAGCAGAGTAAAGACAGAGGACTCCCATCTGGTCACCAGGAGAGCTCAGGCAGGTAAGACACGTGCCTTTCTAAAGAGAAAAAGTTGATGGCAAGACAACCTGACCCAATTCTTGGAAATCAGTTACCAAATCAGGAATCAAAGTAATGTGAACTGGATGTTTATTCAAGAAGCTGCTAAAACACCCAACTTCTCGAGTAAGAATTGAGGGAAAAACTCATAAATTGCCCCCATTTCCACCCTGTCCTGGGGGTTCCTCCAGAACTCACCATGATACAATTTGCACTTCCTGAATGTGAAAGCTTAGTTTTAAAAACTTTCAATTTATTTGATGTATTTTTTACATATATTTGTGCCATTTTCTGCCTTTTCTTTGTATTGCTCTCTTACACTATTATATTTTCTAATATTTTTCAGGCAAAGACCTTCTCCAGACAAAAGCTTTTTGACCAACATAGCTCATTCATTAATCTATGTACCAAGCATATACTGAATACTTACTATACACCTGAAAGAAGCTAGCAGAATGAGTTTGATGGACAAATAAATGCTTAATGATTTGATTCTAATAATGGTCTGTAGTTCTATAGAGTTCTATACTCCTTTTAAATAACAAAATATTCCCCTATTTGTTAAAAGAAAAAAAAACAGCAATATATCTACACAGTCACACCAGAACCATCCAAAACACAACCCAAGTAGTCTAGTGTTGATATTCTGAACGCCATTTAAAAATCCCTATAATTAACGGGGCAAATGCAACCGAAATTCCACCTCAATACTCGTAGTTTTTTCATCTCTGGGCCTTCTCCAATTTTAGAATAACCTGAATGACAAAATCTCTCTGTTGTTGGCAAAATGTGGATAATCATATTTATTTTGTTCTCAAGAGTCTTCTGGTGGAGCCTGAAAAGTCTCAACACCTGAACATCTATCAGTTACTCAATAAATATCTGTGGGTTGATTATTTGATGACTCATGACTCTAGCCATAGAACTAGATCACTTCCCAGGCTGGCAAGTGAGAGCTCGGGGTCAAGGTTTCTGTCAGTATGCCTTGGATTGTTTTCCCTGGTTCATTAACTTCCTCTTGCCCACACAGAAGTACAGCCTGCTGCTTTTCTGCCTGTTTACATTCTCTTGGGCTCTCCCTGTTCTGTCTTCCCATAGTATTTTGTTATCCAAAAGAGCCAATCATCATTAACAAAACCTGGAGATTTTATTGTGTGTTTGTGCTGACAGGTTTGTGCTCTGAAGAGTTTATAGAAGACTATTGTCAGTTCTGGTGTCAGAGCTCTGCTTTCTAAGCCTCGGTCCTGTGGTCACAGGAATGGAAACCATTAAACGACTCAAAGAAGAAAATCGAAATCAGAGACCTTCTGTGTGCTCTCCTCTTCTCTTCATCTCTTCCCAGGTATCCTTGCACAGATCTATAGTTTAAATATCTACGTGGTAATGACCTCCAAATTCAGATCTCTAACCCTGGGCCCTCCCTGAGCTCCAGACCCATACATCCAACAGAAACTTAACATTTCCACTTGAAAGTCTCAAAGATATCTGGCCATCTCATAAATGAAACCACCATCCACCCATTTGCTCAAGTGAGAAGTCTAGGCATTTACCTTGATCCCTCTCATTTGTATCCAATTCATAAGCAATGCCTGCCCCATATCCAATCCATACACCACTTCTAATACATAGGCAAGTATCAACTTGACTTCTCAAAAATCCCAATTCCCTATCCTCTTTTCCCCACCATATAAGCCACCATTTTTCTTGCCTTGGATTACTGCAAGAACCCTGTAACTGAACGTGCTTCTTCACTTTGCCTCCACTATCATACCTTGTCTTCACAACAGCCAAAGTAAGCTTAATAATATCTATCAGGTTTTGTCAGTCCCCTGTGTCAATCTCCAGTCATTTCCCATGGCACTTCAAATAAAAATCCAAACATCCTTGGCCTACAAAACCCTCCATGATCAGCCTACTCTCCCATCTCCAACCTCATCTCCTACCCTCTCATTGTGCCCACTGGCCTGCAGCAGAATGAGTTGGATGAACAAATAAATTTCAAACACATAAACCCCAGCCTCCTTGCCCACAGGACCTTTGCACTTGCTGACCCTCTGCCTGAAATGTTCTTCCCTCAGAGGCTCTTCCCTTTGACTCCTCAACACTCAGATCTTAGTTCAAATAACATCTCCTCAGAGAATCCTCTGTTCTTTCTATACCAATCACAACACTTTTCCCCAAATATCTATTACATCACCCTCTCATTGTGTCATCTTGAAATCCCTTATCTGCATGTGCATTTATTGCCCCTATTTTGCAGTAGAATGCCAATTCCATCAGAACAAGAATTTTGTCTTATTCACTGTAATATCCCCACAACCTAGAATAGATGCCTGGCAAATAAATATTGGCTGTCACATATTCGTGGATAATTCCTTAGAGTATAAATTTTACTTGAAGATGAGTAATTTAATATTCCATTTTCATATTAAAATAAACATGGGTATACTAAAGAGTAGGCTGTACAAAATGTTAAGAGAAAACACGAGACTGCAAGGAAAGTCCCCATTTGCTAAGCTCCCAGATTCCCTGAGACTCAAGTTCATGATCCTCTGCCAATAAAGGTTCTCTAGAATAAAATTCTGACAAGCGTATATCTCAGCACTGTTGTCCACAGCAACGCTCTGACTCTTAGTTTCCGATCTCTGAACAATTCCCCAATACAAAGTCAACAACCACCCCTACACACACCCAAGTCTTCAGCTGCCTAATTATTTTAAACATAGATATGGATTTTTTAAAAAGATTTTATTTATTTATTTTAGAGAAAGAGAGAGAAGCCCAACTTGAGGCTCGATTCAATGACCCTGAGATCGTGACCTGAGCCGAAACCAAGAGTCAGATGCCCAACCGACTCAGTCACCTAGGCATCCCTAGATATGGATTTTTTAAGCTAAATAATTACATGCATTGCTTCTCCCTTGACCAATAACTTATCTCAACCCTTCAAGTCAGTCTAGATTAGCCAGAAATGGATTCTACTTTGAGAAGGTTGCTAGGCTTACTTGCCTTTAGAAATTCTTGCCTTTATTATAGATTTACCCAGCTGGTGAAGTATGGAAGTAACTATTGGGCATAAAAGTCCTGGAAAAATATTTGCCCCTAGCAAAAAAATCACTGAGGGTAGGACTTGAAAACAGTCATTTTCTCCCCTAAAAAAAAAAAAAAAAGACTTTATTTAATTTGTTATAAACAAACATGTATGTGTTGTTTATCATGAGCCCTTTGAGTCCCAAGCATCTTGCAAAGATGTTAACTCATTTAGTCCTTATGGCATACCTTTTTTTTTATCCCTGTTTTTTAAATGGGGAAACTGAGGCATGGAGGAGTTAAATAACTTGCCCAAAGTCATCCAGCCTGGAAATGACAGAGGCAGAATTCAAACCCAAATAGTATACTTCCAGAGCAGTACTGTCTGGTAGATATAATACTAGCCACATACATAATTTAAAATTTTTTATGAGCCACATTTTTTAAAAAAGGAAAAAAGAAGCAGGTGCAATTATTTTTAATAATATATTTTCTTAAAAAATAATGTGTTTTATTTCACCCAGTTATACCAAGTATTAACATTTCAACACGTAATCAATGTAAAAGTTATTAATGGGCTATTTTACATTCTCTTGGTTGTTCTAAGTCCAAAATCAGGGTGTGTTTTACACTTACAGCACAGCTCAGTTCAGACCAGCCACATTTCAAGGGCTCAGTGGCCACATGCAGACCCCCTCTACCAAGTAGGACAACAACTGAGAGTCTATGTTACTTTTCCAATGATAGCTCTTGGGAGAATGTAGAGCTTTTATCCGGGCTGTGTTATTATGGTAACTTTATGCCAGAGACTTGGTAGAAAGTTCAAGCCTCATCTCAAAGGCCACAGTGAGTGCTAAGGACCCCCATCCCTTCAGCTTCTTTACCAGCCCCATTCAATTAGGTCAATGTGCACCTTGCACGGCTTTGAGATGCGGAACCAAGGCAGTAGGAAAATGGAAAGGACTTTTCTACCCAAACTGGGAGCCGGGAGCCTGGGATCCAAGGGCAGTGCTGGAGGACTAACAAGCATAGTCATTCTGGCCACTCATTTCTCAGCATCTCCATGTTCTTTTTGCATCAGGGTGGGACTGGTGATAGTGGAGATGCCTCTCGGTTCCCAAATGAGCCCAGTGCTAAGAGCATGTACATCACAGCCGGAGAGGCCTGGAACTGAGTCCTGACTTCACACTGAAGCTGGCGGCCTTGGGCAGATGCTCTAACTCCTCCAACACCTTCTGGGTGTTTCGAGATTTGAATGAGCTGATGCATGTCCGTCACTTAGCCCAGAGCCCGAGGTGCGCATGGAATAAACGGACACTGTTCTTGATCATGTTATTCAATGATCATCTAGATTATTTTTTTCTGTTCCTATAAGCTAAAGAAATTGAGGCAATTAGCTGAAACTTTAAAAACAAAATAAGCTTATCTGAAATATTTAAAAATCTGGAAAATTGAAAATTGAAGCTGGGAAGTAGATTGCTTTGATCTCCTGGGTATTTTCTTTCCTTTTATAGGTGTAGTATCGACCTGTTGAAGCAAAGTATGATAAATAGAAAGTTTGAGCAAGACTATTAGACCAAAATCCCAAATCAAATAGAATAAGCTCTAATATTTTCAATTATATAAGGTACAAATTCACACATGTGTCCTGTTTGCTTCCTTCGAAAACCTTATAGCCTCTCTCTTGTGTAATACAGAAGAAAATTTCCATTTTATGCAAATAAACATTTGTATTTCATTCTGTGTCCGTTTTAAAGAGATTTTTAAAAAATATTGTATAACATTCCTTGGTAGATACTGTGAAAAAAAACAGGTTGTAATACTGAAACTCCTTGTATGGAATATTATACCTGTTTGGTTTGCCTTTTCCCACAGTCCCTGTATCTCTACGGGATTGACATTCTCCAGACTGATGAGCAGTCCAACAATCCTATCACATGGGGCCATTTGATTCAATCACTAAGACAACTAACTTAACGAAGACGCTGACTGACACACAATAGAGCCACATCCTAGCATTAGTCTGAATTAACTTCCAACGTTCACTGTGGTGGTCGGTATCAATGGAGATAGAGACTCCTGAGATTTACCTTGGAGTAAAACTCACCTGCACCCACTGACATATACGTTACTACAGAAAAACAAAAATGGCATGAGATTTTTGTCTCCCTTTCACGTCTTTGTGTATTGGGATTTCAGAGCAGGAGAGCACCTAGGAGGAAAAGGGGACTCCTAAAGATTTTCTTTGGGAATCATAACCCTACCTTTATCCGAGTATCCTCTTGCTGGCAGGAACTTTGAAGGCAAACCCATTAGCTGTCCCGCAGCTTTGCAGTAAAGACTTGGATTGAATGATACACCATAGAAAATGCATATTTTCTGTGCTCATGACCTAGCTGGGCTCATGCTTATGGAAACATGAGCAAGTGATGCTTGAACTACCTTCTTAGTGAATGTTGTTCATGCAAAACACTGCAAAAGAAAGCAATCTTCTTGAGGCTGGGGCAGGCTGGAAGACACGGAGACACAGAGGTGAAGGGCAATCTGGAATGGGGAGCCATTCACGACATCCTAAAACAACCCTAGATATCATGTAAATACCATCAAAACACATTGTTTCCATTAAAAAAGCATGCACTCCATGTACATATTTAATAACTGTCATTGGCTCCCTTATAGCATTTGCCTCTGGAGACCTTCTCACCATTTTGAAATCTCAGTTAGTGACCACAGAAATATTAGCCCAAGCACTGACTGGCAGTGGGGTAGAGGCTAAGGGAGTGTTTTCAGCTGTGGCACAGCCCCAAGGGGAACAAGGAAAGCGCACGTTTCTGCCCATTAACCAGAGGAGAGGCAAGATGGATTTGAATGAGTTCTTTCCGAGATGTTGATGATACAAACCAGACAAGGTTAGAAGCATATGAAGAGGGGACTCAAGGAGAATCACTTTAATCAAAATAGAGAGGAAGCGATTCAAATAGTGCTGATCCCAAATGCAAAGCAGGATTTTTTTTTTTTTCTTTTTGGAAAAAGTCTACTGGATCCTCTTAAAATCGTTCTTCTCTTCAACAACACCTGTGGATACTGATTCAAGGTGCAAATGAAACCTTGCTCTTCACAGGGGTCCCACGAACAGGAGCTGTGCAACCCAATAGCACAATGCTTAGGAATATGTCTGTGAATGCCAAACTTTATACAAATATATGCGTCATAGAGCAGTCAACAAAATACAACATGAGAAGAATCTCTAAATGTTTTTCTACTAACAATGAAATCCAATGCTAAATTCTTAAATCACTAATTTTGCAAACTTTATCCACCACCATTATACTCCTTGCTGTATGGGAGGCTTTAGGGATGAAAGACATTCTTTGCCCTTAAAGAGCTCGAGGTCTAGGGCACCTGGGTGGCTCAGTCCCCTAAGTATCTGCCTTTGACTCAGGTCATGATCTCGGGTCCTGTCACATCGGGCTCCAAGCTCAGTGGGGAGCCTGCTTCTCCCTCTCCCTCTGCCCTTCCCCCCACTTGTTCTCTCTCTCTCTCTCTCTCTCACTCAAATAAACAAAATCTTTTTTAAAAAAAAAAGAGCTGGGGCACCTGGGTGGCTCAGTCGTTGAGTGTCTGCCTTTGGTTCAGGTCATGATCCCAGGGTCCTGGGATCAAGCCCTGCATTGGGCTCCCTGCTCAGTGCGGACCCTGCTTCTCCCTCTCCCACTCCCCCTGCTTATGTTCCCTCTCTCGCTGTGTCTCTCTCTCTGTGTCAAATAAGTAAATAAAATATTTTTAAAATTTTTTTAAATTTAGAAAAAGAGCTGAAGGGGGGAGGCAAAGACACAATGACTGAGTTTGACAAATGCTTGACACAGGTGAGCACAGGGTGCTGCTGGCTGATGAACAGGGTCTTCCTTCATCCAGGTCTGGGTGGAGGCAGCAGTTTTAGGGAAGGTTTTCTGGAGGAGGTGACATCCGAATCAGACAGAGGGATTGGCAAAACCACAAGATCGCGTGAGAGAGCCAGAAGGGCTGAAACACGGGCCACAGCCGGAGTAAGGACAGTCGTCACTGAGGACACTGACCCCCTGGCGCCATGGCCTCTTGTGAACCTGGACGCTATTGGGAGAACAGTAGGGAAGCCAGGAAGAGCGTGACAGGGGACAGATGTGGTCATATTGGGGCTGTGGGAAGCTCCCTCTGACGGCCACGTGGAGGTGATTGTCAGGTGGACCCAGATGAGAGACAAAGAGACCTGTCAGGAAACAGTTGGAAAAATCCAGGCTAAAAAAATGAGGAAGGTTTGAACTAATGCCATGAGAATAGTTCTGCAGGGAATATCAACAGGATTTTATGGCCAATTAGAGGTGAACGAGGAGGAATTATGAACAACCGCCAGGCTCTAGTTCGGGTAGCAGGGTGGCTCCCGGTGCCACTCGCCAAAATAAGGAGACACAGTTCCCTCTTCCCTCCCACGGCTCTTGCTGACCTCTGGATGATCCTATTTCTCCCAGCCACAGCAAGCCACAGGGCAATTCTGCCTCAGTAGCTCATTCCGGCCCATTCCTCTCCGGCAATGTAGATCCATCCAATTCTTTCTCCAATAGGTGGGAACCAGGAAGACGTTCAAACTGGGAGAGGCATGAACATAAGGCACAAATCAACCAACCCACCAAACTGTCGTCCAGATGCATTAACAGAAGTTTCAAAACTAAGGCAATGCAAAACACTGTGACCAAAGGAAGGTTTTTACTATGGAGACATTTGCTCTCATTCCAAGGATACAAATGTTTACAGAGGTTGGATTCCAAATTCACCAATGTCTTTGCAGCAACGAAGCCAAAATTGTGTCTTTCCACTAGACGTACAGGCAGGGAGTATATAATTAAGAGAAAACAGGCCATGAAATAAATGTATTCAATGAAAAGTTATATACACCTTAGAAAATATGACCTGTCTCGCCCAGAGAATGGTTTGGCTAGTAGAAGGTACAAACTTTTGCAAGGTCTCCATTCATCAGTTTGTATTCTGCTAAGGAATTGTGGCTCCCTCTGTATTCATTTTATTAAAATGTCTAGATGCACTCCTATATTCTACCCTGGTTGGGGAACCGTGCATTTGAGATGATGACCGCACCCCACACAAAGAACTCTTTACTGACACCATCACTTCCTTCTCAGTGGGAAGGAAGATACTAGCACCTAGAAGCAGCAACATTTGGAAGGATTTAATGAGTGTTTGTAGAGCACTCCCAGGCCTGAAGATGAAAGACATCCCATGAGCACAGTCTCTAATTGATGTTTGTTATTTTGAATGTTTCACTAAAGAACTTTTCTCCATATAAATAAACTCTCATCCAGAAGCTTTGAGAAGGACATAAAATTGAAGAGTCTCAAGTGTGGTCTTCTACCAACATGCTTTTTGTTTTTTTTTTTTCCAGCAGTAGTTTCAGACCTGGCAATTTCCCACTCAGCAGTGATTATCTTGCTAAGGTAGAATATTGACTTCAGGTGTTGTGATCCTACAGCAAAGTCTATTGACAACCAAAACAACCATTTCTTTGGAAGTAAAGTCAATACATAGATAAATAAATAAAGAAGCCCAAGCTTTTGATGGGCTAAATCATTTGCTTTTCGATCTATTCTGAAGCAGTGTTGAAACACTCGTTTGTTTCTCTTGTTTCTGTTTCTCTTGGAAATGAATAGGCAATCAAACATTTGGATATTGAGCTGTACATGTGGTTTAGCTTCATTTTCCAAGAAGTTGCTTTCATAATCCAAAGGTTCAAGGAAGAATCAAAGTGTTCCATTGAAGCCCCAAGATAGGCACTATTTCACTTTGCAACTTAGCCATAAGTTATCAACCAGTACCCAACTCATTGCCCCATTTGGTCAAGTGCATACTCATCCCAGGTTAAGAAGAGAACTCAGAGCTGTGGCTGACCTGGAGACTAATGTGCCTCAAGTCTAATGGAGGAGATATGACTCTCTAATGATGTGCATTTCCCTGTGGGAGCAATGTACTAATCTCCCTTCTCCATTCTTCCTTTTCTCCATAATGACTCCTATTATTGACAATCGAAGGAGGAGATTATGAATTCAAACCCACCACATCCTCAGTTGAGCTAGAGTTTCGGGTTCCTAAATTGGCAGATAAGAATTAAAAGGCAGGGGAGCCTGCCTGGCTCAGTCAGTGGAGCATGTGACTCTTGATCTCGGGGTTGTAGGTTTGAGCCCCACAGTAGGCGTAGAGATCACTAAAAATAAAATTTTTAAAACTATATTAAAAATAAATTAAAGGACAGTAGTAATCGTAGATTAACTATTACATCTTTCCAGATTTCCTTGAGGGTGCCAACAGCTAAAGGAGCAGAAAAGAGTGCAACTCAGCTCCCATTACATAGGTCTTTTCAAACCTAAGCCAAGCCCAACCAAGCCTTAGGCCAGCTCTCCCAAGGTGACCATTTCTAAAGAGAGCGTACTTCAGGAAATGTCTCTGGGGCATTCATGACCCTATCTGTCATGTCTCTGTCTCAAAAGAAAACATTTGAGGTTTAGTTTTGACTCATGGTGGACACATTTCCAAGTTAAAGCAAAAGGCCCATCACCTTGTTTCCCATCTGGTGACCTAGTCTTTTATGAAGTCCATGATGCTTCACTTGCTGGTGAAGATTCCAGAAGAACATGGAAAATGGGGGCAAGGATTGACCTGTTGTGCTAAAAATCATCCAAGGCCCTTTCATGTACACGGCCTCCACCTCCTCCCACACCCTCTGAGCCAGAAAGTTGAACAGCCTTCGGGCCTTGCCTCTGCTAGGCTTATGCCCTTCAAAGCTCCCTCTGGGTTCCTTTTAACATGAGTTTGCCTTTAAGAGTCGACTTGGTGGAGAGGATCAGTGCACCACATGCCTTCCCCTGGCCATTGCACTCCCCCTAAAGATGGCCCCAAACCTGGAGTCAGAATTCAGCTCAAGACAGAAAGTTCTCCTGAACTAGAGGCGAAATGCAGAACATGGGAAACAGGGCGCAGCACTTAACATGTCCCAGCTAGGCACGCCCACGGCACAGAAGAGTCTGCTTGAGAAATCCAAGCAAATCGAGCTCCATCCTGAAATCAGATTTTTTTTTAAAAGATTTTATTTATTTATTTGAGAGCGAGAGAATGAGAGACAGAGAGCATGAGAGGGAGGAGGGTCAAAGGGAGAAGCAGACTCCCTGCCGAGCAGGGAGCCGGATGCAGGACTCGATCCTGGGACTCTGGGATCATGACCTGAGCCGAAGGCAGTCGCTTAACCAACTGAGCCACCCAGGCGCCCCTGAAATCAGATTTTTTAAAAAATAAAATTAAATGAACGGCAGAGCAATCATCATCTGTTATAAAGGATGCCCATGACAGTAAAAGCTTTGTTATCAGACCAGTCAAGGGAGTGGCTGCTGGTCAGCTAAAAATGCTGGTCAGTATGGCTTTCTTCATATTGCCCCGGGGGGTTTGCCTCTTATCTCTTCTCTGGCTCCCCCTCTTATAAATGAAAGACAGTGGATCTGGTTTGTGTGCAAGTCACCATTTAAAGTCTATGGAGATGGAGAATTAATGTTGTTTTGCCCAAAGCAGCAGGAAGAGTAGACACCACTCCCTAGCCACCCCGCCCTGCAGAGAATCGCTGCGCTAGTCGGATTTTAGCTGGTTACCAGGGTGAACATGCTGGTTTTGGTTTTGGTTTTGGTTTTGCGTGTTGATGATTTCTAATACTTTGGGGTTGATGGTACTACCAAAAATAAGGTTAACTTTTTATCAAATAATCTTTTTTTTTAAGATTTTATTTATTTATTTGACAGAGAGAGAGAGCAAGCAGGGGGAGCAGCAGAGGGGGAGGAAGAAGCAGGCTCCCTGCTGAGCAGAGAGCGTGATGCAGGGCTCGATCCCAGGACTCTGGGATCATGACCTGAGCTGAAGGCAGATGCTTACCCAACTAAGACACCCAGGCGCCCCCTATCAAATAATCTTAAAGTCATAAGGAACTGTCAAAGGAACAAAAATGGAAAAAGCAAGCCCCAGGAAGCAGCATGGATCGACAGTCCTCTGGGTGTTCATGAGGCTCTCCTGTCTTTACTGCTTCTTACCCTTATGGATTTCAGCAAGTCACTGAGCTGCTTCGGCTCTCAGTTTTCTCATCTGTGAAATGAGTATATTAGACTCAGGCTCCCCGAAGCCCCTTCTAATCCAGGATTCTCAGTATATGTTCAAGAGAGAAAGCCTCCAGAATGAGTGTCGTCCTGACAATCCAGACCATCTGAAGACCTTACAGAAATTACCAGAGCCAAAGCCCCGGAAAAAGAAAGCTGGTTTAAGTCAATCTAGTGCCAATTCTTTGAAAAAGAGTCTCCTCTTTGACAGGATAGGAAGGCCAGAGTCAAAAGTTGGCCTTGGGGGCGGCTGGGTAGCTCAGTCGGGTGAGCGTCTGTCTTCGGGTCGGGTCGTGATCTCAGGGTCCTGGGATCAAGTCCCGAGTTAGGCTCCTTGCTTGGCAGGGGGCCGGGCCTGCTTCTCCCCTGCCTGCTGCTTGCCCAGCTTGTGCTCTCTCTCTCTGTATCAAATAAATCAATAAAATCTTTTTAAATAAATAAATAAAAATAAAAACTTGGCCTTGGCGTCTTTGTGTGAAACCAGGACGTCGCATGCTGAACTCAGAACAAAAATGGTGGACTTGTGAACAGGCCAGCACTTCATGCCATCCCCAGGAGACACCAACACGGAGCCCCTGCTCACCAAACTAAGGGCTTTCTGCAAATTAGAAGAGGATAGAGATGCCACCACTTCAGCCACACGTGGCCACGGAGCCAGAGCATAGTGGGAGACACTGGCTCTGAAGCCAAGAAGTCTTGGTTTCGAGGCCCAGTGTTTCACTGATTTTGTGTAAATTGTGTGTGATTTTGAGTAAATTACTTAGTCTCGCTACACCTGAGCTTCCTTTTGTAGCCCATGGTAAGTCCCTTTCAGAATGATGAAAAGATCAAATGAAATGACACATACGACGTAATGCCCAGTGCCCAGTACATATTAGATACTCCACAAACTAGCTATGAATATTCCAGCGAAGGGACTGGGGAGATCAGCAGTGGTTTCGACAAACACCTAAAGTATGCTGGCGGGAAACCAGCTTGCATCGGCCTGGGAGATGGGCCCAAATTACCCGTCTGGCCTCCTTTTTAGGAGCAGAGGAAGGAATTTCTATCCCGCAGGGAAGATTCAGGAACAGAAGGGGGCCAGGTTCTCTTTGTCAAGGGTCTAAACAGACTCTGGCTAGAGGGAAGGGAAGGACCAGGACTGAGAAGAACTTCAGGAATGAAGGGAGTTAACTCATGAAGTGACAAGGCATTCTCCACGTGCTAATAACAATAGCGAGGCAGGGAGAAGCGAATGCATGGAAGAAGGTCCAGAAAAAAGCAAGAATCACTACCTATACCAGATGAGGCAAGCCAGCCAGAGGACAGAAGGCCCATACTTGCCTTCAAAGTCATGTGTTTGCCTTCCTACATAAATGGAAGAAGAATGGAAAAAACACGCACCAGAGACAGATCCAGTGACCATCGGTACTATATTGGCTGAAGCTTAAGCCACCACCCAACACCCAAACCGGAAAGGTGGTGCCTATAAGGGTCGTTTCGTTAATAGCATCAACCTTCGTGAACAGCATATTCTATCTCAGGTCAAGCAACAGCCAGAAGAGAGGAGAACAAGGAAGTAAGGAAGGCCACGGCCAACTGTCCTCCTGTCGAATCTTCAGGACTTCCAGACAGGGTCCCACTGAAGACTCATCCTTTAATGAGTTCAAGGGCTTCCCCTTTTTTGGGAACTCAAAGGAAAAAAAAGCCTGAAGAGCAAATGTTCTCTATACTTTGATGCTGTCTTGTCTGTATGACTGTCTATCATTAAAGATAATGGATTAAAGGATCATATCATTAAGTTGGAAAGAGAGGTCATCATCTGTTACACCATGTCACCTTAAAGAGATGCTTGGAACACAGAGCGATGACTAAAAGTAATTAGACTGGGGACTCAGTGCAGCACCCTTGCTGTCGGTGACCCCACGCTGTGTCACAGAGCGTCAGACAGACCCAGGGCTGGTTCCCAGTAGGGGGCAAGCAAAATGAGTTTTCCTTTTTCTTTTTTTTTAAGATTTTATTTATTTACTTTAGAAAGAGAGAGAGAGAAAGACAGCACGAGTGGGAGGGGCAGAAGGAGAGGGAGAGAGAAAATCTCAAGCAGACTCCATGCTGAGTGTGGAGCCCCATGCGGGGCTCAATCCCAGGACCCTGAGGTCATGACCTGAGCTGAAACCAAGAACCAGATGCCTCACCGACTGCACCGCCCAGGTGCCCCCAATATGGATTTTTCTGTCATCAAAACTATGAGAATAGGAGTCAAGCACTCCCAGGGAGGTATAAAATTTGCCGTGAGACTTGGAAAAGCTGCTCATTTCTTGGGGCCCTGGTGGCTTCGTCCAAACAATGATGAGGCTGGGCCAAAGTGGCTTTTTGAATTCCAAAGTTAGTGGTGGTCAAGGCCAGGGGCTGTGGGGTCTTAGACCTGGATGTGGATCAAGTGCTGGCTCTATCCCCTAACAGTTGTATGACCTTGGCAATCTTCTATAAAACAAGATGACAAAAGTATCTACCTCATAGGACTCGGGGGGAAATAAGTTAACACAATGAACACTGAGTATGTGCACCAAGGTGATAGAAAGCAGAGAGGGTCCCTGTCTTCAATGGGTTTTCAATCTGTAAGTGGAACTGAACAAGCATGTTTGGTAGAACTAAATCTCCACTAAAGGAATAAGATAGGTTTGCGCCATGCACATGACTTGTGTCAACACATTTCTTTATAAGAACGGATGCTTAACTAACAATAGCTGTAATGCTCTAGGAAAACCCACCATTAATTGTCCCTTGAAAAAATGTACCTGAGCATCCGCCACAAAGTGGGCCCTCGAATAAATAGGTCAGAATTTGTACAGATAGGAACGCATCAGCACCGAGCATTTAAGAAAGGCAAAGACCGCAGGGACTGGGGCCAGATGGTGCTAGCTTGAAAAGACAGGAAGGAAGACAAATAGGAAAGACAAGAGAAAAGAATTGTGAGCAAGATGAATAGAATTGGGGGCAGTAAAATGGCAGTGGGAGATAAGGGAATGCGAATACATTCGCCTGGCTGGGGTTGAAAACATACGCCAAAGAAGGGCAGATCAGTCTTCATTTCTAGGACTGGCTCTGGAGGACGGGGCCGTGGCTGTGGCCCATCTCAGGAACATTCTGTGTGGCCTCTCAGGGCTCTGGGAAGGGAGCAGGGATGGACCAGCAATATTGGCCCTGAACCGCACTCTTTCCCCGGGGGGTACCCTCCTGAGCCCCAGAGAATCAACACTCAAGGGACAAAGGGGTGGAGAGAAGGATGTGAAAGGGGTTCTGGAGGTAGATGGTGCTGATGGTTGCACAACATTCGAAATGTCTTTAATACCACTGAACGGCACACTTCAGAATGGTCAAGACGGTAAATTTTCTGTTCCGTGTATTTTACCACAATAAGAGACAAAGTCATATAATTTTTTTTTTTCAAACCTGTGGCTACCAATATGGAATTTGAGTCTTCTCCAGATTCCCAGTCAACCGCCCCATCAGTGGCAAGAAGTCTGGGACAGGGACTGCACAGCAGGTGACAGAGAAGCCATAGGGCAACATCTCTGTAATATCTCATCTTTGTTAGGACACTTGTACCCCCCACCCCCCACCCCCCCCCAGTCCCTGACTTCTGAGAGCTACCCAGAGTTTGGAACATTTGCAAAACAATCCTAGGGTTTTGTTGTTTGGCTTTGTTTAACACCCTCAGGAATTTTCTGCCTCTAAAAATTCTCCTTCTTTTTTTTTTTTCCTTTTTTCTTTCTTTCTTTCTTTTTTTTTTTTGGTCGGTATTTGTGCCTGTGACATCAAACCAGACTGTAAATTCCTTGAGGGCAGAAACTCTGTCTTGTTCCTCTTTCAAGCACCCTTGGTATGTAGCACAAAGGAAAGGATTTCATAAACATTTGCTGAATGATGGAGGTTGACTCTCATCAGTGTGGTCTTTCCCTGTCCGTCCCCTGCTCTGTCCCCTTGCACTGACCAGGATGCAGCTCCATTTCTTGTTGTTCCAGAAAGAGACGGAGTGCATTCTGCTGATCTCTGTCTGACCAGGGGCCATCATGTGTCACTCACCCGGGGCCCTGGTACTTGGAGCGCAGCCTCTGCGAATGTCAAGGCATGACTCCTAACCTGTGGTTAGTCTCCCCAGGGCTGGCTGCCCAATGGTGTGATCCATTTAATAATAGTACTTAACGCTTAAACTGCGGCTTCTACGAGCCTCTTCAAAGCCTTTTACAATCATTAGCTAATTAAGGCACGGCCCTGCCCTGGTGACTACAGGTATAATTCCCATTTTACAGATGGGGAAACTGAGGCAGATTTTAAGTGAGCTGCCGCAGGCCAGAGTCAGCATCCGAGCTAGGATTTGAAGTTGCAGATACCTAAATTCTGTGCGAGGCTGACATATCCCAGACCCTGCTCATTCTAAATAAATGGCTCCTGAGGAAGTGTGTGGACAGGCCTCTCCATCCATCGAAACTGTGTCCTCAGTGTTGGAGGCATGAGTCTGATTCTTTCATTCAATGTTTTTGTAACTCTCCAGGCTCAGGTTCAGCTTCCTGCTGGGATAACCAACAAAAAGGACAGACAATGGGCTTCCCGTGGGGTCTTACTTTCTTCAGAAAACTTGGTACTGCACATGTAAAATGCATATGGCGGATGAGAGCCAACTGAAAACTGTTACCCACTTCCTGCTCTCTCACCAGCTTCCTCCTAGAATAAGATTTCAGAGAGAGAGAAAGAGAAATGAGACACGATGACACTGGAAGCTGTGGGAATCCTCAGTTGGTGACAGAAATAAAAACAACTAGTCACGGTCAAGTGACAGAATGTAGCATATGATTAGGGGGATTAGTACTTCTGGTCTCAGATGTTAAGGTGCTCAGTAGGAAATTGTGACGGATTTGTTTGGCAGAAAGCTAAATGACTTAACTCTCCCAAAGACAACCCAAGACTCTTAACTACTAAACACAGATTCCAATTACCAGCACAGTATAGAACCATGCACCTCATCCAGCGTGATGTGTTTTGCAGCCTTACTCAGGAGGCCTTTATTTAGAATGAGCAGCGTGGGGGGTATGTCAGCCCCAACACAGAATTGGGTATCGGCAACGTCAAATCCTGGCTCGAACGCTGACTCTGGCCCACGACGGCTCACTTAACTCTGCCTCAGTTTTCCCATCTGTAAAGTCCAGATTATAACTCTAGTCATCAGGGCAGGGCTGGAAACGAATATTTGAGATTCTTATTAAAATGAGTTACCTATCTCCAGGCCCTCTGGCCTATGGAAATAGACTGAATACCAAAGCCAAGGGCAGCCAGAGTGCGGGAAAGATGTGGGGGGAGGTCCTAAAAGACAAATTCTGGAAGGTATGGCTGGCTCAGCGTCTGCAAGGACCACAGGGGTGGGTCACTAGGAGTGTGTGGCGAGGACATTCCACACTTAGCGCGTATGAAAACACAGAGATAAGAAGGAGGAGAGAGTCAGGGGGCCTGACCGAAGGAAAGGACATGAGTTGAAGAGCACTTATTGACTTTTAAGTAATAGAATTTCCTGTTGTTCTGAATCATAGTAACCACACATGGCTCTTCGGAGGAAGGGGGATATAGGGTAATAGCAGGCAGCCCCAACCTAAACCCTGTGAAGTACATATCTCTTGTGTTCCGAAACAGATAACATTCATTTTGTGCAGCAAGAAACTCTTAAAAGTGAACACTGAGCGCTTCATGTCTGCAGCTTATAAATACTTCCATTTAAAACTCCCTGAGAAGTCAAACCAAGTTTATCCCATGCTCATGAGCAGCATGGCTGAAAACTCCAAACAGACAATATATCCCAGGACAAAATTATAGTCTTGCTATTAGGGGATGGTATAACTTGGTTCCCAAAGCAAATGCCAGGAAAAAAATAAAATCATAAATATTTAACTCACAAATTTTCTCCTAAAGCGTAAATGAGAGGCGTTCATGCAGAATCAGGAGTTGAAGGTTGGGGGGGTGCTTTTTGTTTATGTTGTTTTTATGGAATTAACTATTGGAATTAAAGTAATTAAGTGCTATTAGCTTAACAGTCTTGAGCCAGGTAGACTCACAAGGTGGATTTCAGATCCCAGTTGTTTTTTTTGTTTGTTTTTTTTTTGGCCTTAGACTCGATTTTATTTCTTGCAGAGGTAAAAGGAGCTAAGGAATAAACACCGGGTGACTTGAAAAAGCAGAAGATATGACCCTCCCGCCACAAAGGGACACTGGCCACACATGTACACTTATGACCCCCGCACTTGGCCTTTCTCATCCCCAAACCCCTGAGTAAAGATAAAAGGGGATGAGATATGAGATTTGAGGTGATGGGACAGAGGAGAAATATAGAATAGGGGCATGTTGCTAGGATTCTCCCCTATAGAAAATACTTGTGAGGCGTAGCAGGAGTGGTCAGCTGGTTGGCTGTGCAAAAGTTAAAATGTTCTCTCTCCCAGCTAGGGTCAGCAGGTAACATACAGAACACTCAGTTAAACTTGGAATTTCAGGTAAGCAACAAATAACCATTTAGTATAAGTATGTCCCAAATATCGCATGGGACATACTTATACTCATAGAATACTCATCATTTTAATTTCCCTGAAATTCACATTTAAATGGGCATTTCCATGTTTTTATTTGCTAGATCTGGCAGCCCTAACAACAGGAAAAGGTTTGCCGTGTATAAAAGTGAAAAATCAGGAAAGAGGAATGATTGTAAGTGCATTGTTTAGAGGTACAAAAGTAACAATCCCAAGAAACAGCTAAAAGAGTTTAAGCGGTTTTCTCTAGGAAACAAGAATTGAGAGCGGGGAATGTTCGGGTCAAGGGACTGCTGTTTTTCTTAGGCCTTAGCAGTAGTGTTTGGATTTTCATCCATGCACTTGTATAACCTTGACAAAAACTAAAATTTTGTTTAGAAAATTTAGAAATTTAGAAAAGGAAATGATTACCAATAATTTTATTTAACCCCCTTTTTCCACCTTCTAAAAAAAAATTGGTATGTCAAGTTGCCAAGTTTCAGGAGCATATGAGAAAAAGGGCAAAAATTAAAAAGACAGAGAACGTCTCCTGGTCCCCTGGTTCTCCCCCCAGTCATTACCACCCATTTTTTTCCCCACAGACCTCCAGGCTAGAGAACCCCCCCTATGGTAACGCTCAAGGCTGGCGGACAAAGGAGGCAGGAGACCGGTGGGTTCTGCTGTAGTGGGAGTGAGGATTAAGGCTTTAGCTACTTTAGCTTTTAATTCTTGAGCACTTACTAAATGCGAAGCCCTGCATTAAGAAGTAGACTACATGATCACCTTCCATCTTCCCAGCAACTCGGTGAGACATCGTTATCCTCAAGTACCAACAAGGCATTGAAGCTGACTGAGGTCAAGATCACTACTTGCCAGAGATCAACGGGCTGGCAAGTTGTGCAGCTGGGATCGGAACGCAGACCTGTCTGATCCCCAAAACCCTGCACTCCACCAAAGTGCTACATCCTTTTGGAGGTGTGATGCTGGGTGCAAGATTCTGGCCACAGCCCCGCCTGGGACTCAGAAAGCCAAAGCTACTCACGATCACCTAAATCACAGGTGCCACAGAGAAGGGCCCGGCACTCTAAAACTGTCTGTAGTTTCAGCACTGTCCACTGTTGTTGTGGGACGGGAGCGGGTCGTGCTTCTGACAGCCCAGGATCCCAGTGCTGTGTCTCAGAGGTTTCAGGGAGCCCGCCCAGGAAGAGCGCGCACACTCTGTACCATTTCTGCAAGGCTCTGCCCCAGACTGGGCTTCTTTCTGCCGCACATGCCTCAGGCCATGGACACAGGGATCAAAGTGTCCTCAGAGAGCTGTCATGGGACTCTTGAAGGCCAGTTTGGAAAACATCAGAAGGCACAACGTGCCATGCACCTGTTTGCTTTTCCACGGGAGAGCGAGGGGCTGGGAGAGAGGGCATGACCATGGCCAGAGAGTGAGGAGGGAGTTGCCCTCCCAAACCACCCACCACGCAGCCTCCATGCAGTTCCCAGTCAGGAGAGAAGGCTGGGCCTTATTCTGTGCCTGGGTGTTTGCAAGCTGATGCTTCTGCAGCAAACAAGCCTGGGATAGCCGAAGCTAGGGTGACAACACGGGCATCTAAAAGCTGCCAATCAAACGAACACCTCTGTCCCCGCTTTGATTCCTTCCAAGTCACACCTGAGCACGAGGAACCCATCCTACTCTCTCATCAAATTGGAGTTTTGGGGAATTGGTCAAAGTTCTGCTTCCTTCCTCTGCTGGTACAAATCCGGGGTTGGAGCAAGAACGTGTTTTATGACCCAGTGATAGCGGCTGGCATTGTTCATCATTATGATTATTATTTGCAGAATGCCCAAGTACGCATTCAGCAGGGTTGTAAATGCCCAGAACGTGGGGAATGCCCCCTGGTCATTTTCAGGTAAGTCAGCTCAGCTCCCCTCTGCTACCATCAGATAATGGCTCAGATGATAAGTTTTGGCTACCTGGGCTGGAGCCTCTTCCAATATTTGATCCCAGTAAGAGATCTCTTTGATGTCTGCGATCCTCCTCGGGATAAGGGGCTTGACTCCCTGCTCCCAGCCTGACTCAGTGGTGACTTCCCTCCAGCTCTTGGGAATTACTCCCCTGCCGGAGGCTTCCACGCTGGGGTAGCCTGCTTCCCAGGGACTGCAGAGAAGTTCACCATGCCATTTTTAAAAACAAACACCAAGAAAAGACTTTCTCTTTTTATACGCTAAGGACAGGAGTCTCTGCCAGCCCACGAGAGTCCATTGTTTGAAGAAGTCAAAGTGAAACAGTTAAGATCCGGGATTAGGCAAAGCTTGGTGGGCCCTCACTCATCCCTGCCACTGAACAGAGTTTCTGTGTGGGTCTCATTGACTAGTTGGGCATGGTGTGGCCCAGGGGGCAAACTCAGTGCTCTATTTCACATTGGATCACAAATATTTGGGAGACCGCCAGATCAGAGGTCTCCATGACCTTCTTTGGCAGGTGAGTGGGAGCTGGGCCTTCTGGGAAGGATAGTGATCGCTGGTGGGGCTGAGTCCCAACTCAGGGAGCTGCACTTCCCGGACTGTCATCCTGCCAGTTGAGTCACTGAAAATCCCCAAACTGTCAAGATGAGCTGGGAGCTATAAGAAACTAGACCTTAGGGGCGTTAACCCGTTGCCTCTTCAACTGGCCTTTAAGACTGGTCAACAGCACCCTCATTGTCGTCGGTGGGAAGGGCTTTATTGCAAGTTCTTAACTTCTGGACTGGAAAAACATTCCCTTGTTCATCGAATTCACACACACACACATGCATGCACACACGCACACACACACATGCACACACCCCTAGGAAGAACTGATAGCTTGCACATGAAAACAAGATCAGATCACAGGGTCTGATAACCCGAGGTGGGGTAAATTGCAGAGATGGAACATCAGGAACCCGCACAGAAACCATCCTGCGGAGCTGAGCTGTCCTCCCCCCAACAGGACTAGGGGGCTCTCCTCAGTCTAGTGACCTGGTTCCCCAACCAGGTAGGTCACTGCCTTTGGAAAGGTCAGGAAGGTTAGAGAGCCAGCAGCTACTGCTTCCTCTCCCACCGAGAATGAGGCGGGGGTGGGGAGGGAGAACACGCTGGACCAGGCTGCAAATTCTGATGGGTCTGATTCCAACACCAAAGATGATCTGTGCCAAGGCTGATCTTCTATACCTAGGTCCTCCTTCCAGAACAACATCATTCCAGACTCTGACCTTCCAAGTTAGAGGGCAACTCTCATGGCCTACAAAATTCTGGACAAGGCTCTGCAAGGAAACACCACCATCCTGAGATCTACTCCCTACTTCTCCAAACCCCCGCAAACATCTCCCTGCTCCCAGGTCTCTCCCCTTGGGCATGCAGCAGCTTGGGAGAGCCCAGCTCCCCTCCCTCTTGCTGGGGAGGGAGGGAGCCAGGCTGAGGTCCCAGCAGGGAGGGCATGCAGCAGCTCGGGCATTGCTGGGGAGGGAGGGAGCCAGGCTGAAGTCCCAGCAGGTGTCTCTGCCTCGCCTTTTCTCCCGGGGCAAGAGGCAAATGCAGGTGCCTCCTGCCTCTCCCTCTTTCCTCCTAGTGGGAGTGGGCGGCTAGGGAGGTGTCCCAGCCTCTCCCTCCGGCCCCCCAGGGCTGGTGGTTTAGGGAGGTACCTCTGCTACCACTCCTTTCTCAGAGCAGAAGGCTGGAGCCCATGATCCAAACCCCACCGCCCCCACGTCTTTCCCACCAACACTACCACCTCCAAGTAGCTTTATGGACTCATGGGTTCTGCTTTCTACATGACTTGCGACTCTTACTCAAATCTGTTGTCACTTGCTGCTGCCGTCCCAGCCCCGAGCGACTGGGGCAACTCTGCTGAAATGTAAGAAGTAGGCCTGGCCTCGAGGAGTTTAGAGTCAGCCCCAGGAGATGGCAATTTGGCTACATAGATGTACACACCCATCCTACCTAAAGCTCTGGCCAGATAAAATCTCTTTGTGCCTGCTCCTGGATCTCATCTGACCCCTGACAGAAGAGGACTTTGGGAGTTCATACCTCGTCTCTCCCATATCTGATTCCCACGATGGAAAGGAGGGGGAAAGAGAATTCTTCAAGAATAGGAAGGTTGAGGGTGGAAGATGGTAATGGGATCTTCTCTAGATGCTCTCCACACAGAACCGCAGGCCCATGAAAGACATGCGTGTGACTGGGTGGGAAAGGGTACTGGCAGGAGATTGAAAGCATGGAGGGCCCTTCCAGGAAATGGCCACTGAGTGTGCACCTGGCCTGGCCTTGGCCTTGCCTGCATTCAGGGCTGTTGGGTGGAATCCCAGATAGACTAAGGTCAACCCATCACAGCACATTCTACCACCCCCAATCCATCCCTACCCCTCCAGAAAAGGGCCGCTGCCTCAGGACACATTCCCCTACCTGGCGGGGAGCTATTAGGATGTAGCATTCTATGGAAATAAGGAGAACCCCAAAGATCCAGACCTGCCATGTTGGCCTTCCAGAAGAGAGAAAAGGCAAGCAGGAGGGAGAAGGAGCTCCAAGGAAGCCCAGCTAGAGGCCAGCAGGGACATGCAGGTAGAAGAAGAATGATAGGATGGTAGGGATGACAAAAGTGGCCTAGCCTCGAAAATCCACCCCAGAAAGGTGCCAAGGTTTAAACATAATTGTAATTTTGACCAACAATGAACATTGTTCCAACCTAGAGATCAGGGACTTTTTTTTCACCTTAAACACTGGACACAAAATGGAAAGACAGAGACGTGGAGAAGAAAGCCAGAGACAGGGACAGGATGGGTTGGCATATAAAGTGCAATGGAGAAGAAATATGGAACCCTAGAAAATGAGCAGGAGATGTGGTAAGAGGCAGGCGCTCTTCTGTTGTTCATCATCCGCTGTGCTCGGGCCCCTCGGAGGGCCTGTGTCCATTCTGTTGTGGACAAGGACGAGCTCAGACCCCAGTCAGGCCCCCAGCTCCTTTCTGCTAAAAATCCAGCCACTGGATGCTTGGGTTGAAGGAAACTTTTCCCAGAAGCAGTCAACCAGGATTGGGGGATTACACCTGATGGCAATCATTCCTTTTTAGGTGCCTGGCTGCACCCCTTCTTCCAAGATCTGCCGGGGAAGCAGTGAGAATTTCTACATCATAAAGGTGGGGGGTCCTGGGTATTTCTCTTGTTCTAATCAGAGGCATCTTTCTCAGCCCCGTACACTTGATTAGCAGTCTTCTATTTCTCTCAAATGTTCCATGGGTCAAGCTGAGAACTGACAAATGCACCGTTTGATAGATAGGGAAACTGAGACACTGCAAAGGGAAGGGTTAAGCCTCAGGAGCAATGGTGCCATAGCAAAGAAGACCCCCATCTCCAGCGGCCTGCATGAGACACAAAGTATTTACAGCCCACTGCCTGTGCTATAATAACCTCCATTTCCCTGTTGTTCCTGCAAGGAGAATGGGAATGTCTATGATGTTGAGTCAATCCAAGCTGAGCTTTGAACTCCTTTCCCAAAAGTATGTAACAAACACCATCTTCTAGAAATGTGTCTTGTCCCCATCTTTCCCATGGAATTCCTTAAAAGCAATAGAACTACGACCAGATAAAATAGGACCCCAAGATCACGTGTGTAACTGCTGAAGAGAGTCCTATCTGCCCATCCACACAGCTCAATGTGAGGAAAAATTAAATGAATTAGGTCTAGAAAGGTCAATGGAGACTATATCCAGGCCACACTCAAAGGGCTGTGTGGCTTGCCCAAGAACATGTTAGGAATTGGCTAAACTGGCCCTAGAATCCTGATCTCATGATCTCCAGTTAATAATGACAAGAAGGACTTAGCATCAGCAAAGTTAGGTAGCCACCCCCACCCCGCACCATGCTAGCCTAAATACAGAATACTTCCGTAAGCACATTGCTTACGAGTTTAACCACAACTTGAATTATGAATACTATCAGCAATACCACCTTTGGGGTAAAAAGACAGTGGTCCCGAAGTCTCAAAAAAAAAGAAAAACCGTGACATTGGGGTTCATAATAATATAGAAAATTAAAGGTGGGTATGTCCTACTTCCCGAAAATTCTACCCTATTGTATTTGTATTGAATTTTTGGAGTGATGGCCTTTGAATGCGTTGGCAAGTTGGCTATCGAAAGTAATCCTATGGTGAATCCTTTTTATTAGCTAAAGCATCTTTTGCAAGGCAAATAATTCCTCTTGATGTTCATAAGTGTATATCTGTATGGAAAGCTAATCCCTATATTATTCGAAGCACATCTCGGATTCCATAAAGAACGTCACTTTGGGAGCAGCTTGGGAAGAAAGCGCTTGAGTGGAAGTGGATCCTGGAGATAATTCATACAGATTTGCTTCTTTCCTAATTTTTCCCATCTTCATTACCAGAACAAAGCCCTGACGTTTATGCCCTGAATAAAGGTTTTGGGGGAATTCTATGAAAAAAATAGTCATTAACAGTGTAGACAAAGAAGCTTATGTTCAAGTGAAGAATAAATAGTATCAAAAGGCAAATGTTCACTGATTCTCGGCAGCATTAGTCCAAAGGGAGGACACGAGAGGGCACATCTGGGACGGATGCAGAAAAGAGGAAAATAAAGAAATTGATTAAGGGTTTAAACCCTTAATCACAGATGCTCAATAAATAATTTTTAGGTTGATTGTTAGTTGTGTTTTTTAAGTAAAATGTAAAGAAAAATTTAAGGTTCTTCAAGGTTAATCCGAGGTAGGGTCCATTCAGAGTGAGGGGATGGCTGGCTTTTCCTCCTCCCCCAAAGAAGCGCAGTGTGGAATCGGGGCAAGCTCAAAGGATGGCTGACATTCTGCTAGAGTTTTCTTCGTGTCCTCTGATCATTAAAGCAATTCATGCTCATTGTGGGAAATCTGGAAGATAAAGCACAAAGAATTAGGAGCATCCCTAATCCCAACCACACCCACAGATGACCACTGTTCATTCAGAGGCATAGTTCTGGAGCTTTCTAAAGACAGAACATTGTCTGCTTTCTGTGTAAATGAGGGCTCTTCGAGGGCAGAACATTTTAATTCCACATTATGGCCGCGGGTTCCTGCCATCGAAGACTGCAATCCATGGAACAAGATGGTTAAAGCTTGGGAGCCTGGAGAATCACATTCCCAGGACCCCTTCCTCCTGCCCAAGCACAGGAGCCGGAACCTGGCCCAATCCCCACCTGGCCTGTCCGCAATGCCAGACACCCGTCCAGGTGAGGGTGGAGCGCTCCCCGTCCTGACAAATGGGGAAGCGTCATCCTGGGGCACTGACCGCTCCTAAATCGAGTTCTCAGTTCAGGGAAAAAAATAAACCAAGAGAAGAATTTTCCACTGGCCCATTAATCATGAGAGCAGCAGTCTGAGCGCAGGAAATATTGTGGCAAGCATTCCAGGTCTTAGGGCCCACCCAGCCCCCCCACCACTCGCCATTCCCGAGCTGAGTGGCCTTCCATTGTATCCCCCTTCGTGGATGTCCACCAGCCGGCAAAGTCTAAGACGTGAGGTGGGTGGCAGGCCAGTGGCCTTATCTCTTCATGCAGTTCGGGAGGAGACAACAACTTGAAGGCCATCGGAGGGAAGCTCCTGACCAGATATCTCCCCATCTCGGGTTCCCAGTGGCTGGTACACCCCTGAGAGTCAACTCTTTGACGTAAGCATTTTCCTGCCCCTCGGTCTTTCTCTCCTGAGACAGCTCAGAACAGTGGGCAACAGGTCACTCCACCACTGATGGCCAGTGTGAGCTCAAGCCGGTCACCGAGCCTCTGTGAGCCTCTGCCACCCTCATCTGGAGCATAATAATAGTATTCCCCTCATGAAGTTGTAGGGCGATTCCATAAGATAACATGTGTACAGAATCTGGTGCCTAAACAGGGACCGCTGCTGTTCACGTCCAACAACTCAGTCGCTCAACATTGATTTACTGATCGCCGGCGTGCCTCCCAAGGATTCGTGGTTTCTGCCTTCGAGGACGTCATCATCCAGTGGGGAGACAAGCGTGAAAGTCAACAACCATGTCGTCACACAACAAATTCCATGAGGTGCATATGACAACTGTTCTTTTGCAGACGATCTCGTGTATCTCCCCAATAATGCCGCAAGGCCAACATTAGGGTGCCCATTTTACACATGATGAGGCTGAGGTCCAGAGATCAACCATTGGTTCGTGGACACTTGTGGACTTGAACCCAGGTCTTCTGAGTCCAACCCTAGTGCTTTGTGATCCATATTCGCCCGTCCCTTTTCTCCTGAGCGGCAGGCAGACTTCCTAAGGGTGACTCAGAACACCACTAGATGCTGAACACAGCTTTCCATCGGAACTTGAGTGCCTCTACCCATCGCAAGATCAACTTTTCCAGGTGGATGCAAAATTCCCCGCAGATCTCCATGAGTCGTGGTTCATGTTGCTGTTGCGGCTGCTGTTCTTTGTCATGATAGAATTGCAACCCTGAATGTCACCCTGGGACATATGGCCCCGAGACTATAAACTGCCACCAGGCCATTGCTGCTGAAGCCTGCCCTTCAGTGCCTGACAGCAATGATTAAACATTGCCTATTAAAGGGGCCATAAAGAAGCCAGACATCCTGCATGGATGAGCAGAGTGGGGCACAAACAATGAGCCAGATTTTCCTGTCTCTCAGGAGACTCACTCTCATCTTTCACAGAAAAAAAAAACAAAAAAAACAAAAAACCACCCTCGTGCAATGAGAGTCACCTAAAGGAGGCCCAGGGGAGGGCAAGGGTCAGGAGAGGTAGCCTGGACAGAGGCCCACCCAGACCTGCTGTTGCCCACGTTCCTGTGTCCAGCTGAGAAGTAGAAAGTAATTTTATTTCTTCTGAATTCTCGTTGTCTAGCTCCCTCATTTGCATTATTTACCCCCCTTGGTGTGGGACCCACTCAGCCTCAGGACGGCTGGCCTGGCGTGCCAGCCCACTCATGGCCTGAGCCGGATGTCCCCACTCTGGTCCCGGGACCTCAGAGCATTGCTGCAGAAAGTCCCAGACTTCACGGGCCTGTCCAACTGCTTGGAAATCCTTCAGTCACCTGGCGCTGACTCCCTGCCACAGTCCGACCACCTGCCTGGCCCACCCATCCTCCCTGCCCACGGCCTGGCCTCCTGCCCAGCTGAGAATGGGGTCATCGTCATGCTGTCTCTCAGGTTCCCACCATCAGCTTCAACCAACTGGAGGTGTGACGTCTGTGCAGTCATCCCCTTCTCTGCCTGCTCTCTAACTTCTAAATCTCTTTCCATCTCTTTGGGTTTTTTTTAGTAGAAGACTGAATCTACCTCTTTTTACTAGGCCTTTGCTGCTGACCCCTTTCTCTCCCATCTCCTGTAGGATTTCTCTCTGTGTGGCATGCCCATCGTGCATCTGGAATCTTGTCTTTTCTCCTATTTCTCCTTCCCTTCTGCTCAACAGCCTAATTGGACTGTGACCCTCTAGCCTCCATCTTTTCCTGGTCAGAGATCTCCAGGAAGGTGTCTGAGTGTCTTGGGCCTCTTCTACTTCCTCACCTTTTTTACCCCTAACAATCCTCCACCCCCCATAGCCATCTATTCCAGGTCAGAATAGCTACCTAACTCAAAAGCTGGTGGCCTCTTCTCAGTTCTTAACCCTTGATTTCTGCAACACTTGGCTCTTCTTCTCCTCCTCCTACTTCTTCTTCTTCTTCTTCTTCTTCTTCTTCTTCTTCTTCTTCTTCTTCTTCTTCTTCTTCTTCTTCCTCTTCTTCTTCTTCTTCTTCCTCTTCTTCTTCTTCTTCTTCTTCTTCTTCTTCTTCTTCTTCTTCTTCTTCTTCTTCTTCTTCTTCTTCTTCCTCTTCTTCTTCTTCTTCTTCTTCTTCTTCTTCTTCTTCTTCTTCTCCTCCTTCTTCTTCTTTAGAGAGAGGGAGAGAGTGTGTGCAAGCCAGGGAGGGTGGAGAGACAGAGGGAAAGGGAGAGAGAGAATCCCAAGCAAACCACACTCAACATGGAGCCCGACATGGGGCTCGATCTCACAAACCACTGAGATCGTGACCTGAGCCGAAATCAAGAGTCAGATGTTCAACTGACTGAGCCACTCAGGCGCCCCTTGGCTTTTCTTCTTAAAATGTCTCTTCTCTTGGCTTCTAAGAGACAGCCCTACCCAGGTTCTGCCCTTGCCTCTCAGACAGCCGTCCCTATTTGCCTGGCCAGCCCCTGTCTTTCCTGCCTCCACCTCTGAAATGGGGGTGATCTTCAAAGTTATGTCCCCATCTATTCATCTGCATTTTCTGCCCTCAAGCTCTCTCTGTGATCTCATAGTCTTACCATGACTGCAAGGATCATTCTACACAAACCACCCCCAAATGCTCACCTCTTCCACACATCGGTGCCATGTATCTAACTCCCTGTTGGGCAATTTGATCAAGATATCTCATCTCACCAACAACTGAAGATGTTTGGGGCGAGGTTTATTGTTTTTTCATGGATTCCCTGCATCCTTGGGACCTGACATGCTCTTCTAAGAGTTAGGGGGGTGTCTGGGAGGCAGAGCAGGTGAGAATGGTGGGTCCATTTTCACTGACACCTAGTGTAGGCTCACTTGACCTCAGCCCATTTCATCTAATCTGTTCCTAAGGTCTATTGATTTTTCCTTCAGAATGTCTTTCCCATCCATCCCCACCTTTCGAGTTGTGACCCTGAATTAGATGCCATCTATTACCTTCTACTTAGGAGCCTGCCATGGCTTCCTGGCTGGTTTCTCTTCTGCTCATCTTTCTGCCCCCAACCCTTCCTCTACTTGTTGGCAAGTGTGTGAGCACACCTGGACCACTTCTCTGCTAAAACATCTTTTGCCTCCATACTGAGTACTGAAGAAAGCCCCAACCTTTTGACCTACCATTCATAATCTGGCCCCAACTTCCCTTTTCAGATTTTATATGTCCTCTATACTCTTAAAAATCCAGGCAACTCCAGGTGAGGGTCTCCTCCTCTCCCACCTCCATGTGAAGTTCACATCCTTACATCTGCACAGGTTGCCTTTGCTCTTCACACTACTGTGCCTGATGAAATCCTACCTCCCTTCCAACCCAGTGCAGATGACACTCACTTCCCAAATCCTCCTTGATTTCACTCTTTATAATCCACCTCATGCAATACTGTTGACTACAGGCACCGGATTGAAGAGCAGAGCTCACTCATCTTGCTCAACTGAAACAATATGCCCATTGATTAGTCACACCCCTCCCCCTGTGCCTTCCCTTCACCCAGCTCTTTACCACCATCATCCCACTATGTGACTCTAGGGATCTGACTATTTTGGATACCTCCTATAAGTGGAATCATGCAGTCCTTCTATAATGGCTTATTTCACTTAGCACAGCATCATCTCTCCTTCCCATTCTCATATACTGAAGAATTGTTTTGTTTTGTTGTTTTTTAAGATTTTATTTATTTATTTGACAGAGAGAGAGACAGCGAGAGAGGGAACACAAGCAGGGGGAGTGGGAGAGGGAGGAGCAGTCTTCCCGTTGAGCAGAGAGCCCGATGCGGGGCTCGATCCCAGGACCCCAGGATCATGACCTGAGCCGAAGGCAGACACTTAATGACTGAGCCACCCAGGCGCCCCGAATTGTCTTGCTTGTTTTCTAAGGCTGAACAGTATTCCCTTGTATATATATCCCACATTTTCTTTACCTAGGCACCTGTCAATGGACATTTAGGTTGTCTTTACACCTTGGTTATTGTGAATAATGCTGCAATGAACATAAGAGTGCTAATGTCTTTCAAAATCCTGATTTCGGTTCTTTTGGAAAAAGACCCAAAAGTGGATCAGATGGTAGTTCTATTTTTAATTTTTTGATGTACAAAAATTCCAATTTCTCTGCATCCTCACCAACACGTGTTCTCTCTAGCATCATTTTCAAAGGCATTAAACATATCGATGGCTGGACCCTTCTAATAAAACTACTAGCCACCATCTGTTGAATAGCTTTCTATGCCTTGCCCTAGACTAAATGTTCTACCTATGTTACCTCATCCAATCTGCATAGAAATCCCCATTTTACATATGAGAAAATGTATTTTCTACAATCATCTAAAAATGCACAAGTCAGTGATTCTGCCCCTGTGAACTTTATTTAAGCTCTGGAACCTAAGCAGGTAACTGGGACTTCGCCTTGGTGCCTAATTGTAAGAATATCTGAGTCTGTGTAGCCACTAATTCTCTTTATGAAGAGCCACTCATATGGAATTTGCCACTGCTATTAATCAGCCCTAGCCACGAGTCACTAGGATACCAGAGGCTGACGAAGCAGTCAAACCTGTTTGTCTTAATGTGTCTGAATCATATCTTTTTCAGTTTTGAACTTTTATGCATCTTTTATACCACTGATCACCACTGAAGGCATAGGCTAATATCTGGGACATAGTGGGCATGTAATACCTTTATTGAAATGTCCTTTTCCTTTTCAGAATGTGATCGAATCATTGTGTATGTACACATAATACATAACCAGGCAAGTGTGCTTGCTCACATGGAAACACATCTTCCAAAAGTTCAAAGGAGAAAGAACGGGCCTCCTCATCCCCTCTAGGGTTCTAAGACTCCTACATATTTGGGAAAGTCAGACACCAGAGTCTATATGACAACTGATTGCAGACCTGGCGTGAATGTTTTAGAAAACAGGTTTAGTAAAGAGTTCAGATCGCTGATTAACCTTAAAGAAATTCCAAGGACTCTTCCCAGCCTTTTTGTGCTCCACAAGAAGCACAAGGCCAGCAAGTCCACACAGAAGAGAAGCCAGTCTACACAGAGGACAGCACACTCCCCTGAGCCTGCCTCCCCGAGGAATCACGGGGCCTCTGAGCTCTTGCCAAGTCGCTGGCCAATCTCATCATCAGAGAATCAGAGTGGATCTCACCAACATTTTCCTCCAGTAAATTTAGCCCTACATAAAGAGAAGGCAACCCTGCAAAATATCTTCTTTCCCACCCAAATACTGAGCTTCCACTATCTGCTCTGATGGCAGAGGGAAAAAAAAAAAAACCCACAATCATTTCAAGATAATGAATAAACCTAAACTAATTTATGTTTGGATTGGGAATAACAAGATGGACACACAAGCAGGAAAATGCTTGCACATCCGTGGAGAAACACGTATACACATGCTCCCAGACAGAAGCACCCACTCTTGTGACCATGCTCAGTCTGACTTGAATCCGACCCTATGATCAGAGGCCAATGTCTCCATAATGTTAAGTGTTATTAACTTTTTCTTTTTTCTGAGGATTCCCCTGAACACACGTGGGGCTGATGTTCTGGCTGATATCAACATTGCCAATATTTTACTTGGGATGCCAAGAATATTTTATACATTGCGTTAAATAGCGTGTTGCCTTGTAACATTTTTCAATGTTGTCCAATACTTGACCTTACCCTTGGTTAGACTAGTAACCCTCAGGGGTAACAAAATAGGCCAAGATAGAGCTGACAGCACTTTCTTATTGATTCGCCCTTCACCAAAGGACTTACCGAAACTATAATTACCATGATATCTCATGGTCTTGAAGTGGGAGAACTGAAGCATGAGGAAAGTAAACCTCTTGCCAAGTATCACATAACAGGTGAAACTTAAGGCAAAACCAAGGATCTCTGGCATTCTGGATACTTTGCATCACTTGCTGTCACAAATCTACTGATTCCAAGAGGTAGAATAGAGAAGTTGAAGAATCAGCTCCAAGCCCTTAGCGGACACCCATTTCTCTGCATACCAATGACTTGAGTTCTTGCCCTTTTTGTCAAACTGAAAAAAAAAAAATGAGACCCTGAACTGTACTTATCCTTGCTATACCAATCCTTCAAATTCTAGGGATTTTTTAAAAAAGGAATTTCAGACATTTAGAAATTTAACTTTGTTGGACAATTCTTGGTGAGTAGCAGCCTCCATATTCCTGCTTATTGCCTTTGTAAAGCAGATCTTTTCATTGTCCTATAGCTGCCTTTTCAAAGTCCAGTAGCCACCTCTTGGAAAGTTAAGTCGTTTTGATTTTCATTTAGTTCTGGCTCATTATAAATGCTCTCATTTATTCTACCAGTCCTTGATGGGTATCACTTGAGGTATGCCAATGTTGACTTACCTATTCAATGCAACATGGAATTGTTTGGTTTCTGGGATGCTCTGGTGTCAGGAATAATGCACAAGAGTGAATCATAGTGCCAGCCTTATCCTGGATATCACAGATAGTAACTGTGCCACCTTCAGAGCCCCTAAAAAATATAATGGTTGGCCTCCCTGGGATGCAAGACCATTCTTCATTAAGGCTTAAGGCTTCTTATATGAGTCTTGTTGTCTTTAACATATCTAGAAACAGAAATGCACTAAAGCAGTCCTCCCCAGTAGTGTCATCCCGATTCTAAGGCTTCTTCAAGTGTCCCTTCCGGCACACATCCACCCATCCTCCATGATTCCATCTTACATGCTGACTCCAGAAGATTCTCCCAATCTGGGATGTTTATCCTGAATAAATTATTTGGAATCATTTTCCAAAGCTTCAGGTTTGGGGCCACTTAGCATCTCACATACCCCAGTCCCGTCTTTGCCCATGAATGTTCTAGAGAGGCAGTTTTAAGTCCACTGTTCAAGGACCATTGGAAGGTCCCAAGCAGGATTCTGAATGGCAGAGATAGAACAAGGAAAGTGTATCTCTATAGCCCTCTGCTCTCCCTATCCAAATGATCCCTGATTATCTAGGATACCTTTCCTGTGACCCTGTCACTACCTAATCCTTGCCCGGTAATCCACTGGTAATAAACTCTGGAAAGACTTCAGGAGTTAAAGAGATAATAATAACTCCTCAACACTGTAGGCTGAATTGGTGCCCAACATAGTTCTAAGGACATTATATACAGTATTTCACTCAACCTCCAGAATGACTAAATGCATAGAATATTCTCTTATGGCAGACAAAGCAACTAGCACCTAGAGAGGTTAAGTAGTTTGCTACCAAGCGACAGAGCCAAAATCTGCATCCAGGCCATCTGGCTCCGGGATTTACTTTTTACCACTCTGCCATAGCTAGACAATGAAGGGGACAGCGAGCTGCCTGTTACAGGGCCTACTCGCCTTGGCAGCCCAGTCTGCAGATCAAGGAATCTATCTGGGCCCTTCTATCCCTGCCCATTCCCAGATCTTCCATCCAATGGGTGGGAGTCTGGGGGGCTCTGGTGTCCCCCAGGCTGTCACCCTTCCACCCCAAACTGGCCACATGTACTGGGTCCTCCCCCTCACTTTCATTCCTTTTTCCAAAGCAACAGCGTCCATGATCCAGGTCCTTGGGAACCAATTTCAATCACTAACCAAACCTGCTTCTTGGCCAAGCCCAGCAAGCCTGGGAATAGAAACCAAACACACCCAGAGGCAAAGTACACAGCACCAGAAGTTGAAAACAGGCTTCTAAAATTCTGTCCTTACGGTAATTCTGTTCAAACCCCAGAGGGGAAAGGGCACCATGTAAATAAAACCCACCATCTCCTTCCCCCAACACTCCCCAAAAGAAAGCAAGACTGGACCCATATATCACAGGAAGTCAGTGACAAGGAGACCTGACAATATGGGGGGCTTCTGAATCTCAGTCCTGGACATTTACCACTTCCTTTCAATACACAGCTTTGGAATGCCCTTCCGGTCCTTGGACAAATGCTCCAGTGTTGCATCTCCATCTTCATTTTGAACACGCCAAGCGGTACCATTTATAAAAACAAACAAACAGAATCCCTGCTTCTTTTTCTAGATCCATACATAGTTCTGACAGGGCGAGTCATATTAATTAGCATTAGCCAGTCACTCTCAGATCCAGGATGAAAGACAAGAGGCCCTGTACAGCGTACCACTATTAATAATATTATTATTATAATTATATCTTATGGCAGTTTCCCTAACCTTTACTGCTCAACACTGGTTAATTTCTCCATTATAAAAAGTGGGTTCTTTTATTGGACTGAGTGTTTTGTGATTAGTTTGGTTGCGTTTTACCAGCCATGTATAATTAAAGGCGGCAAGTCTCCAAGAGTGCCTGAAAACCCGTTATCCACTCAAGTGTGTGGGCAAGCAAGCCATTTGAAAGAACATGACCACTCTTCACAGGTCATCCAGTAAGAAACTGCATCCTCCTTCTGTCGTGGAAGAGGATTTTGAAACCAGAGCTTCCACGATGGAGATGATGCTGGGCTCCTGATCACCAATGACCACCAAGCAATGGAATCTAAACACAACATGCTTCTGCCAAGGCACCCCGGCTATGAGGCTTTATTCCAGCTTTGACCATCACCTGCCATGAGGCACAGGGCAAGTCACTTCCCCTCTTGGGAGAGCGGGTTCAATGATTAGGCTTCGCCGATGAGGGAGAAGCTGCAAGACAGTTGCTCAACCCAAAGAGCCAAGGGAAAGCGCTCTCAGGGAAAAAGAGCCCGAGGACATAGGAGCACAGCGTCCTTCCCTCAGCTCCTGATTTGGGTGGAGGAGCGGTGGCTGCCCACAGTGGAGACTAGAAGTAGCAACACAGCTCTGGGGTCTGACTGGCTGTGAGTTAGTTACTCAATGTAGCTTCTCTAACTAAGCCTCTGTGTCCTCCTATGCAAACCGGGGATGGTAAACAACTACATCTTTGGGGCCGTTGGGATGATTAAGTGAGAAAACATGGGAAGCACGTAGAAGGAACTCATATGCAGGGTGTCCACCGAGTCTAGAAACATAGGCTAATACATCAGTGATTTCCTGATACTAATTTCCTGACACGATAAAATAATTGCTACGTTTCCAGACTTGGAGGCCACCTTATGCATTAGCTGATATTATTATTCAATAAATTGCACTGTTAGGTGTTGAAAGACACCAAAAGGCCCCTTTGCCAAAAGATATTACATTGTCGACGGCACTTAGGATTCCCATGGGACTCAAGTACTCGCTTTAAGTTTTAAGGCGTTAAAGTCTTCTTTTGCATGCAAAGCTCAACAAAAATGGGTAACTGTAAGCTGTTAAGAGCCATCTACACCTTAGCTTAAAAGAGTGTGTCATCTCTGACTAGCTACAAGCTCGGAGTCCGGAGGGAAGATTAGTTGATGTGGCCCAGAGTACAGGGAGCCTCTCGAATGGGGGTTCTGCAGCTAAATTCGGACAGTCCCAGGAGCTCAGCATCATAGTGACAGATAAGCAAGACTGTAGGTGGGCTTCAGCTCGGGCGGATGGAAGCGGATCCAAGGCAAACTTCACCTTCTTGAATCAGTCACATATTCCCTACCCATAATCCATCTCTCGGCAAAACTCATGGTTCTTAAAGTCAACATCCCACAAAATAAATGCCTGCTCTGCCTTATCAACCTCTGGGAAAACAAACCTTTTTTTTTTTTTTTTTTTTAAGTGAAAGATCATAGTTCACCCCTCCCTTAGATGGCAGTCAATTTTGGCAGTGACATTCTCAGGTCAGCCTTGGTGGGATTTGCCACATGGTGGCAAAAAGGCTCCATTACCACTGGGAACTGATTTAGACACGCAGAAGAGTAACTCTCCCCTCCTACACACAGCCTAAAATAAACTATGGATTGCCGAGGATTCCATTTTGCTTTATTCCCTAGAAGCCTTCTTTAAACATCCCCTAGAGGTACCAGCCCATAAGTTCAGCGAGGCCATGCCTATGCAATAGTGATAGGCAGGGCGGTATCCAACAGGAAGCTGGAGCCATGTTAATTATAGGGCAAAAAGGTTCGGCTGAAGGGCTTCATGGGGCTTCTGTATCAGACATTCCATATTTCATGTGGACGAGTTTGATCCTTTAAGCTCTGAAAACACCAGAGGGCAAACTGTCAGCACCAGGCACAAGAATTTTGCCCTGAACAAAATGACCTTTGAGTCCTTAACTGGTTTCATATTCTTCAGGCTTCTGTGGACTTCTTCCTCTTCTTCCTCTCCAACACCTCACATGCATTTATTTGCTGGAAGGGTTGGCCCTCTGGCCAACAGCCACTGATTAACATCTAGTCTGCCAACTATGTAGAAATGTAATCCTTAACAAAATGGGGAAGTTGCGAGCAAGCCAACATATTGTATTGATTTGCAAACATCAGCCCGTCGTGAGCATCTGTTCTCACTACATTACAGCCGTCTGTCTTCACTGAAAGTCCACGGAGACTCCAAGACCAAGCTGGAACTCTCCGGTCACATCATCGCAGACGTTAAGTTCAGAGGCTGATGGGTGCAAAGCACAGTTCTAAGACATCAAATGGGACATCCATTGACATAAATGGGACTTTTTTTTAAGACGTGAAGTCAAGGTGACATCTTTCATTGGGGATATCTTCATCTAGATGTTAACCATCTTTTTCTCCGTGGTAAGCCAAGGCAGCATTTCCCTAAAGTTTAAGACTTACACACTGTAGACTTCTCTTTTATACTGTTCACGCTGAGGACAGGTATACCAGCTCTCCCGCAGTCTACAGGCCCTTGGGGACAGGCCTTTCTGTGTCTTTGGGTAACTCAGAGATGCCCCTAGAGCTTCAGTTTCCCAGGTCATGACAAAGGCCAGCAGTGTACCTTAGAGGACCAGGGTGATGGAAAAAACGGATTGATACATGCCTCTTTCTTTCCTCCTCTCCTTTCACCTTTGTCCAGCCAGCTGGCTGTCGGGGCAGACACCCCGCCAGCCCTTCTATCTGCGGTAATGGAAAGCAGAGACACCTAATCCCCAAGCTTTGTCTTCGACACTGCTATAGCTGACAACCTCTACCTGCACCAGAGCCGTCGGTGATGAGGAAAGCATGCCGGCAAAGATGTCGCTGCCTTTCCTCCCCCCTTCTTTGAATGGACATGCTAAGCAGCAGAGGATGGGCTGGATCCGGAGTCTAGAAGGAAAAGCTGCAGAGGTAAAGGGCCTGTCTAATCCCCACAATGGTGGGTCAGCCTCTGATGGCCCCGGGGATGTGGTGCGGGCAGCGCAGCAGTGAAGAGAGTCAGGCTTCAGGCCCCACCCCTTCGGGCCACCACCTGTCACACCCAGGGGCCAGGCCCCGATGCAGTTAAGGAGGCATGGCCCTCTGGTCTCCTCCATTGTAAACATGGGATTGAGCCCCAGAATGTGCTCAAGCAGTGAGCCAGATCCGCAGTCACAACCTGTTCTCAGGCACAGAGATAGTCAGCCTCTAAAGGAGGGTTGAGCTCATACGTAGTTGGATTGGATGCTCACTTACATGTATCATTTATCAGGGGCCAAGAGAAGGCTGCTCCCTGCCCAGCTATGTCCTGCCCTTCACCCACCAGAGTCTCTGAAGTTCCATTCGAAAATCAGTGAGGGTGAAATGCCCTCACTGATACACAGTTAAGAACACAGAATAACAGGGGTCTTGGTCATTCCATTACACTCATCATTACGGGAAGCCATCTCCTCAGCGTGTCTTGAGATGTTCACATGAAATGAAAAAGATCACACTCTCACCTCACCTTGGGGTCCAAGGAACCCGAGTCGCCCTGTGAGATGACAGGTGTTGAACAAAACTGCCCTGGGCTTGGGTAAGGGTATTTCTTCATTTCTGATATTTCTTTCACCAGTACCTTGGCATCAGACTGGGCAGCAGCCCGTGGAACCAACTTCAGTGGACTAATGCCCGATGCTGATGGAGGCAAGATGGTGCCCTGGCTCCGGATGGGGCTTATTCAATACGCAGAGCAGAAAAACCCCCAGCTTCATGTTGCACACCCAACCCAGGAGGGGAGAGGATGGGGTCTCCCAAGCTACTTCTTTCCCCAGGGGGAGGGACAGCTACTCCCTTTTGATACACAAGGAGTAGCAGATGTGAGGGTGGAAACCAGAGGCTGGCATGGCATGAGAAAGGGCCACGAGCCAAGGATGCAGGGGGCACAGATCATCCCCAGGTCCTCCAGACATGTAAAGAGAATGAATTTGTGGTCATTTGTTACAGCAGCAACAGTAAACTAATACAGATTTTGGCTTCATGGAGGCATTGAACTTGATATTCACAAAGAGTTCGCCTGGAAGTCAAAGATTCAGGTGTTCCGGTGGATCTATTACCAGGCATCTGAGGAACTTCGAGCACATCCTGTCCTGTCTGTCTCCCACACTCCTACCTGCCCAGAATGAGGTCTGATTGACTGGAAGCGATTTCAATTTCTCCTCTGAGAAAGGGACCAATACATGTTCAAAGCAGCATAGCATAGTCATTCTTGTTTCCAATAAAACGCTGAGTGTGGCTTCTGTGCCAGGCACCTGCTCGCCGGGCTGCCAATGAGCACAGTAGACCTGGCTGCTCCGTAGAGGGCAGGCCCTCCATCGCGTGGTGGGCTCTGCAACCAGCTGGTCCAAGTCTACAAAAACCCACTCATCAGAGGTGTGGCTTTGAGCAGGTTACTTGCTCTCTAACCCACAGTGTTCTGATCCATAAAAGGAGAATAATAACCTTCCCACTTAACAGGGCTTTTCTGGGAATTAAGTGAGAGCATCCACTTATGGGCTTATCGGTTAGGAGCTTTGTTAGGTATGTGAACCAAATGGCGGCCTCCCTGCCCATCTTCCCACTCCGATTCCTCGAATTGTCCAGTGTCCCTGTCCCAAGGGTCAGACCAAACACATGACCAGTCCCCTCATCTTTCCAGGAGGTCCCCATGGGTCCAGGCAGGTGTCAGGAGTCGTGGGGTCCTCAGAAGAGTGAACCTAACCAGTGGACCACTGGGAAATTTGGAATTCTCTGAGGGAGGCCCAGCTTGCTGCCACAAGGGAGCTCTGCAGATGCCCCAAGTGAAGACACACTCGGTTCTCAAGTTGGTCCAAGACGGGTCAGCTTACGAGCCTAGCACAGGAGGGGTCTGCCTGTGGTAGAGAACTTGAATTTTGGACTCGGTGTTATGGGACTGTCGCTGGAGGCAATTCCAGGCAGCTGCAGCTGAAGCAGCAATGACCGTGGCCAGGGGCCGTGGCTGGTGTGTTCAGAGTGGCTCCTTGGTGTTCAAGCAGTACATGGGCTCTTCTCGCTTTGGCCCGGAAATGCAGGTCCCGATACAGGGGAGTGGAGTCTCTCCCCTGATCACAAGAGAGGTGAGGGCGGCCGCTTTTTACAAGGTGGATTTTACTTAATGATCCCATCCAGTTCATGAAATGGAATTTTAATAACCCTCAAAGAGCAAATATTCTACCCAAGCCCCTCCTGCCCCCCCCAACCTCCGCCCCCATCCCCACCCCGGGCCTAGCAGATTCGTTCAGGCATGTGAGAGCAACTAATGGAAAGACCCAACTGCCTGTGGCCGATTCAACAGCAACCCCCCAAAATCCTGTCTCTTCCACTACTTTGCTTTAAAAAAAAAAAAAAAGCAAAACAAATTTGCTCACTAACGTCTTCGCGAATTTGATAGTCAGAAAAAGAAAGCAAAGGAAGGAAACAAAACTTTCATTTTCTAGAAGGTTTTTATGCACCAAGGCCAAAAACAAAGGAAACCCAGATTGGTTGATTTCTTAGTCGACTACCTAGCAGTTTCGGCATCTTGCAGACACCATCCCAATCTTTCTGCAGTGGGGTCCCCTTCAGATCATGTCAAAGAATTAGGATCCCTGTCCAGGAGCTGATGGCCTTGCATGTGTCCACACACATCCCGAAGTTGCACAATTCTCAGCCCAGAGCTGCTTCCTTCGGAACACACACTCCCCTCCAGGTGTTTGCACGTCTTTGGGCTGGGGCTGGGGCCCAGGAGGTACAGATGAGGGCTTTATAATGCAGGCCTTGTGTTTAGCCTGAGACCTGGTGGGGGCAAGGGAGGGGAAGGCAGGGGGCGGGGGGGGGGGGAGGAGGGACAGTGGGCCAGCTCTCCAAATCCCCACTCCAATGTGCAGCCTGCCAAACTGCACACAGACATGACAGGGGATTGTAAAAACGCACCACAAACAATGTGGCTAATGTACCGGGATCCCCAGCAAAGGAGCTAGAGGGTGAGCAAGGAAGGGCCTAGAGACATCAGAATCCAGATAGAGCACCCTAAAAGGAACAGCTCTGGGGGGACATTGATCTACTTCCTCTGCCTATCCCCTTCTCTAAGGAGAAAGAGAGAGAGGGGGACCAGGAAAATGAAACACTGGGCTCTGGTTATCTCCCTAGAATAGCCTGTAAGCAATTCAGGCAGAATTTCTTTACACAATGGATGACTGAAATATGAACCACGCTGCCAACATCAGCAGGACAAGCAAGTCCTGTGTATTCCACTCAAGAGGGGCCTGGACACATTTCAGAAAGAGTAGGGAAAATCTGCAGACTGGGACACTAACTCCTGTCCTGAGCTGACAGTCACAAAATACAAGTTAATTTGTGTTTTGCAAGATAAGACCAAGGACAGATGGGAGTGGGATTACCCCCGGCCCATCTGGAATCTTATGAACTATGATCACTCTAGGCTTTTAGAATACCCTGGTCTATACTCTGACTGTGGGTGTGAGGACGTCTTTCCTAATAAAGGATAGTCTAAAAAAAAAAAAAAATGGAATCATAGTATTTGTCTTCCCCGGTGTGTCTTAGAGAGCATCCCATCCAATTATACAGATCAAGAGCCCATTCCCAGAGAAATCAAATAAATGGCCTCAGATCATTCCGTTCATTGGCGGAAGAGCCAGAGATGAAACCCAAGCTTCCAAACTCTAGGACAGTTGTCCTCACACATTCAAATGATCAATGAATTTCTCTGAAGTCCCAACTGACCACTGCACTGCATTTCTGCAAAGGGTGTGGACACGTCCAATCTGAGGGTGTATGCACCCTGTTTGAGCAACGTGAAATACACAGAAACGAAAATGTGTCCCAGAAGTTCATTTGAAAGAGCAGGAAAGGGGTTGGCGTGCCACTCAGCTGTTTCCAGATAATAGTTACAATGTTTGCTTCGTGGTAAAGATGATATATAAGACACGATCTCATTCCAATGTTTTCTCTTGAACTTTCAATCATTTTTTAAATTTCTAAGTGATTATTATTATTATTATTTCTAATCTCTGCTTAGCCTGGAAATTGAAGGGAATTTACCTAGAGGAGTCAAATCATAACTGCTGTCCAGGAGAGATCACAAAAATGATTCTAGATTTCAGGGTGGATTTGAGGTTGAGGATGGAGGATGAGGATGTGGAATGAAAGAGAGCATGGAGTCACAATGCTTCGAAGTCTCTGAAATGTAAATGGGACAAGTCACATTGTGAGGAAAATACGGGAAGCGGGGAGGGAAAGACGGCATGTGAGTTCCTGCGTCTGAATTTTGTGAACAAACCTTTTTTTCCTGAATTCGGGTCAGGCACACAGTACCTGGGAAGGCTTTGCTGCCTTCCTCCACTCAGTTCTTAAGTAAGGTACACTAAAATAAAGTCCTGCGATGAGGACAAAGCTTGAAAAATGGTTCTGACACCAGAGCGAGGTTCAGAAAATAGACACGGATCTCAGAAGGCGGGCTCTGGGTGTCCCCACGTCTGCGACTAACCCAGAGGCCCAGCTGGGAGTTTCACCTCGGGGCCCGTCGTCCATAAAGGGGAATAAGATGTAAATGTCACACACTAAGAGTAAGACACTGGAGTTTGGGTTTCTTGATTTCCTGGTCTGCTTTAAAAAAAGAGAAAAAAAAGTGGTTTGAAACGGACTTCAGTCTAGACACTCCCTAGGTGTGTATTGACTACATGCTAGAAGCACGCAAAATCTAAATTTTTACTTCATGAATTTCCACTGCCGTATATAAGAGGGGTTCATAAACAGCAAAAGCATTCCGTAACTATGTCCTTTATTTTTTTAATAGGTTGGCTTTTTAAATGTTTTAAAGAAATCATCCAAATTTGCACATATATATCACACTAACCTCCTAGGGATAAGCTAATGCAACTATCTCAAAAGTGAGACAAAACAGGTTGAAAATCGGTGGCTCAGTCGGTTAAGCAGCTGCCTTCAGCTCAGGTCATGATCCTGGGGTCCTGGAATCGAGCCCCACATTGGGGTCTCTGCTCAGTGGGGAGCCTGCTTCTCCCTCTCCCTCTGCCCCTCTCTACCTCTCTCTCAAAGAAATAAAATTAAAAAAAAAAAGTTTGAAAATTAATTAGGGATACAATTGCCTCAAAAATATCTGAGCAATATTTTAGATCTACAATCTTGTTCTGTGTTTTCTAGATTAAACCCTCTCTCCAACTGCCCTTCTAGTGTCTTCTATTTAAGTGAAGTCAAAAGGAAAAAAAAAAAGAACAAAACCACGGAAACACGTGGTAACGCTCTAACGAAGAAACTGAATCATCGTTATCATGTACATTTTAGATCTTTTGCACCATCTTCTAGAAATATCTTAGAATGCCAAATCAACGGACAGAATGATAAAATGACACTTCTCTGAGAAGGAGTAGGATCAGAGATGCTGTATCACCGCAGTCCCTCAAACAAAACATAGCTGGAGTACTGAGTTTGGGACTTTTCTACGTGTGCGCCCCCCCACCCCCACCATCCCGCCCCAAGAATGTCAAGAATTTGAACTCCCTGTTCTTAAGGTGAAAGAGCATGGACTCAAATCTGTTCACGAAGAAAGTAGGTGGCAGACCCTGAGACATTGGAGCTACACGAGAAAATCTCCCAAATTTAATATGGCAACAGATGATGAGTTCCTTCGGTGCTTTAGAAGTCGCTGAAAACAACATTCCAAGGGCAGGTCATTAAATTAGGAGCCAGTAAGATCTCCGTTTGCATCTCAGTTAAGTCTCTAACTCCTTTATTTCAACATTTAGCTTTAGGTTTAAAATATTTGCTAAGAAAGCAGAGAGGCGATTTAACAGAAATTTTAAAGTGTGTGCCATTGGTTACACATTCTGTCAACAGAGTAAAAGGAAACTATACAGCGTTAAGTTACAAAAACGGCTATTTCGTGTGTCGCAAACATGCCAATAAACCCTCCACTGCCGTGTTATTCAATTCAACAGTAGAAAAGCAAAACAGAGATGAACTCAAGCCCCAGCCCAGCTCCTTCACGTCTTGGAGAGAAGCACGAGGAATCCATCATCTGCAGTCCACCTGTGGATCTCCTCGAGGAAACTGTCCCCCTTGCTCCTGCGAGGAGACTTGGCTGCCCAGGCCCAGGGTCTGCAGCTCACGAGGGGACACAGAAGGTACTCCGGTCCCCCCGAGGGAAGCGGGGGGGCAGCCTCTGGGCTGCAGAGAGAGCTCCAAAGATGCCCGGCTTCCCAAAGGAATAAATATTTGCATTACCTCCTAGTGAATAACTTAACATGTTTGGGTTTTGTTTTTAAATTAGCTAGAGCTACCACATTCTATAAGAGCTTGGCCACCGCTTCAATAACGATGTTATTTGGTGGTTTTTAAAATATGTTCACCTTATTTTTATATTAGTATTCCAACAGACTGTGTGAAAGGCAGTGATCACTAACACAGAACACAATAGGAGCTAACAGTCAGCCCGGCTGCTCTCAGGACCCCGTCTGTCCGGCCGAGGTCGCTGGCATGCACGTCGGGAGCTCATACATCGCTCCCCGGACAGCCCAGGCTTCGGGAGGCGTGAGGGAAGAGACAGATGCTGCTGTACCCTTAGAAGCTAGTTAATAAATATCATCAAAAAACAAAATGGAAAAGAAGCCCTCCAGAGCACAAACCACCTTAGGTCAACTGAATGTCATCTAGTTTATTCAACCAAAAAATTGAGAAAGAAGGAAAATATGAAAACAAAAAGTAGTTCTTAACACTAGCAGTAAATAAATTTGTACAACAATTCAGTCTGTATAATATGATGAAATAAATCTACATCTCTTCTTATTTTGGTGCTTTGAATTATACATACAAACAACAATTACAGGGACTTGTTCACAAAGCGGGGAGGCCTGAGTGAGGCTCTGGGACCCCCTCGATGGCAATGTGTGCATGAGTGGCCACACTGACTGCCCAGAACTGATAGAATTTTCTAGACAGAGGCCCACCGCTTTGAACGAATGATTTGCCTACGACTTTTTTCTTTTTTTTTTTCTTTTTTTCTTTTTTTTTTTTTCCTCTTAATGCATCCAACTGTGACCAGTGCAAGGAATCAACACTGGCGGTCTGTCCATGTGAATAGCAGACCTAGTTTCTTCTTAATTTCCACACTTTATTTCCCCCGTATTCCTTAAGATTCTTGGCGTCCTTTATGCCTTTCTTACAGCTCCCCAGATGCAATAACGTCTTCTTCAAATGTACAGTATTTTCTTACAATATAAGTTATACGCAATGTTCGGCATGGTTTGTTTTCTTTTTTTTTTCTTTTTTTTTTTTTTCACAGCACTAGAGAGACCCTGATAAATAGGGAATATGAGTCTGAATGGCTTATTCACAAATGGGATCCAGATTCGGTGATCGAGAACACAGCACAGTGAGGTCCTTTGCAAAAGGGACAACCGCCCTTTTGCTTTCTGCCTTCAAAACATAGATCCATCGGTTCTCGGCTTCATGATACTGCTCCTGCAAAAAATGCACGTAGGAGGGCTGGAGGGGCTCTCGCCGGGAGGCCTAGAAGCATCGAGCAGGGGCTCTAGCCCATGGCGGTGACCATACTGGAAGGGTGGTGAGGTCCGAAGGAGAGGCTAGACGGGGGGTGCATCGGCGACGGAGTGGTCAGCATGTGGCTGGAGTGGCTGAACGGGGAGATGTGGCTGAGGGAGGTCATGTGTCTGGAGAGGGCAGCCGGGTTGAACGAGCTGCTCTTGGGGAAGTCCTCCAGCGTGTCGTGCACCTTTTTGCACTTTTTGGATTTGCTAGACATTTTTCGGTTTCTGGTCTGGATGCCTTCCTTCTTCATGGTCAGGGGTCTGTTAATCTAAACAAAGATCAATTTTTTTTTTTTTTTTTACTTTTTGGCTGGCTCTGAAAGGGCATAGGCTTTCACCCCTCAACACGGCTGCTCTGACCGCCCCACGCCAGGGATCTGCTTTCAGGGGCCCCCTTCCTCCCCACCCCTTCCTGTCTCCTTCCTGGGGACCCCGCGTCCTGCAGATTCGGTCTGTGGCCAGTTCGGTCAGTTGCAGCAACCAAGAGATCAGGGGTGAGGTGTTCCATTGCAGAGGGTGTTAATTATGTTCATCTACATCAGTCACTTTGGGGAAAATGTTCCCCAGGAAACTCTGCATTCCCAAGGACTATGTTCTAGAGACCCACCTCATACGATTGCCTTTCTCTGGTAACTAAAATATAGTAACTGGTCTGATTGCACTAGAAACTCTTTCAAGCATTTCATGAAAATGGAGGCTAGGAAGGAATCTTTAAGACGGAAGTAACACTCTGTGCCCTCATCGGAAATCTGCACTACGGACCAAGAAAGCACTGACAATGTGATCAATTTCGAGAGTTGAAGTCCCTCTGCTTGGGGAGACTAGGGCTGCACCCCTCTCCAAACTAACATTCGGTTGCCTCTCTTCTGCCCGGCTTTCTCGCAGTATCAGGTGCTGTAAAAATCCTCCCCTGGAATGTGTAGGTTCTGGGGCCATGTTTGAATGCAGTGTGTCTCTCCAGAAGGTTGGTCCCTCGCCCCCATCACAGCAACGGAGCAATGACTGAAAGTTGCGATTTCTGCCTAGTTCTGACTCTGCACTCCTAACCAGTCAAAGAGCCAACCGACCCGTCACCGAATACTTGCTAATAAGCACTTCGGGGCGTGCAGAACTGAGCTGACATGAAAGCACCCTCATCCTGAAAATTCGAGAGCGGGAGTGAGCTCCAGGAAAGAGACAAGCAAGGGCCTACTCTGAAGGTCTTCAACTAGTCTTCCGCATCCGAGACAGCATACCGTCTCTCTCTTTTTTTGAGAAGCCTCTGTCTGTTTTGTTCTTAAAATGCATTTGCAGGGAGTAGGGAAGGTGGGTAGAATCAAGAGAGGGGACTTTACAAAGCAAGCAGAGATCACTCCCCACAAGGAGTCAGAATCGGAGGCACCTCAATGGCAGACAGCTGCCCCATCCAGCAAACCACGCATCTGGCCAAGCATCAGGGAAACGTGGCAAACCACCTCGAGGACGGAATGTCAGGGTCCCAGTCGTTCCTGACTCCTTAGGGAAAAAAGCATCCTCTTCCACCCGGGTCCTCGAGGATGGAGGAAGAGAAGAGGCTCTCCTGGCTCCAGGATCTACCTGTCTGCTCCCCAAGCTGGAAAAGGACAGTTAAGGGAGACAGAAGCCAACAGCCAAGAGCAAAAGGCTGCCAACAACGCTTCTGGAGACAGCAGACACACAGCTTCCTGGGGCTGAGCTGGGAGAGGTCACCCCAAAGAGGGGCACAGAACCACACGCTGGAGCTGAGACCCAATTCCCTCGTGCGCCAGGAAGGTAGAAGGGCTAAAAGGTCACTGCCAAAAGAACATCTCAGGGTTCCTTCTTCAAAGTAACAGTCAAGATAAAGACACAGGCTGCACAGGTGATAGGAATCTACGGTCCCATCAAATCTTCCCCCAAGATAATGTCTAGACACACGGCTCTTTACGGGGATATCTAGATATACACAGCCAGATATCGAAATATAATATCTAGTTACACAGATAGCAGCACAAACCCAGATAACTAGTCTCAACACCACCTAGGTACACTGATCCTGAGATAGGTAGTTATCGAAACACCCAGATAAGAAGAAAGGAGCTCCCTCATAGCATACATATACAGGCATCCAGATGGGCATAACAAACACGATGCGATGAGAATGTTAATAGATTATGATCTCCTGTTGTTAGATACACCTAAATTGCCTCCTTTCGTGAAGTCTTGCTAAAGCAGAGAAGACAGAAAAACCACTCCTGTTGGGGAGCAAGGTCCTCCCCCAGCCACTGGAGCCCAGCCACGAAGTCGGGAGCAAGTTAAGAATAGGGTGGGAGTGAGCAGTGAAGATCTGATGAGAAACCGATAGGCTTCCGAACTTTCCCTTAGATCGGACATAGTCGAGACCACATCTCACCATGGCTAAGCAGTCCCAGAAATTTACGGCTGGTTAATCTCCCAGCGTTCCTGTGCTTCTGTGGGAAGAGAAAAGAAATCTCTATATTCAGCCAATTCATTACTTTGAATTGAACTCCAGGACACGCTGAGATGAGAAAGTGTTTACTTTCCACCAGTCCCTATCAGTCCTCACACTCCTGCCTGACCTCGCCGGCAGGTCTGGGCCGCTCTGAAATCAGTCCCCACTCTTCCGCTCCAGCAGCCATGTTCATTGGCCAGTATCCTGTGATACTTGACACTCTGAGTCATAACGCCTTCAAGTACAACGGAAATAAAATAATTTCTGCCCTGCCTGCATCGTGGCTCGAATGTAATCAAGAAACTTGAAAGTTCTTTGAAAACCATAAATTACAGCCAAACACAATCGGGAGAGGCTGGGCCAATGGCTGGGTAGCCCAGGAACTCTGATGCCCCAAATCTTCCAGATTTTCATCACAGATCTGTTTCTCGGCACCGCAGGGAGCAAGTAAATTCCCCAAAGTGAAAGCGGAACTCGGGGTTCACTGCTGATAAGCAAGTATATGCTGCAGTCCGAGGTTCGAGAGGCAGTGACTAGTAAGACCAGTTCCATTAGGCTGGGCATCACACAGGGACCGTGGTAGGAGGGGATGACATGGAAGGCAGGGACCGGAGTGTCACGGGGTCCCTGGACATGGCAACAACTTACTCCCAAAAGGCAAAGAGGGACTAGGGTGCTGGGATCACCCTGAAGAAGTTCTCCTGTGACTCAAAAAAAATCTAACCAGAGAAGCTTCCTCCCGATTCCCAGGTATTCCTGGGTGAGATGAGTTCCCAGCCAGCATGGCCCTGAGCAAGAAGCCTCTTCCCCATTCAGCCCCAGACTCTGCCAAAGTTAGGTTGGCAAAGAGACGTTAGCAGAATCCGAGCAAAAGAGGCGAGTGAGAGAGACAGAGAGAGAGGACGAAATGGCCATTTTCTTCTTCGGGATGAATTAAAACTTCAGGCCACATGAGGTCACGGCCTGTTAGCCAGAGTTATTTCCGGCACACACAAAAATACCTGATCTTTTCTGTTTTGAACATAAAGATATTACAAGACGGAGCAGGGGGGTGGGTCGGCAATGGAAAGATTAGAAACGACACAGCTACACCCAGGTGATTCTCATTCTGCGAAGAAGACACGGGAGAGGAGACAAGAGCTTCTCTTCCCTGGGACGGATAACCCCACTCGGTGGCTGTCCTCCGGTCTCTGCTGGTGAGGACAGAGACGTCGGAGGCAATCTGCCAGGCATCTCATTTCCCATCTTTTACACAGAGTCCATGTAACATCCGCAGGGCAGGTGAGGTGAGGCTGCCGTCCTCAGCCCTGCACGGCCGCGCACACGACTCCCCTCAATTCTCTCCACCTTCCCCTCCCCTGCTCTTGCCTGCTCTCATTCCCTCTTTTGCAAAAAAAAAAAAAAAAAAAAAAAAGTGTCAGCTGCAGGGAAACCATCAAACTATACCGGTTTCCCAAAAGGGAGACTGGAAAGCGTAGGCCAGGCCCCCCTTGAGGCGCTGGATGGCCGCACTGCCATGTTGGTCCACACAGATGTGGGGCGCGGGGCGTCCTCAGCCCCACACTGTCCCGTCTCAGCACCGCCGGGGGGACAGAGCAGGTCCACTCTGACATTGCTGCTCTGAGGCCTGCTGTTTGGTCCAAGGGAGGGCGATCCAATGGAGAAGGGGACCCGGGGCGGGGGACGCCGTGTCCCGGGCACCCCCAGGACAGGAACCAGGTCTGGTCCCGGGACACTTACATTGTGAAGCTTGTAGTACAGCCCACAGGCATTACAGACGGGGTCCCCGTTGGCATTTCTTCTCCAGAGCGTCGTGGTGGTGGTTTGACAGTTCGCACAGGACGTACCTGCTCTTCTTGCTGCCGACTGGGAGTGGGGGGTGGGGGGAGAGAGAGAGAGAGGGCAAAATCAAAACAAAGGTGAAATGGGCTTTCAGAACCACGGAGACACACTGACAACAAGAAAAAGAAAAAAATTATCATTGAAATCAAAACTAGCAAGTGGCCCACATGAAAGTAATAAAGATCCCCAAAAGCCGCCTCAAGAAGAAAAATACAGCCAATCCCCTGGCACAGGATCGAGTTGCACGGTCGTCAAGGGGCCAGAATCTCGCCTGCCACTCTACGGGGCAGGATCGGGAGGCTCAGAGAGCCCACACCACCGCCCGGAGCTAATGGTCCCCCAAGCCTCAGCCAGCAAAGTTGCCCGCTGTTTAACTTGCACGGGTAGCAACTTTGAATTAGCGTGGTACCGGGCTCTCAGGACCCCCGTGCACCAGACTCCCGGGAAGCCGCTTGCAAGGGCAACTGCCAAGAAGATCGATGCTCAACGAGGCCATCACAACACATGAACAGCAAAGGGAGAGCGAACCCAAACATCCAGAGCACTTGACAGCTCCCAAATAAAGAAATGCTGAATTCAAAAGAGAACAGGGGGCCCGCACAGTATGAGAGCGTCCACGCCTGTGTGCGTGCGTGCGTGTGTGTGTGTGTCACGCACCCACAGGACCGGCCACTTAGGAAGCACCAAGCAGGACATCCTTCATGAGCCAGACCCCCAGCAAATCTGCAGCAGCCTTATACTTGCCTGGCCCACACTCCTGGTGACCGCCACCCTCCTTCTCGTTAGGTGGCTTTCAGTTCATGAGCCAAACTGAAAAGCACGGAGAATTCTGCTAATCAACAGGAACCCACCCCCACCCCCCATCCTGCTCTCATTTCATTTCACCTTCGTGAAATTAGGTATTTCCTATTTGCTGTTCACAGAGCCCAAGAGTGGCAGGTCAGATGTCAGGCTCAGCTTGAATTTTAATTATTTGGTTGTGTCACTGAATTCATTTCCTTTAAGAGGGAGATTTTTCTTTCACTTTTTGACACACTTAAACTTACGGAGGGTACTATTCTCTACGTCCACACTCTAAAGAAAAAAAATGTAAACTCAAACACTTTCCAAAGAAAACGAAGTTGGGTCCCTTTTAACATATACCTCTGTCAATTCCTTCTCCTCTTCCCCCGACCTACAAGGACAATTTTAACTACAAAAGAAGTATTCCCCGGCTCTGGACTGAAATATATTATCAAAGCCCAGAGGAGGAGCAAGAATTCAGCTATCTGTGATCTAGAAAACTCCGGCATGTTTACAAGAGCCTGAGATCAAACTAGAGGGATCATGGTATGCTTTTCCATCAATATTTCATCAAGCAAAAAGTTAGGCCCAACACCCAAAGCTGCCAGATATGGGCAACCTCGTGGCTATTCTGAATCAAGCCGACTGATTCCCTTCCCTTCAAACCACTACACTGTCCCACAGATAGGCTCCTCTTTCCTACAAGCTTGAAGAGCAGAGTTATGGCTTTTATTTATTTATATTTGGGGGGGTATTCTCTTTTTTCTGTGTTCTACAAAAACCGGGAAGAAAAACCAGCTCTTCTCCGTCATCACTGAGAAAGTCCTACTTTCTGGCTGTCCATTTGGGAAACAGTTCCCCATAGCCCAGGGGCGCCGCCTCTGACCCCGCACGTCCATGCCCACCCACCACTCGTGAACCGTGCTGGGCTGAGACCAGACTAACTGGTACTTGTATACTCTTGGGAAGAAATCAATACAGAAAATCAGTGCTTGATGATTCTGACAACGATGTGATCGTGTGATTATTATCTCCCTGTACTTTTTTCTTGACAACAGATACTGAGATCGAGTCGATTAATATCTACGCAGGCAGCAGATTTCCTAGCTCAGCAGGTTTAAATGTGTGCCACAAGCGCATAATACCAGCTGGTAAAAGTCAAGCTCCAAGCCAGGAGGTCCCTGGTGCAGTCCTTCCCAGTGTATTGACAGTAACGTAAATACAAGCGGCCTCAGAATACGTCTCTGGTCCACAGACTTGATGCGAATTTATACAGACTCTAAAAGCCACACTGTTTGGTTCACTAGCAGGAGACAAAGTACATTAATAAAGCAAGCTCGACTCGGCTGGCCAGTTAGACATACGAAAACCCTGGCAAGACTCGGAAAAAATATTCTATGGATCTCCTCTCTAGTCATTTCTTCTATTTCCTGCATGAGTTTATTCAGGGTTAGATAGGCATCTTACTGAAGAGCTAGCTACATTATGGGCTGGGTGGTCTTCAGCAAATCTGGAAATGTGTACAGCCAAAATAGCAAATTGGGGAGGCGGGGCTGGCGTGAAGGAACAGGAAATATAGGGAAGAAGAAAAAGAAAGTTCTAGGTACTCAGAAAGAAGTCAAACACATCTAAGGGCTAAAAAAAATAAAAAAATAAAAAAAATCCTGAATGTGCTCTGAGTCGCTCTCCGGAGCATATGAATTCCAGGGAACTAAAAATACAAAACCACCCAGAACAGATGAGTAAGAAAGAAAAGACAGCTTAAAATGTGACAGCCAATGAACTCCAGAATTAAAAGCAATTATTACTCAGAGTTCTAGAGATTTCTTATGAAAGGCAAATGAAGACAAACTTATATAAAATGCAAGTACAGCCCTCCTATGCAATCTTCCCAGACAGAAGAAACCCCAAGAAAATGTCAAATACACTCTTGCTCATCAACCAGCCCATAGTCTGAGACTTTATACCCTCTTTTTTCTTCTCTCTTTTTTTTTACCTTAAAAAAGTCTAATTATAAGGATGTTACCATGACTTATTTTAACAAGAAAGTTGTTGTTGGTGGTTTTCTTTTCCTCTCTTTCTTTTTTCTTTTTTCTTTCTTTCTTTTTTTTTTTTAACTAAGGCCAGGTTTGAGTGATTCAGAACATTCTTTTGTGGTGCGATCATATTCATTCTCTGCTAACACCTCCAGCCATTTTTTTTTCAAACACTTGTTCTGATATGTTCAAACATCTTGATGTTTAGGTTGGGGAAGCTGAGTTGTTGTTTATGAGTTATCTCCAGTGCTCAGATATCCGGCAGCTTTTTCCTAGGAAGTTAGCTTTGCACATGAGAGAAAGGAAAAAAAAATACCCAAGTGCATGGGGACAAGTGGGGGGAGGTTGAGAATGCTGGAGAAGGGGGCAAAGATCAGAAGGAATAAAGCCGGGAGACCCAGGATTGCCAAAAATTAAAGTCACGTGGGCACTTCCATCCCTAGAAAGTTTTTCCTTCTTCTGAAAAGGATGTGAAAGGTGTTAAGTTGCACTAAAATCTGATGGAGATGACAATTCTTTAAAATGAACAAAAACACACACTTAGAATTTGATGGATGCTGCTTTATCCACTAATCTGCATGGGGAAATTCCCCTCCTCCCCTCTCTACTTGGTGAATGTCATCACTACAAAAAGCATTTTGATCTCTTGACTGTGGTTAGAGTTATCATTTGCCCAGCCTGCTTTTATTTGTCTGTTACATACACTTGCTATTCAATCCAAGCCTGAGGTTCCAAAGACAAGTTCACCAATGAACTCCTCCTGCTAGTCTTCCTTATAAATTGCTCAAGTATTCCTAAGGGTCAAGACTTTTGAGAAAGAAAAAAGGAGGGGATTAAAAACCATCACCCTCCCGGTAGTGGTTCAAAGGGGAAATAAGAGCAAATGTTACATGAGACCAAGAGGCAAGACAGGAATCACAAGTTTTTCCCAAAGGCATGAGCTGTGGAAAGTCCTCAGTCCTTAAGATCAGGAAAGAAGAAAAACTCAGCTCGATTCAGGGGCTGCTGCTAGTGAGATTCAGCTAATGGGCCCCATCCTTCTTAAAGCACGGGCACAGGAGACCCCTCCGTGGCACTGAACCTGGCTCACTTCCTTGGGGGCCTGCCGCTCAGGGACGGGGTCTAGATTGTTCCTGGTACATGCATCTGCACACAACATCTCTCCGTCTGTGGCACAGCGATTATCAATGACTCTGAACTCACTTGCCCTGGTCCGCTCTCATTCTATTTGCAAACACATTAGAGATTTGATAACCAAAAACCCAGCATCCTTAAAAAATTTGGTAAGTGACTTAGGAAATATGAAGGGGGAAACAAAAAGAGAGAGAGAGAGAGAGCGAACTTTTCTGTATATCCAATTTGAGAAAAGAAAAGGGGGGGCAGGGGGGAAGGATCCCCAAGCAAGCTGACAGGATTTTGAGCTGTCCTGCCAATTTCCTGCAGCAAGCTCTCCTTCCTGAAGAGAGGAAATTAAAAACACACAATGGTTCGTGTTGGGTCAGTGTTTCTGGAGGAGAACTCACCAGCCTTCGCTTGGGCTTGATGAGGGGTCGGTTCTGTCCGTTCATTTTGTGGTAGAGCCCACAGGCGTTGCACAGGTAATGCCCGGTGCCGTCCCGCCGCCACAGCGGGGTTGAGGTGGCCCCACAGTTCACACACTCCCTGCCTTCTGGAAACAAGACCACACATAAGTCACTTATGGAAGGAACACTGACAGCACTCAGAAGGAGGGCATGAGAGTAAAATTGGGCACTTTTTTCTCCCCCCTCTCTGCTCCCTCTATTGGGGAACTTTCCCCCCACCTCCCACCCCCCAACTCCCTTAAGGCGGCTCCCAAGTGGGGAAGAGTCACCCCCTGGCCCTGTCATGGCTTAACCATTCCCGCACACACTCAGCTCCCGCCCCAAGAAGTGGCTCATGAATAAACAGCAGCAGAACCTTGCTCTGGGCCTGCCTGACTTGATGGGGAAGATCAAGTGCAGCCAAGGAAGAAGGCAAATGGCAACTTGAAATAGTTCCCTGAGAAAATGTGAAGTCCTGGACTGTGGCAAAGCAAAACATTCCAAGTTGGTTCCCTCAAAGGAAAACAAAGGGGCCCCATTACCATCGCGGGGTGTGTCTATAGAGATCAATTAAATCCTGTCGATTCAGATGGGGGAAAAGGAAAGATAAATTGATGGCTAGATAAACAGAGAATAAATCCATGAATAGACTGATCAATGGGCTGATTGATTTTGAGGACCCAGGACTTTAGATTTTACTTCCAATAAAACTGGAAATGTCCCCGGCTGGCAAATAATAGATGAAGACCCAGTGGGGTCCACTCATTCTCCCCCACCACCTTTTTTCTCTCTGTAGAAAAGGCCAAGGTTTTCTATGATTTACCGGCCACTGTGACAGACACCAAAGGTGAAGTATGACCCCAGCTGGACCAGGCCAGGAGGTGTTGGAGGGAAATACCCCTGGAGGTATTGGCGGGAGGAAAGAGTCGGAAGGAGCAGCATGAGGGGCAGATCGGGAGAATAGGCCAATTAAAGAAAGGGGGGGGGGCGGCCTCTCGGTCAGCTTATTAACCAAGGCCTTCCTGCAGTAGCTTTTTTCCCAAAAAAACAAACAAATAAAATAAACAAAAAACCGGCCAGGCCGGTTCACTCCAGGGGCAGGAGAGTGACCCAGACCCATCTCCTGAGGGAAAGCTCCTGGAGAGAATCCCTCAAAATACCATTTTAGGACCACAGAGGAGTTTTGCTCACTGATTTCTTTCCAACTTCTGTGGGAGAAGGAAAGGGAGGACAGTTTCTGGGAGAACCTGCCCAGCTCTTGGGGGGCCTCATCCTCCTGGCAGGCATGTACCAGCATCTCTGCCAACTAAGCCAGACTGGGAGGAGCTGCCTCCCCCCCCCCACCTCACCCCCCCCCCCCGCCCCTGCAGGAGGCAGTAGCTCCAATGGAGCCGGTCTCCCAAGAGGAGGAGTCGGGCAGAGGATTTCGCTTTCTCTGGGGGTGCTAGGAGGGAGGTTTGGGAGGATGGTAGGGGACAAAGATGAGCCCCTAAGCGTTGTTTCGTTTTATGAGATTAATCGGCTAATTCCAAAGTACCAAGAAGACAGGGTGGAGGAAGAGAACCAGGCAGGCTGCTTGGGAATCTAGGTGACTCCTTACACCAGAACACAGCAGGCTTGGGGGCCTGTTTGGCCTTTGGAAACCCCTAGACCAAGTATGAGGACGTTGGGGGTTCACACCTGTAAGCCTGTTTTGTTTTGTTTTGTTTTGTTCTCCAGGGACAGGTTCTGGGGAAGGAAAAAGACTTTCAGAAATGGAGGGCTTTGCCTGACATTGGAGTTCATAATGGTGCTAACTAGTTTTTGTCCACTTTCCTTTTAAAAGAAAAAAAAAAAAGAATATGAGGAGTTAAGAGAAATGTTATATATATATATATATATATATTTTTTTTTTTTTTTTTTTTTCCCCACCAAATTCCAAAAAGCTGTTCAACCCAGGGTCTACAGAAAGCCTCCCACGAGCCACTGGCCTTCTCCCCAAATTCGGGCGCTACTGAGCCAGAAGCACACGTCCAGGTACCCAACAGTATCTACCGGGCCTCAAAAAGGCTCGGGACCAAATTACCTCGACACCTTCCACTGGAGTCAGAAGCCTGCGGCCTCGGTGGTGGAACGAGGGGGAGGCACAGAGGAAGGGGGAAAGGGCGAGTGGGCGAGGAGGTGCCTGCTGCAGCCTAGCCTGGGGACAGGCAGGCCCAGCAGCCCCCGTGCCCCACGCAGGCACCGGGTGGGCCTTTCTGAGGACAGCGATACCGGCCTTTGCTGGCTGGGGCCCCAAACCCACTCCCCATCCGGCCAAGACAGGGGCCTCTCGGTCCCTCGGCACCCAGTCCCTTTCCCGCTGCGCAGGGAGGGCTCGGGCGAGGTTTCGCTGGCCCCCTCCTCCCTCCGCTCCCGCAGCACCCGCTCGGGGTGGAGTCCCCGCTGGCTTGGGGCCGGCAGCCCTGCTCCTAGGCACCCGGGGCTGGGGGATCTCCCGGCCTGACGTGATTAGTCTGATTTCCTTTCCTTTGTCAGCCCAGTGGGGAGGATGACAGCTTCCTTTTCAGAGGGACCTTCAAAACTAGCAACGGTTGCCTCTTCAGCCAGGCTCTGCACACTAGAGCAATTTTCTGTCTTGATTCACTCCGCAAGTTTGCGATTGCCTTGTCTGGCTTTTTCTTATTTTTTTTTTTCTTTTCTCATTGTTGCCGCTAGTCTGTGACTTCAGCAAACAACCAATTTTCCTAATGGAGGCCCCGACTGTCTCCTGCTTTCTTTCCCTCTCCTCGCTCACTGCCTGGTGTGAGCTGCTCAGACAGATACCTCTCTCTCGTAGGTGACAAGAACCACAGGGCTGCGAGGCCTCTTGACATTCGACAGCCATTTTCAAACACCCTCCCTGCCTCCAGCTGAAATCCTGAGACCGGGGCTGGACGAAAGGAGCAGGAGCTGGGGCCGGAGGCTGCGAAGGGGAAGGTGGGGCGAGATACCAACAGCCGGGGGGTGGGGGGGGTGCCCAGAAAGGGCCCTTCGCTAAAAAGCTTTGTCTTTTGTTTGCAGAGGGAGACCCAGCACTGACAGCCCGGCGTTAGAAAAGCACGAGGTGCCCTAACCACTGCTTCAACCGTTCCTCCAAAATGCAACAACCCTCTCTCCTCCTCTCTCTACCTTAGGCAAGTGCATTTGCACAGAGTTAAAAAAACAAAAACAAAAAACGCAACCACGAAACCCCAGAGAACTCCCTGAAGAACTGCTACCATTTCCACCCTCTACCCAGAAGGGTCTAGAAACCCTCCTCCCCCACTCCCACACTCCCGAAAGTCCCAGCTCCCTAGCTGCCCAGGTGTGCTGTTTTGGGGTTTCTGACTGTGAGAAAGGAATAAGAAGGAGGAAGTAAAAAGCCAAATTGCAATGTCTTCTCTCCTCTCCCCACCTACCAAAAAAGAAAAAAGAAAAAGTAAAAAAGAAAAAAAATATATATATATATACATATATATATATAATACAATCGGTCCGTAGGTGCTCCTGGTTCTGGTTTAGGGTAACTGCACCCCTTCCTCCCACCCACACCCAAATATTCAGGGGCTTGAGGAATGAGGGAGAGGAAGGAAAAGACTAGCCGAAGGCCCGAAGGCGTGCACACAGAGGGGAGAGAAACCAGAGACTCTGGAAAAGTCGTTCTGTCCCCTCCTCCACTCAAACCACCACCCCAGCCTCAGATGCCACGATCTTTCCCCCAAAACTTTGTGCTACCAGAAAAGAGAACTTAAAAAAAAAAAAATTCCCATCACTACCTCAAAATGCATCCGTTTGCTCTCTTTGAAATCAGTCCTCAAGCCCTCATCTAATCCCGGCTTTTCTGAGCCAAGCTGAACCCCATTTCTCTGGAACCCTCCACTCCGCGCCCAAGCCCAGCCCCCGGCAAGGCAGCTTGGCCACTTTCCTCCGCCTGTTCTCCCTTCCTCTTGCTTTCTCTTTGACTCCACCAGCGAGCCTACCTCCCTCTCCCTCTGCCGACTTTCATGTACTGAACATGCAGGTCTGAGTTTCTCTGTCAGCCTAACCGCATCCGGACTCTATTAAAGTTCCTGGCGCGGGATAAACAATGCAACTGTCGCACGCAGCAGTCTGAAAATAATTGGATTAGCTAAAACATATCAACTAAATAGAGACAGTCCTGCCCAGGCAGTCGGAGTGAATGTCACCCTGGAAAAAAAAAAAAAAACCCTGAAAACTGATCTCATGGTCACTGGGCTCCCAGAGCCCTCCCTCGGAAGTTTTTCAAACCCGGGTTTTGCAAGCCCGGTTTCAAGACTGCTCGTCCCACCCATAAAAGACAAGTGATTTTCACCACTTCTTTGTATATAGGATCTCCATAGATAGAGGGCGGAGGTGAGACGTTGGAATGAGCCAGGACAGAACAGACCCACCCCGAAATGGACCCACCCAAGGAGACAGAACAATCTTCGAAGAAAAATCATCTTTTAAACTAGCTAAATCTCATCTGAGAAAATCCCAAGGTCTCTTCACTGCTTGGGTTAGAAGCAACATTGGCAATGGATTATTTTATCTTGAAAGCCAGAATATTTTGTGTGGGTTTGGTGTTGTTTTTTGTTTTTTTTTTAAGCAAGTGTCTAGAGCCAGAGAATAAAGATGCAGCACGCTTTTAGACAGGGGGTGCTTTTTTGAGAGAGGATGAGCAGAGGAAGCGGAGACCCACACCTAGGGAATGTCGTTCAGTCTTGCCTACCTCCTCTGGCTTCAGATCAGTAGAGGAATAGGTCCTGAGATGCCTTCCTGCCCCTGCCTGTGCGGCCACCACAGGTAACTGGCGCCCCTGGACTTTGGATTTTCATTCCAGTTTCCCCAGGGCAGAGCCCACCTCTCTCCCAGAACTTAGGGGGGCAGCCTCTTTTCCATGCAAAGAATAGGTCAAGGAGGGTCCTGCCCCCCCCCACACACACACACAAAAATATACCCATGCTTTATTTATCCATGTCCTCTGTTGCCTGCATGGCCCCCTCTGAGCTGAGCCCAGAGGAACAGGCAAATGGGGCTGCAGAGGCCAGGGGGGTCAAAGGAGGGACCTGTGTTTGTTTAGGTTTGAGGAGGTTTCGTTTTAGCATTAAACACTAAAGATTTATTCCCTGGGCTTTCCATTTGGTCTTGGAAACTGACTAGAGGTTACTGGCAGAACCCAAAGGTCCCTGAGCAGGCGGGACAGGGTATTTGTTTTTGTTTGTCTTTTTCCTTCCCCAGCTGGGGGGCGGGGGGGGGGGGGGGAGTTAAATTAGATTCCACTTCCCCTCTGCTCTGTGGACTGGAATGAGATAGGACACACCTCATTCTTTGCCCCCGTTGGAAGAAAGGGAAGAAATCAAATCTCAGAAGGGTCTGGAACACCAACCAGATCCCCCCCACCCCCCAGGGGCCAGACTGAGGCTCCCTCCTCCGCGCCCTGGATTTAGGAGAAAGGAGAGGTGGGAGGAGGAGAAAAGGCCCCGGGGGAGGTGGAGAAGGTTCCTACCTGTGCTGGATCTCGCCTTGGGTCTCGACTTACATCCGAAGCCGGTGGGGGAGCCCCCCAGCAGGCTGCTGGGCGGGAAGAGTCCGGAGCTGTATTCGGGGACGTAGGGCGGGTACGTGGTGATGGGGTGGTGCGCCGACGAGGCCGCCCCTCCCAGGGTGGTCATGCTGCCCCGCGAGTGCGTGGACTCGAGCTTCATGCTGTCGGGCAGCGGCACCTGGTACTTGATGCACTCTTTCTCGTCCTGCCGGGCCGAGCCGGCCGAGCCCGGAGTGGACAGGGACGGGTCCGGGGAGACGTCCTTCGGCGGGGTGGGCGGGAAGGTGAAGAGGTGCGGGCTGGAGTGGCCCGCCGACAGCGAGGAGGACGAGGCCGGGGGGTAGACGGAGAGGGGCCCCGGGGAGCCGTGATGGATGGACGTCTTGGAGAAGGGGCTGAGGTTCCAGGGCGACGCGGTGTGGTGGCTGCCCAGAGCTTTGCCGCCGTCCAGCCAGGGCAGGGATCCGTGCAGCAGGGGCGGGCGGCACACCTGACTCCCTGCGCAGGAAGGGGGGGTGCGGGATGCAGGAGAGAGAAATGCCCGTGAGAGCCGCTTCGGAGGCCCTCGACACACCTGGGGGTTCTCCCCCTCCCAAATACACCCTGGATCTGCAGGCGGGCCCACTCCTTCACCCAGGCCGCCGCCCCCCGTCCCCCCGCCCCAGGACCTTGGCCAGCACACGCTTTATGCCCGTGTCTACCACATGAAGGTCCCCTCAAATCCAGCAGAATTAGGGGCCTGTGTCTGACACCCAAGAGGTGCTGGGACGGAGTGGAGAGAGCCCCTGGGCATATTTGGTCTCTCCAGATACACTTAATGGCATCCCCTGAGGTCCATCTCTAGAACCTGACTTGATTTATTGGTTTCCTTCCATGGCCCAGCGTCCCCCATCCCAGACCTAATCCCAGCCAGCCTGATAAGAGTCGGTTGTGAATAATGAGGCCTGATGGGGTGAGCCTGGCCGCACAAGGGCTCCACACCAGGAAAAGACACGGACCTGGAGAGAGGCCCACTCCCGAAATCCAGTGCAGGAAGGAGGGTGCTCGCTCTCGGAAAGGAGGGGAGGGAGCATTTTGGGGTTACTTCCCCGGAACCCTGCTTCAGTGCTTGCTCATAACTGGCGAGGCCTGAAGTGGGATTTGCAAGGACATTTTAATTGCCCAGACTGTTGGAGGTAGTTTCCAAGGCTGGACTCTGCCTTTCTCACCCTCCCAAATCCTCCAGAAGGAAAATAAAGTAAACCCCATATTTGCCCCCAAAGTTGGGATTCCACCAGTGCCATAGGTGGATTTTCACCTGAGCCCCCCGGCGACACAAAATTCCTGTTGACATATATATTTTACTTCTCCACAGAGCATTCGAAATACAGAGTTTTCAGATGGCCATAACTCAGACACGTCCATACACCCTGAGACGGGTCCATGCAGGGGGCAAGTGCAAATCCACACACTTATTGATCTTTTAATCCACTACCTGCCTCAGCATCTGACATTCTATTTAACCATGAAGAACAATACTGAAACTAAAATCTTGAGAGAGGAAGGGGAGGGGAGAGGGAAGGAGAGTTCTCTGAACGCCAAGGGTCAAGACTCAATGTTATGCAGGAAGTAGTATAGTAAATAATATTAAGTCTGCATCTACCGCATTTCCACTTAACTGCTGATCTGCACAGAACAAGGGCAGAGAGCGCCCCATCCGCAGGAACAATTGTTTAAAAGCTGGTGACAGCAGGGCGGAGGACGCCTGCTGCAGAGGGGCTCTGTCACCGGCGCCGATGCAGGCTCTGAGTAGGGGGACCAGGAAAGACTCCAGGCACCCGGACTAAGAAAGACTCACATTTTCTCTGCCTGAGATGGTGCCTCTATTTCTTCTTTAGGAACCCACTTACACTGGAAAACTTAGAGCTTTCCCAAACCCCGACCCCTAACTACACAGGGCTTGATTTCTTAACCTTTTAGAACTCGTCTAAACTTTTCAAAGGTGAAAGAGAAAGAAAAAAAAGAAAAGACAACTGGAATCGCTCCCACATAAGAAAGAAACCCCGGTGGATCCTAAATCTTATTTGGGAGCCTAATGGAACTGTTGTAGGCCGGAGGAGAGTAAGGCAAGGGTTTTGGGGAGCAGGCAATGAGGCAACCTAAAAGCAAAGACGCAGGAAAATTCTGTGCAGCCGGGAGTCTAGGAAATTTCAAATGTCTCCCATTTAAGACAGTAGTCTCTCCACCAAAACCCCGTCAAAGTACCAGAATTCCATTCCTCAGAGCCAAGAGGTGGCAGACCTGCCTAGGAACCAAATGCACTAACTTTGGGGAAAAGTCAAAAAACAGGGATCAGGGATGCGAATTAAATTTCTCTCGGGCCTTTCTGAAAATGTGCCGGAAAAAAGAAACCGAAGAACGCTGGCAGAAGCCTCCTCCCGCCCCCACAACCCCACCCCGAGAAAGAACTACAGGGTAACTGGGGGAGCGAAGCCCTTTTTGAAGGAACCAAGTCCGAGCCGGGTTTGGCCGGCGCCGGCTGCGGGCCCACGGAGCCGTGGCCGCAGGGGCAGAGTCTCGGCCCCCGGAGCCCCGGCCCCCGGGGGCCCCCCGAACCTGCGGCCGGCCGTGCGGGGACAGAGGGTTGCAGTAGGGCGCCTGCCAGGTGAGCGCCAGGCCCGAGGCAGAGCAGCCAGCCGCGGAGAGACGCCTGCTGCGACTTTTTAAAAACACACTCTCGCGGCGATTGAGACTGCTTCCTCGCCCATTTCCGGGCCCCAATTTTTTTAATTGTAGCGGGAACGGCCCTTGGGGGCTTTGGCTGGGTCTCCCACCCCCTGGTCCCTCCCCGCCTCCCGGGCCTGGGGGGGGTGGGCAGCGGCGGCGGCTGGGCGGGGGTCCCCGCACCCCGGGGCGGACTCACCGTGGTGGGTCGGAGGGTACCTCTGCACCGTGGCCCTCACTGAGTTTCCGTAGTAGGAAGGGACGTGGTTGCCTTGACCGTCGATGTTAAAAAGTACATCCACCTCCTCGGGCAGGGGGTACTGCGCGGGGTCCATGTAGGAGTGGCCGAGGCCCGGGTGGTGCGTGTCCGGGTGCTGCCCGTTGAGGACCGCGGGGTGGTGGTGGCTCACCCAGCGCGGCTGGTCCGCCGTCACCTCCATGGCCCCGGCTGCGCTCGCGCCCTCTCGCCGGGCCCGGAACCCGCGCGCGGAGAGGGAGGGCGGTCGGGCTGGAGGGTCGCGGGGCTCTGAGGCTCTGCAGGTGCTCCTGCCGTCGGAGGGGCGGGGGTCGTTTAATGATTTGTTTTCAGTGGGGCAATGGGAAAACTAGGAAGGAAAGGTGAGCAAAGGAGATACAAAAAACAAAAACAAAAACCTTTAAGCAGTAGTTCAGCTAAGAGAAGAAGAGGAAGAAAAAAGAAATTCCAGAAAAACAGGTACGGAAGGATAAAGGGGGAACCAAATTCTAAAGGGGGAGGAGGGCGAGCGAAGGTGGCTGGAATTCTGCAAGTGAGGCTCTTCTGCACCGGGGCTTCCTCAGCGGCTCGGAGGCTGAGGCTCTCCTCGGGTCACCTGCGGAGGAGAGAAGGGGGAGACCTGGATGAGCTCCTAAGTACCTGAGCACCTGAGCTTATGAAGTGGCACCACCTCCCCGCGAGCCGCCCGGCCCCGCGCCCGCGCACCCAGGACACGCGCACACACGCGCACACGCGCACGCCTCCTCCCGAGCGAGGCCAACCGGGACGCGGCCGCCCAGGGAACGACTCCCAAGTACATCGCCAGCAGCCCGGCTCTCCCGAGGGCCCTGCAGTGACTGAGCGGTTCCAGTTCGGCCGACAGCTCCCTCCCCCCCGGGGACAGCGATCCCGGGACCTTCCTTCCAGGCCTCTAGCAACTCTCCAAAAGAGGAGGGTTGAGTTTAAAGTGTTTTAAAGTCCTCCCAAATGGAGCGAGGGGAAAAAAAAAAAATTCAAACTTAAAAAAAAAAAAAGTTGCCAGTACCAACCTGGGTAGCGAGGAGCAGAGAGGAGGAGGCGTGTGACCTGGGAGAGCAGAAACTGCTCGGTCAGATTGTGTGGCTCGCTCTGTCGCGCGCGCTCTCCGTCTCTCTCTCTTTTCCTCTCTCTCTCTCTCCCTCTCTCAGTATTTTTTTTTTTTTTACAGGGAATGCATTCTTTCTGAAAGTATCAAGACGGCGCCAGGCAGCTCAGTGTTCGCAGACAGCTGTGGCGCGACGCAACTTAAGGAGGTTCTAGTGTCATCCGCGCCGAGGGGGAGGAGCCTGGCGCTGGCGAGGAGGGGACAGGATCACCAGCACAAGGAAACTGCAACCCAAACCCGCTCCAGGACCTCACCACCCCTCCCCTGCACCCCTCCGCCCCTGCTCCCGCCCCTCCACTGACCGGAAGGGGGGCGCCGCGGAGGGCCGCCCGGGCGGAGGGGCGGCGGGGCGGGTGGGCAAGGCCCGCGGGGTTTGGGGCGGAGGGGGTGGGCAGGAGGGAATTTGCGCTCTGGCCCTTTAAATGTGGTTCCCGCTCCTGCCAATTCATTCCGGCTCGGGTGATTATTCCGTGCCGGGGAAACCGACCTGCCCCATTCATAAAGTCAATTTCTACAGGCAGCCTTTATTTTCCAGACTTTTTTTAATGGCCAAACTTGTTTTTAAATTCAATCCAGGGTATTTGGGAGGCTACTGATTTGGGGCTACGTGCATATAAAACTGATCAGGAAAAAAAAAATTTTTTTTTAAATGCCGAAGTCCTTTTGAGATTTGCCTCTGGAGAGAATTGCCTAAGAGACTGAGGAATGGGGCAAGAGGAGTAACCTTTATTGGAATGTCCGTGTTACTTTGGTGGTCGTTGTCAACATTTCCCCCAGCCTTTTGTGTTCGCAAGCCCCTCGGATGGACGTTTCCGCTGTTGCAGCTGTCCCTTCCAGACCTGATATTTGTAATCGATGCGTGCTTCTGACTTGAGTGGCAGTAGGGACGGAAGAAAATGAAAGGGAGAGAGAGGAAGACGCTAACTAGCCCTCGGAGTACAGAGCGAGAGAGTGGTTGCAAAGAAAGAACTCGGGTCTTCTTTCCAGTTACCCAACTTTTCCCTTCACCCCGCCCAGGGCCCTACTTACTCTGGCTCCCGGCGTTTTTCCCCAGCCGAGGAACCAGCCCCCTCCACCTACCCCCATCCCGGCCGGCGGGCAGGACTGCGGCGACCTTCCCCGGACTCGCTCCGCCCGGCCCAGCCCCGCAGCCCCAGGCGGAGGGGGTGCGGCTCCAGAAGCCCCGGCGAGGGGGCGGGGCGCGCGGGGCGGGGTCTGGAAGGGGCCAATCAGCGGGCGAGGCTGTGGCCGGGCCGCGATTGGTCGGCCCCGCGGGCTCCAACCTCCCCGGCCTCTTTTGGTCCTTTGAGCCACTGCATCCCCTAGCGGCGCCCAGGCTCCTGCAGCCGCCCGTCCCGAAAACGCGGCCGGGGCGAGCAGGGGTCAGGCGGGGGAAGAGAAGACTCAGGTTCCACCCTCTGCTCACCCCAGAGCAATGTGTGCGAGGAGAGTGTGGGTTCACCCCGCAGGCTATCCCACGGACCGTACTAAGAGCTGGATTGGGGGGTTTATTTGAATTGAAGCCATTATTCCTTCTTCGCTCCTCTCCCCCATAAAACTCCCTACAAATACAAAAAGTCGAAACAGAAGAGACCGTCCCTAAAAGTAAGTTCTGGAGGATTCCTTTCAGGCGGTCAAGGAAAATCATCAATATTCAGCCTAACTTGGTGTGTGTGTGTTGGGGTAGGGGCGAGAGATGACTTGTTTTAATACACAATCCCTGTAGAAAGATTAGTAAAATTTATTTTAGAGTAGTGGGAACGTGGGTCCTCCCGATCTCGGATTTGGAGCTTCTCCTGAGGCTCCGTCTTCTTAAATCTGATGATGTTTGTTAGAAATCAGGGTTGAGTTTCTAGATACGGGACAGGAAGAAAATTCCTAAATTAAACACACGCACACACCGCCCTCCCCCCACGTTTCTCCTGAGCCCATTTAGTTCCCGTTTATTAGGGCGGCCCAGTAAAGAAGCATCGATTTTTCTTTTCAGTCTGACCACTTCTCCCTAGAGCCAGCCAAGCTGCCGGCTTCTACTCCTGCTCACGGTGCTCTCCAAACCTTTTAATTATTTAGTTTCTGTCTACCATCCACCGGAAACCGCTTCATAAACAAGGACGGACCAGCGCGCACACATTTTTGCTACAAGTCCCCGAGATTAAGATGAAGGATGGAAGCAGAGAAAGAAAAAGAAAAGAAAGAAGGAAGGAAGGAAGGAAGGAAGGAAGGAAGGAAGGAAGGAAGGAAGGAAGGAAGGAAGGAAGGAAGGAAGGAAGGAAGGAAGAGCGCTTCTTGGCGCGTCAGCCCGGGACGAGGCGACGCTACACCCGGACCCCGGTTCAAAGTCACGCGGGGAATCCCAAACGTGGTTTTTTGGTCTGAGACCTGGAAGCCAGGGAAAAGAAAAAAGGGAGCCATCCTCGGGAGAAAAAAGCTGCTGACGCCAGGACTTGAAAATGTTAACTTGTGAGCTTAGAACAATTTTAAAAGACAAAGGGAAAATATTTGTGAGGACGAGGCCTTGCGGTGTGGCGCGGCGCCTCTCCGATAACGCCCAGAACTTGGGGGGCGGGCAGTATTCATTTTCATTAAAAAGCACCGAGTCGGGCCGCGCAGCGATGGCGAGTCCTCCCACCGCACCCCACCCCCGCCCCCTCCCCACACCTTGGAAAAATAAAAGATCTCGAAGGCCCTTGGTCTGGATGGTTTGAAGCTGGCAGAGAGGTGTGGGGGGCTGAGGCTGGATGCCCGGTGTAATGGAGCCAGCCTGTAGGGGGTATTTAACATTTAATTCCCAGCCGGTCCGCCCCTGTTCCCGGACTGACAGTGGGTAATTGGGAAAGAGGACGTTGCTCTTTTGATGGCCCGCGCCGGCCAGTCTCGCCGACGCCACACTGGGTTTGACGTCACGGGCCCAGCCCCAGAGCCGGGAGCACAGAGAAGGGGGGCGGGGGGTGGGTAGGGAAAAGGAGGGGAGGGGGATACCCAGTAGGGAGGGCCGAGGTCGGCCCCGGGATCCGTGGGGAAGCAGGGGGGGAGGGAGCGAGGCCGGAGAGAGGCTGAAGCGCGTGGCCTGAGGCGGAGAGCCGGGCTGCGGGGGTCTGAGCCAGGCCCGGCGCCGGCCTGACCCGCCACGCCGGCAAATGCAGGCCGGGCTCCCTCCTCCCAGGGCGGGCGGGGGAGGGGATGGGGCTCGAGGCCCGGGGAAGGGGAGGGGGGAAAGGTGGTCCAGACTCCCCCTCTGCCGTAGCCCGCAAAGCTGGGATCCTGGCCTCCTGCAGAGATGCCTCAGCGCCCTCCTGCCGCCCTGACGGCCCCCTCCCCAGGAACCCCGGCCCTGGCCTGGTCTAGCGAGTCTCCCCCTCCTCCCCGGGAGCAGCCGGCGGAGCGCCGGTAGAGGAAGCGAGGAGACCCAGGAGGATATCGCCGCCGCCGCCGCAGCAGGGCCCCGGGCTCCTGCAGGGCGCGAGGCCTCCCTCACCAGGGTAAGGGGCGGTCGAACGGCCTGGATGCCTGGGACCCTGGGGGCAAGCATCCGGGAGCCGAGTGAGCGACGGGGCGCAGCCACCGGCCCCCCGCCCAGGAGCCGGGGCCCAGGGCCGTGTGTGGTGCGGCAGGAGCCAGCTTGGCCTATCTGAAACGCCAGGCCTCGAGGCGGCTGCTGTAGGCGTCAAGTTGAGCGGGGTGTGTGTGCCCTCTTGGGGAAAGGGTAAGAAATGGAGCCTAACTTTCTCTCCTCGGTTGGGGTAAGCTGGGACCCACACACACCCCCAAACACATGCCCAAGTACAGGTCCCTCCCACCCGCCCTCCCGGGACTGCAGAGGCTCCGTCCTGATGGAAGTGGGACGCTCAGTCCCGCAAAGGAAAGGGAGCCCGCGGCGCAGAGGGGGAGGAGCGTGCCCCCAGGCTCACCCCTGGGGTCGCAGGACCCAGAGAGCGGAGATCCACGCGGCCAGCGTCACCCACCCGAGCCTGGCGACCGGCGCATCCAGGCGAGCTCCGCGGGGCCGAGGTGCCTGGAGAAGCCGCCCCGGGCGCCCGCGCGCTGCCCGCGGAGGATAACCGGAGAGCCGAGCCTCGGGGTCGAAGTCATAAAGTTACTAATCCGGCGCAGGGGGAGTGAGCGTGCTTCGGGCCGCCTGGGGCGGTCATTTGAGCGTGTTTACTTAAGGACTTTGCAAGCGGAGCGCGCGCGAAATAGTCGGATTTCCAGCGAGGCAGCAAATATTTGCAGGCAGGAGAAAGAAGCGGAGCCGGGCCGCGACGCCGCGTCCCTCCCCCCGGAGCCGCGGCGCCGGCCTGGGCGGACCCGGCCGCGCAGTTAAAGACAGAAATGAAGCCAGGAACCTGCCGGGCTGGGGGCAGGGAGGGCGCAGAGCTACAGCGAAGGCCAGAAATTGGAGCGCGGCCCCGAGGCCCTGGCGAGCCGGGGCTGGGGGGAGAAGTCCCTTCCCATTCCAGCTCGATCAATCTTCCGTGGCTGCGATCGGTCAATAAAAATGGTGTGAATCGGCCGTGGTTGCTGTACGTCTGGGGAGGAAGTGGGGGCCAGAGGTGCCGAGGCCGGCGCCGGCAACCCCCGCACCAGCCTGGTCCGCGGCGGGGCGGTCTGCTCGCTCCAGGCTGGAGGCCAGTTCGTCGCCCGGAGCCGAGCGCTGCCCGGCGGGGCCTTTAATTGGGTGTCTCCATTTTAATAGTAGCCATTGTTGGAGCAATTAGCGAGAGACAATAACCGCCAAGAGGCGTTTAATTCGATTCCTTGCTCTGGCTGCGCCCCGCATAGGGGCGCTCTGGAAGAGGCCGGCAGGGAGGATCTGCTTAAGTGCCGGCTCCCCTCCCTGCTGGTTTGGTCTTAGGTGTGGGAGTTCTAATGGGGCAAGCGGAAAGCGGGACGAGAGCAACCGGGTCCTGGTCCCGGACCGGGAAACCAGTCCTGGGCCTCGCTAGCCCGGGGGGCGCCTCCGGGGCCGCCGCGCCTGCTGGCAGCATGCGTCCTGGCTGCGACCACTGCGCGGGTCCCCGATGCCTGTTAGAGGGAGAAAAGCAGAGACGACAGGGACGTGGAAAACAGGCCCTCTTCCTCCTCAGCCCTTGGGCCCCCACCTCCATCACCCAATTTCCTTCCCAATCGGGAAGAGAGAAGATACCCCCTTCTGGCGCGTACAGACCTCCCCCTCCTCTGTCTCGGCCCTCGGATTAGGTTACCATGGCCAGGAGAGGATTTTTACTGGTTACGAGAATAGCACAGGTAAAGCTGTATAAACAGCTTGCAGGCTTGCCGGGCGGGAGGGTTACGCCGGGGACACGGCCCAAGGCGCCACCGCGGGGCGTGCGCGGCACGGGTGAAATGGCGGGGGAGCCTGCCTGGACGCGGCGCCCCGGGACAGCGCAGGTTAAACACAGATTATGTTGGATCTATGCAGTTCCCATCCAAGCCCCCTTTCTCTTTCCCGCATAAACTGAAATGCAGAGCGTGGGGAGAGAAAGAAAGGTGATAAGAAAGAAGCAGACAGTGGGCATGACGGCTGTTCTTTTCAAATGAAACACCGTGAGCAGGGGACTCGGGGAATGAAGAGAAAAGGGGGACCCCAAAACTCACTGTCAGAGGGCACATGCTGGAGGTGGAAACGTCAAAGGGGAAACCCACGGGTACCCAGGCGAAAAGAGTTCCGCACGCGCAGCTCTCCTCCCGGTTCCCACGCCCACCCGCCTCGGGCCTAGGGTCTACCTGCCCTGGGAAATGAGCCATCGCTTTGGGGGTGGTAGGTGGTTTGATTTACTTTTTTTTTTTTTTTTTTTTTTTTGCTAATTCATCTATCAGCGTTTAAAACTCAGAAGGAAACCCGCCCAGGCCAGAAGGAGCGGCGAGAGATGTGGAGAGTCAAAGAGAGAGGAGATGCTGAGATTACCCCCTCCTGCTCCGCTCCCCACCGCCAGGTTGGGCCCTCCTGCTTCGGGAGGTCCTGGCCCTCCCTCTGCCGCTACCCTCTTCTCCTCGGGTGAGAAAAACCCCGATTGTAACGAGATAAAAAATTAGGTAGGTAGGGGTGTAGCGGAAAGTGGGAAGAAGGAGGGAGAGGACGGGGGATTTCTGTTTTCGAGTGTAACAGCGCACAGGTTGGAGGGTGGCGTTGGGGGGAGCCCCGGTATTGGGGTAAGAGAGAAAGATTCCCCTGGAGGATGATTCAGAAGGAATGAGAGTCACCCCGGAGGAGGGGTGCACCTCCCAGCTGTCCCTCCCTCCTGGCCTTGGCGGTCTGGGGGACAGCGAGAGCCCCAACAGAGGAAGAAGAGATGGAGGGGCTCCAGCGGGTCGCCTGGTCCCTCCCGGGTCATAAGCCGTTTATGCAGCTCCCAGCAGGACCACGGGCCCTGAGGTAGAGCCTCGCTGTGTCTAGACTCAGGTTCTCCTCCTGGGGGGTTCTCAGGCCACTCCGCTGAAGCCTTCGGGGTTCCTGGGAAGGGGGCGGCCACCGCAGCCAGGAAAGTAGTGGGCAGTTGGAGTCACCCGTGCGAACTCCAGGCCCCAGCATTTTTCGGGCGAGAAGGGGTGCCCTTGGGCCATCTGCCCCACCCCGTTTCGCCTGCGGGCGCTCCGAGTTCGTCGGCCGCCGCCTCTCCGCCCCTGGCCGGGCCCCGGCTCGGAGCCTCGAGCGCTCGCCTTACCCGACTCTCTGGCCACTCAAACTTGGCATTGCAGGAGGAGGGCTTTCTCTTGGAGCTCTCGTGTTTCTACCTCTCTGGATTAGCCGGGAGACTGCGGTGTGTTTGTTCCTGGACAACCTGCAGTGGGCTTCCAGGGAAAGGGGGCTTCATAACACACCCGGAGAGGGGAAAGTGGGGGCAGATGATTTCATTCAGGTCAGGAGACCGGAGAGGCGAGCTTCTAAAAGCACGAATTGTTCGTGTCCTCCTCTGGACACGCGGGAGACTCCATGATAAAATCTGCAAGCGTGCGGGGTTCCGGGGGGAGACGAGGACGGCCTCCCGCGTTCGCCCTCCGCCTCGCGCGCCCTCCCGGACCGTGCGCACCCGACCGCCTCTCCCCGGCAGGCCCCTGGCTCGCGCTCCGCTCTCCGCCGTCTGCCACCTCGTGGACCTCAGGCAATTTGTTATATAAAACAAAACAGCAACCACACACATGTGCCTGCAGACCCGCAGCGACGGACACCCAGGGAGACACCCTGCTCCAGCGCCTTGGGCACCGCGTTTCTTCCTCATCCTCCCTCAGCAATACTTTCAGTGCCACCACCTCTAGTCCCCGTCTGCCCAGCGACCCTATCAGCGCCACCACCTCTGGTCCCCGTCTGCCCAGCGACCCTATCAGCGCCACCACCTCTGGTCCCCGTCTGCCCAGCGACCCGAAGCAAAGCGCGGTTCGCACTCCAGCTCCCTGGCTTCCCTGGCCCGATGGCCACAGCTGTTAAACCTCTCTCCAGTTACACCCAACCATGAAGAAGAAGGTGATCAGGAATATTCGGTCCACACACAAAGACATACCACAAAACGAATGCACATTTCTGCGTGAAAAGGCTCAGAGGCGGAGGAGGAAACATCTCAGTACACCCCAGAAATGATCAGAATAAGCGGGGCTAGAGAACACTGGGCTTTGGGATTCTACCCCCACACACCTTATCAGGATTCCTAATTCCCTGCCACCTCCAAGGGTTCCCAGACACAAATCGCCTTAAATTCCAAAAGAGGGGTTCTCAGCCACCCGCCTCCCACATCCCTGCCCCTTCCTGAGGCTCTGTGTGGCCCTGAGCTGCTGGGCGGCCCAACACAGAGGCTCCACCAATGAGTGCCCAGGGGCGCCCACTCCCATCCACTCACTGCACCCCCGACTTACCCCCACCTCATATATCAGCTGTGAAAAGGCAGGGTGGAAATAGCAATAAAGGAATATGCAGCTTCCCCTGTCTCTGGGCTTTTGGCAGTACCGGCTAACCCCAAGCCTGAGCAGCTCCCCCCACCCCCCCAACCCCCCTCCCCGCGGGCTGGCAGAGACAGCTTGTGTGGAATGGAGGTGGGCTTGCGGAGATTGTGTACCATGCGCCACTCACCCGTATCCTCTGAACCCGGCTGGGTTCTCAAGCCAGGAACCTTAGGCCTGGCAGGGCAGCTGGCTGGAAGCTGAAAGCTGGACCTGCTCCTAGATCCCACAAGGGAATCAATAGTGGGAGTCCCGGGGACCAGACACCCCCCTAGGGCTTGGTCTGTCTGACCTGGATGCCATACCCCCTCCCCATTCAAATGGGCAGCAAACTCTTCTTGTCCTCAGAATCACACAAACGTTTAAAAGGGTTAATGGCAAGCCGCCTCCCCACAATCAGCCACTTGGGCCCTGAAACCATCTCACATCCAGACACCTGGATGGACTCCGCTGGCCTGACTGGGACTCCCTGTCCCCAAAGCCAGCCACAGGACCAACAGCCTCCCTCCTCCCCCACCCTCCATCCTCAACACACACCTTTTCTGCCACAACCACTAAGGGGTGGAGGACTGCCAACGCTACTTTATTATTTGTCGCTTTCAAGTTCATAAGCTTCCACCCATTACCCCAGTGTCCTAGTGAATGTGGGCAACAAGGGGAGGAGAAAATAGCCAAGAAACATGGAACCAAACTGAGGGAAGGTCCTGGAGGGTAGACTCCTTTCCATCCCCAGCCCTAGACAGAATCGCCCAGGGCCGGTTCCTCAGGCTGCGGTCTGTCTCCAAGAGGAAGAAAGGTATATCAAAGCAACTCTCCCATCCAGATTCACTCAACTTCCTACGCATTTTAACAATTTCTGTCCTTGTTGGGAACTGCCTCTGATTGAGTGACTGCTTGGAGGTCTGTTGGTCCGATGTTCCAGGAGAAAGTAGAATTCTTGCCCCTTCTGCCCGTCCTGCTCCCCACGACCCTGGGCACCCTCTCTTACAGGTTGTGGTTTTCTCACTCGATTCAGGGTGCCCCTGGAAGCAAAGGTGCCTCCCGGCCACCCCCAGCTCTCCAGGGATACCAGATGCCCACACATCTGGACTCCAACTTTTACATCACAGCGCAGAGCTGTTTCTTTAATTATATGCAGAGACAATGAGCCTAAGCACACACTTGTAAGCAGAGGGAAATAAACAAGCAATTGACACTCAGACCCAGCAGCTGAGTGGCTTCCCCCTAATGCTTTCTTTTCGCCAGTCCTCTGCCCTCCCTGAAGTGGAAAACGGGTGTCCAGCCCTTCCCAAGCATTCCTACCATCCCTCATACTTCTGTTTAGGTTTTCTCCACATGCTTAGCTCTACTAGCTCTTTCCTCCAAACAAGGGCGTACACACATGCACACACCATGCTCGCCCAAGGTCATTGCAGAACGCCAAAGATTGCCAGTGACCAGAAAAAAGCAATAAAGACTGGGGTCTAGTTCACTTTCTTCCAGGGGCAGCTGTCCCTTTGCAGTCTAGACCTCCTCCTAATTCTCTCCACGTGGAGCAGGGAAAGCGAGTGCAGAGTTAGAGAGAAGATAACAATATTCACTGACCTGGGTATTTTGCTCCCGCGGGCCAGCTGTATTTTTTTTTTTTTTGGTTTTTTGTTTTTTGTTTTTTTTTCCTGACTTGCCGGAGATCCAAAGGCAGAAATGACAGGCAGACTTGGCCACTCTTGTCCCCGCTGCGGTCCTAAACGCCCCAGCTGCTTACGGCATCTCACGCGGGCTTCCAGCGAGCAGTAAAACCTGGGTGATGTGCATCCTTCCTAGGAATCCCCTCCCTCCGCCTTCTGCTCACTGTAGAGAGCGGAGCTCTTCCGGGTTGCAAAGGGGGAAAGGGAGGGAGGAAAGAAGACTAAGTGAGGAATGGATTTCACCCCCTCTTGCAAACACGCAAACCGCCCATCAGGGGTGTGTGAAACGGGCAGAGTTGGGGGAGGGGGCCGGGGAAGACGGCCTGAAATGTGACCAGCCCCTGGCGCCTACACAGCCCACTGTCTCTGGCAGGGATGGAATCGACTGCAAATGTCATCAGTAGTGTTGACTGGGTCATTACCTACCATAGATATAAAAGCTTTGGTGGAGTCTCTTCTTCCCATTTTTGGAGCGAGTGGGGACCCAGTGGGAGCGTCTAGAGGTACAACCCATAGCCACCATTCGCAGGGCCTCTCAGGGCTCTCCCTCTCCCTTCTGACTCTTCCTCCTGTTTGTTTATGCTAACGCTCACAAATGCCTGTGCTCTGCCTTCATCTGTCTTGGGTCTAGCTGTCCAGGACAAGTTAGGGGAAGCAGAATGGTTGGCGACTAGGCTCTGGACTTGCTGGTACTGTTTAGCCCTCACCGTAGGCATAAAAACATGTGGAGGTAGGGAGATCCGTGCACACACTAAGTAGAGGTTTGGGAAGGAGACTCTCTAGGGGTCCCAACTCTTTTCAAGAAGAAAAGAAGGAAATTTACCATCTAGGGGAGTGAGATAAGGGAGCGAGAATCAGAAGTAGCTCTGGGGATAAAAGGTCTGAAGGAAAATTATCCTATTAGTCTGCCCACCAGACCCAGCAAACCTCAGCCCTCTCCTGTACCATCTCTACTTCTGCTGGTGGGAGACCAAATAATCCACGGAGAAGGAAATCTGTCATGAATAAATTTCTGCAAGAGTAAAATGAAACCCAGTAAACACTAGGGTAGAAAGGTCAGGGTCCATTCGTTTTGACAGGTAGCGCTTTCCCTTCACAATATTTATACAACAAGAATATGGAGACTGACTTTAAAAATAAATAAATCTTTGGTTAGAAATAAAACAAAATTTATCCATCCCTGGGACAGGAAGTTAAGAACTTTCTTGCGGCGGTCCCAGGTCGGTATATAAGGAGTAGCCCGCTTCGTGCTGGCAAGTGTTTAGGGGTGGTCGTTCCGTAGGGGTGGGGGTGGGGGGAGAAAGAGGCCACCGGTCAGCAAGCGCAGAATGAGGGGTGCAGAGGTGGGCCGCAACCCGAGGAGGGAAGTGGGGAGGGTCAAGGGGTGCGGCGGGAGAGTGAAGCTGGAGCGCCGGGTAGGGAGAGGAGGTCAGAGCGAAGCCCAGTCGAGGGGCGCCCCTTCGGGGCTCCTCGAGGGGCCCGCGCCCTGGCTCCCCGGGCTCAGAGCCCCTGGACTGCGACCCACCGCCGAGCCGCCCGCTCCCTCCGCTCCGCACCGTCGGGGTTCCGGGTTCCAGCCGAGGGAGGGGGCGGAGGGGCTTCTCATTTGCCAGCGGGGCCAGGAGAGAAGGGGGTCTCCCTGCCACCGAGGGAGCCCCGCAGCCCACCTGGCGTCACGAAGTCAGCCCCTCCCCGCCCCCCTGCCCGCTCCCTCCCGCCTTCCGCCACCCAGCGGCGGAGCCAAGTTCTTGGGCGCCGGGACGCGGAGTCGGCAGGGCTGCGCGTCGCGAGGACGTAGGAGAGAAGGTCACTCGCTCGACAGCTTCCCCCCAACCTGTTGCCCCGGCCCCTTCCAGGGGGGCGGCGGGGGCTGTGCCGGGAGGGCCGCGGCCCGCGGCGAGCGGAGGGTGGCGGGGAGTGCGGAGCCCCGCAGGCTCCCCGGACCACCTTGCTCCTCCTCGAGTGCTGCCTCCTGGGGGATTGACCGCGGGGCCCCGGGACACTGCGACGGTTGTCTCCCCGGCCTGGGTGTTAGCCGAACCCCGACTGGCCGTCCACCAGGCCCGTGGGGTGCTTTGCGTCTCCCCGCAAGCCCCCCTCCTCTCCTCCCTCTCCCCGCCGCGGCTGCACTGCCCCCTCAGCGCCGGCATGCCGCCCGGCACCCCCCGGGACCCAAGGCTGGCCCCGGCTCCCACCCCTCGAGTCCCTCTCCGCCACCCCTCCCACCCACACCCTCGCCGCCCGGCCCTGGCGCGCGGTTCCGGCCGGTCTGGAGGCCCCTCTCCCCCGTTCCTTTTCTGCTGACGCGGGCACTTGCTAGACTCCAGGTCTGAAGTGACGCTTGGGTCGGGGACTGAGAAATCTGATCGCATACCCCGCTCCCCCATCACCCTAATACCACCTTCAGCGAAGGAAGGCTTCATTGAAGCAAATTCGGCCGCCGAAGACACTCGGGCTGAAAAGGACTTAATGAAAATGTAACTGATTTTCAGTGTAATGGTCAGGCAGAGCAAGATTCAGAGAGATACCCGCTGGGCAGTGCGGGTCGTCGAGAGGGACTTAGGGGCGGCAACTGCTGCTAATTAGGGATACAGGGGCGAATTCTTCCAGGAAGGTTGGGGGCGATTTGATGGTGGGGGGAGGAGGGGGTGAAGAAAGGGGAGAATTTATCCTGAGAAGCAAACAGTGGGGGAAAGGCGCTGGTCGCTCAGTCAGACGCTGGAGATGGATTCTTGATTCGTGGACACCGGCCCTGCCCATTGTAAAGATGGTGCTTTAATGAAGCTACAAGTCACTTTCTGAATTTTAAAAGCTACCACTCGGGCCCGCAGATTCGAGGTTCAGGTCTCTGTGCGTGTGTGTATACCTGTGTGTGCGAGAGAGCAAAAGCACCCTCCATTATTCTGGGGCGCTGTCTGTGTTCAGTGATGAGGAGCAGCGGATCCTAGGTGCTCAAGAGCCTGCCCCATGCTAGCAAGTGTGAGGGGACAGGGTGGTTCCACTCCCAAGATCTCAGGACTCTCAAGTGAACCTTTTCATTGAGCAGTGCTTGTTTGGTTCACAATGGAACATCAAGGCCAGAAGGCAAGGACCCAGCTCTCTGCTACCCAGTCACACTGGGGGGGGGGGGGGGGGGGGGCTGCTCCTCACCCATCGCCTGCACCCTTTGCCCACATACCCTGCTGCTGGCTTCCCTGACTCCTTTTCCCCTTCCCTGGAGCACCTACCACCAGCTTCTTAGCCCCTTAACCCTGGGCAAGCCATTATCCGTCCTTTCCTGGGCTAGGATTCAGAGGCTGAACCTAGTAGAGAAATGTGCTGGCTGAGGCTCCTGGGCCTGGGGACAGAGCTTGGTTTGGGATTCTCCCTGGAGGCAATCACGACATCCCAATGGGCACCAGCATCAACTGCTTTAAATACTGTGGTGTGCTGGGCCACATTCCTACAGCTAAGGCATTTGATTGGATTTTAAATATAAAAGGAAGTCACTGGGCCTGTGGAGGTAGAAGATGGATCAGTAAATGACTAATGATAATAGAAACACTGTGTCCCAGATCTCTGCGATGGCCGCAGAGATAGGAAGTTCACCTGTTGGATAAAGAAAAAGGAGACCCTGTAGGGAGAAATAATCGCTGGCAGAATCTCCAATCTTTCTAAGAATGTGTGGCCACTTCTGGTTGTTCTCAGCAGGGTTGGGGAACCGTATATTTATTCTTACAGGTTTTCCACATCCCATTTCTTTCCCCTAGAACACAGGTAATATTTTTCTTTCTGCCTATCGGTCCTCAGCATCATCCCCCTTTCCATTTTTCTACCTTCCTGGATATTCCCTCAGATTGGTGTACTTTTTCCCATGCGCTCTCTACCAGGTGAAAACGCACACTCAATATTAACCTGGGTTTAAAAGTCCTAATCTTTCAACTCCACCCATTGAGATTTATTATAAATGTGTAGGATAGGGGGAATTGGGAGGGTGTAAAGGAGTCTAGAGTGAGGAAAACCAGTTCTTTCATTTTTCTTTTCTTTTTTTCTGACAGAACATTTTTATTAAACTCAACTTTTAGGTCTGTGACTTTGCCTATGTTTCCATGACCGCCGCGGGGGGAGGGTGGTACAGGACTGCATGGTGGGGTGGGGGCCTGGGTGGTGTGGAACCATGGACATCTCAAATGAAAGTTTCACAAAGCAGTGACTGGAAATTTAAAAAAAAAATCAGACCTATTCCACCCAGGCGCCCTAAATAAATAGCCCCGTTTGCAAATTCCTATCAATTATTACGTGATGGGAAAAAATCCTATCTGAAAATAAAGCACGTGGACGTGGAGAATTTTAATTAAATCTTACTGTGGATATAATAACATGGAAGTGATTTTTCATTCGGCGCTTGCCTGCTCACCAGTGTTTTATGGCGTTTTCTTGCCTCTGACTTTATTTTAAAATATTAGACGAGGTGGAGAATTATAAACGACTCTTTCCTTATCTGTACTGCTCACATATCCAGGATCAGAGGAGCTGATTAAGAAAGAAGTCAGAGGCAACGTTGGATTCATAATGATTTGGAATAATGAATCCTTATCTCTGCTTTCCAGATTATCTGCCTTTCAGCTCCCAATGTTTTGTTACATGGGATAATTTATTGCATCTAATACATCACAATGAATCTGATGGTAGAAAGTGATGGCCAGCGTTGTGAAAAGGGGGCCCTTATTTTTTATCCTGGGGCAATGAAACTGCTTTTTGCAGTTTTTAATTGGGAAAATATAAGGTAGATCTGATAAAAAAAAAAAAAAGAGCTGGGTATAATCTTGCCTGCTCGTGCCTTACCACGCGGCTCTTTAATTAGTGTGTCAATTTCAGGCTGAAATTAACAAGATCGACCTGAAATGAGCGCTTAGTTTCTCCCCAGCCCCGAGATCCTAATTTTTAACATGATTTATTTTTATGAAAAAGGAGATAATTAATCATAAACACTGACTAAAGCACAGAGCCAAGTTAAGATAAAATGCCATTTGCATCTTTATATAGAAAGATACCAATAATGTTAATTTTTCTGAGATGTCCTCTCTCCTCGCCATCTCCTGCCCCCAAACAGCTCCCACCCCGACCGCTGCCCACTCCAGCCCCATTCTAAGTAAACAAGAAAAAAAAAATCAATTCCAGGTTTCTCTTATTCATTGCTCTCTTTTTAAAAGTACATATATATTTATTTATATATTCAGCTCTTCTGGCTTTGTCTGTCAACACATGCAGAATGTGCATGAGGTTTTTTGTTTTTTTTTTTCCCCCAGAGCAGAATGGTGGGTGGATCTGCCTGTTCTCCCAGATCCCCCCTGCACCTACCCTCATCATCTTCCCTCCATTTTAAGGTTGGAAAGAAGAGGACACACATCTCATTTAATGGTTAATTAGTTACGATAATTGGCATTTTTGTTTCTTTTGTATTTTGCCCTAACGCCAAAGAAACAAAAGCCATCTAAACGCAACAGGCTTTACTCTCTGCCTCTCTCAGGATGGATTTCAGAATCCCAGACTCTACCCCGAGTCCCCTCCCAACAACTGACACTAGTAACCTCCCGGCTTCAGGAAGCAGAAGGGGCAGGAGTCACCGGTAATTTGCTCTTTAAGCTTGTGCCTGTTGATTACTTTCTGGTTGCTTGGATTAAACAATCATTGCAAATATGCAAACCAGTGAGAGGAGATTCATACATATTCGTTCTCCAATTGTACCTCCTGACGTCAGATCATAATTTCTTGATAATTGGATGGTTTGTACCCGAATAACGTTCATCTATGAAATTCTCTACGTTTCTCTAGGTTGCGGTAGATTTTATACTGGGAGGTGGGGGGGGGGCAGGATTTGATTTTTTTTTTTTCTTTAAGAATTCTTTTCAGTTCATCATAGTCCTATTGTCTCCCTTCCTCCCCACACTTGGGGACATTTACTTTTGAAATGTCACGACGTGGTTTGTTTCCTGGGAATGTCATTTCCCTGACAGTTCTACAGTGGGTTGAAGAATGTGGAACACGGGTGGTCAAGATGAAGGAAGTGGGGGGTGCAGTTGGGGCAGAAGCAGGGGTGAGGTTCTGTAGAGCCAAATCCACTTTTCCTCTACTTAGACCTACAAGAGTTCTGGTCAGTCACCCCCTCCCACCATTCAGCTTTCAACCCCTAGGATCACCCTAGGTCCCCAGCTAGCTGGAGTTCAAGTGCCAATTCCTGATCCCGGTCCCACACTCTTAAGCAAAGTAGGCATCCAGATCATTACAGATTTTAAAAACTTGGATCTTGATGATAAAGACACTTCAGGTTTTAGGTGGTAGTAGAGAGGGAGAGACCTGATTTTCTGGGAATACTCTCCTTTTATCTTTCGGTTCACTTTGGCCTTACTACAGTGGATTTCAGTTGTCTAGTTCCAATTATGTATTAAATATCGCACGACTTTCCTCTCCTGCCTTTCTCTTCCTCTCCCTCTCCTTCTCTTCTTCACCCCTGCTCCTTCTCCCTTTCCTCTCTTCCTCTCTTTAGGACACATCACTCCAAGAATTTCAAGTATCAATTATAAGTAATATTAATTTCTCAGCCCCAACCAGTGAAGTGTGGATGATCTGATAGGAGTATAAAAACGGTGCTTCCCTAGATGAAACAGACCAATGGAGCCTACTGGGCCATTTCCCATGCCCAGATGAACATTCAATTTTCCGGCATTATCTCCGCACTTAAACTCGCGTGCTCCATTTCTGTGCCAAGATAAATTTGCATAATATTTGCAGCTGTAATTAGCTGATGAGCATCTCCCAGCCTCCCCCTTTTGTCTCTCTCTGCATTTGGTCTTCCACTGATGCCACATTTGATCTTTAATATTACAGGATTCCCGATAGAGGATTGCATATCTTATCTTCTCGGCTCCAAAATCTTTTAAGAAGGAGGGAGAAAGGGAGAGAGGGGGTTTGGGGAAAAGTGTGAGTGAGGAGAATGAAGCTTCACTAGTCAGAGTTTGAGCCGGTTACGATGGAAGAAGGTAGAGGTAGCGACAGAACGAATAAGAGGAATGGAGAATTACGGTGGGTGGGGGTGGGGAGAGGTGGGACCAGCCTCTTGGAAGGGGGAGAATCTGGAATCAGCGGGTTATTATTGAGAGAATTCAGGAGTGGGGCTACAGGGGGTGGGGCTGGAGATCTGGAACAGGGCTGAGGTTGGGGGGAGAGTGGTGGGTGGTCAGCCTCAACTCTGTGGCCCTTCCTCCCTTCTGGGGGAAAAAAAACAACAACCGGGTCCCTGCTGGGACTCCAAGGAAGGCGCTCAGTCGGGTAGCTCCCCTCAAGCAGAAACTGGAACTTTTGAAACCAGGCGACTCTCTTATCTGCTCATCTGGTCGTCTCTCCTTAATAGAGAGCACAGCGCTCCTGCATCTCTAATATGCCACAGACAGTTGCATTCTGCCCATTGCTGTTTATGAGAAATAAAAGCCACCCCCTCTCTAAGAAAAGAAGGGGGGGGGAAGTGAAGAGACAGAGGGAAAGGAAAAGCAGGAGGACAGGGGAGTCCGTCCTAGCGAGCGGTGTCACCTCCTGTAGTGGGGCAAAACCAGCCAAGTGGCCCCCTAGTCTCCTCCTGGTTGTTACTGTTGTGTTACTTTTCTCCAATGAAGTTTTCTGACTTGGGGGGGGGGGGAGGGAAAGTGGATTAAAGGAGCCACTGGTTGCATGAGTATTTGTGGGAATCCGGAGGGGTAGAGAGAGAAGGGAAAGGAAAGAGGGAGAAGGAGGAAAAAAAGAAGACAAGAAAGAGTCGATTTTCATGCCAATCATTGGAACAAATAGCTAACATTTAGCGTTTACACCCGCACTGGCGGCGCCCTGGCGCTCCGAGGACCCGGAGCCGGGCTAAAATGTCCCGAAAGCCTTTGGAGAAAACGAGTTTCCAGCTATCAGGTTCTCCCCATCTCCCCCCTTCCACAGGGCTTCGGTTTCAGGCTGGACTTGTCCAATGTCTGCGTTACCGCTGCGAGCTCCTAAATGAGTGTCAGGGAGGCAAATATCAAATAGCGCCGGGGTCAAGGCGGTTTAGTTAACCGTGCAGGGCGCTCAGGACTCGAAACTTGTGTGGGACTCGCCGGGGAGTGAGGCCGGCGGCGGGAGGCTGGGCGGGCGGATGGAGGGATGGGTGGGTGGGAGGGTGGACAGGAGCCCTAGACACAGGTGGGCTGAGCGCACCTCCACAAGCCTCCCCGCCCTCGCAGGGCAAAGAAAGGCTCTCGGTTTGAGAAAAGTTGCTTGAAACTTTTTTTAATGAGGCCAATTTTATAAAGCGAGGTGGAGAAGTTGGGCCCTGGTCCTGGCCCTGTCAATGTGTGCCTTTAGTAACTGTTATTAGCTCAAGGCCTCAGTTTCCCCATCGGCTGATTGAGGGGGTTGGTCAAATGATGGCCAAGGTCCCTTCCTGCCGGGAAAAAAGAGCAGGCTCTGGGCCCAGGGCGGTTAATCGCGAGTGGAGGGTGCAGCCCCAAGGCGCCCTGGGGACCCCGCTACTGCCCCCAGCTTGGCCCACAGGCGCTGACCAGACTTCCAGAAGAGTGAGCCCAAACGCTCCTCAACTCGAGCACTGTGGGGCTCCGCCAGAGCCCAGAGCTCGGTGGCCGGGAGCAGCAACGACTATCCTGGGGTCGCCGTCCAGCTTCCCCTCCTGCGGCCCACCCACGTTCCTGCGGCGCTGTCTCTCCTCCGCGTCCTGTGTCTCTTGGGCGTTTCCAAAGCAGAACATCTTTGTTGGAGGGGGAGGTGGGGGGGAGCGGCTTGAGGTTGCTCTTAAAATTCCCGACTCCAGCGCCAGAGCGGAAGTCCCCGCAGAAGCAGCCTTTGGGCGGAGAGCGGGGACCGCGCGCCACGTTAGAAATCGATTAACCGAGGCCCGCTGCGTGCCATTCATGGTGTCTTTTTCCTTTATTTTTGACCCGGGTTTCAGCGCCGGGGGCGGGGCGGGGGGCGCCCGCACGTGCGCCGGGTCTGCGTGCGTGGGCGTTTCAGCCCCGCTCCTCCCAGAGTGGGGGGGTTCATGGGTGGGGCGGGGGGTGCAGCCGACTCTGCGGCTTATTTCCCCCCGCGCTGAGTCGGAAATGCAGTGGAGGCAGTAGGCAGCCGGCCAGAGGTTGCTTCGAAGGCTGCTGCTCAGGCCCCCCGGGCTGGGAGCCCAGGTCCGCACTGTCCTGCCCGCCCCCCAGCCCCCCAGCCCCCCAGCCCCCCACTCCTCGCGCGCGTCTGGGGCTGCGTCCCAGGCCCAGCGCCAGGCCCCACGCCTCTCGTCGGGTGTGCGTGAGACTGCGGAGTGCGGGGTGGGGGGGGGTCTGGGCTCCAAGCCGGCGGGGGTGGGGTTGGGGGCAGCAGGGTGGGGCACAAGGTGCGGGGGGGGCTGGGGGGGGACACAAGAGCGAGATGCCCGGACCTCGCGGGGCGGGCTGGGGGGCCCTGTCTTCTTAAATAACCCTCTTTGGGGGAGTCTTTCCCTTCCCTCAGTGTAATTCTCAATGATAGTCATGAAGACTAATCACGATGCTACTTTTCCCCTTCTTTCTCAAATTAAAAAAAGACGAAAAAAAAAAAATACGCACCCGACTCCACTAGCGTTCGGGTTCCGGAGAAATTCTCAAATAGAGCAGTGTAATTTCTCAGTTGATTTTGATTGACATACTGTCCCTGGGATCATGTGTTAATCCCTTCTTCACTCAAGCCTTTTCATAACTCATTTCTCTCCTGCTAGATGGGGGCTCTGATGGTTACCGAGGCAACGACGATAGCACTAAGCTATTTCCCTCTCTGCAAGGAGACCATTATTCCGCATGCATAGGCCATTTGCAGCAGAGGTCGTCACAAAGTCATTCACGACACAGCACACGTTTATTAAACTTTTATTCCCTTTTTTCCCCCAACACAGAAACTAGTTTGCACTTGTAGCGGGGGGGTGGCATTGTGCCGCTGTGTGTTGCCAGCGCCTGCTGGGGACCGCGGCCCCCCCGTGGACCATCATCTACGCGCAGCGCTCGTCCGCGCGGGGGCCACAGGTCTCTTCGCGTCCCCATCAGTCCCTAGGGTCTTCTCAGACGCCACCTCTGGGACCTGGAGGGTAAGAGGCAGGAGCAACATCTTAAGTGCAGACGGCAGCGGGCTTCCCGGGTGTGCCACTCCGCGAGCCTTGATGAACAGTCACCTTGTGTCCCCTCTGGGCAGCATCCCTTTCTCCTCGCCAGCCCTGGAGCTGCCTCTTCCCAGGGTGCCTGTGGTCACCCGTGCTGGCCGCCCGGAGGGTGCAGGGGTCTTGGGTTTCTCTTCCCATTTCAGCCTTGCAAAGGGCCTGCTGGGGGCGCACATTCCTGGCCCGGTGTCCAGGACGTCAGGGGCACTGGGGAAAGCATGGATTTGGTTTTCAGTCTTCTCTTGCAGGGGGGCCTGGGGTGGGGCTGGTGGGTGGGCTGAGCCCAAGACTGGGACCTCTGGGCCAAGTCAGTCAAGGACATAACCCGGAGACTGGTCCAGGTTCCAGCAAGCATGGCAAATATTCTGTTCCCAAACTGCAAGGCCACCCATACCCAAGGGCAGTTTCGAAGGCCATTGATGGCCACTGCCTCGGTTTCCCTCACCATCTCCCAATTCTTCCCTCTCTCCTTTCCTTCCTTTCTTTTTCTTCGCTTTCAGCCTCCAAGACTTTGTCTTTTTTTTTCCCTTGTAATGGGAGTGGTAGACCCACTGGGGCCTTAGGGTGGGAGTCTTGGGCTCCAGAGGCTTTTGTGAGCTCAACCCGCAAGAGGGAGCTCCCACCAGTCTTCTGCCTCAGTGACTGCTTTCGTGGGCTCCTAGAGCCCCCACAGTGCCTGCCTCCCATCATCCCGCTGCCATCAGCCTGCCTCAGCCCACAGCTAGGGGGCGTATCCCAAAGGAGGGCTTTCTGGGCCACCCACCCGTCAGGATCATGCCACAGCTGGTTACTCTGCACATCTAGGTGGGGGTCCCTGAGCTGGGCAGGGACAGACATGTGCCGGGGTAAGGGTTAGGGGCTGGGCTCCTAGATCAGCAGGTACAAGGTGCTCCAAGGGGCTCCTAGGGTCAACCTCCTTCCCCAAGCCTGGGGTTGCCCAACGGTCTGTCTCCACCAGCAGGTGGCGATGGAGGCCAGAGGGGTTGCCATTAGAAGGGGGCCCCCCAACTCCTGTCCTATTGCTAGAGTGGTGATGCTCTGCTCAACCACGGAGGTGACGTTGCCCGCCCCGTGAGGAACACGCCTGGCTCAAGGCTAGCTAGCACCAAACGATCGGGGGTGGGGGGGTCCTCACGGCCCCTTAACAGCACCCCCACTCAAGGGGCAGTGGGGCCCCTCGTGCAAGGGAGATCCTGGAGAGAAAGGGAGGAGGGAACCTTTCTCTGCAAGTCAGCAGGCTTTTCCTGGTGTCTGTCCTCTCCACACCGACACACCTCCCGCAGGAACATCATCTAGAAACATGAACCCTCGTTCCAGCTCGCCTTCTGCAGGGCCTTCCCAAAGAGGCGTCAGGATGCTGGCATCTAGAGCAGCCTGACCCAGGCAGGGCAGGGGGTGGAGAGGGGACGTGGGGCATGGGGTGGGCAGTGGTGGCCCCAGTGGAGATCCTAGGTGTGGAGGTGTGTCAGATTCCAACTGCGGGGAGAGGGTCGAGGGCAGGAGGGGGTCCGGGCGTGTGTGGGAGCCGGGCGTTTGAGGAGTGGTAGGAGAGCGGCCACAGATCTCTGGGGTGCAGGGGGAGGCCCACGGGTGCTCCAAGCTGCAGGCCAGCTTATAGTAAGTGGGGGCAAACACAGTAATGGGGGCCGCGGGAGCCTTGACTGCCGGGCAGCTTTCGGTCTGACAAGTCTGCCATCCATGCATTTTAAGGCAGCGCAGGTTACACCACTCACCCCCCAACTGAGCTATCTTGGGGGAAACCGCTGGAAATCCTGCTCTGGGAGATGGTCCCCCTGATTACTAAGGCTTAGGCACTGGTGCCCAAAACTGTAACAGTATTATTATATAATAATAGTAATTGCATCCATCATAACATCTGCGGGCTACAGGATAATGCTCGTTAAATACTTAGAGCATCCTCTAAGATAGGTCTGTCCCTTCTATACAGGTGACGCGGTCGCCTGGCCTGACCCCAGCTCTCATCACCGCTCCGCGGACTTCCTTCTCTCCTGCCAGACCTCAGGATAGGCTGAGGGCTACCCACAAAGGTATGAGCATTTCTTTTTATTCACTTATCACTCCTTCCTTCCTTTGACATTGTGTTCTCCTAATGAGCACCTTGCTAAGCTCTGAGACTACAAAGTAGGAAACTTTCTCTGGTGGAAACCTTGATGGGCAGAGTGGCAAGAAAGACAAGCAAATGGACCTTTACAGATGCAATAAACACTCCAGTAAGTGCGTGCCATGTTGGTGTGTGAGCCCAGAGGACGGAATGGCCGGGAGCGTCTCCCGGTGCTTACCAAATTGGCAACCGCTTGATCTGGATCTCAGGGGATGCTTAGGAGCTCGTGGAGCAGAGCAGGTATCAAAGAGCATTCCAGAAAGGAGCAGGCAAGTGCAGTGGCACAGGGTTGAGGAAGGGGCACAGGGAGGTCAATAAACTGAGAAACGTGGCCTGCCCTGGGAGGAGAGAAGTGACAGGGGTCGGGACACGTGACCATGAAGGGCCTTGAAGGTCAAGCCAAATGGCTTTATGCTGTGGGTGCTGGGGAACCAGGGAGGGGAGTCTCTAAGCTGAGGGGCCGTGTGATCGGGAGGTAAGTTGTAGATTCTCAATGCCCTTCTGCTGAGTAGCTCCCTCCCTTCTCTCAGACACACACCAGGAATGAAAGTGTTTGCCTCCCTATTTCCAACTTCATGAGCAAAGTGGGTGATAACACTGGGTTTTCGTTTCTCAAAACGCCTGGGCCAAAGCGACATCCACCAAGGCTCGTGCTTCTCTATGTGTGGTTTCCATCTTGCCGCGCGGGACCTCAGTCCCGTGGGTTGTGTAAGTGTTCTGAGAACCGCGGTCCCCGAGGCGCTCTCACAGTCTCCCCACTCCCACCGGGATGAACCAAAGGCCAGAAGGCGAGTGGTGACACTACGGAGGGAGCCCCCCCACAGCACCGGGGCGGCGGTGGGAGAGAGAAGAGCCGTGCCTGCTCAGCAATATATGGCAGGTATCTACGAACCCTCACGCTAATTGATGGGCTCTCTATATATCATCCTAGATAAAGGACCCCAGTGCAGTAAATGCTGATGTTTAGAACATCCTGATAGGGCTTTGTTAACAAGAAGATAACAGAAGAGCAAGATATGTTTGTTTAGCTGCCTATAGATAAACCCAATAGGTCTTTGTTAACTTTTCATGACTGATGGCCACCACTAACCATGATAAATAATCCTAGAACAGGCAACTTTATTTAAAGTGCCGGGCATGGGGCCCAAATTTTTAGCTCTTTGGAGTGAGGAGGAAGCATTTTCTGCGCGTGAGGACACATACGTCATTGTAAGTCAGTACTCGACTTTCTCTAAATAATTTTAAACCATCAGCGAGAGCTCGAAACCAAGGTGCCCCTTGACAGGGGTTCGGGGCGCACTGTGTTCCAGTCACCTGAAACCCGAGCAAGTCTGAGGAACCGGATTTCTCAGACGAGTCTTCCACAGAGTGGCAGAACCTTGAGAAATCGAAACAGATATTTTCCTAGGAGCTTTGAATAGGTGAAAATCTGCTTTTCAATCCTCCGGAGGAACATGGTGGCCAGAGATGCTCCTCCCTGCCACTCTTTGGAAGTTGCAAAATCGTATCCAAAACTGATAGCAGCCTAAGAATTTATTTTCAGAAGCCGAGGAGGTAAATTTTGTCACTGTCTTTAAATAAGTCTTGCCTGCTGAGGTTCATCACTGTGTTAACAAGAGGGGGCCACGCAGTATGCTTTGCCCAGAACTCAGCCAGAGCCAAAGCCTCAAAGTACATGGAAGGAGGCTGTTGCATAAATCCCGTTACAAAGAGACCAAACTTTGGTGCGGTCGCAGAACATTTATCATGGCGCTGTTATCTTTAATGCAATCTTTTAAAAGAAGGCAATCATTTTTACTAAAAACATCATTTGAATTTTATCTTTACTAAAATGCTGGGCAGGAGGGGCGGAGTTTGACCCGACCATATAATCTTTCCCAACCTGCAGACTAATCAATTTTGATGGCAGAAGTGATACTGGGTCTCGGAAGTTAACCAGATTTGCCACCGGTAAATGGAGGTCCCGGGTGAAATGATGTTTCAGGTAACAAAAAAAAATTAATGTAGAAAAATTGCTATTTGCAAAGGCCACAGGTGAAATGTGTCCTAAAGTACTAGGGAAAGCTTCTTTCCCCTTTCTTCTTCTTCTTTTTTTTTAATGTGTCACAACTAAGAAAGAGCTATTGTAATTCAGTTCTCATCTTGGTTCTAAGAGAAAACTCTGGCTGGATTCTCTCTTTGGGGCAGTGCGGTCCTGAAGGCAAGAGATTTGATTGCCTAGACTCCCTGGAACCGCAAGTTCACATCCCAGAGGGGCTGGGCTCAACCCTTCCTCCTTCCTAGGCAATAAATAGCATGGAAACCAGGTTATCTATGTGGCCAACTTTCAGGAAAGACCTTGAAACCAGAGCCCGGGTGGACCTGGGCGATCACGTGGTGCTTTCCATTTACCGTGGGGGTTTAACTGCAGGGTGGCTGAGCCAATCTGGGCCAGCCGGCAACTATCACACTGATCCCAGGAGATACTTCAACTGGGTTTTTAATAGAAGTCCATTTGAAAGCGTGCGATAGACGCAGAGGGAGCCGTCTCTGCTTACCCTGTGTGAAGCCATTGGGTGGCTCTATCAGATTAGGTGCAAGAGGGGTAGGGAATTTGGAATGTTTACTTTCATGTTTGCTATTCGGCCGCATTTCCATAGCGCCTTAATATCTTAGCACCATATTTGTATTCCTGATTAGTGGGTTGGCTTAGGTACAACATGATTAATGTTTCTTTCTTTTTCCTTTTTCTTTTCTTTCCTTTTTTTTTTTTTGGCTCAAAGAGCTAGTTCCCTCACCTGAGTCCGAACAATCAAGTTACTGAAATTCTAGCACACGTTTTCAACCTGTGCAGCTTCTTTACATAAGGCGCACTATTTCCACTCGTCCTTGCACACCCCGTCTGCCCGATTGCTGACATGACTCCACTTCATATGAAAGGCCAGCTTTTCTTTTGGGGGGAAAAACAATCCGACCATGCCAGCGAAGGCCAGCGAAAGGCTGGGGTGAGGTTTGTTTGTTTTAGTGATATGGGCTGTCATCATGCCTGAGCAGGGACTGGGGGAGACAGCTCACCTGGACCCTTCCTTACTATAGCTCCAAACCTCTTCTTTTTCTTCTGACCTTCGAGGACGAAAGCAACGAGATTAACCACCAGAACTTGTAGACTCTGATCTTGTTCCCGAGTGCATGACACCCACTAAAAATGGTAGCCAGTTAGTGTGACTTTTCTGTCTGTAAACCGCATAACTGCAGACGTTCGACACAAATATATAGGTAAGTATGAAGTGTTGTGGGGTGTACGAAATAATGACGCCGTGTGTTTTCATACGGACGTCCTTCAGACGAATCTGAGAGGCAAACTCTGATACGCCTCTCAGAGACAAAGTGGGCAACTGACTACGTGAACCAGCTACTTGGGAAAGGAGGTGAATAACCCCTTACGGCAGAAATACCATCTATCTTTCGAATCCGGTCAGGATTTCTGCTGCATTAAATCGCTGTATTGTCTGTGACTACGAACTGAAACATGGGCCAACTTTGTTTCGGTGGTCTGGTAATCCGAAGCCCTCCAGTGGGGGGCCTGGTATTTTGCAATCAAAGAGTGGACCTTCTCTGTTGTTTTTAGTGATTTGAAACAAAGTTCGGTGACAATGATTTGCACATTGAAAATGTTTGAAAAAAATAACTCTCCATCCAAGAAATGAAGTGGATGCTGAAATGGTTTATATTACCTCCCAGAAGCTACCAACCTCATGCAAGCAGTTCACATGGCCACAGGTTGAATGTGTATATATGAACAAGTACATCTCGTGTTCATATGAATGGTTAAATCAACGCAGTAGACAAAATTTTCACTGAAGTCTAATATGAACCCCTGACAACTGATCCTTTGTACATAGGCTCAGAGTCCTGGAGACATAAAGGATGTACTTAGTGAGGAATTGTTAGTAAGTTGAAAACAAACTCTTTCTTCAACTTGCCTTTTTCCATTTTATCTGACAATAAGCAATACACATGCTTCCATGTTGTTTTAGCCAAGATGCTGTCTGTGCAGGAAATGTTGGTCAGTATGCTTACCCCACCCCAGCCCGGCCACAGCCATCATGCCTGATGGACAAACATCCTTCTGCTGTTCTTTTTAAAATTTGCTCTTGCAAGAGGTAAACAATCTGAAAAGGAGAGCTTCTGTGCCTACTTTCTGTATCCTAACTTGACTTCTTTTTGTACTTTAAGCTTATTCTTTGTGGGGCACTGGGTGGCTCAGTCGTTAAGCATCTTGCCTTCGGCTCAGGTCATGATCGCAGGGTTCTGGGATCGAGCCCCGCATCGGGCTCCCTGCTCAGAGGGAAGCCTGCTTCTCCCTCTCCCACTCCCCCTGCTTGTGTTCCCTCTCTCGCTGTGTCTCTCTGTCAAATAAATAAAATCTTTAAAAAAAAAAAAAAAAGGAGGGGGGAATAAGCCTATTCTTTGTGATTTTATTTATTTGTTTAAAAGATTTTATTTCTTTATTTGAGAGAGACAGAGACAGAGATGGTGAAAGAGAGCACAAGCAGAGAGGAGAGGGAGAAGCAGACTCCCATGCGGGGCTCGATCCCAGGACCCTGGGATCACGACCTGAGCCGAAGGCAGACGCTTGATGGCTGAGCCACCCAGGCGTCCCTATTCTTGGTGATTTTAAAACACACCCGTACTTTAAAAGTGTTGAGGGTAAGTAGTTTTCAGTTGGGTTCCACTACACAACGCGCGCACCCCTTCACCTCTGGGTCTGACTCGTAACAGGCATTGGAGAGATTTCATGGGCCACCGCCTCTGAAACAGACCTGACGGGTCAAATCTTGAGCAGAGAACGCTAGAGCTGCAAGTGTATACAGATGGCACATGACGTCTTCGTGTCAAAACAAAAGGGCGGAGAAGAGCCTGTCGTTAGAAAGTGTGGCTGTGACCACGGCGTCCTCACGCACAGGGACGACTGGACTACAGCGCAGCGGCAAGGAACATCGACATTTGTGGATGTTCTAGAACTGCCCCGCGCAGTGCGGCAGCGACCGGCCGCCTGTGGTTGTTTAACTTCCAATGAGTTAAAATGAAATAAAGTTAAAAGTTCAGTTTCTTCGTTGGCGTAGCTACACGTCCAGTGCCAAGAGGCCATGTGGCCACGGCTGCCGTACTGGACGGTGCAGAAATTATGGGACATGCCCATCAGGGCAGGAAACTGCTCACCAGCCTGAGCCCCGAGTCGGAGTATTTGCGTATTGAACAGCTTCTTCAACCCGGAGAGGGAGGCGGCCGTGGTAGCTCCGCCACCAGAGGGCGCCCCCAAAGTTGGTGCCTCCCCACGGGAGGACCGCATTGCCCAGGCTGTGAAAAACACTCTCTCCTCATTTTAAGTGTGAGTTGGGTTTCCTTATCGGATACGTTTGCTGCACCGCAGCCTGAGGTTGTTCAAAAACGGGCTGCTGAACGTAAGCGAAGCGAATACGGCGTGTCCTCCGTGGTTTACTGTTCTGGTTAGTTCCCCAAGATTGTTCAGCAGAAGAATTAGAAAATGCCAATGCCAAATCAACTGCGTTTTGACTCGTGGCATATTGGCCTTGGTCATACAGTCCTGCCAAAGGATGCGCTGGGGTCTGGGACGGTGGCATGTATCTCCTTCTACTCTCTGCCTCTGTTCAGCATAGAGGCGAGATTAAAGTCGAACTGCTGCCCGTTCTGGAGAAACCAGGGCACTGGGAGAAAGCCTCTCTCTCCTGGTGATCATCCATGGCCAATAATCAAATCATTTGATAATAAAATTGCCTAGTTACTGCCTTGTCCAACTTTTCAAGCCTCAATGGTCATATCAAGATCCCTCTTGGAGGGGTGTTGAAACTCATAATCTGAGGCTCGTAGAAAAATCCAGAATTCATAGAGTGCTGAGAAATTATTGAAAGAGCAAGATAATACATATTAACGGAGTAAGCTAAAAAAAGAAGCCTCGATAGATGGTATAGCTGTCATTCACTGAGCATGTGCAAAGTGGTATACGACTTCATTAAATTTCACACCTATCCAAAGCAGGTGTTTTTATTCTCTTTTTTTACAGAGCAGGAAACTGAGAGTTAGAGATGTGATTTATTCAAGTTCATTCAGCAGTTGAGCAACAGAGCCAGGATTCAAATCCAGGTTCTGACTTACAAAAAAAAAAAAAAAGTGTGTGCTTTTGGCAGCTATCATGCTAGATTCCTCAATATCCAGTGAAAAATCTGAACACAATTTGAAGAGAAGATGTGCAAAGCAGCAAGTATCAGTTTAATGCGTGAAGCTCATCAGAAACACCATAAGCACCTTGATGGGGACAGAGTCGGTCAAACAGCCGGCAGGACTGGTCATCTTACCGTGAACTTCAGGCTGGGATCCTTTGTGAGGTGCAGAACATGTTTCCAATGTGATTGCTGGGGACAGCTCTCTACAGCACTGAGGACGTGTCTCATTTCACCTCTGCACCCCCATGCATGATGTGCCTGCCCAGAGAGAGGACGGGTGAAGATTTTTTTGAGAAGTGTTAGGATACAGCTAAGTGTAAGACATCCTGGGCCTATTATTTGTTTTTGTGAATGTTGCAAATAGCTACGTCGAAATTAACAGAAGAGAGGAAAGGTGAGGAATTGGGTTATTTAGAAATCCATTTACAGAGAATTCCCTTTCTAAAAGCTAGCAAAAGAAGTTTAACAAACATTCCAAAAGAAATAATCAGAGGGGCGCCTGGTGGCTCAGTCAGTTAAGCAGCTGCCTTGGGCTCAGGTCATGATACCGGGGTCCCGGGATCGAGTCCTGCATCGGCCTCCCTGCTCAGCGGGGAGCCTGCTTTTCCCTCTTCCCCTCAGCCCGATCATGCTCTCTCTCTCTCTCCCTCTCTCTCTCAAGTAAATGAAGTCTTTAAAAAAAAAAAAAAAAAGAAAGAATCAGAATATAACCTGGTAATATTTTTGGACTATTAGAACTCCCTCTGATAAGTACTTCGATAGGTCTAAATGAGATAACTGGAAGCAGCACCAATATTTTCTTCAAAGCACTTAACCTGGCAATACTTAGCTCATTAAGGGACAGTACCAATGGTATTCTTCAGGTTTGTATCATTTTGCCCAAGATAGTCTCATTCTAAATGTTCCATTAGTCAAAAATAAGACCAAACTCAAAACCCTGACAAAACTTCCAAAGTTTACCAAAATACTGACTAGGTTGCCAGGATACAATAGGAAATTATTGTTTAGGGCAAAGTACCAAAAAGATGCTGCTTCTGTTTCTTTTTTTTGAGGGAGAGGGAGAAACAGGCTCCCCGCTGAGCAGGGAGCCCACATGGGGCTCGATCCCAGGATGCTGAGATCGTGACCTGAGCTGATGGCAGCTGCTTAACCGACTGAGCCACCCAGGTGCCCCAGATCCTGCTTCTGTTCTGAAAGCCTCACACATTTAAATCTTGTGGAGTATGTATGTATGTTCACATAATATCAGCTCTGCTAGTTCCTCCGGTAATGTAACCACTTGCCAAGCTTTTAAATCTTTTGTCGTAAACACAAACATTTCAAAGCGGAAAGCTCTATTAACATCAAAACCACCTGCGGTCTGGAGTGGATAAAAGGTTATGTATAGAACAATGGCAGAAGAACAGCACGGAAGGTTCTCAGGATTCGATGAAATATTTTAACACCTAGTGTGTATGTATGTATGTGTGTGTATTTATAGCCTGGAGAAAGAGAAACAACTAGCATACCTCACAAGCCAGACCCTGGGAAAAACCAAACTTGGCTCTAACCCGTTTTTGCCATCTGCTTGAAAGGTGCCCAGCAAATGTTGAATCGACAGATGGAAGCGTTTACAACTGTTCTTCCACAAAAGAAACGAACGACCGGGTTGTCCAGGTTGAAAAGGTAGTTAATTGCAGTCGTTCTAATAACTCACACCTAAACCCAATGTTGTGTTGAAACGATATTAAGCATGCACTGTTTCGCTGTCCATCTAAAGATCTAATTTCCAGTGTCATCGACTGGCCTTCACGCATGGATTAATAGTTACTTTATACTTTTTAGCTACTACTAATGCAAGATTCTCAAAGAAATCCTCTCCTTGAGGAACGGCTGATCCCGCTGCAGAGAGACCTCATTCGGAACATTATCTGTCTCGCTCTTCAGTCAGGGGAACTCATCTACTTTTAGACTTAGACCTTCTAAAGAAAACTGCTGTGATCTAAAGAGATTGGCCATAAAACTGTTTGCATTGAAAACTTAGCCAGCATGCCTTTCGTGAACTTCGTTCATTAGCATTCTTACTGGCAACATTTCCATATCTCAGTGTTCATTTTAGACTTTCATTTGGTTAGTGGGCCTTTGTTTCATGGTCCTATTGAAAAAGGAACAAAGACGGCTTAGGTGATACGGTCGAGTAAGGCACTAGAGTTTATCTCTGAAAAAAGCCCGACAAAGCCGGAATGCTCTGATACCCTCTGATTTTCTTTGGGACGTTGGGAGGCATGAGTCAGCCAGAGGAGAAGGATCCTCACTGTACTTCGCTGCAGACAACTTCAGAAGAGAAACCGCACGTCGGTCACACACAGGAATCGCACTTTGCCGGCCACATAGGGCTCGGCATGTGGATGGTCTCATCAGAAATTAGTTTCCACCTCCTCCAGGAAAATCACCAGCCAGGATGTTGTGGGTCCCCCGCCCCCAACCACCTCCCTTTATAAAGCGGGGCCTGCCCAGGGCAGGTGGTGGTGGTGGCCCGGGTGGGGACAGCCGGGCTGGTGGACAACGGGGAGGCCTCCGCCGCTGCAGAGGCGGGCCCTTTCTGTCCCGTGGTGCCCAGTTCTGTCACAGTTCTTCCTCATGTCACTGCTACTCGGCTTTTCTTCTCTGCCAAAAGTCAGAACCCGCTTTCTTCTTATGGCTCGAGTCCCCTAAAGCTTTTCTCCGGATTACATCATCTTTCCCAACAAGTGTCCTCTCACCTCTCGTCCAGCGCCGGCCTCCTCTTTGCCGATTTTGTTCGACTTCATTAAGCAAAGCGAGTCACGTCCGCGCTGTCTGTACTCCTCCTAAGTTACCTATCTGTTGTTCTTCATTCGACTTGATGGAGAATGGCGATGCCCAGCTTTCTCACTTTGCTCTGTACCCTCGGTGTTTTATTTTCAAATCCATATCTCCGTGCAGTTTCTTGTACTTCCCTTGGCTGGTGCATGGACGGCCGTCCGGCAAACACCGAGACCACCAGGCCAGTTAGCACAGGCCACGGAGCAGTCAGAAGATGGTAACAACTTGGGGTCTCTGGTGACCTGCACTGGATTCAACTCACTGACCTAGAGGTGAAAGGCTCTGTATTCCATTACTAATCCCCTGAGCTATCCAGCCCCCTGAAAATGATTCTTTGGTTTTATTATTGCAAAGGCCATTTATAAAATCATGAACTGGATTTAGGAAAGCAACCATGAAATAGCAAGGGACAACAACTGATTGAAATTCCTTCAATGTATTATGGGCTGAAGTTTCTCGACAGTAGGATTGGGGGGAAAGTTATATAGAGGCACCTCCGTTCTTATTTCAGTAGTGTGACCGGCTCACTTAAACGTGGCAACTTTAGATCCACTGACCGTGCCTCAAGGAACTAAATCCTAAATAAATAAAATGGAAAAGCAAACTATGAAATAGCCAATAATCTTTATTTTGCACTTCCCCACCGCCCCCATCCCTCTCCAAAAAGCACTAATGGGTAGATCTGTGCATGTGAAAATACTGTATAAAGTATTTAGGATGATCTCAAATTAATAAAACAAAACAAAACAAAACAAAAAAACCACATATCTCAACATAGATGCTTCGTTTCTTCGTAGGGATAGAAACATTTTGGCTTCTAGAACAAGGAGGGCAGTGAAATACTGCACCCTGAAAAGGTTGGCTCCGTTTCCACTGATTTGCAATTTAACATTCATGGCAGAAAACCTCATTTCTCTAACCACATAATAAGTTTTAAAATATGACTAATTCATACACTATCAATTTACTTGGCATTAAAAAAATTCACAATTTCTATTAATATATTTGTATTAGGTTCAAAGCCAATATTCTAGCATTCAACATATCCATTACACTGGCCCAAATTGGGATTATTTCAAAATCAAGTAAAAGTCCATATTTATTCCAAAGTTGCTAAAATACGCTAATAAAGTTAAATTTGATGTTTTACATTAAAAATAAAATATTTGGTTTATCTCTCAGACATCTACAACATATAATAAATAGTGGGCAGTATAGTAATATAATAAAGTTTTGTGATACCCTGAAATTTGATGAGTTTTCTTTAAAAAAAAAATTCATAATATACTTCATTTCAGCCTTAAACCACAATCTCAATGAACAGATTTGCAGAAATAAAACAATATAAACACAAAATGCTACAGTATATATGTTTTTTCGGGTTTTTGTTTTTTGTTTTTGTTTGTTTTTTGTTGTTTTTTTTTTTTACTTTCGGGGAATCTACATGTCCATTTAGTAAAAGTAAGTCAAAGAAACTTAGAGTTAACAAAACAATCTCAAATCATAAAGTATAGACTTAAATTGCCTTGCTGTCCTTCCAACTGTAAGGCCCTCTGCCCCACGGTGTCCGGGGCACGGCACGGGCTCAGCTCAAGGTAGATTACTTGGAACTATGGCTCTGCTTCTAGCCTTCTTTGTGTGTGTACAGCAGTAATTACAGACACGGCTGAAACCACCGTGGATTTCAGAGAAAGCCAGAATTAAACACGATAAAAATTTAAAAAATAACTACTTCATAAATATTTATTATTTACATTAGGGGAGATCTTCTAGTCGGGGTGTTTTTATACAAGTCGGTGAAATGTAGAAGCCGTGAGAAAGCCAGCAGTTTGGAGAAGGGCACAGTCAGGATGCCACGAACGTAGAAACCACGTGCGAGTCAACAAAAATAATCTGCGCAAAAGCAAACAGGACATGATAGAAACCTTTTTCTTAAAAAATATAAGGTATTTCACAAAAGCCTGAACATTTTACATGTTAGTACTAAAAATGGGGGGTGGGGTGGGGGCGGGGAAGCTTCATATATTTTCATCACAAAAATATTTACCGGTACTCCAAGTGGAGTTTTCTTTTCTGTCATTATGATTATCTTACTAGAGAGAGGGGAGAGGTTGCAAACTGTACAGACTAATGGCGTCCAGGAGTTACAGTCGAGGCGGCTGACACATTGTCTTCTCATCTAATATCTTAGCGAAAAGGCCCTGGAGAGAATAAAGAGAATCAGAAGGGAAGATTACAGTCTTTTTATTAATAATACTTGTCACTGGTCATAGAAAAGCGGGGACGTGGCGGTCCTGAGCCACGCCTCGACTTGAGTCTGTCTTCAGTCACACGGCCATGTGGGCCCAGGCCAGTCTGTCACGGGGGCCAAATCCAGAGTGGACAGTGCATTCTTGTCCTTGGGCTTCCGAGATCCGCTCTCTGCGGGAATGTGGGTGGTAGACGGGATGCCAGGACTGCCCCAACTCCCCTCCGAGGCGATGCCACTCGTCCATGCCACCTGACACGTCAGTGGGCCCGGTGCTTTCGCTTTTTGTGCTTTTTATCCTTCTTCTTGTTGGCACACTTGGGACAGAACCACTGCATTTCTTCTGGTGGTGCAGCCATTATTCCAACACAGGGCCTACACGGGCGTAAACAAACAAAAAAAGATTTTGGATAAACCAGCTTAATTTATGTAAATATTTATGTATATAATTAAATAATTTCTAAGTCTGCAGCCCATTTAGCAGAGTCCAGGCTGAAGAGTTCTAGCACAGACAGCGGTGCTGCTAGACGTGTGCATTACTGGATTTCGCGGTAGGGCCCTTTCGGACGCCCTGCTGTGGGAGTTAGTGGTCATTCCTCCTTTCAGCCACAATGGGCTAGTTCTTCCGAGCAGTGGCCTGGCTATATCGTGTGACCGAATGGATTTCTATCTTTTTATATCTGATTTTTAAACTATAAAATGAGGAGATTATTTGCATAAACTCTGGCAGTGTTTCTTCAGTTCGGGGCACGGTTGGGAGAGCTATGAAGAGCACACCAGCCGTCTCTTCCTGCACCTTGTGATGTGTTTAGCAAGGGGTTCCCTCCACGCTACCGTCAAGTGCTGCAGCTTATAGAAAGTTACTGGAAAAAAAGGAAAGGGAAACCCTTTGTCTCTTTCTCTCTCTCTTTTTTTAATAAGAAGGATATATAGGCTAGGCCAAATATTTGGGATTTAGGTTGAAGAACAACAGTCCTAAGATTCTTGATTTTTGGCGTTAATACTAATCACATGTTAATCTGACTGTGACTGTGCTCCCTACACTGCTCCTCGGACAGTCGTGGAATTGGGAGTGCGTCCAGGACGGACTGCGGTCACCGCTGTGCCCCGAGGAGCCCCCCTCGCGGCCGGCCCGGCCTGCAGCGCTCACCAGTGATACCAGTCGTCACAGTCATCACAACCGATCATGGGACTCCCGTCGTCGGGCTTGTTGCATCCAGGACAGATCCAGATCTGATTCCCCCACTCATCTCGGATCTGAGGTTTTTAGATGGGGGAATGGGGTGGGAGGGGCAAAAACAGAGACGGAATGGGAAAAAAGAACCAAAAAGAGGACAGGATAAGAATGATTACTTTATCATTTTCTCCCGTGAACCTCATAAACAAGTTAAACTAAAAAGAGAGCCGGTGGTTTTACAATTTATTGAAGTCATGATCGCCATCATCACTACCCTGGGATCGCATGAAAAAGAGAGAGCTACTAGGTACTCAGTGAGAAGACATTTGTAATGAATATTTTCAACTCTCTTTTGTAAGTCATAAAAACAAAGCATTTTATAACCAGTTCTACGAATGGTATGACCTGTAGCCACTATGATCTAAAAACTACCGTAAACACATGGGTTGGTACTGATTCGGGTCATCACGGCAGTGAAAGCTGATATTTGTGCAAGCCATGGAGCTCGACCATATGCAGCCTCCTCAGTCACATCCACGGGCATGGAATTAATGTATGCAGCCCAGTGTGCGTGCATCACCTTATTACTTATTAGCCAAGCCCTTCTCCTGAACTAGCTGATAAGATCAAGGATATAAAAGAGCTGTTACTAAGTAACTTTCCATTCCCTTTATGACATTTTTCAGTAAAGCACAATCAAGTAAAGGGCAAATAAAATAAGGGGTGCAGGAGGCCAATGAGCTACACATTTTAACATCATTTTGCTGTAACTGTGGTGTGCTCTGGAGTTTGCTTTCCTTAACTTAGCAGCTCCAAATGAGAAGCATCCCGAATTATGTCGCTTCCTCAAATTCCATGTTAACCAAACCAATTTGAAGAAACAAATCTATGACGGGCCTTCAAAAAACAGCAGACTACGAGCTGATTTTCAAAGGTTTTTAGAGTAACACGGCAAATAGTCTCATTCAGTTTATTTTGCAAGGTACAGTCGGTTCCTATACTTTCAAATACAACACTGACCCGATATTCAGAAAAGAATGGCTCTCTTCGTGTGCGATGGGCGTACTGCGGACACAGATGCTTCATTCCACTGACACGAAAGCTTCCTGAGAAAACCTGGGCCGCTACAGCTCTGGTTTAGGCCTCCCGACGTCTAAGGGCAGAGATCCAGGTGCCAGCTCTCTAAAGGTAAGACCGGTCCAGCGTCCTATGCCCTGAAGCGGCCATGCGTGGCCAGCCGGGCTGCTGGTTGACCTCTCTTGAAATGAGAAGGCCGTGACTCTGCTGCTACATCAGAAATTGGCCGTAGCATCCTTAATAACTAACATCCAACCAGTGTACTGAGTTCTTCCAAACATCTTACTTTGTTTACTCATCCTGAAACAACCCTTGAATGGGTGACGAACGGGGAAACTGGAGCTGGGGGAATGTCAGTGACAGCAGCAAAGTCCCACTATTAGGCAGTGACATTTTTGCCCGATAGCCCATGTTTTTCCCCAGATCACACATTTTGGGCCCTGTCTACAAAGTGTCTCTGAGGAGATATAAGGTTTTCCATCCATGTTGCCTATGCCAGTCAGATCCAGGGAGTTAGCCCAAAAATCTACTTGAGAATCAGAAATTTTAGGCTAGAACACACTGTATTGATCATCTAGTCTGACATGAACCCCCTAATTACAGATGAAGCAATGGAGGCAGAAGAGGTTAAATATAAAATCTTTCCTGATCAACCAACCCATCTTGGGGTGATGCAACCTCAATTTAAACACCTGGAACAACTGGTCCTTGAATGGGCCGTATTTGTTTGTTTGTTTGTTTGTTTATTTATTTATTTTGAGAGAGAGAGTGAGCATGAGCAGAGAGGGGCAGAGGGAGAGAGAGAATCTTAAGCTGACTTCACACGGAGTGCAGAGCCTGAGCAGGGCTCCATCTCACGACCCTGAGATCACGACCTGAGCTGAAACCAAGAGTCAGACGCTTAACCGCCTGAGCACCCAGGCACCCCGGTGATCACAGATTTTATCACATCTTCTATTTTTGTCTTGGATATTTTTCTGTTAATTTTACATGTCTTTATATCCTCTCTCAATACTTCTGAGATTTTCTTATCCTTTATATCATTATAGTGCCTTAAACGTATAATGATTTATTGAAATTTCCTTCTAAAATGTCTTAAAGAGATATAATATTTACCTGACTTATAACAACCATCATGAGTCCTACTTTCTAATCCTATCTATTCAGACAGGTCTGTGCCACCAGGAGGCTGATAGATCACAGTTTACACATTTGGTGGTCAGAGCAGTATTGTACACAGAGTGCCTCTATGCGCCTGAAATCTTTCTGTTGTGTGTATGTCACTCCACAGTGTACAAGGGACATATTTATAAAAACACGTCATTACTAGACTGACTTCAGGGTTTGAATGAGACCTGATACTACTCAGCATGGGGAAAACACCTGAAAACAGTCCCATGACAACAGTGTGAATTCATTCAACAAGCCGAGCTTTACCATCTGAAGACATGCTTCCATACTCAAGCTCATTTCCTTAACATGCAAGCCCTGGTATATTCCAGACCTTCGCCAATGAAATACTGTAATTAGGGTTGTTACCCAGAAACAGCATCTGGCCCATAGGATCTGTGCACATGATGTAACTTAAGACTCTTAAGTGAAAGTTTAATTGCTTGATCAAGAAGTTCAGTGTGGGATTTAAATATCACTATTCATCCCTATATTTCTTCATTGACATTGTTGTATATACGTATAAAACAATATAAGCTAAAGAAAAACAATGCTTTGATATTATTTATGGAGACTAAATATGCAAACACCTTAAACAACACTCTATAGCCCAAAGCTTGAAAACGCGGTGGAAATATCTGTCTAGTCATAAAGGATTGCCTCTGAAATTCCGTAAGGACATAAGACACTGCTTTTTAATTGAAAACATTTTCACGGTGGAAGAGTCAGCTCCTAGGTGGCTCTTCCTTAACCACTACAGAAATAAAAGGCAGCATACCACGTAAGTGCTGACGGTCTCCGTGACCACACTTCGGACCGGGGCTTTGGACGTGCCGGCTCCAGAGATGGCTGGGGACGGGGCCGGCATCAAAGCCGGGGCTGCAGTGGACTGCGTGAGGAGCGGCGAAGGCACCGGGGCGGGGGCGACATGCACAGGGACAGGGGCAGGGACTGCGGCAGGTGGTGGGGTCTTCGGTCTACTCAGAGAAGGGGCCGGCTTAGCTTCCGGGGCTGGGACCACTTTGCTGATGACGCTGTCAACAAGAGAGAGAAAAGGAGAAGTCACAACAGGATAGTGGAGTCAAATCAGGCATTGAAAACATTATCACAAAAATAACTTTCTTCTTCTAGGAGCAAAACACTTTTTTTTTTTTTTTTAAGATTTTCTTTATTTATTTGAGAGAGACAGATAGTGACAGAGCTAGCGAGAGAGAGCACAAGCCGGGAGGAGAGGGAGAAGCAGGCTCCCGCCGAGCAGGGAGCCCGACGTGGGCCCGATCCCAACACCCTGGGATCACGACCTGAGCCGACAGCAGATGCCCAACCGACTGAGCCACCCAGGCATCCAGGAGCAAAACACTTCTGAGCGAGCGTCTGGGGATAGCAAGGCTCCCCACCCATTCCCCTCTCAACTTGGTCAGAGTCAGGCCTGCGGAGAAGAGTTAGTAGCAGGAGAGAGGGGCACTCCCCTAGGGGGGGCAAGAGCAGCTGAGGCTCCCTTCCTGCCGTTTGCAGCTGAGGGGTCTCCAGGAGCAGTGCGCATCCCCAGAACTCACGCAGTTGCAGACTCGAGCTCAAACCCTCGATCTGCCACAGGCCAGCCCTGTGAGCTCGGGAAAGTCACTTCAAAATACTGTGCCTGAGCACCTGTACCAAGGTAGGTATCATCCTGGGCACTTTACATATATCACCTCACCCAGTCCTCACAACAACTTCAAAAAATTTCCATGATCCCATTTCATAGATGAGGAAACAGGATTAGAGAATGGAATGGGGCTAAATGGGTGGCAGGCTTTGAACGGAGGTCTATTCGATTCCAAGTTCTTTCTTCATTTTTAAAAAAGATGCCTTATTTGAAAGAAAAGAAGTTATATATAATGCACATACATACTATATATAATTTCGAGCAGAGAAGGCAGTATTCCAGACAGCTTAGGAAACAGAGGTACACAGATATGCGCCCTTTGCCACATTCACTTCTGATCTCCCTTCCTCCTCTGCAAGGAACCACTGTCCTCAAGCCCCAAGTATGCTCTTTGTAGATACACACAAACGATACATACTGTATCACTGTTTTATGTTTTCTAACTATATAAACAATATAATATTACACTATATTTATTCTCGTCAACTAGCTTTCCCTAGTTATTTTTTTAATTGAGATATAGTTGCCCTATAACCTGTGTAAGTCTGAGGTATACAATGTACTGGTTTGATATATTTGTATATTGCAGTGATTATTACAGTACAGTAATAATATGATTCTTTTGGTAGCGTCAGCAAATACCTTTATCATGTCACATACTTATTTCTTTTTTGTGTTGAGAACATTTAAGATCTAGTCTCTTAGCAACTTGGAAGGTTATAATGAAGTAATGTTGACTATAATCTCTATGCTCTGCATTAGATCTCCAGAACTTACTTGTCTACCTACAGTTGCCCACTTAGTTTTAGGTCTCCTGATTTATCCATGCTGATACATATAGATCTGTAGCATTCACCTTAATTGCTATATAGTATTCCATGGTATGAATAAGTCAAAAGGTTTGTGCCCACTGCCCTACTGAGGGTAAAACAGACTACCTTGTAAATGTTACATGTTGACCGGAAACACGTTCAAGAGTTTCCCCAGGCTATATTCCCAGGAATAAAGTTGCTGGGTCGCAGGGCATGCACATTCTCATCTCTACCAGGAAATCCAATCTATTCCCTAAAATGACTGCACCAACTCATCTCTTTCGACTATCCCACACTAAACTTTCCAAGCCCTGCCTTGCTGAGCAACAAAGTACAAATACAGACAGCTGCCTCTGAGAGTTACCGTGAGAACCTGGATATACAGAAACGTGTCAGAAAACATTAAATGTAAAGTGTGAGCATCAGCATTACACCGACGCCTGTAGCTCATGGTAACGCCTGGCGTCACTGTTACCGGCCGGCATCTTTCTACCTTCTTAAAGGCTTAGAGTTTAGAAAGCACCTCCACGAAAACCACTGGTTCTTTGCTACTCTCACTGGAAGTTTATACAACATTAAATTACTTTAAAAATTCCACAATGTAGGGCGCCTGGGTGGCTCAGTTGGTTAAGCGACTGCCTTCGGCTCAGGTCATGATCCCGGAATCCCGGGATCGAGTCCCGCATCGGGCTCCCTGCTCGGCGGGGAGTCTGCTTCTCCCTCTGACCCTCCTCCCTCTCATGCTCTCTGTCTCCCATTCTCTCTCTCAGATAAATAAATAAAAAATCTTTAAAAAATAAAAAAAATAAGATTTTATTTATTTGGGCACCTGGGTGGCTCAGTTGGTTAAGCGACTGCCTTCGGCTCAGGTCATGATCCCGGAGTCCCGGGATCGAGTCCCGCGTCGGGCTCCCTGCTCGGCGGGGAGTCTGCTTCTCCCTCTGACCCTCACCCCTCTCATGCTCTCTGTCTCTCATTCTCTCTCTCAGATAAATAAATAAAAAATCTTTAGAAAAAAAAAATAATAAGATTTTATTTATTTGGGCGCCTGGGTGGCTCAGTTGGTTAAGCGACTGCCTTCGGCTCAGGTCATGATCCTGGAGTCCCGGGATCGAGTCCCGCATCGGGCTCCCTGCTCGGCGGGGAGTCTGCTTCTCCCTCTGACCCTCCTCCCTCTCATGCTCTCTGTCTCTCATTCTCTCTCTCAGATAAATAAATAAAAAATCTTTAGAAAAAAAAAATAATAAGATTTTATTTATTTGGGCGCCTGGGTGGCTCAGTTGGTTAAGCGACTGCCTTCGGCTCAGGTCATGATCCTGGAGTCCCGGGATCGAGTCCCGCATCGGGCTCCCTGCTCAGCAGGGAGCCTGCTTCTCCCTCTGACCCTCCCCCCTCTCATGTGCTCTCTCTCTCTCATTCTGTCTCAAATAAATAAATAAAATCTTAAAAAAAAAAAATTCCACAATGTAAGCAAATAATGCTCTCAAATTGCTTTCCATTTGTCTCATCCAAGTGTGACTGCCCTCCTAACTTGAATGTAGCCAAAGACCGAGAAAATTCAACAGAGGCTGTTTGTGCAGGAGACACTCAGTACTGCTTGATACAATTAATAGTGAGTATTTATTGAACACTTACTAAGTACCCAACTGTTCTCAGCACTTGAAAGCCAACTGCATGGCAGGCACTGTGCTAAATGTTTACTTGCCTTACTCACTTGATCTTCACAACCACTAAATGAGGTTAAAAACTCTGATTATTGTCCTTTCATGAACCAAGGCACACAGAGATTATGTACTCTGTACAAATTCATAGGCTACTATGAGACAGAGCCAGGATTTAAACCCCGGCAGTCTGATTTCAGAACCTGTGATCCTAACAACTACACTATGCTGTCTCTCTCACTGCTTACTGAGTGAGTTTTGCCCTACACATAAGGTGGGAGTTCAAAGACCTTACTATGGGCATATTTATATCTGCAGTGCAAGCACTCCTTATTTTCATGGTTAGACCAAAATGTTACACACTATTTTTGGAGGCAATTTCCCATAATGGTTTGAAATATAGGTGCTGGAATCAAAACTAAAGGAAAAGCAGGAACCCAGAGAGGTAAGTTGAACACAGATGTTTCGCCCTGAGGGTGTGTGTGCATACCGCAAATCTGATCTTTGGTTTTGATAAAGATGACAAGTTTCAATGCCCAGGCCTGCCAAAGTGGAAAGTCTAATAGAACTCCCATCCCACATTAAAAACTCCCAGCAGGCTATACTGACTAAGGAAGAATGAATCAGGGCCTTGTGAATTCTTAGCTCTGCTTGTCTGGGACACTGTATTAAAAAGTACTCTGGACTTGTAATGTGCGTAGGTACCCAGCACTAATCATCTTGAGAGGAAGTGACTTGAAATCTAGGCCTTTTACCTATATTATTAGTGCAGATAGTTATTAAGAGGGAAAAAAAAAAAAGCACATAATCAAAGAAAACCAAATATAAGAGAGAGCATCAGGGAGAACCAGAAGATAACAGACAGAATAAAGGGACCCGTAAAGAGTGCAGAGACTAGAATTATCAACTATGTAGCAACTACATGTAGTTGTAGCCTACAACATTCAAAAAAAATAAAAGGTAAAGCATGACATTACCTGCAGGTAATAGAAAGTTATAAAGAGTGATCTAGCAGATTTGAAAAGAAACGAACTGACCTAGAAATGAAAAATACACCAACAAATTTACTCTCAGCAGAATGAGAGAACTATAAACTCTATAAGAAGACAGAAGACATGATCTAGAATGTAGCTTGGAGGGGCAAGGAGAGAATACAATAAATTACAACCTGTTTAATAATTACTACACATTTAATCATAATTCTAGAGAAAGAATGGTGCAGAGGGCAAATGTTAACAAGAATATCTGAGGATTTTTATGGAACTGATGGCAGATACCAATCCACAGACTTATGCAGCCCAACAAGTCCCAAGCAAGATAAAGAAAGAGAAATCTGCACCTGGACACATCAGAGTGAAACTACAAAACATCACCAAGAGGAAAGTCTGAAAAGTGGCCAGAGGGGAAAAAGAACATTACTTTTTTTTTTTTTTTAAGATTTTATTTATTTATTTGACAGAGAGAGTTAGCGAGAGCAGGAACACAAGCGGGGGAGTGGGAGAGGGAGAAGCAGACTTCCAGCTGAGCAGGGAGCCCGATGCGGGGCTCGATCCCAGGACCCTGGGATCATGACCTGAGCCGAAGACAGACGCCCAACGACTGAGCCACCCAGGGACCCCAAGAACATTACTTTCAAAGAAACCGATGGCAGCTGACTTCTCCATGGCAACGATGAAACTGGAAGACAGTGGAATAACATCTTCCATGTGCTGAGGAAAAGTCCATTTTCCCTTTGAAAACATCTCTTAAGAACAAGGATGAAATAAAGACATTTTCAGGCAAGGAAAATCTAGGGACTTGCCAACAGTGGATCCTTTTTTTTAAGATTTTATTTATTCACTTGAGACACAGAGATACAGAGAGGGAGAGAGAGAGCATGAGCAGGGAGAGTGGCAGAGGGAGGAGGAGAAGCAGGCTCCCCGCTGAGCCAGGAGCCCGATGTGGGGCTCGATCGCAGGACCCTGGGATCATGACCTGAGCCGAAGGCAGATGCTTAACCATCTGAGCCACCCAGGCGCCCCACCAACAGTGGATCTTTACTAAAAGAAATTCTAAAGTAGCAATTCTCAAATGTTTTGGTCTTAGGGACTACTTCACATTCTTAAAAATGACTGAAAAACCCAAAGAACTTCTGCTTATGTGCATTGTATCTGTCAATATTTGCCATATTAAAAATCAAAACTGAGAACTTAAAATATACTTACTTAGTAATTCATTTAAAAGTCAGAATAATAAACCCATTACATGTTAACAGATAACACTTTTTAAAAATCAATTCGGAGAAGACTAACACTAGCTTCATACTTTTGAAAATCACCTTAATGTATGCATAAGTAATTGGAGAGGGGAGGAGTGTGTTAACGGCCTTTACAGATAATTGTGTAAATTCTTCAATACTGCACCCAAATGCAATGAGTGATAGTTTCTTCAGTTAGTCGCTATGTACAATCTGAAACGATATTGGTAAGCTTTTCATATTTTGTTACATTAAAATTCATTGAACTGCTAGCACTTTGAATAGTTATTTTACCCACACATGGTTTTATAACATCATGCACTGGTTTGTAATATTGGTTCACTGAATTATGCATATCTTCCAAATATTTACACATTTCATTATACAGCATTAAAATATCACATTTGTTGGTGTTAACATCATCTCATCAAAAATGTCTTGGAGTACTGAGGAGCTGTCAACTTGTAATATGTTTTCTCTAATTTTTACTCTAATTTTTACTTCAAAGTTGCCATTTTATCATTTATAACAAATATTCACAGGTATTTTCCCTGAAGTAAAAGGCTTCCTTTTTTCATTTTTGGGGAAACGTTGGCTAAATATCTTAAGTCTGGATAACCATTGTTTGTCAGTTGCTCTTTCAAGTAAAAATGGTTATCTTGAGAAAAGCTGCTAGTTGAGCTTGCAACTTAAATAATCACACAAATACTTCTCCTCAAGACAACTATCATATTTTGGTATGGAGAGAAAGTGTTATTATTAACGCTTCCTATTTCATCACTATCCACTTTCACACACAAACTATCAAAAAGCTGGATATCCTGAGGGCCTATGCACCACTCTGAGCACCTCTGTTCTAAAAGAAGTACTTCTGGAAAAGGAAGGTGATCCCATCAGAAGGTCTGAGATGCAAGGAAGAATGATAGACATGTCGGTAAAGTTAAATATAATTAAATAAAGTTAAATAAAATACATGGAAACAATAATACATAAACCAGCAGGGGATGAATAGAGCTAAAGCATTCTAATGCACTTCTATTATCTGGAAGGAGGTAAAAAAGGTATTAAATTTAAAATGTGGTAATTTCTAGGGGCGCCTGGGTGGCTCAGTCATTAAGCGCCTTCGGCTCAGGTCATGATCCCAGGATCCTGGGATCAAGCCCTGCATTGGGCTCCCTGCTCTGTGGGAAGCCTGCTTCTCCCTCTCCCACTCTGCCTGCTTGTGTTCCCTCTCTTGCTGTGTCTCTCTCTGTCAAATAAGTAAAATCTTTAAAAAAAAAATAAAATAAAATGTGGTAATTTCTAGGTAACCATGTAAAGATTAGGAATGAAGTATAACTTCTAAACTAGTATGGAGAAAAATGGAATGTTAAAAAAAAATAACCAATCTGATAGAAGGAAAGGAGAAACCCAGAACAATAAGACAAACAGAAAACCCAAAATAAGGTGGATTATAACTCTAAAGATCAATAATTATATCATGTAAATGGTCTAAACAATTTACTTGTCGGATTGGGGAAAACAGTGAAACCTAACAGTATGCTATTTGTAAGAGGCATGTCTAATAACAGAGCAATGGAAAGGCTGAGGGAATTGGCCAGCAAAAGTGGCATGTGGACACACGGAAACGTGACAGCACACAAAACAGATTGTAAGGCAAGAACTACCAGTGGTAATGAAGGTTTCTCCATAATGATAAAAGGTCCCTATGTGCCAGGAACATATAACAATTTAAAACTTGAATGCACTTAGAAACATATCCTTAAAACATATAAAGCAAAACCAAGAGAACTGTAAGAAATGGACAAATCCACAAGTGTAACTGGGGATTTTAGGATATCTATCTGGAACTGAGAGAGTAAGCAGTCAAAAAACCAGTAAAGGGTTGTCTGGGTGGCTCAGTTGGTTATGCATCCACCTTTGGCTCAGATCATGATCCCGTCCTGGGATCATGATCTCGGAGTCCTGGGATTGAGCCCCACATCGGGCTCCCTGCTCAGCGGGGAGTCTGCTTCTCCCTCTGCCTCTGCCCCTCCTCCCCCTGCTTGTGCTCTCTCCTCTCTCATTCACTGTGTCTCTCAAATAAATAAAATCTTAAAAAAAAAAAAAAATCCCAGTAACAATATATAAGGTTTGAACAAAATAACAAAAATAACAAAACTGACCCAATGGACATTTAAAAAACTCTGTATTCAACAAATACAGACTATTTATTCTTTTCAAGAACACACTGAAAGACACTGAGCAAACAATTCCATCAGACCGAAAAATACTCTGCACAGTCTGTACACATACCTGTTACCCCAGCGATGCTAGTTGTCCCTCAAAGGAATGCAAAGCCTTTGCGTTTCTGTATCCTCAGTACCTAACATGGCAACTGGCACTTGTAGTCACCTCACAAATCTGAACACAGTTAATTTTATTAATCAAACAAACAAAAGCTGGTCCTGCAAGTAGTGGTTTCCTAGAAGAAATGATACATTGAGGGGGCGCCTGGGTGGCTCAGTTGGTTAAGCGACTGCCTTCAGCTCAGGTCATGATCCTGGAGTCCCAGGATCGAGTCCCGCATCGGGCTCCCTGCTCGGCAGGGAGTCTGCTTCTCCCTCTGACCCTCCCCCTCTCATGCTCTCTCTCTCTCTCAAATAAATAAATAAAATCTTTAAGAAAAAAAAAAAAAAGAAATGATACATTGAGGAAATTTTCCTAGCCAACAAAAATTACAGGAAAAAACTGCACTGTGTCATATGCACTATGATGTGGGAAGAAAGACAGATAAAGGACAGGAGAGGAAAATATGGGGTGTCAGTAAAGCAAGAAGGAGATGAAGCAAAGAAATACCAGACAGGTTAGGGGGATAGGGAGACCCAGGCACCTGTGGTTGTGGGTTCCGCAGAGCCAATGGGCGGGGGAGGGGGGCGACCAGGAGGAGGACAGGAAGAAGAAACAGCCTTGTGATGTGAGGATCAGAGGTGGAAATACGCCTGGAAATCTAAGATATCAACAAGAGGGGGCTATTGGAGGGAAGGACATTTTCTATCTCCTACCCACTCAGAGGAATGATGGGCGGGGACTTAGAAAAGGACATGCAAAGAATTTGTTCCTCTGATTATCACTTTGTTTCAACTTTACTATTAGCTATTCCAGTGGAAAATGTTTGCTGGAGGTTAACAACTGAACTTATTACCTAAAATGGTATTCACGTGATCTAATAGACAATGATCATACAAAATTGACAATTAGCTTTGTTTGAGTTGTAAGACGGTATAGTTAATTTGGAAAAAAGATAACTCAAATTACAGGGTATATCACAAATCATAAATTCTAAAGGGATTAAGTATTTGGTAAAAGAAAATGTAAAACCATTAAAATACCCTAACAAATGAGTAAACATATGTTTTTAATCTTGGGGTAGAAGAGAATTTTCTAAGTATGTCCGCAAAAGTAGAAACCATAAAAGGAAACACTGATTTGATTGGGCAAAAACTGTAAATATCATAAGCAAAATACCATAAAATATCTTAAGCAAAGGCAAAAGACAAAATGGAGGAAAGTTACTTGCAACATACATGATAGAGGGTTCACTTCCTATTACAGAAAGAGTTCTTTCAAATCAAAACCAAAAAGACTAACATTCTTATTAAACGTGAGCAAAGGACACAAGCAGGTGATAGAGAGTGAAAGAAACAAAAATCGACAACAGAAAAAAAAAAGTTCTACATTCATGGTAATCAAAGACATGAACATGAAAACAACAATAAAATACCTTTTTGGATACAAATTAAAAAGATGTCAAGATGGGGGAATGGGAAGGATGGTTGTACAGCACTTCTGAATGGTTAACAAAACCTTAAAAATGTACTAGTCTTGACCAGCAATTCCATGTATAGAAATCGATTCTGAGAAATAATTAGACAACTAGGCACAGATATGGGTAAAGAATATTATTTATAGCATTGTTTATGATTGCCCAAAACTACAATGACTATAATTTAAAATACCCCCAAACAGGGGATCGGTTAAATAAATGAAGATAAACAAAATGCCACTGTTATCTGAAGAGATGATACACGCATACATAAATGATGTTTACCCCCCAACAAGTTATGGATACTATGCGTAAGAGAATCCAATTTTTGTAAGAAAAAAAAAAAGCAAATAAGAATGGATGAATGTGTATTTAGAAAGAAGTTCAAAAGAATACACACCAAAATGTCCTGAAATTGGCTCTGCATGGTGGGGCTACAGGCAGTTCTTTTTTTAAAATTTTTTTATTTTTAACATTTTAATTCCAGTATAGTTAATACACAGTGTTATATTAGTTTCAGGTGTCTGATATAGTGATAGGTGTTTTTTTTCTTTTGGTATCATATGTAACTTGTGTAATAAAAGATTTAAGTTAAAAACACTTGCCACAATATATACATCTAAAATGTTGCTGGGAATCGTGAATGATGGTTTGAACTGCACACTTACGATCTGTCCACTTTTCTGTACATATGTTATAGTTTATTTAATAAACTTTTGGGAAAACACGATGGCCTCGCTAAAGCCTTCCAGCCAAATGCTGACCACGGTCTGGTTGTAGAAGCCCCAAGCTAAATTCAAAAGCTGCTCAAGTGAGTGTATCTAAGCTGAGTGTATCATCATTAACAGAGATCAACAAGAAAAGGGTCAAGGGAGGAGAACCCCATAAAGCTATGCTATTCTGGTACATAATTAAAATCATAAATTTGAACCGAGGTATTAAGGTGCTTCACAGTCTTGTCTTTTCAAAGGAATAAAATGTGTGCCGTTGCTTTGTGTCCCAATTATGTGCACATCTGTCTCCATCATCCACATTAGGCAGTACATTTCTTGGGAGTAAGGTGGGTATCTTATTTGTCTTTGAATTATTTGCAGTATAAAACAGTGTCTTAATACATATTCATCAACTTTAATAAGCATAAGGCCTAATACTACATTGAGAATTCTTAAAAATAAGTGTTTTACTTTTGAATATTTTTGTCTGTTTACAAGATTTTAGACTAGGCCAATTTCCTCTTTTCCTTCCTTCCTGCCTACCTTCCTAGCATAATACTTAAAAGAGTTCCAAGACCACTGAGATTTCTATTTGACAGCATGGATGTGGTTTCCTCACCTGGGAACTGACCCTCAGACCAAGAATGATGATCACATCAATGTCAGGATCAAGCACATCTTGAAGGTTTCAATCTAACTATTGTCTGGAAATGCTTTTAAGTTGCTTTGAGCTCCACCAAACATATAATGAACATTATCTGCCTTGCCTGACTCTTTCACTTCTCTTAGATTTCTCTCTTACCTATAAGGCCTGTGAATGGTACCCCCGAGAATGGCTTAGCATTAGCTGTACAGCCAATGGATGTAGAGACAGGTCATCACTTCATGGGGGCAGGGCCCAAAATCTCAGAGATCTACCTGCTCATACATAACTTATTTTTCAATTTAGACAGACAGTGGTTTGATGAAAATTACTCATAATAACAATAATCCTTCCAAAATGCCTGATACTCCCCTCTACTTCAAGTGAATTATTCCTCTTAAAGGTACGTGTGTGTGTTTCTCATTCAAATTTCCCGAGTGGCAAAAGGAAAAACATTAAAGTGGGTACTCAGTATTGATAGACAAAATGTGTCCTAACTTTGTTTCCAAGAGATTAGACTGGTCACTAAAGTGACTAAAGTGACTTGTTTTTCCCGATTCCTCTGCATTTTATGAGAAAATACATGAGAGTTTTAAAAGTTATTTTTGATTTTAGCTGCTAGGTGACTTTTGTGGTAACCGGATACATAGCTTTAAGAACAATCCTTTCATTATCTCTTCAATTTTGCACATTCCAGAAAAAATAAACAGTTCACCATGATATAATTTCTCATAGCTTGTGAGATAAATTATCATCACCTAACCTAATTATGATCATTGTAAAAGTAACTTTGGATTCCTAGGGGCCTTCACTGCCAATCTTTACTGTTCCCCCCATACTTCTAAACAGTGTTTTGTGTCTCCATATTTTTCTCCCTGAAGTATCACCTTTTCCCCTACTTAACTGCAGAGCAGGTTCCCCTCCAAAGCTTTCTGTTGAATAAGCAATGTCGCGCAGAGTAACCAACACCGCCCACAGCCGTGTCCCACAATGGTTCCATGCTGCTAACATTACATCTTTTGGAGGATTTGATCAGAGTGCCCTAACTGCGATAAACACTGGCGTTATTCATAAAAACGTGTAGAAGGAAGGATTTTCAGCGGGATTTCTTTACCTGTTTCCCCACCACAAAACAGTGAAAGAAATAGAATGGGTCATGGGCTGCTTGGCCTGCAAGGCAAACTCACAGCTTGACAAGTCAATAAAGAACCAATCCTCACCTCTCCAGCCACAAAGAGCCTCCAAGGTTAGAGGCAAACACAATTTGGATATGTCTGCCCAGGGGGTTTAATGATCCTCATTATTCAGCTACTGCGTGCAAATACTATGAAGCCAGTAACCTGAATTATCAAAGTCCGAATAACTGGCTACTAACCTGCATACAAAGTTCAAAAGTTCCCTCACAATGGTTCACTTATTCACCCTTAAAAGCGAACGGCCATTTTTAAGTGTAACAAAATAAAGCCATAGGTAAAAACTATTGTAATCACCTCCAGGAATTTAATGTAAACTTCGGGACAGGCAAGTTCTTCATTGTTTGGGAGAAAAACCATTTTGATTTAAGAAAAAAAATGTTCCTTGAGCCACAGCTCCCTTTTCTTCTTCAGATTTAACATTTCAGCCAATCTCAGAAATACCATGTACCTTTTGAAATACCATATAAACCAAATTCCCATGTTGCATTTTAAACTAACTCCTTACAACACATACAAAAAGCCCACTGAGATTTCACTTTCATATTACTATAAAACTGCATATTGGGTCACAGTGGTTTTATAAAACATCACAGTTTTGTTTTCTTATTTTATTTTGAAAGTCCTAGAAATGCTATGCCAGGGTGCCTGGATGGCTCAATTGGTTAAGTGTCTGCCTTCAGCTCAGGTCATGATCCTGGAGTCCCAGGATCGAGCCCCGCCTCAGGCTCCCTGCTCCTCCTTCCCCTTCTGCCCCTCCTCCTGCTCATACTCTCTCTCTCAAATAAATAAATAAAATCAAGAAAGAAAAGAAAGGAAAAGAAAGAAAAAAAGGAAAAAAGAAAGAAAGAAAGAAAGAAAAAGAAAGAAAGAAAACCAAGAAAGAGAGAAATGCTACCCCAAAGTATGGCAGTCAGCATCCGAGGACCCCACTTCCTAGTCTTCCTGCACTGTGTGTCCCCTCACAAGACAGGCTGGCTGACTTGTAGGACTAACAGGATTCTGTGAAAACAATGGTGGGCAGCATCCACGCTATGTGAGAAGAGACACCGAAGCTTCTGATTTGCTGTCTCTTGGATCATGGGGAAGTCGGGGAAGTCTCTGGGGAAGTCGGCTGCTCTGGGAAGTCCGCTGCTACATCAGGGAGACGCGGAAGCTGCCTTTGGACGAGGCCCACGTGACTGGCAATGGAAGCCTCCGGCCAACAGCCATGCATGTGAGCTCCCAGCACATGCTCCAGCCCTGGCGAGGCCTTCATTGCCGCCCTGCACAGCAGCTAGATGCGAGACCTGAGTCAGAACCACCCAGATTCCTGACCCATTGCAAACTAGGAAGTAACAAATGTTTATTGCTTCAAGTTGCTAAGTTTTAGGGTCACTGGTTATATGGAAGTAAGAAATATACCAAGTATTTATTTTATTTCATTTAGGTATACAAATAAATATTCAAAATTTAGGGGAAATTATGTTTTAGAGTATCAGTGCTTAAAATGCCAAACTGTAACAGTGTCATTTCCATATTTCACATTTCATCAAAAGGAACAAATACCCAAAATCAATTATGAGAATCGGTTTTATATTGATTGTTCAAATCAATCATTACTCCTTATTCTTCTTGATCTTCACAGCTCAACTTTTAGCATTCGTATAATTAACACAACTGTAAATGGATTTAATTCCTCAAGCTCATGGCTTGCCTCTTGAATATTTACATCATCTCATAAAACAGATATTTTATCTTGTCATAGTCCAAGAACATATCAAGTAGAAAACATTTTATCTTTTAATTCAGGCATGACCTATTTGAAAAATGAAACGAATTGCATGAAGTAATTAGAGGAAAATATAGCCATTGTCAAATCTTCATTTCCAAAGGAGATACCCAAATGATTATACTTGTATTGTCAAATGTTCAAAATCTGTTAAATTTCTTAAAAGGGTATTAATATTCAGATAAATAATAAATAATGAATATTTTTTCATTTTTGCAAAAAGATATAGTGGAAGGATAATTTTTTAAAAATGGAACAAAAAATGGTCACTATTTATAGGGAAAGGAATAGGAATGGTAGGGGGAAAGACATGACAGCAGGACCTCTTTGGATATATCTTATTAGAGCTTCAACTTTGGAGTCAAGTCACTTTTTCACATATTCAACAAACCGAATTTATAAAAATGCCTACAAGTTGAAAATAAATGGAAATAAAGGAACCTCCAAGTATATCATGCTGGTGATACAACCACACAGCAAAAAAATAATTTCAGGTGAATTTAGAAGGATGGCATTTTGGTCACACATCCATAGGGGATTTATCTTAAGAACAAATGGAATGAAAAAAAAATGTGATCTTTAACTTTATTCAGCAGTCTTATTAATACAAGTAATAGTGGTATTATTGCTTCTAGTAACAATCATTACTAAAAGGGCATTACTTTTTCATACAGTTCTTGTAGAATAAAGCAAATAAGTAATTATGTTAATGCTGTTAACAATCAAGACTTCTAATGTAAAAGAAAAGATGCAGAAATAAATTCAAAGAAATTAATGTTAAATCTTAGCTGGAAATAACAGTATAAATTTATAATCTGTTTCCACTGTAAAGCCCTAGCTAGCAGCAAGGACATCCCCAGCAGCAATGAGTACCTCCAGCACCAGACTGTGATTCCTAAAAACCATTCCCCATAAAAAGGAACCAGTGTTCCTTGAAGGAATGACTAATTTCAGGTCTGTGGTCAGGAAATATAGAAGATAAACCAGGAACGTTTCGTACCAGAAAGTGAGAAAGCTATCAAAGATGAATGGGGTTGTGATAAATCCCAGAAAACCACACAAAGACCCATCGGCGAAGCTGGGACCATTTGGATATTAAAAAGAATTGGGGGGAGGAAGAGGGAGAGAGAGAGAAAGGGAAAGGGAGGAACAGGGGGGAGAGGTAGAGAGGGGGAAGAAGATGGGGAGGGGGAGAGCGAGAGAGTACTTTCTAAAACCAAAACTCAATCACCACAGGAGATTAACTACGGCGTGAACTCCACCAACTCCTTAGACTAAAGTTTGGCAAGTAAAAAGAAAGAATTAAGCATTTATCCTGTCTCTTATATGAGCTCTATTTCAGGGTAACCAAAATGCCCTAGTTGATGAAGAAAATCATTTCAGCTAATAAATGTGAAAGGAATGACTTAATTAAAAAAAAAATCTACCGTTTCACAACTCCTAATGAAATGACTGGTCCAGCATTCATGGCGTCATGACAGCTAGATAGGTACCTGCTGACGGCAGGTAGAAATACAGAGGAGCAAAATATCCTTGTCAAACAGAAGCTGAACTTGAATCTAATCACATCTTTAGAACTATAAGTCTTCAGAGCTAAATGCCTGTGACAGGCATAGAATAGCCATTTAAATGACGCTACACGAGAGAAGCAGAGAGATCTAGAAAGAGAGGCATTCTCGCTGGACAAATGACTTGGTTTCTTCAAGGAGTGAACTGCGTGGCAAAAAGCAGGACAGAGGGTGAGAGCTCTAGATTCCAAGTGCTTAGTCTGGTTTGGATCCTGATTCAAACAAAGCCACTGTCAAAATATATTTTTGAGACAAAGGGAGACAACTGGATATGGGCTGGGTAGTAAATTGCAAGAAAATGTTCCCATACTTGATGTGTGGTAATGGCACTGTGATTACACAAGAAAATAACCTTATTTTTGGAAGCTGCATGTTAAAGTACATGGATGTAAAGTGACATTGGGCCTGGATTTGCTTAGCCAGGACTTGGACAGGAAAAAAGAGAAGGATTCAATCAAGGAAGTGTGGCAGCCTTCTGCTAACTGTTAAATCTATCAGGTGTTAGGTACATCAAAGTCTATGAGCTTATTCGGTTATGTGTGAAAATGTTCACAATAAAAACTTTTTAAAAATATTGGTAATATGCATTTTATCCAGAATGATTGAGGTTCATAAAACACAAAAAATCCAGGGCACGTGTGCACTCTTATATCAACAGAATAATTAACATTTCTTAAAGTAAATGTGCTTTGGTTATTTGCCTTAATACATCTTTGCTTTTATTTTTCCTCTTCACATTTCTCCATCTCCAAATTTTACTCACCTTTAGGGCTCTATTCAAATTCTCCTCTCCAGGCTTTTCTAACTCTTCCTAGCTGGAAGTAATCACCTTTAACACTTTCTCCCTTCCACTGTGATTATTTCTATCTATGTTCCTGAGAGGAGAACCAACATCTGATTCCAATTTACCACTTGCATAAGTGTTATCTCCTTCGACACAGTTGTACTACGTATATAATCAACATTAATATTTGTTGAATGCAGATCAATTTCTAAAAAACGGAAACCCATGAAGGTGTTCTCTAGGGCACTGTCAGGGTTCTTTCCAAAAACTAAATTTTCTGGAGTCAGAAATCCTAAAAGATTTTGTCATTTCAGAAAGGCTTCTGCTTCTCTCCAGCAAGTAAGAGGGTGCCTTTAGTAAGGAAGGGCAAAGCCAAATACAACTAACACTCAACACAGTGAGACTTTACTCTTAATACTCCTCTCTGAGGAGGATGCTTAATTACTTAGAAAAACATGCTTTTAGATGAAAATATGCTAAAGTTGCAAGTTAACTATAAAAGATAAGAAACTCATTCATTCATTCACTCATTCATTGATTTTCGGATTAAAGAACATCTCAGTTATTTGAAAACATTCAAAGCAATAAGATGATACTCAGTGAACCTGAAAAATGAACAAGATTGTGATTGAGATTTGTATCTCACTGGAGTGTTATAAAACTCAGTTATTACTGCAGTCATGCTCGGAAAATCCAACACCACTACTTCAGAAGATATTAAAATCTGATAATAGCTGCTGTGTCTTCACCAAAAATCACCATGTTTCCCATGAATTATCATCTTCCTCTGTAAACAGCATGCGAAATATTTATAGATATGCACACATATATGTACTGGCATCTTTGTGGGCTAAAATAAGTGAATATACATTGTATATATAATGTATATATATATACAGGAAAAAATACATGTGCGTATATATACATACATGTATATATGCTAAACTTTCAAGTTACATGCACATGTACTTTTTCATTCACTTATATACTTCACTTATATACTCTGCTATGTAGCCTACCCTGACAGTTACTGTGCGTGTATATCAATTGGCTTGTGTATATATACAGCATAATATGTAGCCTATTCTGGACAGCTGCAGGATCCTTCTCCTCTTAGACTGTTTGATCTTATATCTTTGATAATAAAGATGATCTTCCAAAATGAGAGTGAAGGGGATTTCAACAATTTGTTTGGAAAAGAACATGTCCAATGGTTAAACTGTAAAACAGGAGATGAGATAAAAGGATGTAAAACAGAAAAAATGAGTTACACTTACCACTGATAAAATATTTAATGGGCAATCATTTTGGCTGCTTTAGTGTTTAAAGGATTTTTATGAAGAAGAAGATCCATTAAAAAAAAAAAAAGTCCAAGGGAGTTTAAAGCAATAAGTAAAGTAAAATAAAATGAAATTATATTTCTAAAATTTTCTCTGAGGCAGAAAAGGACTTTTGGAATTATTCCACTGACTTCGGAGTCACACTCAAAGTGAAGATCATTCAAACAGAAGGAGAGAAAAAGAATGAAAAAAAGGAAGAAACGATAAGGTCACGCAACTCCTACATACTTCGTAGCCTAAATACAGAATTTCATTGTGAGTTTTATTTTTTTTATTTTTATTTTTTAAAGATTTTATTTATTTATTTTGACAGAGAGAGAGAGAGACAGCGAGAGAGGGAACACAGGCAGGGGGAGTGGGAGAGGGAGAAGCAGGCTTCCCACTGAGCAGGGAGCCTGATGCGGGGCTCGAACCCAGGACCCTGGGATCATGACCTGAGCCGAAGGCAGACGCTTAACAACTGAGCCACCCAGGCGCCCCCCTTGTGAGTTTTAGAGGCTGCTTCAGAGTCTGGTCCTCTAGTCTCCTCAAAGTTCTACCTACTGTTCTGTCACTCCAAGAATGGCCTGGAAGGGCGAGAAAGGTTGCAAACCTTGGCCTGATGGTTACAAACTTGGCCTGATGGATATGTCAAGAAAGGACAGACGTCAGGCTAGTCACGGACATAAAATAACTCATTAGCTGCCCCACAGTCCCTTAGAACTTTAGCACTGTCAGGTTTAACCAATCCTTCTTCTTCTTTTTTTTTAAGAATTTATTTTTTTATTTGAGAGAGACAGAAGATAGTGACAGAGAGCACAAGCGGGAAGGAGAGAGAGAAGCAGACTCCCCACTGAGCAGGGAGCCCGATGTGGGGCTCGATCCCAGGACCCTGGGATCATGACTTGAGCTGAAGGCAGATGCTTAACCAACTGAGCCACCCAGGTGCCCTGACCAATCCTTACATATAGTCATTTCATTCTCGTTTCTGGTGGAGGGAACTTTAATTGGTATGGACTTTTGGCTGATAATTTGGCATAAAAATTTCTTAAAAATCTCTTAAATGTTCATATTTTTGGACCATGCAACATTCGAACACACAAAGGTCTGTATATGAGGATGCTGTCTGTTATAGCAAAATCTGAAACAATTGAAATGTCCAAGAATTGAAAACTCAAAAGATAAATTAGTTATGATACCACAGTAAAATAAGATACCATGTCATGTCGACCTGTCTATGTCAGGTCTATGATGCGCTGCTATGTTAAAGAAGGGCCAGTTGTAAAATCGTATGTGTAAGATGATCCTGTCTTGTTTTTTCCCCAGCAAATAGCCAGCAATGAGTATTATCAGAAGGATGGGTTTAGGGGAGGGTTCATGTCCTAAGCTACACGTTTCTAGACAGTTTATCTTAAAAAACTGAAACAAAAAAATACTATGTATTATTTTTATAATCAGAAAGAAAAAGATTTAAGACACAAAGCCAAGTACTTCAACAGTTAGTAGCACTTGTTCAAAATGTTTTGAAAAGCCCTTTTGCTTTTTATACCTGGTTTTACCCAAAGGATGCAAAAGACTATATATAACATCTTTGTGAAAAGTATTTTTCTTTAAATGTCCAGGGGCGCCTGGGTGGCTCAGTCATTAAGTGTCTGCCTTCGGTTCTGGTCAGGATCCCAGGGTCCTGGGATCGAGTCCCGCATCGGGCTCCCTGCTCAGTGGGAAGCCTGCGTCTCCCTTTCCCACTCCCCCTGCTTGTGTTCCCTCTCTCACTTCACTGTGTCTCTCTCTGTCAAATAAATAAAAATCTTAAAAAAATAAATAAAAAAATAAATAATAAAACAAATGTCCAGTCAGCTTATTAAAAGGAAGAAACATGTAACTAACATTTATTAAAGACCTATTATATCCTGATCAGGGTTTTACAAGTTTTGTTTCCCAGATATTCTTATTTACTCCTTGTTTATTAAAATCCTAACTATATATGGGACAGAGAGCCACGGATGGACAATCAGTGCGCCTTGGAAGAAAAGCTACTCTAATAATTTCATTTTCAAATTGATGGCTATCCTTTTTTTGTTTATTCAGAGTATAGAGTGGTACATCTGTTATTATAAAGATAATACAAGTCTTAAAAAGATCCACATTTCCTTTTTACATAGACTGTGGAGGGACCAACTTCATATTATTTAAAACAAATTTGGAAATTTTAGTCACTCCACCTGTAAGACCTTCCAAATCCTTTAAGCAACTTATTTTCAGCATCTTCTTAGTATTCAAATTACCTCCAAAATTAAGTAAAATACCAAGAGCAATGGGTAGGGAGGAAAAGCAATCTTTGACAAAAGACTTCCACACCAAATGCAGTTTTCTTTATTTTAAATGTTACTATAGGGCTAAGAGTAAGCTTCCTCATCAACGATACTCAAAAAAGTAAAATAAAAGTGCAAGCTTCCTGTAGGCTCCTTTAACTCTCTTATTTTAAGGATTTTTTGTGTGTGTTTTTTTAACTTGATAAAAACACAGTTGCTCCTAATGTGAAAGCAATTCTATAAAAGTAGCTCAATTAAAGTCTATTTGGATACTACTCCAAATCTAGGAAAGCTTGTTCAAACAGAGTAAAAATCAGTCCATGGTTGAAAAGCTAAGAGACTGTCTGAATCCTTGAATATATCCCCACAAATCTTTATTTTCAGTCTACTACATCTCCTACTCTTTGGCAGTGGAGATAAAAAGGTGACTGGGGCACACACGCCAATTTCCAAGAAACTCCTGGTCTGTGGGAGAAGACAGTCACAGACAGATATACAAAGCATACCGAGTGCTCCAACACGGATGCAAACAGTGTATTCTGGGCGCCTGGAAGAGGGATGACCAGCTAGGGGTAGGGATGGGGAGGTGGGCTGTGACTGCCTCTCCCAAGAACAGATGACAATTTTAGAAGGTGAATATGAACATGCCTCTGATGAAGAGGCAGCGTGGTGGAAGGCACTGCAAGGCAGGTGGTACAACCCGAGAAAAGAAAGATGAAAAATACCCTGCTCTGTGTGGGGAACCGCAAGCAGTTCGGTAGTGCTAAATGTACCAAGCAAGCCCCCAAACGCTTTCAAGGGTTCTAGCTAGATGGCTCTGGAGCGGGCAAGTATGGAGAATAGTTCTGAGTGCAGCAGGAACGGAGAAGGGGTTAAGGAACTGAGAAATGTTAGTAGGTAAACGGTCGGGGACTGGGGACAGGCTGGCTGTTGGGTGGGGGAGGCTGTGAGGTAGGGAGACAGGTGTCACTCCTCCCTGAGTTTCTTCGGTGAGTGTGGCTGGGAATGCTGGGAGCTTTTTACGCTGTGAGGACAGAGCTCAGAACTCTCAGATGCAGGATGATCTGTGCTGGGTACTCGAGAAATGAAAAAATCTCAAAAATAATCACTTAATCTCGCTGGGAAGCAAAATATCTGTGTGTATCTCATGGCTTTTTGTTTCCTCTGGAGCCCGTGATGGATGTCTGTGTATGAGGATGTAGACATCTTTCCTTTCTCTGGTACTGCTGGCCACTGGCGTCTGGCCAAGGAGGAGCTCCACACTTGTAGATGCTGCCCAGAAGTTGTAAGATGCTGAGAGCTCAAATGAGGATCGAGGAGACTCCTTTGGACAGAGTCTCTCTTTCCCTAAGTTTTGTTCAAAACAACCCTTTTGGAGCTATGGACACCCTTAGAGCTTAGTTTTCAAGATGCCCAGGCTGGTATTACGGCAAATAAAAATCTCCCGATTCCACTAGTCAGACAGCCTTTGCCTTCTTCCAAGTTACCTTGGAAAATGGAGGCTCTGGTCTCATCATCAACAGATTCAAAAACAGAAGAAGAACCATGTTGGGAGAAGTAACCGGGTGTTCAGTTTTGGAAATGCTATGTTTTTGGTGCCTCAGTGCATCCAGTCGGAAGTTGGCAGCAAGTAACCAGGAAGGCTGGTCTGCTCCTGGGGGAGAATTCTGAGCTGGAAACCATCACCACACAACTGAAACCTAAGGAGTGAGCAGGAGAGAAAGAACAAAGTAAAGTGGGCCACAGGCAAGAAGAAGAAGGAAGTCCATGAGAAAAACAGAAGGAACGACAGAGAAGGAGAGAATCAGTCAAGTGAAGGAGCAAGGGAAACAAGAATAGAAGGTGTCAGAGAGGGCCTGGGGGGAACAGCAGTGTCTACCGCAGCACAAAGCATGAATGTTGCAGCTAAGAACTGTTGAAGCTCCAGAAAAGTTTCGAGGGCAGATACCAGAATGCAATGGGTTTAGGAATGAAGCATCTGGAAGCACCTGGAAGGAAGTACATCTGGAGATGTCAAAACGAGAAGAGGAGTCATAGCTTTTCTGGCATCTAGCAGGGAGCTGGGGAGCTGGTGAGCAGGTTTAGATATGGCTCAGTCCCACATGGTGACATATCCTTCAACCCATGGGTTAAGACTTCGGCAATCACATTTTTAAAATAAGCTGCAAGATTCTAAGCCACAGAAGTCCTGCAGTGACATGGTTATCCGTCTTCTAAACATCAGGGGCAGGAGGGGGTACAGAGAAGAAGAAACATTACACTATGCCTCTCGAGTCTTTATGCATGTACTTTAATATCATAGCCCCACAAAATGACAGGAAATTAAGAGAATGTAAATAATTTAAATTGTCTGTGTTCTTGTCAGTAATGGTAGGAGTGCCTCCATGTTTCTGTCAGCAGGTACGTATTCTTTTTAAACACTGGAAGTGTGAGTAGTTTGATCTGTAGGGAAAATTATAGTCCAACAGTATCCAAAAGGTTACCATGATATAGCTAAATTATCTCTGCCTGTCACAGGTTAAAGAACATTTAAATTCTGGAAGTTCACATCAGCTTTTTCTAGATAACAAATCTTAAGTACCTTCCTATATTCACTCAATTAGTGATCTTGGGCCTTGATAACACTGCAGAGAGAAACTTTCCAACTATCATTCAAATCATATCTAAAAAGGTGCTCATAAATATTTTAAAACCTAAGTGAACTAATAAGACCTAGACCCATTAAGGATAAGATCTTTTACAACAAATTAAATAAAACAATTTATTGAAGTCTGGACTCAAGATAAGCTAGATTTACTAGCTGACCTTTTATTCATTTAAAGAACAAAATTAGCTCTAATTGCATTAGAATGGAATCCAGTAAATTTCCCCAAGTCTTCTAATGTGGCATCCGTGTAAGAACGGCTATAATTGTTTACAAGTAAGATGGAAATGCTTTGATTATAATCTTTCCACTTGTTTTACTGTGTAGTAAAAGCATTTCCCCAAACCTAAAGCCAGTTTTCCGGACAGCATGCTATTTTTTTCCTTACACATACTGCATGTTTGGTGTTAATGAACAAACTACAACATGCCAGGGGAGGAAATTAAACTTGGAGATTTCATCATCAGTTTAGGTCAGTAACAATGAGAGAGTCAGAGATGGAGGCCAAGAACTCCTTGTCTGTGAAAGTCAGAAAAAGGCCGAAGACCTGAATAGGAAAAATTTTAACTATCTGCTTCCCCTCAGAATTGCAGCTGAGACATAAGGGCTTGGGTCTGTTGAATTTATAAGTACTTAATAAGGTAGCAAGGATAATGTATACAGCAGCTGTTCAGCCGCTAGGGAACATCATTTGTAATGTTACCATTTGTCACTAGCATTACAAATAAGTCATTTGCCATATATTTTAAAATATAGTTATTCTTAGGACTTTTTTTGGGGGGGGTCCTTGTTCCTATCATTTGGCTTCTAATATAGGCAAAATACCTATGAAATGTTTTAGTCTCAGTGACAAGCTATCAGAGCAAAACAAAACTATCAACATGTTTCAATCTTTTTTTTTCTTTTAATCAAAAGCAGACAGTTTTATTGGGAGACAAATTAAAAATAGAAAAGCAAAAGGCCTTCTAAGTCTGACTCTGAAATGTTCCTGAGCTTTACTTCTAAAGGGTCATTTCTTATTTTTTTTAAAAGATTTTATTTATTTATTTTTGTGAGAGCAAGCAAGCGAGCGTGCGCGCATGCATGCACATAAGCAGGGGGAGCGGCAGGCAGAGGGAGAGGGAGAGGCAGGGTCCCAACTGAGCAGGGAGCCTGATGAGGGACTCGATCCCAGAACCCCGGGATCATGACCTGAGCTGAAGGCAGACGCTTAGCCGACTGAGCCACCCAGGCACCCTAAAGGATCATTTTTTAAACCAACAAGTTTTGCTCGGCCTCCTCAGGATGCTTCTATAAAAATATGAAATATGACTGCCTTTTCTTTTTTTTTTTTTAATTTATTTATTTTAGACAGAGAGAACGAAAGAGAGAGAGCACATGAGAGGGGGGAGGGTCAGAGGGAGAAGCAGGTTCCTTGCTGAGCAGGGAGCCCGATGCGGGACTCGATCCAGGGACTCCAGGATCATGACCTGAGCCGAAGGCAGTCGCTTAACCAACTGACCCACCCAGGCGCCCATGACTGCCTTTTCTTAAATAAAACGTGATCAGTCGTTTCTGCCTGCCCCTCGTCCTTTAGTAAGAGAGTCCTCCTTTCCTTCTGTGACTACCATTGTCCCTTCCGTCGGTGTCTCCGCAACCACAGGTGCTGGGGAACCAGGCGTGCAGAGCACTAGGAACCATCCCAGCCTTGGGTGACTTGGACCATGGTTGCCACCATACGATGGCACAACGGAGTCAAAGAAAGTGAGCAGCATCCTAATGATATTGTTTTGAACCCTGGATACCGCCTCACCTGAAGTCAAAGAAACCTCTTTTACTTTGTCCCTTTCAGCTAGTTTGATTTGGGTTTCTGTTACTTGAAACTAACAGTCCTGATTAACACAAAAAGAAAACACAAGTGTTCCAACTAGAGATGAGAAGATTCTTTACAGACTCGTCTTCACTGAGCGTGGTACTACTATGCTATAAGCTGGGATTAGAGATAGCTACAAGAAATAAACAAAAACTGTCTTTGTAACTGCTATAAAAGCTGCTATGGAAGACATGGGTTTGTCAGCTGGTTCCCTATGGAGATAAAGTTTTAAATTTGGCGCCTTGAAAAACTTGTTCTCTCCTGAGAAACTCAGAGGTACCTTCCCTTTCAAAACTGTATTTCACTGTTTGCCCTCCTTGCTAGGAAGCCATAATCCTACCTGATGTGCAATCATTTGTTTCTTTTTCCTCTTGTTGGTGTTAGTTTCCTATTCCTTTTTTCTAATAACTTTATTGTACTCTCTCTAAGCTGCCATAAATTTGTTTAGACTGGAAAAAAATTATATATGAAAAAACAACATTTCACATAAAGAGGGAAAATGCAGAAAGTAGGATAAAAATCAGTTGCTATTATTTCTCTAAAGAACTTATCAATAAAAACCACAACACACATTTCACCCTGTTAAATGTCTTTCGGCTAAACCTGGCTACATTTTAAAATGTAAAATGCTTATTTTCTTTAAAGATATTTTAAGTGATTATTCCTGTAATTGCTCATGATTATTCTCTACTTCTTTCTAGCTGTACTGTCAAAAAGCATTACTGAGGAAAGTTTGGATCATAAAAAGACAACAAATATCTATAAATATCTTCTTTTTAAAGATTAAACCCTTTATGTTTTTAAAGATTAATGAGCAAACTTTTAGCTCCCATTTTCATAGTACATATGATTTAGAAATTCCAACTATTAAAAAGCCCCCTCCCAGAAATAACTAAGTTCCGTAAACTGCAACAAAAAACAATTACTTACACAAAAAGGAAAGCATCCAATTTTCAGCACCTTTGCTGAGAGAAGTCTGATCAATGAAAGAGTTTCCTGAATCATAAGGAATCTGAAAACACTCAGGGCTGTGTTGACAGTGGAAACCAAAACGCTGGTAAAAAGAAAACTATAATTGCCAGCAGTAAACTGGTCACTGAAAAATATCTCAGTATAATTTGCATATTTTGGGAAAGGGGTTACATCTATAAAAAGACAAGCTACTGTAATCTGTCAAAAGAAAATTTAGAATTATCATTGATAATAATATTGTTCTCTGAAAGGCATCATAAATGATTCTGTGTCACTTGATCAAATATACTATCAGAGAGTAATTGGAAAAAATGACCAACTGTTACTGGATGTCTGAGGGGTGGAGCTCAAGTAATTATCCCTTCTCTGGTGAGCTCACTGCATAAGGGCACCAGTGTCCTGAGGGTAAAGGGACCAGTGTACAATTTCTCCAACACAGTAACCCCCATCGACCACCCGGAATAATAGAGCTGACAGACGGGTGGGGGATTCACCAGGGAAGAGCTCCACTCAAGGAGAAGGGCAAAAAAGACAGAGACTTCCTCCCCAGCACTGGCAGAGGGCAGCAAGGAAGAGGCATCTGAGAAATGCAAGGGGGCGGGGGGTGTTTGCCTAATCCCATACCTGCTGCTATTATCCACCCCAATCTTTATATACATTTAATTTTTTTCTTAATACATTACCAACATTTATTGATTTATTAAGACTTTACCAATATTTAAAATTATCTTTCCTTTTAATGAGAAGCTCCTTTAACAGAATTTTGAACTTTAAACATGGAGCCAGCCACACACATTTAAACTTAGAAGAGCTGCAGGCCCTGTTCTGCCCTGTCCTTCCTGCTGGTCTTAACAGTCCCAGCTCTATTTTCTTCATAGAAATGAAGGGATAAATGAATGCCATAAGTTAGCTCACTCGTCCTAATTTGCTCAACATAAACTAACTCAGTCCACGGTAAAGACCGGGATGACAAGTAAGATGGCCACGCTGTGCTGCCCCTTGCTCATCTACATACACTCTACTCACCCTGCTCTTTGTCCCCAAGTACAAGGGCGACATCATGATCCTCATCAACACAGGTGCAAAGCTGTTCCTGGGCAAGCTGAGACCTACTTGACAGTTAGGCCAGGCTGAGGTATTTGCAGTTTACTTAGATGTGCTTCCCACTCGTACTGCTCACGAACTTTATACGGGCGGGGATTACAATTTCAGGGTTACTATTCTGGTTTCATCTTCATTACTGACTAAGGGCAACTCTGGAGACCCATTCCTGGGGGACATGTCAAAGGAATCTGAGGTCCTTGCAAAGTCATCTTGAGTTCTAACGCTTATCTGCTGGAGGCACTGGACTCCCCACAGACCCTTTAGAATACAGATTCCAGGCATGTTAAATGAAGGCAAAAACAAGGTGTCTCTGTCTTGCTATGAGGAACAACATCAGAGAACAGAGGAAATAGTCTAACCTCAAAGTACTTTCCCGGATCAAGGGCAGAAGACCTTCTTTATTTAGGAAAATTTAGAAACTAAATATTGTCTTAAAGATCTTCCAATGAGAGGGTATAATTTGAACCCTGTAAAACTTTTTCCTTTTTCCCATAATTTCAAAAGACTATCCTCTGCCTGTTCTTCAGCAATAAACAAACCCTTCGCCCGGACTATTCAGACCCCCCTTTCTGAATCTCTGCTCATTAATTTCACTTCAAAAGAGTACTGTAGCCCCAAGTGTGTACAAACTAAGTAAAGGCACATTTATATGAATCTTCCGCCTCTTTTCCATTATTACTGCCATGGAATAAGCCATGTATCCTTATGCTACAACAATAAGAGATTACTTTTAATTTCATATAATTTACATGTGTCATCATAAAATATTCTTCTTTGAATTTTTTTCAACCATTGTTGGCTTGAGAGCCATCCAAAAACTGGCAGTGGGATAGATTTTGGCTCAGGGGCCATAGTGTGCTGATCTTTTAGATTTTTTTAAAAAAAGCTCTTTACTGATTAAGATATATTTTACATAAAATCCTATTACTATGTGACTTGGGCCTGTTTTTTCTCTTATTTTAATTTAAAATGTAATCTATTTCACTTAATTTATTCCTTTGTTTATTATAAGTATTCCCTTGTGTCTGACTTTGGTCAAGTGATTAATGATTCATATAACATGGGGGTTATTTACCTAAATGTTTGGAAGTTCACATATTATATAACGTTATACTCTCACAGGCAATTTGTCTACAGTGTCTGAGTATTATAGTTTCCCTAATACTGGAGAGTCTGTTCCAGGATAACAGAATCTATTTCTCACGTTTCCCAGGATCTTAGGTGATTTGTTGAGAGGAGAAAAATAGTCAAGAGAATGAATGAAAGATGCTTAAGGGTGGATGAGAGGAATATTATCATCAAAGTCTTTTCACGGACCTTATTTCTCTAAAGGGAATGAGCAAGCCAAATTTTTTTTTTTTTTTTTTTTAGATTTTATTTATTTATTTGACACACACAGAGAGACAGCTAGAGAGGGAACACAAGCAGGGGGAGCGGGAGAGGGAGAAGCAGGCTCCTGGCTGAGCAGGGAGCCCGATGCGGGGCTCGATCCCAGGACCCTGGGATTATGACCTCAGCCGAAGGCAGACACTTAACGACTGAGCCACCCAAGCGCCCCAAGCAAACCAAACTCTTTTGTGGAAGTAAAGATTAAGTAATGATGAGTTACTGAGAAAATAGTCATAAATGTGAACTAATAAGAGAAAAGTATTTGTTGAATGATATATAAGAATATCTTCCCATGAGAGGAATGAGCCCAAGTACAGAATTTCCAAAAAGATAATATCAAGTTACTCTGGCTGCGTCTCCCTGGTAATCAGCCTTCTACTGGTTGACAGAGGAGGACATTATTCACATTTTTGTAGGTAAAATAGAGGGCATGGGGTAAACCAGCATCTGGTTAAAGAAGAGCTGAATCTACAGTATTTTTGTTAACACTGTCTAAGCTTGTCAGTAACACTACCACCCACTGTCTAGGTTTCTATTGATATAACCAAAAAGAGCAATGTGGAAATTATGTGGATAATTTAGGTGAGAAAAGGATGAACTATCTGGATTTTCTTCTTCTTCTTTCACTCTTCAGAAGCACATACATTTTCCTGGAAGACCATGTTTGCCTGTACAACATCATTCCTCATAATGATATTGGGCCTTTTCATTGCGTTATGTTTGGAATTCACACAAGCAACAGCATAAAATACAAACTTTTAAGATGGAATGAACCACTGAGAACACAAAGCATATTTTCTGTTGTCTACTCTACCCACTATGTAAGTGCATGGCTCCTACTTTCATTACTATGGCTAAAAACTGAATGAAAATTCAATGCCCTGGAAGCCCATTTTCTACATAATCTTTGATTGTTTGCAATGTAAACGAATCCATTTTCAGGCTTACTGGTGAAAAATAAGGTGTAAACTAGTACTTCTAGCTTGTGGAATTCATTTAAATGATAAACAGTATGATTTTTACAACAATAAGAATGATTTTTAACATAATTTACAAAAATAAATGTTTTACCACCTTATTAAAATCATGTAAGAGTATTTAATTCATATCCCAAAAATGAATAAAAGAAACAAAGCCGACTAATTTACTTTAAAAGAAGGGTGGGCTGTGATTCTGTGAAAATTAAGATGGACAGTGAACACGGGGTTCACATTTCTAGTCTTCTCTTCAGCAAACAAGCAAACGAGCTGGTAATTAAGACTTCAGTTGTTACTATTATATACTGTTTCACCAAGCCTTGGGCAGTATCTTTGTTTTCAGGTATAAATTCATTTATAGGCATACTTATTTCGGAATATACAGGTATATTTATTTCAGAATAAAACCATGAGAATCTCCGTTCTTTGTCATGGTGCGTAGAGAAGACATACTTGAGAAGGTATAACACTGCACCCACCTGGGCGGAATATGGCAGTTAGTTCACTCAATATATAGTTTCTTCCTTTTCAGATAACCAGGACCTTAAGAATTACGCAGACACAGTGTCATGTCTTTAAAAAACAGACAAATAAAGCAATAAGCATTTCCTCTGAGGAAGAAACCGATACAATTTGAAAATGAAGAATTCCCAAAGTAAAGCTTGACCCTCCGTGTTTGTACCTGGAAGAGGTTAGAGTTCTAAACCCATTAGGAAAGAGCAGAGAAGATTAAGTTCAGTTTATTTCACTCTAATTGAAAACGTTTCTACTTACATCTTGTCTTGGCCAGCACCAACTCTGAGAGTCAATCGGGGAATAACCGGACTTGGGGCTGGGACAACTGGCTCCACTTTGATCTGTTGAAGTTATTACATTAGAGTTAAATGCATTTTCAACAAAATTCCTCCTACCTCTTCTCCTACTTCCTCATCTCCACGAGCCTGATAAGCCAGTTTAAGCCTCAAATGTGGCTAAAATGTGAGTTGCAAGGACAATCAGGGTTATTTTGATTCTGTTTCTCAAAAATTGCAGGCTCTCTGGCTTCATGAGAAATTCTACAAACTTGAATTATTTCATGTAAGTGATGGGAAATATTTCTGCATTTTCTTAGTTCTGGTTAATTTCTTGGATTTTATTGTTAGCATTTTTACACAAAAACTCATCTAGTCTGGTGAACATTTGGGGAACATTTAAATAACTGCCAGACTTCAAGTAAATAGAAAAAAAATGCAGTGATATCTGCATCTATAAGATAAAATGTATCTCTTTATAGAACTTGAAAAACATGAAACTCATCCTAAGTTTGCATTACCATACAAGAAAACGGTAATACCAAGTATAATTGCAGCATTAAACTGCTGTTTTTTTGGCTAGTGGTCAATAGATCTGAAATACTGTAAAAGAAAAAACAGAGGTTTTTAGAAGGATTTGTAGTGAAGGCGATAGCTGCTGAATAGGCTGAAGATCTTCACAAATATTTGAGCCAACGGTCAGAAAGGGAACACACAATTCAAGGGTGATTTTAAAGGGGTTCTTCACATGTGTTGGTGTGAAGATCCTATGATATGATGTTTTGAATGAACAAACTGAACAAAAGCTCTGTAGCTCACATTATCATCTATATCAGAGTTTTTCCACAGGTGTTTGGGATTTTTGGTGGGACAGTTCTTCGTTGAACGGAAAGGTGGAGGCACTGCGAGCTGTTCAACATCCCTTGTCTTGGGGTCCTGCCACCTGCCAACAGTACCCTGCTAGTCCCTGTGATAACTAGTTGCAAACCACTGACTTACACATTTCAAGCCCAAGAATTAAATCCTAACAGGACAGTGTGGTAGTTCTAAAGGGGAATGAATCTATAACATAATCCTCAATCGTCTAATTACTGTATTGCACATCGATCAAATTTACTATTTTTTCATATGTTTTTAACTATCTCCCGGGGTTTTTTTTTTTTTTTTTTAATCCATCGTCACATCAAGACCTGTGGTTTCGACCATTCTCTTGAACAGTGCCCGCACACAGGAGGCACTCGAATACTTAGAGTTAACAATTCAAGCACCCTCAACTCCTTGCCTCTTGGTTATTTCGCCATCTGTCCAGGACCAATCTGAAATCATCCTCAAGGGCACCGTGTAATTCCAAAGGAAATTTTCAAGACCACATAAAAGTCTACCATCAGAACCTCGAATTCCGCCTATGCCTTCAATGCTGTTTATTTGGATTACAGCTCAGCGAGGTGAGGGCAGAGACCATATCGGTTTTGCTTATTGCTGCTTCGCAGGGCCTATCACGGGGGCTGACATATCCTAAGTGCAGTGAAAGAAGGTATCTGAAGTGAGGATTTCAAACCCTTACCTCTTTCCAGACCTGTCTCCCGTGATTTCCTTTCCTCTTTTGCCCCTCAGGCTCCACAGGAAAAAAACAATGAGGCCACCAGGCAGGAGAGCTTCTTCAGCCCCTACAGACCTACAGACTTCTCTGCATCAACAACTATACTAGAGTCCGTCTCCTCTGGTATCTTGAGGAAACTTCCTTCTCCCATAGGCATCTTCAACTTCGCAGTTCTACAATTTTCCGCTAGCTTTTAAATGTGCTCAACTATCTTAAAAAACCTGCCTGCCCTTCAGCCTCTCCCTGACAACCTCTTACATTTTTCAGTCTCACATCTTTGTCTCCTTCTTCACTTACTCATTCCTCAACCCACTCCAATCTACTTTCTCCCCCAAGCAGGTCACTGAAACCACTCTCCTCAGACACCAACCGTTTCCTGACATCTTGGTATATTTTCCACTGGGGATCTTATCATACTCCTTCCTTCTCCTCTACTAGGTCCTCTGCCTTTGCCTGATCTTATTTGGCCCCCTCCCCTTGTCCCTTGACACTTTCTTCAGTGAGCTCATCCATGTTCATGGTTTTAATCGAAGGTTTTTACAATATGTCATGTCTTCAAAATCTCCGTCTCTAGACTAGCACTGATTGAAGCTAAGACCAAAATAGAATATTGCCTACTAAACATTTTGAACACAATTTCCTGTGTTTCATCTCACCACATCTAAACTTTATCAACTTCCCCACAAAAACCTGCTCCTCCAAATGTTCTCACTTTTGGCACATGTCTCCTCCATTTGCCCAGTTCTTTGGACAGCATGTCCAGTGGTTCTCCTTAAGGCCCTAGGGGACCAGGGGCCACTGGGGTGTGGTCAGAGCAAGACCCATGGACAACTAGCTAGGGTTTGCATCCACTTCCCCCCACTCCTTTTTTAACAGAGAGTTCCAGATCTAACCAAATCTGAAAACCAATGGTTTGGTCTATTTTGTAAACTATTAAGATTTCTCTATTTTTCTCACCTTTCTGTATTATCTGTGGGAGAACAGACAAATATATCCAAAACAAACAAACATTTTAAACAACTTACTACATGCCAGGCACTGTGGTTGGATATTTTTCAGATGTTCTCATATAGGTTTTTTAACAAACATGTGGGGTAGGCATTAGGGTTTCTGTTTAACAGGGAAACTGATCATATATGAAGCAATCATTTTTCCTTTTCCTTTTTCTGTTCTAAGGTCACACAAACAGCAAAACTAGGATTGGATTCAGTTGTTTTGTTTCAGAGAATGGAAAATTACATAAAGTTCCTATATTTTTTTAATTCTAAAAAACTTTAGGGCCATATGGTCATAAATGATGAGTAATATTCCACATTCCTTCAGCCTGCAATACTATTATTAAAGCACTTAACCTTTTTTTAAGCTTTATTTAAAAATAAAGCTGCTTTACCTTGAAAAATATCTTTACTATTATTATGCTTCTCATCGTCATTTGCTTCATTTCTATTACCACACTGCACAATAATTATAACTCACACTTGCATAGCACAAAGTGTGTTCCATATACATGATCCAATTTGCTCTTTGAACTCTGTGCTAAATTGGGTGTGGAAGGTATTATCATCCCCAAGTATTGGGGACCAGAAAGATTAAGTGGTTTGCCCAGAGTGAAAAAGTTAAGTAAGTAAATGATCTACCTGTAGGTCTCCTGACACTAAATTCACCCTCACCTTTACCATGCTGCTGAGTCCTTTGTTCTGGTAATGCTGGCGTCTTACGTGGAGCTGTTTATTCACTTTCTGTGTAAATGTCTTTTATGATAAATGACATATATTTGTGAGATGGCTAGGGTTGGTTGTTGTTTTTTAGAGAGGCCGAGAGAGGGGGGCAGCGGAGGTGAGGGGCAGAGGGAGAAGGAGAGAGAGAGTCTTAAGTAGGCTCCATGCCCAGCGCAGAGCCCGACATGAGGCTCAATCTCACGACCCTGAGTTCATGACCTGAGCCAAAATCAAGAGTCGGATTCTTAACTGACTGAGGACTCACGTGCCCCTAGCATTGGCTGTAAAATACTTTTTCTCTATGTAAGGCTCACTAGTTCATATGGAAATAGTGATTGACTTTGGCCTCACCTCCATTCAACTAAACTGGCTGGGGTTTTGATGTCCTCTTGAGTACCTCGTCAGGATAAAAGAATCAAGACATGGTTTATTTATGTCCTACTACTTTAAAAAGTTAAATGATACGATATGTAAAAAAATAAGCAAACAAAAATTGAGATACATTTTGTAAGTCCAATTAAAAATGGTATGTGGATGTGCCCTGAAGACAAAAGATATTTCGTAAACTTGTGGAATTAATGAATGCTTCAGAACCCGTTACCTCAGCTCCAAATTTTACCTTAGGGTAAAATTAGGGTGACCATATTATCCAGAGACACCTTTGAGAGTGAAAGTGGGAGCTATTTACACCACAAAAGTGTGTAAACTGGGACTGTCCTAGGCAAACCAGGACTGTAACCTTCCCTACAAACACTTAAAACCTTAGTTTCATTCTTAAAGAAGCTAAATAGGATTTAACCTAAAGATAATATTCAAGCAAGTATAAAAAAAGATTAATGAGGATGCTAATAATACAGATACAGAAAACACCATCTCTAAACTAAAATTTCTTACCCAGACTTCCATTTACATTAACTTTATCCAAACGCCTACTAAAATAAAAACAAAGACATGTCCTGCATTCACAAAGCAATTTCTCATGTGTCTTTCCCAGAAGTCAATAAACTAACTGACAATTAGTTGAATTACTTAACCCATATGACTAAGGCCATCTTTTAATGGCATGAAGCCAAACTCTGGGGACAACATGAGCTTCTAAGGGTTAAAATAAAAGCACTGCACTTGAGAGTGAGCTGAGAATTGGGGCACACAGAGCATTTACAGTGGATTACTAAGCTTCCCAATCCACCAAAGAGCAAAGTCCAGTAATAGAAGACTCCTTTGTAGCTAACTAAAAATACATTGTCAGTGGATTTGTCCAGTTTTATGTATAAGCAATACTGCTTTCACCTGAACTAATACTAGTAGTCATATAAGCCCCTTATTGCCATGTGCTGCATTTTTTTTGCTAATCTTCAAGGATTTAGCTTCTTTGCCACATACCTCAGGGCACCAACTGATAAAGCTCTAACTCTCCATTTTTCCAGGACACCAGCAGTGCGGCCTTGCAAAAAATGAAAATCGCTCAAGAGATTTAAAGGGGAAATTTATTTTTAAAATCCTGACTTGAAGCAAAGAGGTGGATTTTTAAAAAGCTTATCTATAAAGAATCAGTTTAAATTTAAATTCTATCTTGGAACTCTTTCATGCATTCCAGCTTTAAAGTTTATCTTCTGACAGGGACTTTCTGCAAAGGTAATGGGCAGCTTTGTCAATATAATCTGGCCAAGTTTTTATTTTCTATGTTTTTAATGTTAAACTTCTTTCATTAAAAAAAAAAAAATGTGTGCTAGATAGGGTGGCAGCAAGTTCAGCGAATGCTAGTTCAGATTCCCATCTATGCTAATGGGTCATCAAAATACCCCAGAAACAGTACTGATGAAGAGCTAATTTTAATAAGCTAACATTTTGGATGCGGAATTATGATGACCAGTGAGTACCTTGTTGTCTTTCTTAGCAATTAAGGTCTTTACATTAATTCAGTTTAGAAACATAGTCTAAAAACTGATCAACTGTTTAAGACATTAAAAAGACAGAAGAAGTTCTATGGTGTGGTCAAGTACGACAAGTGGAATCCAGCAAGGGCAAGTGAAACGGAACGCAGGCTTTCACTAAACGCTCAAGTTCATTCACATGGAGACTTGAAGATGGCCCCTGGTAAATGTCTACAAATTCAAACACACTCGTGTTTGTAAACGTTAAGTTACTGGTTTCCTCTTGGAACAGTTACAAAAAACAGGAAGAGAGTATCTCCCACTTTTTACCAGGCTGTTGTATTGACTGAAAACCCTTCATTTCACTAATTAATTATGAGAGCTGATGAGAAAAGACTGGAAATGAGAGTATTTTACTCCAAACAGACGGAAAAACAATGACAACCTTTTGTTAAAGGCACAAACCAGTACATCTGTCATTCTCTAAAGAACAAACTGTTTAAGTTCAATAAAAGATTATTTGAGGACAAATGTAAAGGGATTTGGGGTAGATTAAAGAAACGTGAAACAACAACAAAAAAAAGAAACGTGAAACATTTTAATTGTTCTGATAACTTAAGTCATTAAAATGCAGAGGACTGCCATTGTCCGTTCTTTGAAATATGGTGGCTGAAGAGGAGCCCTCTAAGGTCTCTTCAGGGACTACCATTTTCTAAAATCATGACGTTCACCTTACTCCCGAGTGTGAATCCGTGTTTATCCTCTCATCAGCTCTGTCTGAGGTGACTGGCTGAGAAGGCCATTTTGGGTGACAAAGAACACAGGCTTCACTAAGAGAGACCTGCGGCCAGTCCCAGCTCCTCCACCCACCAGCTACAGCAAGCTATTTGACCTTTCTCCGAAGTTTTTCAACTCAAAACAGCGGCATCAGCACCAAACCCTCCGAGCTGTTGGGGAGGATTAATTAATCGAATTCTGGCCAGGTCTGGTGCCTGTATGCACTCACTAAGCAGCAGCTGCTACTATCATTTACTATCCGGGTTAGTTCATCCAATAGCGGATGTTAGCTCAAAATAACATTCATCAATCAATAGGATAAAAACTGGGGAATCCTTTATAGAATTTAAGACCTTTCCATCACAAGCAAATCTCAATTATCTGTGGGCTGATCATCAATATAATTGGTTAGTTGTAAGGAAACTCTGGAGAGTCATCTTAAATGACACCAACTGGTCTTCACTTAAGAGTTTTCCATGAGAGGGTAGAAGAGAAGGCCTTTATAAGCCAAACTATTCTTGGAGAAGGTATGAAACTATTCTTTTAAAGCAGAGGTAACCCATACTTTATGATGATGCTGTCTCTTCCCAGTTTTGAATGGGAAGAAGGAGACAGACGGAAGGGAGCAGAGGGTCAGAGAGGTACGAACAGGCTGGTGAAAAACTAGGAAGTGGTAGAGCTGGAATTTAGATCCAGGTCAGTCAGATTGCCAAAGCCCATGATCTTCCTGGGCCAGCACTGGGCCTATTTCTTTGCAGGTTGTGACATCATCATTTTTGAGATGACACTCTACCACGCCTTCTCAGACTGTACTCAAGAGCATGAAAACACATCTCCAAATCTGACAGGTAGATTTTGGTTTACGTCCTGTATTGGGTTATATGGACAACTAACTGTTCAATTCCACTAACAAATAATGAGACATTTTCTTATTTAATTTTTTCACAGCAATCCTCCTTCCAAAAATCACTTAAAATATCGAGTCAATCTGAATTAAAGTAGTCCTGTAACATTCAGCTAAACTACATAAACCCACCATTGATAAATTAAGTCATGTGGTACATACACCGACTGACACAAGTACAAATGGGAAATTGTAACTGATCTGAAAGGTACTGCTAGGTTTCTCGCTGCTCAATCTATCATGTCACGTTTGCGACTGCTCAGCATAATTGCTCTTAGTATGTTGTCCATAAAAAGTTAGTTTGCTTCTATTTAAAAGATCAGACTCCTAATCTTGACTAGTGCATATTATTGCACAAAAAGGGGACCACAAATTGTGCATAAGTCACTACACTGTGGATTATTACCACTACCAGAAAAATGATTTTTCCTCCCGATGATGCACCTACTAAGCCAGGTGCCTTGCATACGTTATTTCAATTAATCCATTTTTATTTAATGTAGGCAAGTGTAGTGGTTAAGAAACATCAATGATAGCACCTGACAGCCTGGGTTGAAATCGTGGCTCCTGTTCAATCACTTCCAAGGTGTGTGATTGTGGGCAACATTATTAATTTCTCCAAGCCTCAGTTTCTCATCTTAAAGTGATACAATTATGGTATCTACCTTACTGAGTTGTGGTAAGAAATTAAACTTACACATAGTGTTTACATGGTGTTTAGCATATAGTAATTACTCAATAAATATTAACTATTAGTGTTTCCTACTTTTCAGTGAGTGTCATCATATCCCTACTTTAAAGATGGCGTGCCTAAGGAGTAAAGAAACTAAAAAAAAATGCCCTGGATCCTAACTCAGATTTGCTGGATTCCAGAGCCCAAGGCTCCTTCAACATACCATGCAGATCCCCACCTAACTAATGGTATCTTTTTTGGTTCTTGTATTGATGAATGTGGGTGTGGCTGGTAAAAACTTTATAGGCAGGTTAAATAAATATGGGGAGATTTTTTTTTAATTAAAACACTGCCCTTGCTCACTGGTCTGGGTCAATGTCTGTGAGAATTGCTCCTGTAAGCTGGTCAGGATGAGAAGGAAGAAGGACACCATGGCCCTCATTTTTGTGACAAAAGACATTTTCTCGGGGCAGCTGAGATGTACCTTATTTTGATTTGCGGATATGTAAGGGACTTCTGAAGCCCTATGTAACCCAATTTTAGGTATACTTTCATTTACTCATATGGCTTGATCCTCGGGGAGGAGTAAGTGGAGAGTTGAAAGAGGAGAAGTCAAGGTTTACGTTAATATCTCAATTTCTACACCTTGTCAGTGGCATCTGCCTAGGCTGCACTGGCTTTTATCCTCTCCTCTCTCCATAAAGAGCTAAACTTTAAAAGAATGCCAAGGAAAGAGAAATTTTTCAAAACTGCTAAGCATAGCTGACGCCCTCTAAGTTAGCTAGTCCGGTCTAATGAAGTAGCAGACTCTAGGTTTCTACATGTTACGGGTTGATTCAAAATGAAATAACACTTGCCTCCATCCTCAGCATGATCTGCATTGACTGGGCATTTACTTACGTGCCAAATACAGTACCGAGCACGTCTCAGATGTAATCTCATTCATTACTCACTAAAGTAATTTGCCCAGTGTCATACAGCTAAAAAAAGTCAGGATGTGAACTCAGGTATAATTCTAGAGACAATACTGTTTATTCTTTTTGAAGACCTTATAAGATAGCCAACTTTTATAAATTTTTATCTTTTGTCATTCATCTGAGCCATAACCCATGAGACGTGATACAAGGACTTGTATTCTTCTGTTAGGTGTAATCTAGCAACTCGGAACTAAGCCTTTACCTCCAACCAAGGTGGTCTGAGGAACTTTTCTTTCCCAAAGCCAGGTAGAAGCTGCAGAAAGGTGAGGACTGCTGTTACAAATCTAATCTGATGGGCTTTACTCAAATTCATAATGGCTGTTGAAACAAACCCACTGGCTCTCCTAAGTTAAGATGGTGATGAAAGCAACAGCACCCTGTTTGATCTACTGAAGGCTCGGCAGCCAAGGTGGTAGGTGTATGATGGGGAAGTGATAACTGCTGCCGGGCACGATCTCCAGCAGTCAATGGTTCGAAACCGTGAAGAGTATCTCCGTGTCAGTGACCTGGCTTCTGCTGCTTGTGTGACCTTGATCTTGGACAACTCACCCTCTCACACTCACTTCCTCATCCACAAATGTTGGTAACAGTACCTGCTGGCCCTCAGGCACAGGTGTATTAGAAGGAGAAAATAAGGTACGTGGAAGTGCCAGGTGCCACATAAACATAACAGAAGAGTAAGATGATTTTTAAAATGGAAACAAGAGCTGGAGTTCTGTGTCTTGTTAAACTTGCGGATGTTTAGTTCTTAATATCAGGATTTCCATTCTACTTTGTTATATGTTGGAACAGCCAAGGCGGACAGAAAAAGCATAAAGTTAGGCAGAAAAATGTGAGAGTTGCCATTACTGCTTGTCAGCCAAACTAAGTTTTCTAGGTAAGTCTAAAATTTGAAATATTGCAAAAGTACTGGTCAAAGATCCGCCGTGGGTCAAGTACATCTTATTTTATTATGTGGAAAAAAAAATGACTGTGTGTTATTTTCCGGCCAGCCTCCAAGAGGGTTGCTTCTAAAAGGGCAGGGAAAGGGTCTCTGAGAATCTGTGTGTATGACACTATGAATACTTAGACACTTTTTCAGAAAGTTTAAAAGAAATGTTCAAACCAACCTGTCGACCACTGTAATCCAAGGAACCATGAACAGAAGAGCAAAGCCATAAAAGCAGAGGTCACATCCTGGGCCCCAAGGCTTAGGGTCCCCGTTTCTACAAAACTGCGGGATATAGATCAGTTTCCTTGGCTGACTCTATGGGAGCCTGATTTACTTATATTGTAAAATACTTGGAATTATTTTCTGCCCACTGGCCAGGCAGCCCGATGAGCCTAGATACTCGGAAACATGTCCTAATCTTATTAAAGCAGAAAATAGAAGGATAAGAGACGCTACAGAAAGGAGGAGACAGTCATAACCTTAAACACTTACAGACACGGCTCACCAAAAAGGGACACGAATCCTCCAGGAGGGACTCCACAGGCCTAGCTGTTCTCTGAAAATAGTGCCACAGTTCTGCATGCCCTGAGTAAAATGGATGCTGTCTTTTTTGGGGTATCTAATAATTTGGGCACAAAGCAGTGTCCCGTACACTTGATAATTACACAAATATTATTTACAGTTTAAGGTGACTGACAGGTGTTTTTAAACTGCTAGAGACTAGTTAGTCTGTCTGTTACTAGAGGGTTTACGGTCTGAGATTAGATTCCTCTTGGGCTATGAATCTGTAACGTTTTTTAGCACGGAGGGGGCTTGATTACAAGTCTGTGGGTCTTAGAATTAAAATTAAACCTCATCACCACATTACAAGTATCTTCCCGTTTCCTTATGGGCAGTGCACATCCAGAACACAGACAGGACCACGGGCTTTGTCTACCTGCATTTTTCAGCCCGACTGGGTCTGGACAGCGCTGGACACAGCAATGTGCTTACTTTTTCATGCCTGTGCTTGTCCTTTTCTTTTTCTCTCTTCTCTCTCTCCCTCTTTTCTCTCTCCCTTTCCTTGTCTTTCTTCTCCTTCTCCTTCTCTTTCTCCTTCTTTTTCTTCTTCTCCTTTTTGTCCTTTTTCCTTTCTTTCTCCTTGGGCTTCTCTTTTTCTTCGAACAGTTTTTCAGGGAGCACCGACGACAGAGCGGGCAACACTGCAGGGACCCTGGCGGCCGCCACGGGGCTGAACAAGGGCAGCGGTGCGTCCTTCGGGGGCAGCACCAGGGGCCCAGGGGCCGATCTGGGCCTCTCCTCCCGCCCCTTCTCTTTAACCTTCTCCCGGTCTCTCTTATCTTTATCCCTTCTGCCTCGGTCTCTGTCTTTCTTCTTATCTTTATGCTTCTCTCTCTCCTTCCTCACTATTCCATCTTTCAATCTCACTTTTGGATCGACATCCTCAAATTCTTTTATTTTAAACTTATAGGGATCTGGCTCTTCGTCTTTAAGGAATTCCTTCCAGGGGTACTTGGTTTCCTTGCTGCTCTCCTTCTCTTTCTCTTTCTCTTTCCCTTTGTCCTTCTCTTTACTCTTCTCCTTGCTTTTGTCTCTTTCCCTCTCCTTATCTCTCTGCTTCTCCTTCTTCTTCATTTTGGTCTTCAGTTCCTTTTTCAACTTCTTTTTGACTTCCACGGATGAAGGCAGCTTGGTTTTCTCCTCATACACCTTGTGCAGAGGTTCAGGGGTGGGAGGAGAGACCGAAGGAGAAGAGATGTAGGGAAAGCCGGGAGGCATAGTTGGAGGGGCTCCCATTTTTGCTTTCCGCACAACCTCATCAATGGATGCATCCATTGTCCACGAATTGTCAGAACTTGAAGTTCCGCCTGAAAGAGGCAGAGGAGTGGATCCTGACTTAGTGAAATTGTTGGAGGAGGTGGAAGCTTTTGGAGTAGTGCATTCTGAACCTGAAATCCTCTTAGGGCTGGTAAAAATGTCTCCTTCGGATTCCGATCCAGAAGAAAACTCAAAAGGGTCTGGCTCTCGTTCAGCGCAAGCCCGTGCAATCACGGCATTGATAGAGTCATCGATCGTTTTATCCGTCACGACAGCCTTCTTTGGCTGATTCTCATTGTTGAGTTTCCCAGGATCTGGCGGGGTCTGTATCTGTTTTACCTGAATGGTCTCTTTACTAAGTTTTTCACTTATCATAGCTGAAGGAGTCCTATTTGGTGTTTCTGGTCTGACAGGTGCTTGGGGAATATGAGTCATCACCTTGGGACTCTTGGGGCTTTTGGGGCTCTTAGAGCGTCCAGGAGATTTCTTCTCTTTGGATAAAGTTTTTGGTGACCGAATGGGACTTCCAACCATTGCTGGTGACTGAGTAGTTTTAGGTGATTTAGTCTTCTGCCCCGGAGAACTAGTTTTAGTCTTTGTTTTCGCTGTAAATGACTTCGTTTCTAATGGTTTTGTGATTGGCATTTGTGACTTTGCAACTGGAGCTAACATCGGTGGCTCGGGTGATGGAGGGGCCAGGTCTGTACTGTCCTGTACGTGGACTGGAGAGAGCATTGGCGGAATCTTTTGGGTATTTATTGAGCTGAGGGGTTCTCGCGCTTCCAATACCACTACGTCCAGGGTGTCCCCTTTAGTGCTTAATAGCCGTGGTCGCTTGATGGCAGGCATTTCTTCAGCTTCGGGACTATCCAACGGTCTCTTACCCAAGAAATTCTCATCATTAATAATTTCCTCCTCCTCCAGTTCATCATCTTCTTCCAGTGGAACTTGCATGGCTTCTGCAGACGTACCACCATCAGTGGGCACCTGCTCTTCTTCTTCTTCTGGGAAAGGAAAAGAAAAGAGCTGTTAGTGGAATATTTAGAAAGTCCTAACAAATAACAGCAATGCTTCAAACGTGATTTCTAGGAAAGACAGGAATTTATTGACAGTGTTTAGAGGTAAGTAAAGTGGTAGATCCTCAAGGATCTTCCAAACTTGCCCGCCATCGTTCTCTGAAGAGTGGCAATCAGAGACAGCAGATATCTAGACTGATTATTTTCTTTTCAAGTGGTTTGGCCCTACTTTCAGGATCTGGAGTCTAAGTATTTCCTGTTTGTCTCCCGCTTCCTTAATTATTTTCCTAACCTGACTAAATACTGTCTTTCTCTTCCTTCTTCCTCTTTTGTACAGCTGTGCATACGTGTGCACCGCCCCCCCTACCCCCCGCCACATACCTCTAAAGATCAAGAGGTGGGTTATTATATGACTACTACCTCAGAAATGACAAAAAAGCATACATTTTTTAGGACTCTTATAACAAATGTTAATTCTTGGAGTTTAGAAAATGCAAGCCTCCAACCTGGATACGATTCATATACTACTACGTCTTCTGTTCTGTTTGCTTGACGTGAGCCACTCTGAGAGACAAGAGTGGTGGGTGACAAACATATTGGCTTTGGCATTACAGAGATGGTGTTTCCGCTAGCATTCTGGCCTTGGGCAATCTCTTACCCCTGCAGCCTGTTTCCTGACCTTTCAAAAGGAGCTAATGTTACTGGCCCGCCTACTTGACAGTTGCTTTAAGATCACATTATTTCTTTCTACACATATTAACGAAGCATGTTACCGTTTAGCATGGGGACACAGTGTATGTGTATAGCACACAGAAAGTGATTAGCACCATAAGACAGATAAAGAGCTAGGGAAGTTCAAAGCAGAAAGATTACTGCAATATTAAAGATCTAAGGAAGATTTCACTAATTAGGTAGTGCTTTGGATATCTGGAGACTAGGAATGGTGAAGTACAGGATGAAGGAACAGATGGCGAAGAGATGGAGGTAGAATACAGGAGGCCGGGGAATAATTCGTCTGGCAAGCAGGGTGTAAGATGGGGAATAGTACAAAGCAGGCCTACTAAGGTTGCATCCAGGCCCTAGAAGCTCTGAATTCCAGAGAGAACGAATTATCTTTATTCTACTGGTAGTTTGGACCTGGTGAAGATTTTTAGACAAGGAAGAAAAATCACAGGGTATATGTTAGCAAATTCTTCTGGCAGGAACATACACGATGGATGGGAGGTAACATAATAATGGAGAGGTGACAAGTTAGGAGTTACTGAAATGATGTAGGTTAGTGACAACAGGGTCTGAATTAGAACAGTGGTAACAAAAGGAAGCAATAGAGGTAGATGAGATTTTGAAGATAGAATGAACAGAATCTAATACATGGTTAGGTCTAAGAGGGGAGAAAGGAGTCAAGCACCATCTCAAGGCTCTGAGCCCTGGTGAGTGAGCAATGCAGTCATTAAGAGAAATAAAGAAGTAGAGAAGGAAGATGATTATTAATTAGCTCAAGCCCTAGACACGCAGTTGGGCAAACAGTTAATGATGACTAGCACAAGACAAATTTGAGACATACGGACTGTTAGTTAGCATGACTTGAGAACGACACTATCACCCATCCAGGCACCTAAGTAAAAACATCATTGCAGACTCCTTCTTTCCTTTGTTTCTCCATTTCCACATCGTGAACAGTTTTCTAATGCATTTCCCATAACGCGCTCTCTCCATCGCTACTACTGTTTGTTCTAATCCTCAGCACCTCTGCTCCGTACTTTTTTTTTTTTATTATGTTATGGTAGTCACCATACATTACATCATTAGTTTTTGATGCACTGTTCCATGATTCATTGTTTGCATATAACACCCAGTGCTCCATGCAGAACGTGCCCTCCTTAATCCCCATCACCGAGCTAACCCATCCCCCTACCCCCTCCCCTCTAGAACCCTCAGTTTGTTTTTCAGAGTCCATCCTCTCTCATGGTTCGTCTCCCCCTCCGATTTCCCCACTTCATTCTTCCCTTCCTGCCATCTTCTTCTTTTCTTTTTAACATATAATGTAGTATTTGTTTCAGAGGTACAGATCTGTGATTCAACAGTCTTACACAATTCACAGCGCTCACCGTAGCACATATCCTCCCCAGTGTCTGTCACCCAGCCACCCCATCCCTCCGTACTTCTAACTAGTCTCTCTGCCTCCAGCTCCCATCTTTCCTATTGCCTTACACCGATCTTCTGAAACCACAAATCCGAGTGTGTGACTCCCCGTCTCAAGAACCTTTCATGGGTCCCTATGGCACTACTTTGCCGAAGGAGTTCCCTGGAGCCTGAGGGACCCCTTTGGAGGCACCACACAATGCAGACTGGGTCCCCTATTCTCTATTAAGTGGAATGGTTACCCCTAATGTTATCTATTTTACCTGCCGGCCTTCCACAAAAGCTTTTGCTGTGAGGCTAAAACAGGTTGAAAACCAGTATTCTAAAATGTAAAATTAACCCAATTTCCCCAGCACCACCTATATGGTGCTCCATCACCTGATCCGTAATTCACCTCACTTTTCACTGCGCCCTGAGCACACTGCCTTTCAGCCATGCGGACTGATTTGCAGTTCCCCTAGGACACGCTTCTGTGCCTCTGGAGCCTCTGGAGGGCTCTGCCCCCCTGACACTTTGGCGACTATCTCTCCTTAGCCTCCAATCATGAGTTCCCTCTTCCGTGACACTTTTTCGTAGCACCTAGAAATAGCCACGCTCCCGCTTTGGGCTCTACCATACTCTGGTTATATAAGCAACAAGTAAGTCTAGAATATTTACTATCTGGCCTTTTACAGAAAAGTTTTCAGATCCCTGTCCTAGATCTACTCTATTCAGAAAAATTGAACAGCCCCTTCCAACCCTGTCTTCACCAGAATGACGAGACAGACCTCAAATCTGCTTAACTGCTAAGAGGCAAACATGAAAAAATTGGAAAGAAGAGAGCTTTAGGATATTCTCCAAGCGAATGAATAAAAAATTTTAGAGTACTTATTACCATTTTATTTCTGAATTCCAAATAACCTCCTCCTACCTGACAGAAGTTCATAAATCCCAACGATGCCAAAGCAGAAAGAGGAAGGTTCAGCTTAGCAGGGCCTTTAGAATATGTTAAAGCATGCCTTGCTCTCCTAACTCTGGAGGTGCATCTGGATCTAGATCAGCTCTGGGAGGGTGAGTCCCCCAGAGAGGGCCTTAGGTGGATGCCCTGGGAGGGCAGAGGGATTACTCTAATGGAAGCAATCCCTAGAAAGGGAACTCCCAGGACCAACAGAAAGAGAGTTAGTTATAGGTCCTCCGGATGAAAGGCCTGTTCTTTGTTTTTTTGAGCTAGAACAACGAATTAGAGTTCAATATTCAAACTACTAAAATAATAATACTGGTCAATAACAGAGATATACATTATAAAGTTAACCCTGCAATCCTTTTTGAGAAGATAAAAAACAAAAAACAAAAAACAAAAAAGCCCAATTCTCTCAAATCCCACATAACAGCATTGAGTCCTAAGTTAGCATTTAGGTCAAGTGGATATCACCTCCTCCCCATCTGGCCTAATAACTCTATCCTGCAATGAAAGCAGTCCAGAGATGCTGGGGACAATTTTTAAGGAGAACAGATACTTTAGTAAGGGAAGCTACTTCTGGGCAAGTGTTACTGCTCATGCTCCTAAAGGTATGGTAAGGAATTATTAACAAAACTGGGACTTTCTATTCTGCTTGTGTTAAAATTTGGCTAACGTTAATGGTGATAAGACTTTTGATTTGATTATCCTTTGTGTGAGAATTTATTCAAACCTGTGATATCTGTTATAACTGATCATTAGTACTGTCATTCTTCAAAGAATACCATAAATTATGATAAAACTCCTACACTTCTAGGAGAAAAAAAGATATTGACAATAAGAAAAGAGACATACGAAGAACCATACTTAAAGCAGTAGAGGAAACTTTATTTTCAAAAAAATGTCAAGTCTCTGGTAAAGGCTCATGCCCGCTATCAACGACCTTGTTCTTCATATAAATTCACTAAAGTGTATACACACACACACACACACATATGCTATAATTCAATCTATAATCTACTCAATCTATAATTATAAATTACATAAGTGCTATAATTCAATCTAAGGAAAACCCACCATATTAAAAAGTAACTTTTCATTCTGCCAGAGTTTTGCATACGTGGTATGCTTTCTCATTTGTCAAAAAAAGGAAATGATGGTAAATAATGTGAATGACTCAGCGCAAATTTATCACCATGGTCAGAAATACAATTTAAAAGAGACACTTAACTGGTAGCAAATTCCGTATCTTATCATAAGGTATGGAAAAAGAAGGAGATAGAGATGATCTCTCAGGTGTCCTCTCATTTAAACAATCAATGATTCCAGGTCAACATGTGATTGTAAAATGATTTTTTAACTTTTTAATTTGAAATAATTTCAAACTTACAGAAAAGTTCTAAGAACATTACAAAGAACTCATGAATACCCTTCACCCAGTTTCATCAAATTAACATTTTCCTTCAGTGTGTGACTGACTGCAGAACAATGGTCAAGTTCCCTTCTACTTACGGACCAGAAATAAGATGGGTCCATGGTAACGTCCATCTTTTTAAAACTTTTACAGATGTTGATGCAGGTAGGCAAGTCACTACAAACTCCACACCAATTTTTCTTCATTAATGACACAAATAAATAATCCACACTTGCTACCTTTCCCAGAGGAGTAATGAGAAAAACATGCTTCTTTACCAAACTTCTCGAACAAAAGACAAAACAAGGCAATAAGGCCTGAACACACCGCAAGGGTTTTTAATAGGTTAATTCTAAGCTACTATAAATATTGACTCAGAACAAAATATCTTTTTAAGTAGAACAATAAATGCCTTTAAAGAAACACTATAATCTAAAAAGCTCATGGACATTAGGGGAAAAAAAGGAAATTGTTTTCATATGGCATTGAAAGCTTTTTATCTCATTAACTACACAGATGCATGCAACTTTAAAATTTAGTGGCATGATCTCAAAATAGGCAGAAACTATACTTGCATTTCTCAACTTTAAATATAGGGACAATAAAATGCTATCTGTACGTATTTCACCAAAAATTAAATGTATTTAAAACTAGATTTCTTGTGATTTCTAAAACTAAAAAATCTTGTGATTTTTTTTTTAGAAATACACATGCAGAAATTTCTAGCAATTATGACACAAACTTACCTATTTTCTTCTTAGTTTATGCATCCTGCTGTTTTTATAATAGATTCCTCTTTTATTAACAAATATGAAAAGGTTTGTTTAAAATGCGTATTTTTTCAAAAAACACCTTTCTGTCTATCTGGATACTATTGTCACCAGTTCCTTGAAGGGACTCACTCTTGCTATTACTCATTCATTCACCTCGTCAACTGGGTGTCTTCTGAATATCCCTGTGGCAAGCACTCTGTTCCATCCTGTATGAAGTCAAATAGGACATGATTTCCCATCCTTAAGAATCAACCACATTTTGTGGCCATCAGCTCAAGTGCTGTGGCAGGGATCGGTATAAGGTCCACATACAGCCCCATCCAGGGAGATGAGGACGGAGGGGGTCCAGACTGAAACTACGTGTGGCATCTGTTACCAGTGCCATGAGTTCACCTCGCACCGCCCGCTGACTCTCCCACATCGAAGTTTTCTCATCTGCAAAACCTCAGTATTGACATATGACTTCCTACTTGTAAGAGCTGAGGATCTTTTTAATTGGGGCCATCTCCACACATAGTCGACCGTATATGTGGGATGATCTAAAGGGCAGGACAGAGCTATTTCTGCCCCTAAATATTTCACGGACTACACACAACCGTGCTTGGCATTCTGACCACTTTGTTTACGTCTTAGATAAATGAGGCTGCCAAAATATTTTTGAGGCTGTAAAGCTAATGAATGAATGACTCTCCCCTACTTTTTGAGGTAAGGAGACTGAGAAACTGGAACATAACTGAAGTAACCTGATGGACCACTGGGGACAAAGAGGGTTTAGAGCACAGGGTACTGCCGGGGGTGGTGGGGGGGGAGGCTCGGTCGAGTAAGATGCTGGGTGAGTAGGTGTCTGGGGCAGCTGGAAAATGGTGAGCGGACACTGGATGCCTGGGAAAGACAGGAAGAGTAGCACTACAAAAACAATCCACAGCAACACTTTATTTTTAGTTCCAAATGAGGCTAAAAATTTTTTTTAAATCCCATCTACATCCCCTCATAAAATATTTTTCAAATTGTGCTGTCTATAATGTAGCAGAAATTAGACCCTTAACACACAACTCAGTGTGTGTAAGTGAGTAGGTATTTTTTAAATAAACCTATTTACTTTAAAAAAATGAAATTACTAGCAAAGACAAGACAATTAGGCAGTGACAATTCATATGGTACAACCAATCAATAACACAATAAATTAATAGCAGAGTGAAGATGATGTGTTATAAATACTTATACACACACTGGCCTGTAAAAAAGCACTATTTCCCTAACATTCTGCACAATAAAAAACTAAAATGCTATATAAGCAAGCCAACCTGAAATGACACCTAGTATTATAAATGGCCTAATCTATATGTTAATGCTGTTGTATCACATAACTGCAGCAAGACTAAGATAACAATATGACTTTGGGGTTTCTATGGCTACATCCTGGGCTAACGGGCCTGAAGGGGCTGGCTGCTGACACCACACAAGCATTCTGAGTGCTTCTTTTTGGTTATTTATGATATGATTTATGATAACGACAACATCTCCTATTTTCTCTCCTCCTCAGGTACAATAAATTGCTATCATTAATCACCCTTCTTGGTTCAACTATGATTACAATAGCATAATAGGGCCTAGCTATGGTAATATTGTGGATTTTTTTTAAAAGAAATAAATACAAGATCTCATCAGACAACATCAATATCTCTAATATTTTAATCAACTTCCTTTAAGTATTTCGGAATAAATTCTATTACAACTAAGATTCCATACCAAGGATGTAGGCCCTTCGTGCAAATCAAGCACCACACATTTGCACATCACTGCTGCCCTGACTTCCTCAAACTCACAGTAAGACCACGTGCACTATACTATAATAGTGACGGTTCCTTTCCCAAGACAAACAATGGCAGGTTTTTCTTTCCTATATTGATGAAACTAATCTTACTGCTGTTTTTTTTTTTTCCCCAGGACCAAACAAATTAGGCAAATTAGCCATTTGTCTATCAGAAGGCCAATAGTAGAGAAAGAGTATAAACTTTGCAATCATTCAAATATGTGCGACCTGCCTTCGCCAATGACTGGCTATGTAGTTACTTCATCTTTCTGAACTTCAATTTCCTTTCACGCCAATTAGGGTTAACAGAAAGTACTACCTCTTTGGTTTCTCAGTAACAATAAGACAAAGTATGTAAAGAATCCAGCCAAGTGCTTAATAAATGAGTTAGAGTATAAAAACAGAAGATAAATTCTTCCCCTCTCTACATCAATGCCTTTTCAATGGACTCCTCATCAAGAGGGGGAGCCTACTTGCCTTGGCCAGTGGGTCAGAGTTGGCAAATGAGACATAAGCAGAGGTTTGAAAACGACTCGTATACTGGGGCTTGCCCTCTTGCTGCTCATGGGAAACTTGCAACCACCCCCACATGAATGAGCCAAGGTTAGCTTGCTGGATGAGAAGTGCATGCCTTAGAGCCCCAGCCAAATCATCAGACACGAGTGAGGCCATCAATGACCAGCTGATTGCAAGTGTACAACCCAGGCCGGCCACATCCAGCAAAAGAACTGCACAGCTGAGCCAACCCCAAATACCAACCCACAGACTTGGGAGCTAATGAACAGTTGCTATTACTCTAAGCCGCTCAATTTGGGGGTGGCTCACTACACAGCAACATGTTAATCATGTATTCACATACACATGTACAATGGACTCATGTCATCTGCAGTGGTTCTTTCTCCAAAGGTGCTGTGAACACTAAATTAGCAGAAACTGAACTGCTGCTCCCAGGGGAAATATAAGGTTAGGTTCCTGTGAGGCTCTTGTCACTGTATTTTTGTCAGCAGATCAATACATAGCCTTGTTTTATGTCATTTAATATACATTGTTGATTCATTAACACTGAACTCATTTTTTACAGCCAGCAGCACTGTAATTCACACCTGAATGAAGCTGATCTAACACATGTATTTTTTCCATAAGGCATATATATCCTAGCCTTCTGACACTTGGGAACACTACCCAGCATTTCAGCATCGTGCCTGGGGGTCGTTTTAAACAGCATAATCACCAAAACAAAAAACAAAAAACCAAAAAACCCAAAAGCGAAAAATATGAAAAACATGGTACAAAGTGACCATGGAAATGACACTTGTTTACAGTATGAGAACTAAAACAATAAGGCAGAGTGTCCCCTTGCTTGGACTCAGCTAGAAACATACACGTTGGGAACTCAAATTCTTCGCCACACTTGGCACATCTGTGAGTGCCTGGGAGAGCATCACGCACGCTGAATTTGGGGCTACGTATACATTTTAGTGAGCAGGTAAAATTGCAAAAACAGAATTCATGCGTAATGAGGATCAACTATATATAATTATATGGCTATAAATTCATCAGCGTCAAATACTTTTATGGACTATGGATTTAAAATAAAAGATTTTATTTGAAAGTAATTCCAGTCCTCAGAAGGCATTTAATGAAAAGATTAAACATGCCTTAAGAACTGTAACATTGTGACCATATCTGGCAAGGCATTTTTCCAAACCCAAACTGGGACATATTTCAGTTTAAAGCTGTCAAGAGTATTAGCTATGCGCAAACTTTTCTGCTCACGCCACATGACCATTCTTTGAATTTCTGGAACCTACCAAGCTCTTTCCCTTCTCGGCATCTTTACAGCGACATATTCTGCTCCTCTCTACTAGGAACACTCTCCCCTTCGTTATTTCCATGCTTGTCTCTCTCTCTCACCCTTTAAATCTTAAGCTTATGTACTGCCTTCTCAAAGGAATATTCTTTGGTCATTCCCTACCTCCAAAATAAAGAGTCACAACTGGTAACTGATTCTTAGCAGTTTTTATCTGTTTCCTCAACTAAGCTCCACCAAGACAGGAACCACATTTGCCTGTAGCTGCTAAACAATCATCCCACACTGACAATAAATATTTTTTTCAGCAGTATTACTATTAGAAAAATAATAAAACTATTTACCAGATTATATTGATTCTAAGTTCTTAACATGTTAAAAAAGTGTAACTCTGAAGTTGGGATATGTTTTATAATCAAAGCATCTTGTCTCCCTCTGAAACAAATAATGCAATATATGTTAAGAAAAAAAAAAGAAGATAGCAGAAGGGGAAGGATGAAGGGGGGGGAAATCGGAGGGGGAGATGAACCATGAGAGACAATGGACTCTGAAAAACAAACTGAGGGTTCTAGAGGGGAGGGGGGTGGGAGGATGGGTTAGCCCGGTGATGGGTATTAAAGAGGGCACGTTCTGCATGGAGCACTGGGTGTTATGCACAAACAATGAATAATGGAACACTACATCAAAAACTAATGATGTAATGTATGGTGATTAACATAACAATAATTTTTTTTTTTAAAAAAAGCATCTTGTCTCTGTTGGACAAGTAATAATAGTGATATAGGTCATCTCCTGCCTGTGGGTAAACCTGTCATTCTTGGTAAAATGGCTGGACACTGTAACTCCTAGATGTTTCAGACAACAAACCATTTAAAAATTTGGGGAAGAAATATTTGTTCTATGCAGTTAAAAAGTAACATTTTCTATGATAAAGAATTGTTTCTTAGTCTAATTGGCAGTTGTGGTTTTTTTTTTTTTCCTTAGGGGCACATAACAGAATGGTGCTTCTTACCATTAATGATGTCTTAGGATCAATGAAATATGACAGTTGTTCCAAATTATAATTAAATGCTTACTATATTCCTTCTCTAGAACCCAGAGAAACTCTTTTAAACTATTAAAGCAATAGTAAACTGGACAAACCTAAAACCCAAGGGCCCAAGAAGGGAGGGTTTACAAACTGTGACTCAGCGAGAATGGCTCAGATAAGTGGTGATGATTTGGTTGTTGCCCTATGTTCTGCATTTTCTTTCCCTTCCTATACTCACTTACATAAGATATCCCTTCATCAGTTATATCTTATATACAATCCTTTTTACTAGATTGATCTGGCACATGACCTCTGCGTTCAGACGCACGCTCTTTATTTCAAGTCCAAACTTTATTATTAAGGCAGTGTTTCATTATAGTGGAAATGACAATGAACTAGAAGTCAACCCTGGTTTATGGAACCAGCCCTTTTTGTTCTTTGTGTTGCTGAGCACAAGACTCTTCCACTGTACATGCACACAAAAATACTGTTGACCCTACTTGCTTCACAGGATTATCATGCACAGTCGGTAAAAACTCAGTGTGAAATCCTGTTGAAAACTGTCCCAATGGCCGTGGATTATCAGTGATGGCAGACTCTTTGCTGTGACCCTCTCCACTCACCCGGCCCCAACCAGGAGCCAGCTGCAGGGAGGAGTCACTCCTGCACTCACTCTTATCCCTCTTCCCCCAACTACGCAGGTATGACCCCAGAGATTTCCACAAAATCCTGAAAAAAGGAAGGCTCAGGATAATTACACAATGGCTGTTAAAAAGCAAGATTAGAAAGAAGACCAAATTCAGGATAACACCAGTGTGAAGTGGTAAGAGAAACATCAGTTCAGTACCAAATGATAAATTTGATGGGGAAAGAAAACAGTAATTAAGCTTCTGGATTTTATTGTCTCATTCCATCAACCCCAAAGATCCTCATATTTAGTAGATAGCCTATAAAATCTGCTGCTGGTCTCTCAAATTTGGTGATTCGAAACTAGCAAAAAATACCCCAAGAAGCCATCCATTATTATAGGCCACAAAAACAAGCACATCACAATGGTATAAAAATTACTAGAAAAATGCTATGAAATTACAATCAACTCTTTCCTGGCAGGGATGAAAGGTAGGGGAGGGGAGCCAAGAGGTTAATCAACTTGTGAGTAACAGAAAGTTACCATATACCTCAACTACAGATTAATCGAAGGTACTCTATTTAACAACAAACTACTTGGAACTTCACGTCAACTTTCTTTGATGAAAGTATGTCAGGAAGCCACAATGTTTCAGGGATGGATGTCTCCCTACAGCACTTGTGTGACTTTGCAAATAAACAGTTCTGACTACCAAAAGCTAACATGACTGTGCCTATTCACCATTAAGGCTACAGAATGGGTGAAGCTGGAGGACTCTCCAACTCCAAAGGCAGAACTGCATCATCTCCCTGCTCAAAGGCCTCCCCAATGGCTTCGAGTCATAATGAGATTAAAATCCCAATCTTTACTGTGGCTTATAATGTCCTATCAGGACCTTGCACTGCCCTGCCCTGCTGCTCCTCCTCTCTAACCACACTGGCCTCTTTGGCATTCCTCAAATTCGATGCATTGCTTCCCAGTACTTACTCTCCTGATGGCCCGGAATGTTCTTCCTCCAGGTCTTCTCATGGCTGCTTCTCTCATTTTATCCAGGTCTCCTAGGTCACATCCTCAGAGGTCTTCTCTGATCACCCACCCTCTGTGACCTACCTGCCTTCCAAGGACTTTCGTGCCCTGCTTTACATCCATTGCAGTCACTCCCACTTCACGTTATATTATTTATTTGCTCAGCTATTTTTGTCTCACCCACTAAAATGTAAGCCTTCTGAGGGCAGGGGCTGTATCTTCTAGATTGTATTCCCAGTGTCTAAAACAGTAGCTAACCCAGAGGAGGCCCTTAATATTTGTTGAGCAAAAGCTCGTAATGACCATGCGGTATTTCCCATGGGGATGGCTGAAGCTGGGGGTGTAAGAAAGATTGCCTGAGGAAATATACAGTGTGTGAACAGCCAGTAAGTTGGAGGAAAACCAGAAGAGAAAATATAAGCAAGTACAAGAGAGGGTTTCAACAAGAAAGGAGTGTTCAATTGTGCCAAAGATCACAAAAACATCAAGCTTACCACACGCCCCCTCAAAAGTTATTACTCTCCATGATAAATGTTATGAAATAAATAAACAGGATAAAGTCATAGAAGACAGCAACTACAGAGGCAGTAGTGAGAAAGAGTACCATCTTCTCCAGTAGAATGAAGAAACTACCTTAATATCAATTAAATACAGATCTGAATAATTAGAACAGCTAGTTAGAGACAAGCCAGAGGGAAAGTATTCTCGGCACAGGGAAGAGCAAGGAGAACAGCCATATGTATAACGAGGTTGTATGTTTGAGGCACTGAAAGGAAACCAGTGTGGTCAGTCTAATGTGACAGTAGGATGGAATGTGATGGACTGGAGAGGTAGATGGGGCTTCACGGGTCATGTGAAGAGTCGGTTTTATAAGTTTGATCTGTTTTTTTTTAATTCATTTTTTAAAAGATTTATTAACTTATTTGGGGGGGGAGCAGTGGGAGAGGGAGAGAGAGAATCCCAAGCTGACTCCACACTGAGTGCAGAGCCCAATGTGGGGCTTGATCTCACGACCCTGAGATCATGACCTGAGCTGAAATCAAGAGTCAGACGCTCAACTGACTGAGCCACCCCGGCGCCCCCCGATCTGTTTTGGAAAAACATTACTCCAGCAGCCGTGAAAAGAATATGAAGTAGGTCACTGGTGACCTGAGTGAACAGCTTCAGTCTGGTGGTGGAGGCAAATGCCAGAGGGCACATTGTCTATCACACACTAAAGCAGTCTCATCCATTCATTCACCTGACAAATACTTGCGACAATCTGTACAACGGGCAACACAGATGTAAGGAAACAAAAGCCAAGGTTTCTCTTCTCATGGACTTCCCCTGCTGGTAGGGTGGGTAGGCAACAAATCAACACAAAAGCAATTCATAGTGATGAAGTGCTGAGAAGACAATAAAGCGGAACAGATCACGTGCCGGGGGAGAAGGGCTACTTTAGAAAGAACAGTCACGGAAGAAGGGACATTTTAGTTGAGACCAGATTCACGAGAAGACTGTGGCCATGAGATGATCTTTTGCACAAGCATTTTTGGGGAGAAAAGAGAGCAAGGCAAGGCCCTGCTGTGGGAACAGACTCGTGTGTTCAGCGCACGGGAGCCAGGCGCTGGGGCTGGAGGGGAAGCCCGTGGAGGAGGCTGGTGCATGGCAGTCAGAGCATGTCTTGTCCTCTGTGCCCAGGGGTCTGGAGTGTCTGAGCACAATGGGAAGCCACTGGTCAGCTGCAAGCAAGGAAGCTTGACTGAAAGAAAGGAAAGGTAAAGAAAGCTAAGGAAAGGTTTCAAAATGTTCACTGTGTAGATCAACAAGATCCACTATCAGATAAGACATACAAAAGAACCAGAAACTAACATATTCCACTAATGGGGGGGGGGGGAGAAAAAGAAACAGTAATATGAAGCTTATAATGACTGATCCGATTGAAAACAACCACACCCAATAGGAAACCAATTATCCTATGAAATGACATACATACAAAAAACAAAAACAAAAACAAACCAAACCCCACTAGGCATTCATGAATCAGCATTGTTATTCAACTTTTACATGGTAAAGCAAACAGACATGCCAGAGGCCTATGCACTTAAAGGTTGTTTATCTTTGGGATAATACCTTACTCTATGATGACAGTTTACTACCACAAAAATGAAAATAAAGTAAAAAACTACGACCACATAAGTTGCTTGATGCTACATCTTCTTGTTGCAGATATTCCTAGGTACAGAGTAATATATACAGTTAACCAAACTTCTACTCTAACGAAAGACTGTCCTGGTGCTCTAAATGACCTTGACAAAATTCTAGAAGCAAGATCTCAAGACCTGGGGCTCTAAAGCTATTTTAGAATTAGCTTGGAATAATTGTCCCACAATATGAGTTTCTTGATTAATTGCTTAAGATAAAGCCTCCTTTTCCTTGCTGGCCTCCAGTGGCTCCCTCTGGTTCCCATATAATCACTATTGTCTCATTCTTCTAAACCCTGGAAGGCTACGGAAAAAATGAGAGATACACCAATTCCATTACTTGAGGATTAGCTAAGAGATAACCCTTTGTATTCCATTACTGACCATTATTTGAGTAATTATTCAATAACTATCGTACGTTTGAAAGATGCACTAATTGTTTTTCGAGGCTCACTCCTGATCTGTATCAGACAAGTTATGAATGTTATGTTCTTTAACACTGCAAATCTACATTTGGGTCACATGAGAAAAATGACTAGTAACTTTTCCTGCATTTTATTTTTCTTTGATTTCTTTTCCTACATAAAAAATAAAAGCTGAAACAAGAATAATTAGTCTGGTGAAGGTCTTACTGACTAACCAGAAAATTAGGACTCTATTTTTGACCAGATTTATGTCTTGCAAGAGTCAAATTTTTGCATAATTTAGACAGAAAATTGGCAGGAGACGGTTGTTCCATCTAATTTCAGCAAAATTAGTATTCAGCCACCTGAATTTTTGGCAGTAGTTCAGTATGTTTATCCAAAGCAATAAGTAGATAGAAAATAAAAGCAAATTGACAATCGTGCCTAAATAAGTTACTTTCTCTCTCTCTCCCTCTCTCTCAAATGCACGCACACACACATACACACGTTTTAAAAATGAGCAAATAATTTTAAAGGTGTATTTCATGAATAGACTTATGGTTTTGCATCCTTCTCTTAATATCAATTGCAGATAGAACAAGAAAACCCATCCCATTTTCAAAGAACCTGACTCAAACATGGTCTACAAAGGGGTAAAGTTGTTTTTAATTACTTATCCTCCAAATAAAACAAGTCAGATACATCACTTGTTGGCTATCTCTGCTAACAGATGAATATGATAGAACAATGATTCTAAATTCATTAGTAATTGCTGTGGAATGCATGCTAATAGAAAGCTGAAAACCCCATAACTAATTTTTGCTTGCCTCTAGTTCCTCCTAGAACTTCAGCTGGCACAGAAGAACAAAAGCTAAGAAGCACACATGCATTTAATGTTTACTGGGCACCTACCATCTGTAAGCCTTCAATTCAAAGAAAACTGAAAAGTACTCTTCAAGGCCATGTTAACTTTGTCTCTGGCAGTGTCCAAGTTTGGTGGCTCTCAGACACCCCTGGCAGCTAGAATGGGATTGGCAGTAAAAGTGAAGAACAGTATGTGACCTGGAAGCCATGTGGACAAAGTCTGCAAAAGAGAGGCTTCCATTCAGTAAGCATTTGTCATACACCTACTATGTGCTCGGTACCACGTGCTAAGAACTCAAATAAGTAAGAGGCGCCTGGGTGGCTCAGTTGGTTAAGCATCTGTCTTTGGCTCAGGTCATGATCCCAGGGTCCTGGGATGGAGTCCAGCATCAGGCTCCTTGCTCAGCCTCTCCCGCTGCCCACCCCCCCTCACCCCCGCTTGTGCTCTCTCTCTCTCTGACAAATAAATAAATAAAATCTTAAAAAAAAAAAAAAGAACTCAAGTAAAAGAGCCTCAAAATGCTCATCCACATGAAATTTGCCAGCTGAGAAACAAATATCATTTAAAATGAGGTAGTTTGCAATAATAAAAAGTAAGCAGAGCTCTAAGGCATCTCAGAAATAAATAGTAAGAACAGCACTGTCCAATAGAAATATAATACAAGCCACATAATAGAATTAAAAACTGTTCAGTAGCCACATTAAAATATCGAAAAGAACAGCAAAACCAATTTTATTTTAACTCAATATATCAAAAATATTATTCTGACATGTAATCAATACGAAAGTAATTATTAATGAGCTAGTTCAGCTTCTTTTCATACTAAGCTTTCAATATGAGGTGTATTTTATACTTATAGCACCTATCGATTCAGATGCTAAATTTTCATTGGAAATACTTGATCTGTACGTAGATAATATTTACAGTTGACAAGTAGACGCACATACCTGAGTTGTTCCAGACATACCTAGAAATTTTTTAATAGTGAGTAAATCATCAGTTTTTAAATTTAAATTAAGTAAAACTAAATACTAAATATACAATACAATAAAAACTAAATAAAATTAAAACATCAGTCCTCAGTCAGATGAGCCACATTTCCAGTACTCTATGGAGCCCTGTGGCTAGTGGCCATCCTGCTGAATTTGCAGGTCTAGAATTCCATCAGGTCAAGTTGGGTTGGAGACTAGATGTTTTTAAGGTCTGGATTAAGAGGTGAATGAGAAGCAGAAAGAAAAAGACTGAATTTTAAGGTCTGGATTAAGAGGTGAATGAGAAGCGGAAAGAAAAAGACTGAATATGTGGTTGACTATGTGCAATTAAAAGAAAACCAGAGAAGCAGTATCAGAAATAGCTGCAGAAAACTGCGGTTTATAAAGAAGGGGAGAAGATACCAAAAAGGAACAAACACTTATTAATGGTCTACAGTGGATGGTGTACTAACAAGGGGATGTTGGGGTCAGAGTTACACAGAAACTTGGTACTCTAGAACTGTTATCTGTAGTTCCCTAGATAGCAGTGTGTTCACAAGAGTAGATTTTAAATCCTGTACTCATGTCACCATTTGTCAAATCAGCTAACTTTGTTCCATTCATCTGTCTGGTTGCTAGAACACAACATAAGGCAGTGGTTAAGTATGTGGGCTTGGGAGTCAGATGGCTTGACTTCACATCCTGTCTTCATTGCTTGCTACCTGTGTAAACCTGGGGAGGTCTCTAAGCTTTGTCTGTAAAATGGGATGATCTGGATTAATATCTATGTCATAGGGGTTTGTGTAAGGATATAGCTAGTTAATGTCACCAAAGCACTTGGCGTGGCACCTATTACATTCAAAGTGGCCAGTAAAAGGTAGTTGTTATAATTAGTCCAACGGTTCAGATCTTTACCATCTCTTGCCTGGATTACTAAAACAAAATACTAGCTGGTCTTTTGGTTTCTGATTTCTTGCTACCTCCAATCCAACATCTACTTTGTTATCAGAATTATCTTTTGAAATCAAGGACATTAATCATGCCTACTCTTCAGCTGAAAAAATCTTCAATGGTTTCACTACTCTGCATATGACCATACAATTCTTCCTACGTTTCTAGTATAGAAGGAAATTTCGATGCCCTCCTTATTATAGAAGACTTTTTTAAAAAGAAGACACTTAACACACATCTTAAGAATTCAGAAAAACCCTGACTCAACCCTCTCCTTGGAGAATGATCACTTTCATCTTCTTTCCATAGAGCACAAAAATGAACAAGAGTCCTAGAATCATACTGACCCCAGGTGAGAAGTGTGATTCTGAAAAGTATCAGCTCTGAGACTTCAGGCAAAGCACTTAACCTCTCTGAGCTGCATGTTTTTCTCTACATATAATTTGTAGGGTTGATGTGAAAACCCTAACATAGTATCTACCAAATGAAGGGCACCTGATGATCAGCTTCCTTCCTTTTCTTTTCCCGGTAATAATTCCCTCCTCTGTGAGTAAGAGACATTTGTTTCTTTTTCTTTTTTTTTAATTTTTTATTGTTATGTTAATCACCATACATTACATCATTAGCTTTAGATGTAGTGTTCCATGATTCATTGTTTGTGCATAACATCCAGTGCTCCATGCAGAACGTGCCCTCTTTAATACCCATCACCGGGCTAACCCATCCTCCCACCCCCCTCCCCTCTAGAACCCTCAGTTTGTTTCAGAGTCCATCGTCTCTCATGGTTCGAGACATTTGTTTCTATCATTGTTTCTCTTCTTAGCCTATGAGTCAGAAAACCTGACTTACTCACCCTGAAGGCCTAGTATATATTACAGTGCCCGAGACATGATAGGCACTAGGTTTAACAAATCTTTGTTGAATTAAAATGAATCACACTTTTCCAGAATGTGCAACATCTAATCATGTTTATTCTAGATTAATATGAAACTTACATGGTCTTTGCTGAGATTTCACTAGAAGGCAGACTGGGGATGGAATAGGGGTGCACTGGTCAGAAATATGCTCTGTGGGTAGGAGATATCAATTTAGGAGTAGTACACTTGCTATTAAAACTCATTCACTCCTGGATAAACAAAATGTGGTGTGTTCATACAACAGAATATTATTTGGCAACAGAAAGGGATGAAGTTCGGGTACATCCTACAACATGGATGAACCTTAAAAACAGTATGCTTAGTGAAAGAGGCCAGTCACAAAAGATCACATATTACATGATTCCATTTATATGTAATGTCCAGAACAGGCAAATCTATAGGGACAGAAAGTAGATTAGCAGCCCCCTGGGACTGACAGGAGTTGGGGGGAGATGGGGAGTGACTGGTAATGGGTATGGGGTTTATTTGCAGGGGAGGAAGAAAATGTTCTAAAATTGACTGTGGTGATGGTTGCATGACTCTATGAATATACTAAAAACCAGTGAGCTGTGTACACTTCATATGGGTGAACTGTACAGTATGTGAATTATATCTCAATACAGTTGTTATATTACACCAATCATTCACTCAACAATGATGTGGATGTCTACTGGCTGGCTGGCACTCCTCTTGGCACTGGGGATACTGTAGTGATGGAAACACAGAGTTCCTAACTTGACAGGGATGGAAAACAAAAATCCCAGACACATATGCTATGAAAAAAAAAAAGGCAGGATTAAGGGACAGAGCAGGATGGGGTGTGCTACTATAAATGGGGAAGGGGTGACGGCATGTTTTCACCCATGTTCATGTGTTGTGCACTTGCGTGTGTATGCTTTATAATTAGATGGCAGTGCAGAATGGGAATCTATAGAGATCCCATGCAGACAGACTTCTTCCGTAATGGATCCTTCAGTCTAAGACCAACACAGTGAACTAACTAAAGTGCACTGTTGTAAAAAGATGTCTTTCTCTTCCTATCATTTTATGACTGATTTTGATTACAAATATTTAAAAAATTATTACCATATGGACTTAATATCCTCAATACTACTTTGGCTAAATGGTAGAGTAAAAAATTCAGCCAGAGAAAAAGAGAGAGAGAGAGAGAGAAAAGAAAGACAACTAGCCCATCAACTGGCTTGACTCTCTTCTACCCTGGATTTGCTGTTTCTCCTTTTCACACGGTCTGTTTTACATGGCAAACCCACACGCAAGAGAAATGTCTTTTCTGTGAAATGCCTGAAGTATTTCTAGGTATTCAATCCACGTCAAGAAGTCAGTGAGATCTTATTTGCTGAGTAAGTGATAGCTTCACTATGGTTAATTTGAGCACTTTAGAAGGGACATTAAGTGGCACTTCTGTAGATGACAATGTAATCCTTGCACTGAATGCTTGTCATTCTGGTACGCTTTTCAAGCCTCTCCCCTCTCAGACTTTCTTGCTCTCCTTTTTTGGAGGGAGGACATTTGAATTCTCACCACCTTTTCTTTACCTTCATTATCATACCTTTTATGTGTGCTTCTGTCTAGATGTCAGCATTTTATTTTGCTGTTTCTTATATCCACATCTTCTTCCAGGTTCTCTCCCCTACAGAAAGTCACTAGGTTATGGGAGGAAGACTTCCGTCACCACGCGGACCACTGAGAGGAGTTCTGCCATCAGCACTGGCTGACCAGGCTGCTCCAGATGAAGCCCAGGCAGAGAACAGCTAGAAAAATCTGCGAGCGAGCTCTCTCCCTCTCCCTCCTTCCCTCACTCTTCTTTCTCTCTCATCTCTTTGAAGGCCTCACATAGCCACCAAGGGACCTGCATTTGTAGGACCAGGATCCAGAAGAATTCAAGAGGGCGAGGCTGACATGAGCCTGCTTCCTTGATCCCGAGGTGACTACAAGAGCAGTGCTGACAGGCTGTATGCAGCTCTCAGGAGTCTCATGCAACAGAAAGGAATGACAGGACTGACTTTCACTTGATTTTAGCAGGATCACAACAGCTGCTGAGTTGAGAACTGACTTTGGGGGCGCAAACACAGTCACAGAGAGAAGCTGTGGGCTGACTGCAGTAGCCCAAGAGAGAGGTGACAGAGCTTGAACCCAAGCAGTGGAGATCGTGACTGGTGGTCAAATTCCTGTTGAGACCAGAAGATCCCAACAGTCAACCCAAGGGCCTGAAAGCAGCTTTTTTTCTTCTGGGGGTGGGGGGTGCCTGATGTTTTTAAACATTTTTAATTGGCTACCAAGATTTAAGAATCCAGAAACATCCCTCTTCCTCCCAAATCTAAATTTCCTGCCTTTACTAAAAATGTCAGAAGATCTAGAATTCTATACCCACATTCCATGGGGGCAGAGTAAAGCCACCCACCTGAGATGGGGCATATGCACTCCTAGCTCCTCTTGGGAATCTATGTTAATCTCCCTGGAAAGCCTGAAATGGACCTACCCCAGGATCCTCCCAGTTGGCAATGACTTAGGACTTGAATAGATCCTCTAAAGTTTTCTCTAGAACTTCGTTTAACTAAGAAAGGCCAAACGTATGGTTTTAAAGGCCCACCAACAAGAATGTTTTATAGTATTATTATTACTTTCATGGGGCAGTATCATATAAATATAAAGATACATTTTTAAAATGTTCCTGTCTGGAAGAAAAAAGTATTATAATTTTCAGCTAGAAAAAACCCTGAACTACCAGAGACAAGTCCTATAAAGATGCCAATGGAATGTAATTAAAACAGATAGGCTAGAAATATATATATATATATATATATATATTTAAAGATTTATTTATTTATTTGAGAGAGTGAGAATGAGAGAGAGTACATGAGAGGGGGGAGGGTGAGAGGGAGAAGCAGGCTCCCCGCTGAGCAGGGAGCCCGATGCGGGACTCGATCCCGGGACTCCAGGATCATGACCTGAGCCGAAGGCAGCCGCCCAACCAACTGAGCCACCCAGGCGCCTGAAATATATTTGATAAAATACTTACCTTAAGTATCTTTTCAGATAAGTAGTATTTATACAGTATACTCATTCTATATGGAAAGCCCTACTGAGAGTTATAAAAGGCAATTTATGTATCACCACAGATGACTGCCACACTGACTCTCCTTTTCCCTGTACTCTCACAGAGAGACCCCTTCCAAATCAGAATTATGAGTTATAAGAATATAACTAATAGAACATTACAGAACTTAGTAAAAATGTGAACCTGTCACCTTCTAAAATATAACTGAAGTGGAGTCACAGGATCCAACCCCATTTTTGAAGAAACTGACCTCAGAACAAGTATTCCTGACTCCTTGAGCTGCAGTCAATTTGACGCTTTTGGGGGGAAATGACAAGAAGTAACTAAGATGAGTCATTAAAAACAAACAAGATTCGAAAGTAAAATCTTATTTAAGAAAGTAGGAACCTTATACCAGATCCCACATATACTTCTTTCCTTCTCTTTCATTGCTTACAAAGAGGTTCAACGCTTCTCTATAACGACAGCCAAGACTAAAAACTCAGCTCTTACAACCTTTCTATCTTTGCTCAACACTGCTACCCAATTCAAGTTAATGCTTTCTTTTACCTATTTGTGATTCCTTGAGAACTTACTGCTTTCCAGATCTAATGTAAACAGTCATCAGGAATAGTTATTTCCTAGCCCCAAGAAATTCAGTCTAGCAGGAAAGATACATACAAAAACTCAGAATACAGTGAGGCAAGGGGACAGTCAGATCAGAAAAGAAGGGTTCTTGGTCCTTTGTCAATTGCTCCGAAGAAGACATTTTTACTTGACCACTCCCTTTCACCACTCTTTCGCTCTTAAACTGTTACCTATCTGACTGACAGACCATTCACTGGACATGCTTTCCCACGGTCCCTTGGAACTTTCTCATTTCTCTTTACAAATAATCCTCATCCTGCCCAACCTCTAATATAATAAGGACTGCTGGGCACCCTTTCTTGAAATTCTCTTTCGTTACATTCATTTAAACTTTAGTTCAACAAATATTTATTGCATACTGACTCAATGCCAAGAAGGAAGGAAAGTACTGGACATAGGAAGACTTTCAATCTGTCAATGAGCTCTATCTAGCAGGCAAAACATGATAAATCTGCTGGATTAACTGTCCTGAAAAACAGCTCTCCAGATGGAAATCTTGCAGTGATTCCCTTTTTGTCTACCTAACTGAAGATGACCCTTTTAACCTTCAGCTAGATTTTTGTGGCTCTCTATAATATGGTTTGACCTTGACTTTCACTCTTTTTTCCCCTAACTTTCCTTCATCCCCACAGCATTGAACTACTTACATCAACAAGTCATGAGCTTTCCAGTGCTGTGCTTCTGGTTATATTGTTTCTGTCTGAAAGCTTTTCTCCCCATACTTGCTTATCAAAATCTCATCTATTTTACAAGAAGAGTCTCAAATAATAACTTCCTTCATGAAACCCTTCTTCCAATCTGATTTGAGCTCTTCATTTCCCAAATCCCCATGGTAGTTTCTAACTTTCTGAGACTACTTGTGCTTATTATGTCTTATATAGTTATTTACCTGTGTTACTCAGGATTTAAAAACTCAAAGTTTGTCAAAGATACAAACTATGCCTTAAATTATCTTTGTTTCTTGAATCTTTTCATGCCAGTCTATAAGTATGCATAAGATATTTATTATATGCATGACATCATGCTAAAAGACATAGTGAGGGCTCATATACTTATTATATTTCATTGAATTAGACCAAATCATCTAGTCATTTCCTGATAAGAGCTGCGTGAGAAGTAAATGTTTTCAGACCATGCATGTCTAAGATGTTCCTGTTCTATTCCTATCACCTGCTTGCTGGGCTGCATGTAGAAACCGAGGTTGAAATGATTTCATTCTCAATTTCAATGCCATGTACCACTGTCAGTTAGAAGACAGTGCTCCTTTAGCCAGACAACATGATGAATTGCAATCTTTCGTTTGTGATTTTAGGCACGTATGATTGTCTCTTAATCTCTGATGGCCTCTGATTTCATAATAATGTGCCTTAGTGTGCATTTTTTATTCATTCATTGCTATGGGTACCATTTAGGCCCTTTTAATATAGAGATTCATATCCTTTAGTTCTGGGAAGTTTTCTTGTATTATTTCTTTGATAATTTCATTTCCTTTGTTTTCACTGTTTTCATATTGTTCTCCCTTCCTGGAATTCCTCTCAGTAGGCTCTAGGACCTTCCAATGGGTTCTGTAGTTGTCTCCCTTTTGTCTCCTCTATTGTTCCTCTCTCAATTTAACTGTTTAGATTTCCCTGACTTTATCTTAAAACCCCTCTGTAGAACATTTTATTCTGATTACCACACTTCCAGTTTCCAACAACTTGCTCTTGTTCTGTGATTGTTTATTCCTCATTGACAGTTCTTGCTCTTATTTCCCTGAAGGGCATATGTGCGTGTGTGCACACACACTTGTACCTGCGTGTGGAGTTCTCTCCTGTTTATTGTCTCTCTTTCTGATGTTTTGTTTTGTTTTTCATGTTGGTTATTTTTCCTCCAATGTCTGGTAGTTATTGGCTGTCTTTCTATTGACTTAAGAGTCAACAAAGTTAGACAGTCAATAGAAAGCTTGCTGGAAGCTGTGTGTGGCACAGCTGGGACTCTGCTGGAGGTATTTTCTCTGAACTACTTGGTGTCTTCAGGGAAGGCTCCTCCAACTTCCTGTAAGGTAGGAATGCAGACTTGCACCTCAACTCCACTTTCAGGACTGAGCACCAACCCTGTGCTCTGCTGAGTTCACTCACTCACTGTTGCCCATTAACAAACACAAGCAAATGATGGGGAAGTGGTCAGTCACGCAGCAGTGAATGAGTACCTAAGGGTCACTGCTCCTTACAGACTTTCAAATAATTCTGGTTTTCAGCTCCTGACCCCTTCTGAGGGAAGGATGAATAGAAGGAGCACAAAGGAATTTTAGGACAGTGAAACTATTCTGTATGATACTACAATGGTGAATACTTATCATTACACATTTGTCAAAACCTATGGAATGTATAACACCAAGAGTGAACCCTAATGTCAACCAAAGACTTTGGATGATAATGGCATGTCAGTGTAGATTCCATGATTGTAACAAATGCGCCACTCTGGTTGGGGATGCCTTCAGTAAGGGGGGCTGTGTGGGACAAGGGGGAGTAAATGTATGGCAGTCTTGGTACTTTCTGCTCAATTTTGCTGTAAAGCTAAAACTGTTCTAAAAAATCAAGTCTATTTTTAAAAAAGGTACAGTTTAAGTCTTACACTTCTGTGAAGCTTTTCACAGAATTTTTATTCTCAATTCTAAAAGAACCAGCTGATATATGATCCTTAAGCATATACTACTTTGACCTGTTACTGAAATTCTCCTATGTTTTATCTCCTCAACTAGAAGCTCCCAGAGATGACATTTTATAGCTTTTGATAGACCCCACAATGCCTAGTAAATTACTTTTAAAAAATTATGCAAGGCTTCTTTATTCAAGAAAATATTGTTACCCACAGTGTTTCATTTTCCATGTATCCAAAGAAATGAGCACATAACTTATATTCTTTACCAGAATCCATCTTAATTCACTGTCCATTGTTTGGCTTTACAACTTCAAAACCATGGTTAGAATCACATCACCTCTCTATTTTAATATACAACCAGCTCACTGGTCCTAGATGTCACTGTCTCTTCTGGATGATTCCCACCATCTCTGAATAGGTCTTGGTGCCTCCATCCTTGTGCCCTTGATGGTTAGCAGCCAGAGTGAGAGTCCAGATAATTTTACTCCTCTAGTCCAGAGCTTCCTCAGGCTTCCCACCTCACAACACTACTTCAAGCCCTTGTCACAGTCCATAAACACCCTCCCTGCTAGACCTCTTATTACTCCCTCCCATTTACTCAGTTCCAGTCACATTTGTCTCCTGTCGCCCCCCCCACCCCGGTTCCCTGAGTAAACGAAACACTTTTCAGCCACAAGGCCTTTGAATTTGCTGTTCCCTCTGTTTGGGATGCCCTCACTTATGTGACCACATGGTCTGTTCCCTTATTTCTTTCCAGTCTTATGGAATTACTACTTCTTAGAGAGACCTCCCCTTAATTACCTATCTAATGTAGTAAGCCTCACCACTCTCTGTCCCTCTGCCTAGCTTTTTCTTCTTAGTACTTATCGCTTGACACTAATATTTATTAATGTATATTGTACTCCCTAGAACATATGTTTCATGACAGCAGACTTTAGTTCTGTTCACTGCTGTGTTTCCAGCTTCTAGAACAGTGCCTGCCTCATAGTAAAGGCACAATGACTATTTTTGAAATGAATGAATGGACCACTTAACAAACTAGCATTTGGTGTTTAAAAGCAGTTATTACTTCTCAAGAAAATCACAGTACTTTTCAATATTAACAAAGTGGAAGGAGATAAAGATCTTTACATAAGGAAAGAATAACTACCTTTTTCTTTGAAAGCAAGATGCCAATTATAAGACACACTTACGCTATGTACCATTGAAAAAAAAAACCTGGCAATTATGAGAATGCATTTTCATCACTTAGAACATTTTATTTTAGACTGATTGAACAAGCTGCTCTAGATGTATTTAGACAGATTTTAATATATGACTCATCCATACATTAAAAAGAAAAGTGAAATAAGTTTAAGGTAGTCCTAAAACTTCTTTACGTTCAGTGCCTGATTCTTCTGAATTACTTTTAAATGCTGAGTTGTCAAAATTCATGCTTTCCCACACAGTATCAATCTCTATGCCATCAAGAGTGTGAGAAATACAGTATTCTGTGTTCAATGAACATCTCTGGGATTTTCTCACAAGCCATGACACTTGTTTTGTAAGCCCTGGTGCACGTGGGCAGGTGATGACAACTATGTCAGGAGAGCTGCCAGGCAGTGACCATAAATAAGGTGCATCTGGATTCCAGAAATGCTAAAATATGAAAAGATGTGCAACTTAGAATCCAGAAAACGTGTTTTTTTCCTAATATACAATAGCAAAGAAATAGTCTTAGGATGTTTTCCATAGTTTTGTTGTTAGTCTTGTATACTCACTTTATGTTGCTCTTTTTCTTTCCCTTTTTCCCCATTGAGGATTATAGCAGAAAGGCTCATCTCTAGAGATCTCTAAAAGATAGCACTGAGATGTGTGTGTGCGCGCGTGCATGCATCTGTGAGAGAATGCTGAGCAAGTTTGTACTATCGCTTTATCACCGTCAATAGTGTCCTACTTTTCTTTCTACTTGGATTTAAGGAGGAGGAGGTGGAGGGAAGAGGACAAGACGGAGAGGGAACCCAGCACAGAAATTCCCCTTAGAGATGTTATCACGACTGGAAAAGTTATTTTCGGTAATAGATCTGCTCTCCAATGACCCAAGTGCGGTTTCATCTGAGCTTGCCTCAGAGCCTGCAATGCAGCCCCCGGCTCTACACTGGGGAATTTCCATCCCTTAGGTGGGTTCCACAGAGCTGCTGCATTGAGAACATTATAATGTAAGAATGACGAGATAAACTCTTTCCATTGTGTATCTCTGATCTGGAATTTATTTCATGCAACCACTTGTATTTTCAGTGAACTGACATTTTAAAAAAGCAAAATGCCCACAGCGTTTGTGCTGTTTGTGCTCTTAGAGCAAATTTCTGTATGTTTTAAGTAACTGCATTTCAGTAACATGAAATACGCAGTAGAGATGAAAGAAATCTTGAAGGCAATATAACACATCTCATTTCAGAGTAACCAGCTATTTTTTTGGTTTACTTTATATGACTTTTTTTTTAATTATTCTTTTTTAAAAAATTTTATTTATTTGAGAGAGAGAGCATGAGCAGGGGGAGGGGCAGAGGGAGAGGGAGAAGCAGACTCCCTGCTGAGCAAGGAGCCTGACATGGGGCTCTATCCCAGGACCCCAAGATCATAACTTGAGCTGAAGGCAGTTGCTTAACTGACTGAGCCACCCAGGAGCTCCAACTTTTTTTTTTTTTTTTTTTTTTTTAAGCAGCCAAGACCGTCAAACTGAAACTACAAGGATTTAAGCAGAATTGGGTTTCAAGTATTGATCATTTAATATTAAGTATAACATAAATCAACATCAGTTAAACATTTGTATTTTGGGCTAAGAAACAGGCTAATACAACTGGTGTTTACATTTGGGATTACTTTAAGTTAGAGAATATAAAGATGTTTTAGTTTTACTGGTGATTCTGACTGTACATTTAAATTCTGGTTCCACACATAATCAATCAAGCCATCAAGCAGTCATCCTCCCCACTGCCTCCGCCCCGCCCTTCTGGATATTCACTGCAGAAAACATTGACCCAGTACTTCCAGGGTCTGTGCTATCTGATGGAATACTGACTAGCCTAGTGGAGGCGCCATTCTCCGTACTGGACTGAATGCAAACGTGGCCAGTATACTCCTTAGTCATTGAGCTTTAGTGTTTCTAAGAAGAGGGGGGAAAGAGAGTGGATTATCAGCCCAGGTGAAAACTGGTATCACTTTAGTGCACAGCTCTATCCCTCACACCATTTCAAATAGGACCAACTGTCACAATGGTTGATGCAGGTCATTTTTCCTTTCTAAGAATGTAAAGAAATGGTGGGAAGGGGAAGGCAAGAGATGTAGAGTCAAGAGAAAATGAGATCAATAAGAAAAGCAAGTAAGAATTGGGTTACCATTGTAGTTAATTGCGTGTTCATCTTGTTTTACTTTTTTTAAAAAATGGACTATATTCCCAGTATTGAATATGGCCCTAGTTAAATTTCTGATACTCATTTTTCCTAAAAAGTAACTAAAACACAAATCCATACAGGTTCTTTTAATTTCTGAATCCCCACATAGGGTAATACAATAACATTCTTTTTTTTAAAGATTTTATTTATTTGACAGAGAGAGACACAGGCAGAGAGGGAACACAAGCAGGGGGAGTGGGAGAGGGAGCAGCAGGCTCCCCACTGAGCAGGGAGCCCGAGGCGGGTTTGATCCCAAGGGCCCTGGGATCATGACCTGAGCCGAAGGCAGACGCTTGACTGACTGAGCCACCCAGGCGCCCCTACAGTAATATTCTTGACTAACAATAGCATATGAAAAACATTTTGGCAGAGTGCCACTTTGATAGCGCCCTGTACTCCTCAAACACCCAGTGCACTTCTGTGATTTTCACCTGCTCATACTGTATGATAAACAATCCACTGAATGATAAACGATGTGTTTGTCTTATTCATAAGGTTAGAGACAATACGATAATACTCTGAGAAGGTAGGAACTATCGTAGTCATTTCTGTGTGTCCAGTACCTGGCATACAGTAACTGCCTAAAAATGTCTGTAGAACAAAGGAAATGAGCACCCAGGACTTATCCAGAATCAATTTACGCAATCAAACTGCAGTACATAAAATGTTATCACAATCTAAGATTTGAAAATATGGGCTCTTTATCTTCCATTTTGAAATCTTCAGGTTATTATTACATTTACATTTTAGAACCTTCATGAAGATCTGTGTTCTGTTTATTTACAAAATCTTATTGTATCAGAAATATAAAATAACTGAAGGCCTGTCCTTGTGGTCTACCAGAATTTAACTTGTGGGCTTCAATTCCCTGGGACCCAAGCCCATAGTTAACCACAGTTTCAAGTATCCATGGCAGGTCTACCCCAGGGTGAAAAAGTAAGAGATCTCAGTCTTAAACCAACTTCAGGAACAACAGAAATAAAAACACAACACAGTGATTGAGAACAGAGTTTCTTGGGGTTCAAGGTCCAACTTTTCTACTGATCAGCAGGAGAATATGAAGAGGTAATTTGACTTCTCCACGCCCTCGTTCATTATCAGTAAAATGGAGATAATAATGATTCGCTTCTCACAGTAACCAAGAGTTGGTTTTAACTGAGACAACACATGGTACATATTAAACACTCAATATATTTTAACTGTTATATGGGTTATTTGATGGATTAATCAAGCATAATATTAAATAAAGCAAAAACCAAATGAAAATCAAAAACAACTAGAAAAAGCAGGCAATGCTACTAATTAAATTAACCACATTTACTAACATCAGATGGCAACAGACTTAGTTGGTAATGTATGTTCACATTACGTTCTTCTTGCTATACTTATAGTGTATTCCACAGATTTGGTAGATGCAATCTTGGAAAGGGAGAGCTGTGGGATTTCTAAAGATAAAGATCCTTTTCTCCTGGAGAGATATTAGCATATTACATGTGCTACAAAAATAGAGCCCCTATATTTTCCTATGCTAATCTTCTAGCAGTAAGAGAAAAAACTGAACACTAGCATTAAGTACATTTATAGTATTGCTGACTACAAAAATTAATTATTCAAAATTACTTTTTCACATGGACTCCATTTCTTAGGGAACACATGACCTTAATAACCTACTCAGGGATGATCAAGAGTCAGTTATAATATAATATAATATAATATAATATAATATAATATAATATAATATAATATAATAAAATAAATATAATATAATATAATATATTATATATTATATATAATTCAAGTAAGTATACACTTATCCATCTTTTTCTCCTTTCCTACCTGCCCACCTCTTACCTAAAAATATATCTTGCCTGTGTAACTGTTAGCCTTTTAGTTCCTCTCTAAAGCTTAGTCCTTCAAATTTACACAGATACTTCTTATTTGGGTTTATTCACTCTGACTTATTTTTCCCTTTTCTTATCGCTTCTAGACATGTTTTGTTGTTGTTGTTCTTTGCATCTTATTACTTTAGAACCACTGTAGATTAAAGCCCAACTCTTAAGTAAACATAAACAGTATTCTACAGTTTTCTTATTTATTGGTAACATACTGTTTGAATAATAGACTTATTATTTTTAAAAAGTAGAAAACAGAGATAAGGTGGAACATCAGCAAAGAAATGGACAAACAAAACAAACAAAAACCAAACATGATCTTTACCCCGAGAGGTACTACTCCCTGGTGCTCGTCTTCATTCACACAATCCTCCTTAACTGGAAAGGACTGAATTGCTAACAACAATAGAGATTTTGGAAAATTGTTACCATAAATAGAGGGAAAAAAATTACCTCTCTCAGTTAATACAAATGAAGAGATTCTTGTATTTCTAGTTATAGTTAGTAAGGCCTGTCTCTCTATAAAACATTTATGAATTAAATCCTCTGAGTGGAATAAAAAGCAGAAAGAAAACAATCCGGAAGGCAAAAAACCTTCCTTAAAACATAACTATGTATTGTAGAACAAATATAGTTACTACATTAAATTCAAGTTTATGCAAAGAGTTAATATTCTCAATGTGCCATTTCAAACAGTACTAAAAAATACAGACCACTAAAAAGTAATTCTGGGGGGAAATCGGAGGGGGAGATGAACCATGAGAGACAATGGACTCTGAAAAACAAACTGAGGGTTCTAGAGGGGAGGGGGGTGGGAGGATGGGTTAGCCTGGTGATGGGTATTAAAGAAGGCAAGTTCTGCATGGAGCACTGGGTGTTATACGCAAACAATGAATAATGGAACACTACATCAAAAACTAATGATGTGATGTATGGTGATTAACATAACATAATAAAGAAAAAAGTAATTCTGCTTTAGAGATGAAAATTTTATCATAAGTGCATGTCTTCAACTACACAGTGTAACCTATTTTATAATATGCCTACTTCTCTACCGGTCAGGCATCAAAAAATCTTTATATTCCAGAATATCATTCTCTGAACCTAAAAACAAAAGCTACTAAAATAGTAAATATCTGCCAAAAAGATCACCTGCATTACTTGGATAAGACGATGGGAGCCAGTCGTAGGCCACTGCCTAGATAATAGCAATTTAGGGTCAGCAGATGAAGTATGTTTGGAGTACTCCAGGTTAAGAAATTAATAAAACATGATATAATTTGAAAATATCTATAAATATATTAAAATGGCATTTTTGACACAAAAGGTAAAGTTTCATGGAAAATCTATTTATGTAACTCCTCCAATTACCTAAAGATGCAGGATAATTGTACTTCTGTTGTGTTATAACTCTTTTGATGAGCTCATTCAACAATTACTCGAGTGCTTCTTATGTGCAAGGCACTGTTCTAGCACTGTTCACAGCAGTGAATAAAACAGACAAAACAGCTGTCCATGTCGAACTTACATCCCAGGGCAGATAGACAAAACAGTATGAGTAGTTTCTATTTATTTCTAAGGTCCTTTTACTGTAGAAAACATCAAAGGTATTTAAATCACTTTATACATCTAAAACCAGAACAAATGAATTGAACTCTTAATCCTTTGTTTCAAAATCAAGTATTGATCAGTCTCTTTAAAAAATAAAATGCTAGGGGTGCCTGGGTGGCTCAGCCGATTAAGCATCCGACTCTTGATTTTGGCTCAGGTCATGATCTCAGGATCGTGAGATTGAGGCCCATGTTGGGCTCCACACTCAGAGGGAAATCCGCTTGAGAGTCTCTCTCTCTCTCTCTCTCCCCTTCTCCCTCCTCCCTCTCTCTCTGTTCCTCCCCCCACTAAAACATAAAATAAAATAAAACAAAATGCTAGAAGTAGTAAAAAAAAAAATTCTTCATCTATAATTCAGAAATCCCCCCCAAATAAATAAATAAACAAACAAACAATTCAGAACTCCAGGGAGAAAAGGCCATGAAAACAATGTCCAGGTTTAGAGGAAGACACACCTTCCCTATGAATGCAAGGCAGACCACATTTTACACATACACACACCACTATTTTCACAACTCCCTGGTTACTCATCATGATTAAAGAAAAGGGAATGATGCCACTTTATTAGCAAAACACTGAAATAATTGTTATTTCATTAGCATAACTTTAACAGTTTTTTTGGTACATATTGTATTACCAACTACATATATGAACATTTATTTGATACCACAACTTGACCAAAAAGGGATGGGGTTATAACAGACTTTTATAAAGCAGAATCTAAAGCGATTCTGAACATTCATTATCTGCTATTAAAATTCCGAACAGCCATTTTGTAAATTAGTTACTGGTCAACTCATGAAAGATTCTGATTCCACATTATTTAAAACTGGTACTGAGGGACTGAGATACTTACTGGTGGAGAAGAGAAAAAAGAACCCTAGTTGGGGCGGGGGGGACTCAAGGGAGCTCAAAGAGAGGCAGAGTGGAGAAACTGTCCTCTACACGTCCATGCATGGGTTCCAGAGCTAACAATTCTTTAAAACTGAAAGACCACTAGCAAGGACTGCTTTAATGACTTTCACCCACCAACGTGTTGGAAGATGTCCAGAAGAAGATATGAAAAATGGAAACGAGAGCGGAGAACGGAGAGGAGAATATGGGTAACTGAAGTTGCATGGCCAGCATGTATCAGCAGGGACAAAAGAATCTGTGTTCATTGTCCTCTCCTTGGCACACTTAACTTTCAATACCATTTAAAATTAATGTTAACCTTGTGGATTTGAAAGGTTAAGAATATAACATTAACTTGGAAAAACTTCTCTGAAAATAGACCCCCATAAAAAATATAGTCAGTTGATCTTTGATAAGAGAGCAAAAGCAATACGAAGGAGCAGAAACGATCTTCTCAACAGATGGTGCTGGGACAACTGGACATCCACATGCAAAAAACGAATCAGACACAGACTCACACCCACCACAAATATTAACTCAAATGTTCACAGACCTAAATGTAAGACAGGAAACTCTAAACACCCAGAAGATCACATAGGACAAAACCTACATGACCTTGGGCACAGTGATGACTTTTTGGTTAAAACACCAAAGGCATGATCCACAACAGAGATAACTGATATGCTAGACTTCAGTAAAACCTTCTCTGAATCTTCAGTTTGAATGAGTGCCCCTTCACAGTACTTACAAAGGACCTATGCATTTCATCTCCACCATTTGATAAGCTACACTGTTATCATTGTTAAAAAATAAGACAACAGGTACAAAATGGAGTTGCTTATGCTTAAGCCCCATGTCACCAAATTGACTTAATGACAGTACAGCTCTCCCAGAAATAGAATCTTCAACCAGTCAATCAGGAATCTCCTGATCAGCTCTAGCTAGGTCATCTGCCTGATAGACCACTGCCCCCTCCTAAGGGAAAGTAACCTTGCAATAACCAACACGCTTGTTTGCTTAGTATAATTTATTTCCGCTCCCTTCTGGCTATAATAGTCTCATTCTGTACAGCTCCTCGGAACTTCTTTCTACTTGCTAGGTAAGATGCTGCCCGATTCGAATCAATTTTTGCTTGAATGAACTCTTAAATATTTTAACAGGCCTCAGTTTATCTTTCAACACATGTTATAATGTGCTTGTCTTTTTCTGTGTCTGTCCCCCTCTCTGTAATATTTTCAATGGTAGGCCATTTTTACCTGGGGATCCACTGTCATTGATGATATTGAACCCAACAGGACATTATCGTTAATTCTCTCTCGGAGAATGTTAATATTAAAATGTTGCAATAAGCTGACAAAATTAATGCACTCATGATTAAAAAGAAGTAAGTTTTAAAAATACTACTTCTTGGTCTTTTACTTCACAAAGAATTGAAATTTTTATTTTAGACATAATGAGCTCAAATTCAGAAACTAAAAAGGAAGAGGGCACAGAATTAGCGTAGTAAATGTAATAGAGGATACATTTTCAAGACCATGTTTGCTTTAATTTTCAAATGACCAGATGAATTGTACAAATTTTCAAAGATCTTAGGTAGACATGATACTGAAAGTACTTCATAAATAGAAATAACTCATATAATAAGCAGCAATGATTGTTCACATATTCAAAACTAGTATTATAATGTCTTTTAAAAATAGGTTTTTTTAAATTGGCAAAATATAAGCACTCTGCAATTCTGTTTGTAATTTAATGTACCCAGAAACACTTTTCCTAATTAAGGTGGTGGAAGAATAATTTTGAGCCCAGATCAATCAAAATTCTGAATGAATGAATTTTAACTTTTATTCAGTCAAGTAAGACAGCACTTACTGAACATCCACAGGACACACAATGCTATGGTAGCCAACCCACTTTTTTCGTGCTTTAATAAAAGAAAGGAACCTTTATATATTACAAGATAAATAACCCATTGAGGTCCTAAGTAAAAAGGATACCATAAAATTATTTAGATCACACACAGAATGGCTAGAAATTAAATCACTGTTTCTCATTCAGATCAGTAATACCGATCAGTGACTTGGTTGGTTTATTTAAGATATTATTTCCATTGAACAATTTTTTAAATCAAAGGGGTATCTATATTTGTCATTTCTGCTTTTTTAAAAAATATTTTATTTATTTATTTGACAGATAGAGACACAGCAAGAAGGAACACAAGCAGGGAGAGTGGGAGAGGGAGAAGCAGGCTTCTCGCTGAGCAGGGAGACCGATGCGGGGCTCGATCCCAGGACCCTGGGATCATTACTTGAGCCAAAGGCAGATGCTTAACGACTGAGCCACCCAGGTGCCCCATTTCTGCTTTTTTTTAATATCAGACATTTTCAATATTGATAAACAATAAAATCCTTTTAATTTTTAAAAATTTTTAAAAGATTTTATTTATGTATTTGACAGAGAGAGAGAGAGAGAGACAGCACAAGAAGGGGGAGCAGCAGAGGCAGAGGGAGAAGCAGGCTCCCCACTGAGCAAAGAGCCTGACGTGGGGCTCGATCCCAGGACCCTGGGATCATGACCTGAGCCAAAGGCAGACACTTAACCACTTCAAGTTACCCAGGCACCCTAGTAAAATCCTTTTTAAAGCAAAAATTTATACATAACTATAGAAGGCATTATTTAACAGTTTTAACAGCTTACTTTGTAAACTCAGGATATTCTTCAGTTAAACTAATCAAGGTACTGAGATAATAAGTTTGGGTTTTCAAGAAAACTTTGTTTTTGTTATCACAATTAATTATTTGTAATGACATAATATGAATCAAGTGTCAGACAAAAAGCATTCCATATTTATAAAAGAAGCTATAACCTCCATATTCCAAGGTCATCATGATAAAATATATTCAGATGCATTTACTTGCTATTTTACAACAAAGCCAAGATGAGCACTAAGCAAGATGAAAAGTCTATGCTGAGGTGACACACCAGCACCTTGCCTGGCTGGCAACTGAGGGTGTCACATGCCAAAAAGACACATCCTTGCTCACTTTTATGGGAGCAAACATGTAAGGAACACAACTCTTCAAAAGGCCAATAAAGAACTACAATTCTAGTCAATTACCCATTTATGGAGTTTAAAACTAATCAAAAATAACAAGAGCTTTATCCCAAGGTTCACAGGAAACATGTTGGGTTGTTGGTATTAGTTAATATCTCGGTGATCTCCTGAGGGTTAAAATTTGGTGCCCTCTGCATTTGAACAAAGGAATTTTGAAAAAAATTATTACAGTTTGAACATATGACTCTAGGGTATTTCTCACTCTCAAAAACATGAAACGGTAGTAAGATAAGGTATCAGGAAACTAAATTGACATGATTATCCAAAAAGCAGAATCTTCAGCAACCTATAATTTCTGAATAGCTTATCTTTTAAATGAGATTTGGACACACTTGTGTCCTATGATAGAATGAAACTAATATGACAACTAGAGAACTAGGGATTTTCCTCTAAATTTTAAAATCCATCTCCCTTCTCTGCCACACACACACAAACATACACACACACACGTAAGCACAGATAGTGATGGGGTGGTGATGTTATAGGTGTTTTTCTTTTCCACTTTTCAATTTTTCTGTAACATTACACATACTTTAAAAGAAAAAAAGAACAGATTTTTAAAGAACACTTGATCTTGCTTATAGGGCCACCACCAAGATAGTGAACTCTTAACTTCGACCAAGAGAAATGAGTTTAGTGTTGAAAAAGGCTCAAGAGAAAATGGCAGACATATCCCATAAAGATGTGTAAATGACCTACATGCTTGACTCCTATGTTTGTTATTGTTTGGTAGTCAGGCCATTGGACTTAACAAGCAAGGCTCACAGGGAATTTCAAACTCCTAAATGATAAATGAAGCACCAGTACCAAGCAAACCAGCTACATTAACAGGACAAAAAGCTCAGACCACTCACATGTACTTGAAAATTGAAACATGCTGGCAGAGAACTGTTGCTTTCTTCAATGTTATTGTGCCAATATATTTTCTCATCAGGTTAGCACAAAATAAAACAAACTTGGTGTATTCTACCAAAAAATCAGCTTTGGCTTTCTGTTTCTACCTTGACTCTCAAATACCCCGGCACTGAATACAGAAGAGTAAATAATAAACATTGTCTAAGAATGATATATTCGAACTTATTCATGTTGGCAGTCAAGACACTGAATGCTTTCTTTTTAATGGCATGAGGGTACTCAACATTTTTTTTAAATGAAATTATAGTCTAAATATTGTCAACTGCATAGTTCAACTGTCTTCCTTTTCCTGTTTCTATCAATATTTATAAAATTCAAGTATGAAACATACTTTATACCTTGGGATGTCCCTTTATTTTCAAAATGAAAATAAGCAGTTTCATTATATCAAATGTTAGTTCTATACAAATTTCTTATTCAAGATATCTAACCTTGGTTTTTATATAAAAAGTCAATCATGTGTGCAAAAATTCAATTCTTTCCCCATTTATTCAGACACTGCAGACTATCAACTACAGCAATGTTTGTATAGGAATCCAAAAAATTGGGGAAGGGAGTCCATATTTTGATTGCATTTAAAGTGGGAAGGTACTCTTTTAAAAAATTATCATCATGCATCAACTATTGTGTTTAATTCAGGATGAACACCAAAGCAACTAGAAACTAATGTGACAACTAGGTTGGAAGAAAAAAAGGCTTTTTTTGCTGTACAGCAGACGGAGTCATGCTAACTTCAAAAATAAAGGCAGAAAAAATAATTAAGATCCTTTTGAGCATTTTGAACATAAAAATGTGGCAAAACTGGGACAGTAAGAATAAGCATGAGTTTTCATGCAAGTAATATTACAGATTACAGATAATAAACAGCCCCCCACCAAAGTACACAGGAGTCCATTTTCATGACACATGCATATAAAACCTCTAACAAAAAGGTTAATAAAAAGTCAAACTATATATCATTATTTAAGATGTGACACAAAGCAATTTTCAATTATATCTGATACCCTGCTCTTCTGACTATTTTTGTTCACATGCCATGAATCAAGGATATAGAATATCAGCTTTCACGTTGAACTCTTTTGCTATTGGAGATGTCTGTCATAATCATACTAGGATTTAAACACAGTTGCTCATTTTAATGACTTCTGTTTACTCACATAGAAAGCAAAACTTTTACTAAATATAGTATGAGGCAATTAACTGTTTGGTGGGCAGACCAGGAATCTTACACAGAAGGTTTATACACATGCAGAGAAACTAGTGTTACTAAGTGGTTCGAATGTGTAAGCTAGGAGATACAAGTTCTCTAATAAACCTATTATTTATGACAGGCCAATGTACTGTTCCAATTATGCACTGTAATCTGCTCTTGTTTTCTCTAAAGTGATATATGAACTCGAGGTGATTTTGAAATGTTCCAAGGAGGAGCATCATTATTCTGTATCACTGCTTGAAGATCGAATACCTTTTACCTTTTACATGTTCTAGGATATACAACTGGTGTTAGGTAGTCAACACACACACTGAAACACTAATAACTAAGTAATACACTCTGAGAGAGGGACTACTAGCCATCCGTTTTAAAACTAATGACTTAAGTGAGGACAGAGGACAACCACGGTTCTGAGCCAACAGTCAAGTCTCAACCTCTGGGCAGTCATCTCAGTTATGCTGTTCTTTTATCTACAGAGTACTGTCCATAAAATATTATGATCCAAATTATAAATCAGCATATTGTAATTTGTAATGTCTTCAGGATTTGAGTACTGGATTATTTTAAATCAGATATTGAGGAATCTGTTTGATATTTGGAGTTTGACTTGATTATTATCTATGTTCTACAGAAGAGGAAAAGAGAGGTTTGGCAACATTAAGGGATGGGATTAAGACAGAGCAAATATCCCAGTGGAAAAACCCTCCATGTTTAAAACTCACAAAACTGGTCCTCACCTGATTCCAGAAAAAGTAATCACGATATCCACCAAATTAGGACCCAAATACAAACGACTCCAAAAACTTAACAATTAACATTGGTTCAATGATAGTTCATTTATTCAATGAGCAGAAAAAATTATAGTAGGAAGAAATATATAATTATAGCCTTGAGGAATCTGACAAGATTCCAGGGGCAAATATTTCTTTTTAAAATTCCTATGACTTTGGGGGCACCTGGGTGGCTCAGTCAGTTAAGCGGCTGCCTTCAGCTCAGGTCATGATCCCAGAGTCCTGGGATCGAGCCCCGCATTGGGCTCCCTGCTCAGCGGGAAGCTTGCTTCTCCCTCTGCCTGCCATTCTCCTTGCTTGTGCTCTCTCTCTCTCTGTCAAATAAATAAATAAAATCTTAAAAAAAATTCTTAGTGACTTTGGATACTGAGAGTCAATTTATTAAGTAAACAGGTCACCATTTTTAAGGAGAAAAAAATTAAAACAAATATGAACATATGCATTTCAACATGAGTCTGACAATGGAGATGGGAAATTGTACCTTATATAGCTCAACATACTTATTAACTAGCATGAGAGCCTTAATAAATGTTTCTTGAATTAAGAGAAGCATGACTTTTGGGTAGTAGCTCTGGCATTTCAGCTTTTGATCATTTGACAATGTCATGACAATGTCAGAACTAGAAACTAAAAATCACTTTTTAAAAAATATGTAGTTAAAAAAAACTTTACTGTATTTTTCTTCTAAAATATCCAACTAACAACAGTATTAGCCATCTAGCTGAAAGTTCAGTATTTTAAAAAGTGAACTTGCAAAAAAAGAAAATGAAACCTTTACCTGAAATATTCTTTGTAGCAATAGTTTTCAAATCTTGAAGGCAACTTACAGTATAAAGTATATATACGTTTTTTATACTTACATAAAGACACACCACATACATGTAATAAATACAACAAAAGTGTCACGAGACAATTTCCATCCGTCACTGTGAGTGATGTATTCTAGTTCATTTTTTTTTTTTTAATGTTGATTTCCAACCACTAAACTGATTTAACAAGCATTAATGGGTCATGACCTGAAGTTTGGAAAACAGCGCTCAGTACATCTCAGGAGGGTGGTGTCAAAGGGAGCTGAATCAGTCTTTAGTTCAGTTTTAAACAAAATATTTTGGATAAGTAATGGAATACTGAGAGGTAAGAATTTTTAAAGGCAGTAGGGAAATAAGCTCAAGCCCAGTACTCTGAATACTACATCAAATTTTTTATCATCTACATAAAGTAGAAAGAGTAGAAAAACTACCACCCCCCCCCAAAAAAAACCCTACTCTTACTTCCTACTTCCAAGTAAAGATAATTATGTCTTTTACTAATTAGATTTCCAAGAGAAATAGTATGCATTGTTAACAAGGCTGAGGAAGAATTAAGAAATATATAATGTTTAAGACAGCTTCTGACCTAAAAAAGAGCTCCCGAGAATTATCTAGGGATTCTAATTTCTCTCACACAGAACACCATTAATATCCTCCAGACTGACTAGCCCAACCCCTCCCTGGCTCAAGAGAATGTTTACATTACATCTGGGTTCAAATGCAAGGTCAGTTAGCTTTAAGATTTGGGAGATTCACAACAGCTTTTTAGCTACAGTATAAATTGCTGTTAACAAAATTATTAACTTTCTAAATTGACAAAAACGATTTCACTGTATTTCAGTGCTACCAAATTTCCTTAAAATATTTGGTAAAAAGATAATCTTTATTTCAAAAATGTTTTACCTGCAAATCAAAAAGCTTTTTAGGTTTAGTCACATTATGTTAAAGAAGGACAACAATTAACTCAGGCTCTTATCTCCATTCTGACTTCAAAAATGCCAATTTCTATCCGGTAAACAAGATAAGGCATTTATATTGTACAAACACAGACCTGTTCTTTAGAAATTGTTTCTGTGAATAATACAGAATAGACACCAGGAGATTATTTTCTATTTCATTATATGCTACGCAAAAAATCAATATGACTTTATTTGGTATAAGATGGCTAGAAATACATTTCATCATTTATATCTCGGAACAAAATGGACAGCATGAAAAGCTCAACACTATAAACAAAGATTGGGATCACACAGTTCCCACACAGCATTCATCTAGTTGAGGAGAAAACCCAACAAATAAACCGCACGTGCGTGTGTGTGTCTATTTTTGAGGATAACAGCAACAAATGAATGAATGATCATAGAATATGAGCAAGGAATAGAAATGTATAAAATATTTTTCTAAATACATACATGGGGAAAAATGTCATTAAGCATCTACTATAACCCCAGTCCCTACCGGGGATCTATATACACATTATCCCTAAATCTTAAATAACTGCAAGACTGGACTTTCTCTCTATTTTACAAGTGAAAACACTGAGGGTTGGATAGGCCACATGACTTGCTCACACGTATAGTTAATCTAAGTAACACCAGGACAGCACACTCCGCAAGATGGAAGCAAGGACTACTGAGTCCTCAGCAGGGCCGCCGCTCCCCTGGGCTCCACACTGTCCACCTCACTGCCACACACTGCAGAAGGGGCCGAGAATAAAGCAGATTATCACCTCCCTTTAAGAGAACATCAAGATGGATATCATATACTTGACATCGCCTATAACCCCAGTCATCTGTCATCCCAGAGGCTAAACCACCCAGGTTATCCATCCATCATCGCCTGGATGCTGATTCCTGTATGGTTTTCCAGCCCCTAGTCTGCCTCAGTCTCCCATCTTGCCCAGACTCTGTGCCCTCTGAAACTCACAATCTATCATTTAGCAGAATCTCCTATGTGCCCAGGGTCTTCTCCAGATGCTTCCTTCGCCTTTTTGCTAGAGCTCTTAGGATACTACTTCTATCATAGCGTCCTCAACTGGAGGCATGGTTTTCTCCCATATGCCACATACCCAAGTGTCCCAAGGTGAGGTAAATCCCTCTTTGCTCCTCGTTTTGCTTCTAGACTACCCCCTCCTCCTGCTCTTCTTCCACAGTTCCTCTGAAGCACAGGCCATTAGGTAATCCCACTTGCTACTCTTGTTTATAGCAGTCATCGTCAGTACCTGGCTTACTATGCTCTCCACCTCTACTCTAGTGAACCCAGGCAATATAATGTAATGGTTTCCAAGGCCAAATGCCAAGTTTTGAATTCCCACTTCAACCCTTACTGGTGGGCACATTGCCTTACCTCCCTATGCTTTTGTTTCCTCATCTGTAATGGGAGGAAAATCACAAAATCTGATCTAACTACATACTCAGGATCCAACCCTCCCCTCACATTCTTAGGTCCCTCTTTCCCCAGGTTAGATACCATAGGCCAAACCTGAATCAGTCTTGCGGTCTCTCAAGTGTCTTGCTCCTCCTTCCCATCATCACACTTAACTGGCCCAATCCCAATCCCAGTTAAACCCAGCTCTTCACTGACTCTAGGCCTCTACCCAGCCAGCTCACTCTGGCTGGACTCTCTCTGAACATAGAAACATGTATTTTAAATCGGCCCCTGGCACTGCCTGGCAACCCTCTCTCCCATCTTCCTTCTGAGAGAGAAAGAAAGAAAGAGAGAAAGAAGGGAGAGAGGGGCAGAAGGAGGGAGAGAAAATTCAAGCAGATTCCATGCCCATCATGGTGCCCAACATGGGGCTCAATCTCCCAACCCTGAGATCATGACCTGAGCTGAAATCAGGAGTCGGACGCTTAAACAAGTGAGCCACTCAGGTGCCCCTCTCTCCCATTTTTCTTAAAAACTATTTCATACCTTCTCCTCTCTGTTCAAACTTTCAACACCCCCTTCTCCTTCCTTCATTCTCAGTCCTTAAATGCCTCTTATTTCGCTCATCTTACCAATAGAAGCAACCAGAACAACCTCTTGTTCCCAAATCTGCCAATTTACTCAAAGACTTTACTCCTCCACTTATGCTCTGTCTTAACCACCAACTGACTCCTCTCAACCAGGACTTTCCCATTAACATACATCCAGGCTGTACTATCTCCAATCCTAAAAGCAAAACGAAACAAACAAAAAAACGCTCTGAAATCGCCTCTCCTTGTATCTGCTTCCTCACCTCCTGTTCTCTCTCTCCAGCCTCCTCCAATTAGACTTTTATCCCTCCACTGAAATCGCTCTTGTCTAGGTCTTGTCAACAGTCTATTTTCAGTCTTCATCTTCTATAACTTCTCAAAAGTATTTCCTTCTTAGTTGCCTTTCTCCTCATTGGCTTCCAAGTTGGCCCTTTTCCTCATACTCCCATCTCCAATCTATGAGCAAATCCACCTCTCAGCCCATCTACTGCCACCTCTGAGCATGAACCAACTTTCCCACATGCCTGGTAACAGCCTCCCAACGTGACCCCTACCTTCTTGTCTCCAAGCAGCATCCAAAGCGATTCTGTTAAAAAATAGATGAGATCATGCCACTCGCTTGATCAAAACTCCTTTCAGATGAGAACAAATCCAGACTCTACTCCACACTGTTGCCACAGGCCCAGTATGAACCGGTTCCTGCTTGCCTCTCCCATTCATCAACCCTCCACATCTGTTTCCTTCCATTCGTTCCAGGCTCTGCTCTGCCACAGACCGCCTTGCTATTCCTAGAAAGTGCAAAGCTTGTTTCTGTGGGAGAACAGGTGTACTTGCTGCACCCTCTGCTTCAAATAGTTTTACCTAAGGTATCTGCAAGGTGGAAGGAAAAAAAGACATCCACGTGAATGTCTTCATTAGGTTGCTCCGAGGACCTGACCACTCCCTCAAAAGGAACTCCTCTTTGGACTCCTCACCCTCACTCTCTTCCCTTCCTTGCTTTCTTTTTCTTACAGCACCTATTGCTATCTGAAATCAAATATTTTTTTAGTTACTTTTTATATGGTCTATCTCCCCAAGCAAAGTGTGGTACCACTAGGGAAAGAACCTTGTTTGTTTTGTTCACTGATGTATCTCCCGCTCATGTGCTGAGCAGACAGGTCGGGTACTCGGTAAATACCTGCTGACCAGGGGAACTTATAGTACACAGTGGCGAGCCTTCGACCCCAGGTCCCCACCAGTCCAAAGCCTGAGTTCTTTCTAGGACACAACATACTGCCTGTGTTACTCAAGAGAATTAGAGAAGTGAGTCTAAACCCAATTAAGTTACTTTTTATCAGTCAGCCAATTAACTTACTTCAACACTTTATTATGTTTTAAGATAAAGAATATGCCTCAAAGAGTAAGCAACATTTATTGGAAGAAGAAAGCTACATACACTCCTGGGTTGGTTTAAGGCAACAAGATGCAGGATAGCTCAAATTTATAAACACAAACATAAAACTGAGTTTAAAAAAAATTCCTTTAAGTAAGAAATTACACTAGAGCCGTTAAACTGGGATTTGATCTACAAATGAAATCCACAAACTTCAATTTTTAAAATCTCACTGGTTTTGAGACACATGCCTTACAAGTCTTATAAGTTTAGTTATCTGGAAAGTTCTGCTAAACAGAAAAGTGTGTACCACATGTGGTGTTAGTTATTAAAACAAACCCTACTGAAACTGAGATACGGGTAGGTATATCGATAGATGTACTGACATAGATTTAGAATTAATTCAGTTCTTACATTCTTTCTTTTTTAAAAGATTTTATTTATTTATTTGAGAGAGAAAGTGAGCACAAGCAGGGGAAGCAGCAGAGGAAGAGAGAGAAGCAGGCTCCCCGCTGAGCAGGGAGCCCGATGCGGGGCTCGATCCCAGGACCCTGAGATCATGACCTGAGCCCAAGGCAGACGCTTAACCGACTGAGCCTCCCAGGCGCCCCCCATTCGTTCATTTTGACACAACAGATAGGGCAGATTAATAGACCATGTAGACTTTTAAGGAGACTGGGGCCTTAAAAGCTCCATGGCCTTAATAAACTCAGGATGGCACCGTTCTTCAGCAGCCTAAACAGTCCTCATTCTAAACTCTAACAAGGATTCATGCACCTGTAGGAAAGTAAGAGCAAAGGAAAGAGCAACAGGTTTTTCAGGAAAGCACTGAGGGAAAGCATGTGTAAGCATACAGGTACAAGAGGTAAATGTTGTAAGTATGTGTTTACTGCACACGAGGAAAGGCCTAATGGGTCAGGGATTTAACAATAAGCTTTTCACTCTACCATCAAAACTAGTAAAAAAGTACCAACGGTTAAAGAAGCTACTACTTAAGATGTCCACATTTATCTCATATTTGAGTTCTCAAGTACCAAAGTTTAGGCAGCATTTACCGTTTCCCCCAGTCTCCTGCCAAACGAAGGTAAGCAAAGAAGCTTCAGGCATTTACAACAGATGATAACAATTTACAGTGCAAGTCCAAATTTGGAAACAGGAAAATGCAAACGTTATATGAAATCAGATTTTACGTCACTTATTTTTTTTTGATACATATTTTCTGAAAGCCTACCATGTGCCGTATGGTATGCGAGGTTCTGAGTATACAGTGGTAACCAGAGGTAGTCCCTGGTCTTCTCAAGTCTAGAGTCTGGGGTCATAAGAAAGACAGTAAATAAATAGACATAGGTGCTTAATTACAGCTTATGACAAATGCTATGAAATAAGCATGATTGAAATTACTGGGATGGGGACAAACTCTGGCCAAGGACCCCCCAAGGAGGGAGCAGAAACTGAGACCTGAAGGATAAGGAACCAACCATCTCTCTCTTTTGCCCCCCACCTATCTTAACACAAATCGCAGACAACATATTGTTTCACCAGCAAATCCTTCCATACGTATCTTTAAAAGACATATAAAGAATATATAGTCATGCTGCCATTATCACGCTGAGCAAAATTAATAAGAATTTCAATACACAGTTCATATTCAAGTTCCCTCAAAAACTGCAAAAAAAAAATTGTCTTTTATAGTCAGTTTCTTGGAGCCAGCATCGAAAATAGGATCCCACGGGGCAGTTAGCTGAACTGTCACATCTCTTTCACGCAGTGACAGTGCCCTGCCCTCTCCTTTTTCATGCCATTAATGTGCTGGGTCATTTGTGTAGTAGAACATCACCTTCCAGACGTGGCTGTGTCCATCCTCGTGGTACCGTTCCACTTGCCCCTCTATCCGCCATGCTTCCTATAAGCATAGAGCTGGGTCCCAAGTCTCGATTATACTCAAGTTCAACCTTGTTGGCAAGAACACTTCAGAGGAGATGCGGTGCCCTTCTCACCATGCCACACTAGCTGTCCCACTTTAGCACTGCCACCATTCACCAATGAGATGATGTGAAGCGAGCGTGGAAGGATGTCTCCAGCACAGGGGACAACAGTGTCTCCTGAGGCAGGAGGGGCTATCTAGGAGATAAAGGCTAGCAATGAAGCTGGAGAAGATGGGTTTAGACACACAGGCTTGTCCACAGGGTGGGAAGCTCCTCATCAGAAAGGATGTGAAATACTACTCTTAAAATACTATGGCCTAACTGGGTCAGCCACCTTTCAGAAGTGGGGAGCGTGCTTCTGATTTCTCTATTTCCATTATTTATTAGATAAAGAGGTAGAAACAGGATACCGGGAATTGCCTGGAGCAAACAGGGACAAAGAAGTGAAGTAGCTGCTATGGGACATTCTCATGTTATTCCGGCGTTCAAAAGAAACCCGTCACTCACTCTTATTTCGTTTCTATCTAAAAACCTGATAGGTGAAAAAACCTAGCAAAGGGCAGCCTGAGACCCAATTCAGAAAGAAAAAGAAAAGCACCATGGAATGCAGCTTACTCCCCAAAGAGTACTTCCAAAGCCACAGAGGGCCTGAGCTGACAGATGCAGCCCCGGCAAGAACTGTTGGGTTGCACGTGGATTTGGGGGAAGATATTAACTGATCTACCTGTATTAACGCTATTGTCTCCTAAAGCTTCTGACTGGTAGCCATGCCAATTCCCAAAGATTTCTGAAAGTTTCTACCTTCAGAATCACTATATATTTCCAGAAATTAAGAAAACGGTAGCATTCATACCTGGAAGGGTTAGGTCACTGGGTCTTAATTTCGCAGCTAAAACCAAGATCAACTTAAGTTACTGAAATTATAAAACCAGACGTGTAGCTGGTCGCAGAACAAAAGAATCCTAAACTGTTGTTCCTTTCACTACACCATGTTATTTCTTACTCAGAAAAATTACCATTTAAGATTTTTTTCTCCTAATTGACTTGGTTTAGTTAACATAGATAGTGCCAAGTTCACATTTTATTGGATCTACTGGCTATTTATTTTTCCATTTCAATTCCTGAAAGACATGCTTCCTGAACGATGAGATAATGAGCACAATATGTTTTCTATTAATATAAAAAAACCTCTCCCCAAACAAATGTACATATAATAAATAAATCCTTCATAATTAGGATTTCAGAATTCTAGACGACAAAATTATTAAGGTGAATGTGACTCCTTGTGGCAGCATGGGTCCCGACCCCAGTGCCCTCAGGGACCAGAAACATGTAGTCAAGAAGTAGAAGCAAGCAGTAGAAATAGAGCAAGAAGGAGAGCCAGCTGGATATGTTACAGAAAGGAGTCCTGGCCCCTGAACAAACTAGAGAGAACAAGTCTCAGCTCTAGATAATTGTGTTCATTACTAGAATAGAAGCTGAATGTTCCCAAATCTTTTGGTTTTTAAGGAAAGATCTAAAAACAAGTTGCTTGGTATATAAAATTTATCCAATTTAAAAATGTTGGCAATGAAAGAAAAAATTTTAAAATACACTGTGTGAGTCAAACTAAACATATTTGCGGGATGAATGAAAATTATACCCCATGCCCTAACTTGTTTGCAACTTCTGGTAAATGTCCTGATGTTGCCAGCCCCTGAAATCTACAAAATCAAGCTAAATGATATACTGTAGTAGTTTCATAGAATAATACTGTGCTAGGGCTGTTCTATCACACTAAGCACAACAAAGGCATCTGTTAAAATACATTATTTTATTTTGCATCTACTTCTCTGCCAGTTGGCAGAGAACTTAGGATCGATGTCTTTTGCGAAATTCGAGAAAACATTTTTGTTTACAAATAATTTCAGTAACCTAAGTATTTTCTTTTAAAAATCTAAATTTACGTCCTTAAATGAGAGAAATTACCATTCCAGATTAGGTCAGATTTCGTTTACCAATTCAAGATAATCAAAATGACTCATGGATTTGAATATTCAAGCCTTTCCCCACATCTGCTTGTTATGATTTCTATTTTCTATAGATATGTGTTTGATCAACAATTAACACACGTTTTCCATCTAAACACTTTCTTAGAAAGATCTACATAGTAAGACTAAACTTTCAAATCTGTTTTTTTACTCAAATTCATGGACTCAAAGTCAAAATACCATATCAAACCCCCAAAACATATCATATATCATTTAGCACCGAGGCTGTGGCAAATGATAAAAAAAATCAAAGATACTTAAAGCTAAAGTCAACCGGCTATCTTATCAAGATCAGGAGCTCTACATAACAAGTAAAATATCATTTTGGGTCAGATACTATTTGCCCCAGTTTTGTTCTTATTCAACAACTTAAGAAAGTATGCATACTTCTGGTTTGAACTTATTGATATATTTCTTAAAGATTTTGACCTGGTTCATGATTCTGCATACAAATGAATATTTAAATTCAGTTCAGAATTCACCAAATTATTTCTAGCTTTTGGTCAGTAGTTGGGTTAATGTCCCTGAAAAATTAATTTTAGTTTAATACTCACAATTGCACCTATTTAAAGTTTAGAAGGTATAGAATTAATTTCAAAAGCCCTGATATTTAAGTTTTTTTTTTTTTTTAAGATTTTATTTATTTATTTGACAGAGAGAGAGAGAGCACAGGCAGAGGCAGCAGACTTCCCGCTGAGCAGGGAGCCCGATGTGGGGCTTGATCCCAGCACTCTGGGATCATGACCTGAGCCAAAGGCAGACGCTTAATGACTGAGCCACCCAGGTGCCCCTGATATTTACTAGTTTTTATATTGCAGTAGTTAGTGTTGCCTATTTGCTATATATCATACTATACAATATATTTTTATTAAACACTTCCTAGCTAAATAAAGCAGGAAAAATTTGGCATTTACAAATTGTAAGTGCTCACTATAAGGAGGAGATTAAAGGACTCTAAGAGCTCAGGGAAATAATTACTACCATAGAGTGGAGGGCATAGGTTTTAGTGTCACATAGACCCAGGTTCAAATCCTGGCTCTGCCAATTCCTAATTGGTTCCTCTTCTGCATATTCTACTTTGCAATGGTAATTCTCTTTGTTGTTATGAGAATTAAATGGGGCCCACAAAAGAATCTGGCATATTCGGCAGACTAATGGTGTTTAATAGCCTAATACACTGGACAACGTTAGTTTGCTTTTGCTCTAGATTTATGACCACCCAACCACAAATAATATTTCTAAAATTTAATTCATCATCCTTCCTACATTAACGGCTCATCCTCCCATCTTATTTCCTGTAACCTGAACCACTTCTGAAATTAAGCTGTTAACTGGTGCGACAGTTTATGCAATGATACCGGCGGAGTGAAGGCCATGGAAGCTTCTGTTAGAACCAGGGCCTTTTCATTTCGCAGAAGGGCTACTCAGAGGGGTAGACAGTGGTGGAGCTCAACTGAGAGCAGCGAACACTTCTAGCCATGGGGAGTTTCTAAGGCTGTCCCCAACTCTGGAGTAGGGCCAGCAGTTTTCAAACTTAAGCATGTATAAGAATCAACCAGAGAGCTTTTAAAAAGACAGATCCTGGGTGCGCAAGAGATTCTGACTCAACAGGTCTAGAATGGGGCTCAGGAACTTGGATACACACAAAGCTCCCGGCGATGTTAATGCTGCTTGCTGGCCGGTGGATCACACTTAGTCTGGGCCACCAAACCCATTCCAGACAAGCAGGAAGGAAGAGCTCCAGCTTGGGTTGGGAAGCAACAATCCTCCTCGGGTTCTTTTTTCTTTCAAAGCAAGTCTCTCGATACATGGAACTGTAACCTCCAGCACAGGAGTTCTCAACTGTGGTTCCCCTCAGCCCCCAGAAGCAGCAGCAGGGCCTGGGAACTGGTTAGAAATAAAAATTCTTAGGCCCATCCCAGATCCACTACCTCAGAGACTCTGGGTTCAGGGCCCAGAAATCTGTGCTTTACTAAGCCTCCTGAGTGATTCTGCAGCAAGCCAGAGTTTGAGAACCGCTGCTCTATTCAACTCTCCATAACCGCTGCAAACAGAGCAGAGCTAAATTAATCTCCCCTACGTAGGTGGGTTTCCAGGTAAGCACTGGTGGGAGAAAGGGTTCTGTGGCCTGAAAAATGTTTGGTACTAGCTTCTGTCTCATTATGTGCTTTGTGACTCTGGCAGCGTGGAGAGACCTGGATGCTTTAGCAAGAAAGAGCTCTGCTGCTTTCCTCCAGCAGCTCTCAGTAATGCACATGTAGACGGAGAGAAGGTGGACAGAAGGGGGGTTCAACAATGATGATGCTGGCTAGCGACAGATGACATTTACAAGATGTTGGCACTGTTCTGAGACCTTTGCATTTACTAGCCCGTTTTTTTTTTTTTAAGATTTTATTTATTTATTCATGAGAGACAGAGAGAGAGAGGCAAAGGGAGAAGCAGGCTCCCAAGGAGCAGGGAGCCCGATGTGGGACTCGATCCCAGGACTCTGGGATCATGACCTGAGCCGAAGCAGACGCTTAACCATCTGAGCCACCCAGGTGCCCTACTAGCCCGTTTTATCTTCATACACATCCCATGCAAGAACCACTGTCAGAATTTCAAGTAACCGCCATTTAAACATTGGGAGATTTCAATTAATATCCTGAATTTCCAGTTTCTATTTTTAAAACTGAAAAACCTGGCAACATAGGCTTGTGCACTTTAGACAGAAAAAGCACTCTCTAGTCGAAGGTTCCTACCCCCACCCTCAGGCCCCTTAATCATTTTCATTCATTTCATTCTGGAAGGCATTTGAGTTTGTGGCCCCTGCTTTAGGGGGGAAAGTATCTACTTGTACACAGAGGGGACAGGGAAGAAAGGGACGAGCAGAATGGAAGAAATGTCGAAGAAAGGCTTTGGTGGGGAATTCGTTCTCTGTGTGGGCACAGGGCAGAGTCTATACATTACTCTGTACATCATTATTATTGCTAATGCCTCAATACCTCTTGAACTGATCCCTTCTTTCTGTTCCTCCTGCAATGAGCTTAAGTCTGCACCAACTTGTGCTGATGATTACAGAACTCACTTTATTAGCTCCTGTCCTGAGTCCTTCCCCGCTTTGGTCCACCTCTACACTGCTGTAAGTGCTCCTTCTAAAATACATACCTGATCATTCCGCCCTCTGGCCAAAAACCTTTCACAGTTCCACACTATAATAATATGGGCTTTCAAACAAAGACAGAGAACCTTCTTCTTCATGAGAAAATTCACCTGAGATGTACATATATTAAAAAGATGAACACGGGACTGCTCTGGTTGTCCCTTACAATCTGTTTCTTGCCTTCATCCTGGGCACCTGTTGTTGTCCAGCTAGGGAGTTCATTCCACAGCCTTCCTTGAAGCTAGGTATGGCCACGTGACTAAGTAGGGCTCGAGTGCGTAGGCACGGCAGCATGTTAGTGCTGAAGGATCTCCAAGTGACAATTAAGCCTCTTTGGATTTGGGGACACCCAGCTGGCAGTCATTCAGTCACCCATGTAGACTGGGTCAGTTCTCCTAGGGACAGCTGAGTAAGATGGGCCAGAATGGAGTCCATGCAGCACTCCATGAAAGACAGCTGTCCTGCAAGCCTACACCAGCCACAGTGTCCACTGGGGAATCAGACTCTTGTCTTATTTAAGCCACTGTTTTATTTGGCCTTTTAATTACTGCAGCTTAACCTTACCATTAGTTAATACAATTGTGTGTGTATGTGTGTTTTGTTTTTTTTTTTTATGTAGCCTTTTAACCCTTTTAGAAAGCAAGCCAATGATAAACCAGAGGTTCTAAGCTCTGAGAAAATGCTATGCTTTCTAAAATAACAAAAAATGTAAACCACCGCCCACGCAGGTACCACACTAGCAAAAATAACTAACAAACTGCACATTCTGGACAAAGAAAAGGAGTTAGTAGGGAGAAGATAGGCACAGGAACTTTCCTTCCCAAGTGCTAGGGGTAAGGCTGGTAGCAATCTATTTTTTTACTTTTAAAAAGTAGAGAACAGGGGTGCCTGGGTGGCTCAGTTGGTTAAGCGACTGCCTTCGGCTCAGGTCATGATCCTGGAGTCCCAGGATCGAGTCCCGCATCGGGCTCCCTGCTCGGCAGGGAGTCTGCTTCTCCCTCTCCCACTCCCCGTTTGTGTTCCCGCTCTCGCTGTGTCTTTCTCTGTCAAATAAATAAATAAAATCTTTAAAAAAAAAAAAAAAAAAAAAAAAGTAGAGAACAGGATAGCACAACATGCGGCAAGGGTGGGGAACAGAAAACTAGTCTTCCTATTGCGAAGAGAGACAGGCGGTGTGAAACGGCAGCAACCCAAAGAGCAGGCCGCACCACGCGACTTATTGCAGATGTCCTTCCTGGGGTGTAAGCAGAGAACAGAAGACAGTGGGACACAGTGGACAGGGCAATGGGTCAGCACTCCAAAGTTCGATTACCGGTCTAACTTTGGGAAAGTCGTTTAACTTTTCATTTTTTTTGTCTGTGGTTCAACTACGTCAGTATTTCCCAAATTTCTGGCATTTGCATATTACCTTTCTATTTTTTCTTTTTTTTGCAGTATTGGCATAACGTCTGAATTATTATTCCTTTATTTCTCTTAACATTTAGCCAATTTTAAACTTACACAGCCACCTTACTCTTGTGTCAAATATGTTTTTCTAATACACATTAAAATTAAAAAACTGAAATGCTCATCTTTTTGTCACCCAAAATCACCCCACTTGCCAGAATCTCCCTTTTTGGAAACTGCTGGATTGATACGATCTCACAATTCTACAATTCTGCAATTCTACAATACCTCCTGAAGGGCTGTTGGTCCACTGGTGCTCTGAAGGTCAAAGACAACAACACAATAAATGGAGATGTGAGTGTGCCTGGGCTTTGAACTCGGGGAGATTCTGTGTGCACTGCTGGTACTCTGCATGTGCCAGAACCTGGGTCTGATTCTACAAAAATTGCTCGAAGTTATTCAAGCAACTCAGGTCCCCAGGAAGCTAAATCAGCTGGCCACAAGGACACACTGTTCACCCAACAAGAGTCACCTAAGTTTCAGCCCAAAATGCATGGGAGAAAGGAAAGACTCACGGAAAGGCTCGTGCTCACATATGGAGTCTTAGATAAGAAACACACGGTTAGGTTAGGGGGTCAAGAGGCTACAAAGGACCAATCAACAGAGTACGTTGTCTTCGTTCATACTGCACTGGACCCATACAGCAAACTAACAGAAAATCTTTAAGCTTTCATAAAACAGGCACCTTTCTAAATCTTTCTATATTTTCCTGTTTTTTTTTTTTTTTTCAAATTCAAAGTTTAACTCTGAAAGAAGAGAGCTTCAGCTATTAATCTTAATGAGCATACTGACCCCTTCTCTGATCAAACGTAAGGTTTTTCCTCTGAATAAGACTCACGTAGCTGTAGTTACCACTGATTTCTAAGAGCTTGGTCAGAATGGATATTCTTATATAACGCAATCCTGTTCTGGTTAAATATGGGCTTTATCACCTACCTTACTTGTTCTACTTCTTGGTTAGGAGGATGTTCTGATAACTAAGAGGAATGTTACCATCCAGTACTGAAATTCAAGATAGGACACTATGAAGCAGTCACTTCAGTAGGAAACACTGAAGGAAAAGTTAGGGGAGAGAGGGAGGGGATAAGAGAAGAGACCTCACCTATATATTCTAAAGCACTCAAGCCACGAAAGAAGTGTTTTCGTAGCACCAACTCCTACCCTCAGAGCACCTCAACCACCCCAATGCATTTCACTAAGTCACATTCTAGGAAATCGCCTTTGGCCTGGTTGGCCGTTGTCAAAAAGCTTTTGGAATGTAACTTTCTGCCTCAAATCGGTGCATTTACCACCTCTTTTTAGAAATATAACTATATAAGGTAGAATTTTTGCCTAATTTTAAGTTCCTAAAGGAATGTTACTGCCTTGTAATATTTTTACCCTTTGAGTTGTAAACTTCATAGAAAATACTCAAGAACAGACTGTAACACAGACATCTCTAGCTACCTAAACTCTTGCTAACCACACTCAAAATATAAATAAAGTTGGATCACAAGCACTACTTACATTGTCATGGTGTATGAAAATAAACTGACTAGGCCCAAAAGAGAGAAAACACATACCCGGTCATTTATTTGAATTAAAATTAGGAAAAATGCAGAAATTCAAAAGTCACAATCATTGGCTCCCCCAAAAGCACATGTTTCTCTTGACTCTCCTGTTTCTGTTAGTGGTGGCCCTCACTCGGCCAACAGTTTTATCTCCTGCCCCTCACTTCATCTGCCCATTGTCAGCTCTGTCCAGGGCACCTCAGATCTCTCAGACTCCCATGCTTACAGGGGAAGTCTCTGGGGTCGGTTTCGGAAATAGCCCCTTGGGTTGCATTCTTTCAATACAGACACATTTTATTTGTGTATTAAAGACTAAGAATACTCTTCACATCCACAAAGAAAGATGCTCTCATCTTTCTTGGAACACAGCCTTTCATTCTATTTTTTTTTTCACTTCTAAAATACAGGGATATGGGAAATATTTCTCTTCTCCTCTTTAACACACACACACACACACACAAAACAAGGAAAGCACAAGCAAAAGGACAGTGCAAGGGAAGTGAAAGGAGAAATGGCAAGTCCCAGAGGAGTTACAGGGAGGGGAGGGAGCTGCAGTGAGCTGGGGTCGGCACAGCCAACCCGCAGTGTGGAAAGCCTGGTTCTATTTCGCTTCAGCCAATTAAGGCAGGCCCAGTACCACCAGATCTTCCAGTTCTCCAAGAGAAGTCAGAAAAATCCCAAGTTTTAAATGCTGGCAACGATTTCAAATTTCCTAAAAAGATCATGAAGGCCCACACTGAAAGCTAAACAGATCCAGCCCACCACCTGAGCCTCTGCTCAGGCCTTCTCTCTTCTTCTTCCAGCTTTCCCCATCACTACTATGTGCACAATCAGTTCATCTGTCTATTCCTCTGCATGTCCCTTCACTTTGTTCTGTTACTGACTCTCTGATTCTTTCAAGTATGCAACAAATATGGGATGCAGACTTACTGTGTGCCAGGCACTATGCTAGGGAGAGAATATTCAATTATGAACAAGACAGGCATGGTCTTTTCTGTGGCCATTTACGTGCATTCTAATGGGGGTGACATTAGAGAAAAAAATGTATCAGAGATGATTTAATTTCATTTGTGTTAGGACTACAAAGCATAACCAAAACACAGCCTACTCTTCCCTGGTTAAGGAAGACTCTTTAATGTGGGATCCCTATCATTTCACTCAAATTAGTCTCCACTGAGATCCACCCATTCTCTCTGAAGAACATTCCCAAACATCACTACTCAAGAATGAACAGTCCCTCATTGTCTACCAGGGATTCAGAACAAATTTAGCCTGAAATTTAAGGCCTCCTGAGGTGGTTTCGATCTAATTTTTAGCCAATTTTATTACTTCCCTCTTTGTGGCCCTTGGTAGAGTGGACTCTGCTCTAACTCAAACACACCATGAAACTCTTCTGATACCCGAAGTCAGGTTTGATCTCTATTTGCCGAATCCCCATGACCAACTTAAAATATTTTGTGATGCTTATTATAGTTATCTCACCTTATAGATCTCTGAATAAAGATCTCATGACATAAAGCAATGACTATAGATCTCTGATTATTACAGATCTCTGAATATTCAGATTATAAGCTCCTCAAGGGTAAGATCTGTGTCCTACTCACCTTAATACTTATGAACCTCCCTAGCACAATAACAAATACCTCTTGAATAAACACATGCTAAATAAAAAAATAATTTTGCCTTCCTGAAAAAAGATAATTAAATTCAAAGAGAAGATCAATATTCTCATCTTTACTATATTAGTAGTCCTCTTAAAATTGCACTTTTACAATTAATTCTTTTTTTATTATTTTTTAAAGATTTTATCTATTCATTTGAGAGCAAGAGAGAGAAAGAGAGAGAAAGAGAGCACAAGCAGAGGGGAGAGGCAGAGGGAAAGCTGACTCCCTGCTGAGCCGGGAGCCTGATGCAACTTGGGGCTGGATCCCAGGATCTGGAGATCACCACCTGAGCCAAAGGCAGACGCTTAACCATCTGAGCCACCCAGGCGTCCCTACAATTAATTCTAATGTCATATATATTATACAGTACTACGCTCTGGATCATCTAAGTAATTTCAAATACCAACTAATCATAACACCTCCCTGCTTCATAGATAAGAAATTACTCCCCAAGATAAAGGCATATTAAACCACACATTTATAATACAGTTGAACACTTCCGACCTTATTAAAAATCATAAATTTTGCTGCCTACCATTTCCCCACTAAAAGGAACAGGGGCCTCATGAGAAATGGCTGCTTCCAAGGCTGAGACAATGAAAGGACAGTGCAGTGAGCCCAGAAATGTGGTGGCAGAAAGGAAAAGAGTGTTGCAAAGCAGATGGGGGCATGTCAAAGGACAGCTCTGAGGGATGCTCACTGGCTCACTTTGGGGAAATTAGAGTAGCAAGATATGTAATACTTTAATGACATGAAGAGAGGATTACAAATTGAATACAGAAAGAACCCTGAGTCCAGTCTAATAACCTGCAGAGGAGACGGGAAGGGGACAGAAACAGAGGAATTTCTGCGGAGAAGAAATGAAAGCAATGGAAATCAACATTTTTTTTTAAAAAGATTTTATTTATTTACTTGAGACAGAGAGAATGAGAGAGAGCACATGAGAGGGGGGAGGGTCAGAGGGAGAAGCAGACTCCCTGCCGAGCAGGGAGCCCGATGCGGGATTCAATCCAGGGACTCCAGGATCATGACCTGAGCCGAAGGCAGTCTCTTAATCAACTGAGCCACCCAGGCGCCCTGGAAATCAACATTTTTAAAAAAGATTTTATTTATTTGAGAGGGGGAGAGAGAGAGGGAGAGTGCACAAGCAGGGGGAGGGGCAGAGGGAGAGGGAGAAGCAGACTCCCCACCGAGCAGGGAGCCTGATATAGGGCTTGATCCCAGCCAGGACCCTGGGATCATAACCTGAGCTGAAGGCAGACGCTCAACCGACTGAGCCACCCAGGCGCCCCTGGAAATCAACATTTTACAGCCAACATCATAATAACTGATTTAAGCAAGAATCATCAGTTAATGCTAAATGAATGCTAAGGAATACAGTGTTCGTACAGGCTCAACTAACCCCCTGGCATACCACACATTAATTACAAAGGGGGAAAGGTACCTTTACAATGAAAAAAAGCTGGCAGACACTACCTTCACTTAATGATTGTTACCAAAAAACCAAACTGTATGAGCTGACATTATGTACCTCCTGATGTAATGGGCTGGAAAGAAACTAACATCACCTATGACATATCCCTGCCACAACGTTTTCACCTGAATTTTATCATGAGGAAACAATCACACACACCCATATTGGGCTGGGCTCTTCAATAATATCACTGGAATAAAAGATTCAGGGCAAAAAGCTAAGTGATTGTTAGAGACTAAAAAGACAGAACTTAAATGCAGTGTATGATCTTTGACTGGATCCTGAACTGAGTGGTAAAAAAAGACAGCTACAAATAACATCACTGGGAAAGTGGGGAAAACTAAATATTGGCCAAGAATACTGTGTCGATGTTAAATTTCCTAAGTGTGTTATACAGGAGAAATGTCCTTTTTTTGGGGAAAACATGCTGAAATATATAGGGGTGAAGTATCACCATATTGCAATCACTCTCAAGTGGTTCAGAAAATAAAGTTTGGTGTGTGTGTGTGTTCAAAGAGAAAGAAAGCCAATGTAGCAAATTGTTAAAATTATCAGTAATACCTTTCAAATATAATACACCTTCCAAAATACAAAAGATATCTATCAGTCAAAATATCAAAAAGAAGAGCAATGCAAGCACTTATTTTCTGGGGGGAAAAAGGTTTTTAAAGAGATTTATTTCTTTCTCTGAGGGAGAGAGAGAGATTGCGTGCATGGGGTGGAGGGGAGAGGAAAGGGAAAAGAGAATCCTCAAGCAGACTCCCTGCTGAGCAAGGAGCCCGACCCTGGGACCCTGAGATCATGACTTAAGCCGAAATCAAGAGTTGGCCACTTAACCGACTGACCTACCCAGGCAACCCCACCCCATCCCCCATTTTTTTTTTTTTTAATTTAACTATCAGAGGCCTTAGTTGATCAGGCAGAAAACTTTCTCAATACTAGGAATTTTTGAAATGTTTTAATATTAAGTACTAATTTAAGAATTTTTATTTTATTCCCAATAGATTTTAGAGATTAACTCTGTTAAGCACAAACTCACAGAGGTTTGCTCAATGCAAACCTCACAGTGAGTCTAAAATATAACGAGCCATTGAATTCAAAGACTGTAAGAGAGAAGTTGCAGATCAAATGCACTGACCATCTAAATAGCTACAAACATGGTTTTCCACTCAAGCCCAAATTCAAAGGAAAGTAGTTTTCAATGGTTGGTTGGTCAAAAACAACATTAAACAGCAAGCACTAAAAAGTTAATTGAATGTTTGCCAGAAAGAGTATGACTTGTTTTTATACTGGATAATTAATTTCTTTGTTTTTATAAGAATTTTAAAGAGTGACCAACATGCTCCCTGTGGGTAATTAACTTCATTCAAGAAAGACTTATTTTGTGGCATGGACTATGCTTAGGTTTGGAAACACTCCAAGAACGTTTTTGTTTGTTTTAAAATCTTACTTCTGGAATTTTTTTTATCTTAAGGATATACCTTATGGTGTTATAGTATTTAAACTTCATGACAAATAGCTTTAATAATATCATTGACAGTACATGCCTAAATAAAGCCTCATAAAGAGGCTTTATAATATAGGTTTATGTTTATAAAATAGGTTTATAATATGAGGTATTAAGTAAACTATAATCAAATACAATGGATCTTAGTAACTTTAAATATGTAACCTAAACATTGGTTTTGGGATCCTGAGTCTAGGTTTAAAAAAAAAAAAATGTGAACACCTGGAAAGGTGCCTTAACCATGCTGAAAGAAATTATAAATATTTATATATACTTATTTATGAAGCATGACTTTAAAAAATAATTTGAAAATTATTTTATAATTTTTAAAATGACATCCTAAATGTGATTTGTTTTGTGATGAATTTGTTGATTAAAACAATTTTTATGATCTCTTGCTAACTTAGGATAAAATTCACACAGTTCCAATTAAAATCTGAATTTTCTTAATATGAATCCTAAAGAGAAAAATGTTTTTATGAACCAAAATAACTTAAAAATAAACAATATCCTCTGATTACAGATGTACCTTCCTCATGCAATCTCCATGAAAGTTGGGGAAATTGTTACTTAAATGTATCTCATGAGTGATGCTTTTTATAAAATGAGTTTTTCTCTTGTAGTAATTCATGGAATCTAAACCATTTCCTAGTCCTCCACTTTCTATTTTCTGAGACAGGATTTCACAGCCACACATGATAGGGGCACATGAGTTTTCAATGATGCCAGCTTATAACATTTGTGCTTGTTTTCTTGGTTCTCTTCAGAATCACGAAACAATAGTTGGCTGGCCAGCTCACTGCTCAGCCACCCACCTGGCAACAGTAGTTATACATAAGAGCAGAAATGAACTACCGAGACCTCATCAAGATAAAAAGCCTCTGTACAGAGAAGGAAACAATCAACAAAACTAGAAGGCAGCCTTTGGAATGGGAGAAGATATTTGCAAATGACATATCTGATACAGGGTTAGTATCCAAGATATATAAAAAAACTTAACCAAACCCAAAACTGATCCAGTTACGAAACGGGCAGAAGACATGAACAGACATTTTTCCAAAGGAGACATTTTCCCAAAGGAGACACACAGATGACCAATAGACACATGAAAAGATGCTCAACATCACTCATCATCAGGGAAATACAAATCAAAACCACAATGAAATACCACCTCACACCTATCAGAATGGCTAAAATTAACAACACAGGAAACAACAGATGTTGGTGTGGATGTGGAGAAAGGGGAGCCCTCTTACACTGATGGTGGGAATACAAATTGGTGCAGTCACTCTGGAGAACAGTATGGAGGTTCCTCAAAAAGTTAAAAACAGAACTACCCTATGACCCAGCAATTGCACTACTACGTATTTACCCAAACAAAGGATACAAAAATACTGATTCGAAGGGTACATGCACCCCGATGTTTATAGCAGCATAATCAACAATAGCCAAATTATGGAAAGAGCCCAAATGTCCACTGACTGATGAATGGATAAAGAAGATGTGATATACAATGGAATATTACTCAGCCATCAAAAAGAATGAAATCCTACCATTTGCAACAACGTGGATTGAGCTAGAGTTCATTATGCTAAGTGAAATAAGCCAGTCAGAGAAAGACAAATACCATATGATTTCACTCATATGTGGAATTTAAGAAACAAAACAGATGAACATAGCGGAAAAAAAAAGAAAAAAAGAGAGGGAGGCAAACCATAAGAGAGACTCTTAACAATAGAGAACAAACTGACTGTTGCTGGAGGGGAGGTGGGTGGGGCAATGGGCTAAATGTGTGATGGGCATTAAGGAGGGCACTTTCTGTGATGAGCACTGGGTGTTATATATAAGTGATGAATCACTAAGTTCTACTCCTAAAACTAATATTACACTCTATGTTAACTAGCTAGAATTTAAATAAAAACTTGAAACATAAAAAAAAAAATGGTGGAAGTGGATTAAATAAATCCCGGATGTTACTGCTGAAATACAAATATCTTTATTTTGGAAAAAAAAAGTCACCTATTTTATCTGTAACATTCCAGCTACCAAAACCAATCAAAACCCCAAGAAATGATACTGTATTCTATTTATTTCTTCATTAACATGATTTTGAGACAAATGCCCTATTAAAAGTATAACGTAGCAATAATTGCTATAAAAGACTATTTGTACACTTTATCAAGACTTGACTTTTTTTAAAGAATAGAAGACTTATTTTGGCAATATGAAATAACATGGGAAAAAAATGGTAAGCAGTTGTTAAACTTATGGTATTAAAAGCGTTAAGGTAAAGGCAAAAGTGACGTTATAATCAGCCATACTAAGTTATACTAGTCAGTACATTTTACTGGTATAAGCTTTATACCATTACAGAAATATCTACTCCTTTCCAATATACTCCAATAGACAAGTAATGGGAAGGCAAATAAAAAAGTGCTGATATCCTAGTAGATATAAGTAGATGCAAGTTAATATGGCAATGGAAGAAAATGAAGGGAAAGGCAATCCTAATTATAGATGAAAAGATACTTTTCTTTAAAAATCACCATAATTCTGCAATCTAGAAAAAAAACCAGTTAATATGAGAGTTTTCATTTTCTTTTAATATTTTTCTACATTTTTTCCTATATTTTCCCTCCATAACTGAAATCATACTAAACAGTTTACATCCCATTTTCACTTCACATTATGAAGAGCATATCCCTAATTCATTTTCAAAAACATTATTCAATGAGCACTCAACAGTCTATCTTATAAATAAATTATTTGTTCAGTAACATTACTACTGTTGAACAGTTAGGTTTTCCCTTCCAAATTTTCCTTTATGTCTCCCTGTGCTCTTCTTCAACATCGACAGGACTGACAGCTTCCTGAGAACACAGACTATGTCCTTCCTGCCCGGTGCCCCCCTACTTTACACATTGCTGTACTCAGAATATACATTCAAAAGTTAGTTGACTTAAAAAGGAATCATGTTGTAATCCAGTCCTCTATGTCACAAGACGGCATTTTATAGTGAAACCAAGATTAAATCATCATGATTAAACAATCAAAGAAGGGAGACTTTCTGGATCAACATGGCAGAATGAGAGGGATTTATCTCTGCTCCCATCCAATCCTCCTGCCAAAAAGAAAAAAAGGTCATTAAAGGAACTTAAAACTGTGTTAAATCCACAATGATAAACAGGAGAGGAGAACATAGTAGAGGGTGATGTCAATGTTTTTAGAAGATGGGAAGGGATGAATGAGTGGGTGTATCTAACTTTGAAGGGAAAGGAAAAGCTATTATTTAAAGAATGCTGCAAAGAGAAATGCAAATGAGTAATCAACTGCTGCCCAGGATAGATCATGATGAAGTTCAGGAGTCAAAGGCACCGGGTCCCCGGGGAAGGTGGGGCACAGGGCTAACAAAGGGGGACTGGTTGAACACACTAGAACTCAGCCACAGGACGGCCTTCCCAACCCTAAGCAGCCAGGCAACTAACTCTTCCTTCTTCGCTCTGGCACAAGACCTGAGGTTTTTCATCAAAGAAGGGTATCAAAAGAGCCCACCAAGTGCCCAGTAGCACAAAGGAAAAAAAAAAAAGAGAGAGACCCACAAAAGGCAAATCACAGAGGAATTTTAAAATATGCTTATAAAGAGAAGAATCTAAATTTGCTAGAGAAAAAATACTAATATAATTGGGATTCAGAATGGTACAGGATGTCTCAACTATATTTCTAAACACTAAGATAATGGAGAAATCCTTTTTAAAATTCTATAGGAAAATAAACATCAATTTTGAATTTTTTATTCAGCCAAATGATTTGTGGCAGGCAGAACTCTAAACGTGATTCTTGCTTGTATAATCTCCTCCCCTCTGAGTGTGGGGGTACCTGTGAATATGATGAGATATCACTCCCATGATTATACAAAAATGAGATTAATCCACTGGACCTAATTTAATCACACAAGTCCTTTAAAAAGAGAGAGAGAGAAAAATCAGGGATTCAAAGTGTGAAAAGAATTTGATGGGCCCTTACTGGCTTGAGGATAAAGGGAACATGTAGTAAGAAACATGGGCAGCCTCCGTGTAGCCAGCTGCTAGGGAACAGGGACCTTAGTCCTACAGCTGCAAGGAACTGAAACCTGCCAGTGAAGGATCTTCTCATGAAGAGAATAGATCTAAAATACAATGCTGTAAGAGCCCCTTCTTTGCCTGCCCCTAGTATTACGATCTCCTCCTCCTTGGGAGCAGTCACACCGGATAGTATTAAAGAACCATACCCAGAATGAGGAAGGTTTCACCAAGAACTGGCTTGGCTCTTCATCCCTGTCTCGCCCATTCACCAAAATACAATGTTAAAAGATCTGAGAAAAAAATATAGAGGAGTGTTATTACTTTCTTAGAAAACTGAAAGGTTGAAAAAGACTTGCTTTGTACCTAGCTTTATATTATAACAGAAGAGAACAGAGTTCCAATATTCTATTCCAGGGCTAGGTAACCTAAGGCTTGGGACCAAATAGCAGCAATGGATGTAACCTACTTTGAACTGTCATCGGCAACCCCATGTCTTTTCTCTTCCTGACCCAATGCTCCTGTTCCAGTCCCCCCCCAACCCCTGCCGCCCAAGTATAATCTCTACTCCTTTACTAGTATAGTTACCGGCCCAATTTAATATTTCCACCTTCACATGCTGAGGCTGGCATTTACAAACACACTGTGGATTCCTATCACGTTATAACTAGGAGCAGGGGTGGGGACCAAGCAACACCAGCATTGTGGATGTCCACTATATACCAGAGAAACTGTATAAATTATCTCATGTTATCTTTCCATCAACCCTAAGAGGAGGTATCGTCACCCCCGTTTTAAGGATGAGAAAGCACGGGCTCTCTAACTCGTGAGGGCCACACAATTAGTGAAAAGATCTGTGCAATGGCAAGTCTTACTCCAAAGCCCATTCATTTTGTTTTTTCCAGTTAGAATCAGGTCCCAGTCTACCAAGATTCAACCAGCAGCCCTGTGCTTTTATCCTCTTTTCCCTTTTACCGTAAATGAGACTCCTATGGTAGTGATCCAAAGCCCTAGCGGATTAGAAGTGGGTGGACAAGTTAACTGGTGCCAAGCTAATAAAGGCAATAAGAAATGTGATGCAATGATTCTAAGAAAAGAATTGCCTCACTTCCAAATGCCGAAGACAGAACCCTGCCACGTCTAAGGAACAAGTGGGAATTGTCTGCTACCTTCAGGAGAGAAATAATTGTCACACGATCTAAATTTAGTGGGAAACTGAAGCCATTATAGATCCATCAGAGAATTTCCAGAAAAGCTGACATCACTGAAAAGGAAGGTGCAAAAAATTCTAGGCAGATATCTAATGGGCCAATAACAGCAAGCAAGGGCTCACTGAAGTAATCACCAAAGAAACTGCCCCTTATTTAGAATTTACCATTTGGAGAAAGGTAGAGGCTTAAAACAAGTACATCAAAGAAAAAAGAAAATGTTTCGAGAGCAAAAGACCCTAATTTGAATACAGTTTGAAGGTTACTGGAGCAATGACGGCTTCCTATACAGCAAATGAAGAATTCTGGTCAAAACATCATCAGACTCATATTTAAATAAAGTCTTAGCCTATACCCCTAGCCTGTCAAGAAAAACTCTGTAAGAGAAATATATATTAAAGTAGTTCCATGTTAAATACAGATGACCCGTGAAAAACACAGAGGTTAGGGGCACCATCACACAGTCAAAAATCTGTGTCTAATTTTTGATTCCTCACAAACTTAACTACTAATAGCCTACTGTTGACTGGAAGCCTTACGGATAACATAAACCATCCATTAACCCATATTTTGTATGTTAGATGTATTACATACTATAGTTTTATAATAAAGTAACCTAGAGAAAAGAAGATGTCATTAAGAAAATCATAGGGAAGACAAGATATTTACTTATATTTGATATATTTATATTTGATTTTATATATTCAATAAACATATATAACATTTTCAAAGATGATTTTGACATTTTTAAGTGAGTGGTAAATAAAAGTTAAGTGACTGAATAAATAAATAGAAAATAAGTTTTCAGGAAATAAACTCCAATTTAAAACACTGACTGAGGGGTGCCCGGGTGGCTCAGTTGGTTAAGCGTCTGACTCTTGGTTTTGGCTCAGGTCATGATCTCAGGGTCATGGGATTGAGCCTGGCATTGGGCTCCGTGCTCAGTGGGGAGTCTGCTTGGGATTCTCTCTCTCCCTCTGCACTCCCCACCTCCCCCGCCACACACACAGGCCACATATGCTCTAACTTTCTCTCTCTCTCAATAAATTAATCTTTAAAAAATAATAAAAAAATACAACACTGACCAACAGCAAATCATTATTCCACTTTCAATAGTTCAATGTTCAGTCATCACCAGGGAATGAGTTGGCTCACTTACACAACACACTGCACTTGCTAGGATGAATGAGACCTCGTCTCTACTTTAGAGACCTATGTTTGAAACCAGGCAGCACTGAGATAATGCTAGGCAACAATTTTTGGTTGTTTCTGTTTTTCTACATTATCATTTTCTACTGTATGTGGTCATTTTCTTATTTGCTCTATGACGAAATGTGTTTCTTGAGGACTAACATTCCCTGATGACAGTAGGGACAGTAATTATGTCACTGAAGAATGTGTACTGGTGGGGGAAGGTAAAGTTTCTAAAATGTGTGACTTTCCAAAGTCAAATAGAGAGTAACTATAACTCTAGATTATACTCCACAGCTTTCATTAGAATAGCTAATTGTTAATTTTTTAAGACGACATAAAAATAGAGACACCTGGGTGGCTTAGTTAAGCAACTGTCTTCAGCTCAGGTCATGATCCTGGGATCCTAGGATCAAGCCCTGCATCGGGCTCCCTGCTGAGCAGGGAGCCTGCTTCTCCCTCTGCCTGCCACTCCCCCTGCTTGTGCGCACGTTCTCTCCCTGACAAAAAAAAAAAAAGACAACACAAAAATAAAAAAGAGAAAGGATAATTTTAGACTTAATAAAAAAAAAAATGTGCCATCCCCTTGCTGATACAGGACAGAAGATTTCAGTTGGAGAGAAGAAATATATTTTGAGTTTTGTGCCTACTCTGCTGGTGAAAGCATCAGGTTAAAGACAGGGGAAGAGACAGTAACGGAGACTGACCCCATCTCTTTCTGTTTTTCTTAAGCTTCCTTTGAGAAGGATGATTAAATAGATATGGGGTGTACTGAAATATAAAGAGATGGTACTTTAATTATGAGGATGAATTTATATAAGAAAGTGCCTAACAAGGATTGAGAATATCTGATAGAAGGTTGATATGGGCAAAGCATAGGTAAGAAGCTGCAGCTGCAAGAGCGGAAGGAAAAGATTAACCTTAGTAAACACGCGTCAGATAGGTGAGGACAACACCAGAGGCATCGGGAGCCATGAGGAGTGAGTGGCAACAGTCAAAGCAGAAGACGACCAGGACAGATCCGGCTCCAGGAATGAAAAAGAAGTGACAAATATAACCGACAATAGGAAGGCAAGCGAGCAGCGAAGGCCCAGAGCCACCCGAGATAGGAGCGCAGAGGAAAAGGCTCTGAGGCAGGCATGTTTGGGGAAGGGCAACAGTCCCCGATGGATCGCCCCTCAGGACAGACCTGCAGAACTTACCCACCGCACAGCTCCTCCCTGCTTCCTACCTGTGTATTTGATCGCAAATAGCAACGTGTCTTTTAAGTGATAATCTTACCAAATTTAAAATCATAGATAAAACGTTTCTCCCTGGTAGGCCTATACTAATCCATTATTAAATAACAAAGCTTTCTTTCAGAAATTAGGCCTTCACATCCTTCTCTTAAAAGACAGCAAGTTCAAGAAACAATTAGGCCATTTTCCCAACATACATCTCAAATACCCTACAACTGTATTTTATTTTATTATTATTATTTTATTACTGGATAGTAGCTGGCACACAATGTTCCATTAGCTTCAAGTGTACGTCATAGGGTTACAACAAGTATACATTACATAGTGCTCACTCCCGACAGTGAGTGTAGTTACTATCCGTCACCATACAACGTTATTATAGTATTACTGAGTATTTTCCCTATGCTGTACTTTTCATCTGTGATTTATTTTTTGTTATTTTATTTTTATTTTTTATCTGTGACTTACTTATTTTATAACTGGAATCAGATTGCATTTTAATGCCCATTTACAAATTTTAATGAAACATACTGAAATAATGAAAAGTTATTTCCAATTCAGACTCCTTGAGATTTCAAAGTAAAGATGGACAACTGACCAACTGAAGAGCTGACTATGGGATTTTGTAAAACACAGTGTGTTTCAAAGACCAACCTAAATTTGACAGAACTGATAGAGCTAACAAATATTTTCATTTTAATACTCTGACAAATATTCTATTTTACCAAGATAAGGTTTAATATTTTAAAACATTTAAAGAAATTATAAAATACCATGTGCTGCTTTGAAAAACAATCTTTTTGTTGTTGTTGTTGTTATAACAGAAGAAAAACTAGAGCATCGAGTTTTTGTCTGTTTTTTTCACGGTGATATTTGCAAAAATGTTACAATCAAGTAGAACAAAGAAAATTATGGTGCTGTTCTCATGCAATTTGTATTTGAAAAAGGAATGAAGAGTCCTGCAAGTTAAGAGCTCAGGAACCCACGCAGGCTGAGTCCATGTTACAGTCCCTGACAGAGAGTACACACTGACTTTGCTGATTGATATGTTGAGTTCAGTTCAATTATTTCTTAATCAAGCCCTTCCGAAACAGGAAAGTACACAGAAAACCCAAAACTCTTCCAGAGAAAGGGGGCAAAAATGCATTTACAGTGTATATATGAATTTTATAATATATAAAGTTGTATACACAGTAATTTAAGAATGAATTAATTGAATGAACATCTGGGTTTTGAAATTAAATTTTTAAAAGAGGAAAATCTCTTACTTGTTAATATGAAAAGTGGTTATAAGTTAGCTATCAGCAAAAGTCATTCACTGTTACAATTTATACGTATATTATAATACCACATAACACTATTGTGCTTGAGTTAACAAGCAGAGTAGATATTCCATTTATATTGGCAATGTTCCACAAACAACAAAGCTAAGTCCAGTAGATATAACATTTTCAAAATGCATGTAAACTATTTAGATGAATTCTTTCTGCTGACAATCCCAGGGGAGAGAAGAGAAAATGATGTGTTTTACCCTAAGAGCTCAAGGCTCTCTTGGGAGGTAATTCAATTGAAATTTTACATTCAGTCTAGCCAGGCAGTGATAAACAGATGCTTAAATTAGCTGCCTTATGCCATAATCAAATATCTTAAGAAAAAAAAGTTTTTAACAAAAACATAAGGAAGAGGGTAAAGAGAAAAAAGAGGGGAATTAAAATACTTTTTAAAAGCTTACTGATATTTTTAGAAAAAAATGTTTTTCTAACTTCTTCTGTAAGTAGTATACCACAGGAATCAATCATGCCTTTCAATACATTTATTGGTTGGTTCGTACCATAGGGTCAGTTAGCACACAAATAATCACTTAAAATAACTGAATTCTTACATTAAGTTTTTTTTTGAAATTGATCTAATTTGTAGATTTTTTTTTTTAAAGATTTTATTTATTTATTTGACAGAGAGAGACACAGCGAGAGAGGGAACACAAGCAGGGGGAGTGGGAGAGGGAGAAGCAGGCTCCCCGCAGAGCAGGGGGCCCGATGCGGGACTCGATCCCAGGACCCTGGGATCATGACCTGAGCTGAAGGCAGTCGCTTAACCAACTGAGCCACCCAGGCGCCCTAATTTGTAGATTTTTTTTAATGGTTGCATGTATAAAATTTAACTTTTATCTGCATCTTTTACTATAAGCATCTTCAGGCTTTTTTGCAAGTAGTGATGCAAATAATAAATCCATAAAAGATGAAAGGGTAAAACTGATTCACAATTTACTCCTATATATCAAAATGGATAAAACTATGATAGCAGCTAAAAACAATTAAAACCATCAACCAAACAAAGGCAGATAACTTTATATCAAATACCTGTAACCTTCATTTAACTGACTCACTAGATTAACTAACATGCTCCATCCTTTCTCTGAACTCTATCTCTTGATATTCCCAGTCTGTACAAAGCATACAACTAGATCCACTAGTTTAGCCATGTGCTTATTAAAAATCAGTTGTGCAGGGCGCCTAGGTGGCTCAGGAGGTTAAGTGTCCGACTCCTTGATTTCTGCTCAGGTGGTGATCTCAGGGTTGTGAGATCAAGCCCAGGGTTGGGCTCCCCACTCAGGGGCGAGTTTACTTGCAATTCTCTCTCTCCCTCTCCCTATGCCCATCCTCACCAAGCTCTTCCTCTCTCTCTCTCTCTCTCTCAAATAAATAAAAAAGAAATCTTTAAAAGAAATCAGTTGTGCTGTTCTCAAACTCGTTTTTGCCAGTTGTACTGGTTACTGTTGTCGGGTTGCTTAATTAAATATTAACCAAGGAAATATGAGTGCAAAAAGAAGACTTGTTTCTGATGAAAACTAAATTGAAAGACTCAATATAGACTAATCACTGGGGGGAAATGTCTGTTGATTTAAGTGTGGGTAAGGATTTAAAAAATAACCCAGAAGGATTAGAAGTTAAAATCTAGAAGGATTCTGCACTGATTACTTTGCAAGTTTTTAAAGTTCTAACTCCACTGAAACGGGAGATCCCAGGTGATACACTAGAGTGTGGTTTACACAAGAAAAGCAATGTTAAATTCCAATCAGAGAAGCAACACTCCAACAGCCCTGACCCCACTTAAAAAGACAGGTGAATGTACATTTCTACATCTTAACTGGAAATACAGTATTTAAGATTTTCACATATGACTTTTAAAAAACAATTCCCTGCTTTAACTTCTTCTCTGTGTTTAACTGACCAACTGTGAAAGGATAAGAGTTCTCTACTGTGTTGGAACCTGAACCACAAAGACAGGAGCTTCCTAACCTGGTGGGAGAGAGAATTCAGTAATATAAAATGCCACAAGGGAAATAGGAATAGGATGCTAAGAGCATCCAGCGAGGCTTGGACAGCCAGGAGAGGTTAAAGGGAACCTAACATGAGGTAATGTGAAAAGGGAAACAGAAGCTCAGCAGGCAGATAGAAGAGGGCTGTGAGACAGAGGAGACAGAGGTGGGCAGGTGAGAGACCATGGTACATTCGGATGGCAGCACTGTGGGCCTGTGAGTAAGGGTAAAGGGGAACTGACCGGAAGTAAGGCTGGTCTTACCTGCCATGGCCAAGAGTTTGATTTTTATTGGGAAGACAAGACAATGTGAAGGACTAAGTAGACCATTAACCAGATTTCTATTTCAGAAATACTGCTCTGGCGCAGTATGGGAGACGGAGGAGGGAGGAGACTATAAATCGGAAGCTAACTGTAAACTCAGAAATCCAAATCAGAACAGGGCCCGTGGGACCAGAAAAGAGTATCATTTCAATATTTAGGAGGTAGAATTGATAAGAAATAGAGAAAGCTGATGAGATGAGTGTGGAAGGGAAGCAGCTGAGAAGACCGGCAGGCTTTGAGCACCAGAAACGAGACACATGATGGAGGCCAGCGACCAAGATGTGGACACGGGGAGACCCAGGCCAGCGGAAGAAATGACTGACCCAGTGTTTGAGATACTGAATAGGACAGGGGACTTGTCCAGGAAGCCAGTGCATGCGTGGGCCTGGACCTCACAAAAGAGGCGAGGGCGTGAGGAAGAGGTACACAGTAGCAGTATCTGTGAACGGTGAAGAGCATGGTCCTGGGAGCCAGGCTGAGTGTGCATCCTGGCTCTGCGACTGTGGGCAAATTACTCAGCCTCTTTGTGCCTTTGCTTTGTCATCTGTACCAAAAAAGGGGGGGGTTAATAATAGTACTTCCTTCCCAGGTCGTTGTGATGACAGAATGAGTGTATATGAAGTGTTTACAAGAGAGCTTGGCAGGTAGTAAGTGCTACTGGGTATTGGGTTTATGTTGCTCCTGTTGTTACTGTGACCAACGCTTTTGTATGGCTGAGATCAGCCTCCAAATGTGGACAGCTGGAAGAGACCAAAGAGGAAACCCCAGAAACACTACCATTCAAGAGGGAGAACAAGCGAAAAAGCAGCAGAGCAGAAGCAGAAGAGGGCAGAGTATTGTCAGAGAAGCCAAAAAAGACTACAGTTTGGGAAAAGTCAGCAATATTGAGCAATTCAGAGATATGAAGTCAAGTTCTGAAAATGTCAACTGGATTCAGGAATTAAGAAGTCATTGGCGATTCGAATAAAAGCAGCGATAGTTTGGTCTCCAAATTTTTACGATTATATGCTCCATATATAGGAGAATAGATTTGTACATCAGTTATTGTATCTATAGTTACAAATAACATCTTTACACTACTAACATTGACTAATGTCTCAAGGCACAATATATGCCTAATGACATTTTCAAACACCAATGATGCAAGAGGTCAAATCCAATTCAAATAGTTTATGAGCTTCCAATCTGGGGGGACAATTTCTTGCTAGATCAGGTTAGATGGTGACTTTTAAAGTACAATGTAGCTAACAACAAGCATGTACCAGAGTAGGTAAGAGCAGGCTCAGCTAAAATTAGATGTTATCTGCCTGAACCATATGAAATCATCATTTTTGTAGGTAAAAAATGGTCAAATATTGGCAATTTCAACTGGTTCAACCTACATAATCCATAAATGCACTTAACCGGACACACATAAACTGTTACACATTGCTACAGACAGAAAACAAATGGGTGAATGACTCCAGTCAACCCCTCAACATTGAAGAACTGAATTAGAGTATTAATGTTGAAATGTACGAAATACAAACAAGTTAAATGTATCAAATAGTAATAAAATTTTTTAAAAATAAATTTAGATACAAATGAATGGAAGTTAAACATGAGTCCCAATGAGTCACCCGGTGCACTCCACTCTGGAACCACCGCTGCAAACGTTAAGAGAGCGAGGAAGTAAAGGAAACGCATTTGAGCACTTTGGGGAAGCTTGGCTATAAAAGAAAGAAAGGGTGTTGATCTTGGCTCTGACAAAGATGTAGTTAAAGGGCTTTAAACGGTCTTCTTAAGATGGGCGTAATCTGCAGTGATGTGTGGGCTGCAGGAAGAAGCCAAGGGAGACCATGTGATGGGAAGAGAGGTGATGGCTCTCCCGGGAGTAAGGACTCTAAGCTAGAAGGTGGGTCCTGTCACCATGACCACAGGGGCATTTTAGAATATGGACTCAGCGGCCCAGAAATCTCCTTTAAAAAAAAAAGAAAGCAAGCCCTTAAGTCATTCTGATATGACTGCTCCACGGCATGGAGCTGGAACCACTGACCTAAAGCTCAGATTTAAAATGCTTCATTTTTTTCAACTCTAATTTACACTGGCGTTCTGTTTTAAATGGCCAATTAAAATTACAAAGACTCTGAATAACCTAAAGGTACAATCAGGTATCTTCCCCTGTAATTCTTAACTTTTCCTCTATCACCCCCAATTTTAGCTTGGATGGAAAAGCCTTTCTTGAGGTTTGTTCTCAGACTTCAGATGATTCAGCATCAAAACACTCCTGGGGTTCTTATCTGTTTCAGTCACAGGCCGTCAATTCATCTTGCCTAAACAGTTCGCGGTTATCACCGGCAAAGTCTTAGGTTGCATTTTCATCTACTCTGCTCTCTGATCTCCTGCTTCCTTTCCCTCTAAGCAGCAGAAGTGGGGAAAGAAAAAGAAGAGAAGAAGAGAAAAAGAGGGAAGAGCTACTACGTACCGAGTCTTTTTCATTGTGAGGACAAAGCCTTTCTTAATTCTGTGAGATCAAAGTTCTCTCCACACTTAACAACAATTTTGCAAGCAAAATTCCAAGCCCGGTTCTTAGCTACACTATTTTACATAAAGTGGCAAGTCCCCGAGTAACTTCATTTTCCTTAGCAACCCCTTTAAAGACGGTATCAGTCCATAAACTGCTTTAGATTCCCTTTCCCTAGCCAGTTTGTATCCCTTATATAAGAAAGAACATTCAAACAAAATGTAAGGATAATCCTAAAGAAGGTATTTCAAGTGGGTATAATATAAGATTACTCCAGTCTATATGATTTTTTATTAATGCATGAGTGTAAGTTTCACTTCCTAAATAAGACTCACAGAAGTTACTTGAAAGCAGAGATTAGGTTATAAGTGTGAAAGTAAAACGAGTAAGATGGGTAAATGTGAAAGGGATTAACATTTATTGGATATCTGCTATGTGTTATGATGTATATATGTTATTTCATTTATTTTTTACAACAACCCCTTAAGATATTATTACCCTCATTTTGCGGATAAGAAAATGCCAGTTCACAGGCGTTAAGAGAGTCATATAGCTAATAAGTGCGAAAGCCAATTTTAAGCCAGATCTATGAATGCAAAGCCCATACTTTTCCTTGGTTACTACACATTGTGAGTAAAGAAAGAAACAACTATAGTTACATACTAAGGATAAAAAAAAAATTAAAGGAGACTGTGGAAGGATGGTAATAAAAAGGAAAGAAGTAGGAGAAAGAAAACAAAGAACATACTTAAGAAACGGAAGAGGGGCAGGAGCGGACCCAGGTGAGGCCGGTCCTGCAGAAGGAGACAGACAGCTGGTATAAGGTGAGAGGCGGCCCGCTACGTCACAAGTGGCTGACTCGTCTAAAAGTGTCAACAGGGAAGATCTGGCCTAACTAGGGTTCTCCAAACTTAAAACCCTAATAAATGGTAATCAAAAATAATCATCTGGAAACAAGCACCCATGAGAAGGTTCAGCTCAAAGAGCCTCCATTTAGAGAAAAGACGGGAATTTGCTAATAAGAGAGAACATATGCATGTTTGTCCTCGTTGGGGAGGAACGGTTGATTATTTGGGGGATAGCAGACACCATGAGGGAAGTACCAAGATCAAAGGCACACAAAGAAATATTTGAATTAGAAACGTTTATCATCAAATATAGGCACAACAGAGGAATCTGAAAGAGACACGAGGGATAGAGCAGAACCTACTGAGGTGGGCGGGAAGAAATGGAGGGGTGAGAGACGGTGGTAATACTGTGACACACCCGCCTGAGTATACACCCAGGGTTTGCAACTATGTTCGTACCTGACACAGGAAAAAATCCTCAGTGAGGGGCCAAGCCTAAAAAGGAATATAAATAGACACAGATAACCTGGGGCGCCTGGGTGGCTCAGTCGTTAAGCGTCTGCCTTCAGCTCAGGTCATGATCCCAGGGTTCTGGGATCGAGCCCCACATCGGGCTCCCTGCTCAGCGGGAAGCCTGCTTCTCCCTCTCCCACTCCCCCTGCTCATGTTCCCTTTCTCATTCTCTTTCTCTGTGTCAAATAAATAAAACCTTAAAAAAAAAAGAAACAGATAACCTTTCTTTCTTTCTTTTTTTTTTTTATTTTTCGACAGAGAGAGAGAGAGAGAGAGAGAACACAAGCAGGGGGAATGGGAGAAGCAGGCTTCCCACCGAGCAGGGAGCCTGATGTGGGACTTGATCCCAGGACTCTGGGATCATGACCTGAGCCGAAGGCAGACGCTTAATGACTGAGCCACCCAGGTGCCCTACCTATATTTCAAATGCATATCGAAACTATACTGGAGACGGGGGGAGGGAAGGAAACTAACCCGAGTTCACTGTTTTGTGTGTGTGGTAAAACATATAATAATGTAAAATTTGCCAATTAAAGCATTTGTAAATGGGCCATTTGGAGGCATGAATTGCATTCCCCGTGTTGTACGGGTATCACCACGGTCTATTTCCAGGCTGTTTTCAGCATCTCAAGCAGAAACTCTGTGGCCAGGAAGCAGTCAGTAATGCCCCATTCTGCTAGCCCTTCCACGTAACTTCTGAGTGTACAATTTTGACTACATATCTTCAAGCTAAAGATGAAAACAAAACAAAAAACGGTGAACAAAAACTGAAGTCTAGTTAGTGGGTTTGTTTTTCACATTGCCAAAGATTAGCAATTCTGAAGCTGCTTTCTGTGTATTCCAGAAAAAGGAAATAAAAGAATAAACTCTGTGCTTTGAATTAGATTTGGAGCTATCAGTAGGAACTCCTGCTTTTATTCCTTATGGACAAATAATTGTGGAAATACATACAGATGTGTGTGTATACACATAAATGTATTTCCTAGCTCTGTCTGCTAAAAGCATCCAAAAGCAAGGGCAGTGTAGTAGCAACGACCTTCTAGTGTCCTGATCTTGGATTCTAAACTCTGTTCTTCAAAAAATAGGAGCCTGTGCTCTGGAGGAGGGCTGATTCCAGGACGAGAGCTGAGAAGTACAAAAAGAAATCATCTCGTGGGGCCAGAAAGTCATGAATTGCTCAAATGATAAAAAATAAGGCAAAGAGCACAGGAGACAGCTTGAGAGGCTTCCATGAGCCAAATCAGAGGCAACCTGTACACCAAAATAAATGATGACATGAATGGAGTATAATACATTGACTGAAATAAAAATCCACAAGTGAACTCCGACATAAATATACAAATAAATAAGTGGGAGAGAATGGAAAATCTTCCTTAAAGTAGAATGCGAACTAATAAATGTAGACAGATGGAATTAGACATTCATCCTCCAGCAACTAGGACAGTAATAACTCATCCAAGTAAATATCATCAATGGATGTTAAAATCTGGTAAAATTTGGTGAGAAACAGAATATTTACGTCATATCCAACCATCTACCCACTAGACAGTTATCAATATCAAAGAGGAAACTAGTAACTTGACAGTTTGCCAAATTACAACCTGACAGGCACCACCTTCACCAAGTACAATTAACAAGAAATTGACATCACGGGGCTCTTCACCTGCCACTCGAGAAGAACGCGAGACCACTGCTGTGGGACTTGCTTTGTGACAAAAATACATAACCTGAATCTCATGAGTAAATATCACACAAACCCAAGTCGAAGGACACCCTACAAAGTAACTAACTTGTTCACTTCAAAAACGTCAAGGTCATGAAAGGCACAGACAGCCTGAAGAAGGTTCTAGATGAAAGGAACTAAAGAGACATGGCAACTGAGCACAATGTGTGATTCCGGACTGGATCCTGGACCAGACTTGTTCTTGTTTCCTTCTGCTATGCAGGCTATTACTGGAACAACTGATGGCAAGTGGAATATGGTCTATAGATTACTTACTAGCATCATTTCAATGTTAATTTCTTGATTTTGATAACTGTACTATGGTTACATATGAGAAATCTCTTGTTTTAGAAATACAAGGAGCATCTTGTCCTGAACTTACTTTCAAACAATTCAGAAAACAAAACAAAACATGTATATATACCAAAATAGAATGACAAGTAAATGAGATAAGATATTAATGTTTGGGGAATCCAGATGATGAATATATGGGAATTCTTGTGCTATTCTTTTTTTTTTTTTAAGATTTTATTTTATTTATCTGACAGAGAGAGAGAGAGCACAAGAAGGGAGACCGGCAGGCAGAGGGAGGAGAAATAGGCTCCCCGCCGAGCAGGGGAGCCCGATGCAGGGCCCAATCCCAGGACCATGAGATCATGACCCGAGCCGAAAGCGGACGCCCAACCGACTGAACCACCCAGCTCCCCCTCCTTGTGCTATTCTTAAGTCTTTTGTCTAAGTCTGAAATTACTTTAAAGTAAGAAGTAAAACAAAACCATCCAGTGGATTAAACCAGCTGTTGTTTAATATTTTTGCAAGAACATCAAATGATTACTGGGCAATGCTTGAGCAGTACCCACGCCCATCTCGTTGCTTCGACCACCTTCTGATATGAACAACTGCATCTTCAGACAGTTGTAGTTGTTAGAGAATTCTTCCTTATACAGAGTCCAAATCTATCCCTCTGCATTTTTCAACCATCTGCATTTAGGGAATGTTACTTCCCTAAATCTCTTCAAAGGCTTTCTATCATTCTTTAGGTTTAATGGTAACATGTTCCTTTTTCAAAGGCCAAAGTTCTCGCTCTCATTTCTTGCTTCTGAAGATTCCTTTCCTCATCCCCTTAATAATATTACCTCCTCTACTATAAAATGAAGTAGATGGACTAATGGCCTCTGAGATCCTAACCATGGGACTGAGTTTATTAGAGGCAAGGACTGTGGAGTATCTGTAGGACCAACACTAACGCATGGTAAATGGGGGACGCAGGTATTGGACTGAAGAAACCTCCAAATCTAACATGCTAAATAAATAAGACCAATGCTTTTTTGATATTCTCTAATAAGCAGATCTCTGCACTATGCCACAGATTATATGTAACCTTCCAAAATTTGAATAAGAAAACACCTTTCGGGGCACCTGGGTGGTTAAGTCGCTGCCTTCGGGCTCAGGTCATGATCTCAGGATCCTAAGATGGAGCCCCACATCAGGCTGGTTCCCTGCTTGGGGGGAGTCTGCTTCTCCCTCTCTCTCTGCTGCTCCCTCTGCTTGTGCTCTCTTGCTCGCACTTGCTCTCTCTCAAACAAATAAATAAAAATCTTTAAAAAGAAAACACCTTTAAATTCCTAACTGTTTCCCTGTAATTCAGTAAAACATATAATGCATCACCTTAGGAAGTAACTGTGTTCACAAAAACTTGTGGATACATTAAAATGGCTTGATTTATATTTTGATTGGGAGGTGCCCAATCGGTAACTGTTCAACTGAACTTACTAATTCTTTACATTACTCATTCCATGACACACATGTGAATTTACAGGACAGACTATCTGGAAGCCAATCCACATCTAACAGAAATGTCTCTAGTGGTATCTCTGTTGAAGAATCACAAACTGCAGTTCCATAATATATATATATATATAGAGAGAGAGAGAGAGAGAGAGAGAGAGTCAACCTGGGCAGAGAAGGTAAGTAACTCCAAAGGTACAGTAAATGAGGTTTAAAGTTGGAACTAGGACTCAAGCCTAAGTCTTCCCAGTAGAGCTCCTCCTACTGGACCAGTCTGCTGGCCTGACCTGAAAATGCTGCTTCTAGGGGACCGGTTTCATTACATTTAAACCTACAGCTCACTCGATCCTGTTTGGACGGGCTCTCTAGAAACTGTGTCTTGCTCTCTCTGTTTGTAAAACATATATAAACATATATTTGATATAAAAACAAATTATTCCTAAAGTTACTGTTGTTATTACAAAATTTTGTCCTAAATCTGCTGTCCATTTGTGTGTTTCAGAGACAAAAGCCTTTTGTTTATCTCCTTCCTAATTGAATTAGATTACCCTGTTTTATGACATATGGTCCTTTTAAAGGGAATTCTGGAATTTTGATATAGTGCTGACACGGAGGTATTAATTAAAGGCAGCTCTTGAAGGTTAGGACCCAGGATATCAAAATATAACTGAAGACTCTTAAGATACACCAAAGTATTGAAACACATGGTGGGAAAATAGTATATTAAAAGAACGAACTTTTTGAGGAAATCCTTTTGTGATGTGAATTTCTTCCTAATTTTTCTCTTTGTCCCTCTGAACACTGATGTTTTTTGTATTTGCAGAAAAGCAGATATGCTAATATTAATAGGTTACGTGGTTTAAATAGTATACATTCTATGGTACTCATCAGCAAAAATGATGTTTGCCAAATTACAAACAGCTCAGTAAATAAGCTAAGTGATGAGTAATAAGTTGATTCTGGTAACCCTGGTGGTCAGAATAGAAACCATTCAGAAAATGCACACAGGTGAGAGACTTAAAGCGTGGAAAGATGTAACTTGTTCTATAGATTCTAGCTTATACTAGGAATATGAATGCATTTATAAGAAACTGCCCTCAAAAAAACAATGGCAGTAAGATGAGCTATCATACACTCAATATAAGAACATTCTGATACAGCTTCTGTTACGCCACTATTTACTATCTTAAATACTCCTCAACACTGTTATGCAGTGCAGGGGTACTGGTCAGGATCACTGTGTATTTTTGGGCGTCTGGGTGGCTTAGTCGGTTAAGCGTCTGCCTTCAGCTCAGGTCATGATCCCAGGGTCCTGGAATTGAGTCCCACATCAAGTTCCCTGCTCAGCAGGGAGCCTGCTTCTCTCCCTCTGCTTCTAACATTGCTCCTGGTCTCTCTCTCACTCTCTCTCTTTCTCTCAAATAAATAAAATCTTTAAAAAAAAAATCACTGTATATTTTTGATTTCTCACATCCACTAATTTCCTCCAGAATTTCACCTAACATATTACATTTCATGACAGATGACCACATTAATCAGAAAATATTTTTTGTTTTCAAATGTACAAAAATGCTTCAAGTGAATGCATTCTCCTAAATGAAGATTTTATTTTCCGCAAAGTCTAAGGAATGAAGTTTAATATTCAAGTGTGTATTTTTCTTTACATGCATCATTACTTTCAATGATACAGGTTGATAGGACTAAGAAGCAAAACCAAAATCAAAACAGTATTTTTATTTTTTTAACGATTTTATTTATTCATTTGAGAGAGAGAAAAAGAGAGACAGGGAGAGCACAAGCAGGGGGAGAGGCAGAGGGAGAGGCAGAGGGAGAGGGAGAAACAGACTCCCTGCTGAGCTGGGAGCCCGACGTGGTGCTCGATCCCAGCACCTGGAGATCATGACCTCTTCCGAAGGCAGACGCTTAACCATCTGAGCCACCCAGGCGCCTCCAAAACAATATTTTAAAAGCTAGAAAGGTAAGTAACTGTGGTCCACTAGAGGGACAAAGTGACTTACCCAACAGGTGGAGGATGAAAGCTAATATCGTAAAAACAACTCCCATTATTTCGAATGCTATCTAAATTATCTTACCGAAAGAATCTGTGGCTATAGTTTGTATTTCTTTTAGGAGTCCATTTTGGGGTTTATTAACATAAAATTTCTAAATGTCATCTAAAATAATACTGTGCCATTTTGCAAATAAAAAGTTCCTGTTACTCAAACAATCTGATAAAACAGTCATTTGGAAACTTAAAAAAAAAGTCTGTTGTTCATTTTAATCTTGTGACAAAACAAGGGTGAGCATCATTGTTTTAACATATACTGAGAGTAGTTCTGACTCAAAACCATACAAAATAAAATATATAATCGAGTATGTAGTAGCATGCTACCAGCTGTGATGCAAAACTGCCTTTCGTTAATAGTATATAGTTCCAAAAATCTTTCCTAGAAAAGTTTGCAATTAGTTATCTACCATAGTTTAATATTTAAAATTGGTGACGAAAATTTTATACCAAAGACACAACCTCTTAAAATAAAAAGTGTGAAAAAAGAGAAAACAAGAGCTCCTTGTTATTCTTCAATTTGAAAACAGTACTTAAAAAACCCCAAACATGGACATATTAAACATTTTATAAAATTATAAATTGGTAAACTTTCAGCTTCAAGGGGATATCTATAGTAAAACCGGTGTGTGTCTAAAACTAGTAAACTGAATTTATTATGGTATATGTGGAGAGGGATTTACCATGAAGCTAATAGCCTTTGGGTTCCTTATATGAGCCTCTCCTAAGGTTGTATATCTGATTTTTAAAACTGTTTTATTAAGATATGATATGCATACACAAAGTACAAATAGTATAAGCATATAGCTTGATGAATTTTCATAACCAAACACACTCAGATCAAGAGAAGAACCTTAGCAGCACCCCACTGCTCCTCTCAGCCCCCCCCCCAAACCACTCCCACCCCTTCTGGTCACCACTACAGGGTCTTCTAAGAGCATAAGCAGTACTGGGTGGGTCTGGCTTTTACTTGATTTGTGTTTGAAAGATTTTTCTGCACTGTGTGCAGCTGGGCATCACTTTTCATTGCCATGTAATATTCCACAAGCTATTTATCCATTCTACAGTTGCTAGGCCTTTGAATCTGCTTTCATATTTATCATTTTATACTACTTTCTTCACAAAGGCTCCCAAAATTGTATAAGCTTTCAGCCTCACAAAACCAGGATCTGCTCCTGAATACATATGATGAAATAGCTTGTGTTCTTTTTGAAAGTCATGTTTTAGAATGACTAAAAGCATGGGAAGGTCAAGATCCACATTATCTGTGACCTACCACTTGGCATTCCACTGGTACACGGCATGTACTCATAAATGTCTCCTGAATAAACACCACATCGGAAAGTACAATGAAAGTCACTCAAAGGAAACCATGACAAGTAATGGTGACAGACACATTAGCTCAAATGTATTTTAGATCTGAATTGTCATTACACTACAGAAACTACCTCTCCGGCTAGACCTTTCTCAAAACAATATACATAGTGTATAAGGGGCACTCATAGGGGAGGGAGGGACACTGAATTCACACTTTTTAAAAAGTGGAGTAAGAACCAAGGAACCTTATTCTATTTCTACCCCTGTCACTAAGTAGCCTTTAAGCCCTGGTCAAGTCACTTGTCACTCTGGCCTCAGTTACCTTATCTTTTAGATAGAAGGGCTGTAATGTGATAGGTCTCTTCAGCTCTGCGATTCTTAGATTCTCTTACCCTAAGATAATAACAATATAGGAAGGAGCATTGTTTTGTTGAAAGAATATTTGAAAATTCTAATAATACAACATGCAATATTCTCACTCATATTCTAAATATTTAGGAATTAAATAAACAGGTAGTTTTTACAATATTTTTTTTCTATGTGTCATTAAGAACCGAGCAAGAAATTCCAACCTTTCGTTTTAACTTTTGTTGACAATTCTGGGCTAAGAAGTTATCTACCTATTTTACTCAATGCTTTTATAATACTGAGAGATTAATTATGTGAAATACATTCAAATGTAAAAGAAAAAAAATTCCTAGGTACCCACAATCTTACTACCACTACCTCAATCCCAAATGATGATTCCCAAAGTTACAAATTCAAATATCTTTTAAAAAATTTGTAAAGTCAGTATTAATTACTCTTCAAAACTCTTGGAGACTGACAATTTTCTCAATTATTCTCTAAGATTCTCAACTAAATTTGTGGTTATAGAAAGGGAGGAACAACTAATAAGTTATAAAGTAAAAGTATTTTTAAAAATCCAAAAAGTACAGTAACAGAGTAAAAAATAAACATCAGATGTAGAATCTCCATTAAAAAAAAAAAGGTAGTGAGCAGATAGGAAAGCGAGCAATTCGGGTAAAGGAAGTTCAAAGACAGATTTGAAAATCAGGATGACAGTTTTATTTAGATTTGCTAAAGATAAAGGAAGCAAATCAAAGTAAAAGTGATAGGTTTGGTGCTGTCCTATTTCCAGTACAAGAAAAAAGTCCAGAGGAAGAATCAGGCACTTTCCGAAGTTTAAGCAGTCTGTTTGGACAGGTGAAAAAACAGTTTTAATAGGTGGCAGAGAATTCAAAGCCTAGATAGAGATTTCTGTAAAACAAGAGATTTTGACTATACCCCAAAGATAAAGAAAATAACCACATAAGCTTTATAACTTTTAGGACAATACATTTATATTTTCAAATAAGCTAATTAAAAACAAATACAAAGAATGTGACGTAACAATTAATACCCATGATTTTGCACACAGCTCTCACATACATGAATCCATAAGACTGCCATTCGCTTCTTTCTCCTACGTAGACAATAAAATCATTTCTAATAACAGCATTCTGGTAGCTATTGTGACAGTAAATAAGTTGTCCTCTCAAATTTAATTCTTACAAAACCAACAGGAAAACCTGTAGAAGACAGTTTGTACTTTAACATACCTGCACATGGCCCATTTAATTCAAAATAAAATACCTCTATACAACAGTTCATAATTAAATGTAGAGGCTACAAGGTCCACAGTCAGAAATGGAGGCCCTACATGTTGTTTTCGGGTAACCATCTTTTTAAACTAAAAATAAAACACAACACCCACTGTATGTTATTTTAGAAAATTAACCCTAAACAATAGTCTCATCTCTTTCTTATTAGACTTTCCTATTTTATGACTATTAGGAACAAAGGAAAAACATAAAGATCCCTGCACACACTAATTTATATACACGTAACATTTTTCTTTTGGTCATTAGGTGTCTCCCTTTATTATACAGAAGAGACAAACATAAGTAAGAAGGGAAAACAAACTTTTTTTTTTAGAAACATACATTTTAAAGTTTAAGAGTAATATGAGATTGCTATCACTTGGAGATTGTGTCTGTCAGTAAAATCAGTCCTATGTGGAGAAAGCATGAATATTTTAAAATCTGCCTGCTTTTGAAACCCAGTTTGTTCTTAGCTGCCCTCCTGATTAAAGCAGAATGAAAATGTTCTCCTCGAAGAAAAGTAAAAACTTGCCACTTTTTGTAATGTACTTTTCTGTCAGTAGATAAGGATTTCTCCTTTTTCTCTTTTGTTTTGAGTAATGAGACACCAGACATTTGGGGGGTAAATTCACTAAACTAGATATATTTTAAAAGGACTATTGTTCTATTTTCAAGGCTCTAATTTTCTGAAAATTGCATTAAGGACCACCACGCAGAGATAACTTTCCAATAGAGAGTCAACTTCTATTTCAAACTCCTTTGCCCTGACAGCCGGCGGCACCCTTCCTGCCTGCGCACTCCAGACCAGCGCCTGTTTCCAGAGGAGTTTTCCATACTTGCTGCATACCTCCGGATTTTGTCTTTGTTATAGCACAACCTATCTACTCCAGCAAAAAAATAAACTGGCCTCATGTTAAGGAGAAATCGTCATCCTTCAGCCAGAAAGAGAAACAGCTAAGTGGGTGAAAATGTAGACCCATATTATGAAGATTAATAAATGCAAGGCTCAAGACCATCCTTTAGAAGAACTTTCAAAGAAAACAGTTACAATTTCCAGAAACGGTGCCAGATGTTTATATTATCTTCAATTTAAATGGTTAAATAAATAAACAATGTATGAAGTATGGAGAGAGGGGGCAAAGAAATTGGAAGGGTCAGTTATGACAGCACAGAGTCTTTTATTTACTACCATACGAATAATGACTGATAAATAATACCTAAAAGCAACACGAAGACTGGCTTTGGTCTCCTTATTTCAATTAACAGCCAAGATAAGCAAGCTTCATTTAAAACAAGGAAAACCTACAAATTGGTCTCTTTTAAATGTGTCAAAAGAAAAACAGTGCATTTGGGGAAATTAACAAAGCATAAACACACAAGCAGGCACAGCGTAATTCCAAATGATAAACCCATCAAGTTTAGAAAGACTTTCTTTTTTAACAGCAATACTGAAGAAGGAAAAGAACTGAAGTTCAATACATAATTTCCTTAGTATATGTGTTCTGAAGAGTTAGTTGATATTTGTAGGTAAGTAATCCGTGGACAACTTTTCCAGGTAATCTGTGCCTACAGAGAAAATTAATTCAACTGCTATTTCTAAGATTGTGGTCATGTTTACCACAAAAAACTGACTAGAAAAAAATGAGGACAAAACATATTCTTTTTAGCATCTATACTTTTGAATACATTCATGAATATAAGCCATTGAAGTATTCCTCCAAGAAAGGAAAAAAAAAAAACAAACAATGGAAAATCCTTTTTGTCTTTAAACACATAGAACTTATTTATATATTTAGGTTAGAACAGAAATTCTAAAATAATGAAATACTCACCATCATCTTTCAATAAGTGTAATACAGAGGTCTTTTTCCCACCACTGTCCCCCAATCAAGGAAGCAGAAATCTGATTTGCACAGGAAAGCCCATGGGTAAGATATATACAACTTCATAAAAATGATTATCTTAACAAGCAAACTCAAGTTATGCTTGCAATTTATAAGTGCCTTATAATATTTATTCTTTTGCATTTCTTTTCTTTAAAAATATGAGCCTCTGAAACTTCATCAGTACAGGTTTAAATCTAGAGCAGTTAAGGATTTCTAAAAATGTTACTTTAATTCATTCCTAAGTTTCTTTTCTTTAAAATGTTTGTAAAATTAATTGTACTCCTGAGCTCCACACAAATAAATAAAAACAATTTATAAGAGGCATATTTTATGACAAGCTCACAGCTTTAAAAATTCATTAAGAGCTTGGCAATAATATTTTCAGTGCATTTTACTATTACCTATTGATTCTAACGCACTTGACTTATCTGCAGAGATAAAACTTATCTTGACCTTGCTGAATACAAATGGCCTAGACTAAAACCTGGGATGGTCTCCCTGGGGAAAGAAAACACAGCTATAATCATTACCAAGATGATAGAGGGAACTGTAAGTACTCAATACAAATGTTTCAACAAAATGAAAACTTGCTTTATTCTCACTTTGGTAATAAGAAATGAGGAAACAATAGTTTTAGATCTATGGATAAATAGCATTAAGTTTTTCTCTCATCAACCTAACACATTTTAGTTTCCTAACAAGAAACTAGTGCAGTTTCTAGAATATTCTTCTGTTATTTGGCTACTACCTCAAAACACCTGGCTCCATCTATATCTCAGAAGGCACCCGGAGAGCACCGGAGTGTGGAACTACTAATATGAGGGAGCGACAAAACCAGAATGTCTTCCTCTGGGGACATCCGTAACATCATAACACGAGAAAAAAAAAGTGACAGAGAGCTTTTTTAAGGTGTACTTAAATTTTCAGCTCATGCTTTACTCCAACTCAACTAAAATGTTCTAAAATTACACCTACAGTGACTAATGCATAAAGGACGTTCCTAAGTTTGTTTGTTTGTTTAATTACATGGTAGCTTCCTTCAACAATCTTACACCTCTCTCAGATTTTACCCCTACATTTTTATTGTCAGAGTAAATAAGGCAACATGAAACTACCTATTCTGCTTTTCAAAGTCTGTGATATACAAAGTAAGCCAAAGCAAGCCCTTCTTCACCTTTGAAAATAAAGGCCTTTTTTGAGAAAAACACAAATCCAACAGTTGATTAGATCCTTAACTAGAGCATTTCATAAAGTTCCAAAAAAAAAAAAATTACAGAAAATGCTAGTTAATTTCCTAGTTTCACACGGCTATCAACTAAAGATTAAAAAATAAAGTTAAGACTCTTAATTATCAAATTCTTTTCTTTTACAAATGCTAAAGCAGAGAAACAAATTAATCTCAAACACATTAAATTACTACTTAAATTTTTTTAAAGTTCCTAAAAATTATAAGATAATAATCTATAATTTGATTTGAAATAAGATTTCTGTTTGGCTTTAAACTACTAAAGGGGACTCTGGGATTTATGGATAAATTACAACTTTATGTATCACACCTCTGACAACTTAAAAATTCAGGCTTGGATTTTTCCTCTAACCTCTCTGCCCCCAGACATTTCCCAAGGTAGCCAGGAAATAAATGCCTATTTACTGTCATTTTATATGACATTTATGTTCCTTTAAGAAAGAGAGGTATAACTTTAATTGTGCTTTAATAGTCACTATTTTAGTAGTTAAATATCTATATCAATATTGTATGATTCTAAAGAAGCACAAAAAGAAATTATACAGAGAATTTGCTAAGTAGATCAATGTTTTTTTTAAAAGCAGTACACTAATGCTGGTACATTTTTAAAAGCCCTGCAAGAATTCGTTGTCCTCTATTATTATTCAGGGCACCTGAACACAAGATATTACTATGGCACATTAACTCTGCTATTTCTCAAGATAGAACCAGGAATTTTAAACGTTCCCTATCAAATAATTTGCTCAGAGCACATAAATGAAACATACTGTAACTTTATATATTCCATCTACAATATTGCTTAGTGCTGATAAACCACAATACAACTTTCTATATTTTAATAGGCCACAGTTTTTGGCATTGGCTATAGAAGAGAACAGACTAAAAAAAATAACACCATCCACAAACTCTGCCACAAAGAATAAGGATCCATTGCTAATTATACAGGAAACTGATTTTAATTACACAGAGAACATTGCTTTTAAAAACACTTTCCAAACTGCAAAGGCAGTTGGGGGAGTTAGTGAATCAATAAAATGCTTCTATCACGTTACAACAGTGCCCTCTACTGATAAGTGTAGAACTTTGCAGGGGAAAAAAATGACATTTTACTTAGAAACTAAAGCCAGGAAGAACAAACTTTAATTATGAAAATCTTGCTGCCTTACTTTAATATAAATAATGAAATCCAACTTGTGTCACTTTAAACCTAAATCAATATTTAACTTTATATTTGAAAAGCTTCTTGATGAAATTTATAGTTTTGAAAATTAAATTCTAGAAATATGGCTTCCAACTATATACCATCTGGCTAAAAGACAAACTTTTTAAAAATGATGAATAAATATTAGAAATGTTTGGATAATTCATCAATACTATTTCTTAATCTAAAATTTGCATATTTAGTAAAAGAAACTAGAATTCAATTCATTAAATGAATTTCATATATATTCATTAAATGGATTTTTATCTACTTCTCAAACCATCATGCACATAATGTTATAATGTCACAATAGCAATAGATATTTCAAACCAACTTAGATTCAGAGAAAATGTATTTCTCCCATTTCTTTTAGCCAGCAATTTAAATCAATATGTATTTCTGTAAGAATACCCTTGGTCTCAGTAACAATTAGCAATCTATGCTTTTAGCACGAGGACTTTAATAACAAAATAACCATCGTTACTATATAGTTCCTTTGTTTCAAGTAAAAACACATATGAAAGCCTGGCTTACAAGAAATCACAACAGGAGACTTAAAATTACATGTATTTTAAAACCTTTGAATCTTACACATTGTAAGATAGGAAACTTTTAAAAAGTGAACAAATAAAGTTTGAAAACAAGTACATTCAATTGACCTCAACATACTATGATTTTTAAATCTCTAGCCAAAAGAAACTATTCCTTATCCCTAGAACAGAAGAAAATTATCTACTGTCTTTCCTCGTATATAGTATTTGTCACAGATCCCTATAATCTAAGTTTTGGAAATTGTACTTTATTTATTTATTTATTTATTTACTTATTTATTTGACAGAGAGAGACACAGCGAGAGAGGGAACATAAGCAGGGGGAGTGGAAAAGGGAGAAGCACGCCTCCCGCCAAGCAGGGAGCCCGATGAGGGGCTTGATCCTAGGACCCTGGGACCATGACCTGAGCCGAAGGCAGACGTGTAACGACTGAGCCACCTAGGTGCCCGGAAATTGTACTTTAAAAAGTAGTATGAGAATTTCATGTCTATATAGGAAACCAATTTGTTTTACAGAACATGAACCTCTGAGCTTCAAGAATGGTGATGCCCAGAATATAGTTTTTCAGCAACTTAAATATGGGAGGGAGGGAGGAGTAGGAGGAATGGGAACAAGGAGTAAGATCCCTTCTTCGACCAAAGGGATCAAGAACAAAGCAGCCGTGAGCAGGAGACTGTCAGACTGGAGTGTAAAGTCTTGGACAGGCTGTTGAGAGGTTCAAAGAACAGATCTAGAGAAAAAGAGAAGGAAGCAGAAATGGGTCCAGGTCTGCTGCTAGGTCAGGGCTGAAACTCCCAAGTCAGAAGAGTTTTGTTGATGGTCAGTTTGACCAGTTACCATCCTGAGTTGGCTTCAACAAAGACCCCCATTTCTCACCACAGCTAATTCTCAATTTTGTAACAGACCACCAGAAAATATCTTCAATTAAGAAAGTAACTGTATTCAAACTGACCACTAGGAGAAAAGAAACAAAAATAAACAGGACACCAGCAGAGAATTAAAATATAAGTAAAAATGGAAAAGATAGATTCCTGATGGATCTTAGGATTTTTTTTTAAGGACATACTTCCTTAAAAAGTCTAAGTAGTTCCAAAGTATAACAATGACTGATAACAATTTCAGAATTAAAGCAGGAGTTATGAATTACAAGAAGGAAAGGATGCAATTGATCATTCTTGGGATCAAAATTTTATTATTTCCTAATAATTAATCTAACACATAGAAGGAAATAAGACAAATCCTTAGAGCATGTTGTTTATTTTCTTCTGATACCTTTATTACTATTTGTATATTACAGACCATCTTTCATTTCTTCTCATAATCTTAAAAGAAAAGAGGCAGTTTACAATGGAAAAAAGACAAATAGTTCACAAACGTATTTAATGGTAATTAAAGGCATGTAAGATATAACCATTCTTTGCCAGTGTGGCAAAGATAAAAACTAATACCCACTACAGATGCAAGTGCTGGGAAAGAGATGGTCTCATGCTGCTACAGGAGAGCACACTGGGATGACCTTCCTGGAGGGCAATTTGGAATATGTATCCTTAAAAGTTCCTTAAAAATAGGGACGCATGGGTGGTTCAGGTGGTTAAGCATCTGCCTTTTGCTTAGGTTCTGATCTCAGGGTCCTGGGATCAAGCCCCAAAGTTGAAGTCTGCCTCCCTCCTCAGCGGGGGAGCCTGTTTCTCCCTCTCCTTTTGCCCCTCCCCCTGCTAGTGCTCACGCGCTCTCGCTCTCTTTCTCCCTCTCTCTCGTTCTCTCTCTCAAATAAATAAAATCTTTAAAAAATAATGTGGTAACAACCTTTGAGTCAATGCAGCAATTCTACAACTAAGAATTTCTTTTAAGGAAATCATTAGAAAGTACAAACAGGTATGTGACCAAGGACGTTCATGAATGCACTGTTAAAATGGCAAAAATTCTAAACAACCTAATTGTTACAAGGAACAAGGTAAATGAATTATGGCACACCTATATAATGCAATACTAAGCTGCCATTAGGTTACAGTAATAGACATGGAAAGACATTCATAATAAAGTAAGAGAGGGGAGGGAAACCAAATCTGAACATATACGTATGGTGTGATCTCATTTTGGAAAAAAGAAACCAAGAAGAACTACAGATATATACACATACACAGGAGAAAAAAAATCAGGAAGGACATACCCCATTATGTAGTGAGGTTATTAAGGGATGTCTTTCTTGATCGTATATGTATTTTTAAATTTTTCTAAAATTAGTATCTTTCTTATGTGATAGAGTTTTTATTTTTAAAATAGGAGTGGGACATGAGAATATGCTGTAAAACCTTCAGAGTAACAGACAAAATAAGGGGATTGTTCTATCTGAACAACTGTTCTCTCTGAACTCTGAATCCCGATGACCTGAGCTCCAATCTTAGAAGGGCCTGTTTAGATGATGTTATGGTTATGATTAAAAGCATGAATTCTAGAGTCAGATCATCTTTTTTTTTTCTTTAAAGATTTTATTTATTTATTTGTCAAAGAGAGAGAGAGCACGCGAGCACAAGCAGGGGGAGCTCCAGGCAGAGGGAGAAGCAAGCTCCCTGCTGGGCAAGGAGCCCGATGCGGGACTCGATCCCAGGACCCTGGGATCATGACCTGAGCCGAAGGCAGGTGCTTAACAACTGAGGCACCCAGGCCCCTAGAGTCAGATCATCTTGAATTGAAACCCTACCTTTGCATTTGCTAGCTGTGTGAACTCTGGAAAATTTCTTAAAGTCCTCTAAGTGGTTTTTCATCTGAAAAATGGGGGTATTAATACTTGCCTTATGGGATGAGTGAAACAGGTAATAAATTATAATAATTATTATATTAATTATATTACTGTTGTTTACCCAGCACCTTCTAGGTGCCAGAATACAGGGCACTGAGACTTTGCCCAGCTTATCACTTCATCTCCTCTACTACCCTGTGACGAAGTTAACTCTTTATTATGTATATGTAACATATAAGGAAACAGGACTTGGAACTTTTAAGTTACTCATCCAATAAAACATGTCTACTAAGGAGTTGCTCCAGAATTTGAACCCAAGACTGCGTGCCTACAGAGCTCGAGGTTTTAACCACTATGTTATAGCACCTCCACCTCTAAACGGTCACCATAGTTGTGCTACTATTGTTCTTATCACTACTGCTGGGTGATGATTTTCTATTACTCTTACTCCAGAACATTTCACTTGTCCGTATAATAAAAATCTAACTTCATTTTGGCTAACAAATACACCAATCTTCCTTACTTTTTTTTTTTTTTTAAGATTTATTCATTTATTTGAGAGAGAGAGAGTGAGAGGGAGAAGTAGACTCCCCCGCTGAGCAGAGAGCACGACGCAGGGCTCGATCCCAGGACCTGAGCCAAAGGCAGACGCTTAACTGACTGAGCCCCCCAGGAGCCCCCCAATCTTCCTTCCTATTAAAAGCTGTGCAAGACTATACCCCTCCTCACCCTTCAACTTCTAGTAGTCATCCTGTTTGCTCCATATCTAAACACCATACAGAATGAGTATGGCCCTTCCTTGAATTCTCTACATACTCCAATACACTATAAATCTAGGAACAGTAAAACACAAACATCTTGGCTAATTCGGAGCCAGGCTATGATTTTTAAATGAGTGAGGAGGTATTTGTTTTTAAGCACCAATTTAAACACTGGATTTCCTGAAGCCTCAATGTCAGCATAATAATTCTGGAAGAAGGCAGTGACTAAGTACTACTTCTTTAAAACATAAATACCTTTTAAATGTATACCTGAAATCACATCTTTAAAAACTGCTTTCCTCTGTTTGGAATTTAAACTGTATATTGATCTAAAATTTAATTTATCTTTTGAATTTGGAGTTACCGTTTCAGGTAGATTAGATTTTAGAGTGCACCATAAAAACAAATTAATAAACCTTTTTGGTCCTCAACCTAAGCATCCACCTGATGAATTTAACACTGCAGGGTTTTCTTGAGACTCGCTTCTAACTGGGCTTTCTAGATTCTCTTTCGACTCATCTGTCAACTGCAGCCTTTCCTAAGCTCGTTTTCTTTCTAATAACTCTTCCATGGTTTCCCACTGTAGTTAAAAGAAAATCCTCATTCTCCTCCCTGATTACCAGATAAGAACTGACCCCTGCTTCATCTTACACCATTCTCCTTCTCAGCAGGTTCTAGACAGGCCTTATTTCTGTTTCTCGAAAACATCACGTTTAATCTTACCTTAGAGCTCTGGTACCAGCTCCCTGTCTTGCCTAGCACACTCTTTCCCTGATCATGACCTGCTTTGTGGTCCCTGTCCTCGCCGTCTGCATGCTCTCCTCCTGAAGGAGGCTTTCCTTGAAATCCCATAGTTGGTCATAATCACAGCCCCACTATGTTGATTCTCTACACACACACACACACACACACACACACACTCTCTCTCTCTCTCTCTCTCTCTCTCTCTCTCTCTTTTCTTATTTGGTGATTATTACCATCACCGCTCACTAGAATGCAGGTGCTCTGGAGCAGAACCCTGCTGGTTTTATTTACTGCTACATCCCCAGTATTTAGAAAACAATGAAGGCACAAAGTATACATCTGTTAACAGAACTAAATTTAATGTTTCAAATTGACTAATCATAAAAATAACATATGCATAATGAAGGAACTTAGAAAATACGGGAAAACATTTTAAAATTATTTTACACTCCAAATAAAACTGCTATTAATATTTTGACACATTCATCACTAAGATGACTCAAAAGTTCTTAACTACTAACAGGGGAAAATCAATAGAATTTAGTGTTAGGTACAGTAAAAAAGCAAGGTGCAAAACAGTGTACAATGAAGCTCCAATTTGTGTAGGAAAGGGGGGAGGGGAGTAAAATACAGTCATGGTTGTTTTCATCTGCATAAATAAACTACAAAGAGAAACAGAGAAGTTAATACCCACAGGGAGCAGGAGGAGGAAATGAAATAGAGTGGCAAAGCCCTGGGAGGGAGCAACCTTCTCTGGGTTGTTTTGATTTTCAAACTAAGTGAAAGTAGTGCCCATTCAAGACAAATAACTAACCCTTCTATTTCATCCTCTCTTGCCTGTGAGAAGCCCTAAGTCTAGACGAACCCAACGGCCATTTTCCCTGCACCTGCATCCAGACTGCTAGACACGGTGAAAGCTGAACAGAACCAGCAGTCCTGTCACTCGTACCAACCTCAGAGGAGGCTCTCAACACAACTCCACAACCACACTGCCTGTGTCCAGGGCCTGCCTTCCTACCTTCCCACCTTCTCCATTCTCTCTGTGCTCCTGACTGCTCTCCACTCAACACACTCGGCTCACAGCCAAAGGCTACAAACCTCCCCTACCCTCCGACCCCCTCACCAAATCGACCCCATTTCTGCTGAATCCTCCCATTTCAATTGGCAAATGTCTTATCAAAGACCATTGTTCCGCACATATTTGGTCACCTGATTTTCAACAAAGGAGTCAAGGCAAGTCAACAAAGCACGCGTTGCTTTTCAACAAAAGTTGCAAGAAACAACTGGACATCCATATGCACCAAAAAGCGCCAAATGAAACTCAGCCTATTCTTACACCATACACAAAGATTAACTCAAAGTGGATCACAGCCCTAAATGTAAGACCTTCAACTATAAAGCTTCTAGAAGGAAACATATGAGAAAATCTGTGTGATCTTGGGTTAGGCAAAGATTTCACGGGACACGAAAAGTACAAATAAAAAAAAAATACTTTATCAAAATGTAAAACGCTGCTCCAAGATGTAAAATGTCTGACGCTGTTAATAAAATGTAAAGACAAAACACAGGCTGAGAGAAAATACTTGAAAAACACATGTATGATAAAGGACTGGTGACCAGAAAATATGAAGAATTTTGACAGCTTCAATAATAATTAAAAAAAAACAAACAAGCCATATGACCTGGATATTCTACTCCTAGATATTTACCCCCAAGAGAGATGAAAACACATGCCTATACCTAAACCCACACGAGTTTCAGACCAGCTCTATCACAATCGCCAGAAATTCTTTAAACAGTGTCCATCAGCTGCTGAACGAACAACCAAATTGTGGCACATTCATAATATGGGATACAACTCAGCAATGAAAAGTAATGACCACCGGCACATACTATATGGATGAATCTTTTTTTTTTTTTTTTAAAGATTTTATTTATTTATTTGACAGAGAGAGACACAGCGAGAGAGGGAACACAAGCAGGAAAAGTGGAGAGGGAGAAGCAGGCTTCCCGCTGAGCAGAGAGCCGATGCGGGGCTCGAACCCAGGACCCTGGGATCATGACCTGAGCCGAAGGCAGATGCTTAATGACTGAGCCACCCAGGTGCCCCTATATGGATGAATCTTAAAAGCATTTACGCTAAGCAGAAAAAGACAAACTCAAAAGGTTATGTACTGAATTACTCCTTTTATGACATTCTAGAAAGGCAAAATCACAGGGGTAGAACAGATCAGTGGTTGCTGGGGAGGAAGGGTCAGGAGAGGAGGAAATTGATGACAAAGGGGCTTATTGGGGTGATTCACGCTTTTAAAAAGTACCTTGAAAACTCTGGGAAAATAATGGTGGGGGAGCAGCGTAATATTTGGCTCTTTCTAAGGTTCCATACGAAGACAGAACAAGGAGATAGCAAAATCAGAACACCTCTGATCATCTTGATGACAAACTAAGGGATAAGGTATCCTCAACAAGTTCAAAAGACAAGCAGAAGTGGACAAACAACTAAGAGGCAAAAGATCCATCTGTTTCCAGCATGTTGTGGAAAAAGTCAAGGAAAGCAACAGATCTCTGACCTAACCTGAGAACAGAAGGACCCCAATAACCAACAGACATGCACTGGAAAGCGCAGAGACCACTGCAAGAGCTGTGGCCAACATTGTCGGGGTTCTGGCCACTCCAAACCAGACGAGTTCTGAGCCCTGCAGTCAAGTCTGCAGGGGCTGGTGAAGTCCAGCCTCTGTGAACTCTCAGGACAGACCTGCCAGGGCACCCTTTCAGAAAAGGGCCCCTCAATGAGGAGAAACCAAAGCACGGGTCTCCAACTTGAGCACAGCATGGACCCCAGAGACGAAAGGAAGATGAAGTCATATAAAGTGGGCAAAGGGAACAATGCCAGCTAATCTCAGAAGTCAAACTGCCAGATTTTTTAACACTACGTGTAAACACCATAAGAGGGAGCTCTGGGAAGCTGGAATGGCTATCTGAATCTAGCCTTCTTCTAAGCAGTCAAGAAAACTAATCTCAAGGAAAATGAGCATCAGATAAGTATCAAGGTCAAAACCCAAACAAAGTTACTATATGAAAAAAGAAGCAGATTAACATCCTATCAAAAATGGAAGCAAAATTGAAAAACATTGAAAAAAAACATATTGAAAAGACAGAAACAGTTCAACACTGAAACATACTATCTCAAAACAAGCTAATGAACACTTTAAAAATTATATAAGCTATACAAGTAACAGAATTAGAAAAATTCAGAAATGAGGTAATAAAAGCAAAATAATTAGACATTTTAAAAAAAACATTTCAGAAACAAAGACTAAACTAGAAAACAAAAAGTGAAATAAACACAAAACTGCCTGAAGGCAAATAGGGGTGAAAAGAAGGAAATTTGGAAAATTGGAATTAGAAGATTAGAATGAATTTGATGAAAGGCCAAAAGAGCCCTGACATACGGCTAAGTCCTGAAAAAATAAACAATGTAAAGGAACAAAACAAACACTAAGGCAATACTTGAAGAAAATTTTCCTCAAGATTTTTAACTTCATATTGAAAGAGGACACATTGTACCTGAGGATATCAATCCAGAGCAACAAATGCCAAGACATTCTGGTAAAATCAATAGACATTTTAGAAAAAGAAAAAAACATTCCTTTGGGCATTGAAGCAAAAAGAACAAGTGATTCATACCGATGAAGAAAGACCCAGAAATGACAGACTAAGCCAACGGCAGCGAGCAGCCCAACAACCAGTAAGGGCTCTGAAATGCCATTTCCCAAAAGAACAACTGGTGATTGGAGCTCAGTTTCCAGTAATGGCAGAAGAGCACAGGTCAGACCAAGCCTTCCCCAGATAACAATTAGGAATTCTGTAGAAAATATTAAAAGCAATTACCAGAAGGCACTGGAGAGCAACCGAAAGTAGAATGTGAAAGGATGTCACCACTTGGGAAAAGGGAGAGGCCCTGAGTAGTTTCCTAGTCCTACAGCTCTCTGCTGAAGGGAGGGCCCCAGTCTGGGCTCTGAGAAAGGACTAGAACTCAGAAGCCTACAGTTTTACTGGACAGGGTTTGGAGTTATAATAACTGGAAAGTAAGGGAAGAATCCTAAAAAGAGAGAGCCACAGAGGGGGAGCCCCCATTCCTGCTTAAAAATTCTGCCCAAATCTCTGACCTCTAAACTATGCACGTGCAGGGCAGACTCCAAGCAGATCAGATAATGATTAAAAAAAACAAAAACAAAACACAAAACACAAAACAAACTAAACAGTTACCCAAATGAGTGGAAAAATTATGCCCACACAAGAACCTGCACACGGATATTTATGGCAGCTTTATTCATAATTGCCAAAATTTGGAAGCCCAGATGTCCTCTAGTAGGTGAATGGATAAATAAAGTGTGGTATATTCAGATGATGGACTATTATTTGGTCTTAAAAGAGATGAACTATCAAGCTATGAAAACACATGGAAGAATCCTAAATGAATATTACTAAGTGTAAGAAGCCAATCTGAAAAGACCAAATACTGTATGATTCTAGCTCTGTGACATTCTGGGGAAGGCAAAACTATGAAGACACCAAAATGATCCCTGGTTGCCAGGAGTTAGTGCAAAGGGAGGTATGAATAGGTAGAGCACAGATGATTTTTAGGGTAGTGAAACCACTCTGCATGACACTGTAATGGTATCATGTATGACATGTATACATTTATCAAAACCCACAGGATATACAACTCTAAGAATGAACCCTAATATGTAAACTATGGATGCTGGGTAATAATGATCTGTCAGTATAGGTTCATTGATTATAACAGACATATCACTCTGGTTTGGGTTGTTGATAGGGTGGGGGGTCTGTACATGTGGTAGGAGGGGGTATATGTGAACTCTCTGAATTTTCTGATCAATTTTGATGTGAACATAAAACTGTTCTAAAAAAATAAAGTCTATTTTTTTAATGCCACGTAAAACAGCATCAAAAAGGTTATAAAACATGTATGAGCTGTACACTGAAAACTAATAAATATTGCTGAGAACAATTAAGGACCTAAATAAATGTAGATATTCCATGTTCACTGATTGGAAGCCTCAATGGTGTTAAGATGTCATTCTCTCCAAACTGGTGTATAAATTCAGTGCCATCTCAATACAAATTCCAACATTCTTTCTTATAGAAATTGACAGATTGATTCTAAATTTTATATGGAAATGCAAAGGACCTACTGACAAGAACTTACATAAAGGGTCTGAAATGCTATTGTACTTGCAAGCTAAGAAGTCAGTCTGCCACAGTTTCATAGATTCTGGTATAAGACACTAGACCCCTGACTCAGAGAAGGAAGAGTTTATTACTCACAGCCATTCCACTCCTGGGTAATTACCCAAGAGAAGTGAAAGCATAAATGTTCACAGCAATTTTATTTGAAATAGTCCAAGAGAGGAAACAAGCCAAATGTCTATGAATAAGTAAGTGGGTAAACAAACTGTGATATACCCATACAATAAAATACTGCTCAGCAATAAAAATAAACAAAATATGGGTATTTGTGACAACATGAAATGATCTCAAAATGATTATGCTAAATGTAAAAAGCCAGACAGAAAAACAGAGTATACTATGATTTCTTTTATATAAAATTCTAGAAAATGCAAGATAATCAATAGCAACAGAAAGCAGGTCAGTGGTTGCCTGGAAAGGGATTTAGGTAGGAGGGAAGAAGGGATGGATTACAAAGGGCTTGAGCAAACTTTTGAGGGTGACAAACATGTTCATTATTTTAACTGTGACAATGATTTCACAATGTCAATTTTCATGTGTCAAAACTTATCAAATTGTATTTTTTAAACATGTGGAACTTACTGTACATCAGTTATACCTCAATTAAACTGGAAAGAAATTTAAGACAATAGTATAAGAAAAAAAAAATCGAACACTACTCAGATTACAGCAGCTGCCCAATATATGAGAGGCACAGTTTGGAGTCTGAGTGGAGCCAAATTAGCTTCCTGCTGAAACAAACACACAAAGAAAAAAATCAACACTCTTCAGAGGAATATAACAGAATCCACAGTCTCTATAAACTGTCATTCACAATATAGAGAACATAATAAAAATTACTAGACATATGAAGAAACAGGAAAATCCGATCCATCCTCAAAGAAAAGGTAATCAACTGAGACCAACCCTAAGAACCAGTAGCAACTTGACACATCAGATAGCAAGGAATCTATCAAAGACCAAGTCAAAAGGAATAAGGAGCAAATATTAAGAGGCTTCTGCTAGCAAAAGACAAGGCAACTGGGCTCCAATAAAGATAAGAACGGAAATGGATTAAAATCCATTATATATGCTTTTGTCAAGGAGTCACTTGAAAACACAGTACATAAAATAAGTCAAGTATTTATCCTGCCTTTTGTTTTATATGAATTATCCTACTAGATAACCCAGTAGTTCCTGAGGGGAAGTGTGTCCTTGTAAAATCATTTCAGTGTGTACTCAAAAGTTAATGTATAAGTTACTTTTGGTGGGATTGTGATTGGAAAGGGGCAAAATAACCTAATAGATCATTTCAACTTCTCAGTTATAAACCTCTAAGACTGCTTTTGAAATAGGTACGTAGAATCTTTCCAATTTGAAAACACTGGCATTAGCAATGCCTTATCTGGGATATGGAAATTTGAGGGCTGGATCAGAACAAAGCCTTTCAGAAGACAAAAACACCTGCTCCTGGCTGGAGGAGTCCATTAGTGACCTAAAGATCTACAGGGCTTCCATAAGTTTGCTAACTATAAATGCTTCCAAGAGTTCTAATGTAAAATTTACCAAAGACAGTTCACGAAGCAACACAGGATTTAAAACAAAGCTTAATAAATTCATATACATGAATTATATATATAATGTTCACAGAACTATAGAAACTAAAGTTGATAGGAATTGCTGATTAAATCTAATCGATTATTTAAATTCCTTGAGTTTGTTACCTATCTCTTGACTGCTTCCTATACACCCCCTCCCATAAAAAACACGTGTTGTTGATGGCACCATAACCTCTTACAGCCTACATCAGAGGTACCCAAACTATCTCAGTTCCACAGAGGCCTTAGCAGATCTCAGTAATTTTTTTCATGGTCCACCAGGGCCAAAAGAAGTATCTCACAGTTCCATTTATTCAGTAATTAGACCCAAACTAACTCAGCACTTCTGTCCTAACAACCTGACAACTATTTAAACTACTAAATAACACATATACTTTTTTTTTTTTAATATCTGTGTTTTGGGTCTTAGATAACCCAGTTACTTACTCATAGGATGTGTGCACCTGTGTGCAGTGCACGACTTCTCTACTCCTGCAGCCAGGTTGGACACAAGCATCCTCATCTCCTGTTCTTTCGTGCTTTTCACAAACAGTTCTTATTTTTAATCACAGCAACCACTAAAAATCTAGTTTTGTAAATACATATACCTGGTGTGATCTAATGTTAACACTATATATTTATTATATTTAGTGTGATCTAAATATATTTAGTGTTATCCAATGTTAATACTATAAACTACTTTGAGCTAGTATTTGCAAGTGTCTGGAAGATGTTAAGTAGTCATTTCTGCTGGAAATTTAAAATATCCCATGGTACCCATGTCAGTTCACTGTGCTACCCCAGAATGCCTCAGCATAGTTTGGCAATAGTATAACTAGTCACTGAGTATCTGCTCATACTAGTTAATTAGTGATACAAATTATTATACATTTTTAAAGGTAATAAATCAAATTCACTTATAAAAAAAGCACTATTTTACTGCACTATGGATATCTCCCTATCACACCAATCATTTTTATAAAATCAATTTTTCAAACAACAAACCTCAAACACCCTAAGAATTCATTTCTTGAATAAAATTTCAAAGGATGAATTTCAACCAAAATAACAGCCACTAGTAACCATATTTAGAGTAAAATTAACTGGGAGACACAAAACAAGGATGCTAGGGCAGTACACATAATCATCAGCATGAAATAAATTCTCCAAGAAATAGCCACTTGTTCCACAAACATTTAATGCGGGCCCACTAGGGGCTATGTACTGCGTAAGCACAGGGAACAAAACAGTTAATAATATGGAGTTTCTCATGGATTCTGTTCTAGTAGAGGAAGACAGAGAAATGAAATTAATAAATTACAGTAAAGTGCAGCCATTAATGCACCACCGGGAAAAAAATGGAATATAACACAATTGGCAGATGAATCTCTTTCTATTTCCTTACCTCATTCTCAAATGAAGGATGGTCTGAAGTTCTTTTCTTTATCAAGGGTAAAGACATTGAAGGTAGAAATGAAAGAGAGAGATTGGGCCAGTAAACAGTAGGCAACCGTATCCTGGACATGACTTCAGGAGTTGGGGAAGTTGGAATATGGGTCCCCATCATCCCCCTAGCCTGGAATGGGCTAAAGAACAAGCCCATGTCAGGTGACTCCCTGACCAAGCCCTCCTGGAACCCAGAATCCACACAGCAGGACTTGAAGATCGAATATTTGTGTACAGAAGAGGGGTTACAATTCTCAAGGTGTTCTAGAAAGGTCTCGATGAAAAGATGGCATTAATAAAGACCTTCAGAAGGCGAGGAAGAAAACAGTAAGGCAGGACACACACACACACTCTCTCTCTCTCTCCCACACACACATACTCCTGCACACACACTCACATAAACACACATACTGTAGACAGCAAAGCCTCCGATGTCATCCCCACCAACAAGTCTCTAACTTAAACAGGAGAGGGACAACATTAAGTTTGAGAATCCCTATGCATCCCAACTGTCATTCGTACTTGTGTGATACAAGACTAATTAAGAAACAGCAGAAACTTGTACACGGACAGTCCTGCAAAGCTGCCTTTACAACGTGGCTGTGCCACGTAAGAAATGCAGGACCTCAGACAATTATGTCACTTGTCTAGGCCTCAGTTCTTCATCAAAAATGAGGATGACAATAGCTACTTCCCAGCGTGGCTGTGAGGATGAAATAGATGATGTATCTGAAGCAATAAGCAGACCATAACACATGGTAAATGCTCAAAATAAGCTGGTTCATTCCTAAATGTCCAAACAGAAACTCCATTTTAAGCTCCACTCAAAAGCAGATACCAAGTGCTGCAAACAACAGTGTCAGCTGCTGTTTGCTTGAAATTTGAGGAGACCAAGTCTTTACAATTAAGTACCATCTGAAGGCACACTAAGTCCAAGTTTTATTACAACAAAGCATAAGAGATTATCTACATTTTGTGCTTACACTGGCTTTCTGCAGCATCCTATTTCTCAAAATAAGTGGGCTGGAGGGGCTTGGTCACTTGCGGTCAGACAACACTGTCCATGAGAGACACACCGAAGGGAAAGGAGAGAACTGTTTCTATATAAAATCGTTGTTTGGGGAGGTGGAGGAATTGACGGTTCAGTTCTTACTCCTTTCCCATCTGAGGATACCCGATTTTCCACCTCGCTGCACTCTGAAGGGAGCTGGTTTCAGATAAACAGCAAAGCCATGGGCATAACTCTGCAAGCACTTTCTCATGTCTCTGTTCTAAAGTAGAGTAGTGCCTTGGATGAACTAAACAAGCAAAGAAAAACAAGAAAAAACTGTAATACCAAGGACCCAGCGCTGATGCTGTTCACATGAAAACCATCAATAGTTAGAAACATGTGTTGGGCGCTTGACACTTGTATCCTAAATGTGTTATGTGTATTAACCTCACAACAACCCTAAAGTGAGTAGTTAACAACAGGTGTATCTTTGAAGGTCAAAACAAACAAAAAGACAGAACTCAGTTATAAGCTATGACTGTTCAACACTACAGAGCTGGGAGTCCGGGGATGAATGCTGAGGCTCTGACTCAGGCTCAGTGCTCCGGTTTGCAGACACATTTGAATAGGAAAGCCACAGGCTTCCCAACTAATCTCCTTAACTAATGAGAAACTAGTTAAGGAGTTTTTTATTTTCCAAGAATAAATCAACTCTGTCGATGATAATAACTACAGCATAGCTGATGTAAGTTACGATGTCATACTGGGGGTTCTAAAGCACCAACTGCCAAGGAGAAAAATTACATATGTAATTTAGGGACAGGAACCAGAATCCAAGTCCAAATTATACAAAATTACTGGAAATCTCCTATAATATCATTCATTTCTTTGATGATTTGTAAATCGGTGGCTTTAGAACGAGGATGAAGATTTTACTATTCTACCATTACAATTCTTTTCAGAAGACCTTTTTTAACAACTAGATCAGTCACTATTTTGAAAGAGTATTTTTTTACTATGGGATATAAGAGAGGGTAGTATGATTTCATGTCCCCATTTATACTAAAACAGAACTCAAAAGTGCTACTAAAGCCATTCAAACCTATTTACAAGCTGTTAACCCTATATATCCTCTAATTCCACTCTTCCCTACTTTTGCTCCCCCAAATAATTCAACTGACAAATAGCTGAAGTTTCTAAGAAACCCCTGAGGTCAGTAGAAAAAAAAAAATTGAGAAATGTTGCAAAGAACCCTGGAGTGTGGTAAAGCTGAAAAGCAGAGTTCTCCCCTAATGAATTTAGAAAGCTAATAGTTTCATAACTTCTCTGATTTTCTCCTACCTTTTTCTTTCTTAAGCTTAACAAAACATCACTTAAGATACTGAGGTAAATAATCATGTAAAAAAGCTGAGAGCCAAGAGCTGTTCTTGGATGATAGTTATACCCGTGTGAAAGAAAAAAGTCATTATTTCCCTCAAATCAAAATACAATCACCCTTTCATGAAATAACTCACAAATAGGATGAAGAATTCAAGCAACATAAAATCAAAATGCCTTTTAAAACTTGAGAACAAGTCTGAGTAGAGTCCTGTGACAATCCACCAAATAATACACTATCCAGTATCTACTTTAATGTCCCAAAGACTTTCCGGCACCAACTCTGACTCTCTGGGAGTACCTATTGCTATTCTGCAGGCACCCAGCCAATTTCTCCTCCAATTCCAAAGAACTTTTTCCTAGACATATAGTCTGAGAGAGCAGTGGTGAGAAACAGTTCTTACTTACTAATGGGATAAAACGATGTACCTGTGATAGGAAAGACACAGTTTCAGAAAAAGGTTTGTATGGCTTGCTGATGAGCCTGCATTTTCAGTCAATTAATCTTTGTTTTGTCCTTCTTCTTCCTTACTTTCACATTCCTTTATTTTAGGCGTCAGCATGACCATCCAAATAATAGCACCTTAGAAACTAAATTAAATGCTTACTTGCAATGATCGTTATTCAAATAAAAGAGATCTGATTTCATTAAGAAGTAAATTCAAAAGAAATTTTAGAACATTAACCAGAAAATTTATAGTCTTCAAGTTACTCTTTTATGATGGAATATAATATCATTATGATAATATTCTAAATACAAGGCACCACCTAGCTTCCCTCTAGTGAGCTGAAGGTTCGAGCTAGTTCTCTTGGGTTTTATGATCTTATTTGTGTGTGTAGACAGGTATTCCTCAAAAAACTAATCTGAAACTTAGATCATTACTTGTTTTACAGAAGGATTCCTCACTTTACAGAGAATTTGGAACAAGCACCTTTTAAGTAGGGAGTATTTTATCTTTATTTTAAATTCTATTTTTAACTTCCAGATACATACCTATGTGTGCTGGAGTAGATATAAGATTTAGAGTTAAAGGACATCTGGGTGGTTCAGTCAGTTAAGCATCTGCCTTTGGCTCAGGTCGTGATCTCAGGGTCCTGAGATCGAGTCCCACATTGGGCTCCCTGCTCAGCAGGGAGTCTGCTTCTCCGTCTGCCACTCCCCCCCTTATGTTGTCTCTCTCGCTCTCTCAAAATTAAATAAATAAAATCTTTAGAAAAAAGATTTAGAATTAAATATTATATGCTTACAATTAATTAAATTATATGAAAAGAAAAAGTAACAAATGCTTAGAATTCATCACTCCTGATTATGATCGTCTTCTGGTTATTTACATCTACTATACCTGTACGATGAGAATACTGTATGATAATGTAAGCCACTGGTTCTCTTACAACACTGCATTCAGTGAAACTGACCAATGGGGAGAGGATTTTACATCTTTGAAATGGGCAAATGCTACAAACACAGAATGATTTCCTGTTTTGTTGATTGTCTAGGCTTAAGAAAATGACTGAGAAAATGTTGAAAATACAGATTAAATTTAAAAGTGTGTTGTGCCTGTAGCCATTCCATTGTAAACAGCACAAAAAAATGAAACAATATTTTGCCAGAATTCAAAAACCAGCATCTAACTCAGCAAATAAGTCCCTCATATTATCAATGAATGAGTCAAGTTTCAACATACGTATTTGTTGTTTCACTTTTGTCTTATTCATTAACATAAGAGAAGATAACAACCACCCTTCATGTTGGCACTATACCTGTTTGTCAGCTGCACTATAGTTTGGTCATAGATATAAGAGGTTAGCAAAATTCAGCAAGAGCATGCTGTGAAAATCAGGTGCCTACATGGAATCTTCAATGGAGAGTAGGGTAATAATAATTATTTGTAAATTGTGCACCACACATTTTTATGTTGGTAAAATTTATCATAAACTTGGGAATGTATTTACTTTCTTTTTGAGGGGAAGAAGGGAGCATTTGTGAAACATCAGAATGCCAGTGAATGGGCCCCTCTTTAAACTGGCTTCTGAGTCCTTTCGATACTACCCTTGCAGTCTTTGATTGCTTTCTTGCTATCTGGTATAACAAGATGTTCTAGAACACCTTGTAGATATCCTGCCCAGACTTGGAAACAGACATTTTTCCAAGGAGCCCTGGTTCCTTTTAAGGAGAAATAAATTCGAGACAACAATCTGGCTCTGACGGTACTCAATGCTGCTGGATTGGTCACTGTCAGACAGGGGCTCTCCTGGATGGGTCCTATAACGGTTAAAAGATCTTTTCCCTTTTAAAATCTTTTTTGTTCTCCTTTCTATACCTGTACCTTCTAATTCTCTACTGAGTTTTTTGTTTTATTTCTGCTATGATTTTTAATTCCTGAAGGTGCTTTTAGTCTTGGAATGAATGGTTTTTCTGCTGCTTCTGCTGCTTCTCCTCCTCCATCTCCTTTTTATTTTTTTATTTTTTAAAGATTTTATTTATTTGACAGAGAGAGACACAGCGAGAGAGGAACACAAGCAGGGAGAGTGGGAGGAGAAGCAGACTTCCCGCTGAGCAGGGAGCCTGATGCAGGGCTCGATCCCAGAACCCTGAGATCATGACCTGAGCCGAATGCAGACGCCTAACGACTGAGCCACCCAGGCACCCCTCCATCTCCTTTTTAAAAACAGTGTCCTGTTCTTGCTTCGTGGTTACAATATTTCCTTTTACGTCTCTGAGGATATTAGTAAAGAACTACCAAGTTTTTTTTTTCCCTTGCATGATTGTGTTTCCTCCAGGTTGCTTTTTTGTTTGTTTTGTTTTCTTTCACATTTAGCAGCTTTTTCAATTGTCTGGTAATCCCTGGTTATCTGCTCATGTTTCAGAGTGGAATTAAAAAGCCAGTTGGGAGCTCTGAGTAAGTCAGTGGGGCTGGGGGCTTGTGAAGCGGGGACTTCACTTTAGAGGGATCTGACAAGGCTACTTAGTTGGAAAATGTCTGCTGCCACTATCTTTAGGTATTTCATCTTGGTCTGGACAAATGGGCATAGCTGTTTTCCAATTAAGTTTTATTTATTAAATCAGGCCGCTGGCCAAAAATAGTCTGTCGACCTCTGGTTTAAACTAAAGTAAAATAAGGAAAGCTCAGGTCAGAACTTCACGTGATTGTCAACTATGTGAGCAACCTCTTAGCTAACTCATATCTAACAGTTTTAGAATACTAGACAAATATTCCCTCACTTTTTGGTACAATTTACAAGGGAACAGTTACAGGCATGATATATTTTGAAGTTAATCTCTATTTCCAACATTTTTCACCATTACTTTCTGAAGTCTAGACAATCAACAAAATAGCACTTGCTGATTTCTGTGATATAAATACTCGTGCCGCAACTGGTTTCGAACTGCCAATGTCATGTCTCGAGTGGGGAGCTGGGATGACACACACAGGGATGCACAGTTATACAGTACACTCCACCCTACAGACACAGTAAACTTAACCTCATGACAAAATAATGAGGATGTGATGAGTTTTGAGTACCTTTGCATTTAATATAAGTTATGTGATTGTAAGTTATATGATTTAATTTTTAATAAAGGCTGTGTTTAACAACCAACCCACAAATTTCTGGAATACTTAACAACTGGTCCCCAGAGGAGGGTATGAGCCAGGTCCCAAACACCAAGGACTGGACAATCTGAACATTAGTAAGGATAATAACCGCAATGGATTAACACCCATCAAATCTGTTTAAATCCATGAGTTCACAATGATACTTAGGGGAAAAAAAAATACACGCACAACTAGTTGATGACTGCTGGAAGAAGCTAGGGAACCAATTCATTATTTGGAAAACTGATGAACGAAGAAAAGAGATCAAACATTTATCCAGCCTTTCATTTATAAACTGTACCACTAGGTAACCAAGTAGTGGATGAAGGGAAATTTTTCTTTATAGAAGAAATCCAGCTGATAAAAGATGGAAGAAGGATAGGATTAGACTATCACCATTTTGCAACTTCCACTGATGGGTTCAGACACACACACACACACACACACACACACACACACGGGTTCAGACACACACACACACACACACACACGATGTGTCCCAGATGGAATTACACATCTCCAACTATGAAATGGTGCTGCCCAAACAATCAAACCTGACAGTGATCAAACTTTTAGATCCAACTCTATCTACAGGATATATAGAAGACCATGTAAAACAAAGCCATTAAGATACTATAAGCAAAATTCAGACTGAAAAACTATAAAACAACCAAATTTCTTCGACAAATATGCAAATGCAAAAGGGAAAGAGAGGGAGAAGGAGACACACACACACACACACACACACAGATATCAACAAATCACAATGTGTCATTTGGATCCTGATTTTTAAAAATGGAAAATAACCAATAAACATTTATAACATTTATCAGACAATTTAAAATTTGAAAAAAGACTGGTTATTTGACAATGTTAAAGAACTGTTAATTCTGAGGATGTGACAATACTATTGTAGTTATGCTAAAAAATCATTTTTGTTTTTTTTTCAAGATTTTATTTATTTATTTGACAGAGAGAGACACAGCAAAAGAGGGAACACAAGCAGGGGGAGCGGGAGAGGGAGAAGCAGGCTTTCCGCGGAGCAGGGAGCCCAACGTGGTACTCGACCCCAGGACCCTGGGACCATGACCTGAGCCAAAGGCACACACTTAACAAATGAGCCACCCAGGTGCCCCATTTTTATGTTTTAGAGATGTATACTGAAACGTTTATTGGCAAATTAACATGATGTCAAGGACTTTCTTCAAAACAATATTAAAGGGGGAGAAGTGTACAGGAATACAGACAGAATAAGTAAGATTGGCCATGAGAAGAGAGTGTTGAATCTGAGTAACTGATATGGAGAAGTGAATTATTCTAGTCTGTTCACTTTTACGTGTTGAAATTTTTCTATAATACATTTTTAAAAATATTAAAATGCTTCAATAGCTATCTTATCTCACTGAAAGTACATCTCACTCCAACCACAAGGCCTCTTATGACAATCCCTTCTAGTGTTACCTTCTTTCCACCCTTCTCAACACTCTGCCCCTCTATCACCATTCTGTATCAGCAGTACTGACCCCCATGTCAAATGTACAACCATGTGCCCTTTGTTGGGTTTTGCTCAGATTTTCTCTGAACACTCTTTCTCCAGACGTCTCCCTCATCCCCTTTCAATCTGTGCTCAGGTACTCCTTTCTCAATATCTACCTGACTGCCATATTTTTATTATTTTTTTATAGATTTTATTTATTTATTTGAGAGAGAGAGAGAGCATGAGAGGGGGGAGGGTCCAAGGGAGAAGCAGATTCCCTGCTGAGCAGGCAGCCTGATGTGGGACTCGATCCTGGGACTCCAGGATCATGACCTGAGCCGAAGGCAGTCGCTTAACCAACTGAGCCACCCAGGCGCCCCAGTGACTGCCATATTTTTAATTGCAACTGTCTTCCCCACCCCTAGCATTTCATTTCTCCTTATAATGCTCTATTTTTTTCTCATAGTACCCTCCCCAATAAATACTATACAAAATGTTATACAGTTTACTTATTTTGTTATGTTTATTCCTGTCTACTCCACCCAGTGAAGTATAAACTCCATAAGGGCAAGGATTTTTGTCTGTTTTGCTCACTTGTGTATTTTCTGTGTTCATAATAGTGCCTGGCACACACAACCAGAGATTGATAAGTATGTGCTGAATAAGTTTAATAAAGGACTATGTACTGCAAAGCCAATATTTTAAATACTATCAATTTTTAAGTTTAAATTTATGTATGGTATGAATTTTGCCTCCCACATATGACTTCCCCAAATTGATGGCATGAGTTGTCCTATCAATTCCAAAATAAAATGAATGCTCTCATTCATGAGAGCAAATCAATGAAGAGAGTGGTAACTGTCAAGTGTGCTTCTTAATTAAAACATAGCAAAGATGTAATCTACAGGTATAGCATTGAGAATAGAAAATAACACCAAGTTTCACTGTTGTTGTTAGCTGAGCAATTTACACAGAGGGTTCATCAGGAGATGGGAATCCATGTATCAGGCAAATCCTGTCATCTGTCACTCAATGGCTCCCAACCATTTCTAATAAATACCCACTTTTTTTAACATCAAAAGCTTTGAAGAACCCCAGCAATACAGATGTAATTTTACTATATGTTAATTAGGGAAATACATCATAACAGAAAGCTCTGAACTAAGCTATACTAAATGAATTTGTATGTTATGAACCACAACCACCGTTATACACATTTAGTTATGTACATATATGTATGTATGTATACATTTATATGTATTTTTTTACTTAGCCTACACATGATGCTTTATGCAATATAAATTCACACATCCCTTGCAATAACCCCAAGTCTTCCCAGAAGTCTAAGATCTACAGGATGAAACCAGTGGTATAGTGTCTAAAATCTTCCTAATCAATATTTCAACCTTTTAAATAAATGGGAATATCACTTATAGAAATAGAATTTGTATTTATTTGAAAGAGTGCACACATACACACACACACACACAAGTGTGAGTGGGGGGAGGGGCAGAGGAAGAGGGAGAGAGAGAACCCCAAGCAGACTCCCAGCTGAGCATGGAGCCTGATGGGGGGTGGTTTCCATCTTAGGACTCATGAGGTCATGACCTGAGCCGAAAACAAGAGTCGGTCGCTCAACCAACTGAGCCACCCAGGCGCCCCTAGAAATAGAATTTAAGTACAAAAATTATTCAGTAATTAAAAAAAAAAAAAGCAACTAGTTCTTCAGAGTCAAACTGCCTGGATTCAAATCCTGGATCCCCCAGTCACTAGTGTGTGACCTTAAGTTATTTATCATCCTTGCACCTCAGTTTGCTCATCTGCAGAATGAGGACAGAAAGAGTCCGTTAAGACGTAGGGCTATTACAAGGAGCATATGAGTCAGTGCGGGTGATGCCTAGAGAAGTGTGCAGCACCCGAGTCACGCCAGCCACGTGTCACAGGTGTCTACTAAGTTTCACCCAATCCAGAATTTGGTCTCTTGTCCCTCAAGCTGTTATAAACTCACCATGTGTTATTTCTTTTTGTGATCAAAGTTTGGAAAGACAAAGTTGAAAAAACAAAGTCTCCAAGCAATCCCACTATGAAGCACTTGTTGAAACATTTAACATTCGTTAAACTATAAATACACGTTTGCTGATAGGCTCTCCCGACACAGGACATTAAATATCACTTCGGCAGGCCTGACAACTGCCCAGTACTAGCGAGAGGACATATGACAGCCACCATACAGGTATGCAAAGGTACAGCATTTATGCCATCCATTGTTATTCTTCCAAAGTGTCTTCCGTCGTAACATGGAGGACAGTACTAGCTAGCCTTTCCTTCCCAGCAAAGTCAGCCTGAACTAAAAAGCCACTAGTGAGGGCACTATCAGCCTCATTTGAAGCTGAACTTGAACGAATCCTTTCAGCGAAAACCTAAGTGGTCTCCCTGTTTCATATTTCACTTGCAAGAGGATATCCGGCAGCTCTCGAGGGACGGGGGAAGGTCTGTCAGCTGATGACGGGAGGCCTGCTGAGGCGGGCTCCACACACAGCTAACACTCAACTGCAGACAAAGTCTCCGACCTACATCCCGGGCTCCTTTAAAGTTAATCTGAACACACTGTACGTGAGAGGAAATGAAAAGTGAGTTTTTCTCCTTTACCATGGCACTGGGACTTCCTGAGGGTTTTACTCCACTGCTGATTGGTCCAGAACTACTATTTCCTTCTAACTATTCCCAATTGTGTCTGTCAGACATAATTAGGGTTGCACACTAAAAAGAAGTGTGAAAATGTAATAGTGCCATTAAATCTGACAAATACTTTTTTTACTTTAACCCTCAGTACATCAGGAAAAATAGCTATTAGCATTTGACATCTGGGTCCAATGGAACCTTTACATTTTTAAGCCATTTTACAAATAATTTACATAAGTAAGAATAAAAGGAGAGCAAAAACTAGTTTATCAGAAATTATAATAAGACTATAAACACAGTACACCCTTTGTAGCATGTAAATTTTGATGTATAAGAGCATGAAACATGAAAAAGTATTGTCACACATTCTTTTAGCAAAAGAAATGGTTTTGGTTCTTGTTACAAAAATATGGTATCATGAGGCATTTCCTAATGAATGACTAGCTGGATAAGAAAACCATACCTGAGAAACACTGTTCAGTTGTCAATTTTAAGCTGAAAATTCATCTAGCACATTGTCATCTGAAGACCCAGAATCTGAGATTTCTTTTATATAATCAACTACTTTCATTTCTCCTCCTCCCCATTCCGCTTCCTCTTCTTCATCAACATCATCATCATCATCATCGACCAGAAATGTGGCTAGCTCTTTGCATGTATTTTTGATTTGTCTCATAATTGTAAAACATGCCAGTTTTTCTCTTTCCCACTTTAAGTGGAAAATGAACAATTCCAAATTTTCAACTATATTCAATGAAATCTAAAAGTAGACTAAAACATAGTGTTTCTAGGCCTAATACATTCTTGAAGTAGAATATAATACTCTGGTCCCACAGTTAGAAAAAATGAAGGATGACAATTTATTTCACTATTGGATCATCCTTATCTAGGCGATTCCAACGTTCTTTTTTTGTTTTCTTTTTTTAAGCATCGTTGGGACTAATTGATGAGCAATGATAAGTCATAATAAATAATTCTTATGATGAAAAATAAGCAAAATGTTTCAAGATACAGGAAAATACAATCCATAAGATTGCACAATGTAACTTAGATTTATAAAAGAGCTCAATAGAGCCATATGGTAATGGCAGGATAGAATGAGCTTTATTCAATTTATTAAAAAAAGTAAATTTTCGTGGGGTGGGAGGGATGGGGTGACTGGGTGATAGACACTGGGGAGGGTATGTGCTCTGGTAAGCGCTGTGAATTGTGCAAGACTATTGAATCTCAGATCTGTACCTCTGAAACAAATAATGCAATATATGTTAAGAAAAAAAAAAAGAAGAAGAAGAAGAAGGTAGCGGGAGGGGAAGAATGAAGCGGGGGAAATCAGAGGGGTAGACGAACCATGAGAGACGATGGACTCTGAAAAACAAACTGCGGGTTCTAGAGGGGAGGGGGGTGGGAGGATGGGTTAGCCTAGTGGTGGGTATTGAGAAGGGCACATTCTGCATGGAGCACTGGGTATTATGCACAAACAATGAATCATGGAACACTTCATCTAAAACTAATGATGTAATGTATGGGGATTAACATAAGAATAAAAAAAAAAGTAAATTTTCTCTTTTCTTCTTTTGAAAACCTCTAAGAAGGAATAAATATCATGAAATGCCAGTACTTTCCAAGAGTAAGAACTGCTCAAGGAAAACACAGAACAAAAGTGTTATATTAAAAAAGCGGAACTCAAGGGCGCCTGGGTGGCTCAGTCATTAAGCATCTGCCTTCGGCTCAGGTCATGATCCCAGGGTCCTGGGATGGAGCCCTGCGTAGGGCTGCCTGCTCAGCGGGGAGCCTGCTTCTCCCTCTGCCTCTGATGCTCCCCCTACTCGTGCTCTCTTGCAATCTGTGTCAAATAAATAAGTAAAATCTTAAAAAAAAAAAAAAGCAGAACACAAATAATGTTGAATAAAAAGAGTACAAGAAAATTGTATTAATTATTTCAACTACTAAATATTCTCTTCATAACTACAAAAGGGATGGGCACACTGAAAAATCAGGAAAACTGCTACGTTAAATCAGGGAAAGTGCATTCATTTTTTAAAGTAAGTATCCTCAAATGGGACTTTGAAGATAATGTTTAAAAATCAAAACATGGAAGGAAAGTAGATACTAACAGATAATAATTTAAAATTTTTAAAAAGAAAATCTAGTTTCAGAAAAGAGAACATAAGGCTTTTGCTAAATGATAAAAGGGATTTTTCTCTGGATACAAGCTTCCTTAAGAAAATAAATATTAAATCTACTCATTTGTAACTGCTCTAACAAAGTCGCACAGAAGCTAAATCATTAACAAAATTGTTGTTTTTCTTTCTAAAACAAGCCAGTGATGGTTTAAGCTGTATGGTTTTTCTTATGACTTTGAAAAATTTTTTTGTCATTTAACTGGATATTCATTAACACTAACAGAAAAGGAAAGAGTGCCACCTACTGAACTGCAATCACTTTCGCATTAAAAAAAGAAATCAATATTCTTATTTAGACTGCAGAATTTGAAGTCCCCAGCAAGAATAAAATGGATAATTAAATATTACTGAATATATTTAAACATTACCTTTTTGCTACTAAACTAATACTTGATAAAAATGAATGATAAGTTCAAATCAGTCTGATTACATGAATGAGAAATAATTAGTGTTAACTGTGCCCAGGGTGGTGTATTAGCACAGACCAGTACCAATCAGCCAACACCATCACAGAACATCACCATGCTCACAACAAAAAAAGGAGAGGGAAATTACTGCTTCTTTCTTGTGTTAAATTAGATGCAAATAACCATTCGAATTATCTCAAATGAAATTCCCAAATATGTCTAAGGTTTAGAAAAAGTTGATTCAAAGTTCCTACAAGTAGATCAGTAAAACTAAAGTCTATCATTAAAATAAACAATGGAAGAGACTTACAGAAATTTAAGAGGGAACTATAGAGATCTGGCCAACACAAATTGCACATCCGCCTGGGTCATTTTCTTTCTCTCAAAACTAATCGATCGCATAAAATCTTGAGTGATGCTATGGTCTTCAGGATCAAAGGATCCATGCCAGCTGGAACAATATCCCACTTCACCAGCATGCAGGGCAGTCCCCCAGCAGGTGAGAACTGAGCCTACTCTACACCATGGCATTCCACATACCACCTCAGGGTTTCCAAATCTGAAAGAACTAGGGTGGACAGCATCACAAACGTGCACACTGACTGCGCTGTACATGGGTTTTTTTCTGGATATCTTGGTATGACAACCATTATGCTTGGAGCTGAGATCTTCAGGAACTTCAGGAACTGTAAATGTGGAGGGTTCTAAGAAGACCGTATTGAAGATCTACCATAGTAGATAACATTTTTCTCATTCATTTACAACAATCCAATGGAGATTATTATTCCCATTTTATAAATGTGGCAACTAGGAGAGAGGAAAAAGTGAGTAGGCACACTCGGGAGAAAGTAAAACAATGGTTTTAAAATTGTCATACTTCAATGAAATACCAAGTTATAAATTTTTGGCAGTCAAAGTCCTAACCTAGTAAACTAAAACTTAATGTTTAATCTCTTAATTAAAAAAAAAAAAACTGTTAGGTGTTTTCCAGCAATTTCTAAGAATCCGATGAACGTTAATTCAGTATCCTACAATGACAAACAGGGCCACGGTTAAATATACTCACTGCACCTCAGGTCAATGAAAGGAGAGCCTCTGCACCCCCAATATGGTGCCTGGCACAGAGTGGAAACTCTAAGTTAAACTAGTAATAATAACAATAAGAAGAACAATAATAAGTAGATCTGGTCTTTTTTAAAGCAAGTGTATCCACTGCCCTTAACAAGCAACAAAGTCTGCACTGTGTCTCAGGTTCATGACAGATTACACACTCTTGAACTCTACCTGATTCCTTTATTTCAAAAATAAATACATGGTTATGTTAGACCACTGCCTGAGGGATATGAGATCAATTCCAAATTTTAACTCCAGATCAGGCCAGTCTGTTTAAGAGCTGGATATTTAGATTACCCACACAGTCTCCCAAACCTTGGCTCCTCTATCATACTCTCTACAATCTATCACTGAATGCCATCCATCCACTAGCTCTCAAATCTGGCCCTTCCTCTTCCCCTCTTCTTCATCACAGTCAGGATCCAGGCCCCTGCCTGGATCATCCCTGCCCTGGATGACTACAAAAAGCAGCTCTAGAAACACTCTTTTCCCACAGCCCCCTCTCTCTTGGGTTTACCCTTCTCACTGCCACCAGAATTCACTAATCTAAGCAGCTCGTCCCAGCTTCTTAAAAATATCCATCGATTCCCTCATTCCTTATATAATACTGGGTAGATATCCCATATTATAAATTAAAATCATATCTAATTATTAGTCTCATCTCTCTTTCTCCACATAGATCGGACTGTAGGAGGGAAAAGAAGGCCCTTTCTTTTTTGTTCATCTCTGTATCTCCAGCAATAAGCAGCATGCCTGGCGTACAGTGGGCTCTCCACAACTACATGCATGATTGGCAGTGATTTTGATTCCCCTTGAGCACCACTGGCACAAGATCAGGATATAAGCACTGTAAATGAAGCAAACAACTTCATATTGCTTTATCAGAAACAGGAAAGCTCTATGTAGCTAGGGCAGGTAGTTAGCTAAATAAAATGCAATTACTGCAATTGCTGAAAAGATTCGAATTCAGGAAAGCAAGACAGAATAAATCCTAACTTACAACAAAAGCATTAACTTTGGGGTCTTATATCGTCAGCCATGTAACATCTATTGCCCTACGCCTGCCTGACCTCCCTCTCTTAACACACACTCACACACACACACACACGCACACAGGTTAGTGTGGGAAATTTTCCTAAAAATATAACTGGACAAAAGAGATGTTAAAATTTCTGGATATTTTTAAATTTTGGGGAAAAAATATCAAAATCTTTTTTTGTTGTGGTTCTGGAGCCTGCAACGGGAAAATAGTAAGTAAAATATCAAAATACTTAATTTTTCTAAGACTCTAGGTATGACTACTTTGTTGATTTAGAAAAATAAAAACTATCTTACTGTAATATTGGAAAATGTGTTATTTTTATAAATCCAGAGATTAAAGGAAAAAAAATGAGTAGGGAAGAGAATTTTAACCAAGTCCACTATAAATTATGATCTGTCATATCTGCGTATGATGGTACTTTTATTCTTTATCTTGAAATGCATACATCTCTACTTTAGGGTTACTTTTGTTGGTTTGAATGCAAAGCCAGAGATACCCAATTTTTTTTTTTTAAAGATTTTATTTATTTATTTGACAGAGAGAGACACAGCGAGAGAGGGAACACGAGCAGGGGGAGTGGGAGAGGGAGAAGCAGGCTTCCTGCGGAGCAGGGAGCCCGATGCGGGGGCTCGATCCTAGGACCCTGGGATCATGACCTGAGCCGAAGGCAGACGCTTAACCGGCTGAGCCACCCAGGCGCCCCCCAATTTTTTTTTAAAGATTTTATTTATTTATTTGAGACAGAGAGTGTGTGTGTGAGCAGGGAGGAGGGGCAGAGGGAGAAGCAGATTCCCCATTGAGCAGGGAGCCTGATGCGGGACTCGATCCCAGGACCCTGAGATCATGACGTGAGCGGGAGGCAGATGCTTAACTGCCCTGAGATACCCAATTTTTTTAAAACCTGTAATCCTTCTGCTGTAGATAAAAACTATTTCTAAGGATGACAATAAGGAGGAAAAGTAACATGAGTAAAAGATTCAAATAAGATGTTATCAAAACATGCTTTTTTTCCCCCCAGGTAACCAGATTTGAGAGGTCAATGTGAAAGGAAAAGAAAAAAACTTGAAGGGTCACAAGATAAACCTTTCTCTGTTTTATATCTATATTCTGAGAATAATACCAGGGTAATAAAGGACACAAAGGACAGTAGGCTAAGACTGGGACATCTAGGACTTGACTGTCTTCTCTGCCACTCAACAGCTGTGTGACTTCAGGCAGGTTACTTTTTGAGACAGCTTCCCCAACATTCTGAAGAAATTTCCCTAAAGACAGCGGTAACTTTGTCCATGTCTTGAATTTACCTCTCGGGCAGCCTCAGAGGACTTTAGTTTTGTGCAATAAAAGGTGAAAGGCAGAGTGAGTGCAGGCTTGAAAGAGGGAGCAAGACCAGTGTAGGTTCTTGAAAAAAATAAAATCAGTAATTAAAAAATACATTCAGTGTGAGGTAGAGGTACATATTACACGGTTACCCAGAGGAGCATGGTGAGGCAGGGGAGCTCCAAATCAGCCTCAGGAAAGATATGGAGGCCCACAGTTTCTACTGGGAAACAAAAGCAAGTTTGTGATTCTGGAGATTAAAGCCTGAGGCAACGAGGGGCAGAAACCTAGTAGGTAATGGAGGCAGAAGTCTGGTTTTAGACAGCCCTACGTTCTCACTGAGATATCTGGGATTGAAACGTCACAGGCAAGTCACCACCTATCAGCCCTTGATATCCTTCAGATGCAACCTTTTGGCTCAGATGCTGCAGAACTAGAAAAACAAACAACACGATGCATCCAGCAAACAACCCTGGATACACAAAATAAACTTGGCCAGGACCCTTGCACTCTAGCCCTGCAAGGTAACAAAGGGAAAGTATCTGAGTGTCGAGGGCAAGGCAAAGACATATTCACAGAGGGGTTAGGAGTGAGGTTGGACTTGGGAGGCCAGAAGAAATTCTGCAAGCCTGTCCATTGAGAAAACTGGTTTGATGATGGTACCTCTCCACTTAGGAAAGTCATACCCAAGCAGAGCACTCCAATAACCACAGAAAGGCCAAAAGTGAGCAGGGAGGGACATCTTATCCATCTACCTTCAATTCCAGTTCCTTGTGTAGGACTCAACACATGGTGGGCACCCATAATGGCAGCACCGAGTGTCATCGACTAAATCCTGATCCAGTGCTCCCAGTTCACAATGTAATTCAAGGCACATTAACACGCCCTTTTTTGGAACTTCCATTTCTCTTCTGTAAAGTGGGAATGATACTAGCATCGGCCTTTAGGGGTTGTTTCAAGATGAAATGAGATAATGCTTATGAACACACCATGTGGTATCTAAAATAAATTATCTGAAGGCTGCTTTTATAGTGCTATTTTCAAATAAATACAAATACTACTATTTTAGTATCTGAAAAGCAGTACAAAATTCCTCATTAACGTTCTTCTATTCATTTAGTAAGTAATCTAAATTGTAAAAATAAGCATCTTTTCTCTACATGACTGAAGCTATTTTCATTTTGAAAGAAAAAATGCAATTGCTCCCCAGATATTATTGGTTTTCCCTGGGCGGTGGGGGAGGAAGGAGTTTGCTCCCCTTAACTGTGAGCAGTGGGAAGCTAATAAAGTGTTTTACGCCGTGGAATATACTTACTTTTTGTTAAACAGTTTGTTGTGGAAGGCAAGGATAGTTCAAACAAACGATAAAGGTTTAAACAAAGGAATGATGGCACAGTATTTTAGAAATTTTTAGGAAATAAAATTAGCAGAATTGTTTTTGGGGAATGAAGGAATAGAATGAGGGAAGGGGTCAAAGACACATTTCTAGCTTGAGGAACTAGGGATTCGATGGTGCCACCAACTGAGATAAATGATACAAATGTATTCACGGTGAAATACTGTGTGGAGCCTTTGGCACAGCAATTTGAGGCACCTGCGGGAAATGTGGAAATGGCCCACTGCCAACTGGATAGAGAGTCTGAAAGGTGTGGTATGGAGAAGCAGTTTGGGGAGTCATCATAAACGGTTCTTGAAACCGTGAAAGTAGATTAGATCACACAATGAAACTATATAAAGTGAGAAAAGCAATAGGTCAAGAATAAGATTTTAGGAGCACCCACATTTTAGAAGTAGAAGAGCCATGGAAGATGGGCCATGAAAGACACAGAGAATGAATTAATAATAGAGGGAGCATTAGAGTATTTTGTCTCTGAAGAAAAGTAGTTTCAAGAAGTGCCCAACAGTGATAAATTCAGCAAAAAGGTTCAATGAAGGGAATCCTGGGAAGAAAAGTGGCAGGTGTGGCAATGTACTTTTGGGATCTTCCCAAACTGCTACATAAAAATACAGCAACATAACGAGGTGACAGGGTTTACCCAGCAACACCAAAATACAAGGGGTGAGGGCCAACCGCCAAGAGCCACAAAAGCCAAATATTACCTATCTGTGCAGGGGCAAACGGTGAGAAGCCATGGAGAGACTGGCCCGAGAGAGCAGAACCTCAAAAAGCCAGGAGGTATTCCTTGAAAGCCTGGCAGACCCACGTGCGAAGAGTGGCTCAGAAGCTGCAACAGGTGTGACTTCTTCCAGGATAGGGACAGGAAGAGGGTGGGGGCGGGGGGAGACACAGGAAGCGAGGCAGGATCTAAGGAAGCTCAGGAGTCCAGCCCCTGAGCTTTCACATCCAACCCTCCACTGCTCTGCTCAGGACAGAGCCTGCTGAGAAGACACTTGTTAAGACCACATCATGACTGAGCAGAAGAGGAAACCGGCATCACAGAAAGAGAAGATCCAAATAAAACCGGTGCAAGAAAATAGAAAATCTCTGAGAGCAAGCTGCTTTTTCTGCGCATGACAGCGAACAACAGGAGAGGGAGCACTGTGAGCTTCCTTCTAGACGTTCAGAAGAACTACATTCATACACACACAACTTCTATAAGAAAATGGAGACTAAACACCAAAACAATATCCCTACAGGCAACCAAAGTACACGAGAAACACATACTCAAAAAACAGATGAAAACGCTAATGTACTATTTTGAAATGGTCTAAAAGATATGAAAGAACACGGAACTCAAGAAAGTAGCCAAATGACCTGACAATGTGTATACGGTGAGATCACAGACAACTGGGATGAGTAATAGGATAGCAAAAGGAAAAAAAATTTAGCCTGTTTCAGTAATCATGAAGGACAGTATCAGTACTACCATTGTATGCACCACCTCGGATGCAGCAAAAGGGTGATTCTGGAATGTTCTAATTATATCTTCCTGTTTATGCCTGGGAACCAGAATTCTTAGTCATGAACAAAGTATCTACTGATGTAACAGTAAAAAATCCTATAGGCCTGAATTTGAATTGGAAATGTCTGCATGAACTCATGAGGTACCCTGCCCCTTATCTATCGATCAACATACACGTATACATATATTTTTGAGTATAAATATTTACTTACTTCCTAGAAACAATGACCAGTTGTAACAAGTACCCCTAGTGCCCAGATTATGGACATGAAATGCCATTTCCCAGGAAGCCTGGGCTCCTTGGAAAAGGATTCCAAGTGTTGGACAAGAATACACAAGATAAGCCTACAACATTTTGATACACCAGGCTGCAAGGACGTTATCAAAGACTACTAGCATCATGTTAAAAGGATTCAGAGGCCAGACTGAAGAGGCTGCCACTGGCCAAGGATGGGACAATCTGAGTTGCAATAAGGGTAAATGCTGTAATGAAAGAAACCTATCAAATATGTTTAAATCTATGAATTCATAACCATATTAAAAAAAATAACTAGTCACGGGGCGCCTGGGTGGCTCAGATGGTTAAGCGTCTGCCTTCGGCTCAGGTCATGATCCCAGGGTCCTGGGATCGAGCCCCACATCGGGCTCCCTGCTCAGTGGGAAGCCTGCTTCTCCCTCTCCGACTCCCTCTGCTTGTGTTCCCTCTCTCGCTGTGTCTCTCTTTGTCAAATAAATAAATCCTTAAAAAAAAAAAAAAAACTAGTCACCTACGGATGATAAGGAACCAATTCATTATCTTGAAAACTGGGTGTATAAAATGAAAGAGCATTTTACCATCAAGCATTTACCTTCCTTTCTCTGTCTGAACTCTGCCACTAAGTAACTAGTGAATGAGCGAAAAGCTTACCTGATAAAATTATTCTAACGAAAGAATGAAATAAAAACCTTGCAACTCCGAGGAATTAATCCATTTACACAGTAAGTATGAACACTGCTAACATCAAAAAAGTGAAAACTAGACATTATCAGTCTCCTGACGAAGGAACACAACAGTATGTATATCTTGCCAAAGGTATTGGACCAGAGTCTGATTAAGCCTCAGATTCTTGCTGCCAATGTGCAAAAACACACTGAACTGCACTATGAGCACACAATCAGCAAAATCCACTGTGGGAAATCATTCCAGTCAAATGACCCAGATTCCGCAACAAATAAATAAATGGTAAGAAAAAGACAGGGATTGGGCTGGTGTGCGGGGACCTGTACAGGAAAAGAGACTTAGAAGACACATCATATTTAAGGGGGAGGGGTTAAGCTAAAGGGTCTAGGGATATACGTTTGACTGACAGGACTGAAGGCAAGCAAGAAGTAATCCCTACGAGGTTAGGATGGGGTTACTTTGGAGGGACTATGGACAAGGGGCTGAGTGCGGCGGCTGGGCACAGTGGGTTGGGAGGAGCTTCTGGGGTAGCTGGTAAAGTTTTATGTCTTGAACTGGCACACCGTTTAAGAGGTATTTGCCTTACAATAATACACGAAGCTACACCTCCCCCAAAAGAAGAGCAGTTAGGATAAAAATTTCATTTAGGTCAGCCAATTAGGTAGGAATTGGCGATCTCAGTGAGAGCTGTTTCAAGAAAGGGATGCGGGTAGAAGTCAGATTGCACAGCTTGAGAAACAAATGGCAGGCTTCCAAGTGGACACAGAGTCTTGACTCAGGAGTCACAGTGTCTCACGTGAAAAGATCTAGAAGGATTCATACCTATTAAGCAAGGTTACTCTTGGGAAATGGGAGTATAAGGAAAGTGAGGAGGACCTTTCATTTTATACTTCATATACTTGGACAATATTTTATTTTTCAACATTTATGTTACTTTTGTTATTTTAAACTTGTAAATGTTTACTTTTTAAAAGGCCTTCATTAAAAAAATAGGAACCCTGGGGGGAGAAGAGACAAATCAAAAGAGCTCCAAATAATTTCTGCAGAAGAGTTTAATTTACGGAGATACTCCACCTTCAGGGAGGGGCGTCTAACTCCCGACTCCAGGTGTGGGCTGTGCACAGCGACTTCTTTCCAAAAAGGACAGCGTGGGAAGGGGGGAGAGAGTAACTTCAAAGGGAGACAACCCAAAGACACTACCTAGGCCAGGTATCCAGGTCAACATCAACAGTGGTAAACCATGTTCACAGTGCGCACCCCGATACGACGTGAGGACCGTGGAGCTTTCCCTCTGTGGCCTTCCTCCCCAACACTAGTAACCCCCATCTGATCCAATTCCAGGAGAGGGGCATTCTATAACTAAAACTATCAAGGTCATCGAAAACAAGGGAAGTCTGAGAAAGTCACAGCCCACAAGAGCCAAGAAGACATGACAATAAAATAATCAGCATCCTGGGTGGGATCCTGGAACCTAAAAAGGACATTAGGTAAACACTAAAGATAATGGATTTTAGTTAATAATGGTTCGTTGATTATAATGAATGTAGCATACTAATGTAAGATTAATAATAGGGGAAACTGGGTACAGCATATAAGGGAACTCTGTATTTACCTTCTCAAGTTTTAGGTAAAGCTAAAACTATTTTAAAGAATAAAGTCTATTTAGAAATTAAAAAAAAAAAAAAAAAAAAGAAACCCAAAACATCACAGTATCTCTACCAAGTGCAAGTTAAGGTGGGTAAGTTTCTTTTTTTTTTTTTTTTTTTAAGATTTTGTTTTTTATTTATTTGACAGGGTGAGATAAACAGCGAGAGAGAACACAAGCAGGGGGAGGGGGAGAGGGAGAAGCAGGCTTCCCGCTGAGTAGGGAGCCTGATGTGGGGCTCGATCCCAGGACCCTGGGATCATGACCTGAGCCGAAGGCAGACGCTTAACGACTGAGCCACCCAGGCGCCACCAAGGTGGGTAAGTTTCTTATAGTAAGTAAAGCCAAGCAAATGGCTTCTATTTCTCTTGTTCTCACACAGACAGCTTGGACCAATCAAGAGACCACCTAGAAGACTCTCACACACCAGCGATCCAGTGACCAGCCTCAGAACCCAACCATGACTCTGGCATAATATGCTATTTGCAGACATTCTTCAGCACAACAAAACAGGGAGCAAAAAATATGTTACTCATGTGAATCTGAAAATACGTATGGCAAGCTGAGGAGAGAATGTTCTTGGATAAAACACACCGGGTGCCAGCCATCAGAACTGGAACAGTCTATGCAAAATGTGCATTTACAAGACATTTTCAGGGAGGTCTCATTTCTAAACATACAACTGGATACAACAGGCAAATATTCCTTCCGTGTCATCTCCTGCATCACCCCCGTGCCGCAGAGAGTCACACGGCTCCTCAGTCAAGCATCTACTCCAGCCCAGCTATTAGGTGTGCATCCCTCAGCCCCTAAGCCTATGATCACCACCGTTCTGGATTTATTCTCCTTGTAGAGTTACTTCACAAATGTATATGCTATTTCAACTGAAAAGTAAATTCCTTGAGAGTGAGGACGGTGAAATGGGAAGAGAACGAACATTCACTGTTCTGTATCTTATGTGTGAAGCGCTGTAAGATTCTACACAAATGTCTCACAAAACCCTCTCACCTAAGCCTCACAGACATCCATGTGGTAGGTATTACTAAACCTCTTAGAGATGATGCATATGAAGTTCAGAAAGGCAAAGCAAGGGGGCGCCTGGGTGGCTCAGTCCTTAAGCGTCTGCCTTCGGCTCAGGTCATGATCCCAGGGTCCTGGGATCAAGCCCCACATCGGGCTCCCTGCTCCGTGGGGAGCCTGCTTCTCCCTCTCCCACTCCCCCTGCTTGTGTTCCCTCTCTCGCTGTGTCTCTCTCTGTCAAATAAATAGGTAAAATCTTTAAAAAAAAAGAAAGGCAAAGCAAGTTGGTCAGACGATAAACTCAATAACCCGTTGAGTCATGCCTGAGTGGCTCCACGGGGCCCATGTTGCCTCTACGACCGCCTGTTCCTATACCCTCAGCAGAGTGCTTGCTCACAGTGCTGCAAGCAGACAAGACATTCCCATGCCTTCCTGACACGAGCCAAGCTGAAGGATCGAGAAGTGGGTAGTCTCATGACCATACTTTGCTAATTATATTTTATAACCAAAGTCTAGCCCTGTCTGTGGCTCTTAAGGAAATAAAAGGAAAATAAAGAAGTTGGTGAACAAGCCTGACTATCACAGGTGTGCACATCTGTACCACGCTCTGCACCACTAACCAGAATACTAGGAACTTTCTAACATGCTGTACCCGTGGGGGAAAAAAAAAGATTTCAGATTGTAAATGATGTATTAAATTGACTTGGGAGACTATATTAAAAAATGGTAACCACAGGACTGCATTTGATATCCTTTTCCCTGAATAGGAGGAATCGGACTGATAAGCATCTTACTGTACTAACTATCACTTATTGCATCCTTAGGAACCATATGCGTACCTTATGAATCAGCAATATTTCTGCTCCTGAGAGAATCTGTAACTGTTAGCTGAAAAAAGGAGTGTTCAAGGCTTATGTTATTTTCCTTTCACAACGTTTGTAATTTATATTGCCTAAAACTTCAAATGAAATAAGATTCTACTTCAAATAATTCAGAAGAGTGACTCAAAAATTTACTGTAGCAATTTCAGACTGAAGTCAGTATTAAAATCCCTAAACTGTTTTTCAGACTCCTTTACTGATACCTTAATTACATTTCTGTGGCAGTATTTACAAATGCTAACCATGAATTTCCTTGTGTATCATTTGCATGCTATAAAAATAAAACGAGAGGGACTAAGTGGTTAAGTGTTGATGATTGTCAAAGCCCCGAACTTAGTTTTCAGTAGTGAGCTTGGTAGGGCTTATTAGATTATTAAAAATGATTCAATAAACTCTCTAAGTGAATAAATGCAGGTTATGCATGGACCAATGATGAGCTTGTGCATGAATCATGGGTTAAGATTAATCAAATGTCCATCTGAGTCCAGATTTTTTAAAAGGCCAGAAAAAAAAATTACGCAATTTATTAAATAGGAGGTAGAAGAGGAGACAGATACGTAAACCACAAAACAGATTGAGAGAGCTCCAAAAGGCACAGAGAAAATGGACTAAAATGTTATAAATGGAGAAGATAGTAGTTTTGGTTCAAAAACATGCCAATTGATAATGCACAGAAGTCCTGGTTGGTGAAACTTACCGCTAAGTCACTGATATCAAACTCATCATCACCCATCATCCAGAGGCTTGCTGACGTGCCGGTTATTTACACTAGCGTGGCTCCCTCAGTTTCCTCCTGTATAACACCTTAAGGTCTCTCCCAGCACTGGATTACCACTTAGGCTTTCTTAGCACAATTCCAAATTTTGTGTTTCTTGTCCTTTTAAGTGGCCTTTCAGCTAAAAATTTCAGAGCCACTAAAAGATTACTCTTAAAGCATAAGAGATCGTATCATGGGCTAACTTAGCACTGCTTTCATAAAGATGTCTAGGATGCTTAATAAATCATATTGAGTGACAACAGCAAAGAAGAAAATTCCAGGCCTGCTTGATATTCGTGACCTGTCTATAACAGAAAATGGAATTCTCTGCAATCCAGCTACTAGCCAGGCCTCTGCCCATTATCAACCCTCCTTTGATAATGTTGATACTGCAATACATTGGTTATATTTTTAAAGTAAACAAATATGTGTTTAGAAAGTTGTAACAAATATAGGTTTCTAAGGTCAAAGACGCTGACATTTACAGAGATAGACCTTACATGGGGGCTATGAAGGGTAAGATTTCCTGATAATACAGGCAACAGACACAAAAAAAGTCAATGGTGAGGAGGAGACAGAATTTTAAGCAGGTACTATGGGAAGCTGGGATGACTGAGATACATCTGTAGATTTCCAAGTCCTACTGTTAGTAATATAAATGTCGGCCTGGAAAGGAGGAGAAACAACGAACTTCCGTAAACAAGACCTTATAAATAGCATCTCACTCAGTTCAAGAACATTGACCAAAGGCATGCTCTGTGGGAAGCACTTGGTGATACGAATTCCTGCATCCATCAGTATTAAATCCCCAAGACCCTGCAGTGGAGAAGTGCTGAGCTGACAAGCAAAGTCAACTTCCCAAGCCACTCAACGCAGAAAACTAGGATACCTACCTATCTAAATTTCCATATGTATACAGCTACCAACAAGCACAGGTACGGTACTGCGTCCTCAACCCATTTACAACAGCACCAGCACTCTGTGGGAGGGCCTCCTGCACCCAAGATCCAAACTGTCTAAGGAAGATACACCAACCCACGATAAGTCTCTACCACGTAGGGTCAGTTTTTCAAATTGGGCAACGTGCACACAGATTGTACAACTATTCCAAGTCTAAAGCTAGTCCATGAAACAAATGGGGAGCACTCCAAGATGCTATTAAAGTGGAACAGGAGATTATAAGAAATGAATGACAAGAAACTGGAACCTTGAAGCATTGCTGGTGGAAGGTAAAATGGTGCAAATATAAAGGTAAAGAGGAAATGAATTGCAACTTTTCCATTTTTACAAGGAAAAATATTGTGAACCTGCATGAGAGATCACAAATTACTATGTATCTCTTAAGAGCCTTAGTGAACTTAAATGATCAGCATGTAAACTCTTGCAGGGAGGAAGGACCTCTGCAGTGATTGATGACTGTGCCTGATTAGCTATTATTTTTTAATCAAAAATTCTGTTTGGCCAAACAATAAACATTTCTACTCATCACTAAAAAGTGGAGATAAATTTGCAGAACACTAGTGAATATTTACTCACTCTCTGTTCCCAGTATCATCCGACTCACATTGACAATAAGAAGGAGAGGAAAAGAGCGATCCCGGTTTTCCTTTATGTTGCAAAGATTTTCTAATTTATTTAATATCCTGTTCCCATATAATACATCTCTTGAGGGCGCCTGGGTGGCTCAGTTGGTTAAGCGACTGCCTTCGGCTCAGGTCATGATCCTGGAGTCCCGGGATCGAGTTCCGCATCGGGCCCCCTGCTCGGCAGGGAGCCTGCTTCTGCCTCTGACCCTCCCCCCTCTCATGTGCTCTCTCTCTCTCATTCTCTCTGTCTCAAATAAATAAATAAAATCTTTAAAAATAATAATAATAATAATAATACATCCCTTGAAAGCCTTCTCTCTGTGGTCACATTCTGTTCTCCCCTACTGAAAATTCAGAAAGGAAACAGATGCCTCATCAGACATAACCTTGACTGTGCCATGGCTCTGCCTAGTGATGCCAGCGCAAAGGTGTTGGCTAAAGGGTTAGACTAATTTGTAAACAACATTAAAACATCTTGATTGCATTTCTAGAATTTATACATTGGCATAGCATTTTATACAATTCACTCAGGAAAACGAAGATTATAAACGCATTAAAATAGTTACAAATGAATGAGTAAGAAACAAACAAAAAACTCACAAACCTTCTTGTGAAGACACAATGGGTGGCATGTAATCAGGAATGTACTCTTTTCTTTCCTCTGCATCTTTACTTCCAGGTTGAGGAAATTGGAGGACATTGTTCTTACTAACAGGAAATGAAGGAATTTGATGTGGGAAAGTCACAGGTTCAATATTGTGAATATAGTCTTCTAGTTCATGAAGGCTAACCCCCATAAGCTGGAAAGCTTCACCAACATCATCCAAAATTGGGTCTGTTCGGCCATCTGAAACAAAGTCAAAAGCCAAGCAAATTACTTTAAGAAAATTCCATGAATACTTTTTAAAATATTAAGAAGTACTGGGTTCATAGGTAGCTCAGAATCAAATATACTATACATACTTAAGACTGAGTTATTGGAAAGAATTTAACAGATTTTAAATGAAAGAGCATACTGTTTAAATATTAGAAAGCTGATTCCTGAAGTCAATTTGAAATACGATCTGACAACCAGACAATTCACACTAACAATCAGCTAGTACCGAATAAATTTCAGAAGTAGTTTACAGACGAACAGTGACGGACCAAATGTAAATGCCCAGTAAATATATATTTTTTTAAGATTTTTTATTTATTTATTTGACAGAGAGAGACACAGCGAGAGAGGGAACACAAGCAGGGGGAGTGGGAGAGGGAGAAGCAGGCCCCCCGCGGAGCAGGGAGCCTGATGCGGGGCTCGATCCCAGGACCCTGGGATCATGACCTGAGCCGAAGGCAGACGCTTAACGACTGAGCCACCCAGGCACCCCAATGCCCAGTAAATATTACTACTGCTGTTTTTTATCAAATGACTAGAATGCTGTGCTAAGTAAATGTCCATTCCATTTTCACCATTGTTCAATGATGCATCTCTGGAACCTAAAACTGTGGCTGGCATACAGCTGGCACTCAATAAATATTTTTTGAATGAACTCTAGTACTTCCTCTCCGCCATCCCAGATTTCACTCTGTCTGGTTTCGGTTACCCACAGTTAACGCGGTGAAGCAGCAGACTTGGAGGGTCAGCAGTAGCCTAACCCTATGTCACAATGCCTACGTCATTCACCTCACTTCATCTCATCACGTAGGAATTTTGTCATTTCGCATCATCACAAGGGCGAGTGAGCACATTAAGATATTCTGAGACAGAGAAAAGTGATCATTCACTTAACTTTTATTACAATATGCTGTTATAACTGTTCTGTTTATTATTCGCTATTGTTGTTACTCTTTTAATGTGCCTAAATTTATAAATTAAACTTCATCATAGCTCTGTACAGGAGAAAACACAGAATATTTGGGGTTCGGTACTATTCGTGGTTTTAGGCATGCACTGGGGGGTGGTCTTGGAATGTATCCCCCGCGGATGAGGGGAGACAACTGTATGGCACTGAATCAATTTTTTAAATCCCAGAAAATTTACAGAAAACACTTAGATCAGAAAGATAATCTATGTGCAAATTTTAAATGTCATTAGAAGACACCATACAAAATGGACAGAGATAGATACAAAGTTAAGGCGAGATTCTCTTTACAAAAGTGGTGTTTTTTGTTTGTTTGTTTTTTTAACTGAAATCACTTCACTTTAAACTCAGTATGTCTGAAATTAAATCATGCTGTAAAATGAAAATAACCCAAAGTTTATAAAAATTAGACACATGCTTGCTCACACCCACATAAAAAAGTTCTGGAAGGATATACATCCAACTGTTAACAGTTTAAGGGGCTGAAAGCTGCAGTGCAGAGGGAAGGAAGCAGGAGACTCTCACTTGTAACTTCAAACATTTCTGTAGTCTCTCAGTTTTGCTACAAGTAGGGGTTACTTCCATGATGTATAAAATAGCAGGGATAAATAAAATGGATATTCATTCTTCCTCTTAATGATGTAGATATGCATTTCAACTCTTCTATTCCTAGGAAAAGCAGTAGTATTCTCTCAGTCCAGAATAAATGATCATCTTGAATTCCTGCATATGCTTTGCAATTTCAACGCAAGACCCCTCCCTGGTTCTCCCCTCTTCCTGTCCATTTTTGGCCACAGATTTCAGAACATTTTCTTTCCCTCTCTTCCTACCATCACTCTCCTAGGTCAGTTTCCAGGTATCCTCACTTAAGTCTCTCTTGCACTCAGCGGGAGCACAATTTTCTTAAGATATCACTTTCATCATACTGTTTCCCTCCTTAGAAGCATGCAGTGTTTCTGACCATGCTTTCATTTCCTCTATGTCCCTCCCAAATCTGATTTCACATGTTCCTGTAACACCTTCCTAATGAACTGGCCACATATGTCAAGTTGGTCACCTCACTGGTACTTTCATCACACTCAGTCCTACTTGGGTATCATAGGTGATGCTTTTCTCTAGCCTGGCGTCCACTCCCACCTCTATATAGGCAGGCTTCACAGCTCAACTCAAATTTCATCTTTTCTGTGAAGTCATCCTGCCCCAGCCCACAGTCATCTTCCTTTACCTTCTTCCTTTTGCATTTACTGCCTATATCATGCAATTATTAAGTCACAAGTACTAGTCTTAAAGAGTCATTCTGAAATATTTAGCACCTACTTTCGGTGCACGCACACATATTTAATACATAATACGACACAGCGAGAAATATCTGCCCTGAATGCTTTCACAAATCATGACCTTAGAGAAATTTAAAAATGCATCATTTGTTGAATTAATAGCAACTTCTGATACTTGCTTTAACTTGAGAGCAATTTTTTTTAAAAGGAGCAAACATCATCAGTTTATTTTGTTGACAGTCTGCACCTTTGTCCACAACTTGTGGGCAGGGACTGTGCCTCAGGACATTGATGTCTCCAACACAGTGCTCAGTTCTTTTTTTCTTAGATTTTATTTATTTATTTATTTATTTAGAGCATGAGCAGGGGGAAGGGCAGAGAGAGAGAGAGAATCTCAAGTAAGACTCTCACTGAGTGCACTGAGTGCAGAGCCCAACACTGGGCTTGACTTCATGACCCTGAGATCATGACCTGAGCCAAAATCAAGAGTTGGCCGCTTAACCAACTGTGCCACCCAGGGGCCCCACTGCTCAGTTCTCAGTGGTGCTCAGTGAATGTTGTCAAAAAGACAAAGAGGATTTAAAGAAGGAGAATACAAGACTGCACAGTGGTAACCTGAGATCAAAATCTGAGTTTAAAACTAGGATAGTATAAAAAAAAGAACCTAAAAAAAGTCTGTAACTAGTAAGTATACCAGGAATCGGCATTTTTAATAAGTCACAAAACTATGATGGAGAATAATGAACCTGATAATCACATTCTCACTAAAAGCAAGAAAACTGGCTGCCAAAATTGGGTAATTAGAAAAAGGATTAACATTAACACATAACAATGATTACTTGATGACTTTGGAATACCTGGTTACTTGCAGTGCCAGCACTGTTCTGTGTATAAGGCAGGAAAGGTAACTATGTATTCAGGGGATATTTTCATTACCTAAAAATACAGAACATCTGTCCTTATTTAGGGAACTTGGTAGCAAAAATATAATCTGGACTATGCATAACCGCAACAGTATACTCAAGGACCATGAAAAGGGAGAGGGAAGGAAAAGAAGCAAAAGCCAAGAGAACAGTGTGCTGGTGGTGTACTTTCAAGATAACAATGAATGAGAGTTACTTTGCAGTGCCATATTTAGATTAGAAGGATCAGTGAAATCAAGCATTCAAAAAATACCACAGTTTGGAACTCAAAAAGTCAAGTGACTAAACAGCTATTATGGTAGTAGGTTATCAGTTCATTCATTTCTTCAGCAAATATCTCCTGGGTGCCTAGTAAATGATAGCACCGTACTAGGTTACAGAATACAAATATAATAAATTTGTCGCCTAGGGAGAAGAAAAGGAAAGGGTGAGAAACAGACACAGATGATTACAAAACAAGGTGTTACATACAGGAATATGTGCAGAATTAGGAGAACAGATGACATATGAATTTCCCAAATCAAGTGATAAGTGAATTTCAAAACAGAAGTAGTACCACCGGTGCACCAGGGGGTGAGGGATACTCTAGGAAACCCCATGTGTATAGGAATGGATAGTTTAAAATGTTTTGGATAAGGCAGGTAATTCAGCATGGCTGCAATCGGAACAGCAGGAGCAAGAAAAAGCTCACAAAGAAAATATGCTGTTGAAGAGTTGAGATGTTCAGCCTGCAAGCAATGGTGTACAAATTAAAATATTTTTAAGAATGACACGATCAAATATGTTTATGGACAAATTACTTTGGCAGCACTGTCGAAGCAGGAATGGAACTGGGGGCTCAAGAAGTAAAGTGTATCTGTGGGTCTCAATTTTCCAGTCTAGGATCCACTTCAAGGAAGCAAAGTATCTTATGAAACACTTTACCCAGTTCTCCCGCTTACCCACCTTAACGACCTGAAATTTCAATGAATGGCAGTTCCCCCATACATACACATAGACACACACACACTTACTTCACATCAGTGGGATGCTGTGTGGTTTCTATTAAGTATTCCGAATTATTAAATGCCATCAGCTATAGATACTACTGGACACTCACTTAAAAACCAAGTACTGCAGCCCAGACTACCTGGGGACCCTTGTAAATTGCCTATGTTCCCTCTATTACACTTTTATAACCACTGATATGAAAATATCAAGGAGGAAATCAATGAGTAACGGGGATGTAAGTGAAAGTTAATCTAAGTGAAACTGACAAAGTTGGCCTTGGGAAAGAGTAAACTGTCTATGAAATGAACAGATACAGAAAGAAGAGGCAGTGTCCCCAACGGAGCAGAGCTGTCAACGAGTATATGCTGTTATGAGCTGAAGAATGGCTAGCCTTGTAAGAAACGGCCGGTAGACGGAGCGCCTGTGACAACTAGTTGTAGTAGTTTGCAGGCAAGGGAGGAAAAGGACCAAAGTAAAAGAGGCTGCAAGGCATTCTGGAGGTGGTTCTACACGCAGCAAAAATGAGATGATGAGAAAGACCGATGCATATTTCCGATGAGAAGACGTGAGAGGGTGTGGAGCTGAGAGCGGAGACAGGGGTCCCGGCTGGAGGCGGGAAGTTAGTGGATGAGGAAGAGGCACCAAAGGGATGACTGGAGTTTCCAGGGGCAGTGGAACCCGAGGGACGTCAGAGGGCGAGAAAATGCCCGATCTCGGGGTAGGGGTAGAGGACGAACACCTTGGAGACGGTGAGATAGAGAAGGGAAGACCGGAGGTGTCACTCGTGACTGGCCAGAGGCAGCCCTCCCGCACCCAGCCCGGTACTCACACAGCTCAGAGTACCGATGGCAGCCCCGTCCCAACTGCTGCAGATAGCGCTGCAGCACGTCCGTGAGGAGGTGGCAGGCGCTGAGTTGCACCGAGTCCCAGCCCAGCGCCTGGCAGATCTGCGCCACCGAGACCCTCAACAACGACCTGGAGTAACTCTCGCACATCCCGCTCCGTGGACTCCACCGCAGCCCTTGCTGCCACTCTCTCCACCCCCACCGCCTAACCTTAGCAGAGCCCTCGATTCATCCTCTAGGGCCCCCGCGGCGGGGAAATCGTCCCCCCGACCCCTGGCGACCACCTCAAAGCGCCAGCAGCACGGAGCGCGCCAGCCTGAGAGCCGCCATTTTGGACTCGCTCCGCCTCCCGCTGGACGGTCGCCGGGGCGAGGCAGCACTAGCCGAATGTTGATCGCGTCAATGAGGAAGCTCCGCCCTGTTGGAGCAGAGCGATGGTGTCGGAAGCGACTCTTGGGCCTGGAAGGATGCAGGAAACGGCTGTGCTGAGCGCAGGTGGAGGATGTGCCCGGGGAGGCAGGTGCTTGGGGCCTTGGGTGGGCTCTCTTGGAGGGAAAAGGAGAGGGGACCGTCAGTGGTTTAGGAGCAAAAGAGGGAGTCAGGATATGAAATCGAAATGCGGGTGTTAGAAGTGGGAACCTGAGAGGCTGTGAGTGCAGGGGCGGGATTTGGAGCGTGGGAACTTAAGTGCCCCCAAACGCGGATCTGATCCGATCTTGCCTATGCTGCTGCTTACCATGTATAGATAGGTTAAATCAAACCCAAGCTGCTCAGAGGTTAGAATCAGGCGAGTGAGACACTAGCCTCGGTGCAAAATTTATGGGAGCACAAGAAAACTGAAGATCAATCATTTTTTAATACAGTATTAAAAAAAAAAAAATCCAAACCACTTCCCCCAAATTCTTGCCTTACTCGCCTCATTCTAATCCCAGCCCTGGGTTCAATAAAACTCAGTTGCCTACAGAGGACAAATAAGTACCTTAAATCGATGAAGCAGGCTGAGAGAATGGGGAACTGTTGCCTACTCAAGACTCTTCTCCCAGCCCCAGTCAAGTGTTGCCAGATCTCTCCAGACGACCGGAACTCTGGACTTTGTGATAAATATCTCGAGTTATAAATATTACCCAACCTATGGGTAGTCAATTGCAATGGCTGATCTAATGATCTCTTAAATATGCCCTTTTGTGCTCCCCCCACCCCAAGTTTCTAGAGTGTTCTTTCCTTCCTTCCCCTCATCTCTCTCCTCTGTATTTCTCTGTCAATTTCTCTATTCTTCTACTTGGCACAGTGCATTTAGTATTTTGAGTTTATGCGCCTTTCCCAATAAATCGTGTTTCTGAATGGATCTACATTCTCCCTATAGGGAGTATTCCAGAACTGTGAACATAATAGATACTCAATTTTTAAAAGTCAAAACCACAGCAGAACTGAAAATGTGGTGCTTCAGCCAAATGACAATTCTGAAGAGATGGTGCTCCATGGTGGGGTGCCTATAATATTTTCTTCAGTGACACTTGTGTCCTCAAGATTATCGGGGACCTTTGGGGTGCAAACTCTATGGGAGTTTTAGCCTTAGGACTTTTAGTCCTAACCTTACTTGACCATTTTGTAGCCATTTGTTACTGTTGAACACTACCTTAATTTTGAAACTCTCTTATACCTTGGATTTCACAATACCTTATTATCTTGCTGTCCCTTCAGTATTATATTAGACCCTTCTTCATTTGCCTCTGTGTGTGTGTTCAACTCCTTAATCTTTTATTTCGGAAAATTTCAAACCTACAGCAAAGTTGAAATGGAAAAGTGTAAGCACAGGCATATACTTCACCTAGATTCATCAATTGTTAATGCTTTGTTACATTTACTCTATACGTATAGACATATACTTTTTTTTCAGAACGGTTTGAGAATAAGTTGCAAACTTCATCACACTTAACTCAGAAACACTGGGGCGCCTGGGTGACTCAGTTGGTTAAGAGTCTGCCTTTGGCTCGGGTCATGATCTTGGGGTCCTGGGATCGAGCCCCGCATCGGGCTCCCTGCTCCGTGGGAGGCCTGCTTCTCCCTCTCCCACTCCCCCTGCTTGTGTTCCCTCTCTCGCTGTGTCTCTCTGTCAAATAAATAAATAAAATCTTTAAAAAAAAAAAAAAAAGAAAAGAAAAGAAACACTTCAGTATGTATCTCCTCAAAGCAAGGATATTCCCCAGGAAGTTATTTCTGGGATGGAGATCAGCCTGCAGAAGGTTTATTAAGGAGTGTTCCAGTGGCTGCTGAACCTGTCCGTGGTCCAGCAACATTGGGCAAGAGAGTTCCAAGAGACACCCAGCCAGACCACTTGGGTGCCACCCATCTCTCCTTGCTGCCCACTGTGTAACTACAGCGTGGGCTCCTAATGACCGGAGTCAGTTACTCCTACCTGCACAATGACTTCTCTTTCTGCATGCTGACCCCTGGCTGAAGTGCCCAACTGGCAACTGTAGCTAATATTTCAGTGGGACTCCTGTGTGTCCCGTGGTGAAAGCATTCCCCCTTTTGCAAATTAGAACTATCAACCTGGAGGAGCCAGAGTTGCAGGGACAAGAAAAGTTTCACAGGTGGGTCACTGAGAGTTAACGTTTGTAGGGGCCAAAATTGTCAAATGATACATGGAGATACAATGGGGACCACTGGACCTGCATTCTTTGAGTCTTTAAGGATGCCACTAATTTCTCCCTTCCCCTTCTCCCTGAGGTACAGGACCAATCTCAAGAGCTTGTTTCAGCCTCCCTGCTACCATAGTTCTGACCCCGCAGGCCAAGGAATCAGTGTGGAGGTTGTGCCAACTTCCCTGTATGTCTAATGTAACTACACATTGGGGGATCAGGGAATTGAAATCCTTAAAATGTTTGAGTATTTCCTTTCTCCAGTGGGTGGTTACTTGAGTAAGTGACCGTTGGTTCCTTTGCCAGAGGAGTAGGGAAATCATTATCCTCTCCATTTGGTGTTGAGTTCTTCTTCCTAAAGACTTAAGAGTTTCTGTCTGAAAATTGGCTCGGATCCAGACGTTGGGTAAGGAATCATGGCTGCTCATTGGGGCGACCATCCTCAGCCACCTAGTTGTCTATCCGTGAATTATTTTGATGGTACAGATTGAGGAGCCCACTCATCGGCGGCCCATCTGTCTGTTTCACCCACCCTTGTTCCAGGAACCATTTCTAAAACTCACCAGGTGACTTCCTCCCCCACCTCTTAACTTCTCTTATCGTGAGTTCATTCATGTGGCTTCTGACTAATACACAGCGAAGTACAGCCCTTTTGGCCTGTATTATTTTATAGTCCTACTGTCCCCACTTTGCTTGAATATCTGAACACTGATACCTCATACCAGCTTGTTTCCACTTTATACCGCCCTAGTTCACCCCTGGTAAAAGTTTTACAACCTGCACATTCTGGAACTACCTACCTTGTGCCAGGGGCTTATCATGCTCCATCTACCACCAGTGCTGAGGTCCTCAGGGCCAGCCAGGTGGCTGACCCAGCTCCTAAAATCCTCCTGTCTTAGTATCTACTGTCTCCACCCCTTCCAATACAAATTGCCCCAAGTGATGGGGTGCCTGGATGGTTCAGTCATTAAGCATCTGCCTTCAGCTCAGGTCATGATCCCAGAGTTCTGGCATCTGGGCTCCCTGCTCAGCGGGAAGCCTGCTTCTCCCTCTCCCACTCCCCCTGCTTGTGTTCCCTCTCTCGCTTTCTCTCTGTCAAATAAATAAAAAAAATGCCCCAAGTGAGACTCTCCAGGAAGCAGCCTCTGAGATGGAGATCAGTCTATAGGAGTGCTCTTGGGATCAGGACCCAGGGAAGGAAAGCAGGTGGGGGTGGGGGAAGGGAGACATCCTGTGAGTTCAGACAAGGGGGACTGGCTTTATATTCCCACACTGAGCAGGCACTGGGTGTGGGCTGCCCAGGAGGGAGGGGGCTGTGATCTGGGGCAGGGCAGTCTCCAGCTGAGGATTCCAAAGAGGGTTAAGTGCTGAGGGCTGTGTCCTGACACAGTTCCAGAAGCTCGGGAGACACACCCCTAAGTCCTGCTGTGGGTGGGGGGGGGGGGAGGCGGGAGGATCTGGGAGGAGCTTCACACCTTCTGCTACACCATAATACCATTGTCACACACAACAGACTCAAGGGTGATACAGTAGTATTACCCAGTATCCAGTGGGTATTCAGATCTTCCCATGGTCCCCAAATGCCTTTTAGCTTTTTAATTTTTCAATCCATAATCTAAGAATCCCTCCTTGCATTTCATTGACATCTCTATAGTCTTTTTTAATAAGATCAGCACTCCCCCCCGCCCCGCCCCGTTGTTTGTAGGGCTTTTATTTTTTTGGTCTTTTATGACATTTTTGCAAAGTCTAGGAGTTTTGTTTTGTTTTTTAGGACAGTTATTTTATAGAATGTCTTGCAATCTTTGATTGTTTTCTCACCTGATTAGGTTCAAGCTAAACATTTTTGGCAACAATATTCCTACACAGGTTAACAGCAAGGGTCATGTTGTGCCATCACTAGTGACAAAGTTTGGTCATTTGTAAAGGTTAGGTACCTACCAGTCACCATTGTAAGGTATCCTTTTTTTTTTTTTTTAACTTTGAGATTAATAAGTAATCCATAAGGTGATACTTTGAGCCGATTTGAATAACCTGCTTCTCCACAACCTTTCGCCACTGGTTTTATGAGCATCCATGTCTGATCTCTTACTGAGTCAGTCAGTCATTACTCTGGTAGTTATTAAGTGTTGATTTTTCTAATCTGAGCGTTTTTTCCTACCTTTCTTAGCAGACGTTCTAGAAAGTTCCCTCATTTTTTCTAGTATGATGTTAGTATGGAGTCAGACATGCTTTTTATCCAGTGAGCTAGAATCTCTTAACATTATTATTCTTTTGCTGCTTAAGTTATCCTGTATTTGGCCAGCAGGAGTCCTTTCAGGCCAGTTGCTGTGTGCTTTTAACATGCCTCTGTCATTCACTGAGTGTTTCCATACTTGGTGGCACGAGATTTTCTCAGGCTCACCTTATGCTCTTCCCTGCCCTAGACTTAGAATTAGCCATCTCTCTAAGGGGCTCTGGTTCGCTATTTAGAAACCAAGATATGGGCTCTAGCTGACCTTCATTATTACTGGGGTGTCATTGCTTCAGGGACCTTTTGGTGGAGAAAACTAGAAAATATGAATATTCCAAAAGTCTGAAGTACATACTGATGCCTGATTCAAACCCCTAACTCCATATTCTTTACCTCCTCCCATTTCATATTTATATCTCCCTCCTCCCAAAGTAAGAACCCTGATTTCAATTATAGCAAATATTTGCTTTCTCCTCTAATGCCTTTGCCTAATTTTTAAGTATTTGTTCTCTTTTTATATGCTTCACTCCAGTAATTTTCATGGTTATATAAAGATGACTCCTTAACATAACGGTTTATTCTAAATTTTTCCCAAGTTTCAGACTAGTGTAACTAACTGCGTCTATTCAACAACTAATGTCTATCTGGATATCCCTTCTACAACTCATTTAATTAGTGTTTGATGGATGCCCCAAATGAAACTCATCGTTCTTTCTGTTCTTGGCTGTACACTTCAGTTCACCTCAATTACTAATCAGTGCCCAGTATACAACATCGTATCTAGCAGGCAGTCAGTGCTCAATAAACGTATGCCTTCTAGAACAATTCATCTTGCAATAACGTGTAGAATTAGAGAACAACTGTCTATACTAGAAACCCAAATTATGCACTTTAAAACAGTGAATTTTACCACACGTGTCTTCTCTCAGTGAAGGTGTTATTTTGAGAGAATCGGATTTGAGTGGTGGTAAGGAGACAAGCACCTCCTCCAAGAGCTGCAGCAGTGGGGACAAGGGGTGGCTGCTATCCACCGTCTGTTGACACACCAGTAGGACCCAGGGCCTGCGGACTGAACTTTCATCCTGAAAGCAGAGTGCTGACTCACCCAAGGACCCCTGGTCCTTACCATCCCGTCCCAGTGGAACGTGGAACGTGGAACGTGGAAGTGCTGGGGACCGGGATGAAAGAACCCAGCCGAGGGGGTTACAGCACAGGCCTAGGGGGCCCCAAGTACACTGGGGGCATCACTTTGTATTCAGCACTCACCCTGTATCAGATTCTGAGTATTTGGCAAGCATTAGCTCATTTGATTTTCCTAACAACCCTATGAAGTACTATTTTCATCTCCATTTCACAGATGTTAAGACTGAAAGAATAAGTCACTTGCCCAAGATCACACCACCAGTAAGGGTTGAGCGGGGTCTCCACGAAAACGTCATAGAATAGGTATTTTAAGATATGCAAGCTCTTAAAAGGTTTACCTATTTACCTGGAAGATGTACACCACCAAAACATCAGAGAGGGAAAAGTGTGACACAGGAAGTGAGCTCCAACCCAGGAGAGCGAGGCACCTGACATAGCACCGATAGACCAGAACGTCCATACTCCAGAGACAAACAGAGGGCTGGCACCATGAGGCCCCCACAACTGTTGTCCTCTCTTCTGAACCTCTGAGTCTGTCACGTTGAGCCTGACAGATTTTTACTCGACAATGTGCTTACATTCCTGCTTTTCTTCCTGCTGGGTTGTCTAGAATATGCAGTTCACCCTCATGGAAGTGTTCTGTTGTCCTCAAAACTGGAGATGGGCCAACGTGTTTAGAAGCAAGATAAAAAACGCCACCTAGCCCCATTCCTCGCTAACATTCCTGAAGGTGATCTAGTAGTTTGAACACACGTACGTGTCTGCCCGATGCCTCAGCCTCATTCATCGACCCGTCAAGTGATTCCTGTAAAGGCTCAGGGAAGCTAGAAAAGGACCCTGGGTGCTGTTCAGTTTCTCTTCCGCAGCCTTCTTGTAAGAAGGCAGTACTGCTCCTTACAGGCTTGTGGTTGCTCATCAATTTTTATATTACTTACCATTCACTTCATTTTTGTAAAAATAGTTGTTGGCAAAATAATAAAGCATTTGAAGAAATCTTTCTAAATAGATGTATTTAATGGTTTTTAAAAGTCAAGAGCAGCATACAAATTGTTAAATGAGAATGGGTATATTATATATATATATATATGTATTTAAAAGTTTTTATTTATTTGACAGCGAGACAGACAGCGAGAGAGGGAACACAAGCAGGGGGAGTGGGAGAGGGAGAGGCAGTCCTTCCACGGAGCAGGGAGCCCGATGCGGGGCTCGATCCCAGGACCCCGGGATCATGACCTGAGCTGAAGGCAGACGCTTATTACTGAGCCACCCAGGCGCCCCTATATTTTTATATATTATTTTTTTATAGTTCTTTTTGTAATTTATATATTACTTTTGTAATTAAAAAAATAATTTCCCTATTTTAAACAAATAGGAAAACCCTGACATTTTGGCACAGCCAACTTGTGCATAATCAGGTTAGGCATCCAATCTTAATGGTTATCTAAATGTGAATATGGAATGAGTTATCATACTGAAAGATTTCTCAGTGCTTGGAAAAGTTACTTAAATTTTATTTATTTATTTATTGAAGATTTTATTTATTTATTTGAGAGAGCGAGTGTGAAAGAGATCACAGAGAGGGAGAAGCAGACTCCCACTGAGCAGAGAGCCCAACGGGGGGCTCGGTCCCAGGACCCTGAGAGCATGACCTGAGCCAAAGGCAGTCACTTACCCAACTGAGCCACTCAGGTGCCCTGATATTTAAAATTTAAAGTAAGTATATGCCTGGAATTCTATATCCCATAGATGAGAAAGAGCAAATGACTCCAATAGCATTTTTACTTCATTTTGTTGGATGTTCTTTTTGAAAGAGCAGAAGAATGAAAGGCTGGGCTAGCTTGTGGCCTGCTGCCTCTTCCTTCCCCCCAACCCCAAATACTCTGGACTTGCGAAGGGTGTTCTGGAACTGTAAAATCAGCAGAGGCTCTTAGATTATCTTCTTACCAAAAAATTTTAGCAGTAGCAGGTCAGTATTTTTAAGTACTTTTAACATCCCACTTTGAAAACTATTAACTACTGTTCCTATATAATAAGAAAAGACAGTGATTTTCTTTCGGTAAGTTGTTTATTGTAAGATAATTTACAAACCTCTTGCTGTCTTTAGTAGTTTAAACAATGGACCAACAATTTCTTCTGACAAGGACAACAGTAAGCTAAAAATAAAATCCGCTGGCTGAATTTTCCTTCTTTATCTGAAAAACAAAGTACAGAACAAATAAAAGTCAGTTTTGGAGGGAAAAATAATGATGTCAAGAGACAATACCTATTTAAGTGGGGTTTAAAGAACTGACTTTACACAATAAAATGTTACTATATACTAGTTGTTCTCAAATTTTGGTCTAGGGACTTTTCCACGCGGTCCATGAAGGCAAACTACTTTCTTATTTGCCTGTTTTACTCATTCTCAAGAGTACATGGTAGCATTTTCCAGGGCTAAATGACATGTACTATCAGGACAGAATGAATACAGAAACAAATGAGAATCTAGCTCTCTTCTATTATGTCAGAGATGAAGGGGTCCTGAGACCATCAAGTTTGAGAACCACCAGTCTATATTTAATATTTCAAAATAATGCTAATTCTCTATCCGTAAAATTTATTTAATAAATCAAAAAAAAAAAGTGCCTGGCATTACCCATATGCTACCACAAGCTGGCAGCTACTATAAATGGGCCAAAATCTAAATCTCAGAGAATCTGTTTCACTTGCTTCATCAGTGTCAATCGTATCTAGCTAGATTTCTTTCTGGTGGGGTTAGGGGAGAGAGTGTGAAATATTGCCACTTTACCTCTTGTCTGAGGATGAAACTTGGTTTTCATTAATCCCTGGTTATTATGTTAGAAAAAAAGACAAAACAAGCCAGTCAAGAAGCAATCCATGCTAGTTAATCAGGTATCATTTCCAACTAAAAACATCCGTTTCCACACTCGGTATCTCGAGGAAATCATGTAAGTTAGTTACCAAACTATTCCTTTAAAACAGATCCGATGCCTGTTATAAAAAGTTACTAATTTCATTCTGGTTGGAACAATAAAACCATGTTGATGCAAGAAGGCAAGACCACGTAAGTGTAACTGAAGTGTAATTGAAGCCCGATAAATAGCACACAGTGTATTACTAAGGAGTCAAATGTGTTTGTATTAAACAGTAAAGTTTTAACCAGAATAATTGATCGGTTACAGAGCATGCAATCCACTCATACACACACTCCCAGCTTGGACTGCACAGCCAACCCTAAAGGATTTAGACTACTCTTCTAGAGAGCCAAAATTTAATAGTCAATTTCTGATTCTCAGTTTTTATGTCCCAGTCTCCCTCTCCTCATTTCCCCTGGTTTTGCTCCTTTTTAGCCAGGTTTCCCATATTTCTAGTCAAGGAAGAGGGCAGTCCTCAATACTGCAGATGCTGTCTCCTCGCGTTTTATTCCCAGCATTCCTTTTTCAAGAGCAAAACAGGATCCTTGGTTCCCTGGATCACAGTCCCTAGAACCTTCAGAATGCAGCTTTCTCCCCCAGGCCCCCTCACACTTACCACCCAAGAAGAAAACAGCTTAGCATTAGCAGTAGGACATACAGCAAGGAAGAGAATGAATAATATGCTTATGTAATCCTCGCCTTAGCCCCCGTGTTATAGGACAAAACTGAGTCACAGAAAGAGTATCACACCCAAGTTTATCATGCTAGGAAGTGGCAGGGCCATTCATCATTGCACTGTACTCTCTGATGCTAACACAACATTAGTGACTAGACTGAGAGATGGGTTAGTCTTAACAAAGTCCTGCTTGGAAAGCAAACTAAGACAAGAACGCCTAGGCTAGCAAAGCTGATGGATCTGACTGACAACTTATACAATGGTCTCCATCAGTTTTGTGTGTCTCTTTGGCATTCTGCCCAGTTTCTATCCTGGGGAGATAATACTTCCTTAAGTATTTAAGGAATTACTTAATACCCAATTTAAATTTCACCTTAGTGACGAACCTATCTATTCCTGATTCTCAAACACGGATCCACATTTTCACACACCCACTGAAATGTTATCTCTCCCTCTTCTGAATTTCCACCTCTTAGGGCACATCACTCATTCGCTCAACAAGTATTTACCGAGGAAGTATGTGCCAGGTGGTAGGGCTACAAAAGTAAGACACAGTCCCTCCCAAGCCACAGGAGTACAGGCAAATAAAAAGGCAATTCCTAATAAAATAGTGTAAATGCTGAAAAGGGGAAGCACAGGATGCTAAAGGGTGCTCCACCCGAATGGTGAAGGAAGGCTTCCTGGAAGAAAGCCTTCTCTCAATTCAGGAGAGAGAGAAATGGAAGTCTGTCTATCAGATGAAGAATCCAGGGTGCAAAAGGAAGAAAAGAATGGCATTTCAGGCAAAAGCACATGACGTGTTTGTAGAACTGAAGTACATCAATGCGGCTGAAGTTCAAGGGGAAGTGAGACGTGGTGGTTAAGACTAGACTAGAGAGTGTTGGTGGCCAGAAAACACAGGATCACATTATCTCAAGCTAAGGTGTTCTGCAGGATGATTATGTAAGAGAATGGATTCTATTCTTTTCCTTGTAACAGCCTGTTGCAAGGCCAGACAGTAAATATTGTAGGCTTTGTGAGTCACATACTGTCTCTTTTTTTAAACAAAATAACCCTTTCAAAATGTCAAAACTGCTCTTGGCTCTGAGCCATAGTACGCTGACCCTCTTTTCTCCTGCAATTTCTAAGATAATTAGAAAAGAAGAAAAGAGTTTCCCTGTGGAGGCTGTGAGCTCTCTGAGGGCAAATACTGTCCCTACTACATCCTCAGTGTCTAGCACAGGGTCTGACACATAAGGGGCACTTGATATCCTTATTAATTCAGGAGAGAAATGACAAGGATCTGCATTAGGTGGGCATAAAGGGGAAAGAGTCAAGGGATATTAACAAGGTAAAATTTACAGAACTTAGTGACCAATTAGGAGGAGGTGAGAAAGAAGAGTCAAAGATAACTTACTATACATTTACCTCTCATCACAATTACCTACGTATTTTTGTTATCCTGTTACAATAGCAAAGCCTTGGTCACATCCTTTGACACTTCCTAGCACTGAACTTGACACACGGTGGGGGTTCAGTTTAGTCATTTTAAAAATAGACTCCCCATTTTCTCAACCCTGGTTTCATAAACCTTAACATTTCTTTTTTTTTTTTTTTTTAAGATTTTATTTATTTATTTGACAGAGACATAGCGAGAGAGGGAACACAAGCAGGGGGAGTGGGAGAGGAAGAAGCAGGCTTCCCGCCGAGCAGGGAGCCCGATGTGGGGCTCGATCCCAGGACTCTGGGACCACGACCCAAGCCGAAGGCAGACGCTTAACGGCTGAGCCACCCAGGCGCCCCAACCTTAACATTTCTAGACAACCAAGAAATTTTCTTGAGGAAAATGCTACATTATCATATGGTACTAACATAGAAAATTTAGTAAGTGAAGAACCAATTTTGACCAAGATTTACCAAAAAACCCAAGATTTAAGTGAAACCAAACCCAAAACCAGTCCTATAGTTGGAAAGCTTGGTTTGTAATGTTTTAAGTTCCAAAGATAGATTTTATAAATGATACTAAATTATTTACATCTTTATTCCTAATGTTTTAGGAAAGTGAGAGCTAACAATATACTGATTTCTAAAAGAAGAAACTAAGCCCAAAGGTTTCAGCTTGAAAGAAGCAGAAGAAACCAGAGATCTCATTTTCACCAAATCTTTATATCCTTAAGGTAGATTACAAGGTTAGGCAACGGATCATTTCACCTTTAGCACAACAAAAGCGAAACTGAAACATCGTCACGTTAAGCCAGCAGACACGGAAGAGAGGAGGAAAAGTGTCTGGAGGCAATCTGCTGCTACTTACAGAGCTGCTGCGCCGGAGATGATTTCAATCAACTCTTTCGTGATGACAGCCTGGCGGGTGCGGTTGAACGTCAAGGTCAGTTTGTCAATCATCTCGGCTACAAACAAACAAAACAAAGGGATTAGACAACACTATCTCACACTACGAAAGAATAACTCATTCCTTAATGTATTCAGAGATGTATGTTGCTTAATTTAAAAATAAGAATTTTTATGTGTTTTTGGGTACCAAACCTGGCCTCTCAAAAAATTTCACAAAGATATTTTTACCTCTTCCATAGATACCTTTTCAAAGTACTTGCAAATTTACTGCCTACCAAGTGAGATATACTTCCTTAAAGGCAGAGATGATTATTTGTCTGTCTTTTGAGACGGAAAAATTCAAGGAAAGAGATGGTCATTGGTCAAAAATGTCATAGAATCAGTGGCAGAATCAGTGTCTTACTCAAACAGTAAGACAAGAGAACTGAGGACTGGGACTAGATCCTTGTTCTCTTGTTTCCTGGTCTACTCAAGGGACAGTAATGTTTTTGATGCAAAGGTCCTCATGCTACTCTCAGCAAGAGAATAACGCTTTCAGAAGAGATCCACTGTGTGCTTACAAGCGTTCTTGCTAGCGTTGTCCATGGCCGTCATCCTGGCACTTTGCTCACTCGTGGTGGATTCCTTTAGAGAATAGTAGATGATGCTGGCCAGATTGTATTCTTGGTAATTCTGCAGCACGTCAGCATCAATATCATCATAGATACTCATGCTCTCTGAAAGAACAAGTCATAAATTTCTTTGAAGTTACATAGTGCAAAGAGGGATTAAACAAAAACAGCTTACCAGTATAAAAACGCTTAATAATTACAGAGCAGAAGTCAATGTAAGATAGGTTAAAACATTCAGTTCTGAAAGTTTCATCTATTTCCACACTATAGATTATAGGTTTTCACCAAAATATAATGTGTAAACAAAGCATTTGAAATTCTACTGTAAATGCTTAACTTACTAAAACCTAAGAAGCGAACAATTAAAATAACTTCTCTGCATTTCATGGTCATGAGGTCCTCTGGATAGCATCAAACAGAGTGCCTGGCACAATGTCAGCAAATACTCAATAAATATTTTTTTAAAAAATAAAAGAATGAATGAAAAAACTGAAACTCATTTAGTGGAATACAAAAATCCCAAATTAGCCATTTGATTATTGGAGAAATCTGCAGGTGTCCATCAGGTAAATGAGAGGGAAATGGAATACAGAAGAGCGGGGCAGGAATCAGAGACCGACTTACATCTTGTTGATTACAATGCAGAAATTTAGTGGCACACCTCAACCTTCATTTATTAGGGTAAAGTGCTAAAGTATTGTACTTCATCAAACTTAAAATGCTATGGATGATAACCCCGATTTTAGACCATTAAGAAAGAAAATAACAACAATTAAAAATGGCATGCCATTGACTGGCAGAAACATCCCAACTTCAGAGACATTAAAATGTTTAAAAAGTATACATCTTAATACAGGAAATACTATGTACAGAAGGGGAAAATGCCTCAGGAAAATAAAATCGGTTCCAGAATATTATTTCTATGATGCTACCCTGAGCAATGATGACGTTACTCAAACAGTAAGACAAGAGAACTGACTGGGTCAACGCAAATCAGTTGTGAGGACTGTTCACGTCACGACTCCAGAGCTGCTGAATATACTGTGCTTTGGGAGAGTGCCCAGACAGAGACTGCAAAGCCAATTCTAGCTAGGCTCTTCAATCTCTGAGAACAGAAAACACATCTAATCATTTATTTATTTATGTTCTCTTAATGAAGGAATGGAGTCAGAGTCATTAATGAATGGATCAAGAGATCATGGAAGCCACTGACAGACGGTGATAAAGCCCAACACGGTTCTGTTACTGCCGAAACAGGCCATCCTGACAAACACTATTTTCCCAAAGGTATAAACCTCTGCTTTCTACACAGAAAAATCCTTTTCCTGCAAAAACTACTTACCAGCACTTGCAACAGTTTCAAGGGAAAAGATGGGCTTTTCTTCTGTCTTGTAGGAGATGACAGACCTAGAAATTATACGAGCAAATGTCAATCTCAAAATAATAAACTGTTAAGTAAGCATTTACTTATTTTAAAGGACGAACACAAGCATGAAAAAGCTTCGATTTCTAAATTTTTCTTGCCTGAACTGATTAAAGATGATAGACCCTTCATCAAATTCATATCCGGAATTTAGCAGTTCAAGGGCAATAGTGGACGCATCCCCAAAAGTAGGAGGTTTTCTTCCTACTTCTTTGAAGGACACCAGAAACTGGTCAGAGTGAGTCCTACAAGAGAATCAGATCACACAGAGTAGTTTAAAGGAATACTTCTGCCGAACACAGGGAACGAGGGAAAGTATTATCACTTTGGATCAAGTTTTTTTTTGGGGGGGAGGGGGGTGTTCACTGAATGGAGTTGTTCCATCCATTATTATGATTATTTAGTGGCTGGCAAGAACTAAGGACTAATAATCAGGCCTCTCTTGTGTTATATTTCTCTATGCCTTGATTTCTCTTCTTCCCATCTCAATTAACTGCTGTTCACTTCTGACATTTCCAGGCTGTGCTAGCTCTTCAGAGTCCTTTTTTGTTTAAAATGGCAACTAGCTTTTGATATTCCTACTGTGTTCCACTCATGGGTTGGATGAAGGAGAAACACAAGTAAAAAAACAGAAGAAATCTATATATTCTGATTGTCCTAAAAAAACAAAAACAAAACAAAACCCTCTCTATGGGTATAAAAATAGGTAACCAATTTGCAACGACGTGGATGGAACTGGAGGGTATTATGTTGAGTGAAATAAGTCAAAAAGAGAAAGACATGTATCATATGATCTCACTGATATGAGGAATTCTTAATCGCAGGAAACAAACTGAGTGTTGTTGGAGTGGGGGGTGGGGTGGGAGGGATGGGGTGACTGGGTGATGGACACTGGGGAGGGTATGTGCTCTGGTAAGCGCTGTGAATTGTGCAAGACTGTTGAATCTCAGATCTGTACCTCTGAAACAAATAATGCAATATATGTTAAGAAAAGAAAAAAAGAAGAAGAAGGTAGCGGGAGGGGAAGAATGAAGCGGGGGAAATCAGAGGGGTAGACGAACCATGAGAGACGATGGACTCTGAAAAACAAACAGGGTTCTAGAGGGGAGGGGGGTGGGAGGATGGGTTAGCCTGGTGGTGGGTATTGAGGAGGGCACATTCTGCATGGAGCACTGGGTGTTGTGCACAAACAATGAATCATGGAACACTTCATCTAAAACTAATGATGTAATGTATGAGGATTAACATAAGAATTTAAAAAAAATAATAAAATAAAATAAAATGACAAAAAAAAATAAAATAAAATAAAAATAGGTAACCCAAAAAAGACACACCTTGCTGAAATAAACTATCAAAGATACTCCCACTTACTCATGCTTGCACCCATTTACACATAAACAGTATCTATTTAAATTACCTATGAAGTATACCCCTGATTTTATCACCAATTCCAACAAGCATGACTTCTTTCCCAGCTGCTGTGAGCGTGGCTGCCTCACTTTTCATCTGTTTAGCAACCGAGGAATGAATAGCACCACAGAGCCCTCGATCTGAGGACACACCAATAAGGAGGTGTTTCTTCTTGTCTTCAGGCACCTTAATATCAGCTTTTTCATACAGAGCTTAAATACAAACAAAAAAGCAAGAATTTAAAAATATGTAACATATACAAAATAAAGCAAAGATCCCTAATTTACAAAAGAGCTGAAAGAGTTGGCTGTTTTCGAAATGATGCATTTAAATGTAGGTGGCATCTGATATAATCAAAACTGTCTGTGTACTTATTCCATTTATAATCAGGTTGAAAACCATAAAGGTTTAATTCTCTATGTGATAAAGGCTCCAAGGGCCAATTAGTGGTCAATTTACCTCAAATGTTGACTTAAAGAAATCTCTAGTACAATTAAAGAATTTATAAGGAGGTCTGAATTACAGAGTACCAACTTACCTAGATACCAGACTTGGGAAGGATGCAAATCGTCAGTATACAAGCAAAAAAATAAGAAGCAAATATTCACTGACCTGTTCATATAATCTGCATATCAAGCTCTTATAAAAACTGTTGGCATTAAAATAGCAGATGCCACTTTTATTCTGGGGATTGCTTTGACCACCTTACTTGGTTGGTCTAGCCTTGTCAGCAGCAGAGGCCAAGAGGGGATTAAATGGGATGAAATATACACAGATTTTACTGGGGAAAACAGAGGAAATGGCTGTGGGAAAAGGCAGGAAGGAGTCAGAAGGGCCATCACAACATGATGCAGGTCTGACCTGCGGGAAAGAGGGAAGAGAGGTCGGGTGGCAGCTTCCTGGACCACTGTGCAGTTTCGGGGAAGTTCAGCAAGACCACTGGGGAGGCTGCAAGTCTCCCAAGAACGTGCTTGCTCAAGTATCCTGCCTGCTCAGGTGCTGGCTAGGCATGGCCCGTAGGAAGCATGGCCTGGGTGCAAACGCAGAGTGAATTCCAGCAGCTGGTGCCCCTGTAGGTACAAGGTGCATCTTCACAGCCACCACATTCGCCCATTTCAACAAAATTCCTGCTATTACCTTTTTCATTATAGAGCAGGGATTCTCAAACGCCAAAACCTGAGGTCCCTCCATAAAAAGCAGAGAAGTGGAGTGATGGGCATTAAGGAGGGCACTTATTGTGATGAGCACTGGGTGTTGTATATAAGTGATGAATCACTAAGTTCGACTCCTGAAACCAATGTTACACTATATGTTAACTAACTAGATAATTTTTTTTTTTCTTTTTAAAGAGGCTCCACCCTGGGCATGGAGCCCAATGCAGGGCTTGAACTCACCACTGAGAGCAAGGCCTGAGCTGAGATCAAGAGTCGAACACTTAACCAAATGAGCCACCCAGGTGACCCCAACTAGAATTTAAATAAAATTTTGAAACAAACAAACCAAAAGCAGAGAGAAGTAAATATTCAACTCCAAAGTTCAGGGGAATGGGGAGAATATTTCTTTTTTTTTTTTTTTTTAAAGATTTTATTTATTTATTTGACAGAGAGAGAGACAGCGAGAGCAGGAACACAAGCAGGGGGAGTGGGAGAGGAAGAAGCAGGCTTCCCGCTGAGCAGGGAGCCCGATGTGGGACTCGATCCCGGGACCCTGGGATCATGACCTGAGCCGAAGGCAGACGCTTAACAACTGAGCCACCCGGGCGCCCCGAGAATATTTCTTTTAAGTCTCTTTTTATGTTTTATATTGTACAGCATAAAATGCCTGTTAAAATTTTCTAATTTAAATATTTAAAATAATTAGCCACTTAATATCTAGCAGGTAGTATTTGGTTTGAAGGACTTCAGAACTGATTGGCAGCCTTGGCTTGAATTTTTAATATTTTACCACAAATACTCTAATCAGACATCTAAGCCAGTTTCTTCATGAGATAATTTTGTGATTATGGACTTTGGAGGGAAACAAATTTATTATACTTATTCATAGCAGCAAAAAAGGTAAATATTGAAATAACTTTCCCTTTTCATATAAATATGTAATTTATCAAACTTTACTGAGCCACTAAGGTGCTTAGGATTTATTGTGCAGCGAATGGGACTCGTGAGAGCAAAGGGCTGGGGTTGATAAGGATCGCTGAAAGCTAACCTACCAACTGTCCTCTGCACCTGTTACATGAAACTAAATGTGGCATTTTTAGAGCGAGGACTCATTTCCACCAAGGCCTACTGCTCTATCATTTTCTCACGCAAAGTTAATAAGCAAAATTTGCCTTCTTTATGGTTGAGTTTAAACATTCCACTCAAGTATTCATGAGTCCTGTCCATGCCTGCTCAGTCAACTCCACTGCAGGCTATCACCTCTGCACCCCGCAGTCTTAAACCAGCACATCACAACATCACAACATCACAGGACGACATCAAGCACCTGAGTCGAATGCACTATATTTCTAAGTTCTTTTGAATATACAGTTAATAATCTGGGAAAATTTTCAAAGTATTTTCTTTTTTTTTTAAAGATTTTATTTATTTATTTGAGACAGAGAGAATGAGAGAGAGCACATGAGAGGGGAGAGGGTCAGAGGCAGAAGCAGGCTCCCTGCCGAGCAGGGAGTCCGACGTGGGACTCGATCCCGGGACTCCAGGATCATGACCTGAGCCGAAGGCAGTCGCCCAACCAACTGAGCCACCCACGCGCCCAAATAAATAAAATCTTATTTTTTTTTTAAGATTTTATTTATTTGAGAGAGAGAGTGAGATAGAGAGAGAGAGCATGAGAGGGGGGAGGGTCAGAGGGAGAAGCAGACTCCCCGCCGAGCAGGGAGCCCGATGCGGGACTCGATCCCGGGACTCCAGGATCATGACCTGAGCCGAAGGCAGTCGCTTAACCAACTGAGCCACCCAGGCGCCCTCAAAGTATTTTCAATATTCACAGTCACATACAGCGGTTAACAGGCAGGCTTTGATGCCAAACCACTAAGTATGTGACCTTGGGCAAGGTACTTGATTTTAGTGTTTCTCATCTGTAAAGCAGGGACTCTAGCAGTTCTGACCCTTGTAGGATTGTTGTGAAAAACGAGGACTGTCTAACACTCAGACTAGACCTGTCGTCACCAAGCACCAAATAAAAGTCATTAGTGGTGATCTTTGTTAAACAGCTCTTCATAACTTGTGAATTATACCCTTCACTTACCCAAAGATCCGATTCCATATACTCGAGCTGGTTTCAGCTCCCTCTCAGCTCGGGCATATTTTGCTGCTGCTACCATTTTCATAGACTTGGTGATTTTCTGGATGTTTTTGATTGACTTCAGTCGCCTGGTAACTGAAAAAGAGAAATAGCGTGTTATGATAAAGGAGTTACCATTTCACTTGTGAATTTATCGCAATAGCTTTCTAAACTGTGAGGTAGAGTAAGTAGCACTTAGACCATCGATTAACAGCATGATGCCAATTGAGGCTTGAAGTTAGAACGAGTACTGAGCAAAGGTGAAAGCCAGCCGCTGCTCAGACAGGCAAGGAGGCCACGGGAAAGCTAACAGAAGGTCAAACGCAGCTGCCACTTAGAATAGGATGGCCGCAGAACGGGGCGGCACACATTAAAAACATTTAAATAGCTTCTTCTACTGCTATCACTGTCATGGTACAGACAACAGAATCAGAACCACCGTGTGTTGGCTCACACTGGTCTTTTCCAAAACCAGGTCAATGTCACACACAAATTGACAAAAAGAATATTTTGTCAAGTTTTATCAAATATACAATGGGCTCAAGCAGCATATTTTTATTTCTATTTGTCAAAAATTAGCTTTTCTTAATTCACATATCGAGATAAAGTACTTACTATCTTTTAAAGTTGCCATATTTCGAACTTGGATCCTGAAAATGAAGATTTTAAAAATATTTTAGTTTTCTGAAAAAGAGCCCCTGATACAAGAAAAACTATCAAATACATTTAAAGAATGCCCCATAAAAAAACAATCTATTAAATATAGGACTCTGATATACAGATATTTATACACATACACACACATATTTAATCCCTTAATACTGATACCAAACCTTACTACCAAAGGCCTCATTTCATCTGCCTTAACAGCACAGACCTTCCACCAGTCACGATGGAGATCACACATGCTCCTAGTCCCACCTTCATGCCTCTGCCTGTACAGTTTCCATGACAAAAAAAGTCCTTCCCATTGTTAGGCTATCCAAGTATACTTAAAACCAAGGTCAGCCACCTATAAAAAGCTACCTTGACTTCCTTAGTTCACTGAACACTTAGGATCAATTATACATTCTAACATGACCACATGTGTTAAAGTACAGTTTATTTAAACCAGTTCTTCTTCAACTCAGAAAAAATGTACTAAGCAGGGGCGCCTGGGTGGCTCAGTCGGTTAAGCATCTGCCTTCAGCACAGGTCATCATCTCAGGATCCTGGGATCGAATCCTGCATCGGGCTCCCTGCTCAGCGGGAAGCCTAATTCTCCCTCTCCTCCCCGCTCATGCTCTCTCTTTCTCTCAAATAAATAAATAAAATCTTAAAAAAGAAAAATGTGCTAAGCATCTACTATGCTCCCAGACATGGTCTGTGACCATAGGAAGCATACTATTATCTCATAAACAAGATTCATAAAAACTTAAGATTTACATAAAATGTACATTAAATATTTTTCTAATCTTTATGATTACAGTGCTAATGCATAAAAGTAAAAATGATTTGACTTCAATGTATGTTAAATACACACACACACATCTACATTTATGAAAGCTACATTTATGAAAGATAAATACGAGAGGATTGCCACCCTACTAAGGAAGACAACATGCTATCAAATAGAAATTATCTGTTAGGCCTTAAATCTCTACAAAGTGTCTGTGTTGGCTCAGAAAGCTCCATGGGAGAACTGAAGAATCTGTGAATTTGTGCATAAAGAAAGAAGGCCTAAGGAGGACATTCCCAAACAGGATGTAGTTTTGAAGCTGGAGACATATGTTGGGTTAATTTAAATTTTATTTTATAGGTAGCAGGGAAACAATGAATACATACAAGCCCACAACCAGTTTAGTTTTTCAGTAAAGTACCTCAGATGGCAGTGAAAAACACAAAATGATGTTGGAATATTGATGACATGGGGACTGCATGGGGCTGCTGCAGTTTTCAGACTGGAGAAGGCAAGAATGTGAACTAACATGTTGGCAAAGCAACAGGAAGACTAGATTTATGAGCAAGTTCTCAAGAGTGAAGAGGAAACCAGTAAGAATGATTTCCAATTTAATGACCTGAGTGCATAGTGTCATTAACCAAGGTAGAAAAACTGAATGGGGATGATCTCTCTAGAGATAATGAATTTTAATGAATATGACATAAAGACCATGGGACAAGGTGGAAATGTCCAATGGGCTTGGGAAACGTGAAATTTTTGAGCCTTGAGATACAGATCTCTAACTCATGGAACATGGATGTTGGTGCCAAAATAGGGAAGTAGAATTAGAAGCAGAGGGAACATTTCCTAATTTTATGAGGCCAGCATTACCCCAATATCAAAACCAGATAAAATCATTGTAAGAAATGAAAATTAAAGGACATTGTCTCTCATGAACATAGATGCAGAATTCCTCAACAAAAGATTAGCAAATTGAATCCAACAATATATTAAAATGAATTTTATACCACAACCAAGTGAGATTTATTCCAGGTATGCAAGGCTGGTTCATCATTTAAAAAACAAATAATATAATCCATCACACCCACAGGTTAAAGAAGAAAAATCATATGGCCAATAAATGCAGAAAAATTTTTTGACAAAATCTAATGCCCATTAACAGTAAAAATAAAACCCTCAGCAAATTATGAATAGAGAACTTCCTGAACCTGATGAAGAACATCTACCCAAAACCCCTGTGGTTTAATGATAAGAAACTAGGAGTTTCCCCCTAAGGCTGGGACTAAGGCGAGGATGTCCTCTCTCCTCACTCCTATTCAACATTGTACCGGAAGTCCTACCTAATGCAATAAGACAAACAGGAAATAAAAGGTGTACAGATTGGAAAGGAAGAAATAGTAAAACTACCTTTGTTCATAAATGACACAACTGTCTATGTAGAAAAATCCCAAAGAATTGGCAAAAAAACTCCTGGAACCAATTATAATAAGGTTGCACAGTACAAGGTCAATATATACAAAAGTCAACTGCTTTCTTTTTATCAGCTATGAACACTTGGGAATTTCAAGTTAGAAAAATAGCATATTAAAAAAAAAGAAAAACAGTATCATAGAATTGTAGATTTAAAAATGGTTAAGATGGGGGTGCCTGGGTGGCTCAGTCAGTTAAGCGTCTGCCTTTGGCTCAGATCACGATCCCAGGATGGAGCTCGATCCCAGGATGGAGCTCGATCCCAGGATGGAGCTCCGAGGTGGGGGCCTGGAAGGGGGGTTCCCTGCTCAGCAGGGAGTCTGCTTCTCCCTCTCCCCAGCTGGTGTTCTTTCTCTCAAATAAATAAAATCTATAAATATAATATACATAATATATGTAACATATAAATAGAAATAAATCTTTAAAAAAATGGTTAAGATAGTAAATTTGTTATGTGTATTTTACAATTAAAAAACACACAGGAAGACTACATATAAATCTAACAAAATATGCCACAAGAAAACAACAAAACTGATGAAAGATCTAAATAAATGGAGAGAGATTCCATACTCATGAATAGGAAGATTCAATGTTACTAAAATATCAATTCTTCCCAACTTGATCAATACAATTTTTGACAAAACCTCAGCAAGTTGTTTTATATATATCAATAAAGTGATTTTAACATTTATATGGAAAAGCAAAACACCCAGAATAGCCAACACAATATTGAAGAACAAAGCCAGAGAACCGACACTACCTGATTTCAAGACTTACTATAAAAGTGTGGTAATCAAGACAGTATGGTATTGGTGAAAGAATGGGCAAGTAGATCACTGGAAGAGAGAACCCAGAATTTCACTCATAAGTGAAGTCAAAAACAACAACAAAAACAAATGAAAATACAAACAAAAAGTAGAATGAGACCTACAAACACAGAGAACAAACTGAGGGTTGCCAGGGTGAGAGGGGTGGTGGGGGATAGGCAAAATGGGTGAAGGGGAGTGGGAGATACCAGCTTCCAGTTACAGAATGAGTAAGTCTGGGGAATAAAACACACAGCATAAGGAATAGAGAATCCAGAAATAGACCCACACAAATACAGTCAACTGATTTATGTTTGATACAGGAGCAAAGGTAATTAAATGGCGAAAGGATACACTTTTCTACAAGTGGTGCCGAACAGTGGACAACCATATGGAAAAATATTAATCTAGAAAATAATTCTACACCTTTCACAAAAATTAACTTGAAATGACTCATAGATCTTAAGGATAAAACACAAAACTATAAAACTTCTATAAGATATCACAGGAGAAAATCTAGGTGCCTTGGGTATGGCTCTTAAGTTTTTAGATAAACATGAAAAGCATGATCCATGAAAGAAAAAATGATTAAGCTGGACTTTATTAAAAACTTATGCTCTGTAAAAGCCACTATTAAGAGAAGGAAAATCCAAGCCACACAATGTTTACAAAATACCTATCTGATAAAGGACTGTTATCTAAAATATACAAAGAACTCTTAAAACTCAGTAAGAAAACAAACCACCCAAATAAAAAATGAACAAAAGATCTAAACACAAGCCTAAGATAAACAGATGGCAAAAAAGCACAAGGCGCTCAGTATCGTGTCATTAGGGAATTGCAAATTAAAACAATGAAATACCACTTCACACCTGTAAGAATGGCTAATTTTTTTTTTTTTTTTTTTTTTTTTTTTTTTTTTGAGAGAGGGAGGCAGAGAGAGAGAATCTTAAGCAGGCTCCACGACCAGCATGGAGCTGTCTCAGGGCTTGATCCCACAACCCTGAGATCATGACCTGAGCTGAAACCAAGAGTCAGATGCTTAACTGACTGAGCCATCCAGGTGCCCCAAGAACGGCTGAATTTTTTTTTTTAATGACAATTCTTTTTTTTTTTTTTTAAAGATTTTATTTATTTATTTGAGAGAGAGAGAATGAAAGACAGAGAGCATGAGAGGGAGGAGGGTCAGAGAGAGAAACAGACTCCCTGCCAAGCAGGGAGCCCGATGCGGGACTCGATCCCGGGACTCCAGGATCATGACCTGAGCCGAAGGCAGTCGCCTAACCAACTGAGCCACCCAAGCGCCCTAAATGACAATTCTAAATGATGGCAAGGATGTGGAGCAACAGGAACTCTCACTGATTGCTGGTGGGAATACAAAATGGTACAGCTACTTCGAAGATGGTTTGACAGTTTCTTAAAAATCGAAACAGTCTTAACGTATGATACAGCAATCACGCTTCTAGGTATTTACCCAATTGAGCTGAAAACTTACGTCTACACAAAAACCTGCACACAAATGTTTATAGCAGTTTTATTCACAATCGCCAAAAACTGGAGGCAACCAATGTCTTTCAATATGTGAATGAATGGAAAAACGTGTACATCCATACAATGGAGTTATCCAGCAATAAAAATAAATGAGCTATCATGCCACAGAAGATATGGAGGAACCTTAACTGTATATTGCTAAGCAAAGAAGCCAATCTCAAATGGTTATATACTGTCTGATTCCAACTATCTGACATTCCAGAAAAGACAAAACTACAGCAAGAGTAAGATCAGTGGTTGCTAGGATTCTGGGGAGACTTTTAGGGCAGTGAAACTATTCTGTAATGGTAGATACATGTCATTACGTATTTGTCAAAACCTACAGAATATACCACAAAAAGAATGACCTTAATGAAACGATGCACCTTAATAATGTATCAATATTGTTTCATTAATTGTAGTACATACACCACACCAATGCCAGATGTGGTTAAGTGGAGAAACTGTCCAGAGTGGGATGTGGGTATCTGGAACCCTCTGTACTCAACTTTTCTAGAAATCTGAAACTGTACTAAAAAATAAAGCCTCTTCACAATACCTTCAGAAAAGGATATTATAAAATTATGTTTTATGATCCCATTTTTGTGATTATATGTATATAATATGCATAAAAAGTTTGAAAAGGTCATAACCAAAACCTGTATTTTTAACAACCTTTCTCTCCCTCTCTTTAAAGATTTTATTCATTTGAGAGAGAGATACAGAGCAAGCACAAGTGGGGGGGCAGAGGGAGAGGGAGAAGCACACTCCCTGCTGAGCAGGAAGCCCGATGTGGGGCTCGATCACAGAGCCCTGGGATCATGACCCGAGCCAAAGGCAGACGCTTACCCGACTGAGCCACCCAGGTGCCCCAAAATCTGACTTATATATCTTACTATTGGTGTTATGCAGCCATAGACAAAGAAATATAGAGAAGAGGGCGGAGACTACATGAAAAACTTTAGATTTAGTTATAAGAATGGATCCACTAACGGGTAAGACAGAAGTTGTCAAAAACTGACAAGTTCTGCTGTTTCAGAGCACTTACCTGACATACTGACCATTCCATTAACATCTGTTCATAATGGCGCTTGGAAAATAACATCATTTGTTGATTTTTTTTTTTTTTTTTGGTAATACCTACTTTTTCACCCCAACCAATCTAAATGTATAGACTATAAGGAGTGACATTTGGACATTATGGATTTAGGCAAATACTCCAATTTAACGGACGTAAGTTTCTAGTCAGAGAATATCAGGGAATAAATCTGAATTGCATGCTATATTTGGATGAACACAGAATGTTTTGGTTTCCACAAGTATCCCAAGTGAGAGGTATGAAGAGGTAGGATCTTTTGTGATTCTTTATGCTGTGCACATGCCCTAATTTCCTATTTTGAAGTGCTCTCATGTTTAGCTTTCATTCAGTTCTAAAGACGTCTATGTTATTTTTAAGTACAATTTGAGTACATACAGAATAACCATAAGCTGATCCCAACTCTTTAGGGGCAGCTTGCTCTACTGAATATATAATTTTTGCAAATGAAAATATAAAGTTTTGAATCAGTTGTTTGTTCTGGAAACTGCATCAAATCCTGAGAAATCCTTGGGAGATTATTGGAGAAACTTAAAACATATCAGATATAGTGGATAGAAAAGTCAGAGGTTGTGGATTACCATTATTTTTTTTTAAGGATTTTATTTATTTTTTGTGAGAGAGAGCAAGCGTACATGAGTGGGGGGAGCGGCAGAGGGAGAAGCAGACTCCCTGCTGGGCAGAGAGCCTGATGCGGGACTCGATCCCAGGACCCTGGGATCATGACCTGAGCCGAAGGCAGACGCTTAACTGACTGAGCCACCCAGGAGTCCCAAGTTATTTTTAATTTTATTTTATTATTTTTTTTAAAGATTTTATTTATTTATTTGACACACAGAAAGAAAGCACAAGCAGGGGGAGCGGCAGGCAGAGGGAGAAGCAGACTCCCCGCCAAGCAGGGAGCCCGATGTGGGACTCGATCCCAGGACCCTGGGATCATGACCAAGCCAAAGGCAGACGCTCAACAGACTGAGCCACACAGGTGCTCCTATGTGAAGTCTAAAAAATCAAATTAAAAAAAATTTTTAAGATTTTATTTATTTGAGAGAGAGCAAGCACACAAGCAGGGGGAGGGGCAGAGGGAGAAGCAGTCTTTCTGCAGAGCAGGGAGCCCAACTCGGGGCTCAATCCCAGGGCAGACGCTTAACCGACTGAGCCACCCAGGCGCCCCCGTGGATTACCATTATTTACTATGATCATACAGCAGTGTTAGCAAAACTAAGAGTAGTAATAGAGGAGGGAGTCCCAGCAAGGTTGCTAGGGGAATGATTCCTTAAAGAAATTTCAGAGTTTGCAAGAATGTTAAGATGTATGCTGTATAAATGTAAAAATTAAGGAAGCAGCAGCATCAGCTAATTCTTAGGGGGAAATTATGAAGTATGTCTAATTCTAATAATAAATGATTGTATGAAAGTCCATCACCTGCCTGTCCGCCGAAAAATGACTCCCTGGCACTTTTCCCCCACGACCACCCATGATCCAGTCTTGTTTGGCAAGTACAATAAACCTTCTTATATTACATTTTATGTAGGAACTGCATAATGTCGTTTTCAATTCATGTATCTGGATCCATACCAGCATTTCTTCTACCACGCTATGTTCTTTACAAATACTCATTTAATCTTCATGCTAACCCAATGAACTGTGCACTATTATTACCTCCATTTAACAGATGAAGAAATGGTGGCACAGACACTGAGTAACTTGTCCAGAGTCACACAGCCAGGTGAGTGGCAGTCGAGATTCAAATCCTGTTAGTTGGCTCCAGAGTGGATCTCCTACACTACATACCCCGATGCCTCACATTTTTTTACTTTTACAAGTAAATAAATATCTGCCACCTCAATCTCAGAATGTAATCTGCCTTCTGTCTCCTGAAATGCCATCTCCCTTCCTTTTCCACAAATATAATTCAATTAATGGCTATCGGTATGCTACCATAAAACAGTTCCACTTTAGAGAATGGGGAACACAAAATAGAAATGTATCTTCCCCTGATCTGAAGACAGGAAAAAAAAAAAAATCACACTTCTCTTCCTTATTTCCATTTTCTTACATGCTACTTAAAAACAAGTTTAATTTCCCGAAATTTTGGGTATTTTACTGATATCCTAAACAACTAATATAATTTCACTAAGATTTTAAAAAGGCCTAATATTTAGCTAATGTTAGTAAGCTAACCTCCCTGAAACAAAACCTGTAACAGTAACAAATGGCATTTTTAAAGCTTCCAATAACCAAAACAGAACGGAGAAAATGCCCCTTCCTGGTTCTGTAAAGGCAAAGCTATTTTTCTCCCCTTCCAAATTAATTCTGTGGAGTGTGAAAACATTAAGATGGTTTTCATTTCTGAATTTAAAAGGCAATTATGAACGGGAAGCAAAAGGCCACCCAGAATAATGGAATACGTGAAAATGCTTTCCCTTGATGTTTGATGAATATTCATAACCTACCAATTTAAAACCAACATTCTAAAGGGGTTAAGGTCCGGATTACAACCTGTATCTGCTGATGTAGGTTCCAATTTAGGAGTCTAACAGTTCCGTCAGACTACTCTTATTTAAAACCATCCTTTATTATAAGATCTTCAAACTGCCTTACAAGTTTTTTTTAAAAATTGCTACAATTTTACGCAAAATATTTTGTCGTTTCAGAAACTCTATTTCTTAAAGATGAATTCGGATACTACCTCGGGTGAAAATACTGACAGATGACATTTCTGCACCGCAACAGGGGAAGGAGAGCTGATGTTTGCTGAGCGCCACTGCATGCCAGAAACTGTCCCATAAAGCTCACTAAGACCTTATGTATTTGTTTAGCACCACTTTTTAGTACTTTCCATAGTACCAACTTGGTGCAGGGCAGGCACCCAACAAATGTGTGCTGAGTGATTAACAAATGGGACAACCTACATGACTGAGAGTCCAACTACGGTGACTTAATTGCCATGAATACTCATTTTCAATATTAGAAAAAAATCTGACTTTGAAGGCAAATCCACCAACAGTTTTATGTAGGTATTCACATCCTACTCATTACCCTAAAATTTTTCTCTATTGTTAGGAATTATTTCCTTAATGAAAAACGTACTTATTTCCATTAAGGCTTTCTAGTCCCTCCACATGAAAATTAGGACACAAAATCTAGTTTTGCGCTGCAGCTCGTTAGAATTCTTCTTTACTGTAAAACCGGAGAATTGCTACACTCAGCTTTTAGCCAATAATCCCCTTAGCACCGCGTCTGAAATTCTTCCAGACTCTGTCTAGCTTTAAGACATTTCATCCTATTATATGGTACAACCCACAAACCAACGTTTATCTGCCTATTGCGTGGCCTTCTAATATGCAATTTTTTTTTCGGAAACCAATGTTTAAATTCCTTAAACTTGCACGGCAGTTAACAGATGGCGATTGAAAGCCATCTATCTCCTCCTCCTCAGGACCTTCGGACCATTTCATGACCTTGCAGGGTTACTGCTTCAACATAATGGTTTCAAGACAGGGCTAGATGTCTTTCCCTTCCGATCGCCATCAGGCGGATTTTTAAGGTCCCTTTTGCACCCAAACTACCATAAGCCCACGAAGGCACTTATTTTATGCAGTAGTGCCCAGCAAAGAGCCCAGCAAAGAGCTACATACACGTCCTGGCTGAATCGAACAGGTCTTACTGGCCCATGCAAACCCTGCCCAGCACTAGAGGGTTCCAAAAGGCGTCAAGGACACAAAGCACAACCTAACCTTCCCTAGACCTTTTCTTAGGTCTTCCCCACCCCCTTTGTGGGCCCGGGGAAAGACTCGGTCTTCACCAGCCCGCACGCAGCAGGGGCTCCGTGAGTGTTAGTTGAGTGAATCCCAGACCGCCCTGAAATCAATTCAGACTAAAGTCTCAACCCCGCGGTCCAAGATGACCGCTCCTCGTGGCCCTCACCCCGCCCCACCCCGCCTCAAGAGACGTGGCGAGCCCTTACTGTCACCGCAGCCCCTTCGAGCACCCTTCCCGGATCGGAGGGGCTTCCTGCAATCTGGGCTTCCCGGGGCCTCCTAGGGACTGGGGGCCTCGCAGGCCCTGCGACCCCTGTCCTCCCACTCGCCTCCACTCGCTTCCTCTTCCCCCTAACCGAACTCCTCCATTCCTCGCAACCCTCCCGTTCCTTCCGCAAACCGCCATACCATTGCGGCTGCACGGCGCAGGCCGAGAGCCCAGCGACGCCCGCCCGAGAGAACATGGTGGTACCGGACCTGCTGAAGGTCGGTCAGACAGGCCTCACCGCGCATGCGCGGGACCTTCCCGAGGCGCCCTCCCACCCAGTTTTCCCCTTTAGTCTCGCTTCCTCCCGCCGGACGGGAAGCCTCGCGAGCGTTGGGTGCTCAGCCTCCGGAGGCCCCACCTCCTTCCGGCTCGCGGCTGGTATTTGGCCCGCCCACTCCTCCCCCGCCCCCCCGACAGCTTCATTCCGCTTCCGGTTGGCGAGGTGCTGGGCTTCAGCAAAGTTGTCGCTACCGTGGTCGCGATGGGGAAGTCAGATTTTCTTACCCCAAAGGCCATCGCCAACAGGATCAAATCCAAGGGGCTTCAGAAGCTGCGCTGGTATTGCCAGATGTGCCAGAAGCAGTGCCGGGACGAGGTAGGCGGGCCTGGATGGGGCCCTGCTGGAGATCCAGGTTCAAGCCCCTGACACTGGGGGTGAGGGAGTGGATCTCAGGTCTCTAGTCGTGGGTTTCGCGCTGGGCGAGTCAGCTTCTCAAGTCAGTAGGGCCATCCTTACCTGCAGCCCTCATCCTAGGGGGACCAGTGGTCTCTAACACCTCATTCCTCCACGATCTTCCTCCAAAAACAAATGAAATAAGAAAAGGTTTTGCAGCTCTCGTAGACGTGATGCTACTCAAGCTGTCATGAAACGGGGGGCGTTGAATAGTGCAGCACCGGATGCCTGGGGGAGAAGAGTAACAATCATCTCTGACCTGACTCGACTCAAGAGAAACAGGATAGTTAGGATTCACACCTCTTTTCGGGATTAGATGAAAAAGGACAACTAAGCTCTGGCACACTACTCACCTAACAAGCGTTTATGGAGCACCTACAGTGTGTCGGGCCCAGGGGATTACTGTGGATAGGATCGTGGACGGGAGTCAGACTGTCAGAATCCTGAATCCCAGCCGCGCCACTTCCTAACTATGTAGTTTTGGCCACGTTGCTTACATTCCCTCTGCCTGTATGCTTATCTTGTAAAGTGGAAATAACAATTGTACCTACCGGTAAGATTGTGAATTTTAAATCAGTGAATTATGCGTTCAGTGGCTCAGGGGGTCTTTGGGCAGATATAGGAAGTTTTGTATGCCATACAATGGAGTTTATACTTTTTTTCATTAATGAGGTGGATGATAAAGCACCTTGAAGAATTGAGAGCAAGCTAGTGACAGGATCCTATTTTTCTCTGGAGACTGAGTTGGATTGGGTAGGTGCAGGGGAACATTGGGTAATTGGAAGAATCTACTCGAGTGTTTCTGCAGCGAGAGATGAGATACTTAAGTAGGACTTACACTGAATAACACTGATGCAGTTTTTCCTTTTCATTTCTCTCCAGTTCTTTCTTTTTAATAGTCAGGGTGAAATTCCCACACAGAAAACTAGAAACTGGTACAGTGAACATTAATATATCCATTACCCATATTTAACATTTTAAGCAACTTGCCTATCTTTACTTTTTTCAGAAATATTTTTTTAAAAGATTTTATTCATCTCTCTGACAGAGAGAGAGAGACAGCGAGAGAGGGAACACAAGCTGGGGAAGTTGGAGAGGGAGAGGGAGAAGCAGGCCCCCCCGCTGAGCAGGGAGCCGGATGCGGGCCTCGATCCCAGGACCCTGGGATCATGACCTGAGCCAAAGGCAGATGCTTAACGACTGAGCCACCCAGGCGTCCCTCAGAAATATTTTAAAGTAAGTTGCAAATATCGGGATATTTCATCTCTGAATACTTTGGTATTTAAATACTTAAATACCTAAGTATTCTAAGATATTTGGATATTTTTCAAAATAGCCACGATGAACATCATCCCACATAACAAAATTAATAAAAATTCCCTTATGTCATCTGATACACACTCCATATTCACATGTCCTCACTTGTTCCCACAAATGCTTTTTAAAAGTTATTTGCAAACCAAGATCGAATCAAAAGCTATGAATTGGATTTGTTATTTGGACTTTAAAAAACAGATTTTTTTTAAAGAGCGTTTTTAGGTTCACAACAATAATGAGCGGAAGGTACGGAGATTTCCCATACACACTCAGGCCTCACGTATATACAACTTCCCCAGGATCAGCATCTTGCAAAAGAGTAGTACTTTTATTACAATCAGTAAAGCTACATTGACACATCATCATCACCAGAGTCTTTAGTTTATAGTAGGGTTCACTGTTGATGTTGGATGGTCTATGGGTTTGGACAAACGTATAATGACACATATATCCATCACTGTAGTATCATACAGAATAGTTTTGTTTCCTTAAAAATTTCTGCAGTCAGTTATTAGGGCTTTTATTTCTCTCTCAATTCTAAACTGAGTATAGAACCCACTTCCCTCACCCTTCCTTCTGCCCCCCTGAAACCCAATTATTTTTCTTTTTTTTAGTTAATTTTTTTTTTTTTTTTAAAGATTTTATTTATTTGACAGAGAGAGACACAGCGAGAGAGGGAACACAAGCAGGGGGAGTGGGAGAGGGAGAAGCAGGCTTCCCGCTGAGCCGGGAGCCTGATGCGGGGCTCGATCCCAGGACTCTGGGATCATGACCTGAGCCGAAGGCAGACGCTCAATGACTGAGCCACCCAGGCGCCCCTAGTTAATTTTTTTATATGCCTATAGTTGACACACATTACACACACATTACATTAGTTCCATTAGTTTCAGGTGTACAACATATTTTATACCTTATGCATATACAAGTTTATACCTTATGCTGTGTTCACCACAAGTATAGCTATCATCCATACCATACAACATTATTACTATACCATTGACTATAATCCCCATGCTATCTTTTTTTTTTTTAAGATTTTATTTATTTATTTGACAGAGAGATAGAGAGAGAGAGCAAGTAGGCAGAGTGGCAGGCAGAGGGAGAGGGAGAAGCAGGCTCTCTGCTGAGCAGGGAGCCGGACATGGGGCTCGATCCCAGGACCCCAGGATCATGACCTGAGCCGAAGGCAGCCGCTTAACCAACTGAGCCACCCAGACGCCCCCCACCCCCACCCCATGCTGTACCTTTTATTCCCATGACATATTCATTCCATCACTGGAGACCTATATCTCCCACTTCCCGTCACCGGTTTTGCCCATCCTCCCACCCCCCTTTCCTCTCCCCTCTTGGCAACCATCAGTTTGTTCTCTGTATTTATAGGTCTGATTGTGCTTTTGTTTTTGTTTATTCATTTGTTTTTTAGATTCCACATATAGGTGAAATCATGAAATTTGCCTTTCTCTGACTTATTTTACATAGCATAATACCCTCTAGGTCCATAGTGTTATAAGTGGCAAGAACTCATTCCTTTTTATAGCTGAGTGATATTCCATTGTGTATGTCTTTATCCATCTTCTTTATCCATTCATCTATCACTGGATTCTTAAGTTACTTTCGTATCTTTGCTATTCAGTTGTTTTTCTGATACTGGCTTGAAGAGACTAGACCAGTAACTGCCTTGGAGCATTGCCACTTTCTGGTATGAAACAATTAGGTTTTCTTGTGGTTGTCTTTCACCTTCCTTCTCTAACTTAGAGTTTCTATAAACTGGAACTTAGATCTGAAGGCTTGATTAGGTTCAGGTTAAATATTTTGGGGAAGACTACTTGATAGGTGATCCCATGTATTTCCTATTACATCACATAAGGAAGCTCATAAATATCTGATAGTGCTAGGATATTTGAGTAAATATGACAGCCTGTAAAGTAATGTTAGAAAGTAATATTTTTCCTCTTGCAAGAGCAAGTAACTAGTAAAGAATATATCTAGTTTCCCATCAGTCTTTTACTTAGGTGTTTTAGCATCCTTGCTTGAGTCCATTATTGCCTTAAGAGTTGCAAAGTGGTTGTTTTTCTCTATTTTTCTAAATTTATTATTGGCTACCATTCTTTTCTAAAAAATGTCCTTTTTCTCATTAACTAGGCCTATTTGGTTATCCTTAAATGTTACCCTAAATTATAATTCCTATGAGAAAAGGAGGTTAAAGGCTTAATTCTTTCCTTTGGTTACCAATTTCAGAGTAAGACACTTGTGGTGGTTCTGTCCTGTTTGCCCTCAAATCTGTTTATTGCCTTCCCTACCTGGGAGGGTGACCTGTAGGAGGAGAAGTTAGTCCCTCTAAGGTCCTCCCCTCTCTCAGTGTTGGAAAATTGAGGGAGAAGATCAGATCCAGAGTATCCCCTTCTGCCCATCCACTCATGGGTTTCTAGAATTTAGTAACAACATTTTGTTTTCATTTTATTGATTTATTTTCAATTTATGGAAAGTAGTACTGGTTTTTTCATTTATGAGACTGATACTAAGTTTCCTTTTAACATACAATTAAGTAAGAGTAATTCACAGGTACTACACAGATGAGGCAGGAATAGTGTAGGTAGTCTGTGGGCGACCAGAGCTTAGGAAGCTTATCAAGATGGAGCATTGACATCAGGCCAGTGGCGTGGGATTGAGCCGAGGGACAGGAGAAGAGCTCTTAAGGAGGCCGAGAGTGGACTTAGTGGTACGTGGAAGGGAGACGTAGAGGAGGACTCGAGGATGCCTGTCTTTAGGGTCCTGGCTGTGGGTGTGGGATTGTGCTGTTCACCGAGATGGGGAATACAGGAGGAGAGACACATTTTTCATTTCTCTTTCTATGAAGAACCAGGTGTAAGTGTTAAGTTGAGTAGATACAAGTCAAAGCTTGTAATTTTTTTATAGTCATCTGAAGAAGATGCAGATTTAGTGTATTTCACATGAGGTTTCTGTAATATGCCGCAGTGTGTTTTGGATAATGAACTAAAGTAGAGTGAAAATAGTCCCCTTCGTGGAAATTCACTACTGGCCCATCTTACTTCATTCCATCCCTCCAAGCACTTGCACAGCCCTACATGAAGTAGGCGCTCAGTAGAATTTGTTAAAGTGATTTAAAAAACAAAGTCACTCTTCTGGTACTGTGCCCTGTCACATTTCTCACTAATGTCTGTTTTCCAAAGCGCTGTTTTTCTCTCTTTAATCTGGAATTATTCTTTGGTTAGCAGTGTTGCATAACTCAACCTCGTAAAAAACTTGTAAATAAATATAATAGTGTGCTTAGAGCTAGTGATTTTTCTTTTTTTCCCCTTTCTTTTCCTTTTTCCTATTTTTTTTTCTTCCCTTTACAATTTATTATCAAAGAGTAGCTTTTTAGGGTTGATTAAATACTTCTGTTTAGGGCCCATTGTGATGACCTAAATCAGAATGTAACTACTACCTTTACATGTTTGTAGAATGGCTTCAAATGTCACTGTATGTCCGAATCTCATCAGAGACAACTCTTGCTGGCTTCTGAAAATCCTCAGCAGTTTATGGATTATTTTTCAGAGTAAGTAACTTGAAGACATCCTTTGCTCATAAGCTTTACTGAGTTGGACATTTAGTAGATGCTCAGTATTTTCTATATTGGGAGCTGTGTTTATTCCTTACACATTAACACGATAGCTGTATTATCCTGTGCTCAGGTTTTGTTTTCCTTTGACAGTTTATCAGAGTATGAAATTGTTGCAAAAGTGGTCCTCACAATTTAGTCTTGCACTTCAAGCATAAAAAACTCTTTCTAACTCAGTTGTGGCTCAGAGCATAGCTCTGGAGTCAGACTGCCTTCCTTAAGCCTGCAAATCCAGGCTTCTCTACTCATGAGCTGTGTGACTGGCTAAACCACTTACATTTGTTTGTGCTTTTGTCTGCTCATCTGTAAAATGGGACTAAAAACAGCAGCATCTTCCAAGCGTTTGCTTTATTTTCTAGAGCTTATATAAAGATTAATGAGTTAATACTTTTAAAGTGTTTAGAAGAGTACCCAGTACTCGATTAATAGCTGTTAATTATTATTACTATTAATGTTTAGTTTCCTAGCTCTTTCTTTCCAAAGTTCTAGGACGGAGCGTTGACATCAGGCCAGTGGCATGGGATTGAGCCGAGGGACAGGAGAAGAGCTCTTAAGGAGGCCGAGAGTGGACTTAGCACTTAAGCACCCTTAAAAATTATTGAAGAGCCCCAAAGAGCTTTTGTTTATGTCTGATATTGATACAGTGCTATTTGTAAATTAGAGATTAAAAATGAAAAAAAAGTATTTATTAATTTATTTAAAATAATAAACCTATTACATGTCAAAATAAATGAATTTTTTAATTTAAAAAGCCTATATTTTCTTTTTTTTTTTAAACCTTTATTTTCTAAAACAAAAAAGTAAAAGTGGCACTGTTTACATTTTTGCAAATCTCTCCAATGTCTGACTTAATAGAAGACAGTTGGATACCACAATTGCTTCTGCATTCAGTCTGTTTCAAATGTTTTGGGAAGCACTTAAAGAAAGCCTACCCTGTACATAGATGTACAGTTGGAAGGGGGGAATATTTTAATAGCCTTTTTCAGATAATTTTGGATGTTCTTTGATACTACATCAAAACAACGGCATGGGAGTTTTTTAAACTTTTTTCTTTAATATTTATTTATTATTAATTTAAAGAGTGTACCCGCCTGTGCATGAGTGGGAGGATGGGCCGAGGAGGGAGAGAATCCACAAGCAAACTCTCCGCTGAGGGTGGAGCCCAACGCAGGGCTCGATCATGACCAGAACCAAAATCAAGAGTCAGTGGCTCAACCGACTGAACCACCCAGGCTTCCCTGGCATGAGTAGTTTCTTAAAGATCAGTTGCAGTGTGGAATCTGAAACCACATCAGCAAACTTTTTATATTCTATTACATTATGATCCCTCAATCTTTCACTTTAAATGGATCTCGTACCCATGCATGATTTTATATCATCATGCGTTGGTCATTTGGAAAATATTGGTTCACTGAGTATTCTGAATGTTGACACATTTTGTTACACAGTAACTATAAAATCATATTTATTAATGTGAGCATCAGTGTCATTGGAAATGTCTTTAAGTTTTGGGACGTATGTCAAACTCACAGTGACTGATGCTAGTTGACCAGATTCAAATTTTTGCTCGAAAGCTCAAATTTTATCATTGGCAACAAATACCGTCCATTGTTTTCCTGGATATGACAAGGCTCCCTTTGTTTATGTTTGAGGAAATGTCTACTAAATATCCAATTTGGAATAATCATGGTTGATTTGTCAGTCATTCTTTCCAATAAAAATGGTGCTCCGTGAAAAAAGGTAGTTCAGCGCAAAGCTCAAACGATTGCACAAGTGCTTTGCTCAAGACAATCACTGTCCAGCAACAGGTGGTTTACTCATAATCCCATTTCATCACATAGGATAGTGGACAGAGGTAGCCCCACAGGTTGAGATTTAATCCTGTTACTGATACTGCTTTGTCAAGGACATTCTCAGTGAGACTGGCATTGACTTTCACCGAGAGCGCCTGCCCATGAAGAAGACCTGGGCCGCTAGTCCAGGGTGGCCTCATTGCCTACTGCCTGGACTTGGCTGAGATGCCAGCAGGTTCTCCCTGCATGGCTTTCGTGCCATCAAGGCAAGTAGCACAGTGTAAAAGGGCAGAAAGGATTTATCTGTGAACCGCCTAAGAACATCTGGAATACACTGGATACATGTGCCACATTTGGGGAAATATCAGTCTGGCCAGAGCCTTCCTCTCTACGCCCGTCCACTGCGTCCTCGGTAGCTGCCCTCCGCCTCCACCAGCTCCCTGGAGGGTCGCTTGTGCCTCTTTCCGTTTTCCTCTCTATCTTTTCTCAGTGGATGGTGCTCTTAACTGTCCGTGAACGCCTCTGTTTTCCATTCTTTCCTACTCCTCCTCCCTCTGCTTACTTTTTTCCTTAACCCTCTGCCTGTCCCCCCCAGCTCCTCAAATGCAAGAACGTTCTTCAGAACGCCCGCTTGGCTTCCTTCCCTCCATAGTACAGGGGTTCCAGGAGTTCCGTTATTCTTGCAGCTGTTAACCTTTGTGTTGGATGACTCCTAAATCTCACCGTTCATTCCTAACATCTGTCTTAAGGTGTAGATTTTTTTTTTCTCTGCACAGTTCTATGTTTCTGAAGGCTCTCTCAGAGCCAACATTTTAAAGCTAAAGGCAGTATTCTGCCCACCACACCTGCTTGTTATCCTGGGCTGGCTGATAACTGCCTACCCGGAACGCGAGGCTGGGAAGTCCCTGTTGTCAATTCTCCTCTACGGTGTCCTTTAAACTTGCATCCTCTCCATTCTCACGGCTCTAGTAATAATAGTTCTCATCATTTCTCGCCTAAATTAATTCCATGAATAAATGTTTTTTAAAAATAAATAAATAAAAACCTCCTTAAGTGGGGTAACAAAAGTTTCCGAAAGTAAAATGAATACAGCGATAAAAAAGGAAGGACTGATAATAATTCTTACCCCAAATGAGAGGATGCACTGGGCTCCCAGCTGCAGCTTCCGCTCCTCCCAGACATGTTTTATGCCAGTGGATCACAAACCACTACACGCATCCGAATCACCTGCAGGGCTTGTGACCACAGTGGCAGGTTCTGAGTCAGTAGATCTGAGGTGGGGCTGGAGACTTGGCATTTCTATCTAGTTCCCAGGTGATGTTGATGCTGCTGTGCTGGGGACCACACTTCGAGAATTCTTGTTCTATACTTTCCACAGGATTATCTTTCTAAATCACAGATTTTCACAGACTAATTCCTAAATAAATTATTTGGTGCTTTTCCACTGCACGCATAAAACCCACCCTCTTTACCATAACATTCAAGATACTTCAAAGATTAGCCCTACCAGTATTTTCCAGCTATTGTCTTCCATCCCCGCTCCATTATTCTATTCTGTTCAATCCCCCTGTGTCTCTCATTTCTATCTACTCTTAACATTAGCTCAATTAGATTATCATTTCCCAGATGTGATGCTTTCATGTCTCTCTGCCATCTGGGAATGGCCTCTTCCTCTTCACCTCTAAAGTCCTATTTATACTTCACTGCACATATTAGAGATCACCTCTGGGCATCTCCCTCCACTCCCCTGATACTTCGTTATATCTCTTTTGCAGTTTGATTTCTGTTATGATTGCTTTTGCTAGATTGTAACCTGGGTCAAGATTCCTGTTTTATTCACCTATGTTTACCTAGCACTTAGCACGGTACTCAGTTCAGAGGGACACGGTAAGTGCCAATTTCCTGTGGAATAGGGAAGTTTTGTTACCAGGTGTTGTACACAAACAAGGAATCATGGAACACTACATCAAAAACTAATGATGTACTGTATGGCGACTGACATAATGTAATAAAAAAAAAAGAAGAAGAAGAACTGCATTATTATGCCACATTCAGTAGCACTAAGAGACTTGATGAAGGAACCTCTGCAAAGATGTTTAGTCAGTTTGGTTACGGCTGCTCCAGTTTCAACTCCAGGCTGACTTTTAACTATAGTTCTTAAAAGTTACACTCTTTTGGGATTCCTTCCTTTTTTAATTTTTAAAGGTTCGTAATAGATATTCACATGGATGTCTTGTATATCATTTGGGTGTTCACACTGTATGCTGGCTTACATTTCAGGAAGATGATGCTTTATATTTGTAGAATTACCATAATGCTCTCTTTCCTTTCCTTATTAGGGAATTCCGAAATGACTTCCTAGAACTTCTCAGGAGACGCTTTGGTAAGCATCTGAGTATTGTGCATATAACAACGTCATAATCTTATAACCTGCGCAGGATTGACAGTGTTGTATTTTGTTCTTAGGCACTAAGAGAGTTCACAACAACATCGTTTATAATGAGTATATCAGCCATCGAGAGCACATCCATATGAATGCCACTCAGTGGGAGACTCTGACTGATTTTACTAAGTGGCTGGGCAGAGAAGGTAAGAATAAGACAGGATTTAAATAGTTATGTGGCGCCAATGCAGGGAGAGAGAATTGTCATAGTTTCTGTGTAAATTTACAGAAACAAGGATGAGTAGGGCAATTAAAAACTTGTGGACAGGAGCAGAATCTTCCAGGATTGATTTCATTTGTTACACTTGAATATGAGTGTCTGGAATGGTTCTTTTGATAGTTCAAAGATGTATCACCGAAGCATCCTCTCATCTGGGGTAAGAATTATTATCAGTCCTTCCTTTTTTATCGCTGTATTCATTTTACTTTCGGAAACTTTTGTTACCCCGCTTAAGGAGGTTTTTATTTATTTATTTTTAAAAAACATTTATTTGTTTATTTTAGAGAGAGAGAGAGTACAAGCGGGAGGGGCAGAGGGAGAGTCTGAAGCAGACTCCACACTGAGCAGGGAGCCCGTAGGGCTCGATCTCAGACCCTGAGATTACAACCTGAGCCGGAATCATCCAGGCACACCACAAGCTTTTTAACATTTTGTTTCAGTTTATTCCATTTCTGATCTTCCTAGGCTGAAGCTAGGGAGAAGAGAGGAGAAAGAAATTTTCTGTCAATGTATTACTTATTCAGTGTGTTACTTTATTCCATTGTATGGAGAAAATTTCTACTTAGTAAGTTAGCAGAATATCATGTACTCCTTGTATGTTAAATACTTAGAAACAGTTAAATAAGCGAGGTAATACTTCTTTTGTGTGTTTCCCTTGCTTAAATAGTTGACTTAACCTAGCTAGTTAAAAATCAGGATAATAATTTTTTCTGTTTAAGGAGATAAAATATTCTACTTAAAATATCTAAGTTTCATCAGCTGTGAATATGGAAAATTTGTGTGCTGCATGAATTTGTGTATTTGAATGTTTGAATGAATGTATTTTTTTTAACTTTTTTAAATTAAATTTTATTTTATTATGTTCGTCACCATACAAAACTGAATGAATGTATTTGAATGAATAAGCACATGATGCAGAGATAGAACACATTTGTATTTACTTTTAGTTTTGATTGTATGCAAAAATGTTTTTTCTTTTAAGGTTTGTGCAAGGTGGATGAGACCCCGAAAGGCTGGTATATTCAGTACATAGACAGGGACCCAGAAACTATCCGCCGGCAACTGGAACTAGAGAAAAAGAAGAAGCAGGACCTTGATGATGAGGAAAAAACAGCCAAATTTATTGAAGAACAAGTGAGAAGAGGTCTGGAAGGGAAAGAACAGGTGGGCAACAATATCATTCTGGGAGGCAACAGAGAAAGGCTTCAGGAAGCAAAATTTTTAAGCATTGACTTGAATTTTGTAGGTCTTGTTCCTTAATTAAGAGAAGAAAGATGGCCAAGTATAAAAGCCCAGGTTTTGGAGTTGAGACAAATCTGGGTTCAATTCCTAACTTACTGACTCATGGTCTCGTAGAATTATATAATCTTCTAAACCTTGGTTTCCTTATCCCTAAGGCAGAGGCGATAGCTAATGGGGAAGACAGAGCAGATCACATCACTGGGCTGGAATTAACATAGTGCTGGAGTTAAACACAGTGTGGGAACCTATAGGGCCAGCATTCACCCCATTCTGGGGAAGATGCAGAGTATCTGAAGGTAGATACAACCTCTGGGCTTGAAGAATCAATAGGCAAAACCCAGACAAATGGGGGAAGGAAGACATGGTTCAGGTGGTTCAGATGTTGGAATAACTAGAATAAGGCATTTATTTTAACAAATATTTATTGGGTACCCCCTTCTTCTAGGCCTTCTTCTAGGCACTGGGGATAGAGCAGTAAACAGAAGGTAAAAACTCGCTGCCTCATGGTGCTTACATATCAAAAGTACAGGAAAATATAACCTAGTATATATGTGAAACTACTAGCCATTTAATATTTTTAAAAAGCTTCTTGTGGTATAAGATACATGTGATAAAGTGTATGGTGGGCGTTAATCTTAAGGTGACAGCTCAGTGAAATTTTACACATGTATGTGTCTTTAGCAGGATGGATGGAAGTAGATGGACGCATAGCCTATGTAGCGACCCACCAGATCAAGAAATAGACCATTTCCAGGGGTCATAGTCATTCCCAGTTAATAGTCCCCGTCCCCCAAGAAGGAACCAGGGTTCTTCCGGTACCACTGTTGATTATCTGTTAGTGTGTTTGTGAACTTTGTAGAAATGTGATCATACCATATACTCTCTGTCTGGCTTCTTTAACTTAAACAGAAGTTCTTTATGTTTCCTGTACCTATATTCTTTCCTATCAGTGTTTAACTCTTTTTTAAAAAGTGATGTTTGCTATTCCATTTTATGAACGTCACACAATTTATCCATTCCCCTTTTGAGAAACATGTGGATTGTTTTCAGTTTTTGGCTATGGTGAATACAGCTGCTCTGATCATTAGTGTACATGTCTTATAGAAGCTGTTTTGTACAGAGAGATGCAGGAATTAGTCGGCAATAAGAAAGTAAAGATCCGTTCATGAGTCAACTTTTATACCATGTTAGTTGACCTCCTTGATAAGTGATGGGTGTGCATGTGTATTATGGTACTCTTTCCATATCCGTGTATTCATATGCGTGTATTCACACAGCCTTTTAGGAGTTTTCTGTATTAAATTAAAATAACAATGGTTATTAAACTGCTGTAACTGTCAAATTTAAACCCTTGCCTAAGATTGAAAGTTCTTTATTCTTGAAATTCTTCTCTTACCTTTTTCATTTTAAACCTCTGCTTTCAATAGAGGGAAAATGGTAATTTCCTATTGTGGAAATTAAGAAGGATCACATCATGTACAGAGGAAATTGGTTTACTTTTTGGAATAGCATTGTTTTTTAACATTTTAGCGTAATTCTACTAAAAACTTCAAGTTAATTCGTACTTTTCAAGTATAAATAGCATCTTCCCCTAAAAGGCAGTGGAAGTCCTACTGATCAGTGCTTCCTCATCGCACTCTTAAATATTATAAATTTTTAAAAAGCAACATCATCTTTCGCCTTCCTTTGTGAGATCCTAATGGAGAAAGAATATCCCAGCAGGATCTCAAGAACATTTTTATTAATAGAAAAAACAATCAACATTTATCAAACACTATTGCAGGCATTATGCTAAATGCTTCCTTTATTTTATCCTTATGACATCCCTACATATGCATATTATTCCCATTTTAAAGACAGAATAATTGAGGTACAGGGAGATTGTGAGATTGACAGGTGATGAAGCTAATAATGTGCAGAGGTGGGTTTGACCTGCAGTTCTGTCTGAGTTCGTTTTAGGCTCTTGATCTTACACTAAACTATCCCACAGTATAGAAGTGTTTTGCTTTTTAAAGTAATCCTCTAGCTAAAATTCTTTTTTTAAGATTTTATTTATTTATTTGAGAGAGCAAGCGAGAGAGAGCATGAGCAGGGGAAGGGAGAGGGAGAAACAGACTCAATGCAGGGCTCAATCCCAGGACACTGGGACCATGACCGGAGCCGAAGGCAGATGCTTAACCGACTGAGCCACCCAGGTGCCCCATCCTCTAGCTAAAATTCTTAAGGTTTATTGTTTTATGTTGTTTCCTGTTTAAATTATAGTAGAAATAAAAATGTAAGTAGTCTTCTGGGATGTGGTACAGAGAAGCCACTTTTTTCCCCTTTAGAATAATTCTTAGTTGAAGAATATTTGCAGTACATATAATTTCTTAACAAGCTCTTAATCATTTTATTTTTTTATTAAGATTTCATTTATTTATTTGAGAGAGCAAGAGAGAACTAGCAGGGGGAGGGAGAAGCAGACTCCCCGCTGAGCAGAGAGCCTGATGCGGGACTAGATCCCCGGACTCTGGGATCATGACCTGAGCCGAAGGCAGATGCTTAACTGGTTGACTGAGCCATCCAGGTGCCTGGATTTTCATCATTTTAGAGCTGCATGTTGGAGCTGCCTTGCAACATGGGTAGCAAGTCATAATTGGGACTATTGAATATTGATAGTAAATGCACTGTGAACCAAACCTTCATACTCTTTTTTCTTTTTCCCTTTTAGGAGGCTCCTATTTTTACAGAATTAAGCAGAGAAAATGATGAAGAAAAAGGTGGCTTTACTTTTTTCCTATTCTTCTTTTAATATGGATGATTTTATATTGGCTCTGCCAAAAACTAGCACCATGTTTAGGGGCAAGATGTATAATCTGTCTGGATTGCATTGTTTTTACCGATTTATGAAAAGGTAACAATAAATCAGGTAGGATGCTTTCAGCTGCAAGTAACAAAACCGACCAAAATTAGCCTAAATAATAAGGAAATACCTTGCCAGAACAAGAATCCCAGAGGTAGGGCAGTTCTGGATGCTAGGCCATCCATCAGGAGCTGGACACAAGGTGGTGGTAGGCACTTTCAGCCATCGTATGCACACCCAACAATGTCCAGAGGATGACAGAGAGCATCTCTTCTGGAGTCCCCTGTGAGCAGGAAAACTTTTCCTAGGAGACACTCCTCCAGGCAGCAGACTTCCTTTTGAATATCACTGGCCAGTCCATATCAGCCTCCACCTCAAGAACAGGCACTGGGAAAGGAAGTGGCATCATTTTGATTGGTTTAGAGCAAAAGAACCTTACTATTTACCTCCCGAAGCCCCCCACCTCCTAATCCCATCACTTTGGGCATTAGGTTTTCAACATACCCGTTTTAGGGGGATGCAAACATTCAGACTCTATCATCCTCCAAGCCATGCATGAGAGGTGTAAGAAACAAAATTGGAGTCCTGTCCCCTTAGCATGGGGAGAGGGGGCCCGTGGAGATGGGGAGCGGCCAAGGCAGTCCCCTATAGCTTGATCATATGTAGATCTTTCCCAGCTCTGTGAGCATCCGTTCAGTATTATCTGCAGGAATTCGTCATCTCTGGATAGGAGCATTCCAGCTCTCGTTTATTCAAAATGTCCGTGAGCTTTCTTTGTGGATACATTGTGGTGTCTTATCTGATAAGTTTTATAAGTTTCCTGAAATATATATACACACACACACACACATTATATATATATATAATACATATGATGAAATATACATGTAAAAAAATACATCATTTTTTTTCTTCCAGTTACATTTAATTTGAATAAAGGAGCATGTAGTTCAGCAGCAACGTCATCTAAATCAAGGTGAGCTCCATGAACATACATCTTAGAACCTGAGAATTTTTGTGAGATATTGATTACTGCACTTTCAAAGCACAGGATTGTGAATTATTTTTTTCTGGTTGTAATTTTCTTCTTTGTCTCATTTTTGTTTGATGGTGGTTTTCTTTTGTTAGCACCTGTCTTTTTCCTTACCTGCCCGTGATACGATGCTTCTGAGGAAAGGCACATTTTGATTAAATGCCTCACATGACAAGTGTTTGCTTTTCTCTGAGTCCTTCTCCGCTTAGTGGCTCCCCTAAGCTATTGCAGTGCTATGGATTTTTCTATCACAGCCCACTCACCAAGTTTAAATATTAGCTTGGGTATACAGTTTTTGTTCTGCCTACTGTGTTAAGATTTTGTGAGAACAGAGACTAGGTTATTCACCCACCTTCTTAGGCCCTGGTAAAGTATAAATGCACCAGAAGGCACGTACTCGTAGTTGTGCTCCCGGCTGCCTGGTGTAAGTAGCCGAGCAGGGCCTGACCAAGCTTTTCTGTAAAAGGCCACATAGTAAGTATTTCAGACATGATTGGCCGGTTGTCTTTGTCACAGCCACTTGACTGCTGTCGGAGTGAGAAAGCAGCCGCAGACAATGTGCCAACAAATGCACGTGGCTGTATTCCAATATGATCTTACTTCTAAATACAGGTGGCAGGCTGCATTTGGCCCTCAGGTTGGAGTTTGCCAAACCCTGATATAGCATGTGGTCAGGTTGCTTCTGTTCCCTTTTCATGTTCTCTTCTCTTGCGGTTCTTATCTGTTTTTTCACCAAATATTTATTCACAATCTGTGATGCGCAACGTGTCCAGTTTGGTTATGGAGATTCAAAACAAAACAAAACAAAACGGTAAGATACTCAGGAAGGTGCCTTCCCAGCGTCTACCAGAATTTTGTTTTGAGTTGGCCAATATTTACTTAGTATTTTATTTATTTATTTTTATTTTTATTTTTTTAAATATTTATTTATTTGAGAGAGACAGAGATAGAGAGAGCCCGAGCAGGAAGGAGGAGGAGAAGCAGACACCCCGCAGAGCAGGAAGCCTGATGCGGAGCTTGATCCCAGGACCCCGGGACCATGACCTGAGCAGAAGGCAGATACCCAACCATCTGAGCCACCCAGGCGCCCCTTTACTTAGTATTTTACGTGTTGTTTATTTAAGACCTAACTCAGTTTTCTTGGTTAAGTTATAGGCTAGTGCTTCTTGGCACAGCTAGAAAAGTGGCCAGGAGAAGTGAAGGAAATAGAGGAGCAATGTATAACTGCTTCTCTGGGCTTGCCAGAGATCTTCACTCTGATCTAAATGCTTCAGAATTGACACCTACAGTAGATACCATGAAGGACATGGTTAATTGGGTCCCACATACAGTACATTTGAAAAGAAAATTCTTTTCAAAATATTGGTAGGATATGACCTGGAAGACAGAGTCAAATATATCCAGTCACACACGCCTTATGGTTTTAGACCCGTACGTGTTTCTCTCCGTTCTCCTTTATTATTTGTTATTCCTGAGTGTAGGTAAATGTTAAAATTGGTCCCAGTGGCCCCCAAATTGGTCTCCCTTGTATTAGTTTTCTATGGCTGCTGTAACAAATTACCATAAACCAAGTGTCTTTTTTTTTTTTTTAATTTTATTTATTTATTTGAGAGAGAGCAAAGTGAGAGAGAGAGCACGAGCAGGGGGAGGGGTGGAGGGGAAGAAGGCTCCCCACCGAGCAGGGAGCCCAATGGGGGGCTCGATCCCAGGACCCTGGGATCATGACCTGAGCCAAAGGCAGATGCTTAACTGACTGAGCCATCCAGGCACCCCAAACCAAGTGCCTTGAAACAACAGAAATGTGTTCTTTCTCTGGAAGCCAGAAGTCTGAAGTCAGTATCCCTGAGCCAAAATCAGGCCGCATGCAGGGCGGCACTTCCTCTGGAGGCTCTGGGGGGAATCCGGTCTTTGCCTTGCTCAGCTTCTGGTGGCTTCTGGAGTTCTTTAGCTTGTGGCTGCATCCTTCAGTTTCAGAAGCAGTGTCTTCACATTTCTCTTTGCTCCGTCTTCACGTAAAAGGATGTATGTGGTTCCATAGAGAGCCTGCTCAGGCAACCCAGGATAATCTCATCTCAGAATCTATAACTTAATCTCATTTGCAGAGACCCTGTTCCAAATAAGGTAACATTTATTAACTCCAAGGATGAGGACCTGTTATCTCGGGTCTGCTAGTTAGCCTTCTATAGCCTGATGCCAGGCTCTGATGTTACTAGTAAAAATAGTTTTATTTGACTAAGTTCTATGAGTTCAGTCTCGAGTATCTATAATAACTCATATATAGTGTCTCAAATAATACAATGGAAAGACTCATCTAAATTTTCTTTTTCTGAGATTATGGTCCATTTTTATAGAGTTTGAGATTTATTTTCCTGTTGATTTATATCTCTTGTATATCTGAAACTCAGAATGAACAAAAGGATCTAGATATAAAAAATTGATACTTTAGATTATATGGAGGCACAAAGATAAGCCCTGCTTCTCCAGTGTTTGAACAGAGGTTACTCAGTTTCCATTTCTCTTTTGGGGCTTCTCTTCTTTAATTGCGTTAGGACTCACTCCAGTTACTGAAAGCGGAAATCTAGGGCTGTTCTAGAAGCAAACATTCCATTTCCAGTCTGTTCCTGTTCATTTCTTGCCTTGATTTGAGTCCCATCTTGCCCCGTCTCAATTTGTCAGCCTCCAATAGCATCTTTGGGGAGGAGGGGTGTTACTGTTAGAGCAGGTAGTGTAAGATCAAATACAGTGCACAGCTGGGGCGCCTGGGCGGCTTGGTTGGCTAAGCGTCCGACTCTTGATTTTAGCTCAGCTCATGATCTCAGGGCCGTGAGACTGAGCCCCGCATCAGCCTCTCCACTTGGTCGGGAGTCTGCTTGAGATTCTCTCTCCCTCTCCCTCTGCCTCCCCCCTCTGTGTGCTCATGCACTGGGGGGTGCTCGCTCTCTAAAAAAGTAAATTAATTAATTAATAATAATACACAGCTGAAATTAATTAATTAATAATACACAGCTGAAAAAAACAGACTATTTTGTTTTGCATTTTACTTTAATGTTCATTATTGAGATTGATACTTAAGTTTCTACTCTTAAAATGATTTGTATAGGTATTCTTTTTTGACTCTAGTGTTTTTAGGATAGGGATTATCACTTTGAAAGCTTGGTAAAATTTGGTAAAATATTGTGCTAGTATCTTTTACAGGTGAGGGAATACTTTTTTACTACTGATTCAGTTTCATTATGGTCATTAGTTTATTCAACTTCTCAATATAATCTTGATCATACAAATTTCAATAATTTGTATAATTTTGATTTTTCTAGAATATTCTTTTTACCTAGGCTCTCAAATTTGCTATTCTATTACTCTTTTAGAATACCAACTTTTTGTTTTCTTGAAATTGTCATTTCTTTGGTTTCTGTGTTACTGACTTCTGTCCTTCATAATTTCTTCTGTCAACATTTCTTATATTCTTCCTTATTCATTTTAGCTCTAATAGAATCGTGATATTGCAAGCAGGAAGATCTTTCTAAATGTCTTTCTTTCACCTGCGAGATAACGTCATTTTTGTCCATGCTACTGATCCGGTGCCTCTCCCGCCCCTTGCCCTCCAGCTATGCTAAATTATTTGCCCCATCCTAAGTGAGCCACGGTGGCTCACCCTTTCTTGCCTTTACATCTTCTGTCCTTACTTCCCGGAATGCCCTTCCGGGTCTGTTCTCCCACCCTGTCGTGAGATCCCGATGGGCTGTTCTGTTTGTGTTTTTATCACCATTGCTTGTCACGCTGTAGACATTAAATAAGGCCAAATAAATGTTCTTGATAGGAAACTTTCTTTCTCTTCAGTTTAGTTTTTTTGTGCGGTGACATACATATAACATAAAGTTGACCATTTTCACCATTTTTAAGCATACAGTTCGGGCGATTCATGTCACGTGTGCAGCCGTCACCAGTATCCATCTCCCGGGCTTTCTCATCAGCCCAAACTGAAACTCTGTCCCCATTAAATGCTTGCTTCCCCATTTCCCGGTAGCCCCCAGCCCCCAGTAGCCTCTATTCTGCTTTCTGTCTCTGTGGATTGGACTCTTCTAGGCTCCTCATAGGAGAAGAAGTCTACAGCGATTGCCCTGTTGTGCCTGGCTTCTTTCACCCGCTTTAATGTCTTCAGGGTTCATCCATGATGTGGCACGTGTTGGAATTTCCTTCCTTTCTAAGGCTGAATAATATCCTTTTGTATGTATGCACCACATTTGCTTCATCTCTTCATCAGTCATTGGACATTCGAGTCACTCCCACCCCTGGGCGTTCATGAACCATGCTTTTCTGAACATTGGTGTTCAGATACCTGTTTGGGTCCCTGCTTTCAGTCCCTTTGGATGGAGACCCAGCAGCGGAGGTGCCAGGTTGTATGATAGTTCTGCCTCGCTATTTGCCACAGCAGCTGCCCCAGTTGACATCCCCACCACCAGAGTGCAAGGGTCCCAGAAACAGAATCAGAACTTAGAAATCTATTCAGAGGATTGAATTATGGGACAAAACCCAGTAAGTGATTTTTCAAAAGGGTAAATGTAAAACGTTACAGTTCGGTGAACGAAGAATACCTGCCGTGATGACTGAGTGGGGGAATCCTGACCTGGGGCCCCTGTACAGAAAAGTAATGGTTGGGGGGGTGCCTGGGTGGCTCAGTCGGTTAAGCAGCTGCCTTCGGCTCAGGTCATGATCCCAGGGTCCTGGGATCGAGCCCCGTATCGGGCTCCCTGCTCCGTGGGAAGCCTGCTTCTCTCTCTCCCTCTGCCTGCCGCTCTCCCACTTCTGCTCCGTCTCTCTCCCTCTCTCTCCCTCTGCCCCTGCTCCATCCCCTCCACTCATGCTTTCTCCCCTGAAAACTAAAAGCCTGAATAATAATTCTGTTGTTTTTCTGTTAATCACACCTTTTTCCTTGGTTATCTTCATGGTAGCTTTGTGCATGTATTTATCCTTTGTTCGTCTTTTGCAAATATGACAAACTAAATGATTACACTGGTAAGATTCATTGAGATATTAACTGAGCATGTATTTTATGTGAGTCACAAGATAGCAACTCTCTTTACAGGAAAAAAATAAGTATATACAAATATATACCCATTATTATATGTACAAATCATATATGCAAATGATTATAATATAAGGTGGCGTATGATACAAGCTAGAAAGTGCTATGGCAGTTCAAACCCTCATGAAGAATGGATCTTAAAGAATTGGAACAAATAGAGATAGATATTTGTTCTAATTGGAACAAATAGAGATTGCGCTGGGTATAAAAGAGGCAGTTTGCAAAGGCATGAAACATGGCATGGCTCAGTCAGTAACGAGTTATTCAGAATGGCTGGTGTATACAATAAGTCAGAGATAATATTCTTGGGCCAGTGGTGACAATTTTATACCACACTAAAAAAGTAGAATTTACACTGTCAATTCTAGGCAGTTAGGAACAATCAGAAATTAGGTGACATGTTCAGATTGCTTTCAAAAAATAGAACTGACAGTAATTGCTAGACTTCTTTGCCAACCTCTTATTTAATCCTTGCAATTGAGCTCTGAGTTGGCTCACACTGTTATCCTCATTAATAGATGAGAAACTGAAGCTTAGAAAAGTGAATCACCCAAGGTCAGAAGCAGAAGCCTCCTTAGCCCCTGATCTGCCTAACCCCGAAGCCGGCACCCCACTGGTCTGTGCTGATCATGGTTGGCACTAAGTGAAGGGGTGAGGAGAGGGAAGAGGGCGTTAAGGTGGGAATGGTTACATGTTCTCATGCTACTTAGGTCCTAGGTCCTCTGTTGTTTTGACTAATCTGTTGTAAATTAATCGTGTAACAAATTTCTTCTGTACTGTTCTGCACGTTAGAAAGCCTTCTTCTGTGCATTGGTTTTGTTAACAAGCATGGCTTTTCTTTTTACCAGTTCCTTGGGACCAAGCGCATTGAATACCATTGGGAATGCAGCATCAGTTAAAAGAAAAGAATCTTCCCGGAGCTCAGCTCAATCAAAAGAAAAGAAAAAAAAGAAATCTGCCCTTGACGAAATCATGGAGGTATAGTTTACAAGCTGCTTATCGATGTGTTAGCAGTTAGAGGAATGACATAATTCAAACTAAGGAAATTTTAGTCTCACCAATTCTTGGATTAATATAAAGTCAGAAAATGTATGCAGACTAGGTTAGGGGAAGGTAGTCTGGACGCAGTTCCATCTGGGTAGAGTTGGAATCCCTCATCACAAGTTTATTTTCGTGCCTCAGGTGCTGTGTTCAGAACTCTCCATGTGTTCATGGTCAGTGGAATTCAATCAAAAGGACCTGGGCGGTCACTGCAGCTAAAAACAAAAGCTCTGTTTCCCTTCTGTGGCTCTGTAAAATTGTCATCCTCCGTGGATTCCTCCCACCAGCCTCTGTTCTCCTCTTGCCTCTGACTTCACTTACCACCTCCTAGCCAGCAGCAGGAAGCGATGACGTTGTTTTCATTTGACTTTACCTAATGGCTAAGCCTATGTGATGAATCCTTGAAAACCCGTGATTTAAGATTGAGGACCACACTTTGGCTCTAAATCTACTTGCACCTCTAGAGCTGTTCTGAATCTTCCTCTTTCCCTTTCCACACATAACCTTACCTTATCAATACATTTATGAAGTAAGTAGAAAGGAGAAGAAGGACAGGTGAAGAGAAAGAAGAAATGGATAGAAGAAGCTGACTTGTTTTTTCCTGTAATATCATTTCCTCTAATCTCCCCAACCTTCCTCTTTATTTGTGAAGGGATAGAGACAACTGTTTGGTCTTCCCCATTTCTGGGTGCTCTTACGATACAGGGCGGTCTAAACAGTTGAGAGTATAATATAAAATGTGTACACTAAGAGATGTAGTTGCTCCATCACTGAGCATATACTGAGTCGCTGTTGTGTGGTAGGCATCGTGCGAGGTCCTGTGTCTGTGTAGTAGGGAGAAAAATACAGTCCCGCTGTGTCATGGGGCTTTCTCTCTAGTAGGAGAGACAGTTCATGAACAAGTGAACGAGTGAGTAAGTTATTACAAAACGCTAAGTGCTGAGGCGGTCTGAGGGCGGGCCATGGGGGGTAGCTTGTGAAAAGGTGCCAAGGCAGGAAAGACCTTGAATTCAGGCACCTGAAGGAAAGGTCCATGTGGCTGGAGAATGGTGAGTGCGAGAGTGGTAGCATTTGCAGTTTGAGAGAGAAGTTGGAGCAACATCTTAGACGTCTCAATAGTCCATGACAGGAGGTTCCTGAATCTAATTCAAAGTAAAATGGGAAGCCAGATCTACCTGCCTTGTAAAACCTGCTAAATTTAGAATGTTCTTTGTTAATACTGGAAAGTTGGAGATATTAAAATGGAATTTATTATCAACCAAAGAATTGCAGCATCCTGTCCCACTGAAAGTTGGGACTTCAGGTTCACTTACAGCCATCGAGAAAGAAAAAGGCGCAATGTGACTCTTCAGCACTCTTTGTTTGGACACCCTTGTGCTTACATCTCTCGTGGTTATGTTTTTCTTGCCCTACATTCACAAGATTTATTATCCTTATCATACAGAGAAGCCCCTTTTGGCCATCACTGTAGGACTAACCGTGCTGCGCAAAATTGGTTTAAAGTGTTGTGTTTTTACCACATGAACATGTTGCTTGTTTCCCAGCTCATGACAGGCACACAAGGGAAGTGGGGAAATGGCGATATAGCGTTGGCATATGGCCTTGCAGTCTTGACTAAGTAGAGGTCGCTTGTGTTTATTTTCTTGGCCAGTTGACGTGCTTTATCACATATTTTTGTACATCCAAGTATGTGTGTGTGTGGTTTTTTTTTAAAGATTTTATCTTTAAGTAGTCTCAGCACCCAGCGTGGGGCTCGAACCCACAACCCCAAGATCAAGAATTGCATGCTCCACCAACTGAGCCAGCCAGGTGTGCCCCCCCCCACCAAGTGGGTTTTTTTTTCCTTTTAATTAAAAATTAATTGCAAAAAATGTTTATTTGTATTTGTCAGAGCTTGTAAATTACACGGATCGCCTTTGAGGTATATGTTTTATGGTGTTCATTTGCTACACAGAATGGTATTTGAAATAAATTGAGGATTTTAAAGAGAGAATTCTGTATCTTCTGTGTGCTACAGATCGAAGAGGAAAAGAAAAGAACTGCCCGAACAGACCACTGGCTACAGCCTGTACGTATTGAGTTGAAGCTTCTTATTTCCTGAATGCTTTTAAAAAAGTGAATCATGTAAAGAACATTTGGTATAAATGACTGAATTTCTCAAATATACTTAAATCATACGGATAGATCTATAACATTCATGACTTTTCTTTTCATCTGATCTTAAATGATCAGCTGCACCTGTATTGGAGAGTTACTTCACGTTTGTAGGCTGGTAAGATTTCTTGAGTTTAATGCCAGATTCGTTTGTGGACATCTTGAATTTAAGCCTGTAGTTATTTCCAATTTTGCTATAAGACAAGGGTTGTGTTTTCAGAAACGGGACTGAAAGGTAGAATTGTGAATGCCAAAGCACTTGTTTTCAACTTACAGCTTATTGAACTTAGAATCTCCCTTTAGGTACTTTGTCGGAAAAAGCCGGTTTTCATTTTACAAGCTCAAGTAGAGCTTTGTATTTTATTGTATATTTATTATTGCTGTTATTTTAAGATAATAATTTTGAAACAGTTAAATAATTTTAAACATTATTATTTATTGATGCTCTGTTTTGAACCTAGATGTAAAGTTTTCGCAAGACGCTCAGGGTGCGTTTGTTAAAGCTTCTAAAAGAAGCTGGTTTGATCAATAATAGGAGACTGAAAAGTAGTGAGAATATGTGTCATTTAGATCATTTTGATGCAAAAAGTAAGATTAACAATAACCTAGAAGGTCATGAAGTCCAGAGTTCTCATTCAGATCTTCAGAGTCCTGCTCCCTCTAAGCAGGAAAACAATTTCATTTCCATGTCTTAGTTTGTGGTCTTCTGCATGGGAGGCATTTCTACATGGTACCCAAGTGAAGGCTCAGGAAGCAGGTTAGCTAACATGAAAATACTTGCTGCTTTACATCACAAATGAGTCCTCTGTATGAACTACTTCAACGAATTCTTCTATCAGCCCTATAAGGTAATTCCTGTTGTAATTCCCATTGTAGAGGTGAGAAAACTGAGGCATCAAGCATTTGAGTAATTTCCCCAAGGTCATAGAGTAAGCCCTGAGCCAGGATCTCCCTGGCAATCTGATTCAGTAGGTTGTGCTCTCAACTGGTCAACAGACCTGCATCCTGGGGTGTCTCAGGCGCCCTGACTCCCCGTCTCTGAGTACAGGTTGAGTCAAGATCAGTAAAGGCTGGACCTGAAGGGAAGAAACCACCCCTGTATTGTTTCGTTTTCTCCATTCCAGTAGCTAGCGTAAATATTAATAGTTTGATTATTGTTTATGAAAACGTAATCAAGAATTTTGCTCAAAGCATTTGTTCTTACCCAGAGAGTAATTCACAGATTTTTAGAGAAGTGTTTTTTCCAGATTATATATGTTTACTACTACCACCTTCCAGTCTCCTGCAGTGAAATGCACATTTTGACCAGCCTCCTAGGTGATTCTGATGTATGCCCTTCATTGGTTTAAAGGAAAAAGAAACCAAAAGAAAAAAAGAGAAAGCATTCCAAGTTTTAGTCCAAAAATTTTCTTCCCACTGGTAATACTTTCAGTTCAATTATATTTTCTGTTTGATAATTCTCTCTTATAATAAATTATTCAAATGTTTTTCCTAGTTCCCTACTAACAGAGTATTACGTTAAAAGTGAGGATCATCCAACAGTGCTCTGATGACTCAGTGTGTCTCTTAGGTTGAAATGGTCAATATGTTTGTTAAAATAACCAGCAGTCCACACAGATAGATTGGAGAGCTTTATTTAAACTCAGAAAAGAATATTTTGAACCGTTCTATTGTGTGAGCAAGTGTTAGTAAGCCCAATGATGTAATGAGTTAGCTTCAAATTTTAAGTGTGTACCCATGAGGGTCTTTGAGAAATTTAGCCCAGAAATACTCTGGCTAAATCAGAGAAGCTGTTTTGGCATTACTTGGCTTCATTTAGAAAGTCTTAGATTCTTAGAATAGAGTCCTAAGAATAAGACCATTCACGTTTTCTCTTAAACGTGTTTTTCTGCTATAATATATCCTCCCTACAAAGTCCTTATTGAATTTTGATTAATAAAATTTTTAGCCTGGCTTACTTGTGACCATCTAGTACCTCTGTTACATTCACTTGAAGTAGCAAATACAGAATCACTACAGTGATTATAGCATTAAGTCAGAAGAATGAATTTTCATGATCAGCCACTAGACAGCTAATCTAAATCAGGAAAATGATGATAAAGAAGCAAACTCAAAATGCATTAATATGAAATAAGCCCAGATTTCTCTCCCATTTGAGAATTAGATGTTCAGAATAATGATACTTTTAGCTGGAGCTAATCTTGAAGAATCCTGTCTGTATCAAAAATTCAGAGTAACCTAATGAGAAAATAACACTGTGAAAAATGTCATGCATAAGCTCAAAGACTCAGTTCCTTGCAATTCCCGGTGAGACCTGCCATCTGAGGTTTTATCAGCAGTGAACACCAACACTGTAATATCTTTGGCCCTTTTCATTTCCTTGAATGCAGAGAGAGAAAGAAGCTATCTGTGAAAGACATGGATTAATAGGGTTGAGATTGACAGATAAAAGTCCTAGATTTCAAGAGACCTTCAGTGTGGAAATCAGCCTTGAGACAGGTATTTTTTTTACCTCTTGGTAACCATGTTGAATAAAGGGAGAAAGAAGAAATAAAAGATCACTAAGGAAATGTTTTGCATAATTGGGAAGGCTTAGAACTCCAAAATTTCTTATTTAGCAGAGCAGTTACGTTTTGCTATGATTTTTGGTGAACATGGTTTAAAGTGAAGGAGTAAAACCAGAAAGCTAACTTATGTGTTCCCTTTCATCTTTATTTTTTTGTTGTTATTTTCTAGGAAATCATCGTGAAAATTATAACCAAAAAACTCGGAGAGAAATATCATAAGAAAAAGGGTGTTGTGAAGGTAAGGACGGGAGGCTGTGAATGGAATTTGTGGAAGGAGCTGGGCCTGGCCAAGTCAAGCCATTTTGATATCCCTGAAAAATCACGTCCTCAGGGCAGGAACATTGTGTCTCAGGATCTTGATGGTTCCATAAAAGGAAAGCTGAATTCATAATTTGTGAGAAAATGATTCCTTTGTGGCCATAGTTTCTATTTCACTTTGGTGTGCTTTCTTACTGGGGCAAATAGCATGTATGAAATCCCACTGGCACAGCTTAAACTCGCTTGCTCTGCGTGCCTTGCCAATCAGTGAGACACATCCTCTTTGTTAATGATGGGCAAGACAACTATGTCCCCAGAGTTCTAAGGAGGACTTCCTTGTTGTGTTTTGCCCAAGAAACTTTTAGTTGTTCTAGGATTTTAAAAGTTAAAGGTCGACGCTCCAGTCCTTTTCTCTCTTTGCTGTTGCTAAATAGTTTCATTCTGGAACCCAGCATTGTGCATGCAGAAATGCCCTTCTATTGTACTTGAAGCTAGGCATTCTTCTTCTCACTGTATTTGTTGAAGTCGTAGTCTAAGATCACCAACCAGTCCTTTATTCTCTCCAGACGAAAACCTTCACTAAGCCTTGAATTGAATTCTTTATTAGGAAGCATAGAACCACTATATTGTACATGTGAAACTAACGTAATATCGTTTGTGAACTCTACTGGAATTAAAAACGTAATAAAATTTTAAAAAAATTAAAAAGAAGCCTAGAATGAATAGTCGTATATGGAATCTATAAAATAGTGTCATTTATAGGAGTTACAGCACTTACCTTTTGACTGGAATTTCATTTGTTTTCATCTTATCTATTTCTGTCCTTTGAAATTTGTGTGCACTTATTTCTGCTATTATAAAAGTGTTGATTTCACATGACAGGAAGTAATTGACAAATATACAGCTGTTGTAAAGATGATTGACTCAGGAGACAAGCTGAAACTTGACCAGACTCATTTAGAAACAGTAATTCCAGCACCAGGTAAATCTTTTTGCAGACCGTTTAATGTGTATGCTATCGAAACGAGTGATCCCAGCCTTAAAACCATAGTTTCTTGACATTACTTGATAATTACAGACCCAGATTTCCATTCTAGAAATATATAGCTGCTGGTGTAACTGATACGCTTCATTTCAGGTGACACGATAGTTTGTTTACCAGTCCTCTGTGAAAGCTATTTTGTGGCTGAATCAATTTTCCCTTTCTGGGATTCTTCTTTTTTTTTTTTTCTGAAACAAAACAAACTCACAAGGAAAAAAAAATTAATCGTACTATAGTTATTATTAATATATTTCTCTAGCTACCTGAGATAGTAAAGTAAAAGTCTGTATTGTTTTGCTTTTTCTTTTCCTTAATTGTCTCTATCATTTGAGTACTTCCGAATATCTAGCATGAATGCTGCTATGCCCAAGTTGTTTGCCTCTGACCCAGACTTCACAATACTATCCTTGCTAGCACAGCGATGTTAGACTCTAAAACTTCCGCTTATCGGATCCTTTATGCTTTCCCCCTAAAACAAAACTCACTTTATGGCTTAAAATTTTTTTTCAGCTTTAGTGAGATGTGACTGACACACAGTAAGCTGCACTCATATAAAGTATACAATTTGATCCACTTTAACCCGTGAATACTGTCTTAAACCATCCCTACAATCGAGATCATGAATGTACCCATCACCCCCCAAAGTTTTATCACTTTCCTTTATAATTCTTCCCCGCCACCCCTCCACTCCTGCTTACCATGTACCCCGAGGCAACCACTTGTCTGCTTTCCATCACTACAGAAGAGTTCCTGTTTAGAAGTTTATATGAATGAAATCATACCACGTGTCCTGTTTTTTGGTCTGGCATCTCTCATTAAGCATAATTATTTTGGGTTCATGCATGTTGTCAAGTGTATACATAGCTCACTTCTTTCTATTACTAAGTAGTGTTTGACTATATGGATGTACCACTTTTTGTGTATTCGGTCACCTTTTGATAGACATTTCAGTTGGTCACAGTTTTTTGGTTGTTGCAAATAAAACCTCCAAGAACATTCATATGCAAGTCTTTATATGGGCATATGGTTTCTTTTCTATTGGGAAAATACTTAGAAGTAGAATAGTTCACTCATAGTGGGATATGTTTAAATTTTTATGAAACTGCCAAACCATCCTATGATTTTTATTATTTATTTATTTATTTATTTTTAAAAGATTTTATTTATTTGACAGAGAGAGCAGGATAGTGAGAGCAGGAACACAAGCAGGGGGAGTTGGAGAAGGAGAAGTAGGCTCCCCGAGCCGAAGGCAGACTCCCAACGACTGAGCCACCCAGGCACCCCAATCCTATGATTTTTAAAATGAGGCAAAGTGGAGCACCTGGGTGGCTCAGTTGGTTAAGTGTCTGTCTCTTGATTTCAGCTCAGGTCATGATCTCAGGGTCCTAAGATCAAACCCTATGTCATGCTCCGCCTGAGCGTGGAGCCTGCTTAAGATTCTCTCTCTCTCCCTCTGCACCTCCCCCTCTGCTCACACACCCGCCATCTCTTAAAAAAAAAAAAAAAAAAGCCAAAGTAAGCTAAAATTTTTTCTGATTATTTCTGGACTGTAGACATTTCCCCTAAGTACCTTCTACTTGCAATCTAAGTTAAAATGTATCCCTTTGACAAGTAAGTGAAAAAAAACATGAGGATTCTTAGAATGTTAACAGTGATCAAGGCATCTATAAACTCTCCTTTAGAATATTACAGAGTTCTAAAATGATGAAGAACTTCTAAGATGGGTTTTGGTTTTCGTTATGTTCATTCAGTGTAGCTGCACTTTGCTATAACAAAGTAGAAGAAAAAAGTGAACATTTCTTTGCATTCAGTGTGATACTCTTTTCTACTGTAGGAAAAAGAATTCTCGTTTTAAATGGAGGCTACAGAGGGAATGAAGGCATCTTAGAATCCATCAATGAGAAGACCTTCTCAGCTACTATAGTCATTGAAACTGTACGTACGTTGACACAAAGAAATTTCTAAATGCTTTAAAAATGTGCCAGAATTCTTTTTCATTGGGTTGGTCTTTGTTTTATTTTAGAGTCTGGGTTTTTTGTTTGGGTTTTTTGTTTGTCTTCTCTCCTATATGGAAATCTGTCGGCTTAGTTTCTGTAATGACTCTGCCATTGTAAAGTATTTTGTGTTCTGATTTCAAAAGAAATGCATATGTGTCTTAGTCCACTCAAGCTGCTGTAACAGCATGCCATAGACCGGGTAGCTTATAAGCAAATGTGCTTTTCATAGTTCTGATGGCTGGAAATGCAAGAACAAGGCACTGGCAGATTTAGCGTCTGGGGAGGGCCTGCTTCCTGGTTCATGTGTCCTCACCTGGTGGAAGGGACAAAGGAGCTCTCTGGGGTCTTATAAGGGCACCAGTCCATTCATGAGGGCCCCACCCCCACAACCTCATCACTCCCCAAAGGCCCTGCCACCAAATACGATCACATTGGGCATTAGGTCATAACTATGAATTCTGGATGGGACACATTCAGTCTATAGCAATACTCATTGTGTAAAACCTGAAAAGGACAATTGAATACAAATAGCTTTAAAAATTACCCATAATCCCCCAGCCAGATAACTCCCTTTAATATTTTGATCTGTTCCTTTCCAGTCTTGGTATTTTATAAAATTGTATGCCGTGTGTACAGTTTCACATCCCGACTTTTTTTCTCTCACATCTAATATAAAACTCAATTTGACATGGTATAATTAGTGGGGAATATAGAGTCAGAAGCAATGGGGGAAAAGCCCCAGAGATCAATATTTTAAACAGTCCTCCCCTTCTTTCATAAAGGGCTAGAAGGTAGCAGAGATCAGTAAAGTAATTTCAGGAAATCTGATGTGCAATTCAAAGTGTTGATTGACAGAACTGATGGCTCACTGACAGGCCTGGGAGCATGGCCCTGTAAGGCCTGAGACGTCTCCTGGGGGAAGGAAGGGCCTAAAGCGGGCTTTTCCCCCCTGCCACCTAATGCATTTTGGAACAGCAAACGACTGTGCTGTGCCTCCAAATGAAATCAGTTTTCATACCCAGTACTGTAGCATTCATTAGCATTTGGGGGGTTAATAGACCCCTCGGAGAGTCTGATGACCGTCCTGAGCACTCTCTAGAACTGACAGGTAACTGCCCAGTTTCATGCGTTGCGTTAAGGGGTTGTAGGCACCTGAACCCAACACTGGACTGCGTTTGGAAAATGGTGTAGGTCCTTATATGAGAGAAACCACATTTAAGTAAATTGAGCATTTTTTTTCTGTCTCTGACAACACGAACTTAAAAACTGGCATTCACGAACATAAACCATAAGGGAAGGAAAGGAAAAGGCGTCTCTCCTGGTACTGAGAAATGTACCGATCTGACTGAATTCATAGATTGAGTTTTTTTTAAAAACTCGGTCAGTTTTTCTCTCAGCCAGCATAAGGTCATGGAACATCTCATATTTCCTTGGCGAAATGATTCTCCTGCACTTTTTTAAATGCATAGTCCTATCCAAATTAGATCCTGCTTCAATTCATGCTTTCATCTCAGGGAAATGCAAAACAGCTAATCACTGCGGAGGGCATTCTAGGTTCCGTCCAGATCCCTTTGGGTCAGTGTGTGGTTTTCATGGGCCTGTTCCTTTCCTCCCTCCCTGTGACCCGAGCGGCTCCTCCTTCCTAAGCTTGTGTGGCACACAGAACTGCAGTGAGGCAGGGCCTGGGAGGGCCCCACATGGAAGGCCTTCTTGACTGCCAAGCAGCATGTACGTTTCAAAGGAGAAATCCACCTACTACTTTTCTTTTCTTTTGCAGCTTGCCCCCATTTAAAAAATAATCTTTTGTGCCCGCTTCGGCAGCACATATGCTAAAATTGGGACAATACAGAGAAGATTAGCATGGCCCCTGCGCAAGGATGACATGCAAAAAATAATCTGTTTGTGTGAGCCTGTGTCCACTCGTCTGCGTCCCCATGGTTCCTTCACATCATTGCCATGAAACACACAAACTTTCTAAGGGATTTCTCCTGCTATTTTTTATCATTTCTGACATCTGAAATTGTAGATCACTATCAAAATATTTGAAATTTACTCATTTATTAAGCAGATTTTTAAGTAGCTAACAAATTGTTCAAAAACTGTCTCAGCCTTTTAGCCTGTTTGCCTAATTAACTGAGGGACTGGCTCCCTTCCCATTCCCCAGCTTTGTAAAAAAAAAAAGAGAGAAAAGCGAACTTGACCACAGGCCTTTGTACTTGATAATGAAAGATTCAGCCCTTTGTCATGCTTCATCTGGGAACTTACTTCCTTTAAATACAGTCATTGTTATATATTAAAGGAGTAGCATTTTAAAAAGGATTGTTAAGGGGAGGTATGATTCACAATGAAAAACACTGAAACCTCACTTCAAGGTTAGAGTCATCATCATCATCGTCATTTTATACTTTGCAAGAGAGAGGACCAGCTTTCAAATTTTAACCAAAAGATTTAATAAGAGCCAAGAATTATTGAGCTCTTATTCCTATCATGTTCCAGATATTGTTTTAAGCACTTTATTGACTTGTTTCTATTTCCCAACAGCCCAGGAACCTAGGTCCTATTATTAATCCCCCCCTCGGGGATAGTGGGGCACCGAAGGCTCAAGTCACTTGTGCAGGTGGGATCTGAACTTGGTCAGTCTGGGCTCAGGACCCACATTCGTGCCTCTCTGTTCCCAGGCTGTATCCACTTTTGTGACAGGTGTTCTTTCCCAGTATCTAGTTTAACCCTTTTCCTTTCCTTTGGATACGAACAGAAAAAGCAAATACATTTGAAGTTGGGCTCATTTTCGGTAATAAAGACCAGCCGAGCTGTCAGAGCTAAACTAGACAGACATGTTTGAGGATCTGAATTGCTTAACATGCTATCTGCTCTTGAAAAAGAAACCCCCAAATGGCATAAACACGGTAAAATTTAACTTCTCCTTCTGAAAGTCCAGGATGGGTGTTCTTGATCAGGAAGATCAAGATGGGAGCTTGATCAGCTCTTCTCGGAGGGGCGATATGTGAGCCCAGGATTTTTACAGCTCGTGTCTCCACCACCTTCAACAAGTGGCTTTTACAGCTGCCATGTGCTTCACACACGCCAAGGCTGAGCAAGGTGGGCCGCACGCGAGGACCGTGTGCGTCACTTCCGTTCCCCTCTGTGGCCGGGGCTCCATCTTATGACCACACCTCCCCACGCGGGGAACCGGGGAAAAAGCATCCTGGGATCAGAGGACACACGGAGCAGCCAGCAGGTCCCTGCCACAGCATGTAGTGATGACACATTTCACATGTCATTGAAAAAGTCACTGCACTTCGTGATGAGGATGCCCTAGAAAAGTTTAAAATTCAGAGTCGCAGAGAAACGTTAGCTACTGTACTGGGGTTATGGGGGTATGGAAAAGGCGCATTTGGATCTCTAAGTGTAGTGTCACTTTCTTGTCTTTTAAGTCCCTGTGTGTTTTTAATCTTTTTTTTTTTCTCTATTGTTTTAACTTGTAGGGCCCTTTAAAAGGACGCAGAGTTGAAGGAATTCAATATGAAGACATTTCAAAACTTGCCTGAGTTTGAAAATTTGTTAACACATTAAAATCCTAAAGCATCAAATTGGTGTTCACCAAGACATTATGAGACTCTACTGTGTTAGGGTGTTTCTTTTGTATAAAGCAGATGGATTTATTTAAATACTACTGTATAGTTGTTCAGCTAAGCTTATAGAAAAATCAAATTATGTCTCCCAAAGTATCAAAACAATGTAATTTTGTTCTTGTTGTTTTTGTTTCCTTTGTAATATTTCCTTAATGATTTTTTAATCTTCATTAAAAGAATGTTATTGTACAGTGTTTTATATAAGACTATTTAGAATCATACAGTTAGAGGAAATGCTTCATATACTGTATATTTTCTGTAGTAAAGTTGCAAACTATAAATATAATGACATTTTAAAAAGTCAGACTATAAATAGAGTCACAGCGTTATTATAGAGATAGAGCTCACACACCATATAATCTTACCCATTTAAAGCGTACAATTCAGTGGTTTACCGTATATCTACAGAGTCGCGCACCCATCCCCGCTATTTACTTTTAGAACATTGTCATCACCGTATGTGCCCATGGTCACTCCCTGTCCTCCGTCTCTCCCCAGCCCCTGGCCACCACCAGTCTACTTCCAGTCTCTGATTTGCCGTTCTGGACACTTCGTAATCATATGACATGTCTTTTTATGACGAGCTTCTTTCATGTAGCATCATGTTTTCAAGGTCTGTCCACGTCGGGCCACGTATCAATACTTCGCTCCCATTTTCTTGCTGTATGGGTAGGCCTACTCCCATTTTCCTACTGTATGGGTAGGCCACATTTTTAAAATCCATCGGTCAGTTGGTGGCCATTTTGGCTGTTTCTGCTTTGGGGCTATTCTGAGTAATGCTGCTACATGAACATTCAGGTACAAGATTTTCTGTGGACGTATGTTTTCAGCGCCCAGGAGTGGAGTCGCTGAGTCTCACTGTAACTCATGGGATACCATGTTTAACATTTTGAGGAACTGCCAGACTGTTCCAAAGTGGCTGCACCATTTTACAATCCCATCAACAATGTTGAACTATACATTTTTAAGCAATAGAGCAGTGTATTACTTAGGGATGCAAAAGATAGGAAATCCACCTCCTAGTTGGGTTATGAAAAAAAAAAAATCTTTTTTAGTAAATGAATGTATAGGTCACAGGACAAAAGGAGCAGCCCTTAGCTTCCAATGGGGTTCAGAGTGTGAACAGCCTTATTGGGGCTTGGTCTCCGCGGCTCTTCCTTTCTCTGTGTTGGCTCCATTCTCAGCCCCTCACACCAGCAGGATGCCTGCTGGCATCTCCAGCTTCCCATCTTCCTTTCTCCCACAGTTCAAACAGAAGACTGGAATTGAGTTTTAACCAGTCCACATTGGGACAGATCACTCCAAATGCAAGGGTTGGAATATACTGATTGGCCAGACTTGGGTTGTGTGCCAGCCCCTAGGCCAACTCTCTTGGATGTAGCATCAGGGAGAGGTGAGAAATTCTCTAGCCAGAAGCTGGGAGAATATATGCTGGTGAACAGAAACAGAAGACGCAGCATAAGACATACTAATAGGATGATGTCAGTAGCCTTGCCAACACAATTCTTCCAGGAGGAATTCAAGTGTTTCTGAACTAACTTGACAGCATAGTCACATGAAAAGGAACTGAGTTTCAGAGTCTAGCAGACTTGAGATAGAATTTTGGCTGTTCTTTTCACCAGCTATGTAATCTTAGAAAATATCATGTTCTTGAATTTCAATGTTTTTTTTTTAATTTTTATTTATTTATTTATTTTTAAAGATTTTATTTATTTATTTGACAGAGAGAGACACAGCGAGAGAGGGAACACAAGCAGGGGGAGTGGGAGTGCCAGAAGCAGGCTTCCCGCTGAGCAGGGAGCCCGATGTGGGGCTTGATCCCAGGACCCTGGGATCATGACCTGAGCTGAAGGCAGACGCTTAACGACTGAGCCACCCAGGTGCCCCGAATTTCAATGTTTTTCATATACAAATTGTCAAAAAAAAAAAAAAAAAGTGTCCCTCTAGGGTTGTGAGAACTACAGAAAATAATAGGAAATGTCAGATGTGGTGGTGGGTGTAGGTTCAGTAAATGGAGCCACAGGTCTGTGGCCTGGCCTGGTATTAATCTGGCCCGAAGGATTTCAGGAGGGAGAAGGTTCTCCCCGATAATAAAATGGTAAATAAACCGCGACAGATTTCACATGCCTCCCCCAAATCTGTTTGGAATCACCTCCCTGGTTTTCTTCATAGGAAAAAATATTTCCTCTCTGCCTCCCACATTTTTATTCTTTTCCCCAACATCTTCCTGAAATTATCTTCAGAATGAAATAAAGTGGCATAATTGAGGTGACTTTTAAGTTTTAAAAATCTGAAGCACAAAAATATGATTCTAGGTGACAGGACATTTTTTCCCATAAGTTCTTAGAGCCCAGTAGTGGTTATGTTACACAAAGTGACTGCAGACACCTAAAATCAAGTTTTATATGGACTCTTTGTTTCCTTTTTAAAGCATCACAAGCTACTTTTCTTTACATAGACTTTTAAATTGAGCACAAGGTACGGAGATTTCACATCTATTCCCTGTCCCCACACACGCACAATCTCCCTCACTATCCACATCCCCCACCAAAGTGGCACATTTGTTAATAATGAACCCATGATAATGATTGATGCCTCATCATCATCCAAAGTCTGTAGTTTATATTAGCATCACTCTTGGTATTGTACATTCTATGGGTTTGGACAAATTGATAATGAAATGTATTCACCATTATAGTATCATACAGAATACTTTCACCAGCCTAAAAATCCTGTGATTTGCCTATTCATCCCTCTCTCCCCACAATTCAACCGCTTGGCAACCACTGAATTTTTTTTGCTATCTCCCATAGTTTTGCCTTCTCCATAATGTCATATAGTTGGAATCATACACTATGTAAACTTTTCAGATTGGCTTCCTTCACTTATATGCATGTAAGTTTTCTCCATGTCTCTTCATGGCTTGATAGCTCACTTCCTTTCAGCGCTGAATAATATTTCTTTTTCTGGATGAACCACAATCTACCCATTCCCCTACTGAAGGACATCTTCGTTGCTTCTAGATTTTGTCAATTATAAATAAAGCTGCTATAAACATCCATGCGTAGTTTTTATGTGGACATGTTTTCAACTCAGGGTAAATACCAAGGAGCGCAATTGCTGGATCATCTGGTAAGAATATGTTTAGTTTTCTAAGAAACTGCCAAACTGTCTTCCACAGTGGCTGTGCCATTTTGCATTCCCACCAGCAATGATTGAGCGTTCCTGTTGCTCCACATCCTCACCAGCATTTGGTGTTGTCAGTGTTTTGATTTTCGGCCATTCTGATAGGTGTGTAGTGGTATCTCATTGTTATTTTAATTTGCAATTCCCTAGTGACATGACATTGAGCATCTTTTCATGTGCTTATCTGCCATCTGTGTTTCTTTGGTGAAGTGTCTGTTTAAGTCTTTTGCCCATTTTTTAATTGGGCTGTTCATTTTCTTATTGTTGAGTTTTAAGAGTTCTTTGTGTGTTTTGGAAAACAGTCCTTTATCAGATAAGTCTTTTGCAAATATATTTTCTCCCAATACGTGGCTTGTCCTCTCATTTTTTAGAAAGCTATTTTTCATCATATCACTTGAGGTCATATCAAATTATTGGTAATAGTGTCTTGGGAAACCAGATTCCCTGAGTTTTCTTCATTGGGCATGCCATTGGATCCTATTGCCTTCTGTGCTGCTTTTCCCCTTGTCTACTTCTGTCTATCCATTTTTGCTGTCATACTTGAGTAAATTCATTCAACAAACATTTACCTAGTGCCTCTGGTAAATAAGTCATTGCAGTAGGTGCTGGAGATTAAGATGTGAGAAGCGGGTATAGACCCAAGATGTGTGTTATGTAGGAATTGACAATGTTCAGTGAACTGATATTCAAATGAAATGATTGGCGAGTAAAGAGGAACTTGATAATCTAGGGCAGCAACTTAAAAATCCACCCTAGGGGCGTCTGGGTGGCTCAGTCGTTAAGCATCTGCCTTTGGCTCAGGTCATGATCCCAGAGTCCTGGGATCGAGCCCCGCATCGGGCTCCCTGCTCAGCGGGAAGCCTGTTTCTCCCTCTCCCGCTCCCCCTGCTTGTGTTCCCTCTCTCGCTGTGTCTCTCTCTGTCAAATAAATAAATAAATAAAATCTTTAATAAAAAAAATAAATAAATAAAAATTTAAAAAAAATAAAAATCCACCCTAACTTTGCTGGGCCTCAGTAAGAGATTTCATTAACTAATATCAGCATACACCTCAGTTCCTACTTCACTAAAATAGAACCACAGAATTAGAATATGAATCAGCCTTGATTGTTAAATTGGTTATAGGATTGACTGAAGTGTCCCCCAGAAACATTCAGTGAATAACTGAATCATTATACTATTAAAAGGAAACATCCTTGATTTTTCTTTCTCCTACATGGATAGCCCAGAAAAAGTCACTACTGTAGACTTGGCCAGTGTGGAAAAAGTGTTAAAAATAATACTACTAAATTCTTACTGCATTTTTATGTGCCCAGCATATATGAGCATTACTTAAGCATTTTTATGTATTCCGGCAGCCAGGTAACTTTTACTTTGATCTTAGAGTCTTTGGAATGACGTATCTCTTTCAGTTGGGATAAGGCTGAAGTTAAAATGCCACTTTTTATGGTATTAAGTGATCCTATAAACATGTACAATGATTTGCATATCTCACACCAGTAGGTACTAAAATAACTCCTGATTCATAGTTCATTTTTACTATACATTGAGACAATCGTTAATTTCCTTTTCTTCCCAGTTATTTCTTCGGGTTGCTAATTTTCCAACTCTTAGAAAATTGATTTTCAGTAACTTAAAAACACAAGTAAACATACAAACTTACGACAGAGATGCAATCTGAGACAAGAGGCTGTTTTTTTCAAACATGGGCTCTAATTTCCCTGACAATAAGACATATATTTGCTTGGTTTAATGGAAACCATTTAGATTGATACTTACAAAGTGCTTTGAAGCTAGGCTACAGAAGTCCTAAAGATGATTAATATATATGACAGATAGCAGCTCTGTGATACCCCAGCTGAGATTTAAGTTGAATACCTCTACTCTATACAAAATTAAATACTGATCGATTCCCAGTGGGTTACAAAGTGCTCCAAAGAATAAGAACATAATATAGGTAATTGTCAGGTTATTTTCCTTTATTGCTGAAAGCATAATACTTTCAGAAACTAATCAAGAGGTAGACAGTGGAAGAGTTTCTTCTTTTCCAACTATCCCTGTTAATTTGGTTCTTTCATTTGAAGTTCAAAATTGATTATTCATTTGTAACTAATTATATAGAGAAGGCATATTACTGGTCTCAATGGGGACATGTGGACAGTATGAATACAAGTTTAGTTTTATTATTCAACACACCAGCTATTAATAAAGATTTTAATAATTTGAATAACATGGATTTGACTTTAAATCTAGTTTATTTGATAGAACCCTTGTTCAATATCCTGTGTATAAATGCACAGCCCAAGATCATCATTATTATTTTTAAAACTACAGAGCACATATAAAATACTAGGAATCGATCTAAACTTATGTATCTAAAGGTATAAAAGTCTTAAAGGCATAAAAGTCTTAAGGTCCAAATTGTTACCAAGTAACAGAATTAATTATAAGAACCCACTTTTGAAGTCTGTGTTAAATATTAGCATTTTAAGATCAGTATGTTTGAAATAGAAAATGAGAAAGATGTCATAGACTTTTTTAATGTATCATAGGTAACCATAGATGAAGCTGAAAACCAATGCCATTTGCCTCTTTAGCACTGGGGTCACCTTTGGATTCTAGAAATATCACGTTTCTTTAATATTTTACAATTAGGTCAACAGATAATCACTTGATTGTTCAAATAGAGGTTGGGTGTGTCCAAAAAGGGAGTTTTGTGTTCTTTCTAAAATAAAAATGACTTTTATAAATTATGGAGAGAAAGCTTCAAAACAATATAACTTTAAACCTTTTTTTAAGTGCAATTTTACCACTTTGGCCTTTGGAAATATATCCTAATTCTAGGAATTGATTTTTAAAGGGCAGTTAGAAACAAAGGAAAGTACAGACTTAAAATGAATCCAACTGGCACCATATCACGAAGATCCACTAGATTAATGTGGACGTGATGAAGACATCCGATTAGTTGTTTATTTATTCTGCCTTATAAATGTCATTAGCCTTTTGTTAGGACATAACTTGCTAGTCAAATTTATTTTGAAACGAAGTCTAATCATACAAGGTTTAATAATGTAAATGGCATTACTCTCAGACAAAAAGTCTACAAAGAATACTCAGGAAGCCTCTGCGTTCAAGATCATTAAATCGGTGTGAAACATGTGGCTTCCAGAGAATCTGGAACTGTGATTGTCTACAGATTCATAGTAACATCAACAGCCATGTCAGGTAATGTCCGGAGCGATTTTAAATATGTGAAGAATTTGGGAGCAACACCATCTCTGAGGTGACCTTGGGATAACGGGAGGCAGACTTGTTAGGAGAGATTGTAATTTAATAAGCAGACCCCTCCCATTTGTATCATATCTTATTTGGAGAATGGCTTTGAGAACAGAGAGAGGTTGGTGAACTAAGGCCTTGTGACGGTATATTTTATGTGTCAACTTGGCTGGGCCATGGGGTACCCACAGAGTTAGTCAAACATGCTTTTGGTGGTTTCTATGAAGGTGTTTTTGGATGACATTTACATTTAAATCATAGACTGAGTAGAACAGATGGCCTTCCTGAAGAGGGCCTCATCCAATCAGTTGAAGGCCTGTGTGGAACAGAGAGAGGATGACCCTCCCCCCAGTGAGTGGGAATGCTCTCGCTGACTGCCTGTGGATTTCATCTGCAACACTGATTCTTCCTGCCTAATGGCCTTCAAACAAAAGCATCGGCTTTCCCTGGTTCTCCTGCACCATCATCGGTCAGCCCACCCTGCAGGTTGGAAACTACCAGCATTTGTAACAACGGGAACAAATTGTTGTAATAAAGCTCTCTCTCTCCCTGTGTGTGTATTTAAATATACACACACACATATATGTGTTTCTCTTTCTCTGGAGCACCTACTTACACAGGCTTCATGGACTAAAAAGGACTTGTAAGGCCAACGCTGTGGAGGGAATCCTTGCTAACCGTATTGGGCCATCACAGGTACCTTGGCAAGTCTATCCCAACAGCTGGTGACAGGGCTTTAGTATTTATAGCCACAGAACAGTTAAGATCAAGGAACTTCCCTGTTCTTACTCGATGTTCGCCAAATCACCTTCTCAGAAATGAACATCCCATGTACCTGACAACGTAAAAATGTACTCAGCCTGCAAGGTTGAGGACCTGACACTTGAGAATAATGAAATCATCATAGTAAATGCCAAATGTAGGGCTCTGTCCAGAAGCCAGTCTGACTCGCCAAAGCAGCTCTCCTTTGCATGACCTTGATGAACACCTCTTAACATCGGAAGACTCAACAAAATCCTAACTCTTCTTTGCAAAGTGTTTATTTTTCTTCAGATGTATTAACAGGTTTTAAAAACCACCATGATATCTGGTTAGTGTTTTAATTATTCAGACCAAAGAATGACTGCAGGGAAAAACTGTACCTACAGATAATTTCCAAAGCCATCAATCTTTAAGGCCTTTTGAGAAAGCTATAAAGCTGAGGCACGAAGTAATCCTTGTAATGCCCATCGATGAAACCTTTTCCACTGTTGTGCACAAACCAACAGGAGACCTCCGTTCCAAACACTCTATCTGTTCGGTAGTCTTTCTGCAGACCTCTGCAAGGAAAATGGTGCATATAGTTAGGACACAGTCCAAGGCGTGGCCCTTCTGCATATCTGGAAAGGAGACACGCTCTGTCCCTTGCTGTTCTTTGTAGCATGTTCCTTCTAGGGCCATATCTGCTCGCCCCCACATATCCGCACTCTCCAAGTCGTATGGAACATCATTATCTGGGGCTTGGTGTTGGAAGGACAGGGAATAAGCAGTGTATCCTTAGATAATTCAAATAACCCTTTGGAGATTGACCAAAAGAGACTTTTCCGGTGAGGAGTGCAAATTAACTTTCAGTTGGAGAGAAGGCGGGAACCCAACACTGGAGTGCTGTGGGCTAACCTCACATGTCACCTGCAGGATGAATCCAAGATGCCCCCCACCTCCCTGGGCGGGTGAGAGTGCTATGTAAGGGCGATGCCGGCTGTTTCTGAGAAATTCATGCCTTTTACTTAAAGGACAAAGAAGCCAATGATTTAAAAAGTCATAGGGCCTATTGTCACTAGTGAGCTTTAGAATATATACAATAGTGCACGGCCCCAGGTCAGCTCAATTTCAGTTATGCGTCACTAGGTGCTTGCGGTAGATGAACTTGAGGCCTAACAGTTACTTTTGTCATTAGAGGATAGCAGATGTGCGTTCACCAACCCCAGATAACTGTTCTTACTGTGATTACCTGTGCTCACCGTTGCTTTATCAAACACACACCCTGATGCCCATTGGTAACTCACTGGTCTCCAGTGCTCCAGAACCAGGTGAGTGGTATACTCACGAAGAGCTCATCTTTTGTTCTCTTTTGCTTTTTAAAGATTTTGACTTATTTATTTATTTGACAGAGAGAGAGAAAGCACAAGCAGGGGGAGTGGCAGGCAGAGGGAGAGGGAGAAACAGACGCCCCAAGAGTTCATCGTTGTACTTTGTGTAAAACACAAAGCTACGTGTGGTGGTATGTATGGCTTAATTATGACTGCAATTTTATCGCTTACTTACATAGAAGCCAATGACATTTGTATGCAAAGAAAGTCATTTCTGGGGCGCCTGGGTGGCTCAGTCGTTAAGCGTTTGCCTTCGGCTCAGGTCATGATCCCAGGGTCCTGGGATCGAGCCTCACATCGGGCTCCCTGCTCAGCGGGGGGCCTGCTTCTCCCTCTCCCACTCCCCCTGCTTGTGTTCCCTCTCTCGCTGTGTCTTTCTGTCAAATACATGAATAAAATCTTTAAAAAAAAAGTCATTTCTTATAAAGCAAAGTTGATTGCTTTGTAAAAACTCTTAAAAGGCAAAAAAAAAAAAACTCACCTGCTTTAAGATGCTATCAGATAGCACAGGGGAGACTACTGTCGAGGACTGGGAGAAATTGAAAAGACTGATAAGAATATTACACTCAGAATGCTTTGCGATATGGAATTCTCACTTCAAAACGAAGCATATGGATAGGGTTTGCATGAGAAAAGCTACACGAAAATGCATTGGGTAGATTCATGCTCAAGAAGAAGAAGAAGGCTCCAGTCTTAGGTAAACATATCCATTCATTCTCTAGCACTGTGGTTCACAGGTATTTTTTTTTAAAGATGTATTTTGAGAGAGAGCGAGTGGGGGGAGGGGCGGGGGAGAGAGAGAGAATCTCAAGCAGACTCCGTGCTGAGTGAGGAGCCTGACTCAGGGCTCGGTCCCATGACTCTGAGATCATGACCTGAGCGGAAACCAAAAGTCGGACGCTCAACTGACTGAGCCACCCAGGCGCCCTAGTTCACAGGTACTTTTACGATTTCCTCCTTTGATCAGCTTTTTCAGTAATCCAGCTTGTGTCCATAGGGCTAGTAATGCTTGACGGTGAGACCAACAGCTTAATTGTCCTTGGCCTTTTATGGTACCTGTTTGTCTAGCTAGTCCTTATTTGCATTTAGCCTGGCCCACCTGTGGCGTCCTTATGCAAACGTTGTGTATGTGTCTCTTCCTGATGAACCGTTCAGTCTGACATAGGTAACGCTTGCAAGAGCTTTTCTTGCTTCTATGATACTGTGTGAGTTTAATCCCAGGAGGCGTGCTCTCCGTTACTGTTGTATGCCTCCAAGGCCTACCTGGTGACAGTCAGCGTGTATCCCTTCACTTCCATGCTCGCCTCTGGCTTCTTGGGGACCTTTCCCGGTCGTTCATTGAAGATACGGATCTTCGGCTCATGCATGAACTGGCCTAGTGAGACAAAGTCCAGACGCTGATTTACACAGAACCCAAGGGTAAATAAAAAACCAGTCTCATCTCATTTGGCCCAAGCTGCATTTCTGTCTACCCCCTCCCCAGAATTTCTGGGGTAGAAAGACATATTGAAAGGAGAAGGGCAGAGCGATGGAAGGGATGGGTCCTTCCCAAGAGCAAAGCTGGGCTGCTCGAGCCACAGTCATCTCACATATGAGGCTGACCTACTGGACAAGAAGTGGATCGGAACGCCCGCCCTGATGACGGGTTGAGCACCTGCCACATGGCTTAAATCGCAGGGACAAGGTTTGTGATGCCACATGCTTAAACTGGAACCATTCCTTAAAAAGTAGTAGGAAAAGTGGACCTACATACCCTGCTTGTTATCACAGACTTCCAAAACCAGTTCACCTCTCTTCAGTTAGAAAAAAAACATCTTCCACATAAAATTGAAAGTGTATATCGCTTCTCTAACCTTTTGCCCAGTGTGTGAGGATGAAATCCTGGTTCTAGGAAAACCTCACCTGCAACGGCAAATGGTCTTGGCTAGAGCATCACTGAGTCCCCCTGCCCTGCTCTGTCAGGTTGCATGAATCATGTTTGTTATCTTCTGTATATTATGAGCTGACATCAAAAACCCTGACTGGCTGGGGAGAGACTGCCCCTCCCAGGGCCAGCCAGTTCTGAAAGACAGCGGAGGACTCAGGAGCATGCTATGATCTGCATGCAAACCATCCCAGGGCCAGACCTCCTCTACCTGGCCTGTGTGACCCGGAAGCATTCCAGGGCCAGCGGCCAGGTAACTAGAGACCACCCAAGAGCCCAAAGCCTGCCGAAATGATTCAAGCTAGCCAACCCGGAACTACCCTGCTCTGCTTTGTCTTCCCACAGAAACTCAGGAGAGGCTCTGGCCTAAACCTGTTGCTTCGGGTCCCTGACCAAAACCTGGCCTTCTTCCGTGGCCCTGCATTGTGGGTCATGCCTCTTTGTTTCTAGGGGAACCTGAGTGACAATAAATGGTTCTGTCAATGGCATTGGCCCCTGTGTGTCCTCAGTCCCCTGTATAAATCAAGACCCAGGCACAGAGCATGGCCCCAACCTGTCCTTTGAGTCCAGACCCATCACTGTCCAAGTTCTAACCTCCAAAGTTGCTCAAGACCAAGACTCACTTGCCAGATGGGTGATAAACACCGTACCTATTAGTCCATGTGCTTTAGGTGAAAACTTGTTTGTGGGGGGAATGTAGATCCCCAAAAAGTCTACATTGATTGGATGCTTCTTCCAAACGCGATGGAGTAAAACAGAGAACGACATGTCTTTATCCAGGGTGATAGTCACAGTTTGCTCCTTCTTCACAGAGACAAGCACCCTGGGGCAAAAGGCAAAATGGAGTCAATGTTTCTAGAACACACTGTTTTTAGGAAGTCATTCCTCCCACCATGAACTTGAGCTCGCCATCCCGCCCTGGACAATCCCACGAGTATTCTACTCCCTCTACAGCACTTTTCATTACAGAATGTTGTTTTTGCTCCTGGCTCCAGAATTCTGTCAGTTTATATGTTTGTATAAAAGCAATGAACAGGTAATCATGGGAAAATATGACTCATAAGACACAATCATAGTGTTTCCGGGCACACTCCGACATGGAGTTGGCTGGGGATTTTTGATGGATTCATTCACTTATCTGGCACGTCTTTATCGAGTCCTCACTACATGCCAGGCCGCAGGCTGGTGCTGAGACACACAGTGGCCAAAAGACATGGACTCAGCTGCCGGGGGGCGGGGGGCAGAGGGCTGAGTAGGCAACAACAATCTCTCTGAACCTCGACTTCTTCACATTTAAAATGATGACTGTAAGTTCTGTGTTTCGATCACGGATTTCTGGATCGATTTGTGTAGTCATGTGTGGATGACAGACCCGCATCTGGACGTGACAGTACTCGCCTCTGATTAATGACATGAGCTGTGTCAGACCAGGAAAGGACAGACACCCGAGAGCCCCGACTCAGAGTGATGGTCTTGGTGCTGATCTCTATTTTCATGTCTTCGCTTTGTAAATAAAATCCCAGTGTTCCAAAATAGGTGCTGAGTTTTCCATTCTTGGGTTTCTTAGCACCAATGAGCTGCCCATTGACCAAAATCCCTGGAGGAGAAAACACGCTTTTTTCTCTCTGTGTGCCATTTTTTTGCACATGCGGGCACCATTATTCAAATTTACAAAACTTGACAATATGGGAAAATTATTATTTTTTGCTTCAGGACTTACATTTTTGTCCTAAGCAACTTTCACTTTGTTACTATGTCTTATTGTACTTTAAATGATTTATATCACAGCAAGATCTGCTAGTTCATACAGTTTCTTAGCTATTCTAATTCCCTTAGGAATATATTTATAATTCATTTCTCACTAATTATCAGAGTTTGAAAAGTACAGGACTTCTTTTATGGTGGGAAAGAAAGAAATTCCAAGTAGTGACAGTGAAACATGACAATGATCTAATTGCCTATTTCAAATATAGCATCTTTTTATTTTACCTGATTCTGGATCAGAAACAAGGTTGAAAATCTTTCCAGGTTCTGAGTCAATATTGAAACAAATATTCTTTTCATTTTTTGGTAGGTAAATGATGAAATGTGGGTCATTTTCAACTGGAAAATACACAGAGAAAATGAAATCAAACAAAATCATAGAAAGGAAGGTGACATTGAACAGTACTTTATTCCTGAACATCTTTAACTTAACAAGAACAAGTATTTATGGTGCTTCTACTAGATGCTAGGTTCTGTTCTAGGCATTGGGGACCCAGTGGTGCAGACCCATTGTCCCTTCCCCATGGAGCTTCTGTCAGAGTTTTATTATTTTACAAATATAGTGTATACTTATTCTGAAACTATCACATATGATCTAGGCTAGAGATAAAAAAATGAATAAGAAAGACACAAAAGGGGTGCCTGGGTGGCTCAGTCGTTAAGCGTCTGCCTTCGGCTCAGGTCATGATCCCAGGGTCCTAGGATCGAGCCCCACATTGGGCTCCCTGCTCAGCTGGAAGCCTGCTTCTCCCTCTCCCACTCCCCCTGCTTGTGTCCCCCACACCTTGCTCTCTCTCTCTCTGTCAAATAAATAAATAAAATATTAAAAAAAAGAAAGACACAAAGAATAAGAAAAGCACACATACACATCAGGTATACATATATATACTATATGTGTGTATATACATACCATGAGTGTTGTATAGATAGAGAAAAAGATGTGTGTTTTTTTAAGTAGCTATACACAAAACATAAAAATAAAGGAGACATAATATTATTTGTTGGCATACAGATATTAATCAATTCCAAGAGCAGTGAAGCATCAAGCTTCTCTCAAGAAAGAACTCCTTTGCTACTAGATAACCTTATTCTGACTGATCTTTCTTGTTTGTTTGTTTGTTTAATCATTCAACAAATAGTTGGTGAGAAAAAAACCCAACTATGTCCAAAGCACTGAATTAGGCAATGTTTGGTATAGCTACAAATAAGTCATGGTCTTATTTATAAGACCTTCAAGAAAGTCACAATTTAATGAAGGAGTGACCAAGATTCTCTCCTTGACCAAACTCCACTTAGGCTCCCCCGACCTTTTCAACAAGGCCTCAACTTTTGGACTTACATGTTTGTCTCTGCATTGTCCAATTTTAGCAAGAATCCTAGTAGGCTGGCTTAGCTAGAATCCCCACCTGCCATACTGAGCACCCTTGATATCTAACTGGGTTCTTCACTCCCCACCGCCCTCCAGGTGACATCTGATCGCCTGACTGCCTTCAGCAAGAATCCTGTTAGGTCGGTTTGGCCAGAATCCCCCTTAATCCTGATGTTTCCTCTGAGTGATTTTGCACCCACTGCCTCACCCTGTCCTTGTCTATAAACTTCAACTTTGCCATGCTGTATTTGGAGCTGAGTCCAATCTTCTCCACCCAACTGCAAGACCCCATTGAGGGGGTCCCCATACCCATTGTAATGGCCCCCCTTGAATAAGGTCTTCCTGACCTTGCGTGCTCTAACGAATATCAGGAATAATTTTTTCCTTCACAGTTTTTCTTCATTGAGACAGACACACCCACTGAGGGAAGAGAGAATAAAATAAATGACACAAAAATAGCACAAGTGCAATGCTCTGAGGGTAAAGATGAAGGGTGACCAGCCCCGCCTGGCCAGTTGAGAAAGGCCTGGTGAAGGAGTTCACACAAAACCTTGAAGCTAGGAGAGGCAAAAGACACAGAAGAAACAGATTTTAGTCTGAGTACACAGCATGGAGGTATAAAAGTGGGTGATTTGTTGGCAAAGTACCTCAATGTAACTAGGGGATGGGTTCTTGAAGAATGTAGAAAAAGACCAAAAATGGGGGTTGTGGAGATGGGTGGAGCACCACACCTAAGAATGAAGCTTTAAGTTGGGGAGCTATTTGTAGTTTTTGAGAAAAAAATGGGACATGATTTGACTTTAGGGAAATTACTTGTCACAGTATAAATTAAGTATTGGGAAGTGGACGTGGGAAGATCAGTTAGCAGCTAACGCAGCAGTAACCCAGGCAAGAGATGTTACATTGAATGGGAAACAGGACAGACGGGGGACAGAAGATTCCAGAGACCAGTGGTAGAATCCACAATGTCAGGTAACTTAGCGCAGAGGAACAATTCAGATCTGCCAGGCTTCCCGCCTGAGTCCCTCAAGGCCCCGGAGACAGGAAGGTCTGAGCTGTAAGAACCGTAGTGGTCGTCTTTTCCAGATTAAAATGAAAGACCAGGCTTCCACTCATTGAGAGGCTATTGTCTTCTAGATGTTGTCACAAAGTCCCATGCAAACATTAACTCAACTAATTCTCTTCGTATCCTCGCAGAGGACAGGTCACCTGCCCGAGGTCACATTACAGAGTTAGTGCGTGGCAGAGCTATGAGCAAAGCCAAGCTGTCCAATGACAAGCCCATTCTCCCACCTGCTCTGATACGCTCGTTTACGTTCATGTGTGTGTTTTGGAACATGAAATGGAAGATAAGCGAATGCAGAACAGGAATACAATCTGGTACTTCTTTGCACCTCTCACATTACCAAACTCTTGTGGTGAGGTCAATAAATACTTGGTGAATTGATTTTGTGTTGAGCTGGGCACTAGAGGGCATCATTAAAACACAGAACAAAGGTTCTCATCTCTTTTTCAATTAAAAAAATTCATTTTGTGATGATAGCCTCTTCCTTTACACAAATAAGGTGTTTTGAAATATTTTTTGAAGGACATAGCTTTTATTAGAGATCATCATTGATTTTGCCATTTTAATTAACCAAAATCCCACTAATCAGACCTGCTGGTAGGTAACCACGAATCAACTACTGAACTGGTATCACTCTAGGCAGCAGAAACGTCATGTTTAGGTGAGTCTGTGTAGCCTTATATTTAGATCAGGTTGAAGGTAGATTGAGGGCTTCCATGACTAACTTCATAGATTCCTGAGGACCTGGTGTTTATGAGCTTCCACAAGGAACTAAGGTTATAACCACCCTGCAATTTATCACCATCTCCATTTTACTGGTGGGCTCACTGAGACCTAGAGAGGTCCCAGAGTCTGGCCCACTGTCACAGGGGCAGAGTCTGACCCCGGTACTGTCTGACTCTCAAGACCTTGTCCCTTTAACTGCATCGTACAGCCGACTATGTACACTCAGAGGAAGCACCGCATTCTTACTGGAAAGAATATAAAAAATGAGGTTAGCTTTATCTCTGCACGTTTCTACAGAAGCTTCATCTTGCAAAGCCACAGTGTGAGGGGCTCACACACCTGTCCTTGCCCTTGTCTCTTGCTCTGAGAGCCACTCAGCACAGGAAAGATGGCAATTTTGCCAGCACTGTAACCTGACCTGTGGATGCCCTCCCCACGTGTGCAGTGTTGTAAAGTTAAATTACCACTGCTGGCCGGAAGCTCAGTGCAGAGCCCCTCATAAAGCTCTGTCCTCGGACGTGCCAGGTAGGACAGGGGAGGGACCTCCGGATAAAGCATTGCCGCAGATGAAAGAGCGAAAAAGCAAATCACTTTTGGCCCACAAAGAATACTTTTAGAGACAAGCCATAGGGGTGAGTTGCACTTGCTCTAAAAATTGAATCGAAGTCCTCACTATGTTTTCTCCTGCCAATTTGGTGCTCTGTAAGTGGTGGGTGTACAGTCTTGAGAAATCAGTTCTGACAGTCAGAAATGTTCTTGCTAGAAGATTCTGTGTTCCAGGCAGCCTAGAAAAGCTGCAAGCTTCTAGGAACATCAGGAGCTACTCTGCTATTGAAATTTCAGATAAAGGGCTGATATCCAAGATCTAGAAAGAACTTCTCAAACTCAACACCCAAAAAACAAATAATCAAGTCAAAAAACAGGCAGAAGACATGAACAAACACTTCTCCAAAGACATACAAATGGCTACCAGACACATGAAAAAATGTTCAAAATCACTTGTCATCAGGGAAATCCAAATCAAAACCTCAATGAGATACCACCTCACACCAGTTAGAATGGCAAAAATTAACAAGGCAGGAAACAACAAATGTTGGTGAGGATGTGGAGAAAGGAGAACCCTGTTGGTGGGAACCGCAAGCTGGTGCAGCCACTCTGGAAGACAGTATGGAGGTTCCTCAAAAAATTGAAAATAGAGCTACCCTATGACCCAGCAATTACACTACTGGGTATTTACCCCAAAGATACAGATGTAGTGAAAAGAAGGGGCACATGCACCCCAATGTTTATAGCAGAAATGTCCACAATAGCCAAACTATGGAAAGAGCCAAGATGCCCTTCAACAGATGAATGCATAAAGAAGATGGGGTCCATATATACGATGGAATATTACTCAGCCATCAGAAAGGATGAATACCCACCATTTGCATTGACCTGGATGGAGCTGGAGGGGATTATACTACGTGAAATAAGTCAAGCAGAGAACGTCAATTATCATATGGTTTCACTTATTTGTGGAACATAAGGAATAGCATGGAGGACATTAGGAGAAGAAAGGGAAAAATGAAGGGGGGGAAATCGGAGGGGGAGACGAACCATGAGAGACTATGGACTCCGGGAAACAAACTGAAGGTTTCAGAGGGAAAGGGGGTAGGGAGATGGGTTAGCCCGGTGATGGGTATTAAGGAGGGAATGTACTGCAAGGAGCACTGGGTGTTGTGTGCAAACGATGAATCATAGAACACTACATCAGGAACTAATGAAGTACTGTCTGGTGTCTGGCCCAAGCTGATTCATACACGAAACTCTCCTCTCTCAGTGGAGGTCAACCATGCCTGTAGAAGTCACCTGGTTTACCAGGACTTTTTAATTTTATTTATTTATTTATGTATTTATTTATTTATTTTACCAGGACAACTTTTAAATGTATATAAATAAATGCTCCACGGGATTGCGATCCAGGAAGCCAGGATGTGAAAGCGGTGGTAAAGGTCTCTTACCTCTCATCACATGTGGGGGAGGAGTTGCCTCCAGCACTTGGGCTCCCAGTACGGGCATTGGGATCTTCGGTGTTGGGGAAGGGTTGACCCAAGATGGGACTGAACTCAGAACAACCTTGTTTCCATAATACAGGGCGCCTGTATAGAGAAACCCGGAGCCATTAGTTCCCATGGAAATTTCTTACAACTTCAAGTATCTGTGTTACGCAGACCCTAGAGGTTCTCGGCTATGGTTTTCTCCCATTACTTTTATTCCAGAACTTTCTCTGTTTCTGCTTTTCCTGTTTTTCCACTGTGGGGCCTGCTCGAGGGCTCTCTGCAGAGTCTGGGCCCCGGACTGTGGGCTCTGCCCCACAGAGGCTGGAGAAGGGCCCCACGTCTTCAGCCCAGGCCCGGGAGATGATGTCCAGGCCAGCCCCTGGAGAGGTCCTGGATTACAGCTGCCTCGGCCTGGGTCCCTTCCTATTGCCTCACCAAACAACAATCTAAACAATTCAGTTTCTCAGCCAGCTCATTTCCCCTGCTGGTTATAGCAAGTTCATTTTGCTTTCTGATATACAGGCAGCCTTCCTGTCTTAGAGAAAACAAATGGCAGTTCACCTAGGCGTCTTACCTAGCTGATACAAAATCACTTATAAATGCCAGTTTATCTAGGGCGAGTTTCTGCCCAGAGAAATTTAGCTGTGGGGCCCCAGGCTCTTGTAACTGGGATGTCAGAAGTAAGAGCTCCTTGAACCCTAGACTGCTGTGGTTACCTGGTATCTCACTCGGACAAAATGAAAAATGTGGAAAGTGATCCCTCCAGGGTGTGCAGGCCATTCTTAAGACTGTGTTTCAATAGGACTAGTTCCTAAGAAAGGGAGGGCAGGAAGAAGGTGATAAGCCAACGTCTTCTGAACTTGGCACACGTGCCCCTGAGCACAGCTTAGGACTTCTCCCCAGGACACAGAAATCATGGGTGGCTTTGTGGCAATTTCAAGGTTCTCAGCCTCCACGTGTACTTTTCCTAAGAAAACCCCTTTCTCCCAGTTGAGAAGTGGAAGGCATGCTCTCTCACTAAAACCCCCCCGGGAAAATTGGTGTAGTGCCAAAAACCGGAATGACTCCAATCCGTTGCAAGGGACACAAATCCGTTTGCAAGTCAGTTTCCAGTTCTTTGCTTTAAACAGTTGAAGTGGGACCCGAGCTGTCACGGGCTAGATCATTAAAAATAATTTTTGCATACTAGATCCTATGTGAGTTTGGCATATAACCTTGAAGAAGCTGTAAGTGAGTGACAGTTGCTGTGACCAAATTCATTCCATTCCTATCTACTTAACCTATGTCAACAAGATTTATCCAGACTTAGGCCTATAAAAACATTTTTTTTAAGATTTATTTTTAAGGAATCTCTACATCCAACTTGGGGCTCGAACTCACAACCCCAAGATCAAGAGTCACACACTCCACCGACTGAGCCAGCCAGGCACCCCTAAAATTTTTTTAAAGAAGAAATGACACTGAATCTGATCTCTTTCCATCTATTAATAAATAACACTTACCCATAGGTACTCGAAAAAACAGCCACATTTTTTTCTCATTAAGAGATGATTTTCAATAAAATTTTACTTTGGGATATCAAATTTATAATCCATGTATATTATTTTGACCAATTGCCTACTTGTAGTAATTTTAATAAAACTCAATCTAGAAAAAAAATTTGAACACTCAGAATCTAATGGTCACAAGAAATTGAAAAAAATTTAAATTTGTAAACATTTTTCTTGCATAGGAGCAGGATGATCAGTAAAAGTCTTTCCCACATAGCAGTGTATTACACTGAGACATAAGTCTGCCAGTAATGGAAATACCAGTTCAACTAGAAAAAGGAACCATATAAAATTTCTAATAATAGAATTTGTTTATGTATTTTTTTAATGGATGATGGAGAGTACCAAGTTAGGTATTCCATGTCGTTGAATACACTTAAAACAGTGATGTAACAGGTTTATTTTAAACATTCACTACTGGGGCACCTGGGTGGCTCAGTCAGTTAGGCGTCTGCCTCTGGCTCAGGTCAGGATCCCAGGGTCCTGGGATCGAGTCCTGCATCGGGCTCCCTGCTCAGTGGGGAGCCTGCTTCTCCCTCTGCTTGCTTCTCTCTCTGCTTGCTGCTCCCTAAGCCTGTGCTTTCTCTCTCTCTCTCTGACAAATAATTAAATAAGAAATCTTAAAAAAAAATTCAATGTTTACAATACGCCCCAAATTAAATTCGCTGCAACTATTTAAGTGTGGTGAAAAATGGTTAAATGCTGATTTAAACAATGCGTGCCGGGGTACGTAGGTCTTCAAAATTCCTTTGGGAGCTAAGTGAGCAAAAGTTCTAAGACCATAACAATAAACTACCCCAAAGTAAATTGACAGGAAGAACTCGGACACACGGGGACCCAGGGCTGGGAGCAAGAGGTGGGCTACAGGGGGAGAGGAGCCGAGGTTGGAGGACCCCAGTGCAGGCTAAGAAAGCTGACCCGTCCTATTTGTCCAGCAGATGGAAGCACTGACCTGAGCAACAGGAATGATCTTGAGGGGGAGAGTCGGCCAGCATGCGCTCATCCCCGGCCTCGTTCTCAATCACCATCGCGGTGAGTGGGGTCACTATGTGATGTTCCAGAGACATCTGCAGGATAGTTTTTGTAATTTTCCTTTTGGCAGCAGCTGTAGGAGCCAGGCTTCTATATTTGGGAAACAGAGGCATTCAAGAACATTACTGTGCTTACGTCCCACACCCCACCACCTCTGGGCTCAGCCGGGACCCTGGGGACTCCAGATAAAAGAAGGCTAACTGGCTCCATGAAGCCAGGATTTTATTTAGCCATGCAGTCCTACAGGACTTTTTTTTTTTTAAAAAATAGACTTTATTTTTCAGATCAGTTTTTGGTTCACAGTAAAATTGAGGAGAAAGGACAGATTTCCCAGATACTCCCTGTGCCCACACACCACAGCCTCCCCCATTATCAACAACCCCCCACCAGAGTGGTGTATTTGTTACAACCTCTGAACCTAAGCAGACATTTACTCATCACCAAAGTCCATGGTTTACATTAGGGTTTGTTCTTGGCTGTGCACATTCTGTGGGCTTTAACAACCGTGTGATGACATGTATTCACGATTGTACTATCGTACAGACACTTTCACTGCCCTAAAGATCCCCTGTGCTCCGCCCGGTCATCCTGCCCCTCAGCCCCTGGCAACCACTGATCTGTTTTCCAGGGATTGTTCCTGAAAAATCAGTATTGAACTTCAGCAAAGTGCTGTGTATCTGTAATTTTGCTGTGAATGCACCCAGCATGCTTCAGTAAAGGGGCAGGGATAGTCACAGAAAACTAATTGATGGTGACCATGATTTCTACCACAGGTGTGTGTGTGGGGGGGTGTTCTGTGGGAAGGAGAACAAAGGACCCTTCAGAGAGGACAGAAGTGTTCTATAACGATCCGGGTGGTGATTACATGGGTGACACATCTAAGGATTCATTAAACTGTACGCTTAAAATTCATGCACTTCACCCACTTTGTGTATGTTATACCTCGATAAAAAAGAAAATTGTGAACTCAGCTTTACTTAAAGTGCTTGGAACCAGTGGAAACTGACAATCCAAATCCCGAGTTAATTTGCCGCTTTTCTTGGTTCCAAATCCTTCTTGTGTATTACTTTCAAAATATTCAAGGCAAACCTCTTACTTTTGCAAATCCCTGTTATGTATACTCTTCTCTTCTTACCGCTCAGCTAGAAGTTGGTTGATTGTCAGATAGGCCCACAATTTCCTGGTGAAATCAGGATCTGCATGCTTGTCTTTTGATAGAAAATCCTCCAAGTCGTCCATTTCGGCCAGAGTTTCTAAGACTAACTCCGTGTTAGCCTGGATGATGGAAGATTCAGTTGAAAGACATCGGGGGAGCAGAACTATAGTTAATCAATCCGCATTTTTCCTACCTACTGTGAGTGAATCAGGGAGCTATGTAACTTCAAGGGAAGCGCAAAATAATTCAAAAGAATACAAAAGAGGAAGTAAGTGCACACATGCAAGGTTTGGGATTGGCTTTGGGATCAGAAGGGAAGGATTTACAGAATGGTTTGGGGACCATGGCAGAGATATTCTCATGCCTTCCCTTCCACTTTATCACTTTTATTCCACATGCAAGATTCTTGGAATGCAAAATATTAACCTGTTAATATACAAGATGGACTGTATCGAGGGGACCAGTTAGTCTTTTGAGAAATAAGGAGATAAGTAGAAGTACCGAAGTGGCAGTGATGATGCTCTGTAACTGCTCCAATTTATCAGGGTTATATTTTCCTGCCACCACAATCTCTGAGCCTCCAAAATAGTTGTGGAAACTGTTTTGAGTGACATCCGATACTGATAAGTGGGGATAGTTGAACTGAACATTCCGGAGCAATGGAGTAGAGACCTGGTTGTAGAATTTCTACAATTCATAAAAAACAGAGAAATCATTATTTTCATACTACTTCATCAGTCTAACACACTTTTTTAAAAGGGAGGAGGGGCAGAAGGAGAGAGAGAGCATCTTAAGCAGGACCCACGCCCAGCACAGAGCCCGACTCAGGGCTGGGTCTCACGACCCTGAGATCATGACCTGAGCTGAAATCAAGAGTCAGACGCTTAACCAACTGAGCTACCCAGGTGCCCCTAAAGCGCTTTTTGCTGAGATTCCTCAAATGGTTAGCTGGTATCTCTTAATTTATTTTCACAGGATCTCTGTGGAAAGCTATGAGACAGGGAAAATTCTCACAATTATCAGATGAACTGAGAAATGGAGAAACTAAAAAATTGTTAAGAATATTACCCTTGGGGGTGCCAGTCAGTTAAGCGTCTGCCTTCGGCTCAGGTCGTGATTCCAGGGTCCTGGATGGAGCCCCGCGTCAGGCTCCCTGCTCAAGTACATTTACAGGCTATCATTTGATCTGTGTTGCATTATAAAAAGCTGATACCAAGATGCCAATGCACTTTGAAGGGGAAACAATGGCTGCGATGTTAAGAAGGACCAGTTGTTTAGTGGGACTGGAGAGCCCAGAAGCTTTGATGATGGGTAGGAGGACTTGCTCAGGGAGTAGGGAGTGTGTGCCCATCCCCCTCCTGCCTTAAATCTCACTGTCAATGCAGAGCAGATACCCATGCAGGGTGGGGTGAGAGAGCAATCGAACACTTTCTGGTTGTCACGGCCGAACATAGCTGAAATGATGACAATTGTGACTTAAATTTGGCTAGTTGAATGACTTTGAATGAAGGAGGAAGAAAGAACAGAAAAAAAGTGTTACTTTGAGCTGGGAGGATGTGTCCTGGTTTCCATAAATCCTTTGAGCAATTCCACGGTTTTCATTGGATAGTCTCTTCAAAAAATCATAATCAACGTCAAATCCTATCCCCAAGCTGAACAAGGAGATATTGTCTCGGATGTTCTGCTTCACGTTTTTCTGAATTTTTGACAATTTCAGTTCACCTAAAGTTGATGACGACAGAGAGGAAGAGAATGAGGGGCAATGTTATAATGTTTTTGGAAAATCCACGGAGGGCAGTTTAGCAAAATTTGTCGAATTAAAAATGCACTTCCCCTTTTTAAAAAAAATTTTTTTTAAGATTCTATTTATTTATTTGACAGAGAGAGACACAGCGAGAGAGGGAACACAAGCGGGGGGGTGGGAGAGGGAGAAGCAGGCTTCCCGCGGAGCAGAGAGCCCAATGTAGAGCTCGATCCCGGGACCCCGGGATCATGACCTGAGCCTAAGGCAGACGCTTAACCGACTGAGCCACCCAGGTGCCCCTGCACTTCCCCTTTGACCCAGAGACTCAACTTCTAGGGGTTTTTCTTAAGCTGCACTCACACAAATGGAAATGACGTATGGGCAATCATACATAGCAACATTATTGGGAGTAGCAACAGATTGAAAACAAATGCACAGCAGTAAGGGAGGTTGGTTAAATGATGATACATTCAAACTGTGGGATACTATGCAACTATGCAGTTATTAAAAAGAGCAACGTAACTGTATGTATTTATATTGAATGATCTCAAAGATACATTTTTAAGGGGGAAAACTGTAAAAATTGGTATATGTAGGATGTATTTGCATATAGGCATGTGTGTATGTATGAGTGTGTATATATATTCACATATAAGTGTGTATAGATGTATATGGAGTATACACATATGCACAGAATATATCTGGAAAGATACACAAGAAATTGCTAACCAAAGATTGCCTCTGGGGACAGGAATTGGATGGTTAAGGGACAGAAATAAGAAGCAGACTTAATTTTCTGCTATGTTTCCTTTTCCTCTTTATGAGTTTATTCTCAAATTGAGTTTTCTATTTTTATTTTTTTCAAGATTTTATTTTTTTAAAGTAATCTCTACACCAGTGTGGGGCTCAAACTCACAACCCCGAGATCAAGAGTCACATGCTCCACCAAGTGAGCCAGGCAGGTGCCCCTGAAATGGAATTTAAAAAGTAAGCTGATCTGAGAGGTAGAATTCAATCTCTACCACTGAATCTACCACAAAACCATAATGACAAATGGTTGCTTTTCATCTAAAACTCTAGTGGCCACTGTCATGATTGGTCCACTGGTCTTCCTTCCATTGAGCTGCGTCTGGCACAGGTCCTTATCTGCATGGCAGACTGCAACACAATCTAGCATGCACTTTTGTATTTGCCAGTAGAAAGACACAGATGAAGCAGATAAAAATAACAGCACATGATAGAAGCCAGGAGAAGTTGGGCCATTTTGTGGCGAAGAATGCATAATGTACAGGATATATCAGAAAGAAGTCATTTCTCCAGTTGCCGTGAGTGACTGGGGGAATGTGGAGAAGGATGGAATAGGATGGAGAAGGATGCAGACTCCAGAAGTGTTCTGGAGACTGGGGACGGACACACTCATCCCACCCACTCCCGTACGCCACCTCACATACCTTAAGTTGAGGGAATAAATGTAATAGCATATTATTACAGTTCATACTCAAATTTCCCCACGTTGTGGAGGCCAAATGGGCGCTTTCAAGAGCATCACCAAGAAATGTCTGGGACTGGGTTTCAAGGGAATGAGTGCTCCAGGGTCAAAAGAAGTCTCCTGTTAGAAAGCATGGGGCTACAGTGGTTTAGAAACTTGCAAATGCCATCAGATTTCCCATTTGAAGCAAGAGTTAAATATTTGTCACTAGAAGATTGAAGTGCTACTTGCCTACTGTTGGGTCGCCGTCAGAAACCAAAATGATCAGAGAGACTGATTCAGGGTCCAGCATTCCCAAATTATTGGCTTCATTCAAAATAAAGATGGCGCGCAGAAGGGCTTCGTTGATATTTGTGCCTGTTAAAGTAACATTATGTGCTGTTCCGTTATGTACTGTCTCTTTGCACAAAAACCATCACATCCTGGGTTCAGGTTCGTCCGTCTGGTGATCACTCATACGTCATTTTATTCAGTACCCAAATCCTTCGATTGTTTTCCAAGTGACACAAATTTCTCCCAGGCTGGCCAAGATTCCCCAGGGGAGTAAAATACTCACTTTGTAGTAAACTATTCCCTTAAAGATGAATTCATCCTTTCAAAGCACCCATCTGTCATTTTGTTAAACACCCAATAGAAGGTCCCTAAATCAGCCTTGCTGACATGCTGGGACATTGGTCTGGGGACAGTTGCATTTTATGCTGAGAGTAATAAGAAGGCTAGTGTCACTTGCTGATATCCTTTTCTGAGAAAGATTGGGATGGTCACAGACTTGTGTGAGATGGGTTATGCCTCGTACTTTCACAAGAAATTAGTATTCATCATGGAATAATGCATGCATTACTTAAGGCAGGCCATTGCAAGCTGGGCAAAGACCACTGTGGTAGGGAGTGATACTTGCTAAGTGAATGAAGATTTGAACCCTATGAATGTTTCTCACTGGGCTCTAGGGTAAAGTCACTCACCTCCACTAGGCTGGATTTTCTCAATATACTTCTTGGCATCTGCAATCTGTGTTTTAGTAGCTGAGACTAAATCATTTCTCCAGGTTCTAACATTGTGGTTGAAGTCAACCACAGAGAATTGGTCTTCATCTCTTAGGTCATCCAATATGGTCTTCATTGCTTCCACTGTCTATTTCAAAAAAGAATGAAGAAGGGTCTCATTACATTAACTCTCAGCCCAAGAAGAAAGGAGGAAGACCAAGAATTCATCCTATCATCTTGCAAGTACCAACTCAAGCTGTCATTCATCCAGAAAACCTCTTGGTCATAAGCCAGCAGATCTGTGGTACTTTGTCAGAGCAGCCCCAGGTGACCAAGATGAGGCCTGGGGGGAAGGTGCATTGAATGTCTGCCATGTTGGGAGGGAATCAAAGAAAGCGGGGAGCCCTGAGCACCCTTACCAACAAGGAGGTACTTACTTGTTTCATTTTTATTCCCCACATTGAGCCGCTAACATCAATGACAAAGAGGATGTTTTTGGGAATTGGGTCCAGGTTTTCAGGTGCAAAAAAGTGGACAAAATATCCATTAAATACCTGGAGAACAGAACACAATGTTTAGCATGTAGGAAGGCAGGGCCCTAGGGACTAAGAGAGAAGAGGCAAGCCACAGGGAACAGGAGGAAAGCTGGTTATAAAGGGGAGGCTCGGTGTCCATCCATGTCTCTCCCTCCTCCTTCCTGCTCTCCCCCACTCCTCTGCTGGGAAGGTCCAAGACTTCTGGGTAGTTTCATTCCCCAGGGCATTTCACTTTGCTCCCCTCCATCCACCCAGTCTTCATGGACAGCCTGCCTTCCAGGCACCCTGCTAGCCAACAGCCAATCGGGCAGAATCTCTGCCCTCACCGGGCTCATAGGCCAACCCAGAATCCAGACAAGTAAAGAGACAGTTGTAGCAGAGTGTTACATGCTGTGATCAGGAAAATAAAGGACTCTGAGAACGCCCAGTGGACACGTATCTGACTCAGATGGGGGAGTCTTTCCCATGGAAATGGAATCTGCACTGGACTTGAGCATGAGTTTGGGACTTGGGCAGGCTTGGGGGGTGCAGGTAGGAGTGGGGAGGAGAGTTCCACACAAGGGTGAGAAAATATGGCACACTAGGGGCTCTGTAAGTGGTTCAGCACCACGAGGGCTATTGAATTCAAGAATTCAAGGAATTAGAGTGGAGAGTCAGCAGGACAGATCATGAAGGACCTTTATCAGCACTCTAGAGAGTTTAGATTGTTCTCGAAGTTACTAGAAGTTCGCTCCAACTGGATTTGGGATCTCCGTCTTTGTCTTCTGCTCTAGGCTCTAATGCCTGGCTCCCCTAGTTCTCTTTCCACTGCCCTTGGTCACTTCTACCAGGACAGTACAATGCCTAGCTGGAAATGTGTAGCTGTGGACACTTCTCTACCTCCCCGTCCTGGAGAGAAGCACAGACTTCCAGATACCCTCTAAGGGCTTTACCTTAGCACAAGGGAAATACAGACATACACCTAAGACACGACAAAGGGGGAAAAGAAATTGAAGAAGTCTCACAGTGAACATTGGCCCTGGAAATCACCACTAGCCCAGATCGTTCTCTTGGTTGTTCCGTCCACCCATCCCCATAATCTCTCTGCTTTCTTTGATAGTTTAATTGCAAAGGGCCTTCGTAGGTTATCCAAAACTCCCATTTTGTGATTTTCCTATTGTACTTCATATAAGGCCTAGAAGTACCCTTCTGAGACAAGAACATGAAACTCAATGATGCTCTTTGTGGTTTTCTTGACATGAAAAGATGATGCTTAGTAACACTTAGGGAAATAGGATTCTATCCCTTCTCTGAAACTGGACGCTTGCCTTGGCAGCTAGGAGCCACCCAGAAGCCAGGGGGGCTTGTTCCAAAAGACACCTTTGTTTGGCCTCAGCATGGCAGTCCTCTTGGAGACTGGTTTTACTCACCTCGAGTTCTCCAGCTTTCTCTTCTCTGTTCACATCATACATCACCACCAGCTCTCCGTCTACTGCAGTCTCAGAGCAGTTGGAGCATTTTCTTTGCTGTACCACAGAGGGCTTGAAGGACACATGTGCCTGGAAAGAACAGTGACATCAGAGCCCAGTCTCTGTGCCTCTCCCTCCCAAGATGGGGGGCTGACAGCTTCCTGTGCACACAGGTGAAGAGTATTGCCCATGGCTTGATGGCCAGCCCCCACCCAGGCAGCATCAGAAGTCGCATTCCCAATGTAAGGGACAGTGGCCGGGCATGTGACAGGGCATCTGCCAGCCTGTGGTGCTGCTGCCCAGGTTTTAGGACTTCTTAAGATACTCAAAGAATTCCTCCCTTCCCCCAACAGAGAGATGGCGACCAGCTCGAGAAAGTCTGTGAAAGGTTCTTAGAGGAGTTTGACTCCTCCACTGTTGGTTATTATTGGTCATGAAGCGAAGAGAATTAAGCTGAGCATCTCTTGCTGTGACTAATGAAAATCTACCACGTGATTTATGTGATTATGTGAAAGCTGTCTTTTAGCTACAGTCAAGCACATGACTTGAGGGAAATGGGGCCCCAAAAGGGACAGTCACTGGTCAAAATGTAATGAAACAATAGATTTTGCTCAGGGATCTCTGTTCCTTCACAGACTTCACTACCTGACCACTTTTCTGTTCCCCAGAGCACAGGAGGGGCAAAGAACCCATGAGCTTGTGGCCACTTAAAATAAGACTCTTTACAACAAGCAATACTTATGATACCTTCTGCTGTCCTTTAGATATGACAGGAACACCATCAAAATGGCCATCAAATGTGTCAGGAACATGGAGAAATTTGATTCCCTGAGGTTCAATAACCCATACGTCTACCTAGAGTTGAGAAAGAAAATTACTCAAAGCATCAAGGTATCTTTTAAGGTTTTTTTTTTTTTTTTGAGCAAAAAGTACCATGACTACATCCTCTGCTGTTTTTCTCATCTTCAGGCTTTCCCAGAAGTGACCCAGTGTGGGTCCATGATCACTTCTGCACGTTCCTTAACTGCCGTGGATCTGATTCACCTGGCCACAGGGGCTGAAGACCCTTTGGGCAACTCAGTGCTCCCCTCCTCTTGCTTCATTCCTCTGGGTTTCATTCCCCATCTCTATCCTAGTCTATTTTTATTGTTGTTGTTTATAAGAGTATTCATGTTGTCAAAGGAAACAAAGGAAGGAAAGCCATTGCGAAATGATTCTGCCCTTAGTCTGTGGATCTGTCAACAAAGGGCCAGGGCCCTTTCATTCCTTTTCTGTCTACGTGCTTTGAACAGAGCGAAGCAGAAGGAACTCCCTTTGGATGATCCTTGGAAAAACCATAACCACGGCTTTCATTTCTCTCTATAGACTCTAAGTGCTCTGCTAAGCACTTCACATGTATGAACCCATTTAACTCTTACCGATATTCTTACTATCTATTTTATTTGTTATTGCTTATTTTATGGATGAAAAAACAGACTCAGAATTACCCAGCTTGGAAGTGGCTGAGCCAGGCTTCAAACCCAGGACCCAAGCTCCTAATACATTTTACACTGCTTCTTGACTTCCAATAGCTTGTGCTCCATCTTTTCAGTTGACTTGGCCACACTATTCATTAGTCCCAGGCCACAATATCCTATTTGTTTTTCATGAGATTTCCCAGCTTTTGCATACACCCACTTAAATGTGAGGCCATCAGATGGAGCCCTATGCACATTGGTTTCCTTACTGCCTCTTACTCATTTAAGATCATTTATAACAGTGATGAGCTCGCTCTCTTTTGGAAGTCCCTGCCTTTGGAATCATGCCAAATTTTTATCTAATTTTTACTTTTTTAAAGTAGGCTCCATGTCCAGCATGGAGCCCAGCACAGGGCTTGAACTCACAACCCTGAGATCAAGTCCTGAGCTGAGATCAAGAGTCGGATGCTTAACTGACTGAGCCACCCAGGTGGCCTGATTTTTTTTTTAATCTTCTTTCAAAAAGTCATGGACACTTGTCTAAGCAGAGCCAACATTTTCTTTCTTGGTTATTACAAATTCCAACATAAGATGTGAGTTTAATTTGCCTCCAAGATTCCCATTAGCTCCAGGCTCTCCATGTTGGTAAGAACTAAATCTACATAGAATCAGGTGGATCAGACATCCCAGGACAGTTTGACCCAGACATTTTGAGTAGTTGATTGAGCAGTTCCTGGAGGAAAGGGAGAAAAGTCAGGGAGTTGCAGAAAACTGGGTCCACTGCTTTCTCTCTTCCATAAGGTTCTACCTATAAATAAGTGTAGACTACTCAGGACAAAGTTCAGTCTCTCCATAAGAGCATAAAAATGGCAGAGGGGTCTTTTCCCGAGTGTCACAGAAGCTATTAGTAGTCCTGTGCTCAATTTGATGCAGACATGGCCCCCAAATCTAGTAGGAAACTGTGCTTTGGGGGTGTGTACCTACGATCCCATCACTGGTTCATTGACAGGTCCCAACCTGTCACCCAACATATTTATTGGCATTTCTGGAAGGAACCAGCTATGGGAGTTGAAATAAGATCTTTTTCCAAGATTTGATATATCCGGAAGGTAGGGGTGGGAGTTAAAAAGAGATGTGTTCTCTGTGATTCCTGTGAGGGAAAAACGTATTTCCAGTTAGGTGGCCCTTCTGATGGTGATTAGAAAGCTTTTCTGGAATAAACACAAGGAGAAGGTCTAATTTTATGATTTTGCCTTAACTTATCTCTGGATAAGATCAAACCTCTTTAGAAATGAATACATTTCATAGATGGTTACGGCTGGAAAGTACCTTAAGAATCACCTGGTCCAAACTTCTTTCACAGATGAGACACTAGTTAGGTTTCCGTAGTGTAGTGGTTATCACGTTTGCCTAACACAGATGAGACACTGAAGGCCAGGAAATGGGTTCGCCCAGAGCCCAGGGCTGTGAGTGTTAATTCTGGACCAGAATTTGGGAAACTTGCCACTTTGTCTAACACTCTTGCTAATAAATTAAGCTCCATCTGTCTTATTTTAAAGACAAGGAATTCCTAAGAGCATGGAAAATTTAAGGATGAACAAAATTTCAGAAATATAAGAAAGATTTATGTGCTACATAGTATGTGTGTTAAGAATCATTATCTTCATGGACTCAAACTCAAATTCTTGGATTAATAGCATAGAACATAGTTTCAAATCTTAATTGTTTCTTAGCTGTTTCCTTAGGCAAGTTATTTATATATCTCTCTAAATCAGGGTTAATGAGATTTACTTTATAACTTGTGGGGAGGAATCAATGACATATAATGTAAGTATCTTATCCAAAATATTACAGAAGTATTCTCATAGCACTAACTCAGTTGCTATTAATATTATTAACAACCTGAGCACTTGCATCATTGTAGGCAAGATGCCAATCACATCTATTTATCATGGGATTCATAGAATTGAGCAAGAGAATGGCACACATTCATCATCACTCCTAGAAAAATAGCCAGGGTCACGTGTTGAGTTGTGCAGAGCCTCCAGCCAGGGCTTCAAGAGGGTGCTGAGATCCTGCCCATAACCCAATGGCCAAGTCATTTGCCCTGACATGGGGCTGCATTTGCCAGGATGAAGGGCATCTTTTCTTAATTTTCACCAAGGCCCCAGATGTGCCAGCAGGGACACTGAAAAGAACTCAGTGGCATATCCCCTGGGAGCAAGTTGATGCCACACAGTGGTCATGGGAAGAAGGTGGGTTCCATTGGTCAGATATGCACCTTTTCAAATTGGAATAAAAATTTCATCATGATCCATTTATCCCTTGGAGTCATCTCTGCCTGTGGACCCCACCTTCCTATCAGTCAAATGGAGAGGCAGACTGGATCATATACTCTCCCGGGCTGCTTCTGGCTCTGCTCTGCCTTTGACACAAAATGTTCATGTGATGTCACAAAGATTCAAGCCCCCAAAGAGTGTCTCAGTTCTTAGGGCAACAGGTGAAGATGATAGTAAAGGTGAGTTCGTATCAGTAGGGCCACGGGGTCGTAAAGGAAGACAGCTAGCATTCACTGAGTTCCTATTATTTGCCACCTATTTCCATAAATTATATGGAAAATATGTTCTAGCACCCTTTCCTCAGATGAAAAAAGGGACCATCAGGAGAATGTGTCCCATGTCAGAGAAGGCTAGTGTAAGGGTTGAACGGCGCTCTCCCCCACTACCCGTAACCCCGAAGACATGTCTACATGAAATCCCTGGACACTGAATGATACCTCACTTGGAAAAAGTATCCTCATAGATGAAGTTAAAAGGTAAGGATCTTGAGATGAGATCATCATGTCAGTGGACCCTAAGTCCAGTGACGTTTTCATATAAGAAGAAGGCAGAGGGTGATTTGAGACACATGGAGGAGAACATGGTGTGACCACCAAGGTCGAGATTGGAGTGCTGTAGCTATGAGACCACGGGTTAAGGAGTACCAGCAGTTGCCAGACACGAGGAGAAGCAAGGAGCAGATTCTCCCCCAAGCTTTCAGCAGTAAAGCCCTGCTAACACCTGGATTTCAGGCTTTGGTCTTCCAAAACTGTGAGAAGATGAATTTCTACTGTTTTAAGCCACCCAGTCTGTAATCGCTTGTGGCAGCAAGCCTAGGAAACTAACACAGCTAATATGGAGCCGAGCCCTCATTGAAATCCCTGAGGAGTCCTGGTGGACTCCAAATCCATCACCGTCTTGCTGACTTGCATGTATCCAAGGCCACAAAGAGTGGTGACCCCGGAAAGTATAAATCGGGGCTAGGAGCCATCAGTGGATGCGGTCCCTGCATGCCCTGCAAATTCCAACTCACCTCCAAGTGTTTGGCCAGTCGTCCTGGCTGCAGATGGAGCCTGTGTTCATAGGATCCCAGCTTCCTCCACTTTACTTCCTGGTAGTGAAGTTCAAACTGCACCTTTGCTCCAGGGAGGATGTTTACTTCGGTTTTGAAGTTTTCCATATCAAGAGCCCTGCTCCTAAAGGTTTAACACCCGCCCCGGGATGTAAGTCAGCACATGCATGATGGAGAGCAAGACCCCGCATCTATGCAGAGGGCACCTAGGTTTTTGTGGGCAATCAGGCTGCTCAGGTGTTTATGAAAACAGACAGGAGGTACAATCCAGATCACTGAAATTCCTGGGTAGCTTTAATTCTACCAACAGTTTAGTCTCCTCTCCTACCTGACCTTTTTCTTCCAGAGCTTCTTAGAGATCTGAGTGTTATCTGCAAGAAGCTACCAGTTACTGATCCCTATTCCACGCCGGGACCTTGACACGTATCATTTCTGACATGGCAGCTCTGCAGGATGGGTATCATCAACCTTGTTTTCCAGATGATAACAAATGAGGCTGATAGATTATTAGTAACCAGCTCAAGACCACTTGGCTACTCAGTTGTGGGGCAGGGGCTCAAACCCAAACTGATAATTCGTGCATTGGAGGCTTATTCTAGAGATTCTTTACATCCTTGAAAGTCTTCAGGAAGAAGAAACCTATGATTGCATCAAGTGGAATATGTATTCCCAACGTAAGCCCTTATTTAAACACATATATATCAAGTTTACTGTGATCATTGCTTGAGGTGTTTAGTTTTAAAGAGGAAATGGCAGGATTATCAAATGAGGCTGATTGGGGCTTTGGGACTGAGTGGGAGCAGCTAGCGGATGAGACCATGATCTGCGCTGGCCCAGCCCTTACCTCACCAACCCCGCAGTCTTGCCTTTGGCTCTTGCCTGGGAGTAGAGAGCTCGACCCACAGTCTTCTCCTTAATGGAACTAGTGAATGTCGTGCCGTCTACAGTCCTAAAAAATGACAGGAGGCCCCCGAGTTGTTGAGTTTTCCCACGCAGTAGTCTCAACAAAACAAACTAACAACAAATAACCCAACCAGTTGGATTTAGTGAATGTGGGCCATTATAATTTTGCACCTAGAAGAAATGAGAAGAGAGACATCTGCCTATCGCCTGGTCAGGAGTCCCTTTATCTGAGAGTGTGATTGAAGAGATAGGCACCCTGAGCGCCGGGGTGGTTAAGCGCCTTCGGCTCAGGTCATGATCCCAGGGTCCTGGGATCAAGCCCCGCATCAGGCTCCCTGCTTGGCGGGAAGCCTGTTTCTCCCTCTTCCACTCCCCTGCTTGTGTTCCTGCTCTCGCTCTCTCTCTCTGTCAAATAAATAAATAAAATTAAAAAAAGAGGCACCCATCCTGAAAGCCTCTCCTTGGGTGCTGTTGCTTGTGTTTAAAATTGTTCCTCATTTTCAAGCTTTACCCTTCAGATAAGTGTTGTTCTCTTTGGGTAACCCTTTTGAATTACAAATATGCTGAGGAGAAGTGATTGATAAATCACTAGTTATCTGGCTTACATTTGTTTAGAAGATGACTCTAATAGCCTGGGGGCTCATACTCTCTGGCAAGAGCAGAAGAGAGTGAGGGAAGATGGAGGGAGGCATTGGGGAATCCCTTTGCAAATTTGTGTTTATCCCCCTAACATCTCACTTAGGGATCTCTGACTTCCCTTTGCAACTCCTTCTCAACACAGTGACTGTCATCTAATGCGTTCCAAGTAATGATTGGTGAGAGCCATCGAATTACAGAATTTCAGAAGTAAAATGGACTCCATGGCATTCAAATGGACAGGATCTCTCACCATGTGGAGAACGCTAGATATCTGGCAGCATAAGGGCCAATTTCTTGTCCCAAGTGCCAATGACATGCTTGGTGAGGCTCACTTGAAGGCCATCTCTTTAGATGAGAAGTCAGAGCCAGGAGACAGTGACTTGCTCAAGGTCACACAGTTGGTCAGAGACAGCTAGAACTAGACGCCACGTGTCCAGGTCTGCACTATTCCCATCAATCCATAGTCTGGTTCAAAGACCAAGAAGTCTTTAATACAAAACAAAATTATCTCTAATGGGAGAATATTTGGAACCTTGATTTTAAAAAGGCAGAAGAAATATTTTGCTAGAAGAAATATTTTGTGCAATTCATATGAAATTGCAGTGATCAAGCTGGCTACCTTCTCTGGTCTTCATAAATTCAGCCCTGAGTGGAGGGAGACCAGAGTAAATGTATATGTTGTAATTCTATCTTTTGTCACCTCAAATCTTCTATGACATGAGATGGAGAAGAAGAAAAGAATAAAGGAAAACAGAAAGAAGCAATATCTAGAATAAATTCTGGTTATGTAGCTTCAAAATAAAAATTTATTACAACAGTTGTAAATGTAATTTTTCAGACGCAGTGTCATCTAATGCCACTACATAAAAGCTCTTCTTTCTACATTTCCTTTTTTAGAACTAAAAATTTTTTGAAAAATAAATTTCTAAGCCAATTCAAAGGATACCAATTCAAAGTCACCTAATGCCTTTTCCCCACCTACTTTGTTTTGTTTAAAAAATATAGTTAACATGCTCTGTAATTTTTAGAAGTCAAAGTGCATGGTGTTTGAATGCTTTATCTATTCACAGTTATCTCTGGTTACCTTGGTGGTTGAAAGACCAAAGCCGATGAGAAGTAACTCAATCTAATGTCTTAGTAAAAAAAAAAAAAAAATAGCCAGATTGTATGCAGAGTCTTGTGCTCTGTTCTAGGCAACTGGGACAGGACACGGCCAGGCAGAGAACACTCTGGGGATGGCTGTGTAAATGGTCGGGGGTAGAAAGCCATCCAAATACTTGGAGGAACAGGGAATGTTTAGCCTTGATACATGAAGCCACCAGGTGGAAGAAGATAAGTGGCCTCACTTTTTAAAAAGCACTGGAGTGGCTGAAAAGTATTTTTAATTACAGAAATCTTCAAACAGACAAAAAATAGAATAATAGAAGAAACCTCCATGAAACCATCCCTGAGCCACACCATTATCAGTACTCAGCCAGTCTCAGTTCACTGCTACCCCCACCCTCTCCATCTCGATTATTTTGAAGCCAATCTCAGAGAGCATATCATTTCATCCTCGAACACTTCAGTACGTATTTTGCAGAGAATTAGAAAAAAAATTTGTGAGTGGAACCAGAGTCACTGGGTAGAAACGGAACAGATTTCAATTAAGTATGAGAAATAATTCTAACAGACCTGTCAATCATTGAGTGGATTGCTCTGGGAAGTAGTGAGTTTATCATTAAGGAGATATTCAAGTCAAGCCTGGATAAGCCACTTGTCCTCGGTGTAATAGAGGAATTCAATCACTGGACAGATGATTGGATTTAATCAGTGGTTCTCATGTTTTTTCCCCATAGAGAAACATATGACAGGTGACACGGAACTGCTCTGCACTCATATATGGTTTCCTGTAGGCCATGGCAAATCCATAGATTTCTCCCCGCCCCCCCACCCCCTCCCCTGCAAGAAAACACATTAAAATGCAAGTAAGAGTTGTTACCAGGGAGATAGCTTGGTTGCTTTAATTTATTAGATATGAAAAGCAAATCCTTCACAAATCCTGATATTTTGAACAGAAACAAATTATGGGGACCCTTGATATCCACTGGGTCCACAGATCTGAGAGTGAGAACCAGTGGAGCAGTTGACCATTAAGCTCTATTCTAACTATGAGAAGTTTGGATTCTATGAGTAGAGCATATCCAATTTCTAGTCTACATAGGAGTTACTCACATGGAAAAGTTGGAGATGAAGGCTCCTTTGGGAATCTGAACATCAAACACGACATTCTGAGGCTCTGGGGAGTTGTTCACCACTTTGGTCTGTATGACAGTGTTGGCCATACGAGAAGTAATAGTGGACTGGACTTTATAGCTATAAAGAGTTACTTGATCAGCCTCTTCCTGTAATTGGCAAGAAAGCATAGGGGTACTCAGAGCAAAATTACATAGAACTTCACCACGTATTTGATGGTAAGAGCACCACATTTTATTATGAACAATTTTCAGGTATTGGTAAGCATATAACTCAGGTAGTATTAAGCATTCTCCTAACTTGGAATCCCCCCGCCAGGCAGAAGCCCGCCTTTGTTTTGAGATAGCTCCGGATGCCTTTCAGCTCTGTGAGTCTATTCATAATGACGTTTAAAATGCGAATACAGAAAATGGTTGTGCGATGCAAGATTGGATTGAGAAAGTTCAAGAAATAACTTCAAAGGCAGGACCCCAGCAAGGGAAAGGATAAGGATGGCGGGGTTTTAGGAGACCCTGGCTGTATCTTCAGAGGGAGGTGCAAACAAGGGTAGAGTGGGGTGGAAGTACACTTGTGGTCCCCATATTGCTATCTGCCTTCTTCCATCTTTTTTTTTTTTTTTTTACGATTTTATTTATTTATTTGAGAGAGAGAATGAGAGAGACAAGGCACAAGCAGGGGGAGCCACCGAGGAAGAGGGAGAAGCAGACTCTCCCCTGAGCAGGGAGCATGATGCAGAGCTCCGTCCCAGGATCCTGGGATCATGACCTGAGCCAAAGGCAGATGCTGAACCAAGTGAGCCAGCCAGGCGCCTTGCCTTCTTCCATCTTATCTGTTATGGTGCCATCTTCTCGTCCTTTTCTCCTTCCAATTAGAACAAAATATGACACACTGATGGGCGTGAGCAACAATTGGAATATGAAGAAAAAGTATCTTGTCGATGCCATGATTGGTCCAGCGCTCTGGACCTCCTTTGCTACTCCTTGTCTATTCATTTAAGGCAGCTCCGGTGTAACAAATTGCAGTCTACCACTTTGCTGAAAAGCTCATGTCTTTCAGGAGATGCCTGAGAACCGCAAGCTCCTTCAGGGTTAGGGCAATTAGGTGACCCATTAGGTTTTGCTTTCTTCTCCAAAAGGATTTGCTTATTTCGATAGTAGGTGTCATCCCCAAAACTTTGTCAGGCAAGATTAAGCCTTTCAACTCCATAACAGCCAGCTCACCTCAAACTAAGACAGAAATCCAGGCTGAGTTACTTTTCCTTCTTACCCATTAAGTGTATGCTTCTCACAGTTTCTGTCAGTTCAGAGCAGGAAGCCAATGGAAACCATTTCCTTTTTTTTTTTTTTTTAAAGATTTTATTTATTTATTTGAGACAGAGAGAATGAGAGAGAGAGAGCACATGAGAGAGGGGAGGGTCAGAGGGAGAAGCAGGCTCCCTGCCGAGCAGGGAGCCCGATGCGGGACTCGATCCAGGGACTCCAGGATCATGACCTGAGCCGAAGGCAGTCGCCTAACCAACTGAGCCACCCAGGCGCCCCGAAACCATTTCCTTTTGATGTTTTCTCGCCACAGGAAGGACTTTTGAACATCTCAGGAAATCAGACCATTTCATGTTTGGGAACTTCTTTCCCACACTGTCTTTTTCCTTCCTCCAAATCCGTTAGGTGTCATAGTTTAAATTAAAACGGCTAAATTGGAATGAATATGTATGCTTGGGTGAAACTAGGTTTTTCGCAAAACTTAAGAGAATAGAGAGAAAGGACTTTTTCAGCTCCTGGTGACATCTCACCTGGTGACATCTCTCCTACATATATCCTATACTCTTTCATGCTGAATTTTAGACATACTTCCAAACAGAATTAGGCAAGAGGGTATTTCGAAAGTCAGGTAAATGCTCTCAGGGCTAGAGACAAAGAGGAAACCGCATTGATCTCCTGATAATAGGTAACAGGAAAATCATTCGGTCATCAATTTTTAACAAAACCAAAGTAAACTCACCATCGTTTCTCCAGATTCTCCAGAAACGCTTCTCTGTGAAAGGAAGATAGATAATCATTCTTCCAAAAGTGGGTTACTTATTACCTAGAGGACAAAAACTGCTTTCTCTCAGTCAAAAAAAAAAATTTTCCCTCCTTCAATACTGAGTTACAATTCATTCATTGGAGCAGACATAAATGTCAAATATTCTAGAATACTATTTTCCCACTGGTGTTTTTCTTTGAACACATTTCTCAGCCACTTTGCAAACACACCATTCTTTGATATAATGCTAGAACATGTACTTTTAAATGAAAATATTCAACGGAACTCATGCTGAGTGGCCCATCTCCCCTTTATCCCGTTTGAGTTATTTTCTTATTTAGCTGAATGGTAATCTGGATGCCCCAGGCTACCACGAGGCTCTGGACATGACATTTGCAAGATCTGTAGTGCTTTCATCCCCCAGGCCCCACTCATCCTTCAGATCTCAGCTGAGGGAGATTTTCTCAGTCAAGCTCTCTCATGCCCACCCCCAAACTAGGTAAGCTTCTCTTACTAAGTTTTCATGGCAGCTAAGCTCTTCCTCCCAAGCAAGACGGTGGGAGTGCTGTCTGTTTCTTCCACTGGACTCAGCTACATGAGGCTCGGGATTTCGAGGCATTTCTTCTTTGGGGTGACCCTGGAGCCAGGCATAGTGACTGGCGTGTGGAAAATCCTGCACTTTCACTGTTATGCTAGAGAATTATCCACATGAAGGACTGTCCTCTAGGCATGGAAAGCTGAATTGGGTTTAAAGCTGAACTGGGTTTAACGATGGGTGAACATCTAATGTCTGTGGGACTTTAACAGAATAAGTCAGGTATTGGATATAAGGCTAGCTAGCCTGATTTGGAGTGAACTGGGGTTTTAGGGAGTGTTATATGACCTTTTGAGGCCAACAGTTGACTTTTTTTCAACTTTTTGAATGCAATTCTCAATGATGAAGTTTTCTCTTTTGTGGCTAGATGACACGAGAACTTGCCCATTGGGTTTTTATATTATTGATCTACAAGAAACCTGGACTCCTAGGAAGTCCAAAATTCACACCCATACAAAATAAGTCATTGGTCAGCTTAGTGTTGCTTCCATAAACACCCCCTTTCTCAGCACGTGGGCTCCATGTGGGAGAAGCCACACCCTTCCTGGCCTCTTGGAGAACTCACCCCTATGAATTAGAGGATGCCTCCGCGCTATTGCGGGCGGCCTCCAGGATGCAGCCTGGGACCTGGCTGGTCCCTATGCTCTCTGAGCTTCTCCCCAAGGCAGCAGTGACTGCCCCGAGGAGGACGTGTTGCTCAGTGGGCGGCATCTGCCACCCCTGGGAGAGGCAATGCCCTCCTAAGAGGAAATCTTTCCTGATAAGGCAGTAAAATCATCGTACCATCTTAGAATTTGAAGAAAATCCATAGCCATCCATCCTTTAAGGAACTAAGGTGACCACTATGATAAAAAAGAAGCTCTGAGATAATCTAGCAAAAAGCACCTTAATCCTTCCCCTCCCTCATCAATCATGATCTCTTTCACTAATTTCCCCTTCGAGACTAAGGCTTACTGTACCTGATACCTCCGGTTCTCCGGCACAAACTGAAATTTGCCTGGGGCCAGTTCAACAAGATCTTCGTATTCTGCAAACTTAAAAAAAATTTAGGATATTTATTTCTATTAATAAAAAAGATCCAGAGCAAAGGAAGCAGATGGGGACAGGCATAAAGGCATTCATCCTGTTTTTCTATCTTGTTTCCTATACCTTTGGGAAATCACTTTTTTTTTTTTTAATACAATTACTTCTTTAATGTGTTTATATTTGCTAGCTATGTCTCAGAGGTGAATCCATGGAAGCTATTCTCTTCAAATTTGTTGGATGAAGCAATGCATTTTTTAGTTTGCTGGAAGATGATGGGGCATACAGGTCGGGGTCACAGTAACCCAATGATCAGGTAGGTACCTGGGGAGCTATTGGGTAAACATTGGCATCAGCAAGTGTGTGAGTGGATAAATGTGCCCATACGTCTCCTCCAATTAAAAATGTTGGGAAAAAAATGTCAATAGGAAAGGAATACCAGTAAGAAGTGACTGAGCAAGCACAAACATGTTTGGATGTCTTGGCTTCGATCCCCAGCTCTGTTAATCAGATTTCCAACACACTTTGGCGGTTCTTAAGGTGTTGGAAAATAAGATCGTTTTTTAAGCAGACAGAGTGATTTTTTTTCTTTCCTGCAAATATGCAATCCTGTTCTTTGGCATTTCTGTGGGTAATCCACTCTGCAAGTATTACAAAGCTTCTGCATCTCCTAGGATATTCCCATAACACACATTCCTTTTGACTCAGTCCAAGACTTAACTTTCCTTATGTTGGGGATGGCCAAGGATCCAAAGTGGAAACGTTGAGCTCCCTGGAAATAATCCCTGCACTCTGCCAGCCCACTTGCCATCTCCCCCACTTAACAGCAATATTTAAACTGCCCTCGTGACAGGACTCATTGTTCACGTAGGTAGGAAAGACAATGGTGCTTTGATAATGACTTTTCTTACACTCTTAGTGCAAGAGTGATAATGATGTGTCATCCTCATCACAGCTAATAATTATTAAGTGCTTCCTAGTGCTTGCATTGTGCTCAGTAGTTTACATATGTCATTTAATTCCCCTAACCCCCTTTGGGTTAGATCAATTATCCCCATTGTTTAGATAAGGAGTAGGCAGCTGTGTTCCATAAATGTTGCTCTGTGGGGCCGGTCCACTGAATTTGACTGAACTCTCATGCAAATCCCATTAACGCTTTAAGAGGTAAATACACGTTCCAGTAATTAGAACAGTGAACACTCCTGCTCACAAGAATTTTATCATAAATTTCCTTTCGCCACAGAGCACAGTCCTTGAATAGCAATAGCCACAGGCTATTTACTGAGCCTGTGTATAGGCCCACAGCAAGGACTTTTCTGGGAGTACTTACTTCTGGAAGTCCATTGGTGGGGATTTCGAAGCCTTGTGTTTCAGAAACAAAGACGCAGATGAGAAAGCACGTGAGTCGATTCATTTTGCGGGCTGGCTTTGCCAAGCTCTCCGTGCAGGGTCCCGGGAGAATGCCACTCCTCGCTGAACCCAGTTCAAAGGAACAGCAGAAGAGTTCGTGTTTTAAAAGAAGAAAAAAAAAGAAGAAGAAAGCTCTCAAACTTTGTTCAAAAACAGGACAAATATTTGTTCTGGAGTTCAAACTTGAGCTGTGGGGGTGGATCGGACACCCAGAGGTTATTCAAACAGCAGAGCCCGGGGTAGTCACTGGGCTGTGAGGACAAATCAGGGTCAGGAGGATGTGCTTTCTTTGGCTTTGCTGATTTCTGTTCATCTCAGAATCAGAGACCTAAGATCAGCCTCATCCTCTTTGAAGGACCAGGTGGGAAGCTAGACGGGGAAATAGAGTCTGAGAGAAAAGGGCGAAAGTGTAAAGCTTCTGGAAATGAAATCCCTTTGTTTAAATGAAAGCAGGAGAAGTTTAGCAAAAGTGGAAAAAGAAACACAGTGGTGTTCTGAGCAAAGCATTCACTGCTAGTGTTTTTCCCTCTCTCTTTGCGAACTAAGTACCTAGTGCAGTAAAGAACTGGGCATGCAGCTGGGCCAGATACAAAGACACGCTGAAGAGTGTGGGGCCGTTTCACGAGTGTCTTTGACTAAGAGAGCAGTGTCTGTCCCTGCTGCTGCCCCTGATCAGCTTCGCTCAGGTCAGTGGAGAATCGATCTCCTCTGTTCCAGAATCCGAGAAAACCCAGCCTGGAAGCCCTGCGCAGTATGCGTCCCATGTGTGGTCTGGATGTAATAATAATGTTAACTAAGATGTATTGAGCCTCCTGGTGTCAAGTACCTTCACTTGTATTATCTTTAACTCTTTTATTTTTTTTAAAAAGATTTTATTTATTTATTTGACAGAGAGAGACACAGCGAGAGAGGGAACACAAGCAGGGGGAGTGGGAGAGGGAGAAGCAGGCTCCCCGCAGAGCAGGTAGCCTGACGCGGGGCTCGATCCCAGGACCCCGGGATCATGACCTGAGCCAAAGGCAGACACCTAATGACTGAGCCACCCAGGCGCCCCTAACTCTTTTATTTTTTAATCTACAAAAGAACCATGGGAGGTATGCACTCTATTTGTCCTCCTTTATAATTGAAGAAAGTAAGGCTAAGTCGTTTATCCCACCTCAAGGTTAGTAAGTGAAGACGGAGATCCAGCAAGTCTGGCCTGACCCCAAAGCCTTCGCTGCTCATGACCCCATAGGCTTAGGAGGGGCAACCTGCCATCCATCACTGGGATCCAGGGTTCCAGGTGTGAATCTAAGCTAGAATTCACCTGTAATTCCCACCTGGGTGGCAGGTCTATTTAGTGGGTCTTTTTCTTGAACCTCTATTGCAGACATCTGCTTGAACATGGATCATGCTCTGGATCCCAGTTTGGTCAGCAGGGGACCTGTGCCCTCACTTTATTTCTGGCTTTCCTTCTCAGAATGGAACGCATGGCTTCCTGCCTAATGTTCTGTGATCTAGCTCCTGGCCATGCACCTGCTTGCTGGAAAGGACCACTCTCTAAACGTCCACTCCCATGGGGAACTCACACCCATATAGCCATAGGAAGTCTGCTGTGGTCCCTGAAACATGATGCTCTAGGGCTCTTTTCAGCGGCTCCCATTCTGACCACAACGGGCAGCTTCCCTTGAGCCTCCAAGACCCACTGTGAGAGTTACATTGAACCCCGGGCCGTTGTCTGAGACGGCCTTTGGATTTTGTTTAAAGGGAAATGGTTTAAAAGATTTCAGAAACAATGCAAGTGAAAAAAAAGAAAGTAAAAAATAATACCAAAAAGGTAAACTTATAAATTGAAATGTGTAGGATGATACTTAAAAACTTATAATTTTATTTATAATACCCAAGCACATGCCAAAAATAATTCAAAGTGTAGGGGCAAGTAGAATATAAAATGCACACAGATAAAATTTATCTGTAAGATTAGGAAGGGTTACTGACAATTTTTTTTTTTTAAGTTTCAACCCTATGCTGTCTCCATAAGACACTTTATCTCGGCGAGATAAAAATAGACTAAAAGTTGATATCATGTTAAAAATCTTTATTTCAGAGACTTGAAAACAGGTGTTACAAAGATGGTATCAGGTTAAAATAAATGTCATGGCAAATAGTAACAAAAAGTCAGAAGAAAGTTAAATCTAAGAGTAGAAATAAAAAATTTGGAGAAAAATGATAAAATAGATTTTTAAATTAGAAGACATTGATCCAGCTATCCAATTAATAAATGCAGAATATATGAGAATAAATTAAAAATTTATTTTTAAGATAATTTTTAAAAACTTTAAATTTTAAATTAAAAAATTTAATTTAAAATTTAAATTTTAAGTTAAATTTTAAATTAATTTAATTTAAAAATTTAAAAATTTGAAATTCAAATTTAAATTGAATTTAAAATTGAATTTAAAAATAAAATTAAATTTAAAATAAAAATAAATTTAAAAAGTGAGATGTACAATAGTAACATGAATTGACCAGTGTGTCAAATTTATAAGACATCTTACATGAAATGTAAAATATTTAAAATAATCCATAATATAGAGGTAAACAGACCAAAAAATGGAGAGAGAAATAGAAAAAGGTGCATAAAAAATTCATTGAGCCTGACAATTTTTTTGGAACTTCATAGGATGTACAATATCTGAACAATATGCAGAAAGTGACACTCTGGTTTTTAATTCATTTAATGAGGTGGATTCTGTTTTTATCCACAAATCTGAAGTACACACTTAAAAAATTTTAGGACCGATTTACCTTTTTTTTTTTTAAACATTTAATTTATTTATTTGAGAGAGAGCGAGAGCAAGCATGAGGCAGAGAGACAGAAGCAGACTCCCTGATGAGCAGAGAGAGCCCAATGCGGGACTCGATCCCAGGACCCTGAGATCACGACCTGAGCTAAAGGCAGATGCTTAACCGACTGAGCCACCCAGGTGCTCTGGGGCCAATTTACCTTATTAAAAACAGTAGATATTATCCTGGACAACATTTTTGTACCAAGAAAGAATAATCCACAATAGTGGAAAGTGGATTAACCTAGGAAATTGAGGCTGATATTACACAAGAAAATTTATCCAATTAAAACTTCAGCAACAAAAATACTAAATTTTTTCACTATTTCAATAGCTATTAAGAAGCCATTCAGTAAATTCCACAATCTGTTTCAGATGAAAGTGCTTAAAATATTAGTCTCAGGAGGCAATTTTTTTTAACTTGATGGGAAGTGTGTGTGTGTGTATGTGTATACATGTATATAAAACCAAGAGTCAAGTCGGAAAAAATTAAGAAACACATGTAGAAAAGTCACTTCTCTTAAAAAGAGAAACCAAGATATTAGTTTTTGTCAAGGGTGAGAGTCCTAATCTAGAAAATTTGAGAGTCTCATAAAAAAAATTACTAGAAGTAGCAAAATTATTTAGCCAAACAACAAGGTACAAGGTGAACCCACAAAATCAGTTACATTTCTCTTTATTAGTGGTTGCACGAGAAATAGAAGAAAAGAAGTCCTTTTTTACCAATTGTTTCAAAAGCACATAGGAATTTAAGTCAGGACAGAGATTTATAACAAGAAACATCTTAAACTCTGGTAAAAAGAAGGAAGCCATGAATAAATGGAGCACTGTATTCTTAAAAATACTAATTGTTGGGCGCCTGGGTGGCTCAGATGGTTAAGCGTCTGCCTTCGGCTCAGGTCATGATCCCGGGGTCCTGGGATTGAGTCCCACATCTGGCTCCTTGCTATATAGAAACCTATAGCAACAAAACAATAGGGAATGAATTCAGTCCTTAATAAATGCTCCTGGGACAATTAGATAATGGTATGAAAAGGAATTAACTTTAATCCATAGCTCATATCATATATAACAAAAATTTCAATGGTTTGAAGAATTTCATGCCAAAAAGAATAATGAAAACTGGGTAGGCTACTATGTGCTGGGTCTTCTTTTAGGCACTTAGAAAAGAAAACAATAGAATGAGTAAAATATACATGATAAGCAAAACTAGTTAAGATTTACTAGGACTGGGCGCCTGGGTGGCTCAGTCAGTTAAGCGTCTGCCTTTGGCTCAGGGAGCAGGGAGCCCAATGTGGGGCTGGGTCCCAGGACCCTGAGATCACGACCTGAGCTGAAGGCAGACGCTTAATGACTGAGCCACCCAGGCGCCCCATAAATAAATAAAATCTTAAAATCTTAAAAAAAAAAAAAAAGATTTACTAGGACTGGTGAAAGCAGCAATCTCCTTACTCCTCCTTTATAGGTGAAATCACGGAGGCTCAGAGAGGTTAAGTAACTGGGTCTAGATGGTTGGCAGGATCTGAACATAGACCTGCGGCTGGCAAGCCTGCATTCTGCCCATCACCTGCCAAGGGGATGGCCTGGGGGAGCCTGGGTGGCTCAGTCGGTTGAGCGTCAGACTCTTGATTTCAGCTGGCCTCATGATCTGGGGGTGGAGGGGGGTTGGAGGAGTTGAGGGGTGTCATGGGATCAAGCCCTGAGGCAGGTTCCCTGCTCAGCGGGAGTCTGTTTCTCTCCCTGCCCCACCCCCCCAAACCTCACACGTGGGCACATGCACACTCTCTCTCAAATAAATAAATAATAAATAAATCTTAAAAAAAAAAAAAGATGATGGTCTGGCTCCTACCCACACTGGGGGACGTGGATGAGCAGAGAGATGACATATAATGAAATGCAGACATTATATTACACAGGTAAAAAAAATGCTCATATGGAATGAAAGCAGTTTTAATTTACTATCAAACATGTACCTTAATCCTCCCATTATCCATGGGGATGAGTTCCAAGATCCCCAGTGGATGCTTGAAACTGTGGATAGTCTTGAACCCTATACACACTGTTTGATCTTATATATACGTACCTACGATAAAGTTTAATTTATAAACTAGGCACAGGAAAAGATTAATAACAACAGTTGAGGGGTGTCATGGGATCATATAATAGAGACGATTATAACAATATAGTAAGAAAAGTTCCCTAAATGTGGTCTCTCTGTTCTCTCTCTCCAAATACCTTCTTGTCGGGCACTGACCCTTCTTGCAATGATGTGAGATGACAAAATGCCTACATGATGAGATGAAGGGGAGGTGACGTATGCGTCGGCGCGTAGCGCGGGGCTGCTATTGACCCTCTGACACGCGTCAGAGGAGGATCCTCTTCTTCTAGGTCATGGCTGGCCCCGAGGGAAGACTGAAACCAGGACACTGGAACTCTGGATAAGGGAGGGGGGACTAGTGAATTCCACCAAAAAATAATTAAGAGTCTTACAAACTGTACTGGAAGTTATTGAGAAACAGATGATCACAAATTGCTTGGCGGCCCAGTGAGTTGCTCCAGTCTCTCCCATGAGTAATATGGTAAAAGTATAAATGACAAACTATAAAACCATTGCCACATGCTCTCTGCTCGGGAAAGAAATTCCCAGGAAATAATTCAAATTGTATAGAAAACTTGATGCCACTGAGATATGGACAAGAAGCAAACTGACAAATAATGGGGGGATGGCTAAGAGAATGGTTCATTTGTTCATGAATGAGTTCATGTACCATAAACACCAATGGAGACTTGATCAGTTGTACTGGGTACTGAATACTAAAAGCGCATCACAGGGAGTTCTGATTTTCAAGTGGCTCAGCGTGGTGGTGCAGAAGGATGTGTGAAGGGCAGACAGCGCTCAGCAACCTGTGATAAACTGGAGAAAGGATATGGATGCACGTTGCACAGAGGAGACATTGCTTCCATTGGGTCTAGAAGGAAGGGCAGCGTTTGTCCAGGCTGACAGCGGGAGAATCCCACTTGGGAAGTGAGCTTAGAGTGTGCAGAGGCGGCTGGGCATTCAGAGCACTGGCCGCACCTCAGTCTGGCAGGAGATGGCCACGGGGACAGGTGCAGGAGAGCCTGACACACTGCGTCAAGGGACTCTCAACTTTGTGCTGTAGGCAGCGGGGATCCGGTGGAGGATTTGTAGAAGGACAGAGGCATGACGAAATCCACATTCTATAAAGATCACTTTGGGTGCAGCCAGGATGATGGAAACGAAAGACCAAACCCAGGGAGCTCCTGAGGAGGCTGACGGTGCCCACACAGTGGAGTGGCATGAGGGTCTAAACCAAAGCAACCGCAGTGGGGACCGACCAGAAGATGCTCCCATAAGATGCTATATATTTGTGTCAGTTGGCAAGTATGTGCTTTTGATATATAGAATTGTATGTGCCAGGGGCAGCGGGGTGGCTCAGTCAGTTAAGCATCCGACTGTTGATCTCAGTTCAGGTTGTGATCTCAGGGTTGTGGGATGGAGCCTCATGTCGGGCTCCATGCTGGGTGTGGAGCCTGCTTAAGATTCTCTCTTTCCTTCTGCCCCTCCCACGCCCACTCTCTGTCTCTCTCTCTCAAAAAAAAAAGTATGTGCTGATTATTGCTGATTAATGTTTAACAGCACACAGATTAGTAAGGACTTACATTTATAGCTATAAAAAATGTGTAAGTTGGCAAACAGTCAAGAAATCTTGGTGACTAAAATGTCATGTGTAGGTGGAAGGTTTATGGACAATTCTTTCTTCTTTAGGTTAAGTGGTTAAGAGCATCGGGCTTTCGGGCGCCTGGGTGGCTCAGATGGTTAAGCATCTGCCTTCGGCTCAGGTCATGATCCCAGGGTCCTGGGATCGAGTCCTGCATTGGGCTCTCTGCTCCTTGGGAGCCTGCTTCTCCCTCTGCCTCTCTCTCTCTCTCTGTCTCTCATGAATAAATAAATAAAATCTTTAAAAAAAAAAAAGAGCATTGGGCTTTGGAGTCTGTCTTCCTGTGCTCATAATTCTGGTTCTTTCACTTACTAGTTGTGAGACCTTAAGTGGCCCCCTAATTGGAGTCTTGTTAGTAAAATGAGAATGAGCTCCCACTGCTATGGACTGAATTAAATGCCCTCCAGATTCTTTTGTTGTAGCCCTAACCCCTCTCCCCGCCCCCCATGTGGCTGTATTTGGAGATGGGGCCTGTAAGAAGATAATTAAGTTTAACAAGGGTCATAAAGCTAGGGCCCTGATCCTACATGATTAGTGTCTTTCTAAGAAGAGACACCAAAGAGTTCTCTGCCTCCCTCTCTACCCCTCACTCCCTACCAGGTGAATACACTGTCCATAGTGAGAAGGTGACTATCTGCAAGGTTAGAGGGGACCACTCACCATGAGCCCAGTTGGCTGATTCAGTGTTGGTCCTAAACTTCCCAGCCTCCAAAACCGTGAGAAATAGATGTGTGTTGCTAAGCCACCCCCAGTATAATGCTTTACTATAGCAGCCCTAGCCGACCGAGGCACTCAGGTGAATTCTTACAGAGTTCTCGTGAGCGTTAAGTACAATAACGCATATGCAATACTGAGCATATACTAAATGCTCAATAAACAGTAGCTATAGTTATGAACTACTTTTATCATTAGAGTGTCGATTTCTATGTAAGGAAATTTAGGGCACACACACACACAGATTTTAATACTTATGGAAACATTTTTATCCATAAATTTACCTCTCCTATTTTTCCAGATTTGGGACAGTGAATCTTAATTCTGCACCTACCAGCGCACCTTGTTGCCCACTGTAGATGGTAAATGATATTTGCTAAATGCTTTTGGAAGTTCTTCATAGACTATTTCAAGCTGCTGCCGCCTTTTGGCTTTTGTTTTTGTTTCTTCTGAACAGGTCAACTGTCATATACCCTAGATTTTATGCTTTGTTTATCATCAACTTTCCCTATCAGATTAGCACATAAAGCTGTTCCCACATTGCAGACTGATGCAGTGGAGAGATTTTATGTATTAGCCAATCCTGGGAGGATTTTATTTTCCTCGCCACAAAAGCGAAATTCGGCCTCTCTGGAGGAGAGGAACTCTGCAGTTCCAGCCCCGGGAAGAATTAGGTGATGGGGAAGCGTGTCTCAGCCCAGGGCCAGCTTCGGGGGGCCTGGAGCTTCCTGCTACATTTGATGCCGTCCCCACTCTAGCAAAGCAGCAGATTGGAAGAAGGGATTTGACCAGGTGGCCTCTGTTACGTCTCTATATCCACTGGAAATTTTGATGGCAGGAATTTTAGAAGGAAAGCAAAGAAGCCTGTATTTGGGCACCTCTTGGGTTTCAAGCAGAGTTAAGAGAGGGGAAAAGCGTTTCCAGCATGGGGGGAAGGGGGCAAGATGGCTACAGGCTCTGGTGATGGATCTTTGTCCTCAGGATGATCGAGTGGTGGCCTCCGTGGACACAGGATCCGAGAATGTGGGAGCCAGTGAGATTCATAGCTGGGGACCCACAGAGTTAAAAGTGGGGCCTCAAACTCCCCTGGCTTGAAAACGGGAATTTGGGGGACATTTATTCCAATGCCCAGGGAGTATAGATGCAGGTGACACATGGACGTCAGGTTTAAGTGGGGGCGGGAAGCCCCTTAAGGGACATTAGAGGGGGGTCACCAAGCCACGCTTTGTGGCTGCCATGTATCTACCAGAAGGGCCAACTCTGGGAAGGGGGCTTCTTCAGCCATCATTCATAGCATCCCATCACGGACTTTCTGAAGGGCCCTGGAGGGAGAGGTACCGCAAAAATTAAAAGTATAATTTTTAAACACACAAAACAATAGTACCAAATTGCTCAGTAATGTATACCCAGGCAGGAAAACTATGAAAACATGCATCGGGATAATCCATACTAATGTTCAGTGATGGTTTCCCAGCAGAGGGAGGGAGAAAGGGAAGGAGGAGACGTTGGTAGTAGCCAGCTTTCTTTCTTAGAGAAAAGAACTTGAAGCAAATACGAAAAATATTTGGAAATGTTTATTGTTTCATATACATATATACTTACGTATGCATATTTTTAAATTGTGATAAAAACACGTAGCATAAATTTACCCCCTTAACCATTTTTTAAAAGATTTTATTTATTTGACAGAGAGAGAGAGAGAGAGCCCATATACTGTACTTTTCAAAATACTTTCACATTTTACCATTATGCTGTTTGACTCCCAAGAGCCTACCTCTTACTAGGTGTGTGACTCTCGCAGGTTTCCTCATCTGTAGAATGGGGATATAACATCTACGGGCTGGGGGGGGGCTGTGACGAAGAGTGACCGAGGAGCAGGTTAAGAAAATGGTGCCTGGCACAAAGCGAATGGCTACTCCAGGGACTGTGTCATCACTGTCATTGTTCTAGAAGGCCAAAGAAAACCAGCTGGGAGTGTGAGGTATAATCACAGGGCCTAGACCTGAGAATTGTCTCCACTTTTCTGCCTAGGTTTTCCCTTGGCCTCGGGAATGGCACAGAGGTGTATGTTCTGGGAAAATGTACTTCTGGAGCAACGGAAAGGAGGAAGCCAACCCTCCCCTTCCTTGTGTAGGACAGGCTGACTGAGCTCTCAGCCAAGTGGGTGCCTCAGCCCATTCCTCACGGGAAAATGCTGTCACAGCTTTGCATTCTCTGCTGAGATAATGCCTCTGAGTAACTGAGACCCCATGGCATGTTTTTCAGAAATAATTGTGATTTCCAACCTTATGGCCCTTTCCATTGATCATTTCATCTCCTGATTGTAATCGGATATTCAGAATGACCTCAGCAAAAACCACACTTTGGGCAACCTGGGAACTCTTCTCTCTTTATGCCGATAGCTTCTGTCCTAATCCCAAGGTGTTGAGAAAAAACCACCATGTTTGATCTCTCTTGATGTTCGGAGGCACCATGGATCCCTATCAGGGTAATGTGTATTCAGGTCACTGGGTCCTGAACCTGGGGCTTTCCCAGCCTGCCTCGCGCCTGGGCCGCTGCGAGCTGTTCCTTAAGTTTTCCTGATTTGTAGGAGGGAAATCACTCCTGCAAATGCCACAAGAATATTGACTTGCATATCTGTGAAAATCAATAGGAAGTATAAAGAAGAAAGTGTCACTACATTATGATGTTTAAATCACATAATAACTCATGTAGTACTCAGTGAGAATTCTAAGGAATATCCATAAACTTGAGATTCATGACTCTGAATGTAAGTCATCGTAGCTTAGCTAACAACATGGCAAATCTAGCACACATTCCTAAAACTCAGTTGGAGTTTCACCATTGTGAAAGAGTATATTTTTTAAAGTCCAAAGTCGAAAGTGAACTAACTTACAAATAGCCCTATCTGACCCTTACTTGCTTGTTCATTGGTTCAGATGAGGCATAACGTGGAAAAAGTCTGCTTTTTACACATAGTTGAAGTCTGATGTCTTCCTACTCAAAATGAAGTTAAGTCATTTTGTTTTAGGTTCTTCAAGGATTATTTATTTTATTTCTCTAGATGATATTCTATTATTCTGTCACATCTCTTTTTTTTTTTTCCACACCAAATACAGGTGTGGGTTAGTGTAATTTGGGGCCAGAATATAAAGAAGTTTTGCAAGAGACATGTTAGAAATTGGATAGAGGTACCACAAGCCAAAAATATGAAATTAGAGAGTATGAGGCTGATTTCGTCCTTGTTCTTGGGCCATGGAAACTTGGCTTTGCTGCTGAGTCATCTCAATTTTTGTGTTCCTTCAGAAGTTCACAGTCAAACCCACTGCCCAGGTAGAGACAGTGGGGCCGAGGGGTGTCCAGTGGCCAGCCGTTACATGTCAATTCAGTGTAGCAGCTTCCAGAATTCCTCCCAGGGCATCGGGGTGTTTCTGGTGGGGAAGGACCTCACTGGAAGCTGCTTTCACCATCACACTGTGATCTCGTACTGATGTCCAGGCTGGGAAGTACCCTCATATAAGTTATTGTGGCTGGCTCTCAGGTATAAATAGGGCGAGGAATATCTTTGGATATCTGAGCCACAGGGATGTTAGAGGCCATCTAGCCTGATCCCTTAATTTAAAAGATGATAGAAGAGAGGCTCAGAGTTGTCCAAGCTGGTAATGGATAGAGAAGGGGTGTTGGGCAGGGATAAGGGGACAGGCTGGTAGTAGCAATGGGTTCAGAGTTGGGCCATCTGGTTCCAGAGCCTCACTACCAACCACAGTCCTAACCTGCCTCTCTTGCTCACTAACTGGCTTCATGACTTTGGGCATATCGCTGCGTGCCTTGCTGTCCTCATCTGAAAAAGGGGGGATAATAAATAGTACTCACATATGAGCCTATGTAAAGGACTTAGAACAGTGCCTGGAACACATTAAGTGCTCAGTTATTATTATTATTGTTATCATTAGCAACAGCAGCATTAAAGCAGATCCAATCTAGGGAATTCTGATGTTTAGATAGGTACAACACATTTTTTCACTTCATGTTACTTCTGTCTTCTCAGGGGGTCTTAAGGGTATTTTAATAGAATGAACATAGCTAAGGAGAAAGCCTGCCCTTATTAGCTTTTCATCAAGGGCTGTCCACCTTTATCCTCTCCTTCACTCCCACTCCTCTCTCCTTCTACTGAAATGAAAGTTGAGAGGGACATGGGATAAGAAGTGGAGTGAAGAAATCATAATCAAGAGGGGCACTCCCTCGTAAGAGCAGTGCTGGGAAGCCTAAAAGAGGGAAGAAGTTGAGACTCGGGAGAGATAAGCACACCTAAACTCACTTTCCAAACCACATTTGGAACAAGCGGGAAAAATTAATAAAAGCAGTAGGTTTACAATCAGGAAGAGAGGCGGTCATGTTAATGAGTAGTTCTTTTAGCTTGGTTTTTCCTTGGAATATGACCACCAACCTGGAAAGAGTAGCATAAGCAATGGATCAGGGGATAATAAACCCAAGAGAAATGTGGATAATAAGACTGCACCAGAGTAATTCAAATGAATCATTTCTAGGCCCAGACTAATGACACTCCAGGGAAATAAAAAAAGTTCTAGGTTAAAAGAGCTTGTAAACTAATACTATTAGGTTGTTTCAATTTTCTTCCAAAAAGGAAAAATTTCTATTCTAGAAATTAGGGGTTGGGGAGCTTGAAGTTGACTTTATTTGGAAAAAAAATATTATATCTATGTGGAAGGGCTTTGACAACTAAGGCTCATTAGATGTGGGACAGGAATACAGTGGGAGGTTCACTGGGTGATGAGGAATCTGTGTGAAATTGAAGGGTCAACGGACCACAGAGGGCAGGGAACAGCCTGGGCACTGAAATCCTAGGGGGGTGAGTACACAGGAAGCAGGAGAGAAGTTTGAAAACCAAGGTAAGCTGAAGGAATACTGTGAAGACACGCTGAAGGGTCAGGAAGCAGGAGAAACGAATCCATCTTCAGGTGCATGCTGATGTTGGCTTGAGTCCAAGGTTAGGCGTTGAGAGGCAAACTAATCTGTCAGAAGAGTCAGGAACACAAAACACCTCTTTGTGCCCAAAGAGGGAATAGTTACATTCTACTGGGTAAATCAAATCTCCTGCCTCTCCAGATTATGAACACATAATTCATAGACACTGCCCAGATGTCATAGCCAAGTTCTTCCCCTGGATTTTTAAGATTGTGAATGGCAAAGAGCCATTTACTGCCTAAAATATCAGAGATTATATAGTGCTTGATTAATGTCAAGTTGAACGCATTTTACTTCTTTTTACCATGGTGTTTTCAAACTGGAGACCCAGATTTGTTACAAGCACAGATGGATTTTAATGTGCTTATCATGGGTGAAGTGGAAAATGAAAATAGAATGATTTTTCAACTGGTTAATTATAGAACCAGTTGTTTGAATGAATCCAAGCACAAGAGCTTTGATGAACAGATTGATGTTAACTTGAAGGAATGAATTTAATGGTGAGAAACAGGGTCCTAAAATCCACGGAACCTGTTCAAAATAAAATATACTCGAAATAAACTTGAATTAAATGCTGAACAAAATTTCAGATGACAGGTAGTTGGGAAGGATGCCTAATGTTTTGGAAGACAGATTGAGCATTCAAAGGCATCTTTATAAGCAAAAATAAATTCTTAAAGCATTCCTTGTATTGCCTGAGCACATTCTCCAATATAGACTACACCTGGAATCCTGCATCCAATTCTTTTTTTTTTTTTTAAAGATTTTATTTATTTATTTGAGAGAGAGAATGAGATAGAGAGAGCATGAGAGTGGGGAGGGTCAGAGGGAGAAGCAGACTCCCTGATGAGCAGGGAGCCCGATGTGGGACTCGATCCCGGGACTCCAGGATCATGACCTGAGCCGAAGGCAGTCACTTAACCAACTGAGCCACCCAGGCGCCCCCCTGCATCCAATTCTAAATGAAGTATCATGAAGGACTTTAATAAATTAGAGGTAAACCATGGAGGGTATTTACGAGAGAGGGATTTGAAAACAACCATATAAGGACATAATGTTAATACACAGCTCAAGAGAAAGGCCATCCGACAATGAGAACATGGGATGTATATGAAAACTATCCAAGTATGAGACCTCTTGGCTAAAGAGGAGGTTAATTATGAGGTGATCATTCTGTGGAGACTCCATGCCAGAATGGACAAAAGAAGTTAGAATCCAGGAAATCACAAGCTGGAAGAAGCTGGGCAGGTAGCCGATCTCTGTGGCAGAAGAATGAGCAAGATCAACACTGTATGAGGAGGTTGTGAACAGGGGGAATTTCAACTGGGTTAAACCAGACCATTCTGGAGCTAACACCATGAATGCTGAGAGCCTGCCAGCACATTTCTTTGAGGTGCAATTTGGCAGGATTCATTAGGCCAGGACGAGGTTCCATTGGTGGTAAATTGGGTCAAACTGTCCTGTGGAGATGGACTAAATCACCATATTTCCAGAGAACAGCATCTGGAATGTTCCAGCTTTTTTTTTTTTTTAAGATTTTATTTAAATCTTAAATAAGAGAGAGAGAGAGAGAAAGAGAGAGAGAGAGAGATGATGAGTGGGGGGAAGGGCAGAGGCAGAGGAGAGAGAAATTCTCAAGCAGACTCCGAGCTGAGTGCAGAGCCCAACATGGGGCTCAATCTCATGATGTGAGGTCATGACCTGAGCCGAAACCAAGAGTTGGACAAAACCAACTGAGCCACCCAGGCGCCCCATGGAGTGTTTTAAAACAGCAGTTTAATATTTTTCCTGAATCTGTGGGTTGACTGAGTTCAGATGGGTGGTTCTTCTGCTCCGTGTGGTGTTGCCCACGGTCGGCTGGAGGCTTAGCCGGATTATGACATCCAACACAGCTCGTTACACAGCTCGTGTTGGTGCCGGCTGTTGGCTGGAAGCTCAGCCTAGGCTGTTGACCAGAACGTCTCAGTTTTCCCCTGTGTGGCCTCCCCATATGAGTTGGGCTTCTCCCTGCCTAGCAGCTGGGTTCCCAGAGGAGCATTCCCAGAGGAGCATTCCAAGTGTGCCAAAATGAAGCTGTAGATCTCATAAGGACCATCCTTGGAAGTTACACAGTGACACTGTTACATTCTACTGGGTAAATCAAATCTCCTGTCTCTCCAGATTCAAAGGGAGGGCAAATACATTTCATCTCTGATTAAAAGAGTGGTGAAGCATTTGGGACCATCTTTAATCGACTACAAGGAATAATGGGAGATAGAAGATGATATAAGGGAAGGGAGTTTCAGAGATTCCAAATAACAAATGGAAATGACTGCCTAATGGAGGTTATTATGAAGATTAACTGAAATGCACATATGGAGATCTTTATAATAACTGGTACAGAGCAAGTTCTTATTAAATAGTAACTGCTATAATAATAATCATTATTTAAAAATTATTATTATTACTATTATTAATGCTATGTCTGTCATAGTGATCTGTTCATGTGTAGGCATCTGACTCCTTCATAACATCTCATGTTGTTACACCTGAGCAGGTAACTATTGAAAATCAGATTTTATTATAGATTATTTTCTCCTTTATATGGTTAAGAGCTTATATTGAAGTTTAAAAATTAGGTGTGTAGGTAGGCTAATTATGAATTTTATTTCAAGGTAGTAAAGGGAATGTTAAAATGTTTATTATAAGAAACAGGATATTGGATCTGACAAAGTTGAGAACAAGGGGTTTAGAGGAGACAAGACAAAGGAACTGCTAACATGCTTTGTGTGTACCAGGAGTTGGCGGGGAGAAGAGAGAAAGGAGCATGATGAGAATGTGGGCAAAGAATCTTTAAGATCAAGAATGTATAATGCTTAATCTAAAGATGTTTCCTATCTTCATGGAAGGTTTCAAAAGTGGTATTTTGGAGAATTAAAAAAAAGAGGAGGCATAGTCCATGGATAGATCAGTGCATAAGAGAAAGAGGGTGAGGGGGTGGAGAGAGAGAGAGAGAGCATGCGAGCGAGAGCAAGAGAATTACTTTGGGAAGTATATTAGTCAGTACTAGGCTATGTTTAGGTAACAAACATTCTCCAAATCCCAGTGGCTTAAAACAACAGACTTTGAACATATTTACTCTCTGTCCATTGTAGGTGGGCAGAGGGTTCTGCACCCTGTTGCCCTCACTCAGAGGCTCAGGCTGAGAAAGCCATGGTAGGGAGGATGGAAAAATGGGGAGGAGTGCCTTGTTTATATGTTTCTACCTGGAGGTGACACATGTCATTTCCATTCATAATTCACTGGCCAGAGCAAGGCACATACATGGCCATGCTTAATTTCAAGGGGCAGGGAATTACTATCTTTCACTATGCTTGGAAGTAGAAGGAAGCTAGGTTTTCGTGTAGAATAATGTCTGCTACCAGAGGTTAGGAGCTCGGTGGTAATAAAAGGAGATGTCACCATAGGAATTAGCTCCAGAATTTGTGGAAATCTTGGTGGGGGGGGGAGGGGCTTGAACTCCCCATCAAAGAGGGAATAGCACATTCAAATGACATTTACCTAGATAGCAAAGGTGACCAGCTGACAAAGGGTTACTGAAATCACAAATTTGCACCTTCCACCAGATCCTGCACCCATCTCCTCTAGGCACCAGACACAATAGCGACTTTCCCAGGAGAGCTTTCATCATATTGTGAAGAAAATATATCTTTGGGTCAACTGATAGGGAGAATGGTCCCTTCTAGGAAACACTGGAGTGTTTTTAGTAGGTGGTTGCTAGGCAGAATCGGGAAAAGGGGAAAAGGGGGGAGAGCAATCTGGAAGAGTCTGGGAGAATGACTTTACAGCTGCTGCTAATTGGAGCAAAGATTCCAGTTTTATTGGAAGTTTCTGTTTTTATCGTGATTTGTAAGTGTATCTATGGCTTTTGGACGTTAACAGTACGCCGTTCTTATAGCAAAGTAACTCACTGGAAATGTTTTTTCAAAATGTGTCCCCACTAGATGGCGTAAAGTGCTCACCTATTTTGCGCTGATCCACAGGACCTTGTACGAAGTAGGCGACGAACTTGAACATAATATTGACCAGGCAGTTGGTGGATATGAACTACTATGTCCTTCCAGAATAACATAATACGGAGCTATATTGTAGTGTCATTAATAAGCATACACCTAATATCACTAGAGCCAATTATGTAGTGTTCCTCTCCAAAAACATATTTAAGTAGTCATATAGTAAAACTATTGATCTGAGATACAGTACATGTGCCTAATGAATATACAGTAGTGATTCACTTTCAAGTATTATCCAGAAACTTTGCTTACAAAACAAAAGGTGTGGGTAATTATTTATAGTAAACTAATCAGCCAGTCAACCAACGAGTATTCACGGAATACTTTCTGTATACAGTCATATTGTTAAACTTTTTTTTTTTTTTAAGATTTTATTTAATTTATTTATTTATTTGAGAGAGAGAGAGAGAGAGAGCGATACAGCATGAGAGGGGAGAGGGTCAGAGGGAGAAGCAGGCTCCCTGATGAGCAGGGAGCCCGATGCGGGGCTCGACCCCGGGACTCCGGGATCATGACCTGAGCCGAAGGCAGTCGCTTAACCATCTGAGCCACCCAGGCGCCCAAATAAATAAAATCTTATTTAAAAATTTTTTTTTTATTTTTTAAAGATTTTTTATTTATTTATCTGAGAGAGAGAATGAGAGACAGAGAGCATGAGAGGGAGGAGGGTCAGAGGGAGAAGCAGACTCCTCGCTGAGCAAGGAGCCCGATGCGGGACTCGATCCCGGGACTCCAGGATCCTGACCTGAGCCGAAGGCAGTCGCTTAACCGACTGAGCCACCCATGCGCCCATGTTGTTAGACTTTTTATGGCACTATACAAGAGTGGTTAAGAGCATAAACTTTAGGGCCAAACAGCCCAAATTTGTACCCTTAGTTTCTATCACTTATTAGCTATAACCTTGGGAAGGTTACTTAACTTCTCTTTGCCTTGGTTTCTTTATCTGTAAAATGGGAATAATACTATCTACCTCACAGAGTATTGGGAAGGGTCAGTCTTTGTAAAGCATTTCAGATATTGCCTGGAATATAGTGCTATGTAAGTGCTGGTCTTCATCATAATTATTATAACCTGATTCTCCAGTTTACAAAGGAACTCACTCTAGGGTTCAACTGAACAAACAAGTATTAGGTACTTATTATGTGTAAGACACGGTGCTGGTCACTGTGGATGAATCAGAAGGCTATGAGAATGTGGAAGGCATGGTTTCTGCCTTGCAGAATCTAGGAATTTCATAGAAGAGGTGAGATCACTCAAATAACTAAACCATGAAGAAACACAAATGATGCTGGTGACTATGATAATCTGGAAGGGGAAAGTAGCTTTTAAGTAGAGCTTCCCCAAATGGCAAGGGGTTCAGTGGGTGGGAACATGCGGGAAGCATTCTCAGCCAACTATAAGCCTGAACAAAGACTCATAAACAGGGCCACATGGACATGCCCGTGGGATCTAGAGAAGGCTGGAGTGAATTAAGCATGGAAACTTCAGTAAAGCGTGTCTGGGAAGAGAATATGAACCTAGATGATCTTGCAGGCCTGTGACGCCCTGCTAGTTTATTCAATAGGCAGCCAGGCAGACCTACTTGGTTCCTTACTCAACAGTCATTTCTCCTTCTTCCTGGACAACAAGACCCGGCCAAGAAGGTGATGAATCATGATTGGTTAATATGTATTATGACAGTTGGACACTGCTTTATCATCTATTGGACTTCTCATCTCGTTTGCAGCTGGGAATGGCCCTGTGATCCAGTTCTAGCAGATTAGACATAAGGAGAAGTTGGCTGGGTGGCTTCTGAGAAAGTGTTTGCTTTCCCGACAAAAAGGACTGACACAGTTGGAGATTGTCTCTTCTCTTTCCTGTCTTAAGCATGTTATAGCACCTTCAGTTACAGCAATCTTCTTGAGACCCTGAGGTGACAAGGAAGAGGATGAAAAGTCAACACAAAACAGGAAGATAAAAAGAATGTGGGTATTGGGGGTGCCTGGGTGGCTCAGTGGGTTAAGCGTCTGACTCTTGATTTTGGCTCAAGGTCATGATATCAGGGTTGTGAGATGGAGCCCCATGTTGGGTTCCACACTCAGGAGGGAGTCTGCTTGGGATTCTCTCTTTCCCTCTCCCTCTGCACTGCCCTCAGCCCCTGCTTTTGTGCTCTCTCTCTCTCAAAAAAAAAAAAAAAAAAAGGAATGTGGGTATTGGATGGGAGAGTTGAATCAATGGTGACAACCTTTTGTTTGGAATTCCTGTGATGTGAAAAATAAATATCATTATGAAGTTGGCCACTGTTCACTAGGTATTCTGTTACATGCGGCCAAAAATATCCTGTCTGGTAGAGTCAAGGTTGTCTTTTAAAAAAATTCTTATTATGGAAAACCGGACAGCTACATGCAAAAGAATAAAACTGGTCCACTTCCTAACACTATACACAAAAATAAACTCAAACTGGATGAAAGACGTAAACGTGAGACTTGAAACCATAAAAATCCTAGAAAAGAACACAGGCAGTGATTTCTCTGACATTGGCCATAGCAGCATCTTTCTAGATATGGCTCCTGAGGCACGGGAAACAAAAGCAAAAATAAACAGTTGGGACTACATCAAAATAAAAAAGCTTCTGCACAGGGGCCCCTGGGTGGCTCAGTCCTTAAGCGTCTGCCTGCGGCTCACATCATGATCCCAGGGTCCTGGGATCGAGGCCCACATCGGGCTCCCTGCTCCGTGGGAAGCCTGCTTCTCTCTCTCCCACTCCCCCTACTTTTGCTCCTGCTCTCGTTATCTCTTTCTCTGTCAGATAAATAAACAAAAACTTAAAAAAAATTAAAAAAAGAAAGCTGCTGTACAGCAAAAGAAACAATCAACACAATTAAAAGACAACCTACTGAAGGGAAAAGATATTTACAAATGACATATCTGATAAAGGGTTAGTATCCAAAATATATAAAGAACTTAACTCAACACCGTGAAAACCAAATAATCTAAGTAAAAAATAGGCAGAAGACATGAACAGACATTTCTCCAGAGAAGACATCCAGGTGGCCAACAGACACATGAAAAGATGCTCAACATCACTCATCATCAGGGAAATACAAATCAAAACTACCATGAGATACCACCTCACACCTGTCAGAATGGCTAAAATCAGAAACATAAGAAACAACAGATGTTAGTAAGAATGTGGAAAAAGGGAACCTTATGGACTTGGTGGGAACGCAAACTGGTGTAGCCACTGTGGAAAACAGTATGGCGGTTTCTCAAAAAGTTAAAAATAGAACTACCCTATGATCCAGTAATCGCACTACTGGGTATTTACCCAAAGAATATGAAAACACTGATTCAAAAGGATATATGCACCCAATGTTTATTTTGCAGCATTATTTACATTAGCTAAATTATGGAAGCAGCCCAAGTGTCCATCGACTGATGAATGGATAAAGAAGATGTGGTATATATTATTCAGCCATAAAAAAGAATGAAATCTTGCCATTTGCAACAACATGATGGAGCTAGAGAGTATTGTGCTAAGCAAAATAAGTCAGTCAGAGAAAGACAAATACCGTATGATTTCACTCACATGCGGAATTTAAGAAACAAAATAAATGAACAAAGGAGGAAGAGAGAGAGACACACACAAACCAGGAAACAGGCTCTTAACTATAGAAAACAAACTAATGGTGGGCGCCTGGGTGGCTCAGTTGGTTGAGCGACTGCCTTCAGCTCAGGTCATGATCCTGGAGTCCCTGGATCGAGTCCCGCATGGGGCTCCCTGCTCGGCGAGGAGCCTGCTTCTCCCTCTAACCCTCCCCCCTCTCATGTACTTCCTCGGTCTCTCAAATAAATAAATAAATCTTTAAAAAAAAACAACAACAACAAATTAATGGTTACCAGAGGGAAGGTGGGTGGGGGGATGGGTGAAATAAATGATGGGGATCAAGAGTGCACTTAGCATACACTTATCAAGAGGACACTTACTTATGATGAGCACTGAGTAATGTATAGAGTTGCTGAATCATTATATTGCACACTTAAAACTAATATAATACTGCATGCTAACTATACTGGAATTAAAATTAAACACTTAATAACTATAAAAAGATAAAGTTAAAATACACAATTATGGTTACAAAAAATTCTTATGGAAAATTTCAAAACAGAAGTAAAAGAAAGACTAGCATGAGTGCCCATGATGACCACTTTTCACAGGAAAAACACATTTCCGTTATTTCCTTATTTTCTCTACATTTTCACCCCAGCATACTTGTACTTGTTGCAAATTCGTAGTTCCAAGTTCTCCTAAATGTCAGTTCACCGTATTAGCACTATCGGAGTATGTGAAAGCTGGGTTTTGTTTTTGTTTTTATAAATGTAATTTGTTTTAAATTCAGGTGAAATTCACATAACATAAAATCAAGCATTTTAACATGAATGATTTGGTGGCATTTAGCACATTCACAGTGTGGTACAACCATCACTTCTAGTGAGGGTGAAGAAGTTGAACACAAAATTCATAAGTAAGCGTTGGGAGCTCTCAAAGTCCCTGGGTTATTGCTTGGTCTTGCATTAGGCTCGAAGCCGTCCATGGGAGTGGATGGCTCTCCTCTCTTTCCCTAAATTGGTCCTTGTCCTCTCATCAGGCATATCCTCTAGGATACACAGGGAGGGAGATGAGAGGTAAGGGCCAGGAAAGACACAGCTATGACCCAACATAGGCACTGTGATGGTTAACCTTATGTGTCAACTTGGCTGGGCCACGGTGCCCAGATATTTGGTCAAATATTATTCTGGACGTTTCTGTGAGGATGTTTTTTGGATGAGATTAACGTTTAAATAGGTGGACTTTGGATAAAGCTGACTGCTCTTACTACTGTGGCCGAGGAATGTTCCAGTGAGTGTGTGTGTGTGTGTGTTTGTGTGTGTGTAGTACATCTACTTTATTTGTCTCTCAGTGGACACTTGGGCTGCTCCTATATCTTGGTTATCGTAAATAACACTACAATAAACATGGGGTGCTTATATCTTTTTGAATTTGTATTTTCATTTTCTTTGGGCAGCCATGTAGCTGTTTTGAAGTTCAGATAGTTATGGATTTATTAAATCCCAGCTCTACCATTTTCAACACCTGAAGAAGTTACTTCACCTTCATGAAATCATATTTTTATCTGTGTTGGAGATTGTCCTGAGGAGAAAATAAGATAGGTCATACACAACACTGAGCATAATGTTGGAATATGGCTGTATTAAGAGAAGAAAGTTGGATTTCCCTCTTGTGTTTATAAAGTTATCTTAGCAGGACTCCTGATAGAAGGGAGCATGTACTGGTATTTTCACTTAAATGGTGGTAAAGCCATGGCAATATATATATATATATATATATTTTTAAAGATTTTATTTATTTATTTGAGAGAGAGAGACTGAGAGAGAGAGCACATGAGAGGGGGGAGGGTTGGGAGGGTCAGAGGGAGAAGCAGACTCCCTGCCGAGCAGGGAGCCTGATGCGGGACTCCATCCAGGGACTCCAGGATCATGACCTGAGCCGAAGGCAGTCGCTTAACCAACTGAGCCACCCAGGCGCCCGGCAATATTTTTTTTAAAAGATACTCTATATAACCAGTGGCAGAGATGAGAAATGAATGTGTACAGTAGGATTTCATTGGTCAACAGTTTCCTCTAGTAGGTATGTCACGTCTAGTTGATAGAATAAACCAAGATATGTTGACATTCTTTTCTATTTTTCATTACACAGATCAAAATAAAAGTAACTATGGTATAGAGAAGGTAGAAGAAGACCACACACATGCACGTGCACACACACACACACAGAGTTACTGGAAAAATAGCAGGAAAAGGCCATTCCCTCCTCTCCCTGCCCCCTTCTCCACCACGAGCCCCATTTTTCACAAGAACATGGAGTATAGCAAACTTTATTTTCTAACTTTCATTTTGAGACGACTATAGATACACAGGAAGTTGTAAAAATAATACATTCTATCCATGTACCCTTCATTTAGTTTCCTCACTTGTAAGATCTCGTATAACTATAGCACAATATCAAAATCAAGGACATTGTCATTGGTACTCCACAGATTTAACACAGATTTCACCAGTCTTACATGCATATGTGTGTGTGCTCAATTGTCTGCAGTTTATCACACATGTAGATTCGTGTAACCACCACCACAGCCAGGATGCAGAAGTGTTCTATCACCACAAAGATGTGCCTCAAACTCTTACCCTTGTGTAATTATACCCGGTCCCTCCCTCCTCCAGCTCCTCCTCACATCCCTAAACCCTGGCAGACACTAATCTCTTCTTTATTTCTGTAAGTTTATTATTATTTTTTAAAGATTTTGTTTATTTATTTGTCAGAGAGAGAGAAGGACAGAGAGAGACCACAAGCAGGGGGGACGGAAGGAAGAGGGAGAAGCAGGCTCCCCGCTGAGCAAGGAGCCCGATGTGGGACTCGATCCCAGGACCCGGGGATCATGACCTGAGCTGAAGGCAGACGCTTAACTGACTGAGCCACCCAGGCATCCCTCTGTAAGTTTATTATTTCAAGAACATCATATAAATGGGATCATACAGTATGCAACCTTTTGGGACTGGCTTTTTCACTCAGCATAATGTACTTGAGATCCATTCAAGATGTTGGATGTATTGCCAAAGTAATATTCCATGAGGGTGAACGTACCATAGCTTGTTTCATCATTTACCCTTGGAAGAACATTTGGATTATCTCCATTTTTTTGGGCTTCTTTACAAATAAAGCTGCTATGAATATTCATGCACAGGTTTTGTGTTTTTATTTCTCTGGGATAAATGTGTAAGAGTGGGATTCCTGGGTTGTATGGTAAATGTATGTTTTGTTTGTTTGTTTTAAAGACATTTCCACACTATTTTCCAAAGTGGTTGTATCATTTTACATTTCCACCCTCAATTCTGAGAGATCCAGGGTTTTTTTGCATCTTTGCTAGCATTTGGTATTGTCAGTTTTAAAAAAAAATTATTGTAGTGCTTCTGATAGGTGTGTAGTGATATTTTGTTGTGGTTTTAATTTGCATTTCCCTGATAGCTGAAGATATTGAACATCTTTTCATGTCTTTATCTGCAATCCATATATGCTCTTTGTGAATGTCTGTACATGTCTTTTGTCAATTTTCTAATAGGATTGTTTGTTTACAGTTGAGTTTGGAGAGTTCTTTATATAGTCTAGGTATGAGATAAGTCAGACAAGTGGTTTGTTAGATAAGTGATTTGCAAATATTTTCTTCCAGTCTGTAGCTTGTCTTTTTATCCTTTTAGTGAGGTATTTTTATAAGCAAAAGTTTTGAGTTTGGTGAAGTATAATTTAATGATTTTTTACTTGTATGGATTGTGCTTTGGGGGTCACATCTAAGAACTCCTCAGTAAGTCCAGTGGAGGTCCTAATGGAGAGAGGAAGAGTCTAGGTTTCCCTAGGTGATTGACGATGGTAGGCATGTGATGTTGAAAGTCAGCAGACCTGGAAGGGCCTTGTGAATGGAAGGAGGGGACTTGGGTGGATGGAGATAAACCTTATAACCAGAGGCTATATGGGCACTTGAGTCACTGAGTGGAGTCCAGCACAGAGGTAGACATATGGTCCTAAACCAGATGGGATGATGCATGTCAACATGGATAGGTTGGATTAGTCAGCAGCAGGCTGCTATAACAAAATACTACATACTGGGTGGCTGAAACAACATTATTTCTTATAGTTCTAAAGGCTGGAAGTCTAAGATCAAGGTGCTAGCCAATTCAGTTCCTGGTGAGAATTTTCTTCTTAGTTTGTTAATGGTGGCTTTCTCACTGGGTCCTTACACAGCTCTTCTTAGAAGGACGTGAATCCCATCATGGGAACCCCACCCTCATGACCTCATCTAACCCTAATTACCTCCCGAAGGCTCCACCTCCAAATACCATCACATTGGGGATTAAGGCTTCAACATAATTAATTTGGAGGGGGGATACGAACATTCTGTCCATAACACAGATGGTGACCAAGGACCAGAGCTCCTCCTTTACACCTCCACTCCATTCCCTGATGACTTAATGGAATTTAGAAGCAATCCAATGGATAGGTAAGAAGGCAAAGAACCCTAAATTGACTAAGAAAAATAATAATTTAATTTAATTATTAAATTATTTAAATAATTTAATTTTAAAAAACCCATATTGATGACTTATCATGAATTGGCAAGAGAATGGGAACTCAGTATGGGAAAACCTTGAGATGTAAGGAAGAAAGGATTACATATTTTTGTTCAGCAAGTCCGCACCTGTGAGATCCAAACCTGGTGCATATGTTACATAGACAGGAGGCTTTCTTGCTTGCCAGCAGGCAACAACCCCATGAGCACCACTGAAAGAACTTGATGACAGCTCTGTTTTTAGGTCTGATTCATGGAGTACAATATATCTCTCAGCATCAACCACAAAACCAACACTGTTTTGTTTTAGCCAAGAGCCTTCCAAAGACACACCTGTGGCTTTCAGTGAAAGTTCTCTGGACATCTCCCAACATCTGTCTGGAAAGGATCCGGCAAGTCTTCAGGGAGGAAACACACCCTGTAGATCAACTGCAGTTTCGCTGGCTTCTGTCTTCGTGCCCTGGAGTCAGAGACAGTAGTAGGATGGGGCATTAATATCGGGCACCGAGGCAGGTTGAACTGAATGTCCATCTCCGTGATGGCATCAGTGGATCCTCTGTGCTATTCCAAGTCTTCTGTGGTCCCACGTTAAAGCCCAGAAAATTAGGATGCCACTTGTTTCTCTAGGAATCCTTCCAAAAGAAAATAAAAATGATTCTTAACTTTGCACTGAGATTGTTCACTGTTTAACAAGCTTTTCTACAGGGACAAAGCATTGTTCAGCTGACAAATATTTCTCTAGAATTGTTTGCTGGCTTTGAATCACACATTAATGCAGATATAGAAGATAAAGATATAGAAGATAAAGATAAAGATAAAGACCCCACCTACAGCTAATACCAAACAGTGAAGAACTGGCAAGAGAAAATAAGGCAAGATTAGTGCTAATTGTGCCTTCTGAGGACCTAGGGAATATTAAAATTATATTACTACATACAGACCTTAAAATTTTTGAAGGGAGGGAGATGCTTCTTATGTGTGTGTTTGGAGACAGATTGTAGCAGTCTCTGAAAGCGGATTTTTTGAGGGGAGATCCTTGAAGGAGCAAGGGTGTCTGGGATAGAAAAATAGAGGTAAGAGTGGGGAATTGTTGGATTAGAACTTGCTTCCCTCACCATGTAGAATTCAAGTCTATCAGGAATTCAATAGTCTGAGAGAAGATTGAGCATCCCATAGAGTATTATATTGAGGGTCTAAAATTCACTTGTTTTCCCCCAGTTCTTTTTTTTTTTTAAAGATTTTATTTATTTATTTGAGAGAGAGAGAATGAGAGACAGAGAGCATGAGAGGGAGGAAGGCCAGAGGGAGAAGCAGACTCCCCGCTGAGCAGGGAGCCCGATGCGGGACTCGATCCCAGGACTCCAGGATCATGACCTGAGCTGAAGGCAGTCGCTTAACGAACTGAGCCACCCAGGCGCCCTCCCCCAGTTCTTGTAATAACTCTTACAAAGATAGATAATTATGGGTTAAAATGTTTTTGGCAATTGAGGAGTCAATATTATGTTTTTCTTTGAAAATATTTACCTCCAGAGAGGTCAGTACTCTGTGGTCTTGCGTCCAGTCACGCAGGCTGGTGTTATACAAATTTTCAGTGAAATGCGCAATATGGAAAGCATACCATTCTGAGTTTTCCTTATTTATTCATTAAATATTTCTCAAGCTTGGATGACATACTGGATGCTGACAAAGCATCTAAAGATGAATAAAACATGCAACCTGTCCTTCATTGGGTCTTGGTTTAGTGAGAAAGACATGTAAACACAGAGATGAGGGCTCCATCAGAGGTATGAATAGCACTTACCTACTTGACCAGGACCATGGAGGAAGTGACATTTGCAGGATTGGGTGGGGAGCCAATGGGAGGCATTCCAGAAAGGAGAGGAATCCATGAAAAGCAAGGGTCAAGAGAGAGCAAGAGGCTGTTTAGGAAACCATATTAAAATAAAATATGATGTATTACACTTTGTGATTAGTTGATAACTTCAGCAAATCATTATCAGAAGAAATTAGAAAACTGCATTCTCTATTTCTACTTCTGCAAATCTTCTCCCTGGATAAAAATCAGTGGTTGGTAAAATAGGTAAAAAGTGGGTGTAACTAGACTCCCAAGATATCCCGGGCTCCTGAGATATATGGAGCCGAAGTCCATTTCCTCCTTAGGCCTTTTGATTGAGGGGAAAAAAAAAAAAAAAGCCAAAGTTGTAAGAAACTGTAGCAATTATGCAAAGTTGTCAGGGGTCCCAGAGAACCACAAGGCCATAAAAGTAGATAAAAATGTGAGACCAGGGAAGGAAGAAGTAACTGGCCCAGATTAGAACAATGGCCTCATAGACACTCAAAAAGGAGAATGGAGTAAAGGAGGGACCGAAGGGGGAGCCCAGAGGACTTGGGGAGGGCTTGAATCTCAGAACAGCTAGACAGAGGAACCTGGGGCTTCAGGGTACAAACTCAAGGGAGAGAAAAAGAAAATAAATGGACAACAACCCACCTTTTCCTCTTCAGTCTCTGCCTTGGCTAGCTTAGCCATCGGTTGGCAGTCTCAAGTAGAAGAGCAGGATAAAGCCCCTAACTCTAATGAGTCTGATGCTAAAATTTTGGGACCCTTGGCCCACCCTTCAGTTACTCGGGGAGCCGTTTCCTACCAAGAGCTGGCACAGAGGGCCTCTCTGACCTGTATTATCGTTTGCCAATACTGGGAATTTCAGAAACTCTCCCAAACCATGTAGCTAGATAGTGACCAGGTTGGGACTACAGCCCAGGCCTCCTTGTCCTCAGCACAGCCAGCTCAGGCTCCCACCCCCAGGCCTCCCGTCTCCTAATTCCCTGCATCAGATGTTCGTTAAGTGCTAACCATATATTTAGCACAGTGCTAGAAGTTGTGGGAGATGCTTTTGCTCAAGGAATTGCTGATCCAATTGGTAAAGATGTCCTCAAAATGAACATCATAAGCCCCAGCCCCATGGCCTACAGTAGAATTGCAGAGTCCTACAAGATGAAGAAAGGAAAACTCCTTTTTCTTGACCTTGGACCCCTGCAGAAACCAGTTGGGACAGATTTGGGAAAAGAGCAGACTGAAGGCCAAAAAGAGTTGAGACACAGAGGGGAAACAGTAGGAAGGGGAAGACAAAGACAGGATCCCAGTTCTGTGGTCCCCTTTCAAAAAACCCAGCTTTGTTCCAATTCAACTTTCAGTTCACAAGTAGGTATTTCCTTTAAGGGGGGTGGGGGGAACAGGCATGCTTTGATTCCAGAAGATTGGGGACTATCCTCCTTAGTTAGAAATGAGGAGAGGGTGTGTACATGATTCGTATGCCGCCAAGTTTCAGAGTCAGCCTGGGTACGGGGTACATTGGCAACCTCATGGTTAGATTATGTCGAAGAACTGAAAATAAAAATCCTTTGACCTGCTTCAGAGTTCTCTGTTACTGGTGGTTTTGTTGTAAAACCTCGCTGGACCAGCTACTGTTGCTTCTTGTTGGTTGAGTGTATTTCAGCTAGTGGTTAGGCTTGGAAATGATTAACTGCTAATGACAATGATTTTCTTTCCTTTCTTTTACAATGGCAACCTGTTTCTCCCTCCTTTCTTAATGTCTTTGTTGAACAAACAGCATTTCAATAAGAGTAAATAAAATATTTTAAGAGATATCACCGTAAACTAACCACCCATTCTTTTCATTTTTCATGTTTTTTTCCCTAGTTCTTATGTCCATGTGTCTGTATTTTTACCTTATACTGTTGATATGGTTATGTAATCTGATTTTTTCCTCTAGATTACACTGTAAACATTTTTCATGTTTCCACAGACCTTGTGATTCTTATCTAACGGCTGCCTAATATTCCAGAGGATGGATGTTCCATCATTTGAATTAGCCACTTCCCTGTTCTTGGCCATCAAGGTTGTTGCCAGTCTCTCACTATCATTCAGCTCATGGATTTAGATGCAGTTTTTATAGAGACAGAGAAAACATCTTTGACAAAGCGACTGGCTTTTGAAAGTTGAAATAAACAAGTGGCTCTAGCTACACTGTGCGTCTAGCAGATAAAAAATGACACAAGGTGTGAAAGCCCGCGTGTGGAGAGTTGGCAGATAATAATTCTTATGGCAGAACAGAAATCACCACCAATAGTTTGTAACTAACACACACAGTGATATTCACTTAGAAATACGCTACGCAGTTCCATTCCAGCCTCTCCTTTTCTGCCCCCTTAAGCCAGAACTGCATAAAAGGGGACAACTTTGCTGGTACTTTCTGCATTAAACTACTAATTAGCATCCCTTGATTTGGCTTCTAAGCTTCAATGCAGGATGCCAAGAAGCATGTACTGCTCCCTGGGCAGAAGTAAGAAGGTCTCATGTTGGCTTTATGCTGGCAGGTGGGGAGTGGTGGTGGTAGTATATACAGCAGGTGAGGGCAGGGGATGGCATACACAGCAGGTGGAGTGGTATATAGAACAGTTGGGGGTGGTATATATAGCAGGTGAGGGCAGGGGGTATATATAGCGGGTTGGGAGTTGTATATAGAACAGATGGGGGGTATTGGTATATACAGCAGGCAAGGGGTAGTATTTATAGCAGGTGAGGGGATGTGGTGGTATCCACAGCAGGTGGGGGAGTGGTATATAGAGCAGGTGAGGGGGTGGTGGGCTACTCCCGTATCCTCCTGCCACAGGAACTTAAGCTAGTCCGGGAAGAAGCATTTCACACTTTGCAGGAGAGAAAGATTTGGGGGTCGGGTGGCAGGTGTCCCAAGCCCTGAAGGTGGCGGCAGAAGGCGACTGAGGGAAATGGGGCGAGGAGGGCGGAGCTGAAGGGCGGGCCGCAGAGGAGCCCCGGGGGCGAGCCGGGCTCGCGGTGAGGCTGGCCTGCGGGGCCCCTCCCTGGGGCAGGAGGGCCTCAACTGGGCCCCGGGTGGACGCGGGGCGGGCCGGGGGCGGGGCGCGCGGGGGCGGGGCCCGGAGGGGGGCGGAGCACGTCTGCAGCCACGGCGCCCCGGAGCTGTCCCCTGCGCGCGGCCCGCCTCGTCCCAGTGCCACCAACGCGCTCTCGCCCCCGCCATGCTCCTGCTGCTAGGGCTGTGCTTGGGGCTGCCGCTCTGCGCGGGGTCTCTGGAAGACGCGAGAACCCGGGATGACACTTCGGAACAAGTAAGTAGATTTGGGAGGACCTAGAGATGGCCCCGGGGCGCAGGCTGCCATCCCTTCCCGCCGCATTCTTCCGGCGCGTGGCTGTTGGACAGACTCCCTTGAATGGCTCCTGGACGCAGGGAAGGGAGGGATCACCCCCACCTCCTGTCACATCGTCCCCCCTTCTCCTCTCCGATCCCCAGTCTTCTGCTCGCAAGCTTCTCCATCTGTTGGTCACTCTTGGCGAGAGTTTGGATGATGAACTTTCCTGCAGAATTGTGTCTGGGACTTGAAAGCTCTGCAGAACCAAATATTGGCTCCTGTTGTTGAGGGTGTTCAGTTTTGAGAGAGAGAGAGAGAGCCCCAAGACAATTACAAAGTTTCTTCTTTAAGATGCAAGTATGGGGTGGTGTGTTGTTACTGTTGTTCCTAGCTGTTCAGAGAAAAAAGCACAATCTAGAACTTGCAAACTCTGCTCCACTTTCCCCATCTGAAAATCAGGGGAACTCGACTTTCCCATCAGGTTCTTATCAATGGGTTAGCAGTTCAAAGGTGGCCTGATGGTGGGGGAGGACCAAAAACCGAGGGCTCACTTACTGGAGTTAATATTCCGTGCATCTAAAAATATATATATATATATTCCGTGCATCTGCCAGAGTTTGTTTTGAAAGGCTCAACCTCACAGGTGGATAAAAACTTGCAAGTATGAAATCTCATTGCCATGTCTGAGGAACAGAAAAGCTTTTTGAAAAATATAAAACGAATTGACAAAAATATCAATGTAGAGACCTTATGGGGGAAATGGCTGTGTCCCAATTAAAGTAGGCAGTGCTTATCTACATCTCCTGGTGCTGTTTCCACATGTATCATTTAAATTATTTTAAAATTGTTTAGCTTAAAGCATGTTTCACAGGATGGAAACAAGAGATCAGTAGACATACTTTTCTAGCAGCTTGCTCTGAAGAGCAGATCTGGAAGACAGTTACTCTCTTGTTGACTCTGCCCATGGATGTGCTTTCTGCACAATGAAAGAAATGGTACTTCTCTTATAGGGTCGTCAGGAGGAATAACCAGGACAGAGTCCAGGAGGCTGAGAGGTGGAAGGGGGAAAGTGCCCGCTTTGGATCCAGAAAGAAAGACTAGTCTTTACTTTGCCCTTTACAGTTGTGTGGCCCAGACAGGCTATTTAATTTCTCTTCGCCTTCCTTTCTGGTTGGTCATGGCAGGGAATACAGCTCCTTTTGAGCATACTTTAAGGAGCCAGCTGCTAGTTTGTGTCAAGGACCTGGTATACAGTGGGCGCTCAATAAATGCTAGATGTGTTCGTCAGTGGCTAAGGGCATGGGCTTGGTGTCAGGCGGCCGGGGTTTGATTCCTGGTTCTGTCCAGCTCTGGGATGCTGGGCAAGTTACTAGTTGCTTCAATTTCCAATTCTGTAAACTGTGGGAAATAATAGGGTATTAAGGATTGAAGAGTTAATACTCCTAAAGTGCTTGGTACAGTGTCCGCACTTACTGTTAGCTCTTGCCATCAGGCTTGGGCTGCTGAAGCGCAGAGGGAAGGAATTTGGGGTAAAGAGCTTGAAAGTTTTGGGGGGGGCGGAGGGAGGAAAGTGTGGGAGGAACCAAAACAAGGATTCTGTTTATGAGCTAGGAGGAGGGATTAAAGCTCCAACATCTGCCAGTGCAAGTAGGCTTAACACTAAACTTTTCCTGCATAGAATAACATGCGTTTGGCCCATTTTAGGGATTTCATGCTGCCTTCTAACCACAGCACTACTTATGCATCTTGAAAATGACTCAGACAGAAATTCCCAAGATACGAAATTCTATGAAAATTTGCAAATTTTACCTTTTTATCTCTATTAAAAAAAAAAAAGTAACAACGTGTGTGTGTGTGTGTGTGTGTGTGTGTGTGTGTGTGTGAGATGTAGGATTTAAGAACACAGGCTCCAGAACCAGACTTCCTGGGTCCAAATCCTGGCCCTGCACTCCCTGGAGAGTTCCTTATTATCTGTGAGTCTCTGTTCACTCATCTCTAGAATGGGGATGGTGAAATTACTTAATTAAAAGGATCTTGAAGATTGAAACTTCAAACAGTACCTAGCAATGGAGTTAGTGCTTATTCTCCATAATTTTGGTCTTCAAAATTATATGTAAACTTAATTTATAAATGTAAATGCGTATGTCAATTTTATGTAAATTTTAATGTCCAAGAACATGCCTGTTAGCTTGCATTGCAATTGTTATTTGTTGCTTACCTTCAACTGGCAATATTACTAATAACACCTTAAATTCAAGTTCCTTCATCACCTCTGGCCCTCCACCCCATTTGTAAATATTACCCAGAGGAAGGGACTGCTCTCAGCAGTGGTCTTCAAACTTTGGTATGCAAAAGGACACTCAGGGCGCTCATCAAATATGCAGACTCGGAGCCCTGGGTGGCTCAGTAAGTTAAGCGTCTGCCTTCAGCTTGGGTTATGATCCCAGGGTCCTGTGATCGAGCCTGCATCGGGCTCCCTGCTCAGCGGGAAGCCTGCTTCTCCCTCTCTGCCTGCCTTGTGCTCTCTCTCCCTCTGTCAGATAAATAAATAAAATCTTTAAAAAAATGCAGACTCCTCAGCCCCCACCCCACTCCCTTCAGTTTAGATCCATTTGGTTTGGGGTGGGGCCCAGGTGATTCTGATACAGATGATCCACCAACCACATGTAGAGTATTATTACTTTAAAAGAATCTTTCAGGAAATTAATATTAAAAAGGAAGTCTCTTGTATAAAATCAGCCTGTTACAGATTTATCTGTTTCCTAAATTTCAAATTGATATTGTTTCCTTAAATCAGGATAGGGCTGTATTCCTATTACTATGAAAGCAGTTTCTAATTTACAAAATAACGATAGCCACTAATTATTGAGTGTTCCTAATGTCCCACAGAGTTTGCTAGTGGCTCTATGTAAAAATAATAAGAAGCAATAAAGGATATGGTGAAGAGCACTCCAAGTGGAGCCAGACTGTCTAGGTTCAAATCTGCATCCCAGCACTAACTGGCTGTGTGTACCTGGGCAAGTAACTTAACCTCTCTGGGTCTCAGTTTCATCATCTGCAAGATAGAACTGTTACTCTCATTGGCAAGGGTGGATCTAGGTTTTTAGAGGCAAGTCAAGTTTATGTAATTGGCAGGGCCCTCTTGAAGAAAAAGAGTATCAAATTATGACCACAAAAATTAGGTGCTAAAGTGAACATTTGTTTAAGGTGATAAACAGTTCACAACAAATGCCACCTTTTTAAAGGCTGACAAACATCACAGACATCAGCCACTGTTGAGGGACTGTGCAAGTGAGGGATTCTGAAGCTTACATTTTATTAGCTTCTAAATAATAATAATAAACCCACTTCTTCTCTTACAGTTGCTGTGAAGAGTAAGTGGGTTAATTCACACAGAGTACATGCATTCAGTAAGCACCAAAGTAATATTAGCTATTTTTATTGTTTATGGACCGCCTGGTTAAATCTCTGACTACCATTGCAAGGAAAGTCTTAGTGTGCTTACTTTCCAGGAGAACCACAGAATTCCCCCTAGGGGAAGTGACAGACCCTAGTGACACGTGCAGAGCCTGGATTAGAACCCAGGTGTGCTGAATGCCAAGGCTGGGCTTTACGGACTCCTCCAAAGACCAAGCCACTTTCATATTTATAACGTAATAGAATTTGTTTCAATGCCACTTTTATTTGCGACTTCTGGCATATGGATAGTGTTCAGTATATGCTTGTGGTACCACATCGATTGTGGGGATACATTTCTGATTCCCTGAATTGAGAATTTCTGGAGTTTTCGTTTTTTATAATCTGCCGCTCAGAACCAAACCTCTGCATTTGGAAACACAAATGAAGAATCGAGACAATTTTTTGTTTTTGTTTTTGTTCTTAACTCTTTAAAAAGTAAAGTTACTAAAAGATTTTGTGAGCTCCAAACCACTCCGGACTGTCTCCTTTAGAGGCATGGGTGTGATTGTTAAAAAGGAGTCCTCAAATGAATGGGAAGGAGGATATTGTGGGAGAGGGTTCAGAGATTTACTCACTCCCAAACCAGCTGTCTCTTGTTTCATTGAGTGGAAGGGGGAGGGAGGAGAGGGACGTATTGAGAACCGGATCCATGAATTGTATTTGACTTCATTTTCCTACCCAGCAATCTCCCCCACACCTCGGATGCTCATCGAAAGCAGTCTTGCCTCCGGTATTGTCAGGGTTTCGGTCGGAGACCCCGGCTATCTCCCTGTAGCTAACGACCAGATGGCTGGCTCCATTTAGGAAGATGGGGCCATGGGAAGGAGACCTAAGCATTTCGGAGGGCGGGGGGCGGGATTCCTGAATCTCCTTATTTTCCTAGAGGCAAAGTCCATTTCCCTTGTTTTTCACAGGTGAAGAAAAGAAACAGTGACTTGCCTAAGGCCAGTTGCCTTTTTTTTTTTAAAAAACTACCTGGAAATTGTTTGGAATTGTAGCCCAAAAGTGAAGTTTCTTCTTCTTCCATGGCTGAGATTATGGGTGCCCCTGAATTGCAAATGCAGGATGTTCAGCTATGACTAGCTGAACATCCTGCAGCAACATTACTCTGAAGGAATAAAACTTTTGTGCGAAGCATGTCATTACCCAAACAGGAAGGAATCTTCCCAGATGAATTGTTCTCAGCCCAGGTGACGGACTGCGACTCTAGTGCTTTTCCAACCTGTGGTTTTGTGTCAGGCCCTCTAGCACATCTCTGAGGCCCAGACTCCTGAGTTCCTGGCTCTTGGTTTCAGGATCAGAACACCCTCAGTGGACAGGGGCCAAATGATAAGTAGGTTCCTAGTACAGAGCCCTGTAGGAACTCTCCCCTTCTGTCCCTTGATGAGGGTGTGGCTGAGGTTGGCCCAAATGCAGCATCCCTTGGATCTGTTATGGAACCCAGACATTTCTGTTCAGTCAACCTGGGTCATTACAGCATCCATGCCAAAAGGGAATGTCTATGTTCTGCATATTCTGAGTATCTTTCACCCAGGTTAGAATTAGGTTTCGCTGTTTTCCTCTCTTCCCATGCTCTTTCCCATTTATGGACCTTTTGGAAAGCTCTAAGGGTATTTCTCTTTCTTCTAATACTGATCCAACACTGTGATAAATCTGGGGGGAAAATACAGTCCATATTACTCAAATTATGAATATTTACGCAATGCCTGCTATCTTTTACCTATAGGTGGACTAAATGATAACATAGATGGGGGATTCTAGACTCCACAGCCCCGACAGTGTTATTGCTACACTTTTTGTGCAAAGGAAATCTTCACTAACCCTCTCACTCCTGGTAGTGAGTGCTGCTTGGTCCATACGAGTTTGAGAGGCGGTGGTAGGTCTCTGAAGCTATTTCTCAGCATAGTTCCTGTATTGAACCTGATGCTCCATCAGTTTTTCCTGCCCTTTTGTCCCACTCCAACAAATGCCTGCACGACTGGTTCAATCACACCTCTAGCGTAGAGCCTCTCATGGTCACTCAGGGGCATAGCAAACTCTACTTTTTTCCATTTCCTTTGTAACTTACAAAAACCACCCTCTCTATTAAGCTTTCATGAGTACTTTTCTTTCTTTCAACTTATATAGTATGGTCCTTGATGGCAAGGATCCTGGCTTATGTTTCTCAATAAATATTGTGGCCTGGACATCTTCTGTTCCAATGCTGAATAAGCCCAGCTCAGGAAGAATAAAGAATCTTATTTGGGCCATCTCCTAAGTCTATGATTTGGAACTCCAAGCTCTTGAGATCACTACTCATGGCACCCTTGACAGTGAGCTGGAGTCAGTTACATATCTGTCCTGAAACCCCACTCCCAAATTCTTATGAGGCTTTGGGAAACACTCGAACCATAAAAGGGATCAGGAATTCCTAACTAAAAACAACGATGACGACATTGGTGTCGTTTCCAGTTCCAATCCTCACTGGCACCAGGAGTCTGTCTCCACCAGGAAGCTTTGATTCTGGTTCAATCTCCTTTAAACTTGGACTGAAGCGTTGCCATAGTGATCCCCTGAGACATCAGATAGTCATCTCAAAAATGAAAAACAAACTTCTCTTGTTCTCCTGAAAGCTTGTTTATTTTCTTGGAAAACCTATTTTACAGAGGACGAAACTTCAAAGAAAATACTTGAGATCAATCACAGATTATAATACCTGAGAGAGGTTGGGCTTTCCTTCTGACCATTGAGATGTTAAGCGGTCCCCAGCCTATTCCACAATTTGAGGAAGAGAAAGACCTGACATGAACCTGCAGAGCTGGTGAAGACCTTGCCCAGAATGCTTATTCTGGCTTTCCGTGGACAGTGTCTCAGATATAAAACCTCATTTTAGAGAGAGAAACCAGTATCATCCTACTAATTGTTTGGTTCTCATTTGTACTCAGGGTGGTGGGTGTCAACCTAAATCCTGTACTGTTTCTCCTGTTCCGTGTTCTATAGAATAGGAGGCTCTGTAATGGCTTATAATGATAATTTACAATAGTATCTATATTTTTTTTTTCAGGGGAGATCAAAGGAGGATAGGGATTAAAACATTACTGTTATGACTTTAGTTTACCAAACAGAAATATCTTTATTGTTTTTTTCTGTTATGGAAGTAAAGCATGTTAATTTGTGAAAAACTGAGATAATACAGGAAAGTTTAAAGAAAAATAATTCAACCACCCAAAGGTAGCAGCCCTTAGCACTGTGCTGCACATTCTACACATAGAAACACTTACACTTATGAAAATTAGATCATGTGAAATACAATTTTTTAAAATTTTATTTTATTATGTTATGTTAGTCACCATACATTACATCATTAGTTTTTGATGTAGTGTTCCATGATCCACTGTTTTCGTATAACACCCAGTGCTCCATGCAGAACGTGCCCTCTTTAATACCCATCACTGGGCTAACCCATCCTCCCACCCCCCTCCCCTCTAGAACCCTCAGTTTGTTTCTCAGAGTCCATAGTCTCTCATGGTTCATCTCCCCCTCTGATTCCCCCCCTTCATTTTTCCCTTCTATAATATTTTATTACCAGATTTAGTCACTTAAAATGTGTCATGGATATATTAATCAGGATAGGCTAGGTTATCCTGTGGTAACAATGTCTTCAAAATCTCAGTGTCTTAAATACCACACATTTATGTCTTGCTTACACAACCTGTCCATCGTGGATTGGTGGTGGTCACTTGGGAAGTCGGGCTTGATGAGCAGCTACCAGTTCAAACATTGCTAATTACTGTGCCAGAAAGCAAAAGCAGTTCTGTAGGATCGTACGTCTGTAATTAAATCACTTGACCCGGAAGTGACGAATGCTACTTATATCCCTAAGTTATTGGCTGGAGCTAGTTGCATGGCCCCCTGCCTTTGCAATGGTCCCAGAAAATGCAACCCTTCTGGCAGACAGCCAGAGAAATGTTTGGTGGACAGCACTGAAGTCCAGTAAAGTGAACATTTATTGATGCCAGTAAATATAGATGCACGCCATTCTTTTCTTTTTTAAAAAGATTATTTATTTGAGAGAGAGAGAGCTCGAGCAGGAGGGGCAGAGGGTGAGGGAGAGAGAATCCCAAGCAGACTCTGGGCTGAGCGAGGAGCCTGATGTGGGGCTCGATGTCATGACCATGAAATCATGACCTGAGCCAAAACCAAGAGCCGCTTAACTGACTGAGCCACCCAGGCACCCCACACATCATTATTTTCTATAGCCGTGTAATTAATCCATGTATCATAATATGCTGAATATACTGAATAATATACTGAACCAGACCTTTTTTTAAAGATATTTTAGGCTATTTCTAATTATTAACAATTGTTTTATTTTTTTTTAAAGATTTTATTTATTTATTTGACAGAGAGAGACACAGCGAGAGAGGGAACACAAGCAGGGGGAGTGGGAGAGGGAAAAGCAGGCTTCCTGCCAAGCAGGGAGCCCGACGCGGGGCTCGATCCCAGGACCTGGGATCATGACCTGAGCTGAAGGCAGACGCTTAATGACTGAGCCACCCAGGCACCCCACACATCATTATTTTCTATAGCCATATAATTAATCTATGTACCATAATATACTGAATATACTGAATAATATACTGAACCAGACCTTTTTTTAAAGAAATTTTAGGCTATTTCTAATTATTAACAATTGTTATAAAAGTTGCAAAATTTTTTCTTATTTTTTTTCCTCTTATGGTACTTTTCTGTAAGTAGAATTTCTAAATTAAAAGATATGCATACTGATGGGAATGGAAAAATGTTGCAGCCACTTTGGAAAACAGTTTGGCAATTTCTTAAAAAGTGAAACTTAGGGCGCCTGGGTGGCTCAGTTGGTTAAGCGACTGCCTTCGGCTCAGGTCATGATCCTGGAGTCCCAGGATCGAGTCCCATATCGGGCTCCTTGCTCAGCAGGGGGTCTGCTTCTCCCTCTGACCCTCCCCCCTCTCATGTGCTCTCTCTCTCTCATTCTTTCAAATAAATAAATAAAATCTTTAAAAAAAAAAAAAAAAGGGAAACTTAAATTTACCATATGACCTGGGCATTCTACTCCTGGATGTTTACGTCCAACACAAAGACTTGCATGTGAATGTTTATAAAAGTTCACGTTATTTGTAATAGCCCAAAACTGGAAAAAACCTGAATGTCGCCTGGTGAATGGATAAACAAAATGTGTCATATCCATACAATGGAATATTACTTAGACATGAAAAGGAATGAAGTATTGATAAATGCTACAACAGGGATGACCTTGAAAAGGTTATGTTAAGTGAAAAAAGCCAGTCATAAAAGACTATATATTGTATGATTCCATTCCTTTGAAATGTCCAGAATGGGCAAATCCACAGGGACAAAGTAGATTATTGGTTGGGAGGTGACAGGTAAGGGGTGCATGGTTTCTTTTTGACATAATAAAAATGTTCTAAATTGATGGTGGTGATGGGTGCACAACTCTGTGAATATGCTAAAAAACATTGACTTGTGCACTTTAAGTGAATGAATTGTATTGTTTGTAAGTTACACATCCTTGAGCTGTTAAAAAAAAAGATACACCTAAAATCCAAGCATATTTTTCAAGTTTTCAATCAACATTATCAAATTGCCCTCCAGAAAGGATGATTCATTACTCACAGCAATAGTAGTTAACACTTTATTTGAACAGTGATTTGCCATGAATAATGTTCAACAACCAGCTAGGACTTTTAAATTAGTCCAGAGTGGCTGATTAATTAATACAAGTTTTCTTTTTTTTTTTAATTTTTTATTGTTATGTTAATCACCATACATTACATCATTAGTTTTTGATGCAGTGTTCCATGATTCATTGTTTGTGCATAACACCCAGTGCTCCATGCAGAACGTGCCCTCTTTAATACCCATCACCCGGCTAACCCATCCTCCCATAATACAAGTTTTCTTTAAATGAGGATTTTTATCACCTTCCCATGCCCCTACTCCCCGTGTGGGAAAGTATGGTTAAATAACCAGAAAAAACACAGTGAGAAAATTCAAGGTAAGTTCAGTTTTGCTTGCAGTTTCCTGAAGTTTTGAGTTGAATAGTTGAGCCCCTCAGAGAAGAACTGAATACATTTACTCATTGTAATAGACACAATAGCAAAGAGCTTCTTTTGAAGCCAGAAATAGGATAAAATGGAGTGCGGATATTCTGATGAATTCTTTGCTCTTGTCATTTCATACTCCTCTAACAGACAGAAGAACACGCAGGTGATGAGGTAATGCCATCACGGCTGAAGCAGTCAACCCGGGCTGAGGGGGTGGGTTCTCGCTCTGGCCCAGCAGCTCCTTCATCGAAGGTCCAATCTACTTTTCAGGATGGACCGTCTCTTCTGTGAATTTGAATCGATTTTAACCCCCCTCATGTAATGCATTTCAGAATGACCTCACAATCATATTTCATGACTCTTTTCTTCTTATAGGTTGGACGCAGGTTGCCAAGGCAAGCCCGACTGTTGCAAAGGCTGGTATGTATGTTCTGGGGGCATCTTCAACGTCTGTTCCCTCGCTACTCTGTGTATTTTGAATCAGGCCCTAGCTTGGCTTGCAGCTCCTCCAAAGCTTGTAAAGTTGCTTGCGGAAGAATGCTGACATTAAACAGTGTAGCTTTTATAAGGCTTTCTTGAAGTGGACTTTTCTGTCTGGAAAGAGACCTGATTATTTCCGTAGGGCTCTAAGGACAAAGGATGGAGTTTCAAAGAGTTTCAAAAAAATAAAAAACTTAAACTAACCTGTACTTTTTATGGCATTCTTACACAAGAAATAAAGGCCTTGTAGTGAAGTAAACAACTAAAGCAAGCAAAGAATTCACATTGGTAGCTTACAGCTTCATGGAATGGAGTTGAGCGAGGCTCTCAGTGCGTGTTGGAGGCTATCGGATTGGAATTTGGGCAAGTGTTCAGGAACTTGAAGAGCTTATTTGAACCAATCTCCATTCCGAGATATGGATTCAGCAGCAGTTCTTTAGGAGGTAGGCGTCCCTCCAGGGCCTCTCTACACCGGGGCGGTGTCTGAGTCAGTTCTAGCTTCACCATGACCCATGGCACAATCATTACCATCATTGTCGGGCTGGGATGTTGTGTTCTTGTTATTCCCTGCTTGGCTTCCCCCTCCCCCTTCCTTCTCCTGATCCTCCCAAGTTTGTTAACCTCATAATCATTCTTTCACGTTTTTTCCCACATTCACATAGTCGTAGACAGACGTAGACAAACATAAACATGTCAAGAATTGTGAAGAGTCTGGATTTTCCCCAGCTTGCAAGCCAAGGATTGTGGGTTTGTTGCCATTGCATGCATGCCAGCAGAATGCAGGAGACTCCTGGGTCAGAGACAGAGGGCGATTATTGCTCACAGAATAGCAGTGCCAGAGTGTCAGTGTTTGTACCATTCCTGGGCCCCGTCCTGTTCCCATATGGTCATACGGAGGGCGCCTGGAGACACCGACACAGGAGAGGAGCTCTGCGCGGAGGGAACCTGACTCTTATGAGGACCAAGCCTGCTTGATCTTTGTCCCTGGACGGGCACGTTCTCTTTATTATTCTAGATATTAAACCAGCTTCCCCTTTGCTGTGGAGGGAGATCCCACCTCACTCTTCCAGAGCTGTTCACCATCCAAACATCCTTGAAAAGACAATTCAGAACAAAGGGAGCTAGTGCCTCTGCTCGAAAAATGTGCAGAAATACCAGGGGCTCCTGGAGAATAGTCTCCTGGCAGGACCTGTACACATATTCATTCACTCATGCGTGCATCTATTCCAGCTGATCTTTCTTTTTTTGAATGCTTACTATTTACCCTGCATCATAGGCATTGGGAATACAGCAATGAACAAGACAGACCAAAGACCCTATCTTTCATAGACCTTGAATTTTAAAGTGGGGCAGAGATAGGCAAAGAAGACAAAGTGAATAAACAAATGATAAGTGTATTAGTAACGGAGGAGATGACAGGTACCACTGAGAAAAAGAACATGCCGCAAGAAGATGGCGGAAATAGAGACATTTGCATATATGAGATTACTGATCCTCGCTTTCAAACAGGGGGATCATATAATGACAGCTAAGGCTGGCTGAGGGCTTGCTGTGGGCCTGGCATTATTCTAAGTGTGTCACGTTGTACAATTCTTTGAGGCGTTACAGAGGAGAAAGCAGAGGCTCAGAGGGATTGACTAACTCACCCAAGACTACATGTTTGGGAAGAGGTGACAGAACCAGGATTTGAGCCCCACATCTGGCTTCTGCGTGCACTCTTTACACACGCACTGCCTTGTCAAATACTGGTCTCTTTTCCCATTTCTTATTATTTTCAATCAACAGTATGTCATTTGGCCTAACGGTGTATCCATTCTTTTAGATGGTGAAAAAAATTCCACGTTGTTGGCACACCGTAATTTATTAAGCATTGTGCTTAATAAATTGGATGAGCTTTCAATTTGTCTCCAGTTTTTTGGCCTCTGTAAAAAATGCTGCAAAAAAATTTTTCTGATCATTCTGTTATGTGGGTGCTTTTTAGTCTATGGCCTAGATTTTCAATAGAAAGATTGCTGGATCAAAGTGCATGGACGTTTTACATTTTGATAGATGTCAGACTGCTTTTGAATACTATTTCTCTTAATACTATCTGTATTAATTCCATTTCTATGAGCGATGGTAAATATGCACATTTCTGCCAGCAAACATATAATCACTCTTTTTGGCTTGTCAGTCTCTTAGATATAAAGTGCTATCTCATTGTTCCTTTAACTAGCATTTGCCTGACTACTTATGAATTTAGACTTTTTTCCCCATACATTTATTGGCCATTTAGAGTGGTTCTTCTGTGAATTGTGTGTGTGTGTGTGTGCACGCGTGTGCATGTGTGTGTCCTGTACCCATCTTTCTATTGTGTCTTTTATCCCCCAGTGGTCAGTATGTTAGAGATCTTTGTAATAATAATAGAGATCTCTGTCTTCCAAATTGGAAGAATTCCCCCCTCAAATGTGTCATTTGTCGATTAACTTTGTTTATGGTATGTTTTCCATGTAGAAGTTTTAAGTGCCTTGGTAATAAATAAGTTTATCTTTTCTTTATAGCCTTTGAATTTTCATTTTTGGTTTCAAAGATTTTCTTGACCCTTAGACTTTCAATATTTATATAATCACTGAGATTTTCTTAGAAATCTCTAAGAATTTTAAAAGTCTTACTTTAACACGCATTATGCCTTTTTACCATGAACTTTAGTACATCCAATGGGTACCGGAATGCTCTTCCCAGCAGTAGACCTGATGCATCATTCTCTTTTGCAAATGTCTGTGGTGACTTCATGTTACCTATAGGATAAACTGCAAGGACACCTAAGGCCCTGTGTGATCTGACTGTGGTCAGCCTCTGTAGCCTCAGTTTATCCTGTGAGTCTCCTTATAGTTTCTGCTCTAGTTGGCCATGCTAATTTGAAGGTCTCTGGATGTTCTCTAAGTAATGAATAGAATGTGGACAGCAATAGCTGTTCCTTTTGTATCACTGCCAGCTCATGAACCACAGAGATTTGCCTGATTTTCTTTTGAATTAATTAGATACCCTTTTTATGACACTCTCTGGCAAACACATACGCAAAGAAAATTTGTATTTTAAAAATCAGGGGGTATCTTTGTATCTGAGTATCCATGGTCCTTAACAGATAGTGGCCTGATTTTCACTGTCATCATTTAACCTCTCAGTGGCAGGAGCATGTCTTGGCATCTTCTTCATAGCTGGTAGTCTAAAATTTGTACCTGGGGTTTGTTATAAGCAGATATGGTGAGACATGGAGACCTGGAACTGATCATCACGAAGAAAGGAGTTTATACTCACAGGTCCCTAGGAACAGGAGGCCCCATGCTGGTCTCTGGTTGTCTGGGATCTGGCCCTGGGGTGACTTGGGGAAAGGGGAATCTTGGCTTGGTGTATGAGAGCTTGACAAAGGAGGTGGCTGGGAGTGTGGGCTCTGGACGGGTGGGTTGTGTGTCAAAGGTGGGCTCACGCAGGAGTAGTTTGCTGTCTCTAGGCATTAGCTTGCCCTGGGAGGGACAGTCTCTCCAGGAGCAAGGCCCCAAATGCCAGAGCATCAAGAACATAGAAAATATAGTCAACCAGTATGGTGCTGAGCGTTGTTACCTCACTGAGGGCTAGTTACATATGTGTCTGTCTCCTTTGTCCCGACTCTAGCCATTGTGGTTTATTTTTTGTTAGGAGGTGTATAGAGTAGGGTTTTTTGTTTTGTTTTGTTTTGTTTTGTTTTGTTTTACAGTCTTCTCTTTTTTTTAATTTTTCTTTTTTTTTAATTTTATTTTATTATGTTAGTCACCATACAATACATCATTAGATTTTGATGTAGTGATCCACAATTCATTGTTTTCGTATAACATAGAATAGGGTTTTTTTCTTAACATAGAAGTGATAATTGCATTTTATGTTTCCTCTCCTCTAATCGTAATGAAACGTTGCTCAGTAGAATGTATTACCACAAACAGGCAATTCAGAGCTGATGCCACCCTCTGTCTATAGAGGCGTAAAACTGTGTCACCCAGGTGGCAAATACAGTCCCCAGGGAGGTGCCTTGTCTAAAAGTCTTCTGCTTCATGTAACAGCAACATGGGCTGGTTGTTTTTCTCAAAAAGGAGAGACATGAAGGTGCCATGAAGGTCTCTGGACCCAGAGTCCACCAAGTGCCCAGTGCCAACCTTCTTTATAAAGTGAGGGGATGCTGAGTTATGTGATTTCTGTGGTTCTCTACCATCTCCAAAATTATTTCTTCTAATGGTCACTAGGGAACCGTTAGACCAGAATAAAACAACAAAAGGTTAATCTTCTGGGAAGAGTCCTGGTTCTGACCAAACATTGCTCAGTTAATTTCCAGATGGCATCTTGGGTAATTCAGGACATCCTCTGGGTGGCTTGATTTTAAGTGACTCACATGAGTCACACAGAAGGCTTTGGTCCCTTGAGCAGCTAATTAAGACACTCCCTGCTTCAAACTGCTTTTCCATCTGTTTAGCCTTTATAGGAAAAATAATGAAGAAGCTGTTTTGTCACAGGAAGACTTGACTTTGCCTCCGATTTTCCAGTTGACATCCCCAAATGAAATAATGAGTTAACTATAAATATGGAAAGCATGTTGGATTTTTAAGAACCGTGCACTGGGAAAAACTGAAGCAACTATTTTATATCCTTCCTTTAATGACAAATTTTCACGAACCTCTGCCATTCCAAGTTCTGTCCTTGGCTTTGGGCATGTCGGTTTCCTGACAGTCTTGTGTACCCGTCCAGTGTTCTCACAATGCACCCCCTTTCTAATTAAACTGCTCGATTCTTTGTTCCAGGAATGTGCTAAGGCTCATTCCTGCTTCTATGCCTTTTGTGTTTTTAGAATGTTCTTTTTGTTCTCCTTCACCACATACAAATTCAATATTTATTTTAAAACCTTTTCTTACTTTTACAGACCTCACTGATTTCTCTTTCTTATGAATTCTGGAAGGTCTTCAGGCAATGAGTGAATATGTACATCTCTATATATCTTCCTATGTTGCTTTCTATGTTTTGCCCTTTCTTCCCAATGTGATCATAGGTGCCTTGAGAGAAGGATCCATGTGTAGTGGTTCTTCTCAGTCCTTCATGGAATTTAATCTAGAGGAGTGGTTAATAAATTCGAGTTAATTACCATTTCTTTTGGGGGGGATGTGTGTTTTTCTTTCATTGTTCAAGGTTCAAAAATTCAATTCCATTAATGTTCTTGAGTTTTACTCTATGCTGACAGCTATGGGTAAAAAATAAATAAATAAAAAAAAGGAAGAAGTCATGGTCCCTGTTCTGTGTATGGTCTCACAGGGACAGGAGAAGGGATGAGCAGCTTGGGGGTGGGGTGGATAATGCACATAAGTGGCTTTAGTAGATTGTAGGCTGAGGGTGCTGTCCAGTAGGGCAAGGGCCACGAGGCATAAGTAACAGTGGGGTCTCCTGTGGGAAAATAGTAACTGGGCAGAAGCAATAAAACTAAAATAGTTTCTTGAAACTTTTCTCAATCTGTCTCTTGGGCCCATAAACTGTGTGTCCTATTTTTGATGTAGTACTGTGGAAAATGTCTACCATATCCATAATCTTAATTTGAGGCCAAAAAAAAAAATACCATAATGGTTCAGCTTAGTGTTTTGTCAGATGTCTTCTAATTTCACATTTGAATTTTAAGTTTAATGAAATGATAATTGACAATTATCTCATGAATAAGGACAAATTAACATGACATTACAAACAGTCTCAAGGGTACCAAGTGAAGAAAATTTCATATTATTGTCAGAACAGTGCTGGGCAAGGATTACCTACTGAAGGAGCTGGATTTCACTTGGAATGGTCTACAGCTGGGGCTGTGTACTGTGTTCCTCTAAGTTGGGAACTTACTAAGTTCTTTTCCCAATTATTACTCTACTTTTATGTAAAAGAAGTAAGCGGTGGGTCACTGTGGCCCAGATTCAAAGATTAAATGAATTCAACTCCACCTCTCAGTGGCAAGAAAAAGAATTTGTGGTCATCAAAAAATTTTGTTCAATTTTTTCATTACTGTATTAAAATACATATAACACAAAAGTTACTTTTTTTTTTTTCTGTTGCTTTTTTTTTTATTCTTATGTTAATCCCCATACATTACATCATTAGTTCTAGATGAAGTGTTCCATGATTCATTGTTTGTGCATAACACCTAGTGCTCCGTGCAGAATGTGCCCTCCTCAATACCCACCACCAGGCTAACCCATCCTCCCACCCCCCTCCCCTCTAGAACCCTCAGTTTGTTTTTCAGAGTCCATCGTCTCTCATGGTTCGTCCACCCCTCCGATTTCCCCCGCTTCATTCTTCCCCTCCCGCTACCTTCTTCTTCTTCTTTTTTTTTCTCTTCACATATATTGCATTATTTATTTCAGAGGTACAGATCTGAGATTCAATAGTCTTGCACAATTCACAGCGCTTACCAGAGCACATACCCTCCCCAGTGTCTATCACCCAGTCACCCCATCCCTCCCACCCCACCCCCCACTCCAGCAACCCTCAGTTTGTTTCCTGCGATTAAGAATTCCTCATATCAGTGAGATCATATGATACATGTCTTTCTACAAAAGTTACCTTTTAAGCCATTGTAAAGTGTACAGTTCAGTGGTATTAAGTACATTCACACAGTCATACAAACATCACCACCATCAATCTCCAGTCACCCATTAAACACTAACTCCCCATTCCTCCCTACTCCCAGCCCCTGGCAACCACCATTTTCCTTTCTGTCTCAATGAATTTGCTTACTCTAGGTATTTCATGCAAGTGGAACCATACAGTATTTGTCCTTTGGTGACTGATTTATTTCACTTAGCATAATGTCTTCAAAATTCATCCATGTTGGGGCACCTGGGTTGTTCAGTCAGTTAAGCATCTGACTCTTGGTTTCAGCTCAGGTCATGATCTCATGGTTGTGGGACTGAGCTCCGCATTGGGCTCTACACTCAGCTTGGAGTCTGCTTGAGATTCTCTCTCTCCCTCTCCCTCTGCCTCTCCCCCTGCTTACGCCCTCTCTCTCTAAAATAAATAAATCTTAAAAAAAAATTCATCCAGGGGCACCTGGGTGGCTCAGTCATTAAGCATCTGCCTTCAGCTCAGGACATGATCCTGGGGTCCTGGGATTGAGCCCCGCATCGGGCTCCCTGCTCGGCAGGAAGCCTGCTTCTCCCTCTCCCACTCCCCCTGCTTGTGTTCCCTCTCTCGCTGTCTTTCCCTCTGTCAAATAAATAAAAATCTTTAAAAAGACTTTTTAAAAAATTCATCCATCTTGTAGCATGGGTCAGAATTTCCTTCCTTTTTAATATTCCATTATATGTATAAACCACATTTTGTTTATCCCTCCATCTGTCAATGGACACAGGTTGCTTCCACATTTTAGCTACTGTGAATAATGTGCTGAACATAGGTGTAGAGATGGTGGTCACTTTTAATCTAGTAGAACAGAGGACATGAATGAGCAGAATAAGCTTGGAATAAGGAAAAATCTAGTAAAAACACAGTGAAATGGCTGCTCACTCTCAGCCATAGGGTCTGTGAGATAGTTGGGATTGGTAGGCGTGGGGAGCTGTTCGTATAGGACTTGGATCTAGAGCATCAGCCACCATTAATTAGTTCCAGCAGCTATGGTCATGTGGCAATGTGCATCCAGAGTTGCCCCCACTATCTGTTTCAAGAGAAATGGGCATTATGGATTTTGATGCGAACTTTCCAATTTTTAAATGTTGTCCCCCTAAATGAAAAATTTTAAAAGACTATGCAAGTCAAATAAAAATGCCTGTGGTCTATGTAATTTGAGATTTCTTCCTAAAACACACCACTCAGTAAAGGTATGCAAATGACTGATATCAGGGTTTTATCTCTTTAAATAGTGCAGACCAGGGATCAGCAAACTTTTACTTAAAGGCGTAGATAGTAAGTACTTCAGGCTTTGCAAGACTATGTAGTCTGTCACAATTACAGAGCTACTCAACCATTCTACCCTGTAACATGAAAGTAGATAGCCACAGATAATATGCAGATGAATGGATATAAATGAATTTCTGTTCCAATAAAACTTTATTTACAAAATCCTGTGGGCCTGCCTGCTATAGTTTGCCGATGCCTGGTGTAGACGAGTCAGAAGGCTGGGACATCTGAAGGAAGTTTCACACGATCAGGAAAAATAATTATAAAGGGTTGATGGGGGATAGAGGACTTGTTAATTAAAATATAGTGCATCTATGAAAAGAAAGTGCTGTGCATCCATTAAAAGAAGAATGAGAGGGATTGGTTTGTACGGTGGCAGATTGCATTTTTTCAAAGATAGTGGCCCTTTGATATTCCACTCCTCCCATTGAGATCTGCCTTTGAAATCAAATGTGCTTTTGTGACTCTTTCGCCCGGTAGAGTATGTTAGGGCATAAAAGGGGATATAGCTTCCACCTCAATGTTCGGAAATGTGCACTCATGAAGCCTCTGGCTTCCACATCATCAGTTGGACTAATGTGTGTGTAGTCCATGCTGTGAGTTAGCCTGAACTTGACCATGTGGAAGGACCATGTAGAGGGGCCCTGGGACAACACGAGATAGAGAGATGCCAGTCAGCCCTGAGCCGCTTCAGGAGCTCACTCTTCCAGCTCCAGCCACCTTCTGACTGGCTCCCCCTCCCCGGCCAAGCCTTTCTAGAATTCCTGACCACAGAAACCACAAGAGAAAAATGCCATGATTGCTACTGTTAAACCACTAAGTTTTAGAGTGGTTTGTTATGCAGCATGAGATAATTGGAACATGTACAGATACAGAAAGATGAACACACTGTATTATTAGGTGAAATTAAAGCAAATCAATACAGCATGTATTTATGGAAGGATATACCAAAAACTGTTAATTTAAGTATTGCTTCTGGGAAACAGAACTTAGATCTAGGGTGGGAGGGAGACCATTGTGTTTCCTTTTATTTTCTGTGTAATTTGAAAGTTTTACCACGTGCATCTGTTACTTGATATTTTTTAAAAAACTGGTTTCCATTTTAAATAAAGTGGAAAATGATAACTAGAATTTTCTGAGTTCATGGGATTTTTCTCTGTTTTTTTAAGCATTGGCTCCTTTTTACCCAATGTATGTATAGAAATTAGAGTTGTGCGCAGTGGTATTGAGATGCTTCACAAATTCACATTATAAGAATATAAGGATACTGGAGATAAAAGAATATGTTGAAACATGGATAATTTAGGAAGAAAACCTATCTCCAGGGAAACCCTAAGTAAAAGTAAAACACTGCATCTCAATTTATGCTTTAATTTATCTCAGGGTTCCATTTTGGAAAGATGAGGAGATACAAATTTTAATTTAAAAAAAACCAACGGGTTATTGTGCTCTTGAGATCATTACCATTACCACCTTCTCCAGCCTTATTCTCATTGTCCTTACTGAAATATGGTGTGTGTGTGTCTGTGTGTGTGTATTTTTAAAGATTTATTTATTTAATTTAGAGAGAGCATTAGCACATGCACAAATGGGGGGAGGGGCAGAGGGAGAGAGAGAATTTCAGGCAGGCTCCACGTTCAGCACAGAGCCATATGCAGGGCTTGATCCCACAGACCTGATTGAGATCATGACCTGAGCAGAAATCAAGAGTCAGATGCTTAACCAACTGAGCTACCCAGACGCCCTGAATTGTGGAATATATATATATATATATTTTTTTCTTTTATTATGTTATGTTAATCACCATACATTACATCATTAGTTTTTGATGTAGTCTTCCATGATTCATTGTTAGCGTATAACACCCAGTGCTCCATTCAATACGTGCCCTCTTTAATACCCATCACCAGGCTAACCCATCCCCCCACCCCACCCCTAGAACCCTCAGTTTGTTTGTCAGAGTCCATAGTCTCTCATGGTTCGTCTCCCCCTCTGATTTCCCCGCCTTTCATTTTTCCCTTCCTACTATCGTCTTCTTTTTTTTAACATATAATGTAATATTTGTTTCAGGGGTACAGGTCTGTGATTCAAAGAGTCTTACACAATTCACAGTGCTCACCATAGCACATACCCTCCGCAATGTCTATCACCCAGCCACCCCATCCCTCCCACCCCCACCACTCCAGCCACCCTCAGTTTGTTTCCTGAGATTAAGAATTCCTCATATCAGTGAGATCATATGACACATGTCTTTCTCTGATTGACTTATTTTGCTCAGCATAATACCCTCCAGTTCCATCCATGTCATTGCAAATGGCAAGATTTCATTCCTTTTGATGGTTGCATAATATTCCATTGTATATATATATATACATCTTCTTTATCCATTCATCTGTCAATGGACATCTTGGCTCTTTCCACAGTTTGGCTATTGTGGACATTGCTGCTATAAACATCGGGGTGCACGTACCCCTTCGGATCCCTACTTTTGTATCTTTGGGGTAAATACCCAGTAGTGCAATTGTGGATCATATGGTAGCTCTATTTTCAACTTTTTGAGGAACCTCCATACAGTTTTCCAGAGTGGCTGCACCAGCTTGCATTCCCACCAACAGTGTAGGAGGGTTCCCCTTTCTCCGCATCCCCGCCAACATCTGTCGTTTCCTGACTTGTTAATTTTAGCCATTCTGACTGGTGTGAGGTGGTATCTCATTGAGGTTTTGATTTGGATTTCCCTGATGCTGAGTGATGTTGAGCACTTTTTCACGTGTCTGTTGGCCATTTGGATGTCTTCTTTGGAAAAATGTCTGTTCATGTCTTCTGCCCATTTCTTGATTGGATTCTTTGTTCTTTGGGTGTTGAGTTTGATAAGTTCTTTATAGATTTTGGATACTAGCCCTTTATCTGATATGTCATTTGCAAATATCTTCTCCCATTCTGTCAGTTGTCTTTTGGTTTTGTTGACTGTTTCTTTTGCTGTGAAAAAGCTTTTTATCTTGATGAAGTCCCAATAGTTCATTTTTGCCCTTGCTTCCCTTGCCTTTGGCGATGTTTCTAGGAAGAAGTGGCTGTGGCTGAGGTTGAAGAGGTTGCTGCCTGTGTTCTCCTTTAGGATTTTGATGGACTCCTGTCTCACATTGAGGTCTTTCAACCATTTGGAGTCTATTTTTGTGTGTGGTGTAAGGAAATGGCCCAGTTTCATTCTTCTGCATGTGGCTGTCCAATTTTCCCAACACCATTTGTTGAAGAGACTGTCTTTTTTCTGTTGGACATTCTTTCCTGCTTTGTCGAAGATTAGTTGACCATGGAGTTGAGGGTCCATTTCTGGGCTCTCTATTCTGTTCCATTGATCTATGTGTCTGTTTTTTTGTCAGTACCATACTGTCTTGATGATGACAGCTTTGTAATAGAGCTTGAAGTCTGGAATTGTGATGCCACCAGCTTTGCTTTTCTTTTTCAAATTCCTCTGGCTATTCAGGGTCTTTTCTGGTCCTATACAAATTTTAGGATTATTTGTTCCATTTCTTTGAAAAAAGTGGATGGTCTTTTGATAGGGTTTGCATTAAATGTGTAGATTGCTCTAGGTAGCATTGACATCTTCACAATATTTGTTCTTCCAATCCATGAGCTTGGAACGTTTTTCCATTTCTTTATGTCTTCCTCAATTTCTTTCATGAGTGTTCTATAGTTTTCTGAGTACAAATTCTTTGCCTCTTTGGTTAGATTTATTCCTAGGTATCTTATGGTTTTGTGTGCAATTGTAAATGGGATTGACTCCTTAATTTCTCCTTCTTCTGTCTTGTTGGTGTATAGGAATGCCACTGATTTCTGTGCATTGATTTTATATCCTGCCACTTTACTGAATTCCTGTATGAGTTCTAGCAGTTTTGGGGTGGAGTCTTTTGGGTTTTCCATATAAAGTATCATATCATCTACAAAGAGTGAGAGTTTGAATTCTTCTTTGCCTTTTATTTCTTTTTGTTGTTTGATTACTGTGGCTAGGACTTCTAATACTATGTTGAATAGAAGTAGTGATAGTGGACATCCCTGTCGTGTTCCTGACCTTAGGGGGAAAGCTCTCAGTTTTTCCCCATTGAGAATGATATTCACTGTGGGTTTTTCATAGATGGCTTTTATGATATTGAGGTATGTACCCTCTATCCCTATACTCTGAAGAGTTTTGATCAAGAAAGGATGCTGGACTTTGTCGAATGCTTTTTCTGCATCTATTGAGAGGATCATATGGTTCTTGTTCTTTCTTTTATTAATGTATTGTATCACATTGATTGATTTGTGGATGTTGAACCAAACTTGCAGCCCAGGGATAAATCCCACTCGGTTGTGGTGAATAATCCTTTTAATGTACTGTTGGATCCTACTGGCTAGTATTTTGGTGAGAATTTTTACATCCATGTTCATCAAGGATATTGGTCTGTAATTCTCCTTTTTGATGGGGTCTTTGTCTGGTTTGGGGATCAAGGTAATGGCCTCATAAAACGAGTTTGGAAGTTTTCCTTCCATTTCTATTTTTTGTAACAGTTTCAGAAGAATAGGTATTAATTCTTCTTTAAATGTTCGGTAGAATTCCCCTGGGAAGCCATCTGGCCCTGGGCTTTTGTTTGTTGGGAGATTTTTGATGACTGCTTCAATTTCCTTAGTGGTTATAGGTCTGTTCAGGTTTTCTATTTCTTCCTGGTTCAGTTTTGGTGGTTGATACATCTCTAGGAATGCATCCGTTTCTTCCAGATTATCTAATTTGCTGGCATAGAGTTGCTCATAATATGTTCTTATAATTGTTTGTATTTCTTTGGTGTTGGTTGTGATCTCTCCTCTTTTATTCATGATTTTATTTATTTGGATCATTTCTCTTTTCTTTTTGATAAGTCTGGCCGGGGGTTTATCAATCTTGTTAATTCTTTCAAAGAACCAGCTCCTAGTTTCGTTGATCTGTTCTACTGTTCTTTTGGTTTATATTTCATTGATTTCTGTCTGATCTTTATTATTTCTCTTCTCCTGCTGGGTTTAGGCTTTATTTGCTGTTCTCTCTCCAGCTCCTTTAGGTGTAGGGTTAGGTTGTGTATTTGAGACCTTTCTTGTTTCTTGAGAAAGGCATGTATTGCTATATACTTTCCTCTTAGGACTGCCTTTCCTCCATCCCAAAGATTTTGAACAGTTGTGTTTTCATTTTTATTTGTTTCCATGCATTTTTTAATTCTTTAATTTCCTGGTTGACCCATTCATTATTTAGTAGGATGTTCTTTAGCCTCCATGTATTTGAGTTCTTTCTGACTTTCCTCTTGTGACTGAGTTCTAGTTTCAAAGCATTGTGGTCTGAAAATATGCAGGGAATGATCCCAGTGTTTTGGTACTGGTTGAGACCTGATTTATGACCTAGGATGTGATCTATTTTGGAGAATGTTCCATGAGCACTAGAGAAGAATGTGTATTCTGTTGCTTTGGGATGGAATGTTCTGAATATATCTGTGAAGTCCATTTGGTCCAGTGTGTCATTTAAAGTCTTTATTTCCTTCTTGATCTTTTGCTTAGATGATCTGTCCATTTCAGTGAGGGGGGTGTTTAAATCCCCCATTATTATTGTATTGTTATCGATGTGTTTCTTTGCTTTTGTTATTAATTGGCTTATATAAATGGCTGTTCCCATCTTAGGGGCATAGATATTTACAATTGTTAGATCTTCTTGTTGAATAGACCCTTTAAGTATGATATAGTGTTCTTCCTCATCTCTTATTATAGTCTTTGGTTTAAAATCTAATTTGTCTGATATAAGGATTGCCACCCCAGCTTTCTTTGGTATCCATTAGCATGGTAAATGGTTTTCCACCCCTTCACTTTCAATCTGGGGGTGTCTTTGGGTGTAAAATGAGTCTCTTGCAGACAGCATATTGATGGGTCTTGTTTTTTTACCCAATCTGATAGCCTGTGTCTTTTGATTGGGGCATTTGGCTCATTTACATTCAGGGTAACTATTGAAAGATATGAATTTAGTGCCATTGTATTGCCTGTAAGGTGACTGTTACTGTATATTGTCTGTGTTCCCTTCTGGTCTATGTTGCTTTTAGGCTCTTTCTTGGCTTAGAGGACCCCTTTCAATATTTCTTGTAGGGCTCATTTCGTGTTTGCAAATTCCTTTAGTTTTTGTTTGTCCTGGAAGTTTTTATCTCTCCTTCTATTTTCAATGACAGCCTAGCTGGATATAGTATTCTTGGCTCCACATTTTTCTCATTTCATGCTCTGAATATATCATGCCAGTACTTTCTGGCCTGCCAGGTCTCTGTGGATAGGTCTGTTGCCAATCTAATGTTTCTACCATTGTAGGTTACACATCTCTTGTCCCGAGCTGCTTTCAGGATTTTCTCTTTGTCTCTGAGACTTGTAAGTTTTACTATTACATGTCGGGGTGTTGACCTATTTTTATTGATTTTGAGGGGGGTTCTCTGTGCCTCCTGGATTTTGATGCCTGTTTCCTACCCGAAATTAGGGAAGTTCTCTGCTATAATTTGGTCCAGTATACCTTCTGCCCCTCTCTCTCTTTCTTCTTCTGGGATCCCAATTATTCTAATATTGTTTTGTCTTATGGTATCGCTTATCTCTCGAATTCTGCCCTCGTGATCCAGTAGTTGTTTATCTCTCTTTTTCTCAGCTTCTTTATTTTCCATCATTTGATCTTCTATATCACTGATTCTCTCTTCTGCCTCATTTATCCTAGCAGTTAGAGGCTCCATTTTTGATTGCACCTCATTAATAGCCTTTTTGATTTTGACTTGGTTAGATTTTAGTTCTTTTATTTCTCCAGAAGGCATTTCTCTAATATCTTCCATGCTTTTTTCAAGCCCAGCTAATATCTTTATAATTGTCATTTTGAACTCTAGTTCTGACATCTTACTAATGTCTGTATTGTTTAGGTCCCTGGCAGTCAGTACTGCCTCTTGTTCTTTTTTTTGAGGTGATTTTTTCCGTCTTGTCATTTTGTCCAGAGGAGAATAAATGAATGAGAGAAAAAAATGCTAACAGGGTAAAAACGACCCCAGAAAAATATACACTAAACAGATAAGAAGAGACCTGAAACCAGGGGTAAAGGAAGGGAAGGAAAAAAAAAAAAAGGAAAAGAAAAACATGAAAAAAAAAGAATATGATCAAATATGATCAGCCTGGTGAACAGATCAGTGCCACACACTAGATTTTGGGCGTATTTTCGTCTGTTAGAAGAAACGGTCTCCCAAAATTTTAAAGAAAGAAAAGCTTATATATGTACAAAAATAAGGGTAAATACAATGAAGGGATTGAATATGAGTGTAAAGAGAAAATTATAAAAGATTTTATAAAAGGAATTCATAAGAAGTTGGTTGAAAAGAGAAAGAAGAGAAATTAAAAAAAGAAAAAAAAGGGAGAGAATGTGATCAAGCAGGAGACTAGAACAAAGCCATACACTAGAGATTTAGGGTATATTTTGATCTATTAGAAGAAACTGTATCTCAAAATTTTAAAGAGAGAACAACTTATATATGTATACCAAAAATAAGGGTAACTACTATGAAGGGATAGAATATGACTCTAAAAATGAAAAATAAAAATGTTTTTTTAAAACAGGGATTGATAAAATGTTGGTTGAAAAAGGGACAAAGAAAAAAAAAAAAGACAGTTAAAAAAATTAACTGTGAAAGGCTAAAGATTCATGGTAAAAAAGCCATGGATTCTATGTGCAGTATTCCCCTAGTGCTGGAGTTCTGCCGTTCTCATTGATTGGTAAACTTGGTCTTGGCTGGCTGTTCTCACTGATCTTCTGGGGGAGGGGCCTGTTGCCATAGTTCCCAAATGTCTTTGCTGGAGGTGAATTGTCCCGCCTCTGCTGGGCTGGACTAAGTAATCTGCTAGGGTTTGCTCTCTGGAGCTTTTGTTCCCTGCAGGCTTTCTGTGCAGCTTTGGAGGATGAGAGTGAAAATGACGGCCTCCCAATCTCCACCCCTGAGGAGCCGAGAACTCAGGGCCCCGCTCCTCAGTGAGCCCCCAGAGAAAAGTAGTCAGTCACTCCCGTCTCCCCAGTCTCCAGCTGTACTCCGTGCTCACCCGGCCTGTGACCAAGCGTTTCTATCTCTGGCACCTGACACCGTGTGGAGTCCCCAAACCCAGCAGATCCCTGCGGTGCACTCCCGCGCTGCTCCTCCCGGGGGAGGAAGGGGAGTCTCCCTGGATCTGCCGCTTGTTGGGTCCCTGCTGGAGGAGCAGTGGCCCGACTGTGCTGCGGATCACGGTCCATGGCAACCCCGAGCTGAGAGCCCGCGCCTCGGCTCTGTCTCAGCAGCCGGCTTCCCCGCTCCGATACCTGGGAGCTCTGCCGCACTCAGTCACCCCTGGTCTTTCTGTGACCCCGAGGGTCCTGAGACCACACTGTCCCGTGAGGGTTCCACCCCCTGCTTAGCCACCAGAGTGACGTCCCTCAGTGGAGCTGACTTCTAAACATTCCGATTTTGTACTCCACTGCTCTGTCACTTGCCGGTAGGGGCTGGTGGAGGCCCCCTCCCCCGCTGTCTATCCTCCCGAATATCGCCTCAGATTCGCTTCTCCACATGTCCTACCTTCCAGAAAGTGGTCGCTTTTCTGTTCAGAGAGTTGTTGCTCTTCTTTTCTTCGATCTCCTGTTGAGTTTGTAGGTGTTCAGAATGGTTTGATCCCTATCCAGCTGAATTCCTGGGACCAGACGAAATTTAGGTCTCCTACTCCTCTGCCATCTTGCTCAGGGTCTGTGGTATATATTTTAACAGAAGCATTTGGTTAAACCACATCTAGAATCTCTCTCTTTTTTTTTAAAGATTTTATTTATTTTTGACAGAGAGAGAGTGTGTACAAGCAGGGAAAGCAGCAGGAAGAGGGAGAGGGAGAAGCAGGCTTCCCGCTCAGCAGGGACCCCAATGTGGAGCTCTATCCCAGGACCCTGGGATCATGACCTGAGCCAGAGGCAGACGCTTAACCATCTGAGCCACCCAGGCACCCCTAGAATCTCTTTTTAATCCAAGTCACTTCTGGAGAGTCAGATATTGTCCTAAGGAGACTAGATTTTCATGGAGACTATTCATAATCAAGTATTTCTGAATTCCGGAATAGTTTCCTAAAACCCAGTTTTATTCCTTACTTTTGGCTTTGCCTTAGGTTCTTGGATCTCGACGTGGACATAATTTTAGTGATTTATTCAAGCTCTCTTAACTTAGAGATGAAGAAATATGAAGAGGGCCACCTCCTTGTGTTACTTTAAAATGTATTGCATGGAGCACTGGGTGTTATATACAAACAATGAATCATGGAACACTACATCAAAAACTAATGATGTACTATATGGTGACTAACATAACATAATAATAAAAAAATCTATCCACAGTTAACTAAAAAAACAAAAACAAAAACAAAAAAACAGTGGTTCTCAAACTTGAGCATCAGGATCCCTTGGAAGTCTTGTTAAAATACAGATTTCTGGCCCTATCTCCTGTGTTTCTAATTCTGCAAGTCTGGGACGGAGTTTGAGATTCTGCATGTTTAACAAGTTTCCAGGTGATGCTCATATTGCTAGTCCTGGGACCACACTTGAGAACCGTTGCTTTGACCTAATTCCTTCTCAGACCAAATCAGAGAACTTCTTTTCCTCTTGCTGGTGAAAAAAATCTTTCAAATATGTTTAGATTTTTTTTTTCTACTTGATCATCATTTCACTGAACCTATGTGCTTATATTTTTCCAACTTTCCAAGAAAGGTACATGTTCTGGTACATGTTGCCATTTGTCTTTATCCCTTGAGTCACCAAGACCAGAAGTTCAGCCACAAAGATGAATAATCCCTTGACCTCTGTGCCCAGCACTCGTGCATTCTGGCCTCGCTCCTATGCAGCTCCCCATCTTGCAGCTGTTCCTGTGTATTCTCAGATGTAGGGGGCTAAGGAGGGCTCAGTCTTACTTCTGTAACATGTCATATAAAGTATCTGTCAGCTTTTGGTAGTTTGTTATGAAAGGTATGATTTGACTCCCAACATTTAAATATACTTAAAGAGAGCAACGCACTGTGAAACTCTACTGAAATGGGGTTTAAGTTTCCCTCTGTATATCACAGGAGCTAAATATGCCTTGATTTCAGCAGGTCATTATCTTATGGTTATTTTGAAAACTAGCTTAGGCCTGGAAAGAAGTTTAGAGAGCAGACACAGGTTGAGATAAACATTGACTAGGTTGGTCAATTCCCATAGGAGAAAGTAGAATCCTATCAGAGTAACCTGGTTCCGTTCAGCATTTATTGAGAGCCTGCAGTATGCTGAAGACCATGCTGGGGTTTGAGTACACAGAGATAGAAAGATGTATCCGCAGAGGCAGCCTAGCATCATGGTGGTGAGTGTGGACTCTGGAGCAGGTAGGATTGAATTCAAGTCTCATCTCCATTAATGATGGGCCAATATGTAAACTTGCAAGCTTGACTTCTTCTCATGTATGAAATGGGAATAAAAAACACCTACTTTGAATGTGTGTCCAAGTCCATAATGAGATAATGCCTCGTCTAGGTCTGCTTGGGCTGCCATAACAAAATACCATAAACAACAGAAATTTATATTCTTGCTGTTCTGGAAACTGGAAAGTCCAAAATCAGTATCTGGCAGGGTTCATTTTCTGGTGCAGACTCTTGCTAGCTTGTAGATGGCCACATTCTCACTCACACAGCCTTTTCTCCAGGTCCCCATGGAGAGCAAGAACAAGCTCTCTCGTGTCTCCTCTTGTGGGGCACTCACCCCATCATGAAGGCCCTCGTGACCTCATCTAACCCTACTCACCTCCAAAGGCCCATCCCCAAGTACCATCACATGGGGGGGTGGTTTAGGGCTTTACCATGTGAATTTGGTGGTGGTGGTGGGATGGGGGAAGACGGGGGACACAAACGTTCAGTCCGTGCCTGTAAGTTGTTCAGCCAGTTCTTGGAGTTAGAGAGCCACTCTGCTAACTTTCCTCATGAATGCTTCCTTCCTTCTCCAGCGTCTGCTGCCATCACTTGGAGCATTGTTGTAAAGGCTAGAAATACACTGAAAAGTTTTAACCAGCTTTTAAATTTGTTCCATGTAGCAGCTTCTCTTATCAGAGCCTTTGGGGATAAATTTAATTAGCAGAAACTTTCCTTTTTCTGGGTTCTAATTGCCCAAATACTGTCTTGAGCTCAGTATCGATTCCCACTTTCCAGTAATGTGATTGTAGTCTCCATGGGAAAGCTCTGGAATCTAGTTTCTCTAAGTGGATATTGAATTTAATTTGAAAATATGAGAATTTCTTTGGGTGTGCCTTGATGTGTTCATCAATTCATGATCCTGTAAATGTGATCTAAGAGTTTATAACAGAAAAGCGTTATGTACTTCTCATACTTCACTTCTAAAATTCCGATACTTCATTAAACTACTTCAGCACTGTGTATTCTCTGTTAAATAGGAAATCTTAACTGTGTCCATTTGTTAAGGTTAAGTTAAAAGATGTGCTTCTGTCTCATGAGCTGGTTGTCCAACCACAGTTGTTTTATGAGTGGAGAGAGTGGTAGATGGGAAAGCCAGGACAAGATAGAGAAGAAAGGAATCACATGCCAAAGGCTCCGAAGTTGAAGATTATTTCTCTGAAGAAAACAGAGCCTCACACCTTCCCCAGAATGGTTGATTCCCACTTTCACACATCACTGAAAATACCATGTGTTTTAATTCCAACAGAAAACCAAACCCTTGATGACGGAATTCTCGGTGAAGTCTACCATTATTTCCCGTTACGCCTTCACTACGGTTTCCTGTAGAATGCTGAATAGAGCTTCCGAGGACCAGGAAATTGAGTTTCAGATGCAGATTCCAGCTGCAGCTTTCATCACCAACTTCACTTTGTAAGCGACAGTCTGGTCAGAGACCTTGGAATGGAGATGTCTGTGTGGGGTGGCCAGGGTGACCCTGAGAGGATGTGAGCTCCACAGCCTTCAGGTGTGAGAATTTCTCCCAGCGAATGGTTGGGAGAAGGATGACTCCCTCCTTCCTGGTCTCCTTCCTTCTCTACCTTCCTTTTTCCTTTTCTATCTCCCTTCCACCCCTTCTTCTTCCTTCCCTCCTTTTCACGATCTCTTCTTTCATTCTGTTCCTGTCTTCTTCCTGCCTTCGATTCCCCTTCTTTTCTTCTGTCTTTCTCTCCTTCCCTCCACAAACAAGTGCCCACTCCGGGCCAGGAGCTCTTCAAAGTGAAGTGTGTACTTCTATGAAACAGACAATGTTGCTCGGCTGCAGAAATGGCAGTGGGAGAAATAATAAGTAAGTACACAAATCAATAGGTGAGATAATTTCAGACCATAGCGAGTGCTTAAAGATGGCAAATAGGACTGAGAGGGGCTTGTCTAGGCAGGGAGAAATCAGGGAGGTGGCTCAGAAGAAGCCATGTTTAAGTCGAGATCTGAATGATGAGATGGCGTGATCCCTATGATATACGAGGTGAATTATTTCATCTTTTCTTCTGAACTAGGAGGTAAAGACATGCAAAATAGGGTGGATTTGGGGGGTGTCCTTTTGGGTCTGGGCAAGATTCAAGCTGGGGAATCTTCATGGAAATTTGAGCAGATCTGATTTCCTCCTGGAGAATCCCAGAGGCACCATGGGTCAGGCCTGACTATTTGGACCTGCTGAAAATTGCCCTAGAATGAAATGAATGATTCAAGGATAGTGCCTTGGTCTGGAATGCATTCTTTCTGGATATCCAAGAGTCACATAAAAATATTTTCTAGGGTTGTCATGGTTATGAGATCCATGTTTCAATTTGTCTTGGAACTGCAAGGTGGTAACACAGCTGTCTCTTGTATTTCAGGCTCATTGGAGACAAGGTGTATCAGGGAGAAATTACAGGGAGAGAAAAGAAAAATGGTGATAAGGTAAAAGAGAAAAGGAATAAAACCTCAGAAGATAATGGGTAAGTGCCATGGAGTTAAGTAATTAAAATCCACTTCAGCAAAGGGCCACATTTCCTACTCCTTTGCCTACCCATCTTTTTCTCTTCCCTTCCTTCAAGGATTTATCTGCTTTTTATTGTTATCATATAGTAAGTAATTAAATATATATAGTTAACAGTATAGCAGGAAAGAGTTTATAATAAAAAGGAATATTTTACCACTCCCACTCCCCAGGTCTCACTTCCTAGAGACACCCACTTCTAATATTTCTGTAGTTTCTTTTTGTAGTGACCTCCCTAACTCTAAAACTTACAGTACTTTCTTGTTTTTTAAAAATTTCTTGATAAACATCAGACATTATCTGTTGATTCTCTGCTGTGAAGGAAGACGATTTAGCATATGTACAACACTCCCACTTTCCCTCTGCATTCCACATTTTCACATTCTTATCTCTTCTTCCATCAATGTAAGCCGTGTTACACCATCTTAGAATAGCCCTACTATCTTAAATGATAATTCCCTCTCCTTCACTGAAACCCTACCTTTCCTTTCCCATTTCCAGTGCCCATCTTTTTCTACATGATCATTTACTTTTGCGCTGTCAGAGTTACCAACATTTAAATTCTGATCTGTAATGACATGTATTTTCTTTGTTTTGTCTATAACTTGAATCTAAACATTGAAAACCATTAACTAGTATTTGAGTTTTAATGATTACATAAATGGCATTAACTGCAGAGCCACTTGGTATACTAAGATTCTATTTCCCTCTCTACCCATTTGAAGAAAAGTGATCTGTTCCCTTTGAAGAAAAATGATCTTGGTATCCAGATAAGTTGGTGTGAACATGTGACCCTGTTTTTGTTCCTTAATAAAAGGATGCAGTTTGGGGAAAACTTGTTCTTTAAAATCATAGACTGTCAGAAACTTTGCTGTTGGAAATCCTATTAGCGAGAATGGAACATCTCACTCTTGCCTGGAAGATGTGAGTCATGGGTTTACTTTGATACAAAAAGCAGCCAAGGTCCACAGCTTCAGATAAGGCATTGTTGGACACAAAAGTCCACATTTATCTTAACTTTGTAGTTCCTAAGGACAGAGAACCTCGAGTTTGCTTCTCCCTCCAGGCTGAGAAGGAAGACTCCCTCCACTAACCACTTTACACACAGCCCTGCTTTTTTTCAAGCCTCCAAACACTGTTTCATTTAACCTTATCTACACTCCACTTTTCTCCCAATCCTATGATATTACCCTATGTCCTCCTTTGTTTGGCAAGATTCTCCATGATGCCTTTGGTATGTAGTCTCCCCTCCTGCAGCAGTTTATTAAAATCTAATTTTGTTGGACTGCAGATGGATCCCGAGTGGTCTTTATTAGATGAGTGTTATGAAGATTATTTTTCACATTACAATTCATAAGTTGTTCATAATTATGCCACAGTTTAGTTCAGTTGGATCACAACATATGCATTTGTTTTTCCTGGAGTTTTTAATTGTCTCTCTTTTTTCTTATGACATAAAACATAATTTGTTACTATTAACATCTAGCAAGACACATAACTCTTTTGAAATGGTGACTAAATGAACAGCTATGACCTAGTTCTGCAAGCGATGACAATGCTACAGATGCTGTCATTGCAGATGCAAATTCTGCAATGCTGTTGTTGCCAACAGCAGTTGGAAGGCATCACTGATTGGGAGGTACATCATGATTTCAGAGCTGTCTATCATGGAAGAATGGTGTCTCTAGGTCCATGGAATACTGTCATTACTTTGCAGCCTTGTCATCAATGTTTACTCTGGGATTTCTTTTCATTTTCTTTTGGGTTGCTTTTATTACTCCTTATATTCCATAACTTCCTCTTTCTTTTTCACTTTCACTTTGCTGGAGTATATTCTAAAGTAACTCCCCCAGAATAGATGTATGAGAGACACACTTTCTGAGACCTTGATTAATATTTTGACTGTATATGGAGTTTAAGATTGAGAATAATTTATCATCCCAACTTTGAAGACATTGCTCCCAGTGTTTTATAACATCTGGCATTGCTGATGATGCATCTAATGTGGTCTAATACTACTCCTTTTCTGTGTTTCCTCTACCTGATGTTTTGGGAGTTTACAATAATGGGTTTAAGTGTCAGTCTTTTTTCAGTCATTCTTCCTAGCTTTTTAGCTCTGGGAAAGAGGAGTGTAGAAAGTCTGTCATCTTGGTCATTCATTCATATATGGACTTGGAGGTCTCCTTCCTGTATTTGGTGCCCTTCCCACTCACATCTTATGCTGAGCCAGAGCCTGCCATCTCTCTGATGTTCTGTAGATGGTTTGCATCTTGATCCTTCGCTGCAGCCCCTGCCTACATAGTCTGAGCTGTAGAGTTCTGGCTCTACTGGATTCCCCATCTTCCAGAAATGTTTTGAAGTGCCATACCCACTGATGATTGCCCCTACCACTCATTCCTTTGGTTCAATCCTTTACTATCCCTTTTATGGTCAGTCTGCCATCTTGAATCAGAGAACCTTCACTCCGAGCACTGAAAACATTTGGAATGGCTTGTATTTTTATATGCTTTGCAATCCTTTATTCTTTATCTTTACCCCTAGCCACAACCACCAAACTTTGCAAAGTGTAAAAACCTAATATATTAGCTATTTTAAAGTGACCTCAGATGTCAGGCTCGTTTGGTCATTCCAGCAAAGAGAAAAATGCAGTTCACATCTTGACTCCAAAACTCTCTTTTCCAGCAGTTCACCGGTTTCAATATTCCCTTTCCCCTTTGCCCCCTCAAGCGTGACTCAGGGAGAGGTAGGAAAGTTCAGCAGTCTTTGAATTCTGTACTCTTCAGTATTCCTTGAAACTTTGTAACCTTCCTCTAGTTCAGGTCTTTGCTTCTCTTCCCAATACTAATATGTAGTTTTTCTTCTAAGGACTCTCTTGAGAGGGTGGCCAGTGCCCTGAAGGGATTTGAGGGAACCTGGCTTTCTCTGACCGACCCTGTGTTCCCTTTTCTCTTCCTTACAGGGAGAAGGGGACTGATATGTTCAGAGCCTCTGTCGTGATTCCCAGCAAGGACAAAGCTGCCTTCCTCCTCAGTTATGAAGAACTCTTACAGAGGCGGCTGGGGAAGTATGAGCACGTTATCAGTGTGCGGCCCCAGCAGTTGGTGGGGAGGCTGATGGTGGAAGTGAACATTCTGGAGAGGTCCGGCATCGAGTCCCTGGAGGTGCTACCCTTACAGCACAGCCGGCAGAAGGACAGTGGGAGAGGGGAAGGTGAGTGTGATCGCCGGGTCTCCTGTGCTAACTCAGAGCGGGGCGTGGGCTTCAGAGAAATCTATAAGACAGAGGGCACCCCTTCAACAAAGGCTCCAAGAGTTGGCAAGAATCTGAAAGATAGCAACACAACAAAGGCAAAGCCCTGTACAGTTTTGTTTTGTTTTTTTAAAGCTGTTTCTATCTGGAGATTTAAAGATGTTTAAATCATTTGACACAGTAATCTTACTTCTGGGCATCTAATCCAGGTGAAGCATCTAAAATATTGGGAATGTTATACGCGCAATTCTGTTTGGTAACATTTGTAGTAGCAAAAACATTCTGTCATCCTAAATATTCAGCCATACAAACGTGATTAGTAAAATAGGGTTATGACAACAATGCAGCATGTGATGGGGAGGAAAAAGACACACTTGTACGCACTTTGTAATGTTAAATATGTTAAGTTTGTTAAATGTGAAGTTGACAAAAGACTAGAAAGTTCTATAAAATAATCCTTTTATTCTAGGGGGTGAGGGATTACAGGGTTATTTTTCTAAAAATCTATTTTTGAAACACTAAACATTTAACACTAACATACACATTTCAATGATGTATGAGACTCTTTCTAAAATTAAACAGTGAAAACTGTGTACTGTACATTTGATTGAGTGCAGGGACATTTTGGTTCATTACCAGGACCACCGTGAGATTTTTCTTAAATTCTGATTTTTAAAATCGCACTCTGTTGAAATGATAATGATAAATTCAATACAATCTAGTCTTATTTACTATATTAATTTCAGCTGATAGTTTATATGAAATGTTTACAGGTGTTGGGCCTTACCCTAAGTAGACCAGTCAGGCTTCATGTCAAATCCGATAACGAGACAGATGTGTCAGAAAGTTGCACCAGGATTGGACTCTCTCAATTTCGGGTATCTGTATCTGAGTCTGGAGGATCCCAAGAAGGCTGCTTTGGCAGGAATATTTAGGAATGAGATTGAGAAGAGAGTAGAGACATGACTTGACAAGGGGGAAAGGAGAACATTGTTATTTAATGTAATGTGAAAATAGTCAGGACCCAGGGCTGGTGTGCAGAAGAGTGAACCATGCGGAAGATGCTCTTTCCTCTCGCCAGCACACAGTTCTGTTCATTACTGTCCACGGGACAAGGAGTTTCATCTCAGAGACTGGAGTGTGTCTTGGTTCTGTGGGAAACTCAGGTCTTTTGTTATGTGGCCATTCCCAACACTGAGTTTGATACTCTCAATCTAGATTGCATTAAAAAATTAAAAATATTATCAAGGTATCTGACTTTCAGAAATGGTGTGAGATATAATACACCATTCTTATGTCCTAGAGGCCCCCTGTGTGTGGTTAATGGATTTTAGTTCAGCTGTTAACTAGAACCCTGAAAAAAATTACCTAGGCCTTGGAAGACTCAGCTTGCACTGTAAAGCAGGGACAACAACTCTTTCATAGGGTCATTGGGAAGTGTGTGTGCGTGTGAAGTGCCCTGTCCAGAGTAAGGGCTTAATAACAAAGTATTATATTATTATTACCATTATTACCTTATATTGACTTTTTCTGTGCAAATCTTCTCTCCCCTATTAGAGCATAAGTGATTGGGAAGGCAGTTCTGTGTCCGATTACTTTGTCTCCTTCCGGTATTTAACACAATGCCTTTTAAACAGTGGATAGCTAATTACGTGCTTGCAAATTAAGAAAGAGAAAGAAATACACACCCAAACTAATAACGAGGGATGTTTTAAAATTTCATTTCTTCCTAATCATCATCTCTAGGGAAATTCTCCTATGTTTAGCCATGTGAAGGAGGGATATTTTCAGGAGGAAGAAGATTCTCTACAAGTTGCTGGCATCTCCGAGAGGGCAGGGCCACTGTGGCCCATGTGTATGGGACGGGGCCTAGGGCTCAGCCACGCCTGGAGGCACTCAGCTGTGGGGGACTATGCAGGTGGTCCTGCTGCAGTAATGAAATGTATGCGCTTTGCCTCATTTTCAGAACCACCGCAACCCTTCCAGGGATGTTTATGAGTTGTGGTGTGTGTGTGTGTGTTATATTTGGAGGCCCTACAAATTAATGATTGTTAGTCAAAAAGTTGCTTACTGTTTTTATTCTGGGCCTGTGAGAATCTCAGAGGAATTTTTCCAGACCATTGACCTCTGGGATCTATTATTTTTAAGAAAGTTGTTTTCCTAGCTTTTTGTACCAAAGCGGATATATAGCCTTCCAAAGCATGGAGATTTCACAAGTATGTACCCAAGCCAGGTGCAGTGGACTGATTCCCTTTTGGCTGCTCATTCCTATCCTTCAGCACTCAGCTGTTACTGTCCCTGCAAAATGGCAGCCCAGCATGAAGAGGCACAAGATGTTGTGATTTTTGTCTGGACACTATTGCATGCTACCAAAAGAAATCCAGGGTAGAGATCAAACCAGAATCAGGCTTGCACCAGAACATGAGCTGTAATTGTGTGAATGTGGAGCCATGCCAGTACATTCCTCTCCTAGATCTCCCTGCCACTAAGAGATCAGACTTCTGGAATTTCTCAAAGCAAATCTCTGACCACTGGACCCATTCGCATCCTTAGGGATGTGCTTCTGGATTAGGACTACTGTGTGCTTGGTACTAGACTCAGCACTTGCTCTATTGTATCTCATTCAGTCTTTATAACAGCCTTCTTGGGTTGTACTCTTTGTCCCCATTGTATTTGTGAAGAAGCTAAGGTTTGCAGAGTTCAAGCAATAGGAACAAGGACTCATATTTAATTATTGTTAGAAACAGAATCTGAGCATAGAGCTAACTGACTCCAACTTCATGCCCTTACCCACTGAACTGAGTACATAGAAGATTGTAAAATCCTGAGGATGTGAGTTCACATTCCTCATCTCTCCCTAGTTGTGTAAGAATGAAAAGAAAGGCTCAAAGCAATAGAACTTGTCTTTGATCAGTTTAGTCATCTGGTATATTGGGATCGGGCCCAGAGCCATTACACCATAAATTCATGGGCTCCATCTCAGTGTAAAACTACTTCTGTGAGATCTAATTTGGAAGCCAAAGTTTTATACTTATTGGATTACTAAAATATTTATTATTATTATTTTTAAAGATTTTATTTATTTATTCATGAGAGACAGGGAGAGGGGGAGAGAGAGAGAGAGAGAGAGAGAGAGAGAAAGGCAGAGGGAGAAGCAGGCTCCCCGCTGAGCAGGGAGCCCGATGCGGGACTCGATCCCAGGACCCTGGGATCATGACCTGTGCCAAAAGCAGACGCTTAACCATCTGAGCCACCCAGGCGCCCCTGGATTACTAAAATATTTAACTCATGTACATGGTTCAAAATCTAAAAGATTATAAATTGGTTTCCAGTGAAACACAAGACTCTTTCTCTTATGCCCCCCACCCCCAGTTCCTCTCCCCCCTAAAATATTTTGGTGATTTATGAGCTCAGTGGGACAGAGTCTCTGAAACTAAGACTTTTCCTTGAACATCATGGGATGTGTGAGTCTCTGAAGGTGTATGCCAAGATAGATATTTCATGTATGTGGTTGGTTCAAGGCTGGTTATTTCACTTTCTGTGTTAAAATCTTGAACTTCCTAATGTTCCAGGGTGCCTAAATTACTGCCCTTTCCATGATTTCAAATTGCTTTTGGCAGAAAATTCTTATTTATGATAAGATCCCTGATAGCTGAGAATAAAACAGAATGAGATAAAGTAAGAAATAAGGTGTCTTGCCTGTTTTATTGCCTTTTGCTTTAAATCAATGACACTCAAACCTGGCTATACCCTTTAGTCACCTGGAGAGGTTAAAAAAAAAAGATACAGATGCCTGAGTCCCACCTCAAACACTTGAATGAGAATTTCTCAGGGTAAGGCTTAGGTAGCTGTATTTTTGGGTGTGATACTTTTATGAATTTATACAAGAAACCAAAAAAATATATGAGTGCTTTTGACATGTTTATTTAGTTGTAAAGCTAAAGAATAATGCTTATTTTTCTACCACTAAATAGGTATGGCTCTATGACTTTCATAGAGTTTCCCCTTTATATTCTTTGCTTTTTAAAAAAGCAGTTTTATTGAGGTTTAATTTACATAGCATAAAATTTGCTCATTTTAAGTATATAATTCATTGATTTTTAGTAAATTTGCAGAGTTGTGCAACCATCTCCACAATCCAGTTTTAGAGCATTTCTATCACTCCAAAAGATCCTTGTATCTCTTTGCAGTCACTCCCTGTTCCCACCCAGCCCCAGGCAGCCACTAATCCACGTGCTGTGTCTCTTCAGATAGCTGTAGTTTTAAAAGCACCCCAGGTGATTCTGATGCTCTATAAATGTTGGGAACTTTACTTTGAATTTACTAGCAGACTTTAGGGACATTAACTATGTCAAAATCTGAACCTACAGAAACACCTTTTAAAATAAGTAAGATTGTTCTTTAACTTTCACAGGACCCTCAGAATACCTTTGATCCTTATTAAAATGTATATCGTTCCTCTTTTCCACCAACATGTTTTTACTACTGGATACAGGCCAACATAGGATTACTCACACAGTTGGTGGAAAATAACCTCTTCCTGTATGCGGCGTCTTCTGTTCATCAACATAGATGGAACTTGAAATGGAAAAGTACCAACAGGCCATCCCAGTGGGGTTGGTGCAATCTTTTTAGTATAGTCTTGAGCTCCTTAAACTAGGTATCCCATTTTCTCTTGGAAAAGATAAATATGATCATTCAGTGCATTTTTGGGGTCAAAAGAGCTTCTCTCTTTTCCTTGATTCCCACTGTGACTTTCTGACCTCTTCTGCTCTTCCCCACTCTTCCCCACACCACAGTGAGAGCAGAGGCTCCTACCTTTCGAAGCCCGGCTTACTGTCCCGCCTTCATCCTGCCTGTTTCACACAGCTCCTTTGCCTGGCTCAGTGGCTCCCGAACATTGGCGCACATTAGTACCAACCAGGGAGCTTTTGGAGATCAATTAGCCATGCCAATTAAATTAGAGTCATCAGGGATGGAAATCAGAGGATTGCCTTCTTGTTTTCAAGTGTTATTTGGCTTCATTCCTACCTCTTTGTTCCCTAAAACTCTAGTCCTGGGCTGCTGACTCTGTTTCCAAGCTTCCCAGCTGGAGTTCCTGAGTAAATCTCAACTCCTCATCTTTGTCAAAACCAATGGACTCATGTGAAGTCACCCTAATCTGACAATAAAGGAAATTTTAGTTTCAGGAGCTAGAAGATCATCTTCATTTTCTCCCAGTGTATGGTTCATCTATGATACGGGCCCATACTCAAGAACACAGAAGAAAGCTAGAGTATCAGTTTGTGCTCTTAAAATACGTTCTAAAAAGACAACCTACAGAATGGGGAAAATATTTGCAAATCATATGTCTAAGCATCTGGTGTCCAGAATATATAAAGAATTCTTACAACTCAACCAAAAAAAGATAAACAACCCAATTAAGATATGGGCAGAAGACTTAAAAAAAAAAAAAAGGATGCAACTAGGTTTTCAACACTCTCCTGGTCTAAGTTGGTTAATTTTGCCAGATCTTGGGCATAGCTCTTATTTCATTGTGAAGGGGGGATTAGAAGGCAGAATATGGTTCCAGAAGACTGGTTACAAATACATAGATCTCCTTTTCCTGGGTTGCCAGATAAAATATAGGACGCTCAGTTAAATTTGAATTTCAGATAGACAGTTATATCCATGCAATCTCTGGGACATACTTACAGTAAAAAAAAAAATCTCTTTTGTTTATCTGAAATTCAGATTTAACTGGGCATCCTGTGTTTTTATTTGCTAAATCTGGCAGCTCTGCTCTATTAAGGGATTGCATTGTGACTGATGGTTCACCCCTGGTTCCAACTCCCTGCTGCTCTGTATTCTTCCTCCAGATACAGTCTCCACTCTACAGCTGGAAGGGAATGGCCCTGTTTGGCCTCTGTACATTTGCCAGGAAATAATAATCTGGTTGTTATGTGAGGGTTTCCAGCATTGTTCAGTGCAGAAATTATTCAGGTATGAATCATTTGGCTCCAGAGTTGGTTTTGTTTTGTTTTGTTTTTAATGCTGATATGAGAACCATGTTATCTTGTTTGTTCTGCCATGGGCTGTAGTTCAGTCAGGGCCAGCTGTGAGCAGGATGGCTCTGAGAGACCCAGGAGGGTGGTCTTCTCTCTTGAACTTGACATTGGTGAGCAACCTACTCTTCTCGAGGAGACCACACTCTATCTATTCCTTTTTCCTGCGTCTGTTTGGTGTATGAGGTGGAATGTTGTCTGGGCATGTGGCACTGTCCACCATAGCTGTGGCTGAAGCCAGAGATGTGTCCATGGCATGTGACATGGGTTACTGAGAGCATCTGCCATGCCCACCAAAACACTCTCAAGATGGATTCTCTTGAAAGGCTCCCCTCTTCATCTGCCCAACTATGTGCCAATGTGTTGAGTCACCTCCATGTTAAGTGTTCAACAAGCTTGTCTTGAGTTCTCACCACATTCCTGGCAGGTGTGCTAGATGCCTGGAACCTCAATGTGTCTAAGACATTGTCACTGTCTTTGAAGAATTTATAGTCAGCAATTCTTAAAAAAAATTTTAATTATGGTAAAAAACACACAATGTTAAATTAACCATCTAAACCAGTTCTAGGTACAGTTGAACAGTGTTGAGTTTATTTACTTTGTTGTGCAACCAATCTCCAGAACTTTTTCATCCTCCCAAACTGAAACTCTGTATCCACTTAACAACAGCTCCCTGTTGCCCACCCCCCCCCCCAGCCTCACCCCCAGCGCCTGGCAACTACCAATTCCCTTTCTGTCTCTGTGAGTCTGACTACTCTAGGTACCTCATGTAAGTAGAACCACACAGTATTTGTCTTTTTGTGACTGGTTTATTTCACTTAGTGCAATGCCCTCCGGGGTCAGCCATATTGTGGCATAGAGCAGGATTTCCTTCCTTTCCGTGGCTGAAAAATAGTCCATTTTAATGCATAGACCACATTTTGTTGAAGAACACTTGGGTTGTTCCCACTATTTGCTACTGTGAATAGTGCTGCTTATATAAACATGGTGTATATGATCTTTGAGATCCTGCTTTTAATTTTATTGAGCATATACCCCAAAGTGGAATTACTGGATCATCTGGTAGTTCTATTTTTAATTTTGGGGGGAGCCTCCATCCTGTCTTCTGTAGTGCTGTGCCATTTTACAATCCCACTCACGGTGCACAAGAGTTCCAGTTTTCCCACATCCTCTCCGACACTAGTTATGTTCTGTCTTTTTGATAGCAGTCATCCTGGTGGATGTGTAGAGTTGGCAGTTTTGAATAATAACAAAAGAAAACCTGGCAGGTTGACTCTGTGAAATGCCATGAAGGTTTTCCCAGTGATTGGGCCATGTTCCACCTTCGTGCAGGAGGGCAATGTAGAGGCATTTAACAGAAATCTCTCAATCTTAGAGTCCTCTGCTTCTCTGGCACCATTTTTGGTAGGCTTCCATTTGGTTTAGTTTCAGATGCTTAGAGCAGTAGTATTTAAGGTCTTCCATGGACACAAAACGGTATCATGAAGTGATATAACACATGATTTTAGGGGGTAACGGTGGATAGAATATGTGAGAGGTGACTTGGTTCACGTGTAGTTTCTCAGGGAAAGTCAGTCACATAGGGAAAACTGAGGCTCAGGAATGTATGATTTTAGGAAGAAAAAGCATTGAGTAACTAGTGAAGAAGGCAAATGCCACTTAATTATAAAGTGATAGAGTTGAATCGGAACTCTTTCAGCTGTCATTTTGCATTAGTATTTTATGCTACATGTTGCCATCATGTCTATATGATGCTATTTTCCAAAAGGATTTAAAATACCTATTATCAATCTAGGGGACAAAAAGGGTTCCCATAAGAAAAAACGATACTATGGGGCTTATGAAGGTATTTAACCAAATTCCTTCTCATCTTTATTGCCCAACTTCACCGCTTTTTCCCCCGAGACCTCGCCAATATATATTTTTCATTGAAGTGTGATTCACACACATTATATTAGTTTCAGCATGATTCTATATTTGTATATGTTGCAAAAGGATCACCGCACTAAATCTAGTTAACATCCATCACCACACAGTTATGGAAATTTTTTTCTTGTGATGAGAACTTTTAAGATTTACTCTCTCTCTCTTTTTTTAAAGATTTTATTTATTTATTTGAGAGAGAGAGAGCGAAAGAGTACACAAGCAGGGGGACCAGCAGAGGGAGAAGCGAACTCCCCCACTGAGTGTGGAGCCCCACATGGGACTCGATCCCAGAACCCTGGGATCATGACCTGAGCCGAAGGCAGATGCTTAACTGACTGAGCCACCCAGGAGCCCTAATATTTACTTTCTTAGCATCTGTCACATGTACAATTCAGCATTATTAACTGTAGTCACCATGCTGTACATTGCTTCCTCATCACTTTTTCTTTTAATACTCTGCCAATTTGCTTGAATTTTTTCTGTATTGCTACCATCAAAGGGTAGTTGCCCAGTTATTTGCAATACTTTTGACTGCTCTATATTGAAGTAATCTCTCCACTGGGGTCCAGGTGAGCAGGTTACATAAACAAACATAGACAATTTAGCCCCTTTTCCAAGGGAAATGAGCAGGCAGTGTTTGTTTGGGAATCCTTTTTGTAAAAGCACCAGGTGTTGGCCGCTTTCCTCCGACAGTTAGCAAACCCAGGGTCCACAGGAAGGAAGCAGGAAACCCCTCTGTCAGTTGACCCCAAAGGGCACAGATTCCAGCTGATATCCTTGACTGTGGTTCTTTGCTCCTAAATCTTTTCACCTTTAGACACGTTACATAGCAATTGACTTCCTTTTGTCCCCATGTGGTTGTCTAGGAGGAGAATGTTTATTTGTGAATAACATCCATGTTCCAGGACAAAACTAAAGACATACGTGTTCTCTAAAATATATGAAGTGCTTTGTCATTACAAGACAGAATCCGTGGGAAGAATATTCAATAGAATTTGTGTACTTGCTTCTTAGCCTTATGTAGACTCCTTGGAGAGTCTAGGGAAAGCTACGGGCCCTCTGTCCAGAAAAAATACACACATGTATACTTTTATGCAAAATTCTGTATATAATTTCAGGGGCCTCTTGGGAAGCTACCCACTCCATTATACTTTATAAAGATTATTATCTCTATAAATATTGTTGAACTCCCTGTTATGAATGTTTATTATGATTTATCTTTTTTCCTCCAAATAATGATTATTTTGTTTTTACTAAGCTCTCAGTTGTATGGAGACACCTATTATGGCAAAAATGTGAACTGTATGTTATCAAAGAGTATTTTTTTTTCCTCATGAGTTGCCTTTCATCCTATACAAAGAGTATAAGAAGCTACTTCAGAAGGGGCAGAGGCTGGGGGCTAATATGTATTGAGCATCTACTATGTGCCAGGCACCATGCTCGGTGCCTTATATATGTGATCTCACTTAACTCTGATGGCGATTCTATGATGTGGATTTACTCCAGTTGAATGGATGTGGAACTGAGGCTCAGAGATATTAAGTCAGTCATTTTGAGTCTGTCAAAACTTAGACCCCACTTTCTTCGGTATTATGCAGCTTCTAAAATAACGTGTACCTTCTTGTTCAAAAAGACCGGGCTCTAGACAGGAAGAGTGCATCCTGGGGATGCTGGCGACCTGAGGAGCGGGGAAGAGTGGGTGGAGAAGGAGCGGTTAGCGAACCTTCCCGAGGACGCGCTTGATTCCGTGGTGGGCCACAGAAGGTCATCTTGCACAAGAGCACAGATGCTTGCATCGAAACGGGAAGATGACATGAGGAGACTTGGCTTTCTCCAATCCAGAGCAATCACGGCACTGCACTCCTTCCCCTAACAAAGTGGGCACTGAGGGGAGAAAGCCAAGAGCAGGAAGAGATGTGTGGGCTCTCATTAGAAAAGTAGGTCAGAGTCTCACTCTTTTGGTCTGCTCCAGGCCTCTTCCCTTGCACTCTTCATTACGTTACGAGCACACGTGACTGTGGAGGGCCTGTAAATCAAGTTCATTGTGCTCATGAGCTGTTTTGTGGCCATCAGCAAGACGAGCCACGATTCACACAAGGAAAAGCTAAACAGTATTATTCTGGTTTGAGATGTTGGTCAGTAACTCTGGGGCAGCCTAGATTAACCTCATTGATGAAAAGGTTTTTTCCTTCTCTGGTAAAAAGATGATTTTATTTTCTAGAGTTATTGCTCTGGAATTTTTCCCAGCAAAATTTTTTTTTTTTTTGGTAGTTAATGGCAAATTCACTGGGTCACATTGACTGTCTGATACTTAATGGGTGGAAGTCAGCCCCAGGAGTTAGGCTTCTTGGTATTTAACCAAAGCGGGAATCAACCCACTCTTTGGGCATAGAAAATAAGCCCATTTAGAGGAATCTCATGAATTTTCATCATGAACTAGCAAACATCAGAGGTCAATAGGAAACCAAAATAATAATACGCTATCTTTCTCATGGCTTATATCAAAGACCCCAGTCAAATGAATTATGAAGAGAGAAATTATACTCTTTAATCCTCAGTGCTTTCACTCAACCATGAATGGTATTAATTCAGGGGAGTTGTAAAGAGCATTTCAATGAGAGAGATTTGAAACAAGGAAGAGTAGGTACATGCTGATAGTATAAAGAGGGTCGAATCTAACGTAGAATTTTAAAGTTGGAGATAATCTAGTGCCGCCTAATTACATACACCAAGGGCACGTGACCATTGTCTCTGCAAGAACCAGACTCACCTGCAAGCCTTAATCAAATACAGCTTTCTGGGTCCCCCTCCAGAGTTTCGGATTCAGAGTTTCTGGGTGGGCCCAAGAATTTGTGTTTCTAGCAAGTGCGCAGGTGATGCCGCTGCTGCTGGTCCCAGACCACGTCACGAGAGGCGCTCGGCACCATCCCCGCCAGTGGGTTTGTTTGAACACTTCCAGCGAGATGGGCTGTGACTGCTGCCTCTGCCCACAGGGGACATCTTTCCTAGAGCTTTTTGAGGCTGCACGAAGAGTGCTTCCCAGTAACCCTACCCCCGGTCCTAATTCTGCCAGCTGGAATTACTCTGAATACACCTAATCCCCATATAAATGCCTACACAACAGACTTATCCTAAGGAAAAGAGCAGATAGGCTCTGTTTGGCAAATAACGTTGATCCGTTCCATTCTAGGGAATGCCTGTTCATTCTGTTCTGCCATCCCAACTCCCAACGAGTTCCGATTTTTAAAAAATTGGGGTATGCGTAGAATAAAGTGTATAAATCTCATGTGTACAGCTTGATGAATTTTCACATGTGTATACACCCAGACGGCTACTTCCAGGCCAAGACTTAGAGCATTTTCACCACCCCAAAGGACTCCCGCACCCTTTCCCAGTAGGTACTCACCCCCCAAAGGTGGCTACCATTCTTCACCATCATTCTGCGTCCTGTGGACAAAGTCATGCTTGCTCTTTTTTTTTTTTTTTTTTAAGATTTTATTTATTTATTTGACAGAGAGATACAGCGAGAAAGGGACACAAGCAGGGGTAGGGGCAGAGGGAGAAGCAGGCTTCCCGCCGAGCAGGGAGCCTGATGCGGGACTCGATCCCAGGACCCTGGGATCATGACCTGAGCCAAAGGCAGACGCTTAATGACTGAGCCACCCAGGCGCCCCAAGTCGTGCTTGCTCTTGAGCTGTATGTAAATAGAAGTCTAGAGAGTATTCTTTTCTGTATCTATGTTCAAAATGACTACAAGATGCTGCATAGACAGCAGTAGTTCTTTCCTTTTTGCTGCATGTACTATCCCAAGTTTCATCTGTTGAATTGTCTTACATTTAATTCCCTGGCCCTTTTCCTACTTTGTATATTGTTAAGGTTTATAATAACGTTGGCTGGCATGAATCAGAATGGCCCAAGTACAGTCGTTCCCCCTTACCCATGGTTTCGTGTCCCTCAGTCACCGTTATCCCCGGTCACCCACGGTCCTGGAAGCAGATGGTCCTCGTTCTGACATGTGGTCAGAAGGCAGTAGGAGCTTCATGCTGTGTCACAGCGCCTACATTCCTCACCTCACTTCATCCAGCACGTAAGCACTTTATCCTCTCCCGTCATCCTAAGAAGGATGATATTTTGAGAGAGAGACCACATACACATAAGTCCTGTTGCAGTATGTTCTAATAATTGTATTTTATTATTAGCTGTTGTTGTTAATCACTTACTATGCCTAACTTATAAATTAATACATATGTATGTATTCAAAAAAGCATAGTATATACAGGGATAAGGGTGGGGATAAGGAGGGACTACGGTCCATGACATCACTTGATCTTTTCAATAGTGTGAGTTTGGTAGACCATTAACCCATTTTGCAGATGAGATAACCAAAGCTCGGTAACTTGCCCAAAGTCTCACTGGTAAAGAGAGGTTGAGCCAGTATCGAATGCAGGTCCTTCTGACTCATTCATGATTCCGAGTTCTCAGCTGTGTTATCATGCCTCTCACTCTTGGTGCTTTACCAGTAATCACCGCATGAGAGACTGACTCGGAAGAGTATGCAGGTTCCTTCTCTTTCAAAAACGTTTCCATTTTCAGCCTTTCTTCCTTTCGGCTCTGTAGTGGTTCTCAGGTGTCGACGCCCATGCTGGTGAGCTGGAGGCCAGCACTTGTCAACGTGCCATTGAGATTTTCCCAGCTCCTTCTTCAGATGGGCAGATCTGTTGGAAGCATGTTATCTTTCATACAACTGTCTTCAATAAGAAGAAGATCTCCTAATTGCTGGCTTTCTGGTCGCTCCTGAAACCTCTGCCCTCAATGGGTGCAAATAATAGAAGAATCAGTTCTGCCCTGTGGTTCCTGTTAAGGTTACACCTAAATTGTCTCTGAAAAATAATTGTCTGTTCTGTTGAAGGAAATGTTTAAACTTCCTCTGATTTTAATGTCTAATAAACCCTTAGCAAGAGGAAGTTTATTCTTACGTGCAAATTACCATGGGCAAATTATGCCTTGTTTCCTATTTTATTTTGCTAATTAGGGATGGAAGATTGCTGATCAGCTCACTCTATGCATGGCATCGACTTGAATAGATTTAAAAAAAATGATCAGATGCTTTGCAGCAGTTTTAAGCCTGGCTTTGATTCAATATCTGGATAAAGTCTCCACATATACTGACATTTATGTATCCTCCATTTTATTTTTATATTCCTCTTGGCACATGCAGAGCTAAAAAATTTGAATTTCTGTTGTTAAGTATATAGACTTGGTGATGTTTGGATTTATAAAGGTGGGTAGTCTGCAAAGTAATTCCCTGTTGGTCGGGAAGTTCAGGAGTAAAAAACGGCTGTGCTGTACTTAATCTTTCATCCCACTAACTTTTCTTAAATCATATAAAATCCATTTATGGGTTTTTTTTCCTGTAAGTCTAATTTATATTTGAAGATTTATGCTAGGGGAAACTTTGGGAGTTTTTTTTGTTTTTGTTTTTTGTTTTTAAAGAACCATAAACTTTCTGGACAAACAGTATGTTAGGGCAACCAAATGATTGGTGGGGGAAGGTGTTTCTTCTGGAAGACTTCCATATAGAAGGAGTGATAGAATTAGACCCCACCCTTTTATAACTCTAATGGAATAGGGGATCCAGACAGACATTGACAGTGTCTGGTAAAACTATGTAGTGAAAGATCGATGAGGAGCTTTATAATGGGTGATCAGATTGACAATATGGGAGCCCACCATCTTTCTCACTACAGCTGAGAGCAGACAGGTAGATACTGTGTGCTTCTGATGTGAAAAAATGGTAAGCACTCAGCCTCACCTCATCACCTGTGAAGTGTTTTTGTCAGTGGTACTGACCTGCATCTAAGCAAGCCTCTAACTTTCCTACCAGAACACAGGGAAGCAGAGAAGATGGATCTGGGGTTGTCAATATCGACTGCACAGTAGACTCACATGGGGGATTTTTAAATATCTGATACCCAGGTTATGCCCCAAACCAATTAAATGAGCTCTTGGCCTGGATATCGGTATTTTTTTCTAGTTCCCCCAGATGTTACAGCGCAAACCAAGGATGGAAACCAGGGGAATCGAGACGCAAGTTAAAAGATAAGACAAAACAATCATGAAAATGTGAGAATGTGAGAAATTCCACAGGACAAATAACCAGGGTTTTACAACACATTTACGTAGCATGAGAAGAAACACTTGTAAATTAAAAGAGATTTAAGAAACATAAACCCGATGTGGTGTATGGTCTTTTTTTTTGATCCAGATTCGAAGGAATCAGCCATATCAAGACACATTCTAAAGAATCAGGAGAACTTCAATACAGACTGAGTATATTCGGGATAATATGACATTGAGCATTGGTTTTGTAATTTGTGATGATGGTTTTGTGGTTATGTGGAAAAAAGTCCTTATAGTTAGAGATATATACTGAAGTATCTACAGATGAAATACGATATCTGGGATTTGTTTTAAAATACTCTAGCAAGAGATGGTGAGGGGATTCATAAAAACAGATACGAAAGATTGGTAAGAGGTTGATAATGGTTAAAAGTTGGGTGAAACGTACATGGGGGTTCATTTTACTATTCTTTCTACTTTTGTGTGTTTAAAAAATTCACATAAAAGATGAAAAAGAAGGCATAAAGGTGAAATCTCTAACATCTCTTGCACTGTGATGGATTATCGGTACGAAGTCTGTGAAATTCATATGGAATATAAACCTGCAATAAAATAAAGTCTAGCCCTCTGTGTCCATGCAAAACAGCCGTGCTTCTTTTCCAAAAAAAATATTGATACATGCAGTTATGAATTATGTTTGTATCTTATTTGCAGATGATTCTGGGCTGCCTCCTTCTACTGTTATCAACCAAAATGACACTTTCGCCAAAGTCACTTTTAAGCCAAGTGTGGTCCAACAAGCCAGGATTGCTCAGAATGGCATTTTGGGAGATTTCATCATTAGATATGATGTCAACAGGGAACAGAGCATTGGGGACATCCAGGTAATGGGCTCATTGTTGCCATTTTGTGTTAGTTGCTTGATACTTTTAGTTAGAACGAGGATTCCAGTTCTTATCTAAGGGAGGGAGAACTTTCTGGTTCTTAGAAATTTGTTTTAACCTAAAATATGTCTCCAAGGGGACTAGGGTGTTCCCTTCCTATTTCCTGCTTCAGTAATCTGGAGAGCAAATGAAATCTGTAATGTAATTTTCCCTGCGGTGTTTTAGATGAAGTTAGAATTTTAGTTCATCTTCAATTTTAATTAAGAGAGCCTGTTCCATGGCTCATTTCCCTTTAGGTTTTATGGCTCCAGAGACAGGGTGGGAATATTAAGATGCATTAGCACGCATCCAGAATGTAGACAACTTTGATATCTCAACTTGTAAAAACCACATATTAGGAAGCAGGAATTCCAAGCGGCAAGGGCCATAGGGGGTGGATAATTAAAATTGAATTAGTCAACATAGGCGGTAAGTATTAAAGGGATGATTTTATCTTTATAAAATCTGTTTCATATGTTTCATTCATTGTAGAACTTATATAGAATCTCCATTTCAGGTAGTTTTCCTGCCTATTCCAGGCACATTTTTACTTTCTCTTCCTCCACCAGGTTCTAAATGGCTATTTTGTGCACTACTTTGCCCCCAAAGACCTACCTCCTTTGCCCAAGAACGTGGTATTTGTGCTTGACAGCAGTGCCTCCATGGTAGGAACCAAGCTCCGGCAGGTGAGTGAGGCCAACTGCCAATTTTATTCTTTCTCACTTTTGCCTGGAACCTTGATGCACTCTGTGAATAAAATTCAGTTGATGCCAAATGTCTGCTTTACCAGCCAGCTATTCCTGCCTACACAGAACCTTTCTGAACTGATGATCCAATTCAGCCATTGACATAAACTATCATTTAGGATGGTGTTTAAAAAAAAGAGAGAGAGAGAGCAGAGGGGCATGTATAGAGACACTCTGAAAAAAAGGGGACTGGAAAACTAGATAATGTGAGACAGGAATACGCTGAGAGGGACACTCAACAGCACTATTGTTGATGGAATAATTCTGTGTGGTAATCATGTCCTTTCAGAGCAATGGAAGAGAGTCATTGGCAGCCCTGTTGGCCTACCCTTAGAACAAAGAACTTCCATCTCAATAATTCAGGAGTGAAATTCTTATAGCATTTAGGATAAATGTTAAAATTCTAGGGATAGGAGGGACATTAAGGGACATGTAGTCTATGCTGAAATATTAAACTATATTGAAAATATAAGTATTAAAATTTTTTTAAAAAGCCACTGGAAAGGGCTATTCCTTATCTTGCTCTGGTATCATAAAATATCACAAATTTGCTTTTATAATATAGTTTCAACTCACATAACAGAAAACAAAAAAAGCTACTGGCTGCCAGACCAAATTATAATTCTACATTCATCAAACACTTAGTTCTCTTAGTTTTTCTATCTTAACTCATTATCTATTTTTATCAATTAATAATAAATATGTGGTTTAATAGTCCCTCATACCTCAAAAGAACCCTCTACCCTACCTCCTTCCACCCCTACATCCTATTCCACATGTAGTTGAACCTGATCTTAGCTGATAAGCTCTTGTAAATATTTTCTCTCAGTTACTACTTTGTAAGTTCTTTCCTTGGCTGTTTATATTTAAAAAATCATGTAGAATCTGTTGATTTTTTTTCTTCATGGCATCTTATTTTTCTCCACCCCAAAATAGTAAAAAATACATTCTATGCAAAAATAGGGTTTAACTCTTTTCTTTCAGAAGATTGCCAGATATAATTTCTAACTTGTATAGGAGCAAGATAACTTCGCCCTGTCAGTCAGTTCCATGTAGTTCTTCCACATCACATCCTTGTACAGAATTCAACCTGCTAACTTCTCCACTTTGATTGCTTTTCCTTCCTTTTGCATCTCTGACCTTCCATCTGGGATTACTTTTCTTTTGCCTGAAGAATACTCATCGGGGTCTTCTTAAATGTGGGTCTGCCAGTAAAGAATTCTCTTAGTTTTTGCTTGTCTGAAAATCATTTATTTCATTCTCATTCTTGACGGATATTTTTATTGGGAATGGAATTCTGCATTGACAGTGATTTTCTTTCCATTGAAGATAGATCCCATTGTCTCTGGGCTTCCATTGTTACTGTTGATAAGTCAGTAATCATATTAACTCTTGTTCCTCTAAACGTAATCTTTTATTGTTGACTGTTTTTAAGATTTTCCTCTTTATCTTAAATTTTCTGTACTTATAATATGATGATTTCAGAGATGGATTTCTTTCCTTTTTTTTTTTTCTGCCTGAGGTTGCTAGGACTTCATGAATTTGTGGATTCATGGGAAAATCCTCAGCCATTATTTTTGAAATCCCACTGGCTCACTTCTTCTGGGATTCCAGTGTTAGAAAAGTATCCTGTTTCCCTTGCTCTCTTCTATTTATTCCTACTTTTGCCTTTCCAAACTTCATTCCAAACGTATCTTACAGTTCACAGATTCTCTTTTCAGGTATGTCCAGTCTGCTCTCAAACTCATCCATTGGGTTATTTCAGTTATTGCATTTTTTAATTCTAGAATTTCCATTTGGTTCTTTTCAAATTTGTTCTGTCACTTTTTAGAATGTTTAGTTATTTCACAAAGTTTTTAATAACATTTTTTATTTTCTCGAGCATCATAAACATAGTTATTTTAAAGTCCATATCTGATCATTCCAAACTTGAGCCCCTTGGGAGCTGCTTTTATTATTTTTCTTCTCTCCTTGTGTGACTGGTCATTTATGATTGCATGATGAACATTATATTCAAACATTTGTTTTTAGAAATAGTTGAAGGCTTAGGATGATGATCTTTTCTGCTAGAGAAAGTTAGGGATGTTTTTGTCAGGTACCTGGAGGATTATAATTTGGGATCATTTTTTTTAAAGATTTCTTTACTTATTTTAGAGAGCTCGTGCAAGTGGGGAGAGGGGCAGAGCCCGCATGAGTGCAGAGCCCAATGCAGGGCTTGATCCAACAACCCTGAGGTTATGACCTGAGCTGAAATCAAGAATTGGCCACTTAACCAACTGAGCCACCCAGGCACCTCAATCTGGGATCATTTTAGTCCATTTTCAGGGCTTGGGATTTTTCTGGGCAGCCCAGATGGCTCAAAGCTGGATTGCAATCCTTTCAAGACTGGTTTATTTCTGTATAGCACAAAATGTAGAGGTTTACCAGAGCACCCATCCCTGGTGGGCTCTGGACTTCAACTTTTGACCCCCTAAGCTACTAAAGTGATGCTCAGCTTCTCAGATACTTCTTTGGCCTTGACAAACATCCTTTAGATAAAAGTGATCCCAAATGCTGAGACTGCCTCTTTAAATTTTCATCTTTCCCAGCAGCTTGAGTGACTCATATCTTTAGCCGTCTGAGTCACATCAGGCTTTAACCTCAAACCCAATCCGTTCTAGTGCCCAGGATCTTCCACTTCCAGTGGGAGAACAATCAAGAACCTTCTTACTAAACTCCCAGAAAGGTAAATCCTGCCCCAAATTGTTCAGAGAAAACCAGTGAACTAAATCAGGATCTCTTAGACTCACCATTAATGATAAAATAAAATCAGGCACTTCTTAAAAATATAGCATGGAACATTTTCACCACGGGAGGCATCATGCTAAAGGTATTACATGAATTATTGGATAAAAGAATATTTAATCTTTGTAACAATTTGGCTGGCATCCCCATTTTAATGATGGGGAAACCGAGGCTTTACACTGGTGGATAACTCAGTTAGTCAGTGGCAGGGCTGGCTCCAGAGCCCGGTCTGACTCTGAGGCCCATGCATCAAACCACAATGGCGTGGCGTCTTGGTGCAGGTTAGTGGTGTGATGGGACAGTGCTCTCGTGTACAAGGGTAGAAGGTGCCCGCGGATCCAAGGTGAGTGCAGTTTGACATCTCAAGAGCCAGTGAAGATGGATGCATTTCAGGAGGGATTTCCATGCACTGTGCAAGAGCAGTGTAACGGGAGAAGTCACTCCAGTTGCTATCCTCCCCTCCTCCCTCATTCCTGGATATTAAAATTCCATTACTTGCTGGGCACTGAAAGTCTGGCATGCAGTCTGCTGGCTTCTAAGTGACAGCACGGCCCCCTTCCAGGAGAACCACCCTGGACCAGCCAAACACATGTCAGAAGCCTCGAGGCAGTTTCTAAAGCCCGTTGCTGCCTTGGAGTGTTTGGAAAACTGCTGGTTGTTGTTGCAGCGCTCAGCTCCTCCAAGGCCACAGTGCTGAGTGAAAAGCTTGGTTGATGGTGGAACCTTATACACAACGTCATGGCCACTGGTGAAGAGGAAGATGGCTCCAAGCACAGGGCTTTCGCGGTGTGTCAACAGGCTTGGCAACATCGGACATTTGTCACAAGTCCCCTCGGCTCCTGTGAAGAATCATTCCCTGTCACACGGGGTGGTGGGGGCTGGTTCTTGGCTCCCCTCATCGTTGACGGGTCCGAAGTACTTCACTTTGCTCATCCCAGTGAAGGGCACAGGGTTGGTATTGAATAATAATTCGAACAACTGACTTATAAAGAATTGTAAGATTTTTTTAACCTTAAAATGTATTCTCCCTAAAGGGTATGTCAGTACCTGGGCACTTTCTGGTTCTGGTCCTAATCCCAGTGGGAATGAGAGCCTGGAAGCCAGGACTTGACTGGCTTAGGAACAGCGACAGAGCCTCCCGCAGGTTGCTGGTGCATGACTTTGCTTTGCTTTCTATCCCGCGAGCCTCTGTCGGCGAATCGGCTGCGAGAGAGGCTTCATGCTAGGTCAGGCAAGATTTCTGCCTCCCGATTTCAGCTTATAAAACCTCTCAGTGGGAGGAGGGGCTGAGAAGAGCCACAGAAAATGTGATCAGCATAGCCCTTTCTTTCCTGATTCCTTTCAGGTGTAAAGCCCTGGCACTAGCAAATACACGTCCTTGGGAACAGAAGGAGAATACATGTGTGAAATACGTTATTCCTCGACCAAGGTTTACATGTTCTTCTCTTCCCTTTCCCTAATCTATGTAACTAGATCTACTTTCGCTTTCATATTAAGGAACTTGGTTGAGGGACTCTCTCTGGCAACCAAGCAGAGGCTAATGGATCGTTTACCAGATGCTTTCATGCTACAACTTTCTACAGACTCGTTCCCATCATCTGTGCCATTCTGGGCTAATCCTAGATTCCCCTGGAGCTTTTGGAAGTTTGTCTTCCTTTTTCCATTGAATTTAGTCATCAGTTTTGGAGGGTAGAGAACAAGCATGATGTTTCTTATCTGTAATTGCAGATTAAAGTGAGGGGAAACGTGAACGTTGCTTGTGCTCATTCATTGGCTTACTTCATGCTCTAGGTCATCAGTTTCATCTTCATGTCCAAAATTCAGCTTCCAAGAGGCATTTGGGCATTTTATGTGCAACCCTACAGGCAAATAGCCTGTCTGTAAGCTCCATAGATTTGGGAAGCATCTTGTTTTTGGTCATTAGCGTACATATTCCCAGTGCCCAGCACTGGGCCTGACACTTAGCAGGTAATGATTTTTGCTGAAATACATACCAGCACATAAACATTAAATGCGGCGCACGCTTTTGAGTCAGAGTACGTACCATGGAGTGGCCAGTATGTACCAAGCACTTGAAACATTTTACATACATTTTTTCATTGAATCTTTCAGTAATCCAGTGAAATAGACATTGTCATCCCCTTCTTATAAACGAGAAGGTGAGGGGCAGGGAGGTGACATCACTATGCTAAATACAGAACGCTGTAAGTAGGGAAGTTCAGCATCAAGTGCAGTCTCCCCCAGCTCTTCCCTATACCATTCTTCACTGTACCATTAGACATAGACCCTAACATCAGACCATCTCTCAAGAGGACAGGCTCTACCTGTCCTCAGGGCCAAGTGATGTGATGGGGGTGAGTGCACACAGATGTCAGTTGCCCTGAGAGGCTAAGAGGCTTCAACCAGCAGCTGGTGTCATGAATGGAGCTGTTCTGCTCTGATGCATAGAATTAACTATTAGAGATTTATTATTTAACTTTAAGCACACTGTGGCCATGGACAGGGATGCAGACATCTTTCCTTTCACGATTTGGGTTGGACAGGCTGAGGGCCAGCCTGGAGACAGCAGGGGTGGGGAGAGAAGGACGACATTGGTGACTATGAGGCCCGTGTGGTCATGACCTTCATTCCAGCTGTCTTCTTCAAGAACGTGTGGATCTGCCACAGTTTGAAAGGGAAGATGTTGGAAAAACATTAGGTTGTCAAGAAAGTAGCTTTCATGTGATGGGGATCAAAGGAAGGGCAGCCTGAGTGTCAGTGAGCGGCCAGGAAGACTGCCAGACAAGGCCAGCGAGCCCAGAGGGCATCAGGCGAGTAGTGACCTGGTTAGAGGAGACAGCTACCTGAACAAGTGAAGGAGCTCAGGCAAGGAGGATGCAGGAAGGCCAAATGAGATCGTGTCTCGGAAATATGGAGGGTCTCAGAGATAGGCACTATATGGCTCTCGAACGAATAAAAATGGATGGTGGAAGGTTTGGGTTCTCCTGCTTACCCTTTCAGGCTATAGGCCTTGTTGTAAACATCTGAAAGCATGGCTTCAGCTAATAATAAGAATGTCTAGCTTCCCCCATCCGGTTTTCTAGAACAAGGGTCATCAAACTTTTTCAGTGGCGACAGATAGTGAATATCTTCAGCTTTGCAGACTACATGGTCTCTGTCCTGCTCAGGTGCGCTGCCTAGCACAGAGACAGACACAGGCCAGCCACAGGCCATCTGCACAGAAGAAACAACGGGCAGCAGGCTGGATTTGGCCCGCAGGCCATCGTTTGCTGACCCCTGGTCCGCAGGGATGACTAATGGGCAGGGCTAGAGATAATTCCAATTGGTACTATTTATTCTCGTCTACTGAGCTGCTCTTGTCCAAACATGGCCACCAGCAGATGCGTGGGTCAGAAATACATTGCAAAACAGAGATCTGGGGCTTCGGGCAGGGGACAGAAGGCAGTGGGGAAAATGTGTTTTTGACTCTGACTCAGAATATGAGGAAATAATTGATGGACAGAGGGCACAGTATTCTTTCCCCTAGGTCACAACTGAAAACTTGGATTTTTTATTTCAGAAAGATTCGCCCCTCCACAAAGATGATATCATTTTAAATAGGTTGGAGGTACCCATTTAAAAAATTTTTGTTGAGGCAGTTAAGATTTACCCAAATGAGGCCACGTTTAAAAAGTTCTGAGGCTCTCTGAATGAAGGCGCTGTGTGGCTCCCATACAAAGAAAAAGTGAACAAGCTAGAGCTCTGAGTTGTCCCCCACGATCCATTTAGGGGGTAGCCCTCCTAGTCAGCATCTGATGGCACGGTCCTGGTGTCACCAAAAAGCCTAGCTTCTGCTTTCTGGCGTCCTAATTTTGTACTCAAGTCTCTCAGATCAGCAGACTTTCTCTGTAAAGGGCTGGGGAGGGCCCAAAAGGAAACTTGCTACAAGTAACAAGGAGATAAATTGCACAAGATAACACATGTGGGAGTCGTAACAGGGATTGCCCACCCACGCCTGGTGGAATGCCTCAGCACTGCCCCTGCCCCATAGTGCGGCAGCCCCCTTCCCTCCTGCAGGACGCCCGACTCGGCCTCCCGATCCCATCTTGGCTTTGGCTGCACACTCCAGATTCTCAAGGAATGAGACAAATATTGATTATATGCCATGGGAGAGGTATTGGCAGAGGGGATACAAAGATAAATACGACAGAACATTTTCTCTTGAGGCACCCGGGGAGAAGCGAAGTCACGCGACGGTTGTATGCAGAGCACTCCCTGTGGTAGAGATGTGTGTATGGTCTGGTCATGGCACAGAGCGGGCGCCCATCAGTCCTTTGTAGGAGTGGAGAAGGGGATTGTGGACTTTTCAGAGCAGGGGTAGTGGAGCCTTAAAGGTCTTTTAGAAGTTAGTCAAGTTGGTGGGGTGGGAACGGATAGAGGAGCCAAACAGAGGGGGATGGATAGCATGTGCAAAGCATGGAAGCAAGAGAAAACATGTGTACTGGAGAAGCCTACTTAAATCACTCTAATTAAGGACCTCAGAAAAAAGAAAATGAAAACAGAGGGGGAGGCAAACCATTAAGAGACTCCTAGCTGTAGGAAACAAACTGAGGGTTGCTGTAGGAAACAAACTGAGGTTTGCTGTAGGTGGGGTGATGGGCATGAAGGAGGGCACGTGATAGAATGAGCACTGGGTGTTCTATGCAACTGATGAATCACGACCTCTAACTCTGAAACTAATGATATACTATATGTTGATTAAATGGAATTTAAATTTAAAAACAAATTTTTAAAAGGACCTTAGACTTTTGCTGGAGAAAAGAAATATGCAACAATCACATGTTCATCAAACCAACATGTCACATAGACAGTGGAAAGAATTTTAGGGACAATAAAGAGTTTGAAGTAGTCAACAAAAGATTAATGACAGAGGTGACATAGAAACTAGTCCTTAAAGATGCAACACAGTTTTCTTTTTTTTTTTTTTAAGATTTTATTTATTTATTTGAGAGAGAGAGAGAGAGTGCATGAGTGGGGGGAGGGGGAGGGGTAGAGGGAGAGGGAGCAGGAGACTCCCTGCTGAGCAGGGACTTGATCCCAGGACCCCAGGATCATGACCTGAGCCAAAGGCAGACGCTTAACCAACTGAGCCATCCGGGCGCCCCTAGGGCACAGTTTTCTTGACAGGAAAGGAGGGAGTGAATTCTTGGCTGAGGAAAAACATGAAAAAAGTCATGAAGCAAGAGTGAATATGCCATTGTGGAAAGTGGGGCTTAGAGCCTGAGACCCTTGCATAAAGCTGGTTCCTTTGAAGGACAGCCCTGTTGGTGGAACAGTGGGCAGAGGGAAACTCCTCTAGCTCTCCAGAATGAGTCCCCTTCTGCAAATAAGGATAAGTGTTACCAAACTCAGAAGAAAAAGTAACCAAGCCCCAAGAATGAAATTCACCTGGTTTTAGAATCTCTTCCCTCCTGCAACCAGAATCTCACTTTCCAGTCTCACAGTGTTAAGAGTATGGGAAGATGGAAGAGACACAGGGATGTCATTGCTCTCCCTGCCTGGTGGGGGATGACTCCCCTTCCTGTAAATAATTTCTTGTGGATACCATGTAGGTGTGCTGATATGCCGTGTTTACTTGCTAACTGTTCCACTGTTTGATATCTAGCATAGCTTTTTCTCAGCCTCCCCAATCTTTCTGTTATGTTCTCAGTGTTTGTCAAGGCACATCCCCGGAGATTTATAGCGAGGGCATAAGGTGGACCCATGCCAGGGAAATGGGAATCATGAGAACTCACATGTAGGAGAAAGTTGAATGAGTCAAAGGGCAGTCAAAGAGTCAGACGCCAAAAAAAAATCTATAGAATGAAACAGGCAGGGCTCCAGAATCCAAACATGCAGTTGGGCAATATAAACTTAACAATTTAGACCAGGCACGGGGGGACTGAGGATTCAGTCATGTCGATCAGTAGGTGTGTCAGAACATGGATGAAGGACACCAGTTACAAAGGAGACGTGTAAAAGTAGGTGAAAATCTCTTGGTCAGCATCCTCTTATTTACTTCCTGTCAGAGCAGGAAGCCACACCTGCGGATGGCCACGGGGAGTCTACAGATAGAGGTGGTAGGGCTGCATCCTTGGCCAGGGTGAGAAATGTGGGATCAACACTGAGAGCAAATCCTGAGGAGTATTAACCTGACCTATGAAGAGAAGTGAAAAAATAATCTGTTTTGAGTCTTGAGTTATTTACACATAAAGCATGAAAAATGGATGTGCTTAATCTCTAAAAAATCAAAGATGTTAATGTTATTGGCAGAGAGCCTTTTAGAAAAATGTACAACGACATTATTAGGCAAATGTTTCATACATTTGTCAAAAAAAAGTCCAAACATTAGGTAATGAATCTTAACATTAGCCAGAGCATTAACATGAGAGATCATTTACTTCTCAAGTTAGATTAAGGTTATTCAAACACAAAGACTCGTGAAATGTGGTTATGTTTATATTGCAAAGGATATTCTAATATCTAAACCTATTCAGACCTTTTTTTTTTATTTTGATTAAGGCTGAATTTAGCCAGAATTTAGTGTTTAACAAACATTTTCTTTTAGATCCAGTCCTGAAGTAATACCTATATTTAGGCTAAGAAGGTGTTTTTCTCTATGAAATAACCACCACTTTATATTTTTATACAGATCAGGCAAAAGCGTAAGTAATTAGGTATCAGAACAGAGCTGCTGTATATAACCTCACACACTACTGCACTGAAAGAGCATTTGAAATTAGAATCCAAACAGTAAAGAAAATTACAGCGTAAAATCATACACTTTTAAATACAGCAATCGTACAATTTTGCTTAATTTAATATTCCATTCTTACTAGTATGAGCATTAAAATGTAGAGACCAAAGAAATAGTGTTTTCTACGTTTACTCCTGGGTGAAATTTCAAGTTACTATTTAGCATCTACTAAACTTTGAAAGCATTAGAAGATGTGATGACTTCTATTCCAAATTTTCCATTTATATAAAGCCAACTTCTAGTTTCTACTCTTTTTGTAAAGAACATATTGGCCACTAGAAAAAGAGTTTTAGCTTCTTCCAACAAGATTCCTCAAATCTGACCAAGACACTTTTTTTCAATACTTTGTTTCTTATATTATAGTTTGGAATTTTTATTTTTAATGTAAATTATATAATGAGGTTGGTTTTAGGGAATATTTGTGGCAGAGAGGTGACAAGAGGCATTGTGTGATCACTGATTTCCTTTGTGAGTTGACAGAACCTCCTGAGCGGTCCTTATATTGTAATCAGTGGAGTAACATTATTTTTCAATGTTTTGGTGTCTTCTCTGAAACCAGTCTGTGGCTAGGTTTTTTTTTTGGTTGTTGGTGTTGTTTTAAGTGTAACAATGATATAGACTTGAATATGTTATGGAGAAACAGTCTTTCTTACTCAATTTGCCTTGCTCCTAAAGTTGGGATTAAAAACAAAAAAATCCGATAATTTCATGGGTCAGTCACAGTAAGATTTCAGGAAACTTTCCTTCGAATCATTGAAAGACTTGTAGTGTATAAATATAATGTTTTCTTGCCTCTTACGGATTTTTGGTGATCTTGAAATACCGTGGCCTTAAAATAGTCCCCCTGCAGCATAACTGATACCGTGGACTGCAACTTCTGCTGGCACCTCATGGTTACTGTGATCTTGACCATGATCCTGACTCCAGGGAGACTTGGGACAGCACCATGAGTGGAAGCCTGTGGAGTGTGCAGACAGATGCTGGGATGGCTGATGCATCGAGTCTCCTGCTGCAGGCTTACGCACCTTAAGGTTGCTGGGAGGATCTGATGTTGCCAACTTTCATGGAGTCACAGACTCTTTTTTTTTTTTTTAAGAGGGGGGCAGGAGGAGAGGGATAGAATCCCAAACAGAATCCCTGCTGATCATGGAGGCTGTCTCGGGGCTTGATCCCATGGCCCTGAGATTATGACCTAAGCTGAAACCAAGAGTCGGATGCTTAACCCACTGAGCCACACAGGCGCCCCTGAGTCAGACTTTTTTAATTGTGTCTGTCCCTTTGCATAGAAGGACTACAAGGACATACTGCCACCCAGGTAGTGAGGGTTTCCCCCTGCGGGCTAACAGGAGGACTGTATAAATATGCTTCCCCCTTCTCCCCATTACCCGTACCCACCTAGGGAAGGGAGAAGGCTGACCCATAGCCAGACGTAGTCCATTTCCTGGTGTTCTCTCTCCGAAATTTAAGGCTGTTTTCATGGTGTGTATCTGTTGATCACAATTCTCGTTTGTGGCCCAAGGAGACGTGAGAAGGACTTAGGTCTCTTTGTGGGATTTTTTAAAGCTGTTTATCATAGGCGCCTTTTCTCTTGAGTTCATTCAAAGGACCATGTGGAAAAATGAAAGGGAAAATGTGCACTTCTTGGTAAACATTTTAAAATGAGGCAAGTGATAGCAGTGCTTAGGAGAACAGCACGACCATTCTGCTGAGAACATAGAATGGCTAATATCTACTACCCTTGAACTTGGATTTCATCTATGATGTCATGGCTCCCCTTGTAAGATGCCCAAGAACCCAGACTTTGTGGCACAAAAGGCCTTTTGTGTCAGAGTTATTTCCTGTCGAGTGTGATTTGGTGCAGACACAGAAATATTTGAGATAAGCTGCGTCATTGGGAACCCTGATGGAAGTGGTCCCAAGGGTGGGCAGGCAGCTGGGTTTGTCACGGGCTCCGCTGACATTTCACTCGGAGGGTCTTATTGTACAGTGCCTCCCTGCTTGTGAAATGTTGAATGGTCATTCACGACCAGTGGAATGCTCACCCGCTTGAGGGCCTGTGCCAAGAGCCTGCAGCTGCGAGGGTTCCGTTTTGTCGGGAAGGGGGAGAGGAAGTGTCCATCCCTTGCCCTAGTTTACTGCAGGGACCCCAAGTGCACGGGCCAGAGCTGCCTCCTGGACACTCCCCTCCCTGGTCGTGGCGCTGCCGAGGGGCGGCATGCATTAATCCCAGGGACCCGGCTCTGCCCTTTCAATGGACACCATCAGAAGACACCATACACGTCTCGTTCCTGAAGCTCCACAACGGGGGACCGTAGCCAACCACACTGAATGAATGGAGATCCTGAAACAGAGAGTTTATTTGTAGTTATTTATATCTACCTTGTTCCTGAAGGTACTTCAATTTAAGGACAGAGATGAAAAGACTAACTTAAGAATAACCCCAAGGCAGAGCTGAAATTAACTTCTAAGGCATTGTTTTCAAAGGAAATGCTTCCTCCTTCTCACCTAAGGAAAGTACACATGAAATTGTTTTAAGCAGAGAACGGTCCCCATTCTTCGCTGTTCTTGATAGCTAGGACTAAAAGGCATCTTTAATGATCTGGCAGGCCAAGGTGCTTCCTCATGACCTGGATAGTAAGAAATATGTCCTTTTATGTTATTAATTGTATTTGTGGACCTTCCATCTTTCTTCAGGCCAGACACCATCTGGAATGTTCTGGTCTGTACGCGGACCAGTGTCTGCCCTGTCTGATCAGCAGGGAACGTGTGGGAGCCCATGTCTGTGGAGGGGCGCCTCCAGGAACTGCTCCCCCCAACAGAGGAGATGCATGGCTCTGGGGCTGGCCGATCTCTAAGAATTCTCTCCTCCTCCTCAGCCACGTCCCCCTGTGCTCCTTACATTTCTCTCCCTCTGCACAGGGGATGGTCTTCCTGCCTCTTCCCGATCGCCCTCTCTCCCCAAGACTCACTGATTCCTCCCCAACAGGCTGACCACCTGGTAGTTGCATACGGTACCCCGAACCTCTCTTCCCAAGAAAGCCCCGTCCTCGTCCCCGACAATAAACATGAACGGTGTTGACACGCTGGAAGTACTCTGATGATCGCGAAGACTGAGGGTAGCTTGTCAATGCCAGACATCCAGCCGCCCTCACTAATCACACACAACCACCAGTTGTATTCATCTCCACAGAAACTCTGTACAAAGTACATAATCATACATTGTATGTGCCTATTTTAAAAGGTCTCCAAGGAGGACATTTGCACAGTCTCCGGTGGTCACCTAGTAACAATTTCAGGGCATCCTCACTCCAGGTGGTGTGTCTTGGGGTTTACCTGTCTCTAGCAGGCAGGCTTCTTCCTAGTGTGCAAGGGCAGTAAGTGGGGCTTTGGGGGCGGGGAAGAAGGCCAAGGAACATGGCTTGCTGGGACATCCAGGGTCTTTCCCTTTAGGTCACATTCATTGGAAGAGGGCCCTGGGGGAGAGGTGGTAACTATCGTTGTCCATCCGCATGCACTGGAAGAGTCAACTGGTCTTCTCCATTGTCATCCTCCAGGCCCTTAAGGGTTTAGACCAGCCCCTCTCCTGTGACACCTCTTTGCCTCCAGGGTAGTTCAGGCCTTCAGACTGCACATTCTCTGCCTTTCCGGGCTTCCTCTGATCTTTCTGGAATGTGCTTACCCTGTTCTCTGGATTGTACTCTTGGGAAGTCTGGCGAGGTTGGTGTTCATCTTCAGCATGTAAACACAGTTCACAGAAACATCAGCTGAAGTCCACTCACATTTACTCTCCTATCTGGACCTTCTGCTTGCCTTGTAAGCCTTCCAAGAATGCGGAGCGCCCAGGGCTGTCAGCCCATCTAAGGGGAGAGCAGGAACCCACAGAGCAATCAAGGATGGTGCTGGCTGCAGGCAGTGGTCACAGCTTCTCCCCAGGCCCCTGGGGCGGGGGGGGAGGGGAGGCCATCCAGAAGGTCCCAATGCAACTGGAAACGGAGCCATGTGAGCCCACTGGCCTGCCCGCCTTCAGTGCACGTGAGAATACGCTGCAGCTGTGGCCTTACAAGGTCCTAAGAAACCTGTAGTTGCCGAGTGAAGGGGAGGAGGGTGGAGAGGCTAGAACTCTTCCTAAAGCAGAGCATCCATCACAACGGGAGGAAAACAGCCGCCGAGAAGCCAGGCGGGCTCCTCTCGAGGTCATTGGCGCACGTTATAAGGATCCCTAAGGATGTCAGCAGCTGAACAAAGCCCCGCCTCCCGACAAGCTGCCCCTTGTCCAAGCCCGAAGCCAGCCGGTGGTGCCTGGCCAGCTCCGAGCTCCCGTGGAGAGCAGCGCGAGCATTTCCCAGTGCCTGCCTTGGGCCTGGGCTCCCAGTGGGGCCGTCTCAGGGACGGCTGTCAGCTGTGGTCCTGTCGCCTCACAGCTGCAGGCCTTCAGGCCTCCCAGAGGTCTAGGCTGCGGGGCCGGGATGAGGCTGGGCCTGGCCGATGCTCACGCCGGGCTTGTGTGGGCTCCGAGTGGAAGGAAGGGTGAGGAGTCGGAGTCCTGCCAGCTTCCTGGCTGACACCGGGTCAACGCTTAGGGCACTCCCCCCACATCTGTTTAATGTAGTTATCTGATGGATTTTTACTCCAACATGATCTAGCAGTCAGTTCTGTTTCCTACCCATCGTCCTTCTCAGGATTATCTTTCCGAGGTTCTCAAGGGTGGGGGCTGGTGTCTCTGACTTCCTTTGTATTCGGGAAGTATTTGGCATTCCACACACCTCTCTCTCTCTCTCCCTTTCCTTCCCTCCCTCCCTCTCCCTCTCTCTCTCATTTACTCATTCAACTCACTTGTCTTCGCTGCCTTCCACAATGCCCTTCCTAGTCTTCCAAGCTATGCGGTTCCTTTTACCCTCCTATTCCTGCTTCCCTGTGAAGTCTTCTCATACCGCTGCAGCAGCCCCGCCCCGTGTTCTCATTCTCTTTTAAATTCTTGGGGTGTTTATTATTTATACCTCTAGTCTTACAATTCGTAAAATGTGTATGCACTCATTCGTTCACTGAACCGTCTACGCCCCCCGTGTGTCGGGCACTCTCCTGTGCACAGGGTGATATGAAGATGACTGGAAGCTGCTGGCCAAGAACTTGCAGTACGGTCAGGGACAAAGATAAAAGGCAAATAATCACGACTGGGTCATTATGCACTTTATAACCCGAGTATTTTGAGGGCAGTGCTAGCCTAGAGGAGAGAGGATCAGCTCTCTTTGGAGGAGTTAGGAAAGGTTTCAGATGGAGGCCATAGCACATCAGCTGGGTTTTGAAGAGTGAGTAGGAGCTTGTCAGGTGACAAATGGGCGTCAGGCAGAGGAAAAGAACCTTCCATCACCGCTATGACGGTATGGAGGCCTGAGAGAGCAAGACTTGCAGCAGCCTGTGACACTTCAGATGTTAAAGCCCCCATTTGTGATTGTAACATGTTCACGCCAGTGTTTTTCCAGCTAGAGGACAGAGCTCCTTGGACATTTATCCAAGTCCCTTTACATCTCAGGCACTTAATATTAACCCCAGTATTGCTCCCCGCGTGCAGTTTCCAAGCCAGGAGACGTGAGGATGAAGGTGATCAGCTGTGACCCATTTTGCTTCTGTGTTGGTTTAGACCAAGGATGCCCTGTTCAGGATTCTCCACGACCTCCGACCCCAGGATCATTTCAATATCATTGGATTTTCCAACCGCATCAAAGTGTGGAAGGACCATTTGGTGTCGGTGACTCCGGACAATGTGAGAGACGGCAAAGTCTATATTCACCACATGTCGCCCACTGGAGGTAAATACGAGACCTTGTTTTCTTGTTGCCTTTGACGTGATAATAAGCGAGTAGCTAATTTTCTGCCAGGAGACGAGGATTTGAAAGTTGAAGCCAATCACAGGAAAGGAGATAAAGGTGAGAGCTTTCCCAGAAGCTTATGTTTCTCTGAACACCAAGTCTGGAAATTCTCGTCTTCCAGGTCCCGAACTGATGGTCAAGTAAGTTAGGGGGGAAAATACTTGATAGGTTTTGGAGCCTTTCGTGGTTTATCTCATGGATCCGAACAATGAAGCTGTTTTTGGAAATTGCTCTTGGGTGAGGAATCAAAGCCAGAGATGGTTCGGTGTTTTGTGTGTTTGAATGTTTGCACCTTGGGGGGCAGCAGGGGGGACGGCGCTGCTGAACCATCAGCCTCTCGGCAGGGCTGCGCCAGCAAGTAGAGCATGCATCCCCGGTGGCCAGGGAGATGCTGTGCTTGGAGAAGTGTGATGGGCTCTGAGTCTTTGCACACTTGGCTTGGGTATGGTCCCCTGGGGAGAGTGCGGAGGATGGAAAAGGTCCCCCAGGGTTCTAGGGAGAGGAGAGAATCAGAACAGAACATTACCTAGCCGTGCTGGAGGCAGGTTCCTTCAGCGCAGGATGTGGGGCTTACTCTCGCTGCTCTCTGTTTCCAGTACAGTGGACCCATGACAGGTGCGCAGTGCGGGAGCGTGTATGGAAGCTCATCTAGACTCCCTCTGCCCCTTCTACAAGGGCCTTTACAGAGATGCCGTCTTCTGGGGCTATTGTCTTGGTTAATTCTAATTTGGTTATTGGGGAACATATAAAACATCCAGTTCAGTTTTCTGCTGGCATTTTTCCTCTTCCGTCCATGTATTATTTTCTTTCCAAGATGAAGCTGTGATTTCCCAAATGAACTTTATTTAGAACTTGATTTTGCTTGGATGGAACTCTGACATGGGATTTCCTACTGGTCTCCACAACAGTGTGGTCTAGGGACTGATTTACTGGTTAATGAGAGAGAGAAAAGATTGGATATAATAATATGGGAGAAAGTTGACAAGATCGTCAAGTCCTCGAGGGAGGAAACTCTTCTTCATCTTTGTATGACCCCTGGTTCTCAGCACAGGTCCTGACGTGTATAGCTCGTGCTCAATGAGTATTTGTTCAATTAAACGTTATTTCAGTGGCATTACTCATTACTAGAACAGTGTGTGTGTGTGTGTGTGTGTGTGTGTGTGTGTGTGTTGGCAGAGGGTGTGGGGATAAAGCTTTAGGAAACAGCTGATGTGTATTATGTTCTTTTGGAATCTACACCTTAGAAACCTAATTAGTTTCCTTTACTTTTCTCTCAGCATTTCATCACCCCAAGCTCTGCAGTGAACAGAAGGTCAGTCTGTTCCTCTCAGAGAAGGGGAATGGTAGGGTTGGAGCATAGGTTCTGAAGCCAGATTGTCTGGATCTGAAGCTAGCCCCACCATCTATAAGCCATTGGCTATGTCCGTGCCCAAGTTTACTCATCTCACATGTGGACGATAACATTGTTGTGATGAGGATGAAATCAGTTAAAATATCTGAAGTGCTTACAACAGTGGCTGCCACATGGGAAGTCCTCTTTCAGAGTCAGACATAGCCATTTTCACCCATGTAGTCCCTCTTGCTGGTGCACTTGGGTCCTCTGTTGACCCGGGGGGCTCTCGGCAGGATGGCTGGGGCAGCTCTGTGGGGGTCTCCCTGTGGAGCGTGCCCCCCCTGTTCTTAAGAGCATGGGACATGCCCTGGCCTCGCACAGGCTTGATTGCACGCCCCGCTGTGCCTTGGTGCCTGGTACTAGGAAAGCTAAGTCTGTCCCTTTGCCTGGGCTCCCCTTGGCCTTAAAGTGGAATAAAAAATTTGGCACCATTGCCAACTTCTCGATTAAAGGGAAAATAAACATCTGCCTTTTTGTCCGGGCTCATACATCCAGAGGTCAGCTGAAACTAGGCTGGGCATTCAGAAAGGCAAATTAATGAGCCCAAAGAAATGGTAGATACTGTTTCAGCTGTAACTTTCCCTTACGTTCAGAATCTGTGTGCATCTCCGAATTCTCAGTGTGTTTGCACAGACTAGACGTGTATTTTTTTTTTTTTTTTTTTTAGCCAGAAATTCTGGAGAATGTGAAACAATGGGGAGAAATCACCTGGTTCGCTCAAACATGGTACATTTTGCGGGTAGATAAAAATCACTCCAGACTGGGTGATGGATTGTGGTGATGGGTATACAGCTTTATAAATTTACTAAAAGTAATTAAGTGTGTACCTAAAGTGAGTGCCCTTTCTTTCCCCCTGGGACTCGCCCTCCCTCCAGATTCCTCTACCTAACCCCCTCCTGCCCTTTGCAAAGCTAGGCCCAGGAAAGGAGTAGGAGCAATTGATGCTAAGGTACTGAAGATTTCTAAGCCAGGGTGCCGTCAGATGCATTCAGGAGAAGGGCCATACAGTGGGATAATTCCAGGCCTTTCCCATTCATTTAGCAAACCCTTACCAAGTGTCTAGATAGGCTGGCATCACCCTGTAGGTCCAGGTGACTTCTTTCCCCATGCACGTCCTCCTGCTACCGCTTGAACGGTGGTGGGTAAAGCATCACCCTGACCGTGCGCCCAGGTGAAGGAGGCGGGCACACAGGCTTGAGCGGGGGTGCATTTTGGTGTTCCCCAGGCACAGACATCAACGGGGCCCTGCAGAGGGGCATCAAGCTGCTCAACGACTATGTGGCCCACAACGACATCGAAGACCACAGCGTGTCCCTCATCATCTTCCTGACCGATGGGAAGCCCACTGTTGGGGAGACCCACACCCTCAAGATTCTCAACAACACCAAGGAGGCCGCCCGAGGCCAAATCTGCATCTTCACCATCGGCATCGGGAATGACGTGGACTTCATGTTGCTGGAGAAACTGTCACTGGAGAACTGTGGCCTCACACGGCGAATTCTTGAGGAGGACGACGCGGGCTCGCAGCTCATCGGGTCCGTACATCTGTCCTCTCGAGACAGGGAGACTGGGGCTCTCAGAAGGGGATGGAGGGTGGTGGGGTCATAACTCAGTACACTGGGAGACGTCCTAAGGGGTGTTTAACCCAGGTCGATCTGGTTCCGATGCTGGGCCCTGCTTTGTGACTAGGCAAAACTGAAGCCAGTGTTACTCACTTTCCTCATCTGTAAAATGAGGATTATGGTCGGTTGACAACTGAGTGACAAAACCAGTGGCAAGTATTGTCAGGATGGCTGTTGCATGTTAGGTGTTCAGTTAGCTTGTCGTCTTCTCGACACTTCTAGCATAGTTGCTGGTACACTGTCTAGTGTGTTTGCGTTAATTCAGCTGAGGTGTACGTAGGAGACGTAGTGCTGTCTCCATTTTGTGTCCTGGTTAAAACCGGCCGCTGATTCTCTTACTGTTTTGAGGTGGAGAAGAAACTAGCTCTTAGGTTTTCTAATTCCGTTTGGAGCCTTCCCACAGCTGTCATGTTGCCAAACACAGAGTATGACTTCGCTGTTGATTTGAGGAAGTGCTGACTCTCCGTTTGACGTGATGTGCTTGGTTCTTCTTTACAGCATGTATAGTAGATACTTCAAAGGAAAAGTGAGGTTTGGGTAGATTCGCAGCTGTTTAACAGCCATATTCAAGGAATATGCATTCTAATTGGAGGTCTCTAAGGTGGGCAGTAAAGGTGGCTCCTTGGTATGAGGATAGCCACCGTTCTCCCAGCCCCCAGGATTTCGGTCAAAGATTTAAATAAAAAGACAGATTTGCTTCCCACATTTTCAAAATTATTCAAAACTATATTCAAAGAGGCAGAATCTATTGCACTGTATATTAAGATTTAATAACGCTCTCAAAAACAAAAGCAATGACATTGAAACAAACCAACCACTGTCATATTACCAAAACCATCATCCATACCCAGCATTTATCGAGAACTTATGATGCGCCAGGCTTTCCTGCATCTGTTGTCTCTGGCGAGCTTCACAGAAAGCCTAGGAGCAGGTATAGTAGGATCCAAGCAAAGCTGCCATGCAGATGACCCTCTCCTGTAACGTCTGGACACACTAGATTCTGCTCCATGAAGTCGCTCAGAGACTCCCGTTCCTTCCCTTTGGTTGCTCTGCACCCCTCAGGTGTCGTCTTTAGCTGCAAGGCTGAAATTAGGTCACTATCGCATCTATATTCTGGCCCCAAAAAGGGGGAAAGAAAAGAAAACCAGAGTAAGAAGCCATTTTATTTCAAGCAAGCATTGCAGAGGTTGTACTTACCATTTCTACTCATACTCTGTTGGTGAGAACATGGCCATATTTGGCCAGAGCAGAGGCTAAGAAATGTGGTTGATACCTGGATGGGTAGAACTCAGTTAGGAAAGAAGGGGAGACTGAGCTTGAGGGGACAGCTGGTAATCTACCAGAGCAGTTACTTCAACATTCCAACTTTATAGAGGAAGAAACCGAAGTTCAGAGAGGCTACCTCACATGTCCCAAGACACACAGCCAGGAAGTGGCTGAGCTGCCTTCCGCAGCCGTGCTGTCTAGCTCTTTGGAAGGGGGATTTTGATTGTCCCCTTCCTCAGCAAAAAGCAACCTGTAACAACCAGGAGGAAAGCTAAAGCAAGGAAATGAGGCATTACCCACAAGCTTAATATCAGAGTCAAGATGAGATTTCTCAAGGCTAATGGGCTCCTTAAAGTGCACCTGGGATATGTGTTTCGTTCTCAGAATGTTTTAAGAGGCTCTTTGAGAAACGGGGGTGTGTACAAAGGAGAGTCACCGAGAGGCCAGTCAGCTGGGGATGCTTGAATGAGTGTCAGCGACTCTCCGTCTCTCTGCTTCCACTGCAGGTTCTACGATGAGATCAGGACCCCGCTGCTCTCGGACATCCGCGTCGATTATCCGCCGGCCTCGGTGGAGCACGCCACCAGGACCGCGTTCCCCAACTACTTCAACGGCTCGGAGATCGTCACCGCGGGGAAGCTGGCCGACAGCCAGGCGGGGCGGCTGCGCGTGGAGGTCACGGCCAGCAACAGCCAGAGGTTCGTCCTCCTGAAGACCGACGTGCCCCTGGAGCCCCCCCAGGCGGCCAGGGGCGGGGGCGCCGAGGGCCGCAACCACGTGGAGCGGCTCTGGAGCTACCTGACGCTGAAGGAGCTGCTGAGCTCCTGGCGCCACAGCGGCGACGAGCGGGAGAAGCAGCGCCTGGCGCAGAGCGCGCGGACTCTGGCCGTGGCCCGCGGCTTCCTCACGCCGCTCACCGCGCTGCACCTGAGGCGGCGGGCGCCGCAGACGCAGCAGCTGGAGGACGCGCGCGGCGCCGCCGCCGCCCTGGGCCCCGAGCCGGTGGTGCAGCGCCTGCGCGGCGCCGGCGGGCGGCCAGGTGAGCAGGCCCCGCCCCGCGGCAGCGGCCCGCTGTCCCGCGCGCCTTACCGCGCCGCGTGCGTCGCGCCCGCCTCAGAGGGGTGTTGCACGGTGGGCGGCGGGTGCTTGCAAAGGGGGCGTCTCTGTAGAGAAATTAGGAGACGAGGCGTTTGTCCCAGAGATGGTGTCCGGCAAAGTCAGTCCACCGGCAGAGCGTCGGCGTCGGGCGCCCGCCCCGTGCGCCGCGGTGTCGGAGGCACCAGGATGAGCAGAGACCAGTGTTTTCGCGTCCCCTCTGCCTCTGTGAGTCCCTCGGAGCCATGCCGCTTACCGGCGGGGGGCGCAGCGTCCCAGAGCCTGGGCATCTAGCGATGAGACCCCGCCCCCAAGGGGGGACCCTAGCTCCTGCCCCCACACACCTGCTTTGGGCAACGAGAACACCTTCCTCTGGGGTGCTTGGTTTGCATTGTCCTGACGAGGTATGTGAAGGACCACGTTGTGGATTCTCGAGAGAAGCCATCCTTTACATGCTTCTCACTCAGAGTCTAAACAGCAACGGCCACGTCCGGTCTCCTGTCATTTTGTTGGGGGAAATCAGTAGCGACAAGCAGAGGAAAGGTAGTTCTGCTGAAGCAGGGCATGATAATCTCAGCGATCACGGCTTGTGGGAAACAGCATGTTTTTTACGTTTTAACATTTTTATTGAATGGCTGCCAAGTTCACATCTCCTAAAGAGAGGGAACGGACAGGAACCCAGGGCGTACAAATGCTGTCGCGTGTATTCCTCACACTCTAAACTCTGAGAAGCACCTGGGTGTGGTAGAGCGTAAGGGTAGGACCCAGGCACAGCTGGGTCCGGTTCCCGCTGTGTGGCTCGTGGCAGGTGTCTGAACCTCTCTGGGCTTCTGTTCCTGGTCTATAAAACGTAGATACTAATGATTTCTCTGAAGGGCTGTTACAAGGATTAGATGTGTTAACATCTTTGGTACAAAGCCAGTGTTCTGCAAATGTTAGATCCCTCTGCCTTGAGGGGTGTAGCCCCAGACATTTATTAAAAGGTTCAGATTATAACTATATATGGATTATAACTGTCTTTTTTTTTTTTTTTTTACATTTTCGTAGTTTTTAAATTGTAAAAAATAACATAAAATTTACCATCAATCACTTTTAAGTGTACAGCTCGGTAGTTTGAAGTATATTCACAGGTCTCCAGAACTTTTTTCATCTTGCGTACCTGAAACTCCATACCCATTAAACAACTCTACCCTCCCCAACTCCATAACTGTACATTACGTATGATAGAATGTTTTCCTTTCTTGTACACGCAGAAGTCTTAGACAGGAAGAATATGCTCTAATTTATAAAAGAATAAAATAAGTCTTCACGTGATATTTGTGTGCTGTGAGGCCAAGCTCCTTCTTCACAACAGGTGATGTTTTTAAATGACCACAACTGCATTTGAAAGCTTTATGTTTACTCACCCCACACCTCTTGTTGGTGCCTCTCACCTCATCCTCCTTAATGTATAACAATGGGGGTTCTCTTCTTTCTAGGACCTGCTCTCAAGAAACCATACAGCCCAAGAATTAAAGTCTCCAAAACCTCAGGTAAAGAAAAGAACATGGTTCTGTGTCACTTGAGGGGTGAGATGTTTCCAGGCGGAGGGCCCGGAGTTCCCTGACGCCCGCGAAAATACCAGCTCCTAGAACTTGGCACGAGGACCCATGGTCGTTCAGCCATGGCAGGAGGCAGTTCTGAGAACCAGGGCGGTCGGTAAACCCTAAACACCGCGGCTGCCGCCCCGAGGAGGCTGGCAAGCCTGACAGCAGGACAGACGGACAGCAGAGGCCCATTTGCATCATGACTGAGTTTAAACGTTACTTGTTTCAGAGACGTGACATATACGTGCTTCCAGCTCCCAGTGGTACGAATATCTGTGATGGGCAGAGTTGTTTATTATTATTATTATTATTATTATTATTATTATTATTATTTTAGTCTTTGGCTTTAGAAGGGAAAGACAAAAATACCATAGAGTTTCCTTTGGCCAGCTTCCTGGGATTATAATAAGCCTCCAGATGGAACAGCAACAGGAAGGCAGGGTTTTAGTCTTGAAATGTACACGTCTTCCTTTGTAAATCTGTGAATTGCCGTGCTGCTGACGCACTCAACGTGCCAGGAAAGTTCTAGAGATTAGCCACGAGGAGAGGATGCACTCGGTCTCTGATGGGGAAGGTACAACTCTTTTGAGCACACACGTGCTTTGTGGAATGCGAGGAAACTTTCCTCTCGGGTGCTGTGTGGAGTAATGGCTTTCAGACATCTCTCCTCCTTTTTCAAACCGCAGCTGCTTTCCTGGTAACAGGATTTGGATGATTCGAGTAGAAATGAAGTGGTGTGAGTACAAGAAGCTCTCAAAGAACCGTCACGTAGTTACATTCATACCTACAGAGAGCCAAATATATGGACCAGGACTTTTGTCTCCTATGGGTGCCTTTTCTTTTTTTTTCCTCATCTACAAAAGACCAGTACCTTGTATTTCTTTATATATCATAGGGTGCTAGACACACGTCACAGTGAGACCAGCCAGGTTCTTTCCTGGGCCTTTCTGAGTCATGCTAGGGACAGAAAGTGTTTTTTGTTTTTGTTTTTTTAAATAGTTAACCGAGAACATTAATTTGCTGAGACTTGAAAAGGCTGACCGTATCCACGTGTATGTACATGCGTGTGCACATAACATAGAGATGCATTCAGAAACACGTTGTGTTTGGCATAAAAATTAGAAAGAAACTAACTCTCTAGTCTTGTGAGGGGAGAGCATTGATGTAGATGGTTGGGAATTATTTTGTCTGTACAATAAGAGGCAAGGCTATTCATGTTGACCAGAGGCGAAAATGCTCAAGCAACAGGGGCCGGCCACACGCTGGGGTTTTCTCTGTGGACAGAACTTTGAGAGCATTTAAGTCTGCGTGCCCCTGAGGAGGGACTTCCATGGCCACCACTGACCGTCCTTCCTAACCCCCAGTGACTCTGAACCCCTCGTGGTCACTGCGTTCAGTTGGGCTTGCTCATGGCCACTGTCACGCAGGGACTGTGGACGTCCGGCGCCATGTCTCTGGGCCGTGGCGCTCCAGTCCCAGGAGAGGGAGGGTTTGCATCCACATCTCTTCCCTTGGGTGGTCGGAGGAGACAGGAAATGATTTTCTGTTGCTGAATTGTGGTGGAAGGAGTATCATGTCTGGATGGAGGGGACCCGAGTTCACAGATGCACCTCACACACTGATGCATAACACTGGTGTGTCCCTTCACCCCCAGGCACCTTCCTCGCTTCGAAGTCGAGGATCAGTGACAGGCTAAACAAATAATGCCTGAGCCAGGAGAGTATACGCATAGGAGACACCCAGTAAATGTCTTGTCTCTCTTGCTCTCTCCTGTTTTTCCTGGTCTGGCAGTGGATGGAGATCCCCATTTTGTCGTGGATTTCCCCCTGAGCAAGCTCACCGTCTGCTTCAACATCGATGGGCAGCCGGGGGACATCCTAAGGCTCGTCTCCGATCACGCGGACTCTGGTAGGTTCTGTGACCTCTGGGCAAGGGTAAGGTAGGTAGGACCACCCCCTCTGTTCTTGAGACAGATGTCCACGTAGATAAGGAGGCACATCACAGACATTCACTGAGGGTTGTTGGTGCTTCTTTAAAGGAGGTCGACTGTGTGTGGGGCTTGGAGTCAAGAAGACAAACGTTGGAAGCCTGCTCTGACTTTAGCCCTGGGCACACGTCTCCCTTGTAACCTGGAGACAGTGGTCCTTGCTCTGCCAGGCTCATCAGATCATTGCAAAGACCAGATTCAGTAATGGGTATGAAGTGGTTTTGTAAATGCACAGATGCTATAGAGATTGAGGATCTATTATTGTTTTCATGTCTCTCCATTCCCAAACCTTAATGGTGGGAAGGCCGGAGTCCTAAAGCCATCTCTCTCGGTTCCTCCGCAATGCCGCTGTTCAGCCCCCAGCTCTGTGTGCCTTGAACACGGAGGTAAACAGGGCTCTGACCCCCTTGGGTCTGTAGAGGGGCTGGGGGAAAGAGGTCAGTACACGTATAGCTCTGGAACCACACGCAGGGATGGCCATGGGGCAGTTCTCGGTTCGGAAAGGGTGTGTTTCTTGAAGGCCAGGTGACACGTGTGATGTAATTATGTAACGTGTGATCCCGGGGCTCCTTTCCCACCTTGTTCTCTTGCGAGGCTTCCTGGCCTTTGAGCTAAATCTCAGTTTGTCCTAACTCAGGCTCAGCAGGGAGTGGGGGCCTGACTGTACCCCTCCCTGGAGGCGCCCACCTTCCTAGGGGCCGTTCCTGGTGTTTCTGTGATCAGCATGGCGTGCCTGATGGGAAACAGCCGGAGATGCCTGGAGCCTTGAGGCGGCCCTACCTGGTCTCTGCCCAGGCTGGGATTTCTCCTTCCCCCCTTCCCCTTGCCCCAGGGAGGGCAAGCCTACATCTTTTTTTTTTTTTTTTAAAGATTTTATTTATTTATTTGAAAGAGAGAGACACAGCGAGAGAGGGAACACAAGCAGGGGGAGTGGGAGAGGGAGAAGCAGGCTTCCCGCAGAGCAGGGAGCCCGATGCGGGGCTCGATCCCAGGACCCCGGGATCATGACCTGAGCCGAAGGCAGACGCTTAACCGACTGAGCCACCCAGGCGCCCCAAGGGCAAGCCTACATCTTGCTTCCCCTCCTCCAACGTGTTGATAACCTGGGGATGGCTTCTTTCACGCCGTCCCGCACGCGTGCCTTCACTCATTCCGTGGGACTGAGGGGCCCCTTCCCGCGGGCCAGATACAGCGCTGGGGCCCAAGGAGGAAGGAAACTGTATTAGAAGCCTTGAGCGTGACGGTGGGATGGTGCGCTAACCACTGCCCTTCCCCTCGGCCCTCCAGGCGTGACGGTGAACGGGGAGCTGATTGGGGCCCCGGCGCCCCCAAGCGGCCACAAGAAGCAGCGCACCTACTTCCGCACCATCACCATCCTCGTCAATAAGCCCAAGAGATCTTATCTGGAGATCACACCCAACAGAGTCATCTGGGACGGTGGGGATAGGCTGGTCCTGCCCTGCAACCAGAGCACGGCGGTGGGGAGTCGGGGGCTGGAGGTGTCCGTGTCCGCCAATGCCAACGTCACCGTTACCGTCCAGAGCACCATTGCCTTCGTCATCCTCATTCACCTGTACAAAAAGCCGGCCCCCTACCAGCGCAACCACCTGGGTTTCTACATCTCCAACAGCGAGGGCCTCTCTGGCAACTGCCACGGACTGTTAGGTAGGCCGCTGCTCTTCACGCTGGTTCCGAGCCCAGGATTCAGTTTCCCGAAGTGAGGCTGATGTTGCCAATACGGTCAGCTTGACTGAGAAACGCAGTCACGAAATCGCATGCCTTGCCCCCTGGCGACTCCCGGGAGTGGGAACGGGCTGCGCACAGTGATTCTCACTGGCCTTCTGGGAAAGTGAGCAAAGACTTTGGGAGGCATCTTCTCAACGTCTGGCTCCTGACTCCGGGCAAGAAGATGCTGGTAAAGGGCAGGGCACAGCCCCCAGGCCCCGGGCATGGGTCCCCCACCCTGCCCTGGGCGGCAGGCAGTCCTCTCTGGCTGCTTTCGACAAATAAAGGGTGAGCTGCTGCCAGGGCCCAGTTTAGAAAGCAGGATTTCCTGGCACTTGAGCTGGACGTGTTTCTGTCCTGCTTGACTGCCAAGCATGAGCCGCCTTGCCCAGACGCAGCCTGGGATTCCTGCGGCCTTAGCAGTGCCCTCACTTGACCTGCAGAATTCTGGTGATGCGGATCAGGAACGGGCCGAACCGACCGCTTTCCACCCCCTCAGCCGTACCCACCGGATGCACGGTCTGGGAGGGGAGCTGGGGCCTGGAGGAGAGGGAAGACCCCAGCCTCTTCCCTAGGGGTCTGGCCCGTCTTGCTCTCCTAGCTCACGAGGAGACGGTGGTTAACTGTCTGTATGAGTCTAGGTGGCTTTCCCGTGTTAGCAGCCGGGCGGCTTCCAGAAGAGGAGGCCACTGTGGACCCCACCTAGGACTCCCCGTCCACACCCAGCAAACACACGTTTGTCCCTGACACGGGACAGGTGTGAGTCTTCTGGGAGAGTCCAGCCTAGGACTGCAGTCAGTTAACCCCCCGCTCTGAGAGCACCCGTCCCCCCCGCCTCTGGGTAACACCATGCACTGACTGGTCACCAGTGGTGGAAACTGACATGAGATCTTTCAACCCATGGTTGCCTGCGCTTGACTTAGACCCGATGCTTTTTTGTGTCCTCCCAGGTCAGTTCCTGAACAAGGATGCCAGCCTCACAGAGGAGCCTACTCACCCTGCGTTCCAGAAGGCAGGCGAGCAGTCTGAGACCTTCCTAAAGGTGAAAGGACACCAGGTCCCGGTGGTCTGGAAACAGCGGAAAATCTACAATGGGGAAGAGCAGGTGGACTGCTGGTTTGCCAGGAACAGCGCAGCCAAACTGATCGACGGGGAGTACAAAGATTACCTGGCAACCCATCCTTTTGACTCAGAGACGTCGTTTGGCCTGGAACTCTCCAGGGGACTCTGACACCAGCAGCCTGAACGCACGAGAGCGTGACAGGGAAGTGGTCTCTGGGGTCCCCGCGGTGCGCTTCCTGTCGCTCGCGCATGCCTGGTGTCTTGGCAGTTAGCTGCCTCCAGTGACCTTCCCTCGGTGGCATGTAGGCCCGGGGTCTGCTTGAGTGAAGGGTAGAGTCAGGACTCGGAAGCAGAAATGTTATTTCCTTCTACTTCCTGCTCCTGCCTCCCCCCTCCCTCTGTCCGGTAGGGAAAGATGGTGGCCCCAAGGGGGAAAGCAAGACGTCTGCATCTCGTTCCAACTGGCTTGTCTGTCTCCTAGCCTGTCATAAGGTAACTGATGAAGAAACATTGCCACAAAGCTCCCTTTCTCTAGAAATGACCAAGTTTGGGCACTCTGCTTTCCGCCTTATTCTAATGCTTAGCAATCTCTCCTCTTAGAACTACCGTCTTCTCCAGATGTGTGGCCAACCTCTGCCTCAGGGGGACCTCTCCTTGGGCCCTGGCCATGGGTCAGGCAAATAGCTCATAGATTTGATCATTGTAAACAATTAAGTCTTTTCTTGGGAGAGGATTTTCTTCCACTGTGATATCTTGCCCTTGAAAGTGAGTTTGCATTAAAAAAAAAAAATTGGTTGAAAATAGAAAATCCTCATCCCAGCTACCGATGTCTAATGGGCTTTGTAAACCACTTGACTGTGCTGATGGGTATTCTCCTATTTATTCCAGTAAAGCTAATAAACAGGACTACCCCACGTGGCTGTTTTTTACTCGCCTCTCTTGGTTGGAGAGCTGACCCACCTTTGACTTGGCACTCTCCTCTCCTTGTCATAATTGCGGCCTTACTTGCTGGCGGTCCTCAGGGAGGTGACAGATTAGGCCCTCGCAGCCCTGGAATGGGACGTAGAGCCAGCACGGAGCGCATCATCAGCCTCCTCCAGGGATCGGCTTGCACGATCTCAGCTGAAGGTGCGGGCGTGCTTACACAGCTGAGAAGCCTGTCCGCATCTCAGAGAGGCAAAGCCAGCGAATTGGGCGCGAGGTGGGGTACTTTGGTTCCAGAACTTGGACAAGCAATCTGCTGCCACGAGGCAAAGGTTAAAATCAGTGGCCAGGGCTGCAGAGGTCAGGGAGCACCACTCTTCTCCTAGTGGACCCCCCATGCGAAGCCCGTCACCCTACCCAGGGGAAGCCAGGCCGGGGGAGGCATCCTCCTTCCCTGCCCTCCTCGCTAGTTCTTGCTTTTGCCTTGTTTGGTCTTCTCGAAGCCACGGAGGTTCAGCAGAGCCTGGTCCTCACTGGGTGAGGAGAGCAGTCGGGACGCACATGGACGCAGGCCCCCCTCGAGCCACACGGCAGAGAAAGATCGGGGACAGAGAAATGGAATATTTTAACGTGAGGCTGAATTAAATAAAAGCTTTTGTGCTGGCCTCACAGGAGGTTTCTTCCAGTCGGGAGAGACTCCAGAGCATGCTTTCCTGAGATGTGGAAGCATACTTAGGACTTGGAGAGAAATCAGAGCTAAGAATATTGTTTATCATATTTGCCCTCCCATGGGGAACATTCGAGCAACAAAATGACATCCACATGTTCCTGTTGGACCAGGCGGCTTCGGGAGGTTGTGAGTGGGCGGGGGGGGGGGGGGGGAAGGCATTTTCAGTTCCCAGAGACTCGGCCTCTCCCCACTTTGCGCCCCCACCGGGCTACGCCCAGCCAGCTCTTGGTTTTCGGACTCCCATCTTCCCAGACTCGACCGCCTGTTTTCATACCAGCGATGCCAAGACACCAGCCCAGACGGCCGGCAGAAACAGCCACATGTCAGAGCTCAGAGGAAGCGGAGGAGTGTGCACCGGGGTGGGCCAGTGCACCAGGGGACCCCCCTGTTACATAACTTCAGCCCCAGATGTCCCTCGAGCCTAGGGGCCCAGCCCGCCCGTCAGCATCGGACGTGACCCACAGTCCAGGGTAGGCCTCAGGGCTCCTAGGAGAGCGGCACCCGGCTGGCTCAGTCGGTAGAAGAGCGATGCTTGATCTCGGGGTTGTGAGTTCAAGCCCCACGTTGGGCATGGAGTTTGCTCAAAAAGAAAGACTTCAGGGAGGGCTGTTACTGCACATTACCAGTTACTGCTGCTTTCTAAGAGCAGAGAGGAATATTCCAGCAAGTTACCCCCACACCCTCCTCTTCTGGAAAAAAAAATGTTTTTTGAGTATCAAGGTTGAGCTTTTATTCTAATGTTTTTACTTTAGACAAATCCCACTTTTCTTTTTCCTCCTCTTCGTTGTCTCTTTTTTTTGAAAAACTTATTTACCATTAAATGATCTATATTAGCCTGAGGCTGTGATATCTCCAAAAAACTCTGCAGCCATGTTATACTTAGGACCTTGTAATTCAATCGGAAAACATAGTATTTTCTGTTGGTCATGTGTGTTGTGGGTAGCAAGCTTTTTAAAAAGTAAATACAGGGGCGCCTGGGTAGCTCAGTCAGTTGAGCGGCTGACTCTTGATTTCAGCTCAGGTCGTGATCTCAGGGTCATAGGATCGAGCCCCATGTCGGGCTCCATGCTGGGCATGGAAACTGCTTGGGTTTTCTCGCTCTCCCTCTACCCTTTCCCGAACTTGTGCACACATTCCCTCTCTCTCTCTCTAAAAAAATAAAATTAAAAAATAAATTAAAAACTGCTTAAAAGTAACAGAGGAAAGGAGGAATTCCCTTCTCTGGTGGGGAAACTGAGGCAGAGTCCAGTTGAGTGATTTTTCCCACGTTATGTGAAAGATGGTAGAACAGGGCCAGGCTGAACCCCCAGAATTCATTCTGTTAGCTTGGCCACGATTTCACCATGTGGGCCATCATTTCTCTCCCTTGAGCACCTATAAATGGGGGGTAGGGTGCTAAGTGAGCAGTTAAAGGAGACTGACCACTGTGTTGCAGTCAGAGGAGATGAATCTCATGTTCTCACCACAACCGAAAAGTTGACTGACCGGGGTCTTAGCAGGTCCCCTCCTGGGTCCCTATGCCCTCCCTCATCTGAAAAAGAGAAACATCTGAATGGGGGTCCTCTCTAAGGGTTTCCTAATTTAAAGCATCCCATTCCCCAAATAAAATGGACGGGATATTCTCTACCCACTCATGCTGGGTGCTTTATCTTCTTCATTCTGACTTTTCAAGGATTTACCACTTCCAGCCAGAGGGAGTGGGACCTGGAGGATAAACCACAGGGTGATGCTCTGGCGCTGGGAGCTGGATAGAACCCCTCCTTGATTCTGTCAGACATGACATGAAGTCTTTCATGGAATCCTCATAGGGGGATGAGGGACAGGATTCATTTCTTTATGTGTATTTCTTGGCTAAACTGGATGGAATGAATATTTGGGCCCTCCTAAAATTCATAGGATGCAGCCTAAACCCCCAGTGTGATGGTATTTGGAGGCAGGGCCTTTGGAAGGGGATGAGGTCCTGAGGGTGGGGCCCCTGACAGGATTAGTGCCCTTCCAGGAGGAGTCGCAGGAGAGAGGATCTTTCTGCTCTCCACCATGTGAGGATGCAAGAAGTCGGCCGTCTGTGAAGGAGGAAGAAGGCTCTCACCAGACACCAAATCTTCGGGCTCCCTGGTCCCGGACTTCCAGCCTCCAGAGCTGTGAGCAAGAAACGTGCGTTAAGTCATCTGATCTATGGTATTCTGGGAATAGCAGCCTGAGCTGACTAAGACACTGAGGCCAAAATATGCATTCTGTCCCCTTGGTTAAGCTCCCCAGAATGTATACAGTGCTGTTATTTAATCGGGAGGGCTCCTGGAACCCTGAGACCATGGTCCAGCTAAAATAAACAGCAAATAAAGTTACATAGCTAAGCAAAGACTTAGAAACATAACCTTAAATATTTATCTTAGTCAGTTTAAGAAGGAGGGTATGAGATAGTTCTCATTCAAGAGCCTATTTTTTTTTAAACAAAGAGATTGATGTCTAAAGACAAACAGCGTATCGGTACGCTTCTGTTTTGAGGGAAAATGGAGTTAGGGCTGCAGAGAATAAAGCTGGATGATTCTAACTGTGCTGCTTGCTTATAGCAATTTCTGAATGACATGAAGATATATGTAAATGGAGGAGTAAGTGACATCGGAAGTGTAACGGTAAAACAACACAAGCTATAGAACTGCAGCAAACAGTCCTGACCGGATTTATGTGACTGTCAAACAGAGAGAAGCGCCTTAAACCTCTCTGTCCCTTAACTTCTGGGGCTCCGACATCCCAGAACTTCTGCCACCTCATCGGGTCCCTCATTTGCACACCCCGACCCCCACCATCTTGCTGCTGTTTCTTCCATTTGCCTCTGGGGCGTCTTCCCTCCTCAAGCAGTCTTTCTAGCCCGTGGTTGTGGCATTGTCCCCCCAGGGCTGAGGGGTCCTGCCGGGGCTCATGGAGATCCCCGCTGAGCTCCGTTAAATTCTGAATGGAGCACCCCCAGGGTCAGGGCCAGCGCAGGCACGGAATGGAACGTGAGCAAAGGCACTGGAAGGCCACATGAAAGAGAAAACCAGAGGACACCGAGAGCCGGGGCGTCAAGTCAGCCCCTCTGGGCTTTGGCTTCTTCATCTGTAACACGAAGGGGCTGCACTAAGACCCCAGGGTCTTTATCAGCTGCCGGCAGATGAAGATACTTCCCAGACTTCCAAGTAACCAATGCAGAATGATTCACTTGATGACTCCAGTGGATTTTGAGATCCAGTGTTCCAGACCCAGGGATTCAGAGGAAAACAAAGCCCGTGCTTCCAGGGAGGTGACAGTTCCGAGCAGGAGGGAGAACGAATGCAAGGGTGGAAACAGCACCAGAAATGCTGTGCGTGGGCTTGGCCATGGGCTGCGCCCTGCGCAGAGGAAGCTCAGCTGTGAAGGCAGGAAGGTGGTGGGGAAACCAGTCCAGAGATGGAGGGTGTTGCACCACAAGCAGGAAGAGCATGTGCAGAGGCAACCAGAGAAGCTCGTCTTCTATAATGTTAGGCGGCTGGGAGCATCTTCCGAATGGCAGGGGCCTTCTTACTCTACCCGCTTTGCACCGGATTTGGGGGTTGCTTCCGTCCCCAGCCCAGGGACAGTCACCGCTCCCCATGGCCCATCCCGTCCCCAGGGCTCCCACTGGCATTGAGCAAACTCAGGTCCCTCTTTTCTGCAACACGCCCTGCACTCAGCAGCCTCTCTGTTCTGCTCCAGCTCTCTGGACCACCTCGCCCCACGGCCCCCCGTCACTGGCCTCCTGTGCGGGAGAATACTGTGGAAGGAGCTCCCTCCTTCACTCGCGCTCGTATCGAAGTGGCTCTGTCATCTTCACACCCCTTCCTTCCAAGTATCACTGGCCACCTCCATTCTCACGGCCTCTGGGCAGGGGAGTCGGTGATTTTCTTTCTAAAATCTCCAGACTCTTGTTTCCCACCAGGTTATGGCCTCTTGTTTCCAAATATCACTCTGGAAGTCTCCTCTGGTCTGAAACTCTTGTCCCCAACCTGGTTCCCTCGAGCTTCCATCTTTCATGTCTGCGTCAGGCTTGCTATAGAGGTTGGTATTCAAAACCTCTTTTTTCTTTCTTTCTTTCTTTTTTTTTTTTCTTTTTACCTTTTAGGTGCTTAACTCATCAGATTTAGCTTCTGTCCTCACCACGTTAATAGAAGTGTATCTCAGACGGCACGCTCCCTGTCCTGACCCCCACTTCTAGCCATCAGGCTCTTCAGCCTCTTCTACCTGACTATGTCGGCCTCTTCTTCTCTTTGGAATCCTGGACCACTTTGCTTCTTTTGTGTGATTAAATTTTTTTTTTTCTTAGTCTCTTTTGCTGAATTTCTTTCCTCCTACCAACCTATAGACTTACCCTCAGGTTCCCCCTCGGTCTCCTCTATGCTCTTCCATAGGGATCTCATTCACTTCTTGCTTCAGCATCTGGCTCTGCATAGATGGCCCCCGAAAATAGATTTATGGGCTTGACTGCTTGTTTGGGGACACTTCCTTTTTGTTATCCTGGCATCAGCTCAAACTCAGGAATAGAAGCAAACTTTCTATCTTCAAAGTGTCTATGTTTTTATTATAAGTGTTTGGGATCTGGGAAGAAAGGAAGAAGTTCTAGCAATAGTCCTTTCTATTTCAGTTGTTGCAAATGAAGGTAGAAGTGTGTATGTGTGTGTGTGTGTGTGTGTTGGATACATTTCATAGGAGTCCAGTTTAAAATTAATTTTTATTGACACAACATTCTTCCTGAAAATTCTCTGTTAATTATATTATTTTCTCAAAACAACAGCTGTGTTTGTGTAAGAGAAAACCCAATGTCCTGATTGCTCACTGGGAATTTCTGGTTATATAAGATGAAAATCACACGTGCAAAGTTTATTGATATGTCAATTAAATAATTTCATTGCACTGCCAGTACCAAATTCATTATAAATACATTTTCGTATGCTCTTTAAAAATAAATGTTACTGGAAATGTATAAGGGCAATGTAGAAGAGACAATAGTCCTGATACTTGAGTGGAATGAATGTATGCGTGGTATACATGTCTGTTTTATCCTATTAAATTTCCAACTAGAAGTCTGCCTCACATTGCTAGAATTTTCCAGCTCTATAAATGTCATAAAATGCTGAAAGCCAGCTTCTAGTCTGCATGTTCATATGGACGCTATGAAAAAAAACAGACCTTTCCACGGGGAAGGCGGAACCAGTTCAAAGTCTGAAGGCTCAGCTCAGAAGCGAAGTGTATTTGCTTTTGAAGAAGGCTGGAGACCAGGAATATTCTAGAAACTGAAAGTTCTCCTCTGCAATCTGGAGGCAACTCTTTATTTTTTCAACCTCTTCAGCCTTTTCAGCCTGCCTGGAAGACTAAAATCGAGCACTCTGAGAACTTGTGATGAAAACATAATATAAAACTGTGTGTATTACTGATGAGCCATAACATTTTTTTTATTGTTCATGCAACCTTCCCAGAAGACAAAATATTTCAAAACTAACATGTTCACCTATTCTTTCATTTAACCAGTATTTAGTGGGCACTAACTATGTGGAGGGGATAGAGTGCACCCCTGGAGATAACATTTCATGCAATTAGTTGTAAAAGATGGACAGCCGTGTGCCCACACAAAGGTTCAGATAAAATGTATGCAAGTTTGAAAAGGAAGGGCCTGTTTTCGGCCTGTCGGGGGAAGGGGCACTTGCATTGGGTCTAGTCTTACAGAACTGGGGAAGCTTGAGGGGAAAACTAGGAGTATTTTATGTAAGAACTTATGTTTTTGTTTTGTTTTGTTTTGTTTTAAAGATTTTATTTATTTATTTATTTGACAGAGACAGCGATAGCGAGAGCGGGAACACAAGCAGGGGGAGTGGGAGAGGGAGAAGCAGGCTTCCCCCCGAGGAGGGAGCCCGATGTGGGACTCGATCCCAGGACCCTGGGATCATGACCTGAGCCGAAGGCAGATGCTTAACGACTGAGCCACCCAGGCGCCCCAAGAACTTATGTTTTTTGTTTGTTTGTTTTAAGATTTATCCATCTGTTTTAGAGAGAGAGAGAGTCTGAGCAGGGGGGAGGGGCAGAGGGAGAGGGAAAAGCAGACTCCCCCCTGAGCATGGAGCCGGGTGCAATGTGGGGCTCTATCCCCTGGGATCACAACCTGCGCTGGATCAAGTGTTGGATGCTTAGCCGGCTGCACCAGCCAGGTGCCCCCCAGAACTTATTATTCTTTTTTCTTTAAAAAAGGATTTATTTATTTCTTTGAGAGAGAAAGAGAGAGCATGAGCAGGGGAGGGGCTGAGCGAGAGAATCTCAAGCAGACTCCATGCTGAGCCCAGAGCCCGATGCAACATGGGGCTCGATCTCATGACCCTGAGATCACAACCTGAGCTGAAACCAAGAGTTGGATGCTTAACCGACGGCACCACCCAGGCACCCTCCAGAACTTTAATTATTCTTAATAAAAACACTAAGGTAAAGGAAAATAAGTTGTGTAAAAGAACTAAAACTCCAGAGACTTCGAATGCCTCACTCTCATCACAGAGCTGCTCTTTGAGCATAGGCCGGTCTGACCACAGTGCCTTTGCTCATCTGGTGACCCTGGCATGCTCTGGACACCACAAAGGCGGCTTCTGCTGCGACTCCGGTGGATCGCTGGAGCCCACGTCCAGCACCCACCCTGGGGGATCAGCTTCGTGTCACAGAGCAAGGACAGAAGAAAGGACGGCGCAGGGCGGCCCGGTGCGGTAAGTCGAGCATCACCCTCTGAAAGCAGGTGTCCATGGTAGGAAGGCTGGGCTGCTTTCTGGCTCTGGTCCAGGCGCCAAAGGGGCAGGGGATGTGCTGGGCTGGAGGCCACAGGATCACTCCAAGCACATCTTTCTCCCTTTACCTTAGAAACCACCGGGGAAGCAGCTCTCTGAAGCAGATCCTTGTGGGCTGGAGGGACATGGAAGCAGGTCTGGGGAGCTCGGGTACGGGGAGCAGCTGGAGAACGGGGTCCCAACCTGCAACCATCACATACGCAGAAACGGAGAGCCGCAGAACTCCCGTGCACACTCAAGGGCTTTGAAATGTCACTCGCCCTCCTTGGAGAGGTGCAGACAAAGCGGCTGTGGACGTTGATTAATGAGCCGCAGGCGCCCCTGGCAGGGGCTCGGGCTGGGGAGGCGGGCGCTCTGGCAGCTTCCCTTTCCCACTGTCAGACAGCCGCCGCAGTGCACAGGGGACATGTCCTAGTTTCTGCAGAGGGGACAGGCGAGCCCCTGCAGAGCCCTGCGTGAGCAGGGAGGAAGGAAGGAGCCCACCCAGACTTAGCTCTGGGGCCACAGGCAAGGACGGCAGGAGGGTGGGAAGGTGCCCAGAGGTAAAGTACCTGGAGAAGGTCTCTCATGTCACCCAATCTTGTTGGCACATCCTAGATCATCGCATGGGGATGAGGGAAGCAAACCGGAGGGACAGCCTGCCGGGTCTGGAGCCAATTACAGATTTCTACAGTTCTGCTGGGTTCTGTTGCAATGGGCCTTGCTGCCTGGGCCCATGCAGGGCAGCCCCCCTATGTGTCCCGTCTCCTGCTTCCTCACCCTCCCTCTGTCTGGGGCACCTCACCCCCACCTGAGCCCCGCAAGGGACTTTGGGCCCCATCCCTGCTGTGGGGTCCACTGGCTCACGTCCACACTGCCTGCCCCCCACCAGCTGCTTGGAGCAAAGGGGGAGGGACAGGGAGAAGATGAGCATCTTCACCCTCATCAGGGACCCAACGGGTCTGGACACATCACACCATCTGGTTTTTTTCAGTTGACTTGTATGAATTTATTTCAGAAGCTCACATAAGGTTGCAAAGTTACTTGCGCAGGATGTTCCTGGCTGCTTTTTAATAATATTAAAAACAAACACACAGACACCAAGGAATGGCATAAATGGCCATCAGAAGGTGGCAGCGAATGGTCACCGTGGGAACACCAATCCCAGGGCTGGTGGAGCTGCACATGTTACCGCAGAAAGCAAACGCCTGTGAAATCAGAACACAGGTCACTGCATCGGCACGATCCTACCAGATCGTAGCATCTTGGTGCTTGACATCGCTTTAGTCATGGATGCTCGTGGGCACCTGACAAAATACAAAAGCTAAAATAGGAAATCGCTCTCTACAAAAAAAAAAAAAAAAAAGCTAACCACAGCTGACTCTCTTAATAAAAGTTGTCCAAGCACATCATTTCCTGCCAAATTCAGGCGGCCACCACACTACAGTCCAAGCTAAGGGTCCTGTGCAATGATTTGAGCTGAATTCGTCTGGTCCGGGTCCTCGAATGACCCTCACTCCCCTGGGTCACCCAACTGCCCGTCCCTTTGAGAGAACGGAGCCTAATTCTCGGGACAACACCTGACCCTGTTTCTGGTTTGTGTTCCTCACTTCAATCCCTCTCCTTCCTCCACAGTGACACAAAAGCAGCTCCCAGACCTCCCTGCAAGGTCAGGGAGGGGCAAGACTATCCTTTCTTGCTTCCAGGGTCATGGTGGAAGCTGAGAGCCAGCGACCTGCTGATGAGCACACCGTCCACCCCGGCGGGGCCCGGGCTCTCCCCAGCTCAGCCCTGGCGCCCCTCTACCTGGGCCTGCTAGGATTACAGCCAAATGTGCTGGCAGAAAGGGGAGACTCTCTGGCAGGCTCAGTGAAGCCTGTGTCCCCACGCGGGAGGTCCCGGGCTGCCCTGGCTGCCGGCTGGCTGGGAAAGAATGGAGCTTATTATGTGGGGTGGGGGGTGGAGGGGGCAGCGAGGTGTTACGCAGAGAAAATGGTTGAAATTCTAGTCGCAGGGATGCTGGCAGCCCGGAGCCTGCTGTTAGACAGTCAGATGAACTCTGATAAACCCGGAGGCACTCTCCCCCGCACCCGCCTGGAAACTCTAGCACTCCATGGAGAGTGCAGGGGCCCTGGGGCGGGTGGGGGATGGGCTGGGAAACGAAGCCCAGGGAGGGGGCTCTGTGCATTTCCAGAGGGGCAGGCGGGAGTTTGCTCAGGTCAGCCCATTCAACTACTGGTCTGGTGATATAACGGGTCTGCAGGGGGGGGCAGGTGCACAGCTAGGAGGGGGTCCTGCCTGGGGCCTGGGCAGGCGGGGTGGAGGGAGGGAGTGGGCAGCTAGAAGGCCCCAGGGCACCAGCGCATGGATCAGACTCTGTGGTGGTGAGCAGAGCTGGGGATGGGGCCCCCCTGGCAAAGAGTCCCTTGCCATAGCCTCCTAGACAAGCTGGTGAGAAACCCTCTCCTTTGGGAGAGCAACAACACCCCACATTTCCCTTTCTAGGCTTGGAGATTGGGGTGACCTCTCTTGGGGGAATCCGATTTTGTGTGCCTAATCTCAAAATCCTCAGCCTCCACACACAGCAATGTGAATGCACTTGATGACACTGAATTTTGCCTTAAAAAATGGTCATAGATAGATCTACCATGCGATCCAGCAACCCCGCTTATGGGTATGCATCTGAAGGAAATGGAATTGTTGTCTCAAAGAGATACCCGCATCCCCAAGTTCATATTATTCACAGTAGCCAAGGCACAGAAAGAACCTACCAGTCTTTCAGTGGATAAATGGATACAGAAAATGGAATATTACTCAGCCTTGAAAAACAATTTGCGACAACATGGATGAATCTGGAGGGCATTCTACTATGTGAAATAAGCCAGACAGAAAAAGACAAAAACTGCATGGTATCACTGTGTGTGGAGTCCTAAAAAAATAAAAAACAAAACAAAACAAAACAAAAAACAACAGTCGAACTCATGGGAACAGAGAGTAGAAAAGTGGTTGCCACAGGCTGGGAGGCGGGGAAAAGGGGGACGTGTTAGCCAAAGGGCGCAAACTTCCGGTTATAAGATGAATAAGATCTGAGGGTCTCTTGTATAGTGTGGTAATTCAGTTGGTAAACTGTATTGTAGAATAGGAATTTGCTAAGAGAGTAAAACTTAAGTATTAAAGAAAATGGCCCAAAGAGAGTTTTGAAGAGATATTTGCACACTGACGTTTATAGCAGCATTATTTACAAAATCCAAGATTTGGAAGCAACCCAAGGGTCCATCGATGGGTAAATGGATGAGCGAAATGCGGTCTCTCGGTACAATGGAATCAAATTCAGCATTAAAGAGGAAGGAAATCCTGTCACAGGCTACAACATGGATGCACTTTGGGGACATAGTGCTGAGTGAAATGAACTGGCCACTAAAAGACAAATACTGTATGATTCCACTTCTATGGGGTATTGCAAATAGAGTGATAGAGAGAGAAAGTCAAATGATGGTTCCCAGGGGCTGGAGGAGAGCGGATGAGGGGAGTTGTCGGATGAGTTCAGAGTTGCAGATCTTCAAGGTGAAAAAAGTTCAGGAGATCTAATTTACGACTTAACGCCACTGAATTGTACACCTAACGGTGGTTACGACGGTCCATTTTATGTTATTTTAAAAAATTAGGCTTTATTTTTTAGAGCAATTTCAGGTTCACAGCGAAATTGAGAGGAAGGTACAGGGAGTTCCCTTCTGCCCCCCGCCCCCCGCCAAAGCCTCCCCCCTGTCGACAACCCCACTGGAGCTGACACACTGTCACCCAGTGTTACTTGCTTTTTACCACGACAGACAAAGTGAGCACAACATTGATAGAAAAACCTGACAAACTGCACGATGAGAAAAAATGACAGACAAAAACTTATTTATGAACATGGATGCAAAAAATTTGTCATTAATTATCGGCGAAGAGAATACATGAAAAGAATAACACACAAAGTATGGTTAAATGGTTAAAATTTTATGTTCTATATTTTGCCATGATTTAAACAAACCCTCCGGGTCTTTTGCTTTCCCACCTGAAGAACAGACCCCCACGGGCTCCAAAGTGAAGAGGGAAGGTGATCTGGGCAGTGAGGGCCACGGCCATGACCGCGGGGGATCCCAGGCGGTCACCAAGTCCTGGATCCTCTCTGGTCGGTGGCACAGCTGCGGGCAGGGGGATCTGGAGGGTCACAGGCCTCTGGGATGTTTGCAACTCAAGATTTCGCTTGGAAGACAGGCAATCAGCATCTGGGATGGAAAGGGGACCCCAGGTCCCTCAAAGCAGGGCCTGAAGAAGAGGTTGTATAGGGGCACCCGGCTGGCTCAGTCAGTAGACTATGACTCTTGACGTCAGGGTCTTGAGTTCGAGACCCACATTGGGCATGGAGCCTACTTAAAAAATAAAATAAAATACTATTTAAAAAAGAAAAAAAAAGAGGTTGTGTCCAGACAAGTTTCCTGAGAGTTAGGAAGCAGAGAAAAGCACAAGTAGATGACAGATCCAGAAATAGTTTTTAAATTCTAAAAGGAAAAAAAAAAAACAAGACGAAACCAGAGAGGGAGACAAACCATAAAAAACTCTTAATCATGGGAAACAAACTGAGGGTTGCTGGAGGGGAGGGGGTGGGGGATGGGGTAACTGGGTGATGGGCATTAAGGAGGGTACGTTATGTGATGAGCACTGGGTGTTCTATGCAACTGATGAATCACTGACCTCTACCTCTGAAACTGGTAACACAGTATATGTTAATTAATTGGATTTAAATTAAAAGATTTTTTTAAATTCTTTTTTTTTAAAGATTTTATTTATTTATTTGAGAGAGAGAATGAGATAGAGAGAGCATGAGAGGGGGGAGGGTCAGAGGGAGAAGCAGACTCCCCGCTGAGCAGGGAGCCCGATGCGGGACTCGATCCCAGGACTCCAGGATCATGACCTGAGCCAAAGGCAGTCGCTTAACCAACTGAGCCACCCAGGCGCCCAAAATTTTTTAAAAATTCTAAAAAGAAAATATCCAGCTTCTTTGTAGGATGAGATGGGGTAACTCCTCTCTCTTTTCTTCCCCCCTCCTCCCCGGGCTTCCCTCCCCCCTTCGCCCCTTCTCCTCCCCTCCCCCTCCTTTCCTTCCTTTCCTCTTCCTCTCCTCCTCCTCTTTCTTCCTCTTCCTCCTCCTCCTCTCCCTATTCCTCCTCTTCTCTTCTCCATATCAAATCCTTACATCTGCTCTTATGTTTCTTAATAAGTCACCCTAGTGCTTGCACATAAGCCACATAGCATATTTCCCCCCACTTTTCTGATGTGATCTGGAGGCACGCTTAGATAGACACCCCTGTGATGGTGAAGGTTCCCACGTGGCCGTGCTGAACTGAGCAAACACTGTGTCCCTGACACCTCCTTTTCCAGTCTGCACACCCAGAACACTGTGACCAACCCCCCTCATTGCAAGAAGCTAAACCTTGAAGAAAAAAACATTTTAAATGAGTAGCAGTTGTCGTAATTCAAAATATTCAAAATGGACCATCATTCATTCAGATCATGGTTTTAACAACTTTACATCTTTTTTTTTTAAGAAAGAGGGAGGTACTAGGTTGACGTGGGTCTGAGATGAGTAGTAGATGCCCCTACTTCCAAAATCACTTCTAAAATGATTGCAAATATATTCAGCTTTCTAGTCTCGTATTTAAACTACCAACTGTTGAAAAGAACTTTGCTTCAATTGTCAGTGGCTGACAAGGGATACTGTGTGTGGAAGTGCTTTGTTCCTGGATTGGAAGACATTGCATTAGCCTCCCTCTTTAGGAGAGTGGTGGAAAGAACATTCCGCAAAGCCAGCACCCAAAGTCAGGGTGGGGGTGGGGAACACGTTGCAAAATGGCGCTCTGTGCTCCCACTTAGAGCTGGGCTGATGGCGTTCCATTTGCAATCATAAACAAAGAGCAATTGTTATCTGGTTGCAAAATAATGCATATGCACTGTCTAAATAATTAAACCTTGGAAATTACAGAAAATCCCAAAGAACCAATTTCTTTTTAATTTGATTTTTGTATCTTCTTTGGTCCTGTTTGGGGGAAAGATTATTTTCAAGAGAGACCTACTTCCAGGAGATGATCTGTGAGGAATAAAACCCCTCTTCTGACAGTCTGAGCAAGCCAAGCCAGGGAACAGCAAGAAATGTGTTCTCAGCAGTGAGATTCAGAATATTTAGCTAACACTGAGAAAAAGATGAGGTCCCAGTAGTTTTATATTATTAGATTCCCTGTCCCTCGCCAGTGAATGTCTGTCTGACCCTGGAGAAAGACACTGGGCCCATGGAGAAACAAATCCGTGAGTGGGAAAGGGTCCTGGTCCCCGCCAGGGTGGCAAGCGAGCACGTGGTGACCTGACCGTTTCCTCACCTGTAATCTGGAAATCTCGGTGAGGGCCTCCCAGCTGTTGAGAGGGATCAGTGAGCTAATGTCTGGAGCCTGGTGCCATGTCTGGCATACACTAAGTATTCAAAAGAGAGATAGCTGCATAGCCCGTAACCAGCCCAGCAGCTGGATTTCTCTACCACGCAACGCACCTTGAGTCACCACGAATACCTCTAGGCAGGGAGCGTTTCTGAATAAGACAACAGACGTGTGTGTATCCAAGGAGTGGTCAGCTTGCTCTTGCTTGGTCTTTTTTTTTTTTTTTTTGACTTGGCTTGTGATGCCCTGAGCCTGTGGGGTGCTATCAGGTTCTCGGGACGGGGGGGCAGGCGCCAGGCGCCGGTGAGGAGTTAGCCTCATCATGTTTCTGTCTTCCTGCTCCGTTGCAAGTGAGAAGTGTGTGACTCCTGGACCACAGGCCAGAGACAGAATCTGCCCTGGGGATGGAGGCTGAGGTCTACTGGAGACACTTGATCCCCCCATGGCGTTCCAGAAGTGTGGGCTGCCAGCAGGAGCAAACGGGGCTCTGCAACAGGGTAGAGCCACCCCTCATCTGCCCAGAGCAGGGTGGCCACAGGGAGCTCGGCGCTCAGCCCCTAGACCAGTGTGGGGCATGGGACCCACCCACCCTCACCCTCTCTGGGGCCTCGATGGAGACCACGAAGGCTCAGTTGTGTTTGTCTGGTAGGGGTCATGCCATGGTGAAAGCCATGCTTATTCCTCATAGATTCTTCCTGATTCTGTCATGTGGTGTCTCCATCTGCAGGAGCTGCCATACCAAAATACCACAGCCTAAGGGGCTAAACAACGTTCATCTCTCACAGTTCGGGGGGCTGCAAGCCCGCAAGCAAGATGCTAACCAATTGGGTGAGAACTTCCTGGCTTGCAGACAGCCGCCATCTTGCTGCGTCCTCATATGAAGGAGAGAGAGAGAGTGCTCGAGCTCTGGCGTCTCTCCTTGTGAAGCCACAAATCCTACTGGATCACAGCTCTACCCTCATCACCTCATTTATCCTTCATTCTCCCTTTACTCCAACTACCATGACATTGGGAGTGAGGGATCTGACAAATGAATTCTGGGAGAACACAATTCTGTCCATAATGTGCGATTATAACTCACTGTGCACAATCCTAAACCCGCGTCATTCACAGAACAGGTGAGCTGACAGCTCATGAGGCAGTCACCCATGGGAAGAAAGCATTCAGGGAGGAGTGAGGAGGCTTGGACTCCTGTCTTGTCCGCCAAAGCTAGAAAACCTTTAGGCAGGTCCCGAGCATGGGGTCCACTTGGTTCCCTCAACTCTGGAAGGAGACTACTGGTGCTGCAATAAATGTTTTAAGAACTGTACAAGTCGGGTGCCTGGGTGGCTCAGTCGGTTAAGCGACTGCCTTCTGCTCAGATCATGATCCTGGAGTCCCAGGATCGAGTCCCACGTCGGGCTCCCTGCTCAGCAGGGAGTCTGCTTCTCCCTCTGACCTTCCCCCTCTCATGTGCTCTCCTCTCTCTCTCTCTCTCTCATTCTCGCTCTCTCAAATAAATAAAATCTTTTAAAAAAAAAAGAAAAATAAAATTCTTAAAAAAAAAAAAGAACTGTACAAGTCGGTTATCACTACTGACATCTGACCCCACTGGTTACGAGGGGAGGAAGGCTCTATGTGCGTGTTGGCCAAGAACAGAGCTTCCTTCTTGTAGGGGGATGAGCGTCACTGCGACTGGGTTCTCATGCAGAACCACGGATGCAGCTCCAGCAGCTGCCCTGCACTCGGGGCCCACTTGGAAGCAGGCAGCCTAATTTCAGGGATTTTTTTTTTTTTTGCCCATTGCTGATTGCTTCAATCACTACTTCACTTTTTAGGAGAGGAAATTGAGGCCTAGAGAAGGAAAGTTGTTCAAGCTTGTCATGCAGCTTGTTGGAGCTGGACTCGAACTCAGGACCCCGAAACTTCATTTAATTTTGGAGAATCCAATTCTTCTTTTCAGGGCAATCTTTTGTGCCTCATCATTATCAAGTCTTCTCCAACTCACTCTAGATTTCATATTGAAGCCTTGCGCTAGCGTCCATGAGACAGGATAATTCCCAGCAAAACAGGCACTTCATACACTGAGGGTGGGAGGAAAGACTGGTGCTGACTGTCTAGGGGCAACTTGGCAGCAAGTGTTATCTTAAGCACATGCATACTCCCCGACTCAGTGTACTTCTACAAGGGTTGTCATTTATGAACATCATCATGATGTAGGCAAGAGATCCGTGGATGATGATGTAGTCCAACTAGAAACAGTTCAGGTGTCTAACAAGAGAGGGTTGGTGACATTGAGCCTGGTGTACTCATTCGAGGGAGTCTCATGATGCAAAGCATGTTTTCTGACATGGGAAAATGTTCATCTACATTCATGGAAAAGAAAGCCATATACAAATCATAGAAAAGAAAACTGGAAGAAATGTGCCAAAATAATAATAGTGATTACCTTTAGGTGGTAAGGTTAAACACCATTATTACTTCTCTTTTTTTTTAACTTAGAAGTATCCAAAGTTCCTACAATAAAGATAAATTTTCTGAGTGAATTTATAGGTGTGTGTGTCTCCATCTTTTGTAACAAACATTGCAAATATAATTGCACCATTTCTGCACCCAGATGCCTGACTTAATGCATCCTGACTCAGCCACAGGATCACGTTTAAAGTTGCACGGACTAATCCGAACATGATACTTTCCTGCTTTGTGACTGGTAGACTGCCCACTTCCCATCTGCATTAAAGATCATCCCCACTATTTGTCTTCTTTTTGTACTTCCTCATGATGACATTGTCCACCACCCAGAAAATGTGGCCTTGAAAAGAAAATAAGATATGTAAATTTTAATAATTATTACTATTAATGGGAAATGATTTTGAATAAAATCCTGATAGTGGATTGTGAAGATGGTAAAGGTCTTAGGAGGAAGGGGAGAAATGAGGACAGAGAGCATTTACCGTTTCTTGTCCATGTGTCTCCAGTTCGATCCCCATAGTCAGCTCACTTCCAGCCGTCCCGACCACATGTTCCTGGTCATCTGATGTGTCTCTGGTGAAAGAAGATTCTAGAAGTTAAGGAAGTGGAAGAAAAGAATGTGGGAAGAATCTTTATGATTAAAAGTGTTGGGGAGAAGGGAGGGTGATGGTGTGGATGGTGTAGAACCACAGTGATTTGAATAAACCAAAAGTATCTGAATGCTCTAAGGAGCTAAGGGGTCATTCTACTTCTTATAACTGATGCACTTATTTTCCACTTCCTGTCCTTTGAACCGAATGAGAGCCATCAATCATGTTAGTTTAAACTTGCCATCATGCCTCCTTCATTTGGAGACTGAATCAAGGACAGGAAGCATCAGGACAGAAGTCAAGTCATCAAAGTTTCCAGGCTGTTCACAGAAAGCCAAAATAGATCTATGTCCCAAGGAGAATACTTTGAAAACAAACAAGGCAAAACTCTCGTGTGGGACATATGAGATGTGCATCTCACACAATGCACTCTCCAAACACATGTGCTTCTGTCCACTCAAAGGAAAGATTGCTTTATTGTTTTATGGGTTCCTTGGAGGAAATCCCAATCCTTAAGAGAACATCCTGTGCCAAGGAAGACACATGGGGGTTCTGTTGGCTTCCACCTCATCCTGAACAGAGGGGGCCCAGAGGCCAGTTTCCTGTATTGACCCACGAGCTACTCTAGAACCCTTCTGGACCCACTTACGATGACAATGAAAGGCACAATAAACATCATAAGGACCAGATCCCACAGAGGGTCTGGGATATTGTGCAGTAAAATCTTCTGGAGCTAGGTGAGAGAGTAACACCACCACACAACAAGGCAGTAGAGTCTGTCTTGGGGTCTCAGTCATCGACACCATGGCAACCTCCCACTGGGGAGCTAAAATCCCCTGTGCTTCTCCCCGTCATCAGGAAATGTGAAGGAAAATAGATATTAAGCATATAGCTCACAATTACACAGCAAATGAAGCAGTGATGCTTGGGGCCAGTGAGTTGAAATCAAGTAGAAGCAACTCTCCATTATTCGGGTAATGGAAGCACAGAGAAAAGTCCCGAATCCAAGAAATGTTCCCAGCCCCAGGGGAACTCCACAAAGATTTCATTTTCATTTTCTGCCCTAATATGTGTTTTGCCAGAACTGTTTCAAGATGAGTAAAATGGGCTGGTTTATGTTCCCTTGGAGGATTAGGGAAATGGTCAAATATGAGTGGCTGGTTGAATCCCTATCATCAGTGCTTGAGTACACAAGAGTTGGCCAGATCCAATCCTCCTTCTGGCTTCAAACTTCACCACTTTCTTGATCATCAGCCCACAGACCTGCCAGAGACATCACCCAAATTCTTACCGTGGTCCAGCCTAGGATGAGCAGAAAAAAGCCAGTGGCCACCTTCTCATGCACCATGGTCAGCAAGTTCAGGAGACACTGCCCCGTCCACTCCTTGGATGGGAAAGGTCCCCTTGGAGGACAGAATGAGCCCAGTGGGAGCCACTGGCTAATACCCACACTGGGGATGCCCAAAGGAATCACATCAAGCCATTTAGCCACACTGTTCCCGAGTTCAGAGCCAACTTTCCAATTCCAACATGGCGAGACCCAGGCTTTGGAATTTTAATAACTGGCGCCATCTGGTGTTGAGCACTAATATTACCCTTCTGTAGTCAGCCAAACAGTGAAGCAGGGAACAACATTTGCCCTCTGCCCAGAAAGTCAGGGGCCGAACCAGCCAGGATGGTGTGTACTATTTTCCAAAATGTGCCGGTTTGATTGGGATGACTTTCCACTTCCCAGATGAGAATACTCCATTAGGGTGATACCCCAGTAACCACGTTCTCCCCTCTGCTGCAGCCTGTCTCTCAGAATCTGAGTCAGGGGACTTCTGAGTAGACCCCCCGCTGTCCACATGCCTCTCTGTCTCTACCAAACCAGACAAGCCCTTGAGGCCTTCGATTCTTTGTCCTCATGGCTCCAGGATGTCTCACGGTGTGGATACAAGGGGGGCCATTAATACTCACCAAGTGGAAGAGTAATTTGGAGGGACCATGAGACTGAGGTGGGGCTGATTTTAGGCTGGACCATTTTTCTTTTCAGAGCTCTGTTTCTTCCATACTGGAGAGAAGCAGCCCTTTGATCGTGGGGGCCTCTTCACTCGTCTTTGTCTCTTTCCCTCCACCTTCCTCTGACCTCCCTCTACATCATCTGCCAGCATGCCCCTCGCACAATTATGCATGGATCCTATCACTTTCCCAAATACAGGGACACACATTACCATTGTTTTAGGTTTTATGCAGACATAAAAATCACCACTGTGGGATCTCATAGCGAAAAATTTACTCCCTGTCCAATTCTCTTTCAACCCTTCTGATTCTGACAAGGAAAAAGCGAAGGTCCTGGATAATGTGACTATGCCTTGAATACCTCTGGAACATCCATTTGAACAAAGGAATCCCAGGCAAGACCATCAGACCATCACAATATCCATCTATAACTGAGAAGCATAATTATTCCCACCACCACAAAAAAGACATGATAATTATGCGGCATAATCGAGGTGCTAACTAACACTGCATGCAACATTTAAATGTACCAAACCAGCATGGGGCACACCTCAAACTTACACAATATTACATAAATCATTGCAAAGGCAGTACCAGTTTATAGCAAGAAAAACAGGAAGCTGTTATGATACATGAATGAGTTAAATTGGGGAAACACTCGCAAAGCCAGACACCCTTTCCTCCTTCTCGCTGCCTTTCGGCAGAGACACACCTGGCCAGCCTCTCCAGGACGTGCTCGACCAGCTCAGAAAGGAAACCAGGGGAAGGTCGAGCGGGAGGTGGACACTGCTCACATGGATGCTTCTCCCACGATTCCTTGTTTCTGCGCCATATCCCTGAGCGGGCCAGACCCATCTGTGACCACAGCCAGCAGTTCAACCCCTTATTAACCTTCCGTGGGACTCCCCCACTTTGCAGTGAAGTACATGAGCCAGGCTCAGCTTTGCGGAGTCTCACTCATCAGGAATCACTTCAAGGCTAATGAGTAGGCCCCTGCCTGGGCCGCGTGTGAGCAGATCGTGTATCTGGCAGCTGCCGACCGGGGACAGCACAGACATAGATACATGGGGCGACTGAGGTCTCAGGAAGGCACCAGGTTTCTGAGTAATGCAATCTGAAAATCAATTCTCGTTAAATACAAGTGAGACTAATACCTCTGACAGGTTACATCTTAAGTGATAATTAAAAGCATATTTCCTGACGTTTAGGTGCTATGAAATGCACCTCTATTTATGCCACGGAGAGGGTCTCATGCTAAGACCATGGACACTCATTAGCTCCCCCCGGAAACCTCAGAGTTCCCGGAGTGTCATTCATTATTTTAATCTGATTTTCTTGACTCAAGCGAAATCGAACTTGGCATTGGCATTCTCTTTCTCCAGCGCCACCGAGAGTCCTTAACACAATTAACATTGTCATAAGCCAAGGAATGAAGACGTATTTTGCACTAATACAGTCTTCAGCGCCCTCCATGGGTAGAGCTTATTAATCATCGATGGCATCCCACTAGGTTTCATGAACTCCCCTTAATTAATAGGAGGAGGCATGGCGGCTGACATGTTAAATTTTTCATTTACGAGGTCACGGTGTCGGGAGCCCCACAGTGGGCAGTGGGGTTGACGGGAGCTCAGACTCTCAGAAAACTAGGAGAATTTTTACAACGGCCTGTACTAGTTGCTGATTTGGCCCTTTCCATATCAAGATATCGAATTTTATCTCAAAAACTGTGAATCGGAAAAAAAAAATGGGAATGTTGAATATCTCTTTCTTCTGAACTGGGTTTACAGGTCATTAAAACATACCACTAACACATAGGAATAAACCACAAGGTGGCTTAAAAGGCAGAAAGTTATGGTCCCACGATTCTGGAAGCAAGAGGTCTGAAATCGGGGTGCTGGCAGGGCCATGCTCTTTCTAAAGCCCCTAAGAGAGGGTCCCTCCTCGTATCTTCCAGGCTCTGGGAGGCCTGTGTGATCGTGGGCTCAAGGCCACATCACTCCTGTCCCTGTTTCTGTCTGCTGCTGCCCATCACCCCTGCGTCTCTGTCCTTTTCATCTTTTTACAAGGACACCAGTCATATTGGATGAGGGCCCTCTTCCCCCACTCCAGCATGACCTCATCTTACCTAATTACATCTTCAGTGACCCTGTTTCCAAATAAGGTCCCATTCTGAGGGACTGGGGGTTAGGACATCAACATATCTGCTGTGGGGACACAATTCAACCCAGAAGACACCTGCAAAGAGAGTAATTAATTAATAAATGATGTGTGGATAATGAGCTAACCATTTGGGAGAAAAATGAATTCCTTTAATTCCTTACTCCTTGTGCTGAAATACCAAAGGGATCAAAGTTTTATTTTTTATTTCTCATTTTTTTCCAAGGGATCAAAGTTTTTTTTTTAATTTTTTAAAGGTTTTATTTATTTATTTGAGAGAGAGAGAGCAAGTGAGAGGAAGAAGTAGAGAGAACAACCCCACAACCCCAAGATCATGACCTGAGCCAAAACCAAGAGTCGGCCACTTAACCGACTGAGCCACCCCGGCACCCTTCAAAGGGACCAAAGTTTTAAATGTGAAATATCTTTAAAGTATTAGAATTGTAACAGCCAATGCATAAGACTTATGTGCAGGCTCGATGTGAAGGGCTTTACACACATAACATAACACACATATCTCTGCTGTTGTTTCCATTTTATGACAGAGAAAACTGAGGCACAGGGAAGTTTGTAATTTGCCCAAGATCACACAGCCAGCAGGCGTGAGCGTCAGGTTTCCAGCCCCGTCGATTTGGTTCCAGAGCCTGTGCCCAAGAAGGCAATTCTAATGTCTGTTTTTACTTTATGCTCTTATGTAGTGTTTAAAATTTTTATAATGGATGTGTATCACTTTAAAACTCATAAGAAAATAATGTGATCTCTCTCCTCTCTCTCCTGCCCACCACTGCCTTCCTGCCACACACAGCCTCCCCTACCTGCGCCTACTCAGACGGTTAATCTCCCTGTAATCTGCAGCTAAAGGAGCCCAGAAGCTTCTGCAATGGAATGTCTGCTTTAGAACTACACCCTTCTTTCTATATCCTTCTAGAACTTTCTTTCTCAGTGTTGACACCGGGTAACTCTTTCTGACTCGGTCAAGGACACATTCCCTGTCTCAGTTCTGAACACTGCTGCTCGGGCTTTTCTCTAAACCCGTTTTCCCAAGCATGAAAGAGCTCATGAGTCCCCCGGAGAATTTGCGGAATGGTAGACTCTGATTTTGGGTGGGAGGAGGATGGACCCGAGATTCTCCATTCCCAACCAGCTCTCAGGGGAGGCCCAGGCAGCTGTCCTCAGACCACACACTGATTCCTGACTGTGGTTGTCTTCACCTTCTTCCCTCTCCACCAGCTCTACCTCGTGCTTCTCTTTCCCTCTGAAAATCAGGACTGCAGAATTTGAACTTTTTTAGACCAAGAAAGACCAAAGTTGGAATCCTCTGCTAAGAATGCGTCTCCCCTAGCAAAAGAAAACATGAGGGTGGAGTGCAGAGCTTTCTTGTTCAACTTGAAACTTGGCCCCACGATATAAAGCCCTCTGAAGGTTTCCACATGGGAGGCAGGGCTCAAAGCAGAGGATTTCCCCAAAAGTTGGATGGGTCCCCAAAGGAGGAGATGGCCAGAAACTGATGCATCACTCCACTGATAGTCCAGGCTTTGCTTCTTCATTCACTCAAATATTTTACTGGTTACCAGACACACGAGACTCTTGGTAAAAGCAGTAGAGAAATGACCTGGGGTCTTGAGCATTCTTTTCTTGGGATATCACCAAGTGCTTTAAAGGTAGTGTCTTATTCTTAGGCAAAAACAGCCCTGGCTCCCTCTCAGCAGATGAAAGAAGCTGACACGATTTCCTGCTGGTCACCTGAGCAAGGTGGCAGAATCTGGAGCCAGCACAGGGCTCCCGGCTCTAATCTCTGCCTGTGCATACTGTTAGGGTCTTAGTAGCAGGGAGAGGACAGGCGGGCACTAGTAGGATTTACTGAACCCTGACCATAGGTGGGGCACTTTATATAGGGGATCTCTTCAGAGCAAATAAACAGCCAAACTACTAACCCAATCTACAAACATTAAGAGCAAATCTGATCACTGGTCGTGAGAACACAGAATGGTACAGGATCTGTGGAAAACAGTACTGAGCTGCCTCAAAAAATTAAACCTGGAACCACCACATGAGATCCAGCAATCCCAGTTCTAGAGGTATATCCCAAGGAACTGAATTCCAGATCTCCGAGAGAGACCCTCCCTCCCATGTTCATTGCAGCATTATTCCCGATAGCCAAGACATGGAAGCAAGCTAAGTGTCCATCAGTGGAGCAATGGATCAAGAAAACATGGCGCGCACACACATATAATGGAGTGTTATTCAGCCTTCAAAAAGAAAAGAAATCCTGTACTGTTCGACAACATGGAGGAAACTTCACACATTACACTAAAATAAGCCAGTCACAGAAAGACAAATACTGTGTGATTCACTTATGTGGGGAATCTAAAATCGTCAAACTCAGAGAAGCAGAGAGTAGAATGGAGATGGGGAGTTGCGAATTGGTATGAAGTTTCACTTTTGCAGGGTGAATAAGTTCTAGGGATCTGCTGTGCAACATTGTATCTATAGTTCACAGAACGGCACTGTACATTTAAAAATCTGCCTAGAGTAGATCCCATGTTATATGCTTTTCCAAAAAAATAAATAAAGTTGTTTCTAAGGATGCTGGTTGTGAATCAAGACAGGGTTGTTTGTGTTTACCACACCGAGGGTTGTTTGTGTTTACCACACCGCAGTACATGGAGTACATACACATGCAAAGATGGGTCTAGAAAGAAAGAAAAGAAGTGAATATTGCTTACAGATTTACAAAATTATTGTCTTATATATTCTATGGGAAGAGCGGGGTATTGTGGGGGGAAAATCATCTGTATGGTCACCAAAAATTTCCTGGTAGATCAAGGGGTTCCGAAATCGCACCATTGCCTGTGTTTGATACCTTTTTGGTAGATGTCCACTCCCAAACCCATCACAATATTTGATTTATGCTATTTAAACAGATATTTGCTTATTATGTATACACAGAACAGGTTAGTTAGGGGATACAAACATGGGCAAGCATGATGTCTGTTTTCGATGAATATGCTGTTTAATAGGGAAGATAAGAAAAGCAAATATATAATGATTTCATACTTTACCAGCTGGGAAAGTTTGGAAAAAATATTCTGATACCCGGTCCATTTTGGTCACTAGGATGAGCGATGGAGTCAGCGGGACGGAGGGAGGACTCTGGGATGGGTGGGCTTGGGGACAAGAGAAGCTGGCACACTCTTTTTTGTAGAAAAGGCTAAAATCTCCAAGCCACAAAAGTCAGCCACCACCTGGGCCCTTGTCATTAGCTCTGCCACCTCCTCCCCTCTGTCTCACTCTGGTTCCTCCCCCTACAGCTGCTGTGTCTCACGGACACAGACGCCCTGCCACGTGCACGCTCAGCACACCCTGCAAGCTCACCAAATCCCAACGGCAAGGAAAGGAGGCGGAGTGTGTGCCATGACCCCGGAGCAACTCCAGGACCAACCAGGCTCGTGTACTTGCCCCATTCCAGCCAGAGTCAAACTTCCACACACAAAACCAGAGGATCAATCCCAAAAGGTCCTTGATCACTTTCCAGCCTGACTAGCATCATGCAGGGCAAACCATCCAAGTCGGCTTGCCCAGAGTGTGGGAAGGCTGTGTTGTAGAAACACTGCAGGGCGCCATGGCAACAGCGCTGGGAACCCCACCCCCCACCCCCCTTGCCTCCACCCCTGGCAGGGTGTGTGTCTGCCACAGGACTGCAAAGGACCAGCCGAGTTCACCATCAACCTTAGTTTGGAGGGCATTATGCCTCCTCATCCTTTGCACAACGAACGACTACAGATCCCAAGGGCAAACTTGCATCCTGTTCTTTGTACAGAATGTTTTTGAGTTCTTACCCCCCCAGGCATCCACATACTTGCTGTTTTGCCTGGTGTTGTATGACATGCTCCAGGGTTTTTTCCTAAGAAACAGTCTCCGTCCTCAAGGAGTTTAACCTCAAAAGTGCAAAAGGTGAAATAAAATAAGGCTTCTCCGTGAACTTCAATCTTTGCTTTAAAAGTATGGCGGAATTGGCACTCCTGGGTGGCTCAGTTGGTTGGGCGTCTGCCTTCGGCTCGGGTCATGATCCCAGGGTCCTGGGATCGAGTCCCGCATAGGGCTCCCTGCTCGGCGGGGAGTCTGCTTCTCCCTCTGCCTGCCGCTCCCCCTGCTCGTGCTCTCTCTGACAAATAAATAAATAAAATCTTTCTAAAAATTTAAAAATGTGGAGGAATTGAAACGGACACCTAACATGTTAAAAATCAAAGTTTTCTCACCTTTTATCAGTCATAGCTATTACTTGTCAACTAAGAATGAAAAAAGTCTATTATCTGTGAATGGATACCTGGTACAAATTTGTCTCACTCCTGAAGCTAACGTATTTCCAGGACACATTTCACTGCCTTAATACAGAGAAATTTTAATTAAACAGATAGAACACTATTTGAAAAGCAAAGCTTGACATGAAAACAGCACATCATTATTCTCAATCAAAAAGAACTGAATTCTGGATTCTCCACTCTTGCATGAGTAACAGGATCATCCCATTCCTCTAAACCCATTACTGCTACAATTCATCTCAGCTCCTCGGTCTTCTTCCTTCTCCCCCAGGGTGCCCACCGCTGCAGAGCGCATTTCACGGTCTGTTTTTCACTTCCAACCAGGGCACATTCTTCAAGTCTTGGCATAGGAGGGAGGGTGTGGCCACCCCTTCTGCTAAGAATATTCTCTGAAGACAACCAGGAGCAGGGTTATTAAGTGAAGAGATCAGAGGAAAACAAACACCAGTTCTCTCCCCATTGGGTTTTTCGGATTAAGAAAGATATAAACTTTCACTCATAATGACAACAGAGCCTCAGTAAGTCGATGGAAATTTCCTCTGGAAAAGTATAAGCATTAAGTTAGGTAGAGCTGGGGCTTTTGATTTCTTCTAAACAGATCAATGCCATGGCTCACCATCCTCTACTTCCCTAACGAGCCAGTAGTAATTTGCCTTGGTAGTTGCTTTATTCCCACCCACTCCCAGTTTTTGGAGCAACTTGAAATAGTCATTTCTTCCACCCTCCCACCATCTGCTCTTCTCCTCACAAAGGGAAAAAGCGAGGAGTGCCCCACCAGATTCCATTAATGCTGACCCTTCTCAGCTTCTTTCTTTCCTACCACCCCCAGAGCTACATGCCTCAGCGCTTTTCATGCTTAATTCTAAGCAATCACAAAATAATCCAATTCTTTCCATCCCTAGAGGTACAAAGCCATGACTGCATGAAGATCAGAAAAACAAGAAGAAAATCTGACATTTATTTTCTTGTCTTTGAAGGGCAGTCCAGCACTCAAGTGAGATGTCACATTTTTAAATAAGCCATGAGGCTGCAGTTTTCTTCCGTGTTGACATGTAACCCATGGAGACTAGCTTTACAGTGATGCAATGAATGTATAATCTAGTCAAGGACCATTTGTTGAATGGCCCACTCTCTGTAGGGCAGCATAAGAGATGCTGAGGGGTTACTATTAGTTGAGAGGCAAACACGCACACAAGAAAATTAAGTCACAATAGGAGGAATTATATGCAGGGCTCGGTCAGGGGTATAGAGTCAAAGTTCAGAGGATGGAGAGAATATTGTGAACTAGAGAAGCCAGGGAAGGCATGGGATTTGGTGTGGCTGAGCCTGGGAATATGGTAGGATAACAGAAGTCAAGAGGAGAGAGAAATGCTCAAGGCCCACTCTCAGAAGACAGCCCTTCCTGGAACAGACAGAGGTTAGCATAGGGGTGCAGTGGGACATCCTATCATGGTGACAAGGTAATCTGCTCTTCAGAGTGCCCAACTACCATCAAAGGATGTTGCTGCCTCCATATGGCTCTCTGGGCACTCCCACACAATGGACTATGAGGCAGATTTTATTTTCCAAAAATGGGACAGGGGCGCTGGGTGGCTCCGTCAGTTAAGCATCTGATTCAGGTCATGATCTCAGGGTTGTGGGCTAGAGCCCTGCATCAGGTTCCATGCTCAGCTCAGAGTCTGCTTGGGATACTCTTCCTCTCCCTTTGCCCACCCCCCTCACACGTGCTCTAAATAAATAAATTAATTAATTAAATATTTGAAAGAAAATGGACACCATGATATTTCAGTCCTACATGCTATTCTAGGGTATCTCCAATGCCCCCATCAAGAGATAGAGTCTTCCTCTTCCCTTGAATGTGGGTGGGACCCCCTTTGTGGCTGTCTCCATGAATGGATGGCAGTGGACTTCGGAGGCTAGGTCATCAACAGCGACGTGGCTTCTGTCTATCTCTCTCAGGACGCTATCCATTGGAAGTTGGCCGCCATGTTGTGAAGAAGCCATATGTAGATGTTCCAGCAGAAAAACCCAGTCATGAGTGTGAATCACCAGAGTGAATGAGCTTTCAGAATATTCCAGCCCCAGCTGACAGAGTAGAGCAGAGACAAGCTACCCCTGCAAGCCCTGCCTGAACTGCAGATTCATGAACAAAATAAATATTATTATTATTTTTTTAAGATTTTATTTATTTATTTGACAGAGACAGAGATAGCGAGAGCAGGAACACAAGCAGAGGGAGTGGGAGAGGGAGAAGTAGGCTTCTCGTAGAGCAGGGAGCCCAATGCGGGGCTCGATCCCAGGACCCTGGGATCATGACCTGAGCCGAAGGTAGACGCTTAATGACTCAGCCACTCAGGCGCCCCCTATTATTATTATTTTTAAAGGCTTTATTTATTGACAGAGAGAGAGACAGCAAGAGAGGGAACACAAGCAGGGGGAGTGGGAGAGGGAGAAGAAGGCTACCCACTGAGCAGGGAGCCTGATGTGGGGCTCAGTCCCAAGACACTGGGATCATGACCTGAGCCGAAGGCAGACACTTAATGACTGAGCCACCCAGGTGCCCCAAAATAGATATTATTATTGTTCTAAATCTCTAACCTGTGGAACGGTCCGTTCAGTGGTAATCAATAAATAGAACAGATCCCGCGTCTAGCCTTCACTTAGTACCAGAACTCCAGCAGGAAATCAGAGTATCTGAAAAGGCAGTGAGGTTAAAGTGACATTTTGGTCGAATACACATTGTCTTTCAATTTTGGTGATGCCGATCAACATGTTTTTCAGGTTAAATTTCCCACGAAGACTGCATTAGAACAAGTGGTCCACATCCCTTTATTTAAACTTGTCTTCCTGTTCCTGTGGATCAGAGAGATAAGTGGTAGGGTTAGAACTTTACATAATTCCTTTCTGAAATTTAATTTTTAAATTTACTTTTAACAAAAAATACATATTTAAGGTATACAGTGTGATGTTCTGATATATGAATACCTTGTCAAATAATCACTACCCTCAAGCTAACATAGTCATCTCCTCCTGTAGGTGCCTTATTTTGTGAGTATGATGAGAAAACCTGAAATCTACTCTCTGAGCAGATTTCAAGTACACAACACACTATTAATTATAGTCACCATGCTGTATCTTGGATCTCCAGAACTTATTCGTTATATAACTAAAAGTTTGTGCACTTTGATTAATATCTCTTCCTTCCCCCCTCCCTTCAGCCTCTGGTTACCACCATTCTACTCTCTGATACTCTGAATTTGACATTTTTTTTTAAGATTTCACATTTAAATGAGATCATGTGATATTCGTCTTTCTGTGTCTGACTTATTTCACTTAGCATAATGCTCTCCAGCTTCATCCATGTCCACGTGACTCTTGTAGTCTCTTGAGCAGTTTCTATGTCTTACACGGGGCTTTGGAGGAAGACGCACCTATATTTACTGAAAAACAAAACCAAAAAATTCCAGGTTCAAGTCTGTATGTCTTTTTCATTGTTCTGATATGTTGATGCCATGACTAGTTACAAACATGCATTATGTTCTTTCAGTTAGCAAGGGCAAAACTGGGGTCTTTGGCAAGTGCAATGGAGGTATCCCTAATTGATAAGGTCTGTAGGGGAAGCTGTAAATTAGTTCATATTCAGTTACCACCCCAAATAACAAGCAGTTGCCAGAATCTGTTCCATCTAGAAAGATTCCCAGCTTGCAATTCACGGCTGGGTCTGCTGAGTTTCCAGTTATCCACTCCCTGGAGCATGATTAAAGATCATCTTCTTCTCCTTCCTGATTCTTTCCTTCCTTCCTCCCTCCCTTCCTCCTTTCCTTCCTTCCTCCCTCCCTTCCTTCCTTCCTCCCTCCCTTCCTCCTTTCCTTCCTTCCTTCATCCTTCCTTCCTTCTTTCTGCTCTTCCTCCCTTCCTTCCTCTCTCCCTTCCTTCCTTCCTCTCTTCCTCCTTCCCTTCCTTCCTTCCTCCCTCCCTTCCTTCCTTCTTTTCTCCCTCTCTTTCTCCCTTCCTTCCTCCCATCCTTCCTTCTGCCATTCAATCGTCTTGACTTAACAACAAAAAGGGGCAACAAATTCTAAAGACAGCTAAAGGAAGCTCAAATGTATGCTTTTTAAATGGAGTTTTCAGTAGGAAATAGGATGGCACAGTGGTTGAGAACCATGGAGGTTCTCATGACTCTGACTCTGACCATGACTCTGAGCCCTGGTGCCTTAGCTCCATTCAAGTCACTTAGCCTCGGAGAGCCTGCCTTTTTTCATCTTTAAGGTGCAAATAAGAAACTGTACCAAATCAGATTGTTATGTGGCTTAAATGAGAAAAAGCCACGTGAGAAATGCAAGACCCAACACAGAGTAGGTGCTCAGTGGATGTTCAACGAGTATTGCTCTGACTTAGAGAGGATCTGCTGGAATTTCCTTAAGTCTTCTGTAACTTTCTAGACGTCGACTTTCATATCCAGTAACACCAGTGGGACAAAGAGAAAGTGGGTTTCGGTTTATTTCAGGGAGGCAATGACAAATTAGCCAAGCCTCACTCAGGTGATAGAATTGGAAGTATTCTCTGAAGGACCTCCTGAGCGTAAATGTAGTAGAAGTGTTCTCTTTGTAGGGAATAAAAGAAAAAAATAGACTCATCTTTCTCAGCAGAAAGCGTATCACGAGGAAGAACAAAAATTAAACTATTTTCAAGCTCTTGCAGATTTCAATAGCTTGGACCCTGTGGTCTTCTTTAGGACGGTGGTTTTTATCCTTTGGCGTGCAGATACACCATTAAACTTGCATAAAATTTGCCCCAGGAGAGACTCACTGGGTCAGGATCTCTAGAGGTGAGGCCCATGCATCTGAATTTTTTAAAGCTCCAGAGGTGATTTGCACACACTGCAGGCTGGAAACCACTTTTTCAGCATCTCCAAGAGATTTAAAAGAGATACGCAACAAGGTTTGTGACTATTATCTACAAAGGAGTCGAGGCTTCAGGAGATGCACCTGGGTCTCAGGGATGGCAAATCATTTAGTGGAAACGGGCACTGGACTCTAGAGTCCGTGATCCTCTTGTTCCATCTCTCCTGCAGAGCAATCATTGATTAATTCACTCGTGTCCTCCTTTATTCTTCTATACCTTCGACAAGGGTTCAAGGGGTTGCTTTGTGCAGAGGATAACTACCCTACCACATGGGAACCAAGATGGCCCCATTTTCCAGTGCTTATGGCAAAGACAAAGAAGTCCATGCCATGGTTCTTTTCTCTTACAACATTAAATTAACATGATTCTGACCTTAGTTCTTAGAGTTGCTGTACCCAGGATGCCATGGGGCCTGTGAGGGGGCATGCTGAGAGCACGGTGGCGGGGGATCTCATCAACATCGGAGGGACCTAATTATAAGAAAATACTGACACAAACAAAGAGGGGGCAGAGAGAAACAAAAAGGGGGTGAGGGAAATAAACCTTACATTTAGCATGTACTGCTGGTAGGAAAACAGGTCAAACTAGGGGGTTAAAACAGAATTTTTACCAAGTTAGCTGTAGTAAATTTTCTTGGGTTTTTGGTCACAAAATTCGTAAACAGTAAGTTTTCTGGTCTGATGGTGGACGAAGACCATCTAACAAACTATCACAAGAAAGACTGTAGGAGAATTTTCGCCCGCTCCAAGAACTGTGGTCGCCCCCTTGTGGGACAGTTTGAGAACTATTGAGACAGAAGAAGTGCATTTGAGTACACCTTGAATAAGACACCTCACGGACATTTCAGTGGAGTGAATTAGGATCAAGGCCTTGGCGTATTTCATAACACTTTTGAGGAGGCTCACATAAGATTGTCATGAACCAAGGCTGAGATGACCTAAGAGTTTGTGTCTTACGGATCGTGTTGGAATTCGGGAACGTGTGCTGAGCTATCCCAGGGACTGGAACCTCCAACTGGTGTGGAGTGAGGAGAGTGGGCTTTGCCTCCTCCAGGACTGACCCTGTGTTCCAAGGAACAGTCAATGAACCTGAACTTCAGGGTTTTTTTTCATCTGAAACAAACCAACCAACCTCAAGGGTTGTCAGGAAGACCAAAGAATGCAACAGATACGAAAACATTTCAAAAGAGAAAGGTGAAGGATTATTACATTATGTGCTTTAATTAGCGCCTGATTCACCGGCAGCCCTGTTCAGTCATCAAGACAGAAGCTCTGAGCCTTCACTGCCTCAATTCTAGTGGGAGGTCCCAAGGCGTTCTCTCGAAGGAAGGGCATTGGGATGAAATTTTGAGAGAAACTAAAATTTTAAAAGAGAGAGATCTCATCTCAGAAGTTTTGAGAGAAATTTTGAGAGAAACTAAAAATTTTGAGAGAAATTTGGTCACTTTCTATGAATTTGGGGAAAGGGCCAAAATTAGGAGACTTCTACCTTATTTACAGGAAAGGTGGAAACTGAAGATCGTTGTTTCAGGAGCCCCTGGAAATACCCATGAACTAGACTAGGAGAATCTTTTTTATAAGTTTTTCTTTGTTGGTGTATGACCCTGCTCTTGTTTTAGTAACTTAAATTGTCATGCTTATAATAGAGATATTTTTACCCCCACATCTAGGACAGAACTTAAACAGAACTGTTCGTTTGGAATTGAAACCAAGGACGGGAACAGTGATACCCGATTTTTGGTTTTCAAGATTCCATACATAAACTGAAGAGTTGTCGTAACGGCAGAAGGATGATCTAGCAGCTTCTGCAGACTGGCTCACAGCCAATCTCCTCCAGCCTCCCTCGGGCGTCCCTTGGGTACTGCAGGGAGTAGGGACGGGAGATGTCTGTTAATGGGCCTGTGATGGTTTATTTTCTGTGTCAATGTGGGTGCACCATGGTGGTGCCCAGGTATGTGTCCTAACATTATTCTGGATGTGTCTGTGAGGGTGTTTGTGGGTGAGATTACCCTTTAAGTCCAAAGCAGATCGTCCTCCATAACGTGGGACAGAGGCGGGGTGCGAGGCAGGCTGTGTGCTGGCTCAGACACGGCCGGGACCTTGAACTCCCAGAGCTGCCGCTGGAATGATGACAGGACCACAGCTCCCTGGTGGCCCAATTCCGCATTGTGACTTTGGGAGTCGTTCCTGGAAACTCCACTTAGAGTTTCTTCAATTTCTCCCGCCTTCCCAACTATCCCGGGAGTCATTTATCGCCCTGTAATCAATCCTTCTCTGCTTGGACTGCTGCTCTTGGCAAGTGAACCCTGACCAACGTGGGACATTGGTCACTTTAGCTCCTGGAAGTGCTCTTGTTAGCGGAACGCCGGAGGGGGGGACAGTGGTCTCACAAAGAACTTTTATGAAGGCCCGTGTGAGGGAAATGAAGCTGGAGCTCGAAGGAAACAGATACTCCACACCCGAGTGGATCTGGATCTCATCTCTACTCAGCATCCTCTCCAACACCACCAGGAAGAACCCCGGCGTCCCCCTCGTTCCACTGCAGACCGTAGGAGTAACGTTCCCACGGTGGCATCCCAGACAAAATTCACTGGGTAACAAAGTAAAAAGGGAAGGGAACACAGCTGCTAAACCAAGACTTGTGGGCTTGGCCCGTCAAAAAGTTCCCCATAGGTGGGTCTCCACCGTGGAAAACGTGGCTTCTCTTTCCCTGGCTTAAAGAAATTCAGAGGCTTTCTATTGGCAGTTCTTTAATGGCAATCCCATTTTATTGAAATGATCCAGTCTTTTCCCATTATTCTTTGGCTGAAGAACACAGGCACCATGATTTCCCAGCAGTGAAGGCATGGTCTTTGCCCTCGTGGAGAGAACAGTCTGCAAAGTACTGAGGATTTTAGGAGGCCACAGTGTTATTTTCTTCTACCATCTGACTCACTCTGCCATGTTTTCATAGCTTTTTACAATAGACAGATAATGAATAAAATCCATATTATTTTTCAGGGCTCCACTGGAAGTAACTTTATTCCCAGGGCTATTGGTCTATTCTAGCAGATGGATGATAAAGACCAACCCAGCAAGTCCCAACCACTAGGATTGGCTAGGAAGTGCACAGGACACAGTGCCCCTCACTTAGGCATCAGGGCATGAGCATCCTTCTGCTCTCCCTCATATATCACAAGTCCTTTGAAGTTATAACCTCCAACAAGGTACGCCTCAGCAGCCAGAGAGATCCCTTCAAGATCCAAACCTGATATGTCACCACTCCATCCAGAATGATTCCTGTAAGGCCCACCATGCTTTGACTCCTGCTCTTCTTTCTTCTCTGGTCTTGCACCAAACTGCCTCTCCCACCCTGTGCTCTCTGCTCTGGACACACCACCTGCTTCTCATCCCCTCACCCACCTTCAGATCCTAAGCCCAGAGCCCGCCCCCACCATCCCATGACCCAAGCACCCACCACCCTTCTCCTTCACAGCCCTTGTCATGGGTACAATTTTACATTTGGTCATGATAATTCTTTGATTAACATCTTTCTCCTGGGGGCGCCTGGGTGGCTCAGTCGTTAAGCGTCTGCCTTTGGCTCAGGTCATGATCTCCAGGTCCTGGGATCGAGCCCCGCATCAGGCTTCCTGCTCAGCGGGGAGTCTGCTTCTCCCTCTCCCTCTGCCTCTCCCCACTGCTCCTACTCTTTCTCTCTCTCTGTATCTCCCTGTCTCAAATAAATAAATTAAAAAAAAACAAAACATCTTTCTCCTGAAGTGAGCTCCACGAATAGGAATCAGGTCTTACTGTTGCAACTCATTCCATCCATCCTTGTACCCAGCACATTGCCCGGCATGTAGTGGGTCCTAAGGAGAGACTTGTTGAATGAATGAATGAATGAATGAATGAATGAATGAATGAATGAATTGTAAAATAGATGAGTGCTGAGTAATTGATTATACCTAGAAATAAACAGAAAAGGATGTGGCCTAGCATAGAACAGGGCAGGAGAATCAGATGCCTGAGTTTTTCACAAATCAAAAAGCCGAGCAAAGACTAATTAATTTCTGTGTGTTCCAAACCCAGCACAACATCTGGCAGGTAGAGGTAGGTCCCAATCAATGTCTGTCGAATTGAACGCTTGTCTCATTTCTGACAACCACTGAATCTTCAATAGCTTTCAAAAAAACTGACCAGTGCACTTTCCCAGATCAAAGGCAAGGTGCAATGCAGCATATCCAGTGAAAATGGATTGAGCTCTTTTCCTAAAGATGTGTTCATTTAATGTTAAATGCTGTTAGCCAAATAAATAAGGATTGAGGAAAAGGAAAAGCTTATCACCATGACATCAGTTTTTCCCCCTTAAAAAGTGCCATGGTGGCAAAGAAAGACCAAACACCAATTGTAGATTCACTTAGCACCTGCTGATTGCCAACAAGAGCCGATTAGTGACAGTTAAATACATTATCTATATTATTTATATGCACAATTCAATTACTTTTGGTTACAAGGACAATGGCGTGTTTTAGAGACAGAATCTATATGTGCAGAGAACGGGGTCCTGTTCTGTAAGATCTGTTGGGGAAATGTCAGCAAAGTGTATGAAAAGAGCTCCTATTACTCCTTTTGAGTCCTCAGAGAACCAAGAAATATGTTTCCTTAAAAGCCATAATCATGGTGCACCACCAGAGTCCACACTGCCCTGTTCTACCTCAGACATTTGCAAATGCATTCAATTTTATGCCATTCACGTGGGCAGACATTTAGGAAAGAATGAGAGGAACATAAAGTACATATTATGCTCTTTATACATTGTGATGTTGGTCCCAATGACTTCAATGAAGGAATGAAGTGACAATATTTATATTTTACTTGCTTTCACTGTAATTCTGATTGTAAGTAATAAGGCCATTTTATTTTCACAAAATGAGGAAATCATGCAGAGCTTAAGAGACATCCGGGGATGAATCAGCCAGACTGTGGATCAACTAGAAATCTGGCCGACGTCGATTTACCCAAACCAACAGCATCTTACAAATAAGCTGAAGTTCAAGTCAGGAAGTATTTCTGCCGAAGTTTTATGCTTTGAGAGGGTAAATGTTAGGTTTATCTCAGTTGACTTTCACATGTAGTCAGGAATAAGAACAACTTTTGTGTGAGAGGTTATATTATAAACTAAGAAAAAATGCCTCCCACATGGGTCATGTTTGGGATATTCAGGAACGAAAAGCAGTATGATTACCATCCATTAAGAGAAACTGGTAGAACTCTTTCCATCCACACTGAAAGTGGCCAAATCTGACCAGCTGTCCACAGAAGTCTTTCTTCTTTTGGTTCTTTAAAATGTTCCAGGAGAGGAGAAGGAAAAAGAAAAGTCAGAATTCCACCACAATGTTTTCAGATTCACCGAGATAGGAAAAGTCTTTGACAAGATGTAAAGGCAGAAGGCTTGAACCTGTCCTAACTTGGTAGAGTCTTTTTCTTATTGTTATTAATCACAAGACCAAAACCTTTGAAGTGATCTTCATTTTCTCCCCCCTTGGGGGGGCATTTATACAACCTCCCTTGTCATGGAGGGTCTCCCTGGGACCTGATCAGTTTCAGCAAAAAAATGTGAAGCCTGTGGCTTTGTTGTTATTGAGCGAGCCCATTGTATCCAAACCAAACCAGAAAACAACAAATCTGTGGTTGGGGGGAGGGGAGGGGATCCTTTTTAAAAGCAGAGAGGACTAGGTGGAGCTGGTCGTAATTAATCATTCTTATTTTTAAAGTGGCTTATTCAGGGCAAGTATACAAACCTTAAGGATGCATTGATCACTGAATGTGTGTAAGACTTGTAGAGAAATTTGAAAAGAGCATTTTCTAATGTGACTTCCAGTTGAATATTTAGATTTCTCAACAAAAGGGCCCGAACTCTGTCAGTTAGGTCCTCCATCAAGGAGCCCATCTTCCAGAGGAAAAAATAAAACAAGACAAAACCAGAGAGGGAGACAAACCATAACAGACTTTTAATCACAAGAAACAAACTGAGGGTTGCTGGAGGGGAGTGGGGTGGAGGGATGGGGTAACTGGGTGATGGGCATGAAAGAGGGCATGTGATGCAATGAGCACTGAGTATTATATGTGCTGATGAATCACTGAACCAATAATATATTATATGTTAATTAATTGAATTAAAATTGTTTTTTAAAAAAAGGAGCCCATCTTCCTCCAACAGCCAACTGACCAGCAGGGTGCTCTTGGGTTGAAGAACAGTTCTCCCAGGACGACATTGGACCTGCACCTAGAGATTGCCTCAAAAGGAGGTGTACACGCAGCGTCCTGGGGGGAGGTCTTTTGAGCCCTCTGCCATTGAAAGGTAGAATAAACGTGTATTTATTGCGCTGCCCCGAAATTCTTGCTCTGCTGTGTTGTTACCGTTTGTAGGCATCGACCGTCCAGCCCCTTCCCACTGCCTGCTTCCTACGGGCAGAGCACCTGGCTGAGACATCGCAGACTCGAGGAGGATCTATAGCTCATTTTATCCAAAATATGCAAACAGCTCACTTTTACTAGGATTTCTCTATGAAGTAAACTAATAAATTGTGCCTTTGGGTTACCTTTACAGGTATGAAAAATAAACTGGAGTACGAAGTCCATCTGTCCAGCTTCCACTGTCCATCACCTGTCAGTCATGTGTCTCCCTCTCTCTTTCTGTCTCTCTTTCTCTCTCTCTCTCTATCTCTGTCTCTATCTCTGACATCTCTGGTTAAATGAAATGAACACAATCAGTTGACTCTTCTGATGACTCCACTTACATTGGGGAATTCACCCCATATTGTATAAGCTGTTCATACTCATTCCCGCTTCCCCACACATTCCCTCCTTCTTCAACTTGAAAAGTAAAATCAAAGGGGCGCCTGGGAGCCTCCATCCTTTAAGCGTCAAACTCTTAATCTCAGCTCAGGTCTTGATCTCAGGGCGGTGGGTTCAAGCCCCGCTCTGGGCTGTGTGCTGGGTGTGGAGTCTACTTAAAAAAGTAAATAAGTAAGAAGTAAAATCAGTTTTGGAAAGCAGCGGAAATGAGGTCGCCGAGGTCCCTCGGCCGGGAGAAAGGGCACGCGGCCCGGGACAGGCGGCGCTGGGGGAGACCGCACAGAAACGGGGGTGGGTGGCGAGTTTGCTTGAATTCCTCTCCTAAATGGGTCAGCGGCTCCTTCCTGGGGAGCGGAGGGGCGTCGCCATGGCAACGCTGATATTAATGCAGGTGGGCGCGCCCCAGGGTGGTCTGGGGAGAGCCGGCACCCTGCATCTCATCAGCTCGACGGTCTAGCAGGAAGGGGCGCCCTGTCCCCAGCCTCCGTGACCCCCCTGCCCCCCACTTCCAGGTTGAGAGGCGGTCATCGGCGTGAAGGGGCTGGTCATCAGGCCCTCTGAGGACAAGGGCGATTCTTCGTGCGTCTGAAATAATCAGCCCCTATACCTCCCTACGCCCCAAAATATGTTGGAGGAAACCTTGAAAAGGACGATTGTAAAAGAGATAAAGTAGCAGACTGTTCTGGCCGGAGGTCACAGAACAGGTGAAAATCAAGCTCCTGATAAGAGAGAGGGGGGACAACGGCAGTGAGAAGAAAGGAAGGGAGAGCATGCGGGCCGCGGCGGGTCCAGGCCAGGGAACCCCCAGCAAGGCCGAGCTCGCCCCGCAAAAGCTGCCCCGACACCTTCCGGTGGGAATGCGCGCTCCGTCCTGCCCACTCGGGCCTCGGGGCTCAGACCCGGTTAAGGCCTCGAAACCTGAGCCCCGGTCGCGAACAGTAACATCCCAGTGTGGCTTTATGACTTCCAGGTGACGGCCTTCCCCAGACGCACCGCCGGAGCTCCGCGCGCCCACCCTGGCAAGGGGGGGGATGCCCCTCGCGTCCCAGTCCTCACGTCCAGAGTGGGCTGGCAACGGGGACTAAAGCGCACAGACCTAAGACGCACTGTCGGGCAGTGCAACGGATCACTGAACTTCGGGAAGGTGTTCCGTGGCACCTCTTAGTCTGTCCTCCATGCCTTCCGTCCACCTCCGGGACACCACGAATCCCTCGCATCCATGGCTTCCTTGGGGCAAGCCCAGCTTTGCAGCTAAGAAGCCTGGGACCTTCGTAGGCATTTTGTACCCAAAGGGATCTTTAGTGTATTTATTTTTTAACTGATAAGTTATTTCTTCTTTTCTTTTCTTTCTTTCTTTCTTTCTTTCTTTTTTTTTTTTTTTTAAGATTTTATTTATTTGACAGAGAGACAGTGAGAGAGGAAACACAAGCAGGGGGAGTGGGAGAGGGAGAAGCAGGCTTCCCGCGGAGCAGGGAGCCCCATGTGGGGCTCGATCCCAGGACCCTGGGATCATGACCTGAGCCGAAGGCAGACGCTTAACGACTGAGCCACCCAGGCGCCCCTGACAAGTTATTTCTAAGGAACTCTTGTCCTATAGCTTTCAAGTCTCAAAATTGGGTTCCGCGCAGGGCTTAGCGGCATCTGGCAGATAAACGGGTGGACAGCACCATCTAGTGGATTAAAGTCATAAGGCAACCTGAACCAAATCAAAAACTCGGAGAGAGGGAAACGGAGATGACACTCCAGGATATGTTATTTCATTATCAGTAGATTTCCCACTTCATTTCTCGGTAGTAGAGCTACTTTCTGTTACATCATCTCTATGTACATCCTCGCCCCATAAAGGGGGGCTCAGAATTCAGCCCACTGTCAGCCATTAAGATGATATGTCTCTAATCTTTTTTTAAATTAATACATTGGTTATAAAATTATATAGTAGCCAATTCTTATATTCCCTGTAATTACCACTGGGGGTGTGGGAGGCTAAGGAGCACATGTGGGCAGGCACGTGGGACATGGGGTCAGGAACTTACTGACTCTGCGGGAACCGGGGCAGTGACAATATGAGACTGGCGGGGCTGCATCTGAGGAAGCACATGGGCCAGCCGCCGAGTCTCAGAGCCACACTGACCTGCCTGGGGTGACTTCATTTCATTCAGTCATTTACCAAATAGCATGAATTATTTTCTATCGCTGAGCAAAAGATGTGATTCGTTCCCAAACATGAAAGCGCTCTGTAGGAGTTGAAAAGCTGCAACAATTTTATAACCCAGAGGGGAGTGCACAGTGAGCATGCTCTGAGCCGGTGGCTTCATCCGAAACCTTTTAGAGAAAGGACATCTCCAGGTGCCAAGGACCCCCAGTGACATCCTCATCCACAAGTGACTGCTCCCTCTTTGGATTTCCTTTCAACTTTGGAATCATAGGTACTCACATTAACTCTGCTGCACATTTTAGTTATTTTACCTACTTTCAATCTCGGTTGACAAACAGCCTAGGCTTATTTATTTTATTTTATTTTTTAGTTAAAAAAATAGAAAGATCTACAACAGTCTGAATATAACCTCACACAACAAAACTATACACTTAAAAATGGTTAAGAGGGTAAACTTTAGGTTATGTGTTGAAATTGAAAAGCACAATTAAAAAATTTGTGTACCTACTATATTCTGGAAACTTTAAAAGCATTATGAAAAAATATCTGGGAACAACAAAAAGATCCAATTTCAAGCAACAAAGTGAACTTGGCTTTTCTCCACCTCACCTACCTTGACATGCTCTTTGGGTTGGAAATATAGAACAACTACATTCAATGACCCTTGATTAATGCATCACAGGAATCTCAGAACTAAGCCGTGTGCCTTGCTGATCCACCTGTTTCTAGGGGTAATCTGGTGAGTTGGGCAGGGACTGTTTTCCAGAAGGAACCTAAACGTCTTTGCCGTGTCTCCCCAGATGTTCTGGAATTTTCATGGCCTCATGGTTGATCTCATGGCTGCCTCCTTCCCACCATTTGTGTCTTGGATCACCCCCAGCCACCACTCTGCACGACTCTCTACCACAGTGTCAAGCTTTCTTTACTGTCTTCACTGCGTTCAATCACAACTGCAATTATCTCTTTATTTGAACTTGAAGGGTGTCAGGCTGTCCATACTGGAATGCACGTTCCGTAAGAGTTGAGTTCCAGTCCGTCTTGGTCCCCACTGTGTCCTCACTCCCGGCAGACGATGCCTGGACCTTATACATTGCTGGAGGCGGTGCAAAATGTAAACCCTTATTGAAGGGAATCTGACCTCCCCCAAATGCAAATGCCTTTGTCCTTTGATCCAGCAATCCCATTTGTGGGCATTTATCCTTACAGATTCGATTGCACGTGTGTACATAAAAGGAGTCACCATGACTTTGTTTGTATTCCAATAACAAAAAATTAGAAACAACCCATGCCTATCAGTAGAAAACAAGTTGAATAAACTATGGTACATATGGTAGTGGAATACTATACAGCTATAAAAAATACTGAAGAAGATATCTGTGTGCAGACATGGAGAGATCCAGGTACAAAACAGGATACATAGGGCGCTTCCTAACACATAAAGCAAGATTTATATATTTATATTTGTTTATAAATAAGAAACAAGTAAAAATGCCTACCAGTGGGGGAGCTTTCTCAGTTTGTATCTTTTTAATCTAATTTTGAACTCTTGAGTTGTGTAAATGTATTATGTATTTTTTTTTAAGTGCCTATCTGGCACATGGCAGGTGCTCAGCTGATATGTTGAAAGAAAGAACGGATTAATGATTAAGCCTATGAAGTTGGTAAGGGATGCAAAGGACTAGATAGGTGGAGGCTGCCATGGTAGCTCACTTTGCATAGCCTAGGGGGATGAGGGTCCCTTGTTACTCAATGTTCTGAAGAGCGTCCCTATATGGTTACAGGGGTGCATCCGAGTCTACACCTCTGGGTAGGGATGGTACTTACGGTCAAGGAGCAGGGGATATTTATTGCCCCCGAACAGGGTGCACTAACTCATGGGGGCCGCAGTCTCTCACTCCTCACCTGTTTTCTCTGGGGGAAAAAGAAACTTCCAGGGTATTGGAACAGACCAGGAGGAGGAAACACCTTGGTGGCAAAGTTGGGACAGTGTAAGGAGTGAGGAAAACAGAGACGTGTGGTTTTTCTTGGGGGTCCTGAGCGTCCTGGGAGCCAGCAGTTCGCACAGCAACAAGGACACCCACTGCTGTCGACATTTTTCAGAGCCTCCCCCCACATGCCCACTCACACCCCACTCCCCAAGGTTTTCTGCTTTGGGCTAAGGACGGAGCTTTTGAAGGTAACAACAATCCCATGTTTTTTCCAGGTTTGCAAGCATGAAAATGTAGTTTGTTATATTTATTGTAAACTGATCAAACTCACATCATGACAACTTGGAAGAAACACATGACAAATGACAAATGACTTGACATTGTATCTTCAGAAAATGAAAGATACCTGTGGGCTTGGGTGAAAACCGACCTTCTATTAAAGATGCGTGTTTGAGACCCGTTTCAAAATCTTATCAGTAATCCTGGTAAGATGGAAAGCCTTCCTTGGGTTCTTGCCTCCAATGTTCATTGACAGAATCAGATTTAGAATGAGCTTGGAAGCAAAGCAAGAATATGGATGTAAAAAAATGGCAGAGGGAGAGATGGTTCTTGAAATTATAGTTCTTGAAATCTTAATTATTCTTTTTTTTTTTTTAAGCTTTTATTTATTTAGGGCGCCTGGGTGGCTCAGTTGGTTAAGTGGCTGCCTTCGACTCAGGTCATGATCGCAGGGTCCTGGTATCCAGCCCCACATCGGGCTCCCTGCTCAGCTACAAGCCCGCTTCTCCCTCTCCCTCTGCCTCTTCTCCCCCTGCTTGTGCTCTCTCCTTCTCTCTCTCTCTGCCAAACAAATAAATAAATAAAAGCTTAAAAAAAGATTTTATTTATTTATTTGCCAGAGAGAGAGAGAGACAGAAAGAGCCCAAGCAGGGGGAGCAGAAGCCGAGGGAGAAGCAAGCTCCCTGCTGAGCAAGAAGCCCGATGCAGAACTCGAACCCAGGATCCTGGGATCATGACCTGAGCCAAAGGCAGACGTTTAACCAACTGAGTCACTCAGGCATCCCCAAAATCTTAATTATTCTAATAGAGCATATTTAACTTAAAAACATCCCTTTCTATTGTAAGTAATTATCTTGTCCACAGCTAAAAGAAATTACCACAATCAATAAAAATATTTCCCATAGCTATTTCCAGTCTATCATTTTCAGATGCTTCAGCCGTGTCTTCACAAGAGCCTATGAGAGGCATTATCATCTCCCTTTTACTAAAGGCCCAGGGCATAGTATTAACAAAAACTCAGTCTTTTAGCACCAAATCTTCCGCACTTTCCACCACACCACACGCACAACCTCAAAATGGTACCTCTGTGTGGTCACTGCCGTCTACCTTCTCATTACACTCACTCACTGTAAAGGCCACTGGTGTCCGTGTTTTGAACTTTGAACTTGACCGGACACTGCTCTGGGCAGTGGGAAGAAGGAAGTGGAAAGTGACGAGCTTTCTGCTGTTCTTTCCGTTTGTACGAAGCTGTGACTATGGGTGCCCTTGCACAGAGCACACACTTACTGAGCCAATCGGTGTCCCAGGGCCAGAGACCATCCCTACCTCACGGGCCACCGTGCACACGGTCTGGAACAGAGGTAGATGCCAAAGAAATAAATGAACCCCCAGGATTCCCCAGATGATTTGGGAACGAGGCAATAGAAAGTTGGTGGCAGTTATACAAAGTGTGGGGAAGAAGGAAGACCTAAAGAAGTAGATTTTTTTTTTTTTAAGATTTTATTTATTTATTTGACAGAGACACAGCGAGAGAGGGAACACAAGCAGGGGGAGTGGGAGAGGGAGGAGCAGGCTCCCGGCCGAGCAAGGAGCCCGATGTGGGGCTCGATCCCAGGACCCTGGGATCACGACCTGAGCCGAAGGCAGACGCTTAACGACTGAGCCACCCAGGCGCCCCAAGAGGTAGATTTTTGACAGCATCTCGACTCTGTTATTGATTTATACCCTAACTCTTCCCCCACCCCCTTATAACACTATCTCTTTTTAAAAGTAGATTCCAAGGAGATGGCAATTCATTCATTTACCTTTCAAGACACCTTCATACATATGCTGTTTGGGCTGAGACTTAGGTTCAGAGAGATGAAATGGTTTGCCCATAGCCATACAGATGGTGAGCAGCTCAGCAAGAGAGTCCCAACATTTTTTGACTCAACCCAATGTTCATTGCATTACTTCTCCCAGGGGCTCTTGAGACAAAACCTTAGAATCTCCTGGAAGCAGGGGGTGAGAAAGCAGATGGCCCCGTCTAAAGATCCTGTTATTAGGTAAGTGGAAAGCTGATTTCTACCAGGGGTCCCCTCGACCCACACTGTGGGCAGGATAAAATGCAGGACCGGAAGTTTATTAAGTACCGCTTCTCACTGCCCGGACGGCAGGTCATTTCACACTGTTTGGCTAATGGCAAGTGACAGGTTTGTGTCTGGCTGGTGATATAGCAATTAAGTGAGATAAGATGACAAAAAAGGCAGGAAGCTAATGATGTGTTGCCTTGTTGAGCAGAGCTTGCCACGCCTCATTAGATTTAACAGAGCTATCGAGACAGAGTAATTATCAGAGACAGTAAAACTGTTGTATTAAAAGATAATTTTTAAAAAGCCAGTATCAAAGACAAATAATTAAGTGCTTAATAGGGCACTCGCTAGCTGCTGGGTCCAGCGATCAGACTCTGAGAGGTTGCAGAGGGGGCCCTTCTGCTCCGTGGGACCTCATGCTACATCATTATTTGGACCACATCCTCTTTTGTTTAAGTTTTTTATTGTGGTCAGTTATACGTGACGTAAAATTTACCATCTTAACCATTTTTATGCGTTCAGTTCTGTGGCATTAGTTATATTATTCACATCATTTTATAAGCATCACTGCCATCCATCTCCAGGACTTTTTCATCTCCCAAAACTGAAACTCTGTCCCCGTTAAATAAGAAGTCCTCATGCCCTCTGCCCACAGCCCCTAACAACCCCCCTTCTGCTTTCTGTGCCTATGACTTGGACTACTTCAGATTCCTCCTACAGGCAGAATTCTACTGTATTTGTATTTTTTGTGACTAGCTTCTTTCACTTCGTATGTCCTGGAGGTTCATCCATGGTGTAGCATGCATGAGAATTTCCCTCCTTTTTGAGGCTCAATAATATTCCATTGTATGTATATATCACATTTTGCTTGCCCATTTATCTGGTGATGGACCTTTGGGTTGCTTTCACAATTTGCCTACGGTGAATAACGCTGCTATGAACAGGGGCGCACAAATACCTCTCCAAGACTCTGCTTTCTCTTCTCCTGGGTGTATATCCAGAACTGGAATCGCAGGATCGTGTGGTAATTCAATTTTCAATTTTTTTCAGGAGCCACCATACTATTTTCCACAGTGACTGTATCACCTTACATTTCTGCCAATAGTACACAAGGGTTCCAATTTCTCCATATCCCCACCAACTCTTTTTTTGTCCTGGAATTTCTTTGTTGGTTGGTTTTGTTTTGTTTCATTTTGCATAATAACCATCCTCATGGGTGTGAGGTGGTTGGGCCATACCCTTTTGAACACACTCCAGTGGGATCTAAGTTAAGGAATCCACATGGAAAAAAATCAAGGTCATCCTTCATAAACTATATTAAAGGAACTTTATTTCTGTTTAATTCATATTTATTGGTCTCCTGATTAGGTGGGAGTAAAGATGTGCATCTATGTCAAGAAGCGCTTGGTCCCAGGAAAGAAATTAGTTTAGGGAGATCAAAACATCTCTGAGGAGTTGTGTTTATGACACAGGGAGCTACCATCCCCACTGAAGCGTTTCATGAAGCAGAAATGCCACCGAGTTGGGTTGGCCTATGAAGCCCTGCTTATGAGTAGCTATCCAATGGAATAAGTCTATTCCCTTCTGTTCTCTGTCTTTCTCCCTCTTCCCTTCCTCACCACCTGATCCTCTCTCTCATTCCCTCTACCACTGTACGTGTCCAGTCTTCCGGGCGCCATTCCCGGTCCAGGCACTGCTGGACCCTGGAGGTGCCTGAAGTGAGGGGACTCCTCGCTCTTTCCAGGGGTCTGCGTCTTCACCCACCCCACTTCCAGTAGCCACTGTATCAGTAGGGACGAGACTTGACCCTTGTCACCATCAGCCCGGGCTTATGCCCCCATGCAGCATTTCCCACACTCTTCCCAGCCCATCCTCTTCCTTCCAGTAGGTTCTCACTGTTCCTGAGAAAGCCTTTGCTATGTGTTGCCCCAACTTCTAGTGCTTTCTCCACCTCCTGGGCCTCCTCCAAGTATATTTTTAGAACTCTGGCTTCAACTGCTTCAGTGCCTCCAATCAGCCCTCTTCCAACTTCCTGTAGACTGAATCAGGGTCTACTTTACAATTGAACTGTCCACTCCACTCATTGGTTCCTTATTCTGTTGGTGAGAATCCCAGGCACAAATGCAAGTGAACAGGTGATAGGATCAGGCACCCCACATCACTTCCTCAGTCCTTCCCCGGGTGCCAGACACTCAGGAGGTGACTGGAAAAGACATGAATTAAGTGGACGTGAAGTTTCTACAACATCATTTCTGCAGGATGACCTTGATTGTTTTATGTGGATCCCAGTATGCATTTGGAATCTATTTTTTTATCTATTATGATATTTTATTTAAATTCAATTAATAACATATAATGTATTATTGGTTTCAGAGGTAGAGGTCAGTGATTCATCAATTTTATATAATACCCAGTGCTCATTACATCACATGCCCTCCTTAATGCCCATCACTCAGTTACCCCATCCTTCACCCACCTCCCCTCCAGCAATCCTCAGTTTGTTTCCTATGATTAATAGTTCCTTACGGTTTGTGTCCCTCTCTGATTTCTTCCCATTCAGTTTTTCCTCCCTTCCCTTACGATCCTCTGTTTTGTTTCTTAAATTCCATATACGACTGAGATCATATGATAATTGTCTTTCTCTGATTGGCTTATTTTGTTTAGCATAATACCCTCTAGTTCCATCCACGTCATTGCAAATGGCAAGATTTCATTCTTTTTGATGGCTGAGTAATATTCCCTTGTATATATCTCCCACATCTTCTTTATCCATCATCTGCTGGTGGACATCTGGGCTCTTCCCATAGTTTAGCCATTGTGGACATTGCTGCTATAAACATTGAGGTGCACGTGCCCCTTCGGATCACTTCCTCTGTATCTGTGGGATAAATACCCAGTGGTGCAATTGCTAGGTCGTAGGGTAGCTCTATTTTCAATTTTTTGAGGAACCTCCATACTGTTTTCCAGAGTGGCTGCACCAGCTTGCATTCCCACCAACAGTGTAGGAGGGTTCCCCTTTCTCCGCATCCTCACCAACATCTGTCATTTCCTGACTTGTTAATTTTAGCCATTCTGACTGGTGTGAGGTGGTAGCTCATTGAGGTGTTGATCTGTATTTCCCTGATGTCGAGTGATGTTGAGCACTTTTTCATGTGTCTGTTGGCCATTTGGATGTCTTCTTTGCAGAAATGTCTGTTCAAGTCTTCTGCCTATTTCTTGATTGGATTATTTGTTCTTTGGGTGTTGAGTTTGATAAGTTCTTCATAGATTTTGGATACTAGCCCTTTGTCTGATATGTCCTTTACAAATATCTTCTCCCATTCTGTCGGTTGTCTTTTGGTTTTGTTGACTGTTTCCTCTGCTGTGCAAAAGCTTTTTATCTTTGAAGCCCCAAGAGTTTATCTTTGCTTTTGTGTCCCTTGCCTTTGGAGACATGTCTAGCAAGAAGTTGCTGGGGCCGAGGTCACAGTGGAATCCATTTTTAAAAATACAGTCTAAAATGACTATTTGGCTAGATTAACATGATTAATTTTGTGGGTAGTGGAAAAAGAAAGAGGAACCTTCTTGGCATAGATTATAAATCACATGACTTTATACAGGACAGATTATTTCATTAAATCTTTTTGTAGTTACTCAATTTCTGCCAATAGTCTTCCTGGAGACATTTTATACACTTAACTTCAGTCGAATTTTTTAAAATTTTATTTAATTATTTGAGAGACGGAGAGAGAGCACAGAGAGGGAGAGGGAGAAGCAGACTCCCCACTGAGCAGAGAGCCTGACGTGGGGCTCGATCCCAGGACCCCGAGATCATGACCCAAGCCGAGGGCAGATGCTTAACTGACTGAGCCACCCAGGTGCCCCTTAACTTCAGTCAAATTTCAAAACTGGTGAATAGGAAGGGAGAAAAAGGAAAACAAGCGTGTCTTAAAATGGTCCGGTTTGAGAGCTCAGTTGTAGAGCGAAAGAGGGTTTGTAGCATTTTTATTTGTTTGCTTGGTAATGAGAGAAAGAAGAAACATAAACATCTTCCCAAAAGACATGCAATTTTAAAAAGGATATTCACAATCTTGTACACATTTATTTTACAAAAGGGTTTTCCTGAGACCAATAAATGCGGCACGTTAACTTTGTACCAAATGGGGCACAAAGAGATCCTTAGTCCCGAGGACACAGAATTTCCCCATCTCCCCAGACTGGGAGCAATTCTGATCCACAAAGTGGACAGTTTGGAAATGTGGGTATTTTTTTAAGCCTAGGCGCTCACTAGTTCAAATGAAAACCTTAGTGCTGTTCCAGTAACCCAGCTCCCATCTGCTAAGGAAGTGGATGAAAAGAACTCATAGGCTGTCAGCAAGTCAAGCGTATGAATTACTGTCTCAGCAGAGAGTCCTCTCCTGTTGAGAGTCATGGTCTCCTTTGAAAATAGGATAAAAACCCTGAAATTTCTTCCTAGGTATAAAAAAAAAGTGACAGGGAGAGACATACACGTGAAGTCTTTTAAACCCCATTACAAGGACTCAAAACCATTTTATTGTTCAGGACACAATGCACAAACCCCTAGTTAAGAAATACTAATCTAGAAATATCCTGAAAATAAGGAGTAAAGGAATCCATATTTAATTTTGTTGTTGAACGTTTTCCAGGAGTTGAATATAAGTAGGGAAGAGTAAGATTTTATTGAAAACAAAATGGACTCATTTGAATGTATTTATTCTAGGACCCGCATGCTGAATTCTCATCTTTAGGTGGATAAAAATAATTCGGTTTCCAAAGCAGAACCAGTGAGGAGAGTGTCTAGCTCGTAAACATTGAAGAGGCAAGGGAGCTCCTCCAAATTCAACATGTTATGCTTAATGTTTTGGAAATAGCAGCTTGAAAGACCGGAAGCACTAGGGCTAAAAATGTAACTTCAGAAAACGACCCTCTCCATCCATCATCTTGACTCTTTGAGACAAGGAAAGGAGGGTAACATTTTCCACGTGGGAAAGCCATAAAAGATGATGATTCAGCAGATAGGGCTTTCAAGAGCTATGTTTTATTGGCGACTCATACACAGTTTGCCCGATAAGTTTTCCCCTTTTGCAAATTATAACATCATGAAAGAAGTATTTTATTCCATTGCACAGATAAGTTGCAAATTGTAAGTATGTTTCAGTGTATGCCCTTTGTCCTATGGGACATGCAACCAGAAATCAGGAAACGTTAGCACCTCAGAGCCCTGTGCACCCACCTCTTCCCTTTCAATGAATGAGGATGCCCAGGTAAAAGGACCTGTTCAGGGTCACACAACACTTACCGTCAGGGCTGAGAATCGAGCTCAGAGCAGCCCATACTTTCTACATCATTTTCACAGCCACACTGGACCTCGTCCAGCAGCAGTGCATTTTCGATACTCAATTTATGGGTTTCAAAGAGTCCATTTCCTGGTTGCCTCAGTCTACCCACATACAGAATGAGAGCCCAGGCAATGACCATGGTCACAGCATGAGGTTAAGGCGTACAAAGATACTGTTGATACTTCCTGGGAAACATTTTCTTTTTTAATTGTTGATGAGAAGTCATCTGACCGGCTTTCTGGTGGACCACTGCCACGGTTGATGTCAAAGTCTGATTTGGAAGAAGAAAGGCCCATGAACGCAGGCTCTCTGACACTGGATTAAGTTTGAAAGCCCGAGGAGATAGGATCTGTAGGTAATTATTCTTGGTCATATCAGGCAGCTGGGGGGTCTTAATCATTTGAAATTAGCCCTTGAAGAAATCAGGAGGGAGAGAAAGAAGGAAGGAGAGGAAGCTGTCAGAAACGAGGAAGGGGAAGGTATGGTGTTCCCACAATGTCATGAACTTGAGAAAACCAGGGTTTGTGTTAGGGGGTGGAAGGAATCTCTTTTCTCCCTCCTGTTCGATAATGCAGCCCGAATTTCTGCACCTGAGTTTTCAAATCTGTCCCCGAGCTGCGGCAGGCCCTCAGCGGAGCAATGTGGACAGGCTGCCCTATTACAGAACACAGTCCTTAAAGGACGACTCAGCTGGGAGCTACTGGTGAAAGGCGAGGACACCTTAGCTTCTGGTAGCACAGGAAATTATTATGATACAAATTAGGCTGAGCTATCATTTGTTGGAAAACTTCTTGAAGAATGACCAGCTCCGGTCCACATCCTTTGTCCTGGCTGGCTTTTCATTTGTGCTTGTGGAGAAATGGGTTTCCTGAGGAGATATCATCTCTGCCTCCCGGGAGGAACCTATATTGACTAAGACTAAAGAAGCAAATAGTATCAGATAACCTACTAAAATAAAGCGGGCAAAGTCATTATGCTTTTACTCTATTGATCCAGTGCCTGGCTACATGGGGGAAAAAACAACTTACATTGTTGAAGCTGGAAATCTCTAAGGTTACAACAACATGTTAAAAAGTGGTGCATTTATCTGCCCTAAGAACAAGACACTGTATCAAGCAGTCCTGGGATATGCTGAACACCAAAGAAACAATGAGAGGCTTGTAGGGATGGTATCCTGTGTGTGTGTGTGTGTGTGTGTGTGTTTTAAAAATTGTTGGATATGCTTTCTGAATACGTAAAAATACACCAAAAATTGAAGTATCATTGACATACGACACCATATTAGTTTCAGATGTGCAGCATAACGATTCGCTGTTCATATATATTACGAAATGATCAGCACAGTAAGTCTAGTTAATACCCATCACCATGCATCGTTAGAGAATTTTATTCTTGTGGTGAGAACTTTTAAGATTTTTTTAGCAACTTCCAGATAAATACGGAATCCGTCACTATAGCCACCACCTTGTACATTATATTCTGTGACATTTATTTTATAACTGGAAATTTTGGCTCCCTTCACCCATTTTTCCCATTCCTACCCCCTCTGGCAACCGTCATTCTGTTCTATGTATTTATGAACTTGTTTTTTGTTTGTTTGTTTGTTTGTTTGTTTTGCTTTGGGTTTTGGTGGGGTTTTTTTCTTCAGATTCTACATCTAAGTGAAATCATGTGGATTTATCTTTCTCAGCCTGACTTATTTCACTTAGCATAAAGCCCTCAAGGTCCATCCATGTTGTTGCAAGATTTCATTCTTTTTTATGGCTAAATAATATTCTGTTATATACATATATACCACATCTTCTTTATCCATTCATTCACCGATGGACACATGTTGTTTTCCCCATATCTTGGCTACTGTAAAAAATGCTGCAGTGAATAGGCAGGTGCATACATCTTTCTGAATTAGTGTTTTTATTTTCTTCAGATAAATACCCAGATGTGAAATGGCTGGATCACATGATAGTTCTATTTTTAATTCTTTGAGGAACCTCCACACTGTTTTCCACAGTGGCTGCACCAGTCTGCATTCCCACCAACATTCTACAAGGGTTCTAACTCCTCTGTAGCCTCGCCGACACTTCCTGTTTCCTATCTTTTTGATAACTGCCATTCTAACAGGTGTGGGATGATCTCTCATTGTGGTTTTGATTCACATTTCCCTGATGACTAGTGATGATGGGCATTTGTTCATATCCGTTGGCCATTGCATGTCTTTTTTAGAGGAATATCTATTTAAGTCCTTAGCCCAGTTTTAATTGGGATATTAGGGTTGTTTTTGTTTTTGTTTTTTTGTCATTGAGTGGTAGGAGTTCTTTATATATTTTGGAGATGAACACCTCACCTGGCTTACAAATACTTTTTTCCCATCTGTAGGTTGTCTTTTCACTCTCTTGATTGTTTCCTTTGGTGTAAAGAAGATTTTTGATTTGATGTCGTTCACTTGTCTAGCCAACAGCGGCCAACAGAAGGGCTGGAATGTTGCTTTGGGGGTGCAGAGATCCAGTCTCGGGAGCAGTATACCACGGGCCGTCCAGAGAGCCCTGCTTTCTGTAGGACTGCAGCTCCAGGGAGGAGGCAGGCACAGTCTGATCCTCGCTGATGTATCCGGCAGGTCCAGATGGACCCACGGCAGCCCATTTCCCACGCGCGAAGCTCTCTCCCGCTGGGAAGAGAAGAGGGTGTGTTCTGTCCACCACAGACTCTGATTCCACCTTTAGTGAGCATCTGAGGTGCAAGATGTCTGTCTGCTGCTATGGAGCATCACCGCATTCAAAGAGAAAACATGACTTGTGCCACCAGAGAACTGATAATCTAGTGAACCGTTCATAGACCATGCAGTGGGATCATGAATGAGCATCTTCTTGCTCAAGGTAGAAGCCCCATGCTGGGTGCAGGGAAGACAAGCAGCCTTCCTTCAGGGAGCTGACAATATCATGAACCAAGGATAGACATAAATAAGGCCAATGGGTTACTTCTCAGTCAGAGAAAAGCCAAACAGAAACGTTAAGTCTTGGTCCAACATGAGCAAAACTGTTGATACACTTCGGAAATATATTCCTTTATTGAATAAACAGCTCAGAGACGTGGTGTCCTTCTTACCAACAGGGCTGCACCATGAACACCCGTGTGGATGGTCCCAGGATGAGAGTCAGCAGGAAGTCCTTGTGGGGTCAAACCAAGTCTGCACCTGCCCACAGGCCGAAGGCCCAGCTGCTCTCCTAGCTTTCTACTTCTCTGTCTGCTGCCCATAGGGTGGTGGCCAGGGACAAGGGGGCAGGAAATTTGGTGGGGATGGGGTAGTGCTTTGATATTTTTCAGGATGAAAGAAATTCTTACTGGTAATACAAATCAATCACATAGGGGAGAGAGGGCACAACTCTCGGGGAGTTAATTTCTTTCTTTCTTTCTTTCCTTCCTTCTTTCCTTCCTCCCCTCCTTCCTTTCCTTCCTTCCTTTCCTTTCCTTTTTTCTTCTTTCCTTCCTTCCTTCTTTCCACTCTTTTCTTTTCCTTTTTTCCTTTTTTTCCCCTTTCCTTTTCTAACTTTCCTTTGCTGTATCAACTTCCCAATCTATTTTTCCAAGCATTTAATAAAGTCTTTTGAGACACAAGCAGGTCAGGGACTTAAGGAAGCCTGTGCTAGCCCCACTTAGCGCATTTCCCTCGCAGACATCCACTTCCAACCCAACCATCTGCTGTTCTGTGAGCCCCAGCATTTACAGCCTCTCACTTTCTCCTCCTCATCAGGCCAGGCTTTCATGCCATGGAACCCAGCTTTGTCTTCCGTCCCTCCTGCCTGAAGAAGCAAGAGGGTACAGTTAATTTCTAATCATTGTACCATTTCCTTCCATTTCAGATGTCACGACAGAGTTCATCTGGAAAAGATTTCAGTGGTATCTGATCAATCATTTGCCACATATTCTTTCTCTATAGAACAAAAATCACTTCCTGACTCTTCTCATTCGGAGACCCTTTTGGATGGACTTAATGATCATAATTCAGTGGAACAGTGTATATTAAGCCACTGGCATTCAGTCCCATTTTTAAAAAGCTGGCTTTTATCCACAACTTGGGAAGTCATATTTTTGACCTAGAAAAAAATCACAGGACTGAGAACGAGAGATGTGGTCGCTGGCTCACAAGAGTAATCAGATCTATTCATCCTTGTCCAGCAGGAAGGCTCGGTCTGCAAGGAGGAAATCATCCCCCTCAATTCAGGACTCCAAGTCTAGGGTCCTTTACTGTCGGACTTTCTGGAGCATCAGTTTCTCCATTCACATCACCCACCAGCTGGGGGATTCAAGACCCTTGACAAGGAGTCAGCTTCTGAATTAATCTTTTCCTTTGCCGGAATCCTAAAAAGCTCAAGTCCCAGCCTTCTGCCATCCGAGCTGCATCATCCTGTGCCATTTCCACCCTTAATCCTAATACAAACCTCACTGGTAGCTCCCACCACTTGGGAACACGTTTGCAAACAGCCCAAACCTCTGTGGAACTCGTAACAACCTCATAGACCATTGTTCTGTGGCCCCCTAAAAGTATGGGGTGTCCCCAGGAATACAAACTGGAGCTCTTACTTACACATCGGGGTGCTGGAGGCGCCTACAGCTGGGAGTGCCAGGAAGATGACCCAGACGGGTCCAACGGTACCCTGTTGTTGCAGTCAAGGGTAAGGACATGCAAGATGCACATGGGGAGACCGGGAGGAGGGTCCTCAGGGCTAGCTTTCTTGGGAAATGTCCTCTGCCCCGTCCACCCAGGCAGGAGACAGGTACGCAGGACGGGGAGCCTGGCAGGTCTCAGAGCACAGACATACCATGTGGACAGTGGGGTCTAGGGGGTGTGTGGGGCGCTATTGGATGCTCAAGGGTGCCCATGCCTGTGCTAGGCAGTAGACACAGGTTTCTAAAAGGGATTTCGGACATCCTCCTCTATCTAGCTCTGTCACTGGCTGAGTCAGGAAACAGATGTTTGAGGTGAAGGGACCAGATCATGGAGGTGGCAGTGGGAATGTCTGCCATAGAGGGCTGCTGCAGGAGTGAATGAATCCCAAAATGTTGGGGAGACCTGGGACCCCACAAGGAGGGCGTCGACCTCACCAGTGCAAATTGATCCAGCCCTTCTGGGAAGCAACTTGCTGGCAACATATTATTGCATTGCAAATGTTCAAATTGTTTCTTCCCCCATCCCAGTCACCCCCCTCTGGGAATGTGTACTAAGCACAAATAGATTCAGTTATTTATGACTTTTTTTCTTAAAGGAAATAATCTAAGTGACCAACTAACTACAGGGAACATAGTTCAATAAATTATGGCAAGTTGCCATTTTGAAAGGTATAAAAACATTTTCACATAATTTTTAGTGACATGGAGGGAAAAAAACCCTAATATGAAGAAAATAGCACCCTTCTGGCAAACAAAGCATGATGCCAATTATGGACTTAAAAGAGAAGGTTGGAAGGAAGTATAGCACAAACTTTCCAATATTCCATAACCTGTGGTTTGTAGCAATTATAAGGGATTTCTTCCTGTTAGATTCGCAATTCTTTTATAATTTTTATAGAAATTTTTAGAATTTCTATAAATTACTTTTATAAATGAAAAACAGGATGTTTGGGGCACCTGGGAGGCTCAGCTGTTTAAGCGACTGCCTTTGGCTTAGGTCATGACCCTGGAGTCCCGGGATGGAGTCCCAGGATGGAGTACAGCATCGGGCTCCCTGCTCAGCGGGAAGTCTGCTTCTCCCTCTGACCCTCCCCTTTCTTGTGTTCTCTCTCTCTCTCATCTCTCTCTCAAATAAATAAATAAAATCTTTAAAAAAAAAGAAAGAAAAGAAAAACAGGATATTTAAGCCTGCTCCATCATATCATCACTATCAACTTCATCAAAACTTATAATTTATAAACATGACTTTGTATTACTAAGGGACATTTTTTTTTTTAATCAAATTAACGCACAAGGGCTGCGGTGTAGACCAGGCAAGGTGTGTGGAACCACAGTCTGTCAGCAGGCTTAGGTCTGGAGCAACTCAAACCATCCCCTCTCTCGTGACACTGGATCTGAGCCCTTGGTGTCAACAATGTAGCTTTATGCGTAGTCCAGAGGAAAAATGCTCAGGGATCCTATTAGTTATTTACACTACTTAAATTATAATATGACTGCAGTGTGAATGGCATAACTTCCTCCTCTTGTATTTAAAATCAAAATAAATTTATAAATTAGCCATCAAGAAACCTGTAAAATGATCCAGAAAGCCAGTTCATCATTGCTGACCCTGAGCATGTTATTAATCTTCTCTCAAGTTCAGTTTCTGTCTTGCCCAAAGGATCGGAATAATAGTGCTGGCTTTTTTCTTTCTTTCTTTCTTTTTTTGGGGGTGATGTTAAATGACATAATGAGTGTAGACTTGCTAAGTGTCGGGCGTGGTCATTGTTCCTTACTCTTCTAGAGACCAGCAGACCCATGGGAGAAAAGACTGTGTCAGGAGTTACCTCTTCCCTGTGGCTGTGAGTCAATCATGGAGCTGAGATGCTCGGCTGGATAAACTCCTCTCATCACTCACACTGTTGTCCTATTTTTAACCAAAATGACGTTCTGTGTCCAGAGGGAAACTCAAGCCATCTTCCTCCTTTAACCGGGTGCTCCTGGGCCCTGCTTTCGGAATTAATAGTTTAGCTTCTTTGCTCTTTGTACAGAAGTTCCCATGGAGATTGTATGTTGTTATTCATCCAGGAATGTTCAAAAAGGGAATTGGGGAAATGCAGAGGTGACACGAACAACTTTACATAAAACATGTCAGGAGCTTCCTCATAATTATGTCGAGGCTGTGAGTTCTGGAGAATACAGTTGCCATACCTACACTGAGCACCTGCTTTGTACCGAGTCCTTTGCTCAGTTTAGTGGAAAATAAAAGCACACGGAGCTCAAGGGTCAGAAGGGGTTTTTCCAGCATTTTTTAAAAGGCTGCAAGCCCATGTAAGCACAACAAAAACAGGTAAGTAGACCACTGGAAAAGGAGAAAAGAAGATGTGTGCTAAGGACAAAAGAAGGGGAAAAACAGAAAAAGCCAGAAATTATGCACTGTATTTGAGACTTTGGAGCTTTAAAAGTGTTTTTCAAACTAATCCCTCAGTTTGGTGTCCACTCAAACTTGTGAGTTAAGTTGAGCAAGAACCTCCAGGATTCCCATGACGGGGGCGGGGGGGTGGGCAGAGAGATGACATCATCTGACCACGCTAGCCACACACCCTTCCTCACGTGCACAAGGACTTGGGGTTGTGGGTAACTTTGGACGCGCATTCATCCTCAGTGCAGAGACTACTTACTTAGTCCAGAGCCTTGCAGATTTATTCTTTCCTCCTTCTGATCACGAGGCCCCTGGCCACAACCCCGTTACACGCGATCCTCGGACAGGCTGAGGAATATTCAAGCTTAGCTCCCTCGTGGCACGTACGGGTGCAGCGCTGTAGGTCTTGGGCTTGGCATCGTTCAATCCAGACATCAGCTGGGATAGGAGGAATCACCCAGAACCCTGGAAACGCACTGGGTCCCCGCGATCAAGACACGTTCTACTCCGTGAATAAAGCTGACAAAGGAGTGAAGGAAGTCCAGACTTCTGAATGAAACATTTCACTTACAAAGCTGCTAAGAACGAAGGTCTTCCCGAAGCCATTTGCACAATCCCCCACTCGTGCAGGAAACGGTTCCTCTCTAAACGCACAGAATCACGTTGGTGTATTGTGTTGGGGCTTGCACCGATTCATAAACACCTGAAACTGGAAGAAAATAATCAAAAGCAACTCTGACTTGAAGCCAGGACTCTCAACTTCCGATCTGCTTCACTAGAGCCAGATGCCAACTCGAAGGGAAAGAGAGGAAGGAGTTTCTGAATGTCTCTGGGGCTGAGCAGGAGGTTTTGCCATCTCGGGCTGAAAGGACATGGAGGTCAGGGCTACCCCACAGATTTCTTGCTCGGCTTATCAAAATTCTGAGGCAGCACCTACTCATTTACATCCCAAAGCTTCCCAGCGCCGCACCTCCTTTGTACTAACTACTTGCCACGGTCCCGAAGATTTGCTTTAAAGTCACAGATGGGCAATTGCGTTGTGCGTGCATTCATTTATCTGCTCCACAAATATTTACGGGGTTCCTGATCCACGCCAAGCATTGTTCGAGGTGCTGGGTATGTAATAAGGAAGCAGGCCAGATCATTCTGCGTTGTGATTTAATGAGCTGGAGTGTGTTGTCCTGTGGGGAAGCTCTTCAGAGCAGGCTGGTGTTGGGGTGGGGAGGGGGGGTCTTGCTAAGCCAGTTTCCCTTGTTCTGTTGCTCTGGGAGCCCCCACCAGGCCCCGTGGCTGCAGAATCTACCTCGCTCTGGAGCATTCTGTGGCACAGCTGCCTACCACCTCCCACCTTCCAAAGAAGGAGTCCGCAGAAACTCGTTCATGGGATACACCCGTTACCCTTTAGATTTGGGCAGCATGGTGGCTCTTCCCAACAGTTTAATAAACAGCACCCCGTCTCATTTTCTCATCCAGATTCAGGAGCTGAAGTGTGTCCATCTCTCATTCTCCTGCTGTACGAGGCTAAGGGGCTAACCCCCCACATCTTCACCTAAACATATCCCATGAGGGAGTCTAGCCCGAGTCCCTAAAAGTTGTCCTCTTGGCCTCTACCTGCCCATCCCAAATGGCTATCCCAAGACTAGCATTTCCTTGTGTCTCCTCTGTGTCCCCTGTCAGCACAGGAACCGTGGAAGCATAGGGGGGAGAAAAATAGAAAGTTGAGGATTTGGAACACTTTCAGTATGCAATTCTGCAGGTAAATGCTGACCCTTACACCTGCTGTGTTGAGCTTATTAGTAGGGATGAGAGGAGTAGGAATAATTCGGATGATCCATCAAGCACACGAGGCAAAAGACTGTCTCCTCTCCCCCAACCCTCTAAGAGCCCAGTAGTGTGTACAGTACCTAATACCAAGAGAAATCCTTTTGATATTCAGAGGTCGATAAGAGTCCCTGGGGAAAGAGCTTGTCGTTAAGGACAAGAGCTGAGTTTGACTCCAGAGTGATTATTTAAGTTAGAATAGAGACTAATAGAAGAGAGAATAAATGGATTTATGATATGGGCCACGAGGGCCTTCATTCATTCAGAAACTTTAATGAATACCTTCCAGGTGCCAGGGACTCTGTGTTATGATCTAAATGTTTGTATTCCCCCCCACCGTCAAATTCATATGTTGAATCCTACCCCCCAATGTGATGGTATTAGGAGGTGGGGCCTTTAGGAGGAGATTAAGCTCATGAGGGTGGACCCTTATAAAAGAGGCTCCAGAGAACTCCATGCCCCTCTGCCACATGAGGATGCAGCGAGAATGTGGCCATCCGTGAGCCAGGAAGCAACCCTCACTGGACCCCAAGCCCGCTGGTGCTTTGATCTTAGACTGCCAGGCTCCAGAACTGAGAGAGATAAATGCTTGTTGTTTGTAAGCCCCCAAGTCTGTGGTAGTTTTGTTTTATCAGCCCCAGTAGATGAAGACACTATGGTAGGCGTAAGCCATGCAAAGAATCATAAAATATAAACCTCCCCTCGGGGCCTTGCAATCCCGCTTGGGTTCTAGAGAAGGGGGTCTGTGATGGAAAACCAAGCAAATATTGAAAGAGCTCTTTCAATAAAGCGACTTAAACTATTGAAAGCACAAGACCTCCTTGTTAGAGCAGACGTGTGGCAGCGTATGCAGGAAGATGGGAAGGGTGCATTTGGAGTAAATCATAGGGTGGAGAAGCCATTACCTAAGCAGAGGGGGAGCAGGTCTGGACTGCACGCTTGTTGGGAGCCAAGGCCACTCATAGGCGGCTTCGGGGAGGAAAAATGTCATTGGACAAAGGGCTGTGTCACCAGCAAGTGTGAGACCCTCTCTTTGGGATTTCTAGAGCTAGTGGGGGAGGATTGAGAGGCAAGGCTGTTCTGTTTTGGGGATCCTGCATTACTTTTGGCCACCACTGGTGTGTCAAAAGCAGGGTGACTTCTTTCCTTTCCTTGGAAATCTGAGAGCAAACCAGAAAGAGCATGTGTAAAAAAGAAATGAGTGTTTTAATCAAAGAAATCATAAAACAAAGTGATCTTCCTCATCTAACGATGTGAAAACTATTACCATCCACTGTCACCACTCGATGTAAGTAACTGTAAATGATAAGCCATTCACATTCACTTGGGGCATTTGGATGCAAAGGAGAGTGGATTTCTAGGTTAGTTAAAATTAGGGTTAGACACATGTAACAGAAAACCACAGGTAATGGTTGTTTCAGCAAGGCGGAAATTTGCTTCTGTGTCATATAACTCTGCAGACAGGCAGTACAGGGCTGCTACAGTGGTCTTTGGAGACCCATGCTCTGATCTTTCCACTCTGACAGTTTCAGTGCATGCATGGGTTTCATTTCCAAGGGCACTTCATGGCCCAAAATAGCTGCCGGAGCTCCAGCCATCACATCCTTGAGGAAGGAAGCAGAAAGAAGTATGACAGTGATGCCAAAAGGTCTCTTTCCAGTAGCCTATGCCCTTTAAGAAAACTTCATGGGAATCCCGTACAACATTTTCACTTACATCTGATCAACCACAACTTAGTTGTGTGGTCCTTTCAAACTGTCAGGAAATGTAATATTCAGTGCCCAGGTCAAAATAGAGGCTTGGTGCTTCAGAAGGGAGCATGGATGGCTGTTGGGTAGTAACTGGCCTCCTGTTCTCCCTTGTCTTTCTATCTCCAGAGCCTGCTGCCCCCTAACCATCCAATCTCACTCACTGGGCCCTTACTCCCTAATTGCCCCTGGAAATTGTACACCATGAAAGTCACACTCCTACAATAAAGCACACCAGGCCCTAGACACTCAGATTAGATTGAGATTTAAGAAAAACTTCTAGAACACATACCATCTGCCAAGCACTATGTTAAGTACCTTCACGAACTTTGTTCCCAAGGATATGGCCTGCAGTTCGTGAGGCCACACAACTCATCAAACATTCTCTTACTCTGGGACGGCTGCCATCTTTATCCTTGGCACATAGGAGCTACTAGAGAAGGTCGGATGCTGGGAATATTTGCATCTACCCTCCTCCTTGTCCTTTTCCTTCCTTCTCACTCTCTCTCCTTCAGAGAAGCAGAGGAGAAGAAGATATCTGATTTGGGGTTGACTAAGCATTTCAGCTTTCCAACTGGGCCGTAATACTTTCACTGAGGCATTGAAATCTGTGCGGTAACCAGAGCCCACCGCAAAACTGCAAGATAGTCTTTTTCCTCTTGGGGTTTCCACCTGTTGCCCCCGCTTTCCTGGTTCCGTGCATGTTCGCTCTGAGAGCTGACTAATCAGCCAAATATGTCGTGGAGATGTTTCTAAGCAGAACTGGCTCTTTCTCTCCAATTACCTTGTGCCTGATCCCCAGTGAGAAGCTCGGATAAGGGGGACACAGAGGTCTCTCATGTGGTGTCTTAAGTGGACCTTCCAGCTTTTCCACTCTGCGGGATCTGATCAGGCTTTTAGAAGCAGAAATCTAATTCCATTTGGATTCCTATCAGGACAACATTGCCCTGCCTTCCAGTATTCAAGCTTTAGACAAAATATGGTTGCTGAGACTTCTCCCATAACTTTTCCAAAATGCCATCTTTCTGCAAATGAATAAACTGTGTTGGCCGCCTTTTCAAAATTTTGAGTTCTCCATGGGAATAATTAGTAATAATTGTTTGGTGGGTCCTTGTTATTCCAAGCAACACTTGTGCATACCAGAATAAGGGGAAAGAATATACAAGAAAGAATAGAGAGCCAAAGAACAGAAAAACATAGGAATGGTGAGTCCATCTGTGTAGATGCAGCTCAGGGGAGCTGTTAAGATGTATATTAAATCGAGCCTTTTCCAAATGGAAAACACGCGCATCTCAAGATGTTTAACTGCACTGTGGAGAGCATACTCTGCAGAGACTCATCACACCTCAGACGATTGATACACAACTTTAAAATGATCTTCCCTAGGGGCGCCTGGGTGGCTCAGATGGTTAAGCGTCTGCCTTCGGCTCAGGTCATGATCTCCAGGTCCTGGGATCGAGCCCCACATCGGGCTCCCAGCTCAGCAGAGAGCCTGCTTCTCCCTCTCACTCTGCCTCTTCCCCTGCTTGTGCTCTCTCTCTCTCAAGAGAATGAATAAAATCTTTAAAAAAAAATAAAAAAATAAAATGATCTTCCCTATTTGCCACCTTGGGTAAGACTGGGCTGAAGGTCACGGTCTTCAGAAAACACTTCTGTGTTGGATTTCTTTCTGAGTTATCCCCCCCACCCCACCTCTGCCACCCCACACACAACCTTGGGGGAGGAGACGGGGAGCCAGCTCTCCGACCCTGCGGTTACTCGGGTCCCTCTGTCACAACACACAGCTTCCCTCCCATAGAGAAGATAAGGTAGCGCATGGAGCCAGCCCAGAACTGGGGAGTCAGGGAATTTGAGTTCTGACACCAGCCACGTCTTGGTGCCCGAGGTTTCTGTAAACGAGGAAACAGGTGCACACCACCCCTTGGGTCTTTTCCAGCTCTGGGGTTCTGCTTTTGCTCCCTCCTGTCTGAAATTCTGCAGGGAGGAGGTCACATCTTTGCCTGAAGTTCCCCTACCCCGTCTCAGGGTTCACGGCAAATGCTCCCAGGAGGGGTGGCATCTTAATGCATTTTGGGTAGCTTACACTTCAGAGGGAATTATTGTTGGCAGTGTGATTAAATAAAGCTGTAAACTTCAATTTGAGTCTTTTTTTTTTTTTTTTTACGATTTTATTCATTTGAGAGAGAGACAGAGAGAGCACGAGCGAGGAGGAGAAGGGAAAGCAGGTCCCCTGCTGAGGAAGGAGGTGGATCCGAGACTCCATCCCAGAACCCCGGGATCACAACCTGAGCCAAAGGCAAACGCTCAACCAACTGAGCCACCCAAGCGCCCCTCAATTTGAGTCTTATCATTGATAATATAGAAGACTTTGCATAGGACAGATAATTTGTAATCTTCCTCAAAGTGAGGGTTCTCCTTCAAACCATTGTTTGGGTGCTTTGCAGAGCACTCAGCAGCCTAGTTGTTGCAGAAATGGTGAAGGATAATTACCAACTCTACCTTGTTTTCTCTGATTTGGGGTTTGGTTCTTACGCAGATTGATTTCAAAGTAAACTTGTGAAGATTAATCTCCTCCACTAAGCCTCAGTTAGGAAACAAGATTATGGCATTGGCAGCCAAAGGAACAGCTGTGTTTTTTTGGGGGGGAAAGTGTCACAAGTTGCTACATAATTGAAAATCCTCCCATTTGGGCCTTGTTAGGTTTTCTGTGGAATCTCGAAACTTCGCTTGGGAGGGAGCCATCTGATTTTTTTTCTGTGGTCCTCTCAAGCTTCAAAATACTTCGAAGGAAGGTATTTTTCAGGGTTTCCATCAGCAAAGGGCATGCAGTTCTGAGAATCTTGTGCTGTGAGGACAGACAGAAGCATGGGCAGTCTGCCAATAGATTTGTGCTGTTTGCCTTTTTAACTCTGGGCCTTGGAAAGTCTGACGGTGTCGGCAGCTCACTGGCTTGCTAAGAATCTGTCCCTTTGCCTATTTGAAATGCTTCTCTCTGGCTGGTGAGGCTTGAAGCTCGCAGTTTCTTGCTTCCCTGGTTAGTATCTGTTGCGTTTAAATCAACTCGGGAAACAAAAAACACACAATCCTGGAAGAGGATGTCTGAAAAGGACGTCTTGCCCCTGGCTTGGGAATTAAATGTAAATACTTTATGTGCCTCGTGGCTTTGGGGAAGTCACATCACCTGTTTGCATGTCAGTTTCAGCCTTTGTTAAATAATGATGCAAATATCTGTCTTGTAGGCTTGTTGCGGAGTTAAGAGGTAATATCTGTCCAAAGTACACAAATGTAACCTTGTTTAAATTGTCCCTCCACGGCTGGACCCTTGAGTTGTTTGGGGGTGATTGGCTATTATAGATAATATTAGACTGAACTGTCTGGTGGCAGAGAGATTCTTCAATCCAAAGGTATCAGGGTCACCTGAGGTCCTGTCTGTTCTGGGCCCCTCAGAACTTCACCTTCTGCAGGAACCAGCAGAGTATCCTCCTTTGTTTATGGTGTGCAGGGGACATGGGAGAGGAAATGGTGACTGCAGAGGGAAAACCCAGTTGCAAAAAAGGCGTAAGTCCAGAGTCTTTATGTAACAAGTAACCAGCTTGCTTAACTGCCAGGCAGGCTTCGCTTCAGTAGCTCGGGTCAGTTACAGCAAGACCTTGGCTCTTGATGTCCTCCTTGTGTAACTAGGATGCTACTTCAACAGCAACAACACCCCACCCACCTGTGGTTTCCTAATATTGTCTGTGGTTTTTCTAAATCTTTTTTTTTTAGGTAATCTCAAAACCCTACTTGGGGCTCTAACTCAGGACCCCAAGATCAAGAGTTGCAAACTCTATTGACTGAGCCAGCCCAAAGCCCCTGTAATCTGTGTTTTTTTGTTTGTTTTTAAAGATTTTATTTATTTATTTGAGAGAGAGCACAAGCAGGGGGAGCGGCAGGCAGAGGGAAAAGCAGGCTTCCCGCTGAGCAGGGATCCCGATGCGGGACTCGATCCCAGGACCCTGGGATCATGACCTGAGCCGAAGGCAGACGCTTAACTGACTGAGCCACCCAGGCGCCCCAGTAATCTGTGTTTTTTAATTGCCCTCCTTTGTTGCATGTCTCACTTGGTCAGCGTTTTCTCTTTCTTCTCTGTGTATTTTCCCATATTTACTTTGTCTATATGTGTATGTTTTTCTGGGTCCTTCTTTTGTTCTATTACTGATCCAAAATATAAAATTAAAACCCTTTTAAAATTATTTTAAGTTGGTACAGTCACTATGGAAAACAGGTTGGGCAGTCCTCAGACAATTACAAATAGACCTATCATGTGATCCAACAATTCCATTTCTGGGACCATACCAAAAAAAACAACATGAACTGGAGAAGATATCTGTCCCCCTCCACCACCCCCCCATGTTCACTGCCCCATCATTTACAACAGCCAACACATGGAAGCAACCCAAGTGTCCACTGATGGGTGAATGGATAAAGAAGTTGTGGTAAATATATATACAATGGAGTATTATTCAGCCACAGAAAATGAGGAAATCCTCACATTTGCAACAACTTGGACGGACCTTGAAGGCATTACATTAAGTGAAATAAATCAGACAGAGAAAGACAAATACGGCATGATCTCACTTATATATAGAATCTAAAACAAAACAAAACAAAACTCATAGAAAAGAGATCAGCCCTGTGGTTACCAGAGGCGAGTGGTGGGAGTGGGAAGGAGAAATTGGAAGAAGGTGATTGAAAGGTACAAACTTCCAGTAATAAGATAAATAAGTTCACAGGATGAAATGTGCAATGTGATGACCACAGCTTACACTGTTGTGTGATATATGGGGACGATAAGCGAGGAGATCCTATGAGTTCTCATCAGAAGGAAAAATTATTTTCTTTGTTCTTTTCTTTTTATTGTATCCATACAAGAAGATGGACGTGAGCTGAACCTCCTGTAGAGATCATTTCACAACATATGTAAATCAAACCATCATGCTGAGTGCCTTCAAATTCTGCAGTGATCATTTCTCAATAAAACTGGAAAACAATATTTTTTTTCTAGTTAAAGATGGCAGGTGGACCTCATGCATTTGTCTCCATGCTCTCCTAAAACCTCCAGAAGCAACCCAAAAGGGGTTATCTGCTAAGAAGCAGTAAATCCACACAGAAAAGAAGAACTGAGGAGGGAAGTAATGGAGGAAATTTGCAAGCTGGAAAGAGGTAGAAAGAGATACAGATTCTAGAAAGATGAATTCTAAGCTTGCAATAAGGGAAGCCAAGAAGCAGAACCCAGAAGATTCAGGAATATGCCACACTGATATTTCTAGAATAGCACTGAAAATGGGGTTGAGCACAAGAGGATTAGGTGAGAGTCTGTTTAAGAAGCAGCTGGGACTCTGATTTCCACTCACTCCTTCCCCACCTAATGGAAGACTAGAAAGCGAGGTCCACATTCCACAAGCCCCATCTACGCAGAGAGAGCTCCCTGTTGGCCTTTTAATGCTCCAGTCTTAAAAATGGGCAGATAGCAAAGGATCACCAGACATCTGTGGAAAGCTTTCATCCTAAGAGAGAGCCTGCAATAGACTGAATGTTCACTGTCCCTTTGCCCCTTCCCCCAAGTTCATAAATTGAAACCTAACCCTCAGTGCGATGGTATTTGGGGTAGGTCTTTGGGTGGGAGGTGATCAGGTCATGAGAGTGGAGGCCCCATTGATGGATTGGTGTCCTTACAAAAGAGACCCTGGAGAGCTCCCCACCCCTTCCTCCATGTGAAGACACAGTGAGAAGGCTATGAACCAGGAAGTGGGTTTTTGCCAGGCACCAAATCTGCTAGTGCTTTGATCTTGGACTTCTAGCCTCCAGAACTATGAGAAATAAACTTGGGTTGTTTATAAGCCATCCAGTCTATGGCATTTTTTGTTACAGCAACCCAAATGGACCAAGACAGAGACCAAATCATACAGAAAATAGAAACTTAGAGGATCCTAAATAGAGAGAACAAAACTTTAAGAGACATTTATTAGTATATGGAGAGAAATAAAATAATATATCAACCCTTGGAAGCAGTGCTTGGAAATTATGATGACCAGAAGCAACTCAGTAGACGTGTTGGACACTAAAATTGAAAGGACACACAAAGCAAAAGAAAATTGGAACAAAAAGATAAGGTAACTGGAAGATGGGTCTGGGATATCCAGACATACACATGGTAGGCAGGAAAAAAATGCTCAGGGACACAATTCAAAGAGTTTTCCAGAACAGATGAAAATGAGTTGCCAGATTGAAAGGGGCTGTTGAGTTATTAGCACTATGGGTGAAAATGGACCCCCGGCTAGGGTACGTCATTGTGATGTTTCAGAACACTGGGACAATAGAAAGAAGAGTCTCTGAGAATCTTGCACAGAAAGAAAATGGTCTCCTACAGCTACGTTGTATCAGAATGGCACAGACTTCTTAAAACAACACTAGCACCTGAGATTCAAGTGGAGAAAGAGCTTCAAATTTCGGAAAGGGAATGAATTTCAATCTAGACATCTACACCCAGGTAAGCAGTCATTTACATATGAGGCAGATTAAAAAGGGGTTCTAGTCAAGCAGACCTGCCGTGTATCCTTTTTAAGGGAGTTTCGTAAACCAGGTGAAGAGGCGAGTCCAATGAGAGGTGAAGGGGAGCACGCGAGGATGGGGAAGGAAGACCCCACGTGACCATCGTCTTGGGGACCTGCACATCATGGGACCACGCTCAAGGAAACTAAACACACACTGAAACAAACCCCAGCTCTCAGTCACTCCAGGGGAAACCAGCATGCAGGAAAGGAAAGAGAATCCGTTTGCTACTTGTCTCAGCAATGAATGGCATTTCCATGATCACAATAAGGTAAACAAAGTTAAATAAAAGTATGGTATAACCACATTGGGAAGATGAAGGATGGAAATGTGTGTGTGTGTGTGTGTGTGTGTGTGTGTGTGTGTGTGTGATAGAGACAGAGAGAGAGACAGGATACGCAATACTAAATTTCCAGAGTGAGAAGCCAATAAAGCAAAATCTGAAAGATCAAGAAGCAGCAGTATAAGCATTTTACTAGGAATATGACATTAAGAGAAACAGTTAAAAACAGTTGAAAGTAATTGTGTCTATGGAGTAGGAGGCTCTTCAAATTATTTGCATGTATAACTTTAATAAAAAAGAAAAAGAAAAAATAAAAATGAAAGGAGAAAAGCAGCCAAGAGAGAAATTTTAGTTGCAATTCTTCCCAAGTAAAACTCTTTCTTTAACAACGAAGGTGCATTTTACCTATATAGATGATGTCAATGTTCTTCCAATTAAAAAAACAATAAAATGCACCCATTTCCATTTCATGTTGGTGTGCAACCTCCACCACAATCGGGAGACAGATGAAGGGACATTCCCATCATCAGCCCAGTCCTCTTTTGTGTCGGGCTCCTTTCTAGCACACTTCAGTTTCAACCATGTTGTGTCCGTCTGCGTCCTGTTCCTTTTATCACCGAACAGTATTCTGTTGTGAGGAATATACCACAATTTGTTTATCTGAGATGAAAGTTTTTCACAGAACTCAGGACAGTGAAATTGTTTTACTCCTGCGGTCTCTTGGTTTCGAGCTCCTTCTTCCCATCAGCAGACTCTCTCCGCGGTCAATTACCAAAACGGGAACCAGGATCTAACAGCGAAGTGAAATTCTTCTGGGGAATCTGGCTCAGTTGCTTAGCAACGCATAGAATAACAGTATTAGTTTAGGGGATTCTGAACAAAAAGGTAATCATCTTTTATTCCCAGATAGAATGAAGACAATGTTATTCCAAGTAAAGTGGGGAAAAAGTAAAAACCACGAAAAAGGGGGGGGAAACACATCTAGTAAATAAAAGCCTAATGATGCCTCCCGCACTTGCACCACAGAGTCCCCCTAAAGGTTCTGCTTAAGACCAGAGAAACTCATTTCTCTTAAATACCAGGGTGTGAGGCACTGGTGTGCAAAATTTTTAGAAGGCACACACACACACAAAATGATGCCAGAAAGAATTATAATTCATGGCCGAAGTAAAGAGAAACACATTGACCTTTATTGGCGTTACGACTTCAAGGAATCAATTTGAGGCGAATGGGAAATGTTGAGCGTGTATACCCTTCCAAACAAAGGATTCCTCTAGACCTTACTCTTCCACTCCCAGTAGGGTAGTGAGTAACTGCTTCCCATGGTAAAGGTGAGGACTTGGGTTTGCTCACCTGATTCCTTCATCTCAGAAAGAATGCTCTCCAGTTTGCAGGGGATGGTGCTAATATTAAGTTTGGTTTGTTGTTGTTGTTGTTGTTTGTTTTTTGTTTTTTTAACTTCCTCAGGAGTTTTGCCAACTTGGTACAACTACTTCCTTCTCATTATCTGTGTCCCTTTCCCCCCCACCCCCACGATATAATCCAGCAGAAATGGCTCTGCTAAGAATCGTGGATTTAATGAGCAGAATATCCCCCAGCCATTTCACGCAAAGTACTTAATAATCAATCAGAGATCGGTTTCACTTAGTTTTACAGGGTTGAGAGGGAGACAAAAACCCTTCACCATCATTTTTGGCTCTCCCTGGAGCTGTTCCCTGCTTACCTTCTAATGACAGATTTCTTGGTTTAAATCATGCCCCAAGGGGAACTGTACGAAACTCTGGTCGTGCAGTTTTCTGTCAGTGCCTAGGCATCTGGTAAAAGACAGCTTTGCAGTCTCATTTATTTTAGGGGCGAAACTGACTACCAAATAATTGGGTTCATGTTCCCCCTTTCCTTGGGGTGGCAAGGATCTGTCCTCCTGAAAACATGTTTCATTGCAGCCTTCGAAAGGAAAGGAGCTAGGGGAACACATCTTCCAAAGCTGCTATCTTTTTATTTTCAGTCTAATTAAAAATGCTCCAGTCTCTTCTGGTTCTGAGTTGTAAGAGACATCCACTTGTGTTTTGAATTGCGTGTGCTGTGCGAGCGTACGGGGCAAATAAACAGGAAGGCAGGCTCTGCCGGAGAGCTTTGCAAAACCAGCACACATCCTGGGGCCCCACACAAATAATGAAGATCTCACTGCTACACAGCTCTGGAGCTGGGGAGTGATAGCTTGTGAGTTACAAGTGCCCTCTGTGGTTCCCTCCCCATTGTGACATTTTGTGCTGTGGTTTCTGCTCTGGGGAGATGTATCAGTTAGCAGAATAGACCTGATGGAAAAGTATGGCTTTGCACATTAACAGATTCTTGTTCACAAAGTGCCACATTTACAGCAAGTTACTGAAATTGATTCTCCTTTGGGCTACAAGGCAGAGACTCCCAAAGAATGTGTCTCCATATTATAAAATATATAAAACGAGAGGCAGATCTTGTTAATTTTTAACTTAGTGTTCTCATGGGGTCCGTGCTTGTTGAAAGGCTTCGAATTAGAGCAGTGTTCTCTAAAATTGACATTTGGGGTCAGCAGGAGCCCTAAGATTTCTGTTGGGTTCCATCTCTTCTTTATCTTTCTGAGTTTTTTTGTTTTTGGTTTTGTTTTTTTTCTCCACTGCGGTGGGTTTCTAGTGAGAGGATAAGAAACTAACAGGGATAAGAAAAAGACATGCTCCAAAAAAAAAAAAAAGAAAAGAAAGAAAAAAGAAAAAGACACGCTCTCTGTGCATTTCCACGGATGACGTGGAAACTCATGAAATGCCACACGGTTGACTTTCCCCAGACATAAAGCAATGATCACACAGAGCAATAGGATACAGTGACATTTGTTGGGGCTGCTGATTATCAAATCGAGTTATTGCTCAAATATTAGTTGAGGATTTCTTGTGTGTGAGGCACCAAATACACCCATTCATGGGCCTTAAGAAATTTCAGGTAGAGAAAATTTCTTTTGAACAGTGATTCTCAAAGAACCTTGAAGGTCCTCCAAGAAGAGTTTTTTAGCCGGAGGAGATCCGGGGAAATGAAGGCATATGGGACTTGCGGAGTGGTTCAGGTGTTGTCAGGGATCCAGCCAGGGATCCGGCCAGGGATCCGGCCAGAGCAGGGATCTGGACCGGATGGAGCAGGAAAGCCAGGCCTTCTTTTTTTTTTTCTTTAGTGGTAGAGAAAGTAGAAATGCTTCCATAGTGGTGTTTTGGTTTTTTTTTTTGTTTTTTTTTAAGATTTTATTTATTTATTTGAGAGAGAGATTGAAAGAGAGAGAGAACATGAGCAGCGTGAGGGGCAGAGGAAGAAGCAGACTCCCGCTGAGCAGGGAGCCCGACGTGGGGCTCAATCCTGGGACCCTGGGATCATGACCTGAGCCAAAGGCAGACGCTTAACCGACTGAGTTACCCAGGCGCCCCTTCCATACTGGTTTTGAGAATTTAGTGCAAAGCTAGTAGGAAAATCGATGGACTCGTGGACCTACTGTTATCAAACATCTGATCTGCAATGAGCCTTAAATATTGTCAATGATGATTATTTAAAAAATGGAATTAGAGCTTGGAGGCAAAGCAAAAGCAGAAAATAAGCAATAGTATCAGGAAGCTGTGGGACGTGGAAAGGGGAGGGTAAATGCCCGGGGTCTGGGGGTTGCACCCCAGCCTGTCAGGGAGGGTGGCTGAGGACTTGAGGGGCAGGGAAGCCGACGGAGTCAGGTCACTGTACAGACTTTCCCCCGAGTGGAGGGGAAGGGGGCGGGTGGTTCTCCATCCTTAGCCAAGCCTGGCTGAGCATGCTCAGATGTGTCCTCGGCATCTCCTATGGGTGGTATCTGAGTGATTTCGGGTCTCTGCACCCATGACCACCCAGGGAGCATAGGTACTTCCTATCTTAGGCCTGACACAGGAAGTGGCTTCTCATGCAAGGACTGGTTCAGAGCAGAGCCAGGACCACAACCCAGATATCTTAACCCTTCTGCTACCCTACTCTGTACCTTACCTGATTGTGCTCAGAGATCTGGGAAGGCTCCCGCCAAAAACCACATCCCAGGGACCCATGTGGCTCTGGATTCGGGCAGACCAACTTTGGGGATGTTCAAGAGCAGGCTTCTCCACCTTGTCACTGTTGGTATTTGGGGCAGGAGTCTTTGTTGTCGGGGGCCGTTCCGTGCACTGTAGGATGTTCAGCAACGTCCCTGACCTCCACTCAACCACAAGCCAGTAGCACCCCTGAAGTTGTGACAGCAAAAAGTATCTCCAGACATCGCTCAAAAAAACTCTGAGGAGACAAATCACCCTTGGTTGAAAACCACTCCTCTGGTGGGTCCGTAAATATGGTGGCAGTTCTTCCTACTCTGAGTGACAAGTGTCACCAAACAAGGGTGATGCCAAGCAGGGAGCATGAAAGAAGGCTGGGTCTGGCGTCATGGCGCCCAACTTGGGGAGCCGAGCCTTGTAGAGGGGAGCAAGGTGCTGTTGGACAGAGAACCCTGAAAACCAGCCATCCAGCCCTGGCTCTCATGCTTGTTAGCCGTGGGTGGCCATGGAAAAATCACTTCCCCTCCGTCTTTCCACCTGGTTCCTTGTGTCTAAGGAATTGTAGTAATTTCTAATTTTTAAATATGTGTCACTCAGTGTTCCCCAGAGAAACAGAACCGCCGTATCTGTGTCTGTCTATGCAGTTTCTTATTTACATGTATTTTTTGTATATCTATATATTCCTCAGATCAATAGGTATAGGTACGGTTATCGATGTAGACATATAGACATATTGGCACAGACATAGATGCAGATATGGATATAGCCACAGATCTAGAAGAGGAGATTTACTATAAGGGATTAGATCACACAATTCCCGAGGCTGACAAGTCCCATACCTGCCATCCTCCAGCTGGAGACACTACGAAGCCGGCGATATATTCAGTCCAGGTCCGAAAGTCCAAGCGAGAACCAGGAGCACCAATGGCCAAGGGCGGGAGAAGACAATGTCACATGGAACAAGAGAACAAATTCACCCTTCCTCCATCTTTTTGGTTTACTCAGGCCCTGAATGGATTAGAGATTCCCACCTGCAATAGGGAACGGGTCTTCTTCACCCAGCCTATGGATGGAAATGCTCACAGACACGTGCAGAAATAATCTTCTACCAGCTCTCGGGGCAGCCCTTCGCCCCGTCCGCTTGACACAGAAGGTCAACAGTCACAGCATCCCAGTGTTAGTCCACCTAGCCTCCAGGTGCCAGGAAGGGGAAAGGCAACCACATCCTGTGGATCTTCATCATCTGTGGGCTACAGTCCAGAGCGTGCACTGGGGGACGGGGTATGTGCACGTGGGAGGCAAGGGGTGAGCGGGCGCTCCGTACAGGGGACTTGTCTGCCCCTTTCCTCCCTCTCCCTCCTCTTTCATTCCTGAAGAGGTGAGGCAGCTAGCTGGGAGGGGCAGGCAGAGAGAGAACATGGGGTTTCAGAGTGCCGGTGTGGTTTTTATGTGTTGTGCAGTAGGATGATGCAAAGATCCAGACATTTTACCCATCCCAAAATTCTATCTTGGAATGCACCCCCCCTCCCCGACCACACACACACAGAGTTCCAGTAATTAGTCGGCACAAAGTAATTAGTCCATGACGGCAAAGAATTCCTCCTTTGGGGTAGCTGTGTTTAGGGGAAGCGCCCTGCCTTTCACGCAGCTGCATTTTGGCGTCAGATCATGGGAGAGGAACATCATTGCAGACACTTCCTCTTTCCTGTAAAGACTTTATTCAAATAGAAAGAGTGCTGCAGCTGATAGTGAAAAAAGACAGAGGCAAATTACTTGGCCAATGAAGATGGCCTAATATGGAGGCACAGAGACCTATTTCAAACACGGATTAGTAAAAACCAAACAAGGGAAGTCGTGCTTTGAGGGCACTCATTTGCAACACGAAGGACCTTATTTCCCCTCTCCTACGCAGAGGACGGCTAATGCTGCTTTGATCAGAGCGCAGCCTGAGTGGCCGGAACTAACAATGTTTGCAGAAGCGATTAGCTGAGAATTAAGGGCGACATCTGGTCACATGGGAGGTGTAGTGAGCGGGCTCACATCCGATGAACCTTCATCTATTCGGCGCACCTCCATGTAATTTGTAAATCAACCGTATTGATCCTGCCAAGAGGAAGTCTATGGGGGAAAAAAAAAAGATGTGCTTGGTGTTCCTGGAAATGCTTTTATTTTGGGGGGAAAACAGAGCATATCCTTTGAATAGGAATAAGCAAGCTAAAGCTGCGGAGAACATTTGTATGCAGCACTATGATGTTCAGAGGAAAGCATGGCCCCCCTCAAAGGCGTATATTCTTGAGAGGGCATATCTGTCGATTTTCAGTAGGGACAATCCTAAGGTCTTAGTGGATAACCAGGCCATAAAATCGCAACGTATTTATAGATATTCTTACATAAAATCAATTAGCAAGCACTTTTGACTCCGAAGCAAAAGCCTTGAGGTACCCACCTATGTCAAAACTTGAAGGAAGAAATTAATACAGATCGTCCACTTAAAATGGGGTTATGTCCCAATGGACCCATCATAAGTGGAAAACATTATAAGTGGAAAATGCTCTTAATACATCTGACCTACCAAGCATCACAGCTTACTTAGCCTGGCCTGCCTTAAACATGCCCACAACACTCCCATCAGCTGACAGGTAGGTAAGACACCTCACACGAAGCCTATTTGGTCATCAGGGGTTGACTGTCCCGTGTCATGTGTTGAGGATGGCCCTGAAAGGGAAGAACAGAACGGTGATGGGTGCAGATGGTTGTTGGGATGGGTCGTCCGCCCTCGTGATTGCTGCCTGGGATCTGCGGTTCACTGCCCAGCATCCGAGAGAGAGGACTGACCACACATTGCTAGCCCAGGACAAGATCCACATTCCAAATTCCAAGTATGGTTTCTACTTGAATACATATCATTTTGCACCATCATAATGTTGAAAAATCATTATGTTGAACCCATCCTAAGTCAGCGAATTTCTATAAACCAACCAAAGTCACCCCTTACTAAGACACGTATTTTTGTGCTTGACTAGAAAGAATTCGATGCTCAACTCTAAATTTTGTCTTCCCGAACACTACCCTTGGGGACTGATGTGAGTCTCACAAGCTACCCTTCTTGGTGTCTTCAGTTATTCCTGCTATTTCCAACATCCTGGTTTTCAAATCCTGTCTCCTCATTTGTTGGCTGTGTGACCATGGAAGCTGCTAGACCTCTCTGGGCTTCTGTTTGTTCATCTATAAAATGGGGTAATAATCCTGACCTGAGATACGGAACAACTAGTTTGTGCCATGCCCTTGATAATGTTGGTTTCAGTCTCCGTTTTACTCTCCTCCTCCAACTCCTGCATCCCTGGTCTGCGCTGCAACCCATCATGGAAAAACTCCTGTAACCGCCGATGCATGTTTTACTTCTCTGCTAGCCACAAGACCCCAAAAATGTTAATACGTATGATGCAGCCTTAAGCGGCGGACAACTCAAGATTCTCTAGGGACATTTCTGAATAGGAACCATGTCGCTGATGAACTCCACAGTCCACTAGATGAGAGCATTTTACATTTAGATGATAATTGTTCTTACTCCCCCACACAAAAGAATGGGGTTATAGGAATTTGGAGGTCCAGAGTGAATTTTCTCTCATCACTGCCTCTGTGCAAATTTATCCACAGGAAAGAGACAAATAGTTAAAAGTCTTTGCCACCTGAATTCCTTAATATTTTCTTGTCTTATTTTTTTTCCCTGGTAATGTTTAATGGCTTAGGTAATCCAGACGAATCTGAGGCAGGATGGAAAGCTTTTAAAAAGAAATTCATTCTGAGATAGAACGCCTTTGTTTTCCTGTAGAAGGAATGGCTCATAACTGGTAACTTTCAGTATGTCTAAACTTTAGAGATAGTCTAGTAATGGATTTTGTCTTTATTTTAGTATATGTTGCTTTATGTCTCCATTTTATGTCATTTAAGTGTTTGATTTCTAAGTGCTATGGTATTTTACCTTTTTTCTAATGTACCTACTTAAAAATGAAAGTATGTAATTATGTAATCTTCAGTAGGTGAACCACTCTCTAGTTGTGACACCGAAGGAATAAACCACATGACAATATGAATCCCTGTTTAATGCGTATCAAAATATCTCATATGTAAAATTAAAAGCAAATAGGTAATGAGGAGGAAGAACTTTAAAATATGTGACCATCAGAAGTGTAATGTCCTTAATTTTTAAAAGAGTGCACTCCTTGGGGCACCTGGGTGGCTCAGGCGGTTAAGCGTCTGCCTTCGGCTCAGGTCATGATCCCAGGGTCCTGGGATCGAGCTCCGCATTGGGCTCCTTGCTCAGTGGGGAGCCTGCTTCTCCCTCTCCCCCTGCCGCTCCCATCCGCTCATGCTTGCTCTCTCTCTTTCTCAAATAAATAAATAAAATCGTAAAAAAAAAGAGTACACTCAAAAGTCAAGAGGTTGTAAATGAACAAATAAATAGAAGAAAATGAATAAAGATGTGAAATGAGTACTTCATAATGCAGCATAAGTGATGGAGTAATCAATATATGGAAGTATCTACAACTCCAGTGATGAAATAATATAAATTAATACTGGGAGACAATATTTTTAGCTACTTTAATTGGCAGAGTGGTTTCTTTTTTTCAGTTGTCAGTTTAATGTTGGCAAGGGTGCAGAAAACAGGAATATTCATGCACACCATTACTGGGGATGGAACACATAAATGATATTAATTTCCTTTAACCCATAATTCCTCATCTAATAATTTACCCTAAGGAGATATTTGCAAAGATCTCGCCATAGTGATAATAATTACAATGTTCTTTCGAATGGCCAAGAAATAGCAACAAGTTAATATATAACCAACAGGGAATTAACTAATTGAATTATGTATTTATACAAGAGAAAACTATTCAGCTATTCAAAATGACATTATAAATTGTCTCAATCAATCTCTTCCGTTGAAGTCTATTCAAATAATTAAAGTAAAAAGGCAAAATATCAAGAGATCGAAACAAGCCCATTTATGAGAGCAGAGAAAGAAAGGTCAGTCAGGTCACGTGGGAGCCAGAAATGGAAAGGAGCTACCCACTAAATATAAAAAGATTGCATTAAATATAGTATGATCTTGAGTTTTAAAAATCAATATGCATAGAAAAAAATTAAGGGGAAGAACCCCTGGTGGTAAAATTATGAAGGACTTTTACTTTCTTTCTTAGGATTTTTGTTTTCTCAATTCTCTGTAATGAACTAGTATGGTGAATGTAGTAAGGCAAAATATACATTTTAATAAAGAAAAATAAATGTAAGAAGAGCTTACAAATTTTAAATGAAAAAAAGAGCTTAAATCCTAAATTAACCCTTATGAATAGATAGTTACCTATATTACTGGGAGACTATTTATAACCTGGCAGACAGTAATATCATGGTTGGTAATATTCTGAGTGTCTCAAGGCAAGGAGTTCTTCTGCCCTGAAATTCATTATGTTTCTACCTGGTGGATGTAGGCAGTGACCATTTAAGAATATATTTAATCCAGGGCGCCTGGGTGGCTCAGTTGGTTAAGCGACTGCCTTTGGCTCAGGTCATGATCCTGGAGTCCCGGGATCGAGTCCCGCATCGGGCTCCCTGCTCAGCGGGGAGCCTGCTTCTCCCTCTGACCCTCCCCCCTTTCATGTGCTCTATGTCTCTCTCATTCTCTCTGTCTCAAATAAATAAATAAAATCTTAAAAAAAAAAGAATATATTTAATCTATAGGAAAGTTATCAATACTGGTAAGCTTTTTTAAAGAACACTTTATTTTTTTAGAGCAGTGTTAGGGTCACAGGAAAGCTGAGGGGAAGGTACAGAGATTTTCCATATCCCCCCTGCCCCCCGGGCACAGAGCCTCCCCCTCTCCGCATCCTTCACCAGACGAAGGGACAGCTGTTACAATCCACAAAACTACACCGCACAGCAACATCACCAAGAGTCTACACTGAGGTCACTCTTGATGGGGGACTCCCTACGGGCTTGAATAAATGTATCCACCATTGTGGTAGTGTACAGAGGACTTTTGCGGCCCTAAAAATCCTCTGTCCCTCCCTCCCTTCTCCCTGGCGACCACTGATCTCTTTACCATAGTTCTGCCTTTTCCAGAATGTCATACAGTTGGGATTATACGGTATGGAGCCTCCTCAGACCGGGCTCTTTCACTCGGTGATACGCATTTCAGGTTCATCTATGGGTTTCCTGGCTTGATAGCTCATTTCAGTTAAGTGCTGTATAATATCCCAGTGTCTGGATGGGCTCATCTCCTGAAGGATGTCATGGCCTCGGGCAAGTTTTAGCATATATGAATAAAGCTGTTATAAACATCCATGGGCAGGTTGTGTGGACCTAAGTTTTGCGCTCCTTTGGATAAATCCCGAGGAGCACAACTGCTGTATCAAATGGGAAGAGTATGTGTAGTTTTGTAAGAAACTGCTACTTAGGGGCACCTGGGTGGCTCAGTTGGTTGGGCGACTGCCTTCGGCTCGGGTCATGATCCTGGAGTCCCGGGATCGAGTCCCGCATCGGGCTCCCTGCTCCGCAGGGAGTCTGCTTCTCCCTCTGATCCTTCCCCATCTCATGCTCTCTCTCTGTCTCATTCTCTCTCTCAAATAAATAAATAAAATCTTTAAAAAAAAAAAAAAAAAGAAACTGCTACTTATCTTCCAAAGAGACTGCGCCATTTTGTATTCCCATTCTGGTAAGTTTTTTTAAAACTCTTATATACCTATTAAAGTTAGTAATCCAAACACATTGAGGAATCTATAAAAAGAAGGACAATTTTCAAATGCGCCAGGGGACGCCTGGGTGGCTCTGTGGTTAAGCATATGCCTTGGGCTCAGGTCATGATCCCAGGGTCCTGGGATCCAGTCCCGCGTGGGGCTCCCAGCTCAGCGGGGAGCCTGCTTCTCCCTCTGCTTGTTGCTCCCCCTGCTCGTGCTCTCTCTCTCTCTCTGACAAATACATAAGATCTTTAAAAAAAATAAAATGCACCAGGAGTTGGGACAGGACTCTTTCTCTTCGGAGCTAACTATATCGTCATTAGAAACACACTTTTCTCCCCAGCTCCCTCCCTTGTCCGCATGCCTCTGTGCCTCATTTTGCCAGATTGCCCCGAAGGCCAGCTTTGTAGGAGTCTCTGTATTTCCCCCAACACACATTTCACAATTTGCCGGCAAGAATGGCCTTACTTTATAAGGATACTTATTTCAAAGTGAATTTTTAAGAGATGCCTCAAGCTCCTACTTCCACCTCATTCTTCTAAGAAAATAAACACCCATTAAAGATTCAGCTCTTTGTGTGAAGGTATAGTGTCCCAAGAGAGTGCTTACTATGCAAGCCTCCCTGGCAGGGAAAGACGCATCACCACAAACCCTTTTGCGCCGTTACCTTTATCAGGATACACTAACCAGTCCCCTTCCATGGCCCTGGAAGGAGGGACACGGGTGGCCTTCCAAAGACAAAGATCAGAGATCTGAAGGGTTGCCAGGCCGCCTCAAGGAAGAAACAGCTGGGATCAGCAGGAAGGCACTCGACAGCTTGGTGGGAAGCTAGACGGGGCGAGAGACTGGGGAGGAAAGGTTGGGAGCAAAATAGCACAGTGTTGATTTAACTCTGGGCTGGCCAGGGCCATTCCCAGGAGGTGCCCCTCATCTTTATAGTTCATCCCTGGAGTTTCTGGCTGTCCCTCTCTCTGCAAGGCCAGAGCAGTTGGGAACCCAGAGCACCGTCCTCGTGGTGGGTGGGGCGGGGAGCACCGACGGGCTCTTGGGGCTGTGGCTGTGGCGTCCCCTGGCACGGGGCCAAGCTGTTCCTGCCAAGAGTCATAAGTCAGGGCGCCTGGGTGGCTCAGATGGTTAAGCGTCTGCCTTCGGCTCAGGTCATGATCCCAGGGTCCTGGGATCGAGTTCCGCATCGGGCTCCCTGCTAGGCGGGGAGCCTGCTTCTCCCTCTGCCTCTGCATCTCTCTCTCTCTCTCTCTGACTCTCATGAATAAATAAATAAAATATTTTTTTAAAAAAGAGTCATAAATCAGCCCTTTCAACCTGTTGCCGTGAAGGGGGAGTCCAGTGATTTTTCCCGCCGTGCCTTCAGCACCCAGGTGAACTCTGGGCTAATTAGACCCAGAGGAGCCGGGGAACAGCCTGGTAATGATTACGTTCTCTGCAACGCCTCACTAGGACACACTGGTCTGGTTTGGCTGCAACTGAGATTTTTCTGTCGTGGTATTTTGCTGCCTAGTTCAAGCCGACAGTATCTCAAGTGTAGTCCCTCTCCCTTCACCGATATTTGCCCCGAGAACATGGCAAAGCATGTTAGGCGTGATGGGCCTGCTGAGCATCTTCCCGTGCACTCTAGGGGAGGGGGAGAGAGAGGTCATTCAAGATACAGACGCCCTCGGCTCTCCAGGACCTGTCAGCTATCACGGTCTTAAGAGCATTTAAAAGAATTTGCAGCAAAAGTTTCTGAACACAAGAAGAATGGGCAGCCATACCTAGTTATCAATCCCTCTGGGGTATTGGGAGAATGCCCCAAGGGCTATCTGGGCACATTTCCCTGCGTTAGGCAGGATAGATGCCATGATAATAGCAATGTCCAAACCTCAGTGGCATAAGACAGCAAAGGCTTGCTTCTCATGCCAAGTAGGCATCATGGGACAGCTAACATGCGTTGCTGGGGCCCCCGGGCCCCCACAGTGACACACCGCCAACCTAGAGACAACCTGGGGACCCACATACCAGCTCTTCAAGCTACCTGGCTGCAACTTTGTGTGACTTCCACTCACATTTCACTGGCTGGAGCAAGTCAGAGTAAGATTGTTTACTCTACCACGTGTGTAGAAGGAGAACCACAAATATTTGTTGAAGGATGCACCCTCTCCGTGGCTGGAAGAGATGGACTGCACACTCTTGCAGACTGGGGCTAAGAAAGGGACAAGGGGGGCGCCTGGGTGGCTCACTTAGTTAAGCGACTGCCTTCGGCTCAGGTCGTGATCCTGGGGTCCCTGGATCGAGTCCCGCATCGGGCTCCCTGCTCGGCAGGGAGTCTGCTTCTCCCTCTGACCCTCCCCCCTCTCATGTGCTCTCTCTCATTCTCTCTCTCTCAAATAAATAAATAAAATCTTTAAAAAAAAAAAAAAAAAGAAAGGGACAAGGGTTGCCTCCAGACCAGAACCACATGCTTTATGAGGTTTCCTTCTTTCCCTTTTCTCTTCTTTTTTTTTTTTTCATTTTTTTAAATGGAACCAAAATTGACCGAATATCTACATTTTAGCCATTTTAAAGCATCCTGGCCGCTGGTGTTTAGTATGTTCACAAAGTGGTGCAATCATCACATGATCTAGTTCCAGAACGTTTCCACCACCCTCCAAAAGAAATTCTGTAGCTAAGGAGTCACTCTGTTCTCCTCCCTTCCCCAGCCCCTAGAGACCTGGCTTCTTTCACTTAATATGATGTCTTCAAGGTTCGTCCATGTGGTCACATGGACCCGTGCTTCATTCCTTTTTACGGGTGAATAACATTCCCTGGTATGGATATACCATAGGTGTACATACATTTGTCGAAGGACATCTGGGTTATTCCAACACTCTGCCTAGTACGAATAATGCTGCTATGGACATTCATGGACAACTTTTGTACGCACCCATGTTTTCAGTTCTCTCAGGTATATACTTAGGAGTGGAATTATTAGATCGTATGGAAACCTCAGTCTAAGTCTTGGAGGAACTGCCGAGCTATTACGCATGGTGGCTGTGCCATTCGGATTCCCACCAGCAGCAACGTGGGAAGGTTCCAGTTTCTGCACATCCTCGCCATCTGTTTTTCTGTTTCTTTGATTACAGTCTTGTGGAAGTGAGGTGGAGTCTCATCGTGGGTTTGATTTGCATTCCGCTAACGACTGCTGATGTCCAGCATCTTGTCATCCGCTTCCCGGCCATTCGTGAATCATTTTTGGAGCAATGCCCGAGCTAGAATTGTGTTGAGAGCTCTCTACCATTGCTTTGGGACTGCTCCTGGCACAACCACATCAGCAGCCTGAAAATCCAGAGAATGGGCTTCTTCAGTGCTCACACCCCAGCAGATGCTGCAGGCTGGCAAGTGTCTCTGGCACTCCGGGCAAGCCCCCAACACGCTCCAGCAGCTGCACGTCGTCCCTTGGGAGGGATTCTCTCCTGTGTTCGTCTTTCAGGCTCTCTGAAGAGACGGTCTGAACATCTGTGCTATCTGGTCTTGGTAGTTCTTCAAACCCAGTTTCGTTTCTGCTAGGAAGGTATAGAATACTCCAGGCTCTCTTTAAAACCGTTTCAAGGCCAGTATGATGACGCGGCTCCTGGCTTTCCCAGGGAAATTGCCTTTTGCTGCGATGACCTGCTGCCCAAATTCATTCTTTTGCATATGGATGTCCAGTCCTTCCAGCATCTTTTGTTGAAGAGACCATTGTTTCTCCATTGCATCGTTTGGGCATACTTGTTGAAAATCAACTGGCTGTTAGTGCAAAAGGTTTACTTTTGGACTCTTAATTCTGTTTACTGACTTATATATCTATCCCTATGGCCCTCTCATGCCACGTCGCTTATTGTAGTTTTGCAACAAGGTGTAAAACTGTGAAGCGTGAGTCCTCCCACTGGGTTCTTTTTTCAAGACCGTTTTGGTTATTATGGGTCCCTCATGTTTCTCTCTGAATTTAAGGATCTGTTGGTTAATTTCTGCAAAATAAAAGTGACTTTGATTCTGACAGGGACTGCGTTGAGCCTGAAGATCAGTTGGGGGAATATTGCCATCTTAACGATCTTCCAGCCCATGGGCAGACCCTTGACTCTTTAACCACTTTGAATTCTGAAGTAAGGTCTCCAGCATGTGCCCGCTTCGCAAGGGCCTGGCAGGGGATTCTGATGTGCCTCATTGGGGTACTGAGGAGTGAATTAGCTGGTTTGGGGGTATTTGCGATCCATGCACTTTTCTGGGCTGCTTAAATTCTCTGGGGTGGTGCATGGCCTCAAAAAGCCAGATAACTTCCCCAGGTAAGATGTAGTTCTGCAGGAGGCGGTACAGTGAGATTACTTCTGCAGCCCCCCCCACCCCCACCCCCGCCCCGGGGGGAATTCAGTGGCCAGAAGTTCCTTTGAGATGTAAAAGACTCCACCAGAGCCTGGGGAATGCTTCGGTGGCCCACTGGGTACAGCTACTCATCTCAGCTACTCATCTCCACTCCAGAGCTGGGGAGGGGGTGTTCCAGGGGGAAGGGACCAGCGAAGGCAGTTTTAGCTAATCTATGCTTGAGCGTGAAGGAAGTAGGAGGCTAGGACGACTGCAGGTGTCCTTGAAGAAAGTCAGGAGCTGAGGGACCAGCACTTTCAAGCTGCAGGATTTAAACCAGTGGTGGGGCTGTGACAGGGGCAGCCGCTCCTAATTGGAATTCTTAAAAAGCGAAATAAAAATAGAACAAGTTCATTGGGAAAAGGAGTATGTTTTGTTTCCTGAAGCTGTGAATACCAACCTAAACCATGCTGTGAGGTGTTGAGCTTTTGTATTTATTTCAGCCGCTCACATCTCCTCTGCAGCCTTGGGCGGAAGAGGCTGAGCGCAGGAAGGTTTGAGGGCGGCTCTTAAGGAAGAGCAGATAGAGCACAGGGCGCTGAACTGGAAAAGTCCAACACGTTCTGGGAGGGGGAAGGGAACCCATCATTTACTGGGTCCTTTGGAAATAAACAAGAGAAGCTGTTCACAAGAACCTGGCCTGCAACTGAGAAAGGGGCTTCCTCCTTTGACCATAAGGAAAAAAGAGCCGAAGAGGGAAAGGACATGACTATTTAGTCCTTCATAAAGAGCTTCCAGCAGGGAAACACCTTCCAAATAGAGGTCAGGAGGTCACACAGAGCACTTAGGAGCACATTCAGGAGCTTCGAGTATTTCCACTCACTTACTGAAACTTAACACTTCAGCTGAAGGAAGTTTGCTGCGGATCAAGGTTAAATGAGGAAAAGGAATAATGTTTAACTCCTATGAAGAAGGGGAGGTTTCTGATAAGCCTCAGGATGTTGTTTGAGAAAGCAGGGGTAGGAAGTGTGCACAGAGATGGAGGTTCTAGATTCAGCAAATCCCCAGCATCCACTCTCTTGCAGAGAGCTCACTCACGGGGAAGACGAGTGCATTTCGATGTTTAATAAAGATTCAGGAATCACGTGCCTTCCAGAAGGGGCCCTGCTGAGTGAAACCTTGGCATTTTTAGTTGTTGTTAGACCCTAGAGATCAACAGGTAGTAAAGGCACTAAAGACCCAAGAATTAAGAAGGCCACCTGGTACAACTTAGTGCTCTGGAATATCGAATCCTAAAGCCCAGAGCGTGAACTCTAGGGAGACATTTGTCCCCCATGTTCTTGTCTCGACCCCATCCCTGGCACTCAGATCCATACTTTCACTCTATTTTTAAGCAAAAACATTGGCGAAAAAAAAAACCACACTAAACCCTACAATGGCTATGGTCTTGCTTTCAGTATTTCGGTGTTGAGCAGCGGTCCTGATTCTCTCCTCTCGGTTCTACATTGCTCTTTTCACTCCACTCCCCCTCATCCCCTCCACCTTGCCTCTCCAGCCTCCTTTTCTGCACTCCGCACTCTTTCTCTCTGGTTCCCTCCACGTCTTCAAAGCCTGGCGATGGGCTTGGGAGGAGGCGTACTCAAGTGGAAATGAGACGTGGAGGAGTGATGAGCAGAAATGGGACCAAGCTTCCCCCAGGCTCCCCAGCAGTGAGCCCACAGCACACTGTCAACCTTAGTCATGCCACTAATTTGCCGCCTCTTTGCTACATGGTCAAAAATTTTTCAAGTCAAGTCTGTGTCTTCTGAAGGATGGAAGCTTAGAGCAATCCACCCCTTCACATAATCCACTGTGTAAGATGTCTAATCTGTATTAGAATGTCTCTGAAATTTGTGTAGTGCTTTTTTTTTTTTTTTGCCAGGGTCACTTTATCAACATTTTGGCCGATTATTTGGCAAGGTGCCCTGGTCGTATTGAGTGAATACCCTGATACATAACTTCGGAATTGTTTATTGTTTTACATAGGCACTTAGTTCCCCATTTCTCACACTAAGTCTTCCCTTCCATGAATTCTAATTTTAATCTTTAAAGTAAATACTGCAAATGGTCATGTATTGAATGAGAGAGAGCAAAACCATTGTAATGAGTTCATTATGTCCCAGGAGGGACGTGAGGAATACGTATTAGAAGTTCTCATAACTTCGTGGTAAAATCTGTGCAAAGTTGCACATGAGTTGGGGGGGATGTCTTGTCTCCCTTCTGGGCTTCTTTCTGTATATACGGTATTCTCAATCTCGAAACTTTTGGAAATGTCCAACACTTACCCCCTACCCCCACCCTCTATTTGTCCTTCTCAGCATGGTGGCCACTTCAGGTATAATTTCTGTGAAAACCCCCCAAATCCCTAGGCTATGAGAGCACTTTGTACTTACCTCTCCCAACCACTGCCCACCACATGGTGCTTTGGGGTTGTGTCCCTATCAGCCCTACACTCAGAACTCTTTCCCTTAGTTGTAGGACATGGAGCTTCCCATGGCGCCTGGTGCCTCATAGATATTGAATAAAGATTTCTTGAAGGAGTCATCCAGGTCTCCAGCCCTCCCAGACCCATGCTCTTGCCTTTAGGCCAGGATCTGCAAAACTTAGGGTGTACTTTTCAGATAGTTATTCTCCCTACTGGGTAAATTTTAAGCAAAGAGGTTGATTCTTTTTTTGCTTGTGTTTTTAAGGTCCTCACTTTGGCTTTATAAAAAGAAAAACTCCACTGTGATCCCACTGACTCTTTGAGCAGCTTAGAGCCCCAGCTGGGATGCCGGGACCCGAAGCAGGGTTTCGGGCCAGTTCCATGTGGCTCTTTGTTCCCAACTCACCTGCCACTCGCGGCCACCAACAGTCACCTTCACCCAAAGCTCCCTCATTGAGAGATTCAGATAGAACCTTTCTCCATTACTCTTTGTAAAGGAGCAGACCGTAAGTGATTTAAAGATGTTATTCTATTTCTTTTTATTATCCCAGAGATGGTTATTTTCTGGCGTTTCATCTCTGTCATCTATTTACCCCAAATTGTGATATAGACGTAAGGGGTATTTTTGATGCACCATGATATTAAAGATTGACTTTTCCTCTGTCTTCCCTATCTTTAAACCTCTATGTCAAATGTATTACTGTGTTTAGCCTCCTCAAAATGTTTTAGAACCTGACAATTCTCCAGCCACTGTCTAATATAGACATATCACTTGGCGAATGAGGATACCCATTCCTGGTGAGCGCGGGAGGCATCAGTGCTGGGCTGAGTCTCAGCCCCGGGCTTTTCTCTCTCTCTTTTCTCTCGCCCTTCCCACCGCCTCCTGCACCTACACTGCTGGGATGCGCTCGCTCGAGCTAGGACTGTGTTCTAATGATTGCCAGTGAGTAATCCGCACAGAATACTCTGCCTGATTCCGTCAGTTATCTCCGCATCTTCCATCACTAAGCACAGCTCATTTTCTGTCCTGGTTAGATAGGAGACTAATTACTATTGCCTCTTGTTTCTTCAGGTTTGTGATAGAGGGGTACATTGATCCCGAAACAGTACAAAGCCAGCCAGGAAGATACAAAGTCAATGGCTTATTCTCTTTGGTTCCATTTAATTCACTCTGAATGGATGTCCACGACATTCAAGGTCCTGGGATTCCCCTCTATTGTTCCCATGGATGGCCACCATTGCATTTATGCCATGAAGCTAATTTTTCAGGGAAAAAAATGGTGGACACGACCTAAAAATGGGGTGGCACAGTGTGGCCCGGAAAGGCTGGAATGGGGGCTGGGCCAGCCTCTAGGTCTCCCATCTCCTTCAGCCGGAGGGGTGGTAAGGGTTGGAAATGGTGCAGAGTACTCTGCCTGGGGAGCCAGTTTGCAGATACAACTAAGGTACCCTTTGGAGTAGCATTTTCAATGTTACTCAACCAAGTGACATCTGAAATCACCAGTAACCAGAATGGTGACAATTACACTTAACTGGTCATGAAGTTATGTCTCTAAGGCTACTTCAACAGCTCTCAAATCTCAAACAGCCCTCAAGAGGAAGGAACATGAATATAAATCATGAAGATCTTGTCTGGACCTGAGGGAAAGGACTAAGAGCCTGCCTGATGCTCTGTTTTCAGTGCCTCTGAGGATTTCAGGGTATTAAATGTCAATGACACTTTGGGCCATAAGCTTTTTGACAATGGGTCCATGGCCTCTGTTGAATGGCAGGCAAGTGGCCCCATGGTGGAAGATCACACGTTGGCAACAGAGATCAAATCTAGGTGACAGAATCATAAAATGCTCTCAACCATTTTCTTGACGAACGTCACATGTGAATGATTTACGAGGACATATTGTGGGAAAGGGAAAGTTCTCGCCACAGGAATGAGTTCTGTTCTGGGATGTTCAGTTGTTATGGAAAAGCAGGGCGTTGATACAAGGAATAAAGGAATAAAGTAGATCCAATGCATAAGCAATTATCACCGCAACCTGACATTCATGAGGGCTTGTTATTAAACACTGAGCTTGGTTTCATCCTAACTATACACTGGCTCTAATCCCAGCAGGAAGATGGTGTCGAATGCCTCCTTTGTTCATTTTTTAATTTAGTAGATATTTATTGAAAGCTTATTGTGCCAAGCATCACTGTAGACTCCAGAGATAGCAAAATAAAAACCCGAAAATCTCTGATCTCGTGGAGGGCGCTAAGTAAATTTGAAATCATCCTGATCTTCGAATATTTTTATTTTAGTATATCAAGTACCTGAATTGGCTAAATATAGCACAAAGGTGTATCAGTTTGTTTCCACCAAGTACCAAGAAGCTGTATACCCAAATTGCAAAAGCAACCACAGGAAGCATTTTACTTCCCTCTTTAGGCTTTCCTATGTTTTCCATATTTTATAGGTTTTCCAAAATTTACATTTTGTTTTTGTAACCAGAAAACGCTCTTTACCAACTACTTATTTTTGCTGATTATGTTGAAACTACTACCCAACATTTGCAAATAATTTCAGGATTGGATTGCTGGCTCCCTCAAATATTAGATGAGTAAGACTGTCCTAATTACCTGCATCAAGCACTGGAACCACAGACAGAATTAGAAGTCACAATCTGAGGAATTTGTGACCAGACGCTTTACTCGATGAACTATATTCTTCTTACTTGGGAAATTAGTGCTAGGTGCCACGTATTAGTTTGGCCTTCCACAAAGTGGGGCTCTAAGGCATGATTTGAGGGTAAGTAGTTAATTTGGGAAGGGATCTCAGAAGCATGGTGAGGGAATGGAGAAGCAAGATGGGAAAGAAGGAAAACCAACGAAGTCTGCAGTAGTGAGAGAACCTAAGGGCACCCGGGCTCAGGTCTGCGTAAGACCTCCGAAAGAATATGCAGAGATACCTTACAGTTATCCCCCCAAGAGGGAAGAAAGTGGAGCTATCCATCCACCAACCTCCGTCCCTTACTGGTTGAGGGCTTATTCTAAAGGTTTTAACTCCTGAGCACTTACCACCTGTTCTATATGCACGACAAGCCATCCCCTGGGGCCCTTAGGAGACCCAGGGCCTGAGTAAGAAGTTTCAGGGGACCTCTGGGATGGACCAAGGGGACATGGGGGGTGTACTGACAGAATCTCATACACTTGTGTGACAAACAGCTCTAATATCACAGAGTTTAACAGAATACAAATTCCCTTTTTGCTCAGATACACTTTGCAGGGCAGACAGCTTGTCCTCAAATCTTATCTCTGTCCATTGTGTAGTTCTCCATCTCAGAGCCCTCTGTCCTCCCCCCGCCCCGCCCCAACCTGCCACCCGTGGACAGGGAGGAGGGATGGTGTGGAAGGTGCTGGGTGGCCCAGGCTGATAGGATGTCACTTCTGCGGGAGCCTTTCCCAAAACTCAGCCACGTGATCCTCACCTCCCTGCACAGGAGGTATGGAAATGTACTCTCCTATGCGGCCAAGAAGAGGGTAAGGGGGTTGGTGAGCGGATAGCGATATCTTGACATGCTTCTCATTTCTCTGTCTGAACTCGTGAGTGCTCTAAATCGCTGGTATGAACTGGATACTGTACTCTAGTTTTTTTGGAAAATGAGCTTGAGTTCTTTATATAGACTCTTTCAGATGCAACGGGTTCCATGGAATAGTTAATACTGAGGAGCACAGAAGAGAAACCATGGTCCAGGGTGGCAAGGGCTTTAGAATGAGAGTCAGAACATCCATGCGCTCATTCTGGACCTGCTTTTGATTGGGCATGTGATTTGGGACATAAAGCACATGTCTTGATGTAAAAAATAATAAAGTCTCTTAGAGCTATAATATTTGATGATTGCTGCAGCTAAGTAGCTGGTTATTTATTTTTTAAAGAATATATATTTTTAGGATGCCTGGGTGGCTCAGTCAGGTAAGCGTCTGCCTTTGGCTCAAGTCATGATCCCAGGGTCCTGGTATCAAGTCCCACGTGGGGCTCCTTGCTCGGCGGGGAGTCTGCTTCTCCCTCTGCCTGCCAATCCCCCTGCTTGTGCGCGCTCACTCTCTCTCTGACAAATGAATAAATAAAATCTTAAAAAAAGAATATATATTTTTACATGTGTATATATGTATATTTTATATTTGTATAGATATATGTATATTATGCATCTATTAATATATACACATATTGTATTATACACCCATGTAAAATCCTATACATATCTATGATGATTTAATTTTAGAGTCAACTGGAGGGGGCCACAGGGTGCCCAGATGAAACATTATTTCTGGGCGTGTCTGGGAGGGTGTTTCTGGATATAAGTCCTATTGGTTCTGTTCCCCAGAGAACCCTGACGAACACGATATACAACGAGGTCAGGCAGAGTAAGAACCGGGACTAGAAGGTCCACTCTCAAATGCTCCATACTTGCTGGACTACCTTCTCTGTTCATCACATCTTCTTACGGTCTTCCTCTCCCCTCCGAGAAGAAGTGTGTGTATTCTGCAGATCACGGGGTGACCAGCCAGGCAGGTGGGTGTTGTCAGGGGCGATCAAAACATTGGTGGCATCAGTGGGTTCAGTCCCGCCCGAGGTGGCCATGGGTGGAAGAAACACAGGTCCTGTTGTGCAACCCGCGACACCTCAGACCTGGAGTCAGTCTGCTCTCACCATGGGGCCGGGCACGTTTCTCAGTTCTTGTGTTTCTGGGCCAGAGGGGCTGTGGCTGTTAAGTACACACCAGAGACCAGTAATGTGTGCACCAATGGGAAGGCGACATTTTTTAGCTAATAAAACAGTGCATGGCGCCAACTGACAGGGAAGTCTTTTTCCAGCAAGGTCTGTGTAGTCAGAGCAGTTTGGGCATGAAGGACCATAATCTCATGGAAACACAGCTAAAAGGACCGGGCATTAAAGTAGGAAAGTCAACCATCCGTTGAGAGCCTGTTTGATTTCAGGAAAAAAGTACTAGTGATGATTTTCTATCAGGCGCGTGAAAAAAGGACCATGTTAGTTTCAGTAACTTTTTCCTTCCTTATTAATTTATTCATGCGTGCCTTTATTTATCGAATGGGAGTCACAGACCAGGATCTGTGATAGGTGCTGGTAAGGGTCCGGCCAGGGACCCAGGGACCTTCCTGGGTTACTTTCTGAACAAGGGTGGATAAAACAGTGGCCCATCTGCCTCCTGTCCCCAGATAGTCTGTGTTCTGAATTGCAACAGGAAGAGTGGAAACCAGATTTATTTTTTCCCTTCTGCATCACCAGTGACTAAAACACCTCTTGCAGTAACTTCGTCTAACGGGGTGGGGATAACGCGATGTGGGATCCAGTGAGGAGTGAGAGGTGAACATGCATTTTGTAGGTGCTCAGCACTGTCCTAAGCATATGAGGCCGACCCTGCTATTCTTGCCATTTTACTGAATTGGAAACGGATAAGAATAGGTAATTTTCCTTCAATTGGAAGAACTACTTAATCTACCCATGTGGGTGGCATGATTGCCATGTCATGTCATTCTGGGAGAAAAAAGAGCTACATAAAAGAGAACATCCTTTCCCTCCCCTGACCCCACCAAGGGCTGAAGAGTTTAGAGTCTTCAAATTTGATCGAACATATAGAGAGCATGCCACAGAGATCACACTGTTTGATATGCAGGCGGACTAGTCAATCATTCCTTTGTCCAACAAAAGTAATAATTACCCATCCTGGACTGGCATCTGGGATCCAAAGATGAATTGCCTGAAAAAGCACTTAGGCTGGTGGACAAGAAAAATGGGTAAACAAATACCGTGACATGTGATGAAGCTATAAATCAACTATGTGGATAGTGGGAAGGGGAGATATGGGAGGGATGTTAATACTAATAACTAGCTCTTACTGACCATTTATTCTGGGCTGGGAGCTGTTCTAAGTGCTGGACATACGGCAAGTCTTTTAACCCTTACGAAGTCCCCATGATACTGGTACCATTATTTTCCCAACTTGAGACAAGAAAAGTGAGATAGTCAGAGGTGAAATGGCATGTGCAAGACTTTTGGGAGAGACAGTCCACTGTGGACCCTGAGCATTCCTGGAGGATCTTGCTGGGTGTGCCAAGAACTCAAGGTCCTCACTGCTCTTTCTGTGGGCTGATTCCCAGGGCTGTGTTTGTAGAGTGCAGCCTTGAGAGAGGAGGTAACATCTCCCCCTGGATAGAGGGAAGGCTTTTTATTCCACTTATTATGAAAGGGATGATTGCCCCCATGCTCAGGGATCCTCTCCTGCAATGCAACTCACTGCCTATGCAGCCATCCTAATGGGCCCTCGGCATGGCCCCCATGAGACTTGGCGGTCATGGGGAGCAAACACTAGCTGACATGAAGCTCAATCTACTGCATTTGTCTCTGACCCAGGAGTCAGGTCTTCTACACTATGAAACACTAACAGGTAAGGTTGATGGTTGGTAAGTAGGATAAAATCTCAATCCCACATCATTCTTGACAAGACCACATGGCCAGTAAGTGGTGGTGAACTTTGCATTTGAAACCTGGATAGTTTGGCTCTGAAGTCCACGGTCTTAAACACCACTAGCACTGCATCAGGGATAGGTAAATAACTTTTCCGAGTGGAGTAAACACAGATTTTTTTTTAAGAGAATGTGGTGCTTCGATTGAATTTTGAGGCATAAAATGGGTATGTGACAGACGATAAGGGAGAAAGAACATTCCAGGTAGTGGGAGCAAGTTGTGCAGTCTGGAAGCTTCCGGTATGTTCCAGACACTGCAAGAATGGTGTTGTCAGACTGCAGTGCCCAGTGAAATTTTGCTGGGGAATGGGGCAAGAGGTGAATTTGGAAAGGCAGGCAGAGGCCAGAACATGAATGGTCAGTATGCCCATTTATGGACTGAAAGTTTCTTTTCCTCTCCACTCCCATCCCCATCCCCCCATCAAATCCATATGTTCAAATCCTAAAACCCAGTGTAATGGTATGGGGAGGTGAGGCCTTTGGGAAGTGAGCCCTCATACCCCAGGAGGCTCCCTCACCCTTTCTCAGCAAGATGGTGGTCAGGTCATCTACGAACCAGGAAGTGGTCCTCACCAGACACCAAATCTGCTGGTGCCTTGATCTTGGACTTCCAGCTTCCAGAACTGTGAGAAATAAATTTCTATTGTTATTGTCTAGTCTACGGTGTTCTGTTCTAGCAGCTGAAATGGACTAAAGCATGTGTAGATGTTGTTGTGAGGATTCTAAGCCAGAAAATGACATGACCAGATTTGTGTTTTTGAAAGAGCCCTTGGGAATGGCTTGCAAGATGAATTGGAGGGGCCAGAGAGATCAAGGAAGAAGCAGTTGTAATAATGTACATGAGAGGTGATGAGAGCCTGAACTTTGAAGCTTGTGTAGTTTTAAGTGCCAATGTTTTAATTTAATGCCTAATGATAGTAGTAATTGACTTGGAAGGACTCCAGCCAGAATAGTTGTGTTTGTAGTTCCTGAGCCTTGATCTTTGTTCTTTATACATGAACTGGAGAAAGTGATCTCGCTGCTGCCAATTCCAGATGGGAGACTAATGAGGAGACCCTGGGTCCTCACACCCTAAGACTAGGTCAGCATATATGGTGCTAAGGCACAGAGTCATTTCCTCTCTTCCTGGTGGCACAGAAAAATGGAAAGAAACTCACAGGGAGTTCCTACCCAAAACAGACACTCCCACACCTTTCTGAGCAAAGTCCACTTAGGCAGAATAGTGTACTCCATAAGCACACATAACTCCTCTTTTCATAAGAAAAACTCTGGTAACAACGATGGTCACTGGAGAAGCCAGTTGGGGGTACTGAGGATGGTGGTGAGGACTGTGGATTTATCTGCTTTGGTGATGGAATGTGGATAATCTATTCTTGGCCCCCAAAGGTCACGTGTCTTTAAATTTAGTTATGGGAAATATTACAGTCCAAAACATTGTTGAAAAAGATATGCGTTTCTCCACATTGTAGGCTTAGCCAAACAGTCCACAACAAACTAAATTAATAACATCGAAACTAAAGAAACTATAATTTGTGGTGAAAAACCAATAATACCAGCAATGGAACATTCTAACTTGGGCAGAATTTCCTGAGTCACCTAACATCTGTTCATCCTTCCTCCTTCCTGATGAAGCTCAGAATTGCCCATCTCTAGCTGAAGATGGTGGAGTCTAGCTTGTCTACATATGTCCAATTCTCCTTGCTGGTGATTGCATTAGGCACTGGCAGGTCACAAGGCTCTTCTGGACATTGCTGGGTCAGATGGAATGCCCAGACATGCTTTACCTACCTTGCAACCTTGAGAGGTGCTAGCATGAGGGACAAACTTGACATAAGGGTTAGGGGGCAGCAAAGCCAAGACAACCCAGAGAAGTAGAGCTACCATAACTTTGGACTTGCTGTTACATGGGATAGTGAATACTATCATTTGTTGTCAAACCTTCCTGATATAATGACACACGGAGAGTGATCATGCACTGAGGACAGAACACCCTTTGGGAAACTTTGTGACATTAACAAGCCCTAAACAAGTAGTTAGGCTTTTCAGAATTCTGAGCTAGAATCTAGGATAAACTCTGGAAAACTACTAGTGGTGGTTTGTCAGGATCACATTTTATTAATCCTGCTAACTTCTTTATTAAGTTGTTACTAAGGAGCCCTTACAAGTGTATGTAAAATAAACATTTAAGAGCCAATGGAAGGACATCCATTTTTGAACCTGCCTTTGCCAGAGGGTGGAACCCAACCAATATTAAAAAAAAAAAAAACACTGCCCTAAAAATGACTGGTGACATTTCATCCTAATAGAGGGACTGGTGGATGATGTTTCCTGCAATAAGTATTCCCAGTAAGAGCTAAACTGCTATTTGTGGAATATAAGCTGTAGTTAAAACACACTTCGAAGTGATAACTACCAGGGGAGAATTTATTATAATCATGGTAATTTTGAAAAGACTCTCACAAACCCATTCGGCTTAGAATGCAGAAACCCGTGAAAAGTTCTTCACTGTTCCTCTCCTGATGGCCATATGTAGACTTTCCCCCTGACGCTTGTCTATATTCTTCATTAAAAATTTGGACTGCCTCATCAAAGCCAATGATCCGTTCTCCCTCTCTCCCTCTCTCTCTCATTCTCTTCTAGAGATTTTATTCTTAAGTAATCTCTACACCCAACATGGGGCTCCAACTTACAACCCGATCAAGAGTCGCATGCTCCACTGACTGAGCCAGCCAGGCACCCCTCCTCTCTGTTTCTATTTTTTGTAAACCAATGGGCAATATTGCATTCTCTCTGAAGAGAGTTTGTGAAAATTTACATAATTTTAATTGAAAGATGTTTAGTCCTCACGTAAAATAAGGAGACAGTTTCGTGGAGGGACTCTGGGACCGTGGAAGCAGTCATGTGCTATTTTCGTCTGCCATGCTGGCTCTTTCCCCATGCCTTAATATAAAGTATTTGTTAGATGTACCAAAAACTTGGATGAGAAGTCACCTCGTCTCAAGAAATTATATTAATTTTTCTCCTTCAGATTGCCAGGAATAGAGACTTTCTCCTACTTTAAATGATGACTTGTCCTTTTTTTAGCCTAAGGCACAGAGAGAAAAAGAAACAGGAATCAGGAAAACACATCAGTGCCTGGATACCCATTACCCCAGAGAAAACAGAACAATGGTCTCTTATCAGGACCCAGGACCAGCATACATGACAACAAGAACTCTGGGGACCAGACATCTTTGTGTGGCCTTGGAATTAGACATCTGTCACTCCCTACTTAGGACCGCCACACTTGTGACTTTGTTTCTTTTCCATCTGGTTTGCCCTTGTGTTGCCTCCGATCGTTCCGCTGTGTATAGAATTCTAGGTTGATAGCGCTTTTTCCCTCAGTGTTTAACATTACTCCTCATTGTCTTCTGGCTTGCATTGTTTCCAGTAAGTCAGTCCTCATTCACACTATCTACACTTCGTTGGTGAAAATCTCTTTTCCATCTCTGACTCAGCCAGATAATGTCCATCAACCTGTGTCAAGTTTGCAAATGCTTTCTTTTGAAGATTTAACAAGCTGTTAATGTCATCTAGTGAATATTTTACTTTAGGCATTGCAATTTACACCCCTAGAATTTCCATTTCCATTTTGTCCTTCCTGAGAGTTCCCTTTTCTCTCCTGACACACCCCTATCTCTTACCCATTGTATTCATGTTTCTCTCTAAATGTTTAAAATGTTTATAGTAATTTTTTTTAAATTCTTTTTTTTTTAAGATTTTATTTTTAAGTAATCTCTACACCCAGTGTGGGGCTTGAACTCATAGCCCTGAGATCAAGAGTTGCACAGTCTACCAACTGAGCCAGCAGGGCGTCCCTGTTTTAAAATTTTTGATGCTAATTCCAATAACGGGTTAATTGTAGGTCTGCCTCTATTGGTTGTTTTTTTCTTGATTATTGGTAGAGTCTTCCGTTTGTTTGCATGCCTTGTAATTTTTTATTGTACCTAAGGTAGACAATGAAGACTGAAGTACAATAATGTTTTGACTTTATTTCTCAGAGAATGTAGGCTGTCTTCTTCTGTCTACTGAAGGGAAGGTCTCACTATTCAGATTCCTTCTAGAGTCAAATCGACCTGGGTCTCGGCTGAAGTTTTAATTAGATTGAGATGAGGTGTGCTTAGACTGACCCTCAAACTCCCACACTTTGAGAGAAATTATTGATATTTGAGCTGATGGGCTTCCGTTTTTAATATTTTTCATTTGCTTTGGATTCAACTCAGAAGATCCCTGGAATCTAAGTACTGTGGGAGCATGGGGGTCTTTGTCATCTTGCTCTGGATGTTAGTCCTTTCTTCCCGGAATCTTTTTGGTCAAATTTGAGGGCAAGGGTAGAAATGTGAGAGTGGTTGGAGCAATTTATTTTTACAGCTGGGACACATCCACATTGCATTCACCTCTGCAGCCTCCAATACCCCCAAAGTTCAGGCGATTTCTTCTCCTCCCTGCAAGGTCTCCCCAGACCCAGCCATACCAGACCTGAAACTCTTCCCCAGGAATAGAGCTGTCCTGACTCCCTTTGCCAGCGTGGGGCTCATTTCTCTGAAATTCAGTTCATTAAGGCTTTCTTTGTGCCTGATCTTTGTTAGCCTCATGGGAAAGTATGATTTTTATATGTCTGGGTTTTTCTTGGTGTTACCATGTGAATGAAGGCTTTTCATGTCCTTCTACATTCTAACTTGAAGTAGAAGTCAGAATCAAACACTTGAATTTAAGAAAATAAAACTATAATTCACAAGGAGAGTATATGGGATAATTTATTCTACAATTTGCTGTAAAGAAAGTTCTTTCAAAGCAAGAACCAAACCTTAGAATCTCAGAAGTCACAAGGAAAATGATTTCATCTCGCCCCTTCTCTGTCATGTATGTGATATATACATATATATATATATACCTATACGCCCATGGATATGGATATATAGATCTTTATTTATATGTAGATCTATAAATCTCTTCAACTTCAGTATAGTAAAATATACCAAAGACAACGAGAAACTAAGAAATATTTGCAACACATAAGACAAAGATTGCTTCAAAAAGCATAGAGATTTTTAAAAATAAATACATTTTAAGAAGAAAATGGAAAAGATGGATAGTTAACATAAAAATCATCCTAAATTGAGTATCAACATGAAAAGATGCTCACACCCACTGGAAAATTAAGAACCACAAGTTGGACTGAGGTCCTAATTTTGCCCCAAATTTTGACAAAGCTAGATGCTAGCAAGGGCCCGGGGAAACCAGCCTCATACACACTGTGGATGGGGCTCGAAATTAGCCCAGGTCCTTAGATGTGTTTGTTTTGTGTTATCTCAGAGCATTGCTAATATCTAACAAAATTAGAAAATGAACGCACCATTCCACCTGGCAATTTCAGTTTTAGGAATTTAGTTTACAAATATGCCGAAAATGCACATAAGGATGTATGCAAAAGTGTAACCATTGCTGTGTTGTTGGCAAGAGCAAAAACAAAATAATTTTGATGTCTGTAATGGGGGCTGGTTAAGAATTTATGGTATATCATCTCAATGGGGCGCTCCACAGCTAGAAGGAAATCAGTAGAAGGGTACGTGCTGATACAGAAAGATTGCCATGGTATCCTGCCAAGTATAAAAATCAAGGTATCGAATAATACGGTCTAGATGTCTTCCTTTGTACTAAAAGAAAGAGAGCTATGGATGTGTGTCTACAGATGATGTCTGGAAGGTACACAAGGAATTGTTGAGGAGAGAAACCAGGAGTCTGGGATGGAAGGAGGTTTGTTTTTCATTTTAAACCATATTATTATTTGAAGTTTTATTTTTTGTTTATTATTTTTTTAAAGATTTTATTTATTTGACAGAGAGAGAGAGCATGCACTAACAGGGAAAGCAGCAGAGGGAGAGGGAGAAGCAGACTCCCCACCGAGCAGAGAGCCAGACTTGGGGTTGGATCCCAGGACCCTGAGATCATGACCTGAGCCAAAGGCAGATGCTCAACAGACTGAGTCACCCAGGCGCCCCTATTTGAAGTTTTAAAAATCAAATTAAAAAAAATTTTTAATTATTTTAAGATCTTATTTATTTATTTGAGAGAGAGCACACACATAAGCAGGGGGAGGGGCAGAGGGAGAAGCAGACTCCCTACTGAGCAGGGAGCCCGTGTGGAGCTCCATCCCAGGACCCTGGGACCATGATCTCAGCTGAATGCAGATGCTTAACTGACTGAGCCACCCAGGCATCCAACATTTAAAATTTTTTAAAATAAAATAAAGGAAATAAGTTATTCCTATGCTATGAAGGAGGGCATTTAGCAATAATGCTTATAATTAAATGACTTACATTGGTGTGATATCACAGACCGTATCATATTCTCTTTTGAATATTCTCAGAGTCCAAACCAGAGCCTTTCACATAGGGGAATGAATGCACAAATGAAACCATGAATTTATTGACAGCATGTGTGAGATGTGCAAATTTGCAGACTCCACTGACAACTTCAAAATGCTGATAAAAGTAGCAAACTTCCTCTTTAGTTCCAGATAATGACTTCCCTTGCTGCCCTGAAGTCAGAGCTACTCGTCATAAAGGCTTTGAAAAAAACATAAGTGAACTCTTGCTTTTAGGTGGGGCTGGGCTGTCATTATGGAAGGAAAAAGGATCTCGTCTTGTATGAACTCTAATACCATTTTGGAAATCAGGGAACACTGGTCTGGGAGTCAGGGGTCTGGGTTTTGTTGTCTTTGCTTTACTACCAACCAGCATGTGACCTTAAGTGAGTTACTTTTCCTATCTGGGCTTCGTTAGTGAAATGTTGGCTCATGCTTAAGGTTCTTTATCCCTCTAAAATTAAACAACAACAACAACAACAACAACAATAAAACAAAACAACAACCCCAAAACAAAAAATACAAGCAGCACATCCCACATTTGTGCTTCCTAAAATTTCTATTTTTGTGTAATTAACCTAATGCTAATTCACTTCCCTGCAAGCCAGGTTATAGATTTCAGTCCTTATCAATGTGAGGCTGGGTTTTGATTATCTGTGGAACTCTTGGCTCTCTAAACTAGGTTACTTTGATTTCTGGGGCTGTATAAGCTCAGAGACATACATTAAACACAGTTTCTAGTTTCCTATGTTATCCATGGGTAGATGTGTATGCCTATTCCGTGCTGAGTTTTTTCTCATTCATCCCAGTGAAGGAATATTTACCTGATGAGTTTACTCGGGCCATCCTTTGGAACTCCCAGACTTTGGCAAGAAGCTAGAGTGAAGCCCAAGGCTTTTTTCTTAAGCCTTCAAACAAAGTTCCCCGGTGGCTTTGGGAAAAGCCATTCCATGTCTGGGTTTCTGACGTGCCAGCAAGTGACTGCAGAACCCTGCCAATTTGCTGCGAAGTCCTATCGATTGCCCAATGCTCTGGTCTCTGCACTGGGGACACAGTTAAGATGAACAGTGGCTCCTTCCAGGGGTTCATTTAGCTCTAAAACTGGAAAACCAAAGACTATCTATCAGTAAGCGAAACAGGCCTGTGCTGGAACAGAGCCAATGGGAGTTCAATTAGGCAGAGACAGATCAGGGAGAACGGGAGGGTGGGTGTTCTGCATTTAAACCTCAGCAGGATCTCCTTAGAAATGGCTGGTGCAGAGCCACCGCAGTTAACCCGAGGCTGAGCCTGTGTCCCCAACCCCATCCCACAGAAGCCACTGAGGACAAAGCCTGTGTAGACCAAGGCACTGTTCTCTGCCCGAGAAAATGAACTTGTAGCAACATTGTAGGGTTGTGTATATTTTAGGATCAAAATGTTGCCGCTGGCTTCTTAGAGAGCAGTTCTGTTTTCTTGGGTTCTTTATTTATTTGCAATAAATACAGTTGAAAAAAAAGTCAATCTTTTCACCAAGAATGTTTTTACCAAAACCTCTTTCTTTTCCATTAGATCCATGGTTTCCAAAAATGGGGTGTTGGAGATAATCTAATGGTGTGTGGGGGGGCGGGACCTGGCTGACTCAGTCAGTAGAGCCTTTGACTCTTGATCTCAGGGTTGTGAGTTCAAGCACCATGTTGGGTGTAGAGATTACTTAAAAAAATAAAATCTTAAAAAAAAAAAGGGTGCATGGGAAGAAAATTGAGAACTTCTAATAAAGTTTATTTTTCTCTCATCCTTTAAATTCTTCTCCCCCCCACTTTATGTTTTATACCATGTCTAACACATTAGCAATATTAATATATTATTAGTATTGTATTAGTAGTAGCCATCTATTAGTGCATAACCAATTCTATAGATTATGCATAATAATAATTATGCATTTAATCAAGAGTATAGACATGATTATTTCTTATTTATTTTTGTACAGGGAGGGTTATGATGCAGTACACAATTTTGGAGACCACTACTTGGGAATCCAGAGTTTAAATGACGGCTCTGCCCCTTCCTGCCTACTTCACCGTAACTTAGTTGCAAGGTAATGCTGGTGGTTGTGATAACTGAGTATCTCCATAACCCACTGCAAGGTGACAAAAGGTGTTTATTGAGGAACAGACAAGGAAAGAGAGCTTCAGTACAACTTATGAGCATACGCATTTCAAGTCAGGTCGGGAATGAAAACAATTGTACGTTCTCGGTGACATAACTGCATACTCACTTGGAAACTGTGAAAATAAATGATCCTTTTTCTGGGATGGAGAGGTCGTCAAATTATGGACCCCACTTCTCTGCCTCTTCCTCCTCCCACCGCAGAGCAGGACCTGTGGAAGGTCGGCAAGCCCGTGGACTGAGTGTGTGGGTCGTGAAGCTTGCAGAGCTTGCCCGCCCGCTGAGCGCACCTGGCCCTTCCACCCATCCTACCTGGGAATCCTCTGACTGGTTTGTTGCACAGGGTACTTTCCTACTTGATTCTCCCTCTACTAGGTAGGGACAATAAACAATGGGTCACAAAGCCAGGGACACGGAGAGCAAGCAGTTGGTCTCACAGCCGAGCTGGGCGTCTACATGGCATGATTTAAGCTTTCCTGTGAGAGCACAGCGAGGACCCCCATCTTTCTTGTCATGGCACCAAATCCTCTCCAGCCCCACAGCACCATGTTGATGTGTTGAATTTCCCAATACAAGTTTTGAATCTCAGGACGGGCTCCCCACATTACCTTCTCATGGCCCACCACCTCTCCTCTTAGTCACCTCCCATGTCCAGGCGCAGCCCGGGCTGCAAACTAACCGAGTAGCTCAAGGAAGTTTCCCGGGAAGTGCCTCCAATGGAAAAGCAAAACACACGTGTGCAAAATCAAATGTATTTATTTCATAAAACCCAAAGAAATGGAGCTACTGTCACTCCCTGGGCGTGGAGACTGGTGAGCAACAGTGGGTGGGTGACAGTTACAAAGTTCACGTACTGATTGAGCCAGCTGGGGATACTGGGCGGTCCCCCGACGTGTGGCGCTGACGGTGCTCAGTCCATGGTGAGATCGGGACAGGGTGTCCCTGGGCTCTCCTTCTGACAGCTACTGAGCCAGCTCGGCCAGATCAAGGGTTTGGGTTCTATGCTGCTTTTCTTAAATTCTTATCAGAATCGTTCTCGACATATCTCCTTGCAGGCTTACTGTTTGGGTGTCGTGGACTATTTGCTCCCAGAAGCAGTTATGCTTCATTTCCACTTCTGGCATATTAATATTTTACACTGTGCAGGGGTTCCCGGAGTGAGTGGTATTTTCAGAGTGCAAGAAACCCATACACCGTCTGTAGGAGATATTTGGGCAACTTTGGGTTCCTTTGGGTTCTAACACACTGAGGTGCTCAGATGCCCGAAACAGTCAGGATTTTTGCTTTGAGGTGGGAATCCATCTTTTAAACTATTAATTTTAAGTACCTGCTACCTGCTTCTTCAGTTTCACAAATAATGCAAACTTTGACCAGAATATCCAACAACAATCCTGTCTCCCAGCAGTTGCTAAGTATTCCGAGAAGCGCAAGAGATCCAAGGACATTGCATCCATGATCTGAAGGCGGGAGCAACATGGGGATGGCAAGAGAACCCTTTCTTCCATGCCATCATGTCCATTTTCCTGTGACAAAGACCAATGTGAAGTGCAGCCTCTATGGCCTGGAAACTTTCCAAATCACACTGGTAAACCCCTGATGGCTCACTTCCCAGCAAGGGGCACAGAGGGAGGGATCCTACAGTTTCTCCCCCCGCCCGTCTCTTGAAGTTCTGATTTCATCTTTGTTCCATTTTACCAATTCTTTCCAGGGAATTGCCTTTTGAGGATAAAGCAAAGGTCTGTTAAAAAAACAAAAAAACAAAAAAACCCCTACAGTGTGAGTGAGTGTGTGTGTGTGTGTGTGTGTGTGTAGTGCGCATGCGTGCATGTAGTTCCCTCCAATCCCAGCTGTCGCCTGTCGCTTAGCTAGCTATGCAACTTGCAGCCTGGCGGTGATTCTTTATTGTCGTCATTGTCGTGTCTGGGTCGGGGACCGCCAGGTGCTACCTGAACGCTGAGATGCAGGGCAGTGCAGTGGCAAGACTATGCCCTCCAGAGTCCATCCAACTCAGCTTTTAAATTCCAGGCTCCGTCACTTATTAGTGGACAAGCCATTAGGCTTCTCCAGGCCTTAATTAACTGATCCCTGAAATGAGGAGGAAGCTCTCCACTTTGCTGGGAGGCTCTAAGGGTGGTGGGGAGGGTGCTAGACACGTAAGTTCTCAAAAAATGAGCTATCCCGTGGGGCGCCTGGGTGGCTCAGTTGGTTAGGCGACTGCCTTCGGCTCAGGTCATGATCCCGGGGTCCTGGGATCGAGCCCCACATCGGGCTCCCTGCTCTGAGGGAAGCCTGCTTCTCCCTCTCCCACTCCCTCTGCTTGTGTTCCTGCTCTCTGTCTCTGTCAAATAAATAAATAAAATCTTTAAAAAAAAAAAAAAATGAGCTATCCCGGCGTTCAGACCCTTGCACAGTGATGGGTAAGAAAACAGTAAATCGGATTCATTTTCTCTTAGGGGAAACCGCAAACAAGAGGGAAAAGCTGATAAAATGTTGGATGAATGATTTCAGGGTCTAGAGGAGGCTACAGTTTGAATATCTGAATGACAGACCTGCACGTTAGCAGAGTCCTTGATGCTTAGGAAGTGCCAAATGTTTGACAAACGTAATTCTTCCTAATGCTCCGTGCTTGCCCTGCAGAGGTCTAGAGACTGACAAATTCATAAAGTCCTGTGCTACTCAGTTACTGTTACAGTTCTTGCCAATGTTTCAAGCCACAAAAAGAAAAACAAAACGCGCCCGCCTTGCCAAGGCTTATAAAAACTATACAGTAGTTGCAGAAAGTTTTCAAGCAAGGGATTTCTCCATAACCTAAATTATTTGTGAGGTGTTTTTTTTTTTCTTAAAATAGAAAATATGTTCCTTGCCCGAACCAATTCCCATGTTAAACGTCAGCCTTCATCACTCATTTTTATTACCAGTCCAAACACAGACTTTCAATGGAGGCCATTTACAACGCACAATAAAAAGGATTCATTACTCATTTTCCTCTTATTATCTTTCAGTTGCTCTAGCTTGAGATAGTGCTGAGAGTGGGCATTCAGGCCCTGGTAGCCGGGACATTACAGGAACACAATTAATGATAATACTTAAGGTCCTCAAACACCCAGACGAGGAAGACACTCTTTCCCTAATCCCTTAGCTCAGGTTATTTTTCGTCACATTTATTCTGCTTTCATCTCATTAAAGATCACATTTGTCATAGGAAGTTCTCCCTCTTTTATTCAACATGATGTCTCCCTCTTGGTCTGTAATACTCACTGGCCCCATTCAGTTAGCCTAAAAGATTTTTCCTTACACACACACGCACACACAGAGAAAAACACCTACCACATTTGCCTCATAATTAAGTATAATCTCTCTAGAAACAAGCTGACAACAACCACTAAAAATTGAGTCTGAGATTGAATTCCAGTGCTGCATGCAAGTAATAACAGTATGGGGATGATAGTCAATGGTGGTCATAACCCAAATAGAGTTTACAGTTCCAATCCATGTCCTGGCAGTGAGCCCGTGGATTATGACCTTCCCTCCCACCACTTCTACCTCTCTCAGGATTGCACTGTATTCATCATAATGTGACTTTGATACTTAGAGCTCACTAAGATTGGAGTTAATAGGTTCTAGAGAAATAGATTTTGAAAAACACTGTCTACTGTAACTCAAGTTAATGTTGCTTCGCTCGTATATAATACAAATTGCTCTTTTATTAATAATAATCAGTTGGCAACTTGCTCAGTGAAGTTCTAAATCATTTACAAATTGCTCAGTTTCTGTATGTCTACTCCTGATACATCTAACTAAACACACCCTGGACGTCCACAAACTGGAATTTACTTTCTACTGAGGGTCTGGGGAACGCTCAGTAGATCCTGTAGGCTCTCGCCAGTTCCATCTCCTTGCCAGTAAAATGAGTAAAATAATACTTAGTTCTTAAGGTTGTTGCGAGGAACAAAAAGAATAATGCCCATAAAACACGTATTGTCGTGCCTGGGGTATATTAAATGCTCCATAAATATTAGCTATTATGTCTGCCCTCACCACTTAGTTGGTAACTATTATGTGATGGGTGCTTTTATGTACTATCTTAATTAATCCTTGCAAAATTCTGTATAGTTGTCATTATTACCCACATGTTACAAACCGGAAAACTGGCGAGATGAAGTAAGTTGCTAGTATGTTTCAGACCTCGGGTTGTCCATCTCCAATGCCTTGGAGGCATGGGTTGGGTTTGGAAGGAATTGGAGTCCATGCCTTAAACATCTGGTCACTTCCCACCTCTACTGTCTTGTCACCAGAGGGGTTCCCGATGATCACCTTCCCAGCGATTGAGTAGAGCTGTCCCGTGGACTTTCCATTGCCTGGAGCAACAAAAGAGGCTCATCCAAGTGAGAACTGTTGATCATTGATTTGATTAAAGAAACTTAGTGCTACCTTGTAAGAGAAATCCTCTCCAGTCTTGGGTAATTTATAGTATTAGGGGAAGGCAGGGAATGGATTATTGGCAGAAGGGCTGTCGTATGACATTGCTGTAAATGTTTGCATGAAAGTTAAAAATAGGGCAAAATATACTGTTGAGGTCAACTTCAATCACACAACTCAATTCCGTTTATTCATGTTATGAGCCGAGCTTCGGAAAATGTGGTAAGGATTTAAAATCATGTCAACTTCCATCTCCTTAACAGGTAGGTTTCCTGAGCCAAAAAAAGCTGAACTTTGAGTTCTACCCCTGAATAAATCATTATAGAAGAGATCACTTAAAAAAATTCAAAATGTGCACAAATGAACATCAAGTCATTCCGAATAGAAGGGACATCTGGCAGTGTGTGAACCTAGAGCATCCCTATTCAGCCATATCACTGACCTAATGCCTCGCCATTTGAAAGTACTGCAGTGGGGTCAGATAAGATTTTAGCAGCTTTATAAGTGGTTGATCTTCTCTATTTCATAGGAAGCAGATGGGGAATGGAAAAGGGGAGAAAAAATTGAAGGAAGAATTGGGAGATCACTCCAACCTCCAGGTCAGATGCCTTCACATTACCTCAGTTAATTCTCCCAACAGCCTGGGCTGCCTATATCCCCTTAGGCCACTGCACTAGTCCCAGCAATATCATGCCCCTATTCTGTCCTTATTTCTCTACTTGACCTCATCTTTTGGAGCATGCTTTGACCTCTGCTGTCTTCTTCCCAGCTACATGATTGGCTCTTCTCAGATTTTTCCACCACACCCTTCTCTCATCCTAAATTTTACTTCTGATTTTACCTGCCTCCTCATCTCCAACACTCCAGCCAGGCTCTCCTCTCCCAGCCAGGTCCTACTGCTGCCTGCATTTTATCAGCCTTGAAGTCATGACCTGGAGAACACCTCCACAACCCAGGAAGGTGAGACATACTTTCCCTATTTTATAGATGGAGAAACTGAAGGTCAGGGGAGTTAAAAAAGAAAAAAAAAAAGTGAAGTTCAAGGCAACAAGTTTAGTTTTGGAGCCAGAATCAGAACCTTGAATTCATATGTTTGACAAGTTAACTGACCCGTAAAGACAAGCCTTTCTTATCTCAAAATTCATGCTTTTAAAACTATACCCCGGAAAGCACAGGTGACAAGACAGTCTTGTTGAATCTCAAATGATGATTCTGGCCCAGGACCTCCCCTCCACTTCACTGACCCTTCATACATGTTGGGGGCCAAGGCAGGTGCTGAGGAAGGGGCTCGTAGGGGTGGGAGCTACTATGAGTTAGAATTTAAGAGAGAGGGGCATCTGGGTGGCTCAGTTGTTAAGCGTCTGCCTTCGGCTCAGGTCATGATCCTAGGGTCCTGGGATCGAGTCCCGTATCGGGCTCCCTGCTCAGCGGGGAGTCTGCTTCTCCCTCTCCCACTCCCCCTGCTTGTGTTCCCTCTCTCGCTGTGTCTCTCTCTGTCAAATAAATAAAATCTTAAAAAAAAAAAAAGAATTTAAGAAAGAAAACACTTCAATTGGCAAACATATAATGGACCAAAATATACTGACAATGAGGACAAGGGGGAAATGTTTGACTTTCATTTATCCTTAAATCAAAAAGCTACATGGTGAATATCTAAAAAAGAGAAACAATCAGTATCAATCTCTAGATCCACTTGTGGTGTTTGCCCGACCCTCACACAATATTTCCATTTTCAAGTTAGTTCACTTAGGCCCTTAAATTTAGACGATTCTCTTGATGCTTTTATTCAGTCATCTCTTTCTCCTAAAAATGGGAGGGATCAGGTAATATTAGTGCTGTCAATAAATATTAGGTAATCATCTGAACGGAGCATTGTGGGAACAGTATGATGGAGGCAGAGGACTTCTTTCCCACCTCCTTCTCAGTGCCATCCTTCTCACCCAGGAAAGGTCTGCATTTACCTTGGCACCTTCTCTGCTCAGAAATACCCTGCGCTTTTTTTCAAAAAAGATTTTATTTACTTATTTGACAGAGAGAGACACAGCGAGAGAGGGAACACAAGCAGGGGGAGTGGGAGAGGGAGAAGCAGGTTCCCCACTGAGCAGGGAGCCCGACGCGGGGCTCGATCCCTGGACCCTGAGATCATGACCTGAGCCACCCAGGCATCCCGGAAATACCCCGCGCTTTGCCACCAAGGAATCTCAGCCTTTTCTAGCTGTGTACCCATGAGTCTGCATTTCTTCCACTGTAAAAACGCAGATAATAACTACCTCACACAGTTTCGGGGGAGAATTCAAGAAAAGAATGTTGGTAAAAACTCCTAGCTTTCCCCAGTTGAAAAGGAGGACCTAGTGGATTGGTACCAGCTATCTGTTTGTTTCCTTCTTTCCTTCTTGCAAAACCCAGTGTAGCAGGAGAAACAAATGTTTCCTAATCCAAGAAATGGAAACACATGCTCAAAAAAATGACTGAGCCATCACAGATCATGCAGATCTAAGTGGAACACCATGCAGTGGCTAGCCCAGGATCTCCTAATAACACATTTTATGCCTCACTCAGCAAGCGTGCCTTGGAAAGTGGATCAATTTCTCTTTCTGACACTCTTACTGAGGGAGTCCATGGAAAATAGGTTAATAGATGTTCCCGAGTGTAACCAGCATGCTGGAAACAAAACCGTGGACTGTTAGAGGAAGCAAAATAAAAACGAAAACCAGCTAGATTTCCTGCCTGCTAAATTCAGGATTTTCAACTTTATTAACCAAACCATTTTCTTAATTGCATAGTTCATTAGAGGACTGTTGGAGTAACTTACAAAACATTTCCATCCCTGTTTTCATACTGCCTGGGTAAACTTGAAACACTCCAGTCCCTGGGTATGTCTTCCTGCAATCCATTGGTTACTTCAGGGAGGAAAGAACTTGTCCTGTTCTTTTCAAACACAAATTATCTACTGCCTCTCTTCCTATGCTTCCCTCACAGAGTATGGCCACCTCTGGTCCTTCAGTTCACTCTTTGTTTCTGCTAACGCCATAAACTGTCCCTAGGGAGTTCTGGCTAAACATAATATTAAATAGTCAGCAACATAATCAATTATTTTACCAGCAGGAATGGCTTGCTTACTTAATCTCTCTTTCAAAAGCAGTCATTTCTAGAAAGGCATTCCATGCTTATTTTGACAGCATCAGGAAACCCCATTGTTAATCAGAAGCATGTTAAATCAAACAGACATACATAAAGACAACAGCCAAGATTTGTCAGCTGGATTGACTTTTACAGCGTAAAGCTGTAAAAACATTTTATAGGAGGAAACCCCATACAGCAGCACTGTAAACGCACACCGTGTGACAGAGCTCAGCCCAAGAAGAATCCAGGGACAGAATTGTGCGTTAAATACCCAATTTCCTTTGGATTCACTGTTTTAGTAAGACAGGAGTACTTGGAGATTCCACACTAATGATGGGAAAGAATAGTAAGAATTAAGTGTACAGAAAGGAGAAAGAGGCGACAATTCTGAATCACTCTATGTATTGGTTGATTTATTTTGACAGGTGCATTTTAGTCTTTAACGATTTCAAATAACACTTAGTAGTAGGATACTGAAAGTCCTGCTGTGTGTGTGTATGTGTGTGGTAATAAAATGTTGGTAATAGAAGTCTGAGCAGCTAAATCTTCATTAAGAATAAGTGGTTCTTTGGGGTTGTCTGTCAGTGAAGTGAAATTATGCAGGTCTCTGTACCTTATGATCTGATTTTTTGATCATCATTATCTGTCTCAAGTTCAGAATACAATTTCTTCCTGAAGAGAACCCTGAGAATTTATCTGGCGGATAATAATTCCAGCTCTGGGGCTGAGTTTTTACCTGACTTCAGTGTGTTGCTTTGTTTTCTGCCTCAACTTCCCGAAGATGCAAACTAGGTAGAATCATTTCCTGGTGAGAGAATTAATTAACATCTGTAAAGAACTTTAGGATCTCTTTATGAAAGAACTCTTCAGGAGGGAAAACATTATGCCCTGTGAGATAAAAGAGCAAAGACTGTAGATTTCAAAAACCGTGGCAGTTATGGAAGAATAAAAAAATACCGGAGGGATATAATTATCTTCAGAAAGACATATATCACCCGACAGACTATAATACAGTGATGAAAGATATATTAAAAAGGAGTTTGATGAAGCCTTCAGGGAATTAGGCACCATGTTGTCGGCAAGACTACTGAGACTCATATTGTAAAAACTCTAAATCAAATATGATCCGGAAGACTGAATGAAATGAGATTGGTTAAATCGAAACCTAACTGTAGGGCTTCTTTCTAGTAATCACCTCAAACCCTTCATGACATGTGTTTTCTTGGTACCTTTATGCCCGTTGCATGTACTCTAATTGAGGCTTCATTATTGATTCAGATAAGCCTTTCCATCCTTCCTCACAGACCTGAAGAGCCAGATAATTGAGGAATACAAGTTGAATTTCTCTGTCCGTCTTTCTCTCCTTCCCTCCCTCTTTGCCTCCCTGCCTTTGGGTTGGAAGGCAAGAGAGGAACATTCCAGATATGGTCCGAGTAATTCAAGTTAAAACAGAGTTCCGTCCCTTCACTTCACTTTGTGCTTGCTAACTCTCACTCAAAACATGGCTTGGCAGGTTTAACAGTATTTTTTAACATTTTTATTTTTAACAGCCCCATTTGAGCAGAAAGTATCATACTTTTGCAAAGTATTGGGAAATACCATGTTTCTTTTTGTCAAGGACAAATGATTGACGCCCCAAGACTCTTTCTGAAGAGGACCTTGAGAGTTTGGCTCCAGGATACTACTTCCTCCCCGGTATCCACTACCCTCCACGCAGACATGCACACTGAGCCAACGAGGGAGACAGTTGCGTCCAGTGGGAACTGCAGTCCCGGGAATGCCTCAAGTCTTGCATTTTTCCCAGCAGTGCTGATCATTTTTTAGCCATAGGCAATTAGGAATTCTCAAATAATAAGTCATTTGAATGAGAGAAAAAAAAGCTTCTTTGGAATAAATCCCAGAGGAGGATTATCGTTTTTAGAAACTTGAAACTCATGGCCAATTTAAGACATAAACCCACACTGAACAGTCAATGTGATCACGTGGGTGCAAGCGCTCACTATGGTGCCAGGTACACAGTAAGAGCTTAAAATATCCCAGCTGAGTCTTTTGCACAGAAGGAAATCAGTGTTGAGAAAGAGACTGATACCTATCATAGGTGATGTGGACAAATTCAACAGGATGAGCGTATGCAATCCAGATATGAGTTTGGGGTACGAGAGTTGGATGTTGCTGTGGACTGATTGTGTCCCCCAGATTCATATTGGAATCCTAATCCCTAGTGTGATGGTGTTGGGAAGTGGGGCCCTTGGGAGGCGATAGGTCATGAGCGTGGAGCCGCAGGAACCAGATTAGCTCACTCTCTCTGGGCCCTGTGAGGACACAGTGAGAAGGTGCTCATCAGACACTATTAGATCTGCAGGCACCTTGACCTTGGGCTTCAGCCTCCAGAACTGTGAGCCACCCAGGCTGTGGTTATAGTAGCTTGAACTAAGGCAGATGTCAACTACGGTTATTCAATTCAACTTTGATAAAAACCAGTAAGTGTCACATTTGAAAGACCTACTATTGCGCACTATTACTATCTCTAAGCATTTGGGGAGCTAATTCAATTTTCAGTCTGCATCTAAATACTAATTAATCATTAACCCCTCCCAAGAAATTAAAATTGAGACCAACCATGTTTAAATAATCTATAATTGCTTTATCTTTCCCATGGATGAAAATACAAATGCTTCTTTCCTTCAAAAGAAAAAGAGAAAAAAAATTCCTCTAATAAATACTTAGCTTATTTGATACTGTTTGGAGAATCAATGGAGAAATTGAAATGATGGAAAATCATAGTGTATAGTGAAGATGTTGCATTTAACATTTATATTTTTAGAAGAGGATTACATTTTAAATATTGCAGTAATTACCATATCCTAGAGAAGACAGCCGAAGAAGAATTTTTTTTCTTTTTTCTTTTTTTTTGCAGTTGCACCTGTGAACTGGGTGGAAAAACGGGTGTTAGGAAAATTAGCCTCAGTAAGGAAATACACTTTGCCCAATACACCATACGAATTTGTAGGGTTAAGGGTGGCTAGGGGTACATTGATTATAGAGGTCAACCGCTTACATAGATGCTGGAGTTACTTCCCATTTCAGCATCACCCATCATTTCCACGCATAACCACAAAAATTATTTATACACATAGTGGTCATTTTAATAACTTAATGTGTAAAACAGTTTTGTATTAATAACCTATATTTTCCAATTTGGATTTTAATCCTGTCTCCATCAAGACTGAGCCATGTGAGTTGGGCTCCTTCATAGCACTTAGTGGTTTTATACATAAAATATCGAGATTGAACAAGGTTGGTGTTTCTCAAACATGAATGTGCATTTAAACCATCTGGGGGTCTTGTTAAATTCTGGCGATCTAAGGTGGCACCTGAGAGTCTGCCAGCCCCAAGTGATGTTAGTGGCTTTGCTCTGAGGACTATATTTTGGGTAATGATAATAATTCACACATTTCCGTTCATCTTTCTGAGATACTTCTTTAGATGAGCAAGGATTCCTGTTTCCAGTGTCACACTGCTTGAAATTGTCTATAGAGTTTAGGACACTTGATACCTTGCCTTCTCTCGGCACCTTGGAAAATGTCCAGCTTAGGTTTCACTTTTCACGGTTTCTTTGGAGTCTCTCTCAGAGGCTGGACGTAGTCAGTTTAATAACAGCCACGAGCTGGGAAATGATTAAATTCAATTCACCCAAATTTAAGAGCACAGACCCTGGCACTGATACAATGCCAGGGTCTGTGCTCTCCATGGCCTTACTCTCCAACCATGTTACCTTCAATATCTCTTAATGTTCTTTGAGTACAATTATCACTCTGTTCAATGACAAATAGTCACTGTATTTCCTTTCATTTCCCCGGACTGTGGTCCATCCCCTCAAATGAGGCAACTCTCCGTTTCCAGGTGAGGGAAATGGGTCTAGATGCTAGAAAAAGGTGCCAAAATTCAGAGTCCTTAGCTCCGTCAGGGACAGTGATATATTTATCTTAGACATAACAACAAACAGCAACGCTAAGTGTCTTATTGAAGCACTGGGTTATTCCTATTTATCTACTATAAAATACTTTAAGAAGCTTAGTTGGAAAAATACTGGCTTACTAACAGTAGCAGCCCTCCCCCCGCCAAGCGCATCTGAGGATCTTGGGTGAGTTAGTGTGTTTTGTTTTCCTTATCTGTAAAATAAGGGAAACTTTTCATAGGATGGTTAAGATTAAGTGAGTCAATGCCTGTCAAGTATTTAGAACTATACTTGGCACATAGTGAGTACAATATAAGTATTTGACAACATTGCCACTCAAGATCAATGATTAACAAGATATTCAATCTTGTTTCAGACCATATGCATTTATTTATCTTTTAAGCAGATGTATATTTCCTGCTTGGTGTATACAAACTATTATTTAGCGGTCATGATAATCCCCAGTGTTTTGTGTTTTGTTTTGTTTTTTAAGATTTATTTATTTAGAGAGAGGAGAGTATCGGCAGGGGGGAGGAGAGGGAGAGGGAGAGGGAGAGAGAATCCTCAAGCAGACTCCGTGCTCAGTGCAAGCCTGACACGGGGCTCGATCTCACGACCTTGAGATCATGACCTGAGCTGAAATCTAGAGTCGGCAGCTTAACCAACTGAGCCACCCAGATGCCCCAATAATCCTTTGTGTTAATAAAGCCTTACAACTTATAAAATCTTGGTAATTTAAAAATATTATGATTCCAAGATTACTTCAATTATTTTATTGTATGTACACAATTGTGCAGGATAAAAATTGCATGACACCAATTCTGTCCTCCCAAAATGTACAGATTATGGGGGAGAAAGACTAGAAAGATGGGTACTTAAGTCAGTGTAATATAACAAAGAAGGCCTATTCCTCACTCAGAGTTGGGTAAGTATTCAGTATTTCCTATCCACTGCTCAGCTGCAGAACGAAGAAAACCCAAGTAATTCTGTGACTGCTTCGGTTCCTCCATTTCTTTTAACTCCCCAAAACTTCATTTTAATCTTAATAAAATTATTTTTCCAAAATGGAACTAGTACCATTGTTCTTCTGATCATGAAACTAATACATGGAAAAGCATAGACCATCTCAGGAAGGTTAGGGAAGACAGAGTTAGAGGTAGGCACATGGGAGGGAGGGAGCCTTAATTTTTATTGTTGACTCTTTTGCAGCTTTTAAATTTTGTGCCACATGCAAGCATTATCTTTTAAAAATAAGGTTTTTTTCTGAATTAATAAATGCATATTGTAACATACATTACATGATAATAGAAAGTTACACAGTGGAAAATGAAAATATGCATAATGCCACCATAAACTTGACATTTTGGTATCTGTGTTTCCTTCCTTAGGCATCTACACATGTATTTTTTTTTTTCACAAAAATGAGATCATATTATATATGATATTTTTGAAATGTTTTCCATGCCAACAAATATAAATCTACAACATAATTTTTAATGTCTGTTATTATATTTTATTGTTATTATGTTTTATTATACTTTACACAGTTTAATTGAGCACCTATAAGTATTTTCAACACTTTTGTGATGACTATCTTTGTACATACATATTTGTGTACTTGTCTTGTTTTCTTAGAATATACTTTTAGGGGTGCCTGGGTGGCTCAGTCTGTTAAGCATCTGACTCTTGGTTTTGGCTCAGGACAAGACCTCATGGTTCATGGGATTGAACCCCTAGTAGGCTCCACGCTCAAGGAGTCTGCTTGAGATTCTCTCCCTCTGCCCCTCCCTGCACTCATGCTCTCTCTCTCTCAAATAAATAAATAAATAAATCTTTAAAATATATATATATATATATATATATATATATATATATATATATATATATATATATAGTTTTAGTAGTTCAATTGTTGGGCACAAGATCTGCATGTAAAGTGGAGATTTAAAAGAAACATAGTATGGATAAAGCAATGAGCCATGTCCCTCGGCTCTCCTTCCCCAGGAGAGTGGTGCATGGCGGCTTACATGCAGGAGCAAAGGGGATGGAGTCATTCTTGCTTCTCCATGCTGGAAGCGGTGGTGCTTGCTCACCTCAAGCATCCTCTTTAATATGCCAGTGGGGAAATGATGGAAGGGACAAGATTGGATCTTGGCAACAAATTATGACTGATGTTTCTGGTAGGATTTTATTTTTGCCTCTCTGTTGTCCAAAAAAATCCCTTGCTTTCATCCTTGTAACAGCATTAGGTTTATTTCTGCTAATGGACTTAGAAGTAGTTAATGTTGATGTGGTGGCCAATACTTTCCTTCATGGGGAAGGAGATAGAATTTGAAGGCGATCAGAATAGCTCTTCAGATGGCTAAGCCTAGATGACATCTTGCACTGAAGTAGGGGAGAGAAATGGAAGAAAATGGAAAACATTAGATACAGAAGTTCGAATGGGTACTTTAGTTCTCTGTTCCTCTCTCTGTTTTAACCCAAGGACATTTAGACTGAAGGTGGTTAATTCACTCATTCAACATCATAGAGGTGATGAAAGGCTGCCCAGAAGCAGAAGCGGAAGTTACACCCCAAATTGTGGGTCAGAGTCATTTGCATTATACCACGGGAGCCTAATTACGATAATGTAGGGTCATTAAAGACGAGATAGTAGTTGGCAAGTCTTTCATCTAGGATCTCGCCTTCCTGAATGGTGCAAGAACTGGAAGTCACATATTCCCGACTGCTGAGCTGTGAGCTCGTAGAAGAGCAGAGTTAATGGCAGGAGCTGATACCCAATAGCAACCCTTGTTTCTGCCGGCCTTCTGGATACTGGCCTCCTAATGGGTATTTTTTTTTTTTTAATTTTAAGATTTTATTTATGTATTTGACAGAGAGAGAGCACAAGCAGGGGGAGAGGCAGAAGGAGAGGGAGAAGCAGACTCCCTGCTGAGCAGGGAGCCTGATGCGGGCTTGATCCCAGGACCCTGAGATCATGACCTGAGACAAAGGCAGACTCATCACTGACTGAGCCACCCAGGTGCCCCCCCAGTGGGTTATTTTTAAAGGATCCACTCTCTACAGGTGCTGGTGTGGAATGTGGCCTTGTCCTCTGACTATCAAGGCAACTAATGAGATAAGGCTTGGATAATGCCTGCAATCTACTTGCAAATCAAGAAAGAAAATGAGCAGGAAATATTTTAAACATCTTTCTTTTTCATTTGGAAGTGTGGTAGCTTCACAGAGAAAAGGAAGGCAAGTTGCAGCTCCGACCTCAAATCCTATTTTGGAACCATGGCAAGGATAAAAAAAAAAAAAAAAATGGAGGTGTCTTTTTCATAAGGCAAAGTGCTCAATGGCAAGGGATCTCTCAGTGTCTCCTGTGCTCATTTGCAGGAACCTTCTTAAAGTACAGCAAGCACCTTGCCATTCTCACTCAGGTGGTCAGTAAACATGCTCCCCTTGAATAGGTTCCTACTTGATCTGTTCTTATAAGTACAGATTATGTAAAATCTAGAATTTACGTAGAACATATTCATTTCAGCCTTTTTGAGAGATAGACTTTGTGTTTATGGCATTTCTTTCATCTTTTATTCAACAAATATTTATAAAGCACCTACTGTGTGCCAGGCTCTGTTCTAGGGGAGTGGGTTATACAGCTATGGATAAGAGAAACTCCCTACTCTCATCATGCTATGATAATGGGAGAGACGGATATTAAGTTTCTTAAAAATAATACAATATTGATGATGGTAAGTACTGGGAAGGATAATGAAGCAGAGAGGCCCTGAGGGACGGGCTGTTTGTACATGTAGAGTGGCTAGGGAAGTAGAAACCTGAAAGAAATAAAGGAACAAATTGGCCAATACTTGAGCAAGCATATTCCAGGCAGAGGGAACGGCCAAGGCTAAGAAAGGAGTGTGTTCAGCCTGTCTAAGGAAGAGCAGACCCAACTCCAAGCAAACAAAGGACGGAAGCAGAGGACAAAACCCGATGGGAAGGTGAGACGGAGAAGCAAACAGGCTGTGTGAGGACGTCAGATTCTCACTTGAGTCAGAATGGAAACCACGGAGAGTTTGAAACAGGGAGTAGCGTGATTTGATTGCCTCTTTCAGAGCTCACATTTGTGCTTCTGTATGGAGCCCTGAGGCAGAGTGTAAGAGGAGAATCAGGGAGACCAATGAACTCACCTGGAGGCAGGTGAGCCTGGTGGCTGGGACCAGGGAGGGAGGAGGTGGTCTCAGACAGCACCTATTCTGAAAGGGGGGCCAAAGCACTTTGTAGTATCTATTGACTGGGGCACTGCTGATATAGGAAAGATGTTGGGGTTTGGAGCTGACATCTAAGAATTCTTAAGACATCTTTGGTGCAAAAAGGTGGTTTTATGAAAGCACGGGGACAGGACCCGTAGGCAGAAAAAGCTACACTGGGGCCATGAGGAGTGGCCCATTTTATACTTTCAAGTTGGGAGGGGATTAGGGATAGCGTAAGTCTCTAGGAAATTTTGGAAGGAAGGTTTCCAGGATCTTGAGGAGGCTAGCTATTGTTAGGAAAAGGTCATTTATTACTATCTAATAAAACCTTAGTCATGAGATCCTTCAGATGTATACTGGTGGGTCATATGCTTGGGGTATGATTGCCAACCTATATCTTGGGGGGTAGAGACAAAGGACGTTTCCAGAAGTATTTTTATATTTTAAAGAAGACTTACAGGATCTTGGGGGGTTTGGCTAAGATTGCCTTTTGCCCTTAGCAAAGTATTAACATCGGCCTAGCTGAGTTCCTAGAGGAAGGTCACTCTGCCTATTTCAAGAACTTGTCAATGGACTGTACGTAGTAAGGAAATTTAATTTTTCTTTTGCCTTTTTTCCCCACATCTTATGTCTACAGAAGCAAAACTGAAAGATACTCAGTAAAATATAAAGTGTCAGAAACTGTGACTGAAGGTAGAGTTGTCACCAACATGTCAGTTTATAAATATACAGATTGAGTTTTTGATATCCATCTGTCTCTAGTGATTAATAATAAAATAACATGGTATGGGAAAATAATATGCAGAAACGCCAGTGCAGAACACTGGAATCAGATGGGCCACAGATCATAAACCATCCCCAGGGGTTCAGTCCCTTAAGTGGTGAGAGGTTTTAGAAGACTCTAGTCAGTCATCTCGGCCTGATTCCCAGTATCCCTTCTGTGGTGAAGGAGGCCAAAGCATAGAGCAGTGTGAACCCAAGACAGGTGCATAAAAACGGGAACAATAGAAAAATAAATAAACAGATAAAAATAAATAAATAAATAAATAAAAATGGGAACAGTAAGGCTGTGTTTATGGCCACAAAAGAACCAGAGGAAAGTGACATCTCTAAAGCATCCCTTAGAACCACCTGTATTAGTCAGGATTCCCCAGAGAAACAGAATCATGGGTGGGATTCTCCAGAAAAACAGAACCAATTGTGTGTGTGTGTGTGTGTGTGTGTGTGTTTTAAGGAATTGGCTCACGTGATTATGGAACTTTGATCAGTCCAAAATCTACAGGTGGGAGACCCTGGCAAAGCTGCAGTTCAAATCCAAAGGCTGTCCATTGCAAAATCACCTTTGTTTGGGAGAGACCAGCCTTTCGTCTATTAAGGACATTCACAGATTAGAAAAGGCAATTCACATGATGGAGGAAAATCTGATTTACAATTTAAATGTTAATCTGATGCCAAAACTACCTTCACAGAAACACCGAGAATGATGTTTGACTGACTATCTGGGCACCATGGCCTAACCACGTTGCCACATAAACAGTTAGCCGTCAAACACATCCCCCCATGCCTAACCTCCATAGGCTCACGCTTTTGCAAAAAAGGGGAGGGTTTCAGGTATAACAACGTTGGTGCCATTTATTTCCCCCCTGATGGTGCCCCCAAATTGGTGGTCTGAGGATATACCTTTTTTAAAATAGATGAATAAATGAATTGCGTACTTCTCTCGGGGCGGACTGTAAGGTTCTTCTTTCCTACTCCCCACCATGAGTGCAGATGGCTGTTTTACTATTAAAATCCCCAGTGCTCATTACAACACATGCCCTCCTTAATACCCATCACTTGGTCACCCCATCCCCCCACCCCCCTCCCCTCTGAAACCCTCAGTTTGTTTCCCGGTGTCCATAGTCTCTCATGGTTCATCTCCCTCTCTGATTTCTCCCCCTTCGGATTTCCCTCCCTTCCCCTGTGGTCCTCCGTGCTCTTCCTTATGTTCCACATATGAATGAAACCATATGATAATTGACTTTCTCTGCTTGACTTATTTCACTTAGCATAATCCCCTCCAGTTCCATCCATGTTGATGTAAATGGGAGGTATTCATCGTTTCTGATGGCTGAGTAATATTCCATCGTATATATGGACCACACCTTCTTTATCCATTTGTCTGTTTAAGGGCATATCGGCTCTTTCCACAGTTTGGCTATTGCGGACATTGCTGTTATGTACATTGGGGTGCATGTGCCCCTTCTTTTCACTATATCTGTGTCTTTGGGGTAAATACCCATTAGTACAATTGCTGGGTCATAGGGTAGCTCTATTTTTAATATCTTGAGGAACCTCTATACTGTTTTCCAGAGTGGCTGTACCAGCTTGCACCAAGTGTTATACACAACTAATTAATCGGGCGCCTGGGTGGCTCAGTTGGTTAAGCGACTGCCTTCGGCTCAGGTCATGATCCTGGAGTCTCTGGATCCAGTCCCGCATCGGGCTCCCTGCTCGGCAGGGAGCCTGCTTCTGCCTCTGACCCTCCTCCCTCTCATTCTCTCTGTCTCAAATAAATAAATAAAATCTTTAAAAAACAAAACAAAACAAAACAAAAAACAACTAATTAATCATTAAACACTATATCAAAAACTAATGATGTGGGGCGCCTGGGTGGCTCAGTCATTGGGTGTCTGCCTTCGGCTCAGGTCACAATCCCAGGGTCCTGGGATCGAGCCCTGCATCGGGCTCCCTGCTCAGCGGGAAGCCTGCTTCTCCCTCTCCTGCTCTCCCTGCTGTGTTCCCTCTCTTGCTGTGTCTCTCTCTGTCAAATAAATAAATAAAATCTAAAAAAAAAAAAAAAAGCTAATGATGTACTATACAGTGGTTAACAACATAATAAAAATAAATAAATAATAAAAAAATTCAAACACTAAAAACAAAACAAAACAAAATTCCCAGCCCGAGGCCATTACATTGAATGCCAGGTGAAGGGGAAAGAATCCCTAAAAACACAAACATGTAAATGAGACATTTACCCCTCATCCCCTCCTCTAGGAAAAACACAAAAACACCTTGTCTACCGTTGGTGGAGAAGAGCCCTCGGTTTCTGGATGGTGGGCTCCTGTTAAGAGCCCCAGTTGAGGTGGACACCTTGCTTTTGAAGGCAACATCGTCAGGGTCGTCGTGAAGCGAAGTTGCCAGCGCCCTAGCTAAAATTCTCCTAAGAGCCCAGGACTGAGGCTTAAGATAGAATAACGATAATACAAACGACAGTTCACCCCGGTATCACTTTTGTTTTTTTTTGTTTTTGTTTTTGTTTTTGTTTTAAGATTTTATTTATTTATTAGAGAGAGAATGAGAGACAGAGAGCATGAGAGGGAGGAGGGTCAGAGGGAGAAGCAGACTCCCTGCCGAGCAGGGAGCCTGATGTGGGACTCGATCCCGGGACTCCAGGATCATGACCTGAGCCGAAGGCAGTCGCTTAACCAACTGAGCCACCCAGGCGCCCTGTGATTTTCCTTTCTTGATATTTGAAATGTTTTTTTTTGTTGTTTTTTAAGATTTTATTTATTTATTTGACAGAGAGAGAATGAGAGACAGAGAGCATGAGAGGGAGGAGGGTCAGAGGGAGAAGCAGACTCCTTGCCGAGCAGGGAGCCCGATGTGGGACTCGATCCCAGGACTCCAGGATCATGACCTGAGCCGAAGGCAGTTGCTTAACCAACTGAGCCACCCAGGCGCCCCCGGTATCACTTTTGAAGCTGGCCAAGTGCTGGTGTGCCTTGATGAGAGAGATTTTGAGGTCCTTTGTCCCTCGTTGGAGAGTCATATTTTTGACAGCTTTTAATGTATTTTTTAAATATTTTTTAAAAATTTTTATTTATTCGTTTTTTTTTTTTAATCCAATAGCTTTTAAAAAGGATGGTCCACACTGCAGGCCTCAGCATCTCCAACATGGTTACCTCAAAAATTCAGTTTATAAAAATAGCTTTCTTTTTTTCTTTCTTTTTTTTTTGCGAGAGAGAGAATGAGAGACAGAGAGCACGAGAGGGAGGAGGGTCAGAGGGAGAAGCAGACTCCCCGCCGAGCAGGGAGCCCGATGCGGGACTCGATCCCGGGACTCCAGGATCATGACCCGAGCCGAAGGCAGTCGCTCAACCGACTGAGCCACCCAGGCGCCCAAAATAGCTTTCTTCTTAAATGCATCAGCAGCCTGTTGCTGGGGTTGCTCTCCAGAGGGATCTCTTTTCCCGCTCCAGAATGACAAACAAACGCAAAATCAATACACATGAGGAGGGCAAACAACGGGTTTGTGGAACACACCAGTCGCTCAGAAACTATGTAAACCACCCTTGCTTTCAAAAACCCAAATCCTTATTGTCACCTTTTCTTCCAAGAAGCTAAAAAAAGTGACAAGATTGTAATGACTTTCATATGATCTTTCCAAAAGCGTATGCATGACAATATCATACTCACTTTGCAGAAGGGGAAAGAGACGTGCAGTCAGTTCATAGTTTACATTTGGGTCAATGTCAAAGCCGAGACTGAACTCCACCAACATTCGTAAGTTCCTTCTGCGTACACATAACCCTGGCAAGTGTCAGATTCAGGGTCTGATCTTTAGATACTGATTTTTTCACTACTAAAAATTTGTCAAAAAGCTTTCCTTTAGTTGATAACTAGAATGAAGAGAAAAAAACCTGGTGTTTTTTTTTTTTTTTTAACTAGAAAATACCAGCTCATTCAATGTGATTTGTGCTACTGAGGGTCAAGAGAAAAGAAGATGGAGATATTTCTGTCTCAAAGAACTTCCTGGTTTTAAAGATTTTCTTTCTTTCTTTTTTTTTCTTTTTAGGAGCGAAAGGGACACTAACAAAAGACTCCCAAGAAATACCAGCCATACATTAAGTTTCTGTAGCTCTCTTCTTTCTAAAAGCCCAAAGCACTGTGAAACGCAAATACAAATGTGAAAGCAAATAGTGCCTAGCTCAATGCCTGGAATAAAACAGACAATAATTTATACTGACGTGGATTATAGAGCGGCCTTGTAAGGTGTAAAGTGTCTATGATTTTCTTTCACTCATGGTTTGGACTTGGAAACTTAGTTTATCATTAAACAAAAAGGGAGAAAGAACTAAAGGAAATGTGGTTTTGTTTTTTTAGCATCCGAATCAAAGCTCTGCACCAGTCACTGGGTATATTGCTTCTCTCTCAATTCTTTCAATCCTATGAGGTAAGAAGTTATTATGTCCATTTCACAGTTGTAAATCGGAGGCTCAGAGAAATTCACTGACTTTTTAAGAATCTACTAAGGGATGCCGTTGAGATTTGAATCCAGGTTTCTTCATTTCTTGTAACATTTTGGGGGGGACTACAGTATTATTCTGTGACTACCCATCTCATGTGAATTTAAAACAATTTGTCTATGAACATGCTATTGGTGTCCTCATCTGCTTTTTAAAATGGGCATTAAAATTTGTTAGAATTTGAAGGATTGACAAAGGTTCACAAAAAGAACATAGCATTGGTCTATGTGAAGGCTTTGTTCCCAATGAGTAGAATAGAACTTCAAGCCTTTTGATATCATATGGACCATTTGCTAGCCACATTCTTGTTTTGGAATATTTCATTCTCATTTTCAGGACGGTGAAACTACTGAGTGATGCAGAAAGGATCATGTTAATAGGGAGAAAACACTCATTGAGGAAGAAAGCTGAAATAGGGATCACATGGGGAACAAGATCATGGAATAGAGAAAACAAATTTGGGGTGTGGTCTGATTGGATCATTCAACATATAGTTATTAAATGTGAATTTAAAATATTTCAACATTGTATTAGACGTTTATGAATAATGCATATTTCAAGCAGGTGGCAGATGGTAGGAGATGTAGGTAATATTTCTTAAGCTTCTGTTATGTGCCAGTCTATCTCTCTAAAAGAGAAGTTTAATCCTCACGGTAAGCTGCAGTGGGGAGAAGGTGTCCTTAGCCCCATTCTGACGTGGAGGAAACTGAGTTAGAGAGGGAGGAAGAAAAATGAGGGAGAGGGTGGGAGATGGATCGTGCAGAGCTGGGATTTAAGTAGAAGTCCTTCCAGCTTCCAAATCCATGTTCTTTCCATTACAACATGCAGCCTCATGGAGCAGACGTGGATTCAGTAGAAACAGGGAGTGTCTGAAGGCCTTTGGTGAGTTTGACAAACAGAACCATTAGCTTTTCGTGGTGTCCAAGTAGCCCCATCTTTAGGACGAACTGTTTCGGCTCTCAAATAGCATGAGTTAGAATACCTATGTGCATATAAGACACCAGCTCTGCGATTCACTAGCTGGCTATCTTAAGCAATTCTGTAAGTTCTCTATGTCATAGTTTCCTCATCTGTAAAATGGGTATGATGATAGTAATTGCCCTATAGGGCTTTATGAGGATTAAGACAAATGCAGGCCGACCACTTAGCAGCACAGAGCCTGGCATGGGATGTACAGGCAGTAAACGGTAGTTCTTTCTTGTTGGTGCTGTTGTCATGTTCCAAGTGTCCTCAGCACTTTTCATCTTCAAGGTCACTTACAAGGTCACGGTCACAATTCTATGTTTCAATGCCTTTTTTTTTTTTTTTTTAACATTGGTGCTGCTCATCAACTTGTCCTTGGTCCCCCTTTTTAATTTCACTGCTAAATGACACAAGTTTCTTCAACCTCCCACTCCATACATGGTATTTAGATTCCAGGATCTCCATTCTTAGAAATAATGGGAGTGTCATTTTGGGATGAAAACCTAGACCCTGGAGCCAGGTTGCCTGAGTTCAAATTCTGGCTCTAATACTGACTAGTGCCCACAGGTGACCTGGTTGCTTCCTTGCTCCCAGGCTCTCAGTTTCTGCATCTATAAAGTGGGCATAATAACACTGCCCACCCCATGGGTTTGCTGCGGGGTTAAATGAGTTAATAGATGTATAGCCCTTGGAAGAGTGTTAGGCATGGAGCACGTACTCAGCAAAGGTTAGCTGTTGTTTTGAATTCTCTAGCCAGATGAAGTTTGCCTTCAGCAAATGTACTATATTGTTTACTCAGATTCATTTGTAACTGATTATGTTCTCCAGACTGTTTTCATTTATGTCATCCCTAAGTGATTGATTTTGATTCAGCATAACTGCAAACCAAGCAAGGAATGAAAGGTAGGCAGAGCCCAGAAACATTGAGGTCTTTCAGTTCAGCACACTACTCCATTTCTACTGGTTTAAAGGCTTCGAGGGAAACACAGTTCCCTTGTTGTGAGGACAAGGCTTAGAAACCACTGTGTGTCTGAGGAGTTCTTATGAAGGTGGGGTCATTTTCATGAGGATGAATGAATTCATTTCTAGATATGGTATTTACTGTACGTCCATTAAGGAGGCAGGTGCAAAGCCACAGGTCCTAGAACATATGTAAAACTCCTGCTTATAGAGGCTACCTGCACAGTGAAAAAAAAGAAGAGGGGACCCTCTGGTTTCTCCTTGTGCCAGGCAAGCTCAGCCCAACACAGGGGACAGAGAAATGGGTTTTATTCAGTGTAAGTATGGAATTGCGAAGAGTTGGAGCAGTCCAAAGATGGGACTGGCTGTCTCTGGAGGGAGTAAAGAATGGGGTGTCCCAACACAGACTGAAACACTATTAGGAACAGTGTAGGTAGGTGTTAGGCATGAGAGAGATTAGACCAGATGATCTTTACGTTCCCTTCAATCTAAGAATCCAATGAAACTCAGGAAAATTGGGTTTGATCTCTTGGGGAATGCATGGACTTGGAAGCACTGGAACTGATCGTTTTGTTGTGGTTTCTCATCTGGAGGTACTAGTACTCTTTGCTTCACTTAGACTACATGTTAACTAACAGTTAATGCTTCTGTTGTTGAATATCATCAAACTATGATGGGGCGCCTGGGTGGCTCAGTCGGTTAAGTGTCCGACTCTTGATTTCAGCTCAGGTTATGATCTCAGGGTGGTGAGACTGAGCCCTGCCCAGCTCTGTGCTGTGTGTGGAGCCTTCTTGAGATTCTCTCTCTCCCTCTGCCCACCCTCTCTAAAAACAACCAACAACCAACCAACCAACCAACAAAACCCCAAAAAACTGTTACAGAAAGAAACTTTGTTCTTTCTTTGAAATGGAGCCAAGACAAGCTCAGGACCTTTGTACTTACTGTTCCCTCTTCCTGGATGTGCAGTACTCCCCTCAAGCAAGCCCATACTTGAATTATTATTATTGGAGCGGGCTTCCTGACCCCCTCCTATGCAAATGTCCTCCCTACTTGACCTTGTTGCCACTTTTTATAGCTTCCCCTGTTTTCTTCTTTTCCATTGTACTATCCTCCACAAGACATGTCACATATTTATTTATTATAGAGCTCTCCGAGATGAAAATTAATACCATGGAGTATGAAGTGTCTATTTGGTTCACTGTATTTCTGAGGCTAGAACATAGGAAGTACTCAGTAAATATTTGTTGAATAAATCAGTATGAGCAGAGGTTTGTTGTTATTTATCACTTGTTAATTTTCTTCTATATCTAATTTTTAAAACATTTACCTCTTCAAGAAATTGATTTGGGAAACCTTGAGAAATCTTTGCATCCCTCCCCCACAAAATATGAAATTAAAATGAAAACCTCTAAGAATTCATCAATTGTATCTATAAAAAAAAAAAGTATAGTGCTCTATTAAAAATCTAGTTATAAGGACTCATTTTAAAAAATGGAAAATCCCCTAAGTACTTTATATGCTATTCAAAGAATACATGATTTGATATGAATATATTTCTGTGTATTTAAAACTAGAGCTTCCAGATCATTACCTGTAATCAAACATAGTAAGAACCCAATTCTTCTCTTACCTGTGGTGTCTGTTATTCCCAAAACTCTTTCCCTTAAAAAACAACAAATATATATATATATATATTTATATATTATATATATATATATATATAATCTGAAAGCAAGTCATTATTTGTTTCCAGTAGATGGCACTGCAAATCAAGTCTTTATGGGTCTATTAACTATTACTTCTTTGATCACGATCATAATTATTTATTCTGTAGTAAGATCATCTGAAGTGACTTATACAGTAAAAACAAATAGGTTGGGGATTTTGAAGCTCTAATAAAGCTGGATTGACAGGGTCTGAACACTGGCATTTCTTCTCTGTATATGATAGTTGGATATTTATTTATTAGAGCAGTGCATATAAAAATTGTCCACTTGCTTATACATGAAACCCACTGCTTGATGTGGGATTTCAGCTGCTTCTTTTAATTTGTTTAGTCTATATGATGTTATAAGTCCAATGGGACTCTTTATACTTTTGCAAAGGGTTGAATTCAGTCTCATTCAGGCCAGTTAATGTACAGAAGCAAAACTGTCCCAGGGTCATAAAACACATCCCTGACTTGTGCTGTGTGTGTGTGTGTGTGTGTGTGTGTTTTGGTCAATATTTGGTCAATAAATATCCTTGCTCAGAGAGAATGTAAATGATTCCAGACAACTCCAGCACCATGAAAAAAGTGATATACAGATGTGTTCTAGTGACAGCAGAGCATAATCTAGCTTTGTATGTAAAGGAATATATGTTTAAAACATACTTGAAAACAGTTTCAAGACTAGAACACATTAAATGCTATCAGGTATGTAAAAACACCTAGAACAGTATCTGGCACAAAGTAAGTACTAAATAAATTCCTTCTTCCCTTTCTCCTGTGGTAGAGGAATAAAAGACCAGTATTTGAGAGTCAGGCCCTGCTCTGCAGCCCATGTAAGAACTTAGCTCTCCTTCCTCACTTCCAGAAATGGCTGAAAGCAAGGCTGCAAGATGGAGAAGGTTCTACCTAATATAAAATAAGATTCCCAAGGGAAGCCTGTGATACCTGGCACCCACCTTCACAAGGAGCCTCAGAAGTTGGGTGTGACTTTTGTCCTGGTGTTCATTGTCCTCTGCAGAGAAAGAAGCCATCAGTCAGAACGGGCTCATCCACAAGGAAACCGTCTCTGCTTTTTAATTAAATGGGAGTTCAGACATCATGCAGTTTTTAATATGCCCTGTATACTGCATTTTCCCCCCATCTTTTGCCAGGGAAGCCTGAAACTCCTTCAAATTATATAAGAAGCAATAGTGGGCTTCTGAAATTTCTAGAAATGTATGAGAAAGTGCACTGTCTGCTAAGTGATATGTTTGTGGACCTCTACTCATCACTATACACATTTAGTGCACTTCATCCATTTAAATAGTGATCTCCATCACCCCACTTTTTCCAGAAAGACTCTCATGGGCACACTGACCTCAGCCCTGACACTACCATGGACAACCAAAAAAACCCATGCAGCAAATATAAAACCCAACGGTCATCTCAACGAGGCAGAAAGATGACCAAACAATACTTTTACTTCAGGGTCGTTGGGCAAAGAAGGCCCTTTCTCCCTTCCTTCACGTGTATTCTTCATTTTGTTTTCCTCTTTGTGACCCCAGAATTTACACATTGGCCATTTCAAATGGACACAGATGGTGTTAGAATATTATGGAAAGCAATTTGTGGCTTTGGCCTGGAGTAGATTGATAAGCACTCTTTATAGAGTTTGAAAGGACCTTGCAGAACATCTAGTCCAATCCCTTACTCTACCCAGGAGAAAAGATTGGCTCAGAGAGGTCACTTGACTGAGATAGGTCACACAGGAAATTAGTGATGGAGCAGTGATGTGGTCATCTGAATCCTGATACTGGAGCTCATGCTTCAACAGGGGATCAGGGAAAAGGGTGAAAACATAGGGAGGGAGTGTCTTTAGATTTCACTTAGTGACTATAGAAAGGTGATGGAAAAATACCATCTTACTAGCTTAGAACAAGACAAGTTTGGCTTTTAAGCCTCTAGTAAGGTGAAGATTGTACAAATTCTTCAAATATTTGGTTATTTGGGGGGGGGTATTTGGGAGATTTTTCCCCTCTTCTGTTTTTGTGTAAGATAGCATGTCTATTATCTCTTTAGAGATTCGCTATATTAAGAAAGCATAATGGTTGGATTCTTTAGGGCATTTCCTTTTCTTTATTCTTTTTTTAAAGATTTACCCACTTATTTGAGAGAGCGAGCATGAGCTGGAGGGGCATAGGGAGAGAGAGAATCTCAAGCAGACTCCAATAGGAGCCCAAAGCAGGGCTCAATCCTATGACCCTGAGATCCCAACCTGAGCTGAAACCGAGTCAGTGGCTTAACCGACTGAACCACCCAGGTGCTCCTAGGGCATTTCCTTTTCTCAGTGGGCAATGATAACTTAATTACAAAATAATTATGAGCAAACTGACCAATATTTTTCTTGGTGTGAAGATTGAAGCAAGATTTAAGTAATCACAGATAACGTAGATAAAATTTTAAAAAATATGCATATAATTGTTAACTCTCCAGCAATAATTTTTGTGGAGTGATACTTTAGGAACCCACAGTATATGAGAAAGAAACTTTTCAACTCTTATTTTTTATCCTAATTTGTGCTGTATCATCAAGCAAATGAAATAACATCTATATATTTTATAATTAACAAATATGATTTTAATATTTTGTATAATTTAAGCCTCATCCATATGAAAGAATTCCATATGAAAGAATTCCAAAGTCCTTCTGAAATCATAACTGGGATGTGTAGGTGCATTTTAAAAGTCATGTAATTCATGGTTTAACCATTGTTTAGGAATGAAATAACAGTTATAGCCAGTTGGTGTGATTAAAAGTTTCTTTTTGCCAAGATTTTCAGAAAATGTTAGCAATATATTAGAGAAATCTTGTGTGTTTAGTCATGAGATTTCCATGGTTAAATTTCTCTGAGTTGGAAAGTATCATGTCTTTGAAACATTCGCGATTTTTACCAGGTTTTATCCTTGGTTAACTATGCTGGATTCCAGCCCCCCCACCCCCATCTTCAACTGATTTAGGGTGGATTCTACATCTGGATACCCATATCCCCAAAGTGTCTGGCTTTGAAATCAAAATGGAAGTTGGAAGATATTGGAGTGGGATGAAGGGACCACTTCAATTGCCTGCCGGGGGGGGGTCTTCTAACCAATTTTCATTGGCCTCATTGGTGTCCTTGGATACAGGAGAATGGAGGCAGGAAGCAAAATGGAAAGCCAAGGACCTTTCCAGAAGTCACGCAGAAAAAGCAATGCGAAAGTAGAAGGTTACAGAACTGGGAGAAATTGCGCCGTAGACCACGTTGAGAGTCTTTGTGACAGCAACGTGATAACCATTGTGCACTGTGGCTTTCCTATTTATTTCTTCATCACGGTAGGTACCCAAAATGGATCTCCTGCACTCTTGTTTTGTAGGGGTCTGAGTACCAAAAACATAGAGACTCCACGACTCTGGAGGAACTTCAAGATAATGTCTACACTGGTCATCGGGTTAGGGATTAGGTGTTCCTTTGCATTTGCTTTTTGTTTTGATGAACTAACGCTCCGAGCATGATAATGACTTCAGCCTGGTAAACAAGCCTGGAGACGCAATGGCGGGCTGCAGCTCACGTCGCCACAGCTCACCGAGAGGGAACACGCATTCTCCCCGTAAACAGGGGCGCTCCGGAAGTCCTGCGTAGGGAGCGGTCCCCTGCGGCCTCCCCCGGATTCCGCCCGGCCGCCGGGTCTGGGAGGCTCACGGGAGGGACGTAGCCGCCCGCCCCCCGCGGGGCCCCCCGCAGCCGGGGTGCACTCAGCACCCGGGGTCGGAGCCAGGCTGGTTGGAGGAGGGGATCGGCATTCAGGGCCCTTCTGCTGCGGCGCGCTCAGCATTTGGGCAGTCCAGGAGAAGGGCGCGCGGGTTGCGTCTCCAGCGGTGCAAATCCTCTTGGCATGGGATGGTCCCCTGTCTCCTTCGCTCCTTCCCTCCCGTCCAGACTGTGTTGAAGAATCGAGGTGACCTGGGTGAGCGACACCTACTAGCAGAGCCCGGGGGACTGTCTGGAGTCCACATTCTGGATTCCTCCGAGCCTCAGGGCGTCCATCTGACTCAATGTGGCGCTGTTTTAGGGCACAGAGGGAGGCCCTACGCGGGTGCGGGTGAAAGGGTTAATGTGCAGGGACTGGGCGCAGTTGGTTTGAGGAGTGACCTGCAGGTGAAGGAGCTAGGGGTTCCAGCATGGTGTCCCCAAGAGGAGGGGACCGGAAAACTGGCGGGGATGCAAACTCGGGCTGTAGTTTGAACTGTGTGAGTCGCCTGACCTCCCTCGGTCTCAGGTGGGGCCTCAAAGAGGTGTGACAGGACCAAGGAAGTCGTTTCAAACCTCTCAAAGCGCTCTCCGAGGTGTAAGGAAATCCCATTTATTTCCCCATACTGGACGAGCGCGGGGCCTCACTGGGGCCAACGCCCGCGCGGCATCTCGGAGTTCCCTGGACCGCTTCCGTGGGGGGACACTCCCTACCTCGTGGCTTGGCGAGAGCCTTTTCTCGACAAGTCCCTCCCGTGGATCTTCTAGACAAGCTCAGTCCCCGCCGTCGGGCAGAGGACCCAACAGGTCAGGACCCCTCTGATCCCGCGCGACGTCGGACTCTGGACCCCGGACTCCATCCCCAGGTCCCCGCACTGTCCCCGGCCCTTCGGAGCGCCCACCTCTCCTTCGGGGACCTCCCTTGCCAGAGTTCCCCGGGCCTGGAGGACGCACTTGGGGTGGCAGGCCCCGGGAAGGTGGGTGGAGTTTCGAGAGCTCAGGAGGCTCGGGACCGCGCGGTCCTCCTGACCCCCTGAGCCAGAGTAGGGGTACGGCAAGAGGGGTTCGTAGGAAAGAGATGGACACAAAATTGGGAGACTCGGGGAATTGTACACGCTGTGGCAATAGTACAAAACCCCTGACCAAACGTGTCCGTATCTCTAGTTTCCTGGGAACTAAATTGCTGCCCCCCGACCAGCATCTCCTCGCTCCTCAGTACAGAGAGGCCCACCTTTGTAAGTTCTCGGTCTTTCTCACTAGGGCGTCGCCAGCTTTTCCGGACTGGGGACGTTTCGTTCAGACTCTGCCTAGCCATTGCGCCTTAGGCTGGGGATGGTCCTCTCAGTCCTCCCCCCCCCCCCACGCCCCGGGCAAGGGGCCGGCGTACCCGCGCACGCCGGCGGGTAACCCTGCCCTGCACCCGGCTGCGCTGCCTGCCTTTCGCTCCAACAGTCGCCGAGGGCCACGTTTTTTTTCTCGGGCAGGATTCTTTTCCCGCCCTACAATAGCGGCCCCGGCCAAGTGCCCTCTTCGGGCGTCCAGGCCCGGGCACTGCCCCAGGAGACGCCGTGGCGACCCTCGTTACCTGCGTGCTGCCGGGGCCCGGCAGATCGCGGCTGCAAGCTCGCCCGAGCAGCCCCAACTTCATTTCCTCCCCCTAGAGGCACGTTTCCCAGAAAAACCTCCCCCCGGCCCCCTCCCGCCTTCCCTACGGGACCAGGAAAAGTCTCAATCTCCATAGAAAAGGTTCCATTTAAGTGCCGGGGGAGGGGGGGGCGCAGTGGGCGGGGCAGAGGTGGTGGAGAGGATTGAATTTCTCTTCGCTAACCAGCCACCGGCGGATAAAGCGCAAGTTTGTGCGCTTCGTCCACCGAGGGATTGCAAACCCAGAAAACAAAGTGTCCAGTGAGATGCGGAGTTTGCCCAGATTTCCCTGCAGATGGGTTTGCGGAAACGCCTGTGATGTGAACTTTCTGCAGATTGTGTATGGAGGGAGCTGAAGGAAAGGAGGAAGGAGAGCGGGGCGGGGAGGGGGCAGTGTGAGCGTGAAATGTGCCCGGGTGTGTGTGTGTGTGTGTGCGCGCGTGTGTGTGTGTTTGGGGAGGGGGGGTTGTGTGCCCAGGCGCGGGGGCGTCACAGCGGGGCAGAGGAAGGCGTCGGGAGCGTCCCGCAGGCTAATTGGTTTGAGACGTTCCGCGAGCGCTGGAAAAGGTCGTTGAAGGAGTTCGCTGCACACACACAAAATAATAATCTTAAAAAAGAGTGCCGGGCATGCGCACAGAGAGGATGCCATATTGGAATGAGGCTGTAGTGGGAGTCGGAGCACCGGAGCGGGCGCGCAAGGGAGGCGGCGGGCGGGGAGCGAGCGAGGCTGAGCGAGCCGGGGCGAGGCAGAGCGAGCGAGCGAGCGAGGCGGGCAGCCCCCCGGCGGCGCCCGAGGCCTGGGTCCACTCCGAGGGGAGGACGAACTTCACCAGGTAGGACGCCGCGCCGGCCGCTGTCCCCGCGCCCAGCCCGCCCGGCGAGCAGACCTCCGGCCCGCAGGTTGAGTGCGCCGGTCAGCTTCTTTTTTCCAGCTTCGGGAAAAAGGGAAGCTCGGGCCAGCCCGGGCGTGGGAGGCTTGAGGAGCGGGTGCCGAGGGAGAGAAGCGAAAGAGAAGAGCTGGAGGGGAGAGCGGCAGCCCTAGAGCAGAGCCCCAAACTCCGCTCTGCGCTCCCGGTTGTCATTTTTGCTGCTCGCGTCCCCTTCCAACAACCTCGTCCCTCGGCTTTGAAAAGCCCGGCCTTGCGGGAGACCGTCTGTAGTTGCAAAGTGTCCTCCTCCCCGGGTGCGAGCTGTCCCCTCCCGCCGCCCACCTTCCTCATTTGTGCGCTCATTTTAGCGACGCAGCCGCCCTTGCTAACCCCGCGCTCCGCGGTCTCTTCCCTTGTCGGGGTCTCTTTCTTCTTTTTTTGGTGTGTGTGTTGGGGGCGGGGAGGGGGAAAATGGTAGGGTGAGGACTGGAGACCAGCCATCAGGGGTGTTAAAAATCGTTTACACATTCGGAGTCGCCCTCTTGGAAACATTTGCCTGTGCAGCTGAAATGAAATTGTCAGTAGTAGTTTAGGAGCGTGCTCCGGCATGGATGATCTTTTTGTTCTTTTTTTTTTTTTCGCTTTAAAGTAATATCCTGTCACTTGGGGCTTTCCTGTTGTCTACTCTCATATGACCTCCTTTCAAAATTGCTAATCTGATCTAGCTTTGGAGTTTATTTTTTAAACGTGTGTGTGTTGGTAAAAATCCGCCAAAAAAAAAAAAAAAAGAAAAAGAAAAGAAAGAGAAAAAGAAAACAACTGTAGGAACTGCTTAGATGTATTTATTGATTTTGGCCCGGGGCGGCGGGAGAGGCTGAACCGGGGACCGGGGACCTGGGGGGTGGGAAGTGCTGGATTCGCGGTGGCCGGACGCACGTCCAGAGCCCGATCCGTACTTGTGTTTTCTTGGAAGCGCTGCAACTGCGGGGAAGGAGTATTTAGAAACCCTGCCAGTTTCAATATGGCGGGCTAAGGTGGTTTTTAAAAACTGAAAATAAAGGTTTTGAGGTGGGAAAAAACCCAACCGGAGTTGCCATGCCTTAGTTTCGACTCTCTTTGGCTACTCCAGGAGCTGTTTTAGCGAATTAAATGGGAAAAAGGAGACAGAATGAGCTGCCCTAGTTTTTTCCGTGTTTCGAGTCTGCGTGTCCAGTCCATTGCTGGGGGGGGGAAGGGGTGCCGCTGGTCCAGACTGGGGCATCCGAGCACAACTGCTGCATGTGTCTTTGGATCGGTGTGCATACTGGTGTGTGCAGTTGTGGGGGGCGGTGTCAAAGAGATACGCCCCGAATGTGTGTGTGCGTCTTGGAACCAGACTCTGCCATGATTTGACGTGACAAACTGCTGACACGTGGTGCAAAATACATGAGGGCAGAGGCGATGATTTATTTCGGCTTTCTTTGAGACAAGCTCTCTGTATGTTGGATTCTGTGCAGGTGAAGCCCGGAGGAGGCGGAGTGCGGAGGTGCTTATTAAAAGGACTAACTGTCTAGGGTATTGGGTGCAGTCGGGCTGCAGACGCCTGTGGGGTTTTGTGTGTGCTGGGGGCACTTCGCACTTGGCGGTGGGGGCCTCGCGGCCGAGGCATGGGGAGGAGAGTGGTGGGGCAGAAAGGTGTTGGCACACCGACCTAGGCGGAAAAGTGTGTAGGGTCGAAGCGAGGAGTTGCTTTTGGATTGGAGTTGAGCTCTAGGGAAGGTGGGGGATGGGAGAAGTGGTCTCGGAAGAAAGTGTCCCTAGCTTAGGTCCAGCGCGAGAAGGCTGGATCTGAGTGGGGCGTTCCCCGGCCGTGGCAGGCAAGCGGGCGGCGCTGTGGCATTGGGGTTTGAGTGGTGTCCGAGAAAGGCCGGCTTCTGGGGCCTGGAGGGTCTGGGACTGGAGTTTGGGGGCAAAGTCGGAGCCTGTAAGGGGAGTCGGAGGGGAAGCAAGCAAACCCGAGCTCGCTAAGCTAGGAACAGGGATCTCCAACAGGGGTCGCCAGTGGCCAGGACGCAGCTGCCGAGCGGAGGTCGCGCGGGAGGGACCCAGGGGACAGGGGGCCGTGCGGCGGCTGTGCGCGGTCCCCCGGGCCTGGCGAGGGCAGGCTCTGGGGACCTTATCTGGGCCGGCGAACCTGATGGCGCCTTGGCCAAGTGCGCCAAGACGTGTTTAAATCTCCGGGTTAAAAAGATAGTGTGTTGGCTAGGTCTGTAGTTAGAGCAGTAACGGGGTCTCAGGGCATTTACAGGGGCCTAGAGGGGCGATCCATAGGGTCAGCTCGTCCTTCCCCCTTAGACGCCGCGCTGCCGGAGAGGCCTCTCTCTAGTAGTGTCCCGCGGGTGGGGGCCCAGGGGAGGCGACACTAGGATTGGATACCCCGCGGCAGATTTTCCTTCCCACCTGGGTTGGCGGGGCTGAGAGGTCGGCGACACTCCGGCCAAGACAGGGTGGGTCCCCCGGGCAGAGAGCGGGGCGCGTCCCCGGCCCTTGCAGCGTGCGCGGCTAGCGGGTCCTCCCGGGGACAGCTTTCCCGTGGGCTTCGCTGAAGTGGAAACCAGCCTAAAATGGCTCTGTGCTTGTAAACTGCAGTTTCAGCCGGGAACCCCTCCCCTCGTCCTCCTGACGTCGCCGCTGACAAGCGCACAATTCACTCTAACGCCCCGAAACCCGCGATTTTGCACCGAGCTGTGCCGTGGAAGCGAATATACAACCGATTACAAAGAACATTCCTCAGGATTCTCGCAGGGCCCAAGTTTCCCTTTCTTGTAGGAAGGAGCGGGAAGGAGGGAGGCGCGGCAGGAGCCCGGCCGACCACCGCCCCGGAACCCGGGCTGGGGCTGGGGTTGCGGGTCGGGGCTGGGGCCCTTTCCGCGTAAAAAACCGAGGGAGGTGCCCCGGGGACGCGGATGGTGGCCGTGCGCAGCGATCGCCACCGCCAGGGGCGCTTGGCCTTGACGGCATCTGTGGTGTACGGAGTGCAGAGAGACGCCGGGAAGCCTGGGGGACCGTTCCCAAACTTCTGGAGACCCGCTTGCAGTTTCGCTTTCGGAATTTTCGGATCTTTGGGTTTCTAGAGTTGGGTGGGATTCCGGGAAGAGCAGGGCTCCAGGCGCTGGTCGTACGGATGCTCGTTCCCCTTTCGGTGCAGTAGTCAGACTTCTCACCACCCCAGCGTCCCCTCCTTTGCGTCCCCGGGTCCCGCGGGCGCGTTCCAGGTCTGGGGCCCCCAGCCCCGCGCGCAGCCCCGGCTCCGGAGAGCGTCGGCCCCGCACCGCGTTTTGTCGGCTCCAGCGGCGCGGCCGCCGCGGATCCGAGTCTATTGGTGGGAAACCGCTTTCGACCAGGGCCGACCCTGCTTGAATCCGCATCCATCGCCGCTGCCGTCCTCTTTCCCTCACCCCTCCACCCTCTCACCGACGCCAAGGGACCTGGGGGACCGATTCGCGTGTCTACACCAAGCAAGTGGATCCAGGGTTCACCAGGTCGGAGAAAACGCGAAAACCGGCTTAAATTCGGCACCGCATTCTGGGGAGGCGGTTGGGGGTGGGGAGGGAGGTTGAGCGGGTACAGAGTGGGAGGGGAGAGGCCTTGGTGGCCAGAAGGAATTGGCCAGGCGCTCCTGTGCGATAGGAGATCTGCTACTTTCTCCTTAGTAAGCATTAAGTTGGCACACACGCTGCTTCCTCCCTTCCATAAATAAATATGTCTCAGATCCTTATTTTAGCTAGGCGCTGGGACCAAGCCACCTGCCTGAAAGGGGTGAGGGGCACACCCATGCACACCAGAAACCTTCCCCTGCCCTACCAAAGTTTGGACTGTGCTAAAGACCCATTCTCCTGGCGGTGTAAACCCCTGCCCAGCGGCAGGGTGATTGATTCAGCAGCCCCTACCCTAGAAAAGAGTCCACCCTGCTTTGATGTGTGTTGTTGTAGAAGTGCTGGCTCTCAGAGAAGAATTTCCCACTAGGGTTCCAGCACCTTGAACTTCCAACAGGCCATCCTGCTGGGACCTGAATTTCACTAATGATGGGAGTCATTGATCTGAGAGAGCTTTTCCTCTTCGTGTTTTCTTGCAGAAACCATAGACCTTTTTGTTGTTGTTGTTGTTGTTGTTTTTGTTTTTTTGTTTTATTTTTTAAACCTTTTTAGGTATAAATCCCTAGGTTCATGATTCTTGCTTAAAAACAAACAAATAAACCAGAATAGGTTCCTGAAGAAAGAGGAGAGCCTGGGTGATCTCAGGATTAGCCTCTCTTCCTAAGACCTTCCTTTGCTGTCCTGGGAGTACTGAAGGTTTATCAAATCTTGTTTCTGCCCACTCTAGCTGAGGTGGCATTGTTCACCTTTCTCCATGTACTGGTGCTCATGAAGGACTTGCCACCTCTCTGTGTTGGAAACACTGCTCTGAGAAGTAAGTGAATGAGGGTTCCATTTTATTGGTACAAGGTGCTTTGGGGGTTGAAGAACCCCGGGCAATGGAAATGCATAGTTTGCAGGGCCTATACTTAATACTGGAAAGTTTTTGTCAGGGTATCAAAGTAAAAGAGTTCTTCTCTTCCTCCTCCTCGTCCTTGTTGTCCTTCTTCTTAATAGTTTGTACAAAATGGTCTACTGTGGGGATTTGAATGACTTCCAGTTCTAGGGTTCTCAGCTTGGACCTTTGTCTGATAGTATTTCACTATTTGGAACTTCTGGAGTTCACGACGTAACAGTATAGTGGTCATAAAGAAGAGTTCATAAAAGGTTCTTGTCCCAAAATGAAATTAGGATATGTAGTTCAAGGCACATTTTGTATTTTTTATAAACTGTTCTTATGTCTACATTGCCCCAGTACCGACTTATTGTCCCTATTCTACAAATATGAAAAAAAAAATTAGGGAACTTGTCATAACAAACCAACCTGCGCATTCATTGGTGACCCAGGATCTAACCACCTGATTTTGTAAGGAAGATTCCTGGCAGAGGAGAGGACAGAATCAGGAGGCCTGGGTTCTACTTAGGAGGTATTTCTGTCAAGCCTTGTGACCTTGGACCACTTACGGCATTTTTTTTCTGAGCCTCAACTTCCTTATCTACAAAATAAATGCATCAGACTGGAGTCTCACTCAGATCTCCATGCTTCTATTTGGGGGAAAAAAATCAGTGATTCAACACATCTTGGTAGGCGTGCTCAAGTGATTCATCTGTCAGCCCCATGCCTGCTACATAGAGTGAAAGGAGTACAGGCCTTGGTGACTGAGGCTCAACAAGACGTTTGTGAGAGCAGTTGGTGGGTTGTAGTTCCCTCTGCAGGGGTCAAGTGGTGACATTGTCGAGGGAAAGAAGCTGTGTATGTATGGGGGCAGGCATCGTTCACGCCCTGCAAAAGTGAGGTGTGGAGATGGAGGCACACATAAATGGAGCCTTCATATATAATCTTTCAACTTTTTTTTTTTTTAAAGATTTTATTTATTTATTTGAGAGAGAGAGAATGAGACAGAGAGCATGAGAGGGAGGAGGGTCAGAGGGAGAAGCAGACTCCCTGCCAAGCAGGGAGCCTGATGCGGGACTCCATCCCAGGACTCCAGGATCATGACCTGAGCCGAAGGCAGTCGCTTAACCAACTGAGCCACCCAGGCGCCCCATCTTTCAACTTTCTTAAAAAAGATTTTTTTTTTTTTAAGATTTTATTTATTTATTTGACAGAGAGAGACACAGCAGGAGAGGGAACACAAGCAGGGGGAGCGGGAGAGGGAGAAGCAGGCTTCCCGCAGAGCAGGGAGCCTGATGCGGGGCTCCATCCCAGGACCCTGGGATCGTGACCTGAGCCGAAGGCAGACGCTTAACGACTGAGCCACCCAGGCGCCCCCAAAAAGATTTATTTCTTTGTTTGAGAGAGAGAGAGAGAACAAGCGAGAACGAGTAGGAAGGGCAGAAGGAGAGGGAGAGAGAATCTCAAGCATACTCCGTGCTAAGCGGGACTCCATCCCAGGACCCTGAGATCATGACCTCGAGCCAAAACCAAGAGTTGGATGCTTACCCAACTGAGCCACTCAGGTGCCCCAGCCTTCGTGTATAATCTTTGTAATAGCATGGGCTGGGCTAGGTCATTGTGGTTTTGAAAAGAAGTCATAAAGAAGTACCTGATTCAAGTATGCTTTAGGAATTCATAGGACTAGAAGGGACTATTCCACATAGCCCTCTATACCCCACCATTGCAGACAGGGTGAGTGCTGGGACCTCATTCTGCTAGTATTTATAGTGTGGGTGGGTGACTGTGGCCTCCTGGTAGCCTGGGGAGTAAAAGAACTAGATCTGATGTTGCATTTACCATTCCTGCTCTTCATTTAATTTTATTTTTTTAATTTTATTTTTTTGAGGTTTTATTTTATTTATTTGTCAGAGAGAGAGCACAACCAGGGGGAGTAGCAGAGGGAGAGGGAGAAGCAGGCTTCCCACTGAGCAAGGAGCCGCATGTGGCACTTGATCCGAGGACCCTGGGATCATGACCTGAGCTGACTGAGCCACCCAGGTGTCCCCATTCCTGCTCTTTAGGTTGAGCCACTAGGCAGTACAGTTGACCCTTGAACAACATAGGGGTTAGGGGCAACAACTCCCCCCACCGCCCCCAGCTGAAAATTCTTGTGTTGCTTGACTTCCCAAAAGCTTAACTATTAAGAGCCTGCTGTTGACCAGAAGCCTTACCAATACTGTGAACAGTTGATTCATACAGATTTTATATTTGTATTACACGCCATATTCTTACAATAAAGTAAGCTAGAGAAAAGAAAATCATTATTAAAATCCTAAGGAAGAGAAAATATATTTACAGTAGTGTACTTTATAAAAAAAAAATCCATATGTCAGTGGACCTAGAGTTCAAACCTGAATTTAAGAGTCAGCTATACTTCCTCTCTCTGTAAGACTAGACATGTCCTGGACAACTCCTAAGAAAAATGATCTTGTTGGCTAAAACAAGTGTTGGCTGTGTTGAAGTCCATGTAAATGAGATAGGACTGTATATTGTAAATAAGGGAAGGTATTCAGTTTAGAGCTTGCAGTACAACAAGGGATGTTATAGGATTCATATAAAGTCACCGAACAAGACCCTGAAGGATCGGTTTTGCAGGATCATGTCAGGGTATTGTGATGTAAAGATGCCAGCATCACACTCCCCATCTGGTTAGCGCCTAGTGAATTTTAAAACATGATTATGTTTCACCATATACCGATAGTCAGGTCCCTTGGTTTTGATAAGATGATATTCACTAATCAAAAAGTTTTATTTATTTTTTTGTCACTTAGGTTTCTTTCTGTCCTTGTGATAAGATAGATGTCGTTGACACTGATGAAACAAAGAATCCATTATGCTTTTCTGTTTCATTCTTTTTGATTTTCTGTAAAAAAAATGACACATTTGGTAGATAACGTGCTTGTGAGAGCATATGGTGATAATCTGTAGAGTAAGGCCAACAGAAGACCATTTTGGAGCTGGTGGGATGGGGAAGATGGGGCAGATTTTTATCCTGTGATTTTTTTTTTTCCCTGAAGTTTTGTTGGCTGAGAAAAAAAATCTTTTATTATTACTATTTTTTAAATATTTTTAAGTAATGTCTTGCCAGCAAGTTAGAGCAAGAGAGAGAGTGTGGATTTGAATCCTAGTCTTACATTGTCTTTGAAACTGTAATTGTTGTATATTGATTATTTACTGTGTGAGACACTGTGTCTAACACTTTAAATGTGTTAGCTTACTTAATCGCTGCAGGTGAGTGCCGTTATCTTTATTTTATTGATAAGGAGATAGAGTCTTTGGAGAGGTTCTAGGGCATCATATAAATAGGGTTGGTTTTTTTTTTTTTGAACTTGATTTGCAGTGCAGGAAGACTAGAGCATTTTCTGTTTACATTTATTTCAGATGGTCATGGAAGAGCAGAGCCTCTAGATGAAGCTAAATCTCTGTTTTTAAATGTAGAAGTGAAAATATTCAGTGTCCTGGGTTGGGATAGAATGTTGCTCCCTGTCATGTGAATTGGCCATTACAGTTTTGAAAAGTGTTGTGTTTCTGAAATTTCAGCTTAATTAAAAGGTAATTGGTTTTCCTACACATCAGTTTCCTTTTTTCTCTCCTCTCTGAAAGACATTCCCACACCAGCATAGGTGAGAGTAAGTGGAAAAATTCTCAAGTCGTAGGCAAGTGGAGAGTGGAACTCCAAAGGACCTTGGGACAGCTGGGGAAGAGAGCTAGAATTTTCCCTTCTAAGTAGCTTTTCTTTTTCTTTTAAAGACTTTATTTTATTTATTAGAGAGAGAGAGAGCGCACAAGCAGGGGGAGCAGCAAGCAGAGGGAGAAGCAGGCTCCATGCTGAGCAGGGAGTCCGATGCGGGGCTCGATCCCAGGACCCTGAGATCATGACCTGAGCCAAAGGCAAACGCTTAACCACTGAGCCACGCAGGTGCCCTTCTTTTCTAACTAGTGTCGGCTACCGATGAGCGTAGTCTTTTAGATTCAACTTAAGATTTTGGTCTTTTATTACATTATTGTTTTCTTGAGTAGAAACAGAAAACTTCAGAGCGGCTCCTTGTGTGAGGCCTGGGTAAGCATGGTCCTTCCTGTGCCCACTCTGCTCTTGTCAGTGGGTTGTGCACATGGTGAGGTTGACCTCAGGCTCGAAGCTGGCCATCAAAGTTTCTTTGCTGTAGACGAGCACATATTAATTTCACCTCCTTTAAAGCTCAGGAGAAGATGTCGAGTTTTGCCAAATCCAAAGTAAGCAGGATTTTTCTGGAAATTGGCTTTTGGCATTATTTTAGGAAGTGCACTAAAGGAAGATAAGCTACGGTCTCATGGTTAGAGTGAACCGGGCTTAGGGATTTAGAACCCTTGGTCTGGCTCCAGGGGGGTGTATGTGTGTGCGTGTGACCTTGGCTAAGTCACTTTCCTTTAATCCTCCCTCTACTTCCAGTTTTCGATTTTTCCTGCCATGAATGGCAGATAGAATTCTTGCTAGGTACAAATATATTTTACAGGCCGGCTTTAAAAAGTGAAAGCCAGGTTTACTTCTACGGATTTGTGACAAATATGCTATCTTTTTGTTAGAGAAAAAAATCTCTCTCCTACATACTTTACTATTGCAAAGGACGCCTTTACTTCCTACCTCCACGTTGGAAAGGATGTTTCCGTCTGGGTGGTTTAAAAAAAAATGCTCTTTGGTTGTAGTCATCTTGAGGATTCACTCGTAGTCAACTTGTCTATGTGCTTAGCACAAACACTGGACATGCAAAGGAAGAGGGGATCTATCATCTGATATAAATGATGCCAACTGGTGCATGGCGTGGGCTAGAGGTCTTTATTTTTTTAAAGATTATCTGAGAGAGAGAGAGAGCACGCGCTCATGAGCAGGGGGAAGGGAGAGGCAGAGGGAGAAGCAGACTCCCAGCTGAGCAGGGAGCCCAATGCTGGACTTGATCCCAGGGCCCTGGAACCTGACCTGAGCTGAAGGCAGACGCCTCACTGACTGAGCCACCCAGGCGCCCCAGGCTAGAGGTCTTTAATGAAAAAAGGCAGAGCTCCCTAAGAGACTGTTCCAGACAGGCTTCCAGTTGGTACTCTTGCTGAAAGAGACGCGTTGCTTCTCCAGCACTGTGGAGAGCTTGCAGAAACGTCCCACAAAATGAGTAGAGATAAGGGACAGAAAAAGTCAAGGGGGATTAGGGGACAAAGAACACTGCCAACGTTTCGGTTGGATCACTGTGTTGTGTGCATTTATTCCTGCAGGGAAGAAGCTGGATTTGCCTTTTGAAAGGTGGAGAAGTGGGAGCGAGGGAAATAGGAGCCTTAGCATGGAGGTACCTGGGGAGGAAAAGGAGGGTTTGGAGGACAGAAGTCATTAACACAGCGGAAGTCCAGACTGCAAACATGTACTTTTCCAGGAAGCCTACTTGTCTTATGCATTCATATCCTTGTTGATATTAACTCACTAAGTTACACTTCATCTGCTTTGATCGTACTTACTCTTTTGTACTTATGATGTCTTTATTTGTCAACGGACGAACAACAGATGCAAAATCACTACTCCAGCCTCTGGCTGCCTGTTGAAGGCTGTAGGTTGGATCCTGTTTTTGCTCGTTTTGCTCAAACTGATTGGCCATGATTGACACTGACGTGTCAGCCCAATTTTGGTCGCCGAACACTACATCCTCATCCTACATGTTTTGTCTTTGTTCGTATCACTTGCGGTTCTCAGTCTTCATTTTCCACGTGGCCTAGTTACACAGAGGCTTTTAAAGTCCCGAGTGTGTACAAGATGTGTGTTTGAGAGACTTACCTCCCAGCGTTTTTATGTATGTATGTATGTATGTATGTATGTATGTATGTATGTTTTCTTGGAGGGCGGGTGGGGTGGGAGTGAGTTTTCAGATGTTTATCTGGTGGCAGGCGAGATTTCTTTAGGCATCAATGTTTTCTTCAGGCATTTCCGAGGACAGGGCTTTCCTAGCTGAGTGGGACGCTGGGAGGAGTCCATCGCCAGGCCCAGAATCTTGCGCGAAGCATTAACATCAGTGTGCTAATGAAACAGAATGCCGCGGGTAATGTTTTGTATTGAAGCTGACAGTTTCTGAGATCCTCCAACGCCTCATGCCCTGGTGTGTGTAACCCCTGCCAAGGGTGTGTCCGTGATGTCAGGTAAGGCGAGGTGACATCCCCTGGTCCAGAAAAACAGCCAACTCTGGAATCAGACCCACCAGTCATGGTTCTCCGTGCTGACGTTACGCTTGCAGGAGGCAGGACGACTCTAAGCGGCATAGCAGAGACTGTTTGGAGCCTTGCTTTGGCCCTTGTCATTCATTGTCTTTAAAACTTTAAATATGCTTTATCCTTCCCAACTCGCTGAAAAATGCAGGACACCTTTCCCCTTTCCATCCCTCTGTGGCTACGGAACCTCAATGCCTTAATGCAGTGTATCAGGTTAAGTCTGTGACTAGCCAGCTGGGCGTTTAGGTCCTGACCCACCTCTTTTTACGAAAGTTTTCGGGATCCAGCTCAGACCATGGGTAATATTTTGTTTTTTTTGAGTCTTTATTCCATTTGAGGGGAGGCTCTATTACTGTCTCCTCCCATATACGCTTTGTTTTAACAAGGAAGGTCCGTGAAAACCCAGATTCCCTGAACTGTGTGCCTGGGAGGCGAGACTTTTAGAGCAGGCCCTGTGTTTGGCAGATGATAACAGTGTTGCTTGTTGCGGTTAGAAGGCCAAGGGTACATTCTGGTTTAGTGATCGTTACATTCCAGTGTAAAGGCCAGATCTCCATGAATTACTTCCCCTTGTTCTGTACTAACAAAGCTAAATTAGGGTGTTTTTATTGACTGCATGACGATATGCAGTGGGACACCACTGGAGTCAACTTCCTTCATGCATTTAAATGATATGATTTATAAAATTTGATTCATGCCCAATTTTATGGTTATAGGTATGGCTTCAGGTAAACACCTGAAATGCTCTCTAGTTGTTTTATGAATCCCCAAGGAGATTGCACAGCTCTCCAGGCTGGCTTCCATTAGACATTTTGAAGTGTGTGGCATTTCTCAAGCATCATTGCTGTGTATCTGTGCTGCTTGAAGTAACCGATACATAAGATCCCCTCAGAAAATTAGGCGCTGATGATTAGACATTATCTACGCATGTCTAGCTTACTGAAAGATCCCTTGTCAGAATTCTTTGCTTTTTGAGTTCTCATGATCATACGTACGGCACATGGGCTGGTGACTTCCACACATGGGCATGTAATGTGGGATACACATCTCCTGTAAAATATGAAGGATGTTTTAGCTTTGTCAGAGGCTTGGATGGATGCTCTAATTCATTTCAGTCTTTGTAGGTGACAGGGAAACCCCAGGCTTAGTTCAAGATGTCAGGACCGCGTGGGACGATGTCTGTGCTAATTCTAAAAATCATGCTTTTTTATCGTAAGGCCCTTCCAGGCTCTTTGGTGTAAAGTATCTCATGTCAGTCCTAGGGTCACGTGAGGACCGTGTTTAACCTTGGTGGCTTAGAAGCAAATTTCTGGTGCAAGAAACCCTTTATCACCACCTGGATGCAAAGACCTATTGCATAGTAGATTCCGTTGGGGATTTCAAGGCGCCATCCTTCTTTAGAGCCAATAAGTAGTAAAGGGTCCCTAAATAATCTGTAGGTAAATAGTAAATTAGTAAGTGAACTTTTGAGCCAGTGCACAGCTCATCTGCCCTTTGCTTGGGTTTTCTCTTCTCTTGAGCAGGTAGCTTGGGACGCTGCCGTGTTTCTCATGTTGCATAATGTCCCTTTGGAAGCACTGATTTTGTTCACCTTTACTCTTGAGTAATACATGCCGTTTGATTGGGAGGTTAAGAGGTGACAGTTAAAACCATGAATTAGAAGACACGGTACGTTATTGTGGGAACCGCAGGCTGCCGCCAGCCAGCCCTGGTGTTTTCTCCTGGAGTACCTCTTTTCCCCCACATATCTTATTTCCCAGGATTGAGGTATGAATCTGATTGTAAAAAATTAGCATTTCTTGTGCGGGGACAGCAATTTGTGTCAGATTTCAATCTATTTAGAGTGAAAACCAACGAAGCCCGGTTGACAAATGGCCAGTAAATTGCTGTCCTAATCAAGGTGAATCAAGCTCTGAGTATGTGGCGGATGGCAGAATTTCATGAACGTTGTGCCCCAAAGAATCAGTTCATCTCACTTGATGATGGAATCAGGCAGGACCTGTCTCTTCTTAGAAAGGCTGCGTGTTGGCTATTAGGAGTCAGGAGGGGATGGGCGCAGTCAGGCTTTATTAGCAGGCTGGATCCGGTGACAGGGTGGATATAAATAGAAGGAGGCTCTCCTCGATCATAGCGCCAGGCCCTTAACATGGCTTTTCTTCTTCAAAGCCCTTTACAGGTATGGTTCTTGTAGCCACTCTCAAGATCTTAGGCTGTTATTTGGCTGTTTATTTGCATGTTGCTTCTTCCAAAGATGGAAGTAGTGATTTTTCAGAGATCAGATTTGGGAAAAAAATTAGGTTGCGCATCCTTCAGAATCCTCTGATATTTTCCGCTTTATTTGAAATATTTTGAAAGGTCTTAGCTCAGGTTAGGTGTCCTGTGCTCATTTCGAGATTTCCCGAGTACGAAATGAGGTCGTTTTCTGTGCTACTTAGACACGCTAGATATCCATGGGCAGCTAGAGCATGTCTGGAATTTCATAAGCTTTGAGTTTAGACCTTCCCATTTTATTTTCTATCTGGAGAATATTTGCTTTTCTGAGTCATGTGAAGAAATGAACAACTGCAAACCTTTTCTCACTTCAGAGTAGGGAGCGTGAAATTATGAGTATGTTAAGTAGTTACATCGCAAGTTTCTTGAACTACTTTGAGGCAGATCACTTTGAAAAGTCTGGGTAACTGAAAGAAACGGGACATTTCTTTTATCACTAATACAGTGCAGTTCACTAAATGAGCCCTTGTGAGCTGCAAGCCTTTGGAGGCAGCCTCGTGACTTACAATAAAAAGCTTCATGTTTTCACCTGAGTTTGGATAATTGTCTCTGCACAGTAAGAGTGTAACATTCCTCATGTCTTATAAAACAAAATCAAGATGGAGAAGTGGTGTATTAGTCAGTAGTGGGGTGAGGAAGGAAGGAAGGAAGAGAATTTATTGATTCTCATAAGTGGAGATCTGAAGCTGGAGCTGGACTCCTCTGTTGCTTTGGATTTAAGAGGGGGATCTTTCTTGGAGACTGCACATGCCTCATCTCAGGGAAGAAAGGGATGTGTGTGTTTTGAGATGTTCCCTTCTAAACCGGTGACAGTAGGCAGAGACCCCAGCCCTTCTATAATGGAATATGGTGGAATCCTTTTCAGTGTACGTTGACCAACCTGGGAGTAAAGACGTAAAGACACTCATGCTGGGATTTCCTCTTGGAATGACCCAGCTGACCTCCAGATGGGTTCCCAGGATTGACAGCCTCACTTGGCTTGGAGATACCAGCCAGCCCCTCAGTGCCCCCCTCTTAAACAGGAGAACCACAAAGTGTTACCAATCTTCTGAGGAAGGTACCTAACATAAAAAGTAGAGACCAAAACCAACAAAGAGAGCAAAATAACTTCTCTTATGAAGGAGAGAAGAAAAATCTCTAAAAGAAGATCACGAATCACCACAGGGAGGTCATAGCAGACTTTGCATCCTGGTAACAAGAACAGGATAGGGTGGGGAAGGGAGTCTTAACGAGAATTTAAAAAGAGCTTTGTGAAATTAAATTGTAAAGCTCCATAGAAGAGCTAGAGGGAGAAGCTGATGATAGATCCTAGGTGGAAGATTTAAAAAAAAAAAGAGAAGAAAAAGCGACAGAACATAAAAGAAAAAATTAAGCAGATTGAGGAGGTCCGACATTTGATTGAATATTTGGGCAAAAGAACAGAAAACAGAGATGAGGAAATTAGTAGTAATTCAAGAAAATATCCTAGCACAAGAACATGAATTTTAAACTTGAAAGAAGCCAGTGTGCCCTGAAGCCACAAGCAGATCGTCAGTAGGCACGTCATTGAGAAGTTTCAGCTCAGAGGCCCCAGTAACTGGGCTGCTGACAGACTTCCCCGGTGGAAGCTGGGAGACGGTGGACAGAAGCCCTTGAAACTCTGCGAGATGTTTTTTCCACCGCGGAGGTTTTTTTTTTTAAGATTTTATTTTATTTATTTGAGATCGAGAGCGAGAGAGAGAGAGAGAGAGCATGAGCAGGGGGAGCAGCAGAGGGAGCAGCAGACTCCCCAGCTGAGCAGGGAGCCAGATGTGGGGCTCGATCCCAGGACCCTGAGATCATGACCTGAGCCGAAGGCAGATGCTTCACCGACTGAGCCACCCTGGCACCCCTTGACCTTGGAAGTTTTTTCCCCACCTAAACTACTAGTTCCAACGTGAGGGTAGTTAACGGCATTTTCAACCATGCAAGGCCTCATGTTTTCCACCTAAATCCTTTCTTAGGGAACATACCTCCTCAAAAGGGAGAAAAGCGAGAATGAGGAAGACATGGGACCCAGAAGAGAGGCTGTGTGACAAAGGAGAGAGAAGCAAGGTCTCAGGATGGCGTTTGCCAGCCAGCCAGGCATAGAAGGCAGTTCGTCTGGATGGGAGCAGAACAGAGGCCCTGGTGGAAAGTTCTTGAGATGAGATTAACAAAATGCCTATATATCTCAGTTTATGGAGAGGAGAATTCCACAGTGAGTGGAAACATTGCGTTCTTTCGAATGGGTGATAAGTATGTTAAAACTAAGGACGTGGAAAGAACAAGGTCATGACTGACTCCAGGGCAGAGTTGTGTGAGGAAAAGGACACAGTCCCAGGGTGCTGCGGGGTCAGCTGGGACGTCCTCATAGAGCTTCGGGGTCACACCTGCTAGGAGGCGAAGGGCGGGAGGGAGGAAGAGCAGGCTGAGTGCTAGCCCATGACTTGATGACAGAAACTGGGAAGTTCATAAGTGAGTTATCAGCAGTGTGGAGATGAACACCATGGCAATCAGCCAAGGGATCTGAAGGAGAAGGGCATTGCGAGGAGTGAGGGACACCATGGAAAGAGTCCCTAGAGATTGTACAACCCAGTTTCCTCTTGCTTTTTGAGAAAAGAGACCTGCAAAAAACAATTCGGTCAGATACATAGATCCATTAAGAGCGTGGGTCCCCGACGAAGAGTCAACATGATGCAGTCTTGATAAACTGTAACTCCTTTCGGCAGATGGTGTAGCAAAGCTTGACTTTGTAAGATGGAACTGAGGTAACTGGCATTCTGTAAGGAACACTACTTATCATGCAAGACTATTTAATGCAGAGCTATTTCTGAAAGAACCAACCTTCCCCTCTCCACATGTAAATGACTTTGCAGAAATATATGTATTTTTTTTAGTACACCTATGTTAAATATCTCTTGATGCAGAACTACTTTATCTTTCTCAGCACCCCAGACAAAAATCTTTTCATCAAGCTGTGGTTCTCCAGGTGTAGTGCTTGGACCAGCAGCATCAGCGGCACCTGGAAACTTGTTAGAAATACGAATGCATCGGCAGTTCTCCTGATCTATCGATCAGAGACTCTGGGAGTAGAGCCCAGCAGCCTGAGGTTTGACAAGCCCTCCAGGTGATTCGGTTGTGCCATGCATCTGGCACGACCACATCCAACTCCTTGGCCATTTACACCTCTCTGTAGATGATGGGGAAAGCGGATGTTGAGGGTGGAGGAGGGACAGTGAGCAGTCTCTGATGCACAGAATTTCTACCCGTGTGTCTTTCAGATACACAGTAATCCGTTCACGGTCAAATGCCTCGTGATGATAAAGTCATAGGAGACTGCATTTCAGGCCGTGCAAAATCATGGTTGTCCCTTTATAAACCAACCCCAAAGGACTCCAAATTTAATGGCTGCTGAACTAAGGGGGAATATATGGATACAAGTCATACTTCTGTTTCTCTGAATTTTCTCATAATTCAAGGAAGTTTTGGTACACCGAAACACAGCCTTGTATGCGTAAGTTTTTAGTATATGATAAAGACAGAATGTGGAAACCCAATGGGATACAAATGGGTTATTACCTGTGCTGGGGGGAGGGTCGGGAGGGGACAGCCCAGAGCTGCCCCTCACAGAATATTTGAGCAGAAATTCCCCCTATGTTAAAGAGTTAAGTGTAAGCCTTGGAATCCCAGAGAAGTTAGACTTCTGGTGTCTCAGGGTGGGGGGAGGGCTTTTTTGAAAATGCAACTTTTAGGGGTCCCTGGGTGGCTCAGTTGGTTAAGCACCCGACTCTTGATTTAGGCTCAGGTCATGATCTCAGGGTTGTGAGGTAGAGCCTCGCGTTGGGCTTTGCGCTGGGCATGGAGCCTGGTTAAGATTCTCTCTCTCTCATTAAAAGAAAAGAAAGAAGATACAATTTTTAGAAAAATCAAGGGAATGGATAGATTTGACTAAGTTAAGAAAAAGAACTAATCTTTTATCAAAAGGAGCCACTAAAAGGAAAGTTGGGGAAGATATTTGCAGCGGTTTTGTGACATAGAATATGGAGCGCTCTTAAAAATTATATGAAATACCAACAGTTAAAATGTGGGAAGGATATGATGAGCAGGGTTATCACATGAGGGTAGCATGTTACAATGGCATGTTGTGTTTTTTGAATGTCACATTGAAAAAGGGGAAAGGAAACGCGGCTGATGGCCTGGAGGGGGTTGGCTTCAGATACAGTCTGTCGTCACTGCTAGGCACAGTCTAAGTGCGGTGCAAGTGAGTCCTGTGGGCTGGAGAGCATTTGGGCAGTGTGGGTTGTGAGGCTTCGATCTGTTCCTGCATTTGGCCCCTCATCTCACCTCTGGGATTGCATGGGAAGGCCACATCAGAGGTGCATTAACATTAACGGCTGAGGATGACCAGCACAGCACTGACGATGATGGGGAAAAATAAAAAAGTTTAATGGCCAGTAGGAGGGGAATGGTAAATAAATTACTGTATTCATATTATAATAAAAATTGTGCAACCATTTCAAGTCATGTTTTCAAGGAATTTTAACGACGTGGGGGGAATGCTTCCTGTGTAATGGTAAATGAAACAAGAATTAAAATTCTAAATTCTACATGAACTCAAACCCTGCAGAGAAGCTGTCAGGGGGATCTGTTATCCACATAAAAGTGATTCTCCCTGGGTGTTAGAGTGACAAGTGACTTTAATGTGTTCCTTTATAATTTTATTTTCCTAGATTTCTACAGAGTGTGTATACCTTTTATGGGAAGGAAGAAAGTAAATATTATTGGAAAAGTGCAAGTGTGATGTGTCATTCGCCAAAATAAATACATTCTGCAGTCGCCTGTGTAAATAAAAGCCTTGTCACTTGTCCTTACAGAATAACTCTGCCACTCATTGATGTGGCTTTCTTTTTGATATTTATAATGTTACCCTTGAGTTCTATTTAAAATGATTGATTAGGTGCATTTAAATTGATGTCTTACTTTATAGTCCCCAAATCCTTTTTTACAGTATCTGGTCAGGGGCAAGTGCAGAGAGCTGAGTCCCCAAGAAGTCATAAAAACTTGAGCAAACTTTTCCCCCTTTAATGAGTATTCTATAAGCCATTGATACTTGACTGATTTCTTAATAGTTACATTCATGGGCTCTTCTTTCTCCTTCCCAGGAAAACTTTATGCCTGATTACATTTTTGAGCTGGAATGATTTTCCTGAATTTATAGATGAATGAAAACAGGAAACGATTTTCGTGTGATGCACATGCTTTAGCTTATTAGATCGTTTCTTCTTTGAAATTATATTGATGCAAAAATGCAGCACATTCTATAAAAATCCGCTTTTTGAAGTTTCTTAGGTTTTAAAATGCCTGTGTTCTCTTTTAATTAGCTTGCTATTGTTAAATTAAAACTTTCAAGAGAGCCAAGAATTGATGGTTATTTTTAGGACATGCTCCAAATTCAAATATAGTAAACTCTGGCTTACCTGTGCGGTGGGCTAGCTGTGCTCCCTAATACGGCAGCCGATACGACTTTTAAATTAAAATTAATGAAAATGTAAATTGAAATCCTCTTTCACACTAGCTGCATTTCAAAGGCCCAGTAGCCACATGTGGCTCCTGGTTACTGTACTGGACCGTGCAGGTCTAGAAAATTCTACTGGACCTTGCTGGCCTAAAGATAATTCAAAATAGGTAAAAACCCCTAATAATTTCTGGTTAGCTCTAGAATACTATCTAGTGAGTGTTCTTCCCCACCCATTTTCTTCCTAACAAGACTTTGCTTGGCTTATGCTAAAATTACTTAACCGTCTCTGAATATTCTCCAAATGATAGGAGGAGGCAGAAAAGAATTAACAGGGGAGGATGCTTGTTCTGTTAAATTTCTTTCAGATTAAAAAAAAAAAAATTTCTTTCAGATAAACAGGTAATCTGAATGCAGAAAAATAAAACACTGAAAAAAGCTCTGGTAGATTCATAGAACTTTAGATTTGAAAAGGGCCCAATGATTACATCTAATCAAGCTTTCATGAGAGGTTTAGAGGAACAGAGAGGTCAAGTTATTTGCCTAGGTCACACAGCTAGATCGTGGCCTTGTTACTCTCCAAGTTACTATAATTGTGTTGTTCAACAACTTTAGAGAGGAGAGGAGCCAATTAGAGTGGGATTAACTTTACATAGGATCACAAGTGTATTGTAAAAAACAGGAAGTTACCCTTTAAAAACCCAGCTTTGTGAGCTTTCTTTTCATGTCTTTAGAAAAAAAGGTACTTTCATTAATAGACAGTTTTACCTTTGGTCTTGAAACTAATATATATTTTAAGAATCAAAATGAAATATGCTTCCTTTTAAAAATAGCCCTTTTTTGGGGGTGAGGGTGTTGGAGGCAGGAAAAGGATTTGCTTTTCAAAATCCTGTTTTCATTTTGCAGAGCTTCTGGGTCAGTTTTCACCAGGGAGATTTGCTACCCCCACAAAGTCCATCGGAAGTAAATTTCTGTGGACGGGTTTGTCATTCCCCTATTTAATGTGATTTCTCCGGTAATGTTTATTTCCAGAGGCACTGCCTAGGTTCCATGCGTTGCTGAGAGCGAGCTGTGGAAAGGGATTTATTCTAGGAAACTGCCTTCAAGCTGTGAAGAGATCGCACCTTGTTAATGTCGGGGGGGACTCCTGGGTCGTTTGCACCAGGTCCTGTGGATTGTACTTTTGAAATACGCCGCGCACTTGTTTCCTTGTTTTCTCCCCAGACCTCCGCCCACACGGTCCTGTTTCAGTTGTGTCCCCGTCTGTCCGTCTGTCTGGCTGGAGCGACTTTTCTGGAACAGATCAATCAGATCATTGCACTCCCTGCAGTGAATCCTGCGGTGTCTACTCCTGCCTGCAGAGTTGGGGTCCTTGCTTTGGCAAACCATTCTCCTCTGCTTGGGGTTCAGCCTTGAGTCTGTTCTGCTAGCACGTTCTCCAATCCTGGCCCCCACAACCTCGTGGTGATCTCTGCTTCTCTCTGTGTCTCTAGTGTTCCCTGTTGCTGACCAGCTTGTAAGGGGTCAGCGCGTGCCCCCAGTGGGGATGCCCTCTGTTCTGGGCTGTCTGTGATACTCTGTTGGCTCCAAGTGTCCCCCCTCCTGTGTCGTTCAGCTGCTTGTCCTTCTGCACCCCCCCATCCTTGGAAATGTCCCTGACAGACTCCAGTGGACATCCGTGAGGGAGGCAGTGTTTTGCAGAGGGTGCCGTGTCTTCCCCTGTTGTTGGTGGGCATGGTGTCCCCATCTAGGTGATCGGGTGATCCGCAAACTCACACACATGCTTCCGTCATTGCGGGCAGGTGTGTGTTGTCCGCTGCGTGCTCCCTGCGCGTGTTCTCGCACCCGGCGCTTGTTGGCTGTTGGGTCTCTGGTGGGCTGGCCACACTCGCTTATCAACAGGCGAGTTCTCTGCAGATGGCATCGGCCATTGCTCCTGGATGCTGGTGGCGCTGGAGACACACTGGTGAGTACCGCCACCCGCTGTAACATCCAGGTCTAGGGCACGAGAACTTGCAGGGAGCCCTGGCGGCCTGTCCCTCTCCTCTCTGGTCGGCTTCATGCAGCCCCGTGGGGAGGAGATCTCCAGAACCATGGCTCCCCACAAATACCAGTGTCTGTGTCATGATAGGACTCGGAAAGGAGCGTTCTTATGAGGAGAACACATTTCTGCCTGTCATCGTGTGCGTTGTTTTAGCAAACTGATGTCGCTGGGGTAAAATTAGTCAGCCTCAGTGTGCAAAGTGCTGGGTTTGCCAATGCCCTCTGTTTTAAAGCATCTTGGAACCCGTCTATCTGTTCCACGGGTTCCTTTACTTAATCTTTCATTTAAAGAAAAAAGACAAACACTCTGAGTTTCTATTTACGTTTAAGTCGTTCGTGTGCGCACCCAGTTTTCTTGCACCGTTGGTCTTAGATGTTGCTGCAGGGTGGGGTTAGGACTGGCTTGCCTTGCTTTCTCGGCCCCATGCAGCGCTCCGGTGAGCATGTGGTATTTACCGATCCTTGATGTGGCTTTTAAACAAACCCAAGAAACCATTTCAGCCTTTTAACCAGTGCTTTGCTATTTTTTGGGACAGCCCTGCCTTGCATTGTATCTCTCATCCTGACTTCTCCTCAGACCGCACAGCCTCACTTTGCTTCAGAAAATAGAAAAAGCACCTGTGCTCAGAGACTGTGGGATGAGTGAAAGATAATCTCCCGGTTGGTTATGTTTGCCTGATAATTTGTCATTTCATTTGCTTATTTGTGTACTTACCTTCGTACCAGCAAGATGCATAGGTCGCTGCTGGAAGAAGCAGTCTGGACATTTCCATGGTTCCTATTCTAAAATAGGTATTTCCTTTCTTTGTGTTTTGATTGAGAAATGGCTTTGTATCCCTGCCCCCACAGCGTCTGCCATAGTATTTTATATAAACAGGTAGCTAATAAATACGTGCTGGGTTAAGTTCCCATGCTGTGTACCTGGTACCTTGCCCATCTCCTCCTGGTAGAGTTTTCTGTCTTCTTCCTGCCATTGCACCGATGACTACACCCTCTTATGAACCTTTAATTTTGACCCCCCCTCAAAATAATTTTCCAGGAAAGCAAACTGAATAGCACCAAAAGAGGTGTGTGCACGTGAGAGAGTGTGTGTGTGCACTCGCACACGCACGAGTGCATGTGGCTAGCGGTTTAAAAGGGGGTGGTATTCTTAAAAGGTATTTCACTGTATGTGAGTGACAAAATATTCTATTTATAGGTGTAGAGGCACTATGGTTTTCTTCATGCATCCTTGCCCTTTTGCTGATTTAATCTTTCGTCTACGTGTGCAATAAAAGTAGATGTTGAATGAGTGAAAGATTTAAAAGCCCCGCATGGCTGTGTCTGTCTAAACACCAGAGAGGTCAGCGGCCGACCCTTAGGAGTGGCGACCCTTAGGGGGGGTGCGTGCCTGGCTGTTTCATGGGCTGTAATGTAAATGAACCAAATTGTAGGTTCTGTGAGAAGCGCCTGTCATTTACCTGTTTTTCCACCTGTCGTATCTGAATGCAAGTGAAGAATAGCCATGCTATTATAGGAAAAATCTAATTGGTCAGAAAGCACATTGGCAAACGTCGGTACTTTAACTGGGTCCGGTCGCGCATTGCTTGGGACACCCGAGACGTCTCACCCGTGTGTGGGTATTTTCTGTTATCAGCATTACGTGGCATCCTACATGTTATAGTCACCTGGTAGCAGCTCTGACAGGATGCTCTTATTTTGGAGGGGACTTTAAAAACAAAGGAATATAATCAAGGTGCTCTGCTTTTTTTTTTTTTTTCTTTGTTGGTTGCTCTTAGGTAATTCTTGCTGCAGGATGCATTAAGAGAAGAGGATCCTTACTCACTAGGCATGGAGAGCAGCTTGTCAGCTTCCAGCATGCAGGACCCTTCCTCCTCACCCTTGGAAAAACAGCAAAGCTCAGCAAGCGGTAATGGAGGTCTCGATTCAGGTGGGACTTTGTTTTCTGGATCTCTCTCTGACGTTTTGATTTAGTGACCGATACCTTCCCGAAAATGTTCAGGAAACAATGGGGCAGACATCTCGAGATCTCTCGCACTGCCTGTTCCTAGGATTTGCTGTCATATTTATAAGCATAGAGCAGCTTGAAAGTTACACAAAGTTTGGCTCAAAATGTAGTATTTCCAATACTAGATGGAGAGGGGTAGGTTGCAGTGAGGTGACAGATCACTTCAGAATCTCAGTGGTTAACACAGTAAATGTTTATATATCATTCATGCTAGCTCTAGAAAGAGCTGGTGCACTTTCTGCGGATTCATGCCACACCAATTTTTTGTTACGGGGTAAGCAGAGCTTGAGGGTCGTGAATCAACAGTGTGACATGCTCTGGCTCCGAACACACAGCTGTTAGTTTTGCTCAGAACCTCTGGACCAGGACCTGTCTCATGCTGGCACCACTGCAGGGGAGGTGGGAAAGTCAGCTTGTGTCCCTTGTGCCCAGAGGGACAGGACAGCGGGCTCTGCCTAGGCACTGATGCCGGCACCCCCACTCCTCTCCGAAACCTTGAGCACGGCTTTCAGAGAAGTGCCTAATGGGAAAGAAATTTAGGTCATGTGAATCCGTGGTATAGTTGTTCCTCCCTTCAAGGAACCTAACACCTAACCAGTCTTTGATTGCATTTTAGTATTTCATCGATGAATTTTTATGTGTCTCTTTTTCTAAATGCTTACACAAGAGTCCGTTTTAAAAAGACACTTTTTTTTTTTCCTTCTTTTAAAGGATTGCTCTATTTGCATAACAGCAAATTAAATCAGGACAGCTTAGCTGTCTGGATCATGAACGTTTGCTCTGGTGAATTCATGTACAAAATGTTGATCCTTAATTCAGTGGGAGATTTGACCCTTATCCAGAGAAGTCACGATGGTTGTCTTCATATTCTGATGAGTGCTGTCAATGGCAAAATTACAGATGGCTCGATTTCATTGGATTTACTGCATTAACTCAAATTTATATCTTTATCTGCAAAAAATCTGGAAACCCCTGAAGTTATTGCCTAAATATGTGGAAAAATGTTAGTGTCGGCTTCAGAATCAGCCCAGTTTCCCCACCCGCCCCCTTGGGATTTTTCTGTACATAAGCTGGAGTGAGGAAACTTCTAGAAGCAGAGCTGAGTCATTGTCCCCCAGTGGAAGTATGGAAATTCTCTTCTGAGGAAACTGAGTCCCATAGGCGGAAGGTTCACCCTAATTCTACTCTCATTTAAGTACAAATACGCTTTTTTTTTAAAAAAAAAGTCTGTCTAGGGGCGCCTGGGTGGCTCATATGGTTAAGCATCTGCCTTCGGCTTGGGTCATGATCCCAGGGTCCTGGGATCGAGCCCCATGTCCAGCTCCTGGCTCAGCGGGGAGCCTGCTTCTCCCTCTGCCTCTCCCCCTGCTCGTGCTCTCTCTCTCTCTGTGTGTGTGTGTCTTGAATGAATAAATAAAATCTTTAAAAAAATAAAAAATAAAAAAAAAATAAAAAGTCTGTCTACGTTTGCCGCATGAAATTACGTTTCCAGTTTTGGTTCCCTGGGCTTTCACAGGCCTTCGCCGAATGCACATCCCGTGTCTGTGACTGCCTCGTTTTCAAAGGTATGTTTTCGAAACTGTTTTAAAAACGAAACGTGTGTTGACTTTTCATTTTCTTGCAGCTGCAATATATCTGTCTAGCTTAAGTAGATTTTGAAGCCTGTTGGTAATAATATGGTGTTGGGAGAATTATTTGTGCTGCATTTCCTCTCGGGTGATTCCATGAATAGGGAAGTAGGGGATTTGTTCTGTCACCAGCCAGGCTGGGCTTGTGCTGACGGCCAGTCATGTGCACACACTTCAGAGAAGTTTCCTTGCTCGTGCACGATGGGCGACCTGAATCATACAAGACCTGAAGATCTTTACTAGAAATGGTAGTTCTGAAGAGCTCCAGATGATCTTAACATGTATAGACACAGGCTCCGGAGGTTTTTTTCCCCTTACGTGGCTGATCTGTCCTTTCCCCTTGGAATTCCCGTAAGCACCTCTTCGTGGAGGAGACTTGTAGGTGGCGCCACGAAGAGCGACTCCTAAAGGAGGAATAAATTTAAGGCAGGATCTTAAACCTCTGTAGAGAGCAGAGGCCGACTTCGAGAAACTCAGTGTTTCTCGAACATTGCGTCTGTTACAATGGACTCAAGTACGAGTCGTCAAGAAGCTTATTTTCCCCTTCCAGCTGGTAATACAGAAAACAGTTCCCATTCTGGTGTCGGTGGGGGGTGTCTGGTTGTGGGGCCCACTGTGATATGCTTGGGGCCGCCATGGGCTGTTTGGCCGCGAGCGTTTTGGATGAGACTCGCTTCCCAGAAGAGCAGGGGGAGGGCAGGCTCAGCTGGTTCTCCGTTGACAGAGGACAGGTGGGTACATGATCCTGAGTTCGAACGGTATGGCAGGCACTCTCTAAGGACTTTTATGTGTGTTGACTCAGTTTACCCTTCCACGACCCCATGAAAGGGCTGCTTTTATTATCCACATGGTAAAGAGGAGGAAACCGGACGATGTGGCAAAGTCACTTGGCTCTTGTGTTGGAGCCAGGATTTCATTCCAGGCGTCCGGAGGCTCGGAAGCAGGTGCTCTGCACACTGGGTCTTATCTGCCCTTCTGTGCAGGGCGAAGTCACCCACGTGCACGCGAGCACGCCCCCTCCACGCGCATACACGCGCTTTCTGGGATGCAGGCACAACCCAGCTGCTTTCTTATCCTTCCCTCCACATGTCTGCTTGCCCCTCCCCACGTGTGCTGGGACGCAGGCCTGTCGCTCCCCAGCAGGTGACAACGCGTGGTTCCCTCTAGCTCTTCTCGGCCCAGGTGACAGGGCCAGCGCCTTCCGTGGTTGCCCCCCCCAACTCCACTGCTTTGACTTGTGTCCCCATGCCCTACCCCGAACCACTGCGCTTCCTTGGCGCGGACGATCCATCCCTCTGACGCGAAAACTTCACCGTACAGCAGTGAGCTCCGATTCCCAGTAACAGCTTTTTTATTTTCCGTTCTGCCTCTTTTCCTAAGAAAAGCTCAAATCCTAGTTTGACTGGCACCTCAGTCCTGTAAAGGAAATAGGCACCACGTGAAATGACTCTTCCTCCCAGGAGCGCGGAGGACGTTGCCCGGATGAGCGCAGACGGATGAACGGAAGGCCTCCCCAGCGGACAGGATGGACAGTGTTGTCACCAGGCATGCAGAGAAGGCCGTGGACCCAAATTGGCTTTCTGGAATTCTAGGCTTCTCCAGTTGCTGTTATAAAAGCAAGCAAAACAATATGCTGACATGGTGATAGATAGAGTCCTTGACATTATTTTTCCAGGCTGGCTAAATTTCCCGATGAAATCTGTAGATAAAGTGGTGTTGCACATTTAGACTGGGCGGGCTTCTGAGTAAAGAGAATTACGCTGGCAATGCGGGCTTAAAAAAAAATTTTTTTTTTCTTTTGGTGTTAGGAATACATTAACTGGAGTCCCACAGGCTTTTTTATTCTGGAAGGAAAGGAGTCAACATTCTTGTTAGAAAAATTCAGATTTCTTATTCTTGGTGCCAGGAACTTTAGCGTTCTCTGTTAAAAACAAAACCAAACAAAAGACCAAAAACACTTCTCTTTTTTTTTTTTTTTTTAAAGATTTTTATTTATTTATTTGACAAAGAGAGACACAGTGAGAGAGGGAACACAAGCAGGGGGAGTGGGAGAGAGAGAAGCAGGCTCCCTGCGGAGCAGGGAGCCCGATGCGGGGCTCGATCCCAGGACCCCAGGATCATGACCTGAGCCGAAGGCAGACGCTTAACAACTGAGCCACCCAGGCGCCCCCCAAAACACTTCTCTTTAGAATACTAATTGCCGCCCCCCCCCCACCCCCGGCTGGGTGATTGGGTGATTTTTATGTGTTTTCTTTTTTCTGGAAAATCTCTCTGGCCATCTGGGTCCTCTGAGTGCAGATGACTGTCCCCCCTTCCCTGGGGGACGTCCTGCAGCCGTGAACTCGGCCCTCGGCGTGGCCTTGGCCAGCCCTTTCCGAGTGTCGTTCGTGCTGTGGGTCTGTTTAATGCCCTCAATGGAAGGACTTTTTAAGCCTTGTGATTGTATGAATGGACTGTCAGCAGTGAAAATCGTGAAAATTTAATGCCTTGCTTTCTCTTCCCGAGTGTATGAGGAATATCTAGCACATGAGAAAGTGTTGTATGAGATTTCATCGGCTCCAAACCTGCAGACTCTCCGTTCTTTTCTTGGCAAGTGGTCACGGACGTTAGCATTCAGCTTCCCAAAGTTAGCCAATTTCAGACTGTAAAACCAAAACCCAAGATTTGATTACTTAAAAAAAAAAAGTGTGTGAGCCGTGTGTTTACTCTGCTTTACGCTATCATGTATAAGGTGCGTAAACGTGCACACCTCCACTTTTAGTGTTCTTTTTCTTTTTTTTTTTTTTAAAGATTTTATTTATTTATTTGAGACAGAGAGAATGAGAGAGAGAGAGCACATGAGAGGGGGGAGGGTCAGAGGGAGAAGCAGACTCCCTGCCGAGCAGGGACCCCGATGCGGGACTCGATCCCGGGACTCCAGGATCATGACCTGAGCCGAAGGCAGTCGCTTAACCAACTGAGCCACCCAGGCGCCCAAATAAATAAAATCTTATTTTTAAAAATTTTTTAAAATTTTTTAAAGTTTTTTTATTTATTTATCTGAGAGAGAGAATGGGAGACAGAGAGCATGAGAGGGAGGAGGGTCAGAGGGAGAAGCAGACTCCCTGCCGAGCAGGGAGCCCGATGCGGGACTCGATCCCGGGACTCGATCCCGGGACTCCAGGATCATGACCTGAGCCGAAGGCAGTCGCTTAACCAACTGAGCCACCCAGGCGCCCTAGTGTTCTTTTTCTATCAGGAAATGTGCTGGTCACATAAATAGACTTCTGTTTTCTACAACTGAGTGGCCACTAATAGTGTGCCTGTTTTCTCTTAGAATGTGGAATTTTCTTGGTCGCGTTTCATGGTCGGTTTTCATGACGTCATGGGGAAAAACGCTTCCGACTGGTGCCTTGGCAGAGGCGGGAGATTGTCAGAGTTTCCCTGATAAAATGTTTATGGGTTTAAGAGGTTTATGAATCAGCTGTAAATATTTGCTCTGGGTTTATGAGGCCTCCACTCATAAACAGTGTGTGTGTTTATCTATTGCTCATTGAAACGTCTTTAGAGAACGGGCTGTTCGGGGAATGTGTGTGCCTGGAGGAAGTACTATGAGTTACAGGTCAGGAGAGGCCTAATTGTAGGGGACCCTAAATTTTGTGTATGATTTTATTGTTTAAAACTACTGGTGCTGGGCACACGAGCTTTAATTTTTAAAATCCCATTCCAGGTTTGACTTTTAAGTATTTTCTGTGGACCGTGGAGCGTGAACAGCACTCTCTGTAGCAGTGTTCTTAGCAACTCGCTGGGGGGTCACTGGGGGACCTTTCCGTCTCTTGGTGACTTGAACGAACACCGAAGTGACGCCTGAAAACCATCTACAGCCTGTTTATTGCAGGAAGAGAAACATGGTTTGTAATGAATTAAAATTCAGTGGGAACTAAGTTGTGGGTAGAATGCTAGTAGCCTCGATTGGAATTGTATGAAGAGTGAAGAAGCTTAGCGAGCGGTCTCGAAGCTGAAGCTGAGAAATTTAAGCCACGGTCTCACCCTCCTGGACGATGCCAAGCGATGGCGTCACCGGTCCTTCCAGGCGTGGTGCTGAAGCTCATCCAAGCTTTCTAGCCCCAGGCACTGGCTGCTGCAGGACTTCCTCCTCGTTCTGTCTCCACGCTGGTGTTTCTGATGCCAGGGAAGCCAGCACTCCCTAAGAGAGCCCTTCCATTTTCCAGGAGCTGGTAATTCACCCAGGGGCTCTCCCAGGACCTTCTGCCTCCGAAGGCCCAGGACTGAGTTTCATGGCCATGTCATCCCCCTGGTTGTGTCCTCCTGCCAAAGGCTCCAGGGGCTCTCTGCACACACTGTTTTCTCTGAGCTTGGCTACTGCCTCCTGCCTTCCCCCATCTCCTGCATCTTCCCGCTGCCGGGCTTGGCTCTCGAATGCTCTCATGCTCACCAGTACAGAAGACAGACAAGCTGGCCCTGGAGCCTGCCTCGGGTGGTGGTGGTGGAGCACATACGCCCTACGCGTGGTGCAGGCAGAAAGGAGACATGGAAAGGTGTCTCGGGAGAGTTCTAGCTTGAAACCCGACAGCCCGAGTCAGATCCTGCTTCTGTGGCTGGACAGTTGCGTGGTCCTGGTGACTGCGCCGCCTCCCCCCCCTCCCCCCGCCTCTCTGGGCTCCCGTCATCTCTTCTGTGCAATGGGGATGGTAGTCACCATGTGTCAGGGTTCTTGGAAGGAGGAAACAGGGTGATGCACATAAAGCAGTTAGCAGAGAGCTCGTGGAGTTCTTGCCACGACCCCGTGGTGGCTCTATGGGGCTGGAAGTGCGTGACCCTGGCTGGGGCAGGCAGGCCTGCAGGTGGCGTGGGCTCTACGGGAGCCAGACAGGTGGGGTGTAGAGAAATTACAGACTTCCTTGGAGCCAGGCGCCCTGAGCAAGTGAGACGTGCGCAGGCATGCTTCTGGCTAGTGCATCAGAAAGCGAACCTGGTAATCGATGCCTGCAGCCTTTTGGGGAAAAGAGTTGTGCATAGAGTCGTCGGGCGACACCCGGAGGGGTTTTCCAGAACGTGACTGCTTTCCTGCGGGTTTGCCTCACCGTGTGTCAGCAGTATATCTTGTTAGCTGGCTGCTGCGGGATCTGCTGATTTTTTTTCAGGGAGCCTGTTTCCAGTGGAAGGACCTAGATCCCTGGGTAAAGTGGAATGTTGGGAGAAAAACAAGGGAAAGATTTTCTCTTCAGGGAGCTTTTCTTTTTCTTGCACATTTAATTACAAACCAGCTTACGGGGGTCAAAGTTGAGGAGGCTAGTTCCAAGCAACTTTGATTTAGAAGACAAAATTTAAGGTAACTGCTTTTAATCTAGCATCTTCTGGCTTTACAAAAATGATCTTCTGCCCATTTCTGAGACTATACAGAGTATCGCAGGAAAATTACTTTTCCCACTTACAATTGAAGAAACCTTTGGTAGAAAAAAGGTTGTGATAGCCTGCAAGAATGAGGCTTTCTTTCCTAGAGCCTCCTGTTGCTGGTTCTCCTGGATCACCTGCCAGGATATACCACTTCTCCATTAATGACATGACTGAGAGCAGTATTTATTTTTGGCCTGTGAAATAGGCTCTTGCTTATAGAAGATACACAGGTTGAACATCTGTTGAGCATTATTGCAAGGAAAGAGAAGCTAACCTTTGAAGATCTTACTTATCCACGTGTGTGGATAACCCCTAACCCCTACTGCTCTATGTTCTTTTTTTATGATATGATAGCCTTGCAGATAACGCTGAAATAATGTTTACAGCTTGTGAGTTCTTTCCATTGGAAACTGTGATGTAATATTGTTATCCGTGCTTTAAAATGAGTTATTTGGTTCTTTTTGACTATACAGATTGTATCTTCCGCACAATCTTAAATGTTCTGAGAATTGCTTGATCGGTTTGAGAATTGCTGGTTGGTTTCTGTCACTAAGTTGCTAGGTGACCTCACATACTGGAGCAATCCTTCTGGACCTCCCAGTAGTTTTTTCCTTGGAATAACATCAGAGTCAATGCTTCCTGAAGTCCCTTATGACCCTAACAATCTGTGCTCTTACTTTATAATCTCTAGCCGTCGGAAGTAAACACGTGGTCAAAGGTGCTCATGCTGTCTACACGTCAAGGTACCTCCTCAGTGCCCGATGGTTTCTTTTACCCGGTCCTCCAACCTCCCCGGAGAAGGGAGTGGCCACAGTGACAGCGGCTGATTCCAAACAAGTACTCTAGCAGGCGGCAAATGTGCCCCGAAACAAATCTCGTTTCGTTCGCCTGAGAGCGCCTAATTTTACCCTTGATTTTGCCAGCGTAATTCAGGCAGGATTTTTTCAGTGTTCCCTTTCCGTAGTCAACACCCCACAGCCAGCACACCAAAGCCGACAGTATCAGCAGCATCCCTTTTTTCTTTTCTTCAAGGTTTTTATTTATTTATTTGAGAGAGCAAGAGAACACAAGCAGGGGGAGCAGCAGAGGCAGAGGGAGAAGCCGGCTCCCCGCTGGGCAGGGAGCCTGACGCGGGGCTCGATCCCAGGACCCTGAGATCATGACCTGAGCCGAAGGCAGATACTTAACCGACTGAGCCACCCGGGCGCCCCTCAGCAGCATCCTCAACAGGATCCTCCTGCACGGTTGAATTCCATTGTCTCTTGCATTAAGGATTTGTCGCTCTTCGTGGAAGGCCCGTGCCTTTCCATTCTTCACTCTGGTGTTGATAGTCTTCTTTTTTTCCTTGTCTTTTGACAGAAGAAGGCTCAAGCCTGGAGGAAATTGGCTTTAACTGGGGAGAGTATCTGGAAGAAACAGGTACCAACGCAGCTCCTCACACGTCCTTCAAGCATGTACGTAACACCCCTCGTCTTTCTGGTCTGCATTTGGAGAGGGGGAGGGGCGTCTGCAGGAAGATGCCGAATCTTTGGGAAGAAAAGGGAAATTGAGGCAGGATTTCTTAGAAATCCAGAGGTGAGGGGGACGTCCATTTGCTTTCCACAGACAGCTGCAGGAAAGATGGGCCTCGTCCTCATACTTGATGTCTTCTGGTAATGGGGGCTGGGCCCAGGGTGGGTCTCAGTGTGTGAAGGACAGTGTGCACCTTACCCTTATTCTGCACCTGTGTGGCCCTGCAAAGGGCACACAGCCTGAGACAGGTAGGATTGTTGGGAATAAAAAGCCAGCAAATGAAGAGGTCAATACATGTGATGAGCAATATCATCTAAGACGGGTAATGGCTGTATATTTTCTATTTTGAATGGATATTTGTATTTCAAAAGGACACCTAAAAGTCTTACAACCATCTGTGGGCAGATGAGTGAAATTAGAGGAAATGACTGTAAATATTCAGAACACATTTGGATCAAACCAGAAAATCATTTTCATCAGTAATATTTCTTTGAACAATGCACATAGCGTGCCCTGCCAAGGGCAAGTCCCGGGAAATAAAAGATGGAGGATTTATCAGACTTTTGCTTATGTATGAGATTTTGGTAATATATCATTAGTGAGGGAAAGACTAAATTTTCAGGACCCAAGTTCTGAGGCATTACTGTAGCTTTACTGGAAATGAAAGTTTAATTCTGAGAAACAATTTTTTTTTCCCCCCACTGGGCTATCCAAAGCAAAGATTTAGCCCAAGTCTGGTAAACAAACTGGGGCAGTTTTCTAGCCTGTTCTTGCTTTTGGCTCTTTTGCCTCTTAAAATGCTGGGATGACTTGGCTAGATCCCTTGAGGGGGTTTGGGAAAGAGATACTGATCCACAGATTTTTCCCTCCTTTCTGTACCAGGAAGTTATCAGTATTTCTCCATGTGGAGCCACCCTGTTCTCTTAGATCCAGTCATGTCTCCCACTTCCCTTTCAGCCACAGTGTGGTTTCCTTCTGGACGCACAGTTTCCCCAGGCCCATGTGCCAGGTTTAGAAGAAGAGGAGCATGGACCCCTGGACGAGCCACGTATAATCCCAACATCTCTTAAGCAGGTGCTCCTCGAGGATGTCAGATGTGTGAGCTTTCGAATGTTGTGGCTCACCAGGCTGCAAATATTAATAGACCATAACCCTTAATTAAAAATAAAAAGAAACGCGTTCTCCAAGGCTGTGCTATTCTTGAAGTGGCCGCTAGCCACATGGAGCTACTGAGCATTTCAGATGCGTGCTGTCCTGAACGGACAGGTGGTGTGAATGTAGAAGGCTGGCTGGATTTTGCAGGCTTCCTTGGAAAAGAACAATGTAAACCAACTCTGTGTCTTTCATGTTGATTACATCTTGAAATAACAATATTTGGGATATATTGGGTTAGATAAAATACATGAGTAAAATGAATTTCATCTGTTGTATCTTTCTAATTTTTCGTGTGGCTGTTAGTAAACACAACATCTGGTGGGTGGCTTGCGTGGTATTTCTCTTAGTGCTGTTCTAGGGTGAGAGGAATATTATTTTTAAGTGCTGTGTGTTTCGTAGTTCTCGTCCTCTTCTGGGTGTGTCCGATATAATCACATTGTCCCCGTGTTTCTCTTTCCTGAAGGTTGAAATCAGCCTTCAGAGCAATTTCCAGCCGGGGATGAAGTTGGAGGTGGCCAATAAGAACAACCCAGACACGTACTGGGTGGCCACGGTCATCACCACCTGTGGGCAGCTGCTGTTGCTACGTTACTGTGGTTACGGTGAGGACCGCCGGGCCGACTTCTGGTGTGACGTGGTGATCGCGGATCTCCACCCTGTGGGGTGGTGCACGCAGAACAACAAGGCCTTGATGCCCCCGGACGGTAAGTTCCCCGCATCCCGACGGCCGGGTGGCCCACATCCCGAAGCCTCTCCACTCACACGCGATCAGCGTTCAGGATGCTCGTAGAGCCTTGAAAACCGATTTATTGGGAGGTCTGGTGCTTTGCAGGTTGCTTCTTGAGTTTCAGTGTCGGGAGAGAGGGCTCCAGAGTGGGGGGACCTGGGTGCATTTTTACTTGTCCACTGAGCCCACCGGGGCCTTCTGGAGACTAAGACTGGGCATTTTTTAATTTATTTATTTATTAGAGAGAGAGAGAGAGAAAATGAGCTGGAGGGAGAGGGAGAGAGAATCTGAAGGAGACTCTGTACCGAGCACAGAGTCTGACACTGGGCTCGATCTCACGACTGCAAGATCATGACCTGAGTCGAAACCCAAGAGTCGGCCACTTAACCAGCTGAGCCACCCAGGCGTCCTGAGACTGGGCATTTTGAATAGTCACATAGAGCACCTGGAACAGGCTTCTCTGATAAGTTTTCATCTGTCTTCTTGTGGGGAGACTGTCAGGGTGGGAAGCATGTAGAAAACTGAACAGATGTGGAGAAATGACATTACTCTCTAGGGAATCGTCAGAGCTTGTAGAGATAAGATCCATTTAGTTGCTGGAAAACAGTGGTTCCCTACAGTGACCGTACCCGCCAGGGGACATTCAGCCATGTCTGGGAGCATTTTGGGTTACAACAGGGAGGGTGCTCCTGCTGGCCTCTAGTGGGAAGGCCGGGGTGCCACACAAGACAGTCCCCGAACCAGGGAGTCATGGGGCTCGAACTGCAGTGGCATGGACTTGGAGAAATCCAGAAGGAGCTCGTCTGATCCCGTAAGTGAGAAAAGCCGCGTTTCCAAATATTTGAATCTTCACACCCTGTTTTCAGTGTTCGAATCTGCAGTGATGGCAGCGGTGATGCTTGAAGACTTCGGATGCTGATGCTCAAGCCTGTGTCATGTCTTCATAGTACCTGTCTGCCTATTTTAATTGTGACTTGATATCTTTATTTCCACCTGACAGGTAACGTTTCAGAGCTAATTCCGAGGTCCTTTTTGTCCACCATATTGGCAGTTGCTTTCGCCCGGAACTTTTGGATTTTGTCTTCTTTCTGAAGTTCTTATATATTCTTCTGATTGGTGGGAATGGTCTGTGCCTTTCTACTACCCCGTGTCCTGCGTAATTGAGAGCCGGCTGAGAGGCGGTCATGGCCCTATAGACCCATGACCATGGAGCTTGAGTTGTATTTCTGTGACGTTTATAAGGAAAGAATACATTGCCTGGGCCTCAGCTGACATCGTGGCCCCTGAGTGCCCCAGAAGAAAGAGAGATGGGCCCTTCTGTCCTGCTTTGGGTCATTGCATCTGTGCTCCCCCATGCGCAGGCCCTCCTCCCACCCCAGCTGTGAGCTCATAGGCAACCAAGGTCAGACCCTGTCTTTGCTCACAAAGGCGCTGGTGCCCTTGGAGTTGATCACATCTGCAGCTGTGCCCCTCGCCCCCCCTTATTGATACTTGAAAACAAATTGAGTGACGATACACATACTGTAAAATTCATCCCTTGGAAGTGTGCCCTTCAGTGATTTTTGGCATAGTCACAAGGCTGCACAACTGTTGTCATTGTCTTAATTCCAGAGCGTTGTCATCACCCCGTAAGGGAACCCCGTGCCCATTGACCGCCACTCCGTTCTCCCAGTCCCTAGGTGCTGGCGACTGCTGGTCTGCTTTGTTTCTGTGGCCTCGTTTATGGAGACACACGGAATCGCAGAACGTGAGGCCGCTTGCGTTTGGCTTCTTGAACTTTGCATCGTGTCCTGGAGGCTCCTCCCTGTTGTTCAGCTCGTGGGTCAGGACTTCATGACTTTTCCTGTCTGCGTACTATTCCGCCAGGTGTCTACACCACACTGTGCTTCTGCATTCGGCCGTGGGTGGGTGCAGGGTGCAGCCGTAGTCCCTGTTCTGTGGTTTTACCCCAAATGGCGGGCTCCACAGTGGGAAATTGCTCACTTGTGTAGCCCAGCACTAACACCTGCCCTGGCGAGTTCTCAGTAAGTGCTCATTGACGGAGTGAATGCTCTGCAAGGAGGTTATTACCTCTGCTTATTACATAGATGCCCTTAGGAGAGGAATCCTTGTTGTTATGTCCACGGGTAGTGCCTTTCTGCCTGGCCTTTGAGTCAGGGCTGGTTGTGTCTTTGGAGCCTTGTTTCTGGTCTCTCTGCAGAGGGAGGGGCACTCGTGGGCCGTGACCCGCCAGCCCTTTGTTTCTGTGTCCCGTCCCAGTTCTGTGCGCACACATAGTGGGTCGAGCTGGGTAGAGCTCTCCTCAACGTGCCCCGGGCCCGGCCTGTACTGTAGGTCTGTCGAAAGTGACACTTTTATATTTCTCTTTTTTTAACCCTCTTTACAGAGTTTTACGTGCGTGGAACCTTGTGAACTGTAAGCACAGTGTCAGCCCATCCCTAGAACTTTCATGTCTTGCATAACTGAAGCTTTGTACCCACTGAGCAGCAGTCCCCCAGTTCCCCTCCCCTGGAAGCCACCATTGCATCACCCGCTTCTCTGGGTTTGATCACTTCCGATTCCTCACCTACCTGGAGTCGTGCACTGTGTGTGCTTTTGTGACTGGCTTACTTTCCCTCAGCATTGTGCCCTCGAGGTTCATCCGTGTGCAGCGTGTCCCAGGATTTCCCTTTTTTTCCTTCCAATTTTATTGAGATAGAATGAAGCTACAGCGGTGTGTGAGTTTGGTGAACACCCGTCCTCTCACAGAGATACAAAAAGGAACCAAAAGAAAATATGTTTCTTCCTTGTGATGAGCACTCTCAGGAGTTATTGTCTTAAAATGTCCAAATATACTGCACAGCAATGTTAGCTGGAGTCCTCATGCTGTGCCTTTCGTCCCCTGTACGATCATAACTGGACGTTTGTCCCTCTCGACCTGCTTCATCCAGTTCCCTTACCCCCCCATGCACGGCCTCTAGTGACCGAATCTCCTTTAGTATGAGGGGTTTTGTGTCTTTTTTTTTTTTTTTTTTCTTTTGAGTCCACATAGATGGTACAGTGTTTGTCTTTGTCTGTCTGACTTATTTCACTTAACATAATGCCTTGGGGGCCATCTGTGTTGTTGCAAATGGTAGGATTTCTTCGTTTTCTTATGGCTGAAGAATATTCCGTTGTCTATACATAGAGTGAACATTTAGGTTGTTTCCGTGTCTTGGACGTTGTAAATAATGCCACTGGGAACATGGGGGTGCAGGTATCTCTGTGACATAGTGTTTTCCTTTGGGTAGATACCCAGTCACAGAATTCCTGGATCATAGGGTAGTTCTATTTTTAATTTTTTTGAGGAACCTCTGTACTATTTTTCAGAGAGGCTGTACCGATTGGCATTCCCACCAACAGAGCGTGAGGGTTCCCCATTCTCCTCGTCGCCAGCATGTTACCCCTTGTCTGTCTGAGGATAGCCATTCCACATGTGTGAGGTGATACCTCCTGGTGGTTTTGATTTGCATTTTCCTGATGATCAGTGATGCAGAGAAGTACCCGGATGTGCTCTTTGGAAAAATGTCTATTCAGAGCTGCTTTTCAGTTTTTCTTTTTCTTTTTATTGAAGTGTCATTGACACACATGTGACATTAGTCTCAGGTGTATTAACACTGTGATTCAGCTTCTCTGTATCTTATGCTTTCCCCACAAGTGGAGCTCCCACCTGTGCCCATATAGGCTGTTATAATATCATGTATTCTGCATGCTGTATCTTTCATCCCCATGATTTATTCATTCCATAACTGGAAACCTGGGCCTCTCACTCACCTTCACCAAATACATGAAGGGAAATGGGTGAAGCTTCTGCCCATTTTTTTATAAAGACTTTATTTATTTATTTGAGAGAGAGAGAGACAGAGAGCACGAGCCCAAGTGGGGGGAGGGGCAGAGGGAGAGGGAGAAGCAGACTCCCTCCCTGAGCAGAGATCCCGGGACCTCCGGATCATGACCTGAGCTGAAGGCAGACTTTTAACTGACTGAGCCACCCAGGCACCCCTTCTGCCCATTTTTAAATTGGATTTTTTTTAAGCTATTGAATTGTATGAGTTCTATACATATTTTGGATATTAACTTCTTGTCAGATCCATGGTTGCAAATATTTTTTCCCATTCTGTAGGTTGTCTTTTCATTTTGTTAATGGTTTTCTTTGCTGTGCAGAAGACTTGTTAGCTGGTTGTTGTCCCAGTTATTTATTTTTTATTTTATCGCTTGTGCTTTAGGTCTCATGTCCCAAAAGATCATCACCAAGACTGATGTCAAGGACCTTCTTTTTCCTGTGTTTTCTTGTAGGAGTCTTATGGTTTCTGGTCTTACATTGAGGTCTTTAGTTCATTTCGAGTTAATTTTTGTGAGTCGTGTAGATAGGGGTCCCTTCTTTTTTAAGACTGAGTAATATTCCATCTGCTTTGAATGAAAATAGCCACGAGGTGAGAAGATACAGTGTCATGTATGATTATTTGATTTCCTTGCGGTCTCTGTCCTCTCATGAAGTAAACCAGTCTGGACGGATGATATGTGCTGATGGAATATTGGGAAAATATCGGTGCTACTCGGAGAACGAGAAATCTTCCCGCTCGCCCAGCTCCGCACACGACGGCCACGTAGCGGTGCTCACACCCCCACCTTGGGCGGGTCCTCGGGCTGCCTCCCCGCCTTCTCGCTTGTCCTTGCTTATCTCATTCACGACTCACTCTCCAAGTCTGACACGTTAGCAGCTAAATGCCCTTGGAAAGGCTGCACAATGGTTTCGCTTTGTAATAGATTCTCTAGTGAATCGTTTCAGAGACATGTTCGAGAGTACTGAATTTTAACACTCTCGGAGCTAATGGGTTCCTTTGGTAGAAATCCATGCTGCTTTGAGAGAGAGGGCATAGTTTATTAATCAATTCTTCTTTCTCGCTTGGATGAAAAATGTGGCAGCAGTCACAGTTCCAGAAGCAACATCAAATTTGTATCCTACTGACTTTGCGCTATTAGGCAAGACAGAGACACACTTAAAATGACAAATTCCCCGTGAAAAATGGGAACACCCCATAAAGGGGGGCAGCATTAATGTGATGGAAAGATTTGAAGCCTGCTCAAAGAATAACAAGTTATGCTAATTGGAGAGTTTCTTTATTGCTCGTTTTAAAGAACTTGAAAAAAAAACGCAGTAGGTAATCAATATGACTCGGAAATCTTTAGCTAGCGCAGAGAACAAAGTCAGGAAATCGCAGGTTCGTGGGGGCCAAAGGTTTTATTGATTGCTGTAGTACAGGATAATTATTACTTTGTAGCCAGGGGCAGCAGTTGTCCCGCAGGGAATTGGGGAATCTATTTTTGAACAGGGATTCTTGTTTGTGCAGTTTTCTGTCTCAGAGAGCTAATATCGTTGGAAATTCTGCAGCTGTACCCGGTCAATCTTTGTCGTGGTTAAACTTGAAAGGATATCACAGGATATTAACACAAGTTAAAGTCCACGACACATAATGGTTTTGTTTAGGGTGCTCCATGGTGACGGACTTTCTTACCAATCTCAGGAATCTGGGGGCTGTTTTAAAGGGAGGAACATGGCGGTTGGAGCCAGGGGATCTGGTTCTTATCTTGCCTCTACCATTAATCTAGCTAGCTAGGTGAGTTTCCTCTGAATTTTCTCATCTCTGAAATGAGACTGTCTAATGTCCAAAGAACTTTCCAGTCTGCCGTGCCTGGGTTTGGGGTCCTTGCAAAGGAAAGGAGGAGCAAGGGGTGCTAGTTTTCTCACGTATATATGAGGAGTGGAGTTGGTTTCGGAACTAGGATCTGTGGAAGTCCAGCCCAGGGGTCTGTACAAAGCACAGAAGTTTCCGTGTTACTCTTGGGGTGATCAAGTTTCAGTGGATTGAGGGACATACGAGGCTTGGGAAGTTATTGGGAGTGCCTGGGTCCATTGTCACCTGCAAAGGATAGAATTTCACTCGATAAAGAATCTCGAGGGTCATCGACTCTGGTAGCCTGTTGGAGCCCAGAGAACTGGGAGTGTTCCTTCCCAGAGCGAGAGTCAGCGGAAGTGTAGCCGAATCAGTCAGTCTGGGCATGATAGCTTCAAAGTACGGGTGGGCGGAGCAAGGGGCTGAGGGTGTGGGGTGATCTTGCCCACCACACGGAGGAAGCAGAGGGCCACCGCTCCTGCTCAGACTGGGGTTGTGTAGTGCTCAAGACTCCGGAGGACATTTTGGGATTGTCCCAAGTAGTCTTGCATCTTTTGGAGTCCCTGCACCAAGACAGTCATTTTAGGATTTGAGATGATAGTTTTACCAACCACGTAGCATCCTTCACGGTCCCCTATTTTCTTGCCTTGCTGTTTGCGGTGAATTTAACGTTTGACTTAATGCGAGCCGTCATTCTTTCGCTAAGCCTTACAAGGAGGGAAACAGCCTGTGGCAGCTCCACCTATTTCATTAAGAGGTGATTCCGATCAGCAGGCGAGAGCTCCGTTACTAAGGACACATTCAGAGAGACCTGGGTGCAGTGGCCAATTGGCTGTCCAAAGAGCAGCGTTCCTGCTCATGAGCTAATCGGCACTAATCTTTCATATTAAAAGTATTAAGAGACATACTACATTAAAGCATCAGTAAGTGCAGTGGAGGATTATAGTTCTTATTAGGGGAGCTAGAGGTAAAACGTCTTGGCTTAGTAAATCAATAAGGCTTGATTTATGCATAAGCACATGCAAAGCTCGCAAAGGGCAACTGCCAAATAATTATTGTTTATGGTGATAATGTAAGGAAATCATTTAATCCGGTGACTGTTTCACTGTTATTTATTGAGAAGTAGCATCGCTACCGCTCAGCGTCTGGGGTCGGGGAGTTTGGAGTTCTTGCAGGTGCCGACTGAGTCGCTGAAAGGAATGCTCCTGTAAGATTGCAGGTAAGTATGTGTGATGATGCCTGTCCAGATAAAACCCCTCGGCTTCTAAATGGAGAAATATTTATGTGCGCTTTCGACTGTTGCCGTAAAAAGTATTAGAATTATGGTGCCTTAGGAATCACGCTACTAATTTTTATTTTCCTCATTATTAAAATTTCTGTAATTTGAATTGCAAACTCTGCAGTCTTGCCAGAATGACTCTGTTTACCATCCAAAGTTGAATCAAAATTACCGGGAGTTAGTTAATATATAACTTATTTGAATAAAGGGATGTTTATTCATGAAGTGTTAGAAGCAAGTGTGAACACGGCCTTATGTTATGCGGGTAGATGCTGCCAGGTTCTGAAGCCTGGTCTCAGGACTGTTTTGGGGGATTTTGTTTTTACCATAGTTGATTATAAAGTAAGGGCTGCGGCAGGTGATGCACAGTCATGGGACAAACAGACCTTCCAGTTGTTTAACTGCGGACGCTGAGAGTTCAAATTTGATCGTGTTGTATTTATTACTTAGTTTATTATTTAAATGACATTTTAGCAATACTAATGGAACTTACACATTCCCATTGTTTTCATCCGCGGTCCTAAATGTTGTGGAGCCCCTGCCTGTTCAGGTGGTCATCTGCTTGCTTTTCAGGTCTTCTGTCCCCTGTGTGTTGGTTCTTGTTTGCTTGGGTCCTGGAGGCGTCTGGGCTGATTCGTACTCTGAGTGTCAGGCATGGACCAGGACAGCCCCATGTGTCCTTGTGCCTTCTCTGAGTGTGTGACCTCAGGTTTCCGAGGCTCCATCTTACAACACACCACGCTGGACCGGGTGATTGCCGAGTTTTCCTTCCACTCGAAAATGTTCTGCATATAAGAATCCAAAGAGCAATGAATGAGATTTATTTATTTATTTATTTATTTATTTATTTATTTATTTATTTTTATTATTTATTTATTTTTTTAAAAAATTTTTTTTTAAGATTTTATTTATTTGCGAGAGAGAGAATGAGAGACAGAGAGCATGAGAGGGAGGAGGGTCAGAGGGAGAAGCAGACTCCCTGCTGAGCAGGGAGCCCGATGCGGGACTCGATCCCGGGACTCCGGGATCATGACCTGAGCCGAAGGCAGTTGCTTAACCAACTGAGCCACCCAGGCGCCCCTGAATGAGATTTATAAAAGGGCTCTGAAGCAAATAGACTCTATGAATAGACGCCTATGGAACCATGTGTGGTTTTTTTTGTTTTGTTTTGTTTTTAGCCCATGGAAGGAAAAACAAAGACCAAAATAAATAAATAAGTAAATAAAAGCAGACTAAATGGTTCCCATATAAATCAAAAACCTTGTATAGGTAGTGGTGAACAACTATTTGTTTATAAGTAAAAAATTAGTCTCTTCTCTAATCCCTGCTTTGTGTTTGTGCTTGTTTTTTAAAACTCACTATATACCACATGTCCCCTTAATCAGTGTCTTGCCCAGTGAATGAGTCAATCATGAATTTTGTCCTATTGGCATCATGGCTCCTCAATTAAAAACAGTTTTAATACACAATATTTTTATTGTGTGCCTGCTGTGTACCGACTAACTAAATTTAACCCTATCCTAAGAAGACCCTTATCAACTAGCTGATAGTATTCTTATTTTACTTTTGAAAAATGTGGCTTGGCAAGGGTAAGTCAATTGTCCCCAGGTCAGACAGCTTGAAGAATATTTTAAGGCAAGGGTGATTCCTTCCTCCCCCATCCCCCAGCTTTTGAAATCAATGCTTTGAAAATAGGAGGTCAGTAAATATTTGTTTATTGATTAAGTTGTGTCAATAAGACTTTCGAATCTTTAGACTTGAAATATTGGAAACGCATTACGAAGAAAAGTTGTAGAATTGGCTTCTTGTGGTTTTTAAGAAGAGGGTAGAACGCTCCTTGTCCAGAATGTTTTCCATCTTGTCATTTTTGGAGGCAAATAAATGGAAGAGATTCGGTCTGGAGCTTCCTTGCCAAGTGGTAATCATGAGATTATGTAAAATTATGTAAATTGTATCAGATGCTATTTGGGTGTTTCTGCACTCCATAAAAACTGTAAGCACAAAGCGGCACTGTAAGATTTTCCCTTTTGGTGTTTGTCATAAATTAATTTGCTTTCTCCTGCTGCTTAATCCGGTGACATCTCCTGTAGGTCAGGCTCCTGTCTGATTCCATGCGGGACGCGGGTTCGTTCCTTGGGTCTCCGTGGCCTCTTGTTTGGCCACTGATGGTGCTTCTTCACCCTGCAGGGCCTGTCTTCTCTGTCCGTCCCCCCTCCCCCCCCCCCCCCGTTGAGGGTCCTGGCCCTGGGCTGCTCCTGATGGGGCCCAGATAGTGCTGACCTCCTGTGCCACTCCAGTCTCTGCCCGGTGGACACTTTAATCCCCCCGTGCCCCCGGTGCAGCGCCTCTGGGAGAAGCTTCCAGGCACCTTGGCTCCTGTAGGGCAGCATGCCCTCCTCGGACCTCTGGCTCTTCCCAGCCTGACCTGCCTGTGTTTTCCTGCCCAGAGCCAGGAACCCTAGCACCATCTGCCCCTCCTCCATCATGCCCTTGACTGTCCTCTAGCCTGTTGCACTGCTGAGCTTCTCCCACCCCTCTTCCTGCCCTGGGCTCCTGAACAAGACTCTGACTTCCTACTGCTTCTTGTTAAGCACCTCCCCCCGCCCCATTAAGCCTCAAGTTTCCAGGGTCATGTCTCTGTTTCACAGCCATGCCTCTATTCCAGAGCTGTGCCTCCATTGTAGAGCGGTGCCTCCATTCCAGGGCCATGCCCTCCATCCAGGGCCATGCCTCCATTCCAGAGTCATGTCTCTGTTTTAGAACTGTGCCTCCATTCCAGAGTCATGGCTCCATTCTAGAACCATACCTCCATTCTGGAGCTATGCCTCTGTTCCAAGACTGTGCCCTCCATCCAGGGCCATGCCTCCATTCCAGAGCCGTGGCTCTATTCTAGAACCATGCCTCCATCCAAAGCATGCCTCCATTCCAGAGTCATGCATCCATTCTAGAGCCATGCCTCTGTTCCAGGACCATCCATGCCTTCATTATAGGACCATACCCTCTGTTTCAGTGTCATGCACTCTGTTCCATGGCCATGCCTTCATTTCAAGGCCATGCAATCCGTTCTAGGACCATGCACTCTGTTCCAGGACCACGCCCTCTGCGTTTATCTGAGAGGTTGACAGGACCCCCCCTCCCGTGCTGAGTGTGTCTCTCACAGCCGTGTGCTGTTCTCTGAGAATGCCTGCCCCCTGGTCTTACTTATGAGCGGTGTGTCTCACGCAGAGATCCTTCTGGATACGGGGTTCTATGACATGTTTAAGAAGTGGGTAATATGACTTGATCATGGCTTTGGCTTCTTTGAGGGCTTGCATCTTACTTTTATAGCCTGTCCTGTGCTCTGAGAAGGGCCAGACATGTACATCAGGATAGCACAGCAGGGGTCTTTGATGTTCACGCTCGCTACACTTTTTTTTTTTTTTTTTTTTTAAGATTTTATTCATTTGAGAGAGAGAGAATGAGAGAGAGTGAGTACATGAGAGGGGGGAGGGTCAGAGGGAGAAGCAGACTCCCCGCTGAGCAGGGAGCCCGATGCGGGACTCGATCCCGGGACTCCAGGATCATGACCTGAGCTGAAGGCAGTCGCCCAACCAACTGAGCCACCCAGGCGCCCCACGCTCGCTACACTTAACACCAGGATGAGAGGGGCGTCTGGCCTGGCCTCTGCATTCTAGAAACTCCGCGAGTCACCAGTACAAAACAACTGCATTTATTAAAGAACACGGAACCCTCTTAGCCACCGGGGGATCTTGCCCTCGTGTGGGCCCAGAGACACTTTTAATTCTAAGCATTTTCTGTGTGACGAACACTGGTTGGGCACAAGGGCAAGGATTCTGCATATCTTTTATGCCCTTGGAAAGAAGGCCTGTGTCTGATTGCTGTGGATTTTGTGGGTTATGGCATTGCCCTAAAGGAGAAGTAATGCATGTGTTAATAATGCTACACATGACTGAAGATAAACCTTGCGGGGAGCACAGAGCGAAGACTTTTTGCTAACGAAGTTTCCGTCTTCAGGAGTGCTGAGTTGTTGTTGCTACTTGTTTTGGTGTGCCATTGTGCTGTTCCAGAAGCACTTAGTCATTGGTGCAGGCTTCATGGCACTTTTATACATCAGCTGAGGAATATTGGACAATACTAAACAAAATTTAATTTTGCTTATGAAATTAAAATATTTTACTATATAAATTCATGGTCCTCTCACATGTGTGTATTTAGCTCTAGACAGCATACATTGATTTTTTTAAAAAAAGATTTTATTTATTTATTTGACAGAGAGAGACGCAGCGAGAGAAGGGAACACAAGCAGGGTGAGTGGGAGAGGGAGAAGCAGGCCTCCCTCCGAGCAGGGAGCCCGATGCGGGACTCGATCCCAGGACCCTGGGATCATGACCTGAGCCGAAGGCAGACACTTAACCATCTGAGCCACCCAGGTGCCCCCATACATTGATTTTTTACATCGACAACTGGAAGGACATTGAATGCTAGAACTGTGGATAGTTATACTTTTTATAAACACATTTAATAAAGGTTAAGTTTACAAAACACTACATAAGATAATTTTATTGAAATATTTTAGATAAAAATTTTGATATTCACTAATTATAATTTGTAGTTTTCCTATTAATTTCAATAGATGATTTGGAATATTTACAGGGAAAGTAGCTTTTTTGAAGACACGTAAGATAACTTGAAATTTTGATTTCTGCATTTTGATTTACATTGTTTTGATTGAAAATATTAAAATTGTATAGACTGGATATAATTTTATTTTTTAATCCCTTAGATGATTTCTGTGAACAGAATATAAATTATGTGAAAAATCTTGATTTTTTTTTAACTAGATAGTTAATGCTTTTTCTGAAAAAAGGACAAGGAAAACAATTTTTATGGAGTAAATATGTAATGATTTATGAATTATGGAAGTCTCTAATTTATTACTCATCCAAACATTGCTAGCCCATCAACAGCCAGACACACCATCATAATTAAATTTATTAATCTTTGGCATTTTGCCAACTTGCAGTCATATATAAACCATAGTTTCTGATTCTGTTATGATGAAGATATATTTGTCAACGTAGCAGGATGGGATATACTTCACCTCACATCCTGTTCGCTTGATTAATAACTTCAGAACATTTCCACATGTGGCAGGTGGGCCCACATCTGTGCTTTGCTGGGCCCTGTCCAGTCCAGGGGGCCCTGACTCAAGGCTTCCACACTGGGTTTCTCACAGCCCCCATAACCTGGACCTCTCGGCACTGCTTGATTTTGGGACTCAATTTCCAGGCCGTCACATTCTCTTTGCCTCCACAAACCCATCTGCCTGGGAAGATACCAATGGATGTCTTTTTCCTGCTGCCCCAGCCAGCCCACCTTCTCCTTTAGAGAAGAATGTCATCTTGTGCATTGCTTTTGGGACACCTAACTCAAAATATCGGTGTTTTAAGTGAAGCCTCCTTTACTCAAGGCATCATGTTAAGGTTTTATGCTTTTAAGCTTAATCGTCAAACTTTGTGATGTTACTTAAGTTTTGATTGGGGCCAAAAAGAATTTTAATATTTGGAGCCTAAAGACATTTTTTTAGTGTATGGTTGGAGGAATTTAAAAAAAGTTTTAAATTATATATTACATGTCTTTTTTGTTACAGAAAAGTAAGGTAGGATGAGCAGTAAGAGTGTTGGGAATGAAAAGATAGTACGTGAGGTAAGAGTCTGAGGGATGTGGGATGGGTCTGACTTAGGAGGGAAAGGAGCACCACACAGATGGTTAAGGTAGTGTTCATTCAGGTGCATTTAAAAATGCATGGCGGAGGGGGTCAGATCATTCTATCGGGTGTAGTTATGGGAGTGATATGGCAGTTTTATTCAAAATGTCATATGAGCAGTCATAGGAAATGACATCCTTTGCAACCATTTAAATGAAAGAAAGATTTTAGAATGCGCAGTCGAAAATACATGACTGGGGAGTGTAGTTTTTCAGAATTATTTGGAGGGGGGATGCGAGCAATAAAGCTCGACACCTGTGTCAGATAAAAGGCCAATCTGAAAAGTGGCCTTTTGCTCTCCTGGGCAGATATTTGGCCTTTATAATCTGGAAGGTGTACGTATTCTGAATGTCCTTCCATACCCGTCTTAGCCTTGTAATTTAGGTGTTTAGAAGTTTGTCAGGGCTTTGAAAGGATTTCTCATAGCTGGGCTTTCACAGAACTTACATTCGAGTCATGGATTCCTTGCAAGTCTTCCTCCAGGGTTCTTTGCTGATGGGAACACTAGAGCTGGTAGAGAGAGGACGTTGGGTTGAGGAAGAGGAGCCCACTCAGGCTGCTGGTAGCTGTTTATTACTATTGCTGTAGGAACGGAAACAATTTTACGTCAGTCTACCCAGGATTATTTATTGAGGTTCTACTATGTGCCCAGTGGCTTTTTTGGCGGGAATGTATGATATGGTTATTATAAAGCATTTTACATGAATCTCATTTGCAATATAGTCAGCTTTTGGCCAATGGCATGTATTCAGATGATGGGCTTACTTTTGGAAATGGATTTAAAAAAAAAATTATATATCTGAGAGAGAGTGAGAGAGCAGGAGGGAGCGTGAGTGGGGGGAGGGGCAGAGAGAGAGAATCTTCAAGCAGACTGCCTGCTGAGCGTGGAGCCGGGACGCAGGGCTCAGTCTCACAACCCATGAGATCATGACCTGAGCTGAAACCAAGAGATGGACGCTTAACCGACCGAGCCGCCCAGGCGCCCCCGGAAAGGGATGTTTTCTGTGACAGTTGCTAGTGTACATATTTCTTTGTTGGCGTTTTCTACTTTGGCCATTTATTCTCAAAGATCCCACTCTTGTCTTGCGAAGACGCTTTGGAAGGTAATTTGAAATTCTGATCTCTGGAAACTTGGGTAGGATCTTTCTTCTTGTCTGGGTGGGAACTTCTCTGAGACAGCACTTTTTTTTTTGTTTTTTTGTTTTTTTTTTTTGCATTTTCAACATTTATCTTTCTTATGCTAAGCATTTTTAAAGGGTGGCTGGCCTGTAGTGGAAATTTACAAGAGCTGGAGGTTGACCTGATGGGTAATGAAAGTCTGATGCCTGACATCTGTGGTGGTCTGCCAGAGGCTGAAGGCAAAGGTCTCTCTGCGCTGTGTCCCACTGGTATTAAAATGAAATAAATGGGTGTGTTTGGAGCTGCTTCCTGTGCAGGGAAGAGTGGTCTTTTGGCCACCTGGAGGAGGGTGAGTATTGGCCTGAGTCAGGTGGGCTGGCTGGTGGTTCAGCTTTGCCTCTTGCTGGCCACTGGTCATGACCTTGGAAAGAAATCACTTAACCTGTTTGCATCCCACTCCGCGTCTTCAGGATAGCTAATTAACACCTGACCTTGTTCTCGCTTGCTGGTAGTATCAACCCCAATGTTGCTGACAGATACAGAAGCTCTCTGGAACCCACAGTACAGTGGGAAGGACACTCAGCCTCACATCATCCCTCTTTTTCTTTGTTTAAATGCAAGAGGCTTTTTTTTTTTTTTTTTTTTTAAAGATTTTATTATTTGACAGAGAGACACAGCGAGAGAGGGAATACAAGCAGGGGGAGTGGGAGAGGGAGAAGCAGGCTTCCTGCGGAGCAGGGAGCCCGATGTGGGACTCGATCCCAGGACCCCGGGATCATGACCTGGGCCGAAGGCAGACGCTTAATGACTGAGCCACCCAGGCGCCCCTAAATGCAAGAGGCTTTAATGGTCCCCCTTCCGATGCGGGACTGAGGGAGGTGTCCCGTGAGGAAGCTCTTGCAGCTTCTAGTGCAGAGACAGCTCACAAAGCTGGGAGCCCCCACCCAGCTGCTCAGTGCCCAGGATGTTGACGAGGAATTGCTTTTTCCCCACCATCTCGGGGAATTTTGGTCATGCTTCTGTTCAAAGTTATTTTTGCCTTGTGGTGTAATTATTTATGGATACACGATCTCATCCATTTGATAATAAAAGTGAGGTCTTGTGAACATTTTGTAATCAGAAGAAATATGTATTTTGGATCCTAATTAAACGTGTGAACCTTGGACAAGTTCCCTCATTTCTAAACTTTGTGACCATCAGTGTTTCCATGGAGGGTAATGATAGCTGTCTTCTAGGATTGTTTTGTGTATTAACTGGGATTTGTATGAACTCAGAGCTGTGCTAAGAATATAGGAGGAAATCTAGAAATAATGTCTTTTTTCTTCCTTCATCCTCTGGCTAAGGGTGGTATTTTTTTCACCTTTAAATTTTATTTATGGATTGATGGTTTTAAAGACTTTACTTTTTAGAGCAGTTTTAGATTCTCAGTAGAATTAAAGGTACAGAGATTTCTCACATACGTCCTGCCCCCACATGAGCACAGCCTCCCCTACTATCAACACCCCCACCAGGTGGTCCACTTGTTAAAATCGGTAGACCTCCATGGACTACATAGCGTCACCAAGTTCATAGTTTACATTCGGTGGTGTACAGCCTGTGGGTTTGGACAAGTGTATAATGGCTTGTGGCCGTCTTTATAGTATCACAAAGAGTAGTTTCACTGCCCTAAAAATCCCCTGTGCTCCCCCTGTCCATCCCTCCTCCCCTCCCCGTACCCCAGCCCACCCCTGATCTGTTTACTGTCTCCATGGTTTTCTTGTTAAACACCGTCCTGTAGTTGGAATCCTAACACCCTTTTATTTTTTATAAAAGCCTTGCACACAGTTAAAGCCCAGTGTTTCTTCAGAACAAAGCTTCTGCCCTAATTGAAAAAAATAACAGCAACCACCAACACAAACTCATTGGTAGCGGTGTGTGCATATTATTTATTGAAGAGCCTTTTAAGTCTTACTGCACTCGTACTCACTAGTCCCGCTCCTCGGCGTTGAAGCGTAGGGTGCCTTGGAAGCAACGATTCAAAGCAGGGAGGAGAGCCGTTAGTCATACACATTCGTGTTGCAGCTAAATGATGACTGACAGCCCGATTGCAAGGGAGGAGAAAGAAAATCTGGGGAAAGTGGGTATCGTGCAAGAGCAATCTAATGCCGTTTACTGTGGGAGCAAATAACCCTGTCAGTAGGTCTGCAGAGTATGGGGTTATTATACAGTGAAGTGTCAGCTATTATACGAGAAAGCCGAATAATTGATTTATAGGACTCTCAGGCCTCAAAAAAGTTTTACATTTATTTTGTATCTACTAAGCGGGTGGCAACAGAGGGATGCGGCATGGAGAAATAAAGATCATGAAGAACTGCTTCTCTTTGACAGGTGCTTTATGAGTCGAATGTGTCATTATTATAAGTACCTTAGAATTCCTCTACCAGAGCCACACCTACCGTGTAAAACAGCCCTGTTCTGTCCCCCCGAAACACGGTAAAGCCCTCAGACAACACAGCCTCAGGGCACTGACCTGGTACACACATAATCCATTCTAATGGTTTTTGTACTTTGAGACGTAGGGAGGTGAGCTGTGTTGTGGGTAGCCGACAGAGTAGGCAGTGAGCCGGCAAGGACCCAGGCTCAGACGGAGCCAGTGCTGGGGACGCATGGCAGGGACAGTTGTCATGATCCGGAATCAGGCGGACCTGCGGTGTGGCTGGGTGAGTCCAGAGTTGAGGCAAGCTCCATGACAGGTCACCTCTCCGTTGAGATCGGGTGGATGGAGAATCTAGATGGGAAGTCCAGGTCACGTGGTCCAGGCCTGGGGACTAGGACTGGCCAGAGCCAAGCAAGACCCCATCAGTAGTAGTAGCCCCGTGGGAAACAGATCTAGAACCTACAACAGGATTGGACGCTGGACTGGGAAACTTACCAGGAAGGGTCAGGGCTGGCCTGACCTCACGGACAGGGTAGACCCACTGAGGCAGGGGGGAGGGAGCTGTGGAGTGGAGCCATAGGTGATGCTTCTGGGTCCCCGAATGGATGACTTGAGTGAAGGGAGCTTGGATGGGGCTGTGTGTGTGTCCCAGGAGTCATGTCTGGGCTCGCGGGGCCCTGGGCTGAGTGGCTTGTTTCCTTTCAGGATGCGCCCATGAGAGGGCAAGAATTCACAGAGCTTCAGCTACTAGAAATTTCCTGTTTCTGAAGAGATTTAATCAGAGGGAAGTGCTGCAGAATTGAAGAGAAATGTGATTTTAAGGGTTTTCATAATTATTATTTTTCTGGTTATCTCCTACCAATTGACAGAGCTATTTAAGCATTGTTGATTAAACAATACAGATTTTTTAAAAAGCCCATTTGACATCTTTACACAATGGTGACTAATAGCCCCCAAAAGCCCGTCGTGGATTATAAGAAGGAGTTATCACCATTAAAATCATCTTCAGTGATTTTTTTCACAGTAGATAGGTATGTCAAGTCATTAGTATCTGATCAGCTTATTTCTTAGAAAATTATATGATGAGTATCTTCTGAGACTGTCATAAAGCAAGATAGTTTGCCAACCCACACCAACTTCCCACCACCCTCAAACATAATCAAAACAAGACTCTTTGAAAATCTCCAAAGAGAATAAAATTTATTTAAAACCTACTTTCTGGTTTAAATGTTTTATGGCCCTTTAGAGATTAAGGGATGATTTATGTGCCTTGTGTAGTGTTATTTGGAGTAATACTTAATCACAGATTTGTTTTTTGAAACGAATAAAGCAACATTTTTTTTACATTCTTCCTCTGTACATCTAATGTGTAATTTGTTAGCCCATCAAAATTAATTTTAGATCCCTAATGTACGTGGAGTTTTAGATTTATAAGTCCTGTTAATGTTTCTTCCAGTAAAGTGTATGTATTTATGTGCCCTGCCAGGGTGGATTTCTGCAAAGCATTTATGCAAGGGGGATATTCACACAAATAACCAACTGGCAAATAAATGTCAATTAAAATTCTATTAACATAGTTGGCCGCAGCTCTTTAACAAATATTTAAGTACAGTATATTAGATTAAATTTAAATTTTTTTTTGAAATGCTTGCCTACTTAGTTTCCCACTTTAACTCGTCTTTCTGCTATCAAAAGCATGTTTTATTTTACGCTGAGAGGAATATACGTTGACTCTGCTTACGTATGAATATGGCTTGCTAAAAGTACAGTTGACCCTTGAACTTGATGGGTTTGTACTGCGAGGGTCCACTTACACATAGATTTTTAATTTTTTTTCGATAAAAACAGTTCAATACTGTAAATGTATTTTCCTTATGGTTTTCTAAATGACTGTATTTTAAGAATGCAGTGTATAATACATATAACATGCACATGTATAAGAAGGACTTGTTAATCAACAGTTTATGTTGTCAGTAATGATAGGCTGTTAGTACTTAAGTTTGGGGGAGTCAGAAGTTATATTTGGATTTTGACTGCACAGAGGGTCAGTACCCATCACCCCCCATCACCCCCCTTAACCCCCACGTTGTTCAAGGTCAACTGTATTATAAAGATTTTTAAGTGGTTTTTAGACGCACAGGGATTTGGTTATTATGGACCTTTTTCTTCTCATTTTCATGGTACCCTTTACTTTATTTTATTTTATTTTATTTTTTCTTTTCCATTTTTCTTCTCTGGGGATTTTTACCTTACAGCTCATCTGAGGTCCTTGATCACATGGTTTATGTATTAGGGTACAACGTAAACTTCTATTACAAAAAGACCCCCCCCAATACTGTGGCTCACAGTCATTTAGAAGTTTATTACCCTTTCCGGCAACAGGCCAGGGGTGAGTGGTTCAGGATGGGGGACTTCTGCACCACTGGGTGGTTGGAAGCTTGATTCTCCTTCGCATTCCCAGCAAGAAAGAGGGAAAGAGAGCGTCCAGGGCCAGCTGCTCACCTTCCATGGGCCAGAATTCAGCACTCGGCCATCCCTTACTGCAAAGGAGGGTGAGAGATGCACTCTGCAGCTGTGGGGCCCAACTTCGTAGCCGAAACTCCCTGGGTGGGGAAGCTGCTTTTACTAAGAGAAATAAGGGGAAAAATGGTCCTCAGGGACAGTTAGCAGCATCTGCTATAACACATTTAGCTAACAAACATTTTTTTAGGGTAACTGTTTCATCTTTCCAAACATCTCAAGGAAAATGTGAAAGTGCTTGAAATATAAAACCAAACCACACTACTTTTTTTTTGTTTGTTTGTGCGTTAAAATGCATTTTCTGTAGGTGATAAAATACCTTAAATTTCTAGCTTGTAGCTCCCCTGTATTAACTTTTAAAGAGATTAATGGCCCACATTATGATTGCCTTTCTCATAGTTGGAGTACACCAGCAACACTCTTCACTGTGCTTTTAAGGTGTAGCCCAGTCTGGGGCAGAGCAGAAAATCATTTACTACTTCTGCATTTCTGTGTGCTTAAATATATTCTGTTGGGCCTAGATTCAGTTTTTTCATTTTTCAATTCTGTTTTATTTAAGCTTGAGTTTTATCAGTTGATATGTGTACAGTATTTTCAAGAGACAAAACAGTTCTAAAAGGCTTGTTTTTAAAAAAATTAGCAGTGTCTTGTTATATCCTACAAAATACCCTCACTCTCAAGCTAAGTTGTTTTTAACTGTTTAAGATGAATACCCGGGATAAAAGAAGCTCCCCCCACCCCAGACACAGCATTGTACCATTTTGGAGTATATCAAGGACAGAAAGGTCCTGCACATGTCTTGAAGGACAAAACAAAACAAAAAACCAAAAAACCAAAAACAGATTATATTATATAGACTATTGATTACAATATTTTGATTCAATTACTTTACACAAAGAGATAAAAGCGAAGGTTACAGAATGTTTATTCTCTGGTCTGTACAGTCAAATGTGAGGCTCAAAATTAGGCCAGCAGCTTTTGCCATTGGGGACCTTAGCGTTGAAGTAAGACTGAGGGAATTTGAGATGTGAAGACGACAGAGTTGAGGTGTTTGATGCCTTTATTCTTGCCTTGAACACGGTAAGAGTTTAGTGCTCAGCTGGGTCGTGGTGATTCATTCTGATTTCAGTAGTGTCAATGGTCTTAGTAATACAATTTCTCAGTACTAGAAGTAGAATGGTAAACTGTGTGGATGAAGCCTCCATTCCGATTGGATTACATTCCAGTTGTTACATGTGATTCCTTTTAAGAAACGGAGGGAGGATGAGTGACTTTTATGCAAAGATTGAGAGCGCATTTGGATGGTATCTCTGATGGACGAGCAGAGAGGGCAAGTTCAGACTTCCATGTCCTCGGGATTGATGACAGGGTCCTAGTTGATACCCATCATTTGGCGGTTGTAGACTTGGCCACAGAATAAAGGATGTCAAAAAGATTTTTGGGGCGCCTGGGTGGCTCAGTTGGTTGAGCGACTGCCTTTGGCTCAGGTCATGATCCTGGAGTCCCTGGATCGAGTCCCGCATTGGGCTCCCTGCTCAGCGGGGAGCCTGCTTCTCCCTCTGACCCTCCCCCCTCTCATGTGCTCTCTCTCTCATTCTCTCTCTCTCAAATAAATAAATAAAATCTTTTAAAAAAAAGATTTTTGGAGTTATTACTTTAGTTAAACTTTGATTTTCTCATTTCAGTCTATTTAGAGTGGTCCTGAAGGGACTCAGTGACTTTTTTTTTTTTAAAGATTTTATTTATTTATTCATGAAAGACAGAGAGACAGAGGCAGAGAGAGAACAGGCTCCCCGCAGAGCAGGGACCCCCGATGCAGGACTCGATCCCAGAACCCTGGGATCATGACCTGAGCTGAAGGCAGACGCTTAACCGATTGAGCCACCCAGGCGTCCCGGACTCAGTGACTTTTAGAAAGGTCTTTTGAACCTGTAAGCTCTGAAATCTGGAAATCATCTTTTGTAAGTTGGCCCATTCTTCATGGACAGGGAAGTGGGATTCTCTGCTTTCTGGCTCTCACTGGGGCGATTTTGTTTCTGGAGGCCTCCTGGCTCTGCCCCCTTGTCCAGCCCTCTCCTGTTTTCCTTCTCTTTCCCTGGGGCTCCCCTTTTGCTACTGATTGCCTGAGATCCCTTCGCAAGCTTCTTCTATCATCTTATCCATGTGCCAGAGCTCATAAAAAATTAACTATGAATTACAGATGAAACAGCCAACGAAAAACTTTCTTTGTGCCCTCTTTTCTTTCAAGATGTCACACCCACATGCTGATCTCATATTCCTGACCCCTAAAGGCAAAAATGCTTAAGACTGGAGCATTAGGGAGGTAAGATGACAGATGTTTCCCCTCTTCTCGTGTGAGGGGCAGATCCACGCATGTGCACATAGTACCGGGATTACACCAAGAGCCCTTACTGATTTAGTCACATTAAAACCTACCATGACTTCTTATCAGAAGCATATGAATAATTGTTAGTTGGTGGATGATAGTTTTGGATAAAATGAAGGAAGTAAGACAGTGGTGTTTACTTTTTCTTAAAATTGAAGTTAGGTATATAGACTTACATGTTTTTTTGATTGAAAGACTTATTCCTTTTGAGATACAAAACAGAGGATCATAGGGGGAGGGAGGGAAAAATGAAACAAGACGGAACCAGAGAGGGAGACAAACCATAAGAGACTCTTAATCTTGGGCGCCTGGGTGGCTCAGTCGGTTAAGCGGCTGCCTTCGGCTCAGGTCATGATCCTGGAGTCCCAGGATCAAGTCCCGCATCGGGCTCCCTGCTCGGCAGGGGGTCTGCTTCTCCCTCTGCCCTCTTCCTTCTCATGCTCTCTGTCTCTCATTCTCTCTCTCTCAAATAAATAAATAAAATCTTTAAAAAAAAAAGAGAGACTCTTAATCTCAGGAAACAAACTGAGGGTTGCTGGAGTGGAGCGGGGTGGAAGGGATGGGGTGGCTGGGTGATGGACATTGGGGAGGGTATGTGCTATGATGAGTGCTGTGAATTGTGTAAGACTGATGAATCACAGACCTGTACCCCTGAAACAAATAATGCATTATATGTTAATAAAAAAAAGTAAAAAAGAGAAAAGTTAAAAAAAAAAAAAAAGAGACTTATTCCTGTCTATAACTTAAACTTGTAGACTCTCACTCCCTTCAGAATATTCTAGAAGGGTATTCTGATTTCCCCATTCTGCTCCATGTGCAAGTGAAATTTGCTCAGGCATGCACATATAAGTGTGTGCTTATATGTTGGTAGTAGGCTAATGTGATTTGAACACATGATTTTCATAGTTTTCTTGTCATAAACTGATCTGTATGGGAGTCCGCTTTGGATTAGTACCAATTGGCTGTTAGTTTGGGAGGTTCTTCCACTGGGAGGCCTTGGTGCCTCTACACTGAACACATGCTAAATCCATTTTAATGAGACAGTGAGCTGTGGACCAGGTAGGTTTAAGAAGACAAAAAGAATTAATGCCCATAGTTGTCACCTTCTCAACTCTATGTTGGCACATTCTGCTGAGATCTGGAGCTCTCCTGGTTACTTGCTGTGGTTTGCAGCGTTCCTTTTTCGTAGTGAATATCAAAATGCCCTTCCTATTCTGCTTTCAAAAATTTTTTTGTTGTGGGAAATTTCATCATACCCAAAAGTAGATGGGCTATATGGTGACACCTCCCCCCTGCAATCTGCCCATTGCCCGACTTTGGTCATGGTCAATTCAAAGCCAACCTTATATAATCAATACTCCCACCCATTTCCCCAGCCTGTATTGTTCTGAAGCAAAGCCTAGACTTCATATCATGTCATTTGTAAATATTTCAGTAAATGTCTCTCATGGATAATTCTGCACAAGCTTGTACAAAATGATTGAAAAGCTGTGGGATTGAGAAACTTTTTGTTTACTTACAAAATGGTTTTTACAAATTAGAACCAAATATTGGTTTAAAAATATTCTTCTATTGGAAGTGAAACGAAGTATATTTCCTTGAAATTGTTTGAATTAATAAAAATTAAAATCAGATTATCACCTCCCCATCCCCCCCCAAAACCCAAAACAAAAGGAATGCCGTTTTTATTATATTTTATGATGAGTTAAGAACAGAGAATTTGCATTTTTCTTCCATTGGGAGACCCAGAATGAACGTCAGATTTAAATGTGGTGGCTTTGAGTTAAACTTTTGTTTTCTCTTTCCATGTTTTGCATTTTCAAATGTCCTGGCACATTAGCACTAATCCTACTGTATGTCATAGGAGCCTTTTGGCTCTCTTTCTGGAGTGAGCAGAGGTAGCAGTGAGCCCTGAAGAAGTTCGGGCATTGTCTTGGGATGAACTTGCAACATCTAGAGTGAATTGATTATGTGTTAGTATGGTGGTTACTACTTTCTTTTTTCCTTTTTCCTTGCCTTGCCTTGCCTTGCCCTTGCCCTTGCCCTTGCCCTTCCTTTTTTAAAGTAGGCTCAATGCCCAATGTGGGGCTTAAACTCATGACCCTGGGATCAAGAGTCACATGCTTCACCGCCTGAGCCAGCCAGGCGCCCCCTGAGGTTATTTTTAATTGCTTTCCTTTAGAGACATTTTTAGGAGTGGGAAGCATGGAGTTGCCATTCGTCCAGAAGTTAGCTTTGCAGGAATGATGTGTATATTCTATCATAGAGGCTTTGAAACTGGCCTTTGGCTGCACTGAGTGCTTCTGGTTCCTTGCATGAATTTCATTTTTCTCCTAGAGCAATTGTTAAAGAATCCTTGTAGCTCTGTCCCTGTTACCTTGTGAAAAGTATTATTATTTTTAATCAACCGACTACTTTTTTCTTCTTCTTCTTTTTAGAGAAAGTGCAAGCAGTTGTGGGGGGTGGAGGTCCAGGCAGAGGGAGAGGGAGAGAGAATCTCAAGCAGACTCCCCACTGAGCTCAGAGCCCGATGACCTTGAGATCATGACCTGAGCCGAAATCAAGAGTCGGAGGCTTAACTGTTAAAAATATTATTTATTTTATTTTAGGGAGGGGGAGGGAGAGCTCAAGCAGGGGGAGGGAGAAGATGCCAGCATCTTAAGAACAGGTAATTCCAGGGAAGTTTGTGCACATCTTGGTCATCATTTTGCAGTACTGCTGAAATGATTCTCTTGGGGTAAGTGTCATCACCATCAGCTGAGTTCGATTTCCCACTTGGTAGATTTCCTCACTGGTTAACCCTGAGCAGGATAAGCTAGCTTTTCAAAAATTTATTTATTTTTTCAAATGTTTATTGCTGCCCCCCCCGTTTTTTCTTTAGCTGTTGTTGTCGTTGGACCGTGGGAGACAATGGGAGGAGCGGGCTTAGTTTAGGACTTGTGTGTGTGTGTGTGTGTGTGTGTGACTCAGGCTAGCATGGATATGGAAACACCAAAGTATCAGAAACATCAGGGGAAAACTCTGGAGTCAAGGGACAGGGCCCCAGAGTTTGCTGTGGGCTTAGACCTGTGTGGGGATCCAGGCTGGTGAGGGTTTGTATTCTAGAAAAGATTGCAAGATAGAACTTGAAATTGAACTGAGAACCCGAGTAGTTGGGATCCTCTGTGTGAAAGTGTGGAGCCACCACCCCTTGTCCTCAGGATAGATACAGGGACCCAGTCACGCTGGAGGGGGCGCTGGGGCTCTGAGGGCCCTGGAGCCTGGACCTTAGAATAAAAGATACCCTGGCAAAGAAACCCTTTTTCCTGAAAGCAGGCTGTCTACGTTTTCTATCCTTGGGCCTCATCACAGTTACCCACACTAAAGGATGCTTGAGTGATGCGTCATTTGGAGTATTTATAAACTTTCCAATAAACGCTATGCTAATGAAACAGAGAGAAGCTGCATCTCTAAATCAGTGCACATATTACTTCATTGTACATGTTGTCATGGTGCATATTATCAGCAGAAAAGAAACAGACTCTTGTCTTTTTCACTGGGTTAATCGAACTGGATAGAGAAAATACTCTCGAAATCGTTATTGCAGACAGTTGGCTCTAACAGTGCGTGGTGTGTCTTGATTCCTGGAGTTTTTCTCATGTGATATTCTCTGTCTCCGTGTCCTCCTCACCCCGTCAGCTTCTTCTTCTCTCAGCTGACTTCTTTCACTTGATCATTGCTCTCCTGATAGTTATTTCCATCCGATTTCCAGCTATCCCTCACTTTCCTGACTAATGGCACCACCATTTTAATTTGCCAATATAACACAAAATTAAAGAAACCACAACATTCTCGCAAAGTAGCTTTGAAGCATGGGTCTACGGCTCTGCCTTTCTGGCCCCCCGAGCGTTGATGAGGCTTTTCCCTGGCCAGGCTGGTCCTGCTTGTGTTCAGCTCTGCGCTTTTCCTATTTGTAAAATTCTTGTCATGAGCCAGGAATTGCTATTGTATTCAAATAGAATTCTAGCTAATTCTAGTGTAAGGAAATTAGCGAGGAGAAAAGTAAAACATAATTATGCGGGAAATAGGCTAATTTAATGACTCCATGAACATATTTTACACTTTTATTATTTCAAGGCAATATATCAGTTGTAATAGGATTTTTTAAAACTGTTGGAACTGAGTGAATTAAGATGGGTTGAATTAACAGTACTTCAATTTTCGTATATGTTTGCTTGATATTTCACACCAGCAGGTGCAATACTCATTAAGGAAGTGTTTGTTTTCCCTTTGAGGTGTTTTCTTTGTAGTGATTGAGGGGCTCTTGGAAAAGCCCTAGTTATGCGTCATGCCATAAGGCACGATGGCCAAAAATGTTTTGAGTACAGATGTAGTAACTAAAACAGTCACGTTAGAGGGTTATAGCACAGAATTGCTGGCCAGTCGCTTTCAGGTTTAATTCTTTGTTACTTTCTAGTACAAAGAATGTAGTATCTTTTGCCTAATATGCTAAAAGCGTCATTTCTAAATTGGACCAAAATTGAGTTCATTTGTAGGATACCACACATCCTCCACACCAGAGCGGATGGATTCCCTTTCTAAGCGAATGTGAAATGTTCTATGCAGTTTATATATATCTCTGTATTCCTGAACATGCTTTCAAGGCTGTTCCTTTTTTGAGGAAGAGGAGATGTTTATATGAAGTTTTAGTTGTGGTGGGTTGCAGATTCTTTGTAGCAACCAGGAGGGCACGCTGCATCCAGAAGCATGTGGTGGGGTGGGGTCAGCTGGTAATGCTGCTTACAGGAGTCACCACTGAGCTACAGGTTTGTTTGTTTGTTTTTTAAAGATTTATTTATTTATTTGACAGAGAGAGCACAAGCAGGGGGAGCGGCCGGCAGAGGGAGAAGCAGACTCCTTGCTGAGCAAGAAGTCCGATGCAGGGCTCGATCCCAGGGCTAGGGGATTATGACCTGAGCTGAAGGCAGATGCTTAATGGACTGAGCCACCCAGGCGCCCCCTGTGTGCTATTTCTGCTGGTAAATTCCTTGGTGGCAGGTTCTAGATTTTGCTCCCTGCATTCCTGGCACTTCACAGAGGGTGATGCAGTTCAGAGCTCAGTGGGGTGGTCAGCAAATGATAACTGAATTCCGCAGATCAGCCCAGAAGCACTCACCTTAGGATTTCAGTTGATGGGAAAGAGTAAAGAAACAGGACAGTACTTTTTAGGCTAAGCTGAACAGGATCGCTGTATTTATGAAGAGCCATGGAAAATCCTTTTATCCTGCCCCCGACAGAACAATGCTTTAACTTCAAGTCGCTGTGAGTATAGGTCAGGCTTCTCATTAGCACCGCGATTTTATGGTCTGCTCGTGAGCAAGTCCTGGGTGTGGGATTTGAACGGCACTTGTGTGTTATTCTTTGATTCCACTTTGGTACAGTCAGGAGAGGGAAGTGATTCCAAACAGTCTTTTTTTAGGTATGAGAGGGAGCTAATGAAAAAATCCAGCTACTGTGAAAACATGAGGCACACACAGCGCGAGCCCTGAGGTGGGTCCCAGGGTCCGGTTTCTGGCTGTGGTTCGGTTCTGTCCTTGTAAAGGGTGGGAGCGAGGCCCGGAGATTTCACAAGGAGTCTCCATCCTGGTTATCTGGGCAGGTGGCTCTGATAGCGAGCCGCTGGGCCGCCGTGGGATGCACTTGACTTTTTTCTCCTTATATAACATTAATTTGATTATTTGGTCCTGTCGTCAGCAATTAAAGGCATTGTTGCCGGAAGTAAACCGTGTGCCCTCGGGCTCCGAGGACAACGTGGGGGCAGTTGGACGCGCCCCGGGAGCTTCTCCCGCCCCCTTTATCGGGACCACTCCGCAGTGAGGTTTCCCAAATATGATGGCTTTTCCCAATAAAGCTGTGGAGTGTACAGTGCCCTTCAAGTCAGTGCTTTCCCTACTTAGTTGTTCCACAACTTCTTCTGTGTTTCTGTCCTTCGTGTGTTTCCGGAACACCAGTGGTTTCTGTTGTTGGTCTTAAAGGAAGAGGAGGTTAAAACAAAAGAGAGAAAGAAAAAAATAAGACGGGAGGGAAAGAAGGAAGGAAGGTCGGGGGAGGGAGAGGACGTATCTTTTTCTCCTGCACCGAAGGGGACATTGGTTACTGTGGAGAAGTTTCTAGAAGCAGCAGGGGCTGTACGCGATACTCGTCCAGCACCCAGTTTGCCAGTATCCCACTCGGCAGAGATGTTCAGAATGTTCTACAACAAGCCTCTGAGGACACGTGGACCCTAGGGAACTCCGATAGCCGCACGTTGGAGACCCTCCAGAGTTCTCTTCATCCCACAGGTACTGAGTAGATAGGCCCTGCTGTGTGCCAGGCATTACAGTAAACCCTGCATCTTTATTGGATGCAGTGTGTCGGCTTGAAAGATACTTGAATTGTTCTCTCCGTATTTTTTGTTGTTGTTGTTTGTGCCTGTCTTGCATTTTTCCCTAGTGCAAGTGGATAGCAAGTCACAAAGCTAAAGTGTGGCCAGAGGAAGTTAATTCTCTCAGGCTTACGGCTTTACTGAGGCTTCCCGGGGACGGAAGTAGGACGCAGAGTTGTGAGGGGTGACACCAGGGTTCCTGGGTTCTCCGTTTGTGTGTTTCTTCATTCGTGTGACTCACCTTCACAGAAATACTCGCATTTTAATGAAACACTTCTTCTTTTTTTTTTTTTTTTTTTTCTAGAGGAATTAAAGCGAATGGCCCACTAGACCTGTGTTCGGTTGGGCTTTTCATAAAAGCATATTTTAAGTGGAGGGAAGTGTGAGAGTTGTTAAAACTTATCAAACTTTTTTTTTTCTTTTATGAGGACAAATAAATATATGCTAATTTAATTTAAAAAGTGAACTTACTGAAGGATTGCTCACTTTTTCCATACCCTTCTTCTCTGGTTAAAGTACACTGTTAAAGAATAAGCACCAATGGTAGCGCTATTGTTTGCCATTAATGTGGATTGGCACTGTTTTACATTCCTTTTATCTTGTCATGCCATTGGGTAAACTCTGGGGTTCTCTGGAGAACAGGACCAATAGGATGGATATAGATAGAGAGACAGCTATAAAAGCAGATTTACTTTAGGAACTGGCTCACAGGATTACGGAGGCTGAGGAGTCCGATGACCTGTGTGTGGAGGCTGGAGACCAGGAGAGCCAGTGGGATGAGTCAGCCCCAGTCCAGAGGCCTGAGAACCAGGGGCTGATGGTGTAAGTCCTTAGTCTGTGTCTGAAGGTCTAAGAAGCAGGAGCAGTGATGTCTGAGGGCAGGAGGAGATGGATGGTCCCGGCTCACACAGAGAGCAGGTTCTCCCGTCCTCTGCCTTTTTGTTCAGCTCAGGCCCTAAGTGGATGGGATGACACCCGCCCACCCACACTGGTAAAGGGATCTCCTTTATTCAGTTCGCCAGTCAAATGCTAATCTCTTCTGGAAACACCCTCACATGTACCCAGAAATCATGTTTTGCAGCTGTCTGGGCGTCTCTTTGCCCAGTGAAGTTAACACCATTGTTGTCTCACTAAGAATATCTGTAGCATCCTTCTCACTCACTGGAATGTAGACTTAATGCCTTCTTAGCTACTCTTCCTTACCTTAGTCAAGTACATTCATTGGAAAAACTTGAAAGAAACAGAATAAAGTATATACCTGTAGTTCCCAGAGGAGCTGTAACTATTCTGTGTTCTTTTGGCTCAAGAATGCATGTGGGTCAGACATGGTGCAGAAGCCGTGCTTCTTGGGGTCTTAGTTACATCATCTGTGAAGTGGGAGCATTAGGCTAGATCGTGAGCTCTCAGTGTTGGCTGCAGGTTGGGGGCTAGGAACAGATGGATGATGTTTTAGACAGATACCCCCAAAGCGGATGGGCTAAAGGAGAATGGGTGTGAGAGATAAGTGCTATTCTCGAAAAGCTCTCCATGTGGGAACTCACTCTGGTCGCCCATTCCCTCCTGGGAAAATGTCATTCTCTGTTTACAGGGTGAAGACTGTTGGATTTAGGAGCATAGCAGGATATTTACATTTAAAGGTTGTTACTCAAGATTATTATAATGGTCAGTTTTGACCTGGTTTTCTTGTCCAAATACACAGTGAGAATTCTTTTCCTTTTGAAAAAAAATTACAGGCTCCCGGTGAGACAGTGTGTCAGGGCTAATTATATGTGCTGCAGAGTGATGGAAAGGGGAGAGAAAACCTTAGCATGTAGGAGATTTATTAGACATGGCTCACAATATAATTCTTATTTCTATATAGTAACGTGATGGATAAGGAAGATCTGATAGGCTGGAGTACTTGTGTGAGAATACGATGTACCAAAGAAGTCACAGTGGAAGATCAACTGGCATGGTTTTTAAGAAGAAAACAAAAACCAAAACCAAAAAACCCTCCCCTTGTGCCATGCCAAGGTGTGGCGAGCAGGAACGGATGCTTTGCTCTCTGCAGGGCCGGCTGCACCTGAGTTGGATGGAATTGGGCTTGAAAATGATGTCAAACTCCACTCACCCTGCATTTTCAACAGAATGAATCAGAGAGAGGAAAAAGGCATCAGAAGTCTCTTTTCCTCTGCTTCCTGCCACAACAAAGAGGTGTTTCAGAGACTGGTTTTGTGGAAGCAGCAAAAATTAAATATACACACGTGACTAGGGAAAGAGCATGCTGTATGTGAAATGAAAGAGACAGGGGCGGGGGCTGGGGGAAGAAGTGGGGAGGGGGTGGAAGGGAGAGGGAGCGCTAGAGATACTTTGGCTAGGGTGGCCTAGCTTGATGGAGTTTTTCTTGATTAGGTAATTATGGTGATTATCAATTACTAAGTGTTGCTTCTTAGCTGACATACCTCCTGGGGGGATTCTTGCCGTGCCTGTCTGAGGAACGGATCGAAGGTTGTGCGATGCCTGTCCATGGGGCCCCTGGGTGCTGATGTACTCCGCTGACATGCGTCCTCCATATGGGACAAAAGAGATTAATTATGTTGGATCATCACAAGTCAGGTGATGTGATTCAAATTAATTCCGGGGCGAGCTGGAGAGAGAGAGTAGGCCTGCATGGGTGACTTGATGGGGGTCTCAGGACAGCAGCCTTGGAAATAGTTACTTTTGGAACTAGTTACTTTTGGAAACAGTGAGAACTGTTGTAAGGTTAACCGCAGATGTTGATTTATCTTTCAGGGTGTTCGGTAGCAGAATTTTGAGAAATAGGCTGCTACACAGTTTTAAGAGATAATAGAGAGAGCTCCCTGCATTAAAAAGCCTTCACCAGCCATTCTTTGGGCAGAAAAAGAAGAGATTTCTAAATGCTGAGGGTGGTCCCTGGGGCCAGACTGATCATAGGGAATCTTCCTCCGTTCCCAGAAACGCTGAGAGAGGCACGTCTTCAGGGGCTTCTCAGACCCCTGTCGGTTTGGCAGCTATGGTGGTTTTAAATAGAACTCCATATTTCTTTGACATTTCTCCCGTTGAGGTGGGGTCTGGTCTCCTTTTCCGAGACCGAGTCACAAAAAGCCATGCAGCGACCACCATATTGGCTGGAACACGAGCCCTTGGGAGTCTGAGCCACCACGGACTGGTGCTCCCCATGCTGTGAGGACGCCGGCCGGGGGTTACCCAGCCGAGACCCTAGTATTTGTGAAGAGGCAAGCCAAACCTCTGTGCCTGTTGGAATTCCTGCCGCGGAGTCCATGAACACCAGTGACTGGTGTTTGAGGCCACTCAGGGCTGGGCTCATTTGTTGCGTGGTTGTACCAAGGTACTGCGTCCCCTCAGCGCCTCTCAAGCTTGCTCTCAATGGGACTCATCGCGCGTGCTCTCCAGTTCTCTCTCCACCCGTTCTGCATGGTCGCTGGTGGCTCTAAGGACTAGACTTGCCAGCGCCCAGAATGGTTCATGAGACACACTCCGTAACCGGGACACCAGGAATCTGTTCATGGACTTGGGTGGAGACACAACGTGATGGCCTTCACGTCTGTCCACGGTCATTTCAACCTCAGCCGTTACGTTTCCTGTGTGGAAGGATGCCATGATGGTACCAGTGATCAAGGTAGTTTCATGGACTTTATTATGTTGCTGTGTTCCATGTGGAACCGGGAAGAGTTTTGGACCTGCTGAGAAAGAGAGCCACATATTTGGGTGGAAGCCAGTGAATGTGAGATGCCTGTTAGCTTCTTGGGCCTTCCCAAGAAGGCTGAGCTTGGGAGAGAAAGGAGGGATGAGGCAAACTGTCAGGGTTTCCAAGGCTCGTGGCTGTTGGGTCGTTCGTGGCAGATGCGCAGGATGGTGGAGACACTTCAGAAATCATCAAAAAGGGCATGATCTGCCGTTATGAACTTGGAAGAAAATTGCTTGATTGGTTATCAATCAACAAGGAGAGGTAAATCCTGGGTTCAGACCATCAGAGAAGGTTGCCTTGGTCTCCTTTTTAGCAGAAATGGATAAGAGGTTTGAGGGCTGCGCATTTGAACCCTTCGCAATCCCCTTGTTCTTATAAACAAAGTTTTGTTTTTTTTTTTAAGATACAAATCTTTTTGTACAAAGAGGGGAAACTTTTATCTTATAGGCATGAAAGAAAGATGACCTGTGGAAGTGAGTTCTGTCTGGGATACTTAGGATTTCAGCATTACTTTACCAAAGAGGAAATTGTTTTGTTCAGAATAGGACAGCCATATGCAATGGGCCTTGAAACAACAATAGGACAGCCATATGCAAAGCCTGGAAGTGGATGTAAACCACACACAAAAATTACATAAAAATAACTCAATACATATTATAGGTCTAAACGTAAGATGTAAAACTATGAAGCTTCTAGAACAAAACATGGGACAAAATCTTCATGACCTGAGGTTAGATAAAGAGTTTGTAGAGGTGAGACCAGAAAACAGATTGGTAAATTTGATTTCAGAAAAGTTAAAAACTTCTGCTGTGTGGGCACTTGGGTGGCTTAGTCGGTTGAGCATCTGGCTCTTGATTTTTGGCTCAGTTCATGATCTCAGGGTTGTGAGATCGAGCCCTGAATCGGGCTCAGCATGGATGTGGAGCCTACTTCAGATTCTCTCTCTCCCTCTGCCCCTCCCCACTCCTCCAAAAAAACAAGAACAAACTTCTGCTGTGTGAACGACAGGGTTGAAAGAAAACAGAGACAAGCTGCTACCTGGAGAAAAATATTTGCAAATCACATGCCTGGCAAAGGATTTGTATTCAGAATCCAAAGGACTCTCAAAATTCCACATGGAGAAAACGAATAACCCAATTAGAAAGTGGACAAAAGGCTTAAAAAGACATTTCACCAAAGAGACACAGAGATGGCAGACAAGCACACGCAAAGATGTGCAGCATCATTAGCCGTTAGAGAAATGCAAATTAAAACTGCACTGAGATACTACAATACTTTTTTTTTTTTTGCAGATTTGTTTTACTCATTTGAGACACAGAGAGAGAGCATGAGCAAGGGCAGAGGGAGAGGGAGAAACAGGCTCCCCGCTGAGCCAGGAACACGACGTGTAGGGCTTGATCCCAGGACCCTGGGATCATGACCTGAGCCCAAGGCAGACGCCCCTGTTTGGCATTAAAAAAAAAAAAAATTAAACGTATGTTTACCATAATGACCCAGCAGTGATACTCCTAGGTATCTACCCTGCAGAAATGAAAACTCATGCTCACATAACATCTGTGTATAAACGTTTATGGCAGCTCCATTCGTAGTTGCCCACAGTGGAAACAACCTGGATGTTTTTCAGGAAGTGAATGAATAAACAAACTGGTACGTCCATATGGTGGAATATTGTTCAGCAATGAATGGAATGGACTATTGATTGATAACACGTAGCCACCCACTTGGAACAATATCAGAGGCATTAGGCTTGGTGAAAAATACTAGTCTCAAAGGGTGTGAACTGTCTGATTCCATTTATATGACATTGTTTAAAAGGCAAAACTACAGTGATGGAGAACATGTGGAGGGAAGGTGTGACTATTAAAGGGATAAAGGAGAGAATTTTTTGGGGGGGCATGATGGAACTGTCCTGTATCCTGATTGTGGTAGTGGTAATGTGAATCTGTTCATTAAAATTCCTAGAACTGTACACCCAACAAAGGTCAATTTGGCCATACGATAGAAAAAAAGAAAGTTAAAGAAACAATTCTTGTAACTTTTGTTGATGCAAGAGAGGCATGTGAACACCTCCTTGCAAAGAAAACCTGGTTTCTCTCTGGCAGCTGGTCACCCAAATGAGAGAGGTGAAGAAGAGCGTTGGTTGGCAAAAGTCTCTGGTGTGAAGGTGCCAACAGGGAACCACTTTTCTTCCTGGTAGTCATCAGGGCATGCTGACACCCCAAGCTTGTGTTCTTTTTAATGTTGACCTCCTGAGATATTACCCAAAGAAATGCATGGAGAGTTTGGAATGCCCTTACTCCTCACCTCCACACACATCAAAAATGGATTTGATTAGGTTTTAAGAGCAAATTTGGAAGGGAAAGAGAAATTGTTTTGGGATTATGAAGCATGATTATGAAGAGCCAGAGATTTGAAAGTTTTGTTTTTCAGCACACTGGGTAGAGATTTAACTGGGTAATTCAAAATTGAGGCTAATTAAATTAGCATGTACTGCTTAGAAAATTAGAGGGTAAACTTGATACCCTTGTGTGATTTGAAGAAAGATTTATTTCAAGACAATGTGAAGGGTTATCACTGGTATTTGTACTACTACTAATATTTACATGGGGTGTCAGAAGTGTTCTGTAGCTGCCTACAGTGATTTCAGAGAAGAATTTGGAGCTGAAGTTATGGAGCAAGAGTGATCAATGATTCCCAGGAGTGCGCTGTTGTAGCTTGGGAACACTGGGGAATTAGCAGGGCAGTTACTGATGGGAAGGAGCTGAAGACCCCAAATGTCCTGCAGCGCATGGGGCCGTCCATACCGTGGAGAATTATTCCCGTGACCTTGGAATGTCCTGGTGGACATTGGAGAGGAAACACCTCTTTATAATTCACGAAGCCTGGAACCTGATTCTAACTCCCAAGTTGTTTTTGTCTACTTTGTATAGTTCTGAAATAGTCTGAAGTTCTCAGGCATGTGACCACCCAGTAAATTGAGGGAAGATTGTAGCTGTTTTGTCTGGAACCTTAACGGGAGTTGTTCACTCCTAGGAAACCATCTTCACTGGCTACAGTGTCCTTGGTGATATTTGAGTAACATGCAACACACAAGAATTGGTGCACGTTTGTGCTGTGGCATTCAGGATGGTTCTACATATGAGAACACAGATGATTACACTTGTCCTTCTTTCAGGGTATCCCCTAGAAAAGCGTGCCAACAATATTTGGTTTGATATTATCTTCTTTTAAATCCCAGTTGATTTATTCTAAGTCGATAAAAGCTTTGACTACCACATTCTACCTTCTGGGAGGGTTGTACCTGAGTGTTTACACACTGAAGCATACTTTATTTTGGTATAAATTGCTTTCCATTTATTAATCTTTTATGTAAAAATTAGGGCATTTTTTAAATTAAAAAAATTATACGTGATGTGGACGTCATTTCAGGATAGTAAAGGGAATGTTGTGAAATATTTATATGTAGAGACGTTACACACACATGGTTCAGCACGGAGACCTTGAGATAACTAATGTATTTTATACTTCTCCCAAGCGCAACCTCATTATTTCATTTATACTCTGTTTTTACTGTATATGGCCAACTGAATGTTTGTGTTCCTCCAGATTCCTGTGTTGAAGCCCTAACCCCCAGTAGGGGTGTATTTGGAGATGGGGCCTCTAAGGAAGTAATTGAGGTTAAACGAGGTCATAAGGGTGGGGCCCTGATCCCATAGGATTTGTGTCCTTATTGGAAGAGACACCAGAGAGCTTGATGGCTCTCTCTTCTTACTCAAAGAAGAGGTGGTGTGAGCACACAGTAGGAAGGCGGCTGCCTACAAGCCAAGAAGAGGCCTCAGAATGAGACCTACCTTCTGGGCACCTTAATCTTGGATGTCCAGCCTCCAAAAATCAGAGAAATAAATGTCTGTGGGTTCAGCCACTCATGCTGGTGTTTTGTGATGGCAGCCCGAGCAGAATAACACACTGTAGGTTTCTTCCAGCTGATACAAACCAACTCTTCCAGGGGGGTGTTAGTGAAAGTGAGTATGGCCGTTACCTGCCTTCAGGTACACTTGGCATTGAATATGGGAAGGAACCCAGGACCATGAGAACCCAGACCAGAGGGTTGAGCTCAGCCTGTTGGTTCCAGGAGTTCCTGCATGGTCTCCTCTGTTCCACTCCTGGCTTCCTCTCTAGCGTCACCTCTTACCATCCTGATTCTGTTAGTTGTCAGCATAGCATCATTACCTGAACCACAGCATTTGGCAGACCTCCATTCTCTAACCAGCTGAAGATGCTGTAGAGAGAACGTTGCCCCACAAACACAAAATCACCAGATGCACATTTGTGTGTCTGTGATTGTAATAATGATTCCCACTTGCTGTGACACATTCCATCAGTTTAGGAAAGGACAGAAAGAAATGAAAATGTTCATGAAATACCACTATATGAGGATACCCACTATTAACATCTTGGAGTTATCTTTCCACACGGCTTCCTGTGAATGCACAGACCGTCTCCCCCTATATGCCCGTATTTACAATAACAGGCATACATGGGGGCCTGCCTATCTGCTCTTACATAAATTGCTTTTTAATGGTTTTTCATGGATGTCTTTGGCAGTAAATATGGATGGATATGTAACATTTTAAATGGCTGCATAGAGTTCCATTGTATGTATGTTCTCTAATGGATATAACTAACTGGTCCCCTACCTGAAGGACTTTTTTTTTTAGGACATATATGTATTTCTCCAAATGTAATGTATATATTTTTGCTAAAAAGAAATAGCATTCCACGCAAAGTTCTTGGTACACCTCTCTCTGTCTTAGGGGACTTTTCATCAATCTGTGCTTTCCTTTTAAAAACTTTTTTTGGGACATACCGAACATACAGAAAAAGCACAGAGATTAAAATAAAAAAGACCCGCAGCATCCTGAGATAGCTCTGTCAAAGTCTCACGTTCGACATACTTCAGATTGAAAAAGTAATCTGGTGGAACCCCCGATATATCCGTTCCCTTTCTCTTCAGTGCTGACCACTCTCGTGAAGTTGGGGTTCATTTTCCCGTCCGTGTTTTATATTGCATGTCTGTTTCTCTGTTAATAACACACACATTTTTACACGTGTTCAGACTCAACACAAATCACATCAGTACAAATAATTCTTCGATTTGCCTTTTATGCTTCTACCACAACTTCTCAGTTTTCTTCACAGTAGACATTCCGTTTTTCCCAGATTTTCACGATGATGAACCACAGTCCTGCTGCAAAGAATAGCCTTGGCCGAGTGTCCTGGTTTTCATGTGAGAATTTCTGTGGTGATAACGCAGAGCTTGCCGTGATGGTTCCTCGGTCACAGCAGCCTGCGAAAATGCATTTTCCCACATCCTTGGCAACACTGAAGCTTTGCTCCTCCAGTAGATGTGAAATGCTATCTTCTTGTGGCTTTTATCTGTATTTCCCTGATTACTAGTATGGTTTTGTCCTCATTTGTTTATTGGCCATGAGGGTTTCTTTTGACCATTTTCCACTGACTCTTCTCTGCCATTTTCAGCCTGTTCCTCAGACATTTCCTTTGTTGTTCATGCTTCTTTGTGTCTTCTATAAGCACTCTTTCTCCATCCAAGTCGTTCTTGTATACTTCTAGAATTTCTAATGTGTTAAAAGTCTGTCCATCTGGAATTGATGCCTGGGTGGGCTGGGAGGTGATATTCTGTTACTTCTCTCTGTGATGATAACAGAGAGAGTTGTCATACAGAGGACCATCCACTATTTCTTCCTTTCCCCAATGGTGGGCGGTGCCTTCTCTGTCATAGTTTCTCTGTGTCTTGCGGTGGCTTTTTAGGCGGCCTCTGCTGTTCCACTGGTCTCTTTTCCTTTCCTTACACCTGTCCACCTGTCTTAAGTACTGCTGCTTTATGGACAGAGTCCTTCATGCCACGCCCCCGACTTTTTCCTCGTCACAGTTGTCTCAGGAAACAACGTTCTCAGTCTGCATCGCAGGCAAGCTGAGGGTCCACTCCGCTGTTGGGAACGCCGAAGGAGAACTCGGGCAGTAGAGTGCAAGGCTGGTCGCTTGCACTTGGAAGCTTCCTTCTGTAGCACAGTGTGCATACAAATAGGGTCTTCATCCATGTGGACCATGAGGTGTAAAGGTTTGGGGAGTACTAGTCCTAGCCATCCATACTTCCTTGACATTCCACATCAATTTAGATGTCATTTTTGTCAGTTCTCTAGAAACTCTTATTGGACTTTTGATTGGAGTTGTGCAGAATTTATTATTAATTGAGGAATTGGAATCCTTATGCTATGGAGTTCTGTTTGCATTTTCCAAAAATAATGCATTGCAAATGGAAGCATTTCTACTTCAATTGTCAAAGACTTGGTCCCAAGCATTACAGAGCATCCAGATGAGTATGTAAAGCCCTACCCTTAAGCAGTTAGCATCTTTGGAAGTGGACAAAACAGGGCAACAAAATATTGAAGGTAGAATATTGTAATTATCCTAAGAAATGTACAGACTCTGTGTTAAACAGAGAACTCATGGAGAAGAGACCATATCCCCATCACACCACTTACGATTAGACTTTTTGTCCTGGACACCGTTTCACCCTCAGTCTCTATGATGATGCTCATAAATGCTTTAGTGAAACATTGGGTTTTAAAAGGAGAGATACACATTTTCCTTTTTAAATGAGAGCTTCCTTTCTCTTTCTTTTTGGAGAGATTGTTAATTTGTTTTATATGTGAGTAATCCTGTAATAAAACTTGTCATATTATTGATTCAAAAGAACACATGCTGCATCCTGAGGGAAATCAGTTTTATGGAGAAGAGTGTATAGTGAAATTTTGAATAAGAATATCTTTTGGACAGTTTATTCATTCTCTCGACTGTTCCAGCCAGCACAGCAAGCGGGTTCTTGGCTAGGTCAGCTATGCCGGCGAAGGGGGATGGCTGACTTGAATTATAGGGCAGTTTGCATTTACAAAATCAGTCATTTTCATCTCCCAATGAAGAGTGGCATTTGGACTTAGCATAATGTAGTAAAGGATGTGGATTTGGGGGCCAGAAAGGCTCCTTATTGAACCCCTGCTTCAGCCCCTCACCCCAGATGGAGTGGACCCCAGGACAGACCGTCCTCATCTAGAAAACGGGGGTGATGCTAATTACATTCAGCATCGGGTGGTGACAATGAAAAGAAATCCCCTCATGGTGATGGACCTGCTTACCAGCAGGCATGGCTTTTCTTTTCTCCGGGGTTGTGTGTCTTATTTCTGGTAGTGAGCTGGTTCCTTGAGTGGTTGTCCTGGGAAAAACGTCTAAGGAAAGAAGGCTTCAGAGTGTAATCCTGTTTCATCCATCACTGAGGATTAATTCTCTCTTGATGTATGGTCTGAATGGGAGAATGAGTGGCTGTAGCCCTCTGGCTCATCAGCGGGTTCCATTTATCCCGCGGGGACAAGATCCTGGAGAATACTTATAAAAAGTGTTTCAAGTCCTTTGAGGAAGAACTATAAAAAAAAGTGAGCCATTAATTAATTGCTAAGAGTCAGCAGCTGCGCACTTAGGCATCTAGTGTGATAGGAAAGGAAAACAAATTCAGTGAGTTTTAAATTGCCTGGCATGTATGACAGCATATTAAAGTAATGGGGGCAATTTATCTTGCCAACTTGGAGTTGTCAGGCTTTGGTTCCTCCCCTCTCTCTCTCTCTCTCTTGCAGCACCTAGTTTAATTCCTATACTTTATATATTACAACCTCATATTTGGAATTTAAGAAACAAAACAGAGGATCATAGGGGAAGGGAGGGAAAAATAAAATAAGATGAAATCAGAGGGAGACAAATAGTAAGAGACTCTAACTCTAGGAAACAAACAAGGTTGCTGGAGGCGATGGGGTAACTGGGTGATGGGCATGAAGGAGGGCACGTGATGTGATGAGCACTGGGTGTTATATGCAACTGATGAATCACTGAATTCTACATTTAAAACTAATAGTACACTATATGTTAATTAATTGAATTTAAATAAAATTTTAAAAAAAACCCAACAACAAAAACAAGACAAAACAAAACTGCAGGACATACCTTAACCAGATAACTTGAAACTCTTGGGATCTTAAGATATCCAGGAACCAGTTTTTTTTTTTTTTTTTTTAAGATTTTATTTATTTATTTGACAGAGACACAGCTAGAGAGGGAACACAAGCAGGGGGAGCGGGAGAGGGAGAAGCAGGCTTCCCGCGGAGCAGGGAGCCTGATGTGGGGCTCGATCCCAGGACCCTGAGATCATGACCTGAGCCGAAGGCAGACGCTTAACGACTGAGCCACCCAGGTGCCCCGAGGAACCAGTTTACCTTCATAGAGAATGTTTCTTTTTCCCAAGGGTTAAGGTCAGCTGAAGAACAAACCTGCTCTGGTGCGAGTTCTCTCTGGATAGCATTGTTAACAGTGATCAGTTTTATATTTTGGATTTAGCTCACCTGAACGAGTGAAAATAATGCACTTGCAGACACAGAGGAAATAATTGCTGCTAGATTTTGATGAAAGGCGATTTGTACAGTTCCTAGCTCTGCACTCTCTTCTCAGGGCTACCGTGAACTTGATGATTTTGGTTTAGTAACTTCTTTACAAGCAGACTTATGTTTTTCATTCACGTATTAATTACTTTGCCTAAAAATTCTGTGGCACAAAGTTCCAAGGATGGTTCAACATACGCAAATCAATAAATGTGATATGCCGCATTAATAGAACAAAAGGTAAAAAATCATCTAATTATTTCAGTAGATGCAGAAAAAGCATTTGACAAAATACAATACCCTTTTATGATACAAAACACTCAGCAAATTGCGTATAGAAGGAATGTACCTCAACCTAATAAAGGCCATATATGACAAACCCAGAGCCAACATCATATTCAGTGGTGAAAGGATGAAACCTTTTCCCCTAAGATCAAGAATAGCACTGGAAGTCCTAGCCAGAGCAGTCAGGCAAGAAAAAAGAAATAAAAAGCGTGTACATAGGAAAGGAAGAAGGAAAATTGTTGTTTGCAGATAATATGATTGTATGTATAGAAAACCCTAAAGACTCCACTGAAAAGTTGCTGCAAATAATCTGTGAATTCAGTCAAGTTGCAGGATGCAAAATCAACACACCCAAATCGGTTGTGTTTCTATACACCACCAACAAAACATCTGGAAAAAAAATAATAAAACAATCCCATTCACATTGCATCCAAAATAAGATATTTAGGAATAAATCTAACCCAGGAAGTGAAAGCTACAAGATCTTGATGAAAGAAATTGAAGGACACAAACAAATGGAAAGCTATCCCATGTTTATGGGTCAGAAGAATAATATTAAAATGCCCGTATCACCCAAAGCCATCTATAGATTTCAGTGAGGCACAGGATTTAGAAATGTCTTTCTGTGCACACGGTTAATGGATCCACACACGGGCACTCTTCTTCTCACCTCCTCTGATTTTGTCTTCTACCATGTGTCTTTATGACTCTGTTTTGGTTGGTTTGGCTTCCTTACCGTCCTGCAAATATGCCTAGTTCATTTACATCCCAGGGCTTTTGCAAAGGCTGCGCCTTCTTCCTGGAACACCTTTCCCCCAGATGATTGCTGACTCTCACTGCCGTTGGAAGTTGCTGCTAAAATGTCACCCTTTGGGTGAGCCCTTCCTCACAGTGGAAAAGCATCATCCTGCCCACTTGGCAGATTTATTTCCTTTTTTAGCACGCATCATTGTCTGACATACAACATATTTGCCGGCTGACCGTTCCTTACCCCCAGCCCGGAATGTAAGAGCGTGAGAGCAAGAGCTCGTGGTTTTGCTCACTGCAGTTCCCTCAGCATCTAGGCTGTGTGTTTACCCGAAGAAAGATTGACTAGACGTTCTTGGACCAGTGTCTCATATTATGGCTTGAGACATATTTAACAGAGTCATTATGTTAAACTTCTCCTAATGAAAAGTAAACGTTATTTAGCTCATTCAAGTCATAAAATTCATGCCTACTTATTAACAACTTGGCCATTGGCTGTCCTGGGGATGGAGGCATTTCTTTGATACTTTTCAAAAATGTGTAAAGCATAGATACACTTACAAATACCTAAATAGATACACAGTATACTTGTTTTAAAATTCCATGAAGATATTATTGCATTGTGGTGTTCCTTTGACTTGGCTGTTGATCCTCAGGAATTGATACTGAAATCAAGTGTCTTTTTCATCCAGAGATACATTTTTGTCTCCTGCCCCATTCTTACCAGGGTCCTTCATGCATCTTCTTGTTAATTTAATAGAATTTGAAACTTAATATTTGATGTGATTTTGATTTGTAAATTAAGTATTTTTCTTAAGCAGGTTGTTACATCCTCCTCTGTTGACAATGTCCGCTTTGGCCGTTCCATTATGGTATTGCTGAAATATACGTTTTTATTTTGGTTTCCAGTGATGGGGTCATGAGACTGTCCCCCTAAGCGCTTGTTTGTTTAAACTCTGCCCTAATGTGCTGTGTTGGCAGCTGTGCTCTGAGCCTACCCTGGCTCCATCAGCCAAGACTCTGCACACTTGCAGTAGGTTCTGGAATTTCTTGTGTTTCCAGATGACTGGGGAGTGAATGCCACTTCCTCCGCTTTCCGCAGTGCGAGGCTCCTTTGTTGTGAAAAGACTTCCAGTAACTGCTGTTCCTTTGTATTCAGTTTCTCATCTTCTTCGATTTTGAAATGATTGACTTTTCTGGAAGAGCAGGATCTGTATTCATAGGAATTGGCAGGACTCTGGTAAATGGCTCCGTATTAAGGATAAGGGTTTAAATACTGTGTATTCTTAGCATGAGGAGTGATAGGATCTACAGCTGCAGTTTCAAGGAAGGGGTGGGAAGGTTTTAGAATCACATATGAGACACAGTCCCTTCCAAACAGCCAGTCCCTCAAAGGTACCCCAGTCTCCCCTTCCCTCCACCCAATACACGTAACCAGGTCATAACCTGAGATTTAATAATATGAGGATGGAAAAGATTAGGTGAGGGTGTCATAACTGCCTGGGCATCTGTATGACCTCAAAGGCTAGAATTTGGACCAAGGAGTAGAAGTTACTGGGAGTCACGTTTGGGGGCGATGTTAAGTAAGAACTTTTTAGTGGTTAAGAGGAATGAAAGGTAGTACATTTCCAGTGACTCTGATTGTTGAAGTAGAAGTTGGGTTATCAGAAGTAAATGTCAGAATGGATGGTTAATCTAGTAGATTCATGACTTTGAGGCTTTTTTGACGGTGACTCAGAACACACCCACTCTCACTTGCTTATAACACAGATATTTCACAAAGCAGCACTTAACCCTTAGAGGGTTTAATGCATTATCTTATGAGCTCAAGAGGGGATGTTTTAATTCCCGTGTGAAGGTAGGACAAGCCCAGTGTCCCAGGTCTGGCTGCCAAGCAGAAGGGTTTCCTCTCACTCAGCCTTTGTATTCCATCCAATCTGTAGTTGATTGGATGAGGCCCACCCACATTGGGGAGGGAAGTCTGCTTTATTCATAGGCCACTGATTTAAATGTTAATCTCACATAGAAACAGCCTCATGGACACACCCAGAATAATGTTCGACCAAATGTCTGGGCACCCTGGGGCCCAGTCAGACTGACACATAAAATTAGCCATCACAGTGTATCATGGCGTTTTACTTTTCCGTGCTGGTAAATTGGGTCTGGTTCTTTATGTATTATTTAGGTAAAATGCCCCTGCTTTTTCAAAGAGCTCGTATCACAGAAAGGCTGGGACAATAAACTCACATCTTATACCACGGATGCTTGAGATATAAATCCCCGAGATCACGTAATCATTAAGAGATCCAATGGACAGTGCTTGTGCATTTTTAAGAAGGCTCTCTTGTTTTGTTTGCATAGTTGCCTAGAGGGTAAGCATTATCTGTTTGCTATTTATTATGTAGCAATAATGCAATGGGGCAGGCTTGTCGCTGTGAATGTTCGGTGGATTTTTCCTTAACCATACATAGGCTAGCAGGTTAGGTTATTTTGCAACCAAGCAAATGGAAACTTCTAGAACGTGCTCCACGGTAGTATATTTGGGTAGCCCTATGTTATTTGCCTCCCATTTAATAAACTGTCGCTAATTTTTTTCTGTCGAACATAAATACTTGTTTGGAATAAAAATAAAACCAAATGGACAGACAGTGATTCTGCATTAGGCTTTTACTAAATGTTCTGACATACGTATATTTGAATCATGTAGTAATTTTAATGGGGTTCAATGGAATTTCTCATTTTTAAAAAAAATAACAAAAGTAATAAAAATTAAGACAGTAGATCAGTAGGTAAAGTAAAAAGTGCTCTGCTTTGAATTCGCTTCTCAGAAATAGCTGCTGAAAGATGTACATTTTTCTAAATTCTACTCTATTTTGATTAAGATATTCTTACAGAGGCATTTTAAGCTAGAAACTTAAGTGATGAAACTGGTCACCTTATACACCGTTCTGAGACTTTTTTCACTGAATTGTGGCCAACTGATTCAAACCTTGCACCATGAGCTCATTTCTCTTCGTTGCTGTCGGGCAGTGTTGGTGGGTCGTATAATTTATTTAGTGAACATCCAGTATCTGCTCTAAGTTTTTCTCTGTCATCCACGGTGCTGCAGGGAGAAAAGCTGTATTGTACTCACTGCTTTGTGAAATTCATTTTCTTAATGACGTTTAAGATGCTCAGGTTCTGCACCTTACAGGGACGAGGTGTGAATGGTTGATAGGAGGGTCATTCTTTCAGGTTTATTGGCTTCCGGTTATGTTTGGGAACAGAAATCAGTGTTTTGTTCAGGTTAGTTCTCCAAAGGTGGACTGAACGCTTCACATTGTCCCATTTCCACCATTTGATGTGGTCAAAATGGGACCGTCCCCCGAATGTTGGTGTGTCTGGCGTTTTCACTCCTATCGTGTTAATGCTCTCTCTTCTTCTGAAATTAGGTTATATTGCACGTCTGTCTGGCAAGTAATTAAAATCCCAGTTTCAGGGCTTTATAATTAGCCATGGGGAAAAAATAACCCCAGTCTCTCTAGTCTGTGAGGTTCAGTAAATATCATTTTGGTATGCTGACAGCCCCATATGGACACAGCTACCAGCTATAAACTCAACAGACCATTAAGCTGCGAACAGAAGTATCAAAGCAGTTCCAGTGTACTCATTTGCTAATTATCGATGGGTATTTATGTAAGGACATGCAGCTGAAGCACGAGGCTGTTTTTGGCCTATTGTCCAGTATGTAGGATCGAGGGCAAAGTTTCTAGGTTCCCACATTCTTCTTTCCTTAATTCATCTGTGTTACTTCTGGCTCGAGCACTCCCGTTCATCCCAATCTTTGCTGCTCCATTGTCCTTTGTATCTGATAACATGGCGGACCATGGTCTCCTGAGTTCCTCAAGGGCTTGTATTCAGCCCTGAGAGAAGGCTGGCTGCTTTGGAAAGTGGCCATGGATCCTTTAGACCCACAGAGCCCCACGTTTGTGGTTAATACTTCAGTGGCCTGAAGGAAAAAGTGTAGTTTGCTTAACGGTGTATGCCTTAAGGATAGTCCAACTTTTGTAAGTGATTTAATAAACACATTCTGGGCCAGGGAAATGAAAAGAGTTTTGCTAATGATTTCTACGGTGAAAAGAAATAATTTGAATGGGTAAACTGCTGAAGCCTTTCTTTGACTGTCCGCTTGCTCCAGCGCTTACATAAATCCTTTTTAAAAGGCATTAAAAAGTGCTGTGACAAGTGTAGTTACTGTGGATAAATTTAGCTCCTGTATTTTATCTACATAATCTGATTGTAATTTATATATCTTCAGCCTAGATAAAGCAAAGCCATTTCTTATTACCAAATTTTTCTTGTTGTCAACATGATGTGAGTGGGATATTGGCTTTAACTGAAGGGTGGTGATTAATCATAACAGCTTGCAGAGCGATCGTTTATTGCTCTGTGTGGCTGAGTGACTGCTGGTAGAGCTTCGAGTCAATCAGGATAAACCCAGGTGGGTTAGTCACTCTCGGATGAAGGCGGATGACATGATGGATTTATTAGCCGAATTCTCTTTTAAAAAATCACTTCACATTCTTAGCAGGTCGATTTGCAAACAGAAAAATTACGAGTCACTGTCGATGGAAGAATCTGTTAGTTTGCAAAGTAGAGTGCAGCCTGCTGAAATGTCACAATAAAAGACAAACTGCCATGAAATAGCCAGTGGAAATGTTTAGCTCAGGATTCATCTTGTTAAGTGCAAAGAAGGAAGTTGTGTAATGCTTAGTAACTCTTGGTGGTTCAGGTGGGTGGTAGGCTGAGGAGGAGAGGTTCATCCTGTGTCTGACTACACAGGGAGTAGTAGTGTAGTAAAAAAATTTTTTAAATTTAGGGTGAAACATTGTTTTCTTTTTCTTTCCCCCAGGGAGCACTTTGTAACCCAGGCTGACATCCTTCTGGTGCCAAGCCTGCCTGTGACCTGTTTTCCTCTCTGGAGTTAGTATGTCATCAGGAAATGCACGGCAACTTACTATCAACCTTAATAAAAGAAAATTCTAAGGAAGGTGCAGTTATGAAAAGAAAACTCAGACAGACCCTGCCTGGAGTAAATGCCAGTGATTCTTGGATTATCCCTCCTTTTCATCATTTGTACCAATGTGTTGTTCATGAGAACAGACCGAGAGTGGGCTACCTTATTAAAATATTTAGCGGATAAAATATTATGCTAGTAAATTATCCTTTGTAACTTCCTACCCATTTGTTCTTGGGGAAATTGGACAGTGATGAAGTTCTCCTTTCAGGTTGGAAAGGTGTACGGCACATGGAGGAACGGGCACGGGATGCACCAGCAGTCGGAGTAGGCATCTTGTGGCATTGGGTTCTCAACTCCTGGCATTTATGCCAGATTTTGCATTCGTCCCCACTTGGGCATTTCTCTCGGGTCTGGAATAGCATGATGCGTACATGTTTTGGAGGCATTTGCATGCATCAAATGAACTTGTGCTATTTGTCTAGACAACAATGACATTGTTAAATAAATTTGATTGAAACTGTTTACCAATTGCTTGGTCTAAACCAGTGGCTCTTAACTGGGGAAGATTTCCCCCCTAGGGAACATCTGACAATACCTGGAGAAAATGTTTATTGTCACAGTGGGGGTGGGGCATATTTTTGTTGGCACAACCCAATACCTCTTGAGTATTACTGGCATTAGTGGGTAAGGTCCAGGGATACTGCTAAATATCCTACATTGTACAGAACAGCTCCCCCCCCCCCCCAACAAAGAATGATCTGTTCCCAAATGTCAGTAGTGCTGAAGTTGAGAAACCCTGGTGTAAACTGCTGACCTCTCTCCTCTTACTAATGGCATATTTAGGCCTTTGGGTCTTTACTAATTTTCCTAGCCGTGAATTGTCCTTGGTTCTTCATTGTTACAGACCTGTCACTTTTGTTGAAGTGATGATTATGGATGGAAGAAGCTGCAGGAAGTTTAAGGAATTATTATTTCAATATTAGAATAAAATGAGAATCTGTATTCTTCTATAAAATGTATTAGGGAAATCAGGGTAAGTCTATAGGGTGCATAGTGAGCTGCTGGGACAGATAAATGTGAAGTCTCAGAGGCCTGATACTGTTCAGTTTAATTGTACTTCATTCCTGACAGTCCAGTGTGGGTTGTCAGGGCAGCCTTTGCTGTATGCCCCGTTCATGGACCCAGTCATTTTCCATCATGTGGCTCTGCTATTTTCATAAGGTCACATCCTCCGCTGCATTCTGTGGGCAGATGGGAAAGAAAGAGCCTAGAGAAGGCACAGCCTCACTTTTTTATCAGCTAGAACAAGTCATGTGGCCCCAGCACAGATGCAGGAGACCTACTAAGAGAAGGGAGCAAAGATAGTGAGGGCTGGCTGCTAACCACAGGGAACAGTGGGGGTTGTGCACTGCATGCAGGGATCTGTGTCTGGCTAGGTCACTGGACCCCCAGGGAACTGAATTCTATTGCAGTTCAACGTTTATCGAATATTATGCAGCTGGTGAGATCATCTTTCTATAGAACAGGACCAGATAATGTCACATGTTAGTAGGCGTTGGTTGGTGAATGACTATTTATGAAATCTCTTTAAATTTTTGAACAGATAGCATATGTTTGCTTCTTCCAAATACTTCTAAGAAGTCTTTTTTTTTCCCTTTCATAAGAGTGTCACTGAGTGTTGAGCTGATGACTTTATTTCTTCTCAGAGTAAGATATAGGATTACCAAATTTTCTATTATTATTATTTCGTGTACAAAAATCAGGCTTAATGAAGAAGGAAATACAATGGTAAGGTATAAGATTCTTCAGGCACTCAGCTTCTTTAGAGATAATAGGACTGTTTTGGTTTTCTATTTCTTCTTGGGTCAGTTTTGCTCACACTTGGGTTTTTGGGAATTTGTCCATTTCATCTATATTTTAAGAATGTTGGCGAAATTTGCTCATATTCTCCTATTACCTTAAGTTTTTCCTTTATCATTCGTAGATGTAACTTTTTGTATTACTGATATTCTTCCTTTTTTTAAAAAGCAATCTTTTCAGGGGTTTGTCAATTTTATTAGCTTTTAAAAACAATTTCTGGCTTTGTGAATACCCTCTGTGTTTTTGTTTTGTTTTGAGATGGTTTATTTTTTATTTTTCTGATTTCTAAAACTGAGTTTTAGCTCATTATTTTTCAGCCTTTCTTATCTTTTAACATACTTATTTCAGGTTATGAATTTCTCACATTTTAATATGAGAGTTGTTTTCATTATCCCAACATTCTAAATGTTTTCTAATTTCGGTTGTGATTATTATCTATAATCAGTGTTCACTTAGATTTACTCATATATTACCACTTTATTTTCTTGTAATTCAGTTTATATTTTAGATCTTCCTTCTGGGATCCCTTCCCTTTTGAAAGAAGTATATTCTTCAGAATTTTCTACAGTTGGGGTGGGGGGACTGTTGAAAAACTCTGTCTTCTTTGTCTGAAAATGTCTTTATTTCTCTCATATTGTTGAGCAGTGTTTCTGCTGTGTATATAAAGCTGGATGGACAGGTGTTTTGTAGTATCCCACTGACAATATAATTCTGTTTTCTTTGGCTTTTTAATTGTTGCTTAGACATCAGTTGTCAGACTGATTGTCATTCTTGTAATGATAAATGGTCTTTCCCCCTCTAGCTCCTTATAAAATTCTCCTTATTTTGGGTGTTCTGCAGTTCCAGTGGAAGGTTTCTAAAAGTAGATTTCTACTTACTCTAATTGGGTTTTATTGGGCTTACTGAGGTTGTAGATTATTGCCTGTTTCAGTTCTGAAATATTGTCAGTTTTTATATCTTCAGCATTTGCCTCTTCCCTATTCCCTCTTTTCCTTCTTTTTTTAGCATTCCAGACAAACATCTTGTAGACTGTATCCTCCATGTTTCTTAATTTTTCTTCCATATTTTCATCTTTTTGTCTATGCTGAAAATTTTCTTGGTCATTTTTGTAGGGTCCTTTTGTTGTTGCTCTTGTTCCTTACAGAATTTGAATTTCTTCTTTTATTTTCTTCAGTATATTAGTACAGTTGACTCTTTTTTTTTTTTTTTTTTTTTTTTTTAGTACAGTTGACTCTTGAACCACATGGGAGTTAGGGGCACTGACAGCCCCCCATCTCACCCCTGTGCAGTTGAAAATACACATATAACTTTTTACTCTCCCCAAAGCTAAACTACTAAAAACCTACTGTTGACCGGAAGCCTTACTGATAACATAAAATCGATGAACACAAATTTTGTATGTTTTGTATATTATATACTATAAAAAAATCTGCCTGTGAGTGGATGTGTGCATCTGAATCCTGTGTTATTCAAGAGTCCGATGTATACCAATATCTGAAATCTTTAAGATCTGATTTTTTCTTTTTATCTTCTTAATGGACCTTGTATGTTGTGTCTCTTTTCTGATTAGTCAAATAGAAGCAGTAATGGTATTTTCCTTATAATAATATTGTCAGGATTAACCAGATGAATGCACGTCATATACTTTGAATGGTGAGTGGTTCATAGTAAGCTCTTAATAAATGTTACCCATTGTAACAATAGCACTAAAAACAGCAGTGATCATTATTGTTTAGTGATTATTGATAGTGAGCTCCTATTTTTTTTTTAAACTTTGTGAGATCTCTTCAAATGCTGGGTAGAAGATGGAGTCTCTCAAAACAGATTTGTAGTCTGCTTCCATCAGACACCCGTGGACAAATGACCCACTTTAATTAAATGTTCAGCTTGAGGGTGTTTTGGACTGTTGGGTTGCATGGGCTGGTTTGTAGTTACAAATTCTCAGGGACTGTTTCCTCATCTCCCCCACATACCCTCCATCCAGGTCAGTGAGAAGGTTTTAGCAAAGATGTCTTCCCTCAGGCCCTTGGGGGTGAGGTGGCTATTTCTGTTTCTCCCTTCTACTCAAGATGTAGCCCCTGGACGTAAGTGCTTGGGTCTCAGCTTCATGGGGAGAGTCTGCTTTAGACATTGCACTGCGTGTGGGCTTTGGTGCTTGTCTGCTATCCTCTAGCACTGCAAAGCTGTTCCAACTGGTTGGGCAAATGCCCTGCGGAGAATTGATGGCTTCCCTTCTAAGCTTTACCCATCTAGATCTTCCTTTCAGATAATGTTTGGGTTCTGAGTAGTCTTTACCTTTTCTAGCTCATTAATCCATTTAACTCATGCTTGACAAAAAGCATTTTTAGTTATCTTCCATGCAAGAGTCAGATTATATTCTCCAAACCGTTGTAGATAGATGTTTGTGACTATTTTTCTGAGTGTGTAAATCAGCCTTTAAATGAGAACAGCCAGCTCTTTGGATGTTGCTGAATTTCTCTGACTGGACAAAACTGGGTGACAGTCATGCTCCAAGCTTTGCTACAGATGATGTGGGTCTTCCTGGAGCTTCGGCTTGGAAGGATAATAAATAATTTAAAGCATTATTTTTATATTCTATTAAGCCAGATTTAGATCTGTGATGAAGGAGCAGGTGAGGTGTTCATGAGTATTTTTAGTATACATTGTGAGAGCACGAGGAAGGGGTGCACTAGAGTACGTTCTGTTCACTACTTGTGGTGAGTAGGGTGCTTTAGGATGAGGGGATGGGGCAGGCAGTTTTCATTCGTGTCCCCTCCCTCCACCGTATCCAGTGGAAATGACCTGCTCTTCCAGTATAACATCTCTTTCAGCGATAATCTGGCTGTCGAGAGCATTGCATGAAGTGTCCGAAAGTGGTCACATTGTTTTCTTTTTTTCTCCTTGTCCTTTGTCACTATTCTCTCTTCCTGTTTCTTTTTTTTTATTTCCTTCCCTGCTTCGTTTTTGGGATCTTTTCTTTCTTATTTTTTGTTTGTCACTATTAGTGGCCTATTTGAGTGGAGGGTTATTGTTCATTATGGTGATACTTATTTTCAAGCATTTCTTAACATAATGAAGCACAAGTTTTTTTTGACCCTCGCTTGGCCGCCCCTCGAATACCTGCTTTTTCAGCAGGTGTTCTCTGTAAAAGGCAGTAGGTAGGCTAGGTGGGCCATCTGGTCTGCGTTGAGCTGCTCAGATGTGCACTGTTGCATCCTGAGAGCAAACACAGGGCGTCCGGTCATCCGCATGAGCGTGGCTGTGTTCATCTCACTGATGGACACTCACATTTGAACTTCATGTACTTTTCATATGTCACGAACTATTGATTTTTCCAACCATTTAAAGGCATAGAAATCATTCCTGGTTTGTGGGCTGGGCAGTGAAAACGTGGGTGGTGGGAAGGATGTGGGCTGGGAGCCCTAGTTCGCTCACCCTGCCCCATGACGTCCTCTGTGCACCTCTCACCTTAGCCTTACTCCATGACGTTGTCAATGACTTATGTACTGTTAGTGGCTTCTTGTTGACTCCCATTGATCATAATTTGCATCTTCGTAGCATTAAGATATAGGTATGTTTTAATAAAAATTCTAGTGCCCTTCATGAAAATGCCAATTTTTAATCAACATATACAAGCTTTCTAAGTCAATTGGGAAATGCATCAATTTTAAGTTGACCTGCGATACTTACAGTCTAGTTAATAAATGAAATGTATCAAATGTAAATAATAGTGAAAGCCATTTTCTTTCAAACTCTACTGGGAGTCATGTGTTTCGATATCTGGGCAGCTCTTAGCAATTGTTCCCTTTTGCTTCTCCATCCCTCTCCTTTCCAGAATTTGTTTTTGACATGAATAAATGGAATTACAGTGATTTTAATGGTGGCTGGCGCTTATGTGATATTTAGGCTTAGTGCAAGAGCTGTTCAGTGTGTTTTGTAGATGAAGGCTCTTACATGGCCCTGGCAAGCCATTCCTCTCTGTCTCATTGCTGTTACTCAGAATGTGTTAGCGATTTATTAATAGACCCTTGATGCAAAACCAGTTGGTAAGTTGGGAGCTCCTCCATAACTCTCATAAGGAAACCAAATCCTTTAATGAGTGATGTGCTTGTGCTTCTTCTGCTCATGGACCATCCGCAGTGGAAGAGCCTCTGCGTGGCCCCCCACTCATCTGTGGCAGAAGATACTACTAATGGCAATCTGTCTGTGATTCTCTAGCACTTTCTGTTGATCCAGGCAGGATCCTCACTAACACGCAGAAGAGAGAGCCAAGATGAGGGAAGAATGTCATGATTTTGACTTTCTGCATTCCTGTGTAATCTTACTCCTCCTACTGTGGTCAGACAAGATAGGTTCCTGTCTAGCTCTTCTCCAGGCCTGTGTTTATATAACTGCTCGTAAAATCACCCGAAGATGATGGCAGTAAAAAGATTCCTTTTCTCTTTTGATTCCTGAAGAAATATTCTAAAAAAGAAGAATGGTAACTAGGAATGGTTACTAGAAAAGACATATTTCCAGATTAATGCCATTTGGAGCTGGTTTTAAATCATTTGGGGCGCCTGGGTGGCTCAGTTGGTTAAGCGTCTGCCTTTAGCTCAGGTCATGATCCCAGGGTCCTGGGATTGAGCCCTGAGTCAGGCTCCCTGCTCAGCGGGGAGCCTGCTTCTCCCTCTCCCTCTGCTCTTCCCCTCACTCATTCTCTCTCTCTCTCTCTCAAATAAATAAATAAAATCATAAAAAAAAAAATAAATCCCAGCAGTTTGTTTTGTTGGGATTATTGAAATACTGGGTAAAGTGACAAAAATCAGCAAGAGCTTTTGATTTTTTGACAAGTCAATTCCAGGCTGTGGTGAGAGTAAATGTCTAAATAAGGTCCTGTTGCATTATATACTCCCCTCTTTTAAAATCTCAGATTACCCGATCTTCTCCCCATGGAAGGAATAATGGTTACAGAATGAGCAGGAAATTATTCCTCTCTACTCATCTGGCATAAATTGTTTGCCCCACATCAGATGATGAATTGCTGCTTCCAAGGTTGATGTGATAGTTTTTGTTTTGTTAAACAACTATAAATCTCATCTAATACGGTCTTCGTGATAACAGGAAGAAAACCATAAGTTAATATCTGTTATATTTCATTGTTTAAAAATAATTGTTTCTAGTAAAACTTCATTTTTACAAACATAATTTGATCTCACATAATTGATAGGAGAAAATTCAGGGAATTTGTCCAGGCTCTGTTTATAGCTGATTTTTTTCAAGAAGTGCCACATGCAATAATCCAAACGAATTCTGTTTATGTAATAAAGCAGGCAGAATTTATAGTGAGCACTCAGAATGAATTACCAACAGCTACAGAAGCAGCATTTTTTTTTTTTTACATAATTCTGATTCTTTGGCAAAATTGAAATACTTTGTGATATACTATCCTAGCATTTTTGTTTGGTTTGTTTAAGAATCACAGAGGACAAAACCTTAGGGACTTAACTTGAAATTTCCTGTTCAGTTACTGAGGATTATGACAGAGAGAAAGGGAGAAGATCAGATATACACTAAAATATTCCTCCTTTCATTGCTGCCCCTGCCTGCAAACCAATGTATCTATTGTTTTAGGAACTCAGCGTTTTCCTTCACTGGACAGGGAAAGGCATGCCATAATTTTGGTTCTTTCTGGACAGTTTTCTTTTAATTACAAGTTGATACTTGGTTTTGATTCATGGTTCCAGAAATTATGGAATGTTCCGTATAATTAATCACTTTCATTAGACTTTTTTGGTCATAGCTACAAAAACTCAGCCAGCTAATTGCCTAGGTATCTCCGTTTTTGGAACAGTCATTGAAACTTGTGTTTGTCATGTTCAGGAACTTCACCTGGGTGACACCCAGGGTCAGGGTTCCACGTCACGGCCAACGTTGGCGCTGTGAGCTTGTACTCAGCTACTTCGCCTGTGGTTAACTAACCAATGGCAATCAGTTCCCACTGCATTCCTGTGGAAGGAAGTACATTGACTTGGGTCATATTAAATTTCGAAGACTAATTCAAACTGTAGAAACTGAGTTTATTACCGAAATATTTCACCTGCATGAGTAGAAGAGGGAGAGTGTCTGGAGTCCTTATTTTTGGGTAGACTGTACGTATATTTTCTGACTTTGAGCTGTCTCCCGAGGACGAAATCACTAGTGTTCTCTCCACCCCTTTTCTCTCCCCTATTCCTTGTGGCCATTGGAGGTTCTAGTCCACATAAGTATACTCGGCTCATTCTTGAAACTCTCTACCCTCGGCCTGATTCTTTTTTTTTTTTTAAGATTTTAAAATTATTTTTATTTATTTATTTGACAGAGAGACACAGAGAGAGAAAGCACACAGTCGGGGGGAGGGGCAGAGGGAGAAGGAGAAGCAGACTCCCCACTGAGCAGGGAGCCTGACGTGGGGCTCGATCCCAGGACCTGAGCCGAAAGCAGACGCTTAACCGACTGAGCCCCCCAAGAGCCCCCCTCGGCCTGATTCTTAAAGCAGTTTTAAATTAGTAAATTTTTTCACTTTGATAATGTAGAACCACTTCATTGTATTCCCCTCTCACTGGACAGCCTCAGAAAGAAGCAGGGGTGAGGCCTCTTGGGAAGGAGGGAGGCATGACTGAGCTGCTAGTTAACTTTGAGGGAGCCTAAGGGGAGCCTGGACAAAGTCCCTGAATTTTCTCCTATCAATTATGCGAAATTAAATTATGTTTGTAAAAAATGAAGTTTTACTAGTAACAATTATTTTTAAACAATGAAGTATAACAGGTATTTATTCAGTCCTCCTGAATAAAATGACATCTGAGCAGAGACCTGAATGAAGTGAAGGACCAAGCCTTGGAAGATATCTGGGGAGAAGAGCGTTCTGGGCGGTGGGAACAGTCTGTGCAAATGTCCTGGGGCAGGAGCATCCTGGATGTATTAGAGGAGAGTCATGGAGGCCAGCAGAGTGGGGCAGGAGCACGTGTTGGGGAGAGCAGTATAGGGGGGCAGATCAGAGCTATGTCCCCTGGTGCTGCATGGGCTGTGGTAAAGATTTCAGCTTTTCTTCATCAGAGGATTTTGAATAGCAGGGTAACTCAGTCATGAACTGTGTTCTGAATGGATCATTGTGACTGCTCTGTGGTGGGAGTAATCCAGGCAAGAAATAACGGTGGCTTGCATCAGGGTGGTGGTTGTGGATTTGGTAGCAGAGTGATTGGGTTCTGGATGTATTCTCATGGTGGAGTTGCCAAGGTCTTGCTGATGGACTGGCTGACGTGTGCTTGTGTGTGTGGTGGGGGGTGGGGGATGTGGTGGGAGGATAGGAGAGAGAGCATGTCCGAGCCAGACCTGGCTCCAGAGCCTTCAGCCTGAGCCCCTGGAGAGACACATTTATCACAGAGTCTGGAGATCTGGTGGGAGCGAACAGCGTGTGCTTGGCCATGTTCTGTTGAGGTGTTGGTGGATGGTGTATGTGTGTCTGGGGTTCAGAGAGCAGCCCTGGTCAGTGCGGGGGCTGGATGGTGTCAGCATACAGTTGGTGTCTGAAGCCATGAGCCTGGATGACACCAGTTAGGAGATGAGCGCAGGTGAAGAGGATGTCCTAGGACTGGGTTCTGGGACCTTCCAGAGTTGGCCGATGAGAAGGAGCAGCAAAGGAGACTGAGGAGTGATGACCAGTAAGGTAAGCCGAGAAAGCTTGACGTCTCAGAGGCCAAGTGTCCTGGTCAGCTCGGCATCGGTAACAAAGCGCCACAGACAGAGTGGCTTATCAACAAGAGAAATGGATGACTCACAGATTTGGAGGCTGGAATTCTGAGCTCAGGGCGCCGGCATGCTTGGGTTCTGGTGACAGTTCTCCTCTGGGCTGCAGATGGACAGCTTCTCCTTGTATCCCTGCTTGGTGGAAAGGGTGTGGGTGCTCTCTGGGGGTCTCTTTTATAAGGGCGCTAATCCCATTCATAAGGGCTCTCCCTTCATGACCTGATCCCTTCCCAAAGGCCCCACCCTCAAATACTGTCACATTGGGGGTTAGGATTTCAACAGAAGAATTTTGGGGAGACACAAAAATTGAATCCATAACACTAAGAGAAGAATGTTTTTAAGGAGGAGGGGGAGTGATCAGACCTATGGAAGTGCTGTTCATCATGTCGAGTAAGCAGAAGACTGAGAATTGACCATTGGATTTGGCAATCTGGAAATCATTGGTAATCTTACCCTACTAACTACTTAATCTTTCCCAGTCTGTCTTTGTGCCCTGCAAGTCTGGCCCCACCTGGTTCATGGTACTTGCCGAGCTTGCTTCCAAATAGTTATACTCTGGCACCTGTTATAGCTGTTGCCCTTGGTTTTGACAGGTGAGAAATTGATCTGTGAATTGTGCCATATAGAGTTGTCTGAGTAAAAACATTCCTAAGAGTAGAAATGTGTGAAAGAGTGAGATTATGTTGGGATTATTCTCCAGTTGGCAGACCTGTAACGTAGACATCATTCCGTCCCATAATTTTGAATTGCTAGTGACTATTGTAATTTAGACATGCAAAATGTGTTTTGATTTTTAATTTTTTAAATTTCTTATTTTTAAAGATTTTATGTATTAGAGAGAGAGAGAGAAAATAAAGTGGGGGGAGGGGCAGAGGGAGAAGCTGGCTCCCCGCAGAGCAGGGAGCTCGACGGAGGACTTGATCCCAGGACCCCGGGATCATGACCTGAGCTGAAGGCAGATGCTTAACCAACTGAGCCACCCAGGTGCCCTGTGTTTTGATTAGAAAAAAAAAAACAAAAACTATTTTTCATTAACATGTTTAAGAAATGTACAGTCAATAAAAATGTCCTCGTGTAATGTAGTGATAGAAAGGATTTAAATCTACAGTAACTAGGTAATAAATCCTCTTGTTAAGAGCACATTTTCTAGGGTCTGTGTTTTGCCAAGAATTTCTACTTTGGGGTAATTTGGTGTCTTTAGAAGACTCGTTGGTAGAAGAGAGTTTGAGTTTCATTAGTATTCACAGAAATGGCTGGTTTAAAGAATTGAACCATATCTGGGGCCATGTTTTATATTCAGGCATGACTGGTAGGTCATGGAATTTGTTCATCAGTGGCAGAATACCCGCAAGCTCTTTGTGCTTAGGCTTTGACCTAACTGATTATGTCTGAAACCTGCCTCTTCTCTTGAAGAACATATTCTGGATCTTCGTCACCTACACTTTTAACAAGAGGGATTTCACTGCATATCCTAAATACGTCAGATCTCATGTTGGATGCTTACAGATAGAATCATTTCATTTCTTTTCTCATGGTATGGTTCATTATTCAGCACTAACACACTTTCAATGAGGTGTAATTAAAGATGCCTTTAATTATTGTAATTAGCATGTTAATCAGATTACATGAAAGTAATCTTTGGTTATATGTTTTCACAAAGTATTACTCTTTTTAAATATTTCATCCTAAGGGAAATAACATTTCATGAGGTGTGGTTGTTGGGGTAAACAGGAACTTCTGTGTTAAATCATTTATTTAAAATTGACTTACCAGGCAATATAAATCTTTTAAAGTAGACCCACAAGAAGTAGTTTTGAGAAGTCTGACCCAGAATCTAAGGTTTTGTTGAGTAATCATGTTTATGTCCTAGCCTTCTAAAATAATTTGTGTTTTGCATCTGTTTTTTTCTTTTAATTATACAATACATATGTTGGAGGAGTTATTCTAAAATTGACATTTTATACATAGTTAGCATGTAATTAAGAGAAGGCTGTCTGTTGCAAAGGCACTCTTCAGTGTATTTGTTACTGATTATAGGTCTGCCTAGTTGCTTTGAGTGTTATTTGTTGAATGAGGACGAGAATAACTAGTTCATTGGATTTTTTGGAAGCACTAACTGAGGTGCTGTGTTTGAACGTGTTTGGTATGTAGTGAAGACTCAGGAGATGTTTTGTAATCAGAATTGCCGAGCCTCATATCTGTTGGGTTGGGGAAGGAGAATAGATAAATTGCTTCCTTTTTGGAAGATAGAGCATGTTATCCTCAATGCTCTTCTTGTCTAGTGACTTACATCATAACCACATTCTTAATATAATAATATTTTTTTCTGCAGTCATTTTTAATCTTTTTGGGGTCATAGAGTCCTTTGAGAATCTGATGGACTCAACGAAACCTCTTGGGAGAGGCCTTCAGCACTCACATGCGTACTCACAATTTCGTTTTCGATTTTATGGGCTACAAGTTAAGAATCTTTGCTATAAGAGATATAGTAACAGGTCAAACTGAAACTGTTGGAATGGGCCTGTCTGGGATTAGGAGATTGACCTCGCTTTTGGGCTTTTGGTTAAGAGAAACTCCTAGCAGTCCAAGTATGGAGGCCAAAGAGATAGAAAAACCAAGCATGAGTTAGATTAAAGTCAGATGCAAAGAGCGGGTCTTAATCTCCAGTTTCTCTTTTGGGGGTGCTTCAGGAAGGTGATGAAAACAATGTTCTGGCTTTGGAGCAAGACTGAGTAGAAGCCAGGCACATAAAGGATGTTTATGGTCTAGTTCCTGTAAAACTTCCGGAAGAGGATGGCTGCTAGTTAACAGAGACTGGATCTCTCCAGATGGCTCAGGGCTCTGATTATTTTCTGAAGCAAAACTCTTGACGGTCATGTGGTGAAAGCAAACTTTAGTTTATTGTGAGTAAGGGCCTTTGGATGCAGGGTGTGCAACCAGCAGCTGCAAGACCAACCCCAGACCTCACCTGCCAGCCTCACATATGATCGTTTTAACCACTAGACTAAAATGACAGTGCCTGAGAGAGAGAATATCAGTCTGTGCAGCTTGGAGTGTAGACATGGTGGGGTGTGTGCGGGGTGAAGTGTGGTGTGTGGCAGAAATGGTTTGCAGATACTGCCTTCGACTGTATCCTCTTAACGAGGTCATACCCTTTGGTTTGTTGACTGTGCTTGTAACAGTTGTCAAGAATGTGAAAACTCTAAAATCATACTTGATTTGAAATTTAATTCAATTTTCTGTTCGTATTTGAAGCAATTATATGATCTTTGATCATTGTCTGGTTTTAGTTTCGAAATTTAAAAAGGTAGCTGGAGTGTTGGGGGGTGGGAGGCATGGAGTGGCTGGGTGATAGACACTGGGGAGGGTATGTGCTATGGTGAGCCCTGTGAATTGTGTAAGACTGTTGAATCACAGACCTGTACTTCTGAAACAAATAATACATTATCTGTTAAAAAAGGAAGAAGATAGTAGGAAGGGAAAAATGAGGGGGGGGAATCGAACCATGAGAGACTATGGACTCTGAGAAACAAACGGAGGTATTAGAGGGGAGAGGTGTTGGGGGATGGGTTAGCCTGGTGATGGGTATTAAAGAGGGCATGTGTTGAATGGAGCACTGGGTGTTATATGCAAACAATGAATCATGGAACACAACATCAAAAACTAATGATGTAATGTATGGTGATTAACATAACATAATAAAATTAAAAAAAATATAACTTCTAAATGAAAATCTCCTCGATTAGTTTTTAAAATTGGATTGTTTTCCAGAAAACAGCCCATCAGAGTAGGCGTGGTCCTATTACCACCATGCCTGATGGCGCATTTGACCCTCCTCCTCCCTTACTCATCCTTTATTTAGCACTTAGCCCCTGCCAAGCCCTGTGCCAAATGCTTTGTGAGGGTTCTCTCACTTACCGGTCATAAGGCTCTCCCAGGTGAGTACTGTGAGGCGGATCCTTTTTACAGGTGAGGAAACCCAGCCAGAGAGGTTAGGTCATTTTCTGATGTCACACAGCCAGTACAGGGTGCAGCTGGGATTCGACTCAGCACCATCTAGAGCCTCTCATTTCCTGCGTGGTATGGCTTCCTCGGTGGGTATCAGGTAATCTCGGGCTTCTGGAAGATACAACCTGCAAGAAGGTCTAAGGATTGATTCATTATCATTTTCCCCTTTTCTCTGAGTGTGTTTGTTCTTTTCTTTTGGTCTGCTGACCCTTTAGAATGGTAATAAGATAATGCATTGGTCACGTTCTTCAGAGAAACAGAACCAATAGGATGTGAATATATTTATAAGAAGAGATTTATTTTAAGGGATCGGCTCACACGGTTGTGGAGACCTCGGGATTCCAAAACCTGATGGGGGAGGAGACTCAGGAAAGCATTGCAGTTGGAGTCCAAAGACTTTCTGCTGAAGAACTAGAAGGAGCCTGTGTTGCAGATGAAGTCCCAAGATAGTCTGCTAGAGAAGTTCCTCTCTTTTCTTTAAGATTTAAACTTTTTAGAGCAGTTTAAGGTTCACAGCAAAATTAAGGGGAAGGTACAGAGATTTCCCTGTGCCCTGCCTCCACACATGCCCAGCTTCTCTCATTATCAACATCCCCTGCCGGAGTGGGACTGTTGTTACAATTGATGAGCCTACACTGACAAATCCTTACCACCCAGAGTCTGCATTTTGTGGTAGGGCTCCCTCTTGGTATTGTTCATTCCATCATTATTGTATCATACAGGGTAGTTTCCCTGCCCTGAAATTGCTCTCTGCTCCACCTGTGCACCCCTTCCCAGCAATCCTGGCAGGCATTGATCCTTTACTGTCTCCATCATTGTGCTTGTTCAGATGGTCATAGAGTTGGTATCACAGTGTATGGAGTCTTTTCACATTGGCTGCTTTCACTTGTAACATGCATTTAAAGTTCTTCCATGTCTTTCTCTTGCTTGATAGCTGATGTCTTTTTAGTGCTAAATAATATTCCATTGTCTGGATGGACCACAGTTTATTTATCCATTGACCTGCTGGACAATATCTTGGTCGCTTCCAAGTTTTGGCCATTATGAACAAAGTTGCTGTAAACATTTGTGTGCAGGTATTTGCGTGGGACATGTTTTCAATTCCTTTGAGTAAATACCAAGGAATATAATTGCTGGGTCAAATTGTAAGAGTATGTTTAGTTTTTTAAGAAGCCACCAAGATGTCTTCCCAAGTGGCTACACCATTTTGCACTTTGACCAGCAGTGAATGAGAGTTCCTGTTGCTCCACATCCTCCTCAGCATTTGGTGTTGTCAGTGTTCTGTATTTTTGCCATTCTAAAGGTATATAGTGTATCTCATTCTTGTTTTAATTTGCATTTCCCTGATGACCTATGATGTGGAGCATTTTGTCAAATGCCATTTGCCATCTATATATCTTTACTGATGAAGTATCTGCTAAAGTGGTTGGCTCATTTTATAATCAGGTTTGTTATCTGATTGTTGAGTTTTAAGAGTACTTTGTATATTTTGGATAGCAGTCCTTTATCAGATGTGTCTTTTATAAATATTTTCTTCTAGTCTATGGCTTGTCTTCTCATTCTCTTGACAATGTATTTTGCAGAGCCAAAGATTTCCATTTTAATGAGGGCCAGCTTATTTGTTTCTTTCATGCATTGTGTCTTTGGTGTTCTGTCTAAAAATGCATCACTATACCCAAGATCATCTAGGTTTTCTCTTATGCTGTCTGCTAGGAGTTTTAAAGTCTTACATTTTTATTTAGGTTTATGATCCATTTTGAATTAATTTTTGTGAAGGGTAATTTTTGTAATTAATTTGTAATTGCAAAGTCTTTGTCTAGGTTCATTTTTTTTTTTTTTTTTTTGGCATGTGGATGTCCCATTGTTCCAGGACCATTTATTGAAGAAACTGTCTTTGTTCTGATGCATTGTCTTTGCTCCTTTGTCAAAGATCAGTTGACTGAATATATGTATATCTGTTTTGGGCTCTCTCTTTTGTTCCACTGATCTATATGTTCATTCTTTCATCAACACCACACTGTCTTGGTTACTGTGGCTTTATAGTAAATCTTGAAGTCAGATAGTGTCAGTCCTCCAACTTTGTTCTCCTTCAATATTGTCTTGACTGTTCTGGATTTTTTTCCTTTCTGTAAAAACTTTAGAATCATTTTGCTAATATCCACAGAATAAGTTGCTGGGATTGTGATATGAATTGCACTGAATCTGTAGAGCAAGACAGGAAGAACTGACATCTTGACAATATTGAGTCTCCCTGTCCATGAACATGGGATATCTCTTTATTCAGTTCTTCTTTGATTTCATCATAATTCTTTCGTGCTCCGGGGAGGTCAGTCTTTTGCTCTACTCAAGCCTTCCCCTGATTCAGGGAAGCCCATCCACACTGGGGAGAGCAGTCTGCTTCACTCAAAGTCCACTGATTTCAGTGTAAATTTCATCCAAAAATATCCTCACAGAAAAATCCGGAATCATGTTTGATCAAATATCTGGGCACTTGTGTCCCAGGCACGTTCACACATAGAATAAGCCATTACAGATAGCAACTGTGAAAACCGTTAAAAGGCTAACTCATGTAATTAGATATACAGAGGGCATGTTAATGTAAATTTTATGCAGGCTTGTTTTTTCTTTCTTTTCAAAGCTTATACCTAAGGGAAATTTTTTTTTTTCCCTAAGGGAAAATTTTAAATGGAAGCTATTTTGCTGTAGCCACAAAAGTAACTTTACAGAAAGAAATGAGTATGTGTGTGAGAGAGAGACCTGTGAGAATAAAATCTTTTACAAGAGCGTGTCTTATTCCATTGAACTTGGAGCCCTGGACCTTTGTGATATGTCAATTCAGCCTTGACAGTTTCTCTGCAGAGTAAGCTAATGAAAGACCTGTAGGAAGTTTTTCTTAGTGGAGAGAAAAAAAAGTCCCTGACTCTTTGGAAGGATATTCTTTAAAAGCAGGAACATGTTTAAAGCAATAGCAGAAATGCCTGTAAGCTGAGATACTGGCAGCTAGAAAAGAATTGGAGAGAATGTGCTAGAATGGGAGAAATTCCATATTTTATTGGATAAAAATCTCTAACCAGAGAGCAGTGATCAGGTTTTAACTTTCTTCTAATAGTTTTAGAGGCTATTTATCCTCTAGGCTCTTAAAGATTTGATGCAGAGTAATATGAGTTATACATTGAGAATGTCATAAGTAGTTTTTATCTTTATGGCTTTTGTTTTGTAAATCTTGGTTGTTTATAGCGCTAAGAGGTTTTTGGGAACTTCAGAGAACTTCAGAGAAGCAGTTGGCCCCTCGAGGATGGGTAGTACCTTGCATTTCTCTCATTACTGGGTGATGTCCTCATCTGAAATGAACTGTATCAGTGTTGCCTAATGGGACTGTGGTGCATATTCCTTCAGAAGGAGAACTCCAGAGAAATAGTAAATGTCTGTCCCACATCCTAAGATGTTTATGATGCCAACTCAATTAAATGGATGGATCTCTGGCTTTTTGGGTTAGATGTGCTGCAGCCTCAATCTAAAATGACTACTCGTATCATGTGTAAGCAGTTACAAGCCAGGCAAAGGAAAGAAGTGGGAGTTCATTTGTGAATGCTAGTGGTGTGCTATTGAGTTAAATCATATTTTATTGAAAGGTCTGTGTAATATCCATGGTAACAGTGGTTCTTTGTCTGAATCCAACAAGTTATATTTCAGCAAAAGATTGGTAAAACAGACACAAGGTCCAAAGCCATCCAATCTGTCTGTCCTTCCTCCTGTGATAGAAATGTACCAAACACCTGCTGTGTGTGTTTGTTATGGGAACTGGGCATACTGTAGTAACGCAAGGGGCATGGATGGAGCAGAGAGTCAGGTGTGGACTGTCGTGAGGCAGATGAGTACAAAAGTGTAATTAATTATACATTCAGGCTATGAATGGAAAGACTCTGGGACTCCAGGAGGGGAATATAGCTGATCCCAGAAGTTAGGGAGGACCACTGAGGAAGTGATGGTTGAGGTGCCGGGTTTGCTGGGGACACAGTGGGGGAAGTGTTTCTATGCCAAAGGAGGAGGCTATCCAGGCCAGTAATGAGGCCGCTGGAGGGGAAGAGTTTAGAGGAGACCAGTGTGGAGAGCGAAGGGAAGAACAGTGGAGAGGGACCCAGTCCTGCAGGATATCGGGACAGGTTGGGGGAGTTTGAAGTTTACTCTAAAATTCACTGGCTGGGGGCGCCTGGGTGGCTCAGTTGGTTAGGTGGCTGCCTTCAGCTCAGGTCATGATCCTGGGGTCCTGGGATCGAGCCCCACGTCTGGCTCCCTCCTCAGCGGAGGGCCTGCTTCTCCCTCTCCCTCTGCCTGCCACTCTGCCTACTTGTGCTATCTGTCGAATAAATAAATAAAATCTTTAAAAAAAATTAAAATAAAATTCACTGGCTGTGTGAAACGATCTCATGTTTTGTTTTAAAAGGCTTGTGTTGAATATAATATTCAAGGTCAAGAGCTATGCGATATCTAACAAAGAATTAATATCTAACATAAATAAAGAGCTCCTACCAATCAATGTATTTTTTAAAAGATCAAAGCTTGATTTTTATAGATAACAGGTGTGAGAGGACTCCCAGACACCCGTGGACATCTGTGAAGCAGGCAGTGGAATCTCGGATCTTAAGGTTCAGAAAAGAGGTCTGGTCTGTAGAGATAAATTTGGCAACTGTTGGTATTACTATGATCAAAGCCACAGGCGTGGATGAAATTGTCTATGGGAGGACCGCAGAGTGAGAGGAAAAACGAGCCAGCCCAGGACCAGTTTATTAGTAACCCCGAATCATTGGTAGTTAAAGAGGATGGACGGAGAAGGTGTGGCTGGAGAAGGAAGAAAGAAACTCCGAGTTTGGTGTCCTGGAAGCCCAGAGAGGACTTAGTTTCAGGGATGAAGTTGTTGGTAGTGCATTTCAGTGGGCGGCTTGGTCCTCATGGGGCAGGAAGCTGAATGGATGGAATAGTGAGTGAAGAGTTCAGTCTTCTTTGCTTACGTTTGGTTTTGGAGGGGAGCAGAGAAACAGGGTATTGACTGATCAGAAAAGAGAGCTCAAGGAGGGGCGTTTATACAAGGTTGGGTGGTTCTAGGACTTGTAGGGGATGGTTTGGCTCAGTCTTTTTCTTTATGCTGCGGTGATAAGTCTGGTCACTCTAGTTGCAGAGGGGGACAGAGGGGCAGTCAGAGGGAGGCAGGCGTGGGCAAGGCGCAGGATGCAGAGTTCGCCGGATCTGGGTACAGGGTGGGAAGGGGGTGGTTTTAGGTAAGGAGAACAAGCGTGGTGGGGGTGGCTGCTTCAGACAGCGCCCCTTAATCTGTGTGTCACTGAGGGAGGTGCTCCCTTTTGCTCCTGCCCTCTGTGCCGTTCTCAGAAGCTGGCAGAAAAGTATTCCGCAGTCCCCCCAAGTCCCCTCAACAATGCATCACAGTAAATAGATACGTACCGATGTACTTGCCTTATTTAAACAGGCAAATAAAATACCTTCAGAGCTTATTAGAATACATTCCTTTTCCAGGGAGCTGTGACTTGCATGAATTGTAGGAATAACTTAACTACCAGTGAAGTGAAATCGCGAAGCTACTCTTATGCTGGATTGGAGTGTTGGTGTGCAGAAATCTGGGTTGAATCCTGAGTTTTAGGATGATCTCAAGTGTGCTCGTTTTCTTGTTTGTATGTGCTTGCGTGAGTAACACAAAGAACAGAAGTTGGACTTGGATGTGAAGGGCGTGCAGACAATGGGAACGCTAGTATGCTCTGTAGTGTCAATTAAAAGATACGTAGCTATGTGTGTCAGCATTCATATTGATGTAAGCCTCGTGTGTCATCTATTCACTATTGATCTTGTTCTCCCAAGAAACTTCAGCAAGTCACTTTCTTTGTGCATGATGGATCCTATTATGTTAAGACTGTTCTTGCAAAGTTCAATGAGAGATTGGCATTTTACCACTATATAACAGGTGATCAATTTTATAATAATGCGAGGAATCAGCAATAGAAGCTAAAAATGAATTGGATTCCCGTCATGGTTTACCTTAGGAATTATTTTCCATAAGGTAGATTTTCTTTTTTGGTACCAGTTTGTCCGTGTTTGAAGATGTGATCATTAACATTAATTAGCATTAATATCCAAAGTAGGGAGAGGCAGTTAAGGGATTAGAAAGCTAAAAAGTATCCTCACACTCTGGAAGAAATTTTTCTTCTAATTATAATTGCTGAAATTAATAAAATATTAACCATGTGGTTTTTATGCCCACGGCCGTCATTTCATATCCGTGATCTGATGTACAGGTTTATCAAAAGTTAAATTTGGATTGTCAGAAATTTGTTCATGTATAATTAAAGCATCATTTTATAGTATTTCATATACTTTCTTCTAAAAGAAGACTGAGTATGTTTATATAAACGTTTGAACGTGTGAAAGAGGGAGCGATGGAGAGCATTATCAAAGAATACTTCACTTTTCACCAGGGTCGATACCTTGCCACCAGAGTAATAACTGCAGGGAGGCCTTTTCTCATTTAATGCTTACAACTGCCCAATGAAGTCGTCCCCATGAAAAGTCACTTATGACCCCGTAAGACGCTAATTTCAACACAGAGAAACTCTCCTGCTCTCATTCCCAATATTGAGGAAAATTCTGAGCAATGTGTAGAATATTAAGTAGCAGAGGGCTTTCTTGTTAAGAGCCTGTGTACATACCGACCAAGGTTTTAATGATTATAATGGTCTAAATATTCCATGTTTTAGTGATGTAGACTATTCTCACTCATTGTTTCTATTTCAGCTGAAAGTCATCACTCTCTGTTGGTTCCTTCCAACAGTTCTTAGATTGTGTTTTTGCGAAATCCTGATCTTCAGAGCAGAATAATCATACTCCTTTTTGTAATTGTTCAAGTATATTTATATAACTGAAAGAGTCCTGGTTGAATTGAGACTTTTCCTCCAATCTATAGACGGCGAGCACTAAGGAGTGTGTGTGTGTATCTGTGTGTAAAGATAAGTTTTGTGGCATTTTTCACAAGTTAACATCTTCATCTACGTTGTATTTATTACTGAAGATAGGGATGCTTTAATCTGTATGTGGTCCATTGCACACAGTAGGAGCTTATCAATCCTGTTGACTCATTTAGTCATTTTGCGATCTGTCCTTCTGTTTGTGGGAACAATTTAATTTGAACCTGTATGAAAAATTAATGTGGATACTTTCCTTTAAAAACCTCCGAGGGAAAGAACTTTATAGTCTTTTATTCTTAATAGTAAGTGTAAGCGCTTCCATTTATAATTCAGGATTCACTGTTACCACTTCTTTTCTTTAGCGAAGTCAGTGTTAAAGAATCGTTTCCCGGTAAGTCAAAGACTGCTGCCTGACATTGTATTGTAAAGCCCAGTTCTGTTGTGAGCCAGGAGTTTCTGTGGATGGAGCACTCCTATTTACCTCTTCTTCCTCCAGAGACCACATTAAAATGATAGTAAAGGAATAAAAAATACATAAACCAACAATAGAAAGAATTGAAGAGAGACCAGTACAGAAAAGAAATTTCAAAAATGTTCCTGCGGCTTGAAAGCCCATGAAGGGTTGGTGACTGCCAGAGCTTGGTGGGGACCATTGCAACCCCACACTTGGTGGGGGGGTACCTTGGAGCCCCTGCAGTGCTGGGTGGGTGGGAGTCCCAGGTGGGGCTGGGAATGGCAGGGTTTAATGGGGTGCCTGCGGTCAGAACACTTCCCAGGCTCTATGTCCCCCACCCTGTTGGGACAACAGAGGACTAGAGACCATGTGTATCCTCCGGGCTCATCGCTAAAGAAATGGACGAACTGCCTGGGGAGAACAGGAGAGGCTAGTTTGGGGGTTTGCTTCCCAGATGGGAGTTACCGAACGTTCACTCCGAGCCACAAGCTCCTGCTTCGGGACAAAGTCTCCCCTTCAGGTGTTCTGTGGTCTCCAGCTGAAGTGTGATGCATGACCACGGGCCACCAGACGCCCCAGGAGAGCCTCTGGTAGGAGAGAGAAGGAGGGAGATAAACCATAAATCACCCCCCAAGTGAGAGGCTGCAGGGCATGCAGGAGGAGAAAATCCTCTGGTTACTGTATCGAGAGGTTTTGAAAATGGCAGAAAAAGCTCTAGAAGGGAACAACCAAAGAGCAAGACAGAACCAAAAATATGACCCGACAAAATAAATTCAAAGAAACTTTGGTTGAAAGTGAGTCTAGAAAATTGCCATGAAGAACAAAAAAGCCTCTGTGTGTTTAGAGTCTTAAGATACAGGAACGCTTGGCTTTTCTTTTACCTAGAGTAGATCTGAGTGAAAGTGGCTCACTGCCCGTTGTAATTATTCTCCCCGTCTTTTCCGGTGAGTGGAAAGGCCTGATGTAGCCTGTCTTCCCCGTGGACCTGTCTGTTCAACCTGGTGACACGGACAAAGAGGAGAGGAGTATGTTCCTCTGACTTCAGCCTGGGTCTCAGTGTTCAGGATCTGCCTGAATGGGCAGCTCTAATGGGCAGCTTTGTACCGCAGACCAGTGTCCAAAGCAGACGGCCTCCTTGAGAACTAAGGAATTCTCTGTGTTTGCATGGGCTTGATGGGCCTGGAAGTCCAACACGACTGGTGTTTTCCCAAATCCTGAAAAAAAAAATATGATCTTCTACCTTTTATTTGGAACCATTTTTTTTTTAAAGTAATCTCTACACCCAATGTGGGGCTTGAACTAATGACCCAGAGATCAAGAGTCACATGTTCTAAGGACTGAGCCAGCCAGGCACCCCTATTTGGAACCCTTTTTATAGCTCTATAATCCCCAGAATGCTGTTGTGGGATTTGGGAGCTATCTCTGAATGTCTTTGCAAAAAAGCATGGGTGTGTGTGTGTGTGTTTTTTCTGAAACTCATGTTCATGATTGCTTCCTTCAGTGAGAGAGGGGTTCCTCCCCAAAATGAGGTGTTAAAATAGGAATGTAACTTAGATTTTTTTAAAAAGCAAAGTTGAATAAAGTATATATATTATCTATGCTAAGTTTATATAATATTAAAACTGAATAGGACCTTGCAAACATGTTCATGACAAGGTTGTACAAAGATCCTGATTTTATTCTTCTTATGAATAAAGAAGGTTCTTATGAGGGACACCTGGGCGTCTCAGTCGGTTAAGCATCTGCCTTTGGCTCAGGTCATGATCCCAGGGTCCTGGGATCAAGTCCCACATCGGGCTCATCACTCAGCAGGACGTCTGCTTCTCTCTCTGCCGGCCGCTCTCCCTGCTTCTGCTCATTCTATCTCTCTCTCTCTGTCTCTCTGACAAATAAATAAAGAAAATCTTTAAAAAAAGAATCTTATGAACTCTCAGGAGTATCTCTGTATAAGTTAAAAACATGGGGAAGTGATTTCAATGTTATAGACAAACTCTTATCCATCTACTTTGTTTTCATTTTAATCATTTCTTTCTTGCTGTAGAGTTCACATTCGATGTCGTTGGGCATGTGGTATGTTGTAGGTCTTCCGAAATTTAATGTGTGGATCATCTGATGGAAAAGATAATGACCGTAGGGCAAGGAATTTTTATCCTATTTGAGAAAGAGATAGTTCTTACATCCATCCTAGTTGATTTTGAGTCTTTGAAGAGAGATGTTCTGTAGTAAATGAAAATTTATCGTCTTAGAATTTTTAACTAGAAACTTATGTGGACCCCCAGGAGAGTACAGATCAGCTTCTATTGCAATGAATTCTAAGGAATTTCTTTTTTTTTTTTTTAAAGATTTTATTTATTTATTTGAGACCGAGAGAATGAGAGGGAGAGAGAGCACATAAGAAGGGGGAGGGTCAGAGGGAGAAGCAGGCTCCCCGCCGAGCAGGGAGCCCGATGCGGGACTCGACCCTGGGACTCCAGGATCATGACCTGAGCCGAAGGCAGTCGCTTAACCAACTGAGCCACCCAGGCACCCAAATTCTAAGGAATTTCTAAGCAATTTTTATTGTACTAAAATTTAACTGAATTCAGTTATTACTTAAAATAAGTCCATTGACTGAGAATTGTAGACTTGTTAGGCATAGTTTTTTTTTATATATATGGCAATATTTTCTGCAATAGATTTTAACTTGAACATTTAGAGTTTTGAGAACTAAATGTTGACTGAAACAGTTTTTCTTTTAAAAGTCACAGTATTTGGGACACCTGGGTGGCTCAGGCAGGTCATGATCTGCCTTCAGCCAGGTCGTGATCCCTGGGGTCCTGGGATGGATCCTGCATCGGGCTCCCTGCTCAGTGGGGAGCCTGCTTCTCCCTCTGCCTCCCACTCCCCCTGCTTATGCTCTTTCTCTCTGTCAAATAAATAAAAGCTTAAAAAAAGTAACAGTATTCCTGAGAACTGTTCCCTTTCTACTTCTTTAATCAAAAGTTGTTGGTCTATCTTTACAGCTAAGATACATTTTTTCAGGGAGAGTAATTTGTCCAGATATTCTGTGGCGCATAAAATATTGCTTCAGAGTCTCGTGTAGAGACATTAATGGATAGTTATAGGGCCTCTGGACTGGAGGGCTCACAAGGTATAAATTTCAGAAGCATCTCTAGTGTTCTCTTACTGTGACTCAACCCAGTTCAATTTCAACATTGCACGATGTCTTCATAGGGTGATGGCATATTTAAAAATTTTTAATTTAAATGTTCACTTTGATTATGTGGATGTTAGAACCAACCCTTAAGTGAACAATTGAGCTTTCTTCTTGTAGTGGATATGGACATAAAGTCTTTCGAGTACGGGACCATTTTTCACTCAAGTATGCTGATCGTCATTTTTTGGTAAAGAGACAGGGAATGCATATTTACTGGGTGCAGTTGTATATTGTCTTCATCTTGAAACATTTGGTTAGACCGTCATTTTCATTTTATCTCTGTCATGCCTACAGTTTAAATAACTGATTTATCTGTATGCAAAAGCTTTGAGAATCATAGATTCCCACGGAAAGACTCCTAGTAGGATTGGTGTTTGCGTGCTTGAGTTTGAGGCTGGCTCTGACCTTGTTTATTCTCTGTACTTGGGGAAAGTTAGTTAGGAACATCCCCCTCAGAGTACTGTTATTATGATCACAAGACACAGAGTAGGTTAAAGTTATACTTGTAAAGTATAAGGTGAATATGAATTTTAATTCATTTGTCTTGTATACCATGCCTTTTGGTCTTCTCAGTAACTGTGGGCACTCATGAGGGCTGTCTCCATCCATTCACCTCCTGTAACAACAACAACAAAAACTGCATTCTGCGGGCCTTACGAACAGCAGAAATTTATTTCTCACGGTTCTGGAGGCTGGAAGTTCAAGATAAGGCACCAGCAGATTCCACTTCCTGGCTCAGAGTTGGTTCCTTCTGTCAGAATTTCACGTGGTGGGAGGGTTGAAGAAGCTCTCCGGGGTCTCATTTATGAGGGCACTGATCCCATCAAGAGGGCTCCACCCTCCTGACCTCATCTAAACCTAATTACCTCCCAAGGGTTCCACCTCCTGATGGAGTCACATTGAGCATTAGCATTCAGTATGAATTTGGGGGAACACAAATCATTTAGTACACAGCAAGGGGCTAATTTAGAAATGGGTATAACATTGAAAAATGACGGCTACACTCTTCAATGACGGAAAGGACACAGTAACAGTTCCTGGCCCAAACATATGCATTACCTTGTGAGTGTGCATGTAGAAAATAAGGAAGATGGCGTTTTATTTGAGCAAAAAATCTAGTGGTAGAAGCTGATGAATGGGTGAGTTGCTGCTTGTTAAGCAGGGCCGTGGTTAGGACACTATACAGCTGAAAGCTGGACTTTGCAGCTTTGTCTGGATCCCTTTGTGTTGCCTGAATTCTTCCACTTTGATTTTGCTCTTGGTCTTACGATCCTTAACGGGCGAGGGAGGAATATTGACTGAGATGCAGGTTAGTGATCAGAATAGCAGGTGTTGGATGTGAGGGCGATCTGGCTGCGACATCTATCACCCCATTGATCGCCAGCGTTGATTCGGCTGATCTGGCTGGCTAGGCGGGTGTCCCCTTCCTCCCTCACCGCTCCATGTGCGTCCCTCCCGAAGCTGCGCGCTCGGTCGAAGAGGACGACCTTCCCCGATAGAGGAGGACCGTTCTTCGGTCAAGGGTATACGAGTAGCTGCGCTCCCCTGCTAGAACCTCCAAACAAGCTCTCTCAAGGTCCAGAATAGCAGGTGTTGCTACCGTTCCCCCTTCTGTTGGCAACCATGCCAACGCACGTTCCCAGTTTCAGTCTGGAATTTGTGGGAAGGAACAATAAATAGTTGGTGAGCTGTGTAATAATTTAATATACACTTACAACAAAACAAGAGCTGCTACTTATTAATTGCCTGGTATGTGCCCGGTATGGTTACATTTTATTGATGTGTGTATCTTCTTTAATCCTTCTAGCAGCCCATAAGCAAAAATGGTGATAGCACTGTTGCACTGATGGGGAAAGAGTATATGATAAATCAATAAATCGGGTAAATTACTCAAAAGTTATAGCCAGTGATGGCAGAGCCCACTGTGGAGCCTAGTTCCCTCTCATGCCATGACTCTGCTTTTCCCTCTACATCATTATAGCCTCGTTGCCTTCTGTGATAACTCTGTTCCTTGAGGCTTGAGCAAGAAATTGTTGCATGATACCTCTGCAGGACAAAGCAACGTGCAAACCACTCGAGTGTGGAACCTTTCTCGGAGGTTAAGTATTGGATGGGTTCTAGGCCGTGCTCACCAGCCTGCTGGCTCTCCACGTGTTCCACAGAATGGGTGCACGCGAATCTGGGTCATGCTTCTCCTGTGTTGCTGACTCCGTGGAGCCTGGGATGCCCCAGGAAGGCTCAGGGCCTCTCCTGGGTGTGGACGTCACTTGGTGAAGCCTTTGGAGATCTGTACTTTGGGGGAAGTGCCAGGAATTTACCTGTTTCTCTAGTCTCAGTTCTAAGCACTTGGAGATTGTTGGCTTCCAACGACTGAAATTTCTTTCTTCAAAATGTCTCAGATACATCCCTTCCTTGCTCGCAGCATGGTCCCCGCGGTTTGGGGCCCCATCCCTTTTGTCCTTGGAGAGCTGTAGCAGCTTCTTACCTGGGTTTCTCTGCCATTAGCCTCTTTTGTTTCCATTCAAGCCTCTGTGCTATTTTCAGATCCGTTTTATGCAGAGATTTCCTGTTGATTAAATGTGCCTGCTTTCTGGGGCTGTCGCTTGGCATTGTTCCCCAGAGTCCTGTGCTCAGACTGGGCTGGAGTAGGCCGATGACTGCGCTGCCTTCGTCCACTTCCTCCCTCCCTGGGCCGCTCTCCTCTGTTGTGTCTCTCAGTCAGATAGTCCCTTCTTCCTCTTCTCCACCTGCAAAATCCTTCTGTGTAATTCAGAGCCTGCTGCTATTTTTCCACCTGGAAATTGTCCTCTGACTTCTGTCCCTCACTGATCTCTTCCTTCTTGGAACCCCTCCCCCCACCCCCGAATTCTGTGCTTTATGATATCTTCTTTTTACTCACAGAAGTTTCTGAGTAGATTATCCTAAAACTTCAGGGCCCCCTATTCTTTAATCCCTCTGATGCCCAGCAAAATCGGTAGGCATAAAGTCACCCGTTGTGGACGGATTCCTTGTCACCGTGTTAGCTCTTCACCGTGGTGCTTTAAAATGAAGAAAAGTAACGAAATAACACATATGTACAGAAAAGTGCTGTGATTTTAAACTTAACCTGATACTCCCCTGCTGTGCTGAAGTGTTTTGTTTTGTTTTCTTCTTCTTTTTTTGTCTCGCCAGCAATCAAAGAGAAGTACACAGACTGGACAGAATTCCTCATTCGTGATTTGACTGGTTCCCGGACGGCACCTGCCAACCTCCTGGAAGGTGTATGTATTGTTGTTATTCAGCTATTCTGTGTCTGAAGCCTCACGGTCACATGAGCACCTTTGCCTATATCCTTCGGCAGGTACACGTGTATTACATGTGGATATCTCTATCCAGATAGCCTAACTTCCTGTTTTTTTCCTGAATTGTTTAGGTTAATGATTCTCATGGCACCGAAGTGTCTTCACCTGTGGTATAATCAATAAGTGGAAAATTGGCTTCTGTGTGAACACATTTTTAAGTAATACTGTGTTAGGATATCTTTCCACTATCCTATACATGTAAGCCTCTGTCCTATATTCGCGAATATGAATAAAATCCTGGAGAAGACCTGTTTTGTAGAGATGACCACAGAGCATATTTGTGCTCTCTTATAGTCTTGGAGCGTGTTGATAAGTGGTTCCATTGACTCTTCCATTCTGGATGCATAACCTCACGCTAACAGCACACACGTGTTGAGTAATAATCGAATTAGCCTCCCTTATGAAAACAAGAGGAGAACTGGCTAATCATATTTCAGTGTGGTTAAGGTGTGCTTAAGGTCCCGAAGAAAAAACAGTTTAATCTGCAATCTTGATGGTTCATTTGACAATAATTTTATGATAAAGCATTTTAATATTTACTATATATAATAGAACAGAAGGAGCACTGTACTGTCATAAGTAATTATTGAGGTACCAAATCTGTTTGAGGAATGCTCCCCCCAAAGAGGGGGGAAACAGTAAATAACAGGAATACGATGTGGATTGTGACGGTATGATTACTCTCTTAATGTTAACTATGAATTTCCCTCCTCTCAGAAATGACATTGATTTTTGGAACACTACTGTCTAATATACAGTTATTCGGTTTTATTCTGTGAAGATTTTGCCTGGTGTATTTGCTTATCTTAATGGCTCCTAATTTGTTTGGTTAACAAATCAAAATGATGATTCTTCACCCTTTCAGAAGGACAAAATGTCTTACTCTGTTCACTTTTTTTTTTTTTAACATATTTGCCTACAAGGCTGACTGAACAATCACCCTTTTCATGTGCTAACGTGCTGAGAAGGTTTCTTATACGGGGCAGTAATTATATATATATATATATATGTATATATATATACATTCTCTAAACCAACTAGGGATCAAGTGTAGAAATAACTTTACATAATTGTCTAATGTAGCTGATCATTAATGTATATTATACATGTCATTGACACATATTCATGCTTTGCCCAAAGTATGAGAGAGTGACATTATAAGATGAATGTGTGTTGAGTCATGGGGTAAGTTGATAGCCCCATAGTCTATGGGAAAATAGACATTTAGCTACCACGTATTTTCTAGCAGGAGGCCAATTTGGTGTAACTCTTCTTAAAAGCATGCTTATTTCTAACAAATGCAGTTTTATCTGGGAAGGGTGATTTGTTTGGTGAGAACCGAGCACAAACTGTTATGTTCTGTTTACTTGTGATTCTTGTTGTTGGACAGAGGGCTGGGTGGGATGGACGTGTGTGTGGAAGGAGTGGGATGAGGATGGGGGTGGAGGGAAACACCAGACTGTTTGCCAGTAGCTTGGATGATGGTGTGAAAAAATATTATCTTCTGCTGTCATCTGTTTCCATGAGAACCTTAAAATAAAGTTTAAAATAAGGAGTTTTGCTTCTGTTTAAACAGCCTCTGCGAGGGAAAGGCCCTATAGACCTCATTACAGTTGATTCCTTAATAGAACTTCAGGATTCTCAGAGCCCTTTTCAGTACTGGATAGTTAGTGTGATTGAAAATGTTGGAGGAAGATTACGCCTTCGCTATGTGGGATTGGAGGACACTGAATCCTATGACCAGTGGTTGTTTTACTTGGATTACAGACTTCGACCAGTTGGTTGGTGTCAAGAGAATAAATACAGAATGGACCCACCTTCAGGTAAGGGCCAAAGCTTTTGCTGCTGCGAAGTATTTTGGTAAAAGATGTGATATTTTCCTGGATGTGTCTCTGGAGAGTTTGTTAGCTCCGTGGTATCATTTACACATGTGTATGTGAATATTAAGCATTTTAACCTCAGAATACTCTTCTATGGGAAATAGAACTCAAGACCTCCGTAAATAGTGTTCTAAAAGGAGAAAGCAGTAGAGGCTGTGCTGAAGTTGATCTCATTCCTTTGGAATCACTGATTCACAAATGAAAGACACAATGGACTGGGACTTGGTCATATTCTCCCTTTTTCTTTAGGAATTTTGACAGTCTTGGAAGTAGATTCCAAAATCTCTGTCTGCCCATACATCCTCTATTCATCCACCCGCCCCCACTTATCCATTCATTTATCCATCTGTCTCCATTCATCCATATCCCTCCCTCCATCCGTCCATCCACCCACCCATCCACTTACCCACCTATACATCTACTCATCCTCCAGCCTCCCACCTATTTGCCCCCCCCATCTCCTTCATCCATCCATCCATCTATATCCATCCATCCATCCATTCATCCATCTGACTATCCAACCAAATGCGGTTATATAATCTGTCCTGACCTGGAAATAGCAAAGAGAAAATCATCATACTTTTTTCTGGCACGTCATGGATTTTAATTAGCTCCAAATGCCCTGTCAAATGACTTTCTGCAGACTTAATTGGATGGAAGAATGCATTATGCTTCTTGATGTACCTCACTGGGCAAAAATCTCCCTGTTCACAAACTAACCATTCTTGAATGTTTACTATGTGCCAGGTGATTTTACATCCGCTGTGTTGTTTGTTTTGATTACAAAAAGTGCTCCATGTTTGGTGTGAATATTTCCTTTTCCACCAGAGAAAATTTGAGACTGAGGTTAAGCTGCTTGTCCAAGGTCATCTAGCTTGGAGAGAGGGGATATACTATAGTTCAAATTCCTAGGCCCTTTGCTCATTTCTTCCCATCCCCCTGCTGCCCATACTAGACTTACCAACCTTTTGATGGGTATCTTCAGAACAAAAAATGTTGGATCCTTATGGAATTAAAGACATCAAGGTAGAAATATTAATTTCTTCCAGAGATTGCTGGTTTTCATTCTGATCAATTTCACCGGGTATATTGGAAGTGAAGAGCCAAGTCCTTTGTTAAAATTGCCAGAGACTTTTTTTTTCTCCCTTATTAGTTGCCAGTGCTAGTCTCGAGCACACGAAACCGAGGACTTGCATTTTCCCTTTCTGTCACTCAAGGGCTTTAATTGAAAAAAAAATTTTCTTGGTTCTGTATGTCATGGATTTGCATTTGTGTTGAGTTTGACAGGCATATAGACACGTAACATGGTATTTTATTAGTAGTATTGTTGTCAACATTTTGAGAAGCAGCCAGGAAATCCATTTCTACCCTGAGTAATTTTGGACTATGATGACAAACAAAGGGCCTGTCAGTGTTGAGAAAAGATCTAAGCTCACATTTGCCTTGGGATTCATAACCTAGCAGGAGAAATTTACTTTGTGTGGGAAGTTGGGTGTATAAATCTTAGCTTAGTATCTAATTGCTTTATAAATTTTGGGAGATCCCTACGTTTGCCAGTGTGAACATTTATAGCAAAGCAAAGGGTTATTAGTGGCTTCTTAGGTTCTGTTCAGTGTGCCTTTGCTGTGAAGTCATGGGACTCATACTCAAAAGCAAGAATGGAAAGTGTCACCATAGAAACTTGGGAAATATTTGCAAAGGAGAGTGCTCTTTCTCTTTTGTAGATAATTTAATGTCTTTATAAGATAAGAATAAATTGTGTTTACCTGTCTTAATAATTTTCTGGACACGAGTTGTCCATTGCATGGAAGAATTCGTGGGTGTCCTTCAAGAGCTTGGAGAAGGCATTCATCGTTAAGTTATTTTCCCAACATTTAAATTGTTGGCAAGAGAAGTTTTGTATGAGAAGAGGAAAATAAAAGGCAAAAGGATACTCCAAATGTGGCCTTTAGTTCTTCAGATGCAGCAGTTGCAAGATGAAAACTGGATTCTCTTGCCTCATTTAGCAGAACAGCATGCGGGGCTGCGATTATTACCCGTGTGTTTTATTATTTTTTTAAAGTTTTTATTTAAATTCTGGTTAGTTGACATACAGTGTTACGTAAGTGTACTATATAGTGAGATACAGTGAGTCAGCACTTCCGTACCTCAACCAGTGCTCATCACGACAGGTGCACTCCTTCATCCCCATCACCTGTTTCCCCCACCCCCCACCCATCTGCCCTCTGGTCACCAGCAGTGTGTTCTCTAGCGTGAAGACTCTGTTTCTTGGTTTGTCTCTCTCTCTCTTTTTCCCTTTGCTCATTTGTTTTGTTTTTTAAATTCCACACATGAGTGAAATCATATGATATTTGTCCTTCTCTGACTGACTTGTTACACATAACATTATACTTTCTAGCTCCATTCATGTCATTGCAAATGGCAAGATTTCAGCCTTTTTGATGGCTGAGTAATATTCCATTGTATATATATACACACCACCTTTTCTTTATCCATTCATCAGTCAGTGGACACTCAGGCTGCTTCCATAATTGGGCTATTATTTACAATAATATATAATAATAATAATATGTAATAATAATACGTGTTACTTTGGGTTTGTGTAAATTAATTTCAAGACCCAGAGTAACTTAAAACTTACATGGTAGTGCTCTTTGCTTCACTGAAATGTAGGTGGGAATAAAATTTCAGGCTTGCATAAAGATATTAGCTATTGTTCTTAATCCTGAGTGTTGAGTGTTAAGTGGTGTGAGAGGGAGATTTGGAGGTGTGGGGGCCCAGGGCAGAGGATAGATGTTTCGGGTGCACCATGAGAGGAAGCCGTGCAACCCCCCAGCCTCCCTGCCCGCTGGACTGGGTGTCCCCATGAACTGCCATCATCGCGAAAACGGACCACTTGATCTCTCTACTTTTTAAAGGGCACGATCTTTCTCAACTGTTCAGTACCAAGAAAGGTAGAAATAGGAAATAGAAAGTAGCTAGTTTTCAGAACCTCTAGGAAAAGGGGCTGCTTTGATGCTGTCCACCAGGGAAGCTTACAATCACTGTGCCTTTTCATTTCTGGCCCGAGTCGGAGAACACAGGTTGGGGCTCCGCACCCTGGCCTATTCAGGGGTCATGTAGGTGCCGGCGGAGTAGGTCAAATCCAGCTTCTGTGAAGAATGGGTGAGCGGGCAGGAAGTGGTGAAATGCCGGGTGATCAAGGAAGGGCGGCAGTAGCTAAAGTCCTTAGTGGTCCAGGCTTTATCAAGAACTGTACAATACAGTAATTCAGCACTTCCCTCCATCACCCGGTACTCATCATGACAGGTGCGCTCCTTCATCCCCATCACCTGTTTTCCGCCACCCCCCACCCACCTACCCTCCGGTGACCAGCAGTGCGTTCTCTAGAGTGAAGACTCTGGTTTTTGTTTTTTGTGCCTTTGGTTTTTTTTATTTGTTTTTCATTTTTGTTTGTTTGGTTTTGCTTGAAGGACCTTTAATGAAGGCCAGAAATACAATGTGGAGCAAGAACCATGCAGAAGGGTTCTGTTCCAGGCATTTTGCCTTGTACAAGTAGAATGAAGTCACCGGGTCAGACTTTTAACTGGCATTATTTCAGACATTGTTCCAACCCCTTCATCTTACAGTAGAGTCTGAAGCCTCGAGGTTAATGACTTGATGGGTCAAGGTCACACACCACGAAGCTGAGCTGCAGCTAGAACACTGGCGTCCAAACTCCCAGCCCAAGTCTCCTCCTCCATTACACTAACATTGGGAGTTGACAAAAGAAAGGGGGAATAGGAAGGGTGATTTTTTCCATAAATTAAATCAGCTTTAAAAGCCAGGCAGATGTGTTGGAGTCCCTTTCAGCTTCAGTGTTGAACAGAAGGCAAACCGCATTCATTTAGGGACTTTCTGGCACATTGGCCTCCCCTGTGACCCACCGGGGTGCTAAGCATGCCCTGTCTTTGGGGTGCTGTTCTTCTAGATGTAGCATGGCCCACCCCCCTCACTTTGTTCAGACCTGAGAGGATTTTAGTAGCCCCTCGAACTGAACATCTGGGTCTGAGTCTCTGCTGTCTCCCCAGTGTCTCACCCAGTGCCTGGCACGTAGTAGGTGCTCAGTGAATATTCGTTGAATGAATTGACTGAATAAAAAGTTGGGTATGTCTGGAGGGAGGGCAGGAACCAGCCAAGTCCACCTTCCAGGAGCCAGATAATTGATGGGGCTGTGGATGCCCATCTGGAGTGGAGGGCCTGGAATGAAGACACCCCCAGAATGGCAGGGGCTGTGCTGTCCTCTTTGCCCCTGATGTGGGAGGGGAGCTTTTGAAGACCGGGTCAGATCAAGGAGAGATGCTCTGCTATTCAGCACCCAGCATGGCTCCAGGACCTACTCCATGCACAGGAATATGGCCTGTGGGCTTCCTGATCATTTTTGTTCCTCTAGAGGAGTTCATGTGTGCCTCCAGCTTGAGGAAGCTGGCGGAGTAGGAAAAACATGGACTTGGAGCCAGGGTCCAAGTTAGCTTCTCCTTGCACTTTTGTTCCTCCCTACAGAGCCCTGGGAAGTACCTCTACTTTCCTTCTCTGTGAAATGGGGTAACTATACATTTGCTGTGCTGCTGAGTGTCACAGTGTACCCCAAGCGATTGGCGTTTTCTGGGTATTCAGTCTGTAAGCTGAGTTTTATGGTTACATTTGGTTTTCTAAGAAATTTAAGTAGGTCACTGAGGTCAGGAGTTTTTTAGAGATTCCCCCCTGCTTTCATATTTCTGGATGCTCAGAAAGCAACGTGGAGTCTTACATGTTTTTGCAGAAACTAAGGACATGAAACTTTGTGAGGTCTTTCTCATCTCTAGGTGTTTTTCCATATATATATATATTTTTTGCCTTCTCAATCTTTATGTCAGCGTTTCCTTTTCCTTTTTCTTTTTTCTTTTTCTTTTAGATAATTCCTGGAGTCGAGAAGCTTGTGAACTATTTCTTAGTCGAGAAACTGCCCCCAAACGCTTTCTGTATCAGGTAGCTCAGGTGGCCATAAAGAAATGCCAGTGAGTGGTGGGTTCAGACCACACAGATGATTTTCTCACTGTTCTGGAGGCTGGAAGATCCCAGATGAGGGTGTCGGCAGGGTTGAGTTCTGGGGAGAGCCCACTTGCTGATTTGTGGATGGTCTCTTCTTTATGTGCACACGGAGAGAGAGACAGAGAGCTCTGGGGTCTCTTTTATAAGGGCACTAATCCCATCACGGGGACCCCACCCTTATGATCTCATCTAACCTTGATTACCAACTCCGCCGCCCCCCCCCCGAAGGCCCCATCTCCAGATACTATCCCGTTGGGGGTTAGAGCTTCAACATATTACTTGGGGGGAGACACGAACATTCAGTTCTACAGCCTTCCCAACATCTGTTAACAGCCATAGACCAGTCTTTGCTCACTGGTGAGAGAAGGAAGGAGTGGTGGTTGCAGAGTACTTGAAGAAGGGGATCACCCCCCCAGGCCTTCATTTAGTCTGAGGCTGTGAGCTGGTGGTCTCACGCCCCTCTCCTGCTTTCTGCAGCTCTCACCTTTGCAAGAGCCAGCCAAACGCTCGCTCAGAGGGGGATCGCCTCACTTTCACGTAGGCTTCTAGTTAAAGATGGATCAGGCCCGATTTTAATTGCTTATTACTTCCCCACAAACAAATCGACATGATACACTCTATTAAATTACCTGCAACACAATCATTTTAAGAAAATGGTTTATGTTCTTTTAATGGTGCTATTTATTGTCCATAAACTTGTCGGTGTAACCAAGCGCCTCTCTGGCTAATGAAACGCACACATGGAATATTGTTCTCTGCTTATAGAAACCATTAGGTGTGTAGCTTTTGCAGGTGGTTGAGCATACTGAAAAAAGTGCATCTGATTTTCACCTTTTAAGAGAAGTGGGCCTTGCCATAGGGTTACATTCCATATTAGGGCTTTATAGCCTCAGAAAGAAGACAAAGGATCTTAGGATTATAGGACAGAGACCCAAATCCTGAGGAACCTGGGTTTCTTGGTCTATTCAGGCTGCTACAGAGAATAAATAGCACAGACCTGGTGGCTTCTAAACGGCAGCATTCATTTCTCACACAGTTGTGGAGGCTGGAAACCTGAGATGCAGGCACCCCCAGATTTGATGTCTGCTGAGGGCCCGGCCTGCTTCCGGGGTCACAGACGGTGGCCTTCTTGCAGTGTCTTCACATGGGGGGAGGGGCGAGGGGGCTCTCCTTTGTAAGGACACTAATGCCATTAATGGGGGCTCCCCCCCATGACCTCCCAAAGGCCCCACCTCCTAAACATCACTTTGGGGGTTAGGATTTCAACGTATGACTTTGGGGGGACAGCAACATTCAGCCCGTGGCCCCAGGCTTCTGGTTTGCTGGGAGAGAGATGGCATCAGGAGGACTGGGGGCTCGACTTTCAGGGATGACGTGGGCCCAGTGGTGCCCTGCCAGGTGCGTGTGGACACAGGTGTCAGGAAGGGCGAGCATCCTTGTGGGGGTCTCTAGGTCACCTGGCTTTGGTTCTGGGAGTCCAGCTCGAACTCTGGCCAGCTGGGCTTTTGCTCTAGGTCTTGCATAGTTTTCTTGAACTGTCCTTCTCTTGCCCTCCTCTCTGTCTCAGGGGCTCCCCCGCCCCCAGACCACGGGAGTTCAGGTGCCAACACGGTGCACCTTCTCCTGCCTTTTCCCACCTTTCCTGTCTTGTCTTTGGCAGTCGCCATCCTTTCTCATGACTTGCTTCTCCTTTTACTACTATGCCAAGGCTGAACTCCCTGGCCAGCTTCCAGATCCCTGGGAAAGTGAATTAGTTCTCGCCTACTCGGGAACCCTAGGCTCTTGCGTGTTGTTTCCGTCCTGAGCCCCTCATGACCTGCTGCTCTGGTGCCCTCAGGTCTTTCCCTCCTAGAGCCCTCTTGAGTTGCCTCTCCTCCACTGGGATTTTGATGCAGTGCCCCTGAGCTGAACCATCTTCCCATCCTCCTGGGACAATTCAGAAGGCTGTGAACCCGTCCCTCTTCCTCCTTTGTGGGACGCCGTGATGCGCGATGTCTCCCTCAGCACCCCTGCTCACCTGTGGATGTTGGAGGGACCATTCCTCCGTTTTCTGCACAGGTGTTAACTGGGGCTTCACTGTGTTCCCCTAAATATGTCAGAAGCTACTAAGAGGAATCACATTCTATTCTTGTTCTGATATAGAAATGCCAAATTGGAAGAAAAAAAAAAAATTCCCCCGAGGTAGAAGAATGTAAATAAAAGTTAAAATATCCTCTCTTGTCGTTAATAACCCTTTACGGGACTTTGCGTAACCGACCAGGAGTGAGGGGGCTGTGCCTTGATAACCTGACTCCTTCCTGCACCATCTCTCTCCCATCATAATTACGGGAGTCTGAAAAGACTCAATAAACTGCTTGAAACACAGGAGCTTCAGGCTCAAGGTGAGTTCAAAAGCTGTGGGCATCGAAATACACGGCTGCATGCTGAAAAGCAGACATGCAAGAAATTAAAAATATAGCCCCAAAGGTTTAATGTCGCCTTTTAACTGTGCTTAAATTCATATTCATGTCCTGTCTGTCTGTCTGAAATAGCCTGGGTTGATATAGGGAAGGTATAAACATATCTCCTTCAAGTGAGTGCTTCTGCAAATCCTATTTTGATAAGGTCTTAAATCCGTTGAAATCAGATCATAAAATCCCCCTGCAGTCTCAGCAATCGGTGGAAACAGTGCTCAACAAATTTTTTTCTTTCAGTTCTGCATTCAGCCAGAGTAGCCTCCGTTCGTAAATCTCTCTGTCCACCCCCCTCCCCCCACCCCACTGCCTGGGGGGAAAATATGGGCAACATGTGGTGTGTTAGCAACATTTCAAGTGTAAATATTAAACTTGGTTGGTAAATTTTAATTTACCTTTTAATAATTTTCTGGCTTACAGAGTCTATTTTTAGCATACGAGAGCTTAGAGATCTAGTGAAAAATATGCTGTAATATCTGAAAATGCCAGACAAGAGTCATTTCTAGTTTAGAAATTTATCCGATAACAAGTTCTTCATCAGTGGATATTACTTCCCAGGTGATTCATGGAATTTGGGGCAGCGGATGACTGAGGATGGTGCTAATGTGATTTATGCCAATAAATTACTTATGGGATGCCCATAGAATGCATGCAAATGCAAATGTTCCCCAAAGGGCCCCAAAGGGCCCTGTAAAGTTTAGTCTTCATTTATGATCGCAGAGTCTCAGGTTGTTCTTTACCGTCAGAAAATCCCGTTAGCAGGTGGCCTTTTATGGGTCAGGGTGTAAGTTCTTATGGTCGCTGAGTATGCCGAGTGACTCTGAGAACTTGGCAGATATAAAATTCAAAGGGAGAACCACCCCGCAGAATATTTTAGTCCTTAAACGCTTATGTGGTTTGCTGTTGATACAGAAATCTATCCTTTGAAGATGGCGTCTGAGTGGAAATGTGCTCTGGAAAAATCCCTTACTGATGCCGCACACTTTCCTCTTCCAATGGAAGTATTTAAGGTAAGATGTGGGTTCGTGGCGACTTGTTTACTCTTCTCCACACTAACCGTTCTCCAGTGAAAAGTTTCTCACAGCCAATCATTTTCCACGGTTGGAAGAGCTACCTGCTCAGCGGGGTCCCATTTGAAATGTTTAAAATGTTACCTGTGTGCTTTTGCCCTGTTTTGTCATCTTCACAGATTCCTCATATTACAGAAGCCTGGTTGGAATTCTGTGGCTTTACCGCTTTTCTCCATGTTGTATTATTATAGAATAATAACACCTCATGTGCGCTCCCTCACCCCTTACGAAAGGAACAGGACACGTAGCAAGTCTATTTTTGGTATTTATTTGGTAAAAATAATAGAAAGTGATGCTCCTCTTGATGGTTCGGTTTCCTGGATAGCCCGAGAAATGTGTGTGAGTACCCGAGGGGCAGTAGGCCTGGGGGTTGCTAACAGAAGGGAGGTGGACACACAACTGAAATGGATCACCAGGTTCTTACCACTGTAAAATGATGCCTGGCCCTTCTACATAGATGAATACGAAGCTGTGGGCGATGATCCGTGCGGGCCAGAGGGAGTCCCGAAACGTTCTCTCCCTCCCTGAACCCCAAGTCCTTGGGCGGCTCAAACATGGTTGCTGTTGGCTGGAGGAAAGTGGTTTTCCAGGCCCGAGGGGGCACATTTCTGCCACACACGTCCCCCAAGGAGACCAAAATGCCGATGGTGTGAGGTGCCATGGGCAGCAAGAGTTTAGGGCCTGGGCGCGGGCTTCCTGAATTTCAGTTACCCCAAAGGCCTCACTCAGAATTGGAACCCGTCACGGCAAATTGTGAACCTTCTCGATCTGCACTTTCCTTGTTGTAGAATTGGAGTTAAAAAGATGGCTTTTTTGAAACTAGAGATGAAATTATGTTCTGAGGTTATTGGGTAGATGGCTTTTACAGTGTTTTGATCCTCCTGTATTAGAAGAACAGCATAGATGGAATAGGCTGCTAGGGGCTAGTGATCGCTGGAAGTAAAACGATATCTTGGGCATTTTTTTTTTTTTTGCTAACTGATCGAATACTTCTTTCCTCACCTCTCCCATCCTCCCTCCCTCACTTCCTTCTTTCCTTCTTTTCTCGCTTTCCTGATAACATCCTGCCTGGAAAAGATAAAAAATAAGAAAGAAAAACAGCTTTTGCTTTTCCATAACTTACCTGGCTCCATGGCCTCTGCGTGTCCCCCCGGGGACCCCGACAGTTGGTGTCCACTCTCTTCACAGTGGCCTTCGTAATATTTTAAGTGTATACACTGGATCATGTCCCTCACTCTTGACAAAATAGATTTTCTTTTGAAGTATATTCTACACCTGTGAGGCGCTCAAAGAGTAATGGATGAAAGCACGACTATGCACCTCCAGTCTAGACGTGAGAGGTCGCCACCAGAAGCGTGTCCTTCCCCGACGCGCTCTCCTGCCTCTTCGAGGGGACCCGGCACCCTCACTTTTGTGGGGATCATTTCGCTGCTTCTCTTTGTAGTGTTACTGCCAGTGTATGTCTTCCTAAATGTTATGTATTTGCTTTTGACAAGGTAAGAAGCAGGTATAAGCCTACTTGTTTCAGAAGAGGCCTTTGCCTGGGGCACCTAGCAGGCTTAGTCAGAGGAGGGTGTGACTCTTGATCTCCAGGTTGTGGGTTCGAGCCCCACATTGGGTGTAGAGATTACTTAAAAAAAAAAAAAAATCTTTAAAAAAAAAAAAAGAGGCCTTTTCCTGCTCTTTGGAGGGGAAAATAGCTGGATGATGTTTGGTTAACAAGCTGGCTTTGCTTTTCCTCAGTTGACAAGAGTCAACAAAGTCATGAGCTGGTCTTAAGAGAATTAGGGTTTATCGTAGTTGAGCCATCTGCCAGAGCTGCAGCTGAACTCCAGGTACTGGACATCCTGAGAAATACGGACAGGAACCAGTCGGTTTATATTTTCTGCTTTTATAGCTTACTCTGTTCCAGGAACAGGCCCAAGCACTACTCTTCTGTGAAGTGAATGGAATGTTCTCCTCGGCTCCAGGCAGCTGGGCCTAGAGCAGGGACTGGGAACTTGTGTAGTGTTTGGTCAGAATGAGCCAAATACTGTCCACAGCCTCGTCGGTCTGCCGTGCTTTGGCGTTCTCCCCTCAGGTCATGAAGATGAGGCAATGCTGCAAGCCATCTTCAAGATGGTGGCCTTCAGTATCCTTCTCGCTTTGAATGAGAATGTCTTTATTCTTTCTTTATGCTTCCCTGATTGTTTGGGTAAAGAATTCTAGGCTCGCTGTCACTTTTCTCAAGAATTTAGAGGTATCACTCCATTTTCCCTCCCTTCTCTGGACTCTTGCATTTTCCTCCATTGTCCTGCAATTTCACAGTTGATTGCCATGGTGGACATCTCTTTTCTTCCACAGTGCTGGCCATCTCCGGTGTCTGCCTTTAATTTGGGGATGTTTCTTGTTTAAAATGATGCCTTCCACTGCTCTTTTGCTTTCTTGATCTGTATGTGGACGTGCTATTCCTGGACTGTCTTTTTACTTTTTTTTTTTCTCCTTTCAGTTCTACTTTTCATTTCCTTGTCTGTTGGTGGCACTTCGAGAAGTTTTATGAACTTATTTGTACTGTCCTGTTTTTATGAGCACTTCTTTGGTGGGTTTTTGCTGAATGCTGTTTATAGCCTCCTCTCCTTACCACATGGATGCATGAGTTCATCTTATTGGAATTACTGGTTTTTGAAAGTCTTCTTTTTTCCCCTGAAAAATTTATTTCCTCCGTGTTGGTTTGGTTCCTGACGTTCTTGTTGGAGGCTGAAAATCCTTGACCGTGGCTCTTGAGTAAGAGGGGGGTTAGAAAGCTGAGGGCAGAGCTGGTCAGTGTAGATGACCTTGGAGAGCTACTTCTTTGTATGGTGCTGATTTTCCAGGGGAAGTTTTTCAGCTTCCAGCCTGGGGCTCAAAGTCCAGCTGCTGGTGGTGTTGAGTGAGTGGGGCAGAAGAGGGCCGGGGTTTTGGCACCGAGGGCCCAGGTATCTGCACCCGCGGTCCAGTGGCCATCTGTTTCACCCTCTCTGCTGGAGACTGGGAGGACGGTTGATCTTTTGGAGTAGAGAAGGGGACTTCTTCTCTCATCTGCTCCCATTTACTGCCATTTTTTTTTTTTTTTTTTTAAGATTCTATTTATTGGGAGACGGAGAGAGCATGTGTGAGCACGGGGAGGGGTGGGGACGGGCTAGAGGGAAGAGGAGAGAATCTCAAGCAGACTCCCCACTGAGCACCAAGCCCAACTTGGGGATCCATCTCATGACCCTGGGATCATGACTTGAGCTGAAACCAAGAGTCAGACGCTCAACCAACTGCACGCCCCCACCTCCCGCCAGATATCCCACATTCACTGCCAGTTTTAGGCCCATGTGGTATTACTGGCTTCTGAGTCTCCTGAGGATCTGCAGTTTCCTTGGATTGGTTCTCAGCTTAGCTGCTGAAGCCTCGGGATTTCGCTCTGTTGATGGTGTTAAATTAGTCCCTTCTTGTTCGTCTGCATTTTTGCTCCCATACCTTTGTCGCTATCGAGAGGGTTCGTGTCTTAAAAAAAAACAAAAAACTCTTTACTGGAATTTTGGTTAGAGTTTAGGAAGATGTTAAATTAATGTTTCCGTTTGCCATCTGCATCTGGCACCCCCATGCAAGCGCCGTGTGGCCTGCGATGTAGGTGAAGCACCCCCGTGTCCTTCCAGGTTGTTCGGAGCCAGCTGGGACTCCATGCATGCTTCCCTGTGCACCTCACGTGTGGTGCCTCCCCTGTGTGCCAGGTACTGGCCTCTCCTCAGCTCAGCACATGCCTTTTGTACCTGTCTTGTTCTTTCTGTTAGATCCTGCTGAAGGATTCAACTGCAAATGTGCATTCTCTTACAAAGCCTTCCCGGGGCCTGGGCCTCTGTCCCTACTCCCTTACGTGTCTCTGTCGTGCCTTGCCGCCCAGCTCACACTTAGACTTCGTTGTCTGTGTCGTTCTTGGTGGACTGTCCATGTCATTTTGCCTAACTGAAGCTTCAGGAAGGCACGGACCGTGTCTGTCTTGTTCAGTGTTGAATCCATTCAGCCAGACTCCGTGGCGGCAGTAGGGCTCAGGAAATCCTGTCAAATGTATGAACAAATTCTTTTTTTCTTTTTTTTTTTAAAGATTTTATTTATTTATTTTTTATTATTATTTTTTTTAAGATTTTATTTATTTATTTGAGAGAGAGAGAATGAGAGACAGATAGCAAGAGAGGGAAGAGGGTCAGAGGGAGAAGCAGACCCCCTGCCGAGCAGGGAGCCCGATGCGGGACTCGATCCCGGGACTCCAGGATCATGACCTGAGCTGAAGGCAGTTGCTTAACCAACTGAGCCACCCAGGCGCCCTGCATGAACAAATTCTTGACCAGTGTATTTAACTCATTGATTTAAAATATTTTGAGTTAATGTAGTTGTGGTTTAACTGGATATACAGACTTACTATTCAGAACCGTGAGTACCAAGACAGAAAATGTAGAAAGGCTAATAATCCTGATACATTTTTAATTAATAATTTACTAATTCATCAAACATTTATTGAGCAGCTACTCTCTGCAAAATGCTATTGACTTCGATTCCAGGGTCTCATCATTTGTCTACATTTCTCAAAATTCAGTGACCTTCTTCCCTCACTTCAGGGTTTTCCTGTTAGAATTCAGACTATTTTTTGGTCGGGGGGGCACTGCTAGAGTTCTCATTGCCCTCAGTGCTTTGTTCATAATGAATAAGTTGCTCTAAGAGTAGATACTGAATAGTTCCTGTTTTTCACAGGACAGATGGAATGGGCATTTTCATAAATAAAAATGGGTCGAGTTGAAAATTATGTGTTCTTAAAGCTCGTGAGGCACTTTCATGAATGTTTCCTCTTATTTCAATTCGGTGGAAAAGAAGTGGGCAGTTTCACTTTCTCAACCATGCTTTGTAGGGAGTGGATATTTATATGTTGAATTTTGGAATCGTGAGAACAACCACCATCCTGAGGCTGTTGTAATAAATGACCACAAACTGGGTAGCTAAAAACAATGGAAATTTATGAGGTCATAGTTTTGGAGGCCAGAAGTGGAAATCGAAGTATCGGCAGGGCATGCTCCCTCCCAAGCCTCCGGGGGAGAGGCTGTCCCATGCGTGTGTCCTGGCTTCTGGTGGTTTGCCTGCAGTCCTTAGCATCTCTTGGGTTGTGGCAGCCTACCTCCGGCCTCTGCCTCCATGTGGCTTTCTCCCCTCTCTCTGTCCCAGTTTCCCTCTGCTTATGGGGACACCCATCATTTGCTGTGGGCCTGTGCTCATGCCGTACCACTTCAGTTTAACTTGACTGCACCTGCAGAGACTTTGTTTCTAAATAAGGTTCCATTCCCAGGTTCTGGGTGGATGCGAATTTTTAGGGGACATTATGCAACCCAGTACAACCACATGTCCTGAATGTATAGTAATTTAAGAAATCATAGAATAGTACTCTGTACTGAGCTATCCTACTTACACGGGAGTAATTAAGCTCAGAGAAATTGCATGGGGACACGGGATGAGGTTCAGACTGTCTTAACAGTCTCTTCATGTTAATAGAAATGAGAGTTGGTTTTTTTTTGTCTCAAGTTTTTGTAGGTTTTGGTGAGCAATATTCTGCAGGGTACAAAAATAGAACTTATGTGGTTTTTTTTCCCCCTCTGTTATCACTGTTTGATCATCACTGCTTCTCAGCAGGCAAACTTACTTCTCTTATTTTCATTATGGTAAAAGCTATACATGTTTGGATTCAGTCATGAGTCCTCCTCGATGCATGTTGTTATGGAAAATTGCCATAGCATGCAACTGTTGCAAGACCGAAGTCGAAGCTATGGCATATCAGTGGCTGGAGTTGAGCAGTATTTCAAAGCAGTTCTTTTTTTTATTATTTTTACACTGTGGATAAAATGGGTATTTTGATGGAATGAATCTCATTATGCTGCGGTGTTTGTCACTCTGGGGACGTGTTCACACACGTGGTTTGGTATCTGTGTGTGTATGTCTATTAAACGCAGTCCGCTAGTGTTACCATACAGAATTCCTCATCTCGCATGAATATGGACAGTGATGCTGTAAAAACAAGCTCATCATTAGTATCCCTGCTGTGATTTACCCTTGATCTGAGAGAACACTTGGAATGGCTTTTGGGTACCGTGTTTTAGTGGGAATTCTGATTTCCCTTATTTGGAAAATGCAGAGGATCTTCAAAAGTGTCCATTCATTTGAAAGACAAGGAACTGATGAAATGGGTACCAAACAAAGGGAAAGGGATAATAAAAAAAATGCCTTATATTGAAAAATAATTTTTTTTTCCTGCAAACCAGCCTCATTATTAAGGGACCTAATATATTTGCTAAGAAAATCCATATATTACTACTCGTTTACCCATGAAGAAAGGTAAGTTTATAGAGGTGACCACAGTGCACATCAGCACGGCATCTTGTGGTGTCCTTTTTCCTTGTTAGGTGACCTTTGCAACCCATCATTTGATTGTTGACAAGTCCTACTGTCCAAGTGATGAGACTAGAAGAAAAGTGGTCAGCGATTTCTGTTCTGTTTCAGTTTTCAATTGCACTAAATATCTGATGTCTGGATTTGGGGGAATTCAGTTAAATCTTACAAATGGGGCCGAGGGACATGGGAAAATAAGAGTGTAGCTCCAATTAACATAACATTCTGTGTGCCAGACATTCAGAAACCTTCTCTAATCACAGTTCCTTTTCATTCTCTGCAGTTCTCATGAGCTGCAATCTACATTTCTGACTCCACTCATCTGCCAGTGTTAAGTTGTGGACATTTCAGTGATGACTCCTACATACATCAAAGAGATCTACAAGTAAGAAGCTGGAGTCCCCAGTTTGCCAGTTAATTGAAACCAAGCATTTTTCCCTGAGGGGAATACCGATGTGTAGCCCGGGGAAAGCGCACACTCCATCTCACTTCACTCGCGACCACACCTTGTAATTGCAAGGGAAGAATCTTACTTGAAATGTCACTAAAACCCGTTATCCATTTGTATCCCTTAAAGAAGTGAACTTGCTCGAATATTTTTTCTTCCATTCCATTGGAAAAAAAAAAAAGTTTAAAATCTCAAGTGTGTTTGAAATTCCAAGTAAGCTGTTAGAGATTGGCGGAAGAGTGGCAGTAAGTATAAGCCACAGAGACTCGAGCCCAGAACCATGGTGTCGTCCCCGAAGCCTGGCTCTTTCCCATCCCCAGCTCAACCCCAGGGTTAGTGACCGCCAGGACTCAGAGGACGAAGATGAGGAGACAGTCATGGTTAGTCCATGACAGCAAAAGGCTGTAAAGCAAAATTAGCAGAAAGAAGAGCAGCATGGCGTGCACTCTGGAAACTCCAGTATAAACCTCCAAGGGTCCTCTCTTCCGGAGTGTCCCAGGGACGACTCTTCATTGTGACAACATGTGCTTTACTGTTGTCTGCCAGGGGAGCTCATCAGAGGCCTGGCCCAGGGGTTTTATTGGGTGCTGGCCACGTAGGCACCCTCTGCCTAGCACGGGTCCAAGTCCTAGACTTCCAGAAGGAAGTTTAGATCATATTGTTTGTACAAACAATCTTGGCACAGCGGGCCACTCTTCTAGGTAGGGGGAACTTCTTATCAGTGTAGGGTGCTGTTTACAAGCCCTCTTCCCAGATGGCAGCCCAGGGCTAACCCCGCAAGCAGGCCCTTTCCAAGGATTGCGGTCTCTGGCCTGCTGTACATATTATTCCTTTTCTGCACATCTCTGTTCCATCTATCGACAAAGCCTGGTGGCTCTACCGTCACAGACTGTCCTAAATTCAGTCACTCTCCTCTTGGTCCATCAGCACAGCCCCAAGGACAAGCTTGCCATCCCTCTGTCCTGGACTGCTGTGTTAGTTTCAGAACTCTATCCCCAGCTGCTGATCATTGCTTCTCTGCGGCCAGAGTGATTCTTTTCAAACAAGATTCAGATCCTGTCACTCTTTTGCTTGTAACTCTCCGGTGGCATCTCCTCCTGCTCAGGGCGTGCTGTCCTGGGTCCGGCATGCTCCTGCTCCCTGCGGGCTCTCTGTCTGAGCCCGTCCGCTGGCTGAGGCCTTCCCGGGTGGCACCCCACCCTCTGGGAGACTGCTGCCCCTCCAACACGGAGCTGCCCCTGCTCAGGCCTTTGCAGTCATGCTCTCTCTGCCTGGAACATGACCCCAGATGCCTGCATGGCATCCTCCCTCACTGTGTTCAGGTCTCTGCTTAAAATAAGAAGCAACGTTCTCCACCATCGTCTGACCTCCCGCTATCATTGTGCTTGTCGTAGCACTGATCCCCATGCATATTCTGTATTCATTGGCTTTTTCTGCCTCAGATCTGTTCCCCCCCTAGCTAGAGCACAAGCTTCCAATAAGCAGATTGTGGCTCCATCCCCAGGGCCCTGAAGGGTGCCTGGCACATTGTAAGCACACAATAAAAATTCTTGAATGCTTTTAGTGAAGAAGTAAGTACAAAAATCAACTCTGAAGAATGGAGACTCGGAGGTGGCAAGTGTTATGTCGGTGGGGCGAATCCCGTGTGAGTGGCTCTGAACAGTGAGCTGTGGTGGACTGGCCGAGGAGCTGGTGTTTTCGTGACTAGCTCAGAGTACCCGTGTCCGTCTGTGGCTGAGAGGAAACAGCTGAGAGCACTGAGAAGAATATTAGGGATGCGTTGGAATCGAGGGAACATCTCAGCGTCTGTGAAATCCCATGGCTGGTGAGGTTGCTGTGTCAGTGTGTGCATCTTGCTGACGATGATCAGAGTCACCAGGGTTGTGTGTGGGCTTGTTTTCTTTTCAGAGTGTCCGGCCCTTACTACCTCTCTTGGTGTTTGCAGGCATGCATTGTAAGGTGCTGGGTGTAATGTATCATTTACTCATTAAACAGATCTGTGCAGATAACCAGGAGCTTGAGGAATGGCCTCCTACTGTGCCGTCGGCCTCGGTAGCTACCTCGGAGTGACTGCATTCTGCCTTCTGGGCATCTGGTGTTCCACGGTATGGCCTGTCTTTCCCAGGGTCTCATCCACGTTCCTTAGATACGCACCATAACCGCGTAGATGAGCTTTGGGTGTGGCAGCTGATGATTTCAGATCATTTCCATTTTTATAGGAAGCTGAGGGAGAGATGTGTTTTCTATGGGATATGGACGCCCAGACTCTAGCCACGATCCATCCCATTATTGCCAATTCTCTATAGATATCTGTGGCTGATGTGGAGGTTACTGGGAGCCTTCGTCAAGACTCACAGAGGATCAGAAGAGAGTACTTGGTCTAGTACTTGGAAAAAACACCAGGTCTCTTGGTGTCTGTTGTCTTCGACAGAAGTATCTGTTAAAAGGATCCCAGACTATGTATACATAACTGATTTGCCTTAAAGGGCGCCCTCGCGGTCTGTTCATAAAGGGCTTTCGCGATGGCCAAGAGACAAGCTAGATGCCGTTTGATCCTGTCTCAAGCTGTGCCAGTCATGATTTCTTCACTGCAGCTCGCTCTCTCCAGAGGTTAGCGTTTAGCCAACCAAAGGAAGGGGCCGCTGGGAGAAGGCTCATTGGTCAAAGAAGATGCCGCACGCAGCCATGACTAGTATTACTATTTTTCAACACAAGCAAACGGACAGAGAAAGGCAGACATTCTAGCATGTACGTCTTCTCTGTGAAGAGTGTTCAGAAAGTGCTCCTACTGCCCTGACGATCCCCCAGCCCGTGATTTCTTTAGCTCTCTTCAGCTTTGAATTAGGTACCTGTCGGTGTGATTGTAGATTTAACCCGTCGGAGGGAACCTCTTCCGTATTTGAGGATCGAGACCTAGGTGAAAGGCTGGAGAGAGAAGTTGAAGTGTGGCAAAGAGAGAAAAGCTTTTCTTTCTCATTGCATCTGCTACAGCCAGAGGGGTAGGAAAGCATGGGAGCTGTTCAGTGAGGACGGATGGTGAGGTTGTGGTTTCTATGGTGACTGATTTCTTTTTCTCTTGTTCCGCCACTAAATGCAGCAAATATCCCCTCATGGCTAAGTTTGGCCTTCAGGTGGGACACTTAGATTCTCCCAGAATCTTTCGGCCCCCTGTGTGGGGCCAACACTTCATTTCTTTGGCGTTACATTCCATGTCCTGCATGGCACTGTGTCTGATACCAGACAGTTTAGCAAATAAATGGTCTCATCAAGTTAAACCCAAATGTTCTTTTTCAAGAAGGGCTGTCTTAGACAGGGGGTCATTTTGGTATCCGACGGACGGCTCGCCCCCTGGGGTCCTGTCCTGTTCTGGGCTCACCGCACACCTGGGCATGAGGCCCTAGGCTCTGCAAGGTGCGTGCGGCGCCCCTCCTTAGCTATTCTCAGTCCGTTAAGGACTTTGGAGAGGTTTTTGAAGCAGAGCCTCTCCGGGGTGCTAGATGGCAGAGAAGTTCAGTCCTTCCTGATGTGTAAAGAGGGAGGGAGTTCACGGCTGTTCCTCGTGTGCTCTGGGTTCATGAACCGCGGCACGTGAATTCCATAACGCAGAGAGGATGATGGGGGCCATCTCGTTTTTATGAGCTTTGGAGACATGCAAGAGAGGGCAGGTTTGGTCAGGCAATAAATGTAAATATAAAAATGGCAAAGCCTGGATCCATGGCGTTGGCTTCTAACGATGGCGCGAGCGCAGGGGCCCCAACACGGCTGCCTGCAGTCGGCCTGATAGCGCCTCGCTTTTAATTCTGAACATGAAGAATTTAAGAATAGGAGTCAACTTTCTGTTATCTGCTCCGGGAGTTATCATTCCCAAATGGCTTCTGTTTGCCACTGATTATTCTGGTTCCGGCCAGGTACTGTGGTTTCAGGGAAGGCAGGATAATATGAGCTTGGACTCCGTGTAATCGGGGTTGGGATGTGGGGCGGGGGCACAGCGTGCATCTCTAAGACAGAAACATTTGGAAGGGATTGTCGTGTTGTATTCTTATCTGTTCGGATTTTCCTTGCCACTCTCCACTGGTAAGAATAATTAAGAAGTGGTTCTACTTGTTTGTTCTACGGAGGATTTGGTAATGGGCCACAATAAAATTGTATAGAGGCAGTTTTCTTTCCACCAAAAACACACAGAGATCCTTTGTAGGTTAGGTTGGACTTTTTTTTTTTAAAGATCATTTATTTATTGAGAGAGAGCGTGCGAGTGGGGGGAGGGCAGAGGAGGGAGAGGGAGAGGGAGGGACTCTTGAGCAGGCTCCATGCTGAGTGCAGAGCCTGACACGGGGCTCGTCTCATGATGCTGAGATCATGACTTGAGCCGAAATCAAGAGTCAGACGCTCAACCGAATGAGCCAACCAGGCGCTCCCGTTAGGTTGGGCTTCCAGTCTCCATGTGCCTTTTATAAACAGGCACTTGCAAATTGCAGTATCTCAAGGAGGGAGATTGGCATAAGGAGGAGTCTAAATCCTTTCCTTCAGGGGTTTATGATCTAATAGAAAACGAGGGTCCCAGCACTGATGCTTCTGTGCCGTGAACCCCAAACTTTCACTAAGCTCCATCCTGCCTTGAGAAAGGCACTCTGAGGGGGTTTGTGTGTATCGTGGGTATAAATGAAAGCATGGGAATCTTCACTTGCTTGGACAGCCGTCCCTCCTGAGTTACCTTGTCTTAATGGCATGAAGTCAAGGGTAAGATGAAAATCTGCCTCCAGGGGCACCTGGGTGGCTCAGTCGTTAAGTGTCTGCCTTCGGCTCGGGTCATGATCCCGGGGTCCTGGGATCAAGCCCCACATCGGGCTCCCTGCTCAGTGGGAAGCCTGCTTCTCCCTCTCCCACTCCCCCTGCTTGTGTTCCCTCTCTCGCTGTCTCTCTCTAATAAAATCTTAAAAAAAAAAAAAAGAAAGAAAATCTGCCTCCAGTATTGTCTCCAGTCCCACGTATAACTAGAAGGATAAACAAATCAGACAAACTTTTACATGAATATGTAATGTTGTGTTTAACATTTAAGAAGAGGAAAGAGTTAAGTTTAGAATAGTAGAGATCCAACTTAAAGCTTGTTAATATTTACCAGGATGTCCCATGTGTGGTTGCTGTTGAGATTTCTAGGTCCTAGCAGGACTGATTCTTGCCCCTAGCATCTTGATTTTCCTAAAGTTACTTACATGCATGCATACTTAACTCCAGTCTGCAGAGGAGTTCAGAAACTTTAGTTATTTCAGTTGTGATTTTGTACAAATTGGTCCATTCACTGGACCTTAATTGTTTCTGAGCTACCAGTGATTCTGAGAGGCTGCAGGTGCGTCCGTGAGGAGGTGAGGAGGTGAGCCAGGCCAGGCCAGGATAGGAAGTGTTACAAATCCTTGTTCTTGTGTGATGAGTCGCACACCTTTGGAGTATCTCTGGAATATATAGAAACCCTTTCAGACCCATTAGGGTGGGGTACAGAGGCACAAGATAAAAAGTGCAAGTAAAGCTGGGGATGCTTTGCATGAAAGCCAGCATCATGCTCCCTTGGGAGAGTTCTGGTTATTGAGCCCCACAGGGTGGGAGAATTGGTACTGGGCCCTCTCCATGTGCTGTGACATTTTCTACAGAGCGGCTCGACACAGTAGGCGTCCTTGGTCTTCCTGGATGCTTGGGGAGTCTCCAGGCTCAGAGAAGTTGAGCCCCCATCCTACCCTGTGCCGGGAGCCCATGGTGGATCCAGGACACACACACAGACCTATCTGAATCCCAGGGCCGAGATCTTTTTCCTTTTGCTTTTGAACAGTCTTTAGAAGTACATGAGGGTATTTAAAAGCTGAGCCCAATGAGTATTATTGCAACAAAGGATGAGAAAATAAATCCTGAGAGGATAAAGTATTTGCCTATCAAAGTATCATGCCAGCTGGAATATACTGAGTGACCCCTCCTTGTTCCATCACAGAGGACATGACAGAGGCTCTGTGGGCTTTTAGGGCAGGATGATTCTTTATTGTCATAATTAACAAATGCCCCCATTTATTTCAAATGCCCGTACTCCGTGTAGAAGTAGAACCACTGGTGTGGGCCAGTAATAGGAGCCCCATTTTCCTGGACCGCAGTTAGCTTGGGAAGAGGCCTATGACCAGTTTGGGTCAACAGTATCTGAGAAAGCCAGTTGCATGGTTTCTATCATAGGTGACCTTGTTTTCAGAAGAGGCATGGGGAAGAGGTGGCTCTCTCTCCTTCCTCTGCGCTTTATCCCATCTGGCTGAGGATCCTGGGACTCCGCAGCCATCTCCAGGCCCTGGAGAGAGCTGAACTGAGTGAGGTAGTCCCCCAGAGTGTGGAGAAGGATGGGATGAATGCAGGCTGTGTATGGCGTGGATGGCGGCCCCTTAACCAGCAGCCTTGAGTGGAACAATGTATTATGGGACATAACGGATTTCCTTACGGTATATGCCAGTTCGAGTAAGGTTTTCTGGCCTGGCCATGTCAAGGTGGCCTAATGGGTAAAGCTCGCCTCAGGGAATAGTACCCACTGGGTGACTGGTCTGCTTGTCTGTAGCTTTGAAGTGAGAGTTTACTCCTTACAAATAACAAACCCGTTGCTGCATGGTGGGAGGCGGGCAGGTTAACAAGTACCTGAGTCATTTATCATTATTGTGTTACACAGAGTTTCTGTGGCGTAACACCGTATTGTGAATATGGTGTTTGTTCCCTTCATCCATGACAGCATCTCCTCAAGACATACATTAGGTGTGGAGAGCGGTGGCCTTGGGAGGGTAAGTAACAACACTAGATCTGCAGTGTAGACTGGCCCAGGTGCCCAGTCAGGATTTCCAGGCCTTGCTGGGACAGCATCTAGTAAGTCAGAACTAAAAGGGATGGTCTGCAGGGCTCATCAGACCAAGAGACTGGACAGCTTCCAGGTTGACTAAATGTTGGAGACAGAGGCAGAGAACCAAGGGGGCTTATTGAACGTGAAGAGGGAGGAGCTCACGCGTGCAGGTGTCCCCTCAGCGAGACCGCCTTCCCTCTTGACCGGGTCTGAATGGGTGGTCCTCGGCTGGGGAGGATTTGCCCGCCAGGGGGCGTGTGACAGCGTCTGGAGGGGGTGTGATGGCCACACCTGGGAGCCGGCTGCTGGTGCCTCGAGGGTGGAGGCCAGAGATGTAGCTGACCATCCCGTAGTGCTCAGGACGGCGCCCCCAGCAAAGCATTATCGGGCCCCCAAAGGCCAACAGTGCCAAGGTGGAGAAGCCTTAGTCCAGAGAAAGACCCCTTCCTCCCCCGGAAACAGGTGGACCGGTAGCAGTGGACGACAGCCAGGATGTGAGGAGGGCGCTGGAGACTTTTAACCGTTACTAGGTCCGTGCCAGGCTGCCTGGCAGTTGACGCTTAAAACTGTGGGATCCTCCCCCCGTGTCAGAACACTGTTCAGAGGCGCGTACGCTCTCTGGGCTACAGTCCCTTCTGCCCGTGTCTGGAAAGGCCGGAGCACAAAATCAGCCTGCTTTGTGGAAGAGTTGTGCTCATTACCCGCTCTTCTTTCTATCTCTGAAGGGTGGTGTCCACCCCAGTGGGGACCGTTCAGGGCCATGGCCATAATTTGCAAGACAGCCGTTGGGTTGCACTTGGGGCTGTCAGCAGAAGGGGCACCCAACAGTATGTCAGCCGCGTTCCATCACTGGACTGTGAAGCTTGGGCTGCCCGTCCCCCCAGAGCGGCCACCATGCTCTTCCTCAGCCCAGGGCGCTTAGACTCCCTCCAGCCCCCCCTCCACCCCCGCCCCCACCCCGAGCGTTGCTGTGGAAACGGGAAGAGATGCCCTGGTTTTATCAGAGGGAGAGGATGAAATAAGTGGGAATGTAATCACACCAACTCAGCCGTGGTTTTTCCCCTAGTGTTGCTGTAAGTAAGGTGGAATTTCTTGCCACTTACAAATGCTTTTATGGTGCTAAATGTTAATAATGAAAGGCATTCTCGGTGCTCTGCTTTTTTTTTTTTTTTTCCTTCTTTTTTTTAAACCTAGTGTACCAGTTTTTGGACTTACTGTGAAATAGGTCTACTCTAGTTAACTGTTATAAATCTTGTGGTTCAGGTTGAAGTATATAGTACTAAATTTTCTCCTTACTATTTTTTAACTTGATTTACTGCATGACTAGTAGATAAAACTACTATTTACAGTTGTAAGTAAAGAATGGAAATGCTGATTAGTGTTCAGCATACAGATTTTTTATTACATTTTCGTTATAAATATTTCATTGGATAAATTTAATTCAGTGCAGTGGAATTAAAATGTAATAATGCTATTGATTTAATAAATGCTGGCATCCTAATGTCCATTTTTAGATGAAACTAAGGTAATGAGAGTAATTTTCTAGTGAACATATGAGCACTAGATCTCTGGTAAAACAAAAAGAGGAACAATATGATAAATTGCATTGGATCTTTTTTTTTTTTGCATGACATATCGTGCTGATATGAGTAAATGCATTAAAGCGTAGTTCATTATATATCAATTTGAATGTAATGCTGATTAAAACCTTCCTTTGACTTCACTGAAGCCTATTTTTAGAAATTATATAAATTAATTGGGGCCTTTGAAAAGATGCATGTGCAACATCTGAGTACCCTGTGGACCAAAAAATTGCCATTTTGGAACTGAATAAAATTACACTGTGCAATATTTTTGTTGATACACTAAGAGATTTGGGTGCTCGGGGAGCCTGGGTAGCTCAGTCAGTTAAGCGTCCGACTCTTTATCGCAGCTCAGGTCTCGATCTCAGGGTGGTGAGTTCGAGCTCAGCGTGGAGCCTTCTTAAAAAAAAAGAGAGAGATTTTGGTGCTTAAAAAAAAAATGTGTGCGTGGGGGGGGCAAATTGCATATCTATTTTTTGCCCATTTTATTTCATATCAACATAAGCAAAAAGGAGAAACCAAAGAATTAAAGACCGAGGTTCATATTGCCCCCTCTGGAAAATCTCCCGTAGCATTTGGTTGTGGAGCTTGGGTTAGGAGTCTGGTTTCCACACAAGGAGGGACGCAACTGCTTTTCTTACATTGAAATCCTCACCAAGTGCATTTTAATTGTATTGTGTTAATTAGTTTGAACTCATTCTCTCAGAGGCCCCATTCTTCATATTGTTCTATCACGTGAGGTGTATTTCTCTAGGGAAGCAGGGGTAGCAAGAAGCATCAGCTATTTTAGGAGTCTGTGATAGCCACATAGCAAATTTTGAGGGCATAACCTGCAGCTCTTCAAGCCCCTAAAATAAATGCAGAGAGATGAGTCGTGTTCAAGGAGGAATGTGGCTGATGAGGGGCACCGAAAACGATGGAACGTTCCATCTTTCTTGTCTCTTCTTTCTCCTGTGTCCTGCTGGGCACATGCTTCATTTCCTCCTGTGGATTAATACTCACAGTCATTTGTCTGTTTGATAAAGAACTCCCCTGCTCACCCTGAAGCTTTATCAAGTCTGCCAGAGAAGTTTGGGGTGGTGCTTACTCACGACTAATATGAAGACTGCTCTCTGCAGTGGTGTTTCTTCAGTAGCTGTGTTTGATTCTTCCAGAAGGAGCCATCACCTTTTCCAGGCATGACAGTCCCTTCCAAAGCAGGGACCGCAGCAGAGGCTGATGTTGGGAGCTGTGGGGGACCGGCATGGACCCCTGCACCAGGGGGGAATGCCTGAGGTTGTCCGATCTCCTTGACTTCTGCATCCTGGGTGAAATAAAATAACACCTCAGCCAGAGCTGAAAAGCCAAACAGCTGAAGACACTGTGGTTTGTCCGCTCTTCTTTTTCCAGCATGACATTTCGTATTTATCCCTCCTTCGTCATTTTCTAACTAAATTTCCAGCTTCTCAGTGTTAGGAGCTGCATCATCCGCTTGCTCTTCATTCCGTGTAGATTAATGCTTAACACGTGGTATTTAAAATACTACTGACGGGTTGAGATTCGTGTGCACTTTGCAGCCGGGAACATTGACTAGATTAACCACGTTTATCAGATTAACCTGTCTAGGTTAACATTGATAATGTGAGAAGATGGGTATCGACGAAGGATAGCTTGCTTAAAAGGCACCATAGGCATTTTGCTGCACAGTTCTTAAATTTTCATTGCTTAAAGAATACACGAGAGCAGTTAGTAAAAATCGCTTGTTAATTTTTGATGAAGACTGATTGTATATGAACATCTTGGGGCTAATTTTTAGTGTCACAATTCTCTGACACACTGTTTTTCATAAGCCACTGAAAAAGTATTATGAATTAACAGCAAAAATTGGAGGTGAAGTAAATGATCAGTATCAGTAGCTGTTACTTTTTAACCTGGCAATATCTGTCTTTGAAATAAAATTTTAGGAGCCCATAGGGCTACAAAAGTTTTGTTTATTTGTTTACTAATTAGCAATAATAAATAAAAGATCCCTTTTTTGGCCTTTACCTGCCAGTCCGGTCTATAACCTGAAGCTAATCATGGACATAGGCAGACCACTTGGATTTGAATCTGGCTTCTCTGGTGAGCTCTGTGTCCTTGCTTAGATAACTTAACCTCTCTGTGTCTTGATTTCCTTACTGTAGGATGGATGCTCCCCCATAGTCTGTTGTCAGGGGAAAACGGTAATACAAGAAAGTGCTCACAGGTGTTTATTTACAATATGCTGTGTTGTTACTGTTTCTCTGCTTGATATCATGTGCTAAACCAGGTTATTCTCAGTGCAGAGTGCCTGAATGGTAGTGGGGGAGGGCAGGAGCTCCTCCTGGGTTCTGGAGAGAATAAAGCTGATGGAGAACAGAAGTTGATGTATACATAATCTCCTTTACATTGTCATTCCGCTGAAAATAAGGTTCCCTGAAGAGCGATTGTTAAGGTAGGCTGGTAAGACAGTCCTCCAATAAAATGAATGGCATTTTACTTCTGATCAATATAAAACTACTTTAGGGCAAGAATAAAATGTGTAGCGATGAGTGTAGATGGGAATGACATTGCCTGCGTTTCTTAAACGAAAGTTTTTCTGTAAGCAATTTAACTGGACCTCAGTACATTTAAATAAACAGTATTTCTTGAATGTGACAGGCATATTTGTGAATGTACTGAGGATTTAGTAATCCCTCCTGATTTCAGGAATAACATCGTTCTTGATCCAATAATTGTGAGGTGTGAATGATTCTCTAGAGCTTTGCAAAGGCCAGAATGCATCTTTCAGACCACAGTGAATTTTCTATTATCTCTCAGTAGATAATCAGTTTTGTAAATCGTCTTCAGGGGCCAGGAACTCTTTTTTAACATCGAGAATGATTAGCTGGTGTTTGCGTAAATGAATGCATGTACTCTCACTGCATTAACAGCCCAAAGCAAATGGTCTGGGGGCTATTAAATTTGTTTTTCAATGAGAGTATCTGTACCTTTTCTTGTACATGAATATGGATGTACTTATATATACACAGACACAGAGCTCAGAAGGTCTGTGAATTGTCTTATTTGGAAATTTACTGGCATTGAATTCTTTAATTATCATAAAAAACTCTATCTTTTAGGCGTGTCAATGACTCCCTTTGCCTTTTTGGTTGTCACTTAGATGCCTAAATCCAGTATTTTAAGGCTAAATTTACCAAGCCACTTTCCCATAATATTTTCTTCACCCTTCCAAGTCATGTGCTTTCCTGTTCCAAATTATGATTCATTCCTGTAAGTCCTCAGGTCGCCGTCATCATGGTAGTAATGATTTTTATATGTTGCAGTAAAAATCTTCCTTCTGGAATTTCTTCCAAGGCTGGATCTTTAATAGCTGTTCTTTGTCTTTTTCCTTCCCCCTCTGATAATGTCATTTGTGTGTGGTGTGTGTGTGTGTCTTGTGTGTGTTGTGTGTTATGTTGTGTGTTATGTGTGTGTTGTGTGTATGTGTGTGTTGTGTGTGTTTGTATGTGTGTGTGTATGTATGTGTTGTATGTGTGTGTTTGTGTGTTGTGTGTTGTGTGTGTGTCCTCTGCATCATGTAGTACTCTGTGTGTGTGTGGTACCTTGGTGGTATTTAACATGCTTATTGAGTGAACCATAGACTATGGAATTGGAACGAATATCAAGAAATGGTCTAGTTTTGGACATTTCTTCAGCTTACTTCAGTAAATACATGTTGGAGTCTTAATAGGATGAGCGGGGAACACACACGAGAGAGTTCGGGCCTGGCTGGGAAATACGGCACCGAACATGCGACTCCCTGTCCTGTTTGTTTCAGGGTCTCCAGGGGCCAGCTGGAGGTTTCAGGGGCCAGCCCCCTGAGCAGATACTGTTCTGCCTCTTGTAGTACAAAGTTTCTGACCTCATCACTCATGAAGGACAGAAGCTTTAGAGCGGTAGATGCACAGTCATAATCAAACTCATGATCATCATATGTCTTTGCTCCTAGATTTTAGAAGTTTTCATTGTGTTGACTTGCCTTTGACGCGGGTAGTCATTGAAGGATCGTTCTTTTTTCTTTTTTCTTTTTTTTTTTTTAATTTACTTATTAAACAGTGACTTTGAGAACATGGAAGGTGGGGCTGGGGATGCAGGAACGTGTTGCATAGTTGCTGGGCTTGTCTCTGAAATGGAGAGTTCGCGTTTAAGAGGCTCTTCTGGGCGCTTGGGTGGCTCAGTTGGTTGGGCGGCTGCCTTCGGCTCAGGTCATGATCTTGGAGTCCCTGGATCGAGTCCCGCATTGGGCTCCCTGCTCAGCGGGGAGTCTGCTTCTCCCTCTGACCCTCCCCCCTCTTATATGCTCTCTCTCTCATTCTCTCTCACACAAATAAATAAATAAAATCTTAAAAAAAAAAAAAAAGAGGCTCTTCTGCATGGATGTGGATTATTTGAGACCAGAATATAAACGCCTATGTTTAGATGCAGCTACCTCTCATAATGTCTGGCTCCTTTTTCCATATATTAAACGATAGGGTTGAAGAATTTTCACATAGTTTGGAACAAAAACAGATGCATTTCTGCAAGTCAGAGGTCTGTGTGCTTGCAAGTAATTGAAAGCTAGTAGAAGTAGTTTAAGATGTAGGAAATCCGAGCCATGATTGACAACGAGAAGACTCGTTTGTAAACCTTTGGTCACTGACCATTAGTCTTAAATTGCTTAAAAATATTTTATTTTTTTTAAAGAATTTATTTATTTGAGAGAAAGAGTGTGCAGAAACAGGGGGGAGGGGCAGAGGCAGAGGGAGAAGCAGGCTCCCCACTGAGCAGGGAGCCCGACACGGGGCTCAATCCCAGGATCCTGGGATCATGAGTTGAGCTGAAGGCAGATGCTTCACCAACTGAGCCACCCAGGCACCCCTTACTTGCTTAAAATATTTTAATGTCATTGAGATAAAATACTGTTAACACCATTTTAATTTTTTAAAAATATTGATGTCATTAATATTTTATTTTCATCTCACGTATGGCCTTGTATGATTTTGATGTGAATGGAATATTTTATGGATGAGCAGAGAGAGAGAGATACTCGGTAGTTGACAGACAAGCACATGACCACTCCAGGAAAAAGGGAAGAAAATATGATTTCTGCATGAAATGATCCCCTCTTTACCTAGAGATAGAGTTTGATGCAGAATACACTGAAATCGTTAATGATAAACACAACACTAGCTGCAGCTCTGGAAGGAGGTTATCTGAGGAGCAAATTGTTGCCCCTAAGCCTTGATGCTTTATTTCTAAGGAAAACAGCCAGTGCCTGGTCCCACCCGACAACTGTGAATAAAATAAGGCAGCTGTTAGGGGACATCGAGTAGGGTAGGGTTCCTGGTGCTGTAGAGTTTTCAACACAACACTGGAATCAGTGATGGAGAAATCTGGTTAGGGCTTGGAGCATATATCCAGGAGGGGTGTAAAGATGGCTAAGGACTTCAAGTCAGTGGTCAAGGTCAAACTGAGATCCTGGGATGTAGAGAGGGTCCGGCAGCCCTGTGTCAGCCCTACTTGGAAGGCTGGCTCTGCTCAGTGCAAAGGTAGGAACAGAAGTATCTGGGGCAAAGAGTGGGCACAGAGCTGAAATCAAGAGGGGCTGAAGACCAGTGGGTAGACCAGAAGCCCAGAGTGTGGTCAGGAATGGCAGACAGCAGAAATAGAAAGGAGAAACAAAGCCAGGTGATGGATCGAATTGCAAGGAGAGCGCCAGGGGCCGAGGCAGCCAGAAGTTACACAGTTCCTATTATTGGTGAGCCACATCTCGAGAACGTTTAGCCTTGTCGCTGTGAGTAATGAGAGGGAACACGGCAGCAAGGAGGGACATCTGATAGCAGAGAGAAGCAGAACTTTTGTGAAAACCTTCCCTTCGTCTGGGCCATTTATTATACAGTTGACCCTTCAACCATGTGGATTTGAACTCCACTTAAACGCAGATTTTTTTGATAGATACAGTCTAGTGCTAGAAATGGGTTCTCTCCATGATTCTCTTACTAACATTTTTCTCTAGTGTACTTTATTCGAAGAATACGGCATGTCATACAGACAACATACAAAATATGTGTTAATCGACTGTTTATGGGGTCGGTAAGGCTTTTCTGGTCAGAAGTAGGCTCATAACTTTGGGGAGTCGGAAGTTATGTGCAGATTCTCGACTGTGCGGGAGGTTGGTGCCCCTAACTGCCGCGTTGTTCAAGGCTCAGCTGGAGTTACACGTGCGTCCTTTGTACCTGAGGACATTTCTGTCTTGTCAAGCAGGAGAATGATGACTGCTTCACCCTGTTAAGTATATTCAGGCAAAGTTTATGTTATATTACGATTTGGGGGTAATTCCTTCTTTCAGAAGGGGAAAGGGTTCTTGTACTTTAAAGGGGAAAAGTATTTGCACAACCCACTAATGTGCCTCAGTTCCCACAGATGGTGAGATACGGGGGGTGTTGATGTCTGACAGGAACTGTGACGTTTAATCTTTTCATTCAGGTATCAGCTTGTGCTTTTCGGTTCAAGTTTACTGCTTTTGTCTCATCCCCCGGTGGTTTCTGGTCCTGCCTTGGCACTGTGGTTGATGTGTGTTAATATGCATTAACTCTCTGTACTGTTTCTTTGATTTTTTTTTTTCCTGAGCCAGCTTCCCAGCCACTGTTAAAAATAAACGCTATAGGGGCGCCTGGGTGGCTCAGCCGGTGAAGCATCCGTCTTCGGCTTGGGTCATGATCTGACCCGACGCCAGACGCCTGTTAAACTGGGGGTGTTGCTCATCTTTATTGAGCAGGAGTCGGGTTCTGATCGGGGTCCTGGGATCAAGCCCAGCGTCAGGCTCCCTGCTCAGTGGGGAGTGTGCCTCTCCCTCTGCCCCCCTACCCCGCTCCTGCTCACTAGCTCTTTTTCAAATAAATAAATAAAATCTTTTAAAAAAAACCCTGCTGTATTACCAGTATGAAACAATAAAATCATCTCCTGCACTTAAGAATATTTCCTTGTGTTTTGCCTCATATGCATATGATTTTTGTCAAGTGCCGGTTGTTAAGTTCTTAAGGAATGTGTAAAGGTCGAGAACGGGCTAGGTCTGTCCATGAGTTTTTGTCATATGTCGCACACTGAACACATCCCTTCTCGTTGGTCACCCCCTCACCCCGCCCCCGGATGCGGCGCCGTTGGCTTTGGCCAGACCCAGCATTTATTGCGAGTCTGCACCTTCTTTTGTGACACAGTGGAGTGATGGGGAGTGTTGTAAGCAGGTCTTCTGTGGTCTCCTGTGCTCCACCAACTGCACCAACCAGCTTTTGCGAGGGGAGTAGTCCCAGCCCCACGGGACTCCACGCGACGATCCTGAGTCGCATGTGGAATGACATCCCTGAATTAATTAAACATCCACTTTAGATTTGCAGATAAAGTAACAGGTCCCTCGGTATTTGTGTACTTTCCGGCCAATTGATGTATTTAGAAATTGCAGGATATATTTGCAGCTGTTAGGCCCTCAGGGACGGGCTGCAAATACATTTATTTATCCACTAGCTTTTATCCAGGCAGTGAGTTATGAGATGACCTCCATCTCAGCAAAATAAATCCTGGTATCCAGAGTCCAGCCAGCCTCATCTATTGCTGGATAGGGAAAGTGGATATTGAAATTTGTTTTCTTGGGAAGGCAGGAAGACTCTATCTTGCACACATAAGGTTCCTGTGAGTGGGTTATAAAACTGTCAGACGCCTATTAAACTGGGGGTGTTGCTCATCTTTATTGAGCAGGAGTCGGGTTGTGATCATGTGCAGGGCTGTGTTGGACCTTTATATGCACGCATTCCCAGGATCGGCGGCTTACCACCAGTACCTGATAAGCTGTATGCTCTTGGGCGAGGAGACAGGGACGAGTGGTGTCAGCCACAGGGTCTCCCCGAAGCCCTGCGAAGTAGCTCCAGGAGCAAGAGGCCACGTTTCCTGAAGATGCGCCTGCTGTGTGTTGCAGATGACTGATTGCCTCCATTATTCTGCTGTGCTTCTGTTAGAGCACCTAGGAAGATCAAAGCAGGGCAACGTGAATTTTTTTGCTTAGTGTAAATTTAAGCGTGGGCCACAAAGCCTTGTGTCCTTCCCTCGGAAAAGCAATTTAGCTCGCAGAAAATAATTAAATCCGCAGTATCTTGCAATAATGAGAAATTTGAAACGGCGAGGGTTAATTATTTCAGTCCGACTTTAGTTACCCAATAAAATATTTAAGGAGAGCGTCCAGACAGTGCCCGAGTTAATTTACAATACCATCAGCTTTCAGCGTCTCTGTCCTTTTCCCCCCGCAGGATCATGCAGATCTGCGAAGCCATTTCTTCACAGTTGGGATGAAGCTAGAAACAGTGAATTTGAGCGAGCCGTTTCATATCTGTCCTGCATCAGTGACCAAGGTGAGCTTCCCTCCCTTGCTCTCCGCCTCCCGCCGATCTGCTCACAGTGGGCCAGATGAAAAGTGCTGGTGCAGGGGCGGGCCACAGTGCAGTGAACAGGACAGCACACCAGCCGGGGAGCACCTTCTCCCCCGGCCACGCTGTCCTAAGCGCCCCTTTTGTCACTGGTCACACAGAGCCAGGCCGGTCACATGCCTCCTGTTGCAGCAGAGATTGGAGTTAATACAACACAGACAGGACTGTCGATGAGGGTGTCCCTGAGTGACCTGGAAGGAGGTGCAGGTGCGCAGCTGAGTTTATAGCAGTGAACTCAGCCACGAATATGTGCCACCTTCTGTGGTTGGCCAGGGTCATATCCACGCGTCTGTTTGTTCCCATTCTCGTAGCACGAACTGCTCGGCAGTTGCACACGGTAATCATTGCAGTAGTAACTTGGTTCTCGTCCGCTGACAGTCCTTGGTGTGATCGACTTGCATTCGGGAAATGCCAGCCAGGGACCCATCTCCAGTGTCTGTCCCCACGTCTGCTTCCTTTTTGCCACCGGCTTTTCCTTCACTAAAGGAAGAGCCTGCCTCTATGTTTCGCAGATTTGAAATGAAATTACCTTTGAACGTGAAGTTATTTTTACGACGGGCTGATGGTCTTTCAGATTGTAATTTCCCTTGGCCGTGCAGATAATCTCACGGAAGTCACCTGTGGAAGTCACCCCTACAGTACGCGTTTCCACCTTAAGTGTTCTCTAATAGGTGGCGGGGGAAAGCGAGAAACCCAGCATTCTTACCCAGTGTGTGTTTTAGTTAATGGCCTTTTGTGAGGGAACTTAATTAACGGTCCAGAAGTCAATTCCATTTTAATTTCTTTTACCAAGGAAGACTGGATTTGTTAATACAGTGATGAGTGTCTTAGAGTCATTTTGTATCCTCTTTTTTAAATTCATGATTTGGTAAAATTGAGAAATATAGTGGTGATAATGTATTTCAGAGTATGGAGAATGTTATAGTCATGGAATGCCTTTTTCTTTCTTTTCCAAATATTTTTTCTTTAGAACATATAAATTACTTCTATGTAACGCTTACAGTAATTTATGTAAAGAATAACTGCCCGCCCGAGAAAAATACTGACTTAGGCTTTGCAGTGTGGTTTTTGGGGTTGCAATTTATGCCCTCACAGTCATACACCGTGCATTAAAGCCTTTTTATTTAAATTGACCTTTGGGGTTCTTGAATGTGTATTCTGGTAGGTGCACATTTTCCCAGAACTGATGAGTGGTATCTTGCGGAATCCTGGCCAGGATTTCCCTTTGTTCCAGCAGCAGCTGATACGGTGAAGTCAGCTGCCGGTTTACCTGGATGCATTTTACCCTGTCCTCTTTCTAAGAGGCTAAGTGTCAGCTTCGCCTGGTGTTTTTACAGTAAAGGAAACAGGTGCAGACGTGCTGAGTCCTGTCAGTAGTGAACTCACACTTCCATACCTGTAAATAATTGTAATCGATCATGTTAGCATGTGGCATGCTACTTATGGTTAGGTTCAGCCCAAATATCCTCGTCTTGTTGGATAGATTTCCAGTAACAGTAGTTTGGTTTCCTGATAAATAATTTTATCTCTAAATAAATCTTCTTGGGGTTGGGGCCAGGGAGGATATTTTCTCTGATTTTTTTTTAAGGTACACTTTTTCTTTTTCATTTTAGTTTTTCTTACCCTTTTTACCAAAGATAACACACTCAGCCTTTCAGTTCTGCATGCATCCCTTTTTCTTCTCCTATTGGCCTTCTGTTGTAGAACACATGGATTGAAATGTGGGCTTTGGCCTCTTAGCACGTAGATGGGCATGTCCCCAGGTTCAAGACTCCCTATGTAGAGTGAAATATCAGGATATTCCTAATGTAGTCGGTATTTATAATTAAACACATTCCTCCTAACATTGGAAAACGTTTTAGAATATTATGTTTGAGAATATAACGTTGCACTGTTACTACTCATCATGATGAAATTTTCATTTTCATTTTCCTCGAGGCTTTTCTTCATGGCACACCTGTTGAAGGAATAAATAAATAACATTAAAGCCAATAGACAGGAAAGCAGTTAACTGTGTCACAGATCCTGGAGGAAATGCCCAGCCTTTAGCCATACAGTGAGATTATAGATTATGTTTTTGGTGGTCCAGAACAGTATGATACTGACAGATGATGATGATGATGACCTATCTGTGTATGTGAAATCTATTGTATTGTTTAGATAAACAGTCTTGGTTCTGTTTCTTTTATGGCTAGCTCTGAGCCACATAGTCTTGGGCTGGTTGCTTACCTGCTCTAGGTTTTACTTCTGAGACCTGCAGGTTTTAGACCCGATCAGTGTTTCTGGACATGTGAACCATAACTCTGATGGATTTGAAGAAACTGATTTACCTATTTTCTGAAGTACGTACACACGAATGTGCATTTTAATAGGTTTTAGAGATTCCTTAGTGCACATCCTTACAGGGTCCAGTGGTGTTAAGAAATTCAGCCACCAGAATACCGCACTTTTAATATACCTTTCTGTGTGTGTGTGTGTGTGTGTGTGTCCGTGCACGTGCATATGAGACTCCATCCCATCCCATTGGCATTTTTAAGCACTATTCTGGACACTGGGAACGTAGACAAAAGTCCCTGCTTTTACAAAGCTTATATTTTAATGGGGGGGCGGAGACAAAGTCAGTAAATCCATATAGAATGTTACGTGTTCAACGCTAAGGAGAAAGACACAGCAGGGAAGGGACGAGCGGAGGGTGGAAGGCCAGAGTGCGGGATGTGGTTTTAAATCAGGCTGCAGGGAAGATCTCTGTGGGAAGGTGAGGTTTGGTCCTTTGCTCTGTAAAGTCTACTTTCAAAGGCAGACCTCAGGCAGCACAACAATAGCCGTTTACCGGAATTAGCATGGAGAAGAACAGAAGTGAGTGCACTCTGCTGCTTTGCTTTTAATTAGGCTGCTTCCAGAAGATACTTCGGAAATGAAGCAGCCAGGAATCAGAGCTTTAGTAAGTGTTAGGGTTTCCTACGCAAGACTGGTTTATGTCTGTCGAGCTCGTAAAGTGATGCCTTTCTCCCTGGCCTGTTTCACATACTAGGTTCTTTAACACCATCATTCTTTAAAATGCTGGGTCCATCTCAGTTTTGCTTTCTGCTCTTCCTTGTTCCTAGCTCTTCACTGATGTTTTCTTTTTCCCTACATGCAGTGGCTGTGTGTGCAGTTCCTGTGTACAAAGCATTTTCTGTGCATTGTGGGAACACCCTGATGAGTAACAAAGAGGAGACTGCCCTCAGAGGATCTGTTGGGGGAGACCGATTTGGGATCAGCCCCCAGGAAGGAATGAGGACTTTCAGGACAGAGGTGCAGGGGTGAAGCTTTGGGGGCACAGAGCAGGGACCCTACACTCGAACCGGAGTGGTCAGGGAAATGTTCCAGCAGCATTGACTTTCAGGACGCACCTTGAAAAATGCACTGTGTTTTGAAAGAGCTTCAGCACAGTGGGTGTTGAGGCTGGGAGGATGCAGGGATGTGCCTGGGGGTGATTCTTCTTGGGCTGGAGCCTGGGGTCATTGTAGGGCGGGGAGGCCGGATGAAGCCAGAAGTCCCCAAGCCAGCTGGTGGAGCTTCTTGAGTGATCTGGTGTGAGCTTATGGGTCCCTGCCGTGGACAAGGAGAAACCGCTGACGTTCCAGGGCCCATCTTGGCGTTGCTGTAGGCCTGGCTTTGTCTTCCTGCATTAAGTCTGGTTTTCTTCCAGCCCTCGGTTGACTTCTCTAAAGTCACCCATGTTGTTTCCTTCTCTGTTTTATATGTGTCCTACTCATTCGCTTCTCTTTCCATTAAAATGATCGGAGTGATCAACTCTTAACTGATTAGCAACTGGATCAATTTAGTAATATACATCGAGGTGCTGGTTTGTGCTGAAATTGTTTTGATGGAATGTATTTATTGCCTTTGGAAGCTTGCTAGCATTTCGTACTAGCTTCACATGAAAAGCCCACGGAATTAACCCTCGGCTCTGTGGTTTGTTCTTTCTTTCAGGTTTTTAACAATCATTTTTTTCAAGTGACTATTGACGACCTAAGACCAGAACCTAGTAGACTCTCAATGCTGTGCCATGCAGATTCTTTGGGGATTTTACCAGTGCAGTGGTGCCTTAAAAACGGAGTCAATCTCACCCCTCCCAAAGGTTCGTATTCTGCGAAAATGTGCAGGGTTTGGGTGGTTCAGGAGGGCGTCCTACTGTCACTGAAGTGTGCCTTTGTTAATCTCGAGAAGTTCAGGTTGTAAATGACTTCAGCATTGTGGGAGAGGTGTGTCTGGCAGGTGGCTTGACACAGGAGTCTATCCCAGCTCCCTCCCCTGGTGAGGTGCGTGACTTTGGGCTTCTCCAGACGTCCACTTCTGTCCACCCCAGTTCCCTGTTGGTCATCGTGTGTGCTGACAGAGGGCACAACACTGCTAGGTGATCATCGCTCAACACTTAAACGTGTGTGAGAAGTGGCTTTAAAAATGCAACAAGGGGCGCCTGGGTGGCTCAGTTGTTCATCCGACTCCATCTCAGCTCAGGTCTTGATCTCAGGGTTGTGAGTTTGAGCCCCACGCTGGGCTCCACGGAAGAAGCATTTCTTTCCATTTTTATTTCCAATAATTTAAATTTTCCCTAGAGCTTGGTCACGCTCTGATAGCCAACAGTTTGATGCACTAACACATTAAAATAATTCAGTCTGGAGCCGGGTTGCACATAATTGGGACCATGTACCGCATTCTTGTTGGTAAGAACCGCGCTTGTGGTTCTGTAACGTGGTTTGCTGTCCCTGACAGTTGTGATGTTCATGCAGGGAAGAGAGCAGCCAGATGGAGGGAGAGGGGGTGGGAAGGAAAACAGAGGGCATGATAGAATAATAGAAGATGAAATGGGAAGAGATGACCTAGAAGAATAAACCTTAGAGCAGGATTTTAACAGCGACCCACAAATAATACAGGGGTTCTGTGCTGACCTTTCCAGCTCACCAGGGACTGGATTATGGGTAGTGTTCACCGTGCTGGGAGGTTAACGCCCTCCCACATCAGCCCTATGAATGTGCTCTGAGGTGGACATCTCCCTATGGGGCACGTTAGGGTCCAGATGCAGCCTTTCATCATGCTGCTCCTGCCTCACTTGTCTGTCCCTAGCTCCACTGGGCTCCCTCCCCCCTGTTCTCCATGCTCATCCCCACTGGGGAGACACCTGCTCAGTGTTTCCACTTCTGCCGTTGATCCTTCTCATTAGAGGGCTGTGGTGGCAGAACGTGGTCTTGTTACAATGTGGTGAACTTTTAGAGACCACTGTTTGCCCTGTTGAATATGCCCAACTCATTTCATCCTCAAAATGAGCATGGCCCTGGGACGGGGCTTAGTCGCAGAGAGCTTCTGTGACCGACCCAAGGCCACATCACATGGATGGTAAGTCATAGCGAGGGGGTCGGCATCCTGATTCTGTGTGGCATCGTGCTGGTCCTCACAGGTGACTCTGGCCAGATCGCACTTCAGTCCTCAAGACTGTCAAATGGGACACCTGCGGGATTCTGCGGGTGCTCTGCAGGGTCAAACAATGATGTGAGTCTAGGTATCTTTTTAATCCTTTTGGTCCTACAGGTTTTTTATTGTGAACCATCTTGTGGTAGCAGATCAGGGAAGTCTTTTTCTGCTGCAGAATTTAACAGCAGGTCACTTGCTGAGTTTGAAATTCCCATGGACCATGTCTACTTCCTGCTGACTTGTGTAATCAGAGCATTTGTACGGATGGGTCCACGTCATTGAAGAAAGACTTCTTCTAGATACCTGAAATGCTGCGTGGTTGCACTTTCTAAAGTCCTAAGTAGTAATAAGATCCCTTTAAGAATTTAAAGGAAAAAATCAGTTGGGTGAAAAAAGGGGGAAAATATTCGTATATGCATATACGCTGCTTGATTATTCCATTAGGCAGGGGTTAAATATTTATCAGATTTTTGGTTTACCAAAATGTTTACCAAATGTCTCTAGGTTTTTTAAATATTTTTTTATGAACTTTCAAGTGTTAGAAATGTGTTTTAGAAAAGAGGTTGTTGGCATAATTTGGGCATTTATTTGGAAAAGGGGTGTGCCTATTTGGATAATTGCATTTCATGATATTTGGAAAAATACAATTGGAGAATTACAGTTCTAGGGAATAATTTTTCCAAGTGCCTGTGGTTATATAACAGAGTCTTGGCTTTAATTACTGAGCTCTCATTGTTTTGTGAGAGTATGTTTGTTTTATATACTTATATATATGTTTTGCATGTAGTAAAATATATTTATTTTTGTAATTAAAACGAATTAAAATTGAGAGGTGGTGTTGGAGGTTTCTATAGTGGTGATTTTATGATTTCCTTGTGAGGTAGCTTGTCACACGTCTTATGTGTCAACAGCAGGGCTGTGGAGCATTTTTTTTTTTTTAAGATTTTATTTATTTGACGGGGAGAGACATAGCGAGAGAGGGAACACAAGCAGGGGGAGTGGAGGAGGGAGAAGCAGGTTTCCTGCCGAGCAGGGAGCCCGATGCGGGGCTCGATCCCAGGACCCGGGATCATGACCTGAGCCGAAGGCAGACACTTAACGCCTGAGCCACCCAGGCGCCCATGGGCTGTGGAGCATTCTGTAGAATTTTTTCAGACACCATTCCTTGCTTTCTTAATGTATGAACATAGACGCTCTTCTTTCTTAGAAAAGTTGTTTTTAACTTAAATTCTGAGTTTTATACTTAGAGTATGTAGGATTTATTACACATGTTGAGAAGTGAGTTTCATTGTTTTCTTGTGTGTATGTTTTCCATGAATGTATTAACATCCTTTAGATTTCTGTTAGAACCATAAACACCATTTACAATTACAACATGTTGCCTGATCCCCAAAAGATACTATCCTACTCGCTCCCCAGTGGGAAGCCGCTGATGAAACAAAAAATATCTGATGGTCTAGGTGGAGATTTGCAGAGAACATAGACCTGTATTGACATTGTTTTGACTCTATTTCTTAATTAAAAAAGAAAAATCTGTCTCCAGACTTTAGAGACAGATAGTGTGTAAGCTAAAATGGATGGGAAGGTTTCAGTAGGTCTCTGTTGAGAGCAGGTGCTTTCCTGGTAAGCAAAGGACAGAACCTTGGAAGTTTTACTCCATTCATTTAAAACCAGCACACAACAATTCAGTATTATAGGCACTATAAAAAATGATCAAGCAAGTAGATAAATCAGCTAAGCAGAAGTGTATATTGGTTATCAACCGTGACTTGCTGTTTTTAAACTATTTAATTAACCTCATTGGCATGTCACATCGAGGGTGAGCCGTAGAAGGAGAGAGGTAAACATCCTGCCCAGGGGATATTAGGAGAAAATATTAAGCCTTTACTTCTGTTGTAAGTCTGTTGTACAATGGGTACACAAAGGCTGAAAGTAAGTGGCTTATTCGAGCACTTTGTCTCCACTATTTGGCCATCTTAGTAATAGGCACATACACTGTTAACATGATTTAAGAAGTAAAGGTGTGTTTTTCATTATTATCAAGACGCAAAGTAGTGACCCCCTAGTTGGTATGGTCTTTACCTAAAGAAAAACCTCCGATGCTGACTGATGAAATTACCTCACTTTGTGATCTGCTGTATTTCAGACGTACCAGAGGGGACAGAAAATAATAAATACCCACACTCCTGGAACCAATGCTGGCATTTGGCCGCGTTTGAGTCAGATTTTTTAAAAAAATGAAATAAAGCATTATAGAGTAGAATAGAAGACTAAGTCCCCTACAACTCTCTGTGCCTCACATTCCACATCTATTCATTGGTGAATCCCGTTGGTACTTTTGGGATCTGACCGTGTGTCATCACGACCACCCGGTCCAGGCCACCATTAGATCTTTCTCTTGGCCTAATGCAGTGGCCTCCTGAACTCCTGAGTGAGATGGTCAGGCTGGTGCTGTTAAGATGTACATCATGTTAAGATCGCCGTGTTAAAATGTCCCTCCTGTCCAGAGCCTGCCCACCACACTCGGTGGCAAGTGCAGATCATGGTCCCAGCCTACAGCTCCCACTAGTTCCCTGTCTGGCCTCATTTCATAAGATGCCCTCCACCCCCATCTGCCCAGACCCACCGGCCTCCTTGTCCTTCCTGGGACATGGCACTCTGGTCCCCTTACGTTGTTTGTCCTCCTCCTCCTCCTCCTTCAGTCTTGATGGAGGTGCCACCTTTCTGGGGTGGTCTTCCTTCACCATCCGGTTGAGTATCAATTACAGATCTCTCCCCCCAACATTGTATCTCCTTCCCTGCGTGGCTTTGCTGCACAGAACTTTTTAGCATGCCAGATACAAGTAATATAGATTTTACTTCTTTGTCCTGTTTTGTGTGTGTCTCTCCACTAAAGTGAAAGATCCAGAAAGCAGGGATTTTTGTCTTGTTCTCTGCTCATCCCTAGTAGCTAGACTAGTGTGGCTGTTGGTCAGTATGTGTTGAGCATTGAATGAATTGAAGTCCTGCCTTCATTCTGTGCTCCACCCTTCCTCTCTGCCATGTCTCCACCGCCCCTTCCATTCTCCCCCCATCCCATACCCACCTTCCTAAACCTGTTACACTTTTACTGCATCACTGTGAGGCTCTCATTGTTTGCTTGACGGCAGATCTTTTCCAATATGTGTATACATAGTATCATGCTATGCCTCTCTATGTAACTTTTACCCTGTAGCATCTTGCAGATCTTTCTTCATGTTGATGCAGTCAATTATTTATTCACTTTGCCTATTGAAGGAACAGACCTTAATTCTTGAAATCCATTTCCCGTTGAAAGACTTTGAACAAAGGTCTTTCCTGTTTTCCGTGTTGTGAATGATACTCAAATGTGCATATTTGTACATGTGCCCAAATGGGAGAGATCTTTCTGGGGATATACCCAAATGTGGGATTGCTGGAGCTCCCATTTTGCATCCTCCTCACTACTATGATTATGCCTTAGGCTCAAACATTGCCATTTTGATGGCCGTGAAATGAGTCTCCTTCTTTTGCTTTGGTCCCTAACCAGTTCAGTGGAGCAGTTCATCATGCGCTTGTTGACAATTTGTATTTCATTTGTATTGTTGATTATATTTTTTGCCCTTCTTCTGTTGATTATAGAAATATTTACGTTTGAATGTGAATTCTTTCTTCACCATGCACTTCACAATATTTAATAGTCTAGGCTATGGCTTGTCGCTTTGCTTCTGAATGGTATTTTATATGAAATACGAAATTACAATGTAGTCAGATACTACCAATCTTTTCCATTATGATTTGCTTATATGTCTTTGGAAATCTTTTTTTACTGATGTTCTATGTTTTCTTTAAAAATCTTGCAGTTTCATTTTCTGTAGGTAGCTCTTTAACGTACTTGGAGTTAATTTTTGCATGGCATGAGGGAAGAAAACAATTTTATTTTTTCGCTGAAGTTGAATTGGATTTTCAAATTCACCCATTGTCTCAGCATCATGAATTGAATAGTCTGTGATTTCCTCTCTGATCTGTAATGTCATCACTAGCATAGAGCAAGTCCCTTAAGGGGTGAGGACCTTATCTCTTCTTATTCTGCTTCGTTGGTCTGTTAGTCCATCTCCGCATAAATACGTCACTTTTAAGAATTGATTTTCCTTTATGTCTTGAAATTCGTCAGGTGAATCCCTCCACTTTTTCTTCCTTTTCAAAATTGTCTTGGTTGCTTTTGGCAGGTTATTTTTGTATTTTGTATTTTAGAATCCGTTTGGAAGACACTATAAAAAACCCCATTGGATTTTAATTGATACTTCATTATATCATCTTTTTATAACTTTCAGTCTTCTGCTGGAATTTTTCCTAGGTACATTGTCCTTTTTCTTGTTGTTGTGAATAGTTTTTTTTTATTGTTATTCATTTGTTTTTTTTTTTTTACTGACTGTGGCCAGTATAATGGAATGCCACTGGTTTTTGCATGTTTATTTCCTACCCAGCTGCCTTCCTAAAGTAGTGTGTCCCCAGAACAGTTTGTGTAAGATACGGGTGATCTGGCTCTTGAAACTAGCTTGTAAAACCATCTGGGCTGGTGCTGTTTTAGTTTGTGTTCTGTTGACTATGAATTTATTTCCTTGAGTGGTTGTAAGTTTAGTCATGGTTACCACTTCTGTTTGAGACAATTTTGGTAATGTATATATATTTGCAGAATTATCTGTTCTTTTTTTAAAGATTTTATTTATGTATTTGACAAAGAGAGAGAGAGAGAGAATGAGGGGAGTGGCAAGCAGAGGAAGCAGCAGACTCTCCGCTGAGCAGGGGGCCCGATGCAGGGCTCAATCCAGGACCCCGGGACCACGACCTCAGTTGAAGCCAGATGCTTAACCGACTGAGCCACCCAGGCGTCCCCAGAATTATCTGTTTCAGCTGTACTTTCAAGTTTACTGTCAGAGTGTTTTGTTACATCAAACTTATTATTTGAATTGTTCAACCATTACATAGTCTCTATTTTTGTTTCTTCTGTAATTTTCTAGAAGGTACATCAAAATATCATTGTGAGATTCAGGATCTGTCAGCTTCTGTGTGTGTGTGTGTGTGTGTGTGTGTGTGTGTGTGTGTGTGAAGCATGGTAGGGCATTCAGGGCTGGGACTGTTGGGGCTTGCTGGTGTTGACCCTCTTTATCCCTAGCCAATCATTTTGTTTTAAAGCCTTTTTTTTTTTGTCTGACTCATGTTCATTTGCTTCCTTATGTGGGTTGTCATTTTCCATTGTGAACTAATTTTCAGTGGTGGGGGTGATTTCTATGGGATTTCCATGATCCTTAAAGTACTTCCTTCCATCTAGCCTTGTATTAGGGTCTGCCCAGTGTTCTAGGATTTTTGCAAGTCCTAGAGAATTTATTTATTGCTTTATCTCCCCTGCTAGAAAGTAAGGATTTTTATTTACTTCTGTATCCCCAGCACCTAAAACAGTGCCCGGTATATGGAGGTGTCCCTGGATATTCAAGGAATGAACGAATGAATGAATGTCACGTTACTTTCTCAGCCTGTGCCATACGGAATTGTAACATTGTACAGCATGCCCGCATGTGCCTCTGGCTTGGTGAAGCTCGGGACTTCTCTCTTTCCCTGCTTACCCAGAGCCCTGGGCCGGGAGCAGCTGTGTCTGCTCCTTCTCTCTTTCTAAGTCCGTCTGGTCCTGTTGTCACAGACCGGCATCTGACGGGGACCGGGCGTTTTATAATAGTCTCAGTCTCTGCTGCTCTGCTCTCTCGGGCCTGTGGATGTTTTGTACCCCGTGTGAGCTCCGGACGTTCACTGGACTGGTCAGCCCTGTCTTTGTGGCCCTCATGGTTTTTTGACATCTGGAGATTTTCTTCTCTTTTGAGCTATGTAATTATTTCTATTATTACTATATTTCCTTTGGCATCTGAGAGGGTCCTTCTTGTTACTGGATTTGGAAGTTTATTCTCATTTCTAGCTTTCTGATTGGTTCTTGAATGAAAATTCATTTCTGACTGAAAAGAGTTGGGAGAGTAAAACTGGGTCATTTTTTTATATCAGAAAATATTTCCGATGGTTGGAAATGGCATCCGTCCTGTTGACTTATTCCTCATTGTCGTCGTTCAGGATTCTTACTATGGCTTTGCCATTGGCTGATACTTATATGATGTTAGACTCCATCCTGGGGACATGTCCACATCTCCTAACATTATGTTTATGATTCAGGTTAATATTTGGGGCATGCTCCCAGATAGAAGTGTATTAAGTGTCATCTTGTCACCTGTATGTGTTAAATACATTCAGCGTTGGTTTATTCTAGAAGATAAGGAAATTGGAACAGCTGGGGTTTATACTAACTTGACTTATTTGTTTCCATCCTTTTCCCTTATTTTCCATGGTTCTTCTTCCCCTGCATTATTCCATGAATGTAAACACAGAAGAATTCAATTGGAAATGGATGTGTAAATTTTAAAGATCTCTATCAGGGAGGACTTTATGGCATGTCAGTGGACGGAATGAGGGAGCTGGAAGACTTCAGGGCCGGGGGCAAGGGGGGGACATGTGGGTGAAAAGAAGGGCTTTAGGCAGTTATGAGTGTCTTTGCCTTCTTGCCTATGAGCCTGTGTGCAGACTCATACATGAGTGGAACTGAGAGAATGTTGGGAAACCTGGCTCAGGAGTCAACAGACTGGTTCCCGGGGCTGTGCCTGCCCCCTGACGTCTGTGGTCTTGCTTCCTCACCTGTGTTGGGTGGACGTGCCTCCTACATCTACACATCAGCCCTATGAATGTGCTCTGAGGTGGACATCTCCCTATGGGGCTATGTGTTCTTCAGTCAGTGTGGTGGGCATCTTCCAAGCTTTCTTTGCAAGTTCTCCATGTCTCCCTCCATCCTGGAGTCCCAGTTCCCACATGGTGTGTGTGTCCTTCTCCGTACCTGCTGAAGCAGGTGACAGCTGAATCTGTTTCATCCTCATATTACCCTCAACGGCCAGCAACCTGGAGACTGAATTAAATGCATTTCCTTGTTTGAGAAAGTGTTACTACTTTTTAGGACTTCCATTTGTTTTGTTAAAGATTTTCTTTTAAAGACTTTCTTTATTTGACAGAGAGAGAGACAGGGAGAGAGAGAAAGCGAGACCGAGCATGAGTAGGGGTAGAGGGAGGGGGAGAGGCAGACTCTTCCCGCTGAGCAAGGAGCCCGATGTAGGGCTTGATCCCAGGACCCTGGGATCATGACCTGAGCTGAAGGGAGAGGCTTATCCGACTGAGCCACCCAGGTGTCCCTTAGAGACTATTCTTTTTTTTAATTTATAGATATAGTAACACATTCATTCTTTAAAATTTGGAGAAAAAAGAAGCTTCCTATCCTGAAGAAACAACTTTTGGTGTATATTCCTTTAGATTTCTGTTTCCCAGAATATGTAACTTTGTGTATTGATTTAATTATTTTATACACACTGATTTGCCACTTACATGCCAAAATGTCTCCTGCTTTAAATGACGGGAAAGTTCCGTGATTTGCAGATAAATAAATGACTTAAACACGTCCCTCTTGTTTGTGTGTATTGTTCTCGTCTGCTTTGATGCATAAAATGTTTGCACAGCATCCTGTTATTTCTGTAGGATGCTCCATAGTGGAATTACTGCCTTGTTCTCACCCCAGCTCACTCTGACCAGCCCTGCAGTTCCCCGCCCCCCCCCCCCCCCGCCTTGCTCTTTCTAGAACATTCCAGACATGCTCCTGGAATTTCCCAATTGTTGGCCCCTCCCCCTGGCCTGCCCTTGCCCCACATGGCCACAAGTCTTGCTTCTTCAGTTCCTCGGACTTTCAGCTTTTCCTCAAGACTTTCATCCCTCCCTCTGCCCCTTCTCTGCTTCTCTCTATAACGCTCTGATCATCTGACTTTTTATATTTGTGCATTATGTGTCTCCTCTCACTGAAACGTAAGCTTGCCTGGATAAGGGTTTTTGCTGGTTTTGTTCACTTCTGCGTGCCTAGTACTGGAACCGTGCCTGGCATGGAGCATGCACTTAATAAGTGCTTTTAAATGATGGAATATGTGAATGAGCAAATGGCTAGTGGAGAGTAGACACCTTCTTAAAGATTTTGACACATTGCCCACTTGGCATCTGCAGCGGTTTTTTGAGTTCTGTGCCAACCAGAAATGCATAAAAGCACCTGTTTTCCAACAGACTTTGCAGTGGTAGATTCTTATTATTATCTTTCATTTTGCCAGTAAGGTAGATGGCAAAGATGATAATTTTTTTTGCTAATGGTATTTTTGAAGATTGTACAATTTTTTTTTTCGTATTCACTCAGCATCGACGAGCAGCTCTTACTCTCTGTGTCTAAACCACCATGATTATATGAGGTTGTCATGATTCACTTCCTGGTGCTGAGGAGAGTCCTAACCTCCTGTAGGAACTGGATAAACTCAGGATTCTGTTAGCAAATGAGAAGCTGGAGGTTGGCTCTTGGGAGGTGGTCATGGTGTATTCCCCATGTGGAATTAGCTCTTGATTGATTGACTAGTGCCTTATCTTTTAAAATGGAGCAAAGGTGCTACACATTCAAATAGTTTTTATTGAAATAATTTATGATCATTATTGAAAACTTGGAAAATACAAAGAGATAGAAGAAAAAAATATCCACAAGTCCCACCATCCAGATAACCATGTTGATATTTACCATTACTAAGTTTTCCTTACATTTCCTCTGGTCTTTTTCTTTGCATACTTTTATATAAATTTGATAATTCTATACATGCTGTGCCAGGCAGTCTTTCCATCTAAACCTATAGCAGTAATGTGTTCATATTTTTTTTTACAAACTATGTGCAATTTCCCCTATGATTCACATGGACCTTGGATGAGTTTCCTTTCCCTTCTGATTTGGGGATGTAAAGTGGTCTCCATCCCCAGAATTACCAATAATAATGCCATTGTATCTTAATGTAGGATACTTTTTCAGTTTTTATGATTGTTTTTAAATTGTTGTGAAATTGTTGTCAAAGTTCGTGAACACTTTTACTGCCAAATTGTTTTCTAAAAGGATTATCCACTTGCAGGACCAATAGTAATGTTTGCAAGTGGGGCTGTTTTGTGCCAATTAATTTGTATCACAAGGAAATGGGTCAACGACCTGTTCTCTTTTGGACCTGTAACAGTTGGAACTTCGTTCAGAATAAACACTAATAAAAGCTTAAATAACTCCAGTGGCCATGGTTCAACAGTTCCCTGGGGCAGCTTGTTGCAGATTTTAATAGCCCGAGGGGTTTTGATTTCCTTTTATTTTCTTTTCCCCTCTGCTATTTTCCTCCCTCCTGGTTTTACAACATGTTTTCCTAGCCACAGTTAAGCCTCAGTACTTGTTCTGTCTTTGTTGATTAATGAGTATAATTGACCCCTGTTGTCTCTATTATACAAACCAGAGCAATTTGTTTTTGTGTAGCTTTTATATTCTGGGCTGTCACAAAACTGCCTTACAAAGAGCGAGCTCATTATCAGCCTGAAGGAAAAGAATTTTAAGTGATGAAGTGAATATAGGTCCCTAAGAGGAGGAGGAGAAGTCTAGGCTGTTCAAATGTTCAAGGAAATGAAAAGCTCTGGGGGCAAAATCATCCACTGTTGCGTAGGTATCCAGCAAGACTTGGGTTATATCTTAAAATTATTAGATTAAAAATGGCTCCCCATAGAGAGTCTGGAAGACTGGATATAGAAGGGTTGAATGTAGGTCTAAGAAACCACAGAGCATGATATTTGATGGAGTGGGTTGAAGCCCCTGGGAAGTTCATGGTTATAAACATGATTATAGAAAGCCCAGCTAAATGCCTCTGTAGGGGGAGTAGAGGTGACTTCTATGTTGGAAGGTTTTATCTGACCATAAAGAATACCCAGATTTCCATGGTATATCAGAAAATGGCTTGTCATTCATCTATATTTTTTTTCCTATTTCCCCTCTTCCCCCATGATTTGATGAAATTTTTGTCGGCTCACGAAAGTAACTAAGCAGCAGAGGTCCAGGGAAGAGACATCGAAACGGAAGGAGATCCTGGCCTTAGCAAAGTCAGTCTGCCACAACCCTAAACAAATGGGGTCCTTCTGTTGCAGGATTCATCTTGTCTTCAGCTATTCCGTGGAGAGCTTTTAGGAATTATCTTGTTTTATAACCTTTCTTTATCTACCCTGCCATACTTTTTTCATAGGAGAAGAGGAAGGAATTTACCACAGAAGGAGGGGAAAAAATCCTAAGTAGCCACGGTAAAATAATGAATAATGGTGACTCTGAATTACGAAATGCAACAGCTAGAGGTGCCTTAAAGATCTTCCCTTTGTTTTGTGAATAAGGGAAGTCAGGCACAGAAGATTCCATTTGCTTTCGCCTTGTTTCACCCAGTTCCTGATAGAGCTGGCTCTAAAATCCCAATGTCCTCCTTTTATACGTCACGTAGATTCTCAGCATTTTGAGCTGTCTTTTGGCAAATTCTTTTGTTCTTACACATTAATGTAAAGATTTGATCCAAAACAGCTCCAGAGAAACCATTCTCAAAGTGGAGGTTTTATTAATTGTAAAGAAACTTGCATTATCTTGTCTAAAACATGTTTTGTTTATGAGTGTTCAGAAAAAAGTTGGTTTGGTCCCTTCCAGAAACCTCTGATGAGGGGGTCCCTTCTAGAAACCCCTACCAGAACTCTCCATCTGGCTCTGGAGAGAGGGGCTGGGGGCAAGGGCAGGTGGAAAAACTTTCAGAATCTCTTTGAAACTCTAGAAAGAGTACAGCATCTCAAAACTATAAGACTTTTTGTCTCCGTGTTGGAAAGAAATGAGGAGTTGTCAGCCTTTATAGAATGACCGGCATGTCTTAGGAAGAAAGGGGGGTACTTCTGTCACTGATGGTCAGCAGGGGATGGGAGGGCCAAGGGTTAGGCCCTGGGCCAGAGGAGGACAGGTGCTTTCTTGGTTAACCCCATTCCCATCTTCTAAAGAAACTGGGTAGATTGAGCTTCCTTAATGAAAAGAAAATACTACCTTGTACTTGGGAGTACACATGGAGGTAGGAGGCAACTGGTATCTTGACTTTCTTCAAAGAAGAATTTCTGCAGTCACTCGGCTGCTATGGGATTTAGTAACTACAAGTCCCCATGTTAAGTGAATTTGCAGGTGTAGGATTTACGATGATACGGGGAAGAGAAGATGGGGACTTGGCTCAAAAACATACTTAAGAACTCCCTTGTGGATTTATTTTCCATTAAAACCATCAAGAGAGAACACTCAAGTGAAGGTTATGGTGACATTTTACAGTTTCCTTTTTATCCCAATTGGCACTATACTCTTCGCTTTCATTGCTATCCTTTGTTCACGGGAAATGCAAATGACACTCACAGGAGGAGGTGTTATGCTATCCAGGTTAAACTGTACACCCAATGCTGTGCTTACTTTATGATTTGGAACCGTTTTCTCTTCCCAAGACCTTCTCCCATGTCTTGGCATGGTGATGATCTTCCCAAGACCTTCTCCCATGTCTTGTCATGGTGGTCATGACAGATATACTCTTAATTGTGCCCCTCCTGCCACGTGAAATGAGTAAAGAAGGGGAAAAAACAGCTGTGGTAAGATCTGTATTGCATTAAGTTTAGTATGTAGGAATAAATGTTTCTCGAACTCCTCCTTCCATGTCTCTGATGTGTCCCCAGAGCCTCACCCGGAGAGGCCCGTCTTTGCCGATTCTCTCTTTCCTTCCTCCTCCGCGGTGCGATCCTAAAGCAGGACTGCTGTTGCCCTTTGTGCCTTTTGAGGCTTTCTCGGGAAAGCCTCAACTCCTTGTTTTCTATTTTTTCTACCTTCTGTTACTCTTTAAAAAACCATCCCCTGGGTGGTGTTTTCCAATAAAGTCTCATGGTTTCCATGAAGATATTGAGAAGCAAGTTCACGTGAACTCAGGATTTATGTGGAGGGAGTTATTCCTGTATATTTCTGCAAATGCATTTTGCGGTTGTATGGTGTATAATATCCTGTCTCACCTCTTCTCCCCCAAAGCAGATCTGTCCCCCCTCCCCTGGCATGTGCTGATGTGGGTAAATTCCACCCTTTACCTGGTTTCAGGCCCCACATTATGATAATGACGGTATACCTTATCAGAATTAGTACATTACATTTTCCCACATGCTCCTTAGAAAATCTGACATGCTGTCCGGAATAGGAGAGGACTTCACCCTTTGGGGCCCTATTCTTGGACCGCTTATTATTTTAATGAGTGACAACCTCTAAAGCTGTTCATTTGGTCTGAGCTTTAGCCTGATGAACGCTCTTTTGTCTGTGTTTCATCCTGTACAGGTTACTCTGGCCAGGACTTCGACTGGGCAGATTATCACAAGCAGCATGGGACAGAAGAAGCACCTCCCTTCTGCTTCAGAAATGTAAGCAGCTTGGTTCTTGCGACTCCTTTTATCACCATAAATTTTGTAAGTTGCTTTCTATTCCTGAGCAAGATTAGAGTGCTGCCGTGTACCACAGGATCGTAAAGCTTTTGTAGTTTTGAAAAAGTCCTCTTTCAGGTTGTGTATCTGCGTGACTCTGGGCTGTAGTAACAGATCCACCGCTAAATGTATGGTGGTTCCGGATAAGGTCAGTCAGTTCTCACTTACGGAAGGGTCCAGTGTGTTCCTGATGAGTGTGTGCCTCCAGTGAGCCTTTGGCTTCATCATCTGAATCTAGTGAGCAGGTAAGGGAAAGGGGTGAAAGAGAAGCTAGTCTTACTTCTAAACACTGTAGCTGATATTGACATGTTACTCCATTCACCTTCCATTGGTGAGAACCAGTCCCTCGGCCACACCTGCCATGAATGAGGCTAGGAAATGTGCCATGGCCGTGTGGCTTTTTGCAGCCAAGAGTCCATACTAAGTCAGCCAGGAGTCCATACTATAGAGAAAGGAGGACACGTTACATATGCACTTGCTGTGTGGAGTATACTGTTGATAAGCCCATTGATAGGAGATTCTTTGCTCTTGAGGTATAGTCTCAATATATGATCATCAACTTCTTTTCTTGGATTACTTCAATAAGATGCCAGTCCAACAGTTCTCTGCTTTGCTTACTTTAAGCCACTTCCTGGTTCAAATAGAGCTGTTGGCCTGATGGCCCATAAAATAGCACTGTGTGAGTCCGTGTGTGTGTGTGTGTTCACACATGTGTACTTGTTTAGTTGTAGGAGTTGGTTGTATAAAGCAGCTTATAAATTATTCATTGAAACCTTAACAACCCTAGGAACTATGAAAAGAGATCTGGATTATTATTTCTGTTTTGAGAATGAGGTGTAAATATATAGCTTCCTGTGTTAAACATGCATTTAGTTATGAAAGTTAATTCTTTATGCTAAAAAAAAGATTCAATCCTCCAACTGGGGACTGCAGATAGTACAGTGCAGAGAGCCCCCAAATCAAAGACTTTCTGGACATGTGCTCCTAGAGCTGCTGATTCCTTGCCACCCCCTATAATTTGTACTGTGGGGCTAATAGCATACGAGAACTAAGAGGCAGAGGGGTTGGCTTCATAGAGAAGCTCAGTAGTGAGCATAAGTCAGAGGCGGATTTTGAAGAATGAAGTAGGTTGATCAGCGGGCCGGCTTGTACTTAACATATGTGGAAACACATCAGCGGCAGAGCTGGAAAGCAGGGCTCCAGGAATGACCAAAGGGACTTTCTCCTGGCTGACACTGCGTTTGCACAAAGGTGGTTCTGCAGCATGGAAAGATCTGTGTGGTGAGTTGAGGAGGTAGGACGGGGACACCGTGGAGGCACGCCACCATGAGGATAGCCGCGGGTCAGCTCCCGGGGCTTATCAAATCCCAGTGCGTCTCACTAGACTTTTTACCACAGTGACATCACTTGTCACAGAGTCCTGGCCTCGTTGCCTTTCACTTAGGATCGTGGAAATACTTATCAAAACATCCCCAAACCCCTCTGGAGTTGCGCTTTCTACCTGACAAAAGAAATATTCCTTCCCTGCCTCTCCAGCCTTGGGAGGGAGGAGAATCCTGACGTGTCCCCTAGCTTTGGAGGTGGGGAGTTGTTTCTTCTCTGACAACACAGTTCCACCGCAGCTGCTTTCCATCCGTCCGTCTTCTGCTCCTGTTCCATCAGCAGCTGGCTATGTGCAATTTAATCGTGGAGCAAGCAGCCACATCCCCAGGTGGCCTCTGAGCTTTCAGGATTTAGCTACCAAGATGAAATCTCTTTTAATGAATATGCTGGCATATTCATTAGGAATGCACTTGTTACAAATATGGCCCGTTTTGTTTCTGGCCCTCCGTTTATTTAATCGACAGGATTGTTATCTGCCTGTTGGCGTGTGCATTGCATTACCGGTGCTTTGCTGAATTCATTAGCTTGCTACAAGTGCTCTTTAATGGAATGCTTATTATGAATTCATTTTTTTAATCACACATCTTGTGTGTACTAGAGGAGGGGTGGTGTGGAAGTGGATTTCCCGGAGGATGTTTAACAATCAGAGGCAATGCTGAAATGGATTGACACAGCCAAATGCTTAAGTAAAATAAACTCACAGGTAACAGTTTTGCTATTGATCTTTATAAATTACCCTCAAGCAGTGAGTTGAAATGAAAATAGGTTATGCGGTTGTAGTTTTCCCTTATTAAGTAGGATAAAAAAACATTTTGACTTACTTAGAGGCTTTGTGGGCAGTCTGTCGAGTCATATTATCAAAAAGAAGCTCAATACATAGTATGTATGGATGGGGCAGGATGACTTGCAGAAAAATAGCCCACCTAGAATTTCTGTGTTTCCTATTTCCAAAGAAACATAAAGGAAAAGTGCAAATTGCTTTCTCAACATACGCTGGATAATTTTGTTCTGGTTAGATAAAGGTGTAATTGCATTTGCAACTTAACCTGTATAAAAAGAGACGTGAATGTGAATAACCTTGGTGTCTTCCCATGGGTCACGTAAGGATGTAATCTCTGTTATTTACAAGAACCTGTTAATCTCAGTTTATGTATTTCAAAATAGATATATTACAGTATTGTAATGTCTGGTTGAAACTTATAGTAGTGGATGATTTTGGAAAATCTTATATTTATTTAAAAATAATGCTAGGAGGGAGTTTTGCTTTGAGTATTGGCTGAGCTCATGCTGAATTGATCCTCTGGCAGATAGCAACTATAGACTCTGGACAGGATACCAAAACAACTACCTTGGTAGTTCCAGAATGAACAGAAGTGAGAAGATCTGGAGGGGAGCAGGTGCTTGGAAGAAACATTATGGGGTGATTGTGTGATTTTTTTTTTTCAGACTTTTTTGACAGTTGACAACGTATGAGATGACAAACCCAGTAATATAAAAATTACAGTCTTTCTGGCCTGATGAACCAGATAACGGAATTTGGGCAACTGCAACTGTTGGAAAGTGAGAAGAGTCTCAGATAGGGAAGAGCCAGGAGAGGGAAGCACAGATTCTGTGTATAAACTCTGCTTAAATTTTTGGCTGATCCTTGGATTGTGTATTTTCCAGGCAAACTTCCAGGCAGCCTAGTTAAGGACGGAAGACTGAGCTGAGGTTTGAGTTCCTTCTCAGGAGACAGCGTGTGTAGTTTGAGTCCAGACAAGTTAATTGCTTGCTTAAAACAGAAAACCACACTCTTGGGAAGAACATAACACAATCCAGAGTCTCTACCACATAACATTTTAAACATCCAGACTTCAGAGTTGCTCAGCCCATGAAGAAATATGAAAATTCTCAGTAGAAAAGATAATCAACAGAGACCAAACCAACATTACTCAGATGTTGGAATTAGCAGACATGTATTTTAAAGCTCCCATTAAAACTAAGCTCGGTGCAAAGCGGTGATTCCCAAAGTGCGGTCCTTAGGCCAGCAGCTCCAGCATCACCTGGGAACTTGTTGGAAATACAAATTCTGTGGCCTTACCTCAAATCAAATGAGTCACAAACTTTGGGGTAAGGCACAGCAGTCCATTTTTAAAAGGTTCTCCAGGTGATTCAGATGTACCCTAACGTTTGAGAAGGAAAACATGAATGAGAAGGTAGGAAGTGCCAGAAGAGAAGTAGAAGGTGTAAAAAAGAGAAATTCTAGGACTGAAAAATAAAATACCTAAAATAATTAAATTCATTGGAAGGGCTTTCTAGCAGAATGGAGGTGACAGGGGAAAGGGTTGATGATTTTGATCCTATCTGAAGAACTGAGAGAAAAAGAAGCTTGGGTGTGGGGAACGAGAACAGAATCTCAGGGACCTGAGGGACGATATCATGTGTAGTTGGAGACCCAGAAGAAATGGCCACAGAGACTATGGAAGAAAAAATATATGAAGAAGCAATGCCCAAAAGTTACCAAAGTAGCTGGAAGTACTAAATGCACGGGTTCAGGAATTTCTGTGGGCCCCAAGTTAGTATAAATACGAAGAAGCCCAACCTGCTGATAACCAGACATAAAGAGAAAAATCTTGAAAGCATCCAGAGAGAAAATGATAGATCCCAAATAGAGGAACAACGGTTTGAATGACAGTGAACTTCACATCATAGACAAGGGACACCAGAAGACAGCAAACCAGTGTTTGTAGAGTACTGAAAGAAATAAACCACCAAAGCTAATGCTTCCTGAATGAAGAGAGAAACAGACACTTCACCATGGAAGATAGACAAATGACAAAGAAACGTGTGAAAAAATGCTTGACATCATTAGCAATAGGGAAGATGCAAGTTAAAGCTGTGATTAGTGAACACGGGACACCTATTAGGATGATTAAAATTGGAAAACGTGGCAATACCAAGTGCTGGTGAGGATGTTTAGCCACTGGAGTCCTGCACGCTGCTGATGGAAATGCAACATGATATATGGAAACCAATTTGGTGGTTTCTTAGGAAGTTAAACATACATTTACCATGTGGTCCAGCAATTCCATATTTAGAGAAATGAAAGCTGCATTATAGGCTGCATTGTATTCCCCCCAAATTCATACAGTGGAAGTCCTAGCCCATAGTACCTCACAATGTGACTGTATTTGGAGTTAGAGTTTTCGAAGAGATAATTAAGATAAGGTGAGGCCATATGGGTGGGCCTTAATCCAGTATGACTGGTGTCCATATGAGAAGTGGTAATTAGGACACAGACCGTGTACACGGAGGAAAGACTGTTTGGAGACAGAGAGAAAAGGTGGCTGTCTCAAGCCAAGGAGAGCGTCCTCAGAAGAAACCAACCCTGCTGATGCCTTGATCTCAGACTTCCGGCCTGTGGAACAGTGAGACAAATTTTTATTGTTAAATCCACCCAGCGTGTGTTATTTTGTTATGGCATCCCAAGCAGACTAATAGACTCTGTTCACACAAAAACTTGTGCTTGAATGTTTATAGCGGCTTTATTCACAATCACCAGAAATTAGACACAGCTCGAATGTCCTTCAACTGGTAAATGGATGGACTGTGGCACAGCTATAGAAAATACTCAGCAGTAAAACAGAACGAACTGCCCATTTGTGCAGTAGCATGGATGAATCCCAAATGCATTTTGCTTCCGTGGAAGAAGCAAGACTGCACAGTGTATGGATCCGTTGATGTGATCTCATGGAAAAAGACAAAACTCTAGGAACAGAAGACAGGTCCGTGGTCCTGAAATTGGGAGTCTGGGAGGGATTGATCTTCAAAGATCTAGTGCAAAGGTATTTTGGAGGTGAAGGGACTGCTCTGCACGCTGATTGAGGTTATGGCCGCAAGACTATATGCGTTTCTCTAACAGCCGACCCTCAGGGAACAGGGCAGCAAAAAGAGTGAATGTTCCTATGTGTAAATTTTTTAAAAAGTGAATTGAGAAAGTAAATAGAAGTAAGCCAAAAACCGCAAATGTAAAATAAAGACAATTTCAGGTAAAACTATGGGAATTCGCCACCGGCAGACCTGCACTAGAAACTGCGCTAAAGAATGTTTTTCAGGCTGAAGGAAATGATGCCAGATGGAGACTCAGGCCGACTCCTCACACGCACAGATACGCACAGGCGCGCTGCAAGTGAGGAATACAGGGAAGGAAGAAGACCTGCTGTGCACCTCAGTGACTGTGTGGAAGTCAGGGCGCATGCGGGACTGGGAAGATAACATATCCTCTCCTTCAACAGATACTAATAGGCACCTGCTGTGTACCAGCAGAGCTGTAATTCTGGGATGCAAGGGAGGTCACGGTTCTTTTCCGACGAATGGTGGGAAAGCCCGTGTCTGATGGATGAGCTCTGTGTGCCAGTGCGTACGTGCTTCGCCCGCGGGCCACTCTGTTGCTGCACCTGCTGCCTTGTCCTCTGGCTCAGTGTCCGTTCTCTCTCTCTTTCAGACATCATTCAGTCGGGGTTTCATGAAGAACATGAAGCTTGAAGCCGTCAACCCCAGGAACCCAGGAGAGCTCTGCGTGGCCTCTGTTGTCAGTGTGAAGGGCAGGCTGATGTGGCTTCACCTGGAAGGTACGCTGGGTTCACAGCCGTCCCGGAGAGCTTAGGGTCCGTCTGGAAATGTACGCATGGTGCTTCTCCAAAATAACCCCTTCCGCTTTCCTTCCATTTAAACAGATCTTAAATTATTCAGTGTTCTTAAATAAGCGAAACTAATCGAATACAAATTTGTTCAGAGGCTCTCATCTTAACTAATAATTTCATGAAATGAGATACTGGTGTGATAATTATGTTTGGAACACAGTGGTCTTTTTACGTCTATGATTATAAAAGCTAATGTCACAATTAAATTAATACGAGTCACTAGAACTGGTATTTGAGGTCTTGGTTATTATGAGGATAAAATTATATATTTGCATTTTAATGTGAATAATACCCTTTACTTTGTTTTCTTCCGTAGATGTTTAATTTTACCTTGAAATAGTCACTGGAGATGACTTTCTCCCCAAATATATATGTTATATGTTGTTTAATGATGTTTAAACTCTCCTTTATAGCTCCTTTTTTTATAATTGTGCAGATAATTCAGAGAACATTATAATTTATAAGCAGAACCATGATGAGATTTTACATTGAGATAGAACACTGTATTTTTATATGTTATATTTTCAGTGAGAAAGAATTAAGTCTGATCTGTAAGATTTTCCCATTTTTCCGTGATCTAAATTTTTTGGGTTGGTTGGTTTGTTTTTTTATTTTCATGACATTCATTAATTATTTTAAATGTATATGAAAAAACAAGACTAGTTATGAATGAATAAATTTAGCTCTCTTGGCCCATATTTTAGCCATCATGGCATGCTCCTACCACCATTGGAATGGAAAGTTTGCAGGGTCATAGAAGTGGTGCTAATCTCATCATCCTGTCTCTTTAGTAAGCAAGTGTAAGAAGCATCAAAAGTTCTTCCTTTTTTTCTTGTTATGTTAGTCACCATACAGTACTGAGCTAATAATCTCGATCTCATAAATCTTGTAGTCCAAATGAGTGGGAAGGGTAGAGAGCAGTGATTGTAGGTGAACATCGTCTGTGTCATTTATTCCTAGAAAACTAGTTTAAAACATTACTGGGGTTTAGGATTTCAAAATCAATGTGAAATAAAAGGAAATTCATCAAAAGTTGATTGGGGCATTTTCAAGTAAAATGACCTCCAGCGGGAATTAGCCAAAAAGTAGACACAGGCATGATGGTGATATATCTGCGGCCACGGGAATAGAACATGACCTTATTTTCACTATTACATGTGAAGTTGAATCAACTGCTCTTGGAAACACAAGATCCCTCCTGTGATTTCGAATCCCTACATTAAACCTGCTGCCTAACACTAGGCGAAGCCGTATTGCAAGATCGGGGTCTTGCTTGGCGTTACTAACTTGAAAACAAAAATGGTAGAGTTCAAAGCCCATGTTTCATCATTATGATTTAGCCCATTACCATTAAAGTTCTTTGGCAGTCATTATTTATTTAGCAGTTTGTACTTCCAGAGTGCTTTACCGCTGTTAATTACCTAACACAGACAACAGTAAGAGCGTCCTGATTTTTATAGATGGAGAAACGAAGCTAGCTAAGCTGTGAAGGTATGCCTAGGGTTAGTTTCCTTGTCCTTGACATATTTGTTGGTTAACTCATCAGACCCCACAGCTTTCCAATTCTTAAAAAGAATGAGAAGCAGCAACATTTAGCATATATTTAAAATTTTTAGCATTTATTAACATTATAAAAATATTGTTTTTATAGCAAAGAAATGTAAGGCAGCTCACATCAGCTCTTATTCTCCAGAGTGCTTTCTTACCCTGTAGCAGTGAAATCAGCATTAGAGAGCAGATCAGAAAATAGATTGTCCATTTTTTTCCAGACCTGACACACTAAAAAAAAAAATTTTTTTTTAATAAACAGTTTGTTGCATATTATCTACCTGGAATCCATGGTCAAAATCATGTGTTTGATCAAAAAAGTAAAATCCCATTTTGTTTCTTTGTTCTTAACTTGAATTTTGGGGGTTTTGGATTTTGTTCTGTTTGGGGCCTTCCTGAATATTACTTTTCAAGTCACAGTGAGCTTAGTGGCAGTTATTTCTCATCGTTTCACAGTTTTATGTATATAGTGTTTTCTGTCCTCCATCCTGGGACTAAATGCTGGAGATTTGCCATGGTCACTTTGTGGCTGTTAAATTATTTTTATGATTATGGTGATTCTGATTATAGACCATTTATTTACTTGACACTGTAAATGTAGAAAGTACTTCATAACAATTTATTAGTTATTTTTATGCATTAAATTGATTTGAAGTATTTTTCAACACATGGCTAATTGACCACTTTTAGGTAATTAAAATGATCATTTTTAATCTACTAGTTGACTTCTCTTGAAGTCAGTTCTTTAAGTATCTGTAAAAGAGCTGATGTTGAAGAGTGGGCAATGAACAAAATATATGCGATTGAGGTGGTATTATTTTAGACGCATATTTGAGAAGAATTGCAAGCTCCCACACACCGCTGACGGTTAGCAAGCCAATTTATGATGGGGTTTTTGTGGTTTAGAGAGGATGTTGTAGTGCTTTCTTTCTTGTGTTAATACTCTCTGCTCGAGGTGATTATATCTACAATTATAAGCATTAGCCATGTAGTATGAGTTGCTCTCCATGGTAACGCCTCCAACATTGCAGCCCTGTGCACGTGCGTCTTCAGCCCCACACGCCACATCACTTTACGTGCCTTCCAGATCATTGTCTCCGGGGATAAGGTGTGGGTCTTCCACCCATCCTCAGGGTGCCCCATGTCCTTCCACCTGTCCGCCCGGCGCTTCCGCTCCCTTCCTAAGAGGGCTTACATCTTTGCCTTCCTTGGCTTCTCTTACCCCCTTTATTATTAATATCTTCCTCCTGTTCAGAAGAGATGTGATAAGCTCCATATTCCTGAATATATTACTTTTAGTCTTTTGGCTGAGGCAGAAATTCCTTTTATGCCATAAAAGGGACGGTGACCAGCAGGCTTCATTTCTGCAAAGTTATTTAACTCTTTTAGGGGATACCACTACAGAAATTTTTGAAGAGAGCTCTGGAAGGGGACAACAAAACCCGGTTTTGCCATTGGGAGTGCTGTTACACATGGAAACGGGCAGGGGACTCTTGGCTGGCTTTCTTGTGCTTTGAGCATAGGGAGGGAATGAGGCCCTGTAGGAGTTCTTACCCACTGCTTTCAGTTCTGTTTTTTCTAAAAACAAACACGCAGAGGACGAAAAAACAAAGATGACCCAGAATCTTCAGGTCTGTGGAGAAGTATCAGAATCTTTTTTTTTTAAAGATTTATTCATTTATGTATTTGAGAGCGAGAGGGAAAGAGAATGAGCAGGAGGGGCAGAGGGAGAGGGAGAATCTCAAGCAGACACCCCGCTGAGTGGGGAGCCCATCCTGGGGCTTGATCTCACGACCTGGGCTGAAACCAAGAGTCGGCTGCTTAACCGATTGCACCTCCCAGGCCCCCTGAGAAGTATTGAAATCTTAAGAACAGAGAGCTTTAGTCAAACCCAAATTAGGCTGTTACCACCGTCTCCTGATCCTTATTTTTTGCTGCCCTCTGAAATGAAATCCAGAGAAAATAAAATCTTTCCACACTCAGTCCTGGAGAAACATATATGTCAGTGTCAGTCTTTGAATCTGTGCCATGTATAGCTTCGGGCAGGAGCTTTCTAGAGTTCAGCAATCCCCTCCTGTCACTGCGAGCTTCACATCCCACTTCAACAAGCACATTACATGCAGGGCTCCCCGATTTCCACCGACGAGAGCTGTCAGGAACAGCCTGCGACTCTCGAAGCCTGAACCTCATGTAGAATTTCAGCGGAGGAATTTAAACACAAGATGCAGCGACAGTTCAAGGATGAGTGTGAGCTCTCCTTCTCCCCTCTTGAGAAATGCATGCACTTTGGAACGGCCCAGTGACATTTCCTGATGTATCTGATTTTCTGTTGGCTTCTTGGCTGTGGCGAGGTCAGCCTGCCTCTGCTGTTTTCCTGTCTTCCATTTGCTCTAAGTGTTAGCCCAGTGTCCTGAGCTATGGCACCTGGGTTGTTAGGAGTGACAACCGGAAGGTGCAGACCCTTCACGTCGGGCGTGTGCACTTTCGCATGAGCCCGTTTGCTACCGTTGTGGTTTCCCTGTCCCGGTGCTTCTGACTCTAAGTCTCTCTGCTTCCTGTTTTCTAGAGAGTAAACCCCCAGCTGCCTGCCTGGGGGGAGGCATCACCTGGCTGTGCACAATCAGCAAGGGGATTAGTGGTCGACCTGCTTCTTAGGGAGACTTGGGATCAGCCGCCTCTCCTCCATTCCAGCCCAGCATCCTTTGCCTCTCAAAGGCTCCTAGTCTGTCTGCCCCATGTCGGCACAGGGCCTAGAGGCTGTATTGGCTTGCTTCTTGCCTTCCTTGTCCTCTCGCTTTCTAGAGATCTAATGAATGAATGAATGAATGAGCATGTGAGCAAATCCGTGAATGAATGAGATAACATGCTAAGTAAGGTTAATGAGGTTTCTTGCTTGAGCCCTTCCATGGCAGAATTGATTTCCATGAGGCATAGGGTTGAGGGCCCAAACCAGGTGCGCATGAAGACTTCATTTAATGGAGGGCTTAGGTTGTTCCTGTACCAGATTCCTGGAAAATTCAATCTGTTTTGGACCAAGTGATCTTACTAGAACTGAGAATGTGCTGACCATTCCGAGAATGGTCCCAGTTCCACAACAAAGTTTTAACATTGTGATGAGACAGGCCCCTTTGAGATTCTGATGAAGGCATCCGACACTCGGGAAAATGCACTTGCACATGTATGCAATTTTTGATGCAACTTCAGACCATCCATGGACCCTCTCAAAACCATTCTTGGATGGGCCTCCTTGGAGTTCATGGGCCCCAGATTGGAACCCCTGCAGGAGACATTCTCAGGACATACTAATGTTAGTTCTGTTTTGTCCACTGTATGGCTTCTAGCCATGGGTGGCTCCTTTGTTTTAAGTTAAATTAAATTATAATTTCAGTTCCTCAGTTGGGCTATCTGCAGTCAAGCGCTCACTAGTCACATGAGGCTAGTGGCTACGGTTTTGCACAGCACAGTTATAGGACGTCCGTATCCTTACAGAAGCTTCTTTTGGGCAGCCCTGTTCTAGATGCTCCGCTCGAGTAAGAAGTGAGCCCCTCAGGCCTGTCGAGGCTCAGAACTCAGATTTTCTTGGGGCGTGGGGGCAGTAAAATGCAATCTACTCTGATGAGTAGTTCAGTGCCAAGCTGTACATTTCATTTATCATCCAGGGGAAATGAGATTTGGGGACTCAGAGAACTTAGAAACTAGACGGCGAGTCTGTCTGCTCCGGGGTCGGCTGAGAAGCAGTGTTTCGAGTAGGACGGGATTGGGACAGGAAACGAGGTGCCTCCACGATCACTGAGAAGCCTCTTCACATCAAGGGCACCTTGGCATCTCCCGAGGGCAGGAAGCTTTAATCGCTGCTGGTCTGCCACGGGCTTCAACCACGAAGCGTGTGAGGTTCCAGTGGTACCGTTGCAGCCTCTCTAGCGACCCTTAAAGCTTAAGAACAGAAATGGAAGTATCAAGTCCAGCTGTAACAGCTGTCACGGCCTCGCTTTCTGGCAGTGCTAACCGTGGCAAGATCGCCCCAGCCTCATGCTGTCCTCCGCATCTCCTGTGGGTCGATAACCACCGGTGGAGCCTGCTTTGTCCCTGGGATCGATCGTGCAGCAGAGTCTGGGAGTTTCGTTTCTCAGCTCTCCATCCCCCATTGGCAGACAGGAAGGCGGGAACTGGCGCCCAGAGCCAATCAGCCATAACCAGCATTCCCTTTCTCTGCCTCATCATAAAGGAAAACCTAGTTTTGTGGCAAATAGAATATACAAGATCAGAGATCACATAACGACACGATGGAGGTGTGTTCTTTTCGTGGAGGTAGCTGGTAAACCGTTTATCACTTTCATTTTTTCTCCCTCCTATTTATTTAAAAAAAAATTTTTTATTTTATTATGTTATGTTAGTCACCATACAGTACATCATTAGTTTTTGATGTAGTGATCCATGATTCATTGTTTTCATATAACACGCAGTGCTCCATGCAGTACAGGCCCTCTTTAATACCCATCACCCGGCTAACCCATCATCCCACCCCCCTCCCCTCTAGAACCCTCAGTTTGTTTCTCAGAGTCCATAGTCTCTCATGGTTCGTCTCCACCTCCGATGTCCCCCCTTCATTTTTCCCTTCCTTCTCCTAATCCTCCATGCTATTCCTTATGTTCCACAAATAAGTGAAATAATATGATAATTGACTTTCTCTGCTTGACTTATTTCACTTAGCAAAATCTCCTCCAGTCCCATCCATGTTGATGTAAAAGTTGGGTATTCATCTTTTCTGATGGCTGAGTAATATTCCATTGTATATATGGACCACATCTTCTTTATCCATTTGTCTGTTGAAGGGCATCTCAGCTCTTTCCACAGTTTGGCTATTGCATACCTTGCTGCTGTGAACATTGGGGTGCATATGGCCCTTCTTTTCACTACGTCTGTGTCTTTGAGGTAAATACCCAGCAGTGCAATTGCTGGGTCATAGGATAGCTCTATATTTAATTTTTTTTTTAAGATTTTGTTTATTTATTTGACAGAGAGAGACACAGCAAGAGAGGGAACACAAGCAGAGAGAGTGGGAGAGGGAGAAGCAGGCTTCCTGCCGAGCAGGGAGCCCGACGCGGGGCTCGATCCCAGGACCTTGGGATCATGACCTGAGCCGAAGGCAGACGCTTAACGACTGAGCCACCCAGGCACCCCTATATTTAATCTTTTGAGGCACCTCCACACTTTTCCAAAGTGGCTGTACCAACTTGCATTCCCACCAACAGTGTAGAGGGTTCCCCTTTCTCCACAACCTCTCCAACATTTGTTGTTTCTTGCCTTATCAATTTTTTCCATTCTAACTGGTGTAAGTTGTTTATCACTTTTAAACAAAGTAACGATGCGAGACGCGCCTTGCTCAGTCTGCTCACGTTTGGGCGAGCAGCCGAGCGTCCGCGCATCCGTGGGGGGACGGTACATTTGCTCGGACGACTGGCACCTCTCCTGGACAGGTGTCCTGCCCTTTCTACGTACGAGTAGTGATTACTTTCCCATCTCCAGTCCTCCTCACACTCCTGCTTCCTGTTCCTCTTGCTATGAAGGTTGATATATATTCTCCATCTCTGGCTTTGGTTGGTTGTTTTTGTTTTTTACTTATGATGCTTTTTCTACGTAAGTTTCCCCATAGTCACTGATAACTCCCCATCTGTAGGTGGTCCCCACCTCTTTTCCTGTTTGCAGCATTTGTCCTACATTGACCTCAGAGCCTCCCCTCCATCTCTTTTCCATCTCTTTTCCAGAGTACTGGGCCAGGCAGGTTTCTCCTCCCCACAGAGTCTTCCTTCGATGAGCGTTCCTGGCTTTACTTGGTTCAGCTTCCCTCACACGTAAAGGTCAGAGCTCTTCAGAGTGCTTTTCTTCCCGAGTGCCCACGCCGTCTCATCTCTCTGTGGCTGCAGGAGCCATTCCATGCCCACGACTCCGGCACTCGCGGCAGACCCGCACACAGCTCCCGGTGTTAGCTGCCGGCATAGCATCCCCACGCGGACACCAGCGTCCCCCATCCAGATGTCACTGTTGTTAGCCCGACATTTGCTGGCTTGAGTTTCCCCTGTGACCGCCGTTAGAAGCCACGAGACTGTCCAAGCCAGCACATGGCCACCTGCAGCCTGCCGCTGTGACCGGTGCATCCCCTCAGCACCCAGTGCCCCTGCCCGGCTCGGTCTTCAAGTCTCCTGGCCGCCGTCTGTCCCAGGTCTTCATCCCCTCATCCTACAGTTCAGTTCTTCCCTTGCTGCTGCCCTGCCCGCCCTCATGGGGCCCTAAGAGTTCGATTCGTAAAATCACAGCCATTGCCTTCCTGCTCATTCTCAGTCTGTCCGTATGTCTCCCGGAGTCAAGGCTCTTGTTCCACCACGTGGATTTGGCAGCCCCCTCCTGACAATACGTCCAATTCCTAGATATGTGATCTTGAGTACTTTCTGAGTTTGAAACCTCTTTTCTTATTTGTACAGCTCTATAAAATATATATAATCATGGATCCTGCTTTATAGGATGGTGGTGGAGATCGGAGGAGGGAATTAGCATCTGTAAAGTGCATGGTTTAGTAAGAGCTTAGGAAGAGGAGGTGGCTGATGAGCAGACGGAAGGGCAGCCCCTTGTCACGTCAGCTTTACCCCCCTGCCCAGAGCCTGCACTCCATCAGAACAGAACACTCACTGTGTCTGTAAACATCTTGATACTGTCTTTGGTGTCGTGAGGCATTATACAGGGCTGTGCTCCTCTGTCTTTGCCTATCACATAGCACAATATTTGGACGGGAGTTCATGTGCACTTTGCTCGCTAAATGCTTGCTTGAATAGATAAGAGGAATAAATCAGATCTTGTGTTTCTGAACAAGAAAGTGATTTAAGATACAGCAGTCCCTTAAGAACTGCTAGCTGATTCTTTGGAAGAATTAATAAGATTGATAAACCCCTAGCCAGACTTATCAAAAAGAAAAAAAGACCCAAATTAATAAAATTATGAATGAAAGAGGAGAGATCATAACCAACACGAAGGAAATACAATTTTAAGAACATATTATGAGCGACTATATGCCAACAAATTAGGCAATCTGGAAGAAATGGATGCGTTCCTGGACACATATAAACTACCAAAACTGAAACAGGAAGAAATAGAAAACCTGAGCAGATCCATAACGAGCAAGGAAATTGAAGCAGTCATCAAAAATATCCCAACAAAATAGAGTCCAGGGCCAGATGGCTTTGCAGGGGAATTCTACCAAACATTTAAAGAAGAATTAATACCTATTCTTCTGAAGCTGTTTCAAAAAAAGGAAATGGAAGGAAAACTTGCAGACTCATTCTGTGAGGCCAGCGTTACTTTGATCCCAAAACCAGACAAAGACACCACCAAAAAGGAGAATTACAGGCTAATATCCCTGATGAACATGGATGCCAAAATTTTCACCAAGATACTAGCTAATAGGATCCAACAGTACATTAAAAGTCTTATTCACCACGACCAAATGGGATTTATTTGTTCCTGGGCTGCAAGAGTGGGTCAACATTCAGAAATCAATGTGATACATCACATTAATAAAAGAAAGGACAAGAAACCTATGATCCTCCCAATTGATGCAGAAAAAGCATTTGACAAAATATAGCATCCTTTCCTGATTAAAACTCTTCACAGTGTAGGAATAGAGGGAACACACCTCAATATCATAAAAGCCATCTACAAAAAGCCCACAGTGAATATCCTTCTCGATGGGGAAAAACAGAGCTTTTCCTCTAAGGTCAGGAACAGGACAGGGATGCCCACTCTCACCACCGTTGTTCAACATAGTGCTCGAAGTCCTAGCCTCAGCAGTCAGACAACAGAAAGAAATAAAAGGCATTTAAGTTGGCAAAGAAAAAATCAAACTCTCACTCTTCACAGATGACATGATACTTTATGTGAAAAACCCAAAGACACTACCCCAAAAGTGCTAGAACTCATACAGGAATTCAGCAACGTGGCAGGATATAAAATTGATGCACAGAAATCAGTTGCATTTCTGTACACTAACAATGAGACAGAAGAAAGAGAAACTAAGGAATCGATCCCATTTACGTTGCACCCCAAACTGTAAGATACCTAGGAATAAACCTAACCAAAGAGGTAAAGGATCTGTACTCTGAAAACTACAGAATACTTATGAAAGAAATTGAGGAAGACACAAAGAAATGGAAGAGCATTCCATGCTCATGGATTGGAAGAATAAATATTGTTAGAGCAGAGAAGTCTACGCACTCAATGCAATCCCTATCAAAATACCATTGATATTTTTCACAGAGCTGGAACAAATAATCCTAAAAATTGTATGGAACAGAATAGATGCCGAATAACCAGGGGAATGTCGAAAAAGAAAACCAAAGCTGGCGGCATCACAATTCTGGACTTCCAGCTCTATTACAAAGCTGTCATCATCAAGACAGCATGGTACTGGCACAAAAACAGACACATAGATCAATGGAACAGAATAGAGAGCCCAGAAATGGACCTTCAACTCTATGGTCAACTAATCTTTGACAAAACAGGAAAGAATGTCCGATGGAAAAAGGACAGTCTCTTCAACAAATGGTGTTGGGAAAATTGGACAGCCACATGCAGAAGAAAGAAACTGGGCCATTTCCTTACACCACACACAAAGATAAAACTTAAAATGATGAAAGACCTAAATGTGAGATAGGAATCCATCAAAATCCTAGAGGAGAACACAGGCAGCAACCTCTTCAACCTCAGCCGCAGCAACTTCTTCCTAGAAACATCACCAGAGGCAAGGGAAGCAAGGACAAAAATGAACTATTGGGATTTCATCAAGATAAAAAACTTTTGCACAGCAAAAGAAACAGTCAACAAAACCAAAAGACAACTGACAGAATGGGAGAAGATATTTGCAAATGCCATATCAGATAAAGGGCTAGTATCCAAAATCTATAAAAAACTTATCAAACTCAATACCCAAAGAACAAATAATCCAATCAGGAAAAGGGCAGAAGACATGAACAGACATTTCTGCAAAGAAGACCTCCAAATGGCCAACAGACACATGAAAAAGTGCTCAACATCGCTCAGCATCAGGGAAATCCAAATCAAAACCTCAATGAGATACCACCTCACACCAGTCAAAGTGGCTAAAATTAACAAGTCAGGAAACGACAGATATTGGCGGGGATGCAGAGAAAGGGGAACCCTCCTACATACAGTGTTGGTGGGAATGCAAGCTGGTGCAGCCACTCTGGAAAACAGTATGGAGGTTCCTCAAAAAGTTGAAAATAGAGCTACTGTACAACCCAGCAATTGCACTACTGGGTATTTACCCCAAAGATACAAATGTAGTGATCCGAAAGGGTATATGCACCCCAGTGTTCATAGCAGCATTGTCCACAATAGCCAATCGTGGAAGGAGCCCAGATGTCTATCGACAGATGAATGGATAAAGAAGATGTGGTCCATATTACTCAGCCATCAGAAAGGATGAATACCTACCATTTACATTGACATGGGTGGAACTGGAGGGGATTATCTTGAGTGAAATAAGTCAGAGAAAGACAATTATCATATGGTTTCACTCATATGTGGAATAGAAGAAACAGTACAGATGATCATAGGGAAAGGGAGGAAAAATTGAATGTGAAGAAGTCAGAGAGGGAGACAAACCATGAGAGACTGTTAATTCTAGGGAACAAACTGAGGGTTGTTAGAGGGGTGAGGGGTGGAGGGATGGGATAACTGGGTGATGGGCATTGAGGGCACGTGATGTGATGAGCACTGGGTGTTATATGCAACTGATGAATCACTGACCTGTACCTGTGAAACTAATGATGAGTACATGGTGAGTATATGGTGGCTAATTGAATCTAAAAACAACAACAACAACAACAAATAAAAACAAAACACTGCTATCTTGCCAGCCGGATTTTGAGCCGGTGAGATATTTTATACATGTAAGCTAACATTCAAAACCTCTTTGGCTAGTTTTTTCCTATGCTTGGTTCAGTTCCAGTAAACTACCCTCCACATCATCTCCGGGAGTCCTATTAAAACGCACCTTCCTCAGACCTAGAGCATCTGAGTCTGAAGCAGGGTCTGGAAGTTTGCATTTTATTTTTATTTATTTATTTATTTATTTATTTATTTATTTAAAAGATTTTTATTTATTTGACAGAGTGAGAGAGCACAAGCAGGGGGAGCAGCAGAGGGAGAGGGAGAAGCAGGCTCCCCGCTAGCGGGCGGCCTGATGTGGGGCTTGATCCCAGGACTCTGGGGTCATGACCTGAGCTGAAGGCAGACGCTTAACCATCTGAGCCACCCAGGGGCCCCATGGAGTCTGCATTTTATCGTCACCCTCCCCAGATGATTCTTCTATGTGCTAGGGTTTGTAAAGGTATCTAAGATCTAATGGGCAGGGTGTGGCATGGTTTAAAGGAACTCCTGTTGAGGTGACCTCTTATAGATAGGACACCAGGTGCGGAAAACTGCCCCTTAAGCCTTTCTGTAATTTGTGGAAAAGTCAGGTTGGTTAATAAGCATTTCGCAGAGACTTGCAAAAATCAAACAAGGGAAAATGCAAATGTGAAAGTAATTATATTTCAAGCCAGTGTGGGTGGTTTTAAAATCTTAAAAGGAGGTATGGCCTGCATGAGACAATTTTGGGAGAAGCTGCTTCAGCAGATCAGGGGCTGAGAGCAATGTTTCCTGAACATTAAAGAGGGTGGTCGTAGAGTGGGAACTGTCTGTGGGCAGAGGCTTTTAATCCTCCCAGATCTGTTTTGTGGCCAAAGCTGATGCTCGATTAAATGGGTCCTTGGTGATCAGCAACAGAACTGGGCCAGCTGTCTTAGGCAAAATGCGAATTTGGGGGAAGGCTTTTGAGGAGGGGGCTGGGGGATCGCCTCTCCAGAGGCTTTGCTGCATGAACCCACACAGGGTTTGGGCTTTCAAGCTGCCGTCATGATGGATGTGATTTCTGACTGACTACCTTTCTGTTGTCATTTGCCCGCAGAGAGGGCAAATCTGGCTCCTTCCCCTTTGTGGGAGGTGCCAGTGGCTGCCTCATCCGGGAAATTCTGCAGGAGGGATGTGGGGCCTGAATAGGAATGGGACAGATGCTAAACAGACCCAGCCAATCCAAACCCAAACCAGAAGCAAAAACAAGAGAAAGAAAGGAAAAGGCCACCTGCAATGCCTCTAGAGTTAGATTATTTAGGGTCAAATCCTGGATCCGTCACTTGCTCTTTGATCTTCTGTGCCTCAGCTTACTCATCTGTAAAATGGGGATGTATTTGGTCCATATCCCTTATAAGGATTAAGCATTTGGCCAAGTGCCGGGCCCGATGTCAGGGCTTGCTTGTGCTTGCGGTCCTGTGAGCGTCTCTCTCTGCACACACACATTTGATCCCATTTCTGTTGTTTTCCTTCAGACTGCCTGTTTCCTATCACATCTTGGTATTGCTGCCCACAGTTTTGCCTGTCTCTTTTTTCCTTGGGAATTTGGCCCCACAGCTGATGAAGGGACATGACAGTCTGGTTTTGTAGATGGGCCTCTGCAGATGGAAGGAGCCAGACGGATGGCCCCCGGGGTTTCCGGTGCCCAGTCTCGCTCCCGGATCACCGATCACTTTCTCTCCTCTGGGGCCTTATCTTTCCATCGCACGCTCGAGCCCGTCACAATTTGCTGTGGCCTTTGACTTTTAAGGAGGGTACTGAGCAAGGCTAACTTGCTTCTCTAAGTACCTCTTGCCTTTCTTCCCTTCCCACCTCTTAATGGAGGTGTGGGGCTCCTTCCGACTCTCTTCCCAAAGACTCTGCCTTTCAGAGGGCAGGTAGAACTTTGTGGAAGGGAACAGTATCCATTGAGGGGATGACGCAGTCTCAGGATATGGCACATGGCAGAATTATATTAAGGTTCCAAAGTGATGCTTACAAATTTATATGCTTTGTGAATATGGAACATCTTTGTCCTCTTAGCAGCGAAATGATTCATTGTAGTTTGGTTTTATTTCCTATTAAGGTCACTTGCCCTTCGTTAATCTGGCCTCTCTGGCAGTATGGTCCATGCATGAGACTCTTTTTTTCTTCTCGGAGCATTTTGTGTTGTGTGGTTATTGTGGTGATAGTGAGGTTGTGATTGTAAATTAGTTGATTCATTCGCAAGGGCCAAGAATACATGAAAGTATCCGTGGTCAGAGTCTCTCTCCCACTCCTGCCCCCATCCCTCAGTGTCTCAGCTCCTTACCAGCAGACGCCCATTGTATTAGAATTTTGCACTTTCTTCCAGATTTGTCTTATGCACATATAAATATATGTTATTTCCCCCTTTTTAAACAGATGGTAGCATACTATATATACGCAGTGTTCCATACTCTGCCTTTCTTTGACTCAACGTATACATATACATCCTTAGATATAAATATACAAAGAGGTTTCTCGTCCTTTTTTATAGTGGCAGAATATCCTGTCATACAGTGTACCATGATTTCTTTAAGTACTTCCCCATAGATGGAGATTGAGGCTTCCTGATTGATTTTGAGATGAAGGTTCTGGATAAGGATGAATGAATAGAATCCATATTGACGGATGCGGCTGAAATGACGTCCGAGGTTGAGCATGGTCTTGTGTTGTTCACAGAGGGTGTCCTCTAAAATGGTAAGACTCTTGCAGTAGTCCACTAGGCTTTGCATAGGTAATTTTGGAAATCATAGAATAATCAAGGAGAATCACATACATTTTTCAATTAGCAATAATCACGCCTTGGATAAACTGCATTGGCTATGATCATTTTGTAAGCTAGTGGGTTCCTGGTCGTGGAAAATAATGGGTTATTTTTTAAAAAGATTATATTCTGAGTCCAGACAGATGTATCTAGATGCATAAAGTTGATAAAGGGACATAAGGAATCAGTACCCACCATTCAGAATAAGTTTAGAAAAGTTTCACGGTCAGGAAAATGTTCCTGGGAGATAAATAACCCACTTTTCCATCTGTTCTTATTTAGTAGATGCCTTAATGGGTTAGATTTGAAAGTGCAAGGAAGGCAGGGTTATAACTTTCTTGAGGACATAGTCGCTGACACGTTGTAGCTCATAAATATTTGTTTTGAATGGAGAGCATGATCAAAGAATTTTAAAGTATGGTAAAGACAGCCGTATATATCTATTACTGTATACGTTGTTATGGAAGTGTATATATTAAAGCATTAATACCAAGTGATGTTTGAACCAGCAGAATATTGGAAGATGAAAGTCATGATTCAGGAAGGAGCAGACTATCAAGTTCACCTTATGCTTCCTTTCGAAGTACTACTTTGACCTTGAAAATCTTAATTGTACCTAAATGTAAGTCTGGAGATAGAAATGTATGTTGTAGATGAATTCAGCCCGTTAGCAAAATTGTTAAGTAGCTAAGAAACACATGCTATTTTTGTGAGTCCAAAGATGAGGAAACAGCTTAAGGACCCACTGGAGAGCCGTGTGCCCTCCGAGACAGGGGCAGTCACTTCCACATTGGAAGCCACCCGGAGAGTTTCTTCACTTCTTGTCTGTTTTGGATGTCATCTTGTGTATTTGATGGTCTCTTTGGCAAGTAGGTTAAGTATCACTTGAGTCATAATAGGAGACAGAAATGATATCCATTCACTCAACTGTGTTGAGAAATAATCCCCATAAACCTGCTTTCATTCTTTTAGCTTATATATCCTTCAAATTATGGGAGAATTAAGGAGAAAGAAAGTTAGGATGATAGTCATGATGATGGCTTTTGTGTGACATGATGAAAGTCTGCAGGCCACAAACAGAGGTCAAAATAAGGAACTGCAGTCAAACCGATGAGTGAGCAAGTTCCCTAGAGGAATTTTGTCTTCTGTGTGTCCTGCTCAGAACCCGAGTTGCCGTGCCCAACTAGCTCCTTTTCACAGTGATGGTAGCTTTTCTTAGTTGAAGGTTGACCTTTGCTTGGTGTCGGATGAAGTGTGTCTTGGTGGCTTACACACGCGTGCTGTGGTCCCCACCCCAGCTCGGGCCCGTTTCCTTCGTTTTAAAGGTACTTTTAGGAAAGGGGCGTACTTGTTCTCTCTGCCAGTTTTTCTGCACCCCCCTGTGCCCCCCGCCCATGCGCAGTAGAAAGTAGCTTGGATTCTCTGGATCTCCACTTTATTTGCACCCCTCGTGCTCCGGCTGTTTGGTATTTCAGGTGCTGGTATCTGTCATCAGACTCTGCTCGGTTGACTGGCCCGGGGAGTGTGGTCCTCATCTCGGGGATGCTTGTGCTTTGCTCGCTTCTTCCGGGTCTCTGTGGTAAAGTCTGTACCTGTTGTCTTGACTCTTCCGATGCAGGTCTGCAGACTCCTACTCCAGAGTTCATTGTCGACGTGGAGTCCATGGACATCTTCCCCGTGGGCTGGTGCGAAGCCAACTCTTACCCTCTGACCACACCACACAAAACAGTCTGTGAGTATCGTCCAGTTGGGAGCCCTGTGGACAACATGCGGGGCTTGCGGGGGTAAATAGACAGTTCTGTGAAGAGACTGTAGCCAGGTTGTAAAAAACAGACCTTGTGTTAGATTTACCACGGAGCACCAATATTTTTATCTTGTGGATGTTTTCAGTATCTTCGAGAGATGGATATTTGGAAGCACCTCACAGGTTGACAAGCTAAGTCATAATGATAAGGCAGGTGAGCATCACAGAGTGGCAGAGATAAGATATAAATATACTAAGATCTATAAAGATTGTATAAAATAATATATAAATATATATAAAATAAAATAGGTCTTCACTCCCAATTTATAGTTCATTATTTTGATTAGAGAAAATTTAAGCTAAATACTGTGTGGGTTTTTTTGTTGGTTTTTGTTGTTTTTGTTGTTGTTTTTGAGAGGGGGAGAGAGAGTGCATGAGTGGGAATCCTCCTACACTCTTGGTGGGAATGCAAGCTGGTGCAGCCACTCTGGAAACAGTATGGAGGTTCCTCAAAAAGTTAAAGATAGAGCTACCCTATGACCCAGCAATTGCACTACTAGGTATTTATCCAAAGGATACAAACACAGTGGTCCGAAGGGGCACCTGCACCCCAATGTTTATTGCATCAATGTTCACAATAGCCAAACTATGGAAAGAGCCCAGATGTCCATTGACAGATGAATGGATAAAGACGATGCAGTTCATATATACAATGAGATATTACTCAGCCATCAAAAAGAATGAAATCTTGTCATTTGCAATGACATGGATGGAACTAGAGGGTATTATGGTGAGCGAAATAAGTCAGAGAAAGACAAATACCATTTGATTTCATTTATATATGGACTTTAAGAAACAAAACAGATGAACATAGGGGAAGGGAGGGAAAAATAAAATAAGATGAAAACAGAGAGGGAGACAAATCAAAAGAGACTTTTAACTACAGGAAACAAACTGAGGGTTGCTGGAGGGGAGGTGGGTGGAAGGAATGGGATAACTGGGTGATGGACATTAAGGAGGGGATGTGATGTGATGAGCACTGGGTGTTATATACAATTGATGAATCACTAAATTCTACCCCTGAAATTAGTAATACAGTATGTGTTAATTAAATTGAATTTAAATAAAAAATTAAAAAATTGAAAATAAAGTTACGAGTCCTTAAAAATAAGGGGTTTTGATTTTTTTGTGAAGTAGATATTTCTGGTATTTTCTTTTTGTAATTTGTATGCTAGCTTTACTTTCTAGCATCCTACTATAGGGTTCATTTATGTAGATGCTCAGGAAATTACTAGAAAAGGGAGTTCCGTCCTATAGTTGGCTTCCTGTCCCCTGATGTCAGCAGTTTGAAGGACAGTTCTATTCCACATCCATTAAGAGGAGGATGGTGCATTGTCTGTGTGAAACAAAGTAGGTCGCCCAGATTATACACAGGTGGATTTTAAGGGATTCTTCTCTCCCATACACCATACTGCTCAATGAATCTGATCCAATGAGAGTAATATATTGTCCTCATATTAACATATTTCTAAAATTTTGAGCATAGAATAATTTTTTTCAATCTCAAGGGCATTCTGTTTTTGTCCTCTCACAGTGCCACAGATTCTTGGTTCAGTTGGCCTGAGAGCCAGGTCAGGTGCTCCCGGGGTTTAGTGGTGGGTAGGGCTGGTCCCCTCGGTCTTAGTTGTGCCTCAGACAGAAACTCCTGTCTCGTGTCCTCTTTCTTTCTTATTAAAAGCATATTTTAGAATAAAGTAGCTAGTGTTAAAAATAGAGCAACCCTACAACCCAGCAATTGCACTACTAGGTATTTATCCAAAGGATATAAACATAGTGATCCATTTAATCTCATTAAATGCAGTAAATTCTATTTAGACTTCATTTCTGATGAGTCAAAGTCTCTTTTAGATTTATTTATTTATTTTAGAGAGAGAGATTGAGAAGGGGGGAGAAAGTGAAGGGGAGGGGCAGAGGGAGAGAGAGGGACACGCAGACTCCCCGCTGAGCGCAGAGCCAGACATGGGGCTTGATCTCAAGACCTTGAGATCACGACCTGAGCCAAAACCAAGAGTCAGATGCTCAACCAACTGCACCACCCAGGCGCCCTGAGTCAGAGTTTATTTTAATGCTGGAAGAAAATAAGATAAAGTTGTGGCATGAGTGAAATAACTTTCCAGTGTTTAAATTGTTTCTTTAAAACTGACACAGTTTTCCCTGAAGACATTTTTTTTTTAAAGATTTTATATTTTAGAGAGAGAGAATGAGAGAGAAAGAGAGGGAGCATGAGAAGGGGGAGGGTCAGAGGGCGAAGCAGACTCCCCGCTGAGCAGGGAGCCCGATGCAGGACTCATTCCTGGGACTCCAGGATCATGACCTAAGCCGAAGGCAGTCGCTTAACCAACTGAGCCACCCAGGCGCCCCCATGAAGACATTTTAAAAAAAATGCTTTTGCCCAACTCGTGAATGAAACTGACTGTCCTTTTGCCCTTTCTTGCCTGTTTTACAGCACAAAAGAAGAGAAAGATTGCAGTTGTGCAGCCAGAAAAACAGTAAGTTTTTGTGTTTTGTTTTTTTTCCCCCAAAACTTAGATGGTATATAGAACTGTCTTTATAGAGAATAAGGAAGTGTGGCCGTTTTTATCAGTGAGTGGGTTCACAGAGATGGTAGCCAGAAATACCTGTTGTTGTTTATGGTGCACCCGTTACATGGAAGACACGGGCTCGCCTCTTCTAGGGATCTCTTCTCCGGATTGCAGTTTCTCTCTTCCGTTCCAGCTGGAGGGCATCCTGGCCTCACACCTTGATAGTGAAAGCCCTCTTTGAGGCCCCCCTGGCCACGCGTCGCTGTCCCTGCCCACACTCAGCATGCTGGCGTCATGGGTCGTGGCCGGCCTGGCAGGCAGACTGCCGTCCGAGGCCATCTCTGCCAGCCCCCAGCAAGGTGTCCTTGAGGAAGCTGCTTAATGCTCTGCATCTCGACGCCCTTCTTTGTGAAACACCTGTTTCTCAGGGGGTTCATGAAGATTAAATTAGATTTCCTGTGGAAAAAAAAATTGTGTGGGTTGTACAGGGTTAAGTCAATGTAAGTTCTCCCCCATTTCAGTTGTAATTTTAGGGAGAAGGAGGGTATCAGGCAGTGTGCATACGTGCAGTATGTTTTTGAAAAATTCTCACCATTAGTAGCATTTTTATATATTGAAGATTAGCTAAGGTACACTAAAATACACAGCCTTTGCCAGGTGGTTCTGTTTTCTAATGAAAATACACTGGTGGAAATGAATTTGATCTTTTCGGATACCCGGTTTAAACTTAAAATGAAATTGAATAATGACTGCATGGCTATTCAAATGTGAATAACAGTTTTGTGGGCATTTTCCATACATGCATGTCTAAACACAGTGTAGCAGGTTAATAATCTGACTCCAGTTTGGTCTGGATAACGTTGAAATCGAGAGCAAAGAATTAAATGGTCCCATCATTGAATCCAAATCCGATTTTGTAGCTCCTCAATTTATGGCCCGTGGATCCGTGGTCCCCATCCTGCACTTGCACCAGTCACCCAGACGGCTCGATAAAACACACACACTGCTGGGTCCCCATCTCCAAATTCCCTGGCTCAGGATGTCTTTAGTGGGGCCTGAGCATCTGTGCATTTAACAAGTTTCTAGGTGGTGCCGGTCCTCTAGTGTGGGGACCCCACTTTGAGAGCCAGTGTGAAGATGACCCCACTGAGATTTTGTGATGGTTTGCTCTGCACTTGTGTCATTTTTCAATGGTGTGATTTCCACACCGCCCTCCTGGGTACCCTGTAAAAACCAACGCACCTCTTTTCCCCCATGGCTACATTTTTAATGTTTATTCAGCAACTTTTTTACCGAACTGTAACACAAAGCTCTGCCCTAGGCTGGGCCTACTTCTCGTTCTAGGACCCATCCGTTCATAGGCTTTCTTTGAAGGTCTTTTTAGTGTGGCCATGACCCACACAAGCAGTTCTCAGACACTAGCTTGTAGAAAGTACTAGTTTCTTCTATTGAAGAGAGGTCTGACTTCCGTTAAAATCCATGCGAGTTGATGTTTCTTTGTGTCTAAAATATAATGAAGGGCATTATGACAATTCTATAGTAAGAGACAAGCCAGGAGCCTCCTGGAAGAACATCGCTGATTAGGGATGACAACCTGAGGGGCAGACATGCCATTGGCTTCTTAGGGTTATTGCAAGAATTTGGGGACGACCTCTTTGAAACGGATACGTTTGTACTGATGTTGCTGCTTGACATATATGCATCCTCTCTTTTACTGTGTGCTTGGATTTCTGTGATAATCGCTTTAAGTTGTGGAAAGACTTCGGAATTAGTTTAATTAATTTAATTAGTTACTTCATTAGTTGAGTTCCTTCTCAAGTGTGCGACCCGTGATAGTTGTATTTTCTTGATCAACAGATTGCCATCCACAGTGCCTGTTGAGAAAATACCTCACGACCTTTGTTTATTCTCTCACCTGGACACCTCAGGTAAATGAGCCCACTTACGGCTGGCTGTCCCGTCCCAATTTGGGAGTGGAGACATGCGTGTGTTTTTAGGTCTAATATAAGAATATTTCAACTTTAAGTTCATTCTCCTTGTCTCTGTTGCTACTTATTAACACATACCTACTTTAAAAAAAAATTTCTAAACCAGATTCTCTGCCTCTTCTGTCTCTTGGTCAGTAGCTCTAGACGCTTCTCTCAGTCTGCAGGAGAAGAGTCCATGTGTTCCTTGGAAATTTGGGCCCAGTTAGGGTTGTATGTTGTGGATGGTCATGTGCAAGGAGAAAGAATTGAAAATATCATTATTAGGCACTCATTTTTTTTTGACATTTTATGGCATCCCACTTGCATTTTTCATTACTGGTTAATATTTAAGTCCCCATGGGCTTTTGAATTGTTCCTTAAAAACCCTCTGTGTTTGAAAGCTGAGAGTGAATAATATATGTCTTTTAATGTGTAAAGTTCTATATCTTACATTAAAACCTTTGAAAACACAAATGTGAATTCCCCATTGACAACAAATCTGATTATAGATGTGTTTGTACATTAAATAATATATTTGATTACGAATTCTGTTTTCTAGCCAAAGGGAAACCTGCTCTGAATTCTTCCAGGATTCTAAGCTATATGCCATGGAAGAATCCTAGCAGTCAAAGTTATAGTAAGGAGAGCATTTTTATGAGTAGACTTACTAAAATTGTTTTTTTTTCTAAAGTTCTGGGTAGGGTAATCCTACCAAAAAATTTCCATGTATATGCAGCTGTGGACATAATTCTTTTGCCTAATTTTGTTGTATAGAATTCAAACTTCAGAATGGTTTTAAAAGAACCATGTCAGCTCTTCTTTCAGAGTCTATAATTGTTATATTACTCCTTTTGTCTTACCCTCACAAAAATAACATTTCTCCCTCGTTCCCTATTGGTTCTTAGTTGAAGTCCTATGAGGACAGTCCTGTTAACAGAGACACCACTGTTAGCGGAGCTTAGCTTGGGGTATTGTGGGGGAGGGCGAGTCTTGGCTGACAGCAGAACCCTGTTACAGACATCAGGAAGCTTTAGGGTAATACCTTACCATTTATTCTTCCACGTTTCCCCATGGCCCTTTGAGACACAACTAGCCCAGCAACCTGCTACGTTGAAAGCACAATGAAGGAAATGCAGATTCAGTCCACGGGAAGTACATTGCACGTCCATGAGATTGGCAAAATGAAGACGCCCTGCCATGTCTAGTGTTGGCTTGGATGTGGAACAGTGGCCACACCTCCTATAGGAGTGTAGGTTGAGATTGTCCGCGTGGAGATCAGTTTGATCACGTGTGGGACAACTGAAGACATGCAGACCCCGTGGCCGAGCAGGTCCCCTCCTTGTGATATACTTGGAAAGCTCTCTTGCCCATAAGCAGAAGCCGATGTTTACAGCTGTCCTCAGCAGAGCACTGTCGGTAATTCCCGAGCAAGTGGAAATGACTGAGTGTCCATCAGCAGGAGAATGGGCTGCTGCTTGTGCTGTATTCATGTAATGGTGTCACGCACAGAAGTGACAGGTGGATGAACGTTCTGCATATACGTGTACCGACTTGGGTGGATCTTAGAAACTGCAGGTCGAACAAACAAAATGTTGCGGAAAACCATTTATGGAATATTTTTAAAATATCCGAAATACCATGCATTACTTGTTGACACACATCTACCTGTGTGTGTGTGTGGTCAAGTTTATAGGCCTGCGTCGGAATGATAAACACCAGGTTCAGGGAAGGGGAAGAGAAGGTGGAGGAGTTTCTAGAGTAGAAAACCCAGGAGAGCTTAGCTCCAGAGCTGGGGTTGTTTTTTGTTTTGTTTTTTGTTTTTATTAGCTGCACAGTGGTACATTAGTTGTCATTGTCTTGGTTTTAGCATCTTTTCGTGTGTCTTGAATCCTGCATCATAAACAGAGAAGTTCGTTTATATGGTAGCAAAAAAATAACCCGAATTTCTAAGATACTGTATTTATAAGACATTCTGATATTAAGACACAGTGGGCCTCTGGGTAATTTTGCCAACTAAGTGGATTAAGCAGGTTTTTTTGTTGGCTCCTAAAGCGTGAGCTGTGGTGCTCTTCCCCGCAGGTACTGTCAACGGAAAATACTGCTGTCCTCAGCTTTTTATCAACCACAGGTGTTTCTCAGGCCCTTACCTGAACAAAGGGAGAATCGCAGAGCTACCTCAGTCGGTGGGACCAGGCAAATGTGTGCTGGTTCTGAAAGAGGTAAGGCATGCGCACGGGGGTCAGCGTCGGGGTATTTCCACAGGGTGTCCAAGATGTAGACAGAATTTCTGAAGGACATAACGGGATCGGGCTGGAGCTGGTCAGGCAAAGATGGGAAATAGCATTCTTGCCCGTGAAAAATTCACAGGCTAGCAGTGGAGGGCGGGGGGGGAGAGTGGGGGAGAGGGTGGGGGGACTACACCCTCCTCCCCCGAGTCCGGGGAAACCTTGCAGTGGGTTTGAGGGCTGTGTGTGGGTCAGGGCCCAGGACTGCAGACTGGAGGTTTCTCTCAAGAGGCAAGTAAGCCTGGATGGGTGAGAGAAGTTGCTCTTAAGGATAGACGCCCGCCCGTTGGCGGCGTCAGGAGCCGCAAGGCCTTTCCCCTCCGTCGGCCGTAGCCGGCATGCGTCTGCATGGAGGAGGCTCCAGCTCAGGCTCCAGGCACTTGTGTGAAGTTTGTGTCGTGGCCGCGCATCAGTTTGATGGTATTCTTTCCCATTTCTCTTCCTGCCTTTGGGGGTTGACCTGCAGAGAGAGGTGAATCCTTGTTACATTGATGGAGGTTTTTATAGCCTCGCCACAGACCCCGTGTGGACATGGCTTGGAATCCTGGAACCATTCTTGGAACTCGATCTCTGCTTTTTTCACACATGTCAGTGTTTTCTCTTATGAAAGAGGACCCCACATAGATCTTCCTCATCGCTACTGTACCATGATGAATGTGTTTTAATCCCCGGGACACAACAATCCGTTCATCCACTGAACACATGTCTGTGAGGCCACTGCTCGGAGGCAGGCGCTGTGCCAAGTCCTGGGTCCGAACACAAGCCCTGTCTGCCCTCGGCCTATTGGGGCTTTGCAGCCTTGTTGGGGAGATGGCTTAATTCTAGGCTGAAGGTATGGTGTACTGGGGGGGACACTCAGGGCGCAGAGCAGAGCGCTCTGGGAGCACAGGGGAGGGAGTGACAAACAGATGGTAAGGGATCCTTGCTCTGGCTTGCAAAGGGAGGAGCACCTCACGTGGGAGCACAGCCACAGCTCACAGGTGGGTGTCCGGGGAAGGAGTATGGGTCCTTAGGCTGGGGGTGACTCATAGGTATAGAAGAGTGCATCCTGTTTTGAAAAGAACAGACGAGAGATCTGGGCGGCCTGATGGGTGAGGCAGGCCTGGGTAGCGGGGTAGCTTTAGTGAGGCCTTCTCTGGCCTTGTGAGGAGTGCAGATTCCCACTGCGGAGGACGGGAGCCCTCTGAGCGACCTGTGCGAGCACCATCCCCTCGGGAACCTCCACATGGTTTCAGACGTCATTCTACTTGAATGAGATCGTTTTAGCAGAGGCCGAGCGTGTTTGCTTTCCTAGGCCGTCTGCGCAGTTAGCAGTTAAAGACTTACATGTTCAGAAAACAAAAATCCCTTTAAGAGAGAAAGTTGAAGTTGTAGTTGAGAAGAAACTCTGTAAAGACACTCTGGCGGGGCCGTTGTTGTGGTTATTTACTTGGGAGCATTTAGCCTATAAATGTTCCTGTCCTTCATGAGGTTCCGGTCGTGTGGGACAGACAAGCAGGCAGGTCTAGTATTGCAGAGTGGCAAGCGTCTCAGGTCCTGCAACGGGGCCGGTGCGGGTGTGTCGAGGTCCTGTGGAGTCCCCTGCAGTCTGTGCGGAAGGAGGTGTGGGCAGCCTGCATGCGGAAGGCCTGGGGTATCGGGGTGCCCTGGGATTAAGGCAGGAAGATCGGGAAAGAAGGCTTACGGCACCTCAAGTGTAAGGACCTCGGAGGAGGATGGACACAGAAAGGGCACAGATCTGGGCGGGCCTTTCTTGGGCCCCTGCCAGGTGTTCTGAGCAGCCGGGACCTGCTTTCATTTAAAGCAGCTCACCTCCCACGGCTGGGCCCTGCCTCCCGAAAGTGATCAGTGCAGGTCTGGCCCAGCCGAAGTGGCAGGTTGACCTGTCTAACAGATGAGACATTCGTCACTACAGAAAGATGGTGCTCAAGGCAGGTCCAGGGGTCGGGGTGCCTCTGAAAGGCCAAGGTGATGAGGGTCAGTGGAGGGACCGCTGGTCGGCTCTGGATGAGGCGGCACTGACCTCGGATTCCCAAAGATGTTGGACTGGATTGAGGAAGAGATCAAACCAGGACTCCGGGTCAGGATTCCCATGACGACGTGAAATCGCACCCCTGGACCGAGCACTACCCTCCTCAGTCCGGCCCGAGAGTGGGTTGTGGGTACGTTGATGCCTGCCTATGTGTGAGCCTGTTTTTGTCAGGAGTGATCAGAAAGGAACAGGAAGGCCTGGCAGAAATGCGGTGAACCGGTGGGTGCCTTTGAAGTTGCCTGCAGGGCTGTTCGTCACGGCAAGCTCCAGGGATCAGCCTGCGGTCCCCGGTCACCTGCCGGCTCCGCTCGCAGACACGCTGGTCCCAGGTTCAGCCTGTCTTCGGGAGCTGGCTCTTTGTCGTACGTGAGTTTTTAGAGTCAACAGTGGTTATCCCCGATCAATTCCCCGATAGGTGCCGGCAGCCAAATGCAAAAGCCAGGCCAGAGCAGTTTTCTGATGACAAAACTAGTTTTTTGCTGATGTTCAGAAAATGCATGAGGCAGAAGAAGAAGGGAAAAAAAAGCAAGCACTTCAGTTCTGTGAGTGCAAGAAAAATGGGAGTTCCAGCAAGCCAATATTTATGCTAATGTGCTTCCTTCAGCACCAGAACCTCTGTGGTTTCACATTGCATTTTACTTAAAGAGAACGAGGTAATTGTAGCAAAGACAGAGCATGTTTGCTTTTCAGGCCGTCAGTGGTGTTAGCAGTTGAAGGTTTTCAGGTCTTTGGGAAATGCAGAGTGATGGCTGTTTTCCCTCTGGTCTGCTCAGGGGAGGCTGACCTGTGTGCATGGGGGCAGAGCCAGTGAGGGGCCCATCCAACTCTGTCATCCCCACGAGGGACCCAGGACTAGCAGGTCCTGAGGGGATGGGGACAGGTTGAGCCTGTGGACGGCCCGTCAGGCTGGGGCATTTTATGGGACCCCGGGCATCCTTTCCTATCCCAGATAGTCCTGCACCCCACGCCTGCCGCAATGCACTAGGTTCTCCTGAAGACCTGTGGACCGCAGATCTGTGTGGCCCTCGGTCCGCTGACGAGGTCTGCGTGTCCCGGCGCTTCTGCTGCTGAGAATGTTGGTGTTGTGTCGAAGAGGTGTTGGGGGAGGTTCTGCTAATACCTCAGATGTGATCTCCCGAATGGCCAGGCCTGTGATCCTGCCTTCCTGCACCACATAGTGAGGGAGGGTGCTGTGTGCTTGTGTCCGGGTCTGAGGCAGAGACCAGCACGAGCACAAGAGGAGAGGAGTGAGCGTGGAACATCTCACAACCTCACTCATGTCCATGAGCCCAGCGATGAAAAGTCCTGCCAGCAGAAGGGACTCTGCAAACACCGGCTCAGGAGGAATTAGAGTCTCCGTTTTCATGGCGATGCTGACATCCATGGATACGCAGGCCACGTACCGGGGTGACGTCCCAGCATGGCTGACGGGTTTGGGGAGCACCTGTGGTTTTTCTGAAATGTTACCTGGCTTGAGTTATTTACCCATATGTAACCTGTGGTCTTAGCAAGCAATAGAAATGTCATGTCCAGGGGGGAATCTCTAGTAGGAGTCTTTTTTCACGTTTTGCACATCACTTTGGGATGTGTGACACAGCAGAAGCTCTGGATCCATGTTGGCTCGACAGCAGAAATCACCCATCCAAGCTTTACATGCTGCTTTTGAGCATTTACAGATGCGCTTTCCTGTGAATAGGTAGATGCATAGCCCTTGCCTATCTCTTCCCTTTCTTCTTCCTGAGGCTTTAATAGAAGGCTTAGGAGAAAGCAGCCCGAATGCTGGACACTTGGGAAACTGTCTGAAGCGATACGCTTCCGTGGCTTTTTCTTTTCCTCCAACCTGTGCCCTGGACCTGGACTTGGATCTGATGTGGAGATGAGGCTGAATACAGCGGAGTAGACTGATAACATCAAACACGGAAGGCTAGATGGAGCTTCTGCTCTGCCAAGGCAGGGACGTTGTTCGTGACGAAAGTGAGATACAGAAGCCCGCGTGTGTGCACACGCCCACCCCACCCACTTACCTGTCCATCCAGCCATCTTCTACCCTGAATCTATCCATCGTCATCTCTGTCGTCCGTCTGTCCATGCATTCATCCATCCACCTACTCATCCGTCATCTATCATCTGTTTGTCATTTCTATCCTATTATCTGTCCGTCCATCCATCCATCCATCTATCCATCTGACTGTCTATCTATCTAACTGTCTGTCTGTCTCACATACCTGAAACAGTCACTTTGCTACTCTTCATGGCAGCCTGGTCCGGGGACGCAGAGGCTGAGGCATGACCAGGGAGGCCTGCCTTTGTTCGCAGAGACCGGGTGGTGAGAAGTCTAACTTTGCAGAGGGTGGCTGTGCCCATGAGCGGGAGCTGTGAGTGCCCGGTGCCGATGCCCGAGCCTGGGGCTGCTGGACAGGGTTGCCACCAGGCGGCAAAGGGATCCTGGAGGAGACTGGAGCGCTCACCTTCGCGGAATGAGATCTCTCTGTCCTTTGGTCTGCTTCTGTGGTCTGCATAGCTCTGTGGCCCCAGCAAGTGCTGAGGAAGTGGTGAGGGCCCTGCAGGGTGCCACTGTGATCCGGGCGTGGTTCTTTTCAGCTGTCCGCAACCGTTCGAGGGTGTTTCGGATACGAAGGTGCTGGGTTATTCCACATGCAGCAGATACTCACTGAGCATGCGCCACACCAGGGACTCTTCCAGCGCTGGAACCCGGCAGGGAATGAAACACAGTCCTTCCTCCGTGCATTCGTTCAGGCCCCGGGAACTCACCAGTCATACCCTCGTGCCAGGTGGGCACTGTTCTTGGAGCTGGGGGTCACGGTGAGCAAGAGAGGCGGCCCCTTCCTTGGTGAGTTGACGGCCTGCCTGCAGATAGGGGAGGGGGCCTTGTCTCTCTCCCTCTCGGCCTGTCTCACCCTAGCAAACCTACACAGGTGCAGATACATGGCAGAAATCCATGCCTGGTTATGTTGGAATAATACCCCGGTTCTGTGTTCTCTGGGGTCTGTGGGAGTCGTAGGCATGTGGTTTGTAAATCTGGGAGCAGGGCCATGTGTTATTCGGGCAGTAAGTAAGAGGATGGAAAGAGATGCTTTCTGTGTACCCCGTGGTGTCTTCCTGGTCTTGCTTCCTGTGCTGGGGCTCAGGACCCGGGATCACAAACCCCTTCTCCCTGGCTGGTGGGGATGGAGGACCTCCACCTGATAGGCATCTGGCAGTTATCTCTTGACTTTGATACCTCCCCCCCCGCCGCCCATGAGGTATAGCCAGTGTAAGGCAGTCATGTGCAGTGGGGTTTCAGACATCACAGCAGAGGGTTGAAATATTGAACGTCGGGTCTGACGCAGAAGGCAAGCTTGCAGACATGCCCTTCCTGAGGGTTCTGGGCCCTGGGCTGATGGCACTCTGCTTCACAGACGTGTGGCATTGGCTCGAGCAGGAGCCTCCAGAGGAATCTTGTGTTTCCTGAGTCCCTGCCACGCACCGGCCTCTCCTCCCTGCCCCGTCAGAGATGCCTGCCTGCAAATAGTGATGTGAGTGCCCCACAGGGGGAAAGTGAGCGCCACGCCCACCCGCCCCACCTCAGAAGTTTCCAGTGGGACCTGGCGGTCTGGAATTCGGCCTCCTTTGGAGCTTGTGGTTTATATTTCCGCCACATGGTTGACGCATGAAGCTATTTCCCTCAGTCTCTTGGTTTTGATTACAGTGTTTATTTCCCACGTTTGGGGAGTTCTGTGATGACTTGTTTGAATTTCCCCTTCATTATATATCGTTGAGCATTTGTTCTTGGCTACTTATCACAACTTTCACTTAAAAACTGGAACGACTTCATGTGGGAACCCAGAACATAAGAAATCCAAAGCAGCCTTAGCTGTTCACATAAATGATGCCATACTGCACGCGAAGGTAACTTTTCTCCTTCAAAGTAGCTGTGTGTTCATCAGTATAAATGAGAGAAGGTGGAGTGGGTGATGAGAGCGGGGACGACCATGGCCTCATATCAAGGACTCAGGCTCTGGGGTAACGTCGGACAGAGGAAAAATCTTGCCCAGGTGACGTCTGGTTAAGTCAGTCAGCAGAACCCAAGATGGCGACATGCCTCGTGGTGATATTCTGTGGTGGTTTTGTTGCTGCCGTTTTAAGCTTATGCTGAACACCAGCTCGTAAAGAACAACGCGCCAAGCCTGTGCGCGGGCATGAACTGTAACACACACACACACACTCATATAACCTGTGAAGCCGGACTTCGCAGCATGCTGGCCGGTGTCTGGGAAGATTGGCAGAGGTTAAGTCTTTTATTATTTGCCTGTCAAGAGGGTAAGATACCTTTGTGGAACTTTCTCATCACGCTGTAGGATAGGCTTTTGTAGCAAAGAAAATCAGGAGCAAATGTTATCTCCTGGGCCTCCATCCACATAATATTTTGTATATTTTATGGTATCAAAGAAATACTTGGGGTGAATTAGTCACTAAGTTCTAGATGTCACCTTAACTTTAACTGTTTTTAAAATATCTTTTAAATAAATATTTTTAAATAATTTTAACTCATGTCAGTGCTCATACTGAAATTCATTGAACAAATTCCAAAAAATACTTGTTGAACTCCTTCTTTTGGCAGGTATAATTGTAGCTACTATGAATAGGGCAGGAAACAAAATACAGTCCCTCATGTCTTGGTGCTTATGACCTCGTGGGAATGGACAGTAATTAACAAATAAGCCAGTACATTTTGGAGACAGGGAGGGTTTCTTGGCGAATTGGACGGGGACTGTGAGAAGAGCAGAATTCACTGAGGCGTCCCAAGTCTGCCCTGAGCAGTCAGAAGAGGGAAGGTGCCGAGAAGGGAAAGCTGTTGGATGGATTAAATCTGTCTTATTTGAACAGAATGCCCACTAAGCCTCCCAAGTGGAGATGGACGCACGAGTCCGGAGCTGGGGAAAGGTCTAGGATGGAAATACAAGTGTAGGAACCGTTAGTTTGCGAGTTTGGCGGTGGTGTTGAAAGCCAGGTGCACCGCGGAGTGAAGTAGACAGTCCGAGGACTTGAGCCCTGAGCCCTGCTGTTGTTTGTGGGAGGACGCACGGGGGACGCGAGCCGGGACGCAGGAGGCCCCAGAGAGGCTAGTGTCTTGTGGGTAGAGGAGAAGGTGCTCGCCGAGGAAGGCGTAAGGGTGCTGCCTCGAGCCACCGCCAGGGCGGAACAAGAACAGAACCAAGGGTGGCCGTTCTTTGGCAATGCGGGCACATCGTGGGCACGTTGTGGGCATGGGAGCGCCCCTGGGTGGGTGCCAGAGAGCGCTGAAGGAGAGAAAGGAGCCGGCAAGTGCAGACAGTTCCTACGGTCTTACCGAAAAAGAGAAGGGAGCATGAACGAGGTGGCTGCAGAAAGATGAGAGAGGAAGAGAGAGCTTTCATTGTTGAGGATGGGACCACGGACCGGTCTGTGCTGGAAGGGAAGTCATCCCGCAGAGGAGGGAACGTGATGGTGTAGGAGAGGTGGGTGGCTTGGTCTGCTCGGGCTCCTGCAGCCAGCCCCGCAGATGGGCTCAGACCGCGATGTGTGAGCCTCAAGGCCCTGGAGGCTGGAACCCGAGGTTGGGGTGCCCATGGGGCAGGTTCTGCTTTGCACAGGGCGGTGTCCTCACATGGCGGGAGAGCGAGGGAGAGAGAGAGCACAGGCGCTCGGGTCTCTTCTCACAAAGGTTCACTCCATTACGAGGGTGCCAACCTCATGACCTCATCGAACCCTGATCTCCCCCCAAAGGCCCCACCCCTAATGCCATCACGTGGAGGTTAGCATTTCAACATATTAATAGGGGTGGGGGTGCACAGTTCAGTCCAGAGCAGAAGGGAAAACCATAAGGTGAAGAAGAATATTCTGGAAAGCATTTTGGGCTCTAGGATATTTTGCTGATGATGGAGGGCAGAATGGATGCATTGGTGATGCACAGAGGGGCTTGAGATTGGTCAAAATTAGGGAGAAATGCAGTTATATGGGAATCGGATTCCGAGTAGAAAGAATGTTCTAGAAGTGTTGGGTTTCTGGTGACTGAGGTGAATGAAGTTTTAGGGTGTGATGGGATTCTCCTGTTGGTCTTCCAGGGGGAGGTAGAGAATTCCTGAGAATTATAGCCTCTTTTGGGGAATGATCTTTTAATCAAGTTGAAGCGATAAAGGCAGGAGTTCATTGGTATGGGGTTGGGTTGGGGGAAAGGCTACCTACCAGGGCAGCCCTGGGGCTCTAGCCTTGCCGCTGGGACGGAGGGAGCGCCTCCCCTCCAGGGTGGTGGGCTGCCAGGGGAGGTCAGCCTTCCTTCCACTGAGGATCGAAATGAAAGTCGAGATCAGTTTTGGCCAAAGCAATGGAGTTCTCCACTTGGTAAAATATGTCTGATTATTGCTGTTAGCATTAAAAGTTTTGCAACAACAAAAGGAGTGATGAACATGAAGATTATCATTAGATAATATTTAGTATTAGATGCAGCATTTGCAAAGGAATATGCACAGAGCCGTTAGTTTTTGAGGCGACAAAATGAAAACACCTAGTTTTAAGGGGTAAATCACTTGAAAAGCTTATTTGCTTTGTTTTCTTTTCGAGGCTCGTTTCAAAACCCTATGCATGGAGAAACTGCTGATTAAGCAGGAACAATTCTTTATCATTTTACTGGGGAAAAAAACAACCGACCTATTTATAAAATTAGCTCCATTCCATCTGATTCTGAAGTTGAAAAGGAAAAAATGCTTTAGGCCCACGAGGGCCTTTGATGGTCCCAGTTCCTGTAAAAAGCTAATTATTGTCACCATGGCTCTTGGAGAGACTGCAGAGCAGAAGGGTCTGTTGAAGCAGAGTGAGCACGTGGGGGAGGCTTCTTTGTGTCCAGATCCTTTTTCTGACCCCCCCCTTCCCAGCCCCCAGGGAGGGAATATTCTCCTTCATGTTCCGTTGGAAGCTGATCTCCCCCAAAGAGAGCCCTCCCTGCAGTTACTAGAATTTAGCAAATTACATACTTTCAAAGTTGAGAATCTGTCTCCTTTCCATTAAATCAGCCGAACTCAAGCTGTGGGAACCATATTTGCTTTCTGAAGTGTTTTCTGATTTTGACACTCAAAGAAATAATTTTCTTATTAAGTGGTTCCCTGCACTTTCAACATTGTTCTGACTTTGATCATATGATATAGTTGAGGTTGGAAATTATCTAAATTACTTTGGTGTTTTGGGAGTTTTCATGATCGTGAGTATGAAAAGAAATCATGGAATCACGTAATTTCATGATGTGAACAACAACAACAAAAAAATCCCATCGATTTACATAATCTTCTGAGCACCCGAAAGGGGAGGAGTGGGGGGAGGAGACCCAAGTTTGCTGAGTGGCTCCTGTGTGCCCTACACGGTGTGTGGAGTGAGCTCCTCTCCCACCGGCATCACCTGCCTGTGTCCTCCCTCCTCTCTCTGACCCCCCCTACGTCCCCCATGCACCTGACCCACTCCCCACTTTCTGAATGAGCGCTTGTTCCTGCCGAGCAGAGGGACGGAAGCAGGGAGAGAGGTGTTGCAGGCCCAGGTGGTGAAACGCAGGGCCGGATTCCTCAGAGGCCCAATGAGATGGGCATGCTAATTGGATTTGGTGGCAGGTCCTTGGTGACCTTCCCAAAGCACTCGTGTGTCGTGGTTAGAGAGGAAACCGGATTTAGGTCAGTTGAGAATGGAATTGAAGAGGAGGAATTTAAAAGCATAGACTCTTTTTATGAGAAGCTGAGTTCTGCAAAGGAATCCATAGCAAGAAGGTCAAGGAGCTTTGAAGCAGAACTATTTTGCCAAGATGTGAAGACTGACATCTGTGTGGGCCAATGGGGATAGAGCCAGGTAGGGGCACAGTTTATTTTATGGGTTGGTGAGGACTGCATTGATACTGAGATCTGGACTATACCTTTAAACCTTTTTTGTGTGCCAAGATGTGATCTCCTTTATTTCTCATGACATCCCTATTATAGAGAAGGAAAATCTCTACTCTTAGGTTTAGTGGCTGGGGCCTGCGAATTAATCCGACCACAAAACAGAATAATAGGAGAAAAGGTTTATGTCGCATGCACAGGGGCCTCACAGAAGAGAAGTGAAAACCCAAAGAGGCCATTATGCTTGAGATGTTTACGTACCATTTTAACAAACGGCAATGCAGTATGGAGAGGTGAGAGACGAAGGAAAAGGGTTTGGGCTTTTAGGATGGTAAATTGTGGGAAGGTAAGTATAAGGGAGACTAATGGAACTTAAGGGTTTTTTAGTAGAGTTGGTTTGTGCAGACTCATCTCCTCGAGTGACAAGGGTTGCTCTCTTCCTCCTCCGGCTACGGAAGTGAGGAGGGAACACCTTTACGAAGGGAGACATGTGTGTGCAGTTTCTCAGTTGCCTTCAGCTCAAAATAATCCTATGCCAAAGTGGCATATTTTTAGGTGAATGTTCTGATCCCCTTATGAACGAGAGAAATGGCAGTGCCCCCATCATACAGAGGAGGAAAGCCAGTCAGGCACCTCAAGGACTCATCCTTCTACAGGATGGAACTGGGGTTCGATCCCAGATCTGTTCACCTACAAAGGTGCCTGCCTATCTGCTGGAGGACACCGTGGAGACTTCTGTGTAAGGTGTGTTCTCCACAACCATGTCATGAACAACAAGAAATCGAGGGAGGGATCCCTGGAGCATGATTTTCCTCCTGGAGTTATGCAAACACCTTTATGCCAGTTTATCGGGAATAGTGTTTATTAACTTCACACTCAGCATTCTGCCGGTTAGTTGGGGGTGGGGTCCGTACAACCGCTCGTGATCAAGGGCATAATACAACGACCTGAGTTTCCATGTTTTGCAAGGAGCAGTAATTCTGACTCTGGATGGTGGTACCAGCTGCCAACCGAGTTGTCTTCCTAGAGGTAGCTGTAATATACTAAGATGTCACGAACTGAAGAATTATTCAGCTCGCAGCCCAAAGTTTGATAGAGGGCCTGCTGAATTTGGCAACGCGTGATGTGGCATCGGAAATGCCATGGGAAAATTATTCAATATTGGACGCTTTTGACAACTTAATGGCTGCCTGTTCCCAGGCTGAATGGAACTCTGGAAGGCATTTTCTTTTCACCGTCTCCAAATGCATTTCGCTCTGCAGCAAATAACGTGTAGCTCTGGGCCCTTCCTTGCGAACACAATGGAAAGAATCAGTTTAAATTTTATTGTCTGTTGATAAATGCTTGGTGCATTATTTCAGCCAGCTCTAATTGGATTTATTTTTAAACTCGGTTTCTGCAAATTGTACTGACAGTAAACAATAAAATCAGATGATTATTCTAATACAGAAAACATAAACACAGCAAAAACATAAACACAGCAAAGCTGCGGGAGGGGAAGAATGAAGCGGGGGAAATCGGAGGGGTAGACGAACCATGAGAGGCGATGGACTCTGAAAAACAAACAGGGTTCTAGAGGGGAGGGAGGTGGGAGGATGGGTTAGCCTGGTGGTGGGTATTGAGGAGGGCACATTCTGCATGGAGCACTGGGTGTTGTGCACAAACAATGAATCATGGAACACTTCATCTAAAACTAATGTTGTAATGTATGGGGATTAACATAAGAATAAAAAAAAAAATTTACCCATCAAAAAAAACCAAAAAAAACAAAAAAACACAGCAAAGCTGCTTGTACGGCCTCGTCCTGGCCTTTTAGTGCCTCGGCAGATTGGCCGGCCCGTGTGCTCTTGCTGGGGATTTATAGGAACCTTGCAACATAGCAGAGCGCTACCCCAGCTCAGAGAAGACACTTGCCACGCTCATTGCACAGTCTAAAATATTCTTGGATTTTTTTTTTTTTTTTTTTTTTTTAAGATTTTATTTATTTGCGAGAGAGAGAATGAGAGACAGAGAGCATGAGAGGGAAGAGGGTCAGAGGGAGAAGCAGACTCCCTGCCGAGCAGGGAGCCCGATGTGGGACTCGATCCAGGGACTCCAGGATCATGACCTGAGCCGAAGGCAGTCGCTCAACCAACTGAGCCACCCAGGCGCCCGCACAGTCTAAAATATTCTTAAGATCGATTCTTCAGTTATAATATGAGGGAGCTTTGTTGTTTTTCAGAATTAAATCAGGGCACAAGGCATATGCCAGTTGTGGTCTGGAACACTTCAGACCCACCAATGCTGTGACCTAAAAACCTGGGCCACATACGTTGATCTCCGTCCTCCCACTGATACTGTGCAGTGTCCTCCCCAAAAGCAGCGGGGACTTTGGCAGTCAGGGCATTTCTCACCCCCTCAGTGGTGTGTGTTTTGCCCTGAAACCTGAAGCATGAGCTCAGTGCCTGGCTGGTTTCCCTGGTGGACGGGGAGACACTGCAGGCGTGCTGGGCGCTGTGTCCCAGTCCTGTCCCTGCTCCTGGAGGCTGACACACGGCATATCCTCAGCAAGGGGCCTTTCGTGGAACTCCACAGCGTGGGTGTCGGCGTTCCTTTGGAGGCTGCAGTGTACCTTCATGTTCTTTACGCGGTCTGTCCAAATGGCAGCATCTCTGGAACATGCCGGACCATAAACGTTTGTGGTTAATGATGATTTGCTTACAGAAGGGGGAGTGCCCCGAGGGATCTGAATTCCGCGATCTTTCCATTCAGGGGGCACATCGAGGTTAATAGGAACACGGGACCTTCTCAGAGCCTGCAGCTGAGGCTCACAGAGCAGAATGTCCCATCTTTCTGGGAGTGTAACAGAAGGCAGTGACCACAGGTGTTCTTCCTCGGACTTGGGAATTGGGAATAAAGGGGAGGTTTGAGGAAATAGGATATCGGATGGTATTGGTTACTCCATGCAGTCCTTTGAAGCGCTCACATCTCAGAGCATTGTCCTCATGTGAAACGTCCGTGTATTGAGCCAGCATCAGGTGAGTTCCAAATACTTGGTTAGTCTCCTGACAGATATCTGAAGTCTGTTCAGAATTATGGGCACAAATCTGTTGCCTCTGTCTCACTGATTCTTTTTGAAATTTACTTTCAAAAATAAAATGAAATTCTCAGTAGCCGATCCTACCACAGAGTTATCCTGTTGGAGATAATCACTGGCTCTTTGGGGGAAATAGATCCGTTTTTCTTCAATCAGACATGCTAGGGAGAGCCTGCCATCCCCTCTGGCCAGAGGTTCACACGTCTGCCAGAGGGATTGGATTTTACCACCCTTTTTATCCGGTGGATGGTGAGCCGAATCTGTGTCTGGCTGCAGAAATGTTCTACCCAACTTAATGGATGCGTACCACAAATACTTCTCGTCAGCTGGGTGGTTTTTGCAGCATTCTTATCTTAGCAGGAATGGATGCAGTTGAAGTTCATTGCTGTTCTTTTTTTCCCCAACAGGTTCTTAGCATGATAATCAATGCAGCTTACAAGCCTGGAAGGGTATTGAGAGAATTACAGCTGGTGGAAGATCCACACTGGAATTTTCAGGAGGAGACGCTGAAGGCAAAGTAGGTGTTCTCAGTCCTGGGAAACAAGGCTCTTGTAATGGTTAGCCCGCTACTTTGAAACTCGTCATTCCTCTTCCTGACACAGCCCACAGAAATGGGAATAAAGGGGGAGGACTGTCATTCTTTAGTTCTGTGTGCTACGTACAGATTTATTGGTGTTTCTGTTACACGGAGTTGCCTTAAGCCTTGGGATTCCGGAACTAAAGGAGAGATTTGTTTAGCTGATACTTTATTGTGTTAAACATTCAGAATCAGAACGTCCTGTGATTCAGGGCCAATAGATTATTTGATCGGAAGGGGAACAATTATAAGAGAGAGGATATCTGTTACCATCATTATATGTTATTCATTAACAGCTCTTAATATTTGATACTGTAAAGAGCTTATGCCAGGCAGTTAAATGTTCTTTGCTCTGAGAGTTGACAGTTTTAAAAGATAAAAAGAACCCATACCTCTGCTTGGCTTTGGTTGACGGGCTGTGGGTTGACATGGGAAGAGAACCTTGTTTTACACTCTCACACCCCTTCACTTCTTTTACTTGCAGATAGGCTAACTGGAGAGATGATGTTTTGGCTTTGCTTTGAGGTTCTCGAGCTCTGAAATTGATAGCACCCCCTCTGGATCGATAAGCTTGAACATGGTAGTTTAGAAGGCAGATAGAAGAAGATCCAGTTCTCAAGATAATTTTCTTTCATAATTGCTTTGACTTCCGGTCCTTGGTGTTCATTTAGCTTTTCAACAGAATAGATCTTACTGGTCAACTTCTTGTAGAACAGTGTCCTCAAATAGCCTTTAGATGTGACATTTGGGAAACGATAACTTTTTTGAACAGTGAACCACGTTCAGTGGCTAGAGTGTGGCTGAGGCCTCCTTTAAAGAAAGTACCTTTCCTGTTTGTAGTGAAAGTTGAGGGATGTGAAATGGTTTGTTTGACCAGTAGTATTCTCCCGTGTGGTTAACTTACTACTCTGGTACGGAGTAAGGATGGTGAGATACTGCTCGGCTGCTCTCCACTCGTCTCTTCTACACTCAACATTTCTTTTTTGAACACATCTGCAATTTTAGACTCCGTGAACGCCATTTGTGGTCTCATGATGCTCTGCCAAATCACAGAAGTCAAAGGGAATACATGTTAACTGGGAGAACGTTTATTTGTATGAAGTGGCCTGTCACTGAAAGGTGGTACCATATTTCATCCTTCCCGTGAAGTATTTAAATGAACCTCCCCTATAAATGACCTGAAAGGATATGATTAATGGGAAGAATTAATGATCTCTTTCAGTCATACTAAGTCTTTTCCTTCTGTAATTACTGTGGTTTGTTAGTGTTTTGCTTTTTTGTGTTTTATAATAGAAACGAACGTAAGTCACTGTATTTATTTCAAAAATAAATAAGTAAATAATACAATAAGTAAATGAGCCCCACCTGTACTGCAGAAGAAACCAAAGCAAGGCTTTTTCCAGCCGAATGTTCCATATCTTTCTACTTCACCTGAGGGGGGATCAGCAGTAGCATGACATTTTCTAAGGTTTAATGCATAGGAACAGTGGTGGCCGAAAACCTGAGCAAGTGTATGTACAGAGAAACATTTGTTTTAAACAGTTTCTGTAAAATTCAGTACCTCCCAAACACACCTCACGGATAAGGAAATAGGACAACTACAAAAATCTTAAACCCCATTAAAATCTCCCCTGTTCGTAAACAAGCCAGAAAGTTGCCCCAGGTACCAAAATGACAGGGAGAGTTAATTTTGCGGTGTTAGCGCTCATTTTCATGTTGCCCAGTCGATCAGAGCTTTTATGAAATCCAGCCTGATACAATCAAAACCGACACGGGGAAATCAGCCCTGGCTGATCGTAAAGGCAACGTATCACCTATTAGATCAGATATGACAGTGAGTTCCTTAGCCAGATCTTACGAAGCAGCTTATAATGAGAACGTGTCTGTCTGTGAGTGTGCTGGATTACAGTTGCTAATGATGACAGATTTACAGGTGGGAGGGGGCGTTCCCGTTAGGATACTATGTGTTGAGTCACCTCTTCGCTTCTGATGTAAAACGACAACTTTTTAGATCTTGACAGCTTGCGCAAATGAGAGGAGAGAGCCCCCAGCTTCTTCCCATTTTCTTGAAAGGCTGAAATGCTTTCTGTCGTGAATAAATTAACTTCCTGAGCGGGCGGGGGTGGGGGGACCTGCATTTAAGGCATTCTGTTGTTTGGGTTGTGGTCTTTGAATGATAGTATCACAAGGAGTGCTTTCAGGAGGAGAGGACGTGAGCTCCACGTGAGATCATGAGATCATCCACCCCTGGGGCTTGGGAGGGCTGTCACTGAGCATTGGGGTTTCTGACTGGTGCTTCCTCTTCTGAAGAGAAAAGACCCATTTCCTTGAGAGGATGGAGATGCCATTAAAAAGGTTTGACCTGTGCGTAGGAGAAAAACTTAACATCGTCACCTTTTGACCCTTGGTGATTTTTTTTTCCTATTTATCTAACAATCACACCTTTTATACTAAAAGAAATTATTGCAGTATTGAACACCATGTAAGGACTCTGTATCTTGAGTCTTCAACCTGTATTGAAAGGCAAAACTGGGGTAGCTATGATGCCAAAGGGAAAGTAGATTCTCATGTAGTTCATTTTAGCAGTCCTGGGAAAGAAGATTGTTTCTTTCCGATGAACTTAAGTATACTAAATTGACGTACATTATTTTGAATTTCAGGAGGAGGAATTTAGGCTGTACCTTTGGGGGATAAAAAAAAAATTCCAACTCTGTGCATCTAGAGACATTTACATGTTTTCCAACATGTTCTAGAATCTTCTTGGGGGCAGAAAGACTGTTAACTCTGCTTTGAGTGGCTTTTGTGATCATCTTTATAAAATCCAGGTGAAGGCTTAATAGATTTTCCCAGTCCTTTGTTATAGTTATTCAGAATATTTAAAGAGGAAATGTGCTCTTTAAATTGGAGGGAATGAGACTTCCTTATCACTTAGGCACACGCAAGGAAATTCACAACTTAGAGGTGAGTCATGCTTGGCTCTACGGAAATGATATTTTGGTTTCTTTTTCATAAGCAATTACTGATTTTTTATGTGTTTCTCTTTCACTTTTTTTGGTCTTTTACTCATGCTCCTATTTTGTGGGTAGCCAGATGTAATATTTGGCTGCAGAGTGATTTGTGTAGAAAAGGATTCGTAAACAGAGACTTTCCACTGGAAAAAAAAATTATTAGTTGGTTCATTTGTCAGTTTTTACCTTGCTTAGATTTGTGCGCTTGCTCTCCTGAAAACGTATGCCATAAACATTATGGGAAGCGGGCGGCTGGACCAGTTTGGGGAGCACAAGCCTGAATTTCTGCATGAGCTTAAGTTCATCAGGTTACGGGCGTGTTGTTTCTGCTGCAAACACAGACCAGTTTAGGATGTTCTGAATTGGATGGGGTCTTTCCAAACACACACACACACCCTTTATTACACAGAGTTCTCATTCCTTGAAATGCAGGAATCCAGAAAGAAGAGAGAAGTTTCTGAGGGGTTGAGTATCCTAAGACTGGAAGCCAGTGAACCAAAGTGTTGCCCATAGTTCTGATGATCAGGAAGGTTTGACGATGAAGGAAGGAAAGACTCTCTTCTGAAGGATATCAGGACCATATATCACGGTTGCTAAGGAGAAGAGTGATGGTCTCACAGCCTGTGAAGCTTCTCTGTCTTTGCAGAGCTAAATTCTTCCTTCAGTATTCGAGGATGCGGATTCAGCCTGATGGAAGAGAACCTTGTTTTACACTCTCACACCCCTATCTCTGCCTCACCAAGTTTTGTGAAAAGGTCCTGCTATGGGTCGTTTTGCAAGTGAATGATAGAACTTAGGCCAAGTTGGAGTCCTCCCCCTTGGACTGTCCTGATATTTAAGAGTGGATTGTTACATCAGTGTTGGGTTTTTCACTCTGTATTTCCTTTTGATTCAAAATCCATTTTGGTTTTTCTCAGCTCTCATCTACTGAAAGAGACACATTTTTCCAGCACTCTCGCTTCTCCATCTTCATCTGTCTTTCTCCACCCTGCCCTATGTACTCACATGTGGAAATTAACCGCTGCTTTGATTGGTGGGAAAGTACTGGAAGGCCATTCACACTTCCTTATTGATGGCAAGGAGGAAAAAACCTTTTCTCTACCCTGTTAGGTTCAGTTCCTGGGAGCCTGCAAATTAAACTGACAAATGACAGATGAGCAAGAGAAAAGACTATTTACTTAAATAAGGTGCATGCACACACATGAAGGAGTGCTTTGTGATGAGTAACTTGAAGGGACAGTTAGGATTTGGAGCTTTATGTGTATGGTATAGCTAATTTAGTAGGAGAAAGAGTATGGAGCAACAGCCTGTAGGGGAAGAACAAATAGGCTTCTTTATGAAAGACAAACGACTTTTTAGGAGAACAAATAGATAAGAAAGTTTGTGAAAATGTTGGTTTATGCAAGCACAAGCAGTCTTTCTGTCTTTTTCATAGGCTGTGAAATTCCTCAGAGATGGGATTTATGGTAGGTTTACTCTGGTCTCTCCCTTGGGATTAGAAGCCACTCCAAAGAGGGAATTTATGGTAGTCCTCATTTCTCAGAAGTTTCTGCTTTTAGTCAGATAATGGAAGCTCTGAGAAAGCTGCTTTCTGCATGTGTTGGATCTCAAACATCTTCATCTTAAAATAATCTCTGTGTCAACTCTGGGATTCTGAGTGGGTCCCCACAGTGACAGCCAGGATCCCTCCTGCATCTCTCTGTTCTCTGACGTCCTGTGCTGTTTCATAGTGGGTGTCTGAGACCAGTGTCACCCCAGCCTCTCCTCGGGCGCCCCGATAGTAGAGACAAGATCACGTTCCACACGTTTCTGGAGCCTCAGTAAGGCTGAGGTGCAAAGGGAATGGGGGAAGAAGTCTTCAAAATAACAGAGGCAAGGGGCACCTGGGTGGCTCAGTCGGTTAAGCGCCTGCCTTCAGCTCAGGTCATGATCCCAGGGTCCTGGGATCGAGTTCCGCATCGGGCTCCCTGCTCAGCGGGGAGTCTGCTTTGTCCCTCTCCCTCTGCCTGCAGTTCCCTCTGCTTGGGCTCTCTCTCTGAAATAAATAAACAAAAATCTTTAAAAAAAAAAAAATAACGGAGGCAGAGCTCAGATCCGCTTACCACAGATCTCCCTGGTTCCCTCCTTCCCCACCTTCTTTATCTTTGCTTGTTGTTGTCCTGCCTCAGTTCTGACCCAGTGATCTTTCACTTCTTTTACCCTCCCTCCTTCCCTCCCTACATCTATCCATCCTTCCTTCCTTCCTTCCTTCCTTCCTTCCTTCCTTCCTTCCTTCCTTCCTTCCGAGAGCATAATGCCATGTACTGGCTTGATCGTCTCTTTCAATATTTTCTTCTTTTCACAGAACTTGTACTCCACGCTTTAAAAGCCTTATCTTGTGTTGTGTTTACAACAGCCTTGCTGGGCCTTTTAATAAATTACACGGCTAAGGGTCCTTCCCTCCGGACTCACATTGACAGGATAAAGCAAAGAGCTTTATCCTGTGCTTTTGAGCTGTCCTGCCTACAAAAGTGTGTCACTGGTGTACTGTTTTTAAGCCTTTTATGATGGGGAAAGCTGCAAAACGGATTCTACTTTCACCTGCGGTAAAGCCTAGTGAGGTGACCAGGATCGTGGTGGTGCCCCTCACCTGGTGCCCCGTGCACGGCCCACCTCCTTGTCCATGTCTGGTGGAGCTCCTGACACCTGACCTGTCCACCCTGCCCCAGGAGACCATAGGGATCAGATGGTCATGTGGTGCAGAGTCTCAGAGAAAACAGAAATGACACTATCACGTGAATGCAGTTAGACCCCAGCCAGTGTGTAAAATCTTAGAGCCGCCTTTTGCCTGTATTTCTTGGTGGACCAGTATCTCTATGTTTAGTGCGTCCTCGTGAAAGAGAGTTGTGCGAACACTTGCCCTCATTTGTCGACCAACTCCAGACAAGCGAGGTTATTGGCTCACGCAGGAGCTTGCGAGGTCCAAACAGCATCTTCCCCGCATTGCACGAAAATCCACAAGCGTATGGCCATACTGAACCCGTAGCGCTCGAAAATAGATGGAAATCATGTTATACGCTAAGCTTAATGTAGTTTGAGTCGTTATACACATAACATTTATTTTTATTATTTCTTCTCTATGTGTTTAGCTTGAAACAATCTCAAACGTACAGAAAAATGACCAACTGTTAAAATTATATAACATTTCATTAAAATTAAATTATATTCTTTCTCCTGGTCGATTTGAGAATAAGTTATTGGCATGATGCCCTATCGCCCCCAAATACCCATTTCCTACAAGCAAGGACGCTCTCCTACATAATCAAAATCAGGACAGTGATACATATGAGTGGTCCTCATACCACACTCAGGTCTCACCCACTGTCCCAGTGCTGTCCCTCGGGCGGAAGAGCCCAGCGCAGGGTCTCACGTTGCATTGGGCTGCCCTGTCTCTTCCGGTCCCCTTGCTTCCCGACAGTTGCTCAGACTTTTCTTTGACTTTCATGACCTTGATATTTTTGAAGGGCATGGACCACTTACTTTGTAGAATGCCACTTCATCAGGAGTTTCTTTTATGTTTCCGCATGACGGGATTCAGATGATGCATCAGGAGTATCACAGAAGAAAGGACCTTCTGCTCCCTGCATCCTGCCTGCTGGCGTACGATCTCTGTTTGCCTCCTCCCTAGGCGTGTTTACTTTGATCACCTAATTAAGGTGACGTCTGCCACGCTGCTCCGTGGCAGAGACACTTGGTGGGGGCGACACTCCGTACTCTGTAAATATCCACTCCTTGTCAAGCTTTCAACATCTTCAGACCTTTATTTGTGTCTGTATGAATTCACGGATTCCTGTTTTACTCAGTGGGTTGAAGTCATCAACTATATTTGTGTCTGTATGAATTCATGGATTCCTGTTTTACTCAGTGGGTTGAAGTCATCAACTTATCGGATGCTCAGGTTGTCCCAGATTTGGCCAGTGGGGACCACACCCAGAAGGCTTTTTTTTTTTTTTTTTTAAAGATACTATGTATTTATTTGAGAGAGAGAGTGCTCACAAGCAGGGGGAGAGGGAGAAGCAGACTCCCTGATGAGCAGGGAGCCCGATGCGGGGCTTTATCCCAGGACCTGATATCCTGACCAGAAGCTTAACGGACTGAGCCACCCAGGTGACCCCACCCCCACCCCCCCAAGCAGGCTTTTTGTTTATCACCTTGACTTTTCTCCATCAGTCTTTGATACTTTGTTACTTTCTGACCCCATCAGTCTTTGATACTTTGTTACTTTCTGACCCAGTAAGCTGTTCCCAGATCATCTTGTCCCTTCTCTGCCCTAGTCCTGGAGTTAGCCACCTCTCCAAGGAGACTTGGTTTTTTCTCAGGATCGGTGGTGGGTTTTTTTTTTTTTTGTTTTTTGTTTTTGGTGGGAGGAGGTATACACACACATACGTACAAAAACATTTACATTTACATTTCTGTTGGGTTTTGAGCCCTCATGACCTCCTCCATGGTCTAAATTTTGCTACAAGGGCTCTTCAGACTGAGCATATGATTTTACTCATGGCTGAGATATATTGCAGTGACGTAGGAAGGGCATGCAGTGATGTCATGAGGAAAAGAGATGCAGGTGGGGTCTGGAAGAGTCTCTGTGTTCAGGCCTCCTTATGCTCTCTCCCCCAGGGAGGGTTTCCAGAGAGCACTCTGCTTCCCCAGCAGCGAAAGTGCGTATCACATGATGTTTCTGTCCAGAGAAGCCCAGGCCTGAGGCTTTTACTGGGGGCTGGTCCCATGGGCAGCACTCTGCCTGGCATGGATCAGGGAAGCAAGCGGGTTTGCCTAAACAGTCTGGGTGTGGTTCACCACCTTGATCACCTCCAAAATGCAGTTCCCAGATACCAGCCATGGGCCCACCTTGCAGGCGAGCTTCTCTAGAGATAGCAGCTTCAGGCCTGCAAGCCTGGCCCTTCTTGCACACTTGTGACTGAATTCAGGCTCCAATCCCCCTCTTCCCGCCCAACACTGCAGGGGGTCCCCTCTGGCCTTTTACTTTCTTGTATTTGCACCCCCCCCCAACACACAGGGGAAACTTGGCTCACACTGTCTTCAGTCTGTTGATGTGTTTGGTCAGGCCCCATTCAGGAACCAGTCTCTTGTCCTTTTGTTCTTCTCTTCACCCCCATCCGGGCCCTCGCACCTGACCCGTGCCGGGCTGTCCCCCACGGGCGGACATCCTCTGTGTTCTGAGCAGGACAGGGATGCCGCCATCCTGCCTCCCTCCTCACCTGCCACAGGTCTGGATCCTCTTAATTAAGGAGGGCCGTTGGGACTGACCCCACAGGAGAGGGGGAGCCGGACTATAGCCCACGGCCCCTCTGGTGTTAGAATGGCCCTCCGTGGTTGTTTCGAGTCGGGCCCAAGTAGCCAGACCCTTTTGCCCCATCACAATGACTCCTGGCATGGGGGCCGCCCCTGGGAGGGGAGGGGGCAAGCTCTTGCAGCTGGGCAGACACTCTAGGGCCAGCAGCTGTGCCGGCAGTGGGGATGGGAGGTCCTGGCAGCATCCGCCCAGGGACGGGACACCGCGGGTCCCACTCCGCCTCTCCAGCCTGCACACCTTCCCTGCCCAGTCTCCCCGCCCTCCTCCTCCACCACCATGGCTTTTTGGTGGAATTGTTCCAGAAGGGCAAGCAAGGGGAGGGGATTCCATTACTTTTAAACCATACTATAATCCTATTTTCATAAATTTAGAGTGGCATTTCCTAATTGGGAAAGGTCTACTTAAGCCTTGCTTCCACGGAGTCATCCCAAACTAGAAGGGAGGAAAAAGCTGACCCTTCTCTATTTCCCGCAGGGCATTTGTTCTTGTCCTCTTCACGTCCCTCGAATGCGTTTCGGGAAGCTTTGGAATTTGGAGGTCTGGGAACATCTGTCTTTGGGCCCTACTTCCACAGGTTGAATTCGGACCCAATTTTCACATTTCTCCTGCTTTTTTTACTTTATATCATTTTATTTTTTTAAGGAACTTTAAGAATCTTGACATTGAGCTCTTTGGAAGAGAGAGCCCTAGGGCTACCAAAACTGCAGTGGGAAAAACTGCCAGGGAAGTTGTACCAGGAGCATCTTTTTATTCTGCCTTCCCCAGAACATGAGAGACATGCCGTGTCCACAGAACTGTGCTGGTTTTATTATGAAGCACAACAAAATCAGCGAGCAAGAACTACCCAAAAATGAATCACAGAGCCCTCCTCGGAGTGGGGGGTGTGTGTTCCTACATCTAGGGTCGATAGAGGTCCTAGAAAAATCAACAGTTGTTCAAGGGTATGCGATTTAAAGCATGATCTTATCCACAAAGAATTGCTTTTTAGTTCTTACTGCACAGAAAGCCAAGCTTGGCACTTCAGAGAAATGCAAGAACAGTCAATACAGAGGGGCTGGGATTTGAAAGACCAGAGAATGAACACGTAGTCCAGTTTTTTCAAGTTAGAAATTAATTTCTTTGCTGTTGTTACTGTAAAAAAATGATTTGTTGGGAGGGGGAATATTTTTCTAGTCTTCAGAAGCATAAAAAGCCTAGTTGAAAGAAACTCAGAATCAGTTTATCCTATTTATTTCTATCACCGCATTATTCTTAGGGAACCAGATCTAGGTTTTGAATGTAGTACTTCATTTGCAAATTACTGAAGTGATGCTCTCCTTATGTTACGCTGTTTGCACGAATCACCTGGTGTCCCTGTTGTTTTGCGGCTGACTTTTGGAAACATGCAACACAAGTGTGCAGAGCGGGTTTGGCAAAGAGCTCGTGCCCATCACCCTTATTGACGTGGACAAGCAGGAGGGCAGCGTTGGCTTACTTAGTAGTTCACGCCTCTGGATTGTGGTTAGTTTTCCACGAGTGTTATCCACCAGAGCTCCCGCTTTTTTTCTGGAAGATAAATTGTTGTTCAAGATTTCAACTTGAGGGTGCCTGGGTGGCTCAGTCAGTTAAGTGTCTGCCTTTGGCTCAGGTCATGATCCTAGAGTCCTGGGATGGAGCCCGAGTCCGGCTCCGGGCTCAGCAGGGAGCTTGCTTCTCCCTGGGCTCCTTCCACCTTTTGTTCTCTCTCTGTCTCTTTCTCAAATAAAAAATAAAATCTTGAAAAAAAAAATTTCAACTTGAAAATCAGGGTGCACCTCAAGGGCGTAGTTGAACAGCCCCATGGTTTTGATGCATTCTTCATGTCGGTGGACTCTGGGTTCTGTGACATGTCAATTAAATAAATACCGGTCATCTGCTGCTAATGGAGAAGTTTATAAGTGTTTTGTACCAACAATATTTTAAAAATGTGCTGAAAGGTGGTTTGAACCTACATCCAAGTACCCCTCTTTCCAGCCAAGCATTATTTACATGGTTATCACCATAAATATTTGGCCCAGGGCTTTGGTGCCCATTTTTGAACCGAGAATCCATTCAACCTGCTTTCCAGAAGAAGTGGTCTTCAGTTTTATGTTGGTGACTTCACTGCATGTGGTTTTTCTTAGGCAGGAGAAAGTTGGTTTTTTTCTCAAAAGTAAGGAGCAACAAATGACAATATCTGGATTTCAGAAGCGTTCTGGAACGGGTATTAAATACTACAGATACTGCAGTGAGACAGTGCCACGTGGAAATATCTGTGGTGGTGATTCATCGCATGCGTGGGCTTTCTTAAAAACATTACTCTGAGCTCCGAAGGAACGATAAAAACAAATGGCGTGGAAATCACACACAGCCTACTTCACTGTTAGAAAATAAAGGGGCTACTTTCAGAACACGCCATACACAGTAGGTCTAAGTAACTGTGTGGTCTTGCCATTGCTCTTCCTCATTTCTAGGTACAGAGGCAAAACGTACCGGGCCGTGGCCAAAATCGTGCGGACATCGGACCAGGTAGCAGATTTCTGCCGGCGGGTCTGTGCCAAGCTGGAGTGCTGCCCAAATTTGTTCAGTCCCGTGCTGGTTTCGGAGAACTGCCCAGAGAACTGCTCCATTCACACCAAAACCAAGTACAGTAAGTTCAAAGAATGAGAAGAGTATTGGGCTGGGGGCCTAAACTGTGGGATAAGGTAGCTGATCGGTTTCTAAAAAAAAACAAAAACTTTTGAGTAATTTTTCATGGGAATTGCTGTGAAAGAATTCTTTAAGATTTGCTGTGGCAGATACTCACGTGTCTCCAGCCCAGTGGAGGGACAGGATGACAAAGAAGAGATGGGAAGGGCTATGCTGTGAGTTTCAGGACATTGGCTGGGTTTGGAAATTTATCTGGCGGAAAGGAGAGCTGGATAAAACTGGTTCTTGGTAACAGTTGGTAACCAGCATTGCTTTCTGGGTCCTTAGGCTGAGAAGGTATAGAGAGCGCCTTTGCTCCCCTGGACGGTGAGCTCCTTGTCATAGGCTGCTTCCCCCTATCTATACCACCTCCTCGGACCTCCCTGGACGGGGGGTGTTTGGAGGGTGCAGAAGCCCGCACTCTCCGTGCTCCCGTGGGGTCAGCTGTCCCCCTGCCCTGCCTTTGCTCTGGCCACTTCCTGGCAGGATTTTCGGGCTGTCTACCCCACACGTATGGTGCTCAGCCTTCTCTGGTGGCCTCTCCCAGCTCCCGTCCTCCTGTCCTTCCTCAGCTCTGACCTTTGTCCACATGCACCATAGCCACTCACAGACACCTCCACCCTGGTTATGTCAAGCTCTGACAGCTCCCTCTGATCCCCGCTTCTGCTCTCGCCACCTCCCCGCCTCGGTTATCTCTGACCCGGGCGTGACTGCGCCGCCGTCACGGTGGCCTGGAGGTTTGCTCTCCCAGCCTGCTTTCCGGCTACCGGCGTATTGACAGGACTCGGGAGTGCAGTCCGCGTGCTGGGAGCCCCAGCTGGTTGAGACTGATCAGCCCGGGTGTCAGAACCAGGAATCGGAACGGACTTGAACCACCGTTCCGAGTGTGAATCTCCTTGTAGTTTTCTCTGTATGGATCCATGGATATGCTAAAAACTCTTTTCCACGCCATTCCTGCTAAGAGTCAGTGCCCTTCTCTGTCAGGTTGGGCCGCCTGGCATTCTGCACCCGCGCTCACGCATGGAGAGCCACCTGTGTGTTGGTAGGATGTGGTGACGTCACAGTCTTCTCCAGACAGTGGTGACATCAATGACCTTTCTGGAGAACTTGGTTCCCCCTCAAGTTACCTTTGGTCAGAGGAGAGACCCCCTGGAGCAGGCTGCTCAGTAACAGATGCTCCTGAATTACAAAGGACTTGACTGAGAGCTAAACTCTCCCTTGAATGTTTGCCTTAAAAACGAGAAGAGGTGGGTTACCACAGCTTGGATTCAACACGACCGAAATGCCTTAGAGATTTTTCTGGGTCTCGTGTGATAAAACGTCAAAATCCTAAGATCCCTGGGTCAACGTATAGTAAATATTGCTGCAGATTGAACTGATGCTCCAGAGGGAAAGGACAAAACCACGCTGGGGAGGAATTGAGAGCACCAAGGCCAGCAGTCACCCCAGTGTGACCCCAAGACTCTGAAAGTGTGCTGCACCTTTGTTGTATTCGGTAAAACTGCTCTGATTTCCAGCCTCTGGCTTCTAGGAAACCTCCGGTAGACGTGCACTGTGTTTTCTCAGCCCTCAGATCGATTTCTTGGGTGTTCGGGATGATTTGATAGTTACTCTAGCTGTGTTTGAAGGACAAGGCGAGTGCAGGGTCCCCCTCCTCCTCTGCCATCTTAACTCCCCTCCTGGCTTCTCAGGAGCCAAACTGCACCAGACTTATCTTGCCCGCACGGGGCCCTGGGGTGTGAACAAATGCTTGTCCACCTGTAACTGGTACGTAGGGACCACTGTGAAGCATCGAGTGTCCTGCTCGGTCCCACTGGGCTCATTTCGCATGTGGGGCCGTCGAGCGCCAGGGCCGGGTATCTTGCCCGTGGGAATACAGCAGCGTGGGTGTGCATGGGGGCCACGCTCCGCCACACATCACGTGCTCCATGGAAGCCTAGCAGCTGTGTGCTTGGGCATTTGTCTTGGCTCCTTCTGACCGTAGATAAAGGTTCCCTTTCTGCAGGTGGTTCTGTATGGAATAATGGGGGTTTCGTTGTGGGATGGTCGAGACTTCGGGTAATGAGTCTCGATCAGGATCTTAATTGAAAACTGGATCCTTAGGAGTGGTTTCGATTAGTTGAGTATACATTTAATTTATAAAATACAGCAGTCGTTACTGGACGTTGGTAACTCTCTAATGGGTGCTCTGCGTGTTAATAGAGACTTCTATCGAGGTGCTGGCAGGGTTGGTTTCTCCTGAGGCCTCTCTTTGGGCTGCAGACGGCCGTCCCTTCTGTCCTCACACGGCTGTCCCCCTGTGCTCGCCTTCCTGCTGTCTGTCCCTCTTCCTGTAAGCAGGCTGGTCCTATAGGATGAAGGCCCTATGCTTTGGACTTCATTTACCCTTAATCACCTCCTTAAAGACCCCATCTGCAAATACAGTGCCATGCGGGGTGAGCGCTTTAACATTTGAATTTTGAAGACATGTAGTTCTGTCCCTGACACCTTCTAACCATGAGGGCATGGGAGAAATGTTCCCAACAAAAGAACGATCTTTCTCTCTTCTCTTTTCTTTTCTTCCCTCTTCCCCGGTCTTCCTCTGGTCTCTCTACTCTCTCAGTGTCGATGTACTTCGTGTGTGTGACCTTTGGAAGATGTTCTTGATCCTCTCTCTCCTTGCAGCCTATTACTATGGAAAGAGAAAGAAGATCGTGAAGCCCCCGATCGGGGAAGCCAGCACTGAGAGCGGACACCCGAAGCCAGCCAGACGTAGGAAACGGCGCAAGTCCATCTTTGTGCAGAAGAAGCGGAGGTCTTCCGCTGTGGACTTGGCTGCAGGCTCGGGGGAGGTATGTCCTGCTCAGAGCACCTTCCTGCATGCGTCCGGGACGCGCGGCTGCTCTCGGCCAAGGCCGCAGCTGACGTGTGATGCTGAGTGCTTGGAAACTCCAGGCACCAGGAGCCCTGCAGATTCAGTCCGCCTGGCCATGCGAGCTGGGAGAGGGCGGCGACGGGGACCGTGGTGGGGACCGCAGGATGGGCCTTGGGCCACCCCCGCCCCCGGCGGTTTGCACAGGGCCAGCTGGATTCAGTGCCTTCCCTTCTCCCCAGGAGAGCGAGGAAGAGGATGCGGATGCCGATGCCATGGACGAGGACACTGGGAGTGAGGAAACCAGCTCTGAGCTCCGCGATGACCAGACAGACACCTCTTCGGCTGAGGTCCCCTCCGCGCGGCCCCGGAGGGCCGTCACCCTGAGGAGCAGCTCCGAGCCCGAGCGCCGGCCGCCCGTGGAGAGGCCGCGGCGGGGCCGGAGGGCGCAGGCCGCCTCGTGTGCCAAGGGGGCAGAGCAGGGCGTGGCCACTGGCCAGGACCCAGCAGGGGTAAGGCCCACGGGGGCCCCCAGCTGGGCTCTGTGGGGCCAGGGCTGTGGGCAGGGTGTTGAAGAAGGAAGCCAGTACGGTGCAGGGCCTTGACTTGGGGCTCTGTGTTTAAAATGGCAGAGTAATGGCAGCTCCAGCCTGGTGCCGAGTCTGGGGAGAAGGCCCGGTGGTTTCCCATCTCAGATGGAGTCCAAGGGGCGTGAGAGCTTTTCTGTGGAAGGTTTTCCAGCCGCAGAGGATTCTCGTCAGGAGAACAGACAGAATAGGTCCTCGGGGTGCCATTGGACACAAGGCTTCCCCTTCACGGGAGATGGCTGAGTCAGCGTACCAGATCTCCCCCAAACCCCCAGGCCGTAAGTGGTCAGCCGGGAGGTCATGGGCACCGTCATCACCAGGGTAGAGGGGGAAGAACTGGCTGCCTCCTGTGCATTCACACGCCCCGTACCCTCTCTCCGCAGTCAAAGGTGCATCCTCACTAAGCAGGCCCAGGATTTCCTGAACTGGGTTTTCAGCAACTGCTCTCACGGCGCCTTTTTTTCAGCATCTAACGGCACACAAGCCGTTGGAGGCAAAATCATAACCCAGCTGAGCTGCTAAGAAAGTCCCTCGAGCCCCAAGTCTCGGTGGCTTGTCCAGGTGCCCAGGGAGAGGCCAGAGGGAGGAGGAAAGTCTGGCTCAGGTCTGCGGGGTTTACCGAGTGTCCCGCCGACCCTGCAGGGATCGAATGACCTCCTGCCTCCCTTCTCCTGTCAGGACCCGAAGCAGGAGGAGGAGGAGAGGCTTGTTCTGGAGAGCAACCCGTTGGAGTGGACGGTGACCGACGTGGTGAGGTTCATCAAGCTGACGGACTGTGCCCCCCTGGCCAAGATATTTCAGGAACAGGTGTGCTGGTCCTTCTGCTGTGTTGTATTTTCCTTTGATTTTCTGGTTTAGCTGCTTTCTGTGACACGGCTCTGGTAGGGGAATGGGGTACTCCCTCATGACTGCGGGGGGCTGGGGGATGGAAGCCTGGCTCACACGTGGTCCCTGCTAACACCTCTGTGGGGGGCTCTTTGCTGTCCAGCAGAGACGCAAGTCCCAGCCCGGTCTCCCTTGTCAGGGGCTGGGAGCCTGGGGCCCTCTGGCCTTTATCGCCATCTGGGGAGGGGGGTTTCTGTCTCCCTAGACTACCCTTTTCCCAGTCCTTCCGCTAGGAAGAGCAGGCTTCCCTTGGGTCTCTTTTCACCCATGCCCGGGGCAGTATTGGGTGGCCAGCTTCTGTAGCAGTAAGTCTTGGACGTAGGAGGCATGCAGATACCCAAGCGTTCAGCACCGTGCCCTCTTGGGCTCCCAGGTCCCTGCTGGTCTGCCTTCTCTTCTCCCCGCCTTATGTTTGTTTGATTCATTAGTTCTATACAGCAGGAGAAACAGGGAAGGGATGTGTCCCCATCTTCCCAGAGGCGGAAGCCCTCCGTCTGCTGTGTTTCTCTCAATGGCCCTCTCCTCACTGCTTTCGTATTTCGCTCTTTCCTTTGTAACAACGTTAAAAACCTGTGGTATGTTCGGTTCCATGCTAGTGATGGGTAAATGCAAAACAATCAACATAATCTATACTTAAAGGAATTTTGATTCTGTAGATGAGACGATGAGAATTAGCTAAAGCGTAAGACATGCTTTGAGCCCTAAGAAAGGAGGAATTTTTTTACGTTGCCCCTTAAATTAATATGGAAAGAAATCGCCTGTCTGGACCCAAGCCACCTTGAAGGCTGCTCCCCGGCCTCCCATGGAAGGTCCAGGTGAAGCCTGTGACCTGTTCTCCCGCGTTCGTGTGAAGGGTTGCTATCTCTCACACTGCCTCACAGCGTGAATGTGTCTTTCAGGACCTCGTACTTAAGAAAGGTACTGTTTACCATGTGATCAGTTAAAGATGTGTCTATCTGGTCTTTTTTTAGATTCTACCAACCGATACTCTAGAGAGAGGGTAATAACTCAGGCATTCAATCAGGAAGGGAAGAAGAAAGGCCTCTGATACCCCTGCACCCAGTGAGTCCCCCAGATCTTCTTCCAGGCCCACGTGTGAAAAGCAAATTAATGTGGTTCCCAGCTCATCCCAGGAGGGAGTGGCTCTTAGCATTCAGAGGTCCCATCTGGTCGGCCCCCAGAGCCTCCAGGAGACCCCAACTCTGTGTACGTGAAGGGGGAATGGCGGCTACAGGGGTTTGCTGTTACCAGCACCCCCTCTCTGAGTGACACACAAAAGCAAATAGGAAAAAGCTGCATCAGACGTAAAGAACTTAGTAATGAGCCTGTCTCTTCATTTAAAACACACGGACAGGGAGAGAATTGTAAGAACCGTGAAGGCTTGTGTGGTTTGGGACATCTCCATCTTGAAAACACAAATAAAGCAGATTGAACTCCTGCTAGAAGCATTGTCTAGTGTAGCATTTTCCGAAGCGGGCATTTATCAGTAGTGGCCCTGAGAAGACGCTGAGTGCCGATGACCCAGAGCTCAACACGTGGGTCTGTGTGGTCGTGTGTTCATTCCGAGTGCACCGACGAAACGTCTGCTCATGGGCCTTAACTATATTTAGAAGGCAGATGTGGTAGGCAGCGTTCTAGGTTAGTCTCAAGTTGTGTTTTTGTTTTGTTTCGTTTTTAGACTCAAAGGCGCACTTTTGGCTGGAAATGGTTTTTAGCTGGGCTGTGGCCGAATAGGGCACAGCGCTCTCCCGCCCCGACTCCGGGTCAGCGGTACAGAGAGAGGTGAACAGCCCCGCGTGCGATTGCTTTCACAGGCTTCTGATGTGAGGCAAGAACGTGAAAACTAAGCTGACCTGGGCAAAAGGCTAAAATGCTACACATGCTGAGTCGTTCTTATTTGCACTTCTAAGCCCAGCTTCTTAGGGTGTGTCATGAAGTTCTGAGCCTTCCCAAGCCAGGGTGTCTAAGACACGAAGCGTGCCTGGCACGTTCCCACTTCCAGAATCAGACGGCAGGCAGGGCCCTGCCTCTCACACTGGTTAAAAACTTGGTCCTACTGCGTACCTACTTATTTCTCTTAAGAGACAGAAAAATAGGTAGACTGTAATTGATCATAGTTGTATTCCTATTTCATTTCCAATTTCACGGGAGGCGTTGCCCTAGCCGCAATAAGAGGCTGTTGCCTGCTTTGCTGTCTGAAGCGCTTGGCGTTTGAGTCCTTTTCTGTTCAATCAGCGCCCGTAATTGCTAATTTTTGCTAATTTGTTCAGTCATCTTTGAGCCCAAGTGCCCCACGGTCCTGATTTGGGGAGGCTTCCGGTGGGTCCGTCTACCCACAGCCTGAGCTTTTCGATGACCTGCGGGGGGGGGGGGGGGGGGGGAGGCGGGGGGGCAGCTCTGTTCACAAGTGTGCGAGAAACTCCGGTACGTGGAACAGTAATAGCTCTGTGCACACCTCATGGAGGTGTAAATTCAGGGCTGTCACAATCACCAGCAGCATTTACAGAAAGTATAAACTTCCCATTACCGGAAGGTATGCCTTTAATTCTGAAATGTTAAGCAACAGCTTAAAGCATCTATACTCTGTAATTTTCTACTGAGAACGTGTACATTATACAGTAAAACTCCACACATCCTCTAACTAAGAAAAACACGAAACTCTTAAATACAATTTGGCCTTAAATAGAATGTGGCCCTTGGTCCTTGCGGTGCCGTGCCTGTTAGTATGGGGCCCGGTTTTGCTGCCCCCTCGCTGCTGGCTGAGCCCAGAGAAAGGCCTTTCTGTCTCCCTGCACACTGGAGTCTGTGTAGACAGACTCATTCTCCCGGGTGTTTCTCCCCAGCTCCGCTAGTCTGCACCACACCAGGGCTCCATGCGGCCCCAGAGACCATGAGACCATGTGTATCAGCCCGTAGTTGGACAGGTTCAAGGACATGGACACGTCCATCCCTTCCAGCTTGCCCGCACTTGAAGGTCGCACCACGGAGCACGGAGTCTCCTCCCCTCAACCGTGGCCTCACAACCCAGCCGTCTTTACCGTTGGGCGCTGCCCCCTCGCTGCTGGCTGAGCAGAGGGACGGAGGGTCTGGGAAACGCTCTCCCGTTGGGGGGAGGGGGGTGGGGGCTGTGATCAGATAAAGGTCCCGAGGCCATTTAGAGGTCCTGACCATCATCCTTGTTTGGTTTCATCTGCCCCGAGCTCTCCGTGCAGCTTTCCCTCCGCCACTCAGGGCCCGGGAGGCTGCCTGCCAGGGCCGGAAACTGCTGTGTCGCCCCCGGTTCTGAATGCTTCCAGGCGCCTCGGAACAGCGGGCTTATAAACAGTGGGCAACAGCTGTAGGAGCGGGCGGTGTGGCCTAGTCCAAGCAGGGGAGGTTGGGGAAGAGATCGCATGGCAGCAGGCAGACCGGCTTCTCGGGAAGGGGACGGGAGTGGCCGCAGGCTCCGGGGTGTGTGCGGCTAAGCGAGAGCACCTGCCGTGGCCTGTGCAGAGTGGTGAGCGCCGTGGTTTGGGCCGCGCGGTTGCAGGGATGCCCATGGGAGCAGGGCTGTGGGAGGCACAGCGGGTGGTAAAGGTTAGTAGAGTTTGCCACTGGTCAAAAGTGCGTATTTTCCCCAAAGCTGTCCCAGGAAAGAGACCCAAGTTCTCTGTCCAATTTTGTAAAATAATTTGTGGCATCGCTCAGGATGAACACTCGGGCTATACCGGAAAGAGTCCGGGGCCCTTCAAGCTCTGTAAACCCCACATTCACTCCCGGGCCTGTCACAGATTCTGCACTCCGTTGGCAGAGGCCCCTCGAGGTTTAGGAATAAACAAAGCGAGGGGCTATCTTGAGGTTTCTATCTGGGGATCGGAGACCGGAGTTCTCCCTCACCACTAGATGTGAGTTTTTATTTTGAGGGTAGTTGTAGCTGAATAGAGTCGATGCTCCTCTTCCGTACTTCTTCCCATGTGAGGTCTCTATGAAAGAGTGGGGAGTCTTTGGGAGCTGGGGACAGGCTGGTGGAGGCACTTCCAGAAACCCTCAGAGTGTGCGCCCCAGCTCACATCTCCCTGGATGGGAGCCTGATGGCCCCATCGGTAGCATCTGTGCTATAGACTGAAGCTGCTGTCCCCCACGGTCATGGGGTCATGGGGTCAGGAGCGTGGAGCCCCCGTGAATGGATCGGTGCCCTTGTAGGAGAGCCCACAGACAGCTCCCTGGCCCCCTCCCCTGTGTGAGGACGCAGTGAAGCAGGGCCTCTCCAGTCACCTCCATCTGCCGGCAACTTGATCTTGGACTTCCCAGCCTCCAGAGCCGTGAGATCCAAGTGCCTGTTGTTTACCAGGCCCCCAGCCCGCCGTGTCTGTTACTGCGGCCTGGGGGACTCAGATGGCCCAAGAGTCCCCTCTTCTTTCTCTTCCCCTTCTGTCCACTTGCCTGATTCTCTCGCTTTGCCTTCACACATCTGTTGACTTTTAGGTTCACCCAGACCAGGTTTTCCCATTTAGTCATTCAACAAACGTTTAATGAGCCCCTATTCTGTGTCTGGCAGGTATTTTTCTAGATGCTGAGGATAGCGCGGGGGAAACAAGCTAGAAAAAAGTCCCTTGCCCTTATTGCTATGCCTTCTCAAAAGTGAGTTAAAACGTGAGGCCGTCCCTGACCCCACCCTCCCCCACCCCCCAGCCTGTTGTGTGCTCGGGCTCGCATCCAGCTCTGTCTGCTAAGCTGTGCAGATTTGGGCCACCTGCATACGTGTGTCTGCTCCCCAGCCGGAAAACATAGGAGCCACGTCTCACTCGTCTTGTATCTCCAGTAGCTACTTTGGGGTCCGACATACGAATAATTTAACAAATATTTTGCAAATAAATGAAAAACAGCTTTAAAGACTTGGCACCTCCTCAGAAACTAAGATTTGATTTACCAAGGGAATCCCCTTCTCCTCCTTCCTGGGCTGTGAGGTGTGGGAAAAATGGAGAAACCTAAAAGCATTTCAGAAAGAACAAGTGAGAGATACCAGCTTGCATCTGAGACGTAGATGCACTAATATGTTTATATGGAGAAATGGTTTGTGCATCCCGAAGAGTGCCCATGAGACCTGTGCATACATGGCATACTGATAAGGTGAACACCTGTGAAAGCCACCGTCCAAGGAAGAATCTAGAACATTGCAACATGGCCGTATCTACTGTCCTATCACACTCCGCTTCATTTCTACCAGCTGTAAATACTGTTCTGAAATTTGTATTGTTGTGTTCTTGTTTGATTTACTCTCACCTACTTTTTCGAGGTGATGCCAAAGGGTTTCCCAAAGTAGTTTCCCAGCATACATTTCTTCTCGTGCTCTAGGGCTTCCCGTTACCATATACTTCTCTGCCAACACCTAGCGTTGTGTGACTTCTCCACTTCTGTGGACATGAAATTGTATTGTGGGCCTCATTTGCATTTCCCTGATAAGGTCGACATCTTTTCCTAAATTGTTCATCATTTTTGTTTCATTTGTGAAATATCTACTTGTGCCTTTTGCCTAATATTTTTTTTATATAAGTCTTTTCGTTGTTGATCTGTGTAGGGCCTTCTGTATTCCGGGTATCACTGCCATCCTTTGTCCATTCTACATGGAGCATTCAGTTTGTGGTTGGGCTAGCCGCTCCGTGGCACCCAGTACTGGATCCCAGGGGTAGCACCCCAGTTCTGGGTGACCTTATCTCTTAACAGGCTCAGCTTTGCCACCCCCTAATAAATGTTCTCCCCTTCAGTCCCTCATGGCTTCCCCACCCTGCCTCCTAATTCATTCCAATACGTTGTGGCCAATATCAGCTTGCAGATGATCACATGCTATAATGTGACTTCTCTGCCTAACGACCTTTAGCAACTTTCTGGTCACACACCCCAGAAGCTCGTTTCCTAACTGCTGTCTCGGCCCGTCTCTGCTTTCCCTTCAGTGTCTCTGCGCTCTCCTCGAATACATGCTCTCATGAACTGCTTGTCTTCCGTGGGTCCATCCTTCCCTCAGTGATTCCTCTCTGTCCTTAGGTCTGAGCTGGGGCATCACCTGATCTCTGAGGTGTTCCTTGACTCCTGTAAGACTGGCTGTGTTCCCGTCCCTTTGAGCCGGTAGCTCTGTGTCCACACTTTACTCTCTGTACTGTGTTGGTCTGTTCCTCATAATGGCCTACCTTGACGTTCATCCTCTCCTGGGAGGGAGTCTGTTTTGTTCAGTGCAGTAGCCACAGAGGCCAGCAGAGCACCTGCCTCTCAGTAGGCGCTCAATAAACGCTTGCTTGTTGAGTAAAGAAATGAGTGACATCCTCCACTTAAATGTGGTGCATGCATATGGCGGCCACCTTCACTGAAATGGTCCGTAGAGCGTTACAGAAGCATTTTAGGGGGCTGGCTTTCAAGTGTAATTGAATCTGTATGTCTAAGGATCGCCATCATGACCTAGTATGGATGTTTAGAGCTGCAGTTTTCCCTCCAAAGTTTAATATCAGAAAAGCATGGTTCTAGGGGCACCTGGGTGGTTCAGTCAGTTAAGCATCTGCCTTCAGCTCAGGTCATGATCTCAGGGTCCTGGGATCAAGCTCCACGTCGGCTCCCTGCTCAGCAGGGAGGCTGCTTGTCTCCCTCCTCTCTGCCCCCTCCCCCCAGCCTCTCTCTCTCTTTCTCTCTAAAATAAATAAATGATTCTTAAAAAAAAAAAAGAAAGCAAGCCGTGGTTCTAGTTCCAATATGGTCTTCAACTAAATGATCTTAGCTAGATCAACTAGCTTTTCTGGCATTAATTTCCATCCAAAAAAAAGTGTCCTATATCCTAAAATAAGTTTCTCTTCTGCTCTTCATTGAACATAATGGTTAAGCCACCTGCACATGGTTTTATAACATCATCCTATTTCCTACTTACAACATATTTTTCTCAGGGCCGTGATACTCACAAGACTTTGTATCCCTAGACCTTTCCCCCTCTGTCAAGTTTGATATGATGTAGGTGGATTTGCCTCTGAAAGCGGGAGTCGGGCTCCCAGGTCCCAGGTCAGGGGGTACCATTATTTGGTTCATGACCTTGAGCAGAACCTGTTTCTCAGCACTTCCAGTTTGCCCTTTACTACAGCTAGCCTTAGAGGTGGCATCTGAAGAGCAAGTAAAGTAACGTGCAAAAGCACGATAGAAAAAGTAAAAAAAAAAAAAAAAAAAAGAAAGAAACAGCATCAAAAATTCATTGACAGCTTCGTTAGTTTATCTGCTACTTTCGGCGTGTATTCAAGACTGATCGGTTTACTTTGGGGTTTGATAAGGTCCAGTTTGAGTCTTGGTCCTCAACCAGTATCGAGAGATCAGGGACTTGAGTCTGGCATTCATGATCTTCCACTTGACCTCTGTGATATATATCACCTCCTAAAACACTGGATTTCAGTAATTCATGCCACTGGCATATAGATTCTATCTAATGGATTGTTTCCAAATGTGTATATGCCTATAGTTTTTACCTTGGGCCTGGACTTGGGCACACCACAGCCTCGCTCACGTAATTGAGACAATTAATTGCGCCCACATTGATGCCTCTAAGGTTGATGCTTAATTTTTATTGCTGCTGTACGTATTAGGGATTATGAGCACATCGAGGTGCCTTTTGAAACTAATCATACACTACATTATTCTCATTCCTACCAGTAGTCCTCCCAAGGCTAACCTTTATGCCCATTCTGGGTTGTTTTTTGTTTTGTGTGCTTTTGGAATTTTTAAGACTGCTAAATAAACCATTATCTGAAGAAAATAAGCTTCCTACATGTGACTCAGGATGCATGATGTCGGAGGTGCCCGTGTGCGGCGGTAGGACTAGTAAGTCTCCGTGGCTTACGGCAGGCTCACCGCTTCTCCAAATGGCAGAAATTCTAGTTTGCTGGGTGTGGTTTGTGCTCTCCTTCTACCACTAGTCTTTATTGTTACCTTCTCTTACTTCCTATGGAATGTGAAGACTGTCTTGGTGGATAGGAGGGAGGGATTGCACTTATAACCAATCACACAATATCTACATAAATAAACCCAGTTTATTATAGGAAGCAAGCTGGTGAAGAGGCAGAGATGTCCAGTGCAGGGGGATCTTAAAGCTTTGGGGTGGGCCTTGTCCCTGCCTTCTGCAGTGAATGCAGCTTAACAGTCTGATGACTCTGTCATCGCCTGGGCCCGGTGCACGGCTTCAGAGAGCTCACGAGGACAAGACCGGGATGCAGACCATGCACACCTCATTCTGGGTGGTGCATGTGTGCAAATGGAGATGCGTGCCTTTGTGTGCGTCTGAATACCCGAGTTGTCCTCAGTAGCCAACTGCTCTGGGTAGTGGTACAGCTCTCCAGCATCTTGTCACCCGTTTCAATGGTGAAATGTCAGACCTTGGCAAGGAAGAGAGAGAGCTGCTTCTTTTAGTAGAGCGCTCTTTCCTAGTGCTCATGTGGAGTCACAGCAGAACACGAGAGGGACTGGGGCGGGGGCCGGGGGGCGAGGGGGGCTCTCCCTGCCAGGGGCCGGAAGCTTGGGGAAGAGGAGGTCCTGCAGCAGCTCACCTGTTCCACCCCCTCGACCCCACCGGCCTAGGCGTGTGAATTTCACAGTAGCCAGAATTTTCGGAGCAGACTGGTTTTATTAACCAGAAAGATGAGAGAGTTCTCAGGCCAGGTTGGTATGTCTGCCAACGCTCTCCTGAACCGAAGGCCCCTGGCCCCCAGGATGAAGCCTGCCGTGACAGATGCCATCCCTTGTGCCCGGTGCCTCGGCTCTAACGTGGCTTTGTCTCCTGGCAGGACATTGATGGGCAGGCACTGCTGTTGCTGACTCTCCCCACGGTGCAGGAGTGCATGGAGCTGAAGCTGGGGCCCGCCATCAAGCTGTGCCATCAGATCGAGCGAGTTAAAGTGGCTTTCTACGCCCAGTACGCCAACTGACGCTGCCCTCTCGGGAGTTGACCCAGAGTCGTGTGATGCGGTGTCGTGGGAAGGTTTGGGGACCGACGCTTTATTTCTTGGATGATAAGAGCTGGTACATACACTCTGTAGCAGTGAAAAGCAAGAAGCACGGAGGACCTCCTTCACCCTCCAGCCTGCGTGATAGTACCCCGTTTTCAAGCACACCCAGGGCCACAGCGAGGCTCCTGGAGTGGTGGACGCTGCGGGAAGTGGGAGAGCGTCTCTGTACGTCCACGTCTCGCCTTTCTCCCTCCCTCCCTGTGAAGGGCTTTCCTCAGCCACGGTCCACTTTGCTTTGATGACTTTTCTGAATGTGCCCAGGGAGGACACAGGCTGGTGGTTTTGCTCTGGTCGTTCCAGACGCTTCTTTCGTGACGACGCCTATGGGGCCGTGGCTGCGTGGCTCAGTTGGATCTTGGTGGCAACTTAGTTCTCAGACACACTTGTTGCAGGATGCGGTTACAAAAGGATGGGCTAGACTTGCATCACCTGTCACAGGTGCCTTTTAGGAAGTGGGGGGCGTGAAGGCAGGCGGCATATTGCAAGGAGACCGTTCTTCCCAAGCGACAGACATCCAGAGCCTGTGGAGCGTTCCGTTTGCAGTCTTTTATAGAACTTCACATATTGCTCACTTTCTCATTTAATTGTGACCAGATCAGGGAGTGATTCCTTTAGTCTGTTGGGAAATGCTGAGCTGTGTATTGAAGGAAAAGCTTAATATCAGAGACGAGTGGGAAGAGGCTTCGGGAAGCTTTTAATAAACCAGCTGTGTCCCCATAGAAGGATCCCGCAGTGAGTCTGTCAGTGAGACTGGCTTTGAGTGCCACTTGGATCAACCTGGCCCTGGGACGTCCGACGGGAAGCAGGGCAGCCACCTGGCTCGGCCCTGCTCTTCTGCTGGTCCGGCTGACCGGCCCCTGTGATCCTGGATGACCACATCACTCTGGAGCCTCTCGTCCGCCTCCTGCTAAGGGAAGGGAAGGGTCTCAATCCGCCAACGTTGAGACACCGTAGGTGAGAAAGAATCACATCAGCAGTGTTTACTGTTTCCGGCAGCCCACTCTGGCTTGGAGTGTGCCGAAGACATTTCTTGGGCAGTTTTCATTAAATCCATGAAGTCACCTGTAGAGAGATCTGGGACTCTTGAGCATTGGCTGGGTTTTTTTTTTGTATCAAGCACTTCATCTGCGTATGCCTGTGAGGGACCCAGTGTGCTCACTCCAACCCGAATGGATGGCCCTCCTCCGTTGGGAGGCGTCCAAATGCCTTTCGACACGTGTGCAAGGAAACTAGACCTTGAGAGAGTCTGGACGTGGACACGGAGGGGAGCACAGCCTTCTGCTGCTCTTGTGCCATAATTACCTTGATCTTTTCTCCTTGATCAGTATCCACTGCTGGCGGGACATCATGGGGTGGGCTGCTGAGCTGTCCTGTTTCTGCATACATTGTAAAGCACGATTATCTGCCAGATTTTGCCAAGTTTGATGACCAACGCTAACCTTCATTCACAGTCTGTCCCTGTTAACAGATGCAAATGGAAAACCGATTTTGCCAGGTGAGTTTTTCCTTTCCACCCTAGCTGACTTCTCCCACCAAGTTTGAAACGTTTGGCAAGTGGGTTTGCCTGGGGACCTGTTCTGGAAGGACCAGCGTCCCACACCGGAAGCGCCCGTGGTGACTCGTGCTTGGCTCGCAGTCGGGGCTTCTGTGTCCCACGCCGAGGGGTCCGCCACCTCCCGGGTTCCCACTCCTGCCTGCCTTCTCAGCCACATGCTTCTAGCCTTACACACTCAGCCTTGTGGAGTCGATTGGAAAGGGTATCCATTTCAAGATCTTTGGCATTTTCCCTGCGCTGACTCACTCGCGATCCTTCACTGTGGCCTTTTCAAGCTGAGCTATTCCTGTCGCATCTGAAACCGGAGCGAGGGGGTGTGATGGCTGCAACGTAATGTTGTACTTTCAGAACGGATGTCCCCTCCTCGTGCCCTTTCAAGGAAAGGCGCGGGGGAGGAGGTGCTACATGGGATGAGGCAGATCTTGCAGGCGTCCCTGGAGCTGGAAGGCCTCCCCTTGGCAGCCCGGGCAAGACACGGCCACCGTTGCTGGGGAAGCTTCCTGCTTCCGTGTGCCCGACACCTCCTTGTCCTCAGTCCCTCTCTGTGCGGCGATCTGTCACTTCACCCACGTCCACGTAATGGTGCGTGGTCAGCAAGACGTGGCCGGGGCCAGAGGCAGAAGGCCCGGCTCCGGGGTAACCATCACGAAGGTCCTGTATGTGTCCCCTCCTGGCCCTCCCAAGAGCCAAGAAACCTTTTAGGGCCAAGAAGATGCTTTTGCTGTGAGTGTCGCCACCGTCCTCCTGAACTTGGATTCTTTGGGGGATTCCCACTGGTGGGTGTACTTCCTGTGGGTAGCAAGTTGGCAACGGAATGGTGAGGTGGTGTTTGTTCCTCTGTAGGATTCACCTCACGTCAGCTTCTGTCTTATCAGTAGGGCCAGTTTCCAAGGCACATTTTACCGTGTTGTTACTGTGTCTCTTAAGGCAGGAAATGCTGATTTTACACCTCTACCCACCCACCCCCCCCAGGACCACCACAGCCCCAGCCAAACGCTTCTTGGTTGAAATGCCAGCAAGTGACGCCTCTCCCCCACTTCTCTGTCCCCAGACGCTTCAGTCTCTGCTCTGTCTCTATGATAATACTTCGGGACCAAAGTCCTGTCCTCTGTGTAGCCGGGTCCTGCGTACACCGTGCCGCTCTTTACCTCCTGTAGCTGGTCGAGAAGCGTGTCTTCCTCTCCTGCCCGAGCGGACACTTGGCGTTCTGTACAGTGTGTATAACTTGAGAAGCAGAAATGCTGCCTCGTCTTTAAGGCTGACAGTCACGACGCAATCCCCTCCGGAAACTAAGGGAGCTGGTTCGGCCCCTGCCTTCTTGACTGCGTCTGTATTGTGTTGGGAAACTATCCTACCCACAACAATATAAACCTAAGAAGAGCAGGGTACGGCTGGCATTGCAAACGAACTTCTTTGCTTTTCCAAAAAAAAAAAAAAAAGAAAGAAAAGAAAAGAAAAAAAAAAAAAGGAAAATGGAAACCAGTTTCCTTCAAGTTGCGTCATCCAGAGAACTCATCCATCGCTTTTAAAATTAGGTTCATTTGATCAAAGTTTGACTCACACACAGTGTTTGGGCTGTGCAGCGATTAGGTTGCTTTACCTTATTTGATCATATTTGAAAGCGTATTTCCTGTGTTTGCTTTGATTGGTTCCTCGGTACATTAAAATGACTCAAACCTTTGACCCTGCCCCCTCTGACCCTTGCTATAATCTCTGGAAAGTTGATTTGGATCAGTCTTTGAAGCTTGGTCTGAGTGTCCTGACTCGTCTCTTAGAATGCTGAGTGTTGTATCAAGCAAGTTCTGAGATTTGCCTTTTATCTTAGACCAGACACCTCTCTAGGAGCTGTTCTCCCTTCGTTTTGCAAGCACTAGGGGTTTTTGTAACTTCTTACGTAGAACACCCATTTATGTTTATTTCTGTATATAGAACTATAAAAACTGTATCGTTGAAATCTTTGTTGTGGTTTGAGCACCATTGTTGCTTTTTGGTTAAGGTGGTGAATCTAGGATCCAAGTATTCGATTCTGTCTTTAGAAAGCTGTGATCACGTGTGCAATTATTTCTGAAGGAAAAGATAGTAAGTTTAGGTCTCTGTAGTTTTTAAGGAAGCAATCGTTGAAGAGATAGACATACTGCCCGTTGTGTTCTGGTGCAATAACAAATAGCAAGGAGAAGCTCTGTCTTCAACTATTACAATGTAATGATTCTCTTACTCGTTTCCTGTTCTTTTCTGTTCAAGAGTTTTCTGGAAATGGCTTTCGTCCCTTTAACTTGGTTGAATATTTCAGTTGGTTCTCATAGCTTTCATCACTAGAGTTGGTTTACAAGTATCCCAAAACACGAATGCGATAAAATCAAATTGTGCTAGTTTTGACCCCCTGAATTTACCTAAAATTTGTAATTGCTGACACATGGTGCTGCTTTGGGTTTTGGTTAAAAGCATCTCTAGTTCAGGTGGTAAGAACTAACCCAAACAATTTCCTCAGCGGTGGTCTTTCCATCTTCCTGGTTGGTTTTAAATGCTGAGGATTCCGTACCAGCGAACATGTCAATCTTGTCATGCAGCGAAGCCAGAGTGGTGCTCCCATGGGCCTGGCGGATACCCTGAAGAAAAAGTAAAGTTCTGGGACCAGGGTTTGCTGAAAATCAGCTTATGATGGGAAATTGGAGATAATTTTTTTTTTAATGACAGAAGAAAGAAATCATCTCATTTGTTGTTCACGATGGGAGCTAGCATGATATCCAGAAGCATAAACTGTCCCTAGTCGTGAATGTCAGAAGCCCTTTTACTGTTTTGCATTCCAGTTTGAGTAGTTTGTATTGAGATCTGATTCATATCTTGTGTACATTTCGGTGTGTAAAAGGAAAAATTCGTGTTCTTACTTTTGGAATTTGCAGGACAAAGGGCATGTTGTTGGTTTGCTGGAAGATTGTATTCTGTATATATGTTTTCATGTAAATAAATAAATCTATATCAGAGTTATATTTTAATTTTTATTCTAAATGAAAAGAAACCCTTTTTACTTGAAAAAATTGTAAGCCACATTGTTAATAAAGTAAAAATGAGTTCTATGGTGGTGTGTGTGTCTTTCTATGTAAGGTCACTAAATACTATCTTTAGGGTTTGCGTTTTGTTCTGTTTGTCTTTTCCTGCTACGCACTAAAACGTGTGTTTGTAGGGTTTTAATAACCATGGTTCTGAAAGTCCCGTGCGATCTTTCAGGGTTACCCGGTAGCTTTGGCACTTTTTATTCAAGGCACTTGTGTTTATTCTTTTTATTGAAACATTACAGTGTATCCTACACAATCACCTCTAGGCTTTCCCATGGTCAGTGATTGGGTTCTTCTGTGATTGCCTGCTGCCTCAGGACGAAGACGACTTTAAGTCCCCCCGTCACTCCACACTCAGCGTTGCTGAGGGGCGGAGCCAAGGCCAAGGGAACGAGCATTCAGGGGCAGATGGTGGAGGAACATCCCTTTCTTCCGACCCTGGCCCACCTTAATCATCCAACTTCTCTTAAAGTAGATTATGTTTGCCCCTACTGAGAAGCAGGTTCTGTATATAGACATATTTGTTGTGTTCTGTTTTGAATTATGAAAGAAAGCTTTTTCCATCAGTCCATCTTTACTACCAAAAACAAAGCCTATGACGGTAGACAAAAGTGGGAAGCACATCGTTCATTTTCCCCAAATATACTAGAAACAAAAGTCAAAGGTTATAGGGCTGAGTAAATAAGATTATTATATTTCTATTTGTGCTTGAAGATCCTTGATGACAAAGAAATGGAGACTGGATATATAATAAGATAAAGTGGAAGCTGAACACTTTTCCGGACCTCTCAATTGAATGAATTAAAGCCAAAAAAAAGACACAATCCCTTCCATCTCTCTCCGTCTTGCCACCAAGACCCTATTTTTAATGCTTCTGCTCTCTGGTGAGACTGTTGTCAATTTTCAGGTCACTAGAAACCCATTCCCCTTTGTTCTGGCATCTGGTGCTGCTACTCTCTTTATTTCAAGGCCGTGGGACAGTGCCACGCTTCCTGGAGGTTCAAGGACCACATAAGAAATGCTGTTTACACGGACATAACCTTGAGTGGCTCCCGTGTGAAGACCGGACGTTTCATCAGCGAGGTGAAAATACTACGTCAGGGTACTAGCTGGGCCGCAGTGGTTTTCTAGGGAAGAACTTTCTCAGGAGGCTTTGTGATGTCAGCCCACACTGGAGTAGCTCCTCTGTGCTGTTTGGAGGACTCACGCGGACGAAAGCTCTCCTTGCGCTTTTCTGAAGTCCCATCAGCGCTCGATTCGCATGCCCGCCATGCCTTCCCACCCAACCTCACGGTTCGTGTTCTAATAGTCGTTGCCATCTTTTGCTTCAAAGTTGTTGGAATGGCAGACGTGCAACAATTAGGTGTGCATTATGGAGAGAGAGTGAGACCGGGGTGGAGACGGACGGCATCGGCTTGGAGAAGGACTCTCGTACTTTTCAAACGGTCCTGGGTTGAAACACTGGTTGTACTGCTTGCCATGTATGTAACACAAAACCTCAAAGGTAGGTGGTAATACATCCATACCCGCTTGACAGGAGGATTAAAGATACTGTGTGGCACTAAGCCAAGAGTCTAGCACAGAGAGGGTGAACCCAATCCCTCGATTTACTGGGCACATCAACTCCTGGGCCCTTGACCGCTCGCTGGAACGTCTGGGCGGCCACAACTATTGTGTCCATCGTGCCCACCGCAGGGGGGAGCCTCAGGTACCCAGGCCTGACCCAGTCACACCCTGGAGAGCTGGGCCCCCTGCTCCACCCCTGAATTCTGAGGAAGAACACACCATGCGGTGCAGGATCTGCACCTTCTTTTCAGAAGGGTGGTGACAGCCCACAGGCAGGGGAGTGAGGGTCCTGAGGGTCCTCGAGCTCCAGCTTGGGTCAGTGCAGGAGGGGGAGAGTGCTAGCAGGAAAATGGGAGTTCTGGGGTGGCCTGTCCAGAGAGACTCCCTTTGTTTTTGTAAGCAGAGGCCAACCCTGTAACACACCACCTTGTATTTGCTGTCCTTCCTTCCCTGATTGCATTTCCACTTGCCCTCCGTTCCGTTGCCGTGTAATTTTATCCCACAATCAAATACTAGCATATAAGCTTTGCCTCAGACTGTGTTATATTTGGAACCCCAAATTAGCCAGTTGGTGCCAGAAGCTTTCCAGAAAACAGAGCTTCCAGATGGGATTGGGGAATCCGACTGCCACCCATCTGAAAGCCACGGGACCCTCTTGCTCTTCAGGAGCAGGTAACCAATCCCAGCAGTATGTTCAGCATCCCTAGAGCTCCTGCGTGCGGCTGACTAGGATGAACGGGAGGCAGGCAAGGCTTCTACCTTGGGCAGGGAGCCGGGACGAGGATATCCGTGAACACTGTATGTGGGGGGCTGGCTTGGCAGCGCTGGCCTTGGAAACGGGAAGTGGCAGGCAGCCTTAGGAAAGCAAATTACCAGCTTGGGTGCATCGAAGGCAACTTTCAGAGATATTCTTATCTAAATCAGCCACAGGGAAGACTCGCTGAAAAATCAGGCCCAGGATCTGATGAGGAGGATGGTGGAGCTGCAGAAGATGTGAAGCGTGAGACCTCGACAGGCTTCCTTCTGCAATGTCAGATGGCGATTTTTCCTCATAGTGACAGAGTAAGCCTCTGAAATGTGGGATGGGGTCACAGAGTACATAAGCCAAGAACCTTCCATAGCCCTGTCTCCTCCTGCCTGGCCGGCCTTCCCCTCGCCTGAGGACAGGATGCGAAATGACCACGTTCTCACGATGTGTATCACGATTTCCCTGCCCCGTCGTTGCTTCCACGATAACGGGACAGGTCTCCGGATGGCCCACACTGGGAATTATCACCCCTGATCCTGGAAGGACAGTCCACACACGGCAGGAATTACAGGATGCGGCTAATATGCTGGCAGGAGCCGGGGAGCTTATGTGGGAGCCGATGAGGACGTTAGACCTAGCCCTGGACACGAGACTGGATGTGGGGCATTTGCCTGGGACTTGGGATTTAATCTTCTTATAAGGACAATTTGGAGCCAGTCTTAATGATTCCTGGTAGGGTTCCCAGAGGTTTTCCTACAGTAAACAAGATGGAAATTCCAGAACGTCCTCTTCATTGTACTGAGGAAGAAGCCCGAAGGCTGGAAATAGGATGGGTAGACTCTGTAAACCCGGGCTCAGCTGATGCTCCTGCTTTTTTAGAATAGAGTTTGCAGGGGCGCCTGGGTGGGTGGCTCAGTCGTTAAGCGTCTGCCTTCAGCTCAGGTCATGATCCCAGGGTCCTGGGATCGAGCCCCGCATCAGGCTCCCTGCTCGGCAGGAAGCCTGCTTCTCCCTCTCCCACTCCCCCTGCTTGTGTTCCTTCTCTCTCTGTCAAATTAAAAAAAAAAAAAGCAAATTAAAAAAATCCCATCTGCAGGGACATTGAACCTACACTTTCCGTCTTGGGAAAAGATGAGGGCATCTTATTCTGAGCATATGAGAGCTGGTTGTCACGGGAGAGTGCAGATGATGGCGCAACAGATGCGTTGTTGGGGGTTGGGCCCAGGCATGCACCTCCCTGGATGTGCTTGGCGTCCACGGCCTCCCGGGCCTGCACCTCCTTCATGGACGGCCCAGCCGCTGCACCTGGAGCTCCAGCCCCACACCACCTGCCATCTTGCCTGCTCCTCTGTCCCTGGAGGGCCGGCCCGGCACACTCTCCCAAACCACCATGCGGGCAGCCACACACATTCTGGCCCCCCCGAGCCCAGGGTGCCAGACCCATCAAAGCTTCCACTCCTTCGGTCTCTGCACCCAGGTGAAGCACTGGGCACTGTGGTCTGTGGCTTCTACCCATGGTAGTAGAACCGGAATCCGGAACTTGGAGCTGGAAAATGCTGGGGGTTCGTGTCGCGTGGGCAGACCTCGATCACTGAAAGGCAGCAGGTAAATTCCTCTGCTGTCCTCCCCCAGATCACCTTCCCTCACTGTGGCGGTCTGTACGTCTGTCCAGAGACATCCCGCACGTCTGAACGACCACTCGTGCTTTCTCGTGAAATCACGGCCGGCGATCTAATGCACTACTCTTCGAGTTTGCGTCTTGTCCCCCCTTCCACGCCTTCCTTCCCTCAGCTGGGAACCTCTGGTAAAGCTGTGGCTTCTAAGCTCGTCTCCAGGATCTGCTTTCTGAGGATCGAGCCAGAGACAGGAGGCAGCTATCGTTATGCAAATGCATTGTACAAATAATAATGGTTAAATATCCTGGCGTGATCCAGCCATCATTGGGAGCCCGAGAAACTTATGAGCCTCCTGTCACTGAGCCTGATCGCCGTGATATGAAGCCTTTCTGAATTGCTTTAAGACATGGGTTGGAAGTTCACATTAAAACTGTTCTTCCTGGTTATTAAAGTGATGGGTGTGCATTATAGAAAATTTGGAAAGGGCCGTCATCCAAGCTCCTGTTCTCTAACCAGGTCCAATTACCACTCTCCCATATTTCCGTGTATATTTATAACGCAATGTTGAAATCCAGTTTATGCCATTTAAAAATTGTTCACCAATTTATTTTGTAATTGCGTTCTCTGGGATGGAGGTAATATTTTTAGCTATCTAATATTTTTTAATGTTCCAATACATTTTTAAGGAATTCAGTGTAACAGATGTTTGTGTACCACCCACCCAGCTTCCAGAAGTATTAATGTTTTGCCGTATTTGCTTCAGATTTATGTGTCTTACAGACTCTTACAGGTAGAGTCAAAACCCCTTTTATCTCCACCCCAATTGTTTCCCTCCCTCCTATCCCAGAGGTAACCACAATTCCAACTTTTCCAATTGTAGGCAGGATTTTTACAGTAATACTTCATTTGTATATAAGCATGATAATGTACACCTCTGCTTTATGGGGTTTCAGTATTTTCGTGAGTGTTATGCTTCTTGTGTCATAATGCAATTTACTCTTTTTCCTCAATATTATGTCTGTGAGATTTATGCATGTTAATATTTTTCTAATTCATTTATTTTCACTGCTGCGTAAATTCCATTGAATGTATGATTTCCTTCTCCATTCTCCTACTCTTGGACCATTATGTTCTGCTTTTCTGCTATTTCGAAGAATGCTGCCATGAACATTTTTGTACGGTTCTTACTGTGCACACGGGCAGTGCTGTCCCCAAAGGCTGTCTCCAAAGGTGGAATTGCTGGTCGTGGACCATGCCTCCTTGCATCTATGCTGGGTATTGCCAGTGGTGTCCCAAGAGGTGTGTCCAGTTTGCACCCCTGCCAGGAGTGTGGGAGCTGTCTCTGCTCCACACCCTTGCCCGTCCTTGGCAGAGTTTTTCATTATTGCTGATCCGAGGAGTGGAGAAGCGGCAACTCCAGATCATTTCAATGCGCATTTCTGTAATTCCTGGCGAAGTTTAGCGTCTTTGCATGTGCTCGCTGGCCATTTGTGTTTTCCCTCTTGTGAATTGCCTGCTCACAGCCTGTACACATTCTCATTCTCCCTCCCTCCCTCCCCCACTTCTTTCTCTCTGATTTATGAGTCTTTTCTAAAATAACTTCTTGACATGAATCCCCTATCAATTGCCTGCATTGTAAATCCATTTCTCCACTTTGTTTTGGTCCTGTCAACTTTACTCTGTCCTTTGTAGTTCAGAGGTTACTTGTTTTAATGTACTTCAACATACCATTCTTTTCCTTTCGGATTCTTGCTTTTATCCTCTTGTTTAAGAAACGTTTTTCTACTCCAAAGACATTCAGATGATCTCTTTTATTTTCTTTTAGATGTTAGTAAGTTTTACTTTTTCCAACCCCCTCCAGAATATTTTGGGGGGGGTTTGGTACTCCCCGTGTTATCCAAAGTGGTGATCCCAGTTCACACTCCTGCCATATGAGCGTCATGCCTCTTCACACCCTCATCAGGACTTGGCGGCGTTTATAATTATTGCTGGTCTGAGGAGTGTGGAAACCATCTGGTCAGGGAGGGAGGAAGACAGGTAAATTGCCTTGCTCTAACTGCCGGGGAATTTCTCCTTTTTCCACTGACTCGCCATTCTACCTGCATCACGTTCTGAGCTTACGTATATGTGTGGGTCTGTGTGTGGCCCCAGCATTCTGTTTCATTGGTCTGTTTGTCTGTCCCTATGTCATTACCACACAAGTATTATGGCTTTATAATAATCCTCGATACTCAGGGAAACCTCTTCTTATTGAAAGCTGTCTTGGCCAGTTTTAGTCGTGTTCTTCATCATGAATCTCAGACTCAACTTGATGAATTCCATAGAATACTTTGGGATATTGGGTGTAATTATATTAAATTTATGGGAACATTTGGAGAGCATCTACTTCTTTTATCCTGTTGAATCTTTCTGTCCAGAAGATGGTACAATTATTCATTTACTCATGTCTTTTTTAAGTCTTTCAGTAAGGTCATGGTGTCATTCTCCATAAAACCGTCGTGACTACAAGTCTCTTCATTATTTAAAAAAAAAAAAATCTTCAAAGCAGCGGGTACTATGAGAGCATGTTCTGAGGATGAAACTGAATTTTGCGTTATTTGAGCTATTTAGAAATGAGATTTTTGCCCATATGAAAATTCATATGAACACGGGGTTCACTGAAGTTACAACTCCCAAAATGCTCAGCTAGTTGACATTTCTAAATGTCTCTTTTGCATAGTTTAAGTCTTAGTCAAACCTCAGTTTTCTACAAACGGTTTGAAAAAACTGCTTTGCATGTTATCCCGTCCGACTTGTCAGAAACCCCTGTAGCCAAGAGGCGTGACATTGGAGTGTTGGAAAGGTGAGAATGGTCTGTCTTGTTCTACACTCCACACTGATACTGCTTACCTACCACAATTTGAGCAAAGTGGTCCATTCTCTCCCCTCTGTTGGCATGAACGATTAACTGTTGACACTTGAAATATAGACTTTTGTGCTGTGTGCCATTTACTCACTGACCCACCTGAAATAGGGCAGCCTTAATATGTAAATGAGCTGATTGATGCTGTACCAATAATCCCTATGAATGAACTACAGTGGAGACATTTGATGAGACGCTTAGGCTTATGTGAAGCTAATCATTCTGATAAGAAACCTAAGAGGACATTAACGCATAGAATAAAAATGCTTCAGACCGATGAAGCAGATGCACAGTGCCAAGTGGATTAGGGAACAGAATAGCACTGTGCTGGCTGCTCGTAAACAGCCAGAAGCCACCTAGGAAGGAGATAAAGCATTCGCAGGAATCACTGTCAAGAACAGAGCAGATGTGTGTACAAGCGGGTTTGGGCTGAAACTTCGAAGAGAGGTGATGTTTACGTTGCTTTTCAGATCCCTGGACAAAATCCCAGCCCTGGTTACTGGCCTTAAAGTGCAATGGGAAGCTCAGATGCCTCCAGGGCTCAGCCAGGAACCAGAAATGGGTGCAGGGAGCTGGTGGGCGCTGCGGGAAGCTGGAGGGGACACACCTGTCTACGAAGAGGCCTGTCAGTAAGTCTGTGGCCAACTGTTAACCTTGTCTTCTCATTTTCCAAGGGCAACTAGAAGAAATCCAGATATTTATGTGAAATTTCCAAACTGTCTGATGCTGGCAAGAAATTCTAACACTTGAAGGATGATGATGGCTAAAGAAAGTGTCCCCAGTTAGATCGCAAGCCCCCAGAGCAGGATCTCTGCCTTGCCCAAGCCTGCAAAGTCCTTAACCCAGACGTAGCCACCTGGGAGCTACATTCCGTAGTAAATATGAGGCATTTACCTAGGATATTGATTATCACTTTTTTCAAGCGACTGAAATTTTGATCTCTTCTGACAGTAGTTAAAACACATCAGAATTCATCCTTGCTCAGTTAAAGGCTTACTTATAACTGTCAAAGTCAAAATGAGAGTCCTCTTAGGATCATTTTACTGTGCAAGGATGTCTGTGTGTATGCGTTTTTGCTTTGGGGGCAGGGGTCCTGGCTCAGGTGGGGTCCATTCCAATCCAAGAGAAAGAAGAGGCTGGCCCTCCAGAGTTGTTCTGCTCCAGTTGGATGACCCAAGTCAGGTAAATTAACCTGTAGACTTTCCCGTTGCTTCACCTGTAAGATGGGAATGGGGATGCCATGATGATTCACACCTCTGGTGTGCTAGACTCTGTGCTTGGAGCTACGTAAATTACTCGACTTATGCCTTACAGTTCATGAAGACTCAGGCATTAGTAGATGCCATTTATATACAAGAAAAGTAAGGCTCAAAGATTAAATCATTCACTTTCAGAGGACAGACCTGGGATTTGGATCCTCTACCAGATGAATGTGTGAATTCACTTGGAACAAAATCTAAGGTGCACTTCAAAATTATATTATGGGCCAGCTTCTTCAAAGGGGCCAATAGGTACATGGCTGTAAGTTAGAGATGGGATTCACTTATTAATTGAGCATCTACTATGTATTAGGTGTCCTGCGAGAAATAGAATAGAGTAATACTTGGGTCTCCTGTTCAAGGGATAGACAATCAGAGGAAGTTGGAGTACATAATGAGCTTTAGAGATCCTTGCTTTGGATCAGATCTTTGGAGAATTCTGATAGAAACTTGAAGGCTCCAGCATTCCTTGGGTAGTGTAATTGCATAAGTTGTTTATTCTCTTACCTCCTGAATGTTTTCCTTGTGTTTTGAAATGTTGGCCTGGCAGCCTGGATGACAGCATCTGGTAATAAGTTGTAAAAACATGGCATTGTTGTGGCTCTAAGTTTTAAAATAGCAAATAATGTAGTTCTGAATGGTTCCTATTCCAAAGGAAAAAATGTGCATATTTTAAGGCCAAAGGACAAGAAAAAGTTTATATTACATTTTCTTATAAAGTATATAGAGCCACATTCACTCATTCAATTAGCATATGTATCGTACTGTGGCAGCACCATAAGTAACAAGATGCCTACAATACACACACTCAGATTCTGAGACTGTCTAGTGGGAGGTGAACATGGTGGGGGGCGGGGGGCGCTACAGAGCTGTGGTTAAGAGTGTCTCAGGAGTCAGGCTGTCTCGATGTGAATCCCTATTCTGTAATTTGGGTAACTTTACATCTGTGTGCCCTTGCTTCATTATCTGCAAACTTGGGACAATAGCGTCTAGATCATTCGGTTGTTGTAAAGAGTAAACCGGATAACCCACCATTAGAAATAGGCCCTCAGAAATGCACTGTTATGGACGTCAGTATATACCAAATGTTCGTAGAAGCATTGTTTGTAATAGCCCTCATTAACCCAAACGCCCACCATTAGTAAAATGGATAAATCAGTTGACCACAGAACAATAAAAATGGATAGTCTCTGGCTGTATGCAAAAGCATGAATAAATATTTAAAAAACAGTAGCTAGTGAAAGAAGCCACATTCAACAAAGCAGGTGCTTGATCAGTCTGCTCCTATAAATATTCAAAAACAGGCACAATTATGAAAATTCAACCAAATATTTTTATGGATACATAATTAAGGGCACAACTACAAGGTAGAGCAAGGGAGTCGATACTGTAAATCAGTCTATGTTGATCAGGAAGGAGCAGAAGTTACCCGGATGTGGAGAATGGAGTAGCCAAGAGCTGCTGGGGAGGTTTCTAGGCATTTGGATGGGATGGGTGTCTGCATTCCCTTGAGAGAAGGAAGAGCCTCACCAAGGTGTGGAGAAGAGCAAGGACATGGGGAACTTGCAGAGGGATGGCTGTAGGGGGAAGATGGGTTACAGTTTAGAAGTGACACAGACTTCTGGAAGGTAGAGAAGGGGTCTTATGCTCTCAGATGCTTTCCTCCAGCCCAGGACACACTTCTTTGTCTTTTTGAGCCTGGTTGGTGAGCTCTTTCAGGGTGAGTTAGGACTCTGTGACGACATTGGCCTCACTTCCAAGGTGTGGCCTGCTCTGTGGTCTCCACTGAATGCTCCATGTTTGTGAAGAGGCCTCTCCACTCTGGTTGCTAGAAGCTTGAACAGATCCACACACAGGCAGAGAATGGAATCAATCAAAGACTCCAGGGGATTCTCTGCAGATTTCTGGAAGCTTCTCTGCATGGCTCCCTGCTCTGTTATGTTGCTCCATAAATCCTAGCCTTCTAGGTCTCCCTGGCCTCTGACCTCTGGACTCTCCATGTAGGTCATAGTTTGAGTATGAGTCCTTTCTTTGGGGGAAGGAACAACCATCCCAGTTTGCCTGGGAGGGAGGGGTATCTGGAGGCACAAGGTTTTCAGGTGCTAGAACCAAGGAGGTCCTGGGCAGACCGGGACCCCTGGCTACTGGGAGTCAGTCTGGAAGGTGCTTCCGATGGAAAGTGCATGTGATCACAGGGATGGCTTCATTTTCTGTGATTCCTACTTCTGAAAATAATTGTTTCCTGTGTGTTATGTTCTAATGGCTGATGGTGGGAGGCTGAGTCAATATCCTGTTCCTCCCTCATCGCTGGAAGGGGAAGTTAATTTTTTTTTCCATTGTGAATCTAATTTTTTCTTCTACAAATAAGGATACTGAACTGAATCCCGAACCATTGCGAGGATTAAGAGATCATATGTACAGATGTTTAAAACTAATAAAATGTTATCTAAACGCCTGTGTTTTTATTTACTGGGATACTACATCCATTTTCATACTTACAACACCTTTACTTATCCCTATAGATATTAAGCCAAAGTAAATCCAAGAAGAATTAAAGATTGGAACATTAAAGTAATTAAAGTCACCAAAATGGGAGAATATTGTCATGAAGGGTAGTGTTTAGAGAACACCAAAAGAGAATAAAATAACAAGTGTGATTTTGACAGACACAATAAGCAAAGTTTTAGAAAAGCATTTGTAGTATTATGACAAAAGGTTAATATTATTGATAATTAAATAGTTCCTAAGAAATAAATTCAAAGTGTAGACTCTCCAAAGAGAAAGAAATTGGAGAACACTGTGGCCAACACGTCTTGGAGAAAACCGACTTGAGATGAAGACTTGGAGTAGTCACACCTGCTGGTGTGATTAAAGTTCATTGTCATTTGCATTAATTAATGAACATGTTCGTGTTTGCTGCTGGGATTTTTTTCCCTGCCCCTTTCCTTATGCAGATCTGATCATCAATATGCAAGTTTCTTTTCTCAATACAAGCAATCCCTCTGGGGCCATCTTGCCAAGAGAGGACCAACCAAAGCATTTGCTTTTGCATCTTCCATCAGGAACTGTCCCTGTGAAAGGACTACTTTGTTTTCCACGATTGTTTCTCCTCTGACGCTTGATGACACAAGAGGGTATAATGTTCAAGGTGGAACACGGGAGCCCTTGCTCAAATGTGGTTACTATCACTAAGGGGATTTGCACAGCCTGCTTTGAGGGGAGACTTAGCCTGGATGGTGGAAGATCACATTCTAAATGACAACAGATTCTAGAGAGGGATATTCAGGGTCAGCATAGTTGGTGGCTGAGTTAACACTACACCATGATCTAGGGGCTGGGGCTCTGTTGAGGCAGTTGTCCGCAGGGGCCAAGGAGATGAGGAGAGGAAGGATTCTCTTCCATCTCTTTCAGTCAAACAGAATCCTGGCATTCCCCTGGCTGGGAAGCACTTGATCTGGCCCTTCCTTTTGCATCCTCTTCTCTGTTTTAAAGAAACGCTTCCCAAGCTTGTGTTCACGTCCTTGCCAGCTTTAGTCAACAACTGCTAGATGTCCCCAGTATGGGTCCACCATGCCGGCCTCTGCGGGGGCACCATCTGCACGGTCTTGGGCGTGTTCTGAACCCCGCAAGTTCTAGCCTCGCTAGCTGCGGTGAGACAGGAGTGAGGGCTTCTAGCCTGAAGGAATATGGACAATTTGTTCTATGTTTCTCAGTTTTTTTATGCAAACATCAATATAGATTACATATTTACATATATATATATTTCTTACATATCTTCCCATGAGCTTTTGTACATGTAATATCTCAATTATTTTTTAAAAAACTACTTTTTCCTTTTTAACAATGTTTTTATATACAGCTACACTGCAATTTATTTTAGCAATCCCTTATGATAGATATTTTGGTTGTTTCTAATTTTCTGTATTGTAAATAGTGATTCAGTGAACATCCTAACACTTACTCTTCTCCATACTTTTATTATTTTTGACATTCTAATCTTTACTTCTTCCTGAATTCATTCTGGCTTCAGGTCTACAGATATAGTAGAGCTATTATAATCATGAAAATGTAGGAAATATTTTGTCCTTTTATATTTTATTTCCTTAGGATCTTTCTAGGTGAAACAGTTACATCAGAAGATATGCATATTGATGAGGCTAATGCCTTCCAGCAGGTTGTCCCAACTGATATGCTGATGGGCTGTACACGAGTGTCATTCTTTTTGTATACTCTCGTGGGCAGTGCTTAGAGACTTCCTTTCATTTTTGTCAGAGAAGAGAAAAGAAATTGCAGTTCCTGCTTCTCCAGTTTGCATTCTTTGAATATTAAAAGTACTTTAGCTTTTCGTATGTTTGCTGGCTGTTTACATTTCTTCTCGGAATCACCTGGATTCCAGTTCCAGAGAAGCGGAACAAAAATGTGCACCAAGAAAACGGTTGGAATGGACCACGTGTTTGCCTGAGGCAGGCACGCCCCCCTCAGCGCGGAGAGCTGCCCTACCTGACTTTCAGCTCCAGTCCTCCTCCTGCTTCATTTCCTTTTCCTTCCTGGTTCTTTTCACTCTCCAGCATACTCCAGATTGTATATGCTAAGCCTGTTCATCTTGTCTCCCCCACTAAAACGCCAGCTCCATGAGGACAGGTCATTTTGATTGCTTTTTGGGACGCCTGGGTGGCTCTTTTAAGCACCTGCCTTTAGCTCGGGTCATGATCTCAGGGTCCTGGGATCGAGCCCCGTGTTGGGCTCCCTGCTCAGCGGGGAGCCTGCTTCTCCTTCTCCCTCTACGTGCCGCTCCCCCTGCTTATGCTCTCCCTCTCTCTCTCTCTCTGACAAATAAATAAATAAAATCTTAAAAAAATTTTTTTGACTGCTTTTTCTCTCCTGCTGTATCTTTAGAATCCAGTACAGAGTAGGTGCTCAGTTAATATCTACTGAATAAGTAAGTGATCTGAGATCTCTACATTTACATTAATGGTAAGAATTACCTTAAGAATCATCACAGCAGTTCTTTGAGGTGGTATTCTCCCCCGCTTCACACCCGCCCCCCCACTCCCTGCCATTTACAGCTGAGAAGGTTTGAGGAAGGAATTTGACCACAACCAGAAAGGTGAAGTGTCAGAGTGTCAGAATTAGAACTCGAATCTCTCCAAGTCCAGAAGGCTCTTACCGACTCTTCCAGGAGTCCAGAGCTAAAGGAGCAAGAGCTGATGTTAGGATCAATACCCAGACCCTTTCGTAAAGAGATGTTTCTGCTTCATCTCCAGAGTAATCAGATCGTGTTGAGACACACACAACGAAGTTCATACAATACGGATTATTTCTAGGCTAAACAGACTACCATGGTCACATCTACCAGGGCTCTTATAATTAGCATCTCTAAAGAAAACAGTTTCATTTATGTTCTAGCAGTAGAGTTATCTGCAGGAAAGATTGGTGAAAAGGGAGGTGAACCGTATGTGAATTAGCATTTGCAGAGCAGGCACTATGTGCTTTATGTTTATTCTATCATCCAGTCCAGACAACAAGCCTAGGAAGCACCAGTGGAAAGATCATCGTGGGTTGAGATTAGTCATGAGAAGATTCATTTCTTTATCCATGTGCTCAAAATATTATAAATGCTCGCAATATATTGTAAACTCTCTTGGGCGTAAACATTGAACAGCATAATCCTTGACCTCAAGGCATGTACGTTCTAACAGAAGAAAAAAATCAAATATAGGAAGATCTGGGGCTAGAACAGAGTCTTCTAATCTCTAGTCCAATATAATTTTAATAAAAACATAGGGCACCATTTTCACTTTACAGAGATCAATACTGATCATTTTTAAAAATAATTTTTAGGGGCCCCTGGGTGGTGCAGTTGGTTAAGTGGTGTGACTCTTGATTTCAGCTCAGGTCATGATCTCAGGGTCGTGGGAGCGAGCCCCATGTGGGGCTCCATGCTCAGTGGAGTCTGCTTCTCTCTCTCTCTCCCTCTGCCCTTCCCTTCTCTTTCTCTCTCAAATAAAGAAATAAATCTTAAAAAAAAGATAATTTTTAACTTCGCTCACATCAACTCCAGCAAAATTGAATATACTTAAATCTTCCAAGTGTGTTTGAATTCCACACATCGTACAGATGGCAGCTCAATCCCCTAGCTCAGAACTAAGATATTAGTACCCAGAGTTCCAACAACATTATTGTCACCACCACCATCATCATCAATAACATCATCAAAACTTCTACTGAGCCTTTAATGTGGGCCAGGCTCTGTGCTGACTTCTCGTTGGCTAACAGGTGTTGGGCACACACCACCAGCATGCTGGGGTGTAAATATAAACTAGAGTTTATGGACAGGGGGTGACCTATAAGTAAAGAGGAATTAGAGCTCACACCATTTCCTGACTTCTTAACCTCAATGTGGACCAGGCATAAGTGGACAGTACTCTGGTCAATGTTTAAGGAGCAAAGGAAGCTCTACCTGAACACGATCCACATACTCATATGTAGTTCTGGGATCCAGCAGATCTGTGCGACTCTGTGACAAGTAGAAGCTTCCTGGATTGGGGGAGAATGGCCTTCATTAGAAAGGGGAGCCTTCAGAGGTGAACAACTAAATCAGCTCTTCTTCCCAGAGCCAGCCCTCTCTGCCCAACCACCCAAATAAGCCTCTAGGACATCCGGATTTGCTGTCACCCCCATGCATTAGAGGTTATTATTTCATTTAATCCTCCAACAGCCGTATGAGGCATTCTCTGTTATTATGTTCATGTTACAGATGAGCAAACAGAGACATACAGAAATTAAAGAAACTAGTTCATGGTCCTCAACCAGTATCGAGAGATCAGGGACTTGAGTCTGGCATTCATGATCTTCCACTTGACCTCTGTGATATATATCACCTCCTAAAACACTGGATTTCAGTAATTCATGCCACTGGCATATAGATTCTATCTAATGGATTGTTTCTAAATGTGTATATGCCTATAGTTTTTACCCTGGGCTGCAGATGTGGCGTGCCTAAGCATCGTGTTGAACACATACCTCTAACGGGTATGAAAACTGAAGTGAACCAAAGCCCTAGCCATCTCTGCCCTCTGGTCTGAAGAGCTGAGCCTTTAAAGAACAAGCCGGAAAGAATCCTTAAATGCTCCACCAAGCCAGCCCCACAGCACATTGCCCAAGAAAAGTATTTTCAGCAGCCGACTCCAACTAGGCATTCAATAAATACTTGCTGACGGGGTGGAATTAAACAGATTTTCATGACTGACACAACGTGGGAACTAATTGCAAAACCTATTTGAGGAACAACTTGATGAAGCAAAGCAAACCTGAATGGGCCGATGTGGCAGCAGTATCGTGGTCTTAGAACATCTTGGTTTCGGGGCTGAAAGGCAGCTGAGGAGAACATTGTTAAGTGTGGCCAACGTGCAGGCAAAGGCCAAATAGAATTTCTTCGACTTAATAATTCTCGGAACTGTTTATGCAGCTGGGATAGTAAACGCTGTGGAAATCGTTTTGGAGTCTTTGCAAGAGAGTTGGTGCTCTTCATCTCCACATAAATCTGTGTGCATGGGTAATGCAATTGCAACATCCAGCAAACCTATAATGCCTGGGTCTCCCGGATCTCTTACTGCAGCATGAAAATCATATTGAAGATTATATTCTTGGAAATTGTATTGTTGCAAGATGAAATCAAACAGTTAAGCTTCAGGGGAGGTGGGGGAACCATGGCCTGGGGAGGGGTTTAACGAATGATAACGCTGAGCGCATGTTCCTGGGAAGGGACTGTAGTCTTCTCGATTTTGAATTGAAATGCAGCCCTCTGAGAGTCTCCTGATGTTGGGGAAGTCGGATTGTCTTATTAAATTGTGCAGAAATTGACAGATTCCAAACAAATGGAGAGCGTAATCCTCGGAGAGTGCACAATAATCTGGCAATATGGAAATTACAAATTATAATATTTTCCCTTTGAGCAAATGAAATATGTAAAAGAACAACTACCTAATACAATAGAGTTTGTGTAATCCCTGGGTAGCTACCATTAGCAAGCTATTTTATCACAGTTGCGTATTTCTTGGTTAATCGTGAATGCACACAATTAGGTTTAAAGCAAATTATAAAAATTTTTAAAGTTCAGTTTTTACATAAAGCGCCGTCAGGAAATATCAAAATGCTCTGGCAACCAATGGCATAAATCTTTTTAAATGTCTGTGCGCTTTACTGAACACTGCTTTTTTACTGTAATGCTAAGTCTTCTTTATGTCAGGGAATTTTTCTCATCTGTCTTCAGCCTATTACGGTGCACAGTCATCTTGGTCCTAAAGAAATAGGAACATTGAGCTCTACCGCAAGTATTTTTTACAATCTTGATGTTCTCTTTGGAAGACTGTGTCTCCTTGTGCTTATCTGTGGCATATGACGTGGAAATCCAACTCTGGTAGCGATAATATTAATTCATTTTATTCAACAACACTTTGGTGAGTGCTCTCTTCTTAAGAGTGGGGAGCTTGGTGTTAGGAGGGTTGTAGTAAGCCCAGCACACAGATCTGCCCTTCAGGGGCTTACACCTATTTAAAGAGCACCTGGGATCAGAGTTTTTAACATTCATCTCGTTCTCGTTCTTTTTTTTTTTTTTTTAAAGGTTTTACTTATTTGACAGAGAGAAACACAGCTAGAGAGGGAACACAAGCAGGGGGAGTGGGAGAGGGAGAAGCAGGCTCCCCGCGGAGCAGGGAGCCTGATGCGGGGCTCTATCCCAGGACCCTGGGACCAGGACCTGAGCCGAAGGCAGACGCTTAACAACTGAGCCACCCAGGCGCCCCTCGTTCTCGTTCTTAAAACAACATTGACCACAAGATCAATGTCTTCAGTCAACTCCTGATTATTCAAAAAGCTTACTCGTCCCATCTCCCGAGACCTTGCCTTATTAATTTCACTGCCCATCAGCTTCTCTCATATAGTGAAAGGACATAAAGAAGGGAAAACTCACACCAAGAAGGATGTGAGAAATCTGATCAAAGATCTGTAGGGCAATGTCTGAGTCTTGTGGGTGTTGATGACTTCCTTTCTAGGTTATTCACAAGTAACCTGGAATCGCCGTGTTCAATGCATGGGTGCACATCTCCGGCTGACCAGGTATTTGGTGTGTGTACGTTTTCTTTGTTTCTTTTTATCTTGCAACTGCCAATTCCATCTTATTACTGTTTCCTGTAAAGCTTGGTGTAAGTCTTAATCTCTCTCCATATGAAGTTAGAACGTTTTGCTTTTCAGCTATCCATTTTCTAGTGAAAATGAATCACATAGTATTTATAGAGATGGAACGTCAGCCTTAAGGAAGTTTCTGAAGGATGGAGACGGGCAAGACGCCGAGACCAGAATAGTGTACCAGAGGCAATGCTTAAAGGGCCGGGGTGAGCCAAGGGACCCTGTTCTTGTGGGCAAACAAGTCTTTAATTCCCTGGGTGGGAGGGGAGGAGCAAGGATAAATGTGCCTTAGGATAGGTATGATCCTCAAACATTTCCTCCAAGAGCAGTTATAAGCAACAGTTACAAAGGCACCAGAATCAGGGAGATCCCAGATATTAAATCAACACTTGACTTATAATCAAAGAGACTCCATGCGCCTTCCGAATGATGCAGAGCCGGTTACCAGCAAAGACTAATGGAGAAGGAAGATGACGGAGTTTTACAGGAACTTAGCACGCTTAGGGCACATTCCATCAGGATATTCCATAGATGTCTTCTCTACTCAATCTTTGTAGTGCTTAAAATGCATGAAAACAGGAAACTGCCTTCAAATGGATGTAAGGCATATGAAAGTGAACGTTCAGGTAATCGGAAAAGGAGTCTTTGGTAAAATTTTGGCAGACTGTTCAGAATTAATCTTATGCAAATGGATGGAAGGAGTAAATTGAAATGTAGTAAAGCATGAATTTCTGAAATATGCTAGAGAATGCAATTCAGAAATCACTTACCAGGGACTCATTGTTTCATTTCAACACGGTAAACATCTATTGCATGACGCTCTCACATTGTACGCTGCGTGAAAAATGAAAGATACCGATTCTCAAAGACCGACATGTTCCAATGACAAAATGACAAGTGGATAAGCAGAACAACTGACCCAGGCTAGGAGAGGTGATTATGGCCTGCTTTGGGGCATATGGGAGGCTGCTGGTCCAGGAAGGTCATCTGGAAGAGGTAGACTCTGGTGGGAGGTTGGAATGCGAAGGATGGGTGGCTCCCAGATGCAGGCCAGCCCATCCCTTCGGCCTCCGCAGGACTAGTGGAAGATGGTGCGTGCACTCACAGAGTAACACTACCGGCCAGATGCATCCAAGACATCCTCCCATGGGTGTAGGTAGAACTGCATGGGGATGCAGTTGGGCTGACGGTGGGAACTGATTGATTACAAACAAAATATTTTCCGTGTGACATGAGGACGGTTTTCCACTCTCAGCTATGTTCACCTCTCCTGGCCACGATGGAGGGGAATGTGATTGGAATCTCCTCGAAGAGCCCCTGAGATAAGCCTTGGACTCAGCACTGGACCATTTCTGGGGTCTCTCTTGGCTATCAAAATGTCACCGTTTCCAATTTTCTCTAATTCAAACCACTTACGGTGAAGCATCCAGTATCATTCCTATGGCATCTTTTTTGTTCACGTATCTTTGTTTGTTGACTTGGTTTCCCTACTAACCACGTTAAACTCCACGTCCATTCTCCCCGTCTGCATGTCCAACCAGGTGTCAGAGCTGCGTGTTACCGAGTTGGTGCACCTGCCTCCTTGCCCCGTCTGTGAGCTGATTTGGGAGCCTCTCAATGCTCACGCATTTTTGGAGCGTCAACAGAAGAAATAGCAAGTCTCCAGTCTTCCATGACTCCATTAGCAAACTCGTACCCACAGTACTACCCCCGCATTGCTCAACAAGAACACAGCTCTGACATCTCCGTTCCTCGAGTTCAAAGTCTTTGATACAGTTTAAATGGAGGGGTCCAGTCCTGCTGATTTAATTACCCTGCCATTTTAACTGAATGCTCTTTGACTTAATTTTATCTCAGTGAGTACAAAGCGTTGAGAGACTCTCCCATAAACATGGAGTTGCCTCTGACAGCTTCTGGGAAGGAGCCCCATGGGGAGAACATGGTGATTTACAGTACTCTAACAGAACTGCAGAACAGTTTTGGCACCAGAAGGTTCTAGCGCTTAATTACTGCCTTTAAAATTTAAGCCAGAGTTAGGCACTGAGCAGTACCCAGCAGAGGAGGGGAAGAAAGGGCATGATTGCATAGCAAACAAAAGGCTTGTGAGATGATGTTGGTGTTATTCTTTCTCATGTATTCTGGAAAGAAACAATCTAAGTAATCCATCACTCTTTCTATGACCTGTACTATTCACACGGAGAGAACTGACCCCTTTGAATCCGGCTGAAGTATGCAATCCAGAAGGTATTACCAGACTTCTACTTACTCCTAAAAAAAAATCTGGATTTTTAAGATTCTTTTTAGACAGTGCCTGGCCAAGATCTAAAAACTCCAGTAGTATCAGAAAAATGTTCATATACTTTTAATTCTGTAGACCACCCATTCCTTGCTCTCTCCCCCATTTAAAATATAGCATATTTTGCTATGGCTGACTTGCTAGCTGTTTTTAGAAATAACAATTTAATAATTTGGCTCTTGTAGATAATGCTGCTATAAATAATGGAAGCAGCCCAAGTGGTGTCCATCACTGATGAATGGATAAAGAAGAGGTACACACACACACACACACACACAAATATTACTCAGCCATAAGAAAGAATGAAATCTCGCCATTTGCAGTGACACGGATGGAGCTAGAGAGTATTATGCTAAGTGAAATAAGCCAGGCAGAGAAAGACAAGTATCATATGATCTCACTGATATGAAGAATTTAAGAAACAAAACAAATAAGCAAAGGGGCTAAAAAAGAAAGAGAGAAGCAAACCAAGAAACAGACTCTTAATTCTAGAGAACACACTGTTGGTGACCAGAGGGGAGAGGATTTGGGACGGGGGGACACAGGGGGATGAAGGAGTGCACCTGTCGTGATGAGCACCGGGTCACGTACGGAAATGTTGACTCACTATACTGTGTACCTGAAACTAATACTACACTGTATGTTAACTAACTGGAATTTAAATTAAAACTTAAAAAAAGAAGTAACAATTTAAAAGATAAAGCTTTTCTCACTTTCCCCTTTTCTTCGAAATGGGAAGCCACTTTTCACTAAGAGGAGCTGGAGAATACCCCCCAAAGTTCTTCATTGAATGGGGAAAACATGTCTCTCATGTTCCCTCCTGTGCTCAGCAGGTTGAGCAGCTTTGAGCCCGAGGGCAGTGTTCAGAAAACCAGCCACAGATTGCCCATGATCCTTAGGAGGGGCATAAAACCGATGTCAATGGGAGCTGAATTTCGAAGAGCTCTAGAAATTCTGAAATGTACTTTCAGCAACTGAACTCAACATATGGAGTCATCTGTGGGATTTGGGAGCTAGCCCTGTGGAAAGAGGAACTACAGAGGAGGAAGGGGGCGATTCTCCCCTTTTTACCTGCCATACCCCGATTCCTGGGAATGCCAGCCCTTGTTTCAGCCTCGGGCACCCTCAGAGCTGGTCGTAATCAGAGCGCCCTCCGTATCTTTGCACATGGTGTTGGTGTTGCCACCGCCCTCCATCTGCGTGGCTGTTGGATACCAGCTCAAACATCACCTTCCCAGGTTGGCCGCAGACACCCTCCCTCCCTTGCTTCTTCGCTACCTTGGCATCTCCCTCCTCCCGTGATGCTCTGTTCTGCCCCCCTCCCCACGGAGAGTGAATTCTAGAGCTCATGAAAGATGCTGTGGCTTCACAACCTAGCACACATAAGGTGCCCAGTGAGTATTTCCTGACAAATAGATATCCCAGCCACGGGAGCTCTTTTATTATTGACCGAATTTCACACGCCATCATTGTGCGGGTATGACATCAGCTTTCTTCATTACACAGATACACCCGTCAGAAAACACGTAAGTCACTCTCAAGTATATGACTTGCGGAGAGATAGCTGGTGACCTGAAACATCCCATCTTCCCAGAAGACAAAAATAAGAAGAACTTGGGTGTGACTAGGAAAGACCCATACCCACCCCCCCACCCCCCAGTTATCATAACGTGACACGAAATGGATCATAGTGAAATAATAATGTGGTTGGGAAAGTCACTGCCAAGAAGGACCGCCACTGAGAGGAGCTTTGAAAGAGGAGACGAAATGTCTTTAACGGAACGGGCTGCGCTATGCGACCAGCCTCCTCGGCAGATTGAATGTATGAGTCACATGGCCCTTAGGGGGCCGGTTGTCCGTTATCCCACCGAGTTCTCTGATCCCTGCCACCCGCCGTCAATGACGTGCTCCCGGATTTATGTCAAACGTGCCAGGAGCCAGAAATCGTTCTGTGAGATTGTGGAATAGAAGAATAAACTCCTGAGTATAAATAGCAGGAATGGTATTTGCTTTCTATACTCGTGTGTGTGTGTGTGTGTGTGTGTGTGTGTGTGTGTGTGAGTCTGACAAAATAGTTTTTCTAAAGCCTTGGTATCATTGGTTGTTTTTTTCTTTTCTTTCCTTTCCTTTTTTTTCTTTTTTTAAGCATTCACTTCGTGAGAGAAGGACTCAGGGAAATCACTTAGGTCCCTTAAGTATATGTTTCTAGCCTCTCCGAAGCACGGTGGCGAGAGGAGCAGGGCACACGCAGTCGGGTTGGGCCCCTGCTTGGTGCCATCCCTACCAGCTGACCTTGGGCATGACTCGTCAGCTCTCTGGAAGAGTTCTGTCATCTCCAGAATGAGGAGCTTAAACGAGATGATCTCCTTCCAGCTCTAATATCCTTTAGGACTATGTCTTTTTGTAATAGCATTTGTAACACTCTTAGAGAGCATTTGGGTCTCACACTCTATGTCTTGCAAAAGCGTAGGTGGTTAACCAAACAGGAAATTACTGACTTTTAACTGTAGATTTTCGGAAGTGAGATTTGTACCCTAGATGTATTTACATGTAATCCAACGGATGAAGGAATCAGGAAGGAGACTGGACGTGGAATAAGGTATGCTGCATCCTTTGTGGCTTTTAAGACATGCCTGGTTTAGCGCACTGAATCATCTTGACCCTGAGAAAAATCTTTGCTGGGGGATTTTCAGGAAGTGCCATCGCTGGGGTACTGGAACCACTATTTTTCCCCCTCATTACTTTCAAAACCAAAATACTATCGAGAGGCAAATAGTTCTTGTTTCCGTGGGGCAATCAGAAAGTGAATGATGTAAAGCACCCTGTGATTTTGTTCTGTCTTTTATGGGTTTGAACATATCTGTGGCCACAGATTGGAAATCACTGAAGGAGGGGCCCCGTCAGTAGGAAGCACAGAGGCTTATTTGTCGGTATCAAAGGGATGAGCAGTGAAAGGGAAGGGCAACATGCAGCACACCTATGTTTCATAGGTGAGCAAGCAGATAAAAAAGGACTTGCATTTTACTATAAGGTGAATTTATAGAGGGGTGGGGGGAGGATCAGGATTTCTGACTCTCTAATCCGATCTTCAGCCCTAAAACATAAAACCCCTCATCGGACCTGGGCTCGTGCCGCTCCGTGAGTTGCATGCGCTTTTCCGAAAAGCTCTGTGCTGCACGTCCCAGGCTTTATTGGAGGGGATTTTAGTTCAGTGGGAAAACGGAGTGATTGGAAATAGGTTTTTACAAACTTTTATTGTTCTAGAGTAAACAGAGATAATCGGTCTTAAAAGCTCTTTTTGCAAGCCCCGAGTTCAATTATAGTGTAGCTATAATTCCAGAACTCTCTGAACTGCACCTACAAATTGTTCTCTGCACACACCTTTAACTTTAACAGCTATTCATTAGTCTAAGAGACCTTTGCTTTTTATATGAATCCTGTTTAGTAGGGATAGAAAACGGCATTCATTCTACACAGCTGCTACTTTATTGGAGCAATTCCATTCTTTTAAATTACACTCTGACCTTTTGAAAATGGGACAGAAACTTCAAAAGTTTATTGGATATTCTCTGAAAAGCTGTTACCCTGTTTTTGCTTCTTGATTTATAAAGAGGTTCTTATTATATTATGTAGATACTCACACCCTAAAAGGAGATTAGCTATGAATAAACACTGCACGCATGGTATCTTCAAGGGGAAGGATAAATACAGCCCTCTGGGATGGCATCACGCCAGGCAAGGGAAGCCTGCAAAAGGGACCCAGAGGGTTTTTATTCTGTAGGACAGTACAAGAGGGGGTGACAAGCCCGGGTGAGACCCCTTCTACATAGAACCGCTTGGCAATCATTTTAAGCACAGGAGTAATTATCCTTGAATTCTAGAGAGGTCTCAGAGTGTGTTGGGTACAGATGTGATGACCCGAGGATAGGTGAGATCCATGTTGACCGGGGTCCTCGGGGCCTGGGGAGACTTTCATTGGCATCGAAGGTTGAGTAGGGAAAGAGCAGAAGATGGAGAGGTTAACAGGTAGCACTGCGTCTTTCCTGCAGGGTTACCTAGGGACCAGTAGTCCTCAGAGCATTCCCCTCTAAAGACATCTTTACATGCCACTCCTTTAGGCTCCTTAACTTAGATGCACATCTGGAATTTCAGAGATGGGCAGCGGCTGCCCACGGGCTTCAAGCTGATGGTTATGCAGGCAGATGAAGAGGAAGCCTCTCCCAAGGCTGTGGGCATGTACAGAGGGGGAGCCTACGAAAGTCATTACCATATGGGACAAATATTTGTAATGCTGTTATCCCAAAAAGATAGGAAATAAATTAATCACTGGGTACGATGTAATACAAGCTTACTTTTGATGTGCAGGTCAGATGGTCATGTGGCATGACGGTCTCTGAGTCAGCGCTGCTGAATTTTCAGCAGGGGTTCCACCTGGCACAGTCCCATCTTGGCTTGATTTCCACATATTGGGGAATAATTAGCTGATCTGTGCCTGGGGAAGCGGTTTTGATGGATTTCATCGTTTTAAATAGTAGCATATTTAGCATACTTTTTGCGAAGATAAAGAGTGACTATGAATATCTTTTCTACCATCCAGAGGTTTGCTACTTACTTTGTGGCCAAGTGTTAAAACAGGTGTGAACAGAAAGGTGAATTGCCTTTTTTTTTTTCTTTTGCAAAAAGGCAAGAGCTTCAAATTGTTGACCTTTCCTTTGATGAAAAATGGCTGTCAGAGTGTGCCATCTAGCAGTAATAAAAGCACTGTCCTTTTGTGGTAAATGCAACTTAACGGTGGGGAAAAAAAAAAACCCCAGCTTTTTGAAAGAATCTTATGCTATGGAGAGAGCATTTTGAAAATGGATCTTGGGAAGTGTTTCTATCATTATGTGACTTTTTTGAGGAAAGTAGTTTAAATGAATGGCTTATAGAGACTTTCATATTTCATACTTTAAAAAATTTGGGAACAATTTTCTAGCCAGCTCCAAAATTTTAAACAAAAGAGTTTCAGGGCACTTTGAACCCATATGTTAAAAATATAAAAATGCAGCACCTTCTGATTATGAAATGAAAACATCTGGAATCAGAGGAGTTTATTAGCTGAATTTCAACTAACATTTGGATGCTTGACGGAAGGGACAAAAACCAAAGATTCTGGGCAGAACCAGTGACTTTCTCCACCTGGGTTACAACGGCCATTAAAACCACATTGAGGAATCGGCTGAATTCAGATGCAGACCTGTAAATTGCTAAGTCATGAAATGTTTAACCAAAATCTTTTAGAAATAATGGCATAGATTCAATCATATTTTGCTGCCAAAGATACTAGTAATAATCGCTGTTAGTAAGAGCACAATTTTGTGTAACCCATTATTAAAAATTTTAGTTCATTTCTTTCAAATTTCTCTTTTTTAAATATTTTATTTATTTATTTGAGAGAGAGAGAGATGGAGAGCATGGGAGAGAGAGAGCAAGCATGAGCGGGGGGAAGGGCAGAGGGAGAGGGAGACAAGTAGACTCCTCACTGAGTGGGAAGCCTGACGTGGGGCTCGATCCCAGGACCCTGGAATCCTGACCTGAGCCAAAAGCACTTAACTGACTGAGCCACCCAAGCGTCCCTCAAATTTCTATCTATATGTATTTTATAACATGGATATTTACATGTCAAAGTATACATGTACTATATACATGAGCATAGTACTGCATGTATAGATATACGTATTTTGTAAGTAACTTGTGTATGTGTGTGTAGGTATGACTTAAAAGTAAAATATATATATTACTTAGAGAATACTTGCTCAAAACCATTTTTTCCCTAAGTTTCGAGACCAGGGGAAAGAGAAAATAATATTTATGCCAGAGTAAGGAGACCCAAGTCCTAGTCAAGGTTCTGCGTTAAGACAGGTACCTTGTTCAGATCCGAGCTGCAGGGTGGGAGAGTTTGGGGAAACACTGTTATGTGTGTCCATTGCCTGGCATATGGCAGAATAGACCCGCAGTAACCCATGGTGGCCATTAGCGGGCACACTAGAGACCCCCTGGCCCATTGTTTAATTATCTGGGCGAGGACATAGGGGGAATAGGGAGATGAGTGATGGGGAGCCCCTGCTAAGCCCCACCTGGAAGCTCTTTGGGGTCTTGTATTAGTTTTCATGATAACTTCTGATGATTAATTTCTTATAACAACATTACTTCTAAGGGTCACTGAGTGTATCACAGAGGAGGGCTACAAAATCTGTATACAAACTTACTACCCATGTCAGGAACATTCCAGAAGGACCAAAAGGACAAAGAGTGGGACCCCAAAAGTTCTGTCAGGCTCCAGAGCCTATCAGAAGCTGGGAAGAGAAGAATACCTGTGTTAGTGATTGGAAAGAGGTGGGGTTAAAGGTTAAGATCGATCTAAATCAGTAATTCTGAACTTTTGGGGGTCTTTAGTCCCTCTGAGAATCTGCTAAAATATATGGATCATGTCTGTAGAAAATGCATGTATGAGTGTGAATATATGTTTATGTAGGATTCCAGGAAGTCATGCAGTCTCCAGAGTCTGCCCACTGACTCTTTAAGTTCTAGCTGTAATACTCTGTACATTTATAAATACCCAGAGCAGGAAATTGCTTTCATAAGGTTTGGCTATTCACAACCTCATCCCAGCATTGCCCATTTATACCTATTCCCCTTTTAATTTGGTTTGGTAGCATTGGTGATGAAATCAAATGTGTTGGAAATATGTCCTTGTTTCCTAACTTGGACCAGCGAATCCCACCACCACCTGACCAAGAGTTTCCGAAAGTATATAGTGCTCCCATAAACATTGTCACTGCTTTATTTCTCCTTTTGCAATTTTTAAACATGTTTTAAAGGATCTCACAATGCTGTAAGAATGTTTTCTCCTTGAAATCTCACAGAGCTTCCTTCTTGAGTTTTTCCATCAGTAAGTTGGACATAGCAGCCTGCCACCAACTTTTGTGACTCTTGTATGTTTATCCAGATGTGTGATCTGAGAGCGGACGTTCTGATGTGGTGATTGCATCTGTTACCCGACACAGATCTCATTTTACTTATTAGCAAAATTTGTTTTCCAGTCCCTCACCCTCTGATTGAGGTTTCAGGTGTGATACACTTGATAGGAGTGAATGTAGCCCCAAGGAAGTCTAATTTGAACCAGCTCTTAAAGCAAGTCATGGAAAAGTCATTCTAATTCCAAATCCAAAGAAGAAATAAACATGAAAAATCCATTTAGAGAAAGGTCCGCCAGTTTATTTGGAAACTTTAGATGGCCATAGTCTGTCTGGGGTACTGTCGGCGACCAGCATAAAACTCTCAAAATTGCTCTGTCATCAGCCAGCAGAGCTAGGTGAAGACATGATGCTTTGAGCAGGCAACAAGTCTTGATTGTAGACTTATGTGAGCCGTAATTAGTCGTTTCGTTATTAATTGTAGACATTATGTGTGTATATGCATTTGTTTTTCTGCTCATGGAGAGACTGGAGCTTGGAGCAGAGACTAGGTGAATGTCAATTCCCTGGTCTTCTCTCCAAGATGAGGATAATGGGCTGATGGACGTGGTGTTGGTAATGATACCACCAGTGCTCTGAAAGGATGGTGCTCATTTACAAGCATGTGACAGGGGAGGAGCCTGCTGCAAGGTGGCATCAAGCAGAATAAAATCTGACCCAGTGAATAAATACAAGTGTGTGTCAATGTCAAATGGTACCATTTTGAGACATAGAAATGACAGAACAGGGGCACCTGGGTGGCTCAGTCGATTAAGGTCCGACTCTTGGTTTCGGCTCAGGTCATGATCTCAGGGTCGTGAGATCCAGTCCCGTGTCAGGCTCCACAGTCAGCGCAGAGTCTGTTTGAGATTCTCTGTCCCTCTCCCTCTGCCCCTCCCACTGTGCACACTCTCTCTCAAATAAATAAATAAATCTTTAGAAAAAGGACAGAAAAATTAATGTCTGGAATAGCTGCTCTGAAAGATTAAGGAAAGGGATTACCTGACCCTACCAATTGATACACCCAAGGAAGGGTCCCGCTGTTGATATTTAGAAAAAAGAATGAAATTATCTTCCTGTATAACTTTCCAGTCTTTGTCAGTTTGAATCATGGATCATAGCGGAGGTGTGTTTGGAGGGAGGCAGAATTTGAAGCCTAAATTTAGATTTACTTCCCAGAATTTCCAATATGAAATTAGTAGCAGACATCTTTTTTTCCCCCTCTATTCTCATGGAGCCAAAAGCAGATCTAGAAAGAAGAGCAGGTGTTTGATTCAGTTACAAAAATTACCTCTTCACAGGGGCACTGTTTCATACAGTGTGACCCAATGATGAAACGAAAGGATTAGAGTTCCATCGAAGTCACCCCCTCATTCAAAAAGATTGCTTACATCCTTGCTTGTTTATAAAAAACGTGAGGACTAGAGGCTTACCTCAACAATTTATTACCTCATGATGCCTGTGTTGAGAAAGCATCAATGCTACCCTTTCAAATATCTCCATCAGACATCATCGTAACAGCCCACTTTTGATAATAAATTTATTACTTCTTACAAAGTTGGCTGACCTACAAGGTGATACTTGTCTCCATCTAGGAAATTAAATATTGGTAAATGACTTCCTGCCCTGCTTAAAATCTTTCAGTAGCTTCCTCTGTATGTAGGAAGAGATCAAGAGCCTCGGCCAGTAAGCCTCCCCAGCTCCATTTCCCACTATGTTTGTTTTTCTTCTCTGAAGGTACCACGTTCCTGCCACAGGGACTTTGCACATACTATTCTGTCTGGAACATTTACCCTCAGCTTTCTTTACATATTTAGTCTCTGTGCTTCCTTCAGATTTTAGCTCACAGGGCACTTGTCCAGATTAGCTTAGCAACTTGATTATTTGCACCAGACTAAGTTATTTAAGAGGAGGGCTTATGAATAGCACACATGCTTGCCTAATAAATATTTGTTGAAAGAGTGAATGAATGAATCAGTGAATGAGTGACTTGACCAAGCACACATTTTCCTAAGGAAGCTGAGTAACATGGATTAAAGAGAAGATGTGATGTCAATGATCCCATAAACAAATAATTTAGAGCACAGAGCTATTGGACACAACTTCCCTTATTGGAAACCGCTGATCTCCTGACCCTCAAATGCCTATTTATTATTCATAATTGTGGTTCAGGAAGACACCTCCTCCAGCATATGTGTGTGGCTTTTGTTTCTCCTCATCCAGATCAGCCCCACTACTTCCAAGGCCTACATCATTTGTCCTTTTTGTGCTTCACTTCAGTCTTTGGGACCCTCATTCTTCATGAATGAGGCACCTCATGTCTTCAGATCTTTTCCCACCCATGTAACTGAGACTACAATGGTCGATTGCAAAGAGCATAGTCTTGAGGCAAGAAGACCTAGGTTTGGATGCTGAGCTTTGGTACTTGGGCGCATGGTTCTCTCCTCTGTATTTGCTTTCTCTGTTTATAAAACAGAGCTTTAATAAGTAGCTATTGGTGCACTGATGCTATGTTAACAACCCCCAAGCAAATACTTTCCTTCCTTATGGGTTGGTGGGTTGGCCAGGGTTAGGAGTTTCTCTGCTGGGCTTGGCCCAGGGCTGCATTTTGAGCCCGGAACTTTTGCATGTTTCTCACATTGGCAGCTCAGTTGAGGGGCAGGAGATATTCGGCACCCTTTCCTCTTGATGGACAACAGGACTATGGGAGAGCAGAGGAAGTACACACTGCTCCTTATGGCCTCAGCTTGGAAATAGCACACAGTCGTGACCAGTGCTAAATGGAGAGCATGTATAGGGATCAGCAGAGCCTCAAGGAGGAATGGCTGATATGACCTAGGGGGGAATCCAAGGAAGCAGTGGCTAAGCTGAGACAGGAATGTCTAGCAGTGGGGCTCATAGCCTGTGCAGTCCCTCCTGTTACAATGGAGACGTCTGGAAGGACTGAGCCCTGGGAATTAAGGAAGAAAGAAGGAACCAGCAAAGGACTCAAAAGGAGCAGCTGGTGAGGTAGGAGGAAAACCCAGGCAGTACGGTGTGCAGAAACTAGGTGAAGAAAGCATTTCCTGGAGGAGGGAGTGAGTGACAGCTGTGTCACATGCTCCTGACAAGTCACATAAGACAATGGACCAATGGATTCAGCAACATGGAAGTCACTGGTGACTTGACAAACAGTTACATTTGGTCAGCCCAAAAACTTAGCTCGTGGCAGAAAGTAATTTGGAATGCAGTAAGTTAATTTTGAGGCCCATTTTGTCTGATAATTAACAACAAACACTGTTTATGAGCTATCAAAAAAAAAAAAAAGGAATGACACACAGTCAATTATGCCCACATTGCCTCAGTCAAAGCGAGTCTCAGAGCCAAGGCGAACCTCAAATAGGAGGGAAATTCACACCTCCCAGAATGGAAGCTGCTACAGAGTCACATGGAAAAGATTATATATATATATATATGTATATACATATATATATGTATATATATATAATTTTATAACAGGGAGCAAGTGAGCCATTGAAAGCAATCTAATCTACCACAGAACTCTGCATGAATGTAGGAGAATCAAATAGGAAGCCTGCGAATGGGTTAATAAAACATGTTTTATTGCTATCCTCAATAATGCCTACATTTATATTTCCTCTAATGAAGCACTGAAATACTCTTTAATCCCTTTATTTATTGATCTGTGTAATTCATTATATATTCTTGATGCTAATCCTTACCAGTTACTTATTTTGCAAGTATTTTCTCGTAGTCCATAGTTTGTCTTTTTAATTTTGTTTATGGTGTCTTATCTTTTTTTCCCTTTGAATGTAATGTATCTTTTCTCTCTGGTACTTTAAGATTTTCCTGTTTACCACTGGATTTGATTAAGTTGGTTATGATGTACTTTAATTCACTTTTCTTCATTTTTTTTTCTTTTTGCTTAGGATTCCTTGAGCTTCTTGGACTTGTGTATTCATAATTTTCATCAGATTTGGAAAAAATTTAACCATTTCTTCAAATACTTTTTTCCTATTCCCTCTTTCTTTCGTCCCCTTTGGGAATTCCAATTACATGGATAGTATCTACTTGAAGTTGTTTCACAACTCACTGAAGCTCTTTTTATTTATTTTTTATTTCTTTCTGTGTTTCACTTTGGATAATTTCTATTACTATGTCTTCAAGTTCATTAATCTTTTCTTTTGGAATATCTAGTCTGATATTAATTCCCACTTAGATTTTCATTTCAGATGTTACAGTTTACTCTCCTGTGGTTTCATTTGAGTCTTTTTTTGTATCTTGTGTGTCTCCAGTTACATTTTTGAACAAATGGAATACAATTATATGATTATTTTAATGTCCTTGTCTTCTGATTCTATATTTTGTGTCAGTTCTGGATTGGTTTTCACTGATTTATTCCCACTCCTATCGTGTGGGTTGTATTTTTCTCCTTTCTTTCATGCCAGCAATTTTTGTTTAGATGCCAGTCATTGGATGTTACTTTGTTGGGGGCTGGATATTTTTATATTTTTATAAATATTCTTTGAACTTTGTTCTAGGATACAATGAAGCTACTAGGAAACAGTTTAGTCATCTTGGTTTTTAAGATTTGTTTACTTTTAAGATTTATCAGCTAGGATCAGAGAGCAGTGTTTAATCTAAGGCTAATTATTCTTCACTATTCTCCACTATTGAGATATGACTCTTCTGAGTACTCTTCCCAATTATGAATTTCTCCAGTCTGGCCAGTAGGCACAAGAATTATTCCCAGCTCTGAGCACCAGATAGTGTTCTTTCCTAACCTTCCACATGGTTCATTCTCTAGAAATTTCTTCACATGCATATTCTATTACTTTTCTAGTTTTCTAGTTTAACACAACAAATTACCATAAATATAGAAGCTTAAAACAGCACACATTTATTATCTAACAAGTTCTATAGGTCAGGAGTCCAGATATAAGTCAATGTGTCAACTAAACCTATAATCTTCATTTGAGGTGTGGGTTCTCTTTCAAGCACAGTGGTTGTTTGTAGAATTCATTTCTTTGTGGCTGTAGGGCCAAGGTCCCTGATTTCTTGCTGGCTGTCCATTAGGGGTCACTTGGAAGTTCTCCAGGCCACCTTTCTCTCCTGTCAGTTTACAATACAGCTATTTACTTTCTTCTTTGAGGCCAGCAGGAGCACATCTCTCTGACTCCCTCTTCTTCTAACAGGTGGAGAAACTTCTTTGCTTTTAACAGGCTCATGTGACTAGATCAGGCCCACCTGCAAGATATTCTTCATCTCTAAGAGTCAGCTGATTTAGAACTTTAATTTCATCTGCAAAACCCCTCCATAGCAGTACCTAAATTAATGTTTGATTGGATATCCAGGAGATGGGAATCTTGTAGGGGACATCTTTAGAATTCTGCCAGCTATATATGTGCTGATTGGGACCTGATGAATATTCAAGGCATCCATCTGTAGATCTCCAAAGTTCTTTCTCAGTGCATCTCTCTCTCTCTCTCTCTCTCTCTCTTCTCTAGTACCTTCTCCAGTACTCCTCTAGTACCCAAAAGGCTTGGGATTCCTTGAACTTCTCAGATCTGTGGGCATACAATTTTCATCAAATTTTGAACTCTAGCTGCATTGGTCTCCCTGGATTCTCAGCTCTATCTCTTCAACTCAGGGAGTCTGCTAACCATGGCTTGAAGGCTCTGTCATTGTCAAAAACTGGAGTAATCATGAGGCTCACTTTGTTTCCTGTCTTTCAGGAATTACTCTCCTTCACTGCCTGAAGGACACTAGGTTCAGACTATTGTTTCATATATTTTGACCTTTAAGGATGGTTTCGGGGGGTGAGGGTGGGAAAGCAATTCCAATTACTCCATCATGGCTGAAAATGGAATCACAAATTACTTTAAAAAGTATTTCAAACAGGGCAGGAAGAAACTTCACAAGAGATGTGTTTATGGCCTTGATGGTGTTGGTTTCATGGGTGTACATCATTGAAAGTGGACCTTTTCCCTTATTTTTGAATGATAGTTGAGCAAAATTTCAAAGTTGAAATTATTTTCTCTCAGTTCTTGGAAAGGCTTCTGGCTTCTAATTTATGCAGATGAGAAATATGGATTAGTTAGGATAGTGGTATAAGAAAACCTAATGTTTCACTGATTTAACACAATAGAAGTTTAATTCTTGGTCTTTGTTCAACATATAATCCCAGCTATTTGGTAGGTTTTTTCTTCCATACAGTAATTTGGGGACCTTGGTTCTTTCCACCTTTTGGTTCCAGCTAAGAGTCAAAATCTGCATTCATGTCACAGAGGTGAAAGAGTGTTTGGAAAACCCTCTGCTACTCCTTAAAATTCTTAGTATTCAATGGATCCATAATGATCCTATTTATATTCTATCAGTGAGAAACAATCACATGGACACATGCACACACATCATCATCACCAGCAACTCTAGTATAAAATTTTGTGCATGAATTTTTGTGGATAGCTAGTCGTCTGGGCTATATAGTCTAATTTTAATGCTTTTGTTAATAACTTCACTTTTTTCTTAGTAGATTTTAAGATGTTCTTTTCATCATTGATATGCTTTTTTCCTACATTGTGTTCTTTGTAGTTAGAATATATTATTTATTTATTGTACTCTTCTCTTACTTCCATTCTGGGAAGTGGTCAGTAATTATCTCTTCAAACATTTCTTCTTTGCTATTCTATTGAGTTCTCCTGGAACACCTGTTTGATATATGTTGGAGCCTGTCAAATGATCTTCATCATTTTTTAGCTGAATTTTCCAAATTTTTGTATTGTTTTTGAGTTATTTCTTTAGTTATTAGCTTACAAATTATAATTTTCTCTTTGACCGTATCCATGCTAGAATTTATCTCATATATTTCTTTTATAAGAAAAATCGATTGCATATTTTATTTACAGAATTTCTACTTTACTTTTTTTCCATGGTTACTTAATTGTATTTCATTTCTGCCTGTTCTTGTTTAGTTATTCTTGCTATATTAAGAGGCTATTATTTCCTCCTAGACCTGCTTACTTTACAATTCCACAAAATTAAATCCATTTGAAGAAAATTTAGGCTGTGGTTGTCAATTTTTGCTGGATGCCATTCTTTAGCATGGGATTTCTTCCTTTATTATAGAATTTGGGGTGGCATGCTCATTGTGAGAGGCTGTTCTTGCTTTGTTTTGATCTGTGTTTCCATTTGTTTCAGATTCTGCCTGGCAATTGCATAGTTTTTCAGATTTGTGGCTTCCTCAATACATCTGCCATCATCTCAGTTAGAAGCTATATTTTATGATGCTATTTAAGGACATTGATATTAGAGATATTTCAGGTCCAGGCGTGAAGGGAGCAAAGATAGCAGCTTCTTGCCTGAGGAGGTGTCTTTATCTTTTTCTTCCCTACAATCCCAGTTTCTGGCCAAGCCATTGTTCCAGGTAGCAGGGCAACCATTGACTCCTCAGCTCCTGGGGTGGGGAGTTTCCTCCTTTCATAAAATGAGGACAGTTTCACCTAAGCCTTGAGTGGCAGGTAGTTCCTCTGGCTCCAGGTCTCCCTCCAAGTCAAGGTGGGTATTGTTTGGTACCCTTGACTCCAATGGGGCAGAGGTCCCCGCTTGGGGCTTGGGCCAGAAGAACCTTCGCTTCTCCGTGCTTCCATTCCTCTTCTAATTCATAGAGAAGGTCAGGTTTTTCTAAGCCTATTTATGCCTTCTTAAATGTGCAGCGTTTCTGTGTTACCTGTCAGCCCTGTGTTTGGAGGCATGGAAGTGTGTCCAAGAGGGACCTTGCTGTGCCTTTGTAATCTGAGGGTGCCCTTTGTTTTGAAGCCCTGCTCGGTGTTTCTTGCTGCCTGTTGAGCAAAGTGCACCCTCCTTGGCTAAGTGTTTGGAGCCCTTTACAATATAAGTCTAGCAAAACTTTTCGAACTTTTTCTAACTCCAGTATGTACCTTCTAAACCTGACAGACTGGACTGAACTCATTGTTCCTGACACACTGCACCATCCTGAGGTGAAGACACCTCGTGGTATGTTAAAGTTGACCCTTGAGCAACACGGGTTTGAACTGCACAGCTCTCTCTCTCTCTCTATATATATATATTTATACATACAGTACAGTGATGTAAATGTATTTTCTTTTCCTTGTGATTTTCTTAATAACATTTTCTTTACTTTACTGTAAGAATATAGTATAAATGCATATAACATACAAAATATGTGTTAATCAATTGCTTATGTTCTTGATAAGGCTTCTGGTCAACAGTTGGCTAATAGTAATTAAGTTTGGGGGGTCAAACATTATATGTGGATTTCCCACTGCATAGGGATTGGCACCTCTACCCCCTGCATTGTTCAAGGGTCAACTGGATATTGTTTGTTTAAAATACTACTCTCGGGGCTCCTGGGTGGCTCAGTCGGTTAAGCATCTGCCTTCGGTTCTGGTCATGATCCCAGGGTCCTGGGATAGAACCCCACATGGGACTCCCTGCTCAGTGGGGAATCTCCTTCTCCCTCTGCCTCTGCCCCTCCTCCCTGCTCGTGCTCTCTCTCTCTCAAATAAATAAAATCTTAAAAAATAAATACTACTCTCTCTGCCAGATCGATTCCTACAAGGCCTTCCTTGATATTTCTCTCATCCATTGCTATCTGTGTTGGCCACATGACTTGCTTTGGCTGATGAAATGGCAGCATGGTAGAGCAGAAGCTTCAAGAGCCATTAATAGAGCATTGGTCTTTCCTCTCTGCCACGAGAGTAGCGTGTCTCAGATAGTTGCTACTCTCCCAACTGGGTCTTGGACCAAAGAAGACATAGAGCAGAGCCAGAGCCAACCCACTGCTGACCACATAAAACGAGTGAGAAATACGCCATGGTGACTGCACGCCACTGAGCCCCTGGGGTTGTTTGTTGCTGCAGTGCAATTTACATAAGATAACTGATAAACCCTCCACCAATGTCTTAGAACAGAAGGAACATGGCTTGAAAATGAGTCAGACCTGCACTCAAATCTTGTTTGCATCCACAACATCCTTATAAAAGAAAATTCCTTCACCTCTATGTATCTGTTTGCACGTGTGTAAAATGAGGATGGGCATGTTGATTTTGCAAGACTATTGTGGGGATTAGTGGTAGCACAGGTATGATTTCTGTTGTAGGGAAGGGGCTGTCACAGAGAAGCCCTTCAATGATGGTAGTTCTAAGTCTTATTATTGTTAATATTAATACTTTTTGTTGAAATACCACCTAGTTCCCCAAGAATTTGACACTAATTGTGTCACAAATATTGGTTCCTCTAGAAATCTTAGACAGAACAAATCAAAACTCCCAGAAAAGTTCCTAGGGAATTGCTTCCTGAAGAGCATTATGGAAGTCAGAGCCCATGAGGGATCGGCACAGGGCACTGCATGCCACTGCCTTCTAGAGGTGTTGAGCGAGAAGACCCACCATAGAGTTCAGAGAAGCAATGGCTTTCTTCCAGAAACAGCTGTTGCACCGTGAAAAAGGGAAACTATTATAAATATAAAGGTAATAAAAGCTACTATTTATTGAGTGCTCATCATGTATCAGGTGCTCCGCATAACTCCTTGACTCTTACCCATGGCGTGATGTGATCAGGCTCCACTGCCTACTAATTTCACAGTTCAGACAAGGCAGGCACGGAGGGGTTAAGCCCTTGCCAGGGAGATGCAGCTGGTATGAAGCAGAGCCTTCACTTACACCTGTGCCTGACTGACTCTCCGAAACCCCTATCTTAATCACTACACCGTATCAGCTCTCACAGGCATACCCCAGTGCTTGCAAAGTCGGCTAGAAAGACACTGCCCACCCAAAATGAAAAACAAAACGGTTATTTGCTCCAACCCTGTCCTTTCTCTTTGTGAGCATATAATTCTCCTAAAAGCCAACGGTGGGACTTTATGTTACAGAAACAAGGAAAAGCCATATTCTTTCATTCTAATAGAAAAAAGTAACAATAAAACCAGACTCTTCCCTGGCGTAGGTTAAAGACCATGTTTATTAGATATCATCTTCCCTCGTGGCCAACGTGGCTGCTCTGGTGATTATTCTGGAAGGCAAATAGTCATACATAATAGCAGCTTCGGGAACCCAGAAGGAGCATGGCATCTAATGTCCACTAATACCTGTCCTGAATTTCCAGCAACAGCTCGGTGACCGGGGAAAGTCCTGTGAAACCATAAAAATATTGGCAGAGAAAGTGGCTGAGCTGGGGACACCTTACCAACTTAGGAAGAAGAACCTGTAATTGTACAAATTATGAAGTATTGGGGCGCCTGGGTGGCTCAGTTGGTTAAGCGACTGCCTTCGGCTCAGGTCATGATCTCAGGGTCCTGGGATCGAGCCCCGCATCGGGCTCCTTGCTCAGCGGGGAGCCTGCTTCTCCCTCTCCCACTCCCCCTGCTTGTGTTCCCTCTCTTACTGTCTCTCTCTCTCTCTGTCAATTAAATAAATAAATAAAATCTTTAAAAAAAATTATGAAGTATTTTAGCTGCATGTACACATGTAAAGTCCTCCTCAGCAGCGGTAAAGACCAAGAAAAAAAGAATTCTTCTTTTTGTTTTTTTTTTTTTTTTCATGGTCTTAATGGTGTTCTCAGGACAGAGAGCTGAACAGTTGGGGTCAGATGGTTCCAGAAGAGACATTTCCAATGGTACCACTGCTGCTGTATCTTCTCCAGGTCTCTGTGGCTAGGCTGTTTTGGCCTATTTGCATGTGGGAACTTGACGGGCAGGGATCCTTCTTGCTCGGTTACAAGGGCAAATCCGCAGTGGGGAAAGACTTCGAGCATATGTAAACGAGAAGCAGGTGTAGCCCGAGCCAAATTCAGAATTCATAGCGGCACTCTGTGGGAGTGTTTTGGTGTGGATGGAGGTGATCAAGGTCAGCCGAGAGTCAGCGGAGCATCTCACCATGGCTACCACCTGTCACAAAGTGTGTGCTGAGAACTTGGCCAGACCTGTTGGCCAGAGCCCCCCAGCACCCCACTCTCAGGCTCCTGGGAAGCTTCCCCACCTGAGCCTTCAGCCTCACGATTTGCTCCAGGGCGACCAGTTAGACTGGTGACTCCTTTGATAAGGTTCTAATTGAGACATTTTCCAAGTCAACTGAGATAAATGTAGGCCCGCTTTCAGAAATCATAGTACCTGACAATCTGGGTGTTACAAATAACGGTGGGAAGCAGTGATTTTCACAGCAGAGATCGGAAGGGTAGGGCAAGGAGCATTTCACAGCCACTTTGGAGAGGGTTCCTGGTCAGTGTCCAGCAACGTGAGTGCGGCTTCCTAACTAAAATCATGATAATTGCTCTGTTTCCTCATCAACTTGTGTGTGGCAGACACCTCCTGTGGACGAGGTTCGTACGATGCCACCTTGTAATTTATGACTGAATCTACCCCTGATTTTCCGGCGCAGTTTTTAATTTACTTAAATATGCTGGTAGAGTCGGCATCAGGTTGGCCTCCAAGAAAGAAGAGAGCCCTAGCTCTTTCACAAAATGAAATTGTGTACTCTAGGAGGGGTATAATTCATTCCATAGCCGCCAGGTGCTAAATGCTGGCTTAAACACATTACATTCCCACCAGCCTAGGTAGTATTAGTATTCTCAATTTTCTACGTGAGGAAACTGAGATTCAAAAAGGCTAAATTATCTCTTCAAGGTTGGGGAGCTAGAAGCGACAAACCCAGTCCGTCTTACTGCAAAACCCACACGCTTCCTTCCGTGTACTGATTGCTGTGGGCTTTGGAAACAATTTTGGGAAAAAAAAAAAAAAGTAGAAGAAAAATCACTTTTCATCCCCATGTGCATCAGCAACATTTTGGTCTATTTCCTTCCATTCTTTTGGGGTTTTTTTTGCTCTATGCCTATTTTCTTTTGTCTTTGCTCTGATGGCTTTGCTTCAGGTACCTTACAAGTTGCACACACCTAGAATAGGGTAGAGGGCCTGGCGGCTGCATTGATGATGAAACTCCAGAATGTTCCCCTGAAGCCCAATAAAACTTGACTCACTTAAGGACAAGAATAACAAAACAGTCCGAATAGGCAGTTAGGGGAAAAATGCAAGCTGGAGAGTGTTTAGATGACGTGCTGCTGGTTAATTCCTGGTCCTTGTATCTTATCTTTCTTTTTCTTTAAGTTTTTTTAAAGATTTTATTTATTTATTCTTGAGAGACAGTGAGAGAGAGAAGCAGAGGGAGAGGGAGAAGCAGGCTCCCCACGGAGCAGGGAGCCCGATGCGGGGCTCGATCCCAGGACCCTGGGATCACGATCTGAGCCGAAGGCAGACACTTAACTGACTGAGCCTCCCAGGCGCCCTTTTTTTTTTTTTTAATTATTTTAAAGATATGTATCTTATCTTTCTGAATTGCTTTCGGCCTCCTTTCTCAATTTTATCCAATTCTGAGGTGAGTGACCCTTTGGTAACCTAGAATATAAAATTATATTCTAGAAAACATAATAATTATATAATTATATTATAGAAAACATGTTTCAGGAAGAAGTACAAATAGGCCAAAGGAGGCTTAATTCATGCGTGTTTGAGAACCCACACACCTCGGTCTTCTCCGAGCCTGCCCGTGTGGGATTCTGTCCCATGAGATGGTAGTTCCCGAGTGTGGGGCGGTGGGGCTCTTGTCCCCTTGACCAAAACAGAAAGCAGTCAATCCCACGACAGTATTACAGATGTGAACTTCTACTCTTTGCTGACATTCTCAAGTCTGGGGACCCGCGGCCGCGGCTCTGGTGAGCTATCTGCGGATACAAAGCCTGGTGGGGTTGCCGACAACCACGAGGGTGGTGGCCAGAGCCTCGGTCACCCAACCACAGCCCGCACGGTGGAGAGCGCTTACTGCGTGTCAAGTAATGTTCTGAGTGCTTCCCATACATCTGCTCACGGAATCCCAACAAAAATCCTCTGAGGTGGGTGCTAAGAAGCATTCCCATTTTCCAAAGGAAGAAACCAAAGCATGGAGTTCTAGAACCCTGAGGTTCTGTGCTCTAGTAACAGCTCTAGGACCTACGTTAGGTTTGAATAGAATTCTATAGCTGGTGACCTAAATTCCATCTATGGGATAAAGCATGATAAAAAATGTTCTCTATTTTCTATCCACCACCTGGCTGTCCTCCAAGAAGCCTTCAATGGCTAGTCCTTGTTATTATTTACTAAGTATGCTTTTTATTCCGATTTTATTCCACTTGATTTAGGCTACAGGGGCTGTACATATTCTTTGGAAATAGCTCGTCTGTCATCTTGGTGCTAACAACCAAGCAACACAGTCCACCCAGAGATTCATCTGGCAAGCTCGAGGATTTGTATGCATCGTGCTCAAGTTGAGAAATGGGACTCTTTCATTTCCTTCCCTATCCCGGTTACTTATTGCAAGTAGATTTCCCTATGTGGAAATTAGTTTCCATATTTATTTCGAACTTGACACTGTATTATTGTGTTCAGAAATCTACAAAGTGTACTTTTCCCTTTTCTCCCCCTGCATGCAGGTATGTGGCAAAGCCTCGCTACACATCAATGAGAGGAAACTTGCCCAAACATACATTTAAAAAAACAAAATATTTTTAGAATAATATTGAACCTCAATGGAAACTTTGTCTATAAACTTGCACGGCATGGATTTTTTTTCCCTCCTAATGCACTGTTGAATGAGAATCAGAGGCTGCTGTCTTCAAGAGGTCGTGGGTACTTCTTACCATCTAGGGTTCAGCAAGGGTCTGCCTCTTCTGTGGACAGTAGCCGTAGCCTTGAATTCTGGAAATTGCCTTATGGTGGGTCACACACTCTGGAGTGATTGCAGAAGCCATTTTGTTACTGTTTTTTTCAAAATAAATCCGGGGCTCAAGTTACATCCCTGGGATCTTTGCCCTGTATTGAACAGGTAACACAAATAAAATGCAAATCTGTTCAGAAGAGGTTGACCCCACTGGTTAAATTTAAGGCGTTCATGGCATTCAACATAAGACAGTCTCTAGTCTATAGATTTTCATGTGATTGTGAATAATTCATTTACTGTTAAATCCTTAGTGCTCCATGTTCTTTACAGGGACAGTTCAACAAGAATAAACATTATGGCACCATACGTTCTGAATTTTTAAAAATAATCTGTTCCATTGTCCCCAAAGTGCTCTGAACTTCAGAAACCATTTTTACTGATACTGGGTTCTGCAAATATAAAAGCCAGAGTCAAAAACCAAGAAAAGTATCTATAGTTTTTCATTAAAAAAGGGATTCAGGTTAAGGATGGTTCTGTACTTGCCTCCCCCTTGATTGATTATATAAAGTATAATCCCTTACATTGATTGAGGATTTATGGGTGTCGATAATTGTGTTAAGCACTTTGACCATCTTTATCTCCTTTGATCCTGTTATATCCCCGTGAGACCGGCACTGTTATTCCCCCCTGCTTTACAGATGAGAAAATGCACTCAGGAGAAGTGCAGTCCCTCATCCAAGGTCACACAGCTCAATGGTGGTTGAAACTGGATATGGATATCAGAGCTCTTGATCTTAACCACTTCACTGAACTGCATTTCTACAAGAACTTGGATGGTTTAACATCTCTTTTTTTGTTTTGTTTTGTTTTCAATTCCTGAATTTAAGAGACTCTTTTCTCCTACCTTACAAATCAGATCCTTTTCCTTCTAGAAACTACCATCTTGCTAATAGGGCAATAGCCTTAACTTGCAGCCCCTCTCCAGTACCCTCTAGAATCTCCTGCCTGTTGCTTGTGTCTCCATGTTTTGCTGATGAAGAGGAGAGGTTTCTGTAGGAGTATGCTCTGAAAAACACCTTCACTGCAAACCCCGTGCAGAATTTTCTCTCTCAGCATGCTACAGCTGTGCAGTTCCCAAGAAAGAGTCACTCTGGTGAGGTAAGGTGTCATCCCCTGAGCAGACATTTCAGATCCCTTCAGGAAGAGCAGGTGTGAACACAAAGCATACACAGTGTTTTCATTTTTATCATTCGTGGTGGTTGACTCTTCTTTTGTCAGCCTGAGGTTGAGATTTGCATTGCCTGGGGAGAGGGTCTTTATACAGCTTTGCCTACAGAGGCAGATTCCTCGAAGTATCTTGTGAGAGTGGAGGTCATCCTATGCATTTATGGGACACCCAAACTACGTTTGAGAATGCCAGTATCCTGAGAGACTCCCAGGTGCTCTAGAGAAGAGCTCTTTCTATTGTCCTGAAGGTAACTGAGGACCAACATCATTCTACAAGGAAGGGAGAAGATGGGATGCTGAAGCTCAAAGGCATATCATCAACCCCGCCAACCCCTGTATTTTCCCAAACAAGAAACTGGGCCCAGATATCATAAATGACTTGCCCATAGTTAAAAAATGTACTGTGTGTGTCAGAGAGAGTTCTGGAATCCAGATATTGGAACTCCTAGGCCAATAACAACACTTAACCACCACTACCATACCAACCCACCATAGGAGTGAGCCTTACTAGGAGGATTCCTTCCTTCCTTCCTTCCTTCCTTCCTTCCTTCCTTCCTTCCTTCCTTCCTTCCTTCAATCATGTTATCCACAGGTTAAGCCAAGTCAGAAAGCTTAGAAAGACTGTTCTCCATTGCTCCATATGTCCTGTCATGAAATATTGACAACTGAATATTCTAAACATTTCTCAAATTGATCCCTGGCTATCATCTCTGCCACTATCTTATTTCAGACCCTAATTACCTTCTAACCAGACCAGCAACAGCCTACTCTAAAGATAACATTTCTTTATTTATGCAGCAAAACGCATGGGGAGGCTTCTCTGAGCTAGGCAAGTGCCAGGCACTGGGGACCGGGATGGTGAGCAACTTTCATGTCCTATGATGTAGGACATTCATGTCCAAGATGCTGATGATCTGGTGGTGCAGAAAGATGCCTTCAATACAGTGAGTTGAGAAACAGTTTGGAACCAAACATGGAGTGGAGATCTGAGGGAGATCTGAGTCTTGGGTGGTCACAGGAGGCTTCCTGGAGAAGAGAGTGGCTAACTGAGATGAGAATGACAAGCTGTCCTTAGCAAGATGGGGGCAGGGAGGGTGGAAAGGGTGCTCCAGAAGAGAGAGAAACAGCCTGTGAAAAGGCAAGGGAGTCGGAGAGAAAATGGTACATACGACTGATGGGGGGCAGGGTGGGGTGCGGACAGAAAGAGGTGAGGAAGAGCAGGAGAAGGAGATGGGTGTCACCACCTAAAGGTTCCTCAAGGCCATGTGCTAAGGAGAAGGGGATCTGTCCAAGTTCCTTAGTGGGGAACTCTTGACTAGTCTTTTTAAGACAGAAGAAGCTGGTGTCTGAACCAGAGCTTTAGGAGAATCCGTTGGGGAAAGTGGGAACTGGGGACCATTGAGAGCACGTGCTACCACTGCCCAGTGGTTTCCTGATACGTGCATGGAAGTGAACCACGGTGGTTCTGCCTCTTGGGAACCTGACCCCACTGTTCAGGTTTGTGTTCTGCTGTCTGATTCTGGCGATACCTGATAAAGGCATACAACTGAGCACACTTGAATACTTGTTCTTTTTATTAAACACTAAAACTCAACATTTTGGTTTGCATTACTTTCTTCATGGCCCAGCTCAGGAGATGCTACTGTAATACATAGTGCTGCTATATTTCTGACCATTGGTCCTGTTGGCTAGGGCTGCGGACTTCCTCCTTTAAATGGAAACTCACTTCCTCCTTCCTCCTGCTGACTGCCTCCTTTAAATGGAAACCCACTTCCTCCTTCCTCCTGCTGACTTCCTCCTTTAAATGGAAACACACTTCTCCAGGAAGCTCCCTGTGACCACCCAAGACTCAGATCTCCCTTAAATCTCCACCCTGTGCTTGGTTCCGAAGAGCTTCTCAATTCACTATATTACAAAGTTCCACACAGTGGGTGTCTTAAACAATAGAAACGTACCGCCTCCCAGTTGTGGAGGCTGGAAGTCAGAGAGGTGTGGGCAAGGCTGGTCCCTCCCAAGGCTATGGGAGGGAATCTGCCCCATGTCTCTCTCCTGCTTCCAGTGCTTTGCTGGCCATTTTGGTGTTCTCCAGCTCGTAGATGCATCAGCTCTGCCTTCATCTTAACATGGCATTTCTCCCTGTGTTTGCGGCTCTGTCCAAATTTCCCCTTTTTATGAGGACACCAGTCACGTTGGATGACTCATTTTAACTTGGTTACCCCTGTAAAGACTCTATTTCCAAACAAGCCTTCATTCTGAGGGGGTTTGGACTTCAACGTATCTTTTATCGGGGATGCAATTCAACCCCAATATCGTCCGATTCTGCCTTTGAGTCCTTCCCCAAATTAATGGCATCAGAACAAGTTGGAAGTTGAGGAACAGTGATTAGGGATAGTAGAGTCTAGTGGCTTTCAAGCTTTTCTTTTGGCAGTTTAGACTCAAAGGTAAAGGTATCTGAAACCCCAGTGTGTATAACGGTGTCATGCTTCTGCATGAAGTTCAGTGTGGCCTTGGCAGGAAGAGAAGGTAAGCAGAGCTTTTTTACCTGCCCAGTATCCCCCCAATGCCAAGGGAGCCCTCAGAGTTCCTCTGTGGAAGGCAGTATCATTGGAGAGATTCCCAAGACTTGTTCTTCAAGTTCAAAATCAGGACAGCCCTTAAATGGCCTGCCCACTGGAGGGCCAGTTACCAACAATCCCAGGAGGGCTGTCTTAGGGTAAACCCTATGAGACACAAGTCATCTGGTCAAAAAATCAGAGAGCAGGGAGAAACAAAGAAGAAGAAAAGACATTGGAAATGATGCAAGATTTTTCTCCTTATTTGTCCTTTATTTCAGGGTGCACACAGATGAACCTCTTTGAAATGGAATTTCCTTGCACCCTGAAAAATTTATCCAAGACCCAGTTCAGTTTCTATGACCTTTTGAGAAGTGGGTGATGAAGTCAGGCCAGAAAACACTCGAAAATGGTCCATTTACTTAAATTTAATTTCAATACCCACAGAATGAAGGTCAATGACATGCTGAGTCAAAAAAGAGGGATGTCCTTTCCAAAGCGTCTCACACTTTTTTGGATAGCGAGCGCTGATTGAAATTTCCCTAGGATCCCCCTGCAGCTTGAAGTTCCGTGGACACTCCTTAGGGCCTTGATGAGTTATGACAAGCCTGTTCTCAGCTACCCATGCGGAGATGGGCAAACGTCTGGTGCAGCTTTTCCCCCACCCTGCCTGGTGATATGATCTTGCTGATGAAAGGAAGGGGCATGAAAGAGAAATGTACCCACACACCTGAGGGTCCCAGCACTGCAGATATGAGAAAACATGGCCATGAAATGACTCTTGAACAGTATTATGCCCTTATCAGTATAACCTTCATCTGGGCATCAGTCTTTACTGTTAATATAGCAATTTTATTTCTTTCATTTTTTTATTTAAATTCAATTAGCCAACTTATAAAACCTCATTAGTTTCAGGTGTAGCATTCAATAATTTATCATTTGTGTATAACACCCAGTGCTTGTCACGTCACGTGAAACGGGATATTGCCTGACGTTCATTATCTAACTTCTCTGGAACCTTGCCTTTTTTGGCCCTTTGTGCTTATACAACTTTATTATGACAGCTGGCTACAAAATAAAAACAGAGCCCACAGGAGTCCGCTGACTTGGAATCCTACAGAAATATGATTTAGACACAGAGACTAATCTCGGGGAAACTGTGGTTACAGAAACCATTAGTCATAATGTTCATATTGAAGCCTGCGCTTTCTCTCTTCCATTTATTTTACCTGTTGAATACAAACTGGGATCGCTGTCTGAAGATGGGAGAGAGCAGGGTGTCATTGCCATCCTTCCAGAAGAGCATGGAAGGAGGTCCTCTGAAGACAGGCATCTCTCTGGTACTATACAGATGACACTTGGAGTTAATTCCCATCAAGCTCTAAGTTACTGAGCTCTGCTTTTTTCCTGGGCACAAGTTTTGATGCTGGAAGGTAGAAAAAAAAATCCACTGGATTGGGAGAAGCTGCCCTGAGGGTGAGAAAGACGGGATTTGAACAAGTATTTGCTTACTTTGCATTTTCTCTCTGAGGTGAGCTTACGTCCCACGTGCTCACCTCATGCAAAGGGTAAGACACCTTAGAGAAATGCGAAGGGTGGGAGTTAGCCTGTAGGCACAACCTGTCTCATCTCTTTATGCTCTAGAATTATCGGAGCAGCTGTGGAGAAGGCAGTCTGTGCCATCGGCAAGTTGGAGCCCCGGGAAAGCTGGTGGTGTCACTCAGTCCAAGTCTGAAGCCCGGAGAACCAGGGGAGCCCATGGTGTGAGGACCCGTCCAAATCCGAAGGCTCGAGAACCAGGAGCAAAGATGTCCAGGGGGCCGGAGGTGGAGGCCCCAGCTCAAGCAGAGAGAACAAATTCACCCTTCCTCCACTTTTTGTTCTATTCAGGCCCTCAGCGGATTGGACGGGGCTCACCCACACTGGGGAGGTGGTCTTTACTCAGCCTACAGATCAATGATAATGTCTTCTGGAAACGTCTTCCCAGACACACCCAGAAATAATGTTTTCCCAGCTCCATGGGCATCCTGTGGCCCTGTCAAGGTGACACCTACAGTGAACTGTCACAGCCCTGGAGCAGGGGAACCCTGAGACTGAAGAGGGAATGTGTGCAGGAGCAAAAAGAGACAGAGGGGAAGGCACAAGGGGGGGGGGGGGGGAAGAAGCCCAGATGCCCCAGGCAAAGGCATGGCCTGGGCAATGCCCGGCCAGGGGCTCTGGTTCAGTAGGACTGGAAGGGACTGAGCATCTGTGCTTGAAAGGTTCCCTGGGTAATGTTCTGGCATACCAAACACTGAGAGCCATCCATTAGGAGGCTGATAAATAACCCTTCTAACTAAGGGAAAGAAAGAATGTGTACGGTTCCGCTGGGTGCTGACTCCAGCCTCAGTCCACGGGGCCACAAAGCCCATGCGTCTCCACTCACCCAAGGCCAAGTAGAGGCTACCTTTCGTCATCCGGAACTCTGTTAATCTTTACTGTTAAACACCAGCTCCTGTGTCTGAGTCCAGACCCTCACTTCATATTAAATGTAATGATTTCCTTGTATTTAAACTCCCTCAAATAGAATCACAAACACATTTTTTTTTAATTTTCAAGTCTCATTGAAAGCAATTACTTTATTTATTTATTTATTTTTATTCTTATGTTAATCCCCATACATTACATCATTAGTTTTAGGTGAAGTGTTCCATGATTCACTGTTTGTGCATAACACCCAGTGCTGCATGTGGAATGTGCCCTCTTTAATACCCATCACCAGGCTAACCCACCCTCCCACCCCCCTCCCCTCTAGAACCCTCAGTTTGTTTTTCAGAGTGCATCGTCTCTCATGGTTCGTCTACCCCTCCGATTTCCCCCGCTTCATTCTTCCCCTCCCGCTACCTTCTTCTTCTTCTTTTTTTTTTTCCTTAACATATATTGCATTATTTGCCATTTGCAACGGCGTGGATGGAACTGGAGGGTATTATGTTGAGTGAAATAAGTCAAACAGAGAAAGACATGTATCATATGACCTCACTGATATGAGGAATTCTTAATCTCAGGAAACAAACTGAGGGTTGCTGGAGTGGGGGGTGGGGTGGGAGGGATGGGGTGACTGGGTGATAGACACTGGGGAGGGTATGTGCTCTGGTAAGCGCTGTGAATTGTGCAAGACTGTTGAATCTCAGATCTGTACCTCTGAAAGCAATTACTTTAATACTTAAGTCCCCTAACATTTAAAACAGTCTTCCATGGTTGATAACACTGTGTTGTCTAATTGAAATTTGTTAAGAGAGAACTTAAATGTTTCACCATCTCGCCATCTCCCCATCTCACTGAGGAGATGTGAGGTGACGGGTGTGTTAATTAACCCGATGGGGTTAGTTTTTTCAACATGTATACACAACAGACAGTCACATTGGGCACTTTAAATATCTTACAATGTCTTTTGTCAGTTATACCTTAAAAAAGCTGGGAAAAGAGTCAAAGGCCACTCCCCTCCCGCCCAAAACAGGGCAGGCTTCTAACTACTTGATCCAGTAAACTTGATACTGGTTTTCTACAACATCACCGAGAGCCATAGAGTAGACTTTGAATCTTACATAAACAGCACCATTAGGAGAAAAAAAAAATGTGAATCCTAATTAAATTGAAAATATAACAAGTTATATTTGTTTATATTTGTTGTAAACAAATAAATATTTGTGCATTCATCCTTGTTTTCTAGAGAAATAGAACCAATAGAACCTAGAATATATATGTGTGTGTGTGTGTGTGTGTAATACATATACAAAGAGTTTTATAGTTTTTTTTTTTTTTTTAGTTTAAGAAACTGGTTCATGCAGTTGTGGAGGCTTGGCAAATCTGAAATCTGATGTAGAGGCTGGCAGACTGTAGATGCAGGAAGGAGTTGTCGTTTGAGCCCAGAGGCCCTCTGCTGGGGAACCAGGAAGAGCCACTGCTGTAGATGAAGCCCAAAGGCTTTGAGCTGGAGAATTCCTTTTTGCTTAGGAAAGGTCTGTCTTTGGTCTGTTGGGGCCTTCAACTGATTAGATGAGGCCCACCAGCATTAGGGAAGGCAATCTGCTTTACTCAGAGTCCACCAATTTTAACATAAATCTTTTCCAAAAATACTCACAGAGATGCCCAAGATAATGTTTTGCCAAATATGTCAGCATTGCAGCCCCACCAAGTTGACATAAAATTCACCATCCCAGGTAGGCGGAGTGTTGGAAGGATGTTTTTATACACTCGGTTTGGTCAGTGTGTTTCTTTCCAGAGTTCACATTAGATCTGATCTTCCATGGGGGTGTGAATAAGTGCCTCAGTATTTGGCTGCACGGAGATTTGCTGGAACACGGGGGCTGCCTGTGACAACTGGGAAATGTCATTGGTAAGAAGATATGGTGAAGTGAAAGAGGCCAAGGCTGAGCCATTCATTTCCCTCCTTAGAGGCAGTGTTTAAATTGCTGGGAATGTGAGCTATCGTATTGGGTTTGGAAAATCCCAAGCTACCCTTTCTAATGCAGACAGAAACAGAGAGGATCCCTGGTCTTCCAAGTAGAAGCCATATTGGCTCTTAGCTGTGTAGCTTCCAGGAAATGCACATAATAATCTATTCTGGGGATTCCATTAAGAATCTGCATTTACTGTCTTATTATAACTACAGAAGGCTTTATATATGACAAATCAATAGGCAGATGAATGCACCTTCCCCTCCTCCATCCCTCTATTTAGAGCCTGTGGAAACCTCTCCAACACCCTCCTGTCCTCAACTGGCATCCCTAGAGAAGACCTATTTGTGGGCAGCCTCCATGCTCATGGTCACTGGGACCGATGTCACCGTGTACCACATCATGTGACTAGACATGGTGTACAAGTGAACAGCTGGGTGGCATCAACAGGCAGTTTGGGGATTGGGAATGAAAGATCATTTTGTGTAGTTGGAAATCCAAAGGGAATTTGCATAGAGGGGGAATGAATTGCAATTTTGCAACCTATCATTGGCCTGGCTTGGAAGAGGTCTGACATTGGTCATGCAATATTTTTGCAAACAAGTGGCTAAATTAGTTTCACATGCCTCTTGTGACCCACTTATTTTCATTTTGAGCAGACACACTCTCACACATGAATGTGTATGCATACGGGCATACATATGTCTGTGGATGTATGGATGTATATGGTTAATTTTTCAATATGACCTGCCCGTCCTGCCTCACTTCTCCTATACTGCACACCTGTGAGGTTTCATGGGCAAAAGAAAAATAAGAGTCAGCACTTTTCCCTGGATCTTGGCAGTATTAATAAACACTGGCATTTGCTGAGGGCTTCCTGTGTCCTGCACTAAGCTTCACACAGAATCTCTCACTTTATCTCACAAACAGAACTATAGAGTAGGTACTATGATCACACACCCTCTATTAGTAATTCTTCAGAGAGTATCTCAACCTCCTAATTTTGACCTTGGGTCCACTGACTGACTTACTATTTTCTTTTACTTAATTATGAAACAGAATCTATTTCTCCTTCTGATAGTTTTCTCCTTCATTCTTTAGTCCTTGTATCTTTTTAGTTTGTTCTATATTTCAAATAATCATAGGTTGCAAACAGAAAGTGAGACTCGTGTTCCATATTTTTTTTTCCTAAAAATTAGAGGGTCAGCATTCACTGAAACATTTAGGTTGTAGACATTTTGAGGTACAGTTCAATTCAAAAATATCCATCCAGCCTCATCAAATTAAAATGTGTTTGCAAATAATGTTTTGACTCTGCCTGGTTGATTGCTTGTTAATTCTTGGGAGATAGTGAAAATTATTGGTTTTGCCTGAAAATGAGCATTTAATTCTAACTCCTAGTGGCATCTTCTAGGGTAGATTTTTTTGAGGCTTTGAAATTTGTTGCTCATCCTTAATTGTCAAGGTCAGCTAATGATTTAAAGCCCCTGAGCTATTAGGGGAAGACCAAAAAGAACTAAAGACTCAGAGATTCCCACCACTTTATAGGGTGAATCTATTTATAAAGGACAGTGTGGAAGCCTTGGACTGATACCAGGCAGATTAAGTAAGAAAATCTCTGAGAAGCTTCCTCTCAGATAGAACCCACACCAGTGAACTCAGACAGGATTGAAATATTTGTTTGTAATTGTCTGGGAGCATGGGGATGGGCTGTCTCTGGCAAGGAGTGCAATACACTTTCTAGACATTAGCTCATTCTGTCATGGATGCTGTTGGATATTATTTTCATTTATCAAGGGGATGAACAAAGTAGATGTAGGTGAAATGATTTATGCTAGGACATTGGTGTCTAGTCTCCAGTAAACAAAACTAAGCCCCCAAATTGGGGGGATTCTTCCAGTAATTCAGGTAAGGCTGTGGCCCTGTATATATTATTTTGGGGAAAATTCACTTCTTGCTTTTCTTTGTTAACAGATATAAACTATGAGTCAATGGTGGATCTTTGAATATGGTCTCCTCGAAAATGAAGGAGATTTAAGAGAGCTTGAGGGCCTCCGATTATGATCGCGCTGTGAAATAAACAAGCAAATCCATAGCAGTCTTTAAGTATTTCTATGCCTACAGCTACTAATAGCCATCATATATTGGGTGTTGTCTATACTAACATTGATTGAGGACTGTATTCATTTATACTAAGAAAATATATTAATATAGGCTCATAAAAATAAAGTAATAGCAATTGTGATGCCAATAATCTTTTGTGTCTTCTGCACACTGGTTATTTTGCCCTGTAGACCCTCTCCTCATTTCCACATGTTGAAATCCTACCCTTCTTTCAACGCCCATCCCTGAAACCATTTGCTCCAGTGAAAAGTTTTCAAATGGTCTCGTTCTTCCCCAAATTTCCATAGTATTTATACCTCTCAGATCGCATTGTGCTGTGTACTATCATTGTTTGTATTTATCTTGCTTTCTCTTCTATTTTTTAAAAGATTTTATTTATTCATTTGAGAGAGAGACAGAGAGAGCATAAGCAGGTGGAGAGGCAGAGGGAGAGTGAGAAGCAGACTCCCCACTGAGCTGGGAGCCTGACATGGGGCTCAATCCCAGGACCTGAAGATCATGACCTGAGCCGAAGGCAGATGCTTAACCATCTGAGCCACCCACGCACCCCTTGCTTTCTCTTCTAGAATGTAAGCTTCTAGGTGATAGTTCCTATGTATATTTGGTTTATTTTGTAGTCCTTGACACGATGAGCCCTGGATAGAGTAAGTACTTGTGACACAGTAAGAAATATGTATTTGGTCTCTGGCCCCCAGTTCCTGAAATAGAGCTCCTAAATCCCTTGTGATTTCCTGGGTGATGGGAATCTTTTGTTCTGGGATGATTCTTGGCAGGATCCTGGATAGTGTCAGAATAGGGGTCACCAGAAAGACCAAGCCATGATTAGAAGCTTGCAACTTTCAGACCCATCCCCATCCTCCAGGGAAGGGAGAGGGGCTGGAGATTGAATCAATAATCAATCATGCCTATGGGATGAAGCTTTCATAAAAATCCATAAACTGTGGGATCTGAGAGCTTCCTGGTGGGTGAACAGATGGAGGTGCTGGGAGGGTGGCGCACCTGGAGAAAGCACGGGAGTGCCACACCCCTCCCTTGTACCTTCCCTACGCGTCTCTTCCATCTGGATGTTCCTGAATTGTATCCGTTATTTTAAAAAGCAAACAAACAAACAAAAAACCCAGTAGATAATGTTTTCCTGAGTTTGGTGAGTCCTTCTAGCAAATGATCAAATGGAAGCAGGGGGTCTTAGGAACCCCTGATTTATTTGATCCTAAGTACAGGAGGCCAGAACTTCCAAGTGGCTTCAGAAGAGGAGGGCAGTCTTGTGGGACTGAGCCTTTAACCTGTAGGAACTGTGCTAACTCCAGGTAGATGGTGTCAGAACGGAATGGTGGGACACCCAGTTGGTGTCTGGAGAGTTGGAGAACTGGTACATTTGGGATAAAAAGGCACACATTTGGCATCAGAAAGTTCTGTGGTAGAGAAAAATAGTGTTGGAAGGGAACATAGAGCTCAGGTAGCCTGGCTTACTGCTCAATGTGGAAATGACGTTAGGCTTCTCAGAGGAGCCAGAGACAGTGGGATGTTCACCTCTTCCTTAGGGAGTTGGCCCTGGCAGGAGGCTGAGGGGCCCCTGTGTTTCCCATGTGGTCGTTCTTGGGTCCACACATGGTCATGTCCGTGTTTCTTGCTAGGGGATGTGCGCAGAATTAATGTGGGCCAGGATCTTTAAAAAATGCTTGCTTTCCTCCACTTTTTGCTTCCCCTCCACTGGATGGAAGCAAAGGACTCCAAAGTGCTGGTGGCCAGTGCAGCAAGACACAGAGCCTGGGATCCTGAGTCATGACATGGAAGAAAGGACTAGCTGATCAATAACACCCAGCATCAGGCCATTTTGTGAGCAAGAAAGATACTTTGTGTGTGTGAAGCCATTGAAGTTTGAGGGGTTATTAAAGCAAAAGCATTATCCTAACTTTATTGATTACTTTCTTTGGCACAGCCTTTACTGTTCCAGCTCGAATTGCTATGAAAACCTTATTCACTGTGTCATTTCCTGTTGTTGTAACAAATACCATGGACCAGGTGGCTTAAACAGCAAACATTTATTTCTCACAGCACTGGAGACTAGACATCTGAGACCAGAGTGCTAGCATGGTCAGGCTCTTGGCGAACACTCCCTTCCTGGTTTGCAGATGGAAGGCTGTCTTTGTGTTGTGTTCTTTGAGGGCAGAGAGCACAGCAAGAAGCAAGCTGTCTTGAGTCTCTTGTAAGGGCACTATCCCATCATGAAGGCTTCGCCCTCATGACCTCATCACCTCCCAAAGGCCCCACTTCCTAATGCCATCACTTTGGCGATTGGGGTTTCAACATGTGAACTTTGCCAGGCGGGGGGTTGGGGATACAAACATGCAGTCTGTGATGGTTAAGTTTCTGTGTCAACCTGACTGGGCTAAGGGATGCCCCTAGAGCTGATAATACATTATTTCTGGAAAAGATTAGCATTTGAATTGGTAGACTGAGTAAAGAAGATCCACCACCACCAGTGTGGGTGGGCCTCATCGAATTTCTTGAGGGCCTGAATACCTCAAAAAGGTCGAGGAAGGGTGAACTGTCTCTGTCTTATAGGGCTGGGATGTCCACCTTCTCCTGCCCTCAGACTAATTGGAGCGCCTGGTTCTGGGGCCTTCCCACTCCACTTAACCTGGTTTTCCAGCTTGTAGACAGCAGATTGTAGGACCTCTCAGCCTCCATAACCTCGTGAGCCAATTCCTGGAATAAATCTCCTCTTATCTCCATATCTGTCTATCCCCTATTAGTTCTGTTTCTCTGGAGAACCCTGACTAATGCACAGCCCTAATGCTCAACTCACACTGAGCCCAAAGCAGCCTTCCCGTCACTCTTGTTGATGGGTTATCATTTTACCTTTCCAACCTCTGCAAACTTAGTTCCTCCCACCGAGACATCTTTTCCAATATTTAACGACAGATATCATATCAGCCAGACGACGCTATTCTTCATTTCTCTGTTTATTGCTGGATCAGGAAACAGACTCTTCTAGAAACTCAGCAGTCATTTTAAAGTTACTACACTAAGAATTGCAGTGATCTTTGACTGGAACTGTAGGCTTTATGAGCCAGGCCTTCTTTGTCCAAAGAGTAACTTACAGCAAAGATCTGCTCAGAAAAAGCCACCCAGGCACTTTCAAAGGAACACTGAAGAGTAGAAGGTGCAGAATGTCTCACAGGCTTCCTAATACAGCACACTACCATTCATTCACTCAGCTATCGCTAACAGAGAGCCTGTGTTCTTTAGGAGAGAGGAAGACAAAGCTGGACACACCCCATTAGAGGGACTCGGGGATGGTAGTGAGGTCACTTTTAAGCTGAAACACAATTTCATGAAGATGGTTACTTTCAGGCTGAAATAGTCACCGGCCCCGAATTCAGAGACTGAACTCTCTGTGAGGTGCTGGCCTGATGCAATGTGCCCTGCAGACATTTTGCCAAGTCCAGATGGTAGTACTTGCTAGCAAAGCCCAGATACAAAGAGTTTGCCTTTTCTCCTTGCACAGTGGTCCTTCATCCTGGTAGAGGATCTGCCCACAATCAGGCAGGGAAGCCGATGCCGGACAGGGTGCTGGTTGCTTTATTCAGCTCAGGTTGAATGATGGTCTTGAGTCTAGTAATCTGCATGTCCCTTTGTAATATTGTTCTGTCTATGTGCATTTCCTTGGCAGCTATAGAATGCTTTTTAAATCATCGTCCTCATCAATGCAGGTGACTCAAAAATACCTTGACAAGGCAAATACCATTGATCATCATCGTACTCACTGTTCCTAGCAGCTGTCTTTCTCGGGTCAGCTGGGTGTCTTATGGTTTTTAATACAACCTCTGCTTAATATGAACTCAAAGCACATTTACGTCAAAGCACATTTTGTTCTGAGTCTCTTGCATTTTAAATTATGAGGATTTACTGTTCAATTTAGTGAACTACAGAAATAAACAATAATACTCATGCACCAGTCCTCTGGAAACTTTCCATGGAAACAAAGGTTAGGGTGTGAGGACCAATGATAGTTGATCAGCCCACATGTGCTAGAAGCAATGGGTAACTTGACAAGATGAATCCACTTACTACATGTGGGGATGCTTTTTAAAAAAATCCTCTTCTGTTTGGCTGTTTCTGCATCTTCTCTCAGTCCTGGAGATGCAGGAGGAATAACAGCTTTAATTATTGCCATAATTTGTAATTTCTAAGGTTTCAAGGGAGTTTAAAACTCTGTAGAATATGTTTGTTTCTGTTGTATTTTGGTTTTGTCAAGGACAGTCAAAAACCATGAGTTGGACAAAGGATGAAATTCTATTTCTTTTAAGATTTCCTTCCTAGCTGTGCTCCACCCTGAGCCACTGGGCAGGAGGGAGCTTGGTTCTTTTATGTACTGTGGGTGAGAGCGTAAATTGGTGTGGAGGTCTGTGGACAATATCCTGTAAAATTTAAAACATGCAGGCCCTTGACCCAGGAATGTAGGAAGGTAGGAATTCAACCCCAGAAAAAAATTAGATGAGTATGCTAAGATATATATCAAAAAAAAGCTCACAAAAAACAAATAGACTCTTAAATGCAGAGAACAAAGTGGTGGTTGCTAGAGGGGAGGTGGGTGGGAAGATGGGTAAAATAGGGAAGGAAGGAAGGAAGGCAGGCAGGAAGGAAGGAAGGGAGGAAGGGAAAAAAGAAAAGAAAAAAGACCCCCACAAAATTTGGAAAACTTTAAGCCCTTCCCAGGGTGGTGGGGAGCAGACCGAGTGGAAAGTTGCTGTGGGCAGCCCTAAAATACTGGGAAGATGCATGTGGGAAGTCAGGTGGAGGGAGAGATGGAATTTAAAAGAAGCAAGTTTTTTTTTTTTTAAATATAACCGCTTCATATTTTTGCTCATACCAGGTGCCGTTTTGTCCTAATTTCTTGTGTGTGTGTGTGTGTTTTTCTCTTAAAACCCTTGCTTTTTGTACTTAGCTTGGAATCTACAATCATATACCTCCATATTTGACGCTTTAACAAACATTGCACACATTCTCGGGAAGATTTTATGACCATCCACCGTTTCACCTACATGCTGAGGTTTAGCAAAACACAATATGAGGCAAGATATTTCCATTTGCAGCTTACGGACTGTGTGCCACCCTTCATTGCCTCAGTGCTTGACAAGGCAGAGATAAAGGTCATCCCTTCTCAGTGAGGCTAAGCTGCTCTCCTCATTGCAGTGTACACATGATCCTGTTGGTCAAGCCCTGTGAAACTAGGTTTTGAGGACAAAACAGTGAAAAAGTTTTTGACTTATTTTCCCTTCGAAGACCAAAAGTCAGTTTGGCAAGTCTACATACCACATCAGTGCGAGTGTGACTCTGTGTGTGTGTGTGTGTGTGTGTGTGTGTTAGTTTGGGGAAGCATGATAGAGAGTGTAGATCCTCTCTCTACAGCATGGGGGGAACTTTCTGAAAAGCAAATGAGCCAGGTATCTAGGCCAAAATCATATCATCTGTATTTGTGTCTGAAAGGAGAGTGTGAGAAATTGCACTTCGAGGAGAGGGATTCATTGAGACACCTTTAGTGGGGTTCCCTCATCCCCTCATCTTCTTTTTGGGAAGATGGAAATCACCTTCATTTCAACAGTCCCTTTGCTTGCTCAGATGATCCCAGTCCCTTTGCTTGCTCAAGTTTGGTTTTTCCTGTGGGAACATCTAAACCCTCCTTTCTTTCCTGCATCTCTGCCCCATTTTCTTGAGGCTTGTCTACAATCTGGCCCTTACATCATATGAAATTGCTTTGGACTCATTAAGGGGAAATGAGTAGCTTTGAAAGGATCACACAGTGGATTGCAGAAGCTCGCCAATTAGCAAAGACCTGTGACATTCAGGGCAGGGCCAATGAAGTTGTCACGGACCACCTGGTGTAACTCCTTTATCTTTCGAGGAACCTGAGACAGGACAGAATTGCATCTTCCCTAAAGGGTCACGGAGAGGCAGAACTTAGATCATCCGATGCCCTGTGCAGAGGTGTTTCTGTTACAAGAAAGTGCTGATCGAATGTTCAAGGGACTATGTTTAGGACTATGGACATCTACTAGGTTTCCACAAGATTAGTCAGTTAGTCAACTAGTAAATGTTTATAGAGCATTTTCCACCCATGCTGGGGCCTGGGAATGGAACAGTGACTACAAATTCCATGGTGGATTTCACGTCCACTGCAGAGTATGAGCATGAAGTCAATATTTCCCCGCGTGTTGAGCATGGAAGAGAGAAAGCACAGAGTCTCAAGGGGGCATATAACACGGGGTGGGGGGGGAGCCCAAGTGTTCCATCCCTCTCATTTCATGACTCAGGTCTCCAAGTTGGGGCAAGGAGCTGTGTTTCTTTTCCAGGAGGATGGAGCTCTTGGAGGCGGTATGCAAGGGGAGCGCGTGAATTCTCTTGTGCGGGGTCTTCTGTGGTAGTTTGGTTATGTTCATTTGGTAGAAGAAGAAATAGGGGAAGACATTTGCAGTGAGTTGTCTCAGTTGGCGCAGACTTGGGGTGCACGAAGAGCTGTCTTGTGTGAGTGGCTGGGTCTGCGGTGGCTGCAGGGACAGTGGAGCCTGAGACCCCTCTTCTTCTTCCTCCTCCTTGGAGACGAAGGGTAGGCCAGCCCCAGGCACCATGGTGGGGTGCCTCACCCCTGCCTTCCCGGGTTCCCCGCACAGCAGATGCCGGTGCTGAATGCTGCAACTCTCCTCTGTGAGCGAGCGGCATGTCCTTCCCTACTGTCCCTCCTGAGGGGCAGGGTCTCTGGGGCCAGGAGTTGGGGAAAGCGGGATGAGGTGGTACTATCACTTTCCCAGCACTGGCCTTGGTTTTAGGTAACTTTAAAACAAATTATTAGTATTTTTTTTGAACTTTATTAATAGCTGGCAATTAAAACACATATATATTTGAGGTGTACCACTTGATGTTTTGATATCCGTGTCTATTATAAAGCCTTCACCACAGTCAAGCTAGGAAAGGTATCCGTCACCTCACACGGTTACCATTTTGTGTGCAGTGTGGTGACACCACCTCAGATCTCCCTGCACGCATTTCAAGCATGCGATACTGTATTGTTAAGTAGAACCAGAGCATTACTCGTTAGATCTCCGGCACTTCTTTATCTTGCGTAGTGGAAACTTTGGATGGTAGAGTTTTCTTCCCAGTTTTTTATGTTCACATAATGTTACTCTCTTAACCATTTTGAAGTGTACCGTTCAGTGGTATGAAATACGTTTGTCTGCCCCGCACAGACATCACCACTGTTCATCTCCGGAACTCTCTTCATCTCGTTAGACTGCAAGACTGCACCCTTTAAACAATAACTCTTTTTTTTTTTTTTTAAGATTTTATTTATTTATTTGAGAGAGAATGAGATAGAGAGAGCATGAGAGCGGGGAGGGTCAGAGGGAGAAGCAGACTTCCCGCTGAGCAGGGAGCCCGATGCGGGACTCGATCCCGGGACTCCAGGATCATGACCTGAGCCAAAGACAGTTGCTTAACCAACTGAGCCACCCAGGCGCCCCTAAACAATAACTCTTGAGAGCAGTTTTGAACATGAACAGAGGGATCTTCACCAACACGCGATGGTTTATTTGCATCTTTGCAAAGAGGGTTTGCATCTTTAAAAGAAACTCAAATGAAGAAGCAAAAATCTCACCTTGTCTCGTATCTGTTGCAAGAGCCAAGTCAAAGTTTCTGCTCTTATTTTTCTTTCACGATTATTCTTGACTGGTGAGGTTTATTCCAGAATGTGACATTTATTGGAGACCCACCATGTGCTGTCCTCAGTGCTTTTAATATGAATTATCCCCAAGAAAAAATTGGGAGAGAAGATGTTAGTGGCATATTTTGTTCCCCATCAGTACGTGATGCAGCACTGTAGAAATGATAAAATCAATCCATGAGAAGAATCTGATCCCCTGTTGGGTAATTCTTACTCCACAAAGGAAAGAGGTAAAACCCTGCACTGTTTTTGAGGCGTGGTGTTCTCATGCAGCAGATGAAGGAACAGGGCTTGGAAGACAGAATCCAAACTCGGGTCTTCTGAACTCCAAAACCAGTGATCTCCCTGATGCCACAGCTCCATTGCAAGAGCTGAGTTACAAGCTGTTGGATCCTAGACAAGGATGCCCTCCAGGGGCTGGAACCGCCAGAGGAATGGGGAAAGGAGCAGCGAGAGGAGGAGGCCCCTGGCGCTCTGCTCTCCCAGAGGGCATAACACACGTTAAGCAGGAGACCAAGGAGTGCATATGCTCATGAAAAGGAAATGAGTTGATTTTGCATTGTTAAGTCCTATCTTAAATCATTACATGGAATCCGATACAAGAGCAAAGGGCAAGTGGCCACAGGCTGAGGTGTGGATTCTGAAATAGGAGAAGGTCAGAGACCACAGTGAAGACGGTGCGTTGTTGGCTGGATACTCAAAAGGCCCCGGGTTCCAATTTCCACCGTGGCTTGGTAAGGCAGCTTGAAAGCACAGGTGTCCCATCTTTTAGAACATCCAACAGTTTGGGTCCTGCACCTGGGAAATGAGAAGAGGAGTGGGGACCTTTTTGCAGTCTGCTCCTGCTCACCTGTCCCAAGGGTAAACTGGGGACCATGACTTATTTCAGCTCTCCGAAAAACGCGAGTCTCACCAAACCTTATGCTGCACTGGTCTTAAGAGTTGGGCTTGGGCGCCTGGTGGCTCAGTTGTTAAGCGTCTGCCTTCGACTCAGGTCATGATCCCGGGGTCCTGGGATCGAGTCCCGCATCGGGCTCCCTGCTCCCTGGGGAGCCTGCTTCTCCCTCTGCCTTTCTCTCTCTTTCTGTCGCTCCTGAATAAATAAATAAAATATTAGGAAAAAAAAGAGTTGGGTTTGATGTCCCCAAGTCTACACCCTGGGTCATTCTTGACAAGAAGCCTCCAGATTCAGGAACACTGGACTAAAGGCCATACATACCTTTTGGTCTGATTCTGTGATTATTCAGGAAACAATCAACTGAAATCCCCATTGATATTCTTGCTTCTTTGGTGAAATACTTTGGTTTAGAGAATATGAATATGGTAAAAGCTCTGACTTTGGTGTGTAAGGTCTAAAGTAGGGAAAAGACTCAAAAAGAAAAAAAAAAAAGAAAGTCTTAACTGAAGTCCTAGATCCACCATTTATCAGCTCTAGGATTTTTGGCCACTTACTTAAATTTCCTGGGCCTCGGTTTCCTACCCTGTAAAGTGCCCATTACTAGACATACCTTCTCTGCTTACTATAAAGGATTTTTCTTTGAGAACAGGATGTTGAGAGCAGCTTTGCAAACTGCAACATGCAATAGGCTGTGGGTTCTACCATTCATTCATTCGCTCCTGCTATGATCTGAACATTTGTGTCTTCCCCAAATTCATCTTTTTTTTTTTTTTTAGGTTTTTATTTATTTATTTGTCAGAGAGAGAGAGAGAGAGCACAAGCATGGGGAGCAGCAGAGGGAGAGCCGAGCAGGGAGCCCGACGTGGGGCTCGATCCCAGGACCCTGGGATCATGATCTGAGCTGAAGGCAGATGCTTAACAGACTGAGCCAGCCAGGTGCCCTGCCCCCCAAATTCATATTTTAAAGCCTAACTCCCAGGTGTTAGGGGGCGGGGCCTTTGGGAGGTTGCTAGGTCCTGAGGGGAGAACCTGCATGATGGGATTAGTGCCCTCGTAAAGGAGACCCCAGGGAGCCCCTTTGCCCCTTTCACATGTGAGGACACAGCGAGAAGTCACCATCTAGGAAATAGGCTCTCACCAGACACCAAATCTGCCCACGGTCTTGGACTTCCAGCCTCCAGAACCACGAGAAATAAATGTCTGTTGTTTATAAGCAGTGCCGATGGACCAAGGCAACTCCCGAATGAAGACTGAGTTCATCATCAGTGAAGACCCATCCGCTCTGGGGGTTCCCTGGGGAAGCAAGCGGCAGCCTCCTTGCCCACGGGGGCTAGAAGTCTAGAGGGCACGCACACTGTCAATAGCCCTACACATACAAGGGTAGAGTTAGGTCATGTGGTCACTGCTGTTGAACGGGATCAGATGATCCTCCGAGAAGCTTTTCAGGGAGCCTGGACGCTTCTGAGGCTGAGTTCTAAGTGCCACGCCTCGCCCCCTCTCAAGTGTTAGAGCCCCCAAGCCTGTTTAAAGTTCAAAGGGTGGACAGGTGCTAACTTCCATTTCCTCAGCGTGGGAAGTGACTTCCAGGAGGTGTTTTAAAAAATAAGGCTCTGTTCAAGAAAGCAACAGATTAGTATGCCGATTAAATTTATATTCAACGTCCTATTGTCATGCTGTTCTGTTGGTATTGTTATAATGCTAAATCCAGTCTCCCAGTTGTACGAATTGATACTCCGGTGCCTTTTGAGGCATGGGAGTCTAAAAGGCAAGTTCTAGATGGACGGACACCCTGTCTAAGGCAAAGGGCCGAGAGAGCGGACTGCGGACCGTGGTCAAGGCTCTTGACTGTGTTCAGTTTCTTGTCCAAAACATCTGCAAATGAAGTTAATAGTGGTTCCTTCAAGAGATTCTCGAGGAGCTAGAATTCATGACAATATGGATCCTTGGACATAGAAGACACTCAGTAAATGCCTGCAGAGCCTAGTGGAGTGCCTTGATTATAGTAGATGCTCCAGGAAATGGTGCGCGGCCGCCCAGCGTCTTAAATGCATGTGTAACGAGGAAGTCAAGGAGGAGCACGTTTCAGAGCAGACTCACGGCCCGAGGGGAGCAGAAACACGCCCATGATTGTTATTGTTACTGGCAATAACCATTTCCCTTGTGCCTTACGCGTACTGCCCAATAAACAAATTAAACCAGGCTGATAACAGCATTCCTTTGCTGAAGGATTCATTCCGTCTCCCTGTGTCCAAGATCCTTTCTCGGGAGCCTAATCTCTCATGTTTTGACATTGCTGATTGTAACGCATGAAGCATTTCCATAATAACAAGCCACTTTACAGGCGGCTAGCTTACGGAGCAGAGCATTGATTTGTATTGTTTCTAAGGGGCACTTAGGTGAAAGGAGACAAATGATACTCCTAGCCAGCCTTGTTGCCCACTCTTGACCGTAGCTGGGGTCGGAGCCCAAGCAGCAGTCTCTTCCAGGCACGGGGAGGGGCTCGAGTTTCCCTTGATTGGCTTCCAGGGACGAGGCTGAAATTGTTTCCAGCATTTTGGGGTTCCAGCTAAGGAGTGTTGTTAGGCCCTTTCTAAAACAAAGTAGCCCTGCCCTTTGTAGGGAGCAGAAAGGCAACGACTGTGTGAGCTGGAGACTGGACTTGCCGTCAGAGCAGCTGGGTCCTGAGCAATCTGAGCCCTGGGTTTTCATCTCTACACTGGCAAAAGTCCTATTTCTTGCTTGCATTGCAGGAGAGTTCGGAGTAGACAATTAAAAAAAAAATGTCTAGATATGTTTTTTGCAACTCAGATGGATCGCATCAATATTGCGATTACTTGAATTATTCCTGTGGTTCCCAGCCTGTGACTCCTTTCGACTCACGTAGCAGAGAAGTAAGCTAAATAACTTTTCGTATGTATGTCGTGGACAGGCCAGCAAAAAAGGACAATGGTGTTATTTTTCTTATTTCCCCAATTCCCTCAGGAGCTTGAAGAATGACCTGAATTATAGATGTAGATGTTTCTAGGAAATGCCCGTGTGCTCATGCGCACGTGCACCCACTCGGAGGGGAGGAAAGGAAAGAAAGAACATCCCCGAATGGTCCCTGTGGCCTCCTGCTCAGTGACATTAAGCAAATCATGGGGCTCTGTCCCACCTCGCGTGGCTCGGCAGCTGCAGTCAGCCTGGGGTAGCAGGGACAGCTCGCAGTGTGACTTCACCCCCTAAACTTCCCCAGGGCCTGGGGGAGCAAGACAGGGTGCAAGCACTAGAATTAGTAAGTCATGTATCTCCCCATCCTCAGTGTTCTCAGGTGTAAAACGAACCGATGGTCATTCAGCTCCAATGATTCTGTAATTTCCAACTCCAGTTAGCGAAACCGCCACACAATTTACCCCAATCTATGATCCTGAGTCTTGTGTGTTAGGATGTTTTCAGCGGTGGCTTCTGAAAGTGGCTTGAACAATTAGGGTATTTATTTTGTAAGAGGACTTAAATTCCACACGGGCTTTTCCCAGGTTGGTTCAGTGACTTGCAAATGCCTGCCAGCCCCCAGGCTCATCCCATCTATCTGGGGTGCTGAAAGGAATTTACTATGAGGACTTGGTTCATAGGGTACGGACGGTGAGAAGTCCCACTGTCTGCAAGCTGGAGAGCCAGCCTGACTGAGCCCAAGGCTACCTCTCCCAGTGCTGAGAACATGACATGGGGATGCTCCAGCTCAAACAGCCACATAGGGGGGGAAAAAAAAAGACTCATTCCTTCTTCCTCTGATGTTCTGTTCAGGCCCTCCTCAGATTGGGGGATGCTCCCCACGCTGAAGAGAGCAGTCATGCTGAGTCCCCTGATCCAAATGTGAGTCTCATCTGGACACACCCAGAATAGGGGTTTATCTGCACGCCTGTGACCCAGCGGAGTTGACATTGAAATTGACCATCAGTAGACCTGTCCTGCTTGTCATCATTGTCATTTCTCCTTCACTCAACCCTCTGTCCTTCTGTCTGCACTTTCAAATCTGCCAGAGGGAATCTCCCCGGAGGAAACCCTTTTATCTTATGGACTCAAAGGAGTGGAGCAGATCTGCGTGAGGAGAGAAGAGAAAGGGACCTATCCGTATCGTACCTTTCCTGACCACTGGAATGACCCCCTAAACTCCCGACTTCTTCACTCCTTTGGAGGCATCCGCTTTTTGTGAATGATAGTGTGCTTGAGTGTCCATAAACACATTTGGACGTTACACCTTTGAGGCTCGGAGGATGTTTTAATATGCTGACAGCTATAATCAAAGCATGGGGGCTACTTAAGCTAACAAGTGAGGATCCATCACAATAGAAATGCAAACAGAACTTTAATTCATCATTCTGCTAATGGCTCTTCCTTGGTACATTCATCAGCCTCCGCTTCATATTTGCCCTAATAAATACACTGCATTGTTTTATGACCTCTCTTCTGCGTGTTAGCATAAGGAGACAGTTACTGTGACCCCTAGTAGGTGGAGACGTGGTGGAGTGAAGGGTTTGCCGGGAGTGTCTTTTCCTGTTGTTTGTACATCCTCTAGCTAAAGGAACGCTGGTTCTTTCTCCCTTCCTGTGACACTCTGTGTCCCTTTCAGTTCAGAATGTATCCCATGTTTGTATGTTTATGCCCTCGACTGACAAACCAATGTTCCCTTCCAACAGGGGTGCCCTGGATGTCAACACAAGAGGTATAAGACAAAGTGGCACAGCCAGGTCCTTTACTCTTACCACGTGGTGGCCAAGGTAGAAACTAAAGACTGTTAGCTTGGTCTTGACACTAATTATCTAAGCACAGATCTTTGTCCACAGGTGACATTTCCCCCAAAGCACGGTGAGGTTTAGGCCAACACCTGATTTAATGTTTTTATTTCTCTTTCCCTGCGACCTGATATTGCTGTACGCATGAATGCATTAGTCAGCTTGGGCTGTCCTACAGGGCCACAGACTGGGGGCCTTCAACAATACACATTTATCTTCTCCCAGTCTAGAGGCTGGAGGTCTGAGATTAAGGTTTCCGAAGGGTTGCTCGCTTGGCTTGTACGTGGCCACCTCCATGTGGCCTTCCCTCTCTACGCGTCTGTGTCCTACCTTCCTCTTCTCATCAGGACGCCGGTCACACCGGATAAGGGCCCACTCCTTGTCCTCATTTTAACTTAGTTACCTCTTTCAAGACCCTTTCTCCAAATACTGTCATCTTCTGAGGCACAAAGGGTTAGACTTTCGACTCAGGCATGTTGAAGAGGACGCCATTCAGCCCATAACAGCGGAGCTGGTGCTCATTGACCCAGAAGGTCACAAAGTTTGGGGACATTTTTGAAAGGAGGGGAGAATCCCAGAAACTGAGTAGCACGGGTAGAGGATTAGAAGCTTTGCAGTTTCTATAAAGTGAGTGCCCGTGGCTGCCACAGTCTTCGAAATGAAGGTAGGTTTCAGAGAGATGAATTGAACGTAGATTTTGCAACCTCCTAGCGAGCTAAACCAGGAGGTGTGTCAGATTTGCAAAGCCAGAAGTTTAGAGTTCGGGAGACTCGGGATCACGCGTTTATACCTCCTTCAGTGGTACCTCTGGCTGGTAGTGCTTAGGTACTGTGGAAGGGCAGCAGGGTCCCAGTGGGTGGTGGGCGTCCACTCCAGGGAAGGCCCTTTCTCCCCCTCTCCTTCCCACCACAAGATGCTTTCATATGGATTCAGCGGGCTAGTTAGGGGCAGAGGCGGTCATTGAACCCAGGTCCCACCAAACAGTCACATCTGTCCCTAGGAGCTTAACTCAGACACATCTGACCTCATACAAGCAGAGGTCAAAGCCAGAAATGGCTGAGCTCATGAACCCTAGATTTCTGGTTCTCAGTACAGGGAGAAAACAGAGCAGGGCACATTCCCAGTTCGTGTGTTCTCCTGCAAATGCACCAGGCTGCCAAGCCACAACCGCAAGAAAGAGCAGAATGAAGAGAGGTTGCAGTTCAGATGAAGTCACCAGAGTGCTGCCTTGAGATCGTTTGCTTTTGTTTAATTTCAACTCTTCAGATTCTGCAGGCTCGGGGCTCTGACAGAGTGACTTTAAACTGCAGGAGGTGAAAAAAACTTCCCCGAATGAGTAGAAAAACAATGCATCTATTTAGGGGCCAAGTTTCTGTCCCCTCCCCCCATGCAGACGCAGTAATGTGCGCGGGTAACCAGTTTTTCCAGGAAATATTTTTTTTTCTTTTTTCTTTAGGGGGAGTGACAAATACTATTTACTAAAGAAAAAAAAAAGGAGCCTGTGTCCTCACCACAAAATAACAACACCGTAGATCACACTAACTGAAAGCTCCACATCTTATAAACACAGCACACTGCATTACTCAGCGCTGAGTTATTATGTTTCATTGCAGAGAGCAGGCGACTCTGAATATATTAATGATTCATGCTTGCCTTGGCAGAACATAATGTATACTAATCACACGGAACCAGGGTACAAGAGCACTTTAAATGCATTTGTCCAGTTAATAGTTTGACTTAATCTGATATTTCATTGGGTCACCGACCTTTTCATTGTAGGTAATGTACAGAGGAAAATGTATGGTCGACACCCTGGTGAATCAACAGAGGGCTTTCTGGTTACCAGGCAACGTGCCACTTAAGCTTTACCTCTGCATAATTTTGCCCATACTTCTGCTTCTCTCAGCTGATGAACTTAAGTGTGGCTCTGTGAGCTCGCGTGTGTGTGTGTATGTGTGTGCGTGTGTGCGTGTGTGTGTTTTCGGGAGGGGAGACACCACAGGCACAGAGTAGCTCATTTATGCTGCTTTTTATAGGCATTAAGCCATAAGCTCCCATTATAAACAACCATGCCAGAGTTAATACTCAATAAACAGTATGGTTTATAAGCAATTAGGGACCCAAATCTCAAAATAAGACCGTTCAGCAGAATGAGAACATCTACCCTCACAATGCTTAGTAAGATATGTAGCTTGTTAAAAGTGTCATAAGTCTCCTTTAAAAAGCAATTAACAGTTTGGTATATTTTGGTTTGCCCGGCACAGTTCCCTAATCAAACGTGAGCACAATCAAAGAGGTACTTCTCGGCTTTATGTGATGGACAGTCGTTTACCCAGAAGGCACAGCTGAAAAATAAAAGGATGAATTGATGTTCTCTCCTGTTTGTTTATCAGACTGAGAGTCTGTTGAAGACATCAAGATGAGTCTGATAAATGCATTTTGTCAGGTTTTCAAAGAGAGCTAGCCCGCTACTCTATTTTGCCGATGTCTTTGTATTTCTTAGGAACTTTGTAGGCTAAAAAAAAAATCTGTTTTCCAGCTCTGTCTTGAAATCATGGTGGGTGACTGGAAAAACAACACACATTTGTCGTGGTCGTCTTTTATGACAGTGGACGCAAATCCATCGTTCTTATCCTCTGCAGCGACTGGGATTGTTTTGTGGTATTTTATAATTGGATTCAAAACTAAGGTAGAGATTTCCTTTACCTGCCATATCTGAGGCTAATGAACCGTATTTTTAAATACACTTATAAATGATGGGAGCTTCCAGCACCATGCCGAGATGCTGGGAAACTGGGCAGAGACGGATGTGTCTCCTTCTTCCCGGGGACTCATCATCCAGGATAGATTTATAATCAACTACACATTTCCTTTTAAAGCACCATGAAATGAGTGTATCCTAGATCAATACTATTGGCATTCTAAAATCACTTCTTTGACTGTTTTACCTAAAAACTGAATATTTATTTTTAATCAAGGATGGAGGGAAATGTGCACAGAGAGAAGAGGGAAAATGTAGTGTGCAAAGATCGTTGGCGTAAATATCAAATTAAACACCAAATTTAAGACTTGATTGATCGCTCATCTCTTCTTGCCAGCTTTAGGCATTTTAGAATGTTGCTCTGGGAGGCGATCGGTTGAAATTCCTCCATTTTATGACTTGATTCCTTCTTATCTAGTGAAGGAGTGGGTAATAGAACATGAGTGTGTTCATACTTGTCAGCTGTGGAGACTCCAGTTTGGTCTGAGAGACGACAAAACTGAATGGATAATTTCTAGTGGTCACTCTCTAGTGATCTGTGATTTAGCAAATCACTGAACTCTGAAAATTTTTCATGATGTGTATGTAGGTTTAGGGAAGAGAAATCAATATAAGGAAAAGCAATAATTGAGGGAAAACAATGAGGTCGAAGGACTGTTTGAACAGACAGGTGTAAATATGCAGACTGAAAACCAAACTTCGAATGAACCAGATTTGAGAAAGACTTCCAAGCCAAACTTTCAAGACACTCAGTTAATTCTGAGCCCAGGATGTGAGCGCTATCAAATATGAGCTGGGGAAATTCTGTTTTCCTCCTCATGGGATATTTAGAAGACCACTGTACCAACGTTACGCAGTCTCCAGCTGGAAAAGTGTAAGTAGTCCCCAAGCCCACCATTGTTTGTATATTTTTTTCACCCCACAGCACTTCTACGAGTCTTTTGTATGTGGCAAGTCCTAGACATTATTCCCCTGGGGGGTGGGGAGAGGTTCTCATTGCCCTTTGCCTCATTGTGCCCCCCTCCTCTGTACCCGCTTCCTAATTCTGATCATGGAAAAGGAAGACCAACTGTGAGGGATCCCTTAGCGTCCAAGAGAAGATGCATGTGGAATCCTAAGGAACTCTTCAGGAGTGCAAAATTTCCTCTCTCTCTAGCAGAGTTTAGAGGATGAGCTGGAGTTGGGGGAAATATCTGGTACTCTTTGGAACTCAATCCAGAGAATGGAGTACCACATATGCTCCTTCTCCAGACATCTCCTTATGAATGTGCCTGTTTATGCAAAATCCCACAGTTATAAATGCATTCCTTTGGCAGTAAAGTATGTCAAAAAGATCTCCATGAAGCCACAGGCGGCCACTCATTGTAATTAGGCAGATTGGGTCCTGTCTAGTAGACGAAGCGGGAGGACTGAATGGTTGTTATGAGGGGGTGGAGCAGAGATCTAGAACAGAGATGGTTCTCCTTGGTTGGGAAGGGGATCAGGATAAAGGGACAATACATACAAGAAGCAAGGATTCACAAAAGGATATGGGGCAATGCTGAATGCAGTCCGCCCTCACCGAATACGTTTCTCTAGGATTTACCTGCTGGCCAGATCCCCCTTTCCAGAAAGTGTGGAGTAGAGTGACCAGCTCCTGCTCTGTCTCCTCCCTAACGAACTTGTTTTCCTTTGTAGCCAATGTAGTCCTAGCAGGCCCTGAATCCTCACTGGGGTGGAGAGTGGGATTTATTGAAGGGAGAAGCACAGCAGGTATTGACGATGGCAACGAGGAGGTCAATATTCACCTCCAGGGACGCTAAATCTTGAGAGCCACTGAAACGCAAAGTCGGCGTTTTGAGGGTGGTGTCGGACGCATCTTAACTGTGCTCCCCAGAAGCAGCTGGAAATACATTTCCAAAGGGTATATGTTCTTTTAGCTTCGCTGTTCTGCACTTACGCTAACGGTTTACAGGATGCAGGACTGGAGAGGTTGGGGAAATGGCCTTGCTACTTTTATTTTTATTTTTGAAGAGACGAAGACACTCACTATGGCCCATCTGGAGCACCTGTGCCTTTTAATTCTGATTTTTGGCGGCGACATCCCCCTTGTGTGCACCACGCAGGGAGCAGGTGCGGGACGCAGGAGGGACTCGTGTCTGCAACAGAACTTTCTCCATAGCTCGGGCCCTCGAGGCCCGTTTCTCTCTCAGGCAGAGATGCACATTTACTCATTGATTTCTCATCCACCTTCTTTAAATGAAGCTCTCCTTCCGCTGATTAATTATTAAGCCACTGAATAAAAACCAGTATCAGAGAGACTTTGTTAGAAAGAAGCCTTCCCTGCTAGTCCAGCGTTTCATGTACATGGAATGTTGTTGCTCTTTTTGAGAGAATAATGAGTCCACGCCCCCATGGGCTTCGGCACTGGGACACCAACCCTTGCTGATCTGCGACCCAGCTGTGCCCAAGGCTGTTTACGGACCAGGGACATAGACACAGCACAGACGGTGGCCACAGGAGACAAGAGCTGCCCACATTGTCCAGAGGGAGCGTTTTCAGAGTCTCTGAGAAGTGGTCGCTCCTTCCCTTGGGCGATTCCCCTTGTGCTCCCTGGGCATAGCATCATAGCCCACAACTACTGATAACGCTTTGAAAAGCAAACGCCACCCATGTGACAAATTCATATTTGGCAGAAGTGACTGGCGACTCACTTCTCTCCTGAGTGCAGGTTGTGATGGGGGAGGTGGGAGGGGGCATATGCTTTGGGCATCTGCAGGGAGATTGTGAGAAAGACCCAGGGAGGAGAAGACGAGTTTCACCAAGAGTACTTGTAAACACATTTTGAGCAATGATTGTGCTTCAGACACTGTTTTAGGACTGAGCATGGGTTCTTATGCCCATTTCACAGATAAGGGCATGGAGGCAGAAGAGGTGAGTAACTTGCCCAAAGTAAGAAGGCTAAGCTGGGGAGGTAGGCAAGCCCAGGTCATCCGCCTGAGAGCCATGCTCTTCACAGAAGGTTCTAAAACTCAGCTCTGTCTTGGCTTCTCCCTAGAGAAGGTGGACCCGTGGCCATCTGATTTCATTCTTGTTGACCCATGTGGCGTGCAGCCCTGTGCTGACAACTTGAGTTCAAGCGGACGGAAGATCAGGCTACAAACTCAGGAGAGCTGCTCAGACTCCTGGCCGTGTCACGTGTTGGTTTCCAATTTGGATCAGTTTTCCTCCTGATTTTCCTCCTCCTCTCCACCCCCATGACCCACTGCGGGGCTTTATGTTGGTCATGTGGGTGAAAGGGATCTGGACCACTTCTCTCTAGGTTTCTGTTCACTTCAGAGTAGAGTCCAACTTTTGTACTTTCTTCTGAGCTTGGGGTACCTTGGGTTTGTCCTGGAGTAAACAAACCCTATAGGGAGCAGTCTAGAATTGGCCCAGCTCCTAGCATCCTCCCGGGAAACCCTGGCCCACCAGGGGGTTTCCTTGGCAAGTTGGATTTGGGAAGCTCTTGGTGGATCATCCCCGTCTGGATGGCTGTTCGATGGGCATGGGAAGAAGAATGTGGAGCCAGCAATATAGTTCAACAGGATTCGTTCAATGTTGAAAAAACTCTTCACGTGCAGCTGAAAAGTCACAATTTCCATTCTAGAAGGGTCTCATGAAGTTCCCCTCCATCCTTTCATGGCTCAAGTAAGAGTCCCTTCCTTGTACCCTGGCAGGGGGTGAAGGTGGCCTCACACCTCTGTAATGATCTATAAGAGCAAAGCCATTCCAGGAATTCCAGAGCCTTCTACCAACTCAGTGTGTATCAAAAGGAAAACCAAAAGCTCAGAGTCTCGAGTGCCGAATGAGAACGTTAGTGCCCTGGGAGTGTCAGTGAGTGTTTTTCTCCCTTATTTGCAGAGCTGCTGAAGTCCAGATCGTCCCAGAGGGAAATCCTGTGTTAAGCAGCCTACGGAATACAACTTGAGGACATGGCTGTGATGTCCCAATCACTGTTTGAAGACTGGGGCAAATTTAAAGGCACTTGTGACTGTCAGGGCTGTCCCTCTTCCCTTCGGGTCCTGCTCCCAGACACTTGTGACTCTGGTTTGCCAACCTCCTGGGCACAAGTTCTCAGGCTCAACACATGTGACTGCAAAACAGTCCTCCAGATAGCATGCCTGTTTTATGAATCCAATGAAAAGAGATATTAAAAACTTAAAAATTAAGTTGCAACCCAAATGTACATCCTGGGATGAGCGAGTAAGCAAAATGTGGTCTGTGCATATAATGAATTATTACTAAGGCTTAAGAAAGAAGGAGACGCTGCCGTACGCTAGAACATGGATGTACCTGGAGGACATCGTGCTGAGTGAAATAAGCCAGTAGGACAAATACTGTGTGATTCCACTCACAGGAGGTACCTCGAAGGGTCAATTCATAGGCACAGACAGTAACACGGTGGTTGCGAAAAGCTGGGGGAGGAGAGAATAGGGTGAGCTGTTGTTTAACGGGCACAGAGTTTCAGATTTGCAAGACGATCGGGTTCTGGAGATCATTGCATCACCAGGTGCACATAGTTAATATTACTGTTACATACGCTTATAAATGGTCAAGATGGTAGATTTTATGTTGTACATTTTTTACCACAACAAAAAATAATCAAGTTTGCAAATTCACTCCTCATTTGCCAAAGAAAATACTCTCAAAATATTGAGCAAAGGAAGTGAAACACAGGTGAAGCAGAGAAAGTTCATTTAGAGAATATTTTTTGTATTACAGAGATCACACTGGGGGAGATCTGTTTGAGGATAAGGCTCTCAACTCTAGATGACTTCCCGATATGGGGATGAAGTGATGAGATGAATGAGCCCATTTTCGCGAAACCCGTAAGGACAGAACCCACGGGACAGAGATGACTTTGATGGACGCGTACTCGAGTGTCCTGGGCCTGTGTAAGCCCACGTCAGGCGCTGCCCCCATCTCTGCCGGCTCTGGGATGTTAGCATGACCGTGAGCCTTCACGCACAGATTGGAACACTGAGGCTCATGCTGCGTCCGGCTGGTAACTGCAGGCCCACATCCGAATTTCAAGTTCTTTGTCAGGATTATTTACTGCACCATTAACTGCCTCTCGAAAGGTTAACTTTGATTAATCTTGCCCCGTGTGCATGCCCATTTGTTTAACAGCTTCCGGTCCATCTATCCTGCCACCAGCCATCATCCATTTCTCAACCTCATTAACAAAGATATAATAAGAGAATCCCTGTATGCCTCGAGGACATGGAGGAGCACCAGGCTTCTGACATTTCCCCGCCGTGACGGATTCCTAACGCACTTGCCTCAATTAGTAATATGGCAAGTCACCTGTTGGAAACTCGGTTCCAAAAACTCCCTGGAGTACACCAAACCTACCAGTTTACTTCTTCCAGAACTCACCTTTGCTCCCATTGGCAACGCTGGGCTATGTTTCGTCCACCATCTGTCTTCTGTCTCGCACCCATTGCCTTCTAACTGTGCCGTCCTTCTGAGACCAAATCCATCAGCTTCTTCCCTCACTTCAGCTCTCCATCATCAGTGCCGGGTGACCAGAATTCCCTGGATATGCCGCATTTATATCTTCTCCTCTATTAGCCTCCCCTTCCTTTTGAACAAAGGCTCTTCGAACCTGAGTTCCTTCCGGCCCAGAGCCCCTTGGACACAACGCTCCGAGGCTGGTGTGGCTGGTGTATTGCTTGCACTGTGGTTATGTGTGAGCGGATGGGACTTCCTTTGCATTCTGAGCAGTGAAGCTGCTAGCAAGGTAGATCCAGAGTTGTTGTGTGCTAGGACTGGTGAAATGGGTGTGGGATGATGTTCTGATAGTTGACGTCTCCCTGGCACTACCGAGAAGTGTCTTTGTGCTAGATTTGGAGAGCATCTCAGTTCTCCTGCTGCCTGAGTGATCAATCCCAGCTGACAAACCACCAGGTCTTGGGAGCTGTGGCGTTGGCTGGCTCACCACACACTGACCAATGGAGTCCTTGGCTGGAAATAGTAAGGCTTCTGCTGATAAGATGGTAATGCAGTAATTAATCTTCACGCGAATTGATGAAAAAGTCAAAAATATCAAACTATCAACCTTAGAGGATTTTAGAAACTAACCACAATACCATTACATAGAAAGCTGGGATTCATGTAAATCCCAATCAACTGATGGTCCTTTGGCCCTTGGTCAAACTCCCAGAACAATAACACTTTATAAGCAGTAAAATCAATATGCTGTCAAATTAGATGACACCTCTCAAAATCTATGGGGGAAAAACAAATAAGCAAGCAAATATTAGCTCCAGCGGAGGGACAAATGTGGAAACAGAGAAATCACAGGAAAACCCGTTGTTTGACACAATGGGACTGACTCAGAACCTCTAGCTGCCATGTTGGTAGCGAGCCCACCTTCCCAGATACCTGTTCAGAAGGCAGCAATGCCAAGTAATAGGTATTAGGAGATTATTTTTAATTCCACTAGGAAATTCTGCTACCTGACTTATTAACTAAACCTGTAATGTTATAATGAATCTATTGCAAGTTCACTTGGGTTATGAATCAATTAATAATATTATAATAGCTACAGTGTGGCATGATTGCCAAAGATCACCCATTCTTATACAATTTCAAGGCTAAATTTCATTTTTATCCAGGTAATACATGGACATCATTGATGGCATCAAATACCTGTAGTTCTGAAAGGCTTATACTGAAAAATGGCTTGTGTTAGGGTGCACAGGATGCAGAGCCTGACACAAAGGCTGGGTGCAGGTGGTTTTCTTGGGAGGTGATCCCTAGGAGCACTGGTCGATGAGTGGGAAGGTGGGAGAGGAAGGGAAGGGAGGGAGCCACTCAGTGAGCTTTGATGTACAGGATGATCCTGTGTGCAGCTGGGGCTTAAGCCCACCAGGCAGCTCTGGCGTTGGGGAGGACACGCCTTAGCTGACCCCCCCAAAGGGCTGAAGGAGTTGGAATATTTGCCATCTGCTTCCCATCCATGGTTGGTCTGAGGGTCACTGGGAGCATGGCGCCCACCCCAGGCTGAGCCCAGCTGGAGGGAGCCCACAGGGGCAGAGTCCCCGAGCCTTCCAGCAGGTGCAGGAAAGGTGGGAGACAGCTCTGTCCTGAGAGCTCTGAGATAGCTCTTTCTGGCGGCCCTCATCTTCCTCATCCAGTCCCCATTAGGGGAAGCCGCTTCCAACATTTTCGTTTTTCTATTCACCTCTGTATTTCCTAATTATGCACATATACTACTATTCGTTAATTTATGATTTTAGATAGTATCTGTTGCCTTTTTCATGATTTGAGGGTTTAGCTGTCTTAAACCATCGCCAGCCCATCCTTCCTCTTCCTGTATCGTCTTCTGTGTCAGACGGTGGCTGTCAATCAACTAAATAACACTATGGAAGGATTTTCACTAATGAGTCAAGAGGCATAATTTGATTGCATTTCCTATCTTACACTCCTATTTGTTATTCTTGGAATTACGGCCTCATTTTTCCTCAACTAGGGACTAGTGGAATATGCCCTTGTGGGGGAGGCAGGCAGGACAGGTGTGTCCCCTGGAGCCATACAGCTTCTCTGTACGTGACCATTTCCGCCTGGCTGCATGTGTCCAGGAGCCAGATGAGTGACTCAGGCTGGAGTCCTAAATCTCAAGGTGGAGTTTTCACTTAATCTTTGTTTTCAGCCTGTGATCCTGCTGCCTCTCTGCCTCGTGTCCCCAAATGCGGACAGGAACCTTCTTACCTCCCACGGCAGATGGAGAGGGGTGGTTACCTGGCTGCACGGGTTAGGTGAATAGGACTGAGGGGGTGCCCAATGGTGCTGTGTGCAGACTTGAAACAGGACCTGCTGTTGTCAGCTTCTCCCCAGCGTTCCCCGTTAGAGTGACCCCAATCAGCACTTCTGTACTGTAGGGGAGACACGTCCCTTCTCATCAATATCACCCCTTTGCAGACATTTCACTCTCTGCCCCTGCAGGCCCTGCACCACTCCTGTCCACTCTGCGCCTTCCAAAATGTATCGATGTTTCCTGTTCCCTGGGACACCTGTTGACACTCTTCCTTTCCTTATGAATGAATACCATTGTCATTTCAATCCTTCCATTGTGGTGGGTCGGGGTGGGTTGGGCGTGGAGGAGAGCACACGTGATCAGGCCTGTGTGTTCAAACATACTTTTCCAGGACCGCTAGGAACTGTCTGCATAAGAGATCATTGTTCTGTTTTTGCTTCGCTGCAACCATCGTTAATAGATGGTTAGAGTCATTGTGAGCTAATGGGTTAAAAAGAAAGAAAAGGTATCACTTCTTTTTAGTCCAGTTTAATAAGAAGATACAAACAGGGCTGCTGGAGTGGGGTTAGTAGGTGGCAAGTCTGCTGCGTGCCTGGGGGAAGGCACATGCCCGTCCGGTCTACTTCATGCCCCCCGCCCTTGCTCCTGCTATCATGCCAACCCCTGGACGTGCTTTGGCTTGGGTTTGCTTTTACCTTGTCTCTTGCAAACTTCGTTTCATGTGGGCTCAGACCTGATCCAATTTTACCTTGATTTTTTTTTTTTCCTGGCAGGGTTTTCTGGTTTGATTGGGTATATGGTACTCACAGTTGCTCTGCACTTGCATATGCAGCCCTTTCTGGTGTGTTCCCTCGACTGGGGTTCTTCGCCCATGGTTCTTTGCAGTGACTTGGGACTGGCCTGGACTGAGCTGGGACTAGCAGTGTCCTGATCTGGTACTTGATTATTGGCATGATTTCTACTAGAAATCACAGCCCCATCTGTTGCCCCTCAAGCCTCCTACCCTCCGGCCAATATGCTCGACCATTGCTTCAACTGGGATATAACTTATATACAGAGAAATGTACAGATTGTAATTATACAACTCAAGTCAGTTTTGACAAATGCTCCTACCCATGGAACTGATACATTGTCCAAGAACATTTCCTCATCTGGTCAATACCCTTATTGAGAAAGGGTCCCACTCCCCTCAACCCTGAGACTTGACTCGGCACAATGGAGTCCTTTGTACAGTTGCGAAAAGCTGAAGTAGAAAGGTGAAAGGCTCTTGAAAACTTGCATTTGTGAGCCCGCCTTTATCGAGTACTTTGGGAAAAATGCAAGCTTCAGTTGAGTATGCAGTCCTCCCTTCTCACAACGCACAGCAAAATCTTGTCACCGGGTCTTGCCAGCGTACGGAAACCTCATCAGAGCAGTTACATGGGTTTGCATTTTAGCAATGGAATTGCTAGAGTCACATAGTAATGGGACTGGAAAAGGTGCAGTTTAACAAGACCTAAGCCTATCCTCCTGCACCTCTTCCCGTCTCTGATCCCGAGCCTCCGAGATTTCATTGAGTTGTTATTTTGGTCTGTGGGCAGGGGTTGTCATTTCCCCTTAGGGCAGTCTCCCCGAGCCCCTGCTGACCCCAGTCAGTGCAGCAATCTCCGTGTCCAGGCTCCAGTCCAAATTGCATACTTCTGCAAATCCAGTTGTTTTTGAAATACCTGATACCCCACCAAAAGACCAGCCTCCTCCCCCACCACCTTTTCACACATCAGTAATTGCAATGCCAAACTTGCAGGCACTTGGGCTAAAAACTTTGGAGTCACATAAGATGCTCTTGCTTTGTACATCCATCTTGTCAGTAAATCCTGTCAACCCTTCTTTCTGTATACAGCCAGGATCCGACAGTTTGTCACCAGATTCGCCATATCACCTGAGTCCAGGCCACCTTCTCATGCCTGGTCTCCGACTGCATCCCAACCGGATGCTCTCATCCCGCACCTGCTACGTTCCTGTCTGTGCCCCATGCAGCAGCGAGAAGGGTCCTTCCCAAATGCCTTCCCCTCACACAGGGTAAAAGCCTGAGTCCTTGAGGTGGTCTGACAGCCCGTCAGCCCTTCTTAATCTGTCCCTACCCCCTTTACCCCCCGGTTGTGGCCCCACTGTCCATCCCGCCATTCCCCAGGCACACCTGCACTGTCTCACCTCCTGCCATTGGCGTCCACGGTTGCTGCTGCTTGGAGTATTTTAACCTCAGATATCCATCAGCCTTGCTCTTCTGCTCCACTCCAGTGTCTGCTCAGAGCTTACCTTGCCCTCCACCTATTTAAAACCCTCTTCACAGCACTCATCATCCTGGTTTGTTTTACACACACTCTCATGAACACACACACACATATATACACGCATGGGTGCGCGCAATTGCTTATGTATCCTCTTTTTCCTCCACTAGAATTGCAGCCTGTGTGAAGGAGTTCATTGGTAATGTTCACTGCCGGGGCCCCCAGCGCCTAGAATAGTTGTGCACCCATGTGAGGCATGTAACATGTGCTTGAGAAATGAATTGATAACCTGCTCTTTTCAGTATATTGCTTTGCCATGCCGCCTCCCAGCATGGAGCTGCTCTGCCTCACCCAGGGCTTGCTCCGTGGGACTCACATGTTTCTGCCCATCTCCTGGGGCTTTGTGAGTTTGCTCCTTTTTACCTGCCCCACTTGCGGTCCCCTCTTAGAATCCACTGACCTTGATTGGCCATAACCTTCCTGAATCGCGGAGCTGCCTTCCCAAAAGTTTTGCTCCTTTTCAAAGTTCCTCAAAAATATTAAAATGGAATTACCTTATGATCCAGCAGTCCCACTCTGGGAATATGCCCGAAAGAATTGAAGGCAGATCTCAAAGAGATCTTTGCACACCTATGTTCATAGCAGCATTATTCATGGAGGCCAAGAGGTGGAGATGACCTGTGTTCATTGACACAAGAACGGATAAAGAAAATGTGGTCTGTACACACACTGGAATATTGTTGTGCCTTAAAAAAGGGAGGAAATTCTTCCACACGCTGCAACAGGGAGGAGCCTCAAGGACATGATGCTAAGTGAAAAGTGCCAACCACAAAAGGATAAATACTGTATGACTCCACTTACCTGCGGATTCTAAAGTAGGCATATCCATAGAGACGAAAAGTAGAATGGTGGTTGCCAGGGGCTGGGGGGAGGGGAGAGGAGAGCCGATCACTGGGTTTAGTTGCAGTGTGGCAAGATGCGAAGTTCTAGAGATCTACAGCGCGACAAGGTGCGGGCCGTGAACACTACCGCTGCAGTGTGCGCTTAAAAAGGGTTAAGATGGGAAATTATGCTTTATGTGTGTTAAAAAATAAAGATTTGCCCTTTTCCTTCGCAAATATTACCTCTCTTTACAATTTCAGCTCCAGGGCCAGCTAGGTACCTGCCAAGTTCTTTCTCTTCTCTGGACCCTTATTGCATCTTATTTTTGGACATCCAGTGCAGCACCTAACTTTGCCCCGCTTGTTTTATGAATTTAGATGACATTCCCCAGGGAGCCCCCAGCATCAGGCCCTGTGCTCTTGCAATCTGAACCGTGTATCCACCAGCTGGATAATGCTGTTGTTACATAATCATCTTTAATGGATAATAGTCTGTGATGGATTGAATCCAGTGGCTGTGCTTAATATTTCACTGGTCCTTAATTTTAGTAGCAAGTTGTTAGAGAAACAAACCTTTGTTTTCCCCTTCTAGACATCTCTAAGTGCCCTTAGCGCTCACTACTTTATTTTTGAATCCTTACAAATATTTGGACACTTCTGTACAAACACCCATTTAGAAATCAACCCCTGGACCTTGAGGAAACTTTTGACATCGACAAAACTAAAAGATGTTTTCCTTAACTCTTGCTGTTCTTCCCGTTCTCTTTTGACAGCTCTTTTCTAAACAGAAATAATGTCACTTCAAGAAAGAGGCACTGACATTTTCCTGACCGAGGCATCTTTAATAATTTATTACCACCAAATATCCCAATATTGTTGAATGGAAAGATCAGAACATCTAGTGATATGTTTATAGCTAGCTCCTCAGTGAAATGAATCATTTATGATTTTGTGCCATTTTCGAGAGAAAGAAAAAATGGCCCAGTCACAGCATAGGTATATGTATATTTAATATTTTTAGCTCACATGCATTAAAAATCAGTATTTATTCCCCAGAAAAATAGGATAATGTAAGAGCAGATTGGCGGATACTAAGGAAAATGGTGTCTTCTGGAGGGGCAAAGCAACTGCAAATTGGCGAACTGTGTTATTTGGAGAGTGGCAAACAAAGGTTTTCGATGCATGTTGATCCTCCTCACAAAGGTCATTGCCACCATTTAAGTTTTATCAGACACTTTGCATTACCTACAGGATAGAAACTTTGGTTTTACAATACAAACACCCTCAGATAATGGTGGAAAATGCTACACCTGCAAGCCCTAAATCCAGTGAACACAAATGGACAAAATATTTCATAGTTTAATTTCAAAATTGGCTCTCCTTTTCAATTTATAAAATACCTGTCTGATTTATATTTCTTTTTTTTTTTTTATGTTCAGTTAGCCACTGCATAGTACATCATTAGTTTTCGATGTAGTGTTCAGTGATTCATTAGTTAAGTATAACACCCAGTGCTCATCACAACACATGCCCTCCTCAATACCCATCATCCTGTTACCCCCTCCCCTCCACCCTCCTCCCCTCTGAAACCCTCAGATTGCTTCCCGGGGTCCATAGTCTCTCATGGTTCTTCTCCCTCTCTAATTTCTCCCCCTTTGGATTTCCCTCCCTTCCCCTGTGGTCCTCCATGCTATTGCTTATGTTCCACATATGAGTGAAATCATATGATAATTGTCTTTCTCTGTTTGACTTACTTCACTTAGCATAATCCCCTCCATTCCATCCATGTTGATGTAAATGGTGGGTATTCATCATATCTGATGGCTGAGTAATATTCCATTGTATATATGTACTGCATCTTCTTTATCCATTCATCTGTTGAAGGGCATCTTGGCTCCTTTCACAGTTTGGTTATTATAGACATTGCTGCTATGAACATTGGGGTGCACCTGCCCCTTCTTTTCACTACATCTGTATCTTTGGAGTAAATACCTAGTAGTGCAATTGCTGGGTCATAGCATATCTCTATTCTTAACATCTTGAGGACCCTCCATACTGTTTTCCAGAGTGGCTGCACCAGCTTGCATTCCCACCAACAGTGTAAGAAGGTTCCCCTTTCTCCACATCCTCGCCAACATTTGTTGTTTCCTATTTTGTTAATTTTTGTCATTCTAACTGGTGTAAGGTAATATCTCAATGTGGTTTTGATTTGAATTTCCCTGATGGCTAATGATGCTGAGCATTTTTTCATGTGTCTGTTAGCCATTTGTATGTCTTCTTTGGAGAAGTGTCTGTTCATGTCTTCTGCCCATTTTTTGACTTGTTTGTTTTTTGAGTGTTGAGTTTGATAAGTTCTTTATAGATCCTGGATACCAAACCTTTATCTGTAGTGTCATTTGCAAATATCTTCTCCCATTCCATGGGCTGCCTCTTAGTTTTGTTGACTGTATCCTTTGCTGTGCAGAAGCTTTTTATCTTGATGAAGTCCCAAAAGTTGATTTTTGCTTTTGTTTCACTTGCCTTTGGAGACGTGTCTTGAAAGAAGTTACTGTGGCAGAAGTCAAAGAGGTTACTGCCTATGTTCTTCTAGAATTTTGATGGATTCCTGTCTCACCTTGAGGTCTTTCATTCATTTTGAGTTTATCTTTGTGTATGGTGTAAGGGAATGGTCAGTTTCATTCTTCTATATGCAGCTGTCCACGACTGAAACAGAAAGAAATAGACAACCTGAATAGACCACTAATGAAATTGATCAGTAACTAAATAGACCAGTAACAAAATTGAAGCACTAATAAAAAACCTCCCACAAACCAAAGTCCAGGGCCAGATAGCTTCCCAGGGGAGTTCTACCAAACATTTAAGAAGAAATAATACCTATTCTACTGAAGCTATTCCAAAAAATAGAAACAGAAGGAAAACTTCTAAACTCCTTCAATGAGGCCAGCATTACCCTCATCCTAAAAACATAAATACCTCATCAAAAAGGAGATTTACAGACAAATATCCCTGATGAACATGGATGCCAAAATACTCAACAAGATCCTAGCTAATAGGATCCAATACTGCATTAAAAGGATTATTCACCACGACCAAGTGGGTTTTATGCCTGGGATGCAAGGGTGGTTCAACATTTGCAAATCAATCAACATGATAGAGCACATCAATAAAAGAAAAGACAAGAACCATATGATCCTCTCAACTGATGCAGAAAAAGCATTTGACAAAATACAACATCTGTTCCTGATTAAAACTCTTCAGAGTATAGGGATAAAGGGAACATTCCTCAATATCATAAAAACCACCTATGAAAAGCCCACAGTGAATATCATTATCAATGGACAAGAATAAGATCAGGAACAGGACAGGGGTGCCCACTTTCACCACTATAGTTCAACATAGTGCTAGAAGTCCTAGCTTCAGCAATCAGACAACAAAAAGAAATAAAAGGCATCCAAATTGGCAAAGAAGTCAAACTCTCCCTCTTCGCAGATGACATGATACTTTATGTGGAAAACCAAAAGACTCCACCCCCAAATTACTTGAACTCATACAGCAATTTAGCAATGTGGTAGAATACACAATCAATACACAGAAATCAGTTGCTTTTCTAGATGCTAACAATGTAACTGTAGAAAGAGAAATTAAGGAATCGATTCCATTCACAATAACAACAAAAACCATAAGATACCTGGGAATAAAACTAACTAAAGAGGTAAAGGATCTATCCTCTAGAAACTACAGAACACTTATGAAAGAAATTGAGTAAGACACAAAAATATGGAAAAACATTACATGCTTATGGATTGGAAGAATAAACATTGTTAAAATGTCTATCCTGCCCAGAGCAATTTACACTTCCAATGCCATCCCTATTAAAATACCATTAGCGTTTTTCTGATTTATATTTCTATGTAGTATGAATTGGCTCAGCTTGCATCATTCCAAGAAGACTTTAAGATTTTTGTTGGTTTTAATTGGCCTTCAGGTTTTTTTTTTTTTTTTAAGATTTATTTATTTATTTGAGAGAGAGAGCGAGCGAGATAGAGAGTATGAATGGGAGGAGGGGCAGAGGGAGAAGCAGACTCCCTGCTGAGCAAGAAGCCCGATGTGAGATTCCATCCCAGGACCCTGGGGTCATGACCTAAGCCGAAGGCAGATGCTTCATTGACTGAGCCACCCAGGCACCCTGGCCTCAAGGTTTTCAATCTCTGGTTTGAGGGGATCATCCCTGGGCACTGTCACTTGTTTAGACTGCATGATGACCCATCTGAGGAAGCCAAAGTCATAGACCCACCAGCAAAGAGGCCACATAAACACGGATGAACAAGTAATGCACTGAATGAGAGACAGGACTGCCTGTCCAAGTAAGGAATGCTCAGGGACGGGATGGTATGCCTGTTAATGGGAAGTTCTGTTCATTCCAGCGGGGATTGAAGACATTGGAAATGTCAGCTGGGGAGCTGTTATGTAGTGGTAGGAGCCGTGGATGGGCTAGGATGTAAGGATCAGGCCCTGGGGCCTCTAAGCCAGGCTCCTGGGTACGTTATCTCTGAGACAATTTCTTTTTCTGTGAGCCCCGCATCTCTTCTCGCTGAGGCTCCGGCTTACCAGACATGTGTTGAGACCTACAAGATGCATGCTCCAAAGGGCTCCCAGCAGGAAAGGCGGAGTGCAGCCCTTGAACAGGGGCTCAGTTTTTTAAGCTCATGCTATTGTGATGCACCTAGAACCACCAGCCCCATGTCCCCCCTCCTGTTAGGACATCACCCAGCCCTCCCCACCCAGCTTCCGAGCTGAGCCTCAGCCAGCGGGCACAGCTCTTCCCTTTCAGAGATCCTGCCCCGACTGCCTCCAGTACACCGGGAGAAGGAACAAGTCCAAGTGCATGACTCCCATAAGAAAACAAAAGACGTTCAAATATATCTATATCTTAAAATGCTACATTGTAGATAAAAATGCTGCCAGTCAGGATGGGGCACTCCAGAAAGCAAGGGCTGGTGTGAGCACCAGGAATGAAGGTGGCATCATGAGCATTCGCTGATCCTGGCAGGCTTGTGGGACTTCCAGAGCTGACATGATGAGATGCGGACAGCCGTTTCCACCTGGACCAGACATCTGGCCCCATCACCTACTGCTGGCACTCCCTGGCCAAGTCACTTAGGTCCTAGATCTAGTGTCCCTGTCTATATATGTGAATGTGGTACCCACCTCATGGGGTTTGTCTGTGTGTGTGTTGTGTGGTTTTTGTAATGCCTTTCTCTGTGTGTGTGTGAGAGAGAGAGAGAGAGAGAGGGAGTTGGTAGATTGATAAGTGAGCACTCTTGTAAAAATATAGAGAAATGGGTAAAATCAGCAATATTGATATTGATATTGAGAAACTTTCAGCATCTGAAAAAAAAAAAAAAAACCCACCCTGCTATACAGTGAGCTGCTGATCTTTTAATGATTGACTTGCTCATCCTTTGAGCTCTGTATTACTTTGCCTTGACCAGTTCTAGCTGTACCAATGCAAACATTTCCTGGGATCTATCATGCACCTGGCACCTTACAGGGTCCTGAGACTACGCTGCCTCAGGTGGTGGACTTTTTGCTCTTAAGGTGGCAGGTAAGGAAATTCACTGTGCCGTGTGTTCTGTTTCCTCCTCCCAACCAAAAACCACACGAAAAATCTTTTTCTAAAGTCTGTTGTTGGAGTTTTAGTCTGTTCATGTTCCTTAGATTTTTAAAAAATTCTTAAGGTCAAATTTCAGGAGCTGGTTATACAACTGATTGCTTCTCTATGTAGCTTCTTTCTTCCCTTATTTGATCAGAATATGGGATGGTTCCTCTAAATGGAGGATTTCCTTTCTGTCTGTAAGGGCTTTTCCTTAATTTGTTCTGTCCTTTCTCCCTCCCTTCCTTCCTTCCTTCCTTCCCAGTCCACTGAGGATTTCCTTCCTTCCTTCCTTCCTTCCTTCCTTCCTTCCTTCCTTCCTTCCTTCCTTCCTTCCTTCCTTCCTTCCTTCCTTCCTTCCTTCCTCCCTCTCCATGCACGCTCCCCACAGTTACCACATCTGGCCTCCCCTGTGCTCTTGACTGTCCTGGTTGTTTTTCTTTGTTCATGATTTCATCAGTTTACCACGCTCTGCTTCTTTTCATAGGGACTCTGTTCTGTCCCTGTCCCTTCCAGTAATTGTTTTGGATTTATTCACCAATGGCAGCTACCTCATCATGAACTTGAGCTCCTCTTAGCATCCTTGATTCACTGTTTTATAGCTGGAGTAAACTCAGTTCCCAAGCCCTCAACAAGCACATAGGGGTCTTTATGCAGGTTAAATTAAACAATATTTGTGAAGCATGTTAGTCCTTTTTATCATCTTTATACTGCATGTTTCTGAATTCTAAGTCAACTTGGACCAGTGCTCAAGCAGACTTTCTCATGGGCTCTCTGAACTGGGGACAAGGGATCTGTACTCACTGAGAGGAGGGATTTTGGCATCAGGCTGTCTTCCTGGGATCTTAGTCTGGCTCTGTCACTAAATAGCTTTGTGGCCTAGAGAAAATTACTTAATCTCTCCGTGCCTCAGTTTTCCTCTCTGTAGCTTCTGAGAGGAACTGCTCTATGAGGATAATTTATGTAAACCTCTTTGTCAAGGGACTGCCACACAGTAAATCCTCCGAGTGTTTTAATTCCACATCTAATAAGCAGGGTGATGGTATTCTGGTTGAAAATGTTGCTTAAAAGTGAGTTGTCATTTTTTTTTTTACTAGATGCAAATGAACTTTTATTTTTTTAAGAACATGTGCCAACCGTTAAAATGATAATATCTACAAGTAAGTACTCAACTCTGAATTAAAAACATTTGCAAAAGGCATACATGATACACAAGAGGTAGACTCCTGGAAAAGTAAAAGTGTGTTAGTCAGTATCCCTTTCCTTAAGCAGTTTCCCATTAATTTGGGGAAATTAGCCACTGAGATGAAAATGTAAGAAACAATACAAAGCAGGACAGGAAGAGGACCACATTGTTGGCCGTATTATGCTGTATTACTGTGTAAATGCGGGAGGAATAAAGCCTTCTGGATAAGGTTCCTCATGACATGGATTTTTCTATTTTCTCTCTCTTTGTGCTTTTCCAGCAAGTGATCACTTGAGGGTCCACGGATAGCCTTCTCCAAGAATCTCAAAGTTATGATGCAATGTCCAAGCTGAGAGGCATGTGATTTTGTAAGATAGTTGGGGTTTCTTTAGACTTTTTATTAAGAAAATGTTCAAAAACACAAAGTAAAGAGATTAGAAAAATAAATTCCCACAAATCCACCAGACAGAGTCTACCATCATCAGGATTATGTCCCATCTGCCTCCTCTCTCCCTCTGCTCCCCTTAGCTGGGTATTTTAAAGCAAACTACCCCCAGGCATCATGCCATCTGGTTCTTACCCATCTTGTCACACAACAGGACTCCTAGTGCCACATGATGCAGAAGTATCCTAGGCTTTCTTGTGGGAAAACTTACAAGGAGAGAAGCAGCAGGGTGCCCACTGAATTCCCAGCTCCCGATATTCTGTGACATGAGCCAGACATCAATATTCCATGCCCACCGTGGCCAAAACACAGTAGAAGAGGCCCGTCTGGACATGTAGGCTGGGAATCCTATGGCTGGAGGAGGAGGTGGGGACACTGAGTTTCTCTAAGTAATGAGAAATACATCAAGAAAACAACAGGCCTCAGGATAATGCTAGAGTGCATGCCAGGGCCAGAAGCCAGCCTCACTGGCAGGTGTGCCCCCGTCACCCCAGGGCCTGGCTGTCCTACTGCCAAGCGGCTTGCTCGCCCAGCCAAGCTAGTCAAGGCACCGGCATGTGGAAGGAAATGAGTAGTCCAGATTTGTTTCTCACTGTGTCTCTAAAAAAATTAGAGCATTTTCTTGGAGACCCACAATGCCATTATGACATCAACCCAGAGAACCATAATTCTGGGTATGATCTAATGCCCATCCCATCATCAAATTTCCCAGGTAGGCATCTTTTAGACTGAGAGTTGTGACTCATTTGTGGGGCATGAAATCAATGTAGTGTCTCAATGTCAGATTCAAAAGAGAGAAGATAAAATATCAGAGTGCCTCACAAATACTAAGGGAATTTCCCCCCCCTCAAAATACTGTTTCAGTTACATAGAGAAGTGTCCTGGGCTACAGAAACAGCAATCTAGGGAATGTTCATCCCAGTCCCTCTGCCCCTACTTTTCTACATCCTGTCTTGACAACAATCTCTTAGCCTGACAGAAGGGTGCTTAGCCCTTACCCTAAGGTACTTGATATCTGGTATCCTTTTTTTTAAAGATTTTATTTATTTATTTGTTAGAGAGAGAGAGAGAGCACAAGCAGGGGGAGAGGCAGAGGAAGAAGCAAACTGTCCCAGCTGAGCGGAGAGCCTGACATGGGACTTGATCCCAGGACCTTGGGATCATGACATGAGCCGAAGGCAGACACTTAACCGACTGAGCCACACAGGTGCCCTTGGTATTCGAAAAGAAAACAAGTTTTTCTTTCATGACATCAATAGTTGATGAAGTGGTAAAGAGTGTGCGTCATGGCGTGCTTTGTTTCAATTTTGAAGAATTATGATGTTAACATTTGCTTCTTTCTAGTTCACCTGGAAGGTAATCTGAAGTGGTGTTGGGAGACGTAGTGTAGCCATTCAAGCTTCCAGTCTTGGAGATGGGAGTGAGGACAATACGGAAGGTCAGGGGTTCAACGCCTACCCTAATTTTGGATTCCCACAGACCGAGAGATCACAGAATAGGTCCGTATTCAGAAAGGATCCAGCCTATGTTCACAGTATGACTTAAATGTCCATTGGAGCTAAGAAATTGCCTTCCTCCATGGTATTTTCTGGAATCCAAGAATGAGGAGAGGTTTACTGTATTAGTGTCCTGGGGTTGATGTAACAGCACCATAAGTGGGGGGAGGTGCTTAACACGACAGAAATCTATTCGTCCACAGTTCTGGAGGCTGTCAGCCCCAAATCAAGACATCTGCAAGGTCTTGCTCCCTCTAAAGGGAGCTTTCTCTCCTCCTCCAGCTCAGGTGGCCTCAGGTGCTCCTTGGCTTGTGGCTGCCTCACTCCAATCCCTGCATCTGATTTCAGTGTCCTTCTTCTCTGCATATCTGTGTCTCTCTCTGTGTCCTCTGTATTCTTATAAGGACATGAGTCATTGCATTTAGGGCCACCTTGTCCATATGAGCTCATATCCATCCTTAACTAATTGGATCTACAGAGATCCTATTTTCCAATGAGGTCACATTCTGAAGTTTTGTGTGGATACGAATTTGGGGGAGAGGGACACTGTTTGACATGCTATAGTCACAGATGGAAAATTCTAGGTGATAATAGAGGCTTTGAGCATTAATTTTGTAATTGTCTTAAATGAGCTCTCTGGGCTAATTTATCAATGAGAAAATCTAATTTAATTAGTCTGGGGTGAGGCCTAGGCATCAGTCTTTTCACAGCTTTTTAGATGATTCTCACATGAGCCAGGGTTGAGAATCACTGGGTTCTTTCAGGTGCCTTTCAGTGGAGTTTGGGGGGTCTAAGATCTTTTCTTGTATGTTGGTACTGAGAACTGTACCAACTGTTAGACTTTTGTAAAGCAGAACATCTTCAGTCTCTCTCATTCATCCCTCCAGCTGTGGATGACCTGGGCCAATAGATTCAGAAACCAGTTATAACATCCAAAAATTATAAGTGAAGAAAAATAAAAATAATGGGTAAAGAATGGTTCATTTTTTTTCAGACTGGCTTTCACTATGACAGGGTTGTCAAACAGAACTGTGTTCATAAAACAGTGTTCAAATTTTCATTAAGAACTTTTTGACAAGCTGTTAATACTCGCTGTGGTATTTCTGAATCAGTAGGAAATTATTCTGGAGTGACAATTTGCTCTGCATGTGAGTGTGTAAAAAAAAACCCTGGCAGTAAATGGAGAAAAGAATCCTCAAGCCGTTTGAAAAATATGTACAATATATTCCTTGGCAAAATGTTCCTTTCAAGGTAGAATTTATAGGTAACCTCATTGTTTAGACAAATTTCATTGTGGTTAAAGGTTATTTTCACCCAGGGGACTTCAGGATTTTTGTGGAGGTCCTTAGTTAAACTGGGTTTAATCCACTTTGATGCCAGAATGTCTAGATGAAGAGTTAAACACAGAGACAATAATCTTTTTATCGTATGCGGTGTCACAGGGGGTTGGTGCTATTTTAAATGGCTAAAGATGACCTAATTTAGCCCAGTGAAAGGAAATTCTGGATGTCATGCCTATTGAGAGGTATAGAAACAGGCTGAGACATCAGGTGAATGCTAGAACAAACCACAGAGCGAGATTGTTTTTGACGTGCGCGCAACTCTGGTCTTGTTCTCCCGGCTGGAGAATATCTCACTACTCGTGGATTTTAAGGATTTGCAAATACATTGTAAGCTTTCCAGATACTGCAAGAGCTGGTGTTGTTAAGGAACAAAGAAAAGCCTGCCTGCACAGGGAAACATCCAGTGAGTCTGAGAAGGTCTTGATTTGGATTCAGGTACTGAAAGTTCAGTGGTTCTCCAAATTGGCTATAGGGCTTCACGAAACCCGGGAAACACAGATGTGCCTTGATGTCAGCTTTTCAGACAATCTGCTGTGCTTATGCGACTTGCTTCATTCTCTTCATTTGTCATTTGCACTCATCTTATGTTTAGACCACGATGAATTCAGCTTCTACTGATCTGATCACTGCTGTAAAATCTCATTCCTGGTCTTGAAGAGTAACAAGCGAAGTGTCTTCTTTTATCATAGGTTCCATCTGGGGAATGCTTGCAGGCTGGCCTGCCTCCTTGTGGGCTCCATCCCACTGTTACCATCGGGAAGCAGTGAGGTGTTACCTACTTAATGGCTCTGCTCTTGGAAGCACCTGAAGCTTCTCCAAGCAGAGGATTCTAATTTTAATGTAGGAACTTGGCTCTTTTCATCTGTCAGTGGTGAAATAAGGAGCTGTCGTGCGGGTTCATCTTTCTGGGGGGGGAAAGAGCATTGCTGGCTTGGTCCTGTTGGAGCAGGGGGGCAATAGGGACATCCCAGGGCAGGTACTCACATAGCTTCATTTACCCTGCATCCTTCCGTTAGACGTCATGAAACACCTGAAAATAAGAAGCATTTCATGTGACCCCATGTCCAGATGTGCAGGCGAAGGGAAGGCCAGATGAATATATGATTTGTTGCACGTATTACAGCTAACAGGCACAGGCACTGGGAAAATGGCTGCTTTCATCCACGGAGCAAGCAGAAAATACACCTGTCTTATGACGCAGTCTCGCTCCTAAAACAAATCCAAGGACTTGATTCTCCTCAGCACCAGCAGCTAAATTTGGAGAAAATACTTTACCTTAGAAACAGGATATCAAGAACTAAAGGAAATATTGGATTCATAACTCAGGTTGTGAACAAGAAAAATGCCTTTCGTGTCATCTTCACCATGTTCCTTGGTATTGATGGTTGCTGTATAAATTCTGCTCACAGCTGAGCGTATTGAAGCTGTTAGTCCTGGCTTGCTCCTTTTTCTTAAATGCCGAGGACAGTGCCGCACCTATGTTAATATGGGGTTTGGGACAAAACCGCCATTTTAGTTAAGCAACTAAAGAAGGGTTTTAGATTCTTTGACTCCAGTGAAAAGAGCGAGGAAAAAGCAGGGACCCGTGCATCCTCTGGGAATTGTGTGGGAGGGAAATGGGAATCCCACTTGTCTGACCAGCTCTGTGTAGTGATCCCCACCCCAGCAGGTGCTTCAAAATGAACACTACTGATTTGTAGCAGAATCGGCAGAATCACCAGGATATCTTTCATGGCTTAGTAGCTAAAGCCAACCATCCAACTAACCAACCAACCTACCAATCGATCCAAGTTCTTCTGTTCTCTGTCATTGGCTCTCGCCACGGATGATGATCGCCATTAGCAGCATCATTTGAGACCCAAACACAATCACATAAAAAGTAGAGGACAGACTGCCTGGTGACTGTTTTGACCCTGTGAGCCCAACATGGGAACCGGTTACATGCAGATCAACATGAGTCTCAAGGATTAGTGGAACCATTAAGGAAGGGAGATGGGGAAATGCGTGAATTTATAGCTTTCCTTTTGTTAATATGTTCATATAATGCACTTCATTCTATTTACATTTTTGTCTAAGGATGGAGGTGTCAGTGGAAGTGGGATTAAGTGGGATTGCTTAGGTGAGGCCAGGTGAGGATTTCCGGAAACCATACAGAAGATGGGGAGTTGGAAAGTAGGCTAAGAAGAAGGAAGGTGAGCGTCAGGAGACCTATTAAGCTGCAAAAGTGCTTCACACCTGAAGACCAAAGTATAATGAGAACAGCGGTTTGTAAGTCGTGGAAAGCAATGGGTAGATGGTGTAGGTTTCCTTTAGTAAAGAGATGCCAGAAAGGGGAGTATATCAACTTGAGAGAGTAGATACATAGGGAGAGGGGTTGTCTGGATACCTAGATTGATTTTACATGGATTAGGAAAGAGTGAAAAGTTCCAGAATTGGAGGACTGTCCAGTGAAAACCACACCCAAGGTCAACACCCAAGTGCATGAATGACTTAGCTCCAGGATACGTGGCTGGTCACCCTACTTCTCCAAGAATGAGTGAGGGGTGAGCACAGGACCAGAGCATTGCATGAATGGTGCCCCTCTGCAAGGAAGGAACAGGGAAGGACTGGTGAAAAGCAATCCCTCCATCAACAGAAATCTGCTAGCTTTTGCAATTGAGAAAAAAATGTAATGTACTTCTCGGTTATCTAGAGTCAGTTCACTGAAAGCTTACCCCAAAAGCCTCTCTATCTCCCTTGAAGAATGGTAAGGAGCAAATAGACTATACTGGATTATGTGAATCTGCAAACTCTGGAATATCGGTAGATGGGAGTTGAGGTCTTTAGACCAAGGTATAAGGGTGAGTTGCGTGATGTCCGCAGAATAACCCCGTTATGCCAGTGTGCATTGTTGATATTTTATTTGTATAATGCCACCTATAGAATTGTTACTCTGGGCCAAAGACCCTAGAAGAATATATGGAAGTGTGTCGGAGGGTCTATGAATTTCATGAAATGATTTGCAAAGTGTTGCACGTGTTATTCTGGGGGGAAACATCCAGTGCTTTCATCTGATTCTTAAGTGACCCAATGTGTCCCTACAGAACAGAAACATCATTGAGAAGAGGACAAAACACAATCCCCATGACTGAGGTGATGAGGTGATATCTGCTGGGAGGGATGCTTGAGACTAAGGCGAGGGGCAAGCCCCACGGTCCTCTGGACACTGCATGCTGAGTCCAGGGGGCTATTTCTACAAGGTTCTGACCGTATGTAGATACGTGTTCATCATGTTTGGCAGGCTGTGTGCATCTTTTTTTGTGAGATTTTAATGTGAGATTCCACTGCCTGCCTCCTTCATTTGCCCTAGGAATTTCTATAATGGATTTTCCAGGATTGTGGCGCCCGGGTGGTTATTTAGAAGCTAGCAGTTGTGACTTTCTGGGATACATGCTGTGGCCGTGGCTGTTTAAGAGGAAGTGTGATTCAAGGACCGTGGTCTGAAGCCAAGTGGACAGTCCCCCCTTCTGAGATCGCAGGGCTCCATGGGGTGCGCCACCACCCAGGGGCACTTGTGAGCATACTCTGCTCCTTGTTCAGTGGCTGCCAGCCACCGGGATCCAAGGAAACGCTCCTTTGGGGATGCTGAAAAAATGTCTTCTTGCCTTTCTCTCTCTCACTGTCTTTTTTCTCCCCCTTTCTAGGTTTCCCGAATTCTGTGTCTCTGTCTCCCCTCCCCCCACTCTCACGCAGAAGGCTCAGCTCTGTCCTTGTGGCGCATGCCTCCATGCCCCTTCCCGGGGAAGTGAGGATCCTCTGGCGCTGCCACCAGCAGAGAACTCGGCAGGAGGCAAGCGAGTTATCTCCGTGTGTGTCCGTGTCCCAGTCACGACAGGGGGTGATGGCCAAGCGGGATCACGTGTCCGAAGTCCGAGGACAGGGCACACACATGGTGAGCAGTGTGCGCTGTGGCCACCAGCTCTGCCTCTCACCGTCCTGGGGGCTGGAAGCCCAAGGTCAAGGTCAAGGTGCCGGCAGATTCTGTTCCCCGTGAGGACTCACTTCCTGCTTCGCGGACGGTGTTGTCTCGCCATGTCCTTACACAGGGGACGGAAATGGCTCTGGTCTCTTCTTACCAGGCCACTGATCTCATCATGGGGGCCCCACCCTCAGGACCTCCCCTAAACCTAACTAGGCTACTTACCTCCCAGAGCCCCACCTCCAACACCATCACATTGGAGGTCAGGGCTTCAGCATCTGAATTGGGGGGGATGCAAACATTCAGTTCGTAACAATCCTAATAGCCGTGGTTGTGGTGGTTGTTGTTGATGTCCCTGTTTCGTGTCGGACACTGTTCTGGGGACCAAAGAACAAGGTAGACAAACTCTCTGCCCCCTGGGGGTTTGCAAACTACTGAGCACGTGTGTGTGTTGGAGGAGTTCAATTTACACTTGGATCAAGGAGTGAGTGAGCTCTGCGAGTGGTAGCACTGTGATGTCCTCCACCTGGGGACACTGATAGAAACGACCCAAGGGAAATGTTCAGCAGGCTGACCTTTGGGTCTGGGAAGCACCCGTGGGAGCTGTGGGTGGAGCTAGTTGGGACCCATGAAGTTCTCTGTTGGTGCATCGTGGACTGCGTCTGCCACAGCGCCGATGTGACCTGTCCACCCAGATGCTTGTGGAGCTCATGCCGCCACCATTTATCTACCTGACAGCTGCTGGCTTGCTACTTTGCACCTGTGCTTCCAGTTAACTCTCAGTGATGACGTGAGATAGACACCATTCTTGCCAGTTTGTAGATGGGGGACCGGGGAGCTCAAGAAGGTAACTAGCTGGCCCAAGATAACACGGCTAATGATCAGTGAGGATGGTTTCCTAAACTAGGTCTCCCCAGCTTTCGAGCTGTGTGCTTCTCAGCATACTGCATTTAAGTTCTTAAAAAAAAAAAGTATTTGAGAGAGAGAGAGAGAGTGGGTAAAAGCTGGGGAGAGAGGCAGAGGGAGAGGGAGAAGCAGGCTCCCTGCTCAGCAGGGAGCCCAATGTGGGACTCGATCCCAGGACCCTGGGATCATGACCCAAGCTGAAGGCAGACGCTTAACCCACTGAGCCACCCAGGCACCCCTTCTGTGTTTAAATTCTTAAGAATATTTTTAAAAAATCATGTCTTTTTTAGTTTTTATTTATTTATTTGAGAGAGAGCGAGAGTGAGCAGAAGGAAGAGGGAGAGAGAATCTGAAGCAGATTCCACACTGAGCTCAGGGCTGGATGTGAGGCTCCATCTCACGACCGTGAGATCATGACCTGAGCTAAAATCAAGAGTCAACCGCTTAACCACTTAACCGACTGAGCCATCCAGGCGCCCCTAAGTTCTTAAGAATGTTTTAAACAATCAGCTCTGTGGGAAAGCTCACTCCTGAGCGGACTCACCCCTTGATACTCCACTCACGTGTGCCCAGGCTGCTTGAATGATAATCTTGTTAGAATGATAGTTGGCAGGAGTGAGCTGAGAGCCTTCTGCAGGACAAGTCTAATCATCGCTGGAGAATCTTTGCTAAGACACAGCAGAGAGCAAAGCCCTACATGTACACACACATGCACACACACGCACATCACACACGTATAAATACACATGCACACACATGTTCACATGCACACACGCTCACACACACGGGCACATCACGCCTATAAATATGCACACACATGTTCACATGCACATCACACACATACAAATACACACACACACACACAGGCCCTTGCAGAGACTGAAAACACACATCGGATTACTAGATGGTTTCTGGGGATGTATCAATCGACGATTCTTGGAAGCAGAAGGAAGGGGATGAGGGCCAGCAGGCCCTGGACACACCCCTGCCGGGGGGACACACCCCTGAAACTGCACAGCTGTCAGGGGAAAGGCTGCTGGGCTGGACTCTGTGCTGAGCTAGCACCTGCTACAGCCCCCCCAGTTCCTGGCGGTTACAGCTGAGTCCTGGATTCTCTGATGGCTTAAAATCCTCCCAGCGCAGCCTCTGCGAACGGAGGGTCAGCAGAGTTCACAGGGGTTGTCGCAAGAATTAGACCGTACGTGCTTGCTCCGTTTCCTTAAGCCACACGTTTAGAATTCTCATGGATACACATTTCTCTGGAAGGAACTTGGTATCTGGTTTGGCCAGCTTCGGGCAGTGAAATGTCTAGCTGTGGCCTGTAAGAGACAGGGACGTGGTCTAGAAATGAAGACCTTTCCTCCTCTCTGTCCGTGGCCTTTTGTCCGGCGGGGCGTTCGCCGGCTGTGTATCCCTCAGCACGGAAGCCCAACAGCAGTGTTAAGAAAGGGGGTCTCCTGTCTCCGTCCCCAGCATCTGCCTGGATCAAGGATCCCTTCAGCTCTACAGAGAAAAAGTAGCAAATGTGGGCATGGTCCACTGTATTTATAGTCCTAAATGTGTATTTAGAACATGAAGCAAATGGCAGAGGTGAGCGAAGCACTCGGGGTTCAGCTGGGGTTCCTTTGAGGCAATTTCTTTTTTTTTTTTTAAGATTTTATTTATTTATTTGAGAGAGAGAATGAGAGAGAGCACAGGAGAGAGGGGAGGGTCAGAGGGAGAAGCAGACTCCCTTCCGAGCAGGAAGCCCAATGCGGGACTCGATCCAGGGACTCCAAGATCATGACCTGAGCCGAAGGCAGTCGCTTAACCAACTGAGCCACCCAGGCGCCCTGAGGCAATTTCTTAAAGCACATAGATGGCTCCCCTCCTTCAGACCCATGTTTGTCTGGTTTACACAGTTAAAAAGAGCTTTCTTTTTGGCAGGTTGGACAGTGTCCCCCCAAATTCATGTCTACTCGAAGCCTCAGAATGTGACCTTAGGTGGAAATAGGGTTACTGCAGATGTAATCCGTTAAGTTCAGATGTGGTAAGATAGACACTTCGGCGCAGGTTTATTGAGGACATGGGACAGAACAGATAGTATGAAGAGAAAAGGCATAGAAACTGGGACTTGGGGATAAAGGAAATGCTCACCTGTTCCAGAATTGTGTCCAGGGTTAGAGCTTTAATACTCCTATCATGTGATGTGCCAGCCAGACCAGGAGGAATCTGTGGTTGACCTAGGGGTAGGGAAGAACCTGGAACACCTGTAGAAAAGATGTCGCAAAGGATGGTGACAGCCATGGGAATGTGGAAATACCTATGCGTTGCTCTTCAGACGTACCTGAGTAATTGTCATCTGTCCCCATCAAAGCTTGGGGAGCATGGCAGAGATGGCTGAGTCCCTCTCGGTCACCTCCTGGCACTGCCACTAAACCCAGAACTCTTCTGTAGCACCTCCTTGAACTTCAGAATCGGGGAGTGTCTTAAATCAGCATAGCAACACAGGCTGGGATGGGGCATGGATGTCGGAGAAGGACACGAAGAGAACAAGTGATTCATCCACAGATCTCAGACAATTTGTTCCCCTCGGAAAGCCTAAAAAGAAAATAGAATGACCCCAGGAGAAAATGAGAGGCGTGCGTGCACAGTGAGACTGGACCTTCCTGCCAGAAAGCTAGACTTTCAGTAAGAAATGGGGCAATGGATTGAAAATGGGGATGAATCATCTTAAATGAGAGTCCAAGGAAATTGGTTTGTAGTTTGCACAGAGGGAAACAGCCCCAGGAAGTGACTCCAATAAAGGCTCTGATGGAAGAAATGGGTTCTTTTTATGTGTGTGCACGTGGATTTTTAGCTTCATATGCTGATGAAGAGTTGGTGGTGGTTCTGTGATATCTGATACAGGGTGTGACGTTGGAACACAAGGTCACTAGCCCTTTGGGACTCATCATGTGCAGATAATTCTTTTAGGATCCCAAAAGACAAGGATTGCTGTCTTGAACCATTCTTTCCTAAGTCCCATCCATAATGGAGCTGATCTCTGCATGAACTGGAGATAAAGATGCTTTTTCTAGCTCCAAACTAATTAATTACCCTCCTACTCAGGCTTTGCGCGCGCTCTCTCTCTCTGCATTTGCTCTCATGTCATGGCGGCATCCTGTCCTTTCACCTTTAAGATTACAGGCCATCTTATTTATTTATTTTTTTTAAAGATGTTATTCATTTATTTATTTGAGAGAGAGAGAGCAAGCGCACAGCAGGGGGAGTGAGGCAGGCGGAGTGAGAAGCAGACTCCCTGCTGAGCAGGGAGCCCGATGTGGGGCTCGATCCCAGGACCCTGAGATCATGACCTGATCCAAAGGCAGACACTTCACCGACTGAGCCACCCGGGCACTCCAATTACAGGTCATTTTAAGGTGAGTTTCCTATGTCAGGAAACATTTAAGCATCATTGAATCTAGCTTCTGAGAATTTCTAATTATCTTCAGTCACTGTTGGGGAAGACAGTACACGTTAGTTTCCGAATATCACAGACAACCACTAGGAGGCATTTACCAAAGTGCTTAATCAAATTAATTTATCAAATTAGCTTTCCATCAGGTTTGAAAGCAAACTTTTTATGAATACAGAAAAATGCATAAATTGTGCGTGGGCAGTTTGATGAATTTTCACAAAGTCAACAGCTTCCGGGCATAGAGTAGTGACAGCACGTCAGAGTCCCCTCTGTCCTCCCCAGGTGACATGCACTCTTGCTCCTTGTTTAAAAAAAAAAAAAAAAAGTCTCCAGACCCTTATCACCAGCAAAGAGTTTTGCTGAATTTTAAACTTTATATAGATAGATTCACAAAGTGTGTGTTCTTCTCTGTCTGGTTTCTTTCTCTCAACTTTATATTTGTGGGATTTTTTTTTCTAATTTGTTGCATTGATCTGAGTTGGTGCATTTTTCTATAGTAGTCCATTTTATGACGATCCTACTATTTATTTACCTCTGTTGTTGATGAACTTGTAGGATGTTTCTATTTTGGTGCTACTGTGAATCGTGTTTCCAAGAACCTTCTCCAACAGGTCTTTGGGGGTACAAATAGACATTTGTATTCCTAGGAGAAGCGTTGCTGGATCTTAGTGTGTGCAGAGCTTTATTAATAATGACAGGTTTCCAATGTGGCTCTATTATTTTCCACTCTCATTAGTGGGGCCTGAGAGTTCTAGCTGCTCCACATTGTCCCCAGAATGGTTCTCTTGCTTTGCCATATTAAATGTAGCAATTTTAGGGAATGTGTATTTCATTGTGGGTTTCATTTGCTTTTCCTTGAGGACGAATTATGTTGATGACATTTTTAATACACTTACTGGATATCTTCTTTGTAAAAGTTCTATTCAAGTCTTTTGCCCCCTCCCTTTAAAAAAAAAAAAAACTGGGATGACTGTCTTAATGTATTTATTTGTAGGAATTACTTTGTATATTCTAGATACAAGTCTTCCGTTGAATATATGTATTGCAAATATCTTTTCTGACTCTGTGGTTTGCCTTTTAACACTCTTAATGTCTTTCGATGAATAAACTTTCTTCATTTTATTGCAGTCTGATGTATCAATCTTTTCTTTACCTCCAGGGCTGTCATATAATATAATAAAGAACAGTTAATTTCCTTCCCCTTACTTCCCCCAATCCACCACTCTGGAAAACATAGGAAACTCCCTTCCCCAAAGTTTCAGTTATGTATGTGACTATCATTTTTGCTAAAGGAGGGACCGATCTATGCCAAGCAAAGGCAGTAAGTGGAAGCGACAATGAGCATCATTTTCCTGCAGTGAAGGAGGCGATGGTGTAGTATTAGAGGGAAACGGGGCCAGACACGAATCAAGTGGGGTCTCTGCCTTTTGAAAACCATGAACATTTTGCATAGGTCAGATGGGATTTAAATGGATATGAATGGTTGCCTAGAAGGCAAAATAGAACTGGTTCAAGGGTCAGGTAGGGATGAGGAGAATGGAATGAGTTTGGGAAAGTGTCCTCTTTTGCCTCGATAGGGAACTATTTCCTGTGTGAGCCACTGTCTGTCCCCCTGTGTGCGTGGGTCCCTGGGCACACAGCCTGACCCAGGAGGCAGCCACAGCATGGTGGAGGGCCCTTGACTCAAGTTGGGATTCAGTTTGGATGGTAAGAGTCGTGATCAGAAATGAAGGTTTCTTACCCGAGGCCTCTACTTCTGCTGTTATGCCTCTGACCATCTAGCAAGATGCTGTGTCAAAGTGATCGTGGTCGTTCTTGGTACCAACGGCATCTTCCGTTGCAGGACAGGAGACGTGCTCTATAGCTTTCTTTCAGCTTCACATTGAGTGGTTATTCTTGGTTCATAATACCTTTTATGAATGAGAATCTTATCAAATACTACTGGATATCATTGTTGGGCTTTATGCTTTCATTCAAGATTTTCTGAATTCTGTGCTTTTCTTCAGGGAGGTGTTAGGAGGAGAAACCCACGAGGTCACACTGAGCTGTCTCTGAAGCATCTGGAAGGGGATGCAGCCCCAGTGTGTGCATCCGTTTTGGAAAGCCCGGTTTCTGCATCGTGTGAGAAGCTGTGAGTTGTATTTTCAGTATGTTCAGTGGCCATGACTTTGTTCAGATAGACCCATGATCTCCAAGCGGACTGGGTACATCCCAGAATGTTCTACAAGTAGTTTGGGATATTAGGAAATGAAAATTTATCATGAGGGAGTAGCTAAGTTGGGGTGCTTTTGCATACAGAGGGAGGGTCGGTCACATTCTGCTGGTGAAAGTGTCCTCCAAATGTTTTAACACGTTTTTAACCCACATCCATGCATCTATGTCTCTCTATTCCATCCCTGTTAGGACATCAAAACTGGGGTTTCCAAGGGCTATCTAGACCCATTAAAGCTAATCTCTAGCTCCAAGCAGAATTTGCTGTGAGGTCCATCCCATTTCTTCCTCTGGTCACCTCCGCAACCTGTGAGTGCGGTCTACACAGCTACAGTGCTCAGGTCTGATTCCTGCTGAGTGCCGGATGCTTGCCCTAATGCTCCTAATGAGAACCATTGCACGGGCCGAAGCACTTGGCTCTCCGTGACAGGGGCAGGCATCCCACGAAGAAATATCCCCATTCTCCACGGGTCCTTCAAGACCCACCCGAGTAACACAACTTAAAAAGCTTCCATTGGTAAAATCAGGAAGACCTTTCCTTCACAGTGACTAATATGGCCCTTTTTAGCGGCCCCAGGCTTCAGTCCCGGGTTCTCGGGTATCCTTTTCCCTTAGGCCCCTCACCCTATCTTTCTGATCACCGACGTTGACACTTAGATTAGATAAAATCAAGACGAGATAGGCTGTGTACAGATTGTTATCCAGAACGAATAATCTAGATAGAGTATAACCTACACAACTGAGGAGGTCATTTAAGTAATGAATTGTCAGTAATGTCCTCGGGGGCAGAGAGCAATTTTGTGTGATTTCAGACTCCAAACTGCAAAATAGTTATGGAGAATTCGAGATAAATTTGGCCACATGCTGGCATCTTGGGTAATATAATCCTGATAATCAAGTACATGCCACACGATTTTCAGGTGTTTCAATTTTGCCCGGTGGCGAATGATTGAAGGCCTGTTGACTGGGAAATAAAAGCCAAATGCATATTTTGTTGGAAATTTCACACCAGAAAACACATTCTTTCACATTAGGGTTTCTTTTAAAAACAAGACAAGGGTAAAACGGGACTCTTCATACACACTGGTCAACCCCTGGGGAAACCAGTGCAAAGATCGCAGGCGACACGCCCCACAGGACACCTGGTGAGCGGATGCTGGAGGCAGATGGCCTGGGTTCAGATCCCAGCTCTGACACTTGCTGGCTCTGTGATCCGGAGGAAGAGTCTCAACCTTTCTGGGCCGCCCATTTCCCTGTCTGTAAAGAGGATACAGACCTGCCCGCCTCGTGGAGGTGTCTTGAGGATTGAATCCGTTGATGTGCACCCAGTGCTTAGATTATTGCTCAACATCCTTAGTGCTGTATCCAGCCTGATCTTAACATCAGCTATTAAACAGAGCTGCAAGACTCTGAGACAGAAGGCAGGGGCGGCGATTCTGCCCTACTTGGCAGGGACAGTGAACTCGATCGTTCGCGTCTTCCCATCACCTGGAAGCCAATTACAGCTTGTGAATCCCAAGAGGGGGTTAAGGCCCAGGGCATGTGCACGGTCTCTCCTCTGACTTTTGTTCCTGAGCTCATTTTCCTAACTTCACTTTGGTGCTTGTCAGGATGTCCAGGAAAGGAAGGCAACTGTTAGGTCACAGTGTTTTTGAATGTCGCAAGCCTAGCAGGTCATCTGAGGAGAAGGCTGTCTGGGGACGTGTCACAGGAGTAGGTGGTTGGGGTTCTTCTCAGAGAGGGATACTCTTCTTGTCCTTGTACTTCTTGCCTTGCCGTCTGCTACGTGAGCAGGTGGGCGGGTGCCCTGAGCACGTCTCAGGATGTCCCCGAAACCCTGGGTCTGTTCTCCACTCTGCCTAGTGAGCTGCCAAGAGAGACAAAGTCCTTTGATTTCACTGACTTTCAGTTTCCACCACTGCCCCCCCACAACCCCCAGTATATAAAATGAGGAAAATATCCCCGGCAAGTAAGACAATGGACGGTTCCAGGGGCCTGTTTCACTGACCACCTCATGGGTTTGGATGTAGGCTCATAGCTTCGGCTGTTATGCCAAGGCTGCCGTGTGGTTTTGTGTAAAAAGACCTGTGAGCCAGGGAGGTGTTGCTGTTTCCCACATCCAAATGCCTTCACCAGCAAACTTCCCGCAGATTTTCTCCTGAAGTATGGGACCGTGGAGGATTCTTGTCCTTAGGGACATCTCCCAAAAATCTTGGCTGGCCGAGCCCAAATGTCAAAGGAAAAAAAGAGCTTATGTTGCACAGTCCCGATAGGCTATCACCCATATTTCATCTTCTAAGTGTCTTATCCTGCTCACCTCTGTTTGGGGTCAATTCACGCAACTTCTGAGCAATTTCCTCTTGGTCACAAGTCATTAGCTCCTGAAATGTGTGATTACTCCTGGTTGTCTTAAAATAACAATGATACTAATATTGTCATGTAGGTTTTAATAGAGACATTATCTGTGTGTGCAGCCTTGGATTCACAGCTCTGTTGCCCTTAATCTCTTCCTTCCTTAATTTGTTCATTCATCAAAAGTTTCTCCTGTGCAATCTATAACCGCCACAAGCAATTTACGAATCGCTCTGGGGGGTGAAAAGAAAAGGCTGATATCTAAATACGACCATGTGGTGTGAGTGCTAGGATCCTAAGATGTGCACTGTTTGTGTGCATTATGTAATATGCTTTATAACATTAAGAAGAGAAATTAGTTTCAGAGTATGTTAGATTAGTAAACAGTAAAAAATCATAGTTTCTGTGCCTGGCTTCCCCATGGATTGACTAATTAATGCAAGAAACAGTCAGCAAAAATTCAACTGGACAATTACCCCTTCATGAGGGCTTCTTGCAGAATGTCCTGTCCTCTTTCTTGCCATCTCCTGCAGTATGAAATGGAGCAAGGATGACCATTGGGCACCCCAGATATGTAGAGTACGCCAGCTCCCTGGAGCTAACATAATTCTGTTGTCCAAAGTCTTGGCAGAATGGTCTCGTGGAATATATCATTGTTATACTTTGATTTTCTTTCCTAGAGCGGATACAAGTTATCCCAGTAAGAAGCTAAACCCCAGAACAGTGACAAATTTAAAGCTGGAGTAAGTTTCAGAGGTCAGTTACATCGTGAATGGAAGGCTGAGACCCATGATGTAGGTAACCTTCCCAAGGTCATTCAGTAAATTAGTGGGAAAACCAGGAGGCAGAATTGAAACCTCTGAATTGGGGCCCACTCCACTAGGTTGCTTCACTGCGCAGCAGTTTTATTCATTCCATAAACTTTTAAAAATTTTAATTAACTTGTATACATGTAAGTAACTCTGCAGGATGGTGTGGCACAGTGTACAGTGATTAGAGATGGGGTTCTGGAACTGGATGAGCTGAGTTTCAGGTTTGGTGCCAAGACTTCTTAGCTCTGTAACTTACAGCAACTTAAAATCTTTACACATCATTTATCTGTACAATGGAGACTGTGAATTCTAAATGGTTTTATGCATGCCCAACCTGGTGCCTGGGACATCCGATTTTTTAAAAAAGATTTTATCTATTTGAGACAGAGAGAGAGAGAGAGCATGAGCAGGGGGAGGGGGAGAGGGAGAGGGAGAGGGAGAAGCAGACTTCCCACTGAGCAGGGAGCCCGATGTAGGGCTTGATCCCAGGACCCCAAGATCATGACCTGAGCCAAAGGCAGATGCTTAGCCAACTGAACCACCCAGGAGCCCTCTGATTTTTTTTTAAAGCTGGAATTCGTGGAGGGTATCAGACAAATAAAATAACGTTCTAAAACACTTGTTTGAATAGACACAGCATTTAGTGATCCTTTAATTCCCAGCTAGGTTGTGCAGAGAGATGCTGCATATCATTCCCTGACCTCAAGTGTCATCTAAAACCTGTGTATTTTAAGTTCCAATTCTTTGGATATCTACAAGTACCCACGTTCTTGAATGTTACCTACTTCTGTAAACACCCCCATGTGATGGAGTTTGAGACACAGATGGGACCTCTGTGGCCATGTATATTGGGGATGTATAATGATCAAAGAAATATATTTTGAGGTTAGATGGTCTGCTTTTAAGTCTCATCTCTGCTGATTGCTACCAGTACAACCTAGAACATGTTACTTAGACTCTAAGCCTCAGGTTCCCTGTGTAAAAAAAAGGCAGCTAGTAAGAGAATCTACCTTAGGGGGTTATGATGATAATGAAGTGAGTTAGTAAGTATAGAGCATATCACTTGGCACCTGGCACATAGTAAGTCTGCCCAAAGTGGTGACCATCAGTATTCATGTCCCAACTCCTTGATCCTTCAGATATTATAACCAAAACCCAGAGACCATCAGCAATTTGCCAAAGATCACACAGTTAGTAGTAAAACCAGAGACATTACCCAGATTTCCCGCATTTGAAGGAGATTTACTATTGCTCTGGCCAGAAAAAAAATTCAGCCTTAGAATATGATATAATTCATCAACCTTCTCAAAGAGCAATGATCTCTCTTGATTTTAAAGAGCACCACAAAATGTAGGAGTGGTCATAGGTAGGAAATGTTTTCTCTCAAAACTTGCATAAAGCCTGAAGAACTCTCCTGGAAGGCCTCCACCTCGTGAATTAGAGAAGTAGGCTAAAGGGAGTCCCAAAGATATTAAATAATATTATAGTATAATGGTCCCCTCAGGGGAATCTCAGCTATAAAAAGAAATAAAGCATCTCTTGTTGATAAGAAGATGGAGTCTCCAGAGAAAAATAGAAGTCAGATTCTGTACAGCCAAGGCTTACGGATTCTTTGTCACGCAGAGTTTCTGAAGAGTGGAGGATGAGAAACATGTTTCAGTTTCTTGTCCATCAGAATGGTGGTTGTCCCTGAAGCCAGAAGGTTCCGTGATTCGTGACACCTGCCATCAGACAGCTTCATAAGAAGAACAGATTTAACGGGACTGCTGATACGATGCCGTTAGGGACTATTTACTGTCTTAAGAGAGGGTCTGGCCCAGTGGTGTGTGGCAGCCAGTCTATCCTGGCCCGTTGGGGCTGATGGTACGCCCCTCTTCTCCAATTCGTGTTCAGAGTCATCATGTTGGTCACTTGAAAGCTGCCGGAGTGGGAGAACTTACAACATGGAAATTGGCCAATGTTACAAATCAGGGGCTTTGCCTCACACCACTGAGACTATGTTTATTGCTCTCTGTGCTGAAACCATCCTAGGCAGGTGAGGGGGTGGGGAGAGAGAGAGAGCGAGACAGAGAGACAGGGAGAGAGAGAGAACCACTCTGTCTCAATAGGCAGCCTGGCACTATTCGTGTGTTAATTTAGAGTTGGCTTTTTTGAAAATGTGCTCCCTGAAATGAGTTCTGAGAAACCTTTCCAAAGTTGAATTCTCCGTGGTTTATTACTCTTATCTAAAACAAAACAAGACACCAAAGGCAACTCATACTTGGGACAGAAGTGCTAGCCGGTTAAGTATAAAAGGCTCAGATAAGGAGGCTGGAAAAGGAAGAAGCCGTATGGGGAAGTGTTCTGGCTCTCGGCTCTCTGGGAGCCGGTGTCTGCTGGGGGACAGGGAGGTGAGGAGACCCACAGCCTCTTCCCTGAGATTACAGACGCCCAAATGTGGGGGTTTAAAGGAGGCTCAGTAAAGGACATGTGGTGTCCCATGCTCACAGGAGAATGTCCTAGACAGGGTGCAGGGGTCATGGGGATGGAGAATAAAATGTCTCCTTCATGACGGACACAAGGCAAGGGAAGAACGTCATCAGTTCTGCTAGGTAGCTAAACTCAGCTCCCCTGCGCTGGGACAGTGCCACCCCCACCCCCAAGCACAGAGGCCAAAGAGGACTGTTGCTTCCTGCAGACCACGGGGTCCCCCAGAAGTGGGGAGAGCTGAGCCAGCAGGCCAGTGCCTTCTTCCAGACTCTGATCAAACAGACATGCCATTAAGCTCTTCTCAGAGAGAGGTCAGGGACAGAGAGAGGTGTTACTTTTTTTTTTTTTTTAGATTTTATTTATTTATTTGAGAGAGAGAGAATGAGAGACAGAGAGCATGAGAGGTTGGGGGGTCAGAGGGAGAAGCAGACTCCCCACTCAGCAGGGAGCCCGACGTGGGACTCGATCCCGGCACTCCAGGATCATGACCTGAGCCGAAGGCAGTCGCCTAACCAACTGAGCCACCCAGGCGCCCGAGAGGTGTTACTTTAATGGAAGTTCCCTCTCTGTAAAACAATACACGAGGAGGGGGGTGTAAGCGTCCCCTCCACCCCCACAGTCCACCGACAGGAAGTACGGTTATGGGCATTGGGAGCTCAGATTCTGGAGAGAGAGACCCATGTCCAGATCCCGGTCCCCGACGTTCTCTTTATTGACCACATGTGGCTTGCACAGGCTCTTTGGGCCTCAGCTTCCCCAGCTATAAAGTGGGTCAGCTAGGAGCCTGCCGTGAGACTCAGTGAGGGACTGCATGGAAAGTGCCCCCCGTATGGAAGCACGCATCACGCGGCGGCTGTTAGGGGAGTTAGCATTCCCTGTGCAGCACAGACTGCCTCCGGATGAGCTTGTGCTGAGCCTTCACTGAAGGCCTAACCCATGTCCAAAGGAAGGGACACGGGCCATACTTCAAGTTTGAATCAAGGGTAGCAAATCCCATGATCAATCAGAGAAGAGTAGCAAGCAGCATCTTTTTCTGCGGGGCCCGTAGCCATGGAGTTGGAGAGTATTACATTATCTCCAGGGTCGTGGTGTCCTTAATGCCAGATTTCAGGAGGAAATGGACATTCAGCAAGTTGGATTGTTCTAGAGCCTCACGCCCTGCTGAAGAAACCCATCCTTCGGGGCGCCTGGCTGCCTCAGTCAGTGGAGCGTGCAACTCTTGATTGGTTGTGAGTTCGAGCCCCACCTTGGGTGTGGAGACTGCTTAAATAAAACTTTACAAAGGAAGAAGAAGAGAGAGAGAAAAAAGGAAGGAAGGAAGGAAGGAAGGAAGGAGGGAGGGAAGGAACTCACCCTTCAACGTTCTATCAATTCAGACCAGGGTGTGGATAACCAAACCCTGGTCAAGCAAGAAGAAGGAGAAATATACCATCATCCTTGGTTCACTTTGTAGCTTACAGTTCAGTGCTTAAGAAGGATTCTATTCTGAGGCAAAAAAAAAAAAAAAAAAAAAAAAAATCCTGTGCCTATCTAAAGGGTTCGCGTATGTGTGCGTGTGTGTTTTCTTTTTTAAAATTTTAAACACCTTATTCCTTGTAGCTTAATGGTGTCAAACGTAATTATTTTTTCAAATGTGACTTACATATTGAAAAGATCATTATGACAGCCTTATTCAGAAAAGACTGGAATGAAATGTGAAGAGCAAGGAAAGGGGCAAGGAAACTAGTTAGAAGTTTATTCAAGACTAAGTTAGGTACATAACTTAGTCCACATCATTTCAAACTGGAGAAACACGGGCTCACACCTCCACGTACAAAGGTGTGACCGTAGACAAGTTTGCTGTTCTGAGACCGGTCACTCCCTTCTGGTCGTGGGACAGGAGCATCTACCGCAGAGGGCTGAGGGTTGCAGGACCTGGCTTTCTCCGCTCCTCTTCCCCTTCTGTCAAGTTGGGCTCAGCCCCTTACATGTAGTTCAAGTCCTCAAAGAGTCTTTGAATCAAGCACTTCCCTTACCTTAGACTGGAGATCAACCTGGAGAGCCCACTCGATGATTTCCAAAAAAAGCAACACATTATTACCTTAAATTCCATACATGAGTGGAACTGCTCTGACCCAAGGCATGGAGTGCAAATCACTGTCTGTCATAGCCCTAGGGAAAAAGAAGAAAAAAAAAAACAACCTTTAGCTACATTTGTATGGACACTTGACAAGTATTAAGAATCTAGGTAGCTGGGGCGCCTGGGTGGCTCAGTTGGTTAAGTGACTGCCTTCGGCTCAGGTCACGATCCTGGAGTCCCGGGATCGAGTCCCACATCGGGCTCCCTGCTTAGCTGGGGGTCTGCTTCTCCCTCTGACCCTCCCCCGTCTCATTCTCTCTCTCTCATTCTCTCTCTCAAATGGATAAATAAATAAAATCTTAAAAAAAAAAAGAATCAAGGTAGCAGAAGATTTCAAAGTAACAATGTCTACGACACTGATAAGGTTGTAGTTGACTTTTTCTTTTTAATGGAGGGGAAAAAAGTATAACTGCTGTCCAACATGGTCTTTCAAATTGAACCATTGTCTCCATTTTATTTGTGAATCCCTGGTCCCATTTTTTACACAGTAGAGGGTGCAGGTTATCTGAGATGATGATTTTATTATAAAATATTGATAAAACACCCCCTCAGGCAGAATAGTTGTTACCGTATCTGCCCGGGGTTAAAGCAGCTGACTTGGGGAGCTCCGAGGCGTGTTCGGCGGGATATATTCAGGATTCAATTTTAATTCTATGTTTGCAGAGGGAAATGCCATGCAGGAAGAATAAAACTGTTCTTGAGTCATTCATATCATAATACACATCCGCGGTGAAAAGCAATCCATCTTTTGATCATGAAGGTGATTTCCTGGGTATTATTTTCAACCAATTGTTGAAACAAGTACCCGCTCACTGCATTAACCTTCGGGGAGGAGGTCCACAGCTTCAACAATTTAAGCCGCATCTTAGAACCTTCTGTGTAATTTACACATTTCAAGTTTGCTAATGGGTTCTTTATATCAAAACTACCACCGACAGAAGATCTTTCTTTGAATCTTTGTCTTGAAAGAGACTTTGAAAGGAATACGAGAAATCCTATACAGGTGCTGCTAGAGAGAAAGGCGAGGTTAATCTGTGACTACATTAAATAGAGCGCACTCTAGAAGAGTCCGATCTCAGAAACTTAATGACAAAAGCAAAGAGGATATCGCATTAAAATCCAAATTTCTTTTTCCTCCAGCTCTTTCAGATGAATGCCAAGAAAATATACCATGAGCCAGAGAGGTACCCCTGTATTTGAGCAATATTACATCACAGGGAGTGGAATTTCTCATTTTCCCCCGATGATAGTCCTGTTCTGTAATATGCTCTCGGGGACCCTGGGATGGGGGGGTCGAGTGATGCTCCGTTCCATGGACCCGTTCCCAGCGGAGCTGCTTTGTTTAACATTTAAATGTGACTGTTCTGAGTTGAGAAACCATCCAAGATGAAAGCAGCCGAAGAAAACAACAAAATGTTCATTTTGCTTTTCCTCCATTGTGCGGAGCTCATTGTGTCCACGGGTTTTTATGGGATTGGAAGCGCGCCTCTTGGGTGAGAGGGGTCTGTGGTCGGACGCAGGGCGAGCAAACCGGGGGCCCCCAGCCAAATCGGATCCGCAGCCCGCGTTTGGAAGGAAAGGTCTGTGGGACCTCAGCCGCCCCAGGCTGGCGGCCCCCACGTTGTGTAGACTGCTTTCACCCTGAACACCAGAGTTGAGTCGTTGCGGCCGCCGCGGGGAGACTGGATGGTCCGCAAGGCCCCAGATATTTACAATCTGACCTGTTACAGAAAATGTTTGCTGAGATCCGGTCCGTGCTATCAAAATTACGGACATGAGAAGGTATTTCCTTATCGCCCATAGAGTAGGGAGCAAAGCAGCGGGTTGCTTTTGATAGCATATTCCCAGAGCTTTATTACCCTTTATTGGTGCCAAAGAAAGGAGGGAAGCTTAGTGAAGGAGGTGTTAGATTTAGAACATAGCATATCACTGTAGATGCTTTATCACAGAAAGGGCTCAGGCAAGGCAGCAAGCAGAAATGGGGATTTATTTTTTATTTTTTTTATTTTTTTTTTTTAAGATTTTATTTATTTATTTGAGAGAGAGAGAATGAGAGACAGAAAGCAGGAGAGGGAGGAGGGTCAGAGGGAGAAGCAGACTCCCCGCCGAGCAGGGAGCCCGATGTGGGACTCGATCCCAGGACTCCAGGATCATGACCTGAGCCGAAGGCAGTTGCTTAACCAACTGAGCCACCCAGGCGCCCAGAAATGGGGATTTAAAGACACATTTGTCTGGGGAGGAAAAATGACATTTAGAGGTTCTTTAAGAAGCAAGTTGATTGTGCTAGGAAAATAAAGTTCATTTAAATGAGTTAATTCTACTTGCTTTTCCAGGTAGGTGCCTGAACCTTTTACGGTTTTATTTTCCTTCTTTTCTAAAGGGCAAGTGATATTTCTCTCCACAAGTTGTGAAATGTGTACCGTTGCCTTTGGGTCACTGACTTTCACATAATACCAGGGCTGTTCTTTTTAAAGTGGATTTCCCTTTCTTTATGTCACGATTAAATGGGATGCTATCTGTTAAACACAGAAGTGAATTCTACCTTGCTACTGTTCACTTACCGATTCACTCAGTGTGTGTGACACGTGCATATCACTCAGGATATAATGTATTTATTCCTTTGAGCTCCCTGGTTGCTTGTTTTTAATCTCCTTTGCTAGCTACTCCTCATCTTCCAAAATTCTTAATGTTGAAATACCCCAGGCTCAATGTTGAAATACTCTCTGGACTTCTTCTCTGTCAGCCTGAGCCTCTCTTGCCCTCAACACTCCCGTAGCCAACTTATTACCTACCATCTCCGCTTACATTCAGCACATCTCAAACTTAACATTTCCAAAGTGGGAGCTGCAAATGTGATAGTTAATTTTAAATATCCACTTGGCTGGGCTTTGGTGCCCAGATATGTGGTTAAACATTATTCTGGATGCTTCTGGGAAGGTGTTTTTGGATGAGACTAACATTTAAATCAGTGGACTTGGAGTAAAGCAGACAGCCCTCAGTAATGTGGGTGGGTCTCACCCAGTCAGTGGAAGACCTGAAAGGTAGAAGAATGACCACGCTTGAACAGGAGGGAATTCTACAGCAGACAGCCCTCAGACTGGGTCTCCAGCCTGCTGACCCTCCCTGGGCCTCCAGCCTGCTGACCAGGGTCTCCAGCCTGCTGACCCTCTCTGCAGATTTTGGACTTCTTAATCTCTGTAATCCTGCAAGTCAATTCCTGAAGATAACTCTCTGTGTGTGCATGTGTGTGTGTGTGTGCATGCTTTTTGGCTCTGTTTCTCTGGAGAACCCTGAGGAATATACCAGTCTTTCCCCTCAAATACCCGTAGTCTTCACCGACCCGGTTAAGAGCAATTCTGTTCTTCCATTTGTCCAGGTCAAACGCCCTGGAGGCAGCCTTGAATCTGTTTTTCTCTTATTCCACAGTCAGACCTCAAGCAAATTACACTGGCCTCATGCCCAGAATCTGCCCCCTTTTCCTCATCTCTACAACCACCTTGGCTGAAGCCACTTCCCCCCTTCCCTCGGACCACTGTGTCTTATAACTGGTCTCCACGCTTGCACCCTTACCTCCACACGCTCCGATCTGACGGTGGCCGGAGCGAGCAGAAGTGATTACTGTTCCAGTAAAAACCTCCCAGTAATTTCTCATCGCGTGTGGAAAAACCTCCTGGCCAGCAAGATCCCGCACACTCCGATCCCGCTTTCCTCTCAGACCGTGTCTCTCATTACCCTCCCCCACTCACACACACACACTTTGCCCCAGTTTAAGTGACTTCTTTGCACTTCCTAGAATATTCCAGGCACGTCTTTGCACTCGCTGCCCTTGCTGTTCCTATGGCTGTGAATGCTCCTTATCCAAAGAGCCACAGGCCTCCTTCTCTTATCTCCTCCCGGAAATTGTGCAGAGGTTACTTTTGCAGAGAGGCCCTCTCTGTCAGCCCGATTTAAAATCGTTCCCTGCCCTACAACCAGTATTTTCTCTCTCCCACCCAGGCTTTATGTTTCTCTCTAGCATTGATCGACCTCTAACATACCATGTAATTAATTCTGTGCTTGTTCTGTAGGCATGTTGTATTATAATAAAAATAAACACACACAAAAATACATAAAATAATAATGTAGTATTTTACAGTGTATTATGATCTATTTCTGCTGCTCTCCTTTCATTCCTGGCCCCAGCTCCCATTGAAACACTAACTCCACGAAGACAGGGATTTGATCTGCTTTGTTCAATTATATCCCATTTCCTTTTTTTTTAATTCTTTTTTTTAAATTATGTTATGTTAATCACCATACGTTACATCATTAGTTTTTGATGTAGTGTTCCACGATCCATTGTTTTTGTATAACACCCAGTGCTCCATGCAGTATGTGCCCTCCTTAATACCCATCACTGGGCTAACCCATCCCCCCACGCACCTCCCCTCTAAAACCCTCAGTTTGTTTCTCAGAGTCCATAGTCTCTCATGGTTCGTATCCCCCTCCGATTTCCCCCCCTTCATTTTTCCCTTCCTACTATCTTCTTCTTTTTTTTAACATATAATGTAGTATTTGTTTCAGAGGTACAGATCTGTGATTCAACAGTCTTACACAATTCACAGCACTCACCATAGCACATACCCTCCCCAATGTCTATCACCCAGCCACCCCATCCCTCCCACCCCCCCCCCACTCCAACAATACTCAGTTTGTTTCCTGCGACTAAGAATTCCTCATATCAGTGAGGTCATATGATACATGTCTTTCTCTGATTGACTTATTTCACTCAGCATAACACCCTCCAGTTCCATCCACGTCGTTGCCAGTGGAAAGATCTCATTCCTTTTGATGGCTGCATAATATTCCATTGTATATATATACCACATCTTCTTTATCCATCATCTGTCGAAGGACATCTTGGCTCTTTCCACAGTTTGGCTATTGTGGACATTGCTGCTATAAACATTGGGGTGCACGTACCCCTTTGGATCCCTACATTTGTATCTTTGGGGTAAATTTCCAGTAGTGCAATTGCTGGGTCATATCCCATTTCCTAGAATGGTATCTAGAAAAAAGTAGCTGCTTAATAAGTACTTATTGAATAAATACCTTTACTTGCCTATTGTATGCGTGGCTCTTTACTAGGATATTGGGACTACAAAGGCATTATAAGATATGAGTCCTGCTTCCAATCATTTAAAACTTGGTTGTGCCACCTTAAATTTTTCTGGAACATGGCAGAGGAAAGCCTTCCTCTCTGACTTGGAGAGAAAGTAATCAGAGACACACCCCGCTGAAATAATTAAGTGTTAACATCAGGCAATATTTGATCACGTCAAGGAAATGCTGGAGCTCAGAGGGGCTATGAAGTAACAGGGGAAGAACCCAGAAAGAGAGATGAGAGCTGGCTTGTGTTCTCAAGTACCAACACAGATTTAATAGACCCCAAGAGTACTTTCCAGAAAAGGTGTGGGACAGGGCAGGGACGGAGAACTCTGGGTCTGGGTGATTATCTTTGTGTCTTTATCTTTTTTGCCCTGAGCCATAGTGATTTAGCCTGCTTCCTTCTCTCCTTTCAGTGTACTGTTTGCCAGGCATACGGTTACCAGCATCCCCACTTCATCCAGGGGGCTTTTCTCCATGAGACCTGATGGTTAAAGCAAGACAGTTTTAGGATGAATGACCTAACAGGTGAAGCAGAGGGCTGAGGTAGCAATGGAAAGAGAAAGCAGGCATGGCTGGGGCTGGGGGGGAGAGGTAAATTAAAAGAAGAATGTGCCAGATTTGGTGACTTCTGGCTGCCTGTGATTCAAAGGGGAAGGTGATGTCTTTGGTGGGGATGCAGAAGGGAGGAGTGACCTGTTTGCAGTCAGGGTTATTCGTGGTCATGCAGGAGACATACTAAGTTCACCGTGACCATGGAACAACGGTATCAGCCTCCTGAAGGTGATGCCGTCTTAGCCCCGGACTGGAGAGCTTGAGGGCTTTCCAGTTAGAGGAGATAGAGCAATGGCAGGAGAAAAGGTCAGAATCCAGGAAAAGGAAAGGAGAAATCCAGGACAAAACGTGTAGGGCTATCCAAAGTCTGTGGTCAGGATGAGGAAGAAGGACCCAGCCAAGAAAACAGGCAACTGGGCAGTGGAGCAGGTGGAGAAACGTGGGGGCGGGGGTAGCTGGAGGTCACGCGAACCGTGTGTTGGAGCATCAAGTGGTGCTGGGTTTCTAGAGGATGGGAACCAAGAAACTCTGGGGCCACGAGTTTTTCGAAGGTGTCCAGGGACCCTGTGGAAGAGCTAACCTAGAGAAGAGGGCTGACGATTCTTCCTCCGAGGAAGGAGGGAGAGCAGGAGATTATCATCTTGGGGTTAAGGTCAGAGCCTGGCTCCAGCAGGAGAGGAAGTCATTTCGTCGGGGACGTATAGTCACTCGGTGGTAGCAGGACCTGAGCTGACATCTCTAACCCCACTTAGGAGGCTACTTAGCGCACAGGTGTTGCTCCAAGGCGCAGTGCAGTGGCTGGAGGTGTAGTTTTTATCCTGAGCTCTTAGTAAATTAGAGCTAGATCACCAGGCAGCCAAGGGAAGTCATTGATTTTTCTCCCAGTGGCGGGTCGCCTTCCCTGCAGCTGGGAGGAAATGGAAACATGAATCCTATCATCACTTTGAATCACCGAAAACCTCTGGTGGATTTTTCTCAGCAGATGTGGCATTAATGTCCATTTTCTCACCAAAATGCAAGCTAAGAGAACAAATTTCATTGACATTCTCTGCCCCCCTTCCCTTCCTCTCTCCAGCAAGCCTTCTAAAGTCATTTGCATGCTGGAGCGGGGAACAATGGGCTTCGAATGCCACTCCCACAGTGACACTGTGACACCTGAACATTTGTTCAAAACCAGTTCACACATGATCCCAGGGGGAAAAAGTGAAAGAATATATATGCATCCATTGTTTTGCTCCAGCTTCTCCTTTCCATGCTCCAGATGGACTGGAATTCTGTCTTATTTCATTCTTCGGATTTTCACTGGCCATTTACCATCCCATCTTCTGTGGGACCCAAGTGTAGGACTTTTCCTTGCCTTTGGTGCCTGCGCTGAGATTAGACTCAGGGTTTTCCCATGTCCCACCCAATCCCCATCTCTGGTCCTATGAATGCAGACAAGCAGTGTTGACTTTACTGATGCTTTTAGGAAATTAGAACACAAGAATACACTACACAAGAAGCTTCCTAAAATTACCTAAAGAAGTTCTCTGCCTTTTCTTCGCTTAGGATCTTTTCTTCTACAAGTCCTCTCTTGAGCAACCTTTTTTAGGAGCTGTTGTAGCTCTAACTCACTCTTAGATCACACCTTTCTATATTCCTTTTCTTAGTAGAATAATTTAGCTGTCTCTGCTTCTCCTATTTGCAACCTTATATTTAACCACCTCACTTAGTCAATAGCGTGTGTTCCTTGTGCTGAATCCTCTCTAGAAAGCAGAGGGTATTGTAAATATCAACTTTTACCCCAGCTATGGGATATTGACTCTCAAGAGCCCTTGGAAAGTTCAAACTCCTCCCTCTGCACCCCCCCCCCCGCTATCACTCTCTCTCACTCAAAATAAAAATAAATCTTTTAAAAAAATGGGGTGCCTGGGTGGCTCAGTCAGTTAAGCATCTGACTCTTGATTTCAGCTCAGGTCAGATCTCAGGGTCTTGAGATCAAGCCCCACATCAGGCTCTGTGCTCAGCAGAGAGTCTGCTTGAAATTCTCTCTTCCTCTGCTCCTCCCCTGCTCACGCTCTCTCCCTCTCTCTATCTCTCAAAATAAAAATAAATAAATCTTTAAAAAAAATAGAAAGTTCAAACTCTGGTGACTAGTCTTTGTGGTTGAACTTATATCAGATTTTATTAGAGCACAAGGAACAATAGGGCAGATAGAGGAATATGGCTATTGTGTTCAGGTGAAAATTATCCATTTTTGAGAAAAGCAGTCATAAAAAAATAGTAGATCAATGGATTCTTGCAATGGATTAAAAAGAAAGCCAAAACATTTTACCTTTTTTTTTTTTTAAGATTTTATTTATTTATTTCTTTAGAGGGCGAGAGGGGGGAGGGCAGGGGGGAGGGAGAGAGAGAATCTCAAGCAGACTCCTTGCTGAGCATGGAGCCCAATGAGGAGCTCGATCCCACAGCCCTGAGATCATGACCTGAGCCAAAATCAAGAGTCGGTCACTTAACCAGCTGGGCCACCCAAGCGCCCCAGAACATTTTGCTTTTAAGACTGTTGGGCCAGACAGATCTGGTGCTAAGCCATGGGTGTAGGGACCAGTATTTATAAAAACGCTGAGGTCTTGCTGCACTGCAAATGCATTTTTAAAAGCAGCGCAGACCTGATGCCTTGTGTAAAACCCTCTCCTGTGTAGAAGGGCCTGGGGTCTGCAGGAAGCAGAGATGACAGAAGGTAGACTGAGCGATCACATCTTGAGGTGACCACATCCACAGCACACAGTCGCCTGGTGTGCCAACGCCAGGCTTTGTGTGTGCACATGTGTCCGCACCACTGTAGTTGGTCACATCAGTGCTCATGGGGTGGGTGCTTTTGTCCTTTATTATGGCCCTGGATTGCCCTCCAAGGTCAGGATGCCGCAGAGTGATTGATGTGTGAAAGAAGTTTTCATTACGACTGAGAGGACCTGCAGTTATGAATGTGCCTCTCGGGTGGAACCTTGAACTCTTCCGTTAATGTTAGAGTGGTATTTTTCAACTTGTGGATCATGACATCAATTTGTTGAGTACTAACCACTTAAAAAATGAAATAAACTAAAATAGCAAATATCAGAGTGTATTCCATATAGAAAGGAGGTATGGTTTCATGCAACTTTGTGTACAGTGGGTCATGTGTTTTTTACTATAAGTCGTGGTTGAAAAATTTGACAAACACTGGGTAGAGTACCAATCATGTGTTTCCATAATATGCAATAAATTTTGCCTTGTAAGTGGGAAACAGAGGAGTTTTTCAATGCACAAAACATGACCCTAGCAAGTTATGAAATCAGTTTAGTGGATCATGACCAGCATTAATAAAAGCAAACAGAAAGTATCAGAGTGCTTTTATGTAACTCTTATATAAGACTTCTGTTTCCATCGTGCACACACATGTAAACCTATGAGTCTACTGGGACATGATGTAAAATGTATTTCTTACTGTGGATCATTGTCAAATGACCCGTAAAGCCACCGTTATAGACTGTTCAGAGCAATAGACAGTTTTACTCAGAGAACAGTGCAGCGCTGACCACGGACACCATTTAATCTCTTCAGGCGAGCTGCCAGAAAGACTGTATTCAGAAGGGCATCAAGCACACAAAAGGGTTGAGAACCATTGTTGTACAGAGAAAGGGAACCTGAGAATCAGAACCCCTCTTCTGACTCCTCCCTCTCCAGCTGGAGCTGGTGAACGTGGAGGAAATGCCAACTGCTTTTACCGCAGTGCTAGTGGATGTTATTTTCCGGAGGTTGACATTAAGACCGAGTTTGGGGAGCAAAATGCTTGTTAGGGTCAGCATTTGCAGAGGGTGGGGATGGGGAGGAAGGGACAGAGGGAGTGGAGTGCTGTGCAGCCCAGCAGAGGCTCGGGGAGCTCCTGTGTGGGGCAGAAATGGCAAGTCCTTTCTCCCTGGTATCCCGACTCTGTCACTGGATGCAGGTGTCCCCAGAAGGGGGCGGCCTCAGGTTGAGGCCAACCCTGAAGGAGATGGCACTGGAGGCCGACCGCTGACCACATGCCACAGCAGGTCCCTCCTAGAAGGGAGTCTGAGCAGCCACTTCCACAGCCAAGGAAGCCATGTGGTTTCTTGCCCAATCTTGGTTTGTTGATAATCGAGAACGACTTGAGTCAATCTGATTCCCGTTGGTTTTGCCTCCGCTTCCCTGGAATAGTCCTCTCCAAGGACAGGCCACGAGAAGTAGATAACATTGGACTACTCTATATTTAACTTCTGTACGACTCTTACTCCATCCAGCATACGTTGACCTTATCCTACTGGGAACCAAAAATGTAATTATTAATAATTTAGTAGCCTCAGATACTTTACCAGTACTGCCATTTTTGTGTACCCCTTTAAGAGATTTTACAAGGTTTTGAAAAACCTTTTTGTAAAAATACATGAAAGACCAAAAACTGGCAGTGCTAGCTTCTGGTAAGAATATCTGAAAAGAATATTTGGTCTCATCTCCTCAACTGAGTCAAAGTTACAAATCCTGAATTGTGCTCAAAGTGGCTAATCTTAAGACACAAATAGATACTTAATGACATCAACTCAGTCCATAATGTTGGAGAAGTAAAAGGAAAAAAAAAGACAAAATTCTGGAAAAACACGGATGAGGGGGTGTACCTAAATGGTGCAAGGTGTCATTAAGAATTTTTAATATTGGGGGGAGGAGCAAGATGGCAGAGAAGTAGGAGACCTAAATTTAGTCTGGTCCCAGGAATTCAGCTAGATAGGGATCAAACCATTCTGAACACCTACGAACTCAACAGGAGATCGAAGAAAAAAATAGCAGCAACTCTCTGAACAAAAAAGTGACCACTTTCTGGAAGGTAGGACATGCGGAGAAGTGAATCCGAGGTGATATTCGGGAGGATAGATGGCGGGGGAGGGGGCCTCTGTCAGCCGCTACTGGCAAGTGATAGAGCCATTGAGCACAAAATCGGAACTTCTAGAAGTCGGCTCCGCTGAGGGACGTCGCTCCAGTGGCTAAGCGGGGGATGGAACCCTCACTGGGACAGTGTGGTTTCAGGACCCTCGGGGTCACAGAAAGACCGGGGGTGCCTGAATACAGCAGAGCTCCCAGGTATCAGAGTGGGGAAGCTGGCTGCACAGACGGAGCCGAGGTGCAGGCTCTCAGCTCGGGGTTGCCATAAACCGTGATCTGTGGCACAGTTGGGACACTGCTCTTCCAGCAGGGACCCAACAAGTGGCAGATCCAGGGAGACTCCCCTTCCTCCCCCGGGAGTGCACCACAGGGATCTGCTGGGTTTGGAGACTCCACACAGGTCGTGAGCCAGAGATAGAAACATGTGGTCACAGGAAGGGTGACCACGGAGTGCAGCCAGAGACTGGCGAGACAGGAGTGACTGACTGCTTTTCTCTGGGGGCTCACTGAGGAGTGGGGCCCCGAGTTCTCGGCTCCTCTGGGGTGGAGATTGAGAGGCTGCCATTTTCACTCTCGTCCTCCAAAGCTGTATGGAAAGCTTGCAGGGGAAAAAAGCTCTGGAGAGCAAACCCGAGCAGATTACTTAGCCTGGACTGGGCAAGGGTGGGGCAATACCGCCTCCAGCAAAGACATTTGGCAACCACGGCAACCCCTCCCCCAGAAGATCAGCAAGAACAGCCAGCCAAGACCAAGTTTACCAATCAATGAGAAGGGCAAAACTCCAGCACTAGGGGAATACAGCACATAGAATTCATGGCTTTTCTTCCCATGATTTTTTAGTCTTTCAAAGTTAATGTTTTAAATTTTCTTTATTTTTTTCGTTTTCTATTTCTTTTTTTTTTTAATTTTTCTTCTTTCCTTTTTCAAACAACACCTTGTCAATTCCTTTTTAAAAATCTTTTTTAATTTTCATCTTTACAGTCATATTCCATCCTTTCATCGTATTTACCCTTATTTTTGTATATATATGTTTTCCGTCTTTAAAAATTTGGGAGGCAGTTTCTTCTAACAGACCAAAATACACCCAAAATCTAGTGTGTTCTATTCACCAGCCTGATCATATTCTCCCCCGGCCCCCTGGTTTCAGGTGTCTTCTGATCTGTTTAGTGTATATTTTTCTAGGGTCGTTGTTACTCTTTTAGCATTTGTTCTCTCATTCATCTATTCTCCTCTGAACAAAATGACAAGACAGAAAAATTCACCTCAAAAAAAAAGAACAAGAGGCAATACTGACTGCCAGGGACCTAATCAATATGGACATTAGTAAGATGTCGGAACTAGAGTTCAGAATGATGATTATAAAGATACTAACTGGGCTTGAAAAAAGCATAGAAGATACTAGAGAATCCCTTTCTGGAGAAATAAAAGAACTAAAATCTAACCAAGTTGAAATCAAAAGGGCTATTAATGAGGTGAAATAAAAAAGGGAGGCTCTAACTGCTAGGATTATGAGGCAGAAAAGAGAATTAGTGATATAGAAGACCAAATGATGGAGAATAAAGAAGCTGAGAAAAAGAGAGATAAACAACTACTGGATCACGAGGGCAGAATTCGAGAGATAAGCGATACCATAAGATGAAACAATATTAGAGTAATTGGGATCCCAGAAGAAGAAGAAAGAGAGAGGGAGCAGAAGGTGTATTGGAGCAAATTAGAGCAGAGAATCTCCCTAATTTGGGGAAGGAAACAGGCATCAAAATCCAAGAGGCACAGAGAACCCCCCTCAAAATCAATAAAAATAGGTCAACACCTCAACATCTAATAGTAAAACTCACAAGTCTCAGAGACAAAGAAAAAATCCTGAAAGCAGCTCGGGAGAAGAGATCTGTAACCTACAATGGTAGAAACATTAGATTGGCAGCAGGCCTATCCACAGAGACCTGGCAGGCCAGAAAGGACTGGCATGATATATTCAGGGCACTAAATGAGAAAAATATGCAGACAAGAATACTATATCCAGCTAGGCTGTCACTGAAAATAGAAGGAGAGATAAAAAGCTTCCAGGACAAACAAAAATTAAAAGAATTTGTGAACATGAAACCAGCCCTACAAGAAATATTGAAAGGGGTCCTCTAAGCAAAGAGAGAGCCTAAAAGTAACATAGACCAGAAAGGAACACAGACAATATACAGTAACAGTCACCTTACAGGCAATACAATGGCACTAAATTCATATCTTTCAATAATTATCCTGAATGTAAATGGACTAAATGCCCCAATTTAAAGACACAGGGTATCAGATTGGATAAAAAAAACAAGACCCATCCATATGCTGTCTGCAAGAGACTCATTTTACATGCAAAGACACCTCCAGATTTAAAGTGAGGAGGTGTTCATTTTTGCCCTTGCTTCCCTTGCCTTGGGCGATGTTTCTAGGAAGAAGTTGCTGCGGCTGAGGTTGAAGAGGTTGCTGCCTGTATTCTCCTTTAGGATTTTGATGGACTCCTGTCTCACATTGGGGTCTTACAACCATTTGGAGTCTATTTTTGTGTGTGGTGTAAGGAAATGGTCCAGTTTCATTCTTCTGCATGTGGCTATCCAATTTTCCCAACACCATTTGTTGAAGAGACTGTCTTTTTTCCATTGGAAATTCTTTCCTGCTTTGTCAAAGATTAGTTGACCATAGAATTGAGGGTCCATTTCTGGGCTTTCTATTCTGTTCCATTGATCTATGTGTCTGTTTTTGTTCATCAAGATAAAAAGCTTTTACAAAGCAAAGGAAACAGTCAACAAAACCAAAAGACAACCGACAGAATGGGAGCAGATATTTGCAAATGACACATCAGATAAAGGGCTAGTATCCAAAATCTATAAAGAACTCATCAAACTCAACACCCAAAGAACAAAGAATCCAATCAAGAAATGGGCAGAAGACATGAACAGACATTTTTCCAAAGAAGACATCCAAATGGCCAACAGACACATGAAAAAGTGCTCAATATCGCTCGGCATCAGGGAAATCCAAATCAAAACCTCAATGAGATACCACCTCACACCAGTCAGAATGGCTAAAATTAACAAGTCAGGAAACGACAGATGTTGGCGGGGATGCAGAGAAAGGGGAACCCTCCTACACTGTCGGTGGGAATGCAAGCTGGTACAGCCACTCTGGAAAACAGTATGGAGGTTCCTCAAAAAGTTGAAAATAGAGCTACCGTATGATCCAGCAATTGCACTACTGGGTATTTACCCCAAAGATACAAAAGTAGGGATCCAAAAGGGTACATGCACCCCGATGTTTATAGCAGCAATGTCCACAATAGCCAAACTGTGGAAAGAGCCAAGATGTCCATTGACAGATGAATGGATAAAGAAGAAGTGGTATAGATATACAATGGAATATTATGCAGCCATCAAAAGGAATGAGATCTTGCCATTTGCAACGACGTGGATGGAACTGGAGGGTATTATGCTGAGCGAAATAAGTCAAACAGAGAAAGACATGTATCATATGATCTCACTGATATGAGGAATTCTTAATTGCAGGAAACAAACTGAGGGTTGCTGGAGTGGGGGGTGGTGTGGGAGGGATGGGGTGACTGGGTGATAGACACTGGGGCGGGTATGTGCTCTGGTAAGTGCTGTAAATTGTGCAAGACTGTTGAATCCCAGATCTGTACCTCTGAAAAAATAATGCAATATATGTTAAGAGGAAAAAAAAAAAGAAGGTAGCAGGAGGGGAAGAATGAAGGGGGGAAATCGGAGGGGTAGACAAACCATGAGAGACGATGGACTCTGAAAAACGGACTGAGGGTTCTAGAGGGGAGGGGGGTGGGAGGTTGGGTTGGCCTGATGATGGGTATTGAGGAGGTCACGTTCTGCATGGAGCACTGGGTGTTATGCACAAACAATGAATCATGGAACACTACATCTAAATCTAATGATGTAATGTATGGGGATTAACATAACAATAAAAAAAATTAAAAAAAAAATAAAGTGAAGAGGTGGAAAACCATTTACCATGCTAATGGACATCAAAAGAAAGCTGGGGTGGCAATCCCTATGTCAGACAAATTAGGTTTTAAACCAAAGAGTATAATAAGAGATGAGGAAGGACACTATATCATACTTAAAGGGTCTATCCAACAAGAAGATCTAACAATTATAAATATCTATGCCCCTAAGATGGGAACAGCCAATTATATAAGCCAATTAATAACAAAATCAAAGAAACACATTGACAATAATACAATAATAGTAGGAGACTTTAACAGCCTCCTCATTGAAATGGACAGATCATCTAAGCAAATGATCAACAAGGAAATAAAGGCTTCAAATGACACACTGGACCAGATGGACTTAACAGATATATTCAGAACATTTCATCCCAAAGCAACAGGATACACATTCTTCTCTAGTGCACATGGAATATTCTCCAGAAGAGATCACATCCTGGGTCACAAATCAGGTCTCAACCAGTACCAAAAGATTGGGATCATTCCCTGCATATTTTTGGACCACAGTGCTTTGAAACTAGAACTCAATCACAAGAGGAAAGTTGGAAAGAACTCAAATACATGGAGACTAAAGAGAATCCTACTAAAGAATGAATGGGTCAACGAGGAAATTAAAGAATTTTAAAAATTCATGGAAACAAATGAAAATGAAAACACAACTGTTCAAAATCTTTGGGATGCAGCAAAGGTGGTCCTAGGAGGAAAGTATATAGTAATACATGCCTTTCTCAAGAAACAAGAAAGGTCTCAAATACCTAACCCTACACCTAAAGGAGCTGGAGAAAGAACAGCAAATAAAGCCTAAACCCAGCAGGAGAAGAGAAATAATAAAGATCAGAGCAGAAATCAATGAAATAGAAACCAAAAGAACAGTTGAACAGATCAGCTGGTTCTTTGAAAGAATTAATAAGATTGATAAACCCCTGGCCAGACTTATCAAAAAGAAAAGAGAAAGGACCCAAATAAATAAAATCATGAATGAAAGAGGAGAGATCACAACCAACACCAAAGAAATACAATTATAAGAACATATGAGCAACTTTATGCCAGCAAATTAGACAATCTGGAAGAAATGGATGCATTCCTAGAGATGTATAAACTACCAAAACTGAACCAGGAAGAAACAGAAAACCTGAATAGACCCATAACCAGTAAGGAAATTGAAGCAGTAATCAAAAATCTCCCAACAAACAAGAAACTGAGGCCAGATGGCTTCCCAGGAGAATTCTACCAAACATTTAAAGAAGAATTAATACCTATTCTTCTGAAACTGTTTCAAAAAAAATGAAATGGAAGGAAAACTTCCAAATTCATTTTATGAGGCCAGCATTACCTTGATCCCCAAACCAGACAAAGACTCCATCAAAAAGAAGAATTACAGACCAATATCCCTGATAAACATGGATGCAAAAATTCTCACCAAAATACTAGCCAATAGGATCCAACAGTACATTAAAACGATTATTCACCACGACCAAGTGGGATTTATTCCTGGGCTGCAAGTTTGGTTCAACATCTGCAAATTAATCAATGTGATACAATACATTAATAAAAGAAAGGACAAGAACCATATGATCCTCTCAATAGATGTAGAAAAAGCATTTGACAAAGTACAGCATCCTTTCTTGATTCAAACTCTTCACAGTGTAGGATAGAGGGTACATACCTCAGTATCATAAAAACCATCTATGAAAAACCTACAGCGAATATCATTCTCAATGGGGAAAAACTGAGAGCTTTCCCCCTAAGGTCAGGAACATGGCAGGAACACTGCTATTCAACGTAGTACTAGAAGTCCTAGCCTCAGCAATCAGACAACAAAAAGAAAAAGGTATCCGAATCAGCAAAGAAGAAGTCAAACTCTCACTCTTTGCAGATGATATGATACTTTATGTGGAAAACCCAAAAGACTCCACCCCAAAACTGCTAGAACTCGTACAGGAATTCAGTAAAGTGGCAGGATATAAAATCAATGCACAGAAATCAGTGGCATTCCTCTACACCAACAATAAGACAGAACAAAGAGAAATTAAGGAGTCGATCCCATTTACAATTGCACACAAAACCATAAGATACTTAGGAATAAATCTAACCAAAGAGACAAAGGATCTGTACTCAGAAAACCATAAAATACTCATGAAAGAAATTGAGGAAGACACAAAGAAATGGAAAAACGTTCCATGCTCATGGATTGGAAGAACAAATATTGTGAAGATGTCAATGCTACCTAGAGCAATCTACACATTCAATGCAATCCCCATCAAAATACCATCCACTTTTTTCAAAGAAATGGAACAAATAATCTTAAAATTTGTATGGAACCAGGAAAGACCCCGCATAGCCAGAGGAATGTTGAAAAAGAAAAGCAAAGCTGGTGGCATCACAATTCCGGACTTCCAGCTCTATTACAAAGCTCTCATCATCAAGACAGTATGGTACTGGCAAAAAACAGACACATAGATCAATGGAACAGAATAGGGAGCCCAGAAATGGACCCTCAACTCTATGGTCAACTCATCTTTGACAAAGCAGGAAAGAATGTCCAATGGAAAAAAGACAGTCTCTTCAACAAATGGTGTTGGGAAAATTGGATAGCCACATGCAGAAGAATGAAACTGGACCATTTCCTTACACCACACACAAAAATAGACTCCAAATGGTTGAAAAACCTCAATGTGAGACAGGAGTCCATCAAAATCCTAAAGGAGAACATAGGCAGCAACCTCTTTGACCTCAGCCGCAGCAACTTCTTCCTAGAAACATCGCCCAAGGCAAGGGAAGCAAGGGCAAAAATGAACTATTGGGACTTCATCAAGATAAAAAGGTTTTGCACAGCAAAGGAAACAGTCAACAAAACTAAGAGACAACCGACAGAATGGGAGAAGATATTTGCAAATGACATATCAGATAAAGGGCTAGTATCCAAAATCTATAAAGAACTTCTTAAACTCAACACCCAAAGAACAAGTGATCCAATCAAAAAATGGGCAGAAGACATAAACAGACATTTCTGCACAGAAGACATCCAAATGGTCAACAGACACATGAAAAAGTGCTCAACATCACTCAGCATCAGGGAAATCCAAATCAAAACCTCAATGAGATACCACCTCACACCAGTCAGAATGGCTAAAATTAACAAGTCAGGAAACGACAGATGTTGGCAAGGATGCGGAGAAAAGGGAACCCTCCTACACTGTTGGTGGGAATGCAAGCTGGTGCAACCACTCTGGAAAACAGTATGGAGGTTCCTCAAAAAGTTGAAAATAGAGCTATCGTACAACCCAGCAATTGCACTACTGGGTATTTACCCCAAGTATACAAATGTAGTGATCTGAAGGGGCACATGCATCCCAATGTTTATAGAAGCAATGTCCACAATAGCCAAACTATGGAAAGAGCCTAGATGTCCATCAACAGATGAATGGATAAAGAAGATGTGGTATACACACACACACACACCATACACACACACACAATGGAATATTATGCAGCCATCAAAAAAATGAAATCTTGCCATTTGCAACGACATGGATGGAACTAGAGGGTATTATGCTAAGTGAAATAAGTCAATCAGAGAAAGACAGTTATCATACGATCTCACTGATATGAGGAATTTGAGAAAAAAGACAGGATCATAGGGGAAGGAAGGGAAAAATGAAACAAGACGAAACCAGAGAGGGAGACAAACCGTAAGAGACTCTTAATCTCAGGAAACAAACTGAGGGTTGTTGGAGGGGAGGTGGGTGGGAGGGATGGGGTGCCTGAGTGATGGACATTGAGGAGAGTATGTGCTGTGATGAGTGCTGTGAATTGTGTAAGACTGATGAATCACAGACCTGTACCCCTGAAACAAATAATACATTATATGTTAATTAAAAAAAAGAATTTTTAATATTGTTTAGCTTTTGGAGAATTCAGTGCCCTTCTAATTTTACTTTAAAATGTGTTTTCAGAAATGCATAAAATGTGGAAGTGGCATCTTCCTGTAACCAAAATGAATGACCGACTGTGTAAGTGATTTTGGAGGTATACAAAAGAGGATAGTCCAGAGGAGGGAGATGGTCATTGGGATGTTGGGAATTAGGAAGAGCATGTCTTCATGCTCCTTGATGCTCATGATGCTCCTTGGGAAATTGGTAATATGGGGTTTCTTTGGCAGAGATGGCCAGAAAGGGAAAGTGTGGGTCAAGTCATAGAGGCAAGAAAGGGTGGATGTTACCATTTCTTGCTGCTATGACTTGATGAAAGGGTGGATTGTGAATGGTCATGTTTGGGTAGGCATAGGGCACAGGAAAGGATGCACAGTAGTGAGAATAGAGTTTTGCAAGGTCAGCTGGAGTCTTCCTATGGAAGATGCCATTAATGATGCTCAGAGAGCTTCAGCACGATCAGAGCTAACTTGCAGCAGATTGCTGGGTAGGTAGATCCATTTGAATTATCCAAGAAGAATGACTTCTGGATCTTGGACAATTCAGGATCAGGTGAGAAGCCTGGGCTGGGAAAAGTAACAAGGTTTTAGAACAGCGTCAGCTGCACCTGGGAGCTTGCTAGAATGTAAATTCTTGGGCCCCACCTCACACCCCTATAGACTCTACATTTTGTGGGGTTGGGGTCCAGGACTCTTTTCAAGCAAAATTTCCAGGTGTTTCTGATGCAGGGTAGAGTTTGAGAAGCTGGGGCCCATTGAGGGAATCAGAGAGGGTCCAGGGTCGGGGTAGAGTGGCCAGTCCAAGCTGGGAGCATACAGGCACATCTGTTGGGCCAACCCTTGAAAGAGAGTTCCCATGTCATCATCTTGGTGCATAATCTGGGGACAGATGAATGCAAATGCAGGGTTTGGGAACCCTACAGACTGGGGAGAAAACCAAGTCAAGAGGTCAACTGGTAAGGGGATAAAAGTAGGGCAGCAGAAATTCAGGAAAAGGGCAAGAAACATCATCTCTCAGTTCCAGGTGCTGGGATCATTGGTATTTTATATGTTATTCTCTGAAGTTCTATGTAATATTTAAATCAATGAAAAAAAGAAAAGAGGGACAAGCAATGTAATAATTTTTTTTTTCAGTCTTGCTGTCAGCTGTGAAAGTATGTCAGAACCTCTACAAAAAACCAAATCATCTCGAACCAGGGTTTGTCCTCCCAACATTTTCCTGCACCTTTGCTAATTTAATCACCCTCCCTTGAGGTCTAATACAGGGACGGCGGACTCCCCATGGCAATACTCAGGGGCTTGAAACAACAACAAGAAATGTCACAAGAAATGTATATTTCTTAGGAAGCTATCTCCTAGGCAGGGCTGGGGTGGGAGATAGCCTGTTTCTGCCTCCCCCCCACTTTAGGCTTCAGCTTTTTGAAGCTGGGGCAGGACTCCTCTGAAGGGCTCATTCCGGTGCCTGGCACCTGGGCTGGGAAGACCCAAGAAACTGGGGGTCACCCAGGCATAGCTGCGTCTAGGTGGTCTCTGCAGCCTGCTGCCTTCATAGTGGCCGATTTCTTATATGGTGGCCTAGGGGTCCCAGGATACATGTCCCAAGAGAGACAGCAGAAACCCAGCCACAGAAGTCACAGAGAATCACTTCTGTGCATTTTCTTTATCACGAGCAAGTCACTGAGGCTTGATCCATATTCACAGAGAAGGAAATTAAACTTTACTTCCAAGGGAAGAGTGTCAAAGGACATGCAGATAATTTTTAAACCATCCCTTTACTTTTGTATCTGCTAGCTTCTAATATACTCCCACATTTTGGCATCAATGTCTTCACTGATATGGTCTTCCAGCTTCCAGCATACAGGCCAACCCTTGGTTTCTGGCTTTTCTTCCTGTCTGGTTTGATATTGTTCAGCATGCCTGTTTTATTGATTTGGCTTTACAACCTCCTTCTCCTATTATGAAGGGTGATTTCTGACGGAAATGTCTTTGAGCAGGTGAAGGGATACATCTGTGACATTTCCTCCCTTTGGAGCTCTCAACAGGTGAACAGTTGAGAAGGGGGGGGGAATGTTGGCAGCAATCCCACACAAGGTTCTGAAGTTATCCCAAAGCTTCTGGCCTCACAGATTTGGGCCCTGAGCCTGGAGCATCTGGTGGGAGAAACCCATAGGTACAGATCTGCTAGCACCCTAGCATCCCTCAGGTGTGTGTGGGCACTCCTTCCACAGAGGCCGGTACCCACGCTTCCAGAAGGAGCCCATCTATCTCTAGAACTGGACTAATCAGTCTGCTTGAAGTGATTGAGATAGCCAGGGTCCAATTTATTTCACACCCACGCAAGCTCTTATTGCTCACACTGTTGCTGTAAGCGTATGGAGAACTATTCACATGAAACACATTTAGTGCAAAGAAAGGAACTCATTGAGTCCAGCTCTCCTGTGGTTAGTGGACATCATACCTAGGTGTGCCTCCTGTAAACAGAACATAAACAGTCCATTCAAATTAAGAGCTTGTTGAGAAGCCACATTACTGTAAATATGATTGCAGCCACCTCAGAAAGGAAGTGAAGATTCTATTATTTCCCCCCGATGTTCCTAAAAGGGCTACTTGACAACTGTGATCTCACCCCGTGGAGAGATTCTATTGTGTTTTAAATTTTAGAGCTGACTTCTACAAACAGACATTAGAACTAACATCTGTGTGCCTGGTCGTTTCAAAAGCAAAGGATGTATTCAGGCAGAATCGGTACAAGGCTACTGGGGAGTCAGGCCAGAGAGCGAAAATGGCTATTTAAATGGGAAAAAAAAAAAAAAAAATGGATCCACGGGGAATATCTTTACAGATCAAAATGGAGAAGAGGAGCATTTAAAACAACCAGTTGTCTTTACTGGACGGCCCAAGATTGGAGCTGGTAAGGCAAGAGGCATTTTCAATGGCCCATTGTGGAGGACGGGGTGGGCGTGGAGATTGTGCAAATGTTGGGTTCTACCAGGCTGTCCTGGGCTCTGGGCGGCTTGGTTTCCTACGTGGACTGTAGGCTGAAAAGTGGCTCATTCATGGATAAACAAAGCCAAGTTTGTGAGCAGGAGATGACTCTGTTAAAAAATCTGGAGGTCAGAACCTACCAGAATTAAACTCACTAGAGACACATGCTGAGGGGCTATTCAGTTCTCCCCCAGCCCCTCCTCCAGAGGTTCACCTCATTCCCCCCAGATGTGTGACCACCCTCGTAGCTTGGCCAAAGGTTGGCTCTGTGGGCGTGGGGAAGAAAGACCCGAAGGTCCCAGGGAGCTGTGCTGTGAAAATCAGCCACACAAGCTCACGGTAGAGCAAAGGACATTGCATGCAATTGCATTCAATGTTTTTTTGCTTTTTGTTTTTTTTTAATGTGAAAAATATTAGAGACCCCCTTCCCTCAAAAAGCTACTTAATTTCTCAATATTAGGGTCTTTCCTTCCTTCAGCTCTCTCATCTGAAATCTCAGAGGACCTTCAAGTGGAAGGTTCAGTGAGATTGTTTCAACTTACTCTGTCCAAAGCAGGGCCAGGTTTTCCAGGCTGGAACCTGAAATCTAGTGGGGTCCAGTGCGGAACGGGGTCGTGACGCCGAAGGAAACAGCGATCTGCCTTGTATGCATCTTGCATGTCTCTTCGCACCATTTAGACGGCCAGGCTTCTGCCTTGTCCACGTCTTTCCCTACAGTCCTCCTGTTGGGACAGGTGTAGCTGAGTCCGTTTGGAGGGAGCTCCGAAAACAGTCTGCGTCCTTGAAAGTATGTTCCCAGGAGGAACAGCACCCTTTCTCCCTAGTGACTGAGGGCTGTTTCACGCCCCAAAACTTGCCCTCGGGGTAGGTTCACTTGCTGCTGAGCTTCCCACCATGGATTGGATCCCCTTAGAACATTGAACTGTGGACCCCTGGCCACCTTTGCCCTTCGGAGCCAGATCTAGTGTGGGATTCTTCTAGCACCAAACCCAGCCGACAGATGCTGGCTGTTTCCCTTCTCCAGTGAACAAACAAGAATAATAAAAGAAAATCAGGGGCGCCTGCGTGGCTCAGTGGGTTAAGCGTCTGCCTTCAGCTCATGTTATGATCCAGGGTCCTGGGATCGAGTCCGACATGGGGCTCCCTGCTCAGTGGGGAGTCTGCTTCTCCCTCTCCCTCTGCCACTCCCCCTGCTTGTGCTCTCTCTCTCTCACTCTCTCAAATGAATAAATAAAAACTAAAAAAAAAGAAAAAGAAAATCACACTTGGTTCTTCCTTTGCAGCTCTATCTATCAGAGAATGCCTCCTTTCCTGAGAGATGTAATTCAAAGAGAAAGTTCAGGCCCCACTGCCCCTGTCTGAAGGGGCACCCTCAGACATGGCTGGGTGGTTTGCGGGCTTGACCTTAAGGTTCTCATGCCACCCTATTATGTTAATAGAAACGACCACGAAGACCACGTGTTATTAGTGCTCTGTGGCGTGTGCAACAATGTTCTCATTTCCTTCCATACTTTCTGCTCAGTCCCCGGCGAGGTCTGAGTCAGGGGTCCTTGTAGAGGCGGGAGGGGGGGATGTTCACTCCCAGCCCTCCAGGGAATTTTAGGGAGGGCTTCTTTTGCTGTGAGTCTTATTCTTCCAGTTGGGGAGGAGTAAATCAGGCTAGAAATCGTATCTCTTGGATTTCTCAAATACCTTTTTTTCAAAATGCATCTACTCCAAATCATTAAAAGTGGCTTCCCAGTTATTCTTCATGAGTTGGATGTGGAGGCTTCCGCTGTTTCCTAGACACTCTCCTCATCATCTTATTTTTTTGTGACATTATTCATGACCCACTCCTGCTTACACCTATTTTGAAGACTCTCTGTGGCTCCGCCAGAAATTGTGGGTTTTATAACAGGCTTCTCCTGAGGTGGAGGGCCAGAGCTCCCCCCACTGGGTTTAGCTTTCATTATGCTTCCATTCTGTCTCTAACTTTAAGCACTAGATTACCGCTCCAGACCCTTTGCAATTTTTCTATTTACCTCGCTGTTATGGGTGATCCATCTTGGTCCTTTTTTACTGTAATTTCAACAGGGCTCGGGGAAGAAGAGAAGGAAGACAAAGGTTCGAGCTCAACCCGCCATCTTGAACTGAAACCTGGAAAGGATTTCAAAAAATAAAGATTTGGGGGCCCCCTTTCCACACCTAATGAATCTAAATCACCAAGTGTGTTGCCCGGAAAATATAACTTAAAAAAAAATTTCAAAGCCCTCCCTTGAACAGTGCCTGGATCCCAGACCCACTGGTTGAAGACCCAGCTCCCGAGTCTCCCCTTTCCCTGCTGTCCCAGGCCCCAAACAATTTAGATTTCCTTCTTGCCCACCATGATGTTTCATTCTTTTGCTCCTTTGAATGTGCTGATCAAATTGCCTGTATTTTGTAGCTCATCTTTTCCCCTTAATCAATTCTATTCATTCTTCACTCTGTCTTTGATGGAAAACCTGTTTAGGTGCTCTCTTGCCTCCAGAGCGGCCTGCCTACAGGACCTTGCATAGGATGGGCACTCAATAAAATGCCATTAAAATAGCATTGAATTATATTAGAATTCAGCCGGGTTACATCGATTAACATAGTGGAAGAAGGACAATTTTATCAAATAACTAAAAACTTATGCAAGACGAGAGAATCTACTTCTGTGTTAATTAAAGATAAGAAATTGAATATCTCTTAAAATGGGACTGTGAGAGTACCTTACATTTATTTTCTGTATTTTCCATTTCAACCTCAAAACCCCGTAGGCCATCTCTAATTGTCTCCTGTGCCTTTAAATCTAACCCAGTCTGGTCCCATAGCTCAGCAAGGAGCCTCATTCCATGTCCTGGGATATCAGCCCAGCTGTGTCTTAGGAGACAATTAACCTAAGGAAAAGTTTATGCGTAGGGACAATGTACCACCGCCCACTGCATTAACCCTGCGAAGCTGAATGCAACAGGATGAGAAGCACAATCCTTTGGATTTCAAATGTGGTAACAAAGACAGAAATAAATTCACCGTACAAGAAGACAAAGCCATGTTTGTACAGAGGTACGTTTCAATTGCCTCTCCTGGGAGAAGGTTACTTTCTGCAGCAAAACAGGAAAGGCCTTGCAAGGGGGCTCAGGTGAATGAGCCTATATGCTAATTTACTAATTAGCTTCAGGGACTTATATTTTAGTCACCCTGAAAGCAAAACTTGATGCTTCCCATTGTGCCAGATGCTTGCACAAATCAAACCCTGCAGACAGGAATAATTTTTCTCTTGGGGATGGGTTTTATAAGCTGTTAATATTACCTTCTACATTGCAACTAACGTCTTGGGGGTCCATAGATCATGTAACTCAGGACTTATTTTCCATGGTAGGACTCAGACAGCCCATCAAGGCAATTCAAACATTTAGCGAAGACTTACTCTGTGTCCAGCTGGAACCTGAAGTCCCGGAGGCTTGCAAGAACTGTCTTAACTGCTTTTGTAAGTACAGCACTAGCTAGCTGCCGTGCCAGGTAGATAGAAGGCGCCTCAAGACGCATTTGTTAAATTATCGATGAACAAATGGGGCAAGCTGGCTGAGTAATATGCCACCAGAGTTTCTGTACGCGAGAAACTCACAGGCTGGTGCAGAGATTGTAGACTTGGGTGTCTGCAGGTCCTGGAAGGGAAAAATAAACCAGTGACACAGAGTGAGTATAATTAAAATCAACTGCCAGAAATAGAGTCAGTCTTTCTCTGTTTCCCCAGATGTGTTCTTGTAAGGTCATAATAGAAATATGTGTGATAGCAGAGATTATATTCTCAAGTTGAAATTGAAAAATCAAAATACACATTTTAATAAGTCATTTATTACACTTTGAAGTTCAGATTTTATCCTGTGTTTTTATTTAGTAAATCATTATGCTTTGGAGTAGAACACAGAAACCTGACAGGTTTCTTGTTGTTGTTGTTTTTGGTATAAAGATGACAACGTCAAGTCTTGTGTTCTGTGCTCAACCTTAAGCCCTTTTACAGGCGTTGACATTGCGTTTTATTCAGTTTCATAGTGAAAAACAGCTGTTCACAAATGTAGGGGTTCTGAATATGGATAGATTCATGCACAGTGATTTTTTTATTTTTTATTTTTTTGGTTAAAGTAGTTACTCTTGAGATGTTCGTGACATTCTTTTTTTTTAAGGTTTTATTTAGTTATTTGAGAGAGAGAGAGCAAAGGGGCGGGGAGGGCAGAGGGAGAAGCAGACTCCCTGCTGAGCAAGGAGCCCAGTCTCAGGATCCTGGGATCCTGACCTGAGCCGAAGGCAGACGCTTACCCCACTGAGCCACCCAAGCGCCCCTGTTTGTGACATTCTGCTCTTCTCACATCGCTGTGTTTGCTTCCACTCTAGTGTGGTGCCACATGTCCATTTGTAGCTCTTATCCATACGATGAGTCGTAAACCAGAGCGTGAATCGCTCAGTCATCTCATAAACTTTAAACCCGAGAATTTCTTTGCCGTTCAGTCTTCAAATCTGTAATGTTGGAAATGTTTCGCTTTCATTGCCGTAGATGGATTTGAGGGAAGGAAACCGAGATCTGTCATTCCTTACGAAGTTACACGTGAACACCTTTGTAGAAAGTCCAAAGTTTGGGGGATGGGTCAATGTCAACCTAAAAGGTTAAATCTGTCTTTGCCCTTTGCTGGTGAAATGTGGTGGTATTTTCCTTTGGATTGCATTAGCATGTCTATTTTTCCCCCCAAATTAATAAAAATCTCTTTGTCACCAGGACAAAAACCAATTCCTCTGAGCTCCCTGTTTTGGCACTCTGCCACGTGTCGTCCGGCAACCATGAAGTGTCTATGGCTTTAGGCCACTGGGCAAACAGTGTTCACATTGTTACATTTTAGAAGTTTTAGTTCTCCCTCGTGAATGAGTTAAAAAATGTCTAAATGCAGTGCCCTTGCAAACTGTTACCATCTTGGACTGAAGTACTGCAGGCAAGTCCAATGTTGAATGTGACCATTCCAGAAGCCATGTCTGTAGTCCAGCTTACTAATTTGGACCAGGGCACATTAATATTTTCAAAACTTGTCTCAACACACTAAATATGTCATGTCTGATATGTTTAGCTATCATAGGCATGATAGACTATGTCCAAAAGTTTTTTTTGTTTTGTTTTATTAAAGATTTTATTTATTTATTTGTCAGAGAGCGAACACAAGCAGGGGGAGTGGCAGGTAGAGGGAGAGGGAGAAGTAGGCTCCCCGCTGAGCAGGGAGCCCGATGTGGGACTCGATCCTGGGACCCTGAGATCATGACCTGAGCCAAAGGCAGACGCTTAACTGACTGAGCCACCCAGGTGTCCCTATGTTGAAAAGTTTTTATCAGACTTTGGTCATATTGAAATTTTAACTGAAAACATGAAGAAAAACAGTTAACTGGGAGATATTATCTGTGTTCTCATCAGTTAGAAGAGGAAACAACATAAACAATCTATTTTCTAGCAACTTTTCCTACAGTGCACAGCCTTATTGTCAGCATTCTGGGCAAAATGTTTCTGGTCAGACTTACATTTGAAAATGCTTGTTTCTGTCTTATACACTGTTGTCTATAGATGCTCTTATAAACCCAGCATCTGAAAAGGTTTTGATGCCTGGACAGATTTTTTTTTTTCACTTAATTATATAATTGTGTCTCATAGCAGCATTATTTATTTTACTCAAGTTATAAAAAAACAAGTTGGACTTTCAATTTTTTAAATTTCATTTGGCTTCTTGTTGTTGTTAAATCATATTTATTCTGGTAAAACTTACCCTGCCTCCTGGAAACCAAAATAAAGGTTGCTCACATTTTCCCCTCCTCCCTCAGGATCCCGACCGACCTGGTGTTTCCCCGCATGGCCCCGTGTGGCATGGGGTGCCCCTTCTCTTGGAATCTGGGAGTATAACAAGTCATCTCTCAATGGCCATTGTCTGCTGATCTGATGGCCTCACCATACATGAATAATGATATAATAGTAAACCTTACACATTTAGAGCAACGTGGGTCTAGACTTCACATGTAAAGGGACACAAAATCATATCTTAGCAACTAGATGTACATCCAAGTCTTGAACTGCCAATAGTTTTATTTTTGTAAAAATGTTTGGTAAGATTTATTTACATTTCCTGAAGTTGAAATTTTAAAATTTCATCATAACAAATTGAATAAATATTTTGATACTGATTAATTTATAATGTGTACTTTAGAAGGAAAACAACCTTTGGAAAATATATAAAAGAAAGGTTAATTTGTAAAATTTTTTACATTTTACTCTGTTTTTAATGAAAATGCATTTAAATTGTATATATCTTAAGTAAAAGTGTATTTTATTTTTAATCCTTTAGATCGTTGCTGTCAGTAAAACAAATTCTGTAAATACTGATTTCAACAATTCATAAACGATTTCATTGAAATAAAGTCAACCCAACAAGTTTGATGGAATGAATGTGAAGACATTTATAAATTATTTATGTCTCTATTTTATCACAGTTCCGAGCGTTGTCAGTCGGTGCATCCACAGCACATCCACACGTGTGTAATAATAATTATTAAACTCAGTTGCCATTGGTATTTTGATGACTTTACCTCAGATCGAGACCATAGCTTTACTCTTATTTTTTAATTTTGTCACCATGATGGTATAGTTGATAAAGTAGAAATATAGAACATATATTCTTTCCAAGTTTGTCTGACTTACAGTTTGAAGATTTAGGCGTGTGGTATGCATAGCTGCATTCGTGCCCCTGCCTTGGCCCCACAGGCTTTGGGAGCAGGTGTCAGACATACCAACCCCAGCCGTCCATCGGTCCCTCTAGTGGGCATGCTCCTTCTCTTCAGTCCTCACACAGTGACTCCCTGGTCCCTTGTCTCAACCTCGATGTCACGTCCATGGGACACCTCTTCCCCGGATCCAGGCTCTAGAGGATTACCCTCTTTGATTTTCCTTATATTTTGTATCACTACCCAATATTTTCTAATCTATAACTTTGTTTATTTTCTTTCTTTTCTATCAGTAAAATATAGAAATACCTTGGACCAATTAAATCAGAACCTTAGATGTACGGCCCCTTGGACAGTATTTTTCTTAACGTTTTCTACTGCACGGGGAGGGTTGAGAACCACTGTCCTGGAGTTACTCTTGCTTGACCGCTCAAGGAAACAGGAACAGAAATGTTCAGGGAAGCCTTGTTTGGGAACATGAAAATAAATAAATACATGAAAAGTGACTGAAATATACAGCAACAGGAAAATGGAGATGTAAATCATGGCATATTCATAAAGTATAATAAATACTCTACATTAAAATAAATTACCTTGAGCTACATAAATCAACATGGGATAAATTCCCCAAACACAAGTATGAAAAGCAAGTTAGGGAAAGATAGGTATGGTATACAGTAGTGTTTATTAAAAAGCTAAGAAAGGTGCAGAACAATGCATAATTTATGGATACATACATCAGCCAGTAAATTCAATTTTTAAAAAAAATTCCTAGGATGATTAACATCAATTTCATGAAAGTGGTTATTTCTTGAAAGAAAGAGTTATAAGGATTAGGGAAGGAAAAGCAGGAGTTTGATGCTTTGTTTAAATGTTCCATTTAACAGAGTTTATTCTTTCTGCTTTTCTGTGTCCTTGAAATATGCAGTAATTTAAAAGAGGGGATTTTTACAGTGTTTTTGGAGGCGCCACAGAGCTTCATGATGACTTTTGTGAATCTTTCAGGCTTTTCACATTTTTGTGGAGGCTATTGTCTTAACTGGCTCCTAACTCCATCTCAATAACTAAGAATACAAAGAAAACGTGAGAACCATCTGGGTCCTCTTAGCACTTGAATCAAGAAATTTTGTCCCTGCCATCTTGGATACTGTTGCATCTTATTTAAATTCTTCCATTCTCCGAAAAGTTCAAAATACTATTTTTATCTCCTCGCCCAAGGCTCATCCATTAATCCATTTGCTTATTTATTCAATGAGTATTGTTTGAAAACACTTAGAAGACGGAGACGTGGGTAGCGCGTTCTATCCTTGGACACACTTCTCTTACCCTGATCCTCAGTCTCTCCCACCTTCAGGTCTGAAATTAAAATATTACTTTTGTTGTGTGTGTGGTGGGTTTATTTCAAAGAACTCAAAGAATTTCAGTTAGAGTATCTTTCATATTTATCTCCTCATCCATTTCCTGATATGTGATTTCACGTCCTCAAAGCGCCCCCCGCCCCCATGCCACCCACAGGACAGTGTGAACAGGAATGCAGGCAGGGTCACACCTGAATGGACCCACAAGCAGCAGGTGGTTGGGACTTATCACGCCTCTCCAGAGAATCTTGGGTATTTGTTATGATTTACAACAGTTCAAGTTCCTGGAGGATCCGGATTATGTCTCACCCTTGTCCACACATGGATCCATCCATTCCATGATTCCGGTTTTCATTTCCCGGTGACTTCCTGTTTCCCATTGTTGCGTACTTGGTATCCCCCCACTGACTTGAGACATTTAGATTATTGGATGTTATCCTCCCCTTGTCTAGTTCTCAATCTGCTTAGCTTTCAACTAACTGCGAGTACATACTTGCACTGTATTTTTAGCTTTCAGAAATATGTGGAAAAGGAACACTTATTTAAAAAAAAAATCACTCCGACTTCAGTTATTCCTCAAATTCTTAACGACATTCTCCCACCCACCCCACAAAAGCAGCTCCGCGTAGTAAGCCGCGTGAGCCTTCCTAAAGACAGTTGACGTGCTCTCCCCGCAGCTGAGCGAGATAGGCGTGTACAAATTAGACGGAACCCGTGAAATTACAGTTTTAGGAGGGGCGAGGGATGATTCAAGTCAAAGACTTACTTTTCCTTCACGTGTGAAAGAAACAAAACTTTTCAGGATTAAATTGGCTGGAGGGAAATGTCATGCCAGCATGTGTAAAATGACAAGGGACAGCTGTCTAGAAAGGCATAAATCAGAAACCAGCCTCACCTCCTCGTTGTGGAAATTGCCACCAGAATGCTTATAAATAGCTCTCTCGGTTTCCCAGCTCCGTCAGGAATAGCAGTGGGTCTTGAAATGAAAGCCACCACTGTGTAGAGCTCAGAAGCAGACCCGATGGCTTCCTTAGTGAAAGCCTGGAAATGGAGGTCTCCTGGGTGGGGTGCACCGTGGTGGTGTCAGGACTTTCATAAGAGGTTTGCTTGGGGACTGGGGGCCCTTTGGAACCCGGAACGAGGGCTCCAGTGTTGTAAAGCCTCTGCGTGCAAACTGTGGAGCCTTCTGTTACCGCAGAGGTAACCAAAGGGAACCCAGAGCTCAGAAAAGCAGACTCCCAGACCAGCCTGTGAGCCAGGCTATGAGCTAGCCTGCGATTTCTTTAGATCCTCCAACTATTGAGATCTCAAGATCTCCAACTCGAGGTCTCCAACTCGAGATCCGGGCCAGGCAATCCCAGTGGGATGTTCATCCCATATTCCAAACTGTGGTGCTAAGGGCGACCTTTTAGTTCAGCGAAACCCCGTAACCACTCCTCTAAAGCTGGAGGGAATTTTGATTTTTAGGTGAGCAACATGGAGTCCCCAGTCTTTCCAAAACATGGGACTCTGTTCTCTTTGATGAACAAAGTGAGCTGTGACTCACCCATCACCCATTTCCCTATCACCCTAAATATGCATTGACAGCGAGTGCTCACTAGACGCTTGTTAAATGGCTTTTTGTCTTCTCTGCCCCGGGGCCCAGAACATCAGCACTGTTCCGCAAAGGGCGGTCCACTGCCTGGGCTGGGGAAGAAGGAGCTTCTTTTGTGTTGGGTACATGGTTGGTTGGCTCAGTTTGCAGGGAAGGAGAGGAGCAAACTTCAGGAGGGAGGAGTCAGCGGAAGGCAGAGACTCTCATCACTCCTTGCACCTTCTTGATTATAATGCCCCTCCAGCAAATGAAACACAAAGAATACTGAATCTGGGACGTGGCAAAGTCAGAAATCATCCCGCACCACACAGGAAGTCACAAGGAAGCTGTGTTCTTTCTGTTTTGTGACGGCTGCAGAGCAAAACAGAGGAATAGAACTTCAATGCACGTTGTGGGCTGGTAGGAAGCTGGGAGCCAGGGTTGTGGGCTGGGGGCATCTCTTTCCCTGAGTCTGCAGTCCTTCCCTTGGGCGATGCTAGCCCACTTACTGTGTGAAAGGATGAAGGCAGGGAACGAGGGGAGGCGCAGGGCTCTTCTGCCCTTAATGTCCTCTGCTTGCCATGTATCCTTCCCCCAATTTCTTGTTGAAGACTGCAGAGAGGGGACTGGGGATGGCACAGCCACCACGCACCTCTTTTCCCTGCCCGTGGCTCCCATCTTCCCCTGGAACATCCATTTCATCGTGGTGTTGGCAACCGCCTAGCAAAAGCAGCTGTTTGCTTTGCTGACTTTCCTTCCTTTGGGCTGTGGACATATGTACTGTTTGCCTTTGCTCTGGGGCAAAACGTTTAGGTTTGATTAACTCGGTTTTAAAACACGCCATCCACGGAAGCACTAATTCTACTGGATTTATCTGCCAAGTCAGTAGCTTCCAAGGAATAGCATGGCTCCTAGATGGAAAGTCTAAAGGCTGTGTCCGAAATCTGGCGAGAAGAGAAAAGGCAATTAAATGAGGTTTTTTACTTGATGTGACCCAAACCGCAGGTCGTCTCTTTAAGGGGTACAGATCATTCTACGGGAGTGCTTTTAAGGGGTTGTTATTCAAGGAGGAGAACCCATCTGTATTCAGATTCTGACCAATTATGTTTTCACTCAGTTTATCTTTCTTAGATTTTAAATACTTTTCTATTAAAAAAAAAACTTTTAAAATGTAGTTTTATGATGTCTCAAGGACTGCTGCTGTGCCCGAAGCTAGAATAGAACACACAGAATACATTTAAATGAATTACAAAGTGTATTATACTCTGAAAATCAGCATTAAAATGCACATTAATTTTTGCAGCTCTTAAATACTCTGGTTGCTGAGGAACTGCCTCCATTCTATAATTGAAATAGCTCTTCAGATGCAATTTAGTTGCTGATTGGTTTTTAAGTATTTTTAAAAGCTAACAGCTCAGATAGAAAAAGGTGGTATACCCTTGAGTTTTAAATAGGAACACAGATGTCATCGTGCTGGGGACGCATGAGGCCAGTGGAAACCACACGCATTTCCTCCAGAGAAGGGGTGCTCCTCCCCGAAGGTTGTCACACTCTTAACTGTTCAGGAGAATGCAGAGTGGGCTCGACATCAAATATAAGCTCTTAGTTATGAGGGAGTTTCTCCTCCAGGGGAATTTATTAACTGCGCTCCCTAATTCATACACTCCGTACTTGCTTCTCTAGCCTTCTGTTACCCCCGGCTCATCGTCAGTTTCAAGAAATGTCAAGGAGGAAAAGAAGAGGCAAAACACCAAAGCAGGTCCATGTGGATATTCACCAGCAGGTGACAGGCGGGAAGAGGTTGAAGCAGAAGGTCCAAGTCAAGCACTAGAATACTTGTGCATGTTATTTTTTGGCTCAGCCAGCAACAAAGGGATACTACAAGGGGGCTGTGTCCCCATAGCAACACTCAGTAACTTCAAGATAAAAAAAAAATAATCTAGGGATTCTTAGCTGTGTGCCTGCCTCCTTGGTATTAATAAGGCTGTTTTGATCTTGTTATGGGAGATACAGTTAGCATGGGGGATACAATTAGTCCCATTCCTCAATTTCTCACTCACTGAAGGACAGCAGTCAGCTCACCCACGTTCTGGTGCTCTTTCTTCTCTAACAGTAGTATTGCTGATGTGAAAGGAGATTTCACGATGGAGCAAGCAAGCCTAGCTAAGAACGTCTTTTTTTCAAAATAAGGTCAGGAGGCCATAAGGGAGGAGGAGTTTAGGCACGTCCTCATCGGAGAAACCATGAACTTTTTAAAAACCTCCCAGCCAGCTGCAAGCCCTCAGCCTGGACTTCACTCCGTCCTCACCTGGATCAGCAGCATCCTTCACTTTGAAAGGAGCCCACGAGACTTGACAAGTTTCAATCCCTTGTTTGCGTATTGCCCCAACCAATCCAGGTCAACTCAGCTGCCCCCCACCCCCCGTCTTCCTTAGAACACGAGTCGGGTTTCTACCTGAGTCTGTATCTCCAGAAATGCAATTCTAATTGCCAAAATAAATGCCTGTTGGCTTAAAGGTGCAGTGAATTCTTTCTTGGTCAACATGGATATATTGTTGGGATGTTATAAAGTTGACATGCTTGAAAACCACAAAAAGCTATGTGGGTATTAGGGAGTTCTGGGGATGAAGATGTGGAGGAGGACTCTAGTGAACTCACAGAAAAGGAGCCTCAAAAACCTCTTGATCCTCTAATTACTGCATCAAATCTACCTGTAGACAGGGTAGGGCCAAGGGCAGGCTGCCCCAAGATGGGCCACTTGGCATAAAGATTATTTTGAGTTAAAAGCAATCAAGACACAGCAGATTCAGGAAAAACACAGCAGATTCGGGAAAAACACTTTCCTTCCCCCACAACTACCTAAAAAGAATTTAGGTAGAGGACCTGCTCCAGGAAGAGAGCTCTCACCACAGATGGGTACAGATAGCAAGCAGATATGGTAGATAGGGAGGAACCTAGGGAGGCCCGTTCCATCAAAGTCCTCTCTTTGCTCCATGGTTTCCGAGTGGCCCAGCAAACATCTGTTTACCAAATTCTTGCTCTTTTTCATTTTCCTGTGAATTGCAACCTTTTCCTTTGAAGTCCCAGACCCCTCCCTCCTTCTTAGTTCAGAATGACTTATATACCTCATTTTGCCTGACTGTGGAATTTCCATGTCTGTGTGGATTCCCAGTAGGTACGCTGTTAATTTGGATTTTCTCCCATGAATCTCTCTCATGTCAGTTTGATTCTTAGTCCAGCTAGAAGGACCTTGAGGGGACAGGAATTTTTCTCCCCCGACATCAGGAATAGATCTAGATGCCAAGTCAGGTTCACTGTGCTCTGTGAATTCTGTCTCTCCGTTTAGGATCCCAGACAAAAGTTGAGAAGGTAAATTGTAAGTTACGGGAAAAGCCTGCTGTTTGTACTTTATTCTTACCCATAGCATGTTAGGAGAACAAGAGTAGTAATGATGGCATCTAACTACCATGTTATCGTGTGCTTAATTGAATGTCCAGCAATTGGCTTCCTCCTTGATATTCATTTTAATCTTCACAAAACCCTATGAGGTAGAGACTATAAAGATCTCCTTTCATAAACAGGGAAATTGAGGCCTAACGAGGTTAAACAATGTGCTCAAGCTCATATCATAATATATATTGTACTATATATGTACTGTATGGTTTAGCGACAAATGGTCTGCCGTGACTTCTTTAACTTAAAGAACCTGATGCATGATTGCATAGATTGTGGAGAATTCATTACAACTATCTGTCTCTCTGTTTCACTGAGATGAGCTATAGTCTCTAACTGAAAGCCATGGGTTGTTAAGAAAAGCCATCCAAGTGTGGAGAAGAGAAGGGAAAAGGGGTTTCAGGTAATAGATTTCTCTTTTTTCTGTCTGTGATCGGTATGGCAATGGCTAGTTTTCTTCGTCTTTTTTTTTTTTTAAGATTTTATTTATTTATTTGAGAGAGAGAGAATGAGAGACAGAGAACACGAGAGGGAAGAGGGCAGAGGGAGAAGCAGACTCCCCGCTAAGCAGGGAGTCCGATGTGGGACTCGATCCCAGGACTCCAGGATCATGACCTGAGCCGAAGGCAGTCGCTTAACCAACTGAGCCACCCAGGTGCCCATAGTTTCTTCGTCTTATGAAAAGAAAGTTACACAAAAAAAATGTGTCCTAAGTCCATTAAGAGAAGACTCACTATGGATCAGAGATCTCCTGAAGACATGCAGAAATAGATCACTTTCAAGTGGTGTGAATATCTAATTGTCTTAAACAGATCATTATCTAAATTATACCGTCAAAATCTGAATAAAATATGCAGAGACACCCATGGTTCCTCCTCCATAAAAAGCTCAAAGGAAGTTTAAAAAATGAGCACACTATAGTCTATTTTCCTTGAACATATATTGATGGCACTTGGAGAATGAATTTTAAACAATTCCCCCAATTTCTAGATATGAAATTCTCCCTTTCCCTCTCCAGCTGAATTTCTCCCAGTCAGGTTGCTTTCTCTTTCCTAATCATGCAGGGTCTATAAGCTTAAAAAACCAATCAACCAAAAAACAAAAACAAAAGGGTAGTTGCAGAAGGGTGGGAATAAGGAGGCTGTGGGATCTTTATAAAAAGATCTCCTTTTTAATAAAAAGATCTCCTTTTTAATAAAAAGATCTCTCCTTTTATGATGGAAGACCCCAAGCCCTTGGTAGACAAATGCTAATCTTGGCACCATGAGAGGGAATACACCCCAGGAAGCGCTAGACAAGTGCTGCCATAAGTATTTCTCCGAGCTGTGGTCCCTGGCACTGAGCACAGTTCCCCTCCTTTGGATCTGCCACGTGTTGTCTGCCGCTAACAAGCGGTTGGGTGGAGCCGCTGGAATCCTGCAGAATCTCGGGGCTGCTATTTGCATCCCTCGCTGTCAGAGCCAGGTGGGCTGGGGAGACTTCTCCAAGGAGCAGGGGGAAGGCAGAGTGGAACTGACTGGCCCAACAGAGGGAGGGGCGGGGAGGATGCTCAAACATCTGCAGTCAGGATTTGTGTTCAGAGAATCTGGAAAGTCTATTTTCTATGCATGATGGGGCATTCATGGTTTAACACAGTTTGAAAGGTTGAAAAGCTCACTGTGTAGCTGTGCTGAAATAGATCTGTACGGCAAGATTGCCAGGCTGGCATTAAAGAGAGGGACAGAAGAGAGAAGAGAAAGAAGCGAGAAAGAAGAGTGGGAAAGGTGCCCACACCAGGGGTGTCCACATGAAATAAACCCTAGGCCCACCTGCTGCCACATCCAGATGTTTCCAAGGAACATGCACGCTCTTAATTGTGCGTGGGATGCACTGGGAATTGGCTTTCTGGAAATCCAAGAGATTGCTTATGTTCCTATCGGTGGTTTCCTTCCTCTTAGGAAGGCACCTAGGCACCTCCTAGAGAGCTTTCCAGAATCACCTCATGCCTGGGCCCCACCCCTGGAGATTCGGATTGGATGTGTTTGGGGTTAGCATTTTTTTGTTGTTGTTGTTTTTGATTTGTGTTCTTCTAAAATCCCTCAGCTGAATCTAATGTGCAGCCAGCGTTGGGAGCTCTTAGTATTGACTTACAGACATCTTTTCAAAATCTGCCTTGATTACCTTTTCTTTGGGAGATGTTTTAAGCCCTTTTCTAGTTTTTTTTTTTCTAGTTTTTTTTTTTTTTTTTAAAGATTTACTTATTTGACACAGAGAGAGAGAGCACACAAGTAGGGGGAGGTGTAGGCAGAGGGAGAGGGAGAAGCAGGCTCTCCGCCGAGCAGGGAGCCCGATGTGGGGCTCGATCCCAGGACCCTGGGATCACGACCTGAGCTGAAGGCATATTATGCTCAACCCTCTGAGCCACCCAGGCGCCCCGCCCTTTTCTAGTTTTAAGTGGAATGTCAGATCCCAGCTTAATGAGCTGGGACAACAGGCTTCCCAAGGAGAAACCCTGACTCAGACTGGAGGTATTTCCGTGTTTCGAGATTTCTAAGATGCGCACCCCCCTCCTGCCCACCCCCCATAATGTGGCAGGAAGCAGGATGCATCTTCCCAGGATCACTGTGTGTGGCGTCACGGTGGGACCAGGCAGCCAGTCCCAGTGAAGCCACCACTGCTGTTACTCACACCAACTTGTTCACACCTCCTCTTGTCTCGGCCACTTTGGCTGTGTTCTGTGAATCGCTGCCACCATATGTGTTTAATGGCTTAATGGGTGCTTAAAATGTCTCCGAGAAGGATTACACGATGATTTGGCATTCAAACGAGAAGTTATCGAGTACAAAGACAGAAGGAGGCACAAATTTGGGATTAGGAACACAATTATTGGTCATGAAAGGAATGACGGTGATTCCTTCTGTGCTTGCCAAGCCCCAACCAAGTGCTTTCTGGAATCTCAAGGAGGACATCTACGTGGGGTGGGTGGGGGGCTCCTTCCCGAGACAGTGCGCAGGGCCGCCTGTCACCCCAGCCAGGCAAGGACGTCTGAAAACAAATCCCAGACAATAGTGGGAGGACTTTTACATTTCGTTTTTTTAAAAGAGCTGTATTGTCGATGCTTTTAATGTCACAAATGACAGCTCATGGAAAAGGATGTCCATCAGTGACGGAGTTAAGATGTAATAAAATTAACATTTCCTGAATGTGAAGAAATGTTAGGAATTTCTGTGTGTGCATTTTTTTCTTAGTAGCGCATAAAATAATTGTGTGTCTTATAATCAACTGGTATCTAAGATTTGGCGAAAGCACAGTATATCAAGTCTAGGCTGGCCACCATGGGGGGGGAGCATCGTTTCTTGATAACTCAGGTGTTTAGTTCTTAGAGACAAACTAGAGTCTATGGCCAGACTGATGCTTTCTCAGAAAACCATTTGTTAAGATTCACAATGTAAAATGCTGTAAAAATTGAATAGTGTGTTTCCCCAAATAAGTAACTGGACCTCCTCGGGCATCAAATTCCTCATATAGGACATAAAGGCATGAAAAAAAATATACGGTTTCCAAGGACCCATCTCCACCACAACTTGAGGCAAGAGAAGGCTGAATTAGGAGCAATAGGGCCCAAATCAAGGAGGGACAGACACAAGCCTAGAAATGTTTTTTTGGAAAAACCAATCAAGCCCCCTCAACATCACACCAAGACCCTGTTCACTGGTCATTCACTCACCCAGCTTGTGAGTGAGCGCGTGCATCCCCACGCACCGGGAGGACAGGTGAGGGGAGGTGAGCTCAAGGCACACTCAGCCCTCTTCGAACTAGGCGGACAAGGGGATTTTATTGCTTCCCCACAGAAGCAGCAGACAGCTATTTTAGAACCAGAATCTTACTTTGAACAGAAATTAGTTCCCTACATATACAAACAGGCAAGCAAAAAATCCCGAGCTCCACACTGATGTCCACCCTCCACCCCCTGCCATGCCCAGGGGAACATAGAGAAATGAGGACACCGTGATGTTTATTCTTGATGAATCCCCGGGGAACAATGTCCAGGAAGGTTTTTGTAGAAAAAGGATATGACACCAGAGCCCGTGAGTAGGAATGATAGAAGGCATTGGGGTCCCAGCATTTCCTGCCGGCAACGTACCAGCTCTGACAAATCCAACCCACTCCCACTAGCCAGAACAAGTAGTCACCACATTCAAAGGGATTACGCTGATAAATTGCTCCTGACTTGCCTTGTGTTTGAACAAACCAACAATGCAACATCTGGATTCCCAGAGACGCTCCTGCTGAGCCCGATGGCAAATCTAGGTGTTAAGTGAAACCTTTCAGTAGGACTAGTAGGGCAATTTGCATTTAATGGCCTTTAGAAGGGATTCATTTTTTCCCCTTCAGCAAAGTAGCCTTTCACTTTTGATAATGCCAGAGTCTTTCTCCTGTGTTTAAAGGAATAGAAAGAAGACTTGGTTTTTGTGAGACCGCTTTGCAGCCCCCGGGGAGGGTTTCTGCGCCCAGAAGAGCAGGCTGGTGGGCAGGGTACCAGGCTTTCTCCTTGGGGCTCTGCACCCAGACAAAGGTCCCAGGCTGAATGGGTGGCAAGTGTCAATGACTCAAATGAATCAAAACAAAACCCATTGTCTAGATTTTTTTTCCTTCTGGATGATGACAGATTTAATTAGCCATAATCCACTCCCGTTCTGCTTCCTCATCTCATCTACCCTTGCTCCTACATGATTTGCCCTGGAATTAGCAATGGCTATTTTAATCATCCCAGGTATCTTGTTATAAAACATTATCTTTACTAATGGAAACGAGGTCACTTGTGGGGAGATGTTACACTAATATTTGTAGCTAACAACATCTGCTAGGCCCTTAGGAAGAGAGGAGGCCTGTGCTTTCATACATGGACACCAAACTCTAATTCTTTTGTATCTCTCCCCTCCTGGAGAAAGCAATCGAAGGAGCCAATACAAACCATGTACACGCTTTATTAAAAATGATACTGTTTGTGGGTGTATTTGCTCTCATGAGTGTGTGTGTGCACGCGCGTGTGCCTGTGTGCACACAGATTGAAAAGTTTCAAAGAATAGGTGCCAAAATGGGCGCCTGGGTGGCTCAGTTGGTTAAGCGACTGCCTTCAGCTCAGGTCATGATCCTGGAGTCCCGGGATCGAGTCCCGCATCGGGCTCCCTGCTCGGCGGGGAGCCTGCTTCTCCCTCTGACCCTCCCCCCTCTCATGTGCTCTCTCTCTCTCATTCTCTCAAATAAATAAATAAAATCTTTAAAATAAAAAAAAAAAAGAATAGGTGCCAAAGAGGGATTGGGGCAGGAGGAGATAAGCGTTGGTGATTTCTTTACACCAGTATATGTCTGTAGCAGACACATACTTTAATCATTAAAGATTAATATAAAAAAGAAAGTGTGGGCCCCCAAGCAAATTTCAGAGAAAGTTTGCCCTCGTTGATTTCGAAATCTATAATCATGGAAGCCCCAATTCCACGCAGGGCCCGAGTAAGTGAGGATAACTGAGCAGGGACACTGAACCCCGCTCCGTGCTGGACTCTATGACCACCCCTCAGAGCCAACGCACTCATGAGGCTCATCGTCCAGAAGGGGACATGATGACGGCTGATTTTGTAGTAGGTGTCTGATGTCTCCCATGCTAATTATATTGACCCGTAAGTTCACGTCAGAGCTCCTTGCAGGGACATAATGGCAACATCAGCCTTTTCCAATTTTCCACCAACACTTTGTGCACGGACAGAGGTCTTCAGATACCTCACTGTAAGAGTGGCAGGTCTTTTTGTTAAGAAAAAGAAAGGGAGGGTGTGTCCAAAGCTCTGAATTTTCTAGTGCAGTTTATCTGTTCGGTCTCATCTGGTGTGGCATGAAGTCACTTTAAATCTCTGTTCAAATATCTGTCTCTAAATTATTTTGCAAAGCTGTATTTCGTGTAAGGGATAAGGAAAGGCCTTTCTAAGAAACGGATTCACTCTAAATCTGTTTCAAAGATCAAAGTCATCAGAGGTTGGGACTAGAGGCTTCGTAGGGCAACTGGAGATAAGCAGTGGAAAATTGTTTATAAATAAGATATTGATCAGAAGAGGGAGTAGCAACTTGGATATTGGCCTGGGAAACAGAAAAGGCAATCCTTAAACAGAAAAGCACAGTAATGGCAAGACAGTCTTTCACCAGTGGAATCAGACACACAGATGGAATACCCTGGGGGAGTGGGGGACTATCCTTCCATACCTTCTTGCTTCTGCTTGCACCCCATGGAAAGGGCTTGGGGACAAGGACCCGGAGAGAGGAGAGGAGGCCAACGGACTCTCCCCAACCGACCAAAGTGCTCCCGACAAAGGAACACACAGCGATTTGAACCCCTGTGACATTCGCTGACCTGGGAGACACATCGCAGCTGGGGATCTCCAAAGGACACAAAAGAAAATCAGGAGGTTTAAGACTTTCTCTTTAGGGCACTGTCAAGGGTTAAAAGAAATAAAGAACTGGGCACAGAGCCAGCTACATGATGCGTGGGACCCAGTGCAAAATGAAAACGCAGGGCCCCTTGTTCAAAAAGCAGAAAAAAGTGTCATTAAAGCCACTAAAATATAAAGCTGTTTCTTTTCCTCCATGGTTTCTCTCTCTTTCTCTCTGGAATTCTCATGATTTTTTAAATTATTATTTGCTGTTTAATGTTGATCTAAGTAAAGAAAAATTAAAAATTTAAATTGTTAGCATGAGTTGCAGCGTTCAGCTTTATACTTTGCTTGCCGGTTTTAAATGCAAATATCCGTGCACTTAATTCACATGCAGAATCGGTAAGATTACACAGTTTGTATTTCATAGCTTATACATTCACATGGGTCTTTTTTTTTTTTTTTTCTTAACAAAAAGTATGAGTGGGGGGAAAAGCAGTCTTTGACGTCTGGGAACTGGATTTGGCGTTCACAGTTCGGTCTCAGTGTTATTGCAAACAGATTGGACACTTACACTCAAGCCATGTGTTCTCCTGTTGAACATAATCTCACAGAATGTCCCCTCCGGCCAGGTCTCTGTGCAGCTCACAAAATACCCACCATGGCCCTCTCTTGCTGATGCTAGGTCTTTACCTGTTCCAGCTGCAGCCTCACTTGACCCTGCCCTTCCAATAAAAAAGATTTATTAAGATACCCACTCACACAGTTGACCCTGTTTTGTGACAACATTCAATCTAGAACACACCTCTGCTTCCTTAGATCCTCCCCCAAGTCACCCAACCAAAGCCCCAGTCCCCTAGCAGGTCCTCATGCCCTCTTACTAAGCCTGCTCCTGAGCCCCACGGGCAAGGGGGATCCTTCGCTGTGACCCGTAGTAAGCCCACCTTGTTAAAGCTGCAGGTGTGTTCCTGGGAGGCATTCAGACCCCAAGCAACTCAACAGCTTTTATTTCTCTTCTCGATGTGCACATATTCTAGCAACACTACCCAACTCGAGCCTAGGATGGGGAGCAGAGCATGAAAGGAAAAGGAGCTCTAGGGGCCTATCAGTCCCCTCCTTCCATAGCATCACTGCTAACCCGTCCAGGGAACTAACATGCGTAGGGAAGGATATAGTAGGTTCTGCGGATGCTCCTATTCCTTCAAGCACCGTTGCTTTCCTTCTGCATTAGAGGCCAAGTTCTTTTCCACAAAGAAAGGATGGCCTCTTGGGGCTGCTTACTTCATCACAGACGGAACTCACTTGAGCTGGCTTGCGCTCACTCTGAGTCTCCCTGAACTCCACAGATTACGGAGGAGCTGGAATTCTGTGCTCATGGAGCACCCCGAACGCTGCATGTCAGGGGTAACTGAACAGTGGACGTGCCTGCAGGGCGACAGTTTTCTGCTCACGCACCTGCTCCGCTGTCCCATCAGAACTCAGCTACAAAATACCAGTTCAAAGACGTTCGTAAGAATGCCGAGACAGTGACAGCAGATCAGTAAGCCATGCAGGAGCCCTTCCCATAGGCTCCATGCAAAGACACAGGCTGTATGCCCATGAGGCTGGTCCTGCCCGGGAATGGACCGAAGATGGCCGTGCAGATCCTGAGTAGTGCTTTGTGACTTGCACTCAAATACTTATTCTTTTTTTTTTTTAAGATTTTTTTATTTATTTGCGAGAGAGAGAATGAGAGACAGAGAGCATGAGAGGGAGGAGGGTCAGAGGGAGAAGCAGACTCCCTGCCGAGCAGGGAGCCCGATGTGGGACTCGATCCCGGGACTCCAGGATCATGACCTGAGCCGAAGGCAGTCGCTTAACCAACTGAGCCACCCAGGCGCCCTCAAATACTTATTCTTAACCTTTGGTTCAACTTGTCATACCTGAGGACATAAAACAATCCCATCAGTGACAAGGAACAGAGATCCATGGGGCAGCCTGTCTTGTTTGGGAAGATCCTATCTCATTCCTACCCCACTGTAAGAATCACTGTCCTAAAAAATACTGAACTTTTTTTTTTTTTTAAGTTCAGCTATGATAACATTTTATTGGGGTATTCTTAAGGGTGGGAGAATTATGATAGCAGTCTGGTTTCAAAGCTGTAACCAAAGTTATTCAGAGACAACAAATGTTATACAGCAGACTTAAAAAATAATTCCATTTTTACCAAGGACAGAAAGGAAGGCAATTTTGACAACAATCTGTGAGAACTCCTTGCTTTTGGTGAAGAATGTCTTCCTCAGAACATATGTGTGGAGTGTTGCAATGATTCTGTACATCAGAGCTCACACTCTTTGCCCCCTGCTTATGGATTCTGGAACTCCAGGTCAGCACCCCACAACAGAAATAGAATATGAGTCACAAATGTAATTTTGAGTTTCCAGGAGGCACATTTAAAAAGTTAAAGGGAGGGGCGCCTGGGTGGCTCAGTCAGTTAAGTGTCTGCCTTCAGCCCAGGTCATGATCCCGGGGTCCTGGGATTGAGTCCCGCATCGGGCTCCCTGCTCAGTGGGGAGTCTGCTTCTCCCTCTCCCCCTGCTTGTGTTCTCTCTTTCTCTCTGACAAATAAATAAATAAAATCTCTAAAATAATAAAAAGTTAAAGGGAATCGGTAAACTTCATATAAATAGTCTATATAAACCAGTGTACCCTAAATATTACCTTTTCAGCATGTAACCCATATAAAAATCATGAATGAGTTAGCTACCTTCTTTGACATTCTGTCTGGCATGTATTTTCACTCAAGCACCCCACAGTCCAGTGGGGCATGTTTCAGAGGCTCGGAAACCACCCGTGGCCAGCAGCTTCCATAATGGGGAGGGCCCATTCGGTGTCCCAGCTACGGGGTCTGAATGAAGTGACAGCCATTGTTGTGGCTCCTAGACAGAGAGAAATGGTCGCTCAGATTCTGGGACAATGATCGGGAAACTTAGCTTCGGTACAATTAGATACTCGACTTTATAGGAAAGGAAGTTAAGATTCTAAGGTAAAGTTTGACCAAGAAAGTCAACGTGATTTAAGAACAAGTTCCTCACCCAAGGTGAATACCTCAGTTGAAGCTCAGGGCCAAGGTCAGGGAGCCCAGGATGGGTTTGAACATTAAAGGAGGCGTAGTAATAAACCCAGGGTGACAGATCTGCCTCATGGACTTGATTGCTCAACCAATCATATTTTCTTTGGGGGGAGATGGTGCTCTTTCCTGGAAAGTGATTTTTGTCACCTGTTTGGCCCACTTCACAAAGATAGTAGTCTGGATCTCCCAACCTGCGTCCAATTTCCATTTGAAAATTACTTTGCAGGAAAATGGCACTGAGCCTGCTCTCCTTTTTGCTGGCAGATTCCCGAGGCTTTCGGGCCCTGGCTTATGATGATGCAGGAGAGCCCGGGGTTATGTTGAGAGAGAGAGAGAGGCTCCAGATAAAACTATGTCCTGGTTTACATTTCAGCGCTGACAGACGCCGCAGCTGAGATGAAGAGCTGGGGACGGACTGGGGAAATGGGTTGGATTATTGCATTAACCCAGGGAACATTTTGAATGCAGACTTTCATAGGGTGATCAATAATTCAGACTTACCCGTTTGTGAGTCTGGGAAGATGACATTTATTTTAACAGGCACTCTCTTGGAGGGGGATATGAAATTTTACTTATGGTGTGCTTTTCTTTCTTTTTTTTTTTTTTAAGCACACAAATGCCTTTGCTTATTTACCTGTAGTTGTGCGGTGGGGCTCCTGTGTCTTTAGTCCTTCTCTGTCATGCAAATTTCAGAAATCTAAGCCTTGGGACCTCTGCCCTTCTCTCTTCCTCTTCACTCCCTACCCTGCATCAGCTCCGGCTCTGCACCTACTTTGTCTAAGACACTTGGCTTAATTTAATTGTGCCCAACTAGTTTTGCTCCTAGAAATTTATAATTTGCATTACATTCATTTTACAATTTTCTAGGTTTTCTCTCTCTGAATCTCTGGGCTTTTGTTTTTCCCCCTTTTTTAGAGGCTTCCCTGACATTCCTTGCTAGATTTTAAAGATTCTGAGGTTGAAGATGGGGTCTTTAATTTATAGTTGCTATGTTCTTCCAATTCCTGCAACCATTTCTCCCATCTGTTGTCCCTGCAGATGGGGATGGACTAACCACTGCCCAAGGGCCAAATCTGCCCTCCATCTGTTTTTATCAATAAAGCTTTATTGGAACAGAGCCATGCTCATTGGTTTCTGTACTGTCTCAGGCTGCTTTCATGCTACAATGAGGAGTTGAACAGCTACGAAAGGTCTAGCCCACCAAGTCTAAAATATTTACTCTCTGGCAGTTTCCAGAAAAAGTTTGCCAATCTCTGCTGCAGACTTAGGTCCCTCAGTCTTCTACGTCCACCTTAGAATGATCATGAAAGCTAGAACATTCGGGTGGCAAAGGGGAAGAGGCACACTCGTCAAGCAGATGTGACTCTGACTCCCACTGACTCTGTCACTTCCTGGGAATTCCCAGACCTGCCCAGAACCTCGATCTCCTCATTTACAAAATGGGAACAATAATATCAACCTCATAGAGCCGTTAAGATAATTACTTGAAATAAGTTCTTACAAGGGGCACAGCCTAATTCTGGATGGGGAAAATAAATTAATCACGATAAAACGAATGGCTTAATAATAAAGACAAGGATCATCATCATCATTACCCATTGTAGCCTCCTTGGCCAAAGGGAACCCTCAAATAGAACACTTTCCAGAATTACTCTCCGCGGAAGCCCGTCAGAACAGAGAAAGTGTTGCTATTAGAGGGTTCTGCAGGAAGCACTGTTCCCTGGGCCCCAAGCCTTCTTCCCTCCCTCTGCTCTGAAGAATCCTTATCTTGGTCAAGGCTAACAGCTGCACCACCATTCTGAAGTGTCCCAATACTCAGGGTATAAATAGGCAGTGTTCACACGAAGTCAAGTTCGTTGTGGCCCTCCACTTGGATGTCACTCCGTTTGGCTCCGTGCCATTAACTGTCGCCGCCGCTGGAGAGCTCTGGTCACACTCACCTTTTCCTGCAGAATCAGAGTGTGACAACTGCTTGTTTTCACTTCAGTCTCTCCGGCTTCAGCAAGGAGAACTAGGCATGCATACTCCACAGCCACTAGTCTGGGTTGTCTGTTTGTATGATGGATTTTCTTAAAATACCTTTCTGAACACCCACCGCATTAGTCTGGGTTCTCCAGAGAAACAGAACCAATAGGACATGTATGTCTGTATCTATCATCTATCTGTCTATCTATCATCTATCTATCTAATAATAGTTATGGAGGTTGACAAGTCCCAAGATCTGCATGCTGGAGACCCAGAGTTACCGATGCTTGGAACAGTTCCTTATTTTGGAGCTATTAAAATGATGTTGTGGATGCATAGCTATGGATATTATTCTTACTATACTGATAATAAAAAAGAAGTCTCAAAGACAAGCAAACCACCAGGGATATGACATGAGCTTTCAGGCTGCTTGTGGCCAATGGAACCATTAGAGGAAGCAACACAGAACAGTATAAGGGACAGAGGTTGGCCCATGCACCAACCTAGCTCTGGTTCCTCGGGGCGCTCTGCGGGAAGGGTCCCGCGGATCCTCCTGGGGACCCCAGTGGCCACTGTTCTCCATGGCTGCCACAGTGGAGAGCGACTCTTTCTCCAAGCTGATGAGTTCTTATTTCCTTCCAGCTCAAAGACCTAATTTTTTTCCAGGTAGGTTCTCTGTTCTACTAGTTGTTACTTTCTCATGGATCTGATGCTCTTTTATGCAAATAAGGTATTCAGCAAAATATTTACTAAATGCATCCATGATAGTGAATCCCTATATGTATCTATCACCACCTGAATTTTTTTTTTAAAGATTTTATTTATTTTTTAGAGAGCGAGCGAGAGAGAAACAGCACGAGAGGGGGGAGGGTCAGAGGGAGAAGCAGGCTCCCCGCTGAGCGGGGAGCCCGATGTGGGACTCGATCCCAGGACCCTGGGATCATGACCTGAGCCGAAGGCAGACGCTTAACCATCTGAGCCACCCAGGCGCCCACCACCTGAATTTTTTTTAAAGCCAAAGATATGTATTTCTTTTCTACCTCAGTGTGATTATGAGATGGTTTCAAATGTTTTAAAAATGATTTGAGTATTTCAGGGGAAAAATATATCCAATATACGTGAAGTTGATACTTCTGCTCCCAGGGGAGGGGGGGTGTACCTTCTGGCAAGACTCAGATATCTAACATCCGTTTCCTGTTTGCACACCAGTATTTTCTAGAATCTTCACTGTCTTTCTCCCCCTTCCTCTGCCGTATTTTATGAGCTCACCTTCACATCCACCTTGCGAGTCTCCTTTGATTAGAGATTGAGGACCACACTGACATATTTACCTTCCAGTCACCACCCTGCGTACTGGGAGGTACAGCAGAACCTTTGCAGTGTAGACATTACACTGTGTTCTCTTTCCTCGGGGGAGGCTCTCAAATCTGCACATTTCCAACTCTTGTAAATGGTTGTTCCATATCTGTAAGACTAGATTGGAAACTGTCAGATATCAGAGACCATGTTCTCTCTATCAGTGAGCAATCAATAAATATCTGTTAATCGGTACTAGGATCTGAGTTTGCCACCCCCACCCCCGGTTCATATGTTGGAGTCTTAACCCCCCACATGACTGTATGTGGAGCTAGGGCTTTTTCAGAGTGGCAGTTAAGGTTAAATGATGTCACAGGGTGAAGCCCTGATTTGATGGGATTAGTGTCCTTACAAGAAGAGGAAGAACCTCCAGAGATCTCTCTCTCTGCACAGAGAAGAGGCCATGTGAGGACATGACAAGAAGGCAGCTGTCTACAAGCCAACGAGAGAGGTCTCCCCAGACACCAACCCTGCTGGCCCCCCTTCTCAGACTTCCGGCCTCCAGAACTGGGAGAAATAAGTCTGCCGTTTAAGACTCCATCCGCCGCCTCTGCCCCTGCATCTGTGGTATGTTGTTGTAGCAGTCCAAGCAGAGTAATATAATTGGTTCATCAATTAATTGATAAAGAAATATTTTAGGTTAATTGTGAATAAAGTTCTTCTAAATGCAACGTTGGGGTTGACTAGGTCTTTTCTAAGAAAGCTATAAAATCCCAAATGCTTCAAAACTGGACAGATTTGACCAAATTTCATAGACAGTGAAAAATCAAATACACAAAATTATTTAGAAATTCAGAAATTTTGGAGAAAAAGATAGTCTGATAGCTAGACATAAACGTGAAAAAGGGGTGAACAGAAATTAAAAGGCAAATTATTTATATACATGTGAAAATAGGTTCCGCTTCATTAATAAAGATACACAAATAACACAAGATAATATCTAGGAATATTTTTAAATAGCCTTTATAATTTTCTGACAGTTTTATAGAAAAATTGAGAGAATGGTTCTCGTATATCCTATGTCCAGTTTCCTCTATTGCTAACATAGTACAACAGTGTAGTACATTTGTTACAATGAATGGACCAATGGTGGTAAGTCATCATTAACTAAAGTCCATTGTTTATCCAGAATATATATACATTTTAATTTGTATGATTCATGAACTTTAAAAAACTTGATAGTCTCCAATGTCAGTGGAATAGAGACTATCGTATATGGTTGGTGATTGTTAACTGATATAAATGCCTTGGAGAGCAATTTAACAGAATCTATTCAAAATTAAATGTGCGTACTTTTAGCATAACAGTTCTGCTTGTGGGGATTTCTCTTACACCTGGACTGACCCAAGTGAGGCAAGTTCCCTTCAACAACAGAAAGCAAAGACCGCCTAAATATTGATCACAGCTCTTGGGGACCGTCTTTACAGATAACACTTATGTGTAGATCTACACATAATATATAAACCTGAGTTCTGAGCTCGATGTAGTAACAAAGTGATGTCCACACCCATTGTTAAATGAAGACAGTGTCAAGGGCAAAAACAAAAGCTTCTCCTGACAGTCTTAGGGTCCCTGGCAGTGTCTGATCATTGAACTGACAAAGACAGCTGAACAAAAGAAAAGCATACACGTGTATTTAATATAAGTTTATGTGACACGGAGCCCTCATAAGGAAATGAAAACCATAAGAAATAGTTCAATCTCAGGGCGCCTGGGTGGCTCAGATGGTTAAGCGTCTGCCTTCGGCTCAGGTCATGATCCCAGGGTCCTGGGATCGAGTCCTGCATCAGGCTCCCTGCTAGGCGGGGAGCCTGCTTCTCCCTCTGCCTCTGCCTCTCTCTCTCTCTCTCTCTCTTTGACTCTCATGAATAAATAAATAAAACATAAAAAAAAATGTAACTGAAATTTCAAAAAAAAAAAAAAAGAAATAGTTCAATCTGAATGTTTTCATGCAGAATGGACAGGAGTGGAAAGATAGGATAGACCAAGACCAAGAGCGCGAAGTGAGTATAGTGAAGAGGGGAAACATAACAAGGTCTCCGTTCATATTCCAGCACCCCTGCATCTTAAAGAGAAAGGCACCTCTCCCATGAGGGTCTTTGCATTTTCCAATTTGCATTTTCAAAAGAAAAGGTACAGCAGCACTGACAACATACGATTTTATATGTACGGGGTGGGGGTGGGGGGTAATTCCAAAATCTACAAGTACTGACTCCACCCATCTTCTGCTCTCCGCCTCCAGATATGTGGGGGTGCCCTCCCCTCCTGAATCTGAAACTGGAGGGTTTGTGGGCGCCCTCTAGAGGCCCGGAATTTCAGCGAGGAACTGAAGGTGAGCTTGAGTCAGTTGACCAAGGAGCGTGCGTGCCAGGCAAGGTCTAGCAGCCAGAATGGGGTAGGAGGGAAGCGGCGGGGCGGGGCGGGGCGGGGCGGGGGGGGGGGGGAGGGCATGATTACTCCTGGTAGGAGGGGAGAGGTGTTCCTTGTGCCAGTGAAGTGATGAAGACACGAGCCAAACTCACCTGGCTGGAGTTAGAGGCGGTGGGGTCCTCTCTTCCAGATCTGTTCAGGGGGGCAGCCTAGGATCGGCCTCTGCCAAGGGGACCCATCCTTGGGGATGTTGTGTGTTAACCCAAGCCTCATTACTTGGTGACAGATGTGTGCCCTGGGGCTGCAGAAAGCAAGTCCTTGGTTATAAAAGTGACTGCACACGTTTACAGCCAAGACAAGGTAAATGCTTTAAACCAGATTATTACATTATCCCCCAAGAAACACTCACTGTGAATACTGAAAAGGTTCTCCAGTATGCAATTCAAATGATCCCTCCTAATTGCCGCCACAAGCGACTCACTCACGGCCCGATACCCAGCATCAGAGTCTCGGGCTGGGGACCCGCATGTCTTTCCCTAGGGACGCCATCATTTCCTGCCCGGACCAGGGCAATTTCTTCAGCGGGCTTCTCATGACACTCTTGTCTCTCCAGAGTCCATTCTGGGTGGAGAAGCCAGTGTAGCCTCTTGAAAATGGAAATCTATCCACGCTCCTTCCTTTAGCAGTTTTCTGTGGTTCCAGGAATAGTGCCCACTTTCCCTGATGGGCCTCCCAACCCCGAAAGTTCTGGGCACTGCCTCCCTCTCGATCTCGTTAGTCCTATAACCTGTCCTCTGATCCCGGGGCTCCCAGCCACCCTGTGGCTTTTCTGACACTCGAACACCACAAACTTTCCCCACTTCTGGCCTTTACGCTAGCTCTTTGCTCTCCGGGAGCCTTCCTCCTGAGTTTTTCATCGGCCAAGCCCTCTACCCGCAGGCTAACTTATGTCACACCTCCTCCGGGAGGCCCTCCCCACCATCACCTGCAATGAAGAATTGCTTCCTTAATGTATTTGCTTTCTCCTTTATTGTCTGTCTCCCTCACCCCCAACACACAGTGCATATCCCAGGGGAGCAGGGGTCTTATAGCAGGTGCCCAGTAAATATTCGTGAAGTCAATGGAAGGAGGCCCACCAGATGTTAACAATGGTTAACTGTGGAGGGGCCATCTTTGCTTTTTCACCTGATATTCCTCTGTGTTGTTCACTGGGCAACAAGAACGCTTTTCTCTCTTTTTTTGGCTGTACGCTTTTGATATTTTGGGTTCAAGATCTCAACCCAAAGGAATTCAAGATCCCCTTCCTGAGAAGGGGATAGACAAGCAGGACAGGGTAGCAGAAACAAAAGCAAAATAGCCGCCAAGTGGTGACTCCAGGCGACTGATGGAGATGGGGTGCGGGGCAGCCGGGTAGGACCGGCCCCGTGTGCCGAGTCCAGCTCAGTGGGGGCTGTGGGGGTACCAGGACCCCGAGCAGTACTGAATGCACCCAGGGGAGTCCATACAGCCGGCGCCACGGCAGACCAAACACAAGACAGAAGCACTGAAGGAAGGCGGAGGGAGCCCACCGAGTCCTGTCATTTGGGGCAGATTCTCATGTTTTCTTTGGAGTAGCCAAAACATTAACCAGATATCTCCTTGAATGCAAATCAACAGTGCTGTATTTGGGAGACTTCGGCGCATGTCACCGAAATGTAGCTCCTTGACCCACTGATGTTGATTTGTTATGGTACTTTGCTGTGATAAATAATCGCAAACAAGGTACACCGACTTGATGGACAATGTCATCTCAGGGAAGCCTGGATATTTGTACAACTATTAATATTTGTTCTTTTCTCCCATCGAAGGCTTTTTATTTGTACATTGTGCTTACCTTAGTGCAATCAACATGATGCTATATGTTGGGTTTTTTTGGATTGCTGCTTTTTAAATAAAATGCTGATAGTAATATAAACATAATTAACATTAATTGAGTACGTCCCTCAGGCCCTGTGCTGAGTGCTGTGTATATTATCTCTTTAACCCTCACAATTACTTAATGAGGGGAAAAGTGCTGTACTCTTTTTTCTCATCTTTCTGTAAGGGAACTGAGGACGGGAAAGATTTAGGAACGTACTTGACATTTCCAGGTCTGTGAATGATCAGATCAGACTGGCGCCTGGAAGCTTAGTCTCTGGCCTCTACTTTTCTTTGCAAGCCTAAACTTTTCAAGTTGCAATGGAAGAAAGAGATCTATATGTGCAGATTTAAGTCCCAATTCATGGTAACCCTGATTTTTTCTCAGTTTCTGGCTTTTTTCCCATGAAATGCAGTTTGTTTTAAAACACACTAATAACATGCCAAAAATGCTTCTTGGTCCAAAATGCAACTGATTTGGGGCTTTTGTCTTGGCTTGACTTGGGAATAATTTTATTAACAATTGTTATAAAGGTAATCAACTCGTGATAAAAATTCCCAACAGGTGTAAAAGGGAAAGCACTTCCCTTCATTCCCAACCCCATTTCCAAGAGGTGAGGACCATCAACAATTTCTTGTGTGACCCTCCAGCACTTACTACTCCTTTACACATATACGTACATGAATATATGCATATCTTTGCAGATAAAACGCAAATGGACTTATGGTATAGTTAGTTTTCTACAGCTTGTGTTTTTCATTAAAAACATGCACATAACTTTTGACTCACCCGTAAATACTATATGCATCTGTACAAGCAAAAAAAAATTCATTACAATCCATTGACTATAAGACAAGAAGACTGGAAATAACACAAATGTTTATCAATTACAGATTAGTTAAAGTAATTGTATTACATAAAATGGATTACCATGCAGCATTAAAAGATTTATATATGCATTGAAATGGGAAGATGCCTTTTGTTGTTTCTTGTCCTTTATTTGAATTTTCTAAGTCAGGTAATGGGAAATAAGCACATTTCCCCACCACTACCTTGCCAAAAAAGACTTGCTTCACACCTATAGTTCTGAGGCCATGGTTAGGGTTATTGCTAAAAATCTGTGTCTTAAGCAATAATTCAGAAAATTTCCTTTGCCAACTGCAAAATAAACGTCTGGTGCCTGTAATGCACAAAGTACTTGTTTTTCTATGTGCTTCCATGGAGAGGAAAAACAAGGAAGCGATTGTTATGAATGGGTTTGCTTGCTCATCTCCAGCTCTTTTTCCCGTGCCTTTCCTTCTATCCCACAACATAAATTAAAAATACAAATAAAACAAAACATAATAAAGACACCCCAGTAAACTCAGATCTAAAAAAAAAAGAACTTAGTAAATTATTCAGCAAGTGGGTATCTTCTCAAAGTTTTGAAGAGGTTGTGAAATTTTATTTCTATCAATGCAGAACTGGAGGGAGGTTTTAAAGGTTTGGCAGTATCCTCTAGGTATTCTTCACAGGAAAGCCTGTCTCAGCATTAAAGCCCCTTCACCATGTTGGCCCAGTTGTGGCTTCTTGGTCTTCACGTGCCCTGATGTTCTAAGCGTTGGTCCTAAAGTACCATCTCCAGCCACACCATGTTAACTATTATTTCCAATGTAATGAATGGAAGGTGGGAGCTTCTGATAACACTGGTAGCTTACTATTTAAACTTATCTCCCTTGGAGTGTGATTCTTGATCATATGATGATTTTCATATCATTGGAGCCAGGCATGTATTTAAAATACTGTAAACCTTTTTCAGTGCAGGGTGCTGGGCATTCACGGATGGCAAGGTCCCAGAAGTCCGCTGCGGAAGCTTTAGTTGCTGAATTATGGAAAGTTTTTGGATGGTCCAGAGAGTCATGGGTGAGAAGCCAGGGTGACCAGGATGTCTGGGAAGAGTGCATGGTGGAGACTGGAGAGTGTTTCAATGCTTGAACAGCCCTCGCAGATGTATTGGCATTTAACTTTGATTATGCAATAAGGAAAAAAGACCGATGAGACCAGAAAAACAAACAAACAAACAATAATCAGAGAATTGAAAATATTCAATTTGGCAAGCATTTATTGAACAACTCCTGTGTGCCAGACACAGAGCCCTGTGGACTGGACATAGGGTTATAGCAGTGACTAAGACCAGCACCATCCCGCCTGCCTGAAGCCTGTGGTCTAGAGAGGGAGGAAAAGCTGTACGAACTGCAGGGATTTATCTTGCGGGGACTCCTTAATCCGCAAAAGGGAAAGTCTGAAGGAGAAGTTTTTTTCTTGCGAGGCGTGATGGGAAAGGACCAGTTACTATCCATAGCGATTAAGGAAAGAAATCCCCCGGAGAGACATTGTTGTTAACCCCGAGGAGGGCCCGATCCATCTGCGAGCGTAATGAGGGCCTGGCCCAGGCTCCCGAGTTAGCTGGGGGGAGGCGTTCCTCTGGGCAGGCCAGCACCCCCATTTCTGGGGGGGGCAATGCCCTCAGGCAGCGGGGAGTGAGTGATGTGGACAGGCCCGTGCAATTCTGTCCTTTCTCAGTGTTCTGTGTGAAAAAAGCACAGTCTCTGAGGCATTTCTATCCAAACCACGGGCAGAGCTGAGTACTCCTTTCCTAAAGACGGATTCTTCGACTGGACACAAGTTTGCTCACAGAGTTGCCTCAGAGGCGTCTCCAGAGGCCCTGACTGACGCCTGGGCCTTGTGCATGAGCAGCTGAAGACTCCGTCTGAGGTTGCCGGCCCCCACGAGGAACTTTCTTGATCTTGTGTGGCGCACGGAGCGAGCCCAGAGAGCAAATATCTACTGGGTAAACAGGCCATGTTGCAGAGAAAATATCAGACTGCCTTCCTCCTCGTGGCCGCTCCCCCGTGTGTCACTTTGTGAAAGCTGCTTGTTTTGTGGAAACAAACACATTTTGGCTCCTTTTTGGCTCAGTGTAGCCAGTGGAAAAGCCAAGTTGAATCCCATTCTATTTCATGAATCATCCCTCCGATCTGCCAGCCGAATTCTGGCTGAGGACACTTGTTTTAAGGAGAATGAGGTGCGGAGAGGAAAGGAAGTATGTTGATTCTCAGATCCCAGGCCATTTGTCGTTGTCTTTAGAAACACAATGTTTTGACTGAAAAGCTGATCGCATCTGAGATGGGTGTCAGCAAGACAAGATAAATATTGAACTTTGTGGTGGAATTTAATAAAACCAGAGCTTGGAGGATGAGCCATTTCAAGGGCTGTTGCTATAAAACACTTCCCCCAAAGCTCCTTTAAACAACGGAGATATGAAATCAGTCTAGATATTTCCACTGCTTAGTAATGAAGAGGTGTGAAATATGTACTTCATAGGTGGATGATTTTAAACTAGATAGAAAATACTGTGGGTCACTTGGGCATCTCCTAGATGGGAAGAGGAGAAGCATAAAACATGCACCTTGAGCAGAATGTCACCAAAGCCAAGATACGTTTGGGGAACCTATATTCTGAAAATGTATGTCCTTCTCCACATAAGAAGCATATTTAATTGAAATAATATGTGTGACTCTTTAAAAGTTCAGTGTGGTTACTTCTAGCTTCGCAGAACTGGGATTTTATTAGAATGATAGGGAATTGGAGAATTTACTTCTCTGATGGACTGGCATAAATATAATGCCTTTCTTTAATTCACTGGTTGGGCTATCTGGTGAGATGTGACCACGTGGGTACCATGTTATGATGCCCACCTTCGTAGGTCCGGTGCAGAACATGGGCCTGGCATGTGGGGGGCTCTCAAAACGTATTTGTTGAATGAGTGAATGGATGCACAAACACACCCATGAATCTGGCACTAAGAAAGAGGATCTAGTTTGGGTAGGTCTGTTTGCTTTATGTTGTCTCCCCATGATCCTGAGAGATTTAGCCGTTGGAGTCCAAGGTCTAAGTATGTCAAACTAGGAAACCTTATGGGAGGTATTAGTTTCTAGTGCCACATGACACATTATCACAAATGCAACAGCTTAGAACAGCACAGTGTGCTAGCTGCCCATTCTCCAGTCACAGGTCTAGCACGGCTCACCTGGGTTCTCTGCTGCTGATCTCCCAGAGCTGAAATCGGGGTGGTGGCCCTGCAGAGCTCTCACCTGGAAGCTAGAGTCTTTGACCTGGCCTGGGTAGCTGTGGCAGAATCCAGTTACTTGTGGTCCCTGTTTCCTTGCTGGCTGTCATCTCCTACTTCCGTGCAACATATCAGCTCTACTTCAGTGGGAGCTATACTTGGTTTCAGCTCAGAGTTCTGCACTTATTTCCATCACCATGCCTTTGCTGATGGAGGGCCATCTTCCTCTGTGTTGTTATTTACCCCCATGCATGACCCTACGCATGGCTCACCTCCCTTGGGAAGCCTGCTTGGATTCCAGAGCCATGGTGGGTTCTTCCCCTTTTATGGGTGCTGCTTCTGATATACTTTGTCTTCAGATCACTTATTTAGACAATTTAAAGCTCTTTGTGTAATTTACTTCACAGATTATGTTACAAATGCATAAGGAGGGCTGGGCTATTAGTGTCACCCATTAGTAACCTGGAATCTTCCTCAGAGATCGCTTGCCTAAACCTATAATTTTAAGATACAGAAAGAGATACTAATGGGTTACAAAGCTCATCCACGTCTTACAGATAGAGCTCTCCTTTATGTCTTCTGTGGCTTTTAATAATGATTCAGTAATTATTTGAGAAAGAAAAAAGGGGAAAAAAGGCAATATGGAAGAAGGAAGGAGGAAAGAAAGAAGGAAGAACGTTGATATTTTTTCTCCAGAAGATTTTCTACTTGTGTCTCCTACACGAGGAACCATGTAAGTGCTAGTTTGTCAGTCCTGCATTGTTCTCCTGGAGTGATGTGTCTCAGATGTGTACTCCAAATTATCCCAGGGTTCAGACACTAGTGGGAACATACCACAGGGGTCTGCGGGCACTGTGCAGAGATGTCCCATATAAACAAGGCATTTTGAAGCTTTTTTACCCCCTAAATTAACGCAGAATGGGTATTCTCTATAAGATCTATCTCTAAACTAAAAATATGGAACAAACGCGAAGGTTTGTATTTTCCCTGACCATGTCATCAAGTAAACATGATGGGGATGGGGCCAAGTTTTCTTCCATGACCTCACTTTATCCCAGACAGAACCACCGACACAAACAGACCTGCTGTGGGGGTCCTGACTCATGGTCTTTCAGTTAGAGGGCTTTATGTACAGAATTTTTCAGATCAGGTTTTTTTGAGCAGTAGGTTCAATATCTAAAAGAGATTGAAGACTACCATGTAGGCCAATGTTTTGTGTGGGGTGTGTGTGTGTGTGTGTGTGTTTAATAAGCCAGAGTTTAGGGCAGATCAAAATCCTTTGATATAACTGGAGCAAGTATTTGGGGGAAGAAGCTTGTAAAACACGTAACTTCTGGTTGACACAGCAGAGGTAACACACAAGCTCATCTGCTCCCTCCCAACACTTCACTGTAATGATGTGATCACACACACACACACACACGTGCACACACACACACACACATGAATGCATGAAACAGGAGAGAAGAAGAAAGCAACAGAATTTCGGAAAGCAGTTGAGGAAGAGTAACTGGCTTAGCAAAGTGAAAAATGGAAGCTTAAACTCAAGCAGGGAGTTGGGAGAGGTTCTAAACAAGCTTATTCATATCCTGGAACCACAGAAAAACTCAGGACCTGGAGGCATCTCAAGATGACGGGGCTCAGAACAGGAGGATTAAATGGAATTCTGAAAGAGAAGTTAGATACTTCAGACCCTCTGCCCTGAATGCCCAGTTTAGTGACTGCCCTTCTGCCATCCTGACATTAACAACCTACTGGGGGTAACTGTGGCCCAGAATGACTTTGGACTTGAGGACACTAGACACCATACTGAACACAGGAGGATTAAGTGAGAGTCTATACACTGAGGGTTGAACCCACCATCTCTGAGCATTCTTTCCCACTCATTGTCCAGAATTTTATCAGAGTTATACCCTTCTCCCTGCCAAACAAGAGTTTGGTGGATTACATCTGGAAAATTCAGTCTAAAAGAAGTAACTGATAGATGGCAGTCTCTCCATGAGCATCCACTGAAATTACCCACGATGACATCTGTCCACTGACATGCATACCCATGTTCGTGGCTTCCAATGAACATTTTAGTGTCACACTCTTAAATATGAATGGGCACCCATGAATCACCATTTCATGAAAATCCTGAACACAGAAGACACAGTACAAACCAACAAAGGAACTCGGAAAAAACAGAGATAGTCCAGTGGAACATTCAGACAGCAAAAACAAATCTTGGAAATTAGAAATAAGAAAGCAGAAATAAAATTTAAACAACGTGCTTGAAAAACAACCTTGAGGAAGTATCTAAGGTCCAAAAAAGAATGGGATGGAAATAGAAAATATGGAAACAAGGTGAGAAAATTAGGGGATTAGTCTGGCAGGTAAAATACTGTATGTAAAACCTTCAGAAATAGAAAAGAGGGTGAAAATCTTTCAAAAGATAATAAAAGGCAAAAACATCAGAATTGGAAGACATGAGTGTTTAGACGGGAAGAAGTTGCTAAGACGATGACCTATGTCTCCAGGTGGGGGAGGGAGGAGATGTATAAACACCTGGGCAACAAAATGGTTTTGAGGGCAATGATTCAGAAAAGCCTTCAAGGGGCGCCTTGGTGGCTTAGTCAGTTAAGCATCTGCCTTTGTTTTTTTTTGTTGTTGTTGTTGTTTTGTTTTGTTTTTTAATTTAATTTTATTATGTTATATTAGTCACCATACAATACATCACCAGGTTTTGATGCAGTGATCCACGATTCATTGTTTTCGTACAACCCCCAGTGCTCCATGCAGTATGTGCCCTCCTTAATACCCATCACCGGACTAACCCATCCCCCCACCCTTCTCCCCTCTAAAACCCTCAGTTTGTTTTTCAGAGTCCATAGTCTCTCATGGTTCATCTCCCCCTCCGATTTCCCCCTCTTCATTTTTCCCTTCCTTCTCCTAATGTCCTCCATCCTATTCCTTATGTTCCACAAATAAGTGAAACCATATGATAATTCCTTTCTCTGCTTGACTTATTTCACTTAGCATAATCTCTTCCAGTCCCATCCATGTTGATGTAAAAGTTGGGTATTCATCCTTTCTGATGGCTGAGTAATATTCCATTGTATATATGGACCACATCTTCTTTAGCCATTCATCTGTTGAAGGGCACCTCGGCTCTTTCCACAGTTTGGCTATTGCGGACATTGCTGCTATGAACATTGGGGTGCATATGGCCCTTCTTTTCACTACATCTGTGTCTTTGGGGTAAATACCCAGGAGTGCAATTGCTGGGTCATAGGGTAGCTCTATTTTTAATTTTTTGAGGCACCTCCACACTGTTTTCCAAAGTGGCTGTACCAACTTGCATTCCCACCAACAGTGTAAGAGGGTTCCCCTTTCTCCACATCCTCTCCAACATTTGTTGTTTCTTGCCTTGTCAATTTTTGCCATTCTAACTGGTGTAAGGTGGTATCTCAATGTGGTTTTGGTTTGAATTTCCCTGATGGCTAATGATGCTGAGCATTTTTTCATGCGTCTCTTAGCCATTTGTATGTCTTCTTTGGAGAAGTGTCTGTTCATGTCTTCTGCCCATTTTTTGACTTGATTACTTGTTTTTTGGGTGTTGAGTTTGAGAAGTTCTTTATAGATCTTGGATACCAAGTCTTATCTGTAGTGTCATTTGCAAATATCTTCTCCCATTCTGTTAGTTGCCTCTTTGTTTTGTTGACTCTTTCCTTAAGCATCTGGCTTTGGCTCAGGTCATGATCCCAGGGTCCTGAGATTGAGCCCTGCTTTGGGCTCCCTGCTCAGCAGAGTCTGCTTCTCCCTCTGCCCCTCCCCCTGCTCCTTCTCTCTCTCTCTCAAATAAATAAATAAAATCTTTAAAAGAAAATTTTTAAAAATTCTGAAGGAAAATGACATATTTTATACATAGCTGAAATGTCTACCAAGTGTAAAAGTAGAAAGAAAAAAAAAAACCCACACTGTTCTAACAATTCAAGACCTTGAATGATTATCCCCCACATATAGGCTCTCAGAGAGCTCAGGTTTCCACTTTGGGTATATAGAATTTTGCAAATGAATTAGTGGGAATTACATAAGAAGCCAAATACGTTGAAACCCTGAGAAAATTATTAACTTTAGTGAAGCTAAAAGGTTTTTGAAGGAGGAGGTTGCCTTCCGAATGACCTAAATGGTCAACTCTGAATAATATTTATACATTCATAATATTTATTTATCTGCCCCCAAACCATGATGTCTCTCTATGGGGAGAATAATGATAGTGGAGTGTGTGTGTACATGTGTGTATGTGTGTGTGTGCGCCCACACTTGGTAGACAGGGCGTGCCGGCCCTTATGAGGACAGGGTCTTAGTATCCAGAGTAGAAAGCCAACATCTGAATCTCAAATATATCAGCATGTAGAAATACGTAGGGAAATACCACAATAAATTGCTGGAAGAGTACAAGTGTTAGCTTCTAGCAAACAGGGACTAGGACAGAAAATAGGACACAGCAAGGGATTTCACTTTATTAGAAATCTTATAGGTCCCCTTGGCTGGGTAATATAAAGATTTTGACAAAAAAAATTAAAGAGCAGAAATAGAAGGCCTCGGATTTTTAAAAAATTATAGTTAATGGCACACACCTGCTCACCCACACTGACACCACCTGCACGTTTGTGTGGCATCGACTACATCAGAGTTTGGCCTTCTGGTTCCGATCTAAGGCTGTGTCAGGCACGGAGCCACGTCTTAACTGCCTCACAAGGAGATGCTACAGGAAAGAGATTATATGGGAGTTTTGCTGATAGCAGTATTGATAGACCCAGGCGTGTGGGGTTTTCTGCGTGGACACTGGGTTTACTCTTTCTTCTTGGGGATTATCTTACCTCGACTGGACGGGAGATCCTTTCAGATTGCTTCTGGTTTTGAAATAAATTGGGATCCTGGCTATTTTCTTGGCCTGACTGATTCAACGCCCGTTTTACTCTCTGTTTTACTTTTGTAAACCTCCCACGTTTACAGGTTTTCTTATGACATCTCCGCTCTCCGGGCACAGTGCCTTCTGCTCATAAACCCCATTTTTTTGCTATTAGCTTATTTCTCTCTTCTTTTAGTTTGCTCTTTTATTTCCTTATTCTCCTTCCTTCTTGTCATTTCTTCCCTTATCCCCCCTTCTACCTTTGCCTCTATTTTCATCAGCCCGCCTTCACCAAGAAGGAGTTTATAAAATTAATTTAAACATTTTTTTATTACGTTGTTAGTCACCATACAGTACATCATTAGTTTTTGATGTAGTGTATAAAATTAATTTTATAACCCCTTTTGATCATTAATTTATCATATTCCTAAACACCTTACTCCAACAGAAACTATTCTTGTAGGATGGGTTCCCAAATGCATTTTTATGATATTCAATGTAAAGAAACAATCCATGTTTTAGTGGTGACAGCAAAACACGTGTTTGCTTCCCCCCGCCCCCCGGTGTCTGTACACTTCATTTCTTCTCGTCTTCTATAGGAGCTGGGCTGGCTTCATGGTCACCGAACAGAATACAGCCCTAAATGTTCCAAGACAAGCACATTTTTTTTTTTACAGACATCATACAAAGTGACAAGTTGCCTATGATTTCCTTTCAATGAAGTACCTAGCAAGCCCCATGAAGAGTTCTCTAGATTTCAGTCAATATAAATAAAAAAGGGAAAAAAAATAAAGCTTTCTGGTAACGTTTTTGTTTTTGGGGGAGACCGATGAAAGCCGTGACATCATACGAAGAGCTCAAAGGTCTTGGGATTGAAACGAGCCACTGCGGTGCTTGGAGGCACGGCTGACATGGTGACGGGCAGGTGGGCTGCAGACAAAAGCCATGGAAAAGCAGCATAACACGAACGGCCTCTCCTGTCCCTGACCTGGGGAGACAGGAGGGAAGCACGGTGTGTTCGCCAGGGGATCTTCCATGGACGGGGGGGTGAGGGGCGATGTGGGAGGGTATGAAGACGTCAGACAGAACTCCATCCCAGCGAGTGGCACATTCTCAGAGCCACCCGTGCCACCATTTGGAACTCAGGCCTGGAGACACAGTGGCCCGTTCTGGGGAAGTCGGGGAGGAGTAGCGAGTCAAGACCTGGCTTGGCTCTGGACCTGGGCAGAGAGGGTTGGCATCGGGCGTGGGGGGACGGCATTGGGCAGAGCGTCAGGACAGGGCATGTAGGCAGCTGTGGATATAAGAATGAGGCCTTTACTCGGAAGATAATTTGTAGGCAGCTGTACTCCTGGTCAACTTGAGTCCTGGGGAGAATAACTTGCAGGCAGCGAGGAGGGCACAGGGCCTCCTACCTTCTAGACTTACGGAGTGGGCCAGTGAAGGTTCATCTTAGCGCCCCCTGGAGGCCAGGTTGGAGAGTGCAGGCACCCCGTCCCGGTGTGGGTTGGGGAAAGAGTTGGCTTCTAGCAGATGGAGTGTGGAGCCCACCGAGGTAGCTCCTGCTAACTTAGGTTTGCCTGGGGACGATGAGCAGGGCCAAGGCCGCATTGGGGTGAAAGGGTGTGGGGAGTGGGTGGGAAGGGGAAGTGGAAACATTGCCTACTTCAATTTCAGGGCCTCGGGGACAACAGAGAAAAGTGGTTGAAGCCGAGGTTGAAGATTTAAAGAAATAATTATCCCTGTTTTTATCACTGTCGTTGGAAGTGCCCTCACAGACTCAAAGTAATTCATAATGGCTGATCCTGATGCTTCCTGGCACAATCCCAGCGGACTCTAGGTTGCGGTTTTCTGGCCAAGGTTCTGTAAACCATGCCAGGCGCATCCCAGAAACCTGGCCTTCCAGGCCAAGTTTACAAGAGGCAGACCTCTCGTCTCCCTTTCCCGGCTGTTCAGAGCAAACGTCAGAGCCTTTGCATCAGCCAACCTGATTCCAGGCAGAGAAAAGGTGTCCAAGATCTTAGAGACACACTCAGGGACACACAGATATTTCCAGATAGTTCCACACAGCCCCTCACCAACCCCCCCCCCCCCCAAGAGAGTATGACTTCGCTACCTATCTCCAAGTCAGATATCAGATTCCAGCTCTCTGGAACATGGCTCCAGGTCTAAATTCAGGAAACAAAGACCATGCACTAAAGTCATTATACTTTGTACCTAAGTTGTTCACACAGAGCCGTCAACTGTCACTCAGTAAATGCTTCACAAACTAGCTCTCTTACCCACAGAAGAATAGAGAATCCTTCTTAATGTAGACACAAACGATGGGGAATGCAAAGCAATATTTGAATTCATGTGTCATGACATGCTGTATAATATATATATACGTATGCAATTAAGAAAACTCTGGGGCGCCTGGGTGGCTCAGTTGGTTAAGCGACTGCCTTCGGCTCAGGTCATGATCCCGGAGTCCTGGGATCGAGTCCCGCATTGGGCTCCCGCCTGCTTCTCCCTGTGACCCTCTCCCCTCTCATGCTGTTTCTCTCTCTCTCTCTCTCTCTCTCTCAAATAAAAATAAAATCTTAAAAAAAAAAAAAAAAAAAAAACTCTGAAGGTTTTCAGGATGCTTTATTTTTTGCGGGTAGAGAGAAAAGTAGATATTATCTTATGCTTATCCTTCTATCAAATACAGTTCGGTTTTTAAAAGTTTGTGTGCTCCATGCGTGAGCTTCTCCTGCCCAGAAAATTCCATTATGCGTGACGCTTTTTTTCCCAAGATGGCAAGTGAAGTGTTGCCAGATATATTCTGATTACTGGTTTTCCCTGGAAACTGCTTCTTATATTCCCACCTTGTCTAAGTCTTGGCCCTGCACACACATTTTCTCCATTTCATCTTTTTTTCTTGGTTAAAAGCAAAATCATCAATAACTTTAGATGAAAACTGTTTGCAGTAGGACACTGAGATAATCTGGCTTGAAGGCTCTGATTGATTTGGGTCTGGAGAGAAATGCAAAGTGCATCAATCGTGTCTCTTCTTTCTTCGGAGCAAGTGGCCAAGCACCTCCTTAGAGCCTCCAGGTTTTCTTCTGGCACCTGTTGTTTCGCACAATTTTATAAGCTGTCTTCTTCTAATAGTTGAAATTAGATTTCTGCCAAGTGTTCCCACAAGCAATCAAAGCAACACTGCGGCTCAGTCCCAAAGCCTGGGCCTCATCAGAACTGTGTCCAGTACTGAGAGGCGATATGGGCTGGTTATTACTTTTTCTCTAGTCTAACAGCTGCAGAGAATCTCCATAAAAGGCAAGCGCAGATGCCAAGTGGTGGAACTCTAGAAATAGCCGCGTGCGATTTAAAAGTTTGATTGCAGATAATATGACCCTACTAAAACTTGGCTTTCTGATGGTGCCTCGACTTCCAGACTCTTGGGCTCTAGGATAAAAGGATTATTTGGTCTTTTTCTGCAGGTCAAGCTCTCACCAGGCGCAGGTCACACTTTTGTTGTAAGATCTGCCTGTCCTCATGGAAACATGTTCGCCCTTCAAGCGTTAGGGTTTCCGCTTAATCTTTATTTTATTATGTTCCCACATAGCACCATATGATATCATGAAATACAGGGAACTCAGCAAGCGATGCTCTGACAACAAAATTGACTCTGTGTGTGTGTGGGAGTGTGGAGCCTACTGAGGTAGCTCCTGCTACCTCGCATGCACACATACGTGTGTATAAAGGGCACCCAAGGGGTATGATAAGGGCACAAAAGGTAATTTAATGCCATGGAAAATGAGTTAAAATTCTGGATGCTTCTCACTTACTCTTAAGGATTCATTTTGAGCTTCAAGATTTAAAGAAATTCTCCCATGTTTAGTGAAATAAATCCCAACTGTATTGATTCTGAGATCATCTTATTGTTGGAAGGGAGATCTAAAATGAGTTTATTCCTGGGCCAATCCTGGTTTAATGTGTGAAGTCAGCCATTAGTTTGTGGTGTCCCAGACATGTTGATCTGTGGGGGGGTCCCTTGCTGCCCACAGGACTGGGTCCCTGCCTCCCTGTCTCTCAGGCAGGAATGTTCTCCTCCCTGCTTCCTTCTGCTCATTCCCTGTCAAACATAACAGTAGAAGGGAGGAGAAGGGGTCTGATAACAAAGAAATGTCAATGACTATCATTTAGAGACCTCCCTACGCTCACCCCAGGGTATTTCCCATTGCTTAGGGCTTGAAACTTTAACCGAGGAAGTAAAGATTTGGTGTGGAATTTTGGATAAAAACCAGGGGTTAGTTGAGTGATTTCTTTTAATAATCCAGATTGATTGTTGTTGACATCATTCATCATGTTTACTAACTTAATGTGGTTCCCGTGACTATGGTGGTTTACTTTGGACACGAGGGGCAGGCTTGTCTTTAGACATTGGAGTTTCATGGCAAATTTTCTTTGCAAGCTCTATAGAATATCACTTCCTCTATAACCTAAATTGCAAATTTAGCCAATGTTACGAACTGAATGCTTGTGTTCCCCCTCACCTGCCACCAAACTAATGTGTTGAAACCCTAACCCTCAATATGATGGTATTGGAGGTGGGACCTTTGGGAGCCAATTAGGTTTAGATAAAGTCATGAGGATGGGGCCCTCCTCATGGGATTAGTGTTCTTCTTTTTTTTTTTTAACAATTTTTTTTATTATGTTATGTTAATCACCATACATTACATCATTAGTTCCTGATGTAGTGTTCCATGATTCATTGTTTGCGTATAACACCCAGTGCTCCATGCAATACGTGCCCTCCTTAATATCCATCACTGGGCTAACCAGGCTAACCCATCCCCCCACCTCCCTCTAAAACCCTCAGTTTGTTTCTCAGAATCCATAGTCTCTCATGGTTCATCTCCCCCTCCGATTTCCCCCCACTTCAGTTTTCCCTTCCTTCTCCTAATGTCCTCCATGTTATTCCTTATGTTCCACAAATAAGTGAAATCATATGATAATTGTCTTTCTCTGTTTGACTTATTTCACTTAGCATGATCTCTTCCAGTTCCATCTATGTTGATGCAAACGTTGGATGTTCATCCTTTCTGATGGCTGAGTAATATTCCATTGTATATAAGGACCACATCTTCTTTATCCATTCGTCTGTTGAAGGGCATCTCGACTCCTTCCACAGTTTGACTATTGTGGACATTGCTGCTATGAACATTGGGGTGCATATGGCCCTTCTTTTCACTACATCTGTATCTTTGGGGTAAAGACCCAGTGTTCAATTGCTGGGTCATAGAGTAGCTCTATTTTTAACTTTTTGAGGAAACTCCACACTGTTTTCCAAAATGGCTGTACCAACTTGCATTCCCACCAATAGTGTAAGAGGGTTCCCCTTTCTCCACATCCTCTCCAACATTTGTTGTTTCTTGCCTTGTCAATTTTTGCCATTCTAACTGGTGTAAGGTGGTATCTCAATGTGGTTTTGATTTGAATTTCCCTGATGGGGATTAGTGTTCTTAGAAGAAAAGGAAGAGAGACCAGGACTTATTCTCTCTGCCCTATGAGGACATGGGGAGGAGGCTCCTGTCTGCAAGCCAGGAATGGAACTGTCACCATGGAATTGAATCTTCTGGCATATTGATCTTCGACTTCTTAGGCTTCAGAGCTGTGAGAAGATAAATTTCTGTTATTTAAGCCAGCCAGTCCATATTATTTTGTTATAGTAGCCCAAGCTGACTACCACAGCCAACATAGCTGGCCTGGCGAACTCAATTCTGAATAGATTTCCCCAACGGAACAAGAGCCTGTAGTCTGGTGAGCTGAGGAGTGTTGGCACATGATCAATCATGCTTGATGATGCTACTAAGATGGAACTATGTTTAGCAAAGGAGGTGACGCTCTTTATAAATAGGAATGACTAAAAAGAGTATTGTTAAAAGTCCTGGTAGAATACACGTAACATAAAATGTACCACCTTAAACACGTGTAAGTGAACAGTTGGGTGGAATGAGGTGCATTCATATTGTTTGCTTTCATTGCCACCACCCATATCAGAACACGCTGCATCTTGTCAAACTGAAACTCAGCTTACCCATTAAATAAAAACTTCTCTTTCTCCTAGCCCAGCCCTGGGCAAATGTCATTCTTTCTGTCTATGAATCTGATTCTTCTAGGGACCTCACTGCAGTAGAATTATTTTTGTGACTGGCTTATTTTAGTTAAACATAATGTTCTCAAGGTTCTTCCACATTGTGCCTGTGTCAGAATTTTCTTCCTTTTTATTTTTTATTTTATTTTTTTTTTAAAGATTTTATTTATTTGACAGAGAGAGAGAGAGCACAAGTAGGCAGAACAGCAGGGAGAGGGAGAGGAAGAAGCAAGCTCTCCACTGAGCAGGGAGCCTGACGTGGGGCTTGATCACAGGACCCTGGGATCATGACCTGAGCCGAAGGCAGATGCTTAACCAACTGAGCCACCCAGGCGCCCCAGAATTTTCTTTCTTTTTAAAGGCTGAATCATATTCCAACATCTGTATATACAGCATTTGGTTTATCCATTCATCTATCCGTGGAGAGTTGGGCTGTTTCCACCTTTTGGCTCTTGTGAATAATGCTGCTATGGACATGGGTACATATATATTTTTGAGTTTATATGCTTTAAATTAGTTTGGATACATATACAAAAGTGAAACTTCTGCATCACAGAATAATTCTATTCTTTATTTTTTTGAGCAGAAAAGAGCATTTTAGGGTGCCTTGGTGGCTCAGTCGTTAAGCGGCTGCCTTTGGCTCAGGTCACGATCCCAGAGTCCTGGGATCGAGTCCCACATCGGGCTCCCTGCTCAGCGGGAAGACTGCTTCTCCCTCTCCCACTCCCCCTGCTTGTGTTCCTGCTCTCGCTGTCTCTGTCTCTGTCAAAGAAATAAATAAAATCTTAAAAAAAATTCTTTAAAAAAAAAAAGAAAGAAAAGAGCATTTTAAATGTCCTTTTCAGATCACAGACAACAGCACTGCAGGTGCATTTGTCTGTCTGGTCTCGGGGCACAGCTCTGTGGCTGACAGCAAGCCTCCTACTTGCATGATGGCAGAAAGGTGAATAGGGGCTGGACATACTGACCATTCTAAAAAGGACCAAGAACCACAGAATAGTGGATAAATAAAATTAGGATGGTACTCGAACAGTTTGTTTGGTTGACCTGTCCTTCAGCAATTGTCCTTACTTAACAATATCATCCATTTTACACAAAGAAGTCACACAACTAGAAAATGAAGAAACAGAGCTCAAACGTGAATGTCTTGTTTCTGATTAAGTGTTTCTCTTTCATGATGCCATTTCTTTATTCTCAGAGTTATAGAATTGGAGGATATTGACTTAGAGACGAGCTAAATCAGTGGTTCTCCAACTTTTAAAAATGGAGACATCCTTTGTTCAAATACAAATTTACACAAAAATGCCAGGACATATTACATACAGAAGCAGGGCATCTTGACTCTTTATTTTCCTTTATTCAAACCTGGGGAGAGGTTTGCAGTTCTCTACGGAGCAGTTTGAAACTCCCAGCTCAATGTCTTCATTTTGGAATGAAGGAGACGAGGCTTGTGGGGGGGGGGGGGGGGAGTTGAGGTACTTTTCCACGACTGCTAAAATATGGTGGCCAAGCTTGATCTGGGACACACACTTCCAGGGGCTCGTTCCTTAGCACTCTCACCACTACGTAATGCTACCTAAGCTTCAGTCATCCTTGCTTTTATCTAAATCTTGAAGAAAGGAAAATGCCACTCACTGAGCTATGAATTGCTATTCATAAGGTTAAAAACTCTATTTTCTGGGGAATCTGGTTTCACACTGTTGCAAATCTCTGTAGTGAACAGAGGGGACATTACATTTTCTTAGACTTTAGAAGGAAGTGGGTTTTCGGAGTTAATAATGATATTGTTGTGTCTATTTAAAAGACAGACAGAGAAACAATGGAAACTACTTCCCCATCACCCTGTCACTAGAGCTACTGGCACTGGGCCAACCCAAGTCCCCCAACGTCCCACATGAAATCAGCAAGAGGACACCATGTTTGAATTTCTCAACATGCAACTGATTAGTCTCTCAGCTCCCATGTGTTCCTCTGGCACATGAGGATTCTGATGCCTTCATTTGAAGTTTCCACTTTAGGATCCTTCTCTGGATAGCTACTGAGGATGGAAGGTTAGTTCATCCTTTTGGAAAGAGGTTTTCTTTCTGTTAGTTTTGCCTGTCTTGGTCTGTCCACTCAGAGTCATTCTTTCAGACAGAACTGATGACCCCAGTAGAATTCTGAAAGTTCTTGCAGTCAAATTTTTCTGAAGACTCCAAGTCCCAGAACATTAAGAAGTATTAAAATAATAGGTCTCTGTGACTTTCCCTTTGGGGGAAACCCAAGCATTCTCCTAAATAATAAAAATAAATATTGCCCCTGTAGTTAGGATTAGAGTTGGGACAGTTTTTGGCCTGTAGGGATGCGTAGATGGGGAGAAATGAGCCCTGTCTGTTACAGTACACTACTTCTAGCTCTCTCTCCCCCACAAGGTTTCCTCCCACAGGGGCAGCAATCCAAGCAATGAATAGGTTCTCAGAGTTAATGGTTGCACCCATCCATCTGGGACATTATCTATAGGTTAGAGCTTAAGGCAGAACATTACGGTGAGGAAGCGTTCTTTCTTTCTCTACGGGCTTTTATTTCATTTTTTAAGTGGGTAAAAGGCTTGCAGTCCTGCATGACTCTTTGGGACTTGCTTCTTCCTTTTCTCTTCTTCATTCTCTCGTGGGTAGGTGGGACACTGAGGAGGAGACCAAGGGCGAGGTCTCAGTGAAGAAGACAACCATCCTACTTCCTAGTTCCTTGAACCTAATTCCTAGAAGCTAAAACACCAGCTGCTTTCTTTGAGGATGCTTAATGAGTTCCCTATAGCCCCTGGGGAGTGTGAACAAAATCAGTGGTAATGTCTTTCAGGATGCAAAATACTGCAGATGTGGTAAGGCTGGAAAGCTCAGAGTCTTTCTTTGCTGGTTCTTATCCCCATGGCTTATAGCATTCCTTTTACTCAACAAAGTAGGGGAAGCAAAACAAAACAGTTTGAAACAATTTAACAAATAATTAACAAGTGCCTCATCTGAACTTGGCATTGTGTGAGCTGTGAGGGGCACAGTGGTAAACGATACACACTCAGAACTTGCCTTCCTAGATCTTATGTCTATCAGGGAAGCAGAATTTGAAAAAGTAATTTCATGGGACATAAGGGACAATTTATAAAGGGAGAAAGATTATGAAAAGTGGGTGATCCTTGGCTTTTGTGGGCCACAAATGATAATCGGAAATACATTCTAAAATCTAAAGTACAAAAACATCAAAAGCTTCTTACAAGAATTCAGATGATGAGGAATCCAGGTGGGAACCAGGGCTGATCATTGGTTATAATCTTCCTAAATTAAACACGATGTAAGAACACGTGTTGGGATCAAGAAAAAAGTCACTGTGGCGATGCATGATGCAAAAGGATATGCCTAAAAGAAACCTTGCTGCTCTCTTGAAAGAGAAATGCTTAATACCACAGGTGCTTTGAGAATTCTCCTTGAAAAGCACACATACTTGGAAATTAAAAGTGCTTTAGGAATTCCAATTCTTCAAATGGGCAATGTTCTTCAATGCTGTTATTCTATCAAAATCCAGACAATGATGAAGTGATTCCGTCTTTTTTTAAAAAAAAAAAAACCGACAACAACATGTATTATAGATCTTGACAATCAGAAAAGATCTTGCAGATGATCTCTTTTTAATTCTCTTGATGTGTCTGACTTTGTTATGCTCCCTCCCTCCCCCCATTTGTTTGACATTAAGATTCCTAAGATGCATATCCATTGTAGCTAACATGAAAATCGTCTTCTATGTGCCAGGTACTGGGCTAAGCCATGTATATGCCTTATCTTAGCTGATGCACGCCAAACCTCTTTTCTTATCTCTTTGGTAGATAAAGTATCAGATGCAAACGGTTTCATAATTTGCAGGGAAGTGATGGAATGGGTGTATGTCTGATTCCAGAGCCTGTATCATACGATTACATGATCTATCCTCTCCCATCTAATTAATTTAATCTTAGTCATTCTATTAAGCAATTTCAACATGCCTGATAGAAGTTTAAGGTGGGGCGGGGTGGGGGTGGGGAACGTAAGAATCAAGCCTGGTAGGCTTCAAAGCACAAATGAACTTTAAAAAGTTGGGGATAAGTCCCAACATTCAGGAAGATGGGTGAAATATGGTGATCTCACCCAGCATCAACCCACATTGTCCCATGAGGATCGAGTCTCCAGACCTAGCTCTTAGCTATAAAAGTGTCATTTTTTTTTTCCTGGCTGGTGAAAAGCTGAGAAAGGGAAAGGAAGCTCTGAGCAAAAGTGCTTGGAAGAGGAAATAAAAGGTGGTAGGGTGACAGAGACTCAGCAAAGTCTTGGTAATTTGTGTGAAGGGGACCTCTAGATAGAGCCTTCCTTTTGTTAGCTCTGTTGAAGTATAATTGATAAAATTATAATATATAATGAAATTACAATAGACCTAAAGCGTACAATATGATGATTTGACATATGCATACTTTATGAAAGGATTCTCACCATCAAGTTAATTAACACATCCATCACATCACATATTTACTTTTGTGTGTGTGCGTGAGAACACTCAAGCTCTACTCTCGGCACATTTCAATTATACAATACAGTGTCATCAGTTATAACTACCATGTTATACATCAATCAGATCCCCAGACTTTATTCTATTTATAACAGACAGTTTGTACCCCTTTACCAACATCTCCCCATTTCTCCCAACCCCCAGCCCCTGGCAGCCACTTTGCTATTCCTTGTTTCTATGAGTTTGACTTTATTTTATTTTATTTTTTTAAGATTCCACATACAGGCAATACCACGCAGTATTTGTCTTTCTCTGTCTGGCTTATTTCATTTAGCATAATGCCTTCCAGTTTCATCCATATTATCACAAATGACAGGATTTCCTTCTTTTTAAAGGCTGAATGATATTCCATTTTGTGCATATCTATATATTTATATCTATCTATCTATCAATCTATCATCTATCTATCATCTATCTATCTACCTACCTACCTATCTCTATCACATTGTTATCTATTAATCTGTGAGTGGACACCTAAGTTGTTTCCATACCCTGGATATTGTGAATAAAGCAGAAATCAACATGGCAGTACAGACAGCTCTTTGATATAATGATTTCGCTTCCTTTGGACATATACCCAAAAGTGGGATTGCTGGAATCGTATGGTAATTCTCTTTTTAATTTCTTGAGGAACCTCCATACTGTTTTCTTCAGTGGCTACACGAGTTTACTTTTATGCCAACAGTGTACAAAGCTTCCCTTTTCTCCATGTCCTCTCTAGCTTTTGCTGTCCCTTACCTTTTTTGATAATAGATAATAGACATTCTAACAGATGTGAGGTGATACCTCATTGTGGTTTTGATTTGCATTTCCCTGATGATCAGTGATGTTGAGCCATCTGTATGTCTTCTTTGGAAAATGTCTGTTTAAGTCCTTTGTCCATTTTCTGATTGGGTTTGTGTGTGTGTGTGTGTGTTTTGTTCGTCTGTTTGTTTTTTGCTATTGAGCTGTAGGAGTTCCTTATAGATTTTGGATATTAACCACTTCTTGGATACATGGATTACATTTTTTTCTTCCACTCCATACGCTGTCTTGTTGTTTTGTTGATGGTTTCCTTTGCTGTGTAGCTTTTTAGTTTGATGTAGATACACATCTATTATTTATTTCTGCTTTTATGACCTGTGATTTTAGTGTAATATCCAAAAAAATCATTGCCAAGACCAGTGTCAAGGAGTTTTTTTCTTGTTTTGTTCTAGGAGTTTTATGATGTCAGGTTTTATGTTCAAGTCTTTATTCCATTTTGAGTTGAATTGTGTGTGTGGTTAAGAGACAGTGGTCCAGTTTCAGTCTTTTACATGTGGATATCCAATTATCCCACCACCACTTATTGAAGAGACTGTCCTTTCCCCATTGTATATTCTTGGCTTCTTTGTCAAAATTAATTGACCATATATGCATGGGTTTATTTCTGAGCTCTCTATTCTGTTCCATTGAACTATTTGTCTGTTTTTATGCCAATACCATACTATTTTAATTACTATAGCTTTGTAATATAATTAAAATCAGGAAGTGTGATGCCTGCAGTTTTACTCTTCTCACTCAAGATTCCTTTGGCTAAAACTGTGGAAAGAGCCAAGATGTCCATCGACAGATGAATGGATAAAGAAGATGTGGTATAGATATACAATGGAATATTATGCAGCCATCAAAAGGAATGAGATCTTGCCATTTGCAACGACGTGGATGGAACTGGAGGGTATTATGTTGAGCGAAATAAGTCAAACAGAGAAAGACATGTATCATATGACCTCACTGATATGAGGAATTCTTAATCGCAGGAAACAAACTGAGGGTTGCTGGAGTGGGGGGTGGGGTGGGAGGGAGGGGGTGACTGGGTAATAGACACTGCGGAAGGTATGTGCTCTGTGAATTGTGCAAGACTGTTGAATCTCAGATCTGTACCTCTGAAACAAATAATGCAATATATGTTAAGAAAAAAAAAAAAGAAGAAGAAGGTAGCAGGAGGGGAAGAATGAAGGGGGGGAAATCGGAGGGGGAGACGAAACATGAGAGACGATGGACTCTGAAAAACAAACTGAGGGTTCTAGAGGGGAGGGGGGTGGGAGGATGGGTTAGCCTGGTGATGGGTATTGAGGAGGGCACATTCTGCATGGAGCACTGGGTGTTATGCACAAACAATGAACCATGGAACACTACATCTAAAACTAATGATATAATGTATAGGGATTAACATAAGAATAAAAAAATTTAAAAAAAAGATTCCTTTGGCTATTCAAGGTATTTTGTGATTCCTTACAAATGTTTGGGTTGTTTATTCTACATCTGCAAACAACACTTTAGGAATTTTGATAGAAATTGCTTGAATCTGTAGACTGCTTTGGATACTATGGACATTTTAACAATGTGCATCGTTTTTTCTTTTGTCTGATCAGTTTTTGGTTCAATATCCCTATTTGTTAGTGGTCTGTTCAGACTTTCTATTTCTTCATAATTTAGTCTTGGTAGGTTGTATGTTTCCAGGAACTTATCCACTCCTTCTAGATTGTCTAGTTTATTGGCATGGCCTATACTTGTTCATAGCTGTTTCTTAGTATTTCTGTGTTATCAGTTGTTAACTTTCCTTTTTTATTTTATTTATTAAAGTCTTCTCTCTTTTTTCTTAATTTAGCTGAAGGTTTGTCAGTTTTGTTTATCTCTTCAGTAAGAAAATGTTTAGTTTCATTGATCTTTTCCATTGTCTTTCTTGTCTCTGTGTCATTTATTTCTACTCTGATCTTTGTTATTTCCTTCCTTCTACTAACTTTGGGCTTAATTTATTTGTCTTTTTCTAGTTCCTTGAGGTGTCAAGCTAGGTTGTTATTTGAGATCTTTCTCTTTTCTAAAGGTAGGTGTTCATCACTATAAACTTCCCTCTTAGAACTGGTTTTACAGCATCTCATAAGTTTTGGCATGTTGTGTTTCTATTTTTATTTGTTTCAAGACATTTTTAAATTTCCCTTTTGATTTACTCTTTGATCCATTGGTTGTTCAGGAGTGTGTTTTTTAATCTCCACATATTTTAGATGGATCACTTTTTATAGGAACACTTAGGAGAAATTAGGAACAAGCTTAACAAAACAGTAATAACATTACCAGATTGCCTTTGTTAAGAAGTTTTAATGATGGAAAATTGTTTCATCTATCAATCTTATTTTAACCAAAGGAAGAGGTAGAGTAGGCTCTGTTCATCTCATTTTATAATTGGAGAGGAGTCCCGCTAGAAGTCAACAAAGGTGCTATTATGTGTAGAGCTGTGTCTGTTTCCTCCTCCCCACAAATTCAGATATCGAAATCCTAATCCCTTGTACCTCAGATGTGACCATATTTGGAGATAGTGTCTTTACAGAGGTAATTAAGTTAAAATGATGTCATTAAGGTGGACCCTAATCCAATATGACTGATGTCCTTATAAGATGATTCCTCTGGACACAGACGTGAACAAAAGGAAGACAATGTGAAGACACAAGGAGAAGTTGGCCATCTAAAAGCCGAAGAGAGGCTTGAAACAGACCCTTCCCTCATAGCCCTTGGAAAGAACAAAACCGAAAACACCTTGATCTCCAACTTCTAGACTTTAAAGCTGTGAGAAGGTAAATTTCTATTGTTTAAAACACCCAGTTTGTGGTACTTTGTTATGACAGCCCAGCAAGCTGAAATGGGATACCTCATACACTTTGTCCCTCAAATCCTTGTTTGTGATTGTTTCTCTACATCTAAACTGTCCAATATGGTAACTGTTAGCTACTCTAAATAAATTAAATAAGTAAAATTAAAATATAGTTGCACTAGTCATAGTTCCTATACTTGCCAGTGACTACTATATTGGACAACACAGAATATTACTCAACAGAAAGTTGCACTCAACAGTGCTGACTGAGACTAACCCTAATTTAATCTCACAGTATACCACAAAGAGGGAGAAGATACAGACTCTAGGACTAAATTGAATATTGAGTAAATTTTTAAGACTTCAACTGGGAGAATTGTGTACCAGGTTTGCTTTAGCCTCACCATGAGTAGTTGCAAAAAGAGGTGGTGTGTGTGTGTAAGAGGGCCATCCCTTTATGAAATCACATTTCACCTTGAACCAAATTTCTAAGCCTCCACGTCTTCTAGCTCTTGTTTCTGATTCCCCACCTTCAATATTCCGATTTAAGTCTTCGTGTGATCCATTGTTTTAGGTGTGCCAATTCCTGCAATATATTGCAAAAATTTCAACCTCCCTTAAGAATGCGACTAAATCCTATGTTCTAATGGTGAGAGAACAACAGAACCTCTGTTTTAAATGAACAGTGAAAAGCTGGATATGAAAAGGGTCAGAGATTTCCCAAGCAGCCGTTTCCTGGACAATGCATGTATGTTCATGCTCTCACATGAATTATGGGTCAGTAAGGAAGAAATACTAAGCAAATGAGAACAAAATGTGAAGAGGAGTGGGCAGCGGGGAAAGGGAGAATTCCAGGTGGGAATTGCACTGGTGGATTAATTATCTCAGGAAACACATAACATTTGAGTGAATTCCTGAAGTCTTAAGGAAGAGAACACCTCTCTGAGTTCCCAGAAAGAAATTTGAGTCAAGCCGAGGCTAAGATGTGAACAGGACCCATCCACTTCTAAAGATCTACAATAAATTAAACAATTCAAGAGGAAAAAAAGAGACACATGGGAAGTTAACATGAAGGAGTAGTTATGGCTTCTCCCTGATTTATTACAAGGCAGACTTGTCCTCTTAAGTAGAATTTTGCGGCTGAAGGTTAGTGCAATAAGCAGGTCAGGCATGGCTCCCGTGGAGGTGAGAGTGTACGGGGGGATTGAGAATGGAAAGGTTGCCCCTCACTCATAGAGAATAAGCCTGGCCTCACCTGGGTGCATCTGACCTGGGAAATTCTGATAGTTAAGACTATGCCCTCCTAAGCTCTTTCCAGAATTTCATAATAAGCACCTAATGATGGAGGCTACTGATCCTGCAACAGTGGAGTGCTGGGAAAGTTTAGCAACCAGTTCTCAGAGGCAGAGGGAGGATAAGCCCCGATTTGCAGTTTCCATCATATAAATATTCCATCGTATAAATATTCTCGCCATAGCTGACTTCAAGGTGCCAACATGGAATCACTGAAGATCAGGTTGGAAAGTATGTTCTGACCCCAATTGGGGGTCCTAAGATTCCATTCAATTCTGACACTGATGACCCAGAGTTAGTGCAGACCCCGAAGATTAAGGGCAAATCCCTTCACAAGGCTGTCCCGACTTCAGACACCAGCCACCAGTTTCGGGCATCCACCAGCCACCCACCCTTCTGCCTAGCTGAATACAAATGTTAGGCTTCCCCCAGTCGCCTCAGGTTTGATAATTTGTTAGAACGGTACACTGAAGTCAGGAGACCACTGAGGAAATGATTACCATTCATTATAAAGGATATACTTGAATAGTCAAATGGCCAGGTACATAGGGCAAGGTCTAGTACAGTCTCAAGTGTGGGAGTTTCTTTTCCTGTAAAGGTGCCACCTCCCTGTACCTCAATATGGTCCCCAGTCAGGAAGCTCCCCTGAGCCTCGGGGTCCAGACTTTTATATGGAGATTTGTTATATAGGCATGACTGATTAAACCATTGGCCACATGACTGAGCTCAGTTTCCAGTTCCTCTCCTCCCCCAGAGGTCAGAGGAGTGGCTGAAATTTCCAACCCTCTATTGACATGCTTGTTCTTTCTAGTGTGGCCAGACCTTCCCTTGAAGCGAAAAAAGGACTTACTGTGAGTCATCTCGTTAGTACAAACTCAGGTATGTCGTCAAGGGGCTTGTTATGAGTAACAGGAGAGACTCGTATTACTCAAAAAATTCCAAGGGTTTTTGGAGCTCAGTGCCAGGACCTGGGGACAAATGCCAGCTATCGTCCTTCTTCTATCACAGAAAGAGATGCACATGATACACTCTCGTGAGCTGGTGGGAGTTGGCTCCAGCACACCACTGTCGCTTGGCTCTGGATTCTTAAAAAATACTGCTATCTGGGTCTCAGCCTCAGAGGTTCTGCTTTAATTAGTGTGGGGACCAACCTGGCACTGAAGTTGTAGAAGCTCCCAGGATATTCTAATTTGCAGCAAGGCGTGATTCCCACAGACTGAGGGCTGTCTCCTCCTCTATAGCCTCCCTCAATAGTCTGCAGGATAGAAACCCAAAGAGGGAGGAAGTGGGATTAACCCCTTTTTGGTCTTCTGAGAGAGAAGGCAGAGTGGCAAGGGCTGCCCCGGCACGATTTGGGGCCAGCCATCCTGTTCCTGCCTGGGATCTACGAAGCCTGGCATTGCTTGGTGCCCCAAGTACCCTTCCAGGGCATGGGCACCCTGGTGCGAAGCTCGAACTCTCTTCTACATCATCATCATCATCACCACCATCATCATCATAATCATCACCATGATAAGGCTGAGCATGTTCCAACCTGCTGCAGACAAACCTGAACAGGTCCTAAGGGTGAAATGGAACCCTAACCCAAAGCCTTCATGCAGATGCTACTTTGGCAAGCTTTCTGAGTTAGTCATTTTGCTCTCAGGGCATATAACTAAATGATTATCATTAACTACTTGACACTTTATAGTCTGCATCATTCTTTAAGTTAGGTATTTCCTTGAGTTCCTTCTTCCCGTTCCTTCAGTTCTTTGTCTATGTGTCACCTTATCAGCCAGGCCTCTCCTGACCCCATTTTCCCCAAATCATTGGTTATCATGTGAAATATTTCACACATGCTTCCTTATTTACTGCCTGCCTCTCTGTGCCGGGAGGAGAGCCTGGGGAGAACCAGATCAGGGCTTCCTGGGAGGAGGGAAGGATCTGACTGAGATGAGACTTCAGGGTCCAAGTTTGTCATTTTAAGGCAAGGAGCCATCTCCAGGGAGCTGACAGCCCTTGCAAGCGTGTGCTAGGTTCAACCAGAGTCTAGTCCCAGAGGGCAGCATATGGTTAGTAGGGTATGGTATTGAGGGGAGAATTCCTCAGGCCCCATTTGTGCTCCCTTATAATCATCCTTCGGGACGAGAGAGCAGGGCATGTGGAATTGCTTCACAGATGCAACTGGAAGTTCTAAACTCTTCATCCTGATTAGGAGCTCCAAAAACTAGAAACATTTATAGATAAAGCTTACGTGTTTCTCTGAGATGGTGATCAATCCTTCCCCAAATCACTATCCAGAGGTGATTCTGAAGATTCCACTACTGATCTGTGATGACTTTTCATGCATACATTCACTTGTGAAGGCCTGTGTGTGTCCAGACACAACTTGTGAGGACCCACGGGGAGCTTGCCCTCCGCCAGGCACTGGTGAGCTGGGCATTAGACAAGTAAATACTGAAATAGTTTGATTAAATTTTAATGATCTCACAAAAGCAGAGTTTGGGGTTTTGTAGGATTATAATTTTTTTTTAAGATTTTATTTATTTACTTGACAGAGACAGAGATAGCGAGAGCAGGAACACAAGCAGGGGGAGTGGGAGAGGGAGAAGCAGGCTTCCCGCTGAGCAGGGAGCCTGACGTGGGACTCGATCCCAGGACCCTGGGATCATGACCTGAGCCAAAGGCAGACGCTTAACGACTGAGCCACCCAGGCGCCATTGTAGGATTATAATTTAAGGCACATCATCTAACCTTGGGGTTGGAGACATTTTGTTGAAAAAGTGATGTCATAAGCTGAAATTTGAAAGATGAATAGAAGTTGCATTGATTATGGTTTTTCTAAAAATTATTAAGCTTGATTCTCTAGCTGATGGGCATGTTGTCCATCGAAGGTTTAGAATCGCAGCTGCAGAAGGCACAATAGCCTATTTTCTTGTGTGTGTTTTGTTTTTTTGTCCTGCTAAACCAGAAGGGAAGAATTGGTTGGAATAATATTTACCTGCTGACGGATCTGTACCGAGACTTGCTATCTAACCCCAAAATAGGAGATTTCTGTGTTTTTACTTGCAGGTGATATTACAAGTGTTATTGGCAATATTGTTCTCTTTTTCATTATTATCTGCATTCATTAATTGATATTTCAAGGCCTGTTTGTTGGTTGATAAAGGCTTAGGATACAGTCTGATTCTCCCATGTTTAGGTCTTGGGAAAAGCACAGCTCTTAAGAAAAAGCAATGTGCAACATGACAAAGGATGAGACGTTCTCCCTCGCTAACCTCGGGCACAGGCTAAGCGTGATGGAGGGGATGAATGACCCTGTGGAAGCTCCGTGATTCAATGGAGTTTCACATGATAATGATTTGATCTGAAAGCCGCAGGGATGGGGCTGGGACAAGCTTGCTTCATAGACCTAGCTGAGGAAGCCGGAGGAGAGACGTATAACTAAATGATTATCATTAACTACTTGACACTTTATAGTCTGCATCATTCTTTAAGTTAGGTATTTCCTTCCACTGAAGGCAAAAGCACAAAAGCATTGAGGATGCTTTGGCTGCACTGGCCAGTGCCACTTGGGCTATTATAAATCTGTTTTAATGTTGTCCACGATTTTGCTTCGGGGAAAAAAAAAAAAAAAAGAAAAAAGAACGGAAGGAAAAGGAAAGGGGAAAACCATTCATGTTGCCAGTCTGTGAGCACTCAGAGGCACGGATGAACCAACATCCAGATCAGCTGCTTAATCTAAAGAAGGATGACCCACGAGAAGTGAGATTTCACACTGGCAGTTTCCCCCTGGATACTACTGCTGTGGTCAGAGTGGAGGAGCACCAAGGAAGAAGGTGGCGAGCACTTCACAGGTGAAACTGAAGGGAGTGAGTCCGTGCAAGGGGCTCGGGCGTCATGGAGCTGTCTTCTGTCAAGGGCTCACAACGGGGGAAGCCATTCCAGTAGCTGATGGCAGGCCAGAGACAACTGTCTGCTGAATGAGAGCGGGGAGAAACACTGGGCCCCCCGGGCAGGCATCTGTAGAATCCCAACCAGGACAATACACGAAATGCCATCATTCTAGGGCTAGGAGCTCCTGAGGCTATCTGACCACATTCCCACTTCATAGGTGAAACGACAACTAGCCCTCTATTATTTCAGACCAGTGGTTTATCCCATACTTGCATCTTGCTGTATCAAACTTGCCTGACCGTTCAGCCAGAGGTTAACAATTCAGTTTTGATACAAAAACAGTGGGGGGAAGAGGTAGTAATAGTTAACATTTGTATGGCACTTACCATGTGCCAGGCATGGTTCTAAGTGCCTTAGGTTAATTCACTTCCCACCACCTTCTAATATTAAGAGGGAAGGACCGTTATGCCCTCTGCTTTACAGTTGACAAGACTGACACAAGAAGAGGCTACGTCATCTCCTCAAGGTCACCTGGCCCGGTGGGTATGAATGTGGGCTGTCTGGCGCCAGAGTCCATCTGCTAGTCACAATACTATACTACCTCTTTTCAATACAGTAGAAACCTGTTCTACCATATTGGTAATATTTTCATGAGAATATGAATGGACAGGTCTGTGCAACAGTGAATCAATTGAAAGAATTAGAACTTATTGGAAACTTTCACCCATTAAGATAACAGTGAGAATAGATAGAGATTCATGTAAGTGTATATGCCTTGCATGTCTGTATAGAATGGGGTTGATAACTCAAAACCGATCTAAATTCTAAACATTCTAGAATATTCTAATATATGTGCTGCCGAAGCGAACACTAAACATTCTAGAATATTCTAACTCTGGTACATTATGTGTCATCTACCAGATGAGGGAAAAAAAATCAAAACCTTTAGGAGGACAAATTCTGTTATGATCTTATTCCTGTACTTCTGTTTGGCCTCACTTCTATCAACAACTTTCCCCTTTACCCTACAGGATAGCCCTACTGAAAGGGAGTTCTGTGAAGGCACAACAATGCTTCTTGATGGGAGCATGCTTCTCGACCTTGTTCCTCGATGCCTTCCTGTAGGCCCCCCTTCCCCTTCTCTCACTTACCTGACTAACTCATCTTTGCCTTCCAGAACTCAGACAGAAGCTCTCTCCTCTGAGAATCCTCCCAGCCTTCTCCTGTCAAAGCTGAGGTACAGGTCTGTCCTGGATAGTATCTCTTGTCATCTTCAGCTACTCTCTTGCAGAGAACTTCTCATGTGTTTTGCAGCTGGGGGTTTGTTAGTCACACTAGTAGATTGGTAGCCCTTAATGGGAGCTACAGGGAAAGGACCTCATATATGGCAGGTGTTCAATAATTATTTGCTGAGTAAATGTACCGGTTTATGTAGAGAATATAAAATTAATGTGCTCTGTACTCAGAAGCTACCTGATAATGTTACCTTGGGTGACAAGATTACCACTAAGTATTTCTGTTTTCCTTTTCCTTTCCATTTCTTTCCTCTTCCTCCATCCTTCCTTCTTTTCTCCCTCCCTCTCTCCTTCCACACTCCTTCCATCCTTTCTCTCTTTCTATTTTTTGTTACATCTGGTTGCTTTTTTGCAATGAATATTTTGCAATGAGTATTTATTACTTTTATAACCAAATAAAGCAACTAAAGTGCTCCCATTTTAGAGAGAAAACAAGAAGCACTTGAAAAAGAAACAGATGAACCCAGTCATATCCTAAAACTGAGCCACTAATATTTACATGGTTCTCTTCTGATTGTTGAGGTTTCTTTCTTTTTTTTTTTTTTTAAGATTTTATTTATTTGACAGAGAGAGACACAGAGAGAGGGAACACAAGCAGGGGGAGTGGGAGAGGGAGAAGCAGGCTTCCCGCTGAGTAGGGAGCCCGATGCGGGACTTGATCCCAGGACCCCGGGATCATGACCTGAGCCGAAGGCAGACGCTTAATGACTGAGCCACCCAGGTGCCCCATGTTGAGGTTTCTGATTAGGACTGCTGAGTTGATTTGGCAGAGACAGGTGGATCCTCAAACATGTACTTCAGTTTTCAATTCATTTGATGTTTTGCCTGGAATTCTGGGTCCACCTGTAGTTTGAGTGATGACCTTCATTCCTTTCTTTGACCCTCCATGTTTGACTGGTTGGGCTAGAACTCCCCAGGCACAGAAGTAGACACTCCTCTTTCAAGACTGTTGTTCCAGGGGCACCTGGGTGGCTCAGTCATTAAGCGTCTGCCCTTGGCTCAGGTCATGATCTCAGGGTCCTAGGATCGAGCCCTGCATCAGGCTCGCTGCTCTGCAGAGAGCCTGCTTCTCCCTCTCCCACTCCCCCTGCTTCTGTTCCCTCTCTTGCTGTGTCTTTCTCTTTCAAAGAAATAAATAAAATCTTAAAAAAAAAAAAAAAGAAGACTGTGGTTCCATACATTTCTTTCACACAATATTAAGTGAGATGCAGTAACCACCCCAATTACTGTCCAGTTTTTCTTCATTATGCTTGGGAACTATGTGGTGAGAGAATGGATTTCTCTTTTGTGAGAGGAGCACACAGGCACAGTTGTTTCTCTGAGAGAGCATGGTATTTCAGGGGTAACTAGCTAAGTGGGCCAACCCATCTCTGACTCTGTTGTAGGGCTCTGCCACCAACAAGGCCACGGGGCCCTCATCAAGAGACTAGGACATGTCTCTTCTTTGGGAACCAACAGGTAGGAACAGCAACTATCAGCTACAGTCAGAAACTCTACTGAGGAAAAGAACAAGAAAAGAGACTAATATTTTGAGTGCTTCCTACCTGTTCAGCGCCGGTAGGCAATTTCTCCCACCTTAGGTAATGTATCCTTTTGGCTTTTCCTGAGGTAGAATTGTCTTAAATTTTTACCTATGAGGAAACTCAAATACAGAAATGAATCTGCACAAAGTCATATAGCTAGCCAGTGAGAAGGTGAGTTTGAAGCAAAGTAAGCACCCTCTGGAAACTCTGATGGACCACATTATAAAAGCCAACCAACCCCCCAAATAGGGGAGCCCCTGACCTAATACTAACACAGTAAACGACTGGTTGTGGGGTGTCGAGATGCTTCCTTTTAACTTTGATTCTTTTATACGTGAGGTATAAAAGAGAAAAAAAACTATCAGGAAAAAAGAATCCAGCTCCTCTGGTTGCTACAGAGATAAACTACTTATCTACCACCACAAAACCTTTCATGGGGGAACAGCCATAATTGAGATTTCTAACTTCCAAGAATTGTATTCTTGGAGGATTGACTTCTACTTGTTCACAATCTGTTTTTGAAAAAAAAAAAATGTAGGTGGCATAGATACTGTACTCATTTCCTGGTGTAGAAAATCTGAGTAGCAGAAACTATTTAAATCTTAGAGCTTTGTTTCAGCATCCTGAATGGAGGCAAATTTCCGTTTCCTGGGAGGTGTGTACATTGTGTGTGTGAGAGTGTTTGTGTGTGTGTGTGAGAGAGAGAGAGAGAGAGAGGCCGAGACAGAGGGTTCTCTAGAAGCTATTTGAAATGCCAGTCTATAGATTAAACATAAAACATAGGACTAAAGAGGAAAAATCAGTTTGTCTCGAAAAGCATTCTTTAAATAAGAAAGAATTCAAATAGAAGAAAAACAAAATTGTCATCCTTGGAAATACCATCTGCACCACTTGTGAAGCATTGGGACACAGCGAGTGAACATTTGTGTAGATTTACAGACTCAGAGCTGCTACGTAAGTAGGAAAATGTGGGAGAGCCGAGTGCCTACCTGGTCTCCTGTTCTGGGACTTGGGGCTTCATATGAGAGTGGGTTTAGGGTAGGTGCAGTGTGTAGACTCACACAAAATCCAGAACATAGGGCCTGGAGTGAAGTTACACTGGAAACAGACAGGTGGTCTTAATGCAGCATTAATTGCAGGGGTGAAGATGCAACCAACCATAGTAGGCATGGGAGGAGGGGCCAGCTAATGGAGACAGGAGCCAGGGAAGGCATCTGGCGTGTGCGTAGAGGATGGGCTCATGGAGCTTCTCTGCTGTGCTGGCTGGTAAGCCTGAAGTTTGTGCAATGCTGCCTAAGCATTAGCCCATGGACGGGCACTTGCCGAGTACAGCAGGGGAATTGCAGAACACCACCTCCTTCCTTTTACAGAAGGGGAGGCAGGGAGTCAGGACCGTGTGGGTACACACAGGAAATGAGAGCTGAAACCACAGCTTAAGTGGCTTGCTGTCTTCTTGGCTATTTTGGTAAAAATAGCTACTGACTGGTACATCGTACTCAACCTACCTTCATGGCTGCCTATTGTTATTTTGTATTTCATTATTTGAATTTAATTCATTGATGATAAAAAGAAGCAGGTGATTTCAACAGCTCATAAACTTCCTTGAAATCAAGGGGCCACTATTTGTACACTTAGCATTGTTTAATGACTGTTTGTTGGGAAATAAGCAGTGAACGGATGTCCCTATGGTGTACTGATTACAGACAATAAAAGTGATGATAATTTAGTTAATATACATTCTATATATTATGTATTTCCAAATGTGTTGATAAACTAAGGAAGGGAATGGGAAAAAATTTTTTCAAGTTGGAAAATAAATTGATGCGGGAAAGTGACAGTGAGGCACGTGGTTTTCAGAGGGAAGAGGTTCACAGGCTTATCCATGCCAGGCAGGTTGAAGAGCTTCTCCGTAATAGTCAAATGGTGGTGAAAAAGTTGCATAAGGAGGAGTAAAAATAATGGGTGACAGGAGAAGACTGGATGATGGAATCAGAGACTCCATTAAAAACTCGGAAGAGATTTTCTTATGAACAGGACCGTAGATCAGTGTTTTTCTCCTCTTCTCCTGGAAAAGCAAATAAAAGCAACCAGGAGAATTTTAAAAAATCCTACAACTTCAATTGTCCATGGAATTTAGAAGTCAGCTAATCTTCAGGTGTCAAAATACCTATAGGACTTCCAAAAGCCCAAGATTAGGCAGAAGCAGATGGGAGGAAATGAAGATAAGAAGCTCAGTGAGTGGAGAGTGGAACCATAAGAAGCAAATTTTAAAAAGAGCCACCCAAAATACTATTACTGATAGATAGTGCAAGAACTGTATCTCTTGTTTACAACAATGGATGTACTGTATCAGGATGAGGACAGCTGGTAGCAGAGAGTATGATGAGTTCAGTCTGGTTCAGATGTGCAGAAGAGAAATGGAAATACAGACTCATGTGGAAGGACAATATTTATAGAAAGCAGTCAGAAGGAAGCCCTCTGTTGTAAAGCCTGGAAAATGATCTGTTCCATTTCCTCTTCTAGGAATATTCTGGGGACAGCTGGGTCACAAAAAGCCAACTTTTCAATGATTAGTAATAAAAAAAGTATTGTGAATAAAAGTGTGGAAAAGATCTTCAAAGCTTTCCAACTGATGTAGAATAGTCATCATAAAAACGGTGCCACTGAGCAAAGATAAATAATGACCAATCATTTTACCGTGATTTTAAAGAGCTTAATGCTGCAATTGCTTCTAAGAAGGAAGAACACAAAGTAGAAACTTAAGAACTTGGGAAGGAATATAGTGAAACAACTATAGGTTATTAAACATGGGCAGAACTCAGAAAAGAAATAGAAGAGAAACACAAAAGCATTCTAGAAATGGAAAGGAAGTCTGAAGATCACAAGAGAGAAGACAGAAGAGGTCCTAAGGAACCTAAAGAAATTCCTAAAGAAACGAGAAAAATTGAATAAAATAAAATAGTAACAAATATTTTCAAAGCATTAGAGAGAAGATGACAGATACAAATGATAAACAAAGTAGAGTTAACAAAGAGGAATTGAATAGAACAAATATGCAAAGATATAATTTATGTAAAATAAAGGTATAAATCTGCATACTGAGTGGACAGACTGTGAGTCAGAAAATATGGATTAAAAACAGTCTGCATAAAAACATATGAACTTTAGAAATAATTTTTAAAAAGAAAACTTTGGTGAGCCAGACAAAATATGGTCACTAAAACGGGGGAAGAAATAGTGGCAGCTTCAGAGATCATAAGACTGTGGAGCCACACTCAGGAGACGTGTAAGGAAATAAATTGTGAGCCAAGGGTTTACATGAGGCCAAGCTCTTTTTCTCCTACAAGGAATACAGAACACCAGTTTTGAACATGCCAAAACTGAGGTACCATAAGGATGAACGTTATTTAGCTAAGAGATTGCAGCGAAAGGTCTCACAGCGATGCATGAGTATGTCTAACAGTCGAGATGAGACGAGCATGGCAGGTCATTGGGACAGGATGAATGTAACTGTGTTCTGTGCCCAGACCAGGTCCACGGGCTATGACTGACCAAAATGGGAGAGGCAGAGGGAGAGCGTGGGAGAAGTGGAGTGGGGTTGCTGACTGCCTCATCTGTGTCTCCCGCCAACCAGAAAGACGACTGAAACTCACAAACCAGGAAATAGAAGTAATAGCATATGTCATAGCTCATGGTGAAGCACTGAGAAGGGTGATATTTTTCATTGTAATTGGGTCATGAAGAGTGGAGAGGAGATAGTAGTCAAGGACTACACAGGGTTCTTCTGGTAATATACAACATTGCAATTATAAAGGTAACCAAGCATTGATGCAACAACAAAATGATTAAATCTCTGTTCCTGATGGAAGTGCTACTCACACAGTGAGGTAAACAGACCATGCATTAGAAGACTTTTGTGAACTCAAAGACATAAAATAATAGGTGGGACTAAAGCCAAATACATCTATCATATTAGTAAATATAAAAGAGTTAAACTTATCTATTAATATAAACATTTTAGGTTAGATAATAAAAGCAGCGCAACTCTATGCTAGACTAAACTGACACTCCTAAGAATAGTCCTGCAGAAAGCATGGGCATGAAAGTATGGAGAGAGAGTCAACCCATCTTCAAAGGGGAAAAAAAGGTCAGGGTAGGGATAGATTAGTTACATGTAAATGAATAGGAGGCAGGATCACAAGCCTTCATATCAGATGAGGTGGGATTCAGGCCAGAAGAAGACAAAGAAAGACACCTTAAAATGCTAACTTGTAAAATCACAGTGAAAACATATTATCTTGGGGTGCCTGGGTTGCTCAGTTGGTTAAGCATCTGCCTTTGGCTCAGGTCATGATCCCAGAGTCCTGAGATGGAGCCCCACATCAGGCTCCTGGCTCAGCAGGGAGTCTGCTTCTCCCTCTGACCCTCCCCCCTCTCATGTGCTCTCTCTCTCTCATTCTCTCTCTCTCTCAAATAAATAAAATCTTTTAAAAAAAGGAAAACATATTATCTTATACTAAATGATACCAGCTACATTCATGAAATAGATGAAAAGAGATACAAAGAAAAGTAAACAAAAGCAAACTAGTAGTAAGAAATCTTAATTAGTTTCTTTCATTCAAGGCAGATGAATGCAAACAAAATGATGAATATGGAAGCTTTAACACTATCTGATTGACTGAAAAGCATCTAACCTTCCATCCTAAAAATAGAGAATGAATACTTGTTTAAAATGGGCCTGACCCCTCTCATGAAAATAGACTAGACACTGGGTCAAAAAGAAATCCTAAATAAATCCCCTAAACTACCAAGAGTATGAGCAACGTTTTCTGATCACAGTGCTATAAGACTAGTAGTTAATAAAACTGGACAACCTGAGAATATTTTTTTAAATCCCATCTCCTCAATAATTTCTGGATAAAAGGGAGATACAAATGAAAAGTATAAATGTCTAGATAAGCTCTAACATGGTGGACATTAGCCATGTGTGGTTGCTTACTATTAAAGTAGATTAAAAACTGAGTTCCTCTCTCATACACACTAGTCACATTTCAAGAGCTTGATAGCTACAGGTGGCTAGTAGATCTCATAGTGGACAGTGCAGATATAGAAAGTTTTATTGGATAGTGCTGGTCTGAGATATAACTGTAACAAAAACACCACATATGAGAATATATGGGGTGTAGCTAAAGCACACGACAAAATCTCCATAACATTTAAAACCATGTCAATAATGATGGAAGACAAGACACTTTGTATCTTACTCAACAAAGCAGAAAAGGTCCTAAACTCTGAGCTTTAGTAAAGACAAAACCTATTAAAGGCTCGAAAAGAAATTAATGAGTTAGAAGACAGAAAAACAGTAGCACTAATAAGTAAATTCAAAAACTATTTTTAAGAAAAACTGATAGGGGTACCTGGGTGGCTCAGTTGGTTAAGCAACTGCCTTCGGCTCAGGAGTCATGATCCTGGAGTCCCTGGATCGAGTCCCGCATCGGGCTCCCTGCTCAGCAGGGAGTCTGCTTCTCCCTCTGACCCTCCCGACCCTCCCCTCTCTCATGTGCTCTCTCTCTCATAAATAAAAATCTTTAAAAAATAAATAAATAAATAAAAATCTTAAAAAAAAAAAAAGAAAAACTGATAAACTGCTGGGTAAAACTCCAAAGAAAAACTACCTTTGCCTTTATAAAGGGTAAAAATTCAATATGAAAAATAAGAAACAAAAGAGGGAACAAAGGAACAGAGAAAATTAGAAGAATAATATGAGACCACTTTGCTCAACTCTGGAAATTATTTGAATACCTGGAGGAAATGGATAATTTTCCAGGAAAATGTAACCTGCCAAAGCTGACACCAGACAAAATAGAGAAAAAATTTAAAATGGCTTATTTCCATAGAACAATCAGAAACATGACAAAAAGCCAGACAGCTTCACAGGGACATTCTACCAAAATTAAAGAGCAGGTATTTTCAAGGTTACAGAAATGCTTGCAGAGCATTAAAAAACTCTCCCAATTACTTTTAAAGCAAATATAATATTAATACCAAAATATGATGAAATTAAAAAAAAAAAAAAGAAAAACTGATAAACTGCTGGGTAAAACTCCAACGAAAAACTACCTTTGCCTTTATAAAGGGTAAAAATTCAATATGAAAAATAAGAAACAAAAGAGGGAACAAAGGAACAGAGAAAATTAGAAGAATAATATGAGACCACTTTGCTCAACTCTGGAAATTATTTGAATACCTGGAGGAAATGGATAATTTTCCAGGAAAATGTAACCTGCCAAAGCTGACACCAGACAAAATAGAGAAAAAATTTAAAATGGCTTATTTCCATAGAACAATCAGAAACATGACAAAAAGCCAGACAGCTTCACAGGGACATTCTACCAAAATTAAAGAGCAGGTATTTTCAAGGTTACAGAAATGCTTGCAGAGCATTAAAAACTCTCCCAATTACTTTTAAAGCAAATATAATATTAATACCAAAATATGATGAAATTTTTAAAAATCCCATTTACAAACCTTACTTATGAGTAGTAATTCCAAAACCATAAATAAAATATCAACAAACGGAGTTCAGCAACACATTGAAAGAATTATAATCACAGTAGGTTAGAAATTCAGTGGTGATTCAATAGTGGTAAATCTAATATAATTTATCATGTTAATCGAAAATTCATATGATTATCTACCTAGTTTCACAAAAGGAAACAGGGACACTACTTTAACATGACAAAGTATGTGTGTCTCAGTTCAAAAGCCAGTGCTAGAGGCATTTCCACTAAATACCCAAATCAAATTAAGGATGCGCACTAATATTGTTATTTAATATTTCACTGTAGAATTAAATATGATATTTGACAAAAGAACATTCAGATTTAAAAATGGAAAAAACAATGTAAAACCATCATTATATGCAGAGACAATAAAACTGAATATTTGGCAAACAAGAGTGAACCAATTAATCCATTTTAAAAATTAGAAGAGACTTACTAAAATAAAGTACAAAATTATTATATAGAAATCAGTGGCTTTCGTCTATATGAACAGTGGTCAGTGAGCAGATGTAATGAAGGCAAAGACCCTTTTACAAGAGCAACCCAAGGATAAAATAGGAATTACTTTAACACAAAATGGGCAAGATACAGGTGAAGAAAACCTTGCAACATGAATAAAGGACTGTCTTCGTCCATTCAGGCTGCTATAATAGAATACCATGGACTGGATGGCTTGTCCACAGGAATTTATTTCTCACGGTCTGGAGGCTGGAAGTCCAAGATGAAGACACCAGCATACTCCGTGTCCGGCAAGGACTCACCTCCTGATTCACAGATGGCCATTTTCTTACTGTGCACAAGGAAGGGGCAAGTGAGCTCTCTGGGTCTCCTACAGGCACTAGTCCATTCATGGGGGCTCTACCCTCCTGACCTAATCACCTCCCAAAGGTCTCACCTCCAAATGCATCACTTTGGGGGTTAGGATTTTAACATAAGAAGTCTGGGAGGATGCAGACATGTCAGCGTACAGCAAGGACGTGGAAGAAGACATCCTCTCTTAGACCCAGCAGTTAGCCTTCCATTTATCCCCCAGATGTCCCGGCAGATGCTGAAAAGATGTATCACAAGATTTTTACCTATAGGACTGTCTGTAATTACAGAAGATTGGAAATAACCATAATATCTATTAATGGCAAAGTGGTTAATAAAACATGGGGTATACTTCGATGTATGTGAATCAGAGGCTTTCTGCCCCTGTAAACCAGAATAAGGGAACTTTCTAGATATTGATGGGGGAAGATCTCAAAGCTACAGCATTCTTTGGAGTAGCAAGATGAAGAACCACGTGAAGAGAACTTCCCTTTTGGTGTCAAACAGGGAGAAAACAAGGATATATTATTATATCCTTTATTTGCACGCATCCCTTTATTTGTATGCATTTATTTGTAGGCATTCCTGCTCTGGAAGAATGCATGGAAAATTCATGACCGTGGTGACCTGCAGACAGGTAGCAGGCATTTGAAGGAGTCATTACACTGTGTTCCTTTTGACCTATTTTTAATTTTTTAAACTGTGGGTATGAATTACCTAATCAAAAATAAATATAAACTATTTGGGAGAAATACCCACCCGAAGAACTCAGAGAACGGTGCATGTCAACCTAGGCTAGCTTCTGGGTCACCGAGTGGAGCCTCAGATCTGAGAGCCTGCCCATGATCCATGACAGCTGCAGGGTGAGGGGGGCGCTGCTGATTCATCCCCCAAGACACCTTGAAAGCTGGCTCGCAGGGAAAAGCACTCGCCCTGATTTTCTGGCTTGCTTGTCAATGAAGTGCTTGCACAGGGTGGACCCAGTTTTCCTCCATGTTCCGTTTGCTCCTGCAGCCCCACGGGGCTCTCCAGAGACCGCTGCATTAAATGTGGAAAGACATGCTCAAGAGCATTGATACCAGCTGTTTTTCTTGTGAAGGGCCATATTTTGACGTGATGTCATTGAACCTTCACATGCAGTGCCCTCCGTGACACACTTCTATCAGGCGAAGCCATCTGTATTGGGGTAAATGGGCTCACTGTTCCGTTTCCTGTGCATCAGTTATCTTTATTTCAGATGTAGGGAAGATACATCTACTTGGACATCTGCACTGAACTGATTGTGGGCCGTGGTGGATTGCCTCGTTTTGCTCTCGTGCTTTCAGCTTCTGGAAAACGGTGAGAGCTTGACATTACAGGCGAGGGCTGCAACTTGCTTTTAATATTTGTGAACCAGGAAGTTTAAGAGGATGGGAGTTGCTCCTGTCCTTCCCTCCATCCTGAACATTAGTTTCATTTAGAATAACAAATATTTTGACACGTACAAGGACAGTGCCACTTGCTTGCTTTGCAGAGGAGCATGCACCCACCACCACCTGATCCACACGAGCCCCAGGGCTGCTAAAGATGTGTGGAAGGGAGAAATCCAGCTTAGCTCCAACGCTGTCTCAGAAGGTTGCTGCCACCTATAGGTGTCCGTTCGCATCTGCACCTGTGTGGTGCTGGAGAAAACCCAGGGAGGAACAGAGGAAGTGGAGAGGCTGGGGGGGCGGGGAGCTGAGCATAGGAAGTCAAGAGCCAAAGCGAGAACAAGGAGAGGCATCCTCTCTGCCTGAAAGACAGCCCTTTCCAACCTTTGCCCTTGCTTTCCCTTGCCCCCTCATTTAGAATGCTTACGGCACCCAAGGGCCTTTCAGCAAAACAAAGTAATCCACTCCAACAGACCCATGTCAGAGAAAGGAAAAAAACAGAACAAAAGAAGAGAAAAACAATCTCACACATCAGTTAGAATCCTTGGGCTAGAACACCTCTGACTTTACTAAAGGAACACTTAGGCACCTCCCTGGGCTTGTCAGCCAGCTTCCACCTTTGCCATATTCATCTTAAATGCTATTGTAACAGAGAACTTACTATTTTTCAGTGAGTTCTTAAAAAGTATTTGTTTCACGTGTGTGTTACTTTATACATCCTGGAGTCATGAACTCGGTTAGGTGGAGGGGACTTTTTAAAGCAATCCAGTTGACGCTTTAACCCACAATCCAGCCTGCAAAAATCCCAGACCGGGAGTTATCCACGCCTAAGTGTGGTAGTTAACTTTATGTGTCAGCTTGACTGGGTCACAGATTGCTCACGTATTTGGTGTAACATTACCCTGGGTGGTTTTGGGATGAGATTCACCTTTGAGTCAGTACACTGAGTAAAGCCATATTTTGGTTGGGCCTCATTCAATCAGCTGAAGGTCTGAACTGGACAAAAAAGCTGATGCTAACCCAAGTAAAAGAGGATCCTTCCTGCCTAATGGCTTCTAACTGTGATATTGGCTTTTTTTTTTTTTTTTTCTGCTTTCAGATTTAAACAGAAACATTGGCTCTTGCTGGGTCTTAAGTCTGCTGGGATTTGATCTATGAATCATACTATTAGCTCTCCTGAGTCTCCAGCTTGCAGACTCACCCTGCAGATCTTGAGTCTTTCCAGATTCCGTAATTATGTGAGCCCATTCCCTACAATAAATCTCGATCCCTATCTGCTCTGTTTCTCTGGAGGACCTAGACTGATAATACACTATGTAAAAGAACTTTCAGCACCAAGGAGCTCCCATCCTCAGTGAACCCAAGACCAAGCATGAGTCACCAACAGAACCAAGAGTTGGTTTCAGAACTTGTACCTTGTTTGTTCATCCATCCATCCTTCTATGCGTCTACTTACTTAACGAGCATTTTCTGAACATAGTCAACAACTAGTTTGGGGTACTATACATTTTACGTAAAAGCAGTATTTGGCAATGACCTTCATGTTGACAGATCCAATTACACTCAAAATTACAGGGGTGTCTTGTAGGACAGTGCATCATCTGCTGGTTTTCCTCCTGCTGCATTAACTATCCTCCCTGTTCTCTTTGCTATGTCTCCCTCACGTCAGGGACACAGATGTCAGTAAGCAGCTGGGCTCTGATTCTACCATCTTCTTTTCACTACCTACACCCTCAACCCCAGGTGTGCTTATCCAGCCTCTTGGATGGAAATGCTTCCCAACGTTGACTCTCAGACTCAATTTCTGACCCTAAACTCACCTCAGTGCTCTAGATTTGTATGTTCAACCATCTACTGGCTAGCTAACTGCCTGACCTCAATCCAGTGTGTGCATAACAGAGCTCTTGGTTCTGTCCCTCCACCCTCTATCCATCCTCTGTCCAGCCTTCCTTCTCTCAACCCAACACCACCATTGTCTCAGGAGCTTAAGCCAAAATTTTATGTGCCATCCTTCAGTCTTGCCTTTCCCTCATCTTCAAAAAAATTCCCAAATACAGACTTTGCTCCATAAACCCTGGACCAATGTCTACATGCTGAACCCACTCCTTTCCCCTGTGAACGCCTGCTGGCGCAGCCTATAGGGTCACTCAGCTTGGATTCCTGCTGCTCTCTAACCCAAATGGACGGGGCCACCTGGGTTAGACCTTCCCACCCTGTTCCAGTCATTTCCCATCTTATTGAAGATAAAATCTGTGTCCTGACCGTATCACTATCTGATTCTGGGCTTGCCCTGCTTTCCAAATTCACTGTGGACCCCATGCTGCCTCCTCACTACCCTCCAGTCACACCTGCCTCCTGATAGTCTTCAGACAGGCTCATCGCTCCTGCCCTGGGGTCTTGAACCTTCTATTCCCTGGACTTAGAACACTCTCGTCCCTGCTCTTCCCATGGCTGGCCTCCCGTTGTTCAGGCCTCAGTTCCATCATCATTCCACAGAGAAACCCTTCCCAACTACCTACTGTCATTGGTCAAATTGTCCTATTTATTTCCTTCACTTTTTACTTTCTGAAATATTTTTTTTTTTTTACTTATTTGCTACTACCCTCCCCCATCCCCTACTGGACCATAAGCCTAATTATTTTTCAGTCCTTTCATAAAACAAAATAGATGCTCAATAAATATTCATTGAATGGACACGAGTGACTCCATCTCAAAAAGTACTGAAAAGCACTGAAGCATTCCTTTTCAATACCCCCCAAAATACATAGTTCTGTGTCCCCAGTGAACCCTGCCTCTCACTGAGCTCTTCCCATGTCCTTCATTTTTCCAGGAGCCTCCTGTTTAGTGCCATGGCATTGTCCCTTCATTTGGTTTACTGTATGTCCCACGATGAAAGAAATTTACCCTTAAATAGTGCAAATTAGTCCTTCCAGTTAAATTAGGGTGAAATCACAGAGCACAGTCTATTTAGTAACATTTCACTCCAAGGGACAGTAAATACCAAATCTAATCACATGGCTAGAGCGGTTTGTTGGTGATTCAAGCCATGTTTATTCTTTAAATGAACTTACAAAACATCAGTGCTTCTCACTGAAGTCAGCACCCACTTGTGGCTTTGATTGTCTTCAGATTTGTTCCTTTAGTAACCAAGAAAGTCTCATTTGGTTTTTTTTGACCCAGAAATCTTGCTTAATTGCCTCATTTTGATGTCTGGTCATTAATGCATGCTGTGAAGCAACTGTTGTCTTCTGCTCTCTTTGCAGAAATAGCAGATCTTTCCTGTATAGTCTGAGCACTGGGAAAGGACCCTTACAACATGGTTTGTCATTTCGTGAACATGTTATCTTGCATACTTGAACTTGATTTCCTCGCTGGTAGCCAAGTGTGGGTCATGATATCCCTCTTCCACCCTGTTAAGGAGCAAATGAAATAATATATGGAAATGCATTTTGGAATCTAATGTAAAGACCAAATGCAAATGGCTGTTGTTATGTTTTACCTATGCTAAGGCATTTAAAAAATGACATTATGATATGGTTGACAGGTCACTGGACCAGGAAACCTCGTGCATGGTGCTGGCCTTCAAACGTCACTGAGTCATTGTGTCTTGACCTTGAAAATGAGGGATTTGGATAAACTCATCTCACAGGTCTTTCCAACTCTAACATATAAAGCTTTATTATTGTAAATAAGGCTTCAGATATTAAAATGTGGTAACAGTGTCTTATCCCTTCTCTTAAATCTATCTACATTTTATTTAGAAGAGAAAATATACTCTAGGGAAACCCACAGACTTGAAATGCTGAATAACTGTGTATTTACTGTTGAATGTTTATTTAGAATCCAGAATATGCCAGACACTATAATAATGAGTCAAACATTTATAATCCTGTACGGTTTAAAAAGCACTTTTGTGTCGTATGATCTCGTGGGATCCCCTCAGATGACTATGATAGAAGGAGGACAAAGATTACCAGGCCCGTTTCACAGGTAGGGAAGTGGAAGGTGAGACAAGTTGAGTGATCCTGCCGGGTTTCTCAGATCTGGCAAGTGGGAGTGCCAGTTTTATCGCAGACTCTTGGACTTCTGAACTCGTTTCTTCCACCGTGGGTGGACAGTTGTGCACCGCGGCCCCCGTTGCCAAGATGGCAGCCTTCCAAGAGGACTCCAAGGAATCAGGCAGATAAAGCTGCCAGGACTGGGACAGGGTTACAAAATCACAGCCCTCACACATACCGAGAACGTGTCGTTTCTTTATTCTGTGAAGCTGCACTTAGGAGCCTTTCCTTTCTTTCATTTGGTGTGACTCAGTGATTTCAACAGCGTCTTCAGGTTGTTGAACTTAGCTGTTTGGGAATACTTTCTAGGTCATTCGATTTTATCCCTCTCTCTATTTGGCCCTAAGACAGTGTCTGAGGCTTGAGAGAAGCTGGTGGAGGGAAGAGAGCCTTGACCTAGCGTGGTCTTTGAGTGTGTGCTGGGCTTTGCCCTCTGAGCTGGCCATGTCCCATTCAGGGTAATCTGGTGGTCTCAGCTCTGATGTCTGCAGTTGATCTATATGTGCATTCTCTTTTTCTCATTCAGCCAGTGCAGCATGGCCCTCCCCTCCCGAGTGCACTCCCCTCAACTCACATGGGCCTTAGAGCCTCCTTGGAGTCCTGATTATGTCCTCCTTCACCTGCAGTCAAGGCCTTGCACAAGGCCAGTGTCGTTGCCTGCTGGATACAGTTTCCCTACAGGGGGCAGTTTTGTCCTGCGGGGATATTTGCAGGATCCATCTGGAGACATTTTTGGTTGTCTGTTTTTCCGGGGAGAAGTATGCAACTAGCATCTAGATGCTACTACACGTCCTATAATGCACGGACAGTGGCCACAACAAAGAATTATCTGGCCCCCAATATCAGTAGTGCCAAGACTGAGGAAACCCGATCCATCCACATCTAGAAACCTGCTCTGGTCTCTGGTGCTAACTCTCACTTGAGCTAAATAAAGTAAGCAAACCCTTCAAAGTGAAATCACTTCCCCTCCATTTCTCACTGCACCCCCCACACTTTTTATTGAGGTATAATTGATATACGACATATTAATTTCAGGTGTATGACATAATGATTCAATATTTCTACGTATTGCAAAATGATCATCACAATAAGTCTAAATTCATATCCATCTATTACAAAAACATCTTTTTCTTGTGATGAGAACTTTTAAGATTTACTTTCTTAGCAACTTTCAAATACACAATACAGTATCATTAACTATAATCACCATGCTGTACATTACATCCCCATGACTTATTTTTTTTATAACTGTAAGTCTGTACCTTTTGACCCCCTTCATGCATCCCCCACCCCAGCCACCAATCTGTTCTCTATATGTATGAGCTGGGTTAGGTGGTGGTTTTTTAATTTTTTCTAGATTCCACATACAAGCGAGATTATACAGTATTTGTCTTTCTCTGGCTTATTTCACTTGCATAATGTCTTCAAGGTCTATCTGTCTTGTTGCAAATGGCAACATTTCATTCTTTTTTATGGCTGAGTAATATTCCAGTGTGTGTGTGCATATATATGTCTACGTGTGTGTGTGTGTGTCTATATATGCACATATACATCTCTTGATCCATTTATTCATCAGTGGACACTTAGGCTGCTTCTGTATCTTGACTATTATAGATAATGCGGTAGTAAACAGAGGGGTGCATATATCTGTTCTAGTTAGTGTTTTTGCTTTTGGTTTTGTTTTGGGGTTTTTTTTTTTTAGTGTTTTTGTTTTTGGATAAATGCCCAAAAGTGGAATTCTTGGATCATACAGTAATTCCATTTTTAATTTTTTGAGGAACCTCCGTACTGTTTTCCACAGTGGCTGCACCAACTTACGTTCCTACCAACAGTGCACAAGTTTCCTTTTATTCCACATCCTCACCAACACTTGCTAGTTCTTGTCTTTTCCATTCTAGCCATTCTCACAGGTGTGAAGTGATATCTGGTTGGGGTTTTGATCTGCATTTCCCTAATGAGCAGTGATGCTGAGCATCTTTTCATGTGTCTATTGGCCATCTGCAAGCCTTCTTTGGAAAAATGTTTATTCATTTACTCTGCCCATTATTTAATCAGATTTTGTTTCAGCTACTGAGTTGTAGGAGTTTTTCCATATATTTTATATGTTAACCTCTTATCAGAGATCTAATCTTCAAATGCTTTCTCCCAGTCAGTAGGTCGCCTTTTCATTTTGTTGATGGTTTCCTTGTTGTGTAGAAGTTTTTGTCTCTCTTTCAACATCCTCAGAACTTAAATAACTCCAAAGCAGGATGAATTTTGTTTAGTTTTGTTTTTACTCTGCTTAGTTTAAACCAAAAACAGCTTGGTATGTGTCTTCTTGTTTGACACAAACATTGTTTCTAAGGGCATTGAATCTGAGGAGCTGGCTTTATAAATGGATGGGTTTCTCGATGTAATCATAATACTAGCTAACTTTTAGAGAAAACAACTTCCATGCATTCCTTTATATTATCCCCATTTTACAGGGTGGGGGGGACTGAGGATTGAAGTATAATTCCTCCACTGAGACAGTTAGTAAATGACAGAGTGGGACCTAAAATATAAGTCAATTTAACAACTGAGCCTAGATTGCTAGCCATCATGCTATATTGGTCTTTAACACACTGTACTAATTTCTTCATATTTTTTCCCATGGTATTGGTCTGAGAAGCCTAATTTTTTTTTTTGACTTAAGAAAGCATGAGAGGCTAACGGGGAGACACAGCTGTGCTACACCAAGTAGAACTTTTTGCATATAAAATGAAAATGATTTTGCAACAACTGGAGAAAAAAAAAGATTATAAACAGATAAAAGTGTCTGGATCACTTTCAGTGTACTGATTTATGACTCGTAGTATCATCCCTTTGAGAAAAAATACTACAGGATGATTCATCTTTGGCATAAAATATGTTGCCTCTAGCTGAAGAAACTGGCAGGTTCTCACCTTCTCATATAAATATTTAAGAGCACCACACTGTCATTTGTTAGATTTTCCAAAGACTACAGGTGTGAGCATCTTGTCCTAGAATGCTAACTTTCTAGGTTTGTCTTATCTGATCAAATGCAACCGGAAAAAAAAAAGTTTTTTAGGCCATTTGAGGATTTCAGAGCCACTTCTAGGAGCCATTCCCTTCATAAGATTGGGACTCCCTTTGCTACTGGTTACTGGTTTGCTCTGCTAGGCACTTGGTATCGAGGGACTCTCCCAGTGCACGGGATGTGTGTCATCTTTCTTTTTTTACATACTTGGACAACAAGGCCCAGGTTCAGCTCTGCTGTTGGCACAAAACCCAGATGAGCTCTCCTGGTTTAAGTGAGTCCCCATTCAGGTTCATAACCCCAGACCTCTTCCTTAAGGGAAGAGATAAAGTCTAGATCCAGATAACATCAACCAGAAGAAAAGGACTCCTAGATACAAGATATTAATTGGCCTCCATTTGTCTCTCTGGGGACCACTGGAAATAGTTAGATTATGGCTTTGAAAGAGAGAGAATGACCCCAGGAGCAGACCCCTTGGGAACCCAGACGGTCTAGCAAATGATATTGACTGGGTCCCACAGCATAAATGGAGCTACGATAAGGATTGAAAAAAAGCTGTGTGTGTGTATGTGTGTGTGTGAGAAAGAGAGAGAGAGAGAGGAGGAGGCAGCAGCTGGGCAGTCAGATGGAATCTGGAGGAAAGATAAAAATAAGGAACTGAAAATAAATATTTAAGATTCCACATCATTCCTTATTAAACTTTTTTGAAGACTGCAGAAGTGCGATTCATCAACCTCTTTTTCCCTTAAATTTTCTTTTTTTCTTTTTTTTTTTTTTTTTTTTTTACCGCCCAAGCTCAGTGAGAGACAATCCTCTACTCCAAGGGAAACCAGTTCAATTTATTGCTATTTCATGGAAGCAGTTTGATCCACCAGGGACGAACCAGAGAGGCTTTTGTTTGAAATTAATGGCGGATGTCCACCCCTTAAAAGCCTGTCATTTAAATGAACAAAGAGGCAATTGCTTCCTGACAGCAGTGGTGGGAAAGTGGAAACATTGGCTTGATGTTTGACCCACAAATCTCCACTCATCTACTTACTCCATTTTATCCTTTGACCTGTCTTTTTAATCATTTCACCTCCTTTCTGCAAAGAATTACTGCTGTCTCTCACACATGCGGTGACCTTCCTGCCTGATGATTTCAAGTACCCTTTTGACAAGAAAAGGTCACTTACTATCGCTCATCCATCCTTTCAGTGATAAATCCTATGGGCTCTTCCCTTGGGTGGACTAACAGGTGAAGGGATATTAGGGCAAAGTGTGGGGTTGGTCACAGTCCAGATAAGGGAAAAGTTGCCTTCCACTTCACCACGTGAAGGATGAGTCCAGGATCGCAATTGCCCAGCTCCCACAGTGCTCGGATAAAAGCACAATCACTGTATTATACTAAAGAGTGAATGTTGTTCCAAATATGCGAAGGACCATCCTGGGAGCAAATCATCACTACAGAGCATCCCTTTGTGGTAATATGTTTGAGGGGAGAAGGGGACTTTCTTGTTTCCCAGTTGTCTCAAGTTTGAAAGCAGCAAGAGAAAAGTGGAAGTGTCCACAGTTTCTGTTGGACTGCCTTAGAGATGTCTTAACCCAAGAGATGTCTGCATCTCCCCCAGACCTAGGAAATCACACTGACTGAGGTAGATCTGCTCTGACATCTCTCTAAACAGAGAGCCTGTTTTTCTCTGGCCCATGCCCCTGGGTTTTGTTTCACTTTTTTATTTCCCCCAAGTTGTGTATGATGAGGCTTAGGAGGTGTTACAGTGCAGGGGACCAAGAGTGTGCACACTGCTCTCAGACTGAAGGGGTTCGTATCATGTTTCCAACACTTGCTAGTTGTGGAAACTTGAGAAAATGTAAGCTTCAGTTACTTTATCTGTGAAATGCTGACAGTAATTTTAACATGGTAGTGTTGTCGTGAGGGCTAGAGCAGCCCATGGACTCAGCACGGTGCTTCGCATAGAATAAATACTCAAATATTAGCTGTATTAGAATTATTATTGGTTCTCACTACTACTATTCACAGCATGTGCTCTGTGGAGTTAAGTCAGAGGAGTTACCAATATAGTCCTACTTTGCAAAATGCCTACCTGCACTCTGTGAGGACCTAACTGTGAGGTGGTCACTGGCCTGTGATGGGGGAGCATGGGGCACGCAAGGACCGATGGGAGCTAAGAGGCAGAAGTACCTGGAGTCAGGGTGGGCAGTAGGCTGGGAGACCAGCAGACATGACCGTGCTGGTGTTGAGGTCATGGTAAGGACTTTTGTCTTTATCCTGAGATCAATAAAGCTAACAAAGCTTTTGGGGAAGGAAATTTTATGATCAAATTTGAAAAGACGGCTCTTGCTACTCTTGAGAACAGGTTGGGTGGGACCAAAGTAAAAGAAGATGATAGACTAATTGGTAAACTATTGTAGCAGTCTAGGCAAGACATGGGACCAGGGTTGGAGTGGAGAAAATAGAAGTAATTTGTAGTAAAAATCAAGAGGACATGTTTATGAATTAGAGAGGTAGGGGGTTGATGAAAAGGATGGTATCACTTATAATTCCTAGTTTTGACCAGAGCAACTGGGTGGTTGGTAGGGCCATACATTAAGTTCATTTTGAGATGCTTTTGACATATGATGAAAAGAAATTGTTAACTATAACATTGGATATGCAAATCTGGAGCTCAAGGATAAGTCTGGGGTTGAATTGGAAGTCATTAGGTGGCAACGTGTTTTTACAAAGTTGGAGAGAAGTATAATAGTAGCTACACAGGAGAGAAGTTAAAAGAGTATCTCAAGGTCAAAGATTCTTGAGCATGTACAAATACTGATGGGAAAGAGGGAATATATGCATATTCAGAAGGAAGAATAAGTTATATAAGGTATCAACTTATCTGTGTTCTTAAAGAATATGTACCTTTCATATTTTAGAAAAAGAATTCAAAATCACTTAAACAATATCTCAAAATAAAGCAACAAAACAAAAAAAGCAATTGTGATTCATTCTTAAAATATTTAAACTTGATATAAGAAGACTGTAATGCAGGTGTCTGGGGTTATCCATCAGGATGACCAAAAGCAACAAAACCCTCGAATCCAGCCCAGCACCTGATTTTGTCAATGAAATTTTCTTGGAATGCAGACATACTTATTCCTTTACATATTGTCAATGGCTACTCTCCCGCTATGATGGCAGAGTTGAACTGAGATTGCGTGGCCTGGAAAACCTACAATATTTACTATCTGCCCCTTTACAGGAAAAGTATGTCCATCCCTGCTCTAGGAGTGCCTGATCACTTCACCAAGCAAGAAGTCTGGAGGGAGCCCAAGCTCCCAGATTGATGAGGCAAGGGATCAACAATGCCCTGAAGAACTAGATTTTTCTGGTCTCGGGACTCTCTCATTCTCAGTGTATGAGTTTTGTCCTAAGGCTGGGTCTTGTGGTTGCAAGCCGGCTGGGGCAGCATGCTTTTGTATCAAGTAAGAAAGACAATGAAAGCTCATCACCAATCATGGAACCATGTTTCCCTCTTGGTCTGATTGGACCTACTTAGGTGGGATACTCACCTGGATTGATTTAGGGTCACAAACAGAAATGGATAGAGAGCAGGGTGGTGTGGCAGGTGGGAGGTGAGAGAGTCTCTGGTCACCTCCCTCCGGTCACCTCCCTCTGAAGAACACAGCTTGAGGTGGGCACACCTCAAGAAATTGGGATTCTCAGGGGGCCTGGGTGGCTCAATTGTTAAGCGTCTGCCTTCGGCTCAGGTCATGATACCCAGGATCCTGGGATCGAGCCCCGCATCGGGCTCCCTGTTCCGCAGGAAGCCTGCTTCTCCCTCTCCCACTCCCCTTGCTTGTGTTCCTGCTCTTGCTGTGTCTCTCACTGTCAAATAAATAAATAAAATCTTAAAAAAAAAAAAAGAAAGAAATTGGATTCTCTTAGGAGCAAAAACGGATGCTGGACAGACAACCAATAAACAGTAGCTACTATCACAGGATTCTGCATTTGAGTAATAAATTTGTTCAGAGCTTCCTAATAGCCAAGATTAAATAATAATAATCTGTAATAATAATGATAATTTTTATCATATGACAAAAGAAAACATCTGATTCTATCGTCCTTCATAAGTTCTTCTGCAAAACTGATGCTATTCCAGCAGTTCCAACAGAATGTCTTAGGGACCCAGACTGAAAGGGGAGAGGGAGTGGGAGAGAAGATCCCCTAAACTGTCCTTTCAAGATTTGTGCCGAGCGAGGACAAAAGCAAGATGGGACAGGGGGCCTGTGGGGAGAGAGGAAGAGGGAAAACAGGGGGCAGGGGAAGAGATTTGCAGATGTAAGATATTAAAAGGTGCTGGAAGTGAAGGAGAAGCCAAGAAAAGGAGGCATTGGAGCAGAGAGGGAAGAAAGCAGGGAAAGCCATGGCCTGGGGGGGAAGGGAGGAAAGAAGAGCATTTGTGGGATGCTGGCAAGAATCTGTGTAAGCAGAGGGAACATTCAAGTGAGCTGTAAATGTCAGGTAGGGCAGTGAGAAGCCACGTCTGTGTCCTTAGTTCCCTTCACGTCCTTACCAGGCTCCCATTCAACCCTTTGCTGAGAAGATTCTATGCGAATGTTCTCTAGTTTCACTTTGGAAACATGACAATCACCTTCTCAAGCCTGGACTTCTATTTATAAATATTCATTTCATTTCCACAGTTGTGGCATGTTTCTCGTAGACTCTGTCCCATCATGCTTTCCTTAGATAATAACCATCATTTCTCCTTTGAAAAAAAAGTCTGTCCTTTCTTCTTTCCTCCTTTTAACCCACAAGATAAAGACAACCAAGTCACCACCCAGTAGAGTCCCATGGAAGACTTTGTGAGAAAAAGAGGGATTTGGGGAGACTTGGGATGTATGGTCTCAGCAAATTGGAACTGCTCAATGGGCAGCTTTAGGAGAGGGTTTCCTTCTTAGGCTCCCCACGCAGTGAATCCCCAGGGTATATTGCAAGGTACGTTTGGAATACTAAGTGTGTGCTTTCTGTCAACTTTGCATTCAATATACTTTATATAACTTAATCGCCAAGATAACCATGCCAAGGTAGCTTATGAACTCATTTAGAGATGAGGGTGGGGTTCGCAGAAATGAATTCCCCAAACTCACAGAACGGGCATTGGCATTGAGGGCCCTTTAGATTACAAAGATGGCCACCCTCTCTTCCTCACCGGACACGCTTTGTTGCTTTCTTACATAAGATGCGTATTTCAGCCAAGTTAACTGTATATCAACATTTAAATATACAGTTGACAGCACCAAGGGCAGTTTGTTATTTTAAGGATTTCTGGCGGAGTTCTTTTTTGTATAAGCACGGTCCCTTTAAATGTATCTTTTATGTATATTTAGATTTTTCTATGTTGATTTTACAAATACGCAGCCAATCTACTAATTGCCATCCCTGTTCCAATTTTCTGGTAACCGAATGTGTATTTCCTAAAATTGTTTCTTTTCACCAGTAAAACAAAAATATTAAGAGAGCCTGCCCAATCTCATCCGTAATTAGCTGGAATAGCCACTGCTGAGGCTGCTCACTGCTCACCTTTTCCCCAGACCCAAACTGGGAAAAACAGAAAGGAATTGTTCTATCTCCTTTAGAAAGAGATCTATACATCACACAGAAGTTTATTACTAAGCTTCTTGAGCAGTTTTACAGATAATAATTAATAATTTTGCCTAAAATAAGATTTTGGCTGCAAGGGTTTAGATGTGCAAACATCTTTGCAAAATTCAGGAAGATGTTAAGTCTATTACGAGAACAGGTAAGAGTGATGGATTCATTATTGGCTAATCTTTTTTTGCAAATTTTATATATAAAGTGTTGCAGCCTGAGACATGAATATTAAAATCTATCCTAAGTACATTATTAATACATAAGAAAAACTCTTTTAACAGCTGTATGTCATTTTATTGTTACAGTAGCCTTACCAATGGGACATTAATAAAATTGATGCCATAAGACAGCCCTTAAGTTGGTTGGTACTGGTAATGAGGGACTAATTTGGAAGGAAACAGTCCCTGGCAAAACTGAAGATGGCTATTTATTTCAGAGTTGATTAATTAATAATTGTTCATTAACAAATGCTAAATGCCTCACATTTTGTGTTTGCCTCTTCGCCAAAAGATATTGGTGCTTAATTTGGTGCCAGTGCTAATGGTTAATTACTGCTCTGGGACTCTGGAATTTGACTGGGGCACAAAAGTTTGCTAGCAGCTTGCTTTCCTAAAGGCTTTGCAGGAGAAGAAATAAAACAAAACAAAACAAAACCCAAAAAACCCTCCAGACCCTTGAGGCTCACTTCCAAGCTGTGGTGCTTTATGCAGAATGTTTGGGCCCCGAGGCTAAGGTTTGGAGAGCTGCACAAGAAAACTATTCATAGCTGAAGCTTTGGAGAATGTTTTCATGGGCTGAGTCTTAAATAAACTGCAGTTGTTTTAACTGAATGCACTACCAGCCTGCTTCCACAAGGAATTTCACCAGGGTGTGGTTAAAACCTCATTCCCTGGTTGTGTTGTTGAGTATTTTGACTACTGGGACCTAATTGCACCTTAGGTCTTGCAATAGTTGCAAACAAAGGGTGACATTTACAAATGGTGTGGGAAATAAACGAATTTCCTTAGCTTTTTGGTTATTCTGGGCCAGATCTGGAGAAGGCGTTTCTACTGAAGGACACAAACTCACCTGATTTTATTGCTTGACAGTTGACAAAAGTAGGTATTTGCGTGGTTGGTGCCTGATGATAGCAGGCTTGGACATTTTTCCAGGGTGCAAAGTGTCTGTGTTAGTTTGAAATTTCTTTGCATCAAGAGGTGTTTTGTTTGGCTGCAATTTTAAGTCTGCAATGTATAGAGTTCTAAATTAATCTCATTCTTCCAAATAATACAGGTATTTCGAAAAATTAACACTAAGCACTTTGTGGCCATTTCAATGAGTTTCTTCTAATAGATTGACTTGCTTATTAAAATAAAACTTCAAATCCCTCATGCTGGAAGGACACACAAGGGCATTTGTTTAATTCTTTGATCCAGGACTAGACCCAGGTAAGCAAACAGTGGCTTGTCTATCCTATTCTGAAAGGTTTCCAGGAAGGCATACTTCATCCCCCGGTAACCTATTGCAGTGTGGAATTGGGAAGTCCTTAAGCATGTCTTACTCAGCTCCTTCTTGCTGCATTAAAAGTTTTGCTCTACGTGAATACTGAGAACTGATGGGTACAGTCTATTTACAGTAACGTTCAGATTCCTGAAGATAGTTATTAAATTTCTCTTCGACTTTCTTCTTACCAAGCTAATTAACTCAATTCTTTGAACCGTCCCTGGTAAGACTTCACAGAGCTGTCACACCTTATTTACACAGCAATTCTCAGTTCTGGTGCTCAAGTTACTTCAAGGATGCTTATTAGGTTTTTGGCCAGAAGACATTTGAAAGGTCTCAAGGAGTTCCAACTAAGGGTGTTTAATTGTGATGACGTTATAAAGCCATATTTTCCACCAGCTGCTGAGATCTAGCAGGTACCCCTCCCACCACGGGAAACGGCCGGGCTCTTTTATTTTTCGGTAGATGGCTCTCCTCTTCACAGAGTTGAAACATTGTGGAGGAGATGACATCGACATGAAGTCATTTCAGCCCGAATTTACTATACTGTCATCATTGATGTGGGTGGCTCTCCCTAAGACGGATTTCTTTCAAAATGGGTTTATCAAGAAGAGTCCATTGGTTGAAGGAATTGGCAAAATAATTCATGTCAGGAGGACCTGAAGGAGGAGAGGTCCAATGGCGATGCAGGGTGTCTGGAGGGGGAACCCAGGAATGGTGCCCCACCTGGATTTGGCTTCTATCCACAGGTACAGACTCCCAAAGTGAGGTTGCTGTCACGTCAGCAGTGCTTACCTCAATAATGTTCCGCATAGCACCTGGCCCCCTTGTGCTTCTCTTCATTTTACGTATTAAGAACCCAGCAAGTGCATTAGCATCATAAACTCGTATCTTTGTCATTACACAAACATTGCATGTATATCTGAAATTAATGAGAAAAATGCTGATTAACTAAAAAAGGAGAAGAAAAAAAGATCATCACAATCTTATCATCCAGGTAAAACTACTGATAGTAACTTATAATATTTCCTACCTTTTTATCGTGAGCATTTGCACAAAAGTAAGATCATATGATACAGTTTTATAAGCATTTTTAATTTATAAGATGCTATGAATGTATTTTGATACTGAAATAAAATTTCCCATTTTTTTAGTGGCTGAATGGCCCTTTATCATATGAATATAATTTACTTAACCTTCATCCTATTGTTGGACAGTTCATTTTCAATATTCGCTATGACAAACAATACTTAGATGAACACTCTTATGGCTAAATCTTTGCACATTTTGTTTATTTAGAATCAGGTCCTGGAAAGGAATGGGAAAGTAACAGGATAGTACATATTGTTAAGGCTATGGCTCAAAACTGCCAGCATTACCCTATGGAAGGGTTTCATCCATTCATTTTTCTGACTAGCTATGTATGAGACTGACGCGCTGCCCTCTGCGCTAAGAAGGCACCCTCTGACTAGCTATGTATAAAAGTGTCCTTTATTCATGTCCTCATCAACTCTGGGAAATTCTTACATTTTTTTGGCAGGTTAAAAATCTAAAAATGATATATCATTTTTGTTTTTTAAAATCGACTTTATTAAAGTGTAAATTACATATAGCATAATAAAACGCACTCACTTTACATGTGCAGTTTTGGAGGTTTTCACACGTAACCACAATCCAAATGAGATATAGAATATTTCCATCATTCCGTAAAGTTCCCTCATATCCCTTTGCATGCCTAGTCCCAGATATTCACTGATCTGTTTGCTATCACTACAGGTTCCTTTTGCTTATTCTATAATTTCATACGTATGGAATCATATGATCTATACTCTTGAGTCTGGCTTCATTTGCTCGGCATAACATTTTGGAGATTCATCCATGTTGTTGAGTATATTGTAGTTTTGCCTTTTTATTTATTACTGGGTACTACTGCATTATTTAGTACATAAGTTGTACAATTTGTTTGCTATTTACCTGGTAATGACTTTAGACATTGTTTTTTTTTTAGTTTTGGCTGTTGTAAGTTTCAACGAACATCTGGATACAAGTCTTTTTGTAGGCATATGTTTTCATTTCTCTCACACCAATACCTAGGTATGAAATCACTGGGTCATGTAATAAATGCATGTTTAACTTTATCAGAAAATGTCAAGCGGTTTTCCAAGCTTGTTGTACCATTTTACACCAACCACAACAATGTATGAGAGTTCCAGTTGCTCCATATCTTTGTCAACAGTTGGTACTATTAGCCTTTTAAATTTTGCCTATTCCACTGGGTGTGCAGTAGTATGTCATTGTGGTTTCAATTTGCATTTGCTGATGGCTAGTGACACTGGTTTCTCTTCATGTACTTATGTACTTCATGTACTTATGACCATTCATATATTTTCTTTTATGAAGTGTCAGTTTAAATGTTGCCCACTCCTTAATTGGGTTATTATTGAGTTGGTAAAGTCCATTATATACAGTGGATACAAATGTGTGTCTCATATGTATGTAGAAATAGATATGTACTATATTTTCTCCTAGCCTGTGATTTTCATTTTCATCTCCTAGCCTGTGTATTTCTTAATGGTGTATTCCAAAGAACAGAAAGTTTTCATTTTTGATTGGAGTCCAAAGTGCCGATTTTTCTTTTGTTTGCCTTTATGGCTCATGCTTTCTATTTCACTTAAGAAATCTTTGCCTACAACAAAGTTGTAAAGTTTATCAGGTATGTTTCTTTTTGAAGTTTTCCAGTAGTAGCAAATATATTTAGGTCTGTGATCCATTTCGAGATAGTTTTGTGAATGATGTGAGGTAAGAATTGAGGCTTCTGTTTGTTTTGGCACCATTTGTGAAAGGTTGTCCTCCCGCATCGTATTACTTTGGCTCCTTGGTCAAAAGAATCAATTAACCAGACATGTGTGGTTCTACTTCTGGACTCTGTATTCAGTTCCATTGACCTACATGACTATTCTAATGTTAATGCCACATTTGCTTGATTACTAGAGATTTTTTGGGAATACTTGAAATCAGGTAACATGAGTCCTCCGAGTTTTTCAAAATTATTTTGGGTATCGTACATTCTCTGTATTCCCCATACACATTTTAGAATTAGTTTGTCAATTTTTACAGGGAAACTTGCAAGGATTGCATTAGGATGGCTTTGAATAAATGGATAAATTTAGAGATAGTTGACATCTTAATAATATTGAGTCTTCCAATCCATGAAGATGGTTTATCTCTAATTTCTCTCAGCAATGTTCTGTGGTTTCAGGTCTTACACATATTTTATTAAACTATTTTATTTTTTTGATGCCATTGCAAGTAGTATTATTTAAAAAATTCTTTTTCCAATTGTTCATTACTGGTGTATAGAAATACAAATGATTTTTATATATTGACCTTAGATTTTGTAAGCTTTCTCAGTATCTTGTTATATTTCCATAAGTATTTCTGTATACCCCTTAGGATTAGCTATATGCATAGTTCTGCAAATAAAGACAGTTTGACTTCCTCTTTTTAAATCTGTTTTCCTTTTATTTCTTTTTTGTACCTTAATGGGCAAGAACAGCCCCACACCCAGGAGAATGTTGAATAGAAATTAGAAGAGAAGACATCCTTTCTTTGTTCCTGATCTTGGAAGAAGCATTTAGGCTTTCACCATTAAAGATAATGTGAAGTGTAGGCTTTATTTATTTATTCATTCATTCATTCATTCATTCATTCATTTGAGAGAGAGAGAGAACATGAGTGGAAGGGAGGGGCAGAGGGAGAGGGAGAATCAGACTCCCCACTGAGCAGGGATCCTGACACTGGGCTCATGGGATCATGAGCTGAGCCAAAGGCAGATGCTTAACTGATTGAGTCACCCAGGCATCCCTGTAGGTTTTTCATAAATGCCCCTTATCAGACCGAGAAAGTACTCCTTATTCCTAGTTTTTTACAAGGTTTTATTATGCCTAGGTATTAATATTTTGTCTTCTGTTTTTAATACCTCTTTTGGGATGATGATATAATTCTCCCTTTCCCTCCCATCCTGTTAACATGATAAATACGAACAGGGATAAACTATAGGGAAATGTAAGTAAAATGTTGTAAGATTCTCACATTTTACAGGAAGTGATGTAATATCAGTTGGAGGTAGACTATGAGAAGGTAAGAAGGCATAGCATAATCCGTCTAACGACCCCTAAAGCAAAACAAAGACAAAGCAAAACAAGTGACATAGCTAAAATCCCAATTGTGGAGCTAACAGAAAAACATATTTTAAAAAAGCCTCAATCAGGGGGCCTGGGTTGTGTAGTCAGTTGAGCATCCAGTTCTTGGTTTCAGCTCGGGTCTGATCTCAGAGTCATGGGATTGAACCCCACCTCGGGCCCCATGCTCAGCGTGGAGTCCACTTGGGTTTCTCTCTCCCTCTGCCCCTCCCCACCTCAAATAAATAATAAGTCTTAAAAAAAAAAAAACCTCAATCAAAAAAAAACAACAACAAGTGAAGCTGAGGATTAAAATCTATACAAGTGGTGAGAAAGGCCCAGTTTTGAGAGATATTTCTGAGGCTGAATAAGCAGTACTTTAATCCCCACAAAGAGGAGGACTGCAGAGAAATCAAGGATTTTCCCTTGTCCATCTAATCTTTAGGCGTTAAGAAGGACCTCATTTCAATTTGAAGTTGCAGTTGAGACAAGCTCAGACTTCCTGGGGGCCAAGGTTTGTGACCCCCTGTATGTTTCTTCTTTTTTTTTTTATGTTTTATTTATTTATTCATGAAAGTCAGAGAGAGAGAGAGAGAGAGAGGCAGAGGCAGAGGGAGAAGCAGGCTCCCTGTCTAGCAGGGAGCCCGATGTTGGACTCGATCCCAGGACCCTGGGATCATGACTTGAGCTGAAGGCAGACGCTTAACCATCTGAGCCACCCAGGCGCCCCCCCCCACCGTATGTTTCATTACCACCTTTAAGATATATAATGAGTTCCAAGGTTTGTTCATGGTATAAACATGACCAGAGGCACACCTTTTAGGACTTTATAATCTAGTGGGAAAATTTTTTAAGCTTACATTTTTATGGTAATGTTCTGTGCCCAAGAAAATCCTTCTCTTCTGTAGGAAAGATCTCTTTTAGGTACACTTAGTCCTTGGGTCTTAGTGCCTCCTGCATGGGCAACCCGATTTCAATGTCGTCTGAAAACATTTCTCTCGAGTGGCCTCAGCTTTCTTTCCTCATACCCCTCTCACTAGCCTCATAATTGAGGACTTTAATTTATTCACCACACAATGTCTTTGCCCTCCTGCCATCTGTAATTTATGCCTTACACACTCTGCTGCCTGGTATTATTTAATTCTGCTTTAAAAAATGACAAGAGTTTTGTGAACCAGTTGGTAGGAATCACCCCATTAAAAATATTGTTATGCATAACGATGTTTAGAAAAAATTCCCAGCAGTGAATTTCAGTTTTGTAAGATGATGCTCTTTTCAGCACTACCCAGCTGGTGGTTACAGTTATCATGAATATTATAAAATAGAGATAACAGGAGCCCCAGGGAAAGAAGAATGACCTCTCAGGAGAATGCTAGAGTTTCTTATCTGGGTCTGAACAATCTATTCAGGCAAACAAAAGGGAGCACAACCAGGCCAGGGTCAGAACAGGACATGGGTTTTCACCCCAGAGCAAAATCCCTGAGGTCCTAAAATGTGCAGGCTATATTAGACAACCATTGACCTTTTTTTTTTTTAATATCATGTTTTGACAGGGCACACATTGGTCATGAAGACATTGAGAGTGTCCTGTGAAGTGCAGAGAGATGGTATGTCTTATTTTTTCTTCTCTTTGGTGATCTCGCAGCCAACAGTCTAATTTTTGCCTCATGATTATTTGTCTTTCTTGGGTAATACAGAATAGAGAAAGAGATGGAGGACATGACCTAACTGATCACCAGAACCAATTCTTCCTTCGGGACACACATTCAGTCCACACTGCCCATTTCTCTGCTATGTAACTGAGTTCTGGCCAATGGGAAGCAAGTGCCCTATTTCTGGGTTGGACCCATAAACCCTGCCAATGTTTGATATTTTCTGCTCTTTTTCCTTTTACCAGCTTGAGTCAACCACAGATTGGAAATATTGCTGAAGACAATCCAGCCACAAAATTGAAGAAACCCAGGTCTCTGAATCAATACTTGGAGAGGAGCCACTGTTACAGGCTGACTTGTGTTCCCCCAAAACTCATTTGTTGAAATTCTAACCCCCAATTTCTCAGAATGTGACCTTGTTTGGAGATAAAGTCTTTACATAGGCAGTGAGGTTAAATTGAAGTCATTAGGATTGGCCCTAATCTCAGATGACTGCTGTCCTCATGAAAAGGGGAAATTGGACACAGTCACAGAAGGAAGATCATGTGAAGATACAGGAAGAAGATGGCCACCTATAAGCCCAGGAGAAAAGCCTGGGACAGATCCTTCCCTGTACCCTCAGAAGGAGCCAACCTTACTGACACCTCAATTTTGGACTTCTAGACTCCTTAACAGAGAGACAATAAACTTCTGTTGTTTAAGTCATCCAGTTTGTGGTGCTTGGTTAAAGCAGCTCTAATATCAACTAATAGCTGCCCACGTAACACAGATGCCATTTGGGAATTCACAGAAGAGAGAAAGAAGTATTCTGTTTCCTGTGATCTACTATACACTTGGGGCTTTGCCTTAACTAACCAGTTTTATCTTAACTAACAGATGGGAAGAATACATTGAATGTCACTATCAACATCTTACACTTGGTTTTGTCCTGATCTCCCCACAAAGAAGCCCATGTTAGTCTTATGGGGATTGTCTTGTGTGAAAAGGTAGAGCAGAGTAGGGAGTTTGGTATGAGAGTGGACCTGGGCCAAGGCTGAAGTTGGGAGAGCAGCTGTAGGTACAGTTCTGAATTAGTTCCAGAGCTGGCGGGTGGAGGAGTGAAGAGCAGAACCCTGAGGCCAGCTATGAAAGGTGTGCACTGATGCTCTCATTTCAAGAGAGCCACGTGTGTTTGATAAGCTTGATGGCTTGAAGGACGTTCTCCAGCCAGGACATTAAACTTTTCATAGTTTACAAAGTATCCATTGATGAAACCCTGTGTTTCATCAAAGACTTATAAACATCCTAGGAGGGAGCCAAGACCAAAAAGGTATTAGACAAAATCTGTCCATAAGCCCTTAGGTTGGCAGACAAGGAGTCTTTGTGGGGTGCAGAGATGTGTGGTGGTCCAGAGCAGAGGGTTGAGACTCAAGTGGGGTGATGGGGGCATCCACACAGAAGTGTAGTCCACATGAAGGGTTGGAATATGAGCAGAATAAGGATAATGTCTACAAGTATCAGAGCTGGTATTGACTGAGGGATGGCTCAGAGAAGGGAGAAGGGAGAAGGGAGTTGCAAATATGGAAAAAACATTTAAAAAGCTATAATTACCCCTGTGATATAGATTAAATTTGTAGGTATTTGTGTGAGCATATGATTTCCAGTATACTGTCTAGAGATAGCTATAGAAATAAATATAGATGTACATGTGGGGGTGTGCAATGAGCCCACCTACTGCCCAATATTGTTTCTAAATACCATTAACTACTAACAGGGTCCAGGGTTCCTTAAAGAAATAGCAGATTCAGATTCAAAAGTGGGGAAGTCCAAGGTGAGTCTGGAATATCTTGAAGTATTGAAGCACTCACAGAATGACGGGCACATATTAAAAGGGCACAACATGTAGCTTGCTGGGGATCCCATATGGTTAGATTGAGAACAATTGGAATATCAAAATCCAGAATGATTTTAAAGAATTCTATCCCATTGAATAAAATAGGAAGCCTCGAGTTCATATCCATATGAATAGATGAATAAATCAGAAGTTTCATAAGAACAGGATATTTACATAGTCTCCAAGTATTTCTCCACAAAATACCTAATCATCATGAAGGGAAAATGCCATTAAAGGGGAGATACCATCTTAGCCATCATGACTGAAGTTAACAATATCCATAATGGGACAATGGAAATTGTACCACTGCGACCGGATGCAGCTGGAAGAACGCAGCACCACCTCTGTGACAATGCTGGGGCTTTGGTTTGGGGCTTTACTTGGGGCTTACAGACCTTTATTTGGGGCTTTACTTGGGGCTTACAGACACAAACTGGGGGCTGTTCTATAAAATGAGCGGCCTATAATAATCAAAGGTGTCCAGGACCTGAAAATCAAAGGAAGACTTCTAAACGGTTCCAGATTGAAGGCAATGAATGACACGACAACTATAAGCAACACGTGACTCGGAACTGACTCCTTCTACTCAAAAGCATGTTTTTGAAAGAACGGATGAAACCAAGGGTATCTGATTGAGGTGGTTGTATCGCAGACTCTGCCCTTGTTTGTGGGAAATACACACTAAAGTATCTGGGTTGATGGAATACCAACCCTATTTGGCACCATGGTGATGACTTTCTCTCAAATGGCTCAGGGAAAAGACTGTGCTGGAGTAACAACTTCTCTCTAAGTTTGAGATCGTTCCAAAATAAAAGTTCTTTAAGTTATCAGATCCATTTTACAGATGAAGAAACAAGCCCCAAGATGCTTGAGGTGACCAAGCCAGTGTGTGATAACTCCAAGCCGGGAGCCTTGCTTCACTGGGACATTTAAACTAGATCTCGAGGGCATGAGATCCAAGTAAATTATCTCACGGGGACATAAACCCAGGTCTAAGACTCCACTCAGCACAGTAGCTGTTTGCCCTGACCACAGCACTGAATTATTCTAAGCTTCTTTTTTTTTCTTCTGTAGTTGTCTAAGGAATCATTGAGTGGCAATGTTCTATGAGTCTATGTTAGAAAAAGCAAGTGATTCCAACCAATAAGTCAGGGCTGGAAGGTTTGGGAACATTTTTGCTTTCATTATGATTTCTGCCAGGTCCATAAAATAGAGAAGCTGTTACGTTATAGAGCAGTGTATCTGCTTTTATTGAAAGCCATGAGTGGTCTGCAGGTGGGAGTTGGGAATGGTGGTTAAATTATTCATCATGACAGAAATAATTATCTTCATACAGGAGACAGAAGCCCAAATGCCTTTTAGGAAGTCAACTTGAGAAATGCTCCCCAGTGATAATGAAAGTAATAAGATGTGTCCCAGGCCCTCTTCACGAGATCTGATTTTTTTTCAACACTTGCAAAAAGTACCCTGTGCTGACAAATGTCTGATTAACAAAATTAAGAAGAGGTTTGGCTGCAGCATTAATCCCTCCCTTGGGCCTTTTAGCTTCTGCATTTCTAGGTTGATTAGGTTTTCAGGTCAGATTTTTCTTCCTCCGGCTCATTCTTTATCATTTGTGGTCGAGCCAATATGATGGTTTTCTGCCACGACGGGGTGAGAGCCAAGTAACTGTCTCCTTCATCGGAGGCTCTGCTACTCTCACAATTACGATTCCATTACGTCTCAAACACAGAATAAAAGGCAACATTGACATCCTGTCACCTTTCCCTTCTAAGGTTCATCGTTTGCTTCAAAACGGAAATATACAAAAGTGGCAAAAATATTTTCATTCAAACCCCCCATCTGTGACTTGCAAAGATCCTGAGGGTCTTTTTCTTGTTTTGTAGTTAACTGCTGCACATTTTGGCAGTAGGAGCAATAGAGGTGGAAGGGGTGGCTATCACAGGACGGAGGATCTATCCATGTAGACATGGAAAGCCCGAGTCATGTCACTGAAACCTTGGGAGACAGGCGAGGGGGTTATTATTGTTACCATTATTATTTTGTCATTGAGCAAAAGAAAGCTCAGAATTCCTAAATGACTTTCCCTAAGCTAGAGAACAATAAGTTGTGGAATTAACATTGGGTATTTGGACTCAAAAATGCCAATCACTGACTTGAACGTTAGCTAAGAATTGAATTGATTCATTAAGTACACATACAGGGTTATACATGATGGGGCTATGAAGTAGGACTCAGCTGAAGAATAGCGCAAACCATTATTATCCCTGCACTCAACCATTAGAGTGGTTGGATACATATATTTAAGGCTAAATTATATATTTATATATAAAATTAGCTTCTTTAAAGTTAATCCAGAGGAGCAAAATACATTTATTTTTCTGACCTGGTGGGAAGACACCTGACCTAGCCCCCATTGATATTTTGGCTCTGGCAGGTTATAAAAGAAGAGGGAAGAGAGAAAAACTCATGGTGAATGGTTGCATATAAGAATTTCAATTAAAAAATTGATATCAAGAAGAAAATAAAGTATAAAAAATAAAATGTTAGAGATTTGGAGAAATTAAGCAGAGCCAACACAAAACAAGCAAAAATTCATCCTAGTCTTATTTTTAACTTAACATTTAAAGAGATATTTGCATAAATAATGCTGAAGGGCCTGAATGTGTCTGTTGACTTGATCTCTCCTCAAGCTTTCCATCCAACTCTGCCCTGGGACCCTGGGTGAGTCTTCTCCCCATTCACGGCTTCCATTTTCCCACTACAGAGAGAAGAGTTGACCTAATGGCTCTCTAAAGTGGCCTAGGATTTCTTATTCTACAGCTCTGTGGTTTATAGTTGAATACATTTTATGAGAAAGTCAAGAGTGGAGACTGACAAAGGAAAAAGATCCATTGTTTCCAAACAGCCAATAGCAAGAAAGAATGGAAACAACCATGAGTACCAGAGCCTGTGAATTATAAACTGCAAATCCAGTGAAAAGTCTTCTGTCTGGGATGATAATCACCTAGATGTTTGAAACCTCTGGAAACTTTGCACCAGATCCTTTTCCCCAGCTTTGCTCATTTTCCTTCCTCGGGAGGCAAAGATTCTTCTCTTAACCATTTCTGTGTTCTCATGAATATTACAGGAACATTCTTGGGTCTGCCATTGAAAAAGGAAATACAAATTTTTTTTAAAGATTTTATTTATTTATTTGACAGAGAGAGAGAGTGAGCACAAGCAGGAAGAGTGGCAGGCAGAGGGAGAGGGAGAAGCAGACTCCCCACTGAGCAGCGAGTCTGATGTGGGGTTTGATCCCAGGACCTGAGATCATGACCTGAGCCGAAGGCAGATGCTTAAACGACTGAGCCACCCAGGCGCCCCGGAAATATAAATATTTAGATATTATACAGAAGTGCCTGAAGTGTGGAAATACAGAAAAATTTTCCAGGCTTGGGCTGTCATAGTTTATAAATCTTACAGGAATCAAAAATAAAAAAAAAAATCTCCAGTGGTAAATAGTATTAAGTGAAAAGGAATATTTCGGCAGTATTGTTCAGTGGATTTTTTTTTTCTTACTGCCAACTTTGTCTTTTTGGATTATTGTGAAAACAGGCAGATAGAGAAATCATAGAAGTATTTCAAATGTGTGGGAAAAAGGAATGCAGAGATTATTATGCATCCAACACACTTTATGAAATCTGGATTTCTCCTTAGCATTCTGGGGCCAGGACCCAACTGCTTCCACACACTCCTGGACTCTTGAAAAGTAACTATGTATTAATGAGGCCAGAATGATGGGGAAGCAAACACTTCATCTCCATCCCGTCCAATGATCTCCAGATCATTGAATCCATAAGACATGCAATTTGATCAAAGTTTCCATGGCATTGACCCAGATATTCTGGTTCATAAAAATACTAAATCCTTTAATGAAACACAGAATTGAGTTAATATGATTTATGTCACCCATCACCCAGTGGGCTGATGCTTTGTAGTGATTTGATTAAAGGAAGATTATAAAATGGCTGCAACCCTCACTCATTTGCATTTGGTTCAAAGGAAATGACCCAAACGGAACTAAATAGGCATTTAAGTATAAGAAAAAGATTTTTTTTCTTTTTATTAGGCATGAACATGAAACAACTTGCCAGTGATTTACATGACATTATTTTAGGACTAGAGAGTGAATTTGGCATGAAAAAAATCCCAACCGATCATGTTAATTATGTTTCCTCTGAACAAGAAAATTTAATAATCTCCATCTCCTGATACATCAATCTCAGATTTGGTACTTGAAATTTTTCCTGTCTTCTCGTGTCGAATGGTACATATTTTACACACTTTGGGGTTTTTTCCCCCTCAGAGGAAGAAAAAGAATAGAAACCAGCACTCAGCACTCATGTGGTGTTCTTTGATATTTGTTTTATTGTTACTCTCATTTTACAGGTAAAGAAGTTAAAGCTGAGTGAGTCAAGTGTTAATACTAGAAAGAAATAATACAAATTTAAATCCACACTCATCTGCCTCCAAAGCCCACCCCTCTCCACCTCACCAGGCTTCCTTCTCCCCTTCTCTTTGTATCTTGAGCAAAGAATACTTCATTTAACTACTCTACTCTGCAATTCCAGAAATTAGGCATTTACCAGAAAATGCTAATCTTGTTAATATTCTATATGTTACTTCCTTGGACATTATTATGGGTTTACTAATATCTTTCCCTATAATACAGTGATATATGTTTCCATCAGGTTGAGCTAGGTATAATTTTCATGTGATTATTTATTTTCACGTGTCCAGTGAGAGCAAACATCCAGGGAGAATATGAAAATTACACCATGTTTCTTGCAAACTGCTAATATGAACAGATGACTGGTTCGTAGTGACTACTTACAGGATGCCTATAGGTCTCTATGCAAATAACCAAGATCTCAGATGTGTGAAACACAGCTGATACAAGGACCCTGAGAAATTACAGAAGACACGCTAATAAAATAATCGAGCAAAGATCACAGGTTACCAGACCAATGTGAGATACAATGGTGATGAAGAACAGGGAATGTAGAAGAAAGAGAAAGATAATTTGGCATGAGAACAAATCATGCAAATCATGTTTTAAGTACAACCAGTCAACAAGCTGTAATCAAAATAGAACAGCAACCCATAAGAAATAGAACTCAAAACTGTGCCCTGCTCTGAGGTTGGGTATTATTCATCTACTGACATGCCTCTCATTCCATCTGATTCAAATATGTTTTTTTGTTTTTTTTTTTTTCCTGTTCAAAGGAAATCAGTTTGCTGAAAAGAAATGTAGGTCTTTTGAAAAATTATCAGCAACTTTCAGGGACAGACATTTGACACAATTTTCTTGTATCTTCCAAAAGATGTCTATTTACTTGTAGACATCTATATGTTGTTTCAACAGTTCAGTCACTGGACTTCTACAAGTATTTTATCCAGGAAAGATATTGCTAATTGTGTTTATAATGAACTAACAAAACATGAATAATATAGAAATGCTAGTATTTCATTAATAGTGATTAAGCTCTGCTGTAATGGTGTATATGATATGATGAATTCTGCTGGTATTGTAATAAATTCCTCTTCAGAGCCCAGTGTTGCTGAGGGCAATTCATAAATGAGTTCTAGACTGTTCAACATAGTATCCCTGGATACTCAATGATTATTTGTTGAATGAATCAAAGAGTAAGACCAAAAGAGAAGCGGCAAAACCTAACATTGTTAGCTTATAATCTTAAAAGAAGAAAGAACAAGATATTCACAAATAAGCCTCAGCCTCAATACTTGTGTAGAGTGCCTGAGATTTGGACAGGGAAACCGTGCTTCCTTTAAGGAACGGCTAAATTCTGAGAAGGCAGTTGGGAGTGTCAGCGAGAGCCTGCTGTGCACAGGGATTCCCACACTAGGAGGTAGCCGCGGGACCCTGGGGCAACTTCTGTCTTATGGACAAAGGTTTGCATCACAACGCTTTGCTGGCCATTCCTCCAATGCCTGTTAAAATTGCAAATAGCTTTGGACAAACTTATATTTTGGCAATATCATCAGAACAATGGTGATGAAGTGTAAATCAATAATATGTATGGCTTACAAATGTGACCAAATTAAAGGTCTCTTATGTGCAATAAACTCTAGGTCCAATAATGTCATAGTAGATGCTCTTAATAAGGCTTTTATGAAGACCATCGCGGCTTTAAATGACTTAGTATCAATCGCAAAGGCTTCTGAAATTTTGACATGAAATTAACACGAGCCAGTCATTTTACAGCACACCGACAGAGAAATGCTAGGAAATAGGAAATGTGTGTCTGATTATTGGGTAATGGCTGTGCAGCCACGGGAGCCGAAGACCCTCCTTCAGCTGTTTGCTATTTCCTCACAGAGACTTCTAGCTCCTCAGCTGCCTCAGCAAGACTGCCTTGCGGCAGATGCTTCCCATGGAGAGATTCTGAGGCAAGTAAAATCCAAGTGTTTAACTCTGGTTCGCGGAAGTAGGAGAATGTTGTGTCCCTTGACTTCCAAGCCTTTGTGCCCATCTGAGAACCATCGTGCTTTTCAGTATTTAATAAGAGCAGGGAAACAGGGCTTTGTGAGAATCCAGGAGAGGGGTGATGGCCTGGAGTCAGCAGGAGTGAGTGGATAAAAGATTAAGACAGGCAGAGCTCCTTAGTGACCTACGATTCAACAAAGCCCTTCGAGCTTTATGGACCTATCTGGGCTGGGTGTGTCAACGTCCTGTTCTTTCAGATTAGAAATGTATTCACAAGAAAGCGAACTCAGCATTCTTCATTCCCTCTGTTGGCGGCTATTGTAAAGGGAGAGTCTTTCATTCCTCGGTAAAGGATATGGGATTCCTCGAAGTGTCTGCATACTATTCCCCTTACCAATGAACGTGAACAGAAATAGGGAAGTCCTCAGGCCCGTCCCTGAAATTGTTCTGTGTCTGTTCAACATGCAACTCGGTCTCTACAGAAGGGCACTGTGCATGATAAGACCGTTATCGGTGGGAAGGAAGCTGTAAGCGAATCAAAACGAGTCTCTTCTGAGGGTAATACTGGTTTGTAATAAAATATCTGGTGTTGCTGAGCGCTTCCGTGACTAGCTTCACAACATGAAAGGGAATTTGTTTTTGGACTAAACTTAGCAAACCCCACAAAACACACAATGTCTAAAACTCTCCAGTTGTTGAAACAGACACACACACAAGCCTCATGCATCCTTATGGTGCATCAGTGAAAGAACGCTGGTGAGTGGGAAACCCCGGTCCTCATCCTGGCAGCATCCTTTCCCACCCCTGAGGTCCCCCCATCTGCGGAATCAAGCACGCAGCCAATCCAAACCACTGAGTTTTGCACCTCTGGATACACTGGTAATCTGCATGTTTCAGATTTATTGCACTGATGTACTGAGCAAAGTTTCCATGTGTATGTGTTAATCGTTTAGCGAGGACCCCAAATGAATCCTACAGAATCCAACTCCTGTCACCCAGTTATTTAAACGGTACCAGCAGCTGATGGGAAAGTAGCCCTCAGAGCTTGATGGAGCCCAGAGGAGCTTGATGCCTACTGCCCATTATGCCCCCACAGACACCTGGCCACTGCCTGGAGGCTAGGAGCGGCGCAGAGAGCAGAGACATGCACCAGCTTCCCTCCCCACTGGGCATTCTTTAGCGAGTGGTCCAGACGGGACTGATGCAGACTCTCTGAGGACACTGACAAATGGCTCTGTGGGGAGGATAGAATTTAAAGAAACCGTTTTTTCTTCCCTTCCCTTGCACCTTGAGAGTGAGGGTTGAATTACTTTCTGACTTGATTCACTGCCGCTGAGAAGCTGGTTAAAGGGCCCTCTGTCTAAATGTTTGTTTGATGTCCTTATAGCTACAGACGGACTGTAAGAGAGGACCCAGAGCTGCAGATACATCTCTCCCCATCCAAGCACGCATATGTCATTGGCGATGACATGTCCCCATGCCCATTTGCTGGCGGAGGCACCCCATCTTGTCTGTCGAAATCTACAACATTCTCTGTGGCTGGCCCATCGGTATTTTATAGGTGATATATGGACCCCCTTTCTAATTATGTTCTTCAAGAAAAAACACACATCGGACCCATCACACTGAAGGAATGTTCTTCTGCTCTGGAAAGCAGAGTGCTTCCTCCTGTTTGCTGGCGGATCCTAGCATAGGCTGGCTTCACTTGCCAGCGTGGGAGGCGCCGAACCCTGTGCTTCTGGGCACAGCAGCTCTTAGGGGAAGGACCGGGGCTCTCTGCGCTGGCCGGGCTCTGCAGGGCTGGGCACCTGGTTTCCAGTCCCATCTCTGCTGCAAGTGTCACCTTCCCCCTGTCAGCCTTGATGTCTGTCTCTAGGAAGGACGATGTCATTATGGACTTAATAGATTTTTTAGGAAGATAAAAAGAGAAATGTCCATCTGAAAACCACATGTATGCTGAAAACATAGAGTCGAAACCTTTTTATCACTATTTTATCCTCCTGATTTGCATTTAGCACTCTGATGGCTAATGTGATACTGTATTCATCATATTTTAGAATTTTTTCTGTATCTTAGGATGCTCTGACATCTTGGGGCTTGGTGGACTCAGGGAGGGACTGCCCCTCCCTCGTCTAGCTAGCTCCTGGAGGGTAACAGACTTGCCAGAGAGTATGACTTTGATATGCAAACCACCAAATGCAAGTCCAAATCCCCACCTGCCTCCTTTCATCAGGCTGCTGCAACTGGGGACGCTGTTCCTCTGCCCTAAATCCAGGCACTAAGTAAGTAGGGCCACCCTTACCTCTCCGGAGCCTGTCGAAATTATTCAAATGATCCAATCCTAAACCTGCTCAGCTTGCTTACTTAGCCTCGCCCCGTCCTCCCTCTGAAATAAAGGTTTTTGCCCACGCCCTCCCCCTCACTTCCTCTGCCTCCTGGCTGGCTCTGGTGCTTCCCTGGGCGGGTACGGGATGGGGGAGGTGTTGGGGGAGCATGAGGTGTGCTGAGCCTTCTGTGTTTAGGGATCTGTGACTATAAACTTCTTCCTTCCTGAGAGTCCTTTCTGTATCTGTATGTCTTAACGTATCTGATGGAAGCAGATCCCAGTTATATTTTAAAACAAGCCCCCAAACAAATACATATTCGGAATGAAGGACTCCATGGAATCACAAAGGGCAATGACTGTGAGCTTGGCAAAGCTGCTTCACCCTCTGGGCAACAGGGTTGGGGCAGGTGCAGGTCACTGCTTGCTCTCCGATGCCCCTTGGAATCACTTGAGACCTTTGAGAAACTGCAGGTTTCTGGGTCCCTTCTCAAAGCAGGCATATCTGAGCTTCTTGTGTGTGTGTGTGTGTGTGTGTGTTTTCATGAAAACCTGTCCCATGAGTTTAATGCTCACCCAGAACTGAAAGCTACTGGGGTGTAGATTTCACCTGTGAATTTTTCTCAAGCCTTAAAATATTTTCCTAAATAAACTCTAAGGGATTATGCAGGGGAAAAAAATATTTGAGAAAGATGGATTTGATATGGAAAACTTCAAAATACTAGATCTTATAGACAAATCCTTCTTGGTGCAAAAAGAACACATTTGCCCTACTTTTGAAATTCAGTGGGAGGGGGCAAGCCTTCCCCACCCCCCCCCCACCCCCGTCTGAGCTGCTAGGAAACCCCCACTCCCATTCAGGGAAGACAGTGATGCACCATAATATGGCCTTTTGGGTTTTCATTTCAACTCCAAGCTGTTGATGGAGGGCTCAGCTTCGGGGACATGTAATTCCGTGTCTTGTATCTGGCCCTGGGGGCCGCTGAAATAGTTTATGTAATGATTTCATTCATGAGGGAAAAATTAATTGCATTCTCCTCACCAGTTGCTCAGTGCTATAGCTTCATTGGAAAAAGCCAGAATTCCCCTTAGGAAACCCAGTTTTAAGTTAATATATAGTGATGCTGTACATGGCCTTATTAATCTAGAGGCAGGTGGCGCTGGAGACAGAAATCCGCAGGCTGCAGGCTGGAGAGGTTGGCTCTTGTCTGGCTGGTCCTTGAACCAACTGTGTGATCTTGGCCACACCCTTCTTCAGGTACCTTCCCTATATGTGAAACAGGAATAATCACATCTGCCTCTTGGGTGCAAATAATACAAATGAATGAGATAATGTCTTTGGAGAGATTTGAGTTCCTTGGAGAGCGTTACCATAGAACGCGTGCACAGACACACATACACACACAAACTCACATACTTTGTCTCTTCATGTACCTTATCAGTCTAACAAATGGGCAGGTATAACCCCCCAAAATCATAATTCTGCCCCAACCCATTATCTGTAAAGAAAAAAGCCTTTTCTCCTCCCCCAGAGCTGTGGGGACAGTCACTGCTAATGTCCCTGACAGGTTGCAGTTGGAAAAGGATGTTGTGTCTATAACCAGTGCAGCAAGGACTCAATGTGTTCTGTGGGAATGACCCCATCTGGGGCTCAGAGAAGACCTCAGACGTGTTTTCAAATGTTTGTACTCTGTCAAATCCCTGTTGTGTATTCTTTTTCCAACTAATCGTTGTGGTGTTTAATTGTTAAAGCCATGTGCGTTTCAGGGGAAATTGAATCCATATGTTTCTGATTCATTTGCACTGAGCTCATCAAATTGTTGTTTTGTAAGAGCTGTTTGCTGTCCAGGAAAAATCCCCAGTGCCTCCTCATACGCTGATCTATGCTTTTCAACATCTTTAAAACAGGAAGCAAAGCCCACTCTCAACAGTGCTGCGATCACCTCTTCCTCCACCATAGCCTTTTAATGGGCAGTTTCCCTTCCTGTTTGGGGGTCAGACAGAAGATGATCTTCTAGAAGGGCTTCCCAAAGCGGGTTCCATAGAAACAACAGGGTGGGGACTGAATTAAGCACAGAGAAGCAAGTTTCTTTTATTGAATTGTTAAGACCTTTAGTAGGGAAATATGCAAGGGTGAAAAGTTTTCCTAGATTTATTCATTCAACAAATATTTAGTGAGCACCTACTGCATAGCAAGATGTAACTTTTGACGCTAAGCATATTGCCATGGAAGGTCGTCTGTCTTCAGGAAGTGTCTATTCTACGGGGGATTTTCCAAACATATTTAGGTCACAGAAACCAGTATTCTGAACATCATTCTCCAGGAAATACTAGTTCAGAGTGGGTGCAAAATGTAGGTCCAGCTAAGCTGAGGGACCCTGAGCATATGCTCAGATTAGAAATGCGGTACCAATCTGCAACTCTTTGTCTTAGGATATGTTCTCTGGGAGAGAGAGAGAAACGACAATTAAACAAGATCAGGTTATGGTAAGGGCTGTGAAGATCCTAGTGGAGCTATAGGGGGATGAGAGCGATTTTCTATTTCATAAAGGAAGTGACATTTGAGTAGTGTGTTAGTTAGGGTTCTCCAGAGAAAAATAGCCAATATATAAAGAGAGACAGAGGGAGAGCGAGAGAGGTTGATTATAGGAATATGCTTATGAGGGTATGGAGGCCAAGCAGCCCCACAGTCTGTCATCTGCAAGTCAAATGAGAAGGGAACCCATGGGAAGATCTGGGGAAGGGGAAAGGGAGTGCGAATGTCATTGCATTGGCAAATTTGTTTTGCGATGAAATCACAGTTAAAGATAAGTCTGTACTTACAACAACTGAATGACAGTTATCAGAGAAACTGGAAAGTACCTATGGCTACTATCAGCCCAGACCCAGGAAGTGACCATTTGAATGTGCTCTAGCCCCAGGCACGTGGCGCGGGTAGGATGAAGATGCGGAGGGGGGCCATCAGCCTGAGGAGAGAAACAGGCCAAGGGCATTCCCCTGGTCACTCCTGATGAAAGGTGTCACAGATTCCTAATGAAGAAATGAACTGGGTTATGAAGCCCATAACCTCATGGCCCATCACCTCGTGTGTTTGTGTGTGTGTGTGTGCTTAGAACCTTCCCGATTGGGAACTGCCTCTTCCCACCTGGTGATATTTAGCCATCGTGGGATGGGGACTGTCCAGTCAGAGCACACAATTCCTCCAGTCCCGGTGACTTGCTCTGCTCTCCCAGGTTTTCCCTTACCCTTCTATCCACCTGCTATGCCCATCTCCCAGATCTGCCTAGGGACATCCCGCTTCTATTTTCAAGAACTGGACAACATGTATCTCCTTACGAAGTCATTCCTGATTTTCCCCAGTTAGATGTGGTCTGCCATATTTAAGGTGAGCCTTTGGCTTTTTGGAAGCTACATTAATGATAAAGCCAGAGAAATCAGAAAATAAGTCCGTCAATCAAAGGATGCATAATTATATCAGGATCTTGGAGGAGGTATAGGCTAATTCTTGACAGGCGGTCTATAACTCAGAAGAGGCAATCAGGGGTTCCTGGCTGGCTCAGTCCGTAAAGCATGTGACTCTTGATCTTGGGGTGGTGAGTTCAATCCCCACATTGGGCTTACTTAAAAAAAAAAAAGTTAAAAAAAAGAAGAGGCAATCGTGTATCGGGCCCCATGCCATCCTTTCCCACATCCATTTCCCACCCAATGAATTTTGCCTGCTGACCAGGGTCATAGAGATTTCTGGATTCCACTATGAACAGTACATCAGTGTGGCCTTAGCATCTCAGAGTCCTCTTGGAACAACTCACTTTGCTCCCCTTTCCTAGTTCCAGAATTTGAAGAATAAAACAAATGGAGCAAGCAGGCCACACAGAAACCAGTGAACCTGGAGCCAGGGCCCGAGAAGGAAGCAGGAAGCTCCACCCCCTTTCCTGCGACCTGAGTCCCTTGGTGGCATATTCTCAGTGGACACAATTTCCAAAATAGATATGACTGCTGACAGGTGAGGAGTGATGGCTTACCCAGCTTTGGGCTGTCTGAGCCAAGTGTCCTGCTGAGTGGGGAGAGGCATGATGAGGACAGTGGGTCTGAGGGCATTCCTCAGGCAGAAGGACACAGAAAGACCAATGGCTCAGCCATTTTGTGGACCTTTTTATCCTTTCTCTGTTATCAAAAGAAAGGGATCTATTGCTCATGGATCCATCTTTCCAAGTTTACATCATTAGAAATGTGGGAAGATTCTGTTTAAGTTACTCATAATGCTCAGTTCCTAATTGCTTTAACTCCTTTAGCTCAAGAAAGCACAAATCTGAAATCATCTTCCAACCAACATGCTTAGAGGCACAATCTCTGCCATGCAGTTACTCAAAACCACCCCTGCTAAACATTTTAAGCTTAACTCTCATTGTGTAGTAAGTAGTAAGAAGAAGACAAAACAATCATGGCAGCATTCTTTAGATAATAACCCCGGCACAGAATTTTGTTCCTCTTTTCTGACCCAACACATTCTGCCTCATTATTATTTGTGTGTTTATCATATTTTTTACTACTAATTCAGACTTTCTTAACAATTGAGAATTCACAATCTATCCTATCTTGACTCCTGCTAGCATCTTGCCTTGTTTCTGGCCTGTAATAATATTGGTTAATATTTACTGAATATCCTTCATGTGCGAGGCATTGTTCTGGGCACTCTACCTATATTAGGGTATTTAATCTTCACCTCGACCCTAAAAAGAGATGCAGTTACCATCCCCAGTTCACAGAGGGGAAAAATGAGGGGTTTATATACCTTGTCTCCCCAAGTGAAAAAAAAAAGAAGACAGAATATAGTTTTGACTCAAAAAATTTGATTTCACAACCCATTTTCTAAGGTAATATGCAATATTGCCTCTCTGGTAAGTTCTCCTTTAAAGAAATTTTTGTTGAATAAGTGTTATTGAACGGGCTAAATTGCATTAAGAGAGGAGAGCTTTTTCAATAGGTACCAATAATTTACCCGTGGAGGAATTTTGCCTCGTATATAAAGAGAATAAATCAGCACTATTTTTAACGTGGTCTTCATACTTTATTTGTGCTGGTGAAGCCAGGGGGCCTTGCATATTTACGCCATTTATTTTAAGACAAATCGTCAAACATTTCCTCTGTGTCAGGTATCAGACTTCACTCGGATTTTATTTTTGCCTATTTTATTCTGTTTTACTTTATCTTATCTCATTGGTATATATATTCTCTCTTAAGGGAGCTAGAAAGGATTAACCAGCAAAGAGTTAAAGAAGCCCCAGAGGACAGTTTCCAGATGATAAAAGAGCTAATCCACCCAGAGAAACCCACTCTAAACTGAGCTTTAATAATTGATTTGATAACGGGTGATAGAGATGTGGATACAAAGAGTGTGAATGTGCTTTTGTTGGTTTTTCCACTTTGGCTGATGCACTGTTTGGTAGCTAGGATGACAAATTGCACAGATGCAGTAGTAATGGTAAAAGCAGATAGAGGGCGCCTGGGTGGCTCAGTTGGTTAAGCGACTGCCTTCGGCTCAGGTCATGATCCTGGAGTCCTTGGATAGAGTCCCGCATCGGGCTCCCTGCTCAGCTGGGGGTCTGCTTCTCCCTCTGCCCTCTTCCCTCTCGTGCTCGCTGTCTCTCATTCTCTCTCTCAGATAAATAAATAAAAAATCTTTAAAAAATTAAAAAAAAATAAGATTTTATTTATTTGGGCGCCTGGGTGGCTCAGTCAGTTAAGCGACTGCCTTCGGCTCAGGTCATGATCCTGGAGTCCCGGGATCGAGTCCCACATCGGGCTCCCTGATTAGCAGGGAGTCTGCTTCTCCCTCTGACCCTCCCCCCTCTCATGCTCTCTATCTCTTTCTCTCTTTCAAATAAATAAATAAAATCTTTAAAAAAAAAAATTAAAAAAAAAAAAAGCAGATAGAAACGCCACTTTGACAATACTGACAATTACCAAATCCCGTCATATGGGGCCTGTCGCAAGTAATACAATCCCAAGAAAACACAAATTTTATCTGTGCACTGTTTGAACTCCAGGATCTCACCCCATCATTAAACACACTCAGCTGTGCCAACTGAGCCATTTGCAATTCTGATAAGAATCAGCGCAGAAGATAGTCTGGACCAAAGGGATAGTCCCTGCCTCTATTTCCGCTGAGCATGTTGGCCTGCTTGAGACCTCTGCTCTTTCATCTTGCCAGGAGTTCAGTTAGGACAGCCCAGTTCACAGTTCATCTGACCTGAGCACGCATCGAAAGGAAATCAGTAGACCAGAAAGCCCTGTTGAGGGGCTATGGGGAGGGCTGATGGTGAGGTTGTGCATCTACTTACCTGGCAAATGGGAAGAGATAAGAGTCTGTTCTCAGGGCAGGGACATGCTCTCTTCTTACCAGGGATGTGGCTTCTAGCTTAAGCAGGTTTAAAATTTCCAACTGTGTTTGTAATCCTCTAAGAGATGTGATTTGAAAGATAGGCCAAATTCTTAAAACATGTCCTTCTATAAATGGGCATCCATGTTCCAAAGTTTTCTTTACAAAAATACTCAAGCCATACTTGCCCATAACTTGTGATTTCAGGGTAGCGTTTGATTTACAAACCCTGATTCACTATATAAATTTCAAAATTCACAGATCGTTACACAGAGAAAAGGAAATAAGCACTGACTTTAGACATATTTTGTAAATAAGACTTGCGTTTTCCAGACCTCTTAGGGGCACAACTTCCATTTCCAGGCTTGCTTGGGACAAGTCACCATGATGGAATAGACCAGACTGTCTCTCAGAGTTCACTGACAATTCAGAAAGCAGGGCACCTTGCCACCTGGAATTTAAGAGACCCATTTTTAATTTCCACATAATATGCACGGCACTAAAATCTGCATGATATTAGATTTATCTGAATAATAAAATCATGAGTGATTATAATGAACAATGAATAATAGTTACCATTAATAATTACAGTTATTACTAAATTGATTTTATCACTGCCCACCTCACATTTATACCTAATATAAAAATATGATACGGTTAGGTTTCAAGAGGCAAGTAATAATGATAATAACATAGTAAAATCCTTGAAGGATCTCATTATATCGTACTATAGATATCCTGCTGCTCAAATAATAGCCACCATATGCATTAACACAGAGCCCACCATTGTCTCCAATCAGTCTAATACAAAGGTGCTAGCTCTGTCCTCTCCTAAATTCTAAATTCTAAAGGAATTCTAAAGGTATTCTGTTTTCAAAATAATAATTAAAATCTCATTTGGAGATCTAGTTCATATAGCTATATACACAAAGGAATTCACTGCAACAAAATTGTTGTGATAGCCCTCCCCCCTCAAAAAAAAGAAAAAAAAAGAAGAAAGATAAAGAAAAAAAGAAAAGAAAGGGAGAGCAAAGTGAACACACGTGTTCATTAATAAATGACACGTTGGGGTGCCTGGGTGGCTCAGTTGGTTAAGCGACTGCCTTTGGCTCAGGTCATGATCCTGGAGTCCCGGGATCGAGTCCCGCATCGGGCTCCCTGCTCGGCAGGGAGTCTGCTTCTCCCTCTGACCTTCCCCCCTCTCATGTGCTCTCTCTCTCTCTCTCACTCTCTCAAATAAATGAATAAATAAAATCTTTAAAAAAAATAAAATAAAATAAATGACATGTTGAGTAAATGACAGTGTTTATACTTTAGGGTACAGTGTACCTGTTTGAAAGGACAGTATTGACCAAAAAGGATGTATATCCTATTTTTAAGTAAAAAATCAGGAAGTTTCATAGTAAGTGGCACATGATGTGTCCCATTTGTGTTGAAAATGATGAAAAAGAAGGAAAGAAACACAAGATTAGAGGGAGGGGGAAGGGAGTAAAGCCCCACTTTCCTGACTCAACATGCATGTGCTGTGTTTCCCCTAATTAACATACTCCAAGTGCTCTAGTTCACAGCTTCATTCCCAGTGCCCAGCACAGAGCCTGGCTCAGAAATAGACATTCCATAAACAGTTGCTGAATAAATGAAGGAATGGGACACAGAACGTTCTGGCTAGAAACACCTTTCCAATCACCTCGTCTGATGTCTGATGTTATGTGTAGAAGACTGTCGTCTGCACCGGTGACTTTCCAATGTGGTTCAGACACATAGTGACTCGGGTAGGTCTTGTCACGGTGTACCTACTTTCCAAGCCATGATATCTCCTTCATCTTCTTTCCATGTGTATGTCAAACGACTTTAAGTGGAAAGGACCTACCTTTGGAAAGGGAAGGTTAGAAAAATCCCCTCAGTGTCCCCTCCAGCCCCCCATTTAAATCACTTCCAAATCACATCCGCCTCAGTTGGGTGGTAACTAAAAGTCATAAACTTTTTGTTTGATTGTCAGAAGCAAAGTCTATGATGACTCTCTATGGTTGGTTTTCAAATAAAGAAAGGTTCTGGTGACCTAGATCAGGAAAATAGGGTTAAATTATTACCTGTGCTTCTGACTCCTTCTGTGATTTACAGCAGTGGTTCTCAAAGTGGGGGTCGTAGACCAGCAGCATCAGCATCACCTGGGAACTTGACAGATTTCTGTCACGTTGGTGGTTCCCTTCCAGGACTTTCTGAATCCGAAATTTGTAACAAAATATCACACAGGGCACCTGGAATTTGAAAAGCTCTGGTTTCGAGTATGTCATCAGTCCCCTCTTGACATCATTTCATCTGGAAAGGTGTGCTACCTGCTGTCCCAAACTACTCATCTGTCATGGGCTGAATGTTTGTGTCTCATGTTGAAGACCTAACCCTCAACATGATGGAGTTTGGAGGTGAGGTTCTGGGAAGTAATTATGTTTAGATGAGGTTATATGCGTGGGGCTTCTATGGTGGGATTAGTCCCCCGAGGCAGCCCAAGCTGATTAATACACCATCATAGGAACCAATTTAGGTATGTTTATGGGATTATGACAGTGATTTATCATCCAGTAACCTTAATATCTAAACCGTATATAAAGTTGACGGTGCTAGTTCTAATGTGCCATTTCCAATGTGGCTTATATTTTAAGACTCCTCTCCTCCTTCCTCTCCCTGTCAGAGCATCAATGGGTAATCTGCACTGGATTTAACTATCTTTGTTTTCTTGCTCATTTAAACCAATGACCAATAGCACATACCTGCTGGTCCACTGAGTAGGTGTAGGGAGGAAGTCTGCAATGAATCATAAACATTTTCACAGACTGGCATGAAACCCTGGGCTTGGGTCTCAGCAGCCCTTGCTGTGAATCTCCAGGGCTAAGTGGTCTCCTATGTATATTGTACTCAGACTTGCACAGGGACCTAAAGATAAAAAAGAGGTCTGTCCTTTAAGTTATTCATACTCTACTGGGATCTAGGTGGGGCTAGGAGCAGGCCTGGAAATGGCCACTGTTTGGGGTATATACTACAATGCAGCAACATTTCTAGGCTTACAGTGTGATTGTGGGCAAGTAATATTTTTTTTTAGTGTAAAACGACAATAAGATACTAGGACACACATTTTAGAGCGGCCAAAAAAGATCCAAGAATCCATGTTGATATAAATATATTACTGAAAAGGGAGTGGAGAGACAAATCTTCTTCACAGAGTTCCCAGTAATTTAGGTAGCTATTCCTCCCTAAAGGACATGAACTTGAATCCCTCCTCTCCTACTTGTAAGTGGGCTACTCTAGCTGACTTGCTCCCAAAAAGCAGAGTATGGATGGGGGAAAAGTAACTTTACAGTGAAGGAAACTGAAACCACCACTGGGGCCTGGTGACCAAGGTCAACCCCAGCAGGGATAAGTCATTGTACTATCTCACATCCTTGACGTGATGTGATGAGGATGGTACCTCACTGCTATGGTCCTCCTCCTGAAACCCATAAACCCAGTCTAATCATAAGGAAACATCAGACAAATCCAAACGGAGGGATATTCTACAAAACACTTGGCCAGTACTGCTCAAAATTGTCAAGGTCACTGGAAATGTGGAAAGTCTGAAAACTTATCACTGACCGAGGGGACAAAGGACACGTGGCAACTAAATGCAATGGGGTGTTCTGGATGGGATTCTGGTGCAGAGGAATGGCACTGAGGAGAAACTGGTGAAATCCAAAGAAAGCGTGGAAGTTAAATAGCGATGTACTAATGTTGGCTTCTGTGTCCCAGTGGTGGAAAATGTTAACAACAGAGGGAATGGGGCGGGGGGGGGCGGAGCATAGGGAACTCTCTGTACTAGCTGTGCAACTTCTACTATACTTATACTATAGCTAGGTCAGGGAATGTGAATCCACTTAGTAAACTATTCACCCACCTTTCCGCACATAGCTACTTTTTACAAGTAATTCCTGCCCAGAATATCTCTTCAATAACAAGCAGTTTCTAGATTTAGATTTTCAACCCTATGTCCCCTTAAAAATATCTGTTATTTAAAATAAGCAAGTTATAAAATAAAATAAAATAAAATAAAATAAGCAAGTTATTTGAAATGTTTTGAGACTATATTAAAACTTCCCAAATAGAAACTTCTTTCGAGGAAAGGATTTTATTTTATGTTATTTTATTTTAAAGATTTATTTGTTTATTTTAGAGAGAGAGCGAGTATGTGCATTGGGGGAGGGGCACAGGGAGAGGGAGAGAATCCCCAAGCAGACTCCTCACTGTGCGTGGAGACCAAAGTGGAGCTTGATCCCGGGATCCCGAGATCATGTCCTGAGCCGAAATCAAGAGCTGGCCACTCAACTGACTAAGCCACCCAGGCACCCCAGGATTTTTATTTTTTAATTTTATTTTTATGTTTAGGTGTAAATGGAAATCCTGAATGCTAGTCCAAGATTTGCACTTTTTAGCAAAACATCGTGTCTACTCTTAATCTGAAGCCTAACTAAACTATAGAAACTTAGAAAACAGAGAAGTATGGTAGAAACATGATTAATCGAAGCCTTTAACCATATATGTTGGTAAAAACCATGATCTGAACTCACTTGAGAAAGAGCAAGTTAAATAAATTCCCTGTGAAAAACAAATAAAATGCGATGCTCATGGGGCATGTGATATAACACAATCAACATATGTAACTGACTCGAATATTTAAATCATTTCACCTTCCCACTGGTGACTGTAAAGTATCTTTTATCATTGTGGCCATTAAGGAATTGCATTATATTTATAGCAAAATATGGCCCAGGGCAGGCTCACTGACTGTCCTAGTCAACTGTTGGCTTGTTTTTAACCTTCCCCTTTTTCCTGGGGTTTCTTCTGTAAAAAGCATAGTCAATCCATTGTTCACATCAGCACCACATGTTCATACACCTTTTAAAAGTGCAAGTTATGTTTTCCTACACTCTTAACAGTTAGGTCAGCACATGGAAGAGAAAGGATGTCCCACTATAATGTTCAGACAAGAGGGGTCCACAACCTGTCTGTCTCAACCCGCCCGCGACAGGGACCCGCCTCGAGGTGCAGCCCATTCTGTGTTTATCAGCTGATTCTTTTTAAAGGAGGTTTTTTCTTACATTGAAACAAAATCTTTTTTCTATTGGAGCTTTTACCCTAGGGGTCTAACTCCTTTTTTTCTCAAACAAGAAAGGTGAAGAAGACAACATTCTTACATCCGTTTTACAGCACAGAGGATGTCTCAGAAGCTGGTGATGGATCCGGAGTTAATCCAAGCCTGTCTGACTCCAAAGGCCTTACTGAGAGATGCCACCCCATTCTGGGTCAGCATTACAGAGTCTTGGCTCAGAGCAAGGGCATCTGGCCCAAGGCAGTCAGTGGGAGCTGCAGTCCAGCTGGCACTCCAGTGGAGGATTGCTTCAGCCAAAAGGAAAGAGAATATTTTTCTAACTCACACTGTTCCCATCGGGTGTGGGCCTAGGGGACAGGCCTCGGCTCAGAAGGGAAACTGTATCTTATGTACATGGACTTGCCACATGGGGTGTTTCCGTGAGCTTGAACCATTTCTCATGATCTTAGCCATGACTTGTTTTGGTAAAGAATGTTCCAGAATCATCTTTTTTCATAATCTGCCTGAATATTTTCCCTGAAGTCATGGCAAGGTTACATGTCTACAGTATGATTTCCACACCGTCCCCCCACCTTCTTTGAATATTTACTCAAAATATATCCCTTTCAATATACACAGTGTATCTGCTGTGTCCATTATTACTCAAAAGACTGGCGATGGTATTCATTCATACCCATCCCCAAGTTTTTCTACTATTCCCGGGAAAGAGTAGCTGAGGTTAAAGACAAAAATTTATCTGAAATAGCTCTTGCAGTATCCTCACCCTTTCTCATTTATAGATCAATGGTCATAACTGGAAAAACAGAAAGAAGAAACATAAGTACGTATGCTTTTCCCCTGTTGTATATAAGTATTTTATGATATTTGCAAATAAATAGCCTATCCTGCCCTTGCTCTGCTTCCCACATGAACCAGATTTGTGAACTGTTTTTGTGGTGGTTGTTGCCTTTTGCATTTTTCTGCAAAACTCTGCCCATCTGGTACTGGTCCTTTAGCTACAAGAGTCCCCCATCAGGTGTCTTCCTTTCATGTTTGCCATCATTCAACGGTAGGCCTTCTGTGAAACCCATTATGGTCCTTTTATAATTCTACCAGTTCTTCCTCATCAAGATTATTTGGATCTTAGGTATGGCATATGCATGATAAACCATGGAATTAGGAGCCCATCCTATTTCCTCTTTGCCATTCCTCCTAAATCCTCCCATTGGTCATATCCTCCCATTGGTCAAGGGGCAGATTACGGTACAAATACAGAAATATGCAAAGACTTAGAATTGTTTCATGCTTTTTGCTTACCGATTCTATTTATGGAAATTGATCTTAGGGAAACATTTGTGGATAGATGCAACGATACTTACATGCAAAGCTACTTATCCTAGTAAGACTTAAACTAGCCAAAACTTAGAAACAGTTTATACATGTAGCATCTGAGTACTGGTTAAACTACTATGGTAGATCCATCTAACCGAGTACAAGAGAAATAAGGTGATACTCTGATCAAAGAAACCACACTGATTTGTCCGAAGAGACCATTTCCCCCCAGATTTTATATTCTGTGAAGAAGTTGTGCAGACTCTTATACTAAGGACATAAATAACATAAAAAATGTCCTCAGAACTATTTTTCTAGAAAAATATACTTTGCAAATAATGTTTATTATCATGTCATGACATTTAAAAAATAATATCAGAACAAAGAAAGAACGGGAACGAGCCCATTCTGTTTGGGGAATGGGGCTCTCCATGGGATTTTTTTTTCTTTTTGGTTTTCTGCATTTTCCAAATTGTCTTCAAGGAGTATGAATTACTTAAATAAGGGAAAGACAAACCTTATTTAACAATAATAAATAAATACACTTTGCGAAGGCATTTTTTATACTAACTCTTGATGAAAGCAGAGAATGTGGTCACAAATCTTGGTTCAGGGAAAGCATTTCTATGAGGGCTAAATTAAAATAAACTAAGCTGTTTACACTCTAATGTTCTGCTTGGCACTCGTATCTAATGTTGATGCTGACTGGTTCCTTAGATGGCCTCTCAAAAGCATTGATCTCAACTGTGTTTTTGACATGGGTTAAATAGCAGTGTGAGGTTTATCTCTCAGATTATTACCCTAGAGCAGAGATTCTCTCTTAGTAGAAAAGGTGATCCACATGTGCTAGACATCAGATGGTCAAGAAGCCATGTCCACACATGACGCCATGAAATCTGAGAGCTGATGATTTACATGATCTTCCAGATTGGAGTTTCTCCAGCTCCATCAAGCAGTGAGCTACATGGAAGGAAGCTTGCTTCAGAGCCAAACTTTTTTTAATTGGCCCCAAAGCCCAGATGAGTACTCAGTTGAGTCTCCAAAGCTCTGCACAAGAAGCTTAGGGAAAAACTATTTTGGTCTGGACATTTTAAAGAACAGCATGCCCTTTAAATGAAGTATTTGTCTGCTTGTTAATTCTGGAAGAATGCTTTTGTCTCAGGAAAACAGAAGCTATTGGTCACTTGTAACTGAAGAGCAGAAGGAAGGGAAGGGGCAGGACACAGGAAGGACCATGGGTCCTGAGAAAGAAGAGTGCTGTGTTCTAGAAGGCAGATGCTAGAGGAGTAAATGGTATCTGTCAATTCTCCTGTTCTGTTGAGAATCATTGATTGTAGTCCACACTATCATATCTAGTTACAGTGAAGCCTCTAACAGTGTGCATTGATATGACACTACTCTCGCATATACGCCTCAGAAATGCACTTGATATACACAACAACTTGGACGAATCTCAAGGAAATTATACTGAGTTCAAAAGCCAATGATTCCATTATAGAATATTCTCAAAATGACAAAATTATAGAGATAAGGAACACATTAGCAGTTGCCAGGGGTTAGAGATGGAGAACAGGGTTGTGGGGAGGTTTGTGGTGATGGGACTGTTCTGTATCTTGATTGTGGTGGTAGTTACAAGAATCTATTCATATGATAACATTGCATGGGAACACACACACACACACACGAGAATATATGATCTTAGTGAAATTTGAATGAAGTCCATGGACTCTACCAATGCCAATCTCTAGCTTCTGAGAGGATGCTCTAGTTATGTAAGTGTAAGATGTCAGCTAGGGGGGAGAGTGACGAACGGTACATGGAACCCTTGTACTATTTTGCAAATTACTGTGGATCCATAATTTTTTCAAAATAAAATACTAGACCAGTAAAACAATGAAATCAGCATGAGAAGCCCAGAAAACCTCAGGAAAGTCTAGATTTTATTTTCACTATCTTTCTCAGAGAATCTTTCCCAGGTGCTGAAAACGCTAACCTCTACGTACCCCAGCTTCTTCAGGAGATGCTGACTCCCCACATCTCAGAGCTGAGTATTGACTCAGTACCCCAGGGAGTTGGAGACACCTTGTACCAGAGGCCACAACCAGCAAGTCAACCCTGGCATCTTTTTATAGATCCTCTTCAACTCCTACCTATTTTATGCAAAACTACTGAATAGCTCTCCTTTTCTGGACCAAGTGCAGCTCTTGTAAAGATCCAGCTGGTTTAGAGGTAAAAGAGTCTCCCTGGTAGGTACTCAGAGACCACTTATTTGATAAAGAATTTAACCTCACTCTCCACTTACACTGAATGATATCTGTCTGGTGTGACTCCTCAAGGTCAATGGGCTCGTCTGTTTTGCTCTGTGCTGGACCCTCAGCAGGCTCGGCACATCACAACATCATTACAAAGTGCTGTCGAAATAACGACCGGATGAGTTATTTGTTTTTATGTAATTGGCATGCGAATGTTTATGAAATTGAATTCTAAGTGTGATAGGGATAAAATTGATTAATATGGTAGTCTTCAGAATGTTTTATTCTCTCTTCTGTCCTTCTTCTTTCACCAGACCTGAAGAGAATTCTCTTTAACTGCTTATTTTCTACAGTAGGAGAGTCTGACCTTTTCCAGGCCAGCTGTAGGACATTTTATGATGGAAGAAGACAGAGACGGAGAGGAGAGAGTGAGACAGAGACAGAGAGAGAAGGTGAGAGGAGAGGAGGGAGGTGAAGAGCAGAAGGAAGGGAAGGGGCAGGACACAGGAAGGACCATGGGTCCTGAGAAAGAAGAGTGCTGTGTTCTAGAAGGCAGATGCTAGAGGAGTAAAGCCTGGACCAGAGCTGACCTTGACTCTGGCAAGGGGGTTTCGAATGTGACAAGTAAACCAAGAGGGTTCAGAGTAGCTTCTACTAGCTATCTTTCCTGCCTGTATGCTTCTGGGATTTCTTTCTTAATCCTCAAAATATAAAACTGTTGTCAGGCTCTTTCTAAGTGAAAACGTTATTTTTATATTTCTAGATCACAGCAAACTCTTCAGAAGTCCAAACTCAGTTGATAGCCGTTTCTCACTTTGGGGAAGGTTCCTTTATGGCACATACTAAGTATTTTTTGCATGAACAATTTTATTCCTGCTCCATTTATTCTGTGGGAAACCATGCTGGGGCTCAACGGTTGCCTTGTTGTCTCCCCTACGTGGCTAGTGTACTTTCTCACTGCAGAGTCTCTTCTCCCTTCCTTTGTGGTTTCTGAGAGCCCCTGGCTAGCTCTCGGCACCCCTGATTGTGATGCTTCTGCTCTGCTCCTCCCCACCTCTGAAGGAGATGTTAGCTCTGTTGTTATATTTTCAGTCATGATACTTAAAAACACTCTGCTTTTCACCAAAAGCATGCATACAAAATTATCATTTTAATCGGTTCGATTTTCTTCTCAACCTTCGTCCTTTGTTTGATAGCATCATATTTTCTTATATTTTGAACACAGGTAGAGGCTGTCTAAAATGTGTTTTTTTCTGTAGTAACATGTGTATGTATATATGTACTTATACATGCATAGAAAGAAGTGGGGACACCTGGGTGGCTCAGTCGGTTAAGCATCTGCCTTCGGCTCAGGTCATGATTCCAGGGTCCCGGTAATGAGCCCCACTTTGGACTCCCTGCTCAGCAGGGAGTCTGCTTGTCCCTCTCCCTCTGCCTCTTCCCACACCCTACCCCCACTCATACTCTCTCTCTCTCAAATAACTAAATAAAATCTTAAAAAAAAAAAAAAAAGAAGGAAAGAAATGATCCCTGGGAGGCAGACCTTAGTGGGACTCCCCAGATACATCCCATGATGCTGAGGGAGCTGGCTGCCCATAGTGGGCTCTCTTTCTTCTCCTGGAGGAACATAGGTCTGGGGGACTCTCAGCGTGGCTTTGGCTTTGGTGGCTTGAGGAGAGGTGACGTGGTTAGGATGGAGCTGCGCCTCTGGCCCTCCTCATGTTTTTTTCCTTCGTTTCTGTGGTCCACGGGGGTGCTTCAGCCTCATCCCTGGTTCTAGGATTTTCACAAAGGCACCTTGTTTGGAGTTAGTCTTTATGCTGAGCACCTGCCCTTCTGCCATCTTGTGGCCCCATGACTGAGTCTTTTCCGAACGATATTCTAGTTGAGGCAATAAGTTCCGTTGACCTCTTAGTTTCTAATGTTCTTTAACATCATCTTAGATTTTACAACAGGATGATTTCTACATATATGCAACATTTGTTATTTCTGGTGTAACTGACATAACTGATGGCAGCTGGTTCTTTGCTGACTCATCTTTCCTAATCCTACGCTCTTAATTTCACCTCCTCTTTTGGTGAGAGGTTGAAGCACACCTTCCATTATTTGTTTTGCCAAGAAGACAACATGTATGTCATGTTTTCTGAGTGCTCGTGTGTTTGAGAAAGTCTTTCTACTGAGTTTACTCATGCGAGACCCTTTGTCAGCCCCTGAAATCCTTGGGTCACAGCGTTTTACCTAGAAACTCCGTGTGTGGTGCTTTGCTCAGTTCTGACATTTGGTGTCATCGGTAAAGAACTTCATCACCAGGCATGTTTTTGTATCTTTGTTAAATTAAAACAAAAAACAAAAAACAACCTTTTCGTTTTCTTTACTTTTTACCCTACTTCTAAATCTTTCCCCAGAACCCATCTAGCTGGGTATAATACTTACGTCTTTATTAATTTTTGTGAGCAATATAGGCCTTCGCTAGCAGCATACTCAGGTCTTCAGAAAAACTTTTACTCTATTTTTGATGAATGCTTTTGTTCTAGTTTCTCCTTCGGATATAGTAATTATTATGTATTACACTTCGGTTGACTATCTTTCCTACGTCTTTATTAATTTTTGTGAGCAATATAGGCCTTCGCTAGCAGCATACTCAGGTCTTCAGAAAAACTTTTACTCTATTTTTGATGAATGCTTTTGTTCTAGTTTCTCCTTCGGATATAGTAATTATTATGTATTACACTTCGGTTGACTATCTTTCCTATCTGTTGGTTTTCTAGAAATGTTAGTTTCTGTCCAGAGATAGCATGATGTTAGTAAGGTCAGAATGGGGAGAACACTCTCCTTTTAGTCTCAAAATGGTTGAGCGTCAACCATCCAGTTTTAATGTTTCCGTGGGATCTGGCTGTCTGCGTCACTGACAAGCATGGTGAACTGACAGGGCATCTTCCCGTCTTTTCTGCAGGAAGTCCTGTTTCGTGATCTGGGCACATTTCCTCCATTCTACCTCCCGTTCACTTAGCCACCGTGTGCATAGCCTGAACTGTGAGAGAGCCCTTATTCTAATTCTTTCTCCACTCTTACCTAAGTATATTTAGATAAAGTTATATTTTTAAAGGAGTAATTTATAGATAGTAAATTTAGCCTTTTAATTGTACAATTCTATGAGTTTGGTAAATATGGAGAGTTGTGTAACCACCACCACAATCAAGATAAAGGATAATTCCAACATTCTAAAATGTTCCTCTTGTCCCCATTTAACCCAATCCTCTAGCCTTAGCTCTTGGTTAACTATTGATATGATTTCTGATCCCTTCAGTTTTGCCACTTCAGAAGATCGTATAAATGGATTCATACAGCATGTAGCCTTTTTTGGTCTGGCCTCTTTCCCTTAGCATGTTGCATTTAAGATTTGTCTATGTTGTTGCATGTATTAGACCTTGTTCCTTTTTAATGCTAATTGTATTTCATATTGTAGATGGATCATAATTTGCTTATCCATTTGTCTATTGATGGACACTTGGATCATTTCCTATCTGGGGGCTATAATTAATAAACCTGCTGTGAATTTTCATACACAGTTCTTTATGTGGACACATGTTTCATTTATCTTGGGTAAATATTTAGAAGTGGGATTTCTAGATTATATGATTAATTTCACAAGAAACTGCCAGAATGTTTTCCAAAGTAGCTGCACCATTTTGCATTCTGGCCAATGGTGTAAAAAAGTTCTTAGTTTCTCTACATTCTCATCAGCACTTGGGATTATCAGGTTTTTAAATTTTAGCTATTCTAATAAATACATAATTGTATTTCCTTGTGGTTGATATTTGCATTTCCCTAACAAATTAATGATGCTAAGCATCTTATTTGTCATCCCTCTATCTTCTTCAGTGAAGTGTCTATTTAAACGTTTTGCCTATTTTTTATTGGTTTGTTTGCTCTATTCTTGCATTTTAAGAGTTCCTTGTAATAATGTTCTGAGTACAAGCCTTTTAAAAAGATTTTATTTATTTGAGAGCTAGAGCAAACACGAGCAAGAGGGAGGGGTAGAGGGAGAAGCAGACTTCCCATTGAGCCTGACATGGGGCTTCATCCCAGGACCCCAAGATCATGACCTGAGCTGAAGGCTGCCGCTTAACCAACTGAGCCATCCAGGTACCCATGAACACAAGCCTTTTATCAGTGCCTTCTATTTTTTATTTTTATAACTGTGCGTTTCAAAGAGAAAAGATTTTTTATTTGCTAAAGACCAATTTACCACTTGTTCTTTTTATGGCTTTTTCTTTTTGTGTCCTATGGTATCTTTGCCAAGATCACAAAGATTTTCTCCTATGTTTTCTTCTAGAAGTTTTATTGTTTTAGGTTTTACATTTAGGCAATCCATTTCAAATTCAGTTTTATATGTGGTATAAAGTGCATTTCAGTGTCATTTCTTGAAAGGTCTATCCTTTCTCCATTGAATGCTACTATTGTCAGAAGTCAATTGGCCACGTATGTGTACATCTACTTCTGGAACCTCTGTTCAGATTCATTGAGTAGGTCTCTTTTTTCACGAATACCACACTACCTGGATTTCTGCAGCTCTTTTGTAAATCTTGAAATTAGTTGGCCTGAGTCTTCCAATTTTGAAAATAGAACAATTTTGTTCTATTTTCAAAATTGTTTGGGTTATTCTCAGTCTTTTGCTTTTCCCTATGTATTTTAGAATCAGCTCATCATTTACTACCCCAAAAAGGTGGCTTCTAAGAATATGACTGGGATTGTATGAATCTACAGGTCTGTTTGGGGAACATTGACATATTAACAATATTCAGGCCTTCCACCCATGAGCACAGTAGATCTAACTTCCTACATTTATTTAGGTCTTCTTTGATTTTTCTCATCAATGTTTCATATTTTTCAGCACACAAATCGTACATCTATTTTGTTAGACTTATCCCTAAGTTTTTTATGCTGTTTCAGATAGTAATGTCTTTAAACTGTCAAGTAGCAGTTGTCCTTTGCTAGCATATAGAAATACAGTTGACTTCTGTATGTAACGTTACTATTTTTAATCTGACAGGTTACCCCAACTTTGCTAGAATCTCTATAGCAAGCTGCTGCCTCTCTAAATGTTCTGCCTAGGTTAAAATAAGAATAATTTGTTCAGTCAACTGATTAGATTATTTCTATGTTCTTGGATTCCTTTAATGTTTTTATGAATGGGCTGGCTGTTTTGTTACTATCGGTTCATAATCCATGATTTTTTTGTATGTGTCTCAAAGATATGCTCAAGCAGTTTTAACAATTCGTTAGAAACTCAGTTACATCTTGATTAACCAAGACTTTTCACCTGACTCTGGAGAAGTTGTTAGTGACAACAGGTCCAATGAGGTTAATTTATCTTACAGGGCTTATGCTCAAGTCTTTTCTTCTGCACTGTCAGCAAAGGGCCTAATGAAATATTTACTTCATGTAAAATAAAAGAAATTATCCCAAACTGCACTTAGGGACTGAGAGTTAACATTATGCCATCAACTGTGTCTTGGCCTTCATTCTTTTCCCTTGAGCAGTGTAACAAATGGATGTTTATGGGGGCAGATTTTTAATTCATGAAGCTATTGAAATAAAGTGTTAATGTTCTAAATTTCAGGAATTAATTTGTCATAAAAAGAAGCACATAAAAATACAGAAATATGCCAGAGTATAAAAATATAAGAATGTAATTTTTGGACTCCTCATCTTACTGATGAAAATGACTTTAAAAGATCTCTAAGAACCCTCCATCCTTCCAAGCCACGCCAATTTTGAAATCCCCATTTTAGGACTTTTTCTTGCAGCTAGCCAATAAATGTTCTTGATGCTTTAGAGAAAGGCATGTTCAATGTCAAACAAGGGAAACTGTCCCATTTCCAAACACTGAAAATTTTTAATTATTTATGGTATTTTAGAAACTGCCACCCTTATTACAAGTTCATCTAGAGTTGGCTCAGTGTCAATGGGAAGAGATCCCGAAAATATCTGAAGAAAAATCTGAAGACAGCTAACACACCTCACATCTAAGTCTTCACTATCTTAGAGTATTCAGATATTATTAATCATTCATTTAACAGATATATATTGGGTGCCTACTACCTGCTAGGATATTTTAGGCCACAAGGAGAGAAGAGTGAACAAAATTGACAAAGCCCCTTTCCTATGACTTAGGATTCTACTTGAGGGAGATAATCATAACAGAAAAATCAAAATATGATAGGAAGGACTGAGCACTATAGAGAAAAATAAGGCAAGGTAAGGGGAATAGCTTATGCTGGGGATTGTAGGCTGGGGTGGCTCCATAAAACAGAGGTTATCAAACATTTTTGTCTCAAGAACCCTTTATGCCCATAAAAGTTATGGAGATCCCCAAAGAATTTCTGTTTTTGTGAGTTATTATTGACATTTATCATAAAAGGTTTTAAATATTTATCAACTCTCTTCTTAAAAATAATTTTAAAAAACCTGTTCAGTTTTATCTACCATATTTTAAAAACTACAGTTAAAAGAACTGATGTACTACAGTTTAATATGCAGTAGAATGCTTTACTTCCCATTTGTCATACAAAATACTAAAACGATATGTACTCAAGGATCAAGATTTAATAACATAAATCTTACTGTTTCATCAGAACATTTTTTTTAGAGAGAGAGAGAAAGAGAGAGGGAGAGAGCATGTGGGGAGGAAGGGCAGAGGGGGAGGGAGAGGGAGAATCTCAAGCAGGCTCCACACCCAGTATGGAGCCTGATGTGGGACTCGATCTCACAACCCTGAGATCATGACCCGAGCCAAAATCAAGAGTCAGACGCTTAACCGACTGAGCCACCCAGGCGCTCCCATTAGGACATTCTTAAGTGGTATTATAGACTTCTGTTTATTTATTTATGTGCTTACTGGCTTGGATACATGGTGGTAAAGTATAAAAGGACTACCAGATAGTTTGGTGCCATTATTTGATTTGTGCATGGGCCAATAGTTACACCCATCACCACTTTTGCACCATCAGTGCAAATATCAAAGCAGTGAAAATGCCAAAGAATGTCTCCTTATTATTAAGAAAATAGTTTTGACCTTGTGAACTCCCAGTGGCCCATGGATCATAGCTTAAGAAACACTACCAATAAAATAAATTTTGATAACCTTTATATTAGTTCAAGACTTGAATTTTACCTCATTGCTAACTCAATTTTCAGAGAAATTAAATTGTCAATAAGACAAGCCATACATTTATGAGATGCTCTGCTCCCAGCAGAATGAAATGTCTAGCAAACCCAGACAGTTGAATTCCTTCCTATCACCGGCTCTTATTTCTCTTGCTGGTGTGTGATGCAGGGTCTGTGTACTAGAAAGGCATTACCCATAACCTCAATGCTAAAACTACCAGTGCTACTTCTGTTTTTAGCCTTGAGGCTAAAAATGTTCCACACACTATTGATGGCCTCAGACTGGTGAATTTTTCCCAAGTTGTACATCTTCTTGATTTACAGTTGTTCTCTTCTGCATCTTATATTAATTTTTTTTGAGAGAGTTGTTATTTTATGTTGCTCTATCTTACTCATATGCTGGTGCTACCAACTTTTTTGCTTAAACTAATATGACTATATCTATCTACTTGGGTTAAATTCCAAAATTCTCTCTCTCTCTTTTTTTTTTTTACCTATATTTGATATATCTGCAAACATAAGAATTGGTTTCAATCCTCTTCCCTTTTTATGTTTTCTAGAGAATTACTAAAAACCTTCTTCACTGGTGTTCTTTCTTTCCTTTCTTTCTTTCTTAAGATTTTATTTATTTGAGAGAGAGACAGACAAAAATAGTGACAGAGAGCATAAGTGGGAAGGAGAAGGAGAAGCAGGTTCCCTGCAGAGCAAGAAACCAGATGCGGGGCTCATGGGATCCCAGAACCCCGGGATCATGACCTGAGCTGAAGGCAGACGCTAACCGACTGAGCCAGCCAGGCGCCCTGGTGCTCTTCTTTCTATGTTGTCTTCCCTAGAACCTTGTGTTTCCTTATTCAGGTAATAAAGAACTTGACAGGGAGTCAAAGACTTTCTGGTAATCCAATTCTGCCATCACTATGAATTAATGGCACAAACATCTTCTCTGTATCTTATTTCCACATTTGTAAAGCACGCAGATTCGAGCTAGGTGATCTCTGGAGTCCTTTCTATCTCTGTGATTTCTTGTTTTCTAGAAGTGGATTCTCTGCTCCATTTTTCTACTGAATGGAGGCTGAGTGGGGAGAGGGGGCAGTTCAGATGGTTTCCACCTATTCCTCAGTAACCTCTCCTTACCAGGTAGCATGTGCTTCCCTAGAAATGTTAATGGAGGGTTCCCCTTTAACTGGAATGAGTCATTTTCCTTATAAGAATAGAATAGAATAGAATAGAATAGAATAGAATAGAATAGAACAGAACAGAACAGAATAGAATACTATAGGACTGGATGAGTTATTACCCCCGTACTCCTGGATAATTACTCAGGTGGAAGATTATAGCTACTTTCTTGCTGGGGCTTTGGCACTAATCCCTTCTGTGATTGCAAAATAGATATGAAAGTGGGTATACAGAGGTTACCAACTTAAAAAGCTTCCTACGTATGTAATGATATCTGTGCACTACGCAACCCCAACTGCACTCAGACCATGAGGCCGGTCTCTGTTTGGGGGATGCCAATCTGTCTGGGACTTCATATCACTTTGTTTCTCACATGAACTGATTCCTGCTGTCTTCCCTGATCTTTTTCCTTCACATTCCTGGCCTTGCGCTGACCTTGTTCCAAGTCTCTAACCTTGTTTTAGGTGAAGACTGAAGCCAAATATCAACTTCCCATGCTGGGATTCTCTCAGCATTTTTATCAGCCCACTGCTTCGAAGCTGCCCCAGCTTGCTCTGGAAATTGCTGCTCTGAGTAACAATCCTCTGAACTCTGCTGCCTCCAACTGACAACCCTGGTCTTGGCTTTTCAGCCTAGTAGAGAATATCCATGTTCCCTAGACCCCTGGATGGGTCTTGGGTAATCAACGGAGTTGGTCCTAGCCCCACAGATACAGAATATTTGACTTTTATTTATTTTTTTTTAAGATTTCATTTATTTATTTGACAGAAAGAGACACAGCGAGAGAGGGAATACAAGCAGGGGGAGTGGGAGGGGGAGAAGCAGCCTTCCCGCCGAGCAGGGAGCCCTATGTGGGACTCGATCCCAGGATCCTGGGATCATGACCTGAGCCGAAGGCAGACGCTTAACGACTGAGCCACCCAGGTGCCCCAGAATATTTGACTTTTAATTGCTATTGCCTTGAGCAACGGATTGGGTTTTGGGTGGTCATGGCTTACCTCAAGAGAAGGAAACTATAAAGATATTATCTTATTAAAAGCCTGGGTAAGGGGTGCCTGGGTGCCACAGTAGGTTAAGCGTCTGCCTTTAGATCAGGTCATGATCCCAGGGTCCTGGGATCAAGTCCCGTGTCGGGCTCCTTACTCAGTGGGGAGTCTGCTTCTTCCTCTCCCTCTGCCTGCCCCTTCCCCCTGCTTGTGAATGCGCTCTCTCCCTGATAAATAAATAAATAAATAAATAAATAAATAAATAAATAAATAAATAAAATCTTAAAAAAAAAAAGCATGGGTAAAGCAAATAATCTGGGATCAAACTGGCCTGGGTCAGTTATCGGTTTATCACTGACTGGCTGGATGACTTAGAGCAGTTGATTTAATCTTAGTGACTTTCAATTTCCTTTATCTATAAAACATAGATAATAAAAGTTGCAATTTTAGAGGATGATAAGACACAGATGTAAGTTTCACACAGGAAGTTTTAGTTAATGATAATTATTATTACCTTTGCCATTGATAAGGGCTTTCATTTGCAAAGTTTAGGTAGTTTGCATGCATAACATCAGTATGCTAATGACCAAGTGACATAACTTGTGTATCTCTGTGTTCATTCGTGTGCATACTCCTTATTCTCTGGAAAACATGAAATACTAAATGTTATGTAAATTTATTTTAAGATTAGTGGAAACAAAAGAGAAATAGGATATCATATTGGAATATTCTCATTCCCCTGGGCTTCTCCACTCACGTGTTGAAGGAAAGAGTGGCTTTGGGCTGGTGAATTGCTCCCAAGTTGTACATCTTCTCGATTTCTATTTACACAGAGAGCACCAGCCGATACAGAGCATGCTGGCTGACACGACACCGCCCGCTATCACTTGGAGAAACAAATAACTTTTGAGCCTCGTTCTTAGAACCTGGTCGATGGCTGGAATGGAATTGATGTGTGGGGCCTCAAGTCAAATATTGTCTGTCTCATTTATTTTCCAGCCTCTGAGTCTTCTCTAGAATTACACCAGTTATTGCCAATTAAAGCTGGGCTCTGGGTCCCAGGCAATGGATCTCAGCAAGAAAGAGGATGGTGTTATCAGATATTGCCATCAGTATGGAGGATGGGAGGTTTTCATTCAATTCCAGCTTAACCTCCCTCTTCACCTGTGAATATTAGAAGGCCTCGAATAAAATGGTCGAATTTGTGATCTCATTTGTTATAGCCAACGCTGTCTTCCCAGACATGAGGCCTCATTTCTAGCAGCTGAAGGGAAGACTATTGGATTAACTCCAGGCCTGTGATTGATTTGCTCTGGTCTTCATCAGCCTGCAAGGCAGAAGTAATGGTAGGAAATATAGATTATGTATCTTGGCTGGCGACAAACCGGTTCCCTTCCAGAGAGCATGATACTGTCAAGACTTGGGGCAACAGCTCATCATTCCAGAAACTTTAAGCTCCTTGCACAATAGAGTTCTGATCTCATTTCAATTTTTAAAGAATTCATTATCATTCCGTAGCACCTCTAATCAATTATCTGCCTATGTACATTTCTCATTTAAGCCTTATTGTCTTCTGGGGTTGAGCATAATTTCTGGCTTTCCAACTTTGTCATCAGTGAGTGTCTATTCATAAAATGTTAGCTAGGTTTACAAGAACCCAAAGAAACCATAATTAGGGAGGTAAGTTAGGTTCTGGAAAAAAAAAATAACATAGTAATATATTCCCAAATAAAGCAATGGACTTTTTTATTACATTCCTTTATTTCCTGACATAACAAGGTTTTAAGGAAAGTTGATTGAAGCTAATTAATTCTAAAGAACTCAGGACATGTAGGTTCAATGACCTGTTTTATACATTACTGTGTTAGTTCAGGTAAGCTTTGCTCTCATGGGTTGAGGCCTGAGCTGAGGTGACTCATTGAAACACCCCCAGTCAGGGTCAGGGAAGAACGAGGCCCTCTGACCTCCACCCCTCTCAAAGCTGCCTTCTTTGATGTCTCTCACAATACTCTCTTTAGTTAGCAACATAGATTCATAATCGGGGAGGGGGGGGATTTATGTATTTAGGCTTACTTAAAATCATCAGTTCAGTGTTAATCATATAAACTTGTTTAAATCATTACATAGTTCATTATTAAACTCCTAATTGGAATTGATCCAGCATTACAAATGAGAAAAATACGAACAAAGTGATTTACAAGTAGGCAGTTAGCCAGATGTCTGCAGAATGTTCCAGGCAGCTTGACTGCAAGTCATCACTGTGCATCTCCAGCAAGTTTTCAAGTCATGATGAAGCTCCAAAACAAACAAACAAAATGAAACAAAACAAGAAACCAAAAAAAAAAAAACCAAAAACCTATATTTGACATAGATTTCAGATGAATATTCACAAGGTAGGACTAGCATAGAACACAGTGGAGACGTGTGACCATAGGTCTCACGCGGCCAGGATTTCAGCAAAAGGGTGATGTGGTGAGATTTGGAAGCTTAGAGGGGGCTCTTGAGATGAGAAGCCAACAAAAAAAAAAAAAAAAGAAAGAAAAAAAGAAAGTTACTGAGGAAAGCTGGACAAGAGATAAGAACTCATGGATAACCAGTGTGGATAAGGAAGCGGTACAAATGTGAAAAACCCAGGGATCTGTGGAAGAGGGTGGCAAATGAAACAAAGCAGAGGATGGAGGATGCAGCAGCTTCTGGAAAGTTCCAGTCTCTGGCTCTGAAGACCGGGAATAGGGAGTGCTCTCAAAGGGGAGAGACCAGTGGGAAGGGGGGAGCAGAAGCAGGACGTGGTCTTGGGAGTGGTGTAGAGTCCAACGTGTACATGCAAGTTACTAAGATTCCTGTCGGATTTCTATAGGCAAATGTCCAGGAAGTCGCCATATTTATGTGTCTGGGAATTCAAACAGAGATTTAGTCCAGGAAAAGAGACTGGGGAGTCATCGGGGTCTAGATGGAAATCAAAGTGGTAAGTCTAGATAAAATGCTTCTGGTGAGAAATGGAAAAGTAAACAGAATGAGCTTTTCTTGGGAAGCAGCCCTTCAGTCTAGAAGAACAGCCTCGATGGGCAGAGAGGATGCCTCAGGCAAGCAGGGGCTACACCAGCAAGACAGCACTGGTGTGGGGGATGGGTGCTAAGTAAGGGTGATGGTGGGCCTGAGTGAAACATGACTACGGTGCCTCCTCGTTGACGGGTACTCTTGGCTTACTGAGCATCATGAAGCAATGGTGGGGTGGGGGGGATGGACGGGACAGCCAGTGGGATAAGAACCAAATTAACAAATAAAGAATTAAAGAAATGGAATTTTTCAAGCTGAGGCAATCCAAGCCTTTGGAGATCCAAGGTTATTCCTTCAATCACTAAACTAATATTTACTGAGCACCTACTATGTTCCATGCTCTGTTCCAGGCGTGGGAACGTTTACATTTATTCTAGAGGTTCAAATTGGGAAAACAAAATATACCTAATGATCACAAATAGCTAAAGAAGTTCACGTGGCTGGTTCCTCAAGAAAAGCTGCTGGAAGCAGAAAGGAAACAGCTAACAGGAAAATTGGGTGAATGAGCTACCCAGAGGTTCCGATGGGGCAGCTGTGGTTGGAACCAGGGGTGCCAAGTATGACCATGTAAACACCACGCTCAGCCCAGTAAGAGGTGAAGTCAAGACTGGAAGTCACAGAGCAAGAGTTTGGAGGGAGGTGAAGGCAGAAAAACAGAATAAAATTATAATAAAATATGCAAGCATGCAAAATTTCCGAGCAATTGCTTCTCCCACAAGGCCGTACAAAGGTCTTCTTTACGGAGGAACAGGCATGTGATGTGTGGATGGACCTGGGAAGGCTTGAGGGGGTGGGGCTAAAGCCTTTATTTGTCTGTGAGACATCATGTGTTCCCCAGGCAACTTCTACCACGTGAGCCTCAGCTCCCATGGTCATCACTGTGAACAACGCTCAGTGCAAAGCCATCTGGCAGTTACAAATTGGGCTGCATGGTTTTAGATACAAGTCTAGGTCCCTTTACTGGACTACAGCAACAGGGGAGTAGGGGCAAGAGCTTACGTGTCTGCTTCCCCAAGACCTTGCAGAATTTGACACATTAAGCAATTAATAAATATTAGTTGAATAAATGGACAAATAAGCAAATGAACCCCAGTATATTCCTTCTTCAGTGCAAGCAGGGATTAGATACTTAAGTCAGAACATCATAAGCAAATCAGATATAGTCAAAGTTATCCTTGAAAAATTCTTTAAGATGCTCATAAACTACAGAATTCATGGCTTGCTGTATATAGCCCCATATGCTAATTCTTATACACACCAACTAGTTGAGACGACCTACACTAGATTAAAGGAAGGGGCAAAAGAAAATCTTTATGTAGACAGATCTGAGTATTCACCCCATTCTATCTTTAAGATAAATATAAAAGCCCTTGTGTTAAATGGGATATGGGCAGAGAAAGTCACCTCCATTTTAGGTGGGAAGATGAGGTTATAAAATAATGCATGTATGACTGATTCCCCTGAACATGTATAAATGCTTTTTTTTTTTTTAAGATTTTATTTATTTATTTGACAGAGAGAGACACAGTGAGAGAGGGAACACAAGCAGGGGGAGTGGAAGAGGGAGAAGCAGGCTTCCCGCGGAGCAGGGAGCCTGATATGGGGCTCAGTCTGTGCCAAAGGCAGATGCTTAACAACTGAGCCACCCAGGCGCCCTTGTATAAAGGCTTTTTACACAAGTGGACAGGTAGAGATAAACTGAGATAAAGTGTGTTAAACAAGATCCAATTAAAAGTTTCAGGTCTGAAGTGACATTTTTTTTTTTTTTTTAATGAGAGACAGAGAGCATGAGAGGGAGGAGGGTCAGAGGGAGAAGCAGACTCCCTGCTGAGCAGGGAGCCTGATGTGGGACTCGATCCCGGGACTCCAGGATCTTGACCTGAGCCGAAGGCAGTCGCTTAACCAACTGAGCCACCCAGGCGCCCCTGAAGTGACATTTTTAATGATTTTTTTCTATTAATTATTGGTAATCAGAGTGAGAAGTACTTAACAGCTGAGAATTTGGCATTTCTTTAAAATCATATTCATAAAGTATTTTATCAAGATTTATTTGAGAGCAAGATGGAGCATTCTGGAGAAAGGATGGAGAGGAGGCCCACCGGTGGTCTTGTTAACAGATTTCTCCATTATTGAAACAATTTGGCTTGCACCCCATACTTGCAGAGCCGATCTGCAGAACACACAGCCCTCCTGTTAGCTGGACTGAACCACCTTCCAAAGCTTGCCCAAGGGGTCCTACCAGCCCCTTCCCACCACCACCCAAGGGATACATTCATTTCACACAATACATTGATGTCTAGTAAAGAAAACCCTCCCCACTTGTTATATTTCCAGTGATAGCAGTATCTCGAACGGTTGCTCGAGGACCCTCCTCTAGACCTGGCACTATCTGAAGGCCTAATCCAAAGCGAACGTTGCCCTAAAGCTGCTGCTTCCGGTCACAAGCCTGCCCAGGCTGTCAGTCACTTATATGACCTCAACACAGTGCAGACTTGGAAAGACACCAGCGGTGGGACAGCCACAGCAACGAGATAGCTGAGCACAGAGAAGACCCCGCAGCTCTGCACCAGTGAAGACTGAGGGAGCTACTGTTTTGTTTTTGTTTTTGTTTTTCTTAATGAAATGGAATGGGCTATCTTCTTTGGCATGCTGGACTTGAAGCGTCAACATAGCATTCAGCAGGTGACATCTTGCCAAAGGCCAGATGAGCGATGAGAGGCTGACCCAGAGGCATGAATCCAGACTGATTTCATAGGGATCTGAAGAAGCTGATGGGAAATAGGAGAGAAGGGGCTTGACCAAAGACATAGGTGCAGACTGCGGAAATCATGGATTTTAGTGTAGTTGCCATCAGTATATGGCAATTCAATTAGAATTATCAATCAGATTGGAAATAGTCAGGTTGATGGCAATCCGGTCAAAAATAACTGCTCTGAAAACAAACTGGGTAGGATAAGAAATTGTCGAAATAGTAGATTGGTCAAAAAATATCCCATGCATTTTTTAAGCATTTTCAAGGGAGGTAATGTAAAGAGAAATTCTTTTAAAATTATGACATGTTAGCAAAGGCAAACCAAAGATGTTTTAGCTGGGTGATGTTCAAAGATAGAGGATGGTGAGAGAGCTAAAGACTTAGTCAAAAAACAAATTAAGGGGTAGAACAAGAGGAGAACCTGGGATGAAAGCATCCTGTCCAGGGGAAAGAATGGAAGAAAACAATTATATTATATACCATATATATGTATTAAATATATGTTATATATATATCTCAATACATATATATGATATGTGATATATATATCTATATCAGTATATAGATATATATGTAGTTGACTTGTAGATTTTTTATTTTGGAAATTTTTTTTTGCATTTTTTTCATCTGTATTATATAATTCTCTCAATCATCCAATAAAGGAAATGACAGATGTTATTAACTCTATTTTCGAGATGAGAAGGATGAAGCCTCCAGAATAAGAAATTTGTACCAAGCTTTTAAGTGCCAGATTGGAGCTTGTGTTTTTCAGTGTTCTTCTTATTGGATCATGCCAGGTCTTCAAAATGGAAAAAGAACTAAGCCAGAAGATTGGACACTGGAATAAATTTCTATTCGGATGTCTCTAAGTAGATGACTTAACACTTTTTTTTTCTGGGCTTCACTATTTTCATTTGTCAGATAGAAAAATGGAACTATCAGTGTTTTGTGCAAACATCTGATACTCAGAGACATATTTCCCATTGCGACACGCACACATATCTGAAACAAAACAATGCTTCGCCCTACTGTGTGGAACGAGCTCTGATAGTTTCTGAACCAATCTATGGTTTCCAAATGTTGGTCACGATCCATTAAATAGATTTCACAATCCACCAACTCATTGCAATTTTGGACCAGATAGATGAGATCTTTTCCAATTCTCTTGTCATATGGTGCTACGTGTCTAGAGTGAATTCATTGGACCAGAATAATCTAGTGGGTGGGGAAAAATGAGCTTTCTAATTGGAGAATTGTCAACCCATCTGAGTCACTGTCGTTACTATGAAAAATCAGAAGCACTCCTGAGAGGAAATAAAATCACAGCAGGTACCAGAAGGCTCCATCCAACTCCAACCCAAGAAATCGGTAATCAACTGGGTTCAGAGCTGTCAGTTTGCAATAAGACAATTTAATAATAATGCTGGTACTCTACATACAGATACTAGTGATTTCACTTTCGACATGTTTCAGTATCACTTCCAAACATTCTTGTATGCTGAGCTGGGCAGATGCTGTCCTTATGCCCTTTGCACAGACCAAAAGCTAAGAAGCCTAAAGACTAAACGGCCCACCGAGCTTGGTGCTTTGGACAGTATTTGGAAAATTTGCTTTTCATAAATGTCTATAAAGTGTTATTGAATTACGCTGCAGTAATAGAAGGTCACAGAACAAGTTAACAATACTGAGAACTGACTTCTTGGCTCTAACTCAGGTTTTTAAAATCTATACTACGCTACCTGAGTGACACTAGCAAGTAAACTCTTAAATACCTTTAAATGGGTCCTCTTTCTAGATCTGATTAAAAACAACCTTCAAGACAGGAACATTATTTAATTTTTGACTGATAGGAAATGACTTATTTATGTCTATGTACGCCCTCGCATACATATCTCAGCTTTTACAAATTTAACTTATTTTATGCTTATATTTGACGGCGTTTAACCATTTAAAATGAGAGAGCCAAATGTTGCTTCCATTTCTTGCATATGTGATTTTGCTTAAGGAGGGGGTTTGACATGATCCCACCAATCCGGAAGGCTCCATGATTCAAATAAAGCATTTAAAATTTTTTCTCTAGTGACTATTTTGCAATTATAAAAATATGGTATAGTTTTAAACACAGTTCTTGGAGTGCTTTTTCTTTCGTTAATTTATTCAACCAATATTTGAGTGATATTACAGGCAGATACTGTGCAGGTTTCTAAGGACACAGAGATGAATAAAACATCATCCTCACTGACCACAAGGAACCCACTGTCCAGCAGTATAAAGACACACAGGAACAAACAATTTAGTGAGCTAATAGTAGGTGAAGGGAACAATGCTAAGGACACGGGGATATTACTGCCCTGTGACTATTTTTCCCTGGGGGAAAAAAAAATCTACATCTTGTGCCCCTGGAAGTTTTGGATACAATAAACACCAAGGACAGTGGTTTCACTCAGGAACCTAATCTGTCCTGAAAAAACTCTTAATACACGATTAAAATTAAAATTCATTAGTAAAATAAAACACAAGTACCATAAGTACTTGCTGATGGAGTCTTTGAGACTGTCTGTTCCTTCCCGGTGAAGCTCGAGTACTAAGCTAAATTAATGACCACCATTATTCTCTTTATTTGCAGGCCAGTTCTGTCTACTATTTTTTAGGACCAAGTGAGCACTCACTGTCATTTTTCCAAGAATCTGGAGGTGGTAGCAAATAATTCTGCACTATCCACCAGGAGCTGACCTAGTTAGCCTGGAATTTCTATGCTTCATAAATCTTGTTTCAAATGATCGTACCTTCCTCGGAAGAGGGTCAACCCAGAAACGAACACCCATGATCTCTGCAAGCAGTCCTATAGGGCGCTCCAGCAGGCAGGCTATGGCTTCGACTGGACAGTTTTCCAACTTCAACTGACTCGGTATTTCGTTCCAGCTAAACAGCAAAGGACCACATACCTCCGGGAGTTACTGCAGCAGTTGGGGCTTTCGTAGTCCTTCTCGGTGGACTAAGCGAACAGCCGGCCTGATGGGCTGATGAACTGGGTGGTGGTCTGCCTTGGAGCTTCTCGGCTGCTAATGCAGATGGACGGGGGTGTCTGATGGAGCAGCCAGATGGCACTGGGGGCATCTGAGCCCCAGACAGGTGTCTCCACAATGAAAAGTCTCACTTCTTTACGCCCTTGTGCTCGACAGATACTCTCATTTTTAATGGGCATCTTAACAAGATAAACGCCAGAAAGTAAGGGCTACGTGATGTGATCTTGAGGAACTGGCCAGGTTCTCCCAGACCCTCCACCAACTACCACTGATATACCTCCCTTTCTGGCCTGTCAACGATGCCTGAAATAGTGTCATTTTTAAAGATGAAAAATAGTCCTGTTTTAAATTATTAAAATGCTATTATGATTTAGTCATTTGGATTATTTTCAACATGACGTATTATATGTGTGTGTTTTATGAAGCAGGACAAAGGCGGGGGAAGAGCTCTGGGCACCAGGAGTGACTATGGACTAAGTTTTAATTTCTCTGGCCCTCAGTTTTCTCACCCATTAAAAGAAGGTGTTAACCAGACACTTTATAAAGCACTTTTCAGGTTTTCTTTTTTCAAGCCTGTAATACCGAAATTAAATTTTGTCTGTAACTTAAGTTGACCAGTTTTCTCTTGGCCTTGACCTAAAAGCGAAAATAGTCCGTGAAGGCTTTAGGCTGGCTTGGGAAGGGATTTGGTCCTACACGTACCCGAGCCTGATTTGAGAGCTCAAGTTTCCCCTCTCAAAGTATCACTTCCGTTGGCATTCTTTATGGCCTCAAATTGCAGAACTACTCAGCTGCCCTTAGCCTGGGTTCTTGCAGACGCTCCCTCCTGTCCTGAGTGGCCCAGTCAGTTGCAAGAGGAAGGGAGATAAACTCTACTGTGTTGAGCTGTCACATCACATGTTGGATGTACTCGTTAACTTGGTGTAACCTACCCTAACAACATGCTCCTGGATCACCTGCAATGTCATTTTATTGGCTTCTCTGATTGCGATTTGTCTTTCCTCCAAACCATTACTCTCTTAGCCCCAAATCTCTGTCACCACCTTCCTCAATAACCCACCAGTGTTCCCTGTAAGATATGGGATTGAAGATCTAGCGCTTCACCCTAGAACACAAGATCCTCTATTAAAGGGCTTGCAGTCCATTTTTACCTCTTTAGCCCTGGTCCTCCACAGCAGGCACGCAGAACGGGCAAAGGACATCCTACCCATGGCCTAGACACCAACATAGCCGGAATTCAAGAATAAGAAAGAACAGACAGGGCAGCTTCCTGGGCATGTGCTGTGTGCAATGTGCTCAGAAGGACCTTGCATGTGCTTGAACGCTCTGTGCTCACCATCTCGAAATTCTTTTGTTGTTGTTATTTTGAGTATAGTTGACACACAATGTTACCTTTGTTGCAGGTGTACAACTTAGTGATTTGACAAGGTTGTACATTTTGCTATGCTCACCACCAGTATAGCTCTCCTCTGTCCCATTACATCATTATTACAGTATTATTGACTGTATTGCTTAGGCTCTGCTTTTATTCCCATGACTTGTTCCATAACTGGAGGCCCATCTCTCTCTCTGTCCTTCATGCATTTTGCCCAATCCTCCACCCCCCTTCAGCAACCATTAGTTTGTTCTCTATGTTTATAGCTCTGATTCTGCTTTTTGTTTATTCTTTTTTTTTTTTTTTAAGATTCCAGGTATGTATAGAATCCCTGGTATTTTTTTTTCTATCTGACTTAGCATAATACCCTCTAGGTCCATCATTGTCTCGAATGGCAAGATCTCATCCTTTTTTACAGCTGTGTAATATTCCAGTGTATGTATTGTAAATCATGCTGCAATAAACACAGGGGTGCATATATCTTTTCTAGTTAGTCTTTTCATTTTTCTTGGGTAAATAGCCAATAGGGGAATTATTGGATCATATGGTATTTCTGTTTTCTTGTGATTCATTTCTATTTTCATACTGTTGTGGTTGGAAAAGGTGCATGATATTATTTCCGTCTTCTTAAATTTGTTGAGGCTTGCTTTATGGCCTAATATGTGATCTATTCTGGAGAATAGTGTTCCATGTGCACTTGAAAAGAATGTGCATTCTATTGGTTTTGGGTGGAATGTTCTGTATATATCTGTTACGTCCATCTGGTGCAATGTGTCATTCAAAGACATTATTTCCTTATTGGTTTTCTGTCTGAATGATCTATTCACTGATGTAAGTGAAATGTTAAAGTCCCCTACTCTTACTGTATTACCATCAATTTCTCTCTTTATGTCCATTAATATTTGCTTTATGTATTTAGGTGCTCCAGTGTTGGGTGAATAGACTTTTAAAATTGTTACATCTTCTTGTAGGGTTGATCCCTTTATCATTATGTAATGCCCTTCTTTGTCTCTTGTTACAGTCTATTTTGTCTGATACAAGTATTGCTCCCCAGACTTTTTTTTGCTTCCATTTGCATGGTGAACATTTTTCCATCCTTTCTTTTTCAGTGTGTATGCGTCTTTAGGTCTGAGATGAATCTCTTGTAGGCAGCGTATAGATAGGTCTTGTTTTTTAATCCATTCTGCCACTCTGTGTCTTTTGATTGAAGCATTTAGGCCATTTACATTTATAGTAATTATTGATAGGTATGTACTTATTTCCATTTCCAAGCTTTGTTTTCTGGTTGTTCTTGCAGTTCTTCCTAGTTCCTTTCTTCTTCTCTTGTTCTTTTTCTTTGTGATCAATGAGTATCTATAATGTTTTCTTTGGCTTTCTTTTTTATTTTTTGTGTATCTGTCATAGGTTTTGGGTCTGTGGTTACCATGAGGTTCATATATAGCATCTTAAGTAAACAGTCTATATTAATTTGACGGTTATTTAAGTTCAAACACATTCTGAAAAAAATAAATTTCTTTTTCTTTTTCCTCTTGTCTTTCCTTTTCAGTCCCTTCTCCATATTTTATGTGTATGTTGTCATAGTATACATCCTTTTATTCGTATTTTTCTTATGTCTAATTATAGCCATTTATTATCCACTTAAAAAAAATCCCTTTAACGTGTCTTGTGAGGGTGGTTTAGTGGTGATAAATTCCTTTATCTTTTGTTTGTCTGGGAAACCCTATCTCTTCTGCAGATCTGAATGATAATCCTGCCAGTAGAGTATTCTTTGTTGTAGATCTTTTCTTTTCAGCCTTTTGAATATCATGCCACTTTCTTCTGGTGTGCAAAGTTTCTGCAGAGATCATCTAGAAGTCTTATGGGTTTTCCCTTGTAGGTAACTTTTTGTTTCTGTCTTGCTGCTTTTAGGATTCTCTTTATCTTTAACCTTTGACATTTTAATTATTATGTGCCATGTTGTGGACTGCCTTGAGTTCATCTTGTTTGGAACTCTCTGTGCTTCTTGAACTTGGCAGTCTCTTTTGCTCCCTAGCTTAGGGAAATTTTCAGTTATTATTTCCTCAAATAAGCTTTCTACATCTTTCTCTGTTCTTCTGGGACCCCTATAATGTGAATGTTTGTTTGTTTGATATTGTCAAAGAGATCTCTTAATCTGTCCTCATCTTTAAAAATTCTTTTCTCTTTTTACTTTTCAGCTTGTGTGCTTTACATTACCCTGTCTTCCAGATCACTAATCCTTTCTTCTGCATACTCTAATCTACTGTTGATTCCCTCTCGTGTTTTTTCATTTTCATTTCAGTTACTGTATTCTTCAGCTCTGATTGGTTCTTTTTAATATTTTCTTTCTCTTTATTGAAGGTCTCATTGAGTTATTTCACTCTTTTCTCCAGCCAGAGAGTATCTTTATCATTACTTTTAATTCTTTATCAGGCATATTGCTTTTCTCTTTTTAATTTAATTCTTTTACTAAGGTTTCTTCTTGTTCTTTCTTTTGGAGCATATTCCTCTGTCTCTGCATTTTACTTGACCTTCTGTATTTGTTCTTTGGGTTAGGAAAAAGAGCTACTTCTAAATTTGAAGGAGTGGTGTTGTGTATGGAGGACCCTATGCAGACTGTGTGTGTCTGGTGACTTTTGCTGGCTGCCTGGAGCTCTGCCTGTATATGCTAGTTTTTCTTTTAAACCATGGCTTTTTAAAGAGAGAATAAAGGAAATAATGATAGTAAAGGAGAAAAGAATATAATAAAAGAAAAAAAGAAAAGAAAGAGCACAAGAAAGAAAAGAACAAACCAAAAAGAAAAACAAAACAAGACACATTTTAAAAAGTAAAAGAAAATAATATTGAAAAAAAATTTAAAAAAAGAAAGAAAGAAAGAAACAACACAAAACCACAGCTTTTTTCTGTGCCCTGGCACCACAGGGCTCGTGGTGTGGGCTTGTGGACCCTGGGCTCACAGAGGTCACCATCTCACTGTGAGCCAGACCTTGTTCCTGGAGGTGGAGGGGGAGAGAGTTCCCACAGTTACTCGGCCCTTTTAAACTGTGGTGCTTTTTTTTGTGCCCCAGTGCAACTGAGGCTGGTGTGGGCTTGTGGACCCTGAGCTCACCAAACTTGCAAACTCACTGAGATGACCAGACCTGCCTGTTACCATGTCTGGATCCTGCTCTGGTCCAGGTTTCTAAGGTGGGGTGGGAATGTAAACCATGTCCCTCTCTGGTCCCTCTGACCTGGAGAACATTCCTGTAACTCCTCCTCTACTTCCCAGAGTTCCAGTATTATCTCTCTCATATGCTAGTTTCTCTTTTTAACCTTGGCTTTTTTTCTGTGCCCAAAGACAGAGGGATCCGTTCTCTGTTCCCTCAGTACTATCCCCGACCCACACTGCTATTGGCAGCGCCAGGGGTGGGGGTTCCTTTTGTTACCGTGTCCCTGTATCTTGCTGTTCTATTGTTCAGTAGCTCTTTAGTAGCTGTTCAGTTAGCCCTCAGTTCTTCTTTAGGAGGAATTGTTCTATTAATAGGTGTAATTTGGTGTGTTCTGTGGAGGAGGCAAGTTCAGGGTCTTCCTATGTCGCCATCTTGAACTGGAACCTCATGCACCATCTTGAAAACCCTAATATTTAGGGGTTACTTTTTAGCAAGAAGCCCACATATGCATTTTGCCCTTGGCCCCGCACATTATGTAGCTGGTCCTGACTAGACACATGTGCAGAGCCAAACGGCTCACATGAGAGCTCTAGGGCATCTTGGCAGCAAGATGGTGGCTTGAAGGACACACACCGCTGAGGCCAAGAATCCACGTTTGTGACCACACACAAGACATGCACTAAACCCTGAGGGGTCAAAGGGACAGAATGGAGACTAGGCTACTTGTAATCCTGCAGGTGGGTGATGAATAAAGAAAAATCCTTTCTGAGATGCCTGGGGGACTCTGTCGGTTAAATGTCTGCCTTTGGCTCAGGTCATAATCACAGGGTCCTGGGATTGAGCCCCATGCTGGGCTGCCTGCTCAGCGGGGAGTCTGCTTCTCCCTCTCCCTCTGCTGCTCCCCCTGCTTGTGCATTCTCTCTCAAATAAATAAATAAAATCTTAAAAAAAGAAAAAGAAAAAGAAAAATCCTTTCTGTTATTATTATGGGGAACTCCCTGTAATCTGTAGGCAGTGATCACCTGAGGCAAATCAGGCCTCAGTTAAAAAGCAAAAAAGAAGCTGGCTTGAGAGAGAAAAACCATAACATTCAAAAACAAGTACGTTCAAAAGCATTTACTTTCTCTGATATCCAGGGAGGCAGTTTGAGAGAGAGCTTATGCCAGACTTAGAATCTCCCATATATATTTTTAAATTTTATTTGTATTCCTTTGAAAAGGAAAAGGAAACAAAAATTCAAGTGTTCACCCAGGAAACATAACTGGGCTCTGGTGTTTGGTCTCAGATAAACACACAGAAACACAGAGGAATCATTACACACTCCTTCAGCAAATCAATAAATGTGTGTGGCTACTTAAAAGGACCAGCATATTTAGGATCATAGCACATAATGGACTCTCAGTGAATATTTGCTACATGAGCAGATGAACTCTGGTAAACAGATTAGCAGGATTCCAGAGCCCAGGAGGTAGGCAGAGGTGAGAAGAGACTCAACAGAGGGAGAAATGAAACAAACAAAAATTAACAAGCAGGCCCCAAACCTCTATTTATTCATCGGAACTAGAGAGAAATGAAGGAAGCACAGAGGGAAAACCTGCACTAGTTAATATCACATCACTCAGATGACCACTGCTGAAGGCCACGATTTGTCGTATGCTCTCCATGCACATCTGTGAAAGGTTTTTACATGCATTAACTTACCTAATGTTTGTGATGACTTATGACGTAATGAAGATTATTTGCAATTTACAGAATGAGCGAACTGAGGTACAGTGGAATTAACGGACTTACTCCAAATCGCATAGCTGGTAGATGAGGTTGAGGGGTCCAGTGCCCAGCCAGATCCTAGGTGATTTCTCAAGCCCAGCCCTAGACAATGACACAACCTTTCCCCGGGAAAGCGTCACTGGGGAAAGTCGCCTTCTCTCCCCACACCAACTGGGTGCACAGCCCGAGCACTCCGGTCTCCAGGGGCAGTTGCAAGCAGGCACCGAGGTCCCTCTGCTGGCCATGCTCTCAGGCAGACTTGTATTCCTGGCCCAGTTGTCCCCATTCCTAAGTCTCTATCTGGGGCCTCTGTCCAGGTCTTCCTCAGACACCTCTGTGATCCTCCTGCTCTTCTCCCATTTCCTCCCCCGGCTTCAAGGGGTCCTTAAAACTGCCAGAGCCTCCTGTTTGGGGTTTCTCCATGGTAAGATGATCCCCATGTCGGCACCTGAGCCTTCACTGGCAGTCATTGTATGGTGGGGGGCTGGGCGGGTAGGTAGGGTATAGGTGGAGAACAGAGTGCCAGTGCCTCTTCCTGGTTTTGCCCCTTGCTTACGTGATCCCAGCGAAGGATTAAAGGCTTACTCTTTCATTTTGGCCTGTTGTTAATTGACGGCTCCGACACCTGCCAGCTCAGATCCCACTCCCGACAGGGGTCGGTTTCATTTTGGTTTCATGCTCTTCACCTCCAGTGAACGTCACACTAAATGAAATACATGTGGTTAAGTGCCAAAGGATGGATTTCTGTGAGCTGGCTTTCACCTTTCCTAAAGAAGCCCTGTACCTGGGCAAGGATGCTGGGGTTTGTCTTAAGGTGTCACGGAAGGCCCTTCAAAGGATGAATGGATAAAGAAGATGTGGTCCATGTATACAATGGAATATTACTCAGCCATCAGAAAGGATGAATACCCAACTTTTACATCAACATGGATGGAACTGGAGGTTATTATGCTAGGTGAAATAAGTCAAGCAGAGAAAGTCAATTATCATATGGTTTCACTTATTTATGGAACATAAGGAATAGCATGGAGGACATTAGGAGAAGGAAGGGAAAAATGAAGGGGGGGAAATCGGAGGGGGACACGAACCACGAGAGACTATGGACTCTGAGAAACAAACTGAGGGTTCTAGAGGGGAGGGGGTTGGGGGATGGGTTAGCCCGATAATGGGTATTAAAGAGGGCACGTTCTGCATGGAGCACTGGGTGTTATACGAAGACAATGAATCGTGGATCACCACATCAAAAACTAATGATGTATTGTATGGTGACTAACATAACATAATAAAATAAAATACTCCCCCCCCAAAAAAAATAGCAAAAAAAATAGCAAAAAAAAGGTGTCACGGAAGGCACGGAGAGAGTACATGCGGGAGTTCCCAGAAGAAAAGTATCGATGCACAGGTGTTGTGTCCCTTGAAACTGATTTGTTAGTGGAAAACCCATGGTTGGTGGGTGACACTGTTTCCTTCAGCCTCTGTGCATATGTGAAATATAATTTAATAAGAATGTCGTCACCTTTGTGACTTAGGTGCTTTTCACGTACCTCTGGGAATCACTGGGGGAGCCCGCTGTGCCCCAACCTTTGAATTGGGGCTAGGCATAGATGAACAGGACAAAAAGACTTCCGTGGAGCTGAAATTTCTTTTCTGTTGATTCAGTAGTCATCCCATTAGCTGGAGATCAAAAATCAGTGGAAAGACTCATTAACAAATTAATGGAGCTTCTCTTTACATTTCTATTATAAAGGATTATTTTTTAAATTTAAGTTAAATCCCGTGCTTTGTGTATTAGTCAGCATTCTCCAATAGGATATATAGAGATGTAAGAGATTTATTCTAGAAATTGGTTCACGTGATTATGGGGCCCATCTGCAAGCTGGAGAACCAGGAGAGCCAGTGTAGATAAGTCTGAGTCCAAAGGCTACTGGTGTGAGTCCTCATCCAAGTCTGACAAGCGAGATGTTCAAGGGCAGAAGATGGATGTCTCAGCTCAAGCAGAGAGGGAGAGGGAATGTGCCCTTCCTCTATCCTTTTGTTCTATCTGGGCTCTCAGTGGATGGGATAATTCACCCCCCCACACACACTTTGGCCGTCTGATTGACTCAGTTGGCCCATTCCAATGTTAATCTGACCTGGAAAGACCCTCCCAGATATGCTCAAAAATGATGTCTTACCAGTTATCCGGGCATTCTTTAGCCCAGGCAAGTTGACACATAAAATTAACCCTTACACTTTTTTTTAATAGTTTTCATTCCTGGGGCGCCTGGGTGGCTCAGTCATTAAGCGTCTGCCTTCGGCTCAGGTCATGATCACAGGGTCCTGGGATCAAGCCCCGCATTGGGCTCCCTGCTCCGCGGGAAGCCTGCTTCTCCCTTTCCCACTCCCCCTGCTTGTGTTCCCTCTCTCGCTGTGTCTCTCTCTGTCAAATAAATAAAATCTTTAAAAAAAAAAAATAATGTTTTCATTACACAAGTAACACATACTTGTCTTAGAAAAACGGTAAATACAGACTTTATAATAATTATCAATTACATACCTGCCCACTACCCAGATAAATTTACTACTGCCATTTCAATGGAAATAGGTCCATAATGTTTTGTTTAATACATGTCATGAATTTCTCCTATTATTTGCAAATATTTGTATATGGAAACCACCTGGACTTCAATTCATGGTTAATTATAAAGGAGAGATATAAACTTTTGAAAGTTTAAGCATGCCAGTAAGTCAGGAACACACATCTATGAGAAGTTAGAGGAGACTTAATTCAACAGGAGGTAAGCAAAAACCCCGTGCCTGAGAATGCCAATTGCTCTCACTTGCTGAGGCCACCTGTCCACGTAAGATGGTCCCTGTTCTTTCTGCCTGTCCCATCCTGACATTCTAGTCTGGCTGAGAGAGGCTTATTCCATCAATCGAAGGGCAGCATTCAAGACTGAGTTACCCACATTCTTGCTGATGGGAGTGTTTTGTATTAATTGAACAAAATGAAACCAAGCTGAATTTCTCTAAGGGAAGTTCAACACTTTTTTTTAAAGACAGGGTTTTCACAGATGATTCTGGTTCCTGTAAAAATGGGTCTGCCACTTCTTCTAACATGCAAATGTCCGATATGGGCTCCACTCACCAGTAAATAAAAAAGGAATAACATCTACCATTCATTGAACTGATACCTACGGCAGACCGTATGCTCTGTGCTAGGGGCTTTAATATCTTTTTTATGATGTAATCATTACCTCAGCGAAGGAGGCATTATTAACACAATTTTATAAATGAGGTGATTACTGCCCAAACAGGGTAAGTTAAAACTTATGTGATGTCATGCAACCTTCATACAGAAGCAGAACTTAAAGTCTGGCTCTGAGGCTGATTGTCCTTCCCCACATAGCACCTGAGACTCATCCTGGAAGGAATTGAATTGAGTGGTTATTTACAAAATGAAGTCAGTGGCAAATCTTTAGGTGGTGATTTAGCACACAGGTATCCTCTGTTTTGCGAACCTGTGCTAGAAAGTGCTAGAAAATACCATGGTTCAAACCATCGACTGTCTTGGGTAAAAAAACTTTGTCAGGAACCCCAATAATTAAACCATCAGTACCCTCTTCCCCCCGCCAAAAAAAAAAAACAAAAAAAAACCTCCAGGAAATTAAGATTTCAATGCTTCTTTAAAAATGTACCTTATTTTAAAAACTATCATAATTAGCAGAGATGATTACCAAGAAGAACCTTAAGTATATTCATATCCTAGGAATTCTCCTTTATGACTTATGAAATAATAAAAAAGCTTAAATACAAACTCTCTCACCAAAAAATTACTTATAATTGCAATAACAAAAGGGACCATAAATTCAAGACTTAGGATATAGAAAATATTTATAACATTAGATAAGAAAATGTAAAACAATGTTTATAGGCTGAGCATAAAAAAGTAAAAAGAAAAGAATATACATAACAACAGCTTGGAAGAGAAATCAGCAAAATTTTTAACAGGTGTCCTTTCAGAGTGGTGAGATTGCAGGTACATTTTTCTTCCTTATGTTATTATGCACGTGCTCTTTTTTTTTTCCTTTAGTGAGCATATGTTGCATTTAAAAACAGGAGAATATTAAAATTTCAATTTGCAACCACAAGCTGGTCATTGATACAGGTCCTCCTTGAATTTAGTGTGCACATGTTCACCTGGAGAGTTTGTTCAAAATGCAGATTCCAAGGACCTGTGAGATTCTGAATTTCCAACCAGCTCCCAGCTATGTCAACACTGCTGGTCTGGGGACCACACTTTGAGTTGGGTTTCATGTAGAATAAGCAAGAACGGAATCATTGTGGAACCACTTAAATCGGAGACTTAGAACCTAAGAAGCTTCCCTTGCAAATTCTTTTCTTAAAAACCTGAGTCAGTGACTGTTGCTTAATGGCTAACAGAATCTCTCCTGTTGGCACGTAAGCCTGTTCCTTTCCCAACTGCACTGGGTTCTGCACTAACTAAATGCACGGGGCAGCTCATGGGGTTCTCTTCTGCAGGGTAACCTTCCTTTGCCCCTGTTTTGAAATTAAATTCCATTTGTTCTGCTCATGTTGGCACAAAAATTGTCTCAAGTTAGTTTAATAAAACCATCACTAAAACAATTTCCTTGAGTAGTGTAATTATAGAGCGGGTAATTAGATCCTCGCTAAATGAATAGCGTAGTTAGATTACATTTAGGCAAGTACCACACACCCCATTCCGTTTTAATCACCCCTTAAATGCAATCCTGTTTGTTTGCATGATAGGGCTTTTTAAATGGTAATAGTAAGACCATCATATACACTCTTGTAAGATAATGCTACCTATAAAATTAGGGGAATTTGGCATAAACCACATTACCTATTATGTCTACTCGTGGTGGCCAGGGTGGGAGGGATGGGAGGAGCTTTCCCAGCATTCTGTCAATATGGTGGGGCCGTCCTGTCTTTCCACCTCTGGAAGTGATGAGAGAATTTACTGAAATCTGAGCTGGACATCTAGGGCATCTGCTGGAAACATGGTCATACCACAGAGGTGTGCATGTGAAACTCCCCTTGGGCTTGTGGAGTCTTTAATTCAGCAACTTCTGCATGGGCCCTTGACGCTCTCTGTTGTTTTGTTTTCAGTGCTTGGTTTTGTACTTCATTCTGCAACCTATTTATCTTCTCTGTTTCTTCCATGGCACCTGTGATTTTTCTCAAAGCTCAAGCAAAGCAGAGTGCAGGCAAAGAGCTGCCCTTGGCCCTTCCCACTCTCCTGTAGCTCTTGCGGGAATCTACACATGCCTTCAGCCCACAGTGCTCTGGACGCCGACAGATTCACAGTATGGTAAGTTCCACTTGATTTGCAAGAGCCACCCGGGTTCCCACTGCAGATAATCTGACTTTGACTTGTCTCATAATTTCAAAAAGATGGAGAACTCCTGGTAGTTAATAATCGTTGGGTGTCTAACCCTCTGCTACATGCTTTAGATGCAGCATTCCACTTGATTTTTCTGATAATCTGCTTCCCAGGTGCAAAAGCGGGACTCGGAAACAGGTTGTGTAATTTGCCCAAGTTCAACCAGCTAAAAAATGGCAGCAGAATGTGGAAACCATGCTTTTCTTACTCCAGGGCCCAAATTCTTAACCTCTATACTCAATTGATACCAAGGATATGAAGCCAGAGAAACAGGTACATCGTACACAGGAGTGTCGTGTTTTCTAATCTCCTGCAGGATAGCAAGAAAAGTGTGGCACTCAGAGCAGCCCTGGCTTCTCCAGATGCCTCTCCCAGATTCTGCAACTTGGGACCTTCATTTCCTTATCTATAAAATGAGAAAAACTGTATCGACACCACTTCAGTGTGTGTGTGTGTGTGTGTGTGCATGCACACACATAAAACCAGATAAGGTATGCAAAAGCATCTTGTAAAATGGAAAGTGTTATCACGTGTAAATTATTATCATTATGACTTCATCAGATCCAGAATATGCGTCACTTAACAAACTGAGTTCATCCCTGGAGCAGCTTACGTGTCAGAATGACACATCAAGAAAAAATGGGATTACATTACATATAAATATTATTTTATTTATATATTTAACTTACCAAACTATCATAGCCATACAAGTAAAATGCTTCCATAGATGTTGTAAGCCTTCTTTTACATTTTATTTTTTATCCTGGTTTCAATTTGCATGCTTTCGGTTCCCTCTTCAGTAATAGAATTACTCTGTTCTTGGCTGATTGAATCTAGGAATTTGCTGAATGCAGCCAAACTATGACATATTTGCATTTTTAAGGCTTGAAATGTTCTTTCAGCTTTTGAAATGAATTTATTTTGAGGAAACGTATGACTTCTTGAACTAATGGCAAATTAAGTTAATAAAATTCATACCTGCTGTGGGCAATGATGATTATATATATCAAAAGGAAAATAAAGCAAAGACTAAATTCCACACTCTAATTGGTCACATTTCAGATTGATTTCAGTGGAAATATTTTCAGTTTGGGATTCTAATACTGAGGCATAGAACCAACAATTCTCGCTTTCAAGTTGCTTGTCTCTCTAGCCTTCTCTCGGAAGCTACTACTGTTGACATTGGCTCTCTCCTCCCACCTAACCACAGGGCCATCAAGTTTTGTCCCACACCTGTTCACTGTACACTCACAATATTACAATTTTCATCATCCCTAAGAAATATGTTTAATTTGTTTGAAATTGTATTGCCTGATGACTTGTTAACACCATCACTTTTTTTTTTTTTAATGAACTTGAAGAAATCTGGGGAAGATGAGACATGAGGCTGGAATCCAGTCATATTTTCCACAAGACCGTTCTATCCACAGGCTCTGGCATTATCTAGCCCAGTGTCGTCACTCACGCTCTCAGTTAATGCCCTTGCAGGAAGGCCAACTCAAGAGGATTTAAAAATTATATGATCTCTGACAATACGGATGACTCTAGATAGATTTGACTTAATATGCTTTTTAGGGAGACCATGAATCCAAGTTCATCTGAGGTTGGATCAATTAGAAACCAGGGGATGAGTGAGCAAATTTATATTAATAGATGCATATCTCAAATATCACTTCTCTTGAGCCCAAACTAGAGTCCTTTATACAGTTTCTTTTATGAATTTGCTCCAAAAGAGGTAGACTTGTGATTTTACAAACAATCCTATCTCTAATCTGAGCCCTGGAAGTTTCTCAGAATCTAAAATGAGTGATAGTGGTTTTTTTGCTGTTATTTACACCATAGATCATATTAGAATTCACTTAATTCCATGTTTTCATAAGGATGAAGCATTGATGGATGACAAAGTGTGTAAAGTAATTAAGCACAAAAAGCAGCCTGTTTGGAGGGAAAAAATCTCAAAGAGTAAGTGTAGTCAGAGATGCCAATTAAACTGCCAGACAGAGAGAGAGTCGTTTGGCCAATCCACACCAGGGGGTAAGGATATTTAGTAGATATATTTCTGGCAAGTATACAAAGAACAGAAGATCAGAAGAGATCATGACTAGCTTAGAAAATACATCATCAAAAGCAGGTAGTCTCCAGAATTCAAATCAAATCAACACAATTTGATTCAGTGCAACAGGTGTTCACTTAGCAAATACTATACACAAATACACTGTGGTAGGGGCTCTAATATTTAATATATCGCCCCTTATATCAAAGAATTGATATCTAGAAGGGATAACTTGGAGATTCTCTCTGGGAATAAACTCGTGTGCAGGGACTGAGGTGCTCAATGAATAAATGAGCAATGAACAAGGAAAAGGGGCCTCAAGAGTTCTGAACCGGGTGTTGTGTTTGGGGAGACACAGAAAGGACTTTTTCATAAGATTGAGTTTAGTATTTCTGTAAAGGATGGTGAGTGGGAGAAATCCAGAGGTGTGGGAACAGAAAGTGAGGAATCCATTGTGGAAGTTGAGTTGAGTACAGAGTACATAGAAGGAATTAGTGGGAGAAAAGAATGGAAAGGAAATTTGTCCTGAACTAGGTAATGTGGAACCTTCATCTCTGAGCAAGGCAGTGACATCATCAAGCTGTGTTTGGAGAAAGAAAGAGCATCTGGAAGGAATGGGTATGGTGATGGAGAAGGCAGAAAGAGTATCAGGAAGCTCTAGTCTATAGGGGAGCAGCAGGTTCTCAAGTTACTGGGATGGAAGCAGTAATGGGAACTACATGGAAAGAAAGATACAGAAAACAGGGCTGATTTGGCTTGGACTTCACAAGCAAAGGGGAAGGAGGTCTCTGACAATGGTCATAGCAAACGTGACACATGTCTTGTACATTTTGCAACTTACAAGATAGGGGTCATCTTCGGAAAAGCCTTGATGGCTGGGATGGGTCTCTACTTCTGAGTAGATGTTTGAAGCACCAGAGCATCTCATTAAAGAAGAAGAATCTGGGAGCTGTGTACAAGTGCATTGCAAAGAGACTGAACTCGGAGAGAAGACCTGGGAGATGAGGAAATAGTTCAGATGGTAGCCACGATTCAGTGGAACTTAACTAAAATATGTGTGCAGAGGATAAAAGACAAAGAGGACACAGTTTAGGTACACTATGGAATTTTAACATTTACACCTAGACAGAACAAATATAACTGCCTCTGTCCATGCAACTCACCTCTCCTCCACCCTACTATACTTTTGGTCCAGGTAAGAGGTTACAACCCAAATTGATGTGTTGACAGTGATCACTAAAAAGAGAAGATGAATGTGACACCTCTTTACAGAACATAGGAAATCAGTGAATGTAGGAGGTGGGATGGTGAGCAATCAAAGGTGACACTAGGTTTCTTAGTTTGGGTGACTGGAAGAATGTTAGTCCCATAAAGAGAACTCAAGACATCAGGAATAGTGTTCGGTTTTGGACTGGTTCAGTTTGAGGTGATGGTAGGTGGACATCTAGGTAGAGAAATGCAACAGAATGCTGGAAATTTCAGAGCCCGTGGGAGGGAGGAGCAGAGCTGCGTGTAAAGACTTAGAACATATAGCAGTAAAATTGTAGTTGAAGCCAGAGTGGTAATTAACTTCACTAATTAATTAATAAATCAATTGATTAATTAGTAAATCAATTTCCATGACGGTCGATGAAGAGGCCACACTCATCATGTCATCCTTGTTCCAGTGGTCCCGTTGGGAGCAGATAGATTTCCCAAAGTGGAAAGAACCTTTCTTTGTATTCCTGTGCAAAGAGAGAATAGACCGTGATTTTGTTGATTTAATCAGCCTAACCTGCTAAACCGGATAATTAAGCCTCCTCCAGCACACTTCTCTTCTTGTCCACTTTGTACCTAAATTACTCAATTTGTATGGCTCTATTGATTAAATATCCAACTCCTCCACTTTTTGCGGGCTGCAAACACTTACAAATCTTAAAGGAATTTTCCAAAGAACTTACCCTGATTTAAGATTCTCATGCCATGTAAAACCTACAACACCAGAGCTTTATACCGGTAACATAACTTTGCATGTCTCTAATTCTGTCTTGGGCATTACTGGTCAGTCTTTGAGAAGTTGAATATATTTTAAAAATTGGAGAGATTGAAATCATCAAGACCTTTTCTCAATCATTTACTACTGTGGGCGGGAGGTGGCGGAGAGGAAGTTCCATCAGATTAAACAGGAAAGAATAATCCTGACACTGAAAGGAAAATTATTTGTGTACATGCCCAAAAATTAACAAAGATGCAAATCGTAAAGCTCTAAGCAATATATACTGCAGTGCAAAATTTCAGGACCTTTGAAACTGAGTGCGTGAGTTGCTTGCAAGGAAGATTGTTTGTTCTACCTCCAAGATTTATATATATTTTAATGTGCAGAGAAGAAGTATAGAGAAGTCTGATTTACGCTCTTTGTGACCTAGGAAAAGGCGTCTGACCTGTGTGAATATCAATTTTCTCATAGACAGATGTGCTTAGACTACATCTATACCTTTCAAATGTGCTCTGAAGAAGGCCTTCAGGATTTGCCTTGGAGATGAGGAGTCTGTGATAAGACTCTGAGCTTTGCCCACGGTGGCCATTTGCTTTATTTGTTTAGGGTTTCCTTGAGGCTTTTTTCCTTTAAATAAGTGATTCTGTAGCTTCAAAAATATGTTTGCAAACCTTCAGACTAGATGCCCTCTACACTTCTCTGAAATTTGCAGCATCTAACTTATTGTATCTTGGGAGACTTATGAAATAATCTTGACATGATTGGTCAAATGATCAATAATGACTAAACAGGCTGGAGGGGGTTAGGGTGCAGAGAGAAGATACCACACCTGGGGGCGCCTGGTTGGCTCAGCCAGTAGAGCAACTCATGAACTTAGGGCTGTGAGTTCAAGCCCCACGTTGGGTGTAGAGAAGGTGCCACGCCTGGATTGTGTGTTACTAATTCCCTGCTCTAGGTTTGCCTTCCATCCTCCTTCGGTGAAGATCTCAACTTCTCAAAAGGGCTGCCCTGACCGTCTTTGTAAATGTTGCAGTCTCCCCTCTCCCCTCCCCAATTCCACACCCCCATCCCCTGCACACCACACCACACCACACACACACACACACACACACACACACATGCATACTCCCAGTCCCCTTACTCTGCTCTTCTTGACCCTTCAAGGGAGGAACCCTATCTATCTTGCTCATCGTTGTTCCAATTTCCTGAAGCAGTTCAGGGGCCAAATGATCATCGGAAGACTTGATTGGCCCACGATTCTCAGTGCTGATGGGGCTCATTAACTGGTTCTGAGTGACTGTGCAAACCTTGTAAGCCAATGAAGCATCTAGCTACTTTCTGGATGCCATTTCTCGTCTACTACCCTTCCCTTTGCACAAAGGCTCTTCTCTATCAGCCCCTTTTGCTGAACTATGCTCTTCATCAGTTTGGGCTGCTATAACAGAATTATTTCTCATAGTTCTGGAGGCTGGGAGTCCAAGCCCAAGGTATAAGCACATTTGGGGTTGTGGTGAGCATCTCCTTCTGGTTCATAGATTCTATCTTGTCACTGTGTCCTCACAGGGTGGAGAGAGGGCAGTGTCCTCCTCTTCTTTTAAGGACCCGAATCCCATCATGGGGGCTCCACACTAATGACCTCATCTAAATCTAATCATCTTCCAAAGGTCTTAACTTATAATACCATCCCATTGAGGGTTAGGATTTCATCATAAGATTTTTGAGAGGTTACAAACATTTTAGTCCATAGTCAATTTAATTAGATGCCAAACAAATCATATTAGGTCTTAGTTTATTATTAAGATAACTCAGAGCTATATGGCCAGTTCCCAGGTTTCAAACTCTCAAAGGAGACTTCGTAGTATGACAGTGGCTTTTGGCACATCATCAGATGGCAGAGTCAATGTTTTAAGAAGTAGGCTGTGTCCTTCCTACTTTTTATGGTGACCATGGTCACAAAAGCCAGAGTCACAGAGCTTGTAAGAGGTGGGATTTGAGGGGAGAAGGGAAATATCACCAATACTCCTACATACACCCTAGGAGTAAAGATATAACAAGCGCCATTATTCGGCACCTGCTACTCACTGGGAACCACACCACACACTTTACATAGGCAATGTTGTAAAATGTAGGTTTTATTATTATTCAGGTATGATGAGGCCAACAGGCCAGGAGATCATTGCCATTGAAAAGATATTTTGTTATATATACTTCCTGCAAAGAGAGGCATGCCAGCCAATGGAGGGTCACATGGGGCCATGCCAGGGTCGGTCAGGAGGCAGACAGAGTGAGGGGAAACTGTGGGCAAGAGCCTTCACTGTGGTTTCTGCAGAAAGAAATGAGTGAAGCAGGGTAAACAGGCTGAGGATTGGTTAGTTTGAATGATTTCAGCAGGCTCTGGGTATAGGGACTGTGCCTCATTGTCTGGCCCCTGGTTCTGGGGTGACTAGAGCAGGGGGATGAGTGCCCCTGAGGGTGAGAGCCTGATGGATGGGCTGGTTGGGGCATGACGCCTGGACTGGTCGGGTTGCACTTGAAAGATGTACTCCCAGCTGAGCAGTTAGCTATTTCTAGGAATTAGCCAGCCCTCGGAAGGGCGCCCCCCCGCCCTGCCCCCCAGAGTCAGCAAGGTTCCAGATGTCAAAGCATCGGAAATAGAGAAAACAGAAAGGGATGATTAATCCAGTTATTTCATTTAAGAAACACAAGACTTGCACAAGACAACTGTCCTGTTGTTTGTGGCAAGGAATTATTTTTATTTTTTATTTTTTATTGTTATGTTAATCCCCATACATTACATCATTAGTTTTTGATGCAGTGTCCCACTATTCATTGTTTGCATATAACACCCAGTGCTCCATTCAGAACGTGCCCTCTTTAATACCCATCACCAGGCTAAACCATCCTCCCACCCCCCTCCCGTCTAGAACCCTCAGTTTGTTTTTCAGAGTCCATCGTCTCTCATGGTTCCTTTCCCCCTCCGATTTCCCCCCCTTCACTCTTCCCCTCCTGCTATCTTCTTCTTCTTTTTTTTTTTTTTAACATATATTGTATTATTTGTTTCAGGGGTACAGATCTGTGATTCAACAGTCTTGCACAATTCACAGCCCTCACCATAGCGCAAGGAATTATTTTCATCCATAAAAGAGAAGAGAAGCTTCAATCCTTGCAGTGAAATGGCCACAGCCAACATGAGAAAGGAAAATGAAGATCCAGCTCCCAACTATCAGGCATGCCCGAGGAAGTACTAAATGAAGGGAACAAATAGAAATGAACACAAACCAGAAAAACAACGAGATTAGACACCCCTTCTCTTCACACCACACAGCCTATTTAATAAAACCACACAACCCACATGAGGAAGGCTTTGAAAGTGTAGTCGTTAATATGCCCAGAACACCTCCTCCACCTGTGTCTCAGCCAAAGGGCAGAAATTTTGTCCTGCCTGTTTCCTAAAGGTTTGGGAACCCATATGTGAGAACTTATTCTCTTCGTTTTTTGTTTTTGTTTTGTTTTTTAATTTAGATTCAATTAGCCAACATATAGATGTAGTTTCAGATGTAGAGTTCAGCAATTCATCAGTTGCATATAACACCCAGTGCTCATCACATCACGTGCCCTCCATCATGCCCATCCCTCAGTTACCCCATCCCCCCACCTACCTTCCCTCCAGCAACCCTCAGTGTCTTTCCTATGATTAAGAGTCTCTCATGGTTTGTCTCCCTCTCTGATTTCTTGCCATTCCTTTTCTCCCTCCCTTCCCCTATGATCCTTTGTGCTGTTTATTCTATTCCTCATATAAGTGAAACCATATGATAATTGTCTTTCTCTGATTGACTTATTTCGCTCAGCATAATACCCTCCTGATCCATCCATATCAACGTAAATGGTAAGTATTCATCCTTTCGTGGCTGCGTAATATTCCATTGTATATATATACCACCTCTTCTTTTTTTTTATTTATTTGACAGAGAGACAGAGAGGGAACATAAGCAGGGGGAGGAGGAGAGAGAGAAGCAGGCTTCCCTCTGAGCAGAGAGCCTGATGTGGGGCCTGATCCCAGGACCCTGCGATCATGACCTGAGCCTAAGGCAGACGCTTAATGACCAAGCCATCCAGGTGCCCCTATACCACCTCTTCTTTATCCATTCATCTGTTGAAGGGCATCTCGGCTCCTTCCACAGTTTGGCTATTGTGGACATTGCTGCTATGAACACTGGGGTGCAGGCGCCCCTTCGGATCACTGCATTTGTATCTTTGGGGTAAACACCCAGTAGTGCAATTGCTGGGTTTGTAGGGTAGCTCTATTTTTAGCTTCTTGAGGCACCTCCATATTCTTTTCCAGAGTGGCTGTTTTTATGAACCTCTTGGACAATACTTGGGTGAACGTAGGTGGTGGGAATGGCAGTTTTAATGGTAAGCACTATTCATTTTTCTTTGAGTTGACACTGGCTTCTTGAGATGAAATGTACCCACTCTAACTCCAAAGAACTTTTTTAAAAAATCAAAAATTGTTTTTCTGTTCAAATAGGAGCAAAGATGTGGCACCCCAGCCTGCTTCTCCAAACTAGGGTGATGGAAAACCTTTCACCACCATGAATCACTGACTCCTAAGCAAATGTTTTAAACCCGAACTAGCAATCCTATTACTCCTGTATTCCAATGCACAATCCAGGCTGACTGGGATGAACACAACCAGATCCTATATTGGAAATGGCCTCTGATAAATCTGATGCTCGTGTGAATTTTCCAAGTTACTGGTATGAAACGGTGGTATAATAATGCGTGGTGTATATACATTTTGAGTGGGGGAAAAAAGAGAATAATATGGTTTCTGTGGTTTGCAATACTCAGAAGCATTAACCAGGCTGGTGGGGGATAACACCTGGGGGGGGGGGGGGCTGCCATGTGATGGCCAGAGGCGTCTTTTGGAGGCCCTGACACATGACAGCGGGGTTTGACTCCCCATGTAGGCAAATTAGTGGTGGAAATTTTGCTGTCTTTTTTTTTTCTTAATATCATAATCTGTGGCAACTTTTGTTGGTTATTTTCCATAATCATAGCTGCCTGCCATACATCACCCTTGGGAGCATTTAAAGGTTAGAATAACTCAATTTTCCAGCAAATTTTCTTTATTTAAAAATATCTTTTTCAAATGTGAGAATCACATGATAATCAGAAAAACAGAGCCATTAAAATTATGTTTTCATATAACCCTTAGTAGTATATGAGAGTGCTCTTAATATGTTAGGGCAAACCATAGAAAAATACAAAAATATACTGAGTGTCATGTCAAATGGCTTGTTTTATTACTGTTTGTAAAAATAAAAACCATATTCTCATCACAAGAAAAGAAATTTTGTGACTATGTATGGTAAAGAATGTTAACTAGATTTAGTGTGGTGATCATTTCACTGTACATACAAATATAAAATCATGTTGTACACCTGAAACTTATATAATATTATTGTCAGTTAGACCTCAATAAAAAATGAATAATAAATAAAACCCCATAACTGTATGTAGAAAAAGACTGAAATAAATACTTCACAATGCTAAAAAAAAACAAAAAAACGAAAAATAGATTTATTTTGAAGAAAAAAATAACATTAAATTGGAAAGTTCAGAAAAGCATAAGGAAGGAAGATTTATATTTCCATCATTCAGAGAAAACCCCTGTAAACATTTGGTGTAATATTTTTTAGCATTGTTCCTATTTGATTTCTCCCTGTGTGTCCCTGTCTGGATCATATTACATCTATAATCGTGTGCTCTATTTTCCTCCATTTAACTTTATAACATCAATAGTTCCTATGCAATAAGAAAATTTGCGACATCCTTTTATATAGTTTTAAAGAAGATTCTATCCCAGGTGGACATTCCCTGTCCTACTGTATTTTTTCTAATTTTTATTAATTTAAATTAATGATGCAATGAACATTCTCATACGTGAGTTTTCTGCACACCTCTATTTTCCTATAGCAGCGGTGAAATAGTCACAAATATGTCTTGGCCTTCAAGGTATCCAATGTTCCTTCCTTCTGTGTGAACAGCATGCATTTCCACAGAGGAAGACCAAAACCATAAAAAGGAAACAGAGTCAGAGTCTTACTTTTTAGGTTTCCAGACTCATGGCAGAGAGGAAACCAAAGGGCTTGAATATCTGTAGTTTTGGTTTTCAAGAGCAACCTTTTTGAGACAAAAACCTTTTTGCTGTTGGTTTTGCATTCACAGAGTCAAACCTTGAAAGATTCGAAGCCTAGATTTCATGCTATAAATAAAATATTGGAATAGGGGTTCTTAGCCTAGTATTTGTGAATAGAACATTTCAATATAGTTTGTTGCCCATTGTAACCCTATGTATTTTATTTTATGCATTTAAAACATTTTTCTGAAAAAGGGGACACGGGATTCAGCAGACCACTAAAGTGGTCCATGGCCCAAAGACAGGTAAGAGCTCCTGGTGATAAAGAGCAGACGACTTCCCCTTCAGAGTTAGGTAGATGGCTTGTACTGAGGGAGGCATATGACCTGGAAGCAATATAGGCAAGTACTGGTGATGTGTCTTGGAGAAAGGGGACTTTCTCCATGGTGTGTGTGTGTGTGTGTGTGTGCACGCACATGTGTAAAGCAAACAGCATATATGCTACTCTACCTGCCCCCACAATTGAGAATGCTAAAAATGGGTTTCACCTAGTGAGGCAAGCCTTGGAGAAAAGCCAAGTGCATGGTACTTTCTAGAAGGACAAGAGTCCATCCACACCTCCGCCTGCCTGAAGGAGACACAGAGTCACTGAGAGGGTCTGGGGCACAGGTGTGTAGGGCTACACCACATGGGATAGCCAGATGCCAAAGCAGAAGGTGTAGATTGTCTGTGGACCAGGAGAAGGTGCTCTACCAGCTCAGCTGATGCCAACTGTGAAGGGAGAGAAAGACCCAAAGACCCAACTGGTCAGAACATTTCAGCTCAAGTCAAGGCAGAAGATGCTAATTGAGATTGATGGGAAGGTAGCAGGGGATGGCCTTGAAGAACCAGGACTGTGTCCAAGCAACCAGTCCCCTCTCCCAAAGTCAGGTGCATCGTACCTCCCCCCCTCCCCTCCCAGATGTGAAATGTGTTGCCAGGGGGATTGGAGCAGGGGCTGCTCTAGGGTCAATGAGTTTAAGTCAGAAATGCCTAAAAAGCAGAAGTGACAGGTTTTAACGGAAATTGACTGGATCATATTTTCTGATTTCAGGAGGTATAGGAACTTGAGATAGATATTTAGTCATAGAAAAATCAAAGAGGTGTTTGGGGTTTGTGGTTATTACATTCTTACACCCTTAATTTCATGATCTGTGAAAATATCGTATACTTAGTAAAGGTCTTTAAATGTCGTAATTCTGAGTCAAATGGTAAAAATGTTATGAAGACTCTTCATGGGGGCTTTTAATTTCTTTCCAGAAAAGCTCTGCTAAGTATTCTTCCAAGCCACAAGTTCAATAGTGCTGGGTATTACAGTTATTTAAATATTTTCTGATTTGATTTTTAAAAGCAGAGTTAATTGGGATATTATTTTATCATAATTTTGAGTCATCTGTATTTTTTGTGAACTGTGTATTCATGTACTTTGTTCATTTTATTTTGAGGAGTATTAGTTCTTTTCCTATTGGTTTTAAAGACACTAGCTTTCCCTATTATATTTGTTAGGAATATTTCCCTCAGTTTACTATTAGCACTTGAATTTTCTTCCAGGCTACGTGTTTTGGAGAATTAAATATGTTCATTTGCCTTTGGCATGGTTTCTATTGGCTTTGTATTTTCCATAGTCTTGCCCATATATTTTTATTTACTATGGTTTCATTTAGAACTATTTATTCCATCATTTCTAATGCATATTTAATGCATCTAAAATTTATTCTGGTGTGTCTTGTGTGATGGAAGCTGACAAATCTGTTTTTTCAAACCTCTAATTTTATTGGGCATCCTTGGTAAATAATTTCTTAACTCAGTTATTTTACGAATGTTTATTGAAGACCTACTAGGTGCAAAGCACTATGCTAGGCTCTGATCGCATAGTAACAAACATTAAAAACTTAAAAAAAAAAAAAATCTTTCCTTTAGGAGCTTATAGCTTGATAAGGGAGATAAATATTAAGTAAATAAATACATATTTGTGAATTGTAATTTGGGCTGTGAAAATAAAGAATAAGGTCAATAGAGAATAATAAGAGAACCTGACTTTGGGGGTATCAGGGAGCTTCTTTAAGAGAGGGACATTTAAGTCTCCAGTCTCATAAGCTCGTTTCATGCATACATGAAATTCTGTTTCACTGCTGTCTATTCTGTACCGTTGAGCCATTGTCTTAAACCAGTACGACACTCCTCTAAATAATCAAGCTTTCATATGTGTTCTAATATTCGAGCAAATTCTTCCTTGATATAGTTTTCGATTTTTTGGTTTGGGGGGTGGTGGTTGTCCTGGAAACCCTCATGCCCACTGTCCCAAGACAAAGTCTATGTTTTCACCACGTTGTCAATCATAACCATGAAGCAAAACCAAAAAGAAGCCGACTGCACAGATAGCGTGAGAGCTGTTTCAAGACTTAATGAAGGTTTGACGTTGGGGTAGAGAGGTGTTTAATCCCTCAGTTCAGATTGCATTTGAGATTTCTCTCCCCTGAGCAGCAGCAAGCAGCCCCACCTGTCCCTTCCCGTGCACCTGTCACACGGCCCCCTTCCTCCAGCCACGGATGGCTTCTCCTGCCGGCATTCCTCCCCACCTGCACCCGGTTGTGTCTTCTCCTTGTTCTTCTGCAGAATCACTGTTTCATGCTTTCCAGATACTGCCAGCAGGTTTTCAACCAGCTCCAGAAGCAAGAACCTCCCGTTCCCTGGACAAGCCTCCTTTGGAGAGCTATAAGCCTAGCATTCAGCCTCTGTTCCTGATAGCCTGCACACAAGACCAATTAATTAAGACCAATTTGGGGCACCTGGGTGGTTCAGTAGGTTAAGCATCTGCCTTCGGCTCGGGTCAAGATCCCAGAGTCCTGGGATCAAGCCCCACATCAGGCTCCCTGCTCAGCGGGAAGCCTGCTTCTCACTCTCCCTCTGCTGCTCCCCCTGCTTGTGTTCTCTCTCTCTCAAATAAATTTTTTTAAAAATATTCTTTTAAAAAAAGATTAAGACCAATTTGACTACTCACTGTAATGTATTTTCATGTTTATTTGGCTTCTACTGTCCTTTTAATCTGCAACACTCTTGTCTCAAACACCAATCCATCCACTCATCCATCCATCTGCTCATACATACATACGTATATTTAACAAATATTTATTGAGCATTGGCTATGCATCAGACAAACATTGTTATAGGCATCAAGATTATCCCAACACAGTAGATATGGTTCCAGTCCCTAACAAAATTCCACTTATCACCTCCTTCCCAGAAGCTTAGCTCCAATATTTATGAAGCACCCCCTGATTGATCTCCTTATCTTCCTTTCAAGATCTCCCTGGCTACTGTTGGCCCTTTGCATTTGCATATAAATTTTAGAATCAGTTAAAATTTAGAATTGGCTAATCAATTTACAAACATATACATGTATGCAATCTCCTGGCATTTCATGGGCTACAGATGAATTTTGGGAGAGTTACCCTTTTTACAACATGTGTGTTCCAATTTATGAATGGAACTTACCAACGTCTTTAATTGCTCTCAGAAAAAAATGCTTTGTAGTTTCAGCATATGAATCTCACATATTTTTAAAAAGTTTTTATTTATTTATTTGAGAGTGAGAGAGATCACAGAGGGAAAGGAAGAGGGAGAAGCAGAGTCACCGCTGAGCAGGGAGCCCAATGCAGGGCTGGATCCCAGGACCCTGAGATCATGACCTGAGCTGAAAGCAGATACTTTACCAACTGAGCCACCCAGGTGCCCCTGAATCTCACATATTTTTAAAAGATTTATTCTTAAGGATTTGCTGTTTCTTGACACTGTTGTAAATGCTATGACTGTAAGATTTCATTTTCTTTTGTTGCAGGTTCATACAAATAGAGTTGGTTTTCTACACAACTATTTCTATTTCTATGAAATAGAGCTATTAAATTTGTTAGTAAATCCTTTTGGATTTTCTCCATATAGCATCAATTCATCTATGTCTAATGACAGTTTTATTCCTTCCTTTCCAATGATTCTGCCTCCCCTGTGTTGTCTTGCATTATCGTGCTGGTCTGGACTTCCAGAACAAGGACTGGAGACAAGTTCTCAGAGCAGGCATTCTTACTGCTCTCCGCCTTTTGAAGGGGAAAGCTTTCAATGTCACCATTAACTTTCATTTGGGTAAGCCTCTTCTGGTCTGCCTCTCTTCCTTCAGGCTTCCATGGAGAGCCTGGTGTGCCCGAGGACCTGGTCTGGTGAGTGCTGAGCACGAACCTTTGTCTCCCCTGCATCTCCAGACTGCATAAAACCCCACTCAGCTTTTCAGAAGTTTCCTCCCTGTGCAGTTACAGAAGTCAGCACATGTCTTCAGGAGAAGCTGATCTTGTGTTGGAGGCTCTCTGTTTAGTTCTGTAGCTTTTTCCAAGTACAGCTCAGACACCAAGCTGCTTGTCCTGGCCCAGAATCCACAGTGCCCAGGATAAAAGGCTGTTGCAGATCTCTCCTCTTCCTGTTCTGAGCCTTGCCATTGCTTGAGCAGCTCTCCAGTGTCTTTAAAGGCAGGTGATTTGGGATGTCATCTGGCTTACCTACTTGTTTTTAGTGGGAGGATTGGTCTGCTGTGAGTATCTCTATCTAACTCAAAAGCAGAGGTCCCATAATAGGTTTTAATAAATCCTTTCAAAAATCTCTTTTATCTCAGAATATCAGAAATGAACCAAATACTAGAGGTCTTCTGTAGTCTCTGTCTGAAGAGCAACCAGAAGGTCATTCCCAGAACTGAGGAAATGCAGAAATAAATGAGAAAAACCATTTACTAGGGTAGATCTGAAAGGAGAGGGCGGACTGAGACACTGGAGTTTACCTGGGCCCTGCACTTGATAACTCTCTTGACCATGTCCTTAGTCTGTTCAAGCCACACACAGGGACACCTGGCAGGTAAAGCCAGCCCATCACCCTGGAACCCGGAAATTCCCTAGTGAGCAGCTTCATGGAAATATTCCCTGCCTACTATGCACTACGGACAAGCCATCTGAGCTTGGGAAGAGTCATTGCAGAGATTGATCCAAAGTGAATATGAGGGTAATCTGTCATTACATTATTGCTAGAAGTAATTTTCCTGATCTGATAGGCAGGCAAGGGTTCTCTCTCAAAATTCCTTGCGCGTCATTTCTAGTATTGAACACTCTTGACAAGAATGGGGAGATGGCTCCTTGATGAAGTTTATCCACATGGCTGGAACATTTCTAGTCAAAGCAGGTCTGGTATCTGGCTTTAAAGAGCAACTTTCCAGCAGCCATATATCACTCCAGAGGTGTCAGGACTCTCTGCTTTTATCTGTCAAGTCTTTTTAATCATATGTTGAGTCCCTGCATGAGGGGAAAGTGCTTTTTCTTAGGATGTATTAACTCTGCAATGACATGTTCAGTGTTTCTTCAAGGGTGGGAACTATCCCAAGTGTGGTTTCTGGACAATGCACAACAATTGCTCCTTCACCTACTAGACTCTTGGATGTCTCAACTTCGACAAGCATCTTTTGATTGCAGCCAGTGCAGCTGGGGAATGCAACCAGTTGGAGACTCAAGAGTGATCACTCATCTGGGACTTAATTTGGAGGGACTCTCAAAGGACAACAGATTGTGGAATGAGCATTTTTTTTTTAATGAGGATGAGAAGGAAAGGAAAAAAAGACAGGGAAGTCATGAAATGCTGATTGAAGTTTTTGGGGGCAAGGTGGAAATTTTCCAAGGTCCTTTTTTATTTTCCTAAATTCTGCTGCTCATTCTCATGTTAAATCTTGTGTAAGACTTCCTTCTCAGTAAAAAAGGCCGGCATGAAAAATAATTCATATTCATAGAGTCGACTCTGATGAAAATAATCCCTAGGGCTTCATTGCACTGCATCCTGAATTAAAATGCTTTAGACGTTCAGGGTTTGGGCTCGTCTATCTCCTGGGAAGCCATTAATGGCTTATGCATATCAAGCTATTTTCCACATTCTGCTCTTTTGCTTTGGTAAATAAATGAAGAAATCCGGTTGCGATACATCTGGAAGGCTTTAAAAACTGGGAAAGATTCTCATCGGGATGAGATGGTTTAAGTGTGATACTGCTTAAATTTGGAGCCAAGGGCCGTAGGACCTCCCCGGGCCATTTCTAATACTTGCATTTTATAATACTATGACTATCTAACCAACAATCCCCTTGGGGGTAGATTTCAAAATTGGACATGATGTGAAAAAAATTCAATTAATTTTTTTTTTTTTGATGTAGTAGAAAAGCCCTGAGCTGGGATTTTTAAAATGTGGCTTCTTGTTCCAGCTCTGCCCCTAATTAGATGAGTGACTTTGGGTAATCACATAGCCTTCCTAGGCCTCAGGTTTATTACCTGTGAATAAGGGTCACTTGATAGTGACCAAAGTCCCTTTGAATTAGCTCCCTGTCCCTCACAAAGTCTTTACTTCGTTTCTTTCCCACCCCTGCACATTCCCCATGCATCTCCTAGTCCACATTCCAATGAATGCTTTGATCCAGCTTCTCCTCTGGCCAGCTGTGTGACCTTAGGCAAGTTATTTAACCTTTCTGTTCTCTGAAAAAAAGAGATTAGTAATGTTGCCTGCCTCGTAGAGTTGCCAGGATTAAATGATTAATACCTGGCAAGCACTTGGCTCAGAGTAACAAGGAAATAAATGTTAGCCAATAGTCATTATGTCCCAGAGACTGATTTCATTTGCTTGTGAGTATAGTTGATACATTTTATTCCTGGATAAAAAAGGATAGAGTTGGAATCATTCTTATCAGGAGTGGTCATCACTTGTTGAAGAAAATAAATAAACCTATTGGATTATTGATCTCATTTTTCTTGCCTCATCTCACACTGTTTATTCAAGGGCTCTGTACAGTCACACAAACGTGACTGTTTCTCTCCATCTATTACTCTTCCACCATGCTTGTGTGAAAACATGAGTGAGTCATAAGGGGCTCATTTCAATTTGGAGACCTTGACAAGTAAGTATGCACCTGTCTCCGGCTCTCCAAGGCCCACACTATGGGATGGAATTATCAACATTCAGCTACAGTCAGGAAGAAATATATATATTCTGAGTGAAATACTAGAAAGACTAGGTAACACTGTTTTAGAGACGTAGATTAAGAATTTTTTTTTTTCTGGCATAATTACATCCTGTAAAAAGCTCAGCCCCTCAGTATATATTTGTATGAGTTTTGACAAATGTTACCCTTATGTGCCCAGTGCCGCAGTCAAGATATAGAGAACATCAACCCAAGAAAGCTCCTTCGTGGCCCTTTCCAGTCAATGGCCATCCTCAGTCAGGACAACTATTATTTGGATTCCTCATAGATGAGTTTTGCCCATTCTTGAACTTCACATAAACGCACTCTGATGTGTCTGGTTTCTGTCATGCAGCACAGTGTTTCTGAGGTCCACCCCGATGTTGTCTGTATCAACAGCTCATTCCTTTCCACTGCTAAGGAGTTAGCCTACTGGTGTGTGCGTATACTATCGGTTCGCTTATTCCTTTTTCTGCGGATGGCCATTGGGACGATTTTCCTGTTCTGCTATTATGAATAAAAATGCACTGAATGTAGGGGACATCTGTTGAAGTGAAGTGACTTATTTTCCTGAACTTTTATGTTTTCTGTCATGTGATTATATTTTCCAACCAATGAAAGATTTAAAAGTGTATCTCATGGTCCAGTCAAGGCTTCCCTCCTTTGTGAGGAAGCTCAGCCCTTTCCCCCCATTACCAATGTCTTTCTTTTGGGGACTGCTTTTGCACGTACCCATGGGCAAACCCAAGTGTTCCACCCAGTGCATTCTTTAGCAGACTTCTCAGGTATTCTGAAGTCTGAGGTCTGGGGAGACTTCATCTGTTAGGAGAATAACAACACATCAGTGTTAACACCCATCTCTGTTTTGAGAACAAGAAGGACCAGAAAGTTTGGTTTACCCAAGATGGGTCACATCCTTCCTCTTCAGAAACAGGCAACTACAATACCACATACTTCAATCTTAACTATCATTCCTAGCTTCCTCCTCTTTAAGATGTTTTCCCTGTGATTCCCTTGCAGCAACTAGGCAACCCTATGGCACACGTCATGCCTCTCCTTTCCCTGTACCCAACACAGACGTTCCTTCAACAGTCAACAAATACTTACTGAGCGCTAACTATGTGCCTCAGAATTCTTCACATCGTGCTCCAAGGAGCTTCTACTCATCAATCAGAATTAGCCCATGACATTTAAATAAACAACAAAAACACTATTGGCCATTCCTGGCCTCTGGAGGGTTGGTAAGGGGTCCTGCTATGAGCTTTCTCTTTTATTTCTTCTCTTTCTGTAAAAAGAACCGAGTGGTCATTGTGTCGGCCGGAGCTGGTACAACTCCCCTGCATTTGAGTCACCCCACTGTTATATTTGACTCCTCCCTTTCCCTGGAGAGAGAAAGTATGGGTTTTTCACTGCTTTGCCCTAACAGTAGGGTAACAAGTCTCTTACTTTAGGGAGAGTGGCAAGGTACACCAAAAGAACAAAAAACTCTCTTCTTCAGAAGTGTTCTTGGAATGTCTGAAATGCCAATTATAATCACTTCCTTTTTAGACTGTTACTTGTTGGAAACTTTTCTTCCAGTAAGAAAAGTCAACACTCATATACAAAAAGCCTCTTTCTACATGATCCTAAAATAATATTCCAGAATTATCAGATCCCACCAGATCACTCAAGAGCCCGCCTGTATCCCCCTCTCCCCCATGCCTTCATTCTCTGGCTCATAGTGTGGCCACCCAGGTCTTTAGGGACTTTTAGAACCTCAGACCTTCCAGGATCCTCGAGAGTGACACTCACTTCCTAGATGTGCCAGCCAGAAGAATGAGCCCTCAGTGAGATATGTCAAGTCCCAATAGACCAGAAATAGAACTTCAAGAGTTCACCAGCACTCCTACAGTACATTCTTTGAAGTGATATTAACTTACCTCAAAATTAAAGAAAATAAAAAGAAGTGATGTTCTTACTTCTTTATAGCAACAAATATAATAAGAAACATATATTTGGTCTTGGTCTTCATTCTTGGCAGAGAGCTCTTAAAACCCTTGGGATTTCCTAGCTGATAACAGCAGTAAAGATGATAGAAGCATCTTTTGTTATTTATAACAAGCCCTTTTGACCACACCAGAGTTTCTTCTACAGAGGAGACTTTTGGCAAGCCCCAAGGATTGGGGAGCTGGTTGCCAGAGGATCAGACCACATGATTAGAGGGTTGGCAATTTCAGCCCCATCCCACAACCTCCAGGAAGGAGAGATGGGCTGGAGATTGACTTGTTCACCAGTGGTCAATGATTTAATTAATCATGCATATGTAAGGAAGCCTCCATAAAAATCCTAAATGAAAGGGTGTTGAGCTTCCAGGTCGGTGAAGACATGGCGGTACTGGGAAGGTGGCATGCTGGAGAGGGCATGGAAGCTTCACACCCCTACCTCATGCCTTGCCCTGCACATCTCTTCTCTCTACCTCTTCCTAAGTCTTACCCTTTTTAAATAAACCCATAACTTAGTACACAAACTGTTTTCCTGAGTTCTGTGAGCCATTCTAACAAATTATCAAATCTGAGGAATGGGCCATGGAAACCCCTTTCCAGCCAATAGAGTAAAAGCCACAGGTGGCAACCTGGACTTGCATTGGTGTCTGAAGTGGGGCGGGGTGCAGTCTGGAGGTCCTGAGCCCTTAACCTGTGGGGTCAGTGCTAACCCCACGTGGATAGTGTCAGAATTCAAATGAATTATAGGACACACAGTGAATGTCCACCAAGACCTAGAGAATCGCTTGGTGTGGAAAAACGCACAGAAGTATTCTGAATGTAGAGGGAAAAGAATCAGTTAGTTTTCTTTACATACTCCTTGTTATTCTTGCCTCCTGGAGGCAACAGACAATGTAGTTCTGTTCTCCCTACTCACTCGGCTCTCTTAGGGGCCTTCAAGTCTCCATGGCCTGGATCTCCTGCATCCTGAGTGCTCAAAGTAAAGGCCGTCCAGGTAAGCGGCTCCCCTCTTTCGAGGACCAGCTTCAGGATTTGCTGTAACATTTGGGCATCAACAGGGCCTCTGTCTGCTGCTTAACCGAGGTCCAAAATCTGCTGTGGCACCTCCTGTTTCCAATAAAGTTTCTTCTAATTTAAACTTACTGAATCATCAATAGCTCTTCACTGTTCATTTAAAGCACAGTCAATTTATTACCCTCCAAAAGTAAGATATGCCTGAACAAACTGGCAACTCCAACTAATGTTCCCTGTTTATTCCCTGCACCAACTTATAAATTGAAAAGGCAGAGACATCCTGACTTGCCTGGGATGACCCAGGTTTCCTCTGACGATCAAGAGTCCTCTAAAGAGAAAGGATTTTCCATCATAGAATTAAGGGCAGAAATGGCTCCAAACAATGAGTATTTTTCATTTTCTTATCCTAGGAAGTGATCTACATTGTCAAGGGATGGATACAAATTAAAAATCTGGCATCAAAGTTAATGCGCCTCTCCTCTCATTTTCCTAGGATCGTCTCTGCGTGTAAATGACAAGCCCGGGAAAGGTACCAGCACTTGGGTCAACTTAACCTCTGGCTCTGTCTCAACTTTCTCAGCTAGCAGTGGATGCATGACAAAGGTGATGATCGCTGATGGGGCTCTTCAGCAAACCATGGTCATGCCTTCCCTGGTGCTTCTCCTGGGGTCAGAGAAGGACCCAAACAGGAAACACATCTGCTCCTTCAGGCTTCTCTGAGGAGGACCCGTGGCAACTGTGGCTTGGGAGCGTGCTCCAGAGCTCGGAGATACCCCTGCTGTATGAGTGTCTTTCTGAAGATATTTGTTTCACCACAGATTCTGGAAGAGTCAGCAAAGAAATATTTAGCAATACTAATTTTTCCTCATTGTGTTGTTTTTGTTTGGTGGTGATGGCCAATAATTTGTTTAGCCTTCCCTTTGGCATTTAAGCCTGATTTAACTACTTCTGAGCTTTACTGTAGGATATGAAATTAAAAATAGTGGACAAAAATGATAGCTTTGTCCATCATCATCTCAAAATCACGGAAGCTTCTATTTATAGCATTTCTAATTTCTCAGCAATGAGGTTCATAGCTTATGAACAATATCAGGAAACTAAAAATGGCAGTAAGATGCTATCTGTCTCCCTTTCCCATACATGGACTCCCATATATCTTAGGGAGTCTTTCAAAATAGGACAGCTTTGAGATTCAAATATGATCTGGTCTTGTTGAACATATACAGCTGTATCATCCATCAAAGAAGAGATTGAACAGAATATCCTGAAAACCAATGGCTTCATGCAAGCATCAATCCAGTTAAACATGAAGTAAAACCCTGTATTTATTCAACACACTAAATTCTCACTGTTGTGACCTGACATGAAAAACAGTGACCCACTCAGAGTCCAGTAACTCGGGAGATGCCCCCTCCCCTGTAACGCCAACCTGCCAGGTTTATTGAGTTTTCGACTGTTCTTCATTTATTCATTCAACAAACATTTTTTGGATGTACATGATGCTAAGTGTGAAGAGTGCAGAAGATAGATAAGGTACCACTCTAATCCTTGCTGAACAGCTTTCCTGGCTATGATTTAAGGAGATATGTTTCATTCATTCATCATTCATTCATTGATTCATTTATTGAGTCATTCATCTGTTTACTAAACCACTGTTTCCTTAGGGCTGGCTCTGTGCTGGATTCTGGCAACCACCCTGCTTTTACTTTGATGAAAGTGGTGATAGGCCAGAGGTGAACTGTTTATGGCAACCAAGGGCATTTGAGAGAGGTTGGTACCTCATGGTCATCCCTGAGAGAGGATGGGCAATGTAGCCATCTTCAGAAATGAAATCCAAGGAAAGAATAGAAATGTTTAAAGCAGATTTTAGCTAGTGATGCCTTATGGGGTATGATTTAGCTTTCTGCTCTGTTTTCCTAAGAAAATATCAATCAAATCTTATTGTTCACCAATGTTTTAGAACCATATTTGTTTTTATGCAATGCTCAATCTGGCCTTAAGGTAGGTGCAGGGTGAAATGGTAAGCCTCCAAGAACCATCTATTACAGAGATAAAAGGCAAAATCAGAGATGCAGTGGACATCCTTCTAAAACCATTCAGTGTTGGGCCTGACACCCTGATAGATTCTATATGTCCTCTATGTATCTTCTGTATCTCTATATAGTCATCCTTTTTCACCCCTGGCTTGTCAACTGCATTCCTCTCCTAGCAAAGTGAAAACATGGTGGTTACAAGAATCCAGCACAGAGCCAGCCTTAAGAAACAGGGGTTAGATACATAGGCACATAAGTAAATGAATGAATGAAACATAACTCCTTAACTCATAGCCATATCAACCTGATATTGGTTATACATATATATGTGTGTATATACACATAATCATATGTATTATATATAATATGTTATTGATTATATATAGTCATATATATTATATATAATATCCTATTGATTATATATATATATATCCTGATATTGGTTTTATATTTATATACATATATATAATAGCCTATGAATATTATATATAAAATCCTATTGATTACATATATATATTTTACATTTTATTTCTCTGGAGGATCCTGACTAATAGGAGGTGGGGAAGAAAGTCATAAACCACTGATCTTTGTAAAACTATTCTGCAAAACGTAAAGCACTAATTAACAGGGTGACTTTAAAAAGGTTAATAAACTTACTTTAATATATTGCAATATATACATATATCAAATCATTATGTTATACACCTTAAACTAATACATTATGATATGTCAATTGTATTTCAATAAAATCAGAAAAAAATAAAAATAAATAAAATAAAATAAAAAGAGTTAAGTGAGTTCCAGCATAACTGTTTAAATGGGGGGGGGGGGGGAAGCCTCACTAAAATGAGTACAACCTAAAAGTTTTGTTGTTTAAATTGGTAGGCTTCCATAATCGGGAAAATTCCAAAATAAGTAATACTTTATTCCTTGACAACCCCAGACAAATGAGGCACTTACATGGACTTTGAATTGTAGGTTCAGGAAATGGGGGGACTTCCTGGGTACGAGTGTGCCCAGTGTAGCAGCGAGTGTGGTCATAAATGTGGGCAGTAGTTCTCACTGGCAGGTAGGTGACTCCCCGCCCAGCTCCCATCGAGCCAGGGTTGTGGTTTTCCTTCCCTTCTGCGCATTTATTCTCCTTCCCTCAATGATCAAGAGAGACACAGACCCTGGAAGCTACAGCCTGGTAGGGGCGAGGGAAATGCAAAAATGTTCCTCATTAAATAATAGTAAATACAATTGACATTGAACTTGTATTTATTGAGCAACCACCATATTCAGCACCTGCAAGGAGGATCTAGGGCTTTTCTCCTTGTTCTTAACTCATAGCCATATCAACCTGGCATACTGATTAAAGTTGGCATACTGATTAAAATCGCTAGATGCTTCTAATGAGGTGGGCGCAGGCAGAAACGATGTCAGTGAGCTGCTGTGCGGCTGGTGGACGGAGTCCAGGTATAACCAAGCACCCTTTTTAGATGTGGCTCCGTTACTGTTGAAGGAACTACAGTTCCTGTTGCCTGTTTCCCCTGAAGCTTCTCTCGTGAGCCTATTTGCCAGAATCTACGTGTTTTCCTGTACTCTCTTGATGCTGAACTTCAGAAGGTGCTAACAGACAGTGGCAGTGGCTCCACAGAACAGTTTCCTTCTGAGGACACCTCATTAGGGCTCAGAAGAACTCCCCTTCACCTGGAGACAACGCAATTATTCTGTGCCATCTCTCAACAAAGAAAGAGGGAGAGGAAAAATGGTTGGAAGCATGACCTGTTGGTTAACACGTAGACTTGCTTCTCCTAATCCAACCCCGGTGGACTTGAACAATTTTACATCCTGCCCCATAACTTCCACAGAGAGTGATGAGCTCTCAAGTCATGGCTACCAGTTGGAGAGGCATTTGCTTTTCTTGCATACCCTCTCATCAGAGGGCTCAGCTCCCGTGATGCTCACCAGCCAAAGGATGGAGGTAAGCATGTTCATACCAGGACATCTGGCGGGAGGCAGACATTCTCTGTGGGGTTCACGTCACTTCCCAAGACCCTGCCCTCAACTGCCTGGCCAGGAAAATGAGGCTCCATGGAAAGAGGGTTATGCAGGCAAATCACTAACCACATGAGAGGTAGATGGTGACATGGTTTAGACACTTTTTGTATACAAAGGATAAAAGGCAGAGTGAAGCAGAAATCTCCATGAGAAAACTGCCCAGAGCACTTTACCTCACAGGAAAAGTCTATTGTCACTGAAGATAGCCAGGCAAAAACTGATGGTAAAAACATGCAAAGGAGACCATCATCTCTGGAATTTGATGCAGAGATTGAGCATCCCTAACTCTGGGTTCTGAGCCCATTTCTTTCCTGATTTTCTCCTCTGGAGCCCTTTTCAAGCCAATAGGAGTACTCGAAGATTCTCCCCTCTTAGAACCTAAGCTTTATGACGACAGAAACATGTTGGTTCTGTTCGTTGCTGCTCCTTCTGGTCAGCACCGGGCACTCAGTGGACACTGAAGAGTTACGAGGGTGAGTGAATGAATGAATGAGTGAATGAATAAATGGGTGAGTGAGCAGTGACCCTGGTGGTGTTGATGCTGTCTTACTACCATCCTCAGAGCCACCGTCATGCCAGGTGCTGTACTAAACACTTTATAGATAGCATCTCTTTTTTAAAAAAATATTTCATTTATTTATTTGAGACAGAGAGAAAGAGAAAAGAGAGAAAGAGAGCACATTAGCAGAGGGAGAAAGAGGTTCCCCGCTGAGCAGGGAGCCCGATGCAGGAATCGATGCCAGGACCCTGAGATCATGACCTGAGCCGAAGGCAGACACTTAACCAACTGAGCCACCCAGGCGCCCTAGATACCATCTCTTTTAATGAGACTTGAAGAATGGGTATTGTCTCCAAAGGCCTGATGGCCAGCCAGCAGAGGTGCTCAGCCATTGCACCGGTGGCCAGGAGCCCGGCGCATGGAACACAATATCTCAGTTTGATTTTCCAGGCTGCAGCTCCCACCAGAACCATCTGCAGGTCCACAGACTGCTTCGCAACATCTGCCGTGTTTCACAGCACTTGACACCGACAAACATCACTTAACTGACCTTTCTTGAAAGAATGGCAGAGAATGAATATGGAGATCATTTAAGTACCTTCCTGGGCTGGGCATAATGGCACAATCTGATAGCTGGTCAAAAGAGCCAGAAGAACATGGGAGAAAGAAACCAGCGGGTGGTTAGGTCTTTGCTCTCTTCATCTGGCTTTGTCTCTTTGTTCCCTATCTCTAACCCACCTTTCTGTCCATCTTTCTCTCCATCGATCTATCTTGTTCTCTTTCTTCATACCTGCCCAGCTACCTGCTTATCTTCCTGTCACAGCGTTTCTGAGCAGTAGGATTAAGAGCACTGGGTTTGTAAACATGCTGCTTCCTCTCTTAAGGCCTGGATGGAAAATCTGCTTCTCCATCATTTGTGTGACAACTTTTCAGCTTATCTACTCAGCATTTACGTGCGGGGTTAGCAATGGTCCAAAAATAAAATGTGAAAATCCTCATCTGCTCTTTACTCTTAGAGAGCTGCGTAGCTCAAGAGGATTTCCCTCGGGGTGCCTGGGTGGCTCAGTCGGTTAAGTGTCTGCCTTCAGCTCAGGTCATGATCCCGGGGTCCTGGGATCGAGCCCCACATCGGGCTCCCTGCTCGGCAGGAGGCCTGCTTCTCCCTCTCCCATTCCCCCTGCTTGTGCGCTCTTTCTCTCTCTCTCTCTCTCTCTCTCACTGTCAAATAAATAAATAAAATCTTAAAAAAAAAAAAAAAAGAGGATTTCCCTCACACTTTCTCTCCATGGTACATTGTTTGAATTAAAAAAGCTCTTCCTGCCTCCCACTCAGAGTCCCGGGGCTCCCAGGCATCGCACCTTAGTGTGAATTCTTTAATCAGATAATTCCTCAGCTTCCTGCCATCCCCGGACTGAGGCAACTCTTTAAATGGAAGTGGTCTTCAGTGTGGTCAAGTGACACTGGGAAGGCTCTGTGTGTCCTGACGTTTCCCAGGGCCCTTGCATGGATGCCTGACCATAGGTGCCCGTCCCAAAGGTGCACAAGATTCACTTTCAGTGTTTTCAATCTGGCCAGGCTTCGGTGCTCCCTGGTGGTTTGCACAAAAAATGATGGAGCATGAAAACAATACTGGGCTGACATGCCAACCAAAACTCTGAAACATGCACGAACATATAGCCTGTAGACGAACGATATGGGGAAGAGACAAGGGCCTGGGGACTTTGTCTTTGGCAAGGGATTGCGATGGTGATTGCATTCTGCAGGTGGACTTTCGAAATTGTCCCATAGTGTCTTCAGTATGCATGCATGTGAACTGGGGCGAGATACCTGGATGAATTCAGAGTTGGTCTAAACAGGTTGCAAAGCCACTGTATGACCATCTGCCCTCCTGGAAACTATCAAGTTAAAAAAATTAAAGAGTGGTTAAAAACTGTCAATGTTGAATCAAAACGCAGCCAGTTATGGGTGTATTAATTTTCTACAGCCACCGTAACAAAGGGCCACACAGTGACGGGCCTAAACCACACTCACTTAATAGTGCCACGTTATGGAGGCCGAAAGTCCAAAATGAAGGTGTCGGCAGGATTTGCACCCGAGGCTGGGAGAGAGACCCTGTCACGCCTCTCTCCTGCTTCTGCTGGCTTGTTGGAAGTCTTTGGGGTCCCTTGGCCTGTAGATGCATCACCCCCATCTCTGCCTTCATCTTCATGCGGTGTGTCCTTCTGTGTATGTCTGTGTCCAACTGTCCTCTTCTCATAATTCAGCCATCGTTTTGGATTAGGGACACGCCTGCTCCAATACAACTTCATCTTAACTCATTCCATCCCCAATGACCGTGTTTTCACGTAAGGTCACCTTCAGAGTACTGGGGGCGAGGACTCCACCATGTGAATTTAGGGGGAGGTAGACAATTCAACCCGCAACAGTGGAGAAACAAATGTTTCAGAAATCGCTGTTTTGTGATGAATTCTGACCCCCTCCTCCCCTTTGAGCTTATCCTGGGCGAACTACTCTGACGTCCAGACTCAGTCTCCATGTTTACTGGGCAGGCCAGGTTCCAAAATTTGCCACTTACAGAACCGTATACGTATATATGAACTATTTCATAATTTATAATTGGCATCATGATTATCAATCAAAGTGCAGAATTAATACATCTTTTCCAAAGATTCTGGAAAATTAGAAACATTTTATATATTTAAAATTAAATTTCTATTTATCAATATTAGATAATGACAATTCATGGAGCTTTGCTCAAAAGCAGGTAGCTTGATGATTTGGGGTCTATGTTTATAAAGACAACTAGAAATCTTTTTGAATTTTTCAACTGCAAAGGAATACAAGAGCCAAACACGGGGCTTCAACTGTCCTTATAAACAGAGTGATGTTTTCTTTTCAGAGATAATGAGATAAGAAATAGATAGGGCATCCTATTTCTTTGAACTGTTTTTACAGTAAAAGAGAATTAGCAAGATTAAAGCTGCTGAAGCCTAAACTGGGTTGTTGTTTTTTTTTCCACATTTGTTTTCTATTTTGCAGTGTTAAAAATTAAACGGACTTATTTCTATCGAAATCAGTAACAAAAACTTGCTATGAAACAAAACCCACCAGCACTGAATGATGAGCCCGTCTGTAGCCCGGACAAGAGCCTGGCTGAGCCGAGCAGCCCCAGCATTTCCCCGGGTGATGAGATCAGCATGTGTCACCACGTTGGGCCAGAGCATATGGAGGAACGTTTATCGGTGAAATGAAACCAGAAATGGCCAGAAGTGGGGCTCAAGTCCAAGGGCAAACGGCCCACCGTTCCCTTATAGGAGTGTCCCTGGAAGCAATTATGTTGTCCAGTTTGAAGTATTCCAAGACTTGGAATAAAGATCCCACACAATTCCATTATACTAAAAGCTAAAGGTACTTAATAACTTTACATTTTATTAAAACAGAAAATATAAAATCTAAGTGCTTCTACCTCAGAAATAAAATGGGGTTTCAGAGTCACATATTTACAAACACGTCATCTCCCCAAATATTGATTCGAGTTCCTCATAAATCCAAATTACGTGATGTGCCAGTTATCTATCACTGCATAAAAATAAAAATAAAAAAATAACATGTTTAGCAATGGAAAAATCCATTTTATTGTGCTCACGGATTCTCTTGGGCAGGAATTTAAAAATGGAGCACCAGGGATGGATCCTTTCTGCTTCTTGCTGTCTGGGGCCTCAGCTGGGAAGTCTCTAATGCTGGGGTTTCTTAAGTGTCTGGGGCTGGAATCATCTGGGGCCAGGGGAGGGGAGGCATGTTCACCCTCATGTCTGTTCACCCCCATGTCTGTTCACCTGAAGTCTGGTTGACTTCAAGACTGGGCTCTGATTAGACCGCTGGCAGGATGGGTCCATGTGGCTTGGACATCCTCACAACATGGTGGCTTTAGGGTCAGTTGGGCTTCTTACATGGTGGCTCAGGGTTCTAAGAACAAATGTTCCGGCCAATGAGGTAGAAATGCACGACCTCTTCTGATCTAGCCTTGGAAGCTGCACAACGTAATTTCTGCCACATTCCATGGTTTACAAATGCAGCCATCCTTAAAACACAGGATTTGTTGGTTTTGTAGTTGTTGTTGTTTTTTATTTTTTAAGAACTCCCTTTTCTCACTCATGTACTGTTTCTTTATCAGTGGATAAAACAGGCAAATAATGGGGCACCTGGGTGGCTCAGTCATTAAGCGTCTGCCTTTGGCTCAGGTCATGATCCCAGGGTCCTGGGATCGAGCCCCACATTGGGCTTCCTGCTCAGCGGGGAACCTGCTTCATCCTCTCCCTCACTTGTGTTCCCTCTCTTGCTGTGTCTCTCTGTCAAATAAATAAATAAAAACAGGCAAATATTAAGGCATCCCAGAGATGTTGCCATCACTTAATAAATGCTTCCTTGGTCCAACTGTATGTATAGAACTTTGAAAAGAGTTTTTGAGAAAATGGCAGCAAAGACCTGCAGGGGTTGCATGCTGTGCGGAGAAGAAATTCATTACCTCATGTTTGCCTCCAAGGATGCTTTTTCCTCTCCAAATTAATAAACTAAATATTTTCCTGAAGGTTCTCTTTCAATCTCTAAACATAATAAACATGAACATTTTATAAGCGAGCTGATTTTTGCAGAGTTGTAGGCTTCAAACAATGCAACATGAATTTCTGTCTAAAGCAATTGCATAGTTAACTACTAGATATGCTTAAACTTCCCTAAAATTTCCATTTTTTTATCCTACTTCTTCAGTGTTCCAAACTTTCCTACACATTTGTATGTCTCTCTTCTTTGAGATATTACTTCCCAAAGCAAAAATCGATACAAAAACACACTCACACAATACACATATTCTGTTCTTTTGAGGCTGACCAGCCACTGTCAGTTTCGACCTATAATTAACTGATTTTTGAAATGGTGATCTTTCATAGCCTACTTGTGAGGGGGCAGTGTTTTCTGGATTCGCTTCTGAAATAAAAGCTTTGACTTTGTTTTAAAACTTTTAAGTTTATTTTGAAATACAGGTTTGTTTTCCAAGAGAACTTGGTAATTTCAAGTATAAAAGTTACATACATTTCATAAACTGAGTTTGGAATCTTATTAATGTCAGTTAAATTACCTCTCATTTCACAAGGCAGAAAGAGAATGTGGGTGACAAAAACAAAATTGGGGTTGCCTGGGTGGCTCAGTTGGTTAAGCATCTGCGTCTTGCTCAGGTCACGATCTCAGGGTTCTGGGATCGAGCACGGCATCAGGCTCCCTGCTCAGTGGGGAGTCTGCTTGGGATTCTCTCTCTCCCTCTGCCCACCCCCCCAATCATGCTCTCTCACGCACTCTCTCTCTCAGATGAATAAAGAAAATCCTAAAAAAAAAGAGACAAATTGAAGATCAGACTGTCTTGATGTGATAGTTAAATATTCCTTTTTCAAAATCTTTTATTTTTTTGCTTTCTCAAAGTGCCCGAAGGTTGTGTTTAGAACCAACATACATGTAATTATGTATTTTTTCTTCAATTAAAAAAAAAGCAACTTAAAAAAAATCTTCTAATTGTCTGAGGGAGATAATAGTATATGATTAAGACAGAGAGGAATGAAAAAGTATCTTAAGGAAGTCGGTAGAGAATCTTCATTTCTTTTCAATGGTTTTGAGTCATCTCTACAAGCATAATTCTGATGGGGGTTAAAGGCTATGGGGGAAGTGACCTCAGACTGTCAGAATTTCTGTTCTGAGAGAGCACATTCCTTCATCACTGTTTACGAATGCCAAAGAATGGTGGCTCCACACAGCCCCACGAAGGAAGCAAGCAAAGTGTGCTTTCTGGGTCCTCAGCCTGCTGTCCATCTCCCTGGATGCTCCTGCCCACTCCTCCGAGAGTGGGAAATCTCCTCCATATTGCCCCGCCGACTCAGACAAATACTCCCACCGCTGCACACATACCAACAAACCTGATCTCCAAAATATCAATGAAATTTTTAACACTAACTTTTATCTTATAAAAATCAATGTAATAAAAATCTAATTTATTTATAAACAATGCATTAATTTATTATTGTTCTAATAATAATAGGGCTAGCATTTACTGAGTGCTCACCATGAGCAGATACGTGTTGTGATTTATATATTCATTGCATCTGTAGAAAATTTAGAAAATATATGTAAAAAGAAGATCACTAAAATGATTTATAGCTCCATCATCTAGAGATAACCACCATTAACCCGTCGGTATGGATCTTTTTTGCCTGTTTGCGATGGTAAATAAAATAATGAAATTGTACTTTGCAGTATTTTATAGCCTGTCTTTTTCACTCTGCACATCGTGATGCTTTCCTTGTTATATAAAAATCCCTCCTTAACAGTATTTTCAGTGGCTACATAGCATGTCATTAGCCTGATTTATTTAACTGATGCCCTATTGCCAGACATTTAGGTGGTTCTTAGTTTTTTTTGCTATGACCTCTAAGCTGCAATAAACATTCTTAGAACTCTATCTGTTCATACGGGCATGATTGCATCACTAAGCTTCCTCAGTTAGACTAAGTTTGAAAAGTCAGAGGAGACATTAAAGAATTGTTTTTTGAGGAATTGTTTTTATGGCACAAAACCTAAAGCCCTTAAAAAAAAGTATGGGAGGATTTTAATCATTAGCCTTAGAATTAGGAGAGCTCGCTGGCTTGTTTTATTGGCACTAAAGCTTTCTCAGCATCTCAGAAAAACACACTGGGTCCTGAACCAACCTGTTCCAGCTACTCATAAGGTCAGCCTTGGCAGGAAAAATACATCTTTGGAGGAAAATGCATTTGAGAAATGCAGCGATCTGGGAGAGGCAATGCAGAAGTTAAGTTCTCTCTTCCCTTCTTTGGCAATAAAGTCCAATTCTAGCTGCTACCGTCACTTAAATCACACCTGATAGTTCCTCCATATCCAATCCACTGTGAACATCTGTCAGGATGTTCCTTTTTACACGCTTGAGGATGTTATGTCATAGCTGAATATAGACCCATATGTTTCCTATTTAAATTGAAAATTCTATAATAAAGTCAAAAATTCTTAAATCTTTCTGAACTGAGCAAAACACATTTATCTGATTATCATAGTGGCAAAATTACATTCCATTTGCAGAAATGTTCATGAGTACAGTCAAATGAGTTTGGATTTTTTTTTTCTCTGTCGATGATATCTTTCTAACAAAGAATGTTCAGGAGAGCAGAAGGCGGAGTTGGCAAATACACATTAATTTTTCCATCAGAAACTGAATACATTCTAGGGATCCTCCAAGATTTATGGGTTTTCAGAAACTGGCACACTCAGAGTACATCATTCTCTGGATCACTGTCTGATTCTCGTTTCTGTTAACACAATAGCAGTGGTCTCATATTACAGCTGGCCATATTTCACAATTGGTAAAACCCTGCAGACTGTAAGTGCCTCCAAAGGGTCATTAGCTGGAAAACGTACAGACCCAAATTTTACTAACATCAGAGTTCCTCAGGAATTTTACTGTTAGTAAACGGCAGAAGTACTCGGATAATGGACCGATATTCAGTTCAAAATTCTGTAAAACAGCAGTGTTTCCTTGTTTCTGGATGCTCTTTTTTTGTGAGGTCAACAAAAAAATACTGACTTAGATGACACTTACAGAAAAGTAATGCCTCCAGAGTGTTCTTAGAGAAGTTGTAACAGTACCTTTCCAGAAAATTCTTTAAAAATGCAAAGATGGTGTTCTTTCTGATTTAAGAAACCATTCTTAATTGAAAAACAGGCAGTCTGTATTGTTTGAGTGCTTTGAAAATGTATTTTTGCATCTACTTAAAAGGAAAAGTGTATTTATAAATTAAGTGTTCACTTGTATTTAAAATATATCAGTATAGATATCTCTATCAATATCAAAATTAAGAGTAGTATAACTCCTTTTAGATGTACAACATGGTATTAAAAAGTAATTTTTTTAATTTGAAGATTTCTTCCTAACCTACTGCCCACTGCCTTCCACTGCCTTCTCTACCCGAAAACACAGATACACACACACACACACACACACACACTGCTTGAAAGCAAACATGGAAACTCTTGGATATTTATTTTAATTGCTGACATTAAAGCACCAGAACTAGAGTACTTTATGTTATTCCTTTTCCTTAAACCAGATAAACTTCATCAAAAAGAGAGTCTGTGTTGTCAAGCATTCATCCCAGGGTAACAAAATTGCCTCTTTTGTCTTCTTTTCTTGTGAGCAAATTCTACAACCAAATCACATCTCCCATCTTGGATTTTTGTTTGATTTCATATATATATATATGCATATATATATATACATATATATATTTTTAAAGATTTTATTTATTTATTTGAGAGAGAGAGAATGAGAGACAGCATGAGAGGGAAGAGGGTCAGAGGGAGAAGCAGACCCCCTGCTGAGCAGGGATTCCCGATGCGGGACTCGATCCCAGGACTCCAGGATCATGACCTGAGCCGAAGGCAGTCGCTTAACCAACTGAGCCACCCAGGCGCCCTGATTTCATATATATTTTTAAGTATAAAATAGTTCATTATGCATTCATGAGATAGAAGTCGTTTAAAACACTAAAATCTTTTTTTTTTAAAGATTTTATTTATTTATTTGACAGAGACAGAGACAGCGAGAGCAGGAACACAAGCAGGGGGAGTGGGAGAGGGAGAAGCAGGCTTCCGGCTTAGCAGGGAGTCTGATGTGGGGCTCGATCCCAGGACTCTGAGATCATGACCTGAGCCGAAGGCAGCCGCTTAATGACTGAGCCACCCAGGCACCCCAAAAACACTAAAATCTTAACTATTAATTCATTCAATAAATATTTTGGACCTCTTCTATCAGATGGCTTTTGATGTGTAAAACACAAAGTTTTAGTGATATTTTCACTTCCTGCTCATCTGTCCTAGGGTCAACTGGGGACCAGCTGGTTTAGGGTGGGCTTGGTTGAGCTGGACTTTAGGCTGTAAGTTGGATCCAGGTGGTTTCCTATCTCCCCAGTGTTAGCAACCATCTGACTCATGTTCTCATGGCAGGAAGGCAAGGCTGGATGGAACCTCTACCCATTTGTGTCCACTAACATTCCATTAGCCAAAGCAAGTCCCATGGTCAAAACCAAAGTCAAGGGGCAGGGAAATGTACCTCCTACACCATGAGGTTAAACCAAGTTGTATAGCCAAGTGAACATTAATATGGCAGAGTGGTATAGCAGGAAGTGAATATTTTTGGAACAATAAATAATCCGTCTTCATACTACTCATGCACTTTGCTTGTATAGGAATATGATGGTGAACAAAACTGTGCCACCATGAAATTTAAATTTTAGAGGATGAAGCAGGCAGTAAATAAATACAAAGTCAAGTGGTACTCCCAAGGAAATGGGAGGCCCTTATTTAACAGGTGGTCAGGAACATTTTCTTAGAAGGAGACCTACATGAATTGAGAGGACTGACCATCTGTTGAAAGAGTTTTCCAGGCAGAGGGAACAGTCAGGAAAGAGGCTCTGAAGTGGGAACCAGCTTGGCATCTATAAGAAACAGCAAAGCTGCCAAGTATGTCTAGGCTACGGTGAGCTCATATAGAGTCCTGGATGACACGATCTTATTCTGGGTGAGCTGAGGAGACAATGGAGGCTTGAGAACAGGTGAATTATGAGTGGAGAGAATTTGGGGATATATACGAGCATTTCCAACTCAATTTAGCGGGGCCTTTGGGAATATGGAGGCATTTATGCTAATACAAGTTATTTGATAGATTCACTCATTAATCTCTAACACTCAAGCAAAACATTGGTTTGCTGCAAAACAGTGTGCTGTTGATTTCTATTTTCACAACACAATCTGATTCATCCTGTTTGCCGATTTTTTTTTTAACTTCGCAATCTGAGTAATGGATGCAAATACTAAATTCGTTTCACTTTCAGGAATCTCAGGGAATATTCAGCAACCAACTGACCTTGTAGGATACCCTATGCAAATGACTTCACCTCAGAACTCTCCTGTTGTCTGATCTTCCTGAACAGCTGTATAATCTGCTAGGTGCCCCTCCTAGGTGAAGGAGCTCAGTAGCAGAGTACGCTTTAGTACAAAAATGAGCTGCAAAAGGCATTTTTAAAAAACTTAATAGCCATGCCCACAATGCTGATTCCAAGCCTGCTGCACCATGGCTCTGCCTTACTTCCTTGCCATTGAAAAAGAAGTTTAATAATCTTTTTTCAAATTTGTTTTCCATAGTCAGAGGATTTCATAGATAGGAAACAATAAATCCCTAGCAACACAGACTCCTAACAGATGGTAGTAAACAGGCTTGAAAATATTTCAAAACCTGCCCTAATTTCTACTCCCCAAATGTCTCTCTCTCTCTCCCAGCTTTTTTTTTTTATAATAGCAGTTCCCTTCATTGTCTCCAATGGTCCCATTTTGGTTATAATTTATGCTCCCTTATGCTCTGAGACTGTATCCAAATTATCCACTAAACACAGGCAACTCCAAAAAAGAAAACTTGCAGCGTCTCAAAATGTTTCCATTCATCTTATTGGTTGAATGTCTCATTGAAGACAAAAAGCTGCAACATTGTTTTGTAAATGCACATTTCTTAGCAGGAGAGAAAATGCTTAGTCAGGTTCATGTTTCAAAGAGTAAAAGCCCACCTGACTCAACGAAAGAGGATTTTGTTTCTGTCTAGGTCACCAAAATGAATTTACAGTGTATCATCGAGAAGGGGCATTCTAGAGCGATATAACACTCTGTACTGTTACCAGGACCTTCTAAGGATAATGCCTTAATTTAGTGGGCATAGTTTTGATTCATTAATCTCAATTCTGCCATTGTGCTACCTCCGTGCTCTTTTATCTCATAATAAAGGCACGATTTAAAAAATGTATGTGTGTATACATGTATAGGATTACATATGCATACATATGTGTATTTATTTTATACACACACATTTATAAGCATATATATATGTATGTACCCTTTGCCTTTACTTTCTCCCTTGAGCCTAACAACCTTAGGACAATGGATGGGTCCATGTTTTCGTTCCCATTTTACAGATGAGACAACTGAGGGAGGACAGGGGATGAGGAGCCTTGTCCAAGATCACACACAGTCAGGGTAGAAACCCCGAGTCTACCAAGTTTTCTCCTTCTCCTTTACAACACCACTTATTTCCTTTTGGATTGCAAATTAATATATACTTCTAATAAAGTGTTTCAGCAACATGAAAGAAATTAAAAGCTTTACATGGTTCTACCACCCAGAGGATAGCAACATTTTGCCTGTTGAAGCACGTGCCTACTATTTCTTATTAGAAGCCTGGGATCATTCTTTACCCCCTGGTTTGTGACCTGTCTTTTTCACTTAATGGCTACCTAGTAATCCATCAAAATGGTTGAATGAATCATAATTAATTTACCCAATCCCTTTTAGTGGGTTGTGTTCCTTTTTTTTTTTTTTTTTTTTCCCAGTGAGAAACATTCTTGCCACAAATTAGTGCAGGGATATGTAAGGATGCTCTGATAATTTCCCTGAGACAAGTTCCTAGAAGTGAATTTGTTAGGTTGAAGGGTACTAACCATTCTAAGACTTGACGTCCATATTGGCAACACGACCCATCGCAAAAGTTTTTGCTGGAGATACTGCAATCGTCAGGGGCCGAGACAAGTTTCTTGGACCCTACACCAACTCAAATACTCTTTCTCCTGGACATGGTACTCCTTTAAATAAGGAATAATTTTCCACATTTAAGTGGAAGACATAATGAAATGATAGATGGGGGATTCTCTGGGAACAACACTACTCACAGTAATGGCCAAGGCTAAAATAAATCAGTTGCTCTTGTCACTGGGATGGCTCAGGCTGAAGATGACTGATGAAGCACTCTGAGAGTCAGATGCAAACCCATTCTCCTGTTTGCATCATGGAGGCCATGTCACTCATGGGCTTGGATGCTCACTGTGAGCAGACTTTTACAAATTGAGTTCTAAGATTTCTGCCATGTTCATTGTCTTAGAAAACTAGAAAAAAGGTCGCTTGGCTGATTCTCATTGGCAGAGAGAGGGGCTGACATTTATGGACCCTGCCAGGAGGGGAAAGGATAGTACACACTGCCCTTCATCATCTGACCTGGGGTGCTGATGGGATTTCATGCCCACAGAAAGGGAGCCCCATGAGATGCCAACCAAACATGGAGCCCTGTAAACCTGCAATCCAGAGAAGCAAATGCTCTCATGCCGAGGCTGATTTTCGCTCCTGAAAGGGAGCTGACAAGATATTGTCTCTGGGGGCACCTGGGTGGCTTAGTCGTTAAGCATCTGCCTTCGGCTCAGGTCATGATCCTGGGGTCCTGGGATCGAGCCCCATGTCCGGCTCCCTGCTCAGTGGAGAACTTGCTTCTCCCTCTCCCTCTGCCTGCCACTCTGCCTACTTGTGCTCTCTCTCTATCTCTCTGTCAAATAAATAAATAAAATCTTAAAAAAAAAAAAAAGATATTGTCTCTGAATGGTTCCATCATCAAACATTCAAAATTGCCCAGATTGAGAGATAATCAATGTAATGACAGTCATGAAGGTCATTTAACCTCTGCAAAGTACTGATGAACGCCTACTCGCCCAATCCTCAGAACACTGTCAGTTGGGTTTTGTTTTAATCCCCCATCCTGCAGATGAGGGAACTGAGCCTTGGAAATTGTCCACACTGGTGTATAGTTGGACTCCTGGGCCAGCATTGCCATGCAGACACCCAGTCCGGAGCCCCAGCTCTCCACCACTGGGGGTACACAGGAGACTCCTGTGAATATTGACATCATACTTCCCAGAGGCAACCACCTCTGCTGCCACCACAGATGCCCGGGTCCCCTTCATTCCGAAGGTTATGGACTTCCTGCCCCAACACAAACCTTGAGCAGCATTCTACACCCCAATTAGGGAGTTAAGGATTGAGATACTTTGCATTGGAAAAGAAAAAAAAAAAAAAAACCCAAAAAGCTGTTACTTTCCAAAACAGATGTCATAACACACTCAGCTGTGGCCAACACATTTACAGGGAAGGTAAAATAATTTTCTTTGAAGAGATGCCTGGAATTCTGTTTGTTGAAGGTTGTTTTCATGGACATTCCCCCAGCCCCCTGGGCCACCCTAAAGGGAACGTTGTGTTTCTAAGCTCATGTTTTCACGTCGGCTTTAGGTTACGAAGTATTGATGACTTGACATCTTTCAGGAGGTTTTAAATAACACTGCCCACAACTTGTACCAGACAAGCGTGGCTGGCATTTTTCAGGAATTTTAGGTCTTGCTTACAGCCTGTTTGATGCTTCTCCCCATCACAAAGGAAAGTGTGTTGCCCAGATAGCCTGACAGCAAGGTAGGTTTGGGTCAAATTCAACAGATGGATTGGGAAGGAGGATGTGGGATGTGGAATATTCTAGTCTGGTGTTCTCGCTCACTTTCTCCACCTCCTTCACCTCTCCCTGCCCAACCCCCCCCCGCCCCCCGCCAAAAAAACCCAAACTCCATACGCAGCGATGGAAATAATCTTGAAGAAATGTCAAATTTTCAGTTATAGCATCAACTAGCCATTTGTCAAAGACACACACAATGCTTTCCCTGGATTTTCATAAATTATACTTTTGATGGAAAAGGGAGATAGATAGGCAAACTCTCAACTGAAATGCAATCAGTTTTGCCAAAACACGGAAGCAACCCAGTGTCCTTCCATGGGTGAATGGGTAAATAAACGGTGATCCATCCAGACAGTGAAATATCCATCCAGACAGTGAAATATTCGTTGCTGAAAAAAAATGAGCCGCAAAAAGACATGGATTTTATTAAGTGAAAGAGGCCAGTCTGAAAAGGCTATTTACTGTATGATTCCAACTATATGACACTCTGGAAATGGCAAAACGGTGGAGACAGTGAACAGATCCGTGGTTGCCAGGGTTTAGTGGCGAGGGAGAGCATGGAGGAATTTTTAGGCAGTGAAATTACTCTGTGGGATATAATGGTGGCTTCCTGTCATGATGCATTTGTCCAAACCCACAGAATGTACAACAACCAGGAACGGTACCGAACGTGAACTATAGACTTTGGGTGATGATGACGTCTTGATGTAGGTTCATCCTTGGTTAAAAAAAAAAAAGTCCCACTGTGATAGGGAGGCTGATCATGGAGGAGGCTAGATGTGTAGTGCAGGAGGTGTACTGGAAATTCTTGTGCTTTCCTCCAAATTCTGTGAACCTTAAATAGCTGTAAAAATAAAGTCTTAGACAAATAAATAAATACAGTCACTCTTACCCTGTCCTTATTTTGGTTGTAAAATGTGTGTGTGTGTGGCGGGGGGAGCCCTGTCTTTCTCCTCACCCTGCTTGCTGCCTTACTAATTTACTTAAAAACTCCTGATGCCTGTTTCTACAGCGACATGAGGCCCTAGCTAATTGTCTTAATTTCCATGCTCCAGGGAATGTGTGCTTCTTAGGCTGTCCAAATGAGCTGGAGAGACTTTGTGTAAACAGATTTAGGAATTTTTCCCCCATCCTCATCATTCATCTCTGAGCAAGCTTAAATGAAAGCTGGAAGCCAATACCTGTGGATATTCAACTGGCACTCCTCACACTTACACTCAGAGGTTGGAAGGGAGAGTGCCAGCCGAGAGCACCTGACCTAGAAGAGACAATACGGATCGCCTGGCACAGCTCCCTGATGTCAGTGATAGGAGACCAGGGAGATGAGGTTGTTTCCAGTACCTTGGCTGGGCTGAGAGCACCAACACCCCCATCTTCTTTTCATGATGCCTCCACAGTTTGATGCCGGGCCATCTGTCCCCTCTACCTCCTGCCTTGTCTTTCAGGCACATTAACCATTCAGCATGAGCCTGGAACTTCCAAATCTTTTCGTGTCTTCAATATCTCCAATGGTCTGAAGAACGGGTGCCGATCCTGCCATCGTAATCATTCGTGACGCACCTAGGAAACCTTCCCCAAAAACTCGCCTGCCATCGTGTTCTGAACGCCCTCCATTCATATATTAACTTCTGTGAATTAAGGAATGTCCCCTTTTTTAAGTGACTAGTTCTAGAAAGGGTAGCCCATTTAACTGTGGTAAGCCATTAACAATCTAGTATGAGTTATTTTACTCTGTTGTTTTCCTATGGATTAAGTCAGTTGAGATCCTCACACTTGCAGAGGGGGAGTTTCAAAGGAAGAGGGGAAAGAAACAATGGGATTTAGGAGCACCAGGATGTAGCCCCGTGCCGTAGTGTGTAATGAGGCAGCATTTGGGCTTGCATGGCTGACGGGGTGGGGATTTGAAAGAAAGAGTGCCAATTTCACTTTGTAAGTGGACCATTGGACAAGGTTCATTGTTGGTTTGATTTATTTAGTTTTTGTCTGTTTGTTTTGGTGTTGGTTTTGGTTTTTTTGCAAAGTGATTGGCACAGTTCCTCGTACATTCTACGTACCCACTAAATGTTAGCAACTACTTTCATTATCTTCATTTTGTTTTCTGCCATACTCACTGAGCCTTTTCTCCTAGAATTAAGAAAATAAGGATCAAGAGAAACTGAGAGCTGGAATGAAAGCAGGGTTGTTGACCTGGATGTGAGTTCTTGGGAAGAAAGCAACACAGAGGTACAGAGGAGCATGTAATCCCTGCCATATCACTCTGATGAGGGATACGGACAAGAAAAAAATCACATCTCAGCCCTGTCTCCAGGTAAGCTGGGTAAACCTTCTCCATTTACAACTCAGCAGTGAGATCCTAAGAGGTCAGTGGTTCCCCAGTGTCTCACCAAAGAGGTCAGGGTGCTGGACAAAAGATGGAACGCAGGGGTTGGGGTCAGTAACTGGAATGGAAGATTTCCACTTCCTTCTATAGCACCTGATGGCAGACACATGTAAGTTCACCCTTGCACATACCAGACACCCCTGGGTCCGTTTGATGTACGAGACGATGAGGGACACAGTGTAACACTGCATGATGATTGAGAACATGAACTTTGGAGCTGAAGAGAGTGGAATATAAATTCCAGCTCAGCTACTGACCCACTGTGTGACTTTGGGCTAGTACTTTAGCGCTCTGAACCTTTGCTTCCCATCTAGCACACAGAGATCATAATGTCTACTTCCAGGGTTGTTATAAGGATGAAATTAATATAAAGTCAATGTAAAGTAACACAAAGTGCCCCCACGAATGTGAGCTTTTATTATAATTTAATGAGGCAGTTGGGCAGAGAATGCTCCTGTGACATTTTCAAGGTCATATAACCAGGAAATGCCAAGAGCCTGACTTAGAAATAGCTCCCCTGGTCCTGGAACCATGCCTGCATGTGTAGACAGGTATTCATTCTTTTCCAGTACAGCCTCTAGCCAAGTTAAGATGTCCTTATTAAATATAATTCATTCTTCCTTATAAAAACTTGACAGTTCTTCCAAGCCTAGATCAAATCATTGTTCTGAAGCCACAGGTTCTTCGAGGTGTATTAACTGTGCATTTTTAAAATTTTCAATAGAAGGGTTTAGGGATGGGGCTACCTGGGTGGCTCAGTCGGTTAAGCGTCTGCCTTCGGCTCAGGTCATGATCTCAGGGTTCTGGGATCCAGCCCCTCCTTGGCTCTCTGCTCGGCAGGGAGTCTGTCGCTCCCTCTCCCTCTGTCCCTCCTCCTCTGCTCGTGCTCTCTGTCTCTCACTTTCTCTCTCTCAAATAAATAAATAAATAATCTTTTTTAAAAAGAGAAGGGTTTGGGGATTTCCCTAAATCATGTGTGTCACCTCAAGAAGGGGGCTCGTTGTGGTCCAACCACCCTCAAGTGCCCCTGGCTCTTTGGCAAGTCTAATGGTTCACGGTTTTTACTTATGAAATAAAAAGCAATGTGCCATCTTCCGGCCCTTCCCTATGTCTGGAGAGTATGTTGCTTTTCTTGCCTGGATCCTAGAGCTGCACACAGAAGAGTGAGACGGGCCGAGGCTCTGCTTCTCTGTCATACTGTGGGCCTCTGTGCAGACGGGCACCTTGCTTGGTGGTCCACACTCTCTGTGGGTTGTATCTGTTCTGGCTTCAATGCAATGCAGCTTGGGCCAGAGCTTCTGCATCCAATAATCCCAAGTTTTCTATGAAGACTCTTGACTTCGCTAGGTGCCATCAAAAAAGAGGAGAGCTGTGCGAGCATGAGACCTCAGGTATCAGAAGCGTCAGGAGCCAGGGATCATGCACCTGTATCTGGGTCAGTTGAGGTAGATTCTTCCCCTCTAGTGCTGGCAGGGACCAAAGACTCCACACCTGTCAGTGTATTGTTGAGGAGACCGAAGTCCGAAGGGGCGGTAAAGTGCCTTGTCTAAGTTTGTATAAGTTAGTGACAAGACTGAACAAGAATGTGTGTCTCCTCTCTGCACCAGAATTATTTTTTTTAAGGTGTGCAGAAGTGCTTCGGCCATCCCAATGCTTTGAACAATTTCCCTCCTTGTGCCCTTTTTCGTCCATTTAAAATGAGAGTCAGTGAAGTTAGACTGGCCAAAGGTGGCTTACATCTGGTTTTACCTCGTTTGGGAAAATGTTCAGGATTCACAAAGCAAAACGTGTTTCAGGGGCTCCCATGGCAGGTGCCAGCCTGCTTGCCCTTCTACCTGGTAGAACATCAACCCCCCAGAAGCATGCAGCCATCGGGGGCCTCACATACTTAACTGATTACTCTCGTGCAGAGGAAGGATGTTCATTTGACATTGGACTTTGGAAGGGATGAGAATCCCAGAGGCTTTGCAAACTAGTGGCAAAACCAGACACTTCCTTCTGGAACCTTTTGCATTTTATGAGTTCTATAGATCATGCTCTTCCCTTGTCCCTTCACTTTCAACCCCCTCCCCACCAACTCTTCTCTCTCACTGAATTTCTGGTTCCACATGTGGACTTCAAGGAAAATGCATCCCATGTATTTCTGATTGATTTGCACTTAACTCCCCAGAAAATGACTCTGTAAGTCCCATTGTCCCCACCTCTGCCCAACCCTGCAGGTTCAACCAGGAGGTTCGATCGTTGCCAAGGCCACTCTAGAGAAAGGGGGTCAGCTTCCGAGCGGGCTTTGCGGCTGGGCAGCACATTCTCAGCATCTCAGGGCCACGGGACCCTGCTGCCACCCGAGTGGGAATGCGGGTCGTGGGGGGCCTCGCCTCTGCTCCTTCCGAGCGGCCCCCCAGTGGGGCTCCCAGCATCCAGGAGCCTCCCAGGAGGAATGTGTGTCTTCTTTGTCTGCCTCCCTCCCTCTCCAACCTCTCCGTCAGTGCTGTACAGCTGTGTTTCTGTGAAAACAAGGGCGCCAGCAAAGAGAAAAACACTGTTTATGAGGCTGCCTAGATTGGGGAGTCATATAATTTCAATAGCCCTGAGATATACACAGCTGACTACTTATGCAAATTTCAGACATCGTGTTTGAACAAAAGGTTGCACAATAACATAACCTGGAGCTTTTATTACTAATGAGGCACTTATTTCCATTTGAATACAGAAGTGTGTATTTTTTTCCCCTTTTTACGGCTTCTCATAATTGTGTCTAATAATATAAAAATAACATCAGGTCGTCATCCCCACGAGGCTTAGACATCAGATGCAGACTCATGTCACTGCAGTCGTCGGGAGAATGTGACGCCTTGCTGATTGCTCTCTCCCCCGCTCAGCCCAGGTGCCTCCTTGGAATGAGAAATCCCATTAACTTTGTTCTCTTCAGAATGCCGCCTGCTCTTTAGGCGTGCTTTAAAAATTCAGAGGAAGAAGAAGAAGAAGGAAAGGTGGTAAAAAAAAAAAAATGGCCACGTTTGGTCTTTATTATCAATTAGGTAAGGTGTTCTTGGCACAGCTTAATGGCAGCGTTCCATCCACCAGCGTGATTTGTAGTTTGGTGTGCCTACAGAGAGTGAGAGCTGATAAAGGGGGGAGTTTCTTAACGTGGTTTATGTTCCACAGGTGCACCATCATGCCACAGTGAACTTTATTCAGTGAATAAAATAAATAAGAGAGGCAACTGAATATATAAATGAAAGATAACTGACTTGAATAAACCATAAGAATCCATTAAAACTTTTGAGCTTACAGCAGCATGTATATTCACACGCAGACACACACACACACACACACAGTGTTAACCATGTGAGCTGATGGATATGTTCGTTCGTTTGGTTGAGATAATCATTTCGCGGGATATACACATATCTAATCATCACATGGTATACCTTAAACATATACAATTTTTATTTGTCAGTTATACCTTAACAAAGCTGGGGGGGAAAACAAATGAAAGAATCAACCTTTCAGATGCAATACTGCTGGGAGGGAGTTAGATTTTAAAGAGGATTTGTCACCCAACGAGTAGGTGGTCGGTGGACCCCTGGGGGATGAGCTGACCCTAGTTGAGGGCAACAGTAAGAGGTCCTAGTGGTTGGAAGCAGAGGGGCTGGCCAGGGGGCAGGGGCAGTGGGGAGTGAGCAGAAGGGCTGGGATCCAGGGATGGGTTTGCACACAGTGGAAAAAAATGTTCAGAACCCCTCCCTGGGGAAAAAAAAAAAGAGCAGAAGAGCTGAAAACCTTTAGAGTGCTTTGTTCAGGGCTCCTCCCACACCACCTGCCCCTGAAATCCCAGCAGTCTAGTTGTCTCTGAGTTACCTCCCCGCCAGACGGAGGAAGGCTCTGATTTAGAGTTTATGAACATTTCAGTACCCTTTACCCTGACCCCAGGCCCCAACACGCCCAAGACCATTTGCCTAGAAGGAGAAGAGAGAGAGTAGGTGTGTTCTCAGTCTGCTGCTTCTTGACTTAAACACAGGGCTGTGTTGGTGAAATCGCATGTGCCAACCTGACTGGCCCATGGAGATCCAGATAGATGGTCAAACATTATTCTGGGTATATCTGTGAGGGTGTTTCTGGATGAGATTAACATTTAAGTTGGTGGACTTTGAGTAAAGCAGATTGCCATCCTTCACGTGGGTGGGCTGCATCTAATCAGTTGAAGGTCTGAATAGCGAATAAAGGTGGAGTAAGAAAGAATTCTCTCTCACCCTGCATGACTGTTTTCAAGCTGGGATATCAGTATTTCCTTCCTCTCATTGGACTCAAACTGAAATACCAGCTCTTCTTGGTTCTCCAGCCTGCTGGCCCCTGGACTGAAGTTTACACCATCAGCCCCCAGCTCACTGACTGCAGATCTTGGGACTTGTCAGTCTCCCTAGTTGTGTGGGCCAATTCCTTGTAACACATCTCTTCTGCATATGCAAACATCCTATTTGTTCTGTTTCTCTGGAGAACCCTACCCATTCAGATGCCCAAAATGCAGAAAGGAAAAGCATGGGATAATTTCCATTCAACAATGGGAACTCATCTGTGTTACTTACAGAAAACCAGCCCTTCCCCCCAGCTTTAGGATTAGGTGGTCAGCTCCCATGTGAATAGCAAGAAACAGAACTACAGAAACCTGATTCGGTGGGAAAAGATTTAGGGAATACCATTATATTTTCCCTCCACAGAGAAGTCTCTTCTTCCCACTCTTCACATGATGTCACTTTTAAGGTACCGAGCAAGCAGAATAATGAAAATCAAAACAGTCAGCCAGCCTCCCCAAAATGGAGACGGCTGTAAGCAACTCCGACTGCCCGTGGCTGGAACCTAAGCCCCAGCACGGGCAGAAGCTCCGTGTGGAGGGGGCAGCCCATGTCAGCGCTGGGACTCACCCCTTCCATCGCTGGGATGGAAAAGACACACGTCTGGCCAGGCAATTTCCAAGCAGCTGCTAACAGAGATATCAATTAGCTATTGTGGAATGATTTTATTTTCAGTAGAAATAAAGAGAATGGAAGGAAGGGAGGAAGGAAGGAAAGGAGGAAGGGAAGGAAGAGAGAAGACTGTTTATAAATATAAATGCACAAGCATACAATCTCTCATATATATACTGAAAATGCATTTCTCGAAGATTAATTAAACTGAGAAGTGCTGACCTATCACCCTTAGTCTAACATGACATACACTTCTTGTCTCCAGGGCAGGATCACAAATTACTGGGGAACACTATTAACTAATTCCTTAATTACCCTCTCACTCTGATTTTTTTTAAGATTTTATTTATTTATTTGAGAAAGAGAATGAGAAGAAGAGAGAATCTGAAGCAGATTCCACACTGAGCACAGAGCCCGACGCGGGACTCGATCCCACCACCGCGAGATCATGACCTGAGCTGAAACCAAGAGTTGGACGTTTAACCGACTGAGCCACCCAGGTGCCCCCCTCTCACTCTGATTTCTAAAGTCGAATGTAGCGACACCTGTCTGGGAGCCAGAGCATGTGAAGCTGTGTCTGGGAGATGCAGACTGTGGGGTGTCCTGACCCTCCCTTCCTCGCCCCTTTCATCGCTTTTAGGCAGAATTGCGATTGCACCAGTTTGTTGTTCTGTCATCTGTCCGGCCACCCTGTCCTAGGCCCGAAGCCTCAGGGAGCACCCTGCTTTGGCACTGTGAACCCCCCTTCTAGGGGGTCATGTTCTGCTGTCATTCTAGGATACTTAGGGACCCCAGCTGTGGCCACAGGCAGTGTCTCCAAGGCTCTTAAGCCATTTGCGTTTCCCATGACTGTCCTCACACCTGGTTGTGAACTCCAGAACAACAGAAAAACAGAGCGCAGGGGCTGAACATGGCCTCCTTGATGTTCTCTCTAAATCCTGTATTTTAGAGGTGGAAAAACTGAGACTCGCAGAGGTCATGGCGTTTTCATAGACTTCCACAGCTGGCGAGCAGCCAAGTGAGGCCCAGAGCCCGGGTCAGCTGGCTCTCAGCCGGGTGCGTTCTCCACGATACGGAACGCACGTGTGTCCAGGGTTCGCCCAAGGAACTGGGCCGGGCTGGGGGTCCCAATGCACCAGGGATTAGTGCCGAGGCTGGGGGCTTTTAAAACTCTGGGTAGGAGATTTAAGAGGGTTTGTAAGAGCCCTCTTTACAAGCAAATGAACAGGCTCAGTTTTCAGGGCAAGGATGATTGCTGGGGAGGCAGGACTTAAATGTCACAAGGGACCCAGCTGTACCAGCTCGCAGGGCCCCGTCTAGAGAAACCAGAGCACCATGCTGACTCCCAGCCCAAGGCCTCTGTCTGACGCCCGCGGTCAGTTCACTGTGGAAGTGGAATGGGCTGAAAAGGAAAGGGTTGGTGAGCTTAGGGGAAATTTAATAACCGCCTCTCGTCTCTGCTCCTCTTTTATTGCACTTGCATGGACACATGTGCTGGCCAGGAAACAAAGCTCTTCCCTCCTCATATGACGGGCAGGTGACAAAAGGAACAGCAAGTCAGGGCAAACAGTGGCAGTTGGTGAAATGCTGTGGCGTCCAGAGATCATTTGTAATGTTTGCTGTGCTCCTTTGAGCTCGGGGCGTTTCGGCAAAGACTTCTCTCTGTGTTAATATTCCTTTACATTGGTTGAGACAATTCCACGAAGCAGGGACTGTGCACATTCAAAGAATCCATTTTTCCCTCCTCCAACAGCACAAGTGCCCGCCTGCACACCCGCATCTTGTGTTTGCAGTTTTGCGAGAAGTGGGGTGGTCAGAGTGATGCCGTTGCCGCCGCTGGTAACCCTGATCCGCCTGACCCTGCGGGGGTGTGCGGGAAGCCTGGGGATGGGAGCCACGCGGGCTTGTCGTTAGCAAGACTTTTCATTCCTCTAACCGTGATGGCTCAGTTGATCATACTGACCGCCAAAAATATACTTCACCGGTTTGTGACCTGATAAATAAGACTCACCCAAGAGTGAGGAAAAACATTCAACAAGAAGAAAAGTCTTTCTTAAAATCATTTAATTTCAGGGCGCCTGGGTGGCTCAGTCGGTTGGGCGACTGCCTTCGGCTCAGGTCATGATCCTAGAGTCCCGGAATCGAGTCCCTCATCGGGCTCCTTGCTCGGCAGGGAGTCTGCTTCTCCCTCTGACCCTCCTCCCTCTCATGCTCTCTCTATCTCATTCTCTCTGTCTCAAATAAATAAATAAAATCTTAAAAAAAAAATTTTAAATCATTTAATTTCCATGAAATTAAGATCATTTACTTAATACAACCTCTGGATTGAAAGTAGTTAAGTTTCACCGAGAGTATTTATAGCAACATTGTTATAACTGGCCAAGAACTGAAGGAAAATGAGTGCCTGTCTACAGGGAACTTTTCTGTAGTCCAGAGAGGTCTCTTTATTTCCATTAATGTGCAGAAGCAAATTCCTGGCAACTACTGAAGATTTCTGCCCAGGAACCAGCAAGTGTGTGCCTTTGTCCTTGCTAGTGCTGTAGAGTTTTGCTCTGGTTCCCATCCAAGATGCTTTCATATTGGTGGACTGGGAAATACCTTCTTTTCTTTCCCCCCTCTTTCATAGCTAATCTATCCTTGCTAGCAGAAGAATACGTCCAAGTCTGGGCTTCTTGACCAGAATGCCTTGGTTTGCATCTCCATCTGCCTCTGGACTGGGCACCAGCTGCCCCGTCCATGCAGACGGGGCCTGAATTATGCCCCAAGATGATAGTCATAATCGTGAACATTTACTGAAAACTGATATGTGCTACCTATTGCTTCAAGTATTTAATGTCTACTATTTCAGTTAATCCTGTTGACACTTTACAGGTAAGGAAACAAAGCACAGAGAGTTTAAGTAATAGTCCCGGGAGCATAAAGCTACTAAGTGTTCAGCCTCAAGAGCACTCCACACCCTCTTCCTCGATAGCCTCCCACCTATTTTAGTTACTGATTTAATTTCTATAATCCGTTCATCACCCCATTTCACCGGATTCACACAGAAAAAAATTCATAGTATCTCCCATTTGACATTCCAGCTGTGACTTTCTTCAAGCAAATCTAAAAGCTGTTAATGCAATTACTGTTTGAATCGAGAGGAGAAAGAAATACTCCTAGCTATTCACAGAGCGGTTGTTACGGTCTGGTCACCAGGGAGTGACAGAAGATCTACACCCAATTAAGAGAGATGATTCCTCGAAAGCCCAGGGCCACGAGTAATTGAAACCCTCCAGCCAGAGCAGAGGAAGGTCAGAGCGGGGCTTCCTCAGTAGATAAATTAGGCCATGGTAACTTCACGAAAAACCTATTCCCTATGGTTTCTGCTGCCACTGCTTCCTTTAGAATCTCGATTGCAAGAAGAACATGGGCTTTTTCTCAGCCGGGGCTGTGGTACAATAAGATATATACAATAACATGTGATATATTATAATAAAAATATATCATATGTTTATATACAATATATAATAAAAATATATGCAATATTATATACAATTAAATATAATATATAATTATAATTTAAGTAAATTTAATTCTAAAAAATATAATATATACATTATATATTAAATATTAGATATATAATATATAGTATATTATAGTATTACAAATATGTAAATGTATAGATGTAAATTTTAGTTAACTAATTAATTAAAGTAATATATATTTTGTCTCTGTCCCTGGATCCTGCACAGAGGTAGGATCCTCATGATTCCTGAAAGGAGTTTCTTTTCATAACACCCTCATGATTTCCTGATAGGAGTTTCTTTTCATAATGAGCCCCTTCTGACCAGACCCTGTCTGAGTTTCTGCCAACAAGGTGACTCATGGTGGGTTCCTAGATAGTTTCCGGGGAGGGTCTGGCCACACCTGTAAGACCAAGCATGTGATTAGAGAACTGGAACTCTTAGCCCCACTCGCTGATTTCCAGGAAGGGCAGGAGGGCTGAGGTTGGGCTCAATCAATAACGGACAATGATTTAATCAATCGTGCCTGGGTAACCAAACCTCAATAAAAACTCTGGACCATAAGGTTTGGAGAGCTGTCTGTCTGGTAAACATATCCATGCACCAGGAAAGTCCTGTACCCTGCCTTTTTGGGGACAGGAGCCCCTGTGTCTCCCCAACACAGAAGCACAACCTTCACCTTTGCATTTCTTCCCTTTGGTTGCTCCCGAGTTGCATCCTTTATAATAAAATTGTAATTGTAAGTCTAGCATTTTCAGTGAGTTCTGTGTATTGTTCTAGCAAATTATCGAATCGGAGAAGGGTGTCGTGGGAACCCCCAAATTTGCAGTTGTCCTGGCAAAAGTGTGAATAGCTTGGGGATACCCAACACTGGCTGGTGGCATCTGACGTGGGGACAGTTTTGTGGGACTGAGCCGTTAGGGAGTTCGCACTCATTCTGCATAGTTAGTGTCATGAATGAATTGAATTGTAGGATGCCTAGTTGGTATCAGAGGATTGGTTTTGGATCATGGAAGCTAAAGTGAAATGGAAGGTGAATATGTATTGAAACTCAGCTTAGCATAAGATGAAAGTACAAACATGCATGACAGGTTATTAAATCTATTTTACAGGGTGTTCCCCATTCGTCTGATAGGACCCAACTACTTAAAATAGTGACTTTTCAGAGGCTCCTTCCAGAAGCCTTTGCTAACCTGCCAAGCTAACTTAGACACAGCTTCATTGGAGCATACATGTCTCCTTGCACGTATCCCATGGAACAGCATGGTTGGCTTATCTGTTAGTATCCCCCGCTCGCTGGTTCTCACCTGGGGGAAATTTTGCCGCCCAAGATAATCTGGCAATGTCTGGGGCCATTTTTGATTCTCAGGACCAGTTGGAGATGTGGATCAGGGCCTGGGATGTCGCCGAACATTCTATAAGGCACAGGACAGCCCTCACCACAAAGAATTATCAGCCCAAAATACCACTGGCACGGTCATCAAGAAACTGTGTTTCCACTGGACTGGGAGCTATTTAAGGGTGGAGATCGTATCTTACTCATTCCTGCATCCTTCGTACAGAAGCAGCACTTGCTGAATGGCTGCAGAAATGAGATACGAAGCTAGGACACTTCTGTTTGGCAACTGTAAGTGACAGGTTGGTCTATCTCGAAATGTGCACTAGCAAAATTTAGCACTGAAACAATTAACATTCTAAGACATTTTCATGAAGTGAGCTAAGTTTAGTGCCTCACGGGATGGTCCAGGGTCCCAGAGAATGGGCACAATGGAGGGTCTGGAGTGGCACTGAGTAAGGAAGTGTAGAGCTTCGGTGAGAAACTGGGCTTTGGCACCAAGTGTGGACTGATTTAGTTTCTGGCATTAACAGTATAACCTTGAGTAAGTGGTTCTTTTCTTCCGAGTCTCTGTTTTGTCTTCTAAAAATGGGACTATGTGCTTTACCACATGGATGAATCTTGAAGACATCACACTAAGTGAAATAAGCCAGTCTCAGAAAGACAAGTACTGTTTGATTCCACTTACATGAGTTACCTAGAGTAGCTAAATTCATAGGCACAGAAAGCAGAGTGGTGGATGCCAGGGGCTGGCGCGGGTGGGTGGTGGAGGGGGAGCTGTTGTTGAGTGGGGACAGAGTTTCAGCTTGGAAGATGCAATGTTCTGGACATGATGGCGGTGATGATCATACAGCAGTGTGATTATACTTAATGTCACTGTACTAATGTCACTGAATGTCACTGAATTAAGTACTGAACTGTACATTTAAAAATGGTTAAAATGTTACATTTTATGTTATGTATATTTTACCACACTTAGGAAAAGAAAAACAAGATCTGCTCATTTGCGACAATGTGGATGGACCTAGAGGACATTATGCTAAGTGAAATAAGTCAGAGAAACTCAAATAGCATATGATTTCAGTAAAGGTGGAATCTAAAAAAAAAAAAAAAAAAAAAAAATCAAAGGAACAAATAAAAGTCTCTTAAATATAGAGAAAAATCTGATGGTTGCCAGAGGGAGGTGGGGGGTGGGTGATGAGCAATATTGATAAAGAGGATTAAGAGGGACAAACTTCCAGTTTTAAAATAAGTAAGTCATGGAGATGAAAAGCACAGCATAGAGAATATAGTCAACAAAGTGTAACAAAGCATAGAGGGCAAATGAAAAATGGTACCTACCTGCATAGATTTGATAACAAAAAACATTTCAGATTCATTCTTCTTGAACTTCTAACCCGGTGTCCAACTCCCCCTAAAAGTTTTCCAGTCCTACCTGTTGCCCATGGCATTTTGTTCCAAGATGAGCCCTAAAACAGGGTAAAACCACCATGTAACTAGGACTAAAAGGATCGCGAGTCTGAAAATTATCCTTACTGATCTGCTCTCCTGAAGGTTTATCCAGGGAAAAACTCAATCAACTTCTTTTTCTCTTGGGCACTGGTGATAAATTACACCGGGCAAAAGGCAAGAGCAAATATTTATTGATTAATAAATCATTAAAATTTGCAGACGATCCCGTATAATAAGAGTGAATATTTATTAAGGTTTATGGGGTGCCAGACACTGCCCTGTGTAGTGTTTCATTTAAGAACTATGATAGGGCGCCTGGGTGGCTCAGATGGTTAAGCGTCTGCCTTCAGCTCAGGTCATGATCCCAGGGTCCTGGGATCGAGTCCCACATCGGGCTCCCTGCTCCTTGGGAGCCTGCTTCTCCCTCTGCCTCTCTCTCTCTCTGTCTCTCATGAATAAATAAATAAAATCTTAAAAAAAAAAAAAAAGAACTATGATAACTCCACCCGGAGGGACTATTGTTACATGGATTTTTTTAAAAAAGGCAACAGAAGGAACCTGCCTCAGGATGGATCAGGGAGGGAGGGAGTGGGGCAAGAATCTTAACTCGGGCCCCTCTGTGTTGTACTGACTCCCACTGTTTCTGAAGACATTCATTTTCTGTCTGGAACAACGTCTGTCTACCCTGCAGACTATCAGCTCTGTGAGGGTACTCAGTGAGTTCTCAGAAGTATTTGTTGAATCGGCAAACAATGTTCCTACACGTGTGCTTGGGGTCTAGTGTTTAGGTTTAACTGAGCTAAGTGACCGAAACCTGGAAGGGGTCTCTAACCACTGAATGGGAATTTGTCAGTGCCCTGAAGCCTAACCCAGCTCTCTAGGCTTCGTCCCATCTCCCCACCTTGTTCTCCTTGCTCCTTCCCCTGCATCCCCACCTTAGAAGTCCGCTGAGCTTTGCGTGAAGGACCAGCAGTCATCCTTCTGGTTCGGTGGCAAGGAAGTTTCCTACAGGCATCACCCATCTCCCACGCCCACCCTAAACTTGGAACTGCGCTGGGTCCCGCCTGGTTCCTCCTGCCTGCCTCCCCACCAGTGCGCAGCTCAAACCCCAGGCTCTTTCTCTCCCAATATTGGGAGGCACAATTTCAGTTTGGATAATGAGAACACCTGCCTTCTAATTTTATCTGCCAATACTTACGATTTATACAAACTCAGGGAGGATTCTTATCCCATTGGTGTCCCAGCTCCTTCTCTGAAAATCAGAATTTTGGCATAAACTGCCATTAATCCAGAATATAACCAGCCAGAAAATTCATTACTAAAATGCTTCTGAACATCAGCAGTTGGGAAGAGCAATCAGCCGTAGGAAGACGGAAGCTCATGCCAAGTGTTCAGGTGCTAAGAAATATTATACTGTTTTGTTTTTTTAAACAAAGCAAATTCCCCTCATTCGAAGGGGCAGGGGCAGGAAGGATGATGTGAAAAGAACACAGAGAACATGGAACAAGGCTACAATGAAGGAAAGTGTACACGGGCAAGAAGAGATAAAGTCAAGGGAGGTAGGCATACAGAAGCACACGGAAACAATGGAGGGGACATAGGAGAGCATGGTCAGTAATCTCACTGTGCGACAGGTGTATCCAATACAAAGCAAGGATTTGAAGGGGTGTGTAATGGAAATCCCAGAAGAGAAGCTTTCAGGAGAAGCCCGGACTCTCATAGAATGCTTGTATTCTGTGTATGTTCTAGTAAGTCTTTGAACTGGAGACGCTAGTGGAAAGTTATGCCGATGCCCCGGGGAATGTTCCCTAACACGAGTCACCCAGGAACGCTCCTTAGGCTGAGTTCTCATTTCTAGGTGCTCCTTGGAAGGTGCACTGGACTCGGGGTTGAAGCCCTGGGCTTCCATCTCATGCTAGCTTCAGATTCAGTGTCTTTGTCTTTAAAATAGATATAATGATACCTACTTTGTTGTTGGGAAAGTCAAATTAAGCAAAACAGATGAAAATACATAACATCCCAGGTGGCCCATAGGGAGCTCAGAAAATGTCAGCTGCATCAAGCTCACTGTTTGCATTGCTTAAATTAACTGTGTTCAATACACGTGGCCTCCAGCGAACAATCCAAGAGTCTCCCGTCTCCGACACAAGCAAAAGATTTATGTTAGGGAATGCAGCTGACTGGCTGGCCTTGTGTACCTTCTGAAGGATGACTCTTAAAAACTGGATGCAAGATGCATGCAGTGAAAAAATATTTAGACTACAAAAGTGCAGAAGTTTGTGAATTTTTTTTTTTTTTTGAAATTCACATGCAAAACATGGTGTAGCTCCGAAATAATTTCCAATGCAGATAATAATAATACCCCTTGGCACTGTTTCCTGAAATTCAGTCGTCAAAATTTCATATGGATGCAATGCCTATTCTTACTTCCCAGGCTCAATAAAATCAAACTGCTGGGGGATTAAAAGCATGATGGCCCAGAAACTAGTGTGGCACACATTAGCTTGTTGCTTACAAAAGCCAAGCAAACTGCACATAGGCAAAGGCATTATTTTTTTTCTGACTTCCCTCACAATGTATTTGTAGTTCTGGTGACTTTCAGGGGAATTACAATTTTAAAGCCTTAGGTGCACCTGAAGTAGAATGCTATGAGAGAGCTCGTGGGAAAGGATGAGTATCTAAAAATACTGTTTCCATCTCTCTACTTGCCATTAATATACATCAGTGATTCAATCTCTATGCCCAGATGTTACCCAAAATGTAAGATTTATGATTATAGAAAAATGGCACTGGGAAGGTGATCAATCGTAAGATTTGCAATCTTGGTTTGACACAGAATAGGTGATTTAGAAATATTGTTGAGCCTGGAATTCTGTTAGAAGGAAAACAAAACTATTTGGTGTTCCTTTGCAGAAATGAATTCTAAGAAAGAATGTGAAGAGACTTTCACTATTCATCGGGTCTCCAAAGTGAATTCAATTAATACAGTAATCAATTTCAAGGGATGGACTTTTAAAATATAGCAAGTTTTAGAGAATTTTTTTTTTTTTTTTGCTTTAAGCAATCAGCACAATCATGACCACAAGCCAATTTCTTATGGTAATGTTTTTGGGGGTTTTTTTGGTTTTTTTTTTTTTTTTTTTTTTGCGTGACATGAAGCAAAACAAGAGCAGGTGGGTCTATGCATTTTGTCCAATTCTGTTAAATAATTAGAAACCAGCTCACCAGTTACTCCCAGCTGGGAACTAACATTAATATAATTTCCAGCCCTCTCTTTCAAAGTTCAAGGCTGAATATAAACTTATATGCTTGAATATTTCCCACATGTAAAATATATTTCTTTGAAAATGTGGTAGCGCATGGACTGCACTAAATCGTGCCACATAATTTCAGAGGGGATTAAGAATTAAGTTCTTTTTAAATGTTGTTGAGTTTTGTGTATTTAAGATAGTTCCTTATTCTCCTGAGTCAAAAATGTACTATCATTAGAAGTGGAAATTCATAATAGAAAAGTTTTTAAAAATCCCTTTCATTATTTATATTGCTCTTTGTTAAACAACAGGGAAATTGGTACTGAACTTAAAAAGCTCTAGAAATATTACATTTCCAACCGTGAGAGGCTCAGTTTTTTGAGCCTATAGCATTAGAATATTTAAGAATAACTTTTTCCGTTTAGAACCTGAGTTATTGTTCTCTGTTGATATGGGGTTTTTTGTTTTGTTTTGTTTTTATGTGGCTTTTAAGAATTTCTAAGTAATGTTTGTGCACAAATCATATATTTTTTTCTTATTATTGCTTCATGGTGTCTGTCTTATCCCCCACTTCTGACCCCTACGTCCCCTTGTCTGGACACTGGTTCTAAGGGGAACAAGTGTCCTGCTTTATATCCACATTATCCTTGAACGAATAGGTAGGAAATGGGAGAAGTCATGTCCTCCATGGGGTAAGGTTACTGTTAACTTACTACAGAATGCTAAGCAAACGATGGAAACTGTCTTAGTTCACGCTGCTGTTACAAAATACCAGAGACCCGTGCCTTAAACTACAGGCATTTCTTTCTCAAAGGTCTGGTGGCTGGAAGTCCAGTATTGAGGTGCTGGCCGATTCTGTTCGTGGTGAACATCCCCTTCCTGATGTGCAGACGTCCACCTTCTTCCTGTGGCCTCACGTAGCTGAGAGGAGCTCTCTCTCTCTCTCTCTTCTTATAACACCACTGATGCCATCACGAGGACCCCTCCCTTGTGACCTCACCTAACCCTCATCACCTCCCAGAGGCCCATCTCCCGATACCATCAGCACGGGGTAAGGGCTTCAGCATATGAGTTTGGGGGGGCATGTGATTCAGTCCAAAGCTGAAACTTGAGCAAGAGAAGCCAAAGGAAACCAGGGCAAGACCCAACCTGGAAAAAAAAAAAAAAATTCATTGCAGAGCATGGGTTTGAATTAATTCCAGAGACAAAATGTCAATGTACCTATGGAAGCTTCTTGCACATTCCACATTGTGCTCGTAAAGGTGTGTCATTCAAGGGGACCGGGTGGGCATGCAGCCCCCGCACCTAATGATTTAGGACTCTGCAGACAGGCCTGTCAGTGCGCCCCATCACCAAGCAGGCACTCGGGGCCTCTGAGCACTGATCTGCTCTTCTACCTAGGCCTACGTCATCATGATGAAATGCATAGGACTTGCTACAGCAGAGCACCAAGTGGGAGCCCGAGTAGGATCTGGCAAGGCATCCCTGAGGCTGTTCCCCGTCCCAGCTTCATCTTCCCCGTAAGAGGAGCTCGACTCCCTTCATCCTGGCTCACACCCACTGTGCTCGTGTATGAGGGAAACTTCCCATCGTTAGTCTGGCTGGGGTTGAGAGCGGGCTCCGTGAGGAGGCAGGGATGCTGGTTAGCACCTGGGCAACTCTCAACTATTACTGAAATAAGAGGAGGTGCGGTATTTTTGAGACCGATGTAGCCCTATTTCAGGCAACTATTCTGCAAGCAGCTGAGGTTAAAAAAAGAGAGAGAGAGAGATGGATTTCTTAAGATTGACCAAAGATACAAAGGGATTATTAGATTTGAAAGTCAAATGTCTGATCTGGTTAGAGGAAATGAAAAATGGAAAAAAAGGATAATTAGAAATAATATTAACGGTGAGGAAAGGAAGGAGGGAGGGAGGGAGGGAGAGAGAGAAAGAGTGCCTAAAAGCCCATCAGATTTCTAAATACTTTGGTCATTTCCCTAACAATCACTAAGGATTGATTACATACATGACATAATCAATATGGGATTTAGAAATCTCCCAGAAAATTTTAAAACAAAATAAAACTACCTGATCCCTCCTGTGGCTTGAAGCCCTGACAGTCTGTCCCTTTTCCCAGGGCTTTCTTTTTTTTTTTTTTTTAAAGATTTTATTTATTTATTTGAGAGAGAGAATGAGAGAGAGAGAGAGCATGAGAGGGGGGAGGGTCAGAAGGAGAAGCAGACTCCCTGCCGAGCAGGGAGCCCGATGCGGGACTCGATCCTGGGACTCCAGGATCATGACCTGAGCTGAAGGCAGTCACTTAACCAACTGAGCCACCCAGGCGCCCCTTCCCAGGGCTTTCTATCCTAGTCCTGACAGGTCTCCCCTGGCCCCCCTCACCCCGTCCCTCCCCCAGGGCTCTGCAGGACTCCCTGAGATTATTTGGGCAGGATGCTGACTTCAGCACTGTAAAACAAAGCAGCCCGTAGTCCGAGCATAAGGACCTGATCTGCTGACAGTTTTATAAGCCTCAGTAAATGCCGAGGACTCTCTCCTCCTGCCTTGGTGCAGCTGGAAGGCTGGAAAGCGGCAGCTCTCAGGCCCCGTCTGAGGCTCCGTGAAGGAGCTGCCCAAATGAATCACAAAATGTGGCCTGGCCCTGGAAGGCAGCTGGAATTGATTCTTCAATAGCATCGAAGTTGCATGGACGCCAGCAGGGAGGAGACGTGGTGTATGGAGGATCTGGCTCTCCCACTCAGCCCCGGAAGATTGGTGACCACCCTTCTACAAGCGTGGAGAAGCTTAGGAAAGGCATGCTTCCCAACTAAAAGGCTGGGGGACACGCCACCATTTTGTGAACAACTTCTTCTTTTTGAAACATCATGAACTCCAAGAAATGGAGTGCCCAGCTTCGTGCAATAATGGGAACACAGATGAAGTGAGGACATTCTGCAGAATCTTGGAGAAGCAGAAATATTCCCCGCCTCTGCTCCCATTCCAGTCAGAATAAACACACATAGGCACACACAAACGCAGGTGCACAACGCATAGGTGCACACATAGGTGCGCACACACATACAGGTGTGCACAGACAGGTGCACACACATGCAGGTGCACACACAGCTGCACACATAGGTGCACACACACATACAGGTGTGCACAGACAGGTGCACACACATGCAGGTGCACACACAGGTGCACACATAGGTGCACACACATACAGGTATGCACAGACAGGTGCACACACATGCAGGTGCACACATAGGTGCACACACACATACAGGTGTGCGCAGACAGGTGCACACATAGGTGCACACACATACAGGTGTGCACAGACAGGTGCACACACATGCAGGTGCACACACGGGTGCACACATAGGTGCACACACACGGAGGCACACACACGCAGGTGTACACACATATACCACTCTCTCAGGCTGAGAATGTTCAGTGCTCAAGAAATTGATTCTGCTCAACGGTCACATCCATGTAGCTTCCCAACTGTTTCACTTGTAAAACCTCAGAACCAATCAGTGGACACAGATCCGCCATCCAGTGTGTTAGCATCCAGTACAGAGACCTTCCTGCCTGTGGGGCCTTGAGTAGGCAAAGGATCACCACGACGACAGGTTAACACCGTATAACTCATGCCAGGTGCAACACTAAGCATTTTACCAGCATTAGCTCATGCATTCAGCACACAGAAATGCAAAAACATTTTATGGGTTGGAATTTCTACTTTGGTATCTTTTATGACAAACACTGTGGCTTAGAAAGTTTAAATAACAGCCAAAGCTCATAGCGGAAGTTGCTTTAAGCCCATTTCGTAGAATTCAAATATATTTGGTATTTGCCACAAAGATACAGAAGAGCAAAACACCCTGAAACATAATGGTTTAAAACAATAATTTATTCTCAAGAATGTGCAGGTTGTCAGGAGGTCAGTGGATGGAGGATGAGTGCAGTTAGAGGTGGCTCTGCTCCATGTGACCCTCGTCCTTTCTCTGGGACCCGTGAACAGGCCAGAGCAACTTCTGATTATGACAGCTGATCAGCTGACGTGCAAACGCGCACTCGGAAATGCACAAGCCCTTGGTGTAGTCTTTGAACTGGCACGCCCAACACTGGTTTCCCATTTTACTGGGCAAAGAAGGATACATGGCCAAACCCAGACCCAAGGTCTGGGAAAATACATGTCACCTCTTTCATGGGAGGGACTGTGAAGTCATTTAGGCAGAGTATAGATAGGGAAGGGTGGAGAATTGAGGCCTCCACACAACTTACCATCCTCTTACTCTTGACCTCCACACAGTCTCCCTAGAACTATCCTGGTAAGGTTGGCCATTCTGGGAGTTCGAGAAACTCATTCAAATGTATATTATTTCATGTTGGGAGATAAAACGGCTTCTGGTTAAGAACATTGCTTTGGCATGAACATCAGAAGTTTCTCTTCCTAAATTCCATCTGTTGCCCACTAACTAGGGGACCTTGACCAATTAATTTAAATTCTCAAAGCCTCATTTTCCTAGTAAATAATAAATGCCATGTGCTCAACATGATGAAGTCAATATTTCCTTCCATTTTAGGAGTTACAACTCAGCAAGAGGTCAACATTTTCGATACTCTTTGCCAAGTATCCACGATATGGAGATCGGTTGGGATAACTTTCATCTGGAAAGACGAGCTAACGATGAGCTCCTTCACCCAAAAGACCTCCTCATTTCCCTCCAAGATCCAGGTAAGAACACAGAGAAGCTGCTCCTTCTTCTGACTCCAGAGCTGCTGTAGATGAGGTTTGCTTCCCCCACCCCGGTTCCTATTTAAAGTACTCTAAATGGTTTAACCAAATATATTGCCATCTAACATTTCTTAAGTGTTCCTTGACTTTGGAGTTCAAATGTGTGTGCAGAGTGAACTGCTGTATGACCTTATTTGGCATCCAATATTTTAAGAGATGTGTGTGTGGCTATGTTAGAAACAGACTTTTTGTCTCCGTGAATTGTTCTGAATGGGATGTTCAAAATATGTGCATCTCCTTGCTTCAGTCTTTAAATCCTTCTATTTCTAGCTCATGTAAACCCATTTAGAAAACTAATGTTTTTGTCTGTTACCAAAGGACCATTCTAGGTAAATGACATTTCAGTGTGCAGAGCAAACTGCTCCATCACTGTCCTGGCATGAGGCTCACCCATCTTACCAGCAGAAATGTCTGAGTTTGGGGCAATCTAAGTTAACCAGACAGCAATAAAGCAAAGGCAAAGCAGTGAAATGAGGAGCCGGAGGTCTCTATCCCTTTTCTTGACTTCTTCACTGACATCTGAGAAAGGAAAGAAGCTTCCCTGATGTACGGAACAAATGTGACCTTCCATGGGATTCTCAGTATTACCACAATCTGGTCTGACATTTCCAGCTGAGCCGTGTGTCCTCCCATGGGACATAAATAATCTCAGAGCATCTGAAAGGGGAACCCTCCTACACTGTTGGTGGGAATGCAAGCTGGTGCAGCCACTCTGGAAAACTGTATGGAGGTTCCTCAAAAAGTTGAAAATAGAGCTACCTTATGATCCAGCAATTGCACTACTGGGTATTTACCCCAAAGATACAAAAGTAGGGATCCGAAGGGGTACGTGCACCCCAATGTTTATAGCAGCAATGTCCACAATAGCCAAACTGTGGAAAGAGCCAAGATGTCCATCGACAGATGAATGGATAAAGAAGATGTGGTATATATATATATATATATATATATATATATATATATATATAATGGAATATTATGCAGCCATCAAAAGGAATGAGATCTTGCCATTTGCAACGACATGGATGGAACTGGAGGGTATTATGTTGAGTGAAATAAGTCAAACAGAGAAAGACATGTATCATATGATCTCACTGATATGACGAATTCTTAATTGCAGGAAACAAACTGAGGGTTGCTGGAGTGGGGGTGGGGTGGGAGGGATGGGGTGACTGGGTGATAGACACTGGGGAGGGTATGTGCTCTGGTAAGTGCTGTGAATTGTTCAAGACTGTTGAATCTCAGATCTGTACCTCTGAAACAAATAATGCAATATATGTTAAGAAAAAAAAAAAGAAGAAGAAGAAGGTAGCGGGAGGGGAAGAATGAAGCGGGGGAAATCGGAGGGGAACACAAACCATGAGAGACGATGGACTCTGAAGGACAGACGGGGTTCTAGAGGGGAGGGGGGTGGGAGGATGGGTTAGCCTGGTGGTGGGTATTGAGGAGGGCACGTTCTGCATGGAGCACTGGGTGTTGTGCACAAACAATGAATCATGGAACACTTCATCTAAAACTAATGATGTAATGTATGGGGATTAACATAAGAATAAAAAAAATAAATTAAAAAAAAAAGAAAGAAAATCACAAGGAAGAGAAAAAAAAATAATAATCTCAGAGCATCCACCCAGGCCAGGTCACCCAAGATACCAAAACCCTCCAATCTCGCTAAGTAAGTGACTCCTACATCTTTACCAATTCTTGCTTTATCCTGGCTCTAGTGTGCCCTCAACTCTGGATGAGATTTATCGAGATAACCTCTTATAGAATTGTTCCTGCTTTTTGATAATACCCAGTTATTTAAAGCAAACCTTTGTTTCCTTAGACCCTCCCCCAAATCACCCAACCAAAGCCCAAATCCTATAACAGTTTCTTTCCCACAACGTCTTACACGGAGACACCCCCGGTTCCCCATGCTGAATGTTCTCTCTCACTGCAAGAGTAATAAATCCACCTTGTTTAACCACAGATGTGCTCCTGGTGGCCTTTGGCTGTGGGACATTGACACATCTTCAGTATGGAGTTGAGGTCTAAGATCTTGGTTTTGGTTACTTACTTATTGCTTCTGACTACTGAACACTTTCTTTGTCCGGAGGCCCTGGGTATCTCAGGCCACCCACACAATCAGAATCCCCGAGAAACTCCTCTCTGTGTTCTGGTCATTGCGGCACCACCGTTCACCTGTATCAAGTGTTGTCTCCTAAACCACCAGTCATAAATCCCAACCAGTGAACAAATACTTACTGAGCATCCACAGGCTAAGCTCTGGGCTAAAGCTTTCGAGGGAATAGATTTGCCCTGACATTATTTTAACTATCCACCCAGTACTTCATATGGTGTGGAGACAGAATGTTTCCCTGTGCCCTCTGGAAGCTTACATCTGTGGGGAATAGAAAATAGGCACATTTGAACAAACCCTAAGCTATAGACCATATAGACCAGCTACACCCTCCATCAACTCTTTCTTATCAGGAATCGGCAGGATGTGTTAACAAAAGGGTAATTATTTATTAACGGTTACTTGAAACCTAGGGTTTCCTCACATAATTTCAAAACATACACAGCCATTTATTTTAAGTGGTTTCCAGACTTTGATAGATTGAATATTCTTTTGTGCTGGCAAAGGCATAAATGTAGTGATACTAACCAGAGTAACTATAGAAACTATACTATCCCAGCACAGCCTTAGAAATCTCTGGACAATCATTCACATGAAGGAAACATCAAGGCGATAGAAAAACCATCTGGTTTCTATAGCTAGCACACTTGAACAGCTTGTAAAGGAAAAAAATTAAACCTCACAACAAAAATCTGGCAGATGATAAACACAAGATTTTTACGTTTATCAGCCAGTTGCTACAGACCAAGATCAATACACAAAGAAAAGGAACTGTCAGAATCTAGCACCTCTGGCTGGAATGAAAAGATGAGCAGAAGAAACTTGAAATGGAAACTGATTATAGTTATACTGCCCCAACACTACTCGCAAGAAAGCTATTTATTTTCTTTACAGATGATGGGAAATCCAAACAGAATAAAATTATACAGGATGTTGCAAAGCAAAGCACTTCTTTGGGTGTTTCCAGTTCAGATGGAAGCAAAATGTAACCATAGCCCATGAGGAGAGTCTGTTCAGCTGTGATGTCAAAGGCAATTTTGCAGATACGAAGATGATGAACAATCCAAGGATGATTTCAACCCAAGCCTGTCAGTGGAATACGTGAAATTTCCGAGTAAGCTTCAGCTCATCAGCACAGATAAGGTCCTCCCTAAATATTTCTGCTTGCTTTGTCTCTCCAGGCTCACCGATTGTGAGCCCTGGACGCTTTTGAGCTCATAGTTTGACGTGGACAAACAACAGTATCCTGATTCGAAGTGGGCTCAAGGCTGTGTGAAACAGAGTGGCTTTGCATGGGTGTGCCAGACAGCTGGTCACCCAGGTCACTGGGCTCCTCTAAAAACCCAGCTGAACCTTGCCGGGGCTCGATCCGCCTTAGCTCACCGCTTCAACACAGCCCAGTGGTTTCTCCTGTGATTTCCAGACCTCCATACGGCAGCAGTCTGAAGAGTGGGCAACATAACAATAACAATACTCTTAATGAATAGGGCATTTCCATTTTTCAGTCTTTCCAGGGCCATTTAATGTATATTCATGCGCATGTGTGTGTGCATGTAACTGTCTCACCAAAAAGACAACGTCCTTTAAATGCATCAAGTAAGAAGAGAGAGTGCCTCCTCCTTTCCCTTTGCCTCCTAATCCTATCACCCCGAGGTAACTGCTGTTACCAGTTTCATATGAATCTTTCTATGCTCATCAAACACATACTTTAAAAAAAAAAAGTTGCATCATATTTTACATCACTTTCTGCAACTTTCTATTTTACTTTATGACTATTATGGACGACATTCTAACTCCACCCTTGCAGGCATGCCTTCTGCTTATTCAAGCCTGCAGTGCTCCATTGCATGAAGATAGTCTCCTTTATCCATGCACTGCCCTAATTCCTTCCAGGGACAGACAGCATTGCAATAAACATCGTTGAGGATGAAAAAAAATTACAATGCCTTAGCTGTTTAGCTAAATGTGGGTGGTTTCATGTGTCTGAGGCTCTTGACTTCTTCCAAACATCACCTGATGAACACCCCTGAGTTAGTGAGCTGAGGTTGGCAACAAGTTCTTAAGGGATGGCACCTAGTTTCAAATGCAAGAATTATAGACATTTTAAGGAATTCCTTCCTGTTGTTGACACCTATATTTAATTGAACACTGAATCCCACCATTTCTTGCTTTTAAATGTTTCCCAAGCGAATCTGCTCTGTTTCTGTGTCTCCTGCTATCCCAGTCAGCTCCCATCTCTCATCTGGGTCCCTGGAACATCGAAGTCAGCCTCTCTACACCTCTCTTACCTCCCTTGGACCTGGCAGCCTGGCGATCTCTCTAACACTCTATTCACATAACAGTATTTTCTCACTGAGCCCCTTCCCAGCTGTCCCAATGCTCTTGGGATCCAGTAAACACTCCTCAACATGGCTTTCATGGTTCCTTGCTTTTTGCTTTGATCTGGTATTTTGCCTTTTGCCACCTCATAGCCCATAGTCCGGGCAGGCACTGGAACAACGTTCAGTTTCTCAAAAGCACCCCCTTCTCTCCTCCATCAGGTCTCCCTCCACACCGGCCATGCCGTGAGCCCAGATCAATCTTGTTCTCCCTTCACCTTCCCCACCAAACCCCTGTGACTCCAGCAGGGTGTGCAGCTGGAAGACTCACCATGAAACTCAGGGAGCATAAACTGTGGGGCCCCATGGGCTCTAGTCAGTCACTTTCAAAGTCCTGTACTTAATTTTTTTTTTTTGAAGATTTTATTTATTTATTTATTTGAGAGAGTGAGCGAGCGAGAGCGCAAGAGCAAGCACAAGGGCAGGAGGGGCAGAGGGAGAGGGAGAAATCGACTCCATGCTGAGTGCAGAGCTCAATGCAGGATTCAATCCCAGGACCCCAGGATCATGACCTTGAGCCGCAGACAAACACTTAACCAGCTGAGCCACCCAGGCACCCCTGTGTACTTAATTTTAAATTAATACATTTTTTTTTGGTCTTTTTCTTAAAGGAGACTCACCAAACTCTATAAACTCCAGGCCCCACAAACCTGGGGCCTCCCTTGTTGGTTTTGCCACATTATACCTAATCCGCGGTTTCGTTGCCCTCCTGGGCCTTTCTCTACCCTAATACCTCTGTGGTCTCCATGTAATTCGAGAACCTCCTCTTCTACAGACCAGAACTTTGAGAAGTTCCCCAGGCGGATCTCACTTTGTTCCTTCCTTCCTCCTCCTTCTACACATTCCTAACCTCTCTGTTTATCCCTCTGCCCGGGACCTATCTTCTGTGCTTTTTCTTTTTTTTTTTTTTAGATTTTTTTTTTTTAATTTATTCATTTGAGACAGAGAGATACAGAGAGAGAGTAGGAGCAGTGGGGAGAGGCAGAGGGAGAGGGAGAAGCAAACTCCCCGCCGAGCAGGGAGCCCGATGTGGGGCTCGATCCCAGGACCTGGAGATCACGACCTGAGTCGAAGGCAGACGCTTAACGACTGAGCCACCCAGGTGCCCCTTCCGTGCTTTTTCTAACACTTGCTAATTTAGTATTCCTGGCAGAGCTCAGGCACATCCTGTTGACTGGTTCTTCCAACTCATTGATAAAGATTTTTAATAAACTCAGTCCTCGCAGAAACCCCTGGGATAGTCTTCTAAACACCTTCCAGCAGCTAGATCTGCTGCCACTTATATATCAGTTCCACTACCTTTGGTTTATGGTCTTGGAGCCAGTTTTCAATCTGCATTGGAATTCTCCTATTCCAGCCAATTTGAACTTGTTTTGCAAGTAAAATTTCATGAGACATTTTTATCAAGTGCTTTAGGAAAGTCAAAATAAGTAACATCTGCTGTGTTGCTCTTAACCATTCACTGGGGTGATGCGCGCGTGTGTGTGTGTGTGTGTGTGCATGCACGCAGTTCTTTTCGAGAAGCTATTAAGTTTGTCTGGCAGTATATGTCCCTAAGAAACCCAGGCTGCTAGTGGTCCTGGATTTCATTGTTCTGCTCTGGTTTGGTGCTAGTTAGTTTCTATCCTTTAGGATTTTCCCTTCTCCTAATATTCTCCTAATATTTGTCTTATACTCTAAACAATTATTTCAGCTCATCAGTGAAGCTGAGAGTATAGGACTGTATGTCCCAAGGTCACCTCTTCCTTCATTGGAGGACCTCAGGGGCTCACTCTCGGCTCCCAGCTGATTCTAATCAAAGTGAACTCCGTCCCGGCTCTGGGCTCTGGCACCGAACTCACTGTTGCACAAGATGACTTGGTGCACTGGAAGCAGATTCTCATTTCCTCCACTTTCCCGCAGCTTGCCACTGACCTCCCTAAGTTATATCTACCTGTTTTCCATGCAACTCAGGACCGACCTCCTATTTTCTGGAACGGGACTTGTCCCTACCTGACAAAGACTCTCTCCCTAACCGAACTTCAGTCAGACTCCCCTAAGCTCTTTTCCCAAATAGGCCTCACCTTTGCCATACCCGCGGAGCCCAATTTTAGCATGAACCCCGCTGAGTCAGTTTAGAGAGAATCCTCACCTTCCGTAGCTGATCGATCTCCCACGGTATCTGACCAAATTCTTGATCAGATGTCTGAGGGCCCTGAGCTGCTGTTAGTGAGAAACCTGGTATCCATTCAGCCACAATCCCACCTTTCCCTGATGTCTCCCTACCCCACCGCCCCTCGGAAAGAGGTGTGGAGGCGGAGTTCATTTCTGTAATAGTCCTCAGGCTCTTGAGGTGCTGCCACTGAGGATTCAGTGGTTTCGAGGCGGGGGGAGTGGCAATCAGGCAGGAGCAGGGAAAGAGAACGGAGGCAGAACAGAATATTCGAAACTTAAGATAATTTATACTAGTAGTCATCTGTGGAAGATAGAGGAGGGAAAAAAGGAAAAACAGAGGTTGCATAAAGGTGAGCATGTACAGCTCAGGAGCTTCAGAGAAACGAAGATTTTGGCTAAGAAAGGTCTGTGAGGGTGGCAAGCAATCTCTGACCTGAAAGGGAGAGGCACTCTGAATATTTCTGGTGAGTTTCTTTCTCCCCACTGATCCTACCCTTTGAGCCTACAGGGGACAGGGAGCACCCCAGTTATCACTTCTTCTGGGAGCTTGGGGAGGGAGCTGCTTCCCCTCCTAGTTGTGCTTCCCAGGGTTCCCCGGGAGTGAGCAGAGGAAGTAAGAGGGTCATGGAGGCAGCATGTTTGGGTTCTGCTATGTTTCCATTCCTAGAGTCACAAGGCTCATTTCCTGAGCCATTTCAGATGCAGTATTTAGGACTTCCTGTCCCCCACAAACATGTCGGGAAATAAACCTTGCCCCTCCGGGAAACCAGGCCACTCTTAGGTTCTAATCTGTTCTCTATAACCACAGGAGAGGCCAACCATACCCACAACAGCAGTTTCTAATGGACGGTTGTCAATATGAAGAATAACCCTGACCTTATTCTGTGAGTGTCTAAGGAAGAAAATGCGTAATACGTTTGACGGTTGGCTAGTGGAACTTTCATTCCATTTTTCTGGTTAAATGTTAAAAGGAGCATCGTGAAATTCTATGTGAGACTGTAACTAATAATATGAGTGTCATTAAAATAATATTACTTCTTTATGCTTGAGACTCGTCCCAGCCACCCGAATACCATCCATTGGTGTATTCAGCACATACGTATGAAGTTGGGTAGTATTTCATCAGGCATTGTACTAGGCTGTGGGAAAGCTTGCTTCAGTCTGTTATTGGCCTCGAATTTACCTCTGCACTGTCTTTGTGTCACCCCATCTTGCTCTCCTTTCTGGATCTCTGCAACCTCCACACCTGCCATCATCACCTTCCTGATGAAAACGTAAAAATTTGTCCCCACCGAGAAAGTAAAAACCTGCCCAGCCATTCATCAGGCTGGAATAACAGAGCCAGCTGCAAAGTTAACAGGAAACAATATTTCTCCCAAAGACATACTGCAACTCTAACATGTCATAACAGCTCCTTCTTTGAGTGACTACCGCTTTTTCACTCACTGAGAAACTTTGTTCTCTAAAATCAGAGACTGGAAGAGCCTTTGCTGTTTGAAATTGTATCAGTACGTGTGAAACCTCCCCCTTTTGCCTGGAGGACCTAGTCCCTTTTTGACACAGAGAAGCAGTCACGATTTACAAACCAACCAGGTGCAGAACTTCAGATAAGGGCATAACATTCCATATCTATCTTAACATTGTTTCCACGGAAACACGTTTCAGTCCAGACCTGATATTGACCTCTACACTACGCTACTTTGGTTTCAGCCTATCAAAACATTGCTTTATTCAAATTTCACCTGAACTCCATCACTGCCCCCTTTCTTTTTGTTTGTTTGCTCAGTGAGACACTCTCCAGAATGCCTCCTCCTCGTTGCATTAGATCAATAAACTCGAATGTAGCAGTTTGTTCCTTAGTGGTCTTAAGATCATCAGGCTAGGATACTGAGCTCCTAATGTTTATTCTGCCATAAACAGAACGAATTTCCCCAAATTCCCAAATTGGCAGAATAGCGACCAGGTTCATCCCTTATACTTATGTGTGGTTCAAAGTATTTAGAAGCTAGAACTTCTTCCTTTATGAGGGATATTCATACACGAAATAGGCTATTCGAATTATGCAAATCTTGTACTCAAGGAGTCAAGATCAGTCAATACTTTCAGACAAAGATGGAAATAATTACCCTAGACCAGGGATCACATTTTTTTTTTCCTATAAAAGAGCTGTAGTAAATATCTGAGGCTTGATCACAGGTGCTTAACTCTGCTGTGTAGCACAAAAGCAGCAGAAGACAATATGTAAATGAATGAGTGTGACCGTGTTCCAATAAAACTTTATTTACCAAGACAAGCAGAGGGCCAGATTAGGCTCAAGGGCTTTCGGACCCTGGTCTTAGACCATGTTGATAAAATAGAATCACAGTTCATGAGTTTGCTAGTTGTCTTCTCCATTGAGGATATATGTCAAATATTACGTGAGTGCCTAAAAAAGGTAGATAGAAATTTGAAGAACTTTAAGAGTCCCCGGAAAAGGAGGTATTCCTATAGTTGTGATGAAGGACTATGAGCATTACAAATATTTGGCACTTACATTGTGCTTCATACTTTATATAAAATGACAAATCTTCATAGTGCTACCAGGTAGGTATTTAAATCCCCATTTTATATGTAAGAGAATCTGATCCAGAGTCATTACGAAACTTTCCTAAAGTCATTAGACTTTAATGGTGTTAAATGTAGCACCAAAATGTAAAACCGAGTCCATCTTTCTCCAAAGCTGGTTGTTCTCAAATACACCCTACAAGAATTTAAGCAAGTCAACTCTCATTTGCTCATCTATGTCTTCTTTCTCATCATTTTTAACAGGGCCAGGACATTGTATTCCCCTGCATGCGTTTCATCAGAGACTTCTCTGGTGACTTAGTAAAAGAAAAGTTTTATAATGGCAAGCCACCAGCTTCTTCCTGAAAGAGGCTCCTGACAACATTTTTCCAAGAACCAATGAGAAAGAACTAGAACGACTGAAGACAAAACTCAGAAGAGGTTGCGAAGCTCTGTCAGCTAAGCCAGCCAATGGGAAATAAGCAACAGTGGTCCCAGCATATCAACAGGACACAAAGGTGGAAGAGATCTCACAAGCTGGTACATGATTGCAGGGATTCTGATACTAAAAGTGTTGGGCTTAATACCTCCAAAGCCCCTCATTTATGTCCTACCCCCAAATTCAAATGCTGAAACCCTAACCCCCACTGTGATGGCACTTGAATGTGGAGCCTTTGGGAGATAAATAGGATTAGATGAGGCCATGACAGTAGGGATCCCATGATGGGACAAGTGTCCTTATAGGAGGAGACACGGGAAAGCTTGCCATTTTGCTCCACCCACATGCACACACTAAGGAAAGGCCATGTGAGGACATAGTAAGAAGGTGACTGTCTGTAGCCCAAGCACAGAACTCTAACCAGAGAGACCCTGCTGGCACCTCCATCTTTGACTTCCCATTTCCAGAAGTGTGAGAAATAAATGTCTTTGCTTAAGCCACCTAGTCTGTGGTATTTTACTACGGCAGCCCTCGCTGACCAAGACACCCTTCCAGGAAAAAACACGCATAAACAAAAATCTTTGAAATAACTTGATCTCTTCAGAAAGTTCCATTTGAAAAAAAAAAAAAAAACTAGACAGTATCTAAAGAAACCACACTCTATTCACCTTTTAGACCTGAATAAAAATAAACTATATTGTCAGAGCGTTGGAAGTTTGCCCTTCAAGTCCTCAGACAATAAAATTTGAATCGATTTCTAGACTCCAACTGGGGTATCGTTGCCTTATCCATAAGAGCAAACATCAGTGGCCTGCCTTCACAAACTGCATGGATGACATACATGCCCACTTTAGGAAATGCTGAAAGCTAGCTTCCTTAAGATATACACTGGCAGTAATCACCACCCTGTCATGATGCATCTTCATGCCATTTTACATTCTTCGGGAAGGAGGTGGGGAGAGGGGATTGTTGGTGGGGAGGGTAATTGAGTTACAGCTTGTGGTTTACGAAACCCCAGAAAGATCCACAATGGGGTACAAATCAGTGTACAGCTAAGATAGGCTAGCCAGGTTTTGCATGTAGGCTGTCTGTGGACTAAGCAAGCTTCCTCATGGCCAGTTTTAGAGGTTATTGTTTGGACCAACTGTATCTCCCTCAGCCACTCAGTGTATACAGATGAGCTGGCCCTGCAGGAAGGCCAAGCAACTCCGGTTGCCAAAGAGTCCCAGGAGTTGACCACAGTTGAAACACTCACATCTGTGCAATGCATTTATCTGCCTTTGGTTCCCAGATAAGTCAGTGAATTTTCTGGAGAAGTTCTAACAGAAGAACATCTTCGTAAATGACCACTCTGTTCAAAAAACAGACTAGACCTATTTTTTCACCTCTGACATGCTAGGAACAGCTTTCATGCTTACCCTAGGTGGGGTAGGAGAGGGAGGTGAGGCAGGAGAAGTTGCTGTCTTGCTTCGATACTACAGTTCAGGCACCATATAAGCCATCAGAGAGGCAGGGATCCAAGATACTCATTTTGCAGGAAAAGAAACTCCAGACCATGGTGTAGGTCATAGCTGTCTCATTCACTAACTCTTTAAGTGTGGGTGGATTGCTAAGCCTGACATGGACCTGAGTTCTCACACAGGAAAACAAGGATCATAGTATCTACCACCAGAGCTGCAGTAAGAACAAACATGCTGTGGAAACACAACTAAGGAATTATTACATCTTCCCTCATTCTGATCAAAATGGTGGTAAAGAGGGTCACGGGACTAGGTTCCAGGCATTTGGCATGAGAGCATCTCAATTCACAAGTTTCATTTCACTGGCAAGCCCTGTAAAAGCATAGAGTAGGGGCACCTGGATGGTTCAGTTGGTTGAGCATCTGACTCTTGGTTTCAAATCAGGTCATGATCTCATGGGTCATGAGATTGAGCCCCGTCTCTGCCCCTCCCCATCTCTCTCAAATAAATAAATAAATCTTTAAAAAAAGAAGCCCTCAGTAATTCAGGGAAGGTAATGTCCGGAAAGGTGGTTATAGAGAAGGCCCTTGGCCCCCATGTCTCCTGCCTGGAGAAGCCTGGAACACTGGTGGAGCTCCATGATTTAAGTCAGGATCATCAGCAACTGACACTCTGACGTTCAGCGGCGTGTGCAGAAACACACAGAGCCAAAGTCTTGGGTTTGAGCCTCTACTCAGGTAATTTTGGCAAGTTACTTAATTTCTTTGCTCTCCCTTTTACCTAACTGTTAAGATATGGGTGATATGGTAGTGATTTGTGTGTGTACCAGTGTGGCTGGGCCAAGGCACTTGGTTATGTGGTCAGACATTCTGGGTGTTTGGTGAAGGTGGTTGTGAGTGAGAGTTACACTCATGATGGACTCTGAGTAAAGCAGATTGCCCTCCAGAATGTGGGTGGGCCTCGTCAAATCGGTTGAAGGCTTGACTAGAACAAAACACTGACCTCCTCTAAGCAAGAGGGGATTCTCCAGCACACAACCCTCAGACTTCACCTACAAAATCAGCTCTTCCTGGTTCTATCTGGCAGATGACCTTTGGACCCAAACTGCAGCTTTTTCCTGAGTCTCCAACTTGCTAGCTTCTTTCATCAGATTTTGGAATATATATATATACACATGCTATTTGTTTCTCTAGAGAATCCTGCCCAATACAGATGGTAATACCTATCTTGCAATGTTGTTTTGAGGGATAATTGAAAATACTTGGTAATACCAAGCACTTGGGAAATATTCTACTTTTGTTATCATAAGGAAGACAAATGAGAGAGGGTGAATTTCCTGCCGTGGCTTCTACTCTGGCAAAAAAATGATGCCACATCTTATTGTTTTTGTGTGTCAAGGGGATTGCATGACAGAGCCAAAGATCCTCTTATAGGCCCAGTGGGGCTAACCTTCCAACCCAGTTGGAACAAAGTTGATGCTTGTATTTGCTTGACGTATGCAATTCATTAGAGCCCTGGGGGAGGGGGACAATTGGAAGAGCTTACTCCCGGCCATGCATACCAAAATTTAGGGCAGAGGCATAGAGATTGCCTTTTCCATTGTTCCACAAGGGTAGCCTCATAAATGTGTGATCCCGTCGAATCAGGGTAGCAGCCCTCCTAGAGGCTGTCTGTTAGAATAAAAGGAGGAGGATGTGCATGCTTGTGAATGACAATACAGGTGGGACACTTGACACAAGAATTGGCACTAGATTCAGGACAAATCCCAGTGGAAACACCTTTCTGTGTCCTCTAAGCATGCCTTAGAAACACAGTCTTCTCTCTACCAACCTTCTCGGAAAGGGTAACAAAGAAGCACTGAAGATGAATTAAAAAGTTGAGGTCCACGGTTAATGAACATCTTCAGGTTGGAAGGAACCTCCGAAGCTCCTGAATTAAAAAGCCAGTCTTGCCACATCTGAGCCATTAGGAGGAACAGTGTGAACCATGCAGGTGAATGAGACAAGAGCAGAATTCAGTTCTCCCTGCTCTCAGCCCTTCATTCTGACCATGGAATTGAATTTCCCCTTCAACCACAGAATAAAACATAATTGGATTTCTCAAAGTCTTGCGGAGGTGCAACTTGCAATTCAGAAGAATCGGTATATTTAACTTTCTTCCTCATCTGACCCAGGGGGGATGAAAATGAACTAAATGATCCTCGAACAAGGGGGAGCAGGCTCTGATGTTCCCTGGGTATCTTCCTTCCCCTCCCTGCTGGACGGTGTTGCTGCAGCAGATAAAGGGACAGGAGAGCCTGCGGAGCCCCCCTGAATACAAAACCCAAGCTTTCTCTCCGCCTCCCCTCCCATAATTAATCTTTCTGTGCTTTCTGCAGGTACCACCCTCTGCAATGTTCAGCATTTGGCTGGGATTTCCCCTTTCCTTATCACCATCGCTGTCTTTGTTTTGGGAAAAGAAGGAAAAAACATCCACGGCTCATAGAGCCTGCATGTGAGGGCGGCTACGTGTGGAATACCCCCACCCCACCACATGTTAAATTCATGTGGTCCTCTCCCTCTGCCAATCCGAACATCCTTTCTATCCCTAAAGAACTCAGGATATGCAACGTCAACCTGCATTCTCTCTAAGATGACAGTCCTAAGGCTTTTACTGATTAATAACTCAGATCACTCTCTAACGAGTGTAATACTTGTTTAAAGACACTAAAAAACCATCACGCGCATGTAGATATTCCATTTCTGTGCCAAAAGAAACCAGTATTTCTGAACTCATTTACCCTTCACTGACGCAGTTGCCATGGAAACCATAACATTAAGCCAGGCAGTTACTTACTTCCACATTACATAATATTATCTAATGCTTAGTTACTCCTGAACAAACTTGTTTATTCAGTAGCTTTTTGTCCATGTAATCAACCATATCTGCTTTGATTTGATTAAACAAGGAGCAACGGCATAAAACCGTCTATCGCAATGCGCCTGGCGCCTGTTACTCATCCAGAAAATGACATGCTCTGTATTTGCCAAAAAAAGTCTGAATTTGTAAAGTTGTGGAAGAGACTCTGGTGCTGCTCACACAATGCGTGGTTATGGATTAAAGTCGTTAAGATTAAAAGGACATGAAGTTAGAAACTGGAGCAGAAGTATTGGAGATGAAATTACAACAGTTTTGAACACTTTTTTATTATTATTTTTTTAATCAAAAGGGGAGGAGACAGCACAGAGTCTCTGGAAGTCTGTATGTAAAGTCCTTCAAGTAAAAAAAATGTTTGCTGTTGAAACTTTTATTCCAGTTAGGAACATTGTTCCCCATATTAGTAGTGGGTTTTCAGTACTCCTCTCCATTTACAGGTTATTGGTGGGACCATAGTGGATGACCATTCTCAATGACCTTGGGGCTCCTTTCTTCTTTAGTTATGGCATTAGACAGTCCCTTATACCTCTTCTGAGGTATTAACACACAGTTTTTGGTTATTAACACACAGTTTTTGGTTATTTCTTAATGAGGGCAATAATGGATAGAATAACCAGACATAAATAATGCTTATTGAGACCAGATTCTTGAAGGAGTAATGAAACTTGCTCTTGCCCAAGGTCATTCTACTGTCTACACATAGCAAGATCTGGAGAAATTTATTACTGCCCCTCTTTCCCCCTTTCCCCTCTTTCTTTCTTTCTTTTTTCTTTCTTTCTTTCTTCCTCTCATCTTTTCAAAATACTGCTTTAGACAAATGTTAAAGTCTTTATTGAGAAATGAATCCCTAGGCTGGCATTTTCAAACATTTTACTAAATATTTATATAATTCTATAACCTATTCATGAGTTTCTGATATGTCCTCCTTTAGTATATTCTTACTAAAGACATAATGATAATGTGCATAATTATTTTAGAGAAAAAAAGATAAGCCAAAAGTCCAATAAAACCACTCAAAACTCCCACCACCCAAAAAGAAAGATTTGTGCCATTTTTATGCAAATGGAAATAGCATGTAATTAGAATCTCTGCAGGAATACCTTTTCTTCTGGTTTGGTCCATAACTCCTTTCTTCTTGTATTTTCTTGTGCCTGTTGATTCTGTCATGTTCTGCACTGTCATGGCATTTTATTTCAGGGTCTTAATTTGTTTTGCATGGAATCCTTGGTCTTTTCACCTGCAAAAAGTCAATGTTGACTTTTCCTGCTATTCTAAAAGCTTCATTTCCCTGCACTGCTCTCCCTCTCTCTCTCCTCCTTTTGCTATTTCTAACAACTCTGAACTGGCCAGCACATTGCTGTTTTCATACAACTTCCTTTGTCTATGATAGTCTTCCTCCCTCCTGTTTCTTCCTCACCCTCTGGGCATCACTGGCCTCTTTACTATAAGACTCAGTACAGGTATCAAATCCTGGATGGAGTCTCCAATTTAGAACACTCGACCCCACCCACTCACCAGTGAATTTCCCCTTCCTTGCTTCTAACTCTGCACCCTAACCTGTGTATATTTCTAATATAGAATGCAGAAAAAAATAAAATATTAATTTCTCAGTTGTTGATCAGTCTCTCTCCATTTATTTATTAAACAAATATTTATGGGGCCCTACTCTATATCAATCCAGGATGGTGGGTCAACAGAGGTGAATAAGACCAACAGGGTCTGGTCTCTGAAGGAGTTTACCCCCTGCATCTTGAATTTCCTAGCAACGTGTCTGATCCATAGTTGACGCTTAATGTGTGCTTGTTCAACTGGTTTTTAAAACAGCCAGCTTTCTTGTATTACCTAAATTTTAGAATAGAAAAATATAAATTAACGGGAAAAAAAGATTTATCTGTTTCTCACTTAGCTATGAATTAAGTCACATTTTTATGTACATATTTTCCAAAAAATTTTCTTAGATATAATGCAAATCTTCTTTTAAAATGGGGTCCTAGGGCACGTGATTTTTGAGCTTGAGCATCCCACAGGCATGCCCAACAGCATTCAGATGGCTTCTTGTCTTATAGGCATATATGTTTCTGAATGAGGGGACCCTCCAATGGATCAGGTGATTCTCTAGCTATTCTTGCCTCATGTCTGGCTTTATATTTTTTTATAACTTCACTACAGTGGAGACTGTGCTGACTTATCCACTCATCCGGAAACAAGAGCAAGAAAGGACAGAGGAACTCGGTTCCCTGAAGACAAAGAGCTCAATTTCAAGAAAACAGACCAGGATTCATCGTTGTCTGTGGTTTCTAATCTGAAAGTTCCCATTTGCAGTAACTTTCTGACATCTGGTGGGTCACATAAACCTTTTTATTTGGGTCTCTGATTTTGTACTCCAGAGATGCGCATACAAACAAATCTCAGAATGAAATGTTAGGAGCCAAACTACCTTGCCCTTCAAATGTTGGTCCTGCAGTTGGGGAACTGTGGACAATGAAATCCCTCTTTTGAGTCTCAGTTTCCTTTTCTGTCAAATGAGAGCAATAATGGAAGATTGCTCGAAGTGCATGCATATATAAACTCCTCCTGCTAGTGCACGGCACATAGAATGCATTTATTTTCTTAAAAGATTTTTTAAATTCATTTATTTGACAGAGAGAAAGAGCGAGCACAAGCAGGGAGAGAGGCAGAGGGAGAGGGAGAAGCAGGCTCCCTGTTGAGCAGGGAGCCTAATGTGGGGCTCAATCCTAGAACCCCAGCATCATGACGTGAGCCGAAGGCAGACACTTAACTGACTGAGCCACCCACGTGCCTCACATAGAAAGCATTTAACAGACATTAATGTTATAACTTCTCTCTCTCCACACACATACACAACACGTACACACTCATAACTCAAACACATAAAGATCACAGACCTCCCTCTTTTGGAAAATGTCTAAGTCTTTTCTCCTTAAAGTAATGCAATATTAATTGCATTTATAGTTTGTACACCACCGTCTTCTAATAAAACGTTTTCCTTTGGTTTGATATCTCATCAGCGTCTTCTTTGTGATTCTATAATTTACTTGTCTTGTAGTCTCAGTGATTTCCTCCCCTGGAAGTCTCAATACTCACTGCAGTTAGAATTTTCATAGTCTCCACTTTGCCATTGTTCAGTCATACAATCACAGAGGAGAAAACTTTGGCCTCTAGTAGTTCCAAATGATTCTACTTCGATACATCTATGATAAATTTTATTTGGGGAGTTGAATTGAAACCATGGCATAAAATGGAATTTCAGGTGGAGAATTGCAAAGTAAGACCATCAAAGTAGTGGACATTGTCACCATTACCTTGGTTCCCTTTGATTGTTCAGAATTTTGCAATTCAGTTCAGTTGGGAAACATGTTATGCTCACAGAGACTACCTTATTTGATATCCCCAAGTCACAGGCTGGAAGGATCTAGCCCTCATATGCTCCAATAGGAAACCCCCAAATTAGATAAGAAACAAAGCTCACCCTTCAAAATGTGGGGGTTCTGAGTTCAAAGAGCCTCCAGCAACCAATCCACATGGATAAAATGGAAAAGATAATGAAGAATATGAAAGCCAGAGCAGGAGAGACTGCCATTCAAATTCTCTCTTTATCTTCCCCTGGCCCTACTTGCTGCAATTCCAGTAGCCTCTTTATGTGTTCCATTAAAGGAAGACCGTGTGTTTATTTTGCTCTTAACAAATCAGGACGCCTTGCTGAAATGTTTGCTTTAGCTTAACGCTATGCTTGGTGGATAAGGTTGATTCAGCCCAGCACAGTTTCTTTTGTGGTGATAATAATGGGATTTGGGGGGGAAGAATATGCGTGTATGTGTGTAAATTTTATGATAGGATTCTCCTTTTCTGCAGTTGGCTGCCTCAGTTTGTCTAAATATTGGTTGAATGTTTTCATAAGCTTGCTTTTAAGGTAAACAGTTCATAAGATTTTATCGCCTACCATATTTGCTTATTCTCAAAACAACTCCTTTGGTACAGATACACTTAAGTTTGACTTTTTATCATTTGAGTCCACATCTAGTCTTCGAAGTAATTAGCACTTACCATCCCCACCTTACAGAGAAGGCAGCCAGGAGCTCGGAGAACTGAAGTCACACACCCAAGTCCCAAAATGAGTAAATTAGTGATACTTGGCTTTTTAATGAAAGCGGTAGAATCTGACCCCAGGAAAATGTAAGACACGTAAACTTTACATATTACTTCTGGAATTTTAGCCTCCCCCAAAGCCCATTCATGGAAGCCCAATTTAAGAATCCCTATAATAAGTGAAAGACCTAGGATCTAATCTAGTTCTTCTAGATGCATGTCCAGCATACCTGCCCCCACCCCACCACGTTCCAATATCGAAATTCATGCTCACATGGTCCATATCTATCTATAACCTTTTTTATTTATTTATTTATTTTTTAAAGATTTTATTTATTTTATTTATTTGACAGAGACAGAGATAGCGAGAGCAGGAGCACAAGCAAGCAGGAGTGGGAGAGGGAGAAGCAGGCTTCCCGCCGAGCAGGGAGCCTGATGTGGGACTTGATCCCAGGACCTTGGGATCATGACCTGAGCCGAAGGCAGCCGCTCAACCGACTGAGCCACCCAGGCGTCCCTATCTATAACCTTTTTTAAAATGATATTCTCGGTCACCTCTTTTTTAGTTTCCAGGCTGAAACATAACTTTTTGTTTGCCTCATTCATAGGACAATTCCTTCACCTCTGAATTGTTTTTGAATCTTCTCTGGAGCTGACCTGCAGCAACACGCACAGAAAATACCATGAAGATTTATTCAAAGGATGCCCAGAATTCCCCTGGAGATTCCAGACACCAAAACATCGAATCCAGATCTTCTGAGCATGAGAAATTCATTTAACCTTTGGATATTTCTTCTTGGACCTGTTAACCTTTTGTATGACCACTGGTGTGCTATTAGCTGACCTGTTTTTGGTATACTTAATGGGCCTTTTATTTGAACGCAGATGCTAAAGCCCTAAATAAAGTATTAACTGATTAAATTTAAGAGTAAATTAAGAGAGTGACTAAGTCATTCTTCTTTGTGACCAAGTTGGGTTTATTCTAGGAATGCAAGCACCGTGCAATAATAATAATACAATTGACTCAAAATGATGAATTAAAAGAGGACATTCATATGATCCTTTCAAGACGTGCTGAAAAGCATTTGATAAAATTCAGTACCTATCTATGATGAAAATGCTCAGTAAGCTAGGAATGAGAGCAAAATATTAGAAATACATATTCCCATTGAAATTTGTAAAGATAAGATATCTGCTTGTGAGAACGATTGTTATCAGCGTTGCGCCACAAATCTTAGCCAATGCAACGGGGTATGATTAAATAGAAAGCCTAAATGCTATAAAAGATTTTGGTTTTGCTTACTATCAAATGTCTACCCTGAAAAATGCATTGACCTTTCCACCCTTCCGTTTTCAGCCAGTCCTGTGGGATGAATGCTAATATTGTCCTCGCTGTGCAAGGTTGCAGAGCTAGGAGGATCTGTGCCACGTTGTGACCTTTGTCCATCTGACTCCCAAGCCACAGGCTGCATCACCATCCCATTCCCTCCTTGCATTGTGGGAAAATGGAAAAGTACACAAATGAAAACTACCCCTCAAAAATTAATCAGGATTATCAAAAGCAGGCACCAAAGTCTCCTAACCACTTCTCCTATGTCTCCCCCACCAAAAAAGAAAAAGAAGAAGAAAGAAATGAAAAAAAGGAGTCCAGGAAGTGTCTTTAAAAATCAGAGCTCTTGCCCTAATTAAAAAAAGAAAACAAAACAAAACAAGGGCGCCTGGGTGGCTCAGTTGGTTAAACGTCTGCCTTTGGCTCAGGTCATGATCTCAGGGTCATGGGATCGAGCCCCACATCGGGCTCCCTGCTCGGTGGGAGTCTGCTTCCCCCTCTCCTTCTGCCTGCTGCTCCCCCTGCTTGTGCTCTCCACCCCTTCTAATAAATAAATAAAATCTTTAAAAATTTTTTTAAAAAATCTTCATTAAAATAGAGGGACTAAAACAACAGGAAAATGCCAATGAGCAGCAGAACATGCCCACTGGAATTATTATTCATGGAACTCAAGCCAAGGATGTGCTTTTATTTTTCTTCCTAAGACCTCATGGGTCAGTGAAAGGTTCATTTTTCTAAAATAAAATAAACAGGGGATTTACATGCCATCTCTCAGAGGCTAATGGCAAGTCTAACAAGGGCGCTACCCCAAAGCATTTCACATAATCAAATGCCGAGGAGAGTCTCTGCGGGAACGGGAGGCGCCCAGCCACCTTTGATTCTGTCCTGCTTATCAGCATTTCTTCGCAGGCTTTTAATCGAAATTACGTCAGAGGAAGAGAAGAAAAAACATAAACATTTTGTCTGTTACATCTTAACTTTTCAAAATATAGTTGGCTTCGTTGTCCTGAGTTAATTAAGCTGCACTCTATTTAAAGCACTGTTGAATTTTTCCCTTTGTGTGCGGTGTCTTTATGCATCCTTTTCTTCTACTGGTAGAAATCAGTGTGTAGGTTAGTGTCTCTTGTTAGGTCCTCAGAAAAGAAACTGCATCATCAAGCTCTGGTATTTATGAACTCAGCTTCAAAGCCGTTAGAGAACTCCAGAGCTATATTTCAAGGAAAAAAATATGTTTTCTGTAATATATTGAACTATCGAGTGAATACCATGGGAACGTCATGATAATTATGTGGCAAGGACCTCTGACTTCAGCATGGTTCTTTATTGTACAGTTTATTAATATTAACCACCGTAGATAGCCATTAGAACGTACTACCAACATATGGATTTTTCTATTCATTTTAAAATACATGGTTTTAATTTTACACTAGACTCTCACGTTGAAGACAGTCATGTCTAAATACCTCCTGAGGTTAAATAAGAAATTTTGAGCTGTTTCTGCACACCTGTTGGCCATGTTGGAAACGCTGGAGGTAGAACTTATCCTATGTGCCTCCCTGGGTTTGAGCAAGTCCCCAGAGTTCTGCTGCAAAAGGAAGGCTGGTTTGTGCGGTCGAGGCTGTTCCTGCTTTAGTTTCTAACGCTGACAACTCTGAACGTACTCTCCCTTCAGTAAAACACGTGCAGGTCACAGAAGGAGCTCAGACCAGGGTGGGGCGAGTTACAGAATTACAAACAACATCTTCCAGCTACGTGGTTTTATCACACAACTTGGATGCAGATTGTCTCCATCAGAATCAATTTCCGAAAACTCAAGATTCAGGCGCGTTTGAAAGAGAGTTTAAAAAATGTATGTGGAATCTTCTTCTTCTTTTTTTTTTTTTCTTAACATATATTGCATTATTTGTTTCAGAGGTACAGATCTGATAGCAGGAGGGGAAAAATAAAGGGGGGGAATCGGAGGGGGAGAGGAACCATGAGAGACGATGGACTCTGAGAAACCAACTGAGGGTTCTAGAGGGGAGGGGGTGGGGGGATGGGTTAGCATGGTGATGGGTATTAAAGAGGGCACATTCTGCGTGGAGCAGTGGGTGTTATGCACAAACAATGAATCATGGAACACTGCATCAAAAAGTAATGATGTAATGTATGGTGATTAACATAACAATAAAAAATTTTTTTAAAAAAATGTGTTTGGAGGGGCGCCTGGGTGGCTCAGTCGGTGAAGCGTCTGCCTTCGGCTCGGGTCATGATCTTAAAAAAAATTAAAAAATAAAATAAAATAAAAAATGTATGTGGTACCTACTGTGTCTTCACAGCCTGGGTTGCTCAATTCTGAGTGCGTTCATGAACACGAGGGTGGTTTTGCCAGGGAAAATGATGTGTGCTCCCAGCTCTACCAGGAATACACGTTCTTCTTGCGAGCTCTCTGTTGCCTGATCTAGCTGCTGGATGTTGCCCTCTGACATGAGGATGAAGCAAAGCTTCAGAGGCGCTCATGTTATGCATCAACCTTGATATTTATAAGTTCACACGAGCAGATGTCTCACTGTCATCTTGCTGAGTTGGGCTGTGCAGGAGACACACAGCTGTGGCACTCCCGAGCTACGAAAGCCACGTAGCCTACTGTCCTGGCGCGCCCCTCGCATGACAGTCTCCTCTCTCAGAGGGCTACGTGGAAATGACTCAGCCTCGTTATCAAGGCATCATCGTCATCCTCATTGCTATTAATTTTAATCTGGCACCCGAAATGAGTCAAAAGCCTTGGAACAAACAAATTAAGGTGCTTGGCGATGCATCACACAGAACACAACATTCTTCTCCCCAGCAAAAGACAGCAAAGAGAAAAAGAACGAAGCCTTATTTAGAGTTCTTTCTGGGTGCAGGGTGCTGCGCTGGGTGGTGTGTGGCATCCACACCAACAGCCGTGGGAGGAGCAGCTTACCCAGCAAAAGTCTTGAGAGTCCCAGAGGACAATCTCGGCACCTGTGTTCATTCCAAATGGAGGGTCTGTTTTCAAGTTGAACTTTATAAAGGAAGTCACTTGTCTGACAGAAAGATCTAGCACACAGTACAAAGATGGAGAGAATGTGATGGAGGAGAAGGCAGGAGTTGTCCTCAGTCCCTTGGGGCTAAGCCCCTGCTCTGACTTGCACTTGCACCTGTCAGCTTCTCCCCTGTGTCTCACAGAGCCTGTCGGCGATGGGGTCGTAGCAGGGCTGGTCCATACCGTTGTTGGGACATGTAAATGAGAATCCAAGCCAGCCCTCGGCACACTAATTCACACGTGATGGTCGTGCCCATTCTGCTTATAAAGCAGATCCAGGACACAGAACGTACAGAGAAGCACGTGAGCATCCCAGAGCAAGGCTTTCCCTGGAACGAGTGATGAGCAGCAGGTGGTGTTTTGCAGAGCATATTGCAGGAGGCAAACGTCCTTAAAAACACAATTGATAAAGATTACATCTGATGTTCACTTTGAGCATAGGCTGGGAGTAGAAACACTGATATTAGCACATGGTGCCAAAGCCCAGACAGGAAAGGCCAAGAATAGCATTGGCAGGCGCCAAAGGATCAGCAGAACTTGGTCGGCGCAAAAGGAACAGAAAACCAGACCAGAATAGAGATCATTCTTAGCCACATCCGGCAAAGGGTTTCCCTTTTTTCTTTCCTTTCCTTTTCTCTTCTTTTGAAAAATCTTTTAAACCAGTTTCTTAATGAAGTGGAAATGGAAAAAGGTAAATGCACCCCACAGAGTGATATTCATTTATGCTCCAGTAAGTTACAAAGAAAAAATAGATACAGTTCTCACGCGGTGCTTCTGTATCTGCTAATAGTTAACAGTTCTCTGTGGTCATCTCTAATCCCTGGGGGCACCTTATCCCAATACGATCATCGAGACGCCCAAAGCACACATCACGGGGGAATGTCCTTCTGCCTGGAACTGTCCCACGTGCTGATGTCACGTACTTTCCCTCATTTTGGCCCGTCTACTGAGGCAGGGGTCTCCGTTGTACAGGAAGGAAACAGCATCACCTGAACTCCAACTGAATGCTGCCTTCACCGTCCCAATAGTCTCTGCACTATGCCGCTAGGATTTCTGTATTCTGAAACCTGATGATCCCTTACCCGGGTGGAGTCTGTTTCCCTTTATCCTTCAAACCCAAACCTATGCAGATTAAGAAGAAAACCACTGCTAACATCATTGTATTTCCTGCCTAAACACAAAATTGTCAAAGCTACCCTTTCTAGAATGCAGGCCAAATACATATCTACTTTTAAATCCCCATACTTAAGTCTGCTCATCTTGGGTCTCTGTGTCATATCAACATTTTGCTGCTAAATTACGCTTGTCCCTGCATTTTGTGTCCTCTTGTGTTTGGGTTAGCATGGGCAGGAAAGAATCCTAAACGCAAATGGATTTGGTGTGGACTCTAAGATGCTTTCTTGCATATAAATGATAGGGATGAGATTTTGGTTTACTAAACGTAGAGAAGTTCAGAAGCTCCAAGATTACACGAGGGGAGTTATCTTGGGACCAACTCGTGTTTGGTGTTGGGAACATGACATGCATTCTGCTAACCAGGGAGAAGGAGCTAGTACTCCTGGAGGTAATTCAAAGAGGTCTTTCCTCATTTCTCATTATGGACAAAGAGGCTAGTCAGTGCCCCCGACCTGCGCTTAGGAAAAGGTAGGAGAAGATGGGTTCAGCAATTGCAGAAGGAATTTTCTGACACAGTAATCTCTTTAAGGGAAGCCGAGTAGAAATGGCATTTGATCCCTAGCATCTCCACAAGAGACAAACATAACGAGTGGGGAAATAGGGAGATTGACACTATAACATCGCACCAGCAAAAGGGGTGCCATGTGTTCTTCTAAGAATTTAACTGGGTGAATGAAGACAGAATTAACCAAGTTGTGGGTTCTGTCAGAAATACATACAATGGTTCCATTTTATAATTAGAATTTTCTCCTAGCTGTTTCCACTAAGTTTCAAAAGGAAATCACAGAAGAAGGAAAGCATAGGTGGGCATTGCTAAGTCATGGTTCAAATTATTTGGGACCGTTGTCCTTGAAGAATCCCAGACTGTGAAAGGTAAGTATATCCCATCTAAGAACAGAATGGAGCCTCTGGGGGAGATTGTCTTCTCCCAGGGTGCCCATGAATCGTTGTACAGGTTATACACTGCACAACTCTGGAGGGCACCATTCACACTGTGGTTACATTATAGTCTATGTGATGGCATTTCCTAGAATTATGCAGTGAACACCCTGGAAGGATGAACAGATTATAATGCTCTTTGGTCATTGTGTTGACATGGCCTGAAAATTTCAGAACAGGGACTGGAGAAATGGAGTTGGTATGAAAAGGACAAATTTGATGTATTGGAGGTGGATGGAAAAGAAACAGAATGAGGGGGCTTTCACCAAAACACGATGAGTCTGAAACCCTGTTCCAAACTCCTGAGGAGACAAAGCAAGCGAAAAATATGATAGGATTCCAGAGTCGCAGTGTACGTGAACTCAAAACAAGCCAGTTATTACTCAGCGATACAGATTTCCCAGGTCCTAAGATCTGAGAGAAATTTCTCTCTAGATGCTCAGAAAGAAATGGTTGAATGTTAAACTCTGAAGATGATGCATTTGAGTGCAAACCAAACCATTGCCCAAGAACCACTGAAGAACTAGGGCAAGTCAGTGTTCCTGAGAATCCCTTTCTTACCCTAATCCAGAATTGGACCACTTTGGAGCGCTTGACGTTTGTCTCTCTTCCTTAACAAGGGAGTTTGGAAGGTGAGGACAGAAGGAGGCAGTCGCTGAAGTCTATCTCTATCCTGACCTGCCCTCCCTTCTCATGACGAGATTTAATCCACCCAAGACATCACTTTCTGGAAGCTCATACCCAGGAGTCTCTGCTCTTAGGGATCATCTGGGCTCTTCAATAGAGTCCTACTGATCCTACCAAGAGCTAAGGACATTGGCATTTTGAAGCTTTTCATACATGACCCACACCTCTTCTGCCATCCACTGACCTTACAAGGACCTGGACTGCTTAGATTCTGTGTTTTGTGAATTCAAGAGCTGTTGCCTAATGTCATATTTCATGTTGCTTGTGCCATGAGCCTGTTCAAGGAAAAGGCACAGTTCAGAAAAGTCCAGGACTAGGGCACCTGGGTGGCTTGGTTGGTTAAGCTACTGCTTTCAGCTCAGGTCATGATCCTGAAGTTCCAGGATGGAGTCCGGCGTTGGACTCCCCGCTCAGCGGGGAGTCTGCTTCTCCCTCTGACCCTCCCCCCTCTCATGCTCTCTCTCTCTCTCAAATAAATAAATAAAATCTTTTTTTAAAAAAAGAAAAGTCCAGGAGTGATCAATAAATATGGACTCAGGAGTTTGTTGAAATAGGCTCATTTTAATCCATTCACTCTCACAGAGCCACTGTGCTTGTGGAGAAAGGCTAGGGTCAGCAGAAAGAGCCATTCCTGGGAGATCCTATGATGTGTCTACACAGGATGAAAAGATTAATGACTTGAAACAAGTCTATCTCCAAAATGTAGATATTCAGAGAGCGACCTAAAGCAGTGTTGGTTGTTTAAATGTATTTCACAAGCTAAAAAGGCAAGCGCACAACTACCAGCTTTGCTTTTCCCATCGCAACACTGCCAAACGCTCTCCTTTTTTCCTCATCGGAGCTTTGCTCTAAGTCTGGGCTGCTCGATATGAATAACCCAGGTAGGAAGCCTCCACATCTTTTATGGACATCTACAGTGTAACTTCATTAAATCGGACTTCCGTATTTGAAGTCAGTGATAATTAAGACAGGGGATCACTGAAGTTGTCCTTGGCACTACTCAGGATAAAATGGTTTGCTAAGCAAATTAATAGCATCAATGAGATTCTGAGGGAAATGTTTGCCTACTTTAGAAAACAAACTGTTGTCAAGTACATTAGAACCTCAAGCGATCAATTGGGTGTGTGCCAGACATGCTTCGATAGATGGTATGGCACAAAGACAGACATCAAAGCTTTCCCAGCTCCACTGTGTATTAGCTGGGTGACCTTGGGCAGGTTAGCTCATCTCTGCGGGCCCTGCTTCCCTCCTTGAAAATCAAGATGAAAACATCCCAAACGAGCTAAGACACCCACGGCACAGGACCGCTGCGAAGCTTTGATATGTGATGGTTGACTTCTCTCTTCCCTTTTTCCAAAATGGTACCTCTACCCAGAAGAGAGAGGCCCATCTTGTCATCCCAAGGTAAGGGCCTCCACTGGAGAGTCATGAAAACTATTTCTTTTCAAATGTCCTATTTCACAGAGTGGCCTTTCAGTTGGATTTCTGAGATGCCATTGTGCTTTCAAAAAGAAATAAGAATATCTAAAAATATAACAAGATTGCGTTCTGTCCTCCTAAAGAGTTGCCCATGAGTATTTCTATAATAGGTCTCAATAGCTTTTAAAAAATAACTAAGCTGACTGTCCCTGGTGGAAATACATTTCCAAATCTGTATCTCTTAGCAAATGTACCAGAAAAATTATCCTCATACGCAAAGGGTAATCTACACATATAGCATCTATGCATGTCGCTAACCCCGAGTAGAATGAATCGACTCGATAGCAGGGGCGTGGCATATAAGGCAAAGAGACATGCGTACAGCTCTAGATACTATTTACTGAGCTGTGAAGAACCGAGTTAACCATGCCCTAGAGGCCCTGCCTCAGACGCCACATTAATGATTCCTGCATACACAAATTCATTAGCTGTTTAATTAAGTTAAATCATGAATTGAATTTGTTTAATCATTAATTAAGGAACAAGGAGGGTTGTGCTAAAATTTAGCACCTCAGGAAAAAAGACAGAAGAAAGTAGCAACTCCAAATTCCTATACCCTACAGCCAGCTCCCAGTAGCTTCCAATCTGCCCTCTCTGGCCCTGGGCACACACAAACACATACATGCACGCACGCAGAAATTATTTCCAGAAAGATCTTTACCTTTCCATTTCAAACTTGGCATTGTTTTCAAAATACATATGAAAGTCATTTGTTTGCAGATTGTATATTTGACTTTTTTGGCCTTCTGCAGATGGGATTTACTTTATTTAAGGGCGGGGGGAGATATGCCTAGCTTCATAAAATGAAAATGGTGGTTTGTTTTTTTTTTAACCCATGAAGGACCAATGGGCAGTGGAGGGATTAAATTTCAACCCCAAATGGATTCTTAAGAGAACCCTATCAGTAACTCAAATCCTTCCATAATCATTTTAAGAATTCAGATAACGGCACAATTAGAATCCTGAACAGAGGTATTCTTAGGCTTCCAGCTTATCATAGTATTGAGAATAAAATGGAGAACTGCATTTACTCAACACCTGAGATGAAACTCCCTCTCAGCAAGCACAGGGAAACATTGGATGCCACCTTGAACTCTTGCATTGTGAGAATGTGAGGCAGTGGTCATTTTCTCCGTGAATGTCAGCAGCTCCCCTCTTGCGATCTTAGGTATGACTTGTGAATCCTATGGCCCCTCCAGATGGTTCGTGCCATAGTAATGCACCGAGGCAATTTATTCTGGTTTCTAGCATTAATCGGTGAGTCATTTATGGCATCTCTTACAGGTGTTTCCCCAGAACAGGATATGAATTCTGGTACACTCGATTTTGTTTTTCATGTTGCCAACGGGAGATCTGGAAGGTTTACTTGGCAGAGTGGCTCGGGGACTCCAGGCTGAGAATCCCTGCTTTGGCATAATTGTCCATATCCTCACGGAAGTGGCTGGGTTAGTTGTCATAGCAACAGACATAAAAATTATCCACCTGATTTTTCTTTCTGGCTTTTCAGGGTATAGCACCGTGAAGTGTGGGAAACCTCTCTCCAATTTGCTCACAGCAAAGGTAGGTGAGTTTTCTCATCTATTATTCCTGAAAGCTGATTTTCAAAAACCCCATCTTTCAAATTTAGCCTGGTGGATCAGTCATAACACAGACATATTTAAATGATATGTAACCAGACAGAGCAGTGTATACTATGTCAGATAAATTGAGCCACCCGAATTTACTAATGGAGGTTCAGATCTTTGTGGACTGGAGTGAGATTAAGTGTTTCACATAAGAGGAAGTTGCAGGTAGAGCAAGAAGAAAATTATTTTTTCTCCTAACTTACTGAAATGGAAATGGGGAGATTATTGGCTCTCTGTAAACTTTCTCTCTGAAGAATTATGTTGTTGCTTTGAACATTCAGATTAAAAAAAAATGGGCATTTTTTGTGCCTTGGAGTTCATAGATATAAGATATATGTAAATATAAGTATTTCCATATATATATAAATCTATACCTCTTTCAGTGAATATTAGTTGAGTTCATGGCTAATACATATTCAACATAATCCTACAAATAGGAAGGTTGTAGGACAGGGTGCCACCGAAGTACGAATTTGAGTGAAACAATCAAGAGACCATTTCTACTACAGAGAGTAATAAACAAGCCTGCTAGTGACCAAAATACAAAGCCTCTAAGCAAATACTTTAAAGAGAAGTACAGAATGCAGGCAAATGCCACAGAAGGGCTCAGCTTCCTAACTGAAGACATCACGAAGAGATCCATAAGACAAGTGGCATTTGGGATGAATGAAGTATCAGCAGAGAGAATGGGGAGAGCCGAGGCAGAGAGGCAGGATGAGCAAAGGCTCCGAGGTGGGACTTCCCAATTTCAGTGCAGGAGTGAGAAAAATTAGAAGGACTCATATGCCACTGCCAAGGTCTGTATTTAATTTGGTGAGTTACTGAGAATTCTTTGAGCAGGTAATGACATGACTGGAATTTCACCCAAGACAGGTTTACAGTACACCTACTCGTATGTGAAATGAGCTGCAGTGGGAAGGAGGGTGGGCATGGGTTGTGACAGTCGTGTACAAGGGTGTAGCTGCTGGACCAACCACAAGTTATTTGACAAAGAAGAACAGACTCAGAACATCTCCAAGGTTCCCATGGCTAAAGACAAGACAGTTTGAATATCAATAAAATAATAACTGCAATGGAGTGAAACACCCCCCCCACACACACACACATACACACACACACAAGCCACTGGTTACCTCTGGAGGATATTATCCAACTCACTTTGAAAACTGGTAAATAAAGGGAAAGAATCAAACCTTTATAGCACCTTCCTTACATAAACTCTACCCCAAGGTACCCAAGTAAATGATTTGGAACATTTCTTGTATAAATGTATTCCAGTTAATGAATTAATAAGGAAAGATAGACTAGAACATCACTACCTTTCAACCCCTAACAAAATAATAGCTCCAGGTCCGTGGTTCTCAGAGGATGGTCACTGGACCAGCAACATCAGTATCATCTGGGGGCTTTTGTTAAAAATGTGAGTTATTGGGCCTAACCCAGACCTACTGAATCAGAAACTCAGGTAAGGCCTCAACAATCTGTAGTTTAACAAGCCTGCCAGGTGATTCTGGTGCATGCTCAAGATTGAGAACCACTGGCCTAGACAATAATCATCAATGGCTGCTAATACCATGGAAAGAGACCATATATGGTGAGCCTCCTGATAGAAATAGAATATGTCACCTACGCAGCAGTTTTGCCAAATAATGCATAGCATGCCTCTCTACCAAACTATCAATTTATAGGAAATGAAGACTCTAGAACACACTAAACAAACTTTCCTGGGAATCCAGTCAACAAAATCCTAACTGCGGGAAACCCTGCAAGACCAACACAGTGGGCTCTTCAACAAATGAATTGTAAGGAAAAAGGGAGAGAGAGAGAGAGGGAGTCAGAGCATTTATAGATTAAAGAAACATCAACTGATGGAGGTGTGTGGACTTTATTTCAACCTGAATCACATAGATGTCAACCACAACAACAAAATTATGAGACAGCTGACAAACTGTAGAAGAGGAACATTGACTCGAAATAGCATATACTGTTAATTTTCAGTGATAAAGTGTTGTGGCTATTTTTTTAAAGAGTCCCTATCTTTTAGAAATGCCTACTGAAGCATTTATAGCTTCAAAATCATCTGATTGGGGTAGATATAGAAACAAACCAAAAAAAGATTGGCCATGAGCTGGTAATGAGTTGCTGGATGACGGGGACACAGAGGTTCATGGCATAATTCTGTTGCCTTCCATACATGTCTGAAATTATCCAAAACAATTTTTATAAAAATACAAAGATTACAGAGACATATTTCCTCTACCTCTGATACACACACAAAGTGTCTCTGAGGTTTGCAGCCGCGATGATCATAAAAGTGGTGAGCCAGAGAAAGTGAAAATAGAGTTTGGGGTAGAACAAGTTTGTTCTTGAGCATGTTGAAGTGAAGGCACCAGCAGTGAGTTGATGGGAAGGACTCCAGGCAGTCATTTAGGAAGGTTGGCTTGTAGCTTGGGAGAAAACCTGGTATAAGAGAATTACCAAGTTGGATGACATATATTATAGATATTAGCCCATGTATGCTCAGAAAAGGAACAAAAAATAAATAAGTTGCCAGAATAAGTACCGTTGTACGCTGTTTTCCGACATAGCCTAGGAAGAGAAGATGTAAAGGTGTGTGTTGGGTTTTATAAGTCCCAAATGTCATAACAAATGAATACTCGACCTTTGCATAAGTCAGGATGGGCTATGTCACGCGCAAGAAAAGCAACCCCCAAATATTCAGACTTTGCGTAGGTCAGGATGGGCTAGGTCATGCACAAGCAACAAGCAACCCCAAATTTCAATGGCAAAACACCCATAAAAGTGTGTGTGTGTATGTGTGTGTGTGTTTTAATTTCTCTCTTGCATACGTGGACAGCACTGGTCAGCATGGGTGCTTTGTTCATCAGGCTCCCCTGGAAGCAGGAGCATCACCAGAACAGATGTTTTGAGGGGAGTGTGGGAATTTAAGCCTTAGATTAGAATCTAAGCCTCTTCCCTGTTTGCATATCACTTCATCACCCATTTCATCAAACAAAGCAAGTGACAGTATTCTTTCTCCCCTGAGCCACATCTGAATTCAAAGGAAGCAGGACGTGCAGTCTTCCCAAATGCCCAGTAGAAGAAATGGAACATTTATGCACAGCTTTGTTACAAACTGAATCAGGTCCCCCTCAAATTCATATGCTAAGCCCCCATGTGACTGTTTTTGGAGACAGGACCTTTTAAGGATATAATAAAAATTAAATGAGGTCATAAGAGTGGAGTCCTGAGTGAATAGGACTGGTGTCCTTATAAGAGGAAGAGATAGAAGGAATGTGCGCTCACACAGAAAAGGCAGGCCATGTGAGTATACGGTGCGAAGGTGGCCATCTGCAAGCCAAGAAGAAAAATCTCACCAGATATCAACCCTGCCAGCACCTTGATCTTGGACCTCACGCATCCAGAACTGTTGGAGAATAAGTGTCTGTTGTTTAAGCCCTCTTTCCATGATGTCTTGTTACGGCAGCCCTAGCTGACATCGACAAGCCCCAGTGGCTACCACAAGCACGGAGGCTGGGTCTCAGCGTGAGAAGCATCCTCAGCATTACACATCTTTTTTTTTTTTTTAAGATTTTATTTATTTATTTGACAGAGAGAGAGAGAGCAAGGGGAGGGGCACAGGGAGAGGGAGAAGCAATCTCCCCACCGAGCAAGGAGCCATCCGTGGGACTCGATCCCAGGACCCTGGGATCATGACCTGAGCCAAAGGCAGATGCTTAACCTGACTGAGCCCCCAGATGCCCCAGCTTTACACATCTTCATGAGATTCCAGTGGCATTACTCTGAGGCTTAGACCATCTATCAAATTAAATGAACCTGGTAAAAACAAGTAAAAATCAGACACAAGTAAATGCTTCATTAAGGACTCCTCCCTGTCTACGCCAAAAAGTATGTTCTAAGTGTTGTTTTCATACATTTCAGATGAGGATAAATAATCTAGGCTCCAGCTTTAGTCCCAACTTGTTTAACAAACAAAGATGCTGCCAAGTAAACTGTATTACTTCTCTCCATTTAGTGTGGAAATGATTTGATACAGAGACTGCAGCCTACCTACTGGCTGGGATTTCTATAGACACTTCTTCTGGCTTGTCCTTGACTGTGCTTCTGGTTTCCTGCCCCTGGGGTGGGAGGGGCTGTCCTCTCCCCATCAAGAGTAGGCTGAGCATCTTTTTTATGCTCTTCCATCAAGGCTTTTATAGCTTTCAATGCTTTCCTTTTGCATATCAAAATTACCTTTTCACCTGGGCGCATTCCTCAGGGCGCTGCACCCTCAGGTCTGTTCTAAAAAGGGCTGCCATGGCCTTAGGACAGACAGAAAGCTTGCTACTAGCTGGGGAATTCTTCCTCATTGCCCAGTCTGGGCTGGGGCCGGGCTTTCCACCGTGAGCACCTGACCAGGACCCTGACACACTGAAGCAGAGTGAACTTCAGGCAACTTGTCAAAGTTACAGCGGCAGATCTCAGGAAATAATAAAAGCAAATATTAACTGAGCACTTACTATATGCCAGACACAGATACAAGTACTTTACACAGGGTACAGGTAGGTCAAAGGGAAGGGACATTTCATCTCAACCGTGGCTCAGGCCTCCAGAGCCTCAGGAAAAAAAGTGTCAAGTATCCTCTGCTCCAGAGTGAAGTTGAATCCAGACCACCTATGCAGGACTTGCAAGGTGGGGTCTGGAAATAGGTGTTGGGATGGTTTGCTCGTCCTCTGTCTCCCGGAGTGTGTGGGAACCTGGAAGTCAAAGAGAAGAGTGGAGGTAATTCTTTGAGAAAATTGTTGGCATTTCTTCAGGGGGTTACCTCTTCCCCACCTGACAACTTAGAGGAGCTTCAAGGGGACACCTTCAGTCGGGTCCCCTGGAGTTTGGGAGATGTAGAGAATATGGGTGCCTGATGTCCGCCCGTGGAATATAAAGGTAATGGCCGTGCTCAAGGCAACAAAGGACCGAAAGAGGCGGAGCTGTAGTAGGAGGTCCCTGTGCTTGCCCAGGGATGGAGGTGATGCCAGGAAGCCCGGGGGTCCCATGAGCCAGGAGACTCAGTCCAAGAGAAGTGCCTAGGGAAAGTGACCCAGGAAAAGGTGCCTTGCTGAGGCCCAAGAAGAAGGAACAACGGTTCTACACAACCCACACAGGAACCCCGTGACACAGTCTGCTGGGGACAGCCGCGAGCCAGAGAGCGTGGATGCTGGATCGATATGGTACCAACCACTTCACCTCCTAATCCTCTCCCCTTCCCCGATTGGGCCGGGGATGAGTGTGGGGACAGGGTAGGAGGGGACTAACCAAGTAAAAGGGACACTGCACCCTGCTCCACCTCAGGCTTCCCGGTCTGAGTAGCACCGAGGGAAAGAGAGGCTCCCAGTGGAGTAAGAGTTCTGAGTATGTGTTATGTTGAGCTGGACGTTTTAACTGCTGAAACTGGAACATTCTTGTGACTAAAATGGACCAGATGGGGATGTGAATTGGGGTTCCTCAAAAAATTAAAATAGAACTTCCATATGACGCAACAATTCCAATTTGGGGTATAGACCCAAAGGAAATGAAAACAGGACCTCAAAGAGGTATTTGTCATCCCATGTTCATGGCAGCATTATTCACAGTAACCAAAACATGGAAACAATCTGTCAGTGGATGAAGAGAGAAGGACAATGTGATATATAGAAATATAGATATAGATTTATATATCTCTCTATATAGATCTTTATCTTTATAATAGAATATTAGCCACGAGAAAGAAGGAAATCTGACCATTCACAAAAATATGGATGGATCTTAAGGGCATTATGTAAACTGAAATAAGCCAGACAGAGACAACAGAGACAGACAAATACTGCATGATATCACTGATATATGAAATCTAAAAAAAAAAAAAAAAAAAAATTCCAACTCAAAGAAGCAGAGAATAGAAAAGTGGTTGCCAGGGAGTGGGAGTGTAGGGGATAGAGGGGGAGCTTGGTAAAACCTCTTATACTGTCTTAAAATTTCATCTATGAGATGAATAGGGTGTGAGGATCCAATGTATAACATAGTGACTATAGTTGATAACACTGTATCGTAGAATTGAAATTTGCTAAGAGAATAAAAAATGTTCTCACTGAAAAAAACTAACTAAACCAGTGAAGTATCTGTTAACTAGATGGGAGAAAACCTTTCACACTGTATATCATTATGATGTACACTTTAAATATCTTACCATTTTATTTGTTAATTCTGCCACAATAAAGCTAAAAACAAAAAAAAAAAAAAAAAAGAAGAAGGATCAGAAGGCTATAGACGTTGGGACAGAACAAGAATTGGTCCAAACTTGGATTTGAAGGTGGATTTATCATTGTGCCCCAGTGAGTCCACATCAATTAGCAAATTCATTATGCTTGCCAAGAAGTGAAAAATAAAGCAAAACTTTGATAGCTCCACTTAGGAAAAAAAAAAAAAAAGAGTACAGGTTTTGGAGTTAGACTTCATTTCAAACCTGGATCTTCCACTGCTGAGCTATGTGGCCTGGCCCAGTTACTTGATATCTCTGGGCTTCTATTTCTCCATCTGTGAAATAGGTGTTAGGTTATTTATTCCCCCTGATTTTCTCAGGAGGAAGGTATAATAGTTGTTGGTATTTTATGGATAAGGAGGTTGAGGTGCAGAGAGGTTCAGTACAGTTCACCTCTCAGTGTAGTGAGTAAGTGGGTGATTAGGATCCAGCTCAACCATATGGCCTTATCCTTAACCACTGCAATATGGCAGCCCACCAAACTGAAAGCCCACTGAGGCCAAAGTCCTGCTTCCATTTTCACCTTTACTAAGTAGGAGAAATGGATCAAAGCTCAAGTGACATTGTCCATTAAATAGGGCCCATAATATCCATCCTAAAGACCTCATAGGACTTTCATATGATTCAAATAGGATAGTCTTTATGAAAATACAGATTACAAATTGCTTTTAAAAAGTAGACAATTATTATGGACTGAATGTTTGGGTCCCTCCAAAATTCATTTGTTGGAACCTAATCCCCAATGTGATGGTATTTGGAGGTGGGGCCTTTGGGAGGTGATAAGGTCATGAGGGTGGGGCCCCCAGGATGTGGGATCAGTGCCACCGGGAGACCAGGGAGCTATGCATTCTGTCTCCACTGTGTGAGGACACAAAGAGAAGCTGGCCATCTGCAGCCCACAAAAGGAGTCTCAGCATGCATGATCTGAGCACTCTGGTGCCCTGACCTTGACGTCTGGACTCCAAAACGGCGAGAAATACATGTCTGTTGTTCATAAATCACCCAGTCTCTGGTACTTTGTTATAGCAGCCCAAATGGGCTTAAGGCAGCACCTAAATAATATTATTGCCTACTAAAGGTATTGGGTTTCTCACAGGGAGTTTTATTCAGAGGAAAAAGTGTAATGAGAGAAAGATAATGAAGGAATCTCTAATGACACTTAGAGTTGTTTCCTTGGGGCCCTGACTCATCACTGGATTTAGCAACAACTTCATAATGTTTAACATCAATGGTACCATTTTTATTCTAATGAATACACAACGTTCAAGCCTCATCCCTTAGGACAGTAAATTTATGGCACGAGTGGAAGGCCACATTCCAGCCCAAAAGACCCCAGCCAAAAGGAACTGTTTTTGAAGGACTGGAGCTGTTTACAGAAATATCTTCATACAGTGTTGTTTTAAGGAGTCCACACTTTAGCCTCAAAGAAATTGGAGGAGCATATGTCTCAAGACCAGATATTACTATTTTATCTTTGGCTTTGCAACTCACACACATTCCCAAATGCCGATAGAATCTCCCAGAGCCTCTTGGTCCTATCCCTGAGCATTTTGAAGATCACGGGCTGGAGCCTGTACGTGGCCACAGGCCTTTCTTTGAAAGAAAGGTCTTGCCCCTTTACCAGAGTTGTCCAATGGAAATAGAACATGAGCATGAATGCCAGGCACAGATGTAATTTTCAATTCAAATAGTCACAGTAAGCCATGCACATGAAAGCCACATTTCTGTAGAAAGAAACAGGTGAAATTAATTTGAATAATATATTTTCTGTTATCAAATATATTCCAAGTTTGTCATTTCAGCATGCAATCAGCATAAAAAATATTGAGATATTTTACGTTCCTTTTTTTTCAGCCTAAGTCTTCAAAATCTGGCTTGTGTTTTTACACAGTGACAGCACATTTCAGTTCAGGCCAGCCACATTTTCAGGGCTCACTAGCCACATGTGGCTAGTGGCTTCCTAGTAAGTAGTCCAGGCTGATGCTTACAACTGGGCTTTTCCTGGATCCAAGGGAACCCCCGCTGAAAACAGAATGTCAAGCCTGGAGGCAGTAAGACTCACCTACAGAGTTATGGAACCCACCGTAGAGATCATCTTGTACGTGGCAACAACTAAGAATTTAATATACAGTTGAACCTTGAACAATGTGGGGGGCTAGGGGTGCTGATGCCCCATGCAGTCAAAAATCCATGTATAACTTTTGACTCTCCAAAATCTTTACTAATAATAGCTTACTGTTGACCCAAAGCCTTACCGATCACATAAACAGTTGATGAACACATCTTTTGTATGTTGTATGTATTATATGCTGTATTCTTACAATAAAGTAAGCTAGAGGAAAATGTTATTAAGAAAATCATAACAGAAAATGCATTTATACTGTACCATGTTTATCGAAAAAATTCTGCATATATGGACCCATGCAGTTTACACCTGTGTGGTTCAAGGGTCAGCTCTGTAGTCATCGGAAGCCTACATGGGGTAGAATTTGCAATTCACGATGTAATGTATGGGGATTAACATAAGAATAAAAAATTAAAAAAAAAAAGAATTTGCAATTCACATAATTTTTCACTGATAAGAGGAGAGTATTGTGTTGACCCATCCACTCTACAACAGAAAGATTGTTGGGATGAAGAGCATAACCTCCTTAATTTCTCAATTCTCCAATATGAGGACAAGTTTAAGTTCGCAGATTTGCTGCAAATTCAACTTCTCAGGGCCAGACTCTTTATTACAAGAAACAGCTTTCCTAATCTGCAGGGAACTGGCAAAGGTCAATATTTTGGTTACTTTCTTTGACTGACAGAGAAGCTATACTCTCTGTACAAAGTGAATTGTCATTCTATTGAAATAGAGAATGGCCATCTTTTTATGGAATTGGTTATGTGTTCTATGTGGTGTTTTTTTTCTTGTTATTGTGCTTAGCAGTTCTTATTATTTTTATTAGATTTTGTTTTGGATCTCTATGATGGCTTCTTTATTACCTAAAAACGAGTTTGTTGATCTACCCTTATTTATTTATTTATTTATTTATTTATTTATTTATTTATTTATTTGTCGATCTTTCCTTTAAAACAGGTTACACCATCTGAGTGCTTATTTCTCTTGGCAACTATGAGGTGATTAGGAAATTTACCCTTTCCATTCAAATTCATATGAAGGCTTTATTTCCCTGTGTGTCAGAAATGTTCCCTGCAATTCCTTTCTTGATATTCAAAAAATTTGTAAAGATGCCCAAACATCTCCAGCTCTCTCCAGAAAGGTGCCATTTGGGTAATTCCTGATCACACTGTTGATGTTGGTAAGTCAGAACCATTTTATCCACTGAATGCAATCAGTCCTTCGAAAAGAGTTTTATCTCTTTAAGTTCCAAGATGATTGTTCCCTTCCCCAACTTGCCCATATACCACAATCAACTTGTATGCCTCCCTGTCTACAGAGAGATCAGTCAATAAGTAATCCAAAAGCAGAGAACAATCGCAAAACTATTTATATTTCACGTTGCACCAAATTATGTGTTTGGGTTTGTTGTTTGTGATGTTGCCTAAGATTTGCTGTGCTTTTTTTAATTTTGCTCAGATTGTTATTAACATTAAATCATGTTCCTCAAGCATCTACCAATTGAAAATAAGTGAATGCAAGGTTTTCCAAACATAATCAACAGAATGGCTAATCAAACCAAGAATAATCAAGAGCTCACTGTATTATCTCCCCTTTTTCATTCATTTGTGAAAAATTTACTGAGCACTGCTCTGGTCAAGGCACGGTGCCAGTCTCTGTGGTTCTGTTTTCAGGAGCTCACACTTTGGTAGAAGATATAAGGCAGGCAAATAAGTGACAAGCGTGATAGACAGTGATAGTTTTGTGAGAGAGACAGAGAAAAACTTATCTGCCATGGCAGTTCAAAGAGAGTAGAGAGGCATCAAAGGAAGTTATGCTTGAGACAGCATTTGAAATAGGTGTGAAGCAGTGGATTGGATTTGGACGTTGGGAGGTAAGAAGTAAATAAATACCAGGCAGAGGAAGCGGGGTTCATCTGAAAGCAAGTCACCTGCTCTTGAAGAAACTATATAACTGTGTGCTAATTTAGAGCACTCCTGGTCTGTGCCTAAGTCTCTGGGAACATGGGGCACCTGGGTGGCTCAGTCGGTTAAACGTCTGCCTTCGGCTCACATCATGATCCCAGGGTCCTGGGATCCAGCCCTGGTCAGGCTTCCTGCTTCTCCTTCTCCCTCTGCCCCTCCCTCCTGCTCATGTTCTCTCTCTCTCTCTCAAATAAATAAAGAAAAAAATTTTTAAGAAAGACTCTCTTTCAAATAAATAAATAAATAAAGTTTTTTTTAAAAAGACCGGGAACATGAAAAAAAATGCACTGCTCACAAAAGAGCAAATTGTTACTTATTTAATAATGAATTAATTATTGGGACCATCCCCAAGATAAATGCCTTTTGTTTATGTAACTCATATGATACTAAAATCAGCAAAGTATTGGCCCTCCCCTCCCACAGACTTGTTGAGGCTTTCTTGTTACTTGATTATGTGTTTGAGGAATAAAATGCCTAATACTACCCTTTAGAAGGGAAGCGTAATTTCCACTCCAAACATTCGTTTTGTGTTCACAAAGTTGGTGGCAGACACACGCACGCACACACACTCATGATGATGATTATCTCTCGCATAGTCAACATTTCTACTGAATGTATTTCTGAAGGGAAATAAAGTCCTAGTAAATATATATACTTGAGCTGGTAAGATGTCTGAAAAATTAGTACCTTTCTTTGATGCTTTCAATGCAAAAGCGACTGCTTTTGTAATTAATGCCTTCATTTAATCAGGAATGGATCAAGTTGGCCTATGCAGAGGAGGGCCAGAAAAAAAAAAACCCAGCAGTATGCTAATGAGATGGTAATAAAGGGGATCAGGACATGCCACCTCAAAATATGCCACTTTGGTATATGGATTATTTTGAGCTTAAGGCAACTGAGAAACAGCAGATTTGGGAGGAACAGGCTGCCCTCCTCTTTTCTGCCTAAAAGCAGAGCATATGTTTCCATGTGTAAAAATGTCTCCCTCTCCTATAGCAGGAAGAAGAGAATGGGTCTTCGTAACCACAGAGGACACACCAACTTGAGTCTGCATAACAAATATTATTAAATAACTGTTTATCTTCCAGCTGTTTCCCCCATATATTTACTGCCCCTAGAAGCCAAATCCCTTTTCCTTTGTCTAGTCACTTCTCCACAACTTATCACCCTCTGTTAAAATGGCCTATAAACTCTCAAGCCAAACTGCTTCTTTCATTTTTCACCTCTTTTCTGTGAAGCTCCCATGTACAAACAAAATAAACCTTTTCTCCTATTTCTCTGTCTTTTGTCAGTTTAATTCACAGGCCCCGGCCACCGAACATAAGAGGATAAAGGAAAATTTTTCCTACCCCGACACTGGTGACATCAGAACTCAATAAATGTTTGTTCAAAGATACTGACCAATAGCCTTAAGATACACTCTTACAAGCTCAGGTAATTATTAGCTGTAGCGGTTGAGGTTTATTTGTGACACACAGCCCAAGTGCAAACGTAAGTTACCTTTTAGAGGCATGTTCCAAGAACAAGTCTTCTGATTGCATTGCTGCATCCTCTCTGCTGCTCTCCGATGCCCCTTAACTCAGACGACCAGAGAACAATTAAACCTTTTCTCTTTCTGTTTTTCACATATACATGTTCTAGTTGATTAGCAGGGTGGTAGAAAGTATCTGTGGTTCGCTGAGCTGGGTTGGGCAGATCATAAATCTCACCTTATTGGGCCTTAAGAACTGAAGGGCTTCCTCTCAAACCCAGAAGCACATCCTGCCATTGGAAGATTTGAAGATGCATGCCAAAAAAAAAAAAATGATACTTTTTTTTTAGGTTTTGTTTCCCAGGCAACTGCTCTCAATTCAAGATTGAATGAGAACAAGAGAATCCCCCAGAGGCACTTCTGTCTCCCACTTCCTCTCCTCCTCTTTACCGCAATAAAGCTGTAAACTCTGAGGACCCAGGATGCTACCTTTCCTTGGAGAACGAAAGGAGACGCAAGGGCTAGTTCGGGAATGACGCTGAATCCACAAGGATAAAATGCCTACTGGCAGGCGATACGTTCTAGAAACCGTCTGTGTCAGATGGACAAGGAAGAGGCACAAGCTGACCAGTTCTGAGCCCTTCTGTCATTTGTCACAACCTGGAAACAGCAGTTCATCTCAGTGGATAACGGGACAGGAAGGCTGGCCTTTACAGACCCACAAAGCAAGTGAAGCCTTGGTGTCTGCACGAAAACTATGTTGTCACCAGGGTCCTACAGCACAACGCAAGCCATAGGTGTCCACTGCTGGAACCTCCTGTCGTGTGCATCATGAGGAGCCTGAAAGCACCAGGAGTTTGGAAATCATCTTGGCAGTCAGTACCGACTTGGAGATTTTCCAATAGTCTCAGGACCTATTAAGTGTACGTAATCCATGAAAACAGGCTTTGTCCTTGTGCTTAGAACGTAAGGGGCACTCCTCCCTGGAAGAGCGTGCGTCTCACCAGAATCCCTCTCAGCTTTCTGAAACGAGGCTGAGTTTGGGGAGGGGGTGTGGGAGGAAGACATTTTAAATGTGTTATTTCAAGATTCTTCTTTTTCAGTGTGCTCACGGCACAGAGCTTCCGATATACAGCTCGAGGATCATATGCCCAATTCGTCATTTGAAAACAAAAGTAGCTGTTGAGTGGCTAGGCATTAGACATTTTCTAGGTGGCTAAAAGGTACAAACCTGTTCTTTAAAAGAAAGACCCAGTTGAAAAATATTTTTATTTTTGATGGGTATTAAAGAGGGTACGTACTGCATGGAGCACTGGATGTTACAGGCAAACAATGAATCATGGAACACTGCATCAAAACTAATGATGTAATGTATGGTGATTAACATAACATCATAAAAAAAATTTTTTTTAGCAAGTTTTCACTATTGCCCCCCCACCCATCTATCACTACTTCTACCAAGTATATTTCTGAAAAATATTCCTAAAAATTCCTAATTTAGAAATTCCTTTGTATAAGAAGAGAGGTTTGGAGACATGCGTTCTAGATTATTCTAGGAAGGTATTTATGACTTTTTTTCTGAATTTCAAGATTTCTTGCTCTCTTATCCTAATAAAATCAATCTATGTATTGCCACCCTGTATTTACTACTGAACTACAAAATTACAAATGTCATCAAATTAGTCATTTTCCAGCCATTTTTCATTTTGGTTTTTTGCTGTCTTCCGATGGCCTGTTCCATTAGATTGACAGAATTAGCTATTGAACTTTTCACTCAACATAATTTTCTTTTTAGCTCAAGCTGTTTTGCTCAAAGTCACTTAGAAGACTTATCCCTCGTCCTCAGCCACCTCCACATTCTAAACCTCTGTGTAAGCCCATTTGAATTGCCCAGTCACTGTCTAGACTCTAGACATGTGGGGATGGGGAAAAGGGGGAGGGTGTCTTCCATTTTCCAAATGCAGGACCGTCCTTGCTCCTTTCCTTTGCGTTATTTTGATTTGACTATATAAGTAATAAAATAATTTAGGAATCCAGGAAGCTTTTCTCCAAGCAACATTTTGATAGTGTAAGTATCAGGCCTTACGTAGCATGGAATGCGTACAGAACGTCAGGTCTGTATGTGAAAGGAGGTTTCAGGGGAATGTGACAGTACGAGGGACATCCCTGAGGAGTGGGAGGGAAGACAGCAAGGTGAACCAGGACAGTCGGGATGGCACGTTCATTACACAAACAGGAAATAGTACAGATTCACCAGTTGGGATGTTTTCATTTAGTGCAGCGAAAATTAATGTTCTTTTTTAAACCCAAGAATGCCAGTACTCTCTTGGTGTTTATTCTATCCTCAGGACAACTAATTTCACAAAATCTCCAGTAGAAAACATCATGGCAAGCAAAGAGTTCAAACAAGAGAACAAAGAAGAGGAAAGAAATGGGATAAAAAGTATAAACCATGAGTGAATCAAAGAGAAAGAAATGTAAGGATAAAAAAGAGAGTGAATATAAAGATGCCTCAGAAATCTGCAAGAGCAAGATCCCCCTTATCTGTATAAGACAAAGAAACAGAAGTTGTTCTGATGATGATATACATTACAAATGCCAAAGATTAAAAACCGCATGATTTCACACACTCTGACCTTCCGTTCTGGCGTTTTGCTCGAAGATTCTAGGCACATGTGTCTGTGAGCAATTCCAGAATTATATGTTGCAATGTAAGCAGCTCAGAATTTTATATCTGGTAGGGGTCTTGGAAAGGATTTAGTTCAAACCCCTCAGGATGCAGATAAAGAAAGTAAGAAGTGCTTTCCCAGACCCAGAAATCCATTCCCTTCGTTCCAATTCAAGGAGAACAGATGAGGGTTATGGTAATGGGATGAGGCACACGGTGGGGGCGTTGGTGACTGTGGGTGAGGCCAGTGTTGGCTCAGCAAGCTATTATCTTTGCAGACCCTGCAGTTAGAGCAGTATTGCTCTCCGGAACATCAGCCTCAAATTGAAAACCATGCGTCTTTCGTAGGAGCCATCTTACTTTTGGAAATTTAGAGTCAGATGGGACAATCGCATCAGGTTCTGGAGCGAGATTTCTTCTAAAAACTTAAGGCACCCCTTTACAGAGCAAACTAATCTAAAACACTTTTGAAATTACTTGAGTCTGGAGTCAAAAATATTTCAGGCTTTTTATTTACAAAGAAACTATTTTAAGATAGGATCCAAATATTTTTTCCTATAAATCTGTCTGAACTGTTTTTGAGATCATTAGCCAGTTTTCAAAGAATTTTCCTGTTTAGCAAAGGGAAGGTTTGAAATATTTTTAAAACTGCAGAGTTAAAAAATTTTTCAAAAACATGTTTCCCTCTGAAAGCTTTTTTTGTTAGTGCCCATGGTTGTCCCATATGCTTGTGTATGTTATATAAGAGTTTATCACCTTAGGCTGAAGAGAAGTCCATAAAAAGGCCATTACACTTTCCAAAGTAAATATTTTTCCTATTACAAAAATAACAAATATTCAAAAAAGAAAGTTCAAAAAACAAATACAAATATAATTAGAAAAACATGACTCATAAGTTAATCATTGTCAACATTTAATTATGTTTTCTTGTAGGGTAATTCTCCAACACATATTTTTTTGTCTCTAATTGTCGTAAAATTGAGTTTAAAAAGAAACTGAAGACAGGATGTTCCTAGGTGGTGAGGGACTTGGATTATCTGGAAAACATCTCAATTTTTCCTGCTTCAGAGTGTCTTTAAGGGCTACCAACTGGTTTACCTAATACTTGTGGTGTTTTACTACTGTCTTTGTCAAGCACCTTACAGTAGGCTTTTAAAATGTGTTTCTGTCCATAAAATCTCTGCCTTTTATCTTGTCTCTTCTTTTCTTTAATATTGAGTCTTCAATCACTGGAGTGTCGAACTACCAGAGTACCACTTCACAAACTTGTCCTTCCCTCAAAAGAAACCAAACAGCTATCTAGCAAGGAAGGAGTGGGTTTGAAGGGAAATGAGAATCAGAAAGAATAGCCCACAGCCAACAAAGAAGCATGAATTCATTAGTAGAGCATTTCTTCCCTGGAAATGTTCTTAGACAGAATTGTAACTGTCTGTAAGAAGGATGTTGTCAATGTAATGTAGCAATTTGGTGTACATTTTTATCCCATAGAAAGGATACATTTTGCAAATCAGGTCACACCCAGTGGGTGTTCAGACCTGAGCACCTTCCTTCAGAAGAGCCCCACTGGTCTGTGGCTTACCCATGAAGACAACATGGTGGCAAGATGATAGAACAATGGTGGATAAATGAGTGAAGGTATTTGATCTGGAAGTAGAGGGCGCTCTCAGGAGCTGTACCAGTGGACTTCAGCCATCTGAGAGACTGGTGTGCTAAAGGAGTGTCAGCTTTTTTCTGTGTGACTCCAGAACCCAGTATGTGGATTTATCAAAGACTAGGAATCAGCTCTCTAAAATTAATTTGTTTCTAAATATTGAGATTTTCCCAAACGTCATGGTATGCCTTGTCCATGCTTCTATCCTGGAAAGTTTAATAAGCAGTTGCTAAGCAACCATCTAACTAGAATGTTCTAAAGAGAATTTCTACCCTAGGTTGTACATTGTAGGGGATTAGACTGTTATGTCTCTAACGTGCCTTCAACTCCCAAACTCAAAGATACATGTTGCTGCTAAAAAGATCTCTATAGGGCGCCTGGGTGGCTCAGTCGTTAAGCGTCTGCCTTCGGCTCAGGTCATGATCCTGGGGTCCTGGGATCGAGTCCCGCATCGGGCTCCCTGCTCAGCAGGAAGCCTGCCTCTTCCTCTCCCACTCCCCCTGCTTGTGTTCCTGCTCTAGCTATCTCTCTCTCTGTCAAATAAATAAATAAAATCTTTAAAAAAAAAAAAAAAGATCTCTATATCAGGAAAGAGATTGGACTATGCACCAGATGACTCTGAGTCTTACTACTCTTTAAATTTTTAGTGTTTTGACAGTCAGCTCAGGAATCATCCCAGAGTCGCAGCCTTTTTTTTTTTTTTTTAAGTCACAAAAGCACATTTCTTAACAGATCTTAATTAAACAGATCTACACAGGGCAATCCACTTCGTGGTAAGAATTAAGTCCCCAAGACAATGAGTAGAACGTCCACAAGAGCCTCTCTACTAAAGTATTTTGCCGCAGTTTTGTGCTAATAAACATTGCAAAGCAGTGAGATTTTCTAATTTCCTCGTTCTTATTTTTCACGACAACATCTGTTGACCTACAACTGGCATCCAGCATAGAACATATGTGCCAGAAATTGTAAAGGTAGGCAGGAGCAGAAAGGGAGGGGGCACCGTTCAGGAATAAGGAGTAGAAAGAAGGAAGGCAAGATGTTGGTTTTTGCTTTTGTTTTTAAAATCACTTTTTAAAGCCAGAAACGAAATACAAAATACCCACAAAAGGATAAAATCAACACTGAGCTGGTATGGGCAGATGGAGGCTCTTCGTAGGGATGGCTGCTTGATGGAGCTGTGTGCTGAAGGTCATGACGGTCCCCAAGCAAATGACCATTTAATGACTTTATTATATTTCCCTTCCAAAAATTGGTGACACTTCCTGCTAAATGTTTACAGGTTTTTTCCTTGGTTTGTGTCATGTCAAACCTGCTTCGAAGGTCAGCAGCACCCAATCCTGCCATCCTTCTAACTCTATGCTGTGTTTCCTTCCGCAACGCAAAACCATTCCTGACTTTCCCCCAGGGCATCTAAACTAAGATAATCGTGAGTTTCGAGGGTATTCACAGAAGAGAAGGGAGTTTTAAGTGCATCTGTTCTCTCAAAATGTCTGATATTTTTGCAACAAACCTTTAAATGATGCGTGGTTCAGGCACAAGGCCATTTGAGATTTGACCCCATTGTCACTCTGGACCTCACGTTCTGCTTTGCCTCAATAGGGCTTATGATAACTAAGCAAGGTGGGAGTGAAGGCAAAAACAAAAACCCAAAAAAACGCCATTTTTTTCTTCCAGAAATGTGTTTTTATTTCTACTGGCACGATATTTAGAGAGAGAACGGGGATTGAATAAAAAATAATTGTGTTCACTAAAAGAGATAGCTTCCCAGTGCATAGTTACAGATAGTTTTTTTGAACCACTAGTTGCTAAAACTAATGATTACCTCTGGCCTCAGTTGGAAATAACCTAGTATCCAATTATAGCTTCCAGAATAGTTTCCATCTCCTCTTTAGAGCAGGAGTCAGCAGCAATAAAAGGTAATTAGCAAGAACTGCAGGGCCAGCGTATTTTCTACACTGGGTGACAATGTTGAGTTCAACTGAGTGAAGGAAAAACGACTTCATTTTCTCCCTTTGATGGCAATTTTGACTGCTAATGTTGCTATGTATTTGAAGTGTTCTGAGACTGCATAAAACCACTCCCACGAGGATGAGGGAAACTGAATAATGACTGTGTGAGAACCAGGATAATTGATGGTGGTAACCCAAACCAACGAGGGCTTGATTGTTTTTCAGACTCTGATAATCAATTGTCTCTGCTCTGCCAATGAACTGGGGACTAGACAGGAGCACAGACTAGAAATAGACATGTATAGAGAGGTCCGGTGGAAAGCAAATTCTTTTATTATTTTTTAAAAAGATTTTATTTATTTATGAGAGAGAGAGAGCACAGAGGGAGAGGGAGAAGCAGACTCCCCCCTGAGCAGGGAGCCCGATGCTGGGCTCGATCCCAGGACCCTGAGATCATGACCTGAGCTGAAGGCAGACACTTAACTGACTGAGCCACCCAGACACCTCAAGGAAAGCAAATTATTTTAAAAAGAATGAAAATGTACTGTTTTATTTTTTAATTTTTATTTAAATTCAATTAACATATAGTATATTATTAGTTTCCGAGGTAGAGTTTGGTGATTCATCGCTCATTACATCACCTGTAATGCCCTAATGTCCATCACCCAATTACCCCATCCCTCCACCTCCCCGCCCAGCAACCCTCAGTTTGTTTCTTGTGCTTAAGAGTCTCTTACGGTTTGTCTCCCTCTCTGGTTTCATCTTGTTTTATTTTTTCCTCTATTCCCCTATGATCCTCTGTTTCTTTTCTTAAATTCCACATATCAGGGAGATCATATGATAATTGTCTGTCTCTGATTGGCTTATTTCGCCTAACATAAGACCTTCTAGTTCCATCCACTTCATTGCAAATGGCAAGATTTCATTTTTTTTTTTTTTTTTGGATGGCTGAGTTGTACTGTAATTTTTAGTAGAAAGCTGATAATAAGGCAAATGGGCTCCCAGGGTAAAGATGTAATGACAACCTCCACCAGTTTCATGTGGCTACCTCTGGCAAAGCATTCCATTCTCATTCACTCGATTGACGTTTTTGTGTGTGTTCTCTATCTTCAGGGATGGGAACTCAAGGGGCTCAAAGTCCAGTGAATGGTGGGGGCAGGGAGGGGGAGACTGTTTAGAAAAGGGTTAAAAAGGAATAATTTCTAGGACTGTCAAAGTTAGTTGCTAGTTAATAGACATGCCTGAAAACGGGCGTGGGGAGGGGGAGCAAAAGAAAAAAAAAAAAAACCAAACAAGCAAAAAGGGAAAGGGTTAGATTTCTAGAGGCTGAAACCATAGACCTTCGCATTTGGTCTAAGATGCTTGAAGTCCAGGGATCTGCACTGGAAGGGATTTGAGATTCCCACCAGATGTGCCAATCTGTCATCTCCTTTTTGGGTGTCCCAGGAATCGAGTTTTACAGGTATTTGTACCAAGCTGACCTGATTGTATTTGAATTCTCCTACCCTGACACCCTGTTGTGTATTTCCTGCCCTGTCCCACTGTCTGCATTAGCCGTGCCTTAAACTAGTCAAGAGAGGCACAAGTTCCCATATTTTATAAATAGGCACAATGGGCACCCAAATCTGGGTTTCTCCCTCTGAGAGTGGCCAAGGGCTCTGAAGATCTGGATTCTGAAAACAGTCTTCCTTCCAGCATCCCAGGTGTCTCCAGGGAAACGATTAATTCCTCTGTATCTCATTTCCAGAGAAAAGATCAAAACTGGCAGGAAAATTCCTAACTCCGTAGCTATTACTGTGAATGAGCAAAGTGTGCCTTATAATTCACATGACTGCAGTCAGAATTCTCCATAACAAAGAGGACTCCAGTTGTGTACAGAGAAATGGTGGGAAAGCACATCAACAGGCCATGGGTCATGTCTGTTGCCCTTAAAACTACCGTCGCCATTCAGGGCCCTTTATAAATGAGCAGATCTGCAAAGGCCAATGCATAGTGTGAATCACCCCATCTTTCACTTCTTTCTCACACACCACAGCAGTGACATTGGGAGTTTTACTTCCGAGCCCATACATTCTGAAACCTGCAGCTTGAGTTGATTGTTGAATGAAAAGCATTAATCAAGCAAAACTAAATTGCCTACCCTCCCCGCAAGATTCGAGGCCAGGGAACCCCTTTACATCCTCGACGGAAACTGCGAAGACTGACTTTCTGCTCCTTTTCCCTTTTGACCACTAATGAAAGGAATAGAATTCTTTGTACTTTCACAAGTGAAAAAATAAGAGCTTCTTCGATTATCCTGCAAGAAAAACGAATTGGGCGAATCAATCTTTGTGGTGGTAGTAACCACCATGGCATATGGGTCAGCCTCTCTCATCTTTTCCTGGCTTTGCTTCCTCACTGATGGATCTGCCTGCAGTTTCCTGGGCCAGCCCCCACCGTGGCAAAAAGGGGAGGTGAATCCACATCTTGCTGATCATAGATTAAAGAACTAGTGGGGCTAAGAGAACCTCAAAGTGCCCATGGGGCATACCCCCCTCCTCGTTATTTTAACCCAGTCCATAGTTGCGGGCTCCTGCCTCAGTTTCCCTAGCTAGCGATCGCATGCACGCTCAAGGGCAGAGCAGTGTTCTAGGTGCAAGACTACTTGGCTAGTTTACAAACTCTTGTCTACGCAGGGGTTGTAATCCTATCAGGACAAGCCTTTCAGCAGACAATGTGTCACCGCCCCCCACCCCCCCACCCCCGGTATCTTTCACATTTTAGGCAGGACTCCCTGATACAAACCTGCACAAAGTGGGCCTGAGCAGAGTCTTCTCAGTCTACAACTAGACCAGGCTCCCAGTACCTGTCCTGTCTGGCCCGTCTCCCTCCCCGCTTATCTGTTTACCCCAAAAACAATGGACTCCCAGTCAAGGCACCCCAAAGAACAGCCACTCTTTTTTGCTGGAGCATCCCAGGAGGCTCCAGTTTCTACTGTCTCTGGGATAAAGTGCCAGAGAAGAGCCCAGGAACACTGTCCCCAGGCCAGGGAAGACAACCCCCAAAGCTTCATTCCACCCCATTTGCCCTCTGGATCCAGACTGACTTCCTGCCTGTTTGAAGTGTAGATTCTCACTGCCAGTGACCTTGACATTTTGACAGAGGACACAACTCTGCTTTCTAAGGAAGACAGTAACTGATAGCAGTCTCCATCCCTTCCCACTATGACCTTTTTTTTTTTCTAACTATATGAGCACAAAGCCAGGTTTGAACTTCTGGGAGGTAAGCCCAGTTCTACTCTAGATGGAGAGAGACCCAGGCAAAGGATGAGGCTTAGTGGGACACTGTGTCAGATGGGTCTCGGCATCCTAGACATTCCACCCAGAGACTGGGATGGAATAATAAGCTCCTGGTAGATGGTGCCATTCCTTGAGGCCTCCCTCCCCATCTTTCCAAATAAAAGGTATTTGTATCATTTTTTAAGAAAAAAAATTTTGTTTTGAAATAACTGCAAATTCCTAGGAAGTTGCAGAGATAGTATAGGAAGGTCCTCTGTACTCTATCCAGTTTCCCTCAATGGTGACCTTTTCCATAGCTATAGTACAACATCAACAGAAGGAAACTGACATTGGAGCAATGTGGGTGTATGGTTCTAAGCTATTTTATCACATGTATAGATTTATGTAACCACCATAGTCAAGACACTGAACTATTCCATTACCACAATGCTCCTCTCTTTTTTTTTTCATCGTAGGTATTCTATTTTATTAGATAAATTTATACAAATTATATTCAGTACTATCTTATACAGGATTATCATGGCAAAAACCAAACTCAGACAATTTTGTTTCATTAAGTGTGCCCTGGTTTGTTCTCATCCCTGTGAACAGCCTGTGCCGTTGAAGAGGGTCTGGTGAGTTTAGTAGGAGTCTGCTGGTGGCATCTTCCAGGCATGGTGACCTGTGAGGACAATTTCGTTAAAAGCGGCTTGATTATTTATTCACTGAAGACTCTCCCAGGTCAAGTGATGTCTAATGCTACTTCACATTTATGTTTGTAAAAGTAGTCCTCATAAACCTCAGTGTTCCTTCCTTTTTTTTTTTTTTTATAAATTGCCTTTAACTGGGGTGAGTAACCACAAGGATAATATTGATTACTTCAATTACAGACTTGTGTTCCATAAAATCAGATTTTTCAGACAACATGTAGCATATTTACTCTTTTGTTATTTTAAAGAGGGCACATATTGAATGGAGCACTGGGTGTTATACACAAACAATGAATTATGGAACACTACATCCTCACCATCCTTAATCCCTAGAAACCACAAATTTGGTCTCCATCCCTACACTTTTGTCATTTTCAGAGTGTTATATAAGTGGAATCATGCAGGGTATGACCTTTAAGATTGAGTTTGTTTTTTTTTTTTTCATTTGGCACAATGTCCCTGAGATCCAGCCAAGATGTTGTGTGCATCAATAGTTAATTTCTGTTTATCGTTGAGTAGTATCCATGGTATGGATGTACCACAATTTATTTAGCGATTCACCTATCAAAGGACATTCAGGTTGTTTCTAGTTTTTGGCTATTAAAAATAAAGCTGCTATGAATAATAGTGTACAGGGTTTTGTACAGATGTAAATTTTCTCCTCTCTGGGATCAATGTCCAGGAGTATAAGTATGGGGTTTTTGGTAAGTACATGCTTATCTTAAAAGAGTCTGCCAAACTATTTCCCAGGTGGCTATAGAAATGAATGTATGATGGATCTCGTTTCTCTGCTTCTACCCAGTTCTTACTGTTGTCATGGAGTTTTTCTTTTCTTTTAGCTCTTCTGATAGGTTTATAGTGATGTCTCATCATGGCTTTAATTTGCATTTCCCCAATTGCTAATGATGTTGAAATTCCTTTCATATTCATATTTGCCATCCTTATCTCCTATTCAATGAAATGTCACTTTATGTCTTTTGCCCAATTTCCAGTTGGATTGTTTCAGTTGTTTTACTGTTGACTCTTGAGAGTCCTCGATATGAAACCTCTCTTGAATATGAGATGTGGAAAATTTTCTCCCAGTCGGTGGCTTGTCTTTTCAACCTCTTGCCAAGGGAATTTGTAGAGCTAAAGTTTTTAATTCTGATAAAGTCCAATTTGCCAATTTTATTCTTTTATAGATTGTGCTTTTGGTGTGTTGTGTCTAAGAACTCCTCACTTGGCCCTAGGTCTGAGAGATTTTTCTTCTACTTTTCTTCTAGCAGTCTCTACTTTTACATTTTACACTTAAATTTATAATCCATTTTGTCTTAATTCTTGCATAAATTGTGAGATTTAAGTCAAGGCTCTCCCTGCCATGAATATTCAATTGTTCCAGCACTATTCTGAAAAGATTATCCTTCCTCCATTGAATTACTTTTACCCCTTTGTACCTGTATAGATTTACTTCTGGGTTCTGTTCTCTGTCACACAGTCTTGTTTATTGTAGCTATATAATGAGTCTTAACATTGAATAGAGTGATTCCTCCTGCTTCATTTTTCTTTTTCAAAACTGTTTTAGTTATTCTAGTCCCTTTACCTTTCAGTGTAAGTTTCAGAATCATCTTGACTACATCTACAAAGATTTTGCTGGGATTTTAAATAGGAATTGCATTAAACCTACATGGACTGCATTGTATTAAGCAGACATGGACTTGACGTCTATATTATGTTGAGACTTCCAATCCATGAACTCCATGCATCTCTCCATTTGTTTAGATCTTTGATGTCTGTCCTCAGGGTTTTGGAATTTTCAGTACACAAATTCTGTGTATGTTTTGTTAGATTATGTCCAAGCATTTCATTTTGGATTAATTTTTAATTGTCCTTTAAATTGTGCTTTTGGACATGTTCATTGCTAGTGTATAGGAAGACACTTGATTTTTGTATGTTGCTTTTTTGTCCTGTAGCATTGCTGAACTAACTTATTAATTGTACACTCTTCCTTCTGGCCTCCATGGTTTCAATGAGAAATTTGCTGTTGTTTGAATTATTTTCCCCTACCGTAAGTGTTGGTTCTCTCTCACTGCTTTCAAGATTTTCACTTTGTTTTTAGTTTTCAGAAGTTCAATTATAATATGTCTTGATGTGGCTTTCCTTGGGTTTATCCAGTTTGGGGTCCCATTGCTTCTTTAATCTGTAGGTTTATGTCTTTTGTCAAAGTTGGAAAATTTTAAGCCATTATTTCTTTAAATACTTTCTCTGCCCACTCTCTTTCTCCTTTCTTTTTGAGACTTTGACTACATGAGTGTTAGATCTTTTTTATGGTCACACAGTTCTCTATTTTTGAGATTGAGTAATTGATTGTTCTGTCTTCCAGTTCTCTGAATTTTTCTCTGTCCTCTATTCTACTGTTGAGCCCATCTAATGAGATTTTTTCATTTCAGTTATTGTGTTTTTCCAGGCCTAAAATTTCCAGTTGGCTTTTACTTTCTGTTTCGTTGCTGAGACTTTCTATTCTTTAATTCGTTTCAAGCATGTTCATAGTTGCTTTTGGAAGCATTTTTATGATAATGGCCAAAAAATCCTTGTCAGATAACTCCAGTACCTCTGTCACTTTGGGGTTGGCATCTGATGATTGTCTTTCCTCATTTGAATTGAGATTTTCCTGGCTCTTGGTATGACAAGTGATTTTCAATTATATCCTGGACATTTGTAGTATTATATTATGAGAATCTGGATCTTATTTAAATCTCCTGTTTTTAGCAGACCTCCTCTGACCTTGTGCCAGCAGGTTAAGGAAGGAACCACCTCATTACTACTACATAGGAGTAGAAATTCAGGTTCATCACAATCTTTGTTGATCCAGTGGGGGAAGGGCCATCTTGTAACTATGGGGGCAAGGGTGGGAGTTCAGGCTCCCCACTAAGCCTCTGATGACTCCATTCTGGCAGGAGAAATAGGGGCACCTCTTGCTACATGGCCTCCACTGACACCATTGTGTGTGTGTGTATGTGTGTGTGTGTGTGTGTGTGTGTGTGTGTTGAGGGAGGAGGTTCATCACCCCGGATCAATCCTGACTTTCCAGTAGACCTCCTGCAGTACCACCAGTGAGGAAGGAGTTGGTCCCTCATTCCCACTGTGGATGGAAGTTCAAACTCTCTGGGTGGCCTCTGCTAAGGAAGTCTCTATTCTCCACTTGGCCTTGTCTCTTACTACTCCAGCAGGGATTACAGGGTGCCTACTTAAGAGCCTGTCCAGGATGGAAGATTAACTCCTTACTCATCTTTCACTGGTAGGTATGGAGATTGGACCATAGTTTTCCCTGTGGTGTTTGGCCTAGTTATAGTGGTGGTTCTCTAAAACTCTTCTGTCTTGGAGGGCGCCTGGGTGGCTCAGTCATTGGGCATCTGACTTTGGCTCAGGTCATGGTCTCAGGGTCCCGGGATCGAGCCCCACATAGGGCTCCCTGCTCGGTGGGGGGCCTGCTTCTCCCTCTCCCACTCCCCCTGCTTGTGTTCCCTCTCTCGCTGTATCGTTATCTGTCAGGTGAATAAATGGAATCTTTAAAAAAAAAAAAAATTTTTTTTTTAGACAGACTTTTCTGTCTTGGTAGGCAGCCCTTTACCTGGTCCTTTGACTAGAGAGCAAATTTTTCCTGGGGCTTGTTTTGTCTGTGTGCATTAATCCTTCCAAGTTGCTGGCTTCTCCAGGGCCCAGTCTGGGATATATGAAGCAAAAGGAAAGCAGAAAGAGTTTACAATCATGTTGGTGTCCTGACGGCTCCAAAACTGGTCTGCCTTTTCTCCACCTTAAAGAGTATTATGTCTGTTTTATGCAGAATGTTCAGGATTTTTAGCTGTACTTAGCAGGAGGAATAGGGAGAAGTGTGTCTACTCCAAATAAAATTATTTGGAGTGTTTATACCATTTAAAACTTGAAATGTAAAACAGCTGGCTTATGAAAATTATGATGATATTCTACCATAATGAACATGGGCAAGCAAGGAAGCATTCTTCAGGAAAACCAAACAGTCATTTATTGTGAGCTGACCCATCTGAGCATGAAGCATAAATGAAGCATGCTTCATTTATAGAGCAATAGACAATGGTCTTAAAGAACAGAGAGGGATCCTTAAAGAAAAGAGAGTAGAAATGGTAGCAAGCACTGAGGCAGTCTTTGGAAGGTCTTAAAGGCATAAGTATGACCTCCATCTGAGCTATACCATGGGATGTAGCATACCTAGAAATAAAGTGGGCTTCAGAGTAAGCCCTAGTGTTTACATATCACTCACCTGTTGTTACTTAACCTCCCTGACCATCTTTTCATGTCTAAAATGGAGATAATTCTTTAAAGGAGTGTTGTAAGATTAGAGACAAAAGTCCTAAATGTTCTAGCTAGGCATTCTACCTTGCTGAAGAAACAGTAATATTAAAATAAGATAGGTTATAAAGATGTTAAATATAGAATGATACAATGAAAATGAGCTCAAGAACTGATGTGGGAAACAAAGGCAAAAGAAAAAGTTGTATTTCCTTACTACTTACAGTCCATTGACCAGTCCTTGAAATAGGCAGAGTGACCTTCCTCTTGGAACTCAGCTAGGTCGATGTTAATACTTTGCTAAGGCAAGAGGCAATCTTAGCCCAACCCCTCAGGATCCTGTAAGTCTTCTTTAACATATAAGAATTCCCTTGGGAACTTCCTTTATCTCTACTGACCAAGATATGTCAGCAGTCACCCTCCAAGCATATGACCCAACCGATATACATCTGAAGGGTCTCATGACTGAGTTTTTACTAGACAGTAATAAATGACCTTTTTTAACAATAGCTAGCCCCCTCAAGATTCCGGAAACCTTGCTTCTAAATTCCTCAGAGACTTACACTATCCCTAACCCCTCCCAACGTGAAAGCATATAATCAGCCACTCCTCACAACCCCGTGCAACTCTTCCAGCCCACGGGTCCTGTCCCCACACTTTAATAAAACCACCTTTGTACACCAAAGACATCTCAAGAATTCTTTCATGGCCATCGGCTCTGAACCCCACCACTTCCAACCATATCAGAACTTAATTTGACAACACATAGAGGAAATTTGGGGGATTAAAGAGAGTGTAACTTGGTGTATGAGTTAGGAGGCTGTTGAACGTTATCTGGAAAAGGTGATAAAAATTGGTAGCCAGTGGCGTGGTTTGGTTTGGTAGAACCAAAAAAAAAAAAAAAAAAAAACGAAGACCAACACATTTTGAAGGGGAAAAATGACATGATTTGTAACTGAATATGACAAATACAGATGAGTAAAATCTCGCTAATTCTTGGTGAACGTAAGGAGATGTGGTAGTTTATAGAAAAAAATTCAGCGTAAGTTCTTTGCAATTATATAAAGTATTCAACACTTCTTTGCAGGCATACATTGTCAACTCTTGCCAAGTACAGGCTCTCTCTAGAACCTCTTCTGATGACTAAGAAAACAATGATTCACAGTGTAGAGGCAGGGAAGTTTTCTCCTCCTCTAGGTTCTGGCTCGTCTAATAATTAAATTGATATGAGGCAGATTAACGGGAGAAAAACAAACAAAGGTTTAATAACATATGTACCTCCTGTAGACATTGGAGAAACACAAGGAAACCGAGTAACTCCTTGAAATGCCTGAAACCATCACCTTAAACACCATCTTCAGCTCGAAGATGTTGGGGGTGGGGAGTCAGTTACTCAATTACAGGAAGGGAACAGGAAAAGCCCAGGAAACAAGGGTGGGGTTGTTATGCAGATTTCAGTCATCATCTTCTCCAAGGATAAGATTTTCTAGAGATTAGGAGTCATCACCACCCCCAAGCTGGTACAGCCAGAGAGACAACCTTACAAATGGAGATTTTCCTTATAAATGGAAATGTCTCTTACAAAAGCGTATCTTCCAGTGCAATTTTCAGAGCTTCCTCTGAGTCTGCTGTTTCTTAACAATAACCAGTTTGAAATAATACCCACACCAAAAAGACACAGCAGGGGGCAAATTCTGTTCCCCTTAAACAGTTAACTTTTTGGAGGGGGGTTAGGCTGTGTATACTTTTAAACAATTCCTGTTCTTAATATTTGAAACATCCCCGCTGGAGATTTCTTTGCACTTTTGATTTTTTATATTATTATATTATATTATATTATATTATATTAATATATTAACATTATATATTTATAAATCAGAGAATTTTCTAAAGAGGGAGAATTATAAATAATTTTAATAAGCCTGAGAAAATTTTATCTTAGCATGAGGTTTTTCATATTTAAAATTTACATTAAAAACTTTATGGATTGGTCAGTTTGTTTAATTGTGAAATTTATTTGCAACTTGGTTAAGTTATCCATACTTTAATTGTCTTCCTTTTATACCAAGGAACTCTGAGTCACCAACTCCACAGTTTCCCAAATCCCTCCTTGGGATGCAAATCACAGTTTATATTTTTAAGAGGTATACACTCCAAATTCCTCTACTCAGATAATATATAAACATCCATTGCTGAAAATGAAAGATTTCTTTTGGTTTACCAGGAGTCAAGGAGACAAGGCAAGAGGACAGATGACAGGGGCGTCATAAAGTGAGAGTTGAAAGTTAATTTCCCCAGAGACAGGAAATGCCCACCCAAACACAAACACACACACATACAGACACACACACGCACACACCATGACAGAAAGTAGCAACTAAGTCCTGCACACAATACAAAAAAAATATTTTCTAAAGAAATGCTTGTACTTAATTCTCATGAGAGTGGCGAATCACACAGGCTTGTGTCAAGAATTTTCAAAAAGAAATCATAGCTTCTACCATTTACTGGGGACTTTGCTTGGGACTCTGTGCCCCTGCACACATTATGTTATGGAATTCTTGCAGCAATTCTGGGAAATGGACAGATATGATCATCCCAGTTGTACAGATGAAGAAACTGGGTTTCAGAGAGGCTAAGGGATTTGTCCAAGGTCACCCTGCTTCTATGAACTTGAGCCCTGCCTTGACCCTGAATTTGACTTCCAATCCTACTCTCTCAAGTATTGTGTGCATTGCTTTCTATAACCTCCCCTGGCAGCAAAAACAGATGCTGTGGGTTCTCTTTCCACTAGGAAAATAATAACAAACTTTTTCATAATGGGAGCATTAAACTATTTCATTTGAATGTCCATTTTACTACGTGAAGATTGTCTATCGGTGGATAACTTGGATAACAAATAAGGAGGAATCTTGAGTTAATTCCTGCTTCCCTCTTGTGTCAGAGACTAGTAATGACAATTGCAAGAGCTGCATGCTGCCTTCTACCTTCTTTATCTCCCTTTATAATTCATCCTATAAATTGCTCCATTTCTTCTCCATCCAAGTGAAGGAAAAGTCTGAATTTGAAAATTTGATCTGCTCACAAAGCATACCTCAGATCCCTTCAAACTCTTAGTAAAATGTATCTATTTCCTTAAAAGCAACAATTCCAGTGTGTGATAGAGTAAGATTAAATCAATACAACACAATGCAATAAGGCTTCTTTGTCTCCTGTCTTCCACACAAACTGTCTCAAAACAATTTTCAGTATTAAGTAATGCTATTACCAAGTGATGAGCACTTCTCTGGAGGAAGCGGGAGGAATACAGCTGCTGTGGTGGGCTTTGGGTCTATTTTAGGATGTTCATCCCTGATTTAAAAAATACAGATGCATCCTTTCTGTTCACAGTGTTATGTCTCTGAAAAGTCATGCTGCTTATTGCATCGTTACATGCTTTGGAAGGGCTTTCTATTTAAAGAAAGCCTTTGGTGAGTCATTTTTCTAGAGCAAATAATGACCCCTCGATATTAGCTGATTTAAAAATCCACTTTTTATGCAGATCAGGTTTACTCCAGAATGCTCTAGAATTTTCATATAAAGGGATCTTATGGTAACAGTCTAGTTGGGAGCAGAGGCGGAAGACTTGGCAACTGTTTATTCATAGACCATATGTTACTCCAGAGTGGTTTTAGGGAGCGGTTATTGATGCCGTTGGCAGGGAGCTCAAGGATCTCCCCAGTTCCAGTCACCTGTTGGCACTAGTACTGAAATTATCATTAATTATTTTTCACTTCTGCTACAAAACTTGGTGAGACTGTAGTGAAGTCAAGATGCCCACCTTCACAATTTCTACTCTCCCTTTTCTCTGTATTTTTACTGTCCCTCAACTCGTCTCCCAAACCAGTGCCAGTAGTTCTCTACAGATCACTGCATCTGAAAAGTTCATACCTGGCCTTGTTATTTGAATTATGCCAGGGCAAAGCTATGCCATTAAGCAGAAATGGACTCTAATGTCCATGTGTCACCCAGCCAAGACCTCATCTCTAAAGAAGGAGGTGCTGTGAAGTAATACAGCGGAAAGAATAAAAGGTGATTTGCATAGTGGGGTCCACTGTCCCTTTGCCCTCGTAGGGCGATTGGTAAATTTGATGGAAGCAGCAACACTCTAGCAGATCAGAGGTATTTACAGAGAGAAGTTATCAGTGACTGAACTGTACTAGCTAATATGGTAATCACTAACCACAAATGGCTAGTTACATTTAAGTCAATTAAAATTAGAGAAAACTAAAAATTCTGTTCCTTAGTTGCCTTAGCTACATGTTAAGCGTTCACCAGCTACTTGGGGCTTCTGGTTACTATATTGGATAGCACATGTATAGAACACTTCTGTCATCGCAGAAAGTACTACAAGACAACGCTTCTGGAAGACTGCATTTCACATGAAATTTCTTGACTCTGATGAGTTCGTAATCCATGGCCCAAAGAACAGAGATCGAGAATCCCTGGAATGGTTTCCCTTATACTTATAAGTGGTTGAGTCTAATGAAGGAAAGAAGAGAAGAGAAAAAAATCAGGACTTAAAAGTCCTCATGGGGCCAGGAGGGGGGTGGCAATCCTCTGACATTGAGGTTGACTTTTCTCCTACTGGAAACTGGATCCTGCCCAGCTGTGGCTGGATTAAAGCACCAAAATTGAAATTTAGTTTTGCTAGAAGTACAGAATACTTATATTCTTGCATACTCTTGCAATACCCTTAACCTTAGAACTCTTAGAAGAAGAAAAAAAAAACCCAGTGGACTATTTGCAGCCAAATAGACACAAAATCATACCATATAATTTTCAAGGTTATGCACATATCTCAATACATTTCTGGATAGTTTGGAAGGTCATATATTCAACACACAGAAGTGACTTAGGCCCATAATTATGAAAGGAAACTCCAAAAGATGATTTCTCTATCTCTGACTCCAAAAATGCAAAGGTAGAGGGGATATCCAATTTCATGTTGATGAATACAAATATCAAGTAGAAAATAGAAGTAGATTTTCCCAATTCATGCACATCACCACCCTGGTTCCATTCAGTGGATTTCATGGCAGTTCCCTCGTGGTTCTCTGGTGCCATGACGTGAATAATGCCCCTCTCCAACACACCCAACGTCTTACTCTCAGAGAAAAATATGTGCCAGGCACATTCAACCTGAGGGGGTTAGAGTCTATACGTGGGAAGTGGCCCACTTAGAGAGAGGCACTGCACAGCATGAAATGTCTCAGTGGCCCACATCTAGAAACAGCAGGAGGCTTTCTAAATTCTAAAATCACAGTGCAGATTTGACATCATGGAGGAAACACTCATGCTTCAGCTACTTGTAAGCCACAGGCGAAGGAAACTTTAAACGTCCTTTTGCAGAGTCTTGATTTGAGGGCAGATGACTCTGGGGTCCCCACGGTCCCACCACCTTGGCCCCATCTGGGTCCCCTTAACTACACAATCTCATTTTGCCCATACAGTAAATTCAGGGAGTAGAGATTATCAACCCTGTCACATTGGCAAAGAAACTGAGAAGAGTATTTTAGAGTAGTGTTTCAGGAATGGAGTATCTGAAGGGTTTCTAGATACATCTCTTGGCAATTTTCCCTCCTAAATGCCAGGTGTCTACTTTATTGGCTCTTATTTGAAAATGCCACATGGAAGAAAGTTCCTAAACCACACAAGAGCCATTTTAACTGCCTCTGTGGTTCTTGTGTCCGTGTTTTTTTCCAAAACGAGGTTCTGACAAGCGCCTCTAATGTACTGTACTGTTTATTGGGCTGATCAAAGACAGCCTAACTTCCTACTTGTAGTCCACGTTCATTGCTTGCTAAAAGAGCTGACATTTCATCTCTTTTCAGATGGGTCTCCAGCTCTTCCCAATTGGAGCACACACTTCAGATCTATTAAAATATATCCAAATACAGGGGCGCCTGGGTGGCTCAGTTGGTTAAGCATCTGCCTTCGGCTCAGGTCATGATCCCAGGGTCCTGGGATCGAGCCCCGCATCGGGCTCCCTGCTCAGTGGGGAGCCTGCTTCTCCCTCTCCCACTCCCCCTGCTTGTGTTCCCTCTCTCGCTGTTTCTCTCTGTCAAATAAATAAATAAAATCTTTAAAATATATATATATATATCCAAATACATACTAACATTTCCCCCCCAAAAAATTATCTTACAAAAATGGACCCCCAATTTTGGCTTAAGGAGAAAACAAATTATTATAAGAACATTGACAGGTCTTCAGGAACCTGAGAATGGGGATGCGATTGGACCTCAGGAAACATAAGAACCAGGAGCCCGAATGAGCACAGACCTCTTTCTCTGTCTATCCTCTCTGCTCATATCTGTACATCCGGTTTGTCATTCTTTTTCATTCTGCAGAATCACAAGACAGGAAACACCACTAACAACAACGCTTGAGCTTTTTATTTTATAGCTTTGGCCACAAGACAGACACCAAGCTAACTCTGTTTCAAACCGAATGCCCCATGGAAGAGAGGTATCACCCCAGCCTGGAAGAGATCCATCTTTGCACAGGTCAGGTCTGCCTGTGAACCCGAGCACATTATTTAAAACAGTAAGTGGCTAGCTGTGGGGAGTGTGTGCGTGTGCACACACACGGGTGTGTAAGCTTATGGACAAGAAATTATCACTGCTCATTTTCTCAGTCTCTTTTTTCTTTAAAGCCAAGATTTCAAAATATCACTAAATAAATTTTTCTTATTACCTGGCAGACTAAGAATAAAATAACTTCAGATTTAAACATACCTTTATATTGTACAAACACTTTCCCCCACCTCTTTTAACAAAATATTTACAAGTACCAAGACTATAATGTTTTTCACAAGTTGTCATTAGGTTGATTGGGCATTTTATCATCTGGATACAATACATTTTGAATGTCTGAAATATTTGAATTAAATGGAAGCTGATCTTTTTTTTTTTATAAATTTTTTATTATAAAAGCCTAGTTCAGAATACCGAATAACACATTATGGATCCACAACATTTATATCACCTAAAAAAGTAATGATTAGGGCACATGCCTTGAATATCACATAAAGGAAAATATTAGCTGCGTCATTACTTCTCACTTAACCAAAATTTTCCTTGTCTACTCACAGATACTGTGTCCCTATTTATATTTTTCTTCTAAATTATGATCACTTGTTATCTTGAAGACAACCTATCAACTTGATAATAAGAGCAAAATAATAAATGTTTTGAATAGATCTTTTATAGCAGTAGACAAGATTGAAAGGCAAACATGAAAATCTAGGCATATTATCATTAAAATAAGCAAAAATAATGAATATAAGAGATTATCTCTAAGCAAGTATTTTAAAAATGGGCAAAGCGTTTGAATAGACATTTCTCAAAAGAAGATATACACGTGTCCAAAGGGCACATGAAAATATGTTCTCATAATTAGTAACTAGGAAAATGCAAAGCAGAACCGCATTGATACACCACTTCACACTCACTAGGATAGCGATAATCAAAAAGAAAATCATAAGTGTTGACAAAGATGCAGAGAAATGTGAACTCTCGGATGTTACTGGTGGGAATGTCAAATGGTGCATCTGCTCTGGAAAACGCTCTTGCAATTTCTGAAACATTAAACACTGAGTAGAATCCACCATTTCACACCCAGGTGTATGTCCAAGAGAATGGAAAACATGCATCCACATAACAACTTGTACACAATGCTCATAGAAGCATTAATAATAGCCAAATAGTAGAAACAACCCAAATGTCCCCCAGTTGGTGAACGTATAAACAAAATATATTATGGTTACACAGTGGAATATGATTCAACCATAAAAAGCAATACTGGCAGATGTTACTGCATGTATGAACCTTGAAAACATTAAGCCAGGTGAAAAAGCCAGACACAAAATGTCACATTGCATGATTCCATTTATATAAAATGCCCAGAAAAAGCAAATCCATAGAGACAGAAAGTACAGTGGCTTCCAGGACCTGGAGCTGGGGGGTGGGGGGATATGGAATGACTGCTAACAGGTATGGGGTTTCTTTGGTGGATGATGAGCCTGTTCTGAAATTACATAACGGTGATATTTCACACCTGTCTGAATACGCTAGAGCCACTGAATTATACACTGTACAGGGTAAAAGGAAATACATGAAGTAAGTCCTATTATCATCCCTATTTTACAGAGGATAAAAAGGAGTCACTAAAGATAAGCAGTTTTTCCTAAGTCACACAATGATAGTCCAAACTTTAACCACTGTGTCACGTGGAACTCTTGCAAAGTTCTCCTTGCTAGCAGAAGTTCAATGAACAAACCAAACAGATGGCACTGATTTCTTTTCAGCTGGAGACAATGATATAAAATAGAGATATTTGTGCCATTTTTGCAAATTAGGTAGTGTACCCAGATATGCTGTAGGATTCCAATGACATGTAATAAAATCCGCAGGTACCTTTCCTGCAATTGCCTCTTGTCGGATCATTTGTAAACCTGTTCTGTCTTTGCCACATTTGGAAGCTTTTCTTGAAATGGAACAGGAATTAGGCTTTCGTGTGCAGAATTAGTACCAGTGTGGACTTGTTTCCCATTTCACAAAATGGTTTAACCTCTCAGTGCTTAGTTTTGTTGTCTGTAATACAGGGATAATAGCAGTGCCCCCTTAGAGGATTAATGTGAGGATTAAACACTTAAATTAATACACTTAATCTGCTTAGGTCGGTGCCATGGACATAGTGGTTATTCACAAATGTTAGTTATTATAGTAATAATTAATATGCTCACACCGATACCATGAACAAATGATCACTCTTGCCCATAATTCTTGTTAATATAGTTCGTAACGGAAGAAAATTCACTTTTAACTTGAAGGAGAAGCCGGTCATCGCTCACAAGCCACTCTAATTGCTGCAAGAACAGGTAATCGCTCTCAGATGGAAGGGTGGTGAGCAGCGAATAGTTCAATGATGCAGGGAAAGCCAAGGAGGAAAGTGTTCTGCCGAATTAGTGCACCTTTTCCTCAAGTGAAATCTCTGCCAATGGATGAAAACGATAGCCAGTTGACTTTTCAAAGGAGGATTGGCAGGCCGAGGAATGCATCCTGGCAGGATCCATTAGGTACAGCACACCCAGCCATTCAGAAACACTGGGTCCCTGCTTTCCACGCGGACTCACCCTCGCACCCCTCCCTCTTCACCCCACAATCCATTTGGATGTCTTTGAGTTCCTTCTCTGGGCTCCCCTCAGAAAGCTAGTTACCAGCGTCTCTATGACTAAACGGAAGTAAGTACGAGACCACAGTGCCTGTGAGAGCCTGGAGATCTATAGGGACCCTCACCGCTGGCTTCATTTTTGCTACCAGTGCACCTTAAACTCAGTTAAACAAACACACCTCCGCTCATGTACTGACAGGTGGCTGGGTTGCTACTCTCCCTCCACCCTTTTTTTTTAGTAAATACACTAAAAAAGGAGGAAAGAAGTAGGTCAAAGCCTAAAATCCAGACCCACCTGCTTTTTTAAAAGCTGATCATTAGTGTAGAGCAAATGTCTTAGACTTTATAGAAATTATAGAGACATGGAGAACCATTCACTGATACACAATTACTCTGAATTTCATTTGAACTATATTTAAACTACTGCAGGAATGCAGGCTGCCATTGCTTAAAAATACTTGAGAAAAACCAACAAAACTCCTAACATTAAAAGTTCGGTGTTAACAATTCTTACAGCCTAAGAGTCATGCCTAATATATAAGCTAATTCCTCTTCTGGAGATCTAGAATTTTTTTAAAAAATCATAAGAAAGAGATCGTTAAAATCACTTAGTTTGCGGAGCCTGGGTGGCTCAGCCAGTTGAGCGTCCAACTCTTAATTTCGGCTCAGGTCATGATCTCAGGGTCATGGGATGGAGCCCCATATTGGGCTCTGCACTCAACAGAGAGTCTGCTTGAGATTCTCTCTCTCCCTCTCCTTCTGCCCCCCACCAAAATAAATAAATAAAATCTTTTTTAAAAATCACTTAGTTCAAGTTCTAAGTTTAATAGAAGTAAAAACAAGGGACATAAAAAGTTATATGTTATAAAAAAAAGTCATAAAGTAAGGTGGCTTGTCTAAGGTCAGAGCTAGTCTATACACTATTTCTTTCAGCCCTCTGCCTAAAACAAATTTTCATGATAAAGCCACCACATACATGGAGTTTTCTTATTTATTTAAATATATTGTTTAAAATAGTGCTCATTTATTTAGCTGGTTATTTATAAAAATAAGCAATGCTTGTTAGGAGAAAAATTAAAATATATACAAATATAGTAAGAATAAAATGGAGGAAATATTCATATCCATCAACTTTCTCCAGTTAAATAAGTTGTCCTTGTCACTTAAAATATAGAATTATCTTAATTCTCCATTTTTGTAACTACTGTTTATTGAGGATTCAAGTGTGCCTCTGTGCTGACATCTGGGTATGTATCAGCATAAGACATTGCCAGGATGATTCTATACAAATGCTCATATTTCTGAACTGGTTTCTTGCAGTCTGTCAGGGAATCGATAGCTAGGGTTTGATATACTCGTCATGGATCCTCAAAGATCATTTTATTCAATGCACTATTGGGAGATAATTTCCCATGAGGCTCTTGTGTTTCTGCATATTTTGGAAGCAGGTCACTGACTGCCCCTTGAGCAGGCCACGTTTTTAAGTATTTTCTAATAGTGGATAGTCTTGCAAGACAGAAATAGCACCTTCCTCCAGAGCAAAGGGCAGACATGCCTACTTGCCCATTATAAAAGATTTGGTTTCCTGAACTCAGGGCTCCTGTACTGTAATACAACCCACTTCATCTCCAAGGACCACCTGCCCCCCTTTGAGTTGACCAGTGGGAACAGGACGAGGGGAAGTAGCACATAGGATGCTCACACTTGGTTACTTACCACCAGTGCATAGCTATTGCTGACTTGAGATCTCATGCCTTCTACCAGTGGACTAATTTGTGAGCTTTCCTTCTCCCAGACTCATGCCCTTGAACTATATAAAAGTAGGTAGAACACAAAATATCCTTAAATTGTACTTGTGAAAAAGAATAAAAATCTAGTCTCAGATAAAGTGGGAAGAGGGTCAAACTTTCATGCATTTTTATATTTGTAAGAAAATAAGATGTTGGGATCAGCCCCTCTAATTATAAATAACATAGAAAGAAAAACCATGTCACATATTTTAATATACTAATATAACATAGTTAAAATATGCACACATGCACACACACAATGTATAAGGAGAAATAAAGAGATTAACCTAGAAGAAAATACAACTTAATTCTTCACAGTTGATTTCTGCTATAAATAACTTAAAAATAACATTGATTCAATAAAATAACATCCTAAAGATAAGTTATAAAACAACAGAAGAAAGATTGAAAATATAAGAAATTGTCAACCAAACCCACATCTTTTTTGAAAGGAATTAATTAGAAAAAGCAAGAAACAGAATAAGCATCACTGAAAATCAAATTAATGACATACAAGAAATACTCTAATGCAGATTAAAAAGAAAAAACCATTAGAGAGAAACTCATAAATAGAGAACATAAGGATGATCGTCACATAAGAATATTTTTACCCTTTATCTGATGTCATTTGCAAATATCTTCTCCCATTCTGTCGGTTGTCTTTTGGTTTTGTTGACTGTTTCTGTATCCAAAATCTATAAAGAACTTATCAAACTCAACACCCAAAGAACAAAGAATCAATTTAAGAAATGGGCAGAAAACATGAACAGACATTTTTCCAAAGAAAACCTCCAAATGGCCAACAGACACATGAAAAAGTGCTCAACATTGCTCAGCATCAGGGAAATCCAAATCAAAACCTCAATGAGATACCACCTCACCCCAGTTAGAATGGCTAAAATTAACAAGTCAGGAAACGACAGATGTTGGCAGGGATGCGGAGAAAGGGGAACCCTCTTACACTGTTAGTGGGAATGCAAGCTGGTGCAGCCACTCTGGAAAACATTATGGAGGTTCCTCAAAAATTTGAAAATAGAGCTACCATACGACCCAGCAATTGCACTACTAGTTATTTACCCCAAAGATACAAATGTAGGGATCTGAAGGAGTATGTGCACCCTGATGTTTATAGCAGCAATGTCCACAATAGCCAAACTGTAGAAAGAGCCAAGATGTCCATCGACAGATGAATGGGTAAAGAAGATGTGGTATATATATACAATGGAATATTATGCAGCCATCAAAAGGAATGAAATCTTGCCATTTGCAATGATGTGGATGGAACTGGAGGATATTATGCTGAGCGAAATAAGTCAATAAGAGAAAGACATGTGTCATATGATCTCACTGATATGAGGAATTCTTAATCTCAGGAAACAAACTGAGGGTTGCTGGAGTGGTGGGGGGTGGGAGGCATGGGGTGGCTGGGTGATAGACACTGCGGAGGGTATGTGCTATGGTGAGCACTGTGAATTGTGTAAGACTCTTGAATCATAGACCTGTACCTCTGAAACAAATAATACACTGTATGTTAAAAAAAAAAAAAAAGAAGAAGAAGATAGTAGGAAGGGAAAAATGAAGGGGGGGAAATCGGAGGGGGAGACGAACCATGAGAGACTATGGACTCTGAGAAACAAACTGAGGGTTCTAGAGGAGAGAGGGGTGGGGGCATGGATTAGCCTGGTGATGGGTATTAAAGAGGTTATGTATTGAATGGAGCACTGGGTGTTATTCCCAAACAATGAATCATGGGACACTACATCAAAAACTAATGATGTAATGTACGGTGATTAACATAACATAATAAAAAAATAAAAATAATAAAAAAAATTTTTAAAGAATATTTTTTACCTACAGTAGAGAATCCATCAAATTGAACAGTTCCCTGTTATTTCTTCATGGCCAGAAGTGGAAGTGTATGGGATGTGTTTAGTTATCATGTTTGCCATTAGTTACTCTCTCTCTTTTATTATTAGTATTATTGTTATTATATTCTCATTTGAATAAATGAAGGTATGATGTCAGTTCTGAGATTTTTAAAGATTTTCTTGAGACTTATTATGGAATAAGTTTGAGGGGGATGGCTCATATATCCTTGAGAAAAAATATATATTCTGAATTGGCAGGATGTATTTTTGAAGTACTTAATTGTGCTTTTCCATTGTTGGAGACACCTCCCCATTATTTCTAGCATCTTCTGGTGTTGAGAAATCTCAAAATCTCCTAATTTCTAACTTTCTATATGGACTTGTTTTCCTCAAGAAACTTTTAGAATCTTTTCTTGGCAATTCATGAGATGTGCTTTACTGTACTTTTTTTGTTTTGCTTCATTTTCATTTTATATGTTTGGTACTCTCTGGGCTATTTCAGTCTGGAGTTCCATGTTCCAGAATTCTAGAAAATCTTCTTACATCATTTGTTTGAAAATCTCTTCTTCCATTTTTTCTCTTTATGAAACCACTATTACTGGGATATTGGATCTGGTAGACCACTTCTCAATTTATTTTCTTTATTTCCATCCTATTTTCTGTACCTTTACCTTTATTACTCTAAGCTTCTTCCTTAATTTTATCCTTCAACTGTTCCAGAAGTTAATTGCAAACATGAGGAGATAGAAAATAGGAGATACAAGTGGAAAACCAAGGTACTGGGTCCAGAAGTCCCAGTTTTTATAAATATTCCATGTGTTTTTAAGAAGGATGCATATACTGCGTAGGGCTAATATTTTTAAAACATAAGGATGCTTCAGCCTTTTGCATTTCTTTCCACATGACCTATTCCCCTATTCTGCTATAGCTATGGATTTACCTAAGGAAGGATTATGAACACTACAAAAGGAAAGCAGATATGTTGAGGTTTTAGAGTGTGCACCTGACCATGACCTAGAAAGCCAAGATTTTTCAAAAGTGAAATGGTTGTCTACATTACTTAGGTTCCCTTGTTATATTAAGAATGAGATCTGGTGTGTGAATGGCCAGTTAATTATAAATCAAAAATAGGGAGACTTCAAGATATGATATACACAGAGATGTAGGGAAAAAAATCTCTCACATTTGTTTCTTGGAGAGAGAGAGGAAGATACAGGGAAAAGAGATCAGATACCAGTGTCTGATTCCAATTCTCCCTTAACCCTTCGATGTCAAAATTTGAGGGGAGAGGAGTGAGGCAGTTGGGTGCTGGCTATGAAAGCAGTGGGAAGAAAAGGAATATAAGGTCGATGAGGTCTAGTGATCCCCTTCCCCTTGCACAGCCTCAGGAAGCTGCCACCCTCTAGGGACGTCCACATTTGGTTCTCAACCATGTCCCACTTGACATGAAAAAAAATAGTTGCTGAACAGCAAAGGAGGTGGTTAAATGGATGGTACGGAGATCTCCACTATGGTTCTTCAGAGTCTAGGTATGGCATTCAGGGCGGGGGGGTAGGGGGGGTGGGGGCGGGTGGTGCCTGATTCAGCAAACAGAAGTTGATCCGTTTTAAATTTTAATTTCAGATGATGATAAGTACTTTGAAGAAAATAAAAGAGGGTAAAACATAAAAGAGAAGGATTTGGGAAACCAAACCTACCCTGAGGTACTGAGATTGACATGATGGCATCTGTGTGATTTGGGGGAAGAGTATTCCAGACAGAGGAGACTGCAGGTGCAAGGGCCCTGAGGGGCCCAGTGCAGCTTTGTGGTGAGAGATGAGATCAGAGTGGAAGCTGGGGTCAAATCCCACGGAGCCTTCTCAGTCATGATAAGGGAAGACATCAGTGGGTTTTAATATGGAAGTAACATGACTAGATTTCAACTTGTAATGCCATTTCTGGTATTGTGTAAGGAATCTGTTGGGACACAAGAGTAGATGCAAAGAGAACAGGTAAGTGACCATTTTGTTGGCCACACAAAAGATGATAATGGCTGAGATGAAGAGAAATGATTGATTAGGGAGATTGGAAGTGGGGCTGACAGGACCGGCAGGTAGACTTGAAGTGGGGAATGAAGCAAGAACAGAGTAAGTCAAAACCCCCAAATAATAGAGTCACCTTCCCCCTCACTCTTTAGCCAGAAGTGAATCATTGTCCAGAATGCCATACATTTTATGTTAATGTCTCCCTACAAGGTTGCTCTGTTTGTATTAACAACAGGTAAAGGAAAAGTCAACACTAAACAAAATCAGGCACATTCTGGAAATACGTGCTAAGCACCATTTTTCTTCTTGAAAAATTAATGGGTGATGTAAAATATCCTGAAATTCCTCATGGGCTACCTTATTCAAACTGGAAGTGAGCCCCAAAAGATGAAGGAATGATAGATAGCAATGTAGGTGTGCACTTAGGGAAGATGAAAGTATCACCAGCAGGAGCCCTGACAACAGATCTGAGATGATGAGCTTATGCTGTCCCTCTCTCTGAGCCAAAGCTAACTTTCCCAGCCTTGTTAAAACATCAGTTCACTTTCAGAGAAGGAAGGAAGGAAAATAGGAGAGAGGGAGGGAAGGAAGAAAAGGAGGTAGGAAAGAGAGGGGAAGGAACAGAGGTAAAGAAGGAAAGGAAGGAAAAAGAAAAAAGAAAAGAAAGAAAATCAGTACACTAGGTGGCAGTGATTTCATGACTTATAAGATTTCAAATTGGGCAGACTGTGGGCTTCATTGCTAAGGGAGATTCTAGACCGAAAGGAGAAATTCATGAGTCCCAGAGAGACTTTTCTCCACTCCCACCTCCAATATCACATCTTTAGCAAGTGCTATTTGCTTCCAAGACTCTCGTTATGGTTGCAAAATTAATTTACATTATTAAAAGCATTTTTATACAGAACACATTCGTATTTTTATCGACCGTTAAAGTCCCAAGCCTCAGAAGACCTTAGAACATGGTTCTCAACCTTGGAATCACCTAAAGAGTTTGTAAATGGTAATGATGTTGGAGTCCCATTGAAACCCATTAAACCAGGATCCTTCTGTGTAGACCATACAGTGGAATTTTTTTAAAGCTCCCCAAATGACTCTAATATGCAGCCAGATTTGAGACATACTGAAGAACCAGAACACGGGCCAGCCACCACCATTTGTCCCTGAACTAGTATGGTCATAGCTATCCTTCAGTGTGACTTGTAGTAAATCAGCCAATACAGACTTGTTTCTCCAGTTGGCTCCCTGGGAGGCTGGAGGTCCTCTCAAAACTCAGTCTACCAGTAACTTGACATGTGAGCCCCCACCCAGAACCAGCAGCAGCACCAGCAGGGCATCATGGAGGCCAAGAACAGGGGTTCGGACTCAAGACGGATGCCAGCATGACTTACTAGTTATGGCATCGGGCAGTGACTTACTCTCTCTGAGCTTCGGCTCTCTTCTCTGTAAAATGGAAATAATCATCAGCATCTTGCAGACTGTTTGAGGTATTAATCTAATATATGTAAAACATCTACATCCATCCCTGGCACAATAAATTACAGCTATTGGTCAGCAAAGCTCCTGCCCGGAACTCAGCAGATGCACCATCAAAGGGGCTTCTGGGTTCCAGAGACAATGATGAATTATAATTCCGTTGCAAATAAAAAGCAGACAAGCTCATAAAACTTGAGGTAGAAAGTACTAGTTAGTGTCTATTGCCCACTGCAGCCATTGCAGCTCTCTCAGCTCTGTGATATTCTTTACTACCAGCCACACTACTGTTGCATTTCAAACCTGCATGAGTGAGCCAGGTGATGGCAATGTTCTCCAGACCCTGTCCCTTGCAGCGTTATATGGAATAATGCAGACTGAAATATCAAATACTCAGAGATAAGGGAGGAGTCGAACAAATCTTGTCTTGCCTTTCAGTGGAATAGGGTACAGCCATTAAAAGGAGAGGTTTTGAAGAATTTCAAGAGACTTCCATAACGTTCACAATCTACAGTTGACCCTTGAAGAACATGGGGCTTAGGGGCGTTGACCCCTCATGCAGCCCAAAAACCAAGTATAACTTTGGGCGCCCCAAAAACTTAACTGTTAACAGCCTCCTATTGACTGAAGCCTTGCCGACAACATAAACAGTCAAGGAACATACGCTTTTTTTTGCCAAGTTGTTTTTTGAATATAGTTGACACACAATGTTACATTAGTTTCAAGTGTACAACATAGCGATTCAGCAAGTCTATATGTTAGGCTGTGCTCACCTCAAGTGTGGCTACCGTCCATCACCATACTTTATTATAATGTCACTGAGTATATTCCTTATGCTGTGCCTTTTATTCCCATGACATATTCATTCCGTAACTGGAAATCTGTACCTTCCACTCCCCTTCACCCATTTTGCCCATCCTCCCCATCCCTCCCCTCTGGCAACCACTAGTTTGTTCTCTGTACTTACAGGTTTGATTCTGCTTTTGAGGAACACAGTTTTTGTTGTTGTTGTGTTATGTATTATATACTCTATCCTTAGAATAATGGCTTTTTCTTTTCTTCTTTTTTCTTTTTTGGTATTTCTAGGCTACATGGTTTGTCTGCAAGTTTTTGCAAATTGTCACAGATGTCAAGAAAAATTTGCAATATATTTATTGAAAGAAGTCTACATATAAGTGGACTTGTACAGTTCAAATCTGTGTTGTTCATGTAATGTTAATTGACCAAAAAAGGATCAGACTGATTACGTAGGTCAGTTCTGACTGTGCCTGTGGGTGTCTATCTATGGAAAAATAATCACCTCTGATTAGAAGCCTCTCTTGAACTATACCCCACAGGCTGGTCTGAGACAAGTCAAACATTCCTGGAGGTAACTTTCTTCTAAGGAAACAATGATCCTATCAGTATACCTAATAGATGATAGTGTCTATCCAGTCGTCCTGAGTTCTTTAAGAACTAGGCAGGGGTTAATTGATTGAGATCGATTACATGAACAGATGAATTTTTTTTCTGAAAGTACTTACATTCAGATACTTTCTGAGCTCCTAAGACACCTTGAAGGTTAAATTTCATCTATGTTCTGGGTCTTGGATTAGGGTTTTCACTATTTTTCTTCTGGTGTCCATATGATAGATGGCATTCACAGACTGGGCACACCTTCTTGAATGTACTCTGATTTACACACAATTTCCAGAGTGGTAATTGTAACATCAGTTATTTCATTAAAATCCTGGAAATTCAGATGATTTGTGCATATACTACTGCAATCTATTATTCATGCATTAACTAAACATCTAGCATTCTCTCTCTTCTAAGTTGTGGAAAGGTGCTCTCAGTTGGGTTTCTTTTTGATAAGGAGGACTGCTTCTTCATCCTGTGATACAGCGGACACCACAGCTCTGATGCAGCAAGGGGAGTGAACACCAGCTGCAAGGGTGTCGGATCTTACAACGATTGAGTGCCTTTCTCCTCTACTGCCTGATAGCCAAGGAAAAGAGCTCCTCTCCTCCACACCTTTCCTTTTCCTGATTGTCTTCAACAAAATCGAGGGCAACTTTTTCTCTGGCCATCAGGGCTGACCCAAAGCACAATGTAATTTGCTTCAAAGATGTGTAAGCAAGGAAAGAAAAGGTCCAATAACACTGGCTCATATGTAAGAGATGTCGATCTCTCTTTCCTGCAAAAGCCTACCTGACACAGTGTCTAGGCTCTGTGAAGACCCCCAAACCCCTGATCCCTCCTTCTCAGCTTCTCCTTCACCCTAGTCCCCACTACCCCACCACCACACCTGCATTCCAACCCCTAAAAGGAGGGAAGGATAAAGAGAGTTGGAGGCATGGACTTTCCCCTTAAGAACTCAGACATGACAGACATCACTTGCACACATAGCCTCTGGCCAGAGCTAAATCACACAGCTGCACCCAACTGAAAGCAAGACTGGGAAATGTAGACATGTTCTGTGCCTCTGAGACCAAAGCATATGGGGAGGGTGGCCAATGAAGGGCAGCTTGCAATCTCTCCCACAGTGAGCACATATGAAGAACCCCAAGGAAGAGCTTACGGAAACTTTGAAAATGGATTCATATTCAGAAACAGTTGTGTTGTGACCCTTGTTTCTCACCCAGACTGAATTTAAGTTGCAGGTAATGCAAAACAAGTACAAAGAGGACTAGTGGTGTTACTAGATTGACTTACTTTCTGGAAATATAAGGTCTTTCCAGAACTTCTTTATTAATGTGAGTAAAATTTTCCCCCTTTCCTGCCCATCAGACAGAAATAGTCACACCTCAGAATGACTAAGTGTTTTTGTCATCAACCTCAGAAGATAATAGCCTCAAAAAAATTACTGGAGGCCCCCTCTTTTTGTACCATCAATGTCTTAAGTGGATTTAGATACTTTAAATACCAGGGCCAGTGTTAATTTCCAGCCCCTGTAAGTTTTTCAGAGGTAAAGAGCAATAATCAAATAGTCAATCAACCAGGACATTTAAAAATGAGATTTGTGCTCATTCTTCTACTTGTCATTCTGTCTTCCCAAGCACATATAATAAAAATGAGAAGCTACAAAGAATCACCTAGGAAGGTTGTTAAAAGCACAGATTCCTGGCCCCCTTTTGCCAATGCAACTCCAATGAGTCTGGATTAGATTCCAGGAACCTGTACTTTTCAAAAGCTTTACAAATTTTAAATTTAGTTTTTTAATTTACAACTTAATACCTGGTCAAATTTCAAGTTCATAAGATAATCGTAGGGATCTCATCCCATGTCATAAATAATTATATTGATAAATCCAACATATATAAGTAAACCACTATGAATTAATATCTATAATATTTAGAAATATTTTTCAATAATGTTATTAAGCACATTTTGCTGTATGTGTATATATATATATATATATATATATATATATATATATATATACTAAATGTTCATGACCTTTAATAATCCACTTACTAAATTACTAGTAAGTAGCTTTTATTATACATAAAAATGTGTTTATGGGGTTCCATTTTATGTTCTGTAAGAACTGAAAGAAAATCTTGAATATTTGTATTGGTCACTGGCCCATTGACCATTAAGAATCATGATCGTGATAATAGATACCATTATAGACAATCAGAGTAAGGCAATCTGTAAGTGATTGTACCCATCAGTTTTTTTTCTTTATTTTTTTTAAATTTAAATTCAATTAATTAACATATAATGTATTAATAGTTTCAGAAGTAGAGTTCAGTGATTCATCAGTACCCATTAGTTTTCTTTTTTTAGTTTTTGACCAGAAGAACAAAAAGTTTCCCAAGTCTTACAACAAAGGGAATTTCCTGCAGGGAAGTGGTTACTTAGGTGTTAAGAGAGCAGAAAAGACAAACGGAGGCAGCAGATGACCCAGAAATTAGCAACAGCCAGAAAGCCAGTGCTGCCCTTAGGCTGGGGACCAAAGAAGAAGCAGTGCCACCTGGGACCTGGGACCAGCACCACCTAATGGAAACTATAATCACTTCAGGTCTGTCTGGTAGGAGCTGGAGTCTCAAGGAGATGCAGTTGTTACCAGACACACCACCTAAGACTGTGGAGTAGGAAAGTAATGATCTGTCTTGTCCCCTTGCCAATCCTCCAGTCTCTCATCAATTAGCTGCACCTGATGGAAAGCCGGTTGACAGAGGCAGCCTGAGCAACACATCCTGCAGAGGTCAGGTGCTGAGGGGAACAGGGGCAGGCTGAGGACCAGCACAGACTAAGAGATGCTGTGAGGATAAGCACATTGGTGGTTAGGGGTGCGAAGTGAAAGAAAACATAACCCAAAGAAAGAATGTTGCCAAAGATTAACTATAAGCCAGGAAAGAATGCTTGATAATGAAGTTCAAAATGGGACAACGGGTAAATCAGGTTTTTTGCTTCTGCTATAAATTAGGCTCCCACATCTAAAAAAGTGCTGGGAAGAGACAATGCATTATGTAAGGATATAGCATATATCAAAAGTCGTACTCATGTCATCTTTATTAAAAACTGTTCTTTATTCATTTAAATGTCTTATGATTGTTAGATTTCAAAAATATGAATTTATCTGAGGTAAATTATACAGACCAGAGAAAAGGAGGATAAAAATATATCTGATTTTAGAATTTAAATTAAGAGAAAACCATGAACAATTATATGCCAACAAATTGGATAACCTAGAATAAATGGATAAATTCCTAAAAACATACAACATGCTGATATGGAAGCCAGATGAGAATACTACAAGAAAAGAAAACTACTGTCGATTATCCCTGATGAATATAGATGTGAAAATTCTCAGGTAAATAATAGCAAACCAATTCCACAATACATCAAAATGATCATTCACCATGATCAAGTGGGATTCATTCATAGGCTGCAAGATTGGTTCAAAATATGCAAAGCAATAAATGCGATACATCACATTCATAGAATGAAAGATAAAAACTATATGATCATCTCAAGAGATGCATAAAAAGCATTTGACAAAATTCAACATCCATTCATGATAAAAACTCAGCAAATTGAATATAGAGGGAATGTACCTCAACATAATTAAAGGCCAAATATGACAAACCTACAGCTAACATCATACTCAATGGTGAAAGCCTTTCCTCTACAATCAGGAACAAGTCAAGGATGTCCACTCTCACCACTCCTACTCAACATAGTACCGGAAGTCCTACCCAAAGTGATAAGGCAAGAGAAAAAAAATAAAATTCATCCAAATCAGAAAGGAAGAACTAAAAATTTCTCTGCTTGCAGATGACACACAATCTTATGTATAGAAAACCCTAAAGACTCCACCAAAAACATGTTAGAACTAATAAGCAAATACAGTAAGGTTGCAGGATATAAAATCGACAAACAAAAATCAGTTGCATTTCTAAACTTGAATGATGAACTATCTGAAAGTGTAATAAAGAGAAACCATCCCATTTACAATAGCATCAAAAACAATGAGATACTTAGGAATAAATTCAACCAAGGAGGTGAAAGATCTGTGCACTAAAAAGTACAAGACATTGATGAAAGAAATTGAAAAAGATACGAATAAATAGGAAGATATCTTGTGTTCATGGATTGGAAGAATATTGTTAAAATGTCCATAATATTGAAAGTGATTTTCTTTCTTTTTTTTTTTTAAGATTTTATTTATTATTTGAGAGAGAGAGACAGAGCACAAGCAGGGAGAGGGGCTGATGGAGAAGGAGAAGCAGACTCCCCGCTGAGCCAGAAGACAGAAGTGCGGCTCGATTCCAGGACCCTGGGATCATGACCCAAGCCGAAGGCAGATGCTTAACCGACTGAGCCACCCAGGTGCCCCAAAAGTGATTTTTATATTAAGTGCAATTCCTATCAATATTCCAATTGCATTTTTCACAGAAATAGATAAAAATCAATCCTAAGTTCATATGGAACCATAAAAGACCTTGAATATCTAGGGCAATCTTGTAAACAAAACAAAGCTGGAGGCATTATACTTCTTGATTTCAAACTATATTACAAAGCTGGAGTAATCAAAACAGTATGGTACTGGCATAAAAACAGACGTGGATTGAGAGCACAAACACATGAATATACAGTCAATTACTATCAAGAATACTCAATAGGAAAAAGATAGTCTCTTTAATAAATGGTGTTGGTAAAACTGGATATTCACAGGCAAAATAATGAAACTGCACTGCTATCTTACAACATACACAAAAATTAACTCAATATGGAATAAATAATTTAATGTAAGCCCTGAAACTATAATTCTCCTAGAAGAAAATATAGGGAAAAACTCCTTGACATTAGTCTCTTGGCAAGAATTTCTTGTATATGATACTGAAAGCACAAGCAACAGAAGTAGAATTAAACAAGTGGGACTACATCAAATTAAAAAGCTGTGCAGCGAAAGGAACAATCAACAAAATGAAAAGGTATTCTATGAAATGGGAGAAAGTATATACAAATGACATATTTAATAAGTGATAAATATCCAAAATACATAAGGAACTCATAAGAGTCAATAGCAAAATACTACTAGTAGTAATAATAATCCAATTAAAAATGGGTAGAGGAACTGAGTAGATATTTTTCCAAAGAAGACATACAAATGGCAGATGAAAAGATGCTCAGTACCACTAATCATCAGAGAAATACAAATCAAAAGCACAAGGACATATCACCTCTCACGTGTTAGAATGATTATTATCGAAAAGACAAGAAATAACAAGTGCTGGTGAGATGTAGAGAAAAGAGAATATCAGTGCAGGTTCATCAGTTGTAATGAATGTACCATCTAGTGGGGGATATTGATGATGGAGGATGTTGATGATGGAGGTGGGGGGTATATGGGAAATCTCTATAACTTCAGCTCAATTTTGCTATGAACCTAAGACTATTCTAAAAAACAAAATCAATTTTTAAAACACTCAAGGAATATTTAATGCAGTGACTATAACTATTAAATGAGTTTGTCAAGGTTATAGAACACATGGTCAGTAAGCAAAAATTTGTTGTGTTTCTTTGTAGAATCAGAAATTAAACTTTCAAAAACTTTCTGCTCACATTAGTGTAAAAAATATAAACTATTCAGGTCATCCCTGAATTTAAGAATTTAAGAAAAGACATGTAACAGCTGCATATTGAAAACCACAAAACACTGCTGAGAAAAATTAAAGAAAGTATAAATAAAAGGAGAAATATACTATGTTCATGGATCAGAAGACATTGTCAAGATGTTAATTTACTCCAAATTGATTTATAGATCCCATGAATCTTTATCACAATTGCAATTTTTGGCAGACATTGACAAGCAGATTTTAAGATATACGTGGAAATTCAAAGGACCTATAGTAGTCAAAAAAATCTTGAAAAAAAAATGAAGTTGGAGAACTTCCTTTGCTTACTCTGACACTTTTATAAAGCTACAACAGACAAGACAGTGTGGCATTGGCATAAATATAGACTAATAGATCAACAGAACAGAATAGAGAGTCCAGATAGAGACCCAACTTATGTGGTCTATTAATTGGTTTTCAACTGAGACACCAAAGCAATTATATGGGAAAATGTATGATATAAGGTTTTGATTGCCAAGGCTCCATTTCAAAAGACTTCCATCCTGAATAAACATATTGCCAGCTGTAAGGCACAGCTACCAGCAAAACAACCAGATAAGGAACCAGATTGCTCCTCCCATGAAACTCCTTCTTTTAAGAAAGTCCTGGGTGAGCTAGATAACTGACTGTGTGAGTGATCCCACTTCTTCCCCCCTGCCCCCAACTCCCACTCTCATACCTTACATTAACGAATAAAGAATGAACCACAAAATCCTAGGCACCCCACCTTTAGACCCTAATGAAGACAGAACCCCAGGTTCATACTCTTGTCCTCTCTCTACCCCAGACCTTGCTGTGTGGGCTCTTGGATATGCCCTCTACCTTCCAGGACTTGTGAGCAATTAATCTTCTTCCTCAAAATATCCTAATGATTTCTTGCTAAAGTGTGTCCTTTGATCATACCAAAGATTATAAGAGGTGGCCCAACCACAAATAGTGGCTGTAGTAGAAGAAATGTCTGGGGAACTTCCTATGAGTGATGCGTGTGTGCCCAGATGGGTAGTGCACTACCATCAGTAGCCTCAGGACCCATGGGACAGTAAGTCCTTTAACAAATGGTGATGGAACAATTGGGTGACCACATGGAGTAAAATGTATTTTGATGCACACCTCACACTGCATGCAAAAATTAATCTAAGGTGGATTAGAGACCTAACTATAAAAACTTCTAGATAAAACTATAAAAACTTCTAGATAAAACTATAAAACTTCTAGGAAAATCAGAAGAGAATATCTTCATGACCTGGGGGTAGACAAATATTTATTAGACAGGATTCAGAAATTACTAACTATAAAAATTTTTTTATTGATATATTTCATCAAAATAAAAAACTTCTCATCAAAAACACTTAAGTAAATGAAGAGGTGGGGCTCCTGGGTGGCGTAGTCAGTTAAGTGTCCGATTCTTGGTTTTGGCTCAGGTTGTGATCTCTGGGTGGTAGATGGAGCCCCACATCAGGTTCTGCACTGAGTGGGGAATCTGCTTGAGATTCTCTCCCCCTCCCTCTTTGCCCTTTCCCTCCGCTCTCCCTGTCTCTCTGCCTCTCTCTAAAATAAATAAATATATCTTAAAAAAGAAAATGAAGGGGACAAGCCACAGACTGGGAGAAACTATTTGCCTCACCTATATCTAAAAACAGACCCTGTTCCAGAACATATATTTAAAAAATCCCTCCAACTCAATAGTAAAAAGACAGTCTGTTAAAAACATGAGCAAATCATCTTGAATAGACACTTCACAAAGGAATTTGTATTAATAGCCAATATGCATATGAAAAATTCCCAATATATTGTTATTGGGGAAATGCAGGTTAAAATCACAGAGAGATATTATTGCACACCTAGTAAAATGGCTAAAATTTAAAATACTGAGCAATCGGAAATTGCATGTATTGCTGGTAGAAGTGTAAAATGGTGCAATCATTTCAGAAAAAGTTTAGCAGCTTCTTGTAATCTTTCTCCCCTATTACCCAGCAGTTGCTCTCCTAAGTATTTACTGGGGACAAATGAAACATGTGCCCACACCAAAACTTGTAAACAAGTATTGATAAAAACTTTATCCATAATGGCCCCAAGCTGGAAACAACCTGAAGTCCATCAACTGATGAACGAATAAACCTTGGGAAGATTAAAAAGTGAGCATATTCAGTTACACAAATGCCCCTTATAGAGAGTAAAAGTGTGCTCTAGTCAAGTGAGAGGGCTCTAGGGAAGTTTCAGGTTTTATCATTCAGCCAGCTCACCCGATGCCTAAGATAGTGAAATGATTATCTTGAAAACATTTGTACGCATGGCTTCTATCAAATGGAGTGAAATCAGTAAAATTTGCTGAAGACCTACAAATGTAAGAAAATTATTTCAGCAGAAAAACTGCCGAGTTGGGCTAAAAGGGACGAAGAGAATGGGCAGGCAGAAGACTGTTGCACTCCCAAAATTCTCTGCAGGAAGATGGCTACCAAAACTGCCCAACTGCAAACACCACCTCCATGCAAAAGGAAGGAGGATGCAGAAGATAGAACCAAGATCCCAAAGGGCACACCTAGGAGCCAGGAGGAATTATTCCCAGGCCTTGAAATCTGATCAGTGAATTTCCACTCGCTCAGCTGGAGTTCAGAACTGCCTTTAACAGGTACGTAGGTTTTGTCTTCCCTTTTCCCATTTTTTGAACCACAATATCTGCAAGTATTATTCTATGGCTGTCCTGCCATAGCATGTTGGGAGCAAATAATTTATATCTTCAGCTTCACATGTGCACAGATGGAGAAAATTTGTGTCCTGCTGTACTCAATGGATTACACCTAGCAGCCTTATTCCCACCTGGCACTGGCTTTGATTTTGTATATGGGCTGATAAAATTTAGATGAGATTTTGGACTTTGAATGGATGCTGTAGTGGTGTGAAACTCTTGGGAACCTTAGGAGGTTTGGATGTATTTTGCATTTGGGAGGAACCTAAATGATCGAGAGCCAAGGAGTGGAGTGTGGTAGGCAGAACTCTGACATGATCTCCAAGATTCCTACCCCATGGCATGTACACCCTGTATAATCCCTTTCCTTGATTGTAGGCTTGATCTGAAGAATGAGCAGGTGTGTCCCCATGATCCAGTTGAAAATCAGTTGACTGGGAGTTCAGCAAAAGAGAGATCATTGTGGGTAGGTCTCATTTAATCAGGTAGGCCGTTATAGAGAAAGGAGGCAATGGTAACCATGCTCCTCCTGGCCTGGAAAGAAGAAAACAAGAAGCTGTCTTGTGATCTACCTATGGGACTACACACAACAGGGAACTGTGTGTGGCCTCCAGGAGCTGAGAGCAGTCCCTGGTAACAACTAGCAGGGTAATGGGATCTCAGTCATACAATTGTAAGGAAAGGAATTTTTCCAACATCCAGTGATCTGGGAAGAGGACTCTGAACTTCAGCTGAGTGTACCAGCCCCTGCCAACACCTTCACTTCAGCCTTGTAAGACCCTGAGCAGAACACCCAGTTACGCTATACCCAGACTCCTGACCCACAGACACTATGAGATAATAAATTTGTGTTGCTTTGAGCTACTGAATTTGTAGTAATTTGTTATGCAGTATAGAAAATTAATATATTTTCCTTAAAAGAGTGATCTTTAGAAAAAAAAATATGAAGCTGTTTCCTGCCTCTTCCTTGAAATCCTGCAAAATATACAGAGAGGCTCAGAAAGAGACAGGGATGAATGAAGTGATTTACCAGCATCTAGTCATGACTGAGCACGGGGAGTATACAGAGGGGTGTGCATAGTAACTGTTTAATAATTTTTGAAGTTCTAGTATTTTAAGATAGACAAATGGGTGAATGGACAGATAAGGGAGGCACAGAGCTCTGCCAAGAATTTTTCCCCTGAATCAACTAAAGTGTTGCTACCTACAGTATCTTTGTGGTTGTTCTCTATTCTGGACTTGGCAGATTCTCTACCTCATTCTTTTTAAATATTTCCCTCAGAAGTAATGCATTCCTTGACAATGTTCAGGGAATGGAAAAGGTGAAATCATAATTTAAAAAGTGTCAAAGTGTCATCACTGTGGCAAACCCACTTTCTATTATGTAACTAAGTCAGAATATTTTTCAGGTCAAAATGGGTTTCTTATACCTTATACCTTTATTGAGGGATGACTCCAGACACCCATATTTTTAATTGGTCATTTGGGTATGGTCATAGGGCAACTATACTAAGATCTCAGACAGGTGAGAGGTCTGCCTTTCTTTGATACAGTAAGGGGAGAGGGATCGTGAAGGGGAAGGAGGCCAAGGAGAACAGTACGAAGAATCACCCCAATTGCATTCTTAGATCATTTTTAGGAAAAAGGAGACAGAGAGGTCAAGAATCTGGAAATGGATTCTTAAAAAAATGACCTGGTCCATGTATCACCTGGAAAGTCTTCATGTAGCCCACATTCCCCAGTTTTGAAATTATAAATTGAAATATTCCTAAATAAAAAATCTAGAAATATAACTTCTAAAAATATGGGCCAGGGCAAAACAGGTCTTCCCCGGTTCTCTTGACCTGAAAGAGACATTTAAAAAACAATTACTGGAAATTACTTTGAAAGAACTTGATTCAAAACAACCAAGGTCTTTTAGTTTCATTTTAGCTACACACCAGAAAGCCATGTGGGGTGTGCGCGTGTATGTGTGTGTGTTTTCTTCAGTGTGTCTATATACAAATACTCTGGATAAGAAAGAAAACTAGCAACTTCAACTGAGCTGATAATACAACTTTGAGTAGTCTTGTATTAGTCAAATCTTGTCTGATATGGTGTCTCCCCTGATATATCTGGTCAGAAACACCCAGCTTAAGGAAGGTGTTCAGTCAATATATCCCATCGCTCCACAGTAAAAACCTGAGCATAAGGCTTGATATTACTTTATGACTCAAAATAACATAATTCAAAAAGACAAATGCATCCAAGGAGATGACCTCTATTTTGATAAGATCTTTAAAAATAACAACATTTTTGTCCATTTCATTGTGACTTACAGAGTAATTCAAGTCAAGTTTTGGTGAATGGCAGTAGGAAGTAATATATTTTCAGGCCCCAAAGTGAAACTATAAATCTAGTCTTTGCTATGGCTTAGACAGAAAGAAGTATTCGTAGAGTTTCACTACACCAAAACTCTGTGAGCAGTTCATTAACCTTCAGATTGTTGCCATTTATTACATCCAAAGACAAAGAAATTAAAACTTAATCCATCTTGGGGCAGCCAAAGTAATGAAGATAGGTCAATAATATTTTCTTGATTCTGAACATAACATTTCAGCTCTTTGATAGAAGTAGTGTGGCTGACTGAGTGAAATGCAGCAAGGAATATCCTTCATATGTTATTCTGACTCTTCCCTGGCTTTGCTTGCATGAGATAACTTGCTTTCTAGCATGCAACTGGCAAATTCTGTTTAATTTAGAAAGAGTCATGACCAGGAATTTTCAGAGCAAATTTCAAAAGCTGTACTGGGGACTAGAAATTAGCCCTAAACTTGGAAGATGTTTATCAGCCAGGTCTTACTGTATTTCATTCAAATCTGTAAGTGGCTATTACATACCAGTTTATACTTAGCACCAGCGATAAAAATTATAGTAATAATAACTGCCATTTTAACTTTTTATTCTACACCAAGAACTGTTCTTAACATACATGATTTTGTGAAATTCTCACAATAACACGATGAGACAGATTTCTTTTTGCATTCCTCATTTTATATACAGAGAAAGTAGTAGGAGAATTGGGTTATCACAAGGAATCAAGGTATACGGGCATGATGAACTCAAAGGAATCTACATCATAGAAGTAACAACTTCACATTAAAAACAATTTGGTTTCAAAAAACCATAAATTTAATCTGTCACATTATATAATGTTACTGATTTTTATCAGTTTTACACTTTTGCTACTTTTTTGTTTTTTGTTTCAAGTTTTTACTTAAATTCTAGTTGATTAACATATAGTGTAATATTTGTTTCAGGAGTAGAATTTAGTGAGCACTGGTGTTATATTTAAGTGATGAATCACTTTAACTTACTTTTTTAAAAAAATATTTTATTTTTTTATGAGAGAGAGAGATTGAGAGAACAAGCAGGAGGAGGGGCAGAGGGAGAAGCAGATGCCCAACACGGGACTCGATCCCAGGATTAGCCAAATGCAGACGCTTAACTGACTGAGCCACCCAGGCACTATTTTGCTTATCTTTATTCTAAGTTTCATGTTTAAAAACCATAAACATAAACTTTATAACCCATTTATATAGGTTTAAATAATGTAAGTCAACAATATATAATGTATTGGGTTTTCTTTGAAGGGATTTGTGTTTTCTCAAGTTTGTGGAGCACATTTGATACTGTAAGAAGATATAAGCAAGAGCTGATGATGCTTACCTTGGAGGAGAGAACAGAGAAGGTGGAGAAATAAACACATCAGAAGAGTCTTCAATTATTTAAAAGGTTGTTGCCCAAAGAGTCAATGCATTATTCTTCATGGCCTCATAATAAATAAGTAGAAGCTACACACACACACACACACACACACAATCAACGTTGTGGCAAGATTGGAAAGATGGAATGGGCTACCTTGGGTGGAAATTAATTTCCTTTCATTGGGGGCATTTCAACATAGAATTTCATGACCAGTTGGGTTCTTGGGTGTAGACTGGAAGGGTAGACCAAAAGGCCTTTAATGTCCCTTCCAGTGCTGAAATTCTCTGTCTCTTAAGGAAAGAGTATTGAAGCTAGGAAAACAGAAGATTGACTTCATCCAGTACTATTTCTCCAGGACTACATCTGTTTGTGATGAAATCTGGAAAATAGGCAGTATCTCAAAGACATAGGAAGTACCAGCTAACATTTAAAAAGCAAGTGGTTGTTATTCCTAAGAAAGCTTTTTAACAACTGAGATGAAAAGCAGGGAAGAAAAGGATTAAGCTAATAACATGTCATTGAATGGGTAGGACAGCTTCTCTTCTTGACATGAGAAAGATGGTCCTCCAGTTACTTCTTCAGTCCTCCAGTTACCTCTTTCTTTACTACACATTTAGATGGAGAAACTAGTTCCCCAGACTTCCCTTCCATGATCCACTATATTCTTCAGAAAAATATAAAATTGGTTCATTCTCCATCCCAGAGAAGTCCTGATAGCAAAAAAATCTTTATTGACAGACAGTAGAGAAACTGAAAGGAAACACAACACACCACTATTTTAAAAGAACTGGCAGAAATGAGAATCTCAGAGAAGTGAATGAGCCCAGGGTATTAAAGCTGACAGAGAACAAAATGAGTTTGGTCACAGTGGAAGTGTCCACATTCATTTCATAGTCCAACATCCATACCTGAAAAAATTGGTCAACTTAAGTATGAGTAAATAAGCACATATGAACCAATTGAATATCTTCTTCCTTTTCTGCAGTACAAAATTTAAAATTTTGCTTTGCAATTTCAAAGTCTTGTAAAATGTAGATAGATGAGAGAAGATACTGAAAATTATTTTCTGTTTCCATTAAAAATTTAGGTAATATTTCTGTGAAGCCATACTGATTCAACATATTCAACTTGAATTCTAGTGTAAAATAAATAAAATAAGCCAGATATTATTTTTCCTTGGTTCATATTTCGTCAAAGAAAAATGGGTAAGATATCCCCAAATTATGCCTGAATAATCATCTATTCCCCTCCCCCAGTGGTCCCAGCATGAGTCTATCATACCAGATCCTCCTCATCACCCAGTACAAAACACATTCTACCTCTCTCTCTCATACTTCTCATTACCTAACTGTCTATTTTTCCTATTTTCCATAGTCACCTTTGGAAAATTGATAATATACTTCTTCAGTTTGTTTATTATTCATTGTCCCCTCCTGATAGAATAAGGGATCTATGAGGGCAGTGATCTCTGCTGTTTTTCTCACTAATTTATCCCATGTCCAAAACAGCCTGACACGTAGCAGGCACACAATCCATATTTGTTGATGAAAAAATGCCCCTCGTCTATTTCTTACCTTTTTTTTCCCCACAAAGTTGTAAATTCCTTAGAAACAAGAACCATTTCTAATTTGTGATGATGTTGCGGCACACAATAAGCGCTTAACAATGTTGAGTGAATTGAGGAAGGAAAAAAGAGCAGCCACAGACATTCAGAAGCTGGGCTGGCACTCATGGGGAAGCCGTTTTATTTTCCTGTTAGACATAACCTCACAGAACACGAACCTCAAATAAGGTGACTCTGAGACCATGATAAAATGAGATGAAGCAATTTCATAATTCTGTCTAAGCACAGACGAAACAAGGTCCCTATGCCACCCACAAATACCAGACACTCCTCCATCTTGCCTAAAATAAGAGACTTTACAGCTTTATTTTCATTTTAGTGTTCCCTTCCTATACGTAAGATTTATTGAGGTACTCAGTCTTAGACATTATCCAATCTAGAGAAAACCTCTATTTTCTTAGACCCTCTTCCAATTCACCCTAGTTCTATAAGTGGTTCTTTTCAATACTTTCTTACAGGGATACCCCATTTTTCCTCATAGTGTGAGTTCTCACTCATTGCAATAAGTAATAAGTTCAATTTGTTTCACTACTGGTGTTTTTGGTGGCCCTTGGCTGAAAAGCGTTGACAGAATAAATGAATTAATTTATGCAAGCATTTCATAAATTATCTCCATAGCGATTTCTTAATATCCTGAACTTTACAATTTCCCAAAGCTATTAGAAGGAAAAGTAATCCCCACTCTTCTCCAGAAAAGGAGATGTTCTCCCATCTCCAGACAAACTTCAGGAGACTTATTTCAGTAGGATTTTGTGATCTAAAAGTAAATCCATAAATCAGGGATGAAGGATGTGAAACCCTTATGGAGCATTTTTAAATTACAAAATCATATGTTGTGTATTTATTCACAACCACAATGCCATCGCTTATAAAAACAATTAATTCAACATCTCTGACCTATAGACAGTTACTTTTCCAAGGTATTGATACATCAAGGGCTTTAGCAGTTCTCTGAAGTTCAAAGTAATGAGTATTACTATAAAATCTGTGTTGTATAAACGCAGAGAAATGGCAATAAAGGGGGGACAGGGAAGGAATAGGGATTTGGAAAGCATTCTTGAAGGCCATGATATCCAAGATAAGCAATGCTTGGACACTGTTTAAAAGAGCAATAGGGAAGAGAGTCTAGCATAAGCCAACTTCATCTTCCATCTGTGCAGAAGTGACCAACCGGGCATTTTAAAGGAAGAATGTAGGATTCAGGGGGAGCGGGGATGGAGTAGATTGGAGCAAACAGCGAATCTTGAGTTTTCACAGTAGGAACTTAAGGAAGACTAGGGTCATCCTGAGGACCTTGAGCTGTTAGAAACTGTGCTCTGTTGTGTTTGTTTGAGTCTCCTAGTGTGGGTATTTGGACAAAATCTTTTAAGCTGAGGGTCTGCAGTCCTTATTGGCCTAGTCAAGAAGAGGGCTCAGAAGAGCCTGAGTTTGGTTAAAAACAGGGTCTTTGTCAATAGTAAGATTGACCAAGCAGCCCTGGACTTCAGTGTCCCCACATGACTAACATAAATACGGTATTTATTGCCAAAATGGTAACTAGGTTGCTGGTGTAGACGGTAGCAGACATTGAAATTGTCCTCACAACATCCACACTACCTTCCTCTGTGTGTAGCATCCACACAGTTTGAATGTGTCTGACCCCATTCTCAGCTAATGGGGGCAGGAAGTGATGGGGAGCTTGATGGGTCTGAACCAGTCAGGATAGTTCCTTCCCTCTTGGTTCAGGTGTCCCAGTCTTAGCCAATTGGCATACACCATTCCCCTAGCCACATGGACTCACAGGTGTGGGCCGGTTTGTGAGACCCTCTCTACTTATGCTGGATGGCAGTGGGAAGTCACCCACTCTGTTTTCAGGAGTGCTGTCTAGCTCTGATTGTTAGCCATCTCCCTGCAGTGAGAGACATCAGCCCAAGGATGAACTGGGATATGGAGGACAGCTCAGTGTAAAGAAACATCCAGGACTACAACCAGAGCTCTGATCAAAGAGTGCAGCCTGCTCTGCCTTTAGCCAATAAATCTCCCTTTTTGTTTAGGACAGTCTGGGTTTGCTATCCTATGGTTTGAAACTAAAAGCATCCAATGGAAATGTAAATTTTAATATGACCTTTTGAAAACAAACAGTACAAACCCAATCAGGGGACAAACTCTTCATTTGTTTTCAACAGAACTGCAACAAGAAATGAGAAACACAGAATCATTTTATAATTTAATAGTTTGGTGTTTCAGATATAAGAGGGAAATTTCCAAACCTATTACTCTGTGTGGAAAGATGGGAGGTAAGTGGAGGCCCAAGAGTGACCACAGATGTCATCTTTTGTACTGAGTACATTTGTTCACTGGGCACCTTTTATTTTCCCCAGGAGTAATTGGTTGCTCCTAAGTATACGTTAAAATAAAATTAGTTGGTGAATAATAACCCCTTTTAAATTCATGTACCATAATGATGTCAATTTATTGAAATAGTTGGCTTAAAAGCCATTGTATTGAACTGGGCATAAGCACATTGACATGCAGGCGCCTTTTATACCCCTGTGCTCTCTACCCTCTCATCCATTATCTCCTAATTAAACAACAAAGGTTCTCTGGAAATGCCCCAGTTAGACATCATTACTAAGCATTTTGCCATGATTTGCTGGATTAATGTGATTAATTATACAACCTGCAGCAATGAGTCAAGACCTTGGTGAAACAGTTGAAAATGAGGTGTACAAATCCCTTTGTAAATTGCCTTAAATCAAAGCCAGGTCATGTGTTATTGATAGACTAGATTACTTTAAATGTCAGTATCTCTCTTTCCTTCACAGTCATTGCTCTGAAAGGTGATTGGATGATTTATAGCTCTTGGGGATTAACCCTCTGGAACAGCGTTGGATCCTTGTTCAGCTTCAGAGCAGCAAGCATTTAGGCTGTGTCAGGAGACTAGGTACTGTATTAGGTCTTCTCCTGACACAGATTAAGAGAAGGGTAAGAAGAAAAGTCCACAAAATGTACGTCACGTGCTTGATAACCATTTATGTCTAAAAGGATTGAAGAAGGGGTGCCTGGCTGGCTGAGTAGGTGAAGTGTGTGACTCTTGACCTCAGCGTTGTAAATTCAAGCCCCACGTTGGGTGTAGTGAGTATTTAAAATCTTTAAAAAATTAAATTAAATTAAATTAAAAAAGGATTGAAAAGGAGACTTAGTGGTTTAAAAGGTAGGCTCTGAGGAGAAATCACCAGAGCTCAGATCCTGGCTCTTCTCCTTCCAAGTTGTATAATCTTAGGGAACATATGTGATCCTTTCAAGCCTCATTTTCCCATTCTGTAAAATGGTTATAATAATTGCACCTATCATGTCATGCTGTTTTGAGAACTGTGTTTATAAAGTACTCAACCACAATGCTTACTAATGTTCCATAAAAGTTAGCTCACAGTTTTATGAAGAGGAATACGATAATCTGATGTAAAAAAAAATTGAACATTAATACAAATGTGTTTATAATTACATTTATTCTTCTTACAGACTAGTAGTATCTCAGAAGAGGTATTTAGGGCATTTCTAAGATTTGAAGTCTGATTTAAGGTAAGTCTTTCCAGTGTGGGGCTGAATTAGGAGGGAGTAAAGACCAAGATATAATAGTTCAGAATTGCTGACAATAGCAGTACAAAGATTTCTAGACAAGAGGTTCAAATAGACTCAGGGCATAAATTATCATTTGCTATTCTCTAAGGAGAGCTGATGGGTCTTTCAGGAAATTCTTGAAATGAGTGATAAGGTTACTTGCAACTTTTATTTTCCTGAGCAAGAGCTTCCTAGCAGAGCAAAACTGTATTGACGAACAGATTGGAATAATAGTCACATTAATGTGGACAATAAGCTGTGTGAACTTCTGATTTTAATGTAAAACAAAGTAGTGGTTAACTCAAAATTCGCTTCCATGGAAAACTTTCTAAGATTAATTTTTGCAATAAATTTCAATTTCAAATTTTATTTTGTAAAAATGCTGTTAAATACCTGTGTGTTCATTTAGTACTTCCTATGTATGTATACAAGAAAAGGAACTGGGAAGGAAAGAAGTCAACCTTAGATTATAATTTTTCTTTAGAAAATCCACATTTGCAGAATTAAGAAGCTACTTAGCATGATGAACAACATAGAATTATATTAAAGGTCTGGTCTCTTTATTTGGGATATTCTCAAGGTTTGATTTGGGGTTACACTCCTGAAATCTTTTTTTTTGTTTCTTTTTCTGGATGTGAAGGAGAAAAGCATTAAAGAGAAGATGGCAACAACTCTTTCTCTTTATCAGTCATTGGATTCTACTGTATTTTCTTAGCATATAAGCACCCTCTTGGCTCTACACCCTCCTTATTCAATTCATAGTCTATAAATCAATAGCACAGGCACTCCCATTGCTAATACTTCAAATCTATTGCCCTTTTCTTCCTGAATTCCACTTATCTTGCAAAACCCCACCCATTGATCAACCCAATTATTGCAAATGGAGAGCCATGCCTTTTACTTAACCATGCAAAATTCTTGGTGATTTTTATAACAGTAGTATGGACAGTTTGAAGTATGTGAGCGTTGGCTATTTCCTCACAAATCCACTGCCTGGTTATAATAAAAATCAAGGCACAGATTAAATATTGCCACAAACATAGACTTCTTGTGTACAATTATTTATTAGCAAGCAGATGGCAGAGGTTCTATAGGTTCAGCTCTCTGACCTTTTAGAAGTCCGTCTGTATCTGGCATGAAACTAACTTGACAGACACAACCCTTATATTTGTCATTAGATAATCAGAAAATCTTTAACCAATGTCCAGACATGGGTCCATTTAGGGATATATTTTGCTCCTGTAAGAATGAGTAATGCCTTCAAACTATTTTAGGCAACCCATATATCTTGAATACCACTGATTTTACCACTGGTAGCCCATTTCCAACAATTATGTTAATTCATGAGCCTCTAATTTCACAAATAGAATGAGTTTTTAACATTCATTATGCTAATAAAGAAAAAAAAGTCCTAGTGTTGATCAGGAATAAAAAGAGCTACATTTCTTGCAGTAAATGCCTATGAAGTGTGGCCTGTCTGGCGTCCTTGAGAGGTAAATCTCTAAGATGACTACTGACTCTCAATTTTTTTAATCTAGAGGAAATTTTAAGAGATTTTCAGATACAAAATGCTGAGGAGGCATGATATATGTGGCATACAGTATATGCACATGGAAATTTTTTCTCTTGTTTAAAATTAAAAATAACTGGGTGCCTGGGTGGCTCAGTTGTTAAGTGTCTGCCTTCGGCTCAGGTCATGATCCCAGAGTTCTGGGATCGAGTCCTGCATCGGGCTCCCTGCTCAGTGGGGAGACTGCTTCTTGCTCTCTCTGCCGCTCCCCCTGCTTGTGTGAGCGCACTCTCTCTGACAAATTAATAAAATCTTTTAAAAATAAATAAATAAAATTAAAAATAACTCTAACCAATCTTTATTGAATAAAAGGAAAAACATAGTTAAGCTTAGTTTACCTTCCTTAAAATTTAGCCCTTCCTTTCCTTTTAGAAATTTTAAACACTCCTAAAGCAAATATAATAAATTTCTGTTGAATAACTGGTTTAAACCAAAGTGGAATTTAATTTTTTAAAATCTGGCTCAATAGAGAAAATTTAAAGATTGTAAATTTACTTTAATTAATGTTATTTGTAGTGTGAAAATGTATTGACAAATAGTAAATAGCAAAGCTTCTAAAATCATAAGCCAAAGCAAAATGAATAAAAATATAGCTTAACAAATTATTTTTACATAGCCCTTTGAAAAACGTTTCTTACAAAGTGATATAATCAAGCTCAAATATGGGCCTAGCAATTACAAAATTATATGTGTTGATTTCTTCATCTTTTTGAGAAACCTACACATGCATTTAAAAGGTGTTATTTTTGAAACTGAAAATAAAGGACGAAATTTACCTCTTTAATTTGAAACTGCTTGTGCGGTGCCGCATCAAAATTGAATTCTGAGTCGAACCTGAGATAAGCACACACAGATTTCATTTTCAACTGAAATAGGATGATTTTTGCTCTTGCTCCACGTTTGTGAGCAGTTGAAATCAGCAGTTAAATGTCCATTGCTTTCTGTGACTGGTGGGACACTCTTTTTACGCAGAAATCCAGCACTGGTAGAGGGAGAGATCAAGAGTGTACAATTGTATACTTCTACATCTCACAGACTTTTTCCTCTTCTCCCAAAACCCTGTTGTCAAGCTGAGCAAAAGATAGAGAGAAAGGCTCCCTCACCTGGTCATGCACTTGTGTTTAAAGAGAGGGAAAATACAGTTCAAGTTTATTCTGCATTCTTCTGTTTTGTTTTGTTTTGTTTTCTTCAGTAAGAATTGACATCTGCTGGTAGCCTTAGGCCCAACTAACAATGCAAACATCTCAAGATTTGCTCTGCCACAAAAATGCCGTTTCCTTCTAAATCCAAAAATCTTGACATTTGGGATGAAAATGTTTTTCCAGGGTTTTGCAAAGACTTGTTCAACTGATTCATGTGATGAAAAACATCTGCTAATTTGGCGAGTGTCGGCAGCCATCTTGCATCTTAGAAGCGCTCTGCAAAATGTGGTCTTCTGTGTTCTTGAAATTTCCCCTCAAGCACACTAGTGAAATTTCTGTTTGCAGGAGATTATGTCTCTTCATTGGGGCTTTCATACAATTTTTAAAAAATTCTCAATTGAACTCATCTTTGTCTAATGAAGCTAGCCATATTTGTGGCATCCAAAAGTGTTTGCATTTCCTTTCCAAGAGTTTTTGATCCAAGCATCTCTTTATGAACCAATCACAGTGTTGTGACAACGTCAGGATTTCCTCTCTCCTTTTACAAAAGAGGGAAGTTCTCACAGAGCCAACCATGGAAAAGGCATTATCAGTACAGATGTCAACATGATTCCTCCAAAACCGATGCTTTGCTTTAAGACACGAAGACAAAATAGAAAGTACATCTTGGCTTTGGCTTGTTTGAGCAGCTTTTTGAAGCTGACTGTATTTCTTGGATTTTGTCATTATTTACAAACCCTATAAATGACACAATTGGTGTCAAGCTAGATGAAGAAGCTGTTTTTATCAGTTTATTATACAAAACCTTTTCAGCATCAAGTGGCTTGTCACCAATACGTCAACTTATCATACAGTTTGAGAGTAGAACCTTTCCCATTTTTCATGATGTAAATTGTCCTAGAATTTAAATCAGTATAATTTAATGTGCTGGGGATTATTAGGTTTCTCACCAAAGGTGTGATTTTTTTTTCCTTTTTTGGGCAATAAGTTCTGCTACTAAGAAAGTTGCTTCCCGAACCATCTCTCTGAAAGAGAGTCTTTAACCAATACTCTACATTGTTTCAAGATTCCAATGACTATTTAAAATAGTCGACATCTTTCCTTGTTGGATTTCATACGTATGAACCTGTAGGCTTCTTGGATGTTAACCATCCCTGTGACCTCTTTCACAGCAAAACCACTTGAAATAGTGCTCCCCACAAACTCTTTCCACTTCCTCACCTGTCAGCTCACCCTAAACTGAATTGCATCTCTGTCACTTCACTTTGCCTGCTCTTGTCCAAGTGACCACTGCCTTCCAGTTACCAGATACGTTGACTATTTTCTATACTGCTTCTCCACCACCTCTTAGCAGCATTTTCGGTAATTTACCATCCCATCTTTTATTTATTTTTTGCTATAAGAATATTATTTTTGTAATGGCTTTGTTGAGATACAATTTATATACCACACAAATAGTCCATTTAAACCATACAATTCAGTGGTTTTTAGGATATTCTCAGAGTTTGGCAACCATCACCACAATAATTTTTACAACACTTTTATCATCCCAGAAAGAAACCCTGTACTCTACTGTGGCCATCAATCCCTAATCTCTCCAGCTCCCCTCCCAGTCCAAGGCATCCAATAATCTACTTTCTGTCTCTATGGATTTTTCTATTCTAGACATATCATTTAAAGAGAGTTACACAATTTGTGATCTTTTCACATAGCACGTTTTCAAAGCTCATCCATGTTGTAGCTTGTATCAGTACTTTATTCCTTTTGATTGCCCAATAATGTTCCATTGTGTGGGTATATCATATTTTATTTCTTTTTTATTTCTCTTGGGTGCATGCTTAAGAGTACAATTACTAGGCCAAATGGTAGCTCTATGTTTAACCTTTGAGGAACCACCAGACTGTTTTCCAAAGTTGCTATGCCATTTTACATTCCTGCCAGCAATGAATAAAGGTTCTAATCCCCCTCTCCCTTTTACCAACACTGGTTCTTGTCCATCTTTTTTATTATTGCCATCCTAATGGATGTGAAGTGGTATGTCATTGTTGTTTTAATTGGCATTTCCCTGATGAGTAATAAGCACTTTTCATGTGCTTATAGGTAATTTTTATATCTACTTCAGAGAAATGTCTATTTGAATCCTTTGCCCAGTTTAAAAATGGGTTACCTATGTTTTTATTATTGAATTATGTGTTATTTATATATTCTGGATACAAGTTCCTTATTTGATATATGAATTGCAAATATATTCTCCCATTTTGTGGGTTGATTTCGCACTTTCTTCACAATTCTCTTTGAAACACAAAAGTTTTTTTTTTTTTTAAAGATTTATTTATTTATTTATTTATTTGAGACAGAGAGAATGAAAGACAGAGAGCATGAGAGGGAGGAGGGTCAGAGGGAGAAGCAGACTCCCCGCCGAGCAGGGAGCCCGATGTGGGACTCGATCCCGGGACTCCAGGATCATGACCTGAGCCGAAGGCAGTTGCTTAACCAACTGAGCCACCCAGGCGCCCGAAACAAAAAAGTTTTAAAGTTTGACGAAATTCAATTTATTTCTTTTCCTTCTGTTGCCTGTGCCTTTGGGGTCATATTTGAGAAATCATTGCCTAATCCAAAGTCACAAAGATTTATCCCTTTGTTTTCTTCTAAGAGTTGTATAGCTTTAACTCTTGCATTTACATGCATTTTGAGTTAATTGTTGTGTACGGTGTGAGGTAGGGGTCCAACTACATTCTTTTGCATGTAGATATCCAGTTGTCCCAGCACCATTTGTTGAAAAGACTATTTTTTCTTTATTGAATTGTTTTGGTGACTTTGTTAAAAATCAATTGACCATAAGTGTGAAGGTTTGCTTCTAGGTTCCTAGTTCTATTCTTTTGACCTATATATCTATTTTTATGGCAGTACCACACATCCTCTTGTAACACATTATCCTCTTGGCTTCCAGATCACAAAATTTCCTGGTTTTTCTCCAAAATTTCTATCTCCTATGTAGGTTCATCTGTTTCTGCCAGTCATTCTCTAGTATCTAAATTTGTCTATCCAACAAACTTGTTTAACTCTACTTAGATATCACATAGGTATTTCATACTTTATGTGTCTGAAACTAAACTTTTGCTCCTGCCACACACCAAAAATTTCTTATCCAACTCATTCCATCATAATGACATTTTCCACCCAATTTAAGTTAGAAACCTGAAAATCATTCTTGTCTCCATTTCTTAGCTTCATCTCCATTTCTTAGCCTCATCTGCATCAGTTAGGATCTAATCAAGACACCCCACTAGTTCTTTTAACAGAAAGAATTTAATATAAAGAATTCTAGCCAGATATTAGAGAATATGAAAAGGGAAAAAAGAAGTACTGAGATATCACAATGATAGTAAATGCAGGGCACAGTTATAGCCCCTGTGGCTGTGGGAACACAGGAATACGGTTGGAATTATTAAAAGTTTGGGATAATGAGAAGCTTGGAAGAGATATTCCATGGAGCAGGGATTTAGACCTCTAAGGAGGGGTCATTAGTTAGCTGTTGCTGGTACCTGGGAGTGAGGGTGGGGATGGTAAAGAAGCTGAATCTGGGAGTGTTAAGAAAACTACAAACTAAAATTCACTGTTACGGCCAAGGTGTAGAATCCTGACTAGAGCAATGTTGACAGGAACAGGAAGGAGCAAGTCCCTATGTGCCTTCCTGTATCCCTTTAATGTCTCCTTTTGGCAGAGCACAAGTCGGGAGCTGACAAAGCAGTCATGTAGTTTTGAAGAATCTCCATCTCAGCATCAAAAAAGCAAATGAAGAAGGGTGGCTTTGAAGCTAAGAAACAATAGTTTAATAACCAGGGCACTCCATTCTTTTGATTATTCAGATTCAGACCTCTCGTTGTTCCTGCCTACGTACTCTGGACCTTACCTGAGCCTCTAAACTCAATCCCTAACTCAAAAGGCTTTCGTCATTTTAATTTTCTTTCAGATCCTCAAATCCACATAATAAATTCTTGCCTTAGGATCATCACACTTTGCCTGGACCATTCCCTATCCCTGTGCCAGTTTTTGGTTTTTGTTTTGTTTCTGTTTTTGTTTTTTGGCCTGGCTCCTTCCTTTTCATCTTTAAAGTCTTAGCTAAATTATCTCCTCCACAGAGTGGGTTTCCTTAACCACATAGTCAAAGTAGAAACTGACCCTTGTTCATAGCACCTTGTTCTTTTCCTTTGTTGCACTTATTGTATATTTTCATTATATGTTTATTTTTGTGACTGTTTTATGTCTGTCTCCATCAATAGAATGCAAGCTTCATACTTACTGTGTTCATCACTTCATATATACCACCTAGCACAGCTCCTGCCATTTAATAATGCTGAATAAATATGGATGGAATGGATGCTGTACTGAACCACCTCATTCTTGGCAGGGGGGTCGAGTTCATCCACAAAAGAATCGATTTCAGGTTGAGTAAGTGTTGGGTCAGTAATTGTGAGTTTGTGTGTGTGTGCATGGAGGTGCTTGAGAAGCCTAGTGGGGAGAATAATTTTCTTGCCTTCATGTTAAACATAGTGCACCAAAATGAGAGTTGCATTAAGAAAATATTTAAGAAACAGAGTCATAATTACCTGGGAAAAAACACCCAGAAAATGGCTATCTGGAAGGCGGGGAAATAGGCAAGATATGTTTTGATTATGGACACTCTGAAAGCCAAGCAGAGCATCCAGAGCAACCTGATTTCCCCTGAGAACCAGGAAAGGGTTAGTTTTTGGTACTCTAGCACAGGAGTAGTTTAGCTAGCGGAAAGTGCTCCAATAAAAACTAGGGGTCACTGGACTACGTTAACAAGGAGGTTGGTAACACATCTACTCAGAAGAGGGAAGGGAAAGTTTGGGAGCTGAAAGTAAAAGAGAGGAATAAGGAAATGGTTTCTTTTTTTCAAATTGACCTGCAGTTAGCTCCTTTTCTTCTTGTTTTTTTACTCGCTTATTCTCAAGTACCCCCAAAACAAAGTATTTTCACTACAAGGACTAGTCTCCACCAACACCCTTCAGCAGATAACGTGGGGAATTCATAACTTGAGGTTGGGGCTAGCTTCATGGGCGTGCAACCTGCACAGTTGTACAGGACCCCAGGCTCACAAGGGCAACACACTTGATCTCACGTTCTCCTGTTGCCATCTTGAAATTCAAATAACTTTTGAGCAAGGGATACTGCATTTTTATTTTGCACTAGACCCTGCAAATTATAAAGCCAGTCTTGCTTATAGCGTAATTCTGGGCCATATTATGCTAAATGCAAAGCCATACATACGTCCTTCTCAACCCTGGGTTTCACTGGAAATGAAATTGGAAATTTCATTCGTTGGAAATTCTTTTATCAGTTTGAATCTAGAAGGTGCTATGACCCAGCACCCTTTCCAATTCCTGAGATTTCCACCCCTGCCCTCCACTACAGGAAGCTTCAGTACTGCTTTACAATAACCACGGATGGGAATTCATGCTAGCTCGAATTCCCCAAGATGAAGGTCACAAACCAAAAGATCCTCTAAAGATGATCTTGCACATCATAAATGAGGGCAGGGGCATCCTGTGCTTTGGGGATATTAAAGTGTATGTGATTTAACATAAACTGCCTCCCTCCTTTCTCTACAGCCTCAGATCCCTCCCTGGTTGCACACAGCTGAAAACCCAGTGTGAATTATCAGTATGTTATAACCAATCCTAGGTTTCTTCTTAAAGGTTTGTGTGGTAAAAACAAAACATGATGTATAAAGCATTTGCTAGTTCTCTACGTGTTTTACCTACTTTGTACCTTTTGATTACCACAGTAAACTGTGTCGCTGGCAGGGCAGATCTTATAATCCCGTGTGGCCACACTGTCAAGGGCAGAGAGTGGAAAGAAGGCAGGCAAATCAGGGTCGGATCTTGGCTAGATGGCTTTCTTGTCTGTAAAATGGGGTTTTAGAGAGATTAAATGTGACGGTGTTTAAAATTCCAAGGGCAATGCCCAGCATGTAATAGGTACTCCACGTATGGGAGCTTTGGTTGTGTGCGTGCTTTCTCAGGAAATTGGGGACCAACACCATCCCAATTAGAACCTGTTGGGTCTCCTCAGAGAGGACTGCCCAGACCTGGCTCTGCAGTTCCCAGACTGCATCACACTCTCCTGTGGCCTGTTGGCTTTCCACCTGCTGCTCTCTCAGAAATTGCTGCTGCCTCTTTTCCATCTGTCTCACTCCCACTTATCCCTAAAGACTACCTCCTGGGCCCCCTTTGTTCAACCTTTCCCCAGATGGAGGTGCCCCTTCTTTGGGCTCCTGTCTCCCTCTCTTCTCATCTCTACGGCTGTGTAATGTTGCACTGTAGCTGTCTGCTCCTGGGTTTGCCACCTCTGGTATCTATACTTACCGGTGGGGCAGGACCTGTGTCTTTAATCTCTGCTTCTGCAGTCTCTGAATAGATGCTCAGTAAATATTTATCCTTAAATGAATGAATATATAAGTGAATAAAAGAAGGCAGGAAGGAATGAATTAATTTGCTTTGTGGGTGTGTGCCCCCTAGTAACAGAAGCGAGGAGCAAACCAGCCTCTCTAATAACCTGGAGATATGCCAGTACTCCCTTCTGAAGCTGAAAGCAGCAGGGCATCATTTCTCTAAATAAAAGGAGTTCTTGAGTTTTCAGGAATCTGGCCTCTGGCCACAAGTATAGAAATGGCGGGCTGCTGGATCTGGTTTGGGGGAAGGAGCATCATTTGATTGCAGAGATCATTTTTCTTGGCACTTGTCAAAGAAGAGGACAGAGACATCTGCATGCCCCAATGACATCACTTGGCCCTGCCTTGCACAATAGAGGAAAAAAACTGTCAGGGCAAGTTTCCAGTTTATCTAGACATAGCTGAGCCAGGGCCAGGATTTTCCACCGCTCTCCCCACCCCTACTGATCCCAGCACTGAAAATGGCTCTTGGAGCTCTGAATAAAACTGCCCTCAAAGAGCCAAACTCTTAATCGGATTTGCAGCCGTGAATTCAAGGCACTGTTATCACCTCTCTCTTTCCCTTTGTGCCTCCATTCTCCCCCAACCCAACTTCCACCCAAGGAAACCGCTGTCTTCAATCTGAGCGCTGTCATCCCTAGACATTTCTTTGTACTTAAACATTATATGCACATATTCTTAAAACCATATAACACTGCTTTATATTTTTTAAACTTTATATGTTATACCATGTTGTATGTGTGTATTCATCTTTAATTTTCCTTAAACTTACTGTGCCTTCCCAATGTGACCTTGTAAAATTTATCCACATGGACAGTTGTAGCTCTTCTTCATTCATGATATGTAGTGACATGCCCTTTGGTAGTATCAACTCCCTTGAGTGAGTATCAAATGTGACAGAGATGCCCGTTCAAGATGCCCAGCGTGTGTTATATGAGATGAGGCTGGAGAAGCAGAGGACACGCTACATACAGGGCTCTGCCTATTTTCATCTTGGGGTACCTGGGTGTGTCATAGGGCTGGGAGTATCTGTGGTATGTTGTACCACATGCAGATGAGGTTGATCTTATTTCATGAGCTTTGTTCACACCTTGAGTAATTCTACAATTGGATAGTATCTTACTGCCAGAAGAACACTAGGCTGGAAGTCAGGAACCCAGATTCTTGTCCTAGTTCTTGGTAAGAACTTGCTTGATCTTGGGCAAGAGGTTTCACTTTCTGAGCCTCCTGGTTTCCACATGGAGTATGAATGATTTCTATAAGATGCCAGGTCTGAGGGAAACATGGATGTGATTATTGGGTGAACTGTGGTGAAATTGTTGAACTTGTACAGAAGGACCCAGTGCTCCTCTCTGCAAAGGGATTTTGCAGATGGGACTAAGTTAAGGATATTGAAATGGGAGATTACCCTGGATTAGCAGGTGGACCCAGTGTGATCACAAAGGTTCTTATATGAGGGAAACAGAGGCTCAGAGTTGAACAAAAAGGAGACATGGCACTAAAAGCACAGATATGTGTGTGGATGGGTGGAGGAGAAGCAGAGAGATTTGAAGATGCTCCATTGCTGGCTTTGAGGATGATGGAGGAGACACGGGTCAAGGAATGCAATGGTGTCTAGAAGCTGGAAAAGCAAAGGACACACTTTGTTTTTCCAGAAAGAACACAGCCCTGCCAACACCTTGATTTTAGGACTTCTGACCTCTAGAACCATAACCTACTACATCTGTACTGCTCCAACCACTAAATTTGTGGCACTTTGTTTTAGCACCAATAGGTAATTAATACAAAGGGTGAATGAGTTCAACATGATAAATCCACTCCAGCATTTCTATCTCCTTAAGTATTTTGATTCCTTTGTGAGCCTTGAGCCAAGGCATTTCTGGTACCACTAAGTCCTTTAGTGTGGGCTGCAACTTCCTGAGTTCATGTTTCAGTCAACACTCCAAGCAAATGTTGAGAACCATTCTCAATGACTTGAGCTTAACGCACTGAATCCAGAATCTCAGTTAAGTGCCCCTATTTGATAAATTCAGCCTAATCTATAATTATGTTCTTTTCTTCTATGATCTTTAGAATCCTGCTCCCATCCTTCCCTGGTTTCTATTGATATTAATTAGCAAAATCTTGCAATTTGTTAAGTGTGTGAGCCTGTTCCTTTCAGGTGAGACTCTGTGCTTACCCACTGAATCTTTGCAGGGATCCTGACTCCAGTGCTGTCAGGAATGGAGAAACAGGGGATCTGGAGGCAGTGAGAGAAGAGGCACCCCCTTGTTAGGTCACCACCTCAGGTGAGATCTTTACATGAAGTGACAGGAGCAGAGGCTCTGCTTCTGCTGGTGATGAAGCTCTGACATCCTCCTTCCTATCTTCTCTTTCCTAACATGGTTCTCTTTTCACAAGAAAAGACAGTGTGAGGCTGGAAATGTGCAGCCCCTACCATACTTCAGCAGCCCACACAGGTAGCTGGTGTCCTTGATTTGTAGATGCATCAACCTGTGGCTACAAAACGTGAGAAATGTTTTTTAAGGGCATTCACAGAAGTTTCTTGGCTCTCTACTTATTAAACATAGAATGTAAGCCTTGCATTAGCATATATTGTTTTCATTAAGCTTTCTGGCACAGTGAAAAACAAGTAGCCCATATTTTGAAGGTACGGTATCTTTATTGCTTTCAAATCCAACCAGATAAGATTACCATTCCCAGATCCCCCCATTTTCTTGGGAAGACTGATACTAATGACTATTAGGGTAAAAGTTCAGTTGCAGAGAATAGACTGCACACTAGCTGATTTAAGTAAGAAAAGATTCTTATCACAGACTATTAAACACATTCCAGAATCATTAGGGAAACTGCGGAAGCAAACTCTGGGCTGTGCTTCTAAGAACAACTTTTAAATTGCACTGCAGTACCTGGCAGCCAGGAGAGTTGCTGCTTCTGCTGCAATCAGACATGAAGAAGCTGCGGACCAAGGGAAGAAATCTGCCTCTGCACTTACTGGTTCCAGAACCAAAGTGGCTCTGCTAGGAGCAGAGGAGGTTCATTGCCCACCTCACATTCAAATCCCAAGCAAATGTTTCTGCTCAGCAGATCTAAACCATATCCACCCCCCCAAAACAAAAAACAAAACAAAAAACCTGAGCAGCAAGGGAGTTCCAGGAGATGTAATCTTTAGCATCCCAGCATTTTTTCTAGGAAGGCTGTGGGAAGAAACCCATGCACAGTGTTGGCTCACTTCCCTGGAGGATTCCTGAATGAAGTACCAACAAAGATCTGTCTGGAAAACTCAGTGCCGGTAACCTCAGCCAAATGGCTGCATTGGTGAGTTAGGGACACACCCGGAATCTCTTCCTGGCAGTGGGCTGGGAGAGGGAACCAGTGCTGAGAAGGAGGCAGGAGTGAGGAAGGCAAGTGAGGAAGGCAATTCAGTCTCAGTGCTTACGTTCTTTGACTCAGAAATTCAAACTCTGAATTGTGTTCCATTGTTAGCTTTTTGTGTTTTAGATTTTCCTTCATAGTTACTTTTATCTTATTTTTCTAAGTCCACCAATTTCATTCCAGAAAAAAAGGCAAACAAGATTTTTCTCCTGTATTCAAGATATGCAGTGGGAGCAACAGTGAGCAAGAGAGATTTCCTTACCAGAGGGGAATTCCTTCCAACTAGCTTCTCAATTTAAGAAGTCTCAGTTTACGTTGAATTTGGCAAATGGGAGCCAAATAGGAGCTGTTTTTATCTTGAAGTTTGTATCTATACAATTAACTAAGTAAAAGCTAGCATGCCACATGAATGCTAATTAATCACGCCTCATTTAAATAACAACAATTAAGACATTGTTCAAGCTGTCCTGGTTTGCATATGCAAATGGTGTTTTTCACTGCTACTGGAAACTCATCACAGCTGCATGAAAAAATGTCTGGTTTATGAAGTTTCCATCAATCTTCACATGATAATGCTTCGTTATGCTGAATTAATTAGCATCTGCAAATTAACAAATTTGACTTTCATGTCTACCTTTAACTCCTAGAATTGTACAATGAATCCCTAAGAGAACTTGTGAAGAATAATCATTTAATATTAAACCAAATAATAAAACATTTAAATTGGGAAGCACACATGTGAAGAATTTGGAGAACAAGCGTGCTTCTGACAAATGGAACATACGGAGGCTTTTGATTTATATAAGAACAATGATTCCTGAGAGCCCCCAACAGTCCATGTTGGCACAGATTCTCCAGTGACTAAGACTGTTCTTTTTTGTTTATACCTTTTTCTGTTTTTCCATAAGCATTTTTAAGCTTTGTGTTGTTTTTTTAAGCAGAAATCACCAAACTACCTCAGAATTTTACAATAAAGCATGAGAAGGGTTATTACTTAGTCGTTGATATAACAGGGTTGCATTAGTGTTTTAACATCTCCAATGGTCTATGCAACCAAAACCACTTCTCCCTCTGTAGATTCACACCAAGAAAGACTAGTTTGTGCCATTTATTTGGGTGTATATTGGAGATCTGTATACCTTAAAAGAGAAGCTACCTCTAAGCCCCCAAACCCAAATCTTGGGAAAATATCCTCATTTCCCCCTCCCCCACAATGACGTAGTCTAGAAGTCAATGTGCTCTAGAAGTAAACTTGGGTATTTCTAAAAATCCAGTATGGATAATTCAGTAAAGAAATAGTATCCAACTTTTCTCTCAATTATGCAGGTCCAACCACAAACCACAGGGTTCTTCTGGGTTTTAAACACTGGGTGATTGACATAAGACTTTTTCCTAGGCTGAATATGTAGCCCTGTCTGCAGTAAAAAGCTTCATTCCTCAGTGCTGTACTATTAATTGATTTGTAATCTGCTAGCACATCTTCTTTTTTTAAAATTTTTATTGTTATGTTAATCACCATACATTACATCATTAGTTTTTTTTTTTTCCCCCCTTCGGTACACATTTTTTTTTATTATTATTTTTTTATTCTTATGTTAATCCCCATACATTACATCATTAGTTTTAGATGAAGTGTTCCATGATTCATTGTTTGTGCATAACACCCAGTGCTCCACGCAGAACGTGCCCTCTTCAATACCCATCACCAGGTTAACCCATACTCCCACACCCCTCCCCTCTAGAACCCTCAGTTTGTTTTTCAGAGTCCATCGTCTCTCATGGTTTGTGTTCCCCTCCGATTTCCCCCCTTAATTCTTCCCCTCCTGCTATCTTCTTTTTTTTTTCTTAACATATATTGCATTATTTGTTTCAGAGGTACAGATCTGTGATTCAACAGTCTTGCACAATTCACAGCACTCACCATAGCACATACCCTCCCCAGTGTCTATCACCCAGCCACCCCATCCCTCCCACCCCACCCCCCACTCCAGCAACCCTCAGTTTGTTTCCTGAGATTAAGAATTCCTTGGGGTGCCTGGGTGGCTCAGTTGGTTAAGCAACTGCCTTCGGCTCGGGTCATGATCCTGGAGTCCCGGGATCGAGTCCCACGTCAGGCTCCCTGCTCAGCAGGGAGTCTGCTTCTCTCTCTGACCCTCCCCCCTCTCATGCTCTCTATCTCATTCTCTCTCTCAAATAAATAAATAAAATCTTTAAAAAAAAAAAAAAGAATTCCTCATATCAGTGAGGTCATATGATACATGTCTTTCTCTGAATGGACGTCTTGGCTCTTTCCACAGTTTGGCTATTGTGGACATTTGCTAGCATGTCTTCTTATGTTTATTACCTAAGACACAGTTCCAGAGAGGAATTCTTCGTGAAACACCTTGTCGGTGATGATTCAAAGTACAATTGTGCATCTTAATGATTTCTTGGTGAACAGATGTTATTCTGAATAATCAATTTTATTATTCATCTGCTTCTCTCTTCTATCTTTCACAGATAATATTTATCAACTGGATAATCTATCTTGATAATCAAGAAATTAGTCACATATGCTTGTGGTGTGTGGGGAAAAATTTCCTGAGATGAAGAGAGGTTGAAATAAATTATAACTGACTAAGCAAACTGACTTCAGTATTTTATTGATTCTCATAAACTATTCAAAAGCATCAGATGTTACCATTTCTTGCCTCGCTGAACACGTAGCAGAGGGCTCCTGAGCAGTGTTGGAGGCACTGGTAGATTCAGCAGCCAATAACATCTATCTCCATAGCAAGAACAACTTCTTTGGCCTGGCTTCATTGCCTGGTCCTATAAGGAGGGCAAAATATTCTCTGTCTTCCCAGAATATGTGCTGACTCCCATGAGACCCCATGTAGGAAACCCACAAGCTTTTAAGTACCAGATTAATCAACCATGTTTAGTAACTTTCACATAGGCACACGCAAGAACTTGCTTCCACACTGTTTTTGATAATCTATTCTGGAGAGTTCAACTTGGTTAATTCATGTGCCAATTCCAGTGAACTAATAAAAGCTTTCTGGAGCCCCGCATTAAGAAGATTCTGAGGTCATATACGAATTTAATAGGAAAGAACATAGGTCATACATCATTTTTGCCTCTTCTCACATCTTTTGCTCTGGTATTTGCCCCAGCAAACACCTCTGCACAGGTGAGGTCTGACAGCACCTCACTTTACCTACACTGTGCATCTTTCATCTTCTGTCCAGGGGCATCTTTGCTCCTGTTGACTGGGGTGTCTGCAGGAACTGGACTAGCCCTTCTACCAGAGGGCAAACTGTTGGGGCAACACTTGACTTGGACTGGGAGCCAGTGGCCAAGTACTCCAGTTCTGTCTTGGACAAGCAACTCTAAAGAACATTCTATATTCTTCCTCAGATGATCCTCGGGGTTGAGCCTCAGTTGCCCACAACAGGAACCAGCTCAACAATGCATTCATGGATTCCCTCTTTCACCCCCTCAACTCCCTATCCCTATTGTCTGAAACCTCTTCTCAAAGTAAATTATTGAAATAAAAATTCTTATTTCTAGTTATGCTTTTTTGTGAAATCCAAGCTAGGAAAAAAATGCCACACTAAATTATTGGGGTTAGCCATGAGTGAAGGGTCCATGAGGAATTACAACTCTAAGCTACATAGTTTCCATGCGGAGTCTCTTCCATCCTTTATAATGACTTAAATTCTAATAATAACAGGGCAGCGGACTCTGCCCACATGGTTGGTCAGCTGGAAGTTGTCTTCATTAGGTAAGGTTTAGAACCAACAAAGTGTTTTAACTTTGGTTAATTATCTTTGGTTCATTATCTTCAAAAAACTGAGACAAATTGTTCATTCCCGTCATCACCAACAATACCATTAACCTTATCTGGGTGTTTTTTCTGGGTGTGTACTTTTTCAAAATACGATCTAAGTGTTGGGGAACATCAAGCAGAGAAAAGTAACAACACCCGTTTCCAAGACTAAAATGTAAACAATGAAAAGAAGACCCAAGGGCAAAAGTTAAAATAATACCACAAAATAGCATATTCTAAAAGCTACATAAAAAAATAAAATAAAAGCTAAATAAATGACATGAAGAAAGGCCATTATCTTCAGAGTGACTCTCCAGGGAAGAGGTGGGAGTTGACTGGAGGTACAAAGCTGTATTGCACAGACAAAGGAGTAGATTGAAACTTCCATGCTGAGGACTGGCTTGGCCAAAGCATGGCATGGGAATAATTAGCTAGTTTAGGAGAGGACATTTATGGAAATATAAGGAGATAAATTTGAGGAGATAGGGTGGGACTAAACTATAGAGAAAGATAAAGATCAAAATTAGAATCCACAAGCAGAGGGTCTTACTATTTATTGACTCAAACTCTTATCAATAATGCCTGATCTTTTGGATCAGAAGCAGTGAGAAAATATCCCAGGTCATATAGGAGAACACAAAGAAGACCACAGTCTGCTCTAAACCACACAACTGTTCCCCCCATATCTTGGGAAGAGTAAAAAGTGAGTGTGGGAACTTTAAATAATGCTTGAACCCCAGAGAAGCAAAAGGCAAGAACTTACAGTTTCAGCCTGCAGCTTCCAGCCTGGATACCAATGTTTTTTCTTTTAAAGATTTTATTTTTTGAAGGGAGGGAAATCGGAGGGGAGGACGAACCATGAGAGACTATGGACTGAGAAACAGACTGAGTGTTTTAGAGGGGAGGGGGTGGGGGGATGGGTTAGCCTGGTAATGGGTATTAAGGAGGGCACGTACTGCACGGAGCACTGGGTGTTATACGCAAACAATGAATCATGGAACACTACATCAAAAACTAATGATGTAATGTATGGTGACTAACATAATAAAATAAAATTAATTTAAAAAAAGATTTTATTTTTAAGTAATCTCTACACTCAATGTGGGGCTGGAACTCACAACCCCAAGATCAAGAGTCACATGCTTTACCGACTGAGTCAGCCAGGCGCCCCACCAGTGCTTTTTCTGAACAAAGTCACTGTTCTTTACAAAAATCATCTCTAGATTCCAAGACTTAGGTGTTCTAAGATGCTTACAAAGCATTGAAGTCTTAACCACCTCATATATTAAAGAGTTAAAATGATTCAGCAGGTAAGGATGGAGCAGGAAAAAGGCTTTAAAATCTGCACGCGGAAGATGGACTGAGCTACCACTTTTTTATTCTCTTTTATGTTTTCCTTTTTATTTTATATACTTAATACTATAAAAAAATGTGTTCATTCCACAAATATTTTATGAATGCTTACTGTGTACCATGGGAAGGTTATCAGAGCACAGACATGGAGTCAAAGCTGCATCCAAATCCACATTCTTCCATTTTAGCAAATTGTGTATAGTTTCTAGCCCTCAGTTTCCTTTTATGTAAAATGGGGAAATGATACCCACCTCATAGTCTGTTGTAGGAACTGTGTCTACAAAATCCCTATAGTAAGTGACCAATTAAATGAAGCTTAAAATTTCCTAAGTTTTATTTTCAATTTCATAAAAAAATAAATTTTAAAAATCCATGACCATGCACTAGGGCATCAGCAAATTTCCTAGTTAGTTTCAGCATTTGATTAGAACTTAAATGTCTCTATTAAATTTTTACATTTGGTTAGAACTTAACTTTAGTTAGAACTTAAATTTCCATTAGATTTTTACATTTCTGTAGGAAATTCTAACTTACTTGTCATTTGGGGATGGCCAAGTCAATTTCCATGGATTTGGTTTCACTGCTTCCCCTCCGACTTGAAAAGCAGATAACAACTGAAAGACTTTTTATTTGTTTCACATGTTTCTACTCAGATCCCTTGGGATGTCTGCCTTCTATCTTCTCAATCATTCAAAAAATCTCCCCAGCAATCTTGAAATGTGCAATAATTTTTTTATTGCTCTTCCCATTCTGCTTTGAGTTTAATTCTTCAAGATTCTTATTTAAGCTTTTAGTAAATAATCATTATGATTTTATTACAACAGAAACTCAACCTGTGAATTTTCTACAACTAATTGAAAAAGGCTTTTTAATACTTAGATTTCCTTAGGCAAAAGATAATACAATGGATACAAATTCCAGAAATTAGCAAAAATCCTAATATTCATAATAAACCTGTTGTCTTTGATAGTATTGTGGTGTTGTTTCTATGGAATGAAAAGCTTTGTACAAGTTGGAAAAATACTTAAGAGTGACATTATCATGTCATTCTTAACCTATTTTTTTTAATCTACAGAAAAATAACAAAAAAGCATATCAGAAACATCATAGTCTTAGTTTCAAGAAATACTTTTGTCAGAAAATGGAAAAAAAATGTACTGTATTTACCCACAGTTGACATGTCTCCATCAGTTAGAATGGAGGGCAAAGGTACATAGCAGAACATGATTTTGATCAGGAGCTTGAGGCATCCAACAAAAATATATTGACCTTATAGTGTCTCTTTCCAAGGATGCTGTGCAAGTAAGTATTTTCTTCACAAGAGACAAAACCAGTCACTGTTCAAAACCAACATGGCTAGGTTGAAAATATCAGCAACATCTGTGAATTTCTCTGCAAACCCATCAGCAGGAACAGGCGGTAATTTAACAACCAAATGAGCAAAGTAAACGACTCTACAGAGAGCTCCTTTATATGGGATGGGCTGTGGGGGTTGATGCAATCAGATTACTCAGGCTGTCCCACTGAGTGTGCAATTTTCTTCTCCAGATACAATGCCAAGCATAGTGGCTGACACTGTAACCACCTAGGTCTGAATGTTCCCTACTTCCTGCCACGCATCTGCTACTCCACTCAAAGAGGACAGCTCCATGTTTTCCAAACCCATTATAAACTCACAGCTTCTTATCATTACCCATGCTATTCCCTCCTCCTAGAATAACTTGTGCTTATTTCTTCCCTTGGAGAACGCCTACTCGTTCTTCCAGATCTTGTTCACAACACTATCTTCCCTCGGAAGGCTTTCTAGATACCCTGCCTTCCAGAGGCATGTCAGAGAACAGTTAGTCATCATTTACCTTTTGTTATGGGCTTAATCATGTCCTCCCCCACTTCAAAATTCGTATGTTGAAGTCCTAACCCCCAGGACCTGAGAATGTGATTGTATTTGGAGATAGGGTCTTTATGGAAGTGATTAAAGTTAAGTGAGGTCATATGGGTGGGCTCTAATCCAATATGGCTGATGTCCTTATAAGAAGAGGAGATTCTGGGCGCCTGGGTGGCTCAGTTGGTTAAGCGACTGCCTTCGGCTCAGGTCATGATCCTGGGGTCCCAGGATTGGGCTCCCTGCTCAGCAGGGAGTCTGTTTCTCCCTCTGACCCTCCCCCCTCTCATGCTCTCTCTATCTCATTCTCTCTCTCAAATAAATAAATAAAATCTTTAAAAAAAAAAAAAAAAAGAAGAGGAGATTCTTCTTATAGCACCTAAAAAAACTTAGAGTCAATTTAATGTTCAATCACTGAAAACTTCACCACGTGATATCAAGATTAAGGCAAAAGTGTTTGCCTTCCCCCTGTGGTGGTGTTTCTATGGAATGAAAAGCTTTGTACAAGTTGGAAAAATACTTAAGAGTGACATTATCAGGTCATTCTTAACCTATTTTTGTGGAAGTGGAATCATCATGTAGGCACGCGCAGGGGGAAAACCACATAGGGACAGAGGGAAACCTAGTCTATAAGCCAAAGAAAGAAACCCACCCTGCCAACACCATGCTTCCAGCCTCCAGAACTGTGAAAATAAATAAATAAATTTCTGTTGTTTAAGCCCCCTATCTGTAGTGCTTTGTTACGCAGCCCTAGCAAGCTAATCCATTTCTCCAGCCCCTCCCACTAGAATATGAGTCCCCAAGACCGGAACTATGCCTCAGTCCCACAATATGTTCTCAGTCCATGCTTACTGAGTGAAAAATGCTGACAATGAGACAGACCAGGGGAACATAGTCAAGGAGTCACTTGTCATGTTGACAGAGATGTTCACCCCTCTTCTAATCAAAAAGTTTAAAAACAGCCTCCTTACTTCTTGCTAACTACAAATCTGATTTTTCTTTTTTTTGCATTTTTTATTATGTTACATTAGTCACCATACAGTACATCATTAGTTTTTGATGCAGTGTTCCATGATTCATTGTTTGTGTATAACACCCAGTGCTCCATCCAATACATGCCCTCCTTAATACCCATCACCGGGCTGATTTTTCAAAAGCAAGGATTTCAAGATGAAAAAACCAGCTACTGAACATGGTTGCTTTTGTTCTGCTAGCTAATGTTTGGGCAAAGGTCAAAAGACACCTGTCAATACAGATTAGCTGACATCAGCAAGCAGTCCTGTCGGCCTTAGTGGTGAGTTGTACATAGAATTGCTTGTATGGATAAATTTTTCCATCTCACACTCTGAAAATACCAGTCCTCTACTTGGATTAGGAAAACCCTGAAGTGAATATCTTTAAAATGGCATTATTCACAAGAGATAAGGTACAGGAACAACCTATGTATTTGTCAATGGTGAATGGATAAAGAAAAGGTGTTATATATATAAAATGGAATATTATTCAGCTTTAGAAATGAAGGAAACCCTGCCATTTGCGACAACATGGATGAACCTGGAGGGCATTTATAAGTGAAATAAACCAGTCACAGAGAAAGACAAAGACCATATGATCTCCCTTATATGGGAATCTAAAAAAATTAAAAGCTCAAACTCATAGAGACAGAGAGTCGAAAATTGGTTGCCAGGGATCGGGGCTGGGGGTAGGGGAAGAGGTTGGTCAAAGGCCATAAGCTTCCAGTTGTAAGATGAATAAGCTCTGGGATGTGATGTCCAGCATAGTGACTATAGCTAATAACATCGTATTGTACACTCTGAATTTGCTCACAGACTAGATTTTAAGCCTTCTCAGAAAAAAAAAAAAAAAAAGAACAAGAATGTAATTATGTAAGGTGAGGGGTATGTTAATTAATTTGACTGTGGGAGTCATTTCACAATGTATATGGATAGCAAATCATCATGTCGTACACTCTAAATATATTACAATTTTATTTGTTGTTTACACCTCAAGGAAACTAGAAAAAATAGTTGTCAGTCTCTGCCCCATCTACTCTATTATTTTAATGATAACTTTTTAGCTATAATTTATTTATTGCTATATTAAAATCCACTAATTTTATGTTAACTTTGTGCATATAACCTTTGAAACACTCAACCTTATAATTTATTTACAGATTCTTTTTAGTTCTCTAAGTACACAATCATCTCATCTACAAATGATAATTTTTCCCCCTATCCAAGCCTCATATATTTACTTCTTTTTTTTTATTTTTTTATTTTTTTATTTTTTTAAATATTTTATTTATTTATTTGACAGAGAGAGACACAGAGAGAGAGGGAACACAAGCAGGGGGAGTGGGAGAGAGAGAAGCAGGCTTCCCGCAGAGCAGGGAGCCCGATGCGGGGCTCCATCCCAGGACCCTGGGATCATGACCTGAGCCAAAGGCAGACGCTTAACGACTGAGCCACCCAGGCGCCCCCATATATTTACTTATTACCTTATCTCACTCTGCTGGTTAGAACTTCCAGGATAATGTTGAAATGTGGTGAAAGCAAACACTTTTGCCTTAATCTTGATATCACGTGGTGAAGTTTTCAATGATTGAACATTAAACTGACTCTAAGTTTTTTTTAGGTGCTCTTTATCAAAGAAGTACTCTTCTATAACAAAGCTAAGAGTTTCAACATGGATGGATGTCAAATTATATCAATTGTTTTTCTGCATTTCTTAAAACACGGGCGATTTTTCTCTTTTAATCAGTTATGATTACTGATACTGATTTTCTAATGTTAAACTAATATTGCAACTAGGCATGATGGATTATAGTTTTTAAATATTACTGGAATTGTTTTTCTCATAACTTGCATGTATATTTATGAGTAAGATTGGACTGTGATTTTCTGTATGTTCTTCTCAAATGTGACAGATGAATTCATAAAGAAAATGTGGTGTATACATACAGTGGAATATGATTCAGTCTTGAAAAAAAGAAAACTGTGCCAGATGTGACAATGTGCATGAACCTGGTGGATGTCATGCTAAATGAGATAAGCTAGTCAGAGAAGGATGAATACTACATGATGATTCCACTTCCACAAGGAATGCAAAATAGGAATCGAACTCATAGAAACAGAGAGTAGAATGGTGCTTGCCAGGGACTAAGGGGAAAAGCAGGGAGCAGCTGTTCAATAGGTTAAAGCCTCAGTAATGCAAGATGGATTATGTTCTGCTGTACAACATTTTGCCTATAGTTAACAATACTGTATTAGGCACTTTGAAATTTATTACGAGGATAGATATCATGTTAAGTTTTCTTACTGCAATAAAAAGTCAAAAAAATCCAAAGTAGCCCTAGTCTTATGCAATTGGTTGGAATAATATCTCCCACCTTTTCTTTTTCTGCTCAATAATAGGTATAAGATTTAAGTTATTTTATTAATTTTATTATTTTTTTAAGAGTTTTTTTTAAAGATTTTATTTATTTATTTGAGAGAGAGAGAGAATGAGAGACCGAGAGCACGAGAGGGAAGAGGGCAGAGGGGGAAGCAGACCCCCCGCTGAGCGGGGAGCCCAATGCGGGACTCGATCCCGGGACTCCAGGATCATGACCTGAGCCGAAGGCAGTCGCTTAACCAACTGAGCCACCCAGGCGCCCCTAATTTTATTATTTTTAACAGATGTATTAAGGCACAATTTACCTGCAGCAAAATTCATACATTTTAATTATACAAGTCAATGACTTTTGCCAAATGTCTATCAAGTACACCCAACGGAGGCATGGAGCATTTCCATCTCACTCTTCAGTCTCTTGCATCTCCACGCTGTCAATTTCCATCCCCCAGCCCCTGCCCCAGGAAACCACTAATCTACCTTCTATCACACAGATAAGTTTTGCCTGCTCTAGCAGTTCACATAAATGGAGGCATGCAGTGTGTGCTCTTCTGTGTCTGGCTTCTTCCACTCAGCGTAAGGTAGAAGGCGTCGTTACCAGACTAGTTCTATGTGGGAGGTTTTGGTGGTGGCAGAACCAAAGCCCTGCTCCAGGCTGGTGGGAATCATCCTTCCCATCACGTCCTGTGTACGATCCATTTAAACGTGGCTTCTCCCAGCTGAAGCCCACACTTGCAGGCATCCTTTGCAGGAAGCCTTTGACAGTGCTTCTCCACATGCTACGGTTTGATGTCCTTGAGATTTCATGTTGTTGTTGCTGTCTGCCTTGTTGCTTTTAGGGAATTTCTTTTTTTTTTTCTTTTTGACGAATGAATTACAGAAAAAGTTTATTTGCTGGTCACTGATTCTTGAAATACAATTCCACATCCACGATACAGACACAAAAGGACAGTTATTAAATCTTGCTAACCCACCAAAACCTAACTTAACATGGTAAAAGTGATCACATACATATACTTCTCTCTCTCCGTGTAATGTGACTTCCAGTTTCAAGCAAACGATATTGAAGTGCCCTTATGGGTTGAAGGTGCACGTCTAACAAAGAACCATGTAGGTAGTCAAGCAAGATTTTATTTTATTTGATGGTAACAACGAAAGCTGCCTCTTTGTCCTGGTCTCTAGTTTTCTTTGCAGATTTCATAGCTGTCTTTAGTTACTCTGCCTGGATAGGAAAGTCACCATTTACTGCAGCTTTTAGGCAATTTCTGATAGAAGACAGTGGCTCTGTCATTACTGTGCCTTTTTAAGACTGGAAGTCAGGGGGTTTAATACCTTAGGTTAAAGTTTGCTGCTCCCACTGCCTGGGAATTCTTTGTTGCTCTGTGCCCCACCCCAAGACATCCAAACCTCTGGCACGGATTCCTCATTCGTGTTTTATTTCAATGCCACACTTTCCCACACCACCCTGGCACCTGATCTCTATCGCATCACCCTAGAGTACCACCTCTGAAGCATTTCCGATTCTCTGAAGTGATCCTGTTGCCTTAATTTTTTACTTGATTTCAGTCCCGTCCTATAATGGAAGTGATACTTGAAATAATCCCTGACACCAAAAAGGCTTTAATAGATATTTGTGAATGAGGGCACTAAAAAAGTTATCAATTGACCTACTGGTTTTATAAATTGGTCTCCTATATGTTTCTTTAACATAAATTGGTATCTCCAGGGCTGATCTTTCTTGATAGATTTTGATTCTATCAAAACCATGAACACAAAAAGTCAAGGGGACTCCAGGACAAAGCAGTATCTAGGCTAAGTAAGGAAGCTACTCCTTTGTCCTTCTGTCTTTCTCTTTCAACCCAGACCTGTAACTTGACCAAAACCGAGAAGCACTTTATTCTCAACAGCAACCTAGACTTAGGATCTTTTGTTGGCAGTTACTTCTCTCTTTTTTTTTTTTAAGATTTTATTTTTTTTAATTTATTCAAGAGACAGAAAGAGAGAGTGTGAGTGCAGGGAGGAGCAGAGGGAGAGGGACAAGCTGAGTGCAGAGATCATGACCTGAGCCTGAGCCAAAACCAAGAGTCCAGCGCTTAACTGACTGAGCCCCCCAGGTGCCCCTGGCAATTACATTTCTGGGAACAAAACCTTTAAGTTACGAGGTACTATTTTTCTGAAACTATCTTTAAGAATGAGCACCTGGGTGGCTCAGTCGGTTGGGCGTCTGCCTTCAGCTCAGGTCATGATCCTAGGGTCCTGGGATTGAGTACACATCGGGCTCCTGCTCTGCAGGGAGCCTGCTTCTCCCTCTGCCCCTCCCCCTGTTCTCTCTCGCTTTCTCTCTCTCTCTCTCAAATAAATACATAAAACCTTAAAAAAAAATGCCCACCTGTAGAAGGCAGAACGGCACCTCCCAAAGATATCCATCCCCTGATTCCCAGATAGAACTAAGATTGCAGGTCTTATAATAGAGATATTATCCTGGATTATCTGGGCTAACCTAGTCTGACATAATGAGCCATGAAAGGCAGAGAATTTTCTCTGGCTGGAGGCCAGAGCTGTGGCAGAAGGGGAGTCAGGGAGATTCCAACAGAGAGAAAACAAGGACATTGCTGATCTTCAATGTGGGCCCTCCTGTGAGGACTAGAGAGAAACTTTGGGGCTGTTCCCATCTGACAACTAGTAAGAAAATGAGGTTTCAGTCCTACTGGACTCTGCCACTCACTAGCCTGAACGAGCCTGGGAGTCAGTTCTTCCAGAGCCTCCCAACACCGTGATTTCAGAGAAACCAGCTGAGTCCACCCTGACTCTGGTCTACAAACTGTGAAAGCACAGATTTGTTTTGTTTTAAACTAAGTGTATGGTAATGTTACAGCAGCCATAGCAAAAAATTCGACACTCTGTTTGAAAATAGTAGTTCCTTGACTCAGGACTATTGATTAATTATCAATGAATATATTTATTCATTGACTTATTACTGATCTTTATGGAGGTGATTTGATTCCCGTTTTCTTTTTTTTTAATATTTATTTATTTGGAGAGAGAGAGAGAGCAGGCAGGGGGAGGGGCAGAGGGAGAGGGAAAGAGAGAATCTCAAGCAGACTCCCCGCTAAGCACAGAGCCTGATGGCAGGGCTCGATCTCACGACCCTGGGATCATAACCTGAGCCAAAATCAAGAATTGGTCGCTCAACAGACTGAGCCACCCAGGCACCCTGGTTCCAATTTTCTGAAGGAAGAAATTCCATTTAAAGTAAAGAATTTGCTCTCTGTTTTTACATGTAAATATATCAAAAACTTGTGATGTGAAAGGACTAATTCCACAGTTATTCAGGACCTAATGCACAACAACGCGACTGTAATTAATAGCATCATATTGCATGCACATTGAATTGTCATGTTGCACACTTTATATACAATTTTTTAATCGTCACCTATACCTCGATAAATGTGAGGGGAAAAAGAAAATAAATAAGTAAAAATAAAGAATTCGCTCTTTATTTTTACTTATAAATGTGTTAACTTGTGATGTGAAAGAACTAATTAAACCTACAGCTATTTAACTCTTTCGCATAAATATATAAGTAAACGCATTTCATTTATATGTAAATGTATCATGATTAGCTGCCTTTGATTAATTCATCCATATAACAAGTATTGGTTGAGTGACTGTTATGTGACAGGGGTATGAGAGAAAACAAAACAACACAAATAATCTCGCTCACATGGAGCTTATGTTCTAGGAAGGGGGAAGAAACTGGTGGGGGGTCTTACAGGGAAGAGTGTGTATGGATGGATAAGAGGTCTTAGGGGCTGTAGCATGATCTGGGCAATACTCACTGAGAAACTGATGCTCAGACCAAGACCCAAAGGAGCTGAGACTTGTCTGGCATGTGGAGGAGGGTGGGGAGGGCTGAATGTGTGGGGAAACGAATGTAGTGGGTGCACCAGGGAGGTGGCTGAGGCGTAGGGCTGGGCGAGAAGTGAGCCTCTGGAGGGCTGGGGGGGGGAGTGGCATGCCTGCCTAGGGCATGGCCAGGGCCACTCTGGCTGCTGGCTGATGGCAGGCTGCTGTGGGGCAGGAGGGAAGCGGGAGAACCACTTAGGAGGACCTCCCCAGCGCAGTCCTGCATTGACACGGAGACATATTTACCCCACACATCTGTGCTTGTGTATAAACACGTACATGCTGATAACATCTCACCCTGTGGCAGATAAGAGCTTGACAGACTTCTAACAGTCACTCTGGCTTTCTTGTTATACCTACATCGCTGCTCCCTCTAAAACTGAACCCACATGTGAAAATCACCTGTATTTGTTCCCCCTGACACACTAAAGAGCTTTACTTATTCAGTAAGGCAACTCACGATTGTGATAGTAAGAAAAAATTTAAATTACCGTGTATTTATTCCTCCATTTATGCATTTTTCTCTGGCAGCTTTAGCAGATGGCTTCTTGAACCAATGCTTTCGATTTAGTCAAGTGGTCTCTCCCTCACTAGGAGGTAACCCAACCACCTGGACAGAGGACTTCCAAACTTCAAATAATAGTGTCTTGTGAAAGCAGAATTTACATAAGAATTTACATGAAACTTATCCCACATCCCTAATAGGTTTTGATGCTTACATTTCAGAAAAATGCAAAGGATTTTTGTTTTGTTTTTTGCATTTCCTGCTGATTCACTGTGAAATCCATCATAAACTTAGTTGTGCTCTTACTTAAATACTTATTGAAAAATTAATTTTGCTATAAAGTCAACTGATCACAGCAGAAGACAGAGCCAGTCGTGAGAACAACTGCGAAGGTCAAATGCGGGCAGAAAAGCATTTCCAAATGGGCCGATTTGCTTCAAGATAGGGTCTGCTAAGGACATTTAGGGCTGCTTGGGAAATGCAAAGGGTCACCTGGAAAGACATTTTCTCCAAATTTCCCAGAATCTGAGTTGAAAGAAGAAACAAGTGGCTACTTAAATACATGCTGGAGGATTGCAAAGGTCCAAGGTCCTGAAGCTCTCATTGCCATGTGGCCTCAGGTCCATTGGAACTGTGACACGGAGGCAGTTGGGCCCTATTCTCAACAACTTTTGAAACTTGCAACAATTAACAGTGTTCTCAAGAAAAAAAAAATGCTTCAAGCCTGGGCTTTCATGTTTAAAGGAACTCCCCACAAACACTCTTTCTGAGCTACACTTTTTTCTATCTTCTAGTGGAAATTATAACCACAGGTTACCATGTTTTCTTTCCTGTGTTTGAAAACCACATGTGTTTTAGTGAAAACATTAGGGTGAACAATGAAATGTAAGACTTTAAAATACCAGGTAGCTGTCACTGGAAATGGAAATGTCTTACTTATGGCTTCCTCTGCTGCAATAAATTCTAGTAAGTTGAAAATGTAACTTTTAGCCAATCTCCATGCCTACAAATCAATTATCTAACTGATATCAGTGTAATTATCTGGAGTAAAAAAAATAAAAAGTACAAATATTTGTCAGAGTCAAGTTACTTTATACCTTATGGATTTTTAAAATTGCAATGAACATCATGTAGTCCCTCACAATGGAAGAAACAGAGCCCCCGAGAGATGTGCCTCCCCCATACCCACATGGCTGGTCAATAGTAAAGCCCAGTCATGAATCTGGATTTCTACTGCTCTGAAGTCCATACACTTTCCACCAGACCACCCTACCTGTATTCTTAATGTAGCAGATAACATTAGAAGGGGAGAGGGGTACGTGGCGCGCTTACTTATAAACTTCCACATGTCTTACTTAAACTAATTCTTGGCAGTCCAAGTTTCAGTTCCTGTTTCAAGTTCTTGTGTCAGTTATTTTTCTGGTTTAAATTTCTCTTATATTTCCACCTATAATGTCCGTGGCAGCATCATACTTCCCTTGTTAATGTACCCTTATCATCAGAGCAAGTTGAGTTGAACTGAATCTTCCTTGTCCTAGTAACATTGTATAAATAAAGTGGCTTCTCGTACAAAAGGTTGTAATGCCTCCTGATGGATATAATTTTGTGATTGTATTTAAGATTAAAAGTTGAATAAATCACACCAGCTTCCTGAAAATGTTCATAATGCATCTTCTGGAAAACAAAAATGCATGCCTACTTTGTGCATATTTGCATTAACACAGCAAAGATCCTATGAAATACATTTTTCAGAATATAAAGTCTTAAAAGACGTAAAAAACAAACAAACAAACAAACTAGTTCTTACCTGTGAGGTAGATAAATGGAAGCAAAGAAGTGCTGTAAAATGTATTGAGCACCTACTTTGCAAGCAAGAACTTTAAATGTCATGGGGAGCCTTTTATAATCAAGATTTAGCTGCTGTTGAAGGTAGAGAAATAGGTGATGGTGCTTCTTTTTTTTTTTTTAAGATTTTATTTATTTATTTGACAGAGACAGAGGTAGGGAGAGCAGGAACACAAGCAGGGGGAGTGGGAGATGGAGAAGCAGGCTTCCCGCCGAGGAGGGAGCCCGATGTGGGACTCGATCCCAGGACCCTAGGATCATGACCTGAGCCGAAGGCAGATGCTTAACGACTGAGCCACCCAGGCGCCCAAGTGATGGTGCTTCTTTAAGGCTGAGAGTCAGAAACCAAGTTCACATTTACGCTTTTCTGAAAGCATAGCTTGAAAATTCCCTCTATTTCTCCAAGTTCCTCAGCAACACCAGAGGTACCTGCAGGTCCAGGTTATGAACAGACACCTAGCTCTGTACCAGACACCATATTGCTCACGGGGTTTTGTGATGGGGAAGTGAAGGGAGTGGGTTGGCCAGAGCCCGCAGTCCCTTTCAGCCTAGACTGCAAGGACCTTCCTCCATCCAGCTCCCTTGCTCCTATGATGCCCCTCTTTCCTCTGCCCAGCTGGCCCCTCAGGGTGGCTGCTCCTTGAAAGATTCCTGTTTCAGTGCCTGACCCTGGATATGGCAGTTTTAGAAACAATTTTGCCCACATAATCCATGCCGGATGAGAAAATGCACACTATCTGTAAAGGAGGGTCTGCTTCACGAGTCACCAGTATCATTCCAATCACTTGGGAATGATAACCACAGATCAGATTGCTTCTTCATGAGCAAAGAAATATTTGAAAAACAATAACAAAGGAAAGTGGGTGTTTTCAAAAGGTAATTTATACCAAGCTAATAGAGGTTTGTCTTTCTGCAGTATAGCAACTTTTCTTTGGAAATAAATATTTTTAGCTCCTTAAGAAGTACAATGAAGTACAATTGAACAATTCAGAAGACAAGCAGACAAATTCTTTCCTTTTCTTTTTTATTTTATTATGTTATGCTAATCACCATACAGTACATCATTAGTTTTTGATGTAGTGTTCCATGATTCATTGTTTTGGTTTTTTTTTTTTTTAAGATTTTTTATTTATTTATTTGACAGAGAGAGACACAGCGAGAGAGGGAACACAAGCAGGGGGAGTGGGAGAGGGAGAAGCAGGCTCCCCGCAGAGCAGGGAGCCCGATGCGGGACTCGATCCCAGGACCCCGGGATCATGACCTGAGCCGAAGGCAGTCGCTTAACCAACTGAGCCACCCAGGCGCCCTCCATGATTCATTGTTAAGCAGACAGATTCTTATCAGCCAACCTTCCTTCTTAATATTCTTTATCAATCCTATTTTCTATCATGTAAGCTTATCTCTCATTAATTCAAGTAAAACTTTTCCAGATGATTCTTTATTGCCCTTGTTTATATTTTATGGCAGTTACTTCATGATACTTTAATCTCACAAACATGCTAGCTTCATGTTAAGTGGTCATAATTACTCCCATTTATACTTTGTATTCTTGATTGGATCACATTTAGAAATTGGCATGAACTGCCTCTCACCCAAGTTGAAAAATATTTTGTCTTTTTTTAAATTTTTGAGGCATTTACCCACTGATTATAATGAGGAAATTAAACTTTTCTTTACTGGGTTTTTGCCTTTAATAGAACAAATATTTTGTATCACCTGCTCTGTACAAGGCGTGGTGGGAGGGATCCAGGGACGCAGCATAAACCCATACAGAGGGGTTGTCAATGGGATGCCACTCAGCAGGATGTGTCATAGGATTTCAGAGAGAGAAAGAGAGAGATCACTGTGAAAACAAGAGGTGGGGAAGAGGAGGAGCCTAAAATTAAAGCAAGGGGGGTCCAAAAGGACTAGAAACACCATCTTGTCTAACTCCTTCACTCATTAAGCAAGAAAAAAAGAACTCAGTAAGTATTAATGATTTGGGGTCATACTGTCATTAAACTTAATTTGTTGGCTTCCTAAAAGGCACAAAGAGAGAGGAAGATAGAGAAATAGAGACAGAAACAGAGAAACAGCAAGAAATAGAGAGACAGAAGCAGGGAGACAGAGAGAGAAAGAAAGAGAAAGAGAGAATCACAAAGAGGCAGAGAGAGGGAGAGAATTAATACATCTGCACTCACTGTCGCACTCACTGAATTAATCAGCTCTCCATTATCTGGGACACCATGAACCCTGTTTCTGCCTATATAGAAAGGGCTTTATGAATATGATAATATTGCATTCCATTTTCAAATAACCTTTTAAAAAAAATTCAATCTATTTAAACCAAAACAAACAAACAAAAAACAGTCCCCCCACTTCTCCTACACCCATCTCCCACCTCTGGTAACCACAGATCTGTTCTCTGTATCTATGAGCTTAGTCTTTCTTTTATTTGTTTTAGATTCTGTGTACAAGAGAGATCATATGGTAATGTAATTTGTCTTTCTATCTGACTTATTTCACTAAGCATAATGCCCTTGAGGTCCATCCATGTTGTTGCAAGTGGCAAGATTTCATTCTTTTTTTTAATGGCTAAATAATATTCCATTTATATATATGACATTTTCTTTATCCATTCATCCACTGATGGACACTTAGGTTGCATCCATATCTCGGCTATTATAAATAATGCTGCAGTGAACATGGGGTGCAGATACCTTTTTGAAATAGTGTTTTTGTTTTCTTTGGATAAATACCCAGATATTAAATTGCTGAATCATATGGTTGTTCTTTATATAATTGTTAGAGAAACCGCCATTCTGTTTCCCATAGGGGCTGCACCCCTATGGGAATTTACATTCCACCAACAGTACATGAGGGTTCTTTCCCTTTCTCTACATCCTTGCCAACACTTGCTTTTTCTAGTCTCTTTCAAATAACCTTTTTATTGGGGTTGATACAGCCAGGAAAGTACAGAAGCCACAAAAATGCAGCCAGATGGATTTTTACAAAGTGAACATATCTATGTAAACCACTTCTTACATCAAGTGATCAAAATATCACCAACACAGCATAAACCATCCTAACCCCTTCCCAGACACTACACCACCCACGTCCCCAAATGTAATAACTACTATCCTGACTTCTAATAGCATAAATATATATTACCCATTTTTGAACTTTATGTAGATGAAATCAAACAGTATCTTTTAGACCAGGCTTCTTTCACTCAATGTTATGATTATAAGATTTGTTCATGCCGTAACCCTAGTGTGTTAATTTTCATCACTGCATTGTGCCCATTGATTGACATATCACAGTTTAATTATTCATTTTACCGTGGATGGATGTTTGAGCCATTTCCAGCATGAGGTGATTATAAATAGTGCTGAAATGAAAATGTTGTACCTATCTTTTAGTGCATATGTGTATACATTTCTGTGGGTTGTGTGTTCCTAGAATGCCTGGATCATGGGATATGCATATACTCAGCTTCAGTAGATACTGCCAAGCAGTTTCCCAAAGTGGTGCTAATTTGCATGAGGATTCCACTTTCTCCACAACCTCTCCATAATGTACATAATGGACTCACTATGTCCAGGGAGTCACAAAATAGATGGTGGAATTTTTGGAATTTTCTTTTTTAGCTAAGAAAAAAAAGGAAGAATTTAAGTTTAGAACCACGGAAGCAGTCTCCATTCTGTCCAAATGAAATCATAAGGAAAAGAGGGTGTAAATCTACAAAAAGTAAGTAAGTAAATATAGAGAGGTTTGGAAAAACAAATACATGTACAATAGTTTGTTTTTTAATTCTTTTAAGTTCTTTGACACTCTATGGAACATGCAAAAGACCACAATAACCTCAAGAACCTACATCTAAACACTTCCAGTTGATTTCTTGTTTGGTTTCTTTAGTGAGGTTCTTAGGAAAAGTAGAAGCTGGGTAATAACATTTAGCAGCTAGAATTTTCTGCACCTTGCTGTGTTTCACCCAGAAGCCTTTTTAAGGTCTTAAGTTTTTAAGTCTTTTTAAGTTCCCTTGGCAGGTCAAGTCACAAGACATGAAAGTCCTCAAGCAACAGCTTTCTTGTCTTTTGCCTGGAGACAAACTTTCTTAGTGTGATTAAAATTAATCCACATTTCTGCAGCCCTCCCAGATTTATGTAACACCTAAACTTATTTATTTAATCTGGCAGTCAGATTCAGTTGCTTTTGCCTGACCAAAAGCTTTTTCCTCTAGCTAAAAGTGCATGATCCAACTAGTAAACAGGGAGCTGGTTGTTTTCTTTCACTGTGAAGAGGACACTGCTTAAAGCAAGTTACATTTGAAGAAAAAAAATAAGCCATTCTGTAAAGTTATAAGGGCTGGTTTAAAGAGTGGCATTGTTCATTCGTGAAGGTATTTTGTGTAGGGGAGGATAATTTGTGTTATTTAGTAAAAAGCAAAGTAGCTAGTCTTATTTGGAGTAACCAAAGCATTGCAATCATCTGCCTAAAAATCGTATTTGTAATTCCTTGACAAATAAAACATCAATGAATCAAGTAAAAGTCAAACAATTAAAAAGATTTCATGGGCTGTAAATGACACATATGATGTAGGTAGTTTTAGCTTGTGTCTCAAGACTTCTGCTCTCAGCCATGACGAGAATAGAAGACCAAAGAAGTAATAGTTATCTTTATATTTTGAGCTTTTGAGGGAATTAAAGTTTCTTTTATACACATGTTTATATTTTTCAAATTTTCTATGATGAATATTCATTACTTTACAATCAGGCAACAAGTAAAATTTATTTTTAAAATAAAATAATTCCCCAAATTACATATAGTTAAAAGATGGTAAGGAAAAATACAATGTTCGTTGCCTTGGATTGGGGAATTTTGAGCAATCTTGTTTCTGTGTTTACCTTTCTCTAATTTCTAGATGTGTGTGTGTATGTGTGTGTGCATACAAGTAACTGTGTAACTTTTATCATAGGAAAAATAATAAATGGTATTTTTCAAAATCTGCTTGTGGAATATGACTCCCATTTTTAGCCTTTGTAGATGATGGCCAGAATTCTCCAGACACAGTTTAGTGGGTCCAAATGAGCCCACCTGGGTTCTGATTCTGGCTCTGACACTCTTGCTGTGTGATAATGGGTAAGTTACTTATCCTCTCTGAACTTCAGTGTTCTCATCTGTAAAGTGTGAATAACAACACCCTTATTATGGGATTGTTATCATGGTTTAACAAGATGTTTATGTAAAATACCATGGTACAAATGCTCTACAAATGGTAGTTGATCATTCAAAGTACAGCATTCTCTTCTTAAGGTTTTCTAGGGATCAAAGTACTTTAGAGGTCTTGTCTACTCAATTCTCCCTATGAAATCTGCAGGATGAATATGACTATCTCCCCTTTTACTAATTTTAAAACAAACAGGACAGAATTTTTGAAATAATGTATGATACTTGTGGTCTATTTAGAAAAATAAGCGTATCTTCTAATCTGAGATACTATGTGTCTTTGATTTTTTTTAAATTTATTATTGGAATATAGTCGACATACAATGAACGCCACATCAATTTGGGGTGCACAACATAGTGATTCTATACATTTAGCTTTGGTTCTTGAGCATATCTCCATCAAGTTCAAATAGGAGGTGTGAAAACATTAGTTTTTCATCATTTTAAATGTTGTATAAATCTACAAATAAAATAAAAGCTATTGATATGATTACTTAGAGATCACAGGTTTTTCTTTAATCATCAGAATACATTTATCCAAGTACTGGGCAATTGAGTGTGTATGTGAGTGTGTGTGTTTAATGTGCAAAACTGAGACAAACCATCTACTCTCCAAAAGATAAGTTGAATCCCAAATGCAGTGCTTTACTTCTTTTGTTTGCTGACTCTGTCGAGTAACAAGAAGAAAAAAAGAAAAAGAAGAAGAAAATGTCAGCTTGGATCTACTTACAACTTATGAGCCAATATAAGTTTAAAAAAATAATCAGTCTCGAAGGTTGCCATTTGGGGTTAAAAACAAACATTTCATGGGTAAGATAGTTGGGTTGTGGGATGAAGTGTGACAATGCAACAGAACACATGTAACTGACTCACACAACAGTGAAATATGGTCAATTTAGCCTCATTAGGCCACTGTTCTGACTAGTGAGAAAAAAAATTACTTATATTTTTGTTCCACAAAATTTGTACTTTAAAGTGAATGGTTGAGACTCTGGTGTAGGGAGGAAAGCTGTACACAAAGAAGAAGGTAAAGATTTTCTGTGTTTCCTGTGCTATCAGTGTATGACTCCTTGACAGTATTTGATTTTTTTATTCCAGTGAATATATTTATTTTTTATTTTTTTAAGATTTTTTATATATTTATTTGAGAGAGAGTGTAAGAGAGAGCACAAGCAGGGGGTAGGGGCAAAGGGAGAAGGGGAAGCAGGCTCCCCACCGAGCAAGGAGCCCAATGTGGGACTCGATCTCAGGACCTTGGGATCATGACCTGAGCTGAAGGCAGACGCCCAACCTACTGAGCCACCCAGGCACCCCTCCAGTGAATATATTTAAATAGCAATGAGTACTAGAAGCAAATTATATTACATTCCCCATCACTGACAATCAGAACTTGCTTTTAATTGGCATTTATTTTCAGAATTTTAAAGCTGGAAGAAACCTGACAGACTATCCCACGTAGTCCAACATAAATTCCGTGTGTGTGTGTGTGTGTGTGTGGTCAAAATAAAACCATAAATGGTGTGTTTGAGGGTATGGATGAAGAAGAGAGTAGTGAGGGGTAGATGTGGTGTTTGCTTTTTTTTAAAAAAGGGGATTGAGAGAATAAAGTGGTTTACTCTAAAGTAATGTGCCTTCACTAATAGATTTTAAAATCCTAGGCAACTGCATTATGTCAAATTGTAGAATTGTAATAATCAAATTCATAAATATGACAGGTTTCATCTTGATTTCTTCCCCTGGGATTTACAGATTAGTCCTCAGATTTATTAGTCCTCCCTGGGGAGAATTTCTCATCAAATGTTCAGTCTTTTGGACTTTCAGGTTGCTTTTGCTTTTCAGTGGAAGAGAATTACAGAAAGGGGTCTGTATAGATGACTCTATCTAATCAATACCTCTTTAGTTTCAGACAGAATTTTATATGCATTTGGGCCATACTCATTATGCTGATATCCTTGGACTCACCAAATCCAGAACTGCATCTGGGGGTCCTTAGAAATACTGGACCTTTCCTTTCTCCCTGATTTCTACCCTTAGACCTCACAAACACACCAGAAGTTTATTGTGTTAACTTGTATCTCTGCTATAACAACCTTGAAAATGTTACAATTTGCTATCTGATTCAGATATCTATGTTACAATTAGAGTCTCTTTGTTGTCAGTGATGACTTAAAAAAAAATCAGTGCTATAGGATTTCAGAAGCCACAACTAAGAGAAGACAGCAATACAGTGTTTTTATAACTCCTCTATCTTTTAAAAAAATGGGATGGGGGTGGAGAGGAGACACTATCATGCTCAATTTCATTCTTCTGTAATGTAATAATAGTTGATGTTCAAGAAAAAAAATGACCTCTAAACGTTCTACATCATTAAAGATTGAATTCTGCTTTATTTTCTATGGCTGCCTTGTTAAGAGAGCATTTTGATACATTGTAATTTATACATTGGCCATATATACATCTGTTAATTCTTTTCAGAATACCATGTTAATTAGGACATCTGTAACCATACACAATTCCTTTACTGTTTCAAGAGCCAGGCTATAATTTCAGATCTTGTCTTGTTTCTGTGTATATAATGGCAAAAGTCATGAATTTGGGGCTCAACTGACTAGGAGTCAAGCCATACCCCATTACTTACTGGCTCAGTGAGACTGGCAAGTCATCTGTTTGATCTCTAAGGCTCAGCTGTCACATCTGTAAAATGAAGAGGATATTCCCCGTCTCATGGGATTCATTGTAACAATCAAATAAAATAAAGTGTTCCACATCATGCCCTGGCACATGACATAAATGCACAATAAATATTAGCCACTATGAGGTTACTCATCACCCTTTTCTTAAATGAAGATATAATACCTACCTCCCATACCTTGTCTGAGATTTTAAAACTAGCTTAACATTACTAAGCATACATAACAACAATGGAACTTTCAAAAACATCACATTATGAATACTGTTACTTTTTTACCTCAGGATAGAATCAGGATTCACCATTTCCCCTCATGGTTTGGAAGAGATGGTATCACTCATTACCAATAGAAATCAAGGTTTATTTACTCCCTAAGGGGAGGGCCGGTTTTGGCTTCAGTGTTTAGAGCTCTCTTCTTGCAACAAAAATTTCTAACTTCTAATTATCCTTTTCCCCATTTGAATGCATAAAATTAGATTGAATAGGAAAAAAAAAAATCTCCCTTTCCCTTGTCCAAGCTGTGAATTTAAAATACCTGTTTTTCTTCTGCGCCTCTGTCACTTTCATCTATAGCTCCTAGAATAATTTTGACATTTTGTGAATAAATTTACACTAGACTCCACATGTTTCTCAGGTCTTTGGTTAGGGCAGATCATTGTCTTCTAATTCCATACCAATTCTTCTGAGGATCCAGACTGACTAAAAACAATCTCTGCGAGGCCTTTGGGAGACTGACAGCTGGGTAGCCAACTTCTCATGAAATTGTCCAAATTGGTTTCCCTCTGAGTGGTGACTTACTGTAGAGACAGAAGTGTCCTTGTTAAATAATCCTTTGTTCAAACTGTTTGTCATGTCCTTCTTCTCCCCAAATACCATCTTCCTCCAATTTGAGGCTCATAATAAGAACATCGTCTCTTTAATTTCTTTCCTAAATCCTTTATGGAAGGTGAACCTCACAGATGCAAGATGTGGTCTCTTCTGGAGACAGAGGATAATCGCCAACTAGGTCCAAAATAAAAGCAAGGTGATGTCTCAGGCTCCCTTTTGCAAATTCCCAGTTGAAGGAAGATGGACTGTGATCTCTCCAGAGATAAGATTCTTGAAGTCGTTTATTTCTTAGCTCTGGATCCAAAGCAGGAATCATGCCTGTTCCGGCTAAGGGGGACTGAAGCGGCTGTACCACAGTGTGCATTCAGCATCATTCCAGGAAACTTTAGGGCAGAATCTGAGGGGGAAAAGAAGTACACAACCGAAAGTTTGAGTGTGTTTCAGGTAATGAGTGGAACCTCCCCACCCACATGTAGTCCCCCTCCAGGAAAGGCCATTTCCTCTTCCAGGAAACAAAGGTGTGGAGAACTTCTGAGCAGCAGCTGTGTTTATAAAACAATGAGATAATGTCTGATATAAAACAGAAATACCTTGTAGCCTGGGGAAGGAGGAGGCTAGCCACACAAGACGCTGGGATCAAAAAGATCTACCACTATCCCTGACATCTAGCATGTAACAAGAACAGATCTGGATTTTTTTTCTTTTAGGTGGGATTCAAGACAAATAAACAAACACCCACAGAAAGCAAAAACCTCTTCCTAGATATAAAAGATTCAGTCTTTAGATTAATGGGGTTCCAGTTGTAAGACTACGTGGTTACAGAATAGTAGAGTGGCATGGGGCCCCAGAGGCCAGTTGTCCAAAGGAAAGCCCAGCAGAAAACAGAGGAATTGGCTGCAGAATGGAGACAATATTCAACGGTGCTTCAGGGGGCTGCTTCACATGGGCCTGAGCTTGAATCCTGGTTCCGGTACTTTATTCATCACATTGCTTGGTATACACATTCTCAGGACATGATCATCATTATTTGGAACTTCTTTAAAGCCACTGACTATAGACTACATTAAAAGGACATATGGATTCCCCTTGAACTTCTATAGGTCCGTAACCTGTTTCTCGAATGGTCAATGAAAACCCCAGCAGGGGGACTGGTGGGTTCACTATCTTTTGGGCATTGCAGCATTGGCAGTTGGCCATCTCTTCTTGATGTAATAGGCTCCATTTAAGGACGGCTGGAGAAGAACCAAGGGGAAGGCATTTTGAACTAGGAGGTTTCTCTTTTGCAGTCTGGAAAGAGAAGCTGGACTTCTCAGTGGGGCTAATTCTGCCCCAGCTCTGCCACCTTGTTCCCAGCCATACCTACCTTTTGCCACCAAATTTTGATAGCAAGTATACAGCAAGTGCCTACTATGTGCCAGGCTCTCATGATGCCATGGTGAGCAGCACATCTGAGGTTCCATCCATCCTCATACCTCCTGGCTAGAATTTCCAAGAGGTGGCAGCCTTTGTGCTGGTTGATTGTGCCTGAGGGTCAATTCAGTGCTGTTAGATGTTAACAAGTGTAGGAGAGGGGCTAGTTTTCAGGGATTACATGTTTATCCTTAAAAGGTGTATGTGTTTGTTTTGCAAAATTCATATAGCTTAGGGGTAAGAGTCACCATATCTGGTTTCCCAGCACAGCTTGCCACAAAGTAGCAGTGTAAATTGCTCAAGTCACCAAAACCCTCTGGGTCTACATTTTTCATCTGTAGATTGAAAGTTTGGAATTAGCTGTAGTAAGAGGTCCTTTTCAGCGGACACTCTATATATTCATGATCAGAAAAGCCTACTAAGCCAAGGTTTTGCTCTTTTATACCTTTTAAATCTTTCTCTCTCAAAAAAGAAATTATTTCGCAGACTTATCTGGTCTTAGCACATGATAGTCGCAAATGTACTGAACCAAGTACATTTTAATCATGGTGTGTCATCATTGAGAGAATAGCTCTGTAATAATATCGGTAACCAGACATACAGTTTTCTAACCTGAATGAAAAATTAACTCTATGGAGTATAGGAAAAACCACCCCGATTATCCTCATCATGATTACCAATTATCCTCATCATGATTACCATTAGCATCACCAACAAGGTGTACAAGTCTTCAAATGACAAATGCACTCTGAGGACATTACGTTGCAGTTTCAAGGGCTGTCAAATTTAAAGCAATGCAACTTTGGAAATTATACATAAGACCCACAGTGTGCAAAAACGGAAAAAAAATAAAATCGTAGGTAGGGCTCAACCTAGAAAAGATGATCCACCCAAACCTCCTCGCGTAGGTCACTTTAAAAGAAAACTTCAGAACAATGTTGATGAGCCCTTTCTAGCGTAAAAACAAGACCAAACCGACGAAGTTCTTTTTACCGAATGCCCTTGATCCTTCGCTTTGGAAGGATCGTTTTCGATTTTCAGTTTGGTGAGGCGCAGAATCCCCGCGCTCGGCCCGCGACTGGTGCTCGGCGCCCCTTCCGGCGACCTTCCGCCTCCCGGCGGCGGGGGCGCGCGGCGGGTCCTCCCCGGGGCCGAGCGGCAGCCGGGCGAGCAGCGCCGGGGAGGAGCGCGGCCGCAGTGGGAGGGGACGCGGCGCGGGGCGCGGGCTCCTGGGCGGGCGTCCGCGGAGCCCGCTCGGGCGCTCGGACGGCGGGGTGACGAGCGCCCCCTGGCCGGCGCCGGGCCCCGCAAGTGCCCGCGCGGCCGCCGAGCAGCAGCGCGCTGGGACCCCGGCCGCCCCGCCTGAAGGTAGGTGCCTGGGCGCCGCGTCGCCGGCCGGGGGAGGGCAGGGGGGTCTGCGCGGGGCCGGGAGCGCGGCCCGGCGAGGCGGGGGGAGGCCCGTCCGGCTACCGCTTTGAGACGTTCCGGGGCGGGGGGCGCGGGCTGACTGCCAAGCCGCAGAGGGACTAGAGCGCAGCGAACTTTGGCCACTCGCTTCCCGTGGTTTCTTGCGTGCGGGTGGCGCGAGATGCTACGGCCCCTGGCCGTGTGGACGCCACCGGGGCTGGGGCTGGGGCTGGGGGCGCCTTCTCTTCCTTCTCGCTTTTTCCCCCTCTTACCTGAACTGATTGGGGTGGGAGGGAGGGAAGAAGGTGGAAAGTTTTATATCCTTGGCAAACATTTGAAGGAGAGGTGGTTGATGCAGATGGTGACCTGTCCACAGGAGAGAATAACTTGTTTTCTTGGCGTTTGCAAGAGCAGCAGACAAGGCTGCCAAGACTCACTTCTAGACAAACTCAAGTTTCTTTTCAAGGGCCTGGGGTAGGGTGAGGCGGCTCTGTGATAGATACAGAAAAAAAAAAAAAAAAAAAAAAGTCTGGTGCTCAGTCCTGTAACCTCAAGTGAGCCTGTTTGTGTATCAGCATTCAGGGCCACATGTTAAGAAAGTAGAGTTAAATATCTGTATTTCATCGAATTTTTAAGAGCCCCAGTTATCAGTGTGAAAGGGACTGTTGACGCCAAAGGCTGGGGCACTCCCTGTAGTCATGAATGAAGAGAAGCCCAAAGGCTGGCCCCACTGGAGACTGATTCTTTCTGCCAGGACCGTGCCATGGAGCTGCGTTGACCTTTGGGGTTGTCCTGCTCAAAGTGGCGCTAAGAAAAGGTGGTGCAGTCATGGCACAAGCTGATGAGGCCGGGGTGGTAACGTGGAGGGAGAATCGAGAACTCGCTGCTCTCCCCCGGCCTTCCATGGTGAGGGTGCAGCGCCCCGGGAGGGTGTGGTCCTGCCAGCGCCAGGTGCCCACCCCAGCACGAGTCTGGCCGCAGCTGCCCTGGTTCTCTCCATGCTCCCCTTGCACCTCTGTAGAAGCCGTCACCACCACGGCCCCTTCTCTGGCAGGGCTGTTTGGCACAGGATCCCTGCTCCTCAGCTCCTGGGTCCACCCCACACCCCAACCTTGAGAATCACCATCTTCATTTGTTTCCTAACTTGTCTTGGGTAACTTGTAAAATGGCAGGCTTATTGCGGATGCTTAATCTCTTTAAAAAATGCTGTGTCTAGTGGGAAAGAGGGTGACGTTTACTAATTTGGTTGCAAATTACTTTTGAAGTTTATGCACAGCTGTTTAAAATGCCTCTGAGATCAGTGCCATTGTTTGAGGCAGGTGTCTGCCACAGATTGATCTTGTTAGTCCCCTTCTTCTGCTGATTGAACGTATGTATATTTAAACCCTGGGCATAGGAAGACCTCAAACCTTCAAAGCCTCAGCTGTGAAACTCCTCCCAGTTAGTGATTAAGACTAAATTAAGTTGTTTTGTTTGATTTGGGTTTTTTTTTCTTCTGTCTCTTAAACATTTATCTCTGATTTCAAGAGTCACCTGTTCAGCATCTCCAGCCTTTGTTTTCAACCTCCTGTGATTTTCTTGTAAACTTTTAAAACGTAAAGTTCCAGGGAAGACTCTTATCACCACCCTCCACTTTGTCATGTTCACTTCCGCCACCGTCTTGTGCTATGGTGGCTCAGAATGCCAAGTGGTGCTTGGGCAAGCTTCTTTGTCAGATCTCCTCCCGGGCCCACCTTCCAAGGACAGAAACTCTCTTATCGAGTCTGCTTTGAATGTACATGGGTCAGCTACTGGAACTGCAATTTCTTTTGCTGTTGCCATTTCTCTTGGTCCTTCTTATCATCTCAAAGATCCCTTTCAACACTAATCCTCAGTTTCACTTGTTCAGAACAGGTACTGGAGGTTCCCTTGAATAGCGCATTTGTCTTTTGTCATTTCTATAAAGGTCCCTCATTCCGTTGTAATATATCCCCTTTCTTCTGTGGGAAACACACGATTCTTCTGTATAATGAACTTGATGTGTTATCTAAAATTCTCTGTGGACTGGGTCCAGGATTTTTTGAGTGTGGGCTTACAGTGCAACTCTGTAACTGGCATCCAGGAGTAAAGTCCTCAAATCCCCTCATAATGCAGGATTTAATGATAGCACATTTGCCTTCCTTTAAAATAGGAATGAGAATTAGTTCATCCTGTTTTTAATGCATTTCATGTTTTAGATTTACCGATTATGTTGTTTGCCCCTGAGAATATTGCATGTGACTGTTAATAAGGGTATATTTCATCTCAGGTGATTTTCTTTTCATAGGGTTCAGCCTTTTCTTTTTTTGAAGTAATTTTCCTAAGTTGTTTAAAATGAAGAAATTGTTATATGATGAAAAATCCCAGAGAACACAGATGTACCATGTGATGCTATATTTATATAATTTTGTTGCTCCAAATCAAATTTGTCATTGAAAGTAGAGAAAGTAGTCTATGGTGACATACATAACATTTAACTTCTTTCTGTTTCTGTCCATATTAAAATTTCAAATGTTTCATTTTCAAACAGCAATGCATCTCATTTTGCCTTTTCACACCTATTCTGCTTGTTACAGAAGAAATCATGAGAAACTCAGAAAAACATTGAGGCAGAAAGGTGAATCAGAAGGTTTTTTCTTGCAGTAAGGGAAATATCTTCATTATCTTAACACACCAAGCATTTATACACAAATTCACATTGCTCTGTCGTCTAAAAATATCCTTGGGGCAAAGTGAGAATCAAAGACTTCAAAAATTAAGGAATAGTTTACCCCAGCCTAGAATCATAGATTTCTGCTCTGGGATTAAATTAGCAGATTTGTAAGGTCCTCACTTTGGCGGGACATACTTCTACAGGTTGATGTTAATTTTTGAGTTAAGCTAGTAATAATGATGATTAATGATAATGATCAGAGCCAACAAAAGCAATAGAGCATGGTTTTATTGATGCATTAGTACTTATATGTACCAGATATGAAACTCAGAATTTTGTATTTGACAAACATTACTATCTCATTTAATCTTTGCAAAGCTTTTATAAATTAGATATTGTCATCACCATTTTCATTTTATGGGTGAAGAAACTGAGGCTCAAGGAAGTTGTGTCACTCACCTGGCTCTTAGAGCTGGTATGTGCTAGAGTCAGGTTTGTCTGATTCTGACACAGAGCTGGACAACCTACCAGTTCAAGTTCTTCTTTTTTTTTTTTTAATTGTGGTAGAATTGTACACATACCATAAAATTCACCATCTTAATCATTTTGAAATGTACAGTTCAGTGGCATTAATTACATTCATACTATTGTGCAACCATCACCTCCATCTGTCCACAGAGCTCTTTCATCCTGCAAAACTGAAACTCTGTCCCCATTAACACTCCCTGTTCTCCCTCCTTCAAGCCCCTGGAACCCTCCCTTCTACTTTTTGTCTCTATGAATTTGACTACTCTAGGCCCCTCATAGAAATGAATCATAGAGTGTTTGTCTTTTTGTGTCTTGCTTATTTCACTTACCTTCATGTCCTTCAGATTCATCTCTGTTGTAGCATGTGTCAGAATTTCCTTCCTTCTAAGGGCTGAATAATATTCCATTGTGTGTATATATCCTGTTTTGTTTATCCATTCATCTGTTCATGGACATGGGTTGCTTCCACATTTTGGTTTACATATAAAAATGCTTTGAACAAGGGTGTATAATAGCTCTTTAAGTCTCTGCTTTAAAATCTTTTGACTGGATTAAATGGTAATTCTATGTTTAATTTCTTGAGGAAACATCATACTGTTTTCCACAGTGGCTGCACCATTTCACATCCCCACTGACAGTGCACAAAGGTTTCGGGTTCTCCACAGCCTCACCCACACTTGGTATTTTCTGATTTTTGTTTGTTTGTTTTGATAGTGGTCATCCTAATGTGTTGTGAGGTGGTAACCAATGAACTTTGTGCAAAATTGCTTGATGCTAGATTCAGGGGTCTATGGGCTGATGCTACTCCTGAATTTATTGGTTTTCCCTCCCTCTCCTGTGCTTGTAATACTTTTCTCTAGTGCAGAATCACTGGAGGAACTACTATTCAAGCATCCCCTGAAGGACTAGGGAACCCATAGGCAGGAGGGCTCCTGAAAGATAAAAGGTCCCTCTAAGTAGGGTTGCCGCCACCTACATGAAGGACCTTGTGATTTAGAAATAAGTCGTTGTCGAGAATCAAGTAAGCATGGTGTTAGTGCTAATAACTCTATATATGTGGAACAGACCCTTTGCAGATTAAAAGTTAAATTATCTCCTATATGCGATCAAAACAAGACAAATTCTCAGGACAATGGAGAGAGCCAAAAGGTTGAGGGCTATACTTTAATTCATCAGGCTTTTGTTATGAGGCTCAGAGCCACACACTGTACGTATAATCCATAGGGGAAATGCACACAAGTCATGAGGAAATTACAATGAAGTGTGATAATTTCATCATGTATTTATATTGCCATATGTCAGTTTATAATATTATGGTGGGCAACTATATTACATATTTGTTTATTTCTTGTCTATTTCCTCCTCTAGAATGGGGCTAGTGTTTCATCCATAGCTGTATCCCCAGGTGCTATAGCAGGACCTGGCACGTAGTAGGCCCTCAGTAAATCAGTGCAGAGTGAATGTGGACGTGCTGTCCTGGGGATGTACATGGGAGTACCTAGATTTAGGGTGTCTGAGAAGATATCTCAGGAAAAGTGATGGCTCCGGGAGGTGGCAGTGAGGCAGGTGAGAATGTTCCAGAAGTTGGGAATGGCATTTGCAGAATGGCCTGACAGCATGTGAGCATGACAGCTTAGCAAAGGAAAGGAATACAGTCTGGTTTGAGCACAGCAGGTGAGTGCAAGAGAGCAGGGTAAGCCAGGAGGCTTCCCCCTAAGTGTGTCTGTGGCATTCACTACCACTCTTTAGGTAAAAGTACAAAAAGCAGACCCTTAACTACCCTTGGCTCTCTTATCCTCTTGCTCATCTCCAGCCCCCTGAGCCATTCACCCTGAATGAGGACTAAAATGAGTGCCTAGTAAGTAGAGTGCTGTCAGGACACTGGTGTTTCCAGAGCAAACCAAGTGCTATGAGTTTATCATCAGATAAGATGACTCTTCACAGCCCGGGTGAGCAAGAAGCCAAGTCTTTTATGAACATAAGCTGAAATGTCTTTCTTGCAGTTTTGGGAGAAGTTCATTTAGTTGTGTGTTTTGCATTTTCCATTCTGTGGTCCATTTATGTACTGATTTCAGTGATAGAAAAATGAGCCTCTTACACCGTGTTTTTTAAACTGCAAGACATGATCCATTATTAGATTATGAAATTAATTTATTGGTTTATGATGAACATATCTTTAAAAATGAAATAGAATATGGGTGCCTGGGTGGCTCAGATGATTAAGCGTCTGCCTTCGGCTCAGGTCATGATCCCAGGGTCCTGGCATCGAGTCCCGCATTGGGCTCCCTGCTCAGCTTCTCCCTCTGCCTCTCTCTCTCTCTCTGTCTCTTATGAATAAATAAATAAAATCTTTAAAAAAATAATAAATAAATAAAAATGAAATAGAACAGAAAATACTATGTCCCATTTTGTGTAGCAAGAGTAATTATTTCATGCAGTTTTATGTCATGGAATTTAGGGCATATTCAATCTGTTTCTTACCTAAACATTTGAAAATTATAGACTTATGGCATTTAGTTTTCTAGACCATTCCTGTTAAGTCATAGAATCACATAAACTCAGGGCTGGAGGAAAGAAGGAAAAATAGAAAGGTAAGTGATATTTGTTGAGCATGCACTGTGCCAAGTGCCTGGATACATGGGATCATTTACTCCTAAAGTCCTTTGCATCAGGCGGGTCATTTGTGGTTTACAGAGGAAACGGGAAACGTTGAATCTTGTAGAAGTTAAAAAACTTGATCGGGGCCACACAACAAATTACTAGCAGTGAACCCTGATCTCTTGGCTCCAAATTTAATGTTCCTTTTATGTCTCTGTGGCATATGTAGATTGTATTCTCCAAGTTTGTTTATCAGTTGGCTGTTTGTGGGAGATAACTTCTTGGGGCAGGTGTTGTAACCATATTCCACATTGTTAGGAAGAATATAAACTTTGAGCTATATCCCATCAGCTTCTTAAAGGACTAGATCAGTTAGGTAGAAATAGTATTGATTATACAGGCCAGGGATCATTCAGCCTGAAGTTGACAAAGATGAAAACAGCTACTCTTTCCTCCCCCTGAGCTTTCCCCTGGTCCTGGGAGAAGATGAGCATGAACGGTGCCATGTGAGATGATATGCTTTCCTTTCTAAAGCTAGGACCCCTGGGGCTATGGCTGAATCCAACTATCTACTTTCCCCAGTGTGGATACAGAGCTTGATGAGTTTTACTGGACAAAATTGTGCAACTATGCAAATTCATGATGCTATACATGATTTCCATCTTCAGCCAGGCTCTCAAGCTTTCTCCCATCAATTCTGCTTGCTTTCTACAGCAGCCAATTTAGACCTTCTTCTGACACCCCATCCCCTTACTCTCAGTATGTTGCCATACTTCCTGCTTCACTGAGAAAAATGGAAGTTTTCCTGATGAGAACAGCCTGACTTTGTGATCACAGGGCTATAACCTAACTTCATCTGGGTCTCCTCTCCCATTCTCCCCTCCTTTTTACAATGAAAAAAAAAAATGCCTCACCCCCTGGCTAATGTTCCTCCTCCATCCCATTGGTGCTCTGGGATCCATCTGTTCCTCATTCTTGGGCCTCTCATTCTCTTGATTCTCTCCTCCCTCATCTGTGTTTTCCTTCCCTCCCTCATCACTGGTTCCATTCTCACTGCATCAAACATGCTTAAATCCCTTCCTTCTTTGAAGGAAAAGACTGTCCTTCCTCTAGCTACTTTCTTCTCTCTTCCCTCCTCACAACCAAACTCCTTAAATTGGCCTCTCTGCCTGACACTCTGTTTCCTCACTCCCCATGTCTTGGCCACAGACATCTGGCTTTGCCTCTACTAACTCTTAGGAAACTGTCACTCACACTCCCTATTGCCAGTCCTTGCTGAATTCTCCTCCTCTATTACTTGACTTCTCTGCAGCAGACCATGCACTGAGCACTCCTGCATTCTTGGAGCAATGTTTCCCTTCCATTGTTCTTCCTTCTCTTCTCCTTTGCAGTATCCTCCCCTCCTTTCTGTCCCCTGGAAGTCTGATGATCCTCAATTATCTCTCCCCATGGCAACCTCATCCCTCATTCATCTTAAGAACCACCTCCTCGCTGACCACTACCCAAAAGTTACCTATCCGAAGTTCTACTGATCATCTTCTTCCACCAGTTGATGGACACCTTCAATACCAAATGCCCCGAACTGAAAACATCATCTTCCCCTTTCTCTTGCTGCAAATATTTCCCTCCCACTCTTTTCTGTACCTGACATTGGCATCACCTGTTCTCGCACAAGCAGAAATATGGGTGTTTTTCCTTGACTCCTCACCTCCATAGCTCACGCAAAAGCACCTTCTATTAGTTCCAGCCCCTGCATCTCTTTTTTCCATTCACCCTTTCCCACCTCCCTTTCCCCACTCTGTTTACAGGCCAACACCATTTCTCCTCTCTGTATTACTTCTGGAACTTCCTACCTGGCCTCTGTTACTATGGATAGTTCTCCCTGTTGCAGCTGGAAGAACCCTTCTAGGACCCAGATCTGAGCATGTCACTCCTGGCTTTAAATTCTCCAGTGGCTACCCAGTACATTTGGACTGAAACCCCGACTTTGTAACATGAATTAGAGGGTTCTAGTTGATCTACACTCTCCTGTCCTCTCAAGCCTCATCTCTCCAGCAACACACTCATCACATTCTTCCAAGCCTGAGCCTCTTTGGGTTCCTCAGTGGTCCCATGCATCCCGTTGCCTCATGAACTTTTTACTCAACCTCTAAACCCCTCCTTCCTTTGGAAAATTCCTATGCATCTTCAGTCCCTAACTTAGATATCTTTTCCCCTAGAAAGCTTTTCCTCATTCTGTAAATCTGGATTTTGTTTCCTTCCACATGTTCTTAAAAGACATATGAGATAATCCATATAAAGTGCTTAGCACCATGTGTAGCATTTAGTAACCAGACAGTAAATGTTAGTGATCACAGCACTTAGAATATATTGCCATTGTTTGTTTACTTTTAGATTTCCCCATTAGGTTATAAGTTCTATGAAGGCAGATGCCACATTCCCACATATTCTCCTTTGAATCCCTAGCATCTGTCAACATATTTGACATATAGTAGGTGCTCAATAAATATTAGTGGAATAAATAAATGAGCCATAAATTTTAGAACCTGTTAGGTCTAAGAGACTGTGTGCTAACTGATAGGAGAAAGGAATCCCAATCTATGGGGCTTAAATATCTGCACAAGTAGGATCATTATCATCTTGGCCAGTCTTGTGAGTCTATGGATTTATCTGGATAAATGCTAGAAAGTAAGAGTTGGAGGTGATGGGAAACATTTGAAGATGCTGAAAGGCAATTTGCTGTAAGATAAAAGCTCCATCTCCCCCGCTTTATGGTGTGATTTTTTTCTCCCTCCATCATTCTCACAGTTTCTCACTTTAATGACCACTATAATGCCCACAATAAAGGGAAAAAAGACTAAGTCAAGAATGATCAGGGAATAAAAGGCAATATTAAAATATTCTGAAATATCCTACAGGCAAAAGGATGAGGCAATAGGTAAACATTAAATGTAGATATACCAATAACTCAAAAATTATTTTAATAGAAAGAAAATATTAAAAGATAAAAGAGGTAAAAGGTTTTTAATGAAACAATAAAAGATTTTAAGGACCTTCAGAAAAAAAATCATAGTCATCTTAAAAATTCATTAAAGCAGGTAATAGCAAGAAAGGTAAAAGGGAAAAGACTAAATTCAAGAATTAGGATGACAAAAGTGTGCCAAAGATAAAATCATTGAAAGCATTTAAAGAAAAATGTTTTAAAAGTAAATAATAGTTTTTAGGGGGGCTCACTTAAAGGTAGAATAACCAAAAAATATTGAAGCCAAAGGAAAAAAATACCATAATCTTCTAAAGAAGATAAAAAAATAAATCCCAATAATAATAAAACTAAATGGGCACATGCAGAGGTTCCTAACAATAAGTAAGCCACAGCTAAAACAATGTTAAAACTGGAGTTTAGGATTCTGGCTTGTAGCAAAAAATGCCCATGTAACCTCTGTGGGATTTCAGAGGCAGGTTTCAAAGTATACTTTGTTGCGTGAATGGCATTGTGTTTCAGGGAAAATACACTGTGAGTTTCTTTGTGACATTTCCCTCCTGGGGAGTGTTGGCATTAGGTCAGCTAAGGGTAACCAAATAGTTAACTCACCTTTGCTTGCAGACTAAGGGAGACACTACTCACTGTCTAAGACTTAGCCTCCTCTGCATTCCAGCCCCATAATGGCTTCACCATCCAAGGTATCCTGGTTTCCTTTGGGAAATAAGAAAATAAGGTAGCCCCCTAAACTTTTAAGTGCATTCTTCCCTCTGTTTCTGAAGCACTCTTCTCAATCAGAGTCTCTTTGGCAACTATGAAAACAGTGTCCTTTTGTGTTATGCCTTTGCTGTGTAGCTTGTAATGTGTTTATCCTCTTTCTTCTACTTTATGTCTCTGAGGACTTGCAGTTTCTATCCAGCTCATAACCAAAGCTCAATAATGATATTTTAATTCCATTATTATCTCCTGAGTAAGCTCACCTAAGGACATGTGCCAGGTCTTTTCTTTCTTTCTTTTTCTTTGGCTCATGACACAGAGCTCAGGCTGCATATGGACCTAAGGTCAGGAAGCCTCTCAGAGTCAGGGAATGTATTTTATTTTCCTCCAGCTGTCAGTGTGAAGGATTCTATGAATATCACATTTCTCAGGGCCCTAAGCTCTGTAATTTTTGTCCATATCTGCAAGGTGAGGTTTAGGGATTTAACTGAAAAGTGGTTCATAGAGCCAGGTACATTGTGGCAATTTGCTGTGCTGACTTCTGGTAGCCAGTCCCTAGTTTGGCATCTGCTGCTTCCCTCCCCTCACTAGTTCTCTGGTGCCTTCTCTGCATATCATTCTCCAGGCTTCTTGGTAAGTGGGGTCATATGGTAGTCAGCACACAGGGTATTAAGAATCTGAATTAGAGGGCGCCTGGGTGGCTCAGTTGGTTGGGCGACTGCCTTCGGCTCAGGTCATGATCCTGGAGTCCCTGGATTGAGTCCCGCATCGGGCTCCCTGCTCGGCAGGGAGTCTGCTTCTCCCTCTGACCCTCCCTGCTCTCATGTACTCTCTCTCATTCTTTCTCTCTCAAATAAATAAATAAAATCTTTAAAAAAAAAAAAAAGAATCTGAATTAGAGTGTCCTTTTCAGTGGAAGAGACTGGAGAGGTTCTATGGGGTCTTGTGGCATTGCCCCTTGCCCCCCACTTTTGTCCTGCTTTTCCAGGGCCACACCAGTGTTTCATGGCCATCCAACTGTGATGGCAGATAGGAGGGTCATAGACTTGGCTGTGAAAACACAGTTCTCAATCCAGTTTTGCCATATGGACACAAAGATGCGTGAGTTAAATGAGGGGTCTCTAGGATTCCTCCTGATCTTAATATTTTGTAGCTGTTTTCTGGGTGTTCCTTTGATATCCACATGTTCTAATCAGGTGTCACCGGGCACCTGGGGTGATACAGTATTGGATAAGTGCCAAGGTTCCCAGGCTCCGGCTAGCCCATTTGTAAGCATTGGTGAATAGCCTGGGTGATGAGTGAATGTCATCAAGAGAGGTATGTGTAACCCTTCACCCATACGTGGAACCGTAGTCACCTGAACTCCAAAGCCGTTCAGCTACAGTTTTGACTTTGTAACAAGAAAACATCTTTCCTTCAGTCTTAGTGATGATAACATGCCAAATTTTCTCAAATACCATAACAACCGAGTTTTCTCGAAGTACTGGTTCTCCAAAAGGAATAACCTGACTTCCTCAGTGGATTTTGTTTCTGGAAGATAATGAGGAATAGCCGCCAGATAGAATCTTCTCTCCTCTAAGAATCAGAATTTTAAAAAATTTCTTCTGTGCTAGTCATTCAAAAAGAAGAATAAATTAACATGGATTTTTTAATACATATTGCTACTTAGAAGGGGTGATATTCATAGTAGCCATAAATAAACTCTTTTATAAGAGGAACTTGAGGGGCACTTGGGTGGCTCAGTCAGTTAAGCATCTGCCTTCGGTTCAGGTCAGGATCCCAAGGTTCTGGGATTGAGCCCCGCGTCAGGCTCCCTGCTCAGTAGGGAGTCTATTTCTCCCTCTCCTGCTGCTCCCCCTGCTTCTGCTCTCTTGCTTGCTCTGTGTCAAATAAATAAAATCTTTAAAAAAAGGAGGAGTTGAATCACTCTACCCCTTACATATTACTGAGCCAGTCCTAGATAGTTTTATAAAAATCCTTTTAATGTTGATGAAATACTGCAGTGAGAAAGAACTTGCATAATCCCCAATTCTGAAGCGGAGGCCACATAAGTATTTGCTAAAGGCACAGCCCAAGGTTCTTGGACCTTCCTTCCTCTGTTCCAATAAAAAGAAGGATGTTACTAATGAGATTCTTTCCTAGTTCCTAAGCCTCGAGATTTGTTAATGTTTACAGTACACTTGAGATCTGAGTAAACATGATTTAGGAGAGTAAGCCACATGACCAGTAGGAAAAGGTTTTTTGTTACCTATTAAAATAAATGCGATGTATTTGGCATATAAAAAATGCCTATATTGCTAAGCATAAATTAGCATGTAATTTTAGAAATTAATGAAATAAAACTCATCCATTAACAATTCCTCATGGGCGGAGCTGGCCGAGAGACACATGACATCATATTTGAATTTTATTATTTCAATAGAAATGAAAGGAAGAAGGGCAAGCCCCTTCTCATCAGAGAACAGACTACAAGTATTCAGAACAGAAAGGATGTATGTTTATTTAAATATATAAAATCGATTTTCTCCTGGAAAAATATTGTAGATATTTTCTCATGGAGAAATAATCTAATCCTTTGGGTTTAAATATCTAGACCTAGAGAGAGATCACACTATTTATCATACTGTTTATTCGGATACTGTACTATCTCGAGACACTTCACAATACAGCTCTGAAAGCAAATTATAAAAAATCATCAAACATCCTGTAGGTCCAACGAGTGAAACATATATTTGTTTGGATATTTGTCTAAAAACTACCAAGAGGGAAATTTAGACTGAACTCCAGGGAATTTTAATCCACAGACCACATTTTCTTAGCCTTTTGCAAGGTAGAATCAGAGGATTACATTTTCTAAGAACCGCTTTTTCAAAAGCTTGAGCACTAATCAGCTAAGTGTGACATAGGCTTGAAATGAGATTTGGTAACAAATAATCAAGGGTGAAGGACAACTTAACATGTATTGACAGTGGACCAGTGCTGTTGCTCTGAATTTGTCAAAGTTGCAGTTTATTATTTATCTGACATGTGTTTATTTGGCTCACACTGTTGCTTTGGCTATCAATCACTGTGTAATGAACTTCCCCCAAAACTTAGTGGCTTAAAACAACATCACTTCATTTGTTTGTGATTCTGTGGATCAGGAATTTAAGCTGGCTCTGTTCTCAGGGCATTACCTGAGGTCTCGCGAGACTGTGGACAGATAGGAAAGGGGATCACTCATGTATGGCTCCTAGCAGGTATGGCTAGAAGACTGGGACCACCCCACTCCCTCTCTTTCTCTGTGTAGCTACCTCGAGCTTCTTTTCAGTTGAGTAGAGCCTAAGAGTGAGTGTTCTGAGTGTGCCAAGGCCAAAGGTGAGATGTCTCAGGGGGCAAACTGAGAATTCACAGAGCATCACTTCTGCCCCATTTGCCTGGTCAATAAGTCAAGGCCAGCCAAGGTCAAGGGCAGGGGCAGTAGGCTGCACTCACCTGGGGTGAGGCCGAGCAGCATTGCAGAAGAGCTGTGGAGGAGGCAATATGGCCATAGCCCTCTTTGGAGACGTGGTCTAACACCAGTCATCAGGCTGTCTGGGAAAACATTTCCTGAAGGGGACCTCATGTAGGTCTTCGGAGCGGGAGCCTCTATGTCGCTCTTCTCATGCACACCACACCCTGCTGACAGAGGAGCTAACACACCATCTGAAGGCAGCTCTCCACTTGACAAGTCCATGGTTACTCCACACCACCCATAGAACGCAATTCACACCCTTGGCACGGCTTGCCAGGCCCTTTCCACCTATCCCCCACCTGCTCCTCCAGCCTCCCCGCTCAGAGTCTTACATGCCCTCTTCTCCAGCGGCCTCTTGGGTAGCAGTGCTCCACATGGGACCATGTGCTGGCATGCCCTGCTTTCCACCAGAATCCCGCCCCCCAACACTAACACATCCCCCGTGTGCCTGGGGTCCTGCAGTGATGGCACTGCCCCCTCCCCAACCCCACTGCCTATGCATGCAGAGCAGGCATCTGTCTCTTGCTCCGGCATCCAGCCCCTGCCTTTAGCAGATAGGCCCCTTCGTGAGCGCTTGGTACCATTTACTGATGTCAGCATCCCAGCGCAATGGCAGAGCTGTGGAGTGCCTGCCAGAGGCTCCAGAGAACCCCAGACAGGAAGACAGTGGGTGTGGTGAGGAGGAAGGTGAGCTGGGTGCTAGAGCCCGAGTGGCAGGTGCAGTACCACCAGACTGCAGATGGAGAATGCGCTAGATAAGAAACAAGCACAGTCAGCAGAACAGAAAATTCGATTCGATGTGGGGAAGAGCAAGGCGTGTCCTGGTTAAGAAAGCACAAAACAGCAGAGGGCCTTACGTCAGACCAGCCCCATGGTAGAGGTGTGTAGAGGTGTGTAAGGAGCAGAGGTGTGTAAGGAGCACCCCTCCAGGGTGCCCCGGACCTGAAACGGGACACCCCGATCCAAGCGCTGTGTGGCTTTCAGCAAGTGACCATCCATCCCGGGAGGGCAGAGGAAAAGCTGAGCAGAGAGAACGGAAGAGCCTGCTTCTGGGAAAGCATGTGGGGACCATCACCCCTAAAGGCGAGATGTCACTTGTGTCCCTTGGGGGAATACCTTCATCCCTGAGCTCACTTGACTGGATCCCGTGAACATGAAACTGATGGTGATGTGCTTGGCTTTGGTGACAAAGAGGACCTGGTGTGACTGGGGAGAGCTGAGGTGACAGCTAAGCCTGACCAAGGGAGACCTACCTTGAAAGAACCCATAGTCTTCTTCTGACTTCTATAGAACAACTATAAAGGAAGTAATCGAGTGAAAATATTTTTCCCTATACCAGCCACGGCTCTGGTCAGCTTATATCCATTAGCTCACCTGGGGTAGGTCCTCTCATTGTCCTCATTTTACAGATGAGGACACAAGTAAAATAGCTTGTTCAAGGTCACAGAGCTCCTAAGTGCCAGAGCTGGAATGTCCTCCCAGGCAGCTTGGTGCTGTAGTCTCTGTTCTTGCCATTTGACTTGGCTAAGCCCGAATTTGGCAACATACTCTCGCTACTGACTCATTTTTTTAAAAAAATGCTGCCTGACAGTGGTATTAATTCTGAGAAGTGAATTTTGAGAGTTCCTCCCTTCTTTATATCCCAATTACTGTTTTGGGCACATTTAAAAATGGCAAATTCTATCATAGGTGGACACACACGTGTACATGTATACGGACAGCTGTAACTTGCAAAGAGCTGTGAGAGGAACAATTGTTTAATTAAACATGAGTGAGAAATGCAGCCAGATTAACATGCTTTGGTAATCACTTTGAAGTCTGAACTTCAGCTTTATGGGATTGTTCTGGAAATTGGAAGAATGATATATTGTTATGCCATGAGATACACTTAAATTGTTTTTAGTATATGCCTGATGTGACTTTGTAATTTGCTTTTTAGTCAGTAAGCTCTCACATCTATGAATCACTAATAAGGTTCACATTAAGTTTTTGATCTTTTTAGGTCTATTATTTATTATTATTATTTGACAAGTTCCTGAAGCATGAGATTCGGAAAAGTTCAGAGATATCTCTATTGAAGAAAACATTACTTTTGTCAGTGTTTTTCAAAGATTAATTTTTAAAATCCCAAGATCTGTACTTTATCATTTTTTGTTGGTTTGCAAAATAAACTTGGAAACACAATAGATGCTTCATAGTTGAGCAAATGGACAATTTTCAGAGGTGGAGCAATTCATTGAATATAAATAATAGCCCTGAAAATATATAAATAGGAAACTTATAATAACCACCAAGGCAGGGACATCATGATTCATGATCTCAGAGACAGAAACAAAGGATCTACATTTTGTATGGCTTCTGTTTTAACTTTATCCCTCTGTCCGTTGGGGACCCCTGATGTGCCCGCTTGCACCCAAGACTCTTAAAGGACTTATGGATTCAGCCACAGAGGAAGGGAAGAAGCTGTGAACAGAACAGAGGGTTTTTTTTTTTTTTCTTGAAGTGGACTTCCCAGCAAATCCAAGGGTGACCACCTTTGGAATGCCACTTCCTCCTTGATCTCAAAATACCTCCCATCACACTGCCAGAAAGTTCTCACTTCACTTTATTCCAGTACCTGAAATTCTGCCAACTAGAAGTTAAAGGAACCCAGGTCCTCTTAGAAATGCCTGTCCTGACGAGGCTTCCCTCCCACGTTAGAGGGACTTACCCGGTAACTTAGAGAGGATGGAAGTCTTCATGAGAAGGAAGGCTGGAATTTATTCAGTCAACAGATAAGAATTGATCAAGCACATAACTGATTATTGGTCAGTGACTGATCTCGGTGTTGGGAGTACAGGGGAGAAGAGGGGGCCAAGATCCTGGCCTGCATGAAGCCTACATTCTTTTGGAGGAGAAAGGCAATGAAAAAAAAGGTAAACAGTACATAAATGAGATAATTTAGATTATGACAGTGCTGTGAAATAATAGGAAAAAAGTAAAGGTCTAAACAGACAACTTTCTGGAATGTGGCCTGCTCTTAGAGTTACTAAATGCTTTGTTTTTATGGACAATGAGAGAGAGGAAAAATATCTGATAGGTACTCACTGCCACAAAATTAGGGTTTAAAAAAAAGGGTGCAGACAAGTCATGAGATGACGTAGAAAAGGCATATTCTGTCCTTCCCTGGTCCCAAATAATGTATAATTCTCATCTTCTGTGTTCTTCCTGGGACCATGGGCTCCTTCTCCATCGCTGTGTTCCTTTGTTGGTACAGGTCTGGGATGCAGTAGGTGGTCAATAAATATTTGTTACTCTCTCTATAGATAGATGATAGATAGATAGATAGATAGATAGATAGATATAGATATATATGTAGAATTTGACTCTTAGGATTCCTGTTGGTAATGAGGAACTAAGGAGCAACACTTTTTCTTAAAAAAAAAAAAAAAATCTTTGTACTGCCTGTTGCTACAATTTCAGCAGGTAAGCACGTGAGCAGAAGGAAACTAAAAGTTTGCCTGCCTAATTAATTCCCACTTGTGCAGCTCCGGCCCCAAAGCTTTCACTTCCTGTCCTCTTTGTAACTTCCACATATGCCACATCTGAAGCGACACGCCTTGCTCTTCTTGAGAATGTATTCGGTACTCTAAATATTTCCCATACTCTGGGAAGAGAATGGTCATCCTCAATTTTTAAATAGGGTCTTTTATTGCCCCTTTTTCTTAAATCCTAAGGATAAAAACCATCTCTTAGGATCTTCCCCAAGTCTTAATAATACTGAGATAAAAATAGTAAAATATGGAATTTTAGCATGTACAAATATGAGTTATTCTTCCCAGACCCCTCATGTTAAAGGCTAGGAGAGTGGGGGTCGGCGGAGCCAAGGAGAACATTCAAGGTGTTACAGCTGGTTGGTGGTAGGATCAAGATTATACTGAAGGCTTCGTGACTCACACTATTTAACTCTGGCTCTAAAACAACCTTCACAAATACCAGTGATCTCCCATGCCAACTGAAAAAAATCAACTTCAACCTAAGAATCTTACTTCTCCTTCTGTATCAAGGTGACCATATCTTCACAAGTGAAAGGGACGTGATCCAGTAGATGACACTAGTCCAGCAAGCAGGGACCTCACTAAGAACATTATGCTCCATGGATTCAGTCTACTGCTTCCAAAGCAATTTCCCAGACCTTCGTACTACACCCATGATGCTTACTTGCTGAACCATCAGCTTTAACTTCTTTACCCCGTGTCTTTTATCTCAGTTTTCTGGTTGTATTTTATCTAAGTCATCTTTACTTTAGTTGAGCTAAAGCTGTGGTTTTGCAAATTAAATCAGTTGTGGGTTTATGCATATATCTCCTCCATGTTTTTACTAAGCCTTTTCTTAAAAAAAAAAATTAGCGTTCTGTGTCTGTTTTCATCTTTTTAGTTGTGTGAGGGGAGATTTGTTTTGCTTAAGGTTTTCTAAAAACAAATTCAGAACTATTTAGAAGAACACATCTAAAGAAACCAAAACACTTTTTAAAACTATAATTTTAGCCATAGTTGAATTCTCTTAAAGTTTTGATGTTTGATTGTAATGAAGAGATCTTGTGGCTTTGGGGCCTGGACTTCATGCTTTCAGGGGAGAAGCTGCTCCATGTTTTTCAACATGGAGGAGATTTTGAAAGGCATCTCTTATAGCTACTGTGGAAGAGGAATAGGCAGCATGCAAAGGTGAGAGGGTTGGTATTAATTAGGAATCTATTGTAGTAATTTAGAGAAAATATCTGAAATTCTCAAACTAAAATACTGACAAGTAAGGATCAAGTACAAAAAAAAATAACCAGACAAAATTCACAGGACTTATTACATAGTGGGATGGGAAGGATGAAAGTGAAGGAGTACTTATAGTCCAACATGTGTAGCTTGACAACTCAATAAATGGTAATTGCCTTGACCAAGACAGAGGAGAGAGGAGAGGCATGGGCAGTGGGGAAATGGTAGAATTCGTATTTATTTTGGTTGTGCATGAAAAGGTGGTGGAACATCACTTGGAGTGGTCCAATACATAGCTGAAAACACAGTATACATCAAGAAAATCATACTTTTTGAAGTTATCACTAAGTAGAAGACCACTGAAGCCATCAATGTGGATGAGACTGGCTGGGAAAAAAGTCAAATCCAAACATGGATGTTTTCCATAATACTTAGGCAAAGCAAACTGAACCAACAGAGTAGACTAAGAGTGAACAAGGGATGGAAGGAAGGAAGCAGGAGGGAAGCAGGAGACCGGCGGTGTAACATGTGGTAGCGAGGAGGAAGACAAAGAATGAGCCCATGATCTGGAGGCTGGCATCATCCCTGCCTTTGAGAGAGCTGGATTGGCAGGGTGGCGGGTGGCGGAAGCCAAATGGCAGAAAGTGGAGAAGCCAAGGGAAGGTGAGGAAATGAAAATGGTCTGCGAAGCTTGTTGGTGAAGGAAAAGGTCAGAGCCCATATCTGCAGGAGAAGCAACGTCAGAAGTTGTCAGGGGATGGGAAGCGTGAGCATGTTTGCAGATGTGGGTGGGACAGAGGCTGAAATCACAAGAATGACAAGGGGTAAAGGGAAAGAATAGTTCCAGGGATGTGGCTAGGGGCAGGATCATACTTGGGACACTCCGGAGGGAAGAGGTGGAGATAAAGATAGGTTGAACCAGAGGGACGGAAGCTGAGCAAATCTGTGCCTTGTGGCTTCCATTTTCTCATCAAAATGGACTAGCCCATCTGCCAAGGATGGAGAAGACAGAATTATGTTTTTGGAGATGCAAGGAGAACACGCATGGAACAGCCAGTTTAGGAAATGGGAAAGGAAGCGGCCCGGGAATGAGATAAAGAGTAAAGATTGTTGGCAAATTCAGTAATAAATGAAATGCTTTATAAATGCTAAATAAGATATTATTTGTTGCTTTCTTATAGTAAAAATACACATAGCATAAAATTTACCTTTTTAACTATTTTTAAGCATACAATACAGTGGTATTAGTTAGATTCACCACTGCTGTGATCAATTTCCAGAACTTTCTCATCATCCCAAACAGAAACTCAGGACCCACTAAGCAATAACTCCCCATTACTAGCTCCCCCTAACCCCTGGAAACCACCATTCCACTCTCTGTCTCTATGGATTTACCTGTTCTAGAGACCTCATATTTGTTGCTTTTAAAGAATGATGTATAAAGAAAAAAGAATAACCAGAAGGCAATAATTCTTGCTATAATGTTTGTAGATGAAGAGGTCATTCTTAAACCATCCCCTCTTCTTTTCAATCCACCCTATAGTATCCACTTACGAAACATAACTATAATGTTATAAACTTGGTATAATGCATTACCCTTAAAGAAATCCAAATTTACTTTGAGACCCCTTAAATTCTCCTTTGATGTCTGTTTACAATATCCATACGCAACAGTGGGTGTCTTTTCCCCTCATCCAAATGATAGCACAGAATTGCAGTTTGGTAAATATTTTTCTGTTTAGCAGTCTGTTTCAGAGGATTGCTTTCTTCATCTGAATCTCTGTTGTCTGAAATAGAAGTTCCTAAAAATAGCTTGTATATGTATCACTTAGAGAGATGAGAGATTCTACTACTAAGATATGCAAACAGATAACCCCTCCACTTTAATGTCAGTTATAGGTTATGCGAACAGATCCTTACTGTCCAAGAGGAGATTCGGATGAGTCCTTAGAGCATTAAACTCCATTATTTTTCATGGAAATCACTCTTGATAGGACACTTATTGGAAGAAATGTCTGATACTGCAAGCAACTTCCACTTTCATTTTCTGTGACGAACCCCAGAAAGAGTTGACAAAATTCCCGCAGTGGAGGTGAGTGATAGGTGCCTCTTCCTACAGCCGTACCCAGGGGGTGAGGCCTCGCCAGGTGCCTTCTAAATTTAGGGTTCCACATAGAAACCTCAAGAGCCAGGGGTGCCTGGGTGACTCAGTCGGGTAAGCATGTGACTCTTGGTCACAAACTCGGGTTTTGATCTCAGGATCATGAGTTCAAAACTAGCATTGGGCTTCATGCTGGGCATGGAGGCTACTAGAAAAGAGAAAAAGAGAAGAGAAGAGAAGAGGAGAGAAGAGAAGAGAAGAGAAGAGAAGAGAAGAGAAGAGAAGAGAAGAGAAGAGAGAAAGAAATGTCAACAGCCATTGCACTTCCCCGAGCCCCGAAGCAGTGATTCTCAAAGTGTGGTCCTGAGAACGCTGGAGATCCTCAAGACTTTTTCAGGGAATTCTCATCTCAAAACTGATTTTATAGAACTACTAAGGTCTTTTTACCTTTTCCTTTTCATTCTGTCCAGTGCAGTTTTCCAGAGGCTGCATATTGTAATAGCAACAGACTAGATGTACAAGTAGATACAAAAAGCCTGCCATCTTCTATGAAGTGAGATATTAAAAAGATTTGCAGAAACGGGGCGCCTGGGTGGCTCAGCCGGTTAAGCGTCTGCCTTCGGCTCAGGTCCTGATCTCGGGGTCCTGGATCGAGCCCCGCGTTGGGCTCCCTGCTCAGCGGGGAGCCTGCTTCTCCCTCTCCCTCTGCCCCTCCCTGGCTTGGGCTCTCTGTCTTTCTCACTCTCTCACTCTCTCTCCCAAATGAATAAATAAAATCTTTAAAAAATTTTTAAAGAAAGATTTGTAAAAACGTAAGAGAGCACCACATGTCTCATTTGTTGGCTTTAAAAATATTATTTATCATAAAATAGGCTTATGTTAAGATATTGTATATAATGGAATTTTATTGTTATTTTTAGTTAGTAAATAATTGTTTTTAAATTTTCTCAGTGTTATTTTCTGATACAGCAAATAACTTAGATTTAATCCATGTAAACCAAAACTCTTCAGCATCCTCAATAATTTTCAAGAAGGTAAAGGAATCCTAAGACCAAAAAGTTTGAAAACCACTGCTATAAAGTAAGGAAAGTGAATAAATTGAGACTATATGTATCAACAAGAATGAATCTTACAAACCCAATAAATGGAGTTGTAGAATATAAACAATTTATGCTCAGTTTTAAAGCCAGTAAAATATGCTATATAGAGAATAGATACATAGATATACACTACATGTATCCAAAAAATGGTGAAAATAGTAACTCCAAAGTCTGGATAGTAATTCTCTTGGTAGGTAGTGGTAGTATGAAAGAGAATGCAGTCAGTGGGAGGACATTGGAAAGCTGAAATAGTTTGGTTAGGTTTTCCTTTTTTAGGTTGAATTGTAGGTATGAGGTGTTCCTTAAGTTATTTTTTTGTTCGTTTGTTTTTGTATGCCTGGAAAGTTTTATAATACGATATAAAAAGTAATAGCCAGGGGTGCCTGGGTGGTTAAGCATCTGCCTTCGGCTCAGGTCAGGATCCCAGATCATGATCCATGATCCTGGGATGGAGCTCTGCATCATGCTCCCTGCTCAGTGGAGAGTCTGCTTCTCCCTCTCCTTCTGCCCATCCCCCTCCGTTCATGCTCTCGCTTGCTCTCTCTCTGTCTCTCAAATAATAAATAAAATCTTAAAGACCAATAGCCATATACAACCCAACAATAACAAAAAGCAGGGGTGCCTGGGCAGCTCAGTCGGTTAAGGATCTGCTTTCAGCTCAGGTCACAATCCCAGGGTCCTGAGATCAAGCCCGGAGTTGGGCTCCCTGCTCGGCAGGGAGCTTGCTTCTCCCTCTGCCCCTCCTCCGGCTTGTGCTCGCTCTCTCTCTCAAATGAGTAAAGAAAATCTTAAAACAAACAAAAACAAAAAGCAAAAGCCCAATTAAAAAATAGGCAAAGGACTTGAACAGACATTTCTCCAAAGATATTATACAAATGGCCAAGAAGCATATAAGAAGATGCTCAACATCACTAACCATTAGAAAAATGTAAATTAAGATCACAGTGAGCTATTACCTCACATGTATTAGATGACTACTCTCAAAAACACAAAATAACAAGTTTCAGTGAGGATGCAGAGAAATTGGAGCCCTTGTCCAATAGGGAATGTAAAATGGTACACCTGCTATGGAAAACAATATGACAATGACTCAAAAAATTAAAAATAGAATTGTAGTATGATCCAACAGTCCCACTTGTGGGCATACAGCCAAAAGAATTGACAGCAGTAACTCAAAGGGATATTTTCACACCTCTGTTCATAGCAGCATTATTCACGATAGCCAGTACATGGAAACAACCCAAATAACCATTGCTGGATGAATGGATAAACAAAATGTGGTACATACATACAATGGAATATTACTTGGTCTTAAAAAGGAGGAAAATTCTGACATGTTCTAAACATGGATGAACCTTGAGGACATTATCTAAGGGAAATACGCCAGTTACGAGACAGACAAATAAATGCTGGTTGATTCCACTTACGTGAGGTGTCAAACGTAAGTCAGAGTCATAGAAACAGAAAGTAGAATGGTGGTCCCCAGGGGCTGTGGGGAGGCAAAATGGGCAATTGTTGTTTCATGGGTACAGAGTTTCAGTTCTGCATGATGAAAAGTTCTGGAGATCTGTTGTACAACAATGTGAATATACTTAACATCATTGAACTGTACGCTTAAAAATGGTTAAGATGGTACCTTTTATGTTATGTTTTTCACCACAATAAATTGAGTTATAACAAGACTTTGTCTGACCTAGGAATTCTCGGTAACTCTAGTTACTGTTAAAAGTAGTAAATTAACTAAATCTGAATTATCTAATTATATTTCTTGCTCAGACTCCCTGCTTCTAGTCTTTTACTTTGGTTCATATTGACCATTCTGCCCTTCCAGAATACCCTCTATTTCCTCTCACCTACCTATATCCTACCTGAAGGAGTTCTGATGTATCCCTCCGGAGGATGCCCAACTAAGTTCTGCATTCTCCTTGGTAGAATCAGGAACCGTTCTAAGTCGTTCCATCTCTACTGCCTCGAGGACTCAGTACACTTATTTCGTATACAACCTATTATCCATTACTCATCTCATCCATGTATTGTTTCTTAGTTTTTCAGAGGTATTTGATCACCCCAACTAGAATTTAAGCCCTGGAAGACAGGTACAAATAACATTATTGTTGTTTAAGTTTGCCTGTCACTGAGATTTGCATATACCTAGCACACAATAAGACTGGTGAATGAATGAATAATTGGATAAAGGGACAGATTATCAGTGGGATTTTAAAGATGTAGCTGAGCTGGATGTAGTAAAAATTAAGTATAATATCTTCTCAGACCTACTACAGTTCTGGTTTCCCTATGCTTTACTTATGTTTCTTGCACCAAACACCAGATTTCCTCTCAACAGCCCCACCTTGCTCTATCCAAAGAGGCACTTCTACCCCAAGCCTGGATGGAGAGTGGGTAAGGTTGTTTTTACTCCCCTACCCTGCTCCCCCTGCCACCCCATTTTTATGGCCCTTTTTGTTTTAAGGGGCTTACTATTAATTGGCACACAAAAGCAGATAGCAGGTAGCAAAAATAATAAATATCAGGGCTTGTACAACATTGTAAGACTAATGCCTGGTATTTGATGTTCGGTATCTCTCATCTCAGTTCCTTACTATTCTACTTAGAAGCTGTGACAATTTAACCCTTTTTAAAATTGTGGTAAAATATAGCATAAAATTTACCATTTTAAAGTGTACAGTTCAGTGGGATTAAGTATGTTCACATTGTTGTGCAACCCACAGCCACCATCCATCTCCAGAAGTTTTTAACTTCCCAAAGTTTCTGTTCCCACTAAACACTAACTCCTACTCCCTCCCGCCCCCAGTGTCTGGTAGCCTCTATTTTACTTTCTGTCCCTATGAATTTGGCTGTTCTACGTACTCATATAAGTGGAATCATAATATTTGTCCTTTGTGTCTCGCTTATCTCATGATAATATCCTCAAGGTTCATCCACATTGTAGCAGGCATTAGAATTTTGTTCGTTTTGAGGGCTGAAGAATATTCTACTTTAAACTTTTTGGACTTCAGTTGCCCCCTCTGTAAAATGGGATCAGTAGCCCATTCTTCAAAGTCTGCTGTGAGGACTTAACAAGACCATGAACAATGGTGGACAGTGCCCAGCACAGTGTTTTGACTTAGGATACTGGTTTAGTTTCCTTCTTTCCCTTTCTAATTTATAAATTTCATGTGGACCAGGTGCAAAAAATATGCCTTTCTCATTTCCCTAGTTCCTATGTCACACAATAGGGAGTGCACAATAATGATCATGTGTAACTGAATTGGAGAATCCCCTGATTTAGTAAATTAGAGATCCTCTGCCAGGGTCCAAGTATTATAAAAGTGATTGTTTCACACCTTTCTGCTCCTCCTCCTCACCCCACCTATAAATCAATATCGGAGAGATAATAATAGCAGACCTCCGTCACTCAGGAAGACAAAGTTGATGTGATACACCATGGGATTCAGATCTCTAATAGCTTAGGTAAGAAAGAATGTTTGAACAGTTATCTCATAAATTCAGATGGTGAGGACAGGCTGAGAGAATCAAGCCAAAAGTTTTCAGTTATCTTAATTTGTTTGTGTTTTGGCCTAAGTAAATTAGAGTTAATCACCGTGGAGTTAATTATAGCATCACTCCTTACTAGTATGCTCTGTGGTCTTTCCATTAGAATGACAAATGGAACTTATGTTGACAGGATAGCTGGGTCACTAAAGAGGTAAATCAGATGAAGAACCTTGAGTGATCTTGATTCTGGTAGAAATACGAAGCTTTCCAGGAACTTTCCAGAATGGATATGAAGTGGCGAGAATTAAACCAAAAACTGACTCTGTGACAAGCAGTTTAACTTCTTTCAGATTGATTTTTCCCATTGGTAAAGCTACTGTGAAAGAATTTACTTCACATTCTCTTTTGATTCTTAAAACATGGTTTACCCCAAACCTCTCTTTCTAGAGCTCCCTCAAAATATTGACTTAGTACAGAAATATTTTGCCTTGAGAATTTCTTTTTTCTTCAGTATGAATGAATGACTCCACCTCCAATTCATAGTAGGGGTATATGCTCAGGGAGAAAAGCCAAGTTTTTTGAAATCCTATATTTAGTTAAATGAATCTTACCTATCTAGACTGAGATAGCAGTAAGTGTGTAAGTTTAGAAATCAATGTCAAGTCTGTTTTATTTTGTCTTAAGAAAAAATAGACTGGTAAAGTTTTAGGCACCTAAAATAATATAGCTTTCCAATTTGTTGAAAGTAAATGCATCATCTCTGTTAAAGAGTAAGCTTCTGAATGTTTTAGAAATAATACACTACATATCTCAGGAAGTCCAACCCCTTAACGGATGGAAAATGAAGGAATACTTTATTTGTGCTACAGGCATACCTTGGAGATATTATGGGTTTGGCTCCAGACTACCCGTAAATATCATAATAAAGCAAATATCACAGTAAGGGAAGTCAAATGAAGGTTTCAGTTTCTAAGTGGATATAAAACATGTTTACACTGTATGGTGGTCTATTAAGTGTGCAATAGCATGATGTCTAAAAAAATCAATGTACATACTTAATTTAAAAACACTTGATTGCTAAAAAATGCTAACCATCATTTGAGCTTTCAGTGAGTCATAACCTTTGCTGGTGGGGGGTCTTGCCCCAATGTTGATGGCTGCTGACTGATCAGGGTGGTGGCTGCTGAAGGTGGGGTGGTTGCAGCAATTCCTTAAAATAGCCCAACAGTGAAGTTTGCCACATGGGTGGACTCTTCTTTTCATGAGTGATTTCTCTGTAGCATGTGATGCTGTTTGGTAGCATTTTATCCACTGTAGAACTCCTTTGGAAAAGTGGAGTCCTTCCTCTCCAACCTTGCTGCTGCCTTGTCAAGTTTATGTAATACCCTAAATCTTTTGTCATCATTTCAACACTCTTCCCAGCATCTTCATCAGGAGTGGACTCCATCTCAAGAACTCACTTTCTTTGCTCATCCATGAGAAGCGCCTCCTCATCCATTCAAGTTTGATCATGAGATCACGGCAGTTCAGCCCCATCCTCAGGTTCCACTTCTAATTCTGGTTCTCTGGCTGTTTCCACCCATCTGCAGTGTGCCGTTGCATTAGCCCCTAAGAAGAGAGTCAGCCCGTCCCTTGAATCTTTGAAGCCATGCATTGACTTCTCCTCTCCAGCTATGAAAGTTGTAGATGGCATCTTCTTCCAATACAAGGCTGGGTCATCTCCATTGGCAATCTGTTTAGTGTAGCCACCTTCATTAATTATCTCAGGCAGATCTCCTGGATAACTTCCTGCTTCACCTTGCACTTTTATGTTATGGAGACGGCTTCTTTCCTTAAACTTCATGAACTACCCTCTGCTAGTTTCACACTTTTCTTCTGCAGATTCCTTCCCTCTCTCAGCCTTCACAGAATTAAAAAGAGCTAGGGCTTTGCTCTGGATGAGGCTTTGGCTTAAGGGAATGTTGTGGCTGGTTAGATCTTCTCTCTGACCACTAAAACTTTCTCCATAGCAGCAGTAAGGCTGTTTTGCTTTCTTAGCATTCATGTTTGCTGGAGTAACACTTCTCATTTCCTTCAAGAATTTTTCCTTTGCATTCACAACGTGGCTGTCACAAGAGGCCTAGCTCACTAAGTTTAATCATGTCTAGCTTTTGATTTAAAGAGAGAAATGTGTGACTCTTCTTTTCACTTAAAACACTTTAATGTCATTGTAGGGTTATTAACTGGCTGAATTTCAATATTGTTGTGTCTCAGGGAATAGGGACGAGAGAGATGGGGGAACTGCCAGTTGGTGGAGCAGTCAGAACACACATTTATTGATTAAATTCACCATCTTATGTGGGTGTGGTTCATGGTGCCCCAAAACAATTACAAGAGTAACACCAAAGATCACCGATCACACATCGCCATAACAAAAATAACAATAATGAAGAAGTCTGAAATATTGCAAGGATTACCGAGATGTGACACAGAGACATGAAGTGAGTGAAAGCTGTTGGGAAATGTTCTGATAGACTTGGTTGAAGCAGGATTGCAGAAGAAATGCAGTATCCGCAAAGTGCAATAAGGCAAAGTTTAATAAAATGAGGTATACCTCTGTACTAAAACTGGAGACCAAAATACTGTGTAGATCTTACAGAGTTGGGGTTTGTCTAAAAATAAGGAAAGGGTAAAATATAATATTGTACAAACAAATATCCTATCTTGCCTTTCCTTCCCAGGATCCCATACTTAATGGTCACACAGGACCTCCCAAAGGATAGAGTATCTTAGCAATTAAGCAGTGGTTGCTTTGGAGACAAATACAGCAGTGCTAGATCCCTGGTCATGGGCAGGGCAGGTGGGGATGCAGAAGGGGTTCAGATCTCTAGATCCACCCTGCACACAACGATAAAATAAAAATTAACATGGCACTCGTATTTTTGTTGTTTTGCCTTTCTCCCCAAATATATATTGTAAGTCTTTTGTATTACAGACACATTGTAAGAAAACAAAGTGTGAATTAATAAGTTAATTAAATCAAAATAAACAGTTCACTTGTTTTAATTCTAGTTTATCAATTTGGGGGCAGGTAAAGTAATTTAAATAGTTAAAAACAGGTTGTCGGGACCATTCACCTTTAAAAATAGAAACTGGCTGGCCCTGGTATAGTGGAGTGGGCCTTACAGGCTAAATCATGGCTCTTCTCCTTTTCAGCAATAAATCCTCACATGAGACGTTTAACCTCTGTGCCCAGTTTCTTCATCTGCGAAGTAGGGATGATGATTTCTACTTTGCAGAGCTGCTTTGGGTATTTTTTTTAGAGGAGTGTAAAGCACACAGTAGGTGCTCAATCAATGGTAGCCAATCATCTTATTTCTAACCTGCATTTCCATTGTAAATATCTATAACTTACGCACTTAAACATATCCATGTAAAACTCAAAATAGTCTTAGCGCTTAGCAAGCATTCACCAAAATATGTTCTCCAGAGATAACGCTCAGTCTATTACTTCCTTGTGAAATTTGACACATATTCCAAATTAATCAGGGATGCGGGGTAGGCTGAATTCATGAGGTTTTCTGTTTATTGTAGTAAGTGATAGTTTTACTTAACTGAGGGAAGAATGGTAACTTGCCTTGAAGCTCTATGCAAACCATCTGAAAAAACACGTAACCTTCTTAATATGGGTCTAGAGATGACTTCTCCTTTTCCCATAATGGGGAGGGTTGACATGCTGGTTCCCAGCGTGAGTCCAACAGGATCACTGTCATCTCAGCCAGGAAGGATGCACTTGAGGAGTGAATGCCAGGAGGGGCATGGGTGGAAACAGTATGGCCAGCGCCCAGATTTCCCCACGCGGGTCCTCATTCCAGCACCAGTGTGGGTTTCCCTGAAGAATAGCCCCACCGGGCACAGAACAGCCTTGTCAGAAACTGTGCTCTGTTGGAGTGGGTGTCTGTCATCTTCAATGACAGTGTCTTAAGCATCTGGAGGTGTATGTTTGCTTTTCTTATGTAACCACAAAATAGTGGTTGGTTTCTCTCTAATAGATAAGGGTGACAGAAGTTGCTGCTGGCTTGAAAATGATGTATGAATTCTAATTCTGAGAATGAACTAGTGAGTTTAGTCAGACAGACCTAGTTCTTACTTCTTCCTCTTGCCTTTTTCCCAACTCCACCCATCCCCACTTCGTTTTCTCCTTCTTTTGGAGATACAAAGAAGCCCGACCAGGCTCAGCAGAAAATGTCAGGAAGCATGGGCTGTGCTGACAGTATTTTCAGATGCCTGGGTTCCACCTCTGTGACTTTTTCTTCTTGTCTTTTTAAAAGTAAACACAGCAGGGTGTGTGTGCACCAATTACCGAGCACACAGAAACACGGGACTGGCTTCAAAGGACAGTGGCGGGTGCTGGCTGCCTCCCTGCCAGGCAGTTAAAGAGCTCTGCTCTCCCCGGAAGAAGAGTTCGCTTCCTACCCCTGGACTTTTCTTAGAGCCCTGCAGAAGGAACTCTAATATAGGGAAAGGATAGCTTGGCAGTGGGGATGCCTTCTAGCTCTGGGACCTTCTGAACCCAAGTAGAAAAAGAAACTTTTTTAATAACTTTATTTGGCAGAAACAAGAGAATGTGAACTTGACCTTGAAATACCCTACACTTTATGGATTGTATATTTTCCTACTATATTCCTAGGAATACCTAAGGAAACTATGATGTAGTGACTGTTATTACCTCCGTGCTTTTTAGATAAGGAATTTGAAGCGCAAAAGCAGACAAGTGACCTGGGACAGCAAATTCAACATTGAGCTGATCTTCTGACTTCCTAGTACGTGCCCCTATGTGCCATGACCTAACCGCAAAATGGGTGGCAAAGCGAACCTGGCAATCCAGCTGCTGACTTATGCTCACATGCTGCTCCTGTCTTAGAACTGTTAGGGCTAAAATTATAGACACCAGTTACTCACATGTCCCTGGTTTCTGTTGGTGCTACTGTATCCGTGTTTTGTTGCTTCTACTAAAATGCAAGTGTTGCAAGGAGGAAATGCCTATCATCCATGCTCAATGAAAATTTATTGCGTGACTGTTACTGCACAGATCAGTTATATGTTATTCCTGTAACATCTGAATGCAAGGATGTTTCTCCAGGATGACAGGCTTCTGTCTGTTAATACATTAGAATAGCAGTATGGTGAGCACAACTAGCAAGCCTGGAAGCCATCCCTCACCATAGGGGGTTGGGGTGCAAATAGACTGGAGAGATTAATCTCTACTCCCGTGTCTTATAGGCCAAGAAGCTGAGACCCACAGAGGATGAAGTGATTTTCCCAGACTTGCCAGTTCCTCACTAAGCTTTGTATTGACCTCTCATTCTTGGTGCGAACACAAGAACCAGCCACAGTTAGGACCTCAGTCCCTTTGCATAGCCCAGGCTCCCGCCTCTAGTAGAGAATCAAGGAACATGGTGATTGTGTTTGCTTTCCTAGACCTTGAACTTAATATTGCAGAAACGCCCTTGGGCTCAGCATTTTAATAAGCTCTTATGGAAACCAGATACTATCCAGTGAGTAGGGGAAAAAATCATTTTAAATTTGATTATGAATACTTTTTGGAGAAAAGCATAAAGAATAGATATTACTTCATATGGGAAAGAAAAGGCTTGGGGATGACTTTAATATGTCACATCAGTATAAGCAAGATAATTGAAAAGAGTCCTAACTAGCAATTTTCTGATCTTCACTTAAAAGGGAGAAATAGACTTTTAATATAGCAGAAAGTTTTCTGTTTAGTTGTTTAAAAAAAAGATAAAAAAATGATAATCGGCAGAATTCAGCACAGATTTTATAAACTTCATGCCAAACTCACCTCATTTCCATTTTTTGTAGCGTTACCAGACTAGTGAAATACTAGGCCGGTGAGGGAGCATTTTGATTTCAGTGAGACGCTTAACCAGAATGTCTTATAATCCTGCTGCTCAATATATGGAAATGGCCCAGCTGGTGCCAAGGAGCAACAGTCTCAGGATTAGTGGAGGAAGTGATAATCTGGGAGGTAGATTTCAGTACAGGAGAGAATCTCCAACCAAGTTAAAACTATTTATTTATTTATTTATTTATTTATTTATTTATTTATTTATTTATTTATTTATTATTTATTGGACTGTCATAGCTAAATGCACATCTGAGGATTCACAGGATTCTCTGGAAAGAACTTTTATGTAACCTGTGATTCTGAGTGCTGAACTCAGAGTGTCCACAAGGTCAGTATATGTAACTTTAGACAAAGTTCTCCAAGTTCTAACATGTCGTTCACTGATGAGTCCTGGAATTACGGTAAAACAAAGTTATAGGATCAACAGAGAGGAAACCGGAGGCTCTAATCATCAAGTGCACTGATATTTCTTCCCTCATGCGAAGAACCATAACTTGATGCTCAGCCATGTCACTTTCAATTATTTTTTGTTTGTTTGTTTGTTTGTTTGTTTGTTTTTTATTTTATTCTTATGTTAATCCCCATACATTACATCATTAGTTTTAGATGAAGTGTTCCATGATTCATTGTTTGTGCACAACACCCAGTGCTCCATGCAGAATGTGCCCTCCTCAATACCCACCACCAGGCTAACCCATCCTCCCACCACCCTCCCCTCTAGAACCCTCAGTTTGTTTTTCAGAGTCTATCGTCTCTCATGGTTCGTCTACCCCTCCGATTTCCCCCGCTTCATTCTTCCCCTCCCGCTACCTTCTTCTTCTTCTTCTTTTTTTTTTTTCTTAAGATATATTGCATTATTTGTTTCAGAGGTACAGATCTGAGATTCAACAGTCTTGCACAATTCACAGCGCTTACCAGAGCACACACCCTCCCCAGTGTCCATCACCCGGTCACCCCATCCCTCCCACCCCACCCCCCACTCCAACAACACTCAGTTTGTTTCCTGCGATTAAGAATTCCTCATATCAGTGAGATCATATGGTACATGTCTTTCTCTTTTTGACTTATTTCACTCAACATAATACCCTCCAGTTCCATCCACATCGTTGCAAATGGCAAGATCTCATTCCTTTTGATGGCTGCATAATATTCCATTGTATATATATACCACATCTTCTTTATCCAGTCATCTGTCGATGGACATCTTGGCTCTTTCCACAGTTTGGCTATTGTGGACATTGCTGCTATAAACATCGGGGTGCACGTAGCCCTTCGGATCCCTACTTTTGTATCTTTGGGGTAAATACCCAGTAGTGCAATTGCTGGATCATATGGTAGCTCTATTTTCAACTTTTTGAGGAACCTCCATACAGTTTTCCAGAGTGGCTGCACCAGCTTGCATTCCCACCAACAGTGGAGGAGGGTTCCCCTTTCTCCGCATCCCCGCCAACATCTGTCGTTCCTGACTTGTTAATTTTAGCCATTCTGACTGGTGTGAGGTGGTATCTCATTGAGGTTTTGATTTGGATTTCCCTGATGCTGAGCGATATTGAGCACTTTTTCATGTGTCTGTTGGCCATTTGGATGTCTTCTTTGGAAAAATGTCTGTTCATGTCTTCTGCCCATTTCTTGATAGGATTCTTTGTTCTTTGGGTGTTGAGTTTGATGAGTTCTTTATAGATTTTGGATACTAGCCCTTTATCTGATATGTCATTTGCAAATATCTTCTCCCATTCTGTCGGTTGTCTTTTGGTTTTGTTGACAGTTTCCTTTGCTTTGCAAAAGCTTTTTATCTTGATGAAGTCCCAATAGTTCATTTTTGCCCTTGCTTCCCTTGCCTTTGGCGATGTTTCTAGGAAGAAGTTGCTTCGGCTGAGGTCAAAGAGGTTGCTGCCTGTGTTCTCCTGTAGGATTTTGATGGACTCCTGTCTCACATTGAGGTCTTTCAACCATTTGGAGTCTATTTTTGTGTGTGGTGTAAGGAAATGGTCCAGTTTCATTCTTCTGCACGTCACTTTCAATTATTAAACAGAAATTAAAAGTACTTCCTTTACGAGTTGTTTGGAAACAGTTCAGTTAAAGGTTGACAGGCAGCCTAGAATCGGACATAGGAGGTTCGTTCTTGCTCCAACTCAAATTTCCCTCCAAGCAGCAGAGAGAGACCTGCGTCACCTCGGTGACAACGTTATGGCATCACGGCTAAGCAAGGAAATTCTCAGTTTTCATGCTGCCTGGGTTCTCTGAAAGCATAAGGCACCAGTGGGGAGGAGTCTTGGTTTTAAAGAGCCATTCCTCGTGCCCTTCAAACCTAGTCATGCCAACTGTAGATCTGAAACCAAGAATTTAACGTTTCCCGATGAAACAGCTTCTATTAGATGCTTCTCGTCTCTCTGCTAAGAGCCATTCCTGTTAGAACACCATCTTCTCCAATCAGAATCCAGCCTGGCTTTCTTAGCTTACCGCAGGCCCAGCAAAGACAGAGCTGCAACTGGGTGTAGACAGGTTGGGCCAGACTTGCCTACCGATGTCCTGCTGCCCCCAAAGTCAGCCATCACTGCGGCCCCAAGTGTCGGATGCCAGTAGACATTCTCCCTAAACAAGCTACAGAATCTAATCATCCCAGCAAGAGGAGGGGGCGTTGCAGCCAGGAACTGAAGGCAGATTCTGGGGGACGCTGGCAAGAGCCATGGTCCCAATCTTATTCCTCCTGGCTGTGCTGTGCACAGTCCTTCTGGGGAGAGAGGGTCCAGGGAGCAATTTCCCTACTTCCTCTCTGCCTTCATATTTGCATGAAGGCCAGATGTTCTGTTTCTGTCCCTTGTGTTTTATGCCATTCCATCACCAGGGAGGAAGCACAGAGCTACAGAGGCCCCAGAGGAGGAAGCGTGGGTAGGGTGGCACCATGGACCTGGAACCAGAAAAAGGCAGTATTGTTCCTGCTTCCCTGACCAACTTTGCAAAGACAGGAAGTATGACTTCATTACTGAGATCAACTCGGGTGAAGGTATCCCTCGAGGACCTTAGAGAAGCATTAGATGAATAATACCTTTTAATCATCATGTCTCCACAGTGAAGACCAGCTGCAGAGAACTCGGTGGGAACCCAAAGCTTTCTCTACAAAGATGTCAACGTAACTCTCTCAGTCAGATGTAATTAAAAATAATTACTTACAGAACAGAAATGAGCTTACAGGAGATCAAAGAACTGTGTGTCTTTCTGAAAAGACCCCGTAAAGCGGAGAGAAGGTTTACAGCAGAGGGCCCTCAGCTTAGCATCTGTGGCATTGAGCTCCAGTCCCCACTCCACCATGATTAGCTGTGCGACCTTGAACGAATGTCCTCACCTCTCTGAGCCTATTTCCCTATCTGTAAAAATGGATAAGAATACCAACTTGAGTATGTCACAAGACCACAGCACTCAAATGGAGGAAACGTATGCAAAATCACTTTGAGTGAATGTCAGATTCTATCCCTCATTCTTGTTCATTTCCTGGAGAGGTAAACTGAGGCACAGATTAATGAAAGAGCTTATAGCTTTCAATTCTTTTTAGAACAAGATGAAATGTTGGTTTTAAAAACAAACAAAAGTGGGAGAGAAAAAGAACCCCCACTTCCCTAGAGCCATTCACAAATGCCCCCAGTAAAGAGCCAAGAGTACCCAGCCCTTCTCCATGTCTACCAATCCATGCTTCTGTACCCCACACGCCTCAGGACCTGTATCTCTGCCCCCTAAGCATGACCAACCTATTACAGTGGCAGCCTGACCAGTTCTCACTCCACTCTGAGCCCTGGGGATAGGAGATGTTGAGAATTAGGGGCAGGAGTATTTTCATGATATTGTAGGTTTGGTTTTGTTTCAAGGAGGAAAAGGCTGTGCCCCGGAACTCAGCCTTTTGCTTCTTGCAGCCTAAGAGCATGACAGAGGTACTAAGTATACAATGTGTTTCCTTCTGCTTTCTCTCCCAGAGGTCTTCTCCAGGCAAATTTGAATTTCAAATTTTTAAACCTCAGGAAACTATCTGTGCCCAGAAGATGGTTCGGGTTTGTTTTATGCTGTCGGTTGTGGAGACAGGAACATGACACTGATGCTGGATGCCCCATTTGGTTACCATTGTCACATCCTCTTTCTTTTTTTGTGAGCAGGACAGGGAGAATTGGCTGGTCATTCTGAAGGCAGAGAAGAGGAAGGAGCAGAGGCGGGGAGGAGGACTTTGTAGAGTATAAGAATAAAATTCTGTTTGTTATCAGGATAATTATCGTTCAGAAAATGCTTTCAGTTATATTCTTATTTCTTACTAAAGTCTTGGAAAGTGCAGTATTTGTTAGTCTATGCATTTGGCTTCTGTTATAAAGCTCCAAAATCACAGTGGCCTAAGCTTGATAGCTGACTTCTCTCCTGCCTGAGAATCCAGGCTCAGGCGGCCAAGCACATTGCCAATATGATTGCCAAGGTGATTCAATGCCACCACCTCCATATTCTAGCCAGTGGCAGGAGGCAGGTGGGCTCAACCTGGAGGTTGCACATCAGCCAGGCTCACCTGTCGTTGGCCACATCCAGCTACAAGGGAATTGAAGGGAATGGATCAGGGGGCAGTTCTCCTTCTCTGTGTCAGTATTGTAAGGTTTGTGCCAGAGGCTGCCCCGACCTTCAAATGCCCCCTTTTGGAGACCACCATTTGCACATCCTCCTTTTGCTCCTAGTTCACCTTCCCTGGCATTACTCCCCACTGCCCTGTCTCCATTCCCACCCCCAGCCAGTCTCTGTTGCCATCCATCCTCTTTTCCCCGCTGCACTTCTGCTCTCCATGCTCGGCATCATCTGCCCGGCTCGTCTTCCCCAACCTCTGCTACCTCCCCAGAGTCTTTCCCCCACACCCTTACTCACGACCCTTGGCCATGGAGCCCCTCAGGTGTCCTGGAGTCAGAGAGGGACCTGATCCCATTGCTCAGTAAAATAAAGAACTTCTGGCTTGGCTGCCCCAGCTACCTTGGGGTATGTTCCTAAAACTCCAAATGGGAGGTTGGGATGCATTTCCTAGCAAGTCTATTGTAAATCCATTGTCAGTGGTTTCAGAGTATCATTTAGTACTTCAGAAAATGTGCACATGTGACTTCAGCATCATGGGTAACCCTTCTATGGGGGAAAAAAATCTATTCTCTGATCTAAATAAGCTACTTATTAATAGACTTGTGGACCACTACTCTTTCCTAAAGTAGGAATCCTTATTGTAAGAACTGGAATAGTCTTGGAATCAAGAGCTATGGCTTCATTGTCTTAGTGCCTCCCCACAACACCCTCTCCATACGATGCTTCCAACCAGGTGGTATTAAATGAAAGAATGAGGGGCGCCTGGGTGGCTCAGTTGGTTGGGCGACTGCCTTCGGCTCAGGTCATGATCCTGGAGTCCCTGGATCGAGTCCCGCATCGGGCTCCCTGCTCGGCGGGGAGTCTGCTTCTCCCTCTGACCCTCCCCCCTCTCATGCTTTCTCTCTCTCATTCTCTCTCTCAAATAAATAAATAAAATCTTTAAAAAAATAAAAAATAAATAAATAAATGAAAGAATGACTTGTTAAATTGCCAAATGTTATCAACGTTAGGGATCTGAATGAGCGCCAGGTGATATCGGGGGCCCACAGAGGCCTTGCCATGGAAAGGGACTAGATGCGGAATCAGAGGATGTAGGTCCCGTCACTTATAAGTTCTGTAACCTTGAAGAAAGTCCTGACTTCCGCAGGCATCTGTTTAACCCTTCTCTGTAATGGGAACCATCCATCCTACTTTACATAATTGTGAGGAGTGAAAGATGAGTCAATATATGAAAAGCAGTTTTCCCTTCTTGTTATACAAGATCATTTTTAAAAATCAGAATTGTAAAAAAAAAAAATCAGAATTGTAAACTCCTCAAAAATAACTACTTAAAATCACCTGAAATCTAGTCCACCCAGTGATGGCATCTTGGTTCATATTTCTTCCCCACTAAGATTTATGCATGTAAATTTATATCTTTTTAAATTTAAATTTATATCTTTTTAAATTTAAATTTATATCTTTTTAAATCTTATATCTTTTTTTATATATATGTATATGATACATATACTATGGTTAGTACATCCCTTTTTTAGCTTAACTATATCTTGTAAATATCTTTATTTTAGTGAATAACAATCTACTGGTTGTAAAATATTCCATTGTAGTTATTTTCCATAATATATTCCAACAATATCATATTTTTGGACATTAAGGCTGTTTCCAGTTATGCCATTATTCAGCAATGCCGCAATGGGCATTCTTGTATGTAAACCTTCATGTACTTGCCTTAAAGTCATTTAATACGTATTTTCTTCCATAAAGATTGTACATGTCCCTTCTGCAAACCATAATGGCCAGATCTGTTTCCGAATTTATACTTTATAAAGGTAATAAAGTTATACACTGTATATTACAAAATATTCCCAATAAGCTGCATGTTGGGGGGAGGGCATTAACAGTTATGTTTAGTGTAATAAATAGATCATAAATAGTCCATATCAGGTTTTGCTACAAAACTAGCTTGCACCACAGAGTGATTTTTTTTCTATTTTCTCAGCATTTTGGATTTCAGAATTGCAGGGAGGGGATTATGAAGCTGGTTAATTTACATTTCTTTTATTTCTAGTGAAATTGACCTTTTTCATATTTTATTCACCCTTCATAATATTTACTTTGTAAAATGTCTGCTCTCGAACTTTGCCAGTTTTTTTTAATTAGGCAAATAATATTTCATTATTAGGTTTGTCCCTTTTTATTGATGTTTAATAGTTTTTCACATACTTGTCAAATATTTTGCCGCATACTTTACAATTTTGTCTCCCAATTTGTTGTTTTTCTTATACTTTGTTAATGTTTACCACACATACATTTTTAGGTAACATAGTATAGAAATTTATTCCTTTCTGGGGCTGGTCTGTGGTATCACATTTGAGAAGTCCTCCCTAATTCCAAAGGATATAATTATTAATCTACATATCTAGTACTTCTAGTAGTGTAGAGGTTTTATTTCTACATTAATATCATCAACCTATCTGAATTTTATTTTGATGTTAGCTTTAATATAGGTTTTAGCAAATGGCCACAGCCTCGTTTATGAAGCAATCCTTCCTTTCCCCACTGACTTCAAATGCCATCTTTATTGTACACAAAACTTTTGTAAATATTTGGATCTGTTTTAGGACATTCTATTTTATTCTGACAATCTGCCCAACTCTTCTGCTGCCAACCCCACATGATTCTATTATTATATCTTTATTTTTTTTATTTTAATATCTATTAGGGCTGGGGAGGAATGAGGGATGAATAGGCTGATCACAGGATTTTTAGGACAGTGAAACTATTCTGTGTGATACCATAATGATGGATACCTGTCATTATACATTTATCCAAATTCAATGAATGCACAACACCGAGAATAAACCCTCAAGTAAACTATGGACTTGGGGTGATGATGGTGTGTCAGTGTAGGTTCATGGATTATAACTAATATACCATCTGGTGGGGGATGTTCATAGTGAGGGAGACTGGGGGGGGCAAGGGGTGTGTGGGAAATCTCTGTACCTTCTCCTGAATTTTGCTATAAATCTAAAACTGCTCTAAGAAATGAAGTCTGTAAAAAAAACAACAACAAAAAAAAAACAACCAAAAACTAGACATTGCTTCTAAAATTGAAGAGCTTACATTCAAGTGCATGGCGGGGGGGGGGGGGGTGAATATAAAAAGATAAATAGAAAATCCGAGTAGATTGCAATTTAGCAAGTATTGTGATACAATGGGTACTACAAAACAATGCTTCTCAAACTCTGTGATGAAGAACCAATTTTAAAAAACAAAAGCAATTTCCAGTACCTATTAGCACTAGCAACCTCTTTATTACCTTCATTTTTGAAGAGCTATTTGTAAACTGTCAAGTACTCTATGCATATTACTTGTTATTTGCCAGTAATCTGTAATGGATTCCTTGTTAAAATGAAGATACTTATTCACTCCACCTACCTTCTACTCTGGAGAACAATGAAATTGCAGTTATGAAACGCTGTGGTGTCCTTTTAAGAGATTATTGTCTTATAAGAATAGGCTGAAGTACATTTCAAACGATGGCTCTGATCACAAAATAATCTTAAGAGCTAGCTAAAAATTCACCAAGTCAAGTCAAAGCTTGGCATTTGCAAGAGACATCTCATAATCAGATGCTTCTTTTTCTTTTTACCATTTTTTTTTCTTCAAAGAAGCAAAGTTTTTAATCGTTTCACATTTTGTATGCATATGATGAATATAGAAAACCCCTTTGGGATGTGCACGATGAGCATCAGCTAGGTTCACTCCCTGACGGATTGCCTGGCTACTGCGTCTGAGGCTGCTGCAGCTGATCGAAATTCACAAAGTCGTCCATGTCACAAATAAATCAGGGCGGGCCAAGGGTCTCACAGCTGGTGGGTTACACAGCCTTTCTGTGTGAGCGTACTAATACTCTGTGCATATACTACTTGAGTATAAATCCAACCATCTGTCCAGATCATATTCCTCACGGAATGATACCCACAACAGTAGAACACAGGCACAGTGGAGAGATAAATGGAGAAGAATCTAGGGGACCTGGGCTCGAGTAGCACTTCTTTCACTAATTAGACAGGTAACTTTGATCTCTTGCCTTAATTTCCTGAGCCTTAATCCCCTCATCTGTTATGAGAGAGGACAGACCACTTGATGACTAAGAGCCCTTTCAGTTTTCAAAAAGAAAATAAAAAAGAACGGATCAACTAACTAATTTGTTCACTGATTTATTCATTCCTAATTTATTTATCCATTTACTTACTCAAAAGACACTTATTGTGAGCACGTTATATGTCAGTTATTGCTCTACTCATGGTCCCCAAATGGGAGGGCAGTATGGAAAAGAGAGACACATTGCCCCAGGCCTGTGCACGCCCTTCTTTCTGTGGAGCTAGAATTCACTAACTGTGGGGAAGTGAGGAGAGACTATGAGGGATGGATAAGAGAAATCCTCTGGGCTTCACCACATTTAATGCATTTAGTTAGAACAGCGTTCCTCAACCTCAACATTGAGTCACACCCTCTCCCTGGACGTTTGTGACAACCAAAGAGGTCTCCAGACTTTGCCAAACGTCCCCTGGAGGCAGATCGCCCTGGTTGAGAACCAGTTATTTAGAACCACCTTAATTCCCAGCACTGTGCTAGATGCTGAGCAAGTCAAAATGAGAAGGACAGGGGCCTGGCCTTGTGGAGGTGACACTCGTGCGCTCTTTCTCGAACTTCAATGTACACCTACCTAGTAAGTGGAAGGCCTCAGATTGCTGAGCCCTGCCCACAGAGCTTCTAATTCAAGTGGGTCCGGGTGGGGCTGGGACATTTGCATTTCTAGAGTTCCCCATTGATGCTGATGCTCAGGGAGAACCTCTGAGCTAGTGGGTTCCCATCTTGCTGGCTAGGTGGGTATCCACTGCGTTGTGGCCGACAATACGGATGTTCTCTTCTCATGCAGTACGGCCGGTGTTCCCTGAGAATCAGAGTCATCTGTGGTTTTTAAAATGAGAAGGTGGACCCAAAATGGGCTAGTAAACCTATAATAAATTTGACACATCTCAGGAAGAAAAACCAAGTGGAGGATGTCATAACCTAGAACAATGACAAATGCAATTTTATAAATGAATTTTGACTTCATTCTGAATGAACTGATCAGTAGGTCAATTAATGGGCTAGTGTAGGAACCTAAATAGTATCTAATTTCAACTTCCATGGATTCTCAGCTCTAATTACAAACACGCTTTTACACCCCACTCATTTCTAAGTTGGGGACATTTCTCTGTGCAACAAGATGTGGGTGACTCACCTAGCCCCACATGCACACAGATCCACCCAAGATCATCTGACCCCACTCTGCCTCTTTCTTGTCCTTCTCCTGGTCCCCATCCCTGGTCCATTCCATCCCCTTCTCAGCAACACGCTTCATGTGATGGGCAGTAGCTCAGAGCATCATTGCCTGTCGCGGCTAACACATGGAGGATTCCTTGTATGTTATTCTGTACAAAACTCTTAGTTCATCTGTGGACTGAACATTGCTATTTCCGTTTGCTGTGGTGATACTACCAAATACTATATTTTCTTTGAAGAGCTTCACCCACCCTCAGGAGGAAGTGGGGTGTGGCGTCCGAGGAGCACTGGGAGGGCAGGGGTGCTTTGTATATAGCAAGTAGGCTTAGCAGCTGCTTAATGAGCAATGGCAAAAAATTGATGTACATGTTGCTTCTTTCCTTAGCTAGTAGTTTTGGTGCCTAATATAGTCCATTGAGCAAGTTACCATCATTGGCAACTAATTTTTATCGGGGAGAATTTCTAAGGATACTCTGGGAAAGTCCTAAGGGATTCCACCAAAGACTGTTATAAGCATTTCCCATAAATTAATTCATTTAATCCCCATGACAACTCTAGGAAGTAGATCTGTTATTTTCCCCATGTTACCGATACGGAAACATAGACACAAAGAAATGAGGTCATTTGTCTCAGACTATGTATGCAGTTGTAAAAGCTGGATTTTATTCCTTAGCAGTGTCATTTACACACCTGTGAGCTCATCCGTGTGTCTCCATCCTCTGTGTCTCCTGCCAAGTAAAGGCCAGAGGAAAGTGGACTGTGTGTCCGGGGACTTCAGCTTCACCTTCTCAGTCAAGGTGCTCATTGACCAGAGTGCCCAGGGCCCTGGCTCTGATTGGACACCTCTGGTTGAGGTGGTGTGCTTTTCGTCACTGAATACCTAACTTCCAGGAAGAAGACTCTTACTCTTGTGCATTAGAAAGATTACAAAGTATCCTGTTTACTGGGTTGACAAAAAGGTAGAATCACAGAGAAAATTGTCTCTTTCTCCCCCAATTTGATTGCAATATAACCGACAATTTAAACTTGGATATACTTAAGGTATGCAGCTTGGTGATTTGATGTGCTTACACATTGTGAAATATCAGCGCTGTCAAGCTAATTAACATTTCCACGTCATAGTTACTTTGTGCTTGCATGTGTGTGTATGTGTGTGTGTGGTGAAGATTATCTTTTAAGAGTAAATTTTGACACAAGGACAGAGCATAAATTAAATTTGCTTCTTTTACGAGGCAGCATCTTTGGACTCTGTAAGTGATTACCCTAACTGTGGTTAGAGAAGTGTGCCAAGGAGACCAAGTCCCTCCCAATTTTATGTGAAGCGGTCAGCTTTATTCTAGGCCCTGGCCATGTAAATCCTCACTCGTCCCAACCCGCCACCTCTAACAGCATGAATGGCAGAAGCAGGGAGGTGAGATAGTACACACTGGTGACATCCTGGGAATGTTTTGTTATCCAGTTCAGAAGCGTTGACCTCACTTCCAGATGAGAGCTTATGTTATTCCAGGAGACTTCAACTCCAATTATATTACCCACTTTTTCAAGACTATGGGGTAGAAAGATCATTAAACCACAGGGACTGACAAAGAGAAACATCAGATTAGTACCTAAGGTAATTAAGCAAGTAGGCAGCATGGAGGCTGCTGAGAAAGCCCATGCGGATTGTTGTGATAGTCCTTTCTAATTAGAGGCTGGTAGAGCAGATGGAAACCACTCTGTGGGGAAATCTCCATGCTTTCACTTCCTTCCCGAGCTAACCTTAAAAGGCATTTTCTAACAAGAAATAATGAACTAGTTTGGGTAGAGATGCTTAGCAACCAAGGCTGGAATCCAGGCTCTGCTCTTTAGTAGCTCTGTGACCCTCAGCAAGCTACTTACTCACTCAAGCCTCAGGCTTCTTATCTATGGACTGGAGCTAATTATACCCACTTCATGGACTTGCTGAGAAGACTGAATAATATAAACTATGTAGAGCTCTTTGCATACATGTGAGTTTACATGTGAATTGTAGGGGATCCATAAACAACCCCTCTAGCCTATGCTTGTGTTTGGAGCAAATAGAGAGATCAGAAGTCAGAGAGATGGGAAAAAGAAGTCAACTTGAGGCTGGACTGGTGGATATGGCTAAAGTGTTCAAGCAAATAAGTTGGTCTTTATTCAGGGTGTGACAGGCAATGCTGGACAATGGCTGGCCTCCCAGGACTTAGGTGGGTGGGCCCTACCCTGCTTATGGCAGAGAAGAATGGAGAAACATGCTGAGAGTCAGCAAATTGCCTCCAAAAGAAAGGAGGGTCTGGGTTTGGCAGGTGCAGTTTGTTCTTCTAAAACTTACCCATCCGATAAATCACTCCTCTATCTGTGGGGAGCAGGGAAGGATTTCTAAATGAGGCAGTATGTGAGTGAGGTCCCCCCAAAATGAGAAGGATTGGGGGATGACTGTTGTGCATGGGTGGAGAGAACAGAGCATTCCAAACAGAGAGATAGGTGTACACGGTCACCGAGATGGATGGTCGGTATATAGCCAGCAAAGAGAGAAGTTGAGATAACATTAGGAGGCGTGCTGTGTGGGGAGGGCAAGTGGCAACCAACATGTGGAGGCTCTGAAATAACAGGTTAAGAAGCCATGATTCAATTCAGCAAGGACTGGGACAGTTTTCTCGAGTATTGGTGTAATTTGATCAGAGCTATGCTTCAGTGGACTATCTGTTCATGTCACACATTAAAATCAGTATCAGAATAGGAACAATGTCATCTGTTTTCTATGTTTCAATACTAGTTTTGTTTCTACATTGGTTTTGGTGATATTAGTTTTATTCTGCTGGGGCTGGCATAACAATACCACAGCCTGGGAGGCTCTCATAGTACGAGAGGCTGGATGTCCAATATCAAGGTACCCTCAAAGTTGGTTTCTGGTGAGAGCTCTCTCCCCGCATGTTGATGGCACCTTCCCACTGTGTCCTCGCATCATGAAGAGAGAGGAATCTCTGGTGTCTCTTCCTCTTCTTATAAGGACACTCTCCTATCAGATTAGGGTCCCACCCTTACGACCTCATTGAACCTTAGTTACCTCCTTGAAGACCCTAACTCCAAATACAGTCACCTGGGGGCTTAGGGTCTCAGTGTGTGAATTTGTGGGGGACAAAGTTCAGTCCCTAACAGTTGGTGGGGGGATGTTTGTTAGTGTTTTCAGTTAGGAGAGCAGTACTAACTTTGTCAACAAATCCACTTTTTACTATATCCAACAGCTGGTTGAATGTTAGGCTTACATTCTTTGGTCATTGCAACACATACCATAAGGGTTATTTTAAAATATTATCTTCAGGTCATGCTTATTATTTTAATTCTCTTTTGAGCCCATATTTGTGGGCAAGAGGCTAATATTTAGTCTGATTCTTTTTATTTTACTACTTGGTAGAAGTCTTAGCAACAGGGTAAAACACTTTTTGTTCTATCGTTCACTATTTACCATCTTTCTTCTCTGCCCATTGCAAGGCAAGTTATTCTTAATTTATAGGTTATTTTCTACAACAGTCACCTTTACCCAAGAAACCGTTCTATCTGTAAAGAAATGTAAAAGCTACAGATGTTACTTAATTTGCCTACATTTGCCTGATGTTTAATTTCTGAAACTTTGGCTGAGCTGACCCACTTGGATGCCATTGAATGCTTTTTGTCTCTCATTCCCAGGTTGACTGTTGATTCTTTTGTGTTCTCTCTTCTACCTGTTTGAGGTTTTGATATTTCTGTGAGACTCTCTCTGTGTCACTGAGACACCTCTTGCTAAATTATAGCAATACAAATGCTGTCCACACTTTTGTTTTAAATAAAGAAGTATGCTCGTTCTCATTTCACTTGCTGCAGAGAAAGAGAAGTCTTCGTATTTTTTTTTAGCTGATGAGAGCATATAGAAATTCTGTTGATTTCTGTTTCTATGGAACTTCTCTTCCTCAGCTTTTGTTATGTGGTGGCCATCCTTAACATTACTGTGAAAGCATTTGGCTGATTTAAATGGTGGTAGGTGAGTCAGTCTGGGTAAGTAGGTGCGTTAGCATCCAGGGAGTCAAGACCAGAATTCTCAGTTCAGCACTTAATGGTGTATGACCACAAGCATGCTGCTGAGCAGTTATACTTGGCCATCTCCCCGTGTCATAGCTACTTGCTAAAGACAAATGAGATCACGCTTAAAGGTGAAAACACTGAGTCATAAGAGTAAAGATTCTCTGCAAATTTAAAGTATGTATGAGGATGATATTTCACAGCTGAGATCGCAAAAGCACAGAAGATTGGATGGGCATACTGATAGTCCATCATGATAAGTGCCGGCATCAAGATGACTCTATCAGAGGGTAATAAGTGCTCTAGGAGAGATACATGTGGGGTTTTATGGGAGCTCAGTGGCAGAGCACAGAGGGAGGCCACATAATTCAGCCCAGATATGCTCCTAAAAGACTGTTTCTACTCTCTTCCTGCCCTTTTTTGGTACAAACCAATAAAGTCAGTAAAGTCCATTGGAAAATATATCAGAGTTGCAGTAATAATAATAACAACTAACACTTTTGAGTTTATTCTGTGCCAGTCCCGTTCTAAGCACCTCCATGTATTTGCCCATTCCATCCCCAGAGCCCTTTGAGACAAGTAATGGCACTATTACCACTTTCCAGATGAAAGAACAGGCTTAGGGAGGCTAAATAGTTCCTGCATTTGAGTTCATAATAGCATCAGTTGTTTGTCTGTAATAATGCCTGGGACATTTCCCTTGCAGTGACTTCCTCTACTACTGCCTGCTGCCTAATTGGACCAGAGTATACCCTTGCAGGTAAAAGAAATGCATGAAGATTAAGAGATTATTTCAAAAGCCTTGCTTTTGAAAATTAAGTTCCTTAGAAAAATGCATTCAGCATCTGCTACATATCAGACAGAGGGATCAACCCTGGAGATGCATGGATTATTAAGGCTTGGTGCCTGCTCTCAGAGCTCACAGCCTTGTTTGGGAAGACCAGTAAGAACCAATACAACTAATAAAGTATTATAGGGAAATCTGGCTGTGTGAGTACCAGCAATGGTTCTCCTCCACAACCCCACGAAGCTGACTGAAATGTCCAAAGGAATGTGTTAATAGAGAAAACCCTTTATCACAGCTCGGGTCTAGTAAGTAAGGCACCCACATGCACATACTCTGGAGGGGTTTTGCTAGATACATTGAAGATGAAACCAGAGGGACTTCTATGGTTTGAGTCAGATCCCTCTTCTTTTTTTTTTCTTTTCTTTTTTTCTTTTAATTTATTTTGACAGAGAGAGACACAGCGAGAGGGAACACAAGCAGGGGGAGTGGGAGAGAGAGAAGCAGGCTTCCCGCGGAGCAGGGAGCCTGATGCGGGACTCGATCCCAGGACCCTGGGATCATGACCTGAGCCGAAGGCAGACGCTTAACGACCGAGCCACCCAGGCGCCCCCAGATCCCTCTTCTGAGTATCTGTGGTACCTCAAGAATTAGGAGAAATCCTGGTGGGGCTCTGCTATGTCCCCCAAATTTAGTGGCTGAGAATAGGAGACAAAGAGAATGTGAGTGACAGGATCTACCCCACTCAGAAATGGGAAATGGCGAGCCATGGCAAATAAACATGGCAGGTGCTGTCTCACAGCCATGCCCTGAAACCTGTGGGGGACCTGGAGGGCTGAGTGGATTCCAGCAAGATGTGCTGGAGGGAGGATGATGGAGGCGGAGGGAAGAAAGGCTTCGAAGAGGAGGTAGGGACAGAGCAGGAACTCGAAAGATGAGGAAGTGAGGGTGGGGTGCAGATAGAGGATGGAGTGAAATAGGACGGCGTTCCAGGGAGCAGGAACAGCATTACTAAAAGCCCAGAGCTGTGAAACAGCTTGACACCTTGGAGAAACTGCCATAGTTCTGCACGGTCCTAAGTAAGATCCTTTGGGCTGCAGCATGCGGATCTGACTAGGAGTGAGAGGTGCCAAGGCTGCGTAGAGTGACAGGTAAGGTGCTGCAGCGCAGAGTCCGGGGAAGGCGCGTGGACCAGGGAGGGGTGCAGGCAGGAACAGAGCAAACGGGCTCAGGCACGAGAGGGGAAAGGCAGCCTCAGAGTGCTGAGCTGAGAGCCATGGGACCAGTCACGGAGCTGGCAAAATAGGAGGGGCAGATTCGAAAGGCGGGACAGTGAGTTCTGCTTGGACCTGGCAGGTTGACGGTCCTCAGGAGCTGTCCAGGAGAGAATGGAATGTGTGATTTGTGTGATTGTGTAGTTCAGAAGAGAGGTGGATAGAGGGACTGCTGCAGTGTCCAGAACAGCCTGGCCAGACAGGCCTATGCACACATTGTCTGTTGTAAAGGGTGAGACCTCCACGAATGGCCAGCAAAGAGGATGTTTATGAAATTTGCATTCCACAGAGACTGGGGGAAGGCATCTCTGATGGATGCTATTCCAGTACATGTGTTATTGTACACAGCAATTCCCCTTTCGAATTCAGCACGCAGGAAAATCCCCTTTCTCCCTTACCATAAAACTCTGAGCACAAGAGGCCAGCCCACAGAAGTCTTTCATGTTAATTTCACCCTTATATGCTTATTACAGATCTTCTAGGCTCTCAATATATGTATACATACACATCCTGTACATACATACAGGTGTGTGTGTGTGTGTGTGTGTGTTCAACAGGATTGTGGAAATTTCCACTCACAACAGCATTATATCAAAGTGTATGATTCGAGTTGTCCTTGCCAGTGTGGGTAAGAGCATTTCAAAAATATTTGCTAATTGCATGGGTAAAAAATATTATTGTTTTGTATTTTTTATGTTCAGTATTTTAACTCATTATTATAGTTTAAGTCGAGTTGAGTATTAATGGATCCCCAAAGAAAATGCATTATCAAATTCTAATATTATTTTTTCTCAGCTATTTGCAACCAAAATGCAAAAGTTTTCAAAAGAGCTTAAATAGCAGAGTAAAAGCTATTTATTTTTCTTAAGGTTCTGACATCTTCCCTTTGGTAAATTGAAGCTACTCTTGATTACTTTAGATTTTAATTTAATATTTTATTATATGCATTTCCAGTTTCCTAATGTGTATTCTTTCATCTGTACCTAATGTGTATTTTTTTAAAGATTTTTATTTATTTTTTGACAGAGAGTGAGGGAACACAAGCAGGGGGAATGGGAGAGGGAGAAGTAAACTTCCCACTGAGCAGGGAGCCCGATGAGGGACTCGATCCCAGGACCCTGGGATCGTGACCTGAGCCGAAGGCAGATGCTTTAATAACTGAGCCACCCAGGTGCCCCCTAATGTGCGCTTTATCTATATAACCTCTGAATTTATTCCATGCCTTGAAATGCCAATGACATATCTTAAAATTTTGGTCTTTAAATGATCATATGACAAAATTGATGGTTATTCTTGCTGTATAATTCTGTGAATTTAAATCTAGATTTCTGTGATCACTACCACAATCAGGCTATTGTACAGCTTCATCTTCTCTTCAAAATTTGTTCATGCTATATCTTTATAATACCCTGTCCCTCGTCTAAACCACTGCTAACCACTGTTTTCTCCAAAGAGCTTTGTCTTCCAAGAATGTTATAAAATGTAATTATATAGTATCTTGTTTTATTTTATTATTTTTTAAGATTTTATTTATTTATTTGACAGAGAGAGAGTACAAGTAGGCAGAGAGGCAGGCAGAGGGAGAGGGAGAAGCAGGCTCTCCTCTGAGCAGGAAACCTGACATGGGGCTTGATCCCAGGACCCTGGGATCATGACCTGAGCCAAAGGCAGACGCTTAACCAACTGAGCCACCCAGGCGCCCCTTGTTTTATTTTTTTTTAAAGAATTATTTATGAGAGAGAAAAAGAGTGCAGGAAGGGGAGGGGTAGAGGGAGCAGGAGAGAGTCTCAAGCAGACTCCCCAGTGAGCGCAAAGCCCCATGTAGGGCTCAACTCCATGACCCTGAGATCGCGACCTGAGTCAAAATTAAGAGTCAGACACTTAACTGACTGAGCCACTCAGATGCCCCATATCTTGTTTTATTTTATATTTCTTAAATTGCTCATAAGGCTGAACATTTTCCCATATACCTGGTTACAATCTTTTTTTTTTTTTTAATATTTGGTGTAGTTCGTGTCATTGCCACTTAATTTCTTGGGTCATAGGCAGTTTTTGTTGTTTGCTTTTACAAATTTGTATACACTTATTATGTAAGAATGATGCTTAGTTATTGTCCATTGTACTTACCATAGATATTTTCCCTATGAAGTCTTTGTCTTTAGGTTTTATTATTTTCTTTAAATGTGTAAGACTTACAAATAGTAATAGTACCTGATCTAGTAATATTGAATACTCTAGTGATCTAGTCTGACCTAAATTAAAAAAAAAATTGTAAAAAGGTGCTTATCACAGCATTATTTCTATTGTGGAAAATCTGGAAACAGTCTAAACATGTAACTATAAGATTTTAGTAAAGCAGATCATGGAGCTGCCCCTCATTAGGATATCGTGAAAGAATTAAAAGGATGCTTACAAAGATGACATACTAACTTGGACAATTTTTGTGGTAAAATGTTAAATTAAAAAGCCAAATATGGGGCACCTGGGTGGCTCAGTTGTTTAAGCGACTGCCTTCGGCTCAGGTCATGATCCTGGAGTCCCAGGATTGAGTCCCGCATCGGGCTCCCTGCTCAGCAGGGAGTCTGCTTCTCCCTCTGACCCTGCCCCTCTCATGCTCTCTCTCTCTCTATCTCATTCTCTCTCAAATAAATAAAATCTTAAAAAAATAAATAAATAAAATAAAAAGCCAAATATAATCCCATAAGCACAGTATGAGCACAGCATGTAGAACAAAACCACAAAACCTGTTAATTAAAAAAGACTAAAGAAAATACATCAAAATAGTAATAATGATTTGCTTTTGCTGGTGGAACTATAAGGAGACTTTTTACCAATTTGCGTATTTTCTTTATTTTGCATAATGATCACATTGCTATTAATTTTAGGAGGGGGAAAAGTTTTGAGTAGCTCAGGATTAAAATGCTTCCTTTTGCATTAAAAACACACCCCTGAGTGAACAACATGTTAGGTTCAGCACACAGATGCCAATTCTGTCTTCTAGATATCAGAATGTCAGATCACATCACAGTGACTAGACCTTTAAAAAGAGAGGCAATGGCTTGGCCATTGAACAGGTGCATGCATTGGGTCAACTGCCAAAATGCTCATGCGTGAGGGGCTATGGCAAGCGAATCTAGACTGCTGGGGGGGTAGGAAGTCAGCTGATGTCTAAGCAAGGCATGCTGGAGGGGAGGCTTCCACTACGACTCTCCCACACTGTACCAGAAACCCTGGTCACCCTAGAGGTTTCGCTCCGCTCCCCAGATAGGCTTTCCCAGGTGCATATTATGCTGCTGCTAATTCTGGACCCAGCCTGGAAATAGCAGAGTGACACAGCCATCACTAAAGGTCACCGTGGTTGTAACTCGGGCTTTATGAGTCAATGATCCCTCCAGATTCAAATCTGAATTAATTACTCACCTTCACTCGTGCTGAGGAAATCTTCAGAGTGTCCACACATAGTAAACACTCTCATAAATGAGGATAGTTCTTGGCGTTATTTCCTGATGAGTGCAGAAATAGAGACTTGTCCAGAAGACCTAGGTGACCCAGGGGAGGGGGGTTCTCAAGGAAGTTTTTTCCAGAGAGCTCTTAGTCATTAGCTCGGCTCTTGTCCAAGAATCCTGAATTTGGAGGGCCAAGGGGGCCCCTAAAGACACATCTAGAAGTCATCTAGCAACTGTTTCAACAGTGTGATTTATACAGAATGTGTTTCAGAGGCTAAGAACACCTGACAAATATGATGATTCTACAACCATCTCCTTTAATTAAACCTGCTAAACTGTGGGAAATTGAGACTTCCTTAGAATTCATGAAGTTAATAACAGTTGTCAAGAGCCCCTAAGCTGTCTCTGTAGGTTCAAAAACTACCCAAAGACCACCAGCATTTCAGAGAACTAGCGGTCTTTAATGGCTCTGCCAGATTCAGGATTATGAGCCCCAGATTTCCAGTTATGCCGTTGATGCTCACATGTGGGCTCCTATTCTTCTGAGGAGTTGTCTTTCTTTATACAAAGGTTGAAAGACAGCTCATACTTTATTCTTCTTATCTTTGGCTTACTTAAGAGAGTGAGGGGAAATTAAGGAGGAGAAAACAGTTCAAGAAGAGAGAAGAAGCAAAGCAGTAACTTTTTCACTGAATACCAGAGGATAGTTTCAGATTAATGGGACCTCATGGAAAAGTAGGTTAAAAAAAGGGGGGGGATTGGGGGGGTGGCGTGGTTAGTTGAGGTTAGTGGCCAAGCAAGGACAAAGAAGGACTGGCAGATGCAAAATCAGACTAGAATCCTAGAATTTGTTAGCCAACATTATGATGGTTTTCACCTATCTCTCTAGGTACGTGTAATTATTGGTAATTTGGCTTTTGTGAAGTACTTTGTTTATCCTTCGATGATAAAGCATGATTTTATGGTGGGCAATGATTTAGGGTTTTTTTTAAGTGGTTTATAATGTTTGAAGGCTTATTACATATAAAGGTATATGTATGTGCATATATACATATATATATGCACGGGTACATGACTCTGAAGAAAGTAGACCCTTCTGAAATGTCTGAAGTAAACAGAGTTCAGCTGCTAAATGCCCAGAGCCAACTGCGTCACACACATAAATAGCCTGTATAAGAATTTTGTGGTGTCATATTTAACTGTTGGGACTAAAATAGACTCACCCTTTCTAAACTCATTTTCTTGTTATTGTGTATTGTTTCTTGGGTACCTACTTGAATAATAGAAGAAATAAAATGTTGGAAATTTTTTGCCTTTCTCTGCAATTATTAAATGTAACTCCATTAAGTTAAGAGTGGAACTATAGTTCTAACTGATGAGGTCAAACAATGCAGACGTCCAGAAAGCCTCTTTCCTTGGCAAGTCAGTCTGTGGTTTGGGGTGATGTCCTTTGCAGAGGGGAAGTAAAAGCATTTGTTCAAATGGATAGTTGAACCATTTGAGCTTCTGGGCTGCTGGTGATAAAGCACTGGATAAGTGGGAATGGGACACCAAAAATAATTTATTTTATAGCATTTGTCTTTTGTCATTTTGCAGGGAGCAACCATGTCACCATTTCTTCGAATTGGTTTGTCCAACTTCGACTGTGGGTCCTGCCAGTCATGTCAGGGAGAGACTGTTAACCCTTACTGTGCTGTGCTTGTCAAAGAATACGTTGAATCGGGTAAGCTTGAGTGGGTATTCGAGGTGGCGGGGGGCGGGGAAGAAGGTCCTGCTGTGAACTATGAGGCAAGTCCTTCCAGGAACTTCAGGCATCTGATTCAACCTAATTTTACACTAGAGGCAACTGATGCCCAGCCAAGCCAAGTACTTCCTCAAGGGTGTAGGAGCTAGTGACAGACTCTGAAGGAGACCCAGATCTCCTACCTCATGTTCCATTTCCCTGTGCCATTTTTCCACATAAGCAAAAGGAACAAAGGAAAGGAGAAATGGGTTGAGGACATGATGTGAGGAGTTAATGGGGCCAATAAAATCTACTGGTAAGCTCAAGTAGAACATGGGACCCATATTGTTAACGCTAGTTGTTTCGCTAGATTAAGTCTTCATAATCTTACAATTAACCCTAAAGATGGCTTATTTCTTCTTTGGGCTAAACTCAGATGAATGTTAAAAGAATATGTAATTAGCCATTAGAATCCAAATTTCAGAAAACTTATGTATTTACAAAACCCTGGATGAGTGAAAAAATTGTCGCGTTTTGTCAAATGTAAATATTTCTAGGCAGTTCATGGTGAGGGGGAAAGTGTGACAGATCCCAAGATTCCTTTTGTGGGTTTAGATCATTCAATTAAAATAATCCTATTCTGCCTAGAATCTCTCCATGGAAGTTTACATCCCATTTTCCCAGTTTTACTACTTTTCTCTAGTTCCCTCCATACCTTTCTTGTTTCAGTAGACACATTGTAGAGACAAGATTAACGCCGATGCAGGTTGTTGTAACTATAGGAGCCATTCCACTTGACTTACACAGAAAGTATTTATGGAGTGGGAGAGAAAAAGTGCCTTTTCCTTAGAGCTTCTATTCTAGCGGAGGAAGAGAGGCATGGGACAAACTGGAATATATGGAATAATGATAAGTGCTGGGCAGGAAACCCAAGCAGGGCAAAGCGGGGAGCAAAGGCTTGGGGACAGAGAGGCGTGTTTTATTTCATATAGGGTAGTCCTTAAAAGGCCTCTTATGGAGTGGCATTTACAGATGCAGGAAGAACCCAATTCAGCAGTTGAGAACCTCCAACGAGGTGTTTCCAGCTCAGAATCTTGGGTTTCCAAATCCTACCGTGCTGGCTTTTTCCTCCCTTAGAAGACTTGTGCTTTGTGATTGACTCCATCCTTCTAGCCACTGTGAGTGCATCAAAGCTGAGGAGAATGTCTGAATCATCCTGATTTCCCTTCTGCCTGGATTTCTCTCCTGTTTAGTTAAAAGTGAGACTAGCACTTGCTCCCAATCGAAAACCTTTCAAATGTCACAGAAACCTTTGAAGTGTAGAATGTCTGAGTTTTTCAAAGCCGCTTTTGACTTAATGGGTCTCCTGGATCCCATTCTCTATAAGCACAGGGTCTCACTGACATTTGCCTCCTGAGAGCCTTTTTTAAATTTCTTCTTCTTTTGGCCTTGCCTTTGAACTTGGTCTGATCAGCCATGTGGATCAAGAGACCTTGTCAGAGAAGAAGACTTTGTTTTTCCAAAAGGTTAGCCTGCAGAGTTCGGAGATTTTGGTTTTTGATTTTGTTTTGGTTTTTGTTCTGAAAAGGAATCACTCTGCACATCACAATTCAAGTATTACTTCTATAGAATTTATGGGGTTTTTTATTTCTTAATTTGATTATAGTTGACACACAGTGTTATATTCATTTCAGATGTGATTTGATAAGTCTGTACGCTATGCTCACCACAAGTGTACCTACCATCTATCACCATGCAGCACTATTACAATACCAATGGCTAGATTCCCTATGCCCTACCTTTCATCCCCATGACTTATTCACTCCAGAACTGGAAGCCTGGACCTCCCTCTCCCCTTCCCCCATTTTTCCCATTCCCCACCACACCCCTCTAGAAACCATCAGTTTGTTCTCCATATTTATAGGTCTGATTCTGCTTTTTGTATATTTATTAATTTGGTTTTCTTAGATCCTACATATGAGTAAAAAATCATAGGGTATTTGTCTTTTTTATTTTGACTTATTTCACTTAGCATAATACCCTCTAGACCATCTATGTTGTTGCAGATGGCATGATCTCATCCTTTTTATGGCCATATAATAGTCCAGTGTGTGTGTGTGTGTGTGTGTACACACACCTTCCTTATACATTTGTGTATTGTTGGACACTTAGGTTGTTTCCATATCTTGGCTATTGTAAATAACGCTGCAATGAACATAGAGGCGCATGTTTCTTTTCAAATTGATGGTTTTGTTCTCTCTGGGTAAATACCCAGCAGTGGAAGTACTGGATCATATGGTAGTTCTATTTTTAAGTTTTGAGAATCCTCCATACTATTTTCCACAGTGGCTGCCCCAATTTTTAAAAATGTATCCATCTTGGAGATCTTAGATTGCATTTTCCATGATGAGTCAACAGAACAGGGACAAACAAGGCAGAGTGTTGTCAGTCTGAGAGCCTTTAGAAATGGTAAAACTCACTGTAAGTAGATAGGATCCTGAGTTCCGGTCCTCTTTTTGGGAGATTACAAACCAGTGAATGGAAAGGTGAGAAGAGCCTTATCACAGGCATCTCTGTCCCTTGCAGGGGCATGGAGAAAGGTTGCAGCTGAGGAGTTATGAGAAAGAGGGGCTTCCCATCTGTGGAAGTAAAATATTACTGTGGTCATCAGAATTGCCACTGGTATTTTTAAAAAGTGCCATCTCCAGTTAATTTTTTTTTTAAGCAAGCCATAAAAACCCTCCCCTTCCTCTTCCACCTTTGACAGTGTCAGAGTTTATCCCTTTAATAGCCAGGTTTATCTAAAATTAGAAGTTTCTGCTTATTCAAGTGCCTGTATACCTCCCAAATGACAATTTAGCAAATGCTAGGTGCATGTTCTGCTTTGGCATTGTGCATCAGAGAGAAGGGGCCATCAGGAGCCCAAACTGCTTTGTTTCCATGCTTAAATGGATCTTACTTTACCAACATCTCTGAATTGCTAAATCTGCCACTTAACATGCTTATTATCACAAGAAACCAATACTCAAATACAGCTGCAGTTTGGTGTTCCTGAAATGATTATACTACAGAAAATCCAGTGGGGATGAAAGATATGCCAGTATCACTTAATTCCACTAGCAGACTCTTTCCCAATCACTTGGTGGTTCCAGAGAGGTTTTCCTTACACTTTATCACCCTGACCATAGTCCTTGTCATCAGCCACTTCCAGGTCTCCCACCTGCCTGCCTATTCTCACGTGTAGGTCTATAGTCTGCTTCCCTGATCCAAGGGATTGAGAACACTGCCTCTCTGAGTTACTTGTTAGTTTTTGCGTAGGGTGGATGGTGCATGTAAAATGTATCCTCACTTGAGAATTAGAGAAAGAAATAATGGCTCATTATGTTTTAGAGGTTTTTTTTTTTACCTCACAGTGTGTTTATGTCAAATGGAAAATTTTTAAATGTCTTTTTAAGAAGCATTCACTATAAGCCTTAAATTATGCCACAGAGTCTTTCAGATGAACACACAGTAGCTTTCTATCGACTCTTTTTAACCAGATGACAGTGAAATTAATTAGTTGTGTGTCCACCCTTTGTAGATCAACAAAGGAAGATACCAAAAGGCATGAAAGTGTATGACATGTAGAGAATGGGACCTAGGTCACTCTACCCTCCCAAATATAGCAGGCTTGGCCCCTGATGTCGATTTGCTCGAAGTAAAGCAACTAACTGTTGAATAGGAAAAGAACATTGCCAATCCAAGACTTTATCATATTTTTGTTGCTTAAATTACCAGATTGATTTTTAAGTTTCAGTGTCTCACCTTGCAAATAGACCTTAGGACTGTCTCATCCTGTCCTATATTGTCTGTAATTGTTTTACGTGTTACTTTTGACTTCCCAATGGAATTATGTATCCTAGAGAACAGAGGGAGCAGGTGCCACTGCCAAGTTGAATTATTTCCCAGAGTTGGCTAAAGGAGTAATGAGAACGTATCTTTCTGTTCCTAGAGAATGGACAAATGTATATCCAGAAAAAGCCAACTATGTATCCGCCCTGGGACAGCACTTTTGATGCCCACATCAACAAGGGAAGAGTAATGCAGATCATTGTGAAGGGCAAGAACATGGACCTAATATCCGAAACTACCGTCGAGCTCTCCTCTCTGGCTGAGCGATGCAGGAAGAACAATGGGAAGGCAGAGATATGGGTAAATATCCAGGCTGTGAGCTTCTTTTAAAGTGTTCACACCACTAAGTGATAAAAGCACCACACTCGCTGAAGACTAGAGCAGAGTTTCAGTGTCATCCTGAAATTATGACACACTAGTCTTGGGTAAACAGATTCCCTACCACTTACTCACTGATGGCTTGATAATGAGAATGTTCGTTGTAGACTGCAAAACATACTGACATATTCAAATACCTTGACTCCTGTGTAAGATGAAGAAGGTCTCTTAGGCTATGAAGAATTGTTATTGATCTATAACATAAGCTCAGAAATATCACCAATTCCCCTTAATTTGGGAACCTAGCTGTGGACTATTTGTTGAGATATCATATATATGTGATCTCTTGATAAGATATCTTAGATAAGGTGATAGATAAGGGAAAGGACCAGCAAAGATCCATGTGAGGTTTGGTCTTCCCTCTCCATACTTTGCCACTTCCTATCAATTTTTTTAGCCATAACTATTCACTTAGCTCACTTTGTACAAAACAGTACATCACACACAATCCATGTTGCTGTACTAAGTTTTTGAAAACTTAGTAACTGTTTGGGTAGCGAATGTTTAGAAATGTTAAAGGAAAGAGTGAAATATAAAAGCATAAAAAATTCTCATGAAAATTTCTGGGGTCCACAAAATGAAAAAACAAAACAACCACAAACACCAGTTAAAAACTGTTTTTAAATGATCTGCAACCCAGAAAATGTTTTCAAATGCTTTATCATTTATTCAAAAGGAGAGAATCTTACCTTTTTCTTCTTATTTCCTATAACTCAGATTTTTAAGAACTCCACCCGGAACATTTTTTGAAGTTGCTGGTTTCAAAATGGGAATGATGGAAACCTAACAACTAGATTTTGGTGTCATTTTTAAATTTTTGACCTAAAAAAAATCAGTACTCTTAAGGAGAGTATGTATTTATATACATCTTTGCTGGTGACACTAAAGTAATCTTTGAAGATAAACATATACCAAGATTTTTTTTTTTAAGTTCCCACACTTAAACATGTTTAGTAAATGTAGCCCAGTAGTATCTGTGGTGCACTTCTGTGTCTGGTTGGAGAAATGATCATGGAAACAGATCTTGTTTTTTTTTGGGGGGGGGAGGTGCACTGCCTAGGCAGGTAGAAGAAGCTAAATAACTGATAACATCACAGGTGCGACTTAAATGTGGAAAGGTTTACACAAACCGGGGAGTGGGAGACGCCAGCACTTAGCTCAGCTAGAAGAGATGAATTAGACCAAATGTTAACCTGGTTTTCCACTCAGCCCTACTTATTTTCAGCTTTCTGCCTCATTTTTTAAAAAAGAGTCACCAAATGCCTAATTTTTCAAAAGTAGCATGCTATTTGGGGCGCCTGGCTGGCTCAGTCTGTGGAGCGTGTGACTCTGGATCTCGGGGTTGTGAGTTCAAGCCCACATTGGGTGTAGAGATTACTTAAAAATAAAATCTTTAAAACAAACAAAAAAATACCATGCTATTTGATTTCCTTCTCAGTTAAATGGATAACGAAATTTTAAATTATTTGTTTAGGCTTCACTGATGAGCAGATTGGTTTTCTATTTATATCTCTTTACGTTGTATTTGATTTCTTGCTTAGGTGTTTTCTGATTTTATTCTTGTCAAAGTTTTTACTTTTCTTTTTTTTTTTGTAATCTAGGGTTATTTAGCCATAAGCACTTGGTGGCCTTCAGATCCTCATTTTACTTGAGCAATCTTTTTACATTTTACAACTTTTTTCCCCAAGAATATTTCTTAGTTTACTTTCATTTATAGTGTTTTTAAGGGCCAACAGGATGCTCTGGACTTAGATTTCCCCTTGCTCTATTGAAATCCACTTTCTTAAAAATAATTTCTCTATCTAAAAAATATCCACAGGGGAAGGGAGGGAAAACAGAATGGGAAGAAATCAGAGAGGGAGACAAACCATGAGAGACTCTGGACTCCAGGAAACAAACTGAGAGTTACAGAAGGGAGGTAGGTGAGGGGGTGGGGTAACCTGGTGATGGTTATTAAGGAGGTCACGTGTTGTGATGAGCACTGGGTGTTATATGCAACTAATGAATCATTGAACACTACATCAAAAACTTAGGCTGGCTAACTGAACATAAAAAGAAAAAAAAGACATACCCACAAAAAAATATATCTATTTTCTGAAATTTGCCCTTCATCTCCACAGACTCCATCCAGTTTCTACACACCACACTGAGACTTGCCTTCTGCTTTCCCAAGGATTCCTCTTGTTCGCTCTCAAAAGCATGATGCAGTGTGATTTCCTATGGATACTGTTTTTCCAGCAGCTAACTGGTTCAATTTCGTCCATCACCACTAAGTCCCGAATATTGATAACTTTTTGGTCATCTAGTACCAATTTTCCCCACTTCACTTGGGAATGAGCCCCTTATTTCTTGCTCTTCTAGTTCCCTTTTTGTCCCCATCTTTATTACTTATTCCATAAACCAGAGAACAAGGTGTATATACTTGATGTTAAAAGCACTTCTCTTCTCATTGATCTGTTTAAGCTAGCATGAGGATTTATAGTTGACCAAGCAGTAAATGCTTATGTTATCATAAAATTCTAATAGTTGTGATGCTTTGATGCTATTATGTTAGCTTTGCAGAGATCCTGAAAGGCTTAGTGACATGCACAATGTCATACAATCAGTAAATTATTTAACCACAATTCAAATTTGGTCCTGGGTTCAACCAGACATTTCTTACTATTTCTCAGTTATTCTCATTAACCCATGGGTGTAATGATCAATAATGACCTTCAGTTCACCTTCTGATTCTTTTGAGTATACTAGTGCTCTAGTGCTATGGTTTAATATGTTAGCAATAGTAGTCAAGTTATCTCGGATTTGTCATTTTCCCCCATGTCACGTCACATGATATCCTGCATCATCCCTTCAGTGATACTGTTCTGGTCTCTTCTATGTAATGATACTGAAATATGTATTTTTATCCATTCTTGGACTAATCTAATCAAAATTTCCCTTGGTGGATTATCCAGCACTTTCCCAAGGAAACAGTCTCTCCTTATGAAAGGAAAACACTGCTCCCACTTCATACCCTGGTTAACCTAGAGGCATGTGGGTAGGCACCCTCAAAGCAGGATCCATCTTTCCTTTCAGAAGGCCTACTGTTCCCCGCAGTTAGCTGGTCCCAGTGTCCGTGATTCTTTTGTCACGGTGAAGATCAGAATCTGCCCTACTAACAACCATGTAGATGAGAAGCAGCAAGGATATCAAACAGAAGCTATTTTAGGATTTTGTTTCTTCCTCACAGAAATTTTGATATCCAAGTAAAATTAATGAGTTGCTGAGGTGTTTTAATAAAAGGAAGGTTGTATTCATGGATGTTCTGATGATAACCGTTATGAGTGAAATGTAAGGAGGCGGCAGTCTTGGGCTCTACGTTGGAAATCTGCTGTCACCATACTTGTCAGTTACTGTCATTAAACTTAGCGCTTGTTTCACGTTCTGCTGATATTTCTTTTCTTTTTTTTTTTTCTTAATCAGTTAGAGCTGAAACCTCAAGGCCGAATGCTAATGAATGCAAGATACTTTCTGGAAATGAGTGGTAAGTAACATTTTGTCTTGTTTGGGAGTGAGGAGGGCATGTCCTTTCTCCTCGTGTACAATCTATTTGACTCTTGCAATAGCAGAGAAAATAATTAGGAGAAAAGGAAACACAGGAAGTTTTCTCAAAAGTTTTCAGTGGTGCTCAAATATTAGTTGAAAATGTACTATCTGGGCCAGATAAACGTAGAAATATACAACGTTTCCAGCATTAGTTTCTAAATAGTGTGAACTCACGTACCCAGGGCTTTCAGAGTCTGTCTGTATTTTAGTTTGGAAATGTAACGTAAATACAAAAGGCTCTGTTTATATGTCACTGTGAGTGATAAAACAAGCGACCACAGTATCAGTAAAATACAAAATGAATAGGAAACCAGTAAGTATTTTTCATAATGCTCGTAGCAAAATAAGAATGCTGCAGGTTAGTCACCTCAAATCCTTTTAGGAACAGGCAGGAGAACATGCATCGCGAAAGAGTGTCATTTGCATGTCATGCACAGACATGGGTCACAGAGGTGACACTTATGAGCAGGGCGCTTGGTGCCTGTGACAGCCTGTCCGTTCCTCCTATTGCATTTGTACTGTATCATCAGAGTGCTATGCAAACAAATCAAATGTTGCTGCTCCTAAAATCCTAAGCCTCAGGATGGATATGTGTACTTACTGATCACAAACTGATTTCATTTTTTCCTAAATTAGTTTTACTACCAAGAAACAAGTTTTAGTTTAGAGATTTATGGTGCTTTCTGGGTTTGGGATCAACATATCCAATGTCCTTAAGTCCAGATTCAAACAAGTACATTGAGGAAAAAAACATGAGATTATCAGGGAAACTTGAACCCTCACCAGGTATTTGGTGATGTGGAGGCATTGTTATTAATTTTCTAGGTGTGATGATGGTACTGTTGTTCTATTTCCTAAAATGGGTCCTCATCTTTAAGACACATACTAAAATGTTTATAGATAACATAACACCAGGCATTTACTTCAAAATAACCCATTGGTATGTGGGTGTGGGTAACAAATAGCATGTATTGGAAAATAGTAGCCATGGACTGGTCATTATTGAAGCTGGATGATCGGTCCTGGGAAATTGATTACAGTATTTGCTCAGCTTTTGTATGGATTTAAAAATTCCCATAATATTTTTTTAAGAAGAAGAGAAGGATCCCTAAAGAGGCAGCAGTACAATCTGAACTTTTCTTTTATCTCGTGGAGGCTCTAGATACATAGAACATGGCATTGTACCATTTTTTAAAGATTTTATTTATTTGTTTGAGAGAGAAAGTGCACAAGCAGGGGGAGCAGCAGAGGGAGAGGGAGAAGCAGGCTCCCCACTGAGCAGGGAGCCCAACAAGGGGTTCGATCCCCACACCCTGGGATCATGACCTGAGCTGAAGGCAGACGCATAATCGACTGAGCCACCCAGGCACCCCAGCATTGTACTACTTCTGAGTTGGTCAAATGGTAGCATATGGTTGTAGGAGCTGGATAACCAGGCTTGCATAGTAAGTGAAAGTACTGTCCTAAATGATCATGTCAGTAGTGTTTAATTCCCTCAGGAAGAGGAATTATGTTCTTTTAGTTCAAAACATGATCTAATGTAAATTGAAGGAAATTGTCCATGAGAATGCCAAGTGTTTTGGGTAAATGGTTTAAAGACCACTGCTTTGAGAAACAATTTCATGGATATTTATCCTATTGCTTCAAAACTTAAATTTTCTCTTAGAATGAGAGAGAACATTCAGCTGGCGCAAAAACAATGATATTTCACAGACAGAAATTACACAAATCCAGGAAAGTTTTTTTGTTTAAGGATAGAATTTTGTCATGTTTAAAATCTTTTGTATCTAGACGCAAATTGAGACTCCCATTTCTAAGTTTTTATGTATCTAAAAGTTCTAATTTTTAACAAACAATATTGTGGACTAGCCCAACTAGAAAATTCTTTATTGATGACAAGAAGTATAGGATATCATTCTATTTTAAGAATATTATTATATATAAGAAATAGTTTTCAGAGGGATTCAGAAAACCAAGACATGAGTTCTCATACTCAAGGAACTTAAGCCTAGATTGGAGAAGTAGTACAGACTAAACAATTGGAGAAGAATTTAGTTCCCAAGCACATAAATACTGATTAACCAAGAGAACAGTATGAGTTGCCTTCATTCCAGAAAATTCCATAGAGTGGACATTGAAGGATAGGCAGAGTTGAATTTGCAGACAAGAGGGATAGCTTTCTAGGAGGAAAACATGAAGATTTGAGCAAAAATATAAATGGATGCAAAACTGTGAGAAGACCAGTCTAGGCAGATCAGAGGGCCCCTGCTAAAACCAGAATGAAGAATCTAAGACAGATCTTGGAGGACCTGGAAACCAGGCAAGAGGAGGGTGTAGACCTAGGAACAAGGAGTCACATTATGATGGATGGAAGTAGTCTTTGGGGGAAATTGCTTCTGAAGGAATGTGGGGCAGATCTGGAAAGGGAAATAGACTGGATATAGAGAGAGCCTATAAAATTTCATTTTTGCAATGGAGAAGTGATGAGAACCTGGTCTTGGGGCATGGTTATAGGAATGAAATAAAAGAAAGAGCCCAAAAGAAAATCAGATTTCATGGCAGTGTAGATGAAAGGGTATGCCCATTATGAGTACATAGTTGAAGTACTTTATATTTCTTTAAAAATGAAAGTTGAATGAAGGGAAAAAATGTTGATGTTCCTTAAAATAGTTGGACTAGGAAAATGATAATAGGAGTGGTAGGGATGGGAGATATGGGAAGAGAAAGCAATTGGGGAAGATACAGGATTCAGTCGTGGATAACGTTTACAATAATGTCATGTCTCCTGTACCCTTCTTTTATGGAAACATCCAATATTTTTCTACTCTACAGGGAAGCAAATGGCTATTGCTCTCCACACACAAATCACTCCATTCTCTCTCTTTCAAAATCCTCATTCTGTGATTTCTGTAGTAGATTAGTTTATCTTCTTCCCCTGCTCTCCTACCATCATTCTTGGTAGCTTTAGTGTTCACTCTCACCTCATATTTTGACACCTTCCTACACTTTTCCTTATCCATTCAAAAACCTGCAGTGACACCACAGATTGTCACCTGGAATTCTCTACTGTTGAGGACTCAGAGTCAGACCTTTCTCTCTCAGAGCTCATCCTCCTCCCCATCAATTCTGTCCTCTCCCTCACCCACTAGCTACAGGAATCTACCCTAATCTGGTTTCTCTCTTTACACCTTTTGTTAGCCCACATCTGGCCTTGACTCCCTAGTTTGCCTGAAGTCCGTAGCCCTTTCCAGCACTCTGCTATCATGAGTGCCCTCTTCTGCCAAAAAATGTTCTGATCTCCAAACCTTGTATTCTTCCCTCTCCTTCTCCAAGGCTTTCCTAGAAAAAGCCATGCAGCTGAGTCCATTACAAACTGTTGCTGGTAGATAATGTTCTGATGTTTTAGACTCATATACTTAACCCCTTAGTGGATTTCTCCAAGTAGATTTCCTGCATTACTTTAAATTCAATATGTCCAAAGTTACACTCACCATTTTCACCAGTAATCTATTCCTTTTGTACTCACTATCTCAGTTAATTATTACTCCATCCATCTAGAAACCTGGAATTAACTTTTATAGCCTCCCTTTTCTTGACCTCCCACATTAATCCAACAGTTTCTGCCCATGTTGTCTCCTTAGGATTTTTCAGTTTTCCCCCTGCTTTTCATCATCATTGCCTCTTGCCAAATCCCAATGATTCTCCTACATGACTGCCAGAATAAACTATATAAACTCCGTTCTGAATATGCCATGCTTCTGTTCCTCCTTTTGCCCCTGCCTACAGCCTTTCAGTGTTTGCAAATTTTCTACAGGAAATATTCAGGCTGAACTGATACCTACACATCTTCTGTGTGACCACTGATGTTTTCTGCTTCATGTTCCACACTCCGGCAGTACGTACATTCTCAGAGACCTTATCTGAATGTACCCTTGTACATTCTCTTCATCTAGAGAGAACATCATTTGTTTTCCCCACCGTACCTTCTCCCATACATTGGTAGAAGTTATTTATTCTTCAGAACCCAGCCCAGAAATCACCTTTTAGTACCTTTCTTGTCCAACTTTTCTCTTTTTCTTGCCTCCACCTATCTATACCTGCCTTAACTGGTGTAGTTTCCTTACCTCTGTCACATAGCATCCTGTGAATATTTCTGTTCTGACTTTTACTACAATAATTTCTTGCTGGAAAGCAATGGCTGAACCACATCTTATTTGTCTCTTTAACTCCAGCACCAGGTTGCATGCTAGGTACACAGGAGTTACTTAATAAATGTTCATTGAACTATTCAGTTAGACTCACCCTGGTATTTAGAAATTCCTTTTATTTTCTTTTGATTCCCATACAATGGCTATTCCAGAAATTCCCATACTACTCAGTCTCTAAGGGTATCTCATTCTTCTCTCACTTCTGGAGTTTGGCCTTGGCCCCAGTTTAACTGGGAATGACTCTGTCTTCTGTCTGTCTCTGTACTTTAGAGATAACTGCTGCTCCCTACACTTGCTTCCTGCTCTTTTGCCTCGAGACAGTCCCTCCCTTTCTTGGTCTCCTGCCTCAGATTCCTAGCAGCTACATACCATAAGCTCTGTAGCATCTTCAATGTTTCCTACTCTCTTTGGTTTCATTGCCAAGACATACTGAATTAAGCCATCTTGTCCAGTCTGGAAACTTTTTTTTTTTTTACCCTAAGAGTCTGGCTTATATTTTGACCAATCCACTAAGTTGCTTTCTTCAAGAGTATTATTCCTCAAAACAAATTTCTCTTTCTTAGCCTCCAGTTCCCTTGACATCTCTATACCAATGCTGAAAAACCCATTCTTTCTTGGCTTACCCAATGGGATACTATTTAAGTTTTTCTCTTAATTTTTTAGCTGCTGCTTCATGGTCTCTTTTGTAATTCCTTTTACTATCTCCTAAAAAATATGGGTGTACCTATCACCATGTCTATTCCAAACCATCACATACTGTTCTTTGTGTGAGTGCCATGTCTCCCTGACTTGACTGTTAGCCACTCAGAAGTTAGGGATAACATCTCATATTTCTTTAGAACATTCAGCATAGCAGTTTGCTCAGAGCTGCCTAGGAAACATCTGTGGTTGACTGATTACAAACAAGTGATAGGTTAGGCTAAATAAATAGATTAGGAGCCATTACTATAAAAGAAATAACCAAACATACAAAAACCAATAAACCTATTCAAGCCAATAAACATAGGAGCAAATTACTTCAGAAAAAAAAATATATATAATAAATACCAGAAGAATTCAAGAAATTCTGAGTTTTTATATAGTTGCTCTCCTGTAATGATCAAAATGGTTAGAGGATAAAGAAAAATCAAAGGAAGACCCAAGGGGATAAATGTATTTCTAGCACTTTCTAACATTTTTAAAAATTTACAGTATTATAATTTAATGCTCAGATGATATATATATATATATATTTTACAGTAATATGATTAGGGTTCCCAGAATAATTCACTTCTATTGCCTGAATTTAGAAGTAATTTTATATATCATTTCATATGGACCAAAATAGAAATGAGTCAAATCTTACTGACAAACCACCTACTACACCAGTCACAAGTTGTAAATAGATCTGCTTGTACCAGAACTTGCAGAAAACAGCAATTGCCTCAGTGACCCTGAATTTAACCCCTCATTCACTAACCCTAATTTATTTCTAGCTTAGTTCTATATAAAAAAACCTACATTACCTAGCCTTAAAGTATTAGGCAAAGTATTATGTCTCATCTGTGGAACTTTTTAGAGTTATTCGGAAAGCTCTCTATCTAAGAGTTTGGAGTTGCCATAGAACAGACCTGTGGACCACTGTAGAGAAAACATTAGTCATAAAATGAGGCCTGGGACTTGGATGAGTTCCTGGGGGAACAATGTGTTTCTAGTCTGGCCACTATTAAGGGTATGGAAAATAAAGTACCTTGGCAGGGACATTTGTCTCAAGTGTGTTGTCATACCACTGCCACTGCTTATCCAGAATGGAAGTAATTTAGTTTAAATATTGCTAGCTCTTTATATTTGTGAAATATGAGCCTCTTATTCTTGCTGAATCTCCATTTTTTTATGCTTGTAAAAATATGAGAAATATAAATAATCTAAGATACTTTCAAGCTATTTAAAAAATTATATTAGAAGTTACAATCACTAAATTATCCTTATTTTAGTAACGATAATTATTTTTTATGTTTATTTCTTGTTTACCATTTTATTCTCTCTTGCATGCTGGAGTTGTCATCACGCTTTTGAACCATGACTGCCTTGCTTTTGTGTGTTTTCTTTGGGTCTGGTCTTCAGCCAGGGAATCATTAGTATTCTCAGAATTCTACCAGCCTTTTAGAAAGATGTTATCTGGGCATGGGGTACTGTGGACAGTGACTATCACAGTACCTTCACCAATATCCTGAGCCCAAAGTGAACTGAAGAAATGTGAATGTGATGATTTGATGTAGATGACTAGATAACATCCAGGATTACCTAGACATTAAAAAACAATTGCAGTCATCTATTAATTTCTGGCTTTTTCCACACTGACTGGTGTAGTCTATAAGTCTATAGCTGGTGCACCTGATTACTATGGACATCAGGAACCAGAGCATAAACAACTTTCCAAAGTTCTTTCACCCTCACACAGTCTGGTCAGCTCCCCTCAGTCTACTGGACCCTGCCCATAAACAACCAGACATAAAGCATCCTGGGAAATTTAAAAAAATGCTGTTTCTAAATTGCTGTCAGTAACCACATTATTCTCTAGAATTACAGGCAGAAAAGTATTTACCACTTCCTGCTTTTTCTGGCTGACTCATCATTGACAGTGAATAGGAGAGGTTGATAAATACTTTGAAAGTTCTGACCTCTGGTTTTAAAAACTGAAAGAGAATAGTTCAGCATAGTCAAAGAGGAGTGAGGGATTGAGCCAGTAATCCAATCTTATTGTTTCAACCGTATAGTAATACACCCTATGATAATTCTGTATTACAGAAGTAAAGAAAGAAACTTAGTGCTATACCAACCTTAATGAGTACTAGGGATTTTACTGGTTTCAATGCTTGCCTAATTATTTGTCTGTCTCCATCCTTTCCCCATTTCCCCACCCCGTCCACCCACTTTGTCCCTTGTCCTGTTCCTGCAGACACAAAGGACATGAGTGAATTTGAGACTGAAGGCTTCTTTGCTTTGCATCACCGCCGAGGAGCCATCAAACAGGCCAAAGTCCACCATGTCAAGTGCCATGAGTTCACCGCCACCTTTTTCCCACAACCCACATTTTGCTCTGTCTGCCATGAGTTTGTCTGGTACGGTAACTTGGCATTTCACTCCAAGCTTCAGCTTATGCATTTTGTCAGATCCTCTCAACCTGTCAGGCCTGGCATGCTCCACCTCAGGAGAGTGTGCTGGAATAAGCACTGCATGGAAGGATGAGGCTTAAAGAGTGTGATTCCATACAATATTTTCCTAACATGACTCCTATAGAGCAAGGAAGCCAGTTCTAGCAGAAAAAGTTTTCAAGAACTTTAGCTTCTGATTAAATGGGGGCCACTGGGGGTAAGAGGGAAGGACAGAAGAGGGAAACATCTTTACTATTGGCACAGTTTTGCAGTTGAAACTTCTACCACCTTGATAGCCCAACTGTGCTGGTACTAATGTGTGCAAAAGGCAACACTTTTGCATTGGAGTTAATGGGTTTAGATGTTTACAGGGCTCTTGGGCAACTTAGCAGCCCTTAGCAGCCCAACAGAAATCGGTTCAAGCCTCAGTAAGCACATAGCAAAGGAGATGGGACTGCAGAGACTTGAAATGACTCCTGTCCCCATTCTCAGCCTCCTTGCCTCTTGATGGGGGTGTTCTTTTCTTTGGGCTACTTCAGAATCCATCAACTCACAACCGCAGTCTAACTAGGGTATCTAAAGGTCAAATAGACTTTTGATGGATTTCCACCAACTGTTTTCATTGACTGATTAGAACTGCCTTCCTTACTAATAGTGAGTGTTACCCAGGAATGGGTCTTAAGCTTCAGAATTTAGTAGTTGCAAATATTCTCAGATACTCAGAAAAAGGAAACAACGCATTGTACAGATGTCTTTGCTCATCTATATTGAGCTTAGAGAGACAATGAATTTTTAAGTGTAGGACATGGAAATTTGCTGCTAGGAGCCTGTGACGCATTTTCAGTCAGGTATTTTCATCTCTACATGTTTGTTTGGAAAAGACACAAATGAGAGGAGAAACAACATTTCCTCATTTATTTATCAGACTTTTAACAAAGCAGCTTAAAATAAAAAAACAAAGAACAACAATACGTGTTAACACTTTTGTTCAGTGACAGACCAGAGCCGCTGATCAGTGAATGCCCTGTGATAGTAGGAAGCTATGAGATTTTGTTTTAATGTTTATGGTGCTGCTGTTGACTCAAACATCCAAGTAAGTCAGACATGTGCTTTATTGCAGGGGTCTGAACAAACAAGGCTACCAGTGTCGACGTAAGTAAGAAGGATTTCTGTTGTATTATTGTCATTCTTCTTATTTCATTGTTCCTTAACTTCTGAAAATCTTAACTGCAATAATTTCTTTTCAGAGTGTAATGCGGCAATTCACAAGAAGTGTATCGATAAAGTTATAGCTAAGTGCACAGGATCAGCTATCAATAGCCGAGAAACCATGGTATGTGTTCAGGTTCCTCTTTCTGTCTGGAGTATGATAATTTTATCCTAACATTAAATTTGGAAGCCCACTAATTCTTTTTAGTATTGCTTGAGCTTGAATCCTTAAGCTGATCAATGAACATCAATCTCCCTGAAAACCCTTTCCTCTTCAATAATGATGATTACTGAGATCCAAAACTAGGGGATAAATATGAAAAGCAAAATAAGACTATCGATGACTCTACCTTTTCCAGAAAGGCATGACAGGAAGTGCCCAGAAATCATAGTTTTGGTCAATTATATGAAAACAACTCTTGTGGCATCTATAGCTAGAAGTGACAGTTAAGGAATAGAGGCAAATGGTGACAAAATGCAGATTTAAGCATTTACAAGGTTAGTATGAGATGTAACAGAAGTATAATTCTTATGATGGGAGGCAAGTGTTTCTTTCATAATGAACTTTAAGGTACATGGCATGGGGACAGGTTAGATGTTACCCCATATTTAGTGTGTATCTAATACATGGAAGATACTATACTATGTACAATGCACAGCGGAACACAATATAGACCTGGTTTTGCCTTTATAGACCTTACTGTAAAATTAGGGAAACACATAATTAACAAACAACAATGTATTGTTTCCATTTATATTAAATAACCAACAAGGTGTGATAATGGAGAAAAACTGAGTGACCTACTTAAACCGAAGATCAGGGCATCTCCCAGGAGAGCATTTAAGCTGAGAGCTAAGGGTGAAAGGAGCCAGCTATATGAACAGCAGGAGGAAGCAGCCTCCAGACAGAAAAGGCCCCAAGGGGGAAAGACCATGTTCTAGGAACTGAAATGAGACCATGCAGCTGGAACAGCAAGGGCAAGAGAGTAAACAGAATACGAAGTCAGGGGACTTGATAGGACCTAGATTAGATGGGTTTTTTTTTTTTTTTTTTAGACCCTGGAGAAGTGGTTGGGTTTTATTTGACCTATAGTGGGAAGCCCACTTGGTGACTGCTGTAGGGGAAATTGTGGGTTGAGGTATGAACATAAAAACCAGAGGTGACTGCAGAAGTCCCCCCAAGGGGGAAGGTTGATGGCTTGTACCAATATGGTAACAATGGAGATGGAACAAAGTGAGCAGATTTTCAGGTGATTTCCTTGTTAGAAATGACTGGATTTGTCAATGGATTGGAAGTGGAAAATAAAAGAGAGGGAAATAAAGATGATGCCTAAGTTTCTGTATTGAGCAGTGGGGAAGTGGCAGAAACATAACAATGAAAGACTGGAGGAGAAATTAATATTTCAGTTTCTGATAAGTCCAGCCAGAGATGCCTGTACACATCCAAGCGGGAGGTATCAAGTGGACAATTTTACATGCAGTTGGAATTCACAGGAGCCAATAGACCAAATATATAAATTCCCCAAAGGAATCTAAAGTTACATGTTAGGTAGAAGAGAAGGAGTTTGTGATAAAGACTGACAATAAGAGTTCAGAGAGGGCTTTTCATATATTAAGAGTACATGAAGTTACAGAAACCAGAAAACAAAGGGGTCAATTGCATTCAGAGTAGCTAAGATGTTGAGAAAAATGAGAACCACATGGAGATCTTCAGAGCCCTTGATCCAAGAAATTTCAGAGAACTGTAGAAGTGTTTGCTTCATTGACCAACACTGAGGGTTACTGAGAGTTGATAACATGGAAACAATTTATGTGCTAATATTATCAAGCTCATTGAAGTAGAACAGTTGCTGAAAGGAGGTGAAACCCAAGGGATGGAAATACTCCCATAGCTAGAGAGAGAGGAGGGATGGATGAAGCTGGAGAGAAAGCGACAACCAAAACAGTCAAGGGGGAATAAGTTCACCCTTGGCAAGAGGGAAAGATGTCTAAAGCAGATGTGAAGATGGGTCTCTAATGGAAAGATGGATGGATCATCAATTGTAACAGAAAGGGAGGAGAAGAAGATGGTTGCAGATGATCGCAGATTGTAGATTTGGGGGCAGGCAGTTGAGAGAGCTTCCCTTAGACAGCTTACCTTCGGTGTCATCTGAAGATTTGTGGGAAGAAAGAAGAGAAGGCAGCAAGTGGCTTTGAGGAGAAAGGATCTGTGAGAGAATTATCTCGGGATGGAAAAGCAAGGTGGTTAGAAAAGAGCAGTAGGATTGCTGAGGACAGTGGAAAGTCCACCTGAGTTTGAGGGGCCAGCCTGCCCAGGTGTGTGATTTTCTCCAGCCAAGGGGTAGGCACAGAGAAGGCAAATTGGTTGGGTTTTGTAGAGCAGAATTCTTTTAAAATTTAGAGTCGGAATGGGACAATCTCCTATTAAAAGTGACTCTGCTAAGGCTCAAAGAAGTTATAGTTTGTCTGCAGTCAATCACCTATGATATAAGTAGCTGGGCTGGGACAAAATTTCAGATCTCAATCTCCCAGAGCAGTGTGATAGACTTTCCCCCCACCCCCAGTTTTATTAAGCAATAATTAGCATATATCACTGTATAAGTTTAAGGCATACAGCATGATGATTTGACTTACATATATTATGCAATGATCACCACCATCCATCATCTTATATAGATCCAATAAAAAGAGAAAACAAGATTTCTCCTTGTGATGAGAACTCTTAAGATCTACTCTCTTAACACCTTCCTTGTATATCACACAGCAGTGTTAGCTGTGGTCACTGTGTTGTACATTCTATCCCTAGGACTTATTTATCTTACAGCTAGAAGTACCTTTTGACCACCTTCCTCTACTTTTTCCTTCCTCCTAACCGCCCACCTCTGCAAACCACAAGTCTGATCCTTTTCTATGAGTGTGATTTGTTTTGTTTTGTTTTTTGGATTCCACATATAAGTGAGATCGTATAATATGTCTTTCTCTGACAAGTGTTGTGTTTGTTTAAATCCAATTGCCACCTCCCAGCCTGCCTCCCTGCTCTCTCTACTTGATGCCTTCAGTTTTCCTGGGAAAATCACTAATTATAAGAATGACAGTTAACCTCAATGGCTAATGTTCCCTGGAAATAGAATGAGAGCCACAAGTGCAATTTTAAATTTTCAGATATCCTCATATAAAAATTAAGGAGATAGTTTCCATTATTTTTCTCGTAAAAAGTCTTCAGAATCCAGTATGTACTTTATACTGATACCATATTGTTTTACCACCTTGCAGGTACTCATTTGGCCCATGTGGCTAAGTGAATATCATATTGGAAAGTACAAATCCATAGTCTTTTCCAGACATATCTTGAACTATTTTGAGCTAGGTGTCAAGATTTGAGGTAGAAGTCTTCCAGCCTGGACCTTGACATAAATTGTTCATATTTGTATGGAAATGTTTACACAAAATGAGATCTGAAAATTATTTTTTCTTGGTTGAAAATGGCTGAAGTAAGTTCTGAGTAATGTTTAAACAATTCTAAACAGCTATTCTAATGACCCAATGCTGGCCAACGTGCTCGGTGGAAATATTAGATATATCACTGTTAATGAAAAAGGCTTCTTTGATGTGCACATTCCCAAAGAAACTGTTTAATAAAAAACTTCTGTGGAGATTATAAGTCTTAAGAAAAACTTCCTATGTTACACAAGAATATTGGTATCCTTACCAGGAATCAAACTTCATGATTTTGTTACTGTTGTTGCTCATGTGATATGTTTGGCTAAAGGAGAGAATTTCAACTCTGGAAAACAAAACAAAACAAAAAATCCTGTAATATATCAACCACCAGCATCCCTCTCTCATCTCCCTTCTCCCCATCCCCTAACTCATCACATTGACTTTGAGAGAAGAAAGGGGAATGACGGAAAGAGGATAGGCTGATTCTGACTTCAGGCTTATAGATGTCCCAGCTCACTTGCTAGCTGTGTGACCTAAACAAGTGTCTTGCCCTCTCTGTGCTTAATTTCCTCATTTAGCAAATGGGGATTCTAATAAATGCTCCTTTAAGGGGGTATTTGCAATATCACATGTGTAAAAAAGATAGTACATGTGACATACTTATCCATATAACCTGGCAGGACCTGTTACCTGCTGCTCACCCCCTCCAGTCCATGTGTAATAGCTATGAAATGCTTCATACTTAGGCTTTTATACTAATAAGCCCACAGTAGTGTTTCCCCTAGAGGAGGAATTATATAACATCTTCCAAAGGTTAGAGTCCTAGTTCTAGGTTGAAAAAGAAAAGGCAATATGTATACTAAAATAGGAAGGGCAGTGCAATGTTCACCCAGATCTCATTTAGATAATTCCAGTCCCATCTTCCTGAAGACGTTAGCCTCCCTGTGGGAATGCCTCATACCTCAGCATAGTCCTGGTTACTTGATATGTGTATAGCTCAAACATGCCCCTTGCCTGGAAGAGTTAATGGCTGCCTGCCTTCTTTGGCCATGGCTGTAAGGCTTGACAAGTAAAGCTTATGGCTTAAAGCACACATCATTCCAGTGTTTGTAGTGCTCTGTTAGTTATACTGGAGTAGCTGCTAAGATACCAGAGGTTGAGAACCAGGGACATGCATATGGTCACACGTTCTCCCTTCTTTCAGTTCCACAAGGAGAGGTTCAAAATTGACATGCCGCATAGATTTAAAGTCTACAATTACAAAAGCCCGACCTTCTGTGAGCACTGTGGGACCCTGCTGTGGGGCCTGGCCAGGCAAGGACTCAAGTGTGATGGTGAGTCCAGTGGGAAATGAGCATGGGCCCTGGTACGGAACCCCTACAGGGTGGCTTTGCAGTTTTAATGGAGAGCACAAGGGGAAGAGGGAGCACAGAGGGTTGACTTCTCCAGCTAGCCCGGATGACCCTGAGATCATGAATGTGAAGTTCTCAGGACAACAGACCACTTCTGCTCTTTTCTTCCCATTTCCAACACCATCATCCCGGGATCCCAGAGAAGTGCAAACCTGTTCAGTCTCAATGTCAAGTCTCCCAGCCTGTCATTGTACCTCACGCTGGGGAGAAAGGAAGATGGCACTTTTCCCGACTGGCCTCCCTCCCTGGGGCCTCCCTTTGTCTCCTGGTGTTCTGGGACTGCCCCTTCTGACCCTAGCAGTTCAAGCTATGCCCCCACTGTCGCTCTCCCTTACACCTTAAGATTCCCCCTGTAGCCCATCGAGGAGTAAGCCCGGCACATCTACTTGGCTGATGGATGGTCCTGCACATAGGCATTTGTGACTTAGACTGGAAGGTCAATGCCCAAAGTGTGCCAAGGAAGAAGCCCAGCCCCGCACTGACCATCATATTCCCTCCTCTGACCTCTCCTTAAAGGCTGGCATTACAACAGAGCCTCATCGAGGTTTTCAGCTCTGGAAAGAGCAAAAAGCACTTTCTTACTCTAAAAGTTCAAACTGCTAAGGCAATAACCTTTAGAAACTGAGATGCCAGGATTAGGCAGTAGGGAGGGAAGATTCCAGCAAGGCATTTCTGCCTTCTGAGTGGGGGTGAGGGTGGGGCAGGGCCAGACAGACATTCAAAAAGGAAGGCATCCTGCTGCAGCAGAGGCCTTTCTATTTCGAATTATTAAATATGGAAGCCACTTTGTTTTTTTCTTGGCCGCTCCATTTTGTTTTATGCCACTGGCTTAATCTTTGGCAATTCTTATCTTTTAAGTGATAAAGGTGAAGGTCACCTTCAACAGCATTCTCTTCCTCATCGCCATTGTGCTCATGTGTCTCGTGAAGTCTGGAGTGGCATCTTAGTGGAGACGGGGAGGGTTAGGTTTTCAAACCATTGCTGAAGGCAAAACCCACATGCAGTGAAAATTCACCTTAATAATCCCTCTAGGAAGACCACTGTGCACCTTGCTCTCTACACCTGTTCAAGAGCTCACAGGTGGGCCTGGTACTCTATGGAGTATCTTTATCTTTAGGAGTTCATAGGTAAGAAGTTATTTCAGAATTGAACGAGCAGGCATGAATAATCAGATCCCCTCTAATGGTTCCCCGAATCCTCTGATGGTCTCCCTCAGAGTGCAAATTCCTTTTCCCCAGAGCCTGAGCGCCCCACCTGCCCAGTGGTGCCAACAGCCCAACGATGCCTCTGAGCTTAGAACCTCCACAAGGGTTCCTTGCCATTGTTTCACGGCCCACACACCTGCTCTGTTCCATCCCCCCTAACATTCTTTCTCCCCGGTCCCTTCTCTTTCCCTCTCTCCCCTTGCCTCCTGCACGCCAGGCAGCCCTTCTCCTCTCACCCCTCCTCTCCTCTCCCCTTTCCTCCCCTCCCTTTCCTCCCCAACACCCTCTGCTCTTGAGGCTGACACCTGCAGACATCACTGTGTCCTTGCCCCCCCCCCCATGCCCTTGACTTTACCTCCCCTTCCAATCTACTCTTTGGGTTCTGTTCCTCTGCCTTGGCCCTGCTCTTTCTGTCTTGTTCTCTTCTAAGCCACCTTCCTAAATAGGGCCTCCCTTCATTTTAACTCTGTCCTTTTCTCTCTCCACTTGAATTCCCATGAAAATCATCATCCAAAGGGACTGTTTGCACTCACAGAGACCAAGTTATCACCTAATAGGTTAGTAACAGAGACATATGACATTATCATAGTGGGAATGGGGCCTGCCTTCACGCGAGTGTGTCCGAGACAAGCTTATCCAGCTACCATGTTAAAAAAACAAAGTGAAACTCTCCAATGCCTCACACTCAGTCCTTGCTCATTGCTTCCCTTTGGCTTGTGGTAATGAGTAAAGAAATGCAACTGAGGGCTTCCCAATGTGCAACTTGCATCAACAAGTCCAGTATGACTTGCATCAACAAGTCATGCTAAATTCAGATGGGCAGAGAGCCCTCATCAGCAGCATCGTTACTACAGTAAAGACTTTAGATATACATAGAAGATTTCACTTAGAATGGATTTGGGTTATATCATTGCATTTATGCTGGGACAAGTACTGGTCTCTACTTACACAGAAAATGCTGTCTTATTTTGTTTTATTATGAATTCTCTGAGAAGAGTAAGCTAGTTAAAACTAAAGGCTGAAGCCTGATAAAATTTCACTTAAATATTTTAAAACATATCTCATTCGAATAAATGATGAAGATGAAATAGAAGCTGTATTTGTTGAGTACCTATTTGATGCCTATCACTGTGCTAAGTTCTTTGCACACAAATGGGCTAATAAACAGGTGAGGGTAAAAGTGCATTATTTTATAACCTTTCCTGCCTAATGCCTTATAATAATCCCTATGAATAGACCTTGATATAATGAAATAGGACTTGAGAATATAATTCTATCAGCCAGAGTTTGGAAATCTTAAGTTAGATTTTTTTTTATTGTAATGGCAATGTTTCATAAGCAGAATTTTAATATTCTAAACTAACAACATGAAGTAGTAGTTGTCTTTATACAGATGAACATGTGCACACACATCCCAATCCAAGAAAGCTCACGGGATCACAGTAAGTGGAGGGTGGACCTTTATTGTGCTATTTTCAGAACTAATGAATCAGAATATTCCCCCAGAATCACAGGTCTGTGTAGATCATTTGGTTGAACTAGCCCTGCCATAGGGTGAGGATGAGGTCTCCAGGGTACTTTCTGTCCTCCCACTCCTGCCCCTAAGCCCAGACCACCCCCACCATTTCCATTTCAGTTCTGCAGGCTGAAGTTGCTCCCTGGGCTTCAACTCAGAGGGGAGAGAAGCTCCTTGCAGTCCATGTGGGGAAGGGGATGCTTGGACTCCAGTCCAGAGTGAGAGTAAATCACCTTGCATCCCGGCATTGCACCTTCCCTCCAGGGAGGGCCTGAATCATGTTTTTCTCTCAGCAGGGGCGCAGTGTAAATGCATACTGACAGCAGCCTTCCTCCCCTATCAGCAAGGCTCTGGTTCTTACTCAAGTGGGAGTCATTCCCCAGCATCACATCGAGGAATGTCTGGCCTGTGTATGTAGTCTTGGGAAGAGGAGGTAGATGCATAGCGGCATCATAAAAGTGCTGCCCTCATTTATTTGAATGCAGTGTCTCCTTCTGCTGGGAAGATGGCTCCAGGGATTTGCCAGTTGTCCCTCAACATATGCGTACCTAAAACAGTCCTGTGCAAAGTCCACTCAGTGAGTTCTGTTGCTCTTGCTCAGCATGTCTTTCTCCTTTTCAGCATGTGGCATGAACGTACATCACAGATGCCAGACAAAGGTGGCCAACCTTTGTGGCATAAACCAGAAGCTAATGGCTGAAGCGCTGGCAATGATTGAGAGCACCCAACAGGTAGGAAAGGGGTTTAGGTTGAGTTCCTGCAATTTCAACTCAGCAAGGACTACTCCAGTCCTTTTGCCGTTTGAGCTGTGGGACAATGTGGAGCCTGTTCCTGAGCACTTGTCTTGACTCTGACTTTCATCCTCATACGCATATCCCCACTTTGAGATATTTATTTATTTAATGCATTTGAACTGCATAGATCTTTATAAGATCTTAAATTCTTTGTGGAAGGAGCAGGGGCAGAAACAAATTCATTAAAATTATTGAAGATTCATTACCAGCTTTATACCTATATACTTGCTAGAATCATCCCTAAAATGTGCACAGAACACGGAGTCCAGGGCAACTTTTGCCTTGCCATTTACTCACGTGCACAGCACTAGCATGTTGAACTTACATATCCAAGAACAAACCCTCTTCAAGTCCTGGTGTTGGTTATGTAAGTCTTTTTCCATCCATTGACCCTCCATTCTTATTTGTGACTGAATGATGTAGAGACCATAGGAGAAACCAGTTAGCCCCCTGGAAAAATATGAAGGAAGTGAATATGTTCTGCTGGTGCATAAAATACAGTAGATAGACTCCTACAGCGTATGGGATCCTAAAAGAGTGCTAAAGGAAAGAAGGATGTTTGTTATCTAATGCATTTAGGAATCTTAAATGGATCTCATCCCCAAGGGCAGTAGGCTGAGCTGTCCTTGCAGGAGTGGGTGGGTGGGTGAGTGGTCTGACTCTTTGTTTATAATCTAGGCTCGCTGCTTAAGAGACACTGAACACATCTTCAGGGAAGGTCCAGTTGAAATTGGTCTCCCATGCTCCATAAAAAGTGAAGCAGGGCTGCCATGTGTACCAGCACCTGGGAAAAAAGGTAGCTATCCTGATCCTCAGTAGAATCATTGTCCATAATTAATCTTGGTCAACCTTAACCTGAGTCCTCTGCATTTAAATTCTCCATTTACCTGGTCTGATAGGTAAGAGGCTCCTACTTCTTGGAAGTGAGACCAAAAATGTGCCCCGTTAAGAAACCTTTGTAAGAGGGTGGGAAGTGGGGGCAGGGAGAAAATGGGATAGGTCTATAGTAAAGAACTGCAAACGTTTCCTTAGAATTTTAGAATGTTACTTCCTGTCACCGTAAAAGGTTTTGCAAAAATAAATCTACCGTAAATCTCAATGCCACAGGAGAAAAGGAAATTTAAGAGTAGAAAGGGGAAGAATAGTGGGGCCTCAACATTTATCATTATGGAAATTTATCCAGCCTACTTTCTGAAAGTAGTTCATGAGAGGATATGCCTACATGAATCTGGGAACTGAATAATTTCAGCATACATTATAAAATACAGGTTTTCCCCACTATCCTAAAGTATAGTATTTCTGTGAAAACTTTCTTTTAATTGAAGTATAATTAATATACAGTATTGCTTAGTTTCAGGTGTACAACATAGTGATTCAACAATTCTGTATATTACTCAATGCTCATCTGTCACCATACAATGTTACTACAGTATTATTGACTATATTCCCTATGCCGTACTTTTTATCTCTGTGACTTATTTATTTTGTAACTGGAAGTTTATACCTCTTAATCCCCTTTATTTCACCTGCTTCCCCACCCACTCTTTTGGCAAGCACCAGTTCTCTATATTTAAGAATGTTTGGTTTGGTTTTGTTTTTTAGATTCCACATATAAGTGAAATTGTATGATATTTGTCTTTCTCTGTCTGACTTATTTCATTTACCATAATATCCTCCACATCCATTGTTGTCATAATGAAAAGATCTCATTCCTTTTTATGGCTGAGTAATATTCCATTGTATATATACCATATCTTCTTTATGCATTCATCTATTGATGGGCACTTGGATTGCTTCCATACTTTGGCTATTGTAAATAATACTGCAGTAAACATAGGAATGCATATATCTTTTTGAGTTAGTGTGTTCATTTTCTTTAGGTATATACCCAGTAGTGGAATTACCAGATCATATCGTAGTTCTATTTTTAATCTTTTGAGGAACCTCCATACTGTTTTCCACAGTGGCTATACCTGTTTGCATTCCCACCACCAATGCATGTGGGTTCCTTTTTCTCTGCCTCCTTGCCAACACTTGCTATTTCTTGTCTTTTTGATACTAGCCATTCTGATACCTCATTGTGGTTTTGATTTGCATTTCCCTGACGATTGATGATGTTCAGCATCTTTTCATGTGTCTGTTGGTCATCAATATGTCTTCTTTGGAAAAATGTCTGTTCAGGTCCTCTGCCCATTTTTTAATAGTTTTTTTTTTTTTTTTGGTGTTGAGTTATGTAAGTTCTTTATATATTTTGGATATTAACCCCTTATCAGATATATCTTTTGCAAACACCTTCTTCCATTCACTAGGTTGTCTTTTTGTTTTGTTTATGGTTTCCTTTGCTGTGCAGAAGTTTTTTTATTTTGATGTAGTCCCGATACATTATTTTTGCTTTTGTTTTCCTTGCCCAGGAGACGTATCCATAAACATGTTGCTAAGACTGATGTCCAAGAGATTACTGCCTGTGTCTTCTTTTAGGAGTTTTATGGTTTCAGGTCTCACACTTAGGTCTTAATCCATTGTGAGTTTTTTTTGTGTCTGGTGTAAGGAAGGGGTGCAGTTTTGTTCTTTTGCATTTAGCTGTCCAGTTTTCCCAGCAGCATTTGTTGAAAGGACTGTTTAAAAAAAAGAAAGAAAAGACTGTTTTTTCCCCATTGATTATTCTTGCCTCTTTTGTCATAAATTAATTGACCATATAGGTATATGTTTATTTCTGGACCCTCTATTCTGTTTTATTGATCTACATGTCTATTTTGGTGTGAGTACCAAACTTTTGATTATTCTAGCTTTGTAGTGTATCTTGAAGTCTGGGATTGTGATCTCCAGCTTTGTTCTTCCTCAAGATTGCCTTGGCTATTCTAGGTCTTTTGTGATTCCATACAGATTTTAATATTATTTGTCCTAGTTCTGTGAAAAATGCTGTTCGTGTATTGATTGGGATTACACTGAATCTGTAGATTGCTTTGGGTAGTATGGATATTTTAACAATGTTAATTGTTCCAATCCATCAGCACAGAACATCTTTCCATTTGTTTTTGTCATCTTCAATTTCTTCAATCAGTGTTTTATAGTTTTCAGAGTAAATGTTTCACCTCCTTGGTTAAGTTTATTCCTAAGTATTTTATTCTTTTTGATGCAATTGTAAATGGGATTGTTTTCTTAATTTCTCTTTCCACTACTTTGTTATTAGTGTATAGAAATGCAACAGATTTCTGTATATTAATTTTGAATTTTTTGACTTTCATTAGTTCTAATAGTATTTGGGGGCCGTCTTTAGGGTTTTCTAAATATAATATGTCATTTGCAAATAGTGACAGTTTTACTTCTTCCTTATCAATTTGGGTGGTGTTTATTCCTTTTTCTTTTCTGATGGCTGCAGCTAGGACTATTACTACTGTATGGAATTAAAGTGGCTTGAGTGGACATCCTTATCTTGTCCTGATCTCGAGAAAAAGGTTTTAGTTCTTCACCATTGAGTATGATGTTAGCTGTGGGTTTGTCATGTGTGGTCTTTATTACGTTGAGGTGTTCCCTCTAAGCCCACTTTGTTGAGAGTTTTTATCATGAATGAATGTTGTATTTTGTCAAATGCTTTTTCTGCATCTGTTGAGATGACCATGTGGTTTTTATCCTTCCTCTTGTTAATGTGGTATGTCCCATTGATTGATTTGTAAATATTGAGCTACTCTTGCATCCTTGGAATAAAAGCCACTTGATTGTGGTAAATGATTTTTTTAATGTATTGCTGAATTCAGTTTACTAATATTTTTTGAAGATTTTTACATCTAAGTTAATCAGAGATATTGGCCTACAGTTTTCTTTTTTGGTAGCATCTTTGCCTGGTTTTGGTATCAGGGTAATCCTGACCTCATTGAATGAATTGGGAAGTTTTCCTTCTTGTATTTTTGGAATAGTTTGAGATGAATAGGTATTAACTCTTATTTAAGTGTTTGGTAGAATTCCCCTGAAAGCCATCTGGCCCTGGTGTTTTGTTGAGAGTTTTTGATTACTGATTCAATATGATTGATTACTAGTAATCAATCAGTCTGTTCAGATTTTGTATATCCTCAAGATTCAATCTTAGAATAAGTTTCTAGGAATTTATCCATTTCTTCTAGGTTGTCCAATTTGGTGGCACTCCATTTTTCATAATTTTTTTTATAATCCTTTGTATATCTGTGGTTAAGGTTGTTATTCTCCCCCTTCATTTGATTTTGAGTCTTCTTTTTTCCTGATGATTGTGACTAAAGGTTTTTCAATTTTGTTTACCTTTTCAAAGAACCATCTCTTGGTTTCATTGAATTTTTTATTGCTTTTTAGTTTCTATTTCATCTCTAATCTTTATTATTTCCTTCCTTCTACTATCTTTGGGCTTTGTTTTTGTTTTTCTAGCTCCTTTAGGTGTAAGGTTAGGTTGTTTATTTGGGATTTTTCTTATTTCTTGAGGTAGCCCTGTATTGCTATAAAGTTCCCTCTTAGAAGTGCTTTTGCTATGGCCCAAAGATTTTAGATCGTTGTCTTTTTGTTTTTATTTGTCTCCATGTATTTTCTGATTTCCTCTTTGAGTCGTTGACCCATCTGTTGTTTATGAGCATGTCCTTTAGCTCTATGTGTATGTTTTTTCCAGATTATTTTCTTGTAATTGATTTCCAGTTTCATACCATTGTGGTTGGAATGGAGGCTTGATATGACTTCAGTATCCTTAAATTTATTGACATTTTTTTGTGGCCTAACATGTGACATATTCTGGAGAATGTCCCATGTGTGCTTGAAAAGAATGTGTATTCTGCTGTTTGGGGGTGGAGTGTTCTGTATATATCTGTTAGGTCCATCTGCTCTAATATGTTGTTCAAAGCCACCATTTCCTTATTGACCTTCTGTGTGGATATTTATCCATTGATGTAAGTGGTGTATTAAAATCCCCTACTATTATTGTATTACTATCCATTTCTCCCTTTACATATGTTAATATTTGCTTTATATAATTTGGTACTCCAATGTTGGGTGCATAAATATTCACAATTTTATGTCCTCTTGTTGGATCGATTCCATTATCATTATGTAGTACCATTCTTTGTCTCCTGATACAGTCTTTGTCTTAAAGGCTATTTTGTCTGATATAAGTATTGCTACCCCAGCCTTTTTTTTTTTTCTTCTGTTTTCATGGCATATGTTTTCCCAGTCTTTCATTTTCAGTCTGTATGTGTCTTTAGGTCTGAAGTGAGTCTCTTGTAGGCAGCATATAGATGGGTCTTTTTTTTTTTTTTAAAGATTTTATTTATTTATTTGACAGAGAGAGAGACACAGCGAGAGAGGGAACACAAGCAGGGGGAGTGGGAGAGGGAGAAGCAGACTTCCCGCGGAGCAGGGAGCCTGATGTGGGGCTCGATCCCAGGACCTGGAATCATGACCTGAGCCGAAGGCAGACGCTTAACGACTGAGCCACCCAGGCGCCCTGGGTCTTGTTTTTTTATCCATTCAGGCATGCTATGACTTTTGATTGGAGTGTTTAGTACATTTATCTTTAAGGTAATTATTGATAGGTTTGTACTTATAGCCATTTTGTTAATTGTTTTCTAGCTGTTTTTGTAGTTTTTCTCTATTTTCTTTTTTCTTTCCTCCATTACTCTCTTTCATTGTGATTTGATGCCTTTAGTGTTATGCATGGATTCCTTTCTCTTTCTTTTTTGTGTATCTATTATAGGCTTTTGATTTGTGTTTACCATTGGGTTCCTATATAACCTCTTATGTGAACAGCAGTCTATGTTATGTTGATGGTCACTTAAGTTCAAACACATTCTAAAAGTACTAAATTCTTACTCCTCCCCCACCTTTTATGTATATGATATCATATTTTACATCTTTTTATTTTGTGAATACCTTGACTCATTTTTGTAGATATAACTGATTTTACTACTTTTGTGTTCTAACCACCATACTGGCTTTATAGTAATTAATCTACTACCTTTAATATATGTTCTTACCAGTGAAATTTTTTCCTTTCATAGTTTTCTTCTAATTATGGCCTTTTCTTTTCACTTGAAGAATTCCCCTTAGCATTTGTTATAAAGCTGGTTTAGTGGTGATGAACTCCTTTAACTTTAGTTTGTCTGGGAAACTCTCTATCTCTCCTTCTATTCTGAATGATAGCCTTGCTGGATAAACTACTCTTGGTTGCAGGTTTTCTTCTTTCAACACTTTGAATATATCATGCCACTCTCTCTGGCCTGCAACATTTCTGCTGAAAAATCAGCTATAGCCTTATGGGATTTCCCTTGTTTGTAACTGTTTTCTTTTCTCTTGCTGCTTTTAAGATCTCTCTCTTTATCATTATTTTTTGCCATTTTAATCATTATGTGTCTTGTTGTGGACCTCCTTGGGTTCATCTTATTTGGGGCTCTCTGTGCCTCCTGGTCTTGAATGCCTATTTTTCCCCCAGATTAGGGAAGTTTTCAGCTATTATTTCTTCAAATAAATTTTCTGTCCCCCTTTCTCTCTCCTCTTTCTGGGATCCCTACAATGTGAATGTTATTATTCTTGATGGTGTTGCCAAGTTCCCTACCTTATTCTTATATTTTGTTATTCTTTTTTCTTTTTGCTGTTCAGCTTGGTTCCTTTCTATTACTCTCTTTTTTTCAGATTGCTCATCTGTTTTTCTGCATTCTCTACTCTGCTGTTGATTCCCTCTAGTGTATTTTTATTTTAGTTATTGTATTCTAAAGCTCTGGTTCTTTATTTATATTTTTTATCTCTTTGATCAAGTTCTCACTGAGATCATGCACTGTTTTCTCAAGTCTGGGTGTATCTTTATGACTACTACTTTGAATTCTTTATCAAGAAAATTGGTTATCTCCATTTCATTTAACTCTTTCACTGTGATTTTGTCTTGTTCTTTCATTTGAGATAGCTCTCTGTCTCATTTTGTCTATCTGTGTTTGTTTCTGTGTATTAGGTAATTCACCTACATCTCCTGGTCTTGAAAGTAATGGCCTTGATGAGAAGAGGTCCTATGGTGTCATGAAGTGCAATCCCCCTGGTCATCATAATTAGGAGCTCTAGAGGTGTCCCTGGCTGGACTGCATGTACCTTACTGGGGAGGCTGAGCCATAATTGCCTTCAGCCCAGCAGGCTGCACTGACCCACTTTGCCTGCTATGGGTGCACAGGGCAGGGTTTCTTCCCCAAGCTATTGAGGGGCCTGTCTAAAGCCACTGTGGGGCTGTTGGTGGGTGGAACCAGCAGTGAGCCTATCTAGAGTTAGCCTTTCTGCCACAGCTGCAGGTACACTGGGTGGCAGGGATTGCTCCCTGCACAGCCAGCTGAGACTGAGTTGTTGGAACAAGGGGTGCACTGGTGTGTGAAGTTATCTCCCCTGTGCCCCAGTTGGGGAGAAACTTCGGAGTGGTACTGGTCCCTACTGGGGTTTCTTGTGGGGTGTGGTGGGGCAAGAACTGCTTTGGAGAGATGCCTGCTGAAGTGGACAGATTGAATGCAGCAGGTCCACAGGTGATTGCTGGGGCAGAGCACGTGGTGCTAGCAAGGTAGATGGCTCTCACAACCATCTGGCTATCTTGGCTTGGGAAGGGAAAGAGAAACGGTGTCCACCAACAGTTTTGTTCCCAGAGAAATCTCCTCAAGATCCCTGACCCTCCAGCACACATTCTGAGATTAATTCATAGATCTCCTTCATGTATACCACAGACATTTTTTAAACTGCTGCTTCTGTGCTGTCTTGGGCCAAGTTATTATGCTGGTTCTTTAAGTTCTATATGGTAGGGACTCAGCTTCCTGTCACCTTCCTACTCTCCTCAAAGTTAAGGTCACTGATTTTTAAAGCTCCCAATTTTAAGCCCCACTGGTTTTCAGAGCCAAATGTTACTGAGATTTGTCTTCCCAGGGCAGGTCCCCATGCCACAGGTGCCTTCTGTGGCACCTGATCCTCCGGCTTCTCTGTGCTTGTGGTGTCCCTCCCATTTGTGGCTGGTCTCATGTGGGTTTGGTTCCCAACTGTATCTCTAGTCCTTCTATCTTTCTAAATGTTTCCTCCTGTCTATAATCAACTGTGGAAGGTCTGTTCTGCCAGTCTTCAGGTTGTTTTCAGTGATAGTTGTATAGATGTAGCTGTTATCTTGTTGTGCTCATGGGATGACGTAAGCTCAGGATCCTCCTTCTCTGCCATCTTCCCCATGACTCCCCCATGAAATTTTTTATAAGCCAGAATAGCATAAAGCAAAGAAGCAATTACTGTTAATTTATATAGAACAATTTTTTAGTATTCCCAGACCCAAAAAATCACCTTAGGCTTTTCTAAAAGCTTAGAACACATGTTGCTAACTGAGGCACAGAATACTCGACATCAAGCACAGATGCTCACACAGTTCAAAACTCTGGATGCTGGATGCTGAGCTGCTGAGTGCAGTTACTGGGGAAGGGCCTGGGTGGCGCCACTCTTGATGCTCAGATTCACTGCCTCTTGCTGGCTTGCTGCAAAACCAATGCTGAATCTCATCTGCACTTTTCTTTTTTCTGTAAAAGAGGAAATCGTCTCCAGATTTTTTTTTCGGTTAGTGAAAACAGGTAGTAATATAGATCTTTCATGAAAGCAAAGTGGCAAACGTGAACTTTCAAAACATGGGGCATGCCTGCATTTATTTTCCTTGGGTTTAGGGAGAAGATGAAAAGTAAATCTGGAGATTGAAAATAAAAGAAATGTCATTACTCCATCCACAAAAAAAGAAACAAAATCATGTGATGTGATAGAGGTTCTGTTGTAAAATGGCGATCATATCACAATATATAAATGTATCAAGTCAACATGTTGTACACCTTAAATTAACATAATATGTGTCAAATATATTTCAATAAAAAGAAAATAAATGTTAAAAAGTATTCTGCACTTCCTCTGGCATTGGGTGAGGAAAAAATTGGCTGATTTTAATACAGCGAGGGATGAGGCAATTCAGATCTCCATCAGTCTTTCCATTTCCTCATCCCTCACATGCAACATCACATGTTGCCACTGTGCCTGTGAGCCATGCAAGTAGCTGAGAACCATTTTTCCTCAAGTTTGGTTAAAATCTCTATTTGTGCATGATTTGACATAATTTAAAATGCTCCTTTGTTTTGCATCTATGGTCTTTTGCTAATTAGAATATGTTTCTTAACATGAAATTTCTCCCAGTTTGTCGGGTAGATAAGAGATGCAGTCCATGCCCCAAATGCCAGGCTCACAGGGGGCCCTTCTCCCCATTTTTGTGGATGGAGCCTCAGAGTGGGAAGTGGAAGAGAATGTGTTCTCAAAATAACCAGAATGATCCTCCATTGTTTCTTGTTTACTTTTAACCACTAGCTTGCTATTTTCAGAGCCTCAGGGAATCTCTTGGGAGTCTCCTTTGGATGGGATGGAGAAAATATGCCATCGTCCAGAGCCTGAACCGAACATAGAAAGACCATCTGTACATATGAAACTAAAAATCGAGGATTTTATCTTGCACAAAATGTTGGGGAAAGGAAGTTTTGGCAAGGTATGATAGTATACTATAGAATTCTGCAGACCAAATTATAGAAATTAAAAAGCAAAACTCCTAAACTCATGGGACGAGAACCAGTCATGGGTGTGGAAAGAACATTCTTGTGCATTTTTTGACAGGATAGAGAGGGGTCTGAATAAGTGTTTTAGAGGGGGCAGGAGATGGGTGAGCCTGGTGGTGAGTATTAAGAAGTGCACATATTGCATGGAGCACTGGGTGTTATATGCAAACAATGAATCATGGAACACTACATCAAAAACTAATGATGTGTACTGTATGGTGACTAACATAATAAATTATAATAAAAAATAATATGAATGAGTAAATAAATAAATAAATAAGGAAACCCAGGAACTCTAGGAAGTAGTGGCCTCTGCTTCCCTGGGAATCATTGTTCCCAATCCATTTTGATTCATATTGTGTGTACATCCCACACAATTATGAGTTTGGTATATTTGGACATCAAAGAAATGAAAAGCTGCCTCAGCCAGTTTCTATTTCTTATAGTTTTTTTTTTGGTTGTTGTTTTTCTTTTGCTCTCTTCTCAAACTTGGAGTGTTGTTTTACTTTGAATGCAATTTTTTTTTCTCTATCAAATGTCCTCAGTCTTATATTAGTTTGCTAGGACAAATGTAGCAAAATATCACAGGCTGAGTGATTCGAACAACAGAAATTTATTTTCTTATCCTTCTGGAGGCTGGAAGTCTAAGACTTAAGTGTCAGTAGGGTTGTTTCTTCTTTTTTTTTTAAATTTTTTATTATTATGTTAATCACCATACATTACATCATTAGTTTTTGATGCAGTGTTCCATGATTCATTGTTTGTGCATAACACCCAGTGCTCCATGCAGAACGTGCCTTCTTTAATACCCATCACCAGGCTAACCCATCCTCCCACCCCCCTCCCCTCTAGAACCCTCAGTTTGTTTCTCAGAGTCCATCGTCTCTCATGGTTCATCTCCCCCTCCGATTTCCCCCCCTTCCTTCTTCCCCTCCTGCTATCTTCTTCTTTTTTTTTTTTCTTAACATATATTGCATTATTTGTTTCAGAGGTACAGATCTGTGATTCAACAGTCTTGCACACTTCACAGCGCTCACCATAGCACATACCCTCCCCAATGTCTATCACCCAGCCACTCCATCCCTCCCACCCCCCACCACTCCAGCAACCCTCAGTTTGTTTCCTGAGATTAAGAATTCCTTATATCAGTGAGGTCATATAATACATGTCTTTCTCTGATTGACTTATTTCGCTCAGTATAACAATAGGGTTGTTTCTTCTGAAGTCTCTCTTTGGCTTGTAAATAGTCACCTTCTCCCTGTGTCTTCACATCGTCCCTCTGTGTATCTCTGTGTCCTAATCTCTTCTTATAAGGATGCTAGTCATGCTGGATTAGAGCCCACCCTAATGAACTTACTTTAAGTATTACCTCTGTAAAGACCCTGCCTCCAAATACAGTCACATTGTGAGGTCCTGGGGTTTAGGACTTCAGGAGGTAAATTTTTCAGAGGGGACACAATTCACTTCATAACAAAGCTGTAGCTTGAGAGTCATGAAAAAAGTTTCATGGGGAAAGTCCCTCCTCTAAATCCTTCCTGCCACACACTCAAGTTATGGGCTGCCTCTGTCAGTCACAAAGGACAAGAGGAAAAGGAGGAAGATGACACAATTTAACGATCAACTATCAGTGATGGAAAGAAATTTTCAAGCTAGCGAATGTAAAGAAAGATGCCTTGGAACATGAGCCTTGAGATTATTCTAGATATTAAGGTTATCTACTATATTAATGACACTCTCTGTTGTTTTATTCTTGGATGAAACTCCTAGGAAAATTTTAGCCAGAGACTACCGTTCTATGAATTTGTACATCCAAAGCCAGCATTATGCTCCACACCTGCTTACCAGACTTTGGCTGGGAAACTCACCCAGTTTATTTAATAATAAACTAGAATGCAACTGAGCATCACCACAGCTGAATCACATTATGCTGCGATTGGGTTTGGATTTAAACACCAGTGCATTGCTTTTGGCAAAATCTGTTCTGCCCTGCAAACTAGCTGATATCCATTAATTCCTTTAGTTCATTTCCACAATAATATGAAACACAGCAGGCTCATTTGGTGGTGTTAATCTGTGTAATAGGCAATTTTATAGCTAGTCTTCATTATAATTTAGCATCAATTAATGTGCAATTATAACCTGTTACCAAAAATTGAAAGCCCATTATAGAGATGGAAATTGCCTTTTCAGCTTCTTAGTTTATGGCTGGTTTGGGGATGTTTATTGAAAGAAACAATTATCAAAAGAGCACTTTTAATTGTTAATGAAATGTTTATCTTTCTTTGTTCCCATGTGGGTTTCTATATTTGAACAAGGTTAATAAGAAAGACATTAAGTTAAACCTACAAGCCTTAGTAAAATATCCCAAGGGACAACTGAGAGCCTCAGGTATCCTCTGCCTATGTCCAAAGCAGTATGTCCCTCAGTTCCTACAGACCAAGAAGACTGAAGCAGGGACCCAAAGACAGGAGGACAAAGCACCAAAGCAAAATGGGACAGCCATATTTCCCTTTCTTACAACACTGAGGATACTCCAAAACTTGTTTTTTTTTATTTCTTTTGGCTCTAGATAGGAAGTATGGTTTCTCGCCAAAATGGTAGCCTCTATATATTCTTATTCTCAATTTACTTTGAAGGCCAGCAAAAAAAAAAGCATTGTTTTCCAGGGATATGCATATCATCCATTTGCCTGCAATCTCATCTAAGTTCTATGCCCTCTATCAAGCCAGCTACCCCAAAACTATATATCCGCACCATGTTATTTTAAATATAGACACATGCATTTTCAGTACTGGTTTGGTGTCATTGACTTTGACATTCCCTAAAAGTCAAGAAACAAACGACAAGTATTCTTAATAACTATCATTTAGAGAGTATTTTATAGTTTCCAAATCATTTTCCCATGTGGTAGTCATTTGATTTTCACAACGGTCCTGCAAGTTGGAGAATGTCATGACAATTATCTCTTTTACACATTAGGAAACCAGAGCCCAGAGAGGTTAATTGGTTTGCCCACATTCCCACAGCTAGTAAAAGAGACCCAAGCTGGAGTTTTCTGCTTCCAAATGCCATGTCCTCACAACTGTCAATCGTCTGTTGCTGCATCATTTGCAAAAGCAAAAGTTGTAGAAACTCTCCATTATAGGCCATCTGGTGTCCTTTCATATAAGATTCATGAAATCAAGTAGAAAAAGTAAATTTGGAATTATATTTTTTCCACTGAGTAGCTCCATGAATTTGAGCAAGTGAAGTTACTCTTTAAACCCAGTTTGTTTGTTTGTTTTATTACTGTCTGTCTTGTGGAGAGTCCTGAGCTAAGAATTAGATAGCACATATAAAGTATACCGGAGGTCCTAAACATGGCATTACTGCCTATGCCATTGGATGAAATGGTGTACACTCTTTAAGCATATAAGGACAGCTTTATTCCCTTGTATTCTTTTTTCACCTTGAAAAACTGGGTAAAACTCAGAGCTAAGTTTTATGCTTATTTGCACTGACGTTTCAAGTGTAATCAAATCCTCCTCTCTGCTACTTATCTTGCTTCCTTCAGTATGCACTTAGTCTCTGGGAATTTATATTATAAATTTACTCAGGTCCCTGGGCAGACAGTTCATACTTTTTTAAACAGAATTTTTCAAGGACTGACAATAACCCATCCAATTGTACAGTAGTTTTGTGGAACCCTTTGAAAGGCACAAAGCAAGTATGAAACTACTAGGTAATATCCTAAAATCAGTGAAGTACTCTATTTTGTCTCTATAAAGGGGATAGAAGGGGATTAGAGAAGAAATCCTCTTTTCTCATGCAAAACAGATCTCTCTCGGGATTTTGTCTCTTCTTTAATGAATGTGAGATCAAATTCTAAAATAAAGTTACTTCTTACCCTTCCTTCTAGGTCTTCCTAGCAGAATTCAAGAAAACCAATCAATTTTTCGCAATAAAAGCCTTAAAGAAAGACGTGGTTTTGATGGACGATGATGTTGAGTGCACGATGGTAGAGAAGAGAGTTCTCTCTTTGGCCTGGGAGCATCCGTTCTTAACGCACATGTTCTGTACATTCCAGACCAAGGTAAGGCTTCTACTTGGACAACTCTTCATCTACCTTTCACCCAGCAAACATGCAGGTCTAAGCAGGGTGCCCCTGTGGAGCCCTCATTGGGAGACATGGAGAATTGTTGCCATAATTTTCTTCTTTACCTTTCAGCTCACTTTCCATTTGTCCAAACGAGTTTCTTCTCCAAACACCACTGAGATATTATTTCGAATTTTTTAACATAGTCAGTTGGGAAAGGGCTTTACTTCTGGGTTTGTCTATTTGCTTGTGTTTTAGAATTTGGTTTCATTTATATAACAAGGATTCTAAGCAGCCTGTGACTTGCTTGATGAATCAGTGCTTTGTGAGGGAGAAAGAATATATCTACCAGACATATATTTGAAGAGACAAAAGTTGGACAGTAGATCAAAATGCATGTGCACTATTATTTTCCTACATATGGCCGGCAGAGAAGCAGCCTTTACAGTGGGCTTTATCAGTGAGTGAGGCCTGAACAGTGAGGTAAAAGGGTGAATTCTCTCTGAAGGTTCTATTATTCTGGGACGATTCTCTTCCTGATCTCCTTATTCCTTAAAAATTTCTTTTTAATTGCCTATTTTTTTGTGACTCAAAAGTTATTTAAGATCATTATAGATAATTTGGAAATGCTTTACACTCAAAGAAGAAAGTCATTTATAATCTTACCATCTGGGTATACTCACCATTAATACTTTGAAGTTTAACCTTCTAGACTTTTCCCCCCACTGCACTGTGTAAAATAAAAATAGAAACGCACTGTAAATACCTACTATTCTGTAACTGATGTTTTCAACACTCTCTTACGTGCATTTCCTCCCATCTGTGAATATTCTACATGATTTATCTAATTAGGACATTTCTAACTTTCTGTTCTGATTTAAATAACACTGAAATGAACATCCTTGTAGATTAGTCTTCATGCACAAGCATTATGATTTTCTCTTTTCATTTTTCTACTCTCCTTCACCCTCTCCACATTGTATATGGCCTAAGATAATAAGCAGACCCATGTGGGACTGTGTGATTAAGGTCCAAAGAGCATGAAGACTTTATTCTGTTGTTCTGTTTCAAGACTGTATTATAATGTTCTACCTTAATGTAAATATGGGTGACAGAGGGCTTCTAAGCTGCCCCAATCACAGAATGTAGTAGTGTTCAGGAAAATGTGGGAATCACTTAGAAAATGTAGATGGCAACTAGGCCTTTCATCACGATTTCCCCAGCTCCCAATAGATCCTCAACATATGTTTAATGAAGGAATAAATGCATACATATACTTAGATAAAAGAAAGAGAAACCAGATGATTTTTTTTTAAAAAGCACTTAATAATCATATATAGTATCCAAAGCAACATGGAGGATATGGAAATATATAATAATAGTTACTTACCTCAGGAATTTCATACTATAATACTAAAGGGGCAGGAGTGATTCTTCTAACAGTGGTGAGTGATACCAAGTTGCAGAATGCAGACTCTACATCCCAGAGCTGAGAGAAACTAGAAATTAGAGTATAAGTAGGTGGGAAGGGTCTTGGGCAGGAGAGGTGTGGGTGGCTAGAAGAGAAAGCAGGAAGGAATGAAGGGATAATAAGCTATTTAAGAGAAGGTAGGCTCATTTTCTGCAGCAAGAAAGAGTTTGAAATTTCTTGTATCAGTTAGAGAGATTTCCTCCCAGAAATTTCCTCCTGGAGATCATAAATGTCTGTCATTATGTTACTAAAAGGCAAAGTGAGGAGTTCTGTCACATGCTTGTAGTCTGTGTCCGAATTGTCTGTGTATCCTGGGGTGCGCAATGTCACTTCTTCTCTTGAAGTATTGTGAGGCTTGTATCAAACTGCTAAATACACTTAAGACCAGGCCTCTAGGAGCATGATGTAATCAAACTTCATCTGGTACTTTCTCCCTGCTGTTTATGTATACATACAAATATATGTACACACACACACACATATGTATATGTATAATATATGTGTTATATATGTAATATATAATACATATTGCATACATATACATATTGTATATGTATTGTATATGTATAATAGATATTATACATATTGTATACATATACATATTATATATGTATAATATATACATATACATATTATATATGTATAATATATGTATTGTATATGTATAATATATAAATTTGTGTAATTCTGTACATATATATTTGTATGTCTATTTTGTATATATTGTATATATACACATATATATCTGTATGTATGATTGTTTTTATATCTTATGGGAAAAGCTCTTATGAATTCCGCTTTGTAGAAAATATATTCCCTCTCATAGAGCTTCAGGCCAGTGTTTGCTACTTTTCTTCTCACAGGAGATGCTCTTAAGGTTCCATGCAGCTCTAATGTTTTAGCAAAACCAGAGAAGGAAATGCATGAGGCAAAGTGGCAGAGAATATGTACATCAGTGTAAAAATAACTGGCTCACTACTTAGATTTCAAGGAATTTAGCCCTTTTAGAAATAAGGGATGGGGGGGAAATCTTGCATTATACTTTCCCAAGGACACTGAGTTGTTTTTGAGATGTCCTGACTTATTCAGATCTTGCATGTCATACTGAATAACCAATTAAATACCACAGGTGAGTGTAAAAAGCAACAACTGAAATGAATGGTGATTTGCTGTGGGAACATTTTGCAAGTTGCCTTTCTTGAGGGAATGAGTTACCTTTGCACACTAATGAAGATATTAGATAACATAAATGAACTATTTACTTTTCTGGGAAGTTGTTATTTTTGTGAAAAGTTATTCCTTGGCTTTCTACCTCCAAAGAGCCCAGCTGTTGAATGCCAGGTTACTCAGGAGATTCTGAAGAACAGTTATTCACCTGTTATTTAGTATTATTTTTGTTGAAGTATAATAGACATACAATATTCTATTAGTTTCAAGTGTACATCATAGTGATTCAGTATTTTTATACATTACAAAATGATCCTCTTGATAAGTGTAGTTACCATCCATCACCATAAAGAGTTATTATAATATCATTAACTATATTTTCTGTGCTAAATATTATATCCTGTGACTTACTTATCTTATAACTGAAAGTTTGTATCTCTTAATACCCATCATCTATTTCAATCACCCCCCCCAAACCCTCCCCACTCAGGTGACTCACAGTTTGTTTCCTGTATCTATAAGTCAGTTTCTGTTTTGTTTTGTTTGTTTTATTAGATTCTACATATAAGTGAGATCATACAGTATTTGTCTTTCTCCATCTGACTTATTTCACTTAGCATAATACCCTCTGGTTTCGCTCATGTTGTCACAGATGGCAACATTTCATATGTTTTTACAGCTGAGCAATGTTCTATTGTATGTATGTGTATGTGATATATATATACATATACACATATCTCACATATTCTCTATCCGTTCATCTGTTGATGGACATTTAGGTGGCTTCCGTATATTGGTTACTGTAAATAATGAATATAAGGGTGCATATGTTTCTTCAAATTGGTGTTTTTTTTTTCCTTTGGTTAAATACCCAGAAGTGGAGTTGCTGGATCATACGGTAGTTGTATTTTTAACTTTTTGAGGAACTCCACACTGTTTTCCACAGTAGCTGCACCTGTTTATATTCCCACCAACAGTGTATGAGTGTTCCCTTTTCTCCACATCCTCACTAATACTTGTGATTTTTTGTCTTTCTGTTAGCCAATCTGAGAAGTGTGAGGTGATTTTGATTTGTGATTTTGATTTGCATTTCCCTGATAATTAGTGATGTTGAGAATCTTTTCACATACCTATTGGCCATCTGTATGTCTTCTTCAGGAAAATGTTTATTCAAGTCATATGCCCATTTTTTAATCCAGTAGTTTGGGGTTTTTTTATGAAAAACTGTGTAAGTTCTTTATCTATTTTGGATATAACACCTTATCAGATATATAATTTGCAAATATCTTCTCCCATTCAGTAGGTTGCTATTTCATTTTGTTGATGGTGTCTTTCACTGTGCAAAATCTTTGTAGTTTGATGTAAACCCACTTGTTTACTTTAGCTTTTGTTGCCCTTGCTTAAGGATACTGGTCCAAAAAAATATTGCTAAGATAGATGTCAAAGAGCTTACTGCCTATGTTCTCTTCTAAGAGTTTTATGGTTGCAGGTCTTACGTTCAAGTCTTTAATCCATTTTGAATTTATTTTTCTATAGAATGTAAGATAGTGGCCCAGTTTTCTCAACACCATTTATTGAAGGCATAATCTAATGTCATAGATTAATTGACCATAAGTGTGTGAATTTATACCTGGGATCTCTGTTCTATTCTATTGATCTGTGTATCTGTTTTTTGGCCAGTACCATAGTTTTGATTACTATAGCTTTGTAATATAGTTTGAAATCTGGGCTTGTGATACCTCCAGCTTTGTTCTTCTTTCTCAAGATTGCTTTGGATACACAGGGTCTTTTGTGGTTCCATACAAATTTTAGAATCCTTTGTTCTAGTTCTGTGAAAATATACCATTGGTATTTTGATTGGGATTGTATTGATTCTGTAGATACCTTTAGGTAGTACAGACATTTTAACAATATTAATTCTTCCAATCCATGAGCATGGTATATCTTCAATTTGTGTTGTCTTCAGTTTCTTTCACCAGTGTCTTAGAGTCTTCGGAGTACAGGTTTTTCACCTCCTTGATAAAATTTATTCCTAGGTACTTAATTCTTTTTGATGCCTTCTAAATGGAATTGCTTTCTTTTCTTTTTTTTTTTTTACGATTTTATTTATTTGACAGAGAGAAAGACAGCCAGAGAGGGAACACAAGCAGGGGGAGCGGGAGAGGGAGAAGCAGGCTTCCCGCTGAGCAGGGAGCCCAATGCAGGGCTCAATCCCAGGACCCTGGGATCATGACCTGAGCCGAAGGCAGACGCCTAGGTGCCCCAGGACTGCTTTCTTAATTTCTCTTTCTGATAGTTCATTTTTAGTGTATAGTAACCAATGCAACCAATTTCTGTATGTTAATTTTGTATCTTGTGACTTTACTGAATTCATTAATTAGATCTAGTAGTTTTTTGGTGGAGTCTTTAGAGTTTTGTGTATATAGTATCTCATCTGCAAATAATAACAGTTTTACTCTTTTCCGATTTGGCTGCCTTTTATTTTTTTTCTTGACTAATTGCTCTGGCTAAGCGTTCCAATACTATGATGAATAAAAGAAGTGAAAATAGGCATCCTTGTCTTGTTCCTGATCTTAGAGGAAAAGCTTAGAGCTTTTTACTATTGAGTATGATGTTAGCTATGGGTTTGTCATATATGGTCTTTATTATGTTGAGGTACATTACTGTTATACCCACTTTGTTGATAATTTTTATCCTAAATGGATGTTGAGTTTTGTCAAATACTTTTTCTGTGTTGAGATAATCATGTGATTTTTATCCTTTGTTTTGTTAATGTGGTGTATCACATTGATTTCTGGATGCTGAACTATTCTTGCATCCCTGTAATAAATGCCATTTGAGAGTGGTGAGTTACATTTTTTTTTTATTCTTATGTTAATCCCCATACATTACAACATTAGTTTTAGATGAAGTGTTCCATGATTCACTGTTTGTGCACAACACCCAGTGCTCCATGCAGAATGTGCCCTCCTCAATACCCACCACCAGGCTAACCCATCCTCCCACCACCCTCCCCTCTAGAACCCTGTTTGTTTTTCAGAGTCCATCGTCTCTCATGGTTCGTCTACCCCTCCGATTTCCCCCGCTTCATTCTTCCCCTCCCGCTACCTTCTTCTTCTTCTTTTTTTTTGTTTCTTAACATATATTGCATTATTTGTTTCAGAGGTACAGATCTGAGATTCAACAGTCTTGCACAATTCACAGCGCTTACCAGAGCACATACCCTCCCCAGTGTCTATCACCCAGTCCCCCCATCCCTCCCACCCCACCCCCACTCCAACAACACTCAGTTTGTTTCCTGCAATTAAGAATTCCTCATATCAGTGAGATCATATGATACATGTCTTTCTCTGTTTGACTTATTTCACTCAACATAATACCCTCCAGTTCCATCCACGTCGTTGCAAATGGCAAGATCTCATTCCTTTTGATGGCTGCATAATATTCCATTGTATATATATACCACTTCTTCTTTATCCATTCATCTGTCGATGGACATCTTGGCTCTTTCCACAGTTTGGCTATTGTGGACATTGCTGCTATAAACATCGGGGTGCACGTACCCCTTCGGATCCCTACTTTTGTATTTTTGGTGTAAATACCCAGTAGTGCAATTGCTTGATCATATGGTAGCTCTATTTTCAACTTTTTGAGGAACCTCCATACAATTTTCCAGAGTGGCTGCACCAGTTTGCATTCCCACCAACAGTGGAGGAGGGTTCCCCTTTCTCCGCATCCCCGCCAACATCTGTCGTTTCCTGACTTGTTAATTTTAGCCATTCTGACTGGTGTGAGGTGGTATCTCATTGAGGTTTTGATTTGGATTTCCCTGATGCCGAGCGATATTGAGCACTTTTTCATGTGTCTGTTGGCCATTTGGATGTCTTCTTTGGAAAAATGTCTGTTCATGTCTTCTGCCCATTTCTTGATTGGATTCTTTGTTCTTTGGGTGTTGAGTTTGATGAGTTCTTTATAGATTTTGGATACTAGCCCTTTATCTGATATGTCATTTGCAAATATCTTCTCCCATTCTGTCGGTTGTCTTTTGGTTTTGTTAACTGTTTCCTTTGCTTTGCAAAAGCTTTTTATCTTGATGAAGTCCCAATAGTTCATTTTTGCCCTTGCTTCCCTTGCCTTTGGCGATGTTTCTAGGAAGAAGTTGCTTCGGCTGAGGTCAAAGAGGTTGTTGCCTGTGTTCTCCTTTAGGATTTTGATGGACTCCTGTCTCACATTGAGGTCTTTCAACCATTTGGAGTCTATTTTTGTGTGTGGTGTAAGGAAGTGGTCCAGTTTCATTCTTCTGCATGTGTCTATCCAATTTTCCCAACACCATTTGTTGAAGAGACTGTCTTTGTTCCATTGGACATTCTTTCCTGCTTTGTCGAAGATTAGTTGACCATAGAGTTGAGGGTCCATTTCTGGGCTCTCTATTCTGTTCCATTGATCTATGTGTCTGTTTTTGTGCCAGTACCATGCTGTCTTGATGATGACAGCTTTGTAATAGAGCTTGAAGTCCGGAATTGTGATGCCACCAGCTTTGCTTTTCTTTTTCAATATTCCTCTGGCTATGCGGGGTCTTTTCTGGTTCCATACAAATTTTAGGATTATTTGTTCCATTTCTTTGAAAAAAGTGGATGGTATTTTGATGGGGATTGCATTGAATGTGTAGATTGCTCTAGGTAGCATTGACATCTTCACAATATTTGTTCTTCCAATCCATGAGCATGGAACGTTTTTCCATTTCTTTGTGTCTTCCTCAATTTCTTTCATGAGTATTTTATAGTTTTCTGAGTACAGATTCTTTGTCTCTTTGGTTAGATTTATTCCTAGGTATCTTATGGTTTTGGGTGCAATTGTAAATGGGATTGACTCCTTAATTTCTCTTTCTTCTGTCTTGTTGTTGGTGTATAGGAATGCCACTGACTTCTGTGCATTGATTTTATATCCTGCCACTTTACTGAATTCCTGTATGAGTTCTAGCAGTTTTGGGGTGGAGTCTTTTGGGTTTTCCACATAAAGTATCATATCATCTGCAAAGAGTGAGAGTTTGACTTCTTCTTTGCCAATTTGGATGCCTTTGATTTCTTTTTGTTGTCTGATTGCTGTGGCTAGGACTTCCAATACTATGTTGAATAGCAGTGGTGATAGTGGACATCCCTGCTGCGTTCCTGACCTTAGGGGGAAAGCTCTCAGTTTTTCCCCATTGAGAATAATATTTGCTGTAGGTTTTTCATAGATGGCTTTTATGATATTGAGGTATGTACCCTCTATCCCTATACTCTGAAGAGTTTTGATCAAGAAAGGATGCTGTACTTTGTCAAAAGCTTTTTCTGCATCTATTGAGAGGATCATATGATTCTTGTTCTTTCCTTTGGTAATGTACTGTATCACATGGATTGATTTGCGGATGTTGAACCAACCTTGCAGCCCAGGGATAAATCCCACTTGGTCATGGTGAATAATCCTTTTAATGTACTGTTGGATCCTATTGGCTAGTATTTTGGTGAGAATTTTTGCATCCATGTTCATCAGGGATATTGGCCTGTAATTCTCCTTTTTGATGGGGTCTTTGTCTGGTTTTGGGATCAAGGTAATACTGGCCTCATAAAATGAGCTTGGAAGTTTTCCTTCCGTTTCTATTTTTTGGAACAGTTTCAGAAGAATAGGTATTAATTCTTCTTGAAATGTTTGGTAGAATTCCCCTGGGAAGCCATCTGGCCCTGGGCTTTTGTTTTTTGGGAGATTTTTGATGACTGCTTCAATTTCCTTAGTGGTTATAGGTCTGTTCAGGTTTTCTATTTCATCCTGGTTCAGTTTTGGTAGTTGATACATCTCTAGGAATGCATCCATCTCTTCCAGGTTATCTAATTTGCTGGCATAGAGTTGCTCATAATATGTCCTTATAATTGTTTGTATTTCTTTGGTGTTGGTTGTGATCTCTCCTCTTTCATTCATGATTTTGTTGATTTGGGTCATTTCTCTTCTCTTTTTGATAAGTCTGGCCAGGGGTTTATCAATCTTGTTAATTCTTTCAAAGAACCAGCTCCTAGTTTCGTTGATCTGTTCTACTGTTCTTTTAGTTTCTATTTCATTGATTTCTGCTCTGATCTTTATGATTTCTCTTCTCCTGCTGGGTTTAGGCTTTATTTGCTGTTCTTTCTCCAGCTCCTTTAGGTGTAGGGTTAGGTTGTGTACTTGAGACCTTTCTTGTTTCTTGAGAAAGGCTTGTATTGCTATATACTTTCCTCTTAGGACTGCCTTTGCTGCATCCCAAAGATTTTGAAGAGTTGTGTTTTCATTTTCATTGGTTTCCATGTATTTTTTTAATTCTTCTTTAATTTCCTGGTTGACCCATTCATTCTTCAGTAGGATGCTCTTTAGCCTCCATGTATTTGAGTTCTTTCCGACTTTCCTCTTGGGATTGAGTTCTAGTTTCAAAGCATTGTGGTCTGAAAATAGGCAGGGAATGATCCCAATCTTTTGGTACCGGTTGAGACCTGATTTATGACCTAGGATGTGATCGATTCTGGAGAATGTTCCATGGGCACTAGAGAAGAATGTGTATTCCGTTGCTTTGGGGTGGAATGTTCTGAATATGTCTGTGAAGTCCATTTGGTCCAGTGTGTCATTTAAAGTCTTTATTTCCTTGTTGATCTTTTGCTTAGATGATCTGTCCATTTCAGTGAGGGGGATGTTAAAGTCCCCCACTATTATTGTATTGTTGTCGATGTGTTTCTTTGCTTTTGTTATTAATTGCCTTACATAATTGGCTGCTCCCATGTTAGGGGCATAGATATTTACAATTGTTAGATCTTCTTGTTGGATAGATCCTTTAAGTAGGATATAGTGTCCTTCCTCATCTCCTATTACACTCTTTGGTTTAAAATCTAATTTGTCTGATATAAGGATTGCCACCCCAGCTTTCTTTTGGTGTCCATTAGCATGGTAAATGGTTTTCCACCCCCTCACTTTCAATCTGGGGGTGTCTTTGGGTCTAAAATGAGTCTCTTGCAGACAGCATATCGATGGATCTTGTTTTTTAATCCAGTCTGTTAGCCTGTGTCTTTTGATTGGGGCATTTAGCCCATTTACATTCAAGGTAACTATTGAAAGATAGGAATTTAGTGCCATTGTATTGCCTGTAAGGTGACTGTTACCGTATATTGTCTGTGTTCCTTTCTGGTCTATGTTGCTTTTAGGGTCTCTCTTTGCTTAGAGGACCCCTTTCAAGATTTCCTGTAGGGCTGGTTTTGTGTTTGCAAATTCCTTTAGTTTTTGTTTGTCCTGGAAGCTTTTTATCTCTCCTTCAATTTTCAATGACAGCCTAGCTGGATAGAGTATTCTTGGCTGCATATTTTTCTCATTTAGTGCTCTGAATATATCCTGCCAGTCCTTTCTGGCCTGCCAGGTCTCTGTGGATAGGTCTGTTGCCAATCTAATGTTTCTACCCTTGTAGGTTACATATCTCTTCTCCCGAGCTGCTTTCAGGATTTTCTCTTTGTCTATGAGACTCGTAAGTTTTACTATTAGATGTCGGGGAGTTGACCTATTTTTATTGATTTTGAGAGGGGTTCTCTGTGCTTCCTGGATTTTCATGCCTGTTTCTTTCCCCAAATTAGGGAAGTTCTCTGCTATAATTTGCTCCATTATACCTTCTGGCCCTCTCTCTCTTTCTTCTTCTTCTGGGATCCCAATTATTCTAATGTTGTTTCGTCTTATGGTATCGCTTATCTCTCGAATTCTGCCCTCATGATCCAGTAGTTGTTTATCTCTCTTTTTCTCAGCTTCTTTATTTTCCATCATCTCATCTTCTATATTACTGATTCTCTCTTCTGCCTCATTTATTCTAGCAGTTAGCGCCCCCATTTTTGATTGCACCTCATTAATAGCCTTTTTGATTTCTACTTGGTTGGATTTTAGCTCTTTTACTTCTCCAGAAAGAGTTTCTCTAATAACTTCCATATTTTTTTCAAGCCCAGCTAGTATCTTTAAAGTGATGATTCTGAACTCTAGATCTGACATCGTACTAATGTCCGTATTGAGTAGGTCCCTGGCAGTCGGTACTGCCTCTTGTTCTTTTTGTTGAGGTGATTTTTTCCGTCTTGTCATTTTGTGCAGAGGAGAATAGATTAATGAGAGAACAAAATGCTAGCAGAGTAACCACGTCCCCAGAAAATATACTCTAAACAAATCAGAAAAGACCTGAAGCAGTGGGATAAGAAGGGGAAAGAGAGAAAAAAGAAAAAGAAAAAAAAAGAAAAAGATAAAGATAAAAACAAAAACAAACAAAACAAAACAACAACAACAAAAGAAAAACCAGAATGTGATCAAATATGATCTATATGGTATATAGATCAGTGCGACACACTAGATTTGGGGTGTATTTTGGTCTTTTAGAAGAAAGTGTCTCCCAAAATTTTAAAGAAAGAAAAACATATATATGTACAAAAATAAGGGTTGATATGATGAAGGGATGGAAAATGACTGTAAAAATGGAAATTATAAAAAATTTTATAAAAGGAATTGATAAGAAGTTGTTTGAAAAAAGAAGAAGAGGATTTAAAAAAAGAAAAAAGACAAAGAAAAAAAAAAGGGAGAGGATGTGATCAGGCAGGGGAATAGAAAACACCATATACTAGAGATTTAGGGTATATTTTAATCTGTTAGAAGAAACTATCTCAAAATTTTAAAGAGAGAACAACTTATATATATAAGCCAAAAATACGGGTAACTACTATGAAGGGATAGAATATGACTCTAAAAATGAAAAATAAAAATGTTTTTTTTTAAAAAAAGGGATTGATAAGATGTTGTTTGAAAAAGGGAAAAAGAAAAATTCAAAAAGAAATAAAAAGACAAAAGACAGTTAAAAAAAAATTAACTTTAAAAGACTAAGGAATCATGGTAAAAAAAGCCGTGAATTCTATGTGCAGTAGTCCCCTAGCGCTGGAGTTCTGCCGTTCTCATTGATCGGTAAACTTGGTCTTGGCTGGCTGTTCTCGCTGATCTTCTGGGGGAGGGGCCTGTTGCCGTGGTTTCTAAATGTCTCTGCCGGAGGCGGAATTGCCCCGCCCTTGTCCCCTCCCGGCTAAGTAATTTGCTCGGGTTTGCTCTCCGGGGCTTTTGTTCCCTGCGAGCTTTCCGTCCAGCTTTGGAGGCGGAGAGTGAAAATGGCGGCCTCCCAATCTCCGCCCCGGAGGAGCTGAGAACTCGGGCCCCGCTCCTCAGTGCGCCCCCAGAGAAAAGCCGCCAGTCACTCCCGTCTCCCCGGTCTGCAGCTGCACTCCGTGCTCAACCGGCCTGTGACCGCGCGTTTCTATCTCTGGCACCCGACCCGGTCTGGAGTCTCCAAACCCAGCAGATCCCTGCGGTGCCCTCCCGCGCGGCTCCTCCCGGGGGAGGAAGGTGAGTCTCCCCGGATCTGCCGCTTGTTGGGTCCCTGCTGGAGGAGCAGGGGCCCGACTGGGCCGCGGATACCGGTTTATGGCCACCCCGAGCCGAGAGCCCGCGCCTGGGCTCCGCCTCTGCAGCCGGCTTCCCTGCTCCGTTACCTGGGAGCTCTGCCGCCCTCAGGCACCCCCGGTCTTTCTGCGACCCCGAGGGTCCTGAGACCACACTGTCCCGGAGGGTTCCACCCCCCGCTTAGCCACCGGAGTGACGTCCCTCGGCGGAGCCGACTTCTAAAAGTTCCGACTTTGTGCTCAGCGGCTCTATCATTTGCCAGAAGCGGCCGACAGAGGCCCCTCCCCCGCCGTCTATCCTCCTGAATATCGCCTCGGATTCACTTCTCCACATGTCCTACCTTCCAGAAAGTGGTCACTTTTCTGTTCAGAGAGTTGTTGCTATTCCTTTCTTCGATCTCCTGTTGGGTTCGTAGGTGTTCAGAATGGTTTGATCCCTATCCAGCTGAATTCCTGAGAGGAGACGAAATCCAGGTCTCCTACTCCTCCGCCATCTTGCTCCGCCCCCGGTGAGTTACATTTTTAATGTGTTATTGAATTCAGTTTGCTAAAATCTTGTTGAGGATTTTTTAATCTATATTCATCAGGGATATGGTCTGTGATTTTCTTTTTTGTGTGTGGTGACTTTGGTTTGGTTTCAGTAATGCTGGCCTTGTAAAATGAAGTATTCCTTCCCCTTCAATTTGTTTGAATGATTTGAGAAGGATAGGTACTAACTGTTCTTTAATGTTTGGTAGAATTCACCAGTGAAGCCATCTGGTCCTGTACCAGTATTTGGGGGGAGTTTTTAATTACTGATTCATCATTAAAATCAGTCTATTTAGATTTTCTATATCTTATATTATTATCTTATTTTATTTTCTATATCTTCATGAACCAGTCTCAGAATGTTGTATGTTTGTAGGAATTTATCCACTTCTAGGTTTTTCATTTTTTTGGTGTATAATTCTTCATAGTATGCTCTTATGATCCTTTGTATTTTTGTGGTCAGTTTGTAACTTCTCTCATTTCTGATTTTATTTTGGCCCCTCTCTTTTTTCTTGATGAGTTTGTTTATCTTTTCAAAGAACCAGATTTTAGTTTCTTTAATCTTTTTTTAAAAATTGATTGATTGATTGATTGATTGAGAGACAGCACATGGGAGGGGAGAGAAGCAGAGGGAGAGGGATCAGAAGAGGGAGAGGGAAAAGCAGGCTCCCTGGGAGCCTGACCCAGGGCTTGATCACAGGACCCTGAGATCATGACCCGAGCCGAAGGCAGATGCTTAACCAACTGAGCCACCCAGGTACCCCAGTTTCTTTAATCTTTTCTATAGTTTTCTTTTTTTTTTAGACTCTATTCCATTTATTTCCATTATGATCTTTATTATTTCCTTCCTTCTAACTTTCAATTTTGCTTTTTTCTAGTTCCTTTATTTGTGAAGTTAAATTGTTTATTTCAGAATTTTTCTTGTTTCTTAAGGTGGACCTGTACTGCTATAAACTTTTCTCTTAGAACTTCTTTGGGGGAGAGTCTCATAGATTTTGGAAAGATGTGTCTCCATTTTCATTTGTTTCCAGGTATTTTTAAATTTCATCTTTAATTTCTTTGTTGACCCATTGGTTGTTTAATAGCATGTTGTTTAGCCTCCATGTTTTATGTGTCTTCACTTTTCTTCTGTAAATGCTTTCTAGTTTCATACTGTTGTGGTGGAAAAGATACTTGATATAATTTCATTGTTCTTGAATTTGTTGAGACTTCTTTTGTGGCCTAACATATGATTTACCCTGTAGAATTTTCCAAGTGCACGTGAAGAGAATGTATATTCTATTGTTTTGGATTAAATTTTCTGTACTATCCAGTCCATCTGGTCTAATGTGTCATTTAATGTCAGTGTTTTCTTACAGCTTTTCTGTCTGGATGATGTCTCCATTGATATAGGTGGTGTATTAAAGTGCCCTACTTTTATTGTATTATCAATTGTATTGCTATCAATTTCTCCCTTAGGTTTGTTAATATTTGCTTATTACATATAGGTGCTTCTATGTTGGGTGCATAAATACTTATGAATGTTATATCTTCTTCTTGGACTGATCCCTTGATTATTATTTAATCCCTTTTGTATGTGTGTGCTTTCTAACAATCTTTGTTTAATGTCTATTTTGTCTGATAGAAGGATTGCTCCATCCCTTCACTTTCAATCTGTGTCTTTAGATCTGAAGTGAGTTTCTTGTAGGTAGCACATAGGTGGGTCTTATTTTTTTATCCATTCAGCTATCCTATGTCTATTGATTGGAGCATTTAGTCCATTTACATTTAAATTAATTATTAATAGGTATGTACTTCTATCCTGTTGATTGGTTGCCTTTGTAGTTCTTTTTTTCTCTCTTCTTTTGATATCTTCCCTTGTGGTTTGATGGTTTTCTTTAGTGTTATATATGGGTTCCTTTCTCTTTACTTTGTGCATATCTATTGTAGGTTTTTGGTTTCTCAGTACCATGATATGTATGTGTGTATACACTATCAGCCTATATAGATATGTGTGTGTGTGTGTCTATGTACTTGAAGCTGATAGTTGCTTAAGTTTGTACATATTCTGAAAATACAATATCCCCCATCTTGTTTTTGATGTCATATTTTATATCTTTATTTTGTGTATCCCTGAACTTCTTATTGTAGTTATAATTGATTTTACATTTTTGCCTGATCAACTTTCATACTAGCTTTTTAAATGGCTGATCCACTGCCTTTACTATATAATTGCCTTTGCCAGTGAGATTTATTCTTTAATATATTTTTTTAATTTTTAAAAATGTTTAATTGAAGTATATTTGACATACAATATTATATTAGATTCAAGTGTACAACATATTGATTTGGCAATTATATACATTATGAAATGCTTAAATGATAAGTGTAGTTAGCATTTGTCACCATACAAAGGTATTACAGTATTATTAACTGTATTCCGTACACTGAAATTTTCATCCCTGTGACTTATTTTATAACTGGAAATTTGTACTTCTTAATCTTCTTCACTTATTTTTCCCATCTATACAAGTCCTCACCTGAGGCAACTACCAGTTTGTTCTCTGTATTTATGAGTCCTTTTCTGTTTTTGTTAGTTTATACATTTGTTTTCTCTTTAGTATTCCACATATAAGTGAAATCATATAGTATTTGTCTTTGTGTGACTCCTTTCACTTAGCCTAATACCCTATAGGTCCGTCCATGTTGTTGCAGATGGCAAGATCTAATTCTTTATTTGGCTAATATTCCATTTTACACACACACACACACCGCTTCTTTAGCATTTATCTATTGATAGACACTTAGGTGGCTTCCACATCTTTGCTATTATAAATAATACTACATTGAACATGGGGGTGCATATATCGTTTTGAATTAATGTTTTCTTTTTCTTTAGGTAAATACCTAGAAATAGAATTCCTAGATCAGATGGTACTTCTAATTTTAATTTTTATATCCTTTATTTTTAATGGCTATCTCAATTTACATTCCCACCAACAGTGAATGATGGTTCCCTTTTCTCTACATCCTCTCCAACACTTGTTCTTTCTTTCTTTAAATTTGAGAATTGCTGACACACAAGGTTACATTAGTTTCAGTTGTTATTTCTTGTCTTTTTAATACTAGCAATTGTAACAGATGTGAGGTGATATCTCATTGTGGTTTTGATTTTCATTTCCCTGATAGCAACGTTGAGCATATTTTCATGTGTTTGTTGGCCAACTATATGTCTTCTTTGGAAAAATGTTTGTTCAAGTGCTCTGTCCATTTTTTAACCAGATTGTTCTGTTGCTGCTGTTGTTGTTTTGGTGTTGAGTTTTTTCTGTATTTTGGATAATAACTCCTCAGTGAATAATCATTTGCAAATAACTTCTTTCATTCAGTAGGTTGCCTTTTTGTCTTGTTCATGGTTTCTTTCACTGTGCAAAAATTTTGTGATTTGATGTGGTCCAAATATTTACTTTTGCTTATGTTTCCTTTGCCTTAGAAGACAGATCCAGAAAAATACTGCTAAGGCTGTTCTCCAAGATTTTACTGCCTATGTTTTTTCTGTAGGACTTCTTTGGCTTTGGGTTTTACAGTTAGATTTTAATCCATTTAAAATTTTTGTGTGTATGGTATAAAAAAGTGGTCTAGTTTATTTTTTCTTTTTTGGCATATAATCATCCAGTTTTCCAAATATCATTTACTGAAGACAGTGTATTTTCCCCTTTGTATATTCATGCCACCTTTGTCACAGATAATTGACAATATAAGCATGAGTTTATTTCTGGTCTCTCTGTTCCATTGATGTATGTGTCCGGTTTTGTGCTGGTACCATACTGTTTTGATTAGTTAGCTTTGTAGTATATTTTGAAATCTAGGATTATGTTACCCTTAGCTTTATTCCTTTCTCAAGGTTGCATTGGCTGTTTGAAGTCTGTTGTGGTGCCATACAAATTTAGAACTATTTGTTGTAGTTCTGTGAAAACTACCATTGATATTTTGATAGGGATTACACTGGAGTGTAGATTGATTTGGGTAGTACAGACATTGAGTCAATATTAATTCTTCCAACCCATGAACATGGAATATCTGTCCCTTCATTTATGTCATCTTTAATTTCTTTCATCAGTGTCTTACAAGTTTTCAGAATACAGGATATTCTCCTCTTTGGTTAAATTTAATCCTAAATATTTTAAGCTTTTTGATGCAATTTTATAAGTGCGATTGTTTTCTTAATTTTTTTTCTGTTCATTGTTAGTGTATAAAAATGCAACTGATTTCTGTATATTAATTTTGTATTTGGTAACTTCACTGAATTCATTTATCCTATAGTTTTTTAGTGGAGTAATCACAGTTTTGTATATATAGTATCATATATCTTCAAATACAGTTTTACTTCTTCCTTATTTGGATGCCTTTTATATTTCTTATCTGTTGCTGTGGCTAGGATTTCAAGTACTGTGTTGAATAAAAATGGCAAAAATGGATATCCTTGTCTTGTTTCTGGTCTTGCTTTAATCCTGATCACCACTGAGTGTGATGTTAGCTGTGTATCTCTCATAAACAGTTTTTATTATGTTGAGGTATGTTCCCTCTAGGTCCATTTTGTTGTGTTTTTACCATGAACAGATGTTAAATTTTGTCAAATGCTTTTTCTGTGTCTATTGAGATGATCATATGACTTTTTAAAAAATTTTATTATGTTATGTTAGTCACCATACAATACATCATTGGTTTTTGATGTGGTGATCCACGATCCACTGTTTTCGTATAACACACGGTGCTCCATGCAGTACGTGCCCTCCTTAATACCCATCACTGGGCTAACCAATCCCTCCTCCCCTCCCCCTCTAAAACCCTGTTTGTTTCTCAGGTCCATTGTCTCTCATGGTTCATCTCTCCCTCTGATTCCCCCCCTTCATTTTTCCCTTCCTTCTCCTAATGTCCTCCATGTTATTCCTTATGTTCCACAAATAAGTGAAACCATATGATAATTGACTTTCTCTGCTTGACTTATTTCACTTAGCATAATCTCCTCCAGTCCCATCCATGTTGATGTAAAAGTTGGGTATTCATCTTTTCTGATGGCTGAGTAATATTCCATTGTATATATGGACCACATCTTCTTTATCCATTCATCTGTTGAAGGGCATCTTGGCTCTTTCCACAGTTTGGCTATTGCGGACATTGCTGCTATGAACATTGGGGTGCATATGGCCCTTCTTTTCACTACATCTGTGTCTTTGGGGCAAATACCCAGTAGTGCAATTGCTGGGTCATAGGGTAGCTCTATTTTTAAATTTTTGAGGCACCTCCACACTGTTTACCAAAGTGGCTGTACCAACTTGCATTCCCACCAACAGTGTAAGAGGGTTCCCCTTTCTCCACAACCTCTCCAACATTTGTTGTTTCTTTCCCTGTCCATTTTGGCCATTCTAACTGGTATAAGGCGATATCTCAGTGTGGTTTTGATTTGGATTTCCCTATGAACATTTTTTCATGTGTCTGTTAGCCATTTGTATGTTTTCTTCAGAGAAGTGTCTGTTCATATTTCTGCCCACCTTTTGGCTTGAGTATTTGTTTTTTGGGTGTTGAGTTTGAGAAGTTCTTTATAGATCTTGGATACCAGCCCTTTATCTGTAGTGTCATTTGCAAATATCTTCTCCCATTCTGTGGGCTGCCTCTTTGTTTTGTTGACTGTTTCCTTTGCTGTGCAGAAGTTTTTTATCTTGATGAAGTCCAAACGTTCATTTTTGCTTTTGTTTCACTAGCTTTTGGAGATGTATCTTGAAAGAAGTTGCTGTGGCCGATGTCAAAGAGGTTACTGCCTATGTTCTCCTCTAGGATTTTGATGGATTCCTGTCTCACATTGAGGTCTTTCATCCACTTTGAGATTATCTTTGTGAATGGTGTTAGAGAATGGTCGAGTTTCATTCTTCTGCATGTGGCTGTCCAATTTTCCCAGCACCATTTATTGAAGAGACTGTCTTTTTTCCATTGCATGTTTTTTCCTGCTTTGTCAAATATTATTATTGCACATAGAGTTGAGGGTCCATATCTGGGCTCTCTATTCTGTTCCATTGGTCTATATGTCTGTTTCTGTGCCAGTACCATGCTGTCTTGGTGATCATAGCTTTGTAATATAGCTTGAAATCGGGCAATGTGATGCCCCCAGCTTTGTTTTGTTTTTTTTTTTTTCAACATTTCCTTGGTGATTCGGGGTCTTTTCTGATTCCATACAAATTTTAGGATTGTTTGTTCCAGCACTTTGAAAAATGTCATTGGAATTTTGATCGGGATGGCATTGAAGGTATAGATTGCTCTGGGTAGCATAGACATTTTAACAATGTTTATTCTTCCGATCCATGAGCATGGAATATTTTTCCATCTTTTTGTGTCTTCTTCAATTTCTTTCATGAGTGTTCTGTAGTTCCTAGAGTATAGATCCTTTACCTCTTTGGTTAGGTTTATTCCGAGGTATCTTATGTTTTTTGGTGCTATTGTAAATGGAATCGTTTCTCTAATTTCTCTTTCTGCAGTTGCGTTGTTAGTGTATAAGAAAGCAATTGATTTCTGTGCATTGATTTTGTATCCTGCCATATTACTGAATTGCTGTATGAGTCCTAGTAATTTGGAGGTGGAGTCTTTTGGGTTTTCCACATACAGTATCATGTCGTCTGCGAAAAGAGAGAGTTTGACTTCTTCTTTGCCAATTTGAATACCTTTTATTTCTTTTTGTTGTCTGATTGCTGTTGCTAGGACTTCTAGTACTATGTTGAACAATAGTGGCAAGAGTGGGCATCCTTGACGTGTTCCGGATCTTAAGGGAAAGGCTCTCAGCTTTTCCCCACTGAGGATGATATTCGTTGTGGGTTTTTCATAGATGGATTTTATGAGCTTGAGGAATGTTCCCTCTATCCCTATACTCTGAAGAGTTTTAATCAGGAAAGGATGTTGTATTTTGTCAAATGCTTTTTCTGCATCAATTGAGAGGACCATGTGGTTCTTCTCCCTTCTCTTATTAATGTGTTCTGTCACACTGATTGATTTGCAAATGTTGAACCACCCTTGCATCCTGGGGATAAATCCCACTTGGTCGTGGTGGATGATCCTTTTAATGTATTGTTGAATCCTATTAGCTAGGTTTATGTTGAGGATTTTGGAATCCATATTCATCAGGGATATCAGTCTGAAATTCTCCTTTTTGATGCGGTCTTTGCCTGGTTTGGGGATTAAGGTAATGCTGGCCTCATAGAATGAGTTTGGAAGTTTTCCTTCTGTTTCTATTTTCTGAAACAGCTTCAGTAGAATAGGTATTATTTCTTCTTTGAATGGTTGGTAGAATTCCCCAGGGAATCCATCAGGCCCTGGACTCTTGTTTTGGGGGAGGTTTTTTATCACTGCTTCAATCTCGTTACTGGTTATTGGCCTATTCAGGTTGTCAATTTCTTCCTGTTTCAGTCTTGGCAGCTTATAGGTTTCCAGGAAGGCCTCCATTTCATCCAGATTACTCAGTTTATTGGCATATAGTTGTTGATAATAATTTCTAATAATTGTTTCTATTTCCTTGGTGTTAATCGTGATCTCTCCCCTTTCATTCATAATTTTATTAATTTGGGTCCTTTCTCTTTTCTTTTGGATAAGTCTGGCCCGTGGTTTATCGATCTTATTAATTCTTTCAAAGAACCAATTTCTAGTTTTGCTGATCTGATCTACTGTGTTTCTGGTTTCTAATTCATTGATTTCTGCTCTAATTTTAATTATTTCTCTTCTAATGCGTGGCTCAGGCATCGTTTGTTGCTTTTTCTCTAGTCTTTAAGGTGTAGAGTTGGTGAATTTGGGATTTTTCTATTTTTTTTTTAGTGAGGCTTGGATGGCTATGTATTTCCCCCTTAGGACCGCCTTTGCAGTATCCCAGAGGTTTTGGACCGATGTGTTTTCGTTCTCATTGATTTCCATGAATTGTTTTAAGTTCTTCTTTGATTTCCTGGTTGACCCAAACATTCTTGAGCAGAGTGGTCTTTGGCTTCCAAGTGTTTGAATTTCTGCCAAATTTTTTCTTGTGATTGAGTTCCAGTTTTAGAGCATTGTGGTCTGAGAATATGCAGGGAATAATCTCAATCTTTTGGTATCGGTTGAGACCTGATTTGTGACCCAGTATGTGGTCTGTTCTGGAGAAAGTTCCATGCGTGCTCGAGAAGAATGAGTATTCTGTTGTTTTAGGGTGGAATGTTCTGTAAATATCTATGAGGTCCATCTGGTCCAATGTATCATTCAAAGCTCTTGTTTTCTTGTTGATTTTCTGCTTAGATGATCTGTCCATTGCTGAGAGTGGAGTATTGAGGTCTCCTACAATTAATGTATTGTTATCAATATGACTCTTTATTTTGGTTAACAGTTGGCTTATGTAGATGGCTGCTCCCATTTTGGTGGCATAGATATTTATAATTGTTAGATCTTCTTGTTGGATAGACCCTTTAAGAATGATATAGTGTCCTTCTGTGTCTCTAATTACAGACTTTAGTTTAAAATCTAATTTGTCTGATATAAGAATTGCTACCCTAGCTTTCTTTTGAGGTCCGCTGGCATGGAAGATGGATCTCCATCCCTTCACTTTCAGTCTGGATGTATCTTTAGGTTCAGAATGAGTCTCTTATAGGCAGAATATGGATGGGTCCTGTCTTTTTATCCAATCTGCAACCCTGTGCCATTTTATGGGAGCATTTAGGCCATTCACGTGGAGAGTGATTATTGAAAGATACGAATTAATTGTCATCATGTTGCCCGTGAAGACGTTTTTATAGACTGTCCCTGTAAATTTCTGTTGTAGATCACTCTTGGGGTCTTTCTCCTTTTATAGAACCCCCCCTTAATATTTCTTGCAGGGCCGGCTTAGTGGTCACATATTCTTTCAGTTTCTGCCGGTTGTGGAAGCTCTGCATCTCTCCATCCATTCTAAATGACAGCCTTGCTGGATAAAGTATTCTTGGCTGCATGTTCTTCTCATTTAGTACCCTGAATATGTCTTGCCAGCCCTTTCTGGCTTGCCAGGTCTCTGTGGATAGGTCTGACGTTATTCTGATGTTCCTCCCGCTGTACGTAAGGAATCTCTTCCCCCTAACTGCCTTTACGATGGTTCCTTGGTTCTAAGATTTGCAAGTTTTACTATTACATGCCGGGGTATTGGCCTGTTTTCCTTGATCTTGGGAGGGGTCCTCTCTGCCTCTAGGACGCGAATATTTGTTTCATTCCCCAGATTAGGGAAGTTCTCAGCTACTGTTTGCTCAAATACATCTTCTAGTCCTCTCTCTCTCTCTCCACTCCCTCCAGGATTCCAATTATTCTGACATAGGAACGCTTCATGGTGTCACTTATTTCTCTGATTTATTTTCATGGATTCTGAGTTGTTTTTCCCTGGCCTCCTCTTTTCCCTTTTTATCTATTATATTGTCTTCCAGGTCACTTATTCATTCTTCTGCCTCACTTACCCTAGCTGTTAGATTATCTAGATTGGATTGGATCTCATTGATAGCATTTTTAAGTTCTGCCAATTCAGCTTTCATTTCTGCCCTTAGAGACTCTATGTTGCCATTAATTGATTTCTCCATTCTAGCCTTTGTCTTCACAATTGCTAGCCTGAATTCCATCTCCGACATCTTGGTTATATCTGCATCCATTTGTAAATCTGCAGCATAAGTCATAATCTCTGAGTGTTTTCTATTTTGGGGACTCCTCCTCCTAGTCATTCTGTTGATGGGTGTTTGAGGGAATGTATAGAGTCCAAATTATTGACCAGAACCCAAGCAAGATGCACCTGTTTTCTTGGGACCTTAGGGTTGCTGGCCTCTTGTTTTCCCAGCCTGTCTCCTGGGGGAGGGGCCTGCCACGCTGTTACTCAGGCAACCCTATTTGGGCAGAGTTGCCCTGTCCCCCTGTGGCGGGGGATGGGCTCAGTGGGAATCAGTCTTTGGGGCTTTTGTTCTCTGGTGGCTTTCCCTGGCGGCTTTCCACATCTCTTCCGTGAGTCAGAGCAGAACTTCCGCGAGTCAGAGCAGAAGAGACTGTTTCCAACCCTCTGCCTCAGAGTAGAGAGACCGCAATCTGTTCTTCAGTGAGCTCTCCAGGCCACACTGTCTCCGTTTCTGTCCGTGCTGCTATAAACTGCAGCGTCCTGCGTTGTGCGCCCCTCCGCAGAGCTCCCAGTCCTGCCTCCAGGTCGGGGCACATCTCTGCCCTTCGTGCTTCTAAAACCGCCAGCTGCTCCCAGTTCACCCGCCCGACCTCGCCGCTCCGGGTTCCCGCCCTGGGGGGCTGCCCTAAAGTCCTTTCCCTGCCGCTACCGGTCTGCAAGTCTGTGCCCATCCCCAGTGAACGCGGCTGTCGCTCACTGGTGGTGTAGGGTCCCCATGGCCAGGCTCCCTCCCGCTGCTGTTTATCCTCCGATATCTGTCCATGGAATCACAGCTTCCCACTTCGTACCTCGAAACCAGCCACCTGCGATATTCTATTTGTAGAGATCCAGATCTTACATCTCAGGCTGGTTTCGTGGGTGCTCAGGGTGGTCTGGTAGATATCCAGCTCAATTCTGGGGACCAGTTGAAATAGGGTCCCCTACTCCTCCGCCATCTTTCCTCCTGCCGATCATATGACTTTTATCTTTGATTTTATCATTGTGATGTCCCATTAATTGATTTGCCAGTGTCAAATTGTCTTGTACCTCTGGAATAGATCCCACTTGATCTTGCTGAATAACCCTTTTATATATTGTTGAATTTCGTTTGCTAATATTTTGTTGAAGATTTTTGTATCTGTGTTCATCAGGGATATTGGCCTATATTGGTCTATAATTTCTTTTTTGTGGTTGCTTTGTCTGGTTTTTGTGTAAGAGTAGTGCTGGCCTTGAAGAATAAATTTGGAAGCATTCCTCCCTCTTCTGTTTTTTGGAATATTTTTAGAAAAATAGGTATTAACTCTTTAAATATTTGGCAGAACTCACAAGTGAAGCCATCTGTCTGATCCTGGACTTTTGTTTATTGCAAGTTTTTTTTGTTTTGTTTTTTTTGTTTTGTTTTGTTTTTACTGATTCAATTTCATTACTAGTAACTTGTCTGTTCAGATGTTGTATATCTTCATGATTCAGTTTTATAGAATTGTATGTTTCTAGGAATTTTATCCATTTCTTCTAGGTCATCCAATTTGTTGGCATATAATTTTGTGTAGTAATCTCATAATACTATCGATTTCTGTGGTGTTGGTTATACTTTTCTTTCATTTCTGATTTTATTTGAGTCCGTTCACTTTTTTCTTGATGTGAGGGGCTAAAGGTTCATCAGTTTTGTTTATTTTTTCAAAGAACCATCACTTAGTTTCATTAATCTTTTCTATTGTGTTTTTAGTCTCTATTTCATTATTTCATTTATTGACAATCTGATCTTTATTATTTCCACCCTTCTAGTAACTTTTGGCTTTGTTGGTTCATCTTTTTCTTATTTCTTTAGGTGTAAAATTATAGTTTATTTGATTGTTTTTGTAGTTTCTTGAGGTATGTCTTTGTCACTATAAACTTCCCTCTTAGAACAGCTTTTGCCATGTTCCAGAGATTTTGAACCATTGTGTTTCCATTTTCATTTGTCTCCATGTATTTTTTAATTTCCTCTAATTTATTCACTTACCCATTAGTTGTTTAGCAGCATGATGTCTAGTTTCCATGTGTTTGTGTTTTTTACAGTTTTTTGCTTTTAATTGATTTTTAGTTTCATACTGTTGTGGTCAGAAGAGATGTTTAATATCATTTCAGTATTCACAATTTATTGAGACTTGTTTAATGGCCTTTCATGTCATTTATCCTGGACAGTGTTCCATGTGCACTTGAAAAGACGGTCTATTCTGCTCTTTTGGATGAACTATTCTGTTTAGATCTATTAAGTCAGTTTCATCAAGTGTGTTGTTCAAAGCCATTGTTTCTTTATTGATATTGGCTGGATGATTTATCAATTTATGTAAGTGGGTATTAAAGTCCCTTATTATTATTGAATTACTTTTAATTTGTTCCTTTATGCCTGTTAATATTTACTTTTTGTATTTAGGTACCCCTATGTTGGGTGTATAAATACTTAAAATTGTTATATCCTCTTGTGGATTGAAACCTGTTATCATTATGTAATGTCTTTCTTTGTCTCTTATTAGTATTTGATTTAAAATCTATTTTATCTGATATAAATATTGCTACTCCAGCTTTCTCTTCATTTACATATGCATAGAATATCTTTTTCCATCCCTTCACTTTCAGTCTGTATGTCTGTCTTTAGGTGGAAATAATGCTCTTGTAGGCAGCTAACAGATGGGTCTTGTTTTGTTTTGTTTTGTTTTGTTTTTTCTTTTTTTTTTTTAATTTTATTCTTATGTTAATCCCCATACATTACATCATTAGTTTTAGATGAAGTGTTCCATGATTCATTGTTTGTGCACAACACCCAGTGCTCCATGCAGAATGTGCCCTCCTCAATACCCACCACCAGGCTAACCCATCCTCCCACCACCCTCCCCTCTAGAACCCTCAGTTTGTTTTTCAGAGTCTATCATCTCTCATGGTTCGTCTACCCCTCCGATTTCCCCCGCTTCATTCTTCCCCTCCCGCTACCTTCTTCTTCTTCTTCTTTTTTTTTTTTCTTAAGATATATTGCATTATTTGTTTCAGAGGTACACATCTGAGATTCCACAGTCTTGCACAATTCACAGCGCTTACCAGAGTACACACCCTCCCCAGTGTCCATCACCCAGTCCCCCCATCCCTCCCACCCCACCCCCCACTCCAACAACACTCAGTTTGTTTCCTGTGATTAAGAATTCCTCATATCAGTGAAATCATATGATACATGTCTTTCTCTGTTTGACTTATTTCACTCAACATAATACCCTCCAGTTCCATCCACGTCGTTGCAAATGGCAAGATCTCATTCCTTTTGATGGCTGCATAATATTCCATTGTATATATACACCACATCTTCTTTATCCAGTCATCTGTCGATGGACATCTTGGCTCTTTCCATAGTTTGGCTATTGTGGACATTGCTGCTATAAACATCGGGGTGCACGTAGCCCTTCGGATCCCTACTTTTGTATCTTTGGGGTAAATACCCAGTAGTGAATTGCTGGATCATATGGTAGCTCTATTTTCAACTTTTTGAGGAACCTCCATACAGTTCTCCAGAGTGGCTGCACCAGCTTGCATTCCCACCAACAGTGGAGGAGGGTTCCCCTTTCTCCGCATCCCCGCCAACATCTGTCGTTTCCTGACTCGTTAATTTTAGCCATTCTGACTGGTGTGAGGTGGTATCTCATTGAGGTTTTGATTTGGATTTCCCTGATGCTGAGCGATATTGAGCACTTTTTCATGTGTCTGCTGGCCATTTGGATGTCTTCTTTGGAAAAATGTCTGTTCATGTCTTCTGCCCATTTCTTGATTGGATTCTTTGTTCTTTGGGTGTTGAATTTGATGAGTTCTTTATAGATTTTGGATACTAGCCCTTTATCTGATATGTCATTTGCAAATATCTTCTCCCATTCTGTCGGTTGTCTTTTGGTTTTGTTGACAGTTTCCTTTGCTTTGCAAAAGCTTTTTATCTTGATGAAGTCCCAATAGTTCATTTTTGCCCTTGCTTCCCTTGCCTTTGGCGATGTTTCTAGGAAGAAGTTGCTGCGGCTGAGGTCAAAGAGGTTGCTGCCTGTGTTCTCCTTTAGGATTTTGATGGACTCCTGTCTCACATCGAGGTCTTTCAACCATTTGGAGTCTATTTTTGTGTGTGGTGTAAGGAAATGGTCCAGTTTCATTCTTCTGCATGTGGCTATCCAATTTTCCCAACACCATTTGTTGAAGAGATTGTCTTTGTTCCATTGGACATTCTTTCCTGCTTTGTCGAAGATTAGTTGACCGTAGAGTTGAGGGTCCATTTCTGGGCTCTCTATTCTGTTCCATTGATCTATGTGTCTGTTTTTGTGCCAGTACCATGCTGTCTTGATGACGACAGCTTTGTAATAGAGCTTGAAGTCTGGAATTGTGATGCCTCCAGCTTTGCTTTTCTTTTTCAATATTCCTCTGGCTAAGCGGGGTCTTTTCTGGTTCCATACAAATTTTAGGATTATTTGTTCCATTTCTTTGAAAAAAGTGGATGGTATTTTGATGGGGATTGCATTGAATGTGTAGATTGCTCTAGGTAGCATTGACATCTTCACAATATTTGTTCTTCCAATCCATGAGCATGGAACGTTTTTCCATTTCTTTGTGTCTCCCTCAATTTCTTTCATGAGTATTTTATAGTTTTCTGAGTACAGATCCTTTGTCTCTTTGGTTAGATTTATTCCTAGGTATCTTATGGTTTTGGGTGCAATTGTAAATGGGATCGACTCCTTAATTTCTCTTTCTTCTGTCTTGTTGTTGGTGTATAGGAATGCCACTGACTTCTGTGCATTGATTTTATATCCTGCCACTTTACTGAATTCCTGTATGAGTTCTAGCAGTTTTGGGGTGGAGTCTTTTGGGTTTTCCACATAAAGTATCATATCATCTGCAAAGAGTGAGAGTTTGACTTCTTCTTTGCCAATTTGGATGCCTTTGATTTCTTTTTGTTGTCTGATTGCTGTGGCTAGGACTTCCAATACTATGTTGAATAGCAGTGGTGATAGTGGACATCCCTGCCGCGTTCCTGACCTTAGGGGGAAAGCTCTCAGTTTTTCCCCATTGAGAATAATATTCGCTGTAGGTTTTTCGTAGATGGCTTTTATGATATTGAGGTATGTACCCTCTATCCCTATACTCTGAAGAGTTTTGATCAAGAAAGGATGCTGTACTTTGTCAAAAGCTTTTTCTGCATCTATTGAGAGGATCATATGATTCTTGTTCTTTCCTTTGGTAATGTACTGTATCACATGGATTGATTTGCGGATGTTGAACCAACCTTGCAGCCCAGGGATAAATCCCACTTGGTCATGGTGAATAATCCTTTTAATGTACTGTTGGATCCTATTGGCTAGTATTTTGGTGAGAATTTTTGCATCCATGTTCATCAGGGATATTGGCCTGTAATTCTCCTTTTTGATGGGGTCTTTGTCTGGTTTTGGGATCAAGGTAATACTGGCCTCATAAAATGAGCTTGGAAGTTTTCCTTCCGTTTCTATTTTTTGGAACAGTTTCAGAAGAATAGGTATTAATTCTTCTTGAAATGTTTGGTAGAATTCCCCTGGGAAGCCATCTGGCCCTGGGCTTTTGTTTTTTGGGAGATTTTTGATGACTGCTTCAATTTCCTTAGTGGTTATAGGTCTGTTCAGGTTTTCTATTTCATCCTGGTTCAGTTTTGGTAGTTGATACATCTCTAGGAATGCATCCATCTCTTCCAGGTTATCTAATTTGCTGGCATAGAGTTGCTCATAATATGTCCTTATAATTGTTTGTATTTCTTTGGTGTTGGTTGTGATCTCTCCTCTTTCATTCATGATTTTGTTGATTTGGGTCATTTCTCTTCTCTTTTTGATAAGTCTGGCCAGGGGTTTATCAATCTTGTTAATTCTTTCAAAGAACCAGCTCCTAGTTTCGTTGATCTGTTCTACTGTTCTTTTAGTTTCTATTTCATTGATTTCTGCTCTGATCTTTATGATTTCTCTTCTCCTGCTGGGTTTAGGCTTTATTTGCTGTTCTTTCTCCAGCTCCTTTAGGTGTAGGGTTAGGTTGTGTACTTGAGACCTTTCTTGTTTCTTGAGAAAGGCTTGTATTGCTATATACTTTCCTCTTAGGACTGCCTTTGCTGCATCCCAAAGATTTTGAAGAGTTGTGTTTTCATTTTCATTGGTTTCCATGTATTTTTTTAATTCTTCTTTAATTTCCTGGTTGACCCATTCATTCTTCAGTAGGATGCTCTTTAGCCTCCATGTATTTGAGTTCTTTCCGACTTTCCTCTTGGGATTGAGTTCTAGTTTCAAAGCATTGTGGTCTGAAAATAGGCAGGGAATGATCCCAATCTTTTGGTACCGGTTGAGACCTGATTTATGACCTAGGATGTGATCGATTCTGGAGAATGTTCCATGGGCACTAGAGAAGAATGTGTATTCCGTTGCTTTGGGGTGGAATGTTCTGAATATGTCTGTGAAGTCCATTTGGTCCAGTGTGTCATTTAAAGTCTTTATTTCCTTGTTGATCTTTTGCTTAGACGATCTGTCCATTTCAGTGAGGGGGGTGTTAAAATCCCCCACTATTATTGTATTGTTGTCGATGTGTTTCTTTGCTTTTGTTATTAATTGCCTTATATAACTGGCTGCTCCCATGTTAGGGGCATAGATATTTACAATTGTTAGATCTTCTTGTTGGATAGATCCTTTAAGTAGGATATAGTGTCCTTCCTCAGCTCTTATTACACTCTTTGGTTTAAAATCTAATTTGTCTGATATAAGGATTGCCACCCCAGCTTTCTTTTGGTGTCCATTAGCATGGTAAATGGTTTTCCACCCCCTCACTTTCAATCTGGTGGTGTCTTTGGTTCTAAAATGAGTCTCTTGCAGACAGCATATTGATGGGTCTTGTTTTTTAATCCAGTCTGTTAACCTGTGTCTTTTGATTGGGGCATTTAGCCCATTTATATTCAGGGTAACTATTGAAAGATAGGAATTTAGTGCCATTGTATTGCCTGTAAGGTGACTGTTACCGTATATTGTCTGTGTTCCTTTCTGGTCTATGTTGCTTTTAGGGTCTCTCTTTGCTTAGAGGACCCCTTTCAAGATTTCCTGTAGGGCTGGTTTTGTGTTTGCAAATTCCTTTAGTTTTTGTTTGTCCTGGAAGCTTTTTATCTCTCCTTCAATTTTCAATGACAGCCTAGCTGGATATAGTATTCTTGGCTGCATATTTTTCTCATTTAGTGCTCTGAATATATCCCGCCAGTCCTTTCTGGCCTGCCAGGTCTCTGTGGATAGGTCTGTTGCCAATCTAATGTTTCTACCCTTGTAGGTTACATATCTCTTCTCCCGAGCTGCTTTCAGGATTTTCTCTTTGTCTATGAGACTCATAAGTTTTACTATTAGATGTCGGGGAGTTGACCTATTTTTATTGATTTTGAGAGGGGTTCTCTGTGCTTCCTGGATTTTCATGCCTGTTTCTTTCCCCAAATTAGGGAAGTTCTCTGCTATAATTTGCTCCATTATACCTTCTGGCCCTCTCTCTCTTTCTTCTTCTTCTGGGATCCCAATTATTCTAATGTTGTTTCGTCTTATGGTATCGCTTATCTCTCGAATTCTGCCCTCATGATCCAGTAGTTGTTTATCTCTCTTTTTCTCAGCTTCTTTATTTTCCATCATTTCATCTTCTATATTACTGATTCTCTCTTCTGCCTCATTTATTCTAGCAGTTAGAGCCCCCATTTTTGATTGCACCTCATTAATAGCCTTTTTGATTTCTACTTGGTTGGATTTTAGCTCTTTTACTTCTCCAGAAAGGGTTTCTCTAATAACTTCCATATTTTTTTCAAGCCCAGCTAGTATCTTTAAAGTGATGATTCTGAACTCTAGATCTGACATCGTACTAATGTCCGTATTGAGTAGGTCCCTGGCAGCCGGTACTACCTCTCGTTCTTTTTGTTGAGGTGATTTTTTCCGTCTCGTCATTTTGTGCCGAGGAGAATAGATTAATGAGAGAACAAAATGCTAGCAGAGTAACCACGTCCCCAGAAAATATACTTTAAACAAATCAGAAAAGACCTGAAGCAGTGGGATAAGAAAGGGAAAGAGAGAAAAAAGAAAAAAAAGAAAAAGATAAAGATAAAAACAAAAACAAACAAAACAAAACAACAACAACAAAAGAAAAACCAGAATGTGATCAAATATGATCTATATGGTATATAGATCAGTGCCACACACTAGATTTGGGGTGTATTTTGGTCTTTTAGAAGAAAGTGCCTCCCAAATTTTTAAAGAAAGAAAAACTTATATATATACAAAAATAAGGGTTGATATGATGAAGGGATGGAATATGACTGTAAAAATGGAAATTATAAAAAATTTTATAAAAGGAATTGATAAGAAGTTTGAAAAAAGAAAGGGGATTTAAAAAAGAAAAAAGAAAAAAAAAAAAGGGAGAGGATGTGATCAGGCAGGGGAATAGAAAACACCATATACTAGAGATTTAGGGTATATTTTAATCTGTTAGAAGAAACTATCTCAAAATTTTAAAGAGAGAACAACTTATATATATATATATAAGCTAAAAATATGGGTAACTACTATGAAGGGATAGAATATGACTCTAAAAATGAAAAATAAAAATGTTTTTTTTTTAAAAGGGATTGATAAGTTGTTGGTTGAAAAAGGGAAAAAGAAAAATTCAAAAAGAAATAAAAAGACAAAAAATAGTTAAAAAAAATTAACTTTAAAAGACTAAAGAATCATGGTAAAAAAGCCGTGAATTCTATGTGCAGTAGTCCCCTAGCGCTGGAGTTCTGCCGTTCTCATTGATGGGTAAACTTGGTCTTGGCCGGCTGTTCTCGCTGGTCTTCTGGGGAGGGGCCTGTTGCCGTTGTTTCCAAATGTCTCTGCCGGAGGCGGAATTGCCCCGCCCTTGCCCCCTCCCGGCTAAGTAATCTGCTCGGGTTTGCTCTCCGGGGCTTTTGTTCCCTGCGAGCTTTCTGTACAGCTTTGGAGGCGGAGAGTGAAAATGGCGGCCTCCCAATCTCTGCCCCGGAGGAGCCGAGAACTCGGGGCCCCGCTCCTCAGTGAGCCCCCAGCGAAAAGCCGTCAGTCACTCCCGTCTCTCCGGTCTCTGGCCACACCCCGTGCTCGCCCGGCCTGTGACCGCGCGCCTCTGTCTCTGGCACCCGACCCCGCATGCAGCCTCCAAACCCAGCAGATCCCTGCAGTGCACTCCCGCGCTGCTCCTCCCGGGGAAGAAGGTGAGTCTCCCCGGATCTGCCGCTTGTTGGGTCCCTGCTGGAGGAGCAGGGGCCCGACTGGCCGCGGATCACGGTTTAGGGCCACCCCGAGCTGAGAGCCCGCGCCTGGGCTCCGCCTCTGCAGCCGGCTTCCCTGCTCCGATACCTGGGAGCTCTGCCGCACTCAGGCACCCCCGGTCTTTCTGCGACCCCGAGGGTCCTGAGACCACACGGTCCCGGAGGGTTCCACCCCCCGATTAGCCACCAGAGTGACGTCCCTCGGCGGAGCAGACTTTTAAAAGTTCCGATTTTGTGCTCCGCGGCTCTATCTCTTGCCAGAAGCGGCCGACGGGGGCCCCTCCCCCGCCGTCTATCCTCCCGAATATCGCCTCGGATTCACTTCTCCGCACGTCCTACCTTCCAGAAAGTGGTCGCTTTTCTGTTGAGAGAGTTGTTGCTCTTCCTTTCTTCGATCTCCTGTTGAGTTTGTAGGTGTTCAGAATGGTTTGATCCCTCTCCAGCTGAATTCCTGAGAGGAGACGGAATCCAGGTCTCCTACTCCTCCACCATCTTGCTCCGCCCCCCTTTGTTTTGTTTTAATTCATTCAGTCACCATGTCTTTTGATTGCTGCATTTAGTCCATTTAAAGTGTTTGTTGATATTGCCATTTTCCTTATTGTTTTCTTGTTTTTTTTGTAGTTCTCTTTCTTCTCTTGCTCTCAGTTTTTTTTTTGTTGACTTTCTCTAGTATACTTGGATTTCTTTCTGTTTACTTTTTGTGTATCTATTATAGGTTTATCATTTGGGTATATCATGAGGTTTCTATACAATATTCTGCATTATAACATAATATAGCAGTATATATATTAAATTGATGATCACTTAACTTCAAACATATTTAAAAGCACTACCTTTTTGCTTCCCCCATCATGTTTTATGTATATGATGTCATGTTTTACGTCTTTTCATTTTGTGAATTTCTTATCTAATTTCTGCAGATGTAGTTAATTTTACCTTTTAACATTCACACTACATTTTGCTTTTATCATTGAAATTTTCCTTTCATAAATTTCTTACTTCTATTTGTGGCCTTTAGCTTTTTGCTTAATGAACAGCCTTTAACATTTCCTGTAAGGCTGGTTTAGTGGTGGGGAACTCCTTTAAATTTTGTTTGTCTGGAAAACTCTCTCTCCTTCAATTCTGAATTTGCAAAGTAGAGTATTCTTTTTTTTTTTTTTTACTTTTTAAATTATTTATTTATTTTAAAGATTTTATTTATTTGACAGAGAGAAACCCAGCAAGAGAGGGAACACAAGCAAGGGGAGTGAGAGAGGGAGAACCTTGGGATCATGACCCGAGCTGAAGGCAGATGCCCAACGACTGAGCCACCCAGGCGCCCCATTTACTTTTTTTTAATACTTTAATAGTAATCTCTATGCCCAGTATGGGGCCTGAACTCATGAGCCTGAAATCGAGTTGCATGCTCTACTGATGGAGCCAGCCAAGTGCCCCTCCATACAGAATTTTAAAAATCTAGTCACATAATTCATTCCTTCTAAGTACTCTTCCTTTTGTTTTTTTAACTCAGAAGGCAAAGGGATACTACACGATTAAAGGAAAAACCATGCTTTCTTATTGTACTTTCTAAATTTAATTCAGAGTCTATTTCTGGACTTCCTTTTATCTGTTCTATTCATTGAGTAAGCTAGTCAGGTGCCAGTATCAACATTTTACTCTTTTTGTAACATTTTAATATCTGGTAGGTCTAGTTATCCTGTATGATTCTAGTTTTTCACATTATGGTTATTCTTATTTTTCCATATGAATGTTACAATCAACTTGTGTAGTTACAAAAACAATCCTGTTATTTTTATTGGAATTTTTATAAACTTACATTTTTCTTTAGGATTTATCTTTGGGGCACCTGGGCGGCTCAGTCATCAAGCGTCTGCCTCTGGCTCGGATCATGATCCTGGGGTCCCAGGATCGAGCCCCGCATCGGGCCCCCTGCTCACCGGAAGCCCGCCTCCCCCTCTCCCAGTCCCCCTGCCTGTGTGTCCTCCCCTGCCGTCTCTCTGCCAAACAAATAAATAAAATCTCAAAAAAGAAAAAAAAAAGATTTATATTTATGTTGAAATTTCCTAGACATAGTATGATTTACCATTTAAGGTCCCATTTGTGTCTGTCAGTATTTTAATGTTTTCCTCATTTGTAACTTCTGTACATCTATCTAATTATTCCTGTATTTATTTTCCTTCCAATTTATCTTCAAACCTATTACTTGTTACTTCAATGAACCACTTTCAATGGACACCCATAGACATATTTCCAAGTAAACTTACCATCTATGAGTGATTTTTACTTCTTTCCCCATTTTTTTTCTAATTATGTTTGATAGTAACCTTGAAAAAAGCTCTTTTTTTAAAAAATAGGATCATTTCTAGGGTTTCCTCATTAAGCATCACACAGCGTTTTAGAGTAAGACACTTTTAACAGGTTAGGAATGTTGACCCTCAGCAGTTTTAGCAAATGCTGTTTTAGCATATAGGGAGATTATTCTCTTTTCTTTTTTTTAAAGATTTTATTCATTCACTTGACAGGGAGAGAGACAGCGAGAGAGGGAACACAAGCTGGGCGGTGGGGAGTGGGAGAGGGAGAAGCAAGCCCCCAGCCGAGTAGGAGCCCAATGCAGGGCTAGATCCCAGGACCCTGGGGTCATGACCCGAGCTGAAGGCAGAGGCTCAACAACTGAGCCACCCAGGCGCCCCTAGGGAGATTATTCTTGACATATTGTTGAAATAATCTCAGAATGACTTTTCTGTGTTGTATTATTATGTAACTGTTTATTACATGTATCTATAACATCTTTATATCCCTAATTTAGCAGTTGTACTACTATATATATAAAACTAAAATGGGAACCCTACTCTACTCCATCCTTCAATAAAGTAAATCTTTGAGGCACCTGGTTGGATCAGTCGGTTGAGCGTCCGACTCTTGATTTTCACTGAAGTCATGATCTCAGGGTTGTGAGATGGGACCCAGCATCGGGCTCTGTAGGGGCCTAGAGCCTGCTTAAGATTCTCTCCCTCTCCGCCCTGCATTCTCTTTCTCTTGTAGGCCTGTTGAGAGGATTAAGATATGTAGAAGGAGTTTACCAATTCTGGCACATCAACATGCATAAATGTTGTCAGTGTTGTAGAGGGCCACACGTCCTGCAGTATATTTACAGGAATATCCAATCCTGATGTCACATAGGGCTGTCAGACATCTGAGGTCCTGATGGAGGCAGATTTCTCACTCGGGTAAAGGCATCTGAGAATGCCATACAGACTGTTCACCAGCCACTAATTTTCTCTCTTTAGGAGGACCCAGGATGCCCCACTTTCAAGTCATCCTGGGGCTGCCTCTGTCCAAAGCCCATGGCTGTCCCCTCCGCACGTGTCTGGAGCTCCGCCGGGGCGCTCCCGCCGGAGCAGAGGCCACAGGGAAAAGCAAAGTAGAGTATTCTTGATTGTAGGTTTTTTACCTTCAGAACTTTCAATACATCATGCCACTTTCTTCTGGTCTGCAAAGTTTCTATTGAAAAAATCAGCTGACAGTCTTATGGGGTTTCTCTCATATGTAACTATTTGCATTTCTCTAGCTGATTTTAAGATCCTTTCTTTATCTTTAATCTTTGAAATTTTAATTATTAGGTGTCTTGGTGTGATCCTTCTTAAGTTCATCTTTTGGGGGCTTGCTGTGCTTCCTGGACATCTGTTTCCTTTCCCAGGTTATGGCACTTTTTAGCTATTATTTCTTCAAATACATTTTCTGCCTCTTTCTCTCATCTCCCTCTGGGACCCTTATAATATTATGATTGTTAGTACACTTTATGTTTTCCCATATGTCCCTTCACCTAAACTCATTTTTTAGAATTCTTTTTTCTTTTTGCTCTTCTGCTTGGGTGCTTTCCACTACCCTGTATTCCAGATCCTTGATTTGTTCTTCTATATTATCTAATTAGTGTTGATTCCCTCTAGTGTATTTTTCATTCCAGTTATTCTTAATCTCTGATGGATTCTTTTTTTCATATTTTCTAATTCTGTTGAAGCTCTGAGTTCATCCACTCTTCTCTAGTCCAGTGAGCATCTTTGTGATATTTCGTTGAACCCTTTATCAGAAATATTTCTTATCTGTTTCATTTAGTTCTTTTTTTGAGCTTTTGCTTTGTTCTTTCACTTGCAATATATTCCTCTGTCTTCTCATTTTTTCTGACTCTGTGGGTTTGTTTCTATGTATTAGGTAAGTCAACTATGTCTCCTGATCTTAAAAGTGGTGGTCTTACGTAGGTGTCCTGTGAAGCCCAGTAGCACAATTCTTCATTGTTCTCTAGAACCAGGGAGTCCGGGGTGTCCCCTCTGTGGACTGCATGCACCTTCCTTTTGTGACTGGTCCAAAATTGCTGCTGGCACCCTGTTTGATGGGGTTGGCCCTCAGCCCAGCTATCAGCAGTCACAGGCTATGACTAATGCAGGAGCACTGGTAGGTAAAGCTGACTCCTGGCATGGCAGGCTGAGAAACGCAGGTGGAGCTACTGCAGGTGTGTTTGTGAGTGTGGCTAGCCCTACCACATCTGGTTGCAAGGTCTGCTGCAACTGCTAAGGGTGTACTGGTGGGCAGGGCTGCCCCCTGTCCCGGAGCAGTCACCTTGCATAGTCACCAGTCTCTGCTGGGGCTGTCTGCTAAGTGTGGTAGATGTAGTCATCTTGGGGGGTATGCCAGTGATGATCAGGGCTGCCCACCAAGTGTGGTTGGGGGGGTAGCTGCTTTGGAGGGATGTCTGCTAGAGCAGTTGTATGGGATGGGACAGATCTGCAGGGTGAGCAGGACTAGCAGGGTAGATGGGAAGTGTCAGAACTGGCTCCTACAAGTATCTGGCTACCTAGGCTGAAGAAGGGCAAGAATAATGGTGCCTGCCAGGACTTCTCCTTCTGGAGAAAGCTCCCACAGATCCCTCACCCTCCAGCACATGTCCTAAAATTAGTCAATAAATCTCCTTCACATATGAGGAGGTTTTTAAATGCTCCCTCGCTGGTGCATCTCAAATCAAGCGCTATAGCACACTGGCCCTTTAAGAGTGGGGACTCAGTTTCCTATAGCCCTCTACCTCTCCCAGAATTAAGCCCCACTGATTTTCAAAGCTCCTGGAGTTAAGCCCTGCAGATTTTCAAAGCCAGACATTATGTGGGTTTGTCTTCCAGGTACAGGTACCCTGGGCTGGTGTGTGCCCAATGTGTGGCTTAATCCCTTCATTCCTCAGAGAGAACCTCAGCACTTGTGATATCCCTCCCACTTGTGGTTTGCCACGCTGAGGGTTTAGTTCCTGACCTCATCTCTGCCTCTTCTACCCTTCTCGATGTAGCTTCCTCTTTATGTCTTTAGCTGTAGAAGATCTGTACTGACTTCAGGTCTTTCCAAGTGAGTTGCTTCACTTAAGTTGTTGGGCTCTGTGTGTCCATGTTGGGGGGATGGAGGTGAGCTCAGGATTTCTAGTTATGACCTCTTCTCTTCCACAAAATACAACCCTTTAACATTTCTTGTAAGGCCAGTGTAGTGATGAACTCCTTTAGTTTTTCTTGTCTGGGAACTTCTTTATCTCTCCTTCAGTCTGAATGATAATCTTGCTGGGTAGAGTATTCTTAGTTGAAAGTTTTTGCTCTTTAGCCCTTTAAATATATCCTGACATTCCCTTCTAGCCTGCAAAGTTTCTGCTGAAAAAAATCAGCATCCTTGTATACTGAATGTAACTGGCAATTTGGCAGGCCAGCTAAAGCTGGATCAGGTGCAGTCTTAAGGTCCCAGGGCATGCTGCATGGGGGTCACCTTGACGGATGGCTGGATCTGGAGCTGGCATGGCCAGGAAGGTCCCAAGGCATGCTTCCCTTGGGCTGCCTTGGAAGGATAGCTGGAGCTGAAGTAGTGGGCTAGGTACACTGGGGTGAGCTTCACCGTAGCCATCTTGATTAAACAGGTGGATTGGACACAGGCTGGGCAGTGGTCTTGAGATATACCACGCCCAGGCCACCTTTGCACAACAGCAGAGTTGTAGCACGTACAGGCTGGGGGAATCCCAGTGTGAACTGCAGTCAGTCTGGAGGGATAGCTAGAGCTGGAGTAGGCAAAGGCTGAGGGCCCTGGAGCACACTTTGCTGGGGCTGCCTTGGTGAGATGGCTTGATCTGAGGCAGGTGAGGGCAGGGGTATTGGGGCATACTGTGTTAGGTCCACCTGGGGGGGTACTGCTGGAGCTGGTGTGAGCAAGGGACCTACAGCTCATTGGGGTGGCCCTAGCAGGCTGGCTGGAGCACCTGGATCCTGCTCCTATCTGTGCTGTCAAGATAGAGAGTGAACATAAAGAATGGCACTTGCTGGCATCTACAATCCTGGATAGAGTTCCAATAGATCCCCGCCCATTGGCAGACACTCTAGGGTTTGTAAATGGATTTCTTTCACTTACAATCTAGTTGCCTTTAAAGGCAGATTTTTTTGCTGTGCCCCAGAGCAAGTGAATATGCACCAGCCTCTTAGTGATATCCTTAGGTACTGTAGGTCACTGTATCAGGAGGAGAGTTCCCATCATTATTGCATCTCCATCTCTCCTGCCCTTCTCTATGTGATCCCCCTTTTGTTTATTGAGCAAAAGCTGTTCAATTAGCATTCAGTTCTTTTTCTGGAGAGATTACTTTATATGTAGGTATAGATTCATTATGTCAAGGAAAGGTGAGTTCAGGGTCTTCCTGTGCCCACCATCTTGGACTGACCTTATTCATTTATTATTTATCAGGGCAACTGGTTTAAATCATTAAAGGCCTTTAAAGTTCAGTATGAGGCACCTATGACATGTGAAGTGTACAAATATGGCAAAGCCATTTAGGAAGCTATAGAGAATGAAAATAGCTGTGGGCTTGGATTCTCAAGCAGTTTAGTCCCAACTCAACCGTTTATCCTCAGGGCTCTCAGACTTCCTTCCTCCCCTGCATGGGATAGAGAGTAAGAATGACCATGTACAAGGGTTTTGGGGTATAAACCAGGCACCATATGTGAAATCACAGTGCTTGGGACCTAGACGTGCAAAACAGTATTGGTTGAATCTAAACCTGAATCTGAGTGAGGCTCAAAAAGGTTTTTCTGAAAATTTTCTCTATGATACATCAAGATAACTTTGTACATCATTCAGGTTACGACATAAATTTTTGGTATCAGAGTCTAGTATAAATCAGTATCATGAGAAGTTGTCTTAGCAGGAGGGAATGGCTTTTTATTCTTTATTTTTACTAACATTTCTCCATTGTTCAAATATTTATATTTTCCATGTCTCACATGAAAGTCCACAGGGCTTAAAATTGCCTGGTCCCTCTTAGTCTCAACTGCGGGATGTAGTGTGAAGCCAGCTTCACACTAGTGGATTTGAAGCCCATACATTCTGTACATATTTTCCATTACTTATATTCCCTCCCCCCTAAAAAAGCAAAAATAGTAAAATCCACAATAAAGTCTTATCTACAAGAACGATTGTCATAAATCTTTTCACTGTGCTAACAAGTAAATTAAAAATTATTAGAATCAAATTAATCATAAAACCTTGAAAAACATCCATTTCACAACCTACTTTCAAAGATTACTGTGTAATTCAGATTTTTTATTGTGGACCTACTATTTGTAAGTTCTCTAGGTTTCCCCAAAATAGGCAAGACTCTAAAACTGGATGGGGATTAAATCACAAAGCTATTTCCCTTTCCTACCTAATTCTAATTAGGAAATAGAAAACAAAGTCCTAACTTGGAAAAATATTCCACTTTCTTTATCTTAAGATATCATTAACAATTAGATGCACTATTAGTTTTCTTGATAAAATGACTATTTTGAAATTGTATATATTAAAAACTATTTCCAAATTTTAAGATTATCTAAATTTGAAATAATATGTCAATTAGAAATTGCCATGGGGGGGCACCTGGGTGGTACAGTCAGTTAAGGATCTGATTCTTGGTTTCAGCTCAGTTCTTGATCTCAGGGTCGTGAGATCGAGCCCTGTGTTGGGCTCCAGGCTCCACAGAGTCAACTTGAGACTCTCTCTCCCTCTGTCCGCCCCCTACTCTAAAATAAATAAACCTTAAAAAAAAGGAAATTGCCACTGGCTGCTGGTAATAGGGACATGGCTTCAATGAGCTGCAAATGTTTCTCTCTTCATCTAAAAGGAGTGAGACATGTGCAGTTCAGAGCATCTGTGACAGTTCCATCGTGTCATCAGAGATCCAGGCACCATCTGCTTCCTGTTCCATCATCCACAGCATTTTGGTTCCATCCTCAAGGGTACTCCTCAGTCCAACATGGTTGCTAGAGCCCAGCTCTCACAACCATAGTCTAGTTAGAAGGCTGGAGGAAGAGGGAAAGGATAGAACAACCTCATGCTAGCTCTTTCTTCTTTATTAATTTTTTCCATAAGACCATAAAAAATTGCTTACATTTTTCTGACTCTTCTGTAGCTGCAAGGAAAGCTAGAAACCCTGTCTTTCAGTTGGACATACTGCCACCCAGAATAAATCTTTTTTAGTAGAGTAGGCAACAAGCCATCTCTGCTCCAACAAATATTTTAAAATAGAAAAGTAAGATAGGAAAAAACTACCTTTACTGAGGGTCTGTTTGTTCTAGGTAGCTTCCTAAGAACTTTAAATATATTATCTCATTGAATTCCATTAACTCTGATGAAGTGGATATTATTATAAACCTCACTTTACTTATCAGAACACTGAGGCTAAAAAAGATGAACTTTGCCAAAGACCATTCAGCTGGGAACTGGGAACAATGTTCAATCTTACTTTTGTCCCTGTGCCCAGGTATTGGCCTCCTGTATATTCGTACAATGTCTTGGCAACATGTCCTCTCTGTAATAACTAAATGTGTACTTACAGGGAAGAAAAAACACTGAGAAAAATAATATTCTTCTCTAATTATGTTAGAGCAAAAAAAAAAAAAAAGGTTAGTAATTCAAGTATCCAAAATTTCTCTGATCTATCTCTGATAACACCATGGAAGAATAAAGGGGGTTAGTTACAAAATTAGTTTGGTAAGGAAAGACGCATCTAACAGTGTGAGAATGGTTTTGTTTTGCTTTTTTTTAAATTGAAATATAGTTGACACACGATATTACATTAGTTTGCAATGTACAACATACTGATTCAAGAAGACTATACATTGTGCTATGCTCACCACAAGTGTAGATTTTATCTGTCACCATATAACATTAACAAAACACAGACTATATTTTCCAATGCTGATCTTTCATCCCTGTGACTTATTCTTTCCATAACTGGAAGCCTGTACCTCCCACTCCTCTTCACCCATTTTGCCTATCCTTCCCCTCCCTTCTGGTAACCATCAGTTTATTCTCTGTATTTATGAGTCTGTTTCTGCTTTTGTTTGTTTTTTAGATTCCACATAAAGTGAAATCATACAGTATTTGTCTTATTTATTCCACTTAGCATTATATTTTTTGGATCCATCTGTGTGGATCCAAAAGATCCATCTCATTCTTTTTTACACCTGAATAATATTCCTGTGTGTGTGTGTGTGTGTGTACATCTTTTTTTAAGTTTTTATTTTAATTCCAATTAGTTAACATTACAATATTATATTAGTTACAGATGTACAATATAGTGATTCAACAATTCCGTACATCACCCAGGGTTCATCATGACAAGGGCATTACTTAATCCCCATCACCCATTTAACCAACCCCCCCCACCACCTCTCCTCTGGTAACCATCAGTTTGTTCTCTATAGTTAAGAGTCTGTTTCTTGGTTTGTCTCTATCTCTCTTGTTTTTTCCCGTTGCTCATTTGTTTTGTTTCTTAAATTCCATATATGAGTGAAATCATATGGTATTTGTCTTTTTCCGACTGACTTAGTTCACTTAGCATTATATCCCCTAGCTCTATCCATGTCATTGAAAATGGCAAGATCTCATTATTTATCCACTCATCAGTCAATGGACACTTGGGCTGCTTCCATATCTTGACTATTGAAATAATGTTGCTATAAACACAGGGGTGCATGTATCCCTTTGGATGAGTGTTCTTGTTTTCTTTGGGTAAATACCTAGTAGTGTGAGTGCTGGATCATAAGGTTATTCTATTTTCAACTTTTTGAGGAACCTCCATACTGTTTTCCACAGTGACCACTCCAATTTACATTTCTACTGACAGTGCATGACGGTTCCTTTTATTCCGCATCCTTGCCAAAACTCAATATTGCCCATCTTTTTGATAATAGCCATTCTGATGAGCATAAGTTGATATCTTGCTGTGGTTTTGATTCTCATTTCCCTGATGATTAGTAATGTTGAGCATTTTTTCATGTGTATGTTGGCCACCTTTATGCCTTTTTGGGAAAATGTCTATTCAGGTTCTCTGCCCATTTTTAAATCAGATATGAAGTTTTGGTGTTGAGTTGTATAAATTCTTTATCTTGGATGTTAACCCCTTATATACGATATCATTTGCCCTCTAAACCCACTTTGTTGAGAGTTTTTATCAAGAATAGATGTTGAATTTTGTCACATGTTTTTTTCTATATCTATTGAGATGATCATAGGATTTCTATCCCCTTTAGAGGATCATTTGCAAATATCTTCTCCCATTCAGGGTTGCCTTCTCATTTTGTTGATGGTTTCCTTCACTGTGCATAACCTTTTTTATTTTGGAGTAGGCCCAATTGTTTAATTTTGCTTTTGTTTCCCTTTCCTGTGGAGACCTATCAATAAACATGTTGCTAAGGCCAATGTCAAAGAGAATATTGCCTAAGTTTTAGAGATTGTGAGTACAGGTCTCACACTAAAGTCTGTAGTCCATTGTGAGTTTACCTTTGTGTATGGTATAAGTGGTCTAGTTTCATTCTTTTGCATGTAGCTGTCCAGTTTTCCAAGAACCATTTATTGCAGAGACTAACTTTTCCCCATCGTATATTCTTGCCTCCTTTGTCATAGTTTGCTGGGAGTTTTTTGATTACTGATTCAATTTCCTTGCTGGTAATTGGTCTGTGTTCAAATTTCCTATTTCTTCCTGATTCAATTTTTTTTAAAGATTTTATTTATTTATTTGACAGAGAAAGAGAGAGAGAGCACAAGCAGGGGATTGGCAGGCAAAGGGAGAGGGAGAAGTAGGTTCCCCACCCAGCAGAGAGCCAGATGCAGGGCTGGATCTCAGGACCCTGGGATCATGACCTGAGCTGAAGTTAGATGCTTAACCGACTAAGCCACCCAGGCATCCCTTGATACAGTTTTTGAAGGTTATGTTTCTAGGAATTTATTCTTTTCTTCTAGGTTGTCCAATTGTTGGCATATAATTTTTCATAATATTCTCTTACAATCTTTTGTATTTCTGTGGTGTTGGTTGTTATTTCTTCCCTTTCATTTCTTATTTTATCTGAATACTTTCTTTTTTTTAATGAGTCTGGCTAAATGTTGATCGATTTTGTTGAATTTTTCAAAGAACCAGCTCCTGATATCATTGATCTGTATCTGTTCTATTGACATTTTAGTTTCTATTTTATTTCTGCTCCAACCTTTATTATTCCCTTCCTTCTATTAGTTTTGGGTTTCATTTGTTCTCTTTTTTTTATGTTATGTTAGTCACCATACAGTACATCATTAGTTTTTGATGTCGTTTGTTCTTTTTATAATTCTTTTAGATGTATATTTAGGTTGTTTGAGATTTTTCTTGCTTTGTTAGATAGGCCTGTGTTACTATAAACTTATCTCTTAGAACAGCTTTTGCTATATCTCAAAAAAATTGGACCATTGTGTTTTCATTTTCTGTCTCCATGTAGTTTTTTATTTTGTCTTTGATTTCTTGGTTGACCCATTCATTGTTTAGTTACATGTATTTGTTTGCCTTTCAGGTTTTTTCTTGTGGTTAATTTCTAGTTTCTTAGTGGTGTGGTCAGAAAAGATGTATAGTGTGACTTCTATCTTTTTTAATTTGTTGAGACTCGCTTTTGTGGCCTAGTATGTGATCTATTCCGGAGAATGTTCCATGTGCAACTGAATAGAATGTGTATTCTGCTATTTTAGGATGGAATGTTCTGAATATATGTTAGATCCATCTGGTCCAATGTGTCATTCAAAGTGAATATTTCCTTATTGCTTTTCTGTTTGGATAACCTATCCATTGATGTAAGTGGGGTTAAAGTCCCCAACTATTATTGTATTATTATTATTTCTTTTGTAACTGCTTTATGTATTAGGGAGCACCCATGTTAGGTGCATAAATATTTACAATTATTTTATCTTCTTGTTGGATTGTACTGTTTGATTATGTAGTATCCTTCTTTGTGCCTTGTTACAGCCATTGTTTTAAAGTCTGTTTTGTCCAATATCAGTATTGCTACTTCCATTTGCATGATAAATGTTTCTCCATCCCTTCACTTTCAATCTGCATGTCTTTAGGTCTGAAATGAGTCTCTTCTCAGCAGCATACAGATGGGTCTTGTTTTTTTATCCATGCCTTCACCTTATGTCTTTTGATTGGAGCATTTAATCCATTTACATTCAAAGTAATTATTGATATATGTGTATTTATTGCCATTTTATTACTTGCTTTATGGTTGTTTTTGTAGTTCCTCTCTGTTCCTTTCTTCTCTTGATAGCTTCTCTCTTGATTAGTTGGCTTTCGTTAGTGAAGTACTTGGATTCCTTTTTATTTTTTGTACGTCTATTACTGTTTTTTGAGTTGTGGTTACCATTTACGTTATATATACCACCTTCAGCATATAGCAATCTATATTAAGCTGATGGTCGCTTAACTTTGAACTCATTCTTTACTCCTCTCCCCTCTACATTTCAGGTATTTGGTATCCTATTTTACATCCTTTTATTTTGTGCTTCTCTTAAGTGATTTTTACAGATCACTCTCTGGTTTACTTGGATGTGAGTGATATTTAGTTGTAAACATGGGATGGGGTGAACTTAGGGTCCTCCTCCTCTGCCATCTTCCCAAGTTCCTCCCTGGTCCTGTACTTTGTTGGGAGACTTTTGATTACTGATTCAATCTCATACAGTAATTGGTCTGTTCAGATTTTCTATTTCTTTTCGATTCAGTTTTAGAAGATTGCATATTTCTAAATTTATCCATTTCTTCTAGGTAGTCTAATTTCTTGGCATATAATTTTTCATAGCAGTCTTATAATCTTTTATCTGTGCTGTCAGTTATTTCTTTTTCATTTCTGATTTTATTTATTTGGGTTCTCTTTTTTCTTGTAGTGTCTAGCTAAATATTTATCAATTTTGTTTTATCTTTTCAAAGAACCAGCTCTTGGTTTCATTGATTTTTTTCTATTTCTTTTAGTCTCTATTTCTCATCTGAGCTTCATTATTTCCTTCTTCTTACTAACTTTGGGCTTTGTTCTTCTTTCTCTAGTTCCTGTATAAGGTTACACTGAGATTTTTATTTCTTGAGGTAGGCCTGAATTGCTATAAATTTGCCTCTTAGAACTGCTTTTGCTGCATTCCAAAGATTTTTGGCTGATTGTATTTTAACTTGTGTACACACACGTTTTGATTTCCTCTTGGATTTCTTCATTGACTCATTGTTTAGTAGCACGTTGTTTAGCCTTTGTATATTTGTGTTTTTTTTTCCAGTTTTTTGCTTTTAATTGATTTCTAGTTTCATGCTGCTGCTGTTGTCAGAAAAGATGTTTGATATGATTTCACTATTCTTCAATTTACTGAAACTTGTTTTGTGTCCTAACCTGTGATCTATCTTGGAGAATGTTCATGTGCATTTGAAAAGAACATGTATTCTCTTTCTGGATGGAGTGTTCTGTGTATATCTGTTAAGTCTCTCTGGTCTAATGTATCATTCAAAGACATTGTTTCCATATTAATTTTCTGCCTGGGTGACCTATCCATTGATGTAAGTGGGCTGTTGAATTCCCCTACTATTATTGTATTATTGTCAATTTCTCCCTTTATGTCTGCTAATATTTGCTTTTTGTATTTAGGTGGTCCAGTGTTGTGTACATATATATTTACAATTCTTATATCCTCTTGTTGAATTGGTCCCTTTATCATTATCTAATACCCTTCTTTGTCTCTTATTACAGTCTTTGTTTTAAAGTCAATTTTGTCTGATATTAAGTATTGCTTCCCTGCCTTTTAGTTTGCTTCATTTGCATGGAATATATTTTTCCATCCTTTCACTTTCATCTATATCTGTCTTTATGTCTAAAGTGAGTATGATGTAGGCAGCATATATATATGGGTTTGGGGTTTTTATCCAATTTGCCATCCTGTATTTTTTGGTTCAAGCATTTAGACCATTTAAAGTAATTTTTCATAGGTATGTATTTCCCATTTTGTTAATTGTTTTCTGGTTTTTTTTCCTCCTTATCTCTCCCTCAATTCTGAATGATAACCTTGCCTGGTAGAGTATTCTTAGTAGCATGTTTTTATTTTTAGGAGTCTGAATGTATTATGCCACTCCTTTCTGGTCTGCAATGTTTCTGCTGAAAAATGAGTTGGTAGCTTTATGGGATTTTTCTTGTATGTAACTAATTGCTTCTCTTGCTGCTTTTAAAATTGTCTCTTTATGTTTAACATTTGGCATTTTAATTATTATGTCTCATGGGGTGGACCTCCTTGGCTTCATCTTGATTGGAACTCTCTGTGCTTCCTGAGCCTGCCCATTTATTTCTCTCTGTCTTCTTCTAGGACCCTCATAATGTGAATGTTTGTTCATTTGAGGTTCAAGAGATTCCTTAACCTAGGCTTTTTTTTTTTCTTTTTGCTGGTCAACCTGAGTGCTTTCCATTCTTCTGGCTTCCAAATTGCTGATCCCTTCTTCGGCATCTGCTAATCTGTTCTTCATTCCCTCCAGTGTATTTTTTTATTTCAGCTATTGCATTCTTTAGTCTGATTGGTTCCTTTTTTATATTTTCTAACTCTTTGTTGAAGATCTAAGTTGATCCACCCTTCTCTCTAGTCCAGTGAGGATCTTTATGATTATTACTTTAAACCCTTTATCATGCATATCATTTTCATTCCAATATCTTGTTTTGTTTGGAGCCTATTCCTTGGTCTTATAATTTTTTACTTTCTGTGTTTCTATGAATTATGCAGAAGAGCTACTTTTACTAAACTTAAAGGAATGGTCATATGTATGGTTCTCCCCTGTGTAGATTGTGCACCTGGTGACTTTGGCTGGCTGGAGCTGTAACTGGTGTGGGATGGATGGCCCTGGTGGGATGGCCACAGCTAAAGTGGGCATGGGCTGGAGTGGTCTCTGGGCTCTCTGTACAGAGAGCACCTTAGCAGGACAGCAGCAGTTGAAATAGGTGCAATCCAGGGGGTCATCAGAGTGCTCAGGGCTGGGGTAGTAGGCGATCTAGGACACCCAGACACTCCCTGCTCCTATCTGTGCTGTCAAGGTAGAGGGGGACTATATTTATCTGGAGAGAGTTCTAGTGCTAGATCTTTTATATTCTAGTTGCTCTTCTAAGCCATAGCTCCTTCCTGTGTCCTAGGGCATCCAGAGCTGGTATGGGCTAGGGACCTGGGGCTTACTGAGATGGCAGGCTGGTTAGGGCACCTAAACCCTGCTTTCATCTGTGCTATGGGTGAGGGGGACTTAATCCATAATGCTTGCCTGCTCCTCCAACCCAGCGAGAGTTCCAGCAGTTCTTTCTAGGGCTTGTTCCTTTATATTCTAGTTGCCCTTTTAGATCTCAGCTTTTTTCTGTGCTCCAGGGCCCTCAGTACTATCTCTCCCCACTGTAGTTCCTAGCCTCAAGGGTGGGGGTTCCTTTCATTACTGTGTTTCCATCTCTTGCTGTTTTCTATATGGTCTTTGTTTTGTTGTGCAGAAGCTGTTTAGCCATCCCTCAGTTCTTTTTCAGGATGAACTGCTGTATAAATAGAAGTAGATTAGGCGTGTCCCTGGAGAAGGTGAGTTCAGGGTCTTCCTATGTCACCATCTTGAACTGGAAGCTCAGTTTTGTTTAAGGAAATATTTTTTCCTTAGAAATTAAAACTATGGGCTGCCTTCATTTTTGTCTCCTTTGAATTTGGAAAGGTCTGTCTTCAAGTCATTTGAGAAGTGTTTTGATTTCACACTATAAAAGAAGCTTTGGATTGTATGAGAATATTTCTGGGCCCCTCAGGTTGAATGTAGTGAAAGCACTATGGTTTTACAGGTCTCTGTATACACTCTCTCCAACATGATGTCAGGAATGAAGATGCTAATGTTACTTCATATATTTATACCACTTGACTTCCACACTCCCAGTCTGAACCAGTTGAGACTGTTGTGTCAGTATTACTTTGCACATTAGCTTTTAAAAAGAAAATGGAGTTTCACTTTCCATATATAGAATACACAAAGCTTAACTTCCGGACCAACCTCACCATGGTCATCCCTCTGCTTATGATTTCAGGGTATGAGTATATGCCTGACGCTTTGTGTGACTTTCAACAAGTCACCACTTGTTTATATCTTTGGCTTTCTCTTTCTTTGCCTCCAGAAGGATTATGTTTTTAAAAATAGCATGTACAGAGAAGTTTGAATCCTTTGTGGATAAAGCACCATAGTGACAAGATATTATTACTATTTGAAATAGAAGAAAAACCCCTTCAACATGCTAGGTCTTTAAAAGCATGTCATTCTGGTATTTCCATGGTTTGAAGGCAAAATCCATCCAAGACTGCCAGAAGGTTTTTAATTTCAAGCATTTTATTCAGGAACTGCCTCATTTGAAACTCTAACACTTTAATCCACAAGCCCTGCAGTTGAGTTAAGGGTGCAAGTAATTATCACAATTTTAACAAGAAAAAAAAAAGCCACATAAACCACATCCTCAAAAACACTTATCCATGAAGTAAGACTTAACTTTGTGTTGTCCCATTTATAGTGACTGAGAAGTCTCTCTCCTTTAAAGTACTTTTGCAGTTTTCTGATACTAAGAATACTTGAAAATTGTTATTTCAGAAATTGCACATCACTTTGATATGCTTCAGATGCCCTTTTTGTGCAACCAAACTATGATTTGGCAGATGACAGAGTTATGGTAGAGTGGTGTTGCACTTACAACATTTGTTTTAGATTCTGCCTTCCACAAAACACTGGATATAATCAGCAATTAATATAATAAATATTCAGGAAGTCTTTGACTATGAGCATTACCTGGTGAGTCTGAAATGTCATGTCCTTTCTGCACATCTGCTTTTTAAGCTCACAGATATTTTCTCACCTTTGTGCATGACTTTTTAATGTTTCTTCAGGGCTTATGTGCACACACTGTAGTCCATTCCTCTGTCAGCTGTTCTCGCAAAGCCCCAAAAGTATCGTCACCAACTTCCCTCAAGACATGAGCATTTTGCATCTCCTTCAAGAGTAGGAAAATGCCCCTCCTCTGTGGATCTACCTACCCTCCTTTGAAAGCTTGCTCGAAGACCATATCCTCCATGATGGCTTTCAGATTCACTAAATTCTACTTAAACACCACTATCTTTCACTCCCTCAGGTTGCTCAGCTTACAAGACCCAGAAAGGTGGTTTTGTTCCTGTATCACGTGGCCTTTTCTGTGACGGTTTTCATATGTACTTATTCTATTTTGCCACTTAATACATTCCTTGTATCAAGAAAAATGGTTTGCTCTTTTCCTTTTTTAAATTTTCCCCGCAGACTACTAATGTTCTGAGTGGGAGTAGTAAAAGAATAAGAAAAAGAAATGTCCTATAGTAAATTATATTGCCTGACTAGAACAGGTCTGCCGGAGTCCTCAGGTGCCAGATAGGCTGGTCCTGGACAAACCTACAGAGGAGAGGAGCATACTTTCTCCTTAGCTTACTTTCTTCTACTTCTCTATGACCTTGACCCAGGTTCCCATGACCTTGTGCCCTCTACAGCTCTCTAGACTCCCTGCCTTCATCTCCAAAGCATTCCTAGTCTCTCCACATTAAAACTTCTGTTGCTTCACTGTTCTTTTCTCAGCTAACAATCTTAAAGGAAATACATGATAAATAGCATATGGCTATTTATAACAGATTCAAATGTATTGTTCTCAGCAATAATTTCTTAAAACAGAGTACTTGGAGATGCAGTGCTTTATTAATCTGTTTTTAAAAATTCAACAGAGTACAGGTAAAGATCAAATGGGCTTTATTCAATGATTCATGGATTGGGCAGCATCCCATCTAGCAAATAGGAAGGAGCTCTAAAGAGCTGTGTAAAATGGAAGGCTTTTTAGAGACAGAAAGTGGGTGAGACATAGAGTTTATTGCTTTAGGCACGGTCACTTTAGAGGAAGGTCAGGAGCCTGTCACACAGCTTACCACACTAGTGCTCACCAGGTAATTCCAGGTTTACTGCTTAAAGGTCACATTCCTGGGAGAGGCTGAAACTGCAGTTAGGTTAGACATTAAGTCTTGATTTGCTGATGTGAGCTTCACACAAGTGACTCTTTTTAAACAACACCCCCTTTTGTGAACAGACTCTCAGTTTAACAGGGAAATGGACCCAGGGGGTCTCTGACATACAGATCAGAGTTTTTGACGCCAAGTCCTGTGGTCTGAAGGGTTACTCCCCTTAGCAAGGGCCTGGGAGATATGGATGATGCATTTTTCTTTCCAGGCCAGTGCTAGCACGAAGGAAAGAAAAAGAAGAAAGGATTTTACTTCAAGTATGAAGTCTTGGCCAGGCATCTTGGGGGGAAGTAGTCTACATCCATGCAAGCTACTCTTCCTCATCAATTTGATTTACATAGCACCAGATGTCCAGCAAAGCCTTCTTTAGCTGTGAAATAGGGGGAGGGAGGAGGACATTGTACAGTCCCTTCCATGGAGATTCAAGACCAGTCATTGTTCTTAGTGATTCCAAATTCCTAAGAAGGGTGGGAGAAAACTGGAAATGTTAGTGTGGGAGAGTTGTAGCCAGATATTTAAGGAAGCTAGAATAATTTACATCCAGTCCAGTTTACAGGCACCTAACAAAATCTCAAATACAATTAACAAGACTAGAATCTAATATTTGCAAAGGTATAGACATAATTTCTCTAATTACCCCCATTTTTAAATCAAAGATAATCACGTAAAACAAATTTGTTTGCATTAAATTTGGCATGATTATTTATATAAGTGCAGCAAGAATGGTGATTCTTTTTTAAAGACTTTTTGCTGGAGCTTTTCACATGGAATGTGGAATTGAATGCTCAGAAGCCTCTGAGGCCAGGAAGCGAAACCAAGGGTTCACCATCAGATTTTACCTGCAGGACCATTCCAGTCAAAGCCATCATGACATAGCCAACGTTTTCAGTTGTGTCCTGTTATATAAATAACTATACTACCATGAAATGGATATTCAAGAGTTTCCCAACACTGGAAGGATCAGGTAGGAAGAAAAAAAATGTTACATCTTTATTTACAAAGATAACTTTACCAAATTGTAAGTCATAAATAGCTTAACAGAAAAAGTTTCCTCAAATCTGGAAAAATAAGACATTAATGAACCAGCAATTGTTCAAATAAGAAGTCGTAAAAACTCTAATCCTCCTCCTCAGTTAATTCAGTCCCCTGTTATTAATTCTTGTTCTGTATGAATCTAGCTGTTTTCATTAATTCTGGAAATCCTTACCCAATTCAGTTTTATGATCTTAAAGTCCTTTCCATGAAGCTCCTCAAAGATGAAGAATTTTTGCAAGAACACATTTGCAAAAGCATCAAACAATAACTCTGTGAATGACAAAAGACTTAATGTCCATGGTTAAAGATCTGATGAGGGTTCATTATAACAGAATTGACAAGGATATGTGGTTATTTTGTGCTCTATGAAATTATGACTAATCACATTATACCAGGACAGATCTGATTTTTAGGAATTTCATATAATTTTTAGAACACTTATAACACTACAAATATAACAAAGCTGATTACTATTTGACAATTCTTCCCATGTAATTTAACATATCAAATAAGCCTAATCCTTTTACTATCTCACTTTTTATAAAGAGAAAGTGAACAGATCTTTTGTGATTTTCTATGGACCTCTTTCAAAATTCCCCTTCAAAAGTTAGTTCGAGGTCAAAACTCATACAATTTTTAAATTTGAATTCCAGTAAATGTATTCATAAGTTTGTTAATCAAAAGAATACTGAAGGGCGCCTGGGTGGCTCAGTCGGTTAAGCATCTGCCTTCAGCTCAGGTCATGATCACGGGGTCCTGGGATGGAGCCCTTCATCGGGCTCCCTGCTCTTGGGTAAACTGCTCCTCCCTCCCCTTCTGCCCCTGCGTGCTCTCGCTCTCTCAAATAAATAAAATCTTGAAAAAAAGAATACTGTTATAACAAAAGTTCACAATTGCTACTACTTAGTTTTCACTAGAAACTAAAGATTCTAAGAGTCAAGAATTCTAATTAAGACTACTAGAAATAAGAAAAATAACTCTATATACAAGAAAAGTAAGATCTGTGTTTTTGAAAAAACAATATGAGGAATGGGAATACATTTTTTGTTGAGGGAAAAGAAAGTAATTTTGTCCTAAAGTGAGACTGGTTATTTAAATAAGAAACACTTAGGACAAAATCTGAATGTACAGAGTGAAATTGTAGAAGGTTTGCAGTGTGGTCAGTGCTGGCTAAGTTTGGAATAAATTTAAGTAAGTAAATGAGTTTTAGTATCAAAAATATACTGATACAAAGTTAAAATGTTTGTTTTCTCTGTGAAAAGTTTCTTAAACTTTTGATCTGCTCTTAATAAATTGATACTGTAAACTAAAAAAAGAAAATTTGTCAAAAATATCAAAAGTTTTTGGGGCACCTGGGTGGCTCAGTCATTAAGTGTCTGCCTTCGGCTCAGGTCATGATCCCAGGGTCCTGGGATCGAGCCCCACATGGGGCTCCCTGCTCTGCGGGAAGCCTGCTTCTCCCTCTCCCACTCCCCCTGCTTGTGTTCCCTTCTCTCTGTGTCTCTCTCTGTCAAATAAATAAAAATCTTTAAAATATATATATATATATATATCAAAAGTTTTTAAAACATTTGGTCACAAAGGATCATAGATAACAAAAGAAATGGGATGCCTGGGTGGCTCAGTCGGTTAAGTATCTGCCTTCCGCTCAGGTCATGATCTCAGGGTGCTGGGACTAAGTCCTGCATGGGTTCCTTGCTCAACAGGGAGTCTGCTTCTCCCTCTGACTGCCTGTGTGCTCTCTCTCTGACAAATAAATAAAATCTTAAAAAAAAAAAGATAACAAAAGAAATGGAGTCTACCCTATTAATAAAGCTAAGGTTATTGTTTAACTTTCTTTATTTGCCTTCAAAGTTCTTTACTTGTCACTCTGGTTAGATGGATACCTAAGTATTGTTTTAAAGTAATCAAAGACCTGATAAAACAACATGAAACATAGGAATTTATTTTAAGATACAAAATCTTTGTTTTCTAGGCCTATTACTTAAAAAGGTAAAGAAAAATGTTTACAATCTCTTATCCAGAAAACTTTGTCCTTTAAAACAAAAAAACAAATTCTAATTTTGTACCAGCTTACTTCTGTTATTAAAATTCATTCACTTGGGCGCCTGGGTGGCTCAGATGGTTAGGCGTCTGCCTTCGGCTCAGGTCATGATCTCAGGGTCCTGGGATCGAGTCCCACATCGGGCTCCCTGCTCAGCGGGGAGCCTGCTTCTCCCTCTGCCTCTCTCTCTCTGTCTCTCATGAATAAATAAATAAAATCTTTAAAAAAAAAAATAAAAAATAAAAAAAAATAATAAAATTCATTCACTTAAATTCATTTCAGTCTTGGACGCCTGGGTGGCTCAGTTGGTTAAGCGACTGCCTTTGGCTCAGGTCATGATCCTGGAGTCCCGGGATCGAGTCCCACATCGGGCTCCCTGCTCAGCAGGGAGTCTGCTTCTCCCTCTGACCCTCCTCCCTCTCATGCTCTCTGTCTCTCATTGTCTCTCTCGCAAATAAATAAAATCTTAAAAAAAAATTTTAAAAAAATAAAAATTAAAAAAATTAAAAAATTCATTTCAGTCTTAGCCAGTCCTGACCACACCTATAATTCCTTTCCACAAACCCTGGAGGCTTTAATTACATATATTAGAATTTTTAACCCTAAACACCTTAATTTTTTAGTGAAAATAAACAATTATGAATTGTCTCTTACACTAGCATTTAGTGGACTGACAGATTTATACTCTTTATAATTTCTAGAAATGCATGCTTTCTCAAGCAAATATCTCAGCATGGCACAAAATGCATTGACTAATAAATCCAAGTATCTTTCTGTTGAATCTCAGATCTGTACCTCTGAAACAAATAATGCAATATATGTTAAGAAAAAAAAGAAGAAGAAGAAGGTAGCGGGAGGGGAAGAATGAAGCGGGGGAAATTGGAGGGGTAGACGAACCATGAGAGACGATGGACTCTGAAAAACAAACAGGGTTCTAGAGGGGAGGGGGGTGGGAGGATGGGTTAGCCTGGTGGTGGGTATTGAGGAGGGCACATTCTGCATGGAGCACTGGGTGTTACGCACAAACAATGAATCATGGAACACTTCGTCTAAAACTAATGATGTAATGTATGGGGATTAACATAAGAATAAAAAAATAAATTAATTTAAAAAAATCCAAGTATCTTTAATTCCTCTGTAAAAGGACGACAAAAGTGGATAAGCCTATGTTCAATAATTAATGTTCTAGTATTTTATCTTATTTGGAAATGATCTAATGACTATTCATCATTTAATTTAACTTACTTAACTTTAAGGTTTCAGGTTACCGAAAAGATTAGGAAAACTATTTTTAAAATTCATCTAAAAACATTTATTTTGCTTACATCTATTTAATTCACTTGTTCTCAACAATTAATTTAGGGATGAATTTCAAGAAAGAGAGGACCGTGTATTCAGAGGGGTGAGGGGGCTGACTGGACTGTTTAGGAGGAACAGAAAGAAGCATCTAGTGGGAGGATGAGGGACTAGGTCAGTCTTGAGTGACAGGTGGGTAGACTCAGTGGTTATACAGAAGTCTTTCAGAAAGCATGTGATCACAGGGCTCAAGGGTTAATGGAGAACTCTTGAAACAGAGGAAGAAGCCAGACAAAAGGCAGGAATTCATGGAGAAAGATTTTGGAAAATGAAGAGGTTAGGATAAAGCATACAGCAAACTTTTGGTAAGGAGGGGGGCACTTCTAGGACATGAAGCAAAAGCTGGAGGCAGGAGAGAAAATTGGAGTGTGTGCGTCATGGTTGCAACCACTACGGGAAAGAAGGAAAATTTCCCTGGCTGGAAATGACAGGGACAGGAATGGGAATGAGCACAAGGAGACATAGAAAAGGCTTGAAATGTCAGCAGCAGGGCACCAATAACAATTGCGTACAAGACAGAGCACAAACTGCAAGGTACCATCTAAGGGCCAAAGTTTGAAGAGCAACTGTGGGATGGGAATTTGCCAGGATAGAAACTGGCAAATTTTTAGGCAAATAAACTGCAACAAAACTGATGGTGTACCTCCTCTACCCACTTTATAACGATTTGTATTTAGCTAGAATGTGAATGAGCTCTTAAATCCTAAATGTTTAATAGGTTAAAAGATAATAAAATATAAGCAATAATTCTCCAGGAAGCTCTATTTAAATTTTTTTTTCCTAGAAGAGCAGTTACAAATATTTTGATTAAGTAGATGCTATCAATCAAGTAAATAAAAATGTTTCTGGAAGTCATATTTTTGAGCAAGATTTTACCTAGAACCTGCAATGCTACCTTCTTTATATAAATTCTACCTTTATAGGACATGTAAACATTATAAGAATTTAGGAGAGTTTTATTAGTCTCCATATTCTTCAGTCATTTTATTGATATTTGTATGAATTCCACATGAGCAAGAATCTTAAGCATGTTTTTCTTCTAGTCTTATATATTAGCATCACTTTGAATGTACTGGCTAGCCTAGAGCTACTAGTTTTTTTTTTAATTAATAGACTACATTTTTAGAGAAGATTTAGGTTTACAGAAAAACTGAGTGGAAAGTAGACAGCCCCTTTCCTCCCTGCCAGCCCCTGGAGTTTCTGTGTTTAATTCTTGCTTTAGTGTCGTAAATTTGTTACAACCAGAGAGTCAATATTAATACATTATTATTAACTAAAGTCCATAGTTTACATCGGGGTTACTTTTTGTATTTAACATTATATAGGTTTTGATAAATGTATGACATGTATCCACTGTTACAGTATCATACAGAATCATTTCACTGCTCTAAAAATCCTCCCTCCCCTGGCAACAACTGATCTCTTTACTGTCTCTATAGTTTTGCCTTTTCCAAAATGTCGTATAGTTGGAATCATTCAGTATTGTAGCCTTTTCAGATTGGCTTCTGTCACTTAGTTATATGCATGTAAATTTCCTCCATGTTTTTTCATGGCTTACCAGCTCATTTCATTGCTGAATTGTATTCCATTGTCTGGATGGACCACAGTGTTTATATATTCACCTATTGCGGAACATCTTGGTTGCTTATAGCTAATTTGATCTGCTATACTCATTTGTTTTTCTCATAATGGCAGACTCAATAGATAAAGCATTATTAAAGTGGCTTTCAATTAACAAGGCATTGAAGAAGGGGTCTAAGATGGTATCATATGAAGATCTTGAATTCATGTCCTCCCATGGACAGACCAAATCTACAGCTGCATAGGGATCATTTCCCCCTAAAGAATATATGAAAACTAGATGAAGTGCTCTCCACAACAAAGGATAAAAGGACCATGTTGAGACCAATAGGAGACGTAGAGACACAGTCCTACAAAAACCCACCCTTGGTGCCCAACATATAGTAGGGATCTCACCAGACAGCTACTTTTCACGAAAGAGCAAGGGGTGGGTGTCCCACATCACACACCTTGGTTCCTGGGATCTATACCAGAGAGAAGAGCCAACACTCAACAAAGTGGTAACAGAGGGAACATAACATAATAAAGGCTGTGTAGGACAAACTCACAGCTGTCATATTCAATAGCAAAATGTTAAATGTTTTTACTCTAAGACTGGGAAAAAGACAACAGTGTCGACTCTTACCATTTGTATTCAACCTAATATTGGAAGTCCTAGTCACAACAATCAGATAAGGAAAAGATGTAAAAGGCATTCAAACTGGAAAAGAAAATTATTTTCAGATAACATGATAATGTGTATATATAAAACCCTAAAGACTCCACCAGAAAACTATTAGAATTTAGTGAAGTTGTAGACACAAACTTAGTATACAGAAATCTGTTGCATTTCTATACACCAATAATGAAGTAGCAGAAAGAGATTAAGACAATGATGCAATTATAAATGGAATTGTTAAGAATAAAATATCTAGGAATAAATTTAACCAAGAAGGTGAAAAACCTGTACTATGAAAAATCTAAGACTTTGATGAAAGAAATTGAAGAAGACACAAATAAATAGAAAGGTATTCAGTACTAATGGATTAGAAGAATTAATACTTTTAAAACGTACATACTACCCAAAGCAATCTACAGATTTGGTGCAATCCCTACCAAACTACCAATGGCATTTTTCACAGAACTAGAACAAAAAAAAATTAATTTGAATGGAATCACAGAAGAACTCAAATGGCCAAAACATTCTGGAGAAAGAACAACAAACCTGGTGGTATCATGCTTCTTAAATTCAAAGTAAACTACAAAGTCATAGCAATGAAATAGAATGATATTGACACAAAAACACATACATAGACCCAATAGAACAGAATAAAAATAGAGAGTCCAAGAATAAACTCATGCTTTTACAGCCAATCTTTGACAAAGGGGGCTAGAACATACAATGGGGAAAAGAATCTCTTCATTAATTGGTGTTGGGAAAACTGGACAGCTACATGCAAAAGAATGAAACTGAACTACTTTCTTACACCATACATAAAAATAAAGTCAAAATGGATTAAAGACTTAAATATAAGCTCAGAAACTACAAAACTCCTAGAAGAAAACATAGGCAGTAAGCTCTTGGACATTAGTCCTAGTGACATTTTTTTGTCTCCTCAGACAAGGCAACAAGCACAAAAATAAATGAGACTTCATCAAACTAAAAAGCTTTTGTATGGAAAGGAAACCATGAACAGGAAGAAAAGGCAACCTACTGAAGGGGTTCTACTGATAGGAGAAGATGTTACAAATGTAATGGACAAAGAGTTAGTATCCAAAATATAAGAACAGATACAATTCAATATCAAAAAAAAAAACCCACCTAATTTAAAAATGGGGAGAGGACCTGAATAGACATTTTTTCAATTAAGACATACAGGTGGCCAACAGACCCATGAAAAGATGTTCAACACTACTCATCAGGGAAATGCAAAACAAAACCACAATGAGAGATCACCTGACACGTGCCAGAATGGCTATTATCAAAAAAATCAAGAAATAACAACAGTTGGTAAGGATGTGGAGAAAGGGAACCCTTGTGCACTGTTGGTGGGAATGTAAATGGTGCAGCCATTATGCAAAACATTATGGTGGTTCCTCACAAATCTAAAAATAGAACTGCCATATGATCCAGTAATTTCACTTCTGGCTGTTGATCCAAAGAAAATGAAAACACTAATTTGAAAAGTTATTGCTGCATTATTTATAATAGCCAAGACATGGAAATAACCTAAGTGACCCTCAATGGCTAAATGGATAAAGAAAATGTGTGTATGTATGTGTGTGTGTATGTGTGTGTATATATATATACACACATACATATATATAATGGAATACTATTCAGCTACAAAAAAAGAATAAAATCTTGACATTTACAACAACACGTATGGACCTTGAGTGTATTACGCTAAGTAAAATAAGTCAGAGAAAGACAAATACCACATGATTTCACTTTTACGTGGAATCTAAAAAACAAAACAAACAAAACAAAACCCAGACTCATGGATACAGAGAATGCGTTGGTGGTTGCCAGAGGAGTGGGGTATTTGTGGAGGTGAAATAGGTGAAGGGGATTAAGAACTACAATCTTCTAGCTATAAAATAATGGGGATGTAATGTACAGCATGAGGACTATGGTCTATAATAGTGTATTAACTTTGTAAAGTGACAAATGGTAATTATACTTAATGTGGTGACCATTTCACAACGTATACAAATGTGGAATCACTATATTGTACACCTGAAACTAATATAATATTGTATGTTAATTATATCTTGATATATTTTTAGAAATTTTTTAAGCATAGGAGTTGTTGAGATTTGGGGGTCAGCAGCTTCCCTCATTTTGCAGCTAAAGAAATTGAGATCCAAGAATCAGCCTAGCTGATCACATGTCAGTGCTCTTTTCTAGATATCAACCCAAAATTAGAAAAAATGAGATTTCATGGGGCCTAAACACCAAATCCAACTCACAACTCATTTTATTAGAGAATTATCCTTTTCATGATCTAAGCCTTAGACCCAAGCAACAGAAGGGGAGCTCTCTAGCTTACTCTCTCTAGCACTCTCTGTATATATGTATAGAAATATAGAATATATTGAATGCAATAGTTGGTAAACTTGATTTGTAACACTTAAATTTTTATACATATGGTATTGGCATCCACTTGTACCCTCACTCCAGACCTTGCAAATGTTGGGGCCATCCTTGCTCTGACTATAATACAGATTAGTGTTTTCTTTCCCTGTGTCATAAATAATGACAATATACATAATATGTGATGAGTTCTTATACTATTCCAGGCACAGAGCTAAATACTTTAGGTGTATTATTTCATTTTAGTTTGGACAAGCTCTTCTTTGTTCTCCAGGATGCATCTCTCACTCCTTCCACTGGCTCTATCAGGGTATATCCCAAAGAGTTTAATTCTACACTTCAATTTCCATACTGTTACACTATAATCTTGAATATTACAGCATTTACTAAGTATACTTAACATATGAAACTCTGGAAGAGGTACTAGTATACTCTGTAATAAATATTCCAGTTGTATTTCTTCAGACATTGCAAGTCTTCTCTTGCATACAATTTATGACATTAACTTACTGGCCTTTGAAGGAAAGAAAGCTAGGAAAAAGGACTGTGATAGTTCTTTTCCTCCTTTTCTTGGAGATGGAGTCTATATTCCTGACCTCATTTGCATGATATTTGCAAAGTTTTCCATTTATTTTCAGAATCATTACTGGTTTGATAAGATTATTAATGTCTTTAATGCCATAAAGTCTGCATTCATCCAATAACATGTGCACATTTGGCAACTGTTCTCTTATTTATTCAGTACTTGGCTATATTGAATAATGGTCATCGCTAAATAATTTCCCATGCTCTTTATTTTCATTCTCTTCATAAAAAGAATTGCGGTCATTCTTAAGAGTAGGCAGTATAGAAGTCACATTATATTAACATAACTCTTGGAATTCCTCCTTCACTAATTCTAGAATATTCATTCACAAAATATCAATATTTAGAACACAAGATAATATTTTTAAAAGACATGTTTTGAAAGCCCTGGGACTCTTCGCTAAATGACATCTATGTCTGCCAACAGTCCTGTGGGAATTACACAACTGGTTTTATGAAATCTGTCACTTTAATCTTGCATGTAATCAACTTTCTTTCATATTGTGAATCTAGGTTTCTGTTTTAATGATGCTTCCATTTTTAGGTCTTTTCAGTTTTGAGTCTTTTTTGAGAGAATTATTCTATTTATATTATTCTGATTAGAAGCGATTTTAAAAATATTTAATCAGAAGACACTACTACCCTGTGCCTGGCCATACTTCCATCAGAATGTTTAAGCCTGCGAGTTTCGATTTAGGTGAGCTACAAAAAAAGATAGCATCTTGCTTTACATCAAACACTTAATCTAGATGTCCATGCCAGCATTTACAAGTAATACTCATTTTGATCTATCAGTGAATCAGACTTATTCCAGACCTCTTTGAAATTGATACACTGGCTAGAGTGCAAGGCCCCAGCTATTCCTTGTACTTTTGGGGATTCATTCTTCAGTAGCTTAAATCTGAACAATATTAACAAGCTCCCTGGACAAATATTGAGAATATATACCATATAAATATAAGGTGATAGAAAAATCACTCACTTATAATTTTAAGTCACATTAATATTTCCCTAATTATAAAATTACACCTAAACATACATTAAAAATTGGAAAATACATAAAAGTATTAAAAAAGAAGAGTCATTCCAAGTTATATCACTCGAAGTCACTCAGAGATAGGATTTTTGAGTATTTCCTTTTATCTTCTTTTTACATCTTTTTTAGTAACTAATAATTTAGTGACTAGTTTAATTAACTAAATCTAGTATTAATAACTTAGTGACTAAAATCTTAAGCAAAGGTCATTTTCATATCAAAACCATATATTCCTTAAAACTTTCCTTTTATGTTAAAACTCTGTTCCTGAGGTCATTTTTTGCTTGTGAATATATGTCTCAACATGCTTATTCACATATATCACACATATACAGTAGCTATCTTAGTAAATGTACTAACAGCTGACATTTATAGAGCACTCACTATGTGCTAGTCCATGTTGTAGGCACCTTACATATTTTAACTCATTTACTCTTCATAACAACCCTATGAAGTAGATACTGTTATTATCCCCATTTTACAGATAAAGAAATTGAGGTGATCCTAAGGGGATAAACAACACATCAAAGATCAAACACCTGTTGAACAAGGGAGCCAGGATTCAAACTCAGGCAGTTCAAGGGGTAAAGTCCATAGGCCTAACTGCTATAGTACTTCTCAGTAGAGACCTAATCCTATCAGGGTAAACAGTTTTAAAATTCATGAAATGGAGTTCTGTTTGTACTTTGTTATGAAAGGAAATAATTTGTTAGTTAATGCAAAAAGACCCTGTGGGGCAATTAAGCCAGTAAATACCAACTGAGCTTGAGTTCCCATTGCAAGGTACAGACCTCTAGAAATTCAGGCACATTATTTCTGAAATGTACTAATAGGTCTATTAAAGGCAGTGAATTTTACTAATTAGAGTTTACAGTAGAAATAGAAACAAGCCCTAATGAATGAATTTGCTGGTCTACAGAGAGCAATTTTTTTCCCCTCACCCCCCCACACACTCCCTATTTAGATATAAAGTGCACACATAAATGATTATCTGTTGGGTTTGAGGATGTGTCCTTAATGAAAAAGGAAATAAGCCTGTTGTTGTAGGATGTCTGAATATATAGCTCAGTATAGAAGAAAGCAATAGATACAATACTCCAGATTCATAATTCCTCCAGCCTGCTAAACTACATACATAACTAGGAAACTGAGTGTTGGTGTGACCAAATTGATAGTGTGTAAGTATACAGGTGAGCCCACCATCCAGTGTGCCCCCGGATGCAAGCTCCACCCCCACCTGGGGTGCTCCTTCAGAGCACACAGCTTAGGCAGCCCTGCCCCCAGCTCTGTGTTCTTCCAGACAGGAAACCCCTCCATTTCCGCATGATCGCAGAGCTGGGGATGTCAAAAAGGCAACTCTCACAGGTTGTAATTCTCAACTAAAAACCTTGCTTTTGTGGGAGGACAATAAGTAGAAGTAAAAACATGAGGTCACTCCCGTTCTAAAGGGGACCCTATATCCACTTGTAATACTAGTTAAGACTCAGCACATCGAGGGTGTAACTAAAAATTATGGGAGGCACAAAGGTAGAGGTTCAAAGGCAAGGTCTTAAATTCAGACCAGAATGATTTAAAGGCTTTGGCCTTGAATACCATTGAAATTAGTACATGTTATCTGAAAAATGATTTTTTTCTAGATCCTGGATTAGCAAAGTATTTAAATATTTTTATTCTTATATAGAATGTTTACTTCCTTTCCTTCTTTTTACCAGTATAAATCACTTTTTACAGCTGAATCTTACATAGCTATTTCATGAAGAATATGAATACAAAGGTATTTAGATACTAGAGTCTCCCTACAGCAGTCTCATATTTTTGTAAGAACGTAAGAGAACCAACTATACTGTTCCATCAGCCAAGTAATAAAAGGTATTTGTGGGAACTGGAAAACCCAGTATGTTGTACATAAACATACAGAATTCTTTGCAAAAATGCTAGGCTATTTTGAATTTTTGAAAGTACTTGATATATATTATTTAAGTGATCTTATAAGAATATACTAAATACCATTTTTTAAAGCACCAAAAAAAAAAAAAAGCTACAGAACTTTGAATATCCATCCATCTAAGAGTATCAGCATCAATTATTGTGTTTCGTTGTCAGAAAATCACAGCAAAGCAATTCATAACTGTCACTCCCTTGTTTTTGTGGTCTGGCATACAGAACAACATGTATGCCATAGGTATATTTTACAAACTGAAATGTTGATAGATAAATGTTATTGAATGGTATATCAAATACTTTCTTGTTAGCCAGAGGTTCTTCAGGACTATTCAGTGAGGCTTTTCTTCCAGTGACTGTAATGTCATTGTCCTGTCAAACCCCAGCTAAACTTACTTTACTCACAGGATGGAAAGATGCTCAGTGTTTTATTGTTTCGTTAATAAAATCAGTGGATGATGGAAGGACACTTGGAGAACTCACTCTAAAGACCATGAAGCCTTACTGAACATTCATTTTACAAATCAGTCCGTTTGAGTTGATACCAACAGAGCTTGCAAGAACCTCAGCGTATTTCCTCCTGCAGGGAATGCAAGGCAACCTTTCTTTTATAAATTTCACTCTTCCAAGGAGTGCTTGACAGAATGCTATGTTTTTGCCACCTCTGTACGCAAAGTGAAAAAATCCACTGATTGAACTGGGGACAATAACCCTATAGGTAGCTTTACTCCTTTGTTTCTATTCTTTTCCAAAGGCAGAGATATTCTTCTTTAAGCAGGCCTGCTTGAGTTCTAAGGGACTAAGACGTATGATTCAGAAACAAAACAGACCAATCAAAAGTTACTCTCTTGGGGCACCTAGGTGGCTCAGATGGTTGGGCGTCTGCCTTCGGCTCAGGTCATGATCTCAGGGTCCTGGGATCGAGTCCCGCATCGGGTTCCCTGCTCAGTGCAGAGCCTGCTTCTCCCTCTCCCTCTGCTTGTGCTCTTCTGTCTATCTCTCTGTCAAATAAATAAATAAAATCTTTAAAAAAAAAAAGTTACTCTCTTGCCACTCAATGTCTGTTAAAACAGTGCTAAGGCACATTCTATTCTAACCCATTCTGATCTTCAGCCCTTGGTGGGATTAATCTGTTAAAGCAGTCACAGTCAGGACCCTTGGGACACAGAGGTATCCCCCCAACCAATAGCCATGTTCTATGAGCATAACCAGGAGACTACTTAAATGGGAAGAAGCCATCTGACCACTATTGTAGGGCCTTCTTTGGGGTGTCATGGTGGGCCATAATGCTTACTTCCTTTGAGGAGAGTTCCAAGGGAAACCTCGTCTCTGTTCTTTAATTTTACTTCAAATATGCATTGTTTCTAGACAAAGACTTCTCATAAGAATTTTGCAAGCCTCGTATCCTCTTATATGTATTTTATCATCTGGGAGGCAGTGCATGGATTTTATGTGCTCAATAGTTTGTTAATGTCATCTTTATCCCCAAAAGAAAAACAATAAAATGTATGGTGAAAATCAGGGGGTGCTGAGGCCACTAAAGGGGAGTTTAGTCAAAACCCCTCATTTCTCAGAGGTAGAGACTGTGGCCCAGGGATGGCATGATTTACTGATCACACAGTCAGTCAGTGATGGCAGAGACAAGAATTTGTACTCCCATGGATGCTGTGCTGGGAGCTGCTGACAAAGTCTAAGACCAGGCAGATTGGAGTACCCCATCCCCCAACACCCTCACAGCTTCAGTTCTCACTCTGCAAAAGAAACATGTGCATCAGTTAATGTATTACCCTGTATTAAGAGAGTTCCACACTAGTGTGTGTGGTTCACAAGCCCATGTCCCTCCTCACTAACTTGCTTTGCGTTTTTCTCTCAGCTCGTGACCAGAACACATAGGACACCATTGGATGAGACCTAGCCCTCTGCTTTCCTCTTTGTTTCAAGAGCCACAGGACTGTTTGGGTCCTTTTTCTGAGAAGTATCTGCTGTTGTTTGGTTATTGACATCATGTGAATTCTTCCTATAAGACATAATGGAAATTAATAATGTGGAATTTCTTATATAGATGTCCAACACTGTTTCTTGAAGAGACTGTCTTTGCTCCATTGTATTGCTTTTGCTTCTTTTTCAAAGATCAGTTGACTATATTTGTGTGGGTCTATTTCTGGACTCTGTTCTGTTTCACTGACCTATTTGTCTATTCTTTTGCCAATACCACACTGTCTTGATTACTGTAGCTTTATGGTAAGTCTTGGAGATGAGTAGTGTCAGTTCTCCAACCTTGTTCTTCTCTTTCGAAAAGTTTTTGGCAATTTGGGGTCTTTTGCCTCTCTGTGTAAACTTTAGAATCAGTTTGTAGATATCCACAGAATAACGCACTGGGATTTTGATTGGGATTTCACTAAAACTATAGGTAAAGTTGGAAAGAACTGACATCTTGATAATCTTGTATTCCTATTTATGAACATGGAATCTCTCTCCATTTATTCAGTTCTTCTGATCTGCTGGGGTTTTTTGACTGGCTTTTAAATTGTTTCCTATGACAACAGCTACCAATTATCAAGTCCTTGCTGAGTGCTAACCCTGAACCAGCTCTCTGCATGTATCATCTCATGTAATACTCATGACAACCCTATGAGGTGGGAATATTATTCCTCCATTTTGCAAATAAATAAAGAAGATGAGGCTTAGGAGAGGTTAACTTCTCCAAGGTCACAAATAGAGGAAATATGAACTCAGCTCTCAGTAAGGACAAAGCCCCTGGTCTTGACCATTACACTGAGTCTTGTCCTTCTGGGTTTAGTTCTACCTGAGCCAATGTGGAGTCCTTTCAGTGGGCAGACTTTTCTTTTTGAGAGTGGTCCTGCAGGGTTCCAGGTCAGTGGCAGGTCACCTTCAGCTCTGAGCACTCCTATTTCAGCCAAGTCTGAGTCTATTATAGTTGCATTTACTTTTTATGACTGGGACTTGGGATTCAACTTTTAAAAGATTTATCCATCCTTCAAAATGTGATCCTTGGAACCCAAACCCTAGGACTGCATGGTGTGTATGTGTATATATTTATTCTTATTTCATCACAGAGCCATCTCACTGGGCCCAGAGTAGACCCAACAGTTCCCTGGATGAATAGATTCCTGAGACTTCCAGTTTCTAGAACCCTCTAGAAAAGAACAGCACCTTCTAACAGGATAACAGGTTTCTCCCATCCTGCCCACCCAAGCTGGACCTCCAGGCATGGACTTCCCTTATCCCCTATAAGCAGCCCACATTTTAGCTGGTAGTTACCCAAACCAAGCACTTCAACTGAAGCAAAATGCCATCATAAATAACCAAAGATGATCAACTGGCTTTTTTCAGTGCCCCTGGCTTAACATAAAGATGAGAATTAGAAGAGATTGTTTTTAACTTTTTGAGGAGCCTCCATACTGTTTTCCAGAGTGGCTGCACCAGCTTGCATTCCCACCAACAGTGTAGGAGGGTTCCCCTTTCTCCGCATCCCCGCCAACATCTGTTGTTTCCTGACTTGTTAATTTTAGCCATTCTGACTGGTGTGAGGTGGTATCTCATTGAGGTTTTGATTTGGATTTCCTTGATGCTGAGCGATATTGAGCACTTTTTCATGTGTCTGTTGGCCATTTGGAGGTCCTCTTTGCTGAAATGTCTGTTCATGTCTTCTGCTCATTTCTTGAATGGATTCTTTGTTCTTTGGGTGTTGAGTTTGATAAGTTCTTTATAGATTTTGGATACTAGCCCTTTATCTGATACGTCATTTGCAAATATCTTCTCCCATTCTGTCAGTTGTCTTTTGGTTTTGTTGACTGTTTCCTTTGCTTTGCAAAAGCTTTTTATCTTGATGAAGTCCCAATAGTTCATTTTTGCCCTTGCTTCCCTTGCCTTTGGCGATGTTTCTAGGAAGAAGTTGCTGCGGCTGAGGTCAAAGAGGTTGCTGCCTGTGTTCTCCTTGAGGATTTTGATGGACTCCTGTCTCACATTTAGGTCTGTCAACCATTTGGAGTCTATTTTTGTGTGTGGTGTAAGGAAATGGTCCAGTTTCATTCTTCTGCATGTGGCTGTCCAATCTTCCCAACACCGTTTGTTGAAGAGACTGTCTTTTTTCCACTGGACATTCTTTCCTGCTTTGTCGAAGATTAGTTGACCATAGAGTTGAGGGTCCATTTCTGGGCTCTCTATTCTGTTCCATTGATCTATGTGTCTGTTTTTGTGCCAGTACCATACTGTCTTGATGATGACAGCTTTGTAATAGAGCTGGAAGTGCGGAATTGTGATGCTGCCAGCTTTGCTTTTCTTTTTCAACATTCCTCTTGCTATTCGGGGTCTTTTCTGGTTCCATACAAATTTTAGGATTATTTGTTCCATTTCTTTGAAAAAAGTTGATGGTATTTTGATAGGGATTGCATTAAATGTGTAGATTGCTCTAGGTAGCATGAATATTTTCACAATATTTATTCTTCCAATCCACGAGCATGGAACATTTTTCCATTTCTTTATGTCTTCCTCAATTTCTTTCATGAGTATTCTAAAGTTTTCTGAGTACAGATCCTTTACCTCTTTGGTTAGATTTATTCCTAGGTATCTTATTGTTTTGGATGCAATTGTAAATGGGATCGACTCCTTAATTTCTCTTTCTTCTGCCTTGTTGTTGGTGTATAGAAATGCAACAGATTTCTGTGCATTGATTTTATATCCTGCTACTTTACTGAATTCCTGTATGAGTTCTAGCAGTTTTGGGGTGGAGTCTTTTGGGTTTTCCACATAAAGTATCATATCATCTGCAGAAAGAGAGTTTCACTTCTTTTTTGCCAATTCGGATGCCTTTTATTTCTTTTTGTTGTCTGATTGCTGTGGCTAGGACTTCTAGTACTATGTTGAATAGCAGTGGTGATAGTAGACATCCCTGCCGTGTTCCTGACCTTAGGGGAAAAGCTCAGTTTTTCCCCATTGAATATGATATTTACTGTGGGTTATTCATAGATAGCTTTTATGATATTGAGGTATGTACCCTCTATCCCTACACTGTGAAGAGTTTTAATCAAGAAAGGTTGCTGTACTTTGTCAAATGCTTTCTCTGCATCTATTGAGAGGATCATATGGTTCCTGTGCTTTCTTTTATTAATGTATGGTATCACATTGATTGATTTATGGATGTTGAACCAACCTTGCAGCCCAGGAATAAATCCCACTTGGTATATATATACAGTGGAATATTATGCACCATCAAAAAAATGAAATCTTGACATTTGCAATGACGTGGATGGAACTAGAGGGTATTATGCTAAGCGAAATAAGTCAGAGAAAGATAAGTATCAAATGATGTCACTGATATGAGGAATTTGAGATACAAGACAGAGTATCATAGGGGAAGGGAGGGAAAAATGAAACAAGATGAAACCAGAGAGGGAGACAAACCATAAGAGACTCTTAATCTCAGGAAACAAACTGAGGGTTGCTGGAGTGGAGGGGGGTGGGAGGGATGGGGTGGCTGGGTGATGGACACTGGGGAGGGTATGTACTGTGGTGAGTGGTGTGAATTATGTAAGATTGATGAATCACAGACCTGTACCCCTGAAACAAATAATACATATGTTAATAAAAAAATTTTTTTAAATCCTGATTCTGAAATTCATAGGATTTAAATCTAAGCAACTTACAGAAATTCCTTAAAAGGAATACATGCTTACTTTATTAACTATATGTATAAATTTGGGATTTTTGCTAACTGGCCTCCCTCAAGGTTTTCACCTAAATAAATAAAGATTTACTGTTTATTAAAAAAAAAGAATAGATGGTTTTAAAAGATTTATTGTAGAGATAAAATCTTTTAGTAGGATTAAGCATGGCATCCAAGGTGCTATAAATCTCCATTACTATTTAATTAATACTCTCTATGGTAGTGTGGTCTTCTTGGAATGCCCAAGGGAGTAAACACAGATTTAAGCCCCAGTCCTTCACAGCTAGGTGCAGAACTGATTCAAGCCTAAGAACTGATGGGACCGCTATGCCCACAGTTGTGTAGAAGTTAGGGTTGGCCTCTTGCCTCTAGTCCTAGCTGCCAATATATAAATTCCAAATTTTCAACTTTTATAAGAATTTGTAAGCTTCCTAACTCTTAAGAGGATCCTTTTGTCTGAGCACTGTTATAAATGGCCTTACTTTAAGTTTTTATATCTTTCATTCTTCTGAGCATTTAGGCGATTCCACCACCGTGTGCATACAGGCCACCATAGTTTTATGTTAAAAGGTAGTTAGAAGCTGTCCATATAGTACTTACAAGAATAAGAGGTAAAGGAAAGATGTGCTATTGACAAAGCAGATGTTTGCAGATTGGACAAATGATTAATCTCAAGTTACGTGTGAAATAGCAATGTTAATGTAGGACTTCTATCAGCAGAGAATTTTGGCCTGTCCATAAGGGAAAGGGCTCCAGTTAAAGATATACGGAACCAGTAAATTAGATCAGGGGTCAACTTTAGAAAAAAAACAGGACAACACTTACCTTTACCTGACCTATTGAGATAATAGCCACAATATTTGGTTTCCCTGTAGAAATGGCAGGCCGTGTATGTTACTGTCAGACCAGAACACCATCACCTTGTATGCCCCAGGGCCTTGGTTAGTCTCACATCAAAACTCAAAGGTTAATTCTGTTAAAAAATCACCCAAGTGAGGCTTTTAGGTGCAAATTCATGCACAGACATGTTAAATGTCTTCACACTTTAAGGATGACTAATTCTGTGGTTCATGAGGACTCTCAGAATCGAGATGCTCAAAATGCCATAAATGTACTTATTGAAGAAGTATGGTCTCACATAGGAGGAGGAACTCAGGCTCAATTGTAGCCACTTCTGATACTCTCACCACAACCTGCAGACCACTCAGCCTTGCTTTTGATGGCTGCCATTCAAGGGGGCCCGCTCTAGGAACATGCATGGGTCTTCTGTTAGGAACAATGTGCTGGTTCATCACTTGTGGCTCAAAACGAGTGAAATCAGGACTGGACAGAAATAAGACTATAAGGTTCCTGAAGGCAGGACTGTGTTTCATCATCTCTGATGGATGAGGCAGGAACGCACATCCCCACTGTCACTCCTGCCGCAGTGCCATACCCATAGAGTATGTTCAGAACTGCTTACAAGTGTTGAATGCATGCTTCCAAGCCCTGCACCTGGAATTGGAGCCCCGAACTGTATTCTCTTTACCATCCTACACACTATCAATTTCAGTAGGTAGACAGACAATCAGCATCCACTAAGTTCCCAACACCATCCCACTGTTGGGTGGGCAAGTCCAGTTGGACCCTTCCTCAAGCTGTGCCCCATCTGCTGAATCATACCCTGCAAGTATCCCAGCAAACATTACCCATACACCTCCCATATGCCCTAAGCTTCTTGGTGTTCAGAAATGCTATACATCAGCTAAATTATTGTGACAGTCTTTTTATAAGGGATCAAGACAGAATTGGTCCCCCTGAAATAAACTAAATCCATTTAAAAAGGAGTCCTTGTTTTCTTATTTTTAAAAAAAGCTGAAATTCAGAATTCTTTTGTTTTTCTCTAGGAAAACCTCTTTTTTGTGATGGAGTATCTCAATGGAGGAGACTTAATGTACCACATCCAAAGCTGCCACAAGTTTGATCTTTCCAGAGCAACGTAAGAGCTCTCTAATGGGTTTGGGGATTTTCCCCCTGTTTTTGTCAGGTACCGAGTACCTACGATACCGGCAGAATATTTCTCCCATGTGGCATTTTTCCCATTTCCTCAGCATGCCACAATCCCAGGTCAGGGTAACCCCTGAGGGACGTATCAAACAAGGTAACTATGTTCCCAGTTTGTGAAGCTTAAACCGGAGTCCGTTTTATTTCATTTCTTTGTGTTTTGATATCAACAACTTAGTTTCTTAAGAAACTGCCCCGATTCATCATGCTTCTAAAGAATCTAAACACAGGAGCAAGTATTTGCACTTTGAAAAGAAGTAGTCAGATGAAACACAGATCTTAAAAGTGGTCATGGGGATGAAGCTTTAACTAAACTTTTAACTAAGGCTTTAACCTAATGGGGAGCTCAATGTTGAAGGCATAAAGCATCTGGCTCCAGGGACATGAGTATTAGGAAACCAGAAGAGCATTTACTCCTTGAGAATAAATCTTCACCTTCTCTGGCATCAAGTGGAATCGGGCAGGCTGCATTTACCAGGTGGGAATGCTGCTGAGTCCCACAGAACCCCCTGGTACTCTTCCTCCCGTGGGCCCTGTCTCCTCAATAATAAAACCACTCTGACATTCAGAAAAAAAGAAAACTGTGCCATAAGGCTCACTTAAAAATATGGGTACAGGGCGCCTGGGTGGCTCAGTTGGTTAAGTGACTGCCTTCGGCTCAGGTCATGATCCTGGAGTCCCGGGATCGAGTCCCGCATCGGGCTCCCTGCTCGGCAGGGAGTCTGCTTCTCCCTCTGACCCTCCTCCTCTCATGCTCTCTGTCTCTCATTCTCACTGTCTCAAATAAATAAATAAAATCTTTAAAAAAAAAAATATGGGTACACACTAGCTTTCTTTGCCTGGTGCTCAGTAATCTTTCACTCACCCCTAATGAACAATTTGAGTGGTTTAGGCTGAGCTGGGCTGCAAGATGAACTGGTCCCACCAGCCTCTACAGAAACCTCTGGCTGAAATGGCTTTTTGTCAAAGCCAGTGGCTAGCATACCACTAAGCTCATCACCTCCAGGAACCATCAGCAAAGTGCCCAGAGATAATTTTATGGGATTTCCGCAGCAGAGAAATCATCAGGCAGTTTTCATGCTAAAGGATTCTAAGTCTGCCTTCCTCACTACCTCTGGAAGGCTTGAAAGGCATCACAGACACTGTCTGCCGTGCTCTCAAGGCCTCCCAGGTGCTTGTCGTCACTGGAGATGGAGAGCAGCATCTCACTCCCATCTTCCAGTAGCCTTTCCTCTGCCTCTCGGGCTGCGTTTCTTGCCCATAAACAACTCAGGTCTATGTGGCCCTGCATGCAGGTCTGAGGGCACCAAGCAGAGTTTAAAATAAAAGGGAAAATCATTTTCCTGTACTACTTACACTATTACATTTAATGTCCATGGGTGTTTTATTAGCAAAAAGAAATGACAGTTTGAACCTTATAGCTTAAGGTATAATAATTAGCGCTAGCGCAGGTAAGACTAACTTAAGGTACCTGCTTTGTTTCATCCTCTCAGGGCTGGGGCTGCACATATGGAATGGGTGATTTCTCCCTTTTGTTAGGACTAAACAAAATTATGTACAGAAGTAGTGTGTATACACTGAGGACAGTACTTGGACAGAATACTCACTATATAAAATGGGGCTTTTCTTTTGTTCCATTAATGCATCCATATTCAACTTTGATTTTCCTTCCCTCAGGTTCTATGCTGCTGAAATCATTCTTGGTCTGCAGTTTCTTCATTCCAAAGGAATTGTGTACAGGTAAAGTTTACTCTTCGGAAACACCTACTGAGATATCTGGATTTCCCTGTCCAACTAATTGAATCACTGTAGTGATGTGAAATGGCCAGGGTACTTTTGTGGCAGGAAGTTCCATGCCCATGGTGATGATAATCAAGTCAGGAACTCCAGTCTCAAAAGCACTAAGGTTCTGACCTCATTTTGTTCTTTATTCTGGTCTTTACAGTTATTCTCCTTCTCACTTCCACTTTTCTCATCTCCTTCCATTACCCTGCTTTCTCTTTGGCATCTTATCATGGCTTTCACTCTCTGCCTCCTTCATATCTCTTGTTTTTGCATGGGCCAACTAGAAATGCTCATTGAATGTTCTCTTGGGTAGGGAAGGAGGGGGGAACTCTTCCTTGAACACTCAAACGCAACTGTGGAAATCTATCTGCCTCTACCTGATAGAAGTGCATAGAAAACCACGTGTACCCTCCTTCATGAGTGCATGTCCATCCAAAATGTCTCTATCATACACCATCTTTTCACATCCTTCTTAGAGGAAAGCTATTACACTTTAATCTCCTTACCTCTTTTCTCAAAATATAGTTTGACACTTATTTAACATAGAAATCATCAAAAGCTTAGTTTTCTGGTTTCTGACTCACTGCAGATTAAGGGAGAAAATAAAACTTAAAAAACAAAGAGCTAGACAGGAGGCTGGCTGAGCCACTGGAGGCTGGCCCAGCAAGCACAGTGAGAGGGGCGTATTGAATCTGACATAAAGGGAAGATGTGAGACAACTAAAAGGCTCTGGGAGAGTGGGATTATGTGCTCTTCTGTGGCAAGTGTTCATAACACTGACCCGGAGTCATCAGTAAGGTTCAGTGGTAAGAGGGGGTCCAAGATGGCAGCATAGGAAAACCCTAAACTCACCTCCTCCCATGGACATACAAATCTACTCCAACATATAGAGGAGCAATTCCTCCTGAAGAACCGACAGCCAACTAGACAGCTTCTCAGCAAAGTATAGAGGCACAGTAATGAGGGGAGCCCTGCCCCCAACACTACCAACTGCAGGGGGAGGGATGGCTCTGAGGAGACTTGCCCACCTGGAGGCACAGTGGCTTAAAGGGCAACTAGACTCTAAGTGAAGGAAACCCATTTGCTAATCCTAGAATGTCCACCAAACAGTGGGGGGAACTGCTGGAACTCTCCCTGAGATCAGAGGTGCTGGCTTTGATAGTGCAGGTAGGAGCAGAGTCCAGGCACTCTAGTCAAGTTGCTGCTTCCATGAGCCCCAGGGTGTCAGCCTACACCAGCTCCATCCATCCCCCTAAGGCAGCCCCCCACCCATGCCTGCCCCACCTCCAGCCAGCTCACTAGGGCTGCTCCAGTACGGCACATATTAGGACACTTTGAAACAGCACCCACAATGGCTCCAGCCATTTAGCCAAGACAGCACAAATGTAAAGCACCCTAGGACACCCCTAGCCCATGCCCACCCCAGCTCCAGCCCTCCCACCAGAGCAAACTGATGTAAGTTGCCCTCGGACATACCAGACTATGTTCACTTCAGCTCCAGCCATCCTCCCAGGACACTCCCTATGTGTAGCATGCTGTCCCCTCCCCACCCAGCTCCAGCTACCCTACCAGGACAGCCTCAGTGTGGAGTGTCCCAGGAACCCCCAGGCTGCACCCACTTTAGCTCCAGCCATCCTGTTGGGGCAGCCCTAGTGCAGAATGCCCCAAGACCCCTTAGTCTGCACTTGCTTCAGCTCCAGCCATCCCTCCAAGAAGCCCCCTGCACAGAGCACCCCAGGCATACACAGTCTATAAAGAGGACATTCCTACACAAAGTCATTCCTTCAAGACTTGGGGAGATACCTTTTTCACCTAATTCATAGAAATAAACAGAAAAAGTCAAAGTGAGGAGACAGAATATGCTCCAAGCTCAAAAACAAGACAAAACTTCAGAAAAAGAACTAAATAAAATAGAGATAGCAATTTACCTGACAAAGAGTTCAAAGAAATGGTCATAAAGATGCCCACCAGACTTGAGAGAAAAGTGGATGAACTCAGTGAGAATTCAACAAACAGAAAATACAAAAAAAGAATGAATCAAATAAAGAATGCAATAGCAGAAATGAAAATTACACTAGAGGGCATCAATACTAGATTAGAGGATGTAGAAGAACAGATCAGCATCTGGAAAACAGGGTATAGAAAGCACCAAAGCTGAACAGCAAAAAGAAAAGAGAATTTTAAAAATTAGCATGGGGGTCCCTGGGTGGCTCAGTCAGTTAAGCATCCAACTCTGGTTTCAGCTCAGGTCATGATCTTATGGGTTGTGAGACCGAGCCCCACATTGGGCTCTGTGCTCAGCAGGTAGTCTGCTTGAAGATTCTCTCCCTCTGCCCCTTCCCCCACTTGCTCTCTCTCTAAAATAAATAAATAAATAAATCTTTTTTAAAAATTAGCATAGGTTAAGGGACCTCTGTGACAACATCAGGTATACTAACATTTGTATTAGAAGAGAAAGAAAAAGAGAAAAAGGGGCAGAAAACTATATTTGAAGAAATAATAGCTGAAAATTTCCCTAACCTAGGGAAGGAAATAGACATCCAGGTTCAGGAAGCACAGAGTCCAAAATAAAATGAACCCAAGAGGTCCACACCAAGACACAAAATAATTAAAATGTAAGAAATTAAAGATAAAGAAAATCTTAAAAGAGGCAAGAGAAAAACAACTAGTTATGTTTAAGTGAAACCCCATAAGGCAGATACTCTGAAGGCAAGAAGGCATGATATATTCAAAGTACTGAAAGGAAGAAAACTATAATCAAGAATACTCTACTCAGCTAGGTTATCATTCAGAATTGAAGAAGACATAAAGAATTTCCCAGACAAAAGTTAAAAGAGTTCATCACCACCAAACCAGCCTTACAAGAAATGTTAAAGGGACTTCTTTAAGCAGAAAAGAAGGGCCTTGAAGAAAATTACGAAAGGAAAAAAAAAATCACTGGTAAAAGCAAACAGTGCAAATCACTTGTAAACCTAGTATGAAGGTTAAAATGTAAAATCAATCACATGTACAAAAATTAATGGATTCACTATATAAAAATGTATGTAAAATAGAACATGATAAATATAGAATATGGAGGGGAGGACTAAGAATGTAGTATGTTTGAACTTAAGTGACCATCAACTTAATATACACTGCTATGTACTTAGGATGGTATTATATAAACCTCATGGTAACCACATTTATAATAGATAACAAAAAATAAAGAGAAAGGAACCCAAACATAACACTAAAGGAAGTCATCAATCATAAGGAAGGAGAGCAAGAAGAACAGAGAACTACAAAAACAACCAGAAGACAATTAACGAAATAGCAATAAGTACATACCTATCAATAATTACATTAAATGTAGACAGACTAAATGCTCCGGTCAAAAGACATAGATGACTGAATAAAGAACAAGACCCAATTATATGCTGCCTACCAGAGACTCACTTCAGATATAAAGACACATAGAAAGTAAAGGTATGGAAAAAGATAATCCATGCGAATAGAAGAAAAAAAACCTGTAGTGATATTATATCAGACAAAATCAAGTTTAAAACAAAGCCTGTAACAAGAGAGAAAGGCAAGCATTACATAATCATAAAAGGATTGATCCAATAAAAGGACATAACAATTGTAAATATGTATCCAACACAGGAGCACCTAACATAGGAAGCAAATATTGACAGACATAAAGGGAGAAATTAACAATAATGCAATAATAGTAGGGGACTTTAATACCCTGCTTATATCAATGGACAGAACATCCAGGCAGAAAATCAATAAGGAAACAGTGGCTTTAAGTATATTAGACCACATGAACTGAGCAGATATATACAGAGTATTCTATCTGAAAACAGTATAAATGTTCTTTTCAAGTGCACATGGAACATTTTCCAGGATAGATCATGGGTTAGGCCACAAAACAAGTCTCAAAAAATTTAAGAATAGTGAAATCATATCAAAGCATCTTTTCCAACCACAGCAATATGAAACTAGAACTCAGAAGAAAAGAAAATAACGGGAAAAACCACAGACACGTAGAGGCTAAACAACATGCTACTAAACAACCAATGGGTATATGAAGAAATCAAATATACCTAGAGACAAATGAACCTGGAAACACAGTGGTTCAAAATCTTTGGGACACAGAAAAAGCTGTTAGAGAAATTTATAAGGATACAGGCCTACCTCAAGAAATAAGAAAAGTCTCTCAAATAAACAATCTAAACTTAAACCAAACAGAACAAGAAAAAGAAGAATAAACAAAGCCCAAATTTATAGAAATTTATAGAAAAAAAGAAATAATAAAGTTCAGAGCAATTTATAGAAAATTTATAGAAATAGGAATTTATAGAAAAAGACAAAGTTCAGAGCAAAAATGAATGAAATAGAGACAAAAAAAAAAAGAAAAGATCAGTCTAATCTAAGAGGTAGATCTTTGAAAAGATAAAATTGGCAAACCTTTTGTCATAGTAATCACAAAGAGAGAGAGGACCCCAAATAAATAATATCAGAAATGAAAGAGAAGTTACAATATATAGGGTTATAAGGGACTATAAAAAAAAATTATATGTCAACAAATTGGGACAACCTAGAATAAATGGATAAATTCCTACAAATATACAATCTTCTAAGACTGAATCAAGAAGAAATAGAAAATCTGAACTGATTACTAGTAACAAAATTGAATCAGTAATAAAAAAAAATCAAATTCAATACATTAAAAGGGTCATTCACCATGATCGAATAGGATTTATTCTAGGGATGCAAGGATGGTTAAATACCTGCTAATCAATGTGAATACACCATGTTAACAAAATGAAAAATAAAAATATGATCATCTCAACAGATGTAGTAAAAGCATTTGACTAAATTCAACATCCTTTCATGATAAAAACTCTCAAGATGGGTTTAGAGGGATCACCACACATCAACATAATGGAGGCCATATATGACAAACCCACAGGTAACCTTATATGCAGTGGTGAAAAACTGAGAGCCTTTCTTCTAAGATCAGGAACAAGACAAGAATGTCCATTCATGCCACTTTTATTCAACATAGTATTGGAATCAAACAGGAAAAAGAAACAGAAAGACATCCATATTGGTAAATAAGGAAGTAAAACTCATTTGCAGAGGACATGATATTAAATATAGAAAACCCTGAAGATTCCAGAAAAAAGAACTATTAGAAAAAAACTATTAGAATAAATGAATTCAGTAAAGTTGCAGGATACAATATATAGAACCTGCTGCATTTCTATATACTAATAATGAAGTATCAGAAATGGATCCAGAAGGTATTATGCTAAGTGAAATGAGTCAGACATAAAAAGACAAATACCATATGAATTCACTTATATGTTGAATCTAAAAAAACAAACAGATTCATAAACACCAACAGATTCTTAAATACAGAGAACAAACTGCTGGTTGCCAGAGGATAGGGCAGTTGGGGGGGGCGGGGATAGGCGAAATAAATGGAGATTGAGAGGTACAAAAGTAAATAAATCACCAGGGTTAAAAAAAATTACAGCATGGGGAATATAGTCAACAATCTTGTGAAAGTGGTGTATGGTGACATCATGACTACACTTGTGGTGAGCACAGCATAAGGTATATAATTGTTGAATCACTATGTTGTACCCCTGAAAAATATAATATTGTATGTCAACTATACCTCAAGAAAAGAAAGGTTAAATGATGCTCCACACTGAGTGTTGAAGGCAGCAAACTGTGTATAATACAACGCAAAAGCATTCCATCAGAGATGGTCAATATTGAGATGCTTACAGGGTAGGCTTAAAATTCACTTTGAGAAACCTCTCCTTTCCCAGAGGGCACAGTCACAGGAGAGTTGCCCTATTTAGAGTCACAGAACAGAGTCTTAGAGGAAGTTTGCAAGTCATTCTTCTTAAGCAATCTCTTTGGCAACCTTTGGATATATGGTGGATTTTTTTGGTCTATCTACAAAATAATATATTAAAAAGCTGTTTTATATCATTTCTTTATCTCCAGGAAATTGAAAAAAATACCCATCAGAACATTGAAAACCCTTACCAGAATCTATGGGTTGGTTTTTTTTTTTTTTTCCTCTTTAAATCTGTAATGCCCGCAATATACATAAAATATACCTGCACTGGGGCCCTCAGTAGCTTGTGTAGGATGGATGGATGGATGGGAAGGAGGGAGAAAAAAATAAGATTGGAAAGAGAGAGAGGTCCTAGAGCTCAAAGGAACCTCTTGAGAGAAAATCCCACATGCCCCAGTGCAGTCTGTTTCTCCAGAGCACAATGCTTTTCTCTAGCATTTCATCATATATATTGACACTCAGAACAAAAAGACCCATAGTCCTTAATTGTCTTTAACATCACAAACTGTACCCAGTTGAGGGCCCTTCCTATGTCCATGTATGAGAAATGATGTTTTCTATGGCTTTTTATGCACCAATAAGAGAGAATACTGGGTTTATTTAGTATCATATTCACTGAAGTTATAGAGAATGTTTGAAAGACACCATCAAATAATTAAAGCTAAGGAAAGGTCATTTAGCAAGTACACAAGAATGAGACTGGCTTGCATTAAAAACCATTCAACTCCCCATGTGTAACTTTACTGACCTAAACTGTCCATTTGGCAACTGAATTATGGGGATTCTATTAATTTCCTTCTTCTGACCACCTGGGTTTATGATTTCTGGGTTTGTTCACAAAAGAGGTATATTAGTTTTGAAGTGTTGCTATAGAATTACCACAAACTTGATGGCTTAAACCAACAGAAGTTTATTCCTTCACAGTTCTGGAGTCCAGAGGTCCGAAATCAAGCTGATGGCAGGGCCATCCTATTTCCCAAGGCTCTCGAGGAGAATGCTTCCTTGCCCCTTCTGGGATCTGGTGGCTCAGGGGCTTCTTGGCTTTTAGGTGGCATCCTTCCTGTCCGCCTCTGTCTCCCCACAGCGTTCTTGTCTCCCTGCACCTCTTCTGTCTTCCCTGTATATCTCTTAGGAGGATACTTGGCCACCTGGATAATCCAAGATGATCTCATTCCAAGATCCTTAACTTAATTACATCTGCAAAGACCCTTTTCCCAAAGAAGGTCTCATTCACAAGGTTCTAGGGGTTAGGATATGAACTTATCTTTTGGGGGCCACCATTCAACCCACTACAGCTGGTGATGTAGACGGACCAACCCCAGAGTGTGCAGCCCTTCATTAAACATTGCAATGCATAAAAAAGCTACTCAAGTATCAATCCCTGGATACCTAATGAAGTTCACGTCCTGGGTTTTTATTTTATATTTTTTGGAGATAAAGTGTAAGTACATGAAATGACAATCTAAAAAAAAAAAAAAAAAAAAGTCCAAGTGAATAAGATTCTAATTAAAAGTATCAACAGGAAGAAAAATGGTGTCCTCAGAACTAGGGGAGGGTTTGCCAAAAAAAATTCCTATCAGAAAGGGGAGATATATATATATTTTTTTTAGAGGAGGAGAGCCTTTGCAAATGGAAGAAGTGATTCCAGAAAAGGCACAGAAACAGAAGCAGGTCAAGCAAGGAACATGACACAAATGGGTCCCAGTTTTATTGGAAAGGCTGAGGCTAAGCAGTCCCAAGAATTGAAGCTGAGAGAAGTAGAGAAGCAGGTGCCAACATCATCCTTTACCATTTGCTGGTGTTACAAAAGTAGTGACATCTTAAAAGATGTCTCAGCCATGGTTTGGGTTAAATGTAAAAATGAGAAGCTGGAAAATATGCAGACACAGAAAGATAAGAATCTAGAATCTCCGAACTACTAGAACTGAAAGGCACCTTAAAATAATATCTTATCAGTGATAGCACTGGCCCAACCCCTGTATTTGAAGCCATTTACAAATGCTTTTTTTGTGTTTGGATGGATCACCTCCTTCAATGCTCACAAAGATCCTGTGGGATAAGCAAGGCAGGTATCATTGTACCCATTTTCCAGATAAGTCACTGGAGGCTTAGAGGGGATGTAGCTTGGCTGAGCTGGTGTTCTGTAAGGGATATGTGAGGAGTAAATAGCTGATGGACCTGTGAACACGCTGATCTTTGGGTACTGTGGCATTTCCAGTTAGCCCTCCTCTGCCCTCATTCCTTACCCTCATGGAGGTCTGGCTCTGCGTGGTAGACTTCTAGATCTTTCCCATTCTAACTTAATCTCTCAAAACATCAGTGACCTTTTCCCTCCCAACCCCTAACACCTGGTTCACCTTAGAGGGTGGAATGAAAATCAAACATGATGCTCGTTTTCTTAGCCTGAGGTCCAGAGAATATTTATTTTTAGGATTGATTAAAATGCACCCTTGTAATCACAGAAGACTGGATCTTAGCAAGTTCAGTTCAATGAGAAAGACTACATAAGTTTGGTTTAGAGGATATAGAAGAGAAGGCCTGGGTTTGCATCCTAGCCCACTGACTGTATGGTCTGGGATAAACTCTACAATGCTTAAGAGTCTTTCTTTCGATCAGAAAAATGTGAATAAAAATAATAATTCCAGATCAAAGGGCTGTTGGGAGAATCAAATGATGAAATGCATCTGAGAGCAAGAAAATCCAAGAGGAATATTAGATACAATGTTCATTATCCTCAGGATCTATGGATAGCACTGCAGCTTGATATCTGGCTCTCTAGTGATGAACCCCAAACCATCCTTTAGCCAAATTTCTAGGAACATGTGTACACGGCTTTAAGTGATGCAAATATGTTCTGTATAGCAGAAACCCAAAATTTTACTAATATTGTGTAGAGTGCAGATTAGAAAATGAACCTCCAATTTTAGCATGAGGAGTAAAATATGAGCTGTACTTGGATTTATTGGAATTCATAAATCACAATGAAAGTGTACTTAATTAAAATTAAGGAATAGGAAGGCAGAAGACCTAAGGAAAGACAGCCATGTTGGACAGCCATATTAGTGAAAGTGTGACAGCATTTGAGTTAGGATGAGAGAGAAACAGAACCAATACAGATATGAACGTGAGATACATATTCACATGTCCTGGAGATTCCCCAGGCACCCAGCCAGACAGGAACAGTCTGTGATGCCCTGGTTTATGGAGATTGTGGACCAAGCTGGCTCAGATGGAAGATGTCAACTCTAGGGACATCCGCTAATAGGGTCACTCCACCAAAACACAGTTGCATTCCATGCTCACTCTCTCTAATATACTCTAGCAGAAGGTAGAGAAGGCAGTGGAAGGGAACAGTTACTCAGGACTTCATTGCAACTCATAATTGCTGGTGGTGAGCCAATCCCTGGTGGGTGACAGTTCATTCAGCAAAAATTTATTGAATGCTCCGTACAGTCTACCCTCCTGTCAGAGCTGTCACAGTAGAGCAAACAGCAAACAATACACATTTCCACCCTCATGAAGCTCACCGTTTAATGAGAAGCAAAGCAAGAGTGATGGGAACTTTAGGCTAATATGAATATTGAAGACCACTCAAACTGTTGCTTAAGTGAAGTATCAGCCTCCTTGAGAAACTGGAATTGAAAACACAGAACCGTCAGAAACCAAAGTAGCTTCTCTCTCATCACTGTCTCTCTTTGGGTTTACACAGGCTCTGTCTCTCTTCTTGACCTAGCCACTTCATTTTTCTCCTCTCACGAACTGGTCTTCTGTTCCTCTAAGGCTATGCTAGAGGACATCCATCAGCAGTCCTAAGTACCAGACACCTAACCGATACAGATTAGTGCTGCCTTCTCACAGCCCCAATATCCCCAAAGAGAAAACCTGAATGATCCAAGGGAGTCCAGTCACCTAAGGTGGAGGAAACAGGGCTCCTTGCGGGGCCCTTTGGGAGCAGAATCTTTGACAAGGGAATGCCGAGCGAATTGTCTATGAGGAGGTACAGAAAAGAGTAAACCGACAGTTGTTCCTATTTTCTCCCTAGTCACCTTTGCTAATAAGGAAGACCATGGTAGCCACCACCAGCCACACATTCTAAACTTAGGTTTCAGGAAGTTCAGAAATCCAAGGGCAGAAGATGTAAAGGAAAAGAAACCTAGATGTTCTATAACAAACTAGAATTCATAAGCTGCTATCAATTAAAAAAAAGTTTAAAGCAAGTGATGTCCAGTGTAGCACTTGGGTGATCTTTAAAACATCAATTTCACGGGTACAGAGTGAGAAGAAGCTGCCATAATGGAAAGACACCTGGAGGTTTTAGTTTACGGTAGGCTCACTGTTAACTGCTACTGTGACCGAGTGTCAGGACCTAGCAGGGCAACCGCTAGGCTGCAGCAGGGAAGGTGAAGGGGGTCAGGACAGAAGCTAGCAATGCCACCATCATTGACACAATGCGATTATACATTTGGAGGATACTGGTTCCAGTCTCAGCCCAAATTTTAAGAAGGAAATTGATAAATTCAAGCTATTTGGAGGACAGGGGCCAGAATGCTGAAGCATCTGAAAATCAGGCCATATGAGGAACAAAATTCTTGACCTCGGTGGAGGAAAGAAGACAAAACTTGAGGTCACTTTCCAAATATTCAGAGTATCATGCATAATAATAGCAATCTAATACAATCACAGGGAGGCATAATTTGATTTATATTTTTTTAATCTTATCAGTCACATTACCTAAAAAATTGGAATGAGTGCTCTACAAGGATACTGGTTCTCTAAGGAAAGAGGAAGTTATTGACATGGTTTTTGGCATCAGATGGATTCTGGTTCTAGAATTATTCTTAGTCAGGAGCAGCCTTCCTCAATCAGTCATGGAATTAGGTGCAGTATAATTCATCCACAAAGAAACAATACTTGGAAAATCACATAAAGCGAGTATGTTTTTCAGGCTTTTCTTCCCTTGCCATGGAAGAAAGATACTGGGATAAAGAACCTCAGGTCCATGTCTTTCCTATATTATTATATTGAGCTGCACTCCTTGGTCAATCAGAAAAAGGAATCAGAAACCAGTCATTCCCTTAAAAAGTCAGTGCTATCTACACCACTATCTTGTACACAAGTAGACATGTAGTATTAAATACACCCTATGTCAGACACATCCCCAAGCACAAACCCCTGGTGGCATTTCATCGCTCGCTCACTCCTTACATCCCAGTATTGTTTCTTGAAGGCACCTTAAAACTGAAGGATGCTAACCTGGAGAGAGAACACATTACCCATCTCACCCCCCATGCAGCCATCCATACATAGCTCTGGAGACACACCAAGTTCTTCCCTGGGCATGGGGGATACAAAAGTCTGTCAGAGTCAGGCCTGAGAAAGCTGACCTGGGCCAAGAAGGGCCAGGTGAAATTCCAACCACGAGATGCTAGTCAAGGAGGAAACACCAAGGAGAAGGCAGTGGCCCAAGAGCAGAGCCATAGATTGAAGAACGGGATTGGAAGGGAAGAGGAGGACCAGCAAAGCATGCATGCACTCATGACGCTCTCAGGCTGTGATGGGACAAGTGACTCCCCCTCATGCGGCAATTCTATTTTAGCAAAAAATGTATTAAGGTGAGATTTTGCTTTGCTTTTGTGTTTCAGAGACCTGAAGCTAGATAATATCCTGTTAGACAAAGATGGACATATCAAAATAGCGGACTTTGGAATGTGCAAGGAGAACATGTTAGGAGATGCCAAGACAAACACTTTCTGCGGCACCCCCGACTATATCGCCCCGGAGGTAAGGGTGTGACGCCCAAAGGGTGTGCATGGGCGCTTGCCCAACTCCACATGTCCCGGGCACCATTGTTCCTTCCTCCCCTGAAAAAAAAAAAAAAAAATCAGAAGATTTTAATAGTTTGTTTCAGGATCTGTATTTGTGTTTCTGAGTAGTTCATAAATGTGGGTACACACGGGGGTTGTGTTGTTATTTAATGGGGGGTGGTGCTCATGCTGACTAGGTAGTCTCTCTAAGTCTTGAATGGCTCAGCATGTCCTCCTCAGTCATGGCTCCTCCCCACCACAGCCTTAAACTGCATTCACTCCACTCAGATCAACCAGAGGAAACAACGGTGAAGAACCAGGTGGTCACTAAACAGGCTCATAAGTATCCACCTGAATAAGTCCAGTGGTTTCATCTTGGGACCAACATCCTCAAAATGAATCCCTTTGATTTGACCTGCTGCTGCCCTAATCCAGACCCTGAACATCTCTTGTCTGGACCTTGGGGACACCCTCTGGCTTTTCTCTCCATCACCATCCAACTGCCAGGGTACCTCTTTACATATTTTCAAACTTCTCTAAAAGATGCTCCCTTAACATTAAAAAGCATCCCCAGTATATTTTATATGAATCTCATATTATTGCCAACTAATATGGTCTGTGTGTTATAAAACATGCACATAGAATATAATCAGGTTGAACTAAAAATGAAATATACAGTTATTTTTAAAAAAATTTTTAAGGGCACCTGGGTGGCTCAGTCGTTAAGCGTCTGCCTTCGGCTCAGGTCATGATCCCGGAGTCCTGGGATCGAGCCCCGCATCGGGCTCCCTGCTCCGCGGGAAGCCTGCTTCTCCTCTCCCACTCCCCCTGCTTGTGTTCCTGCTCTCGCTATGTCTCTCTCTGTCAAAAAAATAAATAAAATCTTTAAAAAAAAATATTTTTTTTTAAGCTTTCACTTTTGTTTTTAAATTTTATTTTATTATGTTATGTTAATCACCATACATTACATCATCAGTTTTTCACTTTTTAAGTAATCTCTATACCCAATGTGGGGCTCAAACCCACAACTCTGACATTAAAAGTCACATGCTCTAACAACTGAGCCAGCCAGGCAACCCAATATACAATTATTTTAAGTAACTAAATTTTATTCTGTTTATAATGGTACATTTATGCTTCATTAAAATAATGGCATTAAATAACTTCTTAAAATTTTGGTTTAACATTTTAGGACTCAGATTCAAAGGTCGATCAGTTCAATTCTTGGTTTCGTTGGCTAGCATACCTGGAAAATTAGATAGCTCATACTATGGATTCTGAGAAACAAACTGAGGGTTCTAGAGGGAAGGGGGGGTGGGGGGGATGGGTTAGACTGGTGATGGGTACTAAAGAGGGCACGTATTGAATGGAGCACTGGGTGTTGTACACAAACAGTGAATCATGGAACACTACATCAAAAACTAATGTAATGTATGGTGATTAACATAATAAAATTAAATTAAAAGATAGCTCATGAAGGCATAGTATCACTTAGACTTTACAGTATGTATGGTAGGCAGGGTTCCTCATTGACAATAGTGGTTGTAATTCAAATAATTCCATAATTCAAAAAATGTCTTTGATATATCTGGCTTTTTTAGCTAACTTCTTGTCATAATGAATGGCACTGTTTTTCGCCTCCTTATAATGTAGGTGACCAAAAGCTTGTACTGAGAGTACGAGAGACCTCTCTGCTGCCATTTTCTTACATTCTGCATGTTTGTAATCTTTAGCATTATCTTCAAGCCTCTTTGCAGACAACTTGGTAAGGATTTGCCATTTTGTGAAAATGAGTTCTGTTAAGAGAGAACCCAGCAATCCACATAATTGGGCACACAACATAAATGGCCTACCTTGGGATAATAATAACAATGATGGTAACACACCTTACAACATGCTGAAAGCAAATGCACAAATGTAGCCGCCACACTCCCTCTGATAGGGGTATTCCTGTTCTTCCCTCAGGAGGCCTCGGTTACTATGTAAAGTTCCAAACAAGGGCACCAGGGTCATTCTTAATTTTTAAAAAATTAACATAAATACAAGTTCTAATATTTTCTTCCCCCATCTCACTGTTCCATCTGTTGACCCCTGGACCCATTCGGAAGGCCACTGTTCCACCAAGACACCAGATATGCACTTCTAATGCACAAGCCTGTCACTCCACTGTTTTAAAATCTTCAAGACATCCCCATTATCAACTGGGCACAGGCCAAAATCCTGGAAATAGGTCTTTAATAATATGTCCCTGGACTTGCATCTTGCATTCATCTCTCCTATTCCTTAACCATATACTCTGAGGCCTTGGTCTGTGGTTATCCCCAGGATGACCCCCAAAGTCATCTTCTCCCTAAAGATGCTTCTGGTTTCCTGAAATAATTGTTTCTCCCTGTGTTCTACCACAGCACATGTGTAATCCAAGTTACCAGTAAACCATTTCTCACAGTTAGAGCCCATGATTTATCTATCTTAATGTCTCCACCCCTCAGCTTCGAGTACCCATCAACCTTCTTCTAAATAAATGACCACACAGCACACACCCTCAACATCGGTCTGTGAACGTATGCTAGATTTCCCCACCACTGGCCCTTTTTTATACGATAAATCTCACTAGCCTCTTCCTTCTCTACCCATGAAGATACTACCCATTTTTCAACACTCCACTCACATGTATCTACTTTGTAAAGTTTGTTCTTTATCTGACTCACTGACCAATTGTCCCCTCCTCAAAAAAAAAAAAAAAAAAAAGCCATGCTCCTCTGCCTCTGAACCTTAATAAAAATTTAACTTTCCCTTCTTGTGGTTCTAAGTATATGCTGCCTAGTACTGTTTTTGTGTGTATTCAGTTATCTCCGGGGAAGGGCCCCTGTGGCAAACGGAAAGTTGGCTAGGCCAGGCACAGCATTAAAAACACACAGAATCACAGAGCAGGTGGGACAAAGGCCATGAAGCCCACCTGGCAGACACTGGTATCTCCTGACAGGAAAACCCAAATTACAGAAATAAATGCATTTCAGAGCAACATCAGGAATGACGCGCACACACACACAAAAAAACAAAAAACAAAAAACAAACAAAAAAAACCCACCAGACTGCCCTCCCTAAAGCTGGGGAGTATGCCCAGTCCATGTCTCCTGAGAGGTAAAACTCTATGGCTCTCTGCGTCTTCCAGTTACAGGACTGAGGGTCGAACATAGAATTGGGGGTCCAAGCTCGTTTTGACAAAGACTAGGGAAAGAACACGGAAACACCCTCTCTTTAATCTATACTAGCCACTTAGTAAATCCATGTGGGATTCCAATGCCCAGAAGCAGCCCCCTGGAGAGAGCAGGGGTCACCTGGAGACCAAAACTAGAGAGGCTCTGGGTGGTCACTTTGTAAACTCTGACAGCACATCAATGCAGACAGATACAGATGTAACTTATATAGATGTTGTAACTCACGAGCTCCACCAGGCACATGGAATTTGCAGATTGCTCTCACTGTTGGAAAGGGAGACTCTGACCTCAAGTGGCAACGTTGTTACTATCTGAATTATTTGAGTAAAGTTGGGGGAGGAAACTGGACAAAAAATGATGAGGCCATAAGAAGGCAGCAGCGGCTGAGACAGAAACAGAAAAAAGGGCCACTCTCAAGCCACTGTTTCTCCACCAGTTTCTTTAAAAATATAGACAGTGTGAACATGGCCTTGTTAGGTTGAGGTTTAATCCCGGAGGCATTAAATATGAAAAGTAACCGCCCCCCAACAAGGACCAGCGTTCAGAATATCGCTTCAACTCACTAACTAGGACATCTTAAATAAAACAGGTAACCTCCTGAAGTTCAGTCACCATTTGTTAAATAGGGATCACAGGACCTACCTCAGGAGTTATTTAAAAAAAAAAAAAACAAAACTTGTGGCAAACACCTAACTCAGGTCAGCATACTTCTGTTCTGGCAGGGTGATCTGCGCTGTGCTTCTTCCTCCTGACTTAAGACAAATTCTTTAACATCACCGAGCTTAATTTCCACCACAGCTGTCTCCTGTCCTCCAAATTCCTTTTCATCTGTCCTTCCCGATGAAGTTGTTTACAAAGACGGGATGATGCTCAGAGCAGTTTCTGGTTGCTTTGGGCTCCCCCTCGTGACACGACCTGGGAATTGCATGTGAAGCAGCCCTCCCCCACCCCTCCCAATTTAAGGCAAATGCACCTGAACAAAGATTGTGTGCCTGTGCTCACACATGCACCCTTGTTTTCTTTATCGTTCTCCCTGGATCTACTTTTAAACTTTGCCTTAAGGAATACTCTATCTTCTCTAAACTTGAAAGTTAACTTTAGTATTTAAAAATCGAGTTAAGGAGAGTGGCTAGCATTTCTATGCTGGAAGTCAGTGGCAGATTGCAAAAATCCGTCAGCAACTTGATCTTTATTTTCACAAATGGGTACCAGTTGGTCAAGATAGGTATTTATCCTAGAGCATAGAGTCATTTCCATAGGACACAGCACTCTGCCTTCCCTACTTTTCACCGGGTCCTCACAACCACCCAGTAATAAGTCACCCAGATGTTGTCACCACTTCTCACAAATGAGGCACAGAGGGGGGTGAAGGAGTTGGCCCCAAACTACACAAGAAGGGACTGAGCCAGAGGTAGAACCCACAACATTTTGCATGGCCATCTCAGTTTCGTTGAGTTTATCAACTCCTGCATTGGAGACACTTCCACCATATCCCGGAGCCTCACTCCAGAAGGATCTCATTCCCCAGGGACAGGCCTGGGGGGGAGGGGGAGAGGGGGCGGGGAGGGGGGTAGCAGTCAGTGCACCTGGTTCTGCTGCATCAAAAGGTTCACCAGCACCAAGACACGGAATGTCTAGAATACAGCATCATTTTTCTTTCCTAAAGCCACCAGTGCTGTAATTCTACCATTCATTCCCAGGGCCCACTTAAAGAGAAATTCCATTTCCAATGAGGAACTCTAAGATGACCTCCGTGTGTTTACGTGAATGTGCTCAGATGGGTGGGCACTGAGCTGGGCTTTAAATTGCAGGGTGGAAAGGACAGCCATCCCAAGAGGGTCCCGGTCTCGCTTTTTAATTTTGTGCTTCAATACTATTATCGCTTCTCCATTTGGGGTAATAAAGCAGCTTGTCCCCAACCCATCCTGGGAGCGGCAGTCACAAAAGACAAGGATTTTCTCCTCTTCTTCATTTAACAAACTATTACTGTGTTCCTACTATGTACTGGTTTTAATCATGGTAAAACATACAAACTGTAAAATACACCACCTTACCATTTTTTTTTAAAGATTTTATTGATTTATTTGAGAGAGAGAGAATGAGAGAAAGCACATGAGAGAGGGGAGGGTCAGAGGGAGAAGCAGACTCCCTGCCAAGCAGGGAGCCCGATGCGGGGCTCGATCCAGGGACTGCAGGATCATGACCTGAGCCGAAGGCAGTCGCTTAACCAACTGAGCCACCCAGGCACCCCACCATCTTATCATTCTTAAGAGTATTATTCAGTGAGTGTTAAGTATATTCCCATTATTATACAACCAATCTCCAGAATTTTTTTAATCTGGCACAACTGAAACACTATTTCCATTAAACAGCTCCCCATTTCCCCAAATCCCCAGCCACCATCATTTTACTTTCTGTCCCTATAAATCAGCCTCTTCTAGGGACCTCATATAAGTGGAATCATACGGTATTTGTCTTCTTGAGTCTGGCTTATTTCACTTAGCACAATGTCCTCGAGGTTTATCCAGGGGGTATCATGTGTCAGGATTTCCTTCTGTTTTAAGGCTGAAAAAATATTCTATTGTATGTATGGATCACATTGTTTGTCCATTCATCTGCTGACGGACACTACGCACAGTTTTTAGAGAAGGTCGGAGCTTGGTTTGTTAGGATGACAAGCATTGAGCAGAGTCACAGGTATGCTACCTCCCAACATTAAATAAGGAAGCGGCTGAATACAGAATACAGAATACAAAAGCTTTTCTGCCAGGAGAGTGGATTGGTGAAAGGGTAGCAATCTTTTTAAAAGTTAGGTGGGATCCCAGACTTGAAACCCACTTCCCTAAAGGACAGACAAGACCTGGGGCGCCTGGGTGGCTCAGTCGTTAAGCGTCTGCCTTCGGCTCAGGTCATAATCCCAGGGTCCTGGGATCAAGCCCCGTGTTGGGCTCTCTGCTCAGTGGGGAGCCTGCTTCTCCCTCTCCCACTCCCCCTGCTTGTGTTCCCTCTCTGTGTCTCTCTCTGTCAAATAAATAAAATCTTAAAAAAAAAAAAAAGACAAGACCAGTTCTACTCAAAGCACCATTGTCAAGCTGCACACCACTCTCAGCAGATTTCTGGAACTGAAATCTGTTATCCTAGTCTCTTTTGGCATACTCCCTAAATCAGACTTTTGTGGGGGGAGGGGGGAGTATTCAAGTGGGGTGCTGGGGGAGGGGCAGAGGAAGAGAGAGAATCCCAAGCAGTCTCCTTGCCCAGCGCAACATGGGCTCAATCTCATAACCCTGAGATCATGACCTGAGCCAAAAATCACGAGTCAGACGCTTAACCAACTGAGCCACCCAGGTGCCCCACTAAATCTGACTCTAATGGTGACCACAGATGGGACTCGTTAGTTATACAACTGTGGCTTTAAGGAATGTATTTGATCAGATGACTTCTTTAGACCTACTGAAAGTTTATGCGAAGTCTCAGGACAGTAGAAGTCAGTAAAACATGTGGGTTTGGTTTAGCTATTCACAGGAGAGAATAGATACATACCAGCTTCCTGAGGTCCGAGTCTACCACCCAAGTCTTCACATCACAGGTGGGAAAATGAAAGCTAAAGGCACAGGTCAGTTGTTATACATAAGGCCAGAGGAGAAGTAAAAATTAAAACCAAAAAATATTTGCTCACTTTGGCACTGCCCACTCATTTCTGTTCAATCATCAGCTTCTCAAAAGATATAGTTTTCAGTGTGATCTGTGTTAAAACCACATACTGTCATCACCATCAACTACTTACTGAGTGGTATTGAAAAGTTCAAGCAGGGTTTTCACTCATCCACCTCATGTTTATTAATTACATCTCTGCCTCTTGGTCACACAGATCTTGCTGGGTCAGAAATACAACCATTCTGTTGACTGGTGGTCCTTTGGCGTTCTCCTCTATGAGATGCTAATTGGTCAGTCACCTTTCCATGGGCAAGATGAAGAAGAGCTTTTCCACTCCATCCGTATGGACAATCCCTTTTACCCTCGATGGCTTGAGAAGGAGGCAAAGGACCTTCTAGTGAAGGTAAGAAATGAAGTCAAGGAGACTCCATAGATTTAGTATTAGGTATTCTGATTGGTACTCCCATTCATTTCTAGGTTCCGATTTATATATGGTAAAAAATAGTCATCTCGAACTGGATTTAAATGGATGCTCACCATCTGTTTCAACTGAGGCACCAATAGGATGGACATTAGATACCAATTCCATGATGTTCCATCTCACTGAGACCCCCCCACTGTTCACTGCCTGCTGAATGAGCCTTTCAGGCAGTATTTAAAATGATGCAGACCAGCTCTCCTGCCACATTCCCTTCCTGTGTCCACTGGAAATATTGATGCATTTTCCCCCTATAGCTCAGAGTTCAGACTGTCACTACCTCTGCAGCAATCTCTAGAATTCACCATCAAAGCAGGAGTCAGACCCCTGATCATGATAGCCCAGAATCAATGCAGAACTGGTAATGCCATGGAGGCAAACTGGGCTCTGAGAATCGCTTGCCGTGAACCGGGAGCTCCCAGGCCAAACCAATGAAGAGCTATAAGAAACACCTGAGAGCCATCATTAAAGATTTGGATTTTAGAGTCCCAGTTTACCTTTGTAGAGGATACAGAATACAGTGTTTGAGTACAAAAAATAAAATAAAATAAAATAAATCACGGTACTACAACATGCTATCACATATAACAACCACCTGCCCTCAGTGAGCTGTCTGGAAACTATTTGGACAAGGAGATGTACCGGTGTGATCAAGAAGCTAACAAATCTAAAAGAAGTGGACCAAGAATACAGGTGTTTTAAATTCTAGCATCTCTTATCTCAGCTGGCTTTTAAAGACATCATTTAGGGAAATAATTTCCAGCCTTAGTGTCTTTATATTGAAAAGGGAGACTAGGGTAAGACCTTTCAACACTAGAACCTATCAGTGGATTTAAAATCTAAACTAAAAAAAGATGACCAGGCCCATCTTTTTTCACTAGTCTGCTTTTTTCTCATGAACTACTTGGACTTAAATGTAAAGGGCATCAGCTTCTCCTGCTCTCATATACAACTGAAAACTTGTCCAGAGTCTTTGAGATGTTGAGGCAACTCTAGAGCTCTCCCCCAGGAATCAAGATATTGAATCTAAAGTGCTGACAAAGCCTTCCCAGGACACCTAGCCCGAGGCTGATGGCATTTGAAATCTGAGCCAGTTCAATGCATCTTTCCATTTCTGTTATCCAAACAAGCCATAAACCCAGGAAACTCTCGGAACGACCAATTAAATACACTTTTAGTGACTGAACAACACACATATAAAATGAAAGCTGATTTCCAAAATTAACCAATTAAAAAGACTATAGTAAAAATGAAGTTAGGATTGGAATGGAAGCAATTTTGCTTTACATAAAGGCAAGTTCAAACATTCTTAGAGTCGCTGCTTTTCTTTCACACATGACTTCAGGTGAGGCATGGTTGGCGCCAGCTGCTGTAACAAAATATCACCGACTGAGGGACTCACACATTTACTTAGAGTTCTGGAGGCTGGAAGTCCAAGAGCAGGGTCAGCAGGGTTGGTTTCTGGTGGAGGCTCTCTTCCCGGTTTGCAGGCAGGCATCGTCTTGCCTTGTCCTCACATAGCGAGTGAAGAGCTCTCTGCTGTTTCCTCTTAACTAATTCTATTGGACCAGGTTCCTGCCCATATGACCTCATTTAGCCTTAATTGCTCCAATCCTCCAGGTACACTCACATCGGGGGTTAGGGTTTCAACGTACAAATGTTGACAGGACACTGAGAAAGCCTGATCCAACAAAACCCACCAGAAGGAGGAAATAAGGAAACAGTTTGGGGGGCTGCCTGGAGGCGATCCACATTCACCTGTTGATGTTCCATAAAACCCAACAGCTGTGCTTCCCAAACCTAGCTCCGCCTCGGGATCTGGGAGAGCTCCTGCCGAGGAGTGAGGACGGGGCCAGGTGGAGTTAATCAGAAATAAATGTTGGGAGGGATGGTTTCAAAGGACAGAAAGACTGAGTAGGAAGAAAGGATCGCTTCCTGTTGGAGGGGGAAAGATGAGGAGTTATGTATATGGAATATTACTCAGCAGTAAAAAGAAATGAACTATTACTGATATACAAAACAACTTGGATGGACCGCAAGGGCATTAGGCTGAGTGACCAAAAAAAAAAAAAAGCCAGCCTCAAAAGGTCACATTCTGTGAGTCCACTTGTGTAACATTCTGGAAAGGACATTGTGGAGACAGAAATCAGATTAGTGGCAGTGGGGGTTAGGGAGTATGACTGTAAAGGGGTATCCCAAGGGACAGCTTTGTGCTGACAGGACAGTACTGGGTCTTAATGTGTCATGGTAGTTACCCAGATCTACACGTGGGATAAAATGACAGAGAACTAGACATACACACTTATTAATGCCCATCTCCTGGTTTGGATATCACACTGTAATTACATATGATATAAGCATTAGGGGAAGCTGCGTGAAGGGTAGACAGGACACCTTTAGTAGCTTTTTTTAAATATTTATTTATTGACAGAGAGGGAGAGGGAGAGCACAAGCAGGGGGAGCGGAAGGCAGAGGGAGAGGGAGAAACAGACTCCCCACTGAGCAGGGAGCCCAATGCGGGACTCGATCCCAGGACCCTAGGATGATGACCTGAGCCAAAGGCAGATGCTTAACTGACTGAGCCACCCAGGCATCCCCACCTGTACTAGCTTTTAACATCCTGTGAATCTATATGTATGGACTGAATGTGCCCACCCCAAATTCTATATTGAAGCCCCAACCCCCAAAATGATGATTATAGGAGGTGAGGCCTTTGGGACATAATTAGGCATAGATGACATAATGAGGGTGGGGCCACCATGATGACTAGTGCCCTTATACAAAGAAGAAGAGAGAGATTTCTCCCCCTCCAAGTGCACTCACCAAGGAAAGGCCATGTGAGGACACAGCAGGAAGGTGGCCATCTACAAGCCAAGAAGAGGGTCCTCACCAGAAACTGCCCAGGCTGGCACCTTGATCTTGGACTTCCAGCCTCCAGAACTGTAATAAGTAAATGTTTATTGTTTAAGCCATCATGTAGTCTATGGCACTGTTACAGCAGGCCAAGCGGACTAAGACACTATATTACTTCGAAATAAAAAGTTTATAAACAAAATAAAATCTAAGGCAAAATGTCAGCAAATACCAAGACCAAATCGTGTGCAGTTTCAATAGCAGGAAAAAGATTTGCTGTGAGGGTGGAAAATAAATCAGGTTTAACAGAGCAGAAACCAAGACAAGTGAGGATAAAGAATGAGGGAGGGAGGGACTAGTTAGTGAAAATGGTTTTACAGCCATGTGGAGGAGATGGGGCTTATTCTTTCCCCTGTGAGTTAGTAAAAATTCCCTGTCCTTGTTCCATGAGGAAGAAAGTCCTCTCCCATGTTCCAGCCATTGGGCTGATAAAAATTAGTTTCCCTTGTGCAATTTGCTGACAATAAGACTGGCCTCTAGTTTCATCTCTGCTCCCCATTTGCTCTGTAACTTTGATCCAACAGTCCCCCACATCCTTGAGCTCCCTTTTCTGCAAAGATCAAAGGTAGTATCATTTCTGAGAAACTTCCTCTAGGGAATTATATGTATAATGTTGTAAAACCCAGAAGTAATTGGTCCTCTGAAAAAGCCGCATCTGTTACAGCAGCGGCATCCACATCAGACTCTATCCCCTTTAGCTGTCGTCGGGCGAGATTGCACGTCGTGTATGAACCAACTACACGGTGGAAGAGGTGGTACTCCATCACGAATCACAACTGGGACACTGCTGTTTAGTTGACTCTTGCCAAAGAAACACCCCTTTCTCCCTCATGTGTCCATCCAGGATGTCCTGCCCATTTATTTGGAAACTGCTGGGAGATGAGTGATCTCAAACAGAAACACCTCTCCCGTCTACAGAAAGATCTGAGGAGGGAATGAGGAGGGGAAATGACTCCAGGATGCTGTGCGCTGGGGGCCGTCCTCAGCAATCCAGCACTGCGTTCTAGCCCAGACAGTCAAATGAGTTTTAACAAACTCCAGCTGCATCCTGGCCATTCATTGTGCTGTTTCCCAGAAATGTAAACCACCCTCTGACAGCTTTTGTGAACAAAAGCAAGTCTTCATTTGTGAACACTGAGTCCCTCGGTGCAGCTTCCGTGGCACAGAGCCGATGGCCTCCCATGAGGTCACCGGTCATCTTCAGGACCTGGAAGGAGGAGGGGTGATTTGTGGCAGGACAGAGAAGACAATAACTTACTCTTGTGCAAGACTAGCAAGAAATTTGCATCTCAAAGCTGGAGATCACATTATATTCTCATTACACATTTTATCTTTTAAAAGGTATATTTTTTAATTTCACAGGTACATAGAACAGGCTCAGAAAGCTTTGTCATGATGCCCTAGGATCAAATGCCACATGGTCCTGGGAACATCTAATGGAAAACAGCATGGTGCACATGCAGCCTAGGGCAGTTGCTTCTAATTTAATTCACTGAAGTCTTTAATTATAACAACATGAGCTAGTTTTTGGCCCATTCTTGAGGCACTCACATCTTCCCTCTCATCTTGTTTCATCAAAATGTGCTTAAGAAGTAGAGGTCTCCCATCCAAGTACTAACCAGGCCCGACCCTACTTAGCTTCCAAGAAGTAGAGGTCAAGAGGGTATCATTTCAAGGGAAGAGATATGGGGTCAGTCACTCATTCCCTCTGCTTCTAAAAAATCCATCTGCTTTTCCATGTGTTGACTTACACTGGTGTCTGAGTCTACAGAAAAAAAAGGTTTCACTGTGAAGTTGGTGCCTTTTCTATATGCTGTTCTATATGCTAAAAACAAGAAGCTAACAAAGTGAGGACTGAAGACATGATCTGCAAGTAATAAAGTGGGACCATTCGCTCACTTATTCAACAAACATTTATTGAGCATCTACTTTGTGCGTGGCACTGTGTGAGGTTGGAAGAAGGAGAAATATAAATGGTGTCTGCCCTCCGAGCTTACACTCTAGTAAAAAAAAAAATACTCTTAAAAAATATTTATATATAGTGATACTTTAGCTAATGAAGGGAAGATGTTCAGATTCACCACCAGAATCAAGAAGGGGCTGCTTATACTACTGGGTATTTACCCCAAAGATACAAATGTAGGGATCTGAAGGGGTGCGTGCACCCTGATGTTTATAGCAGCAATGTCCACAATAGCCAAACTGTGGAAAGAGCCAAGATGTCCATCGACAGATGAATGGATAAAGAAGATGTGGTATATATATATATATATATATATATATATATATATATATATATATATATATATATATATACATACACACACACACACACACACAATGGAATATTATGCAGCCATCAAAAGGAATGAGATCTTGCCATTGACAACGACGTGGATGGAACTGGAGGGTGTTATGCTGAGCGAAATAAGTCAATCAGAGAAGACATGTATCATATGACCTCACTGATATGAGGAATTCTTAATCTCAGGAAACAAACTGAGGGTTGCTGGAGTGGGAGTTGGGGTGGGAGGGATGGGATGGCTGGGTGATAGACACTGGGGAGGGTATGTGCTATGGTGAGCGCTGTGAATTTTTCAAGACTGTTGAATCCCAGATCTGTACCTCTGAAACAAATAATACATTATATGTTAAGAAAAAAAAAAAAAGCTAGCAGGAGGGGAAGAATGAAGGGGGGGAAATCGGAGGGGGAGACGAACCATGAGAGACTATGGACTCTGAGAAACAAACTGAGGGTTCTAGAGGGGAGGGGGGTGGGAGGATGGGTTACCCTGGTGATGGGTATTAAAGAGGCACGTTCTGCATGGAGCACTGGGTGTTATGCACAAACAATGAATCATGGAACACTATATCAAAAACTAATGATGGGGCGCCTGGGTGGCTCAGTTGGTTAAGCGACTGCCTTCAGCTCAGGTCATGATCCTGGAGTCCCAGGATCAAGTCCCGCATCAGGCTCCCTGCTCAGCAGGGAGTCTGCTTCTCCCTCTGATCCTCCCCCATCTCATGCTCTCTCTCTCTGTCTCATTCTCTCTCTCAAATAAATAAATAAAATCTTTAAAAAAAAAAAAAACTAATGATGTAATGTATGGTGATTAACATAACAATAAAAAATTAAAAAAAAAAAAAAAGAAGGGGCTGCTTACAACTCAGGCTCTACCCCTGACTATGGCTCTATCTGTGATCTTGAGCAAGTAACATGGCTACTCTCTGAACCTTATTTTCCCCAACTGACAATGGGACAGTGATAGCTGCTTTTAGAATCTGTTTTTAAAATCAGGATGATACAGCTGAGACATCTAGCACCATGCCTGACTCCCCAAGAACATTGGTTGGAATGAGTCCCAGAATCAACCATGAGCTTGACTTGAAGGGCAGGGAGAGCTCACCAGGTGTTAAGGGAATCAAAGAAAGCCTCACAAAGAGGGGGTATTTAAAGACTGGTTGGCTGGGATTTAAAGATGGGGAGAAGGAAATGGGAGCAGAATGTGGGGAGAGGTATCTCCTTGAAAGAAAGAAAGGTCACTAGCGAAGGACAGAGGTAGGAAAGACAGGTGGCACATACAGTGAGTAGACATGTCTGGACAGAAGAGAGGGTTACAGTGGGAATGGAAGGATGTGTGTCAGCAGAGGCCACAGAGAGCCTGGGATGGCACCTAGGCACAGAGGACATTAGGACTCACCAGGGCATAGAGATGACCTTGCTTCACCCTGCATTTTACAGGTGAGGAGATCGAGACAGAAAACTTGCCCGAGGGCACCTGGGTGGCTCACTTGGTTAGGCGACTGCCTTCAGCTCAGGTCATGATCCCAGGGTCCTGGGATCGAGTCCCGCGTCGGGCTCCCTGCTCTGCAGGGAGCCTGCTTCTCCCTCTCCCACTCCCCCTGCTTGTGTTCCCTCTCTCGCTGTGTCTCTCTCTGTCAAATAAATAAATAAAAGCTTTAAAAAAAAAAAGAAAAAAGAAAAGAAAACTTGCCGGAGGCCATGTGGATAGTAAGTCTCTTGGGTGACAGCCTCATGTTAGTGGTTTTGTAACAGAGCTTTAGAACCTTAAGTTCCATTAAGAGGCCTCAGCGGCCAGCATAGGGTAAGGGGGAGAGGGAGTTAGGACGACTAACCATGTGAATATACTAGGTGGTTGTATGAGCATTATAATTGGACTTTAAAAAAAGATTATCATAATTACAAAAAAGAAGGAAAAAATCTACTTTGCTATAGCATGTTGTTTTTTGTTCTTTTAGTTTTGGGATTTTGTGGGGGAGGGGGTTTGGTAGAGCCTTTGAAGATTTTCAAGTAGGAAGGCAAGACAAGTAAAGGAGTGTTTAAAAACACAAAGACTGGATATTCTTAAAATAGGTAAAAGCAAAAGATCCCTGTAAATAAGTTGTTAATGGAAGTCAGGTCCTGCCAGAGCCTCCTGGAAAATCACTGCATTTCACTGTGGTTCTTGTTTCAGAGACCCACGGTGTCCTTATGACATCCTATAGCTAGCACTTTCCAAAGAGACATCTAGCTGGGGTAAGAAAAAGTAGTAACCACTGCAGGCATTTGGGACCCGTCGCTTCCCCAGGTCTTGTGTTTAGACTCTATTCCGTACTGCTTTTGACTTGCTGTGTTTGAGTTTGAAGAGTTTCCAAGTTTCTTTCCTGTCTTGGCCAATGTTCAGTTTGACTTCATGGGGGAAAGTAACGGGAGAGGGGACAGCGCGCGCACACACACACACACACACATATATGTAACAAGTCAGAAAATATTAAAGATTATTTGAATTAAATATTATTTTACAAGCAGATTTGCAGATGCCTTGTCCAAAGTGGACTCTCAGTGACTGGTTTATATTATCCCTAAAGTGAGATTTTCTTCATAGCAGAACTGTTCTACTTAGAAGGTAGCTTTATCAGAAATCAAACTCGATTAATGGGCAGTCAACTAAGCAACAAATGATCCACTTATTCTATGTTGTTGGGTTTTACAGACCAGGAATCAGTGCATATGTGTGTCTGTGTCTGTGTGTGTGTGTGTAGTTATATTATCCCCCCCACAGAACAGCCCCGCACCAAGGACACTTCACTCACTTTACATGTGAGGACGCTGTGAGTCACAGAGTCCTGTAACCTGACAGAAGTCCTACATAACACAGGGCAAGGCCGATTTCAAACCGGGTCTATACCCCTTGAAAGACAGCATTTCTAGGGCAAAGAGCAAGGCAGCAAAAGCCCAGATTCTGGAATATTCAGAAGGCTCATTTGAGGGAGAATGTTGTCACCAGTGTGACTTGAGGCAACAGTTGATGCTGGTAAGTACAAAAATAAGGTTAGAGAAGCAAGTGTCAAATCACTGGGCCTTTAACTTTGTGGAGTCAAATTCCTTTGGCTCTAGGTTAAGAAATGCAACCTCGTCTGAGGCTGACCGGCTAGTCCCTTGAGAAGTAACTGCTCCCTTTCTGCTCTTGCTCAGCTCTTCGTGAGGGAACCTGAAAAGAGGCTGGGAGTAAGGGGAGACATCCGCCAGCACCCTTTGTTTCGGGAGATCAACTGGGAAGAGCTTGAACGAAAGGAGATTGACCCACCATTCCGGCCTAAAGTGGTAAGGACCCACCAGGACCATTTGCTCCCCACCATTCCCGCTTTGCTTCTCCCCCCACCCAGGGTTGCCCGCCTGCCCCGCACCCCTGCCTGAGCCCCAGCTTCCCTCCTGGGTTCAGTTCTTGGAGGAAAGTGCTTCCTTAATTATAATTCAGATTATCTGGCCGGTGGGGGGGTGGGGTGCAATATCTAACCTCTGTGATGAAATCATGTGCCTGCATGAAAATGAACTGCTGGGCGTCCATGCATCAGACTTAACACGCATGTGCCAGGTGACTCTCAGATAAGATATGGAGCCTTTGCCCGGGGTACATACCTGCTCCATGGTCACTCTCCATGTCAGGGGGTTTGGAGCCATGTCTTCCATGACATTAATTCGAGTTTGCCTGACATTTGTGATTCATTCACATAACTATATTCCCTAATGGTGGTTGTTACATGTTCTTCTCTTTAAGGAAGAAGTCAGTTGGGGCCTTAGGAAAAGACAGGTCTCTAAATTCCCATGTGTATGCTCCCTAGCAAAAGTCACTAACCTCCATAAGGAAGGGCAGAACGACCTGGCCACATGCAGAACGGGCCGCCATAAAGTGAAGACAAAAGGAAAGCATGGTTAGGATGAAAAAGCTCTGCAGGCAGATGTTGAGAACGGTGCATGCATGCAATGCCACTGAACCATACTCCTAAAAATGGTTCAAATGGTCACTTTTATGTTAGGTACATTTTTACTACAATTTTTATAAGAAATAATTTTTTTTGAAGTGGTAGGTTTGCCAGCTTTACCCATTCCTGGTGAGTACTGGGAAAAAAGTAGTAATGACCTAGGTAGATATAAACCATCTCTACTGTCTCTTTGCATGGAGATGGCACAGGCTCATGGACTCCAAGGCAGAGTGCTTCACTCTAGAAAAGAGCTACTCCTATTACGCAGGATAGTAGATGGCCAGAAGCAGCAAGTATTTTCCCAGGGTTAGCAGAGTTAGTCTCAACATTTGTCCCAAGCTCTGGGGACGCTCTAAGGGTTCTACAGGCCGGCCTCTAGCACTATTATTTGTGACCGTGCCATGCCTAATTGATGAGTTAATAATTTGTGACAACATGCATTTTTACCTTGTTTTAGGCTCATCAGAACAGTGTGACTTATGTCTCAACTTCCATGGTACATTACAATCAACTTGATACTGTCCACCTAAAAATCAGACTTTTGATCTACACGTTCCCTACAGGACAATTCTCGATTCTGCCAGTAGGAAGGAATTTCCCTCACGTGTTGTCTAAAGAGCTATTTGTAGGCAGAGGCCACAGGCCATTGGCCTCACCGGCCTAGGAGTCCCCTTGAGGGTAGAAAGAGTCTGACTTGACTCTTAGTTATGCTCATATATACAAGGGTAACATTTGATAATCTTAAAAAAATCGAATTGTACACCATACAAAGCAGTATTTATAAATAGGTGTTTGTTTTTACATTCTTTTTTTCCTCATGGGCACCAATGGACCAGGTGGCTTGAGGGGAGCTAGTCCCAACCTGTCTGTGGAAGACAGTCCAAGATGGCTAATAATAAAATTAACATGGGTAGAGGAACCAACAGTAGTGAAGGATATTGATATAAGAACAGGAACATATTATCTGCAGAACTCCTGCCTTTGCCTCCCACCCTTTCTCCCTTCCCTCCGCCCTTCCCCACGCTGCCCCCTGAAGACCGAAAGGCTACAGGTCAAATTTAGGCTCACCACTGTTTCAAAGGTTGCCAATCCTGTGTCATGTAAACTATTAACCAGAAGCAGGAGATCCTATCTGAATGTATATAGTGAAGTTCCTTTACATGAATTTAATTGTAGTATTGCTAAGTGAATGCCTCAGGATCTTGGGAATGTTCCATAAATCCACTATCTCTAAGTATTACTTGTTTACCGGCAATGCCCACTTTGTCATACAACGACTGTAGCCTAGATAACAGAAATGAAGATATTAATTCTGTGGCTGATTTTCTTCCCTTTTTCCCTCTCCTCCCTTAAACTCTAATCAAGAAATCACCGTATGACTGTAGCAATTTCGACAAAGAATTCTTAAATGAGAAACCCCGGCTGTCGTTTGCAGACAGAGCCCTGATCAACAGTATGGACCAGAACATGTTCAGAAACTTTTCCTTCATTAACCCAGGGATGGAAAGGTTGATATCCTGAAGGAACCTCTCCTGACACACGAGGGAATTTGCCTTGTGTCTGTGAACTGGTCCAAGTGATGCTCCTTGGATTCCTTTTCACCTTGGGAAAGAAAAGAAACACTCAATAATACAGGCTGAGACCTTTTAGCTCCTCACTGACTTTGTATCTGCAGCAGAAGCCAACTCCACTTCACTAATAACCACGCCCTTCGGAGCCTCCTGTCCTCTCCTGGGGTCACTCTTGAAGCTGGGTCATTACTAACCATAGTTACTTACTGGCACGACGGTTCTCCTCTGCACTGTGAAAAGACCTGAAAAGTTAATACTGCCCTAAATCATGGCTCTTCCCGTGGGCACCAACGGCTGATCAATGACCTGAGGGGCACAGAGAGCACAGACTTCTCAAGACTGAAACAGCACAACGCCGGGTGCAGGAGCGGACTTCATTCAGCCGCATATAAGTAACCACTAACCCGTTTTGTTCTGTTCACATCTGTGGAAGTGTAAATGGTGGCAGGGGCAGGCCTGGATAGGTTTTTGTGGGAATTCTTCACAATAAACATAGCTTGTAACTTGAGATTTACAAATCCATTCATTCTGATTAGCCATGAAATTCTCAGGAAAGAGAAAAATGGAAAGTAAGAAGAGCTCATGTCCTTGAGATGGAGGGTTTAATAAAACACCTACTGTGGCTATCATGTCAACATAGAATCATTTAGTCCTGCCAAGAGAACCACCCCATCCACCCATTCTCAGTTAATTTCAGGATCAGTGGAAGTCACTCATTACCATCCTCTTCATACTGTAGCAAGAAGTGCATAATTCTTCGAAGAGAAAAGAAAACCAATCTCTTAGTATACCCTTAAATTTGATTTGATGACTCATTTGTCTCCCTTTAGGCATTATTCAAGATAAAAGACCCACGCATGCTACTTGTAGCAGTCAATCTTGTTTAACTAGGATTCTAGCTATACATTTTTAAGTATCTGTGCTGTTTGTATATTTTGATAAAATATTGTGACTTAATGACAAAGAGGTGGATATGTAAAAATGGAATAAAAGAAACAAAGAAAGATGCCTCCTATTAGTTTAATTCCCTACTTGTCCCCCCAAGATCTTGGGTTTTTGTCGTGGTTATCATCAAAATGTAGCTAGCATTGAGTTGATGTTGTAAATTTTGGGAATCACTAAAAATCCCCAAATCAGTGAGAAACTCAGATAACATCTAAGTTACTGTTATGTTGCTCTTTCCCTTCACCACGAGATCTCTTGGGAGTGGTCCATGAGTGTTGCCTCTACTCCTCCAACACCCGAATTCAGCTCTGTCCTCTCACCTGTCCCCAGGTACTGCTTCCTCCCAGGACTACCTTCCAGCTAGTGCTTGTGGCATGCACGAGGTCCACATCTACCTTTCTGCAGTTTTTTAGACGAGGAAAGACCCTCCCTTCGACCTCAGCCCCATTAGACACTGTGACACAGCACTTTCCCCTTTTGCTCCCTCTACCTTTGACTGCCCCCATGGCCAGCCCCTTTCCTCCTATCCCAAATCACTTCCAAGGCCCCTCTCCCCATCTTGTTTTCACTTTCTCTTGGTTCCTTCCTGTCACCTCATGCCTTCAAAGATCACTCAGTGTACATCCTCTCCAATCCGTATCTCCAGTTCTAATCTTGCTTTCAGGCTTCAGTCTCCATTGACTTGCTCTATTGTCTTACAACCTCAGTCTCTCTTGTGTTTCCTAACTCCGTTACTGTCACCATCGTAGGTCCAGTCATCCAGGCTCAGAAACTCAGAGTCATTGTCGACTATCCCCTCTCCCTATTCTTTTTTTAACCAAATCCCCATGACTCTGCCTTTGTAGTCTCTCCAAAAGACCTACTCATCTCTACTTTGTCTCCTGCTAATCATGTCTGGATTAGTCTCCCCATCTTAAGTCTTTCTCCCCATTTTAATTCATGCATACAGCATACATTATAAACCACAGGGTGGAAATAACTTTTCCTCTGCCCTCTTATGTTAAGAACCTGGAGCCTGCTGATTAAATTGACAAAAGACATTAGCAAGAGAAGCATGCTTTTACTTACACATGCTATACACATATATGTAGGAGTGCCCAGTGATGAGTAATTCAAAGGAGTGGTTAGAATTTGGGATTTAAATACCTAGCTTAGCAGGATAAAGTAGGGCGGGGGAGAGAAAAGGCTCCTATGGGAAGAACAAATAGGTTTCTTTAGGGAATGTAAATGGGGTTTCAGGAGAATAAATAGAAGATAAGAAAGTTTGTAATAATGTTTGCCTATGGAGGTATGAGTGGTCTTCCATCTTCCTCAGGGCCATAACATTCCCCCAGAGAGAGGGATTTATGGTAAGTAGGTTTACTCTTGGTCTCACTCCTACAAATAGACCCACCCTGAAGAAGAAATTTTTGGCAGTTCTCATTTCTCTGAAATTTCTGTTTTCAGTCAAATAAGGAAAGCTCCAAGAAGGCCTCTTTCTGCATCTGTTGAATCTCAAGTGTCTTTAACTTAAAATATTTATTATTTATGAAACATAAAAATATTATCTTCACAAATCAGTTTTTAATCCCATTACACTCATGTTCAAAACTCTGTGTAATCTTCACTGGCTAAAAAGCATTCAGGGCCACCCATTCTGTCCCCAACCTCTCTACCTGACTTCCCATTTCCACCCTTCACTCACCTGTGCTCTAGTCAATCTGAATTTCTTAGCACTGCCTATAAATTCCCACCATTTCCCACCTCTGGGACTCCCTGATACTAGTTTCTCTGCCTAGAATGCCCATTTCCACACATTCAACATTTTTCTGTATCTCAAGATCCAGGTCAGTTGACGCATCTGCCATAAAGTATCCCAATCCGGGGGTATCCCATGAGCTGGTGTATCTCCTGCCTCCCTAAGCTCCCATCAGATTGTATTCCTCTGTCCTCTCATGGCACTCTATCAAGCTATGAAAGTGCGTAGTTTGCCTCCCTTTCTAGGCTGTAAATCCCTAAAGGTAGGATCTCAGTCCAGTTTGTCTTTATGCTTCCCACAGTTCCTTTGTACAGTTGGCCCTTAAACAATATGGGAGTTAGGGGCACTGACCCTTGCATGGTCAAAAATCCACATATAACTTTTGACTCCCTCAAAAATTAACTACTAATGAAATCTTGCCATTTGCAACGACATGGATGGAACTGGAGGGTGTTATGCTGAGCAAAATAAGTCAATCAGAGAAAGACATGTATCATATGACCTCACTGATATGAGGAATTCTTAATCTCAGGAAACAGAGGGTTGCTGGAGTGGTGGGGGGTGGGAGGGATGGGGTGGCTGGGTGATAGACATTGGGAGGGTATGTGCTACAGTGAGCACTGTGAGTTGTGTAAGACTGCTGAATCACAGACCTGTACCTCTGAAACAAATAATACATTATATGTTAAAAAAAAAAAAGAAGATAGTAGGAAGGGAAAAATGAAGGCGGGGGGAATTGGAGTGGGAGACGAACCATGAGAGACTATGGACTCTGAGAAACAAACTGAGGGTTCTAGAGGGGAGGGGGGTGGGGGGATGGGTTAGCCTGGTGATGGGTATTAAAGAGGGCACGTACTGAATGGAGCACTGGGTGTTATATGCAAACAATGAATCATGGAACACTACATCAAAAACTAATGATGTAATGTATGGTGATTAACATAATAAAAAAAATTAACTACTAATAGCCTACTAGTAACCAGAAGGCTCACCCATAACATGAGCAGTCGATTAACACATATTTGTACGGTGTGTGTATTACATACTATATTCTTACAAAGAGTAAGCTAGAGTACAGAATATGTTAAGAAAGTTATAAGGAAGGGAAAACACATTTACAGTACCATACTGTGAAAATCTATATATAAGTGGACACACACAGTTCAAACCTGTATTGTTCAGGAGTTAGCAGTGTATAAGTGCTTAAACAGAGTCATTGGACAAATGAGTAAATAAATGAATGCATGGAGAAGTGTTTGAATGGTGGCCCCTCAAAACATATATCCACCTGGAACCCTGGATTGTACAGATGGGCACTAAATCCCAATGTCAAGTGTCCTTACGAGAGACATACAGAGAAGAGAAGGCTGTGAAGAGGGAGACAGAGACTGGAGTGTTGTGGCTGCAAGCCAAGGAACACTGGGACCATCAGAAGCTGGAAGGGACCAAGAAGGACTGTCCCATAGAGCCTTCAGAGGGAGCATGGTCCCGCCAACACCTTCAGTTTGTACTCTTGGCCTCTAAAACTCTGAGGGAATGGATTTCTGTTGTTTTTAGGTCATCAGCTTGTGGTAACTTATTCTAGCAACCACAGGAAATACACACCATCAAAAGAAAGCAGCAGTTCACTAGGAGAAGATTATAGGGAGCTCTGTGTATCCCTGCCCACCCCGGCCACCACATATGCAAACAGGGGCATCTCATTCTACTTCTCCTATGACATAATGTCCCACACCACTCAACTTTTGTCCATATGAATTCCCTGAAATGGTTCTCACTCTTCCTTGCATTTTTTTCCTCTTACCTCATTTCTCTTGCCTGCTTTTCCCCTCACCTGCCTTCCTTATTAAGGAAGACTTTATTCAAGAGGGGGGGCATCACAATGGGTGTAGAGACTCCTGCAATGGGGTCTTGCAGTGGGGAGAGAGAGATTGGACTCGACTCCAAATACAGCATGGCAAAATGGGAGTTTATAGACAGTAGGTCAGTGAATGAAGGGAGTAAGAGGGTGTAAGAGAGATTCTGATGAAACCAACCTAACAGGATTCTTGTTGAAGGCAGGCCAGATGATCAGACATTACCTGGAGATAGTGAAAAATCAGGAACTCAATCAGATTAAACTGGTTAAACTGACTTGCTAGGATTTGTGCTAAAATTGGACAATGCAGACAAACACAGAAGCCCAAAAGTTACACCTTGTTGAAAAAGAATTCAGGGAGCCTGAACAGAGTCTGGTCAAGAAGTGACCAGCAAAGATCACAGTCTTAGCATTTTGAGGGCTTTGGGATTACAATTAGTTTAGCTTTCCTCTTGGTGCCAGAACTGCCTCCATATAGTCCTGAAAGGCTGTTGTCCTCCCTGCTGTGAACACACTTGTTGAAAAGAAATGCATTCCTTTGATCTCATTTGTACCCTGAGATGTGCTGGGTCTGTGAGGCCATGAGGTGTTGTAGAAAGATGGGAGGTGTGGGAGCCAGACAGACCTCAGTCCAAGTCCTAGCTCAGTCATGATAATACAGCATTGCAGAAGTCACTGACTTTCCTGGATGGGATTTTCTCACCTATAAAATGGAGCTCATTATCCACAGTGTATTAGGTTGTTATGAGAATAAGGGATGTTCTGTCACAGTGTGGGGGACCTTAGTAGATGCTTCCTAAATGAGAGTTACTGTGATATTTTCAAGTTGATCATGAGCCTGCCAGAAGAATATCTATCTATATGTATCTACCTACCTATCTCTAGAGATAGACAGATATCTATAGGCACACCTCAGAGATACTGTGGGTTCCTATGAATCATGAATGTTCTTAATAGCATCTAGAATGGTGACTCCTTTCCAGTAGGTTTTCAATGTACTTTGCTCAGGTCCATCAGAGGAATCACTATCTATGGCAGCCATATCCTTATGAAATGTATTCCTTAAATAAGACTTGAAAGTCAAAAAGACTCTTTGATCCATGGGCTGCAGAATGGATATTGTGATAGCAGGCATGAACACAATACTAATTTCATTGCCTATCTCCATCAGTGCTCTTGGGTAACCAGGTGCATTATCAATAAGCAGTCATATTTTGAAAGGCATATTTTTTTCTGACCATGAGGTCTCAACAGTAGGCTTAAAATAGTCAGTAAACCATGTTGTAAACAGATGTGCTGTCATCCAGGTTTGGTTATTACATTTATAGAGCACAGTCAGAGTAGATGTAGCATAATTCTTTTTTTTTTAATATATGAAGACATTTTGTTATTTTGCTATATAACATATTAGTGAATACACTCAATTGCATTTTCTCAAGTGGCAAATGAGACATAAGATAACATCCTCTTGATTCCTGAAAACCTCGGTATCATCTGTCTTTTGGAGGATCCAGTTTCCTACGACATCTATGATACTGTCCACGAGGATACCAATGGTGCTTAGTAGTAAAGAACATTTTGCTAAGTCGTTCTATCATGGGTCCTTGCTCAAATTGCTCATTTTTTTCTTCTAATCTGGCTTTCAGCACTTGGTCATGTGTTTCTTCATTATTATGCACAGGATCTGGCCGAGGGATAGGTTTTGTATGTTCATATGGAATGTCCACAGAAGGGTGGTAGCATACTATTGTCCTGCCATCCGATGTCAAAGCAAGCTCTACTTTGCAATTATAGTCATCTGGTAGAGAAGAATACGTAGATTTATGACAAACACAATATAAAGCTCCGTTTTGAATTGGAAATGTTTCCAGGTAGTTCTGTTTGATATCACCCATTTTACCCCTGCTAACGCCATGGTGAATCAAGATGCTTATTAGGTGGTGTGAAAGAAGATGATTTGAAGAGAAACTGATTTTAAAATCTTCTTCCAGGTATACCTATTTTCATCCCTGACAGCCGCTCACTGCGAGCCCACCATCTTACCTCAATCTAGATGTAGCATAATTCTTAAGGTTCCTGGGATTTTCAGAATGGTCAGTGAGCACTGGCTGCAACTTAAAGTCACCAGCTACATTAACCCCGAATAAGAGAATCAGCTTGTCCTTTGAAGCTTTGAAGCCAGGCATTGACTTCTCTAGCTATGAAAGTCCTAGACAGCATCCTCTTCCAATAGAAGGCTGTTTCATCTGTATTGCTAATCTGTTGTTTAGTATAGCTACCTTCATTATCTTAGCCAGATCTCTGGCATAACTTGCTGCTTCACCTTGCACCTTTATGTTATGGAGACGGCTTCTTTCCTTAAAGCACATGAACCAACCTCTGCTCGCTTCAAGCATTTCTTCTGCAGCTTCTTCACCTTTCTCAGCCTTCATGGAATTGAAGAGAGCCAGGGTCTTGCTCTGGATGAGGCTTTGGCTTACAGGAATGTTGTGGCTGGTTTGATCTTCTACCCAGGCCCCTAAAATTTTCTCCATATCAGCAGTAAGTCTGTTTTGCTTTCTTATCACTAATGTATTCATTGAAGTAGCACTTTTAGTTTCCTTCAAGAATTTTCCTTTGCATTCACAATTTGGCTGTTTGGTGCAACAGGCCTAGCTTTCAGCCTGTCTTGGCTTTCAACATGGCTTCCACACTAAGTTTACTCATATCTAGCTTTTGATTTAAATGAGAGACATGTGACTTCATTTCACTTGAAAAGTTAGAGGCCATTATAGAGTTATTAACTGAACTAAATTCAACATTATTGTGTCTCATGGAATAGGAAGACCAGAGGGGAGGGAGAGAGAGATGGGAGAGTGGCCAGTCAGTGGAGCAATCAAAACCAATACAACATTTATTAAGTTTGCCATCTTATACGGGTGCAGTTCATAGCTATAGTTATATCACAGATCACCATAACAAATAAAATGATAGTGAAAATTTTGTAATATTGCAAGAATTACCAAAATGTGACACAGAGACACAAAGTGAGCAAAGGCTGTTAGAAAATAGCACTGTGGATGCAAGGCTGCCACAAATCTTCAATTTGTTAAAAAAAAAAATGCATATCTGTGATACACAATAAAGCAAAGCTCAATCAAACAAGATATGCTTGTATGAAGATGGATAGACAGGCAGACAGATAGATAGATATATCTATATCTTTAGATAGATGTTTAGGTAGATTTGAGATATAGCTAGTGTGTCTTATAAATCAAAGTGGCAACAAGAGAAATAATTATTGATTGTCTCCACTAAGTAGTGCAAAACAGCCTCTGTGACATTAACCAAGAGGCTGTTGCCAGCCACCTTTGCCTTGATAGTGTGAAGGGACTGGAAAAAAGAGAATCTAGCAACTTTAGTTAAAGTGAGGGAATTCTTTTTTTAATTGCCTGTCTCCTGGTTATTGGGTGGTCTTCAAGCTCAGAATGGCTTGCAAGTGGAGCCCCCTCAGTTAGTCTCCCATCCCACCACTTGCAGAGAGATTTCTGATAATTTGGACCACATCTGGTCCGCAATAATTCCAGCCCTAGCCAGGGTGAGGACAAATACAAATTAACAAGAAGAGGCTTAATTCTCCCTGTTGAAATGAAGGGGAGAGACATCACCCCCTCCTCTCCCTTTTCTTTCAGAACCTTTGTCTGTCCTTCTCAAACGTATGTAAAACTTTATCATGGCTAAGTAACCTTTTGCAGGTCTCACTCGCGACCTGAGAGCCATCCTTTTGAAATGCAAACATCAAGGGAGATAGCTCCCCTGTATCCCAGTTCCCTTGGGGGGGTAAGAGCCTAACTTTATTGGGCACCTGGCTTCCATTTGCAAAACTACCTCCTGTCCTAAATATATGAGGAGTCCGTTCCTCCTCTGGATAAAAGCACAGATGGTCTCCCCCAGTTACTATGAACTATTTGTGGCAAAAAGATGCTGCAACTTCCTCTTACTTGTTTATCTTGAGAACATGTATTTATGAGAGGTTGTATCTGTTTCAATGCATAAGGCGACCTCTGTCTCTACCATCTCTTAGATTACCTGTGATGCATTTTACAATCTGGTTTAATACCTACTCAGCAACAAAACTGTTTTCTTTCTCTACCAATCTTGTGGAGAGGTTTTCGGAATTGAGAGAAGATTTGGGGTTTTAAAATTATACTTCCCCAACACCAGCTTCTCCTAGCTCTCAATATAAGGAGGGGATTTGGAAAGACACAAGGAGCATTTTTTTCACTCCTGCCTTGGTCAGTCCAGTTTACCCTAAAGATAGCCTGGCATGGAAACAATTCTAGTATTCTATTTAAAGGCACACTCTTGTGCTTCCTCTTAAAACACTAATAACAGATTAGAAAACCATTTGGTCAGTCTGTTATTTCTCAGACATTTTTTTTTTTGCTCCCCAATCAAAAAAATCATTCAACAAATATTTATTGTGCACCTACTATGTACCTAGAAGTACCTCATTTGTCTCCAAGACCCTCCCAAAGAACTCTGTGAATTTTCCTTTCTACTTCCTTTTCCATCCACATGTGTGCTACTCAAAAATTTTTAGCTGAAATTTGGTAACTGCAGCTATCAGAGACATGATTCTTTTTATCTACGTATTTTCCTCCTGCGGACTAAAAACTTTTTTCCTTAAATGCTGATACTATTCCTTAAGCAATTCTCTGAAGCTGTCTTCAGGGCTAGTCCTGTTGCTTCCTTGCAGAGAGCACCCTTCACTCTGAGTTGTGAGGAAGGTGGATGAACTTCTGCTACCTTCAAGGCAAGGTAGTGGATTAGTCTGTCGTCAGACTCAGCCGTTCTTGTCCCGGTGCCAACTTCCACGCTACCGCAAAGACAGCCCACATGGGGCTTGGCCTTCAGGGGACAGTCGGCACACCAACAGACTAGCTGAAGCATGTGGAGTAACAGAAGATTAAAGACAGAAAAGTAGATTACAGCCAGATTTCCAGTGCTGCAAATATTCGGATAAAGAGTGTGGATGTCATTCCGTGAGCAAGGTGGAGTCCCTGAAATTATGCCAACAAAGCACAATGAAATCCTCAAGGCTTAAGCACCAGAAGCACAAGTGAAAAAAATTTTTAATTAAAAGAAAAGAGTTTTCTGCCAACCTGGAAGCAAATTTTCTGAAGTGAAGACCCACTCAGTTTCCTACACATAAGATCCTATCATCTGAGTAGGAGGTCCTAGCCCTCATACCTCCACAAAAACAATGAGTGAACAACCACTCACAGAGGCAAATAGCTGGGGGTGGGGGAAGCTCCTGAGTAAATTGAGAAGAAGCAGCAACCCAGTGGAGGACAAAAAACCAAAGATGGTCACATAGAAAAGTAGAGTTGACCCACTTCAACAGTGTGGGGGATATTAGGGGCACCAACTTCTGAGCAGTCAAAAATCCATGAGAAACTATTAACTCTCCCAAAACTTAACTATTAATAGCCTACTGTTGACCAGAAGCCTTACTGATAACATGAATGGTTGATTAACCCTTGTTTTGTATATTATATGTCTTATATGCTGTATTCTTACAATAAAGTAAGCTAGAAAAAAAGAAAGTGTTAAGAAAATCATGAAGAAGAGAAAATACATTTACAGTACTGTATTTATAAAAAAACCACATTGCTGTGGGCCCATGCAGTTTAAACCCATGTTGTTCAAGGGTCAGTTGTAGTGGTGTGTTTTACCTGCATCACGGCTCCTCATCCTGGCACCACTCAGCAGCAAGGAATCCCCTGTGCACAGCTTCTCCCTGAGGAGGAAAAGGAGAGCAGGAGACTCCAAAAGCCTGCACACCAATGACCCCAGCAGCCCTTCACTGATGCAGACACCCCTGCTAAGGGGCTAATACCCAAACTATATAAGGAACTCATACTACTCAATAGAAAAAAAAATTTTTAATCGTCAAAGGACATATATAGACATTTATCAAAAGAAGACATACAGATGGCCGAAAGGTAGATGAAAAGGTGCTCAACATCATTCATCATCAGGGAAATGCAAATCAAAACTACAACAAGATCCCACTGCATGCCTGTCTCAGAATGGCTAGTATTAAAAAGTCAAGAAATAAGTGTTAGCAAGGATGTGGAGAAAAGGGAATAATATATTATATGTGCACTGTTGATGGGAATGTAAATTGGGTGTAACCACTGTGGAAAACAGTATGGAGGTTCCTCAAAAAGTTGAAAATAGAGCTACCATACGACCCAGCAATTGCACTACTGGGTATTTACCCCAAAGATACAAATGTAGGGATCCGAAGGGGTATGTGCACCCCAATGTTTATAGCAGCAATGTCCACAATAGCCAAACTGTGGAAAGAGCCAATATGTCCATCGACAGATGAATGGATAAAGAAGATGTATATATATACAATGGAATATTATGCAGCCACCAAAAGGAATGAAATCTTGCCATTTGCAATGACGTGGATGGAACTGGAGGGTATTATGCTGAGCGAAATAAGTCAATCAGAGAAAGACATGTATCATATGACCTCACTGATATGAGGAATTCTTAATCTCAGGAAACAAACTGAAGGTTGCTGGAGTGGTAGGGGGTAGGAGGGATGGGGTGGCTGGGTGATAGACATTGGGAGGGTATGTGCTACAGTGAGCACTGTGAATTGTGTAAGACTGTTGAATCACAGACCTGTACCCCTGAAACAAATAATACATTATATGTTAAAAAAAAAAAAAAGAAGATAGTAGGAAGGGAAAAATGAAGGGGAGGAAATCAGAGGGGGAGACGAACCATGAGAGACTATGGACTCTGAGAAACAAACTGAGGGTTCTAAAGGGGAGGGGGGTGGGGGGATGGGTTAGCCTGGTGATGGGTATTAAGGAGGGTGCGGATTGAATGGAGCACTGGGTGTTATACGCAAACAATGAATCATGGAACACTACAACAACAACAAAAAAAGAAAATGAAATCAGTACCTCAGAGAGATCAGCACTCCTATGTTCACTGCAGCATTATTCATATTGGCCTAGATATAGAAACAACCTAAATGCCTATTAATGGATGAATGGATGAAGAAAGTACGGTGCATATATATAACGAATGTTATTCAGCCTTAGAAAAGAACATTCTGCTATTTGCAACCACATGGGTGAATCTGGAGGATATTATACTAAGTGAAATAACCCAGAAAATACTATATGACCTCACTTACATATGGAATTTAAAATAATTACACTCAGAGAAGCAGAGAGTAGAATGATGGCCGTGAGGGGCTGGAACAAGGAGAAAACAGGGAGATTCTGGTCAAGGGATACAAAGCTGCAGTTCTGCAAAATGAGTAAGTTCTGGAGTTCTAACCTAGAACAATGTGACTATAGTTACAGTGCTGTGTTGTGTCTTGAAATTTGCTAAGAGAGTAGATCTTAAGTGTTCTCACTGCACACACACACACACAAAGGTAAGTATGTGAGGAAATACATATGTTAATTAGTTTGTGGTGAAAATTTCACAATGTATACGTGTCTCAAAACATCAAGTTGTACACCTTACATATATACAAGTTTTGTCAATTATACCTCAGTATCACTGGGGAAAATTTCTTTTTAATTTTAAAAAAGAACCTCAAACGTAAATATGATGAGATAAATAATCTCTCTATATTAAACTGGCCTTATATATGTTTTATCAGCTGCTTATTTTGTGTGAGTGAGGTTCTACTTAATGAATGAAGAAGCACGTGCAAGTAGGTCCTTGAGGCATCAATGCCAGAAACACTGATTCGGATTTTACAGAAGGAAGATGCTAAGAGGATAAAAGCATTGACCAGGAAGATGGAGTGACAGAGTAGCTGAGCCAGAATTAGAGTTCAAGCACTTGGCACCCCCATACCTTGGCCTCCCCATCCCCATGTCTGGTGGCAGATTGTTCACAAAGAGCTTTCTCCTGTTCCTTGGTGAGAAGCCTGGATACCTGCATGCAGAGAATGCGGATACCTATCCCTGCCCCAGAAGAGGCCCCCACTTAGGCTGCTAGGGGAAGAGGAAGGGCAAGTACCCATTTCTCCCATCAGAACAAAGATATGTTGTGGCTGCATCCAGGTAATTCTGCCCGGGCTGACGAATCAGCCCAACGGGGCCCTCCAACAAGTTCTCGGTATTTTAATGTACTTGTTACACTGATTTTTAGAATGAATGAGACTAGTTTTATTTTTGGCCAATAGAGTATTCTTGGCCATTTCAGAAGAAGTGAGGTTCCTTCTGATGCAGGAAAGTGATTAAGACCTCTAATTTCATGCTCACAAACTCATGGTCTCTGGGTCACAAGCCCACCATTTCTTTTAAAGTAAGCTCTGTTTTTTCCAGACATCCTCGCCTTATGTCACTGTATATCTTACACACATTCCCTCCAGATGTGTGTGGGAACTATGAGAATAAATCTGTGTCCATTTTGGTTTCTTTGTTCCTATCATGTCACAGCTTCTGTGACAAAAGCATATTTAAAACATTCATATATACTTATGTAGTCTATTTATAGCCATGTGTGATGGTCTTTTTTAAATGGGATGAAAGAGTTTTGTAAATTTAATACAGATTCTGATTTCCAGAGAACAAACTTCTAGCCTTGATCGCTGAGCTTTACCTCTTCTCTCGATCGTCATCATCTTCCTTCCCAGAAAGGGGGCATGGAGGCAGAGGGCCACAGCCTCCTAAGATTATAAAAGACTTCATTACATTTCAGAACTGCAGATACTCACCTATCCAAACCCCTCCGTTTGCATTTAAGGAAACAAAAGCTTCTGGAAGACAAGTGCCCCAAAGTGACAGCTGGAGAGTAATGGAGGGAGAATGCCATTTCTGAGCTCCTTCTGGGTCTTTATGACCCAGTCCATTGCCCCTCAACCATGCAGAGCAAGATGAAGATTCCAAACTTTCCATACCAGAGCTTTGGCTTAGAAAAGGGAAGTTGGATAAAGAAACAATATGTATTAAGCATCTTATGTATCAGGGAGAAAGAAGATACACACAGAAGCCCACGAGTCAATACCCATTTCACTGCCCCATTTTACAGCTAATTAGCCAAGGCAAAAGTGGGACCCCGGTCTCTCTAATTTAAAAGGTCCAACTTTTATTCTGACAGCATGTTTTTCCTAATTCTCTCCCTCTTCAGACTAAACTGTACATACCCTTTCCATGTGGGGCCATTCCCTCCCTGTTAATGCGACCAACCATTCCCTTATTGAACCTACATCCCACCTTGTCGGGACAGAAGAGCCATTGTCTCTGGCCTCAGGGGACAGTCTAGCAAGTTCTCTCTCTCCGGCACCTTCTTTCATTTTTCATCATGGCCCAGTAACAAAAGCAGGGGTGGGCAGGTGCGTGCGTATAGCTGCCATGTTACTCTCACTCCTCCCTCAGAGATGCTCTACCCGTCATTTAGGCAAGCCAGTCTATTCACAGAGGATGCGGCAGTGAGAAAATATCCAGACCACTACACCTCTCCCTCCCTTCCAGGCCAGCAGAGAGGAGCGCAAGCAATTCTGTCAAAGGCAGAGCAAGTTGCAAAATGGAGGTGATGTAGCATCATGTTAGAGACGTGGCTTCCCCACGCTGTGTCACAGAATTACAGCACCTGTGCCCCTGATGCTGGTGATCAGTATAAAATCATACTGATCATGAGTATTCTGTTCCCTATAATTGTCTTCCGGAGCCATGTTGCCAAATCCCATAAAGGGGGTGTTCAAATTCTGTTCACCCCTCTGCTACAGACTTTGTCCCCCCAAAATTCATATGTTGAAACCTAACTCCTAATGTGATGGTTTTAGGACAGTGTTAGGACGATACCTTTGGCAGGTAATTAGGCCAGGAAGGTGGAGCCCTAATGAATGGGATTAGTGTACTTGTATAAGAGACTCCAAAGAGTTCTTTTGCTCTTTGTACCATGTGAGTACACAGCAAGAAGATGGCCATCTGCAACCCAAAAGAGAGCCTTCAGCAGAACTCGACCCTACTAGCACCCTAATCTCAGACTTCCGGTCTCCAGAACTGTGAAAAACACATTTCTGTTGTGTATGAGCTACCCAGTCTGTGGTATTTTGCTATAGCAGTCCACACAGACCAAGACACTCTCCAAAGCTGATTGTCTCTGGTACTTTACATAGCCTGGCAAAATATGTCTCTCCCTCAGGCTTCAGGGAGAGATGTTAAGTGACCAAAGGATAAGATGGGAGCCCTGTGATCACACAGGCAACTGGTACTAGGGCTGGAAATGGTGCCTAGGCAAGGATGCCCCAACTGTATGTCATTACTCATGGAGCGTGACCCTGGGGCTGCCTGAAAACACTTACAGTTCAAAGCACTCCTACCAAAAATAAGATCCCACAGACTGATGCCTGGTTAGAGTTGCTAAGAACTTGGAATGAGCCAGCCCATCTTCTTCTGTGACCAGAAACATCTGATCACCCAAGATCACTGAAAGGGAGGAAAAGGCACAAAAGAGGAGGCAGGGAGGAGGAAAACTACCTTTTCAGATGTTGCAATTTTGCTGATCTTCAGAAGTACTAGATATGCAAGCTTTTGTGAAGTATTTTCACCCATAGCAGTGTGAGGAAGGAAGAGAGAGACAGCCACTCTTTCCAGAAACTGGAGGCACAAGAGAATAGAAAGGAGTAGCTATCCTTTGTCTTCATATTCTCCTAGCTTGGAATGCGTGGAGAAAACCCTTGCCCACACCAGCTAACGACAGAGCCCTAGGACAGGAGGGGGTGGGGGCAGGAAATGGAAATGCAGTCTTAGCAAACTGGTACGTCCAAACACCTGACCTTGTGATTAGACTTCCACGGGAAGATCATCATGAGGCTCCAGACACCATAATGATATCCACACGTTATGACAATTCCTGCCATAGTACTCATAGGCTTCCCTTCCAACAGTGCCACAGGGAATAAGAACAAATTATTATCTGTTGATTAATGAAGCATAACATCCTATACCTCATCACCCTAAATGAGTGCTTGGCACCATTTCACTTACCCATTCATTCATTCATTCATTCATTCAGAAAACCTGGAGCACATTCTCTGTCTTGAAGTTTAATTCCACAGCATTCAATGAATACAGCACGTAGGTCAAACATGGTGCTAGATATGAGGGAATGAATTAATGAGGAAGACACAATTTGTACCTTTGTGGCGTGTGCAGCAGTCAAAAACACAATTTTCATCATGATAAATATAAAGTATGAAACACAGGGTATGCTGGGAGTGCATGGGGGGTGGGGAGGGAGTGAGTTAAATAGTGAGTCAAGGAGGGCCTTCCTGGTGAAGAGGCATTTAAAGTGACATGAATGATGAGGTAGTTGGGGAAATAAGGAACTTCCGGAAAATCTGAAGTGAAGAGGAGGGGGCAATAGGCAGGCCTACCAGCATGTCATAGCCCAGGAGGCTAGACTTAATCCTACAGAAAACAGGAGGTGAGCAGTAGGGAAGCAACATGATCACATTTCAAGTTGGGGAAGACTGAGCTAGAAGAGGTCCTGAGAAGAAGGTGGCTGGGGGGAGTGGTGGGAAGGAGGCACTTTCCAGGTGCCTGGTATTGTGCCTACCCAAATTCTCATGTACAATTATTTTGTTTTGCTATTATCTGTGGCTTAAAATTATGTAAATGAAGTTCGTGATCCAAAGTCAAGCTATTACTAAAAACTTATTCAGAAAAGCATTTGCCTACTCTAATAAAGAAAGACCTCTAAGAATTGATAGGGAGTGCTTTCTAGGAGATAGTGGTAGGTGAAAAAAGAAAAGTGCAAGAATATACAGTTGACCCTTGAATAGCACCATGGTTGGGGCACCAACCACCCTCCCCTGCAGGTGAAGATCTGCATATAACTTTTGACTCCCCAAAAGCATTACAATAGCCTACTGTTGCCTGGAAGCCTTACCAATGACATTAACCAGTTGATTAGCACATATTTTGCATGTTACATGTATTATATACTGTATTCTTAGAGTAAAGTAAGCTAGAGAATAAAATGTCATTAAGAGAATGATAAGGAAGGGGTGCCTCTGGGTGGCTCAGTTGGTTAAGCATCTGCCTTCAGCTCAGGTCTTGATCCCAGGGTCCTGGGATCGAGTACCACGTTGGGCTCCCTGCTCAGTGGGGAGTCTGATTCTCCCTCTCCCTCTGCCTGCCGCTCCCCCTACTTGTGCTCTCCTCTTTCTCTGTCAAATAAATAAATAAAATCTTTAAAAAAAAAAAAAAAAGGAATGATAAGGAAGAGAAAATACATTTACAGCACGTACTGTAAAAAAATCTGCATATAAGTGGACCCATGCAGTTCAAACCAATGTTGTTCAAGGATCAACTGTACATAGTTTGCTATATATTTTTTTTAAGGGAAAAGCTCTACACATTCTCTTATCATTACAGAAAGAATCACAGGAAGGATAAGCCAAAAAACACCAAAGGTAGTTACCTGCAAGGGTAAAAGTGACAGAAGAGATTTGGGAGACAGTAGCATTCTCTGAGAATACCTCTTATACAGTTTTGACTTTAGAAAGTATACTGAAGATAATTTTTTAAATGTAAAAAAAAAAAAAGAAAGAAGTGCAAAACAAAGTAACTATATATGTTTATATCTATGTAGTTATATAACCTATATTAATAACTGTTTTTAAACAATTAGCAAATATTTAAAAAAAAATAAAACCCATGAGAGTTAAAAAAAAAAGTATGCTGATATCTATATATTCAAAAACAAAAATTAAATCAAAGTAGAGTAGGAAGGGGGATAAAGATCTATAACTGAAAGCAAACTAAAACAAATCAATCCAATTGTATTTCAAACCTCATGGAAGGAGAAGGAAAGAAAGGTAGTAAGGAGGGAAAAAAAGGGAAGAGAAAGAAAACTAATCCAAGGAACTCATGAACACAGTATTTAAACAAATATCCTGAGTCCAGGAAGAATGGATTGAAGAATTGCAAATGAGTCCGGAACTCCTTTTCGGTATTTTAACTACAGTAGTATCAGCAAAGCAATTCTAACAGTGCTTTAGATGTAATACAGGGTTGAACAAAATGGTTGAATGTGTTGACACTGGAAGCCAAGGTTCTCACTGTGCAAGAAGGGACATGCAGAGATGGAAGGGGGAAAGATGAGAAAGAACCTGGCTGGTAAACTGGAATTGAAGGAATCAGTATGGGCTCATGATTTCTAACATATATACGTGTTTGGGTATAAGCTCGTTTCTGTGCTGATACATATGTGTGCATATGTGTGTATATAACTGCATATACATGAGTATTTATGTCTCTTATATGCAAATACTCTCAGCTCTTTCTGATGAAAAGGCCAAGGATTAAGGACATCCAGTGGCAGTGAGCACCCGGGTCTTAGTCTCCAATACCATTCCTCATTAAAGGAACCACAGTTCCTTAGAGAAATGGTTGATTAAATGGCTGGTGTGATGTGAGCCAGAACATCTTGTCATACCACAAAGTAATGAAGTGCTCAAAAGAAATGATGGGAGTGTGTCACAGGGCACCAGATGGAAGGGGCTGCCACTGATCACATCAGGGACAGTTTGGGCATCAAAATAATTCAGTATAGCAATGAATTATATATCCCCGAAAATGAGGAATGTGTTAGTTCATAAAACCAATAATAGATAAATAAGTGAAAAAGTAGAAGACTGAGGGCTGACTGGTAAATATGGAGACAGTACCAGAATTAGAAAGCAGTCGTTTGGAGCAGGCAAGAACCATCTATGGATGCTAAATCTAGGGGTAAATTTTGATGAGGAGCAGAATATTTGCACCATCATAAAGTGTCTTTCCACAAATGGCTTCTTAGTTGCAAGGAAAGTTAAAAAAAAAAAACTCCAGTTATTAGGTGGTATTCAAATTGGACAGTACCTTGACCAGATAACCAAAGGCAACATCACCAATGAGGGATAGGAGAATATCATGACCCTCCAGACCATCTATGCTAATACGAAGGACACATCACCTATGTGGTATTCCAGCCATGAATGCCTAACCTCAATATAATCCTTATGAGAAAACATCAGATGAGTATAAGATGTAAAATGTTTTACTTAAAAAAAAAAAATTTGAGAAAGAGGAAAATATTGTTCAAAATTATCAATGTCATAAAAGACAAAGACTGGAAATGTTCAGATTAAAGGAAGCTAAAGAATCATGACAACTAAATGCAAAGCCTGCCCCTAGACTGGATCCTGTACTACAGAGAAAATATACCATTATTGTGTCAATTGGCAAAATTGAAATATGGAAGGTATATTAGCTAAAATATTGTCTCACTGTAAATTTATGAAGCTTATCACTGAACTATAATTTTGTAAGAGATTATCTTCATTCTTAGGAAATATACACTGAGGTGTTTGGGGATAAAGAGTCATAATATATGTCACTTACTTTCAAATGGTTTGTAAAAAATACTGGGAGAACAAATCGTAAAGCCAATTGGGCAAAACATTAAAAATAGGTGAATCCAGTAATGGGTGTTTGGGTATTCTTTGTACTATTTTTGTTTTTGCAATTTTTGCAAATTTGAAATTATGTCCATAAAAAAACCATAGAATCATAGATCATTAGTAATAGTTGCAATTAGTCCTTTTTACTTTGCCCCAAATGCTGCCTTGACCTGGAGTGGCCATGGTGTCGTGGAAGGAACACTAAACTTGATGTCAGAAAACATGGTTTTGAGTGACTTTGGAAAGGCCATTTAAGGTCTTTATCACATGGTTTGCACATTTGCAATATGCAGAGAATAAGACACACTTCAGAAGCAAGGACTTTAAAATTAAAGATATTACAAAAAGATACTGCATGAACTCTATAGTCATACTAATCTCAGGGAAGATCACCACAACCCATCTACACTAAAGTTCAAGGTAGAAACCGTGGGGTCCTCCTGCATGTTGCCTTCTCTTCCCCATATATATCAGACCCCAGATCTTGTCTTGTCTGCCTCTCCCCTCTGTCCTCTTCCCTCCACCTCCACTGACTAATCTTAGTTCCAGTTCTTATTTCCTCCTGCCTCAACCAGTCAAGAGTGCCCTAAGGGTCTCCCAGCCACAGTGATAACCCCTCTAATGCATCCTCAGAGTGCCCAAGATCATTCTAAGAAGTTAATATGATTGTGTCATTCTTACTGTTCCTTCTTAGGTAGCTTTAAAGCAATGGTTTTGACCTTTTGTGAATGCAATTTGTCAAAAAAATACAAAGGGGGTGTGGACTCCCTGAAGTCTCGCTGTTGAGCCTAAACTAACAACCCTGGGTGCTATAGTTCCTCATTTTGTTTCACACCTGGGTCCTGCCTCCCTCTCCATCCTCATTTTTCACACATTCGCCCACACCTACTTCCTAATTTCAGCACTTGCTGGCCATGGATAGGATAATAATTTGCTGGCTTAAGACCCACTGACTATATTAAAAATACCAACATAGGTCTGCCCAAGTCAGAATCTTCACTCTGAAATTCCAAATAAGATACTTAAAATGTCAATAGACTATAAATCCAAAGACATGTTCACTCATGGGAGGAATTAGCTTTTGTGAAGGAAATGCGGCAGTCTGTTCATTATTCATCCCTAGTAAAGATGATCTTAATGGAAATACTAAAGTGACCAAAGAGTAGGAAACATAAGGAAACTTGAAAGAAGAAGAGACAATAATTATTTACCTAAATCTATTAAAAATTAAATGTAGAAAGTACACTAGGTTTAAATGTTTTCTTTTAATGTAAGGGAAAACACTAGAAGATTAGAAATAGGCTGTTTTCCTCACAAACAATTAGAAGGGAAATATAAGAACAAATAAAGTTTAAGAAAACAATTACAAAGAGGAATAGTAAAGGGGAAAAATAAATTCAAACATGACACTAATCATAATATATGCCAATGAGTTACATCTTTCTAATAGAAGATAAAGACTCTCAGGTTGATAAAGAAAAAAAGTCTGTCTTAAGAGGGGTAGACCTATAATAGATAACAAGAAATTTTGAAGGGAAACAAAAAAGATAAGAAAAGACAGATTCGCCAAATGTAAAAGAAAAGAAAGGTAAAGGAAGTAAGGAAAAAAGGAACAGTGGGAACAAAAGGAGGGAGAGAAGAAAAAAAAAAACCTCAGGTATATGCTGATGCCACACAAAACAGAACTGAAACAAATACATTCTAGATGGAGGAAAAACATGAAAATACATGTAAAAATAAGGATTTAAAAACAGAATAAAACACAAAACTGATAGAAATAAAGATAAATTCATTGTCACTATGGGAAGTATTAAAATACCCATGTCTTATAGTAAACAAGGACAGAGAATATGTCAACAACAGAATTAATAAGTTTGACCTAATATATAAAAAGAGAACTTTAAAGTCAATAAACATTGAATATACACTCTTTCCAAGAAAAAAATGTACCCTACTTCAGAGTTAGTATGAGAATTAAATGAGTTAACATATGGAAAATACTTAGTGTGGGGCACATAGTAAATACTCAATGGGTATATGCTATTGTTATTCTTAAAATCTGCCAGTGAAAATGTCAACAAATTCTACAAAGCAAAAGTGATAGGGCTGTGGCCACTGAGACCACAACTAGAAAGTAGCAGTAGGAAGATAGCAACAATATTCTATCTACATGAGGAGTTTAAAACAAACTTGCTAAAGACCTCTAGATTAAAGAGAAAATCAAAATTTAAAAATTATTTAGAAATGAATGACAATAAGACTATATAGGTTAGTATCTGTGGGATATGCCATAAAAGTACTCAAAGAAAGATGTGTAACTTAAGTTCATATATTATAAAACAGGGAAGATAAATAAATGAAACTTGTGGTTTTATTAAACAAACCAGCAAAAGAAAAAAGTCCTTATCTGCCAGAAATACGAACTAAAGTATTCAAGTGAAAAATATGACATCCGGGATTTGCTTTAAAATATTCCCAAAAGAAAAATTTTAAATGTAGAAGAAAGAAGATGAAACACATTCAGCAGAAACTTGATGTCTGTTGAAACTAGGTGACTGATGTCCAGGGATTTTTTTTGTAGCATCGTCTCTACTTCCATGTATGTGAAAATTTCCACATTAAAAGTATTTTTAGTTTCAGGTGTTAAAAAAAAAAAAAAGTACTTAAAAATGAACTACCCTAAGAAGAAGTCATATAAATAATAGCAAAGAAACCTTAAAAGTTGAAAAAGAGAAAATTGTACTGATAAAAAAGCAGAAATTAAGAAAAATTATGTAGTATACTTCATGAATAAATCCAATTTTTGATTTTTTAAGTAAACAACTACTTGACTACTTGTTAATAATTGAGATGCCATTGATTATAATTACAAAAACAAAAGGAAATTATAGATATTAAAATTATAAAAATATGTATAATTACAATTTGGAAATCTAAACAAAATAGATCATTTCTTAGGAAAAAAAACATAAATCATTAAAATTGGGTTCAAGAAATTGTTTTTTTTTTTAAATCTAATAATCCTGGCCAGATGGGATTTATTTATTTTATTATGCAAGGATGGTTCAACATATAAAACTCACTTAATGTGATACACCGTATTAACAGAATGAAAGGGGAAAAACACACAACAATATAGGACAATCATTTGATAAAATTCAACACCCTTTTGGGCGCCTGGGTGGCTCAGATGGTTAAGCATCTGCCTTCAGCTCAGGTCATGATCCCAGGGTCCTGGGATCGAGTCCCGCATTGGGCTCCCTGCTCAGCGGGAGCCTGCTTCTCCCCCTCTCTCTCTCTGTCTCTTATGAATAAATAAATAAAATCTTTAAAAAAAAAAAATTCAACACCCTTTTAAGATTAAAAAAAAATACTAGACAAATAAGAAATAGAACAACAAACTAGAAATAGAAGAAAATTGTCTCAAGGTATAAAAGCCATATATGAAAAGCCCAAGGCCAATATCATATTCAATAGGGAAAGACTGAAAGCTTTTCCTCTAAGATCAGGAATAAGAGAGGGATGCCTGCTTTCACCACTTCTATTCAACACAATACTGGAAATCCTAGCCTGAGCAATCAGGCAAGAAAAGAAATAAAAGGCATCAAAATTGGAAATGAAGAAGTAAAATTATCTCTGTTTGCAGATAACATGATCTTATATGTAGAACCCCCCCCCACACACACACAAACTATTATAATAATAAATAAATTAATCAAAATTTCAGGATACAAAATCAACACACAAAAAAGCCATTGTATTTCCATATATTGACTATAAACAATCTAAAAAAGAAATTAAGAAAACAATTCTGCGTACAGTAGCATCAAAGAGAATATAATACTTAAGTATAAACTTCATTAATAAAAGGTATGTGCACAAAAAACTACAAAATATTGCTGAAAAAAATAAAGACATTAATAAATTAAACATCTCATGTTTATGAATTGCAAGGCTTAATATTGTTAAGATGTCAACATTCCTAAAATTATCTACAGATTTACTGCAACCCCTACTAGAGTCCCAAGAACAGTTTTTGCAGGGGCACCTAGGTGGTTCAGTTGGTTAAGTGTGTGCCTTCGGCTCAGGTCATGATCCCAGTGTCCTGGGATTGAGTTCCACATCGGGCTCCCTGCTCAGCCGGGAGTCTGCTTCTCCCTCTGCCTGCCACTCCCCCTGATTGTGCTCTCTCTCTCTCTGTCATATAAATAAACAAAATCTTAAAAAAAGAAAAAAGAAAAAAAAGAACAGTTTTTGAAGATATAGAAAAAAAAATCCTCTAAAACTGATATGGAATATCAAGGGACCCTGAATAGCCAAAAGAAAATCATGAACAAGAACAAAATTAAACATTTTACACACTTCATGGTTGAAAACTTATTTAAAAGCAACAGTAATCAAAACAGTGTGGTACTAGCTGAAACAGATATATACACCAATGGAATAGAATAGAGAGCCCTGAAAGAAACCCTCATATCTATGGCTAAATCGTTTTTTCAACAAAGATGCTAAGAGTATTCAAAGGAGGCGCACCTGGGTGGCTCAGTCAGTTAAGCGTCTGCCTTTGGCTCAAGTCATGATCCCAGGGTCCTGAGACTGAGCCCCACGTGGGGCTCTCTGCTCAGGGAGTCTGCTTCTCGCTCTCACTCTCACTCTGTTCTCTCTCTCAAATAAATCATAAAAATAAAACAAAACAAAATAAAAACACCATTCAATAGAGAAAGGACAGTCAATTCAAAAAAAATGGCATTGGGAAACCTGGATACTCACATGCAAAAGGATAAAGTTAGACCCTTATCTTACACCATATACAAAAATTAAAATAGATCAAAGACCTAAACATAAGACCTAAAACAATAAAATTCTTAGAAGAAAACAGGGAGAAATCTTCGTCACATTAAATTTGACAGTGATACCTTGGATACGACACCAACGGAATAGGTAACAGAAGTAAAAATAGATAAATTGGATTAAATCAAGATTAATAACTTCTGTGCATCAAAATACACAATCAACAGAGTGAAAAGGCAACTTACGTAATGGGAGAAAATATCTATAAATCACATATCCCATAAGGGATTAATATCCAGAATAATAAAGAACTCCTAACTCAATAGCAACAACAAAAAATAAGTAACCTGATTTAAAATAGGCAAAGAACTTAAATAGACTTTTTCCAAAGCATATACACAAATGGCTGGCAAGTACATGAAAAGATAGTCAGCATAATTGATCATTAGGGAAATACAAATCCAAACTACAATGAAGAGGAAGGTTCAAGGTGGCAGAAAGAAAAGAGAATTAAAAGAAATGAGAGTGTTTTTTTAAAAAGATTTTATTTACTTGTCAGAGAAAGAGAGAGCACAAGCAGGGGGGCTGGCAGGCAGAGGGAGAGTCAGGCTCCCCACCCACCAAGCAGGGAGCCCAACACGGGATTTGATCCCAGGACTACGGGATCATGACCTAAGCTGAAGGTAGATGCTTAACCGACTGAGCCACCCAGGCGTCCAAAAATGAGGGTGGTTTAAGGGACCTCTGAGACATGAAGTATCCCAATATCCATATTATAAGTACCCGAGAAAGAAAAAAAAAAAGAGGCAGAAAAGTTATTTGAAGACAATAGCTGAAAACTTTTCTAATCTTTTAACAGACATCCAGGTCCAGGGAGCAAGAGTCCCAAACAAGATGAACCCAAAGAGATATACACCAAGATGCATCAGAATAAAAATGTCAAAAATTAAATATAATGAGAGAATCATAAAAACAGCAAGGGAAAAGCAATTAATCATGCAGAGGGAAATCCCCATGAAATTATCAGCTGATTTTTCAGCAAAAAATTAGCAGACCAGAAGGGAATGGTAAGACATATTCAAAGTACTGAAAAGAAAAAACCTACAACCAGAAACACTCTACACAGCAAGATTACTGTTCAGAATTGAAGGAGAGATATATTCCAAACAAGCAAAAGCTAAAGGAATTTATTATCAATAAACAGGCTTTACAAGAAATAGTAACAGACTTCTTTAAGCGGCAAAGGCCATAACTAGAAATACAAAAACAAACAAATGAAAAAAAAATCTTACTGGTAAAGGCAAACATATAAAAAGGGCAGTGAATCAACCACTTATAAAGCTAGCATGAGAATTAAAAGACAAAAGTAGTAAAGTCAATTAAATCTACAATAATTACTTAAGAAATAAACTAATTAAAAAGATATAAAATATGACATCAAAAATATAAAACACGATCAGGGAGGTAAAAATGTAGTGCTCTCAGAAATGCATTTGAACTTAAATGATCACTAACTTACAACAGACTATATATATATATATATTTACCTCCTAGGGTACTGGGATCAAGCCCCATGTTGGGGGGTGGTCCCTGCTCAGCAGGAAGTCTGCTTCTCCCTCTACCCCTCCCCCTGCTTGTGCTCTCTCTGTTTCTCCCTCTCTCTCTCTCTCTCTCTACTAAATAAAATCTTTAAAAAAACAAAAAAACCTATGATAGATGCACAAAAAATAAAGAGAAAGGAATGCCAAACATAACATTAAAGAAAGTCAATCACAAAGGAAGAGCAAGAGAAAAACAAAGAAGAACTATGAAAGCAACCAGAAAACAATTAGCAAAGTGGCAATAAATAAAAACCTATTAGTAATTACTTAAAATGTTAATGGAATAAGACTCCAACCAAAATGGATGGCCAAATGAATAAAAAAAAACAAACCTATCTGTATGCTGCCTACAGTGAAGAGACTCACTTCCTATCTAAAGACACACACAGCCTGAAAGTAAAGGGATGGAACAAGATATTCTGTTTAGGTGGAAATGGAAAGAGTGGGAGGTAACAATACTTACATCAGAAAAAAACAGACTTTTATTTTTTAAAAAGATTTATTTATTTATTTGGCAGAGAAAGAGAGAACACAAGCAGGGGGAGCAGCAGAGGGAGAGGGAGAAGCAGGCTCCCCACTGAGCAGGGAGCCCCATGCTGGACTCAATCCCAGGACCCTGGGATCATGACCTGAGCTGAAGGCAGACGCTTAACCGACTGAGCCACCCAGGCGTCCCAGAAAAAAAACAGACTTAAAAAAAAAGTTGTAACGAGACAAAGAAGGGCTTTGCATAAAGACAAAGGGATCGATCCAACAAGAAGATACAACACTTGTAAATACCTATGCACCCATTATAAAAGCACCTAAATTATAGGGCAAATATTAACAAATGCAAAGAAAGAAATTTACAGTAATAAAATAACAGTAGAGGAATTTGACGTCCCACCTACATCTATGGATAGATCATCCAGACAAAAAATTAATCAGGAAACAGTGGACTTGAATGACACATTAGACCAGATGAACTTAATAGATATATATGAGAACATTTCATCCAAAAACAGCAGAATCTTTCTCAACTGTACCTGGGACATTCTGCAGGACAAATCACATGTTAGGCCACAAAACAAATCTCAATAAATTTGAGAAGAGTGAAACCATATCAAGTTTCTTTTCAGACCATAACTGGAAAAAAAAAAAAAAAAAACACCAAAATGTGGAGACTAAAAAACATGCTATTAAACAACTAATGAGTCAATGAAGAAATCAAGAGAGAATGAAAAAATACATGGAGACAAATGAAAATCAAAACACAATGCTACCAAATCATTGGGATGCTGTCAGAGCAATCTAAAAGGGAAGTTTCCAGTGATACAGGTCTACATCAAGAAATAGGAAAAGCCTCAAATAATCTAATCTTACACCTAAAGAAAAAAATCCCAACATTAGTAAAAGAAAGGAAATAAAAACCAGAGTGGAAATAAATGAAATAGAGACTTAAAAACAAACAAACAAAAACACAATAGAAAAGATTACTGAAACTAAGAACTAGTCCTTTGGAAAGATAAGCAAATGGAATCATCAAGAAAAAAAGAATGTACCCCAAGGTTTATAGCAGCATTATCTACAATAGCAAAAGTATGGAAGCAGCCCAAGTGTCCCTTGACTGATGAATGGATAATGAAGATGTGGTGTGTGTGTGTGTGTGTGTGTGATGGAATATTATTCAGCCATAAAAAATAATGAAATCCTGCCATTTGCAATGACATGGATGGAGCTAGAGAGTGTTATGTTAAGTGAAATAAGTCAGTCAGAGAAAGACAAATACCATATGATTTCACTTATATGTGGAATTTAAAGAACCTGAAGCTTACCTCATTAAAATTCCACTTTGTATAAATAAGCCTTCTTTCAAGTGACATCTTCAATAAAATATGTGTTTTGGTAAACTTAAGTGTAGAATGATTTTTAAGAATTCAAAATAAAATTATCATATGAGCCAGAAATTCCACTCTAGGTATATATTCAAAAAAATTGAAACAAGTTCTTCAAGAGATGTTTGTATACCCATGTTTGTAGCAGCATTTTTCACATTAGCCAAAAAAAAATGGAAGAAATCCAAATGTCCACTGATAGATTAATAAACAAAATGTATTATATACATATAATGGAATATTATTCAGCCTTAAAAGGGAAGGAAAATCTAATACATGCTACAACATAGATAACCTAGAGGATTATGCTAAGTGAAATAAGCTCATTACAAAAATGACAATATGATATGAATAACATACATGAGTTACTTATAATAATCAAATCCATAGAAACAGAAAGTGGAATAGTGGTTGCCATGGGCTGAGGGGAGGGGAGAATAGGAAGTTCTTGTTTAACGGGTACAGATTTTCAATACTGCAAGATGAAAAGAGTTCCAGAAATGAATGGTGATAATAGTTACACAATAATGTGAATATACTTAATGCCACTGAACCATACACTTTAAAATGGTTAAGATGGTAAACTTTGTTACGTGTTTTTTTTACCACAATTAAAAACTAAAAAATCCTAATCTTAAAAAAAAAAAACTGAAAGAAAAATAGGGAAGGGAATCAAAGTTACCTGCCAATTACAAGAAATAATCTAGCCCTAATGTTTTTATGAATAAGTTTTACTAAATGTCTAACAAACATATAATATACACATTATAAAAATGATTTGAGTGGAGAAATATAGAAAGTTTTCAAGCTTAATTCTATGAAGTGATCAAAATCCTAATACCAAAAATCTACAGGTAGAGCACACCCATAAAAAAGAAAGAAAAGCTTATATCAATCTTCCTTATTTAGTTCACTTAAAGAATTTAAAATGAACAATCCTATTGGTAGATTTAAGAACTAAAATGGAAGATTTAAAAATTCAGGATAAGCTTCCTGCTGAGGATGCCTAGCATATTTTTTACCTATAAAAATAATCTGCTTGAAGACTGATGAACTAAAAAAGCAGTGAGGAGTTACAAGGCTACATTTAGGAAGATAGGAGAACAAGTGTACTGTGCCACTTTTTTTTTCCTGGAGATAAATCCTGATTCTGGAAGAGATGGTTCAGAGGCTGAGCAATGTTTTTGACAGTTTCATGGTTCTAGAGGGACCAAAAAAAGGGCGGGGGGAATCTAGTACTTGTTAAGATTGGAAATTCATAAATACTTGGAGTTGGGACCCCAAGATGAAAGCACCTCAGAATATGAGTGAATGAAGACTCTTTTTAGCAAAAAACCAAAGCCCAGCTTTAAATAATCTAAGTCACTGAAACTGAATGAAAATAATCCCAGATTACTAGCACTGCTACATGACTGCCAGAAGCAAACTTAAATCCTCTCTAGAGAAAGTCAGCATCATGGCAGGGTTCAAATTATTTCTGTAGTTCTCATGGACAATGTCCAGTGTTCAGCCAAAGAAAATAATAGGCATGTGGGGATATAAGATAACAAAAATAGAAACCACAATAAATAAGGGAAAATCAAAACAGACCAACGAGACATCCAGATAACAGGTGTTATCAGATACACCTTACAATAATTATACTAAATATTTTCAAAGATGTAAAAGATACAAATAAGAATTTTTAAAACTGTTAACTATAAAAGTATGAAAACTGTGTGAAAATTAATCAAAATAAGACCACAGTGGGTGATTTTAACAGTATATTAGAGTCATGTAAGAAGAGAATTAGTGAAGTAGAAGTCAGAAGAAACTATTGAAGTATGAAAAGACAAAAGTATAGAAAACAGAGAAGAGATAAAAAGAGACATAAGGTCTAGAAAATAAGGCATGTAATTAGAGTCAAAAAAAGAAAAAGAATATGCAAAAGCAATATTTGAAAAGATAATGGATGATAAATTTTGTAAATAATGAAAGACTTCAAGCTATAAATTCCTGACCTTTGAAATTCAAAGACTAGAAAGAAAATAACTAGGCATATTTTACAAAGATGACGAAAAAAACCTTAATCGGTCAAAGAAAAGAGAAAAAAAAAAGATAATCTACAAAGGAGCAAAAATTAGCTGATTTTTCAGAAGCAAAGCAAGAAGACAGTCGGATGATATCCTCAAGATGCTAAAAGAAAAATTCTTCCAATCTAGAATTCCATATCCAGCAAAAATATCCTTCAAGAGGACGCCTGGGTGGCTCAGTTGGTTAAGCATCTGCCTTCGGCTCAGGTCATAATCCCAGGCTCCTGGGATTGAGTCCCACATTGGGCTCCTTGCTCAGCGAGGAACCTGCTTCTCCCTCCGCCTGCCACTCCCCCTGCTGTGCTCTCGCTCTCTGACAAATAAATAAATAAAATCATAAAAAAAAAAAATCCTTCAACAATAAAAGCAAAATACAGACATTTCAAACAAAAATGAAGATAGCTTATCACCAGGATACTCACACTAAAGGAAATATTAAATATAATTTATAAATATTATTAATACTAAATATTAAAGGAAATTTTAAGGAAATATTATTAGGCAAATGGAAAATGATCCAGCATTGGAGCTCACAGATACAAGAGGAAAAGAACAATGAAAAAGGTAAAATATTGTTCCACTTATACATGGATTTCTTTTTCAATAATATATTGGAAAACTTTATGGAGATTGGCAATACTTTTTTAAAAAACTTGCAGATGAACTGCATAGCCTAGAAATACCAAAAAAAAACTTTTTAAAGTTTAGGTATTATTGAAAGAATAAAGTATATAATACATATAACATACAAAATGTGTGTTAATCAACTATGTTATCAATAAGACTTCTAGTCAACAGTAGACTATAAGTAGTTAAATTTGGGGGCAGTCAAAACTTATGCATGGATTTTCAAATGTATAGAGGCTAGTGCTCCTAACCTCCATATTGTTCGAGTCAATTGTATATGTGTGTATGTATGTATATGACCATATAACATATATATGTATATATTTATTAAATACAAAAAAGTAGCATGTTGAGAAGTGGGAAACGAAATGTACAAAGGTCTTTGCATTGTCTAGAAAGCTGCAGAAAGTAAAAAATAATGTTAGATTTTGATAAGGCAAAAATGCATGGCATAATTGATACAGAGATCACTTAAAAATAGTATAAAATACATAACTACCAGATAGCAGAGGGCAATAATGGAATATTTTAAAGATATTTTTTAAAGACCCCAGTTAACTCAAAAGAAGTCATGAAAGGAGAAAAAAGGGTAAGTAGAAATTAAAAAAGACAAATAAATAGTAAACAGTACAATATATATTTAAACCCAAATGTATCAGATATTATATTAAATATGAATGTCCAAAATGCTTCAATTAAAAGAGAAAAACTTTAAGATAGAACTAAAATAATATATGTTAATTGTAAAAGAAAAATCTAAAATACATGCATGCAGAAATGTTGAAATTTGAAGTGTACAAAATAATTTTACTATGCACACATTGAAAACAATTTTTTAAAAGGTGGTATTGCTGTATTCATATCAGAAAAAGCACATTTTAAGGTAAAAAGCATTATTAGAAATGAAGAGAAATAATTCGCAATGATTAAAGTTTCAATTCAATACAACAATAAAAAAATCTCTAGATCTGTATGCCTTTAATAACATTGCTTCAAGATATACAAAGCAAAAAATTGACAAATTGACCCTGGAGCACCTTAGGAACTCCCATCCTACACCCACTTCTGCTCCAGCACCCCTTGCATGGAAAGCCCTAGAATGCCCCAACCCATGCCAGCATCAGCTCCAGCCATCCTGCCAGGGTGTACACTGTACAGAGCATGCCAGGAATCCCCAGCCTATGCCTGATTCAGCTCCATCCATTCCAGCAGGGCAGCTCTGGTGCAGAGTGCCCCAGAACCACCACCCCATACCTGCTCAGATCCAGCTAGCTCACCAAAGCTACCAGGCACCAGGTATATGCAGTCTACACAGAGCACCTTCTCATACAAAGCCATACCTTCAAGACAAGGAAAGGTAGCTGTTCCACCTAATTAGTAAAAACATCACAGAAAGTCAAACAAAATAAGGACATAAAGGAAAATGTTCAAAGTGAAAGAACAAATCTCCAGGAAAAAAAGAACTAAATGAAACAGAGATAAGCAATATACCTAAAAAAAAATTCAAAGTAATGGTCATAAAGATGCTTACCACTCATGAAATAAGAGTGAATAAACTCAGGGGGCGGAGCAAGATGGCGGAGGAGTAGGAGACCTGGATTTCGTCTCCTCTCAGGAATTCAGCTGGATAGGGATCAAACCATTCTGAACACCTACAAACTCAACAGGAGATTGAAGAAAAGAAGAGCAACAACTCTCTCATCAGAAAAGCGACCACTTTCTGGAAGGTAGGACGTGCAGAGAAGTGAATCCGAGGCGATATTCGGGAGGATAGACGGCGGGGGAGGGGCCTCCGTCGGCCGCTTCTGGCAAGTGATAGAGCCGCGGAGCACAAAATCGGAACTTTTAAAAGTCTGCTCCGCCGAGGGACGTCACTCTGGTGGCTAAGCGGGGGGTGGAACCCTCCGGGACAGTGTGGCCTCAGGACCCTCGGGGTCACAGAAAGACCGGGGGTGCCTGAGTGTGGCAGAGCTCCCCGGAAACCGAGCAGGGAAGCCGGCTGCAGAGGCGGAGCCCAGGCGGGGGCTCTCAGCTCGGGGTTGCCATAGACCATGATCCGCGGCCCAGTCGGGCCCCTGCTCCTCCAGCAGGGACCCCACAAGCGGCAGATCTGGGGAGACTCACCTTCCTCCCCCGGGGGGAGCCGCACGGGAGTGCACCGCAGGGATCTGCTGGGTTTGGAGACTCCGCCCGGGTCGGGTGCCAGAGATAGAAACGTGCGGTCACAGGCCGGGTGAGCACGGAGTGCGGCTGGAGACCAGGGAGACAGGAGTGACTGACGGCTTTTCTCTGGGGGCGCACTGAGGAGCGGAGCCCCAAGTTCTCCGCTCCTCCGGGGTGGAGATTGGGGGACTGCCATTTTCACTCTCCGCCTCCAAAGCTGTACAGAAAGCTTGCAGGGAACAAAAGTTCTGGAGAGCAAACCCCAGCAGATTACTTAGCCCGGACTGGGCAAGGGCAGGGCAATTCCGCCTCTGGCAAAGACATTTGGAAACCACGGCAACAGGCCCCTCCCCCAGAAGATCAGCGAGAACAGCCAGCCAAGACCAAGTTTACTGATCAATGAGAACGGCAGAATTCCAGCGCTAGGGGAATAACGCACATAGAATTCATGGCTTTTTTACCATGATTCTTTAGTCTTTCAAAGTTATTATTTTTTTTAACTTTTTTTTTTATTTTTCTTTTTCCCTTTTTCAACCAACATCTTATCAATCCCTTTTTTAAAAAACATTTTTATTTTTCATTTTTAGATTCATATTCAATCCCTTCATAGTAGTTACCTGTATTTTTGGCATATATATATAAGTTGTTCTCTCTTTAAAATTTTGAGATAGTTTCTTCTAACAGATCAAAATATACCCCAAATCTCTAGTGTATGGTTTTTTTCCTACTCCCCTGCCTGATCACATTCTCTCCTTTTTTTTTTCTTTTTTTTTTTAAATCCTCTTCTTTCTTTTTTCAAACAACTTATCAATTCCTTTTATAAAATTTTTTATAATGCCATCTTTACAGTCATATTCCATTCCTTCATCATATCAACCCTTATTTTTGTACATATATAAGTTTTTCTTTCTTTAAAATTTTGGGAGGCACTTTCTTCTAACAGACCAAAATACACCCCAAATCTAGTGTGTGGCACTGATCAATATACCAGCCTGATCATATTTGATCACATTCTGTTTTGTTTTGTTTTGTTTTGTTCTGTTTTTATCTTTTTCTTTTTTTTTTTTTCTTTTTCTTTTTCTTTTTTCTCTCTTTCCCTTTCTTTTCCCACTGCTTCAGGTCTTTTCTGATTTGTTTAGAGTATATTTCCTGGGAACGTTGTTACCCACTTTGTTCTCTCATTAATCTATTCTCCTCTGGACAAAGTGACAAGACGGAAAAAATCACCTCAACAAAAAGAACAAGAGGTAGTACCAACTGCCAGGGACCTACTCAATACGGACATTAGTACGATGTCAGATCTAGAGTTCAGAATCATCACTTTAAACATACTAGCTGGGCTTGAAAAAAGCATGGAAGTTATTTAGAGAAACCCTTTCTGGAGAAGTAAAAGAACTAAAATTAATAACAAAAGCAAAGAAACACATTGACAACAATACAATAATAGTGGGGGACTTTAACACCCCCCTCACTGAAATGGACAGATCGTCTAAGCAAAAGATCAACAAGGAAATAAAGACTTTAAATGACACACTGGACCAAATGGACTTCACAGACATATTCAGAACATTCCACCCCAAAGCAATGGAATACACATTCTTCTCTAGTCCCCATGGAACATTCTCCAGAATCGATCACATCCTAGGTCATAAATCAGGTCTCAACCGGTACCAAAAGATTGGGATCATTCCCTGCCTATTTTCAGACCACACTGCTTTGAAACTAGAACTCAATCACAAGAGGAAAGTCGGAAAGAACTCAAATACATGGAGGCTAAAGAGCATCCTACTGAAGAATGAATGGGTCAACCAGGAAATTAAAGAAGAATTAAAAAAATTCATGGAAACCAATGAAAATGAAAACACAACTATTCAAAATCTTTGGGATGCAGCAAAGGCAGTCCTAAGAGGAAAGTATAGAGCAATACTAGCCTTTCTCAAGAAACAAGAAAGGTCTCAAGTACACAACCTAACCCTACACCTAAAGGAGCTGGAGAAAGAACAGCAAATAAAGCCTAAACCCAGCAGGAGAAGAGAAATCATAAAGATCAGAGCAGAAATCAATGAACTAGAAACTAAAAGAACAGTAGAACAGATCAACGAAACTAGGAGCTGGTTCTTTGAAAGAATTAACAAGATTGATAAACCCCTGGCCAGACTTATCAAAAAGAAAAATGACCCAAGTCAACAAAATCATGAATGAAAGAGGAGAGATCACAACCAACACCAAAGAAATACAAACAATTCTAAGAACATATTATGAGCAACTCTATGCCAGCAAATTAGATAACCTGGAAGAGATGGGATGCATTCCTAGAGATGTATCAACTACCAAAACTGAACCAGGAAGAAATAGAAAACCTGAACAGACCTATAACCACTAAGGAAATTGAAGCATCAAAAATCTCCCAACAAACAAAAGCCCAGGGCCAGATGGCTTCCCAGGGGAATTCTACCACACATTTCAAGAAGAATTAATACCTATTCTTCTGAAACTGTTCCAAAAAATAGAAATGGAAGGAAAACTTCCAAACTCATTTTATGAGGCCACCATTACCTTGATCCCAAAACCAGACAAAGACCCCATCAAAAAGGAGAATTACAGACCAATATCCCTGATGAACATGGATGCAAAAATTCTCACCAAAATACTAGCCAGTAGGATCCAACAGTACATTAAAAGGACTATTCACCACGACCAAGTGGGATTTATCCCTGGGCTGCAAGGTTGGTTCAACATCCACAAATCAATCAACCTGATACAATACATTAACAAAAGAAAGAACAAGAATCATATGATCCTCTCAATAGATACAGAAAAAGCATTTGACAAAGTACAGCATCCTTTCTTGATCAAAACTCTTTAGAGTATAGGCATAGAGGGTACATATCTCAATATCATAAAAGCCATCTATGAAAAACCTACAGCGAATATCATTCTAAATGGGGAAAAACTGAGAGCTTTCCCCCTAAGGTCAGGAACGTGGCAGGGATATCCACTATCACCACTGCTATTCAACATAGTATTAGAAGTCCTAGCCACAGCAATCAGACAACAAAAAGAAATAAAAGGCATCCAAATCGGCAAAGAAGAAGTCAAACTCTCACTCTTTGCAGATGATATGGTACTTTATGTGGAAAACCCCAAAGACTCCACCCCAAAACTGCTAGAACTCATATAGGAATTCAGTAAAGTGGCAGGATATAAAATCAATGCACAGAAGTCAGTGGCATTCCTATACACCAACAACTAGACAGAAGAGAAATTAAGGAGTCGATCCCATTTACAATTGCACCCAAAACCATAAGATACCTAGGAATAAATCTAACCAAAGAGGCAAAGGATCTGTGTTCAGAAAACTATAAAATACTCATGAAAGAAATTGAGGAAGACACAAAGAAATGGAAAAATGTTCCATGCTCATGGATTGGAAGAACAAATATTGTGAAGATGTCAATGCTACCTAGAGCAATCTACACATTCAATGCAATCCCCATCAAAATACCATCCACTTTTTTCAAAGAAATGGAACAAATAATCCTAAAATTTGTATGGAACCAGGAAAGACCCCACATAGCCAGAGGAATGTTGAAAAAGAAAAGCAAAGCTGGTGGCATCACAATTCCGGACTTCCAGCTCTATTACAAAGCTGTCATCATCAAGACAGTATGGTACTGGCACAAAAACAGACACATAGATCAATGGAACAGAATAGAGAGCCCAGAAATGGACCCTCAACTCTATGGTCAACTAATTTTTGACAAAGCAGGAAAGAATGTCCAGTGGAAAAAAGACAGTCTCTTCAACAAATGGTGTTGGGAAAATTGGATAGCCACATGCAGAAGAATGAAACTGGACCATTTCCTTACACCACACACAAAAATAGACTCCAAATGGTTGAAAGACCTCAATGTGAGACAGGAGTCCATCTAAATCCTAAAGGAGAACACAGGCAGCAACCTCTTTGACCTCAGCCGCAGCAACTTCTTTCTAGAAACATCGCCAAAGGCAAGGGAAGCAAGGGCAAAAATGAACTATTGGGACTTCATCAAGATAAAAAGCTTTTGCAAAGCAAAGGAAACAGTCAACAAAACCAAAAGACAACCGACAGAATGGGAGCAGATATTTGCAAATGACATATCAGATAAAGGGCTAGTATCCAAAATCTATAAAGAACTCATCAAACTCAACACCCAAAGAACAGAGAATCCAATCAAGAAATGGGCAGAAGACATGAACAGACATTTTTCCAAAGAAGACATCCAAATGGCCAACAGACACATGAAAAAGTGCTCAATATCGCTTGGCATCAGGGAAATCCAAATCAAAACCTCAATGAGATACCACCTCACACCAGTCAGAATGGTTAAAATTAACAAGTCAGGAAACGACAGATGTTGGCGGGGATGCGGAGAAAGAAAACCCTCCTACACTGTTGGTGGGAATGCAAGCTGGTGCAGCCACTCTGGAAAACAGTATGGAGGTTCCTCAAACAGTTGAAAATAGAGCTACCATATGATCCAGCAATTGCACTACTGGATATTTACCCCAAAGATACAAAAGTAGGGATCCGAAAGGGTACGTGCACCCCGATGTTTATAGCAGCAATGTCCACAATAGCCAAACTGTGGAAAGAGCCAAGATGTCCATCGACAGATGACTGGATAAAGAAGATGTGGTATATATATACAATGGAATATTATGCAGCCATCAAAAGGAATGAGATCTTGCCATTTGCAACGATGTGGATGGAACTGGAGGGTATTATGTTGAGCGAAATAAGTCAAACAGAGAAAGACATGTATCATATGATCTCACTGATATGAGGAATTCTTAATCGCAGGAAACAAACTGAGGGTTGCTGGAGTGGGGGGTGGGGTGGGAGGGATGGGGTGACTGGGTGATAGACACTGGGGAGGGTATGTGCTCTGGTAAGCGCTGTGAATTGTGCAAGACTGTTGAATCTCAGATCTGTACCTCTGAAACAAATAATGCAATATATGTTAAAAAAAAAGAAGAAGAAGAAGAAGGTAGCAGGAGGGGAAGAATGAAGCAGGGGAAATTGGAGGGGCAGAGGAGCCATGAGAGATGATGGACTCTGAAAAACAAACTGAGGGTTCTAGAGGGGAGGGGGGTGGGAGGATGGGTTAGCCTGGTGGTGGGTATTGAGGAGGGCACATTCTGCATGGAGCACTGGGTGTTATGCACAAACAATGAATCATGGAACACTTCATCTAAAACTAATGATGTAATGTATGGGGATTAACATAAGAATAAAAAAAATAAAATAAAAAATAGAAGTAGAGGGAATACTTCCTGATTCAATTTATGAACCCAGTATTACCCTAATACCAAAACCAGACAAAAGCATTTCAAGAAAACTCCAGACCAAGGTCTCTCTCATGGACACAGATGCAAAAACCCTCAACAGTAGCAAATCAAATCCAACAATGTGTTAAAAAAAAAAAAAAAAAGTATACACCATGACCAAATGGGATTTATTCCAGGTATACAAAGCAAATTCAAAATTCAATTACTATAATCCATCATATCAACAGGCTAAAAAAGAAACATCACATGATCATATTAATACATGCAGAAGAAGCAGTTGAGAAAATTCAACATCCATTCATGATAAAAATGCTCAGTAAGCTAGGAATAGAGGGGGGACTTCCCCAACTTGATAGAGGATGTCTACCAAAAACCTACAGCTAACATACTTATTAGTAAGAAACTAGAAGCTTTCCTAAGATCAGGAAAAAAGCAAGGACATCCCCTCTCACCACTTTCAACATCAAATTGGGAATCCTAGCTAATGCAATAAAACAAGAAAAGGAAGATTGAGAAGGAAGAAATACCATTGTCTTTGTTTGCAGATGGCATGATTATCTATGTAGAAAATGCAAAAAATTCAAAAACAAAAAAACTCCTGGAAGCAATAAGCAATTATAACAAGGTTGCAGGATATGAGGTTATTGCACAGAAGTCAACTGTTTTCCTAAAAACCAACAATTAACAAATGGGATTTGAAATTTAAAACACAATACCATTTACATTAGCACCCCCGCAAAATGAAATGCTTAGGTATAAATCTAACAAAATATGTACAAGATCTGTATGAGGAAAACTACTAAACTCTAATGAAAGAAATCAAAGAACTAAATAAGTGGAGGGATATTCCATGTTCATCAACAGAAAGACTCAATATTGTCAAAATGTCAGTTCTTACTAACTTGATCTGTAGATACCAATCAAAATCCCAGCAAGTTATTCTGTGGCTACCAACAAACTGATTCTAGAGTTTATATGGAGAACAAAACACCAGACAAGCCAAATAATATTGTTAAGAGGAAAACAAAGTTATAGGACTGATACTACCCAAGACTTCAAGACTTGCTATAAAGCAACAGTAATCAAGACAGTTTGGTACTGAAGAATAGAAAAATAGATCAGTGGAAGAGAACAGAGAGAGAGCCTAAAAATAAACCAGATAAACATAAGTTATCTGATCTTTGAGAGCAGAGGAAAGGCAAATCAATGAAGAAGATAGTCTTTTCAACACATGGTACTGGAACAACTAGACATCCATTCCAAAGAAATCAGCCTAGACTCAGACCTTACACTCCTCAAAATAATAAACTTGAAAAGGGTCACAGACCTAAATGTGAAATGCAAAAGTATAAAACTCCTAGCAGAAAATGTAGGAGAAAATCTAGATGATGTTGGGTATGGTGATGACTTTTTAGGTAAAACACCAAAGGCATAATGCATGAAAGAAAGAATTGATAAGCTGGACTTCATTAAATTAAAACTTCAGCTTTGAAAACTACAATTTCAAGATAATGAAAAGATAAGCCATAGACTGTGAGAAAATATTTGCAAAAGATACCTCTGATAAAGGACTGTTACCCAAAATATACAAAGAACTCTTAAAATTTAACAACAAAAACAACAACAACAAAAACCCAGTTAAAAACTGGCCCAAAGGCCTTAACAGAGACTCATCAAAGAATATATATAATATATATGCAAATAAGCATATGAAAAGCTTCTCTACTTCATTTCATCAGAGAAGTGCAAATTAAAACAACAATGAAATGTCACTACATGCCTATTAGATTGGCCAAAATCTGGAACACTGACAACACCAAATGCTGACAAGGATGTGGAGCAACAGAAACTCTCACTTGCTGCTGGTGGGATTACAAAATGGTACAGCCGCTTTGGAAGACAGTCTGGCATTTCCTACAAAATTAAATATACTCTTACCATACAATCCAGCAATTGCACTCCCTGATATTTACCCAAAGGAGTACAGAACTTATACCCACACAAAAACCTTCACAGGGATGTTTATTTCTAATAGTTCTATTCATAATGGCCAACACCTGGGAGCAACCAAGATGTCTTCAGTAGGTGAATGGATAAACTGTGGAGCATCCAGACACAGAATATTATCCAGTACTATAAATAAATGAGCTCTCAAGCCATGAAAAAGCATGAGGAAGCTTAACTGCATATTACTAAGTGAAAGAAGCTCATCTGAAAAGGATACTTGACTCCAACTCTATGACATTCTTGGAAAAGGCAAAACTATGGAGACAATATAGAGATCAGTGCTTGCCAGACATTTGGGGTGCTGGTGGGGGGCTGGATAAATCGCTTGAAAAGGTGATTACAATGAAAGAACAATCAGGTAAAGTTAGCATCTCAAGCTTCGACTTAAAAACAAGTATAAAGCTAAGACCATTTTGGAGCTGCTCTGTTTGCTTGCCTTTTTTTCTCCCCATTTTTGGCACCATGATGACCCTTATGAAGAGTAATCTACAAATGCTTATGAAACTGAATTGTTCCAGACATAAAAAGCCTGTTGAGGAAAATAAACCATCATAGCAGGCCAAAGGGCTAGGGAATTCATGTTACCTTAAGGCGATAATAAAAGGGAATTGACAGTCTGACAGGTGTGCTGTGAAATTATCATGACTATCTTGAAGCTATTATGGCATTTTGGAGAATTTTAAGACATTCTGCTGACATGAACCTTGAGAACCTCATCTAATGAGATGAAAATAGGTGGCTATCTTCAGAAGTACCGATTCAGTGTTTCGGTCCTTTATTTCAAAAATACTATTAATACCACAGCTCTCTAGTTATATAGAAAATCAATACCTCTCTTCCCTTTGCTCCAGATGAAAATGCTCACAGATGTTTACCAAATGCTCCTACTTGAAGAAGGAAGAGAATGGACAAGGGAAGCAAGGAGTGATGGGAAAGGCCATGGGCGGAGGTTCAGAAGCGTCCGGGTATTTGTTCTGAAACATCTGTGCTTCTCACTCACTCTGAAACCCTGAACAAGTCATTTAATCTCCTGAGGCCTCAAAATAAGGGGTCAGCGGAGATGATATCTACGATCCCTTCTAGCTTGAACATTTTCTGGTTCTAATCTGAATCAAAATCCTGAGGTCTACAAAGGTCGATGAGCAATACTTTCCACACATACAGAAACTCACTGATTCTGCACTTTGCAGACCTGAGGGAAGCCTCAGGCCCCTCTTTCCCTCAGCACGCCTCTCCCTCAGTCTGGGTCCCTACACACCCCCTTTCCAGGCATCCAGGGTTCTCACACTGCCCAGAGAACCCCCACCCAGACCCCCAGCAGGAGACATTTTAAGAGTTGGCTCTTAGAAATAATCACATTCAGATTTTTATCCACTCCACGGTACCCAAAACAATGTTTAACCCATAATTGGCTTTTGATAAATGTTGCTGGTATGAATTTGTTGGATGACTGACAATATTAATATTTGCTTCGTATTTTAGAGTATACAGAGTGTTTACACATCTCATTCTACTCTTTTGGGAGCCCTCTGAAATTGCTGAGACTCAGGGACATAGAAAGTTGTCAAGTGGGAACGTGAACCCAGATCTTCTAACATCAGATCCTGCTTTATTCCTGCATCTATCCATCAGTGTGATATCCCTGTAATTTACTGGACAGAGTTTTAAATTGACTTGCCTGAGTCAGGTTCACACCTGGACTTACCTGTTCCATTTCTAGGGAAATCAGCATGGGGAAACCGCTTCATGGAAGCCTGGCCCTCACCACCTGCCCCAGTGCTCTCACATCATACTTCTGCCTAGACTCGGTCTTGCCAATAAAAATGGGAACTCTTCTTTGGAGCCCAATCAAAGGTACTGAAAAAAAGAGAGATCAGTGTTTCTTTTGGGGAAGATACAGACTGAGAATTTGGCTATTCTAATGGAACCTTTACTGCACATGCAAACAAATAAAGAGGCATGAGTACTGCCTGTATAGAAGACACAGGCCATAGAGAGTGCCTCCCCAGGTGTTTCTCAGAGCCCGTTAGCAAGACCACCTGGAGCAGCCACTTTGCTGGGGCGTTTCCCACCAATGCGTAAGTGTGCAGGAAGAAGTAATACACCACCAGCCAGACGAGAGCTACCTTTGTACATGTCCAAATGTGCAGGTGGACTTCTCAGTATTCAGAGTATCTGTCTTGGACAGACTCACCAAGGACCCCCGTGAGAGGAACCATCAGCTTTAATCACCTACCAGGCCCAGAAGAGGCAGGAATCCACTCACAACTGTCCAAATCAACAAAGATGTCTCCTTCCGCCCTTCTTTTTTTTTTTTATGTTATGTTAATCACCATACACCATTAGGTTATTTTAGTCATTAGCCAATTATTTAATTGAAGCTATAAAAAAAAGAGGCAATATAATTGATAAAATAATTAGGAAAGAATATTTAGCATGTTTCCAAAGATTTAAAACAGGAGCAGGACACTTTACAAAAAGTTGTGTGGGAAATAAAATTCTTAAACTGTAAGTAGAAATGTAATGTAACATTACATCATTAGTTTTTGATGTAGTGTTCCATGATTCATTGTTTGCATATAACACCCAGTGCTCCATGCAGAACGTGCCCTCCTCAATACCCACCACCAGGCTAACCTATCCTCCCACCCCCCTCCCCTCTAGAACCCTCAGTTTGTTTCTCAGAGTCCATCGTCTCTCATGGTTCGTCTACCCCTCCGATTTCCCCCCTTCATTTCTCCCTTCCTACTATCTTCTTTTTTAACATATAATGTATTATTTGCTTCAGAGGTACAGATCTGTGATTCAACAGTCTTGCACACTTCACAGCGCTCACCATAGCACATACCCTCCCCAATGTCTATCACCCAGCCACCCCATCCCTCCCACCCCACCCCCCACTCCAGCAACCCTCAGTTTGTTTCCTGAGATTAAGAATTCCTCATATCAGTGAGGGCATATGATACATGTCTTTCTCTGATTGACTTATTTCGCTCAGCATGATACCCTCCAGTTCCATCCACGTCATTGCAAATGGCAAGATTTCATTCCTTTTGATGGCTTCATAATATTCCATTGTATATATATACCACATCTTCTTTATCCACTCATCTGTTGATGGACATCTTGGCTCTTTCCATAGTTTGGCTATTGTGGACATTGCTGCTATAAACATCGGGGTGCACATACCCCTTCGGATCCCTACATTTGTATCTTTGGGGTAAATACCCAGTAGTGCAATTGCTGGGTCATATGGTAGCTCTATTTTCAACTTTTTGAGGAACCTCCATACTGTTTTCCAGAGTCCACCCCTCCTTCTTAATGTACACTCTCCCCACCTGGAAGAAGGCAGGGGGGCAGAAATCATAGTTGTCGAGCCAGAAAAGGACAAGACTGATGCATGGGGAGATGAGAAGTCTTAATGAAGCTGTATGCCTCTTTCTGCCCACCCCAAGTGGCCAGCATGCAGCCCATTTGAACTAGAAGAGGGGAGAAGACCTACATTAAATAAATTGCAGATTTTGCCATGGCATTGCACATTTAAATCACTAAGTGAGACTGAGCTTAAGAGGACCAGAAGGGGGTGGGCGACATTTTCAATCACCTAAAAAACAGCTAACCTTTAAGATTTCAAAGGCTGAAGAATTAGCCTCCCACAGCAGGCTTGGATGGACAGTAGGCAAAAATAATAAAGATTTTTTTTGTTTTATTTTGTTATCTTTTACCCTAAGAGTTCTGTTTGTTTATACACAAACATGTATTACAGCCAACACTATGTTGCTCTTGGCACCACAGCATTCATGAGAGATTTTGGATGCAGAGGTCACCTGCCCTTTTGTCACCAATCCTACAACCCTGGCAGGTGCTCAATATGTTGAATGAATGAATGAAGGAAGGAAGGAAGGAAGGAAGTGAATGAATGGGACTGTGGGTGAGCACCTAACTATGATCATCTATCTGTGTAGGGGGCTAGTTGATGGGAAGGCCTGATGGTAAGTGCTTTGTAAGAATTTTGGTATCAGATTCTCTCGGGGTATTTTAGGAAAGGCAGAAACCAGCTGACTAAGAGAGAAGGCGTCAAAACAGAAGCTGCCGGGCAGCAAAAAGGATGAACAGCAGAAGTCAGGAGGTAGAGAGCAATCACTGAAGGTGATAGGGAGAGTAGTCTGTCACTGTAATGGGGAACCACCAAGTAGTGACCAAGAACTAACCAATTCTGGGGGCACCTGGAGTTGTTCTGACATCCTGGAGTTACTGGGGGGTCCACAAGGTCACTGGGGCATTTCATAGGTAACTCTCAAGTCAATCCTGTGTTGGTTCTCTGACTCACTGAATTGACTCTAATTCACTCAGGGAACCATTCTGACAAATGTGGGAGCACCCTCCAATCCGAAGGCAAGCTAGAAAACCATAGGGATGCATGCATTCCCTCAATGATACCCATCCCATGTCTGTGCAGGTTAGCAAAAAGATGGAGTCCTGCCTGTCTTGTTTCTCTGTGTATCCTCAGAAGCCCTGAGCCCAGAGAGTCCTGAGTGTATCTCTGATTCACTATTACAAAATACACCATACAGATAATAGTATCAGACTGGTTGACTCATTGTTCCCTACATACCTGATGTATATTCCTGTCCCAGAACTTTGACTCATTTTCTCCTACCAGCCTGAAAGTTCCTTCCATATCTTGTAAACAACCCCAAAGCCAACTCACTCCCCAAGGCCAAGCTGAGGCTCCAAGCTCCTGTATGAGGCCTGTGCTGAGCATGTCAATAGACACTGGTCAGGGATTCTTCCCCCTCATTTTGTCTTTTAAAAGTACATGAAAGCAGGCCCAAACAACCAGAGCCCAAAGATCCTGGGGGACAGAGGAGGTGGTTTTTGTATAGCTCGCAACTCACAGTCAGGGAAGCACCTTGAAGCATGGGAGTAACTCACACCCAGAGGGGCTCCCTCTGGGAGACAGAGTGATATCCTACCAGGGAGACGAGACAGGAAAGGAACCTATTTTCTGTCTCTTGGTGCTCTACCTTCTGTATTACTTTGGTTGCTGATTAATAGAATGCATTCACTGCATTAATAAAATGCTTATTGTTATTGGGCCAGCTCCTAGATGGCAAGAGGGGAGTAAGAGATTTCCTTATGGACAAATCTTGCCAAGTACCAGGCACTGGGCTAGAGACTTTATGTATATTATTTCACTTCTACCTCAAAAAAAATCCTATAAGGATAGCATAATTGCCCCCACTTTATAAAGAAGGACACTGAGATTTGGAAAGGTTAGGTATCTTGCCCGGAGTCTTAAAAAAAAAGAAGTCTGATGACAATCCCTGTGCTTTCCATCACTATAAGGGGATGCACACTGGCATCATGGCTGAGTGAGTGGTTCTGGAGTCAGGCTGCCTGATTCATACCCGAGTTTCACTACTATATGATGTGTAACCTTGGACAAACCACTTAAACACTACATGCCTCAGTCCCTTCCTTTCCAGAAAGAGGACAATAACAATGCCAACCTCATAGAGGCATTATGAGAAGTGAATGAGATAATATGTACAAAGTACCTAGAAGACCTCCTACTGTGTAATGAGCACCCACTAACACATCAGCATTATTATTATACTAACATAACTCAACAAATAATTTAGAGATCTCTTTTATAGGAAAAATAATTCTATCTGATCACCAAAGGAGGATCAAGCTTTAATATGAACCAGGAAAAAAATAAATACACACACACACACACACACACACACACTACCTTAATTGCTCTTATAAAGTTATAGAACCAAAGTGAGATAATGGTTTGTAAAAGTTAAAGACAAAACTATGAAAGTAACAACGGTGAAATTAACAATATTAATTTTTTGTGTTGATGCCATTGAGGCTGAAATGAAACCACCACTCCCAGTATAAATGTGTCCCGACTACACAGTATAAACTCTTTTGACTTTGGTACAGTTAGATGACCATGTATGGTGTGATGACTCAGTCCATCCACTGCTTTTCTCTATAGAAATATCAAAGAGGAATCAACTACATATCTGGATGTATTTAACCTTCATTTGTTGCAAATGCTGAAGTACACCTCAGCTCTTTCCTTATAGCACATGACAAAGTAATTCCATTGTTGCCAACAGTTCTGAACGAAATGTACCATGAGCTCTGGATTTCAACACTATCTGATAAAACTTCATGCAGTGATAGAAATGTACTATATCTTTGCTGCACAGAATGGTAACCAATAGCAACACATGGCTATTGCTTGAAATGTGGCTTAGACCAAGAAACTGAATTTTTTTTTATTTTAATAACTTAATTTTAAACAGTCACATGTGTCTAGTAGCACCATACAAGAGCACATTTCAGAGCATCTGAAATCTCATGATGGAACTTGGTATGATCCATAATTTACATAAATAAAAAATCTATGTGTGTGTGTATATATATATAAACAAAATAACATACATGTGTGTAGGTACACACAAATTTCAAATGTGTAGTGAAATCCTTCAGACAACTGATAATGTCCCAATTTGAGGAATACTCTACTATAGAATACTGTGTTCTATTTGGGAAGATTTATTCAGTTCCAACCTTGAACGCCAAGGTTTCTACTCCCCCAGAACAGAGCTGGTAGTGGCTTAAATGTAGAGAATCTTGGAACAACAGTAGCATATTCTGAAATTATCAGGCCATGTCAAGAACTTGGGAGTGACATTCTAAAAGGGACCTCGAAGAACTGAAGTTCATCGAGAGGGGGGTTATCAGAAAGACAAAGGGAAACCAAGCTATGTCACCCCAGAAGAGTCAAAAGAACTGGAGGTAGTTGGCTTGGAGAAGAGAAGGTAGAAGGAAGAGAGAAGCTATGGTTCTAGGACAAATGCTTGAAGGCCACAGTTATGTGAGAGATTACACTTGTTTCAGTTAGAAGCTAGAGAAAATACAACACTGGCACAAGTGAAAATGGGATCAACTATAACTAATAGCTTTGCTACTGTGTAGCCCTAGAGGGCAACCAAGTCAGACTACAGCGGCTACAAGAAGTTTCACCCTGAGGGGAAATGAACCAAACACAGAGAAGAGAGTATGGTGGGTTTAAGTGCACTAAAAAGAGCCTTCATTTCTATCAGAGATTTGAGGGTAAGTTAGTGATAGATACACAGAAAACCAAACTCATTAATAAACAAGGTAGTTATTCATTCTAGATGAAATAAAAATGTATAATCACGGGCGCCTGGGTGGCTCAGTTGGCTAAGCGACTGCCTTCAGCTCAGGTCATGATCCTGGAGTCCCGGGATCGAGTTCCGCATCAGGCTCCCTGCTCGGCAGTGTCTGTTTCTCCCTCTGACCCTCCTCCCTCTCATGTGCGCTTTCTCATTCTCTCTCTCTCAAATAAATAAATAAAATCTTTTAAAAAAATGTATAATCACAATATATTAAATCCACTGTGAATAAGAGTCACATGCCAATAATTATGTAAATTCAAAATCAATCAAGCTGAGAGTTATAACCTAACTGGGAGACTAGTGGAAGAGTGGAGGACAAGCGCAGAAGGGAACAGGTGAAATAAAGGCTCATCTTTATTGTCAGGATGACAAAAGATAATCTCAACATTTACATATCATGGAAAAGCAATACGCAAATCTACTTGACATATATTAAGGAAAATATATGTGCATTTAGTACTTTGAACAGACACATCTACCTAGGTGGAGGGAAAGAGAGGTGATGATAGATAATAGATAGATGGAAAGATGATAGATAGATAGATAGATAGATAGATAGATAGATAGATAGATAGATAGACGATAGAAGACAGAGCTGATGGAGAATAGCTGTTGGATGAATAGATGTTAGATAAATGCTAGGTGATAAGCTAAACTAAGCTAAGCTAAACTAAGCTAAGCTAAGCTAAGCTAAGCTAAACTAAGCTAAGCTAAGCTAAGCTAAACTAAGCTAAGCTAAGCTAACTCCTTGGTCAAGAAGGAACCAGGCTTAGCTTTGCTTCCTGTCTCTTTGGGGAAGTCAGAGGAGGCCCAGACTGGCCTCTCACAGGAAGGAGTACATGGGGATTTACACCAGACCATACTCTAACATTCCTACTGGGTCTTAGTTCATCAGTGTCCTCTGGGAAGAGTCAGATACCAAGAAATGTTATCAATCTAAAAACTGTTCATACTCAAAGACTGATTCTGCCTCACATATTTTAGAGATAATCTTTTCCTTTTCTTTTAACAAATGCAAGAGTTCTCCGAATTCACATGTGGTACTTTAAAATGCAAACAGCAGCATGTAATTAATTTTAAAACAGAGATGTTGTTATTTAGAAAAAGTCAGCTTAAATCTAAAGGGAAAGAAGATATCTCTGCAAGTGCTTGTAGTAATGACCACGCGGTATTTGTTTTTTTCCAGTGCTTTAGGCTTTAAGAGCTCTGGGTGTCCAATTAAAGATATAAATCTGAAAAACAAGTGGAAAATCTAAGTCCAACAAAGCCTACTCAAATTTCAGTCAGTATTTCAAAACACCACCCAAGAGAAACTAGAAACTACCCATTTTGAACTGTCCTCCTGGTAACACAGATTTCTCTGTCTTCAACCCCCTCCCCTCCTACCATCCTCCACGGGACACCCACTCATTGTTGCCATGGAAATTGTGCTTTTAAGGTTTCCCTCTGAGATGTTACTTGTTGTATGGTAAGGTGGAGACCTCTAGTGTCCTAAAATTGTATGTCCTCCAAGTATAAGTTATGATATTGGTATTTATGATGAAGAATTTATCAAGAGGAAAGTTGATCCTACTAGCCAAGCTTGGTCCTAAAATAGCTGAACCCCAGAGCGAAATAAAAATAAGGAATCTTTTGTATTTTGCGCTCTTTATATGTCTGCTCAACCATAACAATTATCTAAATTATTTTATCGCGGTGAATATTTGACTCCCTGAGGAGGTATGTTTCACAAGCAGCCTATAAACTGGCCCAATCCTTTTTCAAAAGGAAAAAAATAGAAGCAATTGTCCTACTCTGGAAAACAGTATGGCGGTTTCTCAAAAAGTTAAAAATAGAACTACCCTACAATCCAGCATTTGCACTACTAGGTATTTACCCAAAGGATACAAAAATACTGATTCAAAAGGACACATGCACCCTGATGTTTATAGCAGTGTTATCAACAATAGCCAAATTATGGAAAGAGCCCAAATGTCCGTCAACTGATGAATGGATAAAGAAAATATGGCATATATATACAATGGAATGTTACTCAACCATCAAAAAGAATGAAATCTTGCCATTTGCAATAACATGGGTGGAGCTAGGAAGTATTAGGCTAAGTGAAATAAGTCAGAGAAAGACAAATATCATATGTTTTCACTCATGTGGAATTTAAGAAGCAAAACAGATGAACATAGGGGAAGGAAGAAAAAAAGGAGAGGGAAGCAAACCATAAGAGACTATTAACTACAGAAAACAAACTGAGGGTTACTAGAGGACAGGTGGGTGGGGGGTAGACTATATGGGGAATGGGTATTAAGGAGGGCACTTGTGATTAACACTGGGTGTTACATGTAAGTGATGAATCACTAAGTTCTACTCCTGAAACTAATATTACACTCTATATTAACTGGAATTTAAATAAAAACTTGAAACAAACAAAAAAGAAACAATTGCCAACAATAGAGTTCCATATGTACCTTGACCTCACCAATCCCAGAACAACCCATAGAAATATACACTCTCCGGATTCTAACATAAATGGAATTTTATGGATGGTGGTAACCAAACTTTACCATTGGTTTTCAGTATGATTTATTACCTCTCCCCAACCATGAGCTTGTCTTCACGCCTTCACCCTCTTGATCTAAACTAGGGAGTTCTTAACCTGGGGTTTGTGAATGAGCCAAAATTTCCTGATTTTGCGTATGTGTATATAAATATGTATTTTCTTGGGTTTAAGTTAATTTTCTCTTTATTGCTGGTTTTAAGAAATTTGATTATGATATGCTTGATGTAGTTTTCTTCATGTTTTTTGTTTCATATGATTGGATCTACTGGTTTAACATTTTCATATTTGGAAAAAGGGGTCAGTATTTCTTTAAATATTTTTCCTGTTTCTTCCTTCCTTTGGGAACTGCAACTGCATATATATTTGACCATCTGAGGTTTATCCCACAGCTCATCAGCGTTGTTGTTTTGGGGGGAGGAGGGTCATTTTTCTCCCTGGGTTTTATCTTGGATGTTTCCTACTTCTACATCTTCAAGTTTACAAATCTCTTTTTCTACAGTATCTAATCAGTACATTGTTCATCTCAGACACTGTAGTCTTTACCTCTAGAAGGTTGCTTTTTAAAATGCCTTTCATGTCTAAACTAACATGCTCAATATTTCTGCTTTTTGAACTTATAAATACAGTTAGAATAACATATTTAATGCCCTTGACTATTAACTTTATTATCTGGGTCACTTCTGGGTCAGTTTTAATTGCTTTTTTCCCTCCTTATTATGGGATTTATTTCCCAATTTCTTTGTATGCCTGGTAGTCTTTTTTTTTTTAAGTTTTTATTTAAATTCCAGTTAAATAATATACAGTGTTATATTAGTTTTGGGTGTACAATATAGTGATTCAAAAATTCTATACATCACCCGGTGCTCATCACAACAAAGGTACTCCTTAATCTCCATCACCTATTTAACCCATCCCCCCACTTACCTCCCCTCTGGTAACCATCAGTTTATTCTCATAATTAAGGGTCTGTTTCTTGATTTCTCTCTCTCTCCCTTTTTCCCTTTGCTCGTTTATTTCTTAAATTCCTCATATGAGTGAAACCATATGGTATTTTTCTTTCTCTGACTTATTTTGCTTAACATCTAGTTCCATCCACTTCGTTGTAAATGACAACATTTCATTCTTTTTGATGGTTGAGTAACATTCCATTGTATGTCCTATACCACATCATCTTTATCCATTCATCAGTTGATGGACACTTGAGCTGTTTCCATAGTTTGGATATTGTAGATAATGCTGCTATAAACATTGGGGTGCATGTATCCCTTTGAATTAGTATTTCTGTATTCTTTGGGTAAATACCTAGTACTGCAATTGCTGGATCATAAGTTAGTTCTATTTTTAACTTTCCAAGGAACTGTTCCATACTGTTTTCCATAGTGGTTGCACCAGTTTGTATTCCCATCAACAGTGCAAGAGGGCTCCCCTTTCTCCACATCCTCGCCAACACCTATTGTTTCTTGTATTGTTAATTTTAGCAATTCTGACAGGTGTGAAGTGATAATCTCATTGTAGTTTTGATTTGCATTTCCCTGATCATCAGTGATATTGAGCATCTTTTCATGTGTCTGTTGGCCATCTGCATGTCTTCTTTGGAAAAATACCAATTCATGTCTTCTGCCCATTTTTAAATTGGATTATTTTTTGGGTGTTGAGTTTTATAAGTTCTTTATATTTTTTGGATACTAACCCTTTATCAGATATGTCATTTGCAAATATCTTCTCCCATTCCATTGGTAGGTTGCTTTTTAGTTTTGATGATTGTTTCCTTCACTGTGCAGAAGCTTTTTAGTTTGGTGTAGTCCCAATAGTTCCTTTTTGCTTTTGTTTCCCTTGCTTCAGAGACATATCTAGAAAGCAGTTGCTATGGCCTATGTCAAAGAGGTTACTGCCTGTGTTCTCTTCTAGGATTTTTATGGTTTCAGGTTTCACATTCAGGTCTTTAATCCATTTTGAGTTTATTTTTGTGTATGGTGTAAGAAAGTGGTCCAGTTTCATTCTTCCACATGTAGCTGTTCAGTTTTCCCAACACCATTTGTGGAAGAAATTGTCTTTTACCCATTGGATATTCTTTCCTGCTTTGTCATAGATTAATTGATCATATAGGTGTGGGTTCATTTCTGGGTTTTCTATTCCATTCTATTGATCCATGTGTCTATTATTTTGTGGCAGTACCACATTGTTTTGATCACTACAGCTTTGTAATAGAACTTGAAGTCCGGAATTGTGATGACTCTAGCTTTGCTTTGTTTTTTCAAAGTTGCTTTGGCTATTCGGCGTCTTTTGTGGTTCCATACAAATTATAAGATTATTTGTTACTAGCTCTGTGAAAAATGCTATTGGTGTTTTGATAGGAATTGCGTTAAATGTGTAGATTGTTTTGGGTAGTATGGACATTTTAACAATATTTTTTATTCCAGTCCATGAGCACAGAATGTCTTCCCATTTCTTTGTGTCCTCTTCTGACTGGTAGTCTTTTGAATGGATGTCAGACATGGCAAATTTTCTTTTTGGTTACTGGATATGTTTGTACCCCTAAAAATATTTTTGAGCTTTGTTCTGTGATGTGATAAAGTTACTTGGAAACTGTTTGCTCCTTTCAGATCTTGTTTTGAGTTCTCATAGGAAGGGCCAGAAAAAAACATTTCGTTTTTCTGCCCTACTGAGGCAAGATCCTTCTCTGTATTTCAGCCACTGCTCTCACTGCCCTGTAGTGTAAGAGGAGTTGCACTCTGGCTGTTGGAAACAGGCAATATCTTGGGCTCTTTGTGAGCTCTGGGCACTCTTCTCTCTAGTCCTTTCTGATAGTTTTGCCCCCAGCCATGGGCAGTTTCCTCGTGCACATGCGGAACACTGCAGTGGTACCCTTTACGGATCTTAGGATTCTCGTTGCCCCCATCTCTCTGATGCACTGTCCTGTGAACTCTGGCTGCCTTAGATTCTCTGGACTACCCGCTTCTATCAGCTCAACTCAAGGAAATTGCCAGAGTCTCCCTGGATTCCCCCTCCATGACCCTGAACCAGCTGGTACAGACTAAGGCTCACCTCATTTGTTTCCCATCTCTTAGAGATCACTGTCCTTTCTTACCTGATATCCAATGACTTAAGTGTTGTTATTTAATTTTTTTAAGATTTTGTTTATTTATTTGACAGAGAGAGACAGATACAGAGAGAGCACAAGCAGGGGGAGCAGCAGAGGGAGAAGCATGCTCTCCACTGAGCAGGGAGCCCGATGTGGGGCTCGATCCCACGACCCTGAGATCATGACCTGAGCTGAAGGCAGACGCTTAACAACTGAGCCACCCAGGTGCCCCTTAAGTGTTGTTATTTCATTTATTTTGTTGCTTTTTAGTTATTTCAGGCAGGAGGGTAAATCCAGTCCCTGCTACTCCATTTTGGCCAGAAGCAGAATGCTCAAACATTTTTCCTAACTGTGTGTCTATGCGTGCGTGCATGTGTGTGCACATGCACATGGGTGTGCAAGAGAGAGAGCATGAAAGAGCATCTTTGATCTTCTCAGGTCCATATCTACACTAGAATTAAAAATATTTAGGCTGACATAAAAAAAAATGAAATCTTGCCATTTGCAATGACGGGGATGGAACTTGAGAGTATTATGCTAAGCAAAATAAGTCAATCAGAGAAAGACAAGTATCATACGATCTCACCGATATGAGGAATTTGAGAAACAAGACAGAGGATCATAGGGGAAGGGAGAGAAAAGTGAAACAAGATGAAACCAGAGAGGGAGACAAACCATAAGAGACTGTTAATCTCAGGAAACAAACTGAGGCTTGCTGGAGTGGTGGGGGGTGGGAGGGATGGGGTGGCTGGGTGATGGATGTTGGGGAGGGTATGTGCTATGCTGAGCACTGTGAATTGTGTAAGACTGATGAATCACAGACCTGTACCCCTGAAACAAATACTACATTACATGTTAATAAAAAAATAATAATAAAAATATATATATTTAGGCTGATTACAGAGGGCTTAAGGAATGCAAGGGAGGTCATTTTCTTATTGGTGACACTGATGGCAAGTTTTAATATTTAGAGTTTATTTGTTTTTAAGTAAGCCTAACCTTTATAGAGTTGTGGAAACACACAGAAAATTATAATCTTTGTACATAAAACGATAGCACATGAGCAATTGTACTCATGAATGGGACAGCAACAAACCTAGGAATTCTGACAGTATCAGTTGTGCTAGCGGCCCTAAGTGTTGCAGGAATTATTAACTCAAGCCACTTGCTATCCACTTATACTCTACCAGTGTGCAGAGGCACAGTGGTCAGGATGTTCTTATCTGATCAATCAGGAATTTATTTAATATATAGTGTGAGGCAGGGATGTGACGTTATTGATTTTTCCAATGGATAACCAACTGACTCAATACTATTTACTGATTGGATAATGTGTTCTTTCCCCACTGATTTAAAATTCTATCCTTGTCATGTATTATTTTACCACACACACCTTTGAGTATTCCCTATTATGATCTACTAAGCTATTTATTCTTCCACCAACAACCAACTATTCCGATTACTATCACTTTATGATATGCTTTGGTATCTTGTAAGGCAATTGTTCTTTTTCAAAAACTTTTTCTTGTCTAGTCTTAGATATTTACCATTACAAATTAACTTTAAAATCAGCTTAAATTTTACTTTTGAAACTCCCACTTAAAATTTTTATTGGGATTGCATTGAATTTATAAACTAATTTTAGGATAGTGGATTTCTTTCACATCTTTAAGCAAATTCTAAGATAACTAAATCCTCTGCCTAAATATGGCTTCCTAGATTTTTCTTACTGTAAATTTATCACATTTAAAAGCCCCTCCTCAACATCCAGCTATTGCCTGGGTTCATAAGTGGATTTTGCCTCTTACTAATTAAACTTGAGGAACATACTAAGGTGCCAGGCATTGTCGTTAAGTGCTCATTTAAAAGGGTTAATACCTCTAACATACTTAGAAGCATGTCTGGCCATAGTAGGCAAACACATGCTAGCTATTATCACCAGTATTATTATCGATATAGAAACCCTTTGTATTTCTCTTCTTGAGCTATGTTAATAAATGGCCCCTGGGTAACAGTGATAAGTAGCCATATCATAAGGTAAATTATGTGCTAAACCAGAGGTCAGCAAACTTTATCTGTAAAGGACTAAACAGTAAACATTTTAGGCTTTGCAGGCCAGTCTCTGTTGCAGCTACTCAACCCTCTGTACAAAAGCAATGACAGCAAATATGGAAACAAACGGGTATACTGATACAACCTTACTCACAAAACAGAGTTTTGTCTAAGGACTCAGAATTTGCTAATCCCTAGAAAAAGTCAAGAAGTCATTTATATCTGATCATGATGCCCCACATCTTAGAATGATCTCTCTTTCTGAAGTGACTTGGCATCATAGGAAACAGGAGATAATAATGTTAGACCCTTGGAGATTTCCCAAATCAGAGTGAAGTTTCTGAAAATGTGTTTAAGGGCTGGCATGGGTTCTGTCCCCACAACATTTTCCTACACAGTTAATGAGCATACTGCCAGAATTCTTCTGATGGAGGGCAGTCCAAAGTTAAAAACGTCTCTTAAATGTGCTTGTCATGGCATTAACCAACCTTTTAGCACATTTCACCAAAGGCATAATGAACTAACCTTTCTACCTTACAAGACTTGTAATTTTGCCATTGGGAGTAAATGCATGAACAAAGAAACTTCCTCTTGGTTTGCTACCTTAATCCTAGCTAATTTTCCCTTTCCATGAAAAATAGCTTTTCATTAGGTTGACATTCCTGCTATAATATCTCCTCCAAGCTACAAAGTGAAAGATATCCTACTGTAGGTTTACTCACTTGAACCTAAGTGGAGGAGATTATCTTACTGTTATCAGACTGCGGTGTTTGGAAATCCTTTCAGGAATAACTGAAATGGAATTCCAATTGGAAACTCTAGAAAGCATATGTAAAATGAAACAGAAAGAAATACTTCAACGGGGGGCCAGGGGAGGAACACTGGTATTAAGTCTTGTATAATGAGGTTACAAGGAATAGCAAACATCTGGATTCAGTTCTTTCTTCCATAAATCCTCTGAGGCAGCTCAGATTGGATGGTGAAAAGTGTCCTTGGTCACGTAAAACCTTTACACTAAACACCCTTTTAGCCCTCTCTATGACTGTGAAAATGAAAATCACAGTGAAATACCATCACACATCTGCCAGATGACAAAACTTAAGTTGGACAAAGAAGTAAAGCTGCAAGAACCCTCACCCACTGCTGGTAGAGACATAAATTAGGATAATTGCTTTGGAAAACAGTTTGGCATTGACTAGTGAATTTAAATCTAAATATGTCCTAAACTCAGCCATTTCATTTATGGAGAAATTACTGTTAAAGCTACTAACCAGAAGACAGTAGGAGAATATGTATAGCAACATTGTTTATAATAGCAAAAACCTGGAGCCGTTTCAAATGCCCAGCAACATATGAATGGATCACTAGTAACACCTAAAGAATTAATAGATCTAGGTGCTAAACATCCACAGCTTCTAGTATCTCCAAAAAAAAGGCAACCCGATTTTGTCTCATGAAAGAACAGAACACTATTATCCTTGCCAAAAAATAAATCAAACCTGAGTCTAGCCAAAATTTTATATCCATCCAAGTATTAATTTATAGGAAATAGAGAAAGAACACAGAATAATATGTCAAAGTATACCTAGGGAATGGAATCAACAAGATCCAAGCTGGGCAATTCCGTAAGACAAAGGTTTTCCAATAAATAAATTTCAAGGAAAAAGGGGGAAGAAGTAAAACTATAGGTTTAAGAGGACTTAAAAGACATCAGTTCATCACAGTGTGTGAGCCTTACCTGAATCCTGATTCAAAAAAGCTGCAAAAAAAAAAAAAAAAAAAAACCACATGACATGAAGCCTTTGGAAATTTGAACACTGAAGAAATGGTGATATTAAAATTATTGCTAATCTTCTTGGTATAATAATGGTATTGTGGTTATGTCTTAAAAACTTCTTTAAAGAAGTTTAGAAATACATGTATAATATTTTATGTATTTAGAGATACAGTGAAATGATTTGATATACGTAATTTGCTTCAAGAATGGCAAGAATGAATTCAATGGGAACATGGATGAAACAAGAATTGGTAATTGCCAAATCTAGGTAATGGGTACATGAAGATTTATTATACTATTCTGTGTTTGTATCTGGTTGGAATTCTTCATGTAATAAAAAGTTCTTTAAAAGAAGATAGTTATGTACAGTATATTCATTCAATGACATGTAACAATTAACAATGTACAGTTTATGCATTAGCAAGTTTGAATCACAAAGATACAAAGTTGAGTAAAAGAATCAGGTCAAAGGTGAATACATATACTTTGATTCCATATATGTAAAGTTCATAAACAGAAGTAAAAAGAAGCAAAAAAATTTATTTAAAAAATATAAAGTGGGGTGCCTGGGTAGCTCAGTCAGTTAAGCATCTGCCTTTGGCTCAGGTCATGATCCTGGGGTCCTGGGATGGAGCCCACATCTGGCTCCCTGCTCAGTGGGGAACCTGTTTCTCCCTCTCCCTCTGCCACTCCCCCTGTTTGAGCTCGTGTGTGCACTCTCTCTCCTTGTCAAATAAATAAAATCTTTAAAAATGAAATAAAAAATAAAAATTAAAAAACAAAAAACATAAAGCAAAGGAAAGAAATTAAAGCAAAAATCATATAGTGGTCACCTCTGAGACATTAGGGAAGGACACAGAAAACTCCTGAGATTTGGTTATATTCTATTTATTGGCCTTTTGGTTAATGTTAATGGTTAATATATGGATATTTATTGTTTTTTAAACTGTACTTTTGCCTTTTCCTATACTCTGTTATATATACTCTATTTAAAAAAATTTAAAAATCAAAATAAGTCACCACCAACACAATATCGATCTTAGGAACTTTATAACACCCTGTGTCAACTGTAAATTAGATGTATAGCTTACTAAATTTAAGTAAAGCCTCCCAAAGATTAGCATGCCTATATATATATTTTTTAAAGTTGTACAACTCATATGTTATTTAGAACCTTCAGGGAATGATTCAGTTCAGAAAACAGTCCTACTGATAATTGAGAGTTAATTATTCAAGAACCAGGTTTTATAATTATTTTTAATAGAAATATCTATAAGCTGTACTGTGCAGTTCACTGAACTACAGTTCAGTTTGTCCTACTGACTTAGGGCAAGCATTAAAGATAGTTCCAAGGGAATCATAAGTTGTGTCTACACTGAGGATCACTGGCTGAAAGGTTACTGCCTCTAACAATAGGTTCTCAGATTCATTTAAAACCCAAAAGAAGTAGAGAAAAGAAATCCCTTGTGTGTTTTGATTACTAATTTACTCAATAAAAGCATAGTGAGTACCATGGCAGAGACTGCCCTCTGTTCTCCAACATCCTTTTCCTTCTTATTCCTGAACACACAGCTCAACTAGATTTCACAGTCAACCTTGCAGTTAGTCAAAGCCCCGAGTCTAAGTTCTAGCCAATAAAATGTGGGAGGACATAATGTAAGCTACTTCCAGGCTTAGCCCACAGAAACCCTCCATGATGCTCTGTATTCTCTCTTTACTATCTGCCAACAGCACACTTACATCTAGGGATACTGTAGAAGCCACATGTTGAATAAGGCAGTGCCTTTATCAGCCTGGTTCCTTCGAGACTGCAAGGAACTGAATCCTCCATCCACCCACCTATCCATCACGAACATCCATCTGGAACTTAACATGAGCCAAAAAGGAAGTTTTACTGCGCGGGCACGAATAGTCCAGAGTTATCTTACAACAGCCAGCATTGATCTAACCAACACACAGTCCTATGCTCCGAACAGACCTTAACACAGACACTGGTCTCTGTCCTCATGGAGCTTACAGTCTGATTAAGTAAACAGATGAAGGTATGGTTAGTAATGATGTGAAGTGCTTTATAAAGAAGGGAAGAGGAAAAGAAGAAAGAGGGATTTGTAAGAAAGAATAAAAAAGAAGCAAAAAACCCAGATTTTTAGATAGAAGATCAGGGAAAGTTGCTCCAAGGAAATGACATTTAAACAGAGACTTGATGAATAAGCAGGCATTCATCAGATTAAAAAAAGAAAGAAAGAAAAAAGGAAAGTAGTTTTTCCTGCAGAAGAAATCAGATTTTTAAGGTACCACAGTAGAAAGAGGTTGGTACATCCAAGACTCTGGAAGAAGGGTGGGTGTGGCTAGAACCTGAGTTAGAGACATGGACAAGGCATATCAGGTAGATATGTGTAGGCAGTATTCAGCTAATAATACTGTTTCTCACCACAATAGCAAACTACTGAAATTTTTAAACATGGGAGTACCATGATCAGATTTAATATACAGAAGATCACTCCGTGGGATTATATGAACAGTTTGGAGTGGAGAGGGCTAAAACTCACGGTATTTAGCTGCCACAAGTGTCCACACAAGAGGGGAGGCAACTATATAGGTAGAGGAAAAGAAACAATTTTGGATTATATTTTAGATCTAGAATCTGTGGAGTTTGGTTATAGATTACATATGAAGGCAACAAGGGGAAGTCTCAAGGACAATTCCCAAGTTTCTGGCATAAGCCACGGTTTGGGTGGTCTTTACTTAAATAAGGAGAAAAGCAAGATGACCAAGTGGTGATGTTAAGAGATAGTTAGCATATGATCCTGAAGATCAAAGTTTTGGGTGGAAATCTAAAAATTGGGAGTCTTAGCATATGGAAACTGTTTAAAGTCATCAGGAAGGATTATATACCCAAGGAGAAAGTGTTGGCGAGAGGAGAACTCAAGACTAAGTGCAAGTACCTAAAAACCAAAACATGACAATTAGACTTGGCATCTTTCAGATCACTGTAGACTGGCCAAGAGCAGTTTTTATGGAGTGCTGGAGCTACACACCACACTGGATGAGGTAGAAGATAAACAGGGACACAGGAGAATAAAACTTATACAGACAGAAGCTTCAAGGTGCTTGGGGTTTTCCTTTGTTTTATAAAAATGAAATGATCATATATGTTTTAATGCATGTATTTCTCACTCAATAGTTCCTCATGGAAACCCTCCACATCATCTGGTAAATTTCTAATTCATTCATTTTAATGGCTGCATCATAGTCTATAGTAAATATTTGCAATTTTGTCAACCATTTCCCCATTAATAAACATTCAGCTTGTTTCCAGTTAGTGGATGCTACTAGCAAAATAGTAATAAATAGTTGTATATTTGCTTTTATTTGCTTTTATTTCCATGAGACAGATATTCAGGGGAGTAAGTGCCACCAGGCTGAATGTCTATTGCCACTTGGCTTTCCAAAAAGGCACTTTACAATTCCAACAATGATGACTGAGAACATGTTCCCTCACGTTCCCACAAGCAACATAGTTCTTTTTAACTTTGCCAGTCTGATGGGTATAAAGTGATATCTCACTGTTGCTAGTATAGTTTGTATTCCCCTAATTACATGTAAACTGAAACATCTTCCTGCCCATTTAGGTTTGATCTAGTATAACATTTTCTATTCATATCATTGATTCATTTTTCCATTTATTCATTTATTTTTTAATAAGTTCTAGTTCCCAGTTTGGATTAGAAAAACTACAATACACTTAGATTCATTTATAGGTTCGTTTAGGATGCTGTGAGTATGAGGAAAGTAGGAAAGGATACATATTAAATTGATAACACAGGGAATTAGGGGTCCTGATATGAGGAGGAGAAGGATAGCCAAGAAAATAAAGTTCTACAATGAGAAAAAATGTATATAACCACTCTGATGTATCCATATCTACTTTGTGTGTGTGTGTGTGTGTGTATAGAGAGAGAAAGAGGGGAATCAAAAGTGATTACAAGAAAGAGGGAAGATGGCAGAGTAATAGGATCCTGAGCTCACCACTTCCCATGGACACACCAAGACAACAACTATATGTACTTCAACGCCCTCTGAAAACAACCTAAACACTGGCAGAACAGATGTGCCACAGCAAAAGTCATAAACAGAAGGCCACATCAAAAACAGTAGGAGGGGCAGAGCTGTGGTCAAGAACCAAACCACCTGTGTGGCTCCCCACAAACAGGAGGGACATCATAAGCATGGGGGAGCAAGGGGATCAAGACCCACACCAGACACCCCTGTCCCTGGGGACCTGCACTGAGAGGGTGAGACCACATAATGTCTGGCTTTGATAATCAGCAGGACTTAACTCCAAGAGAGCTCAGGAGCTGTAGGAAACCAGTCTCTACTCTTTAAGAGTCAGAGTGCTGCATCACTTGGCAGGAGACCCAGCACAGAAATAGCAGCTTGAAAAGTGCCTGGGTTATAAGTGAAGAAGATTTACTGACTAATTTAGGACATGTGCCAGAGGAGCAAAGATCTGCAGGAGCTTTCTTGGGAAACAGAACTGCTAGTGGCACCATGTTGCTTTCCCTCCTTCAGCCTAGATAGCCAGAGGCTTGAGGCAGTGGATTCTGACACTCTACCTTGCTAGCACAGCTTGCCCTGCCCTGGCATTCCCCAACAGAGCCACTCCACCCAACTGGCAACCCCAGCAGGCATCCCCTCCAAAGTGGCTCCCATGTCATCCCACCCAGCAGGCAGCCTCAGTCAGGACCAGTGTCCCGCCACCCCTTGCCAAAGAAACTACCATACCACAACACTGAGGCAATCCCAGCTGGCACAATGCCCCTCCAAAGAGACTCCAGGCCTGGAATGGGGGCAAACTCCACACACCAATGCACCCACAGTAGTCAAAACCATGGCTCTTAGCCAGCTGCACTGGGAGCAGGGCCGGCCCACCATTACACTTGTAGTTGTGTGGCCAATCATTGCAGACAGGAAGGCTGAGGGCCAGCCCTGCCCACCAGGATGTCCACAGTGGCTACAGCAGGGCTTCTCAGGCAGCCATGTAAAGAACCACACCTGCCCACAGTGCACCTGCAATAGTCACAATCCAGCCAAAACAGGAGGGCACATGCATACCACACAGGGGACACCCCTGGAGTGCCTGGTTCTGGTTACCAGGGAGGATTGTGCTACAGGACACCACAGGACACCTTCTACACAAGGCCTCTACTTTCAAGACCTGGAGATGTAGCTGACCTACCTAATACACAGAAATAAACAGAATCGGACAAAAAGAGGGGACAGAGGAATATGTTCCAAATAAAATAAGACAAAGCCACACAAAAAAAAAGAGCTAAAGAAAATGGAGACAAGCAGTCTACCTAATAGAGTTTGGAATAATGGTCATAAAGATACTCAACAGACCCCCCCCCCCAAAAAAAGTGGATGAACTCAGTGAACACTTCAACAAAGAGAGAGAAAAAATATGGAAAAAAAAAAAACAGAACTAAAGAATACAATAACTGAAATAAAAAACGCTACAGGGAATCAACAGCAAATAGAGAATGGAGAAAAATGGATCAGGGAGCTAGAAGACAGGGCAGTGAAAAGCACTCAGGCTGAACAGCAATGAGAAAAAAAATTTTTTTAAGTGAGGATAAGTTAAGAGACCTCTGTGACAATATCAAGAATACTAAAATTCACAGTATAGGGGTCCAGGAAGGAGAAGAAAGAGGGAAAGGGGCAAAAACCTATAATCATTACACAAAAATAAAGAGAAAGCATTCCAAGCATAACACTAAACAAAGTCATCAAACCATTAGGAAAAAGAATAAGAGAACAGAAGAACTATAAAAACAACCAGAAAACAATTAACAAAATTGGTAATAAATACATACCTATCAATAATTACTTTAAATGTATATAGATGAATTGCTCCAATCAAAACACATTGGGTGGCAGATTAAAAAAACAAAAAACAAAAAACAAGACCCATCTATATGTACCTACAACAGACTCACCTCAGACCTAAAGACACATACAGACTGAAAATGAAGGGATGGAAAAAGTTACTCCATGCAAATGGAAGTGGAAAAAAAAAAAAAGCTGGGGTAGCAATAATTATACCAGACAAAATAGATTTTAAACAAAGACTGTAACAAGAGATGACTGTAACAAGAGGGACGGATGACAAAATAGATTTTAAACAAAGACTGTAACAAGAGATGACAGGGCATTACAAAATGATAAAGGGAGGGGTGCCTGGGTGGCTCAGTCAGTTAAGCGGCTGCCTTCGGCTCAGGTCATGATCTCAGGGTCCGCGGATCAAGCCCTGCATCGGGCTCCCTGCTCAGCAGGGAGTCTGCTTCTCCCTATCCCTCTGCTTCTCCACCTGCTCATGCTCTCTCTCACTCTCTCAAATAAAATAAATAAATAAAAATAAAATAAAATCTTTAAAAAAAACAAAATGATAAAGGGATCAAGAGGATATAACAACTGGAAATATCTAAGCAGCCAAATATTAAGTATTAAGCAAGTATTAAGAGATGCAAAGGGAAATTCTGACGGCAATACAATAATTAATAGTAGAGGACTTTAATACCTCAATTACATCAATGATTAGTTCATCTAGATAGAAAATTAGTAAGGAAGGAGTGGCTTTGAATGACATATTAGACCAGATAAGCTTAATAGATATATACAGAACATTCTATCCAAAAACAGCAGAAGACACATTCTTTCCAAGTACACATGGAACATTCTCCAGAATAGATCACATGTTAGGCCACGAAATAAGACCCAATAAATTTAAATTAAAGTCAAATCAAGCATCTTTTCTGACCACAATGGTATGACTCTAGAAATCAATTACAAGGAAAGAACTGGAAGAAACACAAACATGTGGAGGCAAAACAACATGCTACTAAACAACCAGTATATAGTGAAGAAATCAAAGAGGAAATTAAAAAATACCAGGAGACAAATTAAAATGGAAACTGTACAATTCAAACTCTTTGGAATGAAACAAAAGCAGTACTTACCTGAGGGAAAGGGGGAGTTTATAGCAATACAAGCCCATCACAAGAAACAAGAAAAATCTCAAACATTCTAATCTTATACCTAAAGGAACTAGAAAAGGAAGCCCAAAAAATCCCAAAGTAGAAAGAAATAACAAACATCAGAGTGGAAATAAATGAATAGACACTAAAAAAAGGAAGTTCAATAAAGCTAAGAGCTGGTTCCTTGAAAAGATAAAATTTATATAGTCAAATTCATCAAGTTAAACAGAGGACTTAAATAAATAAAATCAGAAACAAAAGAGAAGTTGCAATTTAAAACACAGAAATACAAAGGATTAAAAGAGACTACTATAAAAAATTATATGCCAACAAATTGGACTGCCTAGAAGAAATAAATTCCTAGAATCATGTAATCTTCCAAAACTGAATCAGAGAAAAATAGAAAATCTGAAGAGACCAATTACTAAGTAAAAAAAATTGAGTCAGTAACCAAAAGATCTTAACAACGAAAGTCCAGGACCAGATGGCTTCAGGGAGAATTCCACCAAACATTTTTTAAGAAGTTAATACCTATCCTTCTCAAACTGTTCCCAAAAAAATAGAAGGAAAGATAATGCTTCCAAATTCATTCTATGAGTCCAAAATTACCCTGATTCCAAAATCAGAAGATGCTACAAAAAAAAATAAAATTATAGGCCATTATCCCTGCTGAACATAGATGCAAAAATCCTCAACAAAATATTAGCAAACTACATTCAACAACACATTACCAGCACCATTTACCACAATCAAGTGGGATTATTCCAGGGATGTAAAAATGGTCCAATATATGCAAATCAATCAATGTGATGTACCACATTAACAAATGAAGGATAAAAAAATCATATGATGATCTCAGTAGATACAAAAAAAGTATTTGACAAAATTCCATATCCATTTATAATAAAAAGTCTCAACAAAGTGGGTATAGAGGGACATATTCATATAATAAAGGCCATAAATCACAAAACCACAGCTAACACTGTACTCAGTGCTGAAAAACTAAAAGCTTTTCCTCTAAGATCAAAACTATAAGACACTGATGAAAGAAAATGAAGATGATACAAATGGAAAGATACACCATGCCCACAGATTGGAAGTAATAATAGTGTTAAAATGTCCATACTACAGAAATCAATCTATACATTCAATGCAATCTCTAACAAAATAGCAATTTTATTTTCCACGCAATCTCTAACAAAATAGCAATTTTATTTTCCACAGAACAAGAACAAAAAATTCTAAAATTTGTACAAAACTAAAGACCCTGAACAACCAAATCTCTCTTGAGAAAGAGGAACAAAGCTGGAGGTAAAACAATCCAAGATTTCAAGATATACTACAAAGCTATAGTAATCAAAACAGTATGATTCTGGCACAAAAATAGACATAGAGATCAACAGAACAGGATAGGAAATTTATATGGTCAATTAATCTATGACAAAGGAGGAAAGAATACACAATGGGGAAAAGACAGACTCTTTAACAAATGGTTTTGGGAAAAGTGGACAGCTACATGCAAAAGAATGAAACTGGATCACTGTCCTACATCACACCATACACAAAAATAAACTCAAAATGTAATAAAGACCTAAATGTGAGACTGAAACCATAAAACTCATAGAAGAAAACATAGGCAGTAAACTCATAGATACTGGCCCTAGCAGTATTTTTATGGATCTATCTCCTGAGGCAGGAGAAACAAAAGCAAAATTAAACTATTAGGACTACACAAAATAAAAAGCTTTTTCACAGTGAAGGAAATCATCAACAAAACAAAAAGACAACCTACTGAATGGGAAAAGATATTTCAAATAATAAATGTGATAAGGGTTAATATTCAAAATATATAAAGAACTTATAATAAGACATACTAATGGCTAAGAGACACATGAAAAGATGCTCAACATCACACCCAATCAGGGAAATGCAAATCAAACTCATATCAGTCAAGATGGCTAAAATTAAAAACACAAGAAATAACAAGTGTTGTCAAGGATGTGGAAAAAAGAGAACCCTCATACACTGTTGGTGGTAATAGAAGTTGGTGCAGCCCCTGTGGGAAGACAGTATGAAGGTTCCTCAAAAAATTAAAAATAGAATCACCACTACTGGTATTTACCCAAAGAAAATGAAAATACTAATTCAAAAGGATATATGCACCCCTATGTTTATTGTAGCATTATTTACAATAGCCAAAATATAGAAGCAATGTGAGGACTGATAGATGAATGGATGAAGATGTGGTATAAATATACAATGGAATATTACTCAGCCATAAAACGTAAGGAATCTTGCCTTTTGCAAGAGGACCTAGAGGCATTATGCCAAGTAAGATAAGTCACACAGGAAAGACAAATACCATATGATTTCACTTATATGTGGAATCTAAAAAACAAAACAAATGAGCAAACTACAACAAAAAATAAAAACAGACTCATAAAGATCAAACTGGGGGTTTCCAGAGGGATGGGGGTGGGAGTATGAGATAAATAGGTAGTACAACCTTCCTGTTATAAAATAAATTAGTCATAAGAATGAAAAGCACAGCATAAGCAACATAGTCAATAATATAGTAGTAAGTTTGTATGGCAGCAGATGATAACTACACTTATCATGGTGAGCATTGTATAATGTTTATAATTGTCAAATCACTATGTCGTCACTATGAAACTAATGTATTATATGTCAACTGTGCTCAATTAAAAAAATTTAAGTAAATACCGAAATAAACCAAACATACCAAAAGAACCCAAAAGTAAAAGTTTAGTCAATGCTTTGTCAGGCAGTTTCTATCAAAACTAGAGTAGAACTTTTTAGTGCATGACATATTTTTTCCCTCTTCCTGGTGATGTTAACTCTCGTCATTTGACTAAGCTGGTAATCTACAATGTTTCGCCACTCTAAATTTACTTTACTTTCTCCTTTATTTTTTAGAAGATTTTATTTATTTGTTGAGAACAAGCAAAAGCACGAGCGGGGGGAGGGGCAGAGAATGGAGAGAGAGAGAGAAAATCTCAAGCAGACTCCACACTGAGCATGGAGCCCAATACAGGGCTCAAACTCATGACCCTGAGATCACAACCTGAGCCAAAATCAAGAGTTTGATGCTTAGCCAACTAAGCCACCCAGGAGCCCCTCTCCTTTATTTATTATATCTATCTTTATTTGTTGATGCATTTATTTTTATCACTATATGCTTCCTAGATTCTTATTTCATTTTATGGATTATAAACCTTTAGTGTAATTATTTATTTATTCAAATTTTCCCAGATTTGTTCAGTGGGGGCTTCTTTAGGCTGGTTTCTGTTTTCTTTTGACATGTCCACATCATTCTGAGTCCTTCTCTACTTTCTGGTAAACAAGATGTTTCAGGTTCATCATATACTCTCCCTATTCTAGACCAAGAATCAACCATTTCTCCAAAGATCCCTGGTTTTTTAGTGAAAAACAGCTCCCAGAAACCAAGAACTATGTACATTGTTACTGTGGTGTCATTGTTTTTACAATTTCTCAGAGGACAGACCCAGGAAATAGGTACTATAAATAAATGTGTGTGCAAATAAAAATTTAATACCTACCTATTTATATATTTATGTCTACATCTATATATTAAAAACCATGAATTTATAATACTTCCAATTTCGGCCCAACACCATAGCATTCATTCTGCCCCTCCCCCTTTTCATATTTGTAACTACTGTATCCAACAGTGAAAAATATTATTCCTGTTATCTACAACATATTTATTTATACCAGAATATATAGAAAGTGGTTTTATCTTGTGTCAGTGTTAAAAAGACTACTAATTATAATCCATTATTTAGAGTTCTCTGTATCTCTTTAGCCTGAGAGCATACAGTTCAGGCAATTGATTTTTAACTTTATTTTCCATCTGTTTGGCACGAGTATATTTAGGATATAACTGATTTTTTTATATTGACTGTATCCTGCTACTTAATTTACATCTAGTTTCAATAGTTTTTTGTAGATTTCTCAGAGTTTTCTGTTTAAACAGCATGTTACATGCTAATGAAAACAATTTTACTTCTTTCTCTACAACCTGTATGCTCTTGTTTCCTTTTGCTCAACCGCACACAGGCTGTGGTCTCTAGGATGATGTCAAATAGAAGTGGTAAACCCAAGCATTCCTTTCTTGTTCCCAGTTTTAGTGGGACAAAGATTAATATTTTGCAATTAAGTATGATGTCAGTAATAGAATTTTTGTAGATGCCCTTTATCAGGATGATGAATTTTCCTTCTATTCCTGGTTTTTGAGATTGTTTTTTCATAAGCTGGATTTTAATTTTGTCTGATGCTTTTACTGCATCTGATGACATGACTGTGTACTTTTCTTCTCCTTTATTCTTAATGTGGTGAGTAACACTGATCGATTTTCAAACGTTAAACCAACTTCATACTCCTTGAATAAACCCCACTTGGTCATGACAGATTCTCTATATACCGCTGAAGATATTTGTATAAATTCTTACACAAAGGGTCCAAGATTTTCATGTACTTCTCCACTCTATCCCTGTGTATCAGCTTTCTGTGACTATAAGTAACAAATTACCACAAACTGGATGGCTTAAAACAGCAGGTAGTTCTTCTCTAACAATTCTGGAGGCCAAGTCTGAAGTCGGTATCATTGAGTCAAAGTCAAGGTGTCAGCAGGGCCATATTCCCTCTGGAGACTCTAGCGAAGGATCTGCTTCTTGCCTCTGCCAGCTTCTGTGGAGGCATCATCGCAATCTCTCCCTCCATGGGCATACTGCTTTCTCCCCTTCTGTGTGTGTATGATGTCCCTCTGCCTCCCTCTTACAAGGATACATGAGATTGTTTCAGGACCACTTGGATAACCGAGGATAAATCCTCCATCCCAAGATCCTTAAATTCATCACATCTGCAAAGGCTCTTTTTATGCCATATCAGGTCACGTTCACTACTCCAGGGATGAGGTTCTGATGTCCCTTGGGGCCCATTATTAGCCTACCACATCTACTTTGTTTCCCTTAGCATTTTAAAGATGTCATTCTATTGTCTTCTAGCTTACATTATTTCTGATGAGAAGTCAGCTGCTATTATTATTGTTTTTCCCATACATAGTCTATTTGGGGTTGGGTTTTGTGTGTGTGTTTGTTTGTTTTGTTTGGCTACATTTATGACATTCTCTTTATCTTTGGCATTCAGCTATATTACCTGTGCTTTCATGTGGTTTCCTTTGTATTTATCCTGCTTGGGGTTTGTTGAGTTTCTTCAATCTGTAATTTGATATTTTTTACCATTTGGAGAAAGTTATTCAGTATTTCTTCAATTATTGTTTGGCCTCCTTTGCAGATGGTTTCCTCATTATAATACTATTACCATGAAAGTCTTGTTACATGGGCAGTGGGCAAAGACAACTTTGAAAGATACCTTTGATCAGATTCCCTGTGTTCTTGTTTATTTCATTCTTGTGCTTGGAAGTAAATAAGCCATTCCACACTTCTGCCTATTTTCCATCATTGCTTTGCACCTCTCCTTGATTTCTGGTATTAGCATTTTGGTGCCTTTCCTTATTCCCATGCAATTCCCCATCTGAACTCCCCCTCAGAGCCATACTGCCGATGCAATCCCTATGTCAAGTATGCATGTTACAAACATTATGTACTACCTTATAGCTTACCCTTTAATCCCTTTTGTTCAGAAAAATCTTTTAGTGTAGTCAAATTTACCAGTCTTTTCCTGATTCTTATGGCTGGCGATATAATGATTTGCTACTGTATTTTAAGGATTCAAAATGTTTATCCAACTGGAATTTACTTTGTGATATAAATAGGGATATAATTTTATTTCTTTTTTTTTTAATTCAGAGAACCAACTGAACCAGAATGCACTGAATAAATGATCCTTTACCTACTGCTTTATAATACCATTCTATCATTTACCAAGTTTCCATACATACATGGGTCTGTCCTAGATCTCTACTTTGTACCCTTCTCTCTCTCTGATCTGAACCAACACCACACTTTTGTAAATGTGTCTCAATGTCTAGCTTCACAAATATCATCCCCTTCCCTACTCTGTTCCTTTAAAAAAAATTTTTCATATCCATGGTCAGAATATGTATAAGCATTTGGGGATACATTTGTCAAAGATCATTTTTAAAAAATATCCTGCAGTTTTTACTGTAATGGAATTTATGGATTATATGGAAAGAAGCACCATCTTTATGAGTTGCCCATCCACAATTATCATTATGTTTCATTTGTCAAGGTCTTTTTCTTGGCCACCAATAACATTTTATATTTTTTTCCATAAAGATATCCTATATCTTTTGTTAAATTTATTATTGGCACATTTCAATTATTATAAATGGTGTTTTTTCTTTCTCATACATTATATAAATGATCACAGCTAACCTACAGAAAAGCTATTGATATTTCAATATTAAGCTTGGGTCCAGAAATATTACTAAAGTTTCTTATTAGTTTTGTTTTCTTGAATTTCCTATGTAGGTAACCCTAGTATCTCAAAATAATGACTTCTTGACTCTCTTTTTTTTTCTAACTCCTGTACCTTTTCTTCCTTTCCTTATTTTTCAGCATAGGTTAGCACCTCTGGAACAATATTTAATAATGGTATGTTAAAGGCTTTTGTTTCTAAATTTAATACAAATTATTTTAGAATTTCATCATCAAATGTGATGTTTGCTATAAATTTTTATTAGGTTAAAGAAATTCCTTTCTACTTGTTTGCAGAGAATTTTTGTTTTATCATGAATGCTGAATTTCATTGAAAACTTTCTTTGCATGCATTATGTTGATCATATGCTTTTTCTCCTTTAATCTGTACGTGAGGAAGAGAAGAACACTGATAAATTTTTCTGAAGTGGAACCATTGTCACATTTCTTAATAAGATATGGATTGGTCATAGTGCATAATTTAATACAATGCAAACTTGATTTGCTAAATTTTTTGTCTCTAAATTCATCAATAAGATTATTGTGTAATTTTCTTTTCTCATATTTTGTATGTCTGGTTTTAAATAAATGTTATACTAGTCTCATAAAATGAGAATCATTTGTTTCTTCTAGTCCCTGAAAAAAAAAAAAAAGACAGATTTTCTGTTTCTTGAAGGCTTGGAAACCATCTAGACATTTGTCTAATAGGTCAAATTCCCTAATGGCATTGACTAATACATAATTGCTATTTCTAGGAAAGTTAATTTCATTAACATATTTTTTAGAAAACATTTTATTTAACTTGTGTTTTTAAAGTCACAGTTATAAAATTTTCAAAGCACTGTGAATTCTGTTCCTTCAGGATATTTGGGACTAAAGTCCCTCCATGTGAGACAGAAGACAATAGCCTGTTTCCCTGCCTGAACCAGGGTCTGAATGAGGTTCTTGGCTCATGAAAACAAACTGAAATCATGGAAGTATCTATCTCATGGGGGAAATAATTTTCCCATGGCACAGGATGCTCTACTGGACTACTGAGGGACAGACCCCCACATGGTAAAGTTCTCTATAATCAGAGAACGTGTTTTCTACCACTGTCCATCCTACCATCACTTCTCTCTGCTCTCACTGTTGCTGCCCCTGCTAATGTCTCCAGCATCTTTTCTATTTTATCATCCATTTTCTTTTTTACTTCTTTATTTGGTTATGATCTTTCTAGGGAAAGACTGGCCTTTCAGAGTATCAGTTATCAACAAACACATGTCTTTCTTCCTCAACAATGAACCAACTAATCTCAGCATATGGAGAATACTTTTTAGTAATTGACTATTTTCCCAATCTATTAATTTTTCCTAGATCTTTAGATACTTTCCCATATTGAAAAAAAAGGAGGAGATTTGGGGATTTTTATTTTTTTATTTCTCTCCTTTTTTAATCTTTCTTCTTCTTGAGGGAACAGATGCAGAATGCTTGAAACTGAAAGGCATGTGGAGAAGTAAGGATAGTAGTGCTGAGTTAGTTCATTTAAAAATCTGAAATATCCAGAGGAATTTTAGAAAGCCAAGATTTAACTGTAAGTTAACTGTTTCGTGTTTATTTTGTTGGAGATTTGTAAATCTTGTTGATTAACTTGGACAAAGAAATCTTATTAAAGAAAGACTAATTTGTTTACAAAGAAATGGATACTATTTGGTTTTCCAAATTGACAGTCCTTCACAAATCCATCCAGAGAGATGACTCAACTTCTTTACCATGGTGAATTACTTGGTAACTACAATTTATTTCAGAACTGGAATCATGGGAATGCCAGAAGGTGTTCTTGGGCATATGTACAGAAAACAATTTCTTTTACCATATTAAAACAAAATGCTGGAACAAACAATCCTAAAATATGTATGGAATCAGAAAAGACCCCAAATTGCCAAGGAAATGTTGAAAAAGAAAAACAAAGTTGGGGGCATCATGTTGCCCGATTTCAAGCTATATTACAAAGCAGTGATCACCAAGACAGCATGGTACTGGCACAAAAACAGACATATGGACCAATGGAACAGAATAGAGAGCCCAGATATGGACCCTCAACTCTATGGTCAAATAATCCTCGACAAAGCAGGAAAAAATATGCAATGGAAAAAAGACAGTCTCTTCAATAAATGGTGCTGGGAAAATTGGACAGCCACATGCAGAAGAATGAAACTTGACCATTCTCTAACACCATTCACAAAGATTAACTCAAAGTGGATGAAAGACCTCAATGTGAGACAGGAATCCATCAAAATCCTAGAGGAGAACTTAGGCAGTAACCTCTTTGACATCGGCCACAGCAACTTCTTTCAAGATACATCTCCAAAAGCTAGTGAAACAAAAGCAAAAATGAACTTTTGGGACTTCATCAAGATAAAAAGCTTCTGCACAGCAAAGGAAACAGCCAACAAAACAAAGAGGCAACCCACAGAATGGGAGAAGATATTTGCAAATGACACTACAGATAAAGGGCTGGTATCCAAGATTTATAAAGAACTTCTCAAACTCAACACCCAAAAAACAAATAATCAAGTCAAAAAATGGGCAGAAGACATTAACAGACACTTCTCCAAAGAAGACATACAAATGGCTAACAGACACATGAAACAATGTTCATCATCATTAGCCATCAGGGAAATTCAAATCAAAACCACACTGAGATACCACCTACATCAGTCAGAATGGCAAAAATGGACAAGGCAAGAAACAACAAATGTTGGAGAGGTTGTGGAGAAAGGGGAACCCTCTTACACTGTTGGTGGGAATGCAAGTTGGATACCACCTTACACCAGTTAGAATGGCCAAAATGGACAGGGAAAGAAACAACAAATGTTGGAGAGGTTGTGGAGAAAGGGGAACCCTCTTACACTGTTGGTGGGAATGCAAGTTGGTACAGCCACTTTGGAAAACAGTGTGGAGGTGCCTCAGAAAATTAAAAATAGAGCTACCCTATGACCCAGCAATTGCACTACTGGGTATTTACCCCAAAGACACAGATGTAGTGAAAAGAAGGGCCATGTGCACCCCAGTGTTCATAGCAGCAATGTCCGCAATAGCCAAACTGTGGGAAGAGCCAAGATACCCTTCAACAGATGAATGGATAAAGAAGATGTGGTCCATATATACAATGGAATATTACTCAGCCATCAGAAAGGATGAATACCCAACTTTTACATCAACATGGATGGGACTGGAGGAGATTATGCTAAGTGAAATAAGTCAAGCAGCGAAAGTCAGTTATCATATGGTTTCACTTATTTGTAGAATGTAAGGAATAGCACGGAGGACATTAGGAGAAGGAAGGGAAAAATGAAGGGGGGGATATCTCAGAGGGGGAGACGAACCATGAGAGACTCTGAGAAACAAACTGAGGGTTCTAGAGGGGAGGGGGTGGGGGGGATGGGTTAGCCTGGTGATGGGTATTAAAGAGGGCACGTTTTACATGGAGCACTGGGTGTTATACGCAAACAGTGAATCATGGAACACTACATCAAAAACTAATGATGTAATGTATGGTGATTAACATAACATAATAAAAAAAGAAAAAATAATAAATTAGGGCTACCAATCCAAAAAAAAAAAAGAAAGAAAGAAAATACAGCAGGGGAATATAGACAATAATACTGTAATAACACATGGTGATAGCTGGTAACTACACTTATTGTGGTGAGCACTGAGTAATGTATGGAATTGTTGAATCCACTATATTGTACACCTGAAACTAATATAATATTGCAGGTCAACTATACTTTAATAGTAATAAAAAAAAGTTACAACATACTTTACAGGTTCAACATGTATTAGTTCATTTCAACTTTATTACTCATCTCATCAAACAACTATTCCAGTGTCTTGTTCATTCCAATTTTTAATTGCGTCAGAGTTTCACATGTTAATTAGCTATTATTAAACCATGAAATGTACTGGTTAAAGGTGTCACAGAGTTTGAGTGGTCCCCTCTGAGCAGCAACTTGGGGGCTGGGGAGGGTGGAAGAAGTAGGAAAGGCTGAGAGAGGAAATTGTCTTCCTATTGAGTAGCTTCTGGGAGCACCTGGGTGAGCTGCTGATGTTCACCCTCCTGGGAGTTTCTCCAGGACTGTAGTGAGCATGTTCCTTTGGATCATCACTGACATGTCACCCCTGCTGCAGATATCTCTGTCAAGCTGTAGGGCACTCTCCAAAGACCACATCTGGCCCACACCCTCTACAAGCTTTTTCACCAGCAGCCTGCACATGCCCCTGGGGCAACCACACCCTCTGCCACTAGCTCTCAGCCTCAGCTTTGGGAGGTGCCTTCCAAGTTCTTGGTTCCTTCCTCATCTGCACTCCCTCTTGCTGCTGAGGTCATAGCTGCATCCTGCGCTTCATATTGCTACACTGCTGCGAGCCCAGTTTTACCCCTTCATAACATTCTTTTACTAATTAATGACTTTCTTATATTAAATTTTCCTGTTTGCATATAGGGGAAAAATCAATATCATAAAGATGGCAAACCTCGACAAATTAATCAGATTAAATGCATATTTCATTCCAACTCCCAGCAGAATTGATGTGTGTGTGTTGGGGAAGGGCGGGGAGAGATTTTTGCTTGGGGAACTAGAATTATTTATCTTTTATTTATTTATTTATTTATTTATTTATTTATTTATTTATTTATTTGAGAGAGAGAACAAGCATGAGTGGGGGCAGAGGGAGAGGAAGAAACAGACCCCCTGCTTAGCAGGGAGCCAGACATGGGGCTCGATCCCAGGACCCTGAGATCATGACCTGAGCTGAAGGCAGACTCTTAACCTACTGAGACACCCAGGAACTAGAATTACTGATCTTAAAGTCTATATGGAAAGAGTAAAGGACAAAAAGCAGCCAAGATAATTTTGAAGAATATGGTGGAGAGACTTGCCCTATTAGATAAGGTAGTCATTATGCAGCTATATATATATATATATATAATGCAGCTATATAATTTATATCATGTGGCACTGGGGCAAAGACAGAAAAGTAGACAAATAGAAACAGAATAGAGAATCCAGATCTAGACCTAGACACAAGTGAAAAGTTGATATATGACAGAGACAGCATAAGAAATTTGCAATAAAAATAATAGCTAACATGTATTGAGTCTTTTTTGTTTCCCATTTCTATTTAAATTCCAGTTAACAGATAGTGTAATATTGGTATCAGAAGTAGAATTCAGTGATTCATCAATTACATACAACACCCAGTGCTCATCACAAGTGCACTCCTTAACTTTGTGCCAGGCACTAAATGTTTCAGATTTAACTCATTTAATCCCCCCAACAGTCCTATAACTATTATTATTATTCTCATTTTCTAGATGGAGAAATTGAAACCCTTAGAAATTGAGTAGCATTTTCAAGATCATAGCCCTAATTCAAAGTGAAGCTGGAGTTTGGACCCAGGCAATTTAATCCCACAGCCCACTGCCTTAGGAGGGTAAAAATTTGTTCAATAAATGGTGACAAGACCATTGGTTATATAAAATTTAATTAGTTCCCTACCTCACATCATACACAAAATCAAATACAGGACAATGAAAGACTTGGATGAAAAAAAAAATTGTTTTAAACTTTCAAAAGACCATATAATGGAGTACTTTGTAAGACTTAAGAGTGGCAAAGGACTGCATAAACACAACACACACAAAACAAAACAAGCCACAAAGAAAAAAGTTATAGATTTGACTTCCTTAAAATATAAAACTTTTGTATAACAAAAAGGCGTAATTGTGAAAGTGAAAAAACAAGCCATATACTGGAAGAAAGTGTGCACTGACTGAAAAGTTCTCATCTATATGTGAAGAGCTCATACAAATAAATAAGAAAAAGACTCTCAAATCAGTAGAAAAATGAAACAAAGATTGGGTAGAACTATCTGGCTGAGTAATTTGAATTAAAGGGGCATTTATGTGGAGATCTCACATTTCCATTCCTATACTGATACATGTCATTCTAGATAATTTTTACTCTTGTAGAGTATTCATTGGGCAAACATGCTACTATTCCACTGATAGACATTTGGGCTATTTCTAATTGTTTCCCATTATGATACATAAAATCACAATACACAGTTGTCAAGGGTTTTTTTTTACATTTATGTGAAAGTTCCTCCAGAGTACTATGAGGACTAGCTGTATGTGGAAATAACTTCCACCACTTACTGATGGCTTGCCTGCCAATTGTGGTATCTGCATTATTTTAATTTAAAAGGGTAATCACTGTGGTTTTATAGAAGATAAGTTTCTTACTGCAATCAGAAATTCTGTATTGGTATAATATTCATGTGAATATCTTTCTGGAAAGAATAGAACAAAGAACTGAATCACCTCCCAGGAGTAGTCTGGAAGATGCCAGGAAGTTCACCCTTCCAAAACATCTGTCTTCCCACCCATCCAGCTTAACATTTTACTATTTAAAATCTTACTCCTTTTTTAATTAAGATATAGTTAAGAAAACAAAGAAATGGAAAAAACATTACATGCTCATGGATCAGAAGAACAAATATGGTTAAAATGTCCATACTACCCAAAGCAATCAATACATTTAAAGTAATCCTTATCAAAATACCAACAGCATTTTTCACAGAACTAGAACAAACAACCCTAAAATTTGTATGGAACCACAAAAGACCCAGAATAGCCAAAGTAATATTGAAAAAGAAAACCAAAGCTGGAGGCATCATGATTCCGGACTTCAAGCTCTATTACAAAGCTGTAATCATCGAGACAGTATGGTGCTGGCACAAAAACAGACACATAGATCAATGGAACAGAAGAGTGAACCCAGAAATGGACCCTCAACTATATGATCAATTAATCTTTGACAAAGCAGGATAGAATATCCAATGGAAAAAATACAGTCTCTTCAACAAATGGTGTCAGGAAAACTGAACAGCCACATGCAGAAGAATGAAACTGGACCACTTTCTTACACCATATGCCAAAATAAATTCAAAATAGATGAAAGACTTAAATGTGAGACAGGAAACCATCAAAATGCTAGAAGAGAACACAGGCAGCAACCTCTTTGACCTTGGCTTCAGCAACTTCTCATTGAACACGTCGCCAAAGGAAAGGGAAACAAAAACAAAAATGAAGGATTGGGACCTCATCAAGATAAAAGGCTTCTGCACAGCAAAGGAAACAGTCAACAGAACTAAAAGGCAGCCTATGGACTGGGAGAAGATATTTGTAAATGACATATCTGATAAAGGGTTGGTATCCAAAATCTATAAAGAATTTATCAAACTCAACACCCAAAAAACAAATAATCCAGTAAAGAAATGGACAGATGTCCAAAGAAGTCTTCCAAAGATATCCAGATGGCTAACATGAAAAGATGCTCAACATCACTCATCATCAGGGAACTACAAATCAAAACCACAATGAGATATCACCTCACACCTGTCAGAATGACTAAAATCAACAACACAAGAAACATCAGGTCTTGGCAAGAATGTGGAGAAAGGGGAACACTCTTGCACTGTTGGTGGGAATGCACACTGGTGCAGCCACTCTGGAAAACAATATGGAGGTTCTTCAAAAAGTTAAAAATAGAACTACCCTACAATCCAGCAATTGCACTATTAGGTATTTACCCAAAGGATACAAAAATACAGATTTGAAGGGGTACATGCACCCTGATGCTTATAGCAGCATTATCAACAATAGCCAACCTATGGAAAGAGCCCAAATGTCCATCAACTGATGAATAAAGAAGATGTGATGTGTATACACACACACACACACACACACAATGAAATATTACTCGGCCATCAAAAAGAATGAAACCTTGCTATTTGCAATAACATGGATAGGGCTAGAGTATATTATGCTAAGCAAAATAAGTCAGTCAGAGAAAGACAAATACCATATGATTTCACTCGTATGTGGAATTTAAGAAACATATGGGAGGAGAGGAAAAAAGAGAAAATGAAAAAAGAGAGAGGGAAACAAAACATAAGTGACTCTTAAAGATAGAGAACAAACTGGGGCACCTAGGTAGCTCAGTTAAGCTGCCTTCAGCTCAGGTCATAATCTCAGGGTCCTAGGATCAAGTCCCATGTCAGGCTCCCTGCTCAGTGGGGAGCCTGCTTCTCCCTCTCCTCTGCCCCTCCGCCCTGCTTGTGCTCTCTCTTGCTCTATCTCAAATAAATAAATAAAATCTTTCAAAAAAGAGAGAGAGAACTGAGGGTTGATGGAGGAAGGTGGGGGGGATGGGCTAGACGAGTGATGGGCATTAAGGAGGGCACTTGCTGGGATAAGCCCTGGGTGTTGTATGTAGGTGATGAATCACTGAATTCTACTCTGAAACCAATACTGCAGTGTATATTAGAATTTAAATAAAAATTTGAAAAGAAAAAAAAGATATAATTGACATACAACACCGTATTAGTTTCAAGGTGTACACCATGATTTCATATATGTATACATTATGATATAGTGTGTGTGTGATATGTGACATACATATATGTATATGTATGTATCACTATAGTAAGTTTAATTAATGTCCTAAATCAGAAAGATTTTCAGGGCGTGGGAGTTCCCAGATTAAAATGTCAATTGCACAGGGAAATTAACACTTCAGTTATTATCGGTATGTAATTCGAAGACCTGCCAGAAATAAGGCAGGCAAAGCCCTGGGGCGGTGGGGAGGGGCACAAACAAGGAGAACAGCTCATGAACATGGAGGTGAGTAAAAGGCAACTCCATTAGGAGTTGCCTAATGCACAGATTTGCTAGAAGGAAAACTACTGCCCAGAACAAGCAAATCCGGTTAATATGGAAAACAGAACCCACCATCAAAGAGACTGGCACTGAAGAGAATTTTTTATCTAAACTTTATGTGAGATTTGAGTATGTCCTCTGGCTATTACCTGCCTCAGTTTCCATAAAATACCACACTCTCTCTCTTTAATGATGTTAATGATTTTGCCTTTAAGTAACCTTGGGAAGGAAAATGTTGAATTCTGTGTCTCATGTAATACCTTTCCCAAGTCCCCTTAAGTCACTAGCATGGTATAAAGCACAGTTTCTATGTCTATCAAAGGTCCCATCGGAGTGATCCAGTAATTCATGGTCCAGAGACACTGGGCAGCAGGGCAGTGATGGGGACCTGCATGCTATGCTAGACTGCTCGGGTATTGATGGGGCAATCAAGCCCCTTGAACCTATAGGGGACAAGGGCAGGGCACCACAAAATGTGCCACTTTGGCATATTGATTATTTTAAATAAAAGTTACCCAAGAGACAGCTTGTGCAAGAACAACACTCAGACCCTCTTCTGTCCCCCTGAAAGCAGGAAATAAATCTCCCCTGTGAAAAGAGACATCCTGCTCACCAGAGATAGGATATTTGAGCCCAGAAGGCTATATGAAGAAACCTTATTACTTTGTATTGATTTACTACCAAAGCCCAAAATCTGTTTACAGTTTCTCACTAATGGGAGCTCTCAAAGTTACATTTTCTTTGTCTTGTCAATTCCTGACAGATTTTTTGTCTCTTTGTCTGAAAAGTATAAAAACCACATGCCTTGGTCATTCTTTAGGTCTCAGTTTCATTACTGGGTCTTTGTGTGCATGTAATAAAGCTTTGGGGGTTTTTTTCTCCTGTTCATCTGTCTCATGTAAATTTTATTCTCAGTCCAGCTGGAAGACCTTGAGGGGTAGAGGAAGAATTTTTTCTTCCCTTCAGATCCTTCTGTACAGAGAACATGCTAGAACCCTTCCCTCCTTTCCTGATTTCCAACTAGAAGGGACTGCCCAGACTAGACTATGGTCTTGCCTTGTTTTGACTAAGTGGCTAGTGGCAAATTCGTGTGTTTCTGTGATTACGGTGTCATTGAGAAGCCTGGTTCCTACCCCACCCTACCTCTGAGTGTTTACTGCCTACAAGTTGCTGGAAACTAAATGTTCTAGCACACAGGAGAGCGATCTCTTTAGGCATGAGAGCAGCCAGCCCGGCTGATCGGTGCCCAAGGCTGTCCCTGGCTCCCTCGCCTAGACTACTGATTAGCAGAGGAAATAAAACAAAAAAAAAAAAAACAAAAAAAGCAGTGATGAAAGAATGGAAGAACAGGGAGAGGAAAACAAGAAGGCGTGAAGAAGGACAAAAAGTGGTCAGAATAGAGCCTGCAGATGCTGAATTAAAAAGTGGTCGTAGTTTCTGAATGGAAATGTGTCTCAAGCGCCACACCAGCTTAACTGGTATAAGAAAGACTGGAGACAGAAATACTTACTTCCACTCTTCTCTGAAATTTTAAGTCCTCTGTTTCTTTAGGTACAAAGAGGGCTTGCCAAAGAATTCTAAGTGGGGAAATGCCAAGTCAGGCTTTTATCTTTGTGTCCTTGGTATTCACTACAGTGTTTCAGACATATTAGGTCTAAGGGAGGTGTGGGAGGAGTAAATAAGGCTTGGCTTTTTTTGGTAGCTTCTGTGTCCTTGCAATAACTCCCTAACTCCCTACTGCAAAATGTGTGTGTGTGTGTGTGTGTGTGTAAAATACATTCATATAAAATACATATACATAATGTGTGGTAGTAATTCTGGGCTGAAGTCACTAGAGGGAGGCAGAGGAATGTGAGAAAAGCCACCAGGAGCCTGGACTATCCTAGACTTAACGCATGTACTGCATTGACCACGCAAAATTAGAAATCAGAAGAATTAGATTCTTCTGCCTTGCCCTTAATTCAAAATGTGTGTCTACATTTAATCAGTGTAATCGACCCATTTCCTAAGAATAAGAAGGAAAAAACCTGCTTAATGTAGAGCAGCAAAGAATTAGTGGGTCCAAGTCAGAACAGGCTATCAGGTCATCAGGTCAGTGCTCTTACTCAGCAGGAAAACATGTGGGCACCAGAGCCTTGAGCCACGTACTCTCTAGCTATGCAACTTTCGCCAAGTCATTGGTCCTCTCTGAACCCGTTTTTCATCAATAAAAGAGTGATGATAATCGTTTCTACTTTGTTAGGTTGCTATATAAACTAATTAATGGAAAGACTTCTTCATAAAACAGCAAAGAACTACTTGGATGTAAATCCAATTATTAACCATGAATTCAAGATTTGAAGTTTTCTACTTAATCGTGTTCTGAAAGTTCTCCAGGGAGAGAGTCCATAAACCATAAGTTGTGGAAAGGAAGGAGTTATGGCCTTCCTTCTTAGCATCTAATATAGTACCTGGTGAACAGTAGGTAATTTTTTAAAGTTTCTTAAATGAATGAGTAAAAACACTTCCATGTAGGGAAACCATAAAATTTAATATCTAAAATAAACTTTTTTTTTAAAAAAAAAAAAAGGAGGCACTATTAGTAAGTACTCCAGGAAATGGGTCAAAAGCAGGACTGTGCCAGGCCAGCCAGGACATAAGACACATGGTCACTCTACTTATATAGCACTTAGTATGCCGTAGTCACTACCCCAAACATATTATATAATAACTCATTTAATCTCCATAATAATACAGTGAGGTTGGTACTATTATTAACCGTATTTGACAAATATTTATTGACTATGACATGTCTCAAGTCTTCTAGATTCTCGGAACACATCAAAACCAACAACCACAAAAACAATGATTTCTGTCATTTAAGGGGAGGGGATGAGAAAGTCAGACAGTAAACTATAAACATGAGAAATAAACTGCAGAGCATATGAAAACTGCAGATAAAAGCAAGAGACACTGGCATGTTGAGTGAGTAAATGTGAGTGCAGAAATATCATGTAGGTTGCCTACCATCTCCAACAGAGATGCTGGAGTGACTGAGCCTCCATCCCAACTGAGGTGATCTGTCTCCAGTCCCTGCTTTCAGCCTCAACACTGTTTTTATTTCAGTTTTTTTGTTTGTTTAAAGATTTATTTATTTATTTATTTGACAGAGAGAGACACAGCGAGAGAGGGAACACAAGCAGGGGGAGTGGGAGAGGGAGAAGCAGGCTTCCCGCCGAGCAGGGAGCCTGATGTGGGACTTGATCCCAGGACCCTGGGATCATGACCTGAGCTGAAGGCAGACGCTTAACAACTAAGCCACCCAAGCGCCCCTTTATTTCAGTTCTGACATGCACCTAATCTTGCTCCACATGAAAATTCATTTCCTCCATAAGTGGCAGAGAGAAGCACATAAAATCTGGTGAGCCTTTCTTAAACTCAACTCAGTATCCTTCTTCTATGCCAGACATTTGCCACAACAGATGACGTGATTAGGGTTACAGCTGAGCTCACGCTGGGTGTTGGGCACCTGGAACTGCTTGCCTGCCCCACAGGAATGAAGGCTCTGTCTGGAGAACTCTGTGTTCGTGAATTTGGGGCAATGGCTAGACAAGTCCATCACACAGTAATAAACAAATGACTCGGAGGGGAAGGGACAGGCTCTCAGGAAGCCTCCATTGCTTGAATGAATACTGGCCCTTACGCATGCTCAAGCCAGTGACACCATATGATGTTGAACTTCCTCTGCATCCCCCCACCACCATGCTCTCCATCTCTTGTGTGTGCTTCTTGTCCTTCCTCATCTTGTGACTCTGGCAGAACTCCAGGGTGGTTATTCAACCTGTCTCTAGACGCTCTGGGCCAAAAAAGGAAGAAAGGGCAAGGGCAGGCTCCAGGGCAAAGCTGACTGCCAAAAATCACTGTCAATGGCCTGAGGCTGGCCAGTGAGCACAAAAGGATCTTTAAATGGGAAAGTCAGCCTGCAGAAAAAGATGAAGCATATTCCCATGCAAAGGATATCCACATGCAAAGGGATGAATACACATACTGTATACAAAAATTAACTCAATAAATCATACACCTGAATGAAAAAAATAAATAAAACTACAAAATTCAGACGAAAAAATAGGGGAGTAAATCTTCATGACCTTGGGTTAGGCAAGGATTTCTTAGACATGACAACAAAAACACAGAAGAGAAAAAAATTGTTAAATTGGGCTTTGTCAAAAATAAAAGTGTTTGTGCTTCAAGCAACATTAAGAAAGTGGAAAGACAGTTAACAGACTTGCAAAAAAATATTTGCAAATCATATATCCAATAAGGGCCTAGCATACAAAATATATAAATAATTCTTACAACTTAACAAGAGAAAGACAACCTAGTTTCAAAATGGGCAAAGGATATAAATGGACAGTTGTCTAAAGAAGATATACAAATAGCCTACAAGCACATGAAAAGATGCTCAATCGCTAGGGAAATGCAAATAAAACCACAATGAGATGCTACTTCGCACCCACTGGGATGGCTGAAATTAAAAACATGGACAATCACAAGTGTTGACAAGGATGTGGAGAAATTAGGACCACCATACACTGCCGATAGGAGTGTAAGATGGTGCAATGACTGTGAAAAACAGTTTGTCAGTTAAATGTTAAACCAATAGTTCCCAGATGATTTAGTAGCTCTTCTCTAGGTATCTACCCAAAAGAAATGAAAACATATGTCCACACAAAGATTTATACACAAAGCTTCATTACAACATTATTCATAATAGCCTAAAAGTGTAAACAATCGGGGCACCTGGGTGGCTCAGTCGTTAAGTGTCTGCCTTCTGCTCAGGTCATGGTCCCCGGGTCCTAGGATTGAGCCCCACATCGGGCTCCCTGCTTGGCGGGAAGCCTGCTTCTCCCTCTCCCACTCCCCCTGCTTGTGTTCCCTCTCTCGCTGTGTCTCTCTCTGTCAAATAAATAAATAAAATCTTTTAAAAAAAAAGTGTAAACAATCCAAATGCTCATCAAATGATGAATGGATATACAAATGTGGTATATCCATACAACAGAATACTATTCAGCAATAAACAGGAATGATATATGCTACCACATGGATGAAATTCAAAAATACTATGCTAAGGGCCGTGTCTTCCCTACCCTCAGCCTCCTGAGCCATGACCATTTGCATGGAGCCGCTGGGGAGGCACATGTAGTTGGGGTAGGAGCAGTGGTAACTAGCTGCAGGCATCCTCACAGTGTCCTCCTGGGGAAGAGATAAGAGTCAAATGGAGTTGGCAGGTTCCAAGTTCCCTGGGGGCCATTTGAGTCCAGTAACTGGGGAAGAATGCACTCAGTGCTCAAAGGAGAACCAGGGAAGAAGTAGCTCTTCACCTGAAAAACGTTCGCTTTGCCTCTGTTGTGAATTATTTTGTGGAGAAAGAGAATTACCATCATGTCAGTAATATTAATGAAAGGAGAGGTGGATGTGACTCCAGAACCACAGAATGGAGAGCCTGAAAGAAAATGAAAGCTGGAAGTGGGAAGAGTATCCTCACTGGACCAGCCTTTCTGGGCACCACGTTGCTTATAGGAACAAGGCTCTGACACATTTAAAGAAGATGTGGACCATCTGGTAGGATACAAAGGACATCATCTCTAGGGGAACAAGAAGGTAACCTGATTTATTTAAAGAAGACAAAATAAGGTCCAGTTAGAGAATGAAAAGAATCTACATTTCAGAACAACTCCACTGTATGTAAAAAGTTCCATAGGATTGTCAGCTTATTTGCTACCTCTTACTATTCCCACCACCCTTTCAGTCAGTACTTGTGAAACATTTTCTGGCACGGTGTCAATGAGATGCATTTCAGACTCAGAAAATGTGATAAATGGTGACCTTGTGGTGATTCTGCTTTCCATACTTCTCTCCGATCCTGACTATGCAGCTTGTTGCTCCAGCTTGCATGGAGTGGAATGCAATAGAACTTGCCTTGCTGTTTCGTTTAAATAGGGATCCTAATTCAGATGCTAACACCGTATGCCAGTTGCAGAATTTACCGTGGTTGTTGATTTTCATCTTATTTAAAACAAGACAGTTTTGCAGCTGTACTGGGACAGCCCTTACAACGACTGTGAACAGGACAGGTCGTTAGGGTACTTGCCAGGTTTCTGATTGGGAACCTAAGCCAAGAGAAGTGAAACAACCCCTCTGGGGTTTTATCCTATGGTTAACATAATCTCTGTGAGATCCAGCTTCCTTGTATGTAAAATGAGATTGGACTAGGGCTGTGGTTCTCAAAGTGTGGCCTGGGGAGATCCTTGAGACTCTTTCAAGGGCACTCAAGGTCGAAGCTGTTTTTGTAATGCTACGACATCAGAGGAGTTTTCCGGAAGCTACATGATGTGTGATATTGTAACAGACTGAATGCAAGAAGAAACCAGGCAAGCCTAGGGCTAAAACTCTCTTTGAAGTTTATCTCAAATACACTTGATGAGGAATTCATTGAGGTATCTCTTTAGTCTAGTACTTATCCAAGCAGATATTTTATAGCTTCAAAAACTTAACCACAGACCTGTAGAGCTTTTCCATATCTGCTACATTTTTAGTAGACAAACTCATTAGGAGCCTGTGAGGTTTATTGTTTTAGATTCACCCAATTAGACAGGAAGGTTTATTTCAATGGAAAGTAAAAATTACCTGGGCTCTTATGGATAGGAAAAGGTAAAACAAAAAGTTTCATATTAGAAGGAGAATACATTTACCTACTCCAGCACCTAGTATGCTCAGTTGGCATCCAGTAATCACTCAGTAAATATTTCTCCAAATGAGCAGGATTTACTCTTAAGTAGACAGTTAATTCTTAGATGGTTTGAAAATTGCCATTAATAGAAAAAAAAAAAAACTAATGCTGACTACTAGCAATATTCTCATAAAATTAAATGTCAATTTAAGTTCCTGAAATACACCTCCCTCTGCCAGGATGCTGGGGAGTCTGAAATATCTCTTCTTCTATTTGGTACATCAAGCCCTAAGGTGTCCTTTATCCTAAGATAAGCAAGTGCAACATCCTACCAAAGGTCTTTCCAGTGGAGTTTGATGTGAATTCGGCCTCCCTTAGTTCCACTTGGAAGAATGGTTCCTTGATCTTCACTGTCAGCTTTCCAAATAAGACAAATGCTTTCAGATAAAAAATTCTCTTCTTTGGGGCACCAAGGATGATGTTAACTGGACACTGTGGAGAAGGAAAGTTCAGGTAGTCTTCTGTCCGGGGGGGGGAAACAGTGTTCTTCCAACATAAAACCAATCACATATTGATGCTTCCTTTATGTTTTTTTTTTAAATGAGATTATTTGTGTTGTACTTAGAAGTTAGTGCTGCACTCAAGTAGCATTTGCAAAAATGCAAATTAAAGATAATAATATGAGCTGAGAGGTATGTGCCAAACCTTCCATTTTATGGACTTCAAGAAATTGAACATACAAGTCCATACATAAAATTCTCCACAAACATTTAATTTGCATCTACTATGTGCCAAGTACTGTGACAGGTGCTTAATAATATTTATACTGTAAATTAAATCTGTCACACATTTACTTAATCTCAAATTCCCATTCTTGATTCTGTCCCATTTTTATGTTTAAATGTTTAAGTACTTGGTTTTTTGCCTAACAATATTGCTTAATAGCTTTATATGCAACAATGTATCATTCCTCATTTTATTTATGAGAACAATTCCTGGGCAAAAGGAACAAAGAAGCAAGCAAGGAAGCCAAGCTGTTTAACAGCTTCAGTTTGACTTCATACCCCTGTTCTTTTTTTTTATTCTTTTCAGATTCACTTTCTACCTATTGTTTGATATTTCCCCAACAATACTATCTACAGCTCAGACTGTTGCTCTAAGCTCCAGATCCAATCACACGAGTCATTGCTACCTGAGATTTTCCACATCCTTCTACCGGACATGTTCCCCATTGCATTTCCTCTTGTGTTCCTCTCAGCGAATGACTCTGCCCAGCTAATGAACTGCCCAAATTAGACTCCCTTTCCCCACATAAAGCAGCCACTTGTTTTTGTCCATTCCGTTTCTCTCATGCCTTTGTTTGTTTGTTTGACTTAAGGTTAAAATGGCAAATGTTATGTTATATATATTTTACAATTTTAAAAGATTAATAGTGTTATATACCAAAAAGCATTAAATTGTGCACTTTTCCAGTGTAATTAACATACAGCGTTATATTAGCTTCAGGTGTACAATATGGTGATTCAACAATTCTGTACATTTCTCAGTGCTCATCACAAGTGCACTCTTAATCCCCATCCCCCACCCACTTCCCCTCTGATAACCATCAGTTTGTTCTCTGTAGTTGAATATGTTTCTTGGTTTGTCTATTTTTTTCTTTGTTCATTTGTTTTGTTGCTTAATTTCCACATATGAGTGAAATCATATGGTATTTGTTCTTCTATAACTTATTTCACTTAGCATAATAATCCCTAGATCCATCCATGTTGTTACAAATGGCAAGATTTCATTCTTTTTATGGCTGAGTAATATTCCATTGTACATATATACCACATCTTCTTTATCGATTCATCAGTTGATGAATACTTGGGCTGCTTCCATAATTTGGCTATTGTAAATAATGTTTCAATAAACACAGGAGTGCATATATCTTTTTGAATTTGTGTTTTCATTTTCTTTGGGTAAATACCCAATGGAGGAATTACTGGCTCATTTGGCAATTCTATTTTTAATTTTTTGAGGAACCTCCATACTGTTCTCCATAGTAACTGCACCAGTGTGCATTCCCACCAACAGTGCACAACCGTTCCTTTTTCTCCACATCCTCGCCAACACTTGTTGTTTCTTGTGTTTCTTAGTTTAGCCATTCTGACAGGTGTGAGGGGATATCTCATTATAGTTTGGATTTGTATTTCCCTGATGATTAGTGATGCTAGATAAATTCCTAGAAACATATAACCTCCCAAAACTGAATCAGGAAGAAAAAGAAAATTTCAACCGACTGAATATCAGCAATTAAATTGAAGCAGAAATCAAACAACTCCCAAAAAACAAAAGTCCAAGACCAGAGAGCTTCACAGGCAAATTCTACCAAACATTGAAAGAAGAATTAATACCTATTCTTCTCAAACTATTCCAAAAAATAGAAGAGGAAAGAAAGCTTCCATATTTATTCTATGAGGCTAGCATTACCCTGATACCAAAACCGGATAAAGATACTACAAAAAAAGAGAACTACAGCCAAAATTACTGATGAACATACATGCACAAATCATCAATAAAATATTAGCAAACCAAATCCAACAATATATTTAAAAAAATCATTCACCATGATCAAGTGGGATTTATTCCTGAGTTGCAAGTGTGGTTCAATATTCACAAATCAATCAGTATGATACACCACATCCGTAAAAGAAAGGATAAGAACCATATGATTCTTTCAAGAGATGCAGAAAAAGCATTTGACAAAGTACAACATCCATTCATGATTTAAAAAAAACATAACCTCAACAAAGTAGGTTTAGAGGGAATATACCTCAACATAATAAAGGCCATTTATAAAAACCCCACAGCTAATATCATCCTCAATGGGGAAAATCTGAGAGCTTTCCCTCTACGGTCAGGAACAAGACAGGGATGTCCACTCTTACCACTGTTGTTCAACACAGTACTGGAAGTCTTAGCCCTCAGTAACCAGACAACAAAAAGAAATAAAAGGCATCCAAATTGGCAAGGAAGAAGTCAAACTTTCACTATTTGCAGATGAGATGATACTGTATAGAAAACCCTAAAGACTCCACCAAAAACCTCTCAAGCCTCTGAATTCCTTTTTTTTTTTTAAGTAGGCTCCATGAGGGCGTGGAGCCCAATGTGGGGCTTGAACCCACGACCCTGAGATCAAGACCTGAGCTAAGATCAAGAGTTAGAGCTTAACCAACTGAGCCACCCAGGTGCCCCTAAGCCTCTGAATTCTTCACCACATTGTCCCCACTACCTCTCCCCTGGTCCAAGTCTTCAACACCTTTTCCCAAGACTATGCCTGCACTTTCACCCCTTTTACTGATTAAGATATACACGACATGAAATTTACCATCTTAACTTTCTAACTTTTGACAGTACTCCTAGAGTGAGTTTTCAAAAACATAAATCTGATGATCACTTGGCTTCTTCTCAGTTTGGGGTCATGACAAACAAAGCTGCTATGAGCATGAGTACATGCTAGTTTGGGGGTTCACATGTGTACTTATTTCTGTTGGAGAGAACAAATCTAGAAGTGAAAAGCCTGGGTGATAAAGTATACGTGACCTTACTAGAGAAATTTTAGTGTGTGTGATTTATAAAAGGCCTCTCCGGATCTTGCTGGGGGATCTATAAGTCCTATTAACATTCCAGAATATTTTTAAAACTCCAAATTTTGAAATGCATTTAGACCCAAGAGTTTGGGATGAGGGGTTGCAGAGTTGTACATAAAATGCAAAGTGAGCATGTACACAGCAATTTGATATGAGATACATGTGAAATTCCCATTTGTTTTCCAATCCACTGCCCCATCAATGCTCATAAGGAATCTGTATTTCTCAGTCCTCTCCATTTTTCTGTTTGGGTTTATTTATTGCCATGTTCTTTGTCTGTGTTGGTTTGTAAGTGCAAAACCCCAGAGGGAAGAGGGGCTAAGATTCTTGGATTGTGGATGGCAGTGACTGAGAAGGGTCCTCAAAGGCTTTAGACTTGCTGTTCAAACTCAGATGGGAAAGCCTCACACAATTCACATTCCGTAGGTATGGAGCAAGTTATTCAATGTGTCCCTTAGTGGCCACCCTGTGATTCTCATATGCTTGGCTATGGCCATACTTGGAGAAATACCACTTCTAAGGCAGTTTGCAGTCTAACCAATATGGCCCATAGTGCTTTGCCCAAGCCTAACATCCTTGATACGGGGTGTGTTTTTCCTAAAGGCAGCCGTGGGGCACTAAAGCATATTATTTTAAACATCGGACACTTTGAATGGAATCCTATTATAATATAGGATTGTATATTACATTGTAATGTTGACCAAATATCAACATTATTATTTACAGTTCATTAAAATGAAACTGTCGTTATACAGCAGATAGGAACACATGTGCTCTCTTTGTGTACACAAAGTCTACATAAGTTAGAAAAAAAAACTGAGCAGAGGGAATTTTGAAAAAGCCCATTCTTATAGCACTAAAGAGTGATGCCTGAAGATGTTTTCATACCAAACCTACAGCAACTGTGTTTTCAATGACAGAGAAATGAGTGATGTTTGATGAAGGGGAATAGAATATGTCACCCTAAAATATGCCATTTTGGCATACTGATTATTTTAAATTAAAGTTACTTAAGAAACAGCCAGTGCAAGAAGGATACTCTGACCCTCTTCTGTTCTCCTGGAACCTCAGGAAATAAAACTCCCATATGAAAGGTACCCTCCCTGTATCAGGAGGAAGAGAGATAGCCTTACTCCCAGAGACAGGGAATTTGGGTCCAAGAAGGTTATATACACAAATTCTGTTACTTCTTCATTAGTTTACTACCAAGTCTAAACCCCTTTGTCTTGTCGATTCTTCACAGATTTATTGTTTCTTTTTCTAAAAGGTATAAAAACAAACACCGTCTGGTTTAATCACTTCTTGGGGTCTCATATTTTTATGGGCTCCTGTATGTACAAAATTTGTTTTTCTCCTGTTAAACTATCTTATGTCAATTTAATTATTAGCCAGCCAAAGAACCTAGAAGGGGAAAAGGGAAAAAATTTCCTTCTATACATGGGTCACTGACTTTATAGATAATTTTGTTGTGAGAAATAAAGGCGCTTTGTCTGTGAACCATTAAAAACATATGCACAGGGCGCCTGGGTGGCTCAGTTGGTTAAGCGACTGCCTTCGGCTCAGGTCATGATCCCAGGGTCCTGGGATCGAGTCCCGCATCGGGCTCCCTGCTCAGCAGGGAGTCTGCTTCTCCATCTGACCCTCCCCCCTCTCATGCTCTCTCATTCTCTCTCAAATAAATAAATAAAATCTTAAAAAAAAATGCACAAACAAAAAAACCCACTGTGCAACAAAAGACCACTTATTATATGATTCCATTCTTACAAAATGTCCAGCTAAGCAAATCTAGAGACAGATAGTAGATTAGTGGTTACCTAGGGGATTAGGGGAATGGAGGAGTTGCTTTTGAGGTGATGCAAATGTCCTAAAATTAGATTCTGGTGGTAGTTGCACAACGCTGTAAATATACAAAAAGCATCAAATTGTATATTTTACAAGGGTAAATTTTGTGGTATGTGAATTATATCTCAATAAAGCTTGTTTTAAAAAATCAACTTTTTAGGGAAAAAAGACTTGTTTTTAACTAATGAATTAAAATCTAGCAAATGATGATGGGAATTAATTGTTGGGCTCTAGTACTTACAGGTGATTTTTTTTTTAATTATGACTCATTTAAGTGTGATAATATTAGCATTTACCTTCCCAGAACAGAAATGATATCACTATCAGTAGCTATTTGATATTGGGCAATTTTAATATCTACTCATTTTCTTTCCCCTTGAGCTGGAAGGTCTAACTACTTGCGGATTCTGTTAAGTCTGCATACATCTTACTGATAGAGAAAACTAGGGTAATATTACAGTGGTTCATTCACAGCGGTCATGACAGCTAAGAAAAGTGGAGAAACAAAAGGGTAGCTTCTGAGGGATGTACTTAGTATAATGTCCTGACAGACAGGACCTCAGCAGTGTTGATAATAATGATTGCAGCACTGCCCTGGCATGTGGAGGTCCTTCAGGAAATATTCATGAAAAGAAGGAATGAAAGATGTGTTTCTAGAGAAGAACATTCTCAGGTATTTAATTACTCTTATTCTGGCATACTCATCATTTATTTTTGAGAAAACAGACTATAAACTTGTCCACATTCTTGGAAGCAACATGGGTTTTCTTTCTCCTCCTGGATTTTTTTTTTTTTTTAAGATTTTATTTATTTAGAGAGAGTGAGCAAGAGAGCACAAACAGGGGGAGGGGCAGAGGGAAAGGGAGAAACAGACGCCCCACTGAGCAGGGAGCCTGACATGGGGCTCAATCCCACGACTCGGATCATGACCTGAGCCAAAAGCAGACACTTAACTGACTGAGCTAAACAGGCACCCCTCTCCTCCTGGATTTTCAACTGTCACTTCCTCTTTTCTCAATCAGTTGTTGAGCTAAATTCATTTACTTTAACAGACTGTCCAGTATGTATTCCAGTTGCAATAATTTGGCACACATATTGACAAGGAGTGTCTGAGAAAGCAGGTTCCCCTGGAACATAACACAACCAGTCCCCAAGCTGTGCTCATAGTCAGGAACAGGGATGGTGTTGCTCACTGAAGCTGATACCAATAAGCTGATTACTCCTGCATTTTCAGATATTTTTAGATAGATATTTTAATTCTTCCCCCTCTACTCCGGGAAATAAATGGCAAATTAGAAAAATGTTCAAGGCCCCAGGCCATCAGTGGTTTGTTGTTTGCCCTATGAATCAGCAACAAGACTGTGGAGACACAACACTTCTCCAGAAACCAGGCCTCCAAATATAAGACAATGAGGCAGAGAAGGAAGGCCTAGAGTATGTCAGAGTCAAAATCACTCAGGTCTCTGCTAAACACCCACCTACCACCAAAGATAAGGAATACACTGAAAGGCACCTGTGCATATAAATTAAGCAGATTTTAACAGTCCTACATAAATGGCAGTAACAGCTTCCTTTTCACATGTATTCTACGAAATCATTTCTCCCTGCACATTAGTACCTGGGGGATACTAGAGGCAGCATGAAAGGGATTAAGTGGATATATACATATGCTGAGACTTCTCCATCCCCACCCTAGCACTCTTTCCCTCTCTGATTCTCAGAACTCAGAGTTAGGGCTTTATCTCAGACAAGAGAGCCATTGAGTTTTCTGTAGAATCTGCTCTAGCCAAGAGAGGACAGAAGAGCAGGACAGTCAAGGAAGTTCCCAAACTCAACAACTCAGCTGGATGGTCCTTCTCTAAAGCTCAATCAGCATGCTCCATCCACAAGCACATATCTCTATCAATGTTACGGTTGATATACAGTTGTCAGGAAATAATCACAGATTACCAGACAGCTGAAGAACACCTCTAAAAAGAAAGAGGCCAAATCAAAAAAGAGGAAAAAAAGCACCATGAGAGACTCTTAACTATAGGAAACAAACTGAGGGTTGCTGGAGGCACGGTGAGTGGGAAGATGGAGAAACTGGGTGATGGGCATTAAGGAGGGCACATGATGTGATGAGCACTGGGTGTTCTACACAACTGATGAGTTATTGAACACTGCATCTGAAACTAATGATGTACTATATGTTGGCTAATTGAATTTAAAGAAAAAAAGCAATTTAGAGAAAAAAGAGCTTATGTATAAAGGGAAAAATAAACTTCCAAAAAAAAATAATAAACTTCTAATAACTTTAGAGAGCTATACAAGAAACAAGAAAATACACTCTGTAAAAGTAACACTCAAAGGACAACAACAACAACAAGGAATTCTTGAAAATTAAAAATATGAGTGCAGATATGAAAAACAATAGGAGAACTGAAATATAAAATTGGGCAAATATCCTCTAAGGGAGAGCAAGTAAAATAAAGAGATGTATAATATGAAATAGAAGATAAAAAAATTAGAGAGTCAGGCCAGTGGATCCAATCCCTGAATACTAGGAATACAGAAAGCAACTGAGAAAGAGGAGAGAGAATATTCAGGGAACTCATTCTGGGAAATTTATCAGAATCAAAGGGCATGCATGTGAAGATTAAAGGTATTACAGAATATCCAGGAAGATGAAAGAACGTTGCTCCAAGGAATATTATCACATAATTTCAGAACACCAGAAACAAGAGAAGATCCTACAATCTTCCAAGAGGGATGGAGCACAGAGCACAGGCTTGGGAATCAGAAAAACATCACATCTCTCAATAACACCACTGGGAGATAGAGCAATGTCTTCAAAATCCTGATGGAAAAAGGATTCCCAACCCACACTAGTATAACCAGATAAAACATCATTCAAGTGTCAGGAGGGGGTATAGACATTTTTGGACATGCGAAGTAACAGGAAGGAAAAAAAAATCACCTCCCATGCACCATTTTCAAGAAGGTATCAGAGGATGTTCCACCAAATTGAGAGAATAAGCTGAGAAAGAGGAAATCAGGAAAAATAAGAAACAGATGATTTACAACAGAGTGAATAAGGGAATCCCTGAGACATTGGTGAAGAGAAATCCCAAGATGACAGCAATCCCCCTAGCACAGAGTTCAGGTGGTCAGGGAGTAGAGTTGGAAGGTTCCAGGAGAACCTCTTCAAGAAGATGACATAAAACAATTGAAGTCTCTAAATGTCTTAAGGGGAGATTTAATGGAAAAACTTGGGGTTTTATTAGTGACAGGTGCATTAAAAAACCAAGAAAATGAAACACAAGTTTGGTTTAACTTTATAGAAAACAAAAAGCTGTGTCAAAAAAGAAAAACACATTAAGGTTTAACACTAGGAAAAGAATATATGCGAACCCTGTACTATTTTTTACAACTTTGCTATATCTCTAAAATCATTTCAAAAGGAAAAGTAATGAAAAAAAAAAAAAGTAATGATAGTACATGTAGCAGATGGTCTAAAATGGCCCCTGTGTTAGTCTGCTCAGGCTACCAGAACAAAATATCAGAGACTGCATGGCTTCAACAACAGACATTTATCTCTCACAGTTCTGGAGGCCAGAAGTCCAAGATCAAGGTGCTATCAGGGTTGGTTTCTGGGGAAGGCTCTCTTCCTGGCTTGTGAGAGCACCCTCTTGCTGAGTCCTCACACGGTAGAGAGAGGGAAATCTCTGGTACCTGTTCCTCTTCTTATAAAAGTCCTATCACATTACAGCCCCAGCCTCATGATTTCATTTAACATTAGTTACCTCCCGAAAGGTATCCCCTCTCCAAATACAGTCACATGGGTAATTAGGGCCTCAACATATGAACAGGTTTGGGGAGAGGACAGAATTCAGTCCGTCACAGCCCACAGCTATCCCAGCTCTAGCCATTCCCACCCTGTGTGGTCCTATGGCAGACAGAGTCAACACGTGGCCCCACCTCCTGGTGTCCACACCCTCTGTGATCCCCCAACGCCCAAGTGTGGGTGGGACCTGTGACTTGCTTCTAGCCAACAGAACACAACAAAGATGATGGAATGAGTGTGATTACATCACGTTAAGATTGTAGCACCCATCCTGCTGGAATCTCTGTCTCTGGCTTTAAAGGAGCAAGCAACCATGTTGGGAAGCCCCACATGACAAGGCTCTATGGGTGTTCTGGAGGAGCTAAGGGTGGCCTCCAGCTGGGAGCCAGCAAGAAACCATGGCCTTCGGTCCTGCAACCACAGATCAACAACCTGGGTGAGCTTGGAAGTGGATCCCTTCCTGGTCAAGTGTCAGAGGAGATGGCAGCTCTGGCTGATTCCTTTCTTGCAGCTTTGAGACCCTCACCAAAGGGCCCAGCTCAGCCATGGCTAGACACCTGACCCACAGGAACCCTGAGATAATAAATAAGCTGCTAACAGTGTGGTGATACTGTTATCAGCAGTAGATAACTAACACAAACCCCTCCTCTTAAAAGTGGATGGACCCACTGACTCTAATGACAAAATGGATGCAGTATCACTCCTGAGATCAGGTGAAAAACTGACTGACTTCTTTCCTGCTCTCGCCTCCTCTCTCTGAGGAGAGGCACCTGCCATGTTGTGAGCTGCCTCTGGAAAGGCCCAGGTGGCAAGGAGTTGACACGTCCTGCCCATAGCCATGTGAGCGAGCTTGTAAACAAATGCCCCCTGGATTGGCCCCCGAGGTGACCACAGCCCCAGCCAGCAGCCTTCATGGCAGCGTGGGAGAGACCAGAGACCCCAGTGAGCCACAGCTGGGCTCTGACCACAGACACAGTGAGATGATAAATGTGTACGGTTTTAAGCCTCTAAGGTTTGAGGTAATTGGTTATGCAGAAATCGACAATGAGTACAGTATCCTATAGGGCTAGGCATGTAGACAGTTCTGGTAAGGCAAACACTAAAAACAAATCTGCTGGCATTCTGAACCCTGGATAACTATCTGACTCTTGAAATCTGGTGAATGGATAACTTCGATAAAAACTGAAGCTTAAAGAGATTTCCTCACTGTATAATCTAAAAGTGATTTTTTTTTTTTCTTTTTGTCTCATCTAAATTCCTTCTTCTGTCTTCCGGAATAGAGATTTGGGTGGCTTTCCTCTAATAAATACTCCTTTATATTATATTCTGACCCTGAGTCCTCGTTCAATCTTTTCTAGTTTTTACAACCTCAAACTTTTTCACTCTGTATCAAAGCTTCTGTTTCCTTAAATCCCATATTCTTTCATCCTTGTTTCCTTTTCTTTGGCTCTGCGTTTGTGTGCACATGTGTGCCTGTGTGTGTGTGTGCGTGCGTGTGTTCCACACTTGATCCTTTCCACTCTTTCCCTTTTCCCCTAATGAAATAGGAAGTCCCACCACTGGATTTATTGAATCTCAACATCTAGCCAGGGCTTGGCATATAGAAGGTACTCGATATCCATTCTGAGCCTCCAAACTGAGCATATAATCCACCAAAGAGGCCTGGAAAGTTCAAGAACTGGTGACGCTGAAAGCCAAGGGGTGAGGGGAGGCCCTTGGCTAAGAAACCCGCTTAAGCCCTCAAGAGTGCCTACAGCTGTTTGGCTCAGAGGCAAGCCCCATGACACAGACCAGGTAGCAACAAACTAATGGCCAAAAGAGCAGAAAAGAAGCTAGGACTGCAGCCAAAGAGATGTCATGCTCAACCCAGCCAGTAATTGGCTCTGCAGTGTCAGTGCTCATCACCAAAGATGGAATCCACTCTACCAAAACAAACAAATAACACGCCAGGACAGGCAAGTGAAGTGGAGTTAGGAGCCTCCAGAATGACAGGACTTGACTTCTGCTTCGCGTGGTACTGTTGACCAAAGCCAAGTCAAGGAAATTCTCCCTGGCCGAGCCAGGCGAGTTCCTGTTAATTTGGGCCCTTGGACTGCCAGGAATTGGTGACTCTCTTTTTTATGAGTTATGAGGTTCAGAGACTGAAGAGAGCCATTTAATTTCAGAGAGCTGCAAGGGACCTCAGAAATCTGCTCTCTAGTCCAGAGCCTTTCAGATTATTTGATTAGTCTCTGCCCGTCCCTCTAAGCACCAGCTCCAGGGATGCAGAGGTCTTACCTGTTCTTGCTCCTCATTGATTCCCCAGCATCACACTCAGTGCCAGGAACATAACAGGTGCCCAGTAAATGTTGAACAAACAAATGAATAAGTGAATGAATGAATGAATGAATGAATGAATGAATGAGATTCCTGGGAGCTTGGGATGGTTAATTTTATATATCTAGTTTGGCCACAGGGAACCCAGATTAAACATTATTTCAGGGTGTGTTTCTAGACGAAATTAGCATTTGAATCCATGGACTCAGTAAACAGTTCTGCCCCATGTGCGTGGGCATCATCCAATCTGTTGAGAGCCTGAATAGAACAAGAGGGAGAGAAAGGAGAAATTGACCCCTTTTATCCTGCCTCATTGTTTGAGCTGGACCATCTCATCTTCTGTGGCCCTCGGACCGGGAGTTATATATGTTTCCCTGGTTGTCAGACCTTCAGGCTCAGACTGAATCCCATCACTGGCTTTCCTGGGCCTCCAGCTTACAGAAGGCAGACTGTGGGCCTTCCCAGCCTCTAGAATTGCAGGAGCCAATCCTCGTAATAAATCTCTCTCTCTAATATACATATCGATGATAGATATAGGGGTGTGTGTGTGTCATGTTTGTGTGTATAGCTACGGGTTCTCTTTCTCTAGAGAACCAAGAGAAATTACTCCAATACAAAACCAACCCATCTGTATTCATTGGCAGGAATCCTGGCTGGATATTTTGAGTTTTGGAGAAGACCGTCTTCTTAACAAATGTTGATGGGAAGAGAGTAACTCAAGACTTCCATTGCTCCATCTCCATAGGATCAGATGTTGGGGGATGGCACAGGCTGGAAGGTGATCACCCCCTACCGTGAATTACCTCCAACTGAAGCCTCAGGGTCTCCTGGGGAATGGCAGACATGGTCGTGCCTCCACACCCCTGGACGAATCTCTCTCTGTTTGCTCTCTGCTGGCTGAAATGGCACTCCACTTGTTAGGATCAATTATGTTTGTCACCAGCTTGAAATGACCTCCCCAAAGAAAAATAATCCAACTCCTGTGATGCCAGACCCCAATGGCGAGTTTTCAGGAAAGAAAAAAGTTGGCAAAGGAATAGCGGATTGCCCTCTGAGACAGTACGGCAGGTTCACATTCAGCGCACTTTTAGGACTGAGCATGAAGTAGATGTGTCCCCGCCTTTCCCCATTGTGCCATGAGTGATAAAGAGGCTCAGCAAGCTACCCAGATAACTCGTCTGGGTTTATAAAAATAGGAGATTTTAATGTAACAATTCCCTCTCATGGGAGGCTCTAAATAGGACAATAATAGCTACAGTTGACTGAGCACATATGAAATGCCAGGTACCGTGCTGGGTATGTTTATCAGGTAGGGTTTTCTTCAAATCTCACTACAAGAAATGTATCCCCTTGGCTAATGAAAGATGGAACTGAGGTTTCAGTGGGGGTGAGTGTTTTACCCAGATCTCAGTGCCTGTATGTGGCAGAACCGGAATTCAAACCCAGGGGAGAGATGGGACCCTAGAGACAGATTACCTGGGTATGGGTCCCAGATTGGCCACATACTGGCGATACTCCCGAAGCCAGCCCCTGGACCCCCCAACTCCCACCCTGCATTCATAAGGAGGAGACAGCAATACCCTCTCAGAAGGCTGTCCGGGGATGAGGGAGATAATATAAAAATAGCACTTAGAAGACTATCTTAGGTACAAAGCAAATTCTCCATAAATGGTAACTATCATAATTAAAACACAGTGCTGTCCTTTAACACACACACACACACACACACACACACACACACTTAGCACCATTCACAGCTTATCTGCAAAATGCAGTCAGGCCTTCATTAACACAAGGACTGAGCTAATCTAATCATTATCCATGACCAAGTCTAGCAGTGAAACAAATGAATGCTTTATGCCTTAAAATAGCTGCACGGTTAAGATTGCTGCTCTTAGAAATAACATGAAGGATAACAAAATCTACCATTTATGGGAGGCATAAGCTTCTTTTCACACACCCTTCCTTGGCTTCTTAGAGGAGACACATTACGTGCCAACAGCTTCTGCCTCAGGAGCACGTTTTGTGCTCTGATTATTTGCTCAGGATCTAATTAGTTCTCTCCAGACCAATGTTGTTCCACAGAAATATAACATGAGCCAGATATGTAATCTTAAATTTCCTAGTAGTTGTGTTTAAAAAAGTAAAAATAACAAGTGATATCAATTTCAATAAAGCATTCTATTTAGTCCATTATGTCCAATATATTATTGGTCCAACATGCAATCAATATAAAAAATGATTAATGACATATTTTACCTTTTGTTATGTACTAAGTCTTTGAAATCAGCAGACATTTTATGCTTGCAGGACATCTCAACAAGGCCCAACCACGTATCAAATGCTCACTGGTCAGAAGTGGCTGGTGGCTACCAGGGCCCACGAGGGCAGGCAGGGACCTCGTCTGTCCTGTTCACTGTTCCAAACACAGCGCCCAACACAAGGTCATTACGGAGTGCAGTATGCAGAAGGAGCTCAATAATTACAAGCCAGGTAACTGCATGGATGAACGAATGGATGGGATTCTAATTGCATGGTTGACATGAAATCTTAAACAATCGGTCACACCTGTGCAACAGACTCTCGTGGATCAGCAGTCTCATCATGATCTGGAGCATGCGCAATGCCATTCTGTTGTCACTGTGACTTGTGCTTCCAAACAGAAAGGTCACAGGCTTCAACCTATACAATAAAACTGTTCACCAAAAACATGTTCTGTAGTGACCTGGGAGTTCTTTCCCACGTCTGTCACATCTTCCCGGCTTGGACGGTCTGGGAGGGACGGAGGAGGCATGCAGGGGAAGGACTGCATCCTGGCCCTGCCTCCCTCCAGCTGCGGGGACCTTAGGCAAATCACTGCTCCTTTTTATGTCTCAGCTTCCCCATCTGTGAAACCTCATTAGGTTGCTCCCATGGTTCAGTAAAAGAATCCAAATAAAGCCCTTGGAGCAAGGTCTGATGGAGAGGGGTGCTCCGTAACTAAGTGGGAGCCGCTTGTATTCTTCATCCCCCCCACATCCTCCAAGGCCCCGCACCTGTTCTTCCTCTCCCTCTGCTGCAAAGAAGGTAGGGCCCGTGCAGCCCCTATAGCCTCTCAGCAAATAAGTTTCCTCTGAGCTCACCCCACTCTTTTCTTCGTCCTCCCTTCCTGTTCAACCTGCCAATTCTCAAAGTTTTCCACTGTGTCTTTTCTACATTGCTTCCTAGCTCTGGGACAAAATATTTGCCCAGGAAGTGTGACAGTCATCAGTTAAACCAATTTGTTTGGTTCTTTATGAGATTTGGTGTAAATAACATGGAAATAATTGGCTCATTGGGAAGGAGAGGCCACAGCAAATACATATAGAGAAGCAGACGCACCATGACAAAAAGAAAACCAGGGTGTTCGCTCCCTAGGGCCATTTCGGGCGATCCCAGGCCAACTGAGTTAGAAGGAGAACTGGCGTGTGGTATGTTCCTAGCTTCCTGGTTATACTCTCAAGCAAACCTCACCTGCTGATGCTTTACAGAGAGGTGGGAGCAGTCCCCAGGGCAGCCAGAGTGAGGGCAGAAGGGAAGGGAAGTGAGAACATGAGAAAAGCAAATACAAGGTGCATGCTACCCAGCTGTCATCACCTCAAAAGAAAACACAGCTGTCTGTTCTGTCATGTGGAACATTTCGGGGAAGGTCAAATGGCATCACTGCACTAGAAGAGTTCATGCGTGGGGGCAGGAGGGAGGTGGGGAGGGGAGGGGAGGGGGGAGGAATTTATGAGCCAATTCCTTCCCCTCTGCTGTCTCGTTGGTCAGAGCTCGCTGCATGGGGCATTGAGCATCGCCGCTCCCCACCCCGCACCTTCAGGCTATTTTCATCCCATGTTATGTGAACTCACCTGCATCTCCAGGTTGAGTTTCTCCAGTTAGCACCAGGGAACCCAGATCCTGCACGCACCGTGCAGCACCACACCTGAGTCTGGATGTGGTGGGAGCAGCCAAGACCACCATGAGACCCTGAGGTCAGGGGGGTGGGGTTAGTGCCAGGGCTGTCATAGCTCCCACCATGGAGCAAGCAGCTGAGGGCCCTGGTGAAGGCAGGTAGGACCGGGGTAACTGGAAAGATGCGTGTATACATTTGGCCCAATGTGCCCCTTTTCAGTAAGGTGAGGTGAGTTTTACTTTCTTACAGTTAAAAAAGCCTAACTCAAAATCTACGCTGTGTTGTTATCACCCTCCTCGTGCCTCCTCACTTCGGGTACCAGGTATCATCACTCCCAAAATCAGATCAGGTGAAAACGCTTCATAGCTTCACGCATTCCTGATCCGTCTTATTATAGCCCTCCCCAAAAAAACATCAAAACTTCCCTTACTCTAACATTTCCATATCCAAAGACTAAATATTCCAACCAGAGGCAATGCATTCTTAGTCAGACTATGTGCCCTGATAATTTAATTCAGAAAATATGATGTCTATCATCACAGCTCTATGGTATGCCAAAGGTAAGAATTCCTCATTCCCAAAGTCTTTACATTCTTGTTGGGGGATGTTTACAAAAACTTCATTATGATTTTTTTTTTTTTACTACTACTTCAAAGTACCTGGCCTGAGCAATGATATATAAAACTCAGTATGCTTCATTACATCAAGTTGCATGAGGACGTGGATATAAGGCTATGTGATAATGTGGGGCAAGTTGATAGAAGTCAGGAAAACTGGCTTCTAGTCCCCGCTCAGGCACTAACCGCCGTGTGTGGGGGATGTACTAGTCCACCTCCAGAAGTTCTCAACGTCCTCCTCCATAAAAGGAGGGAGTTAGAACAGATCCCCACAGTGCTAGCATCCTGTGATTCTATTTTACCATGACTAAGCAAAAGAAAGCTCTTTACTTTCAAAGATTTTTACCTCAACTTTCAAAAATCTAGACTTCCTCACGTTCAAAATGGAGAAGCATAGTACTTACCACTTCCCTTCTTTCCAACGGAGTATAAAACATTCCAACCAGGCCATAGATGGCTTGGCACTCATATTAGTTTACTGAGTTTCCTTTGATTCTTATGACTTGTACAGCCATGGGATTAGAATCTCAAAGTCTGCTTAGCTGGACTGGCTCCTTCGACAGTAACACGGGAAGCCTCCCTTCTGGATGTCAGGTTGTCTGTCCATAAAACAGCCAAGTAGTGCCTACAGAAACCCTACAGGAGGACTCTCTGGTGCTTAGATAGGCTAACAGTCAGAAGTGTATCCACAAACGGTTCATCTTAAAATACCTGGAATTCTGCTACTTCTGAACATCAGCTCACCCTAAGAAAAACATAACAATCAAAAAGGAAAAAAATCAAAGATTGAATAAGACAAGAAAGAGAAGGGCGCCTGGGTGGCTCAGTTGGTTAAGCGACTGCCTTTGGCTCAGGTCATGATCCTGGAGTCCCTGGATCGAGTCCCACATCGGGCTCCCTACTCGGCAGGGAGTCTGCTTCTCCCTCTGACCCTCCCCCCTCTCATGTGCTCTCTCTCATTCTCTCTCTCTCAAATAAGTAAATAAAATCTTTAAAAAAAAAAAAAAAAAAAGACAAGAAAGAGAAGATGAGGCTACATGAACCAGAGGCACCAAAGTAGGCTTGTGAGCCATGCGGGAGGGACAGGATAGGACTTGAGACACACTATACAAATTCCTGAAGTGAAGCTCAGCAGTTGTCCATGAGGGTCACAGTGCTGAATCTGAGAGAGGCAAGCCCATCAGCATCTTTCTGAAATCCCACTTGGGGAATGCAGACTTGGAGGGTTGGTCACTAAAATGTCACTCTCTTCCATGTAAGGTTGTGTCAACTTTAGCAAGCATTACATATAGAACCAGCCATGGATGGCTTACTCAAACTTGAAGAAAAGGGACACTAAACCTGGGAAGAACTTAAATTTTCCCACAGGTAAACATGAAAAGCTTGATCATTGTTCTCTAGAGTTCTCCAAATCAAAAGAACACTCATCAGTCTAAGAATCTGTGTTATAAACTAATATGAGACATGGCAAGGCTTTGGATCTCATTAAATAATGTTAGATTCTCAATAATGCACAGATATGCCAAGGATGTGTGTATGTGTGTGTGACTCTACAGAAAATAACTTGCATGTGGTTCTGCTTTTCTTAACTACAGCACATGTGTTCTATTAAGAGCCTCTTAAGCATGATGGATAATTGCTTAATTGTGTCCATATTTTAGGCACTTCCTTACATTTTTCTTATAATGCGTACAATTCTCGGCAAGAAATATTTCCTAAATAACTTGTAGTTATTAGTGCAAAGGAAGAGAGCAAGAGTACAGGCCAGAGATTATGTGCCTTTGGGGCCAGGAATAATGTGCAGATTAGCCATGTATCAAAACGGTCCTGTGCCAAAGGTGCACTGAGGGATGATGGTTGACAACTAAGAAGCGGTAAGAGACAGACTGTAGGGGAAACGCCACTGGACCGGAAGTCAGACGATATGAATTGGAATCTTGTCTCTACCACTTCTTTGCGTATGACCTTAGTTACTGATTCATTTCTGCAGACTTCAGTTTCTTTACATACAAAATAAGGGCACTAGATCCTATGACCGCCACACTCCCTTTCAGCTCTGAATTTCTATTCTGTAGAACAACTGGGCCTTCCCTGGACATTAACACATTTTCAGATCACCAAAGGAAATGTTTAGCAAAAATGATTCATAGGGCCTAATGTAATCCTAGAAGTAGGGCAATGTGCCTTCTAGAATCAATATGTACTAACTCAGGTAACCCATTCATCAATAGGCTCTGTAAACATCCAAGCTTTTTTGAAATGGATTAATGATGTCATGAGAAAACACTGTGTGTGACTCAGTGGTAAACAAGTTGCCGTGACTATATCAGGGGCAAAGTCCATGATTCAGGTGAGGAAACCTTCCTGTTAGACTCTACAATGGACAGCCTCCTGAATGGCTGTCTCCTTTTTCCCACAACTTGAGAGGGACACGGAGAGTCTGGAGTTCAGAGGACTAGGGCACGCAGACGCCAAGCATGGCAAAGGAGACCCGAAATGAATAGTACCATTTGAGGAGGAAGAAGTTGCCTTAGTAACAGTCTCTAAGGGTATAAAGAGTTAACAGCCCTGAAGGCTACTGCCCTGCTGCTCTCCTGTCTACAAAACAGGAGGACTTGCTGTAGCTCTCATCAGTCTCCAGGCTGGCCTCAGCCAGAGACGTAATGCTGGCCACACACTGAAATCTCCAGAACTTTCAAATACACGTGCCTGGACCCTTGAAATTCTGACTTGGTCAGTCTGACGAGGTGACAGCCTTGTGGACGAGGAAGTAGCTGTGGTTGGTCAGTCGGGGCACTTGGTGGTCCAGATTTCCCATCCGTCACTCACACGTAGCCCCATCTGAAACATAACGTTCTCTGAGATGACCTCAGGTGTTCTGGAAGGCAAGAGCTTCTCAGGGATCTCAAGATCTCAGAGGTTCTTGGGGCAGCTTTTAGGGCAAAAAAGAAGCCTCGTGCCATTGCTGGGAGGTTGGACACCCCATATTCTCTAAGAAAACTGTGAGCAAGAGGTCTACCTCACTTTTCCTTTCTGTTTTCTCGATTCTCTTCCTTGATTTTCCTGTCTCAGGCAAGTCTGTATTTCAGAGTTTTTCCTGCATCCTTCTAAATCCCTGAATGGAAGGGCAGTGTTCCCACCCTCCTTCTATTATGCATGTCCAGCACAGTGCTGGGCCGTCTGCTCACTCCCTGATGGCAAAGCACAGTGCCCAGGCGGGCGGCGGGCAGGGACCAAGGACAACAAAGCTATGGCTGTCTCCATCCCCGCAGCCAGAGGACCAGCACTGGGAATGAAACAGAGGCAGTCTCCATTCCTTTTGGTGGAAAGTTTCCACCTTAGGAAAACACATCTCCCCTCCCTGCATTCTTAACATACCAGGCCCCCATGTGCCCCCACCAGTAAACCCGGGTGCTATGGTAACCACTTCACCCTCACTCTCCTACAATCTCCATCAGAACCCCCTAGGCTCTTCACATTCCAACAAGTCTTCAGCTTGTCTTGCAATGAAGCAGCAATATGATAAACCAGTTTCTATGAAGGCACTAGTTTAGAGACAGCAGATTGCTTCCTCTCGTGCCCTGGAACAATTAGGGGTCTTGGGAAAAGGAGAAGAGCTTGCCCATGGGCTCCATCGCGTAATTCTGTTGGTAGAGAAGGCAGCTGGCTAGCAACTAGTGTGACTGGAGAGAGCTCCAAAGACTCCACTTGGCCAAAGACATCTTCCTTCCCATCAGGCTCATCATTCCTAATATGAGGGCCAATTCTGTCACTGTGTAAGCAGCTGGGCACTGGTTTGAGCTAAAATGTTGTGACTTTGTTAAGGTGCTCTATTTGGTTAGCTCTCGATGGCAAGGATCCATTAAAGACAACACATGGCAAGTGCAACCTGGAGGCCACAGGACAGAGAAATGGGAAGTTTGACAAGGGAAGCTATTTGGGGCCATTGGAGGTGGTCTGCCTGGTAGGGGTGTGGGGCCATAGATACAAGCAGGAAGGCACTGGGCATCTGAAAGGGACCAGAAGGCCCTGGAAGCAGGCCTCGAGGATCACAATAAAAATCCTCGTAAACTCTTACAACGGTGCCGGGAAGGCTCTGTCCCATGGTGACATTCCAACTCCCCCCTCCCCCCCAACAGCGAATGCAAAGCCCTGGAGAATGAATGGGTTTTGTTTGGCTTTTCTGAGATGCATCTTAATTCAAGTGCCTTCGCCTGAATGAGTCAGAGAAAAGTCTCCAGCTTCACACTAGCTGGTACTTTTCCATCCCTTCCCCTGGGTTATGTAACATGGCACATTTTTAGAAACTTGGTTCTAGCTATAGAGACTCCTGTGCTAAAATTTTAGTTTCCCCATCCTCATACTCTCAAACTTTCAAGAAAGGAGACACTAGTGTTTTTAAGCTATGAGGAGTAGGAGCTGGAGAACAATGTATCTTCCCATATGTGAAAGGAATAAGAAGTTTCGTGCAGTCATCTCAAAATAGCCCCTTCCTATCCCTGTGTTTATAGAGGAACAGGGAAAGGGAACCTGCGAAAGGCTGGGTTTTATCTTGTTACTCCTAGAGAAACACCTGGAGAAGTGCCCAGCTTGGAGGTTTCAAATGTAGTGTCAACATATGGAGGTAGAACATTAGTTTAAATTTATACTAATGTGTAGATGACTGATAGAGCATCCAGACTAGTTTTCCAGAGCAAGGAAGTTTCATGGGGATATCTTGAGAGAATTGGGCTCCTGAAATAAAGAGGCTTAAAGCCAGAGGAGAGAGATGTGTTGACAGAGATGGAGAGAAAGGGGCTCGGGTAGAAAGGAAAACTAAGGCAGACTGCTTCAGTGACTGTCAAGTTCATACTGCAAGGTGACAAGTCCCAAGGTCCCTTGTTTCTCAGCTCACTTGTTAGAACGTCCAGCCTCATCCTCCCTGAGCCATTGTCCAAAGCAGACTCTTGTTCCAAATCCCCTCTGAGCAAGTCCCCTGCAATCTAAGTGCCCAGGAAGGAGAAAAGCAAGAGTCCGATGCCAACTTGTCCTCCCCAGTGGCGCTTCAGGCAGAGCCATTGCACTGGGAGAACTGTCCTCTTGCTTGATGTCTGCTTAGCTACCAAAGATCATGAAAACTTAGTCATAGCCCAAAACATTGAGCCAACACCAAGCAGGAATGGAAAGAAACAAAGGAGGGGGCAGAGCAAAATGGGTAGCAGCTGCAGACGTCCTCCACTGGCCCATGTCTACTCTATTCCTCCCCATGCCCACAAGTGCTGACATCTGCACACATGCCACTCCCTGCAAATCTGAAAACCATCATTTTCAGCTGCATTGCAGGGTAATAATGTCACATCAACTATGTGGAGAGCTGAAGCTTAGTTCTGGCCTAGTATTTTTTAGGAAACTCATTTTTGCAGCAAGTGGCCCTGCCCTCCTGCCCCTCCTCCAGGACAACCTTTCCCGGTGCCAATGGGACATCCCTGCACCCACCGCTTCAGTTGTAGTGACATTTTAGATTAACGTTTAGTCCTAGAGCTTGCGAGGCACACTACTGGAAAAACGTAAAGGTCTTGATAGAGAAATCTTTGGATCACTGTCCCTGTTTCCAGAATAAAGATGGCCACATATATAATACTTGTCCTGCATCTCATTGGATAAAGTGGCTTTCTTTAGGGTGCCCCATGTAAGGACAGTCACAGTTATCCCCATCCACAGATTCATCCAGCCTGCCGGTCCATGGGGAGCTTTGGTGACCAGCTAGCCATTCACATAATAAATACCTAGCAACAGCTATACACAGAGCTCTTGCTATATGCCAAATACAAGACCAGGTCCCAGTCCCCAAAGATGAGCAAGACGTGCTCCCACTCTCCGTGTCCTCAAAACTTGGGCAGTCTACATGAAAACTGCACACATCTCTCCCCAATTCCACATCAGAAATGTCACAGGGGCTTGGAATCAACTGTGGTAGGAATATTTACACTGTAGAAACTGGTAACCACTATAGACCAGGGTTTTTACTATTGTTGTTTTGGTCTCTGTTGTGTGGTTTTTATCTTTTGGTGGGTTTTTTGGGTTTTGTTTGGTTTTGTTTTTGAGGTGGTTGACCAGCACACCATTGTCTGTAATGATGTGTCATTGAAATGCAACAGCAGATAGAGCACATTTTTCTTCTTTTAAGGGATAGGGTGAGGCTTTACATAAGAGATGATATACTGGTTGTACATTTAAAGCTGAGTAAGATCTCACCAGACAGCAAAAGAGGAACAAAGAATTTCAGAAAAAAATAACATATAAGTAGAGGCACAGACATTTCTAATTTTAAAAGCGCTAGGGATTCAGAAAAAGAAACCAATACAAGTTGTTGTCCTGCCCAGGGAAGGCTACTGGCCCTTGAGGACTGATAGGTCTCTGGCAGATGGGCTTGGGGGCAGGCAGGAAGGGACATGAGAGGGCGGAGCTGATGTGGCCACCAGCAGGAAGGGCACAGAGCTAAGCTATTCAACTTAGCTGGGGCAGAAAAGATTGATGGAACCAAAGGCACCATCCTCTCTCCTCCCATCTTAGGAGAGCTCGGCCCTATGAGGACTTGGAGCCCCCACAGTAGATTTTACATGTCAAAAAGAACACTGAATAAATTGGCACAGAAACATCAAGGTTTCCATGTGTCTGTAAGTTGCAAAGATGGAGGGGGACTCTGTCTTCACTTCAGATGCTAAGCAGAATTCCAATCTCCCCAAGTTTGGCAAAAGGTATCAGTGTCCCCTCCAGGTGAGAAATTCCTTCCTTGAAAAATCCCTATTCCCTTCCTCCTCCCCAGTAACATAAACAGTGAGTAAAGAACTTCTGTGTTTTTATGGTTTAAAAAATGATGGCTTAAAGGGCGCCTGGGTGGCTCAGATGGTTAAGCATCTGCCTTCGGCTCAGCTCATGATCCCAGGGTCCTGGGATCAAGTCCCACATCGGGCTCCCTGCTCAGCGGGGAGCCTGCTTCTCCCTCTGCCCGCCCCCGTCTCTTATGAATAAATAAATAAAATCTAAAAAAAACAAATGATGGCTTAAAAATTAGCACAAAAACTACTACACACCTATTAGAATGGCCAAAATCCACAGCAATGACAACACCAAACGCTCCTGAGGATGTGGAGCAAAAGGAACTCTCCTTCACTGCTGGTGGGAACGCAAAATGGTGCAGCCACTTTGGAAGCCAGTTTGGCAGTTTCTTGCAAAACTAAACATACTCTTACCATAGGATCCAGCAATCACACTCCTTGATATTTACCCAAAAGAGCTGAAAACTTACATTCACACAAAGAAACTGCACATGGATGTTTACAGAAGCTTTATTCATAACTGCCAAACTTGGAAGCAACCAAGATATCCTTCAGGAGAAGAATAAACAAACCATGGTATATCCAGAAAATGAAATATTAATCATTACTAAAAAGAAATGAGTGATCAAGCCATGAAAAGACACAGAGGAAACTTAAGGAGTCAGTCTGAAGAGGCTCTGTACTGTAGGATTCCAGCTATGTGACATTCTGGGAAAGGCAACACGGTGGAGACAGTAAAAGGATCAGTGGTCATTGTGGGTTAGGGAAGAGATGAACAGGCAGAGCACAGGGGATTTTTAGGGCAGTGAACCTACTCTGTATGACCCTATAATGGTGGATACCGGTCATTACACATTTATCCAAACTTTGGATGTACAAAGAATGTACAACACCAAGAGGGACCCCTAATGTAAACCATGGACTGTGGGTGATGTTGGGCTGGAGGGGGGAATGTGTAAATGGGAAATCTCTGTACTTTCCCCTCACGCTTGCTATGAACCTAAACTGATCTAAAAAATAAAATGTATTTTTTTAAAGACAAAAAAATTGGGGCACCTGGGTGGCACAGTCGGTTAAGTATCTGACTCTTGGTTTCAGCTCAGGTCATGATCCTGGGGTCATGAGATCGAGCCCCACATCGGGCTCTGAGCTGAGCATGGAGTCCGCTTCAGATTCTCTCTCCCTTCCCCCTCCCGCTCATGCTCTCTCTCTCTAAAATAAATAGATACATCTTTAAAATAAAAGACCAAAAAATTAGCACAAGGGAATAAACCTGAGCTTTTAAGGGGTCCCTACTTCTCCGGGGCATGCACTCCATGCCCCCAAGAATGTTCACCCCCTCTGCAGGACCTGGAAGCCACCAGGTGGCACTGTTGTAGCCATAAGCGCTCCCTTGGCTTGGATATCATGTTGGCGATGCTGTTGAGTCAATGGTTAATTTTGGAGCTCCAAGTATATGCAAAGCTCCGCCCAGGTAATTAAACATGTATCGAGTTAAGGAAACTAGTGTTGGCCCTCAAAAGGTTAAAACTCTAGCAAGCCTGTGAGACCTAGAAGAAAGGAAAAACCTAAGTTGAGAGTCAGGAGACCCAGCAGCGAATCCTGACTTTGCCACTGTTCCAATCAGCCTCTGCTGGTTGCAAGGAGGAGATGCCAAGATTATCTTTAATGTAATAAAACAGAGGGGGAAGTGGTCATCCCTGGATACAAATGCATCATGGACTACTAGCCTGTCTGTTGTCTAAGCTCCTCCAAACTCAGGGGACTTGCTATGGGACTAATACAGCATCTTAACCCTGTTTAAATGTACAGTTCAGTGGCATTAAGTACATTTGTACTATTGTGCAAAATTGGGGTTTTTTTTAATGCTATTTAATTAGCAGTGAGACAATTATAAAAAAAAAATTAGGGATGAAATCATAAAAGTGTAGAAGAACTCTGCATTCAGATTGCTTTTAGGGTATCTTACAGTCTCATTTTTTAAAGTGCCAAACTAGAAAACAAAACTTTCTGACTATGGTTTATGAAGAAAGTCAATGGAGAATTTTAATCGGTGAAAACATATTCAAAAAGCCTTACACCAAAGAGTTAATAAATGAATGTTCTCGATATAAGTGAGGATGTTTAAGTAGGTTGGTTTTATTTTTTTAAATTTTCTTCCTTACCTGACTCTTTTGCTTCAGCCATTGGTGGTGTCAGTCATGTCAGATAAGGGAATTTGTACAAATTCCATTCCATTTGGCTGTGCCTTAATGGATGAATGGGTGTACACCAGGCAAAGGAGCAAGAGAAGAATAATCCAGGTGGAGGGAACAGGTGGAACAAAGTCACAGAAGCATGAACGCACTTGACCTACAAGGGAATTGGTGAGATGTTGAGCTCGACTGGGACTCTGGATCGCAAGGGCAGCCCAGGAGGAAAAGTCGGAAAGGCATGCTGGTCCCAGATAGCTCAAGACTTGGAAAATCAGGTTGAGAGAGTTGGACTTGATCTTAAGGACAGTCACTGAAAGTTCTCCTTGGGGCTGTGTTTGGGTGCAAGCTATGGTTAAACACAGCACATACACGGAAGGAGGGGTGATGGGCATCAAGCACTTTCTGCAAAAGTCCATAAGAGATAAAGATCCGAAATAAATAGTAGTGGCAAAAATAGAAATGTGGAAACAGACATGGCGGGCATTTTCTCAAATAAATTTGACACTTCATAAAGGGAAAAAATGGAAGGCATTTTCAAGGCTGGTGCAGAGGTGTCTAGTTTGTGTCAACAGTGATCACAAATGGAGCTGGCAGGAGACTGGCCTATAACTTTCTCCCAAGCCAATATCTTTTTAACACAGGTAAATTAATTTTAACTGACTGGTGCACATTCCTGAGATACTGTCATGATGAGCAAAAAGTGAGAACAAGGCTTGAAGTGTGAGAGAGAACCCAACATCCTTCTGGTCCCAGTGACCTGAAACATCAGGCAGAGTAGCCAAGACTGTGGACCCTCCTGGAATTGGCTGCAGAGCCAGATGAGGGTGGAGGTACTGCCTCTGCTGGAAGAGAGAAAACGTGCCAAAATAACATGCATAGAGGGATCTGACAGAGCTGGACAAAAATACCATCTTCCCTTGTGCATAACACAGTTGGTAAATTGAAACTGAACGAATTGCTTTGGTCATGGACTCCCAGATAAACCTCATCCACTTGGATTCCTCTCCCATACAGGAGTCCTTTGAGACATTTCCAACGGAGTTTGAGCCTTAAGCCCTTTTATACAACTCAGAGTATTTGGTGGTAGTTACTCAACCATGAATATTAACAGATAGACCTTTTGGCTACCTCTTTTGTGTATGTTTAATAATTGGCAGCATAAATGGCCACATAAATTTGAGTTAACACTATGATTATGTTCACCTTGCCTGTGAGATGCTCATAATCTAATGAGACAGACTAATATATTTTGGCTAAGATCAAGTGTAGTATCTGTTCTTACCAGTGTAATACAATTAAAGTAAAAAAAAATATATAGCATTCTCTGTAAAAAAAAAAATTATATATATATAATATATATATATATATATATATATATATATAGCATAAAGAGGGAAGAGGTAAAGTGCTCCTGTAGTTAAGAAAAGCAGAAATTTCATCAGCTTAACCTTGTAAAAATATTAGCCATGCACCCACTACATCAGTGTCCCCCTCTTTGATTTCAATCCTCTGATTTCTACTCTCTGGGCCACTCCAAATGCTATTTCCTAAAGCGGCCTTTATGTCTTGTATGAAGTTCTTCCATTCTCTCTTATCCCACGGCACAGTTTGAGATGCGCAACTTGAAGGTCTGGCATGGATGTGTATGTTAGGAGTGGTTTAGCCCAGTAAGGGAGATCAAGCCTTATCCAAGTCATGGTCCAGACTGGACTGTATTGGAACTGGTATGTATTCTCTTGAGTACTAACTTCCTGAAGGGTGGTGGAAAGAATACATGCTATGGGGAAAATCTAAGAATGTCTAGATGTGGTAAAAATACTAATGTTCCTCTGGTATGCACATCCAGACTCTGGTCCTAGAATAAGATGTTGATCTGTTTACTTGAAGGCAATTAAGCATTAGTTCCTCCGGAACATCAACTTCACATTCCTTACGTCCTTCCTGAAAGCCACCATTAGAAATATCTTTGTTAAATTTTTATGATAGCTTCTCAGTCTGCCAGCAGTAAATTGAACTGAAGTAAGAGCAGTTAACTTAAATTCTAGATCAAGATGCTAAGTCTTCTAAAATTGGGCCTACAACAGCATGCTCTAAGTTAGTTTAGAGGCAATTTCTGTCTGAGACCAGGCACTGGTGATTTCTTCTAATCCTAGAATTTGTAATCCTAAACTTATTGGGGAAAAAATTAAAGATCAATGAAAAGACTACCATCTATTAAATCTTAATATATGCCAAGTTCTTTACAGATATCTTTTATTTAATCCCCACAATACCACTACGAGTAGGTATGAATCACCTCATTTTAGAAATAGAGAATCTAAGACTCAGAGAAGTAAACTGGCTCTGAAAGTCACACAGCTAGAAAGTATCAGATCAAAAATCAGAACCCAGACCTATGTGATGCCAAAATCTTTACACTTCTGTTAGAGACAAGACTGGTTCTTGGTGTGATGCCAGCAAACTGAATTGTATGAACAGCAACTGATAAAAATCTAGGATTGCAATATAACCAATGTTACAGAAGGCACTTTGTATAATAAAATAAAAAGGATCCCCATTGCCTGAGAATTTATAGCCTATGAAGCAACATAGGGCATGCCACACAGTGAGAAGGAGCTAAAAATGAATGATCTTTTTCATCTCCTTCTTCCCATCCTGAGGTATGGAAGTTAGGAGGTCATGAGCTTCTGGGATCCTCTCAACTTTTTTCCCACTACAGTTGTCCCAAAGAAACTCGTGTAAAGAGGTGACACACTTCCAATTTTCAGCTGCATGGCACACTAAATGTCCTCATCAATTCTTCCACTGAAGATACGTAAAAGTGCTGGCAAAACATCTCTTTAAAAGGAGCAATAAGATGGCCAAAAAGGAAAGAGCACTTAAATGCCAAATTACAAGACACTCAAGGAGGTAAATCTGCTCTCATCTTTTTTTTTTTAAAGATTTTATTTATTTGAGAGAGAGAGAACACATGAGAGGGGATAGGGTCAGAGGATGAAGCAGACTCCCTGCTGAGCAGGGAGCCCGATGCGGGACTCAATTCAGGGACTCCAGGATCATGACCTGAGCCAAAGGCAGTCGCTTAACCAACTGAGCCACCTAGGCGCCCTAAATCTGCTCTCATCTTGATGGTATTTTCTATACCAGGTGGATTTGAGCTTGGGCATTCAGAGGTTCCCATGGTACAGTAGATGGAAATAAAGCCCAGAGCCAGCTCAAGGTGACAAGAAGTCTACTAGAAAACAGCCCCAACCACATTCACAATAAGATGGAAAAGAAATAAGAGAGAATCATACAGAGGCACTTTAGGAGCCAGTGGCTATGAATGTATCTGTCACGATGAAGGGCATAAGTCCACAGATTCAACCTGTCTAACAAATCCCCAAGCACACTGAAAAGGAATATTGTATTTGTATTAATCAGGGTTCTCCCAGGAAAGAGAACTAGGAAATTATTAATAGAATTATGCATATATAGAGAGAGAAGGAGGTTTATTATAAGGAATTGACTAATGTAATCATGGGAGTTGACAAACCCCAAGATCTACCAGTGAGTCAGTGAGCTGGAGACCCAGGAGAGTTGATGGTATAGTTCTCATCCAAAGGCCAGGAGGCTCAAGATCCAAGAAGGGTCAGTGTTTTGGTTCAAGTAAGAAAGTAAGAAAAAGCCAATGTTCTGGTTCAAAGGTAGTCAGGCAGGAGGAATTCCCCCTTCCTTGGGGAAGGATCACTCTTTTTATTTAATTCAGGCCTTCCACTGATTGGAGGAAGCCCACCCACATGAGGGAAGGTAATCTGTTTTACTCAGTCTATTGATTTAAATGTTAATCTCCTTTGCAAACACCCTCAAAGAAATACCCCAAATAATGTTTGACCGGATATCTGGGCACCCCATGGCCCAGTCAAGTTGACCCATGAAATTAACCATCACAAATATCAGGTGTGGCATTTCCTCAACTCCTCTGACCAGAGGCTCCTTCTCTGAGAGATGTGCTGTTGTAACAGATAGCACAGTAAGCCTTGAGAGCCTGGTACACTAATCCCCATCATGAGAGGAAGGTATAGCCTCCAGTCAAGGTATATCTTCACAGTGACAGAGTAGATCAACACAGTCCCCACTCTTGGGCCTCACAGACCACTGCTCTTCAGTAGCACATCCCTTCTAACACATGGTCAGACTAGAGCAGTGCTTCTAAAACTAGAAAGTGCATAGAAATCACCTGGAGCTCTTATTAAGGTGCAGATTCTGGTTCAGTAGGTCTGGGGGGCGGGGGCGCGCTGAGGTTCAGCATTTCTCATAAAGTCCCAGGAACTGCTGATGCTGCTGGTCCACAGACCACAGTTTCAGCAGCGAGGTGATCTCTGGGGACAGAAAAAGTCCACTTTTCCTCTTACTTCCCCTTCCTTTATGACTAGGGCTTCACCTACATCATACCCTCTTCTTCCCAACTCCAGCCCCATGGCTTAGCCTTAATAACAAGAATCAGGTGGAGAAATTGGCTTATCCTTATGGAATTGGAAGGCCTGTCAGGATATTATATTCCATTATACCCAGTCAATGTTCGGGAAATGTCTGTTGTTCCTCTCATATCCCCCTAGCCCTCAGGTGCATAGCCCTAAACAGCTTGGATTTGTTTGCTGCTGTTGTTCATGTGGTATTTTCCAGGTTTAATTAGCACATTTATCCCAAAATACCACCAGCTTTCAAAGGTAAGAACATCACCACCACCAGCAGCAATAATAAAATACTGCAGAATGGTTTTGTAACTTGTAAGTGTACCTACATTCACACCTCCACCCGACACCCATCCTTTAAGAATCAGCTCAGGCTTCACCTGCTCTGAAAACTCTTTTCTAGGCTTATGAGGACAGTGCTTATCACACTTTGATGTTTTGCTTATTTAAGATCTTATTTCCCACTATAAACTCCTTGACTGTGTCTCAGGCACCTATAGGTTTGTGCTGTTCAGAATATCATCTAGAATGAATAAGCAGATTGATTTACACTTATAATGCTCACAACCATCCTGTCTTATCTCCATTTTGAGGGGCAGAACCCAAGGCCGAGAAGATAAGCAACCTGCCCAAGGTCACACTGGTTGTTGCCAAAACTCCAGCTCTTCCCACTCTCCCATATCACCACCACCCCGCCCAATCACCACCACCAACTGCCTGTATCTTTAAGTCTCCCAAGAGAGGTTTTGCTGAATTTTCTCCTCAAATGAAGCCATTTGACATGTCCTACTCTGTAAGTGGTGACTTGGTCACACACAGAAGTGTCATGATTCACCTGAGCTCCCAGATCTAGCCACTGGCAGACAAAGAATCAAATCCCAGTCTGACTTCCCATATATCACGAGCATTCACTTCACATCTCCACCCACTTTGGAGACCAGTTTATGTACGTGGTCCAGTCCTAGGTGCAGTTACAATGCTTAACCCCCATGATGACTGCCCAGGGTCAACTGTCAATTTTAGAATTGAATTTTCTAAAAGTGACTCTTCCTAGCTTTCAAGTGGTTTGACGTTAGCAGAAAAACACTTTAAAATAGTATTTTTGCCTTCTTTGGCATTTAGAATCTCCATGGATTTAAGTAAAATTCAACATGGAATAAATACAAATTAACTCATCAAAATGAAAGCAGTAAGAGAAGTCAGTTATTTCCAATATTTCCTGCCAAAGCATCACTTTACTCTCTCCAAAGAGGCAGAACCAGATTGTCTATTGATATTTACAAACCCAGCATCCATTTTAAATGAACTATTGCACATAAAAACCCCAAAAGAGAACTTACAGAATATAGCTCTATCCAACAAATAAAGGACACTTAATAAATACACATAATGTTTAATTAATAGAAATAGGAATTGGGCTAGAGAGAGACTTTATATTCTTCTTCAAGAAGAATTAAAATAAAAAAATTTATGACTAAAGCATGTATTTGTTTTGTAAGTTTTTTAAAAATTCAAGTGGATGAAGGAGCATGCCAAGTGACCTGACTTCCATCGTTCCAAATTATCAGACTCTGCACATCCAATAACTAAACATAAGAACTACAGATTTCATCATCCATAACCGAGCTTCTAGGAGATGTCTGATTCAAACAGCAAGTCCCAGACCAAATTCTAACACATGTAGAAATATTCATTAGCAAGTAAGCACAAAAACAGCCATTCCTATCAGTTCAATGAATAAAAGCTCTGACCTTCCCATGAAATGTTAACTCAAAACAGATGTAACAATATTCTAGCACTAGTATTCAGCTACCACGTTTAGTGGGATTGAGTTGCTAGAGCCCTCTGTTAATACTTAGACACAGGACAACTTGGTGTGTCTGGCTTATACGGCACTGCAAAGTTTATAATTTGCTAGCATTACCAGATTTCTAAACCCTATTCATGCAAAGACATCTTTAAATAGTTCTAGCCAACTCATGTATCATGAACACCACTCAACTCTCCAATGAAAAATAGCTTCCCATATTTATTAGGCTCATTAGGGAACCCTCTAGGACTTACCAAAGATAAAGATCACTAAAGCCTTAGAGAAACCCCTCAATACTCCTAAAGAATATGTTCAGTTAGGGGGTGCCTGGGTGGCTCAGTTTGTTAAGCATCTGAATCTTGATTTCAGCTCAGGTCATGATTTTGGGGTCTTGAGATCAAGCCACGTGTAGGTTCCACTCATAGTGATACCTGCTTAAGATTCTCCCTCTCACTCTGCCCTTCCCCCCTACTGCCCCCCGCTTGCACTCTCTCTCTCTCTAAAAAAAAAAAAAAAAAGAATATATCCAGTTAGGTATTTCAAATATTAACTGACAACCCCATATAGGATTTACGATGAAACACACACACATACACACACACACACACCACTATCTATGCTGAAATATTTAAAAAGTAAATCTGAAAAGTAAAATATTTAAAGGTAAATTTTGCAGACAATATAACAGCTGGATACAATTAAAGAATAAAACTGTGACAGATGGATTTCATAAAGACACACAAGAGTATAATGATGGAGTCTCTGAGCTCCTTCCATAAAAATAAGCACATTTATTTAGCCTTAGTTTGGATCATAATGACACACAAAAATCACAGCTTAGTCTCTTCATTTTAAATCCAACCAACTGAAGCCCAGACAAGTGACATGACTGGCTCAAGGTTGTCCTGAGAATTAATGGCAGAGCCAAAACTAGCACCAATCTTTAGAATTTCCATGGCTACTGTGGAGCTTCTAAAAAGTTTTTCCAAATATAAAAATAATCCACAACTTTTTTTTTTTTAAGATTTACCTATCCATTTGAGAGAGAGAGAGAGAGAAATAGCATGAGTGAGGGGAAGAGCAGAGGGAGATACAGAGGGAGAAAGAGAATCCTCCAGCTGACTCCCTCCTGAGAACAGAGCCCCACGCCAGGCCGATCTCACAACCCCGAAATTATGACCCAAGCCGGAACCCAGAGTTGACTGCCCAACCAACCAAGCCACCCAGGCACCCCCACAACTTTTTGTAGAAAATGTATAAGAAAAAATAAAAATATGAAGATTTAATAAAAGATTATCCATAATTCCTACACTCACATATAACCACTATCGGTGCATCTCCTTACAGACACTGACACAATATACATCCATACCCAGTAATTTTAATTTACATGATACCTTATGGTTTTGTGGACTGCTTTTATTTAATTTGCTTTTATTGTGGAAACAATCCCCCATGACATATAATAACCTTCAAAAACATGGTTTCTGTAATGATTGCATGACAGTTCATCATTTATTTATCCATTCCTCTATTGTTGGACATAAATGTTATCTCTAAGGGTTTGTTATAATCACTCTAAGATGAACATTTTGCTCCTAGAATGTAAACATTATGAAGGTAGGCAGTTTGTCTTATTGATCACAGTACCCTCAGCCCCCAAAGAGAGTCCAGCACATAGTAGAAGCTCAGTAAGGATGGATGGATGGATGGACGGACGGATAGGAATGACTGGATAGATATTGATGGATGATTGATATGGATGGATTTGTATGCATTTCTGATAACTTCTCAAAAACTCTTTTTAGTTTGAGCACTAACATAGATATCTGGTTAAGTTGCCACATAAAAAATAGGGCATCGATTTATTTGAAATGATTCACTGTCCCATATATTAAAAGCCTATTCATTCTTCAACTGACATTTAAATGAAATTATTTATTTACCTGAAATTCAAATTTAACTTGGCATGCCATAGTGAGATTTGCTAAATCTGATAAACATAATTTTAATGTACCACCTTCATAGCACAGGCTGCCCAGAATACCCACACCGATCCCTAAGCAAAATCTCAATCCTCTTAAGGAGTTTAAACCCACTGGCCTGTGGCAACCAGTGAACGCTTTAACAGCCACTATCTTTTGAGCGCCGATCTTCTTCATGAGTCAAGACAAATGAGAAAAACAATAGCAAAGACAACACCCAGCTATGGTGATGAATGAAGCCCGGCAGGATCTTTTCAAACACAAATTACAGCACAGGAGTGTCTTCTCCACACTGCTCTCTCCTCTATCCCCACCTCTCCTCTTCTACCTCTAATGTGAGTCACTCCTGTGCCTCCCCACTACTCCTGTCATGACCTGTAAGGAAGTGCATGATCTGGCCCCTGCCTACATAGGCATGTTCAACCATGTGCCTCTCCCTTCCCCTCACTCTGTGCACTACAGACACCCTGGCCTTTTTCAGTTCCTCCCATCTACAGGGCTCCTTTCTACCACAAGATCTTCACACATTTGCTCTTGCATCTGCCTGGAAAGCCCTCCCTTTCTCCTCCTCCTCCTCCTCCTCCCATTATTTAGTTCACTCTTATTCATTCTGCATCTCAGCTCCACAGTCACTTCCTCAAGAAGCTGTCCCTAATTCATTTTGCAGACTAGGTCACGTTCCTTTGTTCTAAGCTGTTAAAAGCCCTGTATACTCTTCCTTCCCTGTATTTATCATAGTTGACATTTTAATTTTGTTTTTGTGATTGTTTGTTTAATATGTATATCTACTAGGAGGGCTAGAACACCATGTCTCTTTTTGTAATCAGTCTGTTCTCAACACCTAGCAGAGTTTCTGCCAAAATGAAAACAAATGGACACTCAAATATTTATTGAGCAGGGAAGAGAAGCCTACAAACTTGCTAACATCTTACCCTTCCCAAAGTAAATAGCCACTCCTGACTTGGAAGACTCACTCACTCTAGGTGGGCAAAAGGAGAGAGATCAAAATCCAATTTGTTCTTTGACCAAACGTCTACAGAACTACATATAATCCCCATGTTACACATAGGACATGACATACAACCGCAAACAATTACAATGTTTGTGTGGTACAATGTGATATTTTCAGAGGCATACAGGGGTATAATTTAGGAAATGTAGGCAAATATGGAGTGAAAATTAAGATCTCTGTCCTGTCATTCAAGCTAACTTTTCTTCCAGCTGAAAATTTCCAAATTTACAGGTCCAGGGGGATTTTTACTCCTTCACAGGCTTCCATAGCACCATTTTATCCTGGTTCTTGTCAGCTTATCCCCTACATTGGATCCTCTATCAGACCTAGGCCTCCTTCCTCCTCAATATAAATTATTAGAGACATGTTCAAACATATGCAAAAGTAAAAAGACCAACAGTACTCATCATCCAGCTTCAACAAATATCAACAGATGGCCAATTTTGTTTCATTTTATAACCCACCCACTTTCCTTCCCAACATTATTTTGCAGCAAATCTCAAATATCACATTATTTCATCTATCAATGTTTCAGTATGTATCAATATTTCAGTATGAAAGATAAGGACTTCCATAAATGTCATAAATTTTTATCAATAATTGGCTTGTTCAAATTAAGATCCAAGTAAGGCCTACACATCAGTTCAACTGTTGTGTCTCTTAAATCCCTAATCTATAGGTTCATTCTCCCTATTCTCCTTGCATTTTATTTATTGAAGTAACAAGGTTACTTGCCCTATAGAGTTTCCCACACCCTAGATTTTATTAATTACATCCCCAAGGTGTCCTTCACCATGTTCCCCTGCCCTCTGTAGTTTCTTTCTGTAAACTGGCAGACCTAAAAGCAGAACAAATGCTTGATCTTTCCTCCTTTATTTGGTTAGTTTTCAGAATAATCACAGGTGACAGACTTCTCCAAAAGAAACAAATGAATTGTTTGTTGTTTTGAAGATCAATATGAATTCATGGATTTATACATGTTTATGTGTTTTAATCCCTTGTAGTCATTATAGTTTGTGGTGCTCAGATTGTCCTGTCTTTGGCCAATGGGAGCTTCTGTGCCCTCCCTTTTGATCTGACCCCAGTTGTCTTTAATGGTTTCCATGCTGATTTGATAAGATGTTCTTGGCTTCTCTTCTACAGTTCCTGACCTAAATCTGGATCAGCTATTTCTCCAAGGATGTTTGGTCACTTGTACATTGTATTTCACCTATGGTTTCAATTTTCCCATTCAGTGATCTGAAACATTCCTATTAAGGGGTTCAGAATAAAAATGGCATAAAAATTATTTTGAGCTAAGGTAACTGAATTCCTGAAATGGCTTATCTGTCTAAACACTGAGCCTCCTAAAAGAAGGTATAAAGCCCCTGGCATAAACCTCCTCTTTGAGAGCAACTGTAACCCTCTTGGAGACAATTCAGCACCACTCTCAGACATTGTCACAAAATTGTTTTATCTCCCTTCCATTTCCTATGGGACCATTTGTGTTTCCAAAAAGAAAGATAACCATTTTATGTTTAAATGTTTAAACTGTTTCCCCATAAGTGCCCTTCTTCCCATCCCCTTCACATAATAAGATGGTATATAAGTCCCAAATTTTTTTTTTTTTTTTTAGATTTTATTTATTTATTTGACAGAGAGAGACACAGTGAGAGAGGGAACACAAGCAGGGGGAGTGGGAGAAGGAGAAGCAGGCCTCCCGCTGAGCAGGGAGCCCGATGCAGGGCTCGATCCCAGGACCCTGGGATCATGACCTGAGCTGAAGGCAGATGCTTAATGACTGAGCCACCCAGGTGCCCCTTAAGTCCCAAATTCTAACTTCCCTTTGAGCCCCATGTCTTTGTAAACTCCTATATGTACAAGATGTGATTAAAGTCTGTCTTTTCTCTTGCTAATCTGTCCGTCTGAGTTTAATTTGCAGGCCTCCAAACAAGGAACATGAGAGAGGAGAGGAAAAGTTTTTCCTCGATTTTCCTTCTAAGATGTACATACTCAACAGGTGACTGGACATTGACTTCTCTGCATCCACAAGACACATCTCAAATTCAACTGTTCAGATATGAACTATCCTCTTTGACTCACACTTACTCTTTATTATGGCCTTTGTCGGTACTTGGGTATCTGTGTTTGCAGTCAGGTCAGACCAAGACTCTGTTAGAAACATGGATTCCACCCACACCCTCATGAAGCAGCCCTCTGTGCTGTTCTGGCTAGACCAAACGTCTAACAGTACAGCATGATCCTGGGCTTTGCAACATTCATGAGGCTCTGAAACATGTTGAAGACTCTCAGCCAGCCACAACCCTTAATTTGCATGAAGGACTTTGAAGAAGTCTGGCTGCTTGAGCAGGCCTGTGTAGATGAAGAGAACAGCTCTTACAGCATGAAGCTGCATCTGATCTTACTTTGACACCATGTTGGCAAACAGAGCCTGAGGTATAAACGCTGGGTCAGCTCTCCAGAGCCCCTCTGAATAAGCTGGTGTACAAAGGGGAAAACACTGGAAGATATAGGGCTTTCCAGGTGGGCTTCCCATGGACAGCTGCATGGACGTTAACCTAGGGGCAGGAAAGGTATGGAGGGAAGAGGGCCAAGGCTGTGGGCAACAGAGCAGAAGGACAGCAACAGCTCTGATTGGACAAAGCCAAGGGGTGACTGAGGGCAGGGCGGAGGGTTCCAGGAATAGACTGGACATGTGGCCAGACAATCAGACGGGGCCTCAGGGCACTGAGACTGCAGTGAATGTAAACTTGTCCCAGTCGTGGCTGAGTCCTGAGACAAAGTAAGCACACAAGAGAAACATTCCCTCACTGGCCTAACCAAACCCCTGCCTCAGCACCTCCACTCCCAGACCCGTGGCCCCTGCAGGAACCAGCTCCTCTGATTCTAGCTCCCTCTCCTCTGGAACAGAGGGCTTCCTTAGGTAACAGTCTCCTCCTGGATCATTGACTGCTTCCAGCAGCTCCTTCTCCTTCGGTCTCCCTCCCCTGCAGGCCCTCCTGTACTGCAGGGTACACCCAGCATGTCTTCATTTTGCCCCCTCAAAACATAAAGTGCAAGACTTCAAGCCCACCCCAGATATATTTATATTTATGCACAAACCAAAAATGCTCCACTGAACCAAAATTTAGGCATATTTTAGAATATGCACAAAAGAGAAATTAAAAGACAATCAGAAAACAAACAGGTACATGTACTGGTACTTTCTTCCATTTGCCCCTGATTAACTGTCTCACCAACATCACCTGAAAACTCCCTGCAACGTTACTGAAAGAGTTTTGGATTGCATATGCGGCTGATGTCTTGTTTAGACTGGACAGGATTCGTGAACCCTGACAGTGAGTCTTCAAGATCTAAAAAGAGACTATGCTTTGAGCTGAAGGTGACAGGCAAGGGGCAAATTAAGGAATCTGTCCAAGACTGCTTCTTTGACAGAAGAGACAGAAGATAAATAAATCCATTTCCTGGTCCCACCTCCACTAAATTCAGTCTATTTAATATACTCTTTGCCCACAGCCTAAACTACATCTTTCTGGCTGGACTTAAATTTCTTACCTGATCCTGGAATAAAACATACAAGTGGTGGCTACATAATCATCAGGTGTTGCTTAGGTGGTGAGTCTTCAAATCAAACATGGGTATTAGAAGTCCAAAAGCAAAGGACAGAGGTACTTCTCCTTGTGACGAGGACCCTGCAGCCTGACAGTGGTCCCACCAGACTACAGCTGTTAAAAGGCAAAGACAGTTCTTGCAAGATCAAAAACCAATTTAGGTGACCTCAAGTCCGACTCTAAAATAGATCTGTAGGCATCGTTTAAGATTTAGGTTTGCTTTTCCTGTTTTCCCATCAAAGAAAATTAGTCTTAAAAAAAATAGCATTCCAAGTGACCTAAGGTTAGAAAAATTGTCCTGCAAGTGTTTTGAATTCTTTGTCACCCCCGATTTCTTTCACAACTGAGTATGGTTCATCAAGGAGGTTATTGGCATGGGGACTGACAGCTTCAACATCAAAACAGGATGTGTCCCCACCAAGGCCCCCGCTTTGCTGCAATCTACTGGAATTAATTGGTCTTGGGGTTTTTTTGTTGGTGGTGATGGTGGTTTTCTTCTTTTCTTTCTTTCTTTTTTACTTAAGAGCCTCAGATGGGCAGACATGGAAACAGCTTCTCATTTGCATAGAGCCTGGCCCGGCAAGGGTGAGCTGAGGACACGCTGAGTTGCCTTCTTGGCAAAGGCAGGAAGTCAGCTGCAAGAAGCTACCACTTTTCAACCCTGGGTGGCTTTTCCTTTTCTCTCTCTCTGTCATTCATTTTGGAAGAAAACATACATTTAATTTCAAACAGAGCACAAGAACTTGGAAGGGGAGGGGAAAGAAGGCAGCCAAATGCTCCAGGCTGGCCCAATAATTCCTGCCCCCACATTTTTCCTTACTTAATTAGAGATGCCAAGCCAGCAAACTGAAAGGGGCTAGTGGTCCCCAGCCATGCCAGAGGATGGCTGGTGATGACTCACATGACAGTGCCCCGAGCGCCCCTTTCCACATGGTGGGGAACTGACCCCGAGGGGCGCGGCACCCTCTCCAACCACGTGGGCAAGCCCAAACCTGAGATTGTCGTTCCACCTGAGAGAAGCCCCTGTTCAAGGAACACTTCTGCATGAATGGGTGAGAGATTATAGCAGAAGGAGCCAACACTGAGAGCAATGACTGCATCACTTCAAAGCAAATTACTTCCTTCTTACTGATGTGCAGATGCAGTTCAATTCTCCCCAAAGCTTTTCTCTTGATTTGAATCTCTTTCTCAGATAACTGCTGTCTGGTACCTGAGCTCCAACTAACATGTGCCCAGGGACACAAATGAGCAACCTTGCTCTGATATGGGTGGCCAAAACGCAGGCAGGCACATTCCAAAGGAAACTATATATGTATTATTTTTTCTATCACACATATAGACATTTATTGGGCAAGCAGTAGAAACCAGTTCATACCACCCTGTCCTGTGGGTCCAACAAAGGCCTTTAGGAGCCTGTATCACTGCCTCGCATATAAGGTTCCTTCCAGAGATAAGACATTATGCAGAGGGGGATTCTGAGCTAATTGGCATCAGGCAACCAAAAATTCTCCAGCCCTGTGGCCGAATGCAGGGCCTTTGGGTCCAGCCTCAGGGTCATCACCAAGGATATGTGTTCTTAACATTTCTGGACTCTCAACCCCTGATCATACAGGGAAGTGTCTCTAAATTGAAAGAAAACTATATTTCTGTGGGTGGTATCTGGTCAAGATTCATGTCACGTCTGTCAGATAAAACAATGAATTCTTCCCCAACAGAAGCAGCATAATAAAGTATATTTATATGTTGGTTTGTTACAAGGAACAAAAAATAGTTGGGGGGGGGGCGCCTGGGTGGCTCAGTTGTTAGGCATCTGCCTTCGGCTCAGGTCATGATCTCAGGGTCCTGGGATCGAGTCCCACATCAGGCTCCCTGCTCAGCGGGGAGCCTGCTTCTCCCTCTCCCCCTGCTTGTGTTCCCTCTCTCGCTGTCTCTCTCTCTGTCAAATAGATGAATAAAATCTTTAAAAAAAATAGTGGGAAACTAAATGCAGTAATAAGGTACATGGTAATATTCAGACATGCATATGAATTTCACGTTCGTAAGTGTTTCACCAATTTTATAGCGATCCCGAATTACCTCGATCCCCCGTCAGAGTGCAGCAGATCTTATACACTCATAAAGTGTATTTCCAGACCTTTAGAGAGCACTAAATTATTGAACCGAATGTCTCTACAGGTTCCTGACTTTCTGGAGTCATGTGCCCACCGAGTCATAGTTCTAGAAATATCCTCATCCCACAGGTTGTCTTTTCAACTTGCATTAATATTTTCTCTCATACCAAATTACTAGAAATCTATATTTCTAACAAGAAAGGGATATTTCATCACTTGAAAAGCTTTACAGGGCTTGCTAGTCTCCTCACCCCTCACAAACTATGTAATCCCAGATATCAGTTGCACAGAGCACATACCGTATCACAAAGTGTGTAAAACTACACCTCCACAAAATTAAAATAACTACATATTAGGGACTGTTGGGGTTGGTTTAGATATCAACACCAAAATACTATGTCCTTTGAAGGGCCAAGAGTACATGCTAAGCTATGAAGTAGAACAAATGTATAATTCAGGTATCCAGGAAAAAAAAAAAAAAAGGCATTTAAGACCGGGGTTTGCCTGACTTTCTTCTATGTGGCTATATCTAAGGAAGGCATGATATGAAAGGTGGATATATTCGAATTGAGGGAATAAGTCATAATCTAGCAGGGTTCCTTTTCTATTGACCATGGAGATTTGCATTTCGTTAGTCTTTGTCATTAAATTGATTTCCTCTTATCCAACTTATCTGATGACTTTTTTTAAAAAAAAGATTTATTTATTTTAGAGAAGAGAGAGAGAGGGAGCATGGGGCAGGGGGGAAGAAGGGGAGAGGGGAAGAGAATTTCAAGCAGACCCCTCACTGAGCACAGAGGCCAACATGAGGTTCAATTTCATGACCCCAAGATCGTGACCTGAACCGAAATTAAAAGTCAGATGCTTAACCAACTGAGCCACTCAGGCGCCCCATCTGATGACTTTTAGTATCATACCTTCTTACTGGGCCTTTTAAGGAAGATTTTAGAGCATAGGGTAGACAAGGATAGGTTGTACACAGAGTCTTATATCAAAGACTATCAAACAAATGTTTTTAATACTATCTGCCCAGGGTCTGTGCAATCAATATGCACTGGCGGGGATGAATCCTCTGTCTGCTTGTCATGTAGACATATAAACCACTGCAAGTTAACCTAGAAAAGTGGTTCAGTGTGTAGGGTTTAGAACCAGATAGACACATCCAAATATTCTGCATTTTAGCTCTTCAACCTCAAGCAAATCACTTAACTATTTTTAATATTTTTGACCTCATTTCCTAATTTACGTACCTCACGGGTTTCTTATGGGTACTGTGTGTGTATAAAGTGTTTAGCAGAGTGCCTAAAACACTTGTAGGTAGGTAGATATTCAAATATTGTGGAGGAAAAGGTGAGTTTATTTCTCAGAAACTCTTCCTGGGGCAAACCATCCAACTACCCAAATAATAAAAGAAATGGTCCTCGATGTTTCACGCTGTGAAGTATTACGATTTTCAGCTCCAACCTGAAATCTCTATTTCTTTTTAGGAATTCCACTCATAATTTTTCTTCATGATTCTTGATCCTATCCTTCCCTGTCCACAATTCAGCTCTGTTTGGGGAACTAACACTCGAAGGAGACAGCAGGAGGGCCTAAATTATACTCCTCTTTGTGAGCCAGTTTCACTGGGCATCAGATATATTCAGCCAACCTGATATAGTCACCGTCCGTGAAAAAGACATTATTTTTCTAATTCGTTGGGGCGGTTGTAGGATAAATTAGATCATTTTTCCACAGAGCTATTGGTTCCTTAAAATAAAAGAATATAATCACTTTCTGGCCTAGTTATCAATGACCCCTCACAGCACTATGCTGCTTGACTGGTCTGCCCTCCCCCAGGTTCCCCCCCACCAACCCTCCCTTACACTTGTCCTTAAGCCAGACTCACCCTGCGTGTGCTTTTATTGGCATCAGGGATCCCACCACTGGGGTCTGATGCTAAATGATTTGGGACAAATCTGTTGATCTCCTGCCACTTTCAAAGGGTCCTAGGATGTAATGACTAAGACCAAGAGGGGAGCAGAGACAAAAGGAAGTAGGGGACGGTTAAGGTCATTTTCAACGCCCTGATTCTGGGATGAGAATGGATACTGAATAAGCAGGTCACGGTCTCAGACACGGGTCCTTGCCCCAGAGCCCTTAGAGGGAAGGTCTCCAGGCGCCTCCCATCCTGCGCACCTTCACTTCTCTGTTCTTCCCTTCTCCGTACTAACGAGCATCCTAGCTCCTCCGACGCAGCTCTCTAGCAAGCTTCCCTTCCCAATCCCGACTTCAGATTCGGCCAAACTCTGCTTGACCGGAGAGAGGCATCATCTCGAACCTCCCTAAGTTCGTCTTGCCACTCCCATGGGGACGACCTCATGGAATGGGAGACGGGAACCGAGGCAAGGAGAAGGAGAAAGGCAGTCTCAGAGCTTGCTCCCAGGTTGGCATTTCTACCAATGAATTTTAACCAAAACAGACTTCTGGTGGCAATTTCCTTTGCTTAGACCGACCTCGGAGCATGGCATGCCCTTCCTGCCTGTTTTATAATTAGCAAAAAAAAAAACCCAATATGGAGCTCGCCTGAGGAAGAAAGGCGCCCCGCTCAGAACACCACCTCCCCGGCGCAGCCAGGATCACGGTGAGATGGGGAGAGAGAGCACAGACACCCCTGCCGGGCCACAGGCAGACCTGTCAAAGCGGCGCTCCTCCCCGCCCCCTGTGAACCGTGCCCCCGCCTACCTGAGGCGGCGGTCACTTCGCCCCCAGAGCGCTCTCTGCACAGAGTCCCATTATGAGAAAAGCACACTGGCACCGACCGACCTCCCGGCTCGCTCCGGCCTCCTGGTGAATCTGCGCGCAGTGCAACGGCCAGACTGGCCAACATCTCGGAAGGCAACAAGCATGCGCGCGCATGCTCAGAGGAGCGCACGTGCGCAAACGCCGGTGCCCGGGCTTTGCTCTCCCCGAGCGTCCCGTGCATCCTCGCGCTGTTTAGGTCTTCGGCTTAGGACCTTGCACCCTGGCCTCTGACGCACTGCCCGGCAGGAAGCGAAAGGGATGGGGCCAGCATCGAAAGAGCCTGCTTCCACCCTGCTTCTGCACCCAGAAGGCCCTCAGGAGGCAGTACCCCAGCATCTGGCACCTCCCTCCATCATAGGCCTCCAGTACCCCGCCTACCTCCAGAGACCTCCATAACGCAGGGTCGGCTCCAGCACCTGCACCTGTCCACCTCTCCGCCCACACTGCCAGTCTTCTTCCTACTCCGTTCTTTTAACTTGTGTCCTAGGACCTTCTCTGCCCTCCAGCCTGCACCGGAACCAAATACCAAAGCCTGGTCTAAATCCCTGAGTGTTACAGCTTGTCTGCCTGGGCACAACATGGCGAGCCTCGCCCACACCTGCAGCTGAGTTCTCTCAATCGCGTGTCCCCGCGTCCATCATTCCCACCTGCAGACACCCACTCTTCAGTGTAGACACTGGCATGGGTCATTTCTAGCCCTTAGCCTAATCCAAATTTGTGAGTGGTAAATTCTCCCCAATTGAAATACCAATTCTTAGTAGCATTTGCTCTTAGGAAGTTCTTACATATTCAGAAAAATCATGATTATTCCCCAAGGAGGTCCTCGCTGATACTCATTCCCGGACCAACTGGAGTACGTCCAGGAAATACAAACTAATTGTAAGCTCCAAAATAAGTCTCCTGTAAGAGGGGGAGAGGAGGAGGAATTCCCATTAAATAAGGCTCATAGTAAAGTAGCTGACATTTTTATGACCATTTTAATCCGACACTGGTATTACATCTCACTTAAAGATGCCACCTGGATTAGTTCACTCTTTTGTCTGCTGATATCAAAGCTTCAGTCAGACTAGTTGAAGGAAATGTGAGGGGGGAACCATTCAAACACAAGTAGATTGGAACAGGAAAAGCCTTCATTTTTTAGGTAGATTGTGAATCTAGCTATTCTACACCCCTCTCCTTAGCCATCATGGTTAGTCTTATCTCTCTTTCTCATGTTCAGCCTCCTCAAGCAGAGAGGGATTGCTAAGGTTGGTTTAGTAAGACATGATACTCAGAGACCACTTGGGCTCATGCTCCGACCCCTTCTCCCACTTGGGCAGCCAATAGTCTCCATTTTGCATCTGGGAGAATCAGGGTGACTACCAGGCTTCAAAGTCCACCCTAGGCACTTGATTTCCATGCATATTTTTAATTATCTAGACACTGGTAATTCTCATTGAAGTGCTCATATCTCTGGTTTAAAGAGAAAACAAGCAGACGCACTGGGAATTAATGTCAACTTATCAGACCTGGGCTCAATGCTTTAGGACTGCAGTTTTTACTCACTGGTCTACACTCTTTGTTTACACAATCTTATCTGATCCTGCAGTTCATACCTTCTGTCCCTTCCCAGTTCCTACCCTTTTGAGCTCCTGGCCTGTATATCCGATCCCTATTTGATGGCTGCAGTTGGATCCTTCACAGACATGTCAATTGCAGCGTATCCAAAACTGAGGATTGGAACCCAACTCCCAACCTCCCTCCACCTCCGGTATGTTCCTCCTCCAGTGTTTGCCACTTCAGTAAGTGGTGTTTTTAGTCTTTCATTGCTTGTGCTGAAGCTGGGGTGACATCCACCGTCTCCAACACCCACCCCCCACCAACACCTCCCTTCCTACCTCCCTTGCCACCATCCCCAGTGGTCCACACCTAGCCCAGTGCAGTAAACCTCAAAAATGAATTGAGAATCTATCCACTTCTCATCTCCACCTGCTCCATCCTGCTCTCTTATCAGGGCTATGAAAGAGCCTTCGGGGGGGGGGGGGGGGGGCCTGGGCGGCTCAGTTGTTAAGCATCTGCATCCTGTTAAGCATTAGGGTCCTGGGATCAAGCCCTGCATCAGGCTCCCTGCTCAGCGGGAAGCCTGCTTCTCCCTCTCCCACTCCCCCTGCTTGTGTTCCCTCTCTCGCTGTCTCTCTCTCTCTCTGTCAAATAAATAAATAAAATCTTTAACAAAAGCAAAAATGAACTTTTGGGACTTCATCAAGATAAAACTTCTGCACAGCAAAGGAAACAGTCAACAAAACAAAGAGGCAACCCACAGAATGGGAGAAGATATTTGCAAATGACACTACAGATAAAGGGCTGGTATCCAAGATCTATGAAGAACTTCTCAAACTCAACACCTAAAAAACAAATAATCAAGTCAAAAAATGGGCAGAAGACATTAACAGACACTTCTCCAAAGAAGACATACAAATGGCTAACAGACACATGAAACAATGTTCATCATCATTAGCCATCAGGGAAATTCAAATCAAAACCACACTGAGATACCACCTTACACCAGTTAGAATGGCAAATATTGACAAGGCAAGAAACAACAAATGTTGGAGAGGTTGTGGAGAAAGGGGAACCCTCTTACACTGTTGGTGGGAATGCAAGTTGGTACAGCCACTTTGGTAAACAGTGTGGAGGTGCCTCAGAAAATTAAAAATAGAGCTACTCTATGACTCAGCAATTGCACTACTGGGTATTTACCCCAAAGACACAGATGTAGTGAAAAGAAGAGCTATGTGTACCCCAATGTTCATAGCAGCAGTGTCCACAATAGCCAAACTGTGGAAAGAGCTGAGATGCCCTTCAACAGATGAATGGATAAAGAAGATGTGGTCCATATATACAATGGAATATTACTCGGCCATCAGAAAAGATGAATACTCAACTTTTACATCAACATGGATGGGACTGGAGGAGATTATGCTAAGTAAAATAAGTCAAGCATCGAAAGTCAATTATCATATGGTTTCACTTATTTTGGGAATATAAGGAATAGCATGGAGGATATTAGGAGAAGGAAAGGAAAAATGAAGGGGGGGGAAATCGGAGGGAGAGATGAACCATGAGAGACTATGGACTCTGAGAAACAAACTGAGGGATTTCGAGGGGAGGGGGGTGGGGGGATGGGTTAGCCCAGGGATGGGTATTAGGGAGGGCACGCACTGCATGGAGCCCTGGGTGTTATATGAAACAATGAATCGTGGATCACTACATCAAAAACTAATGATGTATTGTTGGGTTTTTTTTTTTTTTTAAGATTTTATTTATTTATTTGACAGAGATAGAGACAGCGAGAGCAGGAACACAAGCAGGGGGAGTGGGAGAGGGAGAAGCAGGCTTCCTGCTGAGCAGGGAGCCCGATGTGGGACTCGATCCCAGGACCCTGGGATCATGACCTGAGCCGAAGGCAGACACTTAACGACTGAGCCACCCAGGCGCCCCACTAATGATGTATTGTATGGTGACTAACATAACAGGATAAAATAAAATTTAAAAAGAAAAGAAAAAAGAAAAAGAAAGAAAGAAAGAAAAAAGAAAAAGAAAGAAAGAGAAAAAGAGCCTTCGGGTTGGTCTCTCTACTTTGTTTCCCACCCCCATCTCCCTATGCAGCAACTGTAGCAAACTTTTTTTTTTATTGTGGTAAAATATACGTAACATTTACCATTTTAACCATTTTTAAGAGTATAATTCAGTGGCATAAGTACATTGTGTACAACCATCACCACCATCCACTCCCAGAACTTTTTTATCTTTCCCAACTGAAACTCTGTACCTATTAAATAATTACACCCATTCTGTCCACCCATCCACCACCTAGCCCCTGGTAACAACCATACTAATTTTCTGTCTGTGAATTTGACTATTCTGGGTACCTCATAACAATGGAATCATACAGTATTTATCCCTTTGTATCTGGCTTATTTTTTTTAGCATAATGTTTTCAAGGTTCATCCATGTGGTAGCAGGTGTCCGAATTTCCTTCCTTGTTAAGTCTGAATAATATCCTTGTGTGTGTCTGTGTGTCTGTGTGTGTGTATCATACCACATTTTGTTTATCCTTTCATTTTGTTTTCTACCTTTGGGCTATTAAGAATAATGGTGCCAAGAGCATAAGTGTACAAACATCTGTTTGAGTCCCTGCTGTAGATTCTTTGGGGTATACTCCCAGGAGTAGAATTGCAGGATCAAATAGTAATTCTGTTTAATTTCTTGAGCAACCATAACAAACTTTTAAAAACATTAGTCAGATTATGTCTTTCCTCTCCATAAAGTTCTTTGACGACCTCCCATTGCACCTGGTAAGCAAGGAAACAGTGTCCCAGTTTTGCCTGATCTGCCCCGAGCTTTCCCACCTCGCCCATTCACTCAGCCCCTTCCGTGGCTTGTTCCAGCCTCACTAGTCTTCCTCCCATCACTCAGTCGCATGAAGCACTTCCCTGTTGCCCACCCTCAGGCAGACTTTCCCTGTGCCTGGAATTTCCTTTCTTCTGCTCTTCCCCTCTCCTGCAGTTGAAACGTCACGTACTCAGGAAACTCCTCCCTGAGCTAGTCCTAGACGTCCCCACCATCTAGACCTGATGCTCCCATGGAACCTCTGACCTAACCGCCAGCTGGCTGGTGGAGGGACCATGAGGTCCAGCGTCCCAACTCTCCCATTCCCACTCTTACCCACAGCATCCAATCATGTGGTCAAATGAATGAAAACCCCTGTTCCATTATGGGGTTTTGTGGTCATTGTCATTTTCCTGGCTGTTGTCTTGAAGCAGAGCTAAAGCTTACCATAGTGACAAGACAGTGTTTGTCTTCATGAAGTGATGGTTGAGCCTCTACTACGGGTATTGAGAACTTTTGTATGCCATGCCATCTGTTATGAACGGAATATGGTGGCCCCGCTGAAATTCACTTGTTGAAGCCTTTATTCTCCGTGTGATGGTATTTGGAGGTGGGCCTCTGGGAGGTGATTCGATCATGAGGGCCAAGCCCTGGTCTGATGGGATTAGTGCCCTTAGAAGAGACAGCAGAGAGCGTGCTCTCTCTCCTTCCCTCTTGCCTCCGTCCCTCGCTCCCTCCCTGCACTAAGGAAAGGCCATGTGAGGACAGAGCCGGAAAGGCAGCCATCTACAAACCAGGAAGAGGGCTTGCACGAGAACCTGACCATGCTGGCCCCGGATCTCAGACTTCCAGCCTCCCAGAACTGTGAGAAAATAACTGTCTATTGTTGAAGCCTCCAGTCTATGGTATTTTTTATGGCAACTGGAGCAGACTGAAATACCACCCCTCAAAGCCATCATGTGACATGTGACTGGTACAACTTGGGCTTGTTACGACTCCAGCTTCCCTTCCACACTGCTGTCGTTCCATCTCATGATACCGTGTGACCCTTTCTATCACCAACCTTGAACTCCTTGGGGTACAAACCACACATGACATATTTTGTTGATCTCGCCTGCTGTTAACCCAATCCAGAGCCATTCCCTCAGCAGGCATGTTTGTTCAAGTTGGCGGAAATGATTCGGTGGCTCAAATATGCCTCCAGAACTTTCGCAATTTATGAACATTTCCTCTTTCCAAAAACAGTTTCAAATCAACTTCATTTCTCAAATGTTAATCATTAAATTATCGCTATCGCATTTAAATCGCTATCTAGCCATATTGCAACTAGAACAAACACATGATACATCAGTTATGCTAACGAAGGAGTAATTTATCATTTTTCTCTGTATTTGTGAATGTTTTATCAGCGGTCAGACTGTGCACGTAAGTTATTTAAATGCCTCTATATGTATATACATGAATGTTAATAATAACAACCCTTTGTTGAGCTCTTACATCTTATAAACCCACAGTGTTGGGTTCTTACACTATGCTAAATGCTTTCTATATATGATATGATTTTAATCTTCATATAATCCTAGAATATGGGTATTTTTATGTCAGGTTTATGGAAAGGAGAATGGACTCTGACAAAGACTGGGTAAGTGCCTAAGCCTATGCAGCAGATGAGTGGTAGTACCAGGATTGGAACTCAAGACTGTCTGATCCTATGCCCTCACATATTTTCTGTGAGTCAGCGTTATCCTCACTGAAGTTCCAGCAAAGCCCATTTCTTTCTTTGATGCATCCTCAGTGCAATGGAAAGCAACCATATCCCTTGAGTGAACCTTATTTCTCAAGCAGGGGAGGCCTTCCTGAGAACGGAAGTTACAGTGTAGGGAAAATATCAAGTCACATAACAGTCAAGACAGACTAGGTCCTGCTACAATGAGAAACAACCTCAAAATCCCAAAAGCCTACAACAACAAACCATTTATTTTAGCTGACAGTGTGTCCACTGCAGGTCAGTTAAAGCTCAGCTCCAGGTCTGGAACCAAAGCTGGGGGCAGCCTCTATCTGAAACACTGCCTATCTTCAGACAGAAGGCAAAGGGGCGGGGACAGTGAAAACCCACAATGATCTTGTTGGCCAAAGACACAAGGCCAAGCCTCATCTCTTGGGGTGGGGATTATAATCCTTGCCCAGAAAGGAGCAGTTACTACTTTTGACAATATTACAGTCTATCATAAAACTCTTTTTCACTGTGGAAGAAACAGATTATTTCAATCTGGTGAGAACATTTTTGTTCTTTATTCTACAAATCCATAGCACTGTGCTCTTTTTGCCAGAACACTATGGTAATTCCTTTTTTTTTTTTTTTAATTTAAAAAGGCAACATTTCATCTAAGAATTTAGAATCCAGGAATGTACATATTTTAAATAAACACAACCATAGGGGCGCCTGGGTGGCTCAGTCGGTTAAGCAACTGCCTTCGGCTCAGGTCATGATCCTGGAGTCCCGGGATCAAGTCCCGCATCGGGCTCCCTGCTCAGCAGGGAGTCTGCTTCTCCCTTGGACCCTCCCTGCTCTCATGCTCTCTCTCTCGCTCTCTCTTTCAAATAAAAAATCTTAAAAAAATAAATAAATAAAAATAAACACAACCACATGAGTATAATAAAACTGATTTTCCAAAATTCAAAATATAGATCCTTCTCTATATGTGTACATCATATTTTCTGAATAAGAGTCATAGGTGCAAAACTTAGAAATATTTTTACCACTAAATTTTGGTCTTGTATCTTCACTATAACTCTCTACTTGAGCTTTTGGAGTTTTGTCTTTTTTTTTTTTTTTTTCTCATAGTTCTGGAGGGTAGAAGTCCAAGATGAGGGAGCCAGTAGACTATGTCTGGTGAGGGCCAATTTCTGGCTCAGAGACAGATGTCTTTTTGATGTAACCTCACACGGCAGAAGGGGAAAGGGAGCTTGGGGTCTCTTTTATAAGGGCGCTAATCCCATTCGTGAGGGGTCCACTTAAATGACCTCATCACCTCCCAAAGGCCCCATCTCCTCCTAATACCATGACACTGGGCATTAGCTTTCAACATATGAATCTTGGTGGGGGACACAAATATTCAGCTATAGTACTGTATGAGATTCACATTTGAATTGACAGGCTGAGTAAAGCAGCCTGTCACTCATTCTCCCCACTGTGGGTGGGCTTCATTCAATCCATGGCAGGCCTGACTACCTTCATGCTGAGATGTGGATCTTCTCCTGCCTTAGGACTCAGACACATATTGGAACTACATCAGCTCTTGGGTCTCCAGCTTGCCCACTGCAGATCTTGAGACTTCTCAGCCTCCATAATTGACATGAGCCAATTCCTTATCATTTATATATATAATATTCCTCATATATAGATATAGATATATAATTCCTTATAAGTAGTAAGTATATTCCCTATCATTTATATGGATTCATATATATGTGTATATCTCCTATTGGTTCTTGCTTCTCTAGAGAACCATGACTAATACAAACAGATTAGAAAATTTTCCTTCTATACAGAAGGGAAAACTGGTTTAAGGAAATGGGACTTTTCTTGGGTCATACCACAAGCAAGTTTTCTGCACTCTAGACTCTAAATTCCCAGCTTGGATCAAGCCAAAAGTGGCGCAGAAGGACTAAAATTGGCCAGCGCCCCCTTCCAACTCCAAGGCCAGGGTGGCACAGACCAGTGTGGGCTCTGTTGCTTGTGGTTGCTTCAATGAACCTGGTGCCGGGAAATCTCTCAGAGGCCTGCCTTGCCCACACCAAGCACAGGGGAGAGGCTCTGCCTTCTTCCAATTGGGCTGTGGCAAGCGGGAGGCATTGAGCTTTCAGATAGTTTGGCTCCTAGTTGGGGATTTTCAAGGACAAGGTCAGACATTAGTCCAGTTGGCTCTCCTTGTGCCAGCCAAAATATTCTTAACTATAATTAAAACTGAAATAAAAAGTGCCAAATAAAATGTGCAAAGGCCAAATTTCCATTCCTTAAACCTGATAACCAGTTGTAAGACCAAGGAATCAGACAAAGTCAACAGAATTATTTTGTTCAGCTGAAGTGACCCCACAGAACTCTCTGCTCCACGGAAGGTGTTGTGTCTAAGCAGAAGCACATGGTAAATCTCCTCGTGGCCCTTACCACAGTGGCTGTACATGAAGCTAGCCTGCAGTTAAACAGGCTTAGCATGGCATACAAATGGCCAGCAGGTACATGAAAAGGTGCCCAGCATCACTACTCATCAGGAAAATGAAAATCAAAACCATTATGGTTGGTCATACTTTTCAAATACGAAGAATTTACATGTCCACATACACATTGTAGTCCACTTCAATTTGTTTCTGAAAGCGTTATATAGTCATATATCAGCAAACATATATGGATGTATTTATATAAATTTGTCATTAAAAACATATAATAATATCACCTCACTTGTTAGGATGGCTTTTGTCAAAAAGACAAGAGATAACAAGAATTGGTGAGGTTGTGGGGAAAAGGGAACCTTATGCACAGTTGGTGGGAATGTAAATTGGTGCAGCCACTGTGGAAAACAGTACAGAGGTTCCTCAAAAAATTTTAAATGGAGCTATCTTATGATCCAGCAATCCCATGTCTGGGTATTTATGTAAAGGAAATGAAATCAGTATCTTGATGAGATATCTGCACTCCTATATTCACTGAGCACTTTTCACAATAATCAAGACATGGAAGCAACCAAAGTGTCCATTGACAGATGACTGGGTGAAGAAAACATGATACACACACACACACACAGGAATATTATTCAGCCATAAAAAAGAAGGAAATCCTACCATTTGCAACAACATAGATGAATCTGGAGGATATTTGCTAATTGAAATAAACCAGACACATGCAAATAAGCCAGACAAATACTGTACTATCTCACTCACATGAAACCTAAAAAAGTCAAACTCATAGAAGCAGAAAGTAAGCATGGTGGTGGTTGCCAGGGGCGGGCAAGGCAAATCAGAAGGTGTTGGTCAGAGGACACAAAGTTTCAGTTATGCAGAATGAAAAATTCTGGAGAGTTAACCTAGAGCATAGTGAGGATAGTCAACAATACTGTATTGGATACTCGAAATTTGCTGAGAGAGTAGATCTTAACTGTTCTCACCACAAAACAAAACAAAAAAAATTAAGGTAACTATGTGAGGTGATGGACATGTTAATGAGCTTGATTTTGGTAGCAATATATGCATATATCAAAACATCACATGGTACACATTAAATATATACAATGTTTATTTGTCAATTATACCTCAGTAAAGCTGGGTGAAGCAAAACAAACAAATAAAACAACCTTAGCATGGGATCCCTGGCTTCTTGCGATTTACAATCTTGAATGAATAACTCATCATCCCTGGCCCTGGGGGTCCTTCTTGTAATGATATCCAACTCATGGAGCCATTGCAAAGATTAAATGAGATCCTATGTGTCAGGGTTTCTCAACCTCGGCATTATAGACATTTAGGCCAGATAATCCTTTGTTGTGGGGCTGTCCTGTGCATAATAGGATATTGAGCAGCAACCCTGGCCTCTACCTATTAGAGTAACACTCTCACTAGTTGGGACAACCAATGCCAAATGTACCCTTGGGGGTAGGAAGGAGGTTGCCCCTGGTTGAGAGCCACTGCTTGACATGGAGGTATTTTGTAGAAACATAACGCATTGCCCAATTGTTGATTATTATTAATACGCAATGATTTTAAACTAACCACTTTCAAATCTTGACTGGTTATATTACTGTGTACAGAAAAGCAGTGGCACAAAAATGGAAAAGTCACTGAGATTCTCTATTGAAATGTTCAGTGGTTACTGGGTGGCAAGCTGAAGTCCTGGTTGTTTGATGTTTCTAACAAAGTTTGAGCACACAGCAACTTTTGGAAGAGGAAGCAGTCACATGGTCCCCAAGCATGTGAGCAGCAGGGGAGAGCCCGTGACCAAACGCATGGGGCTCCCTTCCATCTTTGGCTGTGTAGCCCCCAGACTGTGTCCCCTTCAAGTACTGGCACCATATCTTCACCTTTGCGAAGTCAGCTTCTGTCTTAGTCCATTTGGGCTGCTATACCAAAATTACCACAGACTAGGTGGTTTAGATAAGAGACACTTAATTCTCTCAGCTCTGGAGGCTGGATGCCCAAGATGAAGGTGTTGGCAGATCCAGGGTCTGGTGAGAGTCCTTATCCTGGTCTGTAGATGACATTCATCTCACTCTCCCCCCAATATGGCAGAGAGCAGAGAGAGAAAGCAAGCTTTCTAGTATCTCTTCTTGTAAGGGCGCTAATCCCATTAGGAGGGCTCTGCCCCTTGAAAGGGGAACCCTCTTACACTGTTGGCAGGAATGCAAACTGGTGCAGCCACTCTGGAAAACAGTATGGAGGGTCCTTAAAAAGTTAAATATAGAGCTACCCTATGATCCAGCCATTGCACTACTAGGTATTTACCCAAAGGATACAAAAAATACTTATTCAAAAGGGTACATGCACCCTGATGTTTATAGCAGCATTATCAACAATAGCCAAATTATGGAAAAAGCCCAAATGTCCATCAACTGATGAATGGATATAGAAGATGTGGTACATATATACAATGGAATATTACTCAGCCATCAAAAAGAATGAAATCTCATTATTTGCAGTGATGTGGATGAAGCTAGAGAGTATTATGCTCAGCGAAATAAGTCAGTCAGAGAAAGACAAATATCATATGATTTCACTCATATGTAGAATTTAAGAAACAAAACAGATGGACATAGGGATAGGGGGAAAAAAGGGAGAGAGGGAAACCATAAGAGACTTTTAACTATAGGGAACAAACTGCAATTGCTGGAGGGGAGGGTGGTGGGGGATGGGCTAGATGGGGGTTGGGTACTAAGGAGGCACTTGTTGTGATGAGCACTGGGTGATATAAGTAAGTGATGAATTACTAAATTCTATACCTGAAGCCAATATTACACTATATGTTAACTAACTAGAATTTAAATAAAAACTTCAAAAAGAAACAAAAAGGTGGGCTCCACCCTCATGACCCCATCACCACCCATAGCCCCCACCTCCAAATAGCATCACACTGGGGTTAGGATATCAACATATAAATCTGGGGGGCAGGGAGACACAAACCTTCAGTCCATAACAGCATCTGACACAGTGCCTGACACATCAAATCATAAATTTGCATCACATAACTCTCAACCTGGTTGGCATACCAGAATTACCTGGACAGCTTAAAATATATACTGTGTCCCGATACATGGGCCTGATGATAATATGTGATCAAGGTGAGAACCACCGCCATAGGAAGAACATCATAGAGCTAGTGCCCTTTGCTGCACAGGTAAACAATGCATGGAGGATTCCCATCCAGGCAGCAGCTTTGCACTTGACCAGTGTCCAAGCCATCTGTGGTACATTCCAACCACACCATCTCCCAGGAGATGTCTCTGGGGCACACTTTTCTCCTCTTCTGCTTTAAAGTCGTCTGAATGCATTTCTGTGTCTTTGGCTTCCTCTCAAGAGTCAGAGGCCACTCAGCCTCACATCAAATGTACGTCCTGGAGAAGTTCCAGAACCCTCACATAAAGATTACATAACAGAGAGGAAAAGGGAAGGCCAACGTGCTGGTAATGAGGGGGAGGGGGAAGGAGGCTAAGCTCAGAGGCTTGGTGAGAGCGCCGAATCCTAACCACTAGACTACCAGGGAGCGTCCAGCTCAGAGGCTTGGTAAAAGGTAAATAATTAACTCACAAGTATTTCCATCCCTGTTAACAACTGCTTGTGGGACTCTTCTGGAGAACAGATTTCAGAAATTTCAATCAATTCAGCAGAAGGGAATTTTGGCCTTGGAGAATTTTCTCATATCCTTCAGAGCACACCGGTGATCAGCTTTCTCCTCTACCTGTGCGTACAGCTCTCTCCAACTGTTTTGGGGGTGAGAGAAGGATTAGGGAGAGAAAATAGATGGTTTCATTCCCTGGCTTTGGTTCTATTGCGATACAATGTATCACCATGCACGAGCAGGAGGAGCAAGCTGGCGGTCGGACTGCCTGTCCTAGACCTTCACTTAGTCCTGCATTTCGGGCAATTGCCACTTCTAGAGCATGTGGACCCAGCACACAGGCTGGCTTATGATTTTGAAGGTGCCGGTTTTGTTTCTTTTCCGGTTGCGGAGCCCAGATAAAGGCAACCTTCCATGACAGTGCCCTTAAAGAAAAAGTTGAAGGCAAAACTGAGATCGTCCCGGTTTCTTATATGCTTCTTTGGAGACAAGAGGCAATTCATATTAATGCTCTTAATTTTTTGAAAGCTCTTGGCACATAGAAGTTTACGTGCTTTTATAAGATTAAGCAAGCTTTTTAAACTTCAGATGATTTAATCACTATTTAACGTTGGGTGAGAACCTGAATGGATGCATTCACTTATACTTTTCATATATGTAGGTGTAGGACCTGCTCTGCATGCATCTATCCGAATTAGTGCATTCCAGAAAAAGCTGGAAGCAAAGTAGACATAATTTAATAACACGATGTCAAAGTCATTTCTCAATTTACTTTGGGGAAGGATTTTTTCATCCCTTGGTTTCAGCCAAGTACAAGAAAAGCAGGCGTGTATGAATGTGTCTGTAAAAGTTTTACCCAGCATGGAGATCTTTGTTTAACCCATTGGCAAGATAGCGATCGGACACCACATTCTTGGTGAAAAGCCTCTTTCACAGAGAGAGTGCATTCAAGAAGAAAATAAAACTTGAATTGCTATTTATAAGGCAGAGTTTGAAAGACAGATGGAAGGAGCAGGTTCCATGGGAAAGGAAAGAGGGAAAGAAAGGGAAAGTAGTGACTTGCCAAAGTAAAGCTGGCTTCGAGCTCTTTCCAAAATGCCAGGAACCTCGGGAGGCAAACAGTCCTCTCCTGGGAGGAGACCCAGGGCAAAATGGCAGTTCTGTAACTGCAAACGCACTTCTCCCAGGCAGAGCCCCACTTGAAAAGCATTAAAAGAGTTCGCAAAAGGCCTTCTCTCCTCTAGTGAATCAATTGTGGAAACAGTAAGAAGCACATAAAATTCTCGACAAGTAGAGGTGTTCTTCACGTGGACTCTGAACCTCTGAAAGGTTCATGAATGAGCTCTAGGGGTCTGTGAAAACCCCAAAATGTAGGCGACGGCTGAGTCCAGGCAGAGTTCAGAAGAAGAGTTCTAGGCCAGATTGGGCATATTTATAAGACGTTTTCCTATTATAACCATTGTTCTGTGTGTGCATTTTATTCTTCAGTTATGCACATACAGTTGACTGCAAGTACCTTTTTGAGATATCTCACCTTTCTTGATGTTCTAAAGTTCCTGATCAGAACTTGTTCATCAGGAGGTGGCGGGGGTGGGGGGGGGGGGGGGCGGGACGTGGAGGGACAGAAGGAAGTTCAGGGAAGGGATTACACGGATGTGTTTTTATTTCCATCTTGATGGACCACTGTTGAGTGTGTGCATCTCTGGGCTGTGCTGTATGAAGACACTGTTCAAGAAGTCAATGGAAACCTACCCTCTTGCTACTATTTTAATCAGCTGACCTGTTCATTTCCTTAGAAGCACTATACTTCTATTATACTGTGTTCTATTGTTTATATCTCACTTTAAATTGATCATTAAGGGGAGGCTGCATTTTAATTAAATTCTGAAAACATCTTTATTCAGAATGCTGCTGCCATTTTTGTCTTTTAAGAAATTTTTGTCGGGGCGCCTGGGTGGCTCAGTTGGTTAAGCGACTGCCTTCGGCTCAGGTCATGATCCCAGGGTCCTGGGATCGAGCCCCGCATCGGGCTCCCTGCTCTGCGGGAAGCCTGCTTCTCCCTCTCCCACTCCCCCTGCTTGTGTTCCCTCTCTCGCTGTCTCTCTCTCTGTCAAATAAATAAATAAAATCTTTAAAAAAAAAAAGAAATTTTTGTCTCCATGAAAGGCAAGATTATATTTATTTTCCTAATTAAGTTGGTGTAGTGTATTTTTGGTTATTGAAATACTCATGGTTTTTCCTGGGCTCCTACTCCTCTTTCTGGGAGGTCTACCCCCAAGGTACCCCTTCTATTCACTGTGCTATCCTTACACAGGGTTTTCTTCCCTTCTCTGGCAAACGTCAGAACTTTCCCTGGATTTTCCGGAAGGATTTATGATCCTGCAGGTCATAGGGTAACTGGAAATCTTATTTAATGGTTCCAAGAAGAGTGATCTTCCAGGTGAGTCACACTGAGGTCATTGGTGCCACACCCTGAAGCACTAGAAATCCTTCTGGGTCTCTTTCTCTCTCTCTCTCTCATACACACACACACACACACACACACACACACACACACTTTCATGACTTTGGGACTTTTTTAAATAGCCATGATGTATGATCTTAACTCCAGAACAATATGAAGGGCAACTTAGAAGGTCAAAAAATAAAAAATCCAATTAAAAAATCCAATTAGAGGACCTGAATAGACATTTTTCCAAAGAAGACATACAGATGGCCAACAGACACATGAAAAGATGCTCAACATTACTCATCATCAGGGAAATGCAAATCAAAACCACAATGAGATCACCTTACACCTGTCAGAATGACTTAAATCAGCAACACAAGAAACAACAGCATTGGTGAGGATGTGGAGAAAGGGGAATCCTCAGGACTGCACTGTTGGTGGGAATGTAAACTGGTGCAGCCACTGTGGAAAGTAGTATGGAAGTTTTTCAAAAAGTTAAAAACAGAAAAACCTGATCCAATAATTCCACTACTGGGTGTTTATCCAAAGAATACAGAAACACTAATCTGAAAAAGCATGTACACTCCTATGTTCACTGCAGCATTATTTACAATAACCAAGACATGAGAGCAACCTCAATGTGCATTGATAGATGAATGGATAAGGAAAAATATTACTCAGCCATGAAAAAGAATGAGCTCTTGCCATTTGCAATGACATGGATTCTCCCTGAGGGTATTATGCTAGGTGAAATAAGTCAGATAGGAAAGACAAATATGATTTCACTTATATGTGTAATCTAAACAAATGAACAAACAAAAAAACAGAAACAGATTCATAGATACAGAGAACAAATTGGGGGTTGCCAGAGGGGAGAGGGGTTGGGGGCTGGGCAAGATCAGTGAAGGGGATTAAGAGGTACACACTTCCAGTTACCAAATAAGTAAGTCACAAAGATGAAAAGTACAGCATAGGGAATATAGTCAGTAATATTGTAATAATGTTGCATGGTGACAGATGGAAACCATACTTATGGTGATGAGCCATGCATAATGTATGCAACTGTCAAATCACTGTGTTGAACACCTGAAACTAATATAATATTGTATGTCAACTATACTTTGATATCAAAAAGTGTTTTAAAAGTCACTGTTAAAATAAACCAGTAAAGTCTTTTAGGGGTTATTAAAAGTTAAGCTAATGTTAAGGAAGAAAAAACTGGCAAAGTGTAAGATAAATTGAGAAGACAGCATGTTTTTATAGCCTTAAGCAAAAGACAGACTAGAGGAAAACAGAATCAAACAGGATTAAATGTTAGTGTCTGCAAGACTCTTCTTGTTGCATTATTAGAATTGATCATATGTCCTTAAAAACCATAATATAATTATCTGGGGGCAGGGGAGGGGAGTCAGAAAAAGAAAGAATAGTCAGCAAAACAAAATGAGAAGGAGAAAGGTACCGACATGTCAGATGGTGAAAAACCTGGTAGAGAAAGCAAAACAGAATTTCCATGTGGAGTTGAGCTTTCACTTAAGTGCAGGGTATGAGTTTCTCCAACAATATTCAGTAGTTCAGTTCAAGTACAAAGGAAGTAGATTGTTAGATTCAACCAAGGTTGGAATTTTGCCAGGAGAATTTTGCAAAGGAGAGATTATAGACTCTTAATATATATTTATATCTGCACAAGAGTGGTCTCTCTACAGGGTGATTTTTTTTTTCTTTCAGGGTAAAGAAAGCCAAATAAATTGATGTAAATACAGAAAGATTATAGAATATACCAAAGAGGAAGAAAATGTGTCAAGGGAGGTCACTTATCAGGGATCATCACAATGAGTAATTCTCATCAAATTTATTGACTACTGAATCTCCAGCATCTAGACCATATAAGGGACTCAATAAATACTTGTTGAAAGTCTTCCTCTCATGAAATCAAGCACCTAGTCTCAGGCACTGTGCCAGACACCATGCTAGGATGTGGGAAAATGCAGGTCTCCAATGGCAAAAGGGCACACTATGGACCAGGACTGCAGCAGGATGATGATGAAGCACATGGATAAAGGCAGCCTTGAAAAATCTCCATTGGCCTCCAAACCTTTGCCAAGCCTATTCACCTTTGTGCGTGACACATTCCCATTTGGCTGCAAAGCTGGAGCTCTATGCAATGGCTTCAGTCCACAGCCCCATGGAGGGATTGCCTGCTAGGAATAATATTTTTCCCCTTTATACAAATTGTCAGTGCCTCCCACATGCTTTCCTTCAGGCCCTTGATCTGTGAGGCTCCACAGTGGAGTAAGTGACATAAATCACTACAGAGCCACAGCAGACAAATCATAGCGGTCAGGTTTAAACATGGGATGAGCATCTGTTTCAAGTCCAAACATCGCAGTGATTGTTGGCAGGAATGTGGCCAGCCGCAGTCTGCTGGCAGAAACTGAAGCACAGCTCTGGAGATGGGCAGGAGACCTCACATCCTTCTGACTTTCCATCCACATCTGAGTTCCAAGAGATAAAGTTGTCAGCCATTTGGGTTGTCCTCAAATCTCAAGGCCATCATTGTACCCCTACCCAAAAAAGAAAGCAGGTGACGTGTCCTGAAAACTCCCTACTCTGCCAGTATGGTCTCCATCAAAGAGGAGCCATTTGGGGGCACTGCCAGATACACCTGCCCCCAGGGCCAGTCTCCGGAAGGGACAGGTGGCCTAATGAGAACACTGGATGGGGTTCTCCAGTCATCCTTAGTGAGTCTTCCCCATTGCAGGAGCCCTGCACCCATCCCTTCCCCCAGAATGAGGAGCACATAGAAATTCCAGAAGGACATGTTCCTGGCAACAGTAGTTATTCCCTGGGAAGTGGATTTAGGATGGAGGGACCACGGTGCAGTGAAAAGGGACTTTCGTGCCTTTATTTTATATATGCCTATTATCTGAATTGTTACCATGAGTACACATTGCTTCTGTCATAAATGATTTTTTTAAAAATCGTTGGTCACGCTGGGAATCACTGAGATGCTTCCAAAGATTCTGTACATATCACTAAAGCCACTATCCCCTGAGAACATGCAGTCCTTGCTCAGTTTCCCCTCTCTGCAACACCCTTTCCCTGATCTGCCCATTCTGCACAGTCCACACCCAAACTTCTTCATGGTTTTTCACCCATTCCCATCCTCAGCCTCCATCCTCCAAATTATACACATTTTACATAAGCACTCAGAAATGCATTTCACCTGGTATCTGCTATCATCACTCTTAATGGAAAAAGATAAGATAGAAACCAGTGTGAATGAGGTATTGGTGTATGTAATTTGCTGAATCCTAGACCTCAGGGTTTTGAAGCGCTTCATTTTCCTGCTACAATATCACCATCCAGCTCTCTTTTACTCCACAGTCCTGTCTGAGAACACAGCACCAACTCTCCATAAATGCATACTCTTTATTAATAAACATGACAATTTTCCAGACTCTCTACCATCTCCCTTGCCCTGGTTGGGTTGGACAATCTAGGAAGAACCTGAAAATGGACTTTTTCCTCAACCTTGAGCCTAAGATACCAGCTTTCCTAGATCCAATATCTGCTGCCCTGGAGCCAAATACAGAAATCCCCCCTGGATACCAAAAGGTTTTGAAACAATTTGTTACCTCCTCTTCACAAAGGCTCACTACCAAAAATTCAATGAGAGGGGTAAGGGGAGGGGATGCCTGCCACCCATGGAGTTCCATCACTCTACTGCCTCTCAAGGCTTTCCCACCCATATTGCAGCCATTGCTCCCCATTAGACTTGTGTGCTCTTGAAAGTACCCTAAGCATATCCCTGTCAGGGTACCAAGTGCAGGTGGAGAGTCAAATCTCAAGGTTTTCCAGGTGGGGTCTATGGGCTTTGAGGCATCCACAAATACCCTGAATTCAGAATTTTGGGCTTCCAGGCATAGTTGGAATTTTCTGGGCAAATGAGCCATAATTTTAATTCAATTCCCAGAAATGTCTGTGTGACATTTGAGTTCTCCAGGAAGCAGATGCTGAGGTAAGAGTTCAAAGTGCAAAAAGTTGACTGGGGAGTAATACCTTTGAAAGAAAATTAGACAAGGGGAGCTGTCATACCCTAATGCAGACCTGATAAAGTATCTTCCCACCAAATGGGAGCTCCAGAGCAGAGGCTGCCTACACCTAGGAGGTAAAAGGTGGGGAAATATGTTGCTACCACCCTAGAATAAGACAAAGCTTGAATGAATTTTAAAATCATAACAGTTCCTGAACCCATTATGTCTCATGATGGGCAGGCTCTTGTGCCACTGCCTTTCTAAGTCATTGGCCAGGATGTCCACCCTGAGAAAAACATGCCCTGGGCGACCACCATCTCACTCAGTCACTGACAGAGGATTCGCCAGGAGGAGTGTGGCCTCGGGAACCACTGAGGTGGATCCTGAAGGAGCTAACAGATACTGCTGGTCAACCACAGTCCTCATAGCTGGGGGTGAATTCTTTCCTAAAGGGGGATTGAAAGATGGATCTGCCACAGTCTGCCTCTTGCTTCTCACAGATCCACTTCTTCATACACATTTCAGGATCAGCCCCCAAGGTTTCAGCGGGCTGCTCTTCCTAAGGGCAAATTTACCTCCCAAGAGGGAGGTTAAGTGGGAAGACATAAAGTTCCCATCACTGCAGTTAGTCTTAGCATTACAACCTGTTACTCATTGCCTCCCTCCTCCACCACCTACTCTAAGTTCATCTTGCTCTCAGCTACTACCTCTGCAAGCCTTGGGAACTTAACTGGTGATACAACACCAATATTTATTCCTGAGGATTTAAGCCCTTGGTAACCATATCTCTTCCTCTGGCAGTGTTGCTACCCTTGTCCTTTCAGTCATTAGGGGTACCCAAGTAGGTGACCTAAGGTGCACACATACTCTTCCCCTCCCCCAGAGTATTACAACAACCCCACCTACTCCTGCTGATTAGGGTCAGCTACCCCTGCCAAAATGGTGACTCCTCTCCTTGCCTGCAGGTCTCAGGACACCAGGAGCCCACAGTGCCTGTTCAAGCCATGGACTATAATTTAGTGGGACACTTACTTATCTGCTGGTGAGAGAACACTCTTTTTGCAGAGCTCAGAGCCATGGGGACAGAAAACACAAAGTTTCTTAGTGGGTCACTGGGAACTAATGATAAGTGGGACCATTCCTGCTTCTACTCTTAGTTCCCAGATCCATGTATTTTTCCTGGTGGGCATTTAGAACCATATACAGTTCTCTAATTCAATGCAGATATTGCTGCTTGGAAACGGTGTACTATCCACACAGGGCACTGCCTCTGAACTTCAGTGGCACCTTAGCAGTCCATCCCAACAATCTGTCAAGCTGACAGCTTCTGGATGGTGTGGAATGTATACAGCCAGCAATCCCATGTCATGGAGCCACATCCATACCTCCTCTGAGGAAAGTGGGGCTCTGGTCTGACACAGTGTTACATGGGATCCCATGACAGTGACTCAAATACTCTATAAGGAGGTTCCACTCCCACAAAACTAGAAAAAAATATTGCTGTCACTCTGACAAGAGAAAGCTGAATAAAATTTAAAAGCATAACTTTTCCTGAACCCATAGAGTGATTACACTGTAGGCCAAAGAAATAGCCTAAAATCCAAGGAAAGACAGTTGCCTCCAACAGGAAATGGATCTCAGTCATCACACCAGCAAGTAGGAAGAATTTTAGATTTTTAACAAAATGCTAAAATAAAATGAATATGGGCTACCATGGGGATATAGAATACCAGGTGTTGGAGACCCAAAGAGTTTGCACCTACCCACAGTGTCCTCCATGGATCTCTATGGTGTATTCATGAGAGAGACTGGAGGCAGGAAAGAAGACCAGAGTAAATGTCCCCTCAGTGTCATAGGCTTGGGGGAGAAAAGTAGCCATCTCTGTGAGAAAGGCACAGAGTCTCCCTGAAACCTCCCTGCCTACATAACAAAAATCTTAAGCCACTTGGAAAGGGAGAGAAGTCCCTGGTCCAGGTATATAGGGAAAGCTGAAATCTGAGGGTAGAATAAAGTCATTGAGGAAAAACCCTCCAGCACCTCAGATAAAAGCACAAGAAAATTCTAGAGAAACTTGGAATTAGTGATGCACTGAAGGTAATCACAGCCATAACAAAACCCAGCTCCATCTCAACTTCTAACTATATTCTGATTCTGATACCAGTTCTAATGTATGTGGTGGTGGTGGTCGTGGTGTTGGTGAAGGTTCCACACAAACAATTCCCCAATACCAGCTCGGTGTCCTACAATTCAACTCAATCCTGACACTGTCTACCTGAATATAGGTCAGATCCCAAGGGTTAAGGGCTAAGTCCTACAAGATTGTCCTCCTACCGCTTCAGGCACCAATTACAAGTCCAGGTTGTTACCTGTGCTTCTGACTGACCAGCTATAGATTGGAAACTCCAACAAACCTCCCCCCAAGGAGACACCCACCTTGAGTTCAATTAATTTGCTTGAGTGGCTCAAGGAACTCAGAGAAATATTTTGCTTACTAGATTACTGGTTTACCATAAAATGAAATTTCCTAACTAATGTAAACTCAGTTGTTGTTGAAAGGGGCTTATTTCCCAGAAATAATGAAATACACAAACCATAGATGTAAGAATCCTCAAAAGCCCCAAACAAGATAAAAAAATAAATAAAATAAAATAATAAAACAAACATAATGCAAGCCAGAAACAATGGATTGACATTTTTAAGTGCTGATAGAAAAAAACTGTCAATCAAGAATTCTGTAGCCAGGAAAAATATATTTCACTTACCATACCACCCGGAAATTGCATTCCTGGTCATTTATTCTAGAGAAATAAAAATTTATGTCTATACATTCCCCTGAAGTATCATTTGTGAACCTACAACACCCTGACTTCTGTCTCTCTTCCTTGATTGTAAGAATAACCCTGAGATCACCTCTTAGAAGTGGTTTTAACCTTTACTACATTGGCTGTGCTGCTACGTGTGTATATATGTGATGTTGTACAATGCACGTATCCTTGGATCCTCATAGCTTGATCCCCCTCCCAACTACCCCTTTATAGTATGACGAGTTAACAGGTTGGTGACCTTTACAAAGTGAGACACAGCTATTTAATTTCTTTCCAGACACCACAACTCTTGACACAATGGGGAAAAATGTTATGTCCACACAAAAAAGTGTACCCAAATGTTCAGAGGAATAGCCATATACCTTAGGACCCTCAAATAGTGGTGCTACTTGAAGCCCTGCAGGAACAAAGGGCAAATCCATTCCTGCAATATGTGTCTACTTCTATTATAACAAACCTCTGGCCCTTCCATAATGGAAGGGGCCTGATGTAGTAAACTGGCCACCCAGTTGGTCTCCTCAAAGTAGAATCCTAATCAAGAGCTCAGCATTGGTTTCTGTTGCTGGCAGATTGAATATTAGGGAGTTGCAATAACTACATCAGCCTTGGTAAAAGGAGTCCATAATCATGAGCCCATGCATAGCTTTCATCTCTCCCACCATGGACTCCCTGTTCATGTGCCACCAGCACTGACATCAGACCAATGTCAACTGGCCAAAGCATCGATGCCTCTTCTAAGGTGGATGTTCCCCAGTGGGTGTTAACATGTGATAAAACTATCTCCACACTTCATTCCACTCCTCCCCCAAAATCTCTCCTTTCAGGCTTCCATGACTGAGCAAGCTAGCCATGCCATTATCCACTCTGAGTCAACAAATATTTTAACCTCAGAATGCTTCTCCTTAGCACAAAGTAGGCAACCAGCTTCAAGACCCAAAGCTCTGCCCGCTGGGAGACTTTTCCTTCACTATTGTCTTTCAAGTCTACCTTCTAACCAGCTGTATAATAGCTGCAGGTCATTTTTGGCTTGCACCACCTACAGAGATGATATGTCCATAAACCAAGCTCAGAGACTGTCCTACTCTATTTTGCTACTAATTTCATGGACTTCTGTCAAATCCTGTTAATCAACACATGAGGCTTTCAACTTTTCTATTCCAGAAGGCCACGTCTCTGTCAGCATCCCACCTTCATCATCAAAACTGTCAAAATCTGTGATGGATCTGAGATTTTACCCTTGAAAGCTATCAAGTCAGCCTGGCACAGCATAGATGCTGACACAAAACTCCTGGGTCAGAGATGAATGATAGTTTGCTACTCACAGCAATAGCAGCTTCCAGAGTAGCAGCATTTCCATTCATTCCCCAAACCTTAGATCCCATGAGGCTATAAATGTCAGGTAACGTATGCATGTGCCTGGGGTTGCATTACAGAAAATAAATCCCGAGCTAAAGGAACCTTTTGGAATAGGCAGTAAGAGCACCTGACCATTGCTCCAGAAGGAGACACTAACTTTATCACAGTGGACAGTAAACAATCTTGTCTTTGCTCCAGAAGGAGACACTATCTCTGTCTCCTAAGGCTGCTTACCATACAAATATCTTTGAAAAGGTAATCTGAAACAAAAGCCATGAGTGCCTCTACTCACAAGACATGTAGAAACATGAGAGACCCACAGAGAATTGTCTCCCAACATAATTTGGCAATACCATTTTTAGGATTTATCCTACAGATACAATTGTACCAATACAAAAAGATATATGTACAGAGATATTCATTAAAGCACTGTTTGTAACAACAAAAGATCACAAATAACATAAATGGTAATCAATAGAGAACTTATTAGATAATACATCCAAACAATGGAATGAAATACTACACAGTCACTAAAAAGAAAACCTGCTCTATTTGCATAAATGGAGCAATCCATGATATATTAAGTTAAAATGGAATAACACAAAACAAAATAGAGAGAATGATACATAGTAAACTATGTTTATATATAAAAATTAAGAATGCATTTTGTAGATATTTGCCTGTTTATAAATATCTCTGAAAAGATATATAAAAAGCTAACAACTGTAGTTGAATCTAGGGCAAGAAGTTGAAAGACAGGAGTTAGAGAAAGTTTTATTTTATATTGTAAGCTCTTTCGTACATTTAAAAGTTTTAAACATATGCCTATGTTAATTATTCAAGTTGATCAAATATTTTTAAAGAAAACTGCAATTTCAAATCTTTTGATGGCTCTTCCTGTTTCTATGGATAGAGCATTGGAATTAATGGCTTTTTTTTTTTAAAGATTTTATTTATTTATTTGATAGAGACAGAGATAGCGAGAGCAGGAGCACAAGCAAGCGGGAGTGGGAGAGGCAGAAGCAGGCTTCCCGCCGAGCAGGGAGCCTGATGTGGGACTTGATCCCAGGACCTTGGGATCATGACCTGAGCCGAAGGCAGCTGCTTAACCGACTGAGCCACCCAGGCGTCCCTGGAATTAATGGCTTTTTGTTTAAGGCGATACCTTGATGGGCTATTTTGACTGAAAAAGTAAAAATCCCCTGATGATGACCTAGAAAGAAAATATGGCTTTGCATAATAAAGCAACATGAATTTGTTATTTTCCTAGTGAGAATTTCAAAGGTTTGGGGAAGGGCGGTGGGGGAGGGCTTGTAGACCTGAGAAAAAAAATAGAGTTCATGGTTGTGAAATACAGCAATAAGGATAACTAAGTAAAAGATTGCTGCTGAGGATATCCCTGTGACATATAGAAGCTGTCCAATACTGAGACTTAAGCTATTTCTTTTTTTCTGTGTTCTGCTAAAATCCATTCTATTATTCCCAAATATTAGCATCATAGTCTAATATATATAATTATATATATAGTCCATTATTTATATACATGTAAATTCTGTCATATATGCACAAATTTGTATCAATGGTCCTTTGTTGAGTAGAAAAGAAGAAAACCACTCTGGACCCTATTCTTGGAGTATGAAATTTAACAAATCTATCATTGCTAATAGTAGGAGAACCTGACATTATAAGCCAATGGGTATGACACAATATGAACACAGCATCACCTATTCTTGCCAAAAATGTTTTACCTGAACCTAATCAGTATACCAAAAAATACTGGGGATAGAGAAACAAGTTAAATGACACCTCAAAGAATAATCAGACAGATCTAGAATTTAGAACATTCTATAAGACAACTGGTCTGGTATCTTCAAAAGGTTACTGTCATGGGGGTAAAAATAGTGGGGAGACTATTCTGGCACAAAAGAGATTAAAGAGACACAAAAACACAATGCAATGCATGACCCTTGATTGATCTCAGTTCAAAAAATATATAAAACATATATATAAATATATTTGGGAGATGAGTGGAGATTTGAATATGGGCTGAATCTTACAAGATATTGAAGAATTCTTTTTTTTTAATGTGAGAAAGAGAGAGAGTGTGAGCAGGGCTGGGGCAGAGAGAGAGAGAGAATCTTAAGCAGCCTCCACACTCAGTGTGGAGCCAGACATAGGGCTCAATCTCATGACCCTGAGATCCTGACCTGAGCTGGTATCAAGAGTTGAATGCTTTACTGACTGAGATACCCAGGTGCCCCCAAGATATTGAAGACTTCTTATTAGTTTGGACGACATGATGGTTTTGTAATTACCATAGGATGATGTCAATAGGAGATGTATGTAAAGTAGTTAGGAGGGAAGTGTCATGTACATTTGTAGACAAAGCAGGTATTAAATGTGAAAAATTTCACAATAAATAGTTGAGGATAGAGATAAGTTTGGAACAGAAATTCAGTGCATGAGATTGTAGAAGAAACTAGGCACCACCTCAGGAATCTGAAATTTTCCACAAAACTCTGGGTGAACTCTTAGCCTTTCTTTTGAATATTTTTTAAAGGGTGCCCCAAGAGGGACTTCATTCAGTCAATCTTTTACTAAGCCCCTATTACATGCCAAGTCCTCTGTTGGCAGTGGTGATAAGAAAGTAGACACTGGGCCCTGATGAAGTTTCCAGTTGGGGAACATCTGTAATGGCATCCACCCTTGGAGGCTAGCAGCCTATCCCCCTGCCTCCTTCGTTGGGGAACCTGATTTGGTTCTGAGAGTTTGTGCCAAGCCCCAGAGATTTGTCATGTTTGAAGTAAATCAGTCAGGGTGATTTCATTCCCCTTTACCACTGACCGGCCTAGAGATAGGCAGGCGAGCCAGGTCTAGCTAATGGGATGCGAGAGAAAGTCTGTTGGGAGCTTCTAGGTCAGCTTTTCCTCCTTAATAACAGAGGGGACAATGTAAGGGAAAGTCCCTCGCCCTGGGCCCTTCCCTTCCTGCTTGGGCTCTGCCACGTGAGTACACAATGCTTTGAGCTGTGGCATCTGTCATTACCTATGACAGGAGACATTACCAACACACAAAGATGACAGCATAAAAGAAGGGAGAGTCTGGTCCTTGATGGCTTCACTGGGGCAGGAACTGACCCTGGAATCCCCCACCTCCAGGCCAGGCTTCTTATTATAGTACAGTAACAAACCCATATGAACCCTTTTTGTCTATTACCTGCAGCTTATCAACTCTTAACCTTTAATCGAGCAGCTCCACTTCCAGGAATTTACCTGAAGGGTCTGATTAAGGATTCCTCCATAAGGATTCCTCTATAATTATAAACAGCACAGTGTTGTTCTTCAGCAGTAAAAATAAGTTTAAAACGAACTTAAACATCCATTAATGGAATGTGGGTTAAATAAATCATGATATAATTGTATAGAGCAATACTAGTCAGCTATTAAATAAAATACTGTAAAGAGTATATAATACCATGGAAAGATGTTGATGATACATTGTTATGTGGGAAAAAATTAGGTCACAAAACAGGGCTTATATTATGGTTCCCTTTGTGTAGAATACACATGTATGCACAGAGTCACAGAGAGGAAGAGACAAATAAAAAATATCAACCAAAGATGAAATGGTAATTATCTATGGACAGTGGGACAACGGACTTTTTTTTATCTTAGTTCCACCCTTTTGTATTTTCTAATCTTTCTATAGTGAACATAGGCTTCTTTCCTTGCCTAGAATAATGTTAGACCACAGCAAGTATTCACTCACCGAACACAAAGTTCATGGAAAGAGTTGCCAGGGGACAGCACTCAGCCCTTCGTCTTTCAGATTATTCTTGATGCTTGCTCACAAGCAAACTCATCCTAAGCTTCAGTTCTCAAAAGAGAGTGACCATCCCACAGCCAGAGTTTTAGGTACTCTGTATAATTTCCAGAAGTCTGGATCATATTCCTCTCTACCCTCACCCATACCTGTCCCACCCACTCCACCTACCCCTCACCTTAGGGAAAGGAACATGTGTGTGGCAGTGATGGGGAACGAACTGGGGAGGGGGTGGGAATGTTGAGCTGTTGAGCTCCAGGAACAGAAAAAAAGTTGCATAAAGAATACAGTCTCCAAGCCAAGCCTACCTTAATAGCTACCGAGAGCCACGCCATTCTCCTTTCCTTTCCTTCTATCCTTCATTCCAAGAGTGATTATTTGGCACCCATAATATGCCAGGGATTAGATTCAGAACTGAGGATATTAAGATGAATGGACTAAAATCCCTGCTCCTAATTAGTTCACCATCTAGTAGCAGAGAAATTTACAAATAAATCATTAAAATTCAGGACTTTCAATGCAAGAAGAAACTAGTGTACAAAGAACAGTAAGGGCAAAAAAAGAGGGAGTGATTGATCATTTGGGTGCAACAGAATCAGAAAAGTTTCACAGGGAAGGTGATGTGTGAACTGGGTCTGTAGCTGCAAGACAAGAAGGACCTCACATGCAAGGAATAGCAGAGACGTGAGAGAGCCCGTGGCACTGGGGAATCATAAATAGTGGTAGATCTGGCATATTCACTACCTGGAGCAGAACATTTAAAACACCCCACCCCTATCCCCACTCTATAAACCTATTTTTAGGGATAATCATGAAATTAAGTGATGAATAATAATAAAGGCCAGAGTAGAAATTCAGAGCATGGCACTTTCCTTATATTGAACTTCCTGTCTGTAATCATCCAGTTATAAAAACAATCGGTAAATTTTAATAAAATCAAGACATTTGCAAAAGATATGATGTGGGCAACTACTAAGTTATATCACTAACACTTAACCTCTTGATTCGTTCTTTAGTTTTAAAAGCAATAATGAACAATTAAAATGAAGGTTTCATGGTAAGGATATTATCGAATTCAGAAAAATATTTCACGCCTGAGCTAAAATTTCCTCTTGCAAAGCAAAAATGATATATACCTCCCAGCTCACACAGTTTTACTGATTTAAATTTTAAACACTGATGAATAATTCCAGGTGGTCACAGACAACAGTGAAATAACTTGAGTTCTGTTTCTCTACCTTTCCAATCACTGGCTGTCCTTGTTTATTTGAACCTGTTTAAATATAGGAATATATAGTGAGGTAGCCGCTGGAGACAGTACCTGTGTTCAAAATGCACCAGAATGGTTTTGGACTATTTCAAACTTCCTCCTGAAACAAAGGCGGGTAGCCATGTTCATGTGTGTTGGAGGGTGACTATATAACTGGGAGTTCTCTGGAATAACTGTCACATGGAAAACAATATTTATGAACAAAGAAGTAATAAAAATCTGCTCACTTGAAACTTACATGATTAAAACCCAGCCATAACCATGGCAACCATTTAGAACTTATACCAACAAAAGATTTTTTTTTTCCCCTGGGAGGTATATTCTATCCCTGACATTAAGAGTTTTAGGGAGATGTGTGTCAAGAATGTTGAAAAGGCTATATGTGAAGTCAGTAGCATCCAAAACAAATAGTCATGCTACCTCCTCAGTAGCTTTTCCACTGAAAAGCTATTGTAAGGATTTTCATCACCTGTTGGGCTGTCACACCAGATTGTGGACTCTCCGATTCCCAATCTGGATTATCAAATTTCTGCCATGGCCAAGGTGGTACAAGATGTAATTGTGGCAGAAGGAAGGAAGGGAAAAAAAAGAAATCAGGGAAGGAGAGAGGGAGGGAGGGAGGGAATAGTCTGAATGTTAGTATCTCCCCAAAATTCATATACTGAACCCTAACCCCCAAGGTGATGATGTTAAAAAGTGGGTCTTTGGCCTCATGGCATCATGAAGCAGAGCTTTTGTGAATGGATTAGTGCTCTTTAAAAAGAGACCTCAGAGAACTCCCTTGCCCCATCTACCATGTGATAAGAGAGCAGGAAGATGGTGGTCTATGAACCAGAAAGCAGTTCTCACCAGACATCAAATCTGCTGGCATCTTGATTTTGGACTTCCTGATATCCAGAAACCTGAGAAATAAATTTCTGTTATTTATAAGCCACCTAGCATATAGTACTTTTGTTATAACAGCTCAAATAGTCTAGGACAGGAAGGAAGGAAGGAAGAAAGAAAGAAAGGAAGGAGCAAGCCATTTTAAGCTGATCTATTCTCAGGGCCTTGAAATTATCCTATCCTTAGGGCCACCCATGGTACCCATGTATATCTTGGATGTATTAGTCAGGGTTCTCCAGAGAATAGAACCAATAGGATGTATAAATATAAAAAGATTTATTATAAGGAATTGGCTCATATAATCATGGAGGCTGGGAAGTCCAAAATCTGCAGGGTGGGCAGTCAGACTGGAAGACCCAGGAGAGCCAATATTCCAGTTTAAGTCTGAAGGCTGTCTTCTGTAGAAACAGAAAGAGTTGATGGTGCAGAGGTAGTCTGCTGGAGAATTCTCTCTTGCTTGGGGGATGTCAGTCCTTTTGTTCTAGTCAAGCCTTCAACTGATTGGATGAGGCCCACCCACATTATGGAGAGCAATCTGCTTTCCATCCATTTAAATGTTAATCTCATCCATGAACACCTCACAGACACACCCAGTATAATATTTGCCCAAATACCTGGGCACACGGTAGCCTGGTCGAATTGACACAAATTTAGCCATCACTCTGAAGAGCTGGAAAAGTTGCCCTGATTACTGCTTTTACTGCCCTACAGCTTAGTTATCCCACCTCCTACTGGAAGAGCCCCATGGAAGAAAAGTGAGTGTGTCCTCATCTTTGGCCAGTCCTGAGACTGCACTGTTCTACAGGCTGAGGACAGGGCATTCCCAGTACAAAGTCCTGAAAAATAACTATTCCACTAAACAGAGGCTCCGTGGTAGGAGTGAAGGCATTACCTCCTTCCTCTACTCACTCAATCTCAGTTCATCTTTCTGGGGGGTGGGGGGGTGTTGTATGGTTATTTGTTTTTTGGCATAACATGCAGGGAAAGATGTTACATTTTAGAGAAGCAAACCTGACTTCAGCTACTTGTTGATCTGAGCTACCCAGCCCCTGCCCATCACTGCCTCTGGCCTGGCCCACAAACCCATGGGGAAGCTGCATAAACAGTCCATTTGCAGTGGTCTAGAGAATGAAATACCCCCAAAGACCCTCCCAGTGAAAATAACCAAAAGGCTAGGTTCAACATTCAACAGGTTATTTTCAAATGCACATCTGAGAGGTAAGGCAACATGAAATCCCACTCATAGGCTGAGTTTCTGCTTTGGCAGATGCACAGGGCCTGGGGGCAGGAGATAAAGCTCAAGGCATGCTCACGGTAGAGTCTATCACAAAAACTGGCCCCTCCCCCCCACCCCAATGTGCACGCGTGCGTGCGTGCACACGCGCACACACACAAACACACACACACCACCCCCAATCACCCAAGGACAGATTACCAGAATAAGAGGAAAGAGAAACTAACCTAATACATACAAAGAAAGGCAACAAAACTTGCTTATCTTGACCTTAGCACTGTGTAGAGAGGACAGAAAAATCTGCCTTTAGAAGTTGTTACCAGAGGGGTCGGGGCGCCTGGGTGGCTCAGTCGTTAAGCGTCTGCCTTCGGCCCAGGTCATGATCCCGGGGTCCTGGGATCGAGTCCCACATCGGGCTCCCTGCTCTGCGGGAAGCCTGCTTCTCCCTCTCCCACTCCCCCTGCTTGTGTTCCCTCTCTCAAATAAATAAAATCCTTAAAAAAAAAAAAAAAAAAGAAAGGAAGGAAGATCATTTTAAAACCAAGAATGTTTTTTCTTTCTTTGCTTTGGCTTCCTACCCAAAAAGGAAGGCAGGTGTGGAAAAATCACAAATATGTCACCTTTGTATAAGTAATAAAATCAGCATGCTTCTCTGTCCCTGTCCCATGAGGGAATGGAGAGAGCGAAGTGACACTCCAGTCACTAAACAGTCTCATGAGGCACCTGTCATGTTGGTCAGTCATTAATCATTCACCAGAGCAGATAACACAGCAGATGGCCCACCACCCAGCTTTCTGCATGGGGATACTGTGAGCTCTCATTTCCTGGAATTTAATCGTAACACAGGGGTGATTTGCAGTGCAGCCTCCCTTAACAGGATGGAGTGATGATGATCACTCCATCATGACGGAGTGATTTCTGCTGTGGCTTGCCCCCGTTAGGACAATTCCCACACAAGACCTTTGAGCTGAGCAGCTATTTAAGGCAGACTTGTTGCCCAACTAAGTCAAGTTGTCGCTCAGTTACATCAACCAGTGCTTTTCAAAAAAGGGGTGAGGGGGAGAGCTTTCTTTAATCTATTTGTTATTACATTAAGTATCTGAAAATCCAGATTAGCACAATTCTGTTTAAACAAGGACTCTTCACTTTAAGAAATGATGTGCTTCCCTAATATATTTAGAACAAGTCCATTTCCAAAAAAACTTCCAATCAACACTCAATATTTTTTAAGGATGTACCTCAAACAATCAAAGACTATGCATTGACCATTACCTACAGTAAGAATGAAGGAAAATAATCTTTATCAAGTCGCTTAAACATCCAGGAACTGCTAGATGTCTTACATATGTGCTAGGAATAAATCTTAGTCCTGCAATCTAGATATGCATGAATCATCACATTACTTTATTTCCTTAAATCAAAGTCAACTCCAGCTCACCGAGATAGTACAAAGTCCAATTGTGGATGCTTCTTCCCATTCAACACCTTCTCCAAGGTTAGAAAGACACACACAGAGCAAAATATTCATCTCCTATTCATATTCACATGGCCCATTGGAGTTTGGTAGCCTGTGGCTTCCATGCCAACCTTGGGCAGAGGAATCTGCATCAAGATGGTAACTTCAGTTGCTAGGGCTCAGCCTCCATGGTGCACCACATGGCCATTCCCTTCAATGGTCTTCCCACCTTTCCAGATGTTGCCAAAGAGAGAAGAGCAGGATCCCCCTGTTCATGGGACACACAGATTCCTGTCCCCTTCCTAATCTTGGAATTACCCTTCTCTTTACTACCTATAACATAATGCCCTCAAGAAGCCAAGGCTTCCAAAACTCAAATCCAGGAAGAAATCAAATCCTATTGTACACAACTCCTGACTTCCACTCTGCGTCACAAGACTGGCTCTGCTGCAGCATGGGCTTCTGGTGGCAGTTAATAAGAAAACAGCATGGGGCACCTGGGAGGCTCAGTTGGTTAAGCATCCGTCTCTTGATTTCAGCTCAGGTCAAGATCTCAGGGTTGCCAGATCGAGCCTGCCCTGGGCTCCGTGGTGAGTGTGGAGCCTGCTTAAGATTCTCTCTCAGGCCAGGAGATAACCTTAACCCTCTCAGAAGTGAGGACTGACCTGACTCACACTCTTGAGTTATCTTTGCAGGATCTAAACCACTTTGAACATTCAGATACTGGACCAAATGGAGCCAGAGAATTGATGATGCTGACTTTGAGCTGGACTCAGTCACTTTAAGATGACTTGCCCCAGTTCCATGCTGTAGTCCCCATTGTGCAAGCCCCTACCTGAATACATAAGCATCCCTAGCTTAAAATGTCCCCTGTTCTGTTATTCAGGGAGATTGGCTTTGGCAACTATCCCTGGTGTTCTCTCTTACTTGTTGCATGTAAAACTCTTCCTTTTCCTATCCTTTGGTTTGGTTTTGTCTTTTGGCCCAACACCCACCAACAGGCAAACCCAGTTTCAGTTTTAAAAAGTGCTATAATCAAAACATTTTCATGGTTGATGGGAATATAAAATGGTACAGCCACTGTGGAAAATAGTATGGAGGTCCCTCAAATAATTAAGATGGAACTACCTTTTGATCCAGTGCTCCCACTTCTGGGTATATATCCAAAAGAACTGAAAGCAGGATCTCGAAGAGATCTTTGCACACTTGTGTTCATTACAGCATTATTTATAATAGCCAAGATATAGAAGCAACCTAAGTGTCTATCAAAGAATGAACAGATAAAAGAAATGTGGCATGTGGTCTATCCACACAATGGAATATTATTCAGCCTTAAAAAAAAAAAAGGAAATCTTGTCACATGAAACAATGTAAACAAATCTTGAGGACGTTATGCTAGGTGACATAAGCCAGTCACAAGAAGACAAGTACTGCATGATCCTACTTATTGAGGTAGGTAGAGTAGTCAAATTCACAGAGACAGAAAGGAGGATGGTGGTTTTCAGGGACGTGGAGAAGGGGAAAGGATGAGTTGTTGCTCTTTGGTGGGTATAGAGTTTCAGTGCTAGATGAAATGCTAGAAGATGAAAAAGTCCGGGAGATCTGTTGTACTATAACATGCATATGGTTACTGTTACTGTACACTTAAAATTGTTAGGGTGGTAAATTTGTGTTGTATGTTTTTTACCACAGTGTTTTTAAAAACACTCATTTTCAGGCTTTAGCCTTGCTCAGGAATCAAAGTTTTTAGGAAAAAAGGTGCTGTCTCTGCAAAGCATCATAGGAAGGAAACAAGGTTGGGGGGAAGGGGTTCTAAGGCAAGGAAACATACAGAGCCTGTAAGACTGGGCAATTTCTTAGGAAGACAAGTTTGAGTGATTCCTGCTTGAGGAGCACAAGTAGTGAAATCAGAGAAGAGAGGTAAAGTACTATACTTTATCTGCCCTAACAGAGGGAATAATAGCCTGTGAATGATCAATGCCAGGGAGGGACTCAAGTTCATGACATTAGCACCATGAGGTGGCTCCGTGCATTCCAGGGAATCTCTCTCTGCCCCAACTATGGAAACACCACCCTCTGTGGTCAGCCGACTCACACCTGCCCATAAATCCTAGTCAGGGAGAAAACGGTAGAGTATAGACATACAAATATAAATCCTATCTGTTTCTGAATAAAGACAAAAGCAAGAGCAGGTTCTTATAGCAACAACACAGTCATCATTGAAATCACGTACCATTCCTGAAAAATACAGGCAGAATGTATCCCTGCAGGTAGAGGGATAAGTAGACTGCTAGCCAAGAAGTCTTTTCTTTTCCTCTTCTTCTTTTTGTTTTGGTAAGTTCCTTAACTAAATAGAACATAGTGACTTACGGTACCAGCCCAATTATTAAGAGCCACTTTAGTATGAAAATGCAATTTACATTTGTTCATCCACATTCTTGACAGATGAACAGACTGATGCCCTTAGTCAGCGGATGGAAGAAAGCCTGGTCTTTAGGGACACCTCTGACTCAGCTGTTAAACAAAAAAGAAGGTATAGGTATTAGAGCCAGAATACCTACAGACATGAAAGAGGCCCCATCTATGATATAGTGAGAAGGAAAGGTTTGCCTACTCAAAAGTATTCTTAACTTCACACAGCCTCCAATACCTCATCATCAAGGGAGCACTCACCCACATAACAAGCCTTCTGCTCAAATGCAAATGACCCGAGACAAGTGCCCACACTCAGAAACAGGTCTGCTTGTATTCTGTCCTCCATGCACCCTCATGGCGGCCTCTTGCCAGAGCTCCTACAGCAGAAAATATTTTTATTCCAATGGTATCACCACACCACACCCAACTGTGCTGCATCCATAAAATGTCTGCAAAGAATAGGAAGGACACCTCACTGACAACTCTATTCCTGATTCTGAGTTTCATTTTGTCATCTGGGCCCTACAGCAGCCCTGTTTCTGTCCTTGATTCACACAGATGCAGTCTTTTTATCTTTTACCTGCTGTCTCCCTGGAAGTCAGACAACATCCCTGTGTCCTACCTTGGGAACAAGTGGTATATTCCATTTTCTCCCAGAAATCTGCACAAACTAATTTCTCCCATGAAAGGCTCTTCCTTCATGCATGTCAACCATTGCAAATGCATAGCAGGCAGGGGGACACTACGCCATCATTCTAGCACTCAGCCTAACTTTTACTCTCAGATCATACTCTAGTGGAACACAAAAGGATGTCCTCAGACACACATACCCCCCCCCAAAATTCTTAATTTGCCCAAGGAAGCCTGGTAAGTGACAGGAGACCCAAATTTCATCTCAAGATTGTGTTACTGTTTTCCTTACACCTTTATCATGTACAGGTGAGGTCCAGTCCAATCATCCCTCTGCCTTAGGTTCCTATAAACTAGGTATGGAAGTCCCTTGTATGAAGTGAATAGCTGCCAGGGAGTTTCTGACAATACTTGCAGACATCAGTCTATAGCAGGTAATCTCAGTCCCCAAACTAAGCTGTACTGAAAAAGGTTAATTTCTTGTTTCCAGTCCAACATGTAAAGAGGTTAGAACTCATCACCACCAACCTCACAACAAGAAAAAAAGCTGAGCAGACTCATGATCAAAAAGTCTTGTTAGAGTCAGAAAACTGAGGTCACAAGGCAAACAGCTGTCCCCAAAACTGGACAGATAGATAGGCAAATACAAAAAAATCATAGCTCACCCAGAGCAGAAGCCCAAAAGCAGAAGCCTGCAGTTGGAGCCAATATTTGTAGGAACACGTTAAGCTTTAATTGACTAATTGCTAGAGGCTCAATGTAGACAAACTGGAGAATCAGAAACTCTAATGGGACCCAGTCTTAGGAGTTTCCTCATACTTTTATGAGTTTTACCTCCAATAATCCTGCCAAGTTCTCACTGTGAAGATCTGAAAAAAAATCCCCTATTTCTTCCAACAGGAGGAAGGGAAAACATTCTATTCTCATTAACAAGGCCTGCCCTCAAGAGAAATTATTTATCAGGGTCTTGCCAACTGGGGCTTTACCAAAGCCTGGGAGGGAGAGAACTATCCAGCTCAGGCTCATGGAAAGAATGAGACTTCATTGAAGGACTACAGAATACTTACCATCGGTCATATCTCACCACCACATCTGTAGGGTTCCTGTATAATAACAGGTGATTACAGGAAGAAGGAGAAGAAGAAGAGAAGAAAGAAGAAGAAGAAGGAGAAAGAAGAAGAAGAGGAAGGAGAAAGAAGAAGGAGGAAGAGGAGGAAAAGGAGAAGAAGGAGGAGGAGGGGGAAGAGGAGGAAGAGGAGGAGGAGGGGGAGGAGAAGAAGGAGGAGGAGGGGGAGGAGGAGGGGGAGGAGGGGGAGGAGGAAGGGGGAGGAGGAGGGGGAGGAGGAAGGGGGAGGAGGAGGGGGAGGAGGGGGAGGAGGAAGGAGGAGGAGGAAGGAGGAGGAGGGGGAGGAGGAGGAGAAGGGGAGGAGGAAGAGGAGGAAAAGAAGGAGGAGGAGAAGGAGAAGAGGAGGAGGGGGAGGAGGAGGGGGAGGAGGAAGAGGAGGAGGAGGAGAAGAAGAGGAGGAGGAAGAAGAAGGAGGAGGAGGAGAAGAAGAAGAGGAGGAGGAGAAAGAGAAGAAGGAGGAGGAGGAGGAAGAGGAGGAAAAGGAGAAGAAGGAGGAGGAGAAGGAGAAGGAGGAGGAGGGGGAGGAGAAGAAGAAGAAGGAGGAGGAGAAGGAGGAGGAGGAGGGGGAGGAGGAAGAGGAGGGGGAGGAGGAAGAGGAGGAGAATGAGAAGAAGGAGAAGAAGAAGGAGGAGGAGAAGAAGAGGAGGAGGAGGAGGAGGAGGAAGAAGGAGGAGAAGGAGGAGAAGAAGAAGAAGAAGAGGAGGAGGAGGAAGAAGAACAAGAAGAACAAGAAGAACAAGAACAAGAACAAGAAGGAGGAGGAGGAAGAAAGAAGGAAGAAGAAGCACCAGCAGCAGCAGGAGCTGCAGCAGCAGCAAACCTCAGACCCTATTTAATAAGTCTTTAGGAAAACCTAAGTCAGCAGGGGACATAAAAACAGGAACATTAGAGGAAATTTTAGCCTCTGACACCACAGCTACAGTAAAGAGTAAACACAGCCTAACTTCTAGCCAACTAGACCTAAAACTCACATCAAAGGCCTACCTACCTCAGTTCCTTTCACTTGATACATCATATCTGACTTCCGATAAAAAATTACAAGGCAGCTAAAAGGCAAAAAGCACAATCTGACAAAGCAAGCATCAGAACCAGACACAGATATGGCAGAAATTTGGGGATTATGAGACTGAGATTTTAAAAGAACTATGATTCATATGCTAAGGGCCTTAATGGAAAAGGCAGACATCATGCAAGAACCCATGAGTAATGTAAGCAGAGAGATGGAAACATTTAAAAAAGAATGCCTCTGATGTGTTCATCAGTAGACTGAACATGGCCAAAGAATCAGTGATCTTGAAGAGGTGTCAATAGTAACTTTCAAAATGGAAAAGCAAAGAAAAAATAATGAAAAAGGTGGAGCAGAATATCCAAGAACTGTGGACAATTATAAACAACATAACGTACACATAATGAGAATATCAGAAAGAAAAGAGAGTAAGGTACAGAAAAATATTTGAGGTAATAATAGGTGAGAATCTCCTAAAAATGGCATATCCCAAACCAGAGATCCTCAGAGAAACTCAGAGAACACCAACCAGAATAAATATTTTTAAAAAATCTATATCTAGGTATATCATGTTCAAACTGCAGAAAATCAAAGAAAAATAAAAAATCTTGAAAAAAGCTGAGGTGGGGGGGTAAAAAAAAAACAACAAAAAAAAACACTTTACCTACAAACAAACTGGAATGAGAATTACATCAGACTTCTCTTCAGAAACCATGCCAGTAAGAGGAAAGTGGAGTGAAATATTTAAAGCGTTGGAAGAAAAATAACCTAGAATTCTATATCTAGTAAAATTATCATTCAAAAGTAAAGAAGAAATAAAGATGCCTACAGAAAAACAAATATTGAGGAAATTTGTTACCAGTAGAACTATCTTATAAGAAATAATTTTTAAAATTCTTCAGAGAGAATAAAAATGATATAGGTAAAAAGCTCAAATATACAAAAGAAAGGAAGAGCATTAGAGACTAAGTGAAGGTAAAATTACATCTTCTTAACTGATCTAATAGATAACAATTTGTTCAAAATAATAATAGCAACAATGAATTTGGTGATTATAGCTTACAGATAAGTGAAATGAATGACAACATTATAAAGGACAGGAGGGAAGAATTGGGAGTACCCTGTTATAAGTTTATTCGTACTAACAGTGAAGCAGCACTGTTGTTTGAAATTAGACTTGAATTAGTCGTAAATGTAGACTGCATACTCTAGGACAACCACTAAAAGAAGTAAAAAAAAAAAAGTATAATTGACATGCTAAGAGAGGAGAAAAAATAAAATCAAAGTGTTCAATTAAAACCAGAGAAGTCATTCAAAAAAATATATCCTTATGTTCATTGCACCATTATTTACAATAGCCAAGATGTAGAAGCAACCTAAGTATCCATCAATAGACTCATGTATAAATAAAATGTGGTATGTATAATGGAATACTACTCAGCCATTAAAAAAATGAAATCTTGCTATTTGTGACAACATAGATGGCCCTAGAAGGTATTATGCTAAGTGAAGTAAGTCAGACAAAGACAAATACCATGTGGTTTCACTAATATGTATAATCTAAAAAACAAAATAAATGAATAAACAAAACAGAAACAGACCATTAATACAGAGAACAAATTGGCAGTTGCCAAAGGAGACAGGGGAGGATGGGTTAAACAGGTGAAAGGGATTAAGAAGTACAAAACTCCAGTTATAAAAGATATAACTGAGGGGATATAAAGTGCAATATAGGGAATAAAGTCAATAATATTGTAATAACACTGTATGGTGACAGATGGCAACTACACTTGTGGTGATCATTTTATAATGTATATAAATGTTGAATCACTATTTTGTAACCTGAACTAACATAATATTGCATCTCAATTATACTTCAATTCAAAAAAATAAAACAGAGAAGGCAGAAAAGGGGCAGACATGGGAAAAAAAGAAACAACGAACCAAGGGCAATGAGGCAATGAATAGAAAACAGTTACAAACATGGTAAATACTAAACCAACTATCATAATAATCACAATAACTACTTTAAATGTGAATGGTCTAAATATACCAATTAAAAGACAAAGACTGTCAGAGTGAATAAAAAACCAAAACCCATCCAATTACATGCTGTCTACAAGAAACCCACTTGAAATATACCAACACAGATAGATTAAAAGTAAACAGATGGAGAAGAAATTGGAACCCTTGTGTACTTCTGGTAGAAATGCAAACTAGGGGTGCCTGGGTGGATCAGTCAGTTACATGTCTGACTCGATTTCAGCTCAGGTCATGATCTCAGGGTCATGTGATCGAGTCCCACACTGGGCTCTGTGTCAGTGGGAAGTCTGCTAGAGATTCTCTCTCTCCCACTCTTCTGCCCTGTCCCTCTGCTCTCTCCCTCTGCTCCTCCCCACATGTGCACTCTCTCTCTCAAATAAATAAATATTAAAAGAAAAAGAAAAGGAAATGCAAACTAATGCAGCTGCTGTGGAAAACAGTTTGGCCGTTCCTAAAAACTTAGGTATAAAATTATCATATGATCCAGCAAGTCCACTTCAAGGTTTATACCCAAAAGAATTGAAAGCAGAGACCCAAACAGATACTTGTATATCCATGTTCATAGGAGCATTATTCACAAGAGCCAAAAGGTAGAAACAACCCAGATGTTTACTAACTGATAAATGGATAAACGGAATGTGGTATATACATACAATGAAATATTATTCAGCCTTAAAATGGAATGAAATTCTGATACGTTACAACATGGATAAAATTGGAAAATGTTATAAATTTTAAAAAGTCAGAGACAAAAGAACATTGAACAATTCCACTTATATGAGGTACTCGGAATAGGCAAATTCATATAGACAGAAAGTAGAACAGAGGATACCAACTGGTGGGGGCAGGGGAGTTATCGTTAAACGGTCAGAGTTTCTGTTTCCAAGCTCTGGAAATGAATAGCCGTGATAGTTGCACAATATTGTGAATGTACTTAATGCCACTGAATTGCATAAAAATGGTTAAAAGGGTAAATTTTGTGTTTTATATATATATATATATGTATGTATATATATTTTAAAGATTTTATTTATTTATTTGACAAGAGAGAGACAGCGAGAGCAGGAACACAAGCAGGGGGAGTGGGAGAGGGAGAAGCAGGCTTCCTGCCGAGCACAGAGCCTGATGTGGGCTCAATCCCAGGACCCTGGGATCACGACCTGAGCTGAAGGCAGACACTTGACTGAGCCACCCAAGTGCCCCTGTGTTATATATTTTTTACCACAGGAAAAAAAAAATAAGAAAAGGGATAGAGAAAGACATATCATGTTTATCAAAAGAAAATTGGAGTGGCTATATTGATTTCAGACTTGAGAGCAAGAAAAATTATCAGAGATAAAGAGGATCATTATGTAATGATAAAAGGGTCAATTCTCCAAGAAGACATAACAGTTCTTAACATGTATGTGCCTAAAATGAAGCATTCAAAATACATAAAGCAAAAACTGATGGAACTGCAAAGTGAAACAGAAAAATCCACTATCACAGGTGGAGACTTCAACACCCCTCTATCAGAAATGGTCAGATCCAACAGGCAGGAAATCGGTAAAGACATGTTTGAACTGAACAGCACCATCAGTCAACTGGATGTAACTGATATTTATAGACTACTTCATCCAACAACAGTAGGGTATACATTCTTCTCACGTTCACATGGAACCTTCACCAGGAGACCATATTCTGGGTCAAGAAAATGTATCATATAAAATATGCTCTCAGACCACAGTAGAATTAAACTAGAGATCAACAGCAGAAAGACAGTCGGGAAAAAAACCACAAAATAATTGGAGATTAAACAACAGACTCCTAAATAACATGTTAGTCAAAGAAGAAGACTAAAGAAAAATTTTTAAATGTTTTGAAGAAAATGAAAATACAACCCATCAAAATTTATAGGAGCAGTGGGAACAGTGTTTAGAGGGAAATTTTTAGCATGGATGCATATATTAAAATATATATATATATATGCAACTGACGAATTATTGAACATTACATCTGAAACTAATATGTTGGCTAATTGAATTTAAATAATATATATAAATATATATAAAATCAATGATCTAAGCTTCTACCTTAGGCAACTAGAAAAAGTAGAGCAAATTAAATCCAAAGTAAGCAGAAGAAAAAAAGTAATAAAAATTAGAGCAGAAATCAATAAAATCAGAAACAGGGAAATAATAGATAAAAATCAAACCACAAGGTAGTTCTTTGAAAACATCACTAAAATTGGTAAATCCCTAGTCATGCTAACCAAGAAAAAAAGAGATAAGACACAAATTACTAATACAAGAAATGAAAGGGCGGACATCATCACCAAAGGTCCCATGGATATTAAAAAGATAATAAAGGAATATTATGGATTGCTATATACCCACAAATTTGATAACTTGGATGAAATGGACTAATTTCTTAAAAGACACAGTCTACCACAATCCACTACAACTCACACAAGAAGAAACAGACAATCTGAATAGGCTTCTATCTATTAAAGAGATTGGCTCAATAATTAATACTCTTCCAAAACGGAAAGCACCAGACCCAGATAGTTTCACTGGCGAATTTCACTAAACTTTTAAGGAGCAAATCATATTCATTATCTACCATCTGTTCTAGAAAATAGGAGAGGGAACACTTCCTAAGTATTCTATGAGCATTCCCCTAACACCAAAACCAGACAAAGACACAAGGAAACGACAGACCATTATCTGTCATAGACACAAAAATCCTCAACAAAATATTAGCAAAATTGAATCCAACAATGTATGAAAAGAATTATACACCACAACCAATGGAATTGGTTCCAGGTAGGCAAAGCTGGCTCAACATTCAAAAATTAATTAATATATTCCATTTCATCAATAGGCTAAAGATATATTTTTATTATATATATTAGAGTTTTTATGATTAATTATATAAATATAGTAATGGGCTGTCACCACAGAGGAAAAAAAAAAAAAACAACTGATTCTGTCTGGTAGAGGTAAGGAAGGCATTACAGAGGAAGTGACACTGGAAGTAGGCCTTGAGAGATGAGTAGAATTTCTCCAGGGAAGGGTGCTTTAGGGAGAAGACGCACCTGAGCAAAGGTACCACGGCAGGAAGGTAACTAGTCAGGTGGGGCTCGTGTGTGATATGGACAGCAGAGAAAAGCTCTGGGGTCCTTTGTCTCTCACATCTGGCTACTCTACCCACCTGCAAATCCCAGATTCCTCCAAGAGGCATTTCTTAACACCCTTTCTTACACACACTGCCTCCTGGCAGGATCAAGCACGATGACAAAGTAATCTTTATAAACCCAACGCTGCTTCGCGCACCTCCCTCACAGAAGGGCCTTGACATGTCAAAGCTAATTGACTCTAGCTTCATTTATGCAATGGTAAATATCATTGGTCTCTATTTGTCAAATAGCTGGAAATTTTCCTCACCTCCTCCTGCCCCTATAGCTAGTTAATGGTTAGTTTCTAATTGCAGCCTCATGTTGTCTGGAGGGAGGTTCTGTATGACTCAGGGCTTTACTAAGTATGACATTCCAGGAGGTCATTGAAGAGACACTCCCCCTGAACGTGACCCCAGGCACACAGGCTGTGAGCCCAAGCAGACAAGAGAAGATAGCCTCTCCTCTCTAAGTGTTCAGACAGCAATGAAATTTCTGAAAAAGAAAAGGAAAAAAAGGAACCAAGACACTTGCTGCTTATAGTACGATGGAAAGGGAAAAATAAAATCTGTTCAGCCCACTTTTATAAGACCAGATGCCATTTCCCAAGGTTGATAGAAACCCCTGAACAGCTGCGCAGAAAAGAACATTTCCAAACTCCCAAATGTCTAAAAATATGCATATATATGCACGTTAGATATTTGACCATTGATGTTCATAACACTATATGCTATAATGTTAAGAGTTGTCACTTCAAAAAGAAGACACAAGATATTTTAAATGTTCATGTATACATAAACACTATTTTTTAAAAGATTTTATTTATTTATTTAAGAGGGAGCGTGCACGAGGAGGGGGAGGGGCAGAGGCAGGGGGCGGGGCAGAGGCAGAGTGAGAAACAGGCTCCCCGCGAAGCAGAGAGTCCGATGAGGGACTCGATCCCAGGACCCTGGGATCATGACCTGAGCTGAAGGGAGACGCTTAACTGAATGAGCCACCCAGGCTCTACATAAAGACAATTTAAATTTGCATATATATCATGTATATAATGGTGCATCTTCAGTCAAATGATAAAGAATTTCAGAATAAAAGCAATTAAAAGTTACGGCAAATGCATTATTACGATCTTATTTAGATCCATGATCTGCTTACGTAGTCAGTAATAACAGCTGAAATTGACTAAGCACTTGTGGAATAACAGAGGGTGCTCAGAGCTTCATGCCTGTCTTCACAACACCCCTACAGCAGCAGACCTGGAATTATCCCATTTTACAGATGAGGAACAGAGGTCTGTATTAAATCAGCCAGGAGGTGATAGAGTCAGGCCCCAAATTCTAGTTTGGATCTAAATCTTTGATTTTAACCACCCCCTATTATCTCCTTGAAAAGGCTGCTTTGCATCTATCCCCTATCACTAAGCATGTATTGAGCATGTGTATATAAATGTATAAAAATGTGTATAAAATGCAATCTGCCCTCAGCAAACTACTGGTCTAGGAGGCAGTATCATTTTTTACCTTTCAAATTACTATGCAGAAAGCAGCTTTATTCATAAGAGAAAAAAAAAAACAGGAAATAAATTTCCTTCAGTGGATAAATGGTTAAATAAACAGTGGTACACCCACATCGTGGAATATTATTCAGCAATAAAAAGGAATGAATTATTCATACATGCAACATCTTGGATGGATCTCAAAGGAATTATGCCAAGTGAAAAAAGTCAGCCAAAAGTTTAAACACTGTGTGATTCCACTGATGTAACATTCTTGAAATGACACAATTTTAGAGATGGAGAACAGGTTAGTAGTTGCCTGGGGTTAGGGACGGGAGGTGCGTGTAGCTTGAGGAAGCCTTACGTTGATGGAACTGACTGACCCTGGTGAGTTATAGGAATCTACACGTGATAATATTGCACAGAACTATTCACACACACACACACTCATGAACGCATCTAAAACACGGGGAATCTGGATAAGCTCCGTGGACTGATGTCAAAACCCTGGGGGTGATACAGTACTACAGTCATGTAGGATGTTGCCATCCAGGGAAGCTGGGTGAACAGCACAAGGACCTCCCTGTGCCTTTTGTTTTTTTGTTTGTTTGTTTGTTTGTTTTAAGATTTTATTTATTTATTTGAGAGAGAGAATGAGAGAGAGCATGAGAAGGAGGAAGGTCAGAGGGAGAAGCAGACTCCCTGCCGAGCAGGGAGCCCGATGTGGGACTCGATCCTGGGACCCCGGGATCATGACCTGAGCCGAAGGCAGTCACTTAACCAACTGAGCCACCCAGGCGCCCCCTGTGCCTTTTGTTTTGCAACTCCCCTGAACCTACAAGGATTTCAAAAATTTTTTTAAAAATTTAACTGCTATGCAAGTAATTCTCCTTTTTTGGAGACTAACTCCACCAGGAGCTGTAACAACTCTGCCATTGCCCTGAGAAAGCAAAGATTTTGTTGGTCCCTGGCAGAATTCAAATTCACATTATTATAGTCAATAGTTAAGTTAGCTGTTAACAAGCAACTAACCTACCAGCAGTTAAATGACAGTCCCATATATAGAGATTTTTGGTTTTTGCTGAAGCTTTTTGTTAATCTTTTTGTTAAATAGATCCACAAACACACATTTCGTACTTCTATACGTTAGTTATTTATTTTTTTTTTTAAGATTTTATTTATTTATTCATGAGAGAGAGAGAGAGGCAGAGGCAGAGGGAGAAGCAGGCTCCCCGAGGAGCAGGGAGCCCGATGCGGGACTCCATCCCAGGACCCTGGGATCATGACCTGAGCTGAAGGCAGACGCTTAACCGACTGAGCCACCCAGGCGTCCCTCTATACATTTTTTAAAGTATGATCTTAAACACATTATGACTCATACACACAAATAAATAACTCCTTCCATTCCCATGTCAAGTTTCTTTTTGAAGAATTATCCTGTTTGTTATCTATATATAAAATATGCCACCCATGAACCTGATTCAAAGGTCAAAAATCCCACAAAAATTAAGGTAGCATTTGGCTACCTACTCTAGGTGACCAAAGCCTTCTCTTGGGTGGGCATTAGTGTTGGTTTTCCTTTTCACCAAAATCTTCTACGTCCCTAACAGGCTGTCTTTTTATGCACCCCATTTTGTCAAATACAAAATGCCAGGAATTGTAAGAAACATCCTGATTTCAGAGATATCCAAGCATGAAAGAGGTGTGTCTTAGAATCAGTGGAACACTGGGCCACCTGGGTGGTTCAGCTGGGTAAGCATCTGACTCTTGATTTCGGCTCAAGTCATGATCTCAGGGTCGTGAGACTGAACCTGGCACCAGGCTCCACAAGAGGTGTGGAGCCTGCTTAATATTCTCGCTCTCGGGCAGCCTGGGTGGCTCAGGTCGTTAAGCATCTGCATTTGGCTCAGGTCATGATCCCAGGGACCTGGGATCGAGCGCTGCATCGGGCTCCCTGCTTGGTGAAGAGCCTGCTTCTCCCTCTCCCTCTGCTGCTCCCCCTGCTTGTGCTCTCTCTCTCTGTCAAATAGATAAATAAAATCTTAAAAAAAAAAAAAATTCTCTCTCTCTCCCTCTGCCCCTCCACTCATGCTCACACACTCTCTCAAATAAGTAAGTAAGTAAGTAAATAAATAAATAAATAAATAAATAAATAAAGAGTTAGTGGAACACTATAATATTCCATCCAAACACCTCCAAAATTCCACCCAGGTACCTCCAAAGGTAACCTCTGTGTTTATTCGAAGACCAGGATCCTCCCTGGTCTTCAAATAGAGAATGTTTCTATTAATGGTGATGTAATCCTTCCACTCAAACAACAACCAAACAGAGGTTTCCTTTTGGTGTGATAAGAACCTGTATGGGGAAGGGGAGAGTGAGTGTGTGGTTATTTGCACCAATGAGATGAGCTCATGTGAAACTTCCCAGAGAGACCAGAGCCCGGGGTCAGCCATGTGTATATGGAGACCAGCTGACTGGAAGCCCATGATTCATCAATCACTGGTTCCATCACAAGGGCAAGGATACGGTCTCTGCGATAGACGATCAGCTACTTCCTGCTGGTGTGGGACCCCAGGAAGGCTTAGCTGAGTCACACAGCAATGACTGAGGCGGCTCTGCTGAGTCACAAGCCAGCTATGCAGAGAAGGCTTCCAGAGTGAGCACCCGGGTGCTTGCGCCTGAGAAGGGGGCCACTTCCAGGAACCAAACAGGCCCTGCCACCGTGACAACAGAAAGGAGGGGGTGTGGCATGACCACCAGCCCCTGGCACCAAGTCCCCGAGACGCAGCTGGAGGGTTAGTGGGGCCAGGCGAGAAGCCATAGACGTTAGCCTCCAGGAGGAATTAATCTAGAGTCCCCTAATCACAGATCTCAAAAGGCCTCAGACGTCATCCAATCCAGGAATATGTGCACCTGGATGAAAAAATTTTAAAAAATCCTTGCTCCGCTGACCGACAATGGATATTTAGCATGTTAACTATGAATGTAGGTATCACACCCATCAGCAGCATTGGTGCTTGCAACCAATAAAAACCATAATATGCTCACGTCACATTCTGGTTGTTGCAAGTATCTTGAAATATCATCCACCCTTCATCTCTACTTAGAATTTATGGTTGTTTTAGACTTGCCACAGTATCTTGCCATTTAATCCAATATTCAAGTTGCACGTACATTACTCTTCACAAATGTTCAGTATTTTGATAACTGTGTTTCAGTAAACATGCTTGGTAATTTGGTTTAATATTTTTTACATGTAGGCATTATTCTGAGAAGGGGTCCAGGGTCAATCTTATATCACCAAAGGGGTCTGTGGCAGGAAAAAGCATAAAGACATCGTATTAGTTTGCTAGGGTTGCTGGAGTAAAGTACCACAGGCTGGGGGCTTGAACAACAGAAATTTGTCTCATGCTTCCAGAGGTTGGAAGCCCAAGATCAAGGGGTCAGCACGGTTGGTTCCTTCTGAGGCTTCTCTCCTTGGCTTGTAGACAATGGGTTTTCCTTGTGTCTGTTCACGTCATCTTCCCTCAGTGTGGGTCCTTGTGTCCAAATTTTCTGTTAGTCAGGACACCAGTCATGTTGAATGAGCGCCCACCCTAACAACCTCATTTAACCTCATTACCTCTGCAAAGACCCTATCTCCGAGTAAGGCCACACTCTCGGGTGCTGGGGGTTAGGACTCCAACATATGGTTTTTTGGGGGGGAACACAATTCAACCCACAACAGACACATACTGTCATCCAATCTCCCTGCTTTCTTCATGAGGGGTCTCAGGCCCAGAGTAGCAGAGCACCTGAGAAAAATGCTAGTCGAATGCAGGCTTCCCAATGCCTCGTTCAGGACTTAGAGTGCTTCATAAACCGTAAAGGGCTGTGCAGCCATAGGTAAATGGTGAATCTCCCCCCTGCAGACACTCTCAGAAGCCTGAGAGGACCGATCAGAATGCAAAATGGTTCACTTAGCGGGCAGCCACTACTTTGGCCCCAGACGAGGAACGGGGACCACTTGTGATACAGTTTCTTTACTTTCTGTTGGAAGCTGCTTCCTGCCTCATCTGTAATTTTTGCAGCACTTAGGATCACCTGCAGCATCACCTGCAGCCTGCATAGAAGGTGGTGGGCAATGGGGCACGGGGAGTCCACTGGCGGTCCCCAAGAAAATGCCTGCAACCCTGACTGCACTTACGACGCGGAAGACATTTGAAAACTTTGGGAAAATGAGAATATTTTCTCACCCTTTATGTTCTCTTTGAGAACCTCTCTCATGAATCTTGACCTCAGGCTTATTAACCAAACATGAAATCCTGTTGCCCCCGTCTGACCCTGTTCTCAAGAGAGTTGAAATGGACTCTTTCCACATAGCTATTGGCATGCTCAAACCCAGGATGAGGAACAAGTCTGATGAAAACCAGTCAAAGCAGAGAGCTGCTGGGATCCAGGTAGAACTATTTCGATGTACTGGCCAGAATCCATAAACCTGACGGTCACTCAGCGTTTGGTTAAGACACCAGCACTCCCATGTCTTACTGGGACAATCAGAATGATCACCTGCCTAGACAGCTTGAAGTCAAGGCAGGGAACAGGGGACACTCTTGCCTGCAAGTCCTAAAGTGACATCTGGGACATTTATCACCTCTGAGCAGTGCCCCCATCAGCCCTTGACCAAAGTGCACCAGACTGGTGACAGCCCCCGTGTGGCGCGAACTCAGGGCACTTTGCACTTCTTCACCACATACTAAATGCATATGCAACGGTAATGAAGCATACGATTGCTGCATCTGTGTCTTCCCTGCTAGATCAGAAGCAGTATGAGGGCAGGGGCCACTGTGTAGCTTTCCCACCCCCGTATCTCCGTGTTGAGCACAGATTCCCAAACAGGGCCGACACCGATCAATATTTGTTCAGCAAATAAACGAAGGCCTCTCCCACTCCCACACCCACCTCTCGGATAGCCTATGCCCTTTTGTAGCACTTTCTCCCCTTTAAGTTTACCCAAGTTCACTTAAATTTAGCTTTAAAAATATGCCCAGAGGACGGGAGCAGAAGCCCACTGCAACGTGCCTTACAGACCCACTTTGCGGACAAGGCCTGAGGCTCTTGGGTCGGTAATACTGCCCTGACTCCTTTAATGCTTCCTACCAACTGTTGTATGTCCACAGCCTCGTTTATTCTACACAGTGACTCCATTTTAGAGACTCACAGGCTAAGGGTTGTACATCTTATGCAATGTCACACAGCTAGAGGGTGTTTGTGGCATAATAGGAAATCTATTCGGTCTTTGTCCCCTATTCCTGGGGCAGCGCTCTGAAAACCCTTGGACTTTCCTGAGTAACAGGGGTGCCTTTTGTTATTCATATGGCGCTCCTTCTGAGCACACCTGAGTTTATGCTCATGAGGTGACCCAGGTGGGGCCCCTAGCTCGCCTCAGGATGGGGCCTTCAGGATGGGGAACTTTCCACCCTACTCATGGAACCCTCACTAGGACAGTGGGGACTGCAGGTAGGGCTCCATAAAAACTTTTGAACAAGGAGATGGGCTTCGTGGTGGGTGATTGTGGAGAGGTGCTGGGAGGGTGACACAGAGGAGAGATCACGGGAGCTCCACGCCCCTTCCCACAAACCCTGGGCATGTCTCCCCTCTGAGTGGGTATGCCTGAGTCACCTCCTTTATAACAAACCAGTAATAGCAAGTAAACTGTGTTCCCTGAGTTCTGTGAGCTGTTTTAGCAAATCATCAGACCTGAGGAGGCAGATTCCCCCAGCGTTAGAGCCAGTGGGTCAGAAGGACAGGTAACAACCTAGCACTTGCAAAGGGTATCAGAAGGAGGGGGACAGTCTTGTGGGACTGAGCCCTTCACCCGTGGGGTCTGTGCTAACCCCAGGCAGAGAGTGTCAGAATTTAATTGAATCAGCAGACACCCAGGTGATGAGAGAGAACAGGTTGTTGTAGGGGGAAAAAAGCCCACATTTGGTGTCGAAGTGTTCTGTTCAATCAGTATTGAACCGGGACTGGAACTCAGACCCGGCTGATTCAAACACTGTGTAATCAGCGGGTTGTATAAACTACTGGATGTGGCTTTGTTACTTTCAAAGTCCTCTTGGCTTCCCAGCCTGTCTCTAAGCACTATGACCATGCGGTTTCATCCCGGCATCCCAAGCCATGTCTACAGTTTGACTTCCTGCCTCTTGGCTCCCACGCTCCCAGCAGGCTGCATTCAGAGTCCTCCAGTGACTAGAGGCCTTCCCAGACTGTCACGCAGGAACCAGGAAATCAACTAAAAGATGCCACTTTTTTTCAGTTCTCAGTCCTATCTTCTCTGAGGTGTGACACACAGCGCTGACGCCTAGAGCCCCCGGTACCGGATGCAGTGGCGATCACAAGTAGTCCCTCTATTCCCTCGGCTCATTAGCAAACAGCAGGAGAGGTCTCCCCATTTCCTGAAAATACCAACGTCCCTCCCCTTACCCTGGTAAGTCCTCATTACAGTGCCTGCAGTTAAAAAAAAAAAAAAAAAAAAGCAAACATATAAAGAACAGATTTTTCATCCATACAGCGTCCTTCGATATATCTTAGCAAATTGCATTGCACGGGTGTTTCCAGGAGAATCTGTTTAAATTCTAAACACATTTTCTCTTGGCACTTGAAACCAGGTTCCAGACAGCGGAAGTGGTTGAATACTAATTACTTGTAGCCAAGGACATTTAAAGACCAATCTTTCACTTTTTTTTTCTTCCCAATTTGAATCTGTTCCTAATGCTTCTTGCCCAACCTACTTTTCGAAAAACAAGTTAATAAACCAGCAAAATCCATAGTTAGGATGAAATTAATGAAATTAGCAAGCTTGCTTTCCTTCCTTCATTGATTTGACAAACATTTATTGGGTGCTTCCTATCCCCAGGCAATGGGCTAAATGCTGGGAAGGGAGCCATGAGCAAACACCAGCACGGTGCCTACCCCCCGGTGCCAAAGTCTAGTAAGAGAGCAGGCATGAAGGAAATAATCATACCAATAAATGTAAGACTGCAACTCTGGGAGCCCAATGACAGAGAAGCTAGGCGTGCGGTCTAAAGAGTGCATTTCATTGGGGTTCGAGCTGGTCGCAGACCAGGAAGACTGCCCTGCGGACATGGCACGAGATGCATCAAGAGCTAACTGGGTGAGGGGCAAGAGGGCCGCTTACTAGCCAGATGCACCAGCAAGTGCAAAGGCCTTCCGAGGGAAGAGCGCGTGGCCAGGTCAAGGGAACTTTAGAAAGTCGGTATGACTGGAGGAGTAAATGGTCTAAGATGAGGCCAGGGGCATGGGCAAGGGCCAGGCCACCAGGTACATGATGAGCTGTGCTAAGCGAGCTTGTCACTAAGCCCAAGAGCAACGGGAATCACTGAAGGGCTTTGATCACTGGGATGACACAATCAAACTGTTACCTCAGAAACATTACTTTCATGGTAGCATAATGAGTAAAATCATCCATACTGTACTTTTCATCTGAAATAGGAAAAAATATGGATTATTGTCTCCTCTAGAGATGACAGTAATGACATGTTGAGAAGGAGAGCAACTTGCCAGGTCATAGGCACACTGGGGGCTATGACATGGGACTCTTGTCCCATGTTCCCAAGTCTCTAAACATCCAATTTTTAAAAAGTAGATTGAAAATTTGCCCATTGTCACATTAGGTGACCCTCTCAACTTATGCATTTGACACGCTTGCTGACTTCTGAAGTTGTGTGGGTATAAAGGACTCAGCCAGGGGCCAGAAATACAAGCTGCCTGATGTCTCCTCCTAGGAGTGGTGAAGCCTTACTACCTCTTCCCTCCACACACTGGACCTATTTCTCCTCCCTTTCTCTGCTCTCAGTCACCCCAACTCCTTAACTGCTGTGTTACTCCCTAAGGCAAGTCTAAATCATCCTAGACCATTGAGTGGTAAACAGTGGGAAAAAGACTCAGGGGCTCCAATGAACAAGCATGAACTGTCAAATGTTTCATATGCTCAAGGAGATAAAATACAAGACTAAAAATTTCAGCAGAGAAATGGAAATTATTTCTTTTAAAAAGAGCCAATGGAGGGCGCCTGGGTGGCTCAGTTGGTTAAGCGACTGCCTTCAGCTCAGGTCATGATCCTGGAGTCCCGGGATCGAGTCCCACATCGGGCTCCCTGCTCGGCAGGGAGTCTGCTTCTCCCTCTGATACTCCTCCCTCTCATGCTCTCTGTCTCTCATTCTCTCTCTCGCAAATAAATAAAATCTTTAAAAAATTAAAAAAAAAAAAAGAGCAATGGAAGTTCTGGAACTGAAAATACAATATCCCAAATTAAGAATTCTATAGACAGGTTTAAGAGAAAATTAGTAAACCAAAATATACAGGGGAAAAGTAGAGCATAATAATAAGGCACAGAGCAACAAAAACATGGGAAGCACAACAGAAAGGTGACTCAGAGTATGCCCTGAGAAAGTCTGGTAAATGTGCATAGAAGATTCTAGAAGGAGAGACGAGAGTGGCGGAAATGTGATATTTAAGAAATAATGGCTGAGAAATTTCCAAAAACGGTGAAGATCAAATCTCAGTCAGAAAACCCTAAGAACTCCAGTAGGATAAACAAAAGAAACCCATCCCTAGGTACATCATAATAAAACCAATGAAAGTCAAAGACAAAAGGACTATCTTGAATATAGCAAGAGAAACAAAATGTGTATTATCTTAAAAAGACCAAAAATAAAACGCCAACCGACTTTTCAACAGGGGACAATAGAATGGTATCTTCAAAGTGCTTAGAAACAACACACATCTACAAAATCAGGAATGAAAAAGCAGTAAGTAGCACTGCAAATGCCACAAGAAATATACTATGAAGGTATTATAAACACCCCTATGAAAGGTTAGATGGATGGTCAAATTATCAGAGAAATAAAACTTACCCAAACTGGCACAATATAGTAGAAAATATAGTCATGTTACTTTTAAAGTAATTGAATCCATAATTTAAACCCCCCGAAAAGAAAGTCCCGGTCAAGATGAATTCACTGGGAATTCCACCAAACACTCAGAAAAGAAATAATGCAACTCTTACACAAACTCTTTCCAAGAAGAAGAAAAGAAAAAAAGCAATCTCAAACTTGCTTTTTGACCATGACCCAAAACCTCTTAAGAATATTATAAGAATGGAAAATTTCAGACCATTCTTACTCATGAACACAGATACAAAATTTTAAACAAAACCCGTTGAACAATATATAAAGAATTAACACATTATAGCCAAATTAGTCTCCTCCCAGGAATGCTGGGTTTGCATAACATCAAAAACCAGTCGGTCAGAATCACATGACATCTCAATAGATGCAGAAAAGTCATAAAATTCAACATCCGTCATTAAAAAAAAAAAAATTCATAGGAGACTGGGAATAGAAGCTAACTCTTTGTTTTTATATTTAAAAAGCAACAGAACACCTGGGTGGCTCAGTCAGTTAAGTGTCTGCCTTTGGCTCAGGTCATGATCCCAGGGTCTTGGGATCGAGTCCTGCATCAGGCTACTTGCTCAGCTGGGAGCCTGCTTCTACCTCTGCCTGCCACTCGCCGTGCTTTTGCTTGTGCTCTCTCTCTCTCTCTCTGACAAATAAAATCCTTTAAAAAAATAAAAATAAAAAGCATTTACAAAAAACATTATAGGTAGAAAAATTACACACTTTCCTTCTGAGATCAGGAATGAGCTGAGAATGCCCACAATCACCACTTCTATTCAATGCTGTACCAGAAGGCCTAACAGCAGTAAATCAAGAAAAATGGAGAAAGGATAGAATTGGAAATAAAGAAATAAAACTGTCATCATTCCCTGACTACATAATTGGTTTACGTAAAATGTCAAAAAAATTACAGGTGAACTATTTAGAGCTAGTATGTGAATTTAGCAAGGTCTGGAGGTACAAGGATAATTTTTTAAAAATCAGTTATTTCTACATAACCGCAGTAAATAATTAGAAAATGAAATTTTTAATATACCTTTATCTCTTTATGTTTGATCTTTGTGAATGTGTTATCCAGTCCAAAGAAAATGTTTTTGATTAAACAGTCTTTTGTTCTGGAAAAAGAAAAGATTATTTTTAACAATAGCATCAAACGCAGACACACACACACACACACACACACACACATCCTAATCGGCAGGATAACAGCAGACACTTGAGTTTAAAACTCTCCACATAATCTCCTCCAAATAGCCTAAGATCATCAAGGAGTGGAAATAAACCACACATGCCTCCAGCATTACCAGAATCAGGAAGAACTTCAAGTTCTGCAGAGAAATATGCACCTAATCACAACAAAGCTGTTGCCAGCGCTTCAAGACCTTGGGAGTAAAGAGTGGGAAGGGGAGTCTTAGGAAAATCCTTGAAAAACAGGAGTCCTGCACACTGTGCAGTCACACAGGGCTCTGTGCTCAGAAGGATGCTGCACTTGATTTAAAGCTCTGTTGTCCCTATCTTGAAAGTCTTCACAATTTTATCTTTGAACCAATGCCATCACGCATGGGAATTCAGGGAGGTTCAAAGTGCACAGAAAGTGTGTAATGCCCACAATCGGGTAGGTAAGGGGAGAGCCCCAGGAGACCACACTTTGTTTGACCCAGAATTTGTTTTGACTGCACACAGAAGGCAGTGTGTCTGTCCTTGGAAAGGCTAACGACCAAGCATAATCTTTCTTCCCTCCATTCACCAACCACATATGCTGAAAATGATGACATAAGGGAAGGGGAGAGACAGACAACCCAGAGTGCCTTTTCTTCTCAGTCCTTCCTCACTCATCAGTAACCCAAAGGTAGCAAGTGTTGTTAGAATGTGAGCATATCTAGAAGTGGAATAGAAACAGTGGAGTTACTTTTGTACAACCATCCCATTTTCTTCCAAAGAACAAAATACATATGTATGTTAAAACTAGGAAATATTCATCATGTGATTTTTGGGGATTTCACTCAGGAGATCAATGCTCTTTTTTTTTTTAAGATTTTATTTATTTATTTGAGACAGAGAATGAGAGACAGAGAGCATGAGAGGGAGGAGGGTCAGAGGGAGAAGCAGACTCTCTGCTGAGCAGGGAGCCCGATGCGGGACTCGATCCCGGGACTCCAGGATCATGACCTGAGCCGAAGGCAGTCGCTTAACCAACTGAGCCACCCAGGTGCCCGGAGATCAATGCTCTTATATTTGCACTTAAAATTGCCATTGTGATATAAAGATGAACAGTAGAATTCATTCTAATAATTCAAATTTAATTTTTCTTTATTTAAAATGAGATTAAATAGCAGATAAAAACACCATGGCAAATCAGGAGATAGCAAAAGAAAAGAACATGCTTTATATTTTAGTACCTTTCATGACATTTTTTTCCCTTTTTGAACAAAGGGTTTGGCATCTTCATTTTGCATGTGGTTCCCAAATGATGTAGAAAGCCTTGAGTAAATGTGTTGATATTGCCAGTGGGAATTCTTACTATGGAAAAAGGGAGATACAAACATGGAATGATGAAGACAGAGCCGACTTTGTATATGTGAGACATAGGCAGTCACACAGGCCCTGTGTGAAAAGAGTCCCTCGCTCGGTTTAGTGCTCTCTGGTGCTGAAATTCTGGATAAATTTTGAACAAGGGTCCCCACAGTTCATCTTGCACCCGACTCCACAAATTATGTAGACAGTCCTGTATGATGGCAAGGTGACCCATGGGTTCAGTTGGAATTGGAGATATCAATGTAAACTTATGTTTCTTAAAAGTATATACATGCAGATATGTTATAGTCAGTGTATAGTTTTATTTACACACACACACACACACACACACAGGTATATTTATCCTAGCCCTGGCCACTGAAAGAGCAATGAACAGTCCTCCATCCAGATCCAGGAACAAGGGTTTATTGGAGACATGGCTTGTTCCATCGCTGAGACAGGTAAGGCACAGATGAGCATGAACTCTTGGGTCAGAAAGTAAAGAAATGCTCAAAAAAAGAGGGAAACATGTCAAAGACATAGGAGCCAGCTTAACAATGTTCTCACTACCCCAATTTTGGGACAATCTGAGCATCAGGAAAGAGAGAGAGGGAGAGAGGGAGAGAGGAAGGAAGGAAGGAAGGAAGGAAGGAAGGAAGGAAGGAAGGAAGGAAGAAAGAAGAGAAAGAAAGAAAGAAAGAAAAAGAAAGAAAGAAAGAAAGAAAGAAAGAAAGAAAGAAAGAAAGAAAGAAAGAAAGAAAGAAAAGAAAAGGAGAGGGGGAGGGGAGAGGGGAGGGGAGGAAGGAAGACAGTAATGGATTATAAATCATTGAATATAATAGGAATCTGTGAGCCCATAAAATAAAAAGCAGAGAAACAAAGAAAAAAATGAGGGAGAAAGGAGGGTTCTTCCTGACAGTCAAATGCTGAATGATAAATGTGGAAGAAGTGTGGAACTGGAAAATCACCTTTCTGTAATCATTACAGCAAAGATTGGTTTGGGCAAGAATCATCAGCAGATGCTAAAATTAAAGGACACAGTTAACAAGGTGCAGGATATTTTCAGGGCTTCATTGCTTTCCCCCAGACTGCCTATTAACTTCAAGGGGAAAGAAAATATGTGTGCAGTGGAAAAACTGAACAATACTTTGGGCGGGTGACCAAAACCATTATGAATCAGAGGCAGGTAGGCATCACGTGCCTTCAGATGGAATATCCTGAGAGAGACACGCATTACTTCTGAAATATTCCTGCCAGGGGTGCAAAACCTGAATCTAAAGGTGAGGAACATTAGACAAATCCAACTTGAGAAACATCCAATAAAGAAACTGGCCTGTAGTCTTCAACATTGTCAGAATCATGAAAGCCAAAGAAGGCCCATGGAACTGCGCCAAATCAAAGATGAACACAAAATGCCAATGAAATGCAAGGTGTGCTTCTGAACTAGGTTCTATGCTGGAAGGATGTTACTAGCACAACTAACAAAACTGGAAGGTGAACTGCTTTAGATGAAAGAATTAAGTCAAAGCTAAGATTTCTGAACTTGAGAACTGTATCGTAGTTATATAAGAGACTCTCCTCATTCTTAGAAAATACATATGGAAATATTAATGGGTAAAGGGGCCTGACTTGTGCAATCTACTCTCAAATTATTTAGAAAACAAAAAAAATGATATATATCTATAGAAAGAATAAGAAAGAGAGAGAGAATAACAAATATGGCAAAATATGTTTCAAATGTTGAATCTGGGTAAAGGGAATAAGGGATTTCTCTGTACTATCCTTGCAGCTTTTCTGTAAGTTTGAAATCATTGCAAATAAAAAGTTAAAAGAACAAATACCTAAAACTACAGGTGATAAAACATGTGTGAGCCCTCTAACAGAAGAGCACCAAGTATCATGGTAAGAAACCATTAAAAACTGAAATAAGAGAAGGAATAAACCATATTCATGGATTGAAGACCCAATACTGTAAAGATGTCAATTTTCTCAAAGTTATCTATGGAGTCAGTGCAGTCTAAATAAAAATCCCAGCAAGGGCGCCTGGGTGGCTCAGTTGGTTAAGCGACTGCCTTCGGCTCAGGTCATGGTCCTGGAGTCCCTGGATTGAGTCCTGCATCGGGCTCCCTGCTCAGCAGGGAGTCTGCTTCTCCCTCTCCCGCTCCCCCCTCTTGTGCTCTCTCACTCTCTCTCTCTCTCAAATAAATAAATAAATAAAATCTTTAAAAAAAAAAAATCCCAGCAAGATATTTATGACAATTGAAAAGCTTGTTCTAGAATCAAATGGAAATCTGATGGGTCAAGACTAGCCAAGACAATCTTAAATAAGTACCAAGTGAGATGATTTACTCTATCAGATACCGAACTTTATTTTAAAGCTACATTAATTAAGGTGATATTGGTGCAAGTTTAGATAAATAAATCAATGGAATATGATAGAGAATCTAAAACGGACCCTCTAGATTTATAACAAAATGGCCTTGGAGAGCAATTTGGAAAAGACGATCTTCCAATTAAGTGATACTGAGTCAATTAGAGGTGGGGGCCACGATGGAGGCTAGACTCCTACCATTCACAAAACTCAATTCCAGGAGGACTGAAGGTAAATGTACAAGGCAAGATAATAAAACTTCTAGAAGATTATTGTGCCAGTTACTAAGCTGTTGTCTCTCAGCTCCAGATCTACTCTTCTGTTCTGTGCTTGGTGATTCGGGGGCTGGGACTCTACATTTCTCCTTTGCCAGTTGGTTTCCTGCTAGATTCTGCATTAGGGGCTGCAAGAGGGAGACTGAGAGACGGGAGAAAGTGAAGAGTCTTCCTCCTTTCAGCTCTGCGTGCTGTTCTGCACGCATCTCTCCAGCTGCAGCCTGGTTCAAGCCTCCAGCTCAGCTCACCCCACCACGCCCCCCTGGGAGCTAGCAGCAGCAGCTGGACGGCACCTGCACCTGCCTCCCAGACTGCTGTGGGATCCCTTCTCTGAGTTCCAGGGTCTGGTAACACCAGCTCTTCTCTTTGCTCCCCTCGTCTTAGAGGCACCACCTGTTTTGTGAAGCAATTATCTCCCTGTTGCTGTAAGCTTCCTTTTTTGTCTTCAGGCTCTGAGATCCATGTAACCATTTCTCCTTATTAAATCCTCTCTGTTGCACATGGTGTCATTTCTGTCTCCCAACTCTGCCATGACTGATACAGTAATAAGCAAGAAGATTCTTAAGACCTCAGGGTAAGGAAAGATTTCCTAAGCAGGACACAAAAAGTGCTAACCATAAAGGAAAAGCTTGGTGAGTTAAATGACATTGAAAATATTGAAAGATAGCATTTAAAGGATTAAAAGGTGATTATACTTCAACAAAGCTGATAAGAGGGGCAAAGACTTCAAAATGTACTTCACAAAAGGTGATAGACAAATGTCCAAAAATATACAAAAAGGGATTCAACCTAATTTGTATGAATGGAATGCAAATTAAAAATCAAGATGAGATGTCACTACAAACGATGAGAAAAGCTGGATTTAGAAAGACTGGATGCAGTACCACAAACATACTGGTATACTGTGGGTGGACGTGTGAATTAGTACAACCAGTTTGGAAAACTGTTTAGCATCACCTACCAAAATTCAACACATGCCAGCCACCAAGCAGTTTCACTCCTATTGGCAAATCCAACTGAAATGCAGGCTCTTTTCACCAAAAGTCATGTGCAAGAATGTTCACAGCAGCACTTGTAATAATTGCCAAAAACTGGAAAACCACAAGTGTCCCAAAACAGTAGATTGGAAAATAAATGGTGCTATATTCACATAATAAAATACTAAATGGGAAAGAGAACTGGATACAACTAATGCAACAGTAAGTGTGAATCCTAAAAATTTGATGTTCAAGGGAAAAAACAAAATCACTAAAGAAAACATACAATATGATTTATGTTTAACAAAACAAGCAGGACCAAACTATAGTGTTTAGGGATGCATGTTTACATGGTAAAACTATTTTTTTTTTAAGTAGAGGTCGGGACGCCTGGGTGGCTCAGTCGGTTAAGCGTCTGTCTTCAGCTCAGGTCATGATCCCAGGGTCCTGGGATCGAGTCCCGCATCGGGCTCCCCACTCTGCGGGGAGCCTGCTTCTCCCTCTGCCTCTGCCTCTCTCTCTCTTTCTCTCTCTCATGAATAAATAAATAAAATCTTTAAAAAAAATAAAATAAAAATAAAAAAATAAAAGTAGAGGTCATCATCATATATATCAGGATAGTGGTGACTTCTAGAAAGTATGGAATGGGCAGCACTGAGGGCTTCTAGGTGCTGGGTGCTGGCAATGTTCTTTTTTTCACCTCATTATATATATACAACTTTGCTTTTCAAAAAAATTATAGAGTCATACTTTATTTAGGGGCACCATTTTTATATATGTTGTATTTCACAATAAAGAGGATGAAAATGTAGATAATGCACACTTCTGAGGATCACTGTAAGGATTAAAGGAGATAAGGTGGGTGTACAGAGAGCTTTGCAAAGTACCTGACAGGTAATGAGCATTCAGTACATGATAGTTGTTATCTGGTAAAGTACTACTGAGAGACAGAACTATGAACCCCGGGCTAGGAGAAAACAAACCCTAATGGGAAGCAGTCAGAGGACCTGAAATGGTTTCTTATATATGCTACAGGCTGCAGGTAAAAGTTGGAGGTGAGCTTTAAGTGTGTTTGCAATAGATAAATGCCAAAGACTAGGAATAATGCCTACCTCATTGCCTGGCTCATGAGAGTCCCTCATTAATTATTAGAAATATGGATGGGGGGCGCCTGGGTGGCTCAGATGGTTAAGCGTCTGCCTTCGGCTCAGGTCATGATCCCAGCGTCCTGGGATCGAGTCCCGCATCGGGCTCCCTACTCCTTGGGAGCCTGCTTCTCCCTCTGCCTCTCTCTCATGAATAAATAAATAAAATCTTTAAAAAAAAAAAAAGAAATATGGATGGGTGGATGGATGGATGGATGGATGGATGGATGGATGGATGGATGGATGGATGGATAGGCAGGTAGATAAGTAGGTGGGTGAATGGGTACGTAGATGGATGGGAAGATAGGTGGGTGAGTGGATGAATGGGTAAGTGAGTGCATTGGTGGGTGAGTGGATGGTTGGGTGGATGAATGAATGGACTGGAGGATGGGTGGATAAATTGAAACAAGAGTTGGTCTGATGCAAATTTTGCAGCTCCAAAGTGAAGAGACTTCTCCACACATTTTGTCTTTGCCCAGAACTTAACAGAACACCATACGCAAGTTTTTATTTCAGGCTTTGTGATTACAGGGATGTTGGTGACCACTTTTGCAGATCTTTTCATGGTTCTTCTCGGTTGTTTACTGGCCAGAGGAAGGGCTTATATCAACCTGGATCTATAATACCTACCATCAAGGGGGAAGAGAGCTGATTTTACCTACAAATTAAGCGTCTGGCAGGGCTACCAATTCAGGTTGAAGGCAGAGTATTAGAGTAGTTTTTCCACCCAGACACACCCCCCACGGGGAGGAGAGGCTAAACTAATGAACATCCAATGGATAGGGACTCAAGCATGAAGAGGAGGCACCAGGCTAAAAACATGTTTTCCTAAGAAAGCCTAAAATGACAAACAGGCATCCGGAATGGAGACCACTGAAGCCACAATTTCCAGTCCAGTATTGTATGTAATTGTAGACTTCAAAGTTTTGTTCATTGCAGGGAAACATCACTATATGCACCAAGCAATCACTATGTCCCTTTCACTCAGTAAGCCTGTCTGGTTCTTAGAACTGCAGACAGAGATGCCCATGGACTACAGAGGCACATGCTATTGTCACATGACAGAGGTCTTGTACATTGCTTTATTTTTTTCCTATTATAAAGCATAATATGCTTGCTCATAAATCTGAACATCTCCTCCTACCCTTCCAGCCCCCCTTCCTAGCCCCTCATGTGGTAACACAATTAACAGTTGGATCTGGTTCCTTCCAGACTTTTTTCTTTACATGCATACAGACACACATTTCTTTTTATTAAAAAAAAATGATATCAAGACTGTTGAATCTCAGATCTATACCTCTGAAACAAATAATACAATATATGTTAAGAAAAAAAAAAAAAGAAGAAGAAGAAGGTAGCGGGAGGGGAAGAATGAAGCGGGGGAAATCAGAGGCAGAGACAAACCATGAGAGACGATGGACTCTGAAAAACAAACTGAGGGTTCTAGAGGGGAGGGGGGTGGGAGGATGGGTTAGCCTGGTGGTGGGTATTGAGGAGGGCACATTCTGCATGGAGCACTGGGTGTTATGCACAAACAATGAATCATGGAACACTACATCTAAAACTAATGATGTAATGTATGGGGATTAACATAAGAATTAAAAAAAGGAAAAAAAAAAAGAAATAGTTAAGATGGTAAATGTTATGTTATGTGTTTTTTAAACAAAAAGAAACAGCATCCATAATTCATCATACATGTATAAATCATGTTCATATTTTGATGTTGCAAAAAAAAGATATCAAAATATATATGTAGAGTATAATAAACAATTTGGTCTTTGTCCCCAGTTCCTGGAACAGAACTCCTAAAACCCTTGGAATTTCCTGAGCAGTTGGAGCGCCTCATTATGTATAAGGTACCCCTTTTGGTCACACCTGAGTTTATGCCAACGAGGTGACATAAGTAGGGTCCCTAGAGAGCTTTGGGATAGGGCTGGCCCCAAGTGATTACAGACCTGGAACTTTCAGCTCCATCCACCAACCTCGGGGAAGGGGTGAGGGGGCTGGAGATTGAGCTCTATAAAAACTCTTGCATGAGCTTTGATGAGCTTCCAGGTCGGTAAGCACGCAGAGGTGCCGGGAGGGTGGTGCACCCAGAGAGGGAACTATGCCCCTTCCTATGCCCCTTCCTGCATCCCTTGTCCTAGGCATCGCCTCCATTTGTCTGCTCCTGAGCTGTATCCTTTATAATAAACTGGTAAACTTGAGGAGGGGGTCCTGGGAGCCCCAATATGTAGCCAGTCAGCCAGAAGGACAGCTGACAACCAGGGACTGCAGTGGGGGCTCCTGTGGGACTGAGCCCTTTCACTGACAGAACAGAACACTCCCTCCAGAATTGGATTGAATCACTGGATATTGGAGCTGGTATTGGAGAATTGGTTGGTGCCAGGAAACACTCTGCAATATGTTACTTCTTTTTTTAAAGATTTTATTTATTTATTTATTTGAGAGAGAGAATGAGAGAGAGAGAGAGAGCATGAGAGGGGGAGGGTCAGAGGGAGAAGCAGACTCCCCGCTGAGCAGGGAGCCTGATGCGGGACTCGATCGCGGGACTCTGGGATCATGACCTGAGCCGAAGGCAGTCGCTTAACCAACTGAGCCACCCAGGCACCCCTGCAATATGTTACTTCTTAACTTGCTTTTTCAGTCAGTGTTTACCATAAATAACTTTCAATGGAAGGACTTAGCATTTCATTCTTTTCAATAATCAAAGAGTAAAGCAGACACTAACCAAACCCTCCAATCCCTCCACCATTTCAGTGCGTGTCCATCCCCTGGCTTATGTGTGCTTCTCTTTAGGTATAAGCACCTGCAGCTCCTTTCTGGAGCCTGCCCTTGAGCTTCTGGAGCCATTTTGCCTGTTAACATGGAGAACTAGGAGGGGCTGGAGGATTATGAAAGCCCAGACCCCTGCCTCTGGTATAATTTGGTGCAATTTATACTTGGTACAATTTATACTCCAGAGCTCCCCCACAGGGATCAGGTGAGTGCTGGGATTTGTCTGAAGTCACTCCCTGACTTGATTTCTTTCCCTTTCCCACTCCTGCCTCCCTCCTCCTACGTTCTCGTAGGAACACTTCTGTAATAAATCATAACAAATCGCATGCAGACAAGTTGTCGCTGCAGAGTGTATTCCAGGAAGATGACTCATGACACACAATATTCCATGGCATAGGATGTGCCATCATTTACCTAATTAATCTCCTATTAATGGACTTTCAAGTTATTTCTGAATTTCCCTATCCCAGACCATGCTACACTACACTGTATTTGCACACTACTCCTACAATAGAGTCCTTCGTGGCCCCCCACCTGGCTACTCTTCCCACTTGCTTTGGTGGTCAAGTCAGTTGTTTTGCCTCCTGCCATCATAGTTTAAAAATAAGAAGGTAAACACTCCTGCAAGCAACCCACTACTTTTATTAGCGACCCTGAAGATAAATGACTCAGTGCATGTGTTTATTTTTCCTGGAGTTAAGTTAGGATCAAAGAGCTCAGCCCACACTGCTTCCTGAAACACCCTCCTCTCAGATTCCTAAGTAATCAATGGTTGTTATCACACACCCTCCCTGGAGGCTGGTGTAGACGTATTTTCAGATCAATGACTCAGAAAGAGTCCTTTGTTTGAGAAATTACGGGGTCTTACGTCTCAGTGTCAAACCTTTTTCCAACTCCTTGGATGGTCCCAAATAAAAAAGCTGAGTTCTTGATGATGGAGAGACTTCATTTATTGACGCTAGTGGGAAATTTTCTGGGAATTCCTGAAAGGAAAGGGCTCCACGTGGGTTGAATATTTCTTTTTGAAACAAACGGCTAGGACGTATGGAAATCTGTTTGGAACTCTTGTTTAGGAAACATTTAAAAATGAGCTAAACTATCTTACTCTCCAGGGAATCCCCAGAGTCGAGCCTTCCTCCACATCATTCTCTCTTGGCACGAAACCCAAGGCAGCAGTAATCTGGTTCCTTCCTTTTCTCTCCTCGAGGGTGAATTTGATCTACCAGTGTCTGAAAGGCCCCCCCTTATCTCTGACTATGGATTTCCACTCACTGAATAGTCCCAAGTGAAGCTTCAGGATGACAAATCTCCATCAACGTGCCTGACAGTAGCCCCACCTCACTCTTGCCGCCGCGCAGGGTGATTAAGGAAGTCAGTCCACGGGGCGCCTGGGTGGCTCAGTCGGTTAAGCGACTGCCTTCGGCTCAGGTCATGATCCTGGAGTCCCGGGATCGAGTCCCGCATCGGGCTCCCTGCTCGGCAGGGAGTCTGCTTCTCCCTCTGACCCTCCCGACCCTCCCCCCTCTCATGCTCTCTCTCTCTCAGTCTCTCTCTCTCAAATAAATAAATAAAATCTTTAAAAAAAAAAAAAAAAAAAGGAAGTCAGTCCACTTACAACACAGCCATGGGGCGGGGGCGGGGGGGGAGTGGGGGGTGGGAAGAGATGTGGTGGTTGCATCTCCGGGCTGCCTGACCGCTTAGCCTCCACGTGGAATAGGAGAGAACACTGCAGATGGATTCCCAGCACCCAACCCTGGGACCAGCTGGATACAGACGCAGCCATCTCCCCTGGGTGTTAGCACTCACATCCTAACAAGGACCCTATCTTTTTTTTTTTTTCATCAGGGATGACAAACTTAAAACAGGTTGACTCACCTTCACCTCTCAGTCTCCTACTGACCCACCCCTTCCTGTCCTGGGAAAAAAAAAAAAAAATCCTCGATTAGTCCCAGGCCATTCACTTCCTCTGGTTGGGTGGATGCTGGGCCAAACCATCCAAGAAGGGGAGAATGAAATCTTCTTCAGAAAATCCTCTTGGTCCTGAAGCAAAGAGCAAAAGACAAAGTAAGTGCTGAGGGCCCAGCACTTGGTGGTAGAAGGAAATCCAGCGATCAGACTGTGAAGGCGTGGGGTGAGGAATACAAGTTTTCAGAGTTTAAGTGGTTTACCCCAAAGCAGGCCATTTAAGGGGCAAGTCAGAGATTGCAGCCTGCTTTCTTTCCAAGTTCCTAGCCCGGGGCTCTTTCCAGTAGAAAACATTGCTAATGTTATTAGAAACACAAGGAACACGAGAGAGAACAGAGAGAACGTGGGTGAATGTCAAGGTCCCTCTGATCACCTGACAACACTTTGTTTTTATTATTATTACGATTACTGCTATTATTATTATTATCATTATTATTTTTATTATTATTATTATTATTATTATAGAATGCTGTTGTCACTTTATGTCTTTTTTCACACTTAGCTAAGCTAAAAGGTCCTGAAGGGGAAGTGTCAGTATGTCCCTTTCTGTGGCTTCCCAAGCCGCCCCTCTGGGCCGAGAACCTAGAGCACTGTCCTCCACACTGACGTCGTTCAAAACATGGGGCCTTCACCCCATGAAATCCACACATCCAACTAGCTCTGGCCTCCCAGCAAAGCCTGCCCACTGTTTGCCCGACCTGGCAACAGTGTTTTGGCACTGACCAAAACAACACCAAAAAATTACTCTTTATTTCTCTCAAGTTTACACCGCTGTAAGAGGAGACACCTGTTGAAAGAATCGTGCCCAGACAAAACATGTATCTTGCATTTTTGCATTAAAATTGATTTTCTTAAAAGAGGTTGATTAAATGTTATTTCATGTAATGGGGGTTGGAGATATAAATAGATGGAAACCCTCCCCATGAAGCTATAAATGGGGCCCAAGAGAACTAACGGCAAAAAATGCCAGGTTAATAGAAAATAACCATCTTCAATTGGTCTGCACAAAAAGCACACTTCTATTTTACACAACTGACTCTGATCTGAGAAAGTGCCAACTGGCCATGGAACCAGGAAACCCCGTCTGTCTCCGAGGCTCCTCTCCGTCTCAGGTGAACGTGGTTCTCTCAGGCAGGTATCATCAGAGAACCAGAGAAGTGCAGATGCAGTCGAAGACCAGTGTGGCCCGCAGTCTGCTGGGTGGAGTGTGAGCTCTGTGTCTGGATGTCCAGGTCACCTCTCCCGCTGTCTACGTACTGCCCCCCAGCCAGGGGCTGGACCGGGTGAGCCAGAGACCCTGCAGCAATTCTGTTCTTCAACTCCTGAATGGGAAGGAGCACACAGTAGATTGACTGGCTTGAGAGAATCATCAGAAGGGGATAAAGAGGAAAGTACATGAATTAAAAAGACCATCTATTCCTGGTCCCAAGTGAGACATGCTACTTTTTACCAAAGGTTGCCTAAAGATTGTGTTCTTTCCTTCATCTTGGGAGCACCAACTGCCCTCCCTGCTCTCCCCTACCCACCCCCCCACCAGGCTATAGCCCCACCTTTGCTTTCTCTTCTCTACACCAAGACCCAGGTAGAAGAATGTGGGAACGAAGCACGGGGGTGCTCTTTCTGAGCTAACAACTCACGTCACAGAACACATCCCACCCCTAGGTGTTTGGTGATGACACTGTATCACCCTCACCTGGAGCAAATCTGTCTGCATTAGGAGACCACATCCTGCCGCCCACAGACATCCACTTCAACGCACCTGTGTGCAACCTCACCAGGTAGCCAGCTCCCCACAAGCCAATTGCCCAATTTGTTTAATTTTATGAAACCACTTTAGATTTCTAGAAGGTAACTTGTTTTTTATCTTGCAATAAGCAGACAACCTTCAAGGGAAGATACATAGGAAGAAAACTAAAAGTCAAGACTTTTTAAGATTTTACTATTTATTTTTTATTTATTTATTTGAGAAAGCGCGCAAGAGAGAGAGCATGAGCAGGGGGAGGGGCAGAGGCAGAGGGAGAAGCAGACTCCCCACTGAGCAGGGAGCCCAAGGTGGGGCTCAATCCCAGGACCCCGAGATCATCACTTGAGCCGAAAGCAGACCGAGCCACCCAGGCACCCCAAGATTTTACCATTTTTAATTATATATGTAATGGATGTAATTGTTCTCCTTGTAAGAGATCCAAATATAGAAGTTTATGAAGTAAAACATAAAGGCCCTGCTTTATCATCTCCACCCACTTTACCTCCAAAACTAACTTACCTCCATTAACAGTTTGATATATATCCTTCTCTACGTATAAGGTTTTTTCTATGCATTAGCACATAACATATACAAATAGCATATGTAGGACATAAATGACACCATACAACACAATAATATGTACTAGAGATCTTTTCAAATCTGCACATGTATGTTTATCTGATTATTTTTAATTGTTGCTGCTTTCCATTGTATGACCATATCATAGTTTTGTAACCAATTCCATATTGATGGCTATTTAGTTGTTTCAGATATTGTTATAATCATATATACATGATTTTACAAATGTGTATATTATATCATTCCTTAATGTAAGATAATCATTTCTGAATTTATCCATATTATAAATAACTTTCTATATAAATCTTTGTCTGCATTTATGTCTTAGGACCAATTCCTAGGAGCTGAATCACTGAATTGAAAGAGACAAACTTTTTAAAACAAAGGTCATACATGCTTACTTATCCAATTACCAAGCAGAAAGCATACACTACTGTTAACCACAAACAACACCAAAAAAGTCACAAAGGAGACTTATAGAGGATGTTCTGGGTAGCTGTTACCAATTATACCATGAGTTTTGGCATAAGTGCTCTGAACTATCTCATTCATTCTCAGATAAAACGAAGTTCAATGTAGGAGTCCCAAGAGCCAAAAGTATATCCTACAAATGCACCAGAGTATATTCTACAAATACACCAGGATAACAGCTGAAGCCAAAGAGCATCATTTCTATATTAGCCATTCGGCAGGGGGAGTAGCTTCCTGTGGCAAATTACACAAAGGATACGGACTAAATAGTTCAGGCGTTGGAGTTAGAAAGAGTTTGGATCTTTCCCTACAACTTGAAGCTTTTTCTCTCATAATATCTCTCTCATTTGTCAACTTCCGTTCCATTCTTACAACATCCTCCCTCGTGCCCATATCCTGGCTATCCTAAATTTAACTCATCCTGCCTTTGCCCCCAGATGAATCTTCCCATATGGTAATTTGCATGCCTCCCTTTGCAGGGCTTCCCAGTACCTAAGAGAATTCCACTTCCTAGGGGAATGTAGAAGAGACCATGACACCCACCCACCCTAATTACCTGGAAAAGAGGAAGAAGAAAAAGAAAACTGGATAAACTCACAAACACATATTTGTGAAAAAGCTATTGGGAACTATGGATTCAAACTAGTCTACCAACTAAATTGTAGAGGGGGCAAGGGTCTCCTCCCTGTGAATGCAGATGGTACCTCATTCTGGAGGCAAAGGGGATGGGTGGGTGGATGGATGGGTCTGCCGTAGTAGATGGAGGGAAGGTGATGAATAATTCCTGTGAAGATTCACTGAGATAAAAATACTTAATTTGGTGGTTTCATCCAAGGTTTCCTCACATCAATTTAGACATGCAGTTTGAGAGTTGGAAAAGATAGTTTGGGTTATTGTAGTTCAATGGTTCTCAACCTTGGCTGCATGTTAGAATCACCTAGGAAACTTGAAAGAACAACCATGGGGAGGCAGGGGGAAAGGGGCATCCAGGCCAATTAAAACAAAACCTCTGTGCGTAAGGCCCAGACCTCAGCACTTGGTAAAGTTCACAAGTGATTCTGATGTGCTGCCAAAATTAAGAAGCACTGGCTTATTCAACATGCTCATATGATCTCTGATGGTTTAGGTTAGATTTTTATGGGTTAAACTATTTTATCTCCTTCCCACTTTTGAGGGCTCAGGGGATGTATAGATCATCTTTGTATCTCTCACAGCATTCAACATAGTGCTTTATCCAAAGCCAGTAGAAGAAGGAAATAATAAAAATTAGAGCAGAGATAAATGAAATAGAGACTTAAAAAAAAAGAACAGATCAACGAAACCAGGCACTCATTCTTTGAAAAGAGCAACACAATTAATAAACTTTCAGTCAGACTCATTAAAAAAAGAAGAGAGAGGACTCAAATAAAATCTGAAATGAAGGAGAAATAAGTACCAATACCACAGGAATACAAAGAATTGTAAGAGAATACTATGAAAAATTATATGCCAGCAAATTGGACAACCTAGAAGACATGGATAAATTCCTAGAAACATACAACCTTCCAATATGAATCAGAAAGAAATTGAAAAATTTGAAATAACAAGTGTTGGCAAGGATGTGGACAAAAAGAAACCCTCATGAATTTGAGAAACAAGACAGAGGATCATAGGGGAAGAGAGGGAAAAATGAAACAAGGTGAAACCAGAAAGGGAGACAAACCAAAGAGACTCTTAATCTCAGGAAACAAACTGAGGGTTGCTGGAGTGGAGGGGGGTGGGAGGGATGGGGTAGCTGGGTGATGGACAGTGGGGAGGGTATGGGCTATGGTGAGCGCTGTGAAGTGTGTAAGACTGATGAATCACAGACCTGTACCTCTGAGACAAATGCTACATTATATATTAAAAAAATAAGAAGATAGTAGGAAGGGGAAAATGAAGAGGGGGGAAATCGGAGGGGACAATGAACCATGAGAGACTATGGACTCTAAGAAACAAACTAAGGGTTTTAGAGGGGAGGGAGGTGGGGGGATGGGTTAGCCCAGTGATGGCTATTAAGGAGGGCACGTATTGCATGGAGCACTGGGTGTTATACGCAAACAATGAATCACGGAACACTACATCAAAAACTAATGATGTAATATATGGTGACTAATATAATAACATAAAATTTAAAAATTAAAAAAAAAGAAACCCTCATGTACTGTTGGTGGGAATGGAAATTGGTGCAGCCACTGTGGTTCTACAAAAAAATAAAAATAGAATTATCATATGATCCAGTAATTCCACTACTGGAAATGAAACACAAGATCAAAAAGATATGTGCACTCCTATGTTTATTGCAGCATTATTTACAATAGCCAAGATGAGGAAGCAGCCCACGTGCCCATCAATAGATGAATGGATGAAAAAGACATGGTATATATACCCAATGGAATATTACTCAGCCATAAAAAAGAATGAAATCTTGCCTTTGCAACAACATGGATGGAGCTAGAGAGTACAATGCTAAGTGAAATAAGTGACTCAGAGAAAGACAAATACAAATGATTTCATTTGTATGTGGAATTTGAGCAACAAAACACATAAAGAAAAATAAAGAGACAAACATAAAAGACTATTAAATACAGAGAACAAACTGGTGGTTACCAGAAGGGAGGTGGGTGGGGGGATGGGGTGAAATAGATAAAGGGAATTAATGATGAGCACTTGATGGGCACTGAGGAATGTATAGAATTGTTGAATCATTATATTGTACACCTGAAACTAATATAACATTGTGTGTTAATTATACTCAAATTTTAAAAAAACTGTTAAAGTGGTTGGTAAATAAATAAATAAAGACAGTGCTTTACATGTAGTAGGGATTCAATAAATGTTCTCAAGGTGATTGATTAAACACATTCCTGAGAGAGTTAGTCTTTCAGAACTCAACATCAAGAACAAAATGCATTTTTTTTTAAAATTACAAATATAATACTTCAAGTAAAGGAGAGAAAATGGCATTTCCAAGCCAGAAAAATTCATACCTTACACTACTGGCCCAGGAGAATGGAAGTGACTACATTTCCAGGGAAATCACAAGAACAGAAATGAAAGAAAAGGTCCATTTTCCCATCTCACAGGATTGTTCCCACAGGGTTTCTCCTGTTTCTGTAAACTCACTGACTTTTCTCTAATCAAGTCGGATCCAGCAAAACAACAAAGACATTGGCTTTACAGCCACATGGTAACCGTGGTTACCTGGTTTGATTCACCCTCTACCCATGACAGTCTGTGCATTCTATGGCAAATTATTCAACCTCTCAAATTATTTAACTTTGAGCCAGACTTTTCTCATGTAAGTTGTTAAAAGATAAACTGAGGCCTATTACAATTTTTGAGAGTTTGCACAAAAATCCACTCAAATAGGACAACATCCAATCTAGAAGATAGACAGGAACTCCGAGTTGCTGTGCAAAATGAAAGACTTTTATAGGAAAATGGAGTGGGAACAAGGTTATACTAGGCAAAAACATGTTGTTTATTGCAAAGTCACTTTCCTTAGGAGGGGGCAGGGGTCTATCAGGCACAAGACCTAGCTAGTGCTGATCAGGAGATTCCTGATCGACTAACTTAGGATTCCATTTCTGGGAGAGCCCAAACTGTATTTAAGTTAAGTCTTGGTTTGGGCCTTAGCACAAGTGATTCCATTTAGGGTCTGCTGTCTTGTTTTCAACAATGGAAAATGGAAAAACGAACATAGAACTAGCTCATAAAGCTGTGGAGAAGATTCAGCACAATGTTCTAGGATTAAACATCTAACTCATAGTAGGCATTCAGAGAGTACTTCTATTTGTTCTTTGGGACCATTTCTCATACATTCTCTGGTAAGAACGTCAAGTTCTTGCTTCTAGTGATTCCCAGAACCGTCTGAGCATCCAAACTGACTGCTGAAGAGATATGAGATAGCCCTGTCAAAACTAGAAAGGTTCAATTAGGAAAGGTCTGGAAGAGAAAACATCACAGCAGTGGAATGGGGACAGAGCACTGGACTGGCCAGGAAAAGAGAGAGAGTTTTTTTCTCTTAATGGAGAGCTGAACTCTTGAACCAACTAGATGTGTTTTCCTTTGTTTTGCCTTCCCCTGGACTAGCCCAAAGCAGTAGGCGGATGGATGTCATTGCCTGTTTCCTCCCGGTTGTTTCATAGACCTACATTTTGAGAGGGCTAATTGTCGGAGCCCTCTTCCTTCCTCCCCACAAAGAAGAGAGCTTTGTTCAGCAATTAAATCAGGCTGTCTGAGATGCAAAGCCCTTCCATGTTAGAGCAAGGTTTGGACCCCAAAGTCAAAGAAATGGTGCCTCTTTTTTATTGAGCTGACCATGTTTTCTCCCTCAGAGACTGAACTGGACTTTTCTGCCCCATAGAAACACTGGTCCCGCCATGACATTATACCAAAAGGTAAGACCCGCTGCTAGCCCAGCAGAGCATGAAGACGACCATTTAGACACCTTGTGTCTACTTCCAATGAATGAAGACAAGCAGATTGCCTCTGGTTTGTCTATATAACGGCCTCAGACCTCTCTTCCCTTGTTTGGGACTTTTCGAATTTCAGACTCATAGGGAGAGGTAACCTCGCCAGCCACTGGGTTGCCATCCCAAGAGGTCTTTTTGGCACCCAACTTTGCAAAACGGATGTATTTTTCTCTAGCCTTCTAGAGCCTCTGAGAACTTCTCATTGCCATTCTTTTAAGGGCTTGTCTGCTCTGAGATTAAAGGGTCATGTTCTGTGGTTTTAATCTAAGTGTAAACTCCTTCAGGCCTTTCTTTGGGAAATACTGCCCAAGTTTCGTGGTGCAAGTCACACGGCAAATCTACCCTTTAAACAGGAGACTCGGGAGCTTGGGTCTGGCAGGGTAAACAGCTAGCATCACGAAGCACTCAAGGAGGATGCTGAGGCCGAGCTCAGGAAGCAGGAGGCTGCAGGATCTCGAGGAGAGTCTTGGAGAAGAGTGAGAAGAGTCAGCTTTCAGGTGGGGAAGGAAACTCAGCAGCTGTGGGAGCAGCTGTATCTGGCTTCTCTGTATCTGGCACTGGTTTCTCTCTCTTTCTGGGAAGGTGACACTCACCTGAAAAAAGAGCTAGATCGGGGGTCAAGTTGGTTTCGTCCCAGTTGCTCCTATGCTGGAAATTACTTTCCCCCTGTGGACCTCCGTTTCTACATCTGGTAAGTCGTGGAGTTGAACGAGAGCACCTCGAAGCTCCCAGCCCTCGAAGAATCTAAGCTTCTAAGAAGAAAAAGCTCATATTACAATGTGTTTACCCTTCTCTCTGATAGGAACTAATGCTTTTCTCCTGCATCTCCTATAAAAGTTCCTCCTCGCACGTAGCAGTGTTGGACCATAATAGGAACTCCATGAATTCTGAGTAAGTGAATGAATGAATGAATGAATGAATGAATGAACGAACGAACGAACAAACCCAATTTAACCCTGCTCTTCGCACTTCTGCATAGCGCCATCCCGGAGAGACTGGGGCCCCAGACAGTAGTGTAATAGGCCTTTGTCCTTAACTGCCCTTTGCAGCTTCTCGTTCCACCCTAATCATTTGTGAGCTGTGGATTTAAAAGACCAAGAATTACTTGTCCACATATAATCTGCTTGCTGTTCTTGGGTAAGAAAGCCCAGATTCTTGACTGGGGCTAAGGTGTATTTTGGGTCCAACTGACCCAGAGCACCAGCTGAGGACAGCTTTTCCCAGGTACTGTGCCCACACTCTTGGGCATGGTCTCAATTGGAATATAGTTCATGTCTTTCTGAAACGGAGTGAGCAAGCAGATTGCTCCAGGGAGACCATAGTGTCTCTAGAAATTCCCTTCCCCTCTGACCAAGCCCATCCTCCTGTGGCCTCTGGTGGTCCAGCTACCTTGGAGAACCGAGTTTGGTGGTCATTAAATGTGCTTCACTTAGCCTCCCTGTGTCTGGTGCTTTGTTAGTCCCAGTAAGGGACCTGGTGTCATGCTCTTCGTGTGGCACCTGAGGCCCAGAAAGGCCCAGAGAGCTGAGCTGAGGTCACATTGTCCCCTGATGAGCAGAGGAAACAATGAGCCAACACTTTAACTCCCAAGCCCTGAAGTTATGAAATGACGAATAACAATGTATGTCACACCCTCTTTCCCCTCATCCCCCCCACCCCCCGCCCCATGTGAGGAAATGCAAAGTGAATTAGAAAGAGAGAATAGGCCCCAGTAGGAAAATGTCCCAGCTTCTATGGCTCCCATGTGCAAAGGACATCTGAATGACAGGACCCAAAGTGCAGCCTGCTCAGAGGGGCCATGTCCTTGCTTCCTTTCAGAAGGAAGGGAGGGTTTCTCTGAAGCTGTCACAGGGGGTTTACCTCTCCCTTCTTGCTCTCTCTATACTTGTCATTCCTCAGAAATTGCACCCACTGATGCCTTCTGGGGTTTAATAACAAAGTAAAGAAGTCTTGGACCAAGTTTCCCTTGACTCTTGGAGCTAGACAAAAGATGCTGAATTTGTCATCCTGGGACCTGTGGCTGCTCCATTTCCAAACATCACAATGTGGTTTTTATTTTTTTATTGTTTTTATTTTTTTACAATGTGGTTTTTAAAGGACTCTCTCTCTCCCTTTTTCTTTTTCCTTCTCAGAAGCTCTTGCTTTCTTCTCTACACAGCTACCTTATCTGTTTTGGAACTTTACGGCCCTGAGCATCCTTAGCAAAGCCATTAGATGGCTAGCTCTGAAAGGAGCCACCAAGTCTGAAAATGTTCTCTAGCTCTGATACATACAACCCTTAGTCTTGCCTATAACAACCATTCCGCAGACACGCAGTGGCGGTAACCCCCTCCCAAGTCATATCGGAAAGCCTCCCTGGAACAACGAAAACTGAACCCCTCCAGGCTGGGCAGTCACCTAATGTGCTATTCAAAAAACTCTTTTCAGCGCATTACAGTGAGAATATTTTCAACCTGCAGGCTTCACCCAAAGAACCAAGTGAAATCTTCCCCCAGTAGTTAAGGCATATGAGGAAGATGTGAGCCAGGATGATGCTGGCCTACAGGTCAGGTGGAAACTGAGAGAACCACCTCCCACCCAGGCAGGAATATTAGGGGCTTAATATTCCGGGTAGTGAAAGGCGTGTCGTTCATGGAAATTGAAGAACTGCAAAGCTGGCAAGAAACTTAAAAGCTCATCTAGGAAAAACTGGGGAAAATTCAAATAAAGTCTGTAGTTTTGTTAATAGTATTGTACTAATGTTAATTCTTAGTTTTGATGACGGTACCACATTTTTGTAAGATGTTAACATTAGGGAAGATGAATAAGGGGTGTACGGCAATTCTCTGTACTTTCTTTGTAACACTTCTGTAAATCTAAAATATTTAAAAATAAAAATGTTTTAGGGTGCCTGGGTAGCTCAGTTGGTTGGGTGACTGCCTTCGGCTCAGGTCATGATCCTGGAGTCCCGGGATCGAGTCCCGCATCGGGCTCCCTGCTCAGCGGGGAGTCTGCTTCTCCCTCTGACCCTCCCCCCTCTCATGTGCTCTCGCTCTCTCTCATTCTCTCTCTCAAATAAATAAATAAAATCTTAAAAAAATAAAAATAAAAATGTTTTAGGGGCACCTGGGTGGCTCAGTCATTTAAGCATCTCACTCTTGATTTCAGTGCATGATCTCAGGGTCATGAGATCAAGCCCTGAATTGGGCTCCACACTCAGCAGGGACTCTGCTTAAGATTCTCTCTCTTTCTCTCTCAAATAAAGAAATAAATCTCTTTTAAAAAGTTTTTTAAAACACTGGTCTAAGGTCTTCATTTTATGTATAAGAAATCTAGGCATCCTAGCTGGCAAATGCCCAGCTCCCTAGCAGCAAGCACATGGGAAGTGCTTGATGAATATTCCCTTAATTACATGGATTTTATTCTAATAGCTAGTGACTAAACAGTTGCCCCCAGAACCCAGGCATCCTGGGCAAGTCCAAACAAACAATGACTCTGTAAAGTAAGGATCGTAATTTTTTTTAAGTTTCGTTTTTATCTTTATTTTTTTTTGGAGTCCCTCCTTAGAGTCATATATTTATTGAAGCGTTGGGTAGCGATAGAGGTAGATGTATATACCAAAAAAGAGAGGAAAGATCCATCCATTATGTCTGCCATTAAACTGTTCAATGATTTATTCAACAGAATGGATGTATCTTTTTTTTTAATGTAAATTCAATTAGCCAACATATAGTTCATCATTAGTTTCAGATGTAGTGTTCAGTAATTCATCAGTTGCGTATAACACCCAGTGCTCATCACATCACGTGCCCTCCTTCATGCCCATCCCCCAGTTACCCTGTCCCCCCAACCACCTCCCATCCAGCAACCCTCAGTTTGTTTCCTACAATTAAGAGTCTCCCATGTTTTTTCTCCCTCTCTGATGACTTCCCATTCAGTTTTCCCTCCCTTCCCCTATGATCTTTTGTCCTGTTTCTTATATTCCACCTACGAGTGAAACTATATGATAATTGTCTTTCTCTGATTGATCCAGGCAGAGAGAAGAGAAAATGAAGAGGTTCAAGAATGGAGTGCAAGGCTCAGGATGGTGGCAGTTGGGATCACAATGCCTGAAGGTCATGAGAGAGGGATTAAGAGGTAAGCAGAAGGGTCCTTGGCTTGGGGGACTTTGTTGTCATGCTAACATCCTGTCCTTTTTTTGTGGGAAATTAATGGGTAGCCATTGAAAGGATTTATGCATAGGAATTATCAGATTTCCACTTTACAAAAAAAAGGGAGGGGTTTAAATTATAAAAATAATACCTAGAGTTTCTAAAAAATGCAATGAGTTATCGCTATGGAAAACAACTGACAGTATTTGTTGGAAATTTCGAGTTTTCACATAAAGATCAGGAACTGTAGAAAACATATCTATCATTACAAGACTGATAGTTTTTCAATGCTTTAAGACTATTCTGATGAGATCAGAGGGATATTAAATCAATATGATTTTTTAATATTACATTTTGAAATGTGTCAACATTTAGAAGATCTCCATAACTCAGTGAACCAATATTTTCCAAATGACCTATGTTGGATGTTACATAATCATGCATGGATGAAAAATTAATTCAAAGAGCAAGATCAACCAAATGAATTTTAATGTAACAGAGTATGAAAAGTTCACTGATACCATTTCAGATCTAACGCCCCAACAAAACTTTAAAAAACTATAATCTGTCCACTTTAGGTGTAGGATCAAAGAATACTCATGATTATCCAAAAAGGGAATTAATATACTCTGCCCATTTTCATCTACATATCTGTGTGAGGCCAGATTTTCATTATATACTTCAACACAAGCAATAAATGTATCACAACAGATGGAATACCAAATCAGATATGAGAATTTGCCATGAAAGAGATTTACAAAAAATATAAATGCCATTCTTCTCACTACGTATTTCCTATTTTGAAAATCAGTTGTTTTGCATACAATGTTATTTATCACCTGTAATGAGTTTGTTATTTCAAAATAAATTATTAAATACATGTACTTTTTTAAAACTTCATGGTTTTCATTTCAAATACACTATATATGGGTAGAAGTAACCCATATAAACAAGGGCTCTTTGGAGTCTTTCATAATTTTTAAGAGTGTAAAAGAGTCTTGAGATCAGAAAGTTGAGGATTGGCTGCACTAATTTATAGTACTTTACCTGTTCTCAATTCCAAACATTCCAGTAGTAGCGGAACTCTACCTTTAATAGACAGCCAGGGTAGGAAAGAAATCCCTGGGGGTTCACAGTGCTGGGGTTGATCATTAAAGGAAGCTTCCCTCTGCTAGGTGCCCTGGCAATGCACTATAGTAACTTTTTTGGGGTGGATGAGGGGTTTGCCTTCTGTTTGCAAAGCAGAGAAAGGCCATTGCAATTGTGAAGGTAAGCAAACTTCTCAGGCTGTTTTAGAAAGAGTGAATATGGAAGCTGAGGATCTGGAACCCTATTCCCCTAAAACTACGTATGCATGTATACCCCTGGGAAAGTCTTCATGGACACCCAGGAATAGGGTACCCCCAAAGATGCTGGTCTACACTCTCTGTTTGTAGAGGTAGGAAGGGCAAAACACAGAACCTTGGACACTGGACATCTGGTCAAGGCTCTGCAAGCATCCTGAATCACAGCCCTTTAAAGAAAATCTGCTCTTCATCTGGACACACACAGACCTTTCCACAGCCCTAGGACACAAAAGCCTGCTCACTAATTAACCTGGGACTCAATCTCAGTCCTGTGGTTGGTGATTCATCCAGCAGGGCCTGGCTCAGCTGTGTGGTTCTTAGGCTACATGATTTGGCAATCTGACAAACCTAGGGCTTACCCCCAGTTGTGGCTGAGCAAACCCAAGCAGGATCCTTACGTTCTCCTAGCCTCAGTTCCACAACTGCAAAGTGGGAATAACAATATCTACTTTGCATTTAAAGCACCCAGTGCACATTATTAAATTAATAGCTACCACTTTGGTGCTCACTCCTGCCAGGAACTGTAAAGTTCTCTTCATTTATACGATTTGGTCCTCGTGAAAAGACTGAAAAGTAATTATGGTATTTCTTCACTTCTAAGGAGAAATTTTGTCTACATTTAACACATCCAAAAATTGAATTTTGTCTTGCATTGGATGTGCATATGGTTTGTTCTACTTTGCATGAGAAGTTAACAAATCAATGGTGAATCTTATAATAAAAAATGTATGAACTTCTCCACTTTATGAATGTGAAACAGGTTAAAAACATGAAGTAACTTGTCCAAGACCACACATCTGGAATGTGGTGGGACAAAGATAAACACAAGACCGTCTGTCTCCAAAGCCTGGGGTTGCCTGGTCAATTCATTGCACCAGGCTGCCTGCCTCCCCTTGCCCCAGCCCCCCACTCTACCACACAGTCAGGACTTGGAAATGAACTGAGTCCCACCTAGGCCTTAAGTATCCTCTCTGCCCCTTTACTCACCAAATGTAGTTGCCAGAATATCCAGGTGAGGCATCTTTTGTTCAGTTAATCCAACACGTTGGAGGTAGAGTCACTCTGATGCCTGCAGCTTAGTTTAGGCCTCGAGGAACTGAAAAGGGACAGCTTACCAGTAACCCCCATCCAACCCCAGCATTGAGGATTCATTGACAATGCAACATCATGAAGCATGTTGTATATGGGGAACACCTCTCCGCGGAGCCCACCCTCCTCCCCACCACCATTAGGTTTCTTTCTTATAGTCCCCCCACCCAGCCCACCCCAATCTGCACTTTCCCCTGTGCATTGAATCTTATTTGGCTAACGATCCCTGCGCACAAAAGACAAGGCTTCTGCCATTGGCACACGAGCTATTGAATATCTCCAAAGACTTCTCTCCAGGAGTGTACAAGCAATCCTCTTTAGTCCTAAGTGGCAGAAGTACCACGTTTTGAGGTGCTTCTGTTGTCTTCATGGGGGTTCTCTTTTAGAAATGGTCTTAGAAGTATGTCAGAACCTATAGGTGAAACCAGTGCCTTGAAAAGATTACCCAAACCATCAATGCATTGACCGTAAAGACCTGCTCACGGGCTGAGAAAATCCCGATCTAAGCCCACTCATGCTGTATGGAAAAATGTGAGCTCAAGTAGAAGTTTGTAAAACAACCTTCAGAACTTAACTCCACCAGACTTCAGTTGCCCTGTCTTTAGTCTAAAAGATTGTAGAGGTTTATGGTAGAGATGAAATAAAAGCCTTTAGGAATCTAGAAGAGTCTCTTGTGTTTTCCTTATCACTCTGGATATGTTTCCAATTTGTATTTTAGGATAATTTGGGGGGGTCAGATTTATTGTAAAATTTCTCAGCATGTTGCTTTCCTTTTCCTCACAATGATTGTTAATGACTTTGAAGTTAAAATATTTACATAGTGGAATCAGTATTTCCTTTGTGGTTTCTTTTACTGCTTATAAGCTTGATTTTTGTCCACCCAATATTTTCTGCTCCTTTTTAACAGTTTGGTATTTTTTAACACTTAGGTCAAATGGATGGTGCAATGCTATGGTCTTTTTAGCTTCTTCTTCTCAAATAGTGGACTATTTTTCCCAGTTCTGCTTATTAAATAATCCCCAATTAAATATTCCCAACACTGCTGGTGAGAAAAATGTTAAATGAGCCAAGGGCAAAGTGCGACGAGAGTCAGGCTGGCTGGTTGCCCCCACCAGCAGGTCTGGACCACGGGTGGGGAGCGTCTAGCGTCAGGAATGCAGGTACCGCCCAGCCCTGCCAAGAGCGAGGCCACCAGCTCTGTTTACTCAGAGGTAAACCCCTCCTAAGCTCCCATTTGCCCACTCCCCACCCCTCCCTGGCCTCCCACCCTCTATGGCACAGTGCATCTGCTGCTTCTTGGAAGTGCCAGTAAAATTCTTGGAAGGAACTCCTGCAGATAGATTTTGGAGATTACCTGGGGATTTCCACAAACTGGGCCAGGGCTCCCATCTTCTCCTGATGGGCTGCTGATGACTTCTCTTAAAGACCCTGACCACCTGACCACCTGACCACCAGCTGGGAGGTATTAGCCCATGCCTCCCAGCCGACAGGCAAGCAGCTTAACGCTGCTAACTCACATTACTGGGGAAAGACCGAGGAGACGTGGAGGGGACATTCTATAGTGGTTAAGGCCGCAAACTTCAGAGTCCCAGATACCTGGATTAGAATCACTAAAATTTACCTGCCAAGATAAGGGCTAAGTTACCTTCACTGAGTCTCGAATTCCACATCCCTAAAACGGGCATGACAGTAACAGGCTGACCTCTTGGGGGCCCCCTAAGGATCACTGAACACGGTTAACTAAATCTTCAGCACTGCAGCAGTTAATATTTAGCATAATGACTTTATCTGCTACAGGGGAATTCCTACTGTGGTTTTCAAGGTACAAAGAGCCACAGCGTGTCTGGCTCGTATTTAGGACCTCAGTAGTGCATCAATTTCCTTCTGGCATTCACCTTCCTGCAGCTTTCTGCCCCTCTTCTCCCCCCACTTGCCTACCTGGTCACCCTTTCGTCAATATTTATTCTGTCATTATAGCCCTAACCCAAAGTCACACATGCATCTCAGAGCTTGCCCAGAAGGTCATGATACTTGCAGATTCCCGCCACCTGGTAGGCCCAGGGCTTTGAAGTTTGCATACAACCTCTTCCAGGACCCCCTTCTAATTTCCTTGGTAGATGACCTGAGAGATCGGCCCCAATCTAGGGGCAGAGACCCACATCTGTGAAGGCCGCTCCCCTGAGCCCCGCACCCAACACATCACGAGCGCTCCACCGTGGGCTCTGCAGTTGAGAGGCTGGCCTGATGTGTGGGTCAGGCCCAGCCCTCGGTGGGTGTTTGTGCTCCGAGTGCCAGGCGAGGCCCTTGACCAAAATGCTCTGTCCACCATGCCAGTTGCAGAGAACCTCGGAAGTCATTTCAAAATGGAGGTGCCACCAATGTTTATAGCAGCAATGTCCACAATAGCCAAACTGTGGAAAGAGCCACGATGTCCATCGACAGATGAATGGATAAAGAAGATGTGGTATATATATACAATGGAATATTATGCAGCCATCAAAAGGAATGAGATCTTGCCATTTGCAACGATGTGGATGGAACTGGAGGGTGTTATGCTGAGTGAAATAAGTCAGTCAGGGAAAGACATGTATCATATGATCTCACTGATATGAGGAATTCTTAGTCGCAGGAAACAAACTGAGTATTGTTGGAGTGGGGGTGGGGTGGGAGGGATGGGGTGACTGGGTGATAGACACTGGGGAGGGTATGTGCTCTGGTAAGCGCTGTGAATTGTGCAAGACTGTTGAATCTCAGATCTGTACCTCTGAAACAAATAATGCAATATATGTTAAGAAAAAAAGAAGAAGAAGAAGAAGGTAGCAGGAGGGGAAGAATGAAGCGGGGGAAATAGGAGGGGTAGACGAACCATGAGAGACGATGGACTCTGAAAAACAAACAGGGTTCTAGAGGGGAGGGGGGTGGGAGGATGGGTTAGCCTGGTGGTGGGTATTGAGGAGGGCACGTACTGCATGGAGCACTGGGTGTTATGCACAAACAATGAATCATGGAACACTTCATCTAGAACTAATGATGTAATGTATGGGGATTAACATAAGAATAAAAATAAATAAATAAATAAATAAATAAAAGGACCTTAAGGGTCTGCATTGCTGCTGAAGAAAGCCAAAAAAAAAAAAAAAGGAGGTGCCAAACCGCTGACTCCTGGTCTCTTGGCAGCTAAGATGGGAGAAAGCGTCAGCGAGGCAGAAAGACTAACTTGGGAGCAAGGTCTGTTTCTGGCGTGTAACAGCGGGGGCCACGGGTCTTCTCATTCAGCCCCCAGCCCTGCCTGCATTAGAGGGTCTCATCTATAGAGATGAAGGTACTCAAGTCAAACACCTCGCTTCAGGCATGGCAGAGTGGCCCGAGAAGTTCGACTGAGTTTTTTTTCCCTGTAGAAACGACAGGGGCGACAATGGGGTGGGGGGAAGGGCAGGGACGTGAAAGGACCCCAGAACCTAACACCAAAGGCCTTCCTGTGACTCTGCCCGGGGCCATCACGTGTGACCATGCTTGTGTGAGCACGCTTCTGCTGAAGGGGCTCAGGATCAAGGGCGCACACACGGGCCGGTCTGTGCGCGGGGAAGGGACGTCCGTATCGTACGGATCAACCGGCAATCCGTACCCGCGCGTCCCGTTTAAAGGATGAGGATGGGTGATAGGTCGGTCAAGAGCCCAGTGGTAGACACTTGGTGCACTGACCACAAGGGTCAACTAAACGCTTTCCTCTGCCCACAAGCCCCCCCGCCACCGCCCCCCCAGAAAAGGATCAGAGGTGCACTTCATCAGTGTATTTCAACCAGGTATTTTATTGTTCTGGCGACTGCAAAATATACAAATTTCTGAAAAGCATCCCATTTGAAAAGCTGGCACACCCTCATCCCAGGTCATTAATTCTGACAATACACAGAACACAGAGAAAGTCGTAAGTCACACGTAAAAGGCCCCCAAACCAACCAACGAACAACTAAACCCGATCTATACAGCATTCTATTTTCAGGCTCCCTTATACATATTAAATAAATAAATAGCACATCTGCTATCAAAATAATAAAAAAATAAATTTCAAGTATTACAAACGAAAACATCATTGGTGTGGTTGTTTCTCTTCTCCCCGCGAATGACGAGCTTCGCCCGTGGTTTCAGGACAGAGTAAGGACAGGGGGTAAGCCCACCCAAAAACAACTATGCCGAGTTAACAAAATTGGTCCCAGATATTTTGGGGGGAGTAAGGGGGGAGAGGTGATAGAGTATCAGTAGCCCTATGACCACAGCTCAAACACACGCTCCGTCCAGCGCCTCGAGTCAGATCCCGGCTTTCAGTCGGGAAGCATTCTGACCTCTCTGGGGTCTCTCTCCTCTTCCGTGTTTATGTCCTCTCGCCCCATCTGGGCCCTCACAAATGAGTGTTCAGGATGTTCACTTCCGTAGGTACTGACCTCAGCAGTTGGCGGCCGGGGGAGGGCACCACACACAGCCCCAGGTGGATCGGTAGGAAGGGTCAAAACTCAAGAGTCGGCTCTGACAGCCAGCATGACAAGGAGGCCAGAAAGAGGGCCTTGTCCAGAAAGAGGGACTTAAGAAAGCTGTTCTCAAGAGCAGAGCCGCAGGCCCCTCTGTCTAAAAATACGACCAACCTACAAGCACACGCTTGTGCGCACACACTTGCCGTCTGACGAGACTCAAGATGGCAGGAAAGGGAAAATAACCCATCTTCGGTCACACAGGAACAAAGAAACACAGACATCGTTTTGGGCAAAGTGCCCAACTGGGGAAGAATGGGGGAGGACCTGAATGTTTCAGTGTGAAACCCACAAACTTGATTGTATGGTATCGGAAGTATGTCCCAATGTCCCACTGAACCCCAACCAGAAAAACACGTGTTGTCCAGTCCCCGCTCTGGATGTCCGAGTCCCCCACCCCCACACCCCGACCCCACTCCCGGTACATGTCTCGTCAGCTTAGAGGGGCGAGACTGTCAGACTCGAAAGCAGAGGGCAAGCAAGGGAAGTGACCTTTGGCACCAGCTTTTAGAGATTCTTCGAAGATTCCCCAAAGGGTCATTTGGGGAAATTCTACCACGGAGTCTCCAAATCATTTCTTCTGGGCCTCAAGACACCTGCTCATCCCCAGTCCATGGAGGCAGCAAGGAGAAACCAGTAGGCAGAAACTACAGGTATTCAGAACCCCATGTCCCACAAGCCCTGGTCTGATCCACCCCCATAAAGGCCACAGGAGCCAAAGGCAAGCGAGGACATTCTCTTCTTCGGAATAAAGCCAGCCAGCACCGTGCTGGGTGTATAGCAGATGCTCCACAAAAATATGCAGGACTGAGCTCAGTCCCGTCAGGAGACCACAGACAGCCTCTTGGAGGATGCAGCCACAGGGGACGTCTCGGCTGGGCCACCGTCCCCACGTGGGAAGCACAGGGAGACGATGAACATCCTGAAGGAAGGAGGCCAGAGCCGTGATCATCTCTGCTCCGTCTCCCGGGTCAGTCTTGCAAGGATCCGAACAACTTGCTGCCCGCTGGTTGACTGGGGTCCCTCTGAGCTCCCCATCTCATGGGCATGCCCCGTTCCCCACATGCTTTCCAAGCTCCAGTCTCCAAGGGCACGAACCCCAAACATCGAGGTTCCTGAAGAGAAGGTGCAACCTTCCCATCCCGCCTTCTGCCAGTTAAAAAAGTGCAAGAGCAAGCAGCTCGGGGGGGAGGGGGATGGCGGAGGCCCTGGGGCTCTTCTGGAACAATATTTCCTTTTGCCGACACAGCCAGACTGTCCTTGAGCGTCTCCAGAGGCAGAACGCAGACCCAGAAAGGAAGGCGTGTGGCCCCGCGGCAGGTGGCTGCCGATCAGACAGGCGCATCTGGCTCAGAGCCTTCTCCCTGCACCTCCGGCCCCAGCCCGGTGCAGGCCTGAATCCTTCCTTCACGAGGCAACGTCTGAGCCACGAGGCACAGAAGAGCCTTGTAAAAGTTTTCACCAAGGTTGTCACCATCCCTTCCTCTTCAGCAACTGAGATCTAGGCCCCCCTTTAACTTTAGGATTCTGGGGCCGAGTGTCATCTCCCCAAGCTGGGAACATACCAGGTCAGGATCATAGAAACTAAACAAAACAAAACAGCGTGGAGGCCAATATCCCCTCCTCGGGGCCTTCTCCCAGCTCCTCTTCGACGGCTCATCATCCTTTCTGAGCCGTGCAGAGGGACAGGGAGGCCAGGGAGAGGGCACGGACCCCACGCACACCCCCGGGAGAGGCCTCCTGGGGTCTCGGCTGCCCCGCCGCGGTCGGTGGCCCAGTTCTCTCTGACCAGCAGGCCCCTCTTCGATCCCACCCACCCCGTTCCGGAAGAAGTCCTGGGGAATCGCTGGCCTCGGGTAGATGGGAAAAGCACTAACTAAGCTGCAGGAATGGAACTGGAATGGAACCGCCGGGTCCGGCCTCAGTGTGTCCTGGAGTCGATGCTGCTCTGGGTGCCTTTCATGTTCTGTTTCCAGGAGAAGAGAGGGGCAAGGAAAGGGAATTATTGTTTTCTGTCCACAAGGCTTCCTAAAGCCAAAAAGACTAAAGCCATGCGATGGAGACCACGTCCCTCCCTCAGACAAAGAGCACGACCCCAGAAGAGCGTCATCGCCAAACAGGTGGAAGAAGGCCCAGGTGGGCTCCAGGGCCGTGGTGGAAGTTAAGCCCAGTGTCAACCCACAGAAGGGCCTGGGCAAGGCCGGGCGAGGGCCCTCGGGGCAGAGGCCTAGCACCTGCTTCTAGGAGGCGTGGGAGAACAGGCAGCTCTCATGGGTCGGAGCTCTGGGCAACACCAAGCGCCCGCAATTAAGGAGCCCTCCAGCCCTCGGCCCTTTAGAGCCTGGAGACCGGCCCGCCCACCCCCAGGGGACTCCAGCCGCCCAAAGCCGGGCAGGACATGGGCCAGGGGCCCTCCAACGAAGCATAAGGATTCTCCTCCCAACTTGCTCAAGTAGACCGCGCGTCCGGCCCTTGGACCCCAGATTCTAGGAACGGGCCGGGTGCCCAGAACATGGGTGCCACTGGCGGGATGGATGGCACCGGGGAGGAGCCAGGCAAGGACGCCAGGCAGGGAAGGACGCATGTCACTAAAGCTCTCTTCCTGTTCTAACAAAAGCAGTCCTCGCCGGAAGTCCCACCCCTACTTACGATGCTGACCAAGATCAAAACCCCCTTAAAAACCTGTTTCTCAGTCAGCTGGGGCCAGACGGCAGCTGCCAGGGCACACGGCGCGCTCCTCGCCTCACCTCCACCCGCCCCGCCAAGAAAGGAAACAGTTGGTCCAAGTGCTCTTTCCCCTCCTGTCTCTGCCCAGGCCATGTGAAGGGGGCGGGGGAAGAGGGGAGCGGAGGCGGGCACACAGGGGTGCAGGGATCCTGGCAGCCCCCCCTGCTCCCGTGCAGAACCAAGGGCCCACAGTCGGGACGCCTGGACAGAAGAGACTCGCAGGACCCGCAGCCCCCACTCAGCCCAGGCCACCGCCACCTCAGGTCACAGGTACGTGAGGTGGTGTCTGTGGGTAGGGGTCTCCCCGGGAGGACCTTGCCGCCTTGCAGCCCGCCACTTAGGGAGCTCTAGGCTCCACCCGGCCCTCCGACCTCGCACGCCCACGGATGATGACGAATGCAACAATGACACTGGGGAGTGCAGGCACGGGCCACGTCACATCACTCACACATGGTGCCCTGGCTCAGGCCATATGGAGGGAAACGAGGAAACAAGAGAGAGAGGACCTCGAGACAATGGTGCTGCTCTTAAAAAAACACGTGTTCTCCGGCACGGGGTGTTTGAGTCACAGACTTGACAATGGCCAGTCTCCACACAGACCGAGATGCCCGGACAGGCTGAGATGCCATGCCTCAGGGAGAGGTGGAGGGGACAGAGAGGGGCATGCACCGAGCCATTTACCTTTCCAAGGTTAGTAAGGAGAAAACTTTGAGAAAATGTGACAAACAGTTCGTCTTTCAAGCATAGTGGGGGGAAGGGAAGAACATGTTGGAAAAGAAGAACAGAACAAAACATCTTTAGTAGTATCTTCTTTTTCGTGTGCATTTGAAATTTAAAAATCAAGGATGCCCGATGGTCTGCTGCCCAGAGCACTAGCGCCGCCCGCAGGGGAGGACGGCAGGACGCGGCATCCGACCCAGCAGGCGGGCCCATTTAACCAGGAAACCACGATCTCACAATCTCGCTGGTGTCCTCAGGCCACAACCCGTAAGCCCCCAGGGATTCTCCCCACTCCCCAGTCTCCTGGTGCTCCTGCTGCTCATGAGAAGACACCCCACTGGCCCGTGCAGAAGGAACAGGGGGGCATCCAAATGCAGAGGGAGCGCAAACCCGAGCACCTTGGGCATCCCAGCAAAGCACAGGGCACCGTCTGTCCCGTGATAACGGCAAGCATCCGCCGGGCACGGACTATGTGCTGGACGTTCTGCTAAGCTCCACATCTATATTCTCATCATCAAAACACCTTGTACTGTTCCTGTCTCCATGTTACAGACAAGGAAGCAGAAGTGCTAGAACTGCCCAGAAGTCGAAAGATGGAGGGTAATAAAAACCGAGATCCAAACCGGGCTCAGTTTGACTTGAGTAGTAAAAGTGGGTATCTGCGATCTCAGACGTGGCCTCACGCTCCCAGGTGGGGCTGGACGCTGGTGCAGGTGTGACGGGTCCAGAGGATACACTTTTGCTGAACTGGAGGGATTCTAGCCAAAGGCACTATGAGCCACGGAGACAGGCAAGTTCAACCTTAGAAGGTGGGGAGGATGTGCCCGAGGGGCACCCTCCCAGCAGGAAGGTGTCTCTCCTGGCAACATCAGGCCATAGCTCAAAAGGAACAGGATGTGCACAGATGCAAAAGTAGAAGCCTCCAAATCCAAAGGCTAGTTTTTACGCCAGGAGAACTCTTGCTCTAGAAGCACTCGGTTACAGCGTCTGGCTTCAAGGAGGTACCAGACAGGGGACAGATTGTCTTTAAGACGGAGTTTCATGGACAGGCCCAGCAGTAAGTAAACACACGCTAGCGGCAGAGAGCAGGTGCATGGGAGAAGCTGCAAGAGCTAGAAAGGACATCCAAGCAGCTCTGGGCAGTGCCCCACAGGCCTCAAACGTCAGGTGCCCCGGTGAGCGGTAGGTGAACAGTGTCTTGACCGTTCCCAGAAGCCAGCAGAGAGAAGGCAGGCAGCCTTCAGGAGAGGGAGACAGACCCACTCAAGTCCCAGTTCTGCTACTGACTAGCTGGACGGCCGGAGGCAAGGGCCTTACCCTCGTTCATCTGGTAAAAAAGGACAGAACTGCCCTACAGACCTCCTGGAGTTATTTTAAGGCCGAAAGACACGGAATATATGCAAGCAAGCCCATTCTCCGCGAGCTGTAAAGCATCGCAAAATAGATTTCGCTGCAGCTGGGGCCACCTAATCCCAGCATGATGCTAAACGACCACTTTCCAAGAACAAGCCACGCTTTCAAGCTCACAGGCTGGACTCCTCAAGCCAATTCCATTTCTGCATCAATTAGTCAAGGTCACCCAATCAGCAAAAGGGAGGATGGGCAGGTAGTGATCGGAAGGGTTGGGGCAGGGGGTAGATCACGGCAGCTGTTAATGGAACTCCAAGACGGAAGGCCTCGGCTCCTTCCGTGGCGGGGGCCGCCGGAGCAGTGAACACACTGAATTATCTAGCAGCTGCTCTGTTCCGGCTGACACTTAACCAGAAACTTCCTGCAGAACTCCAGCTAAAGGACAGGGGAAACCAATGGGTCTGATTCGAGCGCTGCACCCAATGCTGGTTGTGACCATTAAGGCTAAGCAGATGCTGGTACAGGACAACCAGATCCACAGCAAAGGTTCCCAAACAGACCTCCCCAGAGAGCCAGGGTCCTGGAGCGCCAGGGGAGTGGGTCTCTGCTGGGACAGAAGGGAGAGCCTGCAGGGTTGCAGGCCCACCACGCCCCCCCCCACCCCCAGCCTGTCCTCCGTTTTGCAGACAAGGCCCTGGGTTACTTTTCCTTTCAACATGAAAGGCCTCTCCTAGAGGCAGCACAGAACTTAAAAGACAACGCATCGGGCATTAAGACCTAGCCCGGTGCCAAAATCAGACTTGAGGGAAAAAGGTAGGTTTATGTCAAGCCAGGCCCACTACAAGTACTAACAGTAACGAGGACCCCCGAGGGACGTGCAGGAAGGCAGCAGGACGCGCAGGAGACAGCGGGGCCACATTGCTTCTTGCATCTTTTTCTAAAAATTCATGAATCCCCTTCCCCCTCCCCCAAGGCCGTCTTTCTCTGTCACGTATGACCAAAACTGTCATCGCCCTCCACATTTTATCAGGTGGGAGGCCAAACTGGCAAGCAAGGAGAAAGAGGTGCGAAGAGCAAAATTATTCAGAGAAAAATACTTACAAACAGGCTTTCCCTAGCAAAGGCTGCAGAGAGAAAAAGTGGAGAGAGAGAGAGAGAGAGAGAAGTCAGTAGAGGGACAGGGTACAGGCCCCGAGTCATTTGAAACCAGGACATCCTCTGCTGGGACCAGCCTGGCCCCACCCGATGGCTTCCAGACTTCCTGAGGATCCGGCCTAGCAGCCTCCAAGGACTGTCCTGTCAGAGTCAGGGGCGCCCCAGCCACGCGTCCTCCGTGACCGGCAGGCCACCCAACCCCAGCCCAGGCCAGTCCCCCCAAGTATCTGCGGCAGCAACCTCCACTTCCAACCGTGACCCCACAATTTACGCCTAAACTGAGTGTCACCCACAAACCACTTCAGTTCTCGGTTTTCATAAAAGGACATGATAACATCTCACAGCTGGTGCCGGGGCGGCCACCACCGTGTAAGACGCTCAGAGCGAACGACCTCGTCTGACCCGCCTTTTGCAGTAGGTGCTATTTCCCCTTTCCACAGACGGGGAAACTGAGGCCTGCAGAGGTTCGGTAGCCTGCCTGAGGCTGCCTGGCACTCTGCCCCGCAACGCCAAGTCCAGACACCACGAGATTTAAATGAGCTTCAGGGGAAACGCAGCAAGAGTTCGGGGGCCTCGGCACTGAGCTCTCAAATCCGATTTGAGATTCAGCCTGTGACGTATTTGTGAAGAGCCCAGACGTGGTGGGTGGAGGTGGGGGGCCATCTCGAGGTGGCCCCCAAATCTGTGCCTGGGAATTTCTAGGTCTCCCGTATTGGCAAAGAGTCCTGGCTGCCACTGAGAAAAAGATGCTCTTCTGAAAATAAGTCTTAATGCCCAAGAGCCAACATCTGTCAGCTTTTCATCTTCACAGCAAATTGAACTAGTGAAATCTAGCTGGGTTTTTGCTTTTTAGCATCTTTACTACGTGGGATTATGTGGCATCTGTGTTGTGTGAGAAAGTCGCTCTTCCCAGGCCGTCCTGCGAGGCTGGCTGCCCAGGCTCTACCCCAGCTCTGGAGGAGAACATGCTTTTCTACAACGGGGACTGCACAAGGAAGCACGGAAGGAAGATCCTCGGCCATCGGCCTAGGACAGAAAAGACGTCCTCGGGCCACGTGTGGCCGACAACCCAGAGCCAAAGGGAGACTTCTGAACTAGGCCTCTGTCTTCAATTTTGTTTGAGAAAAAAAGTATTCGGGAATGTGAGTGGGACCCAGACACTTGGCCATTTCTCCTGTTCTGCCCCGTTTTGCCCTGGGAAGAACAGCTGCTCAGAAAGGAGGTGTGCACGCGTGCAGCCGTGGTCAGCAAGGAAGGACCCCAGGGTGCCATGAACCTCGGTGGGGGGGGGGATCCCCATGTTCTCTCCCTCCCCCACCCGCACACGCAGGCCTGAGTCTGAGGCCACCGCTGCCCCCAGGGGGGCTCTCCTCCCACCCGACACTGACTGTGAGAAAGGAAAGGGGTCAACGCACTTGTCCGGGCAGCTGCGTGGGCACCTCCGGGGGCAGGCAGTTGGGCAGGGCAGCGGAGGTAGAAGCCACATGCTCCTCAAAGCTGTTGATGCGAGGCTTTTTGGTGGGCTCGGGGCTGGCTAGTGGGGTGACACTATTGCGTCTCATGAGCGGGTTAGGTCCCTTCTTTGCATCCTAAGCAAGACAAAGACAAAAGAGAGAAGGCGACAGTTACAAGGAGTGGGGAGGTAAATAAGCCAAAAAAAAAAAAAAACCCCAAACAAACAAAACAAAAAACCCCAAAACCAAACAAAACACATTTCTCTGCTTCTGGATTTTACAGATTCGAGACTGACCACGGTGACTGACCCTGGGACCACGGGGTTGCAATTCTGTCCTGTGACTCCCAGTTGGCAAGAACGAGGGAGGATGTGCTGAGCCCCTTTCCCGAAACATTCCAAGACGCCCACTCGGACAAACGCAACGTTCACAAAGCAGGTGAGGGACGGACAGCAAGACCAGCTCTGTGGACAGTCATTCAGGGAAAGCAGATAATGAGATCGGAGGAAAGAACCTTGTTGCCAGCCTCTGAGAGAGCTGAAAAAGGGGAACGGAGGCCTGAGTGTGAGGCTCAGGTCACCAAGGAGGGGACAGCAAGGAGGGGGAGAGGGAAGGAGCCGGGGCTGGTCTCCCCCCACCGACCACGAGCCAGGGTGCGCACAGCAGATACGAGATGGTTCCCGCTCCCCATTACTACACCCCGGCTTAGGACAAGAAATGCAAGCTTCAACCCCCCCCGGGAGAGCAAAGAGGCAGAAAATCGGAGGTGGGCAGAAACGGCAAGCCAGGGCCAAACACTAGCCTTCCGATCGAGTGACAATGCAACAGGAGCGAGGACTTCTGTCCCAAGGCCCTGGGACTCTGCAGCCTGCAGCCCAGGAGCCTGAGCAGAGGTCAGTCTCCCTCAAGACACTGCCCCAGTTCCACACAGCGAGGTGCTCAGGGACCATCGGAGCCCAGTGGAGGCCCAGCCTCGCTGGCGGAGTCAGGCTGGGAAGCCGCTCCTCACCCCACCACCCACGTTCAGAAGCAGGGGCCGCCACAGGGCCAAGCCTGGCTGTCCATCCTCCTTTCCTTTTGGTCAACCAGCCAGTCAACGACTGGTGGAAGCTGGGACTTTCATGCCAAAATCTTGTGGCCAAGCTCCTTGGGAACAGGGAGGTAGGTGTCCTGCACGGACGGGAACATCACACTCCGTGGAAGAGAAAAGGGTCAACTGGCGAAGCGTTGTGGTTTGACAGATAGTCGGTGGAAAGTAAGTCCAATGTTCCTTCCCAACCACGCCCGGGCAGCGGACTGCTGTGCCCGTGGGGGCTCCGACCTGGCTGCCCCCCCAAGGGTGAGGCCTCCCCAGGGGAAATCAGATGCCACCAGGCCTGGGGTCTCCTGAAGAAACCTTCCACTCACCGAGTGGTCCCTGGAGTCCCTACTTCGCAAACCACACCGCCTCTCCAGTCCCACCACCCCCTTGCCACAACTTTCGTCTTCTTGCTAATTCTGCACCTAAGCGTCCGCAGACAACTGAGCGCATTTGCTAATCCCGTTTGCACCACTCTAAACGTGAAAGGCGTCTCAGTCACCCCAAAGGAAGACATTGGCTGTGCTACAGTTATGCTTGCAAGAGCGGAATGTGTCTTCCGCTTTAATACCCATTCCCTGGGTTACATCGAAATGGGGGGCGGGGGGGAAATATGGAAAGTAAGAAAAAGATGCCAAGAAGCCACATACAGAGGGAGGGCAGGAACACACAAATGAAAAGGAAAGGCAGGGGAGAAAGTCACAAAGACCGGCTGATTTCCAACAAACTCCCTCAGCGAGAACCTGGTGCTGAAGGACGCAGGTGCGCGGTTACAGGTAATGTGACGTGGGGGCCTCCCCAGGGCTCGCACACCTCTGGCCCTGTCACTCCAGAGTCCCTCCCAGGATGGAGGACGGAGGGGGAAGCCGGAGTGCACTCACCTCTGACCTCTCCCGGTGCGTGCTCACAGACTCCACATGCAGGTAGATGGACTCTACACGGCAGCCTGCGTGAGGGTGGGGACAGAGGTTGGCTTCCAGTTCAAGGGGACAGGCCACGTCCACTCGAGAGCCACCAGGAGCCACTGTCCCAGGGAAGCAGGGCATGGCAGGGGCTGCATCACCACACTCACCGTAAGCAACAGGTGTCAGTTTGAGGACGGTGTGAAGGGGGCATTTCAGATAAGGCATCTCCTCTGAAAAGAAGAGAAAGGGCCTCACGATGAGACACAAGCCTTGAGGACGGACACTTGCAGGTCCCCAGGGAGAGCTTCGGCCACGGCGTCGGCGCCCTCGGGGTCCTGGCCGAGCGTGTCTCCGTGCCCCCCCACACACACACAGGCCCCTCCTGCTCAAGGCAGGCGGCCCTAGGAGAAACCCCTAGCCAAAAGAACACGATCAAAACCAACCCCAAACCTGCCCTCACGCCGTGTGTTAGAGTTTAAAAGTCATTCCCCGGTTTAGGTGCGTGGGGATTTGGGTGAAGCTTGGGTAGACACAGGCTTAAATTTTAAGTCTTAAGTCTCATGAATTTTCTGGGTGCTTTGTTCTTTAGAGGTGGGCTGAAGCGCTGCCCCCGGCCCGCCGCCCAAAGCCCCTGAGATGTGAGGAGCTGAGGACTTTCAGGAGGCTGTTTCGCGAAGCCCTTAAGCCCACCAGACTGTTCATCAACTGTGCTCTGAAGGCCTTCCCGAGGGCTGGCCGGGAAGCCCTGGGCCCGGAGGCCTGCCCCAACACCCAGCAGCACAGCAGATGACCCGTGTGGCCTGGGGGGGGAAGGCCTTGGTCTGCAGCAACCCCACACTCCAAGGCCAGTCTCCCTCCTCCCTCTGGGGGAGCCCGACTGGCTCCTAATCGCCCCCACCATCCCGAGGAGGCTTGGGAGGACGGCAGCACCTGCACTCTTATCCAGGAAGTAGGCCAAGAGGCAACGCAGGACGGCCTGATGGCAGATGACCAGCACGTTCTCCTGGCGCTCCAGCTCCATGATCACCGGCTCCAGGCGCTGGACCAGGTCCTGGTAGGACTGCAAGACAGACAGACAGGGATGCTGCGTTGGAATAGAGGTGCACGCAGGGAAGGGTGGGGGCCACGCCTTCCTGTGGTCAGAAACCAGGGGACACAGAATCAACTGAGAATCGATCTACAGCCGGTGGTGTTTCCGTGGCGCATCCCTCCTGGGCGCCGGGGGACCCACCTCCACTGGCTTCCTAGAAAAGGGAGACTGTCCCCCTGTGGGTGAGGATGTGGAAAAGCAGTCCTCCGAGAGGACCGTAAACCATCCTCTCTCACGGCTGCTCCCTGATCCTCCACATGGGGGAGGGAATGACGTCCCGACACACACTTACAACGTGGAGGACCCTTGAACACGTTACACTGAGCGAAAGACGACAGCCACAAAAGGCCACGAGTTATACGACCCCATTTCTATGAACTATGCAGAAGAGACATGCCCACAGACACGCAGAGTAGATCCGTGGTTGCCAGGGCCTGGGGGTGGGGGTCACAGGCTGCTGGTTCTTTTGGGAGTGATAGAACGTTCTAGAATTAGTGGTAACAGTTGCACAGTATTGAGTGCACTAACTGAATCGTCTACTTTAAAATGGGGAAGTTTATATTGTGTGAATTTCCTCTCAATAAAAAGAAACTGAAAAAGAAGGGGCTGACGGGTGGCTTTTAAAAAGGACCACCACAGGGCGCCTGGGTGGCTCAGTTGGTTAAGCGACTGCCTTCGGCTCAGGTCATGATCCTGGAGTCCCGGGATCGAGTCCCGCGTCGGGCTCCCGGCTCAGCGGGGGGTCTGCTTCTCCCTCTGCTTCTCTTCCCTCTCATGCGCTCTGTCTTTCATTCTCTCTCTCTCAAATAAATAAATAGAATCTTTAAGAAAAATAAATAAATAAAAATAAAAAGGACCACCACGGCTCTCACTCACGGCTCTCACTCACGACTCTCCCTCCATGGTTCCGCTGCTTTCTCTTACTAATCAGCTTCCAAGAACGGGGGGGCCAGGGCCACAGAGGTGGTCAGCGCCCTGAGCACAAGGGAATGGAGTAGGACAAAGACCGAGAGCCTGCAGACAGCAAGGACCCACTAGTGTCCCTGGCGCCCTGCAGCAGACCCCCAGAGCACCCCGCATTGCAGAGGCTCCGTCCCCTGCTCGCTCGACCAGACAGGGCCACACGTGGCTGCAACTCAGTTGAGTACACATGACCTGAGATGACACATGTCTGCCACCTCGCCTGTAGCCGGGGGGAGGGGGGGGGTCCCTCGTGCTGAGCGAATGATCGCCCCGACTGACGTTGTCTCCCACATCACTACATAATCTTCAGAGAAACGCATCTGGCAGCTGCTCATGGGGAAATACAACTGTACTGCCTGGAGCTGTTTACAAGGATCGGTTTAGGAAGACTGGATGGGAGCTGAGAGCACCAGGAACGAGCATCGGAAGGGGTATGCGGGAGGTTGGATGCAGAGCCCTTCTGGCCCTCGGCTACTGCGCCCCGTCGCCAGGAAGGGGGCCGACTGGGCCCGGCTGTCACACGCAGAGAGCAGGCACAGGGCCCCGCCAGCGCACGTACCTCCCCGGTGGGGTAGCGGTAGTAGTACTTGTCCTGCTCCCGCAGAGCATACTCCTCGGGGTAGGTGTCCTTGATCTCCTCGTACGTCATCTCCTCGCAAACACCCTGGTGGGGACACCCAGACGTCACCGCGCGTCGCTCAACACAGCACGTGCACCTCTGCAAGGGCCCTCATCTCGGGCAGATTCGGTGGGAAGAGACCTCCTCTTTGCCCTCTCGCGCCCGCGCCCCACCTCCCACGGCCGAGGTCGGGTCCCGGCACTCACAGCATCGATCTCGTTGAGCGCCTTCCACTGCTCGTAGGGAAGATGAAGGGCTTCTGCGGTCTGGATGGTACTTTTCAGCTGGCTTGTCCACACCTTGAGGTCCTTCAGGTTCTGCTCCTCCACAAATTTGCTCAGGGCGTTTGCAAACTGAGAGGGCACGGGACAAGACGGACACGCGCTGGACTCAGGCTCCTGCCCCCTCACCCCCCAAGAAGCAGTGCAGGACTCATCCCACTCCACGGCAGGGACATTGCTCTGCTGTCATCAGATCAGTGAGGAGGAGCCCGGGAGCCACTGAGGAGCAGCCCCTGCAGGCACATCCTCCCCGAAGACCCAGAGACCCCCCCCCCCCCGCCACACGTGCACTACACACCCGGGGACACACCCCATCCCTCAGCAGCCCGCCCTGTCCCCTGCTCCCCCCTACCTTCCTGCCCCTGCTGGACAGACCCGAGTCCCCTCCGATCTTCCCCTGGAGGTTGTGCTCACTCTCGCCATGCCGACACAGGTAGATGGTGCGAGGCTGCACGTGGATGTTCATCAGGTAGTACACGATGCGGCTCTGAATGTGGTCCTGAACTCTGTTCACCAAGAACCGCCGGCCCACGTCGATCACCTTGATCAGGGATAGGTCCCTGCACAGGAAGGCAAGCAGCTGACCCGCAGTCCCCGGACCACACAGCCCAGCCCAGCCGGCCCGCGTGTGAACCCCGGGGCCCCAGGCCCGTTGCAGAGACTCAGCCCCAACAAAACCACCACGTCTGCCTGTGAGCTCTGTGAAGGCGCAGATGGGAGTCTGCTGTCTCAGAGACAGAGAATAAGTGTGCAGGGCGTGGTCAAGAGGCCAATGCTTCCCAGAAGAGGGGGACAGCAAAGCAAGAGAACAGAACAGAAAAGAAAGGACACAGCAAAGGGACAAGAGGAAGATGGGGCTCGACGTGCACCTTCCACACCTCGACATGGTGAGCACCTGAAACATTGACACTGAATACACAATCAAGGATTTTTTTTATTATTTTTTAAAATATTTTATTTATTTATTTGAAAGTGAAAGAGAATGAGCAGGGGGAGGGGTAGAGGGAGAGGGAGAAGCAGTCTCCCTGGTGAGCAGGGAGCCCGACGTGGGACTTGATCCCAGGACCCTGGGATCATGACCTGAGCCGAAGGCAGTCGCTTAACCAACTGAGCCACCCAGGCGCCCAAGGATTTTTTCAAAAGATGTTTTAAAAGAGAACTGACGAAAGTATCCAGGAGCAAGTGCTTTGTGGGGACAGCAAGAAAACACTAAAGTGGGGGACTCAGAACGGTCATCTCTTAGGAATTACCTGTCACATTTGTCGGGGTCGAGGGGCTGATAGCTGGCTTCATAGCAATTGATTCTCTTCATGAAGTCGTCCATGGCTTCTGCTGAGTTGCAATCTTTGTAATCCGGGCTGGAGATTTTAACTTCCTGTAACACCACAAAGAGGCAGCTGATGAATCACGCTGTGAAGGCTTTCTGCTTAGACGAAGCAGGATTTGGGGCTTGCAAACAGGGAAAGTACAGAGCAGCTCAGAATAATGATGATCCTACCCGGCATTTAAGAGGAAAAAAAGAAATATACAGGGGTTGAGTCAGAGCCGGATGATTACACTGGGAAAGCACCCACGGGAGACAGAGGATCGCTCCCTGGAAGGATGGAGACAGGAAACCCCCAAGGATTCTAATGAACACATCTGAATGGGCCACAATTCGGGATCAACCCAGTAGCCAGGTCGCCACCAGACCGGCAACCCTGAACTCGAGTTTTGGATAAGCACAGTAGGCGGCCGGTTAGCAAAGGCATGCTCTGGAGAACCTAGCGAGGCCCTGCCCTACGCACCAGGCACCATTCCTCCTGCCACCACCCGTATGGGGCAGCACATGCTTGTCACTGGTCCCCAATTAGTACTTCTCCACCTGGCCCACACGTCCTGTCCTTTCGAAGGTTTGCTCTCCTGGGAAGGAGGTGAAGCAGAAACGACCCTCCGACCTGCCATCTCCTATAAGTGATAGGTCTGAGCAATGGGGCAGATTTGAGGGAAACTCAGAATTTATTAATGCAGGTGTTCTTTTCCTCTACAACAACTAGTACTGCGAGAGAGGCCGACACTCTTCAAAAACCCGAGTTCAGTAGGGAGTTAGGTGCTTCACGGTGCAGAGTCTCAGTCTGGGGAGATGAAAACGTTCTGCCCATCGGGGGGGTGACTGCTGCATCGGAGATGTGAGCGTGCTGAATACCACGGCTGGAACACTTACACGGGTCAGATGGCAAATCTGGTCTTACGTATATTTTACCACAGTGAAAAACAATCTAAGTTCCCAAACCCCTTTCTCCCTAGCACGGCCGCCACAAAGAGCGCAGTGGGAAGGCCTAAGCTCCAGAGCTGCCTCCGAGCTTAAGCAGAGCCACGGATTTCTGAAATGGGGCAAATGACCAGATGTGTTAACAGAGCACGAGGTAAGTGGTGAGTTCCCAGCTGAGCACGTGGGGACTGCTCGCTGCGGAAAATTTAATTGTGCACCTGCACTGTGCCTCGCTACCAAGTGGGACTAGGAGAACCAAACCGGAGAAACACAGCAAAACCCTCTGTTCAGATCACAGCAACTTCTGTCCTACGTCCCCGTAGTTTGAGCCTCTTCCTTTGGATGTGCTGAAACTAATCCGGACTGATTTTCCACAATTTGAATAGCCTTTCCTGAAATACGAACTCATTTCTTAGAAATGCCTGTAAATATTCCCACTACCTTGGAGAAAAGTTCCAATACCAGAAGCCAGTGAATCTTCAGCAACCCTCTAAAGACGCACGCTGTGTACAGCAAATCAGAGCCTTCCCTGTGCAAGCATCAGACCTGCTTCTCATTAGGGACACATCTTGCTCTCATGTATTTAAGCTGGAGAGAAAATTATCTATTTGAGAAGGTGACCTGTGATAAAGTCTTCATGGTAACTGTTTCCATTTATGATATATTGCTCTCAAGTGGCAAAATTTAAGAATTAATTAAATTAAGCTGCCAATTATCCTCAACCGATCTGGGTAAACCTCCCCCTCGGCACTGGGAGGGGAGAAGGGAATGTTGCAGATGCAAAGGCAGGAAGACTGTTTTACTACCTCCATTCTTCCCACTCTTGGGGGTTCTGCCTTTTACTCTGGCTGCGTCCTACGGAGTTTTATCGACACTCGATCATTCTTATTGATTAAGGACCTTAACAGCTGAAGAGTCCAGCCCACGCTGTCTCCTTTCCCATCTGGAGAGGTGAGTTGCCCTTTGTCCCAAGCAGCCCTGTCCCCACCCAGCTGCCAAGCTACTGCCACTCACAGAAACTGTTCCCAGTCCCCTGCTTTATCTCTTATGTCCCGCAAAGACTGCTTTCTGCCAAATGTCTGCAAGGACCCCAGATAAAGCCAGTCCAAGTCACAGAACATGCTTCTAAATTAAATACCACTCTGCACTTCCCGCCTTCCTGGATCCCACCTCTCAGACAAAACCAACAAGCTGGGATAGTCAGCTCGCTCTCAGCGTCTAGTTATTGCTCTGGGCCTGATCTGGTTCCCCACTTTTCTCTCACTGCCACCCCAGAGTGGGGTCCTGTGTGGTCTTACCATGATGTTGGAGGCTACAACCATAGGGTCATCGCACACAGACTCAATGAAAAACACCTGGAAGAAAGCAAAGCGAAAAGTTAGGAAACAACAAATGTGATTAACACAAAGGGCTGACTTTGGTGTCACTGTGATGTCATCACCACATCTGAGGAGGAAGTACCCCATTTATAAATACCCAAACACGTAAAATGAACCACTTGCTCAATCCCGAGTCCTTCACCCTCCCTGCTTCCTAGTCACGGTAACCCCTCAGAGCCCCCACCAGTAAGGCCCAATCTGTAGGCTGCAAAACAAGGGCAGTGGGAGGTAAAGAACCAGGCATGGAGCAGAGGTGCCCCAGACACGGGTATCAGGCAATCCCTGAGGTGCTTGTTTTCCCTGCTCCTGCATACTCCAGAGCAAGACAAGAAGTCTGGCTCACCTTGAAATCATTTTCTTTGGCAAAATGAAGGATCATGTGTCTCCTCTCTCTGGTAGTATTGGTGGCATCGAAAACCTAATAGGGAGAAAGAAGGGCAGTGAAGAGAGCCCAAGTTTGAGATGAACAGCACTTACCAAACCACAAGTAGGCCAGCCTAGTTGTCACCTCTGGGTGTAAGCCGAAAATGTGGTTCCAGGAGAGACCACGCCCTGCCCCTCCCGCCCCTCCCACTGCCTCGGGCACTCAGGGACAGACGGGCAGGTGGGAAGAGAACTTAAAGCAAATGAACAACAGCAAGGTACGGGGGAGGGACCCTGGCTACCATGGCGGAGCCCTCACGGGAGGGCGGGCAGAGCACACCAACCGGCTATGCTCCGAGTCCGCTCCCGGTTAACCACCTTCCTGGGTCCTGTGCTGCTCTAGCCCCTTGCCCCCCCGAACTCTCAGGCCCGGGGCACTGTCCCTTTTGGAGGTGTCCCTGCAAAGGCTCTGGCTCCAGAGCACCATCCTGCTAGGGTGCTGCAGCAGAACGGGCCAAGTCCCCAGACTCACTGCAATTTGGCCCCCTTCCTTTGTCAGGTAACTTCTGACGTCCCTCAGGGCGGCTAGAGCGCACTGCCTGCAACACAGAAAGAGAATGCATGCCTCGGACCAGCCCAGCCCACGGGGGACGCCCAAGCAGCCCCCCAGTCCTCGCGATGAACGGAGCGACCCGCAAGCCTACCGTTAAACTGCCAGGCCCGGCCTGCACAGACCCACAGGCCTCACACGGGGGGCTAGTCACCCTCGGGAGACGGTGCTCGTGGCTGGCTGCACACCGAAATCTCACGGGGAGCTTTTACAGAACTGAGGCCCAGGTCCTGCCCAGAGATTCCCACGGCACTAGGTAGGGTAGGGCTGGCTTCAGGATCGCCCCAAGCTCCCAGGTGAGTCTAAGAAGCTGTCAGGGCTGGGCACCACGGCACTTGGGTTTCATGACCCCCCTGGGCTTAAAAAAAAAAAAATCCTTTTCTAATGTCAACAGAAGGTTTTCCACAAAAATGGTTTTGTTCATTCTCAGTGAGACATGGCTGTTGATCTCTGTCAACCGTCAGCTGAACCGGACCCCCTGGGAGCAGATGAAGGAGTGAGTCCCACAGAGGCTGAGACCTGTGACCCTAATACACTCGGAGGCGGGGCCGGACCTCCTCCCACAGGCCCGCTTCCTCTTTCTCTTACAGAACCTGCCCTCAGGAAGCAAAGCAAACTGAAGTCCAGGCCCCCGCAGCTGCCCGGGCCTTACTTGCGGACTTTCATGGCTTCCTCGTTGTCGGGGCGGAAGAAGCTGTAGGAGCTGTACTGCTTCACGGCCTCCCGGCGGTACTCCCCGACATTGAACACTGCGGAGGCAAAGACAAGGGCCCTCAGCTGACCCCCGGGGAGGAGGGAGCCACACACATCCGCAACTCTCCCGAAAAAAGGAAACCACGCCAACACACCCACGCCAACCTGAACGAGGTGGCGCTAAGACACGGACACCAGCAAGTGGACCCCCGTGCAGGGCCGTGAGCCGGGAAGGCAGCCCAGCATCCCCAGGCCCAACGCTGCTCACGGTGGCCTGCTTTCCCGCCGCCCCGGTGCAGTCCAGCTTCGGGAGACCGCGTGACGTGGCGACAGGAGCAAGGATTTCTGCGCACGGCCCCCTCGGGGTCCAGACCGGCCGTTCTCCTGCTGACCCAGCAGCCCGCGCCCGGCAGAAGCACCGGGCGCTGGTGGGGCACTCACTGTATGACACGCGGCGCTGGGCACCATGGGGGACAGCACATGCCCAAGGGAGTTCGGCCGACCTCACGACCTTCCCCGGGTCGTTGCGAAGACCAGTCATAAAAAGGTAACTGATGGTATGGAGCACTTTATGACAGTCAGAAGGATGTCACAACAAAGTGCTATTGGAACTCGAGGGGCACGGCTCCCCACAGACTATGCAGCCAGAGAAGGCTTCTTGAAGGAGGGGAGGGCTGAGCTTGGCACGTGGAGGGGGCAGTGGGAATGACACAGCAGCAGGTGGGAAAATACCCCAACACAAAGTTAGGGTACGTACACAGCGCAGTGAGTGACACAGCCAGAAAGGGTCCCCCACAGCCACGGGGGACAGGCCAGCCCCAGAGTGGCCCTGCAAGGCAGGTCCCGGCAGCCATTTCTCCCGGTCTCAGGGGTCGGCGAGCAAGACCGCAGCAATCAACGTGACCAGCCTGGCCCTGGCCCGTGGCCTCACCTTTCGTGGGGACGCCAATCCAGTTGAGGTAGCGAGTCAGCTTCTTTGAGATGTAAGTCTTTCCCCGGGCTGGGAGGCCCACCATGACAATCACAGTGGGGGAGTTGGTCAGCTTCGGCCCACAGGCTAGGGGGAGAACAAAGAAAGGTGTGAGAGATGAAGCAGTGCACGCTGATGAACAAAATCCTGTGCCGGGGTGAACGTTCAGGAATTCTGCAAAAATTCCTATTTCATTCTCATCTCAAAGCCCTGGGCATTTTACAGTCCAGCGAGGCCAAGACCCCCTGTTGGCCAGAGACCCCAGCCCCCCAGTTATATGTCTCCATCCTGCTTTGAGGTCATGCATGGCAGGGGCTGACCCCAAATACCAACCCGATCCCTGAGGCCCCTAAACCCAGCCAGGAACCCCATTACTAACCCCAGAGCAGAAGCACTATGGGGGTGCCTAAGGAAGGGACTGCCCAACACCAGTGGGGGTGAGGTACAGTAGGAGAGGTGTTTCAATAAGAAAAAAACACCAGGGAGAGAGGTTTTCACTGGGTTTTAAGAAAGGAACCCAAAGAACCCTGGTCTGGACACTTAAGGTGCAGTATTTCCTTGGCTGGTGTCTTGCCCTTGAGACTCTAAGGTGACTCCAGCATCCTGGTGACAAGAGTGCCAGGGGCCGCCCATTGGGAGCAAGAGACCAGCCACCTGCCCACCCCCAGCCCAGCAACACTGCCTGGTGCTCGCCGGCTGCCACAGTCAAGCTAGGTCTCCCGGGCAACTACGTGGCATTGCTTCCTGAGCACCGGCCACATGGACGCAGGCAAAGCTACTGTGATCACACCACAGATCTAGGCAGACGTCAGGTTTAGACAGGGGCTCTGTGTCTTCCTGAGCAAGCGAGTGCCAGATGGGGAAGGAAGGAGAGCCACCAGGCCACTGACAGGCACAGGCTTGAAGGAGGACACCTCCCCTAAGCTGGACACCCTAACACGGTCCCATGCTCAGCCTGTGACCAAACTGAGATGACACGTCCAAACACCCACCATCTTATTCTAGGATCTGCCCCCTGGACCTGTGGTCTGGGGGCAAGGAGGAAGGAAACAAAGCAGAGAGGGGGCTGTTTCTTCTTTCATGTTTTAGACCATCAGCAACCTTCTCCATGCAGAGTGAGGAAGAAGAAAGGCCATCAGGGGCCAGGAGACATTCAGGAGCCACAAAAGCGCTTGGCTGGGATTCCCCAGCTCCCAGGAGCTGGGGACAAACAAGTCTGTAGAAAACAGGCATTTCCCTGCCCAGCAGAAGTATGCAAATAGAGCATAGAAGCACCAATGGGCTTTCTTGAGTCCGAGGGGCAAGAAAAGAAAAGTGATGGCCTTCCCGAAAACCAGCGAGGACGTAAGACACACCCTACTGTTAGCATTGTGGCGGCTGCAGGTGACTCAAGAGCAAAGTCTTCTCGCTTATGCCTGGAAACAACCTTTACTCTAATCCTTCCTGCAAGCCACTCTGGCTCTCCACCGGTTGGGTCTGTCTCCACCATGCCGCTGCTCCCAAGAGCATCCAAATATGCCAGAACCGATGGACACATACACACACACTCTCTCTCTTCTCTCTCTCTGTGCGCCCCCCACCAGCTGTGCACACGCATGGAATACTTTTGATGGATTCATGCCAAGTAAGTGGAGACAAAGGCTGACCGATTTATAAATAGGGAATTAGTTCTACTACTAAGTAATCATATGCACAAATCCCTGGCAGTCGATGCTCTGGGAGGAAAAAAACCATAAGGACATGGCAGAGTAAATATCTTAAGCCAAGAATTCAAGTTGAACCTCAAACCCGAATAAATCATCCCTCTCTTATTCGGCAAAGCAGAAGCCATTCTCCCTATTCCTTTGGCTTCTCGCACAAGATTCGGTGGAGCTGCGAGAGGGGCCGGGTCTCAGAGCAGGGAAACCTTTTGACTAAATTTTGAGTCTTACTCTCCTTCACCCCTCCCTCCCCTTTTTTTAAACCCACAGGTGAGCTCAGGTGTCTTAATGCTATCATCACCTGCCCCTGCCTCAGTTCCCCCTAGACCCTCAGTTTCTTCTTCTCTGCAGACCTTTTTAACCCACGGAAGACGAGCGCCTCCTTCCACCTCTCCTACCACGTTCCCTGGCACTCTGCTCTCTCCTCTTCTCCCCCAACAGCACAGGGGCTAGGGAAAATACGTGTGGAGTTTAAAACAAAATTTTCCCAGAAGTTCATATGTGTTTCATTTCACCTTACATAAATGTTTAACATTTTAACTTCTTTTTGACCCCCACCCCCCAAAGTTTTTATACTCGGATGTATTCAGATGTCCACGTAAGCATGTTTAAGAGGATACACGTATGTTTGCTATGCTGAAGGGTGAAAGAAGCAGTTGTTTAAAGACCTCTGGGTTCACAGACTGTAAACACCTTCACTGGGGTTTGTGGGGGGAGGGGGATGGAGCTCAAGCTAAAAGCCTCCTCCAGGGACGCCTGGGTGGCTCAGTCAATTAAGCGTCTGCCTTCGGCTCAGGTCATGATCCCAGGTCCTGGGATCGAGTCCTGCATTCAGGCTCTCTGCTCCACAGGGAGCCTGCTTCTCCTCTGCCTCTGCCTCTCATGAATAAATAAATAAAATCTTTAAAGAATAAATAAATAAATAAATAAATAAATAAATAAATAAATAAATACATAAATAATTTTTTAAAAAGCCTCATCCGGGGTTAAGGCTGACACTTGAACAAGAGCTCACAGAAAGTCACCAAGTTCTGGGAGCCCACCCTCAACTCCTGTCATTGCATTCATTCATTCACGCAACAGACACACGTGCCGGGTGCCCTGTGAGCACCGAGCATTATGTGGCCCAGGCGCTGCGCGGACAAGCCCCTGGTCTGGGGTGGCGTGGGGAGGAGACAAAGGACAGCACACAGAGGCACAGTCATTTCGGAGCATGCTGAACGCCATGAGGAAGCAGCGCACACGTCCGCGTGGAGCCCTGGCGTTGGGGCTGGGCATGGCCACGGGGTCAGTGTGAACTGGGCAGTCAGAGTCAGCGTCCCTGGGGAGCACCTGAGCTAAGGGCTAACTGTCAACAGCCAGGCGCACCGCTGTACCGGCGGATACGGCAAAGCAAGTGAGAACCAAGAGGCCGGCTGCTGAGGGCAGTGAGCAGCAGACGATGGGGCGACCTGAGTGGCCGGTCCTAAAAATGGTCAGCTGGATGGGCCAGGGTAAAGCCCCTCGCCCTGCACAGAGGCTGCCTTCGAGGGCTCCAGTTCCGGTCCTACTCCCCAGATTCAATGACTTGCCTCTCGGGGAGCGTGTAACGCACAGACACCAACAGGCACTCAGCAGTTGTCCTCACCCACCACACCAACGCCCACAACCCATGCTCAGAAAAGAAACCGTTGGAAGACACTTTTTGTTGCTCCCATGCCTCCTTCCACCCAAAGGCACCCCACCAAAATGCCAACTGCAAAAGATGCTAAGTCACTGGTGTTCTTCTCTGCAAGCAGGTAATCATGCTTCAATGCAAAGTTCCAGGGAAACGAGTGGAAGGGGTGTTTCAGACAGAGGGCAAGCTGCGGATGCGGACGGGGTCAATTCCCAGACGGTTCCGGCAGGAGTCCCCCCTGCCATGTATCTACAGGAACGTTTGCAAGAGCAAACCGAGCACTGCCCACAAGGCCTCTGTGACCCCACCCCCACCCCCCACCTAAGAAGGGCTCGCTGGGAAGTTTTCACCTACTTGGCCCTGGGGTAAGAGAAGGGAGGTCCAGAAAGCTCTTCTGTCCCACTGCTGGATACCAAATCATCCATTACTTTGCATGCATGCTGTAACTCATGCCTAACTAACCCTTGTCCAACGAATGGCTCTCCTAATCGGACACGGTCTCTGCCGGCAATAGGGAGGAACTGGGCATTTGAGTGAATCATCTGACCACCCTGGGAGGCAAGCAATACCACACAGCTGAGAGGACAGAGCACAGAGTCAAATAAACAGTGTTCAAGGCAGGGCCCCACCACTTCCTTGGACCTTGGCCAAGCTACTTGAGCTCTCCGTGTCTTAGCCTCCTTGCCCATGAAATGGAGGGATGCTTCATCAAGGTTCTCGGGAGGATGAACTACAAGGGGATGGGTGTAAAAAATGCTTCCTGTAGCAGCCTCCATCAGCAGGAGTCGTTATGGTTTCCATCATTCTAGACACGAGGAAGCAAGACCCACAGGTGAAGACGGGTCCCACTGCACACGGAGTGAGGGACAGAACTGGGGCTCACCTAGGTCTTTCTCATCTGAAATCCTTCACCTGAAACTCAACTGGCGGTTCTCAACCAGTGGCTGAACCCAAAACCCCATCTGCAGCACTTCCAACTTGGCTTGGGCTCACCACCATGGATTTCTTTCCCCCCAGATCTCCCCCAAATAACCCTAACATGCAGCCAGGGCTGAGAATCCCTGCCACAAACTGTAGTGGCCCCTCAAAGATAAGGTTGGGATGACTCCTGAACATCCCCCCTCCCTTCTTTCTTCAAGTGGGAATGCCCCCTCCCCCCGCCATGGGTTTGAGCCCCTACTAGGATGAAAGTCTATCAGGAGACGGGGCATAACCTATGAGCTAGATTGTAGAGACTCAGGTTTTGAGTGGATAGATACCTCACCCAAAAAAGTCGGGACTCCCACACAGAGGCTCTCCACTTTGAGTGATAGTGTCCTAAACGCACAGCTGGCCCTTACCAGTCAGTCATTTACTTCCTTATCAATTGCATGCTGGTCAGTAAGTCCTATTACAGTTTGCAATTGAAGGACACTTCAGGTTTTGTAAGAATTTGCCACAACATGGGTGTATCAACAGGGCACCCAACTGATGTGCGTTAGACACAGAAATACGTCCAACTAGCCCATCTAGAACTTTCTGTTGTTGTTTTACTGTTCTTTGTACATGAACAGTAATGGCCACCATGCCATCGTTTAATTAAGAAAGCTCAGAGGAATCTGCCTCAAAACCCTTAATTAGGACACCACTTAGAAAGATGGCAACAGGTTTAGAAGGAAGAAAATCATTCCAAGTTTCCAAATACCATTAAAGAAGGGGTGAAAGGTGATGGGGAGGGAACCAGGAAAGATGCCCCAAGAAGAAATACCCTCTTTTCCCCATTCTGCCGAGAAACAAATATGACTATATAAACCCAAAAAGACACCACTACTTGAAATAAGATCATGTAATAAATATCCAGGCTGCAGATATTTTTATAAGGAAGAATGTGTCTGAGACTACACCCCAGAACCACACAGAGGGATTCCAGGAGTGGGCGGGGACAAGAGACTTAATCCATCAGCTTTAGCACCCGCCCCCCCACCCCAGGCACACACCAAGCTCTAATGGTTCTCACAGGGATTTTAGGCAAATCTCTCATCTGCGTGCGAGACGTGCAGACTGATAGCGTCTAATGGATGGGTCTCTGAGGCCCGGAGGAAGGAAGCATAGCCGCACACTTGTCTGTCTCCGATTCACACGACTGAGCAAATGCCAGCCAATCTCAGTGCCCCCACACGGAACCTCACGCCTCCACCATGAACCTCGGGGGACTACTAAATGTGTGCACATGTATAACACTTACCTACAAACACACGTGTGTACGTACAGAGAACCAACCTTTATTTGCACGACCAATTACAGTTTACAAACTGCTCCAGAAATACTGGTTTTATTCAAAAGTCAAAAAGGGTGGGGTTGTTTCTGTGTCTTGCCACGGCCACATCTCCCTCACGATTTAGGGCACTGCATTCCCCACTACCAATCGGGGAATACTGTGGTCAGCCCCAGCGCAGAAAGCTATTTAAGAGTGTATCTGAAAGCAAGAAACAGACCTGCAAAGCCCCGGCCCTTGGCTACCTTGCAAAGAAACCAGTTCTTAAGGCTTCTGGGACCCCGAGAACCCCAGGTCCGGCAGAGGGGGTAAGCTGGTGGAGGAGTGGCCCCCAGGGTCCAGAGCACCTTGCCAGGTCCCCATCACCAGGATGACCTAGGAGCACCGCACAGCCAGCTCTCCCTGCCTCCTGTCTGGGACACGGGGGGTGGGGGGGAGGGTTGTTGGTTGGTGATTCAGACCTGGGCAGAGCCTGAGGTGGCAAGATGTCACCATGGCCTCAGTGACCATCCCCTGAGAAACGTGGCAGCAGAGAAGGCCAGCAGGGGGCCTGGCGCTCAGGGACCGTCACTGCCTAGAAGCCGCTTTGAGGATCTGGACACTGGATCCCATGTTTACCTCTCAGGTAACCTGAGCCTGGCTGAGGCAGAACACCCAGCACTCGACTCACCCCATCCACCCTCCACCCGGTAGACTCCCGGGTGCGTTACCTGGAGAGCAGGTCTTGCCTTCAAACCACTCGAACCACCCTTTTAATAGGTGCCTCTCTCCGCAGCTTAGGGACAGAGCCCAAGATGAAAGGTAAACCTTTCCAAAGCATTTATGGCCCATGACAGGGCAGGAAGGTGAACTGCCAGCAAATTTCAAGCACGGTGGATTGTGTGTGTGTGTGTCTGTGTGTCGCTCACCCGCGCGCAAAATGCTGCCAACTGTGCGGTCACTGATCCACGGACCCTCCCCAGCCCCAGGAGCACAGGCTTGGTTCCAGGCAGCTCTCTTCTCGCCCCCAGCACAGGAACTGGGGGTGGAAGCCGGGAGAAGAAAGGAAATACACTGAAGAAAAAAGGAGAGAGCGAGGAGACAGGGAGGTAGAGAGAGAGCAGACAGAAATATAAAGAGATTAAAACTACGCAGAAGAGAGAAACGGGATAGAAATTTAGAAAAGGGATAGAACTATGGAAAGCGAGAGAGAGGGGCGACGGAAACGGAGGTGGAGAGGAGGGAGAGAGAAAGGCAGAGAGCAGGGGAGGGAGCGAAGGCAGAGAAAGGGTGGGGAAAGACCCGCCGCGTCCCTCGGCCGGGACTTGGCCCGGTAGGCGCCCGGGCGAGCGGCTCCGGCTGGGGGACACGCGGGCGTCCCTGGCCCAGCGTCCGCGCAGCGTAGGCTTCCCGCCGGGTTCTGCGCGTCCCGCCCCCGGCGCTCCGGAGCGGAGGCCGGGGCGCGCTCGGAGTTTGCGAGTGCCTCTGCGCTCCCGCGGCGAGCCGAGCGGAGCACGGCGGGGCGGCGGGCCGGGCCACAGCGCCCCCGACGCCGGCCCGAGGAGGCGCAGCGCCCGCGCCCCAGCCCGCGCGGTCTCCGCCCCGCGGCCAGAGCTACGGGACCCGCCCGTCCGCGGGGAGGAGCGGGAAGCGCCCGGCCCCGGCCCGCAGGGACCCGCCGAGGACGGCGCCGGGCCCGGCACGAGCGCGCCGGAGGAGCGGAGTCGGCACTACAGCGCCCCGCCAGCGCCCGCCACACAATGGCCTGGCTCTCCACGCGGCGCGCCGCTCCCCTGCAGCCCGGCCCCCGCGCGAATCTGCACTCACATCTGGGCAGCGAGGGGCGGTGGTCGATGGGGATCCAGATCTTCTGCACTCGGCTCTGAGTCAGCTCCAAGGGCATCTTCACAGCCTAGACTCGGCGGCCCTCCGCCCCCCGCGAAGAATTCAGACTTGGGGAGGAGAGCAGCCTGTCGACCCCCGAAACAAAGGGGAAGGGGGGGTGCGTGCGCGGGAGCGCGGCGCGGGAGCTCTCCCGTGCGCTTTTTGGAAACGTGCTTTGTGCTAAATCACGAACGCTCGTCCGGGGTGTGAGGCTCCACGAGAGCGGCGAGAGGGCAGGACGCTAGGGCTGCACCCGCAGCTGCCGCAGGGCCGGGCTCGTCTACTCGGGAAGCCACCAGGATGCTCGGAGCGCAGTGACAGCCGCGGTCCCCGGGTGCCAGCTCGAGTCCGACAGCCTTGCCTCCCGCTCGTCGCCTCTCCAGCTCTGCTAGGATGCCTCGCTCGGCGCCCGGGCTTTTAAGAGTCGGGACCGGCAGCTACGCAGACGTCAGCCTCGGGGCGGGGACGCATTCTCCGAGATCCAGCCTTCTTTCACGTGAGGGTGGGCAAGCAAGGAGGGGACCTGCTAGCGCCCCCTGCAGGTCGGCCACAGCAGCGCGCCTTGCTCCTTCAATCCCTCTGATGACGCCCTAAACTCAGCTCTGGCTGAAAAGTCCCACTCTCTGAGCTTCCTCCTACGTCCTCTAAAGATGACTGGCACAGCTTCCCAGAATAATCACCTCACTGGTGCTGGGAAGAAAGAAGCGGAGCCGTCCAGTGTGGTGCGTGGACCCCCGCAGCCGAATCACCTTGGATGCATCCTACTGACTCGGCCTCTCTGGGCGTGAGACCCCAACACTCAACATTCTTAACACGCGATCCAGGTTAGGCACAGTCAAGTTGAAGACCCGGGTTTAGGGCTACAGGTTGGAGAGAGGTTGGGGGATTCGGGGGTGGGGGTCTCTGCTACCTTAGAGAGAAGCCAGAAGGGAGATGACGAGAGCGCCTGTGTCGCATAGGTCTCTGGGTCACCCCTTGCCAAAGCTGCTCCCTGATAATACCTGTGAGTCTCATCCAGCACGACCCCTGCCACCCACGGGGAGGGGGCTTCCCTGGTCGTCCTTCCTCACCGCGCCCACTTTCCTAAATCCCTTAGAAAACTTGACTTGTGCTGCACATTGCTCCCCCAACTCCCATCCCTAAGACCTGGAACCCGGTCTTCCCCCCTCCCCCCACCCCAGCGTCTCTGCTGAGAGGCCCAAGGGGCTGGGCACCAGAAGGGGACAGGAAAGCCCCGGAGGCCGGACTGAAATGGACCGAGTCATCTTGGTCTTCGCTGTCACCATTTACAGTATTTTCAATAAACCTTAATCTCTCTGAGTAGAAGAGTAAGTAAAACTAGAGCCTCTTCCGACCTGCAATTCATTACCTGACTGTAAGCCCCGGGAAACTATTGGGAGGTGGCACCTTAATTAGGCAAACCCCTAAAATTAATGACATTTATCCGGCACAGCTCACATCCCTTCCTCGCCTTTTTTTTTTTTTTTTTTTTGGTGTGTCTGTTTCCTGCCTCCACGGTCCTCGGAGTTTTGCACCAGCTAGTGACATGGGACAGTCGTGTGGTCAGGCCAGTGCCCACCCTGTGAAGATCCGGGGTGCTTTTAGCGGGGACTGCCGCCCGCATAGTGGTCTTCCACGCATGTGGCTTTAGCACGCTGTACATCAGCACCGAAGCGGTGCCCTGCCTTGCAGAGGTGCCTAGCTCACTCTGAGGTTGTGCTGTGATTGGAAGGAAGAAGGCGGCGCTCCCTGAAATCCACACTGCTCTAGAACAGTCTGCGCAGAGCCTGCCACACGTCGCTCACGTCCCGCTCGGCTCCGCTGGACCGCGCCCGCTCCCTGGCGGCAGGCACAGCTGCTCCCGCCCCGCCCCTCCTGGGCCTCCCTCCCGGGCCTCCCTCCCTTCCCGGCACCCCAGCCCGCCCAGGGGCCGGGAGTATCGAGCATCGCCCACGGCGCGGGTGTCCCCGACCCCCACTCGGGCACCCCCGCCCAGCCAGGCCCTCCCCCCCTTCTCCGCACCCCAGCCGGCCCAGGGGCCGCGAGCGCCCCAACGTAGCCCGCGGCGCGGGTACCCCGGACCCCACCCCCACCCCGCGTCGCGACTGCGCTCCGGGCAGCCGCCCCCCTCCCCCCGCCGCGGCCCTCCCCGGGAGTCCCTGCTCTCCCTCTGACAGCTTTGCTGACTGTCTGGTTTCGGCGCTCGGGCAGCTGTTCAGAAACCCGAGTGCATTGCATGGGACTTGTTTTTCTGCAGTGGGAGCAAATGCCAGAGATGACACCCTATAACGCCCCAGGGAGAGTCCCCCTCCACTCTTGAAACAAGAGTGGGCTGATCCAGAGAAAAACAGCAGCGAACGAGCGCTGGAGCCCTCGGGAAAGTTGCTGGCTGGGGTTCGCTGGGGTCAGGGAGGGGGCCCGCTGTGCGCGTGTGAGTGGCTGCACCCCTCCATGCTTGCACACTTGCCTCTCCGGGAAGAATCGGAAGAATCGGAGTGCCTGGTTGTGTGCCTGCTACTATCCCATCGTGTGTTTTGCACACAGCCAGGGCACGGGGCGAGGTGGCACTCTTCCAACCTCTAAGCTTGCAAACAACTGTGGGTTTCAGCTCAGGGAGAGTGGGGTCCTCGCTAAGGGAGGCCCGTCTTTAACGTCCTGACCTAGATAATGTGTCTGGCAGGGTCCAGGTCTGAGAGCAGGGGGCAGTTGAAGTCCCTCAGTAAGCACTGGCACCAGCCACCAGACCCCTCACTTGCCCTGCCTGTGTGTCCACAATGCCTTGGGCTTGTGTGTCCATGGCTCCGGAGTAAAGAGGAAATTCTTCCTCATCACCGCCTGCACCTGATGGGGGGACAGGCAAACGGAAGTTCACTTAACCCCCTAGCTTCTGAGGTCTAAGTGCAAACAATGTGGGAATAGGTGGGGTTCAAGGAAGACTTCACGCTTGAGAATAAAGCAAGGGGACAGCTAGAACGGGTGTGGCATTCACAACCCTCAAGTCCATTAGGGTAGTGTGCTTATGAGGACAAAATTGCCTCACTGCAGAACCGTTTATAAACAACCCCACTGCAACTGAATTCCAAGAATGTACTAGTTCAGAGTTTACTGATTTAGACATCCTCCTAACTCTTTCCCTAGTTCTGCTAATGGGTCCATCCTCTACCAACTCCCCTGTCACCAATCTGGGGATTAGACGCGCAGTCCTTCAGAAACGGCTGCAGAGGATATAAAAACGTCTGTAATAAAGTGAGATCTGGCAGACAGGACAGCTCCAAGTACTGGGGAAGATTCCATGGTCCAGGGCACAAGTAAGCCTAGATGGAACCTTCCAGATGAGTCAGCCCTTTGTTTTAATGGAGGAAGGGGAAGTTTAGAGATGAGAGGGGTTAAGGAACTAGGTCAAAGGTCAAGACTGCCGGTTATTAAATCTTTTCCCTGACTTGACACAGACATCTGATAGTTCCCCAGGGGACTCGTGATGGGCACAGTTTAACCCCAGGGTGCTGAGTGGAGGCTGGTGAAGGGGAAGACTGCACTGTACCTCAGACCTTCTCGCCCAGAACCTCTGAGCTGCCGGACAGAAAAGAACAGAGAAAGACCTTCTTGTACAGTAATGCCTGGTGCAGGTGCTCATAGAGAATTCTTTAGCGAGGCGGAGACTCAGAGAAAGATGGTGGAAACAGTTTTCTCCATGACACGCTCTTCCCTCTTGGCCAACGTCATCTAACCCTTACCCCCGTTCCCCGATGGGGCTAAACAACAGCAAGAAGCGAACCCCACTTGCAAGATCTTGTGCCAGCTAGCCAGACTGCAACCTTTAAACCGTGCCATACCCACCTCCTCCCCAGCGAGAGAATGAGAGGACAAGCTGCAGCAGGCTGGGAGCCATCAGAAGTTGTTAATTAGACACAACGTGTCGTCATTTGCTCCTTTAACAATCCCATGTCTGAGAGAGTGAAATGAGACACCAAATAAAAGACTGAAATAAAGCCTTACCTCACCATCCATCCAAAAACAAGAGAGAGGGTAATTTTTTATGTTTGTCACTCGTACGTCAATGGGAACACAGACACAGATGCCCGCACGATGCCACCTCAGGGGGTAGAAAACCCAACTCAGAACCTGCCCAGGGAGGTTTACGGCAGCTCTATTGATAATCACCAAAAAGTGGAAGCAGCCAAGATGTGCTTCTGGAGGTGAATGGATAAATAAACGGTGGGCCATCCAGACAGCGGGGTATCATTCAGCACTAAAAAAGAAATGAGCCATCGAGCCATGAAAAGATATGGAGACCTCTGTGCATATTATGCAGAGTCTGAAAAGGCTCCACATGGTATGATTCCATGACGTGCTAGAAAACGCACAACTATGGAGGCAGTAAAATGATCAATGGTTTGCCAAGGGCTAGGGGGGAGAAACAGTTAACAGGAGAAACACGGGGTGATGCAGGGCAGTGAAACTACTCTGACGGGTACTATAATGGTGGATATGCATCATTACACATTTATCCAAAGTCCTAGAAGGCACAACACCAAAAGTGAGCCCCCAGGTAAACTAGGTACTTTAGGAGATGATGACGCGTCAGCGCACGTTCATCCTTAGTCAAAATGCGCCACTGGCGAGTAATGTGGACAATGCAGGAGGCTGTGCACATGTGGGGCAGGGATATACGACAGCACTCCACGCTCCTCGCAACTTTGCTGCGAACCAAAGACTCCAAAAAATAAAGTCTATTTAAAAAATCGCTTTGTGGGGCACCTGGGTGGCTCAGTCGTTAAGCATCTGCCTTCGGCTCAGGTCATGATCCCAGGGTCCTGGGATCCAGCCCCGCATCAGGCTCCCTGTTCCACGGGAAGCCTGCTTCTCCCTCTCCCACTCCCCCTGCTTGTGTTCCTTTTCTCGCTGTGTCTCTCTCTGTCAAATAAAAAAAAAAAAGTCTTAAAAAAAAAAGCAACTATTAAAAAAAAAATCGCTTTGTTTCTGCCAGTGTCATATCCTTGTCTCCCATCAAGTGGACTTACATGTCTCATTATGAGGCTGTGACAACGTTCCTCAGTGGCCACAGCCGGGGGTCTGGGTGAAGAGATGAAAAGTGGGCTGCCCAAGTCCCACTGAACCCTACAGCAAGTTCCCATCTCCCTCCGCCCAGGCTGTGTTTCTCCACTTTCCTTAGGGCACGCCCCTGAGCTTGGGACCAGTCTCTTAAAACTGCCTGTCGGTGTTTCTTACCCAGCATCAAGCCTAGCTACTGCTCTCAGAGTATCTTACACTCCTGGTCGACCTCCTCACCCAAGACCAGGACATAAATTATTTGTGTTTTAAAAGTATTATTTTGTGACTTCAAAATATTTGTGCTTTTTAAAAACCAGATACCCTAAAGTCTAGTTCACGGGATCATACCAATGTTAATTTCCTGGTTTTGATATTTGCAGTCACGTAAGATGTCCCCAACAGAGGAAGCTGAGTGAAGGGTCCATGGGACTCTACGAACTATTTTGTAACTTCTTATATTTCCAAACAAAAAACTTTAAGAAAACAAAATATTTAAAATCAGTGAGAGTTCAGTTTCCTCAAATCCTGCATAAAACAAAGACCCAGATTGTGTCAGTCCAGGCATTGAGGGAGAAGGGAACTGGCAGAGAGGTAGTCAAGAACTCTGTGGTGATTTGCATATGTTCCTAACATCTTAGCTTCTTGCAAATGACACACATACACAAACAGAATTTGCATGAATCCTGTACCTGTGGAAAAACAGAATCAAGCTCAAGCTGTGTTTTAATTTAGGGGGAAAGGATTCTATTTCTGGGCTTTGCATAGATCTTCGGGAAAATATCAATGGGTTTGTAGTTTGTCCCCAATGTGCACGCCTAAAACAAAATAAGGGAAAGACAATCATGCAGAGTTCAGCTGAGGGCTCCAAGAGGTCCTCGCTGACCCTGTCTTTCCCTAAGGGGAACAGAGCACAAGGATGGGGGACGATTTGAGAAGCTCACTGCCCATCTTCTGGTGTCTAGCGTTTATTACATACTCACAGCAGCGACTGTGTGTCAGCTGCTGCAAGGAGCAAACTGTGCTGGGATCTCAATGATCTTTGGGTCCCGCCAGGGAAGAGAAGTGGGTGGGCAAATAGCTTGTCATCATGGTGTTGTGTGCCCAGCCTCATGCTGAGTATTACAAAGAAAAAAGCTCCCACGCCCAAGAGCTTGTAACTTAAGACCAGAGGGGGAAATGTCCATGTCTGAGAATAAAAACAGAACGAAGAGAGAAGTGGTAGGTAAATGCAGGCTGTGGGGAGGTCCCTTGGGAACAGTAAGAAACGTTTGCACATAATGGGGGCAGATCAGCTGGTAATTTCATATCCATCTCATGGTTCTTCAGTTTTTCTCTGAGTCCAAGAGGACACATGGAATGAAGTTAACATCTCTGATTTCTTCCCACATTCAACAAGTATTCACCGAGAGCCACTGTACCAGGGAGGATAAGGACAAGTAAGATGTGGTCCTTGCCAGAATTACGAATTACTCTGGAATTTCATAGTGTCCCCCCAGTGTGCATGCACGCACACACACAAACTCACTCACTCCTCCTTTTGTTCCTTATAGTTAAGGAAACTGAGGCTCAGAAATATTCAATTCCTTGCTTGTGATCACATAGCTAATGAGCCAAGGAATAAAAAACATGATCTTCAACGAGCCTGGTAGTCTTTCAAGCCTCTCCCATTTCAATCGCCTTCCAAGTGGGACATGCAATTGCCTTCCCAATAACAATGCTAACAACAAAATCTTGAATCCAAGTGGTTTTTGATGACGGTCTTGAAATGCTATGGTATGGAAATAAGATGCAGAATCATCTTCAGAAACTGCTGTGAGGATTCATACCTAAAAGCTTTCACATGATCCTACAAGGGAAGGTGCTATTTAACAGATGAAAACAAAGCCAGCCCCGCAGAGATTCACACATCTTTGTACTCCAGCAGGCACATCTGGAGAGCCTTCACCTTACGATGTAGGAAAGGCTCATGGCGCAGAAAAACAAATAGCCCAAAGTTTATAGCCGCCATGTCCACAAGAGCCAAAATATGGAAAGAGCCCAGATGTCCATCGAGAGATGAATGGATAAAGAAGATATGTATATATATACAATGGAATATTACTCAGACATCAAAAAAAAATGAAATCTCGCCATTTGCAACGACAAAGATAAAACTAGAGGGTATTATGGTAAGTGATATAAGTCAGTCAGCGAAAGACAATTATAATATTTCACTCGTATGTGGAATTTAAGAAACAAAACAGAGGATAGGGGAAGGGAGGAAAATAGAGAGGGAGACAAACCATAAGAGACTCTTAACTCTAGGAAACAAACAGGGTTCCTGGAAGTTAGGTGGGTTGGGGGTGGGGTAACTGGGTGATGGGCATTAAGGAGGGCACACGATGGAATGAGTACTGGGTGTTATATACAACTGATGAATCACTAAACTCTACCTCTGAAACTAATAATACACTGTATATTAATTAATTGAATTTAAATTTTTAAAAAAAAATAAAGAAGTAACAGTTTTGTGAAAGGAAACTGCATCAGCATTAAAAAAAAGAAAAAAGAGGTGAAGGAGACCTTGGGCTTTTGTGTACTTGCCAAAGGTCTTAGAATGTCCTAATTTATTAGTAAAGGGAAAGAAAGAAAGAAGAAATACTCCTACGTCTCCAACATTATCCAAATTATTAGATAAATCTCAAATTTCTATTGTCAGTAATACATTTTTACAGAATGGTTGCTTCACCCAGGTTGTCAATAGCCTGACATCTCTATGCCATACCACAGGAGCTACAATCTTAGCTTAAGATTTTGTAGTAGTAGAAAGAAACAGGTGAAACTAGCATCAGTAATATATTTTAGTTAACGTCATAAATCCAAAATATCGTCATCTCCACGTTACGTTGTTACACACTGAGCTCTTTTACGTTCCATATGTTAGCCGTCTTCGATCTCCCTTCTAGACATCTGGAGTAAGAGCCGTCCAAGGAGAGGAAATAGGAACAAAGGCTCTGGAGTGGGATCTTGATGTGGGATAGCGCCAGGGTGGGTGGAACAGGGAGGGCTTCAGCGTGAGGAGGTAGGTGGAGCACCTTATAGATCGATCTGGAAGGCTGGTTCCTCTTCTGAGAAAGCTAGGAAGCCACTGGAGGGCGATAAGAAGACTGAGCAATACATTTGGGCGCCTGGGTGGCTCAGTTGGTTAAGCGCCTGCCTTCAGCTCAGGTCATGATCCCAGGGTCCTGGGATCGAGCCCCACGTCGGGCTCCCTGTTCCGCAGGAAGCCTGCTTCTCCTTCTCCTACTCCCCCTGCTTGTGTTCCTTCTCTCGCTGTCTCTCTCTCTGTCGAATAAATAAATAAAATCTTTTAAAAAAATAAAAAAAGAAGACTGAGCAATATAACGAATGACCCGCTAGGACAGGGAGGCCATATTCATGGATACATTCATGTTCACTGATGTCTCCATCCTGAGTGCCTGGAACAGAGGCACACCCATGGTAGGCTCTCATGGGTTGACCGAATGAGAACTTGTTTAAAGACTGGCCTCTGGTTGCTGTGTTAAGAACAGGTTATAACATGCAGGCAATGATCTTGGGACCCTGAAATAATCATAAGGTCCAGAACCTCTGATCTGGATTTATAAGGAAGAGGGGGTGAATGACAGCTCAAGAAACAGGCTCCTGCATGGAGATCTGTTTCAAACAACTTGGCTCTCAATTTCTCCTCCACACCTCCCCCAAATAATGTTTATCCTTGTGAAACTGAAAGAGGAAGGCGAACCAGAAAGCTTTATTCTGGAAAATTTCTCTCGAAGGCTTGAAAACAAGAGGGGGGTGGGGCAGAAAAAGAGCTGGATGTTGGAACCCGTAACTGAGCCATATGAAGCAGTAGGGGCCCCTCATATCATGAAAAAAAAGTTATCATCTGCAGTGAGAATAAATTAATGGACAATTCATTGAGACACCGATGTATCAGGCTGCCTTAGCTCTTCGAGTATAGCCAATACAGTAACCCACTTTCTCCTGTCTCTGGTCCACCATGCACAGCAGCCTTCTAATTATCACTCCCCTTCTCTCGCAGAGAGAACTACCACTTAACCTCCTCTCGCAGAATTACCATTTGTCTTCTCTCACAGAGAACTCACAGGTGAGCTGCCTTCAATGGTCTACTCCAACCCACAGTTGGAAATGCATCAAGTGGGCAATCTATATTTACATGCCATTCTCTGACCACTTTGGTTTGTGACTCAGTCTCCCAAAGCTTGCCTATCTCTGGACGCACTGCTAAAATCCAATTCTTTTTTTTTTTTTTTAAGATTTTATTTATTTATTCATGAGAGACAGAGAGAGAGACAGAGGCAGAGGGAGAAGCAGGCTCCCCGCAGAGCAGGGAGCCCGATGCGGGACTCGATCCCAGGACCCTGGGATCATGACCTGAGCCGAAGGCAGATGCTTAACCGACTGAGCCACCCAGGCGTCCCTAAAATCCAATTCTAAAGAGAAAAATCTGAGGACCAGACCCACACCAAGCCAGCCATCTGAGAAGGCACGGCTGAGGGGTCAGCCAGGTTTCTTTCTGCCGCCGTCATCTTGCTTCTTTTCATTGTCAGCATGGAGATATGCCTGGGAACACTCATGGCTTTGTTTCTTGCCAGAGTAGTTTCTCAATGACGATATTTTATAGACACAGATACAAAACAAAGAGATTGAAGAAAACATCCAGGAGTGTGGTAAGACCCAGATCAACCAATGTAACATCTCTGGGTAGAGAGAAACCATGGCTACTACTGACCCCAGATGTCTCCCTGCGTAAGGGTCTTCCATGACCCTCATGACACTTTCTCTCCAATCACAGGTGAAAAAGAAACAGGAGAAAACTCACCTTTGCTAAGAAAAAGACTATGTGACTTACAGAAGGTGAAAGATTTTCAGAGTGCATCACTAGATAAGTTGTACACAGGTCTGTTCAAGGAGGATAAGTTGGACAACCCCCGGCATTATTGTTCTTGATAGTTCAGGCTGTTTCTTCATCAGTAAGAAGATGATTACTCAGCCATCACTCATCCATCATCGTGGATCAGAGTTGCCAAGAATAGTGTGCAACCAGCTGGACGGTGATTAAGCCTGCGAAACACGCAGGCAGCCTGACAGCCCTCCACCATCCCCGCGGCAAGCTCACAACAACACAGCTCGTCGCCAGAGACCTGTGCACCAGCTTCAGGGGGATGGTGGCACCGCAGTACCCTGATATGGCAGGCTGGACATTGAATGTGCACCCAGCCACTTACCACCCAGTGTCTGGGACAGTATTACACACGCTACCTGGCTCTCCTCTCCCACCCATCATCCCCCAATGCCGGGAACCTCCTTGTGTAAAGAGACAGTGGGCATAACAGCATTATTCACAAGAGCCAAAAGCCCAAGTGTCCATCAACGGATGGATGGATAAACAAAACGTGGTCCATCCATACAATGGAATACTCTTCAGCCATGAAAAGGAAGGAAGTACTGAAGCATGCTGAAACATGGATGAATCCTGAAACATCACGGCAATGGACCGGAGCTGTGTTCTCCCAAAACCCCTATGTTGGCCCCTAACCCCTAGCACCTCAGAATGTCGCTGTATTTGGACATAGTGTCTTTAAAGAAGTCATTAAGTTAAATGAGGTTAGGGTGGGCCCCAACCCACCTTGATGAATTTCTCTGCGAGAAGCAGAAATTTGGGCACACAGAGACTCCAGGCATGTGTGCACACAGAGGAAAGACCATACGGGGACACGGCCAGCCGGTGGTCATCTACAAGCCAAGGAGGGAGGCCCCAGGAAACACCAAACCTCATCTTGGACTTCCAGCCTCCAGAACTGTGAGAAAATAAATTTCTGTGGTTTAAGCCCCCCATGATAGTTTGTTAGAGCAGCCCAAGCAAACTCATACGATTATGCTAAGTGAAAGGAAGCAGACACAAAAAGTCATGTATCACATGAGTCCACTGACATAAAATCTCTAGGATTGGTAAATCCATAGAGACAGAAGGCAGATTTGTGACAGCCAGTGCCTGGGGGAAGGGGTGAAGGGGGAGGGCCTGCTTCATGGGGATGGGGCTTCCTTTTGGAGTGATGACAGAGGTGATGGTTGCTCAACACTGTGAATGTGTAAATGTTACTCAACTGTGCACTTTAACATGGTTGGTTTTACAAGGCGAAATCAGAGAGGGAGACAAACACTAAGAGACTCTTAACTCTAGGAAACAAACAGGGTTGCTGCAGGGGAGGTGGGTGGGTGATGGGGTAACTGGGGGATGGGCATGAAGGAGGGCACATGATGTAATGAGCACTGGGTGTTCTATGCAACTGATGAATCACTGACCTCTACCTCTGAAACTAATAACATAGTATATGCTAATTAGTTGAATTTAAGTAAAATTAAACTTTAAAAATAAAATGGTTTTATATTATGTGATTTTAACTCAATAAAAAAAGGAAAAAAAATCAATGACAGTTAGATGAGAGACAGAAAGCTGAGAAATGAAGCTATGAAACCTGTTAAAGTTACAACAGGGTAGTTAACTAGACCAAGGAGAAGAGCATGATAGGAAGAGTAGGGAAAAGCAAATGCAAGAGACTTGAGATAGTTGGAGAAGCCATGGTCGGCCCAGAGCTCCCCACCGAGGCCCAGGGCACCAAGAGCATGAGCGGTGGCGGTAGAGAGGCAGAGTCTGAGGACTTCCAACAAATCACTTCACACCAAGCGGGTTCACCAGGCACGGCGGCAGTGACTTCATGCGGCTATAAATCAGGGACAATGCCCACCACCTATAACAGAGGGTTATGCACAGTGCAGAGCAGAGGACCTGGCCCGTGGTACATGCAGTATCTGGTGGCCAAGAGCTCTGTGCAGACGGAGCCTTCAGCTTTCTACAGAATCTGCCTCTCTCTGAACCCTACACCAGGTGCTGGCGCCGACATTAGAAAATGGACAGTTTCCCGGTTCCTCCTCCTTGTCCATTCCTTCCCATGCAGTGAAATCAATCACATATTTGGGAGGTTTCATTACTTCCTGTATTAGTTAGGGCTCTTGAAGGAAGGAGAGAGAGAGAAGGAGGGAGTGACGGAGGGTGGGTGAAAATTAAGGAAGGGAAACATTTTAAATGGAGTCAGGAGGCCCAGAAGGGGGGGCTCTTGAGCACGCACCACCTGGGCAGCTTATTCCACATTCCTGGGCAAGAAGAGGTGGACTTTACATCCCCAGAGGACTAAGGGAGCTTTCTCTCCTTGTCCAGCAACAGCCTAGCCAATGAGAAGCCACTACACTTCAAACTCCCAGTTTCCTCCCATGGATCGGGCTTTTGACAAAACCAGCCCTTCCAACTCCCCTCTCTTCTCCATAAAAGAATGCTCCCCTCCCTTGTTCTCCAGGTTTGCTTGTGATTTACCACAGTGTGCATGTCCCAAATTGCAATTGCTCTGCTATTCCCAAATAAACTCATTTTGCTGGTAAACTACCTGGGTTTTGTTTTGTTTTTTAAGATTTTATTTATTTATTTGCAAGAAAGAGAGAGCAAGCACATAAGCAGGGGGAGGGGGCAGAGGGAGAGAGAGAAGCTCAAGCAGACTCCACGCTGAGTGCAGAGCCCTTCACAGGGCTCAGTCTCACGACCCTGAAATCATGACCTAAGCCAAAACTGAGAGTCTGTCGCTTAATTGAGTGAGCCACCCAGGCGCCCCTGGTTATTTTTATTTTTAAGGTTGAAAGCATGTATGTATGAGAAGAGATATTATAGTAATTGGCTCATATGGTTCTGGGGGCCAAGAAGTCCCACGATATGCCACCTGCAAGCTGGAGCACCAGGAAAGCCAGTGTAATTCAGTCTGAGTCTGAAAGCCTAAGAACCAGGAGCATCAATGTCCAAAGACAGGAGGAGATGGATGTGTTGGCTCAAGCAGACAGAGCACATTTACCCCTCCTCCACCTTCTTGTTCCATTCAGGATCTCAGTGGATAGGATGATGCCCCACCACAGTGGGGAGAGTCATCTGCTTTACTCTACCCCTCACATCAAATGTAATCTCTTCTAGAAACATCATGGCCGTGCCCAGAAATAATGTCTTACCAGCGATCTGGGCATCCCTTGGTGCAGTCAGGTCAACACATAAAATTAACCATCATGCATCCCGTCTTCCTTCACAGCAGAGCCCGTTTTTAGCTGCCTGGCTAAATGATATTTTTCAGACTTGCAGGCTAGACGTGGCTGAATGGCTAAGGCAGGGGTAGCAAAGGGCTTTCAAGCTCCAAGCTGCTCCACCTGCCCTCACCTGGGCATCTGCTGCTGCTGGAATAGCCTCTAAATGAGGAGCAGCAACTGGGAGGTGTTCCCAGCAATGAACCAGCTCACCTTGCTCCATCTAAACCTCGGATGTCCCTCAGGCCATTTCCCCCCTGAATCTAGGAACCCCTCTCTGACAGCCCTCCTGGAGAGCCTCAGCTCAAACCTGCAGCTTCAGGCTGCTTGATCCCTTTTTAGACAGTGCTGTTGGCCAGACTTTCTTACACTGAGCCAAACACCTCTTCCCGTAACTCTCCCCCGTGGGCTCTCATTTTGCTGCTGGGGACAGAACAAGCCTGTACCCCATTCCAGCAAGAGAGGCTTGCTCTCCAGTATCTGTAAGCAACTGTCATGTTCCCATGAAAACCTACAATCTTCAGGCTAAGCAGCTCACTCCTGGGCTTGAAAACAGTGTAACACGGTCTTCACACAGCACACAAAGCAAAGCCCACTAAAAGCGTGAAAGTGTCTCGTGATGTTAAAAGCATCCGGTTCTAGGGAGAAGTTAATGGAGTGACGCCATTGGACCTATAATAAATATCGAAATGAGCGAGGCACTTGAAATTACTATGACAAAAAGCAGTTCTCGGGAACCTATGGAGGATCTAGGTTTCGTATCTCGACTACTGGGAACCAGATTTGTCTGATCTCCCAAGCTTAGCCAGTGGGAGTGGGGGAGGAAGGGGCCCGGCCTGGGAGCGAGGAGCCTGGACCCTGCCGCCGAGGCAGCTACACCAGGCCACAGAGCTTCTGGACCTCAGTTCCCTCGTCCACTGATGAGCTGCCTAGATGGTCTCTCAGCATCTCTTCCACTCTCCAGTGATCCAAACTGTTCTCGATGAAATATAAATAGAAACTTAATCATAATTACCAGACTCTAAGCAGCTCAAAACAGGGACAGCTGTTCATCCTGGTGACACCAGAGCCTGCGAAAACCTCGGGCACACGGGAGGTGTTCAGTATAGGTCTGTGTGATGAAGAGTGGTCCTATTACAGTGACCCAGGGGGGCTCCCATCGTGGACTGGAAACTGGACTGCTCCAGGGACCGTGCTTATGAGGATCAGATCAGATATGGATGAAAACGCTCTCGGAAAGACTGTGAAGTACTCCACAAATGTACGAAGATCAGAAGTTTCGAACTGTCTGTCCCAGCCCACCCCAAAGTGGTGATTCAGACGGCTGAATGCACTTCCTCCGGGCCTGACCACGCTGTGATGTGGCCTCCATCCCTGGGTTTCCACCGCACCCTGACGACATGCCCCCAGCCCATATTCCAAATGAGGGGAAGAGCCCAGGTTCAAACAGCTGAGGTTCCTGCCCCTGGACTCTGGTGAGAACAGAAACTGGCCAGCAGACCACCCTCTGCTGAGTAGGCGAAGTGCACCACGGGGACGCGCCGAGGGGAGCCCGCGGTGGAGAAAGTTGCGAACTGGCGCTATGTCGCAAGGCCTGCTTGTGTGGTGTGGTGCGCGCAACGTTGGGATTGCCACATCCCAACGGGCATCCTTGCCCTTCTCTGTTTCCCCGACACTTCTTCCTTCTCCCGGGGGATCGCATTCTAAAAATAGAGCTAAATCAAGACCCCCCAAAAAAATTTTTAAGTAGACTCCACACCCAGCATGGAGCCCACCGAAGGCTTATCCAACTGGAATTTACTTTGTGTATGATATAAGTAGTGATATAATTTTATTTCCTTTTTTTTTATTTGGATAACCCATTGAACCAGAATGTATTTTTAAATTTTTTATTTGAGTTCAATTGACACATACTGTAGTATTCATTTCAGAGGTAGAATTCAGTGATTCGTCAGTTGCATATAACACCCAGTGCTCATTCCATCAAGTGCCCTCCTTAATGCCCATCACTCAGTTACCCCATCCCCCCACCCACCTCCCCTCCAGCAACCCTCAGTTTTTTCCTATGATTAAGAGTTTCTTCAAATAATGCAATATATGTTAAGAAAGAAAAAAAAAGAAGAAGAAGAATGTAGTAGGAGGGGAAGAATAAAGGGGGGGAAATCGGAGGGGGAGATGAACCATAAGAGACGATGGACTCGGAAAAACAAACTTGGTTAGCTTGGTGATGGGTATTGAGGAGGGCACATTCTGCATGGAGCACTCGGTGTTATGCACAAACAATGAATCATGGAACACTACATCTAAAACTAATGATGTAATGTATGGGGATTAACATAACAATAAAAAAATTTTTTTAAAAAGTTTCTTATGGTTTGTCTTCCTGTTTTCCTCTTATTTTTCCTTCCCTTCCCCTATGTTCATCTGTTTAGTTTCTTAAATTCCATGTATGAGTGGAATCGTATGGTATTTGTCTTTCTCTGACTGACTTATTTCACTTAACCTAATATGCTTTAGTTCCAGCCACATCATTGCAAATGGCACGATTTCGTTTTTTGATGGCTGCATAATATTCCATTGTATAAATACACCACATCTTTATCCATTCATCTGTCAGTGGACATCTCAGCTCTTTCCACAGTTCAGCTATTGTGGACATTGCTGCTATAAACATTGGGGTGCAGGTGCCCCTTCTTTTCACATTTGTATATTTGGAGTAAATACCCAGTAGTGCAATTGCTGGATCATACGGTAGCTCTGTTTTCAACTTCTTGAGGGACCTCCATACTGTTCTCCAGAGTGGCTGCACCAGCTTGCATTCCCACCAATAGTGTAGGAGGGTTCCCCTTTCTCCGCATCCTTGCCAACATCTGTAGTTTCCTGACTTGTTAATTTTAGCCATTCTGACTGGTGTGAGGTGGTATCTCATTGAGGTTTTGATTTGGATTTCCCTGATGCCGAGCGATGTTGAGCACCTTTTCATGTGTCTGTTGGCCATGTGGATGTCTTCTTTGGAGAAGTGTCTGTTCATGTTTTCTGCCCATTTCTTGACTAGATTTTTCGGTTTTGGGGTGCTGAATTTGATAAGTTCTTCATAGATTTTGGATACTAGCCCTTTATCTGATAAGACATTTGCAAATATTTTCTCCCATTCCACAGGTTGCCTTTTAGTTTTGTCGACTGTTTCCTTCACTGTGCAGAAGCTTTTTATCCTGATGAAGTCCCAACAGTTCATTTTTGTTTTTGTTTCCCTTGCCTCAAGAGACATGTCTAACAAGAAGTTGCTGTGGCCAAGGTCACAGAGGTTGCTGCCTGTGTTCTCCTCTAGGATTTTGATGGATTCCTGTCTCACATTTAGGTCTTTCATCCATTTTGAGTTTATTTTTGTGCATGGGGTAAGAAAGTGTGACCAGTGCTTTATGGTAAAGAATAAATGACATTCCTCTGGTTTAAGCTACTGTTGGTCAGGTAATCTGTTAGTTATACAGCCAAAAGCATTCCTAACTGGTGAATGTATCATGAATTTCATCAAAATTTTACTAATACGAACTTCGTAATTAAAACGTTAATAATATAATCGAGAGTAGTTCTACTTAAAATCATTTCTCTATTTTATATCATAAAAAACACCACCAAAAACTTTTGATTTTGGCCACCTTGTCTCCCTGAAAGCAAGGTAAGCCACCAGTAGCCTCACTGGGGCCACCCCAGAAAATTCGGCCAGGGCTCCTGCTCTTGCAGGGAGTCAGCAAGACGACATCACTGTGAACAGGTGAGTTCAGAACCCCACGGAGTCGCCTTCAGACTGAGTACTGGTCCAGCCACACCGGACGGAAGACAAATGAGATCCTCCAACACCCTCCTCACCCCATCAATGAATAGTTTTTATGGTCTGTTCTCTCCACCCTTAGTAAACTTGCTTTCAGAAAAGAATTTGCCGGGGCGCCTGGGTGGCTCAGTCGGTTCAGCGGCTGCTTTCGGCTCAGGTCATGGTCCTGGGGTCCTGGGATCGAGCCCCACGTCGGGCTCCCAGCTCTGCGGGAAGCCTGCTTCTCCCTCTCCCTCTGCCTGCTTGTGCTCTCTCTCTCTGTGTCAAATAAATAAATAAAATCTTTAAAAAAAAAAAAAAAAGAATTTGCCCCCCATTCCAGTTAGATCCTATGATTGCTAAATGGCTTAGAGCATACCCCCTCCCATGCTGCTTGACTTTTAACTTTTATCCAGGCCTTCCGCAGAAGGAGGAAGCTGAAGGAACAGCATGTCAGGCACCCACCACCAAGGCCTTGCATGAGGTGGGCAGTGGGCACTGGCCTCTGGGCAGGCTTGGGAATGGCCTCTCCTGGCTTATGTCTGCTTCAAGGGACTGGTCTCTTCTGGAGGGATCACAGTCTGCCTTCTGAAGGAGTTCTCCCTTCGCTTTGGTCTTTTGGAAACTGGGCAGAGTCATTCAGTGTCCTCCTGGCCCAGGGATGCCCCAGATCGCCGCCCCAAGAGTTGGAAAGACACCCCAAAGAAGGCAGAAACATGAGGCTGGACTAGCAAAGATGTGTGAGGAAGGCTGCCCTCACTCCAAATGAGAGAGAACTCTCAGGGGATGGAGAGGCAGAGCACTGTCTACAGGGGCGTCCTTTGGTGCGCTTAAATCAAGGTCAAAGCGCCATCGTAGATGAAGAGGACCCTATCCGATGGCACAGTGCTAACGTGAGTCACCAGAAACTCATCACCAGGGAATAAGATAAAAGCCGGTACACACAGATGGCACAGGACACAAATGGTGGCATTTTCAATGTGACCGAATTCTTTGAGAACTCTAAGGCACTATCCAAAAGGTGTACTCCTAACAGCAAACCATGGTGACAAGGAAATTACACATAAAAGTAATGCTAGTGGAATCTCAATTTTCTAAAATTTATTGGGTGTTTCTACACCTCAAAAATGATACATCCAGGTGGCTGAAATAGAGGCAACTTTCGTTCTTGTTTTGTGTGTGTGCCTTCCTGTATATTTTATAGTAATTAAAATATGGTAATATTATAGTAACTACTTTATAATCCTAACAGCAGTCATTATTAAAACAGCCACCATCTACTGAGCGCTGATTCTGGGCCAGACCCTGTGTTCAAATTTTGCAAACATTTTCCCAACAACTTGCTGATAAGTAAGTGTCAGTATTTTCCGGAGAAGGACACGCAGGCTGAGAGAGGTAAAACTCTTAAACCAGGTCACATAACAGGGATTCCAATGCAGATGAGATCTGTACCCTACTGGCCTCCAGAAATGCAACCTTTTTTGGGGGGAATGCATATATACATCTGGGGAAAGGGGGCAAGAAAAGAGGAAGGTCTGCCAGGAAACCTCAGGCAGGAGGGGCCCCCGGGAGCCCCTATGTCATTCCAGAGGAGGGGGCTGCCCGGGAGCACAGCCCCTCAACTAACCAAATCGCAGTTAACAAGTATAAATGAGGGTATCTTCTTCTGATCCCTTTTTTTTTTTTTTTTTTTTTTTTTTTTGGTGAGGGGACAGTTGTGAAAGAGAACTCGGGAGGCCCACACCAGAAGTTGGGGCAAAGGTATGGAAAGGAGAAATTCCTGGGTCAGCCAGGGACAGCCAGGGTTGACCGGGGACCGCCAGGGTCAGCCAGGGACAGAGCTAGGCACAGGCAGTTTTGACATGGCTGCAGGTGTTCAATGGGATGACACAGAATACTGAAAGAGCTCCTGCTGGTTTCTTCCAGAAGAAAGAAGGTCTTCTTTTGGAAACTGGGCAGAGTCAGTTCTTCCACCGGGTCCCATCACTGAGAGACCCCTGTGTGTTGTCCCTGAGATGCTGCATGCCCTCATTAGAGGGCCACTTGGACCAGCTCAGCACTTTCCGTATGAACGAGAAAACTGAACCGCTCGGCCCCATATCATGTCGTGACCTCTGGGACCCTCAAGACGTTGTACAAGTTGGATGGCTCCACCTAAAATGATGAGCCTCACAAGCAGGAGACGGTAATCAGTTATTTATGGTTCAAACTAGGTATCACACACGTATTACGCAGCAAAGAGGGGCCAGAGGCTCCCCACAGCGTGCACCCCCGGATATGGAGCCAAGATCAGGACACGTGGGCTCTGGATGCTACGGCATCCGTGCAAAGTGGATGAGCTTAGCTACCTGCAGAAACAGCCCATCATGGGATGCCTTCTAAATGGATTACCCACTAACCCAGCCGCTGTTTCTACAATCCTCCCAAAGCAACGAGGGGGCCAAATGAGGATGCGCTGAAGGAGCTCGAAGGCCTTGTGGGCAGATAGGAGATGTGACACAACTTCACCAGGAAGCCCTCTGGGGCCCAGTCTGGTCACCTAAATATTTCTTCCACTGGAGTCCGCATGCAAAGCCAGAACTTGGCCTCCCGGCTATTTAAATCAGGTTTTTTATGTGTTGGGTTTCAATAAACTGAGATGCCAGGCTGATATGCTGGATAATTGAGGGAGAGTGGCAGAGAGTGAACACACAACACTGATTAGTCTGAACCATGAAACAGGTCGCTGGTTTTCAACATCTGTGATGTGTAAGAATCATCCAGAGAACTTTTAAAAAAATACCCAGTCTGCAAAGCCCATGCTAGACCAATGAGATCAGAACTGCTGGGTGGGGTTTAGGCTGTGCAATTTCTTAAAAGCTTCTCAGGCAAGTCCAGTGGCTAGCTGAATAAAGGCTCCAGCTGCACCACGCCTAGCCACAGCACCAGCATGCACCGAGCCTCGGGCTGGTGCTGCAGGAAGAGGGAGCCATATATGGCGCCTGACTGCAAAGATTTTATACCTTGCTGAGGAAGCAAGGGAAAGATGCATGGGAAGCAATCAGCAAATAAAATCATAGTGGAGTCTGGAGGTATTTTGGAGAGATTTCTGAGCAAAAAAAAAAAAAAAAGAAATCAAGTCTAGAACAAGTGAACACTTTGGAGTTGGTGTTCCTGCCGCATCTGCAATTTTTTTTTTTTCTATGCGGCTTATGACCAGCCATTCAGCTGCCTTGAAAACTCTTTTTTTGTTTGTTTTGCTTATGAGAATGAAGAACTGGCTTGGCCTTCTCAAAGAAGCTAGATAAACCTTTAGGATACTCAACGACTAGGTAGTTTCCAGACTTCCTGCTCGCTATCATAGGATTAAAAAGTCCCCTGGGAGGTCACTTATGGCACCCAGTGCTTCCCGCAGCACACAAGGAGACAGGCTGGAAGTCCCCGATGAGCACGGCAAGTGTGGCACTTACCGACCGGGGCAGCTGGGACGCCGCTGGGCGCATGCGCAGGTACACACCTGCGCTCGGGGCTCTGGGGCTCGAAAACCTGCAGGGCTCGGCGACGGCCGCTTCCTAAGCCTGAAGTTCCCAGGATGGGTTCATGGGGACAGAGAGCCACTCTGGCTGACCCCACTGCCGAGCGAGCAGGGCCCCCGGGGCATTGGTAAATGCGGTATGCCGCCTGGCAGAGACTCGGCCCTCTGCCCTCCTGGCCCCGGACCCAGACTGGATGACAAACTTCACCCACATTTGGGCCCGGTCCAGCTGAGACAGTGAGAGCACAAGGGGCCTCACCTCCTTCCTCCACTGGCCCCACAATCAAGGCTCCCTAGTCCCAGCCTGTTGTGGAAGAAGCCAAGCAGAGGTGCTGAGGGGGCCTGGGGGTGCCGAGCAGGGGACCTGTGGCACTACCATTTCCAGCCCACCAGACAGGAGCTTGCTTCTCGGGCCAGTCCCGCTGCACTTTAGAGCAAGCTGGGTGTAGACAGCTGGCCTGTGGAGATCCTGGGGAAGGGGCTGCGCCTGTGATTTAGGAGGCCCTGCTTCTCCCAGAAAGTGGCATTAGGATTCAATGCTGCTCCACTTGTGCACTGCCCTCCCATCTGGCTACTTTTCCTTCCCACTCCCTTCCTCTTGCCCATCTTACTCTCATCTTACTCCCATCTTACTCCGTCTCCCTCTCACCATCCCCACCCCATCCCTGCACTTCCACTTCCACTAACTCCAGTTCACTGAACTCTATGATGTGTAGGAGGGGGGAACATCTGATAAGAGGAATTCATACTAAAATGTGAATGGCTACATTTCAGTCATCGGGTAGCTTCTGAATTTCTCCAGCCACTAGGAGGAAAACCAAAGAGTCAGTCAACCCTGTTAGAGTTTACAGCAGAGTTAGGAAATCTGTCATATAGGAAGCCATCACAGAACAATAAAGTGCTGAAGTAGATCCACATAGGCTGAGTGCTAGAAGCCTGGAGTCACCTCTCAGTGCAGGAAAGGCAGCCCAGCAGCCCTCCCAGAGCATGCAATCGGGGTGCTCCTGCCTGCCTCCTCAAGCCCCACCCAGACGGCAGCCACAGCTCCTCGGCTGTTGTCATTCCCAATGTCATCCCAACCCCCGTGATGTGTTTCATATTTAGATTTCAGGCAAGGCTTTGTCTGCAGAGATGGTTCTGGGCTATGACATTTGCAAACCGGGGTCCGGTCCAAGCCATCGATTTTGCAGAAAGTGGACCCAGACAGAGGTTTATTTGCTTGAGGCCCTCACAAGTTAACAGGAGTGAGGACTAGGGCCCAGACTTCCTGTCACCCAAGTTATGTTTTAAATAAACATATTACTGAAGTATAACAGACCTATAAACACGCAAAGTTCCATGAATTCTCAAAACAAACACACCTGAGTAAGCAGTGCTCAGCTCAAGAACTAGGTCATTTACCAGAGCCTCAGAAGCCCCCCGAGCCCCTTGCCAGTCCAACAACCCCCCCGCCAGCCCCCGGATTAGTTACAGCAACACAGATTAGTTTGTATGGTTTGTCTCTGTATAGTGGAATAGGGCAGTATGTATTCTATTGTGTCTGGCTTTATTCACTCAACATTTTGCTCATAAGCTCTTTCATGTTGCCTCTTACCGCCAAGGTTCCTTGGCTACCATGGTTCTATACATTCCATTGCACAGATATACTACAACGTATTTATCCACATTGATGGTACATTGAATTGTTTCCCCTTTGGGGCTATCACAAGTGATGCTACTGCCAACATCCTTGTACATGTCTCAGTGCGCACATGAAGGCATTTTTGTGGGGACTGTGCCAATGGCATTGCTGGGTCAGTGGACTTGCTGGGTCATAGTGCCTGCCTCCATCCAGGGACTACTGCCAAGTGGTTTTCCAAAGTGATTACACCAATTTTCCCTCCACGTGAGAGTTCCTTTTACTCCACTCTGGCACGGAGTAGTGTAAGAGAGGTAGACAGTATCTCACTGTAGCTTTAATTTGTATTTCCTAGGTAATTAAGGAGGTACAGTGGCTTTTCATTACTTATTGGCCATTTGGATATATCTTCTTTTATGAATAAACATAAAATGTATAACTGTTTCCGTGTTTAGCTATTTTTGGTTTGCTTGGTTTGTGGTTCTCCTTTCTCCACGGTGACTTTGGTGGATCTATACATATAAGGGCCGAGGAGCCAGACTCCCTGGTCGGGTTCTGGCTCTAGCAGGGACTGCCTGTCATTCTGGGCTCCTCAGTTCCTCTCCAGGCCCCAGCCATGCTGGCTGTAAGATCAGGACCTTCTCCCATCTGTGTGAGTGAGTGAATGCATGCAAACACCTAGAACGATCTTGGCACATCATTGAGTGCTCAATACGTTGGGATTTTTACAGTTATCCCTAGCATTCTGTCCCTAAAATGCCCAAAACTGCCAAGAACGAGGAGGGCACGTAGCAAGACGGAGATGAAATGTCCCTATTTGTCGGTAATGTATCACCACCTGAACAGCAACTTCATACTTCTCCCTACTAAAAAGAGATCTTTCCCTCATGCATGGAAACCAAAGAAGTGAATCTGGTGTTTGGTGGAGATGCTGGGGCCAATCCATCTCAACTGAAAAGAAACGAAACAGAAGTGGTCCATGAGGACACACGAGGACCGCGCATCGGGGCATCACCCACAAAGGCTGCGGAAGAGGGATACTGAGTGGGTGCAGCCAAGGAGCCCGCTAGCCACCTGAGCAAGTGCCAAGTGCAGGCTCGGCCGCCGCCCTTCCTCTCGCCTCAGGAGCTGCTCACAGCCCAGGGGGCCATGAAATGAAGGCTCACCCCAGCCCGCCCAGCTTTAGCCCCTGCTTGGCAGTCCCGTGTCAGCAAGCCTGGCTCCAGAGACAAAAATCCCCCTGACAACTGGGCCTGAGGCCTTGGCTTCCTCGGCCCCGGACTGCAGACCCTCCGGCAGCAGGAGGAGGTGAAGAGAACCCCCACTCCCAGAACACACTGGCCGCGAGACGGGGCCAGACCACTGCTGCGGTCACTGTGGCTCTCCGGAGGGTCCCTACGCTGGACTGAAAAAGCAGGTTATGTGGCCAGACAGGAAGAGGTCAGGGAAGTCTAGGTTCTTCTGGGAAACAGGCCTGGGTCGGCGAAATGACGAACACAGCAGGTCTGTGCTTTGAGACCAGGTCTAGCATGAAATCAGAATGAGTCACAGGGATCTCATCCCCTCATTTTACACACAAGGAAACTGAGGCTCCCAGAGGTTTGCAGACAACGTACGGGCTTTGGAGTGAGGCCCACCTGGTCAGCACTGATCCCTCCTTTTGTACAACTTGCCGGTTCGAGTCCTTTCAGGGCTTATTCATCACCGAGTCCTACCTTCCGTTTGTGCTCACATACGTGATTGGTATTCTTCTTGTTGCTACTATCTCCACTCCGATCAAACCCCAACAGCCTCACCCAAACCCCAGGTCACCATTCCCAACCCCTTCCGCCAGCCTCTCGCATTCCAATCCAGCGAGCGCACCACCGACACACTCATTTTCCAGCACAACGCTTCGGTTCTGTTCTTCCCCTGCTCAGAAACCATCACTGTCTCCCTGCTTCCTCTAGGACCGCTTCCAAACCCTCAGGCTTCGTGGCAGATTCTCTACTGCGGGTTCTCAAGCAACCTCTCTGCACTCTGGTGATCTGACCTGCTTCTTCCCCCAAACAGCCCCTCCTCCCGGACACTTCTGCTTTTCTCGAGCACTCCACCCGAAATCCCTCCTCCTCCTGTCTAATTCCTACCCGTCCTGCATGACTATTTGCATCTCCCTCTTGCTGTGGCCATCCGCTTGGATTTCCCATGTTGCATCAAAGACTGGTGACCCGAGCCTGTGCATGGGACTGGGTATCTGCTGTGTGGGCTCCCACCCACACGCTAAGCTCTTCAGAGCTGGAATATTCATCTCGGTGCCTAACCCAGCACAAGGCACCACCCCTCTAGAGTATGGGTGGGAAAATACAGGTTGACGAGACACACAAAAGCCGACAGTAGGGACAGCCTTCTTAGCCAGCCCTCCCCCCTGGTTGGGGAAGTCGTGCCCGGCGCTGGGACCAGAAGGGTTACAGAGGACCACCTCCGCCCCTTGGGGGCGGGCGCTGCTGGTGGACAAGTGGGGGGGGGGGGAGCACAGGAAAGGACAGCGGTGACAGAGCTTCCACTATGAAGTGCTTAAGGGCCTGGTGGAAGCGCCGAGAATAACGCTCAATCCTGCCACAAGACGTAAAGGAAGGCTTCGTGCAGGAAGGGGTGTGAGGTGAGCTCTGAAGTGGACAAGTGGGGGTTTATGGGGTCAGGGGCCAGAGAGAAGGGGAGTGCGGCAGAGGCGCGGTGTGAGGGGCTACCGGGAAGACCTGAATGACTCGAGTGGGTGATGCCTAATGGATTATAATCTGAGCCTTAATGAGGCTTCACAGGGGGAAGACACGGAGGATTAGTAGAGGCCTTCCTCCAGGGACGGACAGGGCAGATGCGTTCTAGCACCGCAGGGGAAGCCCTAGTTCTGTTCCTTCCCCTCCGTCAAGCCTTCTGGCCTTGGGCAAAGCTGTAAGTTGCTCCAGTCCCCAGTGCCTCATTGGACATTTCTATCCTGCTTCCCAACGCCCACCAGGGTGACCCCGAAGAATCCATCTGTGCCTCAGGAAAACCACACCTAAAGAAGTGACCCATACCCTGCCAGGTGTCCCTGGCCCTCAGACCCTGGGTCTTCAGCTCCAATTTAAGGCACTGGGAATTGAGCCTCTTGTGGCTCCCTCCCAACCAGGAAGGAGCCGGGTCCCACTGACCTGGTCCCGTTAGGGATCTGAGAACTTAGTGGCGGGACTGCAAGATTACTGGGCACTGACAGGGTGCATCAACAGGGTATTGGATATTTACCTGGAGAACGGCCCTCCATTTGGATGGTACAGACACAGAGGTGGACATCCTTTCCCACACGAGGGCCAGTCCCCTTCACTATAGGACGTGTCACATCACCCCTGGCCGTTACACTGTAAGCTTGAGATAAGGACTTAGAAATTCTGCTTTTGAAGGGATTTTTCTTCTGCCGTGGGGGGGCTGCTCACGACAGCCCAGAGCACCGTAAGATTTACACTGAGTTAGTGTGCCCTACAGAAGTAAACCCCTTTTGCAAATCAGTCAGCTCTTTGGCATTATAAGGTGTCATCATGAGGCCAGTGAGCTTTTTTCAGGCCAGAAAGGGACACAAGGGGAAAAGCTGGATGCTTTGCATGGCAGGATGTGGGTGTGAGGGCGGGGAGAGTGGTTTCTAAACTGTCTACACCTACCGGCCATTGCTTTCTCAAGCTAGCACTCCAAACCTGAGCCCCTTGAGGCCCACACCCAGAAGGCCACTGATCCTGGGACCCGCGACTGAGGAAATCTTCTTTAGAGCAAGCAGGCCAAACCCAAATCCAGACTCTGGCTCAGAACAGGCTGGAAGAACAACCCTTCCTGTCCCCCATCTTTGCTCCCCTGAGAGGAATGAGGGACAAGGAGCTTTTGGTTCTTGTGCTTGAAGACGGCTGATAATTACATTCAGTGTAAATGGTCTAAACACTAATCAAAAGACACAGTCACACTGGATAAAAAGAAAAAGCAAGCCCAACTCTAAGATACCCACTTTAAAGACGTGGATACTTAAAAGTAAAATACACCACGTAAACACTAATCAACAGAAAAGGAAGTCGCTCTATGAAGAGCAAAGTAATTTCAAAACAAAGAATTGTGGGGTTCAAGAGGGACATTTCATAATGATTAAAGCAGCTGGTCTGGCAAGAAGACACAGCAATTAACAAGCATGTCATTAGGATTATCTCTATTAAGTTTCAAATGTATTAATTATTATCATTTCTATTTGGGTCATATTGAGGAAAACTTTCTGATGTCAGCATACTGATTTCCCTGCTGGTACCACCCTCCCCTTCTGTATCTTGCTAGGATTATTCACCCTTCAGGACACTGCTGCCAGGTAACCTTCTCTGCCACCCCCTCTATGGGCCAGGGGACTCTGACCCCATCACAGCACTCAATAGTCTGGTGAATGCATCTTCGCTTCTCTCTCTCCTTAAGGCCATGGAGTATTTTGTTCATCTCTGAATCCTGACCACGTGGTACCATACACATCATATTGCTCGATGAATGAATGAATAAATGAGAAGTCCAGTCCTCAAAAACTCAAGCCTCTGAACTCTCCTGGCTCCCAGGACAGAGGTTTTTACTTTATTCGAACAGAAAGAACACTGAGCACGCAGCGGGCAGAACGTGCCCTGCCGCACGGCTTACAAGCCCTATGATCTCAGACACGTGACTTAACTATTCGGGGCCTCGGTTTCCTTATCTGCAAGGTGGTGAAAGAGAAGAGTGGCCTCGCGGAACTGTCACTTGGAAGCTGCAGGGTTGAAATGTGCTTGGCAAATGTTGGTTCACATCAGAAGCAGGAGGTGTGGTGCCCCTGTGTCAGCAGCGCCCCAGAGGAGGGCAAGGAAAGCTAAGGAAAGTACCGCAGTCCGCCGGGTACAGAACAGAGGGCAGGGACAGCAGGGCACCTGCCCGCGCATCTCCTTCTCCACACTCCCCAGCCATCGGCTTTCCACCCGGCTGCACCCAGCACCTTCCCTCTCTGTGAAGTGGGCCACAGACACCATCTGGACTGAGAAGCAAATTAACATCACAAGACATGTGACAGTGACACATCCCTTATGGGAACCGATGCCGGTGGTTAATCCAGCGTGCGTGCGGGACTTCCTCGCCACGGCAAGAGTAAGGGCTAGGCATTCCAGGAAAGAAAATGCCAGAGCATCTGTTCCTGACCGCCCTGTGGCTTCGGGTTTCCCTCTAGGTCTGAGACACCAGGTGCAACACTGCGGCAAGAAGAGGAAAACACCATCTCACTCTGCGTCAGTTCCAAATGCAGAATTTGGGGCTCCAGCCCAGTGAATACAAATTTGCACTGTAATAACATCACCAATGAGTCTCACGCATTCAAGCACCCCCCTCCCCGTCGTCCCCAGGCTGTGTCATCATTTCTTTGAGGAGCAGCAGCCAAACTTTGACCACACACTATTACTTCCCAAAAAGGCGTTTCTTTAGTTGTCAATCATAAACATGTGCTTCTGTGCTGTTATACCGTATCGATCATAAAACTTAAGCAAAAATTAGAAATTAAAAAGGATGCACTAAAATAAACAGAAAGGGAAGTTGTCATATTTTCTTCCTGCACCCAAGTAATCTTTTGGGGGCCGAGGAAGGACATGAGGTGTGCCCTGCCTGTCCCGACTCCTGGATTAATGGAAATCGTATTGGTCATCCCCTCTTTCCAGAAAGTTCTTACCCCTCTGTCCCCACCCACCCACCCAGCTTCGAGACCACCATCTCCTTACACTCCCCCATCCACCCCACCCCACGGATGGTGCCCCCCGTGCCCCACTTCTGTTCCTAGTCTTCCCATTCCCATCATCAATAGCCGCAGGAATTTTTGTGGCTGAAAGCTTCTAGTCCCATTTAAATGTGTATTTTCTGCATTTCATTCGTTGGAGGAGCAAGAAAGAAAACATAAACAAGGGGTGGAGGGGAAGAGGAGGGAGTCAGGCAGGTGGATTTCTTTTTTTACATTAAAGGACTTAGTATTCTTTCTCATTTCTAGATCACCAAACAATGCGACAAGTCACTCAAGATAAGGTGACAGTCAAGAGCTACAGAGGTTTTTAAATTGCTTCCCCGCATGCCACTGCCACCTGTCTTGGGGTAAGCATCTATTTTTGGAGCCCTTGTAGCCGGTAAACATGATTCTCCTGCTTGAAAGCAAATCCATGGTCTCCTCATTAGAGAACCGGAGGGTGGGCCCCCAGGGCACATTCCCCCAGCCCCACCACTTCAAAACAACCACAAACAGCAGTCCAGGAAAGTCACTGCAAAAAAGATTCCCAAAATGTTACTAATATAAAGTTCCTACAAATAGGCAACAGGGAAAGTCTTTCCAGAGAGCAAGCCACACATACTACCAATCGATATTTCAATCTTTTCAGTATCTAGACCCACAATCTCCAAGAAGCTGGGAAAGGTATGAGAAAGTGCACATCCATGAAATAACTATAAAAACACAAAATTGGGAATCAGGCAGGGGCCAGTCCTCCCATGATCCTGAGCCTGATGGCCAATTTTGTGGGCAAGAGCTCAGCTACTGGAATATCACCGCACAGCACAACATTTAGACGATACGGAATTTTTTCACTAGTATTTTTAAAAAGCCTCTGCATACCTGTAAACCTTTGTCTAGACCACAGCAAGCAATCCCCTTCCTCCCCGTCCCTTAGCCATCTCCCAGCCCACCAGTCAACAAGAGCAATTTCACCCCCAAGGCAGCCTAAGGAACAGAAACAAAGGCCCAAGATCAACATCAAAAACCCCCAGGGAAAGATGGGCTGGGTCTGCTGGGTATCCGCTGAGGCTCCCTACCCTTTCTTATCAACTCCAATGGCTCCAGCCCACTTTGGAGCTGCCTTATTCCTCCTTGCACTAAAATTGAAATCCAGCTCTGCCTGTCGCCACCAGACACCCCATTAAAAATCCCACAAGTAGGAGAACAAGAAAGAATGGGAAAATTTCTGTTTCCCAGGCGCATCAGCCACCCAACCAGCTACCTCGTGCCAAGAGTACGAGAGGGGGGACCCTGTTAGAGAACTCTGGGGACAGGAAGGAGAGGCATTTGGCTAAGGACCACTGCGGGAGGGGCTGTCTTGGGCGGACGGACCATCAGCAAGTTCCCTGGACACGAGTCAGGGCCCCGCACGCCACGTGGTTTTCCGCAGGGCAGACCCAGAGGACAGGTTAGCGTCTGGGGCAGGGGAGCTGCTGTGCTCACCACCCATCTTTGTCTCTTCCAGCCCAGTTAAGCTCACAGAGAGCAACCACAGGGCTGTTGTCATTCCTGGACTGCGGGCTCCTTCAAGTCGGGAATCAAAGCCACCGCCTATGAGCACCCAGCATGTGCCAGGCATGTTTGGAGTGCTTGGGGCCTAAACCTCAGAGCTACCCTGCCATTGACAGGCGAGGAAACCGAGGCACAGAGAGGGGAAGGAACTTCTCCAAGGTCACACAGCTTCGCATCTGAGCCCAGGAAGTCTGACTGCAGAGCCCAGGCACAACTCCCCGCCTCCCTCGCTCCCAGCTGCAGCAAGAGCCTGGGAGGGTTCCATCTTTGCCCCTTATCCATTAATACAAAGATGGCCACAGTGGGTGACAGGGGGCTCAATACTAGCCTTCCAACACACTCCCCCCTTCCCAGCACCTGACCCCAGCTGCCCTTTAGGAGGAGGATGCTGGGGTGGGGACAGCAAAAGGCCAGAGAAAGAAGAGTGTGTCTGAACTTTTGCTCCCTACCCTCTCCCTAAGTTGTTTATGCCTTAAAGCCCACCATTATGGTACCATCCCTTGAGTTCCAGATCTCTGAGAGATCAGTTCAAATGCAAACTGAGCTAATATCACCTTAAGAACCCTCCTTAATGAAGGATCTGAAGGAGGAGAAGGAAGGAGAGTACTTGCAGGGAGACAGGAATATTTCACCTTCTCTACAGCACGGCTTAGATCTTAATCTGAGATCTAAGCACTGCTTAGCTGGGCTGCATTTGCTACCTGGATGATCTCCAATGCCTTGATACCCTGAAGGAGACACGTAAGACCCAGAAGGTTAAGAAGTAATCACCAGAGACTTAATGAAAGGAAAGTAAGTGGGCCTTCAGAGACAGCTTCTAGATCTCTGAAAATTACATTGAGGGCAGAGAGGAGACCAACTCTGGCTGGATGCTGCCTCTGGAGGAAGAGGGCTGTTTGGTATTTTCTGGCTGGGTTTTGGTAAGAAATTGTAACCAGATCTGCTGGAGAGCCAAGAAAAACCAGATATTGCCTTTTTATACCCATTCTGTACTCCCACCTTCCTCCCAGAGATGCTCTTATGGGTTTTTGACAATTTAATACATGGAGTAGAGGCAAAAGTAGATTCCTAAAAAGCTCTTGTCTTTTCATAAAGTGTGAAGCTATTACTTCATAAAATGAATCCAAAACTTCAGAGAGGGTTACCTCCTTTATGCATCTGCCCTCCAGGCTTGCAGTCTGCAGTGTCAGACACAGAGGGCCACAGAGCCAGTCAGAGCAGCCCAGGTGCTTCCCTCCTGACCTTTCCGGACACCAGATCTGGTGCTGCCTCCAGGGCCGAAATGAGCCCAAGTTACTTACCCCTGCACTCTTCAGTTCCTACTGTGTTGGTCCCACTTTTAGTCTGATCTAGGCAGAGGGGCTGGGCAAGGGGAAGAAGCATCAGATTTGAAAAAAGGAAGGGCTAAGGGGCAGTAAGAATGTTGTGTAACAGTTGGATACTGTGATCGCATTTGTTAAACTCCAAGTCAAGATTATTGCTTTAACAAGGTGGAGAGCCTTCATAGGCACAACTGGTCAGAGACACGCCCTGCTGGAAAATTTGACTTGCTGGAGAGAGAGGTGGCCTCCTCCTCTGGCCCAGGACGACCTCCCTCTTCATCCCAGGTAGAGAATCCTTGACATGGCTAAGCGCGGCTGAATGACCTCTAGTGCAATGAGTTCCATCCACAAAAAAACCCTTTGGCACTACTCCCAAAGTAACCCATTCCATTAAAACAAATGCATCATGAAAGGCAAAGGCTTTGAAGTCTGGCACATCAAAATCCGAATCTGAGCTCCCCCATTTTCTTACTGATAAGTATAAACGCCTAGCTGTACCTGGTTCCTCAAGAGAACGCCACAAAGTTCATTCCTGCCCCTTCTCTGTAACTGACCTGAAATTCACCTTCCGCGAACAGTGCGCTCTGTCCCCAGCACGGTGGCATGGGACCAGTCAAATCTGATCACACGAGTCTTTCAAACACTTGCAGACAGGCTCACAGGCCCCTGGGACCCGTCTGGTCTGGGCTAAACATCCCCAGTTCTTTGAGCACTCCTCCTAGAACTTATCCTGCCCCTCCACCAGCTGAATCACTCTCTGCAAGTTAACTCCAAGCCCTCCAAAAAACTCAGGGGCAACCAAAGTCCCAATTCATTGTGTCCTCAGCTCGTGGTGAATCGGGGCCCCAGACCAGGAGCTGAGACAACTTGCACTCGGAACGTGGCTGCGGTTTCTGGGGACCCTGTGGCTCAAAGCACCTGTGCCGGCGGCTGTTTACTGATGTGACTGACACAGAACATCCTGTCCAGGATGCCGAGCAGGAAAAAGCGGCGTCGGGCACTTATAACTACTCCCCAAAGATAAAAACACTGCTCGTTTTCAATCTCCCACGTTCTGACTTTCCTTTAACGCTTCCCGTGTGTCCCTCTTCCTGTGCCGCGCGCACTACCGCCCCGGCCCCGCCCAACCCGGGACTCTGCTAGCCACCTGCCGACCTAGTTCCTCTGGCGCACTGACAGCGCGCGTCCGCTCCTAGACCTAACCCGGGGGAAAACCTCGGCCGAGAAAACGAAAACAGGCCACTGGGCGGGGACGCTCACAGCCTCCACCAGGCGCGCAGCTACGCGGGGTGCACGCCGCGCCCACGTGCCAGACCCGGCGGCGCGGGGCAGGCTGGGGCGGCGCCACGTGAACGCGGCGTGCGGCGCGGAGAGGCGGGGCGGGGCGCGCGCTGACCGGCCCGTGCGCCGCGCCTGCAGCCAATCCGGCCCGTCGGCCCCGCCCCGCCCGCCCGCCGGCCCCGCCCCGTCCGCCGGCCCCGCCCCGCGCCGACCGTCCCAGGCTGACCTGACCCCCTGGCCGATCGGCAGGGCTCCGCTGACCTCAGCGCCGGACATCAGCGGGCGGGCCGGCTCTGTGGCGCCCCCGGCCTGGGAGGCGGCTCGTGCCCCACAGCGCCACCGCGACAGGGGACCCGAAAATTGGCGCGGGCGGGGGCACCGTCCAGGAAGCCTGGGTTCCAGGGGCAGGGGCGTGCAGGGTGGGGGGCCCCTCCTTGACCTTCCTGCTGGGGAAGAGGCCCCCCCAGCCCTGCCCTCCACCTGCCATCCTCCTCATCGCTCGGTCCCCACAGTGCCTGGCTCCTAGGAGGTATATGGAAGGGCCCCAGAATATGCCACCCCAAAATATGCCTCTTTGGCATAGGGAGTGTTTTGGAGAAACTGCAGACACACAGGAGCTCTGCAAACAGAGTATAAGATATCCTTTTGTAGGGGGGATTGACATGGAAAGGGGGGATTGACATGGAAAGGGGGCCATGCCAGGAAGACAGCTATGCCCACACATCACCTTACTTACATGCCTGGCTGGGCAAACTTTGTTTACCATACATTTTGTCTTCTGACCCTCCTGTGAATATTCTTCCTTGCCTTTGAGGCCCCGGACCGGTCCAGGAGGCTCAACTGCCTGGCAATTTGAGTATAGTATCTTTGTGGGGCTCCTGAATGTATGCACATCACATACATAATTTAAAAATTGGCTTTTTCCTTCCTGTTTATTGTTTATAGGGGCAGGGAGAGTCTCAGCCAAGAATCTAAAAGGGGAAAGGGAAAATTATTTTTCCTTCCTTACAACACGTAGGACCAAGATGTTGACATCCAACCTATGTAGCTTTCTTTTCCCTTAAAATATTCCTATTTGTTACTTTAAAAGTAATATACATTCATTGTGAAATGACTGCAAAATATGGAAAAAAACATAACATATTCCCGGCTGTGTTTCCTTCCAGGTTCTCCTATCTGAGCAGGCTATTTTTAGAGCCTCAGGAGATTTGGCATTAGCCTTCACCTCTGCACTGAATTTATGATCTACTCAATGTCATCACTTACAAGGAAAATAGACATCAATAATGACAATTATTTTCATAATAAGGCCAGGAGTAAAGAAGATTCAAGATTTTTTTTTAATTCCTGGGGAAAATATAAAAAACAAATGAAAAAAAACCACCTATGGAATTGGGAAAGGAGAGGGAGAATTTTCTGGAACTGGACTGGAATAAGAGCAATGTGAACTTAGGATCTTAAAAAACTTCTGTTTCCTAGCTCTGTCAATTGGAAAGGCCCTAGAAACGATGCTACCCCAGGAACAACGAGCACACCAGAGCCCAGACCTTGGTTTCCAACTATCACTCTCCACTAAACCTCACCAGGGCTCCTTGGGGAAGTGCCCGAGCCTGGAACATCTGGTTGTCCCAAAATATAAGGTAGAGCTCACAAACCAAGGAGGATGTGCCAAAAGGACATGGCAACCAGCTTGAAAGGGCTCTTATCCAAAATTGGGACAATCTGAGCATCAAAATGAATAATGTCAGGAATAGATTATAATGCATGCAATAATAATTTTTAAAATCCCTGAATCTATATTGATACTATTCCTACTATTAATAATAATGAAATGGGGCACCTGGGTGGCTCAGTTGGTTAAGCGACTGCCTTCGGCTCAGGTCATGATCCTGGAGTCCCAGGATCGAGTCCCGCATCGGGCTCCCTGCTCAGCGGGGAGTCTGCTTCTCCCTCTGACCCTCACCCCTCTCATGCTCTCTCTCTCATTCTCTCTCTCAAATAAATAAATAAAATCTTTAAAAATAAATAAATAAATAATAATAATAATGAAATGAAATCTATTTCAAAGGGGAGGGTGGGCAGGAAGGCTCCTCTTTACAAAAGAAGGCCAACTAATAAATGTCAGGAGGACAACAGAAATGTAAATTTGCCATTTTTAGCCACCATAATCAGTGTTTCAGTCAAGAATCACCAATACATGCTGAAACCACTGTATAAAAGATGATTGGGAACAGATTTGTGAGTGATCCCAAAGGATACTCCACAGGTACATCTGTAATTGGAAGGGGAAAAGTAATCTTTATGAGTAGCCCAAACAAATGACCAGAGTCATTTAACGTCACTATTAAAGGGACAAGCTGACCCCCTAGTCTGTTGATGTAATGTCAGTAAGAAGGACACACAGCATCTACGCAGTTTTCCTGCCAAACAGGTTGAATAAGAAAACAATCAGGCAATTGCAAGTTAAGGGGCTTCCTGCAAAAGAAGTGGCCAGGGTCTTCACAAATATCAGTATCATTAAAATAACACTAACTAAGGCTACAGAACTCTTCAAGATCAAAAGAGACTTCTAGATAAATGTGTGACACTTGACTGGATCCTAGATGCAAAAAGAAAAAAAAAATCTATAAAAGATACTACTGAGACCATTCAAATATGGACTGGCAACTAGGTAATGGTCTTGTGTCCCTGCTAAGTTTCCAACGAGGATGATAACTATATGGTGATAATTTAAGAGAATGCTCTTGTTCTTGGGAAGAACATGCTGAAGCATTTAGGGATGAAATGTCATGATGTCTGCAGCTCCTTCCCAGATGGTTCGACATCAACAAAATCAACTGAGAAACTAAGATGGTGAAATGCAACAGTTGGTGAATCTAGGGGATGGAGGTTGTTCACTATGCCAACTTTTCTGAAGGCTTGACATTCTTTAAAGTAGAAAGAGACAGAAATGAAAACTTCCCCCAGGCAAGAGTCTCTCGCTATCCTTGCACACGTTTACCTTCCTAACACACAATCAGTGCTCGGTGGACCAAGAAACTGCATTTCTGTATCATCAGGCAAACACAAGTCAAGGTTGGTATGTTCGTGTAGATACACAAAGAAAATACATACGAAATTAAAGGGACAAGTTTGTGGCAAGTGAGTCCCTACGTCCCAGGTATTTTATCCAATGTTTGGTGCCGACAAATATTTCCCATCTGCTTACAAGGCATGTCTCCGGAGCAGGGCAGCTCAGAGGCTGGTGGACACACACAGCAAGTGCATGAGACCGCCACATGACTCAGCAAGGGGGCACTTTAGTGACCGACTTCGAGAAGGAGGGCAGATTCTGCAACTTCTGTTTCAAATCAAAGAACATGATGGGCATTGGTTATTGGGAGGCTCAGTGGGTCAGAGAGGTCTCCTGAAATCGAGGCCTCCCTTTGGCCAGTTCGGCTACGATGCGTTTCTGGCTGTAAGTTAAGCATTTGGTGTCTCCTTCTGTTACAGGAGGTGGGCAAAGCGTCAGCAGTGGTTCTCACACCTTCTAGGGGAGACCCGCCACCGCTGAATGCTGGTACCTTGCATAGTCCAGGGCCACCCTCTCAGAGGTTCTGTTTCATTTTTAATGTCCACCCGACACCCTAGGGGATCGTGAGGGAGGATATTCCCAACTAGAATAACTCAGGACACAATCGAAGCAAGGTGGAGAAAGCAGCATGGAACCAAAAGTAGTCTCCTTTGGAAAAATAAGTGTGTGCCTTGTTAGAAGGGGGAGGGATGAAGGAAGGGGGCACTGGAGAATGAAATTAAATGAAGCACCCCAAAATAAGTCACCTGAACGATTTTACACGTTCAACTACACCTAGAGACCTAAAGGCCAAAAGTTCCATGAGCCAGTATGGAAAAGCTGCACATCTTCTATTCCTCTTTTTTTAAAAAAAAAAAAAGATTTAATTTACTTATTTGACAGAGAGAGAGAGCACAAGCAGGGCGAGCAGCAGGCAGAGGGAGAAGCAGGCTCCCCACTGAGCAAGGAGCCCGATGTAGGGCTCAATCCCAGGACCCCAAGATCATGACCTGAGCCGAAGGCAGACGCTCAACCGACTGAGCCACCCAGGTGCCCTGCACCTTCTATTCCTTCCTCAGCAGACCAGGCTCCCCTGATCAAAGGATCACCTTTGATATGACCGTTGTAAGGAAATAGTATAAGATTCTAATGCACTTTGAAATTTTCATCAAGAATGGAGAATTAAGCAACCTCAAGTCAGAGAATGATATTCTTTGAGGAATCTTATGTGCACGGAAGTATTAATGTTCCCATAAATGAATCACCCGAACATACAGTCTTCAATCATCTACCAGGCACGAGGCTGGCCCAGGGAGTTTACGGTCAAGTTGGGGAGACAGAATGAACACAAATTATAGCACAAGAATCATGATTCCCTCCAGCTTGAAGACTTCAAGGCAGACTGTGGTTTGAGGGGGGGCCTTGAAGATAACGGCACAAACATACCAAGGAGGGAGCTGATGAAAAGAGCACAGCTGGGGGGGCGAGAGGTGTGCACAGGGAAAAGTGTGCAATGAGACAGTTAATGGAAAGAATTGGGAAACAGTGTTTTCAGAGGCGAAGACATGGTCAGGAAGGTGTGAAGGGGAAAAAAATCTTGAGAAGGTAAACTTTTCCTGAGGAAGACATAGATAATACAGTCTCTAGTTTACAGAGCAGAAAATCATCCAGAGCAAGGCTGATTTAGGAGCTAAAGCTACCATTCCACTTCAACCCCGCAATTCCAAAATGGGTGCTTTTACCAACCAAAAGACAGGTACAAATAGAATGTTCATGGTGGTTCTTAACATTATAACCCAAACCAGAAATGACCCAAAGGCCCATCAACAATAGAAGGGACATGATGTGTTGAATCACTAATTGTACATCTGAAAATAATATAACACTGTGTTACTTATACTGGGATTAAAATTTTTTAAATAAAAAAATTTAAAAATTAAAAAAAGGAAACAAAGGGACAAGACGTCAACTATTCTCACAATAGAATACTACATAGCAATGAGGATGAACTAAGGATTTCTATGCATAACAACATGGAAAAAATCCAGTTGGGATGTTGAGGGAAAGAAGCCACATTCAAAAGATACATAACGTAAAAAAACAAAAAACAAAAAACATAATGTACAATCCATCTATATGAATTCCAAGAATGAGCAGAATTTATTCATAATGAGAGAAGTCTGCATAGTGGTTTCTGCTGAGAAGCCCTTCTGGGGGTACTGGAAATGTTCTATAGCTTGGTCAGGCATTGAGTTACATGGATGTACACATATGTATAAAAACCACCTGGGATTTGTACACTTACTATATATATGCTATGCCCCAGCTTTAAAGAGATGTAAAACGTAAGCCAGTAACAAAAAGAAGAGTGACATAGGTCTTGCTGTGAACCACTTTTCTGGACTCACTAAGGACAAAAGATTTAGTGACCCCAGAGCATGGCAGAGATATGCCATGTTATGGTAGGAGATTGGCTTGCCATGATTTGCCCAAGTTGGCAACATAGGCTCGTCCAGAGCTCAGGCTGACCCACGTTTTGTGGAGGGGATGAAGAAGGGCTATTAATTCAACTTGGCTTTTTAAGACCCATTGAGATAACTAAAAACACTTAGATGTATCACAAATTAAGAATCATGACTACACCCACTTGGGGGCTAAAAATCAAATGTATATTTTTAAAAACAATAATTATGGTACAACAGATGAAAGAGACTCTCTAGAATCATAGAATGCAAGAGCTGGAAGAGAGACTCCAGTTAATTCTTTGACTTTATAGATGGGAGAATGAAGGTCCAGAGAGGTGAGGTGACCAGTTCACAGCCACATGACAAGGAGAGGAGTCACGGGACCAGAAAACGGGTCTCTGCCCAGCACATCTCTAATATTGTCTAAGGTCTCTGTGATGCTTCGGGGCAGCTCTCAGGTAGGGAACCATGGTCACCACTGCCCCCAAAGTTGCCCCCCCCCGGAAGAAGGACAAGGACCCCAATGCACCAGGCAGAAGTTGAGGGAGCCTGCAACCTAGGTCCCAGCCTCAGCCCTTCCTCCTGGTCATCCATCCACCTTGATAAAGTCTGTAAAATCTTTCTATCTTTCTGCTTCTCCAGAAAATGGGGACAAAAGCCTTGCTTCTTGAAGGCTGAGAAACCAGCTGCCGTGGAGGATGATGAATTCCTTTTGTTTGTTTTCTGGAACCGCTTTATTGAGATATAAGTCAACCCATTTAAAACTGGGCAATCTAACGTTTTTTATATATTCACAGACTCGTGTAAACATCCCAATTTTAGAACCTATTACCCCAAAAGAACTCTTTAGCTGTCACACCTCCACATCCCTCCTCCTCAACCTGTAGGCAACCACGAATTTACTTTCTTATTTCTACAGATTTGCTTTTTTTGGACATTAAATATAAACGAAATCATACCATCTTCTGTGAATAGCTTTTTCACTGAGCATGTTTTTCAAGACTCGTCTGCTTTGTAGATACAGGATTCCTTTTTATTTACTGAACAATATTTCATTGTATGGATATACCATATTTTATTTATCGATCAGTTGATGGCCATTGGGTGGTTTCTACTTTAGGGGTATTATGAGTAACGCTGCTCTGAAAATCCACGTGTATCTTTTTGTGTGGACATATTTTCGTTTCTCTTGGGTAGACACCTAGGAGCAGAAGTGCTGGGTCATAAGTCTATGAATCTATAAAAAGTGCTCTTGCCTGTACCCTCAGAAGCTGTGGGGTGAGGAAAGCTGAGGAGAGAGGGATGGGACAGGGTGAGGGCTCTTAGCTGGGTGGTCAGGGAAGGCTTCTGTGAGGAGGTGAGAATCAGCTAATGCTTTGCAGGAAGCAGCCGTGCAAAGCTCTGAGGGAGGAATATTCCAGGCAGAGTGAACATGGCCCCATGTTCATGACCTGGCACCTTGAAGGACGGAAGGATGGGGCAAAAGGAACCAGGGGACGGGATTAGGCAATGAGGCTGGAGAGGTGACCAAGCATCTCTCATTCTGTTTTAACTTCTCCTTTTGACATAATTTCAACCTTGCAGAAAAACTTCAAGTGGCACAAGGCATTTCCTGTGTACCCCTCACCCAGACTCACCAATTCACACTAACAGTTTGCCACATCTGCTTTATCATTCTCTCGGTATGTTATTACGTTTTTTAAATATATATTTTACATATACGAGATAGTACATAAATTAAGTTTTTTAAAAATTCGTATTATTTTTTTTCTGAACCATGAAGATAAAATTTGCCCCATTTCTTAACACTTCGATGTGTATTACCTAAAAGCAAAGATGCTTTCCTACCGTGCAACTGCAATACAACCATCAAAAGCAGGAAATGAACTTGAATACAATACAGACACCAAATGCATTTGGCCAATCGCCACGCTAATGCCCAGGCTCCACTCCAGCATTTACAGTCAGTGTCCGTCTGTCTGTCTCTACCTACCCAATCTGGGTCCCTACCTTTAAGGACCTCATATTTAAAAGTACCTACTACTTGACATGGACTCTAAATAATTTCATTTCTCTGTTAAAACTAAAATGTCATTGGTAATGACAGAAACGAGCAATTAAAATTTAAAAATACAATTTTATGTTCTACTTTGACGAGGGAGATTTCCCATACTCTTCTCACGGCATTTCATTCAGAAGCCGCTCCCTACCGTGGGCAAGGGCACTCGAATTGCCTTACAACGATTTTACGAACGGTGAAAACACAGCTTTGGGAACTGCTGATCTCCTTAACAAGTAGGAGGAGCAGTTCCTCCTCATTCTTCCTTGCTCTCTGGGCCCCAGGCACAGAGATTTGGGTTCATCATAATCCCCGGTCCATCTCTTACACCCATCATTGATCCCTGAATGTGGTCCCGTTTTACACCATCGGTTGAAGCGATGTAACAGACAAGCAGAAATCCATCAGCCCATTGACATCGGAGCTTCGTACGCTATGTTACATCTATATATATGCTCCCCGTCCCTGCTCCTGCCTCCCTCCAGACAGAAGTAACCATCACCCTGAACTTCATAGAAGAAATACTGGTTTGTTATGTACATAGTGCTTAAAAGCATACTGTTTCGTTTTAGGCGTTTTAACTTTATTTAAAAAGTACTGTGCTGCATCTCATGTCTTGCCATCTTTTTAAACGGCCGTGACAACATGGAATTCCGCTGTCTCTCACGCGGGGCGCGTGGAGACGGGCGCGTGGAGACGGGCGCGTGGAGACGGGCGCGTGGAGACCGCCGCCCGGCAAACACCGCGCGGCACCACTGCGCAAGACCGCGCGCCCTCCCCTCCCGCGCGTGCGCAGTCGGCTGTTGAGAGCCATTCCTCTGGGAGCGAACGTCGCTTGTGCGTAAGTTCCTGTCGGGGACATGCCCAGGAAGGACACACCTGGTTACGGGGGATGTGAATCCCACCTTCCCAAGATAATGCCAAACTGTTTCCTGGACACTTGCAAAATTTACACACCCCTCACGATGTATCAGAAACGCTTCTGACCCCCACTCTCTCTAACACCTTACACCGGCCGACTTCTTCCCTCCTGCCAACCAAGTAGGGGTAAAATTGTGTCTCCCACTGCGGTCTCCATCTGCACTTCGCTGGTCCCTGAAGAGATTCATGTCTTTATTTCCTTATCTTACGTTCCACACTACCTGATTTTTTAAAAAGGTGTTGCCAGTCATTTGGTTCTTCCTAACAAATGGGCATAAGACATGAACAGACAATTTTCTGCAAAGAAAACATCCAAATGGCCAACAGACACATGAAAAAGTGTTCCACATCGCTCGGCATCAGGGAAATCCAAATCAAAACCTCAATGAGATACCACCTCACACTAGTCAGAATGGCTAAAATTAACAAGTCAGGAAACGACAGATGTTGGCGGGGATGCGGAGAAAGGGGAACCCTGCTACACTGTTGGTGGGAATGCAAGCTGGTGCAGCCACTCTGGAGAACCGTATGGAGGTTCCTCAAAAAGTTGAAAATAGAGCTACCCTATGACCCAGCAATTTCACTACTGGGTATTTACCCCAAAGATACAAATGTAGGGATCCGAAGGGGTACGTGGACCCTGATGTTTATGGCAGCAATGTCCACAATAGCCAAACTGTGGAAAGAGCCAAGATGTCCATCGACAGATGAATGGATAGAGAAGATGTGGTATATATATATATACAATGGAATATTACGCAGCCATCAAAAAAATGAAATCTTGCCACTTGCAATGACGTGGATGGAACTAGAAGGTATTATGCTAAGGAAAATAAGTCAATCAGAGAAAGACTATTATATGACCTCACTGATATGTGGGATTTAAGAAACAAGGCAGAGGGTCATAGGGGAAAAGAAGAAAAAATAAAACAAGACAAAACCAGAGAGGGAGATAAGCCATAAGGGACTCTTAATCATAGGAAACAAACTGAGGGTTGCTGGAGAGGAAGGGGGGTTGGGGGATGGGGTAACTAGATGACAGACACTGGGGAGGGTATGTGTTGTAATGAGCACTGGGTATTATATAAGACTGATGAATCACAGACCTCCACCTCTGAAACTAATAATATATGTTAATTAATTGCATTTAAATTTTTTAAAAATATGAGAAAAACAAAAACACCAACCCTGGTTCTTCTAACAGAAGGCAGAGAAAGGAACATAGCCACAGAGAAAAAAGGACTGTCTCACCTCCCGGGACAGTTGGTTCTTCTGTCGCATGGATTATGATTTTATTGTCATGCCGCTTATTACCTATTGGGAGGCACTCCAAAATGAATTTCTTTGAAGTTTTATAAGGTTAAATGTCCTATAAAGCTGCAATGACAACATGACCTTTTGCTTCATTCAAATGACTTCAAGTGAAAAGCTCTGATACAATCCAGGATCTGCACAAAACATGGTTTCGGCTTGAAGTAGGTTCCATGTTGCTGTTCTCCATTCATGTTCAGCAAACATGATTCATGGTCAAGTGGATGCTGACTGACTCGCTTTTTTATTATAAAAGTGTGACATTCAGGTTTTAGGTTTTTCACACAGAAACCAGCCAATCTGCAGACTCAGATTGCTTTCCCGCTATTATGAGGCGGCAAGTCGATGACAAAATTCTTGTTTTGATTTTCTTATACGTCTGTTGGCAGAACTGCTTTGAAACGGATCTCCCGTAGTTTCAAGTCTATGGCCCAGGACCATAACATCTGCTTGGATTCTTCCCTTTTGTTATTCAAACATTAATGAGGTTTTAAAACCTATTTCTCTGAATGAGGCCAGCGAGCCTGTGGCACAGGGTTGGCTGGAGGTAGGTGGGGTGATCAACTGTCCTGGGACTGAGGGGGTTGCTGGTTCTCACGATTTTCCATGCTGAACAGGGGAAATCTGGGGCAAACCAGGTCGAGTTGGTCGCCCGGCCCAGAAGCTAAGTTAGCCAGCTGGTGGCTGGGCTGAGTTTGTGCAGGAAGCCTTTCTGGAGTGGAGTTTTCCCCTGTCCTACAATGGAGCCCTTCACAGGCTAAGGAAACCGAAGAAGGGACAGAAATTAACCAGCAATTGGGTACCCCTGACACAGAAACCCTAGCAACAAGAAAAACCCACCACATGCCTTTCTACCAGCTTGGACCATATCCATGCTCAGCGTCCACAGGTAAAACACATCAAAACGTGAGGGATCCCTTATGTGTGGCAATAATAATCAACCCTGACTCTGAAAGCCAGTTTGTTCTTAAAGTATCTGTCCTGCAGTCGGCCCAGAGCATAATAGATCTTTCTAGAAGGTTCCTTGCTGAGTCCCCAGCCTCTAGCACCATGGATACAAACTGAACCACTGCCTGGGGAGATCCGCTACTCAACACAGTTACTCCACGGAGCCCAGCCGAGCCCCCACCCCTGCTGGCCACACAGCCCTTAGGAAAACAACCAGTGTTCTCGGCACCTCTCCCGGTCACCTAGAGCGGGCGTAGGAGTCCTCTGTGACTCACTCTTTCTCCTCTCCTCCACCCAATCCCCCACAAACCTGCGGTCTGTGTCTCCTAAATATATTCAGGATCCAACCACTTACACCCGCCTGCCCCTCCCCACCCTGACCTCACCCAACATCACCACTCACCCAACAGACTCCCACCTGGTCTCCCTGATTCACCCTTGTGACCCCACAGTCCAGTCTCAGGAAGGCAGCCATGTGCTGCATGTACGGCTCATCATACAAAGTTAATTCATGCCACGCCTCTCCTTAAACCCTCCAAGGGCTTCCTATCCCACCCCAAGGAAGAGGCCAAGACCTCAGAGTAGCCTTGATTTACAGGATCTGCCCTGCTACCCTTCTGAATGGTGTCCTACACTCACTCGGCTCCAGCCTCACTGGCTTCCATATGTTTCTCCAACACTCAGCCCACTGTGGCCACAGGACCTTTGCACCTACACTTCCCCCTGCTAGAACACTCTCCTAACATAGTGCACGGTCCACTCCTCACTCCCTTCAGTCTCTACCCAAATGTCACCCTGTGGTGACCATCCTAGTTAACAGCCGCTTGCCCCCATCCCCCTCCTCCTCCTCTTTCCTGCTTCATTTTTCTCCAGAGCACTCAGCCCACTGGGCACACTCTGTATTTACTCACTTATCTGTTTACTGTCTGTCTACCCCCATTGGAATGCAAGTCCCACGGAGGCAGGCAGTTTTGCCTATGGTGGTCACTGCTGTACCCTCAGTTCTTCACCTACACCTGGTCCACTAGGTGCTGAACAGACGTTTGCCAAATGACTGAAGGGCGTACGGAAGCGACTGAAGTAACACTACCGGCTAGGAGAGGTACCAGCAGGCAGGGGCAGCCGGCTGGCATCCAGCTGTGTTTCTTGCCTTTTCTACTAAACGTCCTCAGCTACTGAGCCTATAACCCTCCCTTTCTTAGTGTTTCCCCCAAATGGTTATTTTGTGAATGTCCCCAGGGAAATGTGGCCCTTGCAGATGACTGATTGTGCATGGGGCCTCCATCCCTTCATCCAGATTCACTGCTTCCTCCTGAAGCTGCCTGGTTCCGAAAGCCCCCATGAGAGGCCGGACGCCTCCACAGCAGTACCTGCCAGAAGCTTGGAGCGTGACCACTCAGATCTTGCGGAAGACCCTAAATCACGCTCAGAGCCCTAGCTGCAAGGGAGTCTGGGAAATGCGGCTTACAGCTTCCCAGCCTCCGCAGTTTGAGCTGTCAGTCACGCGAGAACGGTACTTTCAAGACTATGGGTTACTCCCCATTAGTGGCCTTGAAATCAATTTCCTGAAAGCAGACCAGAGTCCTTTTTAATGAAATGGAACAGACGACAAAATATCACAGCGTGCTATATATTCTGGGAGAAGTCCTGTTTTAGGAAAACGTCTGCCCAAGCATCAACCCAAACTATGACATCAGAATTTCTGGTGCATCAGACTTTTTTAAAAGTTCCCTGGTTAATCCAAATGTGTGGCCAAGAAGAAGAGCCATGGGGTCTGGTCTTTTCCACAGGGAAACAATGCTTCTGTACCCATAACTCCCAGCCGGCCTCTGGTCACCCGAACAGTCATGTGGGCATTGTGCCGAGGCCCCAGGCTGTCCATAGAGTCTGTCGGCATCAAAATGCATCTTTCTTCTGGCCAAGATCTTTCTCTTTCTCTCTTCCTGCTTCGAAGCCCACACTTCCTTGGGGTACCTCCCTGAGCTCCCATTTGCCCCCACTGACTGATGAAACTTTGTCTTCCTGTGGCAGGGCTGAGCCAGGTCCCCAAGCCTCGAGAGTGACTTCCGCAGCCTCAGGGGGAGGCTTCCTGAATCCAACCTGTTGCCGGGATTCAGTATGTCAAGCAGATGGTAAAAATACCACAGCAGTTCGGCCCTAAGGAAGAACACAGTTGTTTCCTCAAAAAGCATCAGCACAGCTCAGCACCCTGCACGTCAAGGGAGAAAAGCCAAGTCAGGGGACCACACTTCTGGAATGCCTGCTTGTTCCATCTGGCCAAGGACACCGGGGGATGAGGGAAGCTCTCCTTCTGACAAACTGATTGTCAACACAGTGTAGGGCACGGACACCGCACCTAAACTTCCACACTGGAGGGCCTGTTACTGATGCTCACTCTAGATCAGCAAGAAGTTCTTAGCCCTGGAGCTACTTGAAGGAACAGCAGACCCACGATTATGATGGACAGGGACTTCCAGACTGACTTCATAGGACAGATGGGTCTAATGCACATTCAAGAAATTAGACTCCGACACCAACTTCCTTTTGGCACAAATTTCATTCTCGAAGTCAAAGCTGAAGGAACACCGAGCCCAGAGAACACAGGGCCATGACCTCATCATTTGCCACTTGCCTAAAACATAGCCTCTCTCCTGGAGACACTGGTGGAGACCAGACCAGGGTGCCCAGCACAGTGTTTGGGAACAAAGGCATAGAGGGGATCTCTTCCGCCCCCTGCAGCCAGCTTGGCCAAGAAGTTCGGGACACTCAGTGTCTATGTGACAAATGATTAGACGAAATTGAGTCAGATTTGGAGGGAATCTTAGTTCACACCTTCTTTTCCAAATGGGTAAACTGAGGCCATATGCTCTTAAGTGGCTTGAGATAACCCAGCCAGCGCCTGACACAGGTGGGCCTGTCACTATCTGGTCCCCGAGCTCCCGGGCCATGGCATTTTCATACACACCATCCCCGGGTCTCCTTCCTCAGGAAGCATGCTGCAGTCACATCAGGGACAGAACTCTGAAATGGCCCGGGAGCCCTAATCTCGTCCAGTAAGTCGCTGGGCCCCGGGAGAGGAGAACGCGCCCCAGAATCCAGCCTGCGGACGCAGACACCCAGAGTGCAGGGTGGGTGCCCAGCCCCTCCTGGAGACTGTGTTTTCAGGATCTGCTCTCTGCACGGCCACTGGGGAAGTGAAGAGAAAAGAAGGAGAGGTCCTGGGTTTAAGGTCCAAAAATGCTGACCCCGGTTAGCAAATCGCAACCCCAGGGGCTGAATTGCAGGAGTTCCGAAGGGCCTGCATCCCTTGCGACGGTGGTACTTGGCTTTGGCTTCTGTTCCCTCAGCATCCCTGAAACTCAGTACCCGGCACGCAGCCGTGGCCTGTCATCTGGCTGACCCCTCAGCTCCATGACACCAGCCGGGGTTATGGGATCAGCACCCATGACAGCAGTGTCCTGGGGCCGCCTGAAGAGAGGCAGAAGGCGGGGGTTTTCCTGGGCAGGCCCACCTGCATCCATCCATCTCTCAAAGATCCAGATGAGTCAGGCACCTTCGTCTGTCTCTCTGCTCATTGCCAACGTGAAAGAAGTAGCTGGTTCCTAACGGCTGACTTGTCATGCTCTGTGATTCCTGCCTGATGCCAGTCATATCCTGGGTCCCCTTCTCTCCAGTCCCATCATGGGCCGTGCTGAAAAGGCACGAGGCAGGGGTCTGCGTCCCAGCCCTGTTGAGCGCACAGCTTGATGAGGGAACCTAGACAAGCTGCATAATCCCCGTGAGCCGCAGGTCCTTCATCTTTACAATGGACACGATGCCACGTGCATCAGAGGGTAGTTGGGAGGTAAGTGCACACACGGAAGGCACTTGGGGTGTGGGAGATGCTCGGTCACGTTAGTTTGGTTTCTGTCAGGCAGAACCTCCACCTGTCCCCTCTGAAGGGGGGGGAGTGTGCTAGAATACTTGGGACCCTGCTCTCTGAAGACAGTGTTACAGACTTGTTGACCAGAAAGGGCCCTTGAGAATTTCGTTGAAACCCTGGCCTCTGAGCAGAGCCACACGCAAATCCCAGGAGAAGGGCTGACCCCTCCTACCTGGGAAGGCCTCCAGAGGGAGAACTCCCCCAGCCTTCCTCCGCAGCTCATCCCAGCTTTCACCAGCCATCCTGGCCTTCCTCCCTGTGTCTGGCCGAAGCTCTTCCTGCCCGCACCCCTCTTGTTCTCACGGTAGCACATTTCCTCCTCTGACTCAAACCAACCTCAAGGCTGACTTCTCCAGACCTACTTCTTCCAGCCACGTGGCAGAGGACCCAACCCTGTTCCCCCACCATGGCCACCGTCACCCTGGAACCGACCAAGAAAAGAAGTGAGAGTTCGCGTTTCATCCCCACCTGTCCAGTGGGGAGAAGGTCACTGTCAGTTGCTGCCTGGGCCGGTCTCAGTCACGTCTGTTCATCCATTCATGCTCGGGGCTTTCTGCCTGACTTACTGTAGCACCATGAACCATGCTGGGGAGGCAGACCATGGAGGTCTAACTACAGGGAGGGAACTGCCAGATCTTATTCAACTAGCAGCGTCCATGTTCCTGGTGCCTAGCAAGCACTCAATCTAGAGAATGAATGAATGAACGAATGAACAAACGAATGAATGAATGATTAAATGAATGATGCAGCATGCAATCTCCGAACTCTGCATTCAGGAGACATCAGCTGCGTTCCTCCCACACTCAAGACACAGGACCAATACCTAAAATACTAGGCTGGTTGTTTGTCTCACCAGATCCACCTGCCAGCACGCCGACCTACAAGGACATCAATGGGCCAATGCCTTGAGGTCAGAGGGAGGGAGGGCCAGGGGTGCTGATTCTCCCAGTTTGTTCTCTGGAAGGCTACGAGCTGCCTGAATCCTTAAGGGAGGGTCAGCTCCGATCAGGCCACAGGCTCCACGGCCCTTTAGGCCTGGGGTGGTAATGCCTGGGGTTCCACACTCTCTTCTGTGCCTTTCCTACACCCTGCCCAAACCTTTGTAATAGTCCCCTTCTTAACCTTTTCTCAGCTTGCCCCATACACGTGAGCATGCCCCAAGTTTCTCGCCAGGCCTCTGACCAAGCTGATCCCAAAGTCTTACCTGTCAGGACACAGAAACAGCGCGGGAAGGGAATGAGCGGTGCGGTAACATTCTAGAGTTTAGCTAAAAGGAAGTCTTTCTCCATCTGGTTTCTGTTCATCTTGGTGAGGGGGGCAAAGAGCAGGGAAGTCTTTTCCTATTTTTGAAATTACTTTTTTTGTATAGTAAATATATTCAGATGGCTCAAAGTCCAAAAAGACATAAAAGAGTATCTGCACTCAAGTCCCCACCACCTGGACAGTTCCAGGGATAGAGTGCTGAGCCCCCGTCACGGGGGCAGCTCCAGATGATGTCCCATCACCATACTGAACAAACCGGGTCTCCCTGCAATTCCCACCCGTGCTCCCTTCTAAATAGGAGATCACAACTCAATAAAGTAGAGAAGTCCTGCCCAGGACTCGAAGCCCTCCAGAGTCTCTGCCCTGGTTTATCACCAAAGCTTCCAGAAAACCCAGCTAGGTCTGTTCCTCATATCCTGGGACCTTCAGGAATTGGCATCCATAGAATGGAGGAGTGGCATTTTCCCTTCGTGCAACAATGTTCTCTTCAGATTTAAAAAAAAAAAAAGAAAGGAAAAGAAAAAAAGCTTAACGTTTAGTAGTTTGCAAATGTTTTGTCCTGATCTATCAATCATCAAGTGAAATCTAGCAGCGCAGTATTTATTTCATCCTTGATGCATAAGCCCCTCTGCTCCTCTCCCCCCACCGCCCACCCCCACCCCCTGCAACAAATGCTGAGACAAGCTGACAGGCATCCTTGCCTTCTCGGAGTTTGCCACCAGAGACCACAAGGAAACAAGAGGGAAGAAGGGGTGAACTCAGCACATACACCCCTATTCCCGCTGCAGCTAAACGCGGTCAGGTGAGGAGAGCTGAGGGAACCTCCAGACGAGGGCACAGTGTTACATCGGGAATCATGGAGACACTGAGGACAGCAACCATGGGACTAAACGTCATCAGCTGACTGAGGACGGCTCTTAGAAGCGGTCACCTCACTTCTCACCATCCCCCAAAGAACAAGGAATGCCAACCATCCACCTTCACAACCAGGAGCTCTAAGTGGCATCTTAGCAACCTCTGTTTAAGGGACAAAGGCCAATAGGGCATCACGGGCAACCACAGCATTAACCTATTAATCTGAGTTATGAGGGAAGGGAAGAGAGGGCAAGAGGACAGGGACGGAGGGAACGGGGAGAGGGCCACACAGCTCAGTCCCAGGCACCCGGGAAGGGTGGAGGCCTCCTCTCACTTACTTCTCACCAGGCCACCGTACCCAGGTGGGGGTGCAGAAGCCTTGGGTTTTAAGTGACAGTGGGTCACCGGAGCCCAAGCCCCTCCCAGGCTGAACAAACAGGGAAGGAGTCAGATAGCTCTGATTGCAAAGTGAAATTGAGTCTTCCTCTCTGTCCCGGGCTAGCATTCCAGCGAGCCCTGCAGTGACTTGGGAGCATCAGGGCCTCCATCACCCTGCCCATAAAATGAGGCCCAATACAACGGCGGGGGGGGGGGGGGAGCCCCCTTTTGGGGCAGGGGGCCATAGGAGCATCTGGGCTTGCTGACAGGCCGTGTGCGACCCACCACCCCCTGCAGGGGGGAAGGCCCCAGTGAAGGAGCCTGAATGCAGCTCCTTCAGGAGGGCCAGGTGGGGCACTCCACGCAGGGGGCCCGGTGAGGGAAGGTCTTGCTGGAGGGCACCTCCCTAGGCCAGGCCCACCTCACCTCACGTCTGTTTGCTTTTCCGTGCACCGTCCCACCGGTCCCCATGCAGTCGTCCCTATTCGTGCCCATTTTGCCAAAGAAGACCCTGAGGCTCCGGGGTGGTCAGATGACTTCCCAAGAGTGACGGGGGCAGAGAAGCGCGGCGGCAGGACTCGCACACAGACCTGCCTTCCACACCGGCGTGCCCCCCCGCCGCCCCCCCCCCCAGGCTCAGCCTGCAACCGGAGTGCGCGGCCGGGAGCCCACGCGGCGAAGCTGCCACCCCCGAGAGCCCCCAGGCCGCGGGTCCGCGCGCGCGAGCCTGCTCCAGCAGAACCGCGAACTTGAACGCAGCGCGCCTGGGGGTTGGTTCCAAGTGGCGCCACTCGCACCGGCGAGGGCACGTGCGGCGGCGGCAGGGGCGGCGCGCGCGGGGGGCCCGGGGGGCGTGGGGGGCAGTGCGGGCGCGGGGGGCGGCCAGGGCCGGGCCGGTGGGCTCGCGGGGACGGCGCCTACCTTTCCTGAAGGGCATCGCGGAGGGGGGCGCCCCGCGAGGCTGTCCCGGGACTCCGAGGCCGGGCGACGTCCGAGTGCCAGCCCCGCGGCTCGGGGGCGCCTGCGGGCGCCGGGCGAGGGCGGGGTGGGGGGGCGGGGAAGGGACATATTTGGGCAAAACGGGGCGCGTCACAGCCGGAGGGAGGAACCGCGGCGAGGCGGGCGGCGCAGCCTCCGGGGCGGGCCCGGCGGAACCCGCTTAACCCCTGCGCTGCCGGCGCGCCGCGGGGCCGCGGGCCACCCCCTCCCGAGCAGGGGCGGCGTCGGGCCCCCTCGCCGGCTCCTTCGGCCGGTTCGGGGCCGCCCTCCCCGGAAGGCTTTGGGGAACTTTACCCCGCGCTTATGTTTCGGTCCTCAGGCACAGGGGGACGGCTCAAGTGGCTGGCTGGCTTGAACTGAAATGAAATGAGGGCTGGAGGGAGGCACCCCGTCAAAGTGCATCTCTGGTAGCCTCCCTGGCCACCCTCGTTCAAAACCCTAAACCCTTCCCGCTCCTGGGCACCTGCCCCGCTTTACTCCCACCCCCCACTCCCCCCAGCAATTACCACCTCTGACAAACGTTCTGTTTTTCTCCTTTGGTCATTGCTGTTTCCCGGCAACCTGGAACAGCACCTCACGCACAGGTCGTTAAATATGTCAAAAATAATAAAAATAATGGGACTTGAAGAACTGTAACCTAGAGAGAGGAGGGAGGCCATTCCTCACATTACTACTCATTTTGCCTCTGTACAGGCCAGCACCTGAGAAATGCTTGATTATTTGATGGGATCAAGTATCTCAAAGGCAGGTCATCTTTCTGTTTAGCTGAGAGTTAATTCCCGTGGGAAGTGCTATTTTACATTGCAATTTGAAGAAATGATGTTAGGAACAGTCTCCTGATCTAATATTTGAGACACTCATGCAAATAGCAATTTCCCCACTTTCTATGTAGTGAAAAAAGCCGTCCAGGTGAACTGAAAAGTCCGAGCCAGAGGGTTGTCTGTTTTTAATCATTTCTTAGAATCAGTTTCCTGGCCTGCTCTCTTTTATGGGTAGTAGTCCAAACTCCTGCCCCACATTCAAAGGGAGCCCATGTCTGGGAGAAGGAAGGAATTGTTAGTTCAGACGAGGTATTGTCGGTTGGCTTGGGACATGGCCCTGGTAGAGCCTTCTGGAAAGACACTGTTGCATGGGCCTGAGCTCTCAGACCTCAGCTCCTGTGCCACAGGCCTCATGAGTGTGGGTGTCAGTCTGTGTAAGAGGAACAGGAAGTGAGGGATGGGGGGGGCCAGATTGAGAGATTGTCAACTCCCCCTGCTCTTTTCCCTGCCACAACTGTAACACTCAGTGGACTTGCACTTTACTCCATGGACTCACTTGCCAAGGAAAGCAAATTTTATCTAAGGCCAGATAAAGTGTGCAAGACTGCACATCTCAGACTTGTCCAGCCGCGAGTCACAGTGAAGCCAGAGGACATGCAATTTGAGGTGGGTGGGCCTTTCTTCCTTGTATTTGGCAGCTTTACTACCTTGTGGACTCATGTGGCTGATTGTGATACAGTAAGAAATACATATTTGGTCTTTGTCCCCAGTTCCTGGCACACGACTCCCAAGACCCTTGGAATCTGCACAGGGATAAGAGAGTGTTTGCACACTCATGAAAGGACTGGTGGCAGCAGGGGCACGTAGGCAGCTTCAGGCTAGGGCTGGTGGCCAGAAAGACCACATCATGCTTAGAGGGCTGGAACTTTCAACACCACCCCTCCACCTCCAAGGATGGGAGAGGGGCTGGAAATTGAGTCGGATCACCAGTGGTCAGTCATGCCAACGTAATGAAACCTCCATAAAAACCCCTAAATGACAGGGTTGGGAGAGCTTCCAGGCGTGCTCGGGGCATGGAAGGTCCATACACCTCTACCCTCTTACCTTGTCCTAGGCATCTCTTCCGTTCGGCTCTTCCTGAGTCCTTTCCTTTATAATAAACTGATAATAACAAATAAGGCACTTTTCTGAGCTCTGGGAGCAGTTCTAGCAAATTATCAAACCCGAAAGAGGGAACATTGTGGAGACTCTGTAGCCAAGTTGGACAGAAGAGGGGGGACCTGGGCACACAGCAGCTGTATTGGCATCTGAAGCGGGGGGCGGTCTAGTGGGACTGAGCCCTTACCTACCCTGTGGGGTCTGTGCTGACTCCAGGGAGTCAGGTCAGAATTGAACCGAAGGGCAGGACACCTAGACAACTGCCTGTTGGTGTGGAAACCCCACACATTTGGTATCAGAAGCGTTATGAGGAAAACCAGTTAGGACCCCCGGAGCCTGATCTCTCCACTTTGAGCGTCATCCTATGGAGGAACAAGAGCATGGGACTCGTTGCTGTCTTGTTTCTGTCATTTTGGAGAGCAGCCTCTCAGACGCTGGGTGTTGTTAATAATCCTGGGACATTTGTGCTTTCACTCCCAATCAGAGTCAGCCAGCGAGGGTTGATGTTGACATTTCATAACTCGAAGAGTGTTTCTGCTTGTCCTCTGCACAAGGGAGGGAAGGACACCGGCAAGTCCGCACAAGAGAGAAGCAAGTGGCGTGAAAAATTGGATTTGCGGGCGCCTGGGTGGCTCAGTCATTAAGCGTCTGCCTTCGGCTCAGGTCATGATCCCAGGGTCCTGGGATCGAGCCCCGCATCGGGCTCCCTGCTCAGCGAGAAGCCTTCTTCTCCCTCTCCCACTCCCCCTGCTTGTGTTCCCTCTCTCGCTGCGTCTCTCTCTGTCAAATAAATAAATAAAATCTTAAAAAAAAAAAGTAAAAGAAAAATTGGATTTGCTCAAGAAGGAGCTCATTGCAGCCAGGACCTGGTACGGGTTGGGAAAACGGGCTGAGGTAGGGGGACATGGCATTCTGGTTTTCGACGTGGAGGCAAGAAGTGAAACGATTTGAAATCAAGAATATATTCCCAGGTGCTGTCAACAATATAGTGTGAGTCATAGAGTGAAGTCATTTCGTCATTACTCTCCAAATGGCCAACTTCGTCCGCCGACATTTCTGTTCTCAGTCTAATGACTATTGATTTAACCCGACTCTTCCGAGGAGCTCTTAACGCGTCAAAGTGGTGTCTGAAAATCTCTCCTCGTGGCTGGAACCACGGGGGAAACTGTGAGCTACCATCACTTTAGAATGGTCACCATCAATCAATAACATCATCTGGTCACTGAGTCCGGAGGACAGAGGTGCTCCAACTTGCAGGCAGGAGAGCGGGCTGGAGGGCAGGGTTTGTAACCGGTGGCTGGGCCTCCCAGGCAGTTTCTTATCTAGTTAAGTCTAGGGCGCAGTGCAAGAATTTGCAAGGCGAGCAAACTTCTCAGGTAATAAGGATGTTGCTAATTCTCCCGGTGTCACGGCTGCACTAAGAAACCCAGAGAGGGGCGTGGGTCTGGGCTGTGGGGTGAGGGCCCCCTGGGAACTGGATCAGACCCGGGGCTCCTTTCATCCAGGGCTCGAGCCACCCTTCTCTTCTGGCATCGATGCCCTGCTGGGTGCCACCCCGCCCAGGCTGTTGGGGCAGGAAGTGCCGAGCCCATAGCCTCTGGTTGTCTTACTGCAAGAAGCAAAGGCCCCTCTTCCCAGATTTCTTTCCCAGTTTCTAGGCCACACCGAAGGCTTTCATGCTCTCTCCAAAGGGAGGGTGACATTCAGATAGAATAGATCTCACACTTTCTACCCTGGAAATTCCTCCTTCCCATAGCCCTTCCTTAGCAGGTATTTGCATTTTCAAGCCTTTCCTCTCTAGTTGTCGAATGTAAGGTTTCATCTCCAATGAAGGAATTCAGGCCATAGGAAGAGGGAACCTTCTGATCAGGGCCCAGGAATGGTGGTAAAGAGTGTGTGAAGGAGGAAGGAAGGAAGAGGCGTGCCTGGGACAGGGACCAGCAGGGCCCGCAAAGTACTTGAGAGCCCCGCCCCCACCTCCACCAGATTCCCCAGTGTGGAGAGTCCAACGGGGGTTGTCCCCACTGCCAGGTACGCCCCCAACTCTATGCCCCTTGGCATGGTATGGCCCTGGCGGCAGCTCCTTGGGTTCTGCCAAGAGGCAGACCTACAGCCAGCCAGCCCTAGGATGGCTGCATACAAAGAGCAGGGGTGGGGAGAAGAGACTGGCTAAGAATCCCTGCATGGCTTTCTAGGCTCTATGACATACCCTCGTGGAGCCTCAGTATTGTCTGTAAAATGGGCATGATGCATTCTTCATGAATTGCTGTCAGGATTCCGTGAAATCATATTTGCCTGGAGCACAAGTGCTCAATGAAAGGTAGCTGCTATTATTATTAATATTAGTATTATTAGAGCTGGAAGCAGGGTCCCTGGGGTAGTGAGAGGGAAGGGTCCCCAGAAGAGGAGAGAAGCAATGGGAGCAATGGGAAGATGCAGGGTGGGAACATGTGGGCCGGCCCAGGAATGTTGGGGCTGAGCTTCCATGGGGTTGTGTGGGACAAAGGAAATCCAGCTGCCTGGGGATGAGCTCATTGGTCCATTACCAACATGTGAGTGTGTCTGTGTGCATATGCGCATGCTGGTGCACGCGCGTCTAACTATGTAGCCATGAACGAATCCGTGATCCACAGTATCGGAGAAAACTGTAAACATTAAGAGTAGTTATATGGACACATCTAACTCATGACTGTTGGTCTCTAAATACCAGTCTCCGATTGAAGGAACCAAGAGACCTTGGCGGGCTGGAACAGCAAAACACAAGATGAGCCTGGAACATCTTGTGATGCCAGAAACTAAGTAATCATTTTGCTGAGGTACCAACAAATGACGAGGACGTGTCCAAAAGCCACAGAGGCCAAGCTGAAAGGGCTCCTCTGAGCCAATCTGAGCAAGAAGATAAATCGTGGTAGTAATGGATTGTGACCCGTAGAATAAAGTGAGAATTTGTGAGTCCATACTGACATAAATAAATAAAACATTGAATAAATACATAGGGAAGGAGGGAAAGCTCTTCCTCACAAATTCTAGAATTCATGGAAATCATTAGAATCCTAGCGAATAGATGTAGAAGGAATCATGGAGCCCACCAAATCAGTCTGACCTGGCTCAGAGAGGGTCTCCTCCTTCCCTAATAATCCTCAGTAATAATAATAAGCCATCAAAAAAATGAAATCTTCCCATTTGTAACAACAGGGATGGAACTAGAGGGTATTATGCTGAGCGAAATAAGTCAACCAGAGAAAGACAATTATATGATCTTACTCATATGTGGAATTTAAGAAACAAAACAGAGGATCATAGGGGAAGGGAGGAAAAAATAAGACAAAATCAGAGAGGCAGACAAACCATAAGAGACTCTTACCATAGGAAACAAACTGAGGGTTGCTGGAGGGGAAGGGGGTGGAAGGGATGGGGTAATGGGGGGATGGGCATGAAGGAGGGCACGTGATGTGATGAGTGCTGGGTGTTACATAAGACTGGCGAATCACTGAACTCTACCTCCGAAACTAATACACTATATGTTAATTAATTGAATTTAAATTAAAAAAAAATGCTTTAAGGACCTTCCAAAAATCCTCCTGTTTAAACCGATTCCTATGTACAGCCCTGACTGTGATGGAATGTAATTAATTCTTTCCAGTTGGTTTCACAAATCAGGATCTCGTCTCTAGGGGACAGATTCTGTCCCAGTCCTCGATGTCCCTGATGGCTGGAGCGCACCACTGTGCTTATTGCTCAGCCCTCCTTGTGGCTCCGCTCTGTAGGCAGCTGGGAATGTGTGCCCTGAGGCTGACCAGCTCCTGACACTCCTCGGGAACAGCTACCCCTTTCTTCAGAAGGACAGAGCCGGGGAAGCGAGGCTCCAAACTCAGTGGTGGGTCTCCGCGAGCTGGGCACAGGGCGTAACCCGGACCTTTGATGCCCGTCGAGCCCAGGGCTGGGGTGGCATTGAGGGGGGAGCCACTGAAAACATCAGAGCCCGAAATGACTCTAGAATGTCACCAGGCTGCTCTCAGGCAGCTCACTCTTGGGCCAGTACATGACCAGGCCTTTTGTTGTTTGCTCCTGGTGCTCTGACAAATGTTTGACCGACGCAGGGGCGCGCGTTCGCCGCATGGCCCCAAGCTGGCTTCAGCTCGGGAGCTGGCCTGCCCTGGGTGCCCGGCCAGACAAGGACGGAGCGGAGACCTCACTGCAGGCCTCCTGACCAAGGCCGCTGCTCTCACTGCTCTCCCTGGTCAGTGTCCTGCAGGCGGGAAATCACCGTCCTCAGAGGGTTAGCTTAGCTGGGAACCGAGGGCCATCCGACCTCAGTGGACTTAGTCTTAACAACCTATTTATGGCTGAGGAGCCAGGCTGCCTCTTTTCCAGAAATCAGGGTCAACTGCTCTGGCCAAGCGGTGGCTTCCCACCCCTGTCAGGGTCCCGGAATATGCTGCAACCTTCTGAGGGGAATGCGAAGAGCCACTGTGATTTCCATTAGTCACATAATCACTTCCAGAGAAAAAGGGCAAGTCTTCGTGATGGGCTTTCACTTAACCCGTGATAAGGACAATTTAGAGGCAAACGGAACAGTGGACGAGCCAGGCTGCGGGGGCTGGTGGGAGATTTGTGACCGGCTCTCCTTCTGCCCATTTCTGCCTTCCTCTGCCTCTGTTTCCCCATCTGTAAAATGCAGAGAATATTAGTTGTTGGCCGAATGTGAGGACCAAATGACTGCTTAAAAGAGAACACAGAATCTGTAAAGTTGGAGGAGCATAGATTTTTACTGTACTGAAGGGTGGCTTTTATATATACGAAAGACTGCTTGGAGTTATTTCTATTTTTAACACTCATTTTATCCAAATTCACAATGTGGGGTATTCCGTAGGCTTAACTTAAAACTGCGTTGTTCTACTTATATCTTTATCATGTAAAATACAGTAAAATTTAATAGTCACTGGTAAGGGGAACTTGATGACTGGTCCCATGTAGAAATTTGGTTATTTAAACCACTACTTTCTCAATTTAAAACTGCATTTATGAACTACTTTATACTTCAGAACACTTTGGTTTGCTCACAAGCCCTCCCAAATAACCAACTAAATATGGTGAATCTTAAGTTCTTTTAGATGTTCCCATATTGCTTACAATCTTCATAAAATTGCATTGCACTTTTAGGTCAAATCATGAGTCCACATCAATTACTCAAATATATATATTAAAGTGGGATTACAAGGTTGGTGCACTGGATACTCACATTTGCCACATTCTCTTAAAATTACAAGTTCTTGGGGTGCCTGGGTGGCTCAGTCGTTAAGCGTCTGCCTTCGGCTCAGGTCATGATCCCAGGGTCCTGGGATTGAGCCCCACATCGGGCTCCCTGCTCAGCGGGAAGCCTGCTTCTCCCTCTCCCACTCCCCCTGCTTGTGTTCCCTCTCTCGCTGTGTCTCTGTCAAATAAATAAATAAAATCTTTAAAAAAAAAAAATTACAAGTTCTTAAAATGCCAAATAGATACTGGTCACCTAACTTAACCCCAAATATCAAAAGTATGAGTTTAATTTGCTTCCTATTCCTCTGCTTAAATAGAAACTTTTCCACGGTTAAAAGAAAGGGAGTCTGGGACGCCTGGGTGGCTCAGTCGGTTAAGCGTCTGCCTTCAGCTCAGGTCATGATCCCAGGGGCCTGGGATCGAGTCCCGCATCGGGGTCCCTGCTCCGCGGGGAGCCTGCTTCTCCCTCTGCCTCTGTCTCTCTCTCTCTGTCTCTCATGAATAAATAAATAAAATCTTAAAAAAAAAAAAAAAAGAAAGAAAGAAAGGGAGTCTATAAAGAAAACAATTATGTCATTATCCTGTTCCAAGGCACTGAGGTTACCTATTGACCAAAAAGACCCTGATTAGGTCGGCAAAAACATACAACGAAATAAGGGTTTCCCAGACCTTCTGAATTGTGGGTTATTTTTGCAATAAAATGTTCAAAACTAAAAAGAGAGCTGAATTATAGGTCTGTTGCTGGGGATTTTCTAGATGGGGTCCGAGAAGAGCTTTTAAGCTCTTTCAAGGCCCTTGCTGCTTAAAAATGGCTTCAAGAATTAGCCGGGGAATGAATTTCTAGGTGGTGTCGTGTTCTGGGGGCATCCTGTGCTTGTGTCTGGGCCTCGCCCGACCGCTGCGCAGATGGAAGGACAGTTAAGGACTGGGCGGGGGTGGGGGGGACGGCATGTGGACGGTTAACGAAAAGGCGAGAGTTGAAATCACAGTCCCCGGGGGTGAGGGCGCTTCTCCGGTAGCAGTGGAGGTCATCAGCACTCTTGGTGCGAAAGGACAGACATCAGACTCAAAGGAGCTTAGGCCAAAGCGCAGTCATCTGGAAGAAAGCTGACGCGACTCAGAACGAAAGGCCAAACCACAGGGAGCGGTGGTGGCCTGTGTGGGGAACAGTGGGCACATGGCCCCAGTACAAGCCAGGACCTTGCCTGTCTCTTGCATCTTCTTTCCACCGGTCACCTCGTTAGCTCATGGCCGCCCGGCCTCCTCCGCGGGGCGGGGGCGTGACCAAGGGCAGATGCCGGTGGTGCTCGGGGCCTCTACCCTGCTCCCCCCAGCCGCCACCACGGAGGCCCTGAAGGAGCGGCTCCCGCTGGAACCACGCGCTCTGAGCTGGCAGGAGTGGCTCCTGAGGGAAGGAGCTGTATTCGGGAAGCAGGTGCATCAACCCCAGTTCAGAAGAGCAGCTCATCCCCCTGGGCCTCCCCGAAGCAGAACCATGGATAGTTTTGGCAGAAGGGCCAGGAATCCGGAGAACTGGGTTCTGCGGCTGACTCGCAGGCTTCCCTTCTCAACTGTAAAGTGACTGAGACACCTCCTGGTCCTGATGTGACAGCTCGCTGACCTGGGGGCAGAAGGGCGGATTGGGGAGCGAGGACGAGGTAAGAAGGGCCCTGGCGAGCCTGCTGCACACCCGGGCACGGATCACACAGCAAACATCCTAAAGGAAATGGGGCTTGAGAAAGACGCTGGCCTCCTGACCGGGGGACATTTCTTGGCCACACACGAGACAAGGCAGAGGGAGACAGGCAGGCTGGCAGCACGCACGGCAGCACCTCGCCCCCCCGGGACAGAGCCTGACCATTCATGCTGGTGTGCCCCCCATCCTTTGTTTGGTTGCCCCCTGAATCCAACTTTTGTGATGTATGATATACTACCCCAAAGCGGGGCAACTTTGTGACCCTGCTGACTGATGTTTTCCTTCAGGACATGAGCTCCTGAGCTGGCCTGGTACACAGCAGTCGTTCCTCAACATTCACTGTATGAAGGACGGATGTTTGGAAGGCTGTGCTCCTAAGAGCATTGAGCTAGGACATCCATCTTTGTAGCTTCGGCTCCGAGAGCCTGATTCACTGTAGATGAGCAATAATTACTGTTAAATGAATGAGTCAGTCGATCACAAAGTGACCTTTGCTGAATACGTGCTCGTATTTCTGTGTGGCTTGGACTCCAAATACATCTTGTCCCTCCTTGTGTCACTGGTCTCGCACAGTGCCTGGCATGTGAAAAAATGCTCAGTAAACGTGTTACAATGACAAAGAAGCAATACCTCCTAAGCTCTGTATTAAATTTAAAAAATAATCCTGGGAGCCACGCATTTTCAGATACCAAATTCTCTCTCAGTTAGGGAGGCTTCTGCCCACTAGTAACAGAAGCTCGGGTCGGCTGTGATTTCCACAAGAAAGGGCTTCTTTTTCTGACATGAGAAGTCCAGAGGTAAGCAGTGCAGAGCTGGTGCAATGAATCGATGGTGTTCTGTTCCAGCCACGCAGCAAGTGGGCTTTTGTCCACAGTCCGACCATGCTGCGTCTGCAGACATGAGGTGCACGGCATGCAAGCTTGAATGGGGATAGAAGTAGCACAATTACATCCTTCCTTTTGACCAGTAAAGCAAAAGCTTTCCCTCAAAGACCCCAGATATTTCCTTTTTAAAAAAGATTCTTATTTATTTATTTGAGAGAGAGAGCATAAGCAAGGGGAGGGGCAGAGGGAGAGGGAGACTCCCTGCTGAGCAGGGAGCCCGATGTGAGATCCCATGACCTGAGCCAAAGGCAGACGTGTCACCGAGGCTCCCGACCCCAGATATTTCTACATTCATCTCATTAAACAGAATTGTAACTTGCGTGCTGGAAAGCAGAGGATGTGTGTGGAAAAAAGGGGAAAGGGATGCCTCTTCCCACGGAGCTCCTGTACGGAGAGGAGGGGATTCGAAGGCCTTTCAGTCCTGTTCAGAATGACCCGGGGATGGTTGGGAGAAGCATTCTCTGTGGGATATTTAAAGTTCTTTATATCCCAGTCCTTAAAACTTAGAGCAAATGTTCAAGACAAGCACCAATCTTGGACTAAGGATTTTAAACCATGTTACTAAAATGACCTGTTTCAGATTCCCAAGATTAACCTGAAATTCAGTGTCACATCTCTCCACCTGACTGGGGATGCTCCATGGCCCCTCTCCGGCCGGCTGGATGGAGAACTGGAAACTGCAGAGGACTCGGAGCCGAAGGGGTCATCCACCGCTGGCTGAGTATGAGGAGCCAGGTATTAAACATCTGGAGTTTTGTGTGGATGAGGTGTTCATGCTTTGGAATTTTTCGTTTTAATATGGCTCTAGAAGTCAGGGGAAAAAAACCTGTCCTCTAAGCTCTGAATGTGGGTTTTTTGGGCCAATTACCCCTTCACCTGTTTACTAGCTTTATTGTTTACATATTTTAGAACCGTATTTGCACCCGGATTTTCAACATGATTTTCAGACATCTGATATACTATTTAATTTATCATAGTGCCTAATGGAATGGTAAGCATTTAAGAAATACTTCACCAATGGGTAACTGGTATAAAAATATATAATTTCCCTGAATATTTTTTCAACCTGTCAACAACCGAATCACAACTTGGCTTAAATACTGACTTCTATCAGATAAGCAGGGAGATGGCATCTTTTAACACTGATAAAAGCAAGTTAGAGCCCCATTCCCTCCTCACCTAATATTTCCAAATCGACTTGCTTCATAAAGAAGTTCAACATCTTGCTCCAGCCTCTTCCTCCCCTTTACGCCCTGGGAGGAGGAAATATTTCAACACAAATCGGCTCACTCGGGGCCACCGAAGAGCGCGGTGGGTCTGACGGCACCACCCAGGGGGCGAGGTCTCCAGTCTTTGGAAACTGCTTCTGGGCCTGCCCCAAAGGTCTGTCGTTAGCAGGAGGGGACCTGCTATTCGGAATGCAGGGTTGTGTGGGTGGCTGGGGGGACCCGTCGGAGAAAGGTTTATTTGTGTCAGAGAACATGCGTCTGTCTGATGGCTTGGAGGACAAGCGTGGCCTTCATTCCTGCATATAGTTGTTGTTATGAAGAGAATACGGTCTGTGAGATGGCCCCAAGCGTGGAAATTACACACCAGCCTTGCTGTTGAGGAGCGCGCACTCATGAGTTTTATCAGCCACCGTCCACTGTGAAGCCTACAGAGAGTCTGAGAAAATGGTCCGTTTTTATTTCCTCAAGAAAAAGGAGGGCTTCTTCGGTGAGGAGGCCAGCCTCGTCCATGCCGTGCCATTCAGAATGCATGGGCCCCGAGACAAGGAACCTGTAAGACAGGGAGACGGACAGGAGCAAGCTCAGGCGAGGCGCGTAAGCACCGCAGGCACCCCCCTCGCCCCTTGCACCCTCTCCCTGCACTTGCCCCCCGCCCCCCATGTTCTCGCGGCCAGCTGAGGCACGACTGTGCCCTTGCTGCCGGGAAGCCTCCTCCACAAGGCGCGCTCAAGTACTTGAAGGTGGGGGGAGGCACTGACAACTGTTAGTGCTGCTGAGGCCAAGGAGCAGATGGAAGCGTGAAGAAGAGCTGGAGAAGAACACCCTCTTTGTCGATGGGAGGCTCACCTCAGCTGGAACACTTGGAACAGGCGGGCACAGAAGCGAGGTGACTCAGAGACCACGCATCAGAGCGAAGAGGATGACTCACTGGACCAGGGGAGCTGTGTGGTGGTGGCAGGTGAGAAAAGTGTCCTCCTCCATCCTGTCCTGGCCTCCTGAAGACTTCCTACGGGGCCAAAGGTTTTATTTTTAGCAAAGGTAGTGCCTCTGCCAGAAAAAGGTCTTCCCTTTTGTTTTCTCTGAGAACATCCAGACTCGTTGGACTGTGGCAGAAACCCTAACTGTGTCCGCAGCTTTGGATGATTGGTGGACCCACACAGGAAGGGCATGGAAGAAGGGTAGCACGGAGATGCTGTGGCCCGGATGCAGGATGGTAAGGGCAACTCATTCCTCCGGACCAGGGGAGTCTTGGGCAGGATATGGGAGGCTGGGGCTGTTTAACAGTCATGCTTGCACAAGGGTAGACATTAAGCATCATAACTCCCCCTGAGTTTCTAGAGTAATGCAGTAGCTCTGGATTTCATTAAAAAAAAAAAAAAGTCACTCGAGGAGTTCTTTGGCCATCTCTGAGTCCTACAAACATACATCAGTTTTTGAGAGAAAACACTATCCAGACATTTAGAGAGTCACTTAACAAACACAGAAACTTCTGGAGATTCACTTAAGAATCCACTTACTCCACATGATATGGGGAAGCGGGACAAAGCCACCCCGACCGTGGAAGACTCTTGGCTGCCCACCTAATCTCCGTCCACTCTCTCTTCCTCAGAAAGGGAACTTCCAAGTTTGAACAGGACGTAAAGCCATCTGAAAAAAGCTACGTCCCAGCCTCATCCACAAAGTTCTGTCCAATGTGATATAAGCAGAAATACTGCATTGCAGTGTGAAGGACACCTGGCATGGGCCGTGTGAACCCTTCTTCTCCTCCCGTTCTCCTTCTTGAAGGTGGAAGGCAGACGTGATGGATGGAACTTAAGCAGCCTTCACAGACCATGAAGTGGAAGGCACATGCTGAGGATGACTGAGGAGCCATCAGACAGGCAGCCTCCAGGTGCCCGATACCTTCACCTGGCCACCCCTGGATGCTTATCTTGGAACTTTTCTGTAAGCGACAAAAGCATTCTCTTATTGAAGCTACTGTGCTGGGTTGAATAGTGTCTCCCCCCGCCCAGCCCTCAAACGCGCAATTTATGTCCTTTCTGATACCTCAGAATGTGACCTTATTTGGAAACAGTGGCTTTGCAGGTGTAATGAGTCAAGATGAGGTCACACTGGAGTAGGGGGAGCCCTGCAGCCAGCATGACTGGTGTCCTTAGAAGAAGAGACATGGAGACAGACTGTCATGTGATGACAATCGGAATTAAGTCCCTAAGTCAGAAAGTGCCAAGGACTGCCAGCAGCTGCCAGAGCCAGGAAGAGGCAGGGAAGGATCCTCTCGTAGCACCTCCAGGGAGAGCACCACCCTACTGGCACCCGGATTTCAAAATTGTAGCTTCCAGAACTGTGAAAGCGGCAAATTCCGCCTGCAGCCTCCGGGTGTGGTAATTCGCTCTGGGCAGCCCCCAGAAACTGACAGAGCTACCGTTACATTTTGTTGCCTTTGTGATATGAGGCCTAACCGTACAGAATGCACTGCTTTTCCATTTGGCTCTGACGTCATTATCCACTGAGGAACTGGAAATGTTGCTGGCAAATGGCTGATGATTTCCACTGACTTATAGATTAAGGCAGTTTTATTACCAACTTCACTCTGATTCTGCCCAGAACCTTCCTCTCAGCACTGCCCACTGAGACCCAGCCCTGTTCTGTGGCCACTTTTCCTCACAATGTGATTTAAAAAAAAAAAAAAAAAATGCCAGATGAGGGCAGAGCAGGAAAACTGACTGATCAACAAGATTACTCAGAGCTCACTTCCTGATACGGGGGCTCCCCTTCATTCTTGTTCCATCCTCCCCCCGGGACCCTTCTCCCCTCTCCATGCACCCCTGACCCATCCATTCTGTGCAAGCCACCCCAGAAACAAACCTCAGAGTGCCACCCGGGGAGTGTATTTCAGACCCAAGGAGGCCTTCTGCACTCCCAGATTTCCGACGTGTACCCGCGGCAGCTTGCAGCCTGAGCTGCCGTCGAACAGTTGCCACGTCAGGCTAACCAGGTAGGAGGTCCTTGCCCTTTGCTTCTCCTCCTGATGGAAAGGCCAGGGGTCAGCCTAAAGGGCACACAGCCTCTGCCATCAGCCTCATCCCCCAATGCCCCCCGTCGCAACAACAATGAACTGACGAGAATGGACGTGTCAAGTTTCTCCTTTTCCAACACTGTATGTGACTCCACTCACCCCTCAGTTTTCAATTACATTAATGCCTGGAGGATGTATCCTGTTAAAGTGAGAACGTAGAAGGTAGGAGAGTCTGAAAATTAGGGCCCAACATGAAACACAGCCAAGGGAAGTGTCGAGATGGCAACGTGCAGCAGGCCTAGGAAGTGACCAGTCCAGATTGGGGAAAAGGACACCAGGGAAAATACAAAATCCATAGATTTTTTTTTTTAAGATTTTACTTATTTGAGAGAGAGAAAGCACGAGAAGGGGGGAGGGTCAGAGGGAGAAGCAAACTCCCCACTGAGCAGGGAGCCCGATGCAGGACTCATTCCCGGGACTCCAGGATCATGACCTGAGCCGAAGGCAGTTGCTTAACCAACTGAGCCACCCAGGTGCCCCAAAATCCACAGATTCACTGATATGCCTGACCTGGGGAAAAATACTAAATGGCAGATAAACACCAAAGGAGAAATTAGAAAAATCTTAAAATAGGTACATATACTAAACAATCTTTAAAAACTGGGCAATTATTATTAACTCTAGAAAACCTAAAGGTTATATAAAAAATAACTATAATATACTACCTGGATCGTGCATGAGTCATATTTATGTCCTACTAGGTTTGTAGTGACTACTGCTTTAACACAGAATTTTGATGTAAACAGTTAACAAGAGTTGGAGGGAGAGATGAGACAGCAGCTGGGATAAGAGAGCTAAATCCTCCTCTCCCATAACAGAAAATCACTAGAAACACATCTACAAATAAGAAATAGCTTATGAGCCAATGAGTTCGAAAGAGAAATAAATGCCATAAAAAGTCAGTTATGAGAGTTGAATGTGTTTTCTTTTAGGCAACAAGGCTGGTGAGGCAGAGGGCTGTTTTAATTTGCTACGAGCCTCTGAGCACTTAGTGGATTTTATAATTATGCGCATATGTTATTTTGAAAAATTAAAAAAAAACGAAGTAGGAATAACAGCCCTGAACTTACTTTTCAACCGGAATTTTGGTAAGAATTATGCAAAATTCAGGTCAGAATGACTCAATACAGCTGGCCTCTCATGCAGTACTCATATCTATACTCGCCTACGATGGTTCGTTGACTTGCCATCTGCTTACTTCCAAATGATACAGCGTCATCATGATTTTTTTCTTACTTCTTGATTACAGCCTGAAGAACAGTACTGCAAGTAACTGCAAAGTGTATCTTTGCTAGCTTAAGATTGTTTGCTAAATTATCAGACTCTGATTCTATTTGTTCCTTCTGCTTTTTTGAAGATAAATCAGTAATAAAATTCTCTTAGCAACTCCATTCTTGTGGACCTACTTCCTCCCCTCATGTCTGCTCTGGTTTTAGCAAGCCACGGACCCACCCACAGGCTCTGTCACAAACCCATCCACAGGCGACAATGCCTTGGCTTATGAGAAACTTGAAAACATCAGGTGTTCACTGCTTAGATGGGACATAGCAGGAAGAAGATAATACAAGAGACTTAATAAGAGGTATTTTTATATCATTTGATAGTGCAGAGGAGGGGAAAAAGGCAGTTGCTAAAGAGAAGGACCCAGCTATTTCATGTAAGATATTTCCCTAATCTTTCCCTTTCTCACACTTTTAAAAAAAGTTTTCGGTTACCTTTAAAAAGTAAAATCTATTTTGTGAATGTCTAGCCGATAACTGAAAGAGGAAACTTACTAAATCGCATTTCACGGAATAAGGTCTATGTCTTTTTATTTAGCAAATAATATCTACATTTTAATAACAGAGGAATATACTTCTAGAAGGAAACTGCTAACTTTCCCACATTGTTGGTATATGTGCATTTATATAAAATGTTATTATTAAATTCATTGCTCTTCAAAAGACGTGAAAATCTTTATAAGGTACTGCTTCTAAAAATAAAACAACACACGCAGCTCCATAATTCAGGTACATCTAAACTCTTAAGGTTCTGGTCGAGGACTCAACCACTTCTGTATTTTATTGCCTTAGATGAAAGGTCAGCAATATGAGAGAAAAGACAGAAATACCAATTCAGGAACAAATTGACTAATAAAAGCTCCAGATGAGATACAATGAAGGAAGATGTAATGATGGAAGGAGAGGAAGTTAGCAAATATCACATATTACATGAAAAATTTCCAGGATAGGAATTCAAAGGACATGAATTTCTAGACTGAACATGTCCCAAATGCCCAACAAATGAAGAGATATAAACCAAGACACATAATCACAAAACCTTCCAGAGAGAAGAGAAACAGATTATAAAGGATGATATTCATTTTCTCAACAGCACTAAAGAAAGAGGACAATGTAGCAATACCTTAACATTTTTGAGGGAAAATGGGTTTTAAACAAGAGTTCTGATTTAGCCAAATTATCAAGTACAATGACAAAATCAAGATACTTTCAGATGCAAAGCCTCAAAAACTGTATCTCCCAAGTCTCTTTTCTCAGGAAACTACTAGAGGATAAACCCCACAAAAAATAGGGAGGAAATCCAGAAAATGAAAACAGAGAATCCAGCGTAGATATCCAACGTGGGGGAGTCAAAGAAAATTTTAACAATCCGGTGACTTCCTGGGAAATGACAGAGTTAGCCTTTCTACACCCCCTACTCGTCCTTTCAAGTTAGTCATAGAGCAGCATTTAAAAAATTGACCAGGGAGGGGGGAAAAGATGGCAGAGGAATAGGGGACCCTATTCCAACCATCCCGGGAACTGAGCTGGATATCTACCAGACCACTCCAAGCACCCACGAAATCAGCCTGAGATGTAGGAAGATAGACCCGGATCTCTACAAATAGACTATCACAGGCAGTTGGTTTCGAGGTGCAAAGTGGGGAGCCGTGATTCCGCGGGCAGATATTGGAGGATAAACGGCAGCGGGAGGGTGCCTGGCCGTGGGGATCCTACACCGCCGGTGAGCAATAGCCTCCCGCGCTAGGGACGGGGCACAGACTCGCAGACCGGTAGCGGCGGTGAAAGGACTTTAGGGCAGCCCCTGGGGCGGAAACCCGGAGCAGTGGGGTCACACATGCGAACTGTGGGCAGTTGGTGGTTTTAGAGGCACAAAGGGCAAAGACGTACCCCGACCTGGGGGCAGGACTGGGGGCGCTGTGGAGGGGTGCAAAACCCAGGACGCTGCAGTTTATAGCAGCACAGACAGAAACAGAGACCATGTGGCCTGGAGAGCTCACTGAAGAACAGACTGCAGTCTCTCTGCTCTGAGGCAGAGTGTTGGAAACGGTCTCTTCTGCTCTGACTCTTGGAAGAGATGCGGAAAACTGCCAGGGAACAAAAGCCCCCCAAAAATATTTTCCACTGAGCCTATGCCCAAACATGGTTGCCCGAGTAACAGCGCAGCAGGCCCCTCACCCAGAAGACAGGCTGGTAAAACAAGAGGCCAGCAACCCTAAGGTCCCAAGAAAACAGGTGCATCTTGCTTAGGTTGTGGTCAATAATTTGGACTCTATACATTCCCTCAACCACCCCTCAACAGGGAGGAGGAACCCCCAAAATAGGAAAGACTCCGAGATTATGACTTATGCCACAGATTTACAATGGATGTAGATATAACCAAGATCTCGGAGATGGAATTCAGGCTAGCAACTGTGAAGACAATAGCTAGAATGGAGAAATCAATTAATGGCAACATAGAGTCTCTAAGGACAAAAATGAAAGCTGAATTGGCAGAACTTAAAAATGTTACCAATGAGAGCCAATCTAATCTAGATAATCTAAGAGCTAGGGTAAGTGAGGCAGAACAACGAATTAGTGACCTGGAAGACAATTTAATAGATAAAAAGGGAAAAGAGGAGGCCAGGGAAAAACAACTCAGAATCCTTGAAAATAGAATCAGAGAAATAAGTGACACCATGAAATGTTCCAATGTCAGAATTATTGGAATCCCTGAGGGGGTGGAGAGAGAGAGGACTAGAAGTATATTTGAGCAAATAGTAGCTGAGAACTTCCCTAATCTGGGGAATGAAACAAACATTTGTGTCCTAGAGGCAGAAAGGACCCCTCCCAAGATCAAGGAAAACAGGCCAACACCCCGGCATGTAACAGTAAAACCTGCAAATCTTAGAACCAAGGAAACCATCTTAAGGGCAGTTAGGGGGAAGAGAGTCCTTATGTACAGAGGGAGGAACATCAGAATAACATCAGACCTATCCACAGAGACCTGGCCGGCCAGAAAGGCCTGGCAAGACATATTCAGGGTACTAAACGAGAAGAACATGTAGCCAAGAATACTTTATCCAGCAAGGCTGTCATTTAGAATGGATGGAGAGATGCAGAGCTTCCAAGACCAGCAGAAACTGAAAGAATATGTGACCACTAAGTCGGCCCTGCAAGAAATATTAAGGGGGGGTTCTATAAAAGGAGAAAGACCCCAAGAGTGATATACAACAGAAATTTACAGGGACAATCTATAAAAACAAGGTCTTCACAGGCAACATGATGACAATTAATTCGTATCTTTCAATAATCACTCTCAACGTGAACGGCCTAAATGCTCCCATAAAATGGCACAGGGTTGCAATGGCACACTGGATAAAAAGACAGGACCCATCCATATGCTGTCTACAAGAGACTCATTTTGAACCTAAAGATACATCCAGACTGAAAGTGAAGGGATGGAGATCCATCTTCCATGCCAGTGGACCTCAAAAGAAAGCTGGGGTAGCAATTCTTATATCAGACAAATTAGATTTTAAACAAAAGACTGTACACAGAAGGACACTATATCATTCTTAAAGGGTCTATCCAACAAGAAGATCTAACAACTGTAAATATCTATGCCCCCAAAATGGGAGCAGCCATCTACATGAGCCAACTGTTAGCCAAAATAGAGTCATATTGATAACAATACATTAATTGTAGGAGACCTCAATACTCCACTCTCAGCAATAGACAGATCACCTAAGCAGAAAATCAACAAAGAAACAAGAGCTTTGAATGACACAATGGACCAGATAGACCTCATAGATATATACAGAACATTCCACCCTAAAACAACAGAATACTCATTCTTCTCGAGTGCACATGGAACTTTCTCCAGAATAGACCACATCCTGGGTCACAAATTAGGTCTCAACCAACACCAAAAGACAGATTATTCCCTGCATATTCTCAGACCATAATGCTTTATTTTTTTTAAAGATTTTATTTATTTATTTGACAGAGAGAGAGACAGGGAGAGAGGGAACACAAGCAGGGGGAGTGGGAGAGCGAGAAGCAGGCTTCCTGCCAAGCAGGGAGCCTGATGCGGGGCTCAATCCCAGGACCCTGGGATCATGACCTGAGCTGAAGGCAGACACTTAACGACTGAGCCACCCAGGTGCCCTGACCATAATGCTTTAAAACTGGAATTCAATCATAAGAAAAAATTTGGAAGAAATTCCAACACTTGGAAGCTGAAGACCACTCCGCTCAAGAATGTTTGGGTCAACCAGGAAATCAAAGAACTTAACCAATTCATGGAAACCAATGAGAACGAAAACACATTGATCCAAAACCTCTGGGATACTGCAAAGGCGGTCCTAAGGGGGAAATACATAGCCATCCAAGCCTCACTCAAAAAAATAGAAAAATCCTGAATTCACAAACTAACGCTACACCTTAAGGAATTAGAGAAAAAGCAACAACTGGTGCCTAAGCCACGCATTAGAAGAGAAATAATTAAGATTAGAGCAGAGATCAATGAATTAGAAACCAGAAACACAGTAGATTAGATCAACGGAACTAGAAGCTGTTTCTTTGAAAGAATTAATAAAATCGTTAAACCCCTGGCCAGACTTATCCAAAAGAAAAATGACCCAAATTAATAAAATTATGAATGAAAGGGGAGAGATCATGACTAACACCAAGGAAATAAAAACAATTATTAGAAATTATTATCAACAACTATATGCCAATAAGCTGAGCAACCTGGATGAAATGGAGGCCTTCCTGGAAACCTATAAACTCCCAAGACTGAAACAGGAAGAAATTGACAACCTGAATAGGCCAATAACCAGTAACGAGATTGAAGCAGTGATCAAAAACCTCCCAAAAAACAAGAGTCCAGGGCCTGATGGATTCCCTGGGGAATTCTACAAAACATTCAGAGAAGAAATAATACCTATTCTACTGAAGCTGTTTCAAAAAATAGAAACAGAAGGAAAACTTCCAAACTCATTCTGTGAGGCCAGCATTACCTTAATCCCCAAACCAAGCAAAGACCCCATCAAAAAGGAGAATTTCAGACCACAATCCCTGATGAATATGGATTCCAAAATCCTCAACAAAATCCTAGCTAATAGAATCCAACAATACATTAAAAGGATCATCCACCACGACCAAGTAGGATTTATCCCCGGGATGCAAGAGTGGTTCAACATTCGCAAATCAATCTATGTGACAGAACACATTAATAAGAGGAGAGAGAAGAACCATATGGTCCTCTCAAATGATGTAGAAAAAGCATTTGACAAAATACAGCATCCTTTCCTGATTAAAACTCTTCAGAGTATAGGGATAGAGGGAACAACATTCCTCAAGTTCATAAAATCCATCTATGAAAAACCCACAGCGAATATCCTCCTCAAAGCTGAGAGCCTTTCCCTTAAGATCAGGAACACGTCAAGGATGCCTACTCTCACCACTATTGTTCAACATAGTACTAAAAGTCCTAGCAACAGCAACCAGACAACAAAAAGAAATAAACGGTATTCAAACTGGCAAAGAAGTCAAACTCTCTCTTTTCGCAGATGACATGATACTTTACGTGGAAAACCCAAAAGACTCCACCCCCAAATTAGTAGAACTCATACAGCAATTCAGTAATGTGGCAAGATACAAAATCAATGCACAGAAATCAGTTGCTTTCTTATACACTAACAATGCAACTGTAGAAAGAGAAATTAGAGAAAGGGTTCCATTTACAATAGCATCAAAAACCATAAGATACCTTGGAATAAACCTAACCAAAGAGGTAAAGGAACACTCAGGAAAAAACTGAAGAAGACACAAAAACATGGAAAAACATTGCATGCTCATGGATCGGAAGAATAAACGTTGTTAAAATGTCTATGCTACCCAGAGCAATCTATACCTTCAATGCCATCCCGAACAAAATTCCAATGACATTTTTCAAAGTGCTGGAACAAACAATCCTAAAATTTGTATGGAATCAGAAAAGACCCCGAATTGCCAAGGAAATGTTGAAAAAGAAAAACAAAGCTGGGGGCATCACGTTGCCCGATTTCAAGCTATATTACAGAACTGTGATCACCAAGACAGCATGGTACTGGCACAAAAACAGACATACAGACCAATGGAACAGAATAGAGAACCCAGATATGGACCCTCAACTCTATGGTCAAATAATCTTCAACAAAGCAGGAAAAAACATTCAATGGAAAAAAGACAGTCTCTTCAATAAATGGTGCTGGGAAAATTGGACAGCCACATGCAGAAGAATGAAACTCAACCATTCTCTAACACCCTACACAAAGATTAACTCAAAATGGATGAAAGACCTCAATGTGAGACAGGAATCCATCAAAATCCTAGAGCAGAACACAGGCAGTGACATCGGCCACAGCAACTTCTTTCAAGATACATCTCCAAAAGCTAGTGAAACAAAAGCAAAAATGAACTTTTGGTACTTCATCAAGATAAAAAGCTTCTGCACAGCAAAGGAAACAGCCAACAAAACAAAGAGGCAAGATATTTGCAAATAACACTACAGATAAAGGGCTGGTATCCAAGATCTATAAAGAACTTCTCAAACTCAACACCCAAAAAAACAAATAATCAAGTCAAAAAATGGGCAGAAGACATGAACAGACACACTCTTCTAAACAAGACATACAAATGGCTAACAGACGCATGAAACAATGTTCATCATCATTAGCCATCAGGGGAATTCAAATCAAAACCGCATTGAGATGCCACCTTACACCAGTTAGAATGGCAAAAATTGACAAGGCAAGAAACAACAAATGTTGGAGAGGTTGTGGAGAAAGGGTAACCCTCTTACACTATTGGTGGGAATGCAAGTTGGTACAGCCACTTTGGAAAACAGTGTGGAGGTGCCTCAGAAAATTAAAAATAGAGCTACCCTATGACTCAGCAATTGCACTACTGGGTATTTACCCCAAAGACACAGATGTAGTGAAAAGAAGGGCCATATGCACCCCAATATTCACAGCAGCAATGTCCGCAATAGCCAAACTGTGGAAAGAGCAGAGATGCCCTTCAACAGATGAATGGATAAAGAAGATGTGGTCCATATATACAATGGAATATTACTCAGCCATCAGAAAGGATGAATACCCAACTTTTACATCAACATGGATGGGACTGGAGGAGATTATGCTGAGTGAAATAAGTCAGGCATTGAAAGTCATTTATCATATGGTTTCACTTATTTGTGGAACATAAGGAATAGCATGGACATTAGGAGAAGGAAGGGAAAAATGAAGGGGGGGAAATCGGAGAGAGAGATGAACTGTGAGAGACTGTGGACTCTGAGAAACAAACTGAGGGTTTTAGAGGGGAGGGGGGTGGGGAATGGGTTAGCCCGGTGATGGGTATTAAGGCGGGCACGTACTGCATGGAGCACTGGGTGTTATACGAAAACAATGCCTGGATTACTACATCAAAATCTAATGATGTATTGTATGGTGACTAATATAATAAAACAAAAATTAAAAAAAAAAATGACCAGAAATGAGTATTTGTATTGTTGCCACATTTTGTATATTACTCTCAGCTAAGCCATGGTTCAATTTCATTATTGTCCAACCTTTCCTGGAATTACTTAAGTCAAGTTTTTCCTGGAAGCGAGTCAGAGTATTCCATCTCCCGCTCGAGACGTCCTTCCAAGAGCCCTCATCTTCCTGCCCCACAGGGACTGAGTTCTCCAGGCCTTCTGCACAGCTACTGGGTCAAGCCTTCTTTCCCCGTCATCTTGGGGATTGCTTTTCCCTCTCTGTGCTGGGTCCATGTCATCTTTTTCTGGATTTACTCCTTAAGTTGTAGTGGGTTGGAAAGTGAATGGAAAGTAAGAAGGTGGAGACTGAGTTCAGACCATTCTTAGACATGTGCTTAGGAAGAGAAAGGCGAAGAATGGGAGCAGTGGAGGGGGGTTGGTGGAAAGTAGCCTCATGAGGATGTATTTAGAAATAAGGAGGCAGAGACCAGAAGCAACCCAACTCACACAGTTAAAAGTAGTACCTCAGGAGAGGTATAGAGCAGAAGGCTGTTGTTTTCTATCGTAAGGCTTGTGGTGCCAATAAGCCCTGCATGAGTAGTAATTCACCAGGTACAGGATAATTGTTGGAAGAAGACAGGGAAAGGGTCAATTCTCCAGGCAAAACAACTTGCCAATGTTTCTACCTGCTGGAATATGAGGTGAAGGTGTGGTGGGATAAGTAAGCACAAGTTTCCATCAGGGAGAACTCCCCAGCTTACTGGCTTCCAGAGCCGAGGCTTGCCTAGACCAAAGATTCTTTTCTTTGGGTATAACCAGAACAGCTAAGGCATGACTTTGGCAGATTAGAAGAGTGCAAGATCAGAAAAGGGAGACTGGGTGGAGACAGACCACCATCCATTCCAGGCAAGAGAATGAGGCTCTGAAATCAAGGCACTCCCCTGGGTTAATATGAAAGACAGAAAATAAATAAAATCAACAGGTCTCAATTACATACGAGGTTGGGATAGAAGGGAAAAGGAGGAATCTAAGATGATGCCTAGGCTCCTGACTTAGGCGATGTTTTTCCCAAATTAGAGAGCTTAGCAGGAGGTTTGAAATGGGAAAAGCAAGTGAAATTTGAACACGTTTCAGATGGGAGGGGGACATCTAATAGGCAGTTGGATACAGATCAGAAGTTTTGTAATGACTGGCTGAGATAAAGATGTGTGTTAGTCACTGCAGAAACTAAAGGCCAGGAGAGCAGATAAAATCACCCAGGGAGAGGGTGAGCGATAAAGGCAAACACTAACAGGAAGAGTTGTCACAGGCCTCAAGAAGGGAGTGGTTAAGTGTCAAATGCCATAAAAGGTCAATGAGGAGAACTGCATAGACCCCCTTTAGAAGTGGCTCAAGGTGATCTTTAACAGAGCAATCGAGAAGGTCTGCTGGCAGCAGAGGTCTGATTTGTAGTCAATTACAAGCCCCATTCCTTAAGTGTGGGCTGAACTGAGAGGGGGTGGGGAATCAAAAGTCAGCAAGTGGCCATGGAGGGCACGTGATTCTTTGAGAAGCCTGGCTATGAAAGAAGAGGCTGGGCACTGGGGAGTAAGAGAGTGAGCTAAAAATGCAAGAGTTTAACTTCTTTCCCCTACAGAAGGGAGAGATTTGAGAATGTTTATATGCTTCAAAAAAGTAGCCAGTATGGGGTGAACTTGGAAAGATGGGAGAGTCTTACCATATAGTCTTAGCACGCAACCCAGCAATCACACACCTAGAGATTTACCCAAACAATGTCCACACTTGTGTCCACAAAGAACCTTCACACAAACATTGATAGCACCCGATTCGTGACTGCCAAAACCTGGAAATGACCAAGATGTCCCGCAATAAGGGAAGGAATAAACATCCAGACAATGACATATTAGTCACTGATGAAAGCCAAGCTATCAAGCCACAAAAAGATATGAATGAATGGATGAATCTCAAATGCACAATGTTAAGGGAAGAAAGCCAGTATGAAAAGGTTACATACATACATACATACTGTATGATTCCAATTAGAGGACATTCTGGAAAAGGCTAAACTATAGAGACAATAAAGAGAGTAGTTGCCAGGCATGGGAGAGGGGAGAAATTTGAATAGGTGCAGCACAGGGATGTATTTTAGGACAGTGAAACCATTCTGTGTGATACGGTAATGGTGAACCCCAAACATTAAGCCGCTGTCAAGACCTGTAAGACTTCAGAGTACAAAGAGTAAACCTTAATGTATATATAAAAATTTAAAAACTCATTTAGGAGATTGGAGGATCCCTGGGTGAAATGCAGAATGTGACAGATAAATCCAAATGTGTTACAAACATAAAAAATCACCTTACTAAAGGTCAGGGTGGGGAATAAAGTGTTGACCTAAGTAACTGGAAATGAGTGAAGTCTGTAAGACTACACATGTTGAACTGTACATAAGCACTGTACTCTAGTTGATAAAATTGTTTCCCAGAGGATATGGATTAAACATTCTGGAAGTGCTATAAATATATACTGGCACTGAAGCAATCAAGTAAATGGATGGCAGAAGGTGGGAGTCCAGGGGGCAAGGGATCAGAGTTGGAGACATCAGTATGGATTCATATTTACTTTAATATACACACAGATGGTCACATATACACAGGTTATTCTACACACATATATTTCCTCGCGCTATCAGCTGAGAGGGCCTGGAAGCAATGACACCCCAACAGCAATGAGCACACCCAATGCCCAGATCTTGGTTCCTAATACCACTCCCCAGGAAAAGGAACCATCGCTCGTTGGAGAAATGGCTGATTCTAGGACTCAGGCAGGAAATCAGCAAGCTGAACCTGGAGCATCTTGTAGTGCCAGGAAGTGCTATAAGCAAACAAACACCCCACAATGATGGGGATGTCGAAGGCCAAGGGCATACAGGTACCAACTGAAAAAGCTTCCAACAGCCAAAGCTGGAACAATTTGAGTCAAAAAATGAATACTGGTTTATAACCCGAAGTATAAGATACATATCAGTAAGTTCATACTGACATAAGACTGAATAAATAAGCAAATGGGGGAAAAATAGACAAATCTTCCATGCAGAATTCCAAATATTTATGTAGCTACTCCACCCCAAGGAGGTGGAACCCACCTCCCATTCCTGAAGTGTGGGCTGTGCATAACAACTTCCTCCAGAGTACAGAACAGAAAGGGAGAGAAAAGAGTAACTTCAGAGTGGGGAAACCTGACACACTAATTCATGCCGGTGATCGAGGTAAACATCAATAGTGACAGGTCATGTTCATAGTACGTACCCTTGATAGGCAATAAAAATGGCATTACACTTTTGTGGTCTTTCCCCCCCACCCACCCCCCAAATTAACCAAGTCTTACCATGAGAAAAACATCAGATAAATCCCAACTGATGACTGTTTTACAAAATACTTGACTGGTAGTCAACTGTCACAGTCATCAAAAACAAGGAAAGTCTAAGAAACTGTCGCAACCAACAGGAGCCTAAGAAGATAGGCTAGCTAAATGGAAAATAGTATCCTGAATGGGATCCTAAAACAGAGAAAGGATTTTAGGTAAAAACTAAAGAAATCTGAATAAATTACGTATTAATAATTTATAATAATATATATCCTATAAAGAATATAATAACCTGTCAGTATTGCTCATTGTGATAAATGTACCACCCTCATGTGGTATAAGGGGTTGTACAAGGGAACTCTGTACTACTGTCATGTAATTCTGTACATCTGAAATAAAAAGTTTAAGAAAACTGGGAGAGGAAGAACTAATCGAGCTGAGGATCAGATCATTACTAGCTCGAGGTCAGAAGGCCGCAAGGCACCATCACTTCTCTGTCCTTCCCCTGCAGTTCTGTCTGGGAAGCTGTCCTCTTGTCTTTCTTTCCAGAGGGCAATCATGACTCTTCCTTCAAGACCCACAGCACAAGTCACCTTTTCTTTAACTGCAGTCTCAGACTTTGCCACTCCTAACAGATCTGCTCAGTCATCTGTGATCTGTGGCCTCACAGTCAGCAAATTCACTGCCAATTTATTGTTTACCAGATACGTGCTAGATGCTGGGACCAGAGAGGACATCATTAACCTCAAAGAACTCAAGTCGAGTGACGTATCTTATCTCAGCACCATTCACCTTGCACTGTTTTTGCTTGTGTGTGTGTGTGCGCGCTCATGTGTGTGTGAAATAAACTGTGAACTCTCTGAAAGGATTACTACCATATTCATTCCTTCATTCCCAGTGCTAAAAACAATACCTGTACCCAGCAATCGACAAAGAAATGCTTTTTGCAACAAAATGAAGTACTAAACTCTTTCGGTTTAGATAGGGACTGCTTCTAGGAAAAGCAAACGGAGAAGAATCTGCAAGGTTTTATACTAATAGGTGATTTTTAATTATCTGCAAAAAAAATTTCCCCCGTTTTTAAAAATATCACACACATTTTGGGAACAGATTGTATCAGCAAGAAGTGAATGCACCTTCAAGCAAAAGAGAAACAACTGTACAGAAAAGCTGAAAAGCGACACCTCACGGACATGACCAAGCTTTTCCTCCCACCCTCCTTGGCACGTTGGCTGCTCACCTGGACTAAATGGCTGCCATGGCTCCACTGTGAAAGTAAAAAGCATTTCTAAAACTACCGAAACGCACACTCCATTCCCACTTAGAGCTCACGGGCCAGAACGGTCACATGGCTGCTCCTGGCTCCAGGTTAAGAATTTCATTTTTCCAGCTTTTAAAAAAGAGGCCTAAGATAGAAGTTTGGGAATAGGTACTGGGATATGCAGTGTTGCCAGTCGACCTCTTTGGCTCCCCCCCCAAATATTCATTGTTCTTCCCATATGTACTCTTTAAGAGCATTCACCCCTGACCTAGAGACGACACCAAGTCTCTTCCAGTTACTGATTCCAGTCTAAATCTCGGGAGTGAAAGGCAGTTTTTTCCATCAGAGCCAAATGTGGCCGGACTTGGTACACACCTCCAGCTACACAGCCAGGTGACCTGCCCTGAACACAGGACCTAACACACAAAGGCAGACAGGACGTGGATAGCGGCCCGTTCCAGGCCCTAGCAAACACGACGACGAGCTCACCTACAGGCTCTCACCTGAGCACTGTCTTACAGCAGCGGGTCTCTGGGCATCTGTCTGTCCAGTCCCCTCTCCCTTGCCTAGTAATTAAGGCTGTTGTCTTGAGCAATTCAAAACCATCCTTTCAGATGGGAAAGCAGCACCTGTAGTCCCATTTTCGCAGGACTACAATCTGCAATGTGAACTCTGGCTAAGGCTGCTGCTGGGGCCCTCGGCGGAGCTTCAGCGACGGGAGGTTTCCCTGCACCAGCCGGACTCCAACTCAGAACTCTCGGGCAACTGAGATGCAGGCGGCGAGCACAGGAGTCTTCCCTTATCGAGACCAGCTTTATCGTTCTTTTGCAGGACTTTGCAGCTTGCACTGACTCAACACTTCTGAGATACTGCTTTCCATGTATGATTGACTTAATCTTCCTAACAATCCTAGGGAGGTGTGATTATCATTTCCGTTTCCGGCCAAGGCACCTGGTCACACAGCAAGCAAGCAGAACCAAGGTTTGAACCCACGCAGCCTGGCACCAACATCACAGCCGCCTAAGAAGTGACCAACACATGCTAATGCTCTGTGGTTTCCCTCTTATTTCCCTTCACACCAGTCTGGTCTGTTACTGCTAAAGCACAGTAACAGTCTGGCAAAATATTTTACCACCAAATAACTAGGTTCACCAATTTCGCCAACTAACCTAGCACAGGGAATCCTCCCTAATCCTGTCCTATCTCCTCCTTCTTTTAAGATCTGTCATTTGCAATTCCAGCTATCAACTTGTTTATCAGTCAGTTGTTCTTACCTGCAACTGAGAGAACACGCTCTGGCTTAAGGAAAGGAATTTACAAAGCAAAAACAAAAACCAAAAACAAACAAACAAACAAAAAACTAGATAGGAAAGAAGAATCTCCAGACTGGCCCCAGTCATGCTTGGAGGTTTAAACAGACCAAGAACACTGCCAAACCACACCTCGAAACTGCTCCAGAGCCTGCCCTGCCACTCCAACACGACAAGGTCTCTGGCACCGCTGCCCCAAAGGCCATGACACTGGGCCTGCCCCGCCAGGGTGAGGACGGCTTCTTCAGAGACTGCCACATGCAATGGGAACAACAAGGGCCAGGACACTGCCCCAGCTGCAAGACAGGCTGGGAAAGCAAGTTTCTGGTCTTGACCTTAGGGAGGGAGGTGGATGCAGGCAACTCCCTGAACACAGGAAGGGCTCGCTGAGCACAGGTGGACCAGGAGTGACAAATGTCTAGGAGGCTGAACCTAATTATTACAACATAGCTTCATTGATTTTTTAGTTTATATGGAAATTTTGACCTTGCAGTTAATACTGGAAATTAACTTCAAAGTTCTTAAGCACTATCTTGCAGAAAACTTAGAAGTATCAGAAATTCACTGCCAATAACACTAAATGACTAATGCAGTCATGGAAAATTTCAAAATTAATAATCAGAGAGGTTGGGGAGAGAGATACGAAGTTGTGCCATTGCTAACAAGAATCGTAGGCACCTGCATTTCTCTGAGTGGATCATGAAAACACTGAAAAAAGCCACCTGAATGCAAATAAACAATGATGTTACTATAAAGCACAACAATTATACAGGCATTAGAAGCGTTTTGGAACTTACACTTTTAAGAACATTAAGCTGTAGTCATAAATACAGATGTTCTCAACAGTTTTTCAACTTCACGATGGTGTGAAGCGATACACATTCAGTAGGAACCGTACTTGGATGTGGATCTTTTCCCAGGCTAGCGACACGTGGTCGGATCCGCTCTCATGATGCTGGGTAGTGAGCTGCATCCAGGCAGCTGGCCAATCCCACTGTTCTGTTCTTCACTCACAGGGCCGTCCTCAGTACGTGACACAAGACACTCAACACCTGATTATCCAACAGGCTTCCTGCGAGAGGACTTGGCCCACCTGGAGGCTGATGGGAGTGTTGTGGGCATGTTTAAGGTGGGCCAGGCTAGGCTAGGCTGTTCGGCAGGTTAGGTGTATTAAATGGATTTTCAACTTACGGTGGGTTTATGGGCATGTAATCCCATCATAAGTTGAGGGAGGTCTGTACTTAGCATAAACACGTTTAGGTACTTGTAAGCCCAAGGTGTCATCCACATTCAGTATTTGGTCCAGGTGGTCAGGTCCATAGGAAGACCTGCTCAAGTCTCAGGGCTGCTGTTGATTTTTATTCCTGCAAAATACTCAAGTATGTAATTCTTTTACCTTATATTCTTTAACCCAAACTTATTTTAGAGAATATGTGCACCTTTATCACAAAAACCGAGTCTTAATTCAGCTTTACTCAGTAAAATAATACCACAAAAGAGAAAATGTTATTCTTTTATTTATGTTAAATAAAAACATGAGAAAATCCTTTTTTAAAAAGGGTCAGAATATTCCTTGTCTCCAAACCATGGATGCAAAGAACTGTTGAGTGCTTTCTTCCCCCACAGGGTCATAACACACTTCCATGTGGTAATCACCTAGAGACAACATAGACGTGTGTGCTCTCCAGCTGCCACTCTGGGAAAGTCACACGCAGTACGTGGGCAAGCAAGGAACAGAACACAGGCACAGTATATTCTGGAAACACTTCCTGTGCTGGCAATGAACCTCAGTACCAAGTATTGTCACCTGGCTTTGTTTTTTTTTTTTTTTTGTGGTCCTGCTACATTTTTAAGCCACACATACCACCACACTTCAACGGTACAATTTTTCACAATTCCAGAATTCTATCAACTGGCAGTACAGGTTAAGTAGCTTATGTGGAAACATTTATAAATTTAAAAATTACATATGAGAACTAACACTATTGCGAATTTTGCCAGTAGAAACATGACCCCCAAGGAGCCACAGTTTCCAAAATATAACTGGACACACGTTTACAATGTACCTGTGAATTCTAGAATCAACATGTCATTTCTATTTCAGAGACTATAGGTGAGTCTCTGAAAACAAGTGCTAGATCCATGGTTTTTATACCCATCTACCCCTACACCCACCAGATACCCCACAGTCTAACTTCACCAAAGATGATTTATCCAAACAGTCATGGTAGGTTGGCAATTCTTCAACCTTAGCTCATGTCACAAAGAGTTTTCTATGACTGGAGTCAATAAGAACTTCTCTGTTAGAGAAAGCAAACATTTTCACCTTCGGCAGACGGCCAAGATGATGCTTTATTATAGAATTTATGAAGCTACAGTTTAGTAACTTGCAGGTTTTATTAAAATGAATCAAAAAGAAAGAAAAGCAAAGGATAACAATACAACCCCATATCCCAAAAATTTCTAGCTTTTTTAGTGCAAGAAATGCTGTATCACTGAAGCACTTGAGAATTATCATGAAATCCTAGCAAAAAATGTAATCACCTCAGAAGTGGTAATAAAAAAAGAGAAACAACCAGAGAGGCACACAGATTGTTTTTTTTTTTAAAGGATTTTTATACTATATTTAAAAAACCACAAAATAAAAAAGGGATCAATCAACATATATCTTAGAAGTCCTTCCAAGAGTCTCTGTATGCGGCAGCCACCCAGGCCGGCTGACGCCTTTTCCTTCTCTGCTCAGCCTGCAGCTCATTTAAGGATCATCGGAGATGACTCGTGCTCTAGTTCTTAAAATCAGACTTGTTCCGCCAAATCCAAGACCCTGAACTTATCCAAATTGTAGAAACATGCTTTTACCACCCGTCCACCAAAATACCTCCCATTCAGATCAACAACGGCTAAAAGACAAACAGAAAGAGTATCAGTTAATACAGGTATCCTGTAAGGCATTACAAGAATATGTTTTAATTATAAGGATCAAGATCACAAATTCCATTTTATTCTTTACATTTAGCTCTACCACTTACCTTTAATTGCTGATTCAACCCTCTCAAATTCTAAAAATATTCGTACTGCTTCATCATCAGGGGCACCAGGAATCTGGGAAAGAAACGGAAAGTGTCATATGTGAAGTTATCAACTGAGATACAGATGAGTATGTTTTCTTCCTTAATTGATCTTTGTCAGAGTAAGTATTGCAATGATTATCATATACAGACAAGTCAAATACTAAGGAAATAAGTATGATTTGTTTGTCATCAAAATCTGTTAACGTCTGGGTTTTTTTTTTGAATGTCTGTTTATGAGAGGCACCATGTTAGGTGCAGACAACACAGAACTAACTAAGCTGGGCAGTCTTTGACCCTGAAGAAGTCCTATGGCAGCCGACACCTAAACAAATCATTATGTGGTCAACAAACAGAACATGGAATAGAAGAGAAGCAGTAGTGGGATCAGAAATTTAAGATGAAGAGATCTGTGTTCTAACTGCCTCTCACATTCACTGAAATTCCTGTTGGGCTCTTCAAGCCCTGCATAACATGGCCCCGCCCCCCCCGCCCCCGTTGATTCCCAGCACACCCAACCATTCCACTCGGTAGCCCTCCTTAGTCTCCCAGAAGCTGTGACCCCATCAGGATACCTTTTCCTCCTATCCAAATCCTACCCATGCATTTCAAGTTCAGCCCACATCTGATATTGTTCACAAAGCTTGCTCTATTTTTTGTGATCAAATCCTTTTTTGACTCCTGTATTTATAGTGACTACTACAGAGTCTAGCAACTGCACATTCCCTATTTTTACATGTGCTTGTTTTGTTGTTTCTTCAACTTAACATATCACTGAGAGCACAGACCACGTTTCCTGTCTCCCAAATGTATGTGGGAGGCACTAAATATACACTTGCCAAATGAAAGAAACCAAAGGCATGTCCAACTAACTGAACTACTGAACATATGACAGTGAGTCTTGAATCACCAAACTAAACGTCAATCATAAAATGAAACATTTTATTCCTCCACCAAATAAAATTTGAAGTTCTTCTTGTCTTTATGTTTAAAATTGTTATAACCAAGTAAGAGAAGTGTGACTAAGTAACATCTGTCACCTTTGGTGGTAACAACACACTCAGAGCACACCTTGTCTCTACTTGCAGAAAATGTTTGGTAATCTGTCAGTTACAACTTGGGTTACAAACATCAAAAGAAAACCCTCTTACTTCAAATATCACACATTTTCCAACTTTGCCATATTTTTCACACTCTTCCTTGGTTTCTGCTTCCAAGTCTTCATCTACCTCTCCTGCACCAACCATGTTCTACGAAAAAAAATAAAGAAGTTCAAGTATAATTTACAAATATATAAACGAGATGAATAAATTTCTTTCATGATGGCAAATGTTCTCAATCCCAAACGACACAATGAAAATTTTCATCCTTATAGTACCCAAGAGTTGGTATTTCTTAACAAAATAAAAATATGTATTTATGGTTTTTAACATGTTGAATGAAAGCAAATTATGACCTCACGACACGTAATAGAGAACAGATGTACACTCTTATTCCGTTTACTCATCTAACTGAAAAATAATTTTTTGAGCTTATGTTCTACTTCAAGTGTAAGTTGAAAAAGAGTGTCCTACACGGACAGATGCCCAAGTTAAACATGGCTTACCTACTGCTCGAGGGAAAAATAAGCGTTTCAGGTGTGAATAATGAGCGTAAGTGCATGAATGCATTGATGTTGTAAAATAACAGGTGAAATCAATAAATCTTTTGAGAAACACTAAACATAAAAACACAAACACACACATACATTAAGCTTCATAGAGTGTCACAAGAGCATCTACGTAAGCACCAAAATACCTAAACTAAGCTGAACTTGTACTGATTTCAAATATTTTAAAGCAGTTACTCACTGTGGTCTTAAATATTATATTTAGCAAATAAACATTAGTGAAAAACAATCTAAAACATCAATCTTAGATGGAGTCTATCCAGAAAGATCATTTGCAAAGAAAATTATTTTCCGTTTTAACTGTTACCATTAGCAGTAGTGTTAAAAGCATGCAAAGATAGCTCAGGGAGGACTGACACGCAAAACTCAAGGTAGGACAACCCGGTTTCTTCAATTCTGCTTCTTACCCTTAGGAGGACCACTTTGGTAGGACACTTAAGTATTTCAGTTAATGGATTTGAATCTGACTTCTTGGATGCATCTGTAGCAAAACATTTAAAGGTAGGCGTGTTAGAACACTGAGTCCGAGTTACAACGACTAATTTAATTTCCAGAGTACTTCTCACTATTTATGTCCTTAGAGTCATCTATAAGCATTTATGCAAGCAGTCTCTGAGCAAAAATGTAGCCTTATCTGTGATGAAAATATCTGCCCTGCTTTGGTATAGGTTTTTACCATCATTTCTACAAGTTTTTAGCTTCTCTAATTACCTGCGATTTTTGCTTCATTCACCTCCTCAGTTCACAGAGTTGACAGAGCACAGACCACAAACCTTACAGGTCAGAGTACTGCCACATGCAGTGTGGCCAAAGGTCACTAGCCTAACGTAATAAGCAGTGAATTAGCCAGCCACTGGCTGACTAACTTCACATACCCCCCAAATCAGGGCGACTGCTGATTTGGGGTTTTAGCCTGTCAGCCTGACCAGCTGCTTCCTCAGGCTACGTATTGACAGGGCTGCCAGCAAAGTTTTCTTCTTTCTTTAGGAAAGGGAGCTAAACTAAGATATTCAAAATAAACTCAATTCTGCTTAAATGTGAAGCTATGTTTGTCTCATTCTAATATGCCCTCAGCACAGAATAATCACATGAAAATAAAACACCAAGCAGGCATCATCTATCAAACAGACTGTGAAATAACATTAGATCTCACAGAGCAATCAATCTGTAAGAAAATGAGAAATCACTCTTAAAATGAAAGGGCAGGAAAAAGAAAAAAGTAAAGAACTCTTACAGGATGGAAATACACTGACACAATCACGGACATATTATATGTGGCTCTGTCTTTCATGCTCTAAAAACCTAACTACAACTTCACCAATTTAGCAAGGTCTTTGCCTAGGAGAAACAGGCATGAAATCACTTCTCTGAGTGCTGTTTATTTTCTGCCAGTCTCTCGTCTTTTCTCCCATGAACCTTCCTATCTCTAGATCCGTTCTAAACAAATAGATGCGCCTCTGGAGTCTCTGTGTCTACAACACAGAACTGGAATGCATCATAATTCCAAGTTCTTGTTCTACTGCAAAGAGGGCCGGTCCTCTCACGCTGGACCACACCTCCCCCTGCTCCCACCCTGGAAGGTCTGCTTGTGGAGGAGACCCACCTTTCTCTGTGGCATCGCCCACAATGATCTTGCCTCCTCGCTTGCTTGTCTTCTCCACAGACAGTGCTGTGCTCAGCCCCTGCTCGTGCTTCCCCAGACCCTGGCCTTCCCGGAAGCCGTACTTCTGCATGATTTTATGTGCTACTGTGCCACTGGAAGGAAGGAAAAGAGAAGGAGCTCTTGGACTTGAAGTCCCCAGCTACAGCATAAGCCAATTTTATATCACAGCAATCGCCTTCTAAAAAGAGAAAGTGTAAATCCCACATGGGCTTCGATGTGGTCACATATAATACCAACAGGCCATTTGCTAGAAGCTGTGGGGATGTTCAGGATGAAAAAAATGGAAAAGGCTAATGCTGAAATCCTGGACATCCCAAGATTATCTTTGAGGCAAGGGAAATATCTGTTTCCTACAAAATTCTCCCAGTACCCCTGTTCGAAAACACTAGAGGTCTTGTGTGCACCGCTATACAGTTTATGACCACGGTTCATTTCTGAGTGTGCCTGTCAAACAGCAAGCATACATTTCACATTATGAAGACCACCACATTTTTCTAAATAGTATAGCAGAGTTTCCAATGACAGTCTTTATAAACGAAAACTCTTAGAGATCATCCATTTAACAGACGGGCAAATCTTCTGAGGCCCAGATTAGCTGACCAGCTTAAGGCTGACTAGGAGCAAAGCAAGACACCCAATTCAGAAATTCTTTTGTAGGTACTAAGGGTCAAGTCTAACTGGAACCTCCAACTCTTGATTCCTAGCCCATAGCTCTTTCCTTAGGACTCAGCGTTCACACTGCGCTTGGAGGTGCCTCACGGGTCTCTAAGGGGCCCCCCAGCAACCACTGCTGTTTAGGGCTTGAATCATAAAACGCTGCTTCAAGTAACAGTGCAACTACGTCATTTTCCGTATGTAATTTCCTTAAAAATTCCATTTGAACAAGTCGACCTAGAGCAGAGAGCTCTGAAGATGGCTGAGCTACGCCACCCTCTACCTTCCTGCGGTATACGGCGAACATTTAATCCCTGTTCCCAAGGGAATTCAGCAGAACAAAAAACAGCTTCATGTCTGTCCACACTCCAGCACACAGTCCAGGGCAAGAGCGGACGTGTTCTCTATCTACGCTGCTTGTGTGGTTTCTGGCACCAGAGAGGAGACTACTGTGACCGAGGAGCTGCATTTTAAATTGTATTCCTCTTCAAGTAATTTACTAGCCAGCAATTACACCACAGAAAGCCGCACAGATCAAGCAGAGGGATACCAACAAGGCCAGACACTGAATACCCTCTTGCAGGAGTGAAGCCCAGCCATGTGCCCCCAACAAGGCTTCTCAGAATCAAAGCACATGCGCACAGGGGAGGGCACAGCAGGGTCACAGGCAGAGTGTAGGCCTAGTGTAACGTCGCCTCACTGGATAGCTCCTCATAGGAGGAGACACACTGTCAACACTGTAAAACATTCTTTAAACCAAAACGCAGGCCGAATCCAGTGGGGGTCAAAAAAAAAAAACCAAAAACCCACACAAATCCACAAGCCCCACCTGAAAGTCAACATTAAAACTGAATTTTATATGCTGGCAAACAAATTTCTAACTGTAGTCAGAATGACTACGTGTTTTAAAGCCAAAGTGCAGAACCATGACTTTAAAGCAAATGGCTCATTTTATCAAGAAAAAAATGTCATTCACCCTTTGGACGTAGCATATGTCAGCTCTAATTCACATGAGCTATTTTGTTTGCAAATGTTATGAAAATCAATGTAAATAATTATCAGAAACTGTTCCTACCTGTAGACTATAACGTTCAGTATCTAAATCATTCAAAACTTACATGAGAAGGCTTTTTGTTTGGTAGAAAACCTAGCAGTGTCAGGCTGGAACACCCTCCACATGACTCAAGCACTGATTCTTAAGAAGGACGCTGTGTGACTGAACACACCAAGTGTCTCCCCATAAACCCGAGAGTGCCCTCATTCCCCAACAAAAGCTACATCGACTGACAAGGCTGGCAACACTCCACACCGAGTCTCGTTCTTCTTACACTTGCTGAGATGAGAGCACTCAGAACCATTACCCCATGTTGGCAAGGAAGGAGTTGCCAGGTCCAGTCGGAGATCTGGGTCTGTCTTGTTCTTCGTATACTGGGGGAGGGATAGCAGCTTTGGAAGACTGGGAGCGAGGTCTTGAATCCTCTTCGTAAGGGAAATCTCTGGGTACTATTGGATAAAAATAAAACAGGTTTACCAAAGTACTACAAAAGAATTCTGAACTATATTTACACAGATCAGTACCTACAAGGAGTAAGAAAAAAACAAATCAATCTTACAGCCACTACATGACATTTTGAAAAATCAGAGGTAGAACGCTATTTTCCTGTTTCCTGCTTTGCTACTCCTGTTTTTATCTCCTCGAATGTCTTTTTTTTTACATCTTACTGAAATGTTATTTACCCTTTAAAGTGCTCTTAAATGACAATCTGTGTCTAAAACTTTAAACGTTCTCTATGTTCCAAGTAGGTCCAACTCTCTTTTGATGCCCACAGCACTTTGTGTACCCGTCTTAAGATTCTAATCTTACTACCTCGTTAGCCTAGCAAACAATAAAGGTCTCTGAGATTAGGGACCATGTACCAGAACAGTGAACAGGGAAGCTTTAAAAAGATCTAGATGCTTGGGCCCCACTCCCAGAGACTTCTTTCAGTTGGGGCTTATGGTTTGTCAGGTGTTTTCACATAAAAGGTATTTAACAATATCTTTTGAATTATCTTCTTTAAAAAGATAACATAAATTGGGTAACAGGTATTAAAAAGCACTAGGATGATTATATTTTCTTAGGACAGTTTAGGTGTGGTCCAACGCAGCAGATACAAAAACGATCTAGATGCTGTATCAAAGTCTAATTCCAACCCAAATATTCTAGAATAGACCACTGGGAGAAGAAACAGTGGGTGAGCATGTTTTGGCAATCTAAGTAAAGATACACAACGTATGTAAGGAAATAGAAACTAATTGCAGAAAAATCTAATTAAGGAAGGCACTGCCACCTTGTGGAAGGTCATGAATTTAACAGCCTCTAAACCACAGAGTATGAAAACCGTAAACTGAGCAACATTTGTTCTAACCTAACTCCAACTATGAAATGTCAGAGAAAATAAAACAAATTACTGAAAAGAAAAGCATATCGCTATATGAAATCCAAGCCTCAGCCTGGCGTGAAAACTTCTAAAGCAGAGGAGTGAAGGGCGGTCTCCCACTTGGCCTCAGTGGGGGAGCCAGAGGCTGGGTTTTCAGGCCATGACCCTTTACATTCAGCACAGCTGGCTGATTCAAGCCAAGACTTCCCCTGCCCGGGCCCAAGATGTGGGTCAGAAGAAAAAAGGACAAGAAACAGATACGTACACTCTTTGTCTTTCTCTACAAGAGAAGTGGGTGGCGCGATGGCAGCTCCGCCCATACCTGCAAGACAGGAATGAATGCGCCATTAGCGGAGAGGACACCCGGCGCCCCGTGCTATACTGCACCCCTTCGCCCAGGGAGGGGGCAGGAAAATACCCGCTACCTCATCCCTCCTGCTAACACTTACGAATTCATCTGAGTCTAGGATTAAAAACACAGAAAATGGGCAAAACAGAGGCAGACAAAATATCTTTTTCATAGCAGGCAGCCAAGAGCCCCAGAATGCAGTTAATGAGCGAACTGCAAGGTGAAAGGACACAGCCCAGAGAGCGAGCAGTTACTTAGGAGGCAGTAACATAACTCTCCTGAGAGTCTGTTGCCTGTGAGGAGTTTTCATATGTGTTATCTCAATTCAGGTTCAATAAACCTCAGAAGGAGGTCTTACTGCCTTCCATCTTTCAGAAGAGAAGAGGATCAGAGGAGTCAACGGGCAGGGACAGGATAAAACCCAGCTGCCCACGGCACCAACGCTCGCGCCCACTATCTGCACACTCCTTTCCAGGGTGTAACCCCTGGACCTAAACGCCTATCTGGAAATGTGGGTACTTCTGGCCCCTGCGCTGTCATCATTCCTGCTCCTGTTTCCTGGGCCATGACGACACAACCAACCAAAACAGACCCCACTTGCTACCCAGCAACCCGAGGGAGAACAGCATGGAGGACATAAGGAATTTTTCATTAGACACAAACCCTAACACATGTATTACAACTTAATTGCCAATGAAACAATCAAAACAATAAAATGTAAATTTAAAAAAAACCAAACAGATTACAGACCACGTTGCACCAGCATACGTAAGGTTTCACAAAAGTGACTCCTCTAAAGCCGCTGTACGTGCATCACGATGAACACGGCCGGACTAGACAACGTACTTACGGAGAAATACGAACCTGAATAAAACTTACATTTCTCCTGAAATACCTATTATCATTCCTTTTTTTTTAACCTGGTCACTAAGACCTAGATGATTATTGACTGATTCTGAAAAAAATCAGCTCTGAGTTCAGTATAAAGAATTCAGGTGATTACTGGAAATCTGCTACTAATCTGGTTAAAATATGAACATCGATCTGTTAACAGCAGCGTGCAGAATGGATATAATGCCATTGTTTTCCTAATACTAGATTGTATGGCTCTTGTTAACATTAAAAAAAACAATGTCCTTAACATAGAAAGCACAGCTCCTTATCCAAAGGGCAGCCAATGTGTAAGCTGGAAAGGTAAGACAAATATTCAACCTATGCACTGGATTCTAAAACAAGTCAATTAACATTTGTTAAGTAGTAAGATAGATATGGGATGTTTAACATAATGCCTGACATACAGAGCACACTCAAATGTTAACTCTCCTCCCCGTTAGAAAGACAACGTAGCACCTAACAGTGCTCAGCATGTATTTTTTTTTTTTAATTGAGGTATAACTGACATATGACATATTCGTTTCAGGTGTACAACATAGTGATTTGCTATTTGTGTATATTGTGATCACCACAGTAAGTCTAGTTAACATCTATCATACACAGTTACAAATTTTTCTTATAATGAGGACTTTGAAGATCTACTCTCTTAACAACTCTGGAATACGCAATATAGTTTTATTAACTACAACTATGTTGTACGCTACAACCTCATGATTTATTTTATAACTGAAGTTTTGTACCTTTTCATCCCCTTTACCCATTTTGCCCACCTCCCACCCCCATCTCTAGCAACTGCCAATCTGTTCTCTCTGTATCTGTGAACTTGGCTTTTTGTTGTTGCCATTATTAAGCATCCTATAAATACATTTAATTCATATCTGCACTGAAAGATTAAGAATTCTAAATTATTACAGACTTGTTCCTTTCCAAATCAATTAGTATTTTAAATTTTAAATTAAACCCTAAAGCAGCTTTGGCTGTACACTGGGGAAGACCAGGCTTGCCAAACTGCTAGTCATACAACTGAGTTCATGTATGTGGAAATATACTGCACCTTTATGGTAACATGATTCTTAGGTCTCATGTTAAAGATGACGACATAGGTTTTTGGGCATATGAAGATCTTGGATAAGCTGGACCGTGGATCTGTATCTGTATCTGTATCTTATTCCCTCTGTGCCTCAGATTTCTCACCTTTAAAATGGGGATAATCATAGCTCCTACTCTGAGTTGTGTGATGTAAAGTAGATAATCTATGAAAGTGCTTATTAGAACAGTAGCTGGTATCCAGTAGACAAACAGAAGATTTAAATTTCTCACTTAAATAAATCTCAACCTGTCAACCAAACTGGTCAACTAAGCCAAGGAAATCCCAGCAATTAATACACAATGAAGCTAATGTAAGAAGCATTCCATTCTCTCAAAAATGAACACTACTTAGCCATCTAGAGATCACAAAGAAGTCAGCTCTAACAGAAGTACAATTCTGCCTGTGAAATTTTAGAGATGAAGGGGCCTTATGAAGTACCTGGCTCAAATTCTTGTCTCCCTGCTCTCCATAGACCCTGAAAGAAACCAACGTCCCGGGAAACTAAGAGATTTCCTCAAATTCATGCATGTTAGTGGCAAACGCTGTGGAAACGAGTGCCTTGACTCTCTGGTCGGTGCTGAACAGATACGCAGCAGGCTACAGGGAAGAGGTCAATGTGATGGTCCTGTGGGTAAGGAAACTGTGGTAGTAGGTACCTAAGGTATCCCCAAGGTCTCCAAGCAACACATGTGAGAAAGTGATCGCGAAGCTCATAAGAGAATACACGTGAAAACAGGATATAGGTTAAAACTGTTACGCAAACATGGATTGCCGGGATTCCAGACAGAAAATTACCCAAATCAACGTCAACTGAACTATTTATCAAGTTGAACATGAAAAGCAAACAGGAGAATGTCACCATGTTTGAAATGTGACATTTATGTTCCACGCCTTACTTCTTTTCCGCCTCTCTCGCTCGTAATCTTCATCTTCATCAGAATCTGGATCTGGTCGCCTCGAAAACCCACTAGCTTCATGTCTGTCCTTACGCCTCCTGGAACCAAATATTCATTACAGACGAACCAATTGAGAGATATGAACCCAAGGATGTTACCTTGACTTGCTCTTGGCTAGAAAATATTCAAACCCTCTCTTTCCCACTAAACTATTAATTGGGGGGTGGAGGGTGGGAGGGGGGCACATGAGCAAATAACTGGTTTAAGACTAAAGTAGCAAAATTAAGTGAGAAAAATCCAAAAGATAAATTGAACAAATTTAACAGGCACATGAATATAAGTAGCAAGAAAAAAGTTTCCTTGATGTTTACCTTTTTCAATTTTAAAGCATATCAACATAGATAATACTTTAATAATTTTGAGTCTCTAGAATGTGCTTTCACTTCATGAAATGATTCAATAAATAATGAGAAGTTATATAATATTTTATATAACTACTGAATAATTAACATTCAGTATTTTCAAAATAAGAAATACAAATAAAACCTTTTCACCCATACCTTTAAAAAACATAAATAAGGGGTAGACGAACCATGAGAGACAATGGACTCTGAAAAACAAACTGAGGGTTCTAGAGGGGAGGGGTGTGGGAGGATGGGTTAGCCTGGTGATGGGTATTGAGGAGGGCACGTTCTGCATGGAGCACTGGGTGTTATGCACAAACAATGAATCATGGAACACTACATCTAAAACTAATGATGTAATGTATGGGGATTAACGTAACAATAAAAAAAATTTAAAAAAATATAAATAAAAGATGTATATAAGCTTTTCAAAATTCCATTTGGCTCAAAATTAGTTAAACATTGCAAGTATTTTATTTTATTTTTTAAAGTAAGCTCTACTGCCCAACATGGGGCTTGAACTCACGACCCTGAGACCAAGAGCCAGCCAGGCACCCATAACATTTTAAGTATTTTAAATAGTTACGATTCTAGAAGAATAGGAAAAAACCGATTATTCAACTTCAGATTTTTATGTTTCTTTTCTAACAATTCACCCAAAATGTAGACTTCAAGTCTTCTGCATCTAGACATGAAATCTTCTCCTAGCATTTGTTTTCATGCTGGAACATAACCATAGGCACACCTCAGAGATATTGCTGGTTTGGTGCCAGACCACCACAGTAAAGCAAATATTGCAATAAAGAGAATCAAATGGAGTTTCTGGTTTCCCAGTGCATAGAAAAGATATGTTTACACTACACTGTAGTCTATTAAGTATGTAATAATAGCACTATGCCTTAAAAAAAAACCAATGTATATACCTTAAAAATACTGCTAAAAAATTCTAACCATCCTGAGCTTTCAGCAAGTCATAATCACTGATGATAAATCACCAAAACAAATATAATAATGAAAAAGTTTGAAATACTGGGAGAATTACCAAGTAATACAGAGACATGAGGAGAGCAAATGCTGTTAGAAAAATGGCACTGAGGGACACCTGGGTGGCTCAGTCGGCAGAGCATCCAACTCTTGCTTTCAGCTCAGGTTGTGATCTCAGGGTCATGAGATGGAGCCGTGTCAGGCTACACACTCAACATGGACTCTGCTTGAGGATCCTCTCCCTCTGCCCCTCCTCCCACTTGCGCACGCACTCTCCCTCTCAAATAATCTTAAAAAAAAAAAAGAAAAAAAGAAAAAATGGTGCTGATAGACTTGCTCCATACAGAGCTGCCATGATCTTTGTTTTTAAAGATTTATTTATTTGGGGGGAGGAGGGAAGGAGAGAAAGAGACTCTCAAGCAGACTCCGCGCTGGGCATGGACCTGAGGTAGGGCTCCATCTCAGGACCCTGAGATCATGACCTGGGCGGAAAGCAAGAGTCGGACGCTCAACCAACTGAGCCACCAGGCGCCCCACCACAAACTTTTAGTTTGTAAAAAAAATTCTGCATCTGCAAAGCACAATAAAATGAGGTATGCCTGTACAAAATCTTAAAAACAGATTGATTCCTTCTGATGACTGCTTAGATCAACCATGAAAACTAACTTCAGCCTTACAGACAGCACCAAGGTTCATTCGTTAATATCACAATGACTATTTCAAATGAAAATATCCTTGAATCCAAACAGAGCCTTACTTTTCTCTCTCTTCTATTTCTTTTTGTCTCTCCAGCTCCCGCTGTCTCTGTCGTTCCTCTCTTTGGCGCTTCACTACTTTCTCATAATCATTAGGAAACATGGGATCATATTCATCAGCTAATGGAATCAAAACTTCTCCTGCAGAAAATCCACTGGGAACAGGATCCTGAGGAAGGTAAAAATGCCAAACTATGTATCATCCTCATGTTTTAGAATTGTATTCGTAGAATTAAAGTCAAAGAATACGAGCGTTAGAAGGGGCTTTGCAGACCATCTACCTGCCTCCTTTGTTTTATAGACAAGGGAACAGAAGCCTAAGGAGAGTTAGTGACCTGACACGGCCACACACTATGTAGCTATGGAACAGCTGAGCCAAGAGTTCACCTCTCCTTCAGTATTAATTCTATAAATACCCTAGGGCATCTTCCTGGAATTCCTAAACAAGCTGCCACCACCTAAAATTTCAAGCAATAAATTTGACTATTTATAATAAACAGTGAATACTTCTGTTTTAATATGTCTCTATGAAAACTTAAAAATAAACAATCCATGAATAACAATCATTCTTGTGGTCATTTAACAGACTAATTTTGGATTCTGCTTACATGGAAACATGATATATTAAGACTTCACAATAAAGGCAGAAAGCATCCTCTCAGGCTGTTTGAAACCCTCTCGAATACACGTCCCTTTCCAGGAAGGTTGCATTTCAGGAACCGAGTCTGGCACAAGTGGTTGTAACTCCCTTCACACCATCATTAGTTCTTTTAAGGTCCACTAAGGTCAGGTTTGGATGATAACATTTTGCATTTTTCTGTACACTTAGAGACTGGGGCTACTCTTTGAGAGAAAAGAGGTAGCCTTAAAGAACTCAGAAAAACAAAAAGCAGACACAGCACAGCTAACCTGAAAATGGGGACCTAAACCTCCACACTTTGTTAGTTTTCTTAGCATAACTCCCCCTTAGTATCTACACGAATGAGATGCCTTAGCTGGTCTCCACAGTTACCCTGAGCACGCACAGGTTGGGACTAGAGTCTCGGAGGGCCCGCTCTGCACCACCTCACGAAGGACACTGTCCATACCAGCAAAGGCAGGACAGCTGTTTGTCGAATGTACTGTGTATCTGAACACAAGACTGATGTGATACAGAGAGCTTATGTTCAATGTCAATGGATCTAAATCCCACAATTCCTGCATTACACCACTCCGTCTGATGTTTTGCACTGTAAAACAAACATTTCAATGCTTCTTTAGAAAAATCAGGAAACATGATGTCCAATGAATATAAGAAATTAGAAAGCTATAATCAGCTCCCAGGCCTGAACAGTGGAAAGTTTATACAAATCTATTTAAGGAAAGGTTCCCAAAGGGTAGTTATGAATTTGTATTCATATAAAAGACTTTTTAAAAACACAAAGGCACATGAACAAGATTTCCTTTCAGTTATTATTAAGACAGGAGAGAAACTAACAATCAGCTACTCAATTTATATAATACTATCACCACAGAGTTTCTGACAGAACCAACTGTCAATATCAAGGTTAATTCTTTGTCATTTCAAAATCTGAAAGTAAACAACTTTTACTGTATAAACCCTGCTGAGTGGAACAAGGAACCATCATCTCTAAATGCTATAAAGAGTAAAGCAATCTGTTCAATTTTAAAAAATTAAAATGTTAATACCCCAATGCTGGGGAGGGTGGGTAAAACTAAAACACTTATATGTTGTGGGGATATTGTAGAGTCAAGACACAGTAACAGAAGACAGTGAACCAGTTTTTGATTAGATGTGGTCAGGGAAAATTAGGTAGATAATCTGTGGGGAAAGAATGTTAAATGATGAAGAATCCCCAGAAACATCTCCACTGGGGGATGCCTTTCCTCCTTGATATATCGACTATCAGCCTGCAGGACCAATGCCAGTTCTTCTGGCCAAGAAATCTCAGAATAAAGGCAAATGAGGAGAATAGAATCCAACCCAGAACAGTTTTGACTGAAACTAAATAAAGAAGGGAGGGGGCATACAGTTGGGACTGTGTCTCAAATTGATTTGGGTTCTCTCTGATAGGTGGGGGGGTGGGGGGTGGGAAGATATCTTGCTAGAAACAGCAATAATAGCATATTCTATTTATTAACCTTTTGGTCATTTTTCATCAAGCAATTTGTGTGCACGGTGCTGTTTAAACTCTTGCAGTCATATTACTTGACTGCCATCTGTAGAAGAAGGAATGTTACCTGAAGAGTGGGTGTGATTTTAACCACAGTTTACACTGAATTCATTTATCCCTCATTTTGTATCGTTTGAACTATGATTCTTAGTTATCCTTGTCCAGATCCTCCTCATCCTCACTAACCCATTTACAGAGCTGATCATGTGTGTTTCTTTGTTTTTAAGATGACGTAAAATCGCTGAGGTAATAAGGGTTAGGCTGGTAGAATTTAAACCTTTTCTCTATTTTCATCCACAATAAGACAATAAGCACTAACGTTCCTTATGACAGCAGAAATTAGAAACAACCCATATAACCAGCTTTAAGTGAACTAAATAAATTACAGTACACCCATTTGAGGAAGTACAGTGAATCCATTAAAATGATCATACAGTCCTGACTTTTTAACACAGACAGTGTGTTCTCACAACACATAAAGTGAGAAAAGCAAGTTAGAGAACAGAAGATAGAGGAGGCAGAGAATGGAAAGATATTCCAAAATATAAAGTTTTTAGCTTCTAGAGGGTAGGACTGAAGTCCTACTGCTTTCCTTTCTGCATCTCTCCAGTTTCTGACTTTTCTATAATGCACTATTTTATTTTCAATACTAATTTTTACAATTCAGTTGAAAAGGACACTGGCTAGCCTACAATGACCCACTGAGGGGATCGTGCTCTGAGGACACATGCGTGAAACAGGAGAGCCCGTCAGGCAGGGCTGGGGCTCACCTTCAGGCCAGCTGCGACGTGCGGGGGGGTGTCCACGATCTGCCGGTCGTCTGAAGAGCCGCCTCGCTTTAGGTCGATTACTGGGGCAAGTACTGTACTCTGTTTCGTTCTCTGGCTCTAAAATCATGGACAAACAAGAGAAGGACACTGAAGCTTCAAATTAAAACTCATACTGTTTGTAACAAAGCTTTGTGGTCTCTGTGACAAACCTTTCAGATATGAGAAAAACAATCTTAGAACAACAGCCTTCTAATTATTACCATTACCATATACCAGTTTCTGTAGCCTTTTTTTTTACAACACAAATTTCCTCTATTTTTTTTTAATGTTTTTATTGTTCTGTTAATCAAATTTCCTCTATTCTTATAGAAGGTTTACAGTAAGCTTGGTCTCTTTTATTTAAATTTGCATGTAAAATAGTAAACGAGAAAAGCTCTCACACTGATTTTCCCTCTGAGCATAGGAGGGCAAATCTCCAACAGCACAACACACTTGGACTAGTGGGAGCCTTTCCCCAAGGAAGAGGTATGTTTTTACATCCTGAGCGAAAGATACTTGTGGACTAGGAGTTTTTCCCTCCCAGCAGAATCTAAACTCCTACCTCTTTTATTTTGAACCCACAGAAAAACTTTAAAAAGACAACAATACTCATTCATGAACCAGCCACCACTGCTCCCACGTTACCACATTTTCTTTACCGTACACTGTATATTGCACTGAACCATCTGGAAGGAATTTGGGAGACTCATGACACTTTCCCTTAACCTCCTAAAATTACAGACATTCTCTTACATAAGCGCAGTACTATTACCACACCTAATAAAATAAAAAATCCCGTTACCATTTCCTATCCAAGTCATACTCAGATTTTCTGAACTGTCCCCTAAAATGCTTAAATAGCTCATTTATTTTGAACCAGAATCATACCAAAGTCCCACAACGCGTTTGATTGTTAAAGCTCTCATTTTAGAAGAGACTCCTTTCCCTCCTTTTGTCACCATCATCTCCAGAGCAACGTCTTTGTCTCCTTCTCCTTTTCCCGACACTTGTAAAACGCTGCACGTTCTAGACCCATCTGGTAACTTCGTGGCAGTCTAGTTTCACTTATTCCTCTCTGCCCCTAATTCCTGAAAACTGAGTGTCTCCCAGGTGCGGTGCTGTGCTCCGTTTGGCATCACCGCTGCGGCGCTCAGGGGCAGGCTGTCTGGCAGCAGGGCGAACGTCAGATGGGCAGGCCAGTGACCATCTGGTCTTGTGGTTACAAAGGTTTAATTCCCCCGCTGCAATTAAAGTGTTACACGTTTTCACTCTTAGTACTACAAAAGGCTCAAAATAAACCACTATCCCTCTTGAATTTAACAGTGCTTATAATGTTAAGGAAACAAATTTAATCCAATCATTAAATATACAATCCACTAAGTGAATACCAAAGTTGAGAGGGCAGTGGGGAAGATTATCAGAATCATATATTTTTCTATTATTCCACAGATGAGACCACAGCTCCATCTTTCAGCTGTAGGTAAAGTTTTCTCTACCAAACACTTTTACAGGTTTGGTTAGGCCAACCTAGAACTGAGTAATTAATTAGTCAATTAAACCTAAGAAAATCAATGCAACGTACCTTCACGTCCCTTCAAGAAAAACAAAATACTAACTTCACACAGCAATCTCAAAAAGATATTAGAAAGTTAGCAGAAATGATTTCACAGGCCACTTTTTATTCTGACCTATCTTCTAAAAACCCATTTGAAACCTCAGGAGATGTCCTAGTAGCTGAAATTACTGTACTGAAGAAGTGAAAACCTGGTAACTGTAAATTAAACAGACTGAAGCAGATACTAAAAAGGATGTCCAACAGTCTATAGACTTCATAAAAAAGCCTATTTCCTTGCTTATCAGCATCTCATGCTTTTTCATGTGAGTAAAGTAACAGTACAGAAAAATCAGTACGTCATGAATAAATTTCATTTAACTTTTTAATATATTTTTTCAAAGGATCTATTTTCTCAATAGTATTTTATATAAGCTAGTTTTTAACCGACAGGTTATAAATATGCACTGACTGGATAGAGTAAGTGATCCTGAAGTTACATTGGGCAGGAAGAAACAAATTAGGATTTTTAAAATTTGGCTGCAGGTAATCCATGAAGCTGACAGTATTTACGCTGCTAACTGAAGAATTAGCCCAGTTTTTAATCTGTATATATCTAGTATATTTTGACTTCTGCTCTTCTACTTTGTTCTCTCTCATTGACCTAAGACTGTCCACTAATTATATCCACTTAAAGTCTAACTGAATTTATGTTACTAAGTGTGAGATTGCTCCTTAACAGCCAGAGCCATTTTACAAAAGGGAATGTTAGGCCTTGAAGAATAATACATAAAATGGTACTGGTATGGGAATATAAAACCTTATTCCTAGATCTAGTGTGCAAAGTAAAAGTTACATGAAATTCAGAAAGATTTAAAAAACTAACAATTTTTAAAATTTTTTTTTTTTTTAAGATTTTATTTATTTATTTGAGAGAGAGAGAATGAGAGACAGAGAGCAGCAGAGGGAGGAGGGTCAGAGGGAGAAGTAGACTCCCTGCTGAGCAGGGAGCCCGATGTGGGACTTGATCCCGAGACTCCAGGATCATGACCTGAGCCGAAGGCAGTCGCTTAACCAACTGAGCCACCCAGGCGCCCAAAAAACTAACAATTTTTAAAAATTAAAAGGAAAAACAAGTCTTGCTTTGCTAATCTTCCCTTCAAGTGGGGTGAAAGGTTGTTTTAAAACAACAAAATTCTCTCTTTAAAAATACTGGCATAAAAATTTTAAATCTCGTCATGATGAATTTGAAAAAGACAAAAACCCTGATCAACAGAATTGACAAAACAAAAATTTTCACTGTTGTTTTACCTGTGGGTATACTAATCCTAAAAACCTTTTACACCACTGAGCACTCACATGTAAGCACTTCAACAGAAGCACCAATTGAGGAGGTAGTAAAGGAAAAGAAAAATAATTCCAACTTTAAAAAAATGTTTATGATGTAAAATTCCAAACACAAAATGTAAAGAGAACAGATTCATGAATCCTTAAATCTCTGTGACCCAGCGTCACCAGCTACCAACTCACGGGGAACTGTGTTCCGTGTGCCTCCTCACCTCCTCTGCCCCATAATGGATTATTTTAAAGCAAATCCCCTAAATTCAAACATTTTATCAGTAAGTATTTCAATATATCTCTAAGGCAGGTTTTCTTTCTTTCTTTTTTTTTTTTTTAAAGATTTTATTTATTTATTTGACAGAGAGAGAGACAGCAAGAGAGGGAACACAAGCAGGGGGAGTGGGAGACGGAGAAGCAGGCTTCCCCGGAGCAGGGAGCCCGATGCGGGGCTCGATCCCAAGACCCTGGGATCATGACCTGAGCTGAAGGCAGACGCTTAACGACTGAGCCACCCAGGTGCCCCTCTAAGGCAGGTTTTCTTAACTTGTTTCATTATTGCTTTCCTCTCAAGGAACTTCTTAATACATTCCCTGGACCCCCCACCCCATAAAACTTTACCACAGATATACTATGTACCTGTTTATGTACCTAATGTGTATCCTGCACCACACATAAAAACAGCACAGTTTTCACCCAGGTAGGACAATATTCGCCCCATTTAGGGGGATATAGCCTCCACTGGGTTATGCGCTCTAAAACATAAGGGCCCTTAAAACAACAAGCAAACCAGATACCATTCTCATTCCTACAAGTATTTTGACAGTAGCATTTTAGATCAAATATTCAGTGGACAACTTATGGACAACAGTGGACATTATTAACAATCTTAATGTCTTGTATGTTGTTCAATTTCAAAGATGTCACCAGTGCCCAACATGTACCCAACAGGATCAAAACCAATTACTCCCAGACTACATATGCCCGACACATTCAGAACCAATCTGAGCGCTCACTAAGGCATACAAATTATTAATTCCTGCCGAGCCTCACTACTCCACGTGCTGCTTCCAGACCCCTACAACGAACAGCAGACTCCCAAGCCCCAACCCAGGAATATGGCTAACAAAGCAACACTCCAACCAAACCCTCGGCCAATCTCAGACACACTAAAAGGCCTGAAAACCAGTGTCATTGCTGGAAACCGACAGTCCTGCTTTTTCTTCATTCTGATTCCCTCAAACAGTTCTATTCCCAGGACTCACCTTAACTTCCTTACTTCTCTCCACCCAGAGTCTCTCCGCCTATAAATGTTTAACCCTACATATTTGATAAACAGGCAGAAGAGCAAGCTGAAACCAAAGCACTCGTACTCCTCAGGAGGAACCTGCTTTGTAGATTTCCACTTCCACACCATGGGCTTATCTTACCTTTGCTTGTGTGAGAGCTGCCTTCTTGACCTGAAGCTGAGACTGCAGAAGTTTGAAGTTTTTGGACCAGCCTTCTGTTTTTGAATCACTGGTCTCTACTCCCAGGTCATCATACAGGGACATCTTTCCAATTTAATGCTGAAAGGCAAGGGGGATGGGGTTTAAAGAATGCAAAATACAGGAAGGATTTCACATCTTTTCATGTTAAAATAACTCAGTATCATGGAATTTTAGAGGTGAAAGGTATTGGAAGAGATCACCTCGTCCAGGAAGCTTCAGCAACAGAAGCCAAGATGCCTGATACTGCCAATCAGTGCCCTAACACATGACACTAGATCTGCATATTAGCTTACAAATAAACTTGCAGAATTAATTTTTTTACCTATATCATGTGGCCAAGTAATTCATGAGTGAAATCATTCTGTGCTACTGCATATAATGATTATTAATAATTACGTATTGTCAATTATACGTATCCAATTTTTCTTTTTTCTTTTTAAAGATGTTATTTATCTGTTTGAGAGAGACAGAGAAAGAGAGAGACAGAGAGGGAACACAAGCAGGGGGAGTGGGAGAGGGAAAAGCAGGCTCCCCATCAAGCAGGGAGCCTGATGCGGGGCTCGATCCCAGGACCTTGGGATCATGACCTGAGCCGAGGGCAGACGCTTAACGACTGAACCACCCAAGCGCCCCTACATGTACCCAATTTTTAAAAAATTCTTTTTTGTCTCAACAACAAAAAGTAGAAACTACAACAACCCATTATTACCAGGTTGATTTAGCACTATTAGCTACCTTTTATAAAAGAAGAAATCTAAACATATGCCTAGAAATTAAAAAACAAATTATATCATGGATGCTGTATTTTAATAAATTATGATTATTGAGAGTAGAGAGGCAGATCATAAATATCCTGACTTCTTCATATTCCATCAAGTTGAAATTTGTAATCTCTAATAACATCAATTACAAAGATAATAATCTACATGTAAATGATCGATACATAATACCCTTGCAGAACAGAGAACACAAGACAACAACAAAAACAGGAAGAGTTCACACTTAGGAAGCCTTATCAAGCCAGGCTGGTAGTAAATGTAGTATCTGCTGGAGAGCCTACTAGAAGCTACCATTAAAGCTTAGCCTGCTACAGAACTGGGACTTTGGGAGATAAATCTGCCCAGGTCATGGTGGGAAGACCCATTTCAAACCTATTAATGGGAACACCACAACCCTTTACACTAAATCCCTACTGTCACCTTTTTATTTGGTTTTTAAGATTTTATTTATTTATATAAGATTTTATTTATTTGAGAGAGAGAGAGAGAGAATGACAGAGAGCACGAGAGGGGAGAGGGTCAGAAGGAGAAGCAGGCTTCCCTGCGCAGGGAGTCCGATGTGGGACTGGAGTCCCAGGATCATGACCTGAGCCAAAGGCAGTCGCTTAACCAACTAAGCCACCCAGGTGCCCCTACTGTCACCTTTTTAAAAAACTCAACATTCTGGGTGAGACCACAACAGAGACCCTTCCCAAAATAAAAAAAAAAATCAATCTCTTTCTCACAAGTGGAAAGAGAGAGAAAAAAAATTGAAATCCCCGTACTGCAAAATATTTAGCATAGGTAGTTTCTGACTCATGGCCACATTCCAAAAAAATCTGTCAGTTCCCAGGTCCAGACAGCATTTTGCCATAGGAACTGTGTCAAACAAATCCTGTTTCGCCTGTGTCGGTCTCTAAGGAAAAGAAGGTAATACAGACAAGAAGGAAAATATTTAATCCTCCCGGCTGTGTCAGACTCAGGGCAAAAACTTCTCTCTGGTATATGCTTACTTCTCCGCCCTTCTAGGTTTGGTATTCTAAGACCCTGCCACCGCAACATCCTGGCTGACCCTGGTTCACTCTGTGTGGGGTGGGTACCAACATTTCCTCCCCCCGGCAAGAAGAGCTGGTCTGGGTCTGAGCAGAGCAGTTCTCAGCCTGGAAGTCAGGCCCCACACAACTGTTGCTGCTTTTCCGTTTCTTCTATCCTTAATATTCCAGCCCTCAGATTACCTAAAAGCTCTCAGGTTTGATTTCTAAATGAAAGGCCCCCACGGCAGTACAGACACGGAGAATAAAGGAGAGCCCAGGGTACTGGTGGCTGACTGCTCTAATGAATCACCTAAAAATCGAGGAATGCTTGCATGTTCTCCTCAGTAAGGCTTCAGTGACAACTCACCAGCTCAGCTGATAGCATGAACAAAGAATTTCCTAGACAGCATATCCAACAGGGAAATAAATGCCCACTGCCTGCAGTGCCAGACAAAGTGAACATTTTATTCGGGAACTTGGCGGCCCGTTGTCACATTAAGCTCAAGTCACTGAGGCAATAAAGAAACAGTAAGGAAAGCCCCTGGCATCCACTTCAGAACCTGTTTTAATCCACACTATGGTAAACCCCACGAAAACCTAAATCCAGTTTGCTGAGTTCCTGCACTCTCCCCAGACTACGATCACGTCTGACCCAGAGCTGAACAGGAAGGTAGGCCAACTGCACGGTTAATGCTCTATTTGCAACCCCCCCCCCCCCCCCCGCCCCAAGCCATCTTTTCAGAGATTCTGGCCAACGATGAGTGCCCAGAAGGAAGAGCAATGTACCGAAGAGCTTTAGAGGCTTTCATGCACCTTCCGCAAGAGCCCACACGGTATTCAAAACTAACTCTTCTTATCTAAATACCTATCCTTAAACTTTAAATTTCATCAGAAGAACTCAGAGCAACAGCAAAGAAAAACAATGCTGAATGTCCAGCTTACTACTGTGGTTCTCAAACTACTTCAAAAATGGCCACACACCCTTCATCTAACCTCATTTAACTGTACAGGCTCTCTTCATTCAAATAGTCACTAAACCAAAGCCTAGTTAAACCATGGGTTCATTCGTTTTCTCTTTCTTTATTCTCACAAAGGCAAGGGAAGACTAACACATTCTGGGAAGTAAATATAAACAATGAAGCTTTCTTGGAAATTATAAACAAAGTTAGTATTTGTTTGCAAATTTGTTTGCAACCCAAACTCTACTTCTCCCAGTACCGCTTCATAAGAAACTTAAGAACCTCACCAAAAATGGTATTTACAAATATGTTGGTGCCAATGGAAATATGCCAACCAAATGCCCACTGAACTCTGAAGCAAAAAGATTAGCCTATCCACCTGTGCATCTCCAATTTCTGGCACAGGGTAGGAATTTAATAAACAAGTATTTGCTGAGATATTACTTATTAAGTGAAGTCTGTGTAGCCACATGAATCAGCAGAGAAATGACACAATCCTGAGGTTCCACTAGAATGTTAACGACAGGAGAAAGGTTCTGGAGATAGACGGTACTAATGGTTGTACAATGTGTATGCATTTACTGCCCCGTGGTCCCACACACTTAAAATGGTTCAAATCCCAGGCTGTGTGTTAACGTATGTTTACCACACACAAACAGGAAGTAACAAAAGGGAGGGAGAGGCAGCACCTGAGGAACAGGCTGCTGTCTAATTAACACTAGTACATTTCCCTACCAGGAAGAGTAAACTTTCATGGAAATATTTTCCCAAATTTGAGGGTTAAAACAAAGTCAAACAGTATAGAGGATCTCTTCCTCCACCAGAGTTCTTACATCCAAAGATTTCATGGCTGAATTAATGAGGTCCCATGGGGCCATACTTCCAGTGATTCCATTTCCAAATCGAAGATGGTCTGTTGATGATTCCATTTGATTTGCCCCCTCTCCAAGCTTTGAAAATCACTATGCAGCAAAATCTTACGTTCATTTAAACCACCATTTCTGTTCTCAAAACCTTTGAAAACACACTTCAAATATTAGAAACTGATGTCATTTCACCAGCATCTGCTGGTTTTCTGTGACACAGAGCTTATAGATCAGATCTGTGCATCACAGTAAATGAGGAAGAGCTTTCTTTACTTTTCTCGCTTGAATGGACTTTGAATTCACAGAACTGGATTAATCACAGCAATGACACACTCATTATCCATCCACGTATGGATGGCCTGCTTTTAATTACTGCAATGCTACAGCACCAGTGAATTTACCACAAGAGTCAGAATCTGGACCAAAAAACCGCATTAAATCCCGATGCCCACCCCCTCCCCATCCCATTCATGTGATTTCCCCAGCCCAGGGGTGGGCAGCACCCTGAATTCCATTCCCATTAATTCCTTACTATCCTCCTTTTATATAAAGGTGTGCACATTTTGATTTTAGCTGTTTGAAGCACTTCTAATATACCAGAGTTGATTCATTCATTCTCCCCACTGCAGTCACTGAAATGTAACAAGCATTGACAAGACTGCCATGAACTTAACCTAATTACTGCTGAGATGTTACTTAGATGACAGAACACATTTATTTCATGAAGTCTAGCAGCAGGTAATAAAAACTAGCGCATTCTAACATTTGGATACACTTTAAGTCAGGATCAAATACAAACACAGACATGTGACTTTTAGAACTTTAAAATACCTATTTCTTTTTTATAGTGACACCAGGCTTTGATCAACACATCTTTCACGTATGCGCCATTTTTGTTCTTAAGAAGAAACACAGTAAACACGGTCTGCCAGAAGAATGATGACTTGTTAAAATTCTACCTAAGCTGGCAAAATATTTTTTTAAACATGCAACTAGTAGAAAAAGAACATGGAACGAGTCTTCTCAGAAGCAGCCCACCTTTCTCACCTCTCAAGTGCATCTATGAAGCCTTCAGTGTCTGCCACCCCACATAAAACTCTCCATCCTCAACTTGCTTCCCCTGAACAAACTCAGAGCAACTTCTATAGGTTACGTTGCCTCCCGGTTGACACGCTTGTCTCTTCCTCTGTTACAAGTCCCTTAAAGGTAAGGGCTGATTTTGTCTTCATCCAGCTGAACATCATGCTATGAACACTGCAAACACTTCGTATTTTCTAAATGTTATCAAGTGCACCTACTTAAATCACATTATGAAACAATAAGATCTTCAGATCTGCTTTTTAAGGACACAACTTATTGTAAATGGTATGTGACGTTAGTGTGCTAAATTTTTTTTTTTTAATTTATTTATTAGAGAGAGAGGGTGAGAAAGAGAGTGCAAGAGGGGGTAGGGTTAGAGGGAGAAGGAGACTCCCCGCCGAGCAGGGAGCCCGATGTGGACTCGATCCCGGGACTCCAGGATCATGAGCTGAGCCGAAGGCAGTCGCTTAAGCAACTGAGCCACCCAGGCGCCCAGTGTGCTAAATTCTAAGTTGTACACCATCATAATGGGAGAAAAACGACCACCACCATACAACTAACAATGAGTCAAAGTCTGAGTTCTGAGCACCTGAAGAAGCAGCATGGTTAAGAAACCTTTTTTTTTTTTTAAATCACTAAATAGATACTCATGTATCATAAAGCAAAAATAAAGCCTAAAGAACGTGGAAAGTATACACAGATAGAAAGGAAAAGGAAGGGAACTATGAGGGGCGGTGCACATTGATGTTCACAAAAAATACAGGTAATAAGCAATAAAAAGCATATGCCCCATGTAAAATTTACAACGACTTTTTAAAGAATGAAAACATTTTTTTTCCTGTATCTCCACCTCTGACACCCCGGTCACATCCCTTCTTTGGAGGAGGTGTACTGTCACGAAGTCCAGGAAAGTCACCTGGAATGTGGGTGGATAACAAAACGTCCTTCACTATTCACTGTTATGACAGACTTGAGGGATTACTAGCCCTGGATGTTCCCTGAAGGTAATTTACAACAAATCAGGTAAAAAAGAAATCCATTCTATGCATTCAGTTGGGACAATTCCCCTCAAATTCTTATTTTCCATCAAGGCTATCTTTAGTTATTACAGAACTCCACCATCACAACAGCTTTCCACTGATAACACGTCTATCACACCTTGTTACATTCTTGTCTCACAACCTACTCATTCTAAGCTGTAGAGCAGGTAGCACGTCTCTTAATAAAATTCTAAAACACACCCTCTGCTTAAGTTACTAATGCATTACCCCCAATTCCTCAAATATCTCTATTACAGTAAAAATGGCGGTGGCCTTTATCCCCTAAACGTGTGGAAACTGAGGTGCAGCCTTTAAAAACTCCACCTGTTGTCCGGAGACACAGCGCTCGCCGGAGTATATGCACAATTCTGCCCTTCTCCAGGACACGCTATTTTCCATCCGTAGGCTTGGCTCTAGCAATAAGGGCCTTCAGCGTCTCTCCTTTACTGCCTTCTCAAAGAACCTTCTCGAGCTCACCCGACTACCCGCCCCTCAAAACTACCCTACCTGCCGTTTCCAGAATGCACTATGGTGCTTCTCGTCTGCTACCTTTGCACTTCTTTCCTCAGCAGGGAGCCTTCCGCCCCCCCCCCGCCCCCGCACACCTAACAAAACACCTCCCAGACTCAGTTATAAGCATCACCCCCTCTGGGAAGCCTCCGATCAACCCAGGGATGGGTTTTTAACGCCTGTTTTCCTAGAGACCAAACTCCCGGAGTAGGAACCCAATCTTACTTATTTATCCCGCGTCTGCTGCTCAGGACACATGGTCTGGGAAGGGAAATGCTCCGGAAACATGTTTGGTGACTGAGCATCAGGGCTACAACACCGCCCGACAAGGACAGGGACCGAGGTAACGCCTGAGTTCTGTCTCCCGTCATCTGTCTAGGTAAACCTGCGCCGTTCGGGGAGGTCAACACGTCCGGAGGTCCCCGTCCCGCGGCCGGGAAGGAAGCGACTTCCCTCCTCTCCGCTCCCCGGGCCCGGGGGGGGGGGGGGGGCGCACAAGTGTGCTGGGCCACAGGTGACACAAGCCTGGCTACCAGGGTCTAGGGACGGAGCAACTTTTCCAAAACAGGGCCGACGGAGAGGGGAAAAGAAAAAACAACACAACGTGCTCGGGTCCAAGAGAGGAAACACACAGACGGGGAAGGGGAAGAATAGGAAGGAGACAGGAAGAACTCGAGGGCCCGGCGACCCGAGGCAAATAAAGGAAGGCGGCGGCGGGCGCGAGGGGAAACACTGCGGGTCGCCCGCAGCCGGGGCCGCGGACCCGCAGCACGGAGGCCGAGGGCGTCGGCGGCTCCGGGGGGCCGGCCCGGGACCTCTCGCCCCCCTTGCGGCGCGGCCTAAAGCCGCGGCCTCGCGTCCAGCGCCACCTGGGGAGGCGCTCCCGCCCCGGCTCCCCGCCGGGCCGCCCGACCGGACGCCGCCTCGGGCGCCACTTACCCGGCCCGCCCGGCCGACTCTCCCCATGGGCCGCGGCGGCGCACCGGGGCCGAGGCGCCGCGGAGAGGACGGCCTGGGCGTATTCGGCGTAAGCCCGCGACCGCAAGACCTGAACCGGCGCCAACCCCTACGCCGAGTGCGCAGGTCGCGCGGCGGCGCGGGGTCAGGGAGCGCGTGCGGCCGGGAGAGAGGCACGCCTGCGCCTGAGCCGCGGGCCGCTTTGCTCCGGCGACCCCTGCCGGCGGGAGGACCGCACTGCACCTCCCCTCCGCCGGCGTCCTTTTCTCCCGCCACGAGGGGTCGCAGTGGCCCGAGTTTGTGAAACTTCAGACTCGGGAGAGCCTGGCAGTGACCCCAGATGGTGAGCAGGAGAAATGTCCAAAGGCTGCCAAGACGGTCTTTGCGAGCCCGCTGCGTTCTAATAGGATAGGGGGGTAGAATCCCTCCAACCCTTTCGTTCTCACTCATTCAAAACCGTCCATGTCTAAGCACAAAGCTGAAAATAAATCGCCATAAGCGAGATGTATGGGAAAGCTCCTGCAAAACGGATGCATTGAATTAAGTGTCCGACTAAGGAGAGAGTAGATGAGGTTACACAAGAGAAGGCTTACACAAGAGAAGGTAAATGTTATAAGGCCTCCCAATTTAAAAACGATGTAACAAAAAGTGCGAGGAAAGAGAAAATAGGATTTCGTGTAAATATGATTTTCACCTCTATAATGAGGGATAAAAAATATTTCGAGCTGATAAATCAAATAAGAGAGATCAAAATACACATCTTCCTACAAAGGAACATACTAAGAAGAGGTATAATCAGCTAAAATCTGGTGAGTAGGAAAAGGGAGAAAAGAAAGAAATATAGTAGGGAGGTAATAGACAACCTAAAGAAATAAGATGATTAAAGACATCAAGTAACATTGTCATTATAATCACAGAACCCAGAACAAAAATGCAAACCTTTCAAGTGATCAAAACACATACACACAACTACAAAGTCAAACAAGAGCACAGAGTGAGCTGTCTGGAAAAGTTACAAAACAGAAAGCATAACAAAACAACATGCGAGAACTAAGACGGAACACCTTACATGAGTAAATGTTAAATAAGCCCAACTTACTTGTCTGAAAAATGCAACTCCAGGTTGGAGCACCAGCCGTAACACAACTCTATGTTACGCATAAGAACATGCATAAAATAGTCATTCTGAAAGTTCAAAAACACAAGAACTTTGGAAAAGATATACCAGGAATATGCAAACATAAAGAAATCAGGGATCACAAACTTACTGATTTCAGGGCAAAAAGCATTAAATGAGATTGAGAAGGGCATTTTACAATCATAAGAGTTGCAATTCACAATGAGGAAAAAATAGGAATATCTATGCACCGAATATCATAATTTCATTATTCATAGCAAACACTATAGGAGATATAAAAAGAATAAATAGTTAGAAATAATTGATAGTCTTTGCCAGACTGAGGGCACAGGAGGTAAAAGAGGATAGAGAAGACCTAAAAATATATTCTATTATATTAATTGTACATAATTAATTTAATATTAGTTATTAGATAATATATTATTAACAATAATATATTGATATATTTAATATTAGATATTTGGTAATATATTATTAATATGTCAATAATATATTATTAATTTAATATGGTAGATCTAATATGTAAAATTCTGTATCCTGAAACAGAGATTACATCTTTTCAAGTGTCCTTGGAACGAACATTCAGGGTTGGCCATATTTTAGGCCACAGGCAAAATCTTAATATATCTCAATAAGTAGAACCATATGGATAATATTATAGGATCACAATTCAGTAAAACTAGAAATTAATGACAAAACAGAAAACAAAATATTCCTACTGCCCAGAAATTTTTAAAGGGTCACATAACATTTGGATCAAAAAAAAAAAACCAAAAACAAAATAGAAAATACCTGCAAGAGTATGAAAGTGAAAATGACCAATCAGAACCCATGGGATTTAGCTACATATTCCTAAGATCATGATTTTAAATGATCATGTTAATTAAAGAGTTAGGATAAATGAAATGAATTAAGCACCCATGCAAGAAGGTAGAAATAGAACAAAATATACTTTGAAGAGCAGAAGGATGTAATGAGTAAAGATAAAAGCCTAAAATGATGGTGTATAGAACAGAAAAATATATAACTAAAAAATAAATCCAGGAGCTGATTGTTTGAAAGTAAATAGGTAAGCTGTTAGCTGAACAAGAAAACAAGAAGAAAGTACAAATATACAAAGTATGGAATCAAAGCAACGAGCTCCAGACACAGAGGAAAGTTGAGAGAAGACTTTGTTGAATTTTATCAAATAAGTCAGAAAATCTAGATCAAGGAGTTAATTTGGAGGACAGTATAATTTCTTAAAATGGGCTTTAGACAAGTTATAAAATGTAAACAGACCAACAATCAGAGGAGAAATAGGGAAGAAGAGCAAAGACCTACTGTCCAAAATAGCAGCAAGTCCAAACCCTTAGGGCCATTGAATCCTAATGTGCTGTTCCAGGGCATAGAAAATGAAGGAAAGCTTCAAATTTCTTGTACGAGCCATCACAGTAGTGATACCTAATAAATATACCCCAAAGAAAACTATAAGCCATTCTCACTTAAGACTGTCAAGGCAAAAATCCTAAATAAAATGTAGTATGGCATTAGGACAGAGATCCTCAGTCCTAGGGTAAGGCCATTCCCAGAGCTGTGGCGATCAGCCCTCACTGAGAAGGGGAACCTTCTGGCAATAAGACAAACGTGCTCAGGGCTGGAGTGCTCACTCAATTGTTTTGAAGGAACCAGTCCTGGCTTGGGAGGGTTCATTTCCAGGGTTGGCTTGGAGCCCCAGGTTTGTGGGGGTCAGCTCCATTTTAGAGGTGAGGATTTCCAAATCAGGGGAGCCATTCCTACTCCAGATTGCTGGTTCAAATGTAATCAGGCTTAGGTTCAAGGTCACACATAGACCTGATTCTCAGGTTCACACTCAGCTGTGGAATCCGAAGACTTCTCCAAAGGCATTGCTACTTGTAGGAGCCTGTGGTCAACCAGGTAGCATTTCAGTCTAGCAGAAGGAAAAGGGGGTAGGAAAAAATGGAGCAGACATATTGAAGGCTGCTAGAGGCAGGTAACATAACTAGGAAGAGATGGCCAGGGAATGAACCAAGGCTGTGTACAACTCTAGGAAACAGGCCCTTCCCAGAGGCAGGAAGATGTGCAGTGATTGGGAGGTGGTGAGACTGAATTCTCAGTGGAAGGAACTTTGGTTTAGACACACAGGCAATGACTCAACCCAGCAGGAGATTAAGATCTCATTGGAGAGACACAAGGTAGATCTGGGGCTGTCTCTACACCCAGTCTGTGGTGGGAGGTGGGTAGACCAGATTGTAGGAGACAGCACTCCTCCCCAGGGGGCAGAGAACTGGTGAACAGATGAAATAGATGTGAACAGATTTATTTGTCCAGGGCCTGGGTGAATTTTGAGAAGAAAACCCAAGCTGGGCCCATGAAGGTCTGTGCACCTGTCAGTGCAGCCCACCAGCCAGCCAGCCATTCTCTCCATGTTCCTTCTTCTTATTGTCTTCTTCTTTTCTTACTTGCCAGGCTGTTATTTATTTGAATGCACCTATAGGACCATGAAGCTACCACGTGAATAAGCAAGGCTTGCCTGATGTCTTCTTAGTCTGTCCTCATGTCAGAAGAGGGAAGGGAGCTCTCCGGGATCTCTTTTATAAGGGCATCAAGCCTATTCATGGGGACTCCAACTCTCATGACCTCCTCACATCCCAAAGGCCCTACCTCTTAATACCATTACTGGGGATTAGGATTCAACGTATGAATTTTGGGAGGACACAAGCATTCAGTCTATAGCACATGGTATTTTGCAGGCTATGTTAGAAGGAGCAAACCCTGTAGAAATCATTTGAATATCACTGAAATCACATTGAGTGCTCAAAGTGAAAACCGAGCCAGACCATGAGCAGAGAATGGGAGTGACCTGCCGCTGGAAATAAGGGCCTGGAAATAAGCACATCTTCCCATCCTGCATACTACAAAACTGGCACCAAGCAAAGATCCACATAACCCAAGAGAGGTAGATTTCTACAAGGAAACAGATTTTTAACCAACCATGGTTAACCAACTCTTTTGGTTTTTTTTTTTTTTTTTTTTTTTTTAAGATTTTTATTTATTTATTTGAGACAGAGAGAATGAGAGACAGAGAGCATGAGAGGGAGGAGGATCAGAGGGAGAAGCAAACTCCCTGCCGAGCAGGGAGCCCGATGCGGGACTCAATCCCGGGACTCCAGGATCATGACCTGAGCCGAAGGCAGTCGCTTAACCGACTGAGCCACCCAGGTGCCCAACTCTTTCGGTTTTTTGACAAGTACTAAATCTGTGATCCAGAATCCAATCCTGCTTACTATTTACTTATACAACTCGCATTCTACTTACATTACTTGACCTTAATACTCATGTAACATGGTGGAGAATTACATTCATCAGATATTCCCCATAAAGATTGAGAAAGAAGCAGTCAGGGTGTCTCAGTCAGCCCAAGCTGCTATAACAAAATATCACAGACTTGGTGGCTTGAGCAGCAGACATTGATTTTTTGGTCACAATTCTAGAGGCTGGAAGTCTACGATCAAAGTGCTGGCAGATTTGGTTCTTGGTGAAAGGGCCCACTTCGTGGTGTGTAGGCGGCTGCCATCTTGCTGTACGATAGAGCGAGCGAGCTCTGGTCTCTTTCTCTTCATATAAGCATATTAATCCTATCTTGGGCGCCCCATCCTCATGACCTAATCTAAACCTAATTGCCTCCCAAAGACCCCACCTCCTAATAGCATCACACTGGGGGTTAAGGCTTCAACACCTGCATTTGGGGACACATAAACACATAGTCTATAACAGAGAGTGAGAAAAGAACCACACTTCTCAGGGGCTCTGAAAACTTTAGGATGCTGCCTTTTCAGGAGAGTGAGGGGGAAGTAGGAAGCATGAGCTGGCTTGGCTGCTGTCTGTGTTCTCGAGTGTGATGTGGGCCAGGTGTGGGGGCTGAAGTCCCATGGAGGTTTCCAGTAGGGAGACACGGCCAAGAGTAGCACGGTAGTGGGAGAAGACAAGATTTTAGCCTGTTCTCTCTCACCTATGGAGTGGGTGGGAGTGGCATCCATACTAGAGCCTGAGAAACTTTCCACCTGAATCGCTGTGTAAAATACTGCAATATGCCCTTCAAAGGAAAATATGCTAATGATCTACATTTTTGGGGGGTCAAAGTTTCTGGAGTCGGGTCCCCTGGCCTTTTGTTACCTCACACATAAATCGGGCAGGGGAAGGGAGGGACTGGCTTTTATTTGAGTAACACTTTTAACTATTCTGTGTGGTTGTAGTACAGTGAACCCTGAACAGCATGAGGTTTAGGGGCGCCAACCCCACCCTCACCTCACACAAGATGGAAATCCCCATATAACTTTGGACTCCCAGAAAACTTAACTTCTAATAGCCAACTATTGACTGGAAGCCTTACTGATCACATAAACAGTCGGTTAACACATACTTACCTGTATTCTTACAGTAAAATAAACTAGAGAAAACAAAATGTTATTAAGAAAATCATAAAGGGGGCATCTGGCTGGCTCAGTTGGTAGAGCATGCAACTATGGATCTCAGGGTTGTGAGTTCAAGCCCCACGTTGGGTATAGAGATCACTTTTAATGAATAAATAAATAAATAAAATCACAAGGAATAGAAAATACATTTACAGTACTGTACTGTATTTATCAAAAAGCAAATCCACGTGTAAGTGGACCGACGCAGTTCAAACCTGTGTTGTTCAAGGTCAGATGTATTATCCCTTTTCCAAGTGACCCTTCACGAGGTGAATGACTTTGTCATGGGCTTGGTTAGCAAGTGGTAGAGTCAGCAGGTGAACACACACAAAGTGAGTGCAGAGTGAGTGCTCTGTCTCAGCAGCACCAAGAGAAAAAAGAGGCTTGGGCTAAGCTTTCAGGCCGACTTAAAATGTGGTTCCTGGACAAGGAGACGGGAAGTCGTTGATGAAATAGGATATGTTCACTGAACATTTAAGAAACAAAATGACCGGAGTGCCTGGGTGGCTCAGATGTTAAGCATCTGCCTTCAGCTCAGGTCATGATCCCAGGATGCTGGGATCGAGCCCCACTTCGGGGTCCCTACTCAGCGGGAAGCCTGCTTCTCCCTCTCCCACTCCCCCTGCTTGTGTTCCCTCTCTCGCCATGTCTCTCTCTGTCAAATAAATAAATAAAATCTTAAAAAAAAAAAAAAAAGAAAAAGAAAAAGAAAGAAAGAAAGAAAGAAAGAAAGAAAGAAAGAAAGAAAGAAAGAAAGAAAGAAAGAAAGAAAAGAAAAGAAAATGACCCTATGGAGTGCCTCTGTTATTCTCTGGCTCTCTACCAAGCTCTGAGTGGGCTCTGAGGGCCCTGGAAACAGAGTCTGGGCTGGGTCTCTCCAACCCTGATCAAAGCACGGGTGGGTGTGCAAAAGCCCTGAATCTGAGGTGCGGAGATCTCAGGACCCTCTGAGCAGAATCTGCTGCCAACCAAGCCTCCCTAATTGGCCAGTCGCCTCTGGTTTGCTGCTGGGTACTACCACTCCCTTCCTTCTTCTTGGTTGGAGTTCTGTGCATTTCCCAATCATGACAACACACATTTACAGACATCTTGTTGGCTTATAGACCACGGACGTGATCACCTCCATTGTTTGAGAGTTTTCTAGTTTAACTCCAGGAGGAAATCTTCTTTCCCTCATTGCTGAGTGTATTAGAAACTTCATTCTTTCTGCCACTTCCTGTCAAAGGTAACTGATATGACCTTTATTTTACAAATGGAGAATCTGAGGCTTCATGTGATGGAGGAGGATAGCTGGGGCCATGCAAGGAGCAGGCAGGATAAATACATGTGGAGATTCAGAAGAGGGACAAGACAAGAGGCTTGTCTTGGGGTAGAAGGTAGGGGCGGGGAGGACAGTCCAGGCTAGAGAGCAGTGCTCAGGAGGCAGGAGGGAAGGAGGGCAGAAAGCAGATGGTAGAGTTCACTGAAAACTAGAGATTAGCAGGGCAGATATTCTAGAAAGACAGGAGATGAGGGAGATGCTTGGGCTGGCTGGAAACGAAGTACACAGGATAACAGAGATGGGGGAGGGCCAGGAGGTGAGGAAACAAGGGCCTGGGTGCACTGGAAGGAAACAAGTTGGTAAATTGACCGTTTGATCAAAATTATAATTTGATCAAAAATAATAATTCCCAGGGGTGCCTGGGTGGTGCGGTTGGTTAAGCGCCCCACTCTTGGTTTCCGCTCAGGTCGTGATCTCAGGGTTGTGAGGTGGAGCCCTGCATAGGGCTCCGTAATCAGCAGGGAGTCTGCTTGAGGATTCTCTCCCTCTGCCCCTCCCCCGACTCGAGCGCATGCTACTCTCTTTCTCACTCTAAAAAAAAATTAAAATAATAATAATTACCAAGGACGGGGTGTGTAGTGATACTTTTGGTCTACCACGGAGGATGACTTCTGTTGACATTTATATATCTCTAAGCAGTTTTGTCCATTTTGTAAAAACTTTGTTTTTTTCCCTACATTTTTTTCAAGTCATTCTCTATAGCTGTTTCTGCTCTGCAAAGTTTATAATAGTGAACATTTAGAAACAAACTACATATCAATAATAAAGACTCAGTAAAATTGAATTATGTTGGGTGACAATTTATATGGAAGTTTAAAAATTTTTGTTTTAAAAATAAGTAAATATATACAGAGAAAGCAACTAAGGGTTATTTGTCCATCTGAGTTTCTCCAGATAGGCGGGATCACAGCAGCTCTTTATTTATATTTTTTGCTTGTTTGTATGTTTTCCCAGTAAAAGATTTTACAGGTTTGTAGAATTTTCTGAATTAAAGAACAATTTTTAAAAAAGATTTTATTTATTTATTTGAGAGAGAGAGAGAAAGAAAGCACAGGGGGAGGTGCAGAGGCAGAGGGAGAAGCAGACTCCACGCTGAGCATGGAGCCCTATGTAGGGCTCAGTCTCAGGACCCTGAGATCATGATCTGAGATGAAACCAAGAGTCAGACGCTTAACCGACTGAGCCACCCAGGCACCCCTTAAAAACAATTTTAAATTTATTTTCTACCAACTGATGTTTGTTCCATAAGTTTTTAATTGCATCAATAAGTTGAAAACTACCCCTTTCAATAAGAAATTTACTTTTTAAAAAACATAATTTTTGTGCACGTTTTATGACTTTCATGTGGATATTTTTTAGATGCTGAGTTTACATACGCATTCACCTAAAACAGTCGATAAAACTATGAACTGTCAGCATGCCTGGGTGGCTCAGTCAGTTAATCTTTCCACTCTTGATTTTGACTCAGGTCATGATCTCAGGGTCGTGGGATGAAGCCCCACTTCGAGCTCTGTGCTCAGCATGGAGTCTGCTTGTCCCTCTCCTCCTCTCCTCCCCTCTCTCCCTCTCTCTCCCTCTAAAATAAATAAATAAAATCTTAAAAAACAACAACAACAACAACAAGGATGAACTGTCTTTATCACTTTCCAACACTGAGTTTCCCACTCTTCAAGCAGCCAGAACAAGAGCTTGATCTGTGAGCAGATGACTCGGTGGGGGTCTGTTATCTTTTCCATCATATCATTTGGTGCCATCTCCACAGTGCGTGGGCAGAAGCAAGCCTTGCTCCAGAACTTTGATCATGAGTACAGCTTTGAGTTACAAGCTTAATGTGGTCCTCAATGTGTGATTGGGTCATCAAAACTAGATCAGTGGCTTACGTGGCAGGATCGGGAAATGAGTTTATCTGTGATCAGAGGGTTTCGAGGGACTAGTAACCCTTTTAAATTATGCTCTTCCTCCATGGAGAAAAGCAGTGCAGAGAGGAGTGGTGATAGCCCAGCATGGAGGTAAGACATCCATAGAACCCTAGAGGGCCAGTGCTGACCTATGCTGGGAATTTTAACATAAATCACCGCTCTTTGATCTTGAAATACCCCTTGAGACAGGTGTCTTAATGTCCCTCTCAAAGAGGTCAAGTAATGTGCTGAAGTTACAGTTAGTAACTGGCTGGACTGTGATGAGCGCCCAGGTCTGTATGACTCTGTTGAAGGTTAGCATGCTTTTTATTATTATAGTAAGCTGCCTCCCGACCAGGAGGCAATTTAACAAAGAGCAGGACAGTGAGGCTACACCAGATATGCCTCTGGAACTCTACAGTTTATGTTACTCTACAGTTTCCTCTCCACATTCCCTTGGAGCTCTCCCGTTCTTCCTGCTCTGGCAGATGATGTCACTTATCAAGCACTTCCTATGTAGCCGGCTCCAGGCTGAGTGATTTGCATATATTATCTAAATTTATTCTTCCTAAGAGCCCCAGGGGGTAGTTATCATCAGCCCCATTTATGGATGAAGAAATGGCAGCCAAGAGAAATTATTTTCCCAAAGTTCTAAATATAGAAACTCAGAGCTCCCTGATTCCAAAACTTGTTCTCTTAAACTCTATGCCTTATACCACTAAACAAACATGCACAGAGACCAAGCTCACTGAAACATACCATGTCCATATAGCGAAAAAGGTTTTTAAGTCAGAGGTAATGTTTTATTTCTAACAGTGCAGGAGGACTTAAAATTCTTGGCTGCCTCCTTAGATTTTATTGAGTTCCATCTTGGAATTTCTGAGCCCTGTTTCTTAGAAGTTCATCCAAGATCAGTATTATGGTTCAGAAACTAGGAACTTTATCTAACTTTGAATATCAAAGCCAAGGCTGAACAAGCCCTCCAGTTTTAAAAGGGAAAGGTACAGTTGGTACTGCTCTTTTATCCTCTCACATGTCTACCTAAAGCTGCAGATGGATCACAAAAGAAACACAAACTCCGTCCTTATGAAGAATGTATCTCTGACTCTGGACTCTGGGGAAGGGTTGCTACATTCAGGGAAGGAAAAACAGCACAGGATTAAGTTCCTGGCAGCCCACCACCTCATATACCAAGAGAACACAGCTCTCCAGAGTAAGTGACTTACACCGACGAGCAACACCAACATTCCTGTGTTGGAACCGGTAGAAATAAAACACAGGAGCAGCAGAGGAAGTGGGGTGGCTGAGGAAAAGCACTTTTGCAGGAAGCTGTCTGTAACTGAGGAAGGGTAGAGGGAAGAAAAAGCAACTGAGTATCCTTGCAGCCGCTGACTGAGAGAAATAAAGGTTAAAAGAAAAGAACGGACTCCAACACCTACTCCCCGTGCCTAAGAAGTTCTGCTACTCTGGACCATGACCCCAGGATATTCCCTACCCAAGCCCTCTGCAAAGGTCTTGTTTAAAAAGGGCTTGACTCACTGAAATTTCGACAAAAAATGGAAAATGTTCCCAGCACAGATCAATACCAAGTCATACCAAGAAAAAAGGGAAGGAAATAAAATTATCCGAGAAAATACTGCACCATCACAGATGAGTCCTGGGACGAAACATATTGCCATGAATTTTTAAAATGTAATGAAGCGGGACGCCTGGGTGGCTCAGTCGGTTAAGCGTCTGCCTTTGGCTCAGGTCATGATCCCAGGGTCCTGGGATCGAGCCCCATATCGGGCTCCCTGCTCAGTGGGGAGTCTGCTTCTCCCTCTCCCTCTGTGTGCTCACCCTCGCCCTCGCTCTCGCTCTCTCTCTAATAAACAGATCTTAAAAAAATAAAAAATAAAAAAATAAAATGTAATGAAGCATTGGCCTCTGTAAATAGAAACTCAAAGCAGAGATATCAGGGAAGATAGGATGGGGAAACAAGAGGTGAAACCTAGGTGACTTGCGCTCAGGAAATTGGTGCAAAGGTTTCAGTGGAAATGGGACATCTGATAATAGACCCAGCTGAAAACACGGCAAGGCTGAGAAAAGCTGGCAAACCTAAATGGGCGTGAGCAGAGGTGTAGTTTTAGAGCGCTGCCTAGGTGAATGGGAAGGGTACACCAGGGGAGGGGAATGCACTAGCTTGCCACAAGGGGCAGGTGTTTGCGAAGTTCTCACATAGCAGACGGGACGGGGGAGCTCACTGGGGTCTTCTTTATAAGGACACTGATCCCATTCACGAGCGCTCCACACTCATGACCCAGTCACCTCCCAAAGGCTCCTAACATCATCACCTTTGGGGTTAGGATTCCAACATAATGAATTTGGGGGTATGGAAGATACAAACATCCAGACCATAACAAATGGCTATTCCTAGGTTCCATTGATTTTTTTTTTTTTTTTACAAAGAACAAATAAAAGCCTGTGGGCATTTAATAGGGAACTGAAAGCCAAGTCTGAAAGCCAGAGAAATTCCCTAGTAGCTTACAAAGGGGCTCTCCTGAGTAAGTAAAAGGGAGAACCCTGAGAACTCTGCCCAGCTAGCATTTCCCCTTGTTTTAAGACAATACAAAGACCTTTTCTCCACAGCACAGAATCATTTCCCTATGTCCCCCCAGCCATTAGTCTCTACCTACGGTTGAGTAGCAGCACAATCCAGCCAGGGGCTTTGCCCCTAGGGATGTCATATTCCAGCAACCAGCTCCATAAGTCTTCAGGTCAGGCTTGCACGGCTGCCTGTCCATCCACCCTGCTCCTCATTGTGCTCATTGCACCTCCTCATCCCATAGTCCCCTTGCCCCTTGTCTTCTGGTGCATAAGAGCCAGCACCCGGCCTCTATTACAGGGGCCCCCGTTGCTATGAGAAAGCCTAGCTGGGCAGCCAGCAAGGATACTACTCAGTTTGTAAACATCTGAAGAAATGAAGGCTGATTGACCAGGTGGCTGAGAGAAGTCACCCTCATAAAAATCCATCATCCCTTGCCCCATTTCCAGGCCTGAGTCAGTTATCAGAGCCAGGACCCATCAACAGAAGAGGAGGCTCATTCCCCAGGAAGAAGAGGACGCCTCTGCAAGTACACATAATAATAATTCCCCAGTCCTTCACCCAAGGGACCTGTGGCCCTTTACTTAGGCAACTGTACTAGGGAAAGAGAAATAACAAAAAAAAATTTTGAGGATTATTGTTGACATGGTGACCTAGACACCTGAAGGGCTATCATGCCCCCTTGTGCAAGTTGGGGGACAAGAGAACAGATAATAAATGGAGTCATGGCCAAAGTCCACCTACATGGACCCACCCAGTGACCCCTTTTCCCAATTTCCGAATGTGCAGTTGAGATTGAGGTGCAGGAGAACTGGCACAGTCCCCACGTTGGTTCCTTGTCCTATGCATGAGGGCCATTATCGTGGGAAAGGCAGAAAAAAGTTTCTGAAGCTCCCTCTCCCAGATCAAGATAGAAAGCAATACCAACGGCGCCTGGGTGGCTCAGTCGGTTAAGCGACTGCCTTCGGCTCAGGTCATGATCCTGGAGTCCCTGGATTGAGTCCCGCATCGGGCTCCCTGCTCGGCGGGGAGTCTGCTTCTCCCTCTGACCCTCCCCCTCTCATGCTCTCTGTCTCCCATTCTCTCTCTCAGATAAATAAATAAAAAATCTTTAAAAAATAAAAAAAATTTTTTTAAAAATAAGATTTTATTTATTTGGGCGCCTGGGTGGCTCAGTTGGTTAAGCGACTGCCTTCGGCTCAGGTCATGATCCTGGAGTCCCGGGATCGAGTCCCACATCGGGCTCCCTGCTCGGCAGGGAGTCTGCTTCTCCCTCTGACCCTCCTCCCTCTCATGCTCTCTGTCTCTCATTCTCTCTCTCTCAAATAAATAAATAAATAAATAAATAAATAAATAAATAAATAAATAAGAAAGCAATACCATGGCCCAGGGAGAGGGAAGGACGGCAAAGCTGAGTGCCATGTTTAAGGATATAAAGCCGGAGTTGGTAAATATTTTAGGCTTTGCAGGCCATACGGTCTCTATCTAGCACAACCATTTGTCTTTGCTATCGCAGCAAAAAGCAGCTATGGAAAATATGTCAATGAGATAACATTTCTGAGTTTGAGTAAAACTTTACTTATAGACACTGAAATTTGAGTTTCATATAATTTTCATGTGTCATAAAATATTCTTCTTTTGATTTTGTCCCAGCCATTTAAAAATGTAAAAACCATAGTTAGCTCAAAGGCTACACAAAACAGGCAGCAGGTCAGATATAGCCACGGGCCAAAATTTGTGGACCCCTGATCTAAATGATGCAGGGTGGTAGTGCTCATCATATTCCTATTAAATTCACCAGTCTGACCTTGGAAAACATGATGCAGATCCTGAAAAATAATAGTAGACTACCGTAAAGTCAAACACGTAGAAGCCTCAGTTGCAGCTACCATAATAAATATGGTATTTTTGCCAGAGCAGATTAAGGCCACCTCAGGGACATAGCAGGTGGCATTATGATTTGGCCAATGAATTCTTTTCCATTTCAATCAGGACTAGTTATAAGAGACCACAATCTACATTTACAGTTTTGCCCCAGGGCCATGATAACTCTCCTGCTCTCTGTTATAATTCGTGAAAAGATCTGGATGGCTGAGACATCCTGCAGAACATCCCATGCATATTTTTATTTTTATTATTATTATTATTATTATGTTCAGTTAGCCAACATATTTTGCTAATCAGGCCAGATGAGCAAGAAATGGCTGGCCTGTGAGAAGACTTTGTAAGACACATGAGCCACAGAGAGTGGGAGATAAACCCTAAAAATATTCTGGAGCATTCTATAGATTCGGACAAATGAATAAGGACATGATCATTATAGTATCATACAGAGTAGTTTCACTGCCCTAGAAGTCCTCTGTGCTCTGCCCGTTTCATCCTGTTCCCCACCCACAATCCTGGGCAACCACTGATGTTTCTACTGTCTCCATAGTTTTGCCTTTTCCAGAATGTCATATAACTGGAATCACACAGTCCGGAGCCTTTTCAGATTGGCCTCTTTCATTTAGTAATATGCCTTTAAAGCTCTTCCATATCTTTTCATGGCTTGTTAGCGCATTCCTTTTTTAGTGCTGAGTAATATTCCATTGTCTGGATGGACCACAGTTTGTTTAGCCATTCACCTACTGGTGGACATTTTGGTTGCTTCTAAGTTTTGGCGATTATGAATAAAGCTGCTATAAAATATTTTGTATGCAGGTTTTTGTGTGCACATAACTGTTCAACCCTTTTGGCTAAATACCAAGGAGTGTGATTGCTGGTTTGTATGACAAGAGTATATTTACTTTTGTAAGTGTGAGTTTTGGCAGGTTATGTTTTTCAAGGAAGTAGGCATAAAATTTGTGGGCATAGAGTTGTTCATAGTATTCCTTTATTATCCTTTTAATGTTCATATTGGTAGTGATGTCCCCTTTCATTTATGATACTGAATTTTTTGTCTTCCCTTTTTTCTTAGCCTGGTTAGAAGCTTATTGATTTTATTGATCTTTTCAAAGAACCCGCTTTTGGTTTCACTGATTTCCTGTTTTCAACTTCATTGATATCTGCTCTAATTCTTATCATTTTTTCCCTTCTGCTTATGTTAGCCTTAAGTTGCTCTTCTTTTCTGAGGTTCCTAAAGTGGAAACTTACATGGCTGATTTTAGATCTTTCATCTTTTCTAATACAGCCACTCAATGTTGTAAATTTCCCTCAGCACTGCTTTCTTTGCATCTCACAAATTTTGATAAGTTGTGTTTTCATTTTTACTTGGTTCAAAATATTTTGAAATTTCTCCTTTCAACTATGTGCTATTTAGAAGTTTATGGCTTAATCTCCACATATTTCAGGGAATTTCCAGTTATCTTTCTGTTACTCATTTCTAGCTTAATTCCATTGTGGTGTAAGAGCAGCATTGTATGATTTCTACTTTTTTTTTAATTTGTTAAGATGTTTTATGTTCTATAACATGATCTGTCTTGGTGAATGTTTCACGTGAGCCTGAGAAAAATGTGTATTCTGCTCTTGTCGAATGAAGTAGTCTACAAACCCATTACATCCATTTGATTGAAGGTGTTAAGTTCAGCTACGTCCTTGCTGATTTTCTGCCTGCTGAATCTGTCCATTTCTGAGAGGGCAGTGTTGAAGTCTGTAACCGTGATAGTGGTCTAATCTATAAACCTCACAGTTCTATTAGTTTTTGGCTCACATAGTTTTGATGTTGCTATTAGGGGTGCACACATTAAGAATTGTTACATCTTCTTGGAGAATTGACCTCTTTGTCATCATGTAAAGCTCTTTATCCTGATAACTTTCCTTACTTTGGAGTCTGCTCTGTCTGAAATTAATACAGCTACTCCTGGTTTCTTTCAATTAGTGTTAGCATTGTGTATTTTTCTCCATCCATTTACTTCTAATCTCTATGCATCCTTATATTTAAAGTGGGCTTCTTGGGGCGCCTGGGTGGCTCAGTCGTTAAGCGTCTGCCTTCAGCTCAGGTCATGATCCCAGGGTCCTGGGATCGAGCCCCGCATCGGGCTCCATGTTCGGCGGGAAGCCTGCTTCTCCCTCTCCCACTCCCCCTGCTTGTGTTCCTGCTCTTGCTGTGTCTCTCTCTGTCAAATAAATAAACGAAATCTTTAAAAAAAAAAAAAAGTGGGCTTCTTATAGACAATATAAAGTTGGAAGACTTTTGATCTGATTTTTAAAACTTCAAAGACACAGAGGTGTTGGAAATATTTAGGAAGTAATAGAAGAGAGCTGAGTACTCTCACTTTTGAGTCCTCCTGGTGGGCAGGCAGTGAGTCTTTAAATTGCTTCTGGTGCTATAAAAATGGCCCCTACTGCTATTACCATTTTAAGACAATGTGCACACATTTCAACTATCCAGGATTTCATCATCATCAGTAGTAACTTATTTGCACTGTGTATATGATTCAGCTCTGGGCTGAATACACAGCGGGAACTTGCAAGGGGCTTTGAGGCACATAAAGGGGACTATGGGATGGAGGAGGCCCAGGTGCATCACATGGGTCACAAGACGATATGTCATGATACACAGGAAATACACCAAAATATACCCCAGGCAGACTTCCAGATATTGAGACTAGCTATGCTTTCACTTACTTTTCTGTCAAAAGAATAGCCATGTAGAGGTCAGTCAAAGTGAAGTTCTAAGGATAACTGTAGTCTAATTTAGGGAACTAATGAATGCTGGGATCTTTGTAACTTATTCCTTGGCACATTTCTTAACATGGGTAAAGACCTACCAGTGTGTCAGTGGTGTCCTTAAGACCTCTTCTACTTATGAGGATCTACTTCCCATTTCCTTCTAAGGGACAGGAAATGAGAGAAAGGTCTAAGAGAGACATTTGGAACCTAGGAGGATAAAGGCAAGGCCAACCAGTGGCCAAGTTACCTCGAGATGATTCTTACAGTACCGTCTATTAACCATCCTCATCCACAAAGGAAGCATGTGCGTTGGGCGGATAAAGCACTCTCTCCTTGGATAGCAAAGTCTTGTTCTGTGGGCTCCCTTTAGGAAATTCTGGAGACAATCTTACTTCTCTGCTAGCACATTCTTTCAACAGGCAACCAAAAATTTATCAGATTTATTTTTTAAAAAATTACATTCAAGGGAGCTCTGCTCACTTATTAAACACACATTATCCTCACTGGACATGTGTTCCCAGATTCTCCCAGAGATTCATGGCAATCATTGCTGGTTTTACCTCAATGAGGGCTTGCATTCCCTTATTAATTTTCATTTCCAAAGGTAATTAATTTCTAAGCTCTAGGGATTTGTGTACCAGCCACATATATACTATTTAGTATCTTACGTAAAAATGTCTTTTGCAATAAATATTTCAAGAAATTATCATTTCTTATATATTTAATTACAAACTCAATGATAGATTATTGATTATTTTCAGTGGTTTATTTATGATCCTATTTGAATGCAGGATGCATTTCAAATTCTTTTTCTAGTCTAATAACTGCAAATAATGATTTCCCCACAGTACACTCTCATATTCTAAAATGCACATTCTTAAACCAGAGGATTGTTTCCTAACAGCGAGCATGAAAATCAAGATGCAAAGTATGGGGGACACATACAGGTGTGGTTAGAAAAGTGATGAAAAAAGAATAAGAAAAAAAACGACGAAGATGGCCTTGGGGAAAATGAAAACCCTTTTCTTCTGTTTCCCCAACCTCCTACCTTCTGCTATGTTTCAAGGTAAGGTGACAGCCCTGACTAAACAGTGCCAACTGTTATCTTCCCCATCATATGAAAAGACCACAAGCATTAAAGAGGATGTCTTTATCAAAATATCTGTAATTGTGACCTTCAGAGAAACCGAACAAGAAGTACTAGTGAATTTCTTGTTTTTTTTTCATGGGTATCCCCCCTCCCTTCCTTTCATTTCTTTTATATCTAAGACTTCTTCCTGAAGTAAAAACATAGTTTCTATTACAAAAAAAAAAAAAAGTTGAAAAACAGAATTTAATTCGTGTCCATCCCCTGGTTTCTCTTTTCTGGGATGGTCGGTCTTCCCGGCTCTAAGAAGAGACGTTTTGTTTGCTGTATCTGAATATTATCTTAGAGGAAAAAAAGCAAATCTGTAACATGTTTTTTTAAAGCTGATTTGGGTCATCCTCCTGTCAAAGGCCATTCAGTGACTCCTGCATACCTCTGTGCTTTCTTGTGTGAGAGACTGAATAGTCATTACAGAGTCATAGAATCATAGGGCTGAAATAACCTATAGATCCCATCACCATATTCAATGCTTAAATCTTTTCTGTTGTACTCACAACGTTGAGATTTCACGGTGCTAATTAATTCACTCTCTCTCCCCTCTGAGTACTGAACCTGTTGAGAAAAGGAGTGTGATTTCGTGGTTTAGGATAAGAAATATATATTTGGTCTTCATCACTGTTTCTGGCACAGAGCTACTAAAACCCTTGGAATCTCCTAAGTGAGGAGAGTGATCTGTGTATTTTGTTATGTTAACGAGGTGATTTTCGGAAAGCACCTACTGATGGAGACTGGTAACCAGGGGAACCAACCATCTGATTTGAGGGTTGGAACTTTCAGTCCTACCCCTCCCCCCGACCTCTGGAGACTGGAGAGATGCTGTAGCTCGAATTCAATCACCAAGGGCCAATGATTTAATAATTAATGCCTATGTAATGAAACTTTCATTAAAACCCAGAAGGATGGGGTTAAGAGAGCTCCCAGGTTGTGAACAGGTGGAGATTCAGGGAGAGTGGCAGCTCAGAGAGCATGTTAGCTCCACACTGTTTCCCCATACCTCTCTCTGTGCATCTCTTCCATCTGGCTGTTTCTAAATGTATATCCTTTTATAATAAATCAGTGATCCAGTAAGTAAAATATTTCTCTGAGTTCTGTGAACCACTCTAGCAAATTAAACAAACGCAGTAAAGGGGTCTTTGGAACCTGTGATCTATAGCCAGTCAGTCAGAAGTATAGGATGCAATTGGCATCCTGAGTTGGAAGCAGTTGCTAGAACCTCCAATTTGTAGCCAGCTGGTCAGAAGTACAGGGAGCAGTCTGGGCTTGCAGCTGGTATCTAAAGGAGGGGGACAGTCTTGTAGGACTGAACACTTAACCTGCAGGATCTGACACTATCTCTGGATAGGCAGTATCAGAATTGAGTTGAATTGTAGAACACCCATCAGGTGTCTGAGAATTGCATGTTGATGGGGAGAACCACCCGTCCCCATCCCCTCTACACTGGAATTGATGATCAGAACACATATAAGAAGGAACACAGGGATCAAAATATTAGCTTTACTGAGGTAAAGCTAGGTTGCAGTGGGTGGTAGGCCCAGGCATAGGCCTTGTAATGTACATGGAGACGATTGGGGTGTGTAAAACAGACACCTGCCCAGCCCTCTGCCTTGTACCATTAAGACAACCCTTGATGGGGCGCCTGGGTGGCTCAGTTGGTTGGGCGACTAACTTCGGCTCAGGTCATGATCCTGGGGTCCCAGGATCGAGTCCCACATCGGACTCCCTGCTCAGCGGGGAGTCTGCTTCTCCCTCTGACCCTCCTCCCTCTCGTGCTCTCTGTCTCTCATTCTCTCTCTCTCAAATAAATAAATAAAATCTTAAAAAAAAAAAAAAAAAGACAACCCTTGACATGCTACCTATTGCACACAGAAATATAGAACATAAACATCTACTAGACTCTTGACATTTCGCCAATCAGGGAATTATGCCCCTCTTTTGGGGAAAAGGCAGTGACGTGGGGAGGAAAGATAGCAATTTCTACCCAATACTTCCAGTAGCCAGACACTCAGTCTTCAGAAACTGTCCATACCTGGACAGTAGTGACTTCTAGAAAAATTCTTTTTTTTTTTTTAAGATTTTATTTATTTATTTGAGAGACAATGAGATAGAGAGAGCATGAGAGGGGGGAGGGTCAGAGGGAGAAGCAGACTCCCTGCTGAGCAGGGAGCCCGATGTGGGACTTGATACTGGGACTCCAGGATCATGACCTGAGCCGAAGGCAGTCGCTTAACCAACTGAGCCACCCAGGCGCCCTAGAAAAATTCTTATGTACAACTAAAACCCATATTGCTGAAGCCTCTGCTCTACAGCACCTGTTCCATTTGGGGGTCTTTTTAGAATAAGACTAATTCCTCTTCCACATAACAGCCCTTAAAAAGTTTTGAAACATACTTTTAGACAGTATCATAGCTCATCTTCTCTCAGTTGAGCATCTGTAGGTGTTCAAAAGATAAACCGTTGATCCACTCACCGTCTAGATCTGCATATTAGATAACTTTATGGTAGCTATGTTTAAAAATCACATTCATTTATAAGAGACAAAAAATAGACCAAATGGGAAAAAATAACTAAATATGTAAAGAAAACTTACTAAAACTAATAAACTATTACAATGAATGATGAAATAATAAAAATCTCTCATCAAAATCTAGGAATTAGGGAGGTATGCCCACGCTTATCACTGTTGTTAAGTATTGTTTTGGAAAGCACTGACTAAGCAGTAAGATGGGAAAATGAAATAAAGGGTATGAATCTTGGAAATAAGACACGATAGTTTTAATCTACTGATGACATCATTATATTGCTAGCAAAACAGCCATGCCATGACTTATTAAAGATCTGTACTATTTACTGTTCATTGCAAAGCTGTTTTGGACATACTTTCTCTTTTCTTTCAAACTTCAGCTCAATTTAGATTTTAGCTTTATTACACTATTAAACGGACCTGTGGCTCATCTTACAATCACCATGGTTTTACCTTTCTATCATGCACTTTTGATATCCTAGTTTTTCAGAATCCCATTTAAGTTATTTAATTTCCTTTCTCATTGGCATCATTATTTGCAACTATACTATCAGAAATTAAATGTTCTGGCTTTCCAACTTTCTCAGGCCATCTGTCCTCTCCAAGTCTTGGGCTGCCTAATCCTGCCTGCCTTTTTATGAACTTCTGCAACATTCCTTTCTAAAGGTAAATGTATGTGTCTGATTGCTTCCAGGCTTTCCCTTTATGGTTATCACAAATTCTAAGAAAATAAATAGAAATATGGCTGTCCCCCCACCCCAAATTCCTGCTACTTTTACCATTACTCATTTTTTTCCTTCTCTATTAGAATAATGTAGAGCAAAGATTCCCTAAGTGTAGTTCCCAGGCCCATGCAAATTCTCCAGTCCAAGCTCTCCAGGCATTTGCCACATCTGGGGAACTAGGAGCTCTGGAGATGGGGTCCATCAATCTGTGTTATAACAAGCCCTCCAGGTGATTCTGATGCATTCTAAAGTTTGAGAATTGCTGACATAAAGGACAATAATTATGTCACTTATCTCACTGAACATTTTTTTGAATTGTGAAAACTCTAAAAGATATACCTTTATCAGAATGTATCTAACCTCTGTGTTCTGTGATTTATGTTTAGGAATGTGGTTTTCTTAAGTCTTCTTTTGAATATTTCCTGGCTGCTTCTGTTTTCAGGGTGATAAATGTTCAGGCAGACCTCTATCCTCTTGACATGCTACAGTAGTCCCTCTCATCTCCCCAGAAGCCTGCTTCTTTGAATCGGGCATGCTCTTTCAATGTTATATTCTAATCCTAAGTACCTATCAGTTGATCTTCAACAGCTGCTTCTGCATTCTCCACCAAGCAAACCAACCATGCTAGATTTTCAAATGGTCCTGCTGTGCCCAGGGTTCTGTGATGGCATCTAGGGTCTTTGGGCCCACCGGGGCAGGGAGGGGCTAGGGAAAGACCTAGCGGGAGCACTGGGATCCCTCACCCCCACTTCAACTGGAGTGTCTCTGCTTTGGTTAATTTTAACATGGGGTTTACACATTTAATAAATTTGTTTTAAAAAGAGAGGAGGGGCACCTGGGTGGCTCAGTCGTTAAGCATCTGCCTTCGGCTCAGGTCATGATCCCAGGGTCCTGGGATCGAGCCCTGCATCGGGCTCCCTGCTCCACGGGAAGCCTGCTTCTCCCTCTCCCACTCCCCCTGCTTGTGTTCCTGCTCTCGCTGTCTCTCTTCCTGTTTTGTATTACTTGTTCCTGTCAAATAAATAAAATTAAAAAATAAATAAAAATAAAAAATAAAAAGGAAAGTTTTCATGCTTTAAAAAATATTTGATAGTGACTGGGTTAAGTAAGTAGAATACATGTCTGTCTAGCAATGCATAGGTAGGGTCCAGAGATAGATACCAAATGTCCGAAGCACAGCTGTCTAGTCATTACCATCATTATCAATCAGAAGGCAATCTCAGGCGCCTGGGTGGCTCAGTTGGTTAAGCGACTGCCTTCGGCTCAGGTCATGATCCTGGAGTTCCTGGATCGAGTCCCGCATCGGGCTCCCTGCTCGGCAGGGAGTCTGCTTCTGCCTCTGACCCTCCCCCCTCTCATGTGCTCTTTCTCTCTCATTCTCTCTCTCTCAAATAAATAAATAAAATCTTAAAAAAAAAAAAAAAAGAAGGCAATCTCATTGCCATTCTTGACCTACAGCCACACATGGAGAACTGCATAGCAAAATGGCTGTCATTAGACTCATTCTTGGCCCTCTACTTCTCACTCCATCAGCCCAAGAAGTTAGTTATTCTGATAAACATTTATTCCAAAATTTATTTATACCAATAAGCATTTACTGAACAGTGGCCACCACCCTCAAGTTAATCCCAGTCCCTGTGACTTGAGAGAGGGGCTCCAGGCTTTGCTTTGCTTTCCAAGCACACGATGCAACCAGTGTCCATTCTCTTCTTTTGAACTTCGCTGTGCAAGAGTGCCAGGGCCTGGAAGCAGGTTACACGTAGGAACTCTTTTCCTTAACGAAAGAGGAAGGTCTTACATTTCATACTGATGGGCTGGAGTGAGGAAGAAGTGTGCATAAACGAACAGAGGAACAAGTAATACAAAACAGGAAGCAAATCATCACAGTGGGTTTTTGATGTCTGTATAAATATATTATTTTGCAGCACTTCGAATTCTCATCTATGTTTTTATCACGATTGTTCAGTGTTTTAAGTTTTCTCTGCTCAAGATAATTGACTGCAAGAAATGTAGTCTTAGACGAACCATGAGAGACGATGGACTCTGAAAAACAAACTGAGGGTTCTAGAGGGGAGGGGGGTGGGAGGATGGGTTAGCCTGGTGATGGGTATTAAAGAGGGCACGTTCTGCATGGAGCACTGGGTGTTGTGCACAAACAATGAATCATGGAACACTTCATCTAAAACTAATGTTGTAATGTATGGGGATTAACATAAGAATAAAAAAAAAAAAAAGAAATGTAGTCTTAGAGAAGTATGCTTTAGGACAGAAAGAAGCCAAGTCGAGATGGTAAAATTGCGGTAAAAATTAACCAAATGGAGACTCAACAGTTGTTGATAACACCACGTATTCTAATTAGTTCATTCTTTCCATCCATATTCTTCCTTTTATATTTCTGGGTTATCCTTACTCTCTTTTGTGTGCCTACTCAGCCCAGACTCACTGTCTTTGAGAACTGCGCCCTCAACACACACACACACACACACACACACACACACACACACACCCCAATGGGTTCCTGTAGCCATAACCATATTATTTGGCCATGGCCCTTTGGCACAGTTGCTTGGACCAGGAATGGACCTCTGCCTTAAGGAAATTCAATTCATTGGTTGTGTATGGCCAGTCAGATGCTCTCTTGAGGATGTGAATTGATGCACAAGAAGACTGAGTGCTCATGGTAGTCATTTAATGCTGGCCCATTAGGATGACAGTCCATACTTTCCTACAAAGCCACCAAAGCTGCCTTGGCCAATGAATTCTTGAGACCTAGTTCAGCTTTCCTTGGATTCTGTGGATATACCCCATATCCTTCCATAAATACCCACTCTGTTCTCTCTCTCTCTCCTCTTTCTGTTTACTTCGAGTGGATTTCTGTTAAATGCAACTAAATACTCCTTAAGACACTCTATCTTTGAGAAGGTTTATTAGCCCCTACTGTTACTCTGAAACATCAAACCATATGCCTCCCCTACTCCCAAGCTCTTTTTTCTAAAAGATTATTTATCTATGTATGTATGTATGTATGTATGTATTTTAGAGAGAGCAAAAAGGAGAGAGAGAGAGAGCATGCACGAGCAGGGGGAGGGGCAGAGGGAGAGGAAGAGGGAAAGAGAATCCACAAGCAGACTCCCCACTGAGCGTAGAGCCCCACACGGGGCTTGATCTCAGGACCCTGAGATCATGATCTAAGCGGAAATCAAGAGTCAGCTGCTTAACTGACTGAACCACCCAGGTGCCCCCCCCACCCTACTCCCAAACTGGAAATCTCAAATCTTAGTAACTGTGTAAACCATGCTTCTCAATACAGGCTACAATTGAAATTTTTTTTTTTTAAAGATTTTTATTTATTTATTTGAGAGAGAGAATGAGAGACAGAGAGCACGAGAAGGAAGAGGGTCAGAGGGAGAAGCAGACCCCCCGCTGAGCAGGGAGCCTGATGTGGGACTCGATCCCGGGACTCCAGGATCATGACCTGAGCCGAAGGCAGTCGCTTAACCAACTGAGCCACCCAGGCGCCCCAGGCTACAATTGAAATTTACTTGGAAATTTTATAAAACCTTCCAGTGCCCCAGCCCACATCCCACACTGATTGAGTCTGAAACTCCTGGTGTAGGTCCTTGATGTTAAAAATGATATAAGGTTCCCCAGATAATTCTAAGAACCAGCCAAGACTGCATACCACTGGAATATGACAATAACCACCCATTCTGCCAATGTATCTAGTGAAGTTCACACTCGCCATGAACTTGGTCTGGCAGTGATGTCTACTCTAAGAAAATCAGATATTGAAACATGATTTAGAAAAAAACAGATAAATTAACAAGTAATTCTTCTCTTTAAAAGATTTATTTCTCTTTCCAATATAGTATTTTTTACTGTTTCCTTAAATAACTGTTCCCTGTTGATTAAAAATATGTTTCAATTTATTCAGCAACCATTAAGAAAGTGAAAGCCACAGACTGGGAAAAATATTTGCAATATATATATCTGACAAAGAATTATATAAAGGATACAGAATACACAAAGAATTCCTAATAATCATTTTTTTAAAAAAACAAAACATCCAACTTTAAAAAATGGGCAAAAGATTTTATTTATTTATTTATTTATTTTTAAAGATTTTATATATTTATTTGAGAGAGAGAGAATGAGAGAGAGCAAGCACATGAGGGGGGGGAGGGTCAAAGGGAGAAGCAGATTCCCTGCCGAGCAGGGAGCCCAATGCGGGACTCGATCCAGGGACTCCAGGATCATGACCTGAGCCGAAGGCAGTCGCTTAACCAACTGAGCCACTCAGGCGCCCTGGGCAAAAGATTTTAATTAGACACGTGACAAAAGATGATATCCAAATAGCCAATAAATATGTGAAAATAATCCTCAGTACTATTATTTCATTAGGAAAATGCAAATGAAAGCCACAAGGATGTGAAGTAATAAAATGATATATGAAAGAACAAAGTAATTAGAATATGTGTTATTATCAACAATTATTACATGCAAATTAAATCCAGCAGAATATCTAAAACTAAAAAAGACAGCGGCACCTGGATGACTCACTCAGTTGAATGGCTGACTTGGTTTTGGCTCAGGTCGTGATCTCAGGATGGTGAGACTGAGGCCTGTGTCTGGCTCAGCAGGGAGTCTGCTTGAAGATTCCCTCCCTCTATCCTTCCCCCCACTCATGCGTGCTCTCCCTCTCTAAAATAAATACATAAATCCTTAAAAATAAATAAATAAATACAGTTGAAAAAGACAGTAATGCGTGTTGGTGAGTATGTGAGCAACTACAACTAGAATCTATACATCTGTTGCTAGTACGAGTATAAAACAGTCACTTTGGGGGCGCCTGGGTGGCTCAGTTGGTTGGGCGACTGCCTTTGGCTCAGGTCATGATCCTGGAGTCCTTGGATTGAGTCCCGCATCGGGCTCCCTGCTCGGCGGGGAGTCTGCTTCCCCCTCTCATGTGCTCTCTCTCTCATTCTCTCTGTCAAATAAAATAAATAAAATCTTAAAAAAAAAAAATTTAAAACAGTCACTTTGGAAAAGCGTTTGGCAGTTTCATATAAAGGTAACATACACCTACCCTATGACTTAATTATTCCACTTGCATGTACATACCCAAGATAATTGTGTGTGTATCCACAAAAAGCTGTGTACAAACGTGTTCTTAGGGGCTTTATTCAATGGTTTGGCAGTTTCATACAGTCAACATACATCAACCAATGACCCAGTTATTCACTCCTACATATACCTGGGAGAACTGAGTGTATGTGTTTACAAAAAAAAAAAAAAAAAAAATATATATATATATATATATATATACACACACACACACACACACACAACAATGTTCATAGGAGATTTACTCATAATAATCAAAAACTGGAAATAACCCAAATGTTCATCAATAGAAGAGTGAATAAACATTTTGGTATATTTATATGATGGACTGCTACACAGTAATACAAAAAGAGAAAAACCTATTGACATATGGGATGACATGAATGAATCTCAAGAACATTATGCTGAGCGAAAGAAGCCAATCCCCCTCCCCACCAAAAAAAAAATACACCTTACTAGTTACATGAAATGAAAGAACAAGCAAAACTAGTGTATGTTTAAAGAAATAAGAGAAGTGGCTATCTCTGATAGAAAGGAGATATTGATTGGGAAGAAGCAGAAGGACACTTTCTAGGGGGATGGAAATGTTCTATAACTTGATTGGGATAGTGGTTACAAGGGTGTGTATATGGGTTGAAATTCATCAGGCTGCACATTTAAGACTTATGTATTTTAGTGTTACATACACTAAAATTATACTCCAGTAAAAATGTATTTCATAAATATTTACCAAGTTTCTGTTATGTGCCTGGACCTGTATGAGGCATTTAGAATTCAAAGATGAATGAGATAGGAAGGAAACTTCTGCCTAGAAGGGATGTTGGAGTTTTAGGCAATGTATTGATAACCTTCTCTTTCCTGGATTCACAATTAAAGGAAGGAAGGAGGGAAAAGAAAAAAAAAGCACAGGGACTTATAGGTATCAGAATGCCCGCATTATTACTGACATAAGAATTGGAGGAAATGGCTCTAGGTTTAACACCCAAATCTAGACATGATTTGGCAGTCCTTGGACTCCCAAGAGTCCATCCAAGGAGAAGTTTGGGTCTACAGATCAGACTTCCTAAGATTGCTGGCTTTATATCCTGACATTTGTGACAACATGGATGGACCTTGAGGGCATTATGCTAAGGAAAATAAGTCAGACAGAGAAAGACAAATACTGAATGATCTCACTTATATGTGGAATCTCAAAAACTGAACTCATAGAAACAGACAGCAGAGCAGTGGTAACCAGGGGCTTGGGGGTAGGGGATGTGGGGAGTTTTTGGTCAAAGGGCACAAACTTCTAGTCATAAGATGAATAAGTTCTGGGGATCCAATGAACAGCATGGTGATTATAGTTAATAACACTGTTTTACATACTTGAAAGTTGCTACGTGAGTAGATCTTAAGTGTTCTCACCACAAAAAAAAAAAAAAGAAGGTAATTACGTGACATGATGAAGGTATTAGCTAACCCAGTGGTGGTAACCATTTTGCAATACGTAAGTGTATCAAATTAACACACTGTATGCCTTAAACTTACACAATGTGTATGTCAATTACACCTCAATAAAGCTGGGAGTAAAAAAAAAAAATTCCTGGCTTCTCAAGATTGTTACAAAGTAGACCCACTTCCTGAGATTGCTGGCTCAGGGAATGGTAACAGAACAAGAGTGAATCTTTAGTGCTTTTGAACTTTCAGGAGATTAGCTCCACCCAGTTGAGAAACAGAGGCCAGTGGATGTCACTCATCAATCAGGTAGGTCAGTCCTCCTCCATGGAGAGGAGTAAGTCAGGAGTGGAAAGAGAGGCTGACTGCATGTTCCAGCAGAAAACCCTTCAAGTGAAAACATGAGGCTAGAGAAGGGCAGGATCACCCAACAAGGCCCAAAATAGGGAGACAGAGAGAGAAACAAGCAAGTGCAAAATGTTTTGTAGATGACAACAAGTTTACAACAGGTACACAAGAGAATGGTCTACTCTATTGGGAGTGAAAGTCATAAAAACTCTAAAAAGGAGAAAGATGAGTTGGCTTTGAAAGAAAACAGGTGGAGGGACTTTTTAGGCAGAGTTTTCCCAGAATATGAGAAAAGCCATGAAGATATGAAGTGGTCTTAAAGAACTTAAAGAACTTTGGGGACTAGGTAGTTGGTGTAGATACTTGCTAAGAAGAGTGTGGCAAGAAAAGAGGCTACATTACAAATGCCCTTGGAGGCTGTGCTAAGGATTTGGGGATTTATTTCCATGTAATAGAGATGATCATATAATGAGATTCCTATTTTGGGTGGTTGCATGCATGATGGAAGGTAATTCTGAAGTTCAGGGTAATAGTCAAGGAGAGAGACACTGAGGATCTGGCATCTTTGAAGGAGATAGAGAATCCGGGAGAAGGACTGAGGGGAAAGAGAGAGTTCAGCTTGGGAAGTGTTGAGTTTGAGAGATTTACAGGACCTGGGCAAATGATTAAAGTTGTAGCTAGATAGAGTGAAAATAGAAAAAAGCACTCCTCTTCTTGGTGGAGGGATCTATATTTCTACATGCCCTCTTTCTCATGAGTTGTATTGCCTCCTGTGGGAAGAGTCTACCTTCCCATCACAGTGGTGTCATGCTGGGCCATGTGACTTGCTTTGGCCAATGGAATGGGATGCACACTGCACTGAAAAATCTCTAAGAACTATTCTGCTTCTGTAAGCTCTCTTGTTTGATTCCTTATGTCACAAGACTGGCACATGCCAAACAGGGGCTGATTTTCTTTTCTTTTTTTTAAAAAATATTTTAGAATATATTTTTTTTTCAGTTAATATCCATAGGTTTTATTTATTTATATTTAAATTAAATTAATTAACATATAGTGTATTATAGTTTCAGAGGTAGAGTTCAGTGATTCATCAGTCTTATGTAATAGCCAGTGTTCATTACATCATGTGCCCTCCTTAATGTCCATCACCCAGTTACCCCACCCCCCCACCCCTGTCCCCTCCAGGGGGACTGATTTTCTACTCACTGTCTGGAGCAGAGCCACAGCCATAGCAGAGCTGTAGATGACCCTCAGCTGACCTGTAGCATGGGTGAAAATTAAACTTTTTTTGTTGTAAGCCATTGAAGCTTTGGGTCATTCCTTATGGCAGCGAAACTAATACCCATTCTCACCTCTCACACCTTCTTGAATCTACTATAATGCAAATTTCATGAAAGCACAGGCATGATTTTGTTCATTATTGTTTCCCTGCATCCCAAAATGGTGACTGGCATGTAGTAGTTGCTCAATAAAACCTGTTGAATAAGCCATCTCCTCTAACACCCCTCAGCTTCCCCTTTTCCTCAGGTGACAACCTTGTTTCTTTCATTTCACTGAGAAAATTAAGCAACCAGAAGACTCATCTCACCTCTCACCCCCACATTATCAGCAGACCAACCTCTGACCCATTATTCACTATCTTCCACCTGTTATAATGGAAGCACTGTCTATGCTGGTATCTCAGGTTGGTTCTTTTGTCTACACAACAAATCCTTTGGTCTTTCTCTTACTCAAAAACTTTGTGCCTGGGGCTCCTGAGTGGCTCAGTTGTTAAGTGTCTGCCTTCGGTTCAGGTCGTGATATCAGGGGCCTGGGATTGAGCCCCGCATCGGGCTCTCTGCTCAGCGGGGAGCCTGCTTCTCCCTCTCCTACTCCCTCTGCTTGTGTTCCCTCTCTCGCTGTGTTTCTCTCTGTCAAATAAATAAATAAAATCTTAAAAAAAAAAAAAAAACCTTTGTGCCTGCAATTCTTCTCTCTCTTTCCAGCATTTCATCAGCATACTACTCTACTATAGTAATTCCCTTCTTAGAAAACGAACGAAATAATTATTAAAAAGTCACTAATTGCCACGGACTAGAGGGAAGGAAGGAATGAATAGGCAGAGCACAGGATTTTTAGGGCAGTGAGAGTACTCTGTATGATATTCTAATGGTATATACATATCATTGTACATTTGTCCAAATCCCCAGAAATACAATCCTAATAGTGAACCCTAATATCAACTATGGACTCTGGGTGATAATGATGTGTCAATGTAAGTTCATCAGTTGTAACATGTACCACTCTAGTGGAGGATGCTGATAGTGGAGAAGGCTGTGGGGGGACTGGGGACGATGGGTAAATGGGAAATCTCCCTACCTACCACTCAAGTTTTCTGTGAACCTAAAACCACTCTAAGAAATAAAGTCCATAAGAAATCAACTCACTAGCCCCCACTGCTATCATGTCAGGCCAAGCCACCACTGTCTGTCTCACTTGGACAACTGTAATAACCTAATCACTTTACTCCTCTGCTCTTGGCTTTCTCACAGCTACCATCAATTAAGAATACTATCCCAAACTCCTGACCTGGTCTACAAATCCTTAATGATCCAGCCCCTCCTTACTTTTCCAACTTGCATCTCTTTCCTCTGTCCTCTGGCTTGTTCACTCACACCAGCCAGATTGTTGATCCTAGGACATAGAGCTCATTCTGCCACGGGCGTCCTGTTCTTCCAAATAGCTACATGGCTGTTCCTTCACTTTACCCAGGACTCTGGCCAAGTGTCACCTCCTCAAATGGGCTTTTCTTGACCTCTCCACTCCCATCCTGGCATGTTTTACTTACCTGCACTAGTTTCCTTTGTAACACCTATCACCATGAAACATTACACTATCTATTCATTTGTGTGTTCGCTCATTGTCTATCTGCCTCACCAGCACTTAAGCATCACAGCAATGGCAAAAATTTTGTCTGTTTTGTTCCTGCTATAACGCCAGCGCAGTGTGGATGGCACGTATTAGGTACTCGATAAATAGTAGTGGGAACAGAGCACCAAAAATGAGCTCGGCAGAAGATGAAGAATTCCCCTCTTTGTATAAAACAGACAGATAAATCACCAAGGTGGGGAAATATGGGTAATAACAGGAGAGATGTGGGTTCTTTCAGAAAAAAAGAAGTGAGAAAATTAGGACTTAGTCCTTGTCTACAGCCTGGATGAAACCAACCTAATCTCAACAGATCTCAATCTCTTCATTTATCAAACAAGAAACAGAATTTTTCACAATAGTTTGGGGATGAAAAAAAAGGAGGTAACTCAAACAGAAAGTTTTGAGCTTTTCAGAAAAAATTAATTTCATCAGTTTGAGGTGTTGCTAATCCCCCAGTTGGTCATGACTGATGGAACAGATTTCTGGATTTCATGAATTTAACAACTTGCTAATGTCACTTCTACGTTCTTCCTTTGTTCTGTTTTAATCCTCCAGGTTCATATAAAATACAGAATTTGCCTATTAGGAAATAATCCTCTTACCTTGTGACCCAGAATGTTCCTGTTTTGGGTTTTGCTTATTATTTTTATTTATTTTTGTTTTGTTTCTTTTCCTTTTCTCAAGCTCTGAAACTAGAAGTTGCTAGTAAAAATTATACGGAAAGTTGTGAGTTTTCACGAAAGGGCAAAGTTGCTTAGAACCTAAGTAAGCAAAATATTGTCCTCCTCCATTCTTGCCCTCCGTTGGTCCAGCTCAGTTTCTGGAGATCCTTTGGCTCTTCAGGAGAGGCAGGTCTAGAGCCAAAAAGAACACACTCTGCTCCTAAAATAAGGGAACTTACATCAGCTGGCTAATTGCATCCAGTTCTTTGGATTCATGATTGAGAATACTCTCCATCCTTCCTAGTAAAACTGAAGGTGTGAGTACCTTTGTAACCTACTGCATAATTGTGGGCTCACATATACCACAATTGAATGATTTCTCCTCAAACCCAGTTCCACAGAGTAAATGAAATGAAAGTAATGAAAACCAGTTAAGGCTAATACAGTATTGATCTTGTCTCCCAAAACCAGAGCTCTAAAAGGGCTCTCCACGTAGTCATTCGTTCAACAGATACTTACTGAGTACCTATTATGTGCAAGGTAGTGCACGAGGCACCAGGAATAAAAAGGTGACTTAGAGGCATTTCCTGCCTCTAGAAACACATAGAGTCTGGTTGGAATGATCAGATATGTCTCCAGAGACCTGTAACACATCGTAAATTTGAAAATGCCCTGAGAATGATGGAACAGTGGCACTGTTTAAGTAGATAGACCTAGGTATCTAGACATGACACCACCCCTAATTAATCGTGCAAGTGTGGGTGTTTCACAACCACAACGAGACTCAATGTCTTCATTTGTAAAATGGAAATTGTGATAGTACACTGACCTCATCTAGTCGCTGTGAGAAGGCAACGAGATAATACACATGAAATGCTTAGCACAGTGTTCGCCATGTAGTGTGTGTTTAATCAATGCCAGTGATTACGATTCTCACTAAGATGCAGAGGAGAGACAGTACTTCCAGAACAGAGGGATAGGGTGAGATTTCCATTAGAAGGTAGCATTTGAGCTGGGTATTAAAGCATCCGTTAGATTTGAACCAAGGAAGGAGGACGTTATGTTGTGGGATTAGTGAGCAGTTGATGATTTTTTGTTTTATTTTTTGTCTGTAGCAAAGCCGGCAGGAAGGAGAATAGTGGAGAATTCCTAGTGAAGAGCTAGGCGAGGGCAGATAAGGAAGGATCTTGAATGCCAGGTTGATGAATCTGGGCTCAATTCCAAAGACATTATGGATTCCTAGGACTCTAGGTTTTGGGTAAGGGAAGGGAAAAATGACCGTGTTTCAAGAAGATTAAACTGGAAGCAATGGAGAAGAATGATGGAGCAGACATGCCCCCTCCAAATAAATCCCTACAGCCCCCTGAGCTCTGATGGAGCCCTGGGTCCTGCTCCAGGCAGCCATTAGCAATTGATCAGTGCTGGTGTGAAGGAAAAGCTGTATGATTACCCATCCCTGAACTAGAGCCACAATGGAAGAGGTGATATCCATCTAGCAAACACAGCCTGTTCTCAAATGGAAAGGGGGAAAAGGAATCGAACTTTTCGGCCATCTTTGTGAGATCCAACAGGACTGGTCATCATAAGCAGCAAAATGAAAGCAAGGTCAACTTTTCAGCCGTTAGAGATGGAGGGCTCAGTTTTTGATTCATTCAAACCAGCTGTTCTCTCCCAGTATTTATAGGCAGGAAAATTCACAATAGTTTAATGGCTCCTTGGAAACTAGACATGTGAGGAGGGGAATTATTCAATTCACAGTGGATTTAGATTTTCCATGGTACCCCTGTGCCCCACCTAGTAAAATCTGGTGGAAATTTCAAACTGTAGAAATTCAACTCTGTGTCACAATAACAGGATGCACCTGTAGATTTCATAGAATTAGCAGCAGCATTCTCTCAACACCAGTTTGAGAGAAATAAGACTGTTTGCATAGCACCAACTGGGGCAAAATCTGCAGTAGTATGACATACCTCTCAACGATGAAAGCTGTCACTCACAGCAGATACTGACTACGCATCCACCCCCCACTTAACAAACATGTACTGAATTCCTCCACCCCCACTCCCCCAGCTTCTCTTGTATTGGCTGATTTGCTATTTGGGGGATTACCAATTTAACAGACGTGTTTGCAGTTGGTTGGGGCTTTTCTGCTCCCCATCCCCATAATTACATTGTGGGCTCTTTGAAAGCAGGAACCCTGATTTTCTTTGTCTTTGCATCTCTCAGATCCTGGACTGAGTGCCTTGTTCCTGGGTTCTCAATCTGTATTCCTTTAATTATCATGAAGAGCATGTGCACTGTGTGGAAAAAAGTAAACATTAGGACCTTTAATGGAGATTTCAGACCCATAGTAGGAGATAAAGGTGAGAAAGGCCCAGGACACCATAGGCTTGGGAAAACAGCCTCTTGCTGAACTGAACAAGAACGTGAGCTATGTAAACTGTAGGCTCTCTGCAGCACCTCTGGTCATTTGACTGCTGAGAGTCCTCTTCTCTCTGGATTCTGCTTCTGATGCCACCACTCAGCGTGCTCTGCTAGGAGTGTGAGATGAGAGAGTGAGGCTGCTTTCATGTGGTGCAACTAGGAAAGGCAGGGCAGGCCTGCATGCTCAAAGGATCCCTGCAGAACCCACCAGTCATTTCTCTTGTCAAGAGCTTGTTTTTTCTCTCTCTGAGTAGGTTGTGAGCATTCTCAGAGCAGGTCTGAATTTCTTAGATCTCCCCAGATCCTAGCACCATGCTTTACCTTTTTTTTTTTTATTCTTATGTTAATCCCCATACATTACATCATTAGTTTTAGATGAAGTGTTCCATGATTCATTGTTTGTGCACAACACCCAGTGCTCCATGCAGAATGTGCCCTCCTCAATACCCACCACCAGGCTAACCCATCCTCCCACCCCCCTCCCCTCTAGAACCCTGTTTGTTTTTCAGAGTCCATCGTCTCTCATGGTTCGTCTACCCCTCCGATTTCCCCTGCTTCATTCTTCCCCTCCTGCTACCTTCTACTTCTTCTTCTTTTTTTTTTTTTCTTAACATATATTGCATTATTTGTTTCAGAGATACAGATCTGAGATTCAACAGTCTTGCACAATTCACAGCGCTTACCAGAGCACATACCCTCCCCAGTGTCTATCCCTCCCACCCCACCCTCCACTCCAACAACACTCAGTTTGTTTCCTGCGATTAAGAATTCCTCATATCAGTGAGATCATATGATACATGTCTTTCTCTTTTTGACTTATTTCACTCAACATAATACCCTCCAGTTCCATCCACGTCGTTGCAAATGGCAAGATCTCATTCCTTTTGATGGCTGCATAATATTCCATTGTATATATCTACCACATCTTCTTTATCCATTCATCTGTCGATGGACATCTTGGCTCTTTCCACAGTTTGGCTATTGTGGACATTGCTGCTATAAACATCGGGGTGCACGTACCCCTTCGGATCCCTACTTTTGTATCTTTGGGGTAAATACCCTGTACCATGCTCGGAAGGGAGAAGGCAAAACTTGGATAAGAGAATTTCACCTCTTTCAAGTCATCCCTCAAAAAATGTTGACTGCATACCTACCATGCTTTAACCGTAGGTATGCAGTCAACATTTTTTGAGGGATGACTTGAAAGAGGTGAAATTCTCTTATCCAAGTTTTGCCTTCTCCCTTCCTGAGACTCACCTGTTGGAGATGTGAGTCCACAATGAAATGGCAACGAGGACAGCAGCAGGATAGAAGAGGGAGAAATCGTGGGATTCCTGAGCTCACTGGCCTCTGTCTTGCCCCTATCTCACAGAGAAAGCTGTGCTCAGCATTTTAACACACCCTCCAAGTGAAGTCAACTCCAAAAGGCATGAGCAAGAAATGGGATTTCTTTACTCACGTTTTTTGTGGAAATGTTGGGGAAAGGGGTTAACATTGCAAAGCAAATCACAAACTATTATTTGCCAGTGATCTTAAAAATCTCTTTAAGCTCTCTATTTAATTTCCCCGAAGTTCCCCTTAATTTTTCACTCTCTCTGAACCCCTTCTCTGCCACTCTCTGTCATCTCTACTTCTCCATTACCAATCCACCATCTCTTTTTTTTCTATAAAGCAATTTTTCTTGCCCTTGGCATCTCTAATGTGCATACTCATGCCCTCCCTAGTGACCATGCCTTTGAGAACTGGTGACACCATCTTCAATAAATAGAAGTCAGCAAGCTGTGGTACCTCATCACTTATGGGACTCACCATCCCTCACTGTGATCACTTCTTTCTTTCTTTTTTTTTTTTTCAGTTTTTTTTTTTTATGTTATGTTAGTCACCATACATTCCATCATTAGTTTTTTGATGTAGCGTTGATCACTTCTTTCTTATCTCTTTGCTCCTTGTCCCATCCTTTCTCCTCATTTTTTATGTCTGCTTTCAATCATTCAAGATCCATCTCTTTTATCTTCCCTTCAAAGGAGAATCTGTGCCACTTGGGACTAGGGGCATTGTTGAAAGGACCATCAAAGTGACAAGCCATAATGGTAAATGATGGGAAAGTGAAAGAAGGTGATAGATTTCTCACCACATCTTCTCCCTTCACCTGCTCCTCCTTTACCCCCTTCTCCTCTATCTAGACTCTTAGAAATAGTTTCTGCTACAAGCTAACTACTCATTAGTGGGGTGACGGAAGAGATGGAGGAACCAAGGTTTAGGATAGAATGGATGATGAATGCCAAAAACAGAGTTCCCATCTTCAAGGACCACCCAATAGAGTGGGAATGAGAGAACGACCAAAAGTGAACAACTAACTACTGTCCATTAAAGGCACTGCCATTCTGCCCCTCACCCAACTTCAGCCTCAGGCACCTGGATTTAACCACCTGTTGTCTCTTCCCATCTGCCCTTGCTGGCCTCTTCATTCTGTGTTCACTAGCATCTCCACCAGGGAACGTTCAAGGAAGGGAAAAGATGAGACTCAAATCAGTGAATGTTACCTCTACCAAAGTTCACAACTTCCATTCTTTACTTCTTGCCCCCGTATACAGGTAACAAAACTGCATTTTTCCTTTGCAAGATGTCCTGACATCACTCCTCCTTGCCATTCCAATTTGTATCACTTCATTCAGGTCCTTATTATTTCATGCTTGGGGACTATCTTAGCATCTCTATACTCTCAATCTCCCCTGCACCTTTACTCTCTCCTGTTGGCTGCGCCCAGCTCAGGCATCACTTGGATTGTCTCCCACCCCTTCTTTGACATCTTCGATGGTTAAAGTCCAGATATCTTGGGCGCCTGGGTGGCTCAGTTGGTTAAGCGGCTGCCTTCGGCTCAGGTCATGATCCTGGAGTCCCGGGATCGAGTCCCGCATCGGGCTCCCTGCTCGGCAGGGAGTCTGCTTCTCCCTCTGACCCTCCCCCCTCTCATGTGCTCTCTCTCATTCTCTCTCTCTCAAATAAATAAATAAAATCTTTAAAAAAAAAAAAGTCCAGATATCTTATATCGTCCATCATGGTCCACCCCAGTTTGAATCTAACTGACATTTCTACCCATAGCTTCTACCAACTGTCTACGCGGCTCTGCTTCTGGCCAACTGCAGACCATGCCTTGTTACCTCAGTATGTCCACCTATCAAGGCTGCACTTATCCCTCAAGGACAATTCTTAGGCCTTTCTTGATCATACCAACCCACTAAATTTTCCCTTCCTGACTTTCTGCTGTTCTTCTTATCATGACCGTTTGTATTTGTCACTTTTTACCATTAGAAAATTCTCTCAAGCCTAAGATAAGGCAGGTTGGTCAGAAATTTGCTGTCTGTAAGGAACAGTTTCTTCTGGGAAGTACCAAGCTTTTCTGGTAACAGGGTTGAGCAATTTCCTGATAAACTGAGACTCAACTTGCACAGTTGACCGTCTGTCCTGTGAGGAACTCAGTTACCTTTAACCAAAGGTTCCTTTCTAATCTATCAATGTTATCTAGCTACTTTTTCTTCCAAAAACAAAACAAAACCCTCTACTAGAAAAAAAAATCTTTGAACTGGACTCACTGGAAATTACCTCCTTGCAGCAGGCTTGAAACAAAACTTTGACATTGCTCACAAAGAATGTGTCTGTAGTTGCTTTATCATATGCTAGTTATATTTTTATGCATAACTGCCTTCACAAATAGCAGTATAACAGCATATAAACAGTGGATTACAGTACAGCATGACAGGTACTATGACAGTGAGTAGATAGGATTAGAAAAGACCTCTTGGAAGAAGTGATACTCATGTGTCTTTCCATTTCAATTGTACATTCATTAAGTACAGCAGTTTTGGTATATAGAGCACTGGTGTGAGATGATATATAATTCATGACAAAATGGTTCTGCTCCCTTCTCCTCTCCCTAGATCTTCTGTCTCTGCACAGTGCAGTGTGACATCAACTAGAAAGCTCAAGATCGGGAAACGAGGACTGAAAGTTCACTCAGTGCAAACTGTAAAAGTCAACTAAGTTATTTGTTCTACATTAATCCATCTTAGTACCAAGAGTTGGTCCTCTTATTTTGTCAGAAAAATTGTGGGGGCTTCGTGATATGGTATTGTTTTGAAACATTTTGTTAATATGAATTTAAATATTTTATAAAGACAATTACTTAAAGGCATTTTTTTTGTGCTGCTTTACTAGTGGTCCTAGGGGTTCCTTAGCTGCTTGACCTTCAACAACATCTTGTTTTAAATGTCAAGCTACATTCATGTGAAACTTTAATATTAGGAAGAAATTTCAAATTACAACATGTCAGACAATGGAATCATTTAGATTTATTGTTTAAAGCAAAATGGCAGAGCCCCCATATTTGGGAAAGATAAAGTGAAGACATTTTTGCTTAGAAGCTAATAAATGCTGTGGTTTTTTTTCCCCCATTTATGGTGAGTTATGGTTGTTCTTATGTGATTTGAAAATTGTTGAGCCATTCTTTTTTTTTTTTTTTTAAGATTTTATTTATTTGACAGAAAGAGACATAGCGAGAGAGGGAACACAAGCAGGGGGAGTGGGAGAGGGAGAAGCAGGCTTCCTGCGGAGCAGGGAACCTGATGCGGGGCTTGATCCCAGGACCCTGGGACCATGACCTGAGCCGAAGGCAGACACTTAACCACTTAAGGACTGAGCCACCCAGGCGCCCCTGTTGAGCCATTCTTTTTTTTTTTTTTTTAAAGATTTTATTTATTTGACAGAGAGAGACACAGCGAGAGAGGGAACACAAGCAGGGGGAGTGGGAGAGGGAGAAGCAGGCTTCCCGCAGAGCAGGGAGCCCGATGAGGGGCTCGATCCCAGGACCCTGGGATCGTGACCTGAGCCGAAGGCAGAAGCTTAACGACTGAGCCACCCAGGCGCCCCCTTGTTGAGCCATTCTTAAGCAAGCCTACTATCCCCTGGGAAATCATTAATACGGGAGCAGGTGATGTTTGATCTGTCCATTGAGACCAATTATATTAGTCAGGGCAAGTTAAGCTGCTGTAACAAAAGACCCCACAATAATGTGGCATAATGTACAAAAATTTTACTTACAGATAGCAATTTGAGGTACATATTCCTGGTCCTATGCAGCTGCGTCCAGGCATTCAGAAACCCAGTTGGAACACAGTGCTGGGCTTTTCAACACCCAGCTTCCAAAATTACTCTGGTCACATCATTCCAGCCTACAGGTAAGAAGAAATACCAGGGTTTCCAGTAAAACAAATGAGGTGGAAGTCCAAAACATCACTTCCACTAACGTTTCTTGGCAAGAAGTTCATCCCAGAACCATACCTAGCTACGGGAGGCTAGGGAATGTGTTCTCTTCATTTGCCCAAGAAGAAAGGAAGAATGATTTTGGTGAACTGCTGGTGGTCTCCATCACACTGTCATGTTGTGGCTGTCATTTACTGGTCTCTGGTCTGTCATGTAACTGAGTTTTAATTTCATCATGTGTTCATGACATTGTTCAGTTTGGTGAATACCCAACATTTATATCACAAAGTCCTGCTGACTCACTTCTGTGACTAAAAATTTTACATGGTTCTGCCACTGGGACTGACACGAACAAGCAACAAGCTCTAACATTTCCAAGTGAAAATGAAAAAATGCAACCTGAAATTTCTTGAAAATGGAGGCAAATCAGCTGATAGTTTTTTTGGACCAGTGTGCAATTTCTATGCTCCTCTCTTTCCCCCAACATACCAGTGTAAGACAGTTTGTAGGACTGTCAAATGTGGCCTCTGTTATGAGGATCTAACTAAGCCAACACACCTCATAAAAATGACAGCTATATGGTTTTAAAGGCCCCCTGAATCACTATTTTCATTTTAACAGTTTGTGTACCAGGGCGCCTGGGGGCTCAGTCGGTTCAGCGGCCGACTTTTGGTTTCAACTCGGGTCATGATCTCATGGGTTCTGCGATGGAGCCCTACATCAGCCTCCTGGCTCAGTGGGGAGTCTGCTTAAGAGTCTCTCTCTCCCTCTTTCCCTCCCCCAACTCGTGCATGCATGTGCTCTCTCTCTCTCTCAAAATAATAAATAATATATATATTTTTAATTTATACTTTTTTAAATCATAAAAATGAAAAATAAAAGGTCTTTAACCTATTTTATTAATATTTTATCACTTTGTGGGGCGCCTGGGTGGCTCAGTTGGTTAAGCGACTGCCTTCGGCTCAGGTCATGATCCTGGAGTCCCTGGATCGAGTCCCGCATCGGGCTCCCTGCTCGGCGGGGAGTCTGCTTCTCCCTCTGACCCTCCCCCCTCTCATGTGCTCTCTCTCTCTCTCATTCTCTCTCTCAAATAAATAAAAAAATCTTTAAAAAAAATATTTTATCACTTTGTTACTAATAAAATAAAATAGATTTAGCTCTTCGAATTATTATGAGGCGGACCTGAGGGAGGTTTTGTTGTAAAGCAAAAACAAATCATGCTTCAAATTTTGATTATTTTATAAAGAAATTAATTAATTTGTGAGATTAACTTTTGCTGTCTACTTTAACCCAAATGTACATTATGAGTCCTGGTTAGTATTTCTTTGATCCCCAAACAATTTGTAAATAAATATCATTAAATTTAATTTTTCTTTAACTTCATAAAAGAAAAAGAAACTGACATAAAATTGAAGGTATTAGTGGACTTTAGGTAATTGTCACTTTCCATCAAGAAATATTAATTCCTAAGACCTCCTAGAGTTTAAGAAAAACATGAAGCACATTACAAATCTTGGAGGTAATCGTGGTTTTATTTGCTTCTTCATTACATATATGCTCGTTCTCTGAGCTAGTCCAGATTTCACGTTGCGGCCTTATTTTTCTAGGGGTGCCTGGGTGGCTCAGTTGGTTAAGCGACTGCCTTCGGCTCAGGTCATGATCCTGGAGTCCCGGGATCGAGTCCCGCATCGGGCTCCCTGGTCGGCGGGGAGTCTGCTTCTCCCTCTGACCCTCCCCCCTCTCATGCTCTCTCTCTCTCAGTCTCTCTCTCAAATAAATAATTAAAATCTTAAAAAAAAAAAAGAAATATTAATTCCTTAGACCTCCTAGAGTTTAAGAAAAACATGAAGCACATTACAAATCTTGGAGGTAATCGTGGTTTTATTTGCTTCTTCATTACATATATGCTCGCTCTCTGAGCTAGTCCAGATTTCACGTTGCGGCCTTATTTTCCTTTTACTACTTTGCTCTTGCTGGTAGCCACTAACCTGTCTCTTCTTCCTTTTTTGAACATTTCAGTCCTAAAGCTTTCAGGCAGAGCAAAGCAAGGGAGACGAATGTGGTTTCTGGTGGGAGGTGGCACAGTAGCCCAGAATGGTGGTGGGCTCACAGCCCAAAGGTAGTGAGGAAGGAGTCTCCCTGGGGAGACGGTCTGGAATGAGGAGTCAGGGTCCAAGCAGAGTGGAACACGGGGTCCCCACAGGGAGCGGCCCGTGGAGGAAGTTAGAACCTGATCAGGGTGAGAGGGGTCCACTAGCAAAGGCAGATTGGCAGGGGCTCTCTGAGCCCAAGCGGGATGGGAAGGAGGTTCACACATGGGGCTGGTAGCAGAACTCAAGCAAGTAGAGATCATCCCCAAAAGGAGGGGCCCAGCCCAGTGGCGCAGCACCCAAGCAGGGTCAAAAGGACATCCGTGGAGGTGTGGGGGGCTAGCCTGTTAAGGGGTGTCAGAGCCTTTTCAGGAGGAGGTCATTCCCTCAGAGTTTGGGGGCTGGCTCAGAATAGGAACTCAGCATCTGAGCAGGGAAAGAAGGGAATCCATGTGGGGCAAGGGATGGTGGCAGGGATCAGAGGCTGATAACATAAAGGGGGATTTATCAAAAATTAAAGAGACTAGAGATAATGGAAACCAAATTTTCCACTGTCAGGGAAGGGAGTTACAAATGTAGGAAAGGAAAAAACTAGAATTCAACTCTGTGGTATTAGATTGGAATTGGGATGTTGGGATATGTCAGCGTGAACTCATGATTTTCAATATGTATTGATGGGTATAGAAATACATATAGATGCAAAGGTGAGTGGGTGAATGTGTGTGTGTGTGTGCATGCATGTGTACATGTATATATTGTATATGCATATATTCCCTAGCTTTGTCCACTGGAAGAGCCTGGGATTAGTTCTTCCCCGATGGCAATGAGCACATCTTGGCTTCTAAAGATTATTTTCCTCTAAAGGAACCAGGGCTCTTTGGATAAATGGCTGATTCCAGGGCTGGGACAGAGAAAGTCAAAGATCAGCCCAGAAAATCTTTTTATGCCCCCAAAGCAAGAAGTACTCGAGAGGAATGATGGGGCACATCAAAATGACACAGAAGCCAGCTTGAATGGGCTCCCAGTTGACAAATGGAGACAATTTAAGCACTGAAACAAGTAATAGTAATAGATTATAACCCACTGAATAAAATAAAAAATCATGAGTCCACATAGATACAAATAAATGAATAAATAATGGATATTTACATCACATCACAAAATATTTATTACAAAGAGGAAAACTGTCTCTAAAGTGGGGGCACCTGGAAGATACCTCTTTATTTAATCAAGTGACCAAAGTAAACATCATCAGTAATGGGATAAAAGGGTGTGATGGTAAGAACACAGCACCACTTCTGGTTATTCCTGCCAAAGATGCAAAACCTAAATCTAATCATGAGGAAACAATATATAAATCCAAATTGAGAGATAATCTACAAAATGACTCATCTGTAATCCTCAAATATGTCAGGTCTTGAAAACCAACAAAAGACAAAGGACCTGCTAAAGACACATGACAACTACATGCAACAAATGGTTCTGAATTGGATCCTTTTGCTGTGAGGGACGTTACTGAGACAGCTAGAGAAACTTGGATCTAAGGACTGAATGGTAGTAATGCATCAACATTGTTTCCTAATTGATGGTTGTAGTGCTGTTGGAGAATTTCCTTGTTGGTAGGAAATACCCACTGAAGTATTCAGGGGCAAAGGAACATCGCACTGGCAACTACTCTTACATAGTTTATTGGGAGGAGGTATTTGTATTATACTTAAAATTTTTTCTGTAAGTTTGTTTCAAAATTATACAATGATAACTCTATCTAGCAAAACTCCACTAAGCTAGAGCTTTTAATCACTGGGACAGACTCTGGGGATAACAGGGATTGCCGCACTAATGCATACGGTTGAAAATGTTTCTAGCAGTGAGGTTAAACCTTCTCTGGAATCTTAAAAAAATAATCTTGTCACACTTTGATAAGCATCTCACTCCCAGGAAGAGATCAGTTGACTATTTTTCTCTTCAAAGTCTGGTACTCAGCTTGGAAACTACTCTTAGTTCATTTGCAGAATTCCAAGGCTCTCTTCAGAGGTAGTTACTTTTCTGAGAGAATGTCAGAGGTGGAGATAATACACATTGGAACCGTGAACTGCTTCGGTTTGCACAGATGGTCTTCTTTTGCTTGCTTTTGAATATTTTAAAAAATTTTATTTTACTATAACTAGATGATTGCTAATGGACATGAATTTCCAGATGGTAAAACATAGTCAACCATTTCATGAAAAGCAGAAGATAACTCTGATAATTAAACAAGGAAGAAAGATTTAATTTTGCAAAAAAAAAAAAAAATCCAAAGTTTAAAACCAAAGCCCACTTTTTAAAAAAGATTTTATTTATTTATTAGAGAGAGAGAGCACATGCATGAGAGAGAGTGAGAGAGAGAAAGAGAGAGAGCAGGAGCAGGGGCAGGGGAGAGGGAGAAGCAGACTCTCTGATGAGCAGGGAGCCCGATGCGGGACTCCATCACAGGACCTTGGGACCACGACCTGAGCTGAAGGCAGACACTTAACCAACTGAGCCACCCACGTGCCCCCAAAGCCCACTTTTAGTATGATCCTTTAAGAGAAAGACAAATCTGGAGGCAAAATATCTTGTAAAATGACAATTCACATTCAAGAACCTGGGCATTATGGTGAAATGATTATAGCCACTACCAAATATAGATCTCGGGAGACAATTCATGAATTCTGAGTATGGGTCAGTCTTCTGCTTCCTTTTCAATTACCTCAATATTGAAGACCCCGCCATGGTCCCTCCCCCCATCTCGTGTGGCACCTGCTGACTCCTCAGGGAGCAGTAAGTCTGGCGGAGGACCTCAATTTCACAGTGATGTCAATTTATGAAATGCTAAATGAGACCACTGCCAAGAAATGCTTGCTCACCCTCTTTCAGCAGCAGGGGAATCTCCCTTCCCTTCTCTGGGTGAAGCTGAAGAAAGGATTCATAAATGAAGTCCAATCCTTCTCACCAACCCCAGCCCACACCTCCCAGCAATTGAACTTGAAAAAAAACCTGGTTAAAACCACTTCCTATATTTGACAGTAGAGAGGGCTAGGCACAATTTCCTGACTGAACAAAGCAGCCTAATACTTAAAGAGAGCAACTCCAGACTGTTACAGAGACTAGAGGGACCACAGCAAGGTTGACACCCTGAACAGGCTGATATCCTTTCATCTCCCATCCTCCCAGCATGATGTAAATAAGAGGCTGATAGGAAACTCGGCCTTCTGCAAAGAAACACCTTCTCTTTGCTGCCCTCAGCTGATCCCACGTGCCAGGAAGATGGAGCCAAGCTTGCTGATGTGGGGAATCTCTACACTCATCACAGTATCTGGCTACATGACAGGTAAGAGGTCACGGGTGCCCTCAGAATCTTGGGAAGGCTAATGGATATTACCTCTTCCCAGCACAGAATCAGGGGGAGGGCACCTAAGTACAAAATGCGGACAAAGGGGTTGAATCTCGGGGTCTACCCCTTGTCCATGACCCACCAGGGCCCCATGTCATGCTTCAGTCATCCCTGATCTATAAACAGAGCTTGAAATGGTGGGATCTTCTGCCACTCTGTCTTTGTTACCTCTGGGGTGAATAGAGTGGCATGATATTTGAATGTTAACAGGATACTAATGAGCAGATTCCTCAAGAAATGTTCTCTTATATTCCAATGGATTCAGTTTTTCACTGCACCAACCAGCTGTAAGATAACACTAAAAATCTACTAGGAATCTCTCTAAGACCAGGGTAATGTCCTGAGATGCTAGTAACCGATATAGGAAACATCGGGATAATTTAAGTTTTGCTTCAAGGATGTATATGCTGTTTTTTACTGCCTCAGGAAATAATGCCTAGGATTTTCCTTACATGTGCAATGTTATAGAAATTTTAGAAAGCGTAAGAGTACTCACTTTCAGAACTCTACTTTTTCTTATATTTTCATGTGTATATATGCATGTATACATATGTGTGTGTGTGTATACACACACACACACATATGCAAATTTTGGATTTCATTCATCCTTTCAAATGGGTTTTGTCAAAGATCTTTTTTTTTTAACAAATAAGAAACCACTAACTTCTACCTCAAACCACCTTTCCTAATTGAGTGTGAATTTTCTAATAACTTCTTCCCTTGCTTACCAGGAAGACAGATAAGATATCAAAGTCTACAATTTCATAGCCTTAATTTCTAGATGAATAATAATGCTAACTGGCCATAGAAAGATGTGTTAAGTGAAACATGTTGTTGCATATAAGGCGCCTTTTTGCTTACTTGGTGAAGTAACTAGGTTATGTTGAGCTGTGAACTGACCCAGGGGTAGGAATTTCTTCACTATGGAGTTGAAGAAGGCATAATTTCTGGAAGGCTTATAAGAAGATTTCTGTTTCAGCACAATCTTTGCGAAGTGGGAGGACAGTCCAAGTTAAAACCGAAAAGCCTTTACAATATCTCTGGGAAACACATTTCAAGTAAACTTGTGTCATTGCTAGCTACTGGTGACTTATCTGAAGATATGAATGGTCTTGGTGGCAGCGTGGCAAGTGGGAGTATTACGAGGACTTTTCCATTCACTCAGGTCTCCAAAAATCTATTCAATACCTCTTAGTCCCCATCTCAACACTGTAGGAAATATGAAAATGAACAAGACATAGTCTCAATCCTTGAGAGACTTAAAACTTAGTAAGGGAGAGAAAGGCATGGGTATCATAACAGTACTACAGATTAGAATTTGATGGGATCTATGTGAGCAGGACTAACAGAGAAGCTTCATGAGAGTAGCATGCAAAAGGAGCACTGAGAGACTAGTAAGTTTCCCCCAAGTGGACATTCCAGATAGAAAGGCCCCTATGAGCAAAGACACAGCAGAGGATGAGGGAAGAGCAAGTGGTCTGCTGTGGCCCCCAACACTGGATGGGCATGTGGGGACGTTGGGGATCAAGTCTGAAAAGATAGGATAGGGTCAAATGAATGATCCAAGGCCTTAGATAGCAAGTTAAAAACTTTAACCTCATTTGGTAGTCAGTGAATGACTACTAGAAAATAAAAATGGCCATGACCATTAAAGAGTACCTTCTATGTGCCAGACATGTAAGTCTTATTTTCATCTTCATAACCGCTTCACAGTGTGGATGTCACAAACTCACTGGATGAAGGACCCAAAACTCAGAAGTCACACAGACAGGAACAGAGTTGACGTTCAAACCCAGGGCTCCCTGACTTATGCTCTTTCCATTCATTGCAGACACCTCTGTGGAGGTGACTCTGGCATAGAGTGGAGGGAGATCAGGTGCACAGAGATAAGTTGTGAGGCCCCTAAAATTTTAAGTCCAGTCAAGAGGCAAATGAGGACCTGGTGGCCAAAGAGAGTGAAGTGGGTTGAGTTTCTGGGATTAACATATGGTTTAGGAACCACCCCAGGATAAGAAAGAATCTCATCTCAGACCTTTTCCTCCAAGAGAAGGAACCCAGTCTTAAAATAAACAAGACTTTTTATTCCTCAGGGGGGAGAGGTCTCTAATGAAATCAAACAGACTGTCAACAGATGCAATTTCTAGCTGATTCATAAGGCAGATTTTCATTCTGAAAATTTCCAAAGCCACCAGTTAAAATTGTGATGGGTTGCAGAGGATGTATTAGTCAACTTGGGTGTTTTTAGTCTCTATATTACTGGGTCCTGGGATGTGGTTAAAAAGAGAATCCTGATGTTACCAACATGGCACGTTAGTGAAGGCACCTTTCTCAGAATTGTGGAAATTCTGAAAGTTTATCTATGCTTTGATCATCTTTCTTTCATTCTAGGAATTCTGTGATCAAATCTTCATCCCCTAGATTAAAAAAAGAAAGAATGAAAGAAAGAAAGAAAGAAAGAAAGAAAGAAAGAAAGAAAGAAAGAAAGAAAGAAAGAGAAACCCAAAGCATGGAAACCCATTAAGATGATATTTTTGTCTAATTATCCCTTCTTGTAAAGACTACTGCCCACACTGGAATTTCCCATCTTCAGGTTTGTCATTAAAACCCAAAATGTTTAACTCTCCACATTTAATCATTCAATTTCTTTAGATCCCGAAGTGTTGCTATCATAGTTAACTTTGATCATCTTCAAGATATACCTTGGAGAGACAGGGCTTTGGTAAGCTTAGGGAATACCTCATAGATCAGTTGCTACTTTCTTTAAAACAGCATGTTTTAAATAGGCAGTGCTGTATATCACTGTACATACGCTCCATTTTAGATTTGAACAAACCAAGGCACATAAAAAAGTGATTTCACTCATGGTCAGTTAGAGGTGCTAGTACAGAACTATTGTTGACCCCTACAACTCTACCACTTGATCCCACTCATCTCAAAGAGAAGTATTCTTAGATTTCTTTGGCTAAGTCTTGAGCATTCTGGATACTTCTCTGCTATGTCTTGTGGAAGTCATTCCTGTAATAGAGTCACCCTTGAGTCAGGCTATCCCTCAACATGGTGGCCATTCAAGTGAATTTCCTTGCTCCCCTCATTGCCCAGAGGCCAGTAGAAACTTCAAAAATTAAGAGTTCCCTTAGAAAGTAGGGTCTGTCACCTGAGGTCAGTGAAGAGAAGAATTAGGAGAAAACTGAACTTTGAAAGTGGGCCAAGGCACCTCCTAACAAACATTGTTGGAGGATGGAAGATAAGACATGTGAAGAGCATGCCTTTTGACAAATTGCTCTCCCTCCCTGGGCCTCGGTTTCTCTCTGTAAAATGAGAAGGTTGATAGAGATGATTTTGAGACTTGTTTTGTCAAAAATTCTGAAAAGGAAAGAAAATAAGGTCTGCTTAAAAGGCATTTTCAAGCTGGGGTATTTTCAGATGAAAAAGTTTCCAGACTGAAGACATATACACAGGGTCTGGGTTAAAGAGACATTTAAGTGGCGGAGTACCAAAGCCCAACATCTCATTGCAGGTTATTTCCAACTCTTGAAAGGTACTCCACTGCACTCAGACATGACCCACTGCTTCCGTACATGCTGCAGTTGTAAGCATGAAGGGCAAAACACCACTGAGGGCTGCTGAGGTGTTCTGCTGCTTGTTTGCTTCCTCAGGGAATCTTCGTCTTCAAACAATTTCCTTGTTCCTCACAGAAGAGGTCCTACACGAGTGGGAACCTGTTTCTCTACTCTTTATTGCTGGCCATTTCCTGTGAGAAAAGGAAAGGTCTTCCTTCAATTGATTGCTTCAAAAGTTATAAGCCTTCCATCCCTGAAAATGTTCAAATAGAGGCTGTCTGGCCACTTCTGGGGGATGCCAGCAAGGGGTGCCCATGCTGGATGGGAAGAGGGACAGGGTGGCCTTCTGGCCTCTTTCCAACCATCCACGTTGGTTCTCCTCTGCCTCCTTCCAATATGTTTTACTTCCCCTTCTAGAAAATGAAATTAAGGATATGTGATTTTCACATTTTTCAAATCCAAGATCACACACGAGTGCAGATTTTTGGCTCTAGGAGAGAAAGCACAGTCCACTGTCTGCCCCCCGCCCCAAACTCTGACAGTGGCGAGAAACAGAAAAGGAAGATGACTGAGACTGGGCAAGGGGAAGCCTCTGAAAAGGTAAAACTTGAACCATAGGTTTGTGTTCAGCAAACTTCCAGTTAGCCAGACATTCGGAGTAAAAAGTTCCTCCACCCCTTTCCTCTCCACAAAGTCAAGGGCTCCCTTTCTCTGGAAGTGGTTGAGCGAAGCCTCAATGAGGGGTTGTCAAACATGGGTGGAGAGATTTCCCAGACCAGGCAGGAGGCTGAAGTGAGAGCCTCTGATCCCTTTGGACTTAGAATCTGTGACTGCTTCTCTCCAGGCTGACAGTCTGTGGCCCACCGCGGGGGCCCTCAAAAGCTCTCGGAGGGGGTCTCTAAACTTCCTGAGATCCTCGTCTCTTGTTCAGCTCTTCATCTAGGCAGGTATCAGGTGAGGAAAGCTCAAAGACCCTTAAATACCTTCCTCTTCTCCTGTCTTCCTAATAATTTCTTCGGGAAGTTCTTCTTTGGTGGAGTCAGCCAATGCCCCAGGTAGCATCAAGGGGAAAAAAAAAAAAAAGCCCAGAGAACCTCATTGCATAAAGATCAACTCATCTGTCACTCTTATACACAGAACCTGAACATCTCAACAGGGAGAACAATGTGATAGCAAGAATCCATCTAGCTTTTTGGTTCTTAATCTTTTTTGAGTGGTGAGTCCTTGAGAAAATTTGATGAGCTCTAACTGTCTCCTCAGAAAAATGTACACAGACACAAAATCTGGAGTATAATTCTCTGGGTTGTAGCCTCCCTGTAAACCAGGGTCACCCAGTAAGACCTCTGAACTGTTCTTTACCATCTTAACACTCATAGTCATGAACAGAGAGAATGAGACACAGAAAGTTACCCTCCCTGGGAAGAGATCTGTAGTTGGCTTGGCAAAGGCAACTTAAGAGGCATGGTTGTACCTAGGGAGGACAGCAAGAAAATGACAAACCAAAAACACCAGGCAAGCAAGGAAAGTGGAGAACCAGGACTAGAATCCCGGCCTCTTAAATTCCAGCCTAATATTCCTGCATGTCTTTTTTTTTTTTTTTAAGATTTTATTTATTTATTTGAGAGAGAATGAGATAGAGAGAGAGCATGAGAGGGGGGAGGGTCAGAGGGAGAAGCAGACTCCCTGCTGAGCAGGGACCCCGATGCGGGACTCGATCCCGGGACTCCAGGATCATGACCTGAGCCGAAGGCAGTCGCTTAACCAACTGAGCCACCCAGGCGCCCTCCTGCATGTCTTTACATGGACTCTCAGTGATACACATCCATCCATCCATCTGCACGTTAGCCTCACCAATATGAAAGAGAGGGTGGTCCTTGCCCTCAAGCTGCTCATGGGGATGAAACATCTGCTGAGCAGTTCCTTTTAGAAGACAGCTGAAGGAGAGCCAACAGTGTCTGCCGATGAGTCAATGCCCATCGCTGAACCCCCACCAGGCTTTCAAATAAGTCACCCACTTAGGGGCAAACAATAATGCGGTCATCTCTAGGTATTTTAGGTATTTTCCTCTCTACAATTACTCAGATAGTTTTTGGCTATTTGACGTATTTTATGGTTCCTCTCGGATTTGCATCCATCAATAAGAGAACACAAGTCTCACTGGGAAATGTATTTACAGCAGTGGTTCCCAGTGTGTATCTGGGATGCTTTAACAAATGATATCCAAGCCCCATCCAAGACCAGTTAAGACCAGTTAGGGTAGACTCTCTGGGGATGAGAACTGGACATAACAATATTTTTTTTCTAAGTTCCTTAAGAGATTTTAGGACACAGTTAGGATTGAAATCCACAGAACGATGACTCTCATGGTTGGTCTGATTCCATTATTTCATTTCTATTCACTGAGAATAGGTGCCTTAACGCAGTACTTCCCAAAATTTAATGTATTTACAAATCACCAGGGAATACTGTTATGTAGCAGATTCTGATTCAGGATCTCTGGGGTGGGGATTGAGATTCTGTTTTTAAACAGGCTCCCGTATGAGGCCCATGTTGTTGGTGCATGGACCCCATTTTGAGTAGCAAGGCTACCATGTGAGAGAGGAAACACACATTGTGTCTACCCACACAGAACTTGTAACTAAAATGGGAAAACCAATTTGGGAAAGACACAAGATCAAATACCACAATGTAGTACATGGCAAAGTCCACGCATGCCCTAGCGATCCGAATGGGGGGGTAATACGCTTCCTGGAGAGTCTGGAAAGGCTTCTCAGCGAACATGGTCCTAGGACATAATGACTATTAGGACATGGGGTGGAGGATAGTATTTTCTAATGATTTTGGCTAAAGTTGTATACATGGATCATGCTTTGTGAGTAATAGACTGAAAACTGAGGAGTTTCTGAAGGCAATGAAATAGATGGCCCATATTTCATGTATAAACCAAAGCTTTTGTGTGTGTGCTGAGCAAAATGAGACTCAAGTGACTGGTTGTTCTCTGAGGAAAACATACTTTTGCTCAGACAAAAAGCACCTGAGTCCTCCCCTCATTTTCATCCTCTAGGTGTCTACACATGTCAATGGTGTCTGGTGGATTTCTTTCACATGGTGAATCATTGGATGGGCATCACCAGTACCATATGACACCCCTGATAACAGTCCAGAAGTCTGGGGTCTAATTCCCCTACATCCAAATTTTGCCCCTGACCTGGCTGCAGCTAGGCTAGATTCTAGGAGCTTCCCTCCTGACAACCCATCCTTATGCCCCCATGCACCCAATCCTTGGGGCTTTTGATCAGCAACTCAATTCCGTGCCAGATATCCTGCAAACAGGACCATTTCAGACAGTAGAAAACTCTAAGGCACCAAAGTGTGGGTGGCGACCTCACTGGCAAGATGAAGGGAAGGAGTTAGGTGCCGATCAGAGCTCTGTGCCTCTAAGCAGGCCTGCGCCAGGGTGGGAGGCGGGAGGCAGATTAGTCAGACGTGCTTTTCGGGCTTGTTTTCTCTCCAAGTTTCCCACCTGTCTCTTGCCATATGCAGTGAGAAAGTAAGCTGGTGCCGGGAGACTAGGAGCAATTGAGTGCATTTTCCCAAAAGCAGAAGAAAGAGCAGTAGGTTTCTAAAGAATAAAAAGGAAGCTCTAAAGAGGCAATTGGTTCCTTTCCCCTGAAGAGCAGAGAGAATCGCCCCATCTCCAGTAAGCCCAGCCGCCTATGGCGGGAGAGAAATAGGTGAGCGAAACCGTAAGCTGGGAACAGGGAACAGAGGGCCACTGAAGGCAAGCCAGCCCATGAACCCTCATACCAATGCTTGCTGCCTGCTTGCAGGCTGATTTGCTTTCAGCCTTGTTCCGAGAAACTTTTTCAACAGGAATCATAATGACAAGCGCTAATATTCATGGCCTGTATGCACTCCTTCAGGTATAATGGGAAGGCAGAGTGTCACTTCAGTTAATGCTCAAAATCAGGTAGGCCCCCTTATTCTCCCCATTTTACACCTGGTACATTGAGGCTCACAGAGGTTAAGTTGCCCAGCGTAATACAGCTAGGGAACAGCTAGGATTTGAGACTGAATTTTTTACTATTCTTCTAAACTGCTGCTAAGGTCATAAATTCATGTGCCGTATTAATAAGGAAGTTGAAATACGTGTCTCTGAGGTATGTCCTGCCCCTCCTGTGGTTGTATAAATCCCCGTGTCTGTGCTCCCCAAAACCAAACCCCGATGCTGCGAAGCTGCCCCTGCATCTGCTCAAGGGCCCGAATTGACCTCTCAAGTCTCATCGCTTCCTTGGAGTCTTAAGTTCTCTGAATCCTGCTGTTCCCCTCCCGTGTTCTTTCCACCACCACCCCCCGCCCCCTGCCCCTAAGAGCAGCTTCGAGTGCCTTTCTCGCTTTTGACTCTACTTCAAAGAAAGCGCTTCAGTGGAGCCGAGTCTGCCCCAGCCGCCCACAAAACAAGAGGAAATTCTGAGCACCTTCAGGCATGAGTCAACCCCACCATGTTCAGGAATCTCTGCCCACAGCATCCCCCACTCTTCTCTGCTTGGGCCCGAAATAGATACCTTCTCGAGAAGCCTCACTGCTTTTGGTCTTCTCAGCAATAAAAAAACAAGGGGAGGGTAAGGTGTATGCCCCCGAGGCGTGATAGTGGGAGTTTTCTCGGCTGTGGAGTTTTTCAGAGTTTAGCAAACATTGCCGCCAAGGTACAGTGGATAGACGGGTGGAAGAGGGAAGGGGTAGGGTGGCTGGGGCCAGCCTCGTCTGTGGCAGGGCTTTTAGTTACATGTTCATTCCTTCATGTATTAATCATTCGGCGAGTCATTATGGAGCAACTACTGTGGGTCAGACACAGGGTTAGAGATGAATGTGGCAGCCCGGTTCCTGGGCCTCCGGGAACTCCTCACCCAGCAGGAGAGAAATAACTTGCAGAGATAATTACAACACACGGTAAGGCCTAAGATCTAAGTGTGAAGGAAGAGCGGGTGGGCCACAGACGTTCCTTCTTATTGCGAGCCGGGTCACGAACCGCCTCCCGTTTACACGAACAGGAAGGAGCGCTGAGAGCATTGTGTTGTCATTATTAATTACTAAAATTATTACAACCAAACACCACGGATGTCGAATTACACTACTATTCGAATCATACAGACAAAGGATTTGCAGACGCTCTCTTTTGCTCAAGAAACTCCTTACAGACAGAGGATTTGCAGACGCTCTCTTTTGCTCAAGAAAGTCCTTACAGACAGAGGATTTGCAGACGCTCTCTTTTGCTCAAGAAAGTCCTTACAGACAGAGGATTTGCAGACGCTCTCTTTTGCTCAAGAAACTCCTTACAGACAGAGGATTTGCAGATGCTCTCTTTTGCTCAAGAAAGTCCTTAACGGAGAAAACGGAAACATTTCAGGTGGGGGTACTGACATTCCTTTAAGAACAAACTGATTGCTCCCACAGCCCCCAAGTATTTGCGAAGCAGCACATAGAGACCCTCACTGGCCAACCCCCTGCCCCCCCAACTGTGTGTGAGCAAGTCCCCAGCCCTGGATGTCCGGAAAGCAGGTGCCGCTCCAGGAAAGAGATGAACAGCACCTGATCACTACTTAAAAGCAAAGCAACGGTGTCTTTGTGTTTTTTTGTTCATTTCAAAATGAAATGAGCCCCCGTGGAGCGAACTGGCCCCTCTCCTCAGACAGAGAAAGATCAGTTTGTGATGATACCAAGTAAAGGGCGTAGGAATCGTTTCTAAGAGTTTTGCTTGAAGCCCTGAAACTTAAGTTGACGTCAGCCTCTTCCTGTCTGGCAGCTCGGTGAGTTTCCCGGGAGTTTTGGGGGCGCTGACTTGGCAGGAGATGGCGCACCTGACAGCTGTCCTGGCCGCTGTGGCTTCCCCGCCGGTGAGGCCAGCCGGAGCCCTGAACCCAGCTGAGCAGCCGTGTGGTATCTTGCTTCCGGCCCCTGTGGTAGCGACACCTCTGTTCAGAGCCTGATTTAGAATAAAAGGACCTTTGTAAAGAGAAAACTCCTCATTTTAAGTGGAAAGCAAAACAAACAACTACCAAAAAAAAAAAAAAAAAAAACACCTTTGTAAAATGAAAGGCAGTTCCCTCAGACACCCCGCTAATGCCTGGGGGAGCACAGAGACCGCAAAGGGTAAGCATGTCAGCTCACTTCCATCCCTGTGCCGTAGAGTTCACTTTGGGGCTTTCACTGACTGTCACCGCCTTTCACCCGGCAGCCTGTCAGTTTCACTTTCCGACTCCCAGGGCCTCCGGCCTGAGCTCGCCGCGGGTGCGTGCCACCGAGCCCCGCGGGGCTGCAGACTCCACACCCACCATCCCAGGCTCCCTCACGGCAGCCCCGCCAGATGGGCACCACTATCATTCCCATTCCACAGATGAGGCATCCAGAGTGTTGAGGCAGTAACTCACGTGGCCGAGAAAGTGACCGAGCTGGGCTGTCTGCTCCATCCCCGTATAAAGGAAGCAAGCTGTCAACAGGTGTCATTGAGTCCCAGGGGCTTCTTAGGCAAGCCTTCAAGTCTCTCATTTTAAGTTCTCTTTCATCCATCCCCAGATTAAGTCCCCTGAAAGTGACTTTCATGATGCCTTGTCCCTGACCCAAGAGCTCAAATCCTTCCCTGCTGCCTCTGGGACCCGGTCCGTTTCCTCTGCCTGGTGTCCAAGATTCTGTCTACCTGGGACCATCTGCATGTCCTCTGCTCACAGGACCCCCCCAGCTTCATGCATCCCAGCCAGCAGTTCTGACCTGCAAACACAACTTCCTCACCTGTGGTTCCAAAGCTCGGCCCCTAGGGGCACCTCCCCTCTTACTGGAATAATCTTCCACGTCTCCTCTGCCTGCTTGGCATTCTTCCCAATTGCAAAGCATCTTGGGAGAGCAGAAAGGGTTCAGGACTTCGGGAGTCTACAGGCTTGAATCCAAAGACTCGCTTGGACTTGTGTGACTCTATTTCCCTTCAGAACAACTGGTGGGTGCCATTCTCTGCAGGCCCAAGCAAGGGGATGGGCATCTGACTGACACAGGGTGGTAGGCACTGGGCGAAGAAACAGCAGGGTGCTCTGGGAGTGCAGAGGACTGTCACAAAACCAGACAGCAGGGTCCAGAAGGCTTCCTAGAGAAAAACGTTGAGGGAGGCCTGCAGGGGAGGCAGGGGTCAGGAAGACGGGGACTGAGCTGTAAGCACAGCCCGAGCAAGGCCAAAGACAAAAGACACAGTGAGTTCTGAGAGCTGCACAGACTTCCAGCAGACTGGAGAGTTCAGGCGGGCAGCGGAGGGGGAGATTTCTGAGGCTGGGCATGAGCTGAGCCACAGAGCTTTGCCAAGTACAGGGCTCTGGACCGTATTCTGCAACGAACAGAATACTACAGAGTGGTATCAGGCAAGGGAAAGACACGATCCGTGCTTTCAACAGTCTAGGTAAGAGTTGATGGAGATGGGTTCTTTAAACCTCCGAGGGCCTCCGTGGGTATAAATGTGGGTATAAAATGGGAACAACAGGGGCGCCTGGCTGACTCAGTCACTGGAGTGAGCGACTCTTGATCTTGGGGTTGTACGTTCGCGCCCCACGTTGGTGTCGAGGTTCCTTTAAAAAATAAAATCCTTAATAAAATGAAATGGGAATATCACACCCCCGTCCTGGGTGGTTGCAAGGTTTGCAAGGCAGCCTGCCCAAAGTGACCAGGATATAGCAGGTGCTTGATAAACATGACTTGCTGGACTTCTAATCTGCATAGTCCAAGGCCCAGCATGAACGCTACGGCCTTCCCCCTGGATATCTCACAGGCTTCTCAAACTCGACACACACAGAACTGTCCCCCCTGGGCCTGCTCTCTGTCCTCTGTTTCCTGTTTCAGTGAAGGGCACCCCCATCCTCCCCCCCACTTGACTCCAGCCCTCACCATCTCTCCATGCTCCCTCTCATCACCCCCGCCAAGATGCCCGCCATAGCCTTCCCACAACGCGGGTCCGATGCGGGACGAGGGCAGTGGGAGGTCAGAGGCTCCAGCCAAGACACGGAGGGAGGAGATGCAGGAGGGTTTATGAGCACCCACTCGCATCAGTCCAAACGCTGGCTTTGTCATCAGCCCGCTGTGCGACTCTGGGAAGGTCACGGAGCCATGTGCCTCACTCCTATCGTCTATAAAATGGAGACAGTAACTACTTACCTAATAATTAATTATCAAGTGGTGTTATTTATAATCCTATTAATACTATAGTATTTTATATATCGTAATTATTTATTACATACTTATATATTTGATTATATTTTAATTATAATAATATAAAATAATAGTTGTGTTAATTATCACTAATATTGTTAATAGCCTACTTTGTAGCTGGCTGGACGGATGTGGGAAGTGCACAGGTATAAAGTGCCTAGAACAGTATCGGGCATGCAGTAACTCTGAGACAAAGTGTGCACCATCAATGCATGCGAGCAGATGGACAGAGAGGGTCTTCAAGCCCCCTTTGAGCCCCTGTGATCTGCCGCTGACTAAATACTTGCCCTAGAGCACAGTGAAAAGTAGTATCTCCTCAACGCTGTGCTGACTAAGCCGTTTAACCTCCCCGCGGGACAGCAAGCTCGCGACCTGCATCCGGTCCGTTCCTGAGCAGCACCGAGGCATTGTTCAAGCCAAGGAAGAAGGTGTATCCAGTTCATGCTTTCATTACCACATCCTTGATGAGTCCCATTTGTCACTTTGCAGCACAAAGCAATTCCCAGTGAATCATGGTAACAGACTTTAAGTTCCTACGTCCTTGAAAAATGCAGCCACCTCGGGTTTAAATTCGGCAACAAGCCCGATACTCATGCCCACTGCAGGATCATCACCTGTGATTACGCCCTGTGATCGCTAACTTTGAGGTATCTGTTGAAAAGAATAGCATCTGCTCACTGAAAGGATCAGAGACTGTGGTTTTGTGTGTTAACTAGGAATTTATGGAAGGCACGAATGGTGTAGAGCCGACACTGGACAGGGAGCTCTAGGGAACGTGGAAGGCTGTATTTCTTTCAGCGCTGGCTGAGCCCATAGACTGAACTCAGCTAAAGCCACTAAGTGGAGTTTGCTTTTCCGAGGCCAGTTTCTCAAGCACAGGTGAGGGCTTTTGGTATAATTAAATGGACAGTCTTAACCTCCTCCCTGTGCTGTGTGGTCCGCCCCGTCATCCCACCCACACTGAAATGTCCTGTCCTTCTGTCTGTGGGGTAGCACCTGTCAACACGTGGATTTGGGGAACACCTCTAGGCTGCTGTTTGTTGATATTTACCCGCACATGAGCAAGGCACAGTAGACAAGCAGATCGGGCCCCTGCCAAAGCACCAAGAACCCCGGGACCTAAAGAAGCACGTCCCCCTTCAGTTAGTTTGTGACCTGCATTTCCATGTGTGGATCGTCATGCTCTGTGAAATGCATCGTGCATACGTCAGTCCATTCCGGCCACTATAACGAGTACCATAGACTGGCATCTATTGGTCCACAGATCAGGGGCCAGCATGATGGGATTCGGGTGAGGACTCGCTGGGGGCAGCAGACGACCTTCTCACTGTGTCCTCACATGGTGGAAAGCAGAGAGGAAGCCAGCTCTTCCGAGAGTGCCCTCGTGAGGGCACTCATCCCATCCAAGAGGGCCTCACCCTCATGACCTCGTCACCTCCTTGCACCCTCACATTGGGCAGTAGGGTTTCTCAACATATGAATATGGGGAGGGGTGCAAATACCCAGTCCAAACAGTATACACAATGTCTTGTTTAAAACTGGAGTGATTCTGGAGAGCAGGAAGGCAGAGTGCCCTCCAAGTGAGGAGGACAAAAGGGACCGCCGGGACACAGGGGTGGCTGCTGACCGCCTTGGATCCAGGGCCATCCGGGCTTCTGAGCATATGGATTCACTGTGCCTGACACAATTAGGACCCGCGTCAGCCCGGCTTGCCCTCGCCTGACACCCAGGCTGGGCTGTGGTTCTCTGGAAAAGCATGTCGTTCCTGAAGGCTCCCTTGCCTCCCTCGTGTCCCGAGACTTTTTCCTCATTCCTTCTTTCTATGTTTCCCTTCTGGTCTTAAGTTTCTACCAGCATCATACTTAACCTGTCTGGTCTTCTTTGAAATCTCAGTGGAAACTCTGTTGCTTTCCAGTTGAAAATCTTGATTCTATTTCGCAGAAGAGTCCCTGCGGCAGACTCTGGGTGGGATTCACCGACGTACCATATTTCTACTAAAAATATCATTCCATCCCAAGAAATAGGTTTCAAAGGTTTGAAGAAAAACTGCTTCTAGATTTCAAAGAACAAGAGTATATTGTTTTTCTTATCTCATAAGGCTTTAATTTTCATCAGGTTGACATTCTGTGGTAAGCATGTGGTTAACTCTTTCATGAACAGAAGCTTGTTGCCAACTGAGAAGGCTCCTGGAGCCAAAGAGAACCACCTCCTGCCCATTTCATTTGCAGAGGCGTTTGAGATCCCCAAACATGTCCCTGTTGATCAGAGACAGCTGCTGGGAAGACTATTTCTGGTTCCCTGCCTCCTTCCTCCCTTCCAAGGTAAACAGAAAGTAACTGGATTCCCACCCCACCCCCGCTCCTTTTTTTTTCCCCCTTGGTAACAAGTGTTCAGGAAGGCACAATCTGTCCTCCAAAGGGTCTCACCCTGTAAGTCACTCATTCTTGGGTTGTGGGAACTGACCATGTGGCTCGCCAGGTGCAGCCAGACCTCAGAAACAGTGGGTCTGATAACACAGTGAGTCACAGATGGTCGGTGCTTCTGACTGTAGGATGTGCCCATCTGCACTGAGATGTTCTTCCTCAGAGCACACGGCCTCCCCCTTTGTTCCCCCAGGGACCACACACATTTTCTTTGATGGCACTCACTCACTCACTTCTTTTAACCCTGTGCCCCCCAAGTTCCCAGCCCTGTGACACTGAACGTTGTTCCTGCCACGTTCCCTGCTGCATTTATGCCTGCCCAGGGAAGATGGATGTTTGAATGAATGAATGAATGAATGAATGAATGAATGAATGAATAGACAATACTGCCAATACCAATACACCCATGCATTTATTTAGTGCCTCCTGCTGCCCACAGTGATGAAATAATTTAAATAAGTAAAGTTGATGTGGGCAGCCAACAACAACCCGAAATGACTGGAAGTATTTAAACCAGACCGTGGTGATCGGTTGGTGGTGAACAGGAAATGGACCATGTTTTAACAGATTTGAAATCCATTATAAGCTATGCATGTGAACATAGGTGAGAAGAAGGAAAGTCACAGAGAATTATCATAAACAGTTCTTAGAAGATGAATTCAAAGAAACTCCATTTCCTCATTCTGACACGATCAAGGTTTAAGTAATTAACATTTTAAATATTTTTTTTCCAGTTCACAAAGTAACCTTACACGTTTTATCATTTGGTCCTGAAAGAGTATATTGTTTTTGAGCAGTGAAAACAACACTGCTCGAAGGGTAGTATGAGCAACAATGAAGATTTGTGGGCATTTTACAGAGTTCAAGAGCCTTCACTCACATTATTTCCACCGACGCATTTCTGTTATTCATACCCTTGCAATTCACACGCCAGCAAAACGTTCGACTCGTAGCCCCTTGAACACAAAAGAGTCCCTCTGCCAGGGGTACCTCATCTGCTGAACCTGCCAGGTGAACCCTATTTGCCCTTCAAACATGGTATAGTCAATAGCAGCCTTCCTCCTTACCGGGCTCCCAGACAGGGAACAATTCCCCGGCAGGGGCCACCATGTTCGGAGGCCCAGAAGACCAATGAGCACAGCAAAAAGCAATGATTTGGAGTGACTAAGAAGCTCCCACGGTCACGGTCAGTTAATGACCCTGAGGAATCTGCCACCTGCTGATTGATCAGCAGACTCCATCTCCAAACTAGAGCAATGAACTATTGTCAGTACCTCCCAACAAAACTCAGTCCATGTTCAACAAACCCACTTTCTGGATCCTCCTGAGGTTTGGAATGTGGCAGGAACAACGTTCGAAGTCACAGGGCTGGGAATGGGGTGGGGGGCGCAGAGGGTTAAAGGCTTACTGTCACAACCACAGGTTAATCACAGGGGCGGAGAACATCCTAGAGCTCACCTCCAGGCCATTTACTATGCTCCTAGTGCAATTGGTTCTGTAATTTAGGATGCTTGACTTGGCAACATTTTAAAGACATGTTGGAGGGGTGGAGAGATGGGAGGTGGAGAGGAATAGTAAGAGGCTGCTGCTATGGCAGGTGAGCAGAGTGTGAAGGTCATGGGCATGAGAGGAGGTGTGTACAGGAGGGATGGCAGAGGCAGAAATCGTAACTCTTGGGAAGTGATTCGATAGGAGGGCAAAGAGGGGGTGGAATTTAAAGAGGATGCTGAAGTGTCAAGCTTAGGTGACAAAGATGATGGGAATATAAGGATCATGAAGAGAAATAAGGACAAGAAGAGGAAGAGAGGACTGTGCGTTTGCTTTTAACTTTTAATTCTGAGATAACTGTAGCTTCACATGCGGTTGTGAACAATAATATAGGGAGATCCAACACGGCCTTCGTGTACTTTCCCCCATAACCATAGCACAATATCACAATCAGGAAACTGACATTGATACAATCCATCAATCTTATTCAGATTTCACCAATTTGATATGAATAGTGTCTGTGTGTATTTAGTTCCGTGCAACTTTATTAGATGTGACCACCACCGCAGTTAAGATACACAAGAGTTCCTATCACAAGCATCTCTCCTTAGCTACCCTTTGTAGCCACAACCATCTGCTTCCTTCCTTCCTAGTCCCTGGCACCATACCATTTCCATCTCTGTATTTTTGTCATTTTAAGAATGCTATGGGATGGAATTATACAAAATGTAACTTTTGAATTTGGATTTTTTTTCACTCAACATAATTCCCTTGAGATCCATCTTTCTGCATTTCTTAGCTGGCATTTTCCTGTAAAAGAGAGCTTTCTCCCCTCCCCAGCCCCACCCCACACTCTTTTGGTATCTCTATGGATTGCTATCTTTTAAAATAATTTCATCATGTTATTACTCTCATCATGAACTCTTCTGGGTTTACCAGATACACTATCATATAATCTACAAGTAGAGATAGTTTGTACTTCCTTTATTTCCAATTTTTATGCCTCTACATTCTTTTATCTGATTGCATTGGCTAAAACCTCAGTGGCAATGTTAAGCAGCAGAAGAAATAGTGTCTTTACCTAGAAACAAAGTTTTGAATAGAGTTGAAGCACTGGAGGTGGAAAGGTAAAAGAGCACAGCGTTACGTCTCCACCCGAGCTCAGGGCTGGAGACAGGAATCTGGAAGAGGCAGCAGGGCATCACTGTTAAGAACATAGGCTCTGAGACTCCTAGCTCCTGGGTCCTCTAGCTGTGTGACCTCACTGGGTGACTGCAGGCAGTTTATCAAACCTTTCTGTGTCTCATTTGTAAAATGGCAGGAATAATTATAACATTTATTTCACCGTAGAATTGAATTAGTTAATATATGTAAAGAGATTAGAACAGCTTTTTGAACTTGGTAAGAAATTCAGTAAGCGTTAAGTCTTCTTTTATCATGTGGAAGCCCTCAGCACAGAGGTAAGACTTGAAACAATGAGCCTCCTGAGAATAGAATGGCAAGAGCCAAGGTCAAATCATTGGGAAACTCCTCCATTGAACCCTTCTGAACACTTTTTGGGTCACGGGTTCCTTTAAGACTCTTATGAAAGCTATCGCCTTCCTAATCCAAGTCTGAACATGCAAAGAACATCAGACAAATTCCAATAGTGGGGCATCCTCCAAAATACCCAACCAGTATTCCTCAAAGCTGTCAAAGTCATCGAAAACAAGGAAACTGGGAAACTGTCATGTAATCCTCATAGCCAAGAGGAGCTTGAAGGGACATGACAACTCAGTTAAATTTGGAATCCTGGATAGGACCCTGGAATAGGATAAGAACAGTAGGGGAAAACTGAGGGTATCTGAGTAAAGTATAAACTTTAGTTAATAATCAAGTATCCATATTGGTTATTAGTGGTGACAAATATACACACTAAGATATCCATAATAGGAAAAACTCGGGTCAGAGGATGTATAAAACAAGCGTAAAGTGAGCATTCAGGGAAAGAAAGCCAAGGAGACACAGAATAAGGGGGTCATGATGTTTTACGATACCGTGAATGAAGTTTCAAGGAGTAAGAGCTAAAGGAACCAGATGCTAGAGGAACCAGAGTTAAAGGAACCAAACTTTGAGGCGAACAAGCGTCACTGAAAAAAACATCATTCCAGTGCAAGCCAAAGGCACACTGAACAGTTATGGAGTGAGCGGGAAGGGAGGATGTAGGAACCATGAGGTGCAGGACTCCCATGAGATACTGAATCCCGAGGGAAGGAAATGAAGATTGACTGCTGGGGCGGCTGTAAGTACCTGGGATGCTTCCAGGCTGAGGAGGTGGTGGTGAGACTGGGGATGCCAGAGGGGGGCAGCTGATGGGGCACCACTCCAGAGGCAGCAGAGAGGAAGTGATCCGAGGCACACCATGTTGGCCTTAGCGAGACCAGGAATGTGGTTTACGTGGAAAGACAGAAGGAAGAGCCTATGATGCCTTAAAGGGGACATGATGGGGAAATGGTGAGATACAGAAAGAAAGTTGAGGAAGTTCAGAAATAAGGGGACAAATAAAGAATAAGTGAGAAGGGGCGATCAAGCTAATACTTCATGTGGACAAACTCTCAGTGTGGCTAAGGTTGGGCAGTAGTAGGAATGCAGAAGTAGCACCGAATCTTCTGATTTCTATTTCACTCCGCACATGCTATTCACTCTTAACCTGTGTTTCCCTATCTATGAGTGAGATGCCATTCCTTTCAAAGGGATGTTATGAAAATCTTGGGTAAACTTAAAAAAAAAAAATCTGTGTGCCAAAAGATAACATTATAATTTTCCAGCTAGTAAAGCCCAACCCAAGGATCCCCAAATTCTCATAAACTTCACCAACTATCACAGATAGCCTCTGGTTCCAATGTCCTCCTTCTAGTCTCCCACTGGAGGCAGATGAGCTTAAAGCACTGTGAAATTTGACCAGGGATCTGGGAGGAATTCTTCCCACTCCCTCTTCCAGACAGAGCATCTGAGGTGAGAGGGGGACAGAGTGAGCAGTCAGTGGAATGGGAAGAAGACTCAGGTCTCTGACACCCAGAGCTGACTTGCTTTCCCTCGACACTTAAGGGGTAGACCCAAATAGGACAGCGAGCTCTCAACTCAAAGTCATCGTGCTCAATACCTGACATTTTAAAATGAGGACAAAAATCTCTCTTCTATAAGATGGTCACATTTCTTACCCTACTGACACTCATTTCTGTTGACTGCACCGGCCACTCTCCTTTGTCTGCTTGATCTGCTAATCACAAAGGAAGGCTTTAATAAATCTCTCATGATGGTGGACTAGTAAATTCGTTCATGTTCTGTCAATATTTGCCTTATATACTTTAAAGCTATGTTACATATGAGTAAAGAATTTTTGTTTTTTGATGCTTGCTTTGTATATTTTGAAGCAATGTTTTTGGGTGCATCCAAGTGAAGTATTATATTTTCCTGTTCGATTGAACTTTTTTACCAAGGTTCTGGATTTCTATTAACACTTTTGCCTCAAAGTCTGATATTAATTAATGTAATTCTTTTGGATTGTGATTGTCCTTTCTTTTGGGTTGTGATTGTACATTCTTTTAGTTCCAAACTTTCAGAGCTCTTATGCTTGAAGCATGTCTCTTATAAACAAACATCATATAAGTTTATTTTTAAAAATTCCTTTTTCTTTAATTGCATTGTTAGTCCATTTACATTGGTTCTCATTGCTGATACATTTGGATTTATTCCCACTATCTTATTTTCTTTGTCCTGATCTTCTCTTTCTATGCATTTTTCCTCCCTTCTTTTGACTTACAGGAGTTTTTAGTCAATTCCATTGTTTTTTCTTTACTACTCTGTAAGGTATTCACTTGACTCTATCGTTTTAGATATCATTTTCAAAATTTTGCCATGAACCGAGATATTACAAAGTCCAAATTTAATCAATAACATAACCTTCCTCCCAAATAATAAGTAACCTTTGAATGCTTTAACTCCACTCAGCTTCCTGACTTCCAAGATTTTAATTCCATCTTGATGTCTTCTAGCCCTATAAAATAGACATTTTGTTTATTTTATGCAGTCAATATTGGTTTAGATTCACTCACAAGTTTACCTTTACCTTACTCACCATCTCTTCTTGCAACTTATACGTTCCCTCTGGGCTCATTACCTTTATTTATTTTTTTTAATTTAATTTAATTTTATTTTATTATGTTATATTAGTCACCATACAATACATCATTAGTTTTTGATGTGGTGATCCACGATTCATTGTCTTCGTATAACACCTAGTGCTAGAGACTCATTACCTTTCTTTTTGTTTTGGTTTTTTTTTTTTTTTTTAAGATTTTATTTATTTATTTGACAGAGAGCGAGCAAGAGCAGGAACACAAGCAGGGGGAGTGGGAGAGGGAGAAGCAGGCTTCCCCCTGAGCAGGGAGCCCGATGCGGGGCTTGATCCCAGGACCCTGGGATCATGACCTGAGCCGAAGGCAGACGCTTAACGACTGAGCCACCCGGGCGCCCTACCTTTCTTTTTGAAGTACAACATTAGAACAGAGTAAGCTGGTAGCATCAGTCCAAATGCATTAGTAGTTATAATCAATGTAAATGGACCAAACTCCGCAGTTAAAAAGATTTAATAGAAATCCAAAGGTTGGTTAGTAGTAAAAAAGTTCAACACACCAATAACATGGCTTCAAAATACACAAAACAAAAACTAATAAAATTGTCAACTTTTTGAGTTTCTCTATCTGGGTCTGCCAAATATCTAATTCATGTTTCTGCTATATTTATATTCAAGCCATCTGTTAGGTCCTTTATTTTCAGTTATTTTAACCAGTCTCTAGATGTTCTTATTCTTGCCTCATGTTTTCCAAATTCTCCCTCATCCCTTTTAGGATATTAAAAAAATTTTTTTTTTCTGCCCTATTGATTCTGCTTTGGCAAGTATAGGCTTCTCAGTTTGCTGTTCTTTCTTTCTTAATGGTGGCATTCCTCATTTGTTTTGTTATTTTCCCCTTTGAGATCACTGTTCCTGGGGATATCAACCCAAATGTCCTAGGAGAAGAGGCAAAGGCTGGGCCCCAGACATGGCCAGCCGGTGAGTTTGGGACTTGAAGGGGGCAAACCTTCAGGCCAGAGAGGTCCATTGCCTCCCTCTCCCCTATTGGCCACACCACTACCCTCACCTTCAGGCAACCTCTCTGAAGACAAGTGCACTGCTCTTCTCCAAGAGCTGTCTTTCTCCGTGGTAATCACCTAGCCTCAAAGGCAAAGAGCAGGAAGAGAGACTGCCCAGGGACCAGCCAGTCCCCTGTGGCTATCGCTGCCCTCTTTCCACTCAGCCTTGCTTAATGTTGCCCTGGGGTAAGCCCACTCCCCACTGCTAGAGGTAGCTGGCTGCTGATTTTCTGACTTACAGAGGTGATAGAGAAGGAAGCATATGGGAGAGAAAAGGACAATTAAAATCTCTGACCCCCAAAGGTGGCTTCCTACGCCCCCAATCTTGGCTGCCTCACACCTCCTAATACACAAACAAACAGAAAGATCCAGCCACTCTCCATCGTGTTTGTGCCAGTTCCTCAGATCTCTTAACAGCCCTTTTTCTTCTGTGACCCTCCAGGTTGGGTTTGCATGAGGGAGCCAGAATTCCATGCTACTCTGCTACCATGTCTGGGAGCACAGATCTCTTTAAAAGAGCCAGAGTTGTATTTATATATAATCCACATATATTATAGACAAGTCAGCTGAACCAAACACATAATAAAACATAAGAGATTAAAAAAAATAACCTGCCATACCTGAATCTTGGAACACGTTCTAATCCTGTGCCATTTCCAGCAAATGCAGAAGGATGTGATATTCTAGAAGCTGAGAAATGTAACTAATATTCAGTACATAATAACCTAGTACAGAGGTTCTCAAAGTAGATAGTCTGCAGACATTTCTTGAAATTGAATAAATAAGCCTGTCACTTCCAGGAAAACAATTCATAGTATTTATTGTGATAACTTTTGAGGTTTGATAATGACACATGATAAATTTGGATAAAATGATCAAATTTGAGCAAAATTAGAATTTGTATCATCACTGTGACCTTGACCACTTTCTAATACTTAAAGATTTTTCTAATGAGATCAGAGAGGTGACATTAACAAATCTAAATTTTTGTTATTGAATAATGAATGTGTTGATATTTAGAAGATCTATGTAACTCAGTGAACCATTTTTTCCCAAATGACTGATGCATGGTACTACAAAATCAGGTATGGGCACAAAGTTCAAAGTTTAAGACAGACCCATGGATTTTAGTCTAATAGCTCACTGATCTGCAGCTAACAATGAAGAAACTACCCCCTGTTGAGTTAGTAACAAAGAATATCCATCGTTACCTGAAAAGGCTATTAAAATACTTTTCCAGGGGGGCCTGGGTGGCTCAATCGTTAAGCGTCTGCCTTCGGCTCAGGTCATGATCCCAGGGTCCTGGGATCGGGCCCCGCATCGGGCCCTGCATCGGGCTCCCTGCTCAGCGGAAAGCCTGCTTCTCCCTCTCCCACGCCCCCTGCTGGTGTTCCCTCTCTCGCTGTGTCTCTCTCTCTCTCTGTCAAATAAATAAATAAAATCTAAAATAAATAAATAAATAAATAAAATAAAATACTTTTCCATTTTATAACAGTAAGAGGCTAGGATTTTCTTCATATACTTCAATCAAAACAACATATTGCAGTAGCTTGAATGCAGAAACAAATGTGAGAATCCACCTTCTATTAAGCCAGACAGTTTAAAAGGTTGCAAAAATGTAAAACAATACCACTCTTCCCACTGCTTTCTGTTGCTGTTGTTTTGGAAAATGTAGTCATTTTTTATAAAAATTGTTTGTTAGTGTGATGGCTTGTTATTGTTATTTTAAAATGAATAAATAAATAGGCACTTTTAAACTTTCCATTTTAATTTCTAATATGGTAAATAATGATTGATACAACTCACAAAAACAAAAGCTTCTAGGTCCTCAATAATTTTTTTTTTTTAAGATTTTATTTTATTTATTTGAGAGAGAGAGAATGAGAGAGAGCAAGCACATGAGAGGGGGGAGGGTCAGAGGGAGAAGCAGACTCCCCGCCGAGCAGGGAGCCCGATGAGGGACTCTATCCTGGGACTCCAGGATCATGACCTGAGCCGAAGGCAGTCGCTTAATCAACTGAGCCACCCAGGCGCCGCGGTCCTCAATAATTTTTAAGAGTGAAAGGGGTCCTGATATAAAAAGACTGGAGAATCACTGCCCTAGTCATATTGGTTGTTTATTTTTTAATTATTTATTTAAATTCAATTTAGTTAACATTAGTATATTATTAGTTTCAGGGGTAGAATTTAGTGATTCATCAGTTGCATACAACACCCAGTGCTCATTACATCACCTCCTTAATGTCCATCACCCAATTACCCTTCCCCCACCACCTCCCCTCCAGCAACCCTCAGTTTGTTTCCTAAAGTTAAGTCTCTTATGGTTTGTCTCCAACTCTGATTTCATCTTGTTTTATTTTTCCCTCCCTTCCCCTATGTTCGTCTGTTTTGTTTCTTAAATTCCACATATGAGTGAAATCATATGGTATTTGTCTTTCTCTGACTGGCTTATTTTGCTTAGCATAATACCCTCTAGTTCCATTCACGTTGTTGCAAATGGCAAGATTTCGTTCTTTTTGATGACTGAGTAATATCCCATTGCATATATGGACCACATCTTCTTTTTCCATTCATCTGTCGATGGACATCTTGGCTCTTTCCACAGTTTGGCTCTTGCGGACATTGCTGCTATAAACATTGGGGTGCATGTTGGTTGTTTAAAAACTGAAATACTTCTAGGCTCATTGGTCAGACCTTTCAAATGACCCATCCGAACTCATTACCCCTGCCCCACCCATACATCAGCAACAACAATACTCCAGGTTTCATCACGCTTCACTGTATTCCACCTCACAGATACTGTTTTTACAAACTGAAGGTTTGTGGCAACCCTGAGTTGAGCAACACTGTGGGTGTCATTTTTCCAACAGCATCTGATCGCTTCGTGTCTCTGTGCCATGTTTTGGTAATTCTCACAATATTCCAAACTTAGTCATTATGTTTGTTATGGTGATTTGTGATGATTACAACTTGCTGAAAGCTCAGATGATGGTTAACATTGTTTCAGCCATAAAGTATTTTTAATTAAGGTATGTACATTGTTTTTTATTTTTTTTATGTTTTTATTTAAATTCCAGTTAGTTCACATACAGTAAAATACTAGTTCCAGGTGTACAATGTAGTGATTCAACACTTCCATACATCACCCGCTGCTCATCACAAGTGCTCTCCTTCATCCTCATCACCTGTGTCCCCATCCCCCTACTCCTTCCCCTCTGGTGACCATCAGTTTGGTCGCTAGAGTTAAGAGTCTGTCTCTTGGGTTGTCTCTCTCTCTCTTTTCCCCTTTGCTTGTTTGTTTTGTTTCTTAGTCCACATATGAGTGAAATCATATGGTATTTGTCTTTCTCTGACCGACTTACTTCACTTAGCATTATACTCTCTAGCTCCATCCATGTTGTTGCAAATGGCAAGATTTCATTCTTTTTTATGGCTGACTAATGTTCCATTGTGTATATACACCCCCTTTTCTTCATCCATGTCATCAGCCGATGGACACTTGGGCTGCTTCCGTATCATGGCTATTGTAGATAATGCTGCAATAAACATAGGGGTTGTAAAAAACATTGTTTTTTAAAGACGTAATGCCATTGCATACTTAGTAGACCACAGTATAGTGTAAACAATTTTTTTGGAAACCAAAAATTTCACTGGACTTGCTTTACTGTGATATTTTTATTGCAGTGGTCTGGAACTGAACCTGCAATATCTTCGAGTTATGCCTGTAAAGGGTTAGTCCCTGGCATGCAGGGACTCCAGGACCCTCCAGAATCTCATGGCGTCTCTTCCCATTGGTTCCTGACCCTGCAAGCCTGCTTCTTCAATATTTTGAGTCCTGCTCCTGCAGAGAAACCAACTGCATTGTCCTCTGAGTGTTTGTGGTGACCTCATGTCAATGAAAACCTTTTTTCTACACTTCTGTCCTCTTCATTCTTGTTTCTTCCTGACACATTTAAGTTTGTTATTTGATAGCGTTTTCTGAAAGTAAAAGTGAGATTTTTTTTTTTAAAAGGCAGAAATGAGGGCTGCAATATTAGGCTTTCTTGTGATTCCTGTCCCACCACCTTGAGCTGTGTGGTTTGGACAATTTACTTAAGCCCTCTGAACCTCAATCTCCTCCTATGTGTAAAGTGGGATGACAATATCTACCTTTCAGGGTTGTTGTGAGCTTTAAAGGTAATCTATACAAAGAAGCAGCATACAGGCAGGGCTCAGATATCATAGTTACTAATATATATATATATATACATATATTGCCCAAAATGCAGGATCTGAGCTCTCTGACTTCTTCAAAGATAATGATCTGAATTAAACCACAACATTTCGCAAACACTTCCCAGTGACCCAGATAGTTTAGACGTAGCTCTACCTCTCACAAGAAAGAACCTTCCACCACTGGGTGGAAAGCACCGTCGTTCCTGAAGATTATGATTCTACGTGATGGGAAAGCACTGACCTAGGAATCAGGGGTCCTGCTCTATTGTCAGGCTTGCCAAAACTTGAGGCATGACACACAGCCTCAGTTTCCTTACCTACAAAATGTGTGGATGGACCTAAATAATCTTTAGGGTCTCTCTCAGCTCTCAGATCCTAGGATCCTATTAAGAGGAATATTCAACATGTCCTATGGTATTTTATTTTGTACCAAAACACTTGCTTTCTATAAGGCCCAAACTGCTGGATGGGTTTGCCAAGGAAGTTGGAGACTATCTTTGACATTAGGTACAATTTTGGGGATTTTTCTTAGATCTGACAGAGGAAATGAATGGCTTTAGTTCAAGAACCAGATTATTTCTTTATCAGGTACACCAAGCTCTTGATGTACTCCTATGTCCTTTATGTAAGCCTAGTAAATCATCATCTAGAAGTTTCTGTGCTTAGTTAATTGTTCTGGTGGAGAAAAGGAAGGCACAAAGTTGAAGCCTTCTACTCAGTGCTGGCTGGGCTGTGAGTAAACATCACTTGACCTTGATTCGCCCACTGAGAAAAGAATCTTATCTCAGACTCTGTCCACATCCTTTTGAATCCCCTTTATTTTCCTTGTCTTTCATGTTGCTCACATTGGCCACAAGGGCCAGAAGAGTTCTCTTTCATTTTGAACAACATCAGAGAAGAAAAACAAATCACCTAGCCCACAACCGTTTTTCACCCACCCACCTTTCCTCCAGCCAAGTAAGTTTTCACTGCATCCTCTTAGATACTGAGTAAGGCACATGGAAACAAAGTGCATTGTAAACAGGATCACTAGCACCTGAGTCCTGCTCCCTGTCCACCAGGGGACAGGTAGGTCCTTTGGAAAGGGGCAGATGGAGAGGGGAGATGTGGCAGACACCGGTACTGTGCAGAACCCACAGCATCTGGGAGTTTGTCAGAAATCACGTTAGCCTTCAAGCTTGCCCTACCGAATCCAAATGTACATTTTAATAAGACCCCCAGGCGACTTGTATGCACAGTAACATTTGAGAACCACGCCCATGGACAACATAAGCATAGTCCCACTGTTTGCAGAGAATCCACCTTAGACGTCACTCTCTCAGATCTAATGACCTACGGTGTTAGTATTTCTGGTTCACTTGAGGGACACAGAAACATCAGCAGAGAACTCATTTTAGTACTATTGCCCTTTCAAAAACAAAAGGGTAAAAGATAAAGGAGTAGCTTTATATTGGGGGAAGAGAGCTGAGGGCATGTGGAGAAGTGAAATAAAGGGGGTGTCAGGATTCCAAATCCAATTAGGATCCCCTGGTCTGCATCTCTCGCTCCTATCCTTCTCACTGTGTGACAGGACCCCTTACAGGAAGAAAGTACCTCATTTCACCAAGTTTCTCAGCTTTTATTTGAAACCCAAGCAGAGAGGCTGCGGAGGTGCCCTCCTGGGAACAGTGGTGCATAGTTGATGGGATGGCCTAATACTTGAGAGAACAGATGCCTGAGAGACAGAAAAGCTGGTTTGAACTTCTAAATCTGTTGCTGTGCATCTTGGTTGTCATTCCTGTCCTCCACGACACGAGAACTACAAATACCTAATCTTTCCCCGCCTAGCAGGGGCACGGTGAGATGGGGACGTTGAGCCTCCCAATCCACTGGAGGGAAAACAAAAACCAAACAAAACAACCGTGAAAAGAGAAGAGTGTCCTAGGGTTCCTCATCCTCACTCACCCTTCTCCCCAGACCTGTTTGGTGATACAGTCCAGAGGAAGGTGGCTCTAGTTACTGTCGCTAATGTCAGCTGAAGAAGCCAAAAGCACCCAAGGGGGGTTGCACTTGAGTTGAGCAGGAAATTCCCGGAGGCAACAAACCTGCAAATATCCCAAGGGAAGATGCCCCATGACTGTTGCAGGAGCAGTGATGAATGAAGGTGAAGTGTGAGAAAGAGGGGAAACACTTGGGAACCTGCCTGTGTCTTTCAAATTACCATTCAGAGCAAAACTCCAAAACAAGATGTGAAACACTGTCAGTGTCAGAAAAGCTTAATTTAACTCCCTCTCAGTACACGACAAAGCCCTTGGGATTTTCAGGATTAATAATAGGCATTGTCTGTCTCTTTTCCCCTCTGCCCACATAAAAGGTACAAGAGCTAAAAGGCAAGGCCACAGGAATATTATGAGCCTGAGCCTACAGTAGGTAGGACTCCTGTCCTCGGAGCCCCATTTTTCAAGCTCCGAGCATTTGCCGATACCATCCAATGCCAAGTTAGTAATCTGAAAGTTTCCTCCACTCCATAGAAAACAGACACTTTACTCTCAGAAGAGAAAATGATATCTAAATCCAGAATTAGACCAATACTGAAAAATTACAGAGAGGAAACTTCCCCTACCCACCTTCTAAAGAAAATTCTGGAAAAAAAACAAAAAGAAAGAAAAGGAGAGGAGAGGAGAAGGAAAAGAAGAAAAGAAAAGAAAAGAAAAGAAAAGAAAAGAAAAGAAAATTTGTGTTTGTTTCCTGAGCTTCCAGGCCCATTTGTGGGGTGAGCCAGGAGAATGAGTAGAACTGAGAGCATAGAACAATTTCTTTTAAAAAGTCAGAGCCGCTGGTAGAAGCAAGAAATGGATCTGGAAAGAGAAAAGCCCCTGTTGGCTGAATTTCAAGGAAGAATATTCAGAATTTTTAGTGAGTAAACCTAGTGAATGGATGTGGCTGCCATGCTGTGTGGGAAGAAGTTTTGTAAGTGATAATATAGGGGAAAAGTATTTAAAGACATCTTGCTGAGTCACATATGCGGAATTCTTCGTTACTCCTGTGCAAGACTTCGGAATAGACAGTGGTTTTGATTCTTTTTTTTTTTTTTTGCCCCCAGATGTTGTACTGCTGGGGTTTTGTTGTTTTGTTTTTGTTTTTTGGTTGTGTTGTTGTTGTTTTGTTTTGTTTTTTATGATACCTAGGAGGGCTAAAAATATTCCAGACTTACTCTTGTTAGATTAAGAAAAAGGAATGTTTCAGGGCTACCTTTCCCATGCTCTTGTACCTCCTATTTCTTCAGATGCTATCTGGAACACCCTTGGCAAGGCATTCCAGGGAAAAGGATTATAGCCAAGCTCTTCACCTGTTCTTATACAGATCAGAGAAGTTTCAGTGTTTCTAAATTCCAGGAAAGATGCTTTTATGAAAATGAAATCTGTGGGAGAAAGAACTTCTGGAATTCCCCTTGTCCCCACATGATGAATATCCTGAGATATTCAAGCTAATTTGTAATGACTCTGGGAATTTCCATGGTCTTATTTAGAAAAGCATATCGTTGTGTAATTCAACAGTTTTTAAGGACACAAAGTTGCCTCAAAGGCAATTTGCCTTAAAAAAGATTTAGGTGTTTAGAAATGTTCTTGGTTTGTGAATAAGTTACCAGAATCCAAATGCATCTGAGGTCAATCCTTGATTATTTGCGCTAATGAATAATTACAAGAGTTGCTAAGTATACTTCTTACTGATTTTCCTGAAGCAAAATTATAGTGAAGTGCAGCTCTCAAGTGTACAACTTGATGAGTTTTCAAATATGTACACTCATATAATCAACATTTCCATCACCTGTCTTCTTCCAGCCAGTCCCATGAACCACAGGTAACCTCTGATTTCTTTCTGTATACTGGTTCTATCTTTTCTCGAACTTCCTACAAATGGAATCAAACAGTATGTATGATTTTGTGTATGTTTTCTTTTGTTCAACACAATATTTTTGAGAGTATTTAAAGCCACTATAAATATTTTGTATAAGTCTTCTTGTGAACATATGCTTTCACTCCTCTTAGATAAATACCTTGGAGTGGAATGGTTGGATCCTAGGATGGGGACATAGATAGTTAACTTCCCTAAAAAAACAAAAACAACTCTCAGCTTTCTGAGGAATGCTATCATTTTACACTCCCACCGGTCATGTAAGAGAGTTCTGGTACTTCTACCTTCTCTCCTGCTTTTGTTGTTGTTAGTCTTACCTATATTACCTGTTCTGATGGAATATTCCGTGGTGGTTTCCAATTTGCTTTTTTTGATGTCTATGGATGTGGAGCATCCTTTCAAGTGCTTACGGATAATCATCTGTCTTCTTTGGAGGAGTGACTTGCTCAAGTCTTGGCGCATCTGTTTATTGGGTTGTTTGCTTTTTAGGATTGATTTGTAGTTCTTTAGATAATGTGGACACAAGCCTTTTTGTCAGAGGTGCGTGTTGCAAACATATGCTTCCAGTCTATCACTTATTTTTTCATATTCTTAATGTCTTGGGATGACCAGAAGTTTTTGATTTACTTATCTTTTACAGTTGGTACGTTTTGGGTCCTCTCTAGGAAATCTTGGCCTATCCCTAGTTTGCAAAGCTATTTGCCTTCACTGGCCCTTAGAAGCTTAATAATTTTAACTCTTATGTGTATACCTATCATGGATAAATCTAGGGTATGAATTTTTTTATGTTCAGATATATAATAAAATTAATTTTTGTATGTGAAGTAAGGTTCTTTTTCCCCATAAATTTATCCATTTGTTCCAGAGCATTTGTTGAGAAGATTTTCCTGCCCTCATTGAACTGCCATGGCATATTTATAAAACAATTAACTGAACATACATGTGTGAGTCTATTTCTGGCCTTTCTATTCTGTTCCATTACTCTATTTGTCTATCCTTCTACCAGTTTAAACTGTCTTGGTTACTGCAGCTTTATAGGAAGTCTTGGTATCAGATGATATGAATTCTCCAAAATTGTACAATCTTATTAAGATAGCCTTAGTCTATTGTGTTTCCAAAGAGGTTTTAGAATCAACTTGTCAAATTTCTACCAAAAAGTGTATTGGATTTTTTTAAATTGTAATTGCATTGAATTTGTTGATCAACTTAAGGTGAACTGATGTCTTTTTTCAAAGAATGAATCTTCCAATCCATAAACATTGTACATTTCTCCATTTATGTAGTTAATTTATGTTGGCAATGTTTCAGAGTTTTCAGTTCAGAAGTCTTGCGAGCTTTTAGTAAATTTATTCATGAGTATTTTATTTTTTTATGCTATCATAAATGATTGTTTTTAAATTTTTTAATGTTCTAATTGGTTGCTTCCAGTATATAGAAATAAATACAAGTGATTTTTGTATATTAAGACTGCTAAATTTACCAAGTTGTAGTAGTTATTTTTCAGATTTCTTAGTAATTTTATGTAAGCAATCGAGCCATCTGTGAATAACATTTATTTTGAAATCTACTTTCTGATATTAATGTAGCCACACCAGCTTTCTTATGCATACCTCTGCATAATGTATCTTTATATATATTTTATTTTCAATCTATCAGTGTCTTTGTATTTGAAGTATGCTCTCTTGTAGACAGTACAGGGTTGGGGCCTGCTGTTTTATCCAGTCTGAAAGTTCCTATCTTTAAATTTATGTGTTTGGTGTATGTTTCATACAATTACTGACATGGTTGGCTTTAAGTCTGTCCTTCTGCTACCCTGTTTCCCAGGTGTCCCATTTGGTTTTGTATTCCTCTATTCTTCTTTTGCTCTCTTAATTTTGGCTAACCAAAAAAGTATTTTAATACTCTATTTTATGTCTTCTATTGCCATTTTAGCTACATTCTTTGTATTGTTATTTGGCAACTTCCCTAAGCTTTCCAGTATGCATCCTTAACTTATCACGATCTCCTTAGACTTAGGATCGTATCATTTCACATATAAGAACTTTATGAAAGAAATATTCCACTTACCCCAACTGTTATACTGTAGTTGTTACACATTTTACATTCACATATGCAATAAAACTCACCATGCACTATTATTTTTATTTTAAATAGTTCTTTTTCAAAGAAATTAAAAGATGATCTTTCTACTTACCTAAATATCTACCAGCACTCCATTCTTTTCCTGTAGACCTATTTCTGTTATAATTATCCACATAGCCTGCAGAATTCCCTTTCAGCATTATCTTTTATAACACAGGTGTGCTGGTAATACATTCTCTAAGCTTCCATTTATCTGAAAATATATTAATTTCATCTTCATTTTTGAAAGAATTCCAGGTTGGCAGGCTTTTTTCCTTTTTACAACTTTGAATATGTTCTACCATTATTTTCTGACTTCCACTGTTTCTGCTGAAAAGTCAGCCATTATTCACTATTGTTCCCTGTATGTGGTGTGTCCTTTTTCTCTGGCTACTTTCAAGATATTCCCATTATCTTTAGTTTTCAGCAGTGTGGCTATGATGTATCTAGGTGTGGTTTTCTTTATATTTATCCTGCTTGGAATTCACTGCTTGAAGCATCTTGGACCTCTAAGTCAACGTTTGTCATCAAATTTCAGACATTTTGGCTATTATTTCTTCAACTATCTTTTCTGCCCCATTCTTAATGTCCCACTGCTTTGGGACTTCAATTAAATATGATAGGCTATCTGATATTTTCCCACAGGTTACTGAAGGTCTATTCAAATTTTTGTTTGAAATTTTTTTCTCTGTGCTCATCAGTTTGATAATTTCTATTGATCTGTCTTCAAGGTGTGGTGAAGCTTATTTCAGATATTATAATTTTCAGTTCTAGAATTTTTATTTGGTTCCTTCTTATAGTTTTCATTTGTCTTCTGAGATATCCTATTGATTCACTCATTATGGCCATGTTTCCTTGAAATTGGTAGTTGACAATTTTTTTCTTAAAGGGCCAGAGAGTAAATATTTTCAGCTCACGGGCCACCTAGTCTCTGTTGCAACCACTCGACTCTGCCTTTACCGCATAAAAGCAGCCACAGACAAAATGTAAATGAATGAGTGTGGGTTTGTTCCCATAAAACTTTCTTTATAAAAATAAATGGCAATCAATTGTCTGCTAATTCCAAAATCTGGGTCATTTTAGGGTCTGTTTCAACTGACTCCTTTTTTTTTTTTTAAATGGATCACATTTTCCGGGCGCCTGGGTGGCTCAGTTGGTTAAGCGACTGCCTTCGGCTCAGGTCATGATCCTGGAGTCCCGGGATCGAGTCCTGCATCGGGCTCCCTGCTCGGCAGGGAGTCTGCTTCTCCCTCTGACCCTCCCCCCTCTCATGCTCTCTCTATCTCATTCTCTCTCTCAAATAAATAAATAAATAAATAAATCTTAAAAAAAAAAGATCACATTTTCCTATTTCTTCACATGTCCAGAATTTTTAAAAACTTGCTGGATATTGTGAATTATACATTTAGAAGGTCTGGAATATGTTGTCTTCCTTTAAGAGGTATTGAATTTTGTTCTTACAGGCAGTTCAATTACCTGTGCATCCTCCTATCTAACAGGTTTGGTTTTAGTCTTTGTAAGGGTGGGTCTGTTTGGGGGAGTACCCAAATTCCAGCCATGCCAGCAGCCTAGAACTCTGATTTTTTTCTCTCCTCAGGCAGTGAGACCATGGCTCTGCTTGGGTTCTGCTTTGGTGCGACTTGGCAGGAAAGTGGCCATGAAGGAATCCATGGCAATGGTGGGGTTCACTTCATGGTTCCCTCTTCTCAAATAATATAGTGCTGTACTGTCTGTTACTAAATACCTGGAAACACTTTCTTTGCACATTTTGTCTGGTTTTAAAGTTGTTTTCAGCAGGAGGGTAAGTTTTGGTACCAAAATTTTGTCATGGCTAGAGGCAGAAGTCCTCATTGATTTTTCCCCCCTTCAATTATTTTATCTAGCTCAGGGAATAGCCATTGCTTATAAGTTTTTTTTTTTTTAATTGACTTTATGGTTTAAAGTAGTGTTAGGTTTACAACAAAACCAAACAAAAGGTACAGAGATTCTTCATATACTTCTGACCTCGTTCATGCACAGCCTCCCACATTATCATATTATCAACAGCCCCCACCAGGTAGTGTATTTGTTTCAGTTGATGAACCTACGGTGACATTTCATTATCACCCAGAGTCCACAGTTTACATTAGGCTTCACTCTTGGTGTTGCATATTCTACGGGTTTGGGCAAATGTATAATGACATGTATCCACCATTATAGTATCCTACAGAGTATTTTCACTGCCTCAAAAATCCTTTGTATGCTGCCTGTTCACCTCTCCCTCCTCCCTAACACCTGGCAACCAGGATCTTTTTACCGTCTCCATAGTTTTGTCTTTTCCAGAGTGTCATACAGTTGGAATAACACAGTATGTAGCATTTGAAATCGGCTTCTTTCACTTAGGAATATGCATTTAAGTTTCCTCCATGTCTTTTCTTGGCTTGATAGCTCACTTCTTTTTAGCACTGAATACTATTTTATTGTCTGGATGGACCAGAGTTTACTTATCCATTCACCTACTGAAGGACAGCTGAATGTAGCTTCCAAGTTTTGGCAATTATGAATAAAGCTGCTAGAAACATCTGTGTGCAGATTTTTAGGTACACATAACTTTTCAACTCTTTGGGTACATACCAAAAAGCATGGTTGCTAGATTGCACAGTAAGAGTGTGTTTAGTTTTGTAAGAAATTGTAAAAACCCTCTTCCAAAACGGCTGTGCCATTTTGCATTCCCACCAGCAAGGCATGTGGGTCTCTGTTGCTCCACATCCTTGCCAGCATTTGGTGTTCTGGATTTTGGCCATTCTAAAGGTGTGTAGTGGTATCTCCTTGTTGTTTTATTTGCACTTCCCTGATAACATATGATGTGCAGTATCTTATCATATGCTCATTTGCCATCTACATATCTTCTTTTTTTTTTTTTTAAAGATTTTATTTATTTGAGAGAGAGAGAGCATGAGAGGGGGGAGGGTCAGAGGGAGAAGCAGACTCCCCGCTGAGCAGGGAGCCCGATGCGGGACTCGATCCAGGGACTCCAGGATCATGACCTGAGCCGAAGGCAGTTGCTTAACCAACTGAGCCACCCAGGCGCCCGCCATCTACATATCTTCTTTGGTGAGGTGGCTGTTAAGGTCTTTGGCCCGTTTTAAAAACTAGGTTGTTCATTTTCTTATTGTTGAGGTTTAAGTCTTCTTTGTATATTTTACATAACAGCCCTTTAGCAGATATATCTTTTGCAAATATTTTCTCTCAGTCTGTGGCTTGTTTTCACTACCTTGACAGTGTCTTTTGAGAGCAGAAATTTTTTATTTTAATGAGGTCCAGCTTCTCGATTCTTTCTTTCATGGACTGTGCCTTGGATGGTGCATCTAAAAAGTCATCACCAAATCCAACGTCATCTAGACTTCTCTTATATTATCTTCTAAGAGTTTTATAGTTTTGTGTTTTACATTTAGGTCTGTGATCCATTTTGAGTTAATTTTTGTGAAGGACGTAAGGTCTGTGTCTAGATCCGTTTCTTTGCGTGTGCATACCCAATTGATCTAGCACCATTTATTGAAAAGACTACCCTTGCTCCATGGTATTGTCTTTGCTCCTTTGTCCAACATCAGGTGACTATATTCGTGTGGGTCTATTTCTATTTCTATTTCTCTATTCTGTTACATTGGTCTATGTGTTATTTATTCTTTCGCCAATACCACATTGTTTTGATTACTGTAGCTTGATAGTAAATCTTGAAGTCAGGTAGTGTCAGTCCTCCAACTTTGTTCTTCTCCTTCAATACTGTGTTGGCTATTCTGGATTTTTCTGCCCCTCCATATGAACTTTAGAATCATTTTAGAATCAGAATTGATATCCATACAATAAGTTACTGGGAGTTTTATTGGGATTGCATTAAATCTATAGATCATGTTGGGAAGAATTAACATATTGACAATATTGAATCTTCCTATCCATGAACATGAAATATCTCTCCATTTATTGAGTTCTTTGATTACTTATGCCAGAGTATTGTAGTTTTCCTTATATTGTTCTTATAGATATGTTGTTCTATTTATACGAAAGCACTTTATTGTGGTGGTGCTAATGGAAATGGTATTGTGTTATTAAGGTCAATTTCCATTTGTCCTTGCTGGTATATAGCAAAGCAACCGACTTTTGTATAATAGCTTTGTATCCTGCAACCCTGCTAAAATTGCTTATTAGTACCACAAGGGGTTTTGTCTGTTCTTTCAGATTGTCTACGTAGACAATCATGTCATCTGCAAAAGGAAGTTTTATTCCTCCCCAATCTGTACATCTTTTATTTCCTTTTCTTTTCTAATTGCATTAGCTAGGACTTCCAGCACCATGTTGAAAAGTGGTGATGAGAGGGTACATCCTTGCCTTGTTCTTTCATTGGTTTTTGGGATTATTATTATTACCTTGTTTTAGCAACAGATTTACCTTCTGATACTCAAAACATAGGTTGGTATTGATGTACAACAAGTATCAGTGAATGGTACTGAGGATATGGGCTGTAGAGAGAGATGACCTCTTGCAGGAGACAGAGTCAAGGTATACTTCAGCCCTGCCTCTATCTGAATTACCATTCTCCTTTCCTGGACAGAGGAAAAAAGGAAGGAAGCAGAACGGGCATCTATTTTTTGTCTATTATGTGCGGGGTGCTCTGCAAGTTACCTTTGTATGTTATTTCATGCAATCTTTAAAACAAACAGTAAGGGGTACCTGGGTGGCTCAGTTGGTTGGGCATCTGCCTTCGGCTCAGGTCATGATCCCAGGGTCCTGGGATTGAGCCCCGCATCGGCCTCCTTGCTCGGCAGGAAGCCTGCTTCTCCCTCTCCCTCTGCCTGCCACTCCCCCTGCCTGTGCTCTCTCTCTCTCTCTGTCAAATAAATAAATAAATAAAATCTTAAAAAAAATAAAAATAAACAAATAAAACAAACAGTAAAATGATGACGATGATTATAATACCCAGTTTACAGAAAGAGTGGCCAAGCCTTAGATAAGTAAAAGCAGTGACACTATATAGCTAGTAAGCTGGTAGAGCTAGGATCTAGAAGCCCATTTTTCTCCCCTTTCCACCATGCTACCTTTCTTGCCTTAATATGATGATTATTATGATTACCAGTATTTATTCAGTACATAGGTTACATGTCCCTTCACAATCACTGGCCCTTTGAGCCATTCAAATTGTTTCCATTTAGACCCTTCTTGGTGAGAGCTGGGGTGAGCTGTCCACACTCTCCTCATCTTCCGTGATTTCGGAGATCAGGAGTATCCTGAGTCTTGGACAAGGGTGGTCTTCAGCACGGCAAGACGCTGGGCACAGCGTAAGGACAAAGAGAAGTCTCACTCCAATGGAGTGATGATTAATAAGCAATCGCTGGACTGTCCTCTGCCAGCAACGAGTGCAGCAACCAGCTGGATGTGGTGCCTGTGCTGGTTCCTGTGATCCTTCCTAGCCACTCTCCTTATCCAGCCTGTGGCTTTTCCCTAAAAATCTAATCTCTCGAAGCAGGACTTGTTGCAAGATATGCAATGGAATCATTTTTCTGATTTGAGCAGCGCCTTTTATTTCCTTAATACTTGGGCATTTGGCCACTATTTCAGGTGTCCTTGGTGGGAAACCAGTGTCTGTTTTTGAAGGGGGCTGAGAAAGGGTCAAGTTTTTGTGGTATGAGAAGGAATTTGGTAAACTCAGTGGTGTGTAGGTGAGTGAAAAATACATACTTCCTACTTGCCAGACTTTGGGTAGAGCACTTTGCATATATTTCTCAAAAAGAAAAGAAAAGAAAGGAAAGGAAAGGAAAGGAAAAGAAAAGGAAAGTGGTACAGAATCATTAATTATAGAAATTCTGACAATCCTTATTTCCTGAAAAGTATTTCTCGCCGACACATGTCCCTCAATTAAATTTACATGGCTTTCCTCCTTCTTTTCCTCATATCTTCTGGTCGTCTTCTCTCTTTCTATACTTGTTCAGCATGAGGCATATTCAGAATAAAACCTCATTCGTTTCTATTCATTTAGTTTGAAATAAATTGTAATGTGGAGAGGAACTTGGTTGAAGTCAAAGTTTGCACCATCTCTGATACAAAGGTTTCTAAAGGACGGTGGCGACAGCCTTCATTTCTTTCTGGGAAGAGGTGGAGGCACCCATAAATCCTTTAAAGAAAGTGAAGTGTGTGACGAAATCATCACAGGGTTAAGTATGTGAGTGTTAGAGTGGAACCTCCTGAACTCCTAACACACCTCTCTTTCTTTGCAGACCTTTGTGACGATAACCCACCAAACCTCCAGCATGCCACATACAGAGCTCTCCAATACAAGACGGGCACGATGTTAAATTGCGGCTGTGAGAGAGGCTTCCGCAGACTAAGCAACTTCATGCGTTGTGCAGGAAACTCTAGCCACGCTTCCTGGGAAAACAAATGCCAATGCATAAGTACATGTAAGTGTTTCCTTTTGTGACACCGAGGGAAAGAGAAGAACCCCAGCAAAGAGGGAGACAGAAGCTCACACCTCATGCCACCCATATGCTGACTGGTGCCACTCACCTATCCTAGCTCCACCCCCAGCAACATGGCAGCGTGAATTCCCAACAGCTCCCCAGGATGCCTCTGTGCCCTCCCTCTTCAGTGTCCATATCCGCAACCCTAAGGAAGAAGCTCTGGGTGGAAAAGTGGAGGCAGTGGGCGAGGCATTTCCTTCCCTGATGAGAGTTAAAAATAAAGGGAAGAGAAGCTCATGCTACTGAGTCAGAGAGTCTTATCTATTACGAAATTTTTTTTTCTTTTTTTTTTTTAAGATTTTATTTATTTATTTGAGAGAGAGCAAACATGAGAAAGCATGAGCGGGGTGAGGGGCAGAGGGAGAAGCAGGCTCCCCGCTGAGCAGGGAGCCCGATGTGGGGCTCGATCCCAGGACCCTGGGATCGTGATCTGAGCCGAAGGCAGACGCTTAACCAACTGAGCCACCCAGGCACCCCTATTACGGAAATTTTCAGTGTGACTCCCATGGGGCCTTTTGGGCATTTCTTCAGAGGGCAAATACATGGTCAAGCAGAAAGGACTGTCAGTCCAGGGTCTTCCCAGCCCAGTGTCAGGAACTGGCATTCCAGAGTGTGAGAAATAAATTCCCCCAAAGACCCCACTGTCCCCTGTTCCAGTCCTGCAAGACCCTGGCTGCGCTGGGGGAACAGGGAGAAAATCAAGTCCAAAGGCAGGTCAGGCCGGTGTGTGGGCGAGACCCCAAATCTACACTGGGGAAGCAGAGAGGAAGAGGAAGCTGTTCCCTTCGAATGTCTTTATTTCTGGACTTTTTACCCTGGCTTGAGAGCCTGTGGCCCTCACTGCCAGACGTGACTGGAATCAGCAGTGGACTAAGGGTCCTGAACCTCATAGCTGCTGGCAAGGGCGAGCAGAGAAGGCAGAACTGCTCGCTAGGAGACTGTAGGCCGGTCACCTTCCTGGAGTGGAATGTGGAGGGAATGACCCCCGAGGGGCTTTCTAAACCTAAGTTGCGCTGATTTTGCTATTCTGTGTTCTTCTTTGAATCCTGAAAGCTCTCTCACAAGCCCGATTTCTCTACCAGGTCTTTTGTCCACTCTGTGATACTAGAACGTGGTGAAAAGTGGGGGGGTCCATTTGTCCTTTTATTCCTCAGCCCTGGAGATGGTGTCTGTGAGCCACAGAGAGTTCTGTGCCATCCACACCAGGCACAGACTGCAAGGTCTGGGGACCTCTGCTGAAGCACCCCATTGCCTCTTTTCCCAGCAGACCCTCCCCGGACCCTCAGCTAGAATCCCGAGCCCCTCACGGCGGTGCCCATACTCAACTCCTTTGCCAAAGTCTTCACATTAGAGAGGAGTGTGGTAGGAGGCTTCTCTTGTGCTTGCTTTAAGACTGAATCCCTTTACCTTTTAAGTGGACTGCTTTCGGGAAACAAGGGGAGTCACACCATTCCTCCCGGCCATTGCGCCGCTTGCGCACAAGGCTGGCAGGTGGGTGGCAGGAATGGAGTCCCTTTAGGGGCGACACACATGCATCAGACAATCTTTCAGTTCCTTCAGAAACACGTTGTGGGCCACTGACATCATGCACGGGAATACTGCCAGGCCCCACTGAGAGCACCCCAAGGGCAGCGCGTGTGTGTGTGGCTCTTCTTTGTAACCCCTGCACCCCAATACTGCCTGGCATGTCACAGGCAGTGGAAAGGTGCTCTTTGAATAAATGAATACACAAAGAGTGTTTTCTATTTTAAGCCTCTGTGAAGTTATTTGCTTCTTTCTATCTATATTCTCTAGCCTCCAAGAGCACAGAAGGACAAGTTACTCCTAAACCCAAAGAACAGAAGGAAATGCAGAGCCAAACGCCACCCATGGACCAAGGTAACCTTCCAGGTAAGAGGCGGATCTGCACCGCGGTCTCGCTGACTCCTGGGAGCCAACCCTTCTCCCGCGGGTATACCCCGTGCTCCCCGGAGGAGGGAAGTCTGTTCCACAATCCTCCTCTGTCAGGATATCAGGCAAACAAGAACGATTGTGCAGTGTTTGTGGACTCTAGCGCCACTCAGGATTTCAAGCCAACATGGGCTCTGGGCTTCCTCCTGCTTTGGGAGTTGGCCAAGTAGAACTGGGCTCAATTCAATTCAACGCAGTGCAACTGATCTGAGTTCAAAAGCATGTATACTGGGACTCTCTGTGCCCAGCCCTGTAGACAGCCATTCCTGCCCTCGAGGAAATGCTCTGTGTTTTCCCCTTCAATACAAGGTAATCAACTGCCAGCAAAGCAATTTACCTCAAAATGTTTACCTTATAAACAGGGTTGTGAAACATGCAGTGCCATGTTGGTGAGCATTAAAGTTGCAAACCTCTTAGCTAAGGGGATGTGGGAGAGCGAGCACAACTCCAAAATGAATCACGGTGAAGTTGGGTCCTCATGTCGCGAGGACATAGAGCCGTTAGGAAAACCTGAGCTTTTGGGGGACCCACTGACCTTTACAAGACCCTATTGTCCTATGCTAATTGTATTACCTTCCAAAAACACTTTATCATCTTGTATATAATTTCTTTTGAACCTCACAACCTAATGAGTCAGGGAGCAGGGTTATTACTTTGATTTACTGAAGAAAATGAGACACAGAGAAGTTAAAAGACTTGGATAAACTCACATTTAGGAGGAAGTCCTCAGGTCTTACTAGGGACCTTTCTACTGATTACTTCTTTTAAATTAATTTTAACTTCTTTGCAGCTTCCATTATTAAAAAAAAAAAAAAAGACAAATCCAGGGACACTGTTGCAATATGATGTTTTTATGTTGTACCCCAACTTTGGTCTGAATGGCATTTCAAAACACATTTAATTGTTTGTTTTTCTCTCTTTTTCCCATATTACCCTGAATGGTTATTTCAAGGTTTCTCAGGAGGTCAATGTTTGTTGTCCTTATTCAAGAGATAACCACTGGTTCTGGCCACAGATCCTCTTAATGGGATGTTTTCATTTGAGAGAAGCACATGTAATTTAAACAGGTTCAGACCATCATGGATTTTATTGGCTGTTAAAGAAATTTTATTCTGAGACTAAAGCACAAGTTCAGCCATGATTTGCAAGGGCAGGGGGGTGATGTGTATGATCCTTTTAAAGGTCGTATTGGGTATTCAGATTGTGGAAGGTCTGGAAGGTCAGAGCACATGTCTGGGGAGAGAGGGTACATGTGGTCCCGTATATCCAGATTTGGGGTGGGGTAGGGAATCCTGAGAACAAATCAGAGCAGGACATGATCACTGGGGTTAAAGACCAGTCAGGCTTGGGTTTTAGTTGGGCGAGTGGAAGGTTTGAGGGCATGGAGAACTTTCAGAGGCCTTGGCAGGGCTCACATAGAGCAAGCTTTAGGCATGGCTTGATCAGAGATCCAGGTTCCATTTCCCTGAGATTCTCTCAGCCCTTCCCTCCTTCTGACTTTGGCTCTATCTCCAGTCCTTCAGCCATAGCCCCAAGATGACCAGGAGCCACCACCCGGGGATGTGCCTCCTCATTCACGGTGGGCTTCACCTTTCATTGACCCCAGTGGGCTTGAGCCTACCTTTATTCCTCAGCTGAGACTGCCCTTCCCACTCCTGTCCACTTATGAGAACCCTGGCCATCACCACAAGTAACTGCACATTCCTCTGGGTTCCCACAGCAAATGTCTGCTCCTCAGCAATAACACTCAGCACATTCTGCCTTCAGATGTCTTCCTCATTCAATCCATCGTCCACTCCCACGGGAGTGATGGGGTCTGTGTGCCTTCCCTCAAATGCCTGGCAAAGTTCCTGACACACAGAAGTTCTCAGTACATATTGGTCGAATAAAAGAAAGAACGAATGGGGGCGCCTGGGTGGCTCAGTCGGTTAAGCGGCTCAGGTCATGATTCCAGGGTGCTGGGATCGAGTCCCACATTGGGCTCCCTGCTTGGCGGAGAGCCTGCTTCTCCCTCTCCCTCTGCCTACACCTCCCCCTACTTGTGCTCTCTCTCTGTGTCAAATAAATAAATAAAATCTTAAAAAAAAAAAAAAAAAGACTGAATGAATGAACAAAATGAGAACCAAGGTCCGGTGTGTACAAAGAGGCAAGTCGAACTCGGGTTCACTCAGGATGCCTTCAGAACTTCCTTTCCCTCTTCAGGTCACTGCAGGGAGCCTCCTTCCTGGGAACATGAAGATTCAAAGAGAATCTACCACTTTGTGGTGGGGCAGACAGTTCGCTACCAGTGCGCGCAGGGATTCAGGGCCCTGCGGAGAGGTTCTGACAAGAGCATCTGCAAAACCATCTCAGGGAAGACCCAGTGGACACAGCCCCAGCTCAAGTGCATAAGTGAAAGTAAGAACGGTTGGTTTCCAGGTGTGGAGGCACCTGGTTGGGCTCTATCACCCTGCTCTTTCCATCGGGCTGAGCGGAGTGGAATTCCTGACCCACCAGCTATGTGACCGCGGGCAAACCACTTCGCCTCCTTGGGCCTCCGTTTTCTCTCATTCTAGAAAATAGACCAGATACACTAAGGTCTCTATCACCTAAGGTTCCCTATACCCTGAGTGAGGATAAATGGTAGAAGGTGGAAGAGGAGGGACGATCTCTCGAGTGTTGCAAAGCATCCCAGATGCTACTTCACTGGAGACGATGCTGCCCTGTCCTAGCCGATCCTGAAATTCGACTTCTTCTTCTAAGCTACCGAGACCTCCTCTCATTCAAAAGGGCAAGTCCAGCCTGCCGCCCACGCGGTTCTAATTTACTGATATATAATGCACACTCATTATTTGTCCGGCACTCCACTGTTAGCATGCTCCTTCTCCTGTAATTCCCCCCTGAGCTTTGATAAAAGTGCAAATGTGCAGGGAAGGGGCTGATTCAAGCAGGCATGTGCACGCGCACACACACTCATTCAGACAAATGTACAGCCCACCTCTGCGGAGGTCTACTATTTTCATTCTGAAAGCGTATTACTATTTTTACAACCAAAAGCCGCTCACATTTAAACCCAAGTGTTACCGGTTTCTTACCTCACCGCCTCTCCCGGGAGTTTCCCTGGGTGAAATCTGAAACCAGCCCGGTAAGCGGAGCAGCGCGGGGAGAGACCAGAGAAAGAGGCAGGGCACCGTTGGCAGGTGGCGGTTTGAGTAAGCAGAGGGAACTTACATACAGGGCTCCTGTGGGGCTGGCCGCAAGACGAACAGATCCCCGCGCTCCCCCACCAGATCTTACAAGTTTATAAAGAGGCCTTAACCGGGTTCAGTCACATAGACGCTGCAGGTGTTCTCGACACCACGTCACTAGCTCAAGGCTGTGTCCTTGGAGAAGCCTCTGGGAGTGGGAAAGGCAAGCGGGAGTCATATTCTCAGGACAGGGAAGCGGGTGAGGAGCCTCCGAGTGCCTGGGTCCATGGGTCAGTTGGCATTCGAGTCCTTCTGATGACATTCCCTGGCAGTGTGCCTGCAGGGAGCCACATGGCTGGCCGGGGCACTTGCCGCGCGTGTCGCTTCCCTTGGAAGAGGATGACAGGGCAGTGTCCTGGGTAACTGGAAACCCCCGCAAAGAACAGGGAACCTGTCACAGAGAGAAGCTGTCCTTTTGTGCATTTCTACTTCATTTGATGTTTCGGTGGTATCTGGATTATTATGACCTGTTTCCAAGCCACAGATGGAAACCAGGGCTGAAGAGGAAGCTTGGGGATGAGAAGTTGCTCAGGATTCCACAGAGCCAGGATCAGGGTCAAAATTCCCTCTGACCAGGCTTTGCTGGAGCCATTTACCCACTTGCCCCAGACCCTGCTGTAGAGCCACACTGTGTGGGACCCCCAGACAAAGTGCTGAGAATGGAGATCGGCACCCCACTGTGTCTGGGGTCAGCTGAGGAAACCCGCATTCCCCACCCTCATCACTTCCTCTCTCCACCAGGTGATGAAGAAGAGCCTCAAGCAAGCACCCATGCTCCTCCTGGGAGAGACACTTCCTGTCCCTTGATAACAACAAGTGCTACAGGTAAGACTAGAATTTCTGGGAGGATAAAAGCTCGGCCCTGAAGGTCAGGCAAGAGAAGGAAGACCGTTTGCCTGGGGCGGCCCCTCCCGCAGCTGGGTCAGCAATAGCACCTTCCCCTCTGACCTCCCAACCCTCAAACACAGCAAAAGCAGGGCACCGGGGTGTCTCAGTCAGTTGGGCGTCTGACTCTTGGTTTTGGCTCAGGTTGTGATCTCAGGGTTGTGAGATCGAGCCCCGTGTCCAGCTCCACATTGGGTGTAGAGTCTAAGTTTGTCTCTCTCCCTCCACCTTCCCCCCTGCTCTCTGTCTCTCTCAAATAAATGAATAAATCTTTAAAACAAACAAACATGTCAAAAGCAAGTGTCGGAAACAGGAGAAGCCAGGCTGAGGATGGCATCTCAAGGCAGAAGAAGAAATGATTGTCCGTCAGATGCCTTCTGCCAGGCTCCGAGGCTCTAGCTCACGAGAGGTCCTAAGCTCTCCAGCTAGCGCAGTCTGATAATCAGCACAAACCGAGCATCTTCTCATCTCTCTTCTGCACAGATTTCCACAAACTCACAGAAGCGGCTACCACCGTGGAGTCATTCATATTCACAACCGAGTATCAGATAGCAGGTGGGTAGGGGGCACGCCTTCTGTTGACAAAACACACCCCAGACAGAGACTGTGGGATATGTTGCTTGGTGGTCTGGTGGGTCAGTCAGTTGGTCGGTTAGCTTAAAATGCCCCACTCCTTACACTGTTTAATAGTTACACGAGTAAAAGACTAATCCGGATATTAACAACACAAACTCACAGTAATCAGTCATAGTAAGCGGACTGTGAACTCTCAAAGCAGCCCCAAGAAGCTCCTCCTGAATGGATCCTAAATGACAAAATACCCCATAAACCCCACAGTTGTTTCCTGGTAGGAGAGAAAAACAGGCTTTGAGAGGGGGAGAAAAAAACGAGCTCATAGAAACAGAGCAAAGTGGTGGTTGTGGGGGCTGTGGGTCAGGGGGAAACCGGGAGATGTTGGTGGAGGGACACCGACTCCCAGTTGGAAGATGACTACGTCCTGGGGAGCTAATGGACAGCATGGTGACTTTGGTTAACAGTACGGTATTATATACTCGAAATTTGCTGAAGGAGTAAATCTCAAGTGTTCTCACCGCAAAAAGGAAACGGTAGACAGGAGGGGTGGTTGGAGGTGTTAGCTAGTGCTAAGGTACTAATCGTGTTGTGATGTACACTCACATCAAATCAATCCCTTGCGTGCCGCAAATGTCGGTTACGTGTCAGGACAGTTTGGGGAAGAAAAGGAAAAATGCACTGTGAAGCCCATGCAAGACGGGTGGTTAGTGGGGCAGGCAGGGAGGTGGCTCCAGCACCAGAGGAAGGCAGCATTTGGGAAATAGGAACACTTTAAAGAGATGCTTATGTGTCTATCCTTTCTCCTTGTATTTCGACGTTTCCTTCACCCATCGCAGGCCTCCCTGGTGGCCCCCTTAACTGAGGCCTCTGAACCTTGGTGAAGAGCATGCTTGTCAGTTACTTCATGCCCCTCAGAAAGAGCCAAGCCCCTCGAGGAAAGGCGCCAAGCCCTTTCCCACCTCCCCAGGGCTCCAGCCCCAGTCCCTGAGCCTCCTAGGAAATCATGTCGGGTGGGAGCTGCGTTCTGGGAAGGGAAGGCAGAAACGCCAGTGCACCCCTCTTCGGGAAACCCTTGCTCTGCGGGGATTTTCTCAGCCTGATCTGCAACCCGGCCCAGCGGGCACCTTTGCTGAACTGCTTCTCTGTTGACAGTGGCCGGCTGCGTTCTCCTGCTCATTGGCGTCCTCCTTCTGAGCGGGCTCACCTGGCGGCGGAGATGGTGAGTCCAGGCGGTCGGGGTCACGAAGCCCTGGCCGGAGCTAGCTGGTGGAGCCTGGTGTGGGAAGAGCTTGGGCAGAGATCCCCTCGCCCCCCGCCCGCCCCCTTCTCCTATGAACCTGCAGCGGTTTGGGGAGTCATAGAGAGAACTGGTCAACCCACACATCCCCAAAGTGCCCAACAAGAACCCAAGCGCAGGGAAATGGGAAAGCAAAGGAAACTAGCATTGGTTGAGCGCCTACTGTATGCCAGGCTCGATGCGTATCTAATGAACATTCCTGAACTTCTCTGAACATTTGAAACAACTACAGGTGCCCTGATCAAGCAACACAAACAGGTGTGCATGGCAGAGGCCAAAACTGCAACCTGAATCTAGAGCCCAAGACCTTTCTGCTCCCATCACGTGGCTGGAAGGAAATCAAGGGCAGTGTCCCCCTGGGTTTTCCTCTCCGGCGCTCCCCACTACACCTACTGCGGACACTCAGACCGAACGCCCTTGACTGGGACGTGACCCACATGTGGCCTTAGTTGCATTAACTCGGATTTTCAAGTTGCTGATTAGAACAACCAGGAGAGATTTTTTTTTTTTTTAAACCAGTGCTTGCTCTCCAACCAGAATCTCTAGGACATCAATCTTTTTCTTTCCAGCTGAGATAAAATTCATCATTCTAACCATTTTAAAGTGCATAATTCAGTGGTTTTTGGCAACGTTGTGTATATACCACCACTAACTCATTACACATCAGAACATTTCCATCACCCCAAAAGGAAACCCTGTACTCCCCAATTCCCCCATTCCCTGGAAACCACAAATCCACTTCTCATCTCTGGATTTGCCTGTTCTGGACATTTCACATAAATGGAATCATACAGTATATGAACTTTTGTGACTAAGACATTGGTATTTCCTTAAAACTCCTCAGAGGCACCCAATACACATGCATCCAGTTTTGACAACTCTGTGCTAGGCCAGTAATTCCCAAACTTGAGTGGGCTTGTTCATCAGAAGCTCCTGGAGGGCTTGTTAAAACACAGTCTGCCCGGCCCTGCCTCCAGAGTTTCTGATTCAGCAGGTCTGGGGTGGAGCCTAAAAAATCTACATTTCTAGCAAATTCCCAGGTAATATTGATGCTTGCTGTTCCAGGTACCAAACTTTGAGAACCACTGCACTAGACAGATAGCAGGAAGGATCAAGAGAGTGAATTCATTTCACACACACACACACAGAAAGGCCAGTTTCTCCCTCCCTTTAGACAGTAGCCTACAGACCTCCTATGTCACTGTCCTGACTATCCAGGACATCCCATAAATGTGCCATTTAACCCACCTTGATTTAAACTCCCCAGGAAGACCCTGAGAACACACAGATTCATCCCCCAAAACCCAGAGCTCTTAGATCCTACAATTAGCCCAGACAGAGAAAAACCATCAGATGTCTTTTATTGTTCTATTGGTCATCGGGCCCACAAATACTCTTGATTTCCCTCATGTGGATTAAAAAGTGCCAATTAGTGCAATGCAGAGGATAAGCCCCCTAGGGTTATTGTATTAGGAATTGCTCATGTAAATACCTGACAGTCTACCCACTTCTCTACGGTATGAGCTGCTTCCTGAGGCGTTATTTTGGGATTATGTGAGATGAAGTGGGTCAGGTACTCAGTACATTGTGGGAACCCAACACGTGGTCGGTCCTCCCCTCCCTGCGCTGACAAGACCTAATACCCTTCAAGGAAATTTTCACTTGGTAGCTTCAAGATAAAAAGCCTTCAGACACAGGGGCGCCTGGGTGGCTCAGTCGTTAAGCGTCTGCCTTCGGCTCAGGTCATGGTCCCAGGGTCCTGGGATCGAGCCCCGCATCGGGCTCCCTGCTCTGCGGGGAGCCTGCTTCTCCCTCTGACCCTCTTCCCTCTCATGCTCTCTGTCTCTCATTCTCTCTGTCTCAAATAAATAAATAAAATCTTAAAAAAAAAAATTTAAATAAATAAATAAAATAAAAATTAGGGGCGCCTGGGTGGCTCAGTCGTTAAGCGTCTGCCTTCGGCTCAGGTCATGATCCCAGGGTCCTGGGATCGAGCCCCGCATTGGGCTCCCTGCTCCATGGAAAGCCTGCTTCTCCCTCTCCCACTCCCCCTGCTTGTGTTTCCTCTCTCACTGTGTCTCTGTCAAATAAATAAAATCTTAAAAAAAAAAAAAAGCCTTCAGACACAAAGGGACAAAGGTATTTGGCAGTGGTAAACGTTTGGAATTTATGCTGTGACGTAACGAATACCCTGAAACTAGATGAGTTCCCGGAAGCTCTCCCAGAATTACGGTCTTTCAGGAGACACACATTCATTCCTCAAACTGAGCTTTCTGCCACCCGGTCTAGCTAGGGAGAAAAGCCTTCCTAGAATCTAATTTCACCTGGTGGTGCCCTCTTGTGGCCACACAGAAATCCTACATTTGACTTTTTTTTTTTTTGGACCAATTACTAGGAGCCAGTGATAAACAACAGCTGTTGGCTTCCCCTGGCTCCTGACAACCAAAAGCTGAATTTTCATGAATTTTGTGAACTGTTTTTAAGCACAGCCATTATCGAAAATTCAGTATGTAAACATAGTTACATAGGTTATATTAAAAACAAAGTTAATAAATACTCCAAAGTAGCCACTTTCTAATTATTTTACTACTTTATTTGTTCTCAGGGTTATTTAAATCTATTGTATCTGTATCGAGGAATTGCAATATGATGGTCTGCTACTGTATACCTCTTCCCAATTCTGTGTTCACTTATGTCACGTTGGTAGCTCGAAACCGGGCGTGGTGGGATACGTACACCATGGAAATAGGCCAACTTTTTCAGAGAGCTGGTTGTTAATCATTTACCAGCACACCATTCTTACAGCCCTGCCCCACGGGAGCTCTGAGCAAGGCAGGAAGTGATGAGATATTCCTGTGGACTCAGTAAGGGCTGGGGAAGGTCTAGGACTATACCGTCCAGCACGGTAGCCACTGGCCACATGGTGGATATTTTAGTCTAAACTTAAATAAATGAAATAAAATAAAACATTCAGTTCATCAGCTACACTAGCCACATGTCAGGTGTTCAATAGCCTCATACGGCTACCTTATTGGACAACACAGATACAAAACATTACCATCATCAGAAAGTTCTTATAGTACAGTGCTGGCTAGAAACTAGGAGCTATCAATTCATGAAAATCACTTAGCACTGCTACTATTATTATCCCTTCTCTGCACCTTCTGTCCTCCACATAATTCAAAAAAATTTATAGAATATCTCCTATACAGATGTTGGGCAAAGGGCACAGGCTCGCAATTAGAAAATGAATAATTTCGGGACGCCTGGGTGGCTCAGTCGGTTAAGCGTCTGCCTTCGGCTCAGGTCATGATCCCAGGGTGCTGGGATCGAGTCCCACATCGGGCTCCTTGCTCGGCGGGGAGCCTGCTTCTCCCTCTGCCTGCCTCTCCCCCTGCTTGTGTTCTGTCTCTCTGACAAATAAATAAATAAAATCTTTAAAAAAAAAAAAAGAAAAGAAAATGAATAATTTCTGGAGATCTAATGCACAGCATAGTGATTATAGTCAACAATACCATATTATATACTTCAAAGTTGCTAAGAGACTAGATCTTAAATGTTCTCCCCACAAAAAAGAAATGATAATTATGTGACTCGATGGAGGTGTTCGCTAACGCTATGGTGGTAATCATGTTGCAATACAGTAATACAATATAGTAAAAAATATATAAACATGTTGTATAGCACAAACTTACACAATGTTACATGTCAATCGTATCTCAATTAAAACAAAACAAAACAAAACACTGTCACAAGAATATCTGCTATGTGCCAAGCACTTGCTAGGGACCCAAAGATGAATGCAAATGGCCCCTGCTCTGAGGAGCTTACAGACCCATGGAGGAGAAGAGGCCAAAAATAGAGAGTGCAAATACAAATTTTTAAAGCCCAAGATTGAGGTGTTATAGGAGCAAAAAGGAAGGACACTTAATCCTACATGGGGTGCCAACAAGAGTTGACGGGGCCTCTGGCCGGATAAAGGAAGACGGGAGATGGCTGCTAAGTGGGGACGGGGGGGAGCAAGGGGAGAGGTAAGGTAAGGACAATGTCCGGAGAAGTCAGGCAGTTCTCAACATCAGCTTGTGAGGTGCACGGGCAGTGGTGAGAGCAGTGCTGTAGGGATGGACACTGACCATCAGACCCACAGGTCAGACAGAGGGGTTCGGACCCTATACTGAGGGCAACAGAGAGCCACAGAAGCTTGACCCAGGGACAAATGGTAGCACTGGCCCTTCGGACAGTCTGGCTACAACAGAGGCTAGATTAAGGGACCAAGGAATCATGGTGGCAGTTATGACAGAATATTTGGAGAGACACGGTGAGCATGAGCTAGGTCAGTGGGCACACATTAAAAAGGAGGACAAGAATCAAGAAATACATAAAGGGGGTCCAATTAGCAGGATTTTCCAGCTGATTGGCACTAAGGGTTAAGGAAGATGGAGCAGGGATGACCCCAGATTTTCGAGTATGACAGAGGGACTCCTTAGCCTCTGGATGAAATAAATGCAAATAGCAGGACACCCCTTGGGGGATCAGCCCCAAAGCAGAACCCATCCTGCAGTCCTGAGATCCACGCAGGCTCCACACCCGTAACCACCCAGCCCTGGAGCTGACAAGGAAATGGAAGATCTACTCACGGCACAATGATTGCATCATCCTGCTGTAGGAGCCACAGGGCAGCCAGTCTGGGCCTCTGGAGGCACCGAGAGGCCTTGGGGTCAGATTTCAGCCTGTGGGAAGGTAACAGGATCCAGGGGTGGAATTTTAAGTTAGCAGGTCAGTGGGGTTTATGTGAAAGGCTCTAGGCACATCGGTTTAGGGTGGGGATCACATTTTTTTTCTTGGTGCATTATTACACCTATGACTGTGACTTAGCTGTATCACTACAGGAGGAAGAGGAGAAGAACAATCTAGAAAACCAGGAGTGGTAAGAAGCCAAGAACAGCTCACAGAAGTCATAAAGCACGAGCAAAATCAAAGAAGTCGAACACTTACCCAAGAGGCATCTCCCGTGATCTCTCCGGTTTTGGAAAACTCTGAAGTCCCACGCTGACACACCGGGCAACTGCAACCTCATGACAAAACCAGCTCTGTAGTATCAATGAGTGAACTCGACCTGCTTCTCAGCAGTAGTTCCAAGGTCACTGGAAGAACAGGAAAGAACCGCCAGAACTGTAGGTCTTACTTTCATGTCGACATGGTCACTCAAGCTTGAATAGCATGGGACTCTGTCCACACCATATATGGTATAAAGAACAGTGGCTTCATGTTAATTCCATCCTAACGTCCCAGTTTAGAAATCCCAAGGAAAACCCTAGCAGGAATGTAAATAGACACATATACACACACTCCTTACCCTATGTAATTGGACCCCATCCTGTGATTGACTGAGATCCTTCCCCAGCTTCTGATTGATTCGGTTGATTAGTCCATTCTCCTGGCCACATTCCTTAATGAATGCTTTCTAAGAACTCTGAATCTTTTTGTCCTTAGCTCCGTCCTCTAAACTAGCCCCCTTTCACTGAACCTTCAGTCTGAACTTCTAAACAGAAGCCATAGCAGAGTAATCTTTGGCTAACACCGACAGAGGGCAGCCAAGCCTCTGGGGGATCACAGAGCTTCAGTGTTTAAAAGGATTTTTACTAGAGGTATGCTGGGAAAAAAAGGGTAAACTAAGTCCCAGGTAATGAACTGTACCTAGTAAAAAACTCTACCTGTACATTACTAACACACCCCCTTATGAGTTAGTTTCTGTGGGATTGCTATAAATGATGCTCTGAATTTGGTCTGCACGAATGTGATGTTCACAGACGCATCATGTGCGAATGCTTACATTTCCGAATCAGTGTTATAAAAGCACTGATAAGGGATCAATCCATTCAATGTTTATGGATGGAAGGAAAGAAGAAGGCAGTATGGCACAGGGAGGGAGATCACACTGACAGAAGGTAACATGGAAAAGTTCGCCCCTTAGTAGCCCTCAAACTGTTAGCAACATGGTTAGCAAATCAGAATTACCTGGAGGCCTGGTTCGGCCACGGGTGGGGGGCATCTCCAGGGTTTCTGAGTCAGCAGGTACCGGCCGGCTGAGGATTTACACGTGTAACAAGTTCCAGGTGATGCTGCTGAGAGTGGTCTGGAGACCACACTTTGAGAACCACTGGGTTCTAGGTCTCCATGCCCACCCACTCTCAAAAATCACATGATTAAGGAGATTAATGAAAGGTTAAAACCAGCCAGTTTTCATTTCTGAAAGGCCAGAAAAGTATTATTTTTAAAATGGGCAGGCGTCAGCAGGTCCATATCCAGATTAAAGAACTATTTTCTGCCCTTTCTATGACTAACCAAGTACAATCCAGATTCCAGTGTCCATGTTGCCCACGCCCCAAGTACATGTTTTCTGGGTTGAGAGGAATCTCAGACCAGAAAATAAATTTTTGTTTTTAGTCTTACTTATCTTGAGTAAAACTGAATTGAATTATCATGACTCACTTTGGAGTTGGGGATGAGGAAGACCTATGAAATCAAATGTTTTAAATAATAATTAAGATGTTATTTACCTTTTTCATGCTCATTCTAAGTGTATGGTGGAGTTTTCCAGAAACTACATAATATGTGATGATGTCATTGCTCTGATGTTAACATGTAATGAGTTTATTACTGTTGTTTATAAGAGAACTAATAAATAATATTTTTTAAATTTCTTGGTTTTAGTGTCTAAATGTGGCATCACTAGCTATAACTACACAGATGAATTTGGGATTCTCAATACTCTTTTTCTTTTCCTTAGAGATATAGAGCACAGGGGTGGGGGTGGGGGTGGGAAGGGGCAGAGGGAGAGGGAGAGAGAGAGAATCCTAAGCAGGCTCCATGCCCAGCATTGAGCCCAATGCCAGAGCTCGATCCCACGACCCTGAGATCATGACCTGAAAGAAAATCAAGAGCCGGATGGTCAACCAACTGAGCCACCCAGGCGCCCCTCCTCAATACTTTTTAATAATGTACAGAGGTCCTGACAAATAGTTAACAAACATGTTATCATTGGTCGTTCCAGAAATGCAAATCAAAACCATAATGAGGGGCGCCTGGGTGGCTCAGATGGTTAAGCGTCTGCCTTCGGCTCAGGTCATGATCCCAGGGTCCTGGGATCGAGCCCCAAATCAGGCTCCCTGCTCCGCGGGAAGCCTGCTTCTCCCTCTCCCACTCCCCCTGCTTGTGTCCCCTCTCTCGCTGTGTCTCTCTCTGTCAAATAAATAAATAAAATCTTAAAAAAAAACAGAACACAATGAGATACCCCTTCATACCCAGGAAGATGACTTTCAGCAAAAAGGAGAATAACAAATGTGGGCAAGGATGTGGAGAAACAGGAATTCTTGTACATTGCTGGCGGAAATGTAACAGATGCGAACACTGTGGAAAACAGATTGGTGGTTCCTCAAAACATTAAACATACAAGCACCTCATGCTTTCACAGGAGGAGGGAGAAAGGAACCATTTTTGAAATGCCTTACCAAGGCCTGTCCTCAGGAGAAACTATTTTCCTAACTACCTTGGGTTTTACCTAAGCAACCAGAAAAAACAGAAATACCCAACTCTGACCTGCTCTATCCTCCCACATGGGAAAGGGAATTATGCAACTCCAGCCCCTCTTGCCTCATCTATCCCCCCTGAGGTGTGCAAGCAAAGAGGCACCACCACAGGCTTCTCTGGTCTCAGTGGTTCAAATGAGGCCTCATGGTCTGCACTGTGGCCACAGGATGTAAGGCGATGCTTATTTCCTTAGGCCTGAGCCATCTACCCCACCTCTCGAACCAAGAGTAGAACCAACTTCCCTCATTGGCTGCTTGGAGTGGACATAAGAGTAAGACCCAAATGAAAAGTAGGTCATTACCAAGAGAAGGGAGAATGGATGCAGGGGAAGCAGCCACACTTTTCTTTGTGCCTTTGCTTCCAGCCAGTATTATTCTATTAAGGGAGAGCCTAAATTTTCACATCAGTCATACCGTTATCAAAGCTCCGTCATGGGAGCAGGAGAGAAAAATGTGGACAAACAGATTTGTAGCACTGGCATCTGGGAGTTTTTAAGGATGCAGAAAGGCTTTTTTGAGGGTCTTCCACCGACAAAGTGCTAGGCTGTCCAAGCAAAATGGGGACTTGGTACCTGAGCTGCAGCATGAGGACTGGAATGGGATTGGAGCGGAAGTGTTGAGTAGGGGTTGGGCGAGGTCATCAAGAGATGTGATCGCCAGTTGACGTGTGAGCCCGACCCAAGTGATTGGAGGCTCCTCACCCCCTCCTCTGTCCTTGGAATGTGGGTTCCGCGTGCCTTTCCCTGCTCCCAGAGCCTGCTCCAAGGACACAGCCTTGAGATAGGGATGTGTCGAGAACATCTGCACGATATACATGACTGACCCAGTTAAGGCTTCTTTCTAAACTTTTAAGATGCAGTGGGTGGGTGGGTGTGGGGATCCACTCGCCTTGCTGCACCCCCCCCCCAGCCAAGTCTTGTATGTAAATTCCCTTGCTTATTAAAACTGCCACCTACCAACCCTAGAGTGGCCTGCCTTTTTCTTCAGTCCCTCCCTGCCCTCCTCCAACAGACGCTGGTTTCAGATTTCCCTGGAGAAGCTCCAGAGGAGGCTGCAAACCAGCAACGGGTAGGCCAGCCAGGCAGAAATGGGCCCTGGGAATGAGGCCATGGCAGGGAAATCCTGGGTTAGCCGGTGACTTCTGTGTGGGCAGGGGTGGCCCACATGTCAGATGCTTGTGGCCTGTTGCATGAGTACAGGACACCCTGACAACACCAGCTGCTCGAAGGGGCTTGTTTGAGGAAGTGCACACAGTTCTCCTCGGCAGGGAAGGGAAGCAAGGCCATGCAGTGGGCTGGCCTCTGCCTCGGGCAGTTCTTCGAGCCACCGCCACGCCACCACCGACGCCCCCCTCCAGTCAGCAAGCTACAGCTATCAGGGGAGGACGTGCTGGTGTCCACCAGTCTGCAGGCTTCAGAGCTGGCAGACAAGGTGGGAGGGCAGGATGGTAAGTTAGAGGTCTTAGGGGCCCCCGGGGGGCTCAGTCGGTTAAGCGATCAACTCTTGATTTCAGCTCAGGTCTTGATCTCAGGGTTGTGAGTTCAAGCCCTGCACTGGGCTCCCAGCTGCGTGTGGCGCCTACTTAAAAAAAAAAAAAAAAAAAAAAAGAGGTCTTAGCATACCCTGTGTAAAAAGCTAGGAGGGCTCCAGATGCTTTGGATTAAGATCTGGGCATTTGTGACAAAGCCTGAGTAGGAGTTAAGAGATGGCATCTCTGAGAATGTGATAAGAATGAAAAGAAGGATATTATGGTAACTGATGAGAAAATGGATAAAATGTGCCCTGCCTTCCGACCAGTAATAGGAAAGAACCTTTTAAATTGCAATGATCCCAAAAAAGTAGGGGGAAAACTTGCATTCTTTCTCTTTCCCTTGATGTTGTAAATCTTATCGTGTCTTTGAAATGTAAACAGCCCAAGGGCGCCTGGGTGGCTCAGTTGGTTAAGCAACTGCCTTTGGCTCAGGTCATGATCCCAGGGTCTGGGATCGAGTCCCACATCGGGCTCCCGGCTCAGCAGGAAGCCTGCTTCTCCCTCTCCCACTCCCCCTGCTTGTGTTCCTGCTCTCGCTGTCTCTGTCTCTGTCAAATAAATAAATAAAATCTTTAAAAAAAAAGAAATGTAAACAGCCCAAGAGAAAACAAATCATTGCTCACAGAGACTGAAGAAAATAAAGGGGGAGCGGGGGAGGGAGGCTATTTAAAATACTGCTTGCTGTAGGAGCTCCCTTCCCCAGAACCCAGTCCACAGCCTCCGAAAGACCACAAATAACAGTAAAAAGCTTTAGCCATGGAAGTGAGGATCTGAGTCACAGCTACAGACTGGGAATGAACGCTGAATAGATACAGAAAGTTGGAGAAGGTCTGTGGAAAAGAAATATTGAAAAAGGAATTTTATATGTAGTTGAACTATGATTCAAATAGACTTACGTAAGTTAAAAAGAAAACAGTTTTACTATCAAAAGTACACTTGTACAAAATTAGAATTTTCTTTGTGTTAAAGGGAGAAAGTTTTCTTAGATGATTGGTTTGCTCTTAATAAGAAATGTAAACAAAGGCTTTTCTTTACCTTCGATGTAATCTGCCTGGAAAACAAAGATTCTGTGTTTTGTCATTTTTGTCTTTATCAGCTCTTTGATTACTCAAGAAACTAAGTCTCCCCTATTAAAAAAGCTAAGTTGCTTACAACTTTGTAACTTTTGTTACATGTTAAATTTCATGGAAAGCATTGTCAAATAAGAAGCAATGCTAAACTTTATTTAGGGTATATTTGTATGAAATTGCCCAAACTCTGGAATGTCCTAGTATAATGGTATCGTCATAATTTTTAAATGTATGTTAGAGAAATAACCAAATCCCCGGTCAATTGCATTATAATGAACTCTCATCAGATCTATAACCATGGCCATTTGTAAGTCTTTTGTCATTTGCAGACAGTTACTGTTTTATCTGATGCTTTGGCAAAAAGCGTTTCTGCAAAAGTGCTTCATCTTCAAGGAGATTCGTGAAAAAGACTCTGACAGGTTTCTAGTAGATAAGATCAGTTTGCCTTCACGTGGGAGGGATAATAATAAACCTTTCCAGCACCACCCCCCAAGGCTATCTGCACAGCCCAACCATGTGTCACAGGATAGTATGGGGGACCTGTCCCTGTTCTCTTTTCCCACATCAGTGAAACGGGTCCATTACATGGATGATATAATGTTAATGTGTAAGAGTTGCCCCTGCTGCAGGATACCCTGTGGGCTTTGCTGGACATCTGTGAGGGAGAGGATGGGCAGCAAACCCACAGAAAATTCAAGACCCAGATACTACAGTAAGCTTTTGGGTGTCATCTGGCCAGGTAAGACACCTGTTGTCCCAAAAGCTGTGATTAAGTTTATCCAACTTCTAAGAACACGAGAGAAGTGCAAGTGTTTGTCAGGGTTTGGGGGCCCCTTAACAAGATAGCACAACCAACAGCCCTGCTAAGACAGCATAGAAGCAGCAGTTTGAAAAATGCCTGGGGTATATGAGAAGGAGATTTATTTACTAATCTCAGAGCAAGTGCTAGAAAGGCAGGAATCTTTGGGAGACTTTTCCAAGAACAAAAGAGCTGGAGGGTGCCATTTCCATCCCCTGCCCCCCCCACCCCCGGCAACCTAGATACCAGGGACACCTGGGGAAACAGCACAGTGCAAACACTGTCCACTTGGCTTGACAAAAGCATGCCCCACCCCCACATTCTTCTGCAAACCCACCCCCTCCATCCCAGCCTGGGCAGGATTTTCCTGCACAGCTGCAGGGCCCTTCCATAGTAGACTAGACCTGTGAGGACCTTGCTGGTGCCATGTGCCCCCCCTCCACGTTTTTCGGTGGATCCACCTCCTCCAACACACCCTTGCAAAGAGTCTATCCAAAGTGGCACCATGAGGCTGGCAGTGTGCAGGCATCCCCGACAGAGGCCAGCACCACTCCAAAGTGATCCCTGCCCCAGGGAGAGGGGAAGACACCCACACCCACCAATCCAACTGCAGCCCCAGCAGCGGGCTGGGGGAAGACATCTGGTCTGACTACAAGCCCCACCCACCAAGGAAAGCTTCTCAGGAGACAGCACAGGGAGAATGCCCGGCAGCTCTGTGCCACCGCAGCTCTGGCAAATGACTGGTCTGACTAAACTCAAGCCCAAGGTAGCCCCAGACTGGCCCACTAACAACACAGGGCCCAAACCCTGTTCACAAAAAGAAAAGAAAGCCATTGTAGACAACTGGACTGAAGGCAAATGTGGCTCAGCCACAATAGTAGGGTGCATACAACACACATAGGAGACACCCCTGAAGTTCCAGGTTCTGGAGAACGAAGGACATTGCACTACAGGACATTAAAGGACCTCTTCTTCATAAGGCCACTACTTTCAAGAGCAGGAGATGTAGCTGACTTTCTAACAGAAACAGACACAAAGGGTTATACAAAATGAGGAGATAGGAAAATATGTCCCAAATGAAAGAACAGGACAAAATCACAGCAAAAGAGCTAAATGAAACACAGATAAGTAATATGTTTGATAGAGAATTTAAAGTAATGGTCATAAAGATACTCACTAGACTTGAGAAAAGAGTGGAGGACCTCAGTGAGACCCTTAACAAAGAGATAAAAAAGAACCAATCAGAGATGAAAAACACGGTAACTGAAATTAAAAATACACTAGAGGGAATAAATAGTACTAGAGGAAGCAGAAGAAAGGATCAACAACCTGAAGGAAAAAATAGTGGAAAGCCATAAAGCTGAACAGGAAAAAGAAAAAATAACAATAATAAATTAAAATAGATTAAGGGAACTCAGCAACACCATCAAGTATAAAAACATTCACATTATAAGCATCCCAGAAAGAGAAGAGAGAGAAAAGAAGCCAGATAATTTATTTGAAGAAATAACAGCTAAAAAAAAAATCCCAAATCTGGGGAAGGAAACAGAAATCCAGATCCAGGAAGCACAGAGAGCCCCCAACAAAATCCACCCAATGAGGTCCACACTAGGACCTCACAGTATTTAAAATGACAAAAAGTAGTTGATAAATAGAGAATATTAAAAGCAGCAAGAGAAAAGAAAACAGTTACATACAAAGAAAACCCCATAAGGCTATCAGCAGATTTCTCAACAGAAACTTTGCAGGCCAGAAGAAAGTGGCATGATATATTCAAAGTGCTGAAAGAAAAGAGAAAACAAACAAACAAACAAAAACCCACTGAAACTAAGAATACTCCATTCACTAAAGCCACCATTCAGAATAGAAGGGAGATAAAAGAGTTTCCCAGACAAACAAAAGTTAAAGAAATACATCACCACTAAACCAGCCTCACAAGAAATGTTAAAGGGGATTCTTTGAGTGTTAAGGAAAGACCATAGCAGGAGTAAGAAAAGTAGGTGGCACAAAAGCAGTAAAACTAAGTGTATCTATAAAAATCAGTCAAAAGATTCACAAAATAAAAGCATGTAAAGTATGACACCATATATCTAAAATGTGGAGGGTGGTGAAGTAAAAATTTAGTGCTTTTAGAATGGGTTTAAACTTAAGCAACCAACTGTTTATAGACTGCTATATGCATAAGATGTAGTATATAAACCTAACAGTAATCATGAATCAAAAATGAATAATAGATATGCAAAAAATAAAGAGAAAGGAATCCAAGTATATCAGAAAGCCAACAAACCATGAGAGAAAAGAGCAAGAGAAGAAAGGAACAGCAAAGAACTACAAAAACAAACTTAAAACAAGCATATCAAAATGGTAATAAATACATATCTAACAATATAACTTTGAATGTACATGGACTATATGCTCCCATCAAAAGACATAGGGTGATGGAATGGATAAAGAAGCAAGACCCATCTATATGCCGCCTACAAGAGACTATTTTTCAGACCTAAAAACACATGCAAATTGAAAGTGAAGGGATGGAAAAGCATTTATCATGCAAACAGAAGTGAAAAGAATCCTGGGGTACCAACACTTACATTGGACAAAATAGACTTCAAAACAAAGACTATAACAAGAGACAAAGAGGGACACTATATAATTATAAAGGGAACAGTCCAATAAGGAGATATAACAATTATAAATATTTATGCACCCAACATGGGAGCACCTGAATACATAAAACAGCTAATAACAAACATAAAGGAAGTAATTGATACTAATACAGTAATAGCAGGGGACTTTAACACTCTACTTACATCAATGGATAGATCATCCAAACAGAAAATTAACAAGGAAACAGTGGTTTTGAATGACACATTGAACCAGATGGATCTAACAGGTATATTTAGAACACTCCATCCTAAAACAGCAGAATATACATTCTTTTCAAGTGTCCAGAATAGATCATGTGTTAGGCCACAAAACAAGCCTCAACAAATTAAAAAAGATTAAAGTCATACAATACACCTTTTCTGACCACAATGCTATGAAACTAGAAATCAACCACACATGCACATGCACATGTACACACACACACACACACAAATCTGGAAAGAACACAAATACATGGAGGTTAAATAACATGCTACTAAACAATGAGTGGGTCGACCAAGAAATCAAAAAGGAAATAAAAAAATACACAGAGACAAATGAAAATGAAAGCACAATGGTCCAAAATCTTTGGGATGCAGCAAAAGCTGTTCTAAGAGGGAAATTTATAGCAATACAGGCCCATCTCGAGAAGCAAGAAAAATCTCAAATACACAAACTAACCTTACACCTAAAGGACAAACAAAACCCAAAACCAGAAGAAAGAAGGAAATAATAAAGATTGGAGCAGATATAAATGAAATAGAAACTAAAAATAAAATAGAACAGATTGGTTAGAAGAGCTGGTTTTTGAAAATATCAACAAAATTGGTAAACCTTTAGCCAGACTCATAAAAAAAAGAGGGGCGGGAGCAAGGAAGAGTGAGAACTCAAAGAAGAGAAATAAGAACTGACACCACAGAAATACAAAGGATTATAAGAGAATATTATAAAAAATTATATGTCAACAAATTGGACAACCTAGAAGAAATAGATAAATTCCTAAAAACATATAACCTCCCTAAACTGAATCAGGAAGAAATAGAAAATTTGAACACACCAATGATCAGTGATGAAATTGAATCAGTAATCAAAAAATCCCCAATGGGGTGCCTGGGAGGCTCAGTCATTAAGTGTCTGCCTTAGGCTCAGGTCATGATCCCAGGGTCCTGGGGTCGAGCCCCGCATCCAGCTCCCTGCTCGGCAGGAAGCCTGCATCTCCCTCTCCCACTCCCCCTGCTTGTGTTCCCTCTCTTGCTGTCTCTCTCTCTCTCTGTCAAATAAATAAAGAAAATCTTAAAAAAAAAAATATCCCCAATAAACAAAAGCCCAGGACCAGATGGCTTCACAGGTAAATTCTACCAAACATTAAAGAAGAGTTAATACCTATTCTCAAGCTATTCCAAAAATAGAAGAGGAAGGAAAGCTTCCAAATTCATTCTATGAGGCCAGCATTACCCTGATACCAAAACCAGATAGAAACACTACAGAAAAAAGAGAAATACAGGCCAATATTTTTGGGATGCAAAAGTCCTCGACATATATTAGCAAACTGAATCCAACCATACATTAAAAGTATCATTCATCAAATATATATATATGATATATATATATATATCATTCACCATGATCAAGTGGGATTTATTCCTGGGATGCAAGGGTGGTTCAACATTTGCAAAGCCATCAGCGTGACTTATCACATCAATAACAACAACAAAAGGATAAAAAACATATGATCATCTCCATAGATACAGAAAAAGCATTTGACAAGGTAAACATCCAGTCAGGGAAAAAACACTCAAAAAAGTCGGTTTAGAGGGAACATACCTCAACATCATAAAGGCCATATATAAAAACCCCACAATTAACATCATATACTCAGTGGTGAAAAACTGAGAACTTTTCCCCTAAGGTCAGGAACAAAACAAGGATGTCCACTCTTAACACTTTTATTTCATAATACTGGAAGTCTTAACCACAGCAATCAGACCAAAAAAAAAAAAAAAAAAAGGAAATAAAAGGTATCCAAATCGGTAAAGAAGAAATAAAACTTTCATTATTTGCATATGACATGATATTATATATAGAAAACCCTAAAGACTCCACCAAAAAACTACTAGCACTGATAAACGAATTCAGTAAGGGCACAGGATATAAAATCAACATAAAAAATCTGTTGCATTCCTATACACTAATAACAAAGTAGCAGAAAGAGAAATTAAGAAAACAGTCTCATTTACAATGCACCAAAAAGAATAAAATACCTAGAAATAAACCTAACCAAGGAGGTGAAAGACCTGTACTCTGAAAACTATAAAACACTGATGAAAGAAATTGAAAATGACACAAACAAATGAAAAAATATTCCATGCTTATGGATTGGAAGAACAAGTACTGTTAAAATGTCTATCCTAACCAAAGCAATCTGCTAATTTAATGCAATCTCTATCAAAATACCAAGAGCATTTTTCTTTTTTTTTTTTTCTCTTTTTTTAGAGACAGAGAGAGAGACAGACCGCCGGGGGAGGAGCAGAAGGAAAGGGATAGAGAGAATCCCTAAGCAGGCTCCATGCACCCAGCATGGAGCCCAACACGGGGCTCGATCTCATGACCCGAGATCATGACCTGAGCTGAAATCAAGAGTTGGATGCTTAACCGACTGAGCCACCCAGGCACTCCCAAGAGCATTTTTTCATGGAACTAGAACAAACAATTCTAAAATTTGTATGGAACCACAAAAGCAAAGCAATCTTGTAAAAGAAAAACAAAATCGGAGGTATCACAATATATTTCAAGATATACTACGAAGTTGTAGCAATCCAAAACAGTATGATGTTGGCACAAAAACAGACACATTAGGTCAATGGAAGAGAATAGAAAGCCCAGAAATAAACCCATGATTATCTGATTAGTTAATCTTCAGCAAGGGAGGCAAAAATGCGCAAACGGAAAAGGACAGTCTCTTTAACAAATGGTGCTAAGAAAACTGGACAGCTACATGCAGAAGAGTGAAACTGGACCACTTTCTTACATCATACACAAAAATAAACTCAAAATGGATTAAGAACCTAAGTGTGAGACCTGAAACCATCAAAACCCTAGAAAAGAGCACAGGCAGTAATTTCTCTGACGTTGGCCATACCAACATTTTCTAGCTATGTCTCCTGAGGCAAGGGAAACAAAAGCAAAAATAAACTATTGGGACTATGACAAAATAAAAAGCTTCTGAACAGTGAAGGAAACAATCATCAAAACTAAAAGACAAACTACTGAAGGGGAGAAGATATTTGCAAATGACATACCCAATAAAGGGTTAGTATCCAAAATATATACAAAACTTTTACAAGACAACATCAAAAAACCAAATAATCCAATTTTAAAAATGGGCAGAAGACATGAACAGACATTTCTCCAAGGAAGACATACAGATGACCAACAGACACATGAAAAGATGCTCAACACACTTATCATCAGGGAAATGCAAATCATAACTACAATGAGGTATCACCTTACACCTGTCAGAATGGCTAAAATCAAAGTTACAAGAAACAACAAGTATTGATGAGGATGTGGAAAAAGGAACCTCCATGCACTGTTGGTGGGAATGCAAACTGGTACAGCCACTGTGGAAAACAGTATGGAAGTTCTGCAAAAAATTAAAAATAGAATTACCCCACAATCCAGTAATTCCACTACTGGGAATTTACCCCCCAAAATATGAAAACACTAATTAGAAAAGATATATGCACCCCTATGTTTATTGCAGCATTATTTACAATAGCCAAATTATGGAAGCAGCCCAGTGTCCACTGATAGATGAATGGATAAAAAAGGTGTGGTGTAGGGGTGCCTGGGTGGCTCAGTTGTTAAGCATCTGCCTTCAGCTCGAGTCATGATCCCGGGGTCCTGGAATCGAGCCCTGCATCGGGCTCCCTGCTCGGCGGGGAGCCTGCTTCTCCCTCTCCCACTTCCCCTGCTTGTGTTCCTTCTCTCGCTGTGTCTCTCTCTCTGTCAAATGAATAAATAAAATCTTAAAAAAAAAAAAAGAAGGTGTGGGGGCGCCTGGGTGGCTCAGTTGGTTAGCGACTGCCTTCGACTCAGGTCATGATCCTGGAGTCCCGGGATCGAGTCCCGCATCGGGCTCCCTGCTTGGCAGGGAGTCTGCTTCTCCCTCTGACCCTCCTCCCTCTCATGCTCTCTGTCTCTCATTCTCTCTCTCTCAAATAAATAAATAAAATCTTTAAAAAATAAATAAATAAATAAATAAATAAATAAATAAATAAAAGAGAAGGTGTGGTGTATAGAGATAGAGATATAGAGACAGAGATAGATAGATGTAGATGTAGATAAAATAGAGATAGAGACAGAGACAGAGATAGATGGGTCACATAGGTGACAGGGATTAAGAATATACTTACATGATGAGCACTGATAATGTATAGAATTGTTGAATCACTATATGGTACACCTGAAACTAATATAACACTGTCTGTTAACTATACTGGAATTCAAAAAAAAAAAATGTGGGGTGCCTGGGTGGCTCAGTCAGTTAAGTGTCCAACTCTTGATCTCAGCTCAGGTCTTGATCTCAGGGTTGTGAGTTCAAGCCCCACATTGGGCTCCACGCTGGGCATGGAACCTACTTAAAAAAAAAAAAAAAAGAAGTGACATGCATCATGTGCCACCTCTGTGCTGAATGAACCTTTAAGAGATAGCACATGCCTTTCCACAGTAAGTTTCTAGATAGAAGTTTCTCTGTCCGCCTGGATTGCAGTGTGAAATCCCAGAGCAGAGTCTTAGGCAAACTTTGATTAATGTAGCTTGAATAAGAAACAAACTTGTGTTGTTACAAGACACTAATATGTAAGGGCTGTTTGTCACTGAAGCTTAACCTGCCTGATTCTGACTAATACACTACCACTCAGAGATGCACAGAAATTGCAGCTTTTGTATTTAATCCATAACAAATCAGGCCTTATCCACTAGTTGTCAGGAAAATTAAAATGAAGTAAACAAAATATCCTATCCAATTTAAACAACTCCTGTAGGCAATGTTAAGTCTCTCTTTAATAAAAATGCTCAGTGTCTCAAATATCCTCGTTCTCTCTCTGCTTCTTGCCCAAACATGGTAGTGTGGAGCGGGTGAGGAGAAGTAAGGCTCATTCAACTTCATGGCCATGGGAAAGAGTCAGGGTCCCCAAAATCCATCCTCTGCTTTCTCCAGACGCCAATACTGATTGCCCAGCTGGAATTTTCAGCGGCAGCTGCAACAGTAATAAATTGTGCCCCTAACTTTTTTAGGTCTGACCACCACCCCTGATAGCCCTTCCCTGCTGACCCAGATTTATCTCTGTTCCAACAGGCTTCAGAGACCATTCTGGGGGTTCTGAGTCCCACCTAAGCCACCTAGGCTTCCTTCACTACACTCAGCCCCCTGAAAGGCTTCCCAGCAGGCTTGCAATGATTTTCTGGGTCCCAACTATAAAGTTCTTTCCCTCCTGAACACACTGCAGCGTAGGGGGCCACATGGCTATGCCTCGCGGTGGTGTGGGGACAGATTAAGAGGTACATCTTATGTAAGTCCCAACTGCAGAAAGCAGCCATCCTTCTTTCCACAGAGCCCCCACATCTGACCCCATCACTGTACATGCCTGTCTTTCTCACCATCTCCTGGGGCAAAAAAAGGGCAGACATTCCCCCCAGATCATGGTGTCTGGACTTCATATATAAAACCCTAAAAAGCCAGCAATCAAACCTAGCAATATGCTAGACAGGGCTTGATGATAATTCTTTCTCAAGAACATAACCTGGGGCACCTGGGTGGCTCAGTTGGTTAAGTGTCTGCCTTTGGCTCAGGTCATGATCCTGGAGTCCCAAGCCCTGTATCGGGCTCCCTGCATGCTCTCTCTGTCTCTTACTCTCTCTCAAATAAATAAATAAAATCTTGAAAAAAAAAAAAGAACATAACCTGGCCAAAAAGCCTATGTAATCTTTTGCTCCAAAATCCTATTTTGGGATAGTTTGTGAAGCACACAAGAAAAAGCATTTAATGCAATGCCGGGAAGTCAAACCTACTCTGTCACTAACTAGCTAGTGACCTTGGCAAATTTATGTAACCTCCCTGATTCCATGTCATCATTGGTAAAATGTGGGTATTAATTTATTTGATGCCCGAATGAAATGTTCATATGCAAAAAAATTTAATATCTTTGACATCTATAAAGTATTCAGTAAATGGTGGCTATAAAAATTATCATCATCATTAGTGATGATAATAATGAATCAAGATCAGCCATTTAAAAGCTTGAATACACTCCTACTATGTAACTCAGTAATTTTACTCCTAGAACAATTTTATTTTATTTATTTTTAAAGATTTTATTTATTTATTCATGAGAGATAAAGAGAGATTCATGCGGAGGCAGAGGGAGAAGCAGGCTCCCCGCGGAGCAGGGAGCCCGATGCGGGACTCGATCCCAGGACCCTGGGATCATGACCTGAGCTGAAGGCAGACGCTTAACGGACTGAGTCACCCAGGCGTCCCTCCTAGAACAATTTTAAAAGAAATATATATATATATGTGCTATATGTGTATAAATTTATATAGAAAGACATATACATACATATGTATACACATATATTAATATATAGGTATGCACACATAATTTATATAAAGATATGTATACAATATATACATTTATATGTGTACATATATATATATACACACACAATACATACCCAAAATGTCTATACAAAAATGTTCATAGCAGCTTTATTCATAACTGCCCAAAACTGGAAACAACTCCATGTTCATCAACAGAGAAAGATGAACAGATTGTATATTACAACAATCCTCCCTCACAATAAAAAGAAACAAACCACTGACATACACAAAATAAACTTCAAAAAACATTATGCGGAGCAAAAGAAACCAGACATAAAAGACCACACACTGTATGGTTCTATTTATATGATTTCAGAATGGGTAAAATTAATTTTTGATAAAAGAAATCAAAACAGTGGTTTTGGGGATGGGGGCAGTGTGGGAATTGACTGGGAAGGGACACCAGGGATCTTTCAGGGGTGATGGAAATGTCCATGACTTGATAGGGCTTTGGATGCATGCATTTGTCAAAATTCATTATATAAAGTCTATCTCAACTAAAAATGTTAATCTTATACTGGACATCAGAAACTATCACTGTTTTTCATTCAATCCAGTCATACAATTCAGTCATTGTAAGACTCATCATTATTTTATGTACAAGAAAGAAAGAGAGAGAGAGAGAGGGAAAGGAAGAGAGGAAGAAAGAGCAAAACCACTAAAACTATGACACACTGTAGGCTGTAAAATACATGTTTAGAAATGTTAAGGGATACCTGGGTGGCTCAATTGGTTAAGCGTCTACCTTCAGCTCAGGTCATGATCCCAAGGTCCTGGGACTGAGCCCCGCGTCAGGCTCCCTGCTCAGCGGGGAGTCTGCTTCTCCCTCTCCCTCCATCCCTCCCCCTGCTCGTGCTCTCTCTCGCACACACTCGCTGACTCTCTCTGAAATAAATAAAATCTTAAAAAAAAAAAGAAATGTTAAAAATGTGGGGCATAATGTATGTTTTAGAATCAATGACCTTTGGTCACTTAATGTTTTCTTTGCATTTCTCTTATAACAATCCTAAACTCTCCTCTCCCCACTCCCCACGAAACATGTGGATACCCCAGGCAAACCAGAGTAAAGATTGTGGTCTCAGAAAGACAAAATAGAAAAGCACATTAATTATTTTCTAAATATTATTCTTGTCAAACAGGCATGCTGACCCATAGTTCTTAACTTGTCTAAGTTCAAAGTCCTTAATTAATGGCTAAATGATATGGGCTTTTTTTTTCTTCTTCTTTTTTCTTTTTCTTTTGTTTAAAAAGGCAAGAACACATTCCGTCTTGACTTTAGGTCAAAATTGTTGTCCTCACTGCAAACTGAACTCCATAATGATGACATTTAGATTCTACTTGTGGAAATCTCTTTAATGGGTTTCCTTTCCAGAATGGAAGTCTCCTGGTTACAATGGCTTATAAATCAAGAGTTTATCTGGAAGGAAGCTGGTGTTTGGAACTCAAAGTTTATTTTTTCCCCATATTTAGCAGTGTGTCTGGGGAGGTGGGGTTTAAACTTATTTAAGCTTTGGACCCAATCTCTTCTCTGGATGGATATTGCTGGTTGCCTTGGAACAGAGCTTCTCTTCCCCATTTTGAGTCATTGCCCCCTTTGTTGTGCAAAGATGAAGCAATGTCTCAACTCTGGCCCTGGGAAAGTGTGTGACAAGACCTCTAAGCAATTGGGAAAGGCTACCCTCCCAACCTGTTCAGCTTGTAGAATTTCTGATAGATGGAAAGTACATTTCTAAGGGAGCTTCCTAGAAAGAGGAAGCTGACTCTCAGATGTTTTCTCTTTTGGAGTTCAGTGTGTGTAGAACTTCTCTAATACGTTAAGAGGATTCGAAGAATGCCCATGGGAATAGACAGCTAAAGCTCCCACACACCATGAGGGACAGGAATCTGTACCAGGGACCCATGCCCCAAGCTAGGCCTCAGATATTTATGGTGATGGCTGGACCTAGCACAGCAAACAAGGCAGTCTGCTTTAGTAAACACACATTGAGACTTGTATCAGGCAGTACCCAGCCTGGAGAAGAGAAACCTCCCTATGTATTTCAGACACAGGAGATTGAATACAGGGACTTGGTTGCAAGAGTTTTGGAATGCTTAGCAGGGCAAAAGGTGGGGTTACCTATGATTCAGTTCGTGTCCCTAGGGTTGGAGTTACAGAAGGTATTACCCAGAGCCCATGTGCACACCCTTGCCGCTACTCCTGATGTTAGGGTCGTCACTGCTGATGGTTGAGGTGCCTGGAATTCTATATTCCTTCTGAATCCGTTTCCAAGAGCAAAATGGCTTATGCATTCTTCCTACTTAGAATCTTGTACCACTGGGCAAATCTTAACTGGACTCAGCTGGCAAGGGAGGTTAAGAAATGTAGTTCTCAGGCTTCTAGCCCAAGCAGTACAAAAGAGTGTATGGATGGACTATGATGGACTTCATCCCAACAGTCAACATCGTGATGGTAATGGACAGAGATGGCCATGGACAGATCAGACCATGTTGAAATTATTTTCAACAGTGACATTATATGATAATATCAAAAGCAATAGAAGTAGGGGACTAATCGGCCTTTCAAATTCTCTGCCTCTGCAGCATAAGAAGTACAGTCAATGGTACTGTAATAACATTATATGGTGAAGACGGCAGCTACACTTGCGGCAAGCACAGCATAAGGTACAGACTTGTCGAATCACTATGTTGTACACCTGAAACTAATGTGCCAACTAGACTAAAAAAAATTTTTTTATTCTCTGTCTGTTTTTTGTATGCAAAACCCACTGCCTTTGAACTAAGCCCCTAATGGTCTTGGGAATTTTGCTGGAAGCAGGGAGTGGGGGGTCTCAAGAAATAGTTACCTGATTTCCTTCAGGGATGGGCAGTGGAAGCTTGGATGATGACACTAGGAAAATAAGTTGAAGTGCATCGCACACTCAGATAAAATCCTAGTTAGATTTCTAGTCCACTACTTTTAACCTACCTAGTAGCAAACATGTTGTATACCTCATTTCCAAATGATTTAAATAAAAATAAACCAATACTGGCATATTAATGAATCATTTAATTATCCCTACCCCAAAAATGTCTTTACTTATCTACAGTGTTGGTGCATTAGGAAAAACAGACTTTATTAAAGAAAGATGAGGTGGTAGTACATATTTTTATGGAGATTCTATAGGGGAATTCTGGAAACTTCTGAGGATATTGGAGTTTGGGAAAAAAATCTTTATTATGTCAATTATCTGTACAAATTATCTTGCTGTCATTTCAATATGTGTACCTAAACTCTAGCTGTGGTAGGAAGAAGAATGGTGCCCCCAAATATATCTGCATCCTAATTCCTGAAACCTGTAAGTAAATATGTTACCATACAAAGCAAAAGAGAATTGAGTTTGTAGATGCAAATAGAGTCACTAATCAGCTGACCTTAAAATGGCAAGATTATCTATGTGGACCCAATGTAATCATGAGGGTCTTAAAAGTGGAAATGGGAGGTAGGAAAGAAGAGTCATAGGGAAGAATGGAAGATGGTGGAAGAAGGACCAGAGAGACAGTGTTGCTGGCTTTAAAGATGAAGCAATTGGACCACCAGCCAAGGAATATAGCCAGCCTCTATAAGCTGGAAAAGATAAGCAAATGGATTCTCTCCTGGAGTTCTATCTTGATTTTAAGCCAGTGAGACCTATGTGTGACTTCTAACCTCCAGAAAAATAAGATAATAAATTTCTGCTAGTTTAAAGCCACTAAGTTTGTTGTCATGTGTTACTGCAACAAGTGAAAATGAATACACCAATTCTCCCAGCTGTTCTTCAACTCCTCTCTTCTCCACTAAGGTAATATGTTATGGCAGCTAAGCATGCACAGGATAAATACTCTGTGTCAAAATTAATGTACTATGGGGCACCTAGGTGGCTCAGTCTGTTGAGCATCTGACTCTTGATTTCAGCTCAGGTCATGATCTCAGGGTCATGAGATTGAGCCCCACATTGGGCTCTGTGCTCAGCATGGAGTCTGCTTGAGATTCTCTCTCTCAAAAAAGAAAGAAAGAAAGAAAGGAAGGAAGGAAGGAAGGAAGGAAGGAAGGAAGGAAGGAAGGAAGGAAGGAAGAAAGAAAGAAAGAAAGAAAGAAAGAAAGAAAGAAAGAAAGAAAGAAAGAAAGAAAAGAAAGAAAGAAAGAAAGAGAAAGAAAGAAAGAAAGAAAGAAAGAAAGAAAGAAAGAAAGAAAGAAAGAAAGAAAAAGAAAGAAAGAAAGAAAAAGAGAAAGAAAGAAAGAAAAAGAAAGAAAGAACGAACGAACTATGATTAAACAAATGGGACTAGAGGAAGCTGCTGGTCTGTAAAGTGGAGGTTTAGATAGCTCTGAAGAGTTAATCAACCTGTGTGCTGTCCTACAATCTGAAATAGCTTTCTTTAAAAGATTAAGTTCTAATGAACAATTAAAAGTAAAGTAAAAATCAGGGGCACTTGGCTGGCTCAGTCGGTTGAGCATCCCACTTGGTTTTGGCTCCAGAGAAATAGAACGAATAAGATATTATGAAGCCCCAAGATCTCCAGTTGGCAAGCTGGACACCCAGGAGAGCTAATGGTGCAGTCCCAGTTCCAGTTAAATGCCAAAGCATAAGACTGATGTCCCAGCTCAAACATAAGCAGGAGGAGTTCCATCTTACTCAGTCTTTTTGTTCTATTCAGGCCTTTAGTGATTGGATGAGACTCACCCACATCAGGGAGGGCCATCTGTTTTTCTCAGTCTATGGGATTCAAATGCTAATCTCATCCAAAAACACCCTCACAGACACACCCAGAATAATGTTCAAAGAAATGTCTGAGCACCCTATGGAGCAATCAAGTTGATACATAAAATTAACCAACACATCTACAATAATTTTTTAAAGAACAGGTAGATTCCTTAGGATTTTCTACATAGACAATGTCATCTATGCAAAAGACACTTTACTACTTCCTTTCCAACGCTATGCCTTTTACTTATTTATTTTTGCCTCATTGCATTGGCTAGGACCACCAGGACAATGCTTAATAGTTGTCATGAGAGCATCTATCTGTCCATTGCTCCTGAACTTTAGTAGGAAAGCACCAAGCCTTTCACCATCAACTATGATGTCAGGTGAAGGTTTTTCATACATGCCCTTCATCATGTTGAGGAACTTCCTCTCTATTCCTAGTTTACTACATTTAAAAAAAAATCATGAATGTGATGTTTATCAAATTCTTTTTTTCATATTTTGAGATGACATATGATTTCTTTTTATTCTATTGGTATGATGATTGATTTTCAAGGACTGCATTATGGGATAAATCCTATAAATCATACCTTTTTTAAGGTTTTATTTATTTGAAAGAGTGAGTGAGAGAGGGCACAAGCAGGGGGAGGGGCAAAGGGAGAGGGAGAAGCAGACTCCTCACTGAGCAAGGAGCCCGACTCAGGGCTCGATTCCAGGACCCTGGGATCATGACCTGAGTCAAAGACAGATGCTTAACTGACTAAGCCACCCAGGCACCCCTATAGATCATACTTGATTATTCTTTTTACATATTGCTGGATTTGATATGTGGATACTTTATGAAGAATGTGTGGATTGACTTGGTGAAAAATATGCTCTGCAATTTTCTTTTCTTGTAATATTTTTGCTTGTGTTTGGTATCAGGGTAATGGTAGCACTTACTGAAGCCATTGGTGCCTGGAGTTTTCTTTGTGGGAAAGTATTTAACTTCTTTTAATAAATGTAGGTATATTCAGGTTATATATTTCTTCTTGGGGTGAGTTTTGGTAGTTTCTGTCTTTCGTTGAATTTAATCATTTTATCTGTTACCAAATTGTTGCTCTTAATATTTCTAACTATCCTTTTAATGTCTGTAGTGACATGTGGTTTTTAATTCATATTAATAATTTGTGTCTTTGGGGTGCCTGGGTGGCTCAGTCGTTAAGCGTCTGCCTCCGGCTCGGGTCATGATCCCAGGGTCCTGGGATCAAGCCCCACATCGGGCTCCCTGCTCAGCAGGAAGCCTGCTTCTCCCTCTCCCACTCCCCCTGCTTGTGTTTCCTCTCTCGCTATGTCTCTCTCTGTCAAATAAATAAATAAAATCTTTTTAAAAAATTTTGTGTCTTTGTCACTTTAAAAAAATCAGTTTGGCTATAGGTTTATCAAATTTACTGCCTGTTTTGAAAAACTACCTATTAGTGTCCTTGATTTTCTCTATTTTTTGTTTCAATTTCAATGATCTGCTAATATCTTTATTATTTCCTTCACTCTGCTTACTTTTATTTTTATTTGCTCTACTTTTTATACTTCCTTTAGGTGGAAGTTGAGAAATCAATTTGAGATCCTTCTTTCTCTTTAATATAGGATTTCTATATGGTAAAATTTCCTGTAAGCTCTACCTAAGATGCAGCCCATACATTTTGAAATGTATTTTCATATCATTGAGGTACAAATTTCTATCTCATCTTGTGACTTCTTTCTTGACTCATAGATTATTTAGAAATATTTTGTTGAATTTCCAAATATTTCAGAATTTCCCAGTTATCTATTAATGATTTTCACTTTAATTATGTTGTGATCAGAGAACATAGTTTGTATGGTATGACACCTTTTATATTTATTGAAGTTAAGAATAGAATCTTATTTTTTCTGACCCAGAAAATGACCTATCTTGATGGAATGTCCCATGTGCATTTGTAAAGAATGCATTTTATACTCTTGTTGAATGGAGCATTCTATCAATATCAATTAGGTCTAGTTGGTTGGTAGTGTTTTCAATCTTCTATTATCTTAATACTGATTTTTTTGGTCTAGTTGTCCTATGAATTACTGAGAGAGGAGAGATGAACCGCACTCCAATCATTATAGATTTGCTTAATTCTCCTGTCAGTCCTTTCAGTTGCTAATGTGTTTTAAAGCTCTGTTATTAATTACTTTCACATTTAAGACTGCAGGGTCTTTCTGAATAATTTACCCTGTTAGTATATGATGTCCTTCTTTATCCCTGGTAATATTCTTTATTCTTTGTTCAAAATCTACTTTGTCTGATATTAATATAGCTCCAGTTTTCTTTGATTAGTATTAGGACAGTATGCCTTTTTCCATTGTTTTAACCCATTTGTATCTTTCTATTTAAACTGGGTTTCTAATAGTGATAATATAGTTGGGTTTGGCTTTTTTTTTTTTTAAGATTTTATTTATTTATTTGACAGAGAAAGAGACAGCAAGAGAGGGAACACAAGCAGGGGGAGTGGGAGAGGGAGAAGCAGGCTTCCCGCTGAGCAGGGAGCCCGATGCTGGGCTCAATCCCAGGACCCTGGGATCATGACCTGATCCGAAGGCAGATGCTTAAGGACTGAGCCACCCAGGCGCCCCAAGGGTTTTGCTTTTTAAACCCAATTTAGCAACCTCTTCTAATTTATTGGGTTACTTAACCCTTTTATATTTAATTATCAACATGGCTGAGTTGACATCTATCCTCTTGCTTTGTGTTTTCTATTTGTCCCATGTCCTCCTGGTTCCTTTTTTTCTCGTTTCCTGCCTTTTTTAAATTATTTTTTAATGATTGTATTTTATCTCCACTACTGGTTTATTAGCTATACTTTTTCTTTTTTTAGCGGTTGCTCTAAGTTTTCTAATATATCTTTTTTTGTCACAGCCTATCTGCAAATAATATTGTTGCACTTCACCTAAAGCATAATAATCTTTCACCAGCATATTTCCTTTTCTTCTCTCCCATCCTCTGTGCTATTGTTGGGATGCATTTTACTTCTACATATACTTCCTGTTATTCATTGTTACTATTTTTGCTTTAGAGAGTCAATTATCCTTTAAAGATATTAAAAAATTATAAATAAGCATTTTCCATATTTGCCCACATTTTTACCATTTCCAGCACTCTTCATTCCTATGTGTAGATCAAAATTTCTTTCTAGTCTCATATTCTTTCTGCCTCAAAAATTTACAAGCATACTTCCTTTTATTGCACTTTGCTTTATTGCACTGTGCAGATACTGCATTTTTTTTTTTTTTTTTACAAATTGAAGGTCTGCAGCAACCTGGGTTGAGCAAGTCCATCAGCGCCTTTCCAACGGCATTTGCTCAGCTCATGTCTCTGCATCATATTTTGGTAATTCTTGCAATATTTCAAACTTTTCATTATTATTATATTTGTTATGGTGCTCTGTGATCGGTTATCTTTGATTTACTATTACAATGATTTTGGGGTGCACAAATTGCACCCATATAAGATAGCAAGCATAATTGATGAATGTTGTGTGTTCTCATTGCTCTGGCCATTCTTCCATCTCCCTCTCCCTCTCCTTGGGCCTCCCTTTTCCCTGAGACACAACAATATGGAAATTAGGCCAATTAATAACCCTACAATGGCCTCTAAGTATTCAAGTGAAAGGAAGAATCCCATGTCTCTCTCTTTAAATCAAAAACTAGAAATGATTAAGCTTAGTGAGAAAAATATGCCAAAAGCCAGGATGGGCCAAAAGGTTAGCCTCTTGCACCAAACAGTTAGCCAAGTTGTGAATGCAAAGGAAAATTCTTGAAGGAAATTAAAAGTGTTACTCCAGAGAACACACAAATGATAAGAAAGCAAAACAGACTTACTGATGATACAGAGAAAGTTTTAGGGGTCTGAACAGAAAATCAAACCAGCAACAACATTCCCTTAAGCCAAATGCTCATCCAGAGCAAAGCCCTGACTCTCTTCAACTCTGTGAAGGCTGAGAGAGGTAAGGAAGCTGAAGAAGAAAAGTTCAAAGCTAATGGAGGTTGGTTCATGCGCTTCAAGGAAAGAAGCCGTCTCCATAACATAAGAGTGCAAAGTGAAACAGCCAGTTATCCAGAAGATCTAGTTAAGATAATTAATGAAAGTTGCTACACTAAACAACAGATTCTCAGCGTAGACAAAAGAGCCTTAGTGTGGAAGAGGAGGCCATCTAGGACTTTCCCAGCTAGAGAGAAGTCAATGCCTGGCTTCAAAGCTTCAAAGGACAGGCTGACTCTTAGGGGCTAATGCAACTGGGACTTGAAGTTGAAGTCAGTGCTCACTGACCATCCTGAAAATCCCAGGAAACTTAAGAATGATGCTAAATCTATTCTGCCTGAGCTCTATAAAGGGAACAACAAAACCTGGATGACAGCACATCTGCTTACAACATGGTTTACTGAATATTTTAAGCCCACTGTTGAGACCTACTGCTCAGAAAAAAGGATTCCTTTCAAAATATGACTGCTCATTGACAACGCACCTGGTCACCTCAAGAGCTCCGATGGAGATGTACAAGATTCATGTTTTCATGCCTGCTAACACAACATCCATTCTGCAGTCCCCGGATCAAGGAGTCATTTCCACTTTCAAGTCTTAGTATTTAAGGAATACATCCCATAAGGCAATATCTACCACAGACAGTGATTTCTCTGATGGATCTGAGCAAAGTAAATTAAAAACCTTCTGGAAAGGAGTCACCATTCTAGATGCCATTAAGAACATTCATGATTCACAAGAAGAGGTCAAAATATACACATTCACAGGAGTTTTGGAGAAGTTGATTCCGGACCTCATGGACGACTTTGAGGGGCTCAAGACTTCAGTGGAGGAAGTCACTGCACATGAGGTGGAAACAGCCAGAGAACCAATTAGAAGTGGAGCCTGAAGATGGGACTGAATTGCTGCGATCTCATGATCAAACTTGAACAGACGAAGAGTTGCTTCGAGCAAAGGAAGTGGTTTCTTGAGATGGAATCTACTCCTGGTTAAGATGACAACAAAGGATTTAGGATATTACATAAACTCAGTTGATAAAGCAGTGGCAGGGTATGAGAGGACTGACTCCAATTTTGAAAGAAGTTGTCCTGCAGGTAAAATGCTATCAAACAGCATTGCATGCTATAGAGAAATCCTTTGTGAAAAGAAGAGTCAGTCAATGAGGGAAATTTCATTGTTGTATGAGTGTACCTGAGTTACGGAGTACAGACAATTGGGTGAGCAAGTATATCCAGCTAACAAGATAGTGACCTTCAAAAGCTACTAAGATCTGATCTAAAAATGGTATGTTATAGGCCACTGGTAGAACCAAATGTTGCCTCAAAGACCTAAATCATAAAATATTATAAATTGCTAGATAGGTAACATGACTAGTCAGAATTTTTCCCTAAACTTGAACTCACCAGGTTAAATGAAGAAATGACCAGTGTTAATACGTCTTTATAGACAGACCAACTAGAATAAACTTGTATAGCTTATGACCTTAGAATGTTCTTGCAACTGTATTATAAATTCAATTATTTATTAAGTTTATATATAATAATAGCAGGATTCTTTTTCTTTAAAAATACAACATAATTGTATGTGTTTTATAAATGAAATGTAATAAAATTTATTTTAAACCACTAACGAAGATGTGAGGATAGGCTTAATAGTACATTAAGATTCATGAAAATAATGAGTATACTATATATTTTTTCTTCCATTGCAGAAATGAAAATAACATGGCTAATAAAAGGAAAACCTATTAGGGGAAAAAACCCAAGCCTATCTGAAATGTAATTTCTCTTTTTAGGTGTGTTGTTACAAATAACATTTAGTTGTTAGTAAGAGAGAAACCAAAAATAATGATGACAAATAAGATAGATATCTAATATCTCTTTCAAATTCAAGAAGTTCAAAGGAAGATAGTCCAGGCTGGTTTGGTCCTCCTGGTGTCAGGGACCCAAACTTTTCTATCTTGTTTCTACTATATGAGTGGCTTGTGACTTGCATTATCAAGAATCTTCATGGTCCAGTATGACTGCTGGAGCTCTAGTCATTATGTCAGCATTTCAGCTAGGAAGGAGGAGAAAGACTAAAGAATGGCACATCCCCTCCTTTTAAGGCTTTTCAAAATGAGTCACAAGATATAAAGCACGTCTCTGTTTTCAAATTTGTTTTGCAACTAAAACAGCAAACAAAAATTGTCTATTGGTTTTGGAAGAGTGTGTAAAGAGTGTCTGGAACATATGAACTATCTTTTAGGTATGCAACAATCTTGCCTAACTGAGCCTCCCAGGATGCCAGAATGCTAGACTTCAAATTTCTTATTGGTTAACTATTTTGGAAATATTTTATCTTTTCATTTTGTTGGAAACATTTTCATTTTAGAAGGCTGTTTAGAATTTAGAATATACTTTAGGTATATTATTTATTTAAAATAGCTACTTTATACTAGAAGTCTCCCTAATAAAATGGTCAAAGTAAACTTTCACTGAAAGCATATCTGCAAAACTGTATTACAGCTATTGACTTGCCATGTTTCAATTAAAAAAAATTACCCATGAATTAAAAGTTCTGCTTTAAAAATAAGATGTTTAATGTTCTCATGAGACTTTTTAAATTTAATTTTTAAAGTAGATGATACAACACATTTCAAAAATTTTAAAAAGGAGATTAATATTAAAAAATATAAAAAAACTTATACAACTTAATATCAAAAAAACAACTTGATTAAAAAATGGGCAGAAGACATGAACAGAAGACATCCAGACAGCCAACAGACATATGAAAAGATGCTCAACATCATTCATCATCAGGGAAATGCAAATCAAAACCACAATGAGATACCACCTCACACCTGTCAGAATGACTAAAATCAACAATACAAGAAAGTTCAAGTGTTGGGTGAGGATGCAGAGAAAGGGGAACCCTCTTACACTGTTGGTGGGAACGCAAACTGGTGCAGCCACTCTGGAGAACAGTATGGAGGCTCCTCAAAAGTTAAAACTAGAACTATCAGAATTCCAGCAATTCCACTTCCAGGTATTTATGTGAAGAAAATTAAAACACCAATTCACAGAGATTTATGCACACACACACACACACAAATTATTGCAAAATGTTGCAAGAAGTTGTGGGTTACCCATTGTGATTGGTCATAGATCTAAGATTTCAAAATTCATGACTCAAATTCATTCCAGTAAATTACTATTTCTGATTTCTAGCATGGTGAAGGAAGAGAAATTTTTTTATTTTATTTTATTTTTATTTTTATTTTTAGAGAGGGAGGGGGGAAGGAGCAGAAGGGAGTGAGAGAGAGAATCTTAAGTAAGCTCCACATCCAGCATGAAGCCTGACATGGGGCTCGATCTCACAACCCTGATATTATGACCTGGGCTGAAATCAAGAGTCCAATGCTTAACCGACTGAGCCACCCAGGGGCCCTGGGAAACACTTTTAATAGTTGTCTGAATAAAAAGTACTATATATTAGATGTTGCAAAGCCTGTGGATGGGCTTTGTTTGGCTTGCATGGTGTTTCGATTGATTTTTTTCTAAGACAACAACCACTATTTGTAAACTGGAAGATTTCACAGAAGGATCTATATTTTTAAGGTTTCTTCAAAAACATATACACCTATATATACCTATACATATATATACATATATATATCAGTGTATACTGGAGTTGTGTTAAGAAAAATAGGTCTGGGTCAATAAAGTTGGAAAGCCACCAGTAAAAACCACAATAAGCAAAGAGATCATTACAACATAGTGTGATAAATAGTATGCACAGAGAGGGCCCAACCCCACACAGGGAAAGGGGGTCAAGGATTGTTTTCTGAAGGAGGTTTCTTCTGCTGTATTTTAAAGGACAGGCAAATTGCAGTAGATGTGGAGACAGATATTCCCAGCAAAGGAAATAGTACAAAGGCTCAACATCCTTGTGACTTAAGTAACAAGTAGAGTAGTAATAAGATACACGATGTAAAAGGAAGAAGGGACCAGATCAGGAATCTTCCACTCATCACCATAGCCGGGAGTTTGGATTTTATACTGAAGTCAGTGGAGAGCCACTGAAGCATGGGGAAGTGACGAAATTTAATTTTGGTTTTTAAATTTTTTAATGTTTATTTATTTCCTTACTCACTTACTATGTAGATTACTGCAGGAGCCCTTTAACTGGCCTCCTTGCATCCACCTGCCCCAGTCTATTCTTAACACAGGAGCCAGGGTGATCTTTAAAAAAAATAAGTCCACACGCCTCACTCTTGTTTTTAAAACCATACAATGGCTCCCCATTTCACATGGGGTAAAAGCCAAAGTCCTTACAGATGCCCCATATAGCCTTGTTCCATAATACCTCCGATCTCTTCTCCCAATACCCTCCCCTTGCTCATTGTACTCCATCCAGCCAGTCTCTGGAATTCACCAAGCATACCACTTCTGCCTTAGGATGTCTGCATGGGCTGTCCACTCTATCTGAAATATTCTTCCTCCCCCCAATTATCCACCTGGCAAATGCCCTTGTCTCCTTCATGTCTTGGCTCAAATGTCATCTTCTCAATGAGAACATACTTAACAGTTGCACCTTCCCCATAAAACATTCTTGATCCACTTTACCCTATTCTTTTTCTTTCTATGTAGTATTTTACAATGTCCTATGTAATCTATCTTTACTAATGTACACACAAGTGTTCTGCATAGTAATAAGCAATCAATTGCTTTGTCTTAAAAATACTATTTTACATTCCATTTTTCTTCTATAATGTCTTTTCATACAAATAATAATGTTACTTTATATCCATCAAGATGGGCCACAGGACTGTGGTTTCAAATAGTGTTTTTGTATCGAATTTCTTTTCTTTCTTTTTTACTTTTTAGATTCCATATATAAAAAAGATCATAATTTGTCCTTCTCTGTATTATTTCCCTAAGCATAATGTCTTTGAGGTCCATCCATGTTGTCACAAATGGCAAGATTTCATTCCTCTTTTTTTTTTTTTTAAGATTTTATTTATTTATTTGAGAGAGACCATGAGAGGGAAGAGGGTCAGAGGGAGAAGCAGACCCCCCGCCGAGCAGGGAGCCCGATGCGGGACTCAATCCCGGGACTCCAGGATCATGACCTGAGCCGAAGGCAGTTGCTTAACCAACTGAGCCACCCAGGCGCTCTCATTCCTCTTTTTATGGCTGAATAATATTTGTGTGTGTGTGTGTGCGCGCATGTAAGACAATTTCCTTATCCATTCACCCATCGATGCACGCATAGGTTGTTGACATATCTTGGCTATTATAAATAATGCTGCAGAGAACATGGGGGAGCAGATATCTTTTCCAGTTAGTGTTTTTGTTTTCTTTGGATAAATACCCAGAAGGGGAAAGGCTGGATCTTATGGTACTTCTATTATTAATTTTTAAAAGAAACTTCATACTGTTCTCCATACTGGCTGCACCAATTTACATTCCCAGCAACTGTACACAAGGGTTCTCCACAACCTCCCACCAACACTTGTTATTTCTTGTCTTTTGATAATAGCTATTCTGAAAACAAAAATAGCTATTCTGACAGGTGTAAGGTGATATCTCATTGTGGTTTTGAGATTTTATATACATATACAGAAAACCCTTCAGCATCATAATGCTCACCCATATGCTCAAAAGCAGATATCCATAGGACTCCTGCAGGAGAGGTGCAGACAAGTTATTGCCAGAATAAGAGGTGGCAAACGGTGGCATTTAACAAGGGTGTGTCCAGGGGAATGTAATTCAGCTTTTCTTGAAGACTCAGAAGAGGTTTGAGAATTACTCAATGCTCTTGTTTTATCTGCATGTCATCCATTCCTTGTTGTGTTTTCTGTGTGCACAAGTGCTAAGAAAGGAGATACGTGGCCAATAAAATGCAGAACTGGAGAGAATATGGCTTCAAAGTCAATTAAAACGTAAACTACCAAAACAACTTTGAGTTCAAAAACAGAACAACTTTAATAGTTGTTAAACTCGCTCTACTGAGACATGCTTAAATATTTAAAACTCAAAATCCATTTCATAGCATAATTTTTTCAACTGCAGAAGTGATTACGTTATGGTTATGAGGCTCGAGATGAATAGAACTGGGTGAGTTATCAAGAAATGAATTGACTTCTTGGGGTTTTTTGCTCCCAAGAATCATCACAAGGAAGAAAGTAAGGGGTGATTTTCCCCAAGACCAGGCAAGCTTTAGTGTACTAGAATTTGGGACTCTCCCTCCCGGGGGATGCAATTTCCTTGGTGTTTGTTTATTTGATTGGAAGGCTAATCCAAATAGGTCTTTTCTGGAGGAAGACCTAGGCTAATTGAGATAACCACCCTAGATTGTCTGTGAGGATAACTGGATGCACAAACAGCATTTTGGAGGGGATGGGGTGGAGTATAGAGAAGGGAGTCAGGCAGGTTTGCTAAGACAAGAAGCCAGAGGGTGGGTCTGGACAATGACCATCAGGAGTGACCAAGAACACATAGGTCACATCCTCTCCCAATTTTTCCTGGGTCCTGGTGAGACCCAGGGGAAAGGAAAAGAACAATTTGCTATTTGGGTGGTGGGGAATTGGGAGACTGTTATCAGATTTTTGTTGATCTTGGCAGGTAGAAGCTTGGAGCCAGATATGATATGACTTACAAAAATAAGGAAATGTGCTTGTTTTATATTTTGAGTACTGAGAAGTAATTCTTTCCTTTTACATCTTTTGTTTTTGTTTTCTGTTCTTGAGCAAAACTCCTTCTATGGGTAGACTAGTTTTCTTTCATTCCCTTCACCTCATTTCCACGCACCTTGGTTTCCCCAGGGTAGCCACAGCAGCTGGATGCCCTTATGCTGGTCTTGCAGTTCCTAAGTCCGTGTCTCCCACAGTGCTGTACACCACCACCTGATGAGCACCAGAAATGCATCACCCCCTAGTCTGAGAATCTAGTGTGCCTACTTCCTAAATGGTTCCACGAGTCTTCTTCCTGTCCTTCAAGAATCTTCTTTTTTTTAAAGATTTTTCAAAATTTATTTACTTAGGGCGCCTGGGCGGCTCAGTTGGTTGAGCGACTGCCTTCAGCTCAGGTCATGGTCCCGGGGTCCTGGGATCAAGTCCCGCATCGGGCTCCCTGCTCTGCGGGGAGCCTGCTTCTCCCTCTCCCACTCCCCCTGCTTGTATTCCCTCTCTCGCTGTGTCTCTCTCTGTCAAATAAATAAATAAAATCTTTAAAAAAAATTTATTTACTTAGGGGCTCCTGGGTGGCTCAGGTCATGGTCCTGGGGTCCTGAGATGGAGCCCCACATTGGGCGCCCTGTTCAGTGGGAAGCCTGCTTCTCCCTCCCCCACTCCCCCTGCTTGTGTTCCCTCTCTCGCTGTGTCTCTCTCTCTGTCAAATAAATAAATAAAATCTTTTTAAAAAATTTATTTACTTAGAGAGCAAGCGAGAGAGAGAGAGAGAGAGCATGAGTGGGGGGGCGATGCAGAGGGAGAAGCAGACTCCCCGCCGAGCAGGGAGCCCGATGTGGGACTCGATCCCAGGACCCCGGGATCATGACCTGAGCTGAAGGCAGACCCTTAACCAACTGAACCAGCCAGGTGCCCAAGAATCGTTGAATTACCACATGACCCAACAGTTCCACTCCCAGGTACACAACCCCCGCAAAATGAAAATGTGTTTACACAAAAGCATGGATATGAATGTCCACATATAAGACAAAACTGCACAGAGCTAAACACACACACAAACAAATGAATGCATGGAAAAAAACACAAAATTTGAATAAGGTCTATGCATTGCATTAACGGCCATTTTCTGGTTGCACTACCATACTTAGTTACTCATAATAGCCCCAAAATGAAAATAACTCAAATATCCACGAACTGGTAAATGAATAAACAAAATATGTAATATCCATCTAATGGAGTATTATTCTGTCATAATAAGGAATGAGATACTGATACATGCTACAACATTGACAAAACCTGAAAACATTATGCTGAGAGGAACCAGACACAAAAGAACATATTTTATGATTACATTTATATGAATTATTTAGAATGGAGATAGAAGTAGATTATAGATTACCAGGGGCTAGGAGAACAGAAACTGGGAGTGACTGCTAACACACTGGGTTTCTTTTGGAGGTGACAGAAATATTCTGGAATGAATTAGATAGTGGAGATGGCTGGGCAATATCGTGCATATACTAAAAACCACTGAGTTATACACTAAAAAATGGTGAATTTCATGTTATATGAATTTAAAAGTTTAAAATTCTAAAGCCGAGGGCGCCTGGGTGGCTCAGTTGGTTAAGCGACTGCCTTCGGCTCAGGTCATGATCCTGGAGTCCCTGGATCGAGTCCCGCATCGGGCTCCCTGCTCAGCAGGGAGTCTGCTTCTCCCTCTGACCCTCCCCCTCTCATGCTCTCTGTCTCCCATTCTCTCTCTCAGATAAATAAATAAAAAATCTTTAAAAAATAAAAAAAAATTTTAAAAATAAGATTTTATTTATTTGGGCACCTGGGTGGCTCAGTTGGTTGGGCGACTGCCTTCGGCTCAGGTCATGATCCTGGAGTCCTGGGATCGAGTCCCGCATCGGGCTCCCTGCTCAGCAGGGAGTCTGCTTCTCCCTCTGACCCTCCTCCCTCTCATGCTCTCTCTCTCATTCTCTCTCTGTCAAATAAATAAATAAAATCTTAAAAAAAAAAAACATTTCAAATATCAAGAAAGGAAAATCACAGGGCGCCTGGGTGGCTCAGTCGGTTAAGCGACTGCCTTCGGCTCAGGTCATGATCCTGGAGTCCCAGGATCGAGTCCCGCGATCGAGTCCCGCATCGGGCTCCCTGCTCGGCAGGGAGTCTGCTTCTCCCTCTGACCCTCCTCCCTCTCGTGCTCTCTGTCTCTCATTCTCTCTCGCAAATAAATAAATAAAATCTTTGAAAAAATAAAAATAAAAATAGGGGCGCCTGGGTGGCTCAGTTGGTTAAGCGACTGCCTTCGGCTCAGGTCATGATCCTGGAGTCCCGGGATCGAGTCCCGCATCGGGCTCCCTGCTCGGCAGGGAGTCTGCTTCTCCCTCTGACCCTCCTCCCTCTCATGCTCTCTGTCTCTCATTCTCTCTGTCTCAAATAAATAAATAAAATCTTTAAAAAATTAAAAAATTAAAAAATTAAAAAAAATAAAATTCTAAAGCTGAAAGAAAGAGAGAGAGAGGGAAGAATCCATCAGCCTTGAGCCCCAGCCATCCCCTTCTTGGTGACATAATCTGACAGCTTGCCCTCCAGCTCCAAGGGTCCGCTGTCTATCCCCCAACAGAGGACAGTGCAAGGCTAAAGACCCCGCCCCCAGCCATTGGCCTTCCTGGCCCCACAGCACTGTCTCAACTCCCCCTCTGCTCTGAGTGATGGCTGCTGGCCAAGTTCGCCAGCCCTGTCTGGACATGCTGATTCGGAGCCCCCGAAGGACCTGCCACCTGCATCACCCCTGAAGTGTAGACACTGTACCCCAGGAATCCAGCCATTCCTTTCAATTTCCTTTGGCCTGAGAAAACGGGTCTTGGACTCCGTTTTCAGAAAGAAAGATACCTTCTTGAAGTGTGTCAACCTCCAAAATTACATTAAAATCCTAACCCCCAGTACCTTACTGGATATAATGTCTTTACAGAGGTCATTACATTAAAATGAGGTTATTTTAGGGCGGGTGAGTCCTAATCCAATACGACTGGTATCCTTATAAAAAGGAGAAATTCGGACACGGACACACACACAGAGAGCTGATGTGAAGATACACAGGGAGAAGACTGCCATGGAACTGGAGAGCTGCATCTGCGAGCCCAAGAACCACGAGACTTGCCAGCAAACACAAGAGTTGGAAGAGGCAAGGAAGGATCTGCCCCCAGAGCCTTCCAAGAGAGCATAGCGTGGCCAACACTCCTGACCTCGAGATCTGGGAGAAACAATTCGTGTTGTGTGAAGCCACCTGGTTTGGGTACTTTGTTATAGCAGCTCTAGGAAACTTATGTGTGTATAAAAGCACAGGGTTGTTGGAGTGTGGACGGCAGAGATTCCTACATTTAAAAAAAAAAACCGGGGCGCCTGGGTGGCTCAGTCGTTAAGCGTCTGGCTTCGGCTCAGGTCATGATCCCAGGGTCCTGTGATCGAGCCCCGCATTGGGCTCCCTGCTCTACGGGAAGCCTGCTTCTCCCTCTCCCCCACTCCCCCTGCTTGTGTTCCCTCTCTCTCTGTGTCTCTCCCTGTCAAACAAACAAACAAACAAACAAACAAACAACAAAAAAAAAACCATCAGTGCTACTCATAAATGGAACAGACCACAGATAGTTTGGACAAATGGACAACCTGAAGGGATCTCGAGGGGATTACGCTGGGAGGAAAAAAGACCAACTCTAAAGGTTACAAACTGCCGATTCCATTTATAAGCATTCTTCAAGGGACGAAATCCTAGGGATGGAGCATAGATCGGTGGTTGCCAGGGCTTCGAGAGAGGAAGGTGACTGTGGCTGTAACAGAGAAGGAGGAAGGATCCCTGCCACAGGTCCTGTGCCCTGTCCTGACAATGTGGTCACAGACGGATCTGTGTGTGACAAACCTGCGCTAACTACGCACGTGAATGCATGCATGGAAAACCGACAAAATCTGCTGGAGGCCTGTGGATCTTCATGAAGGTCAGTTTCCTAGTTGTGATACTGTATTAGAGTGATTCCAGATGTTACCACTGGGAACAGACTGCAGCCCAGAGATGTCTGATCTTGCCTAACTTCAGTCCTATAATCGGGAATTTCTGACTGTGCACCCGGAGCTCTCTCATTACAGACGGGTCTTTAATAACGTCAGGCTTCACTTGAGATCCCGAGAAAGGAAGGAAAAAACAAAAAACCCCACCCGCAAAAGAGCAAGACGGCAGAGTAGGAGAACTCGTCCGAAGAGAGGTACTAAGGCGCGGAGAGGAGTAACTGTCAGGCCCTTCGTCCTTCTCCTCCCTCCCGCGCCCCCTTCAACTGTCTGACATTTTCTTGGGGAAGAAATTCGCGACTGGATTAAGGCAAAGTGCCACCCGGACCGGAGGGACCAGCGGCGCACAGGGCCACTCGCCCGCCAGCCCGGCAGAGCAGGGACACTTGGGACGTCGACGCCGGAGTGACAGGCGGAGACAAGCGCAGGGAAGTGACCCGGCGCCGCAGGAAGCAGGTGTGAACGCCCACCGGCCGTGCTCACTGTAAGAGTGCCGACTCCCTCTGCGACAGGACACAGGACCAAATGGACTCACTTCTGGGGTCCCCAGGGCCGAGGAGAGAAGAGGAGGGGGGGACCCCAGGCTTCTGCAGGTGACGGTCAGGGTCCTCGCTCCGCGCAGCCAGCAGCGCTCCGGGGACGCGGGCGGCTGCGCGGGGGGCACGGCGGCGGCCAGGGCTTTTTCGAGAGGAGGGGGTGGGGATGCTGAGTCACAGATCTGTCACTGCTTCTCACCTCTCCCCAGCCCTCCGGGGGCTAAAGCAAAAGCGAAAGCGAATGCGACTCGCGGGGCAGCCGGTCCCGGGAGCTGCGCCCAGCACCTCCTCCGGGACGGTCGGGCATCTGCCCGCGCGGCCGGCGGGGCGTCCGGGCCGCTGCGAGCCCAGGGCCCGGCTCGGGCCATGGCCGGGCGGCGGAGGTCTGGCTGCAGGGTCAGCGCCCTCGCCGCGCTGCTGTCGCTGCTGCAGCTGCTGCTGACGCTCGGGCCGGCGACGCCAGGTAGGGAGAGGCGTGCTCCCCTGGCGCGGCAGGGGGGCGTCGGGCGCGGCGCGGCGGTGGGGCGCGGCGGGACGGTGGGGCGGGGCGCGGCGCGGCGGGACGGTGGGGCGCGGCGGGACGGTGGGGCGCGGCGGGACGGTGGGGCGGGGCGCGGCGCGGCGGGACGGTGGGGCGCGGCGGGACGGTGGGGCGCGGCGGGACGGTGGGGCGCGGCGGGACGGTGGGGCGCGGCGCGGCGGTGGGGCGCGGCGCGGCGGTGGGGCGCGGCGGGACCGTGGGGCGCGGCGCGGCGGGAGGCGGCGGGGCGCCCCAGGCGGGTGGCAGCGAGCGCCCCACCTACCGCGGCCGCGACTCGGAGCCCAGGAAAGGGCGCTGCGCCGGTGGGGAAGAGGGGACGGGGCGCTGCGCCCGCGCGCGGGGACACGTGGAGGCAGCGGTGGGGAGCGCAGCGCCGGGAGCCGACCCACCGCAGCTTGCGGGGTCACCCAGGGAAGGGAGACGTGTGGCCAGGCTTTGAGTTTCACGTCTTCCCGATGTAAGAGGCGAAGGGAAGGCGCGGGGTTTGCAGTGGGGGCTCGGGGTGGGAGTCTCCCAGCAATTGAGAGAAATGCGTGGAGGCGGTTCTCCGAGCCCCACGAGGAAAGCTGTGCAGACGCTGCACCGCGCGCAGTGCCCACAGGGGTCCGAGGAAAGCGACCTGCTCTCTACCCTCAAACGAAAGCGAATAATACGAATGGGTGGCGGCGGGATGGGGTAGAGACTGGCTCGCTGAGGAGAAAAAACGTGTTGGGCAGGTTGCACTCCCGAGGGACCTGGAAACCTCTCCAACTTCTTAAGCAGCAGGAAACCGTGGAAGGGCGTGGAAGGGCGCGGGAGTGGTGGGGCTGCTTGGAGTACGCGCAGTCAGGCAAAGGGGGAAGAAATAAAGCCAGTGGTGGCTCGGTGTATTCCAGATGAACGTAGGTCGCATAGATGTAATCTCCGCAGAAAGAACCGAATGAGTGACTCATAGGTTTTCATTCCGGGGAGCTAGAGAGGAGGGAGGAGAAAGGATAGATGGTCTGGCTTTATCCTTGTTGGCGCTTCTTATAGTCAGGGAGCAATCTGAGGGTCCGATGAAAGCCAGGAACCCTCTCCCCAGAAAAATGCATGAATGCACATGCATCTAATTTGGGGGCCAGGGACCCATTAAAGCCCATTCATAGATTCTCCAAGAGTTAGTTAATCCCATGATCTGTATGTGTGTGCGTGTTTTAAGGCAAGACTCCCAATAATTTGCCTCCAGTCGGGCCAATCTATCTACCTAGAGTACTTGATCAGAGGTATCCACCCACAGTTGCCGCTTGCTGGCTTGGTGTGAACCCTGTAGCTCTGCAGGGTTTCATGAAGTTTTATTTTCTTGAGACTATGGATTCCCCCCGACCCCATCTGAGAATCTGACTTATGTTGGTGACCTGGTCGGTTCCTCTCATGTCCCTAGCCAGTGTGCCCAGTAGCTAGCCGACTGGGGCAACTCGACCAGAACAGTGTGAAAGTGAGATGCAGCTTTAGTTAGAGCCCAGCAAGTGCAGAGAACTCTGCAGGCAAGACCTCCAAAGCTCACCACCCACAGCCTCGTTTTTGACCTCACAAAGGTACTGCTGCCATTCTGCAGCTCCTGGTGTTTCTCGGTGTTTCTTGAACAGGTTTAGTGAGATACAATAGATAATAAACTTCATACATTTAATTACATGATTTGATATGTTTAGAGGTAAATGTATACACTCATGAAAACATCATGATCGTGAAGGTAAATATAATCATCACTACCAAAAATTTCCTCTTGTCCTGCGTAACCCTTACCTCCCACCCAGCCCTATCCCCCAGGCCACCACCATGGGATTTTGGTCACTTTTGACTTGCTGTCATATCTAGAATGTTATATAAATGAAGTCATACAAAATGTACTCTTTCTTGTCTGGCTACTTTCAGTCATAGCAATTGCTCTGAGAATTCTCCCTCCATCTTGTAATCTGTATCAATAGTTCATTCCTTTTTATTGCTGAGAAGTATTTCATTGCATGGGTATCACACCATTTTGTTCATCCAACTCGGTTGTTACTGGACGTCTGGGTTGTTTCTGGTTTGGGGCTGTTACACTTAAAGCTGTTATGAACATTCACATGTCGGTTTTGTGTGGACACAGGCTTCCATTTCTTTTGGGTAGAGACAGTGGGAGCAGAATGGCTGACTCATATGACATGTGTGTGTTTAATTTTTATATTCCCACCAGTGGTGTGTGAGTTCCAATTCCTTCACATCCTCGTCAGCACTTGGTAGGGCCAGTCTTTCTTTTTTTTCCTTGAAAATTTTTTTCCAGCTTTATTGAGATATAATTGACATATAACATTGTGTAAGCTTAAGGTGTACAACATGATGATTTAGTATATGTACATATTGTGAAATGATTGCCACAATAAGGTTAACACATTCATCACCTCATATATTTACCAAATTCTGTGTGTGTGTGTGTGTGTGTGGTTGGTCAATCTCTTTATTTGTACCCATTCTAATAGGTGTGTAGTGGACTCTCGTATTTTCTTCTCAGAGTTTTTAATTTGCATTTTCCTAATAACCAGTGATGTTGAGCATCTTTTCATGTGCTTATTTGCCATCAAATACATCTTCTTTGTTAAAGCATCTGGTTACACCTTTTGCCCTTTTAAAAACTCAGCTGTTGAATTATTATTGAGTTTCAAGAGTTCTTTATATATTTGGGATACAAAACCTTTATCAGATATGATTTGCAAATATTTTCTCAGAGCCTGTGGCTTGTCTTTTCATTCTCTTAACAGTGTCTGATGAGGAACAGAAAATTTTAACTTTGATTAAGTTCAGTTTATTTCTTTTATGTATTATGCTTTCAGTGTCATCTCTAAGAAATCTTTGCCTAACTCAAGGTCACAAATGTTTTCTTCTAGATGTTTTATAGCTTTAAGAATTTACATTTCTGTCTGTGAATCATTTTGAATTAATTTTTTATATAATATAAAGTGTGGATCGAAAGTTCCATATTGGCTTGGTTTCAGGGTTTTTTTGCATATGGATATCCAATTGTCCCAGCACTATTTGTTGAAAACATGATTTCAGTGGAATTGCTCTTACACCTATTTTGAACATCAGATGTTCAGATAAGTGTTGGTCACCATGGACAAAACATCAGTCTGTGAAAACCAGTTATATTTCTATCCATTATCAATGAGCAATTGGTTGAAACTTAAAAATATATGCAACTTACTCAATAGCATCAAAAAGTATGAACCACTTATGGATAAATCTGACAAAAGATGAGAAAGACCTGTACACTAAAAACCACAAACCACTGCTGAGAGAAATTAAAGCAGACCTAAACAAATGGAGACATATACAATGCTCGTGGGCTGGACAAATCACTATTGCTAAGGTAACCATATTCCAGCCCCAACTCCAAATTCCACAAGCTTTCTTGCAAAAATTAACAAACTGATTCCAAAATTCGCAAGGAAATGCGTAAGACCCAGTATAGCCAAAACAACTTTGAAAAACAACTTTCTCTAAGTTGGAGAAATAACATTCTGATTTTAAGACTTATTATAGGGTTACAGTAATCAAGACAATGTAGTATTAGGGTAAAGATGAACAGAGGGCTAACAGAAGAGACTGCACCTAATGTTTTTAAATGAGCTTGGAAGGGAAGTGGATACAAATTATTAAATTTGCTACTTGGTGCTATGATCCTGATCAGAAATTCTAGAGAGAAGCCCATTCCTTATCACCAGTGGAACAAATAATATAGTCTCAGATATGTTCCTGCTAGTTTGCCATGCTAACAGCTGCAGCAAATTGCTGTTATCTGTTCTTAGTCAAAAGGCATTTTAGGAGGGGAAACCCATCATCTTGGGCAAGAAGTAATTTACTTCTTAAAGATCCTCACAACCTGAAAGGCTGCAGACGATTTCCCAAAAGCAGCTAAAGATGAGGATTTGTTTGAAGATAAATACATCTCACCAACTTGGGTTCTGTTGTACAGGTATGTCTGTTGTACAGTATGCTTTGGGGTTTTACAACTTTTGTGTCTTTAAACATTTTTAAAACCATTTTTCAGAATTCTGGGGAGTTTTGCCCAAACCTTTCATTTTCTATTTCAGATCAATTTTATCTAGTTATTATTGTTCTGTGCTGCTACTCATAGCAAAAAAAGTCATAAAAACTTAAATGCACAAAATATGGGATTTATTGAACTCAACCTAGATGTTCAACAGTGGAGGACTGCATAAATTAAATGCAGTTCTTTCAAATAATATGCATCATATTATTCAGTTTTTACTAGAAGATCTAGAAGTAGCTATCACTGAGTAGGGAGACACCATAGGTTGTATGCATGTGTGTGTGTGTGTGTGTGTGTGTAGTTGTCTGCCTTTTCTTATTTTTCTGTCATAATTTAAATTGGCTTTGTAAAAAGAAAATAAAACTACAAAAGAAGTAGCTCAAAAAAAGTTATAGAATTTGGGGATTTTTTCAGAACCATTTTTAACTAATTACAGCAGATCTTGTTTGGCAATGTTTTCATGACTATAAATTTTGCAAATTGGAACCAATTTAGGGTTCTAGAACTATAAAGTACCATATATAGCATTTGTGCATAAATTTTACAATTTGTTTACAATTTGGTGACTCTTATTGCTAGAGCTGTGTGTAGGCTGGATATTTAGGTTGTTTCAAAATGTTTGATGTTCTAAAAGGCACAGAGTAGGAACAACTGGATGAAAATAAGCTATAGAGAGCAAAAAGGGCAAGGGAAAACTCCTCAAAGTCAAAAAAAAGATGGCAGAAATGCTTCTGGGGATATTCTTTTTCAATCGAATCATCACTTCAACTAACTTGTTTTGGGCTAAAGCACTTTTGCCAAATTGATTTTACTAAATAGTGTGTAACTACGTAAATAAATGTATAAAATCCCCTAGTATATATATTTAGAGTCATATCCCTGCTACTCATTATGCATGGTTGATGTTATTTGAATGTTTTCTACTGGGAAAGACTTGATTTTCTTCTGAGCAGTAGGGAGCCACTGAAGGTCTCTGGGCAGGAGGGACATTACCTGGACCGGCATGGTGGAAAGATTACTTTTGTAAAGAATGTGAAGAGTAAACTGTAGGCAAGAGGGTCTGGAGGCAGGCAGTCAAGCTGGAGACTTTTGCAACAGTTCCTGTAAATGGTGATGAAATCTTGGACTGAGACAGTCTTAATAAGGAAGAGAGGAGGGGGCAGATGTCCTCTTGAGTTTTACAAGCATAGAGTGTATTTTATTCTTTCCCTTTTGTTTGCTCTTCAGCCTATAGCCACTCAACTGTTCCAAGCCCTCATAAAACAATATTTAAAGACCCCAACCAAGATGAATTCATCTACCACACAAAATGGGGGCAGGGAATTTCAGTTAGGGAGCCCGAGAGAGAAAGAACAGAATTGATGAGTTAAAGATAATGACCTGGGTAGAGTGCGTACTTACGATGAGTGCCAAAGGAACTGAACGTGTTGGCTTGGTTGGCATTTCAGCTAGAAAAATAATGAAGGAAAATGGATTGCTGTGATCACAGAGGCCTTTATGTTTTCGATGCATCAGTGTCACGGTGAGCTTCTTGAAGGGGAAATTACATCTGATACTTCCTACCACACTTAGCATGCTGTAGACATATACATGGTAGAATAAGAGAAAAAAAGTATTGGAATGGATTCTGACTCTCCTCAAAGAATGGGAGGGGCATGCTAACACGATACCTTTTGAACTGGGTATGAGACTAGGCCAAGGATATTTACTGTATTAGATTGTGTAAGCCGATCTGATAAAGAAGTCTGACTCACAAGTTCTGCAAAGTAGAGAAAGGTGTGGCCTACACACTATTTTGGTGACTTCATTTATGATCACTAGGACTTGTATATGGGTTTGTTTGTTTTGGTTACTTAAGAGTCTCTAAAATCCCAGAACCGTAAGTTTACAACTATTTACATTATTTCATCCACTCCTCTCTGTATATTCATAAGCCGCTAACCCCAGAAGGTACCTATCACATACCAGGCTTAGCGCTGTGGGAGCACCAGAGAACTCTGAGATACAGTCACCACCTCCAAAGAACTCACAATATTGTAAATAATACAACACTTACTTACGTGGAATATCTAAGGAATAATGTTATGAGAAAATATATAGAGAAATTATAATTGAAGTGTCTAAAGATGTGATGGGGGTCTCTAGAAAGAAAGGTTATTGATACAATCAAATGTATTATCTCCAGTGTCCTTATGAGAGAGTCCAGCTTTGTAGGGTAAATAATGGGCCATCATGTAGCTGACGGGGCTGGCTTTAGTATATTGATATCCTTGTGCATTCATATATCAATTATTATCTTTCTTCGAGGCCTGTTCACAATCTACTAGACCACTAGTAGATTTCCTTTTTCAGCAGAATGACAGAGTAGATATTCTGAAAAATCCTCTTGCTACAAAACACCCAGAAATGATGAATAATATAGAGCAAATATCTATTAAAATCCAGACCCAAGAAAATATGTATCAACTATTTAAAGCAAAAAAATAATCTATTTTGGTGTTTATAATATATGTAGAAGCAAAATGTATGACAACAATAACACAAAGGCTGTGAGAAGAGAAACGGAAGGATAGTGCTTAAGGTTCTTCTTATACTGTATATGTGAAGTGGTATAATGTCACTTGAAGGTGAACTGTGATGAGGTAAAGACATTTACCAGGAGCCCTAAAGCAACCACCAAAATCATATAATCAAAAGAATTACAGTTAGTAAGCCAACAAAGTATATAAAATGAAATCATGAAATATACTCAAATAATCTCATGACATGATCATCTCCATAGATAATCCTACGGAATCCACAAAAATGCTCTTAGAATAAGTGAGTTTGGCAAAATTGCAGAATACACACTTAACTTACAAATATCAATATATAAAATACTAGCAACAAGCAGTTAGAAATTGAAAAATTTGAAAAAACACCATTTGTGTTGACATAAAAAAAGGAAATATTTAGGAATACATCTGACAAAAAAAGTACAAAACCAGTAACCAAAAACTATAACATTTCTCAGATAAATTACTGAAGATTTTAATAAATTGAGAGAGATACTGTTTATAGATATTGAGAAGATTCAATATTATTAAGATGTCACTCCTTCCCCAACTTGACCTGTAGATTTAATGCAATTTCAATCAAACTTTCAACAGGATTTTTTTTTTTTTTTTTTTTTGGGCAGAAACTGATATACTGATTCTAAAATTCAGTAAGGGACCAAACTCAACTTTGGAATTGATTAACAAAGATTTATTAGAAAGCTACAACAACCAAGACAGTGCAGTATTGTGTCAAGATTAACAAATAGACAAATATATCAATGGAACAGAATAGCAAGTTCAGAAATCAACCCACTCATACTTGGTCCTGGCTCAGTATCCTATATCAACACCACTGGAGGTCCACTACTATGGGATAAGGGGAAAGAAGCTTTTTCCTACACAAAACCTGTAAAGATACAGGGGAGAAGTTGACTGCAAGGAAGTAAGGAGCAATATAACTGAAAGCTCCAACCCCAGGAGCCAGACACACAGGGCCTGCCTAAGACTGGCAAGACTAGGACAACAGAAAACTTCTCCTGACTCCAGGCAAGCAAGCACCAAGTAACAAGCACAGTTGTCAGCCGCGGAGGGTGTGGTGAGCAAGAGTGTGGACATAACCTCTTGGGGTTTAGATACATAGAGAAGGACTGAAAGATGAGGGTGGATTAGGAACACAGAGAAACCCTCTGGCCCTCCAGCACCCACCCTAAGCACAAGATAACACCAGAGGAATTTGAAGCCAGTGGTGTTCTGAAGGCGAACTTAGCACAACAAAATCCAAACCCAATTCAACAACTGACTAGACTGACTCATTCCCCCACTCTGTCAGTCTAGCCAAAGAAGTTTTCCCATTTTCAGGCATAAATAGTATTTTACCTCAGTTCTACACACATAGTCCAGCATTCAATCAAAAATTACGTGACACACAAAAACACAACAACAACACAAACCCATTATCAAGGGGCAAAGCAATAAACAAGATTCAGAGATGACCCAAAAATCAGAACTATGAGACTGGAAGTTAAAATAAATATCACTAACCTGGTAAAGGCTCTGGTGGAAAGGATGGACGGTATTTCTGAACAAATGGGGAATTTCAGCTGAGAGGTGGAAACCATAAGAAAGTCAAATGGAAATGTTAGAAATTAAAAAGAAACCAAACAAACAATAATAGAGATGAAGAAAGGAAAGAATCAATAAACTTGAATATAGGTCAGTAGAAATTACTCTAATAGAAACACAAAGAGAAAAAGTGAGAGAGAAAAAAATGTGAGACAAAGTATCCAAGAGCTGTAAGATAACAGAAAATGGTCTAATATATGTGTAACCAGAATTCCAGAAACAAAAGAGAATGGAGCAGAAGAAATATTTGAAGAGATAATAGTTGAGAATGTCCCCAAATTTATAAAAGATATTAAGTCACAGATCCAGGAAGCTCAAAGAACATCAAGCAAGATAAATGCCCACCTCTCTCCCATCCAAAACACCCTCACATCTAAACACATTGTATTCAAACCACTGAAAAGCAAAGATGAAGAAAAACTGTGATAAAGTGGATAAAGATACATTACACACAGAAGAATGAAGATAAGAATTAGAGCAGACTTCTTATCAGAAAGTATTCAAGCCATAAGAAAATGGATCAACATCTTTAAAATGCTAAAGCAAAACAAAACAAAACAAACCTGTCAAGCCAGAATTCTATAACCAGGATAACCAGCTATCTTTCGAAAACTGAAAGCAAAATAAAGACTCTCTGACAAACAAAAAGCGAAAGGATTCAACACCAGCAGACTTACGCTTTAAGAAACATTTAAAAAAAATTCTTTAGGCAAAAGGAATATAATCCTAAACAGAAACTTGGATCTCTAAAAAGAAAAACTCTTTGGAAATAGTTAAAATGGAAGTAAATAAAATATATTTGTTCTTTTAAATCACTCTAAAAAATATTTGACTAACGCAAAAATAGCAAAGTATTGCATTTATAGAATATGTAAAAGTAAAATGTATGACAGCAAAAAAATGGGAGGGACAAATTCTAAGTATGCATTGGTAGAGTTCTTAACTATATGTGAGGTGCTGTAATATTACTTGAAGGTAGCCTTTCCTAAAATAAAGATGTATACTGTGTACCTTAGTGAAACCACTAAAAATAATTTAAAGTGATACATAAAATAAGCCAATGGTGAAGATAAAATGGGATAATAAATAATAGTCAATCCAAAAACAGGAAAGAGGAAAAATGAACAATGATCAGATGGAACAAATAGAAAATAGCAAAATGGTAGGCTTAAATCCAGCCACATCGATAATTACATTAAATACAAGTGATCTAACCACACCAATTAAAAAACAGAGATTCTTCAATTAAATTTAAAAAAAAAAAAGCTCCACTATATGCTGACTACAAAATAACAACTTTGAATATACAGGCAAAGGTAGGTCCAAAGAAAAAGGATGGGAAAAGATACACCGTGCAAACAATAATCAGAAGAAATCTGGAGTATTTGTATTAATAGCAAACAAAGTAGACATCAGAAGAAGGAGTATTACCAGGGATAAAGAGGGACATTACATAATAAAGGGGTTAATTTGGGCGCCTGGGTGGCTCAGTTGGTTAAGCAACTGCCTTCGGTTCAGGTCGTGATCCTGGAGTCCCGGGATCGAGTCCCGCATCGGGCTCCCTGCTCGGCAGGGAGTCTGCTTCTCCCTCTGACCCTCCTCCCTCTCATGCTCTCTGTCTCTCATTCTCTCTGTCTCAAATAAATAAATAAAATTATAAAAATAAATAAATAAATAAATAAATAAATAAAGGGGTTAATTCACCAAGAAGACATTAATCCTAATTGTGTTTGCATCTATACAATGTAGCTTCAAAATTCATAAAGCAAATCTGATAGAATTGAAGGAAGTAAAATACAAATCCAGGATTATAGTTAGAGACTTTAACACTATTCCTTCAGTAATAAAAAAAAAAAAAAACTAATAGAAAAAAACCCCAGTAAATACATAGAAGATCAAAACTTTAAGTGGCATTTACAAAAGACCCTTATGACACATTCTTTTCAAATACATATGGAACATTCACCAAGAGAGACCATATACTGTGGGCCATAAAGCAAACCTCAACAAATTCCAAATCATTGAAATTACATAGAATATGTAATGGAATTAAATTAGAATGACTTAACAGAAAAATATCTGGAAAATCCTCAGGTATGTCAAAATTCAACAAAACACTTATAAATAACCTGTGGGAAAATAGAAAATATTTTTAGTTGAAAATGATAATAAAATACATTTAAATAAGTTATAATTTGTGGAACTCAGTTAAAAGATATTTTAGAAAGAAATTAATCATATTAAGTGCTTGTATTAGAAAAGAAGAAAAGTCTCAAGTCAGTGATCTAAGCTTCTACCTGAAGAAACCAGACAACAATGAACAAATTAACCCTAAGCAGAAGGAAGGAAATGATAATGATAAAAGCAGAAATCAATGAAATTGAATGCAGAAAAACAATAGATAATATCAATTAAACTAAAGGCTGATTATTTTAATAGATCAATAACAGTGTAAATCTCTAGCCAGACTGATCAAGAAGAAAAATGAATAAACATGAACTACATTGGGAATGAAACATTGGGAAGGAAAAGGAACATCACTGCAGATTCTACAAATATCCGATGGGTCATAAAGTTTTATTATGAATAGCTTTATGGCTGTAAATATGACAACTTGGGTAAAATGGACAAAGTCATTGAAATGCAAATATGAAAGCCCATTCAGGAATAACCTGAGTCATCTTATATCTTAGAGAGTTAAAGTTGTAGTTTAAAACAACTCCAACAAAAAATTCCAGACCCAGATGGCTTCACTGGCTAATTCTAAAAAAAAAAAATCAACAAAGGCATGCAAATTTGAGTGATGGCTAAATCCTCAACAACAGCAGTGGAATATGGAAAGAAGGTATAACTACCTGCTAATGCAGAATTCTATGCTGCACAAAACTGTCATTTAAGAAAGATAGTGAAATAAAGACTCAAAGGAAGAGAAAATAATAACAGGCAATGGCATTAAAGCATCTCTAAGGTTCTTCTATTGCTGGGGAGAAGGCTGTGGATATCAGTTAACTACTCCACGTTATTAAGGACACATGTTAAAGAGGTTAGTATAATCACCACATGGAGATAGGTTGCTTAACATGGAATGGTAACAATTCTAAAGCACAGCCTCAAAATATATGAGTCAAAAATGGTCAGAACTATTATAATATATATATTATATATATTAACAAGTATACAATCATAATGGAAATTTTAACATACCTCTCTAAGTATTTGATGGATTAAATGTGAAAATAAATCAGTAAGAATACAAAAGTTGTGAAAACAATTAACAAGCTTGATCAAATTGTCTAACAACTGAATAATGCAGATTCATTTCAAACACACAGAGAACATTTATAAAAACCGACTATATGTTGCCAGGCCATAAAATTGGCCTCGATACATTTCAAATGATAGTTATATAGGCCAACTTCTCTGACCACAAGGAATACAAGTCAGAAAAAAAATAAATAACTAGAAAATTAACTGGGACAAAGCAAAACAAAAGCACCAAACACCATCTTCTGGAAACTTAGAGCATTGAGTATCTACGTTAGGAAATAAGGAAAGCCTCACATTATGAGCTAAGCATCCAACTATAGATATTATAAAAAAACACAATAGGGGTAGTGCCTGAGTGGCTCAGTTGGTCAAGCATTTGCCTTTGGCTCAGGTCATGATCCCAGGGTCCTGGGATCGAGTCCTGCATTGGGCTTCTTGCTCAGTGGGAAGTCTGCTTCTCCCTCTCCCTCTGCCTCTCCTCCCCCACACTCGTGCTCTTTCACTCTCTGTGTCAAATAAATAAATAAAATCTTTTTTAAAAAAGCAGAATAGGTCAAATAGAAGTAGGAGCAAAAAAATAAGGATAAAAACAGATATTAACAATACTGAAAACAGATGTACATTAGAGAGATGCAACAAATCTAAAAGTTGGTTCTTTGAAAAATCTACTAAAATGAACAAACCTCTAGGAGAATTAATCAAGAATAAAAGAGAATGCATAAACAAATAATATTAGGCATGTAAAAGAGGATATAAATAAAACATTTAAAATACTTTCATACAAATAAGTTTGAAAGTATAGATGACAAATCCTTATTTAAAAACAAACAAACAATTTACTGGGATGCCTGGGTGGTTAAGTGTCCAACTCTTGATTTCCACTCAGGTCATGATCAAATCCGCACTGGGCTCCACACCCAGCGTGGAGCCTGCTTAAGATTCTCTTTCCCTCTCCCTCTGCTCCTCCCCCCTCTAAAAATAAACAAACAAAAAACAATTTACCAAAACTAACTCAAGAAGAAATAGAATAGATAAACCTGAAGATTCCCTTTCAAAACAGCAACAAGACAAAGTTTCACACTATAACCCCTCTTCTTCAACAAGAAGGCCCAACCAATATAGTAAGACAAGAAAAACAAACATTATATAGGTTGGAAAAGAACTTTTCAAGCTCTCATTATTCTCAGACATATGACTTATTCCATCATAATAATTTGCAGATAAATTATTAAGGATTGAGCTAGATTGCTAAATTAAAAGTCAATATTCAATAATCAATATTCTTTCTCTGTACCTGCAAAAAGCATTTCATTTCGATAATATATATTTTTAAAAGATGACATTTACAAAGCACACCTTCCTGCCCCAAATTAATTACCTAGGAATAAATCAACAGATACATCACTCCCTTATGTAGAAAATCATAAAATTTTTGAAAGAAACCCCAATAAGCAGAGAGATAAACAAAAAGAAACCCATACCAAGAACCACTGCAGAGCACCAAAACAGAGAAGATCTTAAGTATCCTGAGAGAAAAGACAAATTACTAACAAATTGCTAACAAAGAAACAAGAGTTAGACACACAGTGGGCTTTTTAGTAAAACACCAACATTAAAAGCTACAAAGCATCAAAGTGCTGAAGACAAAAACCATCTGCTGGAATTGTATACCCAAGGAAACATTTATTTAAAACAGTAGGGTGAAGTAGGATTCTGGGAAGATGGTAGAGTAGGAAGTATCAAGACTCTGTTTACTCACCTAGACAATAGTTGCATTGGCAGAATCTGTCTGATAGAACTATTTTGGAACTCTGGAATATACTGAAAGCTTGCAACTTCCAGGGGAGACTTGGAAGGTAAATGGTGGTCAGTTTCAGCTCCTTACACCCATCAGCCACCCCCAGCCACATGGCAGGCAGCTGTGTGTGTGTTCCTGGAGAAGCCTGCACACAGCTTGCAGGAGTCAGGGTAGGGTAAAAAGGACCCTGTCCTATAAATACCAGGGATCTGTGCTGTATTGCTGATGGGTGCTTCTGATCACAGATGTGCTGCCAAAGAGGTGGGAAGCCATTTTCTGCAACTCTCCCTGTTGCTGCAAGCCCCTCCCAAACCAGCTGAAGTGAATTCCAGGGGAATTTAGAGAGCCAGCATCCTTCCCCCTCCCCGTTCTTTTTTCCTATTCCCTCCTTTTGGGAGCCAGACATTAAAGACTAAGACATTCATAAACAACTGCATATTCAGGGAAAAATAGAAAGTGACCATGCAAGCTCAGAGAAAAGTTTAGAAAGGACCTGAGAAGACCTTAAGATTATAACTCAGGCTGACCCCTGGCACAGTGACAGCCTGCAACAATCAAAAGAATAAATAAATAAATAACAGCAAACCCTGAGATATGGGCAAAACTGGTTTCCAGAGTTACCACACTATTAGATTCAAATGTTCAGTTTTCAATTAAAAAAAAAAAATCACAAATCATAGAAAGAAACAGGAAAGTATGACCCAGTCAAAAGAAAGAAATAAATCAACAGAAATTGTCCCTGAAAAAGACCAGATGGCAGATATACTAGACAAAGACTTAAAACATCTGTCTTAAAGATCCTCAAAGAACTAAAGGAAGATGTGGAGAAAATCAAAGAAAATGAAGTATGAACAAAATGAAAATATTAATAAAGAGAGGGAAATCCTAAAAAGAAACCAAAAACAAATTCTGGAGCTGAAAAGTACAATAACTCAAATGACAATTTCACTAGAGAGATTCAAAGGCAGATTTGAACAGGTAGAAGAAAGAATTAACAAATATGAAGATGGAAACCACAGAAATGATCAAGTCTGAGAAACAGAAAGAAAAAAAATTGAAAAAAGGTAAACAGAGCCTAAAAGGACTATGGGACACAATCAAGAGACCAACATTGTGTGAGTCTTAAAAGAAGAAGTAAGACAGAAGGGAGCAGAGAGAATATTTGAAGAAATAAAGGTGGTAAATTTCCCGAATTTGATAGAAGACATGAATATAAACCTCCAAGAAACTCAATTAACTTCAAGTAAGATGAACTCAGAGACCTTCACTAAGACACAATAGAATCAAACTTTCAGAAGCCAGAGCCAAAGAGAGAATCTTGAAAGCAGCAAGAGAGAAGGAAATCATCATATACAAGGAATTCCCCAATAAGATTATCAGTATATTTCTCATCAAAAACTTTGGAGGCCAGAAGGCAGCAGGCCAATATATTCACAGTGCTAAAAGAAAAGAACTGCCAACTGAGAATCCTATATCCAGAAAAACTGTCCTTCAAAAGTCAGGGTGAAATTAGGACATTCTCAGATAAGCAAAAGCTGAGGGAGTCCACTACACTGACCCTGACCTACAATATATGCTCAGAGTCCTGAAAGGCAAAACAGAAGGACACTAGCACATAGCTTGAAGCTGAATGGAGAAATAAAACTCTCAATAAAGGTAAATTCATGGGCAATTATTGAAGCTGGTATTACTGAACAATGGTTTGTAACTGTAATTTTTGTTTTCTACATGATTTAAGAGACTAATATATTTAAAGAAAAAAATTAGTATAAAAGGTAACATCAATGTAACTTTGGTTTATAACTCCAAATCTTGTTTTCTACATAATTTAAAAGACTAATGCATTTCAAAGAATTATTAGCTTATGTTTTGGGACACACAATGTATAAAGATGTGATTTTGTGACAGAGCTATAAAAGAGCAGAATTTTTATGTCATTGAAGTTAAGTTGGTATGAATCCAAATTAGAGCATGATAACTTTAGAATGTTAAATGTAATCTCCATGGTAACCACAAATAAAATAGCTATAGAATATAAATAAAAGAAATTAAGAAATTTAAACATTTCATGACATCAAACTGACTAAACATAAAAAAAGACAGTAATGCAGAAAATGAGGGGAAAAAAAGCTCTAAGGCACGTAGAAAACAAAGAGCAAAATGACAGAAGTCCCCCCTTACCAGTAATTACTTTAAATGTAAATGGATTAAACTCTTTAATGGAAAAACAGAGACATACACACACACACACACACACACATTGATCTGATTATATGCTGTCTACAAGAGACAAACTGAAGATCCTAAGACACAAATAAATTAAAAGTGAAAAGATGCAAATAGATATTCCATGAAAATAGTAACCAAAAGAGAGTAGGGATGGCTATACTAACTAATATCAGGCAAAATAGACTTTAAATCAATAAAATTTAGAGACAAAAAATGACATTATATATATTTGATATAGCAAGAAGATATAACATTTATAAACATTTATGTATCGAATAACTGACCACCAAAATATATATTCTTAATCCATGGGACATTTTCCAGGATGGACCATATGTTAGGCCACACATTAAGTCTCAATAGATTTAAGAAGACATACAAAGTATCTAATCTGATCACAGTAGGATGAAGTTAGAAATCAATAACAGAAGGAAAACTAGAAAATTCACAAAATTGGGGGGAGGAGCAAGATGGCAGAGAAGTAGGAGACCTAAATTTCGTCTGGTCCCAGGAATTCAGCTAGATAGTTAATCAAACCATTCTGAACACCTACATACTCACAAGGAGATCAAAGAAAAGAACAGCAGCAACTCTCTGAACAGAAAAGTGACCACTTTCTGGAAGGTAGGATGTGTGTGCAGAGAAGTGAATCCGAGGCGATATTCGGGAAGATAGACGGTGGGGGAGGGGGCTTCCGTCAGCCGATACCAGCAAGTGATAGAGCAGTGGAGCACAAAATCAGAACTTTTAGAAGTCTGCACCGCTGAGGGACGTCGCTCCAGTGGCTAAGGAGGGGGGGGAACCCTCTCTGGGTCAGTGTGGTCTCAGGACCCTCGGGGTCACAGAAAGACCAGGGGTGCCTGAGTGCGGCAGAGCTTCCAGGTATCGGAGCGGGGAAGCTGGCTGCAGAGACGGAGCCAAGGAGTGGGCTCTCAGCTCGGGGTTGCCATAAACTGTGATCCAGGACACAGCTGGGCCACTGCTCTTCCAGTAGGGACCCAAGAAGCTGCAAGTCTGGGGAGACTCCCCTTCCTCCCCCGGGAGGAGCAGCACGGGAACGCACCGCAGGGATCTGCTGGGTTTGGAGACTCCACATGGGGTTGGGTGCCAGAGATAGAAACGCTTGGTCACAGGCCAGGTGAGCATGGAGTGCAGCCAGAGACCGAGAGACAGGAGTGACTGACTGCTTTTCTCTGGGGGCTCACTGAGGAGCGGGCCCTGAGTTCTTGGCTCCTCTGGGGCAGAGATTGGGAGGCCGCCATTTTCACTCTCGTCCTCCAAAGCTGCACAGAAAGCTTACAGAGAACAAAAGCTCCCGAGAGCAAACCCGAGCAGATTACTTAGCCTGCCCCCGACAAGGGCGGGGCAATTCCGCCTCCAGCAAAAACATTTGGGAACCATGGCAACAGGCCCCTCCCCTAGAAGATCAGCAAGAACAGCCAGCCAAGACCAAGTTTACTGACCAATGAGAACAGCAAAACCCCAGCGCTAGGGGAATACTGCACATAGAATTCATGGCTTTTTCCCCGTGATTCTTTAGTCTTTCAAAGTTAATATTTTTAATTTTCTTTATTTTTCTCTTTTTCTATTTTTTAGTTGAATTTTTCTTCCTTCCTTTTTCAACCAACATCTTATCAATTCCTTTTTTAAAATCTTTTTTAATTGGGACGCCTGGGTGGCTCAGTCGGTTAAGCATCTGCCTTCAGCTCAGGTCATGATCCCTGGGTCCTGGGATCGAGTCCCACATTGGGCTCCTTGCTCAGCAAGGAGCCTGCTTCTCCCTCTGCCTGCCTCTGTCTCTCTCTCTCTGATAAATAAATAAAATCTTAAAAAAAAAATTAAAATCTTTTTTAATTTTTCATTTTTACAGTAATAGTCTATCTCTTCATTGTATTTAACCTTTTTTGTATATATATGTTTTTCTTTCTTTAAAATTTTGGGATACAGTTTCTTATAACAGATCAAAATATACCCTAAATCTAGTGTAGGATGTTGTCCTAGTCTCCCGCCTGATCACATTCTTTTTTTTTCTATATTTTTTTCATTCTTTTTTCAACCAACTTCTTATCTTATCAATTCCTTTTTAAAAATCCTTTTTAAGGGCGCCTGGGTGGCTCAGTTGGTTGAGCGACTGCCTTCGGCTCGGGTCATGATCCCAGGGTCCTGGGATCGAGTCCCACATCGGGCTCCCTGCTCTGTGGGAAGCCTGCTTCTCCCTCTCCCACTCCCCCTGCTTGTGTTCCCTCTCTCGCTGTGTCTCTCTCTGTCAAATAAATAAATAAAATCTTTAAAAAAAAATCCTTTTTAATTTTCATCTTTACAGTCATATTCCATCCCTTCATCATATTTACCTTATTTTTGTGTATATATATAAGTTTTTCTTTCTTTAAAATATTGGGAGGCAATTTCTTCTAACAGACCAAAATACACCCAAAATCTAGTGAATGGCTCTATTATATTCAGCAGCCTGATCATATTCTTTTTTTTTCCATTCCTTCTCTCCCCCTGCCCCCGCCCAGTTTCGGGTCTCTTCTAATTTGTTTAGTGTATATTTTCCTGGGGTCGATGTTACCCTTTTAGCATTTTTTTAGCATTTTGTTCTCTCATTCATCTATTCTCCTCTGGATAAAATGACAAGACAGAAAAGCTCACCTCAAAAAAAAAAAGAACAAGAGGCAGTACCAACTGCTGGGGACCTAATCAATACAGACATTAGTAAGATGTTGGAACTAGAGTTCAGAATGACAATTATAAAGGTACGAGCTGGGCTTGAAAAAAGTATAGAAGATACTAGAGAATCCCTTTCTGGAGAAATAAAAGAACTAAAATCTAACCAAGTCAGAATCAAAAAGGCTATTAATGAGGTGCAATCAAAAATGGAGGCTCTAAACGCTAGGATAAATGAGGCAGAAGAAAGAATTAGTGATATAGAAGACTAAATGATGGAGAATAAAGAAGCTGAGAAAAAGAGAGATAAACAACTACTGGATCATGAGGGGCGAATTTGAGAGATAAATGATACCATAAAGCAAAACAACATTAGAATACTTGGGATCCCAGAAGAAGAAGAAGAAGAAGAAGAAGGGGGCGGGGAGAAGGTACACTGGAGCAAATTATAGCACAGAACTTCCCTAATTTGGGGAAGGAAACAGGCATCGAAATCCAGAAGGCACAGAGAACCCCCCTCAAAATCAATAAAAATAGGTCAACACCCCGACCTCTACTAGTAAAACTCACAAGTCTTAGAGACAAAGAGAAAATCCTGAAAGCAGCTCAGGACAAGAGGTCTGTAACCTACAATGGTAGAAACATTAGATTGGCAGCAGACCTATCCACAGAGACCTGGCAGGGCAGAAAGGATTGGCATGATATATTCAGAGCACTAAATGAGAAAAATATGCAGCCAAGAATGCTATATCCAGCTAGGCTTTCATAGAAAATAGAAGGAGAGATAAAAAGCTTCCAGGACAAACAAAAAGAATTTGCGAACACCAAACCAGCCCTACAAGAAATACTGAAAGGGGTCCTCTAAGCAAAGAAAAAGCCTAAAAGTAACATAGACCAGAAAGGAACAGAGACAAAATACAGTAACAGTCACCCTACAGGGAATACAATGGCACTATATTCATATCTTTCAATGGTTACAGTGAATATAAATGGGCTAAATGCCCCAATCAAAAGACACAGGCTATCAGACTGGATAAAAAAACAAGACCCATCAATATGCTGTCTGCAAGAGACTCATTTTAGACGCAGACACCTCCAGATTTAAAGTGAGGGGGTGGAAAGCCATTTACCATGCTAATGGACACCAAAAGAAAGCTGGGGTGGCAATCCTTATATCAGACAAATTAGATTTTAAGCCAAAGACTGTAATAAGAGATGAGGAAGGACATTATATCCTACTTAAAGGGTCTATCCAACAAGAAGATCTAACAATTTTAAATATCTATGCCCCTAACATGGGAGCAGCCAATTATATAAGCCAGTTAATAACAAAATCAAAGAAACACATCGACAACAATACAATAATAGTAGGGGACTCTAACACCCCCCTCATTCAAATGGACAGATCATCTAAGCAAAAGATCAACAAGGAAATAAAGACTTTAAATGACACACTGGACCAAATGGACTTCACAGATATATTCAGAACATTCCATCCCAAAGCAACAGATACACATTCTTTTCTAGTGCACATGGAACATTCTCCAGAATCGATCACATCCTGGGTCACAAATCAGGTCTCAACTGGTACCAAAAGATTGGGATCATTCCCTGCATATTTTCAGACCACAATGCTTTGAAACTAGAACTCAATCACAAAAGGAAAGTTGGAAAGAACTCAAATACATGGAGGCTAAAGAGCAGCCTACTAAAGAATGAATGGGTCAACCAGGAAATTAAAGAAGATTTTTAAAAATTCATGGAAACAAATGAAAATGAAAACACAACTGTTCAAAATCTTTGGGATGCAGCAAAGGCAGTCCTAAGAGGAAAGTATATAGCAATACAAGCCTTTCTCAAGAAACAAGAAAGGTTTCAAATACACAACCTAATCTACACCTAAAGGAGCTGGATAAAGAACAGCAAATAAAGCCTAAACCCAGCAGGAGAAGAGAAATAATAAAGATCAGAGCAGAAATCAATGAAATAGAAACCAAAAGAACAGTAGAACAGATCAATGAAACTAGGAGGTGGTTCTTTGAAAGAATTAATAAGATTGATAAACCTTTGGCCAGACTTATCAAAAAGAAGAAAGAAAGGACCCAAATAAATAAAATCATGAATGAAAGAGGAGAGATCACAACCAACACCAAAGAAATACAAACAATTACAAGAATATATTATGAGCAACTGTATGCCGGCAAATTAGACAATCTGGAAGAAACAGATGCATTCCTAGAGACATATCAACTACCAAAACTGAACCAGGAAGAAACAGAAAACCTGAACAGACCCATAACCAGTAAGGAAATTGAAGCAGTAATTAAAAATCTCCCAACAAACAAGAGCCCAGGGCCAGATGGCTTCCCAGGGGAATTCTACCAAACATTTCAAGAAGAATTAATACCTATTCTTCTGAAGCTGTTTCAAAGAATAGAAATGGAAGGAAAACTTCCAAATTCATTTTATGAGGCCAGCATTACCTTGACCCCAAAGCCAGACAAAGACCCCATCAAAAAGGAGAACTACAGACCAATATCCCTGGTGAACATGGATGCAAAAATTCTCACCAAATACTAGCCAATAGGATCCAACAGTACATTAAAAGGATTATTCACCACGACCAAGTGGGATTTATTCCTGGGCTGCAAGGCTGGTTCAACATCTGCAAATCAATTAATGTGATACAATACATTAATAAAAGAAAGAACAAGAACCATATGATCCTCTCAATAGATGCAGAAAAAGCATTTGACAAAGTACAGCATCTTTTCTTGATTAAAACTCTTCACAGTGTAGGGATAGAGGGTACATACCTCAATATCATAAAAGCCATCCATGAAAAACCCACAGCGAATATCATACTCAATGGGGAAAAACTGAGAGCTTTCCCCCTACAGTCAGGAACATGGCAGGGATGTCCACTATCACCACTGCTGTTCAACATAGTACTAGAAGTCCTAGCCTCAGCAATCAGACAACAAAAAGAAATAAAAGGCATCGGAATTGGCAAAGAAGAAGTGAAACTCTCACTTTTTGCAGATGATATGATACTTTATGTGGAAAACCCAAAAGAGTCCACCCCAAAATTGCTAGAACACATACAGGAATTCAGTAAAGTGGCAGGATATAAAATCAATGCACAGAAATCAGTTGCATTTCTATACACCAACAACAAGACAGAAGAAAGAGAAATTAAGGAGTCGATCCCATTTATAATTGCACCTAAAACCATAAGATACCTAGGAATAAATCTAGAGGCAAAGGATCTGTACTCAGAAAACTATAGAAAACTCATGAAAGAAATTGAGGATAATACAAAGAAATGGGAAAACGTTCCATGCTCATGGATTGTAAAAATATCTATGCTACATAGAGTAATCTACACATTTAATGCAATCCCTATCAAAATACCATCAATTTTTTTCAAAGAAATGGAACAAATAATCCTAAAATTTGTCTGGAACCAGAAAAGACCCTGAATAGCTAGAGGAATGTTGAAAAAGAAAAGAAAAGCCAGTGGCATCACAATTCCGGACTTCAAGCTCTATTACAAAGCTGTAATCATCAAGACAGTATGGTACTGGCACAAAAACAGACACATAGATCAATGGAACAGAATAGAGAGACCCTCAACTCTATGGTCAACTAATCTTCAACAAAGCAGGAAAGAATGTCTAATGGAAAAAAGTCTCCTCAACAAATGGTGTTGGGAAAATTGGACAGCCATATGCAGAAGAATGAAACTGGACCATTTCCTTACACCACACACAAAAATAGACTCAAGATGGGTGAAAGACCTCAATGTAAGACAGGAATCCATCAAAATCCTTGAGGAGAACACAGGTAGCATCTCTTTGACCTCAGCTGCAGCAGCTTCTTCCTAGAAACATCACTGAAGGCAAGGGAGGCAAGGGAGGCAAGGGCAAAAATGAACTACTGGGACTTCATCAAGATAAAAAGCTTTTGCACAGCAAAGGAAACAGTCAACAAACCAAAAGACAATTGACAGAATGGGAGAAGATATTTGCAAATGACATATCAGATAAAGGGCTAGTATCCAAAATCTATAAAGAACTTATCAAACTCAATACCCAAAGAACAAAGAATCCAATCAAGAAATGGGCAGAAGACATGAACAGACATTTCTGCAAAGAACACATCCAAATGGCCAACAGATACATGAAAAAGTGCTCAACATCACTCAGCATCAGGGAAATCCAAATCAAAACCTCAATGAGATATCACCTCACACCAGTGAGAATGGCTAAAACTAACAAGTCAGGAAACGACAGATGTTGGTGAGGATGCGGAGAAAGGGGAACCTTCCTACACTGTTGGTGGGAATGCAGGCTGGTGCAGCCACTCTGGAAAACAGTATGGAGGTTCCTCAAAAAGTTTAAAATAGCAATTGCACTAATGGGTATTTACCCCAAAAATTCAAATGTAGTGATCCGAAGGGGCACATGCACCCCAATGTTTATAGCAGCAATGTCCACAAGAGCCAAACTATGGAAAGAGCCTAGATGTCCATCAACAGGTGAATGGATAAAGAAGATGTGATATATATATATATATATATATATATATGAAAAAATAAAACACTCAAAATACTAGGAATAGAAGGAAACTTCATCAACATAATAAAAGCCACACATAAAAACCCACAGTGAACGTTATATTCGGTGGTGAAAGACTGAAAACTTTTCCTCTAAGATCAGGTACAAGGCAAGGATGCCTGCTTTGACCACGTCTACTCAACAAAGCACTGAAAGTTCCACAGCAGTTAGGCAAGGAAAAGAAATAAAAGGCATCCAAGTTGGAAAGGAAGAAATAAAATTATCTCTGTTTGTAGATGGTATGATCTTATATGTAGGAAACTTTAAAATTCCACAAAAAAACTGTTAGAACTAATACATGAATTCAGTAAAGTAGCAGGATACAACGTCAACATACAAAAATCAGTTGCATTTCTATACACTAACAGTGAACAATCTGAAAGATTACAAAAACAATTCCATTTTCAATAGCATCAAAAATAATAAAATACCTAGGAACACACTTAACCAAGGAGCTGAAAGACCTCTACAATGAAAACTACTAAGCACCCCTAAAAGAAATGAAAGAAGACACAAATAAATGGAAACACATCTCATGGTCATGGATTGAAAGATTTAATGTTATTACAATGTCAATAGTACCCAAAGTGATCTACAGATTGAATGCAATTCCTATCAAAATCCCAATGATGTCTTCTCCAGAAATAGAAAAACCATCCAAAAATTCATATGGAATCACAAGGTACTCCAAATAGCCAAAACAATCTTGAAAAACAAAAGTGGAGGACTGACACACTGATTTCAAAACTTACTACAAAGCTACCGTAATCACAACAATGTGATATGGGCATCAAGACAGACATACAAATTAAGTAAATAGAATAGAAAGCCCAGAAATAAACCACCACATATATGGCAAAATGATTTTTGACAAGGGTATCAAGACCATTCAACTGGGAAAGGACAGTCTTTTTAACAAACAGGGCTGGGGAAACTGGACATCCGCGTGCAAAATAGTGAAATTGGTATGTTACATAATACCAAATACAAAAATTAACACAAGAAGGATAAAAGACCTAAATATAAGACGTAAAAAAAATAAAACTCTTAGAAGAAAACATAGGACTAAAGCTCCATGACATTGGATTTGCAATGATTTCCTGGATATGACACCAAAGGCACAGGAAACAAAAGAAAAGAATAGACAAATTGGGGGCGCCTGGGTGGCTCAGTTGGTTGGGCAACTGCCTTCGGCTCAGGTCATGATCCTGGAGTCCCGGGATCGAGTCCCACGTCGGGCTCCCTGCTCAGCAGGGAGTCTGCTTCTCCCTCTGACCCTCCCCCCTCTCATGCTCTCTCTCTCTATCTCATTCTCTCTCTCAAATAAATAAATAAAAAATCTTAAAAAAAAAAAAGAATAGACAAATTGGACTGCATGAAAATTTTAAAATTTTGTGCACCAAAAGACCCCATCCAGAGAATTAAAATCAAGCCACAGAATGGGAGAAAATATCTGCAAATCGTATAGCTGATAAAGGATTAACATCCAGAATGTATAGAAAACCCCTAAAACTCAACAACAACCAAAACAAACAGCCCAATTCAAAAATGGGCAAAGAACTTGAATAGATATTTCCCCAAAGAAGACATAAAAGTGGCGGCAAGTACATGGAAAGATTCTAATCACGAGGGGGATGCAAGTCAAAACTGCAATGAGATACATCTCATACCCTCTAAGATGAGTACTGTCAACAACAACAAAAACAAGAGAATGTAGAGGAAAGGAGCCTTTGTGCACTGTTGGTGGGAGTACAAACTGGCACAGCCACTGTGGAAAACAGTATGGCGGTTCCTCAAAAAGTTAAAAATATAATCACCCTATGATCCAGCAATTCCATTTCAAACCAGAACGATTTGAAAGTAGGGTCTCAGAGAGGTATCTGTACATCCATGGTCATAGCAGCCTTGTTCACAAGAGCTAAAGCACGTTATCAATCCAAGTGTCCATCAACAAATGAATGATGGATAATCAAAATATGGTATATACGTAACAATGGAATATTATTCAGCCTTTAAAAGAAAGGAAATTATGTAATATTTGTAGCATATATGGATTATGCTAAGGACAATATTCTAAAGCGAAATAGTCAGGTACAAAAAGACAAATATGGTTGTGTGCAAGACGTCTTTGCAATCCCCCCCCCAAAACAGACTGGTCTTGGAAGTAACTGTATGTGTGGTGTTTGGGGTGAGGTAAGGGTTCTTAGATTCTCCCTCCCTTCCAAAGTTTCAGAATAACCCATGGTAGGGGCCAAGGCTGAGAGCTTGACTCTGATCTCACAAGTTCCTCCAGGCCCAAGACAACGATGCTATCAGCATCAAAGAGCAAACTTGGCATAAGGAAGGAAAGGGGTAGGTAAGGAAAAACCAGTTAAATACACTCGTACCAGCTAAATCCAGTCTTTGCCTAGCCTTTCCCTCTGAGGACTTCTTGTCTCTTCTGTCCTCTGGCGTCACTGATTTGTGGCTGAATGGAGACTGTCCAGTCACCAAAGATGTAACATTACCTGAGAGGTCCAAAGGTCCGTGGTCAGTCCAGTCTTCCTCAGAAGGAAGGAACATTTTATCATAGAGCAGAGTCTAGTATTTTTATGGGACTATGTGCTCTGGTCTACTGTTAAATATTTCTAAAGTGGCATGTTTTATGATCATTCCTCCTCGTTCCACCCCACCCTCCATCTCTAAGTATTTTCCCATCTATGTTAACATAGAGTAAAGCACCCCACAAACACAGATTTAAGATTTTGGTGGCATGGAGCTAAACCCATGGTACTACCAAGCTAATTACCCCCCCCACACACACACACACATACGCACACATGTGCACAGTGGGTGAGTACATTTTTTAGATGGAGGTGGGGGAACTGGGCCCAATTAAAAACTGTTAGACTAGAAATTCAGAAGAGCACATCAGGAGGAACCTGTAAAAGAAATCTTCATGGATGGTATCAACACCATAGAAAGGTATGAACAAATAGTTGTTAATAACTTCAAGAGAAGCTTTAAATCCACACTAGAAAGTAACTTGATGCTGGGAGACTCTACACCTGTGAATGCCATGTAGTATGGTTCTATGTGGGATGGGGCATGCTTCCCGCAGCATCATTGGCACCTGGAACTGGTTAGAAATGTAGATTCTCAGGCCCTGCCCCAGACCTATTGACTCAGGAGCTCCGGGAGGATGGCCCAGCCCTCTGAGCTTTAACAAACCCTCCAGGTGGTTCTACTGTACACTCACATTTAGGAATCGCTGACCTAGAGGGCCCAAGATGAAGATGAAGGCATAAGGAGCAGAGCTGATGTAGCAGAACGAGGACTCAAATATGGCAATGATGAACCCGCACAAACCAAAGCTGCAGTCAAAATACCAAATGTGGAGAGAGTGCAAACACTACTTTTAGACCCTGGAAATGGAAGGAGGAACTCTAAACAGTGTGAATTGGGGACAAGGAAAGAGGGAAAGGCAGCACTCCGAAAACCACAAGTAGGGAGATAATTCAAGGACATTTTCCTGACTAAACTATAATCTTGGCCTGAGTTGTCAAAGGCTCTTAGGGTTTCCTTCAAGAGCAATCCTCAGCGCCTGGGTGGCTCCATCCTGCTTGTGTGCTCTCTCTCTGTCAAATAAAGTCTTTAAAAAAAAAAAAAAAAAGCAATCCTCAAAGAAAGGGACCCAAGCGACATTCACCAAGTGGTTTTTGTTTGGTTACTTACTTTGCTTATTTTTTAACTTACTCTAATGCAACCTCAAACTTAGAGTAAAACTGCAAAAACAGAAAAGACCTCTGAATACCCTTTACCCAGATTCACCAACTGTTTACATTTTGCCCCAGTGCTTTATCATCCCCCATCTCTAACCAAATATATTTATTACACATGTGCTTTTTCCTCTAAAGCATTTGAAAGTAAGTTGGAGACATTATGCCCCTTTATGCCTAAATACTCAGTATATATTTCCTAAGAATATGTTCTGTAACATACCTTCTTAAAACACAACACTCTCACATAACCACAGAACAATTATAAAAAATCAGGAAATTTAACCTTGACACAATATTATTATCTAATACTCAGGCTGTATTCAAAATCTGTCCGTTATCCCAATAATGGCCTTGTTCACCATTTTCTCCCTAATTCGGGATCTAATCCAGGGCCACATTTGGCATTTTGTTGCCATGTCTCTTTAGCCTCTTTCAGTCTGGAATACTTCCTCTGCCTTTCCTTTTCTTTTTCTTTCTTTCTTTCTTTCTTTTCTTTCTTTCTTTCTTTCTTTCTTTCTTTCTTTCTTTCTTTCTTTCTTTCTTTCTTTCTTTCTTTCTCTCTCTCTCTTTCTTTCTTAGAGAGAGGCTGTGTGCCCATGAGTGGGGGAGGGGAGGGGCAGAGGGAGAGGGAGAGAGAAAATCCCAAGCAGGCTCCACACCCAGTGTGGACCCGACATGGGGCTTAATCCTGCAACCCTGAGATCATGACCCAAGCCGAAATCAAGAGTCAGACACTTGGTGATTCTGGCAGTCATTCTTGGACATCCAAACCTAAGCCAGAGGCTGGGCAGTGTGGCAATCCAGGGACTGCTCTCTGGAGGAAAAGACCTGGGCAGCAGGGGTCAGGGCCCTAGTCCCCAAAGCTAGGGTTTCTAGGCAGAGACAGGCCAACCCACAGGGAGCAGGTAAGAAGGAAGGAGAAAACTGCCATTTGGGGGCCCATGGCCAGTCAAAGCTGACCCCAGATCCTGCCCAACCCAAAGAAGGCTCAGATGGCTGGAAAGCACAGATACTATTTGGGTAAATCAAACAAGAGTGGCTTATTTGAGGGATACAGAAGGAAACTGGCCCCATTTAGAACACCCAGCTTAAGATCATTAAGACATTACATTTTCCAGGATGGATGGGGATTCATGTTCCAGAAGCCAGAATCCTCACTGTGACATGCACAGCTGCAGAAGATGGTCCCATTTTCCAGAATCTGTCCCCCTCAGACCTAACACCAAGGTCTAATCTGCGTAGGTGACTGAGCTCACCTCATCCACTTGGGATTTGGACTGTTTACCGTACTTGCAGGTAGCTCAATCATCAGACTTTCAGACCAGAATCTCTGCTCCTGGTACATTCCAAAACTCAGACATGAGAGAGAACTTCACCAGGTGTCATTCCCAAAAGCCATTAGACCAGTTTATCTGCAGATCTACTGAGCACCTATCTGTAGAAATGCCACAAAAATGAAATGAATGTACATGATCGGGCAGGTCCCAGGACATTGCTTTTAGCCAGGAAGTTTCAGACTGAGGAAAATCATGGGCTCTAAGTCTTGCTCAAATCTTTCAGATTCTAATTAAAAGAAGAGGGACATTTTTAACATGGTTGTACAAGTTAGAGAAAACTGAATCGTTCTAGCTCTGGCTCTTACCTTCTTTTGGTGACATTCTTCTGATAAAAGGTATCACTTGGCATGCACTTTGTCATGTCCACAGTCTGCTGGGAGTGACTGGGGTGGGGGGGGGGAGCTGTCTCCCAAAAGGGTGTCCAGAATCCTCCCAGATGACCTTGCCAAACTTCTCGCCTTTAATTTTTCCCCACGCTGCCTTCACTTGCTCAGAGAAAGGCAAAAATTCCTAATTCCAGAATCTCCTGCATTTCTCACATTCCTGTAGCAGGTAACATATTACAGCCGAAGCACCAAACACCCGCCACTCAGCAGGATTTATCCCTGTCCTGCCCTAGGCTCAACCAAGATTTCTGAGTTCCTGTGGCAGGGTACTTTAAAATCTCCCATCCCCTACCTTTCTATTATTCAGTATTTCATATATTTAAAACAGTGTAACATATAGGCACAACTAATATTCTGCCAGTCCTCATCAGTGTGGCCTTTCATCTGTGGCCAGTGGTCACCCCTCCCCCAGTCCCAAGTATTTCTAGCAGCTATTCTGATTGGTCAGCATCTGGGTGGCACTGCTTGTTAAATATAAGGGAGAGCACAAGCAGGGTGGGGGGTGTGGGGGGGAGACAGAGGGAGAAGCAGACTCTCCGCTGAGCAGGGAGCCTGATGCGGGACTTGATCCCAGGACCCCGGGATCCTGACCTGAGCCGAAGGCAGATGCTTAACCAACTGAGCCACCCAGGCACCCCTCAAAAGCATTTTTAACTGGTAAAACATTTGCACCACTAAAGATTCAGGAAGTATGAAAAGACCCCCCCCCCCCAAAAAAAGGACAAAAAGGCATTCAGTAAAAAGTCTCTCCCAGTGCATCTCTCAGCTGCCTCATCTCCAGTGTTAATAGTCTCTTGCATCCTTTCAGAGATTTTATGTACAGACAAAATATTGTGTATAGGTACCATTTCTTCTTTTTTTACTGATGGTAGCATATAAAACATAGGGTTCTATTCCTTTTCTTCCTAACCTAACAGTGTATCTTGGAGATCTTTCCACTTCGGTGCACAAAGAGCTTTCTTCATCTACTGTAAAGAGCTGGGTGGTACTTCTTCGTAGGGTAGCTGTATTGTAATTTACTAAATTAGTCTCCTGCTGACCACATACAAGGTAATTTATAGGTACTGGCTATTATGACCAATAACTTTGTACATACTCACTCCATAAATATACCAGTATATCTGTAAGGTAAATTCTTAGAAGTGAAATTGCTGGGGTAAAGGGCATGTGCATAATAAGCATCATTCTCTGAATGCTCTTTCTTGAACAGCTATTGTACGAGGCTCAGAGAACCCAATTGGGCAAGACAGATGTGCCCCCCGCTGCCACCACTCAAAGTGCAAATGATGAGACACAGCCCTTACATCATCTCATTGTCTTTGGTAGAACCATGAAAGTGGCTGGCCGCACAGGGAGAGAACACAGAACTATGGGACTTGGCTGACTGGGTGGGGAGGGGAGGGAAGGCTTTCCTGAGAAAGTCATGTTCACGTTAGGAAGGATGGCAGGAGATGGGCTGGGGAGAGCAGTGGGCATGGTGAGTGGCCTGGGGGGCGTGGACCGAAGGCCAGAGTGGCCAGGGGGAAGAGTAGCTGGGGGGGGTTGGGGGCAGGTCCAGCAGAGCACTGAAGACTTCTTGAGGATTTTAGTTTTTATTCTAAGAGCAGCGGGCAACCAGGAAGGAGTGAAGTCATCCAATGCGCATTTCTGAAGATGACTGGCTGTATTACAGAAATGGATTAAAGGCTTTCAGGGAGAACAGGCAGGGAGACCAATTCAAAGGTTATTGCTGCTTTCAGGCAAGAGAGTGCAGAGGCCAGGCTGGATGGGGCCAAAGAGATAGAGATGGTGAGAGACTGATGGGGAGTGAAGGGAAGGGAAAGGGGTTTCCACGGATGACTCCCCAGTCCCTAGCCATGCTGGTTGGTGAGCACTTAAGACAAGGCTCCTGGAAGGCTTCTAAATGATGAGAGCCCTTACTGAACATTTTCCACATGCTTAGAACCTGGGGTGTATCCTAAGGGGCCCCTCGGAAAGCCAGACCCTGGCTACAAAGGCACTGAGTGCCACCCATGTTGCCCCGGAGAACACCTCTAAACAACCTGAAATGTGTTCATCTGTCCTGTCTTATCTGCACCCCTGCAGGCATCACATGCCCTCCTCCCATGTCGGTCGAACATGCAGACATCCGGGTCAAGAGTTACAACGTGAGCTCCAGGGAGCGGTACACATGTAACTCTGGCTTCAAGCGTAAAGCCGGGACATCCAGCCTGACCGAATGCGTGTTCAACAAGACCATGAACATGGCCCAGTGGACAATTCCCAATCTCAAGTGCATCAGTAAGTAGCCATCCCTGCAAGTCTCTCCATCCCCCTTCCCAAAGCCGTACAGAGCAGAACTGTAGTGTGGGAAGCTGAATGAGCCCATCTCTGGGGGACAAGACGTTTGTGTTGAGGTCTGAGGCTAAATAAACCAGTGGGCCTCTAAACAACGCCCCTGGGTGTTGAAAATACATAGGCTTTAGGGTCACAGTTTTGGGTTCCTTGAGCAAGTGTCTTACCATCTTGGAAGTCTTTGTTCCTCATCTAGAAAATGAACCCGATGTCAATGGTGTGGGCTGTAGCAGTGTGCCGTGAAACCTGGTCAATATTAGCTGCAGCCATCCCTCACTCTGTTGCATTTTGCTTTATTGCACTTTACAGATAATTATGTTCTTTACGAATTGAAGATTTGTGGCAATCCTGCTTCAAGAGAGTCTATTGACACCATTTTTCCAACAGTATTTGCTCACTTTGTATCTCTGTGTCACATTTTAGTAATTCTCGCAGCATTTCAAACTTTCTCATATTGGTTATGGGAGCTGGGACCAGTGATCCTTGATATTACTACTGGAATTCTCTTGGGGCACCACAAACCGCACCCATGTAAGATGGTTAACTTAATCAATGGATGTTGTATATGTCTTCTGATCGCTCCATGGACTGGCCATTCCCCGTCTCTCTCCCTCTCCTTGGACCTCCCTACTCCCTGAAACAGAGCAATATTGAAATTAGGCTAATTAACAGCCCTACGATAGCTTCTAAAGGTTCATGTGAAAGGAAGAATCACATCTTTCTCTTCAAGTCAAAACTAGGAATGATTAGGTTAGTGAAAAAAGCATGTCAAGTCAAGATAGGCGAAAAAATAGGCCTCTTGTGCCAAGTTATGAATGCAAAGGAAAAGTCCTTGAAGAAAACTAAAAGTGCTACTCCAGAGAACACACAAAAGGTAAGTAAACAAAACAGACTTATTGGTGATATGGAGAAAGTTTTAGGGGTCCAAATAGAAGGTCAAACCAGCCACAACACTCCCTTAAGCCAAAGCCTCATCCAGAGCAAGGCTCTCTCTTCAATTCCATGAAGGCTGAGAGAGGTGAAGAAGCTGCAGAAGAAATGCTTGAAGCGAGCACAGGTTGGTTCATGCACTTCAAGGAAAGAACCCATCTCCATAACATAAGAGTGCAAAGTGAAGCAGCCAGTTATCCAGAAGATCTGGCTAAGATAATTAATGAAAGCTGCTACACTAAACAACAGATCCTCAACGCAGACAAAACAGCCTTAGTATGGAAGAGCCCATCTAGGACTTTCCCAGCTGGAGAGGAGAAGTCAATGCCTGGCTTCAAAGCTTCAAAGGACAGGCTGACTCTCTTTTTAGGGGCTAATGCAGCTGATGACTTTAAATTGAAGCCAATGCTCACTGACCATTCTGAAAATCCCAGGAAACTTAAGAATGATGCTAAATCTATTCTGCCTGTGCTCTATAAAGGGAACAACAAAACCTGGATGACAGCACATCTGCTTACAACATGGTTTACCGAATATTTTAAGCCCACTGTTGAGACCTACTGCTCAAGAAGTTTCCTTTCAAAATATGACTACTCATTGACAATGCACCTGGTCACCCAAGAACTCTGATTGAGATGAAAATGAAATTAATATTGTTTTCATGCCTGCTAAAAAAAATATCCATTCTGCAGTCCCCGGATCAAGGAGTCATTTCCACTTTCAAGTCTTAGTATTTAAGGAATACATCCCATAAGGCAATATCTACCACAGACAGTGATTTCTCTGATGGATCTGAGCAAAGTAAATTAAAAACCTTCTGGAAAGGAGTCACCATTCTAGATGCCATTAAGAACATTCATGATTCACAAGAAGAGGTCAAAATATACACATTCACAGGAGTTTTGGAGAAGTTGATTCCGGACCTCATGGACGACTTTGAGGGGCTCAAGACTTCAGTGGAGGAAGTCACTGCACATGAGGTGGAAACAGCCAGAGAACCAATTAGAAGTGGAGCCTGAAGATGGGACTGAATTGCTGCGATCTCATGATCAAACTTGAACAGACGAAGAGTTGCTTCGAGCAAAGGAAGTGGTTTCTTGAGATGGAATCTACTCCTGGTTAAGATGACAACAAAGGATTTAGGATATTACATAAACTCAGTTGATAAAGCAGAGGCAGGGTTTGAGAGGACTGACTCCAATTTTGAAAGAAGTTCTACTGTGGGTAAAATGCTATCAAACAGCACCACCTGCTATAGAGAAATCATTCGTGAAAGGAAGAGTCAGTCACTGGGGCAAACTTCATCAGTGTCTTATTTTAAGGAATTGCCACAGCCATGCCCAGCTTCAGCAGCCACCACCCTCATCAGTCAGCAGCCATCAACATCGAGGCAAGACCACCCCCACCAGCAAAGATTATGACTCACTGAAAGCTCAAATGATGGTTAGCATTTTTTAGCAGTATTTTTAAATTAAGGTATATGTATTGATTTTTTTTTAGACACTATGCTATTGCCCACTTCATAGACTATAGTATAGTGCAAACATAACTTTTCTATGCACTGAGAAACAAAAGATTCATTTGACTTGCTTTATTGCCACATTTACTTTATTGTGATGGTCTGGAACAGAACCCACAATATCTCTGACATATGCCTTTAAGATGATGGTAGCAAGAATTTGGCATGCTTGCTTCCCAGAGAGCTTCCCAATTTCTCCCTAGAAGATAACCTGTAGGGAAATTATTAGGGTTCTTTGTTGTTACCCACCCAGAAGAATGGGGGCTACCCAAGGAGCAGAGACTCCCTTAGCTTGGTCACCCATGTCTGGTGTCCAGCCAGCACTCCAGAGCCCATGTGAGGGATGGTTGTCAGAATCTATTTTTTTATGAACCATCCACAACTGGATAACTATGTCAGAAGCCAACAATCTTGGAGTGGAAGTCAATAGTGCTATTTCCAGGAATACTAAGGTCCTTACTCTAGAAAAATAAAGATTAACTCATGGTTTATTGCATATTTGGTACATGTCCAACTGCAAGCTAGAGACTTTCTCATATATGTGAAAATTCTCAACTCCTCCCTGGGGAAGTGGACAAAAGGGGTTGTTCTAGAGCAAACTCACTCTGCTGTAGGATTCCTTGAAGAGCCAGACCTTCTCATTGATTTTGTGCACCTGCCCCCTCCCCCTGCATGACATCATGCAGACATCAGAGGCAGGGCGAGGAAGAAGCCTTCTATTTATTGCAAAGGAATCGCTCAGCTGGGGGACATAGTGCCAGATGGCATCAAGTGCGACTGAAGTGCTGAGCTAGCTGGGTGACGAAAGGTATGAGCAATAACACTATGGCAAAGACACAGAGTAGACATCTTATTCTGTCCAGTGTGGGCACCTGCTGGTACGTGTAATCCAGGGGCAAAAATAAGGGCTTTCCAACACAGGCAAAGTGACTGTTTCTTCAAAGTGCCAATTCCTTTGGGTGAATGAATCTAAGATGGGGAAGAGTTGTAGGCTCTGAACTGGTTGGTGGGGGGTGGGGGTAGAGAAAGCAAGGGGGAGAGACCTGGGATCATAGACTTTTAGAACCTAAAGACTGGAGGATCTTTAGGTTTCATGTAGCCCAAAGAATCCTCACCTTTTACCACTAACAACTCCATTACTTTTCCTAACCTCCTGTGCTTGGAATGCTTTTTTTTTTTCCTTACAAAACAACTGAATCTACTGATAATCATTTATTTTCCCATGTAAAAGACAGTATTATAAAACTGAGTTGATCTCATTGATACCATTCTAACTGAAAATAACAAGACATTTGATATGTGTGCAGTCTTTTTGAAAGGCTAGAAAAAGAGTTTGCCCTCTGTTTGCATTTGCCTGGGAATTGCAGATTGGGAAACATTGTTGCATATTTCTCGGGCTTCTGACCTATCCCGGGAAGCCAGATATCTCTATTTTAAATTTATATGTTGGTTTTTTTTTATTTCTATGTGGTTGTGAAGCACTCCAGGTTCCACCCTCAGGCTCATGAATGCCATGTGGTTATCCTCTCTCTAGGAGACCCCTCCCTGACTCACCTAAGGCCATCCTCCACAGAAGTGCCAGCAGGGGTGACCCCAGAGCCACAGAGCACCTCCCTTTCTGGAAAAGGTAGGGATGTTGGAAACTTTTTAAGGACTCCCATTCCCTGCGACCACGCAGGTCCCCGTGAGCCCCTCAGATTCTTGGACCAACCGCTGGAGTTCCACGGCCAACTTAAACAACAGGACACACTTTTTATTAACATCAACATTATATTAGCTTCATTTTCTCTTTTAAATCATTTTCTCTTTTAAAACCTTGATAGCTAGGTTTCGGCTGCACATAATTAATGATGGTTCAAAACCCACTCTTACAATGCCAGATCAGACTTAGCTGTAGACGTGCTTCCTCATCAAAACTGGGGAGGATCTGCGGTTTTGCCTGCCTTACATGTTAGCCCGCCAACACGTCATGGGTGCTGGCGGAAAACAGGACGTTCCTGCTCCAGAGACCAAGGACGTTCTTCCTTCCATGGCACAGCAGGCAGCAGGACCCTCGGCATGTTTGCCTCAATTTCCTCATCTCTGTATCCCACAGGGGCAATGGGGAGGGGCCTCCAAGATGCCTGCACATCCAGCAGGCTGCTTCATAGCAGAGGAAGCCTGAGTTCAAGAAACTGGTGCTCGCTTCGGCAGCACATATACTGAGTTCAAGAAACTGGAGTCTTTTATAACCGGCTGACCATGTCTGTCCTTTGCTCCAGGGTGAGGCGCTGTCTGTACCTTCCAAGGCTATAGGAACATCTTTGGAAAGATAGTCCCAAGAGAGGGCTGCCGGTGCCTCTGCCGAGAAGACGTGCAGAAACATGAGGGACCCATGCAGAACTGTTCCCCCAACGGGGGGCTGCTGGGTACAGAAGCACTGCACAAAGCTGCCAACGTTACGCATTTCCAGGGTCTTAGCTAATCTTCTATCCCAATTTCCTCAGCACCGTCCTGATGTTAAGAAAATTTGAAACCATAAATGCTAATGTCTTGGGACAATGTGCCCTACATCCTAGGGAAGCCTTACTTTAGACTTAACGCCTGATTTTTTTGTGTCCCGTTATCCAGTGTGGTGCTTCCCCACCCCCGTCTCCCCCTTCGTGCCCGGCACAGTCAGCCTGCTGCGGTTGGCTGCACTGCTCGGGCTCGCCTCCCCTTGAGCACGGCTTCCTAACCGTGGACACATGTGGGGACCTCCCCGGAACTCTGGCGGTCTGGGGAGCAGCCTGGGAATTAGGGTTCTAGAATCTCCCCAGGTGGTTCTTAGGGAGCCAAAGCTGAGTAGCAATGCCGAAGGGGGGATGGCGAGGCCAGAGGGAGGCTTCCTCCTAGTTAGTTAGGTAGTTTGTTGACTACAAACAGGAGGATATGGTTGAGCGCTGACTACATTTAAGTTTGGAGTAATTCCAAAACCCCTTTGACCCAAGTCACATCTGGTGCACCAACTGATGAGAATAATCAAGGCTGGTCTCTGCCAGCCTTGCCTTCGTGCATGGAACACTTGGTCAGGTGAAAGGCGTGGGAGTGTAATCTCCGACACGGGGTGACGTGGCCATGGGCACTTGGATGGAAATGCTTTGGGGGAGCTCTGTCTGCAGAGCGCCCGGAGTGCTGGCAGCCCGGATGGTGTGAGGTACGTGTGAGGTACTGATGGGGGACGAAGGGGCAGGAGGACGTCTCACAGCATAAGCGGCTGGGACAGCAGCCCCACACGGCGTGGCCAGACAGCCAACGGTGCTGGGGTCACAGAGGCACTTGTACCATGCTTCACAGTTTGGGGGCAGCCATTTGCCAGGTCGACAGGGACAGTGAGGGCCTGGACACAAGGCGGGCTGCCCTCCCCTCGATCAGCGCAAAACCAGGACCCTTCCTTCAAATACGCTCTCTAGGATTCGGTCAGGCTGAACCTCAGGCTTCCCCCCCATTTCAGAAGTCATGTGCAAACACGTAGAAAATAAATGAAAATCCGCACCCCAGATGTCTTTGGCAAATACAGTTGCACTCGGTTTTTGAGAACAGCCTCCCATAGCATCCGAGTCTACCCAAATCCGTGGCATCTCGAACTTTGCCCCATGATAAACAGCTGCAGAGCCTCTAGCATTCTCGAAAGTCCCGTGGCCATTCCAGATGGATGAACAGGTTACCCACCTAAGGGATTTTCCCAAAGAGCCATGGAGGAGTGTGCCGGGGGAGGGCTGGCCCGCGGTGGGCTTCACTAGAGCAAGCATCAAGTCCACTCTCTTCTGGAGCTGAGCAGAGACACGAGTCTAAATATTCATGTTCTCCATATCTTGCGCTTTCCTACAGAACCAGCTTTCACTTCCACATCAGACACCACAGTGGCCACAAAGCCCGATATTGTGCCAGGCTCCAGGCCGATGCCATCAAAGCCTCCTGCTACAGGAACCACAGGGCCGATCAGTCAGGAACCCTCCCAAGCCCTACCTCAGACAACGGCAAAGGCCTTGGAACGCACTCCCTCCGCCTCACAGGAGACACCAGGTTAGCACTGGCTTTGCATACTTTAGGAGAGGTCAGCAACCCGTGGGCTGCTTCTGGGAAGCGGGTGGAGACCTCGAGTGAGCCGACTGCACAGCATTATACCATCTGACCTGAAGTCCAGACAACTCAGTAACCCCCCGCTCGCTGCTCTGTGCCACAGCCTCCCTGCTCTGCCCTCTAACCTCTGTGCTCTGCCCTGCTTCAGCCCAGCTGGAAAAGAAAGTCCATCTCCTGGATGGGACAAGGCTCACCGTACAGACCTGCATGGCAGAGGCTTGCCAGTCTGAATAATATCTGCCTCCTCTCAATATGGGAGGACAGTGGAAGCCTTCTGCAATCTGGAGTCACAGTCTGTGGGATGGAAAAGTTCTTGGTAATCTGTATCTTCCGTAAAAGCATAGCTGATTCTTCGTGGCGTGTTTTTCTCTACTACAATACCATTGATTATGCTCTCCACCCGCCCCGTGCTGTACCTTTCATCCCCGTGACTTATTCATTCCATCACTGGAAGCCTGGACCTCCTGCTCCCCCTTCACCCGTTCTGCCCATCCCACCCCCCCCACCACCACCACACACACACTCCTCCCCTCTGGCTGTCATCAGTTTGTTCTCTGTGTTTATGGGTCTGTTTCTGCTTTTGTCTGTTTGTTCATTGGTTTTGTTTTTTAGATTCCACATCTAAGTGAAATCATATGGTATTTGTCTTTCTCTGACTTATTTCACTTAGCATAATACGCTCTACGTCCATCCATGGTTATTGAATGGCAAGATTTCATTCTTTTTTATGGCTGAGTAATACTGTGTATATATATACCACATCGTTATCCATTCATCTACTGATGGACACTTGGACTGCTTCCATATCTTGCCTACTGTAAATAATGCTGCAATAAACATAGGAGTGCATATATCTTTTCAAATTAGTGTTTTTGTTTTCTTTGGGTAAATACCTGGCAGAATTACTGAATCATATAGCTTTTTCCATTTTTAATTTTTTTGAGGAACCTCCATACTGTCTTCCACAGTGGCTGCACCAGCTTGCATTCCTACCAACAGTGTTTTCTCCACATCCTCCATAACAATTGATGTTTCTTGTCTTTTTGATTCTAGCCATTCTCACAGGGGTAAGATAATGTGTCACTGTGGCTTCACATTTGCCTTTCCCTGATGATCAGTGATGTTGAGCATCCATTCGTGTGCCTGTTGGCCATCTGTGTGTCTTCTCTGAAAAAGTGTCTATCTGGTCCTCTGCCCATTTTTAATTGGACTATTTGCTTGTGTGTGTGTGTTGAGTTGTATAAGTTCTTACACACTTTGGATATTAACCCTTATCAGATATGTCACTTGCAAATATCTTCTCCCATTTAGTAGGTTGTCTGTTTGTTTTGTTGATGTTTTCCTTTGCTGTGCAAACAGGGCATATTTGATTCTTAAGCATGGCCCAGCATCTAAATAAATTACCCTTATTCTCTGCTAAAGGGAATTTGGTTTTGCCAGCCATCAATCTCTTAAGGCTTTAGGATGGAAACCAAATTGTCCAAAATTCCTCCTCCTTAATGAGAAACTAGTGCCTTAACTGAGAAACAGCAATAACTCAGCTGCAATCTCTTCTCTGCAGGTACATATTCATACAGTTCTGGAGCTGTGACTGGTAAGTATTTTTTTTTCTCTTGTCCTAGCAGTGTTTATGCCCAGAGGACCTCAGTCACAGGGGGTGGGACAGTCCTGGTTTATGTGCTGCCCCAGCCTGGCCACCAGCAGCATCCCCTTCTCCGCTCAAGAGTGTCTTGGTTTAGATAGTAAGTTATAGGATCACCCTACTTATGGGATTCTAACATGACTGCTTATCTCACTATTGGTAGCTCCTCCCTGTCAGGCTACTGATGTGGGAACCAGAGAGCTGACGCATCACAAAAGAGCCTCCTTCCCCTAAGCAGGGCTGGACTTGCATACAGGACTTACCAGAACACCACACATGTGTACTACTGTCATTGCAATGCTGTTATTCTGTCATAAACTGCATTCATCTTTCACAGGGTTTCAGCATGATGCCCTTCACAGCAAGGCTGCTCAAATGTCTCAATATAAGAGGCTTCTTTTTACAGAAGAAGCACACAACTTTAAAGCTAGGAGAGAAAGTGAATGACCCAGGGAATGTGAGGATGGGAGTGGAAAAGTGTTCGCAAGAATTAAAGAAAGAGAGGAAGGAAGGGGAGGAGAGAGGAAGAAGAGAGAAGGGAGAGAGAATTGCAATCATAAGAAAGAATCTAAGATTTTTGTCTGACAAGTTTTCAAGAAGCAAAAAAAACCCAAAAAACAAAAAAAAAAACACCGTAACTTCGTAAGACAAAAATTATTTCTATTTTCCATTTACAAGTTTTTCTACTGGAGAATGACTCATTTTTGTGGCTATATTTTATCTGCATCAGGTGTCATCTAGGGGCACCCAGGTGGCTCAGTTGGTTAAGTATCAGACTCTTTCAGCTCAGGTCGTGATCTCAGGGCATGAGATTGAGCCCCACGTTGCCCCGCATCACCCTACATTGGCTCCATGCTCAGCGGGGCGTCTGCTTCTCTCCCTCTCCCTCTGATCCTCCCCCTACTCCCACTCTCTTCTCTCTCTCTCTCAAATAAATAAGTAAATAAATAAATAAAATCTTTTTTTTAGAAGTGTCATCCAGAAAAAAAAATTGAGGGGTGCCTGGGTAGCTCAGTCAGTTAAGCATCCAACTCCTTCAGCTCAGGTCATGATTGTGGGATGGAGCCCCTCTCTCCCTCTCCCTCTGCACTGCATCCTCCCCCACACAGGTTCATGTGCAAGTACTCTCTCTTAAAAAAAAAAAGGCCAACCAAGTGGGTTTAGTCATTTCAGCAGCTAGTTGATTAGAATGGTTTTTAAAATGATCAAAATGTATATGCAAAGGCAAGACAATAAAAAAAAAAGCCCATCTGGAGAGTATTTTCATGGAGAAACTGTGGGACTAATGACAAGGACACTGAAACAAAAATATGTTTATCACTTAAGAGGCAACCAGTAAATAAAGTAGCTAACCTAATTTTTCTCCTATGTCACATATTACATTAACCTTTCTACAAAGTTTTACATTTTTTATTCATTTTTTTGAATTGGTAATATTTGCACAGGGTTTAAAAATTACAAATTACAAAAAGATATAGAGCAAAAAGCCCCATCTCAGACTGAAAATCCCCTTGCAGGAAGAAAGCAACTCCTGCTACCAGATTTCTGTGTGTCCTTTCAGAGAGTCACCCTGTAAATAGCTCACAGAGGATATATGATGCTAAACAGGTATTGTATTTTCACTGTTTTGCACCTTGTTCATTTTCACCTAATGGTATCTCTTGGAAATCCTTCCATATCAATACATTAAAACCACTTCGTTCTTTAAAACAGCTACAAAAAATCCTACCATATGGATTTGCCAGAATTTATGTAGCCAACCCCCTATTTGGACATGTGACTGTTTACATTCTTTGACTATGTTACAAACAGTGATTAATCGGAAAACCTATCATTTTGCTGTGGGCAAGTATATCTGTAGGAAAAAATCCTGTATATAAAATTTGAGGGTCCATGTTTTCTAAGTAGATTTTCAAACAACTACTTTATTATGGGATATCATCTTACATTTTTCCAGCTTATGATTTTCACTAGATTAAAATATCAGAAAGTCTCCCCAGTTCTGAAGTATAATGTAATACACATTAACTGAACACCTGCAATAGGCAAAAATAGCTCCGTGCAAGAAACTGCGGAAATACAGAGATTAAAAAACAAAAACAAAAAACTTTAAATCTTTCCTGTTATGTGAGTAAGATTTCCTTCTTCCAGGGGCTTCAAGATAAACATGTTAGCACCTAACTTACAAGACAGATCAAGTAATTGTTAGCAAAGAAATAAAAAATAAAGATGAGTTCTATTTCATTAGGTGTTATTTAAGTTTTATTGGCTAAGAAGGTGTAAACTGAAATTAAAATCATGCTAGTTTTCTAAAAACATTTAATGATGGTGCCTGCCAAGTCTGTCATATACAGTCCTAGCTACCTGAGACCCAAAAGTTTGCCCCTGTCAGGTACAAACGGCAGAGATACCAGCTGGCTCCTTGGGCATCCGTAGGTGTTGCCATTTCTGCATGAATAAGCAATCGGTTGACCATGTTTGTAAGCAAATATAGATGCTTTACCATAATAATCACTCAGCAAATGTTAATTAACTTAATATTTTCATCAGCCCATTGATAACTACCAATATCACAATTTTTAAAGTTACATAAATTATCACAACTTATAAAAGTTGCTTTTTTCAGTTCAAAAGAAAATGGTAAATAGTAGATGCTCAATAAATAGTGAGCGAGCAAATGAATATGTTAATTTGAGGACTTTAACATTTTAATAAATGTTTAGGAAGTGCGATTCTTCATTTCATTGTCTTAAGTATCTACAGGCTCACTTGGCAGGCTTTTTTTCCTTTAAGATTTTATTTATTTATTTTAGAGAGAGAGAGCACAAGCATGGGGAGGGACAGACGGGAGAGAATCCCAAGCAGACTCTGTGCTGAGTGCAGAGCCCCATACAGGGCTCAATCTCATGACCCTGAGATCACAACCTGAACTGAAACTAAGAGTCAGATGCTTAACCAACTGAGCCACCCAGGCGCCCCTTGGCAGTCCTTTTAAGCAATAATTTCATTCAGCTATTCCAATATCCCATATCTGATCTTTGACTAGGCTATTCCTGAGGACTCCTGATTGTAAAGTAAAAAGCCAGAATGTCACCTATGACAGTGTTTACATTGCCATGTTCATTTAAGACACAAGGAGGGAAGAGTTAATTCTTCAGACTGTGTTATACTTCTCATCTTTCATATCTGAAATCGATTTGCTGCAGTTGATATGCTCAGCCTTTAATAGGAGCTAGCTCTATATTATATCATTCCTCTGTTTATTCAATGTAGATTGAGTTCTAACTCTGTGCCGGGTTGGTCCTCAGTTGCAATGAAATGCAGATTTCTCATTGAGAAGCAAATGGCACATCAAATGTCCTTTAACTTATGGACTGTGAATGGTTTCATTCAATCAGTTAGGTATTTATTGAGTACCTACTCTGAGCCCAACACTTGCTGTGTGCTTAGTGCAGTAAGAGACAGAAGAGAAACACTGCCCAGGAATAATGATAGTCTTACTTCAAAATGGCCTTCATCAGATGCAGGCACACCAGCACTCAGAGACAGCACTTCCTGGCTGATCTAGTTTGCAGGTACTGCTAAGGAATGGTGCCTTCCCCCACCCTGTTCTCAGAGGACCTTTTCATCATCCACATTGAACAATGGCCACTGGTTGCCTCGGCCACCTTCTTCGCTTTAGACCCAACACGCACTGCGGGTTGAAGTCAAGCCAGGGAGCTACTGGCCTTTCTCGGCCTCCTGAGCAATAATCCATCCCCACCCCCTACCCCCGCCCCTGACTCAAATCCTCCTCTGTTCTCCTCTGGCTCACCAAACCTCTCTCTCTTCCTTTTTCTACAACCCATGCATACCCTAGGAAACACAAAACGGTGGGGGAACTTGCCAGTTGATTTGTTTACCTAGCATCTTTGTGATTTTGGTTTCAATTTTTTTTACCCAGTTTGCCTGGATATAATGGAGGATGAGGCCAAGGGTATGAGTTTGTCCCTGGATTCAAAGTGCTCTGTCACATCATTGGCTCAGGGGCCTCTTCTCTCTCTGGAATTGGGAGTCTGCAGGCGTGATTCTCATTCAGAAGAAAAAGGAAGAGGCATTATGAAAGCAAAATTATAGCTGACATCAACCGGCCTTTTCCAGTAAATCCCTCTGCAGACAGTAAATGCATGACAAACTGATTAGTCAATGGAAGAAATAGTTTACCCTAGGGCACACCATCTCTTAGGAAGTATTTCTGGTTTTTAGTCATAATGATTAATGTTAAGTCTGAAAATTCAAAACATTTTTCACTAATTTGACATGCTTCCTTGTTATTTCCTTTGGGACTTTTCTATTCTCGTTTGTATTTACTTAGGCACAGGTAGTTTTGTTTTGACAACTTTACTGTTTCTTCTGATGACAGTACCATTTCAAAAATATCAGGGAAAAAGCAAACTTTTTAAAAAAGAAAATAAAGATTATCTACAAGCCCACCATTACTTAGTACCTTGGTATCTATTCTTCAAGGCTGTCCTGGGCCTATGGACACACGCATGGCTTACTGGAGATTATTTTTTGGTTCATTTTGATCTCAGCCAGTTTTTTTTCACCTAAGTAATTGGAGGCATCTTTCTGTGTTAATACAGATTCATTTCATAATTTTTAAAAGTTGGATGATAGTCCAATGTATGGGTATACCACAGCTTAATTAATTTTCCATTACTAAGAGATTGAGATTAACATTTTAAAAATTGTTTTAAATAATACTTCAGTGAATACTCCTGGATGTATTTGCCCATTTCCTTGGAATAAATTCCTAGAAGTGGGACTAGAGAGTCAACAGTGTGGTCTTCTCTAAAGCTGTTGTTCCATGTTGCCGAATGCTCTTGAGAAAAACTGTACTCCGTACCCGGCGGAGAATCTGAGTGTTTTCCCACATCCTTGTATTTCTCTGTTTTTCGATAGAGTTGTATTTTGAAGGCAAAGATAGGAGATGTATCCCGTACACGAGGTCGTGTGCTGGTTGTATAGGCCCAGGTCCAAACAGCCAGTCTAGGAGATGTGACTCGTGGTCCACAGTCAGACCACTGGCCCCCCCAGATGTTCAGGGTTGTCATCCTTCATGTAGGGTAGGTGGGTGATTTTTGCAGGGAGATTTCACAACGTGGAGGCAAACTGACCAACTCTGCCTGGAGCTTATTATTGATGCAAGTGTTTTTAAAATAGTTAGGTTCACCATGCCCTTGGGCTAAGCCCTCTGGCTTCCACATGGAGATCCCACTCTTCCTATCCTGTCTAATAAATCTTAAATGCCCTACAGCTGCTGGCCTCCTACCTCCAAGTGCCCCCACCACTCCAGGCTGTTCCTTTCAACTCAGCCCAAACAGGATCTTTCCCTTCTCCTAAGCCATGGCCTTACTCTCCTCTTATCCGTAACACCTTTTACAACACCTCCTTTCTCTCCTTACCACTCTTCCTCCACCATAAAAAGCTGCTAGTAAAAACACAATAATGATGGGGGTGCCTGGGTGGCTCAGTCAGTTAAGCATCCAACTCGATCTCAGCTCAGGTCTTGATCTCAGGGTCGTGAGTTCAAGCCCCGCATTGGGATCCATGCCCAGCGTGGAGCCTATTTAAAAAAAAAAAAAAAAAAGATGAAATTGGAAGAAGCATGGCACTGCCTGCTATTGTTTCTAAATGGGGATTCTGTGAAGTTGAAGAAAAGGGGGAGGTGGTCCCAAGGACAACTATTTTCTGACTTTGGATTGAGCAGCAGACCAGCCTTGCCATCTTGTGAACTCTGAGGCCTTTACTTTCTCCTCTCGTCCCATCACCATGTCACCCTGACCAGGAAGGATGGATTAGGAGCTGGGGATGTGGGACGACGTGAAAGGGGATGGTTTGAACTGGTGGTATTGGTGGGAAAAGAATGCACTTTCTGCCCAGAAGTAGAGCAGATTGGGCTGTGTGGACCTCCAGAAATGTCAGTAACAGTTAGCTGGGGCTGGGAAGGCATTTGGATCTCTCTGCAGGATTGTCAATTGTAAAGAGTTTTCAGATTCTTAGACATGAACCTGCTGCCAGGACTCTCCGCAGGACAGCTCTGTTCTGTTCTCTTGCAGTGGCGATCTTCACACCTGTCGCTGTGCTCGGGGTAGTATGTGCGGTGCTTCTTCTGGTCTGTTACCGAAAATCCAGGTGAGAAGCGCGAGGGAATCACAGAGGACGGGATTCTTCCTTCCCTCCCAGAAAAGAGCTGCATCATTATGTTTCTGCTGCCCCCTCAAAGCAAGACCCCCTTTCCTGGCTACTGAGGTGGGCTCTCACACCCGCTCACTCCTGTACCGGCCAATGGAGAGCTGGCCCTGGGAGGCCCCCCACAGGCCACCAGTAGGAGACACGGCAGCCAGAACCTAACTGGTGACAAGGGGCCGCTCTACCACAAGGAAAGAAAAGAATGAACGAAGTTTTCTTTCCTTTTCAGAAGCAAAGAACCTACCCAATAACCAATTTGATGGATATGGCAATTGCTGTGATACAGTCATGAATATATTTTCTTGAATGTTCTCATTAAATATAGGGATATTTTCTTATTTATGTGCTCATTCATGTAGGCCTGACTTTTGTATTTCTAATCATTGAAATTCTTATTTCAGCATTGGGTGACGAGAAGACTGTTTCTGCCACTTGCCAAAATTTCAGTTTTTATTTATTTTTCTAAACTTGAGGCCTTTTTATAATTTTCATTAAAGCCTCAAATGGCATATTCACCTTAATTTCATACTTGTATCAATTAGAACCTAGTAACCAGCATTCCATGTTGATATGGCTGTTCTGGATCCTTCCTCAGCAACATACAATGAACAGGAGAAATCAGATTTGTTGAAACAAAACTTTTGGCTGCTAATCATAAAGAATTCTTTTCTAAATATATCAGTATAAGGATGATACCATCCTTCGAGCCTCACTTTGGCAAAATGAATGTTCCATGAAATGCTACTGTGAAGCCGAAATGAAAAAGTCATCTAAAAATTCACATCCATCTTTGAAAGCTGTTAATACCATCCCAACCAAAAGAAATGCCATAAACCTCATAGATCATTTAGAAAGAGCACATTAAGGTTGATGTGTGACTCGAAAATCTGTCAAAACAATCCCCAAAATGCTAAAATGTTGGCAAAATAAAAAATGACTTTTAAAAGGACTTTCAAAGTGTTGTTATAACTAAATTTCCACATGACATGTTGTATTTGGAGTTACATTCTTAAAAAAGTATAATGACTAACTATCATTAACTTAAAAAATGTGCACAATTTTTTAAGACATTAAAAATAGGATCTTACAAGAATTTGTAAATTTGGTATATATGGCCAATAAATATGCTGATAAGATGAAAATATCAATATTCACTGACTATAGTAGAGAAATATTGATAAATATACCTGTAAGAACGGATAAACCTGAAAAGCATAACTACTTGGTCATTTGGTGAATCAATTCTTTGCTGTAAACTTATTTTTTACAGATGGGTTATTAGGTAGATTGGTCATTCAACAAACTGGCTTTCAGCAAATTATTTTCAGTACATTGGCCTAGAGTCCTGATTTATAGTTTAGCTCTCACTCCAAGGAGCTCAAAGTGCTACTTGATAATTGAAGTGTGGCTGACATACAATATCCTATTAGTTTCAGGGGTGCAGCATACTGATTCAGCATTTTTATGCATTATGAAATGACCCCCATGACAAGGCTAGTTACTACCTGATGCCATACAAAGTTATTACACTATGATTGACCATATTCCCTGTGCTGTACATTATATCCCCGTGACTTATTTTGTAACTGGAAGTTTGTACCTCTGAATCCCCTATTTCACCTGCCCCAGCCCCTCCCCTCTAGCAATCACCAGTTTGTTCTCTGTGTCCACAAGTTTGTTGGTTTTGTTTGTTCATTTTTGTTTTTTAGATCCCACAAATGAGTGAGATCATATGGTGTTTGTCTTTCTCTGACTTATTTCACTTAGCACTATAGCCTCTAGGTCCATGCATGTTGTTGCAAATGGCAAGATCTCATTATTTTTTATGGCTGAGTAATATTCTAGTGTGTGTGTGTGTGTATACACACACATCTTCTTTATTCATTCATCTATCAATGAACACTTAGGTTGCTTCCATATCTTGGCTGGTGTAAATAATACTGCAGTGAACACGGGGTGCAGCTATCTCTTCAAATTGGTGTTTTTGCTTTCTTTGGATTCAAAGTGTTTACTTTGAAATGTCCTAAAGAGTTGCCTATCCTCAAGAGGTAGATGACATAATCCATGAAAAAATTGCTGGCCCAGATACTCAGGACCAAAAAACACAGGTCCTTCAGTGACTGGGAAACATGTGGAATAAGATGTTCTGCCTCCCCCACTCTTGGTTACTCAGGAACTGATTAATATATTTGTTTCTTTAAACACATACCAAGTACCAAAAACTGTTTTAAAAGCTTTCTGAATATTACATCACTTTTATCAAGATGATCATGTCTGGCTTTGCCAGGCTCCTAGTTACTCTCTCCTTCTTGTGCCTGCCATCTGAACTACTGCTTTTTAGCAGAGAATTGGAAAAGAGGGGGTAAGCTGCTCCAGCAGCACTGATCAATCTTTGGTGGACGAGCAGCTTAAAATACCAAAGTAAGATTTCAATACCAGCCGTGACTGGAGGTAAGCTAGGTTTTCCCCATCTGAGTGTTCAACAGGAACTATCTGTTCACTCAAGCTGAGGGCGACCCGCTCCTCTTTTCAAAACCTCTGACTGATCTGCTTTACAGGCAAACTTCGCAGACACCCAGTGTTGAAATGGAAAGCATGGAAGAGATGCCAATGACTAGGGGAACCAGCAGCAGAGAGGAGGATGCAGAAAACTACCCACACGACCTGGGACACTCAGGGGGAGACTGAGGGCAGCAGAGACTTGAGCGAAGGCGCCAACCCTGCCCTAGCCGAAGAGGACCTGGAAACGACTCAAGGAGCTGGGCACCAGGAAACAGCCCATCAGGGTGATAAAACAAACGTCTTGGCATCATTTTATCAACAGCACCCAGCCAAGACACCTCCTAGGCTCTGCAGTCTCAGGATGGATGCTTGGGACCCGTCCTGCCCTGCCCGGCCTCAGGTGTAGGGCTGCCTTCCCCAGATCCCAGCAGTTGAAGCTTTCCTGGGAGTGGCTGAAGGCCTCGGCTTTCCTTTTATTTCATTGTGACATTTATTTGGGATGGCTTAGCAGCTTGACTATTCCACCCCTCATCCTGACTTGCAGTTTACAGAGAAAAGAAATACACCTGAGACTCTAAGATAATTCTGAGTCTCCTGCTGGCTTAAGAGATGTCTACAAGGATGACAACAGTGTTGCAGCTCTAAACGCTGTCCCTCTACTGAGGTGCTCTGCAGGCACTGAAAGGGAGCAGAGGTATCGTGCCCCATCAATCCACTTAAGGATTCACAAAGAAGGAAACTGAACTCAGTGACATTTTCCATGTATATGCATTTCTATTTATACTCCCTATTATATCTACATATTTTATATAACTGTTATTTTGAAATTGTGCCTTGTATAAACAAAATGTCTATTTTCAATATAAAAAAAAAATGCACTGAAAGAATCACTGAGAAGAAATGTGCCATAAATAAAAAAGAGGAGAAAGAGCGGGAATGCAGAGTCCCAAACAGTTGAGCTTGGCTTTTCTTTCTAAAAGGAGAAAAAAAAAAAAAAGACCTTGCCTAAAGCTAGATCAGATCACAGTTTTGGACTCTCTAACAAGATTTCCATGAGTGAAGCAGTAAGTGGCAGGTTATGGCCCAGGTGTGCCTGGCATACCCGCTGTCTCTTTCCCTGCACTGCTCGCTCTTTTTTTTTTTTTTAATAACATTTATTTCTAAAATCGGGGGCCTCATCCACCTCCTCATTTTATAGAGGAGAAAACTGAGGTCTATAGAAGTTGACTTGCCCAAGGTCACATGGCTCAATTAATGCCGGCTTGGGCTGGGCAATGTTTACGGAGGGCGATAGGGTAGGAGAGGAGCAGCCCCAACTAGAACTCAGCCGTTGATGGCCTCTCGCACAGCCAGGGGTAGTCAGGCCGCCATCACAAGCATTTGGAAAGTGGGACACAGACTCAGCCACCATCTACATGTCACCAGCAGCTCGCCAAGGGCCATTCCTTGCTAACTTCCTCGCGTCATCAAATTAGATGGTTTCATCAAAAGCGAAGGAAGGGTAGGACTTTCCAGTGGCTGGTGTTGGGATTTTAGAGCCATGCTGTTTTCACTCCCTGCAAATTCTCTTTCCCAATGAGAGGAAACTCATCGCTAACACATGAGCGGAGCCATTGTATTTGCTGGGCTTACTCACTTGATTATCCTGAGTCTGCCTGATTATCTAAATGTTTTGCTTCTCGCTTCAGCTGTTTGCCCCTCCGTTTCTAGAGTTTACCATTAACTGGATCCATTTTGTTCTTTATAAGTTTTAAGAGTTTGACCCTTGTGATTTCAAAAACTAATTTGACAGAAGACACAACTCGGCATAAAAAAAATTGACAGCCGTTCAGTAGAACCAGAATTTTGAAAGGTTTCTACTGGGTGTAAAAGAGTTAAGTCAAAGGGCTACTTCACAGCTTTGTGGTTCCATTTTACCACCATCTTTGGAAAACTAATATGACAACCTCCGGGGGGCCCATTTCGGAGCTGTAGAATCACCTGGCTCTGGTCCATCACAGAATAAGTCTGTGATCTATCAGGCACCAACCAAGTTCAAGCTGGACACGACAAAAATTAGATCTAACAAAGTAGATCGAGCAAGCATGGTGGGGTGGAGTTGAAGTCTGGAAGGACCCAGGCAGGTGGGGTGGGGGTGGAAAAATAAATCAAGTGTTTGTTTTAAAGAAGCAAAGGGGTAAAATGAATTCTCTTAGTAGGTGGTGCAGTCCTAGGGACATGTCTAAGTAAACCTCTATGATGCCAAGACATATCACAGCCCCAGAATTTACCCACTGAGCAGTGATGAACATCTTGAAATTAGGAACTATTTTCATCTTTGAATTTTCAGGGACTGCTGAAGTGCCCTGAAGGTGATTAAGAGAGTCTGCACAAGTAAAATAAAAGATTCTTAACCAAAATACAGCAAATTTCTCTGACATATGGTAGCCTGTTCTCAGGCACGGCTCTAAAGGAGGTGATGTTTGGGGGCACTCAGCTACTTGTCTTTCTGCATCTGGTCTCCCCATCCTGCCTTGACAATTCCAAGCACTGCCTCGCGTTCTGTCCCCATTTTACATGAAAATAGTACTTGCTGATGCCCAGAGGGTTTGGTTGGGGAGGACACGTGGGACCTGGAAGTGAGGAGGAGTGCGCAGAGAGCAATGATAAGCTACAGTGGAAGGGCGGGTGTGAGTTCTACCAGCAAGTGAGTAGTACGTAGGGGTGTGAGGTGCACCTCTTCTGCTGCATCACGGCCCCTTCCTAGTCCCTCCCGCCTCCCCCTATCAGGAGGCTGCATGCCAGAGTCCTCCGGAATCACCACCTTCCCCTACCCTACCAGAAAGCCTCTGATTCCTTCACCCTGGGAAGTGTCCTGCCGATTGAGCTGGTAAGATGCTACTTGCTCTAGTTATCTGTTGCTGCAAAACCCACCATGGAAACAGCAGCTTGAAACTACCACTGTTTATGATCTCTGGGGGCCAACTGGGCTCAGCCGGGCAGCTGTGCTTTATGCGGCAGCAACTAGGCACACTCACTCAGCTGCATTCAGCATGGCTGGGCTGAGCTGGAAGGTCTAAGAAGGCTTCACGGGCTCATCCGGGGCCTTAGCATGCCTCCGAGCTGGCCTGGGCTTCCTGGCAGCATGGCAGCTTTGGGGAAGTCAGAAGAAACTGCCAGGCCCCTTAAAGGCTAGGGTAGGGACCGCCACACGTCATGTCTGTGCATTTTATTGGTCAGAGCAAGTCACCAGGCAGCCAGATTCAAGGGGAGGGGTAACAACAAAAGGAATCAATGGAAACTATCTTTGGAGACTCTCTACCACAATACTTCCCGGGGCCATCAGAGAAATGGAATTTGTCTTTCAATCTCTGGCATTCAATAAATGCCAATAAATCCCCGACACATGAATGAACAAAATGATCCAAAGGTACCTGCGGGGGACTGAGAAGAGACCATCTTAATTTTTTTTAGTGGAAAAGGATTTGAAAGTTCTTCAACTGGTAAGCCTTTAGCCCACATCTGTCAGCTGGCTGCAAATATACATAATTCACATTGTTTTCTCCTCTTTCATTTCCTGTCATCCACAACATTTGCCATTAAGAAAACTGATTGATCTTCATCTTTTTTGTCTTGCTTTTTTCCTTGATCGATAAATAAGACTCTTATTTTCTTCTTTTTAAACCTTCCTCTAGACAGTAGGAAGGGAATAGGGACCAAAGAGACACATTTAAGGGTCTCTCCATGTTTCTAACTGTCCAATCCATTTTCTTCACCAAGGAAGGACCTTTTACTAGGAGCCTCAGAATATCAAGTATGTAACGGAGAATCTTGTTTGTTTTCCCACAAGTCTATGCTCCTTGAAGGCCAGACCAGCTAGATTCAAACAATAGTAGCCCCAATACCTCACGCTGCCTGAGGTGTATCAGAAATTCAATGTGTGGCTCTTTCCCAGAATTTATAAATACACAACACCACATTTATGTGGAATTCTGGCTCACTCTTTTCGCCCCTAAGAGCCTGTCTATAAATCCACCCATCCCACTTTTGCTATTTTTAGCTCTCCAGGATGTAGTACCCCTCCCATTTTGGGGACCCAATATTGTGTTGGGAGTGCCTTCCTGCCCACTAACTTAGAGAGGCAGATATCCCCTCTCCTGCTCCCACCAGCGTGTGGGGCCCTGACCCGGGCTCATCAGATACCACAACTAGTTAGCACTCAGAAGCTGTGCTGTGAATATGGAATGAAAAAACACAACAGAATTGATACAGCGACACCCTGCAATGCTTCTAAACCATCAAACGGTTGTGATACTGTTTCTTGGCTCTGCAGATTTGGGCTTTGGTTCCTCTCCGTTTCCCAAACTGAATCGTCTAGCTTCCCATGATTCTATGAGCCCCCAACATTCTTTCAAGACATTTTCTTTTTCCTTAGAACAGACCCAGTTTTCATTACTTGTCACTGAAAAGTTCCTAACTGGTAGGGAATATGGTGCTAGGAGAGCATATTGCAAGTGAGAGAAGTAGAGAAATGGGGACTATCTATGATGGTTATCTGCCTTTGAGAGAGGGTAGAAAGTAGTGACAGTCCTGCTAATATTCTGAGATGGGGACCCAGCAGCCCATGGCATGCTGTGAATTAGTTCCCCAAAAGTTATCTGGAATGGCATGCCCACTGTGAAGGCCCAGCTCTGGGAGACTGCATCGCTGCCATCCTAAAATATCATGGGTAAAGAAAGTCAAGGCCATAGATGGGTGGCTACTATTAATGGCAGTGAATAACTCAGAAAAGAGAGTAAGAATCTCAAATCCTTAAGGTCTCAATTCAAGCCACAGATGGAAACCTAGAGACTTCTATAACCAGGCTGAATCTCATCCTTCAGAAAGCAAAACCAAGAGGGCTGGAAACCCAAATTAAGAGTCTGAGTCCTCCTGCCGTTGAGTACCATTAGCTGAGTTTACAGGCCCACCAGGTTTCTTAGCTGAGAGGCAGGGCCCTCATTGGATAATATCAGAATGAAGATCCAGGGGGAAATGTGCAGGGCTCACAAGGATCCCTACTCCCCCATTTACCCCGCCTTGTCCTCAGAAGCAGCCCCCAGTTTTGTCTGGTCACGCTGCTCCTCACTTCAAGGTAATACTACTTCCTGGGCTGAGGAGTAATCTTGCAAGAGGAAGCCTGTTCTCCTAGTGACCCACCTCCCGACTCCTGGTCTGCAAGGGAAGAGACTCGGACAGCTCCCACAAAGGCCATCCAGAACTTTGCTCTGTGCCACCTCCTTCACTGCACTTCCCTTTGCCTCCCAGGAACTGCCCTACTGTCTTCTCACAGGTCAGGCACATCACTCACCATCAACTCATTTGTCAGTCCTGTGCTATCCTCTCCACATCCAATCTACCCTTCAAGAGGTAGCTCGATTTTCTACCTTCTCGGGGGAGCCTTCATTAACTACTCAAACATACAAAATCCCCTGCCTCTGGGCTCCCGTGACATTCATTGTGCACCCTATAAATGTGGCATTTGCTTCTTACTACCTTTGTGCAGTGGAAGGAACACAGGACTTAGAAGACCTGGGGCCCAAGCTTTCTTTCTACCTTGCTGGTCTTGTCAGCTTGGAAGAATCCCTTAGGTTCCGTCTTTAAAGAGGAGGTAACACATGTATGGTCCTTCTCACCAAGGTGAAGAGCAAAAGGGATACTCGAAAGTACTTTGTGCCTGGCATGTGGCTCTCCTCTCTCTCTCTCTCTAGACACTAGAGATGCTGAAACTGAAGACCTGGGACTTATCCTTGAGGCTTACAGCCTGGCCAGAAAAAGACCCATCGAAACAAAGCAAAACAAAGAGCTCATACCGCAAGTTTAGTCAATACAAATGCCACAGGGGTCATGAACACAATAATGCTGCAGACGTCTGGGAAAGGAAGAAATCACTAAAAGGCCTAGATGTTTGGGGAGTCTGTTTCAAAGTGACGGGACTTACGATGAAGGATGGGCAAGATCGAAGTAAACAGAAAGGCAGGGAGGGTTCTACAAGGGGCAAGGACAGAGGCAGGGACACAGACAAGAGAGAGTAAGGCAGATGGCAGGCTGTGAGCTGGGGTTCCAGCACGATCGCTCAGTAACCACATGTCAAACAAACTGCAATAAAGGAGACTTCAAGAGCAAAGGTCTCGCAGGGCCTGGATATAGGGTCTTCCCCGCTGCATCCCAGGCTCTACCCAACGGCCCCTTTCTGGTAGATAACCATCACCACGAACTGAGATGGTTACCTACCCAGGGCTGTTTCTTCAATCCTCTGGGTAGAGGGCCAAAAGTACAAAGTACAAAATGAGATCTGTTTATATACTGGAGAATCAGCTACTGGTAGCTACCTACCCCTCCCCTTCCTTCCCAAGCAAGTCCCAACATTTAGGTATTTCTTCTCTTCTACGCAGCCATGCACATCAGAGGAAGTGGACAGCCACAAGCTCCAGGAAAGGAAATCCTGATTATTTGAAGCCAGGCCCTTGCCAGTGATTGGTTTAGGACTGGGCAGGTGACCCAGTTGTGACCATGGAAGTATGACGTCGGCTTGGGACGCTTCTGGGAAAGGTGTCCTGGCTCCTAAGAGCCACAGAAGACAGGCTTCTCACTGCCACTGCTGCATCTGGATGCCCTGCCCAAAACTTTTGCAAATAGCCTGTTGCAGGGAAGTCAGCGGGGGCAAAGGGCAGAGGCAAAAGAACCTGGCTTCTCCACAACAGTGCCAAGCGGCTTATGTTGCCGCCCTACGGTCTGTCCTCCTCTGCACTCCTAGGTAAAATCGTTAACATTTATTGTTCAATGCCCTTTAGAGTTTTTGTTTGGGGTTACGGCCCAAAAAGTGATACAAAATCCGATACTGAATTTGGTAAGAGGAAATGGGGAACTGGCTGAGCAGAGGCAGTAGAACAGAGGGCAGGTAGTAAGGTCCCTACTACTCTAGGCTAGGAGGCCAGGGCCCCTCTGTTACGTAGTTGTAAAGTAACAGATTAAAACGTTACCTGTTTTACTGGGGGCCCAGATTAGGAAAACACATTATGAGGCAAGTGATGACTTAAAAAGATCCAGAACCATTGAATTGGACATTTAAGAAAGGAAAACAAAACTGAGGTGCTGATATTGTGTTGGCTCCTTCTTGGGCCTTCAGGAAGGCCCTTAAAACGTGAGCTTCAGTTGAAGGTAGACCAGATGTCTCTTCTGCTGAGGTGCAAGTTAGACTGAGGTCCTGAGGCAGCAAGAAGCCCCCGGAGGGTTTTAAGCAGGAGGCTGACGTAACTTTCCTTCGTTTTAAGACGCAGTGTGCTTCCGCGTGGGGAGTAGGAGAGATGAGCCGGCAGAAGCATGGAGCAACTGCACGACGTGGCCACAGGCCACAGGCCAAGAGGAGGATAATGGAGAAAAATGGATGGACTCAAGATTCACGAGAGGTCAGGTCAAAAGGATTTGCACGTTGGTGCCTTTACTGATGTAAAGAAGGGCGCGGGGAGGGGGGCGCCTGGGTGGCTCAGCTGTTTAGCGTCTGCTTTCGGCTCAGATCACGATCCCGGGGTCGTGGGATCGAGCCCCGCATCGGGCTCCTTGCTTGGCCGGGAGCCTGCTTCTCCCTCTCCCACTCCCCCTGCTTGTGTTCCCTCTCTCGCTGTGTCTCTCTCTGCCAAATAAATTAAATAAATAATCTTAAAAAAAAAAAAATCTTTCTGGAGGGGCGCCTGGGTGGCTCAGTCAGTTGGGCGTCTGCCTTCGGCTCAGGTCATGATCCCAGGGTCCTGGGATCAAGCCCTGCATCAGGCTCCCTGCCCGGCGGGAGGCCTGCTTCTCCCTCTCCCACTCCCCCTGCTTGTGTTCCCGCTCTCGCTGTGTCTCTCTCTGCCAAATAAATAAATAAAATCTTAAAAAAAAAAAAAAAGAAGGGCGCAGGGAGGTACTAGTTGGGGCGGGGGAAGAAATCAAGAGCTGCATTGTGGATGTTTGCAACATGGCTAAAACATTGAATGGAGTAAGCAAGCAGAGGCATTTAGGGTTGAAACTCCTCTCTCTCCATCTAGTCTACCTCTTACTCCAAACCACTAGGAATAGGAAATACATAAAATCATGGATGGTGAGGAACATGAAGGACAGCAGTATTGCACTCACTTGGAGAATCTGTAACTAAGTAGCCAGGGAGGAAGGGAGTCCCCTCCAAATGCTCTGAAACCCCTCAAAGCCTAAGGGGAAGGCCTTTATTGAAAGAGACCTCAGAAAGGGGTACGTGAGGTCTTCATCTGTCTGGGGCCGGGTCTGGAGGGACTCTTGGTCCGCCTCCTTTGGGGCCAGCTTTACCGCACCCATTCACTGTCAATGCAAAGCAGTCGGCCTCCAGTCCCCCGGTGTACCCCACATTCCTCAAACCCAGCGGTGCAGGGGGACTGAGAAGGACTGGTGGGTGGCAAAGACCAGGCTGGAGGAAAAGCATTAGACCACAAGTGGTCTGATCTCGAGGGGCATCCAAGTCCCTCTGCAATCCAGGCAGTTGGCCCAGAGGCAGACCCAGCACCACCAGAGGAGCGGAGTATGGGGACTGCCATACAGTGCCTGGGGACTGGACTTTCTGGGCAGGAGGATTTTCCCCTCCCCCGCCCCGGCCCTTGCACTTGTGTGTTCGTTCGGGGCTTAGTAAACTGTGTGTGAATCTAACCTCAGCTCCCTCCCCCAGGCAGCTGGACAGAAAAGTATGCATCCACTAAAAGCACGGTGTTGAGGTCAAGCTGGTGCTGTCCACTTCCACGCGTGCCCTCCACATCAGCCTCAAACTTTCCACACTCTCTGGGTGACCCGAATGGTAACTTCACTAAAAACACACTAAAATGATTGAGTAAGAGCTACCAAAACTTCCTCCTTAGCCATTTATAGGGGCTTTCCTATCTCCGATCCCAGCCCTCCCCACCACCCCCCACCAGCCACTGCTTGCCCATGTACTCCCTCCCCGCCACCCCCCACCAGCCACCCCTCGCCCGTGTCCTCCCTCCATTGGCTCCTCTGCCAGTTCCCACTCAACACGGAGGCATGCTCACGTTTCTTGCACTCTAAAGATGAACTCCCCTCCCCGATGCCACATCAACCCCCATCCACTGTCTTCCCTATTCCCAGCCTCACTTGAGGCTCATCTATGTGGATGGTGTCCGGTTTTTACTTCCCACTCCTATTCTAAAGGTCTGTCATACAGGCGGAGTTCACGCCAATCATGATATGAGAGACCTTACCGGAAAAGCACCCTATCTCTCTATCTTCCCCCCGTGGGGAGTAAATTGTTTAAAAATCTTTGAGCAGATTGTTTTGGTGTGCATCCTGTATCTCTAGATAAGCTCCTATTGACATCTACTTCCATTTCTCAGTTCCAGGCACGGTAGACAACTTCCTACTGTGAAAGTTGAAGGTCAAACACCCCCCCACACACACGTTTCCCTACCTCAGACACACACACTGACATTAGGAAGCCTACCTATGCGCAACTGAGCGAGGTAGTAAACTACCTGTCATTACTTTTTCTCGTCTACACAACCTGTTGCTTTAATTTTAGAGAATTAATGATGTCCTTGTTTCCCCGCCCCATTTGCTTCGTTTTCTGGTGTTTATCACCAACTCCAGCCTGAACACTCTGTTACTTTAAGTATCCTCCCAAGGTGTTCAGGAACATGTGGGATGCTTTCCACTCCCTTCTGCATTGGGTAGCTTGTTTCTTAGAGGAGAGTCCTCCTCCTTCTTGTTTTGCTCTTGATTTGATGTATTTCAATCCTCCAGTAGCTTCTTGGTAGATAAAATAGTTGTGTCAAAGTGCCTTTATCCTATTGCTCAATTGGTTTGGCTTAGAATTCTAAGCTGGAAATCATTTGTCCTCAGTTCTGAAGGTACAGCTCCACAGTGCTGTTGCTGTGCAGTCTGAAGACATTTGATTTGCAGATGACTTTTTTTCTTTCTGGGAGCCTGGAGGATCTTTGTCTCTGGTGTTTCTAAAATTTCACCCTAACAAATTCACCGTAGGTCTGTTTTCATCCATTTTGCCTAGCATTTGCTGAGCATGTGAATCTGGAAACTCATGTATTTGGCTGTGGGTAATTTTGATGATCTTTTTTTTAAATTTCCCAAATTCTTTCTTTTTCTTCCTGAAACTTTCATTATTCAGATGCTCAACTGCTTAAATTATTTCTGACTACATATTTCCTCTTTTTCAATCTTTGTTTTTGCTCTACTTTCTGGATATTTTCTCAAACTATCTTTCCAACAATTCTATTGGGTTTTTTCGTACTTTTAATTACGTCCAAACATTCATATATGTGTGTGGATATATATATTTATCTTGATCCTGTTATTTCATGGATGCACTGTCTTCTCTTATTCTCTGAATATGCTAAGAAATTTAGATGGTTTCTTTTCCCTGCATGGACTGTTTCCTCAAAATTGATTCTGTTTGTTTTAATATCCAACCTTCACCTTGGAATTTCTCTTCAGATGTTTGGCAATCCTTGGTTTATTACTATGTGAGAGTGAGGCACTAATGTGTTTGAAAATCTGAGGACTTGGGTGGAGTTTGAAGTTTGTGAGCTCTTGGCACTGGGTGATCTGGTTGGCCAATTTCCTTGGGAAGCCCTGGTGTCACTGTCAGTGTTTCTGCTGAAGTGGGTTATATTCCCCAGCGAAGGAACTGGCCACCTCCCACGGAGAGTATGTGTGCCAGTATGTGCATGTTTTTGTGTGTGTATAAACTTCAAATGTTGAAATTTAACCCCCAAGGGGATGGTATCAGGAGCTGGGGCCTTCGGGAGGTCATTAGGTCATTATGGTGGAGCCCTCATGAATGGGATTAGTGTTATAAAAGAGACCCCAGAGAGCTCCCTTGCCCTTCCCACCATATGAGGGCACGGTAAGAAGGTGGCCGTCCATGAACCAAGAAGCAGGATCTCAGCAGACATCAGTCTGCTGACACCCTGATCTTGGACCTCCAGCCTCCAGAACTCTGAGGAATACATGTCTGTTATTCATGAACCACCCAGGCTGTGGCCTCCTGTTATAGCAGCCCAAGCACAGTAAGACAATGGCCTTGTTTTCACTATGCCCTCAGCTACGCCGAGTCTCTTATGTGACATGGTCCACTTGAGAGATTAAACCTCTGGTCTTCTGCTACGGTTGAGCATGAAAAGCTGCCCAGAAATCTGATGATTTAAATGACTTTTATTTCTTTTTCTTTTCCTTTTTTTTTTTAAAGTAGGCTCCATGCCCATCGTGGAGCCCAACACAGGGCTCAAACTCACGACCCTGAGATCAAGACCTAAGCTGAGTTCAAGAGTCAGACGCTTAACCAACTGAGCCACCCAGGTGCCCCTTAATTGGCTTTTAAATAAACTTTTTAAAAAAGATTTTTTATTATTTGAGAGAGAGGGAGTGCACAAGCAGGAGGGAGGGGAAGTGGGAGAGGGAGAAGCAGACTCCCCGCTGAGCAGGGACCCCCCGATGTGGGGCTCGATCCCAGAATCCTGAGATCATGACCTGAGCCGAAGGCAGATGCTTAACCACCTGAGCCACCAAGGCACCGCTAAATAAACTTTTAAATAAACTTTTCTACCAATCTTCCTGGTTTTTGCTCCACCTTTACACCCTCCTTCTAGAAGAACCTAGTGCCATCAATCCCCACATCTTTTGAGAGTTCTTGGGCTTAGGACTCAGTTTACTCAATGAGCTAAGTCAGTTACCACTCACTCATCTGCTTTCCAACTTCCAAAATTTTATGACTATTACCTCCTTTTTGTTTTCTTTGCCCTTGTAGGTTTATGCCTTTAAAAAAAAATCCTTTTATTGCCACTTAGTATGGTTTCAGAAGACATATTTAGTCCACCAAATCACCCGGAGTCCCCACCCACATCCGACTGCCCACTGGCTTCTAGCCTCACTGAAACTGTCCATGCTAATGCCACCATGGACTTCGGAGTGTCAGTTAGACAAACACCTTTCCACCTTCACTTGACTTAGGTGCGGACGGCCACTTCTGTTTAAGCTCCTCATCTCTTCCTCAGTAGCAACTCTATCTCCTGGAATCCGTTATCACTCCCTTCACCAAATCCTCTTCCTTTCTTTACCCCAGGCCTGGTGTTCCTGGGGCTTCTTACACCTGTGCTCTTTTCATTCTCATTATTCTGCTGGAATAAGCACAAGACCCTTAAACTGAACTACCTTAACTGCCACTTACATACTCACAACCCTAAAATCTCTATTTCCAGCCCAAAGCAATCTGTTGAAGTGTAGATCCGTTTCCCCAACAACCTCCTGGACAAACCTACTTGGAATTCTCAGAAGCACCCCAAATTCAACATGCCAAAAACCGAAGTCATCATTGTGTTCACAAACCTATTAAATTTCCCACGTTCTGCCTCAGTGGAGGGTGCCCTCATCTACCCTGCAAAAAGCCAGACAACCGGAAGCCCCACTCAGATCCTGCGGCCGACAAGCCAGATGACCGGAAGTCCCGCTGAGACCCTGCCACACACAGTCCATCCTCATCTCAGCTCTCTCAAGGTCCTACTGGTTCTACCTTCTTAACATCAAGAACAAGAATTCTCACAATTTAGTGTGCAAAAGCATCACTTGTGGGGCTTGTTAAATACCAACAGCTGGGCCTCAACATCACAGTTTGTGACCCAGACTGAGAATCTGTATTTCTAACAAGTTCCCAGGTGATGCTGGCGCTGCTCAGCTGGGGACCACACTTTGAGAACCACTCATCTAGTCAGCAGCACTCCTCACCGTCCATTTCCGTTCCCCTAGTCCAGCAACACATCCCCTGTGCTGGGACTGTAACAGTTAATTTGCCTGACCTTTGTAAAACGTCCTCCAATCTACAACTGGCGTGCTCTTCCTAAAAAAGGCAATCTGAGGTCTTAAAATTCACAATGATTCCTCAGAATCTTTCCAAATCACACTCAGACTCACTGGCCTGCTGTTCACGTCCCTGGATGGCCGGCCTGGCCCCTGCGAGCCTGCTACTGCCGTGCGCGCACTAGACTCCAGCCACACAGACCTCTCTTCTCTAGCCCAGAGTGTCCCACGGCCTCACATCCCCGGTGGCTGCACTTTCAGCGGCTGGTATGCTGCCATATTTTAAAATATCTATCAACAAATATTGTCGGTTGCCCCAATACCATCACCTCATTATATTCTTAAAAATCTAAAATCTGATAGACGTCTTGAGGATAATTACGTGAAGGAACAAACTAATGCATGGTCTAGGATACACTGTGGTATTTTAACACTGATGTTGCAAGAACAATTCTTATTTTATTTCAAGTACCTTCACACATAACAGCATTCATGTCTATATGGGCAGCTGCATCAGAATCTCTACACACACGATAAAATCAGAGAAGGTGGAGACAAATCAGAAATGCTTTCTTTGAAACGAAGAACTAGAGCTGGCTATCAATAGATTGAAGATTCTTAAAGAACTCCAACAGATCTCCTCTGAGCATCAAATAAGAGAAATTAATAAAAAATTAATGAGCCAAAGAAAAATATTCAGAACTAGCTTGTAACTATTTTCCTTATTTTCCCCATTATTGTGGGTTTAAAAAAAAAAAAAAAGAATACAGAAAATCCTGCACAAAAAAACATTCCCAACTAAATAAAATCATGAAAGCCTCTTATCTTAAAGACTCTACTTTTAAAAAGATTTAGTGGATTTTCATTTTCATGTAGTGTTTACATTTTTGAGTAATGCATTTATTTTTCTCATCTAATCACTCCTATTAAAATGACAACAGATATTTAACACTTATTTTTTTCATTTCTATTTTTGCTGCTATGTACAAATTATTTTTCTTACACACCAAATATTTAGTTTCACTAATTTTTAAAAAATTCTTAACACTTGAGAGGCACCTGGGCGGCACAGTCGCTTCCGTGTCTAACTCTTCATTTCGGCCCAGGTCATGATCTCAAGGTTGTGAGATCGAGCCCCTTAACTGGGGCCCACGCTCAGCAGGGAGTCTGCTTCAGATTCTCTCTCCCTTTCCCTCTGCCCGCTCCCCCCCAACGCTCACGCACTCTCCCTCTCAAAAACAAAACAAAACAAAATTCTTAACACTTAAAAAATGAAACACTAGTATTAATACTCCTAGATCCTGTTATTTTTTAAAACTCGTACCAAAATGCTAGTCCTGACATTTTGCTCTGGCAGTACCATTACCACACACGTCCTTTTTGTCCTTCCTCCTAGAAAATTTTTCCACCTTGAACAGCCAGCTAACTGCCTGTCCCGTTGGGAAATGCAACTCCAGCATCACTCCCATCGGGACACCCTCCGACCTCCCCTGTGGATAAGGATGCCCGTCCGTCCCCCAGCACCCCTGCGGCCCTCCCCCCGCTCCTGGTTCACCTCCAACTACAGTCACATTTGTGGTTCCAAATCTCCGGGAGCCGGGGACCACACTGTGAGTCCATACGCCCACGTACACCGCCCCTGCCACACCACAGGAGCTCCATGACGGCTCGGTGAGTTGATGACTTCTCCAACAAATACGTGGCTTTCCCTCTGGTTGGCACAATTTGATTTCCAGAAAACACGTGAATGAACCCTTGCTTACTACCCCTCCCCCAAATCCCTCTTTTGAAGGACAATGGAAATTATGACCAACCCAAATTCAAATCCCTTTCACTTGCTCTTTTATTCTGAGTCATCCATTAAGCATTAATTAAGGCGAGGCCAGGAATCCTGGCAGAGTGGATGAAACAGCCCCATCCCGTGGCCATTAAAGTCTCCCACGTCTGCCTTCAGGTCCCGTTCTGGGAACACTCCTCGATACGCAAACATTAACTTGGCATTCGCCCTTCTAGAGCACCCCTAGCCCCATCCGACAGCACGCTTGCTTTACTCACCGGCCCGCATTCTAAGCTCCACCAGGCTGATGGAGGAGGCTAAGGGGAGGCTGTGACAACGGGAGCTACGAGGCCCGCTCCTGGACGCCGCTTGGTGGGCTCAGAGACTAGATGTGGTGAGCTCTTTGGGCAATGCCGTGCCAACTCCCCCACCTGTCATCTGCATCCCTGAAGTGCTGTATGGCAGAAACGTAAAAATACCAGATCCATGTACATCTAGACGATGTGAGTTTTGTCATCGGTTTCTGTAAGAATTGCTTTATTACATCCACCCAGCATCCCCAGGCAGTGAACCAGGTACCAATCTCCCGTCTCTCCCGAGACCCCTCTCCCCGCCCCCACAGTGGCCAGACAACTCCACTTCTCTGATCCTCCGTTCTACAGGGGGGCAACACAAGAAGTCTGGCTGTTGTCACTCTGTGTTTGTCTTTTCGTGTATTACGCTGCTCCCCTGTTCAAACTGTGAACCCCGTGTCATGACGAAGGTACACGCTACACGCCATACACGTGTGACTCCCCACGGCACAAAAACCTCTCGTGCTCTGATCTGTCAATTATCGCCCAGACATGAAGTCTCATACTCTGCTTGATCATCATGTGAGCAGGGACACAGATGTTGAAAAGAGTGAGTGGGACAAAGAGAAAGTTGGAGGAAGTTCAAAAACCACAGGGCTGAGGCCAATGTCACGCAGCGTATGCCAGTGCTACAATGCCTGTTTAATTGAAACCTTGTAATAAAAGTTTAAATACATAAAATGTTTTTTTATCAAAAGAACATCCCCCGCACCCCCAGCCTGATGCGCATAGAGCAGGGGCAGTGGGAACTGGCTACCTACAGGGAATGGAGAAATGGCAGGTCCAACTCTCGTTGGCTTCGTATTCCTCAAAAAATGCTCTGTGAGTGAATTCAGAGTCTCGGCTGAGTGAGAACCCTACCCCACACTGGCTTTCTTCAAGTAACTCGAGTCCACACAAGGCATTCTATACCGTGGAGAAAGCTCCTCTTGGCTTTCAGAAGACAAGGAAGAGCAGGGCTTCGTGTCTGGGCAGCACTATGTTCTCAATGGTGCGTTCCATGGAGTGCACCTGCTCAGGGGAGGCCGTCAAGAAGGCCAAGGGCCCGACGCGCTGCTCCGCACAGGAGTGGCAGAGGTAGCCACCCTTGTTTTCCTTCCTGTTGCTCTGCAGGGAGGGGGAAGAAAAAGAGGTCAGGGGGACGATCAGACAGCAGGGATTTTCCACCAAGAGACTAAGCCTTATTATTCTGATGTTTTCCGACGTGGGCAAACCTCTGAGGTGACATATCCCTCAGCACAGCCATCTAGGGTAGACTCCACTTTATCAAATTCCTTTGGGGCAGAAACCAGAATTTATCAAGGCAAGGGGTGAAGAGCCAAGGAAAACCGAACCGGGCCCTCCAGGGAAACAGTGGTCCTGTAAGCGTCGGGCCCCAACCCAGTCTCCCAGACCACGCTCGCATATAAGAAGATGCAAACGACTTAATCAAATCCTACAGAAAGTACAACCTGCCGAGACCACATACGTAAGTGATGGGGAGCTTCTTCATGGTGAGCACGGTGTCCACGGGGATGGAATTGTTGCACTGTCCCACGCAGCAGCGCACTACTCCAGTCTTCAAGACATTACTGGTCAGCTCTGCTTGGAGGAAGTACTCCTGGGGACAGAGAGAAAGAGGGTAACAGCAACGTCTCCACCACACCAGAGTGGGAAACGCTCTTCGGACATGGCCGAGTCCTCGCAGGAGAAAAGCACTGACTGCCCCAGCTGCCCTCGGTTTTTGTGTTTGTTTTCCCTGCCCGGTAACGTCCCCAAGACAGGATGCTTAAAGCAGTTCAGCTGGAATCTTGACAAAATGGCCAGTTTAAAAAAAAAAAAAGGCAAACACGTGGGCAAACACGAAATAATGGTATTTCAGGGCTGTTCCTGGATTTTTATCTCACGCTGACCTGTCCCAGAATCATTAAAAATTATTTGTATATTGACTTTTCAAGCCAAGTGAGCTGAAACAGGGGCCTTAAAAGATCGGCGCACATTGACCCAGCATGTTGCCTCCTCCCAGGCCTGAGGCTGTACGAATGAGCAAATTGTTGGCCTCTTCAAGCCTCAGCCTCCTCATCCGTAAGATGCAGACAACACAGTACCTGGTTCACTTGACTGTTGTGAAGAAGAGATACTCATACAAGCTAAGTGTACGAATGGCCCGGCACGCAGGGAACACCAAACCAAATGTTAATGACCTTCCAGACTGGAAAAGCAGTAGGGACAGGGACCAGTGTCTGGTCTGCTATGCTCTGGAGTTTAACACAGATGTGGCCGATGGGTAGAACCACAAATATCTGCTGACTAAATAATTATGATTTCCTGTTTTCTGAATTACAACGGCAAAACCTGTATCCAGTATTTGGATTGATTTGGCTTTCTCTCTTGCAGGATCTGTCTGCCTGCTACAGAAAAGAACCGAAAATATATAAACACTCGTGTTCCCACCAGTGACTGAGGGACAACGAAACCAGGAAGTCCTTTCAAAATAGAATGACAGGTTTTGCCAAAATCCCCTTTACCTGTCATCTCTACCCCCTCCCCTGAGGTAGCCAGTGTTGTGAATTTGGCGTGCACCCTTTTTGACCCATCCTAAAAGGGCTTTAAGTTTACATGTATGTCCCAGAAGGCTAGGTACCATCTTACAGGTACTTATTTACATAAATGTTATACTCTGAGTCTGCTTCCTATCTAGTTCATTGAAGTGCTACACAGGGTTTAATCACATCGCTCTTTTTGCATTTGATTCAGCCATTCCGAGTGGATACTCAGGTGGTTTCCAAATTACTGCCCACAGTGTAGCAACGAACATGCTTGTACATGCTTTCCCACCCACACATGCAAGGGTTTCTGTGTTTACAAACTTTCTGAGCACGATCCACACCAAGAAATCCACTTAGCATTACAATTCTATACACACGTACATGCATATATAAAAGGCTGAAATAACAGTTTCATAAAACAGTATTTAACCTTATGTGCAATGTAGTCTTTCTTCTTTTAGATTTTATTTCTACCTCGCTTTTTAAAAAACTTACCAGAGCCCACTAAATTAGTTTCATAAATCATGAATGGACTGCAACCGACACTTGGAAAAGCATTGCTCCAAAGCACCGGTTCTCAAACACTTTGGTCTTGAGACCCCTTGACACTCCTAAACATGACAGGCTCCAACATTACAGGCTCCAAAGAAGGTTTCTTTATGTGAGTCTTATCTGTTAATATTTACCACATAAGAAATTTAGGCTAAGGAATTTTAAAATTATTTTTTTATTATGTTATGTTAGTCACCATACAGTACATCATTAGTTTTTGATGTAGTGATCCATGATTCATTATTTGCGTGTAACAGCCAGTGCTCACTGTAACATGTGCCCTCAATACCCCTCACCATGCTACCCTATCCCCCCACCCCCCTCCCCTCTGAAACCTTCAGTTTGTTTCCCAGAGTCCACAGTCTCTCATGGTTCGTCTCCCTTTCTCATCTCCCCCTCTTCAGTTTTCCCATCCTTCCCCTAATGTCCTCCATGCTACTATTCCTCATGTTCCACATATGAGTGAAACCATATGATAATTGTCTTTCTCTGCTTGACTTATTTCACTCAGCATAATCCCCCCCCAGCTCCACCCTTGTTGATGCAAAAGTTGGGTATTCAACCTTTCTGATGGCTGAGTAATATTCCATTGTACATATGGGCCACATCTTCTTTATCCATTCATCTGTTGAAGGGCATCTCAGCTCTTTCCAGTTTGGCTATTGCGGACATTGCTGCTATGAACACTGGGGTGCATGTGCCCCTTCTTTTCACTACATCTGTATCTTTGGGGTAAGTACCCAGCAGTGCAATTGCTGGGTCATAGGGTACCTCTATTTTTAACTTACCAAGGAACCTCCATACTGTTTTCAATAGTGGCTGTACCAACTTGCATTCCCACCAACAGTGTAAGAGGGTTCCCCTTTCTCCACATCCTCTCCAACGTTTGTTGTTTACTGCCTTGTTAATTTTTGCCATTCTAACTGGTGTAAGGTGGTATCTCAATGTGGTTTTGATTTGGATTTCCCTGATGGCTAATGCTGTTGAACATTTTTTCATGTGTCTGTTAGCCATTTGTATGTCTTCTTTGGAGAAGAGTCTGTTCATGTCTTCTGCCCATTTTTTGACTTGATTATTTGTTTTTTGGGTGCTGAGTTTGAGTTCTTTATAGATCTTGGATACCAGCCCTTTATCTGTAATGTCATTTGCAAAGATCTTCTCCCTATAAAACGGGTGCATCTTGCTTGGGTCATGGTTAATACTTTGGACTCTGTACATTCCTTCAACCACCCCCCAACAGAATGACTAAGAGGAGAAACCCCCAACAAAGAAAAGAATCAGAGACTATGGCCTCTGCCACAGACCTAATGGATATGGATATAAGCAAGATGTCAGAAATAGACTTCAGAGTAGCAATTATGAAGTTGATATCTAGGCTTGAGAAAAATATTAGCGACAATACAGAATCTCTAAGGGCAGAAAAGAGATCAGGCCAAACTTAAAAATGGTATGAATGAAACGCAGTCTAAACTGGATACTCTGACTGCCAGGGTAAACAAGGGAGAAGAGGGCGCCTGGGTGGCTCAGTTGGTTAAGCGACTGCCTTCGGCTCAGGTCATGATCCTGGAGTCCCGGGATCGAGTCCCGCATCGGGCTCCCTGCTCGGCAGGGAGTCTGCTTCTCCCTCTGACCCTCCCCCCTCTCATGTGCTCTTTCTCATTCTCTCTCTCTCAAATAAATAAATAAAATCTTTAAAAAAAAAAAAAAACAAGGGAGAAGAACGAATTAGTGATCTAGAAGATAAGATGATTGAAAAGAAGGAAAGAGATCAGACTGAGACGCCAGGAAACGTTCCAATGTCAGAATTATTGGGATCCCTGAGGGGGTGGAGAGAGAGAGAGGCCTAGAAGATATATCTGAGCAAAAAGTAGCTGAGAACTTCCCTAACCTGGGGAAGAAAACAAACATTCGTGTCCAAGAGGCAGAGAGGACCCCTCCCAAGATTAATGAGAACAGATCAACCCCCTGACATATAATAATACAACTCACAAATCTTAGAACTAAAATGCTTATTCTTCTTAAGAGTAACAATTAAACCTATCACATGTTAATGTTTTTATCAAAAACAACTGTATTTCCAGAAAAAACTTAGAGAAGAGTGGCATTGTTTTACATTTTTGCAAATCTTTTTCATGTCTGGCTTAACGGAAGACAACTGCTTCTGCGTTCAGTCTGTGGTGACAACACGTCACGTGGCCTCTGGAAAACTCCCCCATGCGCCTGTCAGAGCCTGAGAAGGGCGGAGGACTTCCTAGCGCCCTACAAACAGCACAGAGCATGTATGACACTGGCAGCCAAAGGATTAATGGGACTCATAAACATAGCTGCAACTCTTTACCCAGGCTTTTTTCATTTGCCCTTAAATTTCTCTGAGTCTTCTCCTTCCAGGAGGTGAATCTGAGGCTTGCCCCCAGCAAACTCTTTCCTTGCGGCACACTTGATCATACTTGATGTCTCCGTCTTTGCGGCGCATTGTGCAGACAAGCTCAGGTTTGGCTTCAGATCTGGCGAGCCAGCCAGCCAGGCGTTCTTTGCTGAGGGCTGGTCGGCGGTGGCCCCTAGCCAGCCGCACATCTGGTGACGAGTCCAAGCAGTTGCCTGGGCTCTCTGTCCTAGGGTCCATCCCTGGGGCCCCATTCTGCCTGGGTGCGGCCAACCTTCGGGCTTAATTTAAGGAAACACTTTTGGGGTTTGATTTGGGCAGATGTCTCTTGGTGAGTACTTCCTATCTGATGGCACAAGAGCTCGTTTCTTCCTCCATTTTGGTTTGGCTCTTAGATTTCTTCCTCCTGTTCAGCTGCCTCTTAGCCTCTTAAGAAAAGCCTGGCGAGGAAGCAGTCTGGTTCATTTGGTGGAGCTCTGACTTTTAGGGAGGAACTAGAAACAAGGAAGCTGTTTGGTTCAGTCCATGAAGCACCGCACCCCCAACTTCTGGGGAGGAACCAATGCTCACAGAGTTACTCCAGGCTTCGTTTGGTTTGTTTGTTGCTGTAGCTTCTGATATCTTTGAGTAAAACCAGCCATATTCTAGTTGGAAAATGGGAAATGACACTTTGACTCCCCCACATGCAGCCTTCTGGGCTATTCTCCAAAACTGGGCAATCACTTTTGGCAACACTGCTTGGCCACAATACTCATTAGACTCTGGAGAAAAATGACCAACTAACAAATCCATAAATTATATAATACCATCTTGCAATTAGGTTTTGTAAAAGGGAGATATTTGGAAGTTGGGCCTTTAAGATTTTGCATCTTGTTCATGTATTTCTGTGTCTATGTATGTTGTAAATGCGAACGATTTTCTCTACCTCTGCTTTTTTAAAGATTTTATTTATCTCTTTGAGAGAGAGTGAGCACGCGAGCATGCATGAGCGTGCATGAGTTGGGGGGGGAGGCAGAGGGAGAGGGAGAAGCAGACTCCCTCACTGAGTGCGGAACCCCACATGGGGCTGGATCCCAGGACCCAGAGATCATGACCTGAGCCAGAGGCAGACGCTTAGCTGACTGAAACACCCAGGTGACCCTCTAACTCTGGATGGTATTGCTAAAGGTATTTATGAAAGAGCTCTAGTTTGTTTAAAGGCAAGCACTTGTAAAAATTGGGCATTCTAAAACTCAGAAAGATAGAGCGCCTGGGTGGCTCAGTCGGTTAAGCATCTGCCTTCAGCTTAGGTCATGATCCCAGGGTCCTGAGATCAAGCCCCAGGTCAGGCTCCCTGCTCAGCGGGGAGCCTGCTTCTCCCTCTACCCCTCCCCCTGCTCGTGATCTCACTCTCTCTCACGCTCTCTGTCTCTCAAATAAATAAAATCTTTTAAAAAAATAAAATTCAGAAAGATAGAAACTAACCCAAATGTTTTTTAAGTTCATGTGACCTTGGAAAATACTTGGAATTAAAGTTAATTTAAGGTGTTTGGTTTACTGGAAATAAGGGAAACAATTCTGTAAAGCTGTAGGTGGTTTGTGAGAGGGTCTCTTTGGAAAGGGGTTTTGTGCATGGTCAGGACTAAGACTATGAAGACTCAGTATGAAAATAGTCTATCAGGGAGTGATCAACGCCAGGGAAAGGGAAGGGAGTGAAAGAGCTCAAGATCAGACAGAAGCTGCGCAGTGACTCAGGATCAACAGATACCTCAGCTCATTCTCTGAGGAGTTCCAAAAGTCGGATTACGCTTCAGGGCACCTACACTGGGGCAAAAGTCAGGGTTTGTGACCATGTCGGGGGCACGCCCTTGGCAAGGCAGCTGTCTTCAGTCAAGGCAATCCCGGACGGAATCTGAGAGCTGAGGCCTGTGGGCAGCGTTCCTACAGCTGGGAGTCCTTCATTCCTGATGAAGATTTTCAACCAATGGGAAAACTGCATTCCAACAGATCCTTGCTTAAAGTCTCGCTGGTTCGGGGCACCTGGGTGGCTCAGTCGTTAAGCGTCTGCCTTCGGCTCAGGTCATGATCCCGGGGTCCTGGGATCGAGTCACGCATCGGGCTCCCTGCTCGGCGGGAAGCCTGCTTCTCCCTCTCCCACTCCCCCTGTTCTCGCTCTCTCTGTTAAATAAATAAATGAAATCTTAAAAAAAAAAAAAATCTCGCTGGTTCTCTGTTTGCTCTTCCAGATTTGAGGCTATGATTTACAGAAATTTGATAAAATATTCTTTTGGAAACAAATTTGGAACACTTATTTTTTCTCCCAACCTGATCCCTCCAGAATTCAGAAACTCTCCGTGACTATTCTTATTTTCATGGCAATGTATTTATTTGCTAAGTTCAGTAAGAATTTGGTCTCCTTATGACAGAACGCAATTGGAAACAATGGTTATGTTACCAAGGCTTTGAGAGGAATGTCATATTTGGTCAGATATGACCAGACAGTTTTAAGGAAGTAAGGATGAATTTATGGAGCCAATGAAAACCGTTGGAAAAATCGGTCTGGTATCTTGCTTACAGGGTTCCTAGCAGCCTTACCATGGGAGTAAAGAAGGTCACCTCCCAGCAGGTGCAGGAACCTCAAGATATTTTGGGGACCTCAAAGAGAGGAATTCACCCAAATCTATAGGTATTGCAGGCAAAGTCTGATGGCAAGTATTTAGCTTGTCTTCTTAGCCTCAAGAGGCTGTTAAAAGTTCAATTTGAAATTCCTTATAAGTTCCAACAAAGCAAATTTAACCAAAAAAAAAGCCAATCACTATTCTTGCCATGCTTATGTGAACAATTAGGTCAACTTTGTTAAAACTGGACTTATTTTACAAACAAATGAGTCTTTGTTTTGCTATCATTGAAAATGAGTGATTTTAGAAAAATTGTTCTAGTAACACACCTTCGTGGGTGTTAAATTCTAGTTCTGAATTAAGAGTCTTTGAGGGTCTGTTTGCCTGTTAAACTGGACTAAAGCCTTGCTGGGTGCTCGGCTTCCACGAAGAGTGGCCCTTAGAAGGGGCTTTAAGCCCCTGTGCTATGTTATTTGGAAGATTCTTTCTACACCTGTCATGACTTAGGAATTCCTGACAGGACTCACGTTAGGGAGCTGGACACTCTCCAGTATGTTCAATCCATGTTTGCTTCCAGCAGGCTGATGTGCCCCACAGCTGTGCCCTTATGCCGCCTGAGTCCTGGGCGGGTGGTGCAGGCACCCACAGGACCAACGCCAGCCTTGGTAGGGCCACACGAGGTACTGCTGACCACCCCTTCTTCAGTGAAGCTACAGGGAAGGAAGCTGGGGATCCATCGCACTCGAATTACAGGATCCACAGGGTCCCTACACCTGTCCAGCAAGGACAACCACCAAAACAACCCCGCTTGCAGCAGCGAGCCTCTGACCGACCTGAAACTACTATTTAGGAGGGCTTGTCTGAAGAAATCGGTTGATAAATACAACAAGCTACCCGGTTACAACAAGCCTCCCCTAAGGCCCTAGATAAACCGAAGTCACATACACTGTAAGAACGCATAACCAAGGTACAAAAATCTTGCTAATGCAGAATGTTGGGTTTCAACCTGGAATTGAGGAGTACTTCTTTTTTTTTTTTTTAATATTTTTTAAGATTTTATTTATTTATTTGACAGAGAGATAGAGAGCACAAGTAGGCAGAGAGGCAGGCAGAGGGAGAGGGAGAAGCAGACTGTCCACTGAGCAGGGAGCCCAACGCAGGGCTCAATCCCAGGACCCTGGGATCATGACCTGAGACGAAGGCAGCCGCTTAACCGACTGAGCCACCCAGGCGCCCCTGAGGAGTATTTCTAAACAAGAGCAGGTTTCCATTCCTCTAACCCCAATCTCCGCCCCATTTCAGCAGGAAGTAAGTAGGTGGGTCATCGTCCCAATTCCCTCAAGAACGAGGAATGACCAAAAGACAGTGGGCTTGAAACCCAGAACCAGAGGGTTAGTGGGACGACCACACGCAGCAGCAACTTGTACCCAGACCTTTTTCGTGTGCTTTTCAACTTCCTGACTCCCTTCCTTCTCACCTCCTTTCTTCCCTTCTCCTCCCAAGGCTGCCTCTTGAATAAACTCTACCTTGCTGCATCCGCATGTGTCAGTCACTGTCTCTGCGGCACATGCGGCAGATGAACCTGGGTTCAGGGACATGCACAGTATCCACTGTGAGGAGTCAGACTCTAGTGCCTGGAAGAGCCCCGACCTGAGACCTGGGACTTGCTCCAATGACACTCCTGAGCAGTGGGGCGCACGTTCTCCCACCAGTACCAGGACGATGCCCACCTCTCATCACTCTTGCCAATACCTGAAAAGGTCAAACTTTTCACTGTTACCAATGTGATTATTTTAGTTTGCATTTCCTAGACTGTGACACAGGTTTTTTTTTTTTTTTTATCTATTCACTCACTGTGAGGGTTCCTTTAGCTGTGAACTTCTCGTCTCTGTGTCTTGCCTATATGACTACTAGGTCGCCTGTTTCTTACAAATCCGCAGTTCTTTATGACCTTGGCCAGCCCTCCGCAGTTACACCAGCTCCAGGAGGGCAGAGCTCGGGTCTGCTCGCGGCCGCACTCCCAGAACAGTGCCTAGCGCACAGCTGGCAAAACAAGCATCTCAAAGGATGTTCTTTAAAGGTTAACTAAATGTTGGCTATTATTTTATCACACTGAAGATTTACAACTTGATGTAATCAGAAATAACTGTTTAGGACTTCCCATTTTATGTCAAGGTTATTAAGAAAACCTTCCTCATCCTAAAGTATTTTTATAACATTTCTAAAACTGTTTTCTTACATTTAGGTCTTTATTTTTTAAGATTTTATTTATTCATGAGAGACAGACAGAGGCAGAGGGAGAAGCAGGCTCCCCACTGAGCAGGGAGCCCAATGCGGGACTCGTCCTGGGATCATGACCTGAGCTGAAGGCAGACGCTTCACCGACTGAGCCACCCAGACGCCCACATTTACGTCTTTAATCCAGCTGGAATTTATTATGAGGATATAAAGAATTTCACTTGACTTTTTCCACATGGAAAGCGAACTGCCTCAACACTGTTGGCTGACGAGTACATTCCTTCCCTACCCCTCTGTAATCCCTAGCTATTACATGTGAAGCTCCCACACACCCATGGGACTTTCTGGGAACTCCCATCGATCTGTCTCTTATGCTTTCCTTAGCATCTCTTTACACTCAGTCTGAATATCCATCCACGAGTTCCCACACCATGTTCTTCCTTAAATTGGCTAGTCCTGGGCTATTGTTCTTCCATACGAATTTTAGAATCAGTTTATCCAATTCCACCAGGCTCTAAATCCTATTGGCCACTGAACATACTCTTTAGGAAGAACTTCTATCTCCCATCCATAAATAGATCTTTAAGATGCAGAGGGATCCCACTGAGCAAATGAATCATTTCACGGTCTAACAGTTTCTAAAAGCCAAAAAAAACAAAACAGACCTTTAAAATCCCAAACATCATGGGAAAATTAAGTCTTCCTACATGGACACAGTGAGAGCACAGTGCCCCGGTGGGATGAGATGACTATCCATCTGGCCCAAGGCGTGATTCAACAGCACGTGGCAGACTCTCCCACTCCCCCAAATCTTGCTGGTGGATCCAAAACTGCCTAACAGCTTCCCTCCTAGACTGTAAATTCCACGAGATCATGGAGCATATTACTTGTCTTGTTACCTCTACTCCTTAGTGCTAACTACAGTGCTTGGCTCTATAAATCTAGTTTGTCAACAGCGTGAACAGGTGAATCAATAAAGCCACCTCCACTCTTTCGTGACATCCTGGGGGTCCACTACATCCACGGGTATGAGGACAGTAGCTGCTGGGAAACACCATCATCCAGGGAACTGCCAAGGGGCTTACATCACACTGTCAAGTGTGGGCAGGGGGACCCGTGCAGCCGTGGCAAACACTATCCAGAGGAAGAAAAACAAAACTCACTCCAAAGCTTCATTTGAACCCCCAGCCTTCAGGAACCCACAGGCCCCTGATACCACTACCTCTGCATCCCTTCTTTAAATGTTTCCAGGCCGCTTTGGTTTTAAACGCACTGGGTCCTCACTAGCAGTAGGGTCCTCACCCACGACTTCCCGGGGGCAATCCTGTTCTCATCCCTGTCGCACAGATGAGGGCATGAGAGTTGAGAAATGAGGTCACTTATGCAAAAGCTCCCAGAGGTAGACCACAGCAGACGTGGGGCTCCAACCCAGGTCTAGGTCCAGAACCTGTGTTCTTAGACCACCAAGCAACAGTGAGGCTCCCTCTCTCTCCTGCAATCTGTAGATACAAAGCTCCATGACAAGGAGGCACGTGACAACAGAACTCCACCATGAGTACTGCCGAATGAATGAGTGCATGCATGCCACAACCCCCATGTTCTTTCTCAGATGCCAGTTCTCCCCCCACCAATACCTCCCTCCTGGAGTCGAACATCTAGATGACCAGAAACCGCCTCAGAGGACCCCCATACTCTCCAGTGCACGATACAGTTACCCCGTCAGGCCATCCAGACCCTTCTCTAACCCCCTCCTCTCGGTGCAGGTACAACCCTGCGTCAGCTTTCCAGGTCAGGCCACGGAAGCACAGAGTGATGAGTGACTTGCCCACAAGGTGTCGGGCTGGGAGAACTGAGCTGTGAGCCAAGAGGCAGTCTGATCCAGGGCCTGTGGAATCCAGCCCGGACCAGCCCCAGACCAGGACGGGGGCCACTTTCATCCAGCGGGCAAACACTTCCTGAGCACCAACGATGTGCTAGGCACCGTTCTGAGGATACACCTATGCCACTTGGATTAAGAATCTCGGACGCTGGGAGGTCGAGAAGCTGTCTGTGAGCAACGAGCGTGACTTCACAACACTTTATTCAATAATGTAATGATTCTCTTCACTTCCTCAAAGCTTAAAGAAACGAACAAAAAAGCTTCTGGGGATTAGCTAGATTTTCTAAGGGGGACAGAGAAAAAGGAGGCTGCCTGACCTACTCTTGGTTATAGAGACCAAAGTGGTTTCTCACTCTAGGTAGCAGGAACCAATGGCTCCCTTTTGTTCTAAAGCCTCAGCATGCAGGGCTCCCCCGTTCATGTGCTTTCATAGTCTCTAAATTATTACCCTAGTCCCCTGCCCCAGAGCCTTCAAAATCCCTACAGCCTTCCCCTCTGAGCATAGGGGGACTTAGCCACTTCCAAAGAGGATGTCTCCCAACAGATTCATAAGTTGTGATAAAAAGCAGAAGTATTTCCTTTCACGCAAGGGCTTTCGGACCCAAACATCTGCTCACACGGATGGGCCATGTTTCCGGGGCTCCCTCAGAGCCCTTCTGGGAGCAACAGATGTTTTCGAACCCAGCCTCAGTAAGGGGGAAGTATTTCTCTCAATTCCGTATGGGGAAAAATTCATGTTCCCCATAAAATGTACGCAATAACCAACTGATGAGCTTTGACTAGCTTTAAAAAGCCTTTCCGACTCTTCTGTGTAACTGGTAGGGTGGGACTCCCAGGTATACAATCTCGGTGAAGAATTTGGCAGTATCTAGAAAAATCACATATCCATTTATCCTTTACCTAGAAATTGAAATTCTGGAACGTATTCCTCAGGACGCACTGGCAAACCAGAAAATGACTCGTGCCTTGTGATGCCTCGTGGCATTATTCTTTAAGGCAAAAGACTGGAAAGAATGCAGTAGCCATCAGCGAGGGGCCACACCAATCACGATACACGGACCCAGTGAATATTCCGCAGCAGTCTCAAGGGAGGAGAAAGAATTCTATGAACTATTAACAGTGAGTGATCTCCATGCACATTTCTCAGTGACAAAGGGAGGTTCAGAAAGAACACTATCTAGAGAATGTTACCTTTCATGAAAAAGAATAGAAAAATTTATACATATTTGCTGATACTTGCAAAAAGGCATACCAAAGGATAAATCGAATACTAATTTTTAAAAGATAGCTATCAATGGTGGAGGGAGAGAATCTGAAGGGGACAAAGACAGAACGAGACTTTTACACTTGTTACAAAGTTCTAACATTGAAAACATTAATGTCTGATACATTCAAAAAAGATAATTAAGTCAAGGGTGCCTGGGTGGCTCAGTTGGTTAAGCAACTGCCTTCAGCTCAGGTCATGATCCTGGAGTCCCTGGATCGAGTCCCGCATCGGGCTCCCTGCTCGGCAGGAAGTCTGCTTCTCCCTCTGACCCTCCCCCCTCTCATGTGCTCTCTCTCATTCTCTCTCTCTCAAATAAATAAAATCGTTAAAAAAAAAAAAGATAATTAAGTCAAAAAGAAGCAAAGCAATCCTTGTAAAGACAGTAAACAGATATATCTTATTGTAATTACATTGGCGGATCTAACCACAGGGGAAAAAGAACTTACTTCAAGAGCCCTCAGGGCATGATATTCCTACCACACGTCTTTAGTGGAATATAGAGAAACGGAGCTGTTAGGAAATCTTAAATTCCATTCAGTATTCTGTTTACAGGAATACTGGTAGTACTTTATAACTGCTATCCACAGTAGAACAGTGTAAATAAGTAATCAATAAATACTGTCAGGAACCAAGATCTATACAACTATATAGAAAAGCAAATCTAGAATGTGGAACATTCTGTAGGACGCCTGACTCCAACACAAGAGCATTGGAAGGAAGAAGGGGTCTTAGACTGCTCTAAATTAAGAAACTTAAAAGACTTCACAACCCTGAATTTTGTTTGGACCCTGAGTTGAACAAAGCAACTCAAAAAAGGCATTTTTGAGACAATCACAAAAGTATGATTGTGGGTTGGGTAGCAGAATAAAATTTTTTTTTTAAAAGATTTTATTTATTTATTTGAGAGAGAGAGAGACAGAGAGAGAACATGAGAGGGGGGAGGGTCGGGAGGGTCAGAGGGAGAAGCAGACTCCCTGCCGAGCAGGGAGCCCGATGCGGGACTCGATCCAGGGACTCCAGGATCATGACCTGAGCCGAAGGCAGTCGCCTAACCAACTGAGCCACCCAGGCACCCAGAATTGCTATAAATTTTATAAGCTATGATAATGGCTTATCATAGCACTGTAATTACGGGGAAAAAAGGTCCATTTTTTTTTTTAGAGCTACATACTCCAGTTATATATAGGTATGATTTGTATGTAGTAATTCATTACTTTCTTGACTTTTAAATATCTCAGAATTTTCCTAAGTTAAAGTTAAAAACAATCCTATTTAACCCACATCGTGAGGTGGTATTACGGGTCTATAATACTTCCCGCTACAATGTGACAACTTGGTTCTGTGATAAGCCCAAGCACCCGTGCCGCACTATTTCTAGGAGAAAACCACACTACCCGTTCTAAAACTACTTACGATCAAAGTTTATACAAAAACTCCTGTTATAGGTAGACATTATTTGTACATACAAATTGTTAGAGTTGACCCTTAAACAACTTTGAAATGCATGGATCTACTTATACACAGATTTCTTAAAAGTATGATGCTGTAAATGCAATTTCTCTTCCTTATGGTATTCCTTTCTCTAGCTTACTTTATCCTAAGAATACCACATATAATACAGCTAACGTACAAAATATGTGTTAATCGACTGTTTATGTGATCAGTGAGGCTTCTGGTCAACAGTACGCTATTAGTTAAGTTTGGGGGGAGTCAAAAGTTACACACAGATTTTCAACTGAGTGGGGTATGGGCGGGGATTTATCTCTAAACCATGGGGCCAAATCCAGACCAGTCCCTGTTGCTGTCAATAAAGGTTTATTGGGACACAGCCACACTCACGCATTAATGACTTGCTTGCGGCTCCTCCGTGCCCTCACGGCAGAGTCGAGCCGATGCAACAAGAGATCACGTGGCCTGAAAAGCCTAAGATATTTACTGTCTGGCCCTTTCAAGAAAAAGCGTGCAAAGCTCTGCTCTAAGTCCTCTCTGGAAACTGCTGGGCGACCCAGGTGCCAGGAGGGACACGGCCAAACAAAGGGGCCCTGGCTCTGAGATGTGACACACGAGCCGTCACCCATGGCATGGCCCCGGTGAAGCAAAGCTGTTTGGAGAAACATGCAGCTGATTTCAAATTCCAGAAACATTCTTATGGCCAGATGGGCCCGTCTGGGAGAAGCTCAGAAGAAAAAAGTGCTACCAACACACAAGGTAGTCTGTCTTATGCAAGAAGCTTTTGCTGTTGTGACGGGACCTGGAGTGTTGGGCCGCAAAGCTTCCCCCTGAAAGGCTCTCACACCATCTTCCTCAAATATGTAAAGATAAATCCTGTCTGTTGCCTTGTTTACCATCCGTCTCTGCACCTGGAAGGGGGGCTAGGGGAGGGCAGGCGTTCTCTGGCCGCCATGTCACCTCCAGTGCCTAGAAACAGGTGCAGCACATACTCAAGAAACAGGCACTATTCAGTTCTGATGTCAGGGTTCTGCATCACGGCCACTGAACAGCGCCAGGAGTTCCACACCGGTTACTAAACAATGATTACTGCCCCACACGCCACCCCGCCCCGAGGTTCAAAGCTGTTGATGTCACTGCTCAGACTCCACAGCTCCTGATATTCTCACCTGCCTGAAGGAACATGAAATATGGTGCTTCGGCTGCACAAAATCTTTTCTGTTCTCCAGACAGCAACAGAAGAAAGAGTACCTTTTACACTTAAGTTTTAGGTTTTGGCTTAAGTATTTTCGGTTCAGGGAAAGATGGACCAAGTAACCACTGGGAGCTCAGATTTCTGTTCCTGTTTCCAACAGGGTTGAAAAGACTAACTGGCTTACACTGCAACCTGTGAAGGGCAGAAGAGAGCTGGAAATAAGACGGTGGGGAGCAGGTTGGTCTGTAGGGGGCCGAGTGAGTGCCGACACTTTCCTGCATCTTAGCCCATGACAAGAGGCCTAGTGCCTATTTGAATAGTCCTTCTCCCTCCCCGGGGACATTTTCCTTGGAAGAAATCTACTGTTGGCAGCAGCTGCTGGTTCACGAAGAACTAGGGAAGGGGAAGGAGGCAGTGTAGACACTGAAAACATTCTTGCTGGTGTGTTCCCAAGAGTGCTCAGCATAAACTGAGCAAGGGAGAAATTAAGAAACATATGAACAGTGGATATTTTAAAAATTAAAACTGAATCAGGAAAGAACTGAGAAGAGAACCCACATTTCTGTCTCTTTGATTACAACATTTCCTGCACTAGCCACGAGTCCCAAGAGAAGCCCTTCTCTTCCAGCCCAGGATCCTGAACCAAAGGCCTTTGAAGGCCACAGGTTGATCCCTTATTCACCCACCATTTGCGTCGACATGGATGGAACTGGAGGAGGGGATTATGCTGAGTGAAGTAAGTCAAGCAGAGAAACACAAGTATCATATGGTTTCACTCACACGTGGAACATAAGGAATAGCACGGAGGACCACAGCGGGAGGGAGAAATCTGAAGGGGGAGAAATCAGAGAGGGAGACGAACCATGAGAGACTCTGGACCCCAGGAAACAAACTGAGGGTTTCAGAGAGGAAGAGGGTGAGGGGAGGGGGTGGCAGGGGGTTGGGTATTGAGGAGGGCATGTGATGTGATGAGCACTGGGTGTTATACGTAACTAATGAATCACTGAACATCGAAACATCAAAAACTAATGATGTACCATACAGTGCCTAACTGAACATATAAAAAAATAAAATAAAATAAAAAATTAAAATTAAAAAATTTAAAAAAAATTTAAAAACCCAGTAAACTCTGAATGTTGCCAAATTAGCTTGTGTTACTGGCTCCTCTTACCCCAGCTAAAGTCAAAATGTTCTCCAAGGATTTGGTCATGATGAGACGCTTCTTGGCACGGGTTACTGCAACATATAGTAAATTCCATTCATCCTCAGAAAACGACTCTAAAGAAAGTGAAGGGAAGAAAGGTATTAGCTCAAAAGCCTGCTTACAAAATGTGTGTTCTCCTCTACACGTTCACTACCCGCCCCACCACCCCCACCAAGAAAACCACTCAAGACTTGCTGGTTGTACACACCAACTTCTCCTACAAGCACCAACTCCAAAAACAAACAAAAACCTAACAGACCAGTGGCACAAAATACTGAGTTTTAACCTGTGCTGCTACTGGTAAATCCCAGGAGCCTGTCCACAGGTCATTCAACACCCATCAGGTTCTCATTCATCCTCCCAGGTCTCTTCACGACAGCTGTGTGGGACTGCTGGGGAAACTGAGGCTCACAGAGGCCAAGTCACTTGGACACATGGGCCAAGGCTGAGCAAGGGCCCAGGAGCCAAACCCAAGGCTACTTGTCTCCAAAGTCCACGTTCTTCCCTTTTCCTGACACTCTCTCTCTCTCTCTTTGGAAATGTCTTGGGCTGTCACACGACAAGCAGAGAAGAAACACATATCCAAGGCTCTACCGTGTCCCTGAAGCCTGTCCCCTGACAGTCACCACACACCACAGCACAATGGTGAGAACGCGGCACCGAGCAGCTCATCCATGAACACAATGAAAGCTTTAAATGGGCAGATTGTATGCTATGTGAATTAGACCTTGATAAAGCTGTTCTAAGACAAAAAACAAAAAAAATATGCGAACATGCATTGGCCAGCAAGGGAAAAAAAAAAAAGTGGTAGTATATTAAATAAACTTTTCTTCCCCAATATGGAGCCACTGTTGCGGCTCCCGTGCCCCACTGTGCTCTAATTTACCTTCAGCAGCACACCTTTTTGTAATGTTACGGATATATTCATCAGAGACCAGGAGTTTTTACCATTTCTACTTTCAGCCTGCCAATGTACACTATGCCCCAAATTCTGAGCCCACGGTTAACAGAACGTTTGTTTGTTTCACATGGTTTAATTCTAAGATTTAAAACCAAAATAACCGCACGGATGCTCAGAAGATAACAACTTGCCTTGAGTATAAATTTACATAAAAGCAAACAAATGATACAAAGTGCTTACTTTTTTATGATTTCCTGGTCTCTTTAGTAAAAAGGAGATTTAATTTTAAAAAACAACACTTTGGGGACGCCTGGGTGGCTCAGTCGGTTAAACGTCCGACTCTTGATTTCGGCTCAGGTCACGACCTCAGGGTCCTGGGATCGAGCCCCGCGTCAGGTGCCGTGCTCAGCAGGGAGTCTGCTTGAGATTCTGGCCCTCCGCCGCTCCCCCACTCGCACATGCACACAGGCTCCCTGTCTCTCTCTCTCAAACAAACAAATGAAATCTTAAAAACAACATTTTGGAGAGCAGGTAAGTTGCTTCAAAGCTTTTATGGGGCTGGGCAGCCGATATCTGATGGTGGCACAGCCCCGACTGGGGGCTGAAACAGACCGACCCTAAGCACGACCACCCTACTCACAGCCCCGAGACAGGTGGGCCTGGAGGACTCGTTTTTCTCAAACACACGGTATAACAATAAAAAACCGAGAACTAGGAGGTGTTTTGTTTTTCTTCTAGAGGCACAGCACCCAACAGAAAGCAAGGCAAGCAAGGGAGGCACCGCAGGTGGGCGGCGCACAGACGCTCCTCACCAACTCTGAAGTGGGGCAGCTGTGCGAGGTTGTGCCTGGCACAAGGCACTTTCACAAAATCATCCAACACATGCACGGTGTCAAACTCCAAGCCTTTGGCTTTGTGCACAGTGCCCAAGATGTACTCTGGAAAAGAGAGCACACAGTTAGATGGGGGCTTGGCAGGGAAAGGCAGGAGAGAGGAAGAGACAAGTGTGCCCTTCCTGCCACGCTCCTAAAACTAACGGCGCTTCCACGACCCTTCCTTACCCGCATGTCGCTGGGGGCGGGCAAGAAACGAGAGTCAAGAGAAAAGAAAAAGAGAAAGAGAGAGAGAGAGAGAAAGATGGAAAGATGGGGAAGTAGCAAATTCAGCACAGGTGGGTTAGTACGTCAGAATCACATTCCAGAGTCCACAGGGACTTGCCCAGCCCCTGCAGTCTGCAGGCAAAGGGACGGAGCCAAGAGAGCACTGAGTCGCTTGCCCAGACTCGCACCCAGCAACAGACCCCACGACAGAAGGGCCCCCAAGGAAGAGTGGCAGCTCTGCTCCCCTTCCCCCCCAGGCTCCCCAGGAGTGCTGCAGAGCCCCGTCGGGCACCCCCGGAGATCCCTGCAGGAAGAGGACCATCCGACTGCCCTCCTGCTGGGATGTGAAGAACCCAAGTTCTCCTCACCTGCAAAGTCCAGGTCTTCTATGTGGCACTTCTCAATCCTCTGCACCAGTTCTGGAATCCGGATGTTATACTTCTCAACGACTGCAATCTTGGCTTCCAGCTCCTTGTCCTCGGCTGCAGTCACATACCTCTTGAAGCCACTGAAGCCTTCTTTGTGCACCCATCTTCTAATAAACTTGTCTTTAATAACGAGGTTCTCTAAGGAGAACACGCATTCGGGTTAATATGACAGGGCTCCACTAAGCTCCAGCGGCAGCAGCTCCACATTCCTAGCCAACAGCAGGGCAAGCCTGGGAGATCCGGGTTCTAGTCCCGACTGCATCACTAACCTGCTGTGTGACCCTGGGCAAGTCAGAAAGGACCTGTGCTTTAGCCTCTCCGTCTCCAAACTGAGGCTCAAGGGCCCAACCCTTGACATCCTTACCTACTTCACAGGGATGTGAAATAGCGCAGTGTGGAAAAGAAATACGCTACAGGATGTTAGAAATGACCATCTGGGGCCCATGCAGAGGTTTCGGTGGGTAAAGGTGCCCAGGCAGACAGAAAGATGGTGAGGGAAGACAGCCTAAGGGACCGACAATAGGAAGAAATTCAGCCTCCTGAGAGAAGGGTCTGGAAAGAGCTCTCAGTACCTCTGCACCAGGAGGCCTCGGGCATCCCACTCTTGATGGGAAGAGAGCCACACTAGCTCCACCCTTCTCCAGGAGGAAAATACGAATGCTGACTCAGAGCAAGCCTAGCCTTCTCCCGTCCCTCGTCACTGGAGTGCTTCCGTCCACTGCACCGGCCAGGAGGGTACTCACGTTTCTTCCGTTCTTCCTCCGGCTGAAGAAGGATCCAAATATCAATGATTCTGTCCAATCCAAAGGATTTAATCCCCTGAAAAAGTTTTTTGGTGGGATTTTTGGTTTTTTGCTGTTTTCCGTTTTGTTTTGTTATTGTTGTTATTTTAACAAAACAAAGGAAAGCAAACGTAGAGATGGGATTTTGAAATGAGATGTTTTCTTGGAAACGGATCTCAAATCGCACCCAAAGCAAACAGACAGCGGGGAACTTCATCAAGCACAAAAGCACTAGGCTATCACAAAGCCTGAGCACTCAGGATTCTCAAATGCTAAGTCCTGGCTGCTACCTCAAACTCTTCCTCTGTTTAAAAAGAAAAGGAGGGCGCCTGGGTGGCTCAGTCGTTAAGCGTCTGCCTTCGGCTCAGGTCATGATCCCAGGGTCCTGAGATCGAGTCCCGCATCGGGCTCCCTGCCTGGCAGGAAGCCTGTTTCTCCCTCTGCCACTCCCCCTGCTTGTGTTCCTGCTCTCACTGTCTCTGTCTCTGTCAAATAAATGAATAAAATCTTTAAAAAAATAAAAGAAATAAAAGAAAAAAAGAAAAAAGAAAAAGGAGGGGAGAGGGAGGCAAGAATCAGCTGCATGTTGCTTTCTGGTCCAAAAGGGGGAACCAAAACCATCTACCTTCCAGGAACAGAAAAATGGCCACGATGGAGGCCATGAGGACACCTGAACAGGACGTGTGGAGTCCTGTTCTAGAAGGATGTGTGATGTATGTTCTAGAAGGTTAGCTCCTGCAGGAGGGGGACTGCCTGTGTTAGAGTGTAGCCCATTCTACCTAGAAGCATGTGCTGAGCACTGCCCGGGACCACGGCGCCACACTCCAAGGATTTGTCCTCATTTGGCGAAGGGACACGTAAACCGTTAACATAAAACAGAGACTGAAATAAGCCAGCATGTATTATAGCTGGAAAGCAGATGTGATCACGAGTGTGGACACATGCTTCAGACAACACGTGGGCGTGACGGAAGGGCCACAACGCCTACTGTCTGCTACGTCCGGCGTGGGCCACAGTCCAAGAGTGCTATTTTCTTACAATGACAAAAATGCCCAAATTACACTATAACTACTAGATGAATTACTACAGTCATTAATGGAACAATGTGAAAGAAAAGATGCTTAAGTATTGAGTAAAAAAATGCACACGTTTGTATGTACGCTATAATTGCAATTATGTAGAAATGTGTGTCTATAAAGACAAAGATGTAAATAGCAAAAGGGAAAATTATTATCTGAAATACTGAGATTTAGGGTGATTTTTTTTCCCCTCTTAATTTCCAAAATTTCTGTAACGTGGCTATCTAATCTTTATCCATAAAGAAGAGAAAACTCAGCACATCTCCTGATTATGATTCACTGAGTGTATTTATTGAGTGCCCACATAGTAAGCCCTCAGAAAACACTGTTTTTCACAAAAGAAGTGAATGTCTTTTAGTCCTATCGCTTTGTCTTGAAGAGTTAGAAATGTCATACACGTGTCGCTTCATCCTAACTTCCCCGTGAACCAGGTAAAGGAAAGGCATGATTTTTGTCTTAGAGATGGAGAGAATGAGGCACACGAAGTTGTGACTTGCCGCAAGCCACACAAAGTTAGTGACAGAACCAGAGCTAGAACCCAGGTATGCACACCCTCTACATGGAGCCCGCTCACACTTCCCAGCTGTGTTGGCAGCTCCCCTGTTCTTACGCTAACGAACACCACACACCACAACACTCGCAGGTAGCCAGCGGGCAGCCTCGTTGGCAGGGCCAAAGATGAGAAGGGCGTTAGTGTTTTAAAGAGTGGGAAGAAAGGATCCTTAGTCCTTACTGGGTCTTTATAGGAACATCTGGCCTACATCATCAGAACAGCCCGGGGCAAAGACTTGAGTCACGGCGCAGATGGTGCCCCAAACCCCAGATGCTTGCTTGTGTAATAATCCTAATGAAGCCGAATATTTTCATTGGCTAGGCTTGTGCAGGAAGCAGTCAACGGAAATGTACTCTCACCCCAATCAGATGTATCCTCGCAGGGACTTCTCCTTCGGTCACCCGCACAGCCTCATCAAACACGTTGGCATTGGTCCGGGACAACAGGGCCACCTGGCCTTTGGCATCACCTCTAATGCCACCTTTTGGGAGAGAGCACAAACTCTGTGGCAAAACCAAATAAACAGGAAAACTAATTTTTGGAACAAACAAATGAAGACTAACTGAAAGCCTTACTCTGATGGTTTCCTCCAACCAAAGTCTTTTTCCTTACTCGCTTGCAGACATCCAAGATAGTAGCTCCCACATACGCTATTTCCACGCCAAACCTGAAACTCTGTGGGAAAATGACAAAACAAACGGAGTCAACAACCCCTCCCTGAAGTAGGTTAGCACATTTCTGTCCCCGTGAGTCCCGGCCTAGCCAAACCCAACTGTTGATTCCTGACTCATAAACCCACTCACAATCAAATGATCACTGACTTGACTTCTAAGCTTTCAGAACTGCAGCTTCCATCCTGAAACCTTCAGGTTACTATCTTCCTTTACGCCTTGCCCCCAAATCCAAATCTGGGCAATTCTCCCACCACGGGACCTAGACTATTTTTCTCACCACTGCTACCAGCCCAGCTCAGCAAGCTGAACCCCATGCCTCCCTCACTTGGTCTCTCCCTCCCACGGCCAGATGCGTCTCTATGCCTCTGTCAGATGACTCTTGCCCACAAATCTTCATCAGGCCACAACCTTGCTACAAAACAGGAAGAAGGTGATGCGTGCACTCTGAACAGCCCTCACAGCCCGGACAGTCTTGTTTCCTTTCATTTCCCAAGACCAATGGAAAACTTCTCTTTTAATCAAATCTACCCTTCCTTCCAAATCAACGCAAATGAAAAAGCGTAAATTAAACAAAAGACTGAGGGTGGGCCGGGGGGTTTCTCCTCTCGCCTCAGAGACTCCCTCAACATTAATTTAAAACAGCCGCCCCACACAGCCAACCCCAAGCACCTTCACTTCCTGAGCATTCCCTGCGCTCCCCGCCTTGGCGCAGGGGAAAACAGTCTCCTACCCTTCAAAACACGGCCCCATACCCTACTTCCTTGATCACTGCGGCTGGAAAAACACCAGACTCATGGTACTTATTGCCCTTTTCCATGCACTTATGACTTAAAGTAATAAACTACGATGTGCTTTGGTGAACATCAGTAATACTTAGGAAAACACAAGACTTTAGACAAATAGTACTTTGTTGCTACAGGACCATTCTGAGTGAGCCATAACCCAGAACATAAAATAAAATACCCATGAGTCCACGCTGATATAAACAAATGATTGAGTAAGTGAGAAAGAAGATAAAAATCTTCTTTGCAGAGGAATTCTCAATAATTTATGTAGATACCCCAACAGCCTCCCACAGACAGGTACTGGAAAAGGGAGGATCGTGACAGCTTTCTCAGACAGCTGAGGACGCCAGGAGTTGTCACGCTCACGGTGGCAGACACAAGTTTTCCAGATTTTTATTTCACTTGAAAGCAAGAATTTTATCTTGGGCAACAGACATTTGTCGGTTGTCTTCCTTGAAGTCACAGCTCACTTGCTTCATTTCTGAGAGAATGCCAAAGGCCCGAGTCTGTCAGCTGCTCTTTCAAGTACGGACAGCAACGACAAACACATCCAGCTGAGCTCACAGCTCAATCCCAAGAGTGCTCTCGGTCAGACAGCCAACACACATCCACGTGCAGAAGCGCTTTATTCACACCTGCCGCTTGCTCGCACACAATACTAGAGACACACCCAAGGGCCAGCAGTCCATCCAGTCTGCTGTCACACCAGGACGTTCCGGAGGGAACCGCTTTTGTTTGTTTGACTCTGAGTGCGTCGCAAGAAGAGCACAATGATCGCCAGCACCATGTGGTGCCACCACCTTGGCTCACGGGAAGGCGTCAGCAGTGCAAATGTGAACACAGGGACAATGGCCCACGCGAGCGTTGTGAACACGGTTTTGACTTTGCAGACCCCCTGAGAGCCACAGAGAACCACTGCTTAGAAGGAAGGATCTGCTACGTACTGGGCGCCTGGCACAGGGTAACCACGGGAAAGCGAGGGTGGGGAACCACAATGCTTGCTTCTACAGTTCTGGGCACTGGGAAGCAGAGAGAGCTCTTACCTGTGTGAGATAGAAGACGTGCGTGTGAGGGACTGTAAACAGAGCATTGACTGCACCACGGAAGGTATAGATCTGTTGATGTGGGTCCCCTACAAAGATTTTCCCACATGGCTGAGACAGAACTATGTTCATGATAGCTGCAACCAATAAGAGGGACAGTAAGAGAGCTGAAGGAATGCCAACTCACAGAGCAAAAAGAAACCATATTTACGACAGAAAGATGAAAACGCTTCATGAAACGAAGCCGGGGCATGCTGGACAACAGAGTTGTCTTTCCCTGCAGGATACGCAGGCAATGCAAAGAAACAACTGTATAATGGACAAGAGAAACCATTTCTAAGCCTAGGAATGCAGATTATTTTTAGTCCCGGATAAATGATGGAGTCTAAAAAAAAACCACATAAGCAAATAAAAAATGAGGCAAATTGTCTTCTCTAACATTGTAACTCAAAGCTCAAAAATGAACCCACAAAGGCACACTATTTTCTATCAGCCACTTGAAAAACACACAACACAAACTGTCCGCTCTAAGTTGACTAGCTTTTCCTACTCAGCATGAGTCTAGGTCCCAATCGCCTGACGACCTATCCTTAGTCAATGTTTTAAGAATAACCGAAGCAAAACATTTACAGAAAAATAAATTTGCCTTGAGTGGTAGGGGGGGCGGTAAAGGACAACTGCTGAAATCCAAAGTGAAATAATAAAGGATTTCTGTGTGACTAAATGACCATTTGCTCCTCTTCTTTATGACAAATAAGAATAATCAATTTATTTCACATGTATGTCCTCTTACATAATCACGACGTTGTTTCTATGTGTTTGAGACTACTGATGTCCTGAATAGTTTATCACCTGGGGTACAGTCCTGGGCCTCATCCACAAAGATGGCGTCAAAAGAGGCAAGCAAAGGCTTGCTCAGCTGCCAGAGTTTCAAATAGCCTAAAAGAAGGGGGCAGTAAGAGTCAGAACTCGCAAGCAGAGCAGTCACATTTAACAGGTATCAAGAGGTGGGAACTGGCATACCATCATGAGTCATTTGGTAAGCCTCTTCTTTGCATTCCCCCAACTTCCGCATGTTGTCCCAGAGTCGGCTGGCTTCAAGGACACCGTTCTAGAAAGCAAGTGATATGGCAAGTCATAGTTTAAGACCCTGGAAAAGACACCTCCTGAAATCACTTTCATTCTCACATACAGAGGTCCAAACGAAGGCACCATCAAAACACAGTGCCCCCCTAACCTTCCTCCGCCTCCATGACAGCCTTTGAACAATGTCAAGTGCAGAGATGAGTAAGAAGCTGGGGCCATCCCAAGCCCCGTGATAAAGGATCGCTCAAAGAGTACAAGATCTGGGGTGGTTGGGGAGGGGGGAAGAGCACAAGATATGATGAACCAGATAAGGCTAGATTCGTTCTCTAGATTTATGACTGACCACTAAGTCATACAAAGAATGGCCAATGATTGAAAAGACGAGAAAAATCAGAAAAGAGATTCCTTATCTTTAGATTCTATATCCTGCAGACCCAATGACAATCTCCTACAAACCTTTGGGTAGAAGGAGCCTCATCTGTTGAATTAAGAGGACCAGTGTGCAGATTAAGTAACATGTCTGAGTCCTCTTCACAGAAAATACTACACCTCACGGCTACCACAGGCCTGGGAGTCAGACTGCCTGCTAGCAGTTTTGAAGAAATGAAAGACAAGCAGAACAGTGTATCATGTGTATCATGTCGGCTCTTCTCATTTATCCTTGATCCCTGACACTGAAGATATTTAGATACTCACCAGCTTCTCACTCTGTTCAACCATGACTCTCTGTCCTTGGCTGTTCTTACACCAGATAGGCACATGATCAATAGTCAGCTCCTCGTCGGCCGAGGCAAAGAAGTTTTCTAAAGTCTTACATACTAGCTTGGCCCTTATGAATCCACCTTTCCCTTCAGCGAGGACAGAATTGACCATGAAGGGGGTCAACTTGAAGAGATTCAATTTCTTCTTTAATTGGTACCTGTAATACACATCCCAAGTGAACAATATTTGACTGTTACCACTGCAATATGGTATTTAAGTGTCTCCCCCCACTCCAACCCCCTTCCCTACAGTGATACCACCTGGCCACCTTAAATGTCACAATAGGTTAAGGGTAAACAAAAGCCAGAGAAGTTGAACAAGGTCCACGCAAGATTTGAAATGGCTTCATCCAGCTTTCAGGAATTCTCAGATAATAACCCAGAAGATGGAGTGGCTCACGGCAGATGCCATTACGCCATGGTGTGGACTAGATTCCAAGAGGTCCCTAAGGGGACACTCGAGTTCCCTGAAGCTCTCCCATCCAAGGGAATGCTAGTTCAGAGGCCCCAGGAGGCCCAGACGAGCGCCCGTCAGCGGAGTGTCCCCCCACCACCTCATCCAAGGGAAGCCTATCCATCAGACTGGTGAGAGCCTGCACGCCAGACCAGGCATTTGGACCTTCTGTGCCTCAGAGAAATGAGAACGTTCACCTCAGTAAGACACTATTATTTGCAAACAACATATTTTTTCAGGTTAAAGTGCAAATCACTAAAGATCTTTCTATTTCCTGCCTATAAGTGGAGCTGAACGCATTCCATTTTCTCAGTGTTGCTGTGTCTAAGTTCATATGTAATCACGACAATCACAATGGGAAAACCAGGAATTAGACGACGATGGTGGTAGCGCCAATGCTCACTTCCGCCCGACGTGTCCATAGGCCATGGAGTGAAAGGTTTTGCAGATGACATTGCTGGGGAAGACCAGCTCGGCCTGCTTTGCGATGCTCTTGTTGAATGTCACATACAGAAACCTGCTCTCAGACCACTTCTCAGCATACTTGACCAGGGTAGAGGTCTTCCCGGTGCCTGGGGAAGCCAAGAGGAAAGGAGGTGACCCTCTGACCAGGAAAAACTGTTCCAAAGGATGCCCTAATCAGGTCTTATCCATGCTTATCCTGCTTGAGACCAGACCATGACAAGTTTTTCAATGCTGGTAAGGCGTAGTGAAAAGAGCGGCAGATTCTAAGCCAGATTAACCTGGGCTGGGATCGTGGCTCCTGGTTCTAGCTGAGCAGTGAAGGACGAGCCACTCGACTTCACTGACCATCAGTGTACTCCTCAGCCATGCGTGGGTAATGCTGACCTTGTAGGGTCTGGCAGGATAAAGGCAATCATCAGGTACCCAGCAGAGGGACTCAGTAAGAATACCTATTGCTGGCCTAGGCATCAGTAATGCTTCAATGGCAAGAGCATGCAAGTGAGATTCAAGGATGCTTCTGGCCCATTCTGAGCTCTCCAGTGTGCCCTGTCCCTCCACCATTCGTTCGTTCAGTTATCATTCACTTAACAAGTACTTACGAGCACCTACTCCACGCTCAGCTGTATGCTAAGCACTGGGAGTATGTTTAAAAAAAAACCATAAAGCAAGGTTCCTGTACTACAATCTCATTGGGAAAACAATACCAACACAATTGAGACAATGAGAGTATAATGACAACACAGTAGACCAAAAAAAGAGTATGAATTTGGAAACAAAAAATCTCACCTGTAAAAGAAGAAAAATAGTACCTCTTTCACTACATAACAGGGCTACTGCTGTGAAGATTAATGACACGGTGCAGAAGTCTTTATAAAATGTGTGTGTTGGCTATACTTATTAAATAATTGGGCACCAAATAGTTAATACAGATGATTAGTTACAGTAAGAATTCAGAGATCACATAGGACTCAAATGGCTAAAGAAGCCTCCACCAAGAAGAAACAGCAATGCTGGGAGTCAGACAGACCATGGCAAAGAAGGTGGGTGGGGGGCGGGGGAAGGCATGCTCTGGGAGAGAAACAGACCCAGCTATGAATTCTAAGTTCTCCACTTATTTGCTTTTAACCTGGGGCAAATCATTGTAATTTCTCTGAGCTTCAGATCCTTACCTATAAAACAGAGATAACTAACCAACCTTCCAGAATGTTGTTAGGATTTAGCACAGTGCCAGGCACTGAATGAATGGTTGCTATTGTTTGTTTGTAGGATATTTAGGCAGAAAAGAAGGAGGAAGGAATTCCAGGTAGAAAATAGTATGAGCAAAGGCTCAGACAAAAGGATAACCAAGTACTTTAGGAGACTGTAAGCACAATTAGTTGACTAAAGCAGGAGAATTACAGACAGCATATTTAGGAATGTAGGTTAGAATCCAGTGCAGGGAGAACCTCCCAGACTTTACCTGACAGAAATCAGGGAGCTACGGAAACACAGCCTGCCTCTCCGTGAACAATCAGTGCCTGAGCATATACAACGATAAATGACAGGTTGGGTCAATCCTGGTGGTATCTATCCCACAAACTAATTCCTATGAATTATCTGTCCAACCAGGAACTTCAGTGTGGATGCTCCCTGGAGTGGTAAAACAACAACAAAAAAAGAAAAAACCAAACATTCCTTAACTGCTTTTAAAATTATTTAATTGGGATGCCTGGGTGGCTCAGTCAGTGAAGCATTTGCCTTCGGCTCAGGTCATGATCCCAGGGTCCTGGGATCGAGTCCTACATCAGGCTCCTCGCTCAGTAGGGAGCCTGCTTCTCCCTCTGCCTGCCACTCCCCCTGCTTCTGCTTGCGCTCTCTCTCTCTGACAAATAAATAAAAATAAAATCTTTTTTAAAAAGTAAATTAATTAATTAATTTAATTTAATTTAATAATTTAACTGCAGTAGCTGGATAATAGACCAAGGTAAAGAAATTCTGGCAGGTAGTAGGGAAGAGGGATGCAGGGATAAGAGGCATGAACCTGACTCTCTAATCCAGGAATGGTGAGCTCCCTTACCTGCAAATGCCATAATCTTTACCACCTGGAGAGGTTCCATCTTGTGGCTCAGAATCAGCTGTTGTTCATGTGTAAGTTGGATGGCTGTTTTCTTGCTATAATCATTACAGAAGAGAAATTAGAAAAATAAAAAGGAATTCCAAAGACCAGGTGATAGACTGTCACAAAGCAAACAGGCAGATCAGAGGAACAAAATTAACCAAATGAAAGGCCTCCCCTTGGGGTGATAAACATGTTCCAAAGCCAGTTAATGATGCTGGTTGCACATTTAGTAAATTTACTGAAAATCACTGAATTGTACAATTAAAATGGGTGAATTTTATGTAATGTAAATTATACCTCAATGAAATTGTTAAGACAAAATACCTCTCCTCCTTAAGTATAAGAAGGAACCGAGAATAGAATAGAAGACAAAACACACACACAAACCCCTATATACATACCCTGGCCAAACTGATGGTTCCTCTTTAACTTGTCTGGCCTGAGTACAGGAATTCTCCTGAAGATACAGGCAATAGAAAATGTGGTAGTGAATCCTAATAGGGAAAAAGCAGATTTAGAGATTTTCAAATTAAGTCACAATCTCTATCTTGTTTTCCCTTAGATGTATTTGGACTCCTTACCATTTCTAAAAAGAAAATACCTACCAATATTTTATGGAAAAAAGGAAGGAAGGAAAGGAAAGGAAAGGAAGAAAGAGTGAGAGAGAGAGAGAGAAAGAAAGAAAGAAAAAGGAAGGAAGGAAAGAAGGAAGGAAGGGATTTTAAATATACCTAGAGCTGACCAAGGCCCTCTTGGAAAGCCCAGCTCTGGAAAGGTGCCTGGCTCCCGTGTGTAATGGCAAAGGAGAGAGACCAGGACATGCTATTTGGGGAACAAGGCACTAGCTGTGACCCTAAGAGACAAATAATCATAAAAGCACTAAGAACCAGCTGAGGGGCGCCTGGGTGTCTCAGTCGTTAAGCGTCTGCCTTCGGCTCAGGTCATGATCCTGGGGTCCTGGGATCGAGCCCCGCGTTGGGCCCCCTGCTCAGCGGGGAGTCTGCTTCTCCCTCTGCCTCTGCCCCTCCCAATGCTTGTGCGCTAGTGTGTGCGTGCACATTCTCTCTCTCTCTGTCAAACAAATAAATAAAATCTTAAAAAAAAAAAGAACCAGCTGAAAACAAATGTAAATTCTACTCCGAGCAGTGCGATTTTTGTTCGACATCAACCTACTGTCATCTTATCTTTCTCAGACTCCTTTGCTCTGCTCCCTGCTTCTTGTAAGGTGGTAACTGGTGTAGAAGCGTGAAGAACATTCTATCTTTAAAGGTCCCAAAGAAAGGGTGTTACACAGAGAACAAGATATGATTACCAAGGACTGAAAACGAAACAGCCTGCAAGCCACCAAGAGGGGCCCAAGATGACATGGGAACAGTCAGCAGAGGCCCCTAAAATGGGCAAACAGCCTGCTAAAAGCCACTCCAAAGCTCTCTGGGTTCACAATGACCCCAAACTCTTCTCCCTCCATCACCAACTGCCCACATTTAGATCATTGCTCCCCATCCCCAGAGTGAAAGTGATCTCTGAGCACAAATATCTTTAATAACACAACACTTCAATCTCCAGCCATATTATCTTCAGGTAAAGCATGAAGAAATACATGAACACAGCAAAACTCAACATATCCTACCCTCCATTCCTCCTCCCTGTCCTTGTGAACCTGGAGAGAATCTGCAGGTTCGTATTTGCACTTAAGGACGTTATTCACCATCTGTGTATTTGTCTTGTCCCATGCCTCAATGCCATGGTGTGGGACACAACATAACTGACATTTAATAAACTGAAGCATAACTCAGAAACACAGCAAATACTCTTGACATTTCTGGAGCATGTGAGTTCCATCCCTGAACTCCACCAAGGACGACTGGGCCACAGCTCACATGGTGCCCCCAGCCATGTTCCTCCCAGGGCTCATGGAGTCCAGAGAAAGGAAATCCCCTCTGGGCCTTCTGCTTCCCCAGGACAGGCTGCAACAGCACGCTGCCTGTCTCCAGGTCGGGGATCAGAGCCCTCTGACAGCTGCCCTTCATGGCGTGGATTTCATTCTGACCTCTCACTGTGGCCTACATCAGCTTCCCTCGTCTGGCTGCTGCCGGCCTCACGGAACCCTGGATCGATCTCCCTCTTCTTCACTACAGTCTTGCCACACTGGACCGCTTCTCTTCTTGTATGTACTAAATTCATCCCTGTCTTTGGACCCTGAAATTATCTACGCCTTCTGCTAAAATGTTCTCCCCTCAAGTCTTAAAATGTCATTTTAAAACTGACATTCAGGTTTTATTTCAAATGTTACTTCCTCAGAGAGGCTTTTCCTCACCCAATCTAACGTAGTGTTCCCCACCTCCCTTGCTGGTCACCCAGTTCATTTTCTTTGTACCACTTTTCACTCACTACAATGTTCTTGTTTAACGCGCTTACTTAATGCAGTACCTGCCTCCCCTCCCTGGAACACACAGTCCACGAGGACTGGAATAGTGGCTGACTCATTCACGGGGTGTCCTGAGTGCCTGAAAAACGATCTGACATGCAGCACGTGCTTCAGATCTGCTGACTCTCTCCCAGCTGCCCTGTGCACACCTGCTGGCGAGTGAAACCACGACAGTCACTCCGAACGAACCACCCACGTGCTAGAGACGGGAAGGCAGGAGAGACTCAGCCACAATGCTTACATTCCTGTCCCAAAAGAGAAATGGAGGAGCCAAATCCTAATGCTTCCTTAGGAAAATATAGCCACGTAGGAAGAAGGAAAAGGCTCCTTTTAGCGAGGGGACGTCAGGTCAGGCTTCAACAGCCTTGAGTGTCCGCCTGCCTCAGCGCTGTTTCACAGCTGGACGGCACTTGCTGTTCGCAGGGCACGTCTGGTTCTCACAGCACCTTCCCTTTCCCGCCACGAGCACGGGGCGGGGGCCCTGGGAGATCCACGGCTTGCCCAGCGCAGGGCCCTTCCGTCTTCCTCCCACCACTTTACCGGTTGCTGATGTTGACCCCCTTCTCCCTCATGGCGTAGAGGAGCACAGCGATGCAATACAGGGTCTCAGTGATGTCTGGCATGGTCACAGTGGAGCTGGGCCTCCGGAGGCAGAACAGCAGCTGCTGGATGTCATTCACGCTGCTGGACAGCAGGACGATGGCCGCTACCAGAGCCCACACGTTGACACCCTGTGGAGGGAGGCGGACCGGGGAGAAAAGACGCAGAACACGACTAATAAAACCACATCAGACAACCAGCGGAAGAGCCAAGTCTCAGACTGCCTGAGCCAAGGGCAAACTTCCCACGGGACTTCTGGAAACACGGCAACCTTTCTTTTCAGCCTGGATTCCTTTCTCCTCATCACTTCTGGATTTGAGTTCTTAGTTTTCTTAAAACGTTAATAAAGGATCTAACATAGGACCCTGCCTAGAGAGGATACGCCCACCACCCCACCATTCCTCTCCAGGTCAGCGTGAGCCCTCGGGTCCACAGAGACTCAACAGGTTAGAGCAAGCTCACCGGGCAACAGTGCCCACTGGGAAGGCACAACGGAGGGGAGACGCAAAAGAAGACAGTGGTCTCTCGGGGACAAAACTAAGACTGACAATTCCTGGGCATTAAGACATCAATCTACAGGGGCGCCTGGGTGGCTCAGTTGGTTAAGCGACTGCCTTCGGCTCAGGTCATGATCCTGGAATCTCGGGATCGAGTCCCACATCAGGCTCCCTGCTCGGTGTGGGGTGTCTGCTTCTCCCTCTGACCCTCCCCGCTCTCATGCTCTCATTCTCTCTCTCTAATAAATAAATAAAAATCTTAAGAAAAAAAAAAAAGACATCAATCTACTATTTACTTCGTGGTATATTTAAGTTGATTGATATTTTAATTAACTAATATTAATCAGATGTTTTAATTATCTTTAAACTTCTAATGTTTCAATTAATATGAAATAAATGATTGAAAATTTATTATTATGGACACAGTATACTTTATTTAGTAGTATCTAAGAAAATGTTCATGAACACAGAAATAGTCAAATACTGGAAAAGTATCTTTCTCATTCTTCATTTTACTACAAGTATCCCGGTTATAATTTCAGGGTCCTCTCACTCCAACCATCTGTGAAAGCACTCTCCCCCCACCATCACCAGCAATCACTTCACTAAAGACAGAAAGACAAATATACATGGCTGGATTTCCAACCCTCTGCAGGTTGCAAAACACAGGCTGAGGGTGCACATAGCTTCCAAGATAAAATTTAAGAATCCCTGATCTAGATAAGGAGCCATAAGAACGAGTCAGGTACAACTGATGAATCACTGAACTCTACCTCTGAAACTAATAATATACTGTATGTTAATTAATTTAAATAAAATAAAATTTTAAAATACATAAATAAAAATAAAAAAAATAAAAGGTCATCTGTCATATCAACACCCAAAGATATGGGAATGGTGAGCATTTTAGTGTCTTTTCATCTTATTATATATAAGCAATAAATAAATTTTACTTTTTTTACCAAAAAAAAAAAAAGCTGAGTCAGGAAATGAAGACTATTTCTAGCTTCCCACTGACTCGTGAGTGTTTGTAGAAGAACCTTCATTTCTCTGGTTCTGTCAACAACCCAGTTATTGATAATGGAATGGGTTACCTTGTAAAGAAATTCTTATTAATCAAAGCTTTCAGAGGCCAGATGACCATCCTCTGTTGAAGATTCCTCCACAGAATGGGAAATTGGATTAAATGCTTTTTAAGATTCCTTCCCAATTGAAGAATCTATAACAGTGTGGCCTGTTATTTCCGTGGCACAGTCGGTTAAGTGTCCGACTCTTTGATTTTGGCTCAGGTCATGACCTCAGGGTTGTGAGATCAAGCCCGAGCCTGGCATTCGGCTCTGCACTGGGCATGGAGCCTGCTTAAGATTCTCTCCCTCTCCCTCCGCACCCCCAGCTCCCTCTCTTAAAAAAGAAAAGGGGGGGGCGGGATTTTGAAAATACATCTAAGTGACTTAATCGCTACTACACTTTCTCGAGAGAAGAAATGGTGTCTCCTCTGCCTGCAATCCCCCACGGCCTCTTCACTTACGGCAGCCGCCACATAGAGATCAGGGAGGTGCTGACGCACGCATGCCTCTGCCTCAGGAAGGAGGAGGTGGTCCCTCAGACTCCACAGCGCCCGTCCAGGGTCCACGCTGGGGGAGCATTTCGTCGTGGCCGTATAGCTGTACGACATTCACAGCAGAGTCCGTGAGAAAGGGGATCCTAAGTACTAATACATGGGAAAGGACTTCCGAATAGGTCTTCCTCCAGGTAGAAAAGCCAACTCACCGGATGAGGTTCAGCACACACAAGTCTGACTCCTTCTCAATACCATAGTTCAACAGGATGCCATCCACTTTGCTCACAGCTTGCTCTTCATTCATCAGGTATCGATGATACAGCTTTTTCCAAGGAATGAACTGAATAGTTTAAAAAAAAAGCACAATAACATGCAGGCAATGGCCATGAGACAGCAGATTAAGCCACAAACATATGGACAACCTTCTGACACTTGAAAAGCACTTAGAGCTCACAATTCAAAAGCTGGGCAAGTAGGGTAGAAACATTACACACATTTTGTGTGGAAACTAGGAGAATTGGGTGTTGGTTTCGGTTCCAACACTAACTTGATATAGAGTCTGGGAAAAGCTAGTGTGATTTCCCTCGTGAGAACACTAACAGCTCCGAGTTTCAATGAAGATCAAATAACATGAGAACTGTGGCTGGGGGCACCTGGGTGGCTTAGTCAGTTAAGCATCACCTTCAGCTCAGGTCATGGTCCCAGGGTCCTGGGATCGAACCCTGCATCAGGCCCCCTGCTCAAAGGGAAGCCTGCTTCTCCCTTTCCCTCTGCCCCTCCCCACCGGCTCGTACTCTCTTCTCTCTCTCTCTCAAATAAACAAAATCTTTTTTAAAAATAAAAAAAAACCCACCCGTGGCTGTACTAATATCAGACAAAAAAAGGCTCTATATCAAAAACTATTCCAAGAGAAAGGAGATTATATAATGATAAAAGGGTCAATTCACCAAGAAGATATAACAATCATAAAAACAATACCAAATATCAGAGCTCCTCAATAAAGGAATCAGACAGAACCAAAGGGAGGAACAGACAGCAACATGATAGTCCTAGGAGATTTCAATAATCCACTTTCAAGAATAAACAGAACAATCAGACAGAAGATCAATAAAGAAGCAGAGGATGTGAACAACAGAAGAACAAGGGGACCTAACAGATAGATACAGAACATTCTACCCAACAACAGCAGCATATACAGTCGTCTCAGGTACATGTGGAACACTCTCCAGGACAGATCACATGCTACGCCACAAAAACAAGATGAAACCAGAGAGGGAGACAAACCATAAGAGACTCTTAATCATAGGAAACAAACTGAGGGTTGCTGGAGTGGAGGGGGTGAGGGGATGGGGTAACTGGGGGATGGGCATGAAGGAGGGCACGTGATGTGATGAGCACTGGGTGTTTTCCCTAAGACTGATGAATCACTGACCTCTACCTCTGACACTAATAATACACTGTATGTTAACTGAATTTAAATAAAATTTTTTTTAAAGAAGAAAAAAACAAATTTTAAAAGATTAAAGTTACAGAAAGTATCCTTTTTGATCACTATGGAATGAAACTAGAAATCAGCAGCAGAAAGAAATCTGGAAAACCAGGGGCGCCTGGGTGGCTCAGTTGTTAAGCGTCTGCCTTCGGCTCAGGTCATGATCCCAGGGCCCTGGGATCGAGCCCCACATCGGGCTCCCTGCTCAGTAGGAAGCCTGCTTCTTCCTCTCCCACTCCCCCTGCTTGTATTCCCTCTCTCACTGTGTGTCTCTCTCTGTCAAATAAATAAAAAAATTAAAAAAAAAAAAGAATTTGGAAAACCCACAAGTATGTGGATATTAAACAACACACTCTTAAAACAACCAATGGGTCAAAAAAAAATCATAAGAAATTAGAAAATACCTTGAGACAAATAAGAACAAAAACACAGCATACCAAAACTTATGGGATGAAGTGAAAGCCATGCTCAGAGAGAAGTTTATAACTGCAAACCTATATTAAAGAAGACGACCAAAAATCAACAACCTAACTTTATACCTACAGGGACTAGAAAAAAAGCTAGCGGAAGGAAGGAAATAATAAAGACCAGAGCAGAGATAAATGAAATAGAAAAGAGACAAACAAAAAAAATCAATGAAACTAAGAGTTGGTTTTCTTAAAAGATCAACAAAATTGACAACCCCTTCGGTAGACTAAGAAAAAAAGAGGAGATTCAAATAACTGAAACCAGAAATGAAAGAGGGGACATTACAACTGATAACAGAAATAAAAGGACATGAACAACTTGGACAACCTAGAAGAAAGGACAACCCAAGGCTGACTCATGAAGAAAGAGAAAATCTGAACAGACCAATAATAAGTGACCGAGGGGGTAACCAAAAACCTCCCAGCCCAGAAAAGCCCAGGGCCAGATGACTTCACTGGAGAACTCCAGTGAGCATTAATTCCTTCAGAAGAACTAGTATCATTCCTTCTCAAATGCTTCAAAAAAAAAGTAAAGAGGAGGGAGGACCTCCAAACTTATTCTATGAGGCTGGCATAACCAGAGAAGGCCGAAGAAAGATACTAGGAGCAATGAAAGGAAAATGAGAGTTATGGCAGATCACCAGAAGTAAATATGTCACAGCCTTGTTGATGAAAAACAGCGTCAGTCAACCATTTCAAGAGGTGACTATAAGCTGGGATAGCCTTCCCCAGATCTTCTCAAGCAGAATGGAGAAAACTCACTTATCCCCATCTGTGACTACTCAGTTCACACGGGAGACATCTCAGTTTAGTGGGAAGAAATACTATGACACAAAACAGAGTTCACATCCAAAGGCAGAAGAACAGTTCTCAGAAAGTAGGAGACAAGACCTCAAGCAAAGAATGAAGTAAGAGTGATACGAAATTTCATCCAAAACTTTTCGTGCTTAGACGAAAAATGTACTAGGTCTTCCTATGTCTACCCTGCACTCCATCCCTAAATTAATTTTTTTAAAGATTTTATTTATTTATTTGAGAGAGAAAGAGAGAGAGAGACCACATGAGTGAGGGGAGGAGCCGAGGGAGAAGGAGAGAGAATCCCAAGCAGACTCTGTACTGAGTGCAGAGCCCAATGCAGGGCTCAATCCCATGACCCCCGAAACCACAACCTGAGCCAAAACCAAGAGTCCTAGACACCCAACCAACTGAGCCACCTAGGCGCCCCTCCATCCCTAAATTTCTAAACTTCACTATATCTGAAAGGAGAGTTCACCTTTATTTGTAGGGTTTATCCCCAATGGCTAGTCTAAGGGATATCATAAGCCAAGCAACACATGCTCCCAGCCCTCGGGTTTACCCTTGAACCCCCAGCTGGGAGGGAAGAAGTGTAACTGAAGCACCAACAGAAGGGCAGGGCACCAGAGCAGTGACAGGATGGAGTCAGCACTAGCAAGTCTCTTCTGAGAGCATGGACTGCCCACTGTATCAACGGCAAGAGGGACACCAGGGTGATTCCACACGACTCATTTATGAATCACCTACTGTATATAAAATATCATGAGGCACAATGGAGAATGCAAAAACAAATAGGACCAGCAGCCTTCTATCCATGAGCCAATAATTTAGAAGGAGAAAGAAGGGGGACACCTGGGTGGCTCAGTCGGTTAAGCGCCCAACTCTTGGTTTTAGCTCAGGTCATGATCTCAGGGTCATAAGATCAAGCCCTGAGACAGCTCTGCGCTCAGCGCAGAGTCAACTTGAGATTCTTTCCCCTTCCCTCTCCCTCCCACTCTGCTCCTCCCCCTGCTTGCTTATACTCTCTCTCTCCCTCTCTCTCTCTCAAATAAATAAATAAATAAAATCTTTAAAAAGAGGCGGAACATTCTCTAAACTGTAATATAGAACGTAATAAGCTTCAAACAGAGGTATAAATTGCTACAGAAGCACAAGGAAGAGAATGTGAGAAATTTCTATTTCACTTTCCTAGGAATACAGTGAAGCCTTGAAGACATGAGATGGCAACAGAGATACGAGGGGCCCTTTACATGGGGCAGGGGTGGTGAGGTAGCTGGACCAACCTACAGAGGGGAAGGAATATGCAGCCTATGGCTGGGATGCAGAAAATCACCTGTGGTGGACAGAATACAAGGATATGCTGAGAAGTGGGTCATGAGGCTGTAAACAAACACTAGGACAAACATGGAAAGCCTTAAATGCCTCCAGGGAATTCAGGTATTATTCTGGAGGCAAAGGGAAACTATCATTTCTGAAGAAACAATAGCATCAGAGGTCTGTTTTGAGCAAAGCTAACCTGTGTGCTTTTCGAGAAAGCATCACAGAGCCACAAGCATTCTACGTACCAGCGGATCACTGATGATCTCTCTCCAAAGGTGGCACACTAGGCTCACATTCCAGTAGAGATCTTCCACGGGGAGGAAGGCGAAGATGTGCCTGAGGACTTCACTGGGCAGGCTACATATGTGGCTCTGGGGTTCTTGGCAGGGCAAGGTCCCAAGAAGCCCATAGTAAGAGTCAGGAATGGGATCAGGACCAATGTCCTCCACTTCTTGGCCAGGTTCTCCAGACTCTGCGGAGCACCGTGACAGAGAGTCCTCGGCTTCTTGCCTGGCTTCCCTGGGTCTTGCACACGACAGGGACAAACGATGCCGTGGAGTCTTTTTAGAAACCCCATCCCACTGACTGGTCCCTGTCCCTTGATTCATGTCGTCCTCAAAGGACCGAGACCGCTTCCTTGCAGGCAGAGAGGATCCTGACGAGCCCAGTCTTACTTCGGCATCACCTTCCTGAGGCAGGGCACAATTGCTCTCTGCAGCGAAGATCATTTCCCCCTCCGAGTCCTCAGAGGTGTCCTGGCCCACAGAATTGCTTTTGGCCATGTCATTGATGCACCGCTGCTGGCTGGCTAGGAAGAATTCAGTGTTGTATCTTTGACATCCTTGACCTGGACAGAGAACCCAAACACAATGAACAAGATAGGAAGGACCGCTGACACTCTGTTGATCCAGATGAGAAAAGCTAATTTTTAATTATGCACATTAATAGAGAACAGAGACAAGGATACAGCTACTGGCCAATTGATTATAGATATGTAGCTTAATCCAGAAAATATTTCTATTTGGCTCTATCACGTGGTCAGACACATACATGGGAAGGGAGACAGACACCAGTCTCCAGATGGTCTGAGGAGCACGTTCTACCTTGCAGTATGTACAAACTGAACACCCAAATGAACAGACAAAAAGTCAACAACCGCTCACATGAACACACCCTCTTACGAGAACTCACTTCTTCTGCCTTACTCATACAACACAGAATCTAAGTTTGCTTTGCTTAAGTAGAAGAGAAAATGCTTCAGGTTATCAGGATTCAGGAAAACCCACTCTTTGCCTCCCTTAAAACCCTTTTAATTTATTTTTATCTCCTCCTGTGAAGCTGACACATTAACTGATTTTAAAATAAAAAGAAGGAGGGGCGCCTGGGGAGCTCAGTCAGTTAAGTGTCTCCCTTCAGCTCGGGTCATGATCCCGGGGTCCTGGGATTGAGCCCCGCATTGGGCTCCCTGCTCAGCGGGGAGTGTGCTTCTCCCTCTCCCACTCCCCCTGCTTGTGTTTCCTCTCTCGCTGTGTCTCTCTCTGTCAAGTAAATAAAATCTTTAAAAAATAAATAAAATAAAAAGAAGGGAGTCAGAATTCTCTTCATATGATGAGGTATTGATACCTAACCTAGTCCACACATTTATTCAATAGCTGTTCATTCAGCACCTATAATTCTGAGACAAAAAGAAAGTGAAACACGGCCTATACAGTCCCTGATCTCAGACTTTCAAACACTTAAGGGAGTCCAAATGGTGATTTCACGCATCACCACTGTATTTTTAAGCCCTATTGTAAAATGCCAGTGAAGTATTTAAACGCCTTATCAATATATAACAAAATACATGGTTCCTTCCTAAAGTGGCTGTAGCCGGAATTCTTACTGTGGAAAATGAGAGAGTGGAAGAAGACTAGGATTAGCCTTTAATAGAATTCACAAGATTTAATATTTTTTCTATGTTAGAGGAAAAAAACATAACTGATTCTGGGGCAATCTGATAGAAACCCAGGGCTTAAAGGCAACAGATCTGGGTGAAATCCTGTTATTTTCTAATTGTGGCATTTGATCACACCAACATCCACGAAGAGCCCGCTACGTGCTCAGTGCCAGGACTCCACACAGAAATGTACACACGCTGACAAAGTCTTTGTCAGTGAACTCATGACACAGAGAAGTTGACTTCTACACACAAAACAAACAAAATATCACCACTGAGTTTAAAACTGCCTTATACATTGGTTATGGTAGTTCCAAAATGTGACAAACACGTATTACAATAGTTAGATGACTCAGTAGGATTTGAGTTGGATTCTGAAATTAAATATATCAAAGGGAAATAAGGCAATCGGGATTCTCCTGATGGGTATCACTAACAAAAGTAGGAATTCGTTTGGCACCTAGATGGGTGATAAGAAAACCAAAGTGCCAGAAGTAGAATTTGCATGTAATTAATAATAAATACCAGGTGACGGCAAGTCCGAGCTTGCGTCCATAATAATAACAGGGAAACACTTCATGGCAGGTGCCTGAGTGGCAGGACAGAAAATGGAACTCAAGGATATTAACTTGACGCTGTATGTTCCAGCCAATCTGGAAGAAATAAGACCTGAAGGCAAGGAGAAGGGCCCCTGCAGCAGCCGGGCACAAGGTGACAAAGGGCACAGTCCACCGTGAAAGCACGGCATGGGGGCATTTCGGAGCAAACTAATGGCACGGTGGGCCCAGTGACGGACCACTAGAGAAAGGATATCGCAGCAGTCTAGAGAGGAGGAGTGAGACGCTGGCTCACGTCTTCCACCACCCTGTGGTACAGCAAGCTAACGCTACTCGTTCTGCCACGTTTTCCTGGGGCTTTGGCCAACCGCTACCATAGGATGCCATTTTCACGGAAACTCACAAATAATGAAAAACGTGTCAAACTATTGCAACAGAACTACAAGATCACAGCAGCAATACTTACAAATACCAGGAAATAGTCAAAGGTCACACACACTACAGATTCGGAAATGCAAGGTATTTTTGGAAGACATACCCCTAGTCCCTCTTTTTGTTCTGGGTCTAGGATAGAGACCATGGTTCGGGTCTCTGTTGGTCCATCTTTGACCGAAGGGCTGGGTCACAGCCAAGTGACTCCGAGCCAAATGCTGGCAGTCGATGGCTGTAAGGTGCTTCCGTCTCACTGTTTTGTACCAACGGGCAGAAGAAATGGGACACTCGTTAGTTATCACCAACTCTCCAAGTGAGCCACAGCTTATACTTAATTTTTAGGAATCTAGTGACTGTGGACCACCCCAGCCAGCCCTTTCCTTCTTCCCCATGTTCCTATCCACTTTTAGTCATTTCCTAGTCTCTTAGCATTTCCTCCTTAGAATTTAAAAATCTTAAAATAAGATCCTAAAATGATTCTTTTATTTATTATACCTTCTGGAAGCCCTGATCATGAACTCTTTATTCAACTAATGCGTAAGTTGAGATCCAACATCTTTTCTTTGACTTCAGCCATTTATATTCCCATAATAACAGTAAGTATTTAAGAGTCGGCTATAGCTTTGCAAAAATAAACTCATTCATCATCCCCAGTATATACTAGCTTCTCCAAGTCTCAGAAGCAGAACGCAGTGACTAATGGAACAGTCCCTGTAAATTCCCAGAGGGGACCACCGGGTATGCCTGTCAGCCCCCAGGGCATCTCCACACTGGCACTGATGTAAGGGGACAGGACTGATGCCCCCAAGTAGAAGAGAATCAAATCCGTTCCCGAGGATCTTCAGGAGGAAATTTCATACCCTGCCTTAGCAATGTATTACAGCAGGAACTGTACCTAGGATTCTGTCTCAGAGTACTGACATGTGTAGTTCTACATTAGTCACTGTCTATCAGGTAACTCCTTTTCATATTTAACCAAGACTTTCATGTTTCTGTATCTGTTAACACATGTAAGATCTAGCTACCTCCTTATGGGCATTAAACAGAACGGTTATACTGAATGTTAAACACTTTGAATAGTTACACTTTAAAAAAGAAAGAAAAAGGAGACAGAGGACAAGAATAGATATAACAATTAGAGTCATCCTTTACAGAAGATGGTCAAGAAAGAATAAAATCCATTCCTGTCAGTACCATATTTTTACAGGTCCTAAAAATACTCGAGTAAATTCTAGTGTCAGATGCCAGAATCTCATTCAACATTTCAGCATTAAAGTGTCTAAAACCAAGTCACTGATGAGTATAACGAGCACAATTTACTTTTTTTTTTTTTTTAAATCATTAATCCCCCTCTCGGCCCTTAGCTTCTTCAGAAACAATCCTTCCAAATTTCAGTTCCTTCTTTCAAGGTTTAAACAGAAGTTTTAGAACAAAAAAAATTTCCATGGATATTTTAAGACTTTAAAATAATGATTTCTACATGCAAAAACAGTTGTACAAGGCCCTCTAAGAGGATGCTAGAGACCTTCTGCTATGTGAATTGAGAGGCTAGAGGCAGAGACAGAACATGAAGCACGGAGCCGTTGACACAAACATGCCCGGAGGGATCAAAGTGGCAAGCGCAGCGAGAGGAAGGGGCACCGGTGTGAGCTCCTGGCCCACCACACAGCAGCTGCCGGACCTCAGGCCACTTACTTCTCTAAGACTTCGAGGTGTTACAATGCTTAAATGAGAAAATACACCCACAAACAGTCACTGAACTATAAAACCCCACACAAATATACCCCTCTGCTTACTCTACTTAACAAAGCTTAGCTATGACTGATTTGCATAAAACACAGAAATAACTTTCAAATTATAAAGACGCCACCTAATGGTAAGACATGAAGTGCATTAGCAGTCCAATCACAACCATGTCTGTATTCCTGGGAATATCTTAAAAAAAAAAGTAAAAAAGCTTAATTACTTATTATGAACAGAAAATATCCCCTCCAGTGTAACGGTTTTATAACTGATTTTTTTGTTGCTGTTAAATATATTCCTTGACGCTAACAACCACGAGTCTTATTCACACTTAGAGAGGCAAAAAATGAATGTGCACTTTGTCTACATTAAAAAAATAAAATATATTTGAAATTTTCTACATTGAAAAAAATAAGCTTAAGGTCTGATTATTCTCTTTTTATATACAAGGCACGACTTGACCACTTCTGCCTCAAATCCTTCATATTACAAAGTCAACAACTTAATTATTTTGCCTGAATGCGGACTCCAGCCAGACTGGCAAAAAGACAGAAGGCAGAACTACAGTGACCCTTCCAGAACACTGACAAGTCCTGGCCCCTAATTTGGGTGCTCCAAGCACATTTGGTTCAACTTACAGTGGCAGCTGCAGAATTCCAACCAATAAACCCACTAACACTGCAGATCCCAAATACGTGACTGGTCTTTGCTTCTCTGGCCCTTCAAATACCCACAACTGTTTCAGAGCTGGCAAACAGAACGTCTAGAATTAGAACAGGAGGTAACAGCAAAAAGCTACTAATAGACAATATCTCATTTAAAGAAGGTGAAGGTCTATTGCCAAACTGGCCTGGAGAGGAAAAGCTGTCGTGGATAAAAATCACAAAGGAATAAGATTAACATCAAACCACTCAAATTCATACGATCCAGGGCCTTGGGGCCAGCGCAGACCTGCTTAGCTTACTGGGATGAGTCGGGTAACAGAAGACGTCTAAAAGGGGCGCCTGGGTGGCTCAGTTGGTTAAGCGACTGCCTTCGGCTCAGGTCATGATCCTGGAGTCCCTGGATCGAGTCCCGCATCGGGCTCCCTGCTCGGCAGGGAGTCTGCTTCTCCCTCTGACCTTCCTCCCTCTCATGCTCTCTGTCTCAAATAAATAAATAAAGTCTTTAAAAAAAAAAAAAAAAAAGACGTCTAAAAGACAACAGAGACATAGAACCAGTTAGAACACTGGGGTCAGTCAAGGGTTTAGATGCCCACACAAATCTACAACATACCCTTAAATTCAGCTTTGGCAAACTGTTAAACAAGACAGTAGCTGACAGCAGGTGTGTAGAGAAGAGGTACTAAGATGCCACGCACCTGGGAACTTTTTCTGTAAAAAGTACCTAAGAATGGCTTTATCCCAGCCCTCCCCAGCTCTCCCCAGCAAGTTATCTGTAATAATGATGCTACAATGAAAACATGGGAGGCACTGATAATGACCATCAACTAGTGGGTAATGTCTTTTTTTTTTTTTTAAAGATTTTATTTATTTATTTGAGAGAGAGAGAATGAAAGAGAGCACATGAGAGGGGGGAGGGTCAGAGGGAGAAGCAGACTCTCTGCCGAGCAGGGAGCCCGATGCAGGACTCGATCCCGGGACTCCAGGATCACGACCTGAGCCGAAGGCAGTCGCTTAACCAACTGAGCCACCCAGGCGCCCAAATAAATAAAATCTTATTTTTTTTATTTTTTAAAGATTTTTTATTTATTTATCTGAGAGAGAGAATGGGAGACAGAGAGCATGAGAGGGAGGAGGGTCAGAGGGAGAAGCAGACTCCCTGCCGAGTAGGGAGCCCGATGCGGGACTCGATCCCGGGACTCCAGGATCATGACCTGAGCCGAAGGCAGTTGCTTAACCAACTGAGCCACCCAGGCGCCCGGGTAATGTCTTAATCACACGCCCAGGAGTCAGTCCAGTCAGTGTACTCCAAGTAGATAAGGAACTATTCTGTCTTTTCCGCTACCGTACCCTCTGAACATAGCACAGTACCGGACGCATGGCACCTGTTCAGTGAACACTGAGAGGAGAAGGATGAGAAGAGAGCAGGGAGCGTGGTAAGGCTGGGTGGCCCAGGACCCTAAGCCCCAGATCACTAGGAATTTGCTGTAGAACTGCTTTCAGAACGGTTTCCATGGGGAAACTGGCAAGGGCAGACCACATGAGAAAAACATCAAGAACACCCAAAAGGAACTGTTTTTGGAAAACTAAGTTACATGGACAGAGTAGGCTCTTATTTACATATTTATTTTGTAAAATACATCAGAATCTTAAATGTTTGTTGAGAAGGTGAAATGCCTGCAGAAATCTTACAAAGGCGCAAGAGCAAAAGAAAGATGTAACAGGAGTGAGCAGAATATTCTGCTTCCAGAGAGTTCTGGTAAATTCCCATGGATTCCAGCATGAAGCTATCGCGGAAGGAACTAAGGGTAAGAGCGGAGGAGTAGGGGCACCCAGGCTGAGCAATCTGGCTTCTGGATATTATCATCTGAAGTGGCGTCACCTGAGCCACCCATGACTGCTGACATGGGAGGCAGAGTTACCACTTTTATTGGATTTCCATATCAAAAATTACTTTTCAGACTTCAGTTAGAGGTCAGAAAAACCAGACTGCATTTTATCTGAGTCTCAGACCTCTGAGAGATGGAGTGCTTCACTCAACTCAACTGGGAGCCAGAGCCCTGTGTCTGTCTACCTCTGGAGTCGTACAAATCACTGAACTGTGGTTCAACGTGTGCTACCTTCCGACTGGGAGTCAGAAGACCTCCTCTACTTGGCAGGTATATTCCACACTTAAAGCCTCAATTCCCTTATCATTAAAAATGGGGACTATAATAACCTGCCACACTGAATTCACAGGACGGCTGAGGTTCAAATGAGACAATACAGATGAAAATACTTTGTGACATCCATATCGAGGCTGACAAAACCTATCGGCTGAAATGTTAGAACTAACATGTTGACCCCACCACGCTCGGTGTCTCCTTAAAGGTGCATGCATTTTATTTTAACAGCATGAACGTTCTTGTGAAATTTAAAAAAAAAAAGTACCGCAAAATTCTAACCACCCTTCTATTCTTATTAACAGACTTCCAAACCAACAGTTCAAATATAATTTTATCAAAATAAAGATGCTCAAATGCTACCTCCTCCTCCCGAGTCACCCAAACCTCATGGCATTCCTCCCCCGTCTAAATGGCAAGCGCGCTGTGCACCGAGTCTCAAAGGGCACCTCTCTCATTGTTAGGAGTTGCTCGTGATCCTTTAAGGAGCAAAGGCAAAGAGTGTCCCGTGATGAGTGTGCACAGTTAAGGGGATGGCAAGAGACCAGAATCACTCATGGGCTTTCCAAGCTGCATGAGGCCCCTGTGCTATGAATCTCCTCTGTACCCAAGTGGGTGTTTTGTACCCCTCTTAGAGACTCTACCACAGTGACTAACAGAAATGTGTCATCTCCCTCATGTGTCAGGACAGGAAAAAACTGAGGACGTAGGAAAGCCATTTTGTCAAACAGAACCCTGCCCATTACCACACTGCTTTTTCTGTGATGGCTTTCTTATAGCATGACATCTCTCTGACCCCCCACTCTTGTGGTCCCCCCTCCCTTTCAAGAACCCACAGCTCAGCAGACGAGCAGCACCTCAGGTTCCCACTCTGTGCTGACTTCAAAGTGGTGATTACCTGCAGTGATTATTACCTGTATCCATCATCGAATCTCTTCACCTTGACAACAGTCGGCCCTAGCCCCGCCTCCCTAGGCCACCCCTCTCTAGGCAGGCCCACTGACCGAGGTCTCCCCTGAGCAACAGCTGTTCTCAACCTCTCCTGGACTGGAAGCCCCTAGAAGGCTGGGAACATGTCTCACCACCTTATTCCTCAAAGCTCTTAATACTTTGCAAGTAACAGACCCTGAGCTACTCGTTGAATGAGCTATGATTCCTCGACTCTGTTCTCATCAGTCGGCTTCATTCCAGAATCTTTAGTGCAAAACCACTTACAAAACAAGTCATAGAAAGTGAAACAGGCTGCTCTGGGTTGTTTCTCTTCTTCCTCAGCACACAGCAAGTCTACACTTCTCTGTCTTGACCACAGTTAGGATGTCACTGACTGAGCTCGAGCCAACGGGATGCAAATAAAAGCGACGGGGCCCCTTGCAGGCCTGGCCCACAAAACCTCTCAGGCTTGTCCCTCCATCTTCTGCCCCCCTTCCAGTTAACAGGGAACTTGACTCCCCAGCATCAGTAGAGGCCCCATGTTGAAAATAGAAGCACCTCCAGCAGCCTGGGTCCTTGGATTACTGCTTCAAAGAGGGCCGCTCCCCCCCACTCTCCAATACTCACACACACACACGCACACACGCACGCACGCACTCACACACTCTCACACACACAAACTGGAACCACCTTAGATTGTCCTGAGATTGAGAAATGAACTTTGTCATTACATGTTTGAGTCTAATTGTTACTGTAGCCAAGCCTACTCTAACCATCCCAGGATCATTTGAAATTGATACCAAGTAATTTTCTTTCTTCCCCTATCATTGCTAATCAGAATTTCTAACAAAAAGTCCTCTAAAACTTACAGGTTACAGACCTAAATGGACACGATGAAGATAATAAATATCTACAATTCTACAATTCCTGGAGGGAAAGACTTAAATAACTGCTTAAAAAAAAAAAAAGAAAGAAAAGAAATCAGGGCACCTGGGTGGCTCAGTCAGTTAAGCGTCTGCCTTCAGCTCAGGTCATGATCCCAGGGTCCTGGGATCGAGCCCCACAGCAGGCTCCCTGCTCAGCGGAGAGTCTGCTTCTCCCTCTGCCCCTCCCCCTGTTTGTGCTCTGTGTGTGTCAAATAAATAGATAAAATCTTAAAAGAGGAAGGAAGGAAGGAAGGAAGGAAGGAAGGAAGGAAGGAAGGAAGGAAGGAAGGAAAGGAAGGAAAGAAGGAAAGAAAAAGAAAAGGTAATTGTCTAGGACAAAGTACCTGACCAGACAGACTGCTCCTAAAAGAACCACAGAGGGCAGTTCTGCTAACTTACTGAGTCACCTAACCTCATCCTGTTAGTTCCCCACAAGCCGCCTGCTTTTCTCAGAGGGGCTCAGTGAAGACAGATAAGTGGACACTTTCCGTCTTGGGTTTCCTATGGAGATAGCAGGGTGCGCTGCAATGTGGCCCATTATGGCAAGGATCCAGGTACTTCACAGGTCAAATTGCAACCTGTGAGACCTAAGGGCTCAATTTAACCAGTTAATGTATTATTTCCCAACTTCAGCCCTGCAGGAAGTATTCATTCAAGCCAGGAAGTACTTTGCAGTAATAAAACCACCCTGTAGGTCTCTGAGATACTTGTAACAATGATCTGTAAAACTGTGTATTAGATATGCCTCATATGCAAATTACTATAGTGTATTTTACTGTTATTATATTATCATCAACTGTTTGTGTGCGTATTAACATGTCTTCCACTTGGACTGAAAGCTCTGTCATCTGGCGGGAGGCAGGAGCGAGGGCCTCCCTCAGCCCAGCACCCAACACATACCTCTCCATGTGTAACTGGCGATCAGACAAATGCACCCCCGCAGTGCTCCCCTGCTTCCCTCCATAGAAGTTCGGTTCTTCCTTGACTTCGAAACCCAGAAGTTCCTTTTCATATCCTCACTGGAACCTCACCAGATCCTACGACTGGGCCACGCTTTAACCGGGGCTCAGAGGAGGCTTGCTTCAAGTCACAACAGCTTGTAGGCGACAGCACTTAGCTGTTCGGACTCCCCAGGGGCAGTGTTCTTTCTCCTGTAACATTCCGCCTTCTGTATCCAGCAGGCTTTAAAGCAGCCTCTGAAAACTTCAGGCTTGATTTCTAGGTCACTTTTTTTCATCATTGTGAAACGTCATAACCGAAGACTTAATAACAAGTGAGTATTTAGAAAACATAACTGTGAAGAAAATAATCACTAACTACAGTAAGCTCAAAATGGAAAAACTTCAAAATACTGTGTCCCCATTAGCACTGCAAGAAATAAACGCAGAAAGAAGATACTGTGGTCCTAGCTCCCTTGACAGGGTGCCTCCCATCGCCACATCCTGCTTCTCTAGAAATCCCACAAGCCTGCGAGCCAGGCTTGATCTTCCTCAGATCATCTCACACCCTGCAAACACCTGCTCCTCCCGAAGAGAAAGCATTCATTTATTAGAACACACAAGGACGGAGATGCAGGTTTCTCACAAGGATAAGAAGGAACGGTGAAAAGAAAGGAAAAATAAGAAAATTACTGTTACTTACAGCCTAGAGTATATTTTTATATATTTGAAAGGCTTTTCCTTCTGTCAATTCATTCCACAAGCACTTTTAAGTTGTCACTATATCCCAGATTCATTATAAACACCATGAAGCCTTCCTCTCTGGTGTCGAATGCTAAACAGCGAGCGTACAAAACACAAACAATTTTGCCTGTGCATAAGGCAGCGAGCAAAACAATCACAAATCACCGTACATCAGGCACTATACACATGCGGTGCTGTGAGAGTAAAGTGAACAGAGGAGGGATGCTGAAAAAGACTTTATGAAGAGTCAGCCTCAGAAGACGAGTAGGATTCAGTAGGGCAAAAGAAACACTATGTACAAAACACAGAGAAATAGCACAGCACTGGTGCAGTGGGAAGTCGAATTTCATTAGAACAAGAGGTTCACAGATGGGGAAGAAGGCTGGAAGAGGAATTTGAAGGCACAGATTGTAAAGGTCCTTAAATAGAGCACTAAAGAAATTGTGGGCTTCACCATGTAGGTGTTTCGGGAGATCATCTAGCTTACCAGCAGGGCCAAAGTAGAGTCAGATTCACACTCTACAACAGTCATCCTGGAAGCTGGGTAGAGGATGGGCAGACACAGAGACCGCCAGGAAAATCAGACAGAAAGCCACTTCCTTACCCGAGACAAGAGTTGGGAAAGGCCTGAGCAGCAGCAGAAATAGGGAGGAGAGGAACAGGAAAATCAACACATCTTCTTCAACAAGACTGAGAAGAACGATGAAAGAGAAGGAGTGACAAAGGTAACTGACATTTCTAGCGGGAACCCAGAAGTCACGTCATCAACCACGTTAAGGAGTAAAAGAGAGTGTTTTTGTTTTTCTTGCTTTTTCCTGGAAGGGGAAGATGAAAGTTTTCCCGTTTTGAAAGCAGTTGTTTGTTTTGCTTCGTTTTAAAGTTATCTGTGGGATGCCGGTTTAAGCTCCAAGCTGAACTTTGAAATAGGAGACTGGTCCTCAAAAGGCATGTGAGTGACAGTAGAAGCCGTAAGATGTGAGATGCTGTGAGATAAATTTCTAGGAGTAAGTGATTTCCAAGCCAGAAGGGCAAAGATAGAATCCAATTCGGTTTTCAAATAAAATCCGCCTAGAAAGGATAGAGGGATATGAGAAGCAGCAGAGAAAAGATGACGGCAGCAAAACTGAACTCACAGTTCTATGACCAATACCAACAGTGTTCACACACTCACAGACCACAGAACACGCCAACAATCAGGACACCGATGACCGTAGCTGAATGCTACAGGACCACGAAATACAACGTATGAGAAAGGAGAGAAGACAGCCACGTAGCAAATCCCAATGCCAATACTGACTACAAGAGAAATGAGACACTAAATAGCAAACCACAAATTCCAAAAGCCTGCGGAAAAGAAATGGGCAGCCCAACTGGGAAATCAGCAAGACCAAAACACAGTTCCATCTGTCAGCTTACTGTACAGATTCCTCTCCTCTACACCAAGCTTTTCCTCTAGAAAATCACAAGGGCCATGGTCAGATGTGTATACGTTATCATCTAGTTATCTATAGGGGGATACAGAAGCTACATTCCTAAAGAACACAGGAGAGGATTTGCATTGAGGGCACCAGGTAAGTGACCAATTATCTGGATTTGAAATATTCTTATCGTGGGGCACCTGGGTGGTTCAGTTGGTTAAGTGACTGCCTTTGGCTCAGGTCATGATCCCGGGGCCCTAGGATCAAGCCCTGCATCAGGCTCCCTGCTCCTCGGGGAGCCTGCGTCTCCCTCTTCTGCCTGCTGCTCCCCCTGCTTGTGCTCTGTCAAATAAATAAAATCTTTAAAAAAAAAAAAAAAGAACTATTCTTATGTGTATCCATGTGTCCCCATTTTGTTTTTAAAAACAGGGAAACCAGGGGTGCCTGGGTGGCTCAGTCGTTGAGCATCTGCCTTCAGCTCAGGTCATGATCCCAGGGTCCTGGGATCGAGCCCCACAGCAGGCTCCCTGCTCTGCGGGGAACCTGCTTCATCCTCTCCCTCACTTGTGTTCCCTCTCTTGCTGTGTCTCTCTGTCAAATAAATAAAATCTTTAAAAAATAAAAAAATAAAAACGGAAACTGGAGACATAAGGCAAGAAAAAGTGGGGTCGTTTGTGATTAGGATGGGGCTGGGGGGCATGAGCAGCAAAAAAAAATTGAAGTTACAAGATGCCTAAGCTTCCATTTGTACCAATCCAACAGCCGCAGTAAGAGCAATGCTGGGCATGTTCTAAAACTTGACGCATTTCAAAATACTTTTAAGCCTACCCTTGCTGAAGTGGCAAGATATAATGGAACAATAACTTCGGCAAAGCTGATATTGGACCCAGTTCTGTCTCCAGTGACTACTCATATTATTCAGTAAATTAACCAAATTCAATCTGCTCATTAGTGAAATGGGCTTGTTTGCATGGGTCCTACCAGAGGTCTCCTTTCATTTTATCTCCCTTAATTTATGTGAGCACAGTGCCAGGCCCCAGCAGGAGCTTACTAGGTGCCACCACCCTTTGTTCCAGAGGACTTCACTACCTCTAGCTCCATGGGGAAATCACTAACTTCTTGAGGCATCGATTTCCCCACCCGTAATACTGCCTCACAGGGCTGTCTGCAAATTAATTAACGTACTCTGTAAACCATACAGCGTAACACAAAATGTAAAGCATAACTGTTTCCAGGCTCGGCAAAGAGTAGCAACTTTTGGACTGAAAAACCAGGAGGCCTGAATGACTAGTACCCAATAAGACCTGGTTAAGAATTCAGCACCTGCCCTAATCTTTCTCATCACCCCATTCAGCTTGCTTAGATCTCAACGTACCCTCCACAGGACAAGCTCAAGGCCTTCCCACATCACCCTAATTTTCTTAGTATTCAGAGGAGAGGTATTCAGATAAGGAACCTACAAATGAAAGAGTCGCAAGAAGACACAATCAAATGACTCGCCCAAGGTCAAAACACCAGGGTAGAAAAGGAAATGCGGGCTTGTCAGCCACCGAGGCCACGTCCCCCGTGACTCCTTCTGCAACCGACGGTGAACGACCAGCACCCCCCTTCCCCGGCCGCAAGACGCAGTGTGGGGGCGCCCCTCGCCCTCCTGCGTGCACGCCCCGCCGACCCCCTCCAGCCTGGCAGCCCGCGGCGGACCCGAGCTCCTGCACAGCTGTGCTCGTCCCGGGCCCCCACGCCCCCCGCGGACCTGCTCCCAGCCCCGCCAGGCCGGACCCCCGCTCAGGACCCCAAGAGCTGAAGTGTCCACACGGCAGAGCCCCGCCCGCGCTCCCTGCCACGTCCGCGGCCTCACGCACTATGGCGCTCCGGACCGGGCCTCCCGCCGCCGCCGCCGCCGCCGCCACCGCAGGGCCCGGGCCGCCCGGCCTCCCAGCCCCAGCGTCCCCAGGGCAGCGCCAGCCCGAGCAGGCCGCGGACTTCCTCCCCCAGCTCCGCCCTAGCCGCAGCCCCGGGAAGAGCCCGCCGCCAGGGCTGACGGACTGCCTGCACGTCCAATCGGAACGGCACACGGAGGGGGCGTGCTGACGGACTGCTCCAGCGACCAATCGGAACGCGCTCCCCAGGGGGCGCGGCTACCGCCAGCGGACCCCGCCCCGTCCGTGCTTCCGCTGGGGCCGAGGAGGCGAGTGGAAACTTTCCCAGAGTTCCTCCGAGCGCCCGCGAACCCGAGGAGGGGTCGCGGCCGGGAGTGGAGGGGGTGGTTGAGGTTGGGTGAGGGAGGGGCTGAGGGTGGGGACGCGCGGGGCCCCACCCCCTCCCTGAGGGCCCGCGGCTGCCTGGCGACGGGAAGGCGGCGGTCCCGGCTGGGATCCCGGCCCCTCTCGGGTGCAGCCCCGCGCCGGCTCCTCCGCCGCCGCCGCCGCCGCCGCCCAGCTGGCTGCTGTCGGGGCCGGGCGGACCCTGCTGCCGCGTGGAGCGAGCACTGGCCCGGGGCCGGCTGGGCGGCAGCACCCCTCACATCTGATGTGGCTCCCCCAAATGCAGCCCGTGCGGGCGGCAGCCTGGGAACGAGCCTTGGGCCCGTGAGCACAGCCGGGCCCGCATCCGGAGCGCGCGTCCGCGGCGGTGGGCGAGGCGAGTCGCCCGCTGGAGGACCACCCGCGCATAGAGCAGCGGAGGTCCGGGCGTCCCGGGGACCGCGGGGGTCAGGGCTGGGGGCCCGCACGCCCCTTCCTCCGCCACCGGCGCCCGCGGCCATGGCAGCGCCGGGGGACCCGCGGCGGCTCTACCGGCTGGTGCAGGAAGGCCAGCTGTGCGCCCTGCGGGAGGAGCTGCGGGGAGCCGGGCGCGCGGACTGCCCGGGGCCCGCCGGGGACACCCTCCTGCACTGCGCCGCCCGCCTCGGGCATCGGGACGTGCTGGCCTATCTGGTCGAGACCTGGGACATGGACATCGAGGCCACCAACCGAGACTACAAGCGGCCTCTGCACGAGGCTGCCTCGCAGGGCCACCGGGACTGCGTGCGCTACCTGCTGGGCAGAGGAGCCGCGGTCGACTGCCTGAAGAAAGCCGACTGGTAGGTGGCTGGGGTTCCCGAAAGACGCCCCCCCCCAACTTCTCCGCAGAGTTATGGATTCCCGTGTACTTTTTCGCCTCGACACCATAGCTTCTGAGCCTACCCCTGGAGGACAGATTACCCTCTGTGAACAGTGGGGTACTCTTACGGGATTAAACTGTTCCAGTCCTCTGTTCCAAACCCTTTCCCTTTATGAAACAGTATGGAATACGATCAAACAATGAATTGTCTGTACTACCTATAGCTTGAGCCTCGCCTAGCTAAATGATTACTTCACCAGTAGCATTGTTTTAATTTGTTATTTTGGAATAGAGGTTCACAGAAGGTTGCAAAGAAATGTTCAGGGAAGCCCCGTGCGCCCTTCCCCCAGACTCCCCCAAAGTTACCATCTTACACAGCTATAGTGCAATACCAAGACTAAGAAATTGACACTGGGGCGCCTGGGTGGCTCAGTTGGTTAAGCGACTGCCTTCGGCTCAGGTCATGATCCTGGAGTCCTGGGATCGAGTCCCGCATCGGGCTCCCTGCTCGGCAGGGGGTCTGCTTCTCCCTCTGACCCTCCCCCCTCTCGTGTGCTCTCTCTCTCTCTCTCATTCTCTCTCTTAAATAAATAAATAAAATCTTTAAAAAAAAAAAAAAGAAAGAAAGAAATTGACACTGCTACTACGGTGGATGTATTTAATCAGATTTCACCAGTTACACAGACACTTCAGTGTGTGTGGTGCTTTATGTGATTTTATCACATGAATAGCCTTGCGTGAGCACCTCCACAGACAAGATATTCCGAGGTACCATCACACAAACCAATTGCATTTTGTCAGACAGACATTGTTTCCAGTACTCACTATGTGGTGATGAACATCCCAAGATTCATAACATAACGAAGTTCCTGCCTGCAAGTGATTTCTGATCTGATATAAATATGAACCACAGCAGATAGACTTACAGTTAAATAAAGTGCATCTTGCCTGCTGGGATGAGGGAGTCAGCATGGTTATGTTTTGAGGGCTGCACTTTGGCTGTGACTTAGCACAAGACTGATTTTCTTCTGCTGCTGGTGAACTGGTCTAAAGACCATTCCAACAGACATATTACCTCATACATGCCTCAGAACAATTCTGTGGTTAGGGAACTGGCCTTTCCCCAAAAATCCATTAAAGAGGCAAAGTTCATTTGAGTTTGTATGTGAGAGGTGTAGTTGCAGTGAGAAATTTTTGCCCATTCTCACCTTTCTGGCTTTCTGCAATACCTTCCCTGCTTTTCCAATCATCCTGCCTTGCTCAAGATTTATTCCCTCTGTGAAGTCCTTCTGGAAAGTTCCAGCCTTCATTTATCTGGGTTTCTCCCTCTGTAACTTCTCATTCACTCTCATTGCTACATCCCCCCCGCAAAAGTGTTGGTAATTAATTAATGTCATAGCAATCTTAGAAGATAGATCCTAGATGTGGCCTTAGAGGTCTCCTAGGTATAGTGAGCTCCCACTGTGTGCCAGACATGGGTCCTAACCCTGGGAATCAGGAGGTAAATAAGACCTGCCCTTGCTTTCCAAGGGTTATGTCTCTCTCATTTTACAGATGACAAACCAGAAGCTCATGGAACTGAAATTGCTCATCCAAGATCATTTATGAGAAGAGAAAGGATAGATCCACCTCCTTTGATATTAATGTAGTTTATTCCCATAATTGTGAACACAAATCAGTTCAGAAACTTATTGTAATCACACTGTTCCGTTTATGTCAGCAATGTATGCTCCTAATGGGTAGGCACTGTGTCAAATGTTCTTTTTTAGCCCTTTTTCAGCACAATTTAATTCATAAATGATTACTGATTGAAGTGAATGGGATAAGTCCAGGGGAGTATCTCTTACACAAATATTATTCAAGACATGGGCGCCTGGGTGGCTCAGTTGGTTAAGCATCTGCCTTCAGCTCAGGTCGTGATCCTGAGGTCCTGGGATCGAGACCCATGTTGGGCTCCCTGCTCAGTGGGGAACCTGCTTCTCCCTGTCCTTCTGCCACTTCCCCCTGCTTGTGCTCTCTCTTTCTCTCAAATAAATAAAGAAAATCTTTTTAAAAATACATTATTCAAGACAAACTGTCTATGATTTTGATTAACTCTGTCTCAGTTTGGTCCCATAGTCTAAACTTGTCCAGAAGCAGGTTTGTCTCCTCGGTATTCTCCTCCTGCAGGCAGGCACGCCTACATCCTAATCACTTTCCCTTTCTTATTTCTCCCAGTCTCACAGCAGGCAAAGAAGTTGCCAGTCAATGCTGTTTTCCTGCTTCCCAGACCCTTGAGTCCTCTAGGTTTTCCATCTCTGCCAAGGGCATGTGCTTTTCTGAAGACCCAGCTGCTCACTTCTAATGTCTCAGCTGCCCTTCTGTCTGACAGTTTGTCCTGATTGGCCTTAGGACTCCTTTGATGATGGCCTGCACAAGGAAGAATCTGGAGGTGATCCAGGACCTTGTAGAACATGGTGCCAACCCACTTCTGAAGAACAAAGACGGCTGGAATAGTCTCCACATTGCCAGCCGAGAGGGTGACCCTCTGATCCTCCAGTACTTGCTCACTGTTTGCCCAACCGCCTGGAAGACAGAGAGCAAAATCGGGAGAACTCCTCTGCACACGGCAGGTACGGCTGGGAGCTCTGCAGAGACGCAGGCACGGATGTGCAGCCCGCCCACCGGGCCCTGTAGAACGCCTTCTAGTTAGGGGCACCCACAGGGCTGGAGGGGTTTGGAAACTAGAGGGCCAGGAATAAGAGCAGCTTTGGGGTATTTCAGCATATAGTTTGTTCCTACAGCTAATAGAACTTGGCACATAATATGTTCTTTTTTCTCATATTCGTATCTGTCCTGTCCTCCCCAGTTTGTTGGAAAGCTCATTCTGTTCTTTACTGTCTTTGACCTTGGCAAGGGACTTAGCCTCTTAAGCAAATTTCCTCATCAGCAAAATAATGATGGTAATGATGCCCATATCACAAGGTTGCTATAGAGTTTAAGGAACAGGATGTATATAAATCCCCTGTTGCAGTGCTTGACACACACTGAGCACAGAACAACTGGGTGTGGCTATTTTCAGGATCGTGTTTACGTTGTCATTGTTACCCAAAATGAGGAAAAGAGACAGTATTTCCAAATATCCTCAGCAATACTTACCACAGTGCTAATCCATTTAAATAAATATAGGAACTTGTAATGAAGGTACCTGGGCCTGAGTGTCTTTGACTTATCTAGTGATAATGTCAATAAATATGTGGGACACAACTGAGTAATTATTCTTAAATCCGAATTATCTATTCATAGATTATTTTAAATTGGTGAAAAGCAAAAAGTGCTGTGGTGTAAGACAACACAGATATTAAAGACCTCAAGAGTCCGGATCAGGAAATTTAAAAAATGATCTTTAGCCTTCTGGATAGTACATTGAATTAAAATACAGGGCCTTGGGGCACTGGGTGGCTCAGTCTTTAAGCGTCTGCCTTCAGCTCAGGTCATGATCCCAGGGTCCTGGGATCGAGCCCCGCATCGAGCTCCCTGCTCGGCGGGAAGCCTGCTTCTCCCTTTCCCACTCCCCCTGCTTGTGTTCCCTCTCTCACTGTGTCTCTGTCTGTCAAATAAATAAAATCTTTAAATAAATAAATGAATAAATAAATAAATAAATAAATAAATAAATAAATAAATAAATAAAATACGGGCCTTGGTTTCTCAAAACATCAATACCTGTGACATGATATAGTTTAGGAAATATGCATAGAATTATTACAGCTACAGAGAGCAGTTAGGGACCAAGGAATTCTTTTTAAATCTTTTTTTTTTTTTAAGATTATATTTATTTATTGGAGAGAGAGAGAGAGAGTGAGAGAGAGCATGAGAGGGGAAAGGGTCAGGGGGAGAAGCAGACTCCCCACCGAGCGGGGAGCCCGACATGGGACTCGATCCCGGGACTCCAGGATCATGACCTGAGCCGAAGGCAGTCGCTTAACCAACTGAGCCACCCAGGCGCCCTCTTTTTAAATCTTTACAAGTGAGTAGAAAAACTTTTCTCTGCTATGAATTATTTGACTAGTTCCCCTAGAAACAATCAGCACCTAGCCATTCACAGAAAAGAGTGGAGAACAGATAGTTGAAATCTTTATTATTGAGTGTCGTTCTCTTTAGCAGGAGAATTACATTCCTGCTTATTTTGTCACGGATCATTATTAATATGTTTTACATTTCCTAGGCAAAAACTGACTGGCCCTAAGGATTTGCAGCACAAAAGTGAGGAGAAAGTTGAGGACTGAGAATTTACCATTGAAGTGCTCAAAAAAACAAGAAAATCGAGTGTTGGCTAAGTGCCTGTTAAGTGAAAACATCATCGTTACCACTTACCCAGCTAAATTTTTATTTTTCTAGAATGGTAACAGTGTCCCTGATTTAATGACTGCTTCCCGTAAGTCCTAGCTAAAAGGATGGGGCAGAGAGAGGAGGAAAGAAGAGTTTTATACCTGCACTAAAAAGCTCTGACTCTCAACTCTTCTTCCAGCAATGCATGGCTGTTTAGACGCAGTGAAGGTCCTTCTCCAGAGGTAAGAACAAAACAGCAAATGGGGAGAAGGATTCCCTAATTGTGACAGTTAATATCGATGCTATAGGAAAAGCTCAGAAAAATTGCTCAGAAAGAAACTAACATACCCAAAGAGAGATGAACAAAGGACATAACTCAAAGAATATAAAACAAAAATTGCTAAGTAACATGAGAAAAAAAAAATCATGCATGCATCTGCTCATTTTGCAAGTATTCATATACTCAGTGCCTCAGCACTCACTTAGCACTATACCATGTGCACGGGCTGCAAGAGAAGCCAGCCGACAGGGGTCCTCCCCATGGAACTCACACACTGGCAGACAAGATTCACTGTTCACGTCCTGTGAATCCCAGGAGTACAAGGAATCGCAGGATCCCTCCAGGAACATATGCCAGGAAGACCCACCTTGCCGGGGAGTGAGGAATCTTGGCCCCCAGGGTATTCAAGCTATCCGAAGGAGGCTAAAAGTGGGAGGTGGGCCACATTCCAGACAGAGGTAACAATCCCCGTGAATGCTCAGAGCCAAGAGAAAGCATGGTGCTTTAGAAAACTGAAAGTCCAGTGTGAGCTGGTGCCCCAGGAGTGACAGGGAGAAGAGTGCATGATGAGGAAGGCCAGACTTAGGGAGGACAGAGGACTATATGAGGACTTCAGATTTTATTCTAAGTGTATGCGATGCCATTGAAGGGTTTTAAGCAGAGTGCCGGGTGGACAGTAATAAGAAATTTGCATTTTTCAGAGATCCTCTGGTAGGAAAATAGAGAATGGATTGGGGGGAAGCAGGAGTGGGGGCCGTGAATGTTGGGAGGCCGTTGCAGTTCAACAGGAGAGAAATAATGGTAGCTGGACTAAGACCCTGACTGTAGGGGTGAAGAGAAAGACATGGAGATACTTAAGAGGTGGGATCAATAGATCCAGGTGAATAATTTGATGAAGGGAGTGAGGGAGGAGACGTCAGGATGACAGGTTTCTTGCTGAGCAACTGGTGATGGTGCTGGTGCCATTTACTGGGACAGAGAGCCCTGGAGGAGGAGCAGGTTTGCCAGGAAGATGATAATTTCACTTTCGGACACATTGAGTTGGATGCATCTCTCTGGTGCCCAAGCAGAGATGTCGAGTGGCCAGCTACAGACACAGATCTGAAACCCATAGGAGGGGTGTGAGCTGAGAAACAAAGGTGGGCATCATCAACATAGAACTGATGACTGAATTCACGAGAGTGGAAGAGACTATCAGAGCAGATACTGAATAGTGAGAAGAGACCAGGACTTAATGCAGTGCTGTGAGGGAGCAAAGGTCCTCCTGTGGATGGAGGAGAGAAGAGGGGCCTCTGTGAGGTCATATCGAAGCTGTAATCTGAAGTGAAGGAGGGAGAACCAGTGTTCCAAGCAGAGGGGATCAGCAAATGCAGAGGCAGCAAAAAGCTGGGCAACTGGAGGAGAAGATAATGAGCAAGAAGAGGGTAGGACAGATAGGACCTTAACGAAGGTAGAAAAGGTGGGAAGGGGGGCCAAGAAGGTAGGTTGGATAGGACCCTGAAGGTAAGAACAGAAGAAGAGAGGAGAGGTAGGAATGGAAGAAGGTAGGTCAGGTAGGAGGCAGGACCAAGAAGAAAGGACAGATAGGATCATAGAGAAGGTAGGAACAGAAGAAGGTAGGTTCATTTGGAGTCGGGACTGAGAGGAGAACCAGGGAGACGGTAGGACAGGTAACTGTGAAGAAGGTAGGAATGGAAGGAGGTCACATTGGAGGCTGAATTAAGAAAAAGGACAGGTAGGAATAGAAAGGATAGGACAGCGGAGTAGGTGGGAAAAGAAAAAGGCAGGATTGAGATGAAGGTAGGACAGTTGGGAAAAGCAGGACTGGGAAGGAGGTGGGAGGAGGAGGAGGACCAGGAAGGACATGGGTGGCCCCGAGGAGCCTGGGGAGATGAGCAGACGCCACATTATCCTGACCCCAGGGTCATGAGGGTTTAGATTTTCCTTTGTGGTTGGGAGGTAAAGGTTTCAAGCAGGAGTGGCCATACCCAGGGTGGTCTGGTGGCTGTGAGAATGGTTAGCAAGTCAGGAGCCATGGCGGGAGAAGTGGACCCAGAATTGAGACTTTGGTAACAGGCTGGTCATGAGGGGAAGATGATGCCTGTAAATGGGGTGAGGAAGTCCGAGGAGGGGCTGAGTTTGGGGGACAGGGACCGCGCTCCAGTCTCCGCAGCGTGTGTGTGTGTGCGCACACATGCGGCAGGGACCCCTGTCTGACCTGCCGCTTTGGGTTCGGGCGGCAGGTGCCAGTACGGAGCCGACTGCGCGGACAGGTGTGGCTGCACGCCCTTCATGGACGCGGTTCAGTGCGGCCACATCGATGTGGCCCAGCTGCTGCTCGAACAGCACGAGGTATAGAAACGGTTCTTCCCATGAGTCTCAGACCAGGGAGCACCTCTGATGTGGGCTCAGTGTCACGGTGGGCGAGCGGGAGGCAGACGTCCTTGTCTGGGGCCCCTGCGAGGCTCACGTGTGTGATGAGCAGGGAGCAGTTAGAGGAGGAGGAGGATCCAGTAAGTGGCTGGACCGCAGGAGTGAGCGCAGGCTGCCCACCGAGGGCGCCGGGGGCCAGAGCGTGGGGTCTGGCCTGTGTTTGGCCAGAGAGGCCTTGGGGATCCGCCAGGAGGTCCCTGCTCCTCACATGTGGCCTCCCCTCCCCCGCCCACCAGGCTTGCTGGGCGGCGCGGGACGCCCTGGGCGCACAGGCCATCCACAGGGCAGCCGTCACCGGGCAGGACGAGGCCCTCCGCTTCCTGGTGTCCAAGCTGGGTGCCGACGTGAACGCCAGGGCAGCACCCAGCCGCCTGACGCCGCTGCATTTCGCCGCTAAGGTTTGTCTCTCCGGGAAAGCCTTCCCTCCGTGTGATGTCCAGGCTTTCGTTCGCACCCGCCCTTGTTCCGTTTTCAGGAATAATGTCATTTGCAGCCCTAAGAATCCCCCATGTAAAGTCCTGCTGCTCTGTCCTTACACTAGATTCCAGAAGGGAACATTTCTGCAGTGGAGGCTCGCTGCTTACACGCCCGGTCTCAACTGTTAGGCGTGTTTTGCGGGTTATCTTCAGCCTCACTGGCTACCTACCCCGACTGGCTTTTCCAGCAGCAGCAGGAATAATTATTTCCCTGTGAACGGCACTCTCCTATTCCCCAGGAAGGCAGTGGAGAGACGAGGT